>NC_137155.1:22185659-28052384 GCF_951394435.1 Stenella coeruleoalba | reverse complement strand
CTCTGCTTTACATATGCACACAATCTCTATACTTATTCAAGCATATCAAAGATACAGCAGTGCTACTACTAATTATAGGTTTACAGTTTCACATTTCTTTTCTCATCTAGTGTTCCCTCAATCTCTTCAATATCCCAGGTAGGTAAAAACAATAAATCTCACAAGCTCAAAAATCAGAAGCAAAATTTTACGGAATTATAAGTAACAAGTCTAACTAGACTTTACAGAAAAGTTCAGAAGAAAGTTGGCAATTAAAAAAATACAAATTGTAAGGCAATTAAGAAGTAACAACTGAATGATCTGCATGGAAGCTTTTGGCGGATATAGATTTTGGCTGGGCAGAGAAGTGAATGAACCTTTTTTCAGTTTAAGATGCAATGCCAATATCCTGGGGAGAAGATGAGTATGGTTTGTGTTGTAGGGTGTCTATGACACAGGAGTTGTTGAGGATTCAACATGTTGATGTCTCATTGGAGAACACAGGAGAAAGAAACGAGAAATCTAAGGAGTGATCTGACATCTGCAAACTAATTCCTTTCTTTTCCTTGATGGAAATAATGCTAGGACAAGTGTGAGCTCTGATGAGCCAGACTGAAGTTATTTATTTCACACTGCTTATTGTAGAGGTTGGATAATCTATTGACACTGGCTGGGAGTGTCAGCAAGAACTTTATTCAAGCTCAGCAAGAACTTTATTCAAGTAAACTGCAGTAAGAAAACTCCTCCTTATTAAATCATACTCGTTTCTGACATCAAAATACTGGCTTCTGAAAATGAGAACTTGAAGCAATACCATCTTGAAGTACTTAATTGTACTCCCCGATCATCCTATAAATCAGAGTTGATTTGGTTTCTCTTTCCAAAGGGAAAAAAACTTTTTTTACAAATTCATTTTCGCTTTAACTATAGAATACAAATGAAGATAATACTACACATGTTCATGTTGTTTTCCTTAAGTGAAGGGAGAAAAAGAAAAAGCTTTAGGATGGTAAAGGGAGGCAAAGCATGGCTTTTTTCCCATCATGTTGGGAATAACTTAAGAGAAAAACCAGCTTTGTGTAGAACTGCCTTTTTGTTTTCCTTCTTAGAAAGCATATGCACCCAAGTAAGAATTAACTGGATTCTCTGTTCCAGGACCCTGAATATAACTAAATGTTGGCTTTAAAGTGTTTATTATGTATCAATTTCTGTACAAGGCATTGCACACGTATTACCTAGTTTAATTGTACAACAGCAGTGAGGTATTACTATATTCAGTTCACAGATGAAGGAACTCAAGTCAGGAAGATCATGCCAATAGTACATAGAGGAGAACTTACCAAAGCCCGGTTTGTCTTTACATGAAAACGCCACGATGCCCAAGTCTCCATACTCCAATTATCTGAGGTCTATGAAAACTGTAATCCCAGCTGTCTGAAATTACCCTGCCCGAGCAGCATGCCACAACAAGCCCCAAAGCCCTCTTTGTGCTACAGTTCAAATACAATTCAAACACAATCACGGAACCTCCACCAAGCAAACGGTAGGCTTTGTGAAAACTACTAAAAGCACAAGCGAAAAAGAGATCCCTCGGAATACTTCACCAGTGGGTCATTTTCCATAAGTCAGATTTTCAAAATTTAACAGCTAGGAAGAAAGATTTCCACCTGTATTAATTAGTTTCCTATTGCTGCTGTAACAAGCGCAGACCAAGCAGCTTAAAACAATAAAAATTTTGAAACTTACAGTTCTGAAAGCTAGCAGTCCAAAACAGGGGTCACAGGGTGTCAAGGTGTCATCAGGGCCGAGCTCCTTCCCGGAGGATGCCGATATTTCTCGGACCGTGGCTTCCTTCCTCCATCTCCAAAGCCAGGAGCTGCCACGCTCTCACACCTCCTCACTCTGACACTGACTCTTCAGCTCCAGCCCTGTGTCCATTTAAGTACCCTTGTGATTACATTGGGCCCACCTGGTGGATAATCTGGACTAATCTCCTTAATTGAAGATCAGATAACTTGCGATCTTACTTTCACCTGAAACTTTAATTCTCCTTTGCCATGCAACACAATATAGTTAAAAGTTCCAGGGATTAGGATGTAGACACCACTTAGGGACCATTATTCTGCCTACTACACAACCATTTTAAAAATCACAGTGGAAAATCAAAAGTTGCAGTAGAGACAAAAGGGCAAATATGGACAAAACCTCAAATTGCTTATCTTCAAATTCTAAACACTGGAAATCAGTAAATGTCCCTGGCAGGAGCATAAGGATGAACACAAAAATCCCTCTAAGACTTCTCGGGAATTTCAGAAGCAGCATGAAAGGATAGTTCCAATTCTGGTGCCTGAAAATTGTGTGACCTTAAGCACGTCCGTGAACTTGTATTTCTGGACCTCAGATTCCCCATCTTCAAAATAACAGGGTCTGAGTAGACGACCCCTCATATCATTTCCAGTAGGTAGAGTATGATCTCCAAAAAAGAGGTTTTTTTTTTTTTTTTGTGGTACACGGACCTCTCACTGTTGTGGCCTCTCCTGTTGCGGAGCACAGGCTCTGGATGTGCAGACTCAGCAGCCATGGCTCACGGGCCCAACCGCTCTGCGGCATGTGGGATTCTCCCAGACCGGGGCACGAACCCATGTCCCCTGCATTGGCAGACGGACTCTCAACCACTGCACCACCAGGGAAGCCCTCAAAAAGAGGGTTTTGATGACGATATGCAACTCTGACAAATGTGGATACTAGTGGCCCGTAATGACATAGCACCTGCCAAAAAACAAGGCAATTAACATTTTACTACTTTAAAAAAATGTGCAATCTGATACTGAAGTAATAGTGCAATCGTGAGCAGGGAGTCTTTTTCTTATGATTTGCAGATGATGATGGACAGACTTAGAAGCATTTGGGTCAAAGTAAAGTAAATACCTATGAGGATTATTATATGAAATAATTTTTACTTAACTTTCTTATTCATTGTATTCATTGTCATAGAAAATGAAAATTAATTGAAATCCTATAAACAGAAACATAAGCTGTTTTTTACAGTTAAAAACAATTGCGCTGAAACATGATTAATGGGCTAGTGAAAGCAGTTGTCAAACAAAAATTTATAACTGACAGACAACAAAAGAATCTCATATTTATGATATTTCATATCATATAAATTAGGATTTATGATTTTGTAGTATATCTCAGACTTTAAAACCAAAATAAAAACTCAAATTCCAATTACTTAAAAGAATAATTAATAAAAATGGATAAAGCAGAAAAGCACTTTCTGATATCAAATATGGGCTATCTTGTTTTAAAACCACATTAGTCAAAATTATTCTTTGAATACATGTACCCCTTTCTCTTCATATTAAATGTAATTGTACATATGTCGCTCAATCATAATTTTGTGGGTGATGATTTTATAATAGGCCATAACTTGTTGAAATTCGAAGAAGACACCTTGTGGCTAGAAAAAAAAATAAAATCAACTTCAAGGAAAAGCAGATGGGGTTAAGGCAAAGATAAAACCGGTAAGGAAAAGACATTCCAAGATATGTAAACTTCTGTAATCCCTTTGGTCCTTCTTTTCCTTATTTGTGACATATATAGTGTTTCCTATCTATCAGATCTGTGATTCAAGAGGTGCACTGATAGAGTCCAGGAGATCCAAGTAACAACTGCAAGATGCAACTTGCTCAATATTAAAAGGCGTAAGAGCGTTCCAGACAAAGGCTGAAGAAATAAGACTCGCAGAAACTGACTGAGTTGAATGGGGTGGAAGGCAGTGGGGGAGGAAGTTGGAGGCAGTTATAGGTGAAAAGATGTTCTGTGCTTGGGATCTTGGGCCAAGTTAAATTAGATAATTGCAAAAAAGTGCAAGTAGATAATTGGAGTGTGGTTTAGGCCTGGAATCCTTTGGGATTATAGGGAAAGTCCCAAGAGCCACCAAGAACAGTGAGGTTGCAATAGAGCTGAAATTGAGGCAGAAAAAGCCTGAAAAGGAAATTTGGAGAGAGGCAAATTGTCATTGGTGGCTAAAATGTAGCGTGAGAGCTAATATATAGTTGATACTCAGTAATACATTGCCCAATTTATTTTATATACCATTTATACAATCAGATGACAGTAATTACAAAGATTTGGCATTCATTCTTCCAAGTTACATTCTGTAACTAAGTTATTTTCTTCTTAGGAAAGCTACAGAGGTACCTAAAAGATGATGCAGATCTAAGAAGGAGAAATTCAAACTTAAAAATATTTATTGGACTAATATACTACCGAATGTAAAACCGATAGCTAGTGGAAAGCAGCCGCATAGCACAGGGAGATCAGCTCAGTGCTTTGTGACCGCCTAGAGGGGTGGGATAGGGAGGGTGGGAGGGAGGGAGATGGAAGAGGGAAGAGATATGGGGATATATATATACGTGTAGCTGATTCACTTTGTTACAAAGCAGAAACTAACACACCACTGTAAAGCAATTATACTCCAATAAAGATGTTTAAAACAAATACATTTATTGGATTTCTGCCTTGTTAATGGCATTAGATACTGGAACAAGGAGAAAACACTGTAATAGAGTAGTAAGAATATTTTGTTTATGCAAAGTTTTACAAAAGCTCATTATCTGTCATGTGATGAACATTTAATAAATGTTGATAGGGATGACAATGATGATTGGATAATAAATAAGAAGGCTTAGATGCTAATTTTAGTTCTGCTAGTTACCAGTTATGTTTTCTTCTGAACGTCATTAACCTCTCTTTAATCTTAGTTTCCACCTTTAATTAAATCATAAAGAAAAATACCTCTTGTACACCTATTGGATGGGATTTTTGAGAAGAAAGAAGACAATGAATCTCTTCTATCTATCTATCCAGCTATCATTCCTTTTTGTAAACTCTAAAAATCATAAGAATCCATATGGCTAAGGCAAAGTTTTGTCTGTACACAGACTGTAAGCTAAAAATTGAGATATAACGCATGTACAAGGGCTACAAACACATACAAAATGTTGATGATACAATGACAGAATACAACAAATGCTGTAAGAAAAGTACAGTTTTATTTTCATTAACACATTAATGAAGGATTATAATACAATATTAACACCAATTGACTCAGCAGACTTAATGGAATGGATCAGAGTAGATAAAAGGAATCACTCACCAAAAACTGAGTTAAAGAAAGGGTGTAAATGTTACATAGAGCATATCTGCAGTTGCAGCCTTAACACTGTACTTAGTCACTTCCATCCTCCACTCCTGATCTTTCATATAGATTCAGTTTTAAACCATCAGACTCTTGAAAACCTAACATACATTTCAGCCTAATAGGACCCATCGATAACTAAAAGAATTTTTGAAACTTTGTAAAGAAAACGTCAAAAACTGCTACTGATTCTAACAGCAGAATATGAGGTATCCTGTAGAAGACGAAGAGTGACTTACAGTGGTATAGAGAAAATAATAATACAATGTATATTGGGTTGAATATAGAAGAAACCACAGAGAAGTTAAAGTTAAATTTTAGGGAAACCACAAAACGATTAGATTATAGAATCCTCTCCCTGGGGAAGTAAAAGAAACCTTGTGACTACTAAAACTACATCGGGGAAATGAAAGGGTGGAGACAATACAGGAATTCTATACCAGAGGGGAGGGGAGAGATGGATGACCTTTGATTTTTTTTTCCGTAGCATTCTTGGACACCAAACTGCTCGGAGACAGCACTATTTTTCCGAATTAACTGTAAATAAATCAGAACCATATGTATTACAATTTCACATTCTGAAAATGACCCTGGTCATCCCTAATGGGGTGGGGAAAGTTACTCATTAAATTCCAGATATTTTCAATTTAGCAAGCTCCGTACAAAGGGCACGAGAATAGGTGTAGCCAGTTAACATCAAGACTAAAAGAGATAAATCTGCAAACAGGCATCTGAGGCTGTCTCTCTCCACTGCTTCTTATCTGTACCTTAACAAGTCATCTCCTTCGGGCAAAATATATTCTCACATGACAGAAACTAATTCTGACACAAAATGTTCTGTATTGATTTCTGGGATTCTGTTGTGGCCTCTCCTCAGCAGATTCCTGCTGGACCAAACAGGAAAACCACTTTGATCCATAATTCAATAGAAAGCCCAATATAACTTTTCAAATTTACTACTGACATCTGAGAAGATGAAGAATGGCATCCCATCCTTCTTCCTGGAACTTCAAGCACGATGAATAAAACTTTTCTGTCCAAAGGGCATATTCTGCATGAGGAGCCGCATCACTGGGGAGAAACGTACCAAAAATGATCCAAGTGTTTAAATAATAAAGGAAAGGATGAATGGGTGTAGCCGTTAAGTGCTTTTCATTACATTCCTACCCCCTAAGGGAAAGTATTCCTTCTGGATGCCAAGATTAAGCCCTTTTGTGCCATAAAAGGCAGCAGGATGATGTTCTTTACAGCAGTTTTTAGGGTCCTAATCTAATGTGACCCAACTTGATATTCTAACTGGACATAGAAAAAACAAAGGGACCAGCAAAAAAAAAAAAAAACCTGATCAGTATTATGATTTTCAACTACTTTTCACGATATATAGTTAAGAATTTCTCAAAATTATCACAATTTTCATTCACAAAAGAATTCAGATATATACCACATATTTAGTAAAATGTACAAGATGCCTTATTTCCAAGGCAACACTTCTGATAATTTCAAAGATGTATTCATAAAATTTCAAAATGCCCCACCACAGTAAAACGCAATATAGTCTTCTATCATTTTATGATATTGTGCTCTCTAAAATACTTATTTATTAATAATGCATGCAAATCTTAATTATTCAGAAATATGTAAATATCTTTGTGACATCTCTGGGGACTATTGATAACATTGCTATAATTTTGTGCCTGAGATAATATGAAATCTGAGAGTGATTTTTGTTGATCATACCTTAAATTCACTTAAGAAACTTCTCAATCCTAAAATAACTGAATTTATTTCAGGATTGAGGGACATCAGACTTACGACTTTTGTCATTCGATTGCTTTATGTTTTTGAAGGTAAAATATTTTTACACACAAAATCATTTCTCTTTACACTAAAAATAAAATGTCAGAAAGAGAAAGTAAAAACAAAAAAATCCTATTTAAAATAGCATAAAAAAATACCAAAGAATAAACTTAACCAAGGAGGTGAAAGACCTATATGCTGAAAACTATAAAACACTGATAAAAGAAATTGAAGATGATGTAAAGAAACAGAGAGATATTCCATGCTCTTGCACTGGAAGAATTAACTTTGTTAAAATGGACATATTACCCAAAGGAATCTACATATCATATTTAATGTGATCCATATCAAATTATCCATGACATTTTTCACAGAACTGGAACAAATAATCCTAAAATTCATATGGAACCCAAAGCAATCCTGAGGAAAAGAACAAAGCTGGAGGCATAGCCCTCCCAGGCTTCAGACAATACTACATAGCTACAGTAATCAAAACAGCATGGTATTGGCATTAAAACAGACATATAGATCAATGGAACAGAATAAAGAGCCCGGAAATAAAGCCATATATATACAGACAATTAATCTTTGACAAAGGAGGCAAGAAAACACAATGTAGAAAAGACAGTGTCTTCAGCAAGTGGTGCTGGGAAAGCTGGATAGTCTCATGTAAATCAATGAAATTAGAACACTCCTTCACACCATATAAAAAATAAACTCAAATGTTTTAAAGACCTAAATATAAGACATAACACCATAAAACTCCTACAAGAGAACATAGGCAAAACATTCTCTAAGTCTTACCAATATTTTCTTAGGTCAGTCTACCAAGGCAATAGAAATAAAACCAAAAATAAACAAATGGGACCTAATCAAGCTTATAAGTTTTTGCACAGCAAAGGAAACCATAAACAAAATGAAAAGACAACCTACAAAATGGGAGAAAATATTTGCAAATGATGTGACGAACAAGGGCTTAATTTCTAAAATATACAAGCAGCTCATGCAGCTCAATAGAAAAAAAACAAACAACCCAATCAAAAAATGAGCAGAGGGCTTCCCTGGTGGTGCAGTGGTTGAGAGTCCGCCTGCTGATGCAGGGGACATGGGTTCGTGCCCCGGTCCGAGAAGATCCCACATGCCGCGGAGCGGCTAGGCCCGTGAGCCATGGCCGCTGAGCCTGCGCGTCCGGAGCCTGTGCTCCGCAACAGGAGAGGCCACAACAGTGAGAGGCCCGCATACCGCAAAAAAAAAAAAAAAAGAGCAGAAAACCTAAATAGATATTTCTCCATAGAAGACATACAGATGGCCAACAGGCACATGAAAAGATGCTCAACATTGCTAATTATTAGAGAAATGCAAATGAAAACCACAATGAGGTATCACTTCACGCTGGTTGGAACGGCCATCATCAAAAAGTCTACAAATAATAAATGCTGGAGAGGATGTGGAGAAAAGGGAAACCTCCTATATTGTTGATGGAAATTTAAATTGGTGCAGTCACCATGGAGATTCCTTAAAAAAGTAAAAATAGATCTACCATATGATCCAACATACCACTCCTAGGCATATATTTAGAAAAGAAAACTCTAATTTAAAAAGATACCTGCACCCCAATGTTCACTGAAGAACTATTTACAATAGCCAAGACATGGAAACAACCCAAATGCCCATCAATAGACAAGTGGTTTAAGAAGATGTGGCATACACACACACACACACACACACACACACACACACACACACACACACTAGAACATCACTCAGCCATGAAAAAGAAGGAAATATTGCCATTTGCAGCAACATGGATGGAAGTAGAGAATATCATAGTAAGTGAAGTATATCAGACAAAGAAAAAACAAATACCGTATGATATCACTAATATGTGGACTCTAAAAATATAATAGAAATGAATCTATATACAAAACAGAAACAGACTCATAGACACAGAAAATAAACTTTTGGTTACCAAAGGGGAACTGGGGGAGGGTTAAATTAGGAGTATGAGATTAACAGATATAAACTACTGTACATAAAATAGATAAGCAAAAGGATTTACTGTATAATACAGGAAAAAATATTCAAAATCTTTTAATAACCTATAATGGAAAATAATCTGAAAAAATATATATATATATAACTGAATTACTCTGCTGTATACCCGAAACTAACACAATATTCTAAAACTAACACAATATTGTAAGTTAACTATATTTTGATGAAAAAATCATTTCAAAATCATTACTGTTCAATAAAAATCTCTACACTTAATTTGGTACTTATGTGGAAATATACACTAAGATCACATATGTGGGTTTATCATAATATATGACATATATAACATACATTTTTATACAATATATTATGTATACATTATATACATGTGTACACATATATATGTATTCATATGGCATATTAATATATACTATATATAATATAGAAATACATATGTATACAATTTTACCATCCCATAATAATTAGAATTATTTTCATTTTACTCCATTAATAATTATAAATTATCAGGAATAATTCAAAAGCTGAGTATAACTTTTTAACAATTTTTACCATTGATCCACAAGTTCAATGATCTTTGATAATTGATTACACTTTTAGGCCTTGCAGATGTAATAAATTACAGGTTGGCGCTGATGTCACATAATTCAATATATTTAACCTTCCATTATTTGGTTGTGAACTCTAGCTTTAAAAACATGAAATCAAATACATTTAAATGAACTTCCCTTTACTGCGTTTTCAAATCTACAGAGAAAAAAATACTCCAACTCAAGTCAGAGTATGTGAAAATGCCTCAAAAAAGAAAAGAGAAAATAAAGGTTTATAATGTTTGGAAACTTTTTAGAAGCTTTGTTTCCAGTATTTTATTTTACTTATAGACCTTGGTCCAACACAAACTAACTAGAGTCAGGATAAATCTAATGATTTTCCACCAAATGAATTCCAAGCTTGCAAAAATAAGAACTGATAATAACAAGAACAATATTTTGATATCTCCCTTTCCTATTTAGGTCCATCAAGAGGAAAACTACAAAAATAAATAGTGGTCAATCCAAAAGGCAGAAGCACAAACATGACAGGCCTTGTGGTATTATTTCCTGAATGGCTCATGTGATTTATTGGAGAGTATTTTTATAGGCTAAATTACAGGATCATAGAATTATGGAATTTTTAGAACTGGAAGGAATGTTAGCAATCACTAGGGTGCTGTTTAGTAAACTTTCCCTTGAATGTTCAAAACAATACCCGAAGGAACTCATATAATTTCCTAAGACCTTCCTTTCCCTGAAGACGGCTTTCTATACATGTTGAGGTGCTTGGGTATACAGCACCATGTAGCTTCACTACATTGTGATTTGGTACAGGGTGGATAAGGTTTGCTTCTTTAGGATTCTACCCAAGGAGGTTTATCATTGGAAGTTAACCCTGGGATTCATAGGCAAACATATTTATCAAAACATATCCCATACAGAAATCCAGATAATACCACCAGGATAAATTTTCTGTGTATAAAAATGCATGTCACTAAGTAAAATCTGCAATATGTAGCAGAAACTTTAGCCTAGCTTGTGATCTCTAAGATTACATTATAATATGTTTGTAGATTATGGTGTTTTTTAGGGTAGAGTTTATGTGCTACATTACTGTAACTCATATAGAACCTAGCCTTGCATATAGAAGGAGGTGGATATTTGTTTTATTTTTTAATACTTTAGGTGGCATCTGTCTCAAAAAGAAAAACAAAACAAACCTCTGGAGTATAATATGGGCATCTAAAGTGTCCCATTTATTTTAGTAGAATTATTAGGGAAAATTTAACTGTGCTTAAAGAAGATTATCTCATTCAAGCCTCACAAAAATCTAGTTTGCAAGTGAGAAGACTGCTTAGAGAGGGATAATCATTTGACCTGAGTTACACAGCTGTTAAGGCACAGCTCTAAGCTTCAAGCCCAAATGTCTGTTAAAGCCCCCCTGTGAGGAATGACAGAAAGTGAGAAGAATTTGTACATTAGTTCATCCATTTTTCAAAGGAAGGATAATAATTCTTAGAAAATTTATATCAAGTAAAAAATACGTAATAATTCTAATTACTGTATGAAAAAGGAAAATTTAAACTGAGATGTACCATGGAATCTAATCAAAGAGGAAAACGAAACAAAATCATTCTCCCAGAAATCTCCCTTTTACCCGTCTCCAGAGTTTCTTCATACTAAAAAAGAAACACAGCATCCCCTGGAATATAAACGATGCCTGGAAAACATGCTCCTGAGGATGTGATGGACTAAGGTCCTCCTCAATCTACATTCCTCTCAGTCTAGCTCATAACTCTGAATATATGTTGTTGGAATGATTAGCTAGTCTGTGGATTCAGCTGCTTCCATATATGCCCGTGGTACAAGTTTGTATATTTCCCTCAACTCTAACTTTCAAGCATGCACAGATTTGGTAAATTATTTCAATCTTTCACAATTTCTGTTCTCAACATGTTGAACTTCTGCCTTTCAAGCATTCTATTAAATAGTTACACTCATTCTCTGAACCCCATTGTCTTTCTGCTGAGAACTAGCGATACAATGTTGATCTTATAGATTAGCAGACTTCACCAGTAGTTGATATTAGAAGTTTATTCTCTTTATTTTCTCTTTCACTGGGCATTTTGCCCCATCCTTGTGGGTGATTTCTAAGGTCACTTGATACCTTTATTTTTATTTAAGGGGGTTTCCTAAGGTCACTGGATATCTTTATTTTTATTTACATATCTTGGATCTTTCATTAGGAAAAAAGACACTTTTCCACTGAAAATAAATCAGAATACTGGGTGGGCTTGTAAAGTTCCAAAATTATTTAAAAGTCATACTTAGCTGCCAAAATTGATATAATTTATCAGCTGGCATTTTTAGTGCAAGAAAATTTCCAATTATTTGAATCAACTTTTTAAAGTAAATGAGGATATGATCCTCATGTTCATTCTAGCAATTTTTTTTTTTTTTTTTTTTTTTTTGCGGTACGCGGGCCTCTCACTGTTGTGGCCTCTCCCGTTGCCGAGCACAGGCTCCGGACGCGCAGGCTCAGCGGCCATGGCTCACGGGCCCAGCTGCTCTGCGGCATGTGGGATCTTCCCAGACTGGGGCACGAACCCGTGTCCCCTGCATCGGCAGGCGGACTCTCAACCACTGCGCCACCAGGGAAGACCCCATAGCAATTTTTTTTTTTTTAACATTGTTTTCCCTTGGCTATTTTGTAGTCTGGCTGGATAAAAATTGCAAATCAGCATATTAAATAATTAGAGAGAATTAATAAACTAATGTGAGAACTGATACCATCTCAACTTAGCATTACTACAGTAAGTTTCATTCAGTGCCTTAAGTTTAAAGTAGAAGTGAGCAGTAATCAACAGACTCAAGATTTTTAATACATAATAGTTCTATCTCATTCACATAGTATTTAATGAACTATATTTTACTATATAAAGCAAAAATGTTCTTAATCTATATTTATGAAATCTGATTAATCAATAGTTCTTGTAAAGGGGTCCATTACAGTAACTGTTAGGATTACATAGGAGGAAAAAATCAATTACTCACATTCCACTTTACAGGAAGCAAGAAGTATGTGTAAGTTTATAAGAAATTTTGCATGTTATTTCAATGACCTTTTATCTCAACTTCAAAATTGTCAGATTTTATACATACCTAGAGTATTAAATTTTATTTTAGCCAGCTTCACCTCTGCTTTCTAAATACAGCCCATACAGAGCCTATTTCTTAGCAAAACCATTCTTGTCTGCTATATGGAGCTATTCACTTACTCCCCTGTGATGTATTTGACACATTTTTCAGTTGGAGATCATACCCTATTGTTTTCTAATTATTATTTATGTCTGCCTTCCCTTTTAAAATAATGGACTTGTAAACAGACGGTCTCTTCTGTTTCATATTTCCACACTCTCTACTTGGCACTCTTTCTAGCACTTAGAAGATGAACTAGAATGTAAATTTCCACCAGCCAATAAATTTCATGAGGCAGGGCTTTTGTTGTTTGTACAATGATGTGTCATGATCACCTAGAAAGTGCCTGGCACATAGGAAATTCTCATTAAAGAAATATTCATTGATCTCATAAAGTTTTATTAAATTTAAATTAATTAGTTTATTCAATTAGAATTATTTTTTAAATTTGAATTAGATCCTAAAGTGTCTAATCATGAAAATTATCATTTGCCTTTCTATTAGCTTCTATGAATTGTATCAATGTATAAAATATTTTCTGAATTTAAGTTTGCACCTCAACACACATTTCAGTCACCAAAATAAAGGAAAGAATCAGATCTGCTACATCAGATTATAACCCGTGCCTGCCTTTCTGACACAAGCACCATCTAATACGTGTGCATTACATTTCCCAAGTCTGGTACTCTCATCAGAAGCTTCAACCAAACTGTGTTTGAGTCTTAACACTGAAAATGGGGTGGAAACTTTGCTGTAGAGTCTCACTCATGATATTTCTGGCACTATTTAGGTCATTTCATGCCAAATAATTGCAAGAGGCCACATTAGATTTCAGAAGGACATACCACCTCTTGCCAGAAACAGGAAGATAAGTGAACATGATGAAACTGTCACAGGTTAACAGTAATTACAACAACATATTTTTCAAGCCCTCTCTTTGGCAATCTCCTGTTTCCAGTCTGTAATTTTAATTGTTCCATTCATATTGAATTAAACGTGAACTAGTAAAATTTAACTTATTTATTTAAAAGAGCACTGGACTGTGAAAATCAAGAGACCCAGATTCAGGGATCAATTGAATCATTAACAAGCTGTGTGTCTTTGGCAAGTCCCCTCTTTTTTTCATTCTTAGGATCCCAAATTGAGAAAACAGGAGATTGAGCTGTGTGGTGTTTGAAGTCCCTTCAAGCTCTAAGATTCTAAGATCCTTTTAACTTATCCCTAAACTTTGACATTTCCCAATGTTCACCCGTATCATTATACTTTGTGTTCTCTCCTTAGCTTAGAATACCCTCCCCTTTCCCTACTTTTTCAAATCTTGATGACTTTTCAAGACCCAACTTACTTCAAATTTCCAAAAAGAAGCCTTCCCTGATTGCTGTGTGTGGACATATTAACAGCCATATGAATATACTATTTTGTTGGATAGATTAGTTTTTTCTATTCAGCAATAGTTTTGCATATGTATTAGTCTTGTGTCTCCAAGTAGGTTACCTATGCTCTTGAAGAGAGAATGGCTATGCTTCCTTTGTATGCCTCATGGCATTTAGTAGTATTGTAGGTATTCATTAGTTTTCTGTTGTTGTCTACTTTCAAGAAGCAGTTGATTGACTGCTTACTTAATTCATTTTTGAAATGAACCTGTAATATTTGTGCAATTAAAAAAATCTACAATTAAAACTTCACAGTTTACTTTTTGCATAAGCTCTTAAGCAAGATCTGACTAAATTTTCCATTCTGTTGATAATGCTGGTATTTGAAGGGTCTTTCATTTTTGAATTTATATACCTTGTTTCTGAGAATCAGTTTTGTCTATGAAGGAGAAAAAGGCTTTTGGTGAGACCCCTGTGTGTGTTCAAGTAGTGGGAAATTTTACCATTCCAGATGATTCATTTTAGCTAAAACATTTCTTTATATGGCCTAAGGAATGAGAGGATTATGACTCAAGAGAACCAGATTTTAGTACCAGCTTTGTCAGGAAATCCCTGGATAATAAAACCAATAAATTAAGACGTCTGTGCTCAGCTTTCCTATTACATCTTTAATTCAGTCTTATTCTCCTGACTTATTTCATAGATTAGCTGAAAATAAAATGAGAAAGTTTTTTAAAACAAATTTTAAATACAAGTGGTATAAAAATGCTAGAATATTACTACTTTCAGCTTGCTTTTTCTATCCTCAGTTCAACTGTGTCTTTCTTATCAATCACAATTGTTGAGATTATTTTAAAATTCAGAAGAAAAAACTCCAAAAGAAAAATTGTACATGAAACTGGGACTTTCCTTTTGCTGAAAATAGATATAGGCAGAAGCAATGCATATGAGACTCATCTAAACAGCCAGTGTGATTTTTAAAATTACTTTAAAAAATGTTTTAAATTACTTTTCTTTTTTATGAGTTTAAAAAATGTTTATTTGACAAAATGAAAGGTGGACAACCCTACACTGATTTCCATTTTTAATTTACTTCTTCATGAAAAACAAAAGCACAAGAACCACTGGTCTAGCCCAACTCTTCATTTTCAAGCAGAAAATAAGTCAAGCCCTGGAGTGATCACATGACTTTCTCAAATTCCAGATTTAAAGTGGTTAAAATGATACAAATGATCTTATTTACAAAACAGAAACTGACTCACAGATATCTCAAAATCAAACTTATGGTTATCAAAGGGGAAATGAACATGGGGGGAACTGATAGATTAGGAGACTGGGATTAACATATACACTTTACTACATATAGAGTAGATAACTAATAAGGACCTACTGTATAGAACAGGGAGCTCTGCTCAACATTCTATAGTAACCTATATGGGAAAAGAATCTGAAAGGGAATGGAGATATATATATATATATATAGAGAGAGAGAGAGAGAGAGAGAGATAGATATATTACTGATTCACTTTGCTGTACACCTGAAACTAACACAACACTGTAAATCAACTATACTCCAATAAAAATTTAAAAAATAAATAAATAAAAATAAGAGCACATATACAAAAATATTAAATTACTTTTCTATTTAAAAAATTACTTTTCTATTTTCTAAAGAAGACACTTTTTCCCCACAAAATCTCTCTAATACAGTGTGCTTTTACTTTATGGAACATAAAACATATGACTTTTCTACAATGGGTAAATTTGCTGAAGCCTGTGTCTGGAGCACATGAGCCAACGGTTGAGGTTATGGCAAAGCCTATTTCTTACTGAGGTCCTCAGTGTCAAAGAAAACTGTTAAAACATGTGGGAGTGTCGATTAGTGTGTGTTGCATTAACAATACCGTTCTTGGACTACCCTGGTGGCGCCATGGTTAGGAATCTGCCTGCCAATGCAGGGGACACGGGTTCAAGCCCTGGTCCGGGAAAATCCCACATGCCTCGGAGCAACTAAGCCCATGCGCCACAACTACCGAGCCTGCGCTCTAGAGCCCGTGAGCCACAACTACTGAAACCTGTGCCCGTAGAGCCTGTGCTCCACAACAAAAGAAGCCACCGCAGTGAGAGGCCCACACACCGCAACGAAGAGTAGCTCCCGCTCGCCGCGACTAGAGAAACCCCGTGCACAGCAACGAAGACCCAACGCAGCCAAAAATAAATTTATGAAAACAAACAAACACAAAACAGAATACAGTTCTTTACTGAGATATATTAATTTATAAAGAAACTCTAAAACTTTATAGAAGACTACAACTATACACTTTGCTGACAAATATTAAATAAAAATGCCAACAGATAACAAGTGAATTAATTGTCTTGGGTTTCCTCTTAAGATAGTATATATAACTTTCTGTTAGTTATCTATTAATTAGATCTCTTCTAGTTTGTTCAGTTTTAGTAAGACGTTTTTATATTCTTGATTGATCATTCCTTTTAATCTCCTTTTCTAGTTATTTTTTCTTTTGGTTCCTTAATTATTTTATTAAGAGCTAATTTTAATTTAATAAAGTACATTCATTTTATCATTTTATTTTCACAATAAACCCATGAGGTAAGTAACATTATCATCTTTATTTAACTAAAGACAAGCTTAAGTTTTAGAGAGATAAATAACTCACCAAAGACCACATAGTGAGCAAATGGCCAAGTCAATAACAAGATCCAAGCATTTCTGAATCCAGAGTAGATGTTCTTAACCCTAATCCATTCTGCCTTTGTCTCACCAGCATTATATGTTTATTACTCCTTAATTCTTATTCCTTGAAGAAGCCCATGATCATTCATCTTTGGAAATATTTTTCACATTTGAAATTTATAATCAGAAAAAAAATTAACTCTAAACTCAGTATTTCAGCTACATTTACATAATATATATCAGAAATTATGAGAATTAAAATGCAATCATAGAATAAGCACATATTTTGCATCCACACAGCTCTCTCTATATACAGACACATAATAAGGTAGACTGATTGGTTTTCAATAATTCATTCATTCATTTACTTAAGCATAATTCTTTATTTGTCAAGGTCATGAAAAACAAGAAAAGACTGAGAAACTGCCATAGATCTCAGGATATTAAGGAGACATGACTAAATGTCATGTGGTATCCTGAATTAGATCCTGGAACAGAAAAAGGACACTAGAGGAAAAACTGGTGAAATCCAAATAAAGTCTTTAGTTTAATTAATAGTATTACCAAGGCCAGTGGTTTAGTATTGACCAAAGCACCGTAGCAAATATTATGTTAACATTAGGGAAAGCCAAGTAGAGGATGTACAGAAACTCCTTGGATTACCTTTGCAATTTTTCTGCATATTTTGAGATTTTTTTTTTAAGTTTAAAATTTAAAAATGCTTTATTGAATACCTAGCATGTGCTATACTGTACTGAGGAGTAGTCAGGAAAGAAGAGTTAAGAGAGCTCCTGCCTTCGATGAGTTCACATCTAATTAGGTTAGTAGTTCTGACTGCAAAAGAGTAGAACACTGTTTTGTACGGATATGCACAGAAAGCAGATGGGGGTACAAAGAAAAGAGGACATGAACTCTACTTGGCCAAGATAAAGAATACTTGGTGGTTCAGAAAATACTTCACTATATTATCTAAATTGTTAGTGTGACAAAAATGGATACTATTTGTAGGCCAATACTGCTTCTTATTTTAAGGATAATCTTGAAAAAATTATGTGTGGACAAATATTTCTCTTTATGAATAACAAAAGGTTTTATATAGATAGATTAGATAGATAGGTAGTAGACAGATGTAATAAAAAGATTAGATATAAAAATTGTCTTACATATAATACTAAAATACTTTTCTTAAGGTAGTGATATGCAGTTTGCTTTACTCTAGACACTAATAGCATCTAATTAGCAAGAGACCCAAGAGAATAGGAAATATTTTAACATTTCAATTGGTAGTGGGCAGTATAGATAGCAGTTCCTTCTCCGTTAGAACATAATTTTACAAGCTCCTGTTAGACTTGTAGAAATATTAACTTTTTCAAGAAATAAGGACTTATAACTGAAGTTTTCTTAGGCTTGTTTATAATGCCATCTATCATGTTTCAGATAGGAAATTTTTATCTAAATATGGTCCTCCGATATTCAATTACATTGTCTACATTTAACAGAGTTATGAAAACTAATGCAGTAATTGCTTTGATAAGAGGTTTAGGTTAGTATTCAAAAACACAGTATCCTTGAGAGAATAATTATAAATCAACTATGGGATCTGCTTTTGTAACTAATCATTTAGAAACGCATTAACAGAAGGTTCTGTGAACAGCTGAAACACTGGGCATGTCACTTTATGTTTGGGTACTATAAATATAGGATTAAAAAGGCTTTATGAACGTTTAACTACATTTTAACTAACACCCTGCAGTCCATTTTCTATCAGTAAAATGCCTAGGAGTTTACACTTGTAGAGTTTCAAGAAATCCAGATGGACTGCATTACCGTTTGGCTTCTTTGAGCAGTGTGAAAACATGACCTTGTTCCTCACAAAAGTACACAGTTTTATGTTAGTGTTAAGTGCTGTAATATCTCTAAGCTTTTAACTTAATTTGACCTGCTCAAAACAAAATATTCCATTTTGTTGTTATATGAGAATTGTTATGACTTACGATGATACTGGCCTATTTGCCAATAATGGGACCTAACATAAATATACAATCAATAGCATCATGACGCCATCTTAGGTATGTAAAGCTGACTCTTTTGATACACCATTAGACATACATGGACTTGGATTTGTTTTCCTGGTCGTGGTAATAAATTTGACTCAATCCATCCACATTGTGTTTTCCAGTCCTTCATATGACCTGCGGTTTTATTTGCATTTTAGTTGTCAGAGTTCTCAGACACAGTAAATTCAGATATATTGAAGTAATAAAGTTTGTTTTTGGTTCACCAGCCCCTACTTTCTCTACGTTGGCCTCTCTTGCTTACTCAACCTTTAGATATTCTCTCAAGAAATGTTCTCAAGATAGGAGCTGATAACCTCATTTACATTTCAGCATGAGAAACAAAAAGCATGTCAACTTCCCCAGTGGTACTTTCTTTTTTTGGCAGTTGAAAAATCTATTCAAGCAAAGGACACAAAAGGGAACCTCTGTAATATTGAATACAAATAGGATTATTGTAAGTTCTGCTTGGAAGGAAGCATGAACCTTTTCATTATCCTAACGTGGATGGTCCATAGAAACGCTTATATCTAGGTTTGCTGGGAACAGATCCAGTTCACATCTGTTACCCTGGCATAATTACAAATTGAGTTTCATTTTACTGTCAAAAAAAAAAAATCCCAATTTGGATTTTAAACTATATAGTTGTTTAGCCCTGTGAAAGACCTTGCCCACAGAGGGACCCATATTTTGCCCACAACAGGAGAGAGTGAAGAATACATAAATGAACTGTAGTTAGTTAGGGCCAACGTTTCACAATAGTCTAGAGTAGAGCTTGTGAGGCTATTACTGTGATGCCATTTCCCTGAGTCTTTCTCAGTTTTCAGCTACTACTTTTTACATGAATAGGAATCATTACATAATGTGATATATATTTCTAATTGAGAAAAATTCAAGTGGAGAAAAGCTTTAATTAAGTTGTTTAAATTTCATGACAAGGCAAGCCCTGAAAACATCACGATAATTTTATAGAAAATAATACACACTGTTAAATAAAGCAAGATGAGGGAAAAGGTATATATTTCCATTAGATACACATCAGGAATAAACACCTCAATCATGAAAATAAAAATCAGTGATAAGCATTTTTCTATCTGTTGCTGATGACCCATTGTAATACATCTACGTCATAGCCAAAGAAACAAAAAACATTGAGCCAGATCTAGTGATTTATTTTTTTACATATCAATTCAATATATACTTTAAAATGGGAATTTTATATAAATGTATGAATTTTTAGTATTTTTAAAAATCTGAATTCCTCTTTAGGTAGCATGTGCTTTCTTCAGTTTAAAATAATCCTTTAAATTCCTCACCATTCTTGTACTTGAGCCTTTTGATTTCTGTATAGTTTATCTGGCCTGTGCTGAACGTACTCAGTCAGCACTTAGCGTGGTGCTTTTTTTTTTTTCACTCTATTGGCTGAAAAACAAAAAAATTTACTTTCCAATGCTTTCTTGCTACTAAGGAGGCTGGGAAACTCAAAATTACCTTCCCATAGTTCCTGAGCACCAAAGTTCTGGATGTGTCTTTGGTTCTAGTAACTGATAAACTCAGATTAGTTTCGGAAGACAAAAGTGAGGCACTTCTGTTTCCAATTTTGTCCTTGGAGATGTGAGTATTTAGTAGTGGTTACACGGGTGGATCCAGCATTCCAGGGTCTGGTAACCTGCTGCGGAGAGACCCTTGTAATCACCTAGATGTTAGCAGCAGGAGCTTGCTGAGCTCTGGGCTGCAATTATGAATTGACTATCGCGATGGCATCCCCTGACTCTAGCCCTCCAGTCATTCCCTGACGGTGTAAAGCAGACATTTATTTAGGAAAAATCACTAGAATTATCACCCTTAGTTACAAACATGTAAATTAAACTATACTCATTGTCCCATGAAAAAATGTAACAGAACATTTTAGGTGACCCACGCTGCTCCCATACCAATTATTAGGCCAATGCAAGTGCTTCTGAGTTGGAGGTTAGAGATTTGAATGATCAGGGGCATTTTTTTTTTTTTTTACATCGTTATTGGAGCGTAATCGCTTTACAATGTTGTGTTACTTTGTGCTGTACAACAAAGTGAGTCAGCTATGTGTATACATATATCCCCATATCCCCTCCCTCTTGAGACTCCCTCCCACCCTCCCTATGCCACCCCTCTAGGTGGTCACAAAGCACCGAGCTGATCTCCCTGTGCTATGCAGCAGCTTCCCACTAGCCATCCATTTTCCATTTGGTAGTGTATATATGTCAAGGCTACTCTCTCACTTCGTCCCAGCTTCCCCTTCCCCCCACTGTGTCCTCAAGTCCCGTTCTCTCTATAAATGTCCGCTAAAAGTGGCTTACTTTTTCAATATAGAAGAGGGATCCCTAAAAGGTACAGCATCAGGACAGGGAATAGAAATCTTTCTAATTATTTCAAACAACAACAAAAAACCTGATCGTGGAGAATTAGATCTTCCTTTACACCGTCCGGGGATGACTGGAGGGCTAGAGTCAGGGGACTGTCATCGCAATAGTCAATTTATTCCTGCCCTGCCACTAGGTTCATCAGTGCCATTTTTTTAGATTCCATATATATAGGCATTAGCATACAGTATTTGTTTTTCTCTTGCTGACTTACTTTACAATGATCAGGAGCATTCTAAGAAGAGTACCAAAGGCTCACCTATTTAATGGATTTATATATCCCCAACCAGTATCTGCGGGTAGGAAAAGGAACGAATGTCAAGGACCACCCTCCCAAAGAGAACAGAACTCACTGTGATGGGATAAAAAGTCTGGATAGAGAATTTAGTTTGTCAATGGGAAGGCCCATTGTGAAGCAAAGATATCGAGACTGACTGCCTGCACCTCAAATCCAACACAGACACCTTCACATGACGTGCGTGATTTGGGAGCAATGGCTAAGGAGATGGGTCAATTGAACTCTATGAGATTCCACTCCAACCTCTCAAGGTGTTGATGTGCAAAGGCTCCCGTATATAAGCCAAGTTAGCAAAGAAAGAGAGACATTAGCTTCTTGTGGAATAGTTCCTATTGGTTCCATCACGCCTGGAGAACTAGGACAATTATTTTCTCCCAAATTCTCTCCTTAGAACTCTTGTCTGTGAAGGATTTAAATGCTTCAGTTAAATATTTCTATTGCTGGCAGCCTAATTCCTGTCCATGTGACTTCTTTCAAACCACAGCAGAAGTCTCATATTGGTCTCCTACCCACAGGGTCTCCCCAGCACTGCATACTTCTAACAGATTCATCATCACAGGGCTAAAGGATTCCAGTGAGTTTCTGTCATCCTGGAACACTGACTGGCATTCTAGAACGCAGGACAGAAGTGTCTATGAAAAAGTATTTGTAACTTAATAACATATAAGTCAAAAGCAATTTCCCCAAAAGGATTAATGATACAAGAACCCCATTTCATTTCCAGTGTGCTGGCAGCAGTAATCAGTGATTTGTCTCTATGATGACATTAGGAGAAGCTGAAGCATGAAGCTCTTCACCCCACAAAGAGAAAAACTTACTGTCAAACGTGGTATAGTTGGGAGATAAAGAGCTACTGCCTGGTAGCATCATAGAGAGAAGGTCATGAAATCAACCATTCTCTAGTTCCACATGCCTTAAGAAAGGTCAGTAGCTCAAGTAGTGATCATTTTATGATCTAAGCTTTTAATTAAAAAGGAAGCCTCTCTGACGTATAAGACAGTGTCACACATGGCAAATGATTAAGTTTAAAATTGCCATAGAGATGCATGTAATACAGCACAAATGCAATAAAAATATGAGGAACTCTGTTGATGAAGAAGAGGTGTTATTCTCTCCCCAGGAGTGACTTACTACATCTGTTAATTTATGGGTGCCATGCTGGCACTGGATAAGAGCATCCTGCCGGACAATGGTACAAGTTATTCTGAGAACTTAACATTCATATGTTGACTATGTTTTCAATAAGCAAGCAACAGGCCCACTGGCATAGACCAAAATTTCATATCAGATTTCATATACGAGAATTAAACAGCCTCTGTAATACCTGCCATTATCCTCAAATTCTACAAGCTGTTTCCCACAAATTCAAAACATTCAGCTACTCAGTGCATCTGGTCTTGCTCATGCCCAAACATCAGATCAGCATGCATTAGTTCGTTCTGAAAACACAATCACCTATTATCATCATTAGGTGATTCTGTAGTCAGAACAATACATAGGAACTGCCTCTGCTGTCAAGAAGCTCATATTCAAGTGGGAGAAAGAGAGAGAAATGTAAGGACACCATTACAATATAACATAACACATGCAACTATACAAGCACAGGCAAGATAAAGAAATATAGACAGGGCTGTGAGTAAATCTTACTGAGGCAAGTCAGCAAGGATGGCAGATAATATTCTATGTGCTTCCTAACATTTACAGTTAGTTTCAGATCACATGACCATGCCTACTTAAGGACTGTATGTCACTTAAAGGACAGTTCCCCCCCATGTCCCACTCTCTCTTTCCCTTTGGTAATGGCCAGGAAGGCCTTATGGAGACTGCAAAGCCACCGAATAGAGGCAGCCTGGAACTCTGAGGCTACTTGAAGAAGAGGCCTTAGTGGGATTGAGAAATAAACTTTATCTTGTTCAGCCACAGAGTTCTCTAATGTGTCTGTTGCATAGCTAACATTTACTATCTCGGCTATTTTAGAGAGAAATAATTTGGTCAACTTCGTTAAATGTTACAACTTGGATCTGGGAATACAAAATGGTATCAGATTTTGACAGGTGAGTCATAGACTGTAGCATCAAGTAGCACAGTCATTGAAAAGAGTAGATATGTATATGAAGATATGCAGTTCTGAAACACTCTTCAATACTCTAAGATTTGATAGTCACATATCAATAGGCAGGATAGGAGAGATAAGCAAGATTCTCTAGATCATCAAAAAGAAATTTAAAAATCTTATGGTCAAAAGTCAAGCATTGATTTTTTTTTTATTTTTTACTTTTTTTTGCAGTACTCGGGCCTCTTACTGTTGTGGCCTCTCCCGTTGCGGAGCATAGGCTCCAGGCATGCAGGCTCAGCGGCCATGGCTCACAGGCCCAGCCACTCCATGGCATGTGGGATCTTCCCGGACCAGGGCACAAACCCATGTCCTCTGCATCGGCAGGCGGACTCTCAACCACTGCGCCACTAGGGAAGCCCTCAGGCATTGATTTTTAAAGGGAGTCAAAACCATGGCCTGGTTTGTGTTTCCTAAAAAGGTCAATCTGGTAGCAAAATGAAGAATATTATGTAAGTAGTTTGACAGATAGGTTAAAAACCATCAGCCTGGGTAAAAAAAATAAGACACAACAAAAGCACAGACACTGAAGTAAAAAGGTTTAATCTAATGACTATTAACAAGGCAAAATTTGAGGGGCTTAGGTAATTGATTATAAATAGGAGGATTAGTGAAGGAAGAGTCGGAGTTTAGCTCCTAATTTCCAGCATCTGTATGGATAATGCCACCAGTAGCTGAGCAGTTACATAGGAGAAAGATTTGGAGGTAAAATAATGAGTGTATGACTCATTGTGTTGGCAAATTTTCAGCAAACAGGTAGAAAACTCAGAGCCTATCTAAAGCCTAGAAATAAAGACTTCTCATAACATTGTGAATATAGTAAGTACTCAATATATATGTTTTCCTGTTTTTCTTTAACTGAAGGATAGCTATATCAAGGGCATGAAATTTGGGAACTAGACCAATGATTAGAAAATATTATTTGTTCATAAACCTAAATAGCAAAAGTTTTGATAGTACTGAACTGAGAAGAAACATGCAAATGCCATAAGAAGATTTGATATTTCCAAAGAATCTCTGAAGGAATGACAACCATGTCCTGTTATCCAATCTCAGCAATGGAATTCATTTGCTGCAAAACTGTTTCCACATACTTTCTGAACTAAAAAAGAACAGATCATTATTTCCTGAAAATTAAGTAAAGAGAGGGAAGAGGATGAAGCAGAGCAGATAGAGGAATTTTTTTAAAAACCCAAGATTTTCTATAAAGTCTTATGAAAAATTCTCCATTGCAATACTGGAGATGATTGACAGAAAGAAAAAACAAATGAAACAAAATAAAATCTTGTTAATAAAAGTATGAATTAGCTTCTACCAAACCTAACGTTTCCCCAGCCCACACATATGACATACTTTATTAGGCTATACGCTAGTTGAGTAGATGCTTCCCAGTGGCAATTTCACTATTTACAAGGTTTTAATGCCGTAGTGGTTGTCCAGAACTTGTTAACGTTACTAAAGGTTTTTCCCAAGAGGGTTGCCACAGCACAGCTGTCAAAAGTATACCCACTAAGTTTAAATAATCAGTACGACATTTTACAAATGAGTAAAAGCCAAGAGACTCAAAGTCTGGAAAACTTATCCTGAACTAACATTCTTGATTTCCTCAAAGCCTTAAAAATGAAAAGAATAAAAATGTCCACATTACCGGTAAAGATTCTTGAAGTTGTCTCTGCATAGTTTTCTGTAACTAATTACCTTTAAAAAATGAGTGTTTGCAAAGCTAATATAAAGCAACATTCTCAAATGGTCAAAATCTTGGACCGCATACACCTGGCCTTGGTTATTTTTCTGTGTGACCTTAAGAAGTTACTTTCAATTTCCCCGTCTACCAAAAGATGATAAAAAACATTTGTTTACCCCTAGAACTCTGGTGGAAATGAGTTAATAAATTAGAAAAAGTTATTCTGAAAATTATAAAAGTACTTCATAAAATCCAATTATCAATTATACTTTCAGAGCTTTATTTTTTTTCTCAAAGGCATTTGCACTGAACTAGATGTAACATATGTATAACTAAACTGTTATGTTTCTTCTCATGTGTAAGCATATGTTTGGAACTAAGCAAGGAGTGAATTTTTAATCAATGTATATTCTTCAAGACAAAAAAGGCTATTCATCACAAAAGTAGCTATAAGAAATAAAGGAAATGCTACATGGAACTTATATTGACAAACATTTATTTATAATGGTAACAATAACGATCACTTTCACTGATTCTAGAACACATAACTTTATATCTCTGGAATTAAGATACGTTTTACAATTGAGGGCAATTCATAGTTTATTGATAATGGGGGGTTTTTTGTACAGAAAATAATGTGTCTTAGAAAAAACTATGTGTAATGTGTTTGAATAGTGCTTTCAAAGTGCCTTCTTTGTGGATGCAAACTGAAATCCTACTCACTCAGCAAAATGAAGATATTTTTTCTGTATTTTATAAATACAGAAATTCACAATCAGACTACTAAGAGCAAATGTGTGTCAGTTCATGCCTTCCAGAAGAGAGGCCAAGATGGAATTAGACATGAAAGGGAGTTAATGGGGGAGAGACAGGAAAAGGTAGGAGGGACTTCAGACCTTGATGCTGATCTGACTCCTGTGGCAGGATAGAGAGGATTAAGAAGGTTTGTATTGAGCCTATTACTGCTGCTAGGATGGTGAGAAATCATGAGGCTAGGTTTCCTGTTGGAGGACTTCCACGTCTCACAATAATGGACCCGCCTTAGTACATTGCCATGTTCAGTTACCAGCTGGGAGCTACCTGGGAGGAGTATGGACTTGGCAAGATGATGATGGGGCATCCAGACTGACAGCAGGTGGGACCTTCAGTCAACTGCGCTTCCCGCAGCCAGAAATCTTACTTGTGGATTTCCATGGCCACCACACATGGTTTAGGCAATACAGCTCTTAAAAATTGGAACTATTTCCTTTGTATTATGAAATCTTTTTATTTCTAAGAAAAAAAATTTATCATATTAATAAGTCATATTTTTATAGCATATAGGAGTTTTTATTTCATACACATTATAAGTTTACTGGTATGTAAAGCCAAATAATTTAGTGTTATAGAAACACAACATGAAAAATTTGCTTCCTGTTTTCAGCACCTACACTTGATTATTTACTTGCATATTTTATCCAGAACCCACAGATCTTTCATGTATTAATCAGCAGCATTGTGAAATGTAAAGAACACCAGCAGAGGATTCAGGAAACCTAGTATTTGTCACTTTTTTTGTTGTGACCACAAACACACACTCTCTCTCTTCTCTCTTGCTCTCTCTCTATCCACCCCCTATCTGTCCCCTCTTTTCTTTCTTTCTCTCTTTCTCCTAATGACCTCTGGAAAATCATTCAGACTCTCTCAGCTATAATTTCATTATAACTAAAATGAGTAATAGCATTTAAAGTAGTTACCTTGTGAAAATATGTTTAATCAATTGACTAAAGAGTTTACAGATAATTCTAGGTGGTGATTAACTATACTAGAGGAATTCTGAATTCTGCAGAAAATAAAGAAATTGGACCAGCTTAACAGAACACAATAGGCTGATTCTGTTATTTTCAATCCTAGCCAGATCTGTGGTTTCTAAAGCAAACTTGAGCTATGCTCATATTTTAAGGACTCATCTACTGGTGGCACTGCCTACTAATAACACTGGATTTGCACAAACTGTTATGTTTCAGAAAGGGAAATATACCTCTAATCTGTGGTTTTTAAAATATATGTATAAAATATGAAGTAATAAAAACTGATCCAAAGAATATGGTTTCTTATAGTTTCAAGGCGGCTTTTAGGAAAAGTCCATTAATTTTTAAAGGTAGATCTATTGACTAAGGCGAAAAGTATACTGAGTAAAAGAATGACAGAAAACAGCAGAAAAGAAGGAACAGATTGGAAAAGAAGTTTCACTGTGTCCCTGAATTCTGGTTTTAAGATTGTATCTTTTGAACAATCATAATTTATAAATGAATTAGACAATATTATGATGAGGTGACAAATAAAATGAATTATATTTCAAATATAAATATAAAAATATTTTGTGATTTTGATTCATATAGTGTATTATACAGACTATCTTTTTTGATCAATAGGCTAATGTAATTGAAATAAATAATGTAATTGAATTGACTTTATTAATTGTACTCCCTATTAAAATGAATATCAATTTAGTGGTAGTAACCAAGTTACAAGGCTATATATTCAGAAAGTTTCTTTTCCTTCTTAGCAAAATGATAAATGAAATTGAAGAGATACTAAAGTTTAATAAGATGAGAGAGAGATGTAAATATGCCATTCCAAGCAGTCAAATGAACAGCCATGGAAGAAAGGAGCAGTTAGACGTTTACAATTGAACAGTAATAATTTTATATAAAAAATATTGTATATTTTATCACTTCATTAAGGTATAATTCACATGTAAAAATTGCCATTTTATATATATCTGGAAAAAGCTATAATTCAAAAAGATACATGCACCCCTGTGTTTCTAGCAGCACTATTCACAATAGCCAAGACATGGAAACAACCTAAATGTCCATTGACAGATGAATGGATAAAGAAGATGCGGTAGACCTACACAATGGACTATTACTTAGACATAAAGAATAATGAGATTAATGCTATTTGCAGCAATAGATGGACCTAGAGATTATCATACTAAGTGAGGTAAGTCAGAAAAAGAGACAAATACCATATGATATCACTTATATGTGGAATCTAAAATATGACACTAATGAACTTATCTATGAAACAAATACAGACTATAGAGACAGACTTGTGGTTGCTAACGGGAAGAGAGGATGCGGGAGGGATGGATTGGGAGGTTGGGATCAGCAGATGCAAACTATTACACATAAAATGGATAAACAACAAGGTCCTACTTACTGTGTAGCACAGGGGGCTATGTTTAATATGCTGTGATAAAGTATAATGGAAAAGAATATGAAAACGAATGAATATATATGTATAACTGAATCACTTTGCTGTACAGTAGAAATTAACACAACATTGTAAATCAATTCTACTTCAATAAAATTTTTTTTTAAAAAAATCACCACTTTAAGTGTATGAATCTATGAGTTTTGACAAATGTATTCAATAAACAGTAACCACAATCATGATATGGAACATTTCTTTCACCCCAAAAAAGTTTTCTCATAGCTTATTTCACTGAACCCCCTTCCCTTATCTTCACCCCTAGGCAAATATTCATCTGCTTTATTAATACTATAGCTTTGCCTTTTCTAGAATTTCTTACAAATGGAATATAGAATGTAGGCATTTTTGTCTGTTTTTTCACTTAACATAATGCTATTGAAATTTACTTACTCTAATACCAATTTATTCTTTTTATTCCTGAGTACTATTCCATGGTGGGGTTTACCACAATTTGTTTATCCCCTCTTCAACCGAGGGACACTTACAATGTTTTTACTTTTTGGTCATCAGGATCAAAGCTGCTATGAACATTCAATAACAATTCTTTGTGTGAACATATATTGCCATTCCTCTTGAGTAAATAACTAGGAGAAAGATTTCTAGGTTACATGATAAATGTGTACTTAACTGTATAAGAAACTGATAAATGATTTTCAAAATAGCAGTCTCATATTGTATGCTTACCAGTGTTATATAAAATTTTCAATGGCTTCAACATACCTGGTATTGTCAATCTGTTTGTAATTCTAGCAATTCTAGTGGGTTTGAAATGATAATTTGTATTGTCCTAATGATAATGAATGATGTTGAGAATTTTTCATGTCCTTATTTGCCATGTCAATATCTTTTATTTTTAAAGTGTCTGTTCAAGTCATTTGCCTTTTTAAATCAGTATTTTTGTCTTCTTATTAAATCATTTTTAAAGTAAATTATATTCTGGATGCCTTTTATCTTGTATATGTTTTGTAAATATTTGTTAATGTGAATGGTTTGCCATTTTGTCTTTATTGGGTGCATTTCAAACGACAAATGTCTTAATGTTGACTAAATTCCTATTTAGTTTTTAAAACCTTATGATTTATTCTATTTGTGTCATGTTTAGGGATTCTTTGCCAATCCAAAGTAGCAAATGTGTTCACCCATGTTTTCTTCTAGAAAATTCATATTTTTAGCTCTTAGTTTAACTTCTATGATTAATTTCACATTAAAAACATTTTTGGTGTAATATATGAATTTTTAGTACATAGATAACTAATTGTTCCAGAAAATTTTATTAAAAATATTATTTTCAGTAAACTTTTAAATTCTAGAACAGTTTCAAATTTACAAAAATAACTACAGAAAGTCCCTGTGTACCCCACACTCAGTTTTCCTTATTGCTAACATCTTATGTGAGTATGGTACACTTGTCACAATTAACAAACCAATAATTATATGCTATTACCAACAAAGTCTATACTGCATTCAGACTTCCTCAGTGTATCCCAAATTCTTAATCTGTTTCAGACCCACCCAGACTAACACACTACATTTAGTTGTCATGTCAACTTAGGCTCCTCTTGATTGTGACAGCTTCTTACATGTTCCTTATTTTTGATGACCTTGACAATTTTGAGGATTGTTAGTCAGGTATTTTGTAGAATGTTCCTTAATTGGTATTTGTCTGATGTTTCTCTCATGATTAGACTGGAGTTATATGTTTTGGGGAAGAAGAACACAAAAGCAAATTGCCATACTCATCATACCACATCATATCAAGTGTTCATACTATGGATATGGCTTTTAGTTCATCTTAAACTTGATGACCTGGTTTGAGATAACTTTTGCCAGGTCTCTCCACTGCAGAGTTACTTTCTTTCTCCTCCCTTTCCATACCCTACTCTTTGGAAGAAAGTCACTTTGCAAAGCCCACATTTAGAGAGTGGGGAGATGTGCTCACCCCCTTAAGAATAGAGTATCAACATAGATTATTTGGAATTCTTCTGCATGGGAGATTTGTCTATTCTAACTCACTTATTTGCTTAATCATTTATTTACATGAGCATGAATCCATGCATATTTACTTCATACTTTCGTTTATAATCTAATACTATTTTTTTCTCAAATTGTGACAACTTTGGTCATTGCAGAGCTCCTTCTATTGGTTGATATATCCCTTTGACATTCCCCATCTTTTAGGGGGTGGTCACTTTCTTACTTTATGGCCCTGAAAGATGTTCTAGGTTCACTCTGCATGTTTCTTTCATAATCCTAGAATCAGGAATTCACCAAAGAGCCCAAGTTTCTTTTATTAAAGAATGGGATTACAAACAAATTTCTAGCTGCTAAATGTGGTCGTTGCTACGGTGTGTCATTGATTCTTGGCTCCCAAAGCTAACAGAGCAAAGAGATATATGTGTGTATACTAGCCTATGCACATATACATATGTATAAATATTTCTATATGGAACAACCTATATTGATATTAAGCTAAATCTGAGTATACCCTGATATCACCAAGTCTTATGCGCTGCCACATGGATTATTCTCAGCCTCCTTCCCTTTCTCGTCTGCAAATTCCCACTCCAACAGGCTCCTACCATCCAATATCCATTTACTTAATTGTTCAATTCCAATAGACATGAATAGTGGCTTCAGGGTTTTTAATCAATACTCCATGGGAAACAATCTTATCAACTAGAGTTGAGTGCATATACACAGTTTTATTTGCAATTAGTCTTACACATTACATTAATTTCCAAAGGGACATAGGTCAGCCTTTTCTGTCACCCCTCTCAGTGAGTTTTTCTCACTGAAGCACTGCAAGGTAGACATTACAGAAAGATACTCTCATTTGTAGATTCAAATACCAAATAAAGGACCTTCTAAAGAGGTATAAGAGGAAAAACCAAAAATCAAATATATGAGACAATAGCAAGAAATGTTGGATAAATTTTTAAATCTATGAGAAGAATACAGTAAAGACATGTTTCTATAAGCCCTAAAGACTCTACACTACTAAAACTACCAGAACTGAAAAACAAATTCAGAAGGGTAGCAGGATACAGGGTTAACATACAGAAATCAGTTGCATTTCTTTACACTAACAATGAAATACAGAAAGGGAATGTTAAAAAACAATACCTTTCAAAATCACACCCCAAAAATAAATTACTTAGTAATAACTCTGACCAAGAAGGTATAAGAGTTATATGCTGAGAACTATAAAACATTAATAAAGGAAATTGAAGATGATTCAAAGAAATGGAGAGCTATTCCATGCTCTTGGATTGGAAGCATTAATATGGTCAACATGGCCCTACTACCGAAAGCAATCTAAAGATTTAATGTGATTCCTATCAAATTACCCATGACATTTTTCACAGAACTGGAACAAATAATCCTAAAATTTATATGGAACCATGAAAGACCCAGAATTGTCAAAGCAATCCTGAGGAAAAAAACAGAGCAGGAGGCATAACCGTCCCAGACTTCAGACAATACTACAAAGCTACAGTAATCAAAACAGCTTTGTATTGGCACAAAAACAGACATATAGATCTATGGAACAGAATAGAGAGCCCAGAAATAAACCCACACACCTACAGTCAATTAATCGTCGACAAAGGAGGCAAGAATATACAATGGGAAAAAGTCTCTTCAGCAAGTGGTGTTGGGAAAGATGGACAGCCACAGGTAAACCAATGAATTTAGAATACACCCTCACACCATACACAAAAATAAATTCAAATGGCTTAAAGACTTAAATATAAGACATAACACTATAAAACTCCTAGAAGAGAACATAGGCAAAACATTCTCTTATATAAATTGTACCAATGTTTTCTGAGGTCAGTCTCCCAAGGCAATAGAAATTAAAAATAAACAAATGGACCTAATCAAACATACAAGGTTTTGCACAGCAAAGGAAATCATAAACAGAACAAAAATTTACAAACCTTACAAACAGCTCATAGAACTCAACAACAAAAAGACAAAAAGCCCAATTGAAAAATGGGCAAAATACCTAAGTAGACATTTCTCCAAAGAAGACATACAGATGGTCAACAGGCACATGAAAAGATACTCAACATCGCTAATTATTAGAGAAACGCAAATCAAATCTACAATGAGATACCACCTTACACCAGTTCGAATAGCCATCATTAAAAAGTCTACCTATAGCAAATGCTAGAGAGGGTGTGGAGAAAAGGGAACCCTCCTACACTGTTGGTGGGAATGTAAGTTGGTGCAGCCACTGTGGAAAACAATGTGGAGGTTCCTCAAAAAACTAAAAATAGATTCATCAAATGATCCAGCAATCCCACTCCTGGGCATATGTCCAGACAAAACTATAATTCAAAAGGATACATGCACTCCTATATTCATAGCAACACTATTCACAATAGCCAGGACATGGAAACAACCTAAATGTCCATCGACAGATGAATGGATAAAGAAGATGTGGTACATATATATAATGGAATACTACTCAGCCATAAAAAGGAATGAAATAATGCCATTTGCAGCAACACGGATGGACCTAGAGATTATCATACTAAGTGAAGTAAGTCAGAAAGAGAAAGACAAATACCGTATGATATCACTTATATGTGGAATCTAAAATATAACACAAATGAACTTACCTATGAAACAGAAAGAGACAGAGAGAACAGACATGTGTTTGCCAAGGGGTGGGATATCAAGGGGGAGTTTGGGGTTAGCAGATGCAAAATAGTATATATAGAATGGATAAACAAGGTCCTACTGTATAGCACAGGGAACTATGTTCAATATCCTGTAACAAACCACAATGGAAAAGAATGTATATAGGTATAACTGAATCACTTTGCTGTACAGCAGAAATTAACACATTGTAAGTCAACTATACTTCAATAAAATTTTTTTAATTTAAAAAGGCATGTTTCTATAGAGTATAATACTGAAATATTCACCTTTCTTTCATGAATCTGAAACACTCTTTACATATTAAGCTTTTTAATAGTTTGTCCTACAAATATTTTTATATATCATAGTTTATCTCCTCAATAGTTGACTATCATTTTACACACAATCATTTATGTTTTTATAATGGCAAATTTGGCAGGTGTCTTTGGGATTCTCTAGATTTTATGCTATATTTAGAAAAGACTTTTCTACTTCCAACACAATATTTTCCTAGCAGTTTGATGGTTTTAAATTTTACATTTAGGTCTTCAGTCTGTCAGTGAATTTGGTAACATCTATGCTTATTTCTACCACCAATTTTTTCACAGAATAAATAATTTATTAACCCAGGACTTTCACAAACTTTTAAAAATATTATAATTAAATGTTATTTTATGTGGATATAGCTTTCTGGTGCTAAAATCATTCTCCTTAGAATTCTGAAATCACAAATCATCCATTGTTGTCAACCATTTAATGACATAAATGATGCCAAAATAATTCTGTATTTCGTGGGTAACTGGATTTTCTTAGTTTATAGAGTTATTTTATGTAATTTTTATTCAAGTATTTCATTGACATATGATTAGTTCATTCACAATTCACAATTCCTTTCCAAATTCAGTGGTGCTTTTTGATATAAGATTTAAGTTTTTTTGCAACTCAGCAAAAAGAAAATAAATAATAATATGGAAATTTAATCCATGGTTCAAGTTATGTACAGTAAAATCAAATATGACTACCTTAAAGATTCAAGTAGTATTATTCATAAAGGAGTATAAAACCAGAAAACCATATGAAAATATTTTAATATTTATTTTTTGATAGTGGAAAAATATTAACTTAAAGTTGGAGGGTCATACATATGCCACATTTCATAAATTAATTCCTGATGACAAAGGGTAAGGACACTGACTAGCCATATTGGTAGTTTTTCAGTACATCAAATTGCCTTTCCCTTTCTTGTCTCTGTGCTTTTACCTGCTTGGTCCTCTCTGCCTAGTTATCTTTCACCAACTATCCAGCTATTTCCTTCTCATTGTTCAAGGATATATGCTCACTTAATGCCCTGTATTTTCACTTTTATATGACTCATCACACTAGAGTATTTCTTCAATCTCATTTTTCTAATTAAATTATAAACTCATAACTCTACTTCTTCCTAGTACTAATTACATTTCTAGAAGATTGTATGTACTTATTAGACCTTCATATTATATCCTGGAGTCTTTCCTTAGTAATTTTGTGTGTTAATGTCTATTATGAAAGGAACTTATTTTTTTTCATTATATTTTCTAACAGTTAATTTTGAGCATATAAAGTAGTTATCAATTTTGGTATAATTATCTAGTAATCTTTCCTTTTGAATGGTGACTCAATATCCTAGAGATTCACATTTGATTATTTTGTGTTTTCTGCTACTTTTGAAAGGTTTTCATTGTTTATGTTTTTAGTTACTCTCTATAAATTCCTCAAGTTCTTTTAATTACATGAAAATCAAGTTACAGCCTCATATTCTTCTTTATAACATAATACTGTAGCATGCTTGAACTCTCTCAAACTTTTTATTCAATCTCTTTGCTAATAGGTTTTAATACTTTATAAATCCTTACCTCAAAAATACAATAATTATTTTTGGAATCTACATTCTCTTTAAAGAATAGTTCTAACAGAGTTACATGTTTATCTCAGACCTTTTTTTTAATCTAAGTTTTATTCCTGAACTTTCGATATTATTTAACTCTCAAAACAAAACGTATGCCAACATATTTTTAAACAAATTTTGTTTTATAATTATTTGTTTTCTCAGATATATTTTCTGATACATTAATTACATCAGAATGTTTCTGCATTCATTAAAAAGCATTCAGTTGGGCATAAAATAAGTGGAGCATGTCCTTTTGCTCTCCAAACACTGTAGACATTGTTCCCTTTTCTTCCGGCAATTTGATTCACAGAGAATTCTGAAGCCAACTGGTTTTTTGTTCCTTTGTATTAAATATTTTTCCACCTGAATTCTTGTGCAGAACATAAGTGCACACACACACACACACACACACACACACACACCCTTGTACATATAAAAACCAATTATGGCAAAATAATAACAATTTGGAATCTAGATAAGATGTATACAGTTTTCATTTTACTATTCTTGCAAGTTTCCTGTATATTTGAATATTTTCATAATAAAAATTTGTAATTCAATCATTTTCCAAGATGCTTACAGGTGTGATTTTTTTCTTTGAACCAAATGAATGAATGCATCATTCTGTATACTAAGGTGCATTTCAACTCAGAAAAGTTTCTCTAAACACTTCTTTGACTGTTGTTCCAGTTCCCATATCTTTTTCCCTATTCTACAATGACAATAATCCTTGGATTGGATTTCAGCCAGTTTTCTTCCCTGCCTATCATATTCTATTTTATCTTTTACAGTTGTGTGTTTTTAAATTCTATATTTGGGGAAATCTTATTTTCCCTTTACATTACTGATTTAATTTCCCAGTTTGTATATGCTGCTCTTTTCTGCTACCAATGCTGTTTTATTTTTTGAGTTTGTTAGAGCTATTTCACTCTTCTTGAAATATCTCTTATTTTCACTTCCTTTTAATCACAACCTGTAGTCTTTGCAACAAACATCATTGTTTTGTCAAGTCATCCCGTCTTATTCTGATACCAATATTTCCTCTTCTGACTTTTAATCATATTTCATGTGAATCCAGATTACTACCTTTTTCTCCTTTCATGCCCCCCCAAAATTTTTCTAGCATGTATTCCTTTTGTCTATTTCTTCAGAACACCTATATGTCAACATGATGTTATATTTTCCCTATTCTATATTATTTTATCATGTTATATGCTTTCTTTTAATCCTTTTCTACTTTTCAATATCCATTTTTTCTGAAGCAGGGATACTCCAAATTGTATTTGTCAACTGAATGAACAGAGTGGCATGTTATTTATACCTTGTTCAATGTCCACTTAAATGTATGAAGCCCCCTCTTACAGTTGAAAACTGAGGTGACAGTTAGGGTGACCAAACTTCTCGGTTCTCTGGGCAATGGCTTCCTTTAAGTGCCACACCCTGGAAAACTCCTCAGTCCTGGGTAAATCATGACAGTTGGTCACCCTAGAGCAAGCACAGGTCTCAGCCCAGTATCTAGTAATTTCATTCTATGTAACCGAGTTTCACTCCAGAATTTCCATGCTATAGAATATAGACAGCATGTAGAATCACAACATAATTCATATAAGGAGGAAGAAAGGATCAACAGTAACTATGGGCCCATAAACTCATTTAGATTGTATAATTTTCAGGAAAGACTTTAGACTTTTATTTAATATGAAATTTTACATCTGCACCCATCTTATTATGAATGCAAGAGGAATGAGACTCAGGCAAACGTTTAAGATAATGTGAAAATATTTATCTGTGTTCTTCAAACATAGGGTAAGTCGCAAGAGTAGATCATTGCTTTTACTGATTGGGTTCAATTTCTAAATCTAGGTCTGCTGGCACTTTTGTCGGTAGGATTTCTTCCCAGATTCTGGCAGATTTTCTGTATCTTAATGTGCTTTTATTAGGATTTATAAAAGGTAGTGTCAGAAGTTAGTACAAGTGGCATTTTTCAACGAAAGTCCTGGTTTCCATTTTTCATTTAGAAAATACTGAGTTAACTGTCTCCTGATTGAAATCTAGGAAAAATATTAATTTTTTTTTTTTTTTTGCGGTACGCGGGCCTCTCTCACTGTTGTGGCCTCTCCCATTGCGGAGCACAGGCTCTGGACGTGCAGGCTCAGTGGCTTTTACTTCAAAGGGAGTTATATAAAAAGTCATGTTAAACGTGGGTTATTTTACAAGTGGGTATTATTTTTAAAGTTATTTAATAAGTGTATTTAAAAAGTAGATTGCTTTTTAAAAATTAATTTTCAAGAACATCCTATTCATAATCATTTATAGATAGAAAATAATAAATTTGAACTCTACTTCATTTAAAAGGATAAAAAAACAGGCCCATATATGTATTTATGTCTATTTAGTAATGGACCTGATACAACCATTGATAATAACAAGTAACTGCACTGTTTATGAATACATCTACTCTTACCATACCATGCTCAAAAAGTATTTGTGGTTATTCACTAGAATGTATATGATTCAATAAGTAAATTATTAAATAGGAAAATAATTTTGAAATAGAGTATAAAAAATGAATTCAGAGTTATTTTTTAAAAAGTAAAAATTGGCCTCATCATGGCAATTAATATCAATTAATGTCATAACTGCCTTTGCATAAAACAAACTCATCCGGCAGTAAGTACTCTTTATCTTTCTACTGCCTCAAAATGAGTTACAGATAGACTTTAAAAAGAGATTATCTAAACTGAGTAAAGTACGCTGGTAGAAAATCTGGATTCAGAAATCTAACAAAACCAGCTAAAGCAGATCACCATCCCTACAACTCAAAAGTTAGAAAGCAGTTCCCATCATAGAGAATTCTCCATTTAGGTTCCGCAAGTGACTCAACTATGTGTCTGGAGATTCTAAATTAACCACATGTGGAAGTATTGCTAACATCTTGATCTTGAGCTCCAAATTCAAGCAGACATAGGTTTAAATGGGCTTTTAAACTCAGCTGCGTGATTTTAAGGCAGTTTTTTAACTTCAGGGTTTTTTTTTTTAATCTATAAAATGGGGATAATAATATTATCTAACTGTAGTAGATATTATACCTACTATTATTATATAAAATATATTATATAAAATATTGCATTATATTATATTGCATCTAAAAGTTGCAATTATTATTATATAATATAATTATATAAAATATTATATTTTATATAATTATATAAAATATTGCATCTAAAAGTCACTTACATTTTATGCCTAAAGCAATTCACTTGTGAACACCTGGAATATTAAAAAATTCAATCACCATGTGTCCAGAGGAGAATCAGAAATATTAACAATGAATAGTTATGCCTATCAAATTCTGTGGGCTCAGGTTTAATAGAGCCCCAAGTTGAACTAAAGTGGGCTCCAATTGAAATAAAGACCACTGCTGATTTTTCATTTAAAAAATGAATAAATAGCCTTTTAGGGGATAACTGCTTCTAATAGTTTCTCTTAATTTCATAACAAGATGAAAATGTTGAGGAATTCCACATAAAATCAGAATATTCATATAATGCTGACAAGAATTTTAGTAGAGGAGAAAAATGATAATTGATTCTTTTTAAGGTAGGCTTGCATATTTGTGATGTCAGAGCCAGGGACCATAATCTTTCTACTGAGTTATTTCCCTGATTCTTAAAGTGTTCACAATTCCTCATTTCTAACCAAGGTTAGGGAAATGGCATTGCCTAAAAAGAACCCCCTTAAATTGGTCTCCTGCCTACTATCAATCATTTATTTCTGTTTTTGTTTTTGGCCCCAAATATTTACTTACTATATATGTCAGAAACTTAAGACATAAGTCCCTTCAAATAAGGACAAGATGATATGAGATTCAAAGATTTAGTTCTAGTCCAATAACTCAAGCATGATAAATGTACATTGAGTAGTTATTATTCTGGGAAGAGTCAACATATGGGTCTCCAGAAATTCTTGTGGTAATTTTTTAGAACATCTAGAAAAACACAGAATATTTATTAAGAAGCATCAAAAGGGTAGGTATAAAGGCTTCTGGGTTTGAGTACAGGTTCTGCCACTTACAACCTGTGTGGCTTGGCCAAGTTACTGAACCTCTCGATACCAATGTTTTCATCTGAAAGAAAAGATAATAATAGCACCTACTTCAAAGGGCTGATTGCAGATTAACTATCTATAGAATGCTTAGAATAGGTTATAATATGTAGTAGGCATTTAAAAAGTATTTGTTCTCATTATTACTACTTTCTTTTTTTTACTATGCTACCTCCCCTCTTTGAAGACTTAAAAAATCTTAAAAGTTAAACATTTTAAAATGTTTTAAGACAAGAGGCTAGAAATCAATGAAGTAAGTTTAAAATTAGGAAAAATGAACAAAAATATTAAAATAAATAAACATAAAATAAATAACATTTTATGACAAAGGAGCCAAGAATATACTGGAGGAAAGGGCAGTCTCTTCAATTAAATGGTGCTGGGAAAACAGGACAGCCACAAGCAAAAGAATAAAACTAGAGTACTATCGTACATCAAACACAAAATAATAACTCAAAATATATTAAAGACTTGAACATAAGACCTGAAACCATAAAATTCCTAGAAGAAGACATAGGCAGTAATTTCCTGACATCAGTCTTGGCAATTACTTTTTGGATTTGACAGCAAAAGCAAAGGCAACAAAAGCAGAAGCAAACAAGTCGGACTAAATAAAACTAAAAAGCTGCTACACAGCAAAAGAAACCATCAACAAAATGAAAATACAGCCTATCAAGCAGGAGAAAATATTTGCAAACTGTATATCTAGTAAGGCATTAATATACAAAATATATTCAAAAGAATGTATATAATGCAATAGCAAAAATCAAATAATTAATTTTAAGATGTGCAGAGGATCTGGATAGCATTTTTCCAAAGAAAACATACAAATGGCTAACAGGTACATTAGAAAGTGCTCAATATCACTAATCATCAGGGAAATACAAATCGAAACCATAGCGAGATATACCTCACACCTGTTAGAATGGCTATCATCAAAAAGACAAGAGAGAGCAAATGCTGGTGAGGGTGTGGAGAAAAGGGAATGCTTGTGCACTGTCGGTAGAAAGTAAATTGGTACAGTCACTATGGAAAACAGTATGGAGGTTCCTCAAAAAATAAAAATAGGGCTTCCCTGGTGGCGAAGTGGTTGAAAGTCCGCCTGCCGATGCAGGGGACACAGGTTCGTGCCCCGGTCCGGGAGGATCCCACATGCCGCGGAGCGGCTGGGCCCGTGAGCCATGGCCACTGAGCCTGTGCGTCCGGAGCCTGTGCTCCACAACGAGAGAGACCACAACAGTGAGAGGCCCGTGTACCGCAAAAAAAAAAATAAGAATAAATAAAAAAATAAAAATAGAACTACCATATGATCCAGCAATTCCATGTCTGGGTATTCTTCCAAAAACAAAACATAACAAAAAACAAAAGAGAACATTACTAATCTGAAAATATATCTTCACCCTCATGTTCACTGCCACATTATTTCCAAGAAGTGGAAACAACTTAAGTGTCCATCATCGAATGAGTGGATAATGAAAATGTTATATATATATATATATATATATATGGAATATTATTCAGCCATAAAAAGAAGAAAATTCTATTTGTGACAACACAGACGGACCTAGAGGGTATTATGCTAAGTGAGATGTCAGACAAAGAAAAATATCATACAACCTTACTTATATGTAAAATCTAAACAAACAAACAAAAAAAGTTCTCAGAGAGAACAGATTGGTGGTTGGCAGAGGCAGAGGTAGAGGTTGCAGGGTGGGATGGGTGAAACAGGTGAAGGTTGTCAAAAGGTGCAAACCTCTAATTATAAGATGAATAAGCCCCAGGGATGTAGTGTACAGCATGGTGACTATAGTTAATAATACCGTATTGTATACTTGAAAGTTGCTGAGAGAGTAGATCTTAAATGTTCTCATCACAAGAGAAAAAATATCTGTAACTATGTGTATCAATGGATGTTAACTAGACAATGGGGTGATCATTTGCCAAACCAAATTTCATCAAATCATTATGTTTTACATCTGAAACTAATAGAGTTATATGTCAATTATAGCTCAACAAAAAATTGAGATTACAAAAATAATAAATACAACATTTTTATAATAATGAACAGATATACAAATAAATATAAACTGGAGATCAAGATGATTAAGTAGGAGGATGCTGAGCTCACCTCCCCACATGAACACATTAAAACTAACTCTACAAAAAAAAAGAAAGAAAGAAAGAAAAAAAAAACTAACTCTACATGTGGAGCAACCCTTGCTGAAACAGACAGATGACTTGCAGAAAGGCTCCTCTACAATCAAGGCTATAAAGAAAGATCCACATGGAGTTTGGCAGGAAGCGAGGAGAAGCAATGCGGTCAGGACCCACGTCCCTAATAGGGGACATAGAAGAGCAGGGGATTATCATGGGCTTGGGGATACTTCCTGGAGAATGAGGGATTCAAGCCACATACTGGGCAACCCAGCTCTGAGGTCTAACATGGCAAAGATAAGTCCACTGAGCTGGTTTGAAAACCAGGGGGACTAACAGGAGGGCTGTAAGAAACCTAGACTCCACTTATGAGAGTGCTCTTGCTTACTCCCGGGAACAAGGTGGAGGAAGCAGACTGAAACTGCCTGGGCTCTGGCCAGTTTCCACTACTGCACCAGAGTACAACCCGGGGTGCAATGGGTCCCTGCTCCAGCCACTCTTGTTCTGGTGCAGCTCTCCACTAGGGGCAAGGAGCTTTGGCAAGGAGAGTGTCCACACTTAGAGAGAATGGCTCAAACCTGACGCTGCCTCTGAAGAGGGTGAAGACAGTCATTACCAGTGTTCCTGCAGAGGCAGCAGATTGAAAACAGCTTGGGGCTCTGAACCACTTGCCAGGACCATCCCAGCCTCCACCACAACCCTCAAGGGATGTCCCCTCCAACCCGCCTTGCTCTGATGCTGCTCTCCACTGGGGTCAAGGTACCATTGCTGAGAAGAGGGTGTGCAACTGAGGGAAACAGAACTGGCTTGGGTCTGGCCCTGCCTCTGAGTGGCACAAGGGTGGCTACTGCCAGCAAGTGTAGAGAAAGCAGATTGGAAACAACCTGGGGCTCTGACTGGTCTGCCAAGACAGTCTGCTCTGTTCCAGAGCATACCCTGGCCCACACCTGGTACATGTTCCAGCCCCTCTTGCTCTGGTGCTGTTCTCCACTAGGGTGGAGGTGCCTTTGTTAGGGGGTGTGCACACACTGAGAGGGAATGGAACCAGCTTGGACCTGACTCTCAGGACTTCTCTTCCAGCACCTTGGGCCCTGACTCCACTGACTATAGGGCAGTGACTACCAGTGAGCGTGGGAGATGCCCCAGTTCACACCTGGCTTGGGCTCTAGCCCCTCCAACTCCAATCCTACCTCCCACCAAGATAAGAGCTTCCAGAATGTCCCAAAGGAAGACCCATGCTCACATCAGATCCAACTCTCCCACCAAAGCCAAGGAGCACATGCAGACTGCATAGGGACACTTCCACACAAGGACAACCCTTCAAGACTGGGAAAGGTAACTTTTCACCTACTTTCAGACAGACAGAGAAAGATAAACAAAATAAGAAGACAGATGAATCTGTTTCAAATGCAAGAAGAGAAAACACCCTGAAAAGAACCCTAATGAAACAGAGAGAAATAATTAACCAGTTAAAAGGTTCAAAGCTTTAGTAATAAGAATGCTAACTGAACTTGGAGAAAAATTAGATAAACACAGAGAAAATTTTAACAAGGCACCAGAAAATATTAAAAAAGAAGCAGTTGGAGCAGAAGAATACAATAACTGAAATGAAAAACAAACTGGAAGAAATTAACAACAGACTACATAATACAGAAGAACACATAAGTGATCTGGAAGACAGAATAATGGAAGTCACCCAATCAGAACAACAAAAAGAAAAACAAATTTTTAAAAATGAGGATAGTTTAATGAGACAACATAAAGCATACTAACATACAGACAGACATACAGATTGGCAACAGACACGTAAAAAGATGCTCAACTCTCTAGTCACCTGCAAAATGCAAATCAATACCACAATGAGATATTATAGGGGTCCCAGAAGAAGAAGAAAGAGAGAAAGTGTTCAAAAATACATTTGATGAAATTATGACTAAAAACTTACTAAAGCTAAAGAAGGGAACAGATATCCAGGTACACCAATCACAGAGAGTCCCAAACATGATTAACCCAAAGAGACTCACACCATGACATATAGTTAAAATGGCAAATGTCATGAATAAAGAGAGAATTCTAAAAGCAGCAAGAGAAAAGCAAAGAGCCACTTACAAGGGAAGTCCCATAAGGCTATCAGCTGACTTTTCTGCAGAAATTTTGCAGGCCAGAAGGGAGTGGCATGATATATTCAAAGTGCCGAAAGGGGAAAACCCACAACCTAGGATACTCTACCCAGCAAGGTTATCATTCAGAATTGAAGAATAGATAAAAATTTCTCAGAGAAGCAAAAACTAAAAGCATTCATCAATATTAAACTGACCTTACAAGATGTGTTAAAGGGCGTTCTTTATGTGGAAAAGAAAAGGGTACAATAAGAATGTATAGGAAACAAAAAAGCCCACTAGTAAGGCAAATATATAGTAAAGGCTGTGGATCAACTACTACAATAAGCTAGTACAAAAATTAAAAGACTAAAAAATCGTAAAATCAACTCTAACTACAATAAATAGCTAAAAGATAGACATGGAATGAAAATATGACATCAAAACCACAAAATGTGGGGGAGGGGAGTAAAAAATTTAGATCTTTTAGAATGTGCTTGAATGTAAATGACTATCAGTTTAAAAGAAGTAGATATAGTTGTAGGTCAATATACATGAATTCCATGGTAACCACAGATCAAAAACCTGCAACAGACACACAAAAACTAGAGAGAAAGGAACAAAGGCATACCACAAAATAAAATCACCAAACCACAAGGGAAGAAGCTAAAAGAAGAGGAAAGAACAGAGAAAAACAGAAAACAAGTAACAAAATGGTAATAAGTACATACCTATCCATAATCATTTTAAATGTCAATGGATTAAAAGCTCCAGTCAAGTCTTAATGTGAAAATGACTCTACTACCCAAAGCAGTCTACAGATTCAATGCAATCCTATCAAACTACCACTGGCATTTTTCACAGAACTAGAACAAAAAATTTCACAATTTGTATGGAAGCACACAAGACCCCGAATAGCCAAAGCATTCTTGAGAATGAAAAATGGAGCTGGAGGAATCAGGCTCCCTTACTCAGACTATAATACAAAGCTACAGTAATCAAGACAGTATGGTACTGGAACAGAAATATAGATCAATGGAACAGGATAGAAAGCCCAGAGATAAACCCATGCACATATGGTCACCTTATCTTTGATAAAGCAGGCAAGAATATACAGTGGAGAAAAGACAGCCTCTTCAATAAATGGTGCTGGGAAAACTGGATAGGTACATGTAAAAGATTGAAATTAGAACACTCCCTAACACCATACACAAAAATAAACTCAAAATGGATTAAAGACCTAAATGTAAGGCCAGACACTATCAAACTCTTAGAGGAAAATATAGGCAGAACACTCTATGACATAAATCACAGAAAGATCCTTTTTGACCCACCTCCTAGAGAAATGGAAGTAAAAACAAAAATAAACAAATGGGACCTAATGAAACTTAAAAGCTTTTGCACAGCAAAGGAAACCATAAACAAGACCAAAAGACAACCCTCAGAATGGGAGAAAATATTTGCAAATGAAGCAACTGACAAAGGATTAATCTCCAAAATCTACAAACAGCACATGCAGCTCAATAACAAAAAAACAAACAACCCAATCCAAAAATGGGCAGAAGACCTAAACAGACATTTCTCCAAAGAAGATATACAGATTGCCAGCAAACACATGAAAGAATGCTCAACATCATTAACCATTAGAGTAATGCAAATCAAAACTACAATGAGATATCACCTCACACCGGTCAGAATGGCCATCATCAAAAAAATCTAGAAAAAATAAATGCTGGAGAGGGTGTGGAGAAAAGGAAACATTCTTGCACTGTTGATGGGAATGTAAATTGATACAGCCACTATGGAGAACAGTATGGAGGTTCCTTAAAAAACTACAAATAGAACTACCATACGACCCAGCAATCCCACTACTGAGCATATACCCTGAGAAAACCATAATTCAAAAAGAGTCATGTACCAAAATGTTCCTTGCAGCTCTATTTACAATAGCCAGGACATAGAAGCAACCTAAGTGTCCATCAACAGATGAATGGATAAAGAAGATGTGGCACATATATACAATGGAATATTACTCAGCCATAAAAAGAAATGAAATTGAGTTATTTGTAGTGAGGTGGATGGACCTACAGTCTGTCATACAGAGTGAAGTAAGTCAGAAAGAGAAAAACAAATGCCATATGCTAACACATATATATGGAATCTAAGAAAAAAAAAAAGGTCATGAAGAACCTAGGGGTAAGATGGGAATAAAGACACAGACCTACTAGAGAATGGACTTGAGGATATGGGGAGGGGGAAGGGTAAGCTGTGACAAAGTGAGAGAGTGGCATGGACATATATACACTACCAAACGTAAAACAGATAGCTAGTGGGAAGTAGCCGCATAGCACAGGGAGATCAGCTAGGTGGTTTGTGACCACCTAGAGTGGTGGAATAGGGAGGGTGGGAGGGAGACACAAGAGGGAGGAGATATGGGAACATATGTATATGTATAATTGATTCACTTTGTTATAAAGCAGAAACTAACACACCATTGTATAGCAATTACACTCCAATAAAGATGTTTTTTTTTAAAAAAAAGTCTTAATGTGGCTGATTGGATTAAAAACAACAGGACCCATCTATATGCTGCTTACAAGAGACTCACAACAGAACTAAAGACACACACAGACTGAAAGTGAGTAGATGAAAAAAGATATTCCATGCAAAAGGAAATGACAAGAAAGTTGGGGTAGCAATACTAAGATCAGACAAAGGTGACTTTAAAACAAAGTCTATAATAAAATATAAAGAATGCCATTAAATAATGATAAAGGGATCAATATAAGAAGAGAATATAACATTTGTTAACATATATGCATGCAACATAGGAGCACCTAAACATATAAAGCAAATATAAACAAATGTAAAGAGAGAAATTGACAATAACACAATAATAGTAGGGGATTTAAAAACCCTACTGACATTAATAGACAAATCATCCAGACAGAAAATCAATAAAGAGTGGCCTTAAATGATGCATTAGACCAGTTGTACTTAACAGATATCTACAGGATACTGCATCCCAAAACAGTAGTATACACATTCTTTTCAAGTGCACATGGGATGTTCTCTAGGAAAAATGACATGCTAGTCCACAAAACAAGTCTCAACAAATTTAAGAGGACAGAAATTATATCAAGCACTTTTTCTGACCACAATAGTATGAAACTAGAAATCAAATACAGGAAGAAAAATTGGAAAAACACAAGCACATGGAGACTAGACAACATACTAGTAAAAAACCAACGTGTCAATGAAGACATCGAAAAGGAAATCAGAAAATATCTGGAGACAATTGAAAATAGAAACACAATTGTCCAAAATCTACAGCACACAGCAAAAGCAGTTCTAAGAAGGAATTTTATAGTGATACAGGTCTAGCTCAAGAAACAAGAAAAACCTCAAATAAACAACATAACCTACAATCCAAAGGAATTAGAAAAGAAGAACAAACAAGTTAAAGCCAGTATAATAATGAAGATGAGAGTGGAAATAAATAATATAGAAACCAATAAACAAAAAAACCAATGAAAACAAGAGCTGTTTTTTTAAAAAAGATAAACAAATTGATAAGCCTTTAGCCAGGCTTATTAAGATGAAAAGAGAGAGGATCCAAATAAACAAACTAAGTGAACGAGGAGAAATAACAAATATCACAGAGATACAAAAAGTCATAAGAGAATATGATGATAATTATATGCCAACAAACTGGACAACCTAGAAGAAATGGATAAATTCCTAAAAACAAAAATCTTTCACACCTGAATTAGGAAAAAATAAATAATCTGAACAGATCAATCAGTAGTAGTGAAATTGAATCAGTAATCAAAAAACTCCCAAACAAACAAAAGTCCAGGACTGGATGGTTTCACCAGATAATTCAACCAAGCATATAAAGATGAGCTAATACCTTTCCTTCTCAAACTATTCCAAAAAGTTAAAAAGGAAAGAACACTTCCAAATTCATTCTCCAAGGCCATTACTACCTTGATACCAAAACCATACAAAGACACTACAAAAAAAGGAAATTACAGTACAATATCTCTAATGAATGTACATTCAAAAATCCTCAACAAAGTATTGGCAAACCAAATTCAAAAATATATAAAAAAGATCATACACCATGATCAAGTTGGAGTTATTCCAGGGTCATAAGGATGGTTCCACATTTGCAAATCAATCAATGTGATACACCACAATAACAAAACAAAGGATTAAAATCACATGTTAATCTCAACAGATATAGAAAAAACATTTGATGAAATTCAATATCCATCTGTGATAAAAATTATCATCAAAGTGCATATAGGGGAAACATATCTCTACATAATAAAGGCCATTTATGACAAACCCACAGCTAATATACTCAAATTTGAAAAACTGAAAGCTTTTCCTCTAAAATCAAGAAAAAGACAAGGATGCCCACACTTGCTGCTTCTACTAAACTTAGTATTGGAAATCCTAGCCACAGCAGCAAGACAAGAAAAAGCAGTAAAGTCTTCCAGATTGGAAGGGAAGAAATAAAATTTGTCACTGCTTGCAGATAACATGGTACTATTTATAGAAAAAGTCTTCACCAAAGATTATTAGAACTAATGAATGAATTCAATAAAGTTGAAGGATACAAGATTAATAAACAGAAATGTTGCTTTTCTATAAACTAATAATGAACTATCAGAAAGAGAAAGCAAGAAAACTACCCTGTTTAAAACAGCATCAATAATAATGAAATATCTATGAATAAACTTAACCAAGAAGGTGAAAGACCTATACTCTGAAAACTATAAAACGTTGATGAAGAAAGTTAAAGATGACGCAAAGAAATGGAAGGAAACCTCATGTTCATGAATTGCAAAAATTAATATTGTTAAAGTGTCCTTACTACCCAAAGCATTCTACAGATTTAATGCAATCCTTATAAAAATACCCATGACATTTTTCACAGAACTAAAACAAATAATCCTAAAATTTATGTAGGACAACAAAAGATGCTGAATAGCCAAAGCAATCTTTAGGGAAAAAAACCCAAAGCAGGAGATATCATGCTCCCTGACTTCAAACTACACTACAAAGCTACAGTAATCAAACAACATGGTAGTGGCACAAAAACAAACACATAGATCAATGAAACAAAATAGAGAACTCATAAATAAACCAATGCACATACAGTCAATTAATCAACAATAAAGGAGCCAAAAATATACAATGGGGAAAACACAGTTTCTTCAATAACTGGTGCTGGGAAAATTGTACAGCTATATATAAAAGAATGAAATTAGAACATTTTATCATACCATATACAAAAATAAAATCAAAATCTATTAAAGACCTAAATATAAGACTGTAAACCATAAAACTCGTAGAAGAAAACATAGGCAGAACATTGACATAAGCTGTACAGATATTTTTTGGGTCTGTTTCCTCAGGCAAAGAAAACAAAAGCATAAATTTAAAAAATGGGCCCTAATTAAACTTAAAAGCTTGTGTACTGTGAAGGAAACCATAGGCAAAATGGAAAATCCACCTACTGAATGGGAGAAAAACATCTGCAAATGATCTGTACAATAAGGGGTTAATATCCAAAATATATAGACAGCTCATACAACTCAATATTGAAAAAACAAACTTATTAAAAAATGGGCAGAAGACCTGAATAGATATTTTTCCAGAGAAGACATACAGATTGGCAACAGACACATAAAAAGATGCTCAACTCGCTAGTCACCTGCAAAATTCAAATCAATACCACAATGAGATGTTACCTCACACCTGTCAGAGTGGATACAATCTAAAAAATGAAACAAACAAATGAATATAACAAAACAGAAACAAACTCAGAGATACAGAGAATAAACTATATGAGGAGAGGGAAGAAGGGAGGAGCAAGAAAGGGATGGAGCATTAAGAGGTACAAACTACCATGTATAAAATAAATTACAGTGATATATTGTATAACACAGGGAATATAGCCAATATTTTGTAATAACTTTAAATGGAATATAATCTATAAAAATATTGAATCACTGTTGTATGTCTGAAACTATTAAAATAATGTAAATTAACTATACTTTATAAAAAATAATTTAAAAATAAATACAAAAATAAGGAAATAAGATGAAAAATAATAAGTACACATGATTGTTTTGTGAATAAAATTTAAAAATTTTACAATTTGATTAAAAATTTATTTAAAAATTTGCTTAAAAATTGAACTGACTGTGGATCCTTTCCTAACTTATCTGCATTAGATCATGATCTGATGAATCATGCATATACGCTGGGTATATCACTTTGCCACTCAATTTTAGTAGAAAATTAAGGAGTAGCAATGTTTATACTGAATCGTAACATATACCATTTTTGTACACACACACACACACACACACACACACAATAGTGTGTAATACATTCCTGTTCCTAGACTTAGTTTTCCCATTGTCTGGTAGATGGAAATTGTTCTTTCTCTGTCCTTTGTGTGTATATACATATTGCATCCCCACTTGTTACTTGTTTTCTTTTCCTTTTTGTGCCTTTCCACCTTAACTTCAAATGCCTAAGCATCTTTTTATCAGGTGTGCAGTCTTTACATGTGATTCATGAATTCATGTGATTCATGATCTCATCTATTAGGACCATCATGTCAAGGCTTCATGAAATATGAGTGAAATACACTGCAAAGTGCTTTCTAAATATGAGGTTTTAAATAATAAATAAAGTCTACTTATGGCAGACAGTGAGTAGATGGTGGACCTTTTTTTAGAGTCTCATATTGTTAAAATGTCTTCTGATATACCATGTGGAAAGAGAAAGAATAATACTACCTCTGTTTCTGCTCCATTCCATTATATACCTACTCCATTCCATGCATCGCTAATGATATCTCTATTTTAAATAAATTTAAGGAATTAATTGCAATTCCATAAAAGCATATCTAGAAATTCAAATGATAGACAATGGTGTGACTTGGTTATACAGGTATCAAGCAACCTAATGGAAAAGAAATTTTGATTGGCCTTCTGACTTCATGGGGCCACAAACTATAGTCCTTCTGTTATTTCACTTAAGTGTATTATGTCCCAGACAGGCACTGTCTGAAAACATTAAGAAGCATGAAACTCAACTCTAGGAATAAAGCTCTGTGGGCCCTGAAATAAACCATTTTTATTTCTAAAAGAAGCTAGAAATGAACCATAGTATTGTAGAACCTAAAACTGCAAAGTGCCCACTGGCCCATTTTTTTTCCCTCCAGTGCTTCTGCACATGAAGTATAACTCCCCAAAGAATACTACAAAATGCTTCCTTCTTCTGCTAAATGATTCAAATGATGGTCTTTCCACAATTGCTTTCACTTTTACAGTTTGAAAGCCCCAGCATTTGTATATTTAACCTTTGACTTTTCCTTTTTTGTTGCTGTATGTTTAACCAGCTTAATTCAGTGGGGAATACAAACTGGCCTATATTTTAGCACTTCCTGCACTTTGCCTACCGCACAGGGCCAGAGTTATGGACCGTGAGAGCTGGGTTCTATTATCATAGCCTTTTCTACATCACATGGAAATGTACACTTTGACAGAGAAATTCACTCTCAGAATTGCCCCTCCAAAGACACAAAGGGAGCATTATCCTCTTTCTCTTTCCTCATCATATAACCCTATAGAATTGTCTTAATTATCTTAAATACCAACGACTTTTTAACCAGAAAATTATTTTCTACGATGGCTTGCAGGAATGCCTGAAAGTGCACTAATTTTGCCTTCGGGTTACAGGAGAAAAAAAATCTTTTGAAATTTGTTAGCTGGAAGGGTGCAAAATTTTGAGAGTTACCACCTATAAGACATTAACACAAATGGAAAAGTATGATTACACCAAATCATCCCAAACAGTGGGACCCTGAGGCACTGGGTCAAGGAACAAGTAGAAAGTTTTGAAAGACTCTGAATATGAAGGAGAAAATAAAGGGTTGGAAAGAAATGGAAAACACATTTTGCCTATGGTATACCCTCTATGTAATAAGGTGCCTTACAAAATTTCAAAGGTTTTGACTAAGATGTTGATTTATGTGCATATATATATGCTTGCTTGATAATATTTGGATTTAGGATATTAATAAATGATGATTAAAGAAAACTGTGGCCTTCATATGTGCCTAAGGGCAGCCTTGATAGGCTTTCCAATAATTACCATCTTTTTGATTACAGAAGGGAAGTTGAATTTTAAAACAGAATGCCAAAGTTTTAATTAAATGTGCAAGAGAAAGTTGATACTAAGTCATACAAGAGAAAATTACTGAAGCATATCCAACTTGATCAAAAGTCAAGAATTTTCAGTAAAAAGAAAACCTTACAATCATAAATTCTTAATATCAACACACTCATTCATCTGATAACTCTAACATTGAATTTAAATGAGTATCCAAAACCAATAGAGTCTAAACAATGTTTTCATGGGGCTACAGAATTGCACACTGTCCTCACAAAGTTTTTGACACAGATCCAGGATTTATATTACAAGTGTACCAACGATAGAAAGGTATTGTTCAAAGCACAAGGACTGGAAAATGGAAGAGAGAAGAGAGTAATAGGAGTGGGGAATCCAATGAATTGATTTTCTTCATATTGGCCTATCTATGTGGCTATTAATTTTTGGAGTAGTCAATTCTGTGTACTAAACTATATGCTGCTTTGATCTAAAATGACTAAAGAATTTATAAAGTTTTACATAATTTTAATAGCGCACTGGAATTTAGAAACATTTTCAGACTGAAAGAGCAGACCACATTTATTACAAGCTCTTCACGTTACTTCATGGTAAATATGTTACAATGATTATATACTCTGAGAGAGACTTGAGTTATTAAATAATAAATGATATTAGTAACGAACACAATAGGCAGCATTCATTCATTGGGTTAAATACAGACTGCCCACTTATTTTCTTCCATGCAGTATCTGAGGCATCAGGATACAGACAGAAACAAATGTTTTCTTTCAAGGAGCTCTCCTAAACTGTGGGTTAATCAAGTAAAGAATCTAAGGGCTGGGGACTTCCCTGGTGGCGCCGTGGTTAAGAATCCACCTGTCAATGCAGGGGACATGGGTTTGATCCCTGGTCCTGGAAGATCCCACATGCCTCAGAGCAACTAAGGCCGTGCACCAAAACTACTGAGCCTGACACTCTAGAGCTCCCGAGCCACAGCTACTGAGCCCGCGTGCCACAACTACTGAAGCCTGCATGCCTAGAGCTCATGCTCCACAACAAGAGAAGCCACTGCAATGAGAAGTCCGTGCACCGTAACAAAGAGTAGCCCCCGTTCACTGCAACTAAAGAAAGCCCACGCACAGCAACGAAGACCCAATGTGCCAAAAATAAAATAAATAAATAAATTTTAAAAAGAATCTAAGGGCTGGATTAGCACTAAGAACATAGGGAGATCATATGATATTTCTTATATGTGGAGTAAAAAAAAAAGATACAAATGAACTTATTTACAAAACAGAAATAGACCCAGAGACATAGAAAGCAAACTTATGGTTACCAAAGTGGGAAAGGGAAGGGGGAGATAAATTAGGAGTTTGGGATTAACATATACACACTACTATATATAAATTACATAACCAACAGGGACCTACTGTATGGCACAGGAACTATACTCAATATTTTGAAATAACCTATTAGGGAAAAGAATCTGAAAAAAATATATAAATATATATATATATATGTATGTATATATAACTGAATCATTGTACAGTACACCTGAAACTAGCACAACACTGTAAATCAACTATACTTTAATTTAAAAAAAGCATCAAGTTGTATACCTTAAATAATCTCAAAAAGGCTGTTAAAAAAAAGAAAAAAGAATATAGAGATAAATACTAAGTAAGAATATCCACCCACACTGGGACAGGAAATGGCCTAAATCAGAGGCATCCCAAGTACGCAAAAATAACCCTAGGTTCATAACACACTGTCGTCATGGGTCTATGTATACTGCTCTTCAGAATAATTTATATCATATATGTGTATGCCTACCTAACCTTGTCTTTAGTGCTATACACCTAAAACACAACATTATAAATCAACTATATCTCCATAAAAAAAAGAAAGAAGATATTGATTTTAGTTTTGTTTGAATTTAACTTTCAATTTCATTTGTTTGTTTCATTTCATTGTTTACTGAAATAATGAACACTCAGGAACCTATCATTTAACCCAAAACTAAAGCAAACTGGCATATATACTATTGGTGGTTCACATCTACCCACCTTTCCTCTTACTTCCTTTCTCCTATCCTTCCCCAATATCCATCACAGAAATAACCATCACTCTGAATTTCATTATTTTTCCAAGTTTTTAATTCTTTTAAATATATACATATACCCAAATAAAATACTATATGGTATTGCTTGCTTTAAAGTTATAAATCTCAAAACCTGATCTATGTCTCAAAGGTTGTGCAGGTACTATTTGAATAGTGTACTTGCTGTCTAACCAAGACTGTTTAAAGTGGTGTGAATACCTTCTCTAGAATGTTAGGTATAAGTTCATCTCTTTCTAATTATTAGGAACACATCAGTTTGTGGGACACCAAAGTGAGGAATTAGTAGAAAAGAAAATGCCAATTCACTCTAAAAAGCATCTTGATTTCTCTTCAGTTTTCATAGTCAATTCTTGCAATCATATTTTTACTCTACTTGTCACTTAAAGGTCTAACAGAATCATCTGGGTGAATTTTCAAAATATAAATATGGGTGTAAATCCTGCAACTGATCCCATATACGGAGGAGACCTCTGCTTCATGTACACCAAAGAAGGCCCCTAGATGTTTCTGAATTGCCTCCTGTGATCCCATTACCCAAACTTGGAAGAAAAAAAAACATATACTAAGCTGGTTAAATTCTTCTCAGCATGTCTAAAATCTGAGGATCTGCTACTAGATGAAAGAGGTTACTTTGACAGGTAGTATGTACAGTGGTTAGGACTACGGATCCCCTCTGTGCATCTGTTTTCTCACTAATTTAATAGAAATGATATCATTACAGAATCTTCTAAAATAGGACTTGGTAAATAGTCCTTGTTATTAGAATAAGATTTTTGTCTTGTGTTATAGCTGTGTGGATTCATTGACTAAGATTTCTTCAGTCATAAATTATCAGTGAGATCAGAGATGTTAATTTTATTTTTTATAAACAAAATATATATGTTGATATGTTTTCAATCATAACATAACTAAGAGGGATATCAATTAATTACTAAATTTATAAAGTGAGGCGGATCCTGTTTTATGAGGTCTGTAGCTTATACAATTTAGGGATTTAAAAATATATATATAATTATAAATTTAAATTTCAGTGTGAAAATGAAGATTTATTTAGAATGGGAAAATAAGTCACACAAGTAACAAATATCAAAAGCTGGCATATACCACACACATCAAAAAATCCAGAAAAATAATGTAAATTTGTTTTCAATTTAGTTATCTTCCTGACACAGTTTTATGATACATTTTGCCCTACAGTTTTTGGCAAAACCTCTAATTTTTCATATGATAATGCTTTTGTAAGAGTTTCAGTAGAGAAAGAGTTGAAATTGTCTTTTAGCACAGCTGATAGAAACTTATTATTTATTTTTCTTAATTATTACTATTGTTATTATTTAGTTCTAAGATTTGAGGACACAGTTGAGTATATGCCTGAAGGAAAGAACACTGTTTTAACCTGAGTGTCAGTCAATGAAAAAAAAATTTTTTTACAGAAATCAGCAACTGGCTTGATACATTTGGTACCTTGTACCTTCCTCACTTCCCACACCAATCAAGACCACGGTGCCATGGGACAGGATGTCCATACCTCAATATGACCTTTGTCTTTATACCCTTATGCCACAATGTTGGACAAGTTGGCATAGAACTTCTGGAAATCACTCCTACAAGGGGATAGTGAGCAATAAATTAACTATGCACAGAAGTCATTGCCAAATCATAAAGTGATGATCAAATACATATCCTACCAAACCCAAACAAAATGTGTCCCAAGCTTCCCCTTAGACAGATTCCAGAAATGGGCAGGGCCACTTCAAAGCCACATGACACAGAGGATGGAGTAAAGACACGATAATCTCAAGTGATTTTAACTGAAATGACTTATTCTGGTCAATTTTAGTAAAAATATAAGACCATATGAATGCGTTGCTAGGGCTACTGCCAGGGTTCTGAAAGGAGCTCATGCAAGTGAAGAGACGTAGAGTTTAAACTCTGATCTTTTGCAGATAAAATCCTTACAGTAAGAATTAGACATATTTTTAAAAATCCGTACGAATGCAGCACTAACTGTTACAAAAGATAATACTGATTATAAACACAAGAAAAAGTACAAGTTTTCTTATAAGATAACTAAAGTACACATTTCTTCCAATTTCACTTGAAGTTTTGGGGGAAAATATGTTATGTAATTGACAAGAAATTTAAATGTTTTTTATTTTTTGGTATGGAAAAATACATATATTCTGAGGTAGAATGACATCGTCTCAAGGATGCATATGTTAATAACTTTTATACAAGTCTCATGCTTAAAATAGGTTGCTTTGGTCCAAAATCTAGGGTTATGAATTTTTTTTCTCTTTAAAAATATTAGGTTATATGCACAAAATATTTATGACTTTTTAAAAAGGATTAAAGAACTTTTCATGTTAGCGTTATTTTTTTTCCTATAAATAAAATAGAAATAGCTTCAGTGATACCAAAGTATTACCAAATTTGGGGAATAAATTATTTAAAAGATTGTTATCAAACAATAGTTCATGAGACCATTTTGATTAGGTATATATCATTCAAGACACATCATTTCCTATTAGTTGTGATTAAATGTATTAACTTCAGAGTATTGAACAGAAAAAAAGCAGTGGCTCAATAATAGTTTATGGTTTGCCCAAACTAATATAATTTTGTAAACAGGATTAGAGTTCAGGTGTTGGGGCAACACTCTCATGTGAAAATGTCTTCTCCCAAAGCAAACTGAGCATATTTGTCAAATGATGTGCTTTACATGCACTTCCTAATAAGAGATTAGTATGTAATTTGCAACAATGGCATCATCATTAATGTATTCCTATGTGTCTAAAACTACAAGTCAAAACATAGGACCAAATGAACATAATTAATTTTGTGTGCTAGTATTAATGTCAAGTTTTCAATTAACTACTGCTTTGAAAAACCAGGTGTAGGCCATTTTGCATTCTATGAGGCAAAAAGCATAGAAAGAGCCAGGCGGTATAATTTATCATCCAATATGAATAGGTCGAATACTATATATGACAGTGAGAATCAGTTTTCAAGACCCCCATCCCAATTTTCTCCTGTCAGTAAACCCACTGCTTTATCACAGACACACTGCATTAGCAAAAACCTTCCCCAAGTCATTAACTTCCCCTTTATGCTCTGAATCAAAACCGCTCCCAGAAAAATGGGTTTAAAGCTGGTAAAGAAGGTTTTCAATAGCCATTTGGTCTTTTTATAGGAAGAGAGTCCTTTCGGCTTTTCAAAACACTCTTCTCATTTTGAAACTAACATAAAATCTGATTAATGTAACAGGGCTACCTTGCACTCTCCTCCATCTATAAATTTCTGCACTCCCATGTACTACAGAATCATCTGGATCAGCAAAACAAAATGAAGAACAGATGGACAAGAGACATACAACATCATGAGGAAAACTACAGGGTATAGGACACATTATTATTCATTATTATTTACAGTCAAGCTAAATATTTATTATGCATATACCGTTAGGAGCTTTACATCTTAATACTTTGGAAAATAAAAGCCTTCCAAAAAACGTTGCAAGAATACACCCTCCCTCCATTGGAAACTGTTGTTTGACACCATTATTATCGTTTAGCAATGGAACGTATTTCCTTTTTAAGATATAAAGTACCTTGAGAAGGCCTGACCAAACGTACAAAATGTGCATAAAGCTACCTATGAAGTAAGCCACTAGGAACTAATAGATATTAAGGATGTTCTCCTAACAGGTCCTGGATTAAGGACTCTAATGGTAAGTGGCTGTTGCTAAGTATGGGTGGGGGACAGCAGCAAAGCAAAAGTGGAAAATAAACAGAGGAGTTAGGGAAGAATGCCCAGGAGCCCAAACTTATTGTATTCCTTTAAGAGGCCACAAAAGGGGGGCTTCCCTAGTGGCGCAGTGGTTGAGAATCTGCCTGCTAATGCAGGGGACACGGGTTTGAGCCCTGGTCTGGGAGGATCCCACATGCCGCCGAGCAACTAGGCCCATGAGCCACAACTACTGAGCCTGCGCATCTGGAGCCTGTGCTCCACAACAAGAGAGACCGCGATAGTGAGAGGCCCGCGCACCGCGATGAAGAGTGGCCCCCACTTGCCACAACTAGAGAAAGCCCTCACACAGAAACGAAGACCTAACACAGCAAAAATAAATAAATTAATTAATAAACTCCTACCCCCAACATTTTCTTTATTAAAAAAAAAAAAAAAGAGGCCACAGAAGGAGGTTGGGAAAGTAGAGAAAGAGGTATGTTTACATGGCAAATAGAATTCTCTGTTCTTTCAGAAACTGGGATATGCTTCCTATATCATATCATCGAATATTCTTTCCAGAAGGAGGTTTTATTTTTAGACAATGTGTAACATTATAATGTCATGACATAGTAATAACAATATGCCTCGTAGATGTTTTTGTTTAAACTTTCTGAAGACGTCAGTTTCTCTCTATTGAATAACCCCAATTCTCCTTTTGAACCAATTTCCTCATAAGTAAACATGATCAACAGACTTTCAAAATTACACTACTTGAATACAACAAAAACTATTTTATGTAGGCAATTAAGATGCGTAATTAATAATTATTTAATAATGATTAAATAGCTACATTTTGCAAAGCTGTCCTAAGTGTTTTACATATACATTCTCAGTCAATCCCCCAAAATGTCCTGATGAGAAAGATATTATTTCTATCTCCTTTTTCACAGTTTTCACAAGAAAACTGAGGCTTGGAGAAACCGGATCCACCACTAGGATGTGGGAGATCTTGAATTTGAACTCACACAGTCAAGCTCCAGGAGAGCTATGCTCTTGATGACACTGAATTCTGCCCTGCTATGGTTCTTTTGCATATTATGTGCCAAGAACCATTTATAACTCTTTACATGTACTAATTCAATCAATCCTTCCTCAACACTATTAATTAGGTACCACTATTACGCTCACTTTATATATGAGGAAACTGATGGCCAGAAATTGCCTAATTTGCCCAAGTCCACCTCTTAAAAGAGGAGAAATATCAATGACTTCCATAAATAGAAGAAAATATATCCACCCAGCCCCGGTCTAGATGATCTCAACCTGGTTGGATACATCACCAAGGTGAAGAAAGACTGCCTAACTCCCAGTCTAGTGCTTTCTCAATTCTTATTCAACACAGAGCACACATCAACTGAGCCAAGCCTACCACAAAGGATGCTGCTTGCCTCATCTTCCTAATTTCCATAATAAAATCTTGAATTTCAATGGTGAGTCATTGTCCAGCTGGTCCAGAGATCTAGCTACAAAAATATCTGAATTGTTTTACATAGTTACCAGAATTTGGTGAAGAAAAAATAAATCCTAAAAACCAAAAGAGTATATAGGTTATTATAAGTTAAGGTCATTAAATTATTGATGCATACCATAGTAAATACTATATGCTGTGTTTCTGCTATTAAGTTCCACTCAACTTGTCCTCATTCCGAACCGGGGAAATCTTTACACAGCGGTAAGCTGATATAATCTGCCTTATCCTCTCTGCCCTTTCTTCTCCCATGTCTCAGATGGCTCACACCCTTTCTGAAATACCTTGGAATGATTATTTCCACATACTATTTCTTTTATTCTTAATTGGATATAAATAGATGCTGAATTTTGCAATGTTTAGACTTTAAATACAGCTTCCATTCAGTGATTAATTAAATATCAAATTAATTTAAAAGACATTATCCTCTCCTGAGGAGGAAGCTCACCCAAAAATGTTTCTCTACGCAATGGCATGGTTTTCCATTAGTTTCATGTCCCTGTTCAGTCTAGGATCTGTCCTCAGTGCGATCGTACTGGTTTTATCAGGAAAGATTGATAATGAAGTAGCATCAGCTATGAGAGAAAGGAAGGCAGCTGAAATGAACTCCCATGGTACAGTTAACTGGAATATATAGATGTAGCCAGTATTTAGAGAATGCTAGTTTTTTAACAACTGAAAATTTTTAATAAAAAAAGGAAATTACTGATGATAAAATGTGCTGTTAAACATAGGCACACATATGGCTGAGCTATTCACTTGATGAGTTTGGAACTAACAGTTACATCACATGAAACGTGTGAACAAAAGTCAACTTTTACTCACATTCTATGAGCAGTTACTTTAAATAGTAACTACATCTCAGGACTAGTTTGGAGCAACTGACAGCAGACTGGTCTGGTATGTCATATTTGGTAATCACAGGATTTACAAGGATTTCTAAAACCACACAATCATCACAATGAAGTGTAAATCCCTACAGGAATACAAAATCTGGAAAGTAAACATGGCATGTTCTAAGTAGCTAATTCACATAACTGGAAAACCAAAGAAAGCTTGGGAAGTTTAGTTTCTGCAAAATAATCTTAGCCCATGACCAAGCTGTATTCTAGGTATAAAAATACATGTGAGAAAAGACAAATATCCTATGATATAGCTTATATGTGGAATCTAAAAAATGGCAAAAATGAACTTATTTATAAAACAGAAATAGACTCACAGATGTAGAAAACAAACTTATGGTTACCAAAGAGGATGGGGGGGATACACTGGGAGATTGAGACTGATATATACCCACTACTATATATAAAATAGATAACTAATAAGAACCTACTGTATAACACAGGGAACTCTACTCAATACTGTGCAATGACTATATGGGAAAAGAATCTGAAAAAGAACAGATATATGTATATGTATACCTGATTCACTTTGCTGGACACCTGAAACTAATACAACATTGAAAATCAACTATACTCCAATAATAATTTATTTTACAAAAATGCATGTGTCATGTTGTGGGTCCTGGAGGGTGCTAGGAAAGTGGGTGTTGTGTTGTGACCCCTTCCTAGCTTTCTCTATTAACCCTCCACCTTCCGTTTTCCATGCTAAAATTATTCACTAAGGTTGGCTCTACCTGGTGACTGAGAGGGAAGACTTCTAAGAAGGAATTGAAATGGGAACTATTTCTCCAGCAACAGAAAAATGGAATTGTTTTATAACAATATTTTGAATTAGGGAGAAACATCCAGAAAAAAAAGTAGCATGACTAGTTACAGGGGGGCTTACTAGAAGTTTCCTCTTCTTTATACGTACCAACTACTTATATTCAAGTCTAAATAAAATGGATATGAAAATATTTCCTTTGCCTCGAGACATGACCTACTTTTCTTCTCAGTGCCTACAGTTTTCTTTACGATCTCTTTTTTTTCCCCTTCTTGTCTCTTTATTACTGAAAAAATCTCTGAATTTTGCTTTTGCATTATTATTGTAGTTCTAATGAAAATTGTGTGTGTGTGTGTGTGTGTGTGTGTAGTTTGGAGAGAGAGAGAGAGATGGAGAGAGAGGGAACTGCATTTTTACAAGTTCTTGAGAAGACTCTTGTACACGCTAGTTTGAGTCACTGCCTTAGATTTCCTATCTAGTATTCTTTTTACCTTGTGGTGAAGTGCTGTGACTCAATTTAGTAAAATTCAATAAACTTGTCTTGAGTCTGTTATTGATCAGGGATTTTGCTATGTGATATGTGTATACATATGAGTAAGAGATGATTTCTATCTTCAAAGAACTCATATTTAATATTCTAGTTTAAGCTATCATGTATTATCAAGTTGAAATCTATAGACCCTTCAAACAATACAACTGCATGCTTTCCATCCACATAATGAAATCCACCACTGAGAAGTAATTTCAAAACACACCTTTTGTGATCTCAGTTACATTTCAGGACTTTTGAAGCAAGTGTGTCAACAGTGTATTTTGACTTGCCTGTTTGGATTTCAGATACAAAATTCTGTTTTATGCATTGACATCCTAACTGCTCATCTTATCTCTTCAGCTGATGAAGTTTGAGAGGCTGAGACCAAGAATACCTTCCCAGTGCCCAGAGACATCACAACTGCTTTATTTCAAATCCTAGTTCAGAGAAGTGGGTCACAGAAATGCTCTTCAGTCTTAAAACTTCAGGGAAAATGTTAATAGAAAACCTCATAACTCCTATTGAATGAAATTGATTTTGAAATGCAGACAGCTATTTCAATGATGTGCCTGACACAGTATTGTCAAAATACCATCAAAAGGTTTATATTGCACTTCCCAATCTTACTGTTCCTAAGAAGCCTGGAAAAAATCCAGGCAAGGCATCTGCTATTATTCATTAATCAATGTAAGTTTCACTGTGTTAACAAGTTTTTAATTACAAAATAAATAAATAACATAGAAGGGTCCAAAGTTTAGGGCTGATTCCTTTCCAAATGTGAAACCTTGGAGTTCTGAATGTATTCTTTCTTGAATTAGAAAAGGATTTTCATGCTAAATTCTCCATTTTTATTTCCTTCACCCAGTGTACTACATTTTCAGGCATTGCATTGTGTCCAGTCATCTGACATTATGAAAAGCAAGCTGTACATTTTTTTTCCTCTTCAAACAATTGATGAATACCCCTACAGACTTTGCTTCTTTTGCGAAATTCCAGGGAAATCTCTAACTCACCTCAGACATGACGTGTATCATAAACACGCCTCAGGCTTCTTCTGAGCGCCTGCAAAGCATGACCCATCTGGCAAGCCTGAGTCATGGCCTTATTTCTGGCAAAGCAATCATTCAAGGGAGCCAAGAATAAGAGTAGCAGAAGGAACTGCCCGTATATCAGACTAAAAGAAAGTGATGAGTGTATGAAATCTCCCAGTGGGTACAGAACCATTCCTAAATTACTCTGGTCGCCTTTGCAGACACACAGAACGCCCTGCCCTTACTTTGTTCTCATTGAGATCTTCCGCTTTCACGTAGGAGACCAGCTGCAGTGACACATTCAATTCACTGGAGAAAACACATTCCAACCACAGGCTTTTCATTAAAGTGCAATGTATCTCATAAACATTCTTTTGAAATTTTTAGACACTTAAATGGTGCCAAGTGCAATCCTTTCTTCTATTCATTAAGCAATCAATTTTACAATGCATTCATTTTGCCAAGCACAAAAAGGAAGATCATGTATACTATACACTGTGGATGAGGCATGTAGGAGAAGGGAGTTCCACTACTACTAGTAATAATAGAAGTAGTAATACAATAATAATAATAACAACTAACATGTATTACTTTCCCTGAAGAGGCACTGTACTTTGCATTTTACCTGGGCTATATTATTTAAATGTTAAAACAACCTTAAAAGTAGGTATTATTATTAGCCTCAGTATAATATTTGAAGACACTGAGGTTATAGACCTCGGGCAGGCTTATAGAGCTAGGAAATAAATGCCTGGGAAGTAAAAGAACCTCATCATATTAGAAATCTACATACAGGAACTGAATTAATCTATGTACAAACCCTCAGAGAATGATTTTATACCCATATTTGTTATGTTAAAATCATCATCAGGTTAAATATCTTCCCCAAGACCATGTACCATGGTATTCTGATTTACACTTAGGTCCGACTCCAAAGACCATGATCTCTCCTTTAACCTTGCATTTCACTAGGTGTATTTCTCAGAAGAAGGAGTAGTATGATTAGGAATAGAAGGAGAAGAAAAGAAAGCTACAATCGTCTCTCAGTATCCATGGAAGATTGGTACCAGGACCTCCGAGGATACAAAAATCTAGGCACGGTCAAGTCCCGTAGATAAGATGACATAGTGTTCGTATATAACGTTCATCCTCCAGTGTACTTGAAACCATCTCTAGGTTACTTATAATACCTAATCAATGTAAATACTATGTAAATATAAATAATTGCTGGAGCTGGCAAATTCAAGTTTTGCCTTTTGGAAGTTTCTGGAGGTTTTTTTTTTTTTTTTCCAATATTTTTGACCAGGGTTTTCAAACCATGGATATAGAGAGCTGGAGGCCCCACTGTACTTTGTCAGAAGGGGGTAAAACATTTTCAGGTGCACTTTACACCATGCATCATGTATTGATATATTAACAATGTTTTGACAACACTATAGTTATGACATCACTGAAACTTGATGACCATTTGTCATGTTTCTATATAATCCATCTCTCTACTCTTTCATTAATATGTACAGTAATAATAGAACCTTCCATTGCCAATCTGACACTCATTTCATCTCTAAGGAAAAATATGCAGGATTAGTTCCGTCCAGGAACATAACACTTTTACATACACAGCCTCTTATAGTCTCATTAAAGGTCATTTTGCCTAAAATTGAGGACCACTTCCCACCAGAGAGTCATACCAAAAAGAAAATGGTTGAGTCAGATGATACAGTAGGTAAGAATGGAACATTATACTTCTCATTGCCTCTATTTCTTTCTAGCCAAACCTTAACTACAAGCTCTCAGTTGAAATGCACATTCCTGAGAAAGAAAAATGGGGCTGGAGGAATCAGGCTCCCTGACTTCAGACTATAGTATAAAGCTACAGTAATCAAAGACAGTGTGGTACCGGAACAAAGACAGACTTATGGATCACTGGAGCAGGACAGAAAGCACAGAAATAAACCCACAAACCTATGGTCAGTTAATCTATGACAAAGGAAGCAAGAATATACAATGGAGAAAAGACAGTCTCTTAATGGTACTGGGAAAACTGGACAGCTACATGTAAAAGAATGAAATTAGAACATTCTCTAACACCACATACAAAAACAAACTCAAAATGGATTAAAGACTTAAATGTAAGGCTGGCTACTATAAAACTCTTAGACGAAAACATAGGCAGAACACACTTTGACATAAATCGTAGCAATATCTTTTTTAGATCCACCTCCTAGAGTAATGAAAATAAAAACGAAAATAAACAAATGGAACCAAATTAAACTTAAAAGCTTTTGCACAGCAAAGGAAACCATCAAAAAAACAAAAAGACAACCCAGGAAATGGGAGAAAATATTTTCAAACGATGCGACTGACAAGGGATTAATCTTCAAAATATACAAACAGCTCATGCAGCTCAATATCAAAAAAAAACCCAACCCAATCAAAAGAATGGACAGAAGATCTAAATAGACATTTCTCCAAAGAAGACATACAGACATCCAAAAAACACATAAAAAGATGCTCAACGTCAGTAATTTTTAGAGAAATGCAAATCAAAACTACAATGAGGTATCAGCTCACACCAGTCAGAATGGCCATCATCAAAAAATCTACAAACAATAAATGCTGGAGAAGGTACCCTTCTACACCGTTGATGGGAATATACATTGGTACAGCCACTAGGTTGGGATTAACATATGCACACTACTATATAAAAAATAGATAATCAACAAGGATCCACTGTATAGCACAGGGAACGCTACTCAGTACTCTCTAATAATATGGGAAAAGAACCTGAAAAAGAATATGTATAACCAAATCACTTTGCTGTACACCTGAAACTAACACAACATTGTAAATCAACTATACTCCAATATGAAATAAAAATTTAAGAAAAAGAAATGCACATTGGTTTTATACTCATTTTATGTCACTTTATGGATAATTACTAAAAACCTTACAGTGTAAAAAAGTGAACTTTAATTACAAATATGTGAGATGTTATTTTGTAATCAGAGTTAAGGAAACACGTTCTAATGAACAAAACTGGTCTTCAGCATATTAGAAAAATGAGTGGCTGCTTTATTTTATCGCACATGGAGATGTGCTAAAATCTTTGGGGGGATGAATGGAACCAAGAGAGAACCTTTCCTACTGGACTTCTTTACTATTTTTAACCATTGATATTAGCTCATTTTGGTTGCGCTGTCCCTATGCTTCCTTGAAACAATGATTTATTCACCCCCAGGCAAGAAGCAGAGTGACATACAGTACATGAAATAAAACCCCCAAGGTGCTAAAACTTAGAACACCAGTCTACTTTGTCAAGGTCTGATGATTCCACTTGGGAATGGGGAATTTGGCAGAAACCGGTTGTAATATTTTAAGGGTTGTCACAAACTTGGTTAAAACCTGTCCTTCTTAAGAAGGCAGTTTAATTGCATCACATTTCATCATTATTTTTTTCATATTGACATTTAGTTCTTAGGGACTACCAAGGTACAAATTTCATGTTATCAATTTCAAATTTGGGACACATGTCAATGTCAAATGAACCAAATTTATTTATATACCAATTTATTTCAGATTGCTCAAGTTCCTAGTTTTGTTAAAGTAATAACAACTTAGTCATCTAGTAATCACTACGTAGATGCCTAAGTACACACTGAAATTTTTTAAATGTCAATATGATTCAGATGGGACAGACGAACCTTAAAATTTTGACTTGTACATTCAGATCTCCCAAGAAGAAATGGTTCAAGAGAATGTAAGTCATCCTATCAAAAAATTATCCAAAACAACTCCTCTTCTACTAAAGCTTGGGAGGTTCACACACATTTGGATTCACTCTCAGTATCTTAGTAATTTTCTCTTTGCATGTCCTAGGCTAAAAGAAATACCTAACAGTTCCATTTATTTAGTAGCTAATTCCAGACAGCTTAATAAGTATTTATGTCCTAACAACTTAGTAGGCTTTTGGAAAAAATACACATAAATTGAGAGAATAATACTTTTAGTTCATTCTTAATAACCACAATTACTTACAAACGGGGTGTGTGCACCTGTTTGGCTCTGCAAATGCTTAAATCAGATCAAGCACTCACACACTCATTTCCTGTTTCACGCAGATTGTCATATGGTACTTACTTTTTATCACGCAGCTGCAGGAAACATAGCTCAGCAAGTTATGATGTCATCATCAGGAATGCAGCCCAACGTGATGTTGAAATTGTTAATATTTTTCACTCCATGTCTGAGGGATGTTGAGTATTGCTGTGTTTTTCTTGAAAACTTAAAATATTACGCAGCTCCTCCATGAGTCTGCTGCAGCTCTGGAGAGAATACGTTGGTGCATAGTTTGAGTGGTATGCCTGTAGTCTGTTGATCTCATTGTCATATAGATATGTGGCAAATCACACAGGCTTTTAAAGCTGTCATTTCACTACCAACCTTCCTCCTCCTTCCGTAGGCACAGAACACCGGGTGAGAGAGGAGATTAGGAATAGCCAGCAGCTGGGTGCAATCGGCCTTTATTGGACTGAGATGTGAGATGTGGCGTCAGCATCCAAGCACTGGAGCAAGGAAGCTTGTCTTTCCAGGAACACTTTTCTAGGGTTCCACTCTTTAACTTAATATTATTGGGTGTGCAGGATTCCAGGGAAATATATTTGATAGGGCTCATGTCTACAGGAACAGTTTGGTTACAAAATAAATAATGCCATGTTGGGTACAGTGAAGTATCAATGAAGGTTCAGAATAATGGGTAGAGATACTTCTGTATGGGAGATTTCTGTATTCAGTTTATTGTCCAACCAGCGCACAATGATGTTTTTTGTTTGTTTTTTCACTGTCCAGGCATCATTTCTTCCTGTTAATGTCCAGGAACTGTCTCTTTATTGTCATTGTTAAAGGCACCATCCTGGCTAATTTCATATCTCCCACTAAGAGAAAAAGATATAGTATGATCTCACTTATACGTGGAATCTGAAACACAAACAAACAGCAAACCAAGCTCATAGATACAGAGAACAGGTTGGTGGTCACCAAGGCAGTAGATGGAGGGTGGAGAGTGGGCAAAATGGGTGAAGGGGGTCAAAAGGCACAAACTTCTAGTTTTAAAATAAATAAGCCATGGGGATGCAATGTATAGTTAATAATACTGTATCATGTATTTGTAAGTTGCTAAGAGAGTAGATCTTAAAAGTTCTCAACACAAGAAAAAAATTCTGTAACTATGTGTGGTGATGGATGTTAACTAGACTTACTGTGGTGACCATTTTGCAGTACATACAAATATCGAATCATTATGTTGTACATCTAAAACTAAGATAATGTTGTATGTCAATTAGTCTAAAAAACAGTTAGCAATGCTGTTAGAACTCATAGTGCCATGAAACAACATAGATAGTCTTGCCTCTACAGTTTCTTAATATCATTTATTTCACACTGATTGCATCACCACTCATGATTCTACATTTTCGGTAATATTGCCCATGAATAGTGGTCTCCAAGGGTTCTTTCAGTGGTTGTTAATATTACTACACTTTGATGATTGACGACAGCAAATGTGAGTGTTAGCTATGGAAACAATAATAATAGGCATGTAAACAATAATTCATTTTCTGGTCTGGTTAAATTTATCTTTAAAAACTTGTTGACATAAATGTCAAACAACACATCTTCCATCCGTGCCTTCTCCTGGAATCATTAGGCAATGATCACTGGATCCCTAGAAAGTGATCTTTTTCAATGCTGGCTGCACTCCCACCTTCCACACACTGAGGAGGATGTCAATTAGGAGGGCTTACTGATCTTGCAGAATGACAATCTCAAAAGCCCTTGGAGGAGATAGACATGGCCGCTGCCAAGCATGTCCTGTCATGTGGCCTGGAGCCTGTGGAGGGATGGAGTGATCTCCCTGGGTGCCAGCAGGGAGGGGTGGGGGGGGGGGTAGGGCACAGGATAAAGCTAAGACAAACAAACATCATAAACCACTTCAGCTAAAAGTTGCTTAGGGAACATCTGGTAGGGCATTTTCCTTTAGACCGGCAACAGCAGGTGGCACATGAAAGGAAGACTTGGCTGCAATGGTTTCTGGACTTGTGAGTGATGAGTGATATCTCTCCAGGTCTGTTTTCAGTGACTTAACCATTGGAAGCGATGTGCTATTGATCCTCCTTGGGCACGTTCTCTTCCTTACAGTGTTCCTCTCTGTGGGCTTTCTTCTTAAGCCTTTCCCCTAATATATTAGTTTGCAAAAATATGTCGCAAAGTTCCTTTTGATTTTACGTCTTTACCTGCCATCTGTGAGATCCAAAACCGGATTTTATATTCTGTTCTGCTCCCAGGTTGTCTAGTGTCCCACAGTATTCATGAATATTGGTGAAGGTAACTCACTCTGGAGGGACTTTTAATGTAGCTGTGCTCTTCCAAAGTATCATGATCTTCAGAGACCTGTCACAAAGAAAAGGAAGCAATAGAAGTGGACACGTAAATTCTTGCCAGATAAAAAATAAGGTTTATGTGCAATCCTCAATTATATATTGACATTTATCCTGCTTATTTCGTTTAGTTTTGTCTGTGTATTTCTGGTTATTTAGTTGTATGGGTTAAGTTGAAGTGCTTGACATAAGTCATTCTACAGTGCAAAGATATTTAGACTGAGGGCCAGGATTCTTGTTTCTAGACCATCTCTCTATTAATTGACTGCATGCTCCTGTACTAATCACGTTAAGCTTCAACTCATCTATCAAGATAATTAAATCACGTGAACTCTAAGGTCCCATTATTCAGCAAAATTTTAGATAGCTATGGTTTTATGTTAATAAATGACTGTGACTTGGTTTGATATAGCTCCAATTTATGTCATTTTGACCACACACTTCACCTTTTATATCTGACAGATTTCTGGATTAACAAAATTAAATTCATCCTAGACAGTTATTAAAATATCATTAATGTTCACATTTTCTCCCCAAGATAGTGAGAACAGGCTAAAGTAATCTAAGGTAACTACCTCTAGTTACCTTCTCAGCCACATAACAAAAGCACTGGACCTGAGCCTACGCAGGTGGGTCCACTTTTCTTCTCATTCTTCGATAATGAGAGTAGTGCCATAAACCGTTTCAGCGGGCAATTTAAGATATCCAGTTCCATTTATTTATCGATATTTTAACCTTCTTTCAAGGGTAAGACTTCTTTCCTCCTTAACTAGGGTCAGAAACAATAGGAACCTAGAGAAGGATGGGGTATCCTTTACCCACCCCCGCCATGAGAAATCACTATTTAAGACTCTCCAAGGTCAAATGAAGGTGAGAGGGAAAAAAGGTGATGAGGGGTTGGTGGGTTGGTTGGTTTTGGGCTTTGTAATATAAATTATTTTCCAGTTATTGATAACTATTTTGCCTTTAGTCTCTAAATTTACTATTTAGTCAGATTTTGTTGCTTTAGTTTTATTATTTCTGTAGTGTGTATTGGAAGAGGAAATCTATCTTAGGCTTCCGGAGCATCCCTGTATGTTCTTGTTGAATGTGCCAGACTGCAAGCTCCTCCTGATAAAGAGCGATTTCTGTAGTTAGTCACCCAGGCAACTAAGTAGGTTAAGAAGATGAGAGTGACTACATGCACCTCTTTGCTCCAAAAGGGGAGACAGCAGGTTTGTTTGCTGCTTGCTACCATGTTTGCCGCTGGCAAAGGGGCAGTACTGGGTCGTTGGCCCAGGTTCTTCTCCTGTAAAGCACCTGTGCACAGGTGTCCTCTGGCCCTCCACGTGGTCCTGTGGGAATTGGGGCTCAGAGGACCCACACAAGCATGCTGACATGTTGAACACTGCTGTTCCTATGACTCTTTCATCTGATTCGAGAGTCTCTTGTCTTTTGTCAGTTTCCATGAACCTGTGGCAAGTTAACTTACTCTCTTGCGAGTAGGGCAAATCACACAGCACCTCACAGTTCCTGATGGTGTTTGGCAATGAGAATGGGCCGCTGACAGAAACATGGCTTTCTAGAAAAGAACTACCTGGGCTCTGTTGGACAATTAATGGGATTTAAGGAGGGTTCTTGGAAATTTGCAGCAAATGTATTGACCAAATTGTATGGTCAAAGGAACAATAAATGTTTCTCCGGATTGTTGCCTGTTAATGAGGAGGAATTAGACAGGTCTTAACAGTATATTTCTTAAATATTTAATTGGTTGTGATAAAAACCTTCTAAACAATGTTAATAAGGAAAAAGGAGTACCCAATTTGAGTTATGCATTACTGAAAAATATATACTAATTCAAAAGAGATAACAAGCATCTCCTAAATTATCTCAATAATTTAGCATTTTATACTCACACTTATTATCAGAATTATTACCCTAAAAAAACCAGTATCTGATTAAATACTCTTTTTAATATTGTACTAATGACTAATTAATAAAAACTAGTTTAAGATGAAAAATCAAAGATGAAAAAATTATTATTTACCAATTTATAATTAGGTCAATCATGTAAATTAATTTTAATCTATGTATTTTCACCATATTGTCTGCCCCATTTTCCCCAACTACATTTCATCATATATCAATAAGACGGTTATTGTAACATGTAATAAAAGATAATTCTGCTCCTCACAAAGCGCCTATTTCGAAAACATCATCAATGTTTTCACTCAACATTACAAGAAATGGATTTGAATACAGACTTGGGTAGGATTTGGAATTTCCAGAGTAGACTTAGTTCTTAATGAGTGGTCACTTTGTATCAGGCATCACTCTAAGTGTCCTATGTTCACTTATTTCATAGAATGATGCCATGGTTAGGCTTCCCTAATAACTCCGTTCTACAAAGAAGGAAAACAAGAACAAGAGTTCCACTACATTGCTTTGTGCCACATGGCTCCTTAGTGCAGACCCAGAATGCCAACCCAGCAGTCTGGTTCCACAGCCAGATTTAAAGCCACTGTGCCAGGTCAGGCAACCTTATTTTCTCTATGTCTGAGTCTCTTCAAATGTGAAAATATGGACAGGTTAGTGCTGAAGATCCCTTTCAGGAATAAGATTTTTCATGACATCAGAAGAGAAATCACATTTACAAAATGCATTTCCAAGTTAGTCAAAGATTAAATTTCTCTTAAAAAAGGAGGAAATTTCAAGATTCTCAATTACTTTGAGGAAACTGAGGAAAAAGCTGTTCAATACTAGAGCATTATTTTGCATCTGTAATGTCTCTTGAAGCTTCATTGAAGTCCATGATCTTTTTAAAGCAATGGAAGTGAGTGAAAATATATAATTCATCATGGCTCTTTTATTTTCTGGCTTCTCATTTGGTCATGATGCAATGCCTAGACCTAGAATATTATCAGGAAAAGTCTTATTCTGTTCTTTCTCCTTCACAAAACAATTTTCTGCGTTAGACTGAAAAGCCTCAATGATGTGGCTAGTACAACAACGATGCCCTCTTTATTACTGAGACTTACTGAGAACTATTGATGTCAGACCAGATGCAAAAAAACAGGAATGAAAGAGCCACACATCCAAAGAAGACAATTTAATTCTTAATTCAAAATCATTGTGTATTTTTATTATTTCATTATTGCTGAGTTAATTCAAAGGTATTCAGATGTTTATTTAAAATGATGTCAGCTTAAGGTCTTTGGTTCTTGTTGCTGCATTTTTCATTTTTTAGTAATATTTACTGAACACCCACATTTCTGTTTGAGATATTGTGCTTGAAGGTCGGCCTCTGCTTTCACGGAATCTATAATCTCCCAAAGCAGACAAGCCAGCAATTATAATGTAATGTGACCAGTGCAATAAGAGGGTAAGCAGAAGGCACTAAGGAAGTACTGGGTGTGGGGCATCAAAACTAGTCTAGGAATTCTGAGATGGTCCTCTGATTCGGTGTAATACCTACAAAAATTGTATACAAGCCACAGCTTTCTCAAAAAAAAAATCGTACATCACAAAAAGTACACCTACAGGTATATTCAAATTAAAATTCTGTGAACGGCACAGCTTTGCAAATATGCATTTTCACATCAGATATAAGAAAGATTATATTAAATTAGGACATAATTAACTTTCTGATAACAAGCTTTATTTTCCTAAAATTTTAAAATTGCTTGAAGACATTTTATTCTTACATAATAGTATTTTATAAATATGACCTCTTAAGATTCACTGATAATAATTCAAATGTTAATGACTTGGAAAGTACTAAGCTCAAAAAGTTAATGTTCTCCAAGTGAGACACTTTCATATACATTTCCCTAAAGATGTCATCTTTGCTAAGATCGGAGCAAAGTCTATTCCAAGTCCCAGTATTTCTCTGCCTTTAAAAAATTCAAATACCACCCCCTCCAAATTCCTCACTTTAAATGTATATTAACACAACCTATTTATTATTATGTTTTTGTGCAAAAGCGAAGGTTTACATCTCAGATCTTGAACTAAGATGTAAACCATAGAGTATTGTTTGGCCAACAGTCAAATACTATGGCGTTTAACCCTTAACCTTTCCTTTCTCTAAGACATTTTCTCTTTTTATCAGAATATTAATCTCTCCATGTTAGCTACTTCTGCCTTCCCAGCGTAGTTAACATTAATTCATGGCAATCTTGTCAAAATACTTCTATTTCACCTTTTAGAGCAATTCCAGCTGTTTCTTTTTGTAATAGAGTTTTGTTTTTACTGAAAGAACATGCAAATTAGACAAAGTGAGAAACGAGAGTTTTTTCCGTATAGATAAAAATTTTGCATTGTGAAAAAATTCTTTTAATTCTATCTTTAAAAGGTAAGTAGGCCAGTTTTTCTTAGCATAATTAAAATGCATTGTTTAATATATTTAAATGCCTTCAGTAGGTCATGAACTTGCTATTTCATTACTGTTACAAAGATGACTGCTGAAAACTATAACAAAGAATTTATATAAACTCGTCCCACATTTCCTATATTTTTCAAATGTGTATCCCAAAACTTGCAAAAAATTTTGAGCCAAAGATCCACAGGACTTTCAACCAAAGTGTGATAATTTTTCACAAAGTACTTGGGTATCTTGAGCGAATACTTCACAAATATTGCTTTCATTGGTTTTAGCATATTCCTAGCCATTTATAACAAGAAATTGGCTATAGAAGCAGCATAGGCTATTAAGTGTGCCATTTGTATTTGAAGTTTGTTTCAATGTAGCCTTGTTTGTCTGTTAGTCACTCTTTTGTGAAGTATACCGTTATCATAATAGCTTCAAACAAAAAAATACAGTGGCTACATATTTCAAGAAGTTGGCCCTGCAACTTCAGAAGTTCAGCAAAAGCAGAACACTAAAGTCCTCAGTTATCTCTTTGTACTTCTCTTCTCAAACGTCATTTATCTTTTCCATCACAGGTCTGCCTTACCTCTTATCTGGGATATAACAACACTCTCTTACCCAGTGTAATTACCCACAATCTTTCTAACCCCTACCTACTGCCTCTCATTCCATATAAACATCACGGACAAATTATCTTTCTGAGGCATAGCTCTGATTGTAACATTTGGAATCAACTTTTTTGAATTACCATATGACCATATTTCAGTTGTGCAGCATGCTGCTATGACAAACGTATGTACCTTTAAACTATCACCACCATCAAGATATGAAAAAGTTCTGTCACTCCAGAAAATATGTTTATGTCCCTATTTATTCAATTCTCTCCCAAAACCTGACTCAAGGCAACATTTAAGCTGATTTCTATCAAATGACTTTTTTTTTTTTCCTCTCCTAAGACCTCATATAAAAGGGATTATACAGCATGTACGTCTGGCTTCTATTGCTCAGATTAGTGTTTTGAGAGTCATGTGTGTTGTGGCTGCATCTGAAGTTTGTTCTTGTTAACTGGTGAGTAATATTCCAATGTATACATGCACCAGTTTGTTTCCCACTCACAGTTTTTGTACATTTGGGTTGTTTCAGTGAGTAATATAACTAAATTAGCTATGAACATTTGTTCACAAAATTGATGGACATAGGTTTTCATTTCTCTAGTGAAAATTTCAAAATAGGTTAAATGTTTATAAGAAATGTCAAAATATTTTTCAAAGTCACTCTCTCATCATAAGTGAGAGTTCAAATAGCTCATATCCTGGTCAATACTTAGTATTGTAAGCACTTTTAATTTTTGCAATTCTGGTGAGTGTGAAATGGTATCTCATTGTACTTTTCATTTTAAGCTCTTGTCTCACATTGAACATCTTTCATGACCTTATTGGTCATCTGTATACCTTATTTTGTGCGGTACCTGTTTGAGACTCTTGCCCATTTACAATTGCCAAGATATGGAAGCAACCTAAGTGTCCATCAATAGATAAATGGATAAAGAAGATGTGGTATATGTATATATATATACACACACACACACACATATATATATACACACACATATATATATACATATATATGTATATATATATATATATATAATGGAATACTACTCAACCATGAAAAAGAATGAAATTTGCCATTTGCAGCAACATGGAGGGCATTATGCTAAGTGAAATAAGTAAGACAGAGAAAGACAAACACTGTATAATATCACTTATATGTGGAATCTGAAAAATACAACTAGTGAATATAACAAAAAAGAAATAGACTCACAGATATAGAGAACAAATTAGTGTCTACCAGTTGGGGGAGGGACATTATAAGGGTGGAGGGAGTGGGGGGTACAAACTATTGGATGTAAGACAGGCTCGAGTATGTATTGCACAACATGGGGAATATAGCCAATATTTTGTAGTAACTGTAAATGGAAAGTAACCTTTAAAATTATATTAAAAATTTTTTTAATTTGTTTACTCTTTTAGTATTAATTTGTAAAAGGTCCATTTATGTTCTAGATATAAGCGCCTTGCCAATATGTGTTTGAAACATACTTTTCCTCCAATGTGAGCTTCTTTTCAAAAGCAAACATAAATTTGTTATGAAGTCCAACTTAGCAATTAATTCATTTGTGATTAATGTTTTTTGAATCCTCTCCAAAAAACCTTTGCCTACTCCAAATTTGTGTAGATTTTTCTCTATATTTTCTTCTGGAAGATTTATATTTTTAACTTTTCTGTCTATGGATATTTATTTTGAATTTTTAGTAAGAATAATATATAAGGGGCAATGTTCACATTAAACATACAGATATCCCATTGTTCCAGGAGCATTCGTTGAAAAGACTATCCCTTCTCCATTGAATTATCTTGGCACATTTGTTGGAAATCAGTTGGCCATATCTGTATGTACCTATTTATAGACTCTATTCTGTTTCATTTACCTGTGTGTCTGTCCTTATGAATTACTGCACTCACTTTATCATTGCTGCCCTATAGTAGGTCTCGAATGATAGTAGCACAAGTCATCCAATTTATTTTTCTTCTACAATACAGCCTTGCCTTTCTAAGTTCTTTGTTTATCCACATAAATTTTAGATCAGCTTGTCAATATCTACAAAATAATCTTGCTTGGGATTTTGATTGGGAGTACAATGAATCTACAAATCAATTTTGGAAAATTCGATACCTTAACAATATTAATTTTTCCAGTTTATAAATCCATATATCCTACCATTTACTTAGGGTTTCTAAATTCCTCTTAGAAATATTTTGTGTCTTCAAAGTACAGGTTTTGTAAACCTCTTTTAAAAATTTTGCTTGAGTCTTTTACTTTAATGCCATTATGATTTTTAAATTTTTATTATTTTCCAATTGTTCATTTCCAGTCTACATAATTATATTTATTTTATGTAAAGCTAATTACAACGATTGACTGCTTTGGATTTAAAATTTGCACTCTTTAATTATCCGAGTTTACTTAAAGTGAATATTGTATGACTTCCTCCTTTACATCTCCCAGTTAAATGCTATAAAGTTTCATAATTCCACTTACATACCACCTATCTTTTCACTATTATCATACTCTTGTTTTTATCTAAGTCATAAATCCTGGTTTACAATGTTATTGTTCTTGGTTTAAAAAGTAATTTCTCTTTTAAAGAAATTTTGCTAAGAATTAAACATAGTTTTTACATGTATTTATTTGCCATTTCTAGTACTCTTCATCCTTTCTTTCAGTCTTTAATCTATCCAGTATCACATCCCTTCATTCTGAAGAATATCGTAAAGCTTTTGTTGCAGTGTGGTCTGCCTGTGACACAATCTCTCAGCTTTCATTTATCTGAAAATGTCTTTTTTTATACTCTTTTTAGAAGCAGACATTTATTGAATTTACAATTCAGATTTGACTAATTTCTGTCAGCAATATGAAGAAAAATGGTAAGTCTAAATGTAGAAATTTCAGGGTTGGTTCGGTGCCTCAACAATATCAAAGATTCAGGTTTCATCTGCATTTAAGCTCTATAATCTTAGCATATTGGTTTACAGGTCTGTGAGTCCAAGATGGTTGTTGTAGTGCCAAAAATTATGTCTTCAAGGCATAAAGTAGGCAGAACTCTTCTCTAGCTGCATTTTCCTATTTTCATCTAAAATATTAAAAATTTTTCCAGAAGCTCTTGTACCAGACTTCCACTTAAATTCACAGACTGAAACAGATCTTTGTAGTCACCACTGGCTGTGATGTGAGGCTGGAAAAGTATTTGACTTTTCCATCCTCCGTAATGTGATACCACGAAGAAGAAAGTTTTCACTATGAATTTGGGGTCACCCATCAGTAGGATTTGTATCTATAGGAAAAGAAATTCAGAAATAGTCTCATATGTACAACTGGAATCCCAAAGAAAAAAGAATATTTAATTATAATTCCAGAAAGAATAGCGAAATAGAGAGGAAGAAGAACTATTTGAAGAGTGAATGCCCAAGAATTTTCCAAAAATAATAGAAGATGTCAACATCAACTATATACCAAAGGTATGCAGAGATCCCCAAGCAGGAAAAATGACAATAAAAAAACAAACAAATTTTTTGAAATCTAGATGCTTTATAACCAAGTTTATGAAAACCCAAAGATAAGGAGAAAATCATGAAGTCAGAGAATAAAAGATACATTACACACAGAGGAAAAGCGATAAGAATTAGTGAAGGGACTATGCAGACCGGATGACAATGTGATTATGTTTATTTGTATGACATTCTGGAAAAGGCAAAATTTTAATGGAAGAAAACTAATGAGTGGTTGCCAGGGATTAGCGGGTAAGGGTGTGCTTAAATACAAAATGGTACAGGGATAATTTTGTCTTGATGGAAATTTTCTTTATCTTGATTGTGGTAGTGGTTACACAGAGCCGTATATATATATGTCAAAACTCATAGAACTTTGCCCTAAAACACTTGAATTTTACTGTATGTGAATTATATCTCAATCAACTTGACTAAATAAGGTAGAACAAAGTGCACATTTTCCAATAAACATTGGAGACATCATGCATGTTTGCCATAACTTCCTCCCAAGACATGAATACAAGAACAGTAAACAAATATTCTATTTAGCATATAAACTTCATATGTGAACAAGAGGAAATGGAAGGGAAAAAGCAGAGGATAGGACAGCAGAACAAATTTCTGCAGCTGAAGGATTGGTTAGGGACGAGATGAGGAGGAGACATGTGAAAGTTCAACCCCAGGGCTCCGCAAAGCCTTAAGAGACAAGGTAACAATAGTTCCCCAAAAATTCTGGGGTAAGGCAAGGGTTTAGCAACAAGGGACTTGTGTAACAAGGGCGATCAAGTAACCTTCATATACCTTCATCATATTTTCATTAAGTGTGTGGCAAGAGTGGAAGCAAGTTCTCAATCAGGGGACATTATTCTGTGGTGACAGAGGATGGGATCATAGCTGAATGTGAATGGTATTGACAGAGTTCAAGAGAGAGGCTCCTGTGGTGGTGGAAATAGTCTACATCCTGATTTGCAGAATGGTTACCCAGAGGTAAACATAGGTAAAAATGCATTAAGATGCACATGTAAGATTAATGTGCTTTACTGCAGTTAAACTATATCTCATTAAATTTTTTTAAAAAATAGGAATTTTCAACAAAATATTTTCTTTTTTAACATTCACAAACATTAGATAATTTTGGTTTTGTCTTTTAAATCTCACAGGTGGCATGGTGCCTCATATATTGTAGTTGCTCAATAAGTATTTTTGAATGTAAACAAAAGATGAAGTATAGTGTTGGGGAAATATATTTTATTAAATAATGGCTTTTAATTTCACACATGACAAATTCAATTATTTAGCATGAAAATCTATTCAGCTATATTTGTACACTGAATTCCAAAGTCCGTGATTTTTTTTCATTTTTCTAAGTTAGCATACGTCCAATATAATAGTAAAGCTCTAATAAAAATAATGTAATCTCATATTTCAATGTTTTTAGTGTGAGATGAAGTTACTGACAGAAGAAGAAATAACCCCAAAGGTAGGATGCTTAAAAATATTCTATTATAATTCATCACTAGGATTAATAGTAGAGAAATATGATTTAAAATCTTTTAAAATGTTCTTACCTTTGATCTTCTTCTCATGTGATATTTGCTGTTCTATGGTTGCAGAGCATAAATAAATTGAAAATGTGGTTGTAACTCTTATGTGGTTCTTCTCACGATATTAAAGTTTTGTGGTAGGTTAATGGTGTTCAATAAACACGTTGCTACATGTAGAAATCTTGCCGTAAGTATATAGTGCTCCAGCATTTCCTGCAAGATTTACTGTGCTTCACAATATTGGATAAGTGATGTTGATCACATACCTGAAATATACATTTAATGGTTTCAAGTAGCCATAAAACATTATTGTCAAACACCTGCTTTCAAACAAGATCTCACAGAGATAAAATGTAAGTCTTCCATCAGCTGCATACAACCAATAATTCACATTAAAAAAAATTGCATCCATATATCCTGAAATATATGATTTCAAAATAGTTAATTTATATTTTGGAAAAGAAATCTGCTGGACTTTCGTAGCAATTGGATTTATTGGGTACCAATGCACTGAGATTTTATTTGGAAAGTAAATTTTCATTTTTATAAAACTAATAAATATTCAGTTACTGGAAGAATATGAAAAGGATAAAGGAAGAATGTTGCCTTTATATTTGAGTTATTTTATAGGGTAAGATGTATACAATAGAGCACCACATCCTATAATTTTGACCCCTAAATTTAAACACAAAAATTTTCTTAAAAAGAGAGCAGTCTATCTACTACAATGAATTCTTCACAAATTAATCAATACACAAAGTTTTTAAATTACCTTTGTTTTTAAATTTGATGAAGTGGACACACATAAACATAACAAATCTGTTTGAAATTATTTTTTATTTTTCTTCTTGTTCTCTGACTTTTACTCATTCTTTCTTTTGATGTCAAATAGAATGGAATATTTTTCTTTGAAGAATAAAGTATTCTGCTAAGTCAAACCCTTTAAAGTAATATAACGTATTAGCGTCACATGTCTTATCACTTTTAAAATAATAAAATATATTTTACAATTTCTGATATTAACAGCATGCAGTTAATTCTATATTTTTGAAACCTTGTGTCTCAACTTAATAGAAAGGTATCCCAAATGCAGTGATGGTCAAATGAGGATTAGAAAGACACAGAATGCTCACTCCAGGGTACACTGAGCAGTAGGTAATACTTCTCTAAAATAAGGGGCAAAAGCAAAGGTGCAAACCAACAAGTCTTTGCTTACAAAAATGGGAAGTAGGTCCCTGGAATCACAGTGAGAGATTTCTTGGACTTGGTTTGATTTCTAATCCTACAGATGAGCAATATTTGCATAAATCATTTTGCCAGTGAGGCAGGGTGGAGGACAATGACTGAACTAGAAGCAATATATTCAGTTGCCTGAGAGAAGTAACAGATAAAAGAACTCATTTTCTCACAAACCCTGTCATAAAGATAATTCTCATTACCTTGGAAATGACTTTGAACCCTTCACTGGTGAAAGACAGTAGAACAGTGCAGTTCCCCAAATGTGACTCAAGGACATTTCACACAATTCAATTATATTCAAATATAAAGCTAATAGGCAGAAATTTTTGAACTTGAAATAACTCAGGGGATATACTGGTCATATATTGCTCATAAGCTTTCATTTAACTTACTGCTTCAGAATGAACTTCAGGCAACTTTGAGATGATGAAGAAACTCTGGCAATAGGAATGTGTGACCATGAATAAGTTGAATATGGAGCTTAAGTTCATAATACAACATATGAACATGATAAACCTTAAAATTTTGGAAATTTCATAAGTAAAAAGTGATGTCAGGGAAAGGAGAAATTTGTAGATATTGTCATTTTTTCATTTTTTTATGTGTGAAAATTATTTAAAGCTAATAAAATAACAGTTGTTTGGGTAATTTAATTATTTGTTAGTAAACTAACTTCTTTGTAGAGAACTTCCTTATGTAGTAAAACAGTAAAATATATAAAATATGACCATATTAAATCAAGATAGGAAGGAAGACAATATAATTACATTAAATAAGAAACAATAAGTAGCAAGTTGTCATAGATATATAGGACATTATAGAGAAATTTAAGAGAGTTCTTTGGCAACTTCACGAAATAAATTTGTGAACGTAGATAAAAGATGATTTTCATGAACATATATATTATCATAACTGATGCAGAAGATATAGAAAGTCTAAACTGAAAAATGTGACATAATAAATAAAATTTCCAAGAGATTCTCTCCTTGAGAAAGCACCAGGCCTGGATTTTTCCACAGAGGTACCTCAAAGAAACTTTAAGTAACAGATTCATTCTATACCATTTAGCATTATCCTTTACTGAGAGGGGAAAACAAGGAAGTCATTTAGGTATTTTGATGAAGAAAGTTTCATATCAAAATCTAACATAGAATGTAAACACAAAAACATCTTATCTCCAGATCAATCTTACTGATAAATATCAATGAAAAAATCCTAAATACAATTTCAACAAAAATAATTCATGAACTGATTAAAAGGATAATAAAATTCCATGATGTATCGTGTTTATTCTAAAAATATAAAGATCCCTGAATATCAGAATGTCAATTATATAATATACCACGTTTATAGATCAAATATTAAAATATCTAAACAAATCTGAAAAGGCATTTAATAACATAAAATTGCAATTAACAAGAAGTTTTGGTTAAAACTCTCAAGAAGTAGGAATGAATGGATAGTTCCTTCACATGATGAAATACACTCACTTTATCCCAAAAAGCAACATTATGCTCAATGAGAAAACTGGAAAGTTTGCTACTAAAATAATGAAAGCAAACCAACAACATTTAACAATACTAGGCAATAAGAACAAAACAAGAACAAAAAAATAAAAGTTGTAGAATTTGATGGAGAAATGGGCACTATTGTTATATGAAGGTGACAATTCTTGACCTGAAAAAAAATCTAAGAATGTAAGTTTATAGAATTCAAGCAAGGATCAGTCAGCATAGAAAATGGAAGAAAAGTTATTACATGATAGGAACAAGAAAGATTTAAATATGCTTGTTAATAAGTTTAACAAGCGGTCAAGTTCTAGATAAAAAAATTTAGAAAGGGAGACAAAAGAATATTTTATAAGATGAAAAAACATTATATGTGCTTATTTAGAAGGACTCCACAACATTAAAGTAGTGATTCTCACTAAATTAATTTATTACTTTAAAATTATTCCAAGAAAAATACTATTTTTTAAACTTCTAGGCAGGGAATTCCCTGGTGGTCCAGTCATTAGGATTCCCATGCTTCCACTGCAGGAGGCATGGGTCTGATCCCTGGTCAGGGAACGAAGGTCCGTCATGCCGTGCAGTGTGGCCAAAAAGAAAAAAAAAAAAAATTTAAAGTACTAGGCAGATTTTGCAGAAAAAAACCCAAATAATCAAAAAGTCCAGGGTAATTCTAAAAAAACTTTTTTAATTGCGTGTAGCCATTATTCTTATCAGATATAAAACATTAAACTATAATAACTAAACAGCATGGTACAGGTGAGCATATAGACAGCAAGGCAATGCAAAATAATAGAAGGTCTCTTTTTTCTTAAATTTGCAAAGGTTAGAAACAATATAGATGTTCATCATGGTAGAACTACTTAAATGAATTGTATAAATATACACTCTTCAGTACTATGCATCCGTAATAAATAAAATACACACATGCGCACATGCAACAGAGAGAGAGAGAGAGAAAGAGAGAGAGAGCAATTTACATGAACATTTCTGGAAATTAACACAATAATCTGGTAATGATAATGCCTCTGCGGAGAGAAACAGTGTATCAGTGACCAGAGATGGAGGAAAACTTGATTTTGATAAGACATGCTTTAGCGCATTTTGCATTTGGTACCTAACCTATTCGAGATATAAAATTGTATCATTTAAAGTAGCTATTTTGAATATTATTTCAATGTATTCAATCAGAAATTAATTCAGGGATTATCAGTCTTTGAGGTTCAGCATTGTGACACCAGTAAAAAGAATCAATGTATTGACTAAGAAGAAATAACGCATGCTACTATTGAATAGATTCATTGAACTGATAGAGTCATCGTGACAGAAATAATTCAACTAATATTCATTCATTTGGATACTAACCTTTGCAGAACTGATAAATCTTTCATGATTCAGTATTTTAACACCAACACATAATGGGCAATTAAATCATTTGCATTGATTTGCCTATAGTGCTTTCCAAAGCAATGAGGGGGAAAAGACGTAAAATACAAGAACTAAAAATGCAATTTTAGTTCTACGACAAGCCTGAGACATGCAAAACCTTCCAACATTTCCAATAAATATACCCCAGGTGATCATTCTACTGAAAACTGTAGTCCAAACTATAATCAGTGTCTGTAACTTAGCTTTATTTTCTGTCATCAAGCAAAAGATGATCCCTAAGTTAATATCTAAGTACAGTGTAACAATTAAATTTGGTGTAACTCCTACCACTTTTGTAAAAAGTACTTAGGTTTTCTGAGATAATAGGAGCTTCCAATTTGTTTTATTAGAATCAGGATGTGATTTCATGCAGACAGTGAAATCCGTGGCCAAATCACAAAAAACCAAGCAGAGTGTTTTACTAGCCTTTGTCTATATGAAGCCAAAAAGCCAATTTTAATACATTGTTTAAAATACTTAATTCCTTTGTATTTATATGAAATCAATGAGTAAATGTCAAAATTGTTTATTTAAAATTTTCTGCTTTATTAATAACCAATGTCAAGTAAGCATTAGAAAACAATTACTGGAAAATTGTATCTGATGCCAGTGTTTGTCACTCTTGTAGATTTTTCTTTTATTTCATCTCAATAGCATCTAACTCCATTTAAAAATGAAACAATGGGTCTTCAAAGTCAGTTAAGAAATTTTATTTCTCCTTCAAAATACAACTAAATTTAACATGAACAGAAAATTCCAGAGACGGAATGTAAACTAGCTCCTTTGGCTTCATCCTTATGTGAATGCTACAATATACTTAGTCATATAAATAATGTTATTATAAATATTGAGGATATCCATGAAAAAGATGCCAATATTAGCTAGGATGAGGGCAGATGTATATTACTATTTTTTATGCACACATGGAAAAATTGAAGTTTATTATAGAACCCCACTCAGAAAAGAGTCAAAAACCAAGCTAGATCTTTAATCTATAAACCTCAAAATTCCAAAGCCACACACATTCTCTGAAGTCACACTTCATCCTTTGTTTTGGAAGTATATTTATTATGTGTCTCATTTACTACAAAGCTGACAAAGTGGGGAACTCCCTTAAAATCATGGGGTTTCTGCATGCAGATTATCTTGGCAAAGACATATAGTAGAAGAAAAATGGGTTAATAATTCTCATGTGTTGTTGGCTTAGGCAGAGAAGCTCATCAGTATATCACTGTTTATGTGACATCTTTCCTGTTCATATTGTTTTTGTTGTTAAAAGAATGATCATATACGAAAGACTTCGACCTTCAGTTATGTTTAAAAATACAGAATGAATGAGATTTTCTTCTCAGTATAGTCTCTACTAACATTTTATTCTCCATTTTTAGTATGTTGATATTTATTATACCAATATTGTAAATTTTATTAATTTGTATTATTCAGTGCTATGGCTTCAATTCACCTTGTTTCTCTGGTATTTTTATTCTTATCTTCATCATTTTGCAGATATCATGTTGCTTGTTTGAGTGATATAGGTATCATTAGGTATGTTATTATAATTACTATATAATAAAAATATTGTTTTCATAATAGTTTAATTCATTCATGTAACAGTTATTGAGTAGAAATGGTGATTTAGATCCGGGTTAATATTTCAGTAATAATGATGATTTAAATATGATTCCTGCTCTCAAGGAGCTTAGGTTAATGAGAGAAGAAGTCATGTAAACAAATAAAAACAATCTCCTGTCACATCTTCCTTTTTTATGTGTAAAATCATATGACTTAGGTTTTGTAATTTTAAACACTGAAAACACTACCATTAACATGTTGTTGATAATAACAGGTGTGTCCAAGCTACAATTTGTCTTTTCATAAAAAGTTAGCACTCTAATAATTCTAAACTATTTAAATCTATTAAACTGTACCATGGAAGCACAAGGGAAAGAACTTTGAACTTGCCAGGAGAAAGACAGGGATGTTTTCACACAAATGTCAGATGTTAGTTTCTAAGATATTGTCTCTAAGGGTTCATCGTTTTTACTTTTTTTTTCAATATCTTCTACTTAAACATATCCCTGATGAAATTAAATTCAATTATTTTGGCCTTCATTATCTAGAAAATGAAATACTAGAATTTTTACTTGTAAAGTATACCAATTAGTTTGGCTATAATTAACTGAGAGTTTACCATTATGAACATGTTTCCAGAATGGTAATAAAATGGGTCTATGTACAGCAAAAATGAACATGAGATGTAATGTATTAATTATGTTAAACACAAATAGTCCAGATGATCTGACTTGCTGTGATATAAGCTAATATGTCACTTGAGATAATTAAAAAAGACCAAATTAACAGTTTGGGATATTTTTTCATGCAGCTGTCGTTCACATTTGCTTTATTTTCCTTATGCGTTTTAACTTCAAATCACAAAACTACTTTTGCTTGTAATTTCTCATTCTCTTATCTTGATATTTAACACATAGCACCTTTTTTATCAAAGAAGCAAAACCCACATGAAAAATAACGTAATTCAGAGAAAACCCAGATAACTCATTTTGTGACCTGGAATTGAACCCCAGCAGCAGTTAGCAAGTTGCTGAGCAAAGTGTGTTATACACGTATTACATGAATGAGCGTCCACTTGGCACACATAATTCTCCGGCTATGTCATTTATGCACAACGTGGTAACATGAAACAGACTCTTTCAGAATGAAAAGTCCAGTGAGTTATGGTGCTCTTTTTAGCTAAAGTTTTATTTTACAACCTAATGAATGCAGGTAATTTGAGGTTAGACTAAGCTTAATCGATGTGAAATAAAAAAGCCAACTGATTGCAAAGCATGGCTTCATTGGCCTGCCATTTTCTTTTAAAAATATCTTTCTTTTTTATGTGTGAAATCATATGACTTAGGCTTCATAACTTCAAATACGGAAAACACCACCTATAAATATGTTGTTAGCAATAATAAATAAGTTGCTGGCAATTGTAGATTGTTGTACCCCCAATCTACAATTTATCTTTGCATAACATTTTAGCACTGTTAGACCAAAGTGTTTAAATTTATTACATTTTAAATAGGTATCTAAGAGTGGAAACCTCAGTTAATGACATAAGGAAAAATTCAGATAATCATCCCTATTGAACAGCATCCAGAATTTAATGGAAAGGGGAAATTTGTCACTAAAGGAGACAAAAGTTATTTCAAGATGTGTAGTATAGTATAATTATCTCAATTTCCACATGATTTTGAAGCTCTGAGAGATGAACAGGAAACTGAATCATGTATAGGAGACATCTTCTGTTTCTACTTTGAATTCCTTATCATGCTATGACATTTGGGACTACTATTTTTCTTCTGCTAAGTTAAAGGCTTTATAAGGTTAAACTCCATGTTCTAAAATAAAAATTGCTAGAAAGATAAGTGACTCTCTACAACAGAAGTCATATTCCAAATGTGTTAGTAGTATGTTTGCATATTTAGAGTAATAGTTATGCTAGCCACTGCTCCAGAATATATGTCTGTTGTGAATCCAAATTGAATAAACCAGTAAGAGTCATTTATGGTGGTGGAGGGGTACGAGAGGAGAAGCTTAGATTCCGAGCAGTGTCAGGGTTGTGTGTGAGCATGACACATGCAATTTGGGAAAATTCACTAATTTCCTGAGAATATGAAGCTATACATTTACATATTCTGCCACACTTTCAAATAGACACAAATATTAAAGCATCTCCCAGGAGAGTTAACTCATTACCACAGGATGATTATAGGTAAGCGGCTCTGCCTGGTGGGAAAAATGTCCACCCCAATGTCATTTATTCAACGGTCAGGAACTGAATACATATCCTTAGCAAGATACTAGGCTAAGTGATCTAGGGCATGAGTAGATACACTTGCTACAGTTAACTTAAAAATTATGTTGTGAAAATACAGCTAACACGTTTTTTTAATGCTTCTTATGGACCAGGCACTGTTCTAAGTACTTAATATATTAGCTCATTTGATTCTCAAATAATCTGAGATTGCTGCTATTATTAACATCTTCATTGTACAGGTAAAGGGCTGAATCCCAGAGAGAAAAGTAACCTGCCTCCAGATAAAGCAATGAGATGAAAGAGCAGAATCCAAATTGAGGCTGAATACAGAATCTGTGCCTTCAGTCTCTCTACTTCACTGCTTAAAATACATCGCTCCACCATACCAACTCAAGGTTTCACTTGAAAACATTCTGGCTAAAGGACTTGACATTTTCTGACATTTCCTTTCCTCCCTCTCCTGCCCCTCCTTCTCATTCATTATATGAGTCCAAAGCTTACAGCATGGCTAGTTTTCATCCCCAAGGTATAACCAAGCTGAATCAAGGCGCCCACTAAAATGAGTCCTCATCTGGGGGATGTGCGGGAAAATTTACTTCCAAGCTCATTCAGATTGTCGGCAGAATTCACTTTTTTGAGGTTAAAGGGCTATTCCCATTACCTTGCTGTCAGTAGGGGTCAATCTCATCTCCTAAGGGCTGCCCCAATTCCTTGTCAAGTGGCCCCTTCTCCATTCAGACCCAGCTACAATCTCCCTTCTTCCTAATTCATCTCATGCCTCGAAGCTCTGAATTCCTCTGTCTCTGATCCAGATTCATAGGTTTCAAGCTATTAGGTTAGGCTCATCTGAATAACCTCCCTCTCTTAAAGTCAAATATGACATAAAATATAACTCGATCACATGAGTAAAATCCATAATATACTCACAGTCCCAGAGATTATGCAGGGTATGTAGACCAGGGGAGGGGGGCTGTTAGTCCCATCTTAGAAATCTGCTTACCACAAAGAGTGACAACGCTGAGAGTGGTTTGGGACACGCTGAATTTGAGATGTCTAGGTCATGTCATGTGTAATTATCACATATATTTTTAAATGCATACTTGACCTAGAAAAAGAGATTAACAGTAAGTATATAATTTTAGAGTCATTTCAAAATTATGATGGAAGAAATCATGGAAGCATATGATGAAGACAACAGTGACAAAGTAGAATGCACACTTTGTGGAAACACCATTATTGAGGAATTGTGGAAAAGAGACAAGTTTGTAGAAAAGAGATAAAGAAAGGAAGGAGACAGAAAAAAAAGACAGAAGAGTAGGAAAAGAGCCTAAATAAACAATGTTGCATAAACTAAAACCCAGGACAAGAATTTAAGAAAAGGATGGCAACTTGGAATGGAAAGTGATTTGTCCCTGGAAACACACTGTTGATGGACTTGGAACAAGAAATATTTATGAGGTTAGGGTGGGAGTTGAGGTAGATTTCAAGGGGTTAAGTAGTAACGAGGAAAAGAATCATCAGGTAACAATTAATTTTGTGAAAAGATTAGTAGCATGAAGAAGAAACTCTAAAAACCTGGCTTGACTCCTTTATGAATTATGTAATAATTAGTTTTTCTAAAAAAAAGAAGAAAGATGGTGGGATAAGAAAGCTGGTTGACAGGCAAAGTCAAAGCCATATGTTGAATGAAATATTCTCTTGGAGAAATTTTGGCACTCAAGAAAAAGCATTTGTTTGCTCACATTACTCTGTGACTGTCCCCAAAGAGCACAGATAAAGGGATAAAGGGCATTTGCTCTTTCTTGCCAGATAGTTTTTTCTTTGTTGTCTCTTTTGTCCCCTTAAGTGAAGGACTTTCCTGGCAAACAATTACCGCATGAACTTGTAAAAATAGGTAGATGCTTTCAAAGAAGTGTGTGGGTGCATTCATGGGGGAAGACAAGTGGAACCCTTTGCCACCTGGAAGCTAGTTCTGCTAAAATCCCCATTGTCTGTCTTCCAGACATTAATGCATTAGTCATTCAAACCACTGCACTCATAGATCACCTCTGTGATTCAACAGCAACGACTAAAACTTTCAATTCCACCACAAAGGAATTTTTCAGGCCAAAAGAAGAGTGATGTTTTCAGAATTCATTCATTTCCACCCCTCTTGGACATCAAAACAGCCTGACAAAGGCAGGTATTAAAATTTCCAATTAACTTTAAATACTTATTTTAAGTTCTTCTCAATCATTTCAGTGCAAAGAGGTCACCAGTGACAATACTGCACTAAGATAGGCACTGTGCTAAATAGTCAGTAAGCTAAAAATCTACACACATTTTCTGCAAACTCTTGAAGAGTTATAGAGGTCTTTTATGTTCAGTAGAGCAGTGAGCAGCAGAAATATACTTCTCAGCAGCTAAGCTGGGGTCACTAACTACCACATTTCTATTTTTGATTATTTATTAAAGTGTTTTTCATACTTCTGTAGAAACTGAAAAACACTTTTCACATGTTTATCTTAATTCACTATATATCCAGTACAATGAATGATTTCATTTTCACTACTTGTATAACTACTCTTTCTTCATCAAGTCTGAAAATAATTCGATTTCATTTTAAAGATCACATCTCTGTAAAACATCTATGCCATTCAGTTTATTATAATTTATAAATTTTTGTGCTATGCAAATCCATGTTTAAGAGCACAGATGATGAAAAATGTATAAATAATACAATCCTGTAAAGAAACACAGTGGGAAGAGCTGATGCACAAAAGATTGAGACAAGTTTGTTGTATCATCCATAATTTCAAATGCCATTGTGAGCTGTCGAGTGAACATAGGGAATAATCCATATTTACATGTTAGAATAAAAGAATATCATTGGAAAGGTATTCTAAGAGTCAGCTTTTTCACCACTCACCGAAACTGAAAAATACACAATTTAAAAAGAAATTCTTGCATGCATGTTGTATTTAATAGGTTCCACATAATAATGCTAGGAGACTTGGTACAATTTTAGGATTCTTTAATAAATAAGTCAGTGAAGAACCAATATTTAGAAAATCAGAAGTCCAGGATGGCTTAAACTCTCAGCTTCTAGAATCTATGAATTGCTCCTGAAGTTACAATCAGTTGATAAACCATGATGTCTGGCTATTAACCAAGGGTGAGGAATTGGAATTGTGAGGAATTTATAACATCTAGTACAATCATTGACTGTAAGAAACTGTTTTCCTTAATAGTACAACAATCTAGAATTATATGAATCCATCTGAGAAACATATGATTGCCCAATGTGGGACACGAATCTTCTCTCTTAGAACATTACTCTGAGTTGAAGATTACTGAGTGGGAGACAGGAATGTGAACTCATCGAAATATGTAGAAATATGTTACATTTTTACATATTTTTAAAACTTAAGTCAGGTAAAATGAAAATGCTTTTTTATTCAATTTTGAAAAAAAAGATTTTATGTTGATTTTTTAAAGGTCTACAGAAGGCATCATGGTTTAAGGCTCAGAGCACACAAATGCCCAAAGGGTAGTGTCATCTCATTTTTGCCACCATATCCATCTAATTCCACTAAGTCCTCTAAAAATAAACACAAGCCAGGGCTTTGATCTCGGACCTTCTTTTTTTCACTTTTGCTAATGTATTTAACACATGGTACTTTTCTAAGAAAATAATTTTATGTGAACATAGATTTCACTCTATATTCTTATTCTCTGAGATGGAACTTCTTCAAATACACGAAAGCCCTCTGATCCACTAAAGAAAGGACTTCGGAGGTTGCTACTAGGACTATGCTGAGAGCAAGAAACAGACACTGTTATTCTGTAACTACCTCTCACACCCAGGAAGCTGGAGAAGGGACACTGAATGCTGCTAGAGGGAAGCCCCACATATCCACATTGTTAGCCTTCAGCAACAGTCAAGAGTCATACGAAGGTAAATGTCACCTCACTTTTACCTTCCAAATTTTCAACAGGTATATCCAATTGGCTAAACATATTTTATATCTAGAAACTGGAAAGGCCTCTGGGAGATCTTGTGTTTTTTCTTTTACCTTTTCAACCTCCACAAATAGAAGAAATTGGAGGTTAAAGTGACAATCCTCAGCATTTATATAAGTATAGTAAAGTTAACTCAACCTCAGTTGAGGACAAATCAATTAGGTATACCAGTGGCCAAAATCTATAAATCTAGTCCACCTGCATAATGGTAGCACTCATAAAACAGACAAAGCTTAATCAGATCAAAGGATTAAGTGGTAGAATTTCTCATGCTTTTATATCTGAATGAAAGAAAGAAAAATTATTTAAGGATTAAAAACATTTATAGATTCTCTACAGTAAGTCACTTATGACTGCCAAGACCCTCTGCCTAGAGTTATTTATGTTATAATAATAAAATTGTGGTTTTCATGACCACGAAAAAAAACTTGTTTGTTGTCATCTCTATGAATCCACAGCAACGGCCTTTGCCAAGTATTTTGACTGCACATTTTTATTGCCACATGCTAATGTCTAAATTGGGCTCTGTTGTGTCAATCATGCCATTTTGATTCAGCTCTATTTTGTCTTACAAATGATTGATATCACAAAACTGTACCCATTAAGCCACAGACTAAGAAAAGGTTACTTAATGTATCCTCCCAGCTTTTCAAACAAAAGCAGATAGTGACAGCTCATTTCAGAGACAGGAATCCATGATTTTTCTGCTAGGCTATTATGGAAAAGTCAGTCGGATTTACAGTGCAATTACCTTTAGGAAAATTGATACATTGCCAGAGTTAGTAGGGACATTAGATATTGTCTTATCCTATGTTTCTTTGAAAATAGGCCTGCGACAAAGGATGATACATGAATAGTTTATTTGTAACTATGAACCCAGGAACCAGAAGTGAGTCATAGGGCAAGAGAACCAGGAATGAAAATAGAGCCATTATGTTATCAATTGGACCATTACTATAGAAACAAGGTACTTGATGTCTTGGGGCCATATGAGAAACTTCATGAACACTTACTTGGCAGAAGAAAGGAGAAGCATTCATTTATCATTTCCTATCCCCATGTTCAAAGACTGTTCCAAGAGATACTTCTTCAGAGGGAAGAGACATGAGATACAGAAAAGCCCTAGGCAGAAATGTACAGGGTAGGCCTGCTGTTATATGCTTCCATTATAGAGATATATTTCATATCCCAGAGGAGAGAAAGAAAATTTAACAGGCTGTTTCATCATTTCATTAGATCTGTTGCTCCTGGGTGATGGGGTATACATTAGACCAGCAGATCCAATAGTTACATGCCTATTATTACACCTCTGTTGACAAAAAATGGGTCCCTTGATATGAAACAATATTGTGCAATATACTATGCTGATAAAGCAAGCACTAGATGGTGATGCTTGCAGATATGCTGTACACAGGAAAAGCAAACCCATGTACAGCGTTGGTGTCAGTTCTGGTAAGAATGAGCTGCTTGTCTCCCTGGGATAGAAAGGGTATGAGGTCATCAACTTGCCACCAAGAGGCCATTTTTGAGGGGGGAACTATACCATATTGAAGGCTAAGCATCAAGTTTCCAAACAATGATAACTCCTACACCCTATATACATTCTGGCAAAAACAAGTGAATTCCTGGTTGTCCCATGTAGCAATATCAGAGAAGGCCACGGGCAAAAAGATCGAGGTGATAACACTTCCATGTTATACCTACATGAAGCTGGATAAATTCTGTTGGAACATGTCAACAGAACAGTTCTTTAGTAAAAGTTGAGGCAAAGAGAATTTTAAGTGGGCACAAGAACTATAAACTATTGAACTTAAATAACATATTTCTACCTCCAGCTAATGTAGGAATTGTAATATTCCTAATAGTTGAGCAACCAGCCTCTGCTAAAATGTCTTAATTAAGGTGATCAGTTTCCTGTGATTCTGAAAATCATATCATCTGCCGGCCCCCCTATAGTGCATTCTCATGAAGAGGAGGAATTCAGATGCGGTACTCTCATGAAGAATTACAGAAGATGCTTAGAGGATTGATCGTTCAATGAACCACTGGAATCAAAAAGAAGATATCATTCAAAATTCAGGAATTTTCAGAGTCCTTTGAACAGCAACAGTGCTTTAGAACCAAATGCTCTGTTAATTTAGGACCTGAGAGCAGAAGAGAGACATGAAAGGGAATGCCTGAGGATGGAGATGAGATCCTGCAAGGGGTGAGGAAGGAATGACTCAGAGAAGCATACATGGCTCCCCTGGTTGAAAAATAACCCAAATAGTACTTTGTTTCCACATCATGACTCTGGGTGCTACTGTGCTTTTTGAGCCCAAACACACCATGCTTGGAGCCAGAGGTGGCAACTGTAAAAGAGAGTCTGCAGACGCTGAGGGACTGAAGTGGGCGTTTGGTACAACTGCTCCCCAGGATGACTTATATCATATTCCAACTGCTTCTGGCGTCTTAGTCCAAAGAGTGTTAACCTCTTTTATGGAATGAAAAGAATCATAGGCATTTAATGAAATAAAGTCAGTCTTGAAAATGTAAAGAAATGTATTCAAAGATGCGTAAAGAGCTTTATATTGGAATGAATTCTCATTGTTCTCTGTTCTGCAATCATTGCTTTCCTGTGTTGACCTCTTGGAAGACAGAAAAAATTTACTCTGGCTTCTACATGCCAGTTCTCCAAACATTTGAAAACGATTACCATCACCTCTTAGTATTTTATTTCTTCTCTAGCTTCTTCAACAACCCATTTTCATTTGACGGTGTTTCTAAGCAACTTACCATCCTTGTCATCTTTCTCAGATCTCTTTCCACACATCTTTCTTCAGCTGGGTTTTCTAAAATAAAACATCTCCCAGGGACAATACACAGCCAAATCTTCAACAAAAGTGAAGGAGGCGTGGTCAGCTTACCGATGGAAGTCAGGAAGGCAGAATTAGGATCTGGTATAAAGTAATGGAAAATAGAAACGTCAAGCACACAGGAAGTAGAGTGAGGTCAGAATCAGTGGAGAAAAATAAGGAGAGATAGAGAAACACACAGTTTATGATTATATGAATAAGCCACCATGAGAGATTAGCATCTGGATTCCCAGATAATTGCTGCCCATGGATGGTATTATCTCATGAATTATGCCTAATTTGTCCAGCCTAATAGCTCCATCATGGATCTTAACATACTGCCGTGGAGTTTCTGTTTGTACAATAACCAGTCAAAATGGACAGATCCAAAAAATACAATGAGGAACCCAAATACCTTTATATAAAATAAAAAAAAAACTAGACGACAAAACAGTAAACTTCAAATTTTTTTTCACTGACAAGAACTTTTATTTCTTTTTAATGACATTAAACACAACAGCTACAAGGGGAAAAATATGGTAAAGAGGAGGCACCAAACTTCAGTTTTATAATTGATCCTGACAGCAACCAAAGTTGTAACTCAATTATTGAGTACTAAATTCCAGTTGGGTATCAAAAAATGTCACACATGCTTAAGTATACAAAATATCCCTTTGGGATAAGTGTTATTAATTAAATGGTAGGTGTTTAGGTTATTTGCTCAAGGTCACATAACACGTAAGTGTCAGAGCTGGAATAAAAATCCAAGTCTGTCTGACTCTAAAACATATGCTTCTGAATGCAATAGTATTATGCCCATTTAACCTGTATACTATAGAATTCAGCAAATATTTGTAAAGTTCCCACTCTTTACAAAACAGAATGATAAATGTTGTCTCATATCAAGAAGCTCACACTCTAGTAACATAAAAATATATCAAACTTTCTCTATGAAATATCAAATTCTTAAGTGGGCTATAATGGAAATCAAAGCATGGTATTCCATGTTCAACAGGAGGGAATAACTAATTTAACCTGGCAGTTTGGGGTAAAGGATTGGTTCTTGGAGGGTTAGTAGGATTCCTATAAGGGGATAAGTGATAAATATAGAAATTTTAAACAAAGGAAACCTAGTAGGAAGCTATTGCGATTGTCCAGATTAGATACAATGACAACTTCAACAGAAGCTTCAAGTTACAACTTATTCTTTTCTTTATAATTAACTTTAAATCATACAAGTGACTATTAATTTGTTTCCCTTTAACAAATTAAAATGTTGAAGAAAAACCCAATCCTTTAACAATCCCTCTCCGATACCCCCATTACCACTGATAGCAATTTCCTTTGTCTCTCTCCATGCCTTTTCTTTTACATACACTCATACACCCATATGCAGTACATGTGAAATATATATATACGTATATACATATCTATATATAAAATTACCAACTTGTACATATAGGTTTATATACATGACAGAGTACTGTTACATTAATTTGGCTACCATAGTACAAACAACTGAACGGCTTAATAATGGAAATTTATTGTCTCACAGTTCTGGAAGTTAAAGTCCTAAATCGAAGTGTTTTCAGGATTGGCTCCCTAGGAAAACTATGAAGAAGAATCTATTCTATGGCTCTCACATAGCCTTTGGTGGTTTGTTAGCAACCTCTGGCATTCCTTGGCTTATAGCAGTAGCATCACCCCAATCTGTGCCTTTGTTTTAGTTTGACTGTCTCCCTGTGTGCATGTTTGTCTTCAAATTTCCCTTTTATAAGTACAATGGTCATACTGTATTCGGGCCTACCCTAATTACCTCATTTTAACTTGATTACCTCTATCAAGACACTAAGCTATGAGCAGAAGATTTGTGTTCATCCAATATTCATATTTTGAAACTCTAATTCGCAGTGCAATGGTATTTAAAGATCGAGTCTTTGAAAGGTAATTAAGTCATGAGGGTAGAGCCCTCCTGATGAGATTAATGTGCTTATAAGAAGAGACATGAGAGAGCTTGCTTCTTCTCTCTCCACCATGTGGGGACACAGAGAGAAGGTGGCAGTCTACAAGCCAAGAAGTGGACCCTTTCTAGACACTGGATCTGCTAGCACCTTGAGACTCCCTTGCCTCCAGAACTACGGAAATAAATGCTTCTTGTTTAAGCCACCCAGTCTATGGTGCTCTGTTATAGCAGCCCAAGCTGCCTAAGACACCCTATTTCCAAATAAGATCATATTTTGAGGTACTGAGGGTTAGGACTTCAGCATATGAATTTGGGGACACAATTCAACCAATAATAACTGTGGAAAAGTTTTGTAATTTTTTAGATCTAACTTTCTTACATCTAAGCAACTAGCTGGATATAAATACCAATTGAATGTGAAGAATTAAGATTATTTAATTCAATCTAGGGCAAGTAGATGTTGAAGATGATAATTCAGTTTTGTTGAGTTTTACTAGTTATTTTGTAATTGATAAGCTAAGCAGCAATATTGATAGGCATATTTTTATTTGCATGAGAATCCTACTAAAGCATTTGAAATGTCAATTATTCCTCATGACTATATTGTAAAATAAGTAAACATAGTTAATGATTTTATTAATAATAGACTGAAATATATTTAGAAAAGATGACAGCTCAGTGATAAATGTTAATGACATTTTTCAATTTTTAAATAGAGTACATGTAAAAATAATTTTGAATAATGTGATTCTATCTAAAGGCTTTTTATTTCAGGATAAAAACAAATGCTGTTTTGGTGATTCATTTTTAATAATGTCATATTTATTTGTAAAGTATAATTTCTATTAGCCAATTTAGTAATTTATCCATTGACAGAATTTGGAGCAGGTTATTTTTTTTCCCTTGTTTTTTTTCCCTTTAAAAAATATTTTTTTCCCTTTAAAATGGCATGGCATTTTAAAAAAGGGAGCGGGGGAGGAAATGACTACAACTCAGCTTTTCCCCTTTAATTTCAGTAAGGTTTCTGGCCAACATCATATCCAAAAGAAGATTCTACTGTACAGGCATGATTTCCATTCCAGAATAGTGTCTTGTTCTAGTATTCTAAATTTCCTAATTTTATCCATATGGTTTCCTCCATTATATAAAGTTAAATTAAGAAGTGAAAGACTGATCTGAAATCCATCTATTTGCTCAAAGGCTGTGTTGTGCAGTGTGCCAGGCATTCCACACAGAACTTTGGAAGTTTTAGATCTATGCTGGGGTATTGCATATCTCATCACTTGTTTATAAGAGTGGGTTAGAAAGAACAGCCTGACCTCAGCTCAGAAATCAGCAGTGTCTGGAAACAAAGAATGAGTAGGCCCAGAATAAACAAACCCATAACTTTCAAAGTATACTAGAAACAAACAGGCCTTGTGGTCAATGCAATAAATTACTCAGAGCTGTTGATTTCTACCACACTACTTAAGCAAATACAGTGCAATATTTGGTACTCTTCACCACAGCACTGTGACCTCATTGGCTTAAGGACAGATAATATTATACCATATCTGTCAATCAGCCCCTGAATGAATGACCTATGACACCTTGGGAATAGAAAGAAATTTACTTCTTTGTTATTACTGGTTGTCCCATCTTTAGTACAACAAATGCATCTTCTACAAAACTATAAAGATAAATGAAGTTTCTTCAATGCATGGCTCTCTTACTGTGGTAATACTAGATTTCAGAAAGGTTTTGTAAACCTAAGTGGAAAAATTTTAAGTGAAAAAAAGTTTGATATTTGGTACTATGCTCCCTGAAACATATTTACGTTAAACATACAGAAGTGGGAGAGTTGAGGAAGTGGGAAGGGAAATGGGATTATGGGCTATCCAACAAAGGCCAAACTGCAGTGTCAAAACAAAATACTATAACCAAGTTTGTCAATGATATATCCTGGTCTTTGCTACTGCTTTTCTTCAGCTAAGATATGCTCTCTGTAAAGCTAGACCACTTAATTATAGGAAGCTGATCTGTAATGATTCCATGATGTAGTCCTGGAATGTGTAAATCATGACACCCTCCATTAAGTCCATAATTATTGATTTTATTTAAAATTATAATTCTCAATCTTTTGGGTTATGGCATTTATGTTTGGGTAATCAACCATCATTGTGGTTAAACATTTTCAAATAATCACTTTTGTTATATAAAATTTTAGAGTTGGAAGGGAGCTCAAAAGACATCTAAACAACTCCATTATCTTATAGATAAACTTTGGCCAAGAAAACTTGAGGGCATACAACTTGTGATGGCAACAAAACTCCAAGTCAGATCTGACTAGCCCAGTTTATCTTTACATGCCATGGCATGGCTCACCAGCTATCCAATGGACTGGCCACCTGGAGAGTTTATAAACACATGACATAAACTACTTATGGCAGAAGATGATATCAATGGTATACTACATGGCACCTAAATCAAAAGTTTGGCAATAACATTAATACTTAGAAGGGTCTGTGTGTGGAAACTGATGGACAACAAACATTTCTTATATATGTTGGACTACGTCCCTTCTCAAGGGTAGTCTTGAAAAAGATGAAATGTTTTTCAAAATTACAACATATCAAAGTTTACTTTGCTTGAGTGAGAGGATAACCAGAGGTAGGATATAAAATAATGTCTGAGCAGTGTATAAGGCCAGCTGTATAATTTGCATTGCCTAGTGCAAAATGAAAATTTCATGGGACCCTCTGCTTAGTACCCTGCTATTAAAGGTACAAAAATATAAAGTTTTTTTCTTTAAAAGATTTCATTACTAAACGTAATTGTAAACATAAAGGGGAACAAGTGCTACATAAAAATAATATTAATGTTCAAACTGCAAAAAATTGTGTTATAATTTTATATAATACCACAAATAATAATTTTTACTGTAGCATCTTGATTGATAATAGAATTTTGGTCTCACTAGTCTGCAAATACATTTACTAGATCATGAAAATTTATATTTATAGCACGTTATTTACAATTGATATAACTGAAAGCATCTGTCACTCTTCGTACATGCAAGGTCGCAAATAATTTTGATAATTTTTAATTTGGAGAAGGATCTTCCTGCTGATGCAACTGTTTCTGGAATTGATAAGAATGTTTTACAGGCTGTGATAACATTGGGATAGATTTCTAATAAATTATTTCAAATATGAAATTTAGTACATCTGGATCTGATGTTTCTCAAGGAAATTTTTTTCTAAAAAGATTTAACTCTTCATACAAATTACTCTCTTGGAAGTCTGAATTTAATTTAAATGTAAATTTACATAACAGCATTTTAATGTTTCCTCTGACATTTCTCGTAACTTGTGGACGTCGTATAAAAAACAAGGCAACTTCAGGATCTGTACATAATTCAAAATGTCTGTCTATACATTCTATTGCTGTATCTTCAATTTCAAGGGAATCATTTAATTTAAAACTGCCTTCCTTGTTAAGAATAGTTATCTGAAACTTCATATGAAAATAGCGTTCCTTTCTAATAATGCAATGATATTTAAATTTTATTTCTATTTCCAAGCCTGTGGATATTTGCTTTGCAATATTGCATCGGTTATCAAAATGAAGATTCTGAACTCTTTGAAGTGTTCTAATTACTCCCAGTATTCTTTACTGCAATATCCACATGTAAACTTTTATTTTGCAATAATGTACTGACACAGTTTACTGTTTGACTCCAGCAGTTTCTGTCTTAGTACTCAGACTGGAGATTTAATATTTCTGCAGATGTCTCAAAGACAGGCCCTGGAGACAGAAGAGCAAGCTAGCCTCACAACCCAGGTCCAAAAACCCACGCAGGACCCATCCTCCCTCCCATAGCCATGGCTGCTGGCACTTTTTCTGCTGCTGTAGCCAGTGCTACTCCAGTCTGGTTTTAGATCCTGGCTTGGCTGTCCCCATGGTGCCCTAAAATGCCCCGAGGCATGTGCTTATGGGCCATGCCAACTGCTCTGCATTCTTGCTTTCCACCATGCCCACAGTCTTGAACCAGCAGGTGCTGACTGCTGCTAGACCACAACCAAGCGAGTGCGCCGTCACTCAGTGTGTCTCCTCGGCTCACATGTCAGCTCTATTGTTCCATCAGCTTTCACTTAACTCAAGGCCCAAATATTTCAAGATGGTAAAAGAAAAGCATTAAACAAAGCATGGGTCCCTTCTCTGCATGAGGTCTGTGTAAGTAGACGGATCACAGGCCTCCGAAGCTGACCCTGGTAGTAGGGAACAGTTTGACTAGATGCTCATTGATTTGGAAGTAGCAGAAATGAAAGATTAGGTAATACTGAAGTTTGGGGAAAGACTTTTATCAGATTTAATGCTTACCAGAGAGCTTTCACCGGAGAAAAGATTTTTAACAAAGAATTGAATAAACTATCAAAAATGGCCAACTATTTTTTTTTTCATTATCCAACCTTGTTCTTTGTAATGGCACAAAACCAAAGCAATCAAGGGAGCAGGGATGAGAGTGCTTGACAAAATCAAGAAAGCGACCTTCTTCTTACCGTGTTCTTCCTGGATTGAATCCTAATTTTCCAAGAACAAATCCAACGCTCATTTCATGATTAGTCACAGGGCCACCCACTTGTGTAACAGGACTTAGGCTAGTCTGCCATGGGCCTAGAATTAAAGTATATAAGATAAAACAGTAAACTATCTACCCTCAGTACAGCAAGAAGTTGTTTCATACAATAGTATTCAGACCTTGAATGCTGACATGTTCCCATGTCAAATTAATATTTTAAGAGGAAGTAATTAAGTATTTTGCTTAAGCTCACACAACTAATTAGTGGTAGAACCAGGATTTGAGCCCAGAACGTCTGACTTAAGAGCTGCAATCCTAACCTATTACTCAATAGTCCTAGTACTACCCGGTCTTCTTTTAAAATTATGCATCTTCTTTAAATTTACGCCTCTCAGATAAATACTCATCACTGCCAAAATAAATGAATACACAAACAAAACCCTATTAGATTCCTTGAAAATAAGTTTCCAATTCTCCCAATGACTATTTCTCTATAATCAGTTCCTTTCTTCTGATTTATTAATTTCAGCTTATATGTCATAAGGAAAACAGATGCAATCAGATGAGATCAACATTGTTCTCCTCTTCCAATATATATGTTAAAAATTCCTAATATGACGTAATTATTCTGCCTTTTCTGGTCTAATGGTAAACCAGTTGTGCTACGGAGTACATCTCTCACTTCTCGAGGACTTTAATAAGTTTCCTCTTTCCCTATCACATGATCAGTTTCTCCTTTTATATTAAACTATTCCATCAGAATAGAAATACTATGCCTTAACATTTTTTTTAAAAAAGCTACTTCTTGAAGGAATTCCTTAGACTTCCTCTCCACTCCATTACATTTTGTTATATCCCCAACATACTCCACTAAAGTAGCTCTTATTTAAGATCACAAATGATCTTCCTAAGGTCAGTGACCAACTTTTTCCTGATTTCTTAGCAGCGTTTTGAATTGAATGATCTCTCCTTCTTTATTGAAACATGCTATTTCTTAGGTAAGTGTCTCTCAGTGATCCCCAGATAAGCAGCACAAGGATTATCTATCTGCAGCCACCCTGAAGCAGCAGGATGGACACTGCCCGAAGTCTGGTTCACACGTCAAGACTGATGATGCCACACACACATACTAAGAGGGCATGAAAACACTTATTACTCACATAATAAGACTTTCTAGGGACATCAAAATGGTTCTTAAACAGGTCCAAAATGACTCATGAAAGCAAGCAAAGGAGACTGACTTAGGGTTTTTATAGTGGTTAAGGGGTGACGCCAGGTAAAGGTTCTCTCACACAGGTAGAAATTTTTAAGGGTTTGAATCTCTTACCAGGACCAAAGGAGAAGAAAGCTAGGCTGTTTAATTAGCTTATCTAGATGTGGCCAGAAGAGGAAGAGAAAGGAGGAAGTCTGAAAAACTGTCAGCAGTCAAACATAAAAAAATGTACTCAGACCCTTTATTATACCTTATAAAATAAGCAAATTATTGGGCCCTTTCTCAGATCTACTGAATCAGAAACTAAGAGGTTGGGGACAGCAATCTGCGTTTTAAGCTTTCCAGGTGATTTTGATGCACCCTCAATTATAACCATGCTCTAGGCTCCAACAAAACAAGGTTCATCTGAGTTTCCTTCCGCTACATGAGATACATTTTCTCAGTCTCTTTCACTAGTCTTTCTACCTGGCCTCTAAATCAACAAAATTGAGAGTCCGCCTGCCGATGCAGGGGACACGGGTTCGTGCCCCGGTCTGGGAAGATCCCACACGCCGCAGAGCGGCTGGGCCCGTGGGCCATGGCCGCTGAGCCTGTGCGTCTGGAGCCTCTGATCTGCAACGGGAGAGGCCACAACAGTGAGAGGCCCGCGTACCGCAAAAAAAAAAAAAAAAAAAAAGAAGGTATGACTCTCAAATCTTTAACTCCATTTTGGCTCTCTCCACTGTGTTCCAGTCTTATTTTTACAAATGCATTCTCACCGTCTCTTCTTAGATGTATAGTAGCCATATCAAATTTACCATGGCTAAAACAGAAAGTGTTTTACTTTTAACCCTTTAGAAATTCTCCAGACAAGTCTATTGCTTAGCAAATTTGCCCTATCTCAGAAAATCACAAATTTTGTTAGTTCTTTCTTTAACCTCCCAGATACAACTTATTTTCATCATATTGTATTCCAAGAGGAGTTCAAAATAAAATCATTTGTCATCTGGACCAGACGACAAATGGCTCTTAACTGGCTTATGCTGTCTCCATTCCTCATCCCATAGAGTTCATTCTCCAGGCGGCAGCCAAAGCGATTATTTTAAAACAGGAATCTGGGGCTTCCCTGGTGGCGCAGTGGTTGAGAGTCTGCCTGCCGATGCTGGGGACGCGGGTTCGTGCCCCGGTCCGGGACGATCCCACATGCCGCGGAGCGGCTGGGCCCGTGAGCCATGGCCGCTGAGCCTGCGCGTCGAGGCCCGCGTACCGCAAAAGAAAAAGAAAAAAGAAAAAAAAAAACAGGAATCTGATCATGATACATTTTTAAATTGAACAATCTCCAAAGGCTTTCTATTGCAGCTAGAGTAAAATTAAAACTATTGTAATACACAAAGACTTGTATGATCTTTCATCTGTTTACCTCTCTTTCCTCATCTCTCCCATTTTCAACTCTTCTTAATTATGCATTTGTTAATTTATAAATAAGTAATTGGTAGTTTTTCTAGCCCTCATAAGCAGCTTGAAAGCAAGGTGTGTGTGTGTGTGTGTGTGTGTGTGTGTGTGTGTGTGTGTGTGTGTGTATCTTATTCAGCTTTAGATCCCTAATTTATCCTCATATGAATAAATGTAAAAATTCACCTAACATATATTAGGTACGTAATAAATACTGAATCAATAACTGTTCTAGTTGGACAATTTGTGGTGGGTGAACACTTTTGGAAATGTATAGGAATGATGTTACGTGTTAATTCCTTCAAGAAATAGAAAGTAATAGAGATACCAGTCAGTGTTGGTCCTATTCGTATCCACACTCTCAAGTCAGGGGCACTACCTGAACACCACCCTTGCAGAGTGGCTGGTCATGTTTATCTCACCATTGACTGGATCAGTGACAGATATCTAATCCAAGACAGCTCAATCCCAGGCAAGCCAAAAGGCTAAACTATGGTCAGACATGAATGAGTCTGGCTTAACAGAAGTGAGTAATTAGCTCAATCATATACCCTTTTCTGGAAATTTAAACTAAGGAAGAAGAGATGACTGGCGATTGCTACTATGTCAGGAAAAAGAAGACATGTTAAGTGGGGTGTCACATTATTTGTGAAAGATGAGGCTGAAGATTCATAAATTAGGGCTCCTGAGATCTCTAGCGCTTGCTTGCATCAAGAGCTACCCTTCAGTTCTTCTCCTGAGCTGGCCAGGCCTAGCATAGTTCCATTTCAAGAGAAGAGAGAGCTAAACTAAATATTGACAAATGAGTGATTTGCCACCTGACAAACTGAATATGAAGTGAGGTATGTGGGGCATGTGATAGAACGTGGACAATAAACACATTTTATTCAAACAGAGCAGCATGTACAGAATATGGAAGCATATTTGCACTGAGCAATGCTAGTATGATTTCACTGCATTAGTGTAGCTTTCTATACAGATGAGTCACATATGAAAGAAGAGGATAAAAGTGAAAGGGCAATTTAAAAGGTTTCTAAGCAGGTGATCAGATATTAGCTAAATGAGGAAAAAATAACAAGAAAAAAATACAATGTCAAAGTAATGGAAACTAAATAAAATTGGCCTTGAAAGAACCAAACGTCAAGTGAAAGGGGAAAAGGGACATATAATAAAGTTGACAGGCTCCCCCTGCAGTAATTCATTTGTGAAAAAGAGACATAATCTAGCCCACCAGAGAATATTTGCCTCATTATTTTTCAATAATGAAATCTGTTAACACTGTGATAGTCATGGTCTAATCGGAACAAGCACTCAAATGTTTGGGTTCTTTTATGGTGTACATATCTCCTGGGCTTGCGGAGCTACTCTGCAAAGTTTCTTAGAACTGGAAGAATATTCTCATTAGACTTTAGGTGCTCCCTCTTTCAGCTATGTTGGCAATACTAGCCAAGTCTTCTCCTCTTGAATAGCCTTACAGAAGCCCACTTATTCTGATTGTAACATACATAATAAGAGCTTATAAAGATGTGCACAAAAGAAAAACAATAAATGAAGCTGGTGGACATTCACCAAGATTTTCTTAAGAATTTCAGCTCAAGGGTTATTTCATAAACAAGAGTCAGTAAGCTTAGTTTAAACAAAGATGTGGCTCAATTCTTTCCAGCCAAATTGGTTTACTAATTTCTAGCTGTCACGTGCCTGTGGTTATAGAACTCACCATGAACTGCAGCCTGACGCCATGTGCTTTAGAATACCCCCAGATTTTGGATCTGATTCAAACTTATCTGTAGGTCTGTGGTTTTAAGAAACAGAAAAACAAATTCAAGAATGCTCATCACTATGTGGCTTATAAATAGAATAAAAGAACTACTTTCCTCATAGTAATTTAAAGCAGACTAAGTAAATTCAGAGCAAAAAAAAACTTGCCATTTCAGAAAACATTCCCAAATTTCAAAAATCAAGCTATCAAATTTGGGTATTTGTATTTAACATTCATAAATACACACACAGGCAGACATACCAGAATGCACACTTATCATAAATTAATTTAATCTTAATTAATTTATTCAGACAGCAAATATTTGCTGAGTGCTTCTCTGTGCCAGAGACTGTTATATGCTAAGGACACACGTTAAACAGACTTGACTCCTCACTTTGAAATCTTTACACAGTGCATTCATAAGTAGAGCACTTAGCTTAATTCTGATAAGAACAGAAAGAGGCATAAAGTATGGTCCTCTTGCTTCAGGGAACTTAGTTTAGTTGTGTAGATAAAGTATATGCAAGAAAATTTAATAATAATAACGTACTACCATGCAATAAAATTTAAAAGACTATTACTGGCAGAATTACTCTCAAACATACAAGAAGAGAAAATTTTCTCTAGATTTGTGTGTAAAAGAAAGTCTTCTGGAAGAATTATTTCCTACCAAAACTTGACTGAGCTTAAACTGTAAAAGGAAAAAAGAAGGATTGAAAAGAGCATTCTGTATGCAAAGGAGGCCATCAACCACAGGTCAAAACCGGTTTCAAGAAAACGGTGTTCAGGGTACTGGGGTAGACAAATATGTCAGGAGAAATTAATTTTATTTTTTGGATACTCAACATGAAATGCAGTTGTTATCAAATAAGGGAGTTTTGTTTCATATGCAAAAGGACACGACAGTGAATAAAAATGAATGAAAAGATATGGGGAAGTGGAACAGGCCAACAAATCTTTCAAAAGATACTGAGCCCCTGTCCTGTGGAAAGCACTATGCTTTCCCTCAACAGCAGAGACTGTTGGAGTCTCCCTCACATTCCCTTCTATAGGGCAGTGCATTCTTCCCCCAGCTGCCATAGATATAAGCCGATGGAAACTCACAACTTCTCCCTTTTCTGGAAACTTCCCCTGGGCTTAATGGGAGTTACCTTGACCTGTAATCCATGTGCCACTATGGACTGCCCTTGCTCTGGAAATTATACTGTGTGGGCAGCCAATTTCTGACTGAATTGGGGGGTCTCATCACTGATGATAGCATAGCAACGGCTAGGGTTTTCATATGTGGTAAACTGAGATATGATGCAGGAGGAAAGGCATGTGTTAGCATATGCAAAATCTCAGGTGTTTGAGAAGTATGGAGGAAACTGCTAACAAAAAGCAACTGTGGAATTAAGAGGTTATTTCCATGGGCTGTTGATGCATTGAAGAAAGAATATAATAGGCACAGATCTATTTATCACAAATGTAATATGAACGGTGAAAATGAGATGCCTCCTTGGCACCATTGAGGGACTCTCACCTTCTGCATTCTAAGGGCAGACAGAGGGAAATATCTGGGCCTAGAACTAACAGAGACAGAACCCTGAGGCATCGAATGGGGTTATCTGAGGACTTTGAATACACAGGTTTTCCTGAATCATCTAGAGCATCTGAAGGAGCCTACTTTCCCTTGTTTGTAAATAAAGCTTCCCTTTATTTGAAGACTCTTCAGAAGCCTCCATGTGGCAAGAGCTTTATAAGACAATGGTTTCTCTCTCCTCGATCTATTCTCAGACAATGGCTTCTCTCTCCCTTCCTGAACATGAGACCCATATGTAGACGCAAATATCAATATCACCCAACTGACAAAGTGCTGCGCCAGCTGAGGACTGAGTGGGATTTTATACCAAAAGAGTGGCAGGATCTAGCTAACAGGGATAGGTGGGAACCAAGAGAGAATAAATCAGAGTGCATGATGGGGATGCCGGATTGAGGGGAGTGGAATATGGAACTAGATGAGGAGCGTTCTAAATACGGAGCATTCTCTCATGACACAGGATTTAACAGCCTGGCAAGGTTTCTGGGAGCACATGTTAATAGTCTGATGGATTAGCTCTCAGAAGCTGGGAAAAAGTGGTGGCCAGATATTTCTGCTTCCACTTAAGATTGAGGAGCCTGGAAAGAACATCACTTCCACGGTAACAAGATATTTTCTTGAAGCAATTAGTTAGTTACAGTCACAGGATAACTGAATAGTCTGGAAATCACAGGCTCCCCTACCACCCCCATCCCAGGAAACCTGGGTAGGGAGAAACAGCTAAAATTTAACTAAATTACTAAAGGTGAAATGTGGGTTAGCAAGACTGTACATAATACCTAGGAGCCCCATATACATAGATAGTTTTAATTCACTGACTGTCAGGAGCTCAGCTGAGCTGTCAGATGTCGGAGTAGCCAATTAAAGCCACAAGACAAAAATGAAAGTAACATTCACTTTAGTCACTGACTATGATGCCGTGAGCAAGAGTCTGAAAACAGAAGAATTATGGACTCTCCCCTACTAATCCCTCCCCCACCCAGCAGAGGTTCAGATGGATAGACACAGACATGGGAATCATCTCACTGTTCAGGGAGCTTTGAACAAAAGCTAAAAGACTCCAGCAGTTTTACTGGGGGGTGGGAGCACTGGGAAGAGGGAGATGGAGAAGGAGAATGAGTGGAAAAGCAGTGAGTACTGAGTCAGAGTGGAGAAAGTATCTTCACACTTTCCTAATAAGGAAACCTCCAAAGGAAGGCACTTGGGCCAGGAATGCAGCTATGCATAAGAGCTTGGTCATCCAGGGGTTCCTGAGTCCTTGACTGCAACGCCTTTTAAAGGACTGTGCATCAAGTCTTGTGTGGGGAGGGCAGTTTTTAACCTTATAAGTCTTGCCATGTAAAGCCTTTGAAATTGCCTATGGTTGGACCTGAAAAATACAGCGATTTCTTGGCAAATTGCCAAACTCCTCACTCATAGGGAATTCTCCATGAACTTTCAGTGGAAGCAGAAAGTTGCAACAAATAGAAAACAACTTTCAAGATTATAGATTTAATTGATCAATACCAATAATTACATTAAATTTAAACTGTCTAAACATCCCAATTAATGTCAGATTTTCAGATTAGAGATTTTACAAAGTAAGAACTGTGGTGTCTACAAGTAATGTCTACAACATTTAAAATACAGAGACAGATAAGTTTAAAGCAAGTTTAAAGGATGGAAAAAAATATAACATGCAGACACTGACCAAAAGAAAGTTGAACTGGCTATATTACCATGGACAAATTAGACTTAAGAAAAATGAATATTTTTACAAATAAAAAACCACATTACATAATGATAAAGTCAATTTGGGGAGAAGACATAACAACTTTAAAATGTGTATGCTGCTAACAACAGAGCTTTACAAGTCAAAAAACAGGCAAACAGGGCTCCCCTGGTGGCACAGTGGTTGAGAGTCCCTCTGCCGATGCAGGGGACACGGGTTCGTGCCCCGGTCCGGGAGGATCCCTCATGCCGCAGAGTGGCTGGGCCGTGAGCCATGGCCGCTGAGCCTGCGCGTCCAGAGCCTGTGCTCCGCAACAGGAGAGGCCACAACAAAAAAAAAAAAAAAAAAGAAAAAAAAAAGAAAAAACAGGCAAACAATGATAGAACTGAAATAAGAAATATACAAACTCATGATTATAGATGGATATGTTAAAGCCCCATACAGTAAATGATAGACCAAGTAGACCAAATGCCAAAAGGATATAAAACAGGAGCCAGGAAATTATGACCCATGGTCCAAATACTTGATTTTGTAATCAAAGTTTTGTTGAATCACAGTCACATGTATTAATATATTATCTATGGTTGCTTTCATACACATTTCAGAGTTGAACAGTTGTCACAGAAACAGGGTGACCCACAAGACTAAGATATGTACTATCTGGTCCTTTAAGAATAAGTTTGCTGATTCCTGATATGGAAGACGTGAACAACACTACCAATCAACTTGATTTTTATGAACTCTCACCCAATAACAACCATGCCTAACAGATTTAACCCATGTTTGCTTTTGCAAATGTCAATGTGGTAGAAAAAGCTATTAACTTCCTACAATTATTATGAAAATTGTTTTGACTTCATGGACCACTTGAAAGGATCTCAAAATTCTGCAGGTATCTACAGAATACGTTCCAAGGATGGCATTAGATGGGTACAGATGGGTACACAACTACTGTAAACTAGTTTACAGTAGTTGTGTACTATCTGGTTTAACCCATCAAAATGAGTATTTACCTATAGATATATATTTTTTTAATTACCTTTTGTTTTTTTTAATTTTTTGTTGATTTTTGTGGTTTCCTATTTCTTATCTGCTTCCAGTAACGTCTTTCCTATTGTGTGTTCCATAATTTTAATAACTGAATTATTTATGGGTTTTAATCTGTGGGTCTCATTCTGCTAGTACTTGCTCACTATGCCTTTTTGCTTTGTGTGTGGGCTTTTTCTGTTCTGTTAATAGTTTCTGTTCATTTGAATTCCATATGTGGGTAATACTTCAAGGCCTGTGTCCAAGGTGTCCTCCTTCGGAGACAATTTACATTAGCTTCTGCTGAGTAACTGGGAACAATTATAAACCCAGGTCAACCTTAGTGCTTTAATATAAATTTCCTCCCTTGGGCATTTTTGGGACAATTGGGTTATGCTGGTACTGTGAAGTCAAGCCACAAACCTTCTCGAGCTTCACCACATGGTTACAAATAGTCAGAGATAATATTTTGCTCTCTCCTCTCAGAGCCAAATTTGAGAAACACAAGTGTGTATCCTGTCTCCCCTTGCAAGAGCAGGTTTTTCTGTGGTTCAAACTTCCATGAAGAGTATAGACTTTTGAAGTCCCAGCTTTATGTGATTGTCTCTCTCCAGATTCCTCATCATGTGTAAGGCCTGGATTTTTATTCCTGTCTCTTAGACAGCTCTTAAGCTAACACTCAAGGTCACAGAGGCTCTGAGTTACGCCTCGGCTGGGGTTAGCTCACCTCACTGAATCCACGCGCTTGCTTGGTTTGAATGTTTCCTGACTTTCTTGCCAAGTTCAGCAAAGCATAAAGTAACATTTTCCTAATTTTATCTACTCTTTTTAGGTGTTTATAATGGAGGTTTGCTCAGGATATTCCAGCATATTCTCCATTCACTCTTCAATTCACTGCATTTTGGATTCTACATCTAGGAATGCTCTTGTCATTCTTCAAGTTATATATTCTTTTTTTATGGCTCCATTTTATTCAGCTTCTCAGCCAGAATCTATATGGTTATTGCTCCCTCCTTCTTAAACCAGCTCTACCTTTTTGATCGCTCTTTTACTTTCTAACAGAATTGTCAGTTCTTTTCAGACTCCTTGATTAGCTTTCCTCCTCCACCTAACTGTGTGAACCATGACTTCTTCTCAGGGCGTTTTTTTCTCATATATATATTTATATGGCATTCCAAGATTTTATATTCTAGATTTTTCTTTACTTGCCAGTCCTCCTTTCTTTGCTCCAATTCATAAATCCAATTTTCTATCTGATGCAAATATTTGCATATTTTTATGATAACTTAAATTTAACATGCCCCCCCAAATTGATATTCTCTATTCAAGCTTAAATAATGTTTATTAGGTAAATCTTATACATGCAATATTACATGTATAGTTTTTGAAATATGCTAAGAAAACAAACAGCTAATAATCTACTACTTAATAAAATCACTAGAACATTACGAATAACATTGAATCTCCACTTTTGTGCTTCTCCCTATTCTTACTTCTCCAATGGTTATTTTGAATTCTTTTTAATTAGTCATTCTCTTGTTTTTCTGTAGTTTTAGGGGGATATATATATCCCTAAATAATATATGTTTTGTTTGAGGAATTTATGAAAATAGTATCACAGCTTCTGTATGTGCATGTATTAAATTTTTCACTTAAAATTTTATTTATAAGATTTATTTATGTTGTTGGTATAATACCAATTAATTTTTTCACTTATGCATAATATTATTCTGTGTGAATATGCCACAATTTATTTGTACACCCTCTTGCCAATTGATGTTGGGTTATTTCCAGCATTTTTGCTATTAAAAACAGTGCTGTAAGATGTTCCAGACTCATACTTGGTCCATTTCATGCTTGGTGGTTCAATGAAACACCTAAGAGTTTGCCAAGCCTCTTTCTAGAAGCCAGTCTTGTGCAAAAGTTTTTGTAGAATATATCCCTAAAAGTGGAAGGACATTGTAGGAAATATATATCTTCATATACAATACTAAATTATTGTTGAAATAGCTTGCTGTAATTTGCAATCCAATCAAAAATTTATGTAAGTTCTGGCTGTTTGACATGTTTTCAAACACTTCGTATAATCAAACATCTATTTTTGCCAAAGTAAGTTATATAACAATACATCTCACTGAAGTCTTCATTTTCATTTCTCTAATTACTGATGTGTGTGAATAGTTCAACTGACCAAATTTGCTTCCTCTGTTAAGAAATGCCTGTTCATACTTTTTTGTTATTTTATGCTGTTTGTCTTTTTTTAAAAAAATTGATTATAATGAATATTTCATATATTCTAGATACTGATTATTTGGCATAATGTGTTGTAAATAGCTTCTAGATTGCTTTTTCACTTACACTTTTTAGCTGTTTGTTGTTAATATAAGACAGAAAATTACATTCAGCTATATTGATAAATATGCTAGTAATTTTTATAGATTTTTTGGATTGTTTTTAATTGATTTATTTTTATCCATTTCCCCCATTAGACTCTAAACTCATGGAATCTAACACAACACTTACATTGTTCAATGTAGTATCCCCAGTTCATGTCAGAGTTCTTGAAGCAGTCAATTAAGTATGTGTTGATTGAATGAAATGAGTTATTCCTACCATCTGTAGAGACCTATAAGTAAAAATTAACAATTATTGGCTTAGGTACTCATTAAGTAAAAATGTTTTTGTGTAAGTATTGCCAAACCAGATGCTTCAGAAAAATAAGAAAGATATACAAGATGTGGCTCTCTATCCTCAAGGCATTTTCATAGACACAAATTCCCTTCATTTTCACTATCAGACCCATAATCCCTTTATTTAGTCTATTTTGAGCAATAAAGCTGCTCTCCTAAGTATTATTTTTTAATACTTACAGCTATTTTTAAATCAACTCAACATTTGTTTCACTGTGTAATATTTGTCCTGTAAAACAACTTTAATGTAGCTTATATTATTTGAAACACCTGTATTTAACTTTACTGAACATTTGGAAAATCTGCCACATGTTCCGATTCCATGAACCGCAAACACTGAACATTTTAAGAAACATTAGTGGTGCAAAAACAAAAAAATATATTACCTTTATTTATAATAATTAAGATGTGGAAAGTGTATCAGCACAGTTAAATAGAAAACTAATTTTATTCTTTTAAACATGGGAAGTGCCCTCTTTTACATGAATTTTTAAAAGACTCAACACAATTATTATATGAATAAGCAGGGAGAGCTGGGAATCATGCCAAACACTATGAAGTAGAAAGTTAAAGAACACAGAGCAGATGAAGAGTTTCCCTTTACAGAACTTTTAATAGTGCTTGGGCAAGACAGACCAAGGCTCAGCAAATGTTGCTTCAAGCCGCAAAAATGGCATTCTATCCACCAGAACTTCTACTCATAGACTCATCCGTAGCTCATTACAATTCATAATGATAACTACCAAATTGAATTATACAGATATATTATAAGAATATTCTAAAAAGCTAGATGTTATAAGTGAATTCCTTTTATTATTATCTAAGCACAAGACTTAACAGTAATTTTATTAATCACAAGGCTGCATTTAGCCAAACATTCCATAATCTTGCAATGTAAGTATACCATACTTTAAGTCAATATTTATACCTGTATTTTGGTATCTTTTCACCCAGACTTCCACCAATCATATTAGGAGTTTTGATAAAACTGTCATATATTTAAAACAAGACTAAAATATTTAATTGAATACAGTTTTAATTGATTTGATTTTAAAGAATTGTTCAAAAGAGGAAAGAACAAAACATGTTCTAAATAGCAGGTTATTTTCAGTAAATCTAGCATTTGTCATATCCCTAAGAAATTAAGTTCTTCCTAATTTTTAAGGAATAATGGTAAAAATAATAATTTGGGCAAAGACAGTATCAGACTGAGAGCACTAATGAAATGATTATGTATAGAATTATGTTAAAATTATATATAATATAAAATTGATACATAAAATATAAAACATATCAAATATGTATATACATACACAAATATGTGTCTGCACATATACAGTTTCATATATATATGTACACGTGTTATTGTGTTTCTTCCTTTTCATTTAAAAAAATTATGATTTTTTTTTCTCTAACTAGATTCTTTGTCTGCCCCCCCACCCCCCTATTCACACACTTCTCCCTCATATTCTTGACCTCTTTCCTTCCCTTTGCCTCTGGAAAATAGAAAAGGACAAACATATAATCTGAAACAATGAAGTGCAAAGATTATAATTCTTAAAGAGGCTTCAAGATGGCGGAATGGTAAAACGCGGAGGTCACCTTCCTCCTCACAGATACACCAGAAATACGTCTACACATGGAACAACTCCTACAGAACACCTACTGAACGCTGGCAGAAGACCTCAGACCTCCCAAAAGGCAAGAAACCCCCCCACGTACCTGGGTAGGGCAAAAGAAAAAAGAAAAACACAGAGACAAAAGGATAGGGACGGGACCTGCACCAGTGGGAGGGCGCTGTGAAGGAGCCAAAGTTTCTAACACACTAGGAAGCCCCTTCGCGGGCGGAGACTGCGGGTGGCGGAGGGGGAAAACTTCGGAGCCGCGGAGGAGAGCACAGCAACAGGGGTTCGAAGGGCAAAGCGGAGAGATTCCCGCAAAGAGGATCAGGGCCGACCGGCACTCACCAGGCCGAGAGGCTTTTCTGCTCACCCGCCGGGGCGGGCGGGGCTGGGAGCTGAGACTCGGGCTTCGGTCGGAGCGCAGGGAGAGGACTGGGGTTGGCTGCGTGAACACAGCCTGAAGGGGTTAGTGCGCCACGGCTAGCCAGGAGGGAGTCCGGGGAAAAGTCTGGACCTGCCGAAGAGGCAAGAGACTTTTTCTTCCCTCTTTGTTGCCTGGTGCACGAGGAGAGGGGATTAAGAGAGATGCTTAAAAGAGCTCAAGAGACGGCGCGAGCCGCGGCTAAAAGCGCGGACCCCAGAGACGGGTATGAGACGCTAAGGCTGCTGCTGCCGCCACCAAGAAGCCTGTGTGCGAGCACAGGTCACTCTCCACACCTCCCTTCCGGGGAGCCTGTGCAGCCCGCCACTGCCAGGGTCCTGTGATCCAGGGACAACTTACCAGGGAGAACCCATGGCGCGCCTCAGGCTGGTGCAACGTCCCGCCGGCCTCTGCCGCCGAAGGCCCGCCCCGCACTCCATGCCCCTCCCTTCCCACCCCGGCCTGAGTGAGCCAGAGCCGCCAAATCAGCTGCTCCTTTAACCCCTTCCTGTCTGAGCGAATAACAGACGCCCTCCGGCGACCTACACGCAGAGGCGGGGCCAAATCCAAAGCTGAGCCCCTGGGAGCTGTGAGAACAAAGAATAGAAAGGGAAATCTCTCTGAGCAGCCTCAGGAGCAGCGGATTAAATCTCCACAATCACCTTGATGTACCCTGCATCTGTGGAATACCTGAACACACAACGATTCATCCCAAATTGAGGAGGGGGACTTTGGGAGCAAAGATATATGTATATTTTTCCCCTTTTTCTCTTTTCATGAGTGTGTATGTGTATGTTTCTGTGTTTGATTTTGTCTGTATAGCTTTGCTTTTACCATTTGTCCTAGAGTTCTGTACGTCCGTTTTTGTTTTTTTCTTAATAATTATTTTTTATTTCAATAACTTTATTTTATTTTACTTTATTTTATTTTATCCTCTTTCTTTCTTTCTACTTTTTCTCCCTTTTATTCTGAGCCGTGTGGATGAAAGGCTCTTGGTGCTCCAGCCAGGAGTCAGTGCTGTGCCTCTGAGGTGGGAGAGCCAACTACAGCACACTGGTCCACAAGAGACCTCCCAGCTCCATGTAATATCAAACGGCAAAATCTCCCAGAGATCTCCATCTCAATGCCAAGACCCAGCTCCACTCAACGACCAGCAAGCTATAGTGCTGGACACACTATGCCAAACAACTAGCAAGACAGGAACACAACCCCACACATTAGCAGAGAGGCTGCCTAAAATCATAAGGCCACAGACACAAGAAAAAACACCACCAGATGTGGACCTGCCCACCAGAAAGACAAGATCCAGCCTCATCCACCAGAACACACGCACTAGTCCCCTCCACCAGGAAGCCTACACAACCCACTGAACCAACCTTAGCCACTGGGGACAGACACCGAAAACAATGGGAACTATGAACCTGCATCCTGCAAAAAGGAGACCCCAAACACAGTAAGTTAAGCAAACTGAGAAGACAAAAAAACACACAGCAGATGAAGGAGGAAGGCAAAAACCCACCAGACCTAACAAATGAAGAGGAAGTAGGCAGTCTATCTGAAAAAGAATTCAGAATAATGATAGTAAAGATGATCCAAAATCTTGGAAATAGAGAAAATACAAGAAACGTTTAACAAGGACCTAGAAGAACTAAAGAGCAAACAAACAATGATGACCAACACAATAAATGAAATTAAAAATTCTCTAGAAGGGATCAATAGCAGAATAAACGAGGCAGAAGAACCAATAAGTGACCTGGAAGATAAAATAGTGGAAATAACTGCTGCAGAGCAGAATAAAGAAAAACGAATGAAAAGAACTGAGGACAGTCTCAGAGACCTCTGGGACAACATTAAACGCACCAACACTCGAATTATAGGGGTCCCAGAAGAAGACAAGAAAAAGAAAGGGATTGAAAAAATATTTGAAGAGATTATAGTTGAAAACTTCCCTAATATGGGAAAGGAAATAGTTAATCAAGTCCAGGAAGCACAGAGTCCCATACAGGATAAATCCAAGGAGAAACACGCCAAGACACATATTAATCAAACTGTCAAAAATTAAATACAAAGAAAACATATTAAAAGCAGCAAGGGAAAAACAACAAATAACACACAAGGGAATCCCCATAAGGTTAACAGCTGATCTTTCAGCAGAAACTCTGCAAACCAGAAGGGAGTGGTTGGACATATTTAAAGTGATGAAGCAGAAAAACCTACAACCAAGATCACTCTACCCAGCAAGGATCTCATTCATATTTGATGGAGAAATTAAAACCTTTACAGACAAGCAAAAGCTAAGAGAATTCAGCACCACCAAAGCAGCTTTACAGCAAATGCTATAGGAACTTCTCTAAGCAGGAAACTCAAGAGAAGGAAAAGACCTACAATAACAAACCCAAAACAATTAAGAAAATGGGAATAGGAACATACATATCGATAATTACCTTAAATGTAAATAGATTAAATGCTCCCACCAAAAGACAGAGACTGGCTGAATTGATACAAAAACAAGACCCGTATATATGCTGTCTACAACAGACCCACTTCAGACCTAGGGACACATACAGACTGAAACTGAGGGGATGGAAAAAGATATTCCATGCAAATGGAAATCAAGAGAAAGCTGTAGTAGCAATTCTCATATCAGACAAAATAGACTTTAAAATAAAGAATATTACAAGAGACAAAGAAGGACAGTACATAATGATCAAGGGATCGATCCAAGAAGAAGATATAACAATTGTAAATATTTATGCACCCAACATAGGAGCACCTCAATACATAAGGCAAATACTAACAGCTATAAAAGGGGAAATCGACAGTAACACAATCATAGTAGGGGACTTTAACACCCCACTTTCACCAATGCATAGATCGTCCAAAATGAAAATAAATAAGGAAACACAAGCTTTAAATGATACATTAAACAAGATGGACTTAATTGATATTTATAGGACATTCCATCCAAAAACAACAGAATACACTTTCTTCTCAACTGCTTATGGAACATTCTCCAGGACAGATCATATCTTGGGTCACAAATGAAGCCTTGGTAAATTTAAGAAAATTGAAATCGTATCAAGTATCTTTTCCAACCACAATGCTATGAGATTAGATATCAGTTACAGGAAAAAATCTGTAAAAAATACAAACACATGGAGGCTAAACAATACACTACTTAATAACGAAGAGATCACTCAAGAAATCAAAGAGGAAATCAAAAAATACCTAGAAACAAATGACAATGAAAACATGACAAACAAAAACCTATGGGATGCAGCAAAAGCAGTTCTAAGAGGGAACTTTAGAGCAATACAATCCTACCTTAAGGAACAAGAAACATCTCAAATAAACAACCTAACCTTACACCTAAAGCAATTAGAGAAAGAAGAACAAAAAAACCCCAAAGTTAGCAGAAGGAAAGAAATCATAAAGATCAGATCAGAAATAAATGAAAAAGAAATAAAGGAAACAATAGCAAAGATCAATAAAACTAAAAGCAGGTTCTTTGAGAAGGAAAACAAAATTGATAAACCACTAGCCAGACTCATCAAGAAAAAAAGGGAGAAGACTCAAATCAATAGAATTAGAAATGAAAAAGGAGAAGTCACAACTGACCCTACAGAAATACAAAGGATCATGAGACATTATTGCAAGCAACTCTATGCCAATAAAATGGACAACTGGAAGAAATGGACAAATTCTTAGAAATGCACAAACTTCTGAGACTGAACCAGGAAGAATTAGAAAATATAAACAGACCAATCTAAGCACTGAAATTGAAACTGTGATTAAAGATCTTCCAACAAACAAAAGCCCAGGACCAGATGGCTTCAGAGGCGAATTCTATCAAACATATAGAGAAGCGCTAACACCTATCCTTCTCAAACTCTTCCAATACAGAGCAGAGGGAGGAATACTCCCAAACTCATTCTACGAGGCCACCATCACCCTGATACCAAAACCAAACAAAGATGTCACAAAGAAAGAAAACTACAGGCCAATATCACTGATGAACATAGATGCAAAAATCCTCAACAAAATACTAGCAAACAGAATCCAACAGCACATTAAAAGGATCATACACCATGGTCAAGTGGGGTTTATTCCAGGAATGCAAGGATTCTTCAATATATGCAAATCAATCGATGTGATACACCATATTAACAAATTGAAGGAGAAAAATCATATGATCATCTCAATCGATGCAGAAAAAGCTTTCGACAAAATTCAACACCCATTTATGATAAAAACCCTGCAGAAAGTAGGCATAGAGGGAACTTTCCTCAACATGATAAAGGCCATATAGGACAAACCCACAGCCAACATCGTCCTCAATGGTGAAAAAATGAAAGCATTTCCACTAAGATCAGGAACAAGACAAGGTTGCCCACTCTCATCACTATTATTCAACATAGTTTTGGAAGTTTTAGCCACAGGAATCAGAGAAAAAAAGAAATAAAAGGAATCCAAGTTGGAAAAGAAGAAGTAAAGCTGTCACTGTTTGCAGATGACATGATAGTATACATAGAGAATCCTAAAGATGCTACCAGAAAACTACTAGAGCTAATCAATGAATTTGGTAAAGTAGCAGGATACAAAATGAATGCACAGATATCTCTGGCATTCCTATACACTAATGATGAAAAATCTGAAAGTGAAATTAAGAAAACACTCCCATTTACCATTGCAACAAAAAGAATAAAATACCTAGGAATAAACCTACCTAAGGAGACAAAAGACCTGTATGCAGAAAATTGTAAGACACAGATGAAAGAAATTAAAGATGATACAAATAGATGGAGAGATATACCATGTTCTTGGATTGGAAGAATCAACATTGTGAAAATGACTCTACTACCCAAAGCAATCTAGATTCAATGCAATCCCTATCCAACAACCACTGGTATTTTTCGCAGAACTAGAACAAAAAATTTCACAATTTGTATGGAAACACAAAAGACCTCGAATAGCCAAAGCAATCTTGAGCACGAAAAATGGAGCTGGAAGAATCAGGCTCCCTGACTTCAGACTACACTACAAAGCTACAATAATCAAGACAGTATGGGACTGGCACAAAAACAGAAATATAGATCAATGGAACAGGATAGAAAGCCCAGAGATAAACCCACGCACATATGGTCACCTTATCTTTGATAAAGGAGTTAAGAATATGCAGTGGAGAAAAGACAGTCTCTTCAATAAGTGGTGCTGGGAAAACTGGACAGCTACATGTAAAAGACTGAAATTAGAACACTCCCTCAGAATGGGAGAAAATATTTGCAAATGAAGCAACTGACAAAGGATTAATCTCAAAAATTTACAAGCAGATCAATAATAAAAACAAAACAAAACAAACAACCCAATCCCAAAATGGGCAGAAGACCTAAACACACATTTCTCCAAAGAAGATATACAGATTGCCAACAAACACATGAAAGAATGCTCAACATCATTAATCATTAGAGAAATGCAAATCAAAACTACAATGAGATATCATCTCACACTGGTCAGAATGGCCATCATTAAAAAATCTACAAGCAATAAATGCTGGAGAGGGTGTGGAGCAAAGGGAACACTTGCACTATTGGTGGGAATGTAAATTGATACAGCCACTATGGAGAACAGTATGTAGGTTCCTTAAAAAACTACAAATAGAACTACCACACAACCCAGCAATCCCACTACTGGGCATATACCCTGAGAAAACCATAATTCAAAAAGAGTCATGTACCAAAATATGCACATCTTAATTTCCAATTATTTCTTTAACAGTAGTAGGAATAACTTTGCTGATTCGTTTTATTTTGGTGTTCCTGTAACCACAATAAAAGCTAATAGTGATTGGACACTTACAATATACTTGGTGTTATAGTAAACATCTGCCATTGATTCTCTTAATCCTCACAACAGTCCTATGAAGCAAGTATAATTAACCTCATTTTACAAAAAAAGAAATTGAGGTACAAAGGGGCCATGTAGCCAAGGTCAAACATCTGGTAACTGGTAAATATCCTGAGCCTCTTTAGATTGCCTTTTACAAATGCAGATCCTAGGATTTACATCCTTAGCTTTTCTTTTCTCAATATTTCTTATTCACCTGGATGTTATAAACCAGCCCATGGTTCTATTATTACCTATATGTCAGTGGTATATTGAATGAATGAATGAATAAACAAATGAATGATAGATGAATGAATGATGGCTGTGTTGCCAATGATATTTCTCCTATGCTACAGATATACATAAATATTCAACTACCTGGGTTCTACTTATGTATCTCCCAAATGTTTTAAATTGAATTATTTCAATCTTGAATTCATTATCTGCCTCATCAGCACCAGTACCTCTAATATATTCACTCTGCCTATGGTCTCTATATAATTGTTGTAGTTATGTACATTTTTGTCTCAGAAACAATTACCCTTTTTTTTTAAACCAGAATCTGTGAGGAATTTGCAAATTACATTTCTCCTTTACTAATAGACTTCCTTTTAATACCCATAGGTAGCAATACAGAGAAATTAGCAAGCAAGAGGAAGGGAGACTGTAATTTCTTTCATTTGTTTGCTATTGCTGTCAGCACTGTCCTAGCCGTAGTTGGTTCCAGCATCCAGTTTCTCTGCATACACAGAACCAGGTTTATTGTACACCTGCAGCAGACAGCAGCACTCACTCTTCAGGGGTCTGAGCTCTAAATCCATAGAGCCCTCCTGAGTTTCTAGGTTCTGATAACAGCAACTTCTTCCCTTTGTTCCCTCAACTCTAGGGTAGTAGCTGCTTCCTGCAATTATATACTTAGTCTTACCTTTAATTCTACCATCTTCTAACACCAGTGTAACCAATTGACTATATTAAATTCTACCTGTTAAAATAGCTAGTGTGCTTCCTGTTTCTTGACAAATGCTTCACTGACATACTCATGTATTAGAATTTCCTTTGACTACTGCAATTTCTTTCTTTGTTTCAGGCATTTTCTTTACCTACTCCATTCTCTTCCATGTTCAACTGATTTCCAAAAAATGCCAATTCTAATCTATGCTATGTCAAAAATCTATCTTGTCCACTTGTGTCAATCAAAATCCAGTGTTGAAGACCAGGCAGTTTTGATCTATAAGGCCTGCATTCAAGCACTAGACCTCCTGTATGTTAGCTTTAAAGACCTGGGGAAGACATTGGTTAGGTGGTTTACCACAATCCACCCAAGGGTGACTGTAACCTGACAGAACTTGAATTGAAAGAATTATAATCTTTTTTTTTTAAACATCTTTATTGGAGTATAATTGCTTTACAATGGTGTGTTAGTTTCCGCTTCATAACAAAATGAATCAGTTATACATATACATATGTTCCCATATCTCTTCCCTCTTGTGTCTCCCTCCCTCCCACCCTCCCTATCGCACCCCTCTAGGTGGTCACAAAGCACCGAGCTGATCTCCCTGTGCTATGAGGCTGCTTCCCACTAGCTAGCTATTTCACGTTTGGTACTGTATATATGTCCATGCCACTCTCTCACTTTGTCACAGCTTACCCTTCCCCATCCCCATATCCTCAAGTCCATTCTCTAGTAGGTCTGTGTCTTTATTCCCGTCTTACCCCTAGGTTCTTCATGACCTTTTTTATTTTATTTTTTTAGATTCCATATATATGTATTAGCATACAGTATTTGTTTTTCTTTTCTGACTTACTTCACTCTGTATGACAGACTCTAGGTCCATCCACCCCACTACAAATAACTCAATTTCGTTTGCTTTTATGGCTGAGTAATATTCCATTGTATATATGTACCACATCTTCTTTATCCATTCATCTATCGATTGACACTTAGGTTGCTTCCATGTCCTGGCTATTGTAAATAGAGCTGCAATGAATATTGTCGTACATGACTCTTCTTGAATTATGGTTTTCTCAGGGTATATGCCCAGTAGTGGGATAATTGGGTCGTATGGCAGTTCTATTTTTAGTTTTTTGAGGAACCTCCATACTGTCCTCCATAGTGGCTGTATCAATTTACATTCCCACCAACAGTGCAAGAGGGTTCCCTTTTGTCCACACCCTCTCCAGCATTTATTGATTGTAGATTTTTTGATGATGGCCATTCTGACCGGTGTGAGATGATATCTCATTGTAGTTTTGATTTGCATTTTTCTAATGATTAATGATGTTGAGGATGCTTTCATGTGTTTGTTGGCAATCTGTATATCTTCTTTGGAGAAATGTCTGTTAAGGACTTCTGCCCATTTTTGGATTGGGTTGTTTGTTTTTTTGATATTGAGCTGCATGAGCTGCTTGTAAATTTTGGAGATTAATCCTTTGTCAGTTGCTTCATTCGCAAATATTTTCTCCCATTCTTAGGGTTGTCTTTTGGTCTTGTTTATGGTTTCCTTTGCTGTGCAAAAGCTTTTAAGTTTCATTAGGTCCCATTTTTTTATTTTTGTTTTTATTTCCATTTCTCTAAGAGGTGGGTCAAAAAGGATCTTGCTGTGATTTATGTCATAGAGTGTTCTGCCTATGTTTTCCTCTAAGACTTTGATAGTGTCTGGCCTTACATTTAGGTCTTTAATTCATTTTGAGTTTATTTTTGTGTATGGTGTTAGGGAGTGTTCTAATTTCAATCTTTTACATGTAGCTGTCCAGTTTTCCCAGCACCACTTATTGAAGAGACTGTCTTTTCTCCACTGCATATTCTTAACTCCTTTATCAAAGATAAGGTGACCATGTGTGTGGGTTTATCTCTGGGCTTTCTATCCTGTTCCATTGATCTATATTTCTGTTTTTGTGCCAGTCCCATACTGTCTTGATTACTGTAGCTTTGTAGTATAGTCTGAAGTCAGGGAGCCTGATTCTTCCAGCTCCATTTTTCGTTCTCAAGATTGCTTTGGCTATTCGGGGTCTTTTGTGTTTCCATACAAATTGTGAAATTTTTTGTTCTAGTTCTGCGAAAAATGCCAGTGGTTGTTGGATAGGGATTGCATTGAATCTAGATTGCTTTGGGTAGTAGAGTCATTTTCACAATGTTGATTCTTCCAATCCAAGAACATGGTATATCTCTCCATCTATTTGTATCATCTTTAATTTCTTTCATCTGTGTCTTACAATTTTCTGCATACAGGTCTTTTGTCTCCTTAGGTAGGTTTATTCCTAGGTATTTTATTCTTTTTGTTGCAATGGTAAATGGGAGTGTTTTCTTAATTTCACTTTCAGATTTTTCATCATTAGTGTATAGGAATGCCAGAGATATCTGTGCATTCATTTTGTATCCTGCTACTTTACCAAATTCATTGATTAGCTCTAGTAGTTTTCTGGTAGCATCTTTAGGATTCTCTATGTATACTATCATGTCATCTGCAAACAGTGACAGCTTTACTTCTTCTTTTCCAACTTGGATTCCTTTTATTTCTTTTTTTCTCTGATTGCTGTGGCTAATACTTCCAAAACTATGTGGAATAATAGTGGTGAGAGTGGGCAACCTTGTCTTGTTCCTGATCTTAGTGGAAATGCTTTCATTTTTTCACCATTGAGGACGATGTTGGCTGTGGGTTTGTCCTATATGGCCTTTATCATGTTGAGGAAAGTTCCCTCTATGCCTGTTTCTGCAGGGTTTTTATCATAAATGGGTGTTGAATTTTGTCGAAAGCTTTTTCTGCATCGATTGAGATGATCATATGATTTTTCTCCTTCAATTTGTTAATATGGTGTATCACATCGATTGATTTGCATATATTGAAGAATCCTTGCATTCCTGGAATAAACCCCACTTGACCATGGTGTATGATCCTTTTAATGTGCTGTTGGATTCTGTTTGCTAGTATTCTGTTGAGGATTTTTGCATCTATGTTCATCAGTGATATTGGCCTGTAGTTTTCTTTCTTTGTGACATCTTTGTTTGGTTTTGGTATCAGGGTGATGGTGGCCTCGTAGAATGAGTTTGAAAGTGTTCCTCCCTCTGCTATATTTTGGAAGAGTTTGAGAAGGATAGGCGTTATGTCTTCTCTAAATGTTTGATAGCCAGGACATGGAAGCAACCTAAGTGTCCATCATCAGATGAATGGTTAAAGAAGATGTGGCACATATATTCAATGGAATATTACTCAGCCATAGAAAGAAACGAAATTCAGTCATTTGTAGTGAGGTGGATGGACCTAGAGTCTGTCATACAGAGTGAAGTAAGTCAGAAAGAGAAAACAAATACGGTATGCTAACACATATATATGGAATCTAAAAAAAAAAAAAAGGTCATGAAGAACCTAGGGGTAAGACGGGAATAAAAACACAGACCTACTAGAGAATGGACTTGAGGATATGGGGATGGGGAAGGGTAAGCTGTGACAAAGTGAGAGAGTGGCATGACATATATACAGTACCAAATGTAAAATAGCTAGCTAGTGGGAAGCAGCCTCATAGCACAGGGAGATCAGCTCGGTGCTTTGTGACCACCTAGAGGGGTGGGATAGGGAGGGTGGGAGGGAGGGAGACGCAAGAGGGAAGAGATATGGGAACATATGTATATGTATAACTGACTCATTTTGTTATAAAGCAGAAACTAACACACCATTGTAAAGCAATTATACTCCAATAAAGATGTTTTAAAAAAAAAAGGGAAACATTGAAAAATTGAGGACACAGAATGATTGAATGTAAAGAAATTAATATTTCATAAAAGGCAAAAATTAATCAAAAGAAAGCTGAGGTAGTCATGCTAATATCAGATAAAAGACACTTTAAAAATGCATAATTGGAGTATAAAACCTCACTAAATAACCAACGTTTATTTCACCAGAAACGTTTAACAATTTTATTATACACTTGAATGCACCTAGTAAAGAGAAAAGCGAATGAACAAACAAAAAGATGTGCATATTGAATCTCTACAACATCAATCTGTTTCACTACTTTTTGCTCCTGTATATGGCTGCTCAGGTTGTGTACTACACAACCCAACATATGCCATTCACGTAATGGCATCTTGCAATTAGACAGCCCAGGTAATTCTCCACTTGATTAAAGTGCTGAGTTGCTTTCTGCTTAAATGCATGCTAAATGTTGTTCAAGACTCTTGAAATTATACAAGTTGCTTTCTGATTTATTATTGAAAGGATCCATGACAGGATAAATGGTAAAGGAAGAATAAGGTCAAATGCATGTTTTAAACTTAATTTAGAGAGTTTCGCGAAAATAATAAAGTAAAACATAATCTGAATGTGAATTCAGCTTTTCAAAATGCAATGAGGTATTTTGTAGTTGTGTAGGGATGTTTATGAAGAAAGATGCGTGTGTATAAATGTATAATATAATGCATGGTGCGATTACTGGGTTGATAGGGAGTTTCTAAATACTGGATGAGAATTTAGATATTTCATAATTCAGTCTATTTTACACTCTACTTTTTTACAAAAGGAATAGTTTGGTACACTTTCATAGTAAAGTCTTCTCTCTTACCTTACTGTTAGAATTGACAGCTACAGTTGTATTCAATATTATGCCTTCAGAGCTTCTCTATAGAGATATGCATTAAAAATATTCTAAGAAGAGAGTTCCATGATTCAGATATCTTGCACATATGAGAAAGCTTTAACGTATTAGTTTGTTCACTTATGCAGTACAGTTCGTCAGAAATAACTTTTTCAGCTTTTCCCATCTCAAACTCACTTAATATGAATTTCTTTTATTCTAATTATTTGGGGATCGAACATATTTGAACTGCTAACTAGTATACTTGAACTTGCCTAGAAATGTATGAGAAGTATAATGTAAAGGAGAAGACAGTTTATGCTTGAATATATAAGCTACACCTAATTTTATCCCTGATGACTCCATCTTTATCCAAATGAAATATAAAAATTGGGCCAAATTTGCAAACATGTAAGTAAAAATAATGGTTTAGTTGTTGTCACTATTTGCCTCAAAAGGGAGAATTTTACAAACACCTGAGAAAAAGAGTAAGGAATCAAAATTACAGAATATACAATCTTTAAAAAGAAGAGAGCCAGGTCAAAGTACAGCTCCTTTTTTTTTTAGCTTTCCAGGATTGGGGGCAAGGGGTAGGCCTAGTGAATTTCACTTTCCTAGAGGCCTCATAGTTGAAGGGATTCTTTTAACAAATGCTTTAATGCTTGAGGCTGTTCAATCATAAGATAAAAGTCTTCAAATTCATGTTATGCAGAGCCTAGAGATAAGGTTAATTTGCCATCTCCTGTAAGGGGCAAATGGTTAACATTGTTTTACTTTATTTATTAAATTACATATGTACATAGTATAGCCAATATCAAGAAATAAATATTCAGTACTATATGCCATTCTTATTCCATCTTTATTCAATATAAATAAAATTTAACTTTGCTATATTTTACTAGCAATTGTGATTTTTTTTTAAAAGAAAATACATGCTTCTGAGAATTTGTCTAAGAAATTAACATAAAAATCTATATTTTTATTTAGCACTATTTATCTCATTATCTCTTTTATAATTTTATATAGTGATTAAATTATCAATACATTAAGTTTTTGAGAAAATTTTTTAAAATGATAAATAATGTTAATTTGGAGAAAGTCTATATACTTTTTTAACAGTACTCTGAAATAATATAATTATAATTTAAAATATTAGTTATTTTTTCCTACTTACCCACTTTAGATGCCCAGAAATTTATGGTCTAGCTCTTAATAAAGCCAAAATAATAAACGTAGGGCAAATTTGATCTGAGTAGGAGGTTTGAAAGGATTTTTCCTCAAAAGTAATATGAAAATGACAGAGAATGTATGTTCTAGTTCCATGATTCTTGATTTACAAACATTATTATCAATATATGACATAGATTTTATTGCAGATAAGAGAAACCTGTGCTTTGTTTTTCATAGTATTTTTGCAGATAAGAGAGCATTATACTATTTAGTCAACATCAGCTCTGATGTCCTTCGAAAAAAGAGTCTATAAATGCATGAGGGAAAGTTAAATGAAGTTACTCATAATTGATATTGGAAGGAAAAATGACAGGCTGGCTTTGATTCAATTTGACTCACAAGATGAGATTAAACAATAACACATTTGAAGGTATAAGTGAAAGGTGGTGAAATTTGTATTACTACAATGTCAACCAGATTGGTATAATCGTTATCTATGTATAAATACAGAGTTTCTGAGAGTGGCAGGGTTTGGCTTAGTGATCTAAGCATCCAAATGAGAAAGCCTAGACTGCCTGGAGCCAGAGGTTTAAGTCCTGTCAACCAACTCTTTCCTCTTTCCAAAGCAGATAAACCAGGTTCTGAAAAGACAGGTCTTTGTGTGGGGTGGAGTGGAGATCTCTCAATAACACCTTCACATCATGGCCTGATTCTACTTTGGGAATCTTACAGATTATTTTGTCTGTCTTATGCAATAGAACAGCTTTGTCTTTCCACAATTCTGAAACCCAGACCAAAATATCAGGTGGGCCATCAACCACCATATCCCAATAAAGTACCTGGAATTTTAAGTATTTCATCTCTTTGACTGACATTGACTTTTTTAAGGAATTAAGAATAGGAGAAATAATTTTGTACATCCAGAAAGATGATCTCTAATAATTAGATATTTATAAACTACTTCGATCATTCAGTTAAGAGTTGAAAAGGAAAAACAAAGCATGAGTGGAAATCTGTGGTGGAACTCCTGGGTCAGAAGGCAAATGGGATTCAAGGAAATGCAGAAGCTGTAGACTTCAGGGGAACTTTTAATCACTCAGCTAATGCAACCCAGCACAGGTACCTCATTCAAAGGAGTCTTGAGTTATTCAGATGACAACGTAATCGTCCAGAAATCGTCGAAAGAATTTAACCAGTGGACTACAACATCTTGATTCACTTTTCTTTTTTGAAAATTTGAAGGTAAGAACATGAATATAACAAAGTCTGTCTTTTTTCCACAAGAAAAGCAAGAATACCAATAGAGTGGAAAGGCACACAGTTTATTTTAAGAAGGTAAGCGAAGTGATTCAGCAACCTTATTTAAAAAGTAATTTAGGTTATGAAGATAAAGAATAAAGAGAACAAGATCAGACAAACAATACACTTCTCATGTAAGCTGATGGAAAGAAACTAAAAATTCCTTGAAGAATTCAGTCAATGAAAATGGCAAAGTAGATAAATGTTTCTTTTTTGTCAGAAAAGATTATTAAATCTGAATCAAAACATTTCTCTACATAATTTTTATTATTTATGTTAGTTATCCAAAAGAATTAGAGTATTACAATTTATTAAATAAAAGACTTGTTGGCTAAGTACTAAAGGATTTAGAAGCTTCTAAATTGTGTTCTTATGTACTGAGTTTACTGAAAGCATGGAAAGGGTAACAGACAACACAGAAGCTATTCCACCTGCTTTGAAATAACTTGCATGCTAATTAAGCATCACTGTAATGAACAAAATTCACTGAAAATGTTACTTCTCTGTGGACAATGTGTCGTATTTAATTCATGATCATAAATGATATTTTCACTGCACTCTCAAACTGAGGCCATTACAGAATTCTCAGCTAAGTACAGTACTTCAGAAAGTAAAACTTTTTGTCTCTAAACCTCTCTCAGCTATGTATGAGAACAGGACACAAAAACAAGGACACTTTCCAGGAGAATATCTGTTAGGAAGAAGCAACTAAATCACTTCTTAAAGCCTCATATACCCACCCAATGCCAAAATATTTGAGAAAAACCATATTTATTTCAGAAATCAAGAACTCTCTGTGATACACAACTTTTCCTTTATTCTCCAAGAAGAAGGTTCTAAACTCATAGCGACAACAGCTGCTTTCTCTGAATGTGGAAAGGTAGCCAGGAATTCAGTCTATAATTACCTGTAATGGACATCAATTTGCCTGTCTAGATTTTTCAGTTCGCAATATCTAAGGAATTTGCAGGTGTCACAACTTTGCAACAGTCAGCCATTGAAAGCAATAGTAACTGTCAAGACTACTGAATTCTTATAAAGAAAAGTTCAAATAGGCCACTGGTATACCACTTTACAGATGACTTGTGCTCCCAAAAGCCACCAGATCCCTGAGACAATGTAGAATGTCACAGCAACTGCAAAGGAAAATTCACTAAATAATAGATGCCAACAGGAGTGCTCAAAAGAATTCTTGTTTATAATAAAGACATTCAGAGGTCATCTGTTCTATCCTTGCTGCCCAAAAAAATAATCTAGTTAAGGAAACTGTCTTGCATTTAGTCTTTTATACAATTTACTGACTCCACCGTATCTTTCATAATAGATGTTAGTTAAAAAGTATCAATGCATGAATTATGGAATTAATTGAAGCAATTAAAGCTTTCTTCCAGGTTCAGTTTTTCTGGATTTCTGAATGTTAAATTAGCAGTTGGTTAGCATGCAATAGTTTATTCAGCATCTTTGTGCCATCCTATCAAAGTGAATTAACTAAAAAGATGAAGATATGAATCTCTTTTACCTGAAGTTTCAAAGGTGCATAATCATGTGTAAAAATATTTAAATTGTGCCAATCTCATTGAAATCTCATAATAAAGAGCAAAAAGGTTTACATTTCAATAAAAAAAGATAAAATTTGTACATGATCTTATAAATGTAACTTGACTTAAAATCTATAACGTGGTTAAGCAAAAACTAGTAGACTTTTCCAAGTTTGGTGAAATGAATTATGGCTATATCTATCTAATATCTAAATAGTTATGTAAAATTGGGAAAAGCATTAATTTACATATAAAATTTCTTCTACTCAAAATTAAGCATCATCTGTTTAACAGTTTCTACTTTAACTTTTATATTTATTGATAACTATATTGAGTATTAGATACAGAACAGATTTTAAATTTCAATAGTCTGTTATATCACACAACGCCTAAACAATTGATTAATTGAGTCACTTCCATTAATTAGTTAATCAGTTTCAGTAGTGGAAAATAATTGGGTGGATTAATTAACAAGTCAGTACAGCTGGAACTGTCCAAGAGCTGTACACCAACATTGTGTAAATTTTATTGCATTTATAGAGTCGCCTAAATTATAAGTAGATAACTCAGTGTGTTTTACTACAATAGTTCTTTGCTTTTGACATAAGAAAAGTTCATGTTCTGCTTTGGTTTTCATTAAATGGACCATTTATTTTTAAAAGCATGTACTTTTCCGTATATATTAGGTTTGATTCTCAACATAACGTACTGGCATAAAATTTGTAAGCTCATGCCCGTTAGTTGCAAATATTCCATGTCAGAAAATAAAATCAGCAAGTTAAAAAAAAAGTTGTTTAACCATCTGTATTTACATGTATACGTATGTAAGTTCTACGGGGTGAAAAACAACTACTCTTTGTACCAGAGCTTCAGTTTTCATTTAATGGAAAGAGTTGGTAGTTTTTTGGGGTTTTTTTTTAACATCTTTATTGGAGTATAATTGCTTTACAATGGTGTGTTAGTTTCTGCTTTATAACAAAGTGAATCAGCTATACATATACATATATCCCCATATCTCCTCCTGCTTGCATCTCCCTCCCACCCTCCCTATCCCACCCCTCTAGGTGGTCTCAAAGCACCGAGCTGATCTCCCTGTGCTGAGGCTGCTTCCCACTAGCTATCTACTTTACATTCGGTAGCATACATAAGTCTATGCCACTCTCTCACATCGTCTGAGCTTACCCTTCCCCCTCCCCGTGTCCTCAAGTCCATTCTCTAGGTCTGCGTCCTTATTCCTGTCCTGCCCCTAGGTTCGTGAGAACCAGTTTTTTTTTTTAGATTCCATATATATGTGTTAGCATACAGTATTTGTTTTTCTCTTTCTGACTTACTTCACTCTGTATGACAGACTCTAGGTCCATCCACCTCACTACAAATAACTCAATTTCGTTTCTTTTTATAGCTGAGTAATATTCCATTGTATATATATGTGCCACATCTTCTTTATCCATTCATCTGTCGATGGACACTTAAATTGCTTCCATGTCCTGGCTATTGTAAATAGAGCTGCAATGAACATTGTGGTACATGACTCTTTTTGAATTATGGTTTTCAAAGGGTATATGCCCAGTAGTGGGATTACTGGGTCGTATGGCAGTTCTATTTTTAGTTTTTTAAGGAACCTCCATACTATTCTCCATAGTGGCTGTATCAACTTACATTCCCACCAACAGTGCAAGAGGGTTCCCTTTTGTCCACACCCTCTCCAGCATTTATTGTTTGTAGATTTTTTGATGATGGCCATTCTGACTGGTGTGAGGTGATACCTCACTGTTGTTTTTATTTGCATTTCTCTAATGATTAGTGATGTTGAGCATCCTTTCATGTGTTTGCTGCCAATCTGTATATCTTCTTTGGAAAAATGTCTATTTAGGTCTTCTGCCCATTTTTGGATTGGGTTGTTTGTTTTTTTGATATTGAGCTGCATGAGCTGCTTGTAAATTTTTGAGATTAATCCTTTGTCAGTTGCTTCATTTGCAAATATTTTCTCCCATTCTGAGGGTGGTCTTTTCATCTTGTTTATAGTTTCCTTTGCTGTGCCAAAGCTTTTAAGTTTCATTAGGTCCCATTTTTTTATTTTTGTTTTTATTTCCATTTATCTAGGAGGTGGGTCAAAAAGGATCTTGCTGTGATTTATGTCATAGAGTGTTCTGCCTATGTTTTCCTCTAAGAGTTTGATAGTGTCTGGCCATATTTAGGTCTTTAATCCATTTTGAGTTTATTTTTGTGTATGGTGTTAGGGAGTATTCTAATATCATTCTTTCGCATGTAGCTGTCCAGTTTTCCCAGCACCACTTATTGAAGAGGCTGTCTTTTCTCCATTGTATATTCTTGGCTCCTTTATCAAGAATAAGGTGACGATATGTGTGTGGGTTTATCTCTGGGCTTTCTATCCTGTTCCATTGATCTATATTTCTGTTTTTGTGCCAGTACCATACTGTCTTGATTAGAGTAGCTTTTTAGTGTAGTCTGAAGTGCAGGAGCCTCATTCCTCCAGTTCTGTTTTTCTTTCTCAAGATTGCTTTGGCTATTCAGAGTCTTTTTTGTTTCCATACAAATTGTGAAATTTTTTGTTCTAGTTCTGTGAAAAATGCCATTGGTAGTTTGATAGGGATTGCATTGAATCTGTAGAGTGCTTTGGGTAGTATTGTCATTTTCAAAATGTTGATTCTTCCAATCCAAGAACATGGTATATCTCTCCATCTGTTTGTATCATCTTTAATTTCTTTCATCAGTGTCTTATAGTTTTCTGCATACAGGTCTTTTGTCTCCTTAGGGAGGTTTATTCCTAGGATAACTAATAAATAACTTCTTGTTCAGTATAATGATGTAGTAGTTGAACTTTTTCTTGTATAAGCTAATATGCTCTAACTTCAAGACCATTTGGAGAAATATAAACCTCAGAAAAATGTAAGTTTTGTATCAATAATCTAACACAGTTTCTCCCTAGTTTTACTTTTGATTATTTACTTATACTCTAAGTCATTGTTATGACTGTTTCATTATTGTACTGCCTATTAAGCTATTATTTTTCAGCTTTAAAGCCTCCCTTCTGCACTTTGCTTTGTTAGATAGAGCCTGGAACTTGGAGAACCGCATTTCTCAATTACCAGCTGGCTCCCCGTTAGATTTCACTAGAGAGAGATGGAAAGTCTGAACAAGAGAAAGAATTTACTCCTTTTGCTTGTTTCCAGTTCCTTCCTGTCAGCATTATTCCAGTAATAGCTCTTTATCCTGGCAGTTGAAGCTGATTCCAGTTTGCAGTTTGCCTTCCACACTCCTGGAACCAGCCTCACTGTGTCTCCTCAGAAATACTAGCAGCAACTGGCTGGCACCCTCTTTTTGGAGGACTGAGTCTCAGATGTGCAGAGCCCTCATCTGACCTCCTGAGGAACCAGCCCTCAGTGACCAGCACCCTTTCCTCAGAGGTCTGAGTCCCAACACTGAGGACAGGATCCCTCCTTTAAGTTCTAGACTGCCGTCCAATCCTAAACTCTTGCCTTTGTTTCCCCAGCCCTAGTTGCCCTCCTTCCCTTAATTACTACCTCTGTGATAACTCAGTGTTCTCCATCTGCTTTTTCAGGTCTCCGATACTTGCAAACAATTTCTCACATTAAAATGTTTCTCTATTAAAATAACTGGTATGAAAAAACATAAATAAAATAAAATAAAATAAAATAACTGGTATGTATTTTCCTGGCCAGACACCCTGATTGAAACCTCACTAATCATGGCCCATCATTTAGTTACATTTCTCAAGTGTTTTTAAAGTCAATCATTTAATTTAAAGTCTATATTCATGTTTTATTTCATTTTGGCTATATTATATCTAAGTTGGAATTGAGTAATTATAGAAATGAAGAGCTGGAATATATTTTAAAGATAATTTGGCCCAGCGCTAATATGGAAAAGCACCTAAAGTCATAGTGTTCTTTGCGGAATTTCGTATGCATGACAAAAAAACAGAAAATGCTGACATTTTAAATTCTCTCATATGAACTGGAAACACTTCTATCAGGAGAAATATGACTACATTATAACTGTGCAAAATAAATTATATCCTAAGGTACAGAAAAGATAAGGTGGGGGGGGTGTAGCATAATTTACCATTTCTAAAACTTCCATTAATGTTACTTAAGTATTGATTCATATATGATATAGTTTGCTGATGCTTATTAGCTGGTAAGTTAGAGCAAAGGTCTAAGTACCACTATTGAGGAAAAAAATCTTAAAATTAAGAAAATTATATGCATTATTCAGTGTAGTACTGGGATAGCTCAATCTAGTCCCTGGAGTTGAAGAGTATTTCAGAGAGTTAGTCTAATGCCCTAATTTGATAAGCAGTCTTTATTTCAAATGATCAAAAGTCACTAAATTATAAAGTCAAAATCTTCTGACAAAAGCAGACTACTTTTTATTACGCTGAAATATTTATTGTTAGGATGGAATGTGGTTATTTTATTTATATTTTCTGATTTTAGATTATTTATACAAGTTACTCAGCAATGTAGGGTTAAGTGGGGGGAAAACTGGTTGGCATGCAGAAAATACAGCTCTCAATTTTGAAAAAAAGTAAATTGTACCTGAATTTAAAAACAAGTTAACTTGCTTGTAAGATTCTCTGCTGGGTAGTGTCAAAGCCTAAGATAAAGAAATAGAATTCTCTTGTAACAATTCATAAATTCTCAGCAGCATAAATGCCACTAGAAATAGATCTAATTTTCAAACAAATATATTTAAAAGAGTTTACCCTTGATTGGATTTATGAACAAAATTTAAATTTGCAGTCATTAATTTTTATATGTAATAAATTCAATAATTCAGTTTCACATAGTACACCATCTCATTTGATCTATCATACCAATCAAGGAAGAACGGGCAGGTACCTTTCTTCTCATTGCATGTGAGGGTCAGAGAGGCTACTTTAGGTCCCGTATCAGTGTAACCGAGCAGAACCCTATGGGGCCTTCCTGGGACAGACCCTTCCCTTCATGTCCTCTGCCTGCCTCTTGTTTGTAGAAAAGCTGTCATCTCCCGGGCCTCCGCTGAGTCACAAAAGCCTGACACAAGAATTAATGACTGAAAGGTTGTGAACATGTAGTGACAAAAGTAGCAGTTGGGCCAGGAAATTGGTAACAATTTAAATAGTAAATCAGCCATATGTCAGTCACAGAATCTTTAGCTCCTCCCTGAAGTACCTAGACAACAATATCCGATGCTTATTTCCTGAGTTGTTTTACAGATGCTAAAACCTCCATCAAATGGAAGAAGTTAACTACTTGATGACCAAGAGCACATAGCCCCCAGACCTACTGGAGCCCAAGGATTGATACTGTTAGCCCCTGTGACACCCCCCTGTTACCTCACCACCAACCAATCAGAGAATGGTGCACGAGCTGATCAGGCACCCTTGACCCCGCTCCCTTACCTTGCCTTTAAAAATGCTTCCCTGAAACCCATCACGGAGCTCAGGTCTTTTGAGCATGAGCCGACCTGTTCTCCTTGCATGGCCCTTGCAATAATCCTTTGTCTGCTCCAAACCCCAAAGTTTCAGTTTGTTTGGCCTCTCTATGCATCAGGCATGTGATAACTCTAGTCCAGACTCAAATCAGTCTCACAGTTAATTTCTCCCTTTTCTTTATCCTTGCACCTTTATCCTTAAAGGCATCTCTAACATAGCAGAGATCTAAATTCTATAGACTTTGGGTTCTTTAAGCCTAAAATGATATATTTTTCCTCAATATCTATGTTCCTGGAACATAGTATTGAAAAACAGAAAAATGCTAACAATGTTACTATGATATATGAATTAAAATACCTTATGGATGCTACACTCCTTTAAAATATCTTGCCTATTAAAATTTTGTTCATGAACTATGACGAGCTGTTATCTGCAGGTGTCATCATAACCAATACAGGTTTAAGAAATGTTTCTGTTTTTTCCCCATGGTTGCAATAGAAGCAATAATGAGCACAGGAAGAAAAAAACAAAAAGAAGAACCTGTCAATCATAATGCTTCTATCTCATCATCAAATTTGACAGTTGATGCTCTCAGGCATTATTGACATTAACCACAGTCAGATAAATCAGATATAATACAGGACTGATGATTACCGTGAAGATGCATGACTTTCAAAAGATTAACCCTCAAACATTCACACTTTAAGGTTCTTATCTATAGCTATAAAATGAAAATTTACTTAGTTAAAGGAATAGCAGACTTCAGTTATCAGGAGGAAGAGAAACACAAGAATCAATAAAGGCTATCTGCTTACAAGACAAATGTGAAAAATCGCTTAACAGTGACTGATAGTCAGTGGCAGAAGAGGCTTCCTTCTTTCTCTCTCCTAATTTTCCCACAGTTGGATCCCTGCTTCTCTAAGGAGAAGAAATTTGGAGACACAGTTCCTTCTGATTTGGGAACTGATAAACAGAGAAGTCATGAGCCCCTGGGTGTACCCTCTCAATGAAGACCTCCATCTTTCTTAAGTCGACTTCTCTCTACCTTTCTGTATACACCAAGTTCACATCTTAAGTGCTAAATGCTAACATTATTTGTTACTTAAAATATGTTTTTAACAACTCTTTATTATCCAGTGTAAAGTATATTCCTATGAACTCTATGTTACTTTTGTTAGTCATAATTAATGTTTTATAGTTACTAAAAGATAGCCTCTTCTTGGATAGACATTACTGTACTATTATTAATATTAACATCATTCATTTGTTTTTTTTTTTTTTTTTTTCTTTTTTTTGCGGTATGCGGGCCTCTCACTGTTGGGGCCTCTCCCGCTGCGGAGCACAGGCTCCAGACGCGCAGGCTCAGTGGCCATGGCTCACGGGCCCAGCCGCTCTGCGGCATGTGAGATCTTCCCAAACCGGGGCACAAACCCGTGTCCCCTGCATCGGCAGGCGGACTCTGAACCACTGCACCACCAGGGAAGCCCCATTCATTTGTTTTTATAATTAATTTATAAATGCTACCAATACACTTATAACAGTTTTTAAAATAACACTGGATCATTTAGTAAAGTTGGTACTAAATACAAGTATATTGTCTAGGTGTTAGTATAGCAAGTTATCATGCTTAAAAGAGAAAAAGTAGCTAGATTCATGAGTCTAAAATAATATCTGACTTTTACATTTTGAATAATCTTAGCAGAGGTTTAAGCATCTGAAAGTGTATCGATATGAAGTAACTCCTGTAAATAGAAATTATATTTTGTTTAAAGTTACATCCCACCACTTTCATCAGCCCGAAACAGTGACTTATAAATAGGAAGTTCTCTACCAATGTTAATAAAGTAGTTCAAATAGTATATAAAAGTGGATAAGGCATATTGGCATATTCTGGTCTGGAGGAAAGAACTAATTTTAATCTAAAAGAAGGCAAAGGAAGAGTGAATATGTTCAGTTATGATAAGTGTGCATATGCACACATGTGTAAGTGTGAGAGAGTGAGATTAAGAGTGGAGGGAGATTAAAAATTTGAAAGCCTATGATAAAATAATTCACGAAACTCAATATCTTGTAATAACTTATAATGGAAGAGAATGTAAAAATAGAATATATATACATATATATATATGTATAACTGAGTCACTTTGCTGTACACCTGAAACTAACAAAACATTGTTAATCAACTATATTTCAATAAAAATTTTTAAAAAAAGAAATTAAAAAAATTGCTTACTCAACAAAATTAAAAGTTTTGTGCTCACCATGTAAAATATGAAGGTCTGCTGAAGAAATTAGGAAATTACAGATTTTTAATTTCCTTTTGGGGACTCTAACAGACAAAGCAATAGCATGTAAGGGAAGCTGGTTTTATCCTCATTCAGCAATACTATGATCGACTCCTGGTCATGTCTGACTACTTTCCAAACCAAATGGAAATGCTTAACTGCCTGACAGCTTTGGTGGTACGTATCTGCCATGTGGGATGATACCCTATCACACAACAAGTTGTACATTTTAGGTGCTGCTTAGGCTAAATTAAATCAAGATGTTTGTTTTCAGTAAGCATAAGCACCCCTTGACAGATTTCCAGATTCAGGTGCTTATACAAACAAATCTGAGAGGCAACATTAATTTTAATGCTGACTGAGCTGCATTTAGCAATTGTAAATTATGGAAATACTTCAAACTTTATAGGATTACAAAATGGAAAGTGATCAGGGTTCTGGGCATGGGTCCTATAGAAGTATTTTCCAAATAGTTCTGCATTGGAAAATAGAATCCATGTGCTCCTATTTACCTGAACATGTTCCAAACAAAACCTAAATGTTTATATAAGGAAATTCAAAATACAGTGATTTAATGTCTAGCCAACACAAAGAACATCTGTAGTATCACTGTCTCATGATGTTCAATCTATACAAAGTCATTAAAAATAAAACAGTGAAGTGAATTATTTTCACCCCTTCATCATATACCAATATATGAGAAAAGTTTCATTGTTATTAAAAGATCTAGGACACGTCCCTATTCAGAATCAAAAGTTTAATACTGAAAGTGGAAAAAAACCCAGTCTTGTTTTGCTTTGCTTATTTAATTCAAAAAGGTTGGATATGTAAGGAAACTTGTAAATTTAAAAGTAGATGGAAACAGTTCCTAAATCTTGGCCCTGCACAAAATCAGTTTAGTCCTGGTGCAAAATGGTGAATAAGACAAAATCCTTTTCTTTACAGAATTTACATGCTAGTAGGGAGGGAGAAAAAATAAGCAGCAAATAAGTAAACAAATGTAAGAAAAGGAAAAAAGGTGATGAGGATGGGACGTACTGAGATGACAGGGTTGGGAACTGTGGTAGAAAGGGCCACGAGGAAAAACCCTTTTAAGTGTACATTTCTACTGAGAAGTAAAAGATGAGAAGCCACCAGGTATGAACATGAGCAACCTGAGGATTTGACCAGAGCTGGAATGGAAGGTGGACATTGCAAATAACTCTTTTACCACTAAACTAACTCTATGAGGAGTCATCCTTTACTATGATAATGGCATTGGTGTACTGTGGAAATTCCTTATTCTTAGGTAGATGACATGAAGTGTTTAGGTAAACCTTACAAAATGTTAACAATTGATGATTTTAAGTGAATGGTACATAATGAGTGTTGATTCTACTATTTTACCAATTTTCCCATAATTTGAAATTTTTCTAAATAAAAAGTTAGGAAATTTATTTTTTAAAAAACAGGAATTAAAACCATCCACACGCTAATTGCCAATGATTATGTAAAATGATTGGGTGTTTTAGAGTAGGTTTTCTTTTGTGAAATACTCCATGACAGATTTCTATTTTAGAACAGAAATAATACAAACAGTGGCATGTCCAACAACATAACACATTTCACCATGTCCAGATAACAGTGCAGCAAATGCTTCAAATAGAGAAGAGAGCCAGAATTATGAGTCTGCATAATATCTGAAACCGACTCTATTCTGACCCTATGCTTCAATCCTTCTTTGGCTACTCTGTGTCTGACATACCCCACACTTGCACTCACATCACTGTTATTCTGTCTTTCCAACCTCTCCCGTGCTTCTGACTTCTGCATTGCATTACCTGCCTCTCCATTCCTTATCTTACATTTCATGCTTTCTTTTCTCCCAATTTGATTTTTTCTCCCCCCATCATTCTTCTTAGCATAGCATACAGGAGCCTGAAAAATCTGGTTGTCCTTTGCCAAATTCATTTCTTGCAGAAACTTGCATTCTCTACTCTACTCTAGGGATCCTCAATTGCTATTTAGTACCTCTAAATGTCAAGACGTTTCACACCAGCATGGCTTTGTCGAAACTACGACTTCTACTTCAAATGCCCTTCTCTACAAAACTGTACACTCTTTTTACTCGACTCATTACTCAAGGTTAATTTCAAAGGTGAAGATTTTTCCAACAATCTCCCATCCCACTCTACAACCAACTACCTATATAACTGTTCCAAAAACAGTCAATAGCTCTTTGTTGACAACCCTTGTTATTTACATGGATCTCTCTCTTTTGGAACGAAACTTTTAAAAAGTAGGGATCTTGCCTAATTCATCACCAATGCACAGCACGAAGCACCCTGGGTGTCACAGAGAGTCACTGAATAAACATTTGTTGAAATGATAAATGGATTCAATAAGCAAGACTAAAATTATCTAGTCAGCCAATATTACTGTGTTAAAATAGATTTATGCTTACTCTTCAAAATACTTTAAATGTACGATTTTCATTCAAAAATATTTATTCAACACTTATTGTACAGAGCTCCAGAGTTAATTGCTAAGTATAAAGAAATGGAAAAGTCTCTGTCATCAATGAAATGTAGAAAATAAAATGAGCGTAATTTGGCATATGAGTGTTAAAATGTTAAGAAACAGAAAAAATGAGAAGATTCTTTAGTTTATATCATGTATAGTAAAGTGCCTACTTAATCTGTTCAATGGCAAACTCTATAATGCCTGAGAACATTAAAAGCCTGTCTCCAAATCTCAGGAAATGATTTAGATTTGAAATACACATTTATGGACCCTCAGCGTAAGAGTGATTGTTAACTCTGTGATTGTGGATGACTTCATCAAGGGAGATTACTCAAGTGATCACAGAAGTGTCCCTGGAAAACTTCAACAGATAAGGAATTAATGTAAGAAAGTGATATTAAGACAGAGTGGCCATAGAGATAGAATACCTTCATGGAGTAGGCAAATCTCTAATTCAAGGGGAATGGGGTTGAAAGGCGTTATAGACCATAGTTTAAAATGCCCCAGGGAACCACTAACCATAAAGCAAGCTTGCCAAAACACTAGTTAGATAACACATTTATCCATTAAAAATTTACCTCCAATTACACATCCTCATTCCAACAAGTAGTTGGTTCGGTCAATTCAGTTTGTTCTCTGTGCTTTTGTTAATGAAGCAATACATTTTTATTTGAATTTAGTCTTGAAATTTCCTAATATTCAGAGTGATACTTGGAAAGGTATTCACCAAACAGTTAATGGTGGAGATTTTTGCTTTATTTGTTTGCCTTTGTTTTCTTGCTTTCTTTTTTTTTAACTTTTTTATTGGAGTATAATTGCTTTACAATGGTGTGTTAGTTTCTGCTTTATAACAAAGTGAATCAGCTATACATATACATATACATATATCCCCATATCTCTTCCCTCTTGCATCTCCCTCTCTCCCACCCTCCCTACCCCACTCTTCTAACTGGTCACAAAGCACCAAGCTGATCTCCCTGTGCTATGCGACTGCTTCCCACTAGCTATCTGTTTTACATTTGGTAGTGTATATATGTCCATATATACACTACCACTCTCTCACTTTGTCCCAGCTTACCCTTCCCCCTCCCTGTGTCCTCAAGTCCATTCTCTAGTAGGTCTGCGTCTTTATTCCTGTCTTGCCCCTAGGTTCTTTATGACCATATATATATATATATATATATTTTAGATTCCATATATATGTGTTAACACGTGGTATTTGTTTTTCTCTTTCTGACTTACTTCACTCTGTATGACAGACTCTAGGTCCATACACCTCACTACAAATAACTCAGTTTCGTTTCTTTTTATAGCTGAGTAATATTCCATTGTACATATGTGCCACATCTTTATCCATTCATCTGTCGATGGACACTTAGGTTGCTTCCATGTCCTGGCTATTGTAAATAGAGCTGCAATGAACAATGTCGTACATGACTCTCTTTGAATTATGGTTTTCAGGGTATATGCTCAGTAGTGGGATTACTGGGTCGTGTGGTAGTTCTATTTTTAGTTTTTTAAGGAACCTCCATACTGTTCTCCATAGTGGCTGTATCAATTTACATTCCCACCAACAGTGCAAGAGTGTTCCCTTTTCTCCACACCCTCTCCAGCATTTATTGTTTGTAGATTTTTTGATGATGGCCATTGTGACTGGTGTGAGATGATATCGCACTGTAGTTTTTTTTGTATTTTGTTTTTTGTGTTTTTTTGTGGTACGCGGGCCTCTCACTGTTGTGGCCTCTCCCGTTGTGGAGCACAGGCTCCAGACGCGCAGGCTCAGCGGCCATGGCTCACAGACCCAGCCGCTCCACGGCATGTGGGATCTTCCCGGACTGGGGCACAAACCCGTGTCCCCTGCATCAGCAGGCGGACTCTCAACCACTGCGCCACCAGGGAAGCCCTGCACTGTAGTTTACATTTGCATTTCTCTAATGATTAATGATGTTGAGCATTCTTTCATGTGTTTGTTGGCAATCTGTATATCTTCTTTGGAGAAATGTCTATTAAGGTCTTCTGCCCATTTTTGGATTGGGTTTTTTGTTTTTTGATATTGAGATGCATGAACTGCTTGTAAATTTTGGAGATTAATCCTTTGTCAGTTGCTTCATTTGCAAATACTTTCTCCCATTCTGAGGGTTGTCTTTTCATCTTTTTTATGGTTTCCTTTGCTGTGCAAAAGCTTTTAAGTTTCATTAGGTCCCATTTATTTATTTTTGGCTTTATTTCCATTTCTCTAGGAGGTGGGTCAAAAAGGATCTTGCTTGCCTTTGTTTTCTGATTTGTAGTATGGATTCTTAAGTTTTATGTGTTCCTCGAATTTACCTTTTGCATGCACACATATCACAAAGAGAAAAAAGGAAGTTAAAACAAATGTTTTATAAAAAATATTTTAAAAGGAAATATAGCATTTTAAGGGGTTCTTTTATAATATAAACACAAATTCAATATAAAAATGGTATTTGTGACTATTTTATTTATAGACAGTGTTGGGTAATTCAATTTCCCAAGCTAGATCATCTGTATCCTAGAGAGTACGCTATTCTTTTTATTTTTGAAGTATAATTAACTTGTAATTAAATGCACAGATCCTAATTGTTCAATTCAAACAGTTTTGCTAAATGCATTCATCTGTGAAACTAATACCTTAATCGAAATTGTAACATCACCAAGCCCCTAGAAAATACTCTTATGTCATCACAATCACTCTGATCATATATTAGTTTTTTTCCTGTATCTGGATTTAGATAAATGAAATCACTCTGTACTCTTTCATGCTTGGCTTCATTTGCTTACACAATGTTTTGAGACCCTTCCCTATTGTTTTACTGTTCAGTAGGTTATTTTTTTTAACTTCAGGGTATATTAGATGGTATGGCTATACCACAAGTTGTTTATTCTTTCTTTTGTTGTTAGGCATTTGACTTGTTTCCAATTTTGGCTATTCTGAATAAAGCTATTATGAACTTTCTTTTACAAGTTTTTGTATGGATACATTTTCATCCCTTTTGGGTGAATACCAAAAGGTGACTTACTGGGTTATATGGTAAATGTATACTCAATTTTATAAGAAACTTGCAGGCAGTTCTCCAGAGTACTTGACAAGTTTATATTCCCACCAGCAAGGTATGAGTGTTACTTGAATTCTCACCAACATTGGTGCTGTCAGACATTTTTGTTTGTCATTCTACTGGGTTTGAAGTGGTATTACACTGTGATTATAATATGCATTTCCCTGGTGACTAATAATGCTGAACATCTTTTCATGTGCACAGTGCCCATTTATGTCCTCTGTTTATAAAGTATCAAGTCTTTTGACACTTTTACAGATGGTTAAACTTTTTATTGTTAATTTGTGGGAGTCTTTTATGTATTTTGAATACAAGTTCTTTGCCCAGTATATGTAATTAAATATTTTTCCCTAGTATGTCCTTTGTTTACTCATTTCCTTAATGACATCTTTTGGTGATCAGAACATTTTTAATTTTAATAACTTGCACTGTATCACTTCTTTTTATGGTTTGTGATTTTTGTGTCCTCAACCTTAACCTAAACTTAACCTAAAGTTATGAAGATATTTGCTTGTTTTTCTTCTAGTTCTATGATTCTGGGTTTTATGTTTAACTCAATAATCCAACTCAAATTAATTTTGGGAGATGGACTGCAACAGTCATTTCTCCCTACATGAATATCCGGTAGTTCCAACAGCGTTTGTTAAAAACACTGTCTTTTCTCCATTGAATTTTCTTAACATCTTTTATGGAAAATGGTTGACCCTATATATGTAGGTTTATTTCTGAACTCTATACTGTTACACTGTTGTATTTGCTTACCTGTATACCAACATCACACTGTCTTGGTAACTCTATCTTTATAGTAAGACTTGAACTCAGGTAATATATTTTATAATTACACTATTTATAAAAATATATATTTAAAAAATTCATAATTCTTTTTCACAATTGTGGCTATTCTAGATTATTCTTGCCTCCACATGAATTTTAGAACTATATTCTCTATTACCTTAAAAGAAACTCCTGGAATTTTGATAGGAATTATAGATGAATCTATGTATCAGTTTGGAGACAATGGACATATTAAAAATATAGTTTTCCAATCCATGAATATGGCTGATTTATGCTTTCATTGATGTTTTTAATTTATCTTTACAATCTTTTATAGGAGTCAGTAATATATATCTTACTCATCTTGCATTAGAGTCATTCTTATTCATCAGATATTCTTCATGCTACTATTAAAGTGAATTTTAAAATCAATTTCCAATTGTTTAATGCTAGAATACACAGAAAATAATTATTCCTTATGTAGCTTTTGTGACATTTTTAAATTTATTTATTGTTTACAGTACAGTAATTTGTAAATTCCTTTAGATTTTCTATGTGTAAATCATGACATATCTGATCTCCCCCAACAAAAGAAATTTTTTACTTCTTTTAATTCTTAATTTCTAATTCTTGCCTAATTGCATTGTTTTATACCCTATGGGGAAAAATATTTAACATTTCATCATTAATTAAGATGTTACTGAAAGATTTTTTCATATATATCTTTTATTAGAATGAGGAAGTTCCTTTCTATTTTAAGTTTGCTGTAATAAATTTTATATTATAAAGAGATGCTGCTTTAACTATTCAGATTATAAATGGTCTTTCTCTTTAAACTTGTTAATGAATGTTATTATACTGATTTTCATTGGAGTTTGGGAATAATCCCACTTGGTTATATTATCCAATTTATACATTGCTTGATCCAATTTGTAATATTTTGCTAAGGATTTTCACATCTATATTTATGAGGCATATTGGCCTATTGTTTTCTTTTAACATTTTTATCAAGGTCTGTTATAAGAGCTATGATGCCTTCATAAATTGGGAAGTAAGTGTACTTATTTTTGAAGTCAATAACCAAAGGAATGATGGCTAATCAAATATTAAACCCTTTATGAAAGGGTTTATGAAAGGGTTTATGAAAGCTTCTATGAAAGCTTTATGAAAGCTTCTAGAATTATAATTCACAACATTTCAGAACTCCTCCAATCAACTGATATAAATTTATTTTAAGACCCATGGTTGAAATTAAATGCTCCCACTTTAACAACTCTGCAGCTGCATAGGCTGCATCTTCACAATGCCCTCTTCTGAATATTTGGGTGGCCGGGTACCTCCACGGTGAAAATCTTATTAAGCACAATAGAATATTCTGAATTTTAAAACTCACTTGGAATTGCAGATATGTCAGTGCTTTAGGAAGATAGACACTTGTGGAACACATGCTCTGAAGTCAGTAAACGCAAACCATCTGAGCAACAAATGTAGCCCTTGAGAGTTCATTTGAAAGGAAACCTCCCAAATCCTGCTACTCAAGAGATGAGAGGGAAATGACAGCTCTCTTCAACAGGAATAAGTTTATTTCAAGCAGTTGTTCAAAGGTTTATCTAGAATGTGGACTTTTTTTTTTATCACCTACATTCCAGAGATACTATAACATTAGAGAAAACATTTAAATTGCTCTTTGAGCCAGAAACCACCCAATACTGTGAGTTAATTACTTAAAATAATAATAGAAACACATTTGAGGCCTTTAAACAGGAAAAATGTACTCAGGAGCATGGTCTTCTCTGTTTTATTTCTTTTGAAAATGAAACGTATTAGCAATGACAGATGAAGCGGGCCTGCAGGAGATGTGGCCGAGGTGTGTGGTGACAGCCTGGCATTCACAATGGATGTACTGGTGTGCCTCAGGCAGCTGCTTCATATACTCCACATTTTGAAAGCTAGTAATACAGCATCGTTTCTTACATTTTACTGGATATTATAAGATAAACGTATTGCACAAGAAATCTGAGGTGGAATGGCCCTTTATATAAGTGGAATGCCTGCATTCCAAGTAAGGAAAATTTTCAGCAAGGATTGAGTCATTTCTGTTATCAGGGACAAATGTGCTGTGGGCCTCCTACCTCGATTCCTTAATACCATAGACAAGACTGATTTACTAGAAACTTATATGCTAAATTATTCTCCTACTAACAGAACTCAGTATGTCTCACAAAGTAGGACTCTCAGGTTCAATCTACTTTAGTACTCTTTTGTATGTATATGAGCTACAAGAAAGAATCAAAAGTGCATCAATTCTAATTAGGATGATGAGGTTAGACATTTCCTAACTAATAATCTGCTGTTAACTTGTAACATTAGGTAACATGACTGTAATAAAAAATTACGGCATAGGAAGAAGAAGAGAGATTTACTCAAGAAATCACTAGAAATAAGAGATCTCAAAAAAGACCAAAAGTGACTGACCAACAGAGAAAAGTGCTTGGAGATACAAGGAAAAGAGATGGTGAGGAGGGTCTACAGACATATAACAGAGAAAAGAAATTATAATATCTCTTTTCCCTTCCCTTCAAAGTCACATGGTATAAGTAGCAAATGTTAAAAGATCCAAGGAGCCAAGCACAGAGCTGAGGATATATTCTACCCAGGGTCTGGAGGAATTTGATCTGAAGCTTCCAAAGCAGATACTTGGTAATACATATCAAGAAAATACCATGTTTGAAGATACAATTGAGCAAAATAATGTACTTGTACAAACTGGGATTAAGGAAACCAAGGGCATATTTACCCTTTTAAGAATATACTGACCTGCTGTTCATTAGTTAGTGTGTCCGCATTTCAATCAAATATCCTTTTGCATGACCAAAGTATCTAAGTATGGCTTCTACTTTCAAATTTCCTAAAATTTCCAATTTAGGATTAAAGGGAAATATAAGCTCTCTTTGGTAAAATAATTAGCATGAGAGCACATTTACCAGGAATATTTTATTGTGGGCTAAAAAAAGACCTAAATGTCTGTACCCAAAAATATGAATTTTTCTGTTATTTTTAACTACTCACCCAAGCCAACTCAGTATAAAATCTGAAAAATCTTGGGAATCCCCTGGCAGTCCAGTGGTTAGGACTGGGTACTTTCATTTCAGTGGCCCGTTTTGATCCCTGGTCAGGGAACTAAGATCCCACAAGCTGCATGGTGTGGCCAAAAAAAAATTAAAAATCTGAAAAATCTCATCTGTGCTAGAATATCATATTCAAAGAACTCAATAATGGATTCCAGGAATAGACAACCTTAAAAGATACAGAGGATGCTATACATGTGATACGAATCAAGGGGTTTCAAAAGCCCAAGCTGGCTTAGTTCTTAAAATTGATATTATCGTCATTTGGGTCAAGTTATACAGTAGATTGCAATTATTTTATGTTTTATTTTCAAATGTATAGTAAACTAATTCACCTCTTTAAAAAGAAAAATAAATAAATAAAGTAGTAAAAATAGAAGTAGACATTTCTCCAAAGAGGAAATGCAGATAGCCAACAGGCACATGAAAAGTTACTCGACATCCCTCATCATCAGAAAAATGCCAATCAAAACCACAATGAGATATCCCTTCACACATGTCATAATGGCCATGATTAAAAAGACAAGAAATTACAAGTGCTGGTGAGGATATTGAGAAAAGAAACTTAGTATATGGTATTGGTGGGAAAACAAATTTGTACAGCCACTGTAGAAAACAATATGAAAGTTCCTCAAAAAATTAAAAATCGAAATACCATAAGATCTAGTAATTCCACCCCTGAGTGTCAGTCTGAAGAAAATGAAAACACTGTGCCCATCGATAGATAAATGGACAAAGAAGATGTGATTTTTATTTTTATATAAAATTTATATAAATATATATATAATATATTTTATTATATATATTAAAATATATTTTATATTTACATTATATATATATATATATATATATAAAATGGAATGCTACTCAGCCACAAAAAAAGAATAAAATCTTATCATTTGCAACAAGATGGATAGACCTAGAGGGTATTATGTTCAGTGAAATAAGTCAGACAAAGAAAGACAAATACTATATGTATTCACTTAAGTGTGGAATCCAAAAAACAAACAAATGAATCAATATAATAAAACAGAAACAGACTTACAGAGAATAAACTAGTAGTTGCCAGAGGGAAGAGGGGTGGGGGAGGAAAGAAATACATAAAGGGGATTAAGAAGTACAAACTACCAGTTATAAAATACATAAGTCACAGGGATATAATGTACAGCCTAGGGAATATAATCAATGTTTTATAATAACTTTGTATGGTGTGCAATCTATAAAAATATTGAAACAGTATGTTGTACACCTGAAACTAATATATATTGTAAATCAACTATAGTTTTTAAAAAATTGCAAACCTTCTGACAAGGGGAGCCAGAAAACTGAATCAGGGAAACTATGATCACTAAAAAGAGCGGGAGAATCTCAAAATGGAAACAAAACAGAAAAGCAGTCTCAGACTCTGTTCCCATTTTGGAATGATCCTGGAATTATGTATACATGGGACAGACCCAAAGCAGCTCAGCAAGAGGCATGAAATGTGAACTTAGGTCAGAGCGGCTGCTCAAGCAACAGATTATGCAATTAAAGTCCAGCAAAGATAATTGCCAGCTAAAACAAACAAACAAGAAAATTCGTCAGAGAAAATATTCCAAGCTTTTGGAAAAAGTTCCAAAGTTATTATTCATAATGTCTAGAATATAATTTGAAGTTACTGGTTATATAAAGAACCAAAATAAAAGAAAAGAAACATATTTCCAGGAGAAAAAACCCTGAGATAACCTAGATATAGACTTAAATATTTACTAGATGTATATACTTTATATAAAGTGATAGAATATTCATTGGACATGGACCATGGAAAGTTAAGGTTGTAAACTGTAGTACCTATGCAAGCACTAAAAATAATGCAAAAAAGTATAGGAATAGAGCCAACTGGAAAATTAAAGTTGAATTCTAAAAAATATTGAAATAATCCAAAAAAAAAAGAGTCAGTCAGAAGGGAGAGAAAAACAAAAAGTAGAGGAAACGAAGAAAACTATTAATAAAATTGTAGACAAATACACAAGTTATAGTAAATATTACAATAAATGTTAACTGAAACATCATGTATCTGACGGAGCTTATACAAAGAATATAAAAGAACTTATACAACTCAATAATAAAAATATAGTCAACTCATTAACAAAAAAACAAAAATGGTAAACAATTTGAATAGACACATGACAGAAGAAGGTATAAGCACAGAAAAATGCTCAACACATCTAGTCTTTAGGGAAATGCAAGCACAAAATGATCAGGGAAATAAAAGCATAAAAAATATGTGCTTAGGGTTAAATTTAAAAGATTTACAATACTAAGTATTGGTAAGAATGTGAAACAACTGGAACTTTCATACGGTGTTGGTTAAAATATAAAATGTTATAACAACTTTGCAGTATAGCAGTATATACTAAGGTTTATATATATATATAATACATTATATATATTATATATATATATATACACACCATATGACTCAGAAATAATACTCCTAACTATATACCCAACTGAATGTAGATTCGTGGTTTTCTGGCGCTAGGAGTTGGAAGAGAAGGATAAGTTTTATTTTACTTACTATATTTAAATATTATCACTTCAACATATATTCAATATTTAATAATATTATTGAGATATTTTACATTCTTTTTTTATATTAAATCTACCAAAAAGTGTATGTTTTACACTTACAGCACATTTCAGTTTGGACCAGCCACATTTCAAGTGTTAATAGTCACATGTGTCTAGTGACTACTTTATTAGGCAATGCAGACTGCAGAGATGAGAAAACCGAGGCTTATAAAACTTAAGAAATTGACCCAAGATTACACAATTAGAAACAGAGACTGACCTTAGGTTTAGACTGAAGTTGTCTGACTCTAAAGTCTAGGAAGATTAACCACTAAGCGTAATGTACTGCCTCCTCTTCAAGATGATGAATAAAATCCTTAAGTGCTAAGGATCTGAGCTTAAGTAAGTGATGATATTTTGGCCATATCAGGGTATATCTGCCTAACCAGTAGCAACAGAATGCTATTTGTACAACTGATTGAAGACTGCCTTCCAAAATAATGCAACCAAAGGGTCAATTATGATAAGCTTCAGTGAATATCAAAACCCTAAAACTGGGAGAGTTAAGGGATTTTGTGTGCAACTTAATGTCAGTTTTTGTAATTTTTTATGGACCCAAAACCCATAGAATCATGCCTGAGTCCTAAGTAGATTTGCTGCTGGAAGTTAAAACTATAATCCGTTTCAGTAAAATCTTTGCGAGATCCAGGTGTACAAACAGCTTGGCTCTAATACACTATAGAGGAGAAATACATTTTCCCCTATGATATACTAGGTCTTTGAGCATACTTGGCATCTCTAAGTCATTGTAATAGCCAAAGAAGTAGGTAGCAGGTAAGCAAGAGACAAGTGGAACTTGGAAGAGGAGGTGACCATGCACATGGGAATAAAAATGCCGGGTATAATTATCACTTCTGTCCAGCAGAGCATGCTGTATAACTCCCAGGGGATATGGTGAAGAATGGCAAACACAGCAAAAGATGAGAATGTACAAAAGAAAGATGTTAGTGTTTGGATGACAGAATATTTTTGTGAATATATACAAGGCATATGCTTGTGCAATAGCACTATTCAGATTATACTTTAAAATATCTTAAAACAATGAGAAAATTTATATAAGTAGAATAACCAGAGATAATGTTGGCTTTAGGTTGTTTGGATCCAGAGGTTACTATATTTTCAGCACTATAACTCCAATTCCCTGTGACTCTCTTCACTCTGCCCTACTCTGTGAGACAGTTACATTCTCCAGTGTCTCAGTTCATGGTAGGGAATGCTGCAGGCATTCTGATGCATAGCTCTTCTACAGCTATTTTGCATAACTATGGACATTGATCCTAGTTGGACCTTCTTAGATCACCCACCCACTGCTGTGAAGTGAGGGTAATAGTACACAATTTATCTTGGATCTGGAGATGAGGTCAAGATAACCCAATGAATGTCAGAGGCTACCAATTACCTATAAGGCGTGGTACTCCCATAAACACTTGAGCAGTAGTTCATTTTTGGAGATCAGAAACTGCATTAGCTATTAGGAGCAAGACGCAGTAGTGAAGCACAGGTGAGTTCAATTTTTAACTGCCACCTGATGTGCCGTGGGCAAATATTTTACATTTATATAATAATATTGTATATATATATATATAATTTATATTATATATACATGTTTTCCATTTTCTACAGTTTTACTGTAAACATTTTAAACATACTACAGAAAAGTGGAAATAATTTTACACAGAACGCCTATATACATACCATTTAGATTTTATAATAAATATTTTACGATGCTTGCTTTATTACACATCTCTCCATCTATCATTTCTTTTACCAATCCATTATTATTGCTTTATTTCAAAGTTGAAGGCATCAGTTCCCTTCAGTCTACATACTTCAGCATGCATATTATTAACCAGAGTTCAATATTTGTTTCTGATTTACTTTTAGGTAAAATTTACATAAATGAAATTCACAAATGGTAAAGGTATCATCTGATACATTTTGACAAATACGTACACTTGTGAAACTCAAACTCCTGTCAGATATAGAATATTACCACCACCCTCGGAAGCCCTCACGGCTCCTCCCAGTAAATCTAAACTCCTACTTCTATACAAGCAGCAACTCTTCTAATGGTTTTCTACCAGAGATTAATTTTTACCATTCTCAAATACCATATGAACGGAACCATATAGTATGCACTCTTTTGTAAAAGACGTTGTGTACTCAACCGAATGTTGTGGGTATGGGTTCTGTTTGTTTTGGGTCACTTTCCAGGGGAAGGAAGGAAGGAAGGAAGGAAGGGAGGGAGGGAGGGAGGGAGGAAAAGAAAGAAATTCCACATTTTATGGTTATTATCTGCTGAAAGATTTGTCTGATAAGAGCTTACTCTGCCATTTCGCCATTTCTGTATGCTTAACTGCATTTATGTATAGATTTATAAAGAATCACTATTTCATGACATAAAGGATATGATTGTGGGAATTTTTTCTTTGTTTTCCTAATAGGTGTTGAATTTAACTGAGCTGATTCCAGTCTCTTACCTGGTCTGTATTGGGATTTCAAGCTGGTTTTAGTGATTCACTTGTGTCTTTGAAACCATGATATATACTCTATGAAAAAGTCACTGGTCCATAAACTTGGTAAACTTATGACTTTGCTCTTCCTTAAGACAATGCTCCAACCAATTGCTTGGTATGAGGCTATTCTACTCCACATGCCTATTAATGATTATCCCTTATCTTAGTCTTTTCATTTTCATGATGATTACTCTTTAAGTACTTCTGACCTATTTCCCTGCCCCTTATTTCTCCCTAGGTATAGCTCATTAATAGCTCCGTATCTTCATGCCTCTCTGTAGCTACATCTTCCCACACTTGCTCTGCCTTGGCTATGTGACTTTCTTTGGACAGTAGTAAATGTAATGCAGTTAGGGACACTTGCTCATTTCTGCTTCTCTCTTGTACAATTTGGCTTGTCTATTCTTGTACCTGTGTTACATCGTGAGACCATGCTCAGGCCACTCAGCTTAAGAACTGTGAGAATCTCATGGAGAGAGGCAAACAATTGATTGTCCCAGTCATCCCAGCAGTCCTAGATAAGACCATCCTATATTGATCAATAGACAGTCAAATTCCAGACATGTAAAGCAATCCAGTTATGAACAAAAGAATCCCCTAGCTGAGCTCCATAAATATTGCCAACATTTGATGAGGTAAATAATTGCTTATTGCTTTGGACCACGGGGTTTTAGGGTGGCTTGTTACAAAGTATTTCTGTGGCAGTAGATAAAGGATATACCATGGAAGGGAAGTTAGTTATCTGGTTAGTGATATTTGCCATTAGTCATGTTTGTGGATTGAAGGAAGCTAATGAATAGAGCATTTTATCTTCAAAGATTTGGTGGTTTATTTGTTTGTTCGCTCATTGCTTATTCTCTCAGAGCAGTGGGAGTCTCTCCTTTAGGGTTATCCCAAGGTCTAAACCAAGAGGTGGGGCTTAGGAAGCTCATTTTCAGTCACACTAAACTACATCTTCCATGTGAGCCTGTTTCAATAACAATGTTTTCTTTCTCTACCCGCTAACTCTTGTCTTATACCTCATTTGGTCCAAAGCCAAGGGAAGCAAGAATAGAGCTATCAAGTGGACTCGAACATAAAGGAATCATTTGAATTTGAGCAAAAACTTAAGTCCATAAAAATGTTAATATTTGGGGAAAGACTGAGGAGAAGTGCAAAAGCCGAGGAATGTAGTACTATGTAAAAACAGTTTATTTTGGATTCAGTAGACCCTAAAGCAAAAGAGAAGAACTCTAGAGTCTAGGTTAGTGCTAGATTTTACAAAGAAGGAAACTGAAACCAAATGAGCTCACGTGACAGGCTTAATGTCACATAGTGAATTTAGCATAAAAGTTAAGACAGGAACTTGAATTCGTTGGTGTCTGTGTTCTAGAAAAGCAGTAAAGTGTTATAGAAAGAGAATGATATCTGATATCAGAAGACCTGAATTTTAGTCCCAGCATCTCCTCTCACTCAATGTGTGGTTTAGAGTCAGTCACTAGAACTCTTTATGTCTCAGTTTTCTCATAGGGAAAATGTGAATAATGTCTGTCATGACTCTCTTACATATTTGCATGAGAATTATTTAAATAATAAGGCACCATGCTTTGTGAATTTAAGTTAATTCATCCTAACGTTTATTATGAGTCAATCATATGTCGGGCATGATACTAATTGTTGAGGATACAAAAATGGTCTCAGGGAATTTAGAGTCTAAAGGGAGAGATAGACAATAAATAATATCAAAATAAATTGATAAATGCTAAGATACAGATACACAAGGGAGGGGATGTTAAGGGACCATAAGAGTATTTGGCTCAAACAGAAATAATGAACTTAAAGCAGTTCTAGTTCAGCCAGTTCGATAAAGGATAAATTAAAATTGTCCAGGTGAAAAATACAAAGGCCACTTAGGCAGAGGAAATGTCAACAAAGCAGGGCAGAATGTATTCCCTACTGAATAAAATTTCTACTACCAAATCATAAAAGGTGTAGCAAGAGGCAAAAAGACCAGTGCGTAAAGGTCAAGTCATAAATTGGGACATTAGAGATCCAATGAAAAACGTTTAGCAGGGAAATTACATGGCTTGATTTATGTTTCAGTTAGAATATTCTAGCTGCATTGGGAGGGAGACCAACAATTTAGGAAAGAAAATATAAAAATATAAACATTAGTGCAAAGTAATAAGGATGAAAAGGAAATGACAGATTAGAGAAATTCTATATTCAGCAAATGTCTATTTTATTATTGTTTTTATTATAGAAAATTGTTTCCTTGAGTGTTTTTTTTTTCTCTTATAGAATTTAGTTAAGTATTGGAGGCTCCAGGAGAATGCTTTTTCCTCTCATATTTATTACTGGCTTTGTCTTACTCATGTGATCTGTTTACCATGATAAATGGAATACTCCTTTTATTTTTTTGGACTTAGATAGAGCCAAACATAATTGCTTCACTCATCTTTACACCAAAAGGAATGCTGAAATCAGTAAACGTTCTTTTTTTTTTTTCTAAATGGTAAGCCAGAAATACAATGCGCCAATATATCCTGGGCAACACAATCATACCCGAATGGTTTCCAAAAAGATAATTGATTCAGCATACTGTTAAAGTTTACTCCAGCAATAAAATAGCATTTCCCTCCTTATGAAGGCTTTTATACTTAAATTCTAAGTGCCTAGAGCAGCAAATATCTGCAACCATGTAACAAATATTACACGACATTTGCAGGAAAGCAAGGAAAACTTGATTGTTTCTATGCATACAATGAAAAATCCTCTGTGCACACAGCCAAGTAAGATTTCTCTTACCTGTGCAGACAGCCCTATGAAGATTTCTCCTGCCCAAATACATATGCCTCAAGAACCCATAGTGGGACAAAGATTTGATCATAAATGGTTTGTTTCTTTAGGTAAGTTGCTCAAAATTTTTCATTAATAGAAAATAGTCTCATGAGGTATAACCATAATAAAGTCTTGTAAGTGTTTTCAAAATGTTATGCTGGAAGCCTGTCACTTCATAACATTAAGTGGGGTTAATTCTCTCTTTAGAGTGGAAAGAAGAATAAGTGAAGAAAGTATTTCTTCACTTAAGTATTTGACTTAATGCATAATTTAAGCATAGGTTTCCCCTGCCATCTAAAAATAGAGTGAGCCTAGGAAACCCTTCCTATGCTGGAATGCTTAAAGCAAAGAAGCAATTATCTTGGGACGCACAAAATATTTTGTGCTAATGGATGCACAAAATAAATTGAGATAAAACACAGATGACCACAGACACAGTTCAAAGCTATGGTGGCTTGTTGCTGAGATGCTGAGTGTAGTTCTGGGAATGAGCTGCGGGTGCCAGTCTCTTTGCCCGGGGTGCACGCTGCCTCTATAATGGCCCCACTCTGCAAAACAAACACTGAATGTTTTTTGCTTTTTGTCTTTTTTCGTAAAAGTGGAAGTCCTTTTCAGATTTCTTCCAGTTAGTGAAAACAGGTATAGTTGTCCCTTGGTATCCATGGGGAATTGGTTCCAGGACCCCCCTCAGATACCAAAATCCATAAATGCTCAAGTCTGTTATATAAATGTTGTGATATTTGCAATATAGCCCATGCACATCCTCCCTTCTGCTTTAATCATCTCTAGATTACTTATAATACCTAATACAATAGCAAAATATGTAAATAGTTGCCAACACACAGCAAATTCAAATTTTGACTTTTGGAACTTTGTGGAACCTTTTTTTTGAAATATTTTCTATCTGTGGTTGGTTGAATCTGCAGATGCGGAACCCATGGACATGGAGGGCCAACTGTACTAATGCAGGTCTTCCAGAAAAGCCAAGTAGCGGAAAGTGAACTTTCAAAAAGCAGGGGATACCTGTATATGGTCGGAAATGTGAACCCAGGTTCTACTTCTTAATCTAGTTCTGCTTTTACGATATTGACTTGTCTACTCTTAACACTTTAAAAAGGACTGTTTTATCCAGTTTCAGAGCATAAGTAGATTATATTCATGGACTTATTCAGAAACTGGAGACTTGCCTGGACCCTTAGTTTTTCCATGATTTCTTTGTTTCCACTGTTACCAGGTCAAAATGAAGCCAAATGAGCCTTCTGGAATAACTACTTTCTCACTCTTTCCTGCATGCCTCATAGTGTAGAAGGCTTCAAGATGGTCACATAGCTTTCTTGGTGGTCTTCTGGATTAGGATCACATAATGTACTTAAATTTGTCCAGTCTGGCTACGAGCCTGGTTTTCTGTCCACGATAAAATTTTTTTTCACGTATTTTATGCACTTTTGTTTTTAGCCACAACTATGAAATTACTATCATAAATAAGGTTAAGTGTACATATAAAGTTTAAATTAATTTATGATCTTTAATCTGCATGACTGCTGTTGTGAGTACCAGTGTATATACACAAACTATGCACCTTTAAAAAGAAAGGAAGACACACACACATTTCAACCAAAACTTACTCGATTCAATTGCAGAGCTCCTCCAAGGCACCAAGCCACAGCTAAATAACAAATGCATGATGGAATTCTACAATCCACTAACAAATTGTGATTTGGGAAACAGTTAAAAAGCTATGTGGCTGATATATCTAAATGAGGTGACTATCATTTCTACATAGGGTAGAATTTTGTTTTGTTTTTTCTAGGACATAAGAGGTTGATTAACCACATTTCATGAGCAATACAGTTTTATAAGTAGTAAATAAAACAGATAGTTCATAGTAATAATTCATGAGATGCAGTACTGAATTCCCCTATGTTGCTCTAAATTGTTACAACTTTTTTCTGATTAGGTATAGAAAGCTCATTTTATTTAAATTAAATTAAATTGCTTATGTTAAAGTAAATCTATTAACCCTGTGTTTACTTTTAACAATGTATCTTATAAGGATTCTTATGAAAGGCACCACTATTAAAAATGTTAATTTTATACATATGTATATACACATATATGTATACATATGTATATATATGTAAATATATATAATAAAAGCATTAAAGTAAAATAGATAACAATATAAAATTTACTTAATAGATGACTATATTTCTCTGGACACAAGCATGTTCGATACCAATTTTCCAAAGAATTAGCCTATCCCAGAAATAAGTGTTTTTTCTTTTAAATTTTTTTAAGTTTCTCAAACTGATGACAAAGCTGCTGGATTGTGGATACTTCATATAGTTACTCAGCCATGTCACAAAGTCCTGAGCCTATTTAAATTTTTAAGATTTTTATATATTTTCTCATCTCAACCAAGTATATTATTTCACTGCAAGTGAAAGAAAACTTGACCCAAACTTACTTCTGGGAAAAAAAATATATGGGGGCGGGGTGGGCGGGGCCTTTATTTGCTATCGTAGTTTCTATTGCTTTAACAAATTTCTACAAACTTGGTGGCTTAAAAAAGTACACATTAATTGTCTTACAGTTCTGTTTTTTAGTCATGGGACATGCATCTCACTGGGCTAAAATCAAGTTGTCGTCAGGCTGCATTTCTTTCTAGAGGGTCTAGGGAAGAATCCATTTTCTTGACTTCTCCAGCTTCTAAAGGCGGCCCACACGTCTTGTGTTATGGACCCACTCCTCCGTCTTCAGAGGCAGCAATGTTACCACTTTCTGAGTATTCTTCCCCAGTCATGTCTGCCTCTGAATCTCCACTTCTGCCTCTCTCTTCTACTATCAAAGACTCTTGCAATTACATTAGGCCCACTAGATAATCCAGAATAATCTCTCTATTTTAAAGTCAGCTGATTAGCAGCCTTACTTTTATCAGCAACCCTAATTTCTCCTTGCTGTGGAACCTAACAGATTTATCCATTCCAAGGACAAGGACCTGGACATCTTGAGAGAGTGTTATTCTGCCCATCACACTCATATTCCTAAAAAGCACAACGAATAGCATTAGTTTCAGGCACAGTTCTATCAAGAATATTTACATAAATTAGGTCATCAGAACCATGTTTTCCTCTTAATCTCTTGGATTCCTCTCAGTTCTATTTCCTTTAACTTGTCAAGATGGATGCAGCAGCATCTTTAAACCATATCCGTTCAGTTTTATACTAAAGAATGTATCTTTTCTCTTGATCCAAATAAAAGTCTCAATAACTGTCTTTGGCTTTGATTGGCTTGGCTTGAGTCCCGCGTCTATTTTTAATCTAATCACTGTTCCAGAAGGTAAGAAGGCTTAAGTCATGTGCATCCTTTGTAACAGGATTACTGTCGGCAGACACCCATGAACAGAGATTGAACAAGGTAATGGAACCTCAAGTGGAAACTTGAGGCTGATGTCATAAATATGGTTAATAGATGCTGGTTGGCAAAAAAAAAAAAAAAAAGTAACACATAAAAGCATCAGCTACTGCCCCAGTCTACATTACATTCATATCAACCAAGTCAAAACAGTGAGAGGTGTCTACCTGAAACAAGAAGATGCTGTTTCTTGTAGAAATGCTGAAAAGCCAAACTCTACTGTCATAGATGACAATTTGTGTGCTCATGCAACAGTGAACCTGAGTTCTTAAGAAAAAAGTCTTCCAGCTACAAACTTAACCTTTCTCTCTAGTCTCATCTTTCTCATTCCCCATCTGAGCCCCTTGCTCCAGTGAGCCTAGACTCGTCACCATATGTATGCCATGGACAATCCCCCTCTACTCAGACGAGCTTGCCCCTCTGCTCCTAACCCTAGAGTTTTTTAACCTGAGTCTCAGTTTCTACATGGAAAGAGTACCAATCTTGAAAAAGAAAAATCTTGATCCTAGTGTTATTTTAAAATAAAAGATGTAGTAATATGTATAACGCTCATGTTGTGAAATAGTTGCTAATACATAAGCCATATATTTATATTTATACTTTTTATATTTTTATATTTATACATTTGTGTGTGTGAGAGAGAGAGTAGTTTGGAAGTTATTAAATAGAAAAACTATAAAAGACTCCTAAAGTGACATGTCCAACTCACTCTACAATTAAAGATATAATGCGCTAAACCACAAGGGCATATAACTTTTTTTTTTTTTTTTTTTACTAAGTGTGGTTTTAATCTCAAATATTTTAGATAATGACTATCCATTACCTTGAGACCAATGCCTGTCACTGAATATAGTAAGATAAATGTGCATATGGAGTTGTCTTTACCTCTTTTCTTGCCATGTATTTAAGATATATTATACATTTAGCCTGGGACATTTATCAAGGAAAAAAGGGCAAAATTTAAGACATAATCAGTTTTAGATTTTGACTTGACTCTTATTGGTGAAAACTAGCATAATACCACATTTTGCAATCAATCAATTAGAAGGAAAATGATAATACTACTTCATATATCTCAGTACTTTTCACTTAGAGGTCTTAAAGAGAAAAAGACACTTTGCAAATAAGAATTAATGAAACCCTCAAAGTGCTCCTCTGAGTTAGGTAAATATTATTTCAGTCATTTAAACATCTGCAGTCCAATGGCTTTGACAGTTTAGCGACTTACTCAAGGCTACAGATTAAATCGAAGGCAGGTCCAAACTCCAATTTAGCGGCCAGGCTGCCAGATTCTTACCGTGTTGTTTGTGGTCGGTTACAAAGCAAGATCCTCATTTTAAAAATGGAAGAGACATGTAGTTTTAATTTAAATCAAATTTATCAGGGACTTGACTGCCCCAGCTTTTAAAGCCCCCTTCCTTGTTCTGGATTTGTTCCACAGGTTTCCAAGATACAGAGTTACTCTAACTCTTTGGCCGCCATTTGTCTTTCCTGGTTTCCTGCTAACCTTTGCAGATTCTTGAAAGCATGCCTATCTCTTCCCTTGTGTCCAACGCAGATTCTTCTAGTGCAAAGGAATTTACATCAAATGGGGAGGAATTCTTTCTATTTTGGATGAGCGCTGTTGGGAGTTAAAATTGAGGAGCTGGCAGAAAGTCGTCTATACTGTATACATCTCTCTCCCTCTTATAGCTCATGCCAATAAATACGTTTTTCTTTTATTTTAAATTTCCTTGCTACGGTGTCCTGTTCATCATCTCTGTTCTCGGGATGAACTTTCCACCACTGACATTATATACAGAGGTGCGCAGCACAGGTGGGTTTAAAGGAATTCAAAATCTATGCATATTTTAAAGCACAAATTGAGAGGATTATATATAAATACGCTTGAATGCAGCCAAGATTCTGAAAGGCAATATTTAGAAGATAACACAATGAAATCAAAGGAAGAAATATCTCTCTAACCAGAGGTACAAAACTCAATGGAAGCTAAACATAGCTTTAAGTAATAATATTTTTAAAAGTTAGAAAATACGCAGTCCTCTGCTAGTGTGATTGAATTCATGTAATCTATGACCGTCATTTTTTTTTTTTTTTTTTACTTAGAGGAATCTGTTATTAGAAATCTCACGGATAGTAATAACCAACTTAGAGTGGCAGTTTCATTAACCTCTTTTTTTTTAAGTTATTGAATTTGTCACAATACTGCTTCCATTTTATGTCTTGGCTTTTTTTGTCCACGAGGCATGTGGGATCCCAGCCCCTGATCAGGGATCGAACTCGCACCCCGACATTGGAAGGCAAAGTCTCAATCACTGGACCGCTGGGGAAGTGCCAAGCTCTTTTAACATACTGGACATTTTAATCCATTTAACAATATGTTTGACACAATCCCTCCTGGCTTGGCTGCTACACAGACAGGAATCTCATCAGTGGCTACTGGGGAAGGGGAGGAAGCCAGAAATCGGACACCTGGGAATAAGTGGTTTAATGTCACACCAAAGCTGACCTTCATGAAAAATGGCAGAGTTCAAAGCCAATCCTCAAAGGGATGTGACATATTTAAGTTTATCGTGGCCCTGCTTTCAATATTTATAGGGTGTCCTAACCTGGTGGATAGGAATTCTAAGCTGTCATTTTTATATTATATTCGGACTAAGAGTTACGTGTGTGATGGTGTCATTGTTTAGGGTACCTAATTTGTCTGGAGCAAAAACCAAACTTTAGTAAGCATAGAAGGCACCATGCTCTGTGTTTTAGCTTTCTATTGCTGTGTCATAAATTATCATAAATGTAACAACTTAATACCTATTTATTATCTCAACTTTCTATAGGTGGAAATATGGTTTGGCATAACTGGATTCTCTGCTCAGGGTCTCACGTGACTGAAATCCAAGCAGCAGCTGGGTCGCATTCTCCTTTTGGATCTACCTCTAGGCACAATTCAGGTTGTTGGCAGATTCTGGCTCCTTGGGGTTGGAGGAGTGAGATCTCCAGCTCCTAGAGGATTCCCACCATTCCCTCACACATGGCAGTCTCAACAACATGGCATCTTGCTTCTTCAAAGATAGCAGATGAATATTGATGGCTTCAAACTGCTAACTTCTTTTAAGCACTCAAATGATTAGGTCAGACCCACCCAGTATAATCCCTCTTTTGAAGATCTCACTGTCAACTGATAAATCACTTTAATTAAATCTTCAAAATCTCTCTCGCCATGCAATATAACATAACCATGGGAGTGATATTCCATTATTTTCATAGATCTTGTTTACAGGACAGGAATGAGATTACACACGGAATGTAAACCAGGAAGGCAGTAATCTCAGGGACCACATTACAATCCTGCCTACATTCCATATAGAGAAGGCCTAGAAATACACGGGTTGACCTTAAGTAGGGAGGGCTGGAAAGATGTTAAGACTCCCATTCCAAAGGGTAACTAGGGTGCACTCAGGCATCCAGACAGAAGCCAAGTTACTGAGCTCTGCAAAAGCAGCAGATGTGAAACTCAAAGCACAGGTGAATATTTAGGGTTCATACCAACCAGATAAATATCAAGATTGGGAAAGAAAGAATAACATCATATTTCATTCCACTGTGGAAATGGGGGTTACTTGATAGACTGGAGTGAACTTGGGCTTTGAAATCAGACTGACTAGAATTAAAACGTTAGCTCTGTCATTGCCTGACTACAGACTTCAGGCAAGCCACCTCAAAGATACGTTGAAGATAATGACATCTACGTCATAAACTCTTGAGCATAAAACTGAGGATATTGAAGGCACCATGTTAGTTTCCTTCTCTTTGTTGGCCCAGGAACTGAGTGAAACCAATCCTCTGGCTGTGTCTGCAGATAAGTAAAAGTAAAGAAGTGGAGGGTCTGACACTGAAGGTGAAGTGCTTGGAGTGTTAATTGATGCTGATGATACATTTTTAATTGACCATCTTAAGTTAGTTCAAAAGCAAAATCCAGGAAGAGATTACCTTATTATAAATATAAGGTTAGTTTAACTTTAAAACAATATTATAATATTATAATTATAATTATTTTTAAATAATTATTTTTTATAATTATATTTATTTAATTATAATTATTTTAAAAATATTGTTTAAATAAGTCATAGGCCATCGTGGCAAATTTGAGTTGCTTTGGCTAACATGAACTCCAGAACTCCACAATTTAAATATTTTTCTTCATTCTAGTACTGCTTAGTTCATTACTTCACGAAAAGATAAAGAGACACATTACTATCATATATCCACCAAAAAAAAATACCTTTACTATAGGAAAAGTATAGACAGTGCCATAATTTGGCCCTGCATTGTATTTATTCAAAGATATTCTCATGAATATGCTTGGGCCTGGTGTTGCCTACCACTCTAAAAGTTTTCTTTTCTGTAAGTTTACTTTTGAGGAGCAATTACATGGACACAGTTAGGTTTCCATCAGAGCCTTTTGTAACCTTCATCTTGGCTCTGCATTCATCACTGATAAAGAAGAATCAAAGCCAAAATTTTTGGTTAGACAGTGACGTACACCAGATACAACTTCCCTACAAACAAAAGTATATTTACTAATGAAACATAAAGGCCATAAATACTTAAAAGAGTTTCAAACACATTTACATTTTCCTCAACTGCTCCTGAGACATTTTGATTAGAATCAGTTGCTATGAAAGAAGGAAGATATACGGCCTTTAAAGAATTCTTGAAACTCTCACACAGCAATTCTGCTCTCATTTCATTAGCCACACAAGACCTGGTCATGCATAACTTCAAGTGGGTGAAGGAGTACATTTCTACCATACGCAGAAAAGACAGTTGTAACATACCTAATATCTATCACGGTATTCCCTTCCGGTCCCCAAATATGTATCTCAATCTCCTTTCAGAATGCAATATAAATTCACTCTGTTCTCCAGGGAAGGAAATCCCCAAATACAGGAGACTCAAGGCACAAACATACAGTGTAGCGTTTCTGGGTGGCATGTGACAATCTCTGCAATAGGGTTGATGTACAGTAGTCTCTTTATCTGACTCAGATGCGACTCCCCTAGATCTGGAGACCCATGAACATAAGAGAATTATCTGCCCCTCCACACATCCCTTTTGCACAGATACAACAGTGTCACAATGGTATATTTCCATTCAGAGTGACAAAATATGAGACAGCTGGCAGTCCCTGATCCTTAGCAATTCCGAGATCCCTCTGAGACAATATTTTAAGGGCACCCTCCTCCAGGAGTGGGCAATATACCTTGCCCTGCTTTCATTCCCTAGATGTATCTTCCTTGACCATAGTTTTCCATAGCTTCTGACTCAGCCTTCCAGGAAGTTTTCCTATTGCCATAATTATCTTTAACAACATTTGAAATGGAGCACGGGACACATGTCTAGTGCGGTCATTGAATGGTGCCCCCCCTCCACGTCCTAACCCCTAGAACCTGTGAAGGTGACCTTATTTATAAAAAGTGTTTTTGAAGATGCAATTAAGTGAAGGAACTTGAGATAAGATCATCGTGGATTATCCAGTTGGACCCTAAGTCCAATGACAACGAGCAAAAACACTCAGACACCATGTGAAGACATATGTAGATACTGGACGTATCCAGTATGTGGTGATACGTAGATACTGGCTATATTGGATACAGCTGTAAGCTAAGCCATACTTAGAGCCACTAGAACCCAGGGAGGGGCAAGGAAGGAGCCTCCACAAGAGCCTTCAGGGGAAACACAACCCTGTCAACACTTCGATTCAGACATCTGGCCTCCAAAACGGACAAAAAATGTTTGTTTGCTTTTTAAGTCACCAAGTTTGTTACAGCAGCCCTCGGAAACCAAAGGTATTCCTTAAGGCCACATGACTTGTGTTGGCTGGTAAAATGTGAGCATAAAAGATGAATCACTTTCACGTGGAAACATCTAGTTGCCATTGTGGGGCACTGTGGGACTCTCCTTTCCTTGCCTCAGTGATTATGGAAGCATGAATCAAGATGATGCCAACATCAGCCTGGGTCTCTGGCTGACTTAATGATCAGATTAGCCTGGCTGATCTGTTCTGGATGTGATTGCAAGCGATAAAGAAGTAAACGTTTGTGGTTTTAAGCCACTGAAATATTTGGCCAGTTAGTAACTGCAACAATCATACTCATGATTAAAGCAGTTAACATAGATTTGGGGATTAATAATTTCCTCTTGATGTTCAAATGCAAACTTTTACTAATTCCCTTTTAACATATTTGTTGTAAGTTCAAATATGGCTCAATAACAGTCCAAGGAAATATTAAAGAGGGAGCATCACGAAACTTGGAATCAGAAACACCTGTATTGGATACAATTACTTCTAATTCCTTTGAGAAGTCCCCTGAGTCCCAACCCTTCCCTTTGCAACACATAAACAGTAATATTGGTTCTTTCTTCACTAGATTTTGTGAGGCTCCAATAAGATAATTTATGGCAAAGACTTTGTAAACTATAAAGAATTACATACACATAATTGATTTCCATTCCACATCGTGATGACAGGAAGCTACCTACACCATAATATTTGGGGGCAAGTCTCTTACGAGGTGGACCAGAACTTCCAACCTTTCCTAAATGAATAATTCAGATTCCTCATATTTCCACATAGTCAGGAATCCCAGTGAGATGTATCAAAGAAAGCCGAACCCAGAAAAAAAGAAATACATTCCAAAGACGAATTCTGCTAAATGGGCCTGCTCACGATTCTTTATCTCCAAGATAGTAGATGAGCTTTTTTGGCTTAGAGAACCTGAGCTATTTATGGACCATGGCTGAGGGATGCTTAAAAACTCAGAGACAAACAGTAATCACATACAGATCCGCTGGGGCTTTGATATTTGGCGGGGCCACAAAACTGGTATGGAGATCTGAGAAATCTCTAAACAGAAATTGATTTAGAAATTCAAGCCAAAGATACAGTACACGGAGGAAGTAAGTGGTGATTATCAGAGGAAATAAAATGAACTTTGGAAATGAAGTTGGAACAATAAGAAATGTTGAAAATGATATTGATTAGTGTTAGTTTCTGCTTTATATGACATAAGAGTGGTTTATGAGAATAGTAGTCTATAGGAGAAGCCAGGTTTCTTTCTTTCTCCAACAAAATAATTCCTGAAACACTGAATTGCTAGCTAATGTGCTGGTTCAATTATGTCATGAACACAGGCTCTATCTCGCTACTCCACCATCCTTGTTTCTCACATGGCTGTTAGAACTTCAACCCTTACATTTTCATTCCAGCAAAGGAAAACAGAAAGTGAGAAGAAAGTCCATTATCATTTTAAGGAAGCTTCCTGAAACTACCCCAGAACACTTCTAATTACATATCATCGCATGCAACTAGTCACATAGCCACTCTGAGCCACAAAGACGCCAACAAATATAGTCTTTTAGCTGCAAGTGTTGCCACTTTGAGTATACTTGTTAGTTAGAAGGAGGATGAGAAAGAAGGTTGTAGTAGGTAAAACAATACTATCTGCTGCAGGAAATAAAAACTGAAGTAGAAATGAATGGGAAGAATAGTTAAAGAATAAGGAATAAGCATTTTTTTGTTATCTAAATAAGTATTTTTATCTAGAAATTCATTTATTTAATAGCTATCTATTGGTAGATAACCTAATGTGAGATACTATACTAGGTCCTATGGATACTGTGATGAATAAGACAGTGCTTGCCCTTAAGCAAATTGTAAGTGATGGAAGGGGGATTCATAATGATACATAAATAATTACAGTGAAAATACAGATATAACAGATGCCAAGAAGGAGGTAGTAAATGTTAACAGGTAATCTCTTTCAGTAGGTTGAAAGTATATGTTTGGTTGATCTTGGTCATAAGAGAGGTCTTGAACCAGGGTAGAGGGATTGTGTCAGTGGGAATCAAAGTTGGGGAATCCATATCAATATTTTAAGAAAGGAAGATGCAACAGGGCTTCAAAACTGAATGACGGGGCTTCCCTGGTGGCACAGTGGTTGAAAGTCCGCCTGCTAATGCAGGGGACACGGGTTCGAACCCTGGTCCGGGAAGATCCCACATGCCGTGGAGCAACTGGGCCCGTGAGCCACAACTACTGAGCCTGCGCGTCTGGAGCCTGTGCTCCGCAACAAGAGAGGCCCGCGCACCGCGATGAAGAGCCCCCGCTCGCCGCAAGTAGAGAAAGCCCTAGCGCAGAAACGAAGACCCAACACAGCCAAAAGTAAAATAAAATAAATAAATAAAAGAAATGCATTTCCATTAAAAAAAAACCAAAAACTGAATGACGTATGTTTGTGGGAAAAAGAATAATAGGAAATAATGGTAAATCAGAGATTTCATGATTTCTAAGTAATTGGAAAAAATACTGTTATGTATTAATGTGAGCAAGCAGATGAGAATGAGAACCAAGTTGAAGAAGAACTTGGTGATGCAGGGTTTGGGTTAGTGAAGCCTTCTCTGATTCTGGTCGATGCAACTCCTCCCCCACTCTCCTGTATTTCCTCAGCACTCTGACATGCCTCAATCAAATCACTTAACACATGGGTCTAGAAAAGACCACTATATCACCAACGGTTCGCTACAGCTGGCTTTTACCAGCTTGAAAGGATCAACTCTGCACATTTCTTTCCCCAGCCTTAGTTCAATGACACAAGTTGACAGCTTGAAACCAGTCATGGTGGGAGCATTTACAACATAGAAACTGGCAAATGCTCCTTAGCAGGCTCTCTCTTTCCCTGAAGAGCTGGTTGTTAAATATCCATCAACACATCTCTTTGTGTAACTCTGTGTGTCTCAGAGTGTAAGCTTTTGGAGGGCACAGCCGGTGCCTTACCCATATATGTGTCCTCTTTTGGTGGGAGTGCAGCATTTAGTGGTGGCCACAGGTAGTGGTTTCACCGAAGTTCCCTAAGAAATGTGGGTTGACTTAACAGAACATCAGAGAAAAATATTCTGCACACAGTTGAAAAAATGGTTGGAAGTTCACTTTTGAGAGTGTAGCTTGAGTTACGCGTGGACATGGTGATAGTTAAGTTTGAGAAAAGAAGAAATAACTCATATATGGAATGTGTTATAAATTTGGTACAGCTACTAAAAAATGTCAACAGTGTAGGGGGGGAAATAAGCTTTTTAATGTGGAATTTGCTTTATCTTGTAGTAACCTGGAACTGGAGTCTGCAAATATATGGTTTATGGAATCATCTAGAGGGCATGAGAAATGGGCTTTACCTTAGGTCCACTTGAAAAAAAAAATAGCATTATATCATGTAGATAGGTGTAAGAGTAATGTAGATAAAGTCTGCCTCTGCTTCACCCGTCAGGATCACTCTGTCTTCTCAGGTTTATAATACATGATCATATGAAATATTATAAGCCTCCTATACAGACACTCAGAATAGATATACTACAGAGTAATCCAATTTTAAGAGGATAAAGCTCATGTTTACTTTGAATAAAAGAATAAACACCTAAATGTGGAGTAACAACTTAGTGAGCTACTTAAAGGGCAATTGCTAAGTAGACTTTCAATTGATACTAAAATCCTACAACAGAGAAATGCCCACATCTTACATCATTTCATTATGTGGGATGTTTCCAGACATAGTGAAAAACACAAGGTCCTAAATCAGGATGCTTGTTCTTTAATAAAACTAAAATCCTTTATCCTAAAACAGCTTAATAATACAAAGAATAATTACATTAGCCAAATATAAATTGAGTGCATTTAAACAATGTATTCTAAAGGCATAAAAGTGAAATCATATTAGTTGTAAATTTAAGTGGTCATCTTTATTGAAAAGCATATAATTGTATGATTCCCTGTCTCGTAAAATAATAAAATAAACATAAACATAAAATAAACATATGGTTACTATTGATATGGTTAAGTCTAAAGCTGTACCCTTCCAGGGAGCATGGTGAAATAAATCATGTTTCTAACCCTTCTAACATCATCTGTGTCTCTCAAATCAATGTAAGTGGATACACAGTAGGGGACTACATTCAGTATTTGTGACAGTCTTCTCAAAAAATGGATTAATATATCTTTGTTAGACATTACCTAGTCCCCTAAATATAAGTTCTAAGAATTTTCCTGTTGTTTTACTAATAATTTAATTACTATAATCTATTCGGAAAAAATCTCATATTTCTATTAATAACATAGATATTATCATAGACATGTTTTAAACATTTTTTGTTTTCCATATTTAAATCTATAGTACATGACCCTTTTTCTAAACATCTAAATTTTCTTTTTAGTCCTATACTGGTTATATACACTATTAAATGACTATGTATCTTGTTTTCAAGCAGCCAGAGTTTCATGTGTGTTTTCTCCACATAGAGCTCTTTAGAATTAAATGTATAATCATAATGAATTTTATTACAAAAGAATAAAATGACTTGCAGTTTTTGTACGGACACAACTGATTAAAGTCTAGATGAACCATTTTAAAGAACTGTTTAACTTAAAAGTGGTTTGTCTAATATTTCATAATATTCAGTGATCTATTTCTACACAAGTTCTGTGTCCTTGAACTCATCTTTGAGATGGAAACATTTCCAGTAAATGCCTCATAGTACTGTTATAAGAATTAAAAGAGATAATGCATGTAAATGGGTATAATACAGTCTCCATTATTAATGGCAGCTACTATAAAAGTATCAGATAGTTTTAACTTTAATGAATTTGTAAATGAAAAATCATACAAAATGATAAAGTAATGAAAGACTACTGGAAATCACTTGATCATGCACAAAGTATTTATGAAAAACTGACCATATATTTTACTAGTATTGCTTTATATTGTCTTTTAAAAAAATGGATTCACTTAAAGTATAAAATTTGTATGAAAAAGTCACCATTATGATCAGAAGTGTTTCCGTGCATCTAGATGTTGATTAAATGCATTTTTATAATGAATAACAGAAAAATTCATTTGAAATTCAAAGCCTGATCACTGAATTCTAAAACAACATCCTGAAAAATTAATGTTTAGGACTTTGTGCGGGCAGATATACACACAATTACCAGCAGGTGGCAGTATGTATATGGAAGTACGTCCTAAATAATTTTGCAAACTGCAGGTTACTGGCTATTACTAACAAATGGATGTGCATCCACTTAAGAGCTCTATTTAGGAGCAAAAAAATGGATGCCTATTTTGAAATTTCTTTCTATTATCTTCCTTACGTTACTTCAAGGAAGAGTATTTGCTTATCATTTGTGAAATGCATGAAGTCTTAAATCTAGTGTTGGTCCAAGTTTCCAGGAAGGTGAGAATTACTGGCTGGCCTTTACATGACTCTTCTCTGCTCTGTCATTTATGATCAGATAGGCTGTTTAACTATGAAATACTTTAGTGTATATTCTCATGGCTGTTTATTTGCTGGAGGTTTCTCCAGCTTGCACACATATGTATACAATGTTTTATGTTAATAAAAAATGTATGAATAAGGAAGGATAAAAATAGAATCAGAGATAGAGATGTACTAGTGTAAATTCTTTAGGATTATTAAACAGTAAAATCATCTCTTTTATCAAACTGGTAGGAAATTTAAGCCTGTTTCAAAACTTGGTTTGAATGTATATGCAACAACTAAACGTTTTTCTTTTTTATCCTGTCTCTCATCCTTATAACCTAAGAATGAAGGTCAGAGGCAGCTGAATGTACTATACTAGCAACCCCTCCTCACTGCCCCGGTCATGATTGTGGCTTTCTGCAGAACATGTGTCAGCAGAATGGCAGTAGAAGTTTCCAGACCAGGCAGGGTTGGTGATTATTAGTAACTCAAAAATTAGGGTAGTGACAGTGGAGAAGGCAAGAAGTATTTCAGAAAGCGATGGTAACGGAGGAGGTCCTTTCTACTTGCACTGGGTTCATGGAAGTTTATTTTTACCTTTTTCTCCTCAGTAAAAGTATTTATCTGCGTGTTTCCCTATTGTGTGTCACATACCTTATTCAAAAGTATGAACATGCAGTGTAATCACATGTATCTGGAGGAAGAGAACAAAGGGAATATGACACTAAAAATCTATCATTTTTCAATAAAAATCAGCGTTGCAGTTTAGTCATGAAGGTTTTGTGAATTCTTACTTTAGAGTAAGTATGATATAAAAACTATTTTGAAAAACATGTCACTTACCTACTAGCTCCTTTGTTGAAGAAAGAAGGTCAGGCCTGGGGACTGGGGGGGAAGGAAAAGGTGTTGCTGCAGACAGCACTATTATTTTTCAGTTCTATTGACTAAGGCAGTATTTTGAAGCATTGCCCTGAAGTTACTAGTAGCTTCACAAATGTACTTTAAAGATAAGATGAATAATATTAATTTTACTCAGAAGTCTTCTCTGCTTCCATCCTGCTAAAGGGGCAGATTGTAAACCTTGGGCCTGACTCTGCATAAATCTGTAACACTGGAGAAGTATCAACACTTCCGTTCTATGAGTTTTCCGTACTTCTCTTTCACGAATATCATTCCTACCTCTGTCTCAGTGAATTTCATGTTGATTCTTAGAAAATACTTTGGAGTATAAATAAGTCAAAATATTACTCCACTAGGCTAAGGTGCATTAAAATATAAAAGCTTACAACAGAACAAAGACCCAGAATGGAATTCTAATCCACACTGAGTAAATGGGGATGGTGTCTGTAGAGACAACTGGTTTTTCTCAATAGACACTAAAGTCACACCAGCAGTGATAGAATATGCAGCAGGATCAACCTAAATGAGACATGGTGTGACACACGAAGATAAGCATTTTTGAAATGGGCTATATGGATAAGTAGGAGAAACAAGGAACTTTTATTCAATAGATTTTGAAAATACGTGTGTCAGCTAAACATGTTTCAAATTCCATACTCCAAAAAGAAAAGTGGGTTTTTGAAAATTTCGTAAATTGTATTGAAGTCTAGCATGCATGTGGAAAAGTACACAGATCAAACTGACTGGACTGATGGTTTTTTTTTTCCCACAAAATAAATGCACCTAAGTAACCGACAATAAGGTGAAGAAATAGAACATAACCAGAACCTCAGGGTTGCCTAATGCTAACTTCTTCCATCACTACTTCCATGTAACCGTATCCTGTCTTCTAATACCACAGAAGAGCTTTGTCTTTTATCGAACTTCACATAATACAATCATATAGTATGTATGCTTCTCTGTCTGGTTTATTTTGTTCAACATACTATTTATGAATTTCCAGCCACACAGTATCTTGTTCATTATAATTGCCATCTATTGCATTGTATGAATATACCACAAATTTATCCAATTTGGTGCTGTATAGATAGTGCTTCTATGAACATTCTAGTACATATTCTTTGATGCATACATGTGTGCGTTTCTATTGGGAATATAACATAAGTTTATTAAGTTACATGGATTAGTAAACGCTACCAAACCAATTTTCAAAGTGGTGGCACTAATTTATACTTTCCCCAGCTGTGATGAAAATTTCAGTCACTCTGTATCTTCACCAGTATTTGTTTTGTGTGTAATTTTCATTTAGCCATTCTCCCAGCACACTCTTTAAGACTATGTATATATATAATATCATGTACAAAACAAATATATATGGGACATATATATTAACATACATATGATATATCACATATGAGACACGATAGTAAAAAGAGTTTAAGCTAGATGTTGTAGAGACTGTCAGTTTGCAGTGGAATAAACAACTGGCTGGCCAACCTAGGGGAGCATGACCCTTGTCCCACACTACCTTTCCCCGGAAAGAGAGACAGTAGAGACTCTCTAAGGTCTGGAAGAGACTATACAAAATTACTTAGCAGCTCTCACATATGATACATCATTAGGAATCTAGCTCCTATCTTCGAAGAGCTTACATTTACCTTGATGCTTTGGAAGAATGAATCTGCCACCTGTGCTTGGCGGAACAAACTGAACATGGAGGACCTGAGACAGAGACGCTGGTTCAAATAGTGCTGCTGTGTTGGACATGCAGGATCAGTTGCTGAAATAGAAGAATACATTGGAGAATCAACCTAAGAATTTCAATTGCTTTATATTTTGCACCTTCCTGGAAATGTCTCCGCTCTTGAAATATATAGACTCTTAAGTTCATTTACTTCCTAAATTTTTACCTTGAATATAAAACGCCATAGTGTCAGCTTAATGAGATCTGAGAGAAGTCTTGGGCCATTCAACCCTCTGCTCCTGGGCCTTCATGTCATTTCATAGTTTTTGCCCTGAGTGTTGATAAACTTGAATCTCAATAGCTAGTCAAAAACAAATTCACCTTCCCAACAATTTTAGCCAGGCAATTCATGCATGATATACCTGGAGAACTTACAGGGGCTTTGCAATCAGAAAGATAGACCTGAGTTTGAACTTTACAGTTTTCAAGTCAATTCTCAGAGCCTTGGTTACTTCATTTGTCAGTTTGGGAGAGTATAGGCTGGCCACTATGGGGACTGAGATGATTAAACAATTTGTATAAAATCCTTGGTACTGTACCTGGCACACGATGGACATACAATAAATGGTAGATAACATTGCTAAAATTTTATTATTAAATAAGATATAACTTAAATTTCTAACAAAATCAAAATGGCATTGTTTCTCATATATTATAAATTTGTTTATAGCATTCAAAGGAATATTTCATATTTATTTATAATTTTAATCATTTTTTTGGAAAAATAAAGTTTGCTAACAGTCTTCTTCTTATACTTTCATTGCCAAAACCAGCTTATATTCTGGTTTATATGCAGTTATTAACATATATTAACTTATATGCAGTTAATGACATGTTTCCCGTGATTGTGGATACTGCTTGACTGTAGAGTTACCTTAACCTGAAAGAACAGTATCCCAAATATCAAGTTTCCCCTTTATGGCTAAGCTGTGTGTGTGTGTGTGTGTGTGTGTGTGTGTGTGTGTGTATGTGTGTCATTCGGTGAGAGTAATTAACCAACACATAGTTCCATAGTTATAACCAAAACCGCAGGTTCAATGTTGTATGGCTATTTATGTTTATTGACCTTTGAGTTCTAATGCTTCAGTTACGTGCAAATGCCTCAGCAGTACATAACACAGCAAGAATACAATGGGCAAAGGCGTGAGCAAATATTGACCACTGAAACAAAAGAACTGAAGAGAAGACTCTGTTCTTTCTTATATAAATACTAGGGATCACTTTCTACTAGTATAGTGTGGATAACATCATCCATGGGAATAAAGTTTCAGAACACTTGGTTAAGCTGCTTTTAATAGAAAACAACATTAAAAATACATCTTCAAAAGCCACATTGGAAAAACCCAGTAATTATTCCATTAATCACTGTGTTTGGTGTGACTGAGCAATAATTGGTTCCAAAGCTATGTCTGTTAACATGGTGAGTTTTAAATTCAGGATCATGTAAATACATAAGCATGTTTTTTTATTAGGAAAAGTAATAAGAAGATTATTTTAATCTCCAACACCTTATGTACCTATAGTTAGTGTAGTTACTATTTGTGAGTTACCAACACTTTGCCTGTCTTGCCAGTCTTTGCAATGAGTTTGAATATTGAATTATTTGTTTAAAGTTAATTAATTCCACTGTGTATATGGAATGTACTGAGGATCAAATAGACATAATACTCCTTTCAAAACTCAAGGACATGGACACAAAAACAACCAATTACAAAGTAATAGACTCACATCAGCAAGATGGCAGACTAGGAGACCCCAGCACTTATCTCTTATAAAAACAAGTTAACAACTATCCAGTGACAAAAATAGCTCCAGAATACTACGAAGAAGCTGCAGCAACCCAATGGAGCACAAAACTGTGAATGGCCACATCATAATTGTATCAACCTAACAGGATTTTTTACAGAAATAGAAAAAATAATTTAAAAATTCATATGGAACCACAAAAGACCCTGACTAGCCAAGCAATCTTGAGCAAGAAGAATAAAGCAGGAGACATTACACATCCTGATTTCAAAAAATACTACAAAGCTACAGTAATCAAAACAGCGTGTACCAGCATTAAAAACAGAAATATAGGCCAATGGAACAGAATATAGAGCCCAGAAACAAATCCACACAAAGAAACTGATCTTCAACCAGGGTGCGAAGAACACACAATGAGGAAAAATAGTTTCTTCAACAAATGGTCTTGGGAAGCTGGATGTCCATATGCAAAAGAATAAAACTGAACCATTATCTCACACTTTTATTTTGATATACAAAAATCAACTCAAAATGGACAAAAGACTTAAATGTAAGACCTAAAACCATAAAACATATAGAAGGAAACATTGGGAAAATCTTCTTGACATCGATCTTAGCAATGATTTTATGGATATGACATCAAAAGCATAGACAAAAAAAGCAAAAATAGAAAAGTGTGACTCCTTCAAACCAAAAAGCTTCTGCAAGCAGAGGAAATAATTGGCAGAGTGAAGAGGCAATGTATGGAAAAGGAGAAAATATTTGCAAACCATACATCTGATAAGAGGTTAATATCTAAAATATGTAAAGAACTCAAACAACTCAATAGCTAAAATATAAATAACTGATTAAACATGGACAAAGATTCTCAACAGACATTTCTCAAAATAAGACATACAAATGGTTAACAGGCACATGAAAAAAGTGCTCAACATTGCTAGTAGTCAGGAAAATAAAATAAAAATCACAATGAGATATCTCACATGTTAGGATGTCTATTATTGAAATGAAAAAAACAACATGGCTGTTGGCAAGGATGTGGAGAAGAGAGAACCCTTATACACTGTTGGTGGGAATGCAAATTGGTACAGCCATTATGGAAACAGCATGGAGGTTTCTCAAACAAAAATACAACCACCATATGATCCAACAATTCTACTTCTGGGTATATTCCCAAAGGAAATGAAATTAGGATCTTGAAGAGATAACTGCAGTCTCATGTTCATTGCAGCTTTATTCACAATAACCAAGATATGGAAACAACCTAAGTGTCTTACAACAGATGAATGGATACAAAAAGATGTGATATAGAAATATATATAATGGAATATTATTCGCCCATGAGAAAGAAGGAAATCCATTTGTAATTAAATGGATGGAGCTTGAGGGATTATGCTAAGTGAAATAAACTATAATAACTGATATTATAACATAGGGCAATTATGTACCATTCTTTTTCTTTTAAGTTTATTACATGAACAAATATTTATTGATCTTGATAAAACACACACACACGACAGTATAGCGGATAATGTGCCTTCAAGGGGCTTCCTTTCTAGGATTCTTTAAAAAGACAAATTTGATAGTTTCAGAGATTTTAAACAGGATATAAAAAAATTCCAAATTAGAAAGGGACAAAAGTAACACCAGGATAAGACAAAATGAGCTACTTCAAGTAAGATTCAAAAAAGATAAAGCAGAAGGTCAGAAATTAAATTAAGGCACAATTTATGTACACTTTAGTTAGTGAATATCTAACTCTAAAATGTCTATACTATAATTATACCATACTGGAATTATGCAAAAAGTAAAAAAAAATCTTTGAGGTGTTTTGTATTTACTAAAACATGAAAATAAATTTTCATATAGTTTAATCACCATTAAGGAGTTTGTCATTTTTCGTTTTGTTCATTCACTCCTATCACTATCACTATGCTGTGTAAAATCACCGAAAAAAGGAAGCCCTAGAGCATACTATTTATGCTGAACATTTAACACTTTACAAAATCCTACAAATAGCCACTTAAAGGGTAGGAATGATATATTTCAAGTCATCCTAAAAATATAGTCTAATTATACCACAAAGAATTTGCTGCACTGAGCAATATTTTCAACGTCCGAATGGCTATATTTGTTTCTACTGGTTTACTTAAATTTTCAGTAAAAATTCTTCCTTAATAGAGGACTGAAACAGAAGAAAAAGACCCCACACTAAGTTTATTATAATGAAAATGGGTGTTTGTGGGTGTTTGTTTTGTTACTCATTTTATATATATATATACACACACACACATATATGAGTGTGTGTATTTACTTTATATATAAATTTTATATATATATATATATATATATATATATATTCCTCTATAGAATCCAACGAATTTAGCAAGTTTTCTACGAACGTTTACTTTTATGGATATTGCCACAATTCTGTATGGTTAACTAACTAAAAGCAGCTTGTGAAAAGCTGTCATATTTTCATTCTTGCCTAAAAGCAAAACTAAAGGAAGTCAATGAAAAAATTCTTAAGCAAGGACAGCATAATGCCTTTACTGAAAGATGTTTAATTCTTGGCAGAGAAACGACATGGAGTCAGGCTGCCAGTTCAAGTGAAGGATTGTAAGAAGAAATTTAAAATTATGCATTTGGGGCTTCCCTGGTGGTGCAGTGGTTGAGAGTCCGCCTGCCGATGCAGGGGACACGGGTTCGTGCCCCGGTCTGGGAAGACCCCACATGCCGCGGAGCGGCTGGGCCCGTGAGACATGGCCACTGAGCCTGCGCGTCCGGAGCCTGTGCTCCGCAACGGGAGAGGCCACAACAGTGAGAGGCCCGCTTACCGCAAAAAAAAAAAAAAAAACATGCATCTGAAATTTCCTCCAAACAATGCAGCAACAATACGAGTTTCAATAAAATTGTACAATGACAAGACTTATGCCATCGAGTCATGGTATAATAGTATCATCATGTGACAGTTTCTGCCCCAAAAACAAAAGACAAAATGTATATTACAATATTTGGGGATAAGTAGCCAACTAATTTAAGAAGGAGTAGCAGTAATGGAACAGTAATTTGCCTTAAGTACCATGTAGATTAGTATTGTTCAAACAACGTCTGCGCTCTCAGTTTTAATCCTTAACATTCCAATTGATCCTGTCACAATTTTGTCAAATAATTCAGGGTCGAAATAACACTTATCTAATCAAATTATACTAACCCACTAATTCTAATTCCAAAATTGCTATTAAGCTTTTACTACAATATATTTTATATATACTGACACTAAGAATGTAATAGTGAATAAGATAGACAAACTTCTTGTAAAGCTTAGGTTCTAACAGGGAAAAACAATACACAAACAAGAAATTAGTTTGTGATTGTTGCTATATAGAGAATAAAAACAGGTTTCAGTGTCCAGAGAAAATGACAATAAACGGATTTGAACGGCAAAGAGTTGGCAATCAGGCAAAAGTCAAGGGCAAGAACGTCAGACAGAAGCAACCACCAGTGTGAAGGCCTGATCCTGGGTACCCATTGGCTTGAACAAGGCACAGAAAAATTACTCTTGTGGCTGGAACACAGGGAACAAGTGAGAAAGTGGAAGAAATAAAGTTGGAGAAGTAGACAGGGGTCAGGTCACATAGAGCCTAGGATTTTACTGTAAGTCATTTGAGAGTTTTAAAATTCTTCAACAAGTGATATAATTGATGGATAAGTTATTTAAACTGATTAAGACTTAAAAAAAAAAAACACTGAAGATTGGGGAATGGATTCTAGAAGTTCAATAGTGAACTTTATTCCAAAAAAGAAAGCAAATTAAATAGTCCTGACAGTAAAAGGTAGTGGCCCTGCGTAGAGATAATTATAGTCGACATGGAGAGAAGTGGATAGATTTTGGGTAGTTCTAGGACTTGCTAACAGATTGAATATGGGTGCTGAGATACATAGAATAGTCCAGGAAACCTTCTAGATATTTGGTGCTGTTACTGTTTTCCTAAAACGGGAACGACAGGGACAATCATATTCTGACATGGTGGTAGAAGTTAATAGTTCTATTTTTATTAATTTTTAAGTGTGCACTGCCTACTAGAAATATACATGGAAATGTTAAGCTATTAAATATAAAAAATATGAGGTTCAGATAAGTGGTCAGGACTGAAGAAGTTAACTTGGGAATCATTATATTAAGATAATACTTAATATAATGGTATGAACAAAATGGAAGCCTGAATAAAGGAGATGGTCTATTAAGTACAAAATCATAAAATTTGGGCAATTGACAAATTGCCAGGTTTACTGTTGTAAACCTTCATATTTAGAAATACTATGAACTTTTTGGGTGCTTAGACATATTTTTTGAAAAAAACATTTAGAAACCATGCAGAGCATACGGACCAAAGAAAAAAGAATAAAATATTTACGGAAGGATCACTACAAAAATTGCTCTCCATCGAGAACTGGTGGAAAACTGACAAAAACTCTGAAAAATTTCCAAGCATGTTATAAAACTTCAGCCCTTTAATAAAAAGAGAGATTATTCTAAATAACATAAAAAGAAAAGAATATTGATAACTGATTTCCCCCCATTTTCTCTTATTAGCTTTAAGATTAGGAGATGTTCTTATCATGCTGAGGGTATTTTTATAAATTTATAAATGTATCTCCTCCTGTAGAAAGGTTGAAAGGTGGTTCAAAGAAAAAGTCTTGAGAATTAAGTATGCTTTCTCCATAAAATGAGAGCTAATGAGTTGAGTATTTGTACAGTGTGGAAAACTAGCTTGCCAAAACATAAAAATTGCTGATGATTTTACTGCTGTGGGTACCATGAGCTCCATAAACAGTAATACAAAACAGTTTGGGGAGAAGTATTTTTATTTGGCAAATTTGTACATTTTCAGGCAATCAACCTTTATAAGAAATATTTTAGGGGTAAAATACAAAGAATTGGATATTTGAAAATGTGGACATGGTTAATAAGACTTACATATTAAATATTACTACAAAACCCATTAGGAGAGACAGATAAATCAAAATGCAAATCCGTCTTTGTAATTTCTAAGCTGTTCTTTTAGAATATTTATGACAATGCCTATACGGAATATTGAATTGATTTTGTAGGTTGGATTTATTTATTTAGTTATTCTAAAGATAGATGAAATATTTAATTAAATTAGTTGATCCACAACTCCTCTGCCTTTAACAAGTCCCTCAAATAGTCGTCTACATGCTCTCTCTACTTGGTTTTCCTTGGTCTGATGTAACCCATATTTTAGCTACTGGTATGACCAAGAGTTACAGTCAGTCATATCCCTGATGATTTTTATATAGATCATGATAATTTTTTATATAAAATATATAGGTCAAGGGATATGATCTATTGTGGCTATTGGTCATACCAGTAGATAAAATGTGAGGATATATATATATATCTTTCTCAACTTACAGTGGGGTTATATCCTGATAAACCCATTGTAAATTGAAAATCTCATAAGTTGAGAATGCATTTAATACACCTAACCTACCGAACATCATGGTTTAGCCTAGCCTAACTTAAAGAGGCTCGGAATACTTACATTAGTCTACAATAGGGCAAGTCATCTAATACAAAGGCTATTTCGTGATAGAGTGTTGAATATCTCATGTAATTTATTGAATACTATACTGAAAGTGAAAAACAGAATGGTTGTAGGTGCTTTGTTATTTACCTTGTGACTGCGTGACTGACTGAGAGCTGCAGCTCACTATTGCCCACTGTCCAGCATCACAAGAGAGTATCTTACCACATATCACTAGCCTGGGAAAAGATCAAAATTAAAAATTCAAAGTACAGTTTCTACTGGATGTAGTTTCATACCATTGTAAAGTTGTAAATTCAACCATCATAAGTCCATATATATATAACTTTATGATGGTATAAAACTAATATCCTATGTGGACATTATGGACATTCTAACAAAATTTGTATCCTACTCAAGAAATTTATCCCATATTCCTTTTATCTATTTTTCTCTTTTATTAAAAATGTCACAAAGATAATATACCACATGATTTATTTCTGGATCAAAATTCTATTAAAAAGGGACAGTTTTGAGCCCAGTTAGACTACTGGGCTTTACAGCAGTCCTTACAGACTTTACAGACTACAATCTAGACTTTACTGTAGACATTACAGACCACGGTAACAGAGGTCCTAACCCAAATTATATCTATATATAGATAATGAATTATATCTAGCTTCAGGCAAGACTTATTCCAGGGATTCACAGTGACATAAAGCTTTCATTTCTCTAAGATTTTCTCATTACTACCTCTTTCTGTTTGTTAGTTTGACTAACACTGGTTTCCTATAATGTAGCATAAATGGCTCCAGACATTTCCAAATATCATCTTCACCATTTAGCCATCATTTCCATCAAAAGTCTTGATTTATGCTCTGATTGGACTGGCTTAAGGCACATGCCCACCCTTAAGCAAATCACTCTGTCCAGGGTATTGAATATGCTGATTACCCTGACCAAGATAAGATAATCAACTCTATATGGATAGAGTCACTCTGACCAAAACTTCGTGGACCCATAAATGATGATCAGAGTGTTTTGAGAAAGAAGAGAAGAACATTTATATAGGAGAACAGATAGCAAAAAAATGTACTACAATTCTTTTCCATTTTATGTGAAGCCATAGGAATTAGGATGTTGTGGCAAAGAGGGATTGATGGGCTAGATCGCTTCTTCCTTGAATTCTTCTAATGTGACTTTCTACATCTGCCATACGTAAAAGTTTTACAGCATCAGAAGGGCTTGATCCACATATGGAGTGGGAGAAAATTTCTTAGGGCTTAAAGCAGCATGTTTCCAAAGAGGTTTCAGTATGTTCCTCTCTTGTACATGGGCAAAATTACCTAAGTGATTGAGCACACAAAGGGTTTTCAAATATCATCCACCTCGACCACACAGAGCAAACGATTTAAATTAGGTGCTTCCAACTTTGCCTCCCAGAAATTTATCCCAAGTATTTAACATTTTTCCAGTATGAAACGAGTCACGAGTATTATTCTTTCAGTTTCATACAGTCTAAATTTTGCAGATCAGCTTCAAATAGTACCTGAACTATGGAACGCATTTTTCTTCTTAAACTGATATTTAGACTACAAGTTACTTAGAGAACTTTTTAGGACAGGGAATTGAGTAGAGGAAAAGCCAACTTTTTACAATGCCAGAAAGCAGGCTTAGTGGATACCTTGATATCAAGGTATTCCTTGATACCTAGCACGATAGAGGGAGAGCATCTATCCAGTGTCTGGTAAGGGAAGAGCAATCTGTGCATAGAGCTTTGTGACTTTGGACTTTATGTTAAAATCCAAACATTCAGCCTAGAATTCATAAATTTACTGACCATGAAGTATGTGAAGTTCTTGCTGCTGAGCCCTGAATAGGTAGCCTCCTGCATCACATTTATGCTGTTATCTGTTACCTGGTTGATTTTCCACAGATACTGTCTTTGACTGGGTGCGGATTCATAGAAACTTTTTTCTGCCTTTGTTTAAACGACCACATGTGATTCTTCTTGAAGAATGAATGAACCCAATAGGGTCATGATAATGAAATGACCCTACTAATGAAATACATATGTATGATTGTTACATACACCAACTAAGCACTCTTTGGCTCTTCAAGTTATAAATGTTTTATATTCCTTAAAGTGGAAGAGCACTTTTAAAATAAAAATTGATCAACTATATTGGAACAATAATTTTCAGACTTTAAAACAAGTTTTAAAAATGGATAAATTCATTTAAATTGATTAGGTAAATTGATCCTGTGATTTTTGGCAAATTGGCTGTTAGTAAATTGACCTATAAATTTATCTACAAAAATATCTATTTCTCATGTGGAATCACCTTCTAATCTGGTGAAATGTGTGCCATGATTTGCTTTCGTATGGAAAAATTTATGTGTAAAAGCTGAAAGATCTAGTGTTGAGTTATTGAAAGTATATGAAAATATGTTGTGATTTTTTTTATAATGAAAAGTCACACGTACTGCTAAACCTACTAAACTGTGTTGCCTAACTTAATAATTGAAGAGGATGCTAAATTCCATTAGAGATTAGTGAGAATAAATACATAATCTTACCCATACAATTTCAATGACCCTCTGATATCTACTCACACACCTGAGGTTATAGCACCCTTGGAAACTTACACTAGAAATCAAGACCACCTTGGTATCTATAACCCCTTGATAATCCATGTGGTGAACAGGAACCTATGTTGGACCTCCATATTTCATCGTTTTCAGCAGGATGCCACTTCTCAAATACTGGGCAATTTCTGAGAACAGGGTCTTATACTGTACAAAAAGCAGTATAGTTCTTGGAAACAAAAGGTCCCCAACTACAGCAAACATGGCAACCTAAGGAACCAAGACTTCAAACAGATTCTGTGACGTAAAAAAAAAAAATTCTAGAAATCATCTTTGAAGGAGAAATCTAATTTCTTGAGAAATCTTGGTAAAGGATATCCATGGAGCATTTGTGAAAGAAAGCCTCACAGCTGATGTAATATCCTGGCAATCTTGTTAGGTTGGGCTCAGTCATTATATCTGAACAATAAAATAAAACTGCTCTTCTTCCTACTGATAGCTGGGAAAAATGGAGCATTCCAGTTATACCTATGCGATTGGCTACTCACTTTACATTGTTTAATAATTTTAATCTTTATGAAAGGTTTATACATACATACTTTAAAACATCAAATAAACTCCAAAAATACCTCAAGAAGTTCTCAAGAGAATCTCTTAGTTCTCAAGAGGTGCCCTATATCACCTCTACAAAATTCCCAGGACTTGGTTGAATGAAGTTTAAAAAGCCACTGTTTGGTGACCAACAGATGTGTTCCTTGCTAACTATAATAGAAGGAATTTGTAATTTGCTCAGTAAATATTTATGAGTGCTTAACACTTATTAGTTTTGCTGAAAATATAAAGTTAAAATAAACAAAGTAACAAAATAGCTAAACATTCCAACAAGAAATTAGGCAATTGTCTCTGGTAGCTTATAGTGTAGAATAGGAGGAAGATATGACTTACAGTACCATGAGTTAAGTGTAATGACAGAGGTATGATGCAAAGAGCTTCATGAAAACACAGGGAGCGGGGGGGGGGGGGGGGGGGGTGGGTTAGCACATAAACTAGACTGAGAGGCTTGAGGGCTTTGCCCCAAAATGATGACTGTAGACTTGAGTTTTGAGGGACAAGTAGGCATTAACCTGTTAAAGAGGGAGGCATTCGTGCCCATAGGTCAGCATGTGCAAAGTATGAATGCGTGGAATTACTTGGCATGCTCAGAATAAAATAAATAATGTAATATAACAGAAATTAAGACTAGTGTGTATGAAATAATTGAAGAGCCAAATCATGAAGGGCCTGTGGTGTTAAATGGAACAACTGACACATTTTTTTCCTTTACGTTTTAGGAAAGACTTTGAAGTCTTTTACACAGCTGAATGGCATAATTGTATTTATTTTTTTGAAGTTTCTCTGAAAGGATGTTGGAGTGAGTGAAGATGGATTGGTTATAAGGAGACCAGTAAGAGACACTATCATATTAATCCAGGATATAAGTAGTAATGTATAGAAATAAATCAGTGAATTTTGGAAAGGAGAGAGGAAGCCAGTTTCAGGAAACATTAGGAAGGAGGAATCTATAGTATTAAAAAGCTGATACAGTGATGAAAGGAGGAAGGAGGGAGCAGTAGATGCAATTCTTAGTTTTCCCATTAGAGGTAGATGGTGCTGGACAATAAACTGACAAATAAATAGGTTTTAGGAAGAAGAATATGAATTCAACTTTGAATATGCTCTGTATGAGGTTTGGGGGACATCAAACTTATTGTATGATAGACAGGCAAATTTATGGTGTAAAATTTAACATTATGACCAGCACTGGCAATAAAGTGCTTTCTTAGAATGCAATGTGTGTTACAGAAATAAAAATAGATGTTATTTTTTTGGATACTTGAAAGAATATACAATATTATAATATAAAACTGATAATTCTTTAGCATTATATGTAAAGAAAGTTTGAAAAGTCAAAATGTTTGCTTCATATCAGGAACTGCTTCACATTTTTGAAGGGTCTTGAAGGAAGGATGAGCTAGGTATGGCAGGGCAATTTGTACCCTCCTTGTAGCCATCAGAAGAAATAGAAACAAAGATAGGAAAAGACCCACAAAACAGGAAAAGATAATTGATTGTGGTGTCCCCAGTGCTAAGTTAATAAGAGAAAGCTTTCATAATGCAATTTGTTTGCAACATAATTTAAACAAATTAGTATCTAAAAGTCTGCCGGAGAAGAACAATGGCAACAAGATACTACTATATTGAGATATTTAATTTCAGCTTTAAATGGTGTATTTTCACATTTCAACATCTCTGAAATATGGATGCATCTTAATATCAATAACATTTTATACTTGTTCTCCCCTAAGAGCCAATTCTTCCACAGTCTACACATTTCCCAAAATACAACTATCAAAATTTGGGAAAAGGGTGTTAGTTGTTTGGTAGATAGTTCTTAATCCATAAGAAACAAATAGTTGAAGGAGAGTGGATTGAATGCAATGAAAAAATTTTCAAAATACAAGAGCTAAAAGTAGGTTTTCCCTACATTATATAAGTGTAAGGGCCTAGTACTAGTAACTTAAAAACAAAACAAAACAAAACACGATTCTTTTCAAAAATCTCTATCATCAGTGCTTTTGGTTATATGGATAAAAACACAGATGTCAACAACACTGAATTTAAAAATTATTGAGGGCTTCCCTGGTGGTGCAGTGGTTGAGAGTCCGCCTGCTGATGCAGGGGACACGGGTTTGTGCCCCAGTCTGAGAAGGTCCCACATGCAGCAGAGCAGCTGGGCCCGTGATCCATGGCCGCTGAGCCTGTGCGTCCGGAGCCTGTGCTCCACAACGGGAGATGCCTCAACAGTGAGAGGCCCGCGTATCGCAAAAAAAAAAAAAAAAAAAAAAAAAAAATTATTGAAAAAATTGTACTCTGAATGTGAAGTTTAGAAATGCAATATCCAATTTAACTGGCGTTTTTTTTTTTTTTTAATTTATACATACAAAATGGTGATTTATAATTTTTCAGACAACTCTGCATAACTAAATCCAAAAGAGTTCTTTCAATTACTCTAAAATAAAAATTCTAAAAGTTAAGAAAGGATTGCACCATGGTTTACCAGGTAGCACTCTTTTTCTTCTTAAAAAATAACATGCAATCACAATTGATGATATTTTAGATTAAATGAAATACTGTAGTTTTGCAACAACAAAAAGACAAAAAAAAAAGTTTCTGTAGCTGTCACTCTCTTCTCTACCCTCAGGAACAAAGTTTTCTTTTTTGCTACCCAGGAGTGGAAGAGAACAAGGGACAGATTAGCTGGAGGATCATCACACAGAGCAAGCTGGCTCAACTAAACCTTGCTAGCCGTCATTTAGACTCTGAAACCTGGAATTATTAACTGTGACTCTTGAAAGTCACGTATACTCTCAGGATCTGTCTGTATGATCACACAGCAGCAGAAAGAGAGATAAAGGTGAGAGGATGACCACAGAAAGGGAGGGAGAAGAGAGGTATGAAGAGAGAGAGAGAGAGTCCTGATTCCCAAAGCATACAAGCTTTCATTATCCTTCTCAGAGGATCTAAGGGGCATTAAATTGCTCCAGGAGAGCAAAGGCAAGCCTTTAGACCTGTGGAACAGCTTCAGACCGTGATGTTTTCAGGGTAGATCATAATGCAGGCTATACAACCCAGAGTCGACTTTAAACAACTGAGTATTTGCCAGGAAGCAGAGCTGTTCCCAGGGTATGCAGAGTTTTAAAATGTGGTTTAGCCACACTAAGGAAATACACACATATAAAATGTCTTGGAAACTGAGAAATCAGTGAAAGATTGTTGTGGAAAGTTTGAAGCAAACTTCCCTTGATGTGGTAGATGGGTTAAAAGATACAAATACTTCAGCCTTGTTATATCTCTGTTTTTGGACCCTTCAGTCTTCCACGTGATTAAAAAGTGCCAAGGAAAACCAAGCAAAGCTCCTGAGATCCTATTAATAGAAGGAGGATAAAAAGACTTTTTTTCTTGCAATTAGGCAAATATCTGCTCAATGTCGTGGAAATATGTGTACTTAGGCAAAGATTCAAAAGCAATTCTACCAAATGTTGGCAGGAAATATTTATTCATGTGTATATTTGTATCCAAGCTCTTTCACCTTTGTGACATACCACATTGCTTATTGGAATTTTTACTGCTGATACAGTTAACCAGGTAGAAGTGTGAAAATTAGAAGATAGAATTCTAAAAAGCAAATAGTACAATAAAACTGCATTCAGAGCACGGCCAAGCTCTATATTAGTTTTCTATTGCTGTATAAGAAACTACAACATATTTAGTGGCTTAAAACAACACCTATTTATTAGCTCACAGTTCTGTGGGTCAGAAGTGTGGACACAGTATGATTGGGGTCCCTGCTCAAGATTCTGAAAATCAAGGTGTCAAGCTGCCACATTCTTAATGGAAACTTGCAGTCTTCTCTCAGTTTGATGGCCCATGTTAGTTACTTATGGTTGCCAGATTCAGGTCCCTATTGCCTTGTTAGTTGTCAGATGGAGGCCACTTTCATCTCCTAGAGTTTACACACCCTCTCCATCTTCAAAACCAGCAACGGAGAATCTCTTCTCACACTTAAAATCTTCCTCTCCGGGAAAAGCTGAGATCCTTTTAAGGGCCCACTTGATTGGATCAGTCTCAGAGAGGTTATTCTCCCTTTTTAGAGTCAACCGATTTGGGACCTTAATTACATCTGAAAAGTCCCAACGCAGTCACACCCTTGTTAGAGTTAGATTGACTGGGAGAAGGTGTATATTTCCAGAGACTGGGACCCTTAGGAGGCCATCTTAGAATTCCGTCTAGGACAGACAAACAGATATAGTGACATTTAGGCATTTGGAAATGTGGGGTTATCTGAAAAGGAGGAAGGCTGGGAAATTCTAAGATCTTCCCCTTTAGTAGAAATGTCTTGGCAGAATTCACTTGTCACCCTTCAATGAGGTTGCCTTACATTTTTAACTTGAGGTAGGTCTTGATGAACCTTGTATCTTTCCCAACTATAGTTGGTATCTGGTAGGTATAGCTTGTTAACATGTGCAACCATAGCTGAGAAGGATACACAGTTAATCAAGAATGGGATGTACCAGTAACACCTGGCCTGACTTAGAGCATCACTGATCTTGTCTGTGTCCAAAGAATTGCTGTAATCATAGTTAAGTTTCTGATACAGTTGGCCCTCTGTATCCGTTGGTTCTGCACGTACTGATTCAACCCACTGCAGATTGAAAATATTTGAAAAGAATTCCAGAAAGTTCCAAAAGGCAAAAATTGAATTTGCCATACATGGCAACTGTTTACATAACACTTACATTGTATTGACAACTCTTTACATAGTATTTACATTGTATTAGACATTATAAGTAATCTAGGGATGATTTAAAGTATGATTTAAAGATTCAGTAACCATTTACTGAAGCAGTGCTCACATAAGGGATGAATTTGTCTAGTGAACAGGTTGTTTTTACCACTGAGATTTCCTTCCTTTGCTAAGGCATCCAGTGTTCTTCTCTTACCTCTTCCCTATTAAAACAGATTCAAACTGTATGTTCTCACAGCAGTAATTTGCATCTCAATCTGAACTAAAGGCTATATATAGATATAGATAGCAGTAGTTTTACTTTATGTTGCACCTTGTATTCACATAATGAAATACTCTGTCACTTAAAATTAATTTAGAAGGATATTAACATACAGAAATCATTTGAAAATTATTTTGAATTATCATTGCTAACACTTACTGAACTCCTATTCTAAGGCACTATATTAAAATGTTTAAGATAATAACTCCTTTAAGTCTCACATTCTGTAAGGTGGTTATTATAATTGCATAATTTTACTAATAGGGAAACTGAAGCATAGAGAAACAAATTAAAAAAAAATTTAAGAGGAATTGTTTTGATGGTAGAGTGGAGGGATAGTAATTTTATTTATTTACTTACTTATTTATTTTGGCCATGCTGAGCGGCATGCAGGATCTTAGTTCCCCGACCAGGGATCGAACCCAGGTCCTTGGTAGTGAAAGCGCAGAGTCCACCAGGGAATTCCCTAGAAATAAATTTTAAGTAAATGCATCAATGTAATACAGTCAGTTAGTTAAGAATGTGAACCTGGGGAACTTAATTTTATTGACTGCTATAATAACTGCCTTCCACAAAGAACAGCATTCAGTAAGTATGAATACATGTATGGTTAAAAAGAAAATCTCCCTCCCATCCTGAAGTATGCAGTTCACTTTGCCAAGATGCGACCACTGTCATCAGTGGTTTGCACCCTTCCAGTATATTTCCTATATCTTCTACACACAAACATATGTACAGTCAAAATTGTTGTGCATCAGATATTTAGCACTATTACGATGCAATAACATGCATCCTCCTTTTTTTCATGTGTAAAATAATCCTGGGGATCTGAATATAGTAATTTGGTGTTTGAGGACCCATTGTAGTATATAAAATGTGTACTGAACCATGAAACTAAAGAAATCATTGTCTCCTCTGCTTCACAGTTGGCTTCCAAGAACTGTGACAAGTCTAGATTTTACCATACACGTAAACTAAACAGTTGGCCAGTTTTATAGGTGCTGGTAGAAGACGTAAGACTCCTGGATCAGAGACAAAGAACTTAATTTTTAAGTCAGTTCCCCTTGTCTCCAGTTTCCAAGGGGCCAAGGTATAAAGAACTCAGGTGGAAGTGGCAACAATGTAGGTCTGCATCACAGCTAAGAAGTATTAAGTTGAGGGAACTCAAATTTTTTATTATGGATTGCAAGCAAACGTGTCTGACCTTTGCTCTGGAGGAGACACTCAATTTCACAAGGTTATTCTACATACACATGTTCTTAAAATGACAGTCCAGAGGCAAAAGGCAGTTAGAGCCTTTGCTTGCAAGCCAAACAAAACTACAACAGAGTCATGAAGAACCATCACCCAAACTTACTAGTTGTGGAGCTTTGGTTTATCTCTTAGGCTTTCTGAGCTTGCTTTCCTAATCTGTAAAATACTAGTACCAGTCATTTATTTGTCTAAGGATGAAATATAATAATGTATTTTAAATTGCATTGTGAACTGCAAAGTACTCCAAACAAATATTACAGTTATTATTCCTACTGTCCTTGAAATCAAATATATAAGCACTTTTCTATGGTCAGCAAGTACATGACCAATTGGGTGGATATTAACTTTGGCAATATTCTAGGACATGTTCAGCTGGGCATAATACCGAGTGAGAGATTTAGGATTATTTGGGACTCAACCCAGGGACAGTTATATTAAAATTCAGTGAATTACAAGGCAAGATGTTAATTCATGATTACAAAAAGAAATCCAACTCCTAAAAGGAAAGCAGGACATATTTTTCTCCTGGAAAATGCCTCGGTATTTTCCGTTTTGATTATGTGGTTCATACCAGTTACAATAATATGAAAAACACCTTAACTAGCATATGGAGACACAAAGATGACTTGAATAAATAAAACAACTCAGCTGATCTTATCCCTACATAAAAGAAGGACTCCTACTAAGAACTTAAAAAGTCTGATTCTGTGTGGAAAATACTGCTTAATTTTCTAATTAATTAGACCTAAAAATGTGTAATGTTTATTTAATATATTGCTGCACATATTGGGTTAGTATTTATACCTGTTCCTTCATTTAACAGATTGTCATTTTTCAGACCCATACTTATAAATTTTAAATTCTTTTTTTAAAGGAACTTATTAATAAAATAAGGTTTTGTTAAGTTATATCTTTACATAATATGTCTCTCTGAATTTATTTCCCTATGGGAGAAATAAAGAATTAAATTTGATCTGTCCACTTATCAAATGAATAAGGTGCACTATTAACATAGAGAGTAGTTAAATTTCTTCCTCTGTCTATTGCTGACTACTTAATCCTTTAAGAAGGATAGTTTAAAAAGCTTTCTTTAAGTCTAATAAATTCCAGATTTTATAAAATTCCCAGAAGCTTTTTAAAAATGAAAACAGACTTTTAAAAGCTTTACGTTGTCTCCCCTCCCCCACCCCGGCAGGAAGCTCTGACAATATTTAAGTATATTAATCATATGTGGAGTACAAGAACTATGATTACAATGCATCAATGTTGAAAAAATTGTACAGAGAAAGAAATCCATTACTCTCTTCATTCAGTTTACAAGCTAATCAGACACAAAGCTAAGTTGACATGAAACAAAGAGTGAAAGGGATTTTTCTGTGTGTGTGTTGTGGGGTGATCTATGCCAAAGAGAAAAAACTAGAGCAAGTAATTAAAGTGAAATAAAATGGAGCAGTATCATTTTTTTCTATTTTTTATTTTATTGCATTGGCAAATGTAGCACACGTAAAAAATATTATATATAATTATAAGTACAACTGAAACAACAACAATAATAATAATAACCTGCATAACTACCACTAGAATTAAAAAATAGAATTTTGCCAGTACCAGAGAAGCCTCTATGGACCTCTGTAATAGAACTGGATCACTTTCCAATATACTCTTGAATATCTTGTTAATCATTCCCTTGCTTCTCTATAATGTTATGATGTATGCAGGTTTCCTTAGAAATCTATTGTTTGCCTGTATTTTTATTTTCCAATTTCAATGAATGGGATTATTCTGCACATTTTTTTTGACTTATTTTACTCTGTTACATTTTCTGAGATTCATCCAGCTGACACATTTAGTTGTAGTTGTAGTTCATTCTTTTCACTGTTGAATGTTAATCCAGTGTGTCGTTATACAGCAATTCATTTATATATTGAATTAATGCTGAACATTTTGGTTGTTGCTGGCTTTGGGAGCATTGTCAGTCTTTCGTTATTATGGATACTGCTGTAGGTTTTTGTACACGACTCCGGATCCCGTATTCAGTGATTCAGTCTTACACTTTCATGTATGTACCTAAGAGTGAAATTGTTGGCCCATAAGGTGTACATATCTTCATTTTTACTTGGTGTTATCAATTTTCCAGAGAGATTACAGTCAGTTTGAACTCTCTGATCTTTCTTACATTGCTGATGGGAATATAAAATGGTATAGCAACTCACAAAAAAGTGTACCGCACTTTCTTACAAATCTAACATGCATTTATCATATGAATCAGCAATCACACTCCTGGACATTTATCACAGAGAAATGAAAACTTATGTTGACGTAATACACACATAAATACCAGTACATGAATGTTCATAGCAACTTTATTTATAGTAGAAAAATTATACAATAGCCCAGATGTCCCTCCTTTGGTGAATGTATGGACAAACCCTGATATATTCCATACCTGGAATCCACACATTCCATACGTGGAATACCACACACCACTAACAAAGAAAGAACTATTGAATACATCTAACAACCTGAATGGACCGCAAAAAATTATTCTTAGTGAAAGAAAAGTCAATCTCAAAATGTTTTACACTGTACTATCTCCTTATATAACATTCTTGAATGGAAAATATATAAAAATGGAGAATATACTAGTGATTGCCAGGGGACAGGTAGAGTGTGTATGTGTGTCTAGTGGGGCTGTGGATACAAATAGAAAGAGATAGCATGCTGGAGTTGTTTCATGATGATGGGGCCATTTGGTACCTTGATTTGGGTGGTGGTTACATAAATCTACACATGTGACAAAATTGTAAAGAATTGTATATTCCCACAAATTAATGTAAGTTTTAAAATGGTGAAAAGACTTTATTCTGGTTAGCGGTGATGTGCCATTGATGTTATACTACAGCTGTGTAAGATGCCACTATTGGGAAAAGGCGGGTCAAGAGTATATGAAAATCTGTACTGTTTGCGCAACTTTCTTTGAGTCTATGCTTCAAAATATAAAGGTTTTTATGCCTATTGTAGTTACCTAAAATAATAAAAAGATTTTATTCTGGCATGATTTTTAATTATGAGTGTGCATGAGTGCATGTGTGTGTGTAAGTGTGTGTGTGTGTATCTCAGGGAAAGTGATCAACATATACTATTTACCAAATCTTCTTGTCCCTTGTTAGCCTATATAGACTTTGATAGTGTGTGCATTCCTTTGAGTACAGTTGTTTATGTACACTTAATCCAAAAATTTCTCTACCAGAAATATATGAAAACTACCATCCATTTATTTGTATTCAAAAATTAAGATAGCCACATTAATCTAAATTATGCTTTGTTCATTGAACTCACTCTTGAAAACTTCCAACTCATGAAATATTCTGATTTCAAAAAAAAATAAAACTAAATATTCTTAAGTATCGCAGGAGGTGTTGTGACTACAGTCAGGTATTCTGGACCACTCACAAGATTCTTTCCTCACTTGTCTTTTGATTTTTACAGTATATTTGCAAAGAAACAAAGCTTTTTATGCACTTAGAATATCTGTGTTGGGAGTATATTTGAGGAGAAATTATAGTCACACACTCCAATGTATACATGTTGCAGGTATGAGCTTTTTTCCTGAGAACAGAAGTAAGACGAACGAGAACAGGACAAGAGGCTTCACAAGAAGGTAAAGAAGAGAAAAATGGTGGAGACAGATGGTGCTGACGGAGGCTTTTTTGATGGAAGCTGGAGCGCTGCTTCCATCTCCCTGTGGCTGGACCAGGTTGTACAGATTTGTGGTTTAATAAATTGTTTGAAGTGTCAGACCACTCAGATAAGTGCTCAGGAGCCAAATCCTAAAAGGGGCCTTAAAATCACTAAAATGTAAACAAAGAGAGATTATGCTTACCAGATCCTTTTTAGGTAGAAGAATTGTATGGGGTTGGAGAATTCTTTGATAGTTTATTGAAGTATATAAGTAAAGAATGGGGAAGGCACCAAGTATCAATAGAGCATCATTAAACTGCCTTCTTAGAAATGGACCCTGTTAACTACAGGATTATTTGCTTTGCCAAGTAGAATGTGAGACTAGGAGAGAATTGTTTGAGAAAATAGGAAGAGACTGATCGCACCCTCCAATGAACCGCCTTCCCTCCTTTTCTGCCCCAAAGAAGTCAACTCTCTTGTACATGAATGTAGAGTATAATAAACACTGAAAGCATATTGGATTGAAGGAGTGCCAATTTATTAGCTTGCCTGGGGCATCTACATGCCTCTGTCTAGCCCTGGTGATATATACACATTATATATGTGTGCACAAACGTACTCACAAACATACACAAGTATACAGAATGTAGTTCTTACAACTGAAGAGAATACTGCTGACAGTGCAATAACTCTCCTGAAAACGTGCTTTGGGATTTCATGCCCTCACTCTCATTTGGCCTTCCTCCTCCAGATCTAACTGTATTCCTCAGTGCTGGCACAGAAATACACCACATGTATATACAAAACATTTATATCAGCCTAGAATTTGGTATTCTTCTTTATCAGGCTGGAAACATGCCACATGGCAAACAGACTCAGTGCTTACACAACAGAATTCTTTCCGACCTTCCCTCTTCCCTTAGTGTAAGATTACATTCATTTATTTGCTTTTAAAAACCCACACAACTCTGTCCACTATTAGTTGGCAAGACATTCCTACCATGCAGAGCACAGATAAGTAAAAGTTTCAGGCCAATTGTTGATGGCTAAATCCATTTTTGCATTACAGAAAAGAGAATCCATATTTCTCTTTTTTCTTTACAGAAAACCATACATACTTGCATATGGTAATAATGCAGTCTTTTATTGAAGACTGTCATGAATAGACATTCAAAAAATATTTCTGTTCTCAGTGCCTGGGGTTTTTACTTTTTCCTTTGACTTGGCTGCAATTTTTTCTTGAAATTATATATATATATATATATGTATATATGTGCATAATATATTAGTATGTATAATATTTATATTGAAGATTATTGTGCATAAACATTCAAGAAATATTTCTATTCTCACTGTTTGGTACTTTTTATTATTCCTTTTACTCGGTTGCATTTTTTCTTAAAATTATATATATATATGCATAATTATTTATATTAACATATCCAGTGTGTTAATATAAACTAACCAGAATCAATCTTAAAATAAAGAGATGATATACATTTACTAATTTTGGAGTTAGAGAAGCTGAGTGAAATTTGTTTCCTATTTCTCTATTACCTTGAAAATACTCTTAAAATGCATTTATTTTCTTTTGGTGGTTAAAGTTTAAATTACTACTTTAAAAAGTCTCTGAGGGCATACCTAGATATTACTAGCCATTCATTTGTCTATTCGTTTCACATGCTGAGCACTTTCCTAAATTCTGAGGAGAAATACAGACATGGTCCTCATGAAATGTATGATCTAGTAAATAAAAAAGTCAATCAAAGAAGATGTGGCACATATATACAATGGAATATTACTCAGCCATAAAAAGAAATGAAATTGAACTATTTGTAGTGAGGTGAATAGACCTAGAGTCTGTCATACAGAGTGAAGTAAGTCAGAAAGAGAAAAACAAATACTGTATGCTAACACATATATATGGAATCTAAAAAAAAAAAATTGTCATGAAGAACCTAGGGGCAAGACAGGAATAAAGACGCAGACCTACTAGAGAACGGACTTGAGGACAGGGGGAAGGGGAAGGGTAAGCTGGGACAAAGTGAGAGAGTGGCATGGACATATATACACTACCAAATGTAAAATAGATAGCTAGTAGGAAGCAGCCGCATAGCACAGGGAGATCAGCTCGGTGCTTTGTGACCACCTAGAGAGGTGGGATAGGGAGGGTGGGAGGGAGACGCAAGAGGGAGGGGTTATGGGGATGTATGTATACGTGTAGCTGATTCACTTTGTTATACAGCAGAAACTGACACAACACTGTAGAGCAATTACACTCCAATAAAGATGTTAAAAAAAAAGTCAATAAGTAGACAGACACAAATATATTTGTAATTATAGTTATAATAACCTTTATGATCGAAAAGCATAAGCAATTTGGTTCAACTTTGTAATAGTTATCCTTTCTCTTATTTCAAACTCTCCACATTCTCTTACAATTAAAACTTAGCTTCTTAGTTATGTTTGTCTATCGGGAAATACCATGTTTCTTTTTTTTTTTTTTTTAAATATTTATTTATTTATTTTTGGCTGCGTTGGGTCTTCGTTTTTCATCGCGGTGCACGGGCCTCTCACTATCGTGGCCTCTCTTGTTGCGGAGCACAGGCTCCAGACGCGCAGGCTCAGTAGTTGTGGCTCACGGGCCCAGTTGCTCCGTGGCATGTGGGATCTTCCCAGACCAGGGCTCGAACCCATGTCCCCCGCATTGGCAGGCAGATTCTCAACCACTGCGCCACCAGGGAAGCCCCCATGTTTCTTTATATATTAAAAATCCAGCCCTCTTGATAGTTTTATTATGGATTATAAAATCATAAATTGATGTCTTATGTTTATGAAAAAGTGGGAAATTTTAGTATATTGCATATACTTGTAAGTGTAATAGACTTTTGTCCACTGAAGGGATTTAAGCCCCATTTCTCATACTGTTTTTTCTCCCAATGTGATCTAGAATAAGGTAGTAGAAAAGAATCAAATGTACTTGCTTATAAATTCTGGAAGTAGATACATTTAAAAAAAACAACTAAACTGCCATTAGTATAGGATATTATTTATTAGTCTTTATAAATAAATCCAGTAACGTATCACACAAATGTTTGAGCTTCATAAATATGCAGTCGTATATTTCCAGTTCAATATAATGCAAGCCGCAGTTCCATTACTCACTACTAAATTTTCTCAGCTTAAGCAAATTAATCTCTAAAGATCATAAGAAGTATATATAGCCTGTAGATATCAAATGGTACCTCTGCAAATTTGGGCTTATTTAGATTTTGTTGCTACGTGTAATAAAATAATTAAAATGTCACTGCTTTATTTCTAAATCCTTCTGTCTAAGGCATGTGTATATCATTTTGACAAATTCAACTTAAAAATTAGCCTAATTTTAGGAATGATTTTCCAATAATGGTGCCAAAACTGTAACACCAGTGTTCCAAGGCATATGCCATGCTGGATTCCTTTGGCAAATGTTGCCACAAAACTTGGATTGAATCTAATACATTTACTTAAGTGGAACCCTATGTCTGTATTTCCATTAAATAGATACTTATAAAAATACAAATATGACATAATTGAATAATGTACATCCCTTTTCAACACTGAATAAAATTATCAATTACTTGACAGCTGCTTTTAATGTCTTAGTAGTGTTAGTTTATACACTTTCGCTTACAGCTGAGGGATGTGTAAAGAAACTGAGGTCTAGAGATATTAAGAAACTGACCCACATCTACTTAGTAGCTAACTAGTTGTACAGTCAGAAGCATCATCACATGCTCCTGGATCCTAGCTTACTATCATTCTCTGAACTATGCTACACAATAATTATTAGGAATATTTATTAGGAATAATCACTCTCAAGAATTATACATTTTATGGTCCACAACACTTTCCTTCCTTCTTCATATTCCAAGCACAAATATCACACATATGATACAGGAAAATGACAAGTTACTCTGATTTTTAAAATAATTTTATATTTTCTTACGGAAGGTTGCAGATTTGTTTTTCCTTAAAGAAAATTATTCCATTTGTGGTTTCTTCCAAAAGGGAATGGATGCAATTGTTTTCTTGCTGCCAAAGTGGCCCATCAAAACATTTCTGTTCCAAATGGAACAAATTATATATTCAAAAATTCAAGTAAAAGTCTCATATAAAGGTTAATTATTTTTGTGCCATCCCTTGTGGAAGGAAGAGTTATTTTGCTTAGAACACATACTTAATATTCTATGAATAATTTAGATATGTAAGTCCTGCAGGGGTTGGAAAGCTAACTTATTTGTTCATTTTTTAAGTTTAAAATATTCTAAGTGTTCCAAAAAATTAGAATTTGCTTTGTTCTTTCTAGTAATTGAGTTTGAGATCTGGATTCTATATTTATTTTACTCTCTAAAAAGAAGTATGTTTACTGTTGATTTAGTATGGAATTTTTTTTTACATTATGAGCATATTTAAGTTTATATTTTCTAGATATCAATTTGATTAATAGTAAACTCTTAAAATGTCTTTGAATGACAAATGATAGTTTTTTAAACATCTGAAAAAAAATAAAGAGAATCTTTACAGGAAACTGGTCTCAAATACACTGTGGATCTTCTATTTAATGGAGAAGTCATTAAAAAATATAGCAAAAGGACATCAGAAAGAAAAAGGAAATATTTTCTGTGTAAAACCCAAAAGAATATTTATTATCCTAAGATACTTTAGTTGCTTTTCCAAGGTCAGAAGTATGATTACAAGAGTATTCATGTGGGTTTCTCAGATTTTAGTGTTAGAGCATTCTTACATTTTTTTGTTGATTGTTGCCGTGTAACTAATTAACCTTGAAAAAAAAAGTACCTTATCACCTAAAATTTTTCATTAAATTATACATCATTATTTATTAAATTATATAGTTATACATTTGTTAAATTATGTAGTTTTTCTCTGCCAACTGAATGCTAACCACTTTTAAATTGTGTTATTTTTTATCTGTTTTCAGTACTTATGAGCATGACAAGTACAAAATGGATATTCCATTCACTAATTACTTGGGGTTTTTTATTTTACATCTTTTTAAAGACTTTATTTTTTTAGAGATGTTTTAGGTTTACAACAGAATTGAGAAGAAGGCAGAGATACTTCCCATATACTCTTTGTCTCCACACACACAGAGCCTCCCCACTTACCGACATCACTCACCAGAATGGTACATTTTTTACTAAGGATGAAACTCTATTGACGCATCATAATCACCCAAAGTCCACAATTTACTTAAGGGTTCACTTTTGGTGTTTTACATTGTATGGGTTTGGACATATGTATGACATTTACCCCTCATTATATCATACAGAGTATTTTCACGGCCCTTAAATTTCTCTGTGCTCTACCTGTTCCTCTCTCCCTATCTCCTCCCATCTTTAGCAACCACTAGTCTTTCTATTGTCCCCATTGTTTTCCCTTTCCCAGGATGTCATATAATTGAAATCACAGAGTATGTAGGCTTCTCAGATTAGCTTCTTTCACTTAGTATTTTAATATGCATTTAAAGTTACTTCATGCTTTCTGGACTTCCCTGGCGGTCCAGTGGTTAAGACTCCATGCTTCCACTGCAGGAGGCACGGGTTTGATCCCTGGTTGGGGAACTAGGATCGCATATGCCGCACTGCATGGCCCCCCCCAAAAAAAAAAATTCCTTCATGCTTTTGTGGTTTGATAGCTCATTTCCTTTTAGTGCTAAATAGTATTCCATTATCTGCATACACCATAGTTTATTTATCCATTCACCTACTAAAGGACATCCTTGTTATTTCCAAATTTCAGCAATTATGGATAAAGCCATTATAAAATCCATATTCAGGGTTTTGTGTGGGCATAAGTTTTCAACTCCTTCCAGTAAACACCAAGAAGTATGATCACTAGATCTTATGGTAAGAGTATGTTTAGTTTTGTATGAAACAATCAAACTGTCTTCTAAAGTGGCCATACCATCTTGCATTCCCATCAGCAATGTATGAAGTTTCCTCTTGCTCCACGTCCTTGTGAAAAATTGCTATTGTCAATGCTCAATTTTGGCCATTCTAATAGGTGTGTAGTGGTATCTCATTGTTGTTTTAATTTACATTTCCCTTATAACATATGATGTGGAACACCTTTTCACATGTTTATCTGCCACCTATATATCTTCTTTGGTCAGGTGTCTTTTAAGAACTTTGGCCCATTTTTTAATCAGGTTGTTTGTTTTCTTATTGTTGAGTTTTAATAGTTCTTTGCAAAGTTTGGATAACAGTCCTTTATCACCTGTGTCTTTTGCAAATATTTTCTTCCAGTTTGTGGCTTGTCTTCTAGTTCTCTTGATATTGTTTTTCAGGGAGGAGAAGTTTTTAATTGTAAAGAATTCCAGCTTATCAATTCTTTCTTTCATGGATCATGTCTTTGATGTTGTATCTAAAATGGTTCCACCATAGGTTTTTTCCTATGTTATCTTCTAGGATGTTTATAATTTTACATTTAGGTCTATGATATATTTTGTGTTGATTTTTATGGAGTGTGCAAGGTCTGTGTCTAGACTCATTTATTTGCATGTGGATGTAGATGTGCTAGCACCATACGGTGAAAAGAGTGTATGTACTCCATTGTACTAGCTTTTCGCCTTTGTCAAAGATCCGTTGACTATATTTATAGGAATCTATTTCTGGGTTCTTTATTCTGTTCCGTTGATCAACTTGTCTCTTCTTTTGCCAGTACCACACTGTCTTGATTACTGTAGCTTTATGGTAAGTCTTGAAGTTGAATAGTGCTGGCCCTCTATCTTTGTTCTTTTCCTGTAATACTGTGTTGGTTATTCTAGGTCGTATGCCTTTCCCTGTAAATTTTAGAATCAGTTTATTGATATCCATAAAGTAACCTGCTGGGATTTAGATTGGGATGGCCTTGTATCTACAGATTAATTTGGTGAGAATTGACATCCTGATAATATTGAGTCTTCTTATCTTAGAACATGGAACACTCTTCCCATCTATTTAGTTCCTCTTTGATTTCATTCATCAGAGTTTTATACTGTCCCTAGTGTAGATTCTGTACCTATTTTGTTAGATTTATACCTAAATATGTTATTTATTTCAATAAGCGGTATTATGTTTTTAATTTCAACATCCACTTATTCCTAGCTGGTATGTAGGAAAACAATTGACTTTTGTATATTAACCTTGTATCCTGCAATCTTGCTATAATCATTTATTGGTTCCAGGAGGTTTTATTGATTTTTTTGCATTTTCCATATAGACATTCATGTCATTTGTGAACAGTTTTATGCCTTTCTTTCCAATCTGTATGCCTTTTATTTGTTGTTTTAGCAAGGAATTGCAGTATCATGTTGAAAAGGAGTAGCAAGAGGGGACATCCTTGGCTTGTATCTAATGTTAGTGGGAAAGCTTTGAATCTATCACCATTAAATATGATGTTAGCTGTAAGTTTTTTGTACATAGTCTTTACCAAGTTGAAAATGTTTCCCTCTATTCCTAGTTTCCTGAGAGTTTTTAGCATGAATAGGTGTTGGATTTTGTCAAATACTTTTTTGTATATATTGATATTATCATGTGATTTTCTTTTTTATTCTGCTGATAGAAAGGATTACATTAACTTTCAGATGTTGGACACATCAAGGGATTTGTCTCTAAAGCTTGAATATTCTAAAATTTTGGGTACACCAGAACAAAGAGAAGATCAATATGAAAGCAACATTCTGCATGGATCTCTCAGAATGCCTTTGTAGTGATACAAGTTATAAGATTATATAGGGGTTACAGTAGAGAATTCAGAACAGTACCGTGAAAGACTGATAATTCTGAAAACTGAAAAAGGCATAGTACTTGAAATCAACTCCAAAAGAGGCCTAAAGTACTAAACTTATAGTTATGTGTTTTGGAGTATGGAATTTGAGTGAGGGGAAACAGAGGGTGAAGGCACCGTCAACAGCATATTGTAAGTATATACTTTTGTTGAACAAATAAAAGCAAATAAGAAGTTTCAGGAAAAAATTCAGTAAAAGAGAAAACAGTTCAGAAAAACTGTACCATAGTAGAACTACTGTAATACCATATTGCTTGAAATTTAGGGAGAAATTGCTGTAGGAGCAGAAAGACTAGAAGGTTTAAATAAATGATAGTAGAAAGTGGAGAGGGTGTTCTCATTTCAGAGTTTTCAGATGTCAGAAGTCTAATTAGAAGAGTGAATTAGGGACTGATGTTTATAATTCATGCCAAAGCTACAAAAGAGAACAATGTTTAGGTGTTAGCAGTCAGAGAGTGCAGAGAAGGTCAAGGTGAAGACAGACTGTATGACACTTGATAGATAACAACAGTTATGATGACTTTACTGCCTAGATAAGACCACCTGGAGACTTCCGGTTTCAGCTTCATCATGTAAAGTTCTTGGAAGTTCTCACTCCCATTCTTTCAGCAAGAAAAATTTGGACAAACTTAAAATCAATAACTTATCTTGAACCTATCAGAGAACTGAGGTTTAAGAACAAACTAACACCTAAAAATCTGGTATGACAGACACATCCAGATACAGCACCCTAGATTTACCTTACATGGAACAAAGCCATGGGAACCATAACTGATAAGAAGATTTCAATGGTAATCTTGAAGAATTAATGGAGGCTGAGTATGAGCAGCAAGAAAATGAGAAACTCCTGGGGTCACAGTCTTAGGGGGACAGAGCCAATGCATATTTTTATCTTTCCCTCCAGAAACACCACCAGGTTCTCATGGTGAGAGTCTCTGAAGAATTTCCTCATGTGGGGACATGGGGATGGAGATGCCAAGAGCATTGGGAAATATACCGAGAGCCTTCTCCAGAAAGAGATCTACTCTTCAGGGGAAAGGACGTGGCCATAGCATAATTCTGAATTCTTATTCCAATCAGGGAAAGGTAATTCCTCTCCATTCCAGTTCCCTCCACCTCTTGTGTCTCACCTAAAAGAAACACACACACACACACACACACACACATACCTGCTGCATCAGGGAAATGAATAGTGAGCAAGGGGGGGGAATTGGTGACACAGTCCTGAGACACAGACAATAAAGGCTGAAGTTTAATCATAAGATTATAGAACAGTCACCTTTCCCCACATATTACCATGAAGGCTCCAGTATAATAACAGTAGATTATTCTGTAAAGAGCTGTAAGACACAGACTCGTTCTGAAGAAGCATACTTAGGGAAGCCTAAGGTCAAGAGAGGAGAAAAAAATAAGGATACTAGAAAAATTAGAAGTTGATAGTACCTACAGCTACAGCAAACAGTGGACATATCCCAGCTCCTAGCCTGATTAACATAAATCATCACATTAAGAGCCTGTTTACCTCAAGCCCTATTACCTGACAAATCATGTCCCAGCTTTCAACAGATATAAACAAAATACAACAATAGCCAAGAAAAAACACAGTCTGAGGAAAAGCAATCATAAGAACCAGACTCACATGTGACACAGATGTTGGATTAATCAGAGAATTTAAAGTAACTGTGATTAATATATTATGGATTCTAAGGGGATGAATAGACACAATGAAATTACATAGGGTAATGTAAGCAGAAAGATGGAAACTATGAAAAAATCAAAAGGAATTTCTAGAAGTGAAAAAACACAATAACAGAAAGGAAGAATGTCTTTGATGGGCTCATCAGTAAATGTAACACAGCTGAATTCAGTGACCATAAAGAAATATCAATAGAAACTTCCCAAACTAAAATGCAAGGAGAAAAAAAGTATGAAAAAACAAAACAAAAACTGAATGTAACGTTGGAGATCTGTGGGAAAATTTCAAAAGTTGTAACATGTGTGTAATTGGAGTACCATAAGGAGAAGAGAGAACAAAACAAAACAAAACAAAAGAAATAATGGCCAAGAATTTTCCAAAATTATTACAGATACAAAACCACAGATCCACAAACCAGCTTGAAGAACATGAAGCAGGATAAATATAAAAAAAGAAACACAAACTTCACATGTAATATTTAAAATAAAAAAAAGCAAAGACAAAGAAAATCTTGAAAGAATCCAGAAGCATAAAAACACTTTATCTACAGAGGAACAGTGACAGGAATTACATTGGGATATTATCAGAAGTCATGAAATCAAGAAGAAAGTGGAGTGAAATATTTTAAGTTTTGAGAGAGCTTTGCCTAGAATTCTATATTCGGAGAAATGCTCCTTCAAAATTGAAAGAGAAATGAAGACTTTCTCAGTCAAATTAAAACTGAAGGAATTCATTTCCAGCAGATCTGCACCTGCACACACACACACACACACACATTTTTTTTAAATTAAAAGAAATTCTTCAGGCAAAAGCAAAACAATGTGGGCCAGAAACTTGGATCTATACCAAAAAATGTGTTGGTGAAGGGAAAAAATGAAGATTAAATCCTTTTTTTTATTATTAATTGATCTAAAAAATAACTGTTCAAAGTAATAATTTTAACAAATGTATTGGGTGGTTATAGCATATGGTAAGTGAAATGAATGACACCAATGTCACAGGAGATGGGAGGAAGGAATTGAGAATACTCTCTTATTTGGTACCTGTACTACACATGAAATGGTATAAGGTTATCTGAAGTTTAACCAAGATTAGTTTAAAATGTACAGGATATGGTAAACTCTAGGGCATCTACTACAAAAAATTTTTAAAGAAGTATAATTGATACACTAAGAGGGGAGATAGAATGGAATCATATAAAATATTCAAAACTAGAGAAGGCAGAAAAGAGGGGAAAAGGAAACAGAGAGAAATGGAATGAACAGGAACAGTTTCAAACATGATAAATATTAATTCAACTGTATCAATGATTACCCTAAATGTGAATGATCTAAATAACACCAATTAAAACATACAGATTGTCAGATAAGAAAAACAGTGCCCAACCCTATTGTATTCAAGAAATTAATTTTAAATATAAAGACAAGGATAGGTTAAAAGGTAAGGTTCAGAAAAAATATAATTCAGAATGAGAAAGATTATGAGCCATGAAGAGGAATCTTGCATAATAATAAAGTGGTGAATTTTTCAAGAAGACACAACAAATCTGAACATGTAGGCACCTAAAAAAGAGTGACAAAATAGCTGGTGCAAAAATTGATAGACAAGCCCACATCATCTTAGAATCTAAAAGCCCAGACCAGTAAATGATACAAAAAGATGCACAACATTCTGAGAAATAGCTGACTTGAAAGACTGAAAAATTTAGGCCATAAGCTTCAAAAAATTAATAAAACAAAAGTTTAATAGAAGTTAAAAGGAAAAGATAATCTGGCACATTTGTATGAATGCTGTTCTCTGAAACCATTATTTAATTTTGATCTCTCAACCTAGGAATCCTCACAATGAAATAGATCTAAAAAATAGTAACAAAGAATTGTTAATTTTCCCACATCATGTTGCATAATTTAAAAAATGCAAAATAAGTATCATTTGTTCTGAATAATTCTACAGATAAGTTCAATAAATTAACAAAACCACCCAAGTTGTATTTTTAAAATATAATTTAAATGCCTTTTGTTTTTAGTAATATGGTAATTTAAAAAAATTATTTAGTTTATTTATTTTTACTTTTGGCTGTGTTGTGTCTTCGTTGCTGCACACAGGCTTTCTCTAGTTGTGGCGAGCAGGGGCTACTCTTCATTGTGGTGCGTGGGCTTCTCATTGCAGTGGCTTCTCTTATTGCAGAGCATGGGCTCTAGGTGTGAGGGCTCAGTAGTTGTGGCTTGCTAATGCAGTAGTTGTGGCTCACGGGCACTAGAGCTCAGGCTCAGTAGTTGTGGCGCAGGGGCTTAGTTGCTCCGAACAATGTGGGACCTTCCTGGACCAGGGTTCGAACCCGTGTCCCCTGCACTGACAGGCGGATTCTTAACCACTGCACCACCAGGGAAGCCCCAGTATGGTAATTTTGTTGCATTTAGATTAGCATCTGGTCAATATGTTAGAGTTAGTCATAGGTAATGTCAAAACTATGTCAGTAAATAATCTCTTCTTCCTATGCTAAATGTTATGGCCAACTGTAACCAAGGTAATAGGCTAAGTCAATTTTCCAATAATTATAAGAAGAAAACTTATACACACACACAGGCACAAGGCTATGTGTGTGTATACTTACCTTGTGCATATTATGAGCTAAACCTAAACAAGGACCTGCTTACATCTAAACATGAAGAGCAAAATGAAGGTGAAGCAATATCAGAGAAAAAAATGACTGAAATTTTTAAGAACTGATTAAAAACCTCACAAATTTATAGATAAAGAAAGTATAACATATACCAACTGGTATAAGTAAAGTGGCATCCACCGACATAGTGTAATTAAGCAGTAGGTAACCAAAGATATTGGGAGGACCTTGCTATCTGGCCAGGAAAAAATAGAGATCACCTACAGAGAAACTGTAAAAGACTGACAGCCACTTCTCAAAACAATAATGAAAGTAAAAAAATAAGTGGAATAATACCTTCAAAAGTTTCAGAAAAATTAATTATAACTAACAAACTAGAATTATATTCCCAGCTGAACTACCAAGAATGAGAGAACAATAAAAACCATTTAAGAGGAAAAAGAAGTTTAGCACTTCTAGTCTGTCATGAAAGAAATTCCCAAAAGATACACTGCAGGATGAAGGAAAATAAGTTTACCACAAAAATAGTATGCATTGAAACATGAAATGCTGAGCAAAGTAATTATTAAACAAGTGGAGAAAATTCTAAAAATAGTGTCTGTAAAAAAAATAAAAAGTGTCTGTATAAAACAGTAAGCTATGGTGAAACAAGAATAATATTTGTAATAATAATGTATTAATTTGGTTTTACTTTAGTAAAAAGGCCATAAGTAGACCACTGTACAATATTATCATTAAAGGGATCAAAGTACAATTTCCTAAAGTCCTGAAGTTTCCTCTTTGGAACTAAGGCTTTAATTAACTTAACATTATTGATTAATATACAAACTAACGAAGCACAAACTTTAAACTTTGAAATTACATTTGTAATTCTCAAATCAGCATATGTAGTAAATAGAATAAAACTAAAACTGACAAAAACACTAATCACCTCATAAAATAAGAAAAAACATAATGAAAGAGTATCAAAATATGGAAGATATAAAAAGCACAATAACTACAAATGTAAAAAGAAAAAAAATATGTCAGTGTAAAGACAGAGGTTATCAGGATGGGTTGTAAAAGGCAAAAAAAAAAAAAAAAAAAAAAAAAAATAAGCAAACAAGCCAAAAAAAAAATCAACATTCTTCTGTGTTTCTTTTAAGAGAATACATTCATAAATAGCAAGGAAAAAGTTGAAAGTAATAAAATGAAAAAGAAAGAAAAAAAAAAAAAGAACACCAGAAAATAGTAGCCAAAAGAAACTATAGTAGCTATATATTACTTTCAGGCAAAATAGATTTTAGAACACAATATAGCTTTATCATAAATAGTTCCATATAATAATTTTTAATGTTGAATTCACCAGAGAGACATGACACTTAACTTGTATTCACCTAATAAAACATTTAAAGCAAAACTTATAAGACTACAGGAAAAACAGACAAATCTGCTGTTATAATGGGATATTTCAACACACATTTCTCTATTATGAATAGGGGAAGTAAAGATAAGAGACTAGTAAATAAATGGAAAATTTGAAAAGAACCCTTGCTTGGCTCCCATTTTCATTCAGAATGAAAACACATCTTTGTAACGGCCCAGACCGTGGTTGAAATCACACCTTTACATCTTTCCTGACCTCATTTCATATGACCAGCCCCCCTCATTCAGGTTGTTCCAGTTCCTGGCCTCTTCACTCTGAAAATGCAAGGCATGCTACCACACCAGCTGCTCCCTCTTTGAAAAATGACCTTCCTGGAGATTACTTCCTTTCGTTGCCTAGACATCACCTTCTCAATGACCACACTCTTTAAAATGCAATGCACATCCGATGATGGACACTTAGGTTGTTTCCATCTCTGGGCTATTGTAAATAGAGCTGCAATGATTCATTTTGTTGTAAAGCAGAAACTAACACACCATTGTAAAGCAATTATACTCCAATAAAGATGTTTAATAAATAAATAAATAAAAGGATTGAAGAGAAAAGACATAGAAAAAAAAAATGTAATGCACAACCCTCCCGACTCTCTTACTCTAGCTATTCCTTACCCTGGCTTTTTGTTTGTTGCTTTTTTTTTTTTTTCTTTTCATTACACCTATCTTCTTCTAGTGTATTAGTTAACGTTCCTTTTTTTTTTTTTTTGACATTTACTATTAATGTTCTGCTTCCCCACCCACTGCTTGAATGCAAACTGTATAAAGGAAGTAATCAGTATTTCCTTCAGGAATATGTACCAAGCACTTAGAACAGTGTGTGGCACGTAAAAATATATTCAATAAATATTTGTTGATTGAATGAAAAGACCAGGAATTGGGCTGTGATGGGCAAGGCTGAGCCAAGTAGAGAGGGTGGAAAGATCAAGGCAAAAATTTTCCCACAGGAATTCAATTTTGAGAAATTACAAGCAGGAAAAAGTGTTGGAAATCGGTTAGTAAAGCTGATATGTGTGTGTGTATACGTGTGTGTGTGTGTGTGTTTATGTATGTATGTGTGTATATATATATATATATATATCTCCAGTGTCAGACACGATGTGTTGTCATCTGATACCTGAGGACTTCTAGGTGAAGATAACTCAGTTTTGAATGCACACTCCAGGCCGTATAGAGATGAACACATCAAAGTGCCACATTGCTAGGAACTTACGACCTAGTGTGAGACAAATCATCACCAGAAAAAATATTTATGTAAATCAAAACAAGTAGTCATGTATCTAACTTTATTGATTAAAATGTATTTTTTCTTAATAAAACTATAACGTTATATTGGAAAACAAGAGCATACCAAGTGTTTTAAAGCACGTAGGTGTATATCTATCTCAAACTTAGAAAAACACTATTCAGATTCTAGAAGTATAAAAGGATTCACATATTTCTTTTGAGAGGAAATAATCTGCTAAAACATGGGACTCCAAACTAGAATTTACCAATTAGTTATTTTGTGACGCTGATAATTCCTTGGTATCCAACTCTAATTTTTATTGAAGTATCTATAAGCTGCTTTACTTATTTTTACTCTTTAATCTCATATATTTCTTCTTTTTCCAAAAGCCATGTTTTGTAGGCCTACCTATTCTTTCAAAAGCATGTCAATAGTTCGATCTCCTCCACCACACACCCAGAAAATGGAAATAAATAAGTTAATTGCTTAGGATATGTAGCAGGCAGAGTTAACAGCTTTCTAATGTGAAAATTGTGGTAAGAAGACCAAGTGAAGGAAGTCTGAACAGAGAATGTTTCCACTTTCTTTGGACACCATACAAGACTTAACACAAGAGAATCTCCAGAGATCCAAGGATGGTGTCTCTACAGAAGATTTCATGATTCTGGTAATTTTGTTCAAGTTCATTTGACAGGCTTGGCTTTAAAACATATTTGTGGAATTAGATAATAATCACAACTGGCCAAATGCCTAGTTTTAAAACACATTTTAAAAAATCTATTTTAGAAAGCTTTTTGCTTTGTCATTAATTTTTACAACTGAAAGTTTTGATATTAGGAAAAATGGTGATGATTATCTCTTTATTAGAACCTACATGAAAATCGTATCTTTTTCTTGGGTTTTTACCCCTAATGTGTTGAGACCTTGATTTTATAGCATAGTGTTAATTTCTTCCATTGTAGAAGATGGTACTTTACTAGTTAATCTTAAATTTGTTGTTCTGCTTTCACACACAGAGACATACTCATGGTAGCAACCAGGGAAAACAACATTTACTTTTTTATCTGTAACTTTCATTACATAACATATTTTAAAAAGGTTGCAGTATAGTGAATAAAATAAGGGTATACTATGGTTCATTCTTATTAAAGTATATATTTTAAGTCTAAAAAATACAAAAGGTACATTTTCTACAACATCAGATTGTAATTTCCTCAATATGTGGAAATGTATTTTACATGATTTCTCCAAATCAAAATATCATCAGATATAGGCCCCATTATTGTACGTGCCACTGCAAATCCAAAAATGCTGCCCCGGCATTCGTTGTAAAACAGCATGAATTGTAAGGCAAAAGACACATCATGATGTTAAAATGCAACATATGGTCTATCTTCTAAGTGATTTTTAACTATGTGCTAATAGGTTATACATATTTTGATATGATATGTGTACTTTAGATTTTAGTGTTAAAATGGACATATCTGCACTGTTTTATGTGGAAGCGATTGCATGAAATCCAGCAAATATTACTAGCAACTGCATATGGTTGTAGGATGCAGACATATTTTAACAGTAATTCTAATTAATGAAATGTGTTTCCTCCTCATAGTATAGGGCAGTAAGTTGAGTATATTTTGAATAGAACCATTCTTAAAAGAGATACATACGTGTCATGAAAAGTAATGAAACAACTGTTCTCTGCTAGAGATAAATTTGTTGGAAATTTAGGTATGAAAATTCCTGGAGAAAGTTCTGCTTCCAGTAATGACAGAGGACCTCCTATCAGACCTCTCCACAGATAACAATTATAATTTCTGGAGGATAAATAAATAAATTGAGCAATTATCTGGAGGCTATGGAGAATCACTGAAAGCAGGCAGACTATACCGAGAAGGCGGACTATTCTTCTTCACCATTTGGAAGAAATGGCACTGGATGAAGTTCCTTTTTTTTTTTTTTTTAAATGGTTTTTACCTGATAGCAGGCCCCAGTCTGTGACACGTGAAGTGGCAAATACTCAGATGGAAACTTAGAGCCTTACTGGCTTGAAGAACCACAGAAAAGAGTTTGGAGCTATTACAGCCAGTGGAAAGGTAAGAGGAAATACAAGAAAGGAGAGATCCCTGTGTAAAAAGCCTCAAATTCTGCATATGAACTCTGCCCAAATCTCTGGCTAACACATGAATTATGCATGCATATGGCAAACTCCAAACAGTCCAGGCAAGGTTAAAAGAATTAAACAGCTTTCTGCTTCTGCCCACCTCAGCAAAGGTAGTTTTGAGTTTGAGTTTAGCCTGGTTAGCTGTGTACTAACACAAACAAAAAACAATAATCTTTTGAGGAATATAATCAAAACTGAAATCTCTATAATACCCTCATTCACAATGACCAGGCCATAATTGAAAATTTGACCCATATTCAAGAAACCAATTGAGATGACCCAGATGTTAGAATCAGTAGACAAGGACTGGAAAACAGCTCTTATGTCTGTGGAAACAAAGGAAAATATGCTTATAATAAAAAAAATAAGAAATCTCAAAACAGAAAGGGGAACATTTAGAAAGGACCAAATGGAAATTTTAGAGTTGAGAAATATGAGATAATTTATGTAATGTCCTAACATGATCAGTTCTCAAAAAAAAAAAAAAAAAGAGACAGAACTGTAGCCAAAGAACTGCTAAATATGGGGAAAAAAAAGGAAAATCACCTTTAATCTTCCTGTTATTCTATGGCAAGAATAAAGGCAAAATGATGTCAAATTTGTGTTTATTAAGTAAAAAACACTAAAAGAATAGACTAGGCAAGTCACTCTTTTGAATCTTTTTAACTGTCAGTGGAGGTGGACAATTGTTCTTTCACAGTAAATTAAACATTTACTCTTTCCAGTAAGTACATTCAGCTGAGTAAATTCTGATACATTATACTGAAATATCGTTTAAGGATAAATACAGAGCACATGTTGTTATATAACTTTTAGTTTAATACTCAAGTATGAGAGTCACAGAATTTGACACATGGTTACCAGTAAAAGACACAGGGTCCCATACAAGAAAAGTAAACCATCCTCTATCCTTGCTGAGCACTTCTTTCTTTTTAACCTTTAACCTGCCTTTAATCTGCCTTAGCTGCCTCAGAGAGATATAATGGCTGTAATTAAAATCTGTAATTTGCAAGAGGAAGGGGGCATGGATTTTGTTGGAATACCTTCTACCAATTACTTTGATTTTTACCATGCAGATTAGCAAAATCTTGTGTTAGAAAACATCCAAAGAGATTCGAAATTAAATGATAGTTAAAGATCATTTTCTAAAAGAAATTACTGCTTTTGTACAAAACTCAAAATATACTACTTATCCATTATGTTGAATATTTTTTTCACTTTTGTGAACATCTCTTCTAATGATCTTAATTCTAACCTTTATATATAAAACATTTTAATAGAAAGTTGGATAAATGAACTCCAGACTTACTCATCGGTAGTGTGAAAGGTGTCTACACGAAAGATGAAAATAAAAAATGAATTGTGCAGTCTTTCTTTTGACTTAATCTAAGAATTTTAAATTAGATTATTTTCAATGTAGCTGCTATTCAGGACCATGGAGGTGAATTTTCTTCCCCTTACTGCTGACTAGTGAGGTGCTGCAGAACTAAATCTGAACAAATATTTAGAAAAAATATTTTAAAATAATAAGTATTTAATTTATCTATAATTAAAGCATTAACTCAGTTTGATAGAGCTAGTGAAATCATAATGATAAAAATAGATTACTAAGAGCAGAAAATTACTGTTATGTCCATGAACACTTTTAGGTCCATGAACATTTGCTCAGGGAAAAATTATAATTTCATTGTTGAAATAATATAATCTTCCCCCCAAAACTTGAGTGAAACTTTCCAAGACAGAACCAATTATCTTATTCACCTTTGTCTTCCTCAAACCTACCAACAGATTTAGCATATTAGATGCTGAATATACTAGTTAAATAAAGTGTTCTTAAAATCCTAAATATATCAATTAAAGAAGAAAATAGATTTAGTTTCTAAAAGATTTTTTTTTAAGATTTTTTTTGATGTGGACCATTTTTAAAGTCTTCATTGAATTTCTTACAATATTGCTTCTGTTTTATGTTTTGGTTTTTTGGCCACAAGGCATATGGGATCTTAGCTCCCCCACCAGGGATCGAACCCGCACCCTCTGCATTAGAAGGTGAAGTCTTAAACACTGGACTGCCAGGGAAGTCCCTAGTTTCCAGAAGATTTTATCCTTTTGGGTTTATGTATAATGAACAAGTCTTCAACTCTTAACCTGTAGTTAATTTTAAAATAGAGTACACAGAGAGTATGATAATGTAGCATTTTTATCTTAATATCTTATTTCTAAAAGAAGGGTATAAAATATTCACTGCCATGGAAATTGTTTTAATAAGGTATGACTGCTATTTTCAGCCATACACTTATCCCATTATACATGTTTTTGTTGATATACATTTGAAATTTCTATCAAAAACTTTATTACCATTTTCCTTCATAACTTTTGGCACTTTAATAACACCTGAACACTAGTATTGTATTGGAAAAGTAATCATCAAAGTTTATATACCAATTTTGAAAAAAATATATTTGAATTCAATTAATCAAAACTTTAGTTTAAAGCAAATTGCTAACTTTTGGGGCATGGTCTTAAATAGGCTTTAACAATTTTTAAAAGGAAATTCAAAGGAAGGAAAATAGTTTAATGACAGATCATGGAAGTGCTACTGGAGCATTTGATATTCACATTCAATGTTTTCCTTGGCCAAATAATGAAACCCAAAGATCTAAAGGTGTTTTTTTTTCTTTTTAAACAACTTTGGAGAGTGTATCCCCAATGGACAAAATGGGAAAAGAAGACGATAAAAGTAAGTCCAGTAAAAAGAAACCATTATATTTTCAAAAACTTTGATCTTTATATAAGGAAGTAGTTAGAGCATGGAATTATGTAATGCGATTTGTACACAAAATACTTGGAGATGCTTAACTACAGATACTACTCAAGACATTTACAGGGAAATGATACTCTGCACCTACTCCAAATTACTCCAAATAGTCAAAGTTGATGGAAATTTTCTCGCTATTTCAATTTCTGTGATGTGATCCCTCAGAGGTTTTTTGTTTAGACACTACAACTAATAAAAATACCACCAATTTAATGACGGCTCCTAAGCAATCTCACTAGTGAGGATTATGAAGGAGATAGAGAGATACTGAGATGTCCTAACCCCCAAATAACCCTTTCTTAAAAGTCATGTAATGGCAGGACCTATACATTTTTTTCTTTCTTAATGCAGTTAGTAGTGCTCTTTCTTAAAATTCCAAAGTTGTTCTTACATGCACACAATCATAGGTAATCCAGAAAGGTAAAGTTGACCAAGTACAAAGTAAAACTTAATGTCATGTCTTATGCCTAATCTGTTATTTTCCGGGTAAAGATGGCATGCTCAAAAAATAATTTATTGTATTATCTGGTGATTTTTCATTTTTTCTTAACTATAATGGAGAGGAAATTAATTTTAACAGTAAAAAATAATGTACTCAGGAAAACATTGTATAATTTGAAATGGAATTCTGGAATTAGGGAAAAGTTTTTCAAAAGCTCAAAAATATTTCTAAAAGTTTCTGTATTCTTAAGACTGCGGAAAGCATACCTTATTTCTGGTGGCTTGCAATACTACTTGTGTTGCTTGGTTGTCAGCATTGCAAGTAACAAAACTTGATAGAACTAGCCTTATTTGGCAAAGTGTAATTAAATAACTAAGAAGTCCATAATTCTATAGTTCATCAAATTATTGTGCATCAAGACTATGCTGAATTAAATGAAACTTAATTGTATTGTAAGGGTCATAAGGACTATATGCCTGTTTATACATGCAGACAGAGTCTCAGCCTCCTAACTCACAATTTTTTAAAAAGAAAAGTGGGAAAAAGGCAAAGAGAACAAAAGCAAAGCAAACTGAAGAAATGAAAAGAAAAGACAGTGCAAAGAAAAGAAATGAAAAGAAAAAAGAAAAGAAAAGAACAGAAGCAAAAGGAAAAGGAAAAGGAAAGGCGTACAAATAAATACCTGGCAACATGACAGTCAGCTTCCACCTTCCAAATGAAATAAATCTAATGTGACATATTAAAACAAATTTAGACAGTAGCACATTAAGTTCAAGAATCAGAAATACTATTTGAATAGTATAAAACTTCACTTTTATTATAAGCAAGTAACACTGTCCAAATATTTTTGCATGCCAAACTGAAAAGGAAGATGACTTTTTTCAAGAAGGGCAATTATTGCCAAAGTATGATTTTATTTCTTATGAATACAGACTCCTAAATAATTTTCTTTTGTAATGCCCACTTACCAAATGGTTCTCAGACCTTTTTTAGTAAATATTTTTTCTGATTATTTCTGATTTCTAAGTGAGTCCTGACCGCAAATTTATCAACATAAATGGTTTTGAACTGATGATTCTAAAACCAGACTTGCTAGCAATGACTTCCTACTCCTCAACCAAACTTAGTCTCTTGAGGGCAAGAACTCTTTATTGTTCATCTTTGTATCACACTGTAATTAGTACGTGGTTAAGCATATAGTAGTCTATTACTATTCATTGAGTAATGAAGGAAGGAAAGAAAGAATAAACAGGCATGGACAATGTGACCATCTCCCCCAGCCAATGCACACCCAAGCTAGAGTCAATGCATGGAGCAAATTCAGGATGAAGTCATTGGAAATGATTGTGATACAAAGCTAATCATGCTACACATTAAATACACCACTGCATGACCAAGAAAATAAAGATCTTTCACTTGGCATTTAACAACCTTCATAATTACCTCCAGTTGAATGATTTCTAATCTTCTCTGGACTTCCCACTCCCTACTTTCAAATTGCTACTAGAGAAATACCTCGGAATTCAAAATCAGTAGGGTGAAAACCAAATCCATTTACAAATCCCTCTACCTGTGAAAAACACTGGGGTTACACTAGGCCATTGTCAAAATAATAGAATTTTTTAGTGCCCTGTATCAAATCTTTTATACAATTAGCTAATCATATAATTTCTACTTTCTCAACACATTTCTCTCTTCCTTTCTTGGTTCTTTTTTCTCTACCTTGTAGTTGTCCCTTTTTCTCCTATTTCTTCACTGATCTCACTTCTTTAGTCTTTCCTGACACCATTTTATTATGATTAAGACTCCAGATTAATTTTCTAAATCACATTTAGATCATGTTATTACACTGAAAAAAAATTGCTACTGAACTAAATACAATTTGCTCAAACTGTCATTCAAAATCAAAGCCCAACTTAGTTTTCAGCCATTAATCCTAATAATTCCCTACATGGATCCAATAGGACAATCCAACTTGATCATTCTTCTTCCGAAACAAGTGGTCATCATGTTCCTTCTCCCTAAAAAGTCACCTTCTTCCTGAGCATTGAACTTCTGCAATTTCACAAAGCATAGAATCAATGTTACTATCAATGTGAAGCCTTGATATTTCCAAACAGATGTGATCCCCTTTTCTTCTAAATCCCCCAACACTCTTTTGAGATGCTAATCATCATCTGTCTAGTGATGTAGCTCTTTTTGCATTTTCTTATACTCACCTGATATACCTTCTTTGTGTTGGGAATTCTTTTCTAGTCCACCTTCTATCTATTATAGGACATTTCTCTGGGCCTTACACAGAGGAGACAAAAGAAGTTGCTGAATAAAATTTAAAGGTCAGAAAGCTAAATACAACTAAGCCACTTAAATCCATATCTAAGAGCCTTTAGTAACTAGAGAAAACCCAGATAACTACTTAGGGAATCCCTCACCCCAGTGTAGTAACTACTCTATGACTCAGAGTAAACATTTGGATGTCTGACTGAAACCATCTTTGTGGTTTGGTGTTCTCTGAAACAAAGCATATTTGAAAGGATGTTATCAGTGAAAGCACAGTTTCCATTCTTTTTCCATTCAGGTACTGACCACAGAGAGGAGTCCCAGATGACTCAAGTAGTGGAAACATTTACTCTTGTCAAGCTACTTTTTGTCTAGAAGACTGGTGACATCCTATCACTCATGCCTGCTGCTGAATCAGGGAAGGGAAGTGAAAGGGAACCACTGGTCCGGTTGGGCAAGTGGCCCAGACAGACACCCACACTTACTGCCAACTATAAGAAGAGGAGGAAGAAGACATGACTTATGTCACCAAACTAGGTATTTTCCTGGTCAATATAAACTTAGTACTTAACAAGTTGCATATAAAATGACAATAAGCAATTTACTAATAATACATACATTACAATAAATACCATTTGCCTTATTTTACAAAACCTTATTTTAAATAATATTGAATATATGAAGGGAAAAATCTATGGTAAGCCAAAATTAGGTTATTATAAAATATATCAAGGATTCTATTGAACTATGTTAAGTAAAACAAACATTGATTATGCTTAATAACGCTAACAGAAACATAAACATTTGGTAGAAATTACTGATACAAGTTGTAACATGTAGCACACAATTAACAATTTCCATAAGCTAATTTTATCAACTAGCTTGTTTTATATTTATAAATAGTTTGCAAAGAAACTACATAACGCATATCAAAGTTTTATATCATTTTACGTGAAGATGTTAATAAGGCAGATGTTACTTATATTCTTGCAAATAGACCAAAAAAATCACAGATACACAGAAAGGGCCATTTTTCTTATTACAACATGGACAGTGGTGTGTGAACTGTGAGTCTGGGGTTTATCTTATTCATCATTGAATTCCTGGACTGAGCACAGTGCCTAGAAACTAAGAGATACCTAACAGTTAAATGAAAAGTACATCTACCAGATTTGAATGTGTAACAGTTCTGATGGATTTCTTAGTTGGCTGTAACTATTAGTCCTATAAGACAATTTTCTTCAGTTTTTTTAAATTATAAATTACAAATTAAAACCTAAAATTGTTTGGTGTATTCATCCTTTTGATGAGAACAATGGTTTTACCTCAGTGAGATTAAATAATACATTCTGCTCTAAAGAATGAGAAGCAGCATTTATGATTCACCATAGATAGGATTAGAGACTGATATCTAAGCCAGCTAAGTACTTGGACTTAAGAAGCTCTGATAATCACATTTTGTGGATTTGGAGGAACACACCAAATCACTGCAGATCCTGAGAGATATAGCAGCACTGTGGATCACTGATGGAGACAGATAGATAGATGATAGACAGCTAGATAGATTTATACACATATACATATATTTAGAGCAATTCAATTACATGTATTCTTTGCATGGCATTAAAGTTTTTGTTTTATTCTACATCAGCTAGATTTATTTAAAATAAATGCATACCTGATACACATGCATATCTATAAATATATAAATTTATATATTTATACACACACTTATATAGACTTACACAACCTTAATCATTTTTCTTCGGTCTCAAACACTAAACTGTAACTTTCTTACAGGCTGGGAATATACTGTATTCAACATTTCATCCATCACTTAGGAGGTGACTGCTCTATTTCCAGTGAAAGACTGTGGCACATTGACAAGATTGTAAATGTAGAGATTGTGAGAAGATGTAGCTTTTGTGCACATTTTGAATCTAGATATAACAGAATTTCCTGATGAATTTGATGTATGGTGTAAGAGGTCAACTGCTGTCAGAGATACTGTCAAACTTTTGGTAGAGAGTTGGTTGGACTATAATAGAAAAAGAAAATGGTCAGTCTAAAACTTGCCAGCCCCTATTCATATAGTGATGTATGATCTCATATGTGATGTATGAAGTATGACCTAGTTTGTGATAGTAATACAGTTGAATATGTAAAGGCTGTAGCAGTGGCCAAATAGTATAGTAAAATTGATCCTTCCTTGTTACAGGACAGAGATGAAACTGACATAGATGCAGTCTCACTACATAGACTTTAACTTACGTGCATTCAACAACCTTTCACATTTTCTCTAGTAGCCCCCATAATAGAACTTAGAATACTGCTGGCCATAGGTGGGAATGCTGTGAATACTGACACGGGTTCATAGAATACAAGAAATCTGAACACTGTTCTTCTTGGTTTTGAAGAATGGTACTATACTTCCTTTGACTATTTTCCTCTCTGTTTTAGATGTTAATGTCAGAACATAACCTCTGTGCAAGAAGCAATTTAGTTTTACAACAGTAGTGATAGATTTACACTTGATAATTCTGTTCATTCTTTTGTGCTTACACTTATGAGTAAAACCAGTAAGCAGTACAGTTCATATGTTTAAAACATTATTCTTACTGAAAAATAAATCATGTATAAGGAAATGAAGTTCAGTCTCTTAAGAGCATAGTTACTTGGTCTAGGCATTTCTGATTAGTGCTATACATGGGAGAGAAGTGAAATTAACATTTAAAAAAAGAGAGACTTTGCACCTAATAAAAACTGTGAAGGACATTTTCTCACCTAAGAAATCAAGCTTTAGGACTCTCTCTACATGAGATACAACAGAGTCTACATTTTCTTCTAACATAGGTCAGCAGTACATATTCTGGCTTATCGTAACAGATAAAGGATAAACCATTTCAATGATATATACCCAATATATTCTGAAATATATTCATTGTTTTTGACTTATCAATTTACTTGTTTATATTTATATAGTTTTATATGTGTTCTTAAAATAAGTTTGGATGCTGAGGACTTCTTTATTTAAATAACAAACTGGTATTAGATTAGTTTCTATAGTAATTAGACTGGGACTATTAAGACAAAGGAAGCTTCAAGGAACTTTTAGAGTAATAATAAGGGATCTCAAAATCCTTAATGGACATTTTTGTAGAGTCAGTAAACAGTATTTCTCATATTCATACTTATTTTTCAAATGCCTGTAGATGTTATAATTTATAAAATATAAATTTATCTTAAAATATCACTGACCTCATGATAGTTTTTGGTTGTTACACATTTTCCTGATCAGAGGTTACTAACAGTAGCACTACCACCTTGTGGATATCTACAAAACATGTTGACATTAAAAACCAGGTCTTCAGACTTGAAAAAGTTTAGGTACTATTACTCCACTTTAATGAAGTAACTGTCCTTAAATGATGCAATCTAATCTTCTGTCCTTTTGTCTGTAGTTAGTGGAGATTAGAGACATCTGGTTAGGATCAAATATTCATAATCCTCTCATGTAAAGTTATATAACCCAGACTTTTTTTTTTTTCATATTTGGAAAGAGCTAAATACGTACCAAAAAAGTAGACAGAAGGTCATGCTAACCCTAGGTTATTTTGAATTTTTTCAAGCTTTATTGGGACTACCAATACCCTATCATTTTAATTCTTTATCCTATTCTACTTGAAAGATGCAGCTGTTATACACTTCAAGCTAAATGAGGCTAGCACTGCACAAAATGCTGTGTTTGGTTAATTGCAAGTTGCTGCTCCACACATGTCAGATACAAGTAATTAAAACTGTAGTGCCCCCAAGCAAAACATCAAAATTTTTACATTCCAAAGGGCCTCATTAAAACCAGATGACTAGTTTGGCTTCTAGAAAGACTTGGCTAGAACACATCCACTTCAAATCCATACTGTCTTATTTGCTTACATCACAGGATCACTGACTCAAGAACCTAAAGGGTCCTCCAAAGTTTATATAACCTCTTTCCAAGTAGGGTTTTATTTTACATGTCTTGGGGAGAGGCTATCTAATATCTCATTACAGATTCACATGCAAGAATATTCTGAGAAGACTTGCATCATTAATTTGTATAATCTATTAGTGAGTAAAAAACAACAAAAAACCTTCATTATTCTATTTTACTAAAATTCCCTCCGTACAATCTTGGCCTATTAAGTTTTGGCCTCTCTGAGATAGAACAGCAATAGTTTTAACTGAATAATACCCCACCCTACATTATTTTCAATACACGGAGAGCCCAAAATATGCACTCTTCATGATAAGAAAACATGAGAGACTTAAGTTCTTGATAAAAGCACAAGTAACACTCAAAAAATTTTATAAATCCCATGTTTGGTTAACATATATTTTTACTATGTTCGAGCAATTTATAATTAAGAGTCAATTATTTAACCACTCAGCATTAGAAAGAATGGAACTAAAGAACATTAATATCATATTTCTTAAAGAATATATATTTTTAAAAAACATATATTACAATAAATGTAGTAGGCCCCTCATCATGGACAGTTTAGTGAGGTAATGGGTAAATAACCTCAAGTAGTTTATGAATCAAGCAATGAAAAGACAGGTATTGTATTGAAAATAATCTCAAGTCATATTTGAACAGTTAATAAACACAATTTTTTGAAGCCCACTGTGATTTATCATTTAGCAAATAATCCTAAAACTTGCAAATGACACTGCTTAAGCAAGCAGTTCCCATTAGTAGTGTACAAAAAATAAGGCATAGCCCTTCCTTTCTGCTACTATATCACAGGTCAACTTTAAAACACAGTGGTATGAGAAAGTACAGCTTTATGAAATAACACACCCGATTCTGAAGGCATGTGAGAGAAAAGACAGTCTTTTGAAGTCCAGGTAAATATTGAATCCCATTCGGGTTCCTCCCACACCTGTTTGCTCTGGGTGCAGTATGTTAGCTGAGCACAGATTGCTGCTGATTGTAACTCACTCAAAACCTAGACCAGAAAGACTCATTTTGTCATTTCAGCTGAGAAATGGAAAAAGCAATAGAATGAAGGTATGAGACTTTTAGTATGCTTCATATTACACACCATTATTAAGGCAGTCTGATACCTGTTTCCTCAATATATCATTTGAACAATGTGATATATATAATGTACTGAATTATTTTTACTCGCTCAATTGGCTTAATACGTAAGAATTCAATTCATATTCCTACCATGAAGCACATTTTTCAATATCAGTGTAAGAGTGAGTCTTAAATAAAATACAAAATTATGATTTTATAGCCACAGAACATACATCTCTTTTTCCTCCTGGGTATTTATCTTTCGAAATATGTTATTAGCTAGTGTTAAGTGCCTCACAAGAGAGCATATTTCTGCCCTACCTGTAACAGTCATAACTACATGTTTTGCATATTATGGATATTCTATTCCCTTAATATAAATATCTCTTTTGATGAAGAAGCAATAATATACTTAATACATTTTTCTTATTAATTTTTAATATTTATTAATTATTCAAAATCCTCTCAAATTACGTTTGATTCATAGGCCAAAGACAGACTGGGTAGAAAACCGTATATCAAGCAATATATAAAGTTGCATATGTGTCTATATAAATATTAATCTTCATATAAGGGAGATGTGAATTTTAGAGTGTCAAGCTAAAACATTTTTCTTTACACAGTAAATTTGCAGATCTTTTGTACGCATAATTTTCTAAAGACCCGTGACAAATTACCAGAATGCACGCGAGTCAAGCTGATTCAGAGTTAGGTTCCCATCACTTAATTACCTTGCCTCTTATCCATGATTTCTTTACTTGATTAGTTCTTCCTTCGCTGTAGAATTGTAGAAGGTTCTAACTCAGAGGTTACTTAGAAGTTATATAGCTTTAGTGATGTTGGGAGTCACTCTGTTCCCTGTCTTTCTCAGCTCTACTCTTTTCTCTGTGTTGGTCCTTCAGTTTTGCCACAGGTAAAATTTCTCCATGTGAGAGGAAACAGTAACACTGTATCCACACAAGGCCCTACACTATTAGCAAAGCTTAGTGATCTTGAAGAACTATGCAGTTCTCCACTCTAGCATCTACGTGTTAAATTCCAGAATAGTTTGTTCTTTTGCCATCACTGGGCCAATGATTGTCATTGAAGTGATGGGTAATATAAGTCACACCTAGGTCAGACACTTCTCTGGCTAAAGAGAGAGAAGGAAGGTGGGAGGGCAGGCATGACACGGTCCCACCAGAACAACATGCGGTAGATGAGACTTGGTTCCCCCAAAAGGGTGGAGTTGGCTGTTAATATACGAAATGTGGGTGAACAAGGGTATTAAAATTCTGCCTACCTCATTATTTCACCCCTTAGCTGCTCAGTTAGCACACCTATACACAATTCAATGAATAACTTCACCTAACATAGTATAATTATTTCACTTAACAATAAAAATGTACTTATCCGCTCCCCAAAGGGCACAACCCAAAGACACATTAAGTCATCTTGTTCCAAGGCTGGCCTTTTTGGGTAAAATGCATTACTCTAAATCAAGTCCAAAAGTGAGTCCTCACGATACCACAACAAAATTCTAGTTATAAATGTAACCATTCTCATCTTACCCAACAGACAATGCTAGGAAAAAGCGAAACAGTACAACAAATATTCCTATTTGAAAAGCAGGAAGGAACAATCACAAGCTCATACTTGTCTGCTATTGGCATAAATTAATTGATCTGACCCACTGTGAGGCTCCCCCTTCCCACTGATCTCCATTACCACGCTCATGAGGGCACTGGGGATTTTCCTAACAATACAATTATCTTAAAATCCTAGTATGTATAAAATAGATAACTAATGAGAACCTACTGTATAGCACAGGGAACTCCACTCAATGCTCTGCAATGACCTAAATGGAAAGGAAATCCGAAAAAGAGGGAATACACGTATACATATAGCTGATTCACTTTGCTGTACAGTAGAAACTAACACAACATTGTAAAGCAACCACATTCTTAAAAAATTAAAAACAAATCCTAGTCATCTATCAGTTGAGTCATTCAGGGTAATTCTATTCACTAGTAATCAAAAATAAAATCTTGCCATGTTATGCTGCTTAAGTCTATAGCATGTTCTTGCATTTTCTGTCTCTCAACAACACTGGGCGTTCTAGGCAAATCCCTCAACACTGGGCGTTCTAGGCAAATCCCTCTATTCCAGTTTAATGGCTTTTCTGTTGGCATCCCTCTCAGATCAGTATTAGTCTATAGGCCAGGATGCGGGAGCAGAGACATACATTCACCTCCATACCTTTAGGCTGAATCCCTGGGGATGGTGTGTGTGCGTGTATGGCATATCGAAAATCAAGTAGAGGAGAGACTAGCAAGTAATATTTCAAAGGACCCTGAATATTTGGCTGTTCATTTTCCTTCAGGGTTTCAAACTTACTTTCTGATCTGTATCCCATGTCCCTGATCTGTCCACAACTTCAGGGTTGACAAAAATTTTAGTGCTTTACCTATCCATGAGGGACATGATTGTCCTACTCGTGGTGGCCTTCGGAACAAAGCTGAAATGTTTTTCAGATTAACTATAAGCTATAAGACTCTAGGCTTAAATGAGTTTTCTCTTAAAAATGAAAAAAGAAATGAAAGAAAATAGTGCTTTAAAAAGGTAATACGGGCATATGGTAAAAACATTTCAAACAATACAGCGAGAGGTAATTCTCCCTATATTCTTGACACTCAAATTCTAGTTCCCTGACCAGGGGCAAACAGTGAAGTCCTACATGTATTTCCAGGAATGTTGTATGCACATAATAGCACATATATGTGTGTCACAACGTGATACCACTGCACACCCACCAGAGGAACCATAATGAAAATGATCGAAAATGCCAAATGTGACAATAATGTGAAGAAACAGTTTATTTATACACTACTGATTGGAACGTGAATTAGTATAGGTGCTCTGAAAAATGACTCGTCAGGATCTGCTAAAGTAAATCTATGTATGCTCTATGAATCAACAATTCCACTCTCAAGTATAGAGCCAACAGAAATGCATACACATGTACACCGAAAGACACAAATAAGATTGCTCATATCAGCACTATCTGTAGTAGCCCCAACTTCAAAAAACCTAAATGCCTATCAAAAGTAGAATAAATCGTGTTGTATTATTACAATGTCATGTACGGCAATGGAATGAAAAAACTGCCACTATTGACAGCAGTATGGATAAAGATTACAAACGTTACATTGAATGAAAGAAACCAGACACAAAAAAAGAATGTCCTGTATGATTGTATATACATAAAGTACAAAAAGAAGCAAAACTAATCTATGCTCTTAGAAGCCAAAAAAGTGGTTACTCCTGAGGGTTGACTGGAAAGGCTGACTGGTATGTATAAAACTCAAAAATTGCTAAAAGCCATGTTGATAGTGGAAGTATTCTATATAATCATGAATAATCATATATTTAATCCAAAATTAAAATGAATGAGGTAGAGTTCTACTTGCTGACACAAATATAATGCCAAAATAGGGTTACGCTTAAAAAGAAAATACCAGAATAATAAATACAATATCATAGAACACATAGCTCTACCTTTATATATACAAATACATTTGTAAGTTTATTTAAAATATCGTTGGGATACATACTGAACTGATGAGAGATTATATTTTGGGAGAAATAATATTCTCCTCTATGTATTATAATGTAATATCATAACTACTCAACTACATATTTATGTATCATTATATATCACATACACACACACACACACACACACACACACACACACATATATATATATATATATCCAAGTAAAAAATAAATTAGCCAAGGAGTGGAAGCAACTCAGTGTCTCTTAAAGGATGAATGGATAAATCAAATATGGTAAATACATACAATGGAATATTATTCAGCCTTAAAAAGGAAGAAAATTCTTTCATACGATATAACATTGATGAATCTTGAGGACATTATGCTAAGTGAAATTAGTCCCCAAAAAAGATAAATACTGGAGGATTCCACTTATCTGAGATATCTAAAGTAGTCAAATTTATAGAAACAGAAAGTAGAATCATGGTTTCCAGGGGCTAGAGTAGGGAAGGGTTGAAAAGGGAGTTGTTTAATGGGTATAGACTTTCAGATTTTCGAGATTAAAAGTTCTAGAGATCTGTTTCACAACAATGCGAATATACTTAACACTTTCAAACTGTACACTTTAAAATGGTTGATGTGGTAAATATCATGATACGTGTTTTTTACCACAATAAAAAAATGAGATTCAATAAACTAAGTCCCAGAATAAGACAACAATGAAATTATATATTCATTCTAAACTTTGCTCTAATACCTTAACAACATATCTTAAGATTTATTCACTTTAGTTTATATAGAGTTGCCTCAATTTTTTAAAAATGATTGTAGCATATTCCATTGCATAGAAGTATGACTAATTGTAGTGTGTCAGCTCTTCTACTGATGAACAGACTCTCAAACATGATTAGTAGCCATGTAAATGGGGACAAAGCCCAAAAAAACACATTTTTTTACTCTCTATCAAAATTTTTAAAATATATATTTTCTCAGACTGAGTTATTCCACTTCCACGAATGTACGCTACAACACATCTGCATGCATGTGTCAAGGTTTATGTTCAAGGAAATTCATTGCAGTATATTTATAATGGCAAGTTTTGCTCCTATATAAAAGTAGGAGGAGGACCTGAACACTGAATTCAACAGCAGAAACTAGTAACCTGCCCATATTTTTAATTGTAGAATGAGTTCTTTGGAGGGTGTTATCCTGTTTTATCTTCCAGCCCACAGTCTTCAGTCTCCTTGGTGGGATAAGCATTCTCTACATTTTCATCTGGTAACATTGTTTCCTCTGATCTAAGAAGAGTAGAGAATGATGGCTATGCTTTACTTATGGGAACTCTAGGTTGAAAATTCGTGTTGTGCTTTGGAACCAGGCCACACAGTGTAAAAGTAGATGGGGTATACATTAAAAAAATATATATCAAGTTATTTCCTAGTTCACTTCATTTCCTTAGGTCTCAAATGTTCATCTAAAAAGTGAGGAAATTACTGTTAACTAATTCAAGAGATTTGCCCACCAGTTCTAGGGCCATAACTTCTCCTAGAAGGTCCTGACCAAATTCCTTTTCAACAGCAATGAAAACTGACTTGAAGAAAGAAATTGGGAAGTTGTTTATCGTGCATTTCTTATAGCTCTGTTGTTGAACAAGTAGACACAGCAGACATCTAATAATGTCTGTTGTTGGTGGTGGTGATAATAGTTTTACTGCTGTCCTCACAATAAGACAAGTAGAAAATGACTTTAGTATCAGAATAACTAGATTTTAAAAATATTTTACCACAAGTGCAAGAGTATTAGTACTAAAAGCAATCACAGCAACAATTTTCTTTTTTTAATTTCCTACACCAGAGAAGGTTTGGCCTTTCACATAAGTTATCTCTAAACACTTAAATCGACCTCATAGGATAGGGTCAATATATTTGTGTGTGTGTGTGTGTGTGTGTGGTACGCGGGCCTCTCACTGTTGTGGCCTCTCCCGTTGTGGAGCACAGGCTCCGGACGCGCAGGCTCAGCGGCCATGGCTCACGGGTCCAGCCACTCCGCGACATGTGGGATCTTCCCGGACTGGGGCACGAACCCGTGTCCCCTGCATCGGCATCGGCAGGCGGACTCTCAACCACTGCACCACCAGGGAAGCCCGGGTCCATATTTTGGAATAATGAAATTAGGATTCAGAGAGTTAAAGTGAGTTTTCTAAGAACACACAGCTACAGAGAGTAGCTGAGATACAAGTCCAGATTCCTCTGGCTTTGGTTTCTCTCACCACTATGTCATTACATCATGCTGCTTTAGAAAAAGATGAGGCTTTATACTTACTAATTATATGTTCTTAAGTAATATTTAATCTTGAAGTAAACTTCTGATGGTTTTGTATGCTAATAAGAGAAAAATCCATCAACATAGTGGACACGTCTTCCTTTTATTCAATGTGCAGCTATTTAATAAGAAATCTAAAATGCTAATTTAAAAATTTAAAACATATTTAGAATTCTAACTTAGTTGAAACTATACATTAGAAACCAAATGACCCAATCTCCGGTCACAGAGATCATGTAAAGTTGAACGTTGAGTCAAGCATGTTTGCTTACCCAATTTGGTATATGTTAAGTGCCATGTAGTTCCCATAAATATAGAGAGCACAAAAGGTCTTCACCACATCAGAGTTTGGGTAACACTTCATTTCACCAAACACAAATATAATATAACTTCTCTATTCTATATTTATGGGGCAGGTGTTGACCATATAATAGTAAGTTTACTAAAGAATGTCAACTGGCAAAATATACCCCATGAATGATATTGGTAAATACAGTAGGTTCGTGAGGAAAATGTACCGTTTATTTCTGTTTTCCAAACGAGAGGGAAGGTTACAGCACATAGCAATTACGTTGAGGCTTTTTGCTTCACAAAAAGTGCTTCCAATTTCATGACCACAAGTCTGGAGAATGCAGTCAGCATGGTCACAGTCTAAGCAGGCCCACCTTCAAACTCACCCTTGCCAATCAGAGCAGAGCACCCTGTTGGGGAAGTGTAGTAGAGTTCCATGCTGCAGCTTTCAGAATAGGAATAGCACGCTGACTGAGGCCCCTGTGAAAACATGGCCTTCTCATGACAAGATGTGGTAGCATTAAGCTGTCACTGATGCACCTTAGCTGGAAAAATTAAATAACCCTTTCCAAAATAGAGCTTTTTAACTTAAATGGAATTAACTGAGGCATTTTTACTCAAAGTGCATCAATTTAAACCGAATATTTATCTTGTATAATATGTACAGGCTGCTGTGCTATTGTTTTAGGATCATGTATAATATCACCATTTAATTTTTGAATATTTTATCATCAGTTCTGCTTAATAAGTTAATAGTAAGCAAACTATTCAGATTCAAGGGGATCAAATTCTGTGTTGATAACTTTACTGTCTTAATCAAACCCTTGCACTCTTCTGCAGCATTGTTCTATACAAAACTTAACAAGAGGGCTTCCCTGGTGGCACAGTGGTTGGGGGAGTCTGCCTGCTGATGCAGGGGACACGGGTTCGTGCCCCGGTCCAGGAAGATCCCACATGCCGCGGAGAGGCTGGGCCCGTGAGCCATGGCCGCTGAGCCTGCGTGTCCGGAGCCTGTGCTCCGCAACGCGAGAGGCCACAAAAGTGAGAGGCCCGCGTACCGCAAAAAACTTAACAAGATTTAGAAGGTTGATGTTTGTTCATTTATTCATCTGTTATTCAGTACCAAAGTCCTACATGTAACGTGTGACTGAGTACTATATTAATCAGGTTTCTCCAGAGAAACAGACCAATAGGGATTGGATCTGTATATATATAAAATCTAAACATAAAACTTTATTTTATCCTTTATTACTTCAAAATTATTGCATTTTATCTTTATTGAAAATATTATGATTTAGAGTTTCTGAAATTAATATATGAAAATATCATATATTTTAGGGTATCTTTATAGAATGACAGTAGCTTAACTAAAACACCAAAACCTACTTTTCTTATCACCTGCATTAAAAAAGAAAAAAAAAATAAATCTCAGTGACAAGGGTCACTTACATTCCCAGGCGAAAGGAAATGAAAATCAAGGCAATTAAGATATTTGATGGTTGTTTTTCCATCTTATGTGATCATAAGGCTACAACAATTTATGGTAACAGCTTTGAGTAGGAGTTTAAAGAATATTTCTTTCCTGTTCATTTTGGTGACATGAGTCATTTTGAATTTTTTCTTTTGGTTATTGATATGAAGGAAATTTTTGTGTAGTCCAAATACTTCATGCTACCTGAAAAAAATGCACTATTTTTGTGCATCTTTTAGAGATAAAGGTTTAACAAAAGAAGTCAGAAAATTAAATGATTTCAAACATATGTATGACACTGGTATAATATTATGATGAACTATTTGGGTCTTGAATCATCTGAGAATGTCCAAAGTTCAGTATAACATCTTATAAATTCCACTTTTACTCTGACTCCATGTGATTCTATGGCCATGGTTTTCAACTCAGCTATGCTATTTTTCAGATGATTAGAAAATAAGATTTTGAATCATTCAGATTTTTAACATCTTATCCCACTGTTCTATTGAGTAGAATATTGATAATAAAAAGATAATATATTGCAAAGTAGTTAAAGGTATCATATAGATTGAGATAGTGTTATACGTTATACTAAAGCTATTGTTGAAAATATATGTAAGTTACCGCTATCCTTTGGTTTAACAACAATGACATTAATAAACCTTGAGACCTATTAATGAGAGGCACAGTATTCATGGGAGCCTTTAGAACTGTCAAATATAATATAATATATCATTCCCTCATCTCCTGTAACCACGGCAGCTGGTGGGGTGGGTTTTTCATGGGTTTTGATGTTTAGTAACAGCAGAATGCATAGTCTGTTGTCAAATTTTCACTTGGACCAAAATCAAAATCTATGGGAATAGGCATTCCTGGTTACACAAGATGTAGAGTCAGCCAGGCCAAATTATGATGCTATATCCTTTAATTTTCCATCTAACCCATGGCATTTTTCTAGGAATAAAATAAAATCCATCTAGGCAAACTTTGTTTACAGGTAGCATAACTGCTTCAAGTAGTTTCCTTCCTATAATGTACCGTTTGCACACATGCTTATAATAAACATTCATTTAGTAGTTTATCTGAACTGTCAGAGGATTCAGTGAAGCCCTGTTGAGCATAATGATTGGGTTTGCCCATCTTACATACTTAAGGAACGTTTTGAGTTCAAGGAGTGGGAAACAACTCACATAAGATTACTATAGTAAAATTTTCCAATTGTGTTTATTCTGAGCAGACAGTGGAAGGTACTTGAATAAAGTAAGACTGACTAGACTTAAATGCTTCAGTAGTGGGCAATGGAAGTTGTTTTTAGAGCAGTGAAAGCATGGAGACAGATGACTCTTTATTTTCTGAGTTAACTTACTTTCAGTGACATGAAAGGAAACTGTGGGATGGTGACTAACACAAGTGGGAAGGGTGGAAAGGCTTGAGAAAACCAAAATAGAGTTGGTGTTTAGGACATTTCCTTAATTGTTGCTTCTTGACTTAACTCCCCCTCACTTTTCCATCACACATCTTTGCATTGCCTTGAGTTTAGCTTCTGAAACATTTGCTACAAAAATGACGATTTTATATGCAGCACACACTATTTTGGAAGGTCTGGCTTCAGGGGCCTTTAATATTTTAAAGTCAATGTAAATTAGTTACTGTAACAACACTTGGAAATATTAAAGTAAGGATCTATTAGAAACCAAACCTAATAGTGTGTTAATAGACTATAAAATCAGAAGCATAAATATTTTCAGGACTTTCAAATATGTGAATATTTATTGGAAGAGTTACTTTTGTGATAGACTTCTGTGATCTACTCACTTATCTCTTAGAGCAGCAAGTAAAAAATGATCAAGGAGGCTGACAACTCAAGAACACTCTTGATTATATTCCTTTCCTAGGTTCCCTTGTTACACGTATCATCCTGGACTCCTTTGCTAGCTGTTTATTTTCATTTACCCTTACACATTTTTTTCTAACCAATAAATATTGGACTTCTTCAGATTGTACTTTTTGGCCCTTTTCAATACTTTCTCTCCAGTGATGTCCCACAGAATTTTCTGTAATAATGGAAATTTTCTGTAAGTTGCACCATCCACGTGCCACATGAAACTAGTGAGCAGTCGACTGAAATGTGGCCAAGAGAACATTAAAGAATATGAAAGAAATATCCCTCTCTAATTATGCTAGCCAATATCACCATTATCTCTTTTATCTATTCCTTTACTCTTTCTCCTTGTCTTTTCCTGTTTTCCTCTTTGACCTATTTTCTCTTCTCCCAGTTCACCTCCTTAGAAGATCTCCCTTATATTCAAAGATCGATCTACTGCTTATTGTTGTTGATCTCCAAGTTTCCAGGTCACCTATATATACATGCAGTGATTTATTCATCATATATTTAATAAGCAATTAGTGGGTTCTAGGCACTATCAGACATAATGTAAGAGAGAAGACTGACATTGAAGAAAGAATTCCAAGTGTGATGACTATTTCAGAAGTGAATATCTACCTATTAGAAATTGTTGTGAGGCTATCCCACAACCTCATATAATTTAGCACGTTTACATATGGGAGTCTATTAAGGATTTTAGGTAACCGTAATTTTCCTAAGTCTGGAAAATATAACCTCAGTTGTTATAGGTTTCCTTTGTTCTTGGAAAAATCACATGAATAGGCAAAAACACCAGCAACAGCAATAACGAAATTGTCTTATTCTAAAGCGAGATATTAAGTATTGTGGTATGTTAATGTAAATCTTGTGCATTATTTAGCTGGGCTTCTTCCTTCTAGAGACAGTGTAGGGAAAGATAGGAAGAGAGAGAAATAGCTCTTGGGCCTCTCAAGGGAAAGGACAACGTGCAAAACTCAGCTGCTCCTAGGGTGTGGTGGTGTGGCTCGTGTTGCTCTAGCTTGATTGCTTAATGAGGGAGTTGTGGTGCACTCTGGGGAGAAGAGGAATATTGCTTCCGGAATACGACTTGAAAAAATTAAAAATAGAAGAAATTGCTTCCCCCACCACTACCAACTTTACATTTTTTTAAAAGTTCTATTCTATAAAGAGCCGAAAAAAAGTACTACAATGAATAACTGTAAACCCTTCACCTAGAGTCACCAAGTGTTTATATCTTCCATCATTCCTTTATCTCTCTCTATGCTTGTATACATCTTTTAATCATTTGAAAAGTAGATTACAAGAATAATGATTCTTCATTAATATGTCAGCATACACTTTCTAAAAATAAAGGCATTCTACATAACCACAATATTATCAGATCTAAAAATATTATTCCATAAAATAATTGTAATAATTGTCCACAATCATATATTCCCAATTGTCTCAGAAGTCTTTTATAGCTTTTTTTCCCCTGATATAGACTCCAAATTCCATGCATTGCATTAGATTGTTTTGGCCATTTAGTCTTTTTTAATCTAGACACCTCTGTTGTTGTTTTGTCTTATTTTTCAAGACCTTTTTTGTCTACATTTTGTTTTGAAGAGTCCAGGCCATTTGTCTTATACAATGTTTCACTTTCTATATTTGCCTCATTTTGTTTCCTAATTACATTCAGGTAAAATGTGTTTAGCAATAATAGAATATAGGTTACGCTGTGTACTTCTCACAGGATAACATCAGGAGGTACATAATATCAGGTTATCCCAGTATTGGTGAGACATCTTGATCATATGGTTAAGGGTAGTGATCATCACCTCTCTTCATTATAATCTTTCCCTGTAATAAGTTAGTAACCTGTGGAGTGATAACTTACAGCCATGCAAAAATTTCTCTTCCCCAACAAACTTTAAGCTAATGGTTTTAGCATCCATTTAAAGTAATAGCCTAAATCAGTTATTACATTGAAAACTACAAGCTGATTAGTTGTCTAATTTCATCATTTCTTCTACATGTATTATTTGACATTCTTCTATAAAAGGAGAACTTTCCTTTGTTTTTGTTTTTGTATTCATACATTTTTTAAGGGATTGTAAACTAAGTCTGTCATTATTCTATTAGATTCTCAAATTAACCAAAGAGTGAAAGTCTCTTTAGATCAGTGCTGAGTCTTGTTTCTTCATGATTATTTTAGTGTTTTAACTTTATTTTTGCTTCTGGCACAATATATATTCATCTCTTTTAATCAATAATGACCTTTAGAATCCAAGATTGGGCACTAGGTGTTTCATTGCTACTAGGTTATCATTGATTCTAGACCTTTAAGGTGGATGGACACAGGAACTCTCCTTTGCGTGCTCAAGCTAATACTTTAATAAAAATTTAACATTAACAGAGCTTTTCTTACCTTATTTTATTTTATATTGGTAACTCATTTCTCTCTCAGTGAAAATCTTTCTTTTAATAACATTAACCTATTTGTTTATTTACACTCTTCTACAATACACATAAAATATCAGAAACGTGTCAGTACAGTTACTACTACTAGTAATAAACCTACTTAATAAGTAGCTTTAGATTTTTATTTCTTAATATTTTTTAAGCATAGAATAGATCTTTTGAAGATTGGACAGTCAGAGCACTGTGTTCAAAATTGAATTATTTTTTACTGCACAGTTATCTTATTAAATATATAGTTAGTTCATTTTCCTATTTTAATTTTGCAGTTTCCTTTCTTTTTTTTCTTTTCTTTTTTTTTTTTTTTGTGGTACGCGGCCCTCTCACTGTTGTGGCCTCTCCCGTTGCGGAGCACAGGCTCCGGACACGCAGGCCCAGCAGCCATGGGTCACGGGCTCAGCCGCCCCGCAGCATGTGGGATCTTCCCGGACCGGGGCATGAACCCATGTCCCCTGCATCGGCAGGCGGACTCTCAAACACTGCGCCACCAGGGAAGCCCTCCTTTCATTTTTGATATTTTTCTTAATATGTAAATATTTAACTGTGCTAAAAAGATTACTAAAGAAAATCTTGCTCCCACCATATCTAGCTTCCCCCTTTTCCTTCCTATCCACTATAAATATTTTCATTAGTTTCTGATTTATCCTTCTCCTGGTTCTTTTTAAGAAAAAAAATTTTTTTTCTTGCACAAATGATAGCATATTAAGTTATTAAACACACATTTTGCATCTTGCTTTTACCTATAAAAATATGTTCTAGGACTTCCCTGGTGGCGCAGTGGTTAAGAGTCCACCTGCCAAGGCAGGGGACATGGGTTAGATCCCTGGTCCGGGAATATCCCACATGTTGCGGAGCAACTAAGCACATGTGCCACAACCACTGAGCCTGCGCTCTAGAGCCCGCAGGCCACAACTACTGAGTCCATGTGCTGCAACTACCAAAGCCCGTGTGCCTAGAGCCAGTGCTCTGCAACAGGAGAAGCCACCGCAAGGAGAAGCCTGTGCACCGCAACGAAGAGTTGCCCCTGCTCACCACAACTAGAGAAAGTCTGTGTGCAGCAACGAAGCCCCAATGCAGCCAAAATTAACAAATAAATAAATTAATTTAAAAAAAGTGTTCTAGATATCACCTCTCCCTCAATTTATACAAAATTTTCTCATTCTTTCTAATGACTACTTAGTACTTCTTGTTGTAGATTATACTATAGTTTATTTAACCAGTCTCTTATGGATGGGCATTGAAGTTTCCAAATTTTGCTATTACAAATAAGGTCATAACAAGTAATCTTTTGCATATATTGTTTTGTATTTTGGAAGGCTTATCTTCAGGGCAATTTCCCAAAAGTGAGATTTTTAGGTCAAAGGGAAAATGCATATATGGGTTTTGTTGAATATTGCCAAATTTCCCTCCCAAGAGCTTGACCATTTTGCAACAAGTCAGAGTCCCTCATTCCCAAAAGCTCCAGCTAAAGAATATGTTTATCAAGCTTTTGAAGTTTTTCAGTCTGAAAAGTGAGAAACAGTAATCTCAGTATAGTTTTACTTTGCATTTTTATTGAGTAAAATAGTGCATATTTTCATATGTTCTATGAATATTTTTCTGAGTAAAGTCTAAACATGTGTTTTTCCCATTTTCTATATGCTTTTTATCTTTTATTTCTTAATATTTAATGTCTTTTATATATTAGAGAGATTAGCTAAAGTGTACTTCTGTGAGATACTAATGTACAGTTTTTGTTGTTTCTGGCCCAGGTGATAGAGAAGTTCTTGTTAACAGAGCATACTTTTTATTGGTCCCATTACAGAGTAAGTAGTCATCTTTTCAGGTTCAACATAAGATCAGTGTCCTAGATGGAGCCTTTCTGGTGTTCTTCCTTCCTGCTTTTCCCCTGAGAAGTGAACAGTATTCCCTTTGCTCCATCAATTGGGAACAAAAGAAGAGGAAGTGAGACAGAGCTCTTGGGGGTGATTTGGAGATGCAAATCTCTTTGATAAAATGTACAGTTATAGAGAAACGTTGTGGAGAAAATGAGTGGCATCCAAGAAAGAAAACATGGATGAAGACTCATCAACACCATCCTGCTCATTTCCCACATCGTTACAGAGTCTGGCTGATGGCCTTTGCATCTCCCGTACAACTGGAGTACATCACTGAATGTCTATCAAGACCACCTTCTTTGCACATACCAAAGTCCCTTTCTAAACCTGTCTGAAATATGGTAACAGAGAGGAAATGACAGGCTGAAAAACTGTTTAAAAGTTGCACTTTTGGGATATGATGACTGATTGCTTTGGACAAAGATTTATAAAAATACAGGAAATTATGTCTCAACCATGGTACACATCAGAAGCCTTCAGAGAGCTTTTTCAAAGGTAATTTTCCAAGGCCCCACCCCAAGCCTAGTGAATCAGAAGCTCTGTGACTGCATCCAAGGCCGCTGGCATAGATGCACTTGTGGAAAGACAGGGATATTGAGTATGAGGTGTGAAATGAGACCTCTACATGTTCTGATAATGAACATCTTTCATATAGGTTTACTGCCCTTTTAAGCTTATTCATTTTTTCATTGTATTTTTTAAATTTATTATTGCCTGTTTTAAAGGATTCTTTGTATATTCTGATAATAATCCTTTCTCAGCTATGTATATGACATAACTTTCTCAGGTTACAGATTATCATCGCATTTCGTTTAAGGCACCTTTGAACTTAAAGTAGTATTTTTTTAATTTAATATAATGTATGAATCTTTACTTTTTTCTTTCTTTGTTTTAAATATCTTCTTCAAACCATATTTTCCTGATCTGAAGTCATAATCTCTATTGTTTTCTAAAAGCTTTTAAAACTTCTATAGTTTACCTCTCACATTTCACTCTTGAATCCACTTAGAACTATTTAATAGTGTGACATTTTTAACAGTGTGAAATGTTTGATAGTACGAAGTAGAAACCTCATTTCTCTATTTTATGCATGTGTATGTATACACACACACACACACACACACACACACACACACAGTTTTTCCAATACTATCTGTTAACAGTCATCCCACTATTTCACAAGTCTGGCTGGGAAGCAAAGAAGAGACACTAGTTAATGCAATGGAGGCAGGCAAGGAAGGGATTGAAAGCTTTCAGTAGACATTTACAGGAAAGTCCTATGGACAGGCATGGCTTCATGACCTGTATAGTTGCAAAGCTTCAGGCCTAGAAGGGCCTGAATTGTTTTTAATTTATATTTTTATTAAAGTAACATTGGTTTATAACACTATATGTTTCATGTGTACAATATTATATTTCTGCTTCTGTATATCCAAAATTTACTTTCCATCTGTCACCATAGACTTGGTCCCTTTTACTCATTTCTCCCTCCTCCCTACCCCTTCACCCCAGGTAACTACTCCTCTGTTATCTTTTTCTACATGTTTATTTTTGTTTCATTTGGCTTGTTCATTTATTCTGGGTTTTTTTGTTTACTTGTTTGTTGGTTTTGGTATTCCACATATGAGTGATATCATACAGTATTTGTCTTTCTCCATCTGACTTATTTCACTTAGCATAATACACTCAAGGTCCATCCATGCTGTTGCAAATGGCAAGCAATTTCACCCCTGGGCATATATCTGAAAAAAACAAAAGCACTGATTTGAAAAGATACAGGCACCCCAATGTTCATAGCAGCATTATTTACAATTGCCAAGATATGGAAGCAACCTAAGTGTTCATCAACAGATGAATGGATTAAGAAGATGTGACATATATATATATATATATGTGTGTGTGTGTGTGTGTGTGTGTGTGTATACAACGGAATACTACACAGTCATAAAAAAGAATGAAATTTTGTCATGCAGTAACATGGATGGACTTGGAGGACACTATGGTAAGTGAAGTCAGACAGAGAAAGACAAATACTCTATTATACCCCTTATATGAGGAATCTAAGAAATACAACAAACTAGTGAATATAACAAAAAAGAAGCAGACTCACAGATATAGAGAACAAACTACTGGTTACCAGAGGGGAGGGGCAAGATAGGGGTAGGAGATTAAGAGGTACAAACTATTAGGTATAAAATTAGCTACAAGGATATCTTGTACAATATGGGGAATATAACCAATATTTTATAATAATTGTAAATAATTATAAACTATAACCTTTAAAAATTGTGAATCACTATATTGTACACCTGTAACTTATATAGTACTGTACATCAACTATATTTCAATAAAAAATGGACAGAGGACCAGAATAGACATTTTTCCAAAGAAGACAAACAGATGGCCAACAGGCACATAAAAAGAAGTTCAACTTCACTAATTATTAGGGAAATGCAAATCAAAACTACAAGGAGACATCACCTCACATTTGTTAGAATGGCTATTATCAAAAAGACAAGAAATAGCAAGTGTTGGTGAAGATGGAGAAAAAAGAGAACACTAGTACACTGTTGGTGGGAATGTAAATTGGTGCAGCCACTATGGAAAACAGTATAAAGATTCCTCAAAAAATTAAGAGTAGAACTACCATACAATCCATCTATCCCACTTCTGAGTGTTTATCCAAAGACTATGAAAACACTAATTCGAAGATTTATGCACTCCGTGTTCATAGCAGCATTATTTACTATAGCCAAGGTATGGAAGCAATCTAAGTATTCATCAACAGATGAATGGATAGAGAAGATGTGGTATACATACATACATATACATATATAAAATATACAATATGTATATAATAGAAGGGCGTGAATTTAATTTAATGCTCTGCTGTTGCCATATTGAAATTTCTAATAATCTTTGAACATGGAGCCCCCCTTTTTAATTTTGTACTGGGTGTACTGGGCCCTACAAATTATGTCTAGGGAATATTACCTGGCAACATTTGCCTTTAGACTGCTTTTGTCATCTTCTATGTCTGTTTCCATTGGTTGAGGTCTTACAGATTTAAGAATATTCAGCTGCTCTTCTATTCAAGAATAGATTCTACTTTGTGCTTTTCCCCTCTGACGTTAAAATTTTCAGCTGCTTCTCCAGATAAAAGGATCAAAAAACAGCTTACATGTTGGCTTTAGTGAAAGATAACAGATTACCATGTGATTTATTCTGCTATAAAACAAGGTGAGAAAAACAATCAAAACTCAATCAGCCTAACAAAAAGGTGATATAGAGAGAACGTGTGGTGACTACCAAATGTCAAATAAAATTATTGTCACTCAGGTATTTTTTCAGCTCAGGCTGAATTTCTTGCCTCCCCATTGAAATCTACCAATTAGAAATATAATTAATTGTATACTCCTCTAAACAACAAATGTCCTCCAACAGAGACCTATGACTCTGTACTTTGCTTCCTACCTACACCTACTTGAGATCAACAGACACTGAGTAACTGGGAATTCAGGTAGGTGAGAAGGAAAGGAGAAAGTAAGGGGAGGTGATCTGGATTCCCAGAGAAGGAAATAGCCAGCTCAGATACCACAGTGAGATTCTTTGTGCAGTACTAAGGTATCCCCATCTTAACAGCACCTACCCCTCTTTAACTGAATGTGTCTGGCAAGGATGGTTACTTTTTGGTTAGAAAGCATCAATACTTCAGTCCTCATAAAGGTGGAAGTAGATAAGTGAGGGGAATGATACAGTGAAAATCCTGGTGCGGGAAACACAACAGAGAGTAGAAGCTAGGGAAGTTCATAACCATGAGGGTGTCAAAGTTTGAGCAGACACTAGAAGCAGAAAGTCAAGAGCTGCCCTTTACTGAGCCATGGCTCTGGGAAGCATGAGTAAGTGGTCTTCAGGTTACATATGAGAATAATGACTTGCTTCTCAATGAGGAAATGTCCTCAAACGTTATTTACTTAATTGTCTGATATTTATCTAAAAGTGACAAAAAGTCATTCAAGGACAGAAGTTAGTTAATAAAATCTTCGTTATTTTCTTAGACCAGTAGAGGGACCCATTTCTCATGGTATTTTTTTTTTTTTAACTTCTTTCTCTTTGTAACTCATTCTTGCTATTCATACATGATCCCAGGCATTCTAATCATTGCTTTTAGCGTTTGGGTCCCCATAAAATGACAATGATAAGATCTTTGATCATAAGTAGTGGTGACCAAGAGTAAGTAAGTAAGGCAGGGTCATCTGAGATAGAAAAATGAAGCTGGGAAAGAGAACTGAAAAGTAGCTGGAAATAGGGTATATGTTCATAGGGGAGATAAGGGAGAAAGAATGACAAGAGACAGTACTTTAAAAAAAGATGAAATAAATTGTAAATCAATTCAGGAGTCATAAGTGATAAACATGAAATCAAAGAAAAGAAGATCCAGAGTAGAAGACTCATGGAATGGCTCTGGTCATGGGCCTGATGTCTGCAGAGACAAAATCTCCTCTGCTTCAAGGAGAGATTAAAATAGAGATACCTGCTTTGCAAGAAGAAGAACAGAGAGAAATGAGAAAAAAGAGTTACAACGATAATGGGCATTGTAAGCTGTCAAATATTTTCTTCCTTCTAGTTTAGAATGGAGTTTTTCCATCAGTAGGTCAAAATCCAATTGTAAAATGTGAAATCAACTTAGTAGGTAGCGACCAACATTAAAAATAAAATGAAAAACAAAGAATGAAGAAACCATAATAGAGGAGAATGGAAATGTAATAAAACAGAATTGAAAGTTTAGGTATGTACTGACATTAAGAATAAATAGTTTATGAAACTTGCTTTCATTTTACCTGTCTATCTATAGATGGACTTCTAACTCTGAATAGGAGCAAAATATATTTAAAATATAGACTCTAGATTACTTCTAAGTTTTCTTCCAGCTCTAAGATAAATATCTTAAATATATTAATATAGTTAATGTATATATTTGAGATATAAATATCTTCAAGATATTTGGATTCCTGGGGATGGGGAGAGCTTATTTCAGGAGACTAGGAGTGGGGCAAAAATAGAAAAACACATGATTTCAAAAACAAACTTACATACACAGGGTATCAAAGCTGTGTTAAGCTGTGTTATAGTCACATAGAATCTTACGTGTATTTTTTGCATTGTTTTTACTTAATCTGGTCAAGTTATACACTTATTTCAACATAATTAAAAAAGAAAAACCTTTTTAGATTCATTTGTTAAGACAGGCAGTTGGAAGGGAGGATAGAGGGAAGTAGGAAAAGACAAAGTAAAATTTGAAAGTTATTTTCTTCAATTATAGCACAGAGCAGCTACCTATTATACTTACTCACCAGGGAATATAAAACTTATACTTTTCTTACTGCATTTCCAGCATCCATCAAATTGGACTTGTAAGGGAGTAAGGAAAGGCTGCTTGCTAAACAAAAATTTTGTGAAAGTGGTAAAACTAAATAAGCTTTTGCTAAAATATTATATACAATTCATGAGCATTTATGTTTCACTATATAAATGTTAATCTTTAAATCAGACACTGTCTCACCAAATGAGGGAATACTGAAGCCTGTTAAAACACAGACAGTGCAGCTGAACCAGGGAAATGGGGAAAAGTATAAACAAATCAAATGCTTAACCTTGCAATGAAGACGTGTCAACATAAACATAACTGTACTTCTCATTTTCCTCAAATATACTATTGGCAACACAATGAGAACTAGCTTTACACTGTGAACGCAGCAGTGGCATTCATTGTATTTCTGAACAGAGCCATGAGATTCTTTACTAGAATTACTGAATAGTGTGAACGTTCATATTTCTACATTCCTGGATATTTTCTTTATGGCAGGAAGTACTAGCCAGATTTTCTGTAAGATCTATATCTACAAAAACAACAAAAAACACTAGGGAATATACCAATGAGTTTTTGTGGTATAACAAGCTACCCTAAAATTTTTGGCTTAAAACAACAAGCATTTATTACTTCTCACAATTCTTTGTATTGCTTAGGTAGTTCTTCCTCTCTAGACAGATTTGACCAAAGCTTGATGATCTAGAATGGTCTCACTCACATATCTGACAGTTACCCAGTTGATTGGTCTACAGAGTCCTCATTCAGGAAGGTCTCTAATTTTTCAGGGCTACCCTGGGCCTCTGCACGTGGTAGTATCAGGACTCCAAAGAGCAACAAGAGAGCAAGATCCAATGTCTAAATAGTATTCAAGGCTTTGTTTGTATCACACTTGCTAATTTTCCATTGCTTAAAGCAAATCATATGGACAAGGCAAGAATCAAGGGATGGAAAATTTATCCCCTTAATCGAAGAGCTGCAAGTTAGGAGAGACATAACATTACATTGCACTTTGAGTTGATTTTTATGTATGGTATAAGGGTCCAATTTCATTTATTTGCATGTGGATATCCAGTTTTTCCAATACCCTTTGATGAACAGACTATCCTTTTCTCAATGTGTTTTCTTGGCATCCTTTTTGAAGATCAGTTGATGGAATATGTGTGGATTTATTCCTGGACTTTCTATTTTGTTCCATTTTTCTATGTCTGTCTTTATGCCTGTACCATGCTGCTTTGATTAATGTAGCTTTGTAACATATTTTGAAATCATTGTCATGTCTCCAGATTCATTCTTATTTTTCAAGATTGTTTTAGCTATTCAGAATCTTTTGTGATTTTATATGAATTTTAGGATTAGTTTTCCTATTTCTGTAAAAACTGCCGTTGGAGTTTTGATAGGGATAGCATTCAATCTGCAGATCACTTTGGCTAGTACACACATTTTAACAATATTAAGTCTGATAATCTATACGGGATATTTTGCTATTTGTCTTCTTTACTTTCTTTAATCAATGGTTTATAGTTTTAAGTATACAAGTCTTTCACTCCTTTGGTTAAAACCTGATACTGTAAAAGTCCTAGAAGAAAATATAGGGGAAAAGGTTTTTGACATTGGTCTTGGCAATGATATCACACAAAAGCACAGGCATCAAACCCTAAAATAGACAACTGGGACTACATCTAACTAAAAAGCTTCCACAGAGCAAAGGAAACCACAGAATGAAAAAACTACCTGGAATGGGAGAAAATATTTGCAAATCCTATATTTGATAAGAGGTTAATCTCCAAAATATACAAAGAACATCTGCAACTCAATAGCAAATAATAATAACAACAACAGCAACAAGATATTAAAATGGGCAAAGGAATTGAATAGACATTTCTCCAAAGATGACATACAAATAGCCAACAGGTATATGAAAATGTCCTCAATATCAAATATCACCTCATACTTGTTAGGCTGGCTATTATCAAAAAAACACATAACAGATAACAAGTGCTGGTGAAGTGTGTGGAGAAATTAAATGCTTGTATACTGTTGGTGAGACTGTAAATTGGTACAGTCATTATATAAAACAGTATGGAGGGTCCTCAAAAAATTAAAATAGAATATATGGACCCAGCAATCCTACTTTTGAGTATATATCCAAAAGAATTGAAATGAAGACCTAAAAGACCTATTTCCACTACCATGTCTATTACAGCATTATTCACAACATTCAAGATATGGAAACAACCTAAATGTCCAATGACAGATGAATAGATAAAGAGAATTTTGTATATACATACAATAGAATATCTTTTAGCCTTAAAACAAAGGAAATCCTGCCATATGCAACAACATGGATGAACCTGGAGGACATTATACTAAGTGAAAAAAGCCAGTCACAGAAGGACAAGTACTGCATGATTGCACTTACATGAGGTATTTAAAAGAGTGAAACTCATGGAAGCAGGGGTTAGTGGTACTTGCCAGCGTCTGGGAGGAGGGGGAAATGAGATACTACTGTTCAATTTGCATAAAGTTTCAGTTTTGCAAGAGAAATAAGTTCTAGAAATCTGATGTACAAGCATAGTGCCTATAGTTAACAACACTATATTGTACACTTAAACTTTTGTTGAAAGGGTATATATTATGTTAAATGTTCTTATCACAATTTAATAAAAAGTTATATCACAAAGGTAAGTGTATAAAGAGAGTGAAATGTTTGGCCATATTAGTAACTTACCATAGGAATTACTTGTATATGATTTTTGGAAAAAGGGTGAAATAAGAGGATAGAATTTATAACAGCAGCATTAAAAAATATATTTTCTGGCTTTTCTTTTGAATTCAAACCTAAATCTTATGTAGGAAGTTGAACATGACTCCTAAAATAGTATCTAGAGGGTCAGATTAGATTTTTAATGTTCAGAGAGCTCATTATGAGATTTTATACTGATATCGATGAAAGAATACCATTTTCTAAGCCCTGATTTCATTGAGAATTTTAAAGGAACATAGCAGTTTTATTTTCCCTTTTGTTATAAATTTTCTTCAGTGAGTGTAGTCTTCTTCCAAACTCTGTGAATAGGGGTAAAGAGAGCATCAATTCAAGTTCCAAACCTGCAGTCTCTTCCACGTATCAACTTTTTCCCCACTGGGGATTTTTCCATGTTTAGCATATCCTGGTAGTTCAGATTTTAGTGATGAGAAGGTATGGTGTTTGATTGTGGGTTGGAGCGGGAGTGAAGAAGAAAGGGTGATACAGAATCTCTCTGCTGGGACCTCTGAAATCAATTATATATATAGGAAGTTACTTATTTTTCCTGTGGATAAGACCCATCTTAAACTGTCTCGTGAGTATTTGGAAACAAACTATGAGCTATTTACCAAATGGAGAATAAAGATCTCAATGTGTGAAGCCATGCTCATTGCTGAGTTCTCTGTTGGTAATGATATTACATACGCAAATCTCCCCCAATTTATCGGAAATATCCTCATAAAATGAAACTTCTACTTTTTAGGAAAGTTCTAATAAGCATAAAAGAAAGAGACCATAAGAAAGAAAAAGAGGTCTCATATTTCTTTCTAATGGAGTGTTTTTGACTGTGCACAGTGACAAATATAACTGTGAGATTGGATCTCCTAATACAGCAAAATGATTCAGTATATAGAACTCAAAATCCGTAGTCATTACACCTGACTTTGAAATCTAGTTTTGCTACTGGGCAACCAATTGTTTAACTACTGTAAGCCTAAACTTTCTACTCAGTAAAATTGTGATAATAATAATAATAATAACAACAGTAAAATCAGTATGGTTTGGGAAAGATTAATGTCATATAAATATTAGCATATTTTATCAGCTATCATTTGTGAGTATTAATTTTACTCTGAAAGACAATGGGACAGTTACCCTTCTCTCTCACTGAAAGTAAACAACCACAATAACAACTAAAATACAGAGACTGAGATGAGCCTCAATGCCAAATAAATTTCCACTGGACTAAAAAAATCACAAATATACCTAAAGTTTAAAAGAATTCATAAGACTAATTTCAAAGAGCAAAATTCTCTAAATTCTCCCTAAGTATTCATGGGCTTTGACTTCTAGTCATAATTATCTGGTAGTTTTTTTAGGTATTTGGTCTAAAGATTGGTGAATAAGCCTATTCTTTCTAATGTAAAATTAGATAATCAAGCCAGAGTCTGGAGGATCATCTTCCATAAAGTCATTCCAAGTATTAGAGCAGGAAAATAAGCAAAACCACATATACACTGGTAGTCTGGAAATGAATTAAGCATTTTATAAGTCGCCACACTTCCCATTTATTGTCTCAAATAATTGACCAGGTGTTCATGGAAGCCAACTTTGAGGTTTCTAAATTCTTTCCATCCTCTCTAAACCCTTGGGGCAATACTTACCTTGGTGAAAGATCAAATTCCCTCAGAGCACAGGAAGAGAGCTGTTTATTATAAGCAGTAAGTGCCAAACGCATTATTGGGAAAACAGCCAAGATTACTGCACCCTAGTCTGCGTAAATACCTCAGAAGTTTTTTTTTTTTTTTTTTTGGTGTTGTTGGAGTTTATCTGATTGTATTTAAGGAGACTGTAAGGTAATACTGAACATCTTACATGAATATAAAAATCAGGGTAAACAAGAGACACCTTTTTTAGATTAGCTACTTATTCTAACTAGGTAAATCAACAACAAAAAAATTTTGCAGTACTGCATTTTCAAAAGCAGCACAGTAGCCAAGGCTTGAAATCGGCCAAGCGTTAGAAGTTCACCTAGCACATCACACTGTCAATATACATGGTCAGGAAGAAACATTTTGAAATAGTGTTAATCCTACGCTAATGAAGTGATTCAAAGTTGAAGAAATAAAGATGGAAAATTTTACACTGTGTTTACGAATGCTAATTTTTGTAAATGGATAAAGGTAAAGTAAATTGATATACAGAAGCCTTGCACTTATAGTTCTTCAAGTCAAAGTGTTCAACAATAGTTGTTATCAATTTTAGCAGTATCTCTAATAATGTCAATTGATGTATAAAGAGATCATTAAGTCCTCAAAAAACTCTGTTGAGGTCATTACCCCTATTAAAGCTTACTGACCTGTATTTCATTTACTCCTAATCTAATTTCTTTCAATGCTTCTAAGGATTTAGCTTTGATGGTAAGGTGATTTTAACACCATCAGAATGAGATTCTTTTTTTATTAAGGTAGAATTGGTGTGAGATTTACAAAAGAATGACCCTAAAGTTTATTTACAATGGAATAAAAAAAATTAAACACCTCTCCCACAGTATATTTTGTTATGAATGTAATTTATTTAAGTAAAAACTACAAACTTTTTAAGTGAGGGGGCAGGTTTATTTCAATAACACTATGAGGTAAGCTCATTCTTTTAACGTAAAATTACCTAGAAAAGTATAAAGAACTAAGCTTTCTTTAAAAAAAGTTTATCTTTTTTATATGATAGAAGGTAAATTTCAAAAATTCATCCTCTTACTGTGTTTTGATATTTTAAATTATATCTTTACAAAAAAATAACATTTAAAGAGGTAATTATAAATGATTTTATAGAAGCCTCTCAGATTGGCTTCTAATAAACAGAATAAAAATTTCAGAAAAATGGCAGAAATTTCACTTCATACATAAGATAGTCACAGGATTTCTATCATATTAATCTTTTCAACTATAATCTACTTGATTATGTCATGAGAAAGGCTGAAAAAAGTGATTATTTTAGTAGTTGTTACTCTTATCCATATATAAAATATAAATACAATTTATAAAATATGTATAAATATATATCAGAAAGATAATTTTCAACATCTTCTGACATATTGTGTTGTTATAGGGTTATAATTAGTCTTCTTAACTAGTGCCTAAACAACTGTGCTCACATGATTGGATATACTTAGTAGCACTGGTGTTTAATAATCAAAAGGACACTGTATCTTTCTAATTCTGGCTTAAGAAATTGGCAAAGAAATTTCAAATGCTGGCCTTTACTTAAAGAATTAGCTCATACCCTCTCTGACTAAGGCATATAGTTGTATATGGTAAGAAAAGATAACAGAGTGATATTTATATTTTTGCAATTCAACTGAATTCATTAACGTTTAAGAGATTTTGTTTTGGCTTTTTTTTCCCCTTGTTGGATATTGAAGTTTTCTTATAATATCAATTGGATGACAACTAAACATCCATGTATCAATTATGTGGGAGAAATGTCCTAAAACAGAGGATGAGAATGTTGTTAATTTCATCTCAACAAAATTGAAGGATTTCTTGTGATTGACTGATTTAGAAAGTGGCCCCAATTCTTCACCCTGCACCCTGTATTTATCCCTTAGCAATACAGCTTTTTCCATCATGAAATGTAGTCTGTGTCCCCACTCCTTGGTTCTGGGTTGGTCTTGTGACTTGCTTTGATCCATAGAATGTGGCAGAAGTAGTTGTGTGGCAGTTATAAGATTCAGAGATTTGTATACCTCTGCTTTCTCTTGGATTGTTGCCAATTCCATGCAACCAAGCACAAGCTACCTTGTTAGAGGATGATAAACCTTGTAGAGAAGGGCTAAGATTCCTCAACTAACAGACAGCCATTCCCAGAAACAAAGCTGCCTAACTGACCCAAGCGGAACACCAATGCATGAAGGGGTCCAGCCAGATCAGAAACACTGACGAGCTGAGCCAGCATAAATAGCTTTGCCACAGAAATAAGGGTTTTTGGCTGTAAGTTCCTGAGCATCTTGGGTGTCACGCAGCATTGTTGTCTCAATAGCTCATAGGTACCCCATCTCTAAGTCTTGTTTGGTCACTTTCCTCCAAGTTTCTTCACAGTGATCTCTCATCATCTGAGAAGATTGAATTATGTGGGGAAAAAAAGCAGTACTGGGTAAACACAGTAAGAACTAGACCCCAGGTCTCCTATCTGTCTGATCAAAGAAATTCTATTCCAACAGGCAGGGCCTCCATTTTCCCATCTGTATGAGGTATGTCATGTGTTGCTTGCGATGAGTGTGTGAAGAAATGTTTGATTCCTCAGGGGTCTACTGCTGCTCTGATATTCTGTGGTTCTGTGATCTTTTGCTCAAAAAGTTATATATTTCTCACACTACCCTTCCATCCATGCTCTCACAAATTAATCTGATAAACGAAAGCAAGCTGTTTTTAAAGGTGAGTAACAATGTTATTAGAGAAAAGCAAACCAAAACTACAATGAGGTACCAACTCATATCAGAAAGGCCATCATTAAAAAGTCTACAGGGACTTCCCTGGCAGTCCAGTGGTTAAGACTCCACGCTTCCAATGCAGTGGGCATGGGTTCGATCCCTGGTCAGGGAACTAAGATCCCACATGCAGCGTGGTGTGGCCAAAAAAAAAAATGTCTACAAATAACAAATGTTGGAGAGGGTGTGGAGCAAAAGGAACCCTCCTACACTGCTGGTGGGAATGTAAGTTGGTGCAGCCACTATGGAAAACTGTATGGAGCTTCCTCAAAAAACTAAAAATAGAGTTGCCATATGATGCAGCAATCCCACTCCTGGACACATATCTGGAGAAAACTCTGATTCTAAAATATACATGCACCCCAATGTTCATAGCAGCACTATTTACAATAGCCAAGACATGGAAACAACCTAAGTGACTATTGACAGATGAATGGATAAAGAAGATGCACTATGTATACACAACAGAATACTACCCAGCCATGCTAACACATATATATGGAATCTAAAAAAAAAAAATGGTTCTGAAGAACCCAAAGGCAGGACAGGAATAAAGACGCAGCCGTAGAGAATGGACTTGAGGACATGGGGAGAGGGAAGGGTAAGCTGGGATGAAGTGAGAGAGTAGCATGGAAATGTATACCCTACTGAATGTAAAATAGATAGCTAGTGGGAAGCAGCCGCATAACACAGGGAGATCAGCTCGGTGCTTTGTGACCACCTAGAGGGGTGGGATAGGGTGGGAGGGAGGGAGACGCAAGAGGGAGGGCATGTGGGGCTATGTGTATACATATAGCTGATTCACTTTGTTGTAAAGCAGAAACTAACACACCATTGTAAAGCAGTTATACTCCAGTAAAGATGTCAAAAAAAAATAATAATAATGCCATTTGCAGCAACATGGATGGAACTAGAGATTATCACACTAAGTAAGCCAGATGGAGAAAGACAAATATCATGTGATATCCCTTATATATGTAATCTAAAACGTGACGAAAATGAACTTATCTACGCAACAAAAGACTCACCGACAAAAGAAGAGACTTGCAGTTGCCAAGGGGAAAGGGGCAGGGGGAGGGATGGATTGGAAGTTGTGGTTAGTAGATGCAGAATGGTTAGTTTATTTCTCTAAATTCACATAATAAATAATAAAGCTATATTTCAAACACATGTCTAGACATAATGACCATCCATTCACCTATAGTCAAACAGGGAATATCAAAGCCAGTCCTCGATGCATATCTGACATCTTGACAGCTACTGAGAAATATTTTTCAATGACACCCACCGCTATATATTTTAACTATGTGTAAGCAAATCCTCCACCAGACCACAATTAAACATCTACTGATTCAAAACTACTTCTCTGGTGAGGAAAGGATATTTCTAAACCAGGATGTGCAGGGCGAGGTGATCAAACAAAAGAAATGATACTTACTGGCTCTCTTTACATTTAAATCAGTCTCTTGTGAAAATTGTAATAAAAAATATTACCAAAGAAAAAGAAAATTAAATCACAGCTACTTCCTTTTTCTTGTTGATACAATACCATCCAGCCCATAAGAGCTTTTTGTGATGGTGATGAACATAAGTACTTACTGAATGTCTGCTTCCACGGTGAGCACAGAGAAGAATAACACAAAAGCTTATCCTCAAGGATGTCATCATTTCATAGAGATCAGCCACCCTTTGGATACCACACTGGTTCTGCAAGTAAACTTGGCCTCAGAATGTGGAGAAGTCATCCTATCACAATAACATGATCTATGAAACCAAAGACGGCCATCTGGACTTGGCTGGGGACAGGACTTAGAATCATGGGCCCTGTCTGCAGAGAACTCTAGGGAGCTCAATTTCAACTTTTTCTCTTCACAGGTAAGGATGTTGGTACCACTGCAATATGAAAGCAGAGCAAAAGCAACAACATACCAAAGACCAACTCTATCGGTAAAAGGTCAGAAAAAAAGATGATAGAGTAACTTCATGACAAATTAAGCAAATGAGTAAACTGCAAAACAGCCTGGGTTCACAGAAGCTGTATGTATGTGTGTGTGTGTGTGTGTGTGTATGTGTGTGTGTGTGCGCGCGTATGTGTATATAGATATATAATATGTAATGTAGATGAATAAAGAAAACACTTGGATGTATACACTGATGTTTTAACAGGGCTCGGTGTGGAGGCATTAATTTTTTTTCTCTTTGCCTCTTGGATTAACCTTTTTCTACAATGAAAAAGTTATTTGAAAAACAAAGATAATTAATAACATAAAAGACAGGCTATGAGTGACAATGAACAACACAAACCCATGTTCACATTTAATGATTTTCAATTGACTTCTGCAGACAAATATTTACTTCCTCGGGGATACCTACAGATTCTTAAATGATCAGGGGAAGCATTTAGGACAACTTAAACGTTAACTAAATAGAAAAACACCTGAAGAAATTATCTGAATCACTTCTCTGAAATAAGCTGAAAGTAAAAATTTCTGAGAAAGTAAATTTTGCATAAATTTTCATAAGGAACAGACTTTACCAATTAAATATTTTTCATTCTACTCAAGTAAGCTAACCCACAAATACTATATTGATAGCTACTCAATACCATGCAATCAAATCACATTTTTTTCACTCATTCTTATTTCTCACCTTTTGTAAAGTTTCTTTTTCATAAGCTGAAGGATTTTTGCCATCCTCTTAAAGTACTAGATCAAAAGCTTTCTAGTTAGACTTTATTCTCTAGAGTAATCTCCATTTAAGAAACCACTGTTTAAGGAACCAAAAGAAAATCCCTTCGACAGATTTCTAAAACTATACCTTCACCTTATTAGTTTGCAATTTGAATTATATTCAAAGAATACTCAACTTTAGGAAACAATTTTTATGTTTCAGATGTTTTCTGATTTTTAAAAATTTTTTTTACCTCTGGAAAAGAGCACATAACATAGAACTTACATTTTAAAGTGTAAAGTTCAATAGTGTTATGTATGTTCACATTGTTGTGAAACAGATATCCAGAACTATTTCATCTTGCAAATTTGAAACTCTAGATCCATTAAAAAACAACTCCTCTTTCTCTCCTCCACAGTCCTTAGTAACTGCAATTACACTTTCTATGAATTTGACTACTTTAGATACTGCATATAAATGGAAAATACAGTGTCTTTTGTGGCTGGGTTATTTCTTTTAGTATAATGTCCTTATGGTTCATCAGTGTTTCGGAATGTGATTTCCTCCCTTTTTAAGGCTGACTAATATTCCATTGTATGCAGTATCACATTTTGTTTATCCATTCATCCCTCAATGGTTATTTAGGTTGTTGCTATCACGTGGCTATTGTAAATAGTGACACAATGAACATGGCTGTCAAAACATCACTTCCACATTCTGCTTTCAATTTTTTGGATGTATACCCAGAAGTGAGATTACTACATCATATGATGGCTCACTTATTTTTAATTTTTTGAGGAGCTGCCATACTGTTTTCCATAGCACTTGCTGTATGTTTTTGATATACCAATATTGTAGGTTTGTATTAAGAAAGGAGACAAGTAAAAGGGAAAAAATCACACTTTTACTTCTTTCTTTAAAAAATGCAGAAGTAAAACTTCATATAGAAACTTGGAAAAACATACATATGTGTTTGTGACAGTCAAAATACTTCAGTTGGTATTTTAAAAAAACAGCAACAAATCAAATATTTTCCTATTGAGTCCTTCTCCACCATTTACCTACATTATACTGTAACAACTTAACGCTGATATTCCTTGGGAGCAAGCATTTAAATGCATTGTCCATACATGGACAGAAGCCACAAAAATATAATGATCTGAGAACATTTTATAAATCAGCCCCTGCCTTTGTATATACTTTTTTAAAAAGTCACACTGGTAATATAAGGATTGACTAGAAAAATTTGAAAGATGAAAAATTCATATGCCAGAGCTAAATAGGCTATATAAAAATAAATTTATTTCAGAAGTATACATTATATATATTAATATTGACTTAAATAAATGGATTTGAAATAAATGAGCTCATGTTCATGCAAGCTTTTGTTTTAAACAAATGCCTACTTTTTGAAAATGCCTCAGTGATGGTAAAGGCCCCTTTTGTCTCATAAAAGGACAATGTTACTGGATTTAGGACCCATTTAGATAATCCAATGACATTCCTCTTAGAAAGCTTCTCATGTTCTGAGTTTCTATGTCAGTGAGCTAACCATGTGTATTGACTACTTTATTGTATTTAGGCCAAAGAACCATATCAAAATATTATCAACTAAAAGGAAGAGTACGGTTGGACAATTTTTAAAAAGAAAAAAGTGAATTTTGAGTATAGGTATATATTAGGCCAGGCTTGAAATTATAGATTGCTGTTGTCAAGAGAAAAGTTTTAACATGGTATAAATTTATGGGTTTTTAGGAAAAACTTAATCAACATAACAACCTATAATCAACTGAAATTTTTATTCAGTTCAGTTTCATTCACAGATATACCTCTTTTTTTTTCTTAACACCTATTGAATTAATCTGCTAAGCTAATGGCACAGTCAAGTAACTGAAAGCATTTAATTTTTCATGCCATTTTAGTCGGAAAGATTCACTGCATGATTCCAATTCTATTTAAACTTGAAAGATAGAAATGTATAACTGGAATTTTTTCTTTTTTCTTTTTTTTTTAAACATAAGTCAGATAGTCTTGTTGTTAGGAAGAAGAAAACAGACCTGCAGAATCAGCACTATATTCATTACTGATATATTTGTTTATCCTCGCGTGTGGCCCATTTGATTTTCGAAGACTCAAGTTCCCTGTCTTAGTATTCTTATTTAAAACAAAATGAAAGCATCTTTGTGGATAATTTGAATTCCATTACCTGTTTTTCCTCAATTCATCTAATACAGCAATTTAGAACATGAGCTCCGGAGCCCAGCTGCCGGAGTCACAAATTCTAGCTGCTTCTCATGGGAGCCTCAGCTAGTCTGTGCTACAGTTACCTCTACTCTCCTAGTACTTTATCTTTGGGGGGTTGTTGTGAGAATTACATTAATATTTGAATGCACTTGGGACATCTGAATGTCTGCTACGTGGATAATATAGAATGAACATTAACTGCTATTGTTACTATTTACCTAATGTGTACATGCCTCATGAAGAAAAGAAGCTTTCATTTCTGATACATAGTACTGAACACATATGAATAATTTTTATATAATTTAAAGTATTTAAATTATATAAAATATGTAGCTACCTGCTCTGTTAGTTCCCTAGGGCTGTTATAACAAATTACTGAAAACTGGGTGGGGCTTAAAACAACAGAAATTATTTTCTCACAGTTCTGGAGTCCACAAGTACAGCATCAAGATGTGGTCAAGGCAGTGTTCTCTTTGAAAGCTCTATGATCTTGGAGGCCATGGCCTAGACTACAATAACAAACAGATTCTTGCGGTTCATACAGATTCTTATAACATAGACACTAACCAATGGACACTTTGTTACTTTCAACCTACTCACTGGCCAAAATGAATCCTGAGTTGCTGTCCATAATGAGAGAATATATTTTGTGGGTGGTATCCGATTTGGACAAATGAGCCTCTGGCTTGTATCCAGGTATCGAATGTAAAGAGAAAAGCCCAAGAAGTACCCTAGGAGTCTACACTCTTGTTTTGCTTCCAATGGAATAGCAGCAGGCTTCCTTCTAGCTCCATATTTCACATGCCTTAACCTTCAAACCCTTCACCTGCCTCATCACATTAGTGACATCATCTAAAAAGCCAATTTTCTGTTAATAACCATTATGAATGGGAGAAGGAAAAAAAAGGCCTGACTTTTGGATACTGAGCATGAAAAGACTCAGTGCTCAATGCTTCACTGTCTTGTTTCTTAGGTCTTATATTCAGATAAATATTGGTAAAAAAAAATGGACAGCTATCTAAAATACATTGTTGAAAACTCAGGTCCCCCTTTTCAGTGTGTGACAACACACAATACAATAAAATATGTAAGACTTAAAAAAATCTTTTTTGTTTCTTTCTGGTTTCTGGTGTTTCTAGGTATTTCTTGGCTACATGACTCCAGTCTCTGCCTCTCTCTTCACTTGGACTTCCTTCTGTTTCTTTTCCTCTTCTGTCTTTTGTAAGGACAATTGTCAGTGGGCCCAGGGTCTATCTGGATAGTCCAGGATAATCTCATCTTGAGATACTTAATTACATCTGTGAAAGACCCTTTTTTACAAATGAGGTCACATTCACAGGTTTCAAAAGTTAGGACATGGACATGTCATTTTGGAGGATACCATTCAACACACTACACCTTTCTTCTCTAATATTCGATTTTTATTTAACAGATCCCTCCTCTTTAAAATGGAATTAATATTATTATAACAGAAATAATCAATTATTTTAATAATTAATGCTTAATACATTGTAACGGCTACTGCTTGTTTAGTAATATGCAACTTATGTGTTAGTTTTAGTATTCTTGAGAAAATTATAATCTACCTGATTTTATTTGATGAAGAGAAATTCATTGTGCATGGGTTTTCTTTCAAATCTTTGAACTGAGGATATACTAAAACTTATAGAGCCAATTTCCCAATTATTCACAGTTGGGCTTTTCCACAATTTGTCTTTCAACTTCAAAATTATGTTATCAGCTTCTTTACTTACACACTGCAAAAATGTTAGTTCTTGTTGACATTGTCACCATCTCCTGTTCACACCCTCCTATATATAATGTACAGTCAAGTACCAGATGGAAAGGCAGACGCTAAAAACTCAAAACATGCAATTAATAGCTTCCTGTCTCTAGGGAATGTTTTGGCCAAAAATGCAGGAGGTTTGGAAGAAAAGAGGACGACTTTTATTAAGTTTAGTCATATGCTTGGCTTCTGATCAAGAGTTAATGCTCTCCCTTTTCATCATGGAGGGGAAGGCAGGATAGAACTTGGACAGAAAAGTATAAAGGGGAAGCTCGACAGCTCCAGCTCCAGTTTCAACTGAGTCTGGAGTCATTCCGCAGCTTTATCACTTAGAATGAAATGTTGATAGATGAACACCTTTACCATTGCTTTAAAAATCTGTTATTTGTAATGTTATTGATCGCTGGAAATTATCCACCAGTAATAATTTTTAATTAATGTATTGCCTAACAGGAAATGTATTTACAAACTAAGAGGATAAGGACTCTTACCTCGAGGCTAAATATGGTACAGGATTCACTTCTGTCTGGTCAAGTGGGCAGAGTGGATTATATTTATGTCAATACAGAGAAAGGAAAAGTTCCATAAAGCTTACAGTGTCATTTAAGGTTCAATGAGATGCGTCTCAAAAAAATGTATAATATCTGCTGTTTTTAAGAAAAGGGAGAGAAATTTTAAAAGGCAAAGTGTTTTTTAGAGACACTTTGACTTTATAAAGTAACATGTAAACAGGAAGATAGGTTTTCCCACTGTAAATTTTAAAAAACCGGTATTCTAGAATATCCATTTCATTTGTCCATGAGACAGTAGTTAAAATTATAGCAAATATTCACCATGCATGACTATTTTAAGTGAATTTTATTAAATTAGAGCTAATCTATTAAGGGTTTTAAAAAATAAATCAACTTTCTGACAATTTATTTCACCCCTCTCCTTTCTTCCTCTCCCTCTCATTTTCTTTTGTTTATTTAACTATACAAAATCTAATTAAAATAATTTAGCAATTATTTATTATGTTTTTACCACTATTATTTATTATATTTATTTTATTTGTCTTAAAAATCTAATTTAAGATTTTGTTTGTTTCTGTCTCCACAGGATCTTACTGGAAAAAAAAAATTCCTATGCATTATATTAGACATATTTGTAGAGAAACAAGAAAACAAACTAAAAACAAAACAAAACAAAAATGTAAAATCCAGGATCTGAGAATTTTCTAATTTGAGTGCTAGCATTTCTTAAAAACACTTAGATGTAATGCAGTTTCATTTACCTTCTTACCAACTATAGCCTAATAGCCTTACTTTGTTCATATTTTAAAGTAAATGGGAAGTACTTTAAAGGAAAAAAAAATAGAAAGGAGAAAATCAGCAAGCAAATAGTTCATCCAAAGTTGTGATCTTTTTAAAAACGAATATAACTAGAACAAATTATTCACGTAAAAAAAATCATGTTAGACACACAGGACATAATTGGTCTGGAGGGTGTTCCAGGGGAGAGTTCATCTTCACATTCTTGGCAACAGTCATGTAGGTTGTGGTTAATAATAAGAGAATTGGCCAAGGTTTTTCTAAGCTTCTTTTTTTTTTTTTTCTTTTTTAATCAAATACTCAACAATGTAGCAACATCTAAGTTTCAAGTACCACCAAAACCAAAAATTGGGGACAACTGGGGACAACTTTGGTTTCATTTTTACACTTAAGAGTCTTGTTGTAGCCAGGGCAATAAAGGACACGCTTTTGAATCATATACGCTAACGTATCAAAAAAGTTTTTTGGAGTTTTTGATGTTCAAAAAGTGAAGGGATCTTTGGTTATGGGTATTCGAAAATGTTTAAGTATCTCTCCACAGAATTGGAAGCCAAGCTGTTTTAGTTTGTGAACCCTAAAGCTGATGCTGAGACAAAGACTCAGGTGCATGTAGTTTATTTGGGAGATGATCTTAGGAAACAGGAGTGAGGGAGAGGCGAGATAAGTGAGAGAGAAAAGGGAGAAAAGCCATGAGACGGCTTCTGCTTTGGACAACTGATGCTCCGCCCCATCGGCTCCCCGCTGAGGAATTGTGTGGTATGTGCCTGGGAATAGTCATCCACCAATTTTTTTTTTTTTTAAGATTGAATTTTATTTATTTTTTGCTGCATTGGGTCTCTGTTGCTGCGTGCGGGCTTTTTCTAGTTGTGGCGAGTGGGGGCTACTTTTCATTGTGGTGTGTGGGCTTCTCCTTGCGGTGGCTTCTCTTGTTGCGAAGCACAGGTTCTAGGCGCACAAGCTTCAGTAGTTGTGGCATGCGGGCTCAGTAGTTGTGGCATGCAGCCTCTCGAGCACAGGCTCAATAGTTGTGGTGCACAGGCTTAGTTGCTCCGCAGCATGTGGGATCTTCCCGGACCAGGGAAGGACCTATCAGCCACCAATTTTAATGCACTAAATCTTCTACTAGTTAAGGGTTGACCCTGGGAATGTGAAGTCTAGTACACTTCACTGTTTTAGAGCTGGAGAAACCCTCAGAGGCAGACACAGACAGATGCAGGTATTTGCAATGGGGTTCTGTCCCAAGGCTGAAAATTGGTTACCTGAGCTGCAAAGGAATATGGAGGAGAGATTCAAGAATCTTCTCCAGGGCTTCCGTGGTGGCGCAATGGTTAAGAATCCGCCTGCCAATGCAGGGGACACGGGTTCAAGCCCTGGTCCAGGAAGATCCCACATGCCGTGGAGCAACTAAGCCTGTGAACCACAACTACTGAGCCTGCGCTCTAGAGCCCACGAGCCACAACTACTGAGCCCATGTGCCACAACTAAGGAAGCCTGCACACCTAGAGCCCGTGCTCTGCAACAAGAGAAGCCAGCGCAATGAGAAGCCCTCACACCACAATGAAGAGTAGCCCTTGCTCGCCACAACTAGAGAAAGCCCACACACAGCAATGAAGACCCAATGCAGCCAAAAATAAATAAACTAATTAATTAATTAATAATAATTTAAAAAAAGAATCTTCTCCAAAGATTTGGCCCCAAATTTGATCCTGTTATGTATGTGGATGATATGAAGACAAACACGCATGTTTAGCAAACATCCAATTGACTTTTTTTTTTTTTAACATCTTTATTGGAGTATAATTGCTTTACAGTGGTGCCAATTGACTTTTAAATATCAAAAATGTTGGCCCCAGTTTGGGGGAGGAAGAAGATTACAGAGCTATTCTGAGTATTTTCTAGAGATTTTATATTTATATTTTTAGTAATTTTCTGGTAGAAGGAAACTGCACAATAAAATGACTTGGTTTGTTAAAAAAATATATTTATGTTTGGATCAAAACATAGAGTCCATGAAATTTTAGAAAATACTGAGTATGAATCTGCTGGAAAAAAATTCCTGCAAAAATGGTATTTTTCTCAATGTTTCTCAACAATCCATTCTAGTTCCCATGAATGTAGTCAGTCTTAATCTTTCAAACTCCACTTTTCTTTCTTTCATTTACAAACTAAATGAGGGACTTTGGTAGGTCTTTAAAAATATCTTTAATTAAAATTCTGAGTGTCAATGACTCTGAATTATAAATTACTATGAGATCTAAGATGTTTCAGCAATGTTAAAAAAAGTCTTAAGTAGAAAACTAAAAACTAAATTTGTTCTAAAACAAATCACTCTTTAAAGGGAAATATATATAAATCATATTTATATCTCATAAAACATTAACAGTTAAGTCATTGACTTGAGTTGCTTATAGCATGTTAAATTTCGATTTTTTTTTAACCAGGTCTAGAATACTAGTTATAAGTATTTAATTTGACAGATCTGATTGATATATGACCAAAAAAAAAAAAAAAAAAGAATCTTAGAGACTACTTGGGGAATCTGGGCGGTGGAGAATGGCAGGAACTACCTACAATGGTAGATTCATTTGGTCATGGTCATTTAGTATATCCTCCCTTAGAAGCCAAAAAATCTCAGTATCTCAATATCTTCATCTACTTTTCCTTTTTGTTTTTGTTGTTTTTGTTTTTGCTTTTAAAAGCTGTGTGTAGCAGTTACATGTATGAATTTTGGTACATCCGCTCATTCTATTTTTATTCTTTGGTAGTATTATCTAGTATATATACATTGAATATTTATAATGTACAGTCCAAAATATCACAAATTTAGAATAACTGCATTTCTTTTGCTTAGCAATCCTTTGCTTAACCAATGGAAGTGTATTTTTGTGAATGGATTTTGCAATTTGGGCCAATATTTTAGAAACAGAAGGTCTAGCCATTGTGTCTCTAAGACTGCTTATTAATATGCTTGCATGGTTTATTAGTAAACACAGCTGAATAACTAAAATTCAAAGCAAATTCTTGAGCAAACAGATTTGACCTTAGTTATCATGACACTATGTTCACCCTCCAGTGGACCTGTTTTCCTTTACACGCAGCAAGTTGAGTGTTAAACAGAACCACAGCATATTTTATTAAGGTCTCTCTTACACACAACTGTACCTGCACAGAAAACTACTGACTGCTAATTAACATGTGACCTCTGGAACCATCACATAATTTTGGCTTCTTTGTCAATGTTTCAAATTCTGAGGGGAAGCATTCAATTAATATTGTCAAGCTACATGATATAGAAAAAGCATTTTGCTGACTCAGAGTTAAATGATGTCAAAAAAAACAGCAGGAAATTGTCACAAACCAATCTGGACTTTCTCAACTCTGGCTTCCTGGTAGCAGATTCATTTTTTTTAAATGTGTAAACTGGATGTAGTTGGCAAATCAGTTGCATCCATGACTACTGGGTCGGGAAATATGTCTACATTAGCTTATTTCTTTCATGTTCTCTCCTGTTCCATTTCATGCTCAAATAATAATTCACTGGCACAAATGGATAAAAATAGCAAGTCTAAAAAGGGAGTAATAGTAGGAGTTGTTTAGGAATCAAAACACTTTTAAAAAGTACAGCTGTTCTGATATGGTTATCAGGCCAGCAATTTCTGATGGTTAGGTGATGGTAAAAGGCAGAACAAACTCTCAGTGCAACTATTTTGCTAACTTGTTTCTGCTATTGTGGTATGTATTTATCTTTCAAAGTGATGTACCCCATATGTACACACTGTAAAGATGCCAATAGAATGCATGTGCTCTTCAAAAGATGTAAGTACACAAATGCAATTATTGGTACTTCCTATCCACAGAGAGGAAACTGAACACCATGCAAGTGTCTTCATTCAGGAAGTGGATTACGCATTTCATACAGAATAGCTTACATTTCTAAAGCATCTAAAACCACTGGTATAGTTCATACAAAGTCTCAGGAACAGCCTGGCTCCAAGCCCTGTGACTGCATAGCCATTTGGTCCTCTCTTCCACCCTACAAGCCATACTTGCCACCTAGAAACTCAGATCTGAGACTTCCAACTCTGAATCGTTCTCCTGGAAGTGGATTTGGCATCATGCAGCATTCTTACTCTGGAAGGCATACAGGTAGAGATTAAGAACATGAACTCTTGAGCTAAACCACCTTGTGGAATTACTTGTAGCTGGGTGACTCACTTCACTTTTCTGTGTATGCTTCTGTATTGTTTCTTCACCTGTAAGATGTGTATTATAATAGGGGTTGTTGGTAGAATTACATAAGTGAATTAAGAATAGTGCCTGGCTGTAGTATGTGTTCCATAAATTTGTCATTGATATGAAACATTTCCCTTGCTTATCTTTTAACCACTGCTGACTTCATATGCAGATATGCTTGTCTCTTATCTACTTAGCGTAAAGTAAGGGGCTAATGTGAAAGGCTACTTTACCACCAAAACACTTCCCCACTTTTACAGTATTAAACATTTTTTAAAAACCAGAGGCATGATCCTTAGGGAAAGCAGTGTAACCTGCATAAATCCACTGTTAAAATCTATGTATGTATCTGTTTCATATATTCACTTCATCCATGGGACTGTTGGCCTTAATGTTTTACATTTTTTCATGGGAGTTAAGGTGATACTGTTCATAAACATCTAAAACCACAAGGTCAAGGGAAAAAAAAAAGGTTTACTATTTTAACATGTTTAAGTTGCCCCCAATGAAATAATAAAAGAAGAAATGTCATGAGAAAGAACCTATGACTGCGAACCATCTGTCAATTAGCAAAAAAATGTGGGGTGTTTCCTTAGCATGTTTTTCAGATAGCAATTGCCCTTTTGCTAGACATTATGGAAGATCCGAATTCAAGTTGAAGTGCACTCAAAAAATATACAATTCCTCACGTTCAATATGAATTCTTCTCAAGTTCATACTCAAAAATCCTTTGAACCCTAAACTATCTCCCATCTAACTGTGACAAAATATCATCCCTCCTTAAAAGCGATAGGGAATTATGAGTTTACTTCCAGAAAATTGGTGGATTTACTTATACTCCTGATGTGAAAATAAATTATGTAAGGTTATGAGTACAGTCAGTATGTGAAGTATATGAAACCAACCACAGAACTCAAAACTCTGGACTCATTATCCAGGCCCACCCACTACAACATGCTACAAAGACTTGAAAGAAGATAGAAAACACTGAGAAAAAAAAGACATTAGTCTTCCAGAGACTAATGAAACAGTAGAGCTAAAGTAACTTGTTTAACTAAACAGAAAAAAAAAATAAAATGAGAGACACCAGTCAGAATAATCATGGCCTTAGTTGACAAGAACTTGGGAAGAAATGGTAGATTAAAAAAAAAAAAGTAACTACAAATTACTGAAAGGAAAATTCATATATTTAAACTAGAATTAAGCGACTTATATTGGCTTTATATATTATACAGTAGTTAAGTTAGCTGTACACCTGAAGCATGTCTGAAGCATAGTGGGCCATGTGAGAGGGGAAACCTACTGCCAGTCATGGCAGTAAGAATGAAGAAAAAGACAGTTTCAAGAGCTTGGGTTTACTTCTAATGACAGCACCATAAAGGCATCGTAAGACATGTTTCAATTTCCCCATTATGTCAAATGTCTCCTGGAGAGGTACCTTTGCACAGATCAATATAGTAAATAATATTCTGTATGATCATTCAGGCCAGGACATAGTCTAATTAAATATATAGAGAAGGGACATATGGGATAGACCTGGTTTGGAATTAGACTTCTAAACTGAGTGGGATGGACAGTTGATTGATGAAGTAAGCTGCTAGCTCTTCAGGTAGCTGGAGCAGAAGAGAGAACATAGTATCTTGAGAGTATACGGTAAAGCAAGTAAAAATTAGTATACATCAGTGGTATGGGGGTTGGAGGGACAGAAAGAGGCTGTATATATACAAAATAATAGGTTATATTCCGACAAGTAAGTTGAACATGAGAATGGGGACCAACGAATAGATCATAATTCATAATGTAAGAAAGTAAGTTATGGGCATTAGAACAATGAGAACAATTATGGCATCAGGTAACTACAATCATCAGCTTTGGGTTCAAGGAAATGAAACCACTCTCTGGGTGGATGACAGGAAAGAGGGAGAATGTATTCATAGGATCTTTGTGAATGAACACATACTATGTTTCAGGCAGTAGCATTGGCAAGAACAGTTAATGCTTCAATCATAAAGGAACAGTGACAGGAGAAAGAGTCTTAAGACATGGACTTGGGCATGATGAACGCAAATTGTGCCTCGTAATCAACACCAAGACAGAGGTTCCCACGGGTATCAGTGCCGATGTTCAGAGCCTGAGGCCACATGACTTGCTTGCCATGCTCTTGGACTATAATTCCCATCCCTTTATCATTTTTTGAATTCTCATGGAGAAAAGTACTAAGAACAATTGTACATCCTTGTATTATACTTTCAACCATGTGTTATTTCTTTCTCATAGGTACGTCTTATGTCACTGGAAATATTGTGAGACCATAGAACAAATGCTGGATACAGAGTTAAAAACACCTGGTCAAGCCACAGCTCTGTCATTTACTAGCTCTTTGGTCTTAGAGAAGGCTCTAAACTTCTCTGAGCCTCAATTTTTTTCACCCTAAAGTGGTCACAATAATTTCCACCTCCTATGTGTTATGAAAGCATAGAATGATCCAATACAAGTGAAAATATTAATATATCAGAAATTTAAACCTTGTAACAGAGGTTTTAATAAAAAAGGGCAATTGGAAAAATTTCCCCAGATGAAATTGCTAGTAGAACCCCCAATAACAAAAATAATAATATTCAAGTAGATTTTATAAATTATTACCTGAGTTAAAATATATAACATTCACTTATTAAAAGTTTTTTGACAAAAACATCTATATTTCAGCTTGCAATTTACTTTATATTGATTGCATGGAATCAAGAACATTTGCATTCCCACAGTGAAGTAGTTGCAAAAGACATTTCAAAAAAATTCCTAATTATAACATTTACCACATTTCACTATACAGTTAATTTAAAAGCTTACAGATGGAAAGTAGTAAAAATTTGAAGCAATAAACACGTTGTAAAAGAGTATGCAACAGAATACAACTAAAAGCAAATTCAGCTTTCCTCCTACCCAGAAGTGAGGACCTCTTACATAGAATAACCCTGTTAACAGTTTCTTGCGTATCATCTAAAAATAGTCGTGTATTTAAAGCACTGTAATCAGATCTGGTTTGAGATCTCTTTGCAGTATCAGATATCATTATCTAGAAACTTTAAAGTTAAATAATAAATTCTATGTGTAAATTTAATCAAATACTCTCCATCCTTAAAATAAATATCAAGATAATATAAGAAATACACAATATTTAGAATTTCTAAGTGTTAAAATGATGCAATAGTATCACAATTCAGTTTACTTTTTACTGAAAAACTATTACCCCATGATGAGAGTGTGCTCACAGCAAAAACAGCTGCAACTTGCTGGGCATTCATTAATAGAAGATGGTATATGTGTGTTTTGGTTGTGTACTCAGACATAACATTTTACATGGGTGCCTATGTATAGATGTGAATTCAGGTGAAGACCCATAATGCAGTATAAGAAGTTCATATGTTTTTTCATGTGGTTTTAGTAGAGGAGATATATTAAAAGGTATGCAGAAAAATGAGTTCAAGCGCTTATGCCAGTAATTCTGTAGCAAAAGTCATTCTACTGGTGTTCTCTAATGTACTTAAATTGAATAAACCAATTATTTGAGTGTTTTTAAGACAATTTTAACTATCTAAAATATACGTGTTGTTAGTAAAATTCAAAGTTAAAGACCTCAAAATCTTTTTGGGAGATTAGGTTTGACATAAATATACTACCATGTGTAAAATAGATAGCTAGTGGGAACCTGCTACATAGCACAGGGAGCTCAGCTCAGTGCTCTGTGACGGCCTAGATGGGTGGGATGAAGGGGGTGGGAGGAAGGTCACAGAGGGAGAGGATATAGGTATATATATAGCTGTTTTGCTTCACTGTACAGCAGAAATGAACATGACATTGTAAAGCAGTTATACTCCAATGTAAAAAAAAAAAAAAAAAGACTTCAAATCTTTGAATTGCTCCTGGGAACAACAGTTACCTAGTAATTTGGTTTGAAACAGTTTGCTTCCCTAATGTAGTGTTACACTTACTACCATTATCAAAGTTTCTGCTAATCCTATTGCTATTCATTTTTTTATTAATTTTTATTGGAGTATAGTTGCTTTATGATGTTGTGTTAGTTTCTGCTGTACAGCAAAGTGAATCAGCTATATGTATACATATATCCCCTCTTTTTTGGACTTCTTTCCCAATTGCTATTAATTTTTAATCTCTCAAGTTCAGGGTCAGTATTTTAGAACTACATTATTTTTATTCCCCATGATTTCTTATCACATAGGTACTTTAAAATAAATGTAATAATTATTGTGTTAATCAATTCTGTATCAAGTAATCTGATGATCACATGACCATATCTTTCTATTTCTAACAATATTGTCCAGTTTAAACATGTCATACCCAGTCTTAGCAAACAAATGTATTATTTCTACAATGACATCCCATACATTATAGTATTAAAAATACACATAATCAGACAAATATGATGACTAAGATATTAAATAAATGTATGTTTTCTTAACTTTACTCAATATTTTCAGTTAAGGGATAACACAAAGGTAAATACTCATAATGCTTAATGTAGTGATCGCTTTATATAGCATTAGATAGTTATTAGTGATTTAGCCTGAATCCTATTTGAAAATAAACATCTGAAAAAGAGACAATAAGCTTTAAATAACAGAGTGTATCCTTCCTTGTAAAAATAATAATTTAACCATACACGCAAAGATTTAGACTATAAATGTGGTCTTTCATATAACTTTTAAATGGGAGAATTTAAGTTCTGTGTCTTTGAGCATGTATGCACATGATCATTTAAAATAAAACCTTAGGGCTTCCCTAGTGATGCAGTGGTGAAGAATCCGCCTGCCAATGCAGGGGACATGGGTTCTAGCCATGGTCCAGGAAGACCCACATGCCGCAGAGCAACTAAGCCCCTGCACCACAACTACTGAGCCTGCGCTCTAGAGCCCGCAAGCCACAACTACTGAAGCCCACACGCCTAGAGCCTATCCTCCGCAACAAGAGAAGCCACCACCATGAGAAGCCCACACACCACAACGAAGAATAGCCAGCCCCCGCTCGCCGCAACGAAAGCCCACGCTCAGCAACGAAGACCCAATGGAGCCAAAAATAAATAAATAGATGTAATCTCTCATCATTAAAAATAAATAAATAAAATAAAACATTAAAAATTTGTCAAAGAATACAGAATTTCAGACAGCTGTAACTGACAACTGGTATAGTCTGGATTTAAGTGGTTCAAGATTCGGTAAAAACAAAAATAAAAAAACATGTCTATAAACACATAAATCACCATGGGAACCAATATACCCTATCTGCCAGCACAGTATTCTTTCTTGGCCTAGAAGGTCAATCAGGATGGAGATCCACCGCAGAGATGTGTGCAGGCCCCTCTTCCTGTATTTAGATGTAGCTAAACACCTTGTATCAGGCAGAAGATGGAAACTTCACAAAAGGCCCTAAAACATCCTTCTGTGTATGCAAGTTGATACTTCCTCGTCCTTCCCCAGAGGTCTGCCCCAGAGCTGGAGCTAATCCCCTCCTTGTATTGGTTTCCATAGTGACATGTATTAGTATACATATAAACGAAAGGTCTGAAGATATCACTGTACTAAAAATTAGCAAACAAATAGCATTTTCGGATTGAAGTTTTGAATTAAAAATGTTATTTTCAAAGAAAATGTTATTTTCCTCCTTATTATCGATGCACTGAATTCCCATAATCATTAGCACTCAAAACTATACTGTTTCAAGAATATTAACTTCGAAATGATGAACTGAACACTAATACATAGTTTGAGAGAGATGAAATAATAAAACGTTTGCTGTATGTATGTGTTTGTGTGTATATGTGTGTCTGCATGTACATATGCAACTTTCAATTTCTGAATTTTTATGTTGGCCTATACATTTTAGATATCCAAAGCACTTTTCAGGTGTTGCTATTAATACTCTTACTTAATAGGATACGACTGAAGAAAATGCTGGTACATATTGTTTCATTAACTTGCTTGATAAAAAATCAGAAACAAGAAAAATGAACCAGAATAAATCAAATAGTGAAATAAATTATATGCATTAATTCACATAAATTATAATTCAAAATAATAAAAATCATTTGTGTGTCTAATGATTTGCCTGAGCCTCAAGTGGGACTAAGCTCAGCCCAGACAAATCTGTGAACTTAGCTTGGGTCATGTTCAGGCCATTAGCTTTCTTTTCCTAACGTTAAATACATTTTTCTTCTTTCTTGTATGCACTTTTGTTCGAAGACACTTAGATGCATATTTAGCTTTTTATAAATATTCTTTTATTGATTTGGTTGAGATGCATTAAAAATAGAGGGCAGGAGAAAGAGAGAGGAAGTAAGAAATGGAGGGAGGGAGGGAGAAAGGGAGAATGACAAAGAGCAAAGCAGAGAAAAAGAGAGAGAGAGTGGTGACAGAGACACAAAAACAGAAACAGAGATATGAGACCTAGAACATCATTTGAGCCACTTGTCAGGGATCTTGTCAGCCCCTCTGCAGCCTTCTAAATCGGTGAACCAGTCAAGTCTCCTTTATCATAAGCCAGCTGACGTTAGATTTCTAGTACTCGTGTTTAAGAGTCTGGTTTATTCTTGAGAATCACTGAGGGATGTTAACCAGGATTTAAAAAATCAGATGTATAGGGCTTCCCTGGTGGCTCAGTGGTTGAGAGTCTGCCTGCCGATGCAGGAGACATGGGTTCGTGCCCCGGTCCAGGAGGATCCCGAATGCCATGGAGCGGCTGGGCCCGTGAGCCATGGCTGCTGAGCCTGCACGTCCGGAGACTGTGCTCCGCAACGGGAGAGGCCGCAACGGTGAGAGGCCCCCGTACCCCCCAAAAAAATAATAATAAATTTTTAAAAATCAGATGTATATTTAGAGCAACCAATTATGCAGCAGGGAGGACGATGGATTGAAGACAGGAAGGAGTTTTTTGCAAAAATCACAGTGAGCAATGTTACTGGCTAGACTAAGGCATTGGTTCCTAGGAGATAAAAGTGACAATACTTAACATGTAATTGTTTGGGGACTTAGAATAGAGGGAGAAGAAGAAATCAAAAGTAACCCCCAGAATCTTGCCTTGAGAGTTTGGTTTAGGATGATGCCATTTGACGAGATGAGAAGTAAAGTAAGCATAACAGCTTTGAACAGGGCTAATGATAATTTATTTTCAGGACATGTTGAGTTTGAGGTATCCATGGACTAGTCAGGGGAAAATGAAAGAGACAGTTGAGATAAATATCTGGAGCTCATGAGAGAAAAGGCTGCTGAAAAAAAAGAAAACACATTAAGGAGACATCCAGAGTTGATATACACTGCACAGTGAAAAGTCAAAGACATCAGAAGAGAACACCAAAATTCAATGAAATTATAGTGATGGGTGACATAAAAATACATGCTACAACATTAAGTGAAAAAAGGCTTACATCTCAGCTAAAATAATAAAAATGTAAAAAGTATATACATATAGAAAAGTCTGAATGAATACATAAAAAAGAAAATGTGAACTGTTGAGTATCAAAGTCTCCATTTTTTGAATTTTTGCTTCTTTTTCTACTATTTTATTATTTGTCTTTTTCTTAAAGTAGCATAAACAAAACATTTAATGGAAGTGACTCCCCAAGCTATCTTTACCATGTAAATAACCACATGTAACCTGTTAGCATCTATGAAGTTACTTCTATTAAATTCAGACACATTATATCTTATTCTTTCCGGATTGTGGAGTCCTAATGATTTACGTTTATCTTTACAAAGAAAACTTTCCAATCCTTTGATCATTCTAATTGGGCCTTTAACAACTTTCTTCTCTATTATAGCTTTGCTGAAGTGTAACAACCAGTCATCATGCAACCCATGTTTGCTCCTCAGAAGGCAAAGCCCATGTCCCAGAAGTCACTTTTACCTACAGGAAATAGCAGAGTGCCTGCCACTAACCATTCAGTAACTGTTGGTTCAATAAATAAATAAGTGTTTAATTTCAAATAGTATTCCTGATTATGCCAGCCCAGGATGGCCTTTTGGATCTCACTGTCTTATACTGAGCTAATGTTCTCAGGAAACTATCCAGAATTATGTCATTATTTTTACTATATACCAAGGTTGACAAACTATAGCCCATGAGCCAAGTCTGGCCAGTTGCCTGTTTCTGTTAATAAAGTTTTATTGAAAAACTGCCCCAAATAGACATTTCTCCAAAGAAGACACACAGATGGCCAACGGGCACATGAAAAGTTGTTTAACATCACTAATCACCAGAGGAATGCAAATCAAAACTACAATGAGGTATCACATCACACGAGTCAGAATGACTATTATCAAAAAGTCTACAAACAAAAATGCTGGAGAGAGTATGGAGAAAAAGGAACCCTCCTACACTGTTGATGGGAATGTAAATTGGAGCAACTACTATGGAAAACAGAGTGGAGGTTCCTTAAAAACCTAAAAATAGAGCTACCTTACGATCCTGCAATCCTACTCCTGGGCACATAACCAGAAAAGACAAAAACTCTAATTCAAAAAGATACATTCACCCCAATGTTCATAGAAACAGCTATTTACAATACCCAAGACATGGAAGCAACCCAAGTGCCCATCAAGAGATGACTGGCTTAATAAGATGTGCCATACATACACACACACACACACACACACATATACATAGAGTGGAATATTACTCAACCATAAAAAAGAATGAAATAATGCCATTTGCAGCAACACGGATGGACCTAGAGATTATCATACGAAGTGAAGTAAGTCAGACAAAAACAAATATCATACAATTATCATTTATATGTGGAACCTAAAAAAAAATGCTACAAATGAATTTATTTACAAAACAGAAATAGACACATAGACATAGAAAACAAACTTATGATTACCAAAGGGGAAAATGGGGGAGGGATAAATTAGGAGTTTGGGATTAAAAGATACACACTACTACACATAAAATAGAAAAACAAGGTCCTTCTGTGTAGTGCAGGGAACTATATTCAGTATCTTGTAATAACCTATAATAGAAAAGAATTTGAAAAAGAACATATATATATATATATATATATATATATATATCTATCTCTGAATCACTTTGCTGTACACCTGAAACTAACACAACATTGTAAAACAACTATACTTCAATTAAAAAGAGAGAGAGAGGAAAAAAATAAAGAAAAACTGCCACACTCATTTCATGTTTTCTCAATGGTTACCTTCTCACCATAATGACAGAGTTGAGTAGTTTCAACAGAGACCATATGGCCCACAGGGCTTGAAATATTTACTATCCGACTCTTTTCAGAAAATGTTTACCAATCCAAGATCTATATCAGAAATGATATCTAGAGTTTATCATTTATGAGTTCAACAACAAATTTCTCTCTCTCTCTCTCTCTCTATATATATATCAATATATATAGGACCTTGGTTGATATAAACATTTTTCTTCTTTCTTCTCGTAACTCTGTGACCCATTTATAACCCAAAAGAAATGTGTCATCCTTAAACCTAAAAAGCATCATTGAATAACTCTTTAATAGATTATTTATGGAAATTGTGGATAATTGTCAGTCGGGCAGCAATTCTCTGGGGCTCTACTAAGATTAGTTCAATTTCTACTGATAGCAAGCAATTATGTAATTTGTATAATTTATACAAAATGCTCATCACATTATTTATCACAATTATCAATATTTATCACATTATTTATTTATCACAATATTTATTTATCACAATACATGACTTAAAAATTTATTATTATCATTATTATTACTGCCTTCAAAAGAGAGAACAAGGTAATTGTTAATAATTTGCCCAAGAATACACAGCCAGAGAATTATCCTCCCTGACTTTTAGTATTTGATTACTTTTATTATTTCTCATAACTAAAAGTTTCCCCCATTTGCCATATTATTCCAATATTAAAATATACCTTGGGTAAAAGTATCAAAAACTTTTTTGTGGATAAAACTAGGTAAATACAATGGTTTGTGTTTTTCCTATATTTCTCCCATAAAACATTCAACAAGTAAGAGTAGAAGATTCTCTATAAACTTTTTTCCCTAAAAGTAATACTGCACATTTTATGTAAATGTTTCTACATTCCAAATAAGAGAAAAGCAAATCGTGTGTGTCTGTATTCTGCAAAGTAAGTGTTCTACATATGATACTATTTATATCATATGTACCCCAAATTACATAATCGTGTAAAATGGTGAATCCTGGCTGTGACCCCAAAACTGGTGAGGTTCAATAATTATTAATAGCGGCAAGCCTGCTGTTGATTGATTAGACCAACAGAGGAAGCAAAAGTCAAGAAAAATTTGCTTCAGCGTAATACACACTGAGGCAAATTTAAAATTAGGTCACTTCATTGACTCAAGCCACACCAGAATGGAAATGAAATACAATTATGCTAGCCATAATAAAATGCTATTTTCCAATTCAGCCTCCACCTGGAGATTTCTAGAAATCAGTCTATCTCAAATGTCCTCCAGATATATCGAAGAGTTATCTTTATAAGTGTTCAGGAATACACAGTCCTCTCTTGGGAGGTTTAAGTTCCTTCACTTCTTGTTCCTGATGCTGCTCTGATGACTCAAAGTGCCCCTGATACATGATGTTCTCTGTTCTCTGAATCTGAATTAGGTTAGTCGCACTAAGTGAACAAGGCATCATCATTCTTTCCCAGGTCAAATTCGCAACCAGTCCACCACTTTGGGATAAACTATGAACTCCAGTACAGGTTTATTAAGAGAAGACAAACTGTCATCTCTTTTACCCTGCATTCTGTTTATAGATTCTAAGGCAGTACTGCCCATGCCCTTTGTGTCTTTCTGTGTGTGTGTGTGTGTGTGTGTGTGTGTGTTCCAATTCTTTTTTTCTTTCACTTTTTCCCCCTGGGTTTCTATACCAAGTTTAGCATCAAAAAACAATCTAAGCCTCGGTTACTAAACCCTGCTTCACTCAAAAATTTCTCCTCTCATTGTCCTCTTGAGTTTTATCTGGTTGCTTTAGTTCCCTTCTTAAGGATCAGTTCTTCGACAAAAGATGTCTTAGATCTTCATGCACACAGGCCTCTGCTAAGCCCATGATATGAGCCAACCTTCCTTCAAATCTACTAGTCCAAGTCTGATGTTTTTCATCAAATACAACAGTACGACTAACTTCAAGTCTCTCATTCATTTTCTAGTAGATTAAGAATATCTCACTTGTATTTCACCACCTGTAGCCATTCTTTTCTCTGATTTTTATAATAATTCAAACTTGGAACCTAACTCTTTTTCCTTAATTCCTTGGAGGAACCACTAAAACATTTTTTGCATGTATCATTTTCTTAAGATTTTGGGTGTTCTAACAAGTCGGTTGACCACTGTGTCTCTCAGAATCTCTCCTTCCACCTTCCTTTGCTGAGTCTAGCCTCTCTCTCTGTTTCAACCACATTTAAAAAGATTCTCCTCGGGCTTCACTGGTGGCACAGTGGTTGAGAGTCCGCCTGCCGATGCAGGGGACACAGGTTCGTGCCCCGGTCCGGGAGGATCCCACATGCCACGGAGTGGCTGGGCCCGTGAGCCACGGGTGCTGAGCCTGCGCGTCCGGAGTCTGTGCTCCGCAATGGGAGAGGCCACAACAGTGAGAGGCCCGCGTACCGCAAAAAAAAAAAAAAATAAGATTCTCCTCTTATCGCTCTGATTTTCCATTTTACCGACAACTTTATTCTCAGGTGCCAATGAAAACACATTTGCCATCGCATTTTCACATATGGCTATCTATACATTCCACTCCTTCTTTGCTTCAGCCTTTGCATATTTAAAGATTTATTAATAGTCTTACTAACATAAGACTTTCCACTCCAGATTTTCTTTCCATCTAAAGGTAGAGCCTAGATGAACCTTTGGTTGTTTTTGTTGATTTTTTGGGGGTTGTTGGGCAAAATTTTATTAGATAGTATACAAAAAGCCAAAAGAGCTGGAACACAGAAGAAAAAAATGATAAATTAGATTTCATCAAAATTAAATACATTTGCTCTTCAAAAGACACCCTTAAGAAAATGAAAAAGCTAAATCAGACTGAGAGAAAGTATTTAAAACACATGTATTAAACAAAACACTTGTTTCCAAAATATATGAAGAATACTTCCAACTAAATAATAAGACAAAATAAAATGAGCAAAATATTCGAGCAGACACTTCACAGAAGAAACTACATAAGTACACAAAGTACATAAAAAGATAATCAACTTCATTGGTCATGAGGAAAATTCCCAAAGAGATATCTCACTATACTAGATGACCTCTTTGTTCTTGCCGCATAAAAAAATAGTAAAGACTTCAAAATTTTAGTCTTTTTTTTCTCCTTCGCTAGTTTTGTAGGTGTGAAGAAAGGGTACAGATGTTAGTTCTTATGAATATAAACTATATTGCCCCTTTTGAAGGCAAAAACATCTACAGGCAGCTTTATTTCAAATAATATTTTCATCTCTCCCATGGGGATTATCTTCCTTTTTGGGAAAATAAAAATCTGGACAATAGTTGATGTAAAAAGTTAAAAATTGTCTTTATTCATATCTACAAAAAATTATACTACAAGTCCAATTCCTCTGTAACAAATACGGTCACCAATAGGTTACTTTTCTATTCTGTCCCTATTCTATTAGAGATAATAGCCACAGTCTCTTGGTATACTCACTTGTAATTCTTAGTAATTTTTGAACATCTGTAAAACACCCCACTCTCACTGTCTCCAGGCCCACCACCAGCTATTACTTGTACACAAACTTTAATCTCATGGTGAAAACAATGATGTGAAACTTGCTTTCTGTTTAGAAACAAAAGATGCTCCATGAAAAAGGCTTTCTGATCCTCACCTTCTAACCGACAAAATGAAGTGAGAATTATCCTCTAGAGTGCTAGGTGGTATGAAAAAAGTTAAACCATAATAATAATCTCATAATAATAATCTCAGCATAATAATAATAATGCTGATTTGGGATTTACAGAGTAATCTGAACCCTTTAGTGGATAGGTGGGCCCTTTAAAAATGTTGGACTGTAAGAAGTTTGTTCAAAGTGGTAGTAAACTTCTCTGAACTAACTGAAGAGATCTCAGTTGCATTTCAGAGAGTTCAACTCTAGGGGGATTTGAAATGCTCTAAACATATGGTAGAGTCAGTTAGTTATAGAATCCACTTCTGCATGGGGGCCTGCTCAGTGTTGTTCCCTGGATAATATGGTCCAGAGGAGCCACATAATAAATGAATTCTCTGTCTACTCATGCTACTTCTTTTCCGTAAATTCTAATTTCTTTCCGGGTAGAGAAAAACCTTTTCCATATGTCTGGGTAGTGCTGCTTTAGAGGCCTTCACATAGAGATAATAGGCATAGTTTCTTGGTATATCCCAGGAATTCCCAGTAACTTTTCAACATCTGCAAAATACTCCCTTGTCACTTTCTCCAGGCCCTATGTTAGCGCTTATGTGTCCACATCTTTAATCTCATGATTAAAACAACAGTGTGATTGAAATGTGAATTCAAAACATTATTCCCTGCTTTGCTTTGTCCTGGTCCTTTTAGTCTGTCCCCGGTACAAAGCACAGTAACTAAAGACACAGTTCCTCAGGAGAGTTACAGTGTGTTGATGAAAATAAGAAACAAATGGAATGGTTTCAGTCTTGTGGAGAATATATATTTCAATGGAGGAAGAAACCTAACTGGTTGATAACTGCCTTTGCTAGAAATGAATTGAACCAACTCTTGTGGGATAATGTTGCAGAAATGAAATAAAAACATTTTCTATCGTTTCATATCAACTCTTGCTCTAATTTCAATTTTCGCAAATTGGAAGATTACCACTGAAAAGAGAGCAATTTAAGCAAAAAAGAGAGCATAACCTAAGATGACCCTAAGTATCATATTTAAATTCTATTTAAATTTCAACAAATAGGTTATAAACTTTGTGAGTACAGAAGCCAAGGACTATGTTATTCAGTCTTATGTTTCTAGCACTTAGCGCAGTCACCGACTTATAAACTAACAAGAATAATCACTTCTTTGAGTAACAGTGTCAGCCACAGTTGTACTATGCTTATGTGTAAGTCTGTTCACAAGTAATCCTCAAAATTATATCGTGATATAGGTACTTTCATTATCCACATTGTGCAGATGAGGAACCTGAAGTTTGTACAAGTTAATTTACCCAATATTTCCCATCTACCCAGTTGCAGAGTCAATTCTATTCCCTTTTCTGAATATCAAAATCAGTTCCATCTGACTATAAACCAAGTGTTCTTAGCTACCCATCTATACTACAGAGATGGTGAGATACAGAGGTATTAGCTGAATTGAGAAACAGTAAAAGGTAAAAATATAAGCAAATAAAAAAACCAGAATGTGTTGATCAAGTAGTCATGGGGATGGTGTTAAGGGAAGAGAAAAAGTAATGGGGAGCGTCCCATTTTTAGCCTGATTGGTTGACTGGATGATGAGCCCTTTCACTGAGTTAGGGAATGTAGAGGAAGGATAGGATTTCAGGGGGAAAAAGAAAGGACAGTAGTGGTGGCAAAGTTAATATAATTTTTGACATTTGGAGGTTCATTTTCCTTTTACACATCCCAAAAGAGAGACCATTAGGCCCTAGGATGTGTGATCTGGGAATCACCATAGGAATAAGATCTAGTGAGATAGATTTGTGTACCACCTGCACATACTGTTGATTCTGGTCATTTAGGGTAGTTATGTTCTAGAATGTTGCCACAAACACTGAATTAGCAAATACTGAGCCACTGCTCCTAGTTCCCGAGAACCATCTCATCACAGTGTGTTTTTCAACTCCTTCATACATAACTTTGTTCTGTGCGTTTTTGTTTAAAGACACCTCATTCAATATGCATTTCTTATAAACAATTAATTATATAAAATACTAACCAAGAAAGGTCTAGCAGTTTCCTGACCCTGGGTAATGTCACCATAAGTGTTTTCAGCTTTCAGACTTACAATAACACTGTCCACTATACTTTTTTTTTTTTTTTTGGTTTTGTGATGGTTAATTTTATGTGTCAACTTGGATGGGCCATGGTGTCCGGTCCCCAGATATTTGGTCAAATATTATTCCGGATGTTTCTGTGAAGGTGATTTTTAGATGAGATTAACACTTAAATTGAATTTTGTGTAAAGCAAATTACCCACCATAATGTGGAAGGGCCTCATTCAGTCAAGTGAAGAGCCTTGTTCATAGAATAATCTTGTCCTCTCCCCAGTAAAGGGTATTCTGCTAGCAGACTGCTACTGGACCACAACCCCTGTCTCCAGCCTGCCTCCCATCCCATTACATTTTGGGTTTAGCAGAAGCCTCCACAATCACATGAGCCAATTCCTTAAAGCTAATCTCTCTGTCTGTATATATACACATCCTATTCGTTCCGTTTCTCTGAAGAACCGCTATAATACCGTTTTTGTCTTATGGATCCACAGATGTAGATGATTTCCATCATTTCCACGGCTTCCTCACACATGATAGATGTTACCTTAACACTTTTCAGAGCTGCCTCACATACAGATAGGTAATTTATCTCTTACTTGGTCTGGATGTACCATATTACTGATTCATGAACACTGAACTCACGGTCAACAGCACAACTCACACCTGAACAAAGCTTATCTGACGCTCATATTTTCTCCATAAGTCACATCACAGACTTCCCATGCTTAGGAACACTAGACAGCACTTCAACACTACTCTTGTTGGCCATTTCAAACAGCAAAATCGCCAACAAAAAGCACAGAAGTGTGCAAAAGTGTGGCATTAAACAGACCACTAAATGGCCACCTATTTACAGCATGAGAACTGAAACAAGAAGGCAGAGCATCACCTTTTTCTACCTCATTTAGGAATGTACATGTCAGAGGACTCTCATTTTGCACGCTCTGAATGGTATGAATGACGGTGAAGGCAGTAAGGGTGGATTTGGGGGTCACAGATATCTTTTAGTAAGTAGGTGAATTTGCAAACAAGAAATCCACAAATAATGAAGTACAACTTTATGTGGGAGGTTTTTAACTTATACCTCTCCTTATTATCTTATTATACACAAAGTGATTTTAGGGGCCTTTGATAGAATATATAAAATGATAAGTTAGAAAATATTTAACAATGTAGTAGGCAAAAGAAATAAGGTTAAGAACAAAACAGAACACATTCACACCACAAGATTCCACAGTGTTATTTCAACCAGGTCTCACACTTGGCACTGAGTTTCTGGGTGGGTAAAATTAGATGATGTAAGGGTCAAATGTAGTCTGGGAAATGCTCACATTGAAGGGACAGATAAAAAGAAATCATCCATATGAAGCCCACGGCAGTAAAAATGAGGTTTTCGCTTCCTTACTAGGTGCCACTTTTTTGACCTATGCAAGATAAAGTCTTACTACAAAGTTTTCTCCAGCAAATGAATACATTACATCATAACATGTTATCAATGAACACATTATATTAGTGTCAAGAAGATACTCTGCAACTCAGTCATGTATGAAACCTGCTCTCAACTTCGTGAAGTGAAAACTAGTGCAATAGATAAAGGTTATTTCATCCTAAGCAAAATATAATTTACACAATAATGCAAAAATCATATTGGTGCATTAGATTTTTGTGCCTAGACCTAATGGTAAGATATTCTAACTATATGGAAAAGCATGAAGGGTGAGCTAAAAATCAGTGGCTGCTAGAAGAGACACGCATCTGTTCTTGAGAGCCTCTGGTGCTCTGTCCTTTTCTTCCCAACTCTGAAATCAGGGCTGCCATGTCCATAGTCTAAAACTGGCAGTGTTGGGAATATTTACATAGAAATCAGCAAATGATCAGGAAAGTTTTTACTCCAAAAAATCAGTTGTTAAACATTCAGCAACATAACCCTGACTAAAACTCATAGTACACTATCTTATTTATTTCCTATAAAATACATCCTATTTTTCAATAAGAGTAAATTATTAATTCATAATTTATACTTTAATCTCTCGATATGAATTATAGTTGAAAATCTAAGGAAATGAAAAAAACTCAATGACACTAACGTCCTCTGTTATCATTTATTTTAAGTTTATGCTTCTACTGTCAGAATATAACTTACATTCTTTTATAGATAGTATTGAAAATGTTAAAAATTTTGAGCTCCTAAATTATGAGTAGCTTTATAAAATGCTATGGACAGAATAAAGTTCTTATTCTGTTTTAACAAGAGACTGACTTAATCGTTACTACCTAGAACATTACTTTTTCATATAGGGCTGATACCTTTTAACAATTCTCTAGACCCACTTCTGAAAGATACCAAAAGAAAAAAGATAAGTCTAAAATGCAACACTGGGACTTCCCTGGTGGCACAGTGGCTAAGAATCTGCTTTCCAATGCAGGGGATGCTGGTTCAATCCCTGGTCAGGGAACTAGATCCCACATGCATACCACAACTAAGAGTTTGCATGCCACAACTAAGAAGCCTGCCTGCAACAACTAAGACCTGGTGCAACCCCAAAAATTAATTAATTAATTAATTAATTAATTAAATAAAACAAAATGCTGTATATGCTTTCCACGACTCTATTAAAATTCTCATCCCATTCTAGGTTCTAATTTAAAAATTTACTTCAGTAAAATATTTTCTATTTATTTCCTTAATTTTCATAATCAGAGCATCATGCACCTGGGAAGAGATTTTACTATAGTCCTAACTTTACAATTTTACAGCATATTCTTGCTCTCAACAGTCTTTTCTGCTTTTTAAAATATAAACAGTTTTTTTCTAAAAATATAGTTGAAACATAACATTATTTTAAACACAGTTCATGAGTCACACAAGAGAATTAATAGTAAGTGCAATCAGTTATATTATAAATTCTTTAATAGATGTGTTGCTTAAATTTTTATTTAAATATAATCGTATGCTCACACTGACACATAATTTTAGATTTTACCTGATTTCTTTTAGACAACAATTGGCAATAGATTCTAATTTCTTTCTTTCTCTGAAACTCATTGTCAATAAGTTACTAATCTGTAAATGTGTCCTTAAATTAACGTAGGTAATTAGTACTTAAAAACTTGACCCCTGAGATTAAAATGCAATTTCTAAATGTAAATAGTGACAGTATCAAGTAGGACCAAGCCACTTCAAATTTTTATTGTTATATTTCAGTGTTCTAAAAGTAGATCATGTAAGAACATTTTCTGCAAATTAATGAGTTATTCTGAGTTTAATTTTTTTTGTATATCAAAACTATAGAAAAGATAACATGGCTATTGTTTAATTCTGGCCCGACTGACTCAAGATGCCATAATGATATGCACAATACAGTTGATGACAGTGGTTCTGTGTCTTTTATTCCCAAATATATCAGTAGAGAAGGAAAGTATGCCATGAAAATATAAATCTGGAGGTCAGAATAGCTAGCCACTGGTTCCTCTGCGGGATCAACAACGTGGCTTGTAACATGTTACCTCACTTGTGAAGTGAAGGAGTTAATTACATGAACTCTAAACTTCCTTTTTTGGCTTTTCTAAAAAATTTTTCAAATCTAAAATCTAAAAAAATAATAGTACACATAGCAGTGACACATGACTCCTCTTTACAGCACTTTTTATTCTCAATCTGAAAAACTATATGTGTGGGAGACCTTCAAGATGGCGGAGGAGTAAGACATGGAGATCACCTTCCTCCCCACAAATACACCAGAAATACATCTACATGTGGAACAACTCCTACAGAACACCTACTGAACGCTGGCAGAAGACCTCAGACTTCCCAAAAAGCAAGAAATTCCACACGTACCTGGGTAGGACAAAAGAAAAAATGAAAAACAGAGACAAAAGAATAAGGACGGTACCTGCACCAGTGGGAGGGAGCTGTGAAGGAGGAAAGGTTTCCACACACTAGAAAGGTTTCCACACCCTCTTCGCGGGTGGAGACTGCAGGTGGCAGAGGGGGGAAGCTTCAGAGCCATGGAGGAGAGCACAGCAACGGGTGTGGAGGGCAAAGCGGAGAGATTTCCGCACAGAGGATCAGTGCCGACCGGCACTCACCAGCCCGAGAGGCTTGTCTGCTCACCCGCTGGGGCGGGCGGGGCTGGGAGCTGAGGCTTGGGCTTCGGTCAGATCCCGGGAAGAGGACTGAGGTTGGCGGCGTGAACACAGCCTGAAGGGGGTTAGTGCACCTCGTCTAGCCGGGAGGGAGTCCAGGGACAAGTCTGGATCTGCCTAAGAGGCAAGAGACCATTGTGGTGGGTGTGCAAGGAGAGGGGATTCAGAGCACCGCCTAAACGAGCACCAGAGATGGGCACAAGCCATGGCTATTAGCGCGAAACCCAGAGACGGGCATGAAATGCTAAGGCTGTTGTTGCCGCCACCAAGAAGCCTGTGTGTGAGCACACATCACTATCCACACCTCCCCTCCCTGGAGCCTGTGCAGGCCACCACTGCCAGGGTCCTGTGATCGAGGGACAACTTTCCTGGGAGAACACACGGTGCACCTCAGGCTGGTGCAATGTCACGCTGGCCTCTGCTGCCACAGACTCACCCCACATTCCGTACCCGTCTGCCCCCTGGCCTGAGTGAGCCAGAGCCTCCTAATTAGCAGCTACTTTAACCCCCTCCTGTCTGGGTGAAGAACAGATGCCCTCAGGCGACCTACACACAGAGGCGAGGTCAAATCCAAAGCTGAACCCCAGGAGCCGTGCGAACAAAGAAGAGATAGGGAAATCTCTCCCAGCAGCCTCAGGACTAGTGGATTAAATCTCCACAATCAACTTGATGTACGCTGCATCTCTGGAATACCTGAAGAGACAACAAAACATCCCAGAATTGAGGTGGTGGACTTTGGGAGCAACTGTAGAGTTGGGGTTTGCTTTCTGCATCTAATTTGTTTCTGATTTTATGTTTATTTTATTTTAGTATTTAGAGTTTATTATCATCGGTAGATTTGTTTATTGATTTGGTTGCTCTCTACCTTTTTTTTTATATATATATTTTTTTCCTTTTTATCTTTTTGTGAGTGTGTATGTGTATGCTTCTTTGTGTGATTTTGTCTGTAGAGCGTTGCTTTTACCATTTGCCCTACGGTTCCGTCTGTCCAGTTTTTTTTGGGTTTTGTTTTTTAGTATAGTTTTTAGCACTTGTTATCATTGGTGGATTTATTTTTTGGTTTGGTTGCTCTCTTCTTTCTTTTTTTTAATTCCTTTTATTTTTTTTTAATTTTTTTTATTTTAATAACTTTGTTTTCATTCTTTCTTTCTTTCTTTTTCTCTCCCTTTTCTTCTGAGCCATGTGACTGACAGGATCTTGGTGCTCCGGCCGGGTGTCAGATCTCTGTCTCTGAGGTGTGAAAGCCTAGTTCAAGACATTGGTGCACCACAGACCTCCCAGCTCCACAGAATATCAAACAGCAAAAGCTCACCCAGAGATCTCCATCTCAAGGTTAAGAACCAGCTCCACTTAACAACCAGCAAGCTACAGTGCTGGACACCCTATGCCAAACAACTAGCAAAACAGGAACACAACCCCACCCATTTGCAAAGAGGCTGCCTAAAGTCATAATAAGGTCACAGACACCCCAAAACACACCACCGGATGCCATAATTCGAGAAAGAAGAATAAAAATACCCCAAAGTTATCAGAAGGAAAGAAATCATAAAGATCAGATCAGAAATAAAAGAAAAAGAAATGAAGGAAACAACAGCAAAGATCAATAAAACTAAAAGCATGTTCTTTGAGAAGATAAACAAAATTGATAAACCATTAGCCAGACTCATCAAGAAAAAAATGGGGAGAAGACTCAAATCAATAGAAGTAGAAATGAAAAAGGAGAAGTAACAATAGACACTGCAGAAATACAAAGGAGCATGAGAGATTACTACAAGCAACTCTATGCCAATAAAATGGACAACGTGGAAGAAATGGAAAAATTCTTAGAAAAGCACAACCTTCTGAGATCGAAGCAGGAATAAATAGAAAATATAAACAGACCAATCACAAGCACTGATACTGAGACTGTGATTAAAAATCTCCCACGAAACAAAACTCCAGGACCAGATGGCTTCACAGGTGAATTCTATCAAATATTTAGAGAAGAACTAACACCTATCTTCTCAAACTCTTCCAAAATATATCAGAGGGAGGAACACTCACAAACTCATTCTATAAGGTCACCATCACCCTGATATCAAAACCAGACAAAGATGTCACAAAGAGAGAAAACTACAGGCCAATATAATTGATGAACATAGATGCAAAAATCCTCAACAAAGTATTAGCATACAGAATCCAACAGCACATTAAAAGGATCATACACCATGATCAAGTGGGGTTTTTCCCAGAAATGCAAGGATTCTTCAGTATATGCAACTCAATCAATGTGATAAACCATATTAACAAATTGAAGGAGAAACACCATATGATCATCTCAATAGATGCAGAAAAAGCTTTTGACAAAGTTCAACACCCACTTATGACAAAAGTGCTCCAGAAAGTAGGCATAGAGGGAACCTACCTGAACACAATAAAAGCCATATATGACAAACCTACTGCCAACATTGTCCTCAATGGTGAAAAATTTTAACCATTTCCTCTAAGATCAGGAACAAGACAAGGTTGTCCACTCTCACCACTATTATTCACCAGAATTTTGGAAGTTTTAGCCACAGCAATCAGAGAAGAAAAATAAATAACAGTAATCCAAATCAGAAAAGAAGAAGTAAAGCTGTCACTGTTTGCAGATGACATGATAGTATACATAGAGAATCCTAATGCTGCTACCAGAAAACTACTAGAGCTAATCAATGAATTTGGTAAAGTAGCAGGATACAAAATTAATGCACAGAAGTCTCTGGCATTCCTATACACTAATGATGAAAAATCTGAAAAAGAAATTAAGGAAACACTCTCATTTACCATTGCAACAAAAAGAATAAAATACCTAGGTATAAAACTACCTAAGGAGACAAAAGGCCTATATGCAGAAAATTATAAGACATTGATGAAAGATATTAAAGATGATACAAATAGATGGAGAGATATACCATGTTCTTGGATTAGAAGAATCAACATTGTGAAAATGACTCTACTACCCAAAGCAATCTACAGATTCAATGCAATCCCTATCAAACTACCAATGGCATTTTTCACAGAACTAGAACAAAGAATTTCACAATTTGTATGGAAACACAAAAGACCCCGAATAGCCAAAGCAATCTTGAGAACAAAAAACGGAGCTGGAGGAATCAGGCTCCTGGACTTCAGACAGTACTACAAAGCTACAATAATCAAGACAGATGGTTCTGGCAGAAAAACAGAAATATGGATCAATGGAACAGGATAGAAAGCCCAGAGATAAACCCATGCACATATGGTCACCTTATCTTTGATAAAGGAGGTAAGAGTAAACAATGGAGAAAAGACAGCCTCTTCAATAACCGGTGCTGGAAAACTGGACAGCTACCTGTAAAGGACACCATACACGAAAATAAACTCAAAATGGATTAAAGACCTAAATGTAAGATCAGACACTATCAAACTCTTAGAGGAAAACATAGGCAAAACACTCTGTGGTATAAATCACAGCAAGATCCTTTTTGACCCACCTCCTAGAAAAATGGAAATAAAAACAAAAATAAACAAATGGGACCTGATGAAACTTAAAAGCTTTTGCACAGCAAAGGAAACCATAAACAAGACCAAAAGACAACCCTCAGAAAGGGAGAAAATATATGCAAATGAAGCAACTGACAAAGGATTAATTTCCAAAATTTACAAGCAGCTCATGCAGTTCAATATCAAAAAAACAAACAACCCAATCCAAAAGTGGGCAGAAGATCTAAATAGACATTTCTCCAAAGAAGATACACAGATTGCCAACAAACACATGAAAGGATATTCAACATCACTAATCATTAGAGAAATGCAAATCAAAACTACAGTGATGTATCACCTCACACCAGTCAGAATGGCCATCATCAAAAAATCCAGAAACAATAAATTTTGGAGAGGGTGAAGAGAAAAGGGAACCCTCTTGCACTGTTGGTGGGAATGTAAATTGATAGAGCCACTATGGAGAACAGTATGGAGGTTCCTTAAAAAACTACAAATAGAACTACCATACGACCCAGCAGTCCCACTACTGGGCATATACCCTGAGAAAACCATAATTCAAAAAGAGCCATGTACCACAATGTTCATTGCAGCTCTATTTACAATAGCCAGGACATGGAAGCAACCTAAGTGTCCACTGACAGATGAAAGGATAAAGAATATGTGGCACATATATATACAATGGAATATTACTCAGTCATAAAAAGAAATGAAATTGAGTTCTTTGTAGTGAGGTGGATGGACCTAGAGACTGTCATACAAAGTGAAGTAAGTCAGAAAGAGAAAAACAAATACCGTATGCTAACACATATATGTGGAATCTAAAAAAAAGGTTCTGATGAACTTAGGGGCAGGAGAGGAATAAAGATGCAGACATAGAGAATGGACTTAAGGACATGTGGAGGGGGAAGGGTAAGCTGGGACGAAATGAGAGAGTGGCATGGACATACATACGCTACCAAAGGTAAAATAGATAGTTAGTGGGAAGCAGCCGCATAGCACAGGGAGATCAGCTCGGTGCTTTGTGACCACCTAGAGGGGTGGGATAGGGAGGGTGGGAAGGAGACGCAAGGGGGAGATGATATGGGGATGTATGTGTATGTATAGCTGATTCAGTTTGTTATAAAGCAGAAACTAACACACCATTGTAAAGCAATAATACTCCAATAAAGATGTTAAAAATAACCAAATTAAAATAAAAAGTATATGTGTGTGTGAGAGAGTTTAAATTATGGAAAAGAAAGCTATTTCAAACCAAATATCAAAGTTTGTTTTTCCCCAAGTTAGTGGAATATGACTTTTTTTAATCGAACATAAATAACCACTTTGGAAGTTGGCTGTGGCTCAGGGCGAAATGGAAAGGCACTCCTACGCTTGAAAAACAGGTTTTTTCTTTTTTAATGGAATTTTTTTAAAAAACCATCTTGCAGAATAAGTGGCGCCACAGAATGACAAGATTATACTAGATACGAGATAAGGCCCTGAATAGCTTCCATTCAAGCAAGAAAGAATATCTTACAATTTATTTTAATAGTTTTTAACACAGAGTTAGAATTTCTAAGATAGTTGCTGCAATTAGGTTACTTGTATTAAATTGGAGAGAACATGTAGTTTAACACGGTTCGATTCTCCATACTTTACCACTACTTATAAGTTAACTGTATTTTCTACAGGCATGGGAAGAAGTAGAACCTTCTTACCACACTTTGGACTCCACCGTGATTGTGCATTTTTACCTCAGGCAGTATGTGATGAGAGACAGAGCCTGCCCTCTAGCAGTGGCCACTTACAAGAGGTATTTAGGGTGATTTATTACACTGGTCCCGATTCACCTTGAATGAAAGCTGAGATCAAAGGATGTTTGTCACTTTCCTAGTTTAATGCTATTTTCTGATGATGCTTTGCAATAATTATTTAGGCGTCAACCAACTGCTATTACTTCTTTCTCCTCTTTTCAAGTTAATTGATCTATTTAGCATACATTCACTGAAATAACCATTTTTTTCCAACACAGACTCCAAAAGAGCCCTATTTTGAGTTAAATAACACTCCACAAAAATAAATGTCTTAGAAAATCCTTTTGTTGTTCCCAACAACTACAAAAAAAACAAACAAAAAACAAAACAAACAAAAAAAGATTCAGGGAGGAAAGAGAGAGAGAGTGAGGGAGAGGGAGAAAGAGAGAGAGGACCAGGCAGAGCTGATCTCCTCTAAACTGAGACTCTAGTAACTATTATAAAGACTTTGATGAACTAGAATGGAAAGGCACAAGCTGGGAAGAATACTGGACTACGTCTCTGAAAAATTATATGCTATAAACTACTTGTCCATGTTATGTTATTTCTCCTCAATAAAAATTTTGAGAAAACTTGGTTTTATACCTGATTATCAGAATGCTAAAACATATGGTCCTTTTATTATTATTTTTTTTGGCGTTACGCGGGCCTCTCACTGCCGCGGCCTCTCCCGCTGCGGAGCACAGGCTCCGGATGCACAGGCTCAGCGTCCATGGCTCACGGGCCCAGCCGCTCCGCGGCATGTGGGATCTTCCCGGACCGGGGCACGAACCCGTGTCCCCTGCATCGGCAGGCGGACTCTCAACCACTGCGCCACCAGGGAAGCCCCATATGGTCCTTTTACAATGATTTTTTCCAGTTCCCTTACAAGGGAATCACAGTGAAAATTATTGCGTTTTCGATCATGTTGCCATATCTTTGAGATCCTCCCTTTACAGGATAGAAATTGAGGCCCAGGAAGAGTACATCCTTAAATGTATCAATATTACATATCACTATTTCCTAAAGGTTAATGGACTATACATGTAATTTGTCCTGATCAGGAGAAGAAAGTAAACAAAAAACAGAAACAACAACACAGGGCATACAAATCCAAAAGTCATTAATTTCAAGCCAATCACGTCTGGTTTGCAAACTTTAGAAACTGGTGGAATTTTAGAAACTTCAGGTGCAACCTGAAGACTTGTGCTGGAATCTGTCTCAGAAGATGATAGTCCTCTGTTTATAAACAGTTAAAGTTGGTAATGTTTGAGAAGGAGTAACTACTGGAATGGCTTTTTGTAACACAAATCTGATTAATTTTTAAATGAAGATATAAACTGCTGTGAACAGTGTATTGTTACTTTACTATTTATCCAGCTCTTCCTTTTTTTTTTTTTTTTTTGCAGTACGCGGGCCTCTCACTGTTGTGGCCTCTCCCGTTGCGGAGCACAGGCTCAGGACGCGCAGGCTCAGCAGCCATGGCTCACGGGCCCAGCCGCTCCGCGGCATGTGGGATCTTCCCGGACCGGGGCACGAACCCGTGTCCCCTGCATCGGCAGGCGGACTCTCAACCACTGCGCCACCAGGGAAACCCCAAGCTCTTCCTTTTTTAATTAACTATTTTTCTAATTACTACTTTGCTAACTTGATAATTTGCTAAGTTACACAGCATTTATTAGGCAACCAGTAACTTTTCTCATCCTCAATTTCTTGATATAAGAAACAAATGATGAAACTTAACGATCTCTTCTAGCTGTAAAATTCTGACTTTTTTGCTAAACGCGTAATCCCAATTCCCTCTACATCTCTTAAATAGTCTTGAAGTAATACCTGTAAACTGTAGGACTTCATTCAGAACAGGAAAGTACAGTGAAATAACTCACAATGTCTCTAAATCCCTGCAGATATATTCACATGTCACTGAACATAAAAACTACTTTTTACATTGCTATAAAATACTCATTGTATTTATGTTAGTATAAAATATACAATCGTAGAGTTGTCTGAAATGCAACACCTGTTCTCAGCCCAGCAGCATACATGGTAAAATTGGAAATAATGTACGTTGTGTAAGAAAACAGGGTCGCACTGAAATTCCTTCCTCAGAAACAAAGGAGACGTAGAACATTTTATTCCAATCAAAAATATCCATTGATTGCCAAATATGTGCAAAATATTTTGCCAGGTACTACAGCAAATACACCATCTAAGCTTCAAAGGATTTAAAAATTAATAGAAGGAATAATGCATTCATCTATTCATTTCTTTCTTCCTTCCTTCCTTCAACCTTTGTTAATTCTTTATTATTGTCCATGGAGCTTGCATTCTGGTCGGGGGTATGCAAAAAACAAAACAACCACAGACAATTAACCAAGGCTGACAAATGTCAGGCAGACAATGCAAAATCAGTAATGCCATCAACAGTTTCAAGGTAGTTTCTTTAGAAGCAAGGCCCTTCTGAAGAGGGATCATTTAAGCTCAAATTGAATGTCAAAAAGAAATAGCTTTTTTTCTTTTTAACATCTTTATTGGAGTATAATTGCTTTACAATGGTGTGTTTGCTTCTGCTTTATAACAAAGTGAATCAGCTATACATATACATATGTTCCCATATCTCCTCCCTCTTGCGTCTCCCTCCCACCCTCCCTATCCCACCCCTCTAGGTGGTCACAAAGCACTGAGCTGATCTCCCTGTGCTATGTGGCTGCTTCCCACTAGCTATCTATTTTACGTTTGGTAGTGTATATATGTCCATGCCACTCTCTCATTTCGTCCCAGCTTACCCTTCCCCCTCCCCATATCCTCAAGTCCATTCTCTAGTAGGTCTGTGTCTTTATTCCCATCCTGCCCCTAGGTTCTTCATGACCTATTTTTTTTTCTTAGATTCCATATATATGTGTTAGCATACACATATATACAATGGAATATTACTCAGCCATAAAAAGAAACGAAATTGAGTTATTTGTAGTGAGGTGGATGGACCTAGAGTCTGTCATACAGAGTGAAGTAAGTCAGAAAGAGAAAAGAAATAGCTTTTTGAAGATCGAGAAAAGGAGCATTTGAGGGAGAAACAAATGTCTATCAAATAGTTTAAATTTTTGAAATTGCCTAATGTGTCTGAGGAACAGTTAGATAATCACTGTTCTAGTGATGTGAGTTGAGGTCAAGAAGGTAGGCGGGGACAGATTAGGGAAGAATTCACATGTGTAAAATATCTGGGTTGTATTTTAAGCTGTAGGCAAAGCCACTGGAGATATTTAAGTAGGTGGGCGCCAGCATTTATACATTCAAAATATCACTCAGGTTTTCCTGTGGAGAATGTACTGACAGGAAGGAGTCCTGTTAGGAGGTTTCTTTGGTAAACTAGGAAGAAATGATGATAAAATAATGATGACGAAAGAAGAATGAAATGATGATGGCTTTGGAGATTGGTAATGGAGCTGAAGAGAAGAGAACAGATTTGGGATATGTTTTGAAGGTTAGTCTGATGATACTTGTTTGGATGTTGAGGCTGAGAAGACATAAGGACAAAAAAGAAAAATAAGGATGATTCCTAGATTTTGGCTGAGCAAGTATGTAGATGACAGTAATATATACTGAGATGGACTGGGTGTGACCAGCTTTGGGGATTCGGTTTTGGCCATATTAACCTAGAGATGCCCTTTAGTTACTGAGAAAGTAGATATACAATTCTGTATTTAAGAGAAATTAGCCTAAGGTTCACTATTTAAATAAGTGGATTTAAATGGACTAAACACAATGTTAAAATAATACATATAAATCTAAAAAACAGTTATGTTTATTTCTCATCCTTTTTTAACTGCCTTTCTAACTCTATTTATAACAGGGAAGGAAAGAAGGAAGAAAAGAGGGAAATAGGTAAAACTTAACTCTGATTGATGCCACTCATTTTAGAATAAAAACTGATGAGTTTGTGCAAATCTCTCTAGCCCAGTGACTTGTCTGAGGCTGAAGGAAAGGATCTGACTTTTGTTTGATGCCTAAAATGCTTATATGTATCAGAAAATAGTCTTCTTTATCTCATTAAGTCTTCAGGTAAGTTTTTCAACCTGTGTGTGGTTTTCCAACTATGTGGAGGAAGAAACTAGGCTCAGTGAGGTTGGGAAGTTTGTTGAAGACACCCAGCTAGGAATGGATGGAGTTGGATTTGGAATGCCTGGAGCTTGGCCCCAGAGCCTTTCCCTACTCCATCCCAGAATCCTGTCTGCTAGCTTCTTCATACCAGCTGGCTACAATTTTGATTCAGTCTTCCCTTCCTGAGACTACCTGAAAAAGCAATTTGCGATTCTCTGTTTTTTGCTTCCCCTTTTGCTTTCACTCAGAGAAGGAAGAAACAACAATTTGCTTCATATAATTTTCTTTGATTGAATGTGCAATTAGCTTATGAGTAGAGGGGATATTTTTACTTAAAAAGAGGAGAAAAAAGAACCAGCACTGAATTCATCAGAAGGCATTCTAATGAACATATTAGAACCAGTTTTGAGTATAAATGTATGATATCCTGGAATTCTGATTTGATATTCCTAAACGTCAAACAAAGTGGGGCAATCTGCCATTCCCCCTTAAAAAAAAAAAAAAGAATTCTTTATCGTCCCAAAATATATTTTTGGTTATGTTGGATAAATTAAATAATCAGCAAGTATCTGAGTGCCCACTTTGTGTCTAGTGAATCATATAATGTATGTATGGTGCATACTACATAAATATTATTCTTTGCAAAGCATTTCTTTAGCAAGGGCAGCTGCACGCTTCCAACTTTTTAAACAATTTTTAAGACAGATCCTCTGATACAGTTGGTATGCCTTGCAAAACCAACTATTTTAAACAAAATATTTAAACAGTTTCCTGAATACTGGCTTGATGTAGTTTCTTATCTTACCTTGGCTAAAAATCAGCAAAATGAGTCAAAGTTGCTAGATTTGACCATACTTATACCTAAACTTTGGAGCTATATAAGGCTGTTCTATGGATACATTGTATTAACAAGTACATGAGCAGTTTATATATATTTATGTATTCGGAAAGATTTTGATAACAATTGCTACCAATGAAAAACATAACCCCGAAAACTCTTTTTCAAAAACTTCATAATTTGGGGTACAAATATTAAAGATTTTAAAATTCAAAATATTACCCTGAATCAGCTTTTTTACTGACAAGTTTTTGTGAAACTTGCCTTTCAGGGAAATGACATACATGGAAAGCTACCCGTAATCAGTTTGGGGCCGACTGTTCAAATCAAAACCCGTGGCACCAGATAGACTTTTATACAAGTACATAAATAACTATGATCAATTGATTTTCAATCTTTTTTAGGTCACGATAAACTTGAATCAATTCTTGAATTAGATGATTCAGATGTTTCCTTAGTGGAAACTTTAAACTGAGCCTAGAGAGAAATTTGCATTTGGATGAAACCCCCAGTCTCTTGGACATATCTAAGCTCACTAGATAAGGGTCCTTACGATTCTCCCTATACATTCTCACACACTTTGCTCTAGGGAAGAGATGTTATTTTTTCAGCTTACACTTGGCTTTTCTGTATTTTATCTAATACTAGATAAGAATCCTTAAATATCATGGCTTTGGTTCAAGAGTACCCAGCAAATTACACACACTTTATTCTACTTATAAGAGTAAAATTGGTATAATCCCTAAAGTGCCAGAATGATAAGAATTTAAATGAATAATCAGATACACTTTCTTCTGTCTAAAGGTTTTTACAGTTCATTCTCCTCCCTGTTGTCTTTTTGCTTTGAATAATATTGCCATATCCAGTTCTTATATTTCAATTAAAATTTTTGTTTAATAACTATCTATTTCATGCCTTCTCTGTGCTAGGCTACCGGATTAGGGGCTAAGTCTATAGGATTAGCAAACTGGACTCATCCCTGTCTTCATGGAATTGATAGACTAATGGCAAAGGCACAAAACTAAAAAGGAAAAAATTTATATATATTATTAGAAACAGTGAAAAATGACAAGAGAAACAAGTAGAGTGCTATGAAAGCAAATAACAGAAAAGAGAAAGTACTAATTAAGACTGGGTAGTCAAAAAAGCCCTCTCTCAGAGAATGATATTTAAACTAAGACCTCAGGCAGAAAACAATCCACAGCTTTAAATGTGTGCATGGTGGATACCTGGGGAGAAGAGGTTGGTGGAGAATCTCTCACAAAGAGTTAATTGTATGAGCAGAGATCCCAGATAAAGGATAAAAATTAAAACTTGGTGTTTTGAGATACTGGGAGGAGGTGGTGACTGTGGCTGGGGCATGAGAATCAAAGGAAAGATGGAGAGATGTATATGACTTGGGGAATTACTGGTAAAGTCAGCAGACAACAGTTGTCATATGGGAACCCACTGGAAGACTTTAAGTAGGGCAGTGATATAATCCCTCACGTTCTTTCCACTTTAGAGTGATGCTTGAGTTGTACTGAAATGATTCAATATGTTGTCCATTGTAAGGAGAAGAAAAAATGTGAAAAATGAAGGGGGCTGGCAGACTGATATTTTGAGGACGCAGGGACCATACAAACCTTCACTTATTCCCTAGAAGGACTCACAGAACTTGTACTCAGTACAACAGAGCAAGCATACAGAGCAGGACTATAGGAGAGGGAAAAGGGCACAGGCAGAGTCTGGAAGTATCCAAGCATAAGCTTCCTATGCTCTCCGCCTGGAGAGAGGCTGCTCTAAGGGAGCCCTACCTTCAGCAGTGAAAAGCATTTGTCTTTTTACTGAGCAATGTGTCTGTGTTGGGAAACTTGTTTGAGATTCAGGGTCCAAGGTTTTTCTTGGACAATGGTCACAAACGTACAAATAGGGAGTCATAACCAATGAAATTTCAGACTCCCAGAAGGAAAGCAGGTGTTCCATGCCCTTGGCAGGCAAAACAACCTTATCGCTGTATCAAATATTTCAAAGGCGGAATTTTCAGACGCCAGCCCAGGGCCAACCCTACAAACAGGCCTTCTGTAGACAACTGCCTCAGGCCTGCTATGATAAGTCTTTTCTGTGTGGCTACAGCTGCTGAGAGAGAGATGGGTCCAAAGCCTCAGAGGGAATGCCATTCAGAAATTCTGAAGCTGATTCCCCAAAACTGGAAGTGCTCCATTTTTTCCTATAAAAATCTTGTCAGAATTAAACCCACTTCACATTCTTCCTCCTCTGCATCATCATCCTTCATTCTCTGCCTCCATTCTTTCATTGAACTCTCTATCCCCTGAAAGCCTACAACTATTATTCTTTCTTTCTTATGATAGATTACACATTAGCACATGTTATTTTTCCCAGTCATCATAACTCATCCTTCATCCTAGATAGCAAACCTTTACCTGAAAAGGATGAGTTGTGATGGTGGCTTTGCTGTTCCCTCACTTCCTTGTAAGAGCAGAGGCCATAGAAGTAATTGTAGGATGAACGAGTAAAAGAAATGAGAAAAATTTAGGACAAATGAGCGGAAGTTTGCATTTCTTTTTCATTTGTATTTAGTTCTATGTATTTAGAATACATCAACACTTAAACCTTCAAAAGGAACAAAACTGTACTGACAGAAATCATTATGATCTATATTACCTAAGATCACAGTATATGTATAACATCTGTACAAATTATTATTCTCATTTTACCTTTTGGTTTTTGATTCAGAAATACATAACTACTTCAACAACAAAAGAGTTAAATTTACTTCTGAAGGAAACATAAACAACCATGTGGAGAAACATCGTATTTAATTTTGTAGCTGCTTTTGTTATTATTTTATCTCCCAGTAGCAATCTGAGCACATTTATTATTGTTCTAAACTTCACGAGCCACCCCAACGGTTTCTTATGTTTATTTGGGGCTGTGGTTATGATTCCTACATAAATGTTTACAGATCTCTTCAAGTTTCAGACTACTTTTGGAAAGGCAATAGCCTATAAAGGTAAGAATGTTTAGTCCTGTGATCTTATGCACAAAACAGAGTCGCACATTTGACATGAGAAAGTGATGGGAATAGATTCTGTTGCAATGGAATAAATCTGTGTCTATCCTGTTTGTGCTGAAAGTGTAAATACCAATTGAGAAAGAAAAAAGAAAAAAGTTCCTCTTCCTAGCATACCAGACCTTGGAATTTCCACAAAGTTTATAACAATAGCAGTGGGTGGACATATGACAATTAGGAATTGCATTTCAACCACTAACCCATTCACAAATGCTACAGAAAATGCCTTCAGACACAAACCATTGGTTTCTCCCATCAAAGACTGAACTTAGAAGTTAAGCAGCATTTTTCTATTTTACTCTGGGCAAAGAGAATTTGAAAACTGAACAAAGGTTCATCAATTTGATCAGTTTAGATAGCTATATAAGTAATTTATGAGAGCAAAAGGTCTCTTTCCTTTAATTGCTAAACACTTCTCTATTTAAGTTTATGAAAGTAATTTCAAATGCTTTCCTTCCCTGCATCTAAGTTGCTTCCTGTATCTACAGGTCAGCTGAATATCATAATTGTCAACAACTTGGTAAAAAGCAGTCAAACTTTTGTTCAAATCTCTACTCCTCTGCGTACTAACTGTACAAGTTTGGTAATTTGATGTAATTTCCCTAGGCCTCAGTGTCTTCGTCTTTAAAATGACATAATGGTACCTATCCCAAAGTGTTTTGTGAGAATTAAATATAACACATATAAAATATGTGGCACAGCGCTTGGTATTAGAAAGCCCTAGAGAATCATTTTAGTAGGTAGCATTATTTGCGACAGTTATACTAGTGTATGTGTTGGCATTGAACTGGCCATGTCTCTGACAGATTGGGACTTACTTTTCTTGTTGAAGAAGCAGGAATTTGCCATTGTTGGCTCTTAATGATGTTCATGCTGAGGACTGAGTTACTGTCTTGGCCTTGCCCTGCTGCAGCTTGAGCCAACATGTCAGCTTTCTAAGTTGGTAGAAGGGGATGGAGAAGGGCAGTATTAATCTCAACACTCTGTGTAATCAGGAGAGCAAGTGATTTTCTTTTGAGCCCCCTGTAGATCAGTGGACCTCTCTAAATATAAGGAGGGCTGAGAATGAATTTTTGGAATTCCAAGCTCTGTGGTAAAATTACCAAGTGGGAAAGAGATTGAGAATGTCTTCTAGCTACCTAGAAATATAGTGTTTCTTTAGTTCCAAGTGTTTTAAGAACTCTACTTGTATTAACTTATTTAATCCCCTCAGCCACCCAGTTTGATAGTGTTAGACACTATCACAATTTTCATTTTATACATGAAGGAACCACAGCATGGAGATGTTAAATGAGGTTCACATGCCTTGTCTATGCTGGGGTTCAAATCAGGTTAGTCTGCCTTCAGTCTCTATATCCTTTATTACCATGTTCTACTGCCTCTTCTTGAAGAGGACGGTGACACTGTTTGCCAAGTATTTGCAGCAGCAGGAGAATCAAGGCCTCCTAAGAGGGTCATGAAGACTCAAACTTAAGCACCACTGACAGAGTAGTGATTGCTGTGTCAAGTAGATTTCGTGAGCAGAGATCCAGCTTTGTAAATTCTTGGGAATTTAACTCTCACTCTCTGCTGTTATATAACTATGTTAATACTTACAACTCCTTTAGTATAAAAAAAAACAACGAAAAAAACCCCTAACACCCCTGTTTTGGTAATTGACAGATCAAGAAGGCAGTTAAGGTAGTGGGAAAGAGTTCACCTCAACAGAACCATAAATCAAGTAGATCTAATTGACATTAATAGAATATTTCAACTAATACAGCAGAATACTTTCTTCTCAAGTTCACATGGAACATTCACCAAGATAAACCACATTCTGGGTCATCAGACACACCTTTATAAACTTAAAATAAATCTGACCACAAGGAATTAAACCAGAAATCAGTAATGGAAATATAGCTGGAAAATCCAAAACTACTTAGACATTAAACAACATGATTCTAAATAAGATATGGGCCAAGGAAGACATCTCAAGAGACATTAGCAAATATCTTGAACTAAACATAAATGAAAATAGAGCTTATCAAAATCTGTGGGATATGGTGAAAGCAGTACTTGGGGGATATTTAGAGCTTTGAATTCTATAAATCTTAAAACTCAACAATAAGAAAACAACCCAGTTGAAAAGTGGGTAAAAGATCAGAACAGAACCTTACAAAAGAAGATAGGCCGATTGCAAAGAACTATATGAAAAATACTCAACGTCATTTGTCGTTAGGGAATTGCAAATGAAAACAACACTGAGAGACAAATATATGTATGTGTTACAAATAGCCAAAACCCCAAACACTGAAAGTACCAAATGCTAGGGAAGATATGAAGCAACAGTAACTCTCGTTCATTGCTAGTGGGAATGCAAAATGGTACAGCCATTTTGGAAGAGAATTTGGCCAGCCTTACGATATGATGCCACAATTGTGCTCCTACATATTTATCCAATTGAGTTGAAAACTTATGTCCATGCAAGAACATGCACAGGGATGTTTACAGCAGCTTTATTCATAATCATCCTAAATTGGAAGCAACCAAGATGTCATTAATTGTGAATAGATAAACTGTGGTACATCACACAATGGAATATTATTCCAGTTATAAAAGAAAATTTAAAATGGTAAAAAGAAATGAGCTATCAAACCATGAAAAGACATGGAGGAACCTTAAATGCATACTGCTAAGAGAAAGAAGTCAGTCTGAAAAGGCTACATACTATGTGATTCCATTTGTAGGACATTCTGGAAAAGGCAAAGCTATAGATGCTATAGAAAAAATCAGCAGTTGCAGGTGTTCATGGGGAGAGAGACAAAAAGGTGAAGCACAGGAGAGGTTTAGGTTGTGAAATTCATCCCTGTGATAATGGTAGATATCTGGCACCATGCATATTCAAATTCATAGAATTTCATAACACAAAGAGTGAACCTAAACATATGCAAATTAACAAAAAAATATTCAGGAGATCAGGAGATCCTAGAAAAGAATGCAGGCTATGACAAAAAAAAATCTAACTGTATTACAAGTATATAACATAACTTTACTCAAGGGGGATGGGGATCTAAATATAAAATAATATTAAATTAATGCATTTTCCTCTGTGAAACTTTGGGCAGACTTGTGGTATATGTAGATTTCAAGCAGCCCAAGTGCAATTTGGCCAAGACCTCTGAAGGATCAGGGGTGAAGTGTCCTTCCCACTGTTCCCCAAACTGAGAATAACTGAACTCCGTGATCTTGAGTCAGCACGTTTTGGCTTAAAATATGTGAAACAAAGTCAAGCTAAATAAACCTCCTCTTGTATATTTTTCATCTAGAAAACGGTGATGATAAGTACCTGCCTCAAAGAGCTCTGTATGAAATAAATAATAGCATTTATACAAGAGGTGTTCTAAGGGTTTACCAGAATTGTAGTGCTTATTCTGATCACTGCTGCGGTGAAATGGCTCTTTGGTTTTCCATCACTGGAGGAATTATTTCGTAAGTTCTGTTACACATAAGCATAGTTTCAGGATCAAATCTTTCCAAAGCCTATACTTCTTTCTTCTTCTTGCCCCATCGCCACTTCCCAATATCAACCCAAGTTAAAGAGGAGAACTGTATTCATTGGTTGGAAGGTAGTAATCACATCGCCAAACTTGCAAAGTGATGTTAGTTGTAGTTTCCAGGTAGTTGCTCATTGTGACTCTCTTGGGGAGTTCTGACTTACCTGGTAAACATGGATTCAACCAAGCAGCACCCTCTTAGAAAGACTCTACCTTCTCCAGTAGCATGTGTGTGCTTTTATGAAACGCTCACCAAGTTAAAGGATACAATAATTTTTTTGACCATCAGATAAATATTGGGTTGGCCAAAAATTTCGTGCGGGTTTTCCCATAAGATGCTATGGAAAACCCCGAACGAACTTTTTGGCCAACCCACTACTCATAAGTAACTAGAATTCTAGAAAGAGGTACCAGTGACTAGACAAGAAAACCATGATGGCTATCAATGGGCATAATTTTCTCCTAATGAATAAAAGAGGAGTCTAAAAGACATTTTTATTTCGATATTTTAATCTTCCTTTCATTATACCTAGATTGCAAAATATATTAACTCATGCATTTTTGCTGTACCAATTTTTTTTGTATAACTTAGTCAAAGTAATGTAGGCTGTTACACATCATTCGTTTATAAACTGAGCTATGTTAGAATCACAACTGTTTCCATTATCAATTAAAGCCATTAAAATTATAGGGAAAAGAAGTCCTATCAGTCATGAGCTCCTGTGCCTTTCTAGTATTAGTACATGGCCGCTTCTTTTTGTAGATTCAAATTAAAATATTAAATAAAAACCTTTAGAGGTTTTAGGTATTTAAAAATGGTATTTCTTATTGATTGTCTAATATTTCTGTAATGGATGATGTTATTTCTGAGTCTAAAACCTATTCCACCCTGAAACGGTTTGTTCCATTTATTCCCTAGAGTTTGAGAAATTCTTAGCATCAACATGTAAAGACTCTCACTGTTTATAAATAAAGATCTTTCTTTAGTTTATTCCCTTTTCTTTTTTTTTTTTTACTTCGTCCCAGCTACTGCCTAATGAATACTTTAGGATATTCACAAGACATGAACAAAGTTTTCTTAGAAATGGATATTCTGGATTTTAAATTCTTGAAATCAAAGATAAAACAGAATGAGAATTTGCTTTCCTCCTTAGAAAAACGTAGTAGCAAAGGTATTCATGGCAGATGGTGATTTTTAAACTAAAAAGGCACACATATTCTCATTTATAAAATGAAAATATATACAACATCGAGCTTTCTGAAACCTTTTCTTTTTACTGAATCTAGCCAAGTTACAGAAATTTCAAAAAGTCCTTTAGATGGTTGGTTTGTAAAGAGTCACTTCTGTCCTCTTTTGCATTCCTCTAGAATATTATTTCTAAAACTATGCATTATGCATTATAAGTAAGACTGTTTTCTTAGCCCTTTTCAATCCTAAAAGCCCAGTTTTTTGGTACCATGGCAAAATGTATTTTAACTCAAATTTTTCTACTCAAGGCCAACTGGCATATGTGAGGAAAAAGCTAAAAACATGAATTTATCATTTAGAATTGGCATAATAACCTTCTTGGCATAGAAAAGTCTTAATTAAATATGTTTACAGATGAGCCTCTCATACACCTTTAAGTTAATTGCCTTCCATTGAGATTTAAAACTAACGATGGAGGGATTGCCCTGGTCTATGTATATCAAGACATATTTTAAGACAGTGTCTTGTTTCTATACACCCGGCTGAATTTTAGATCTGTTTTCTGTCCGAAGAAGTTCCATGAACACTTTTATATGCGAAACCATTTTTTGCTACACCAGTCTGGAAGATATAAATGTGGCTCCATTGAAAGTAATAAACTATACTTCCCTATTTTCTTATATATCCAGTGTTAGAGGAATTATAGCTCCCAATAAAGTTTCCAAAAATAGGACTTTTTTCTGGTAATATATGGATATGTCATATCTGATATCAAATGGCCACTATCATTTTCTTCTTTCCCCATTCCAGTGATCTTGAGGAAGTTCTGCTCTGGAGGTCTTTACTCCCTGAAAATCTATTTCATTTATCCATTTAAGTATGTATTCCACAAATATTTATTGTGTCTTTACTATGTGTCAGAACATTTTTATACCCTATGGATTCAGCATCAAATAAAACAGATGGAAATCCCTGCCCTCGTGCCAAGTAAATAAGTTTTATATATTAGGTACACACACACACACACACACACACACACAATTAGCGAGTAAGAAGAAAAGTAAAGCAGAAAAGGAGAGTGGGTGAATATAGAAGGGAAATGCATCATTTTTATTTCTTTGGATGCCAGAGATGGTACTATTTACTTTTGTGCCACTAGATTATAAATTCTATAAGATAGAAACTTTTTTCCTGTTTCATTCATCATAGTATTCTTAGCACATATACAATTGTGTTGGACATATTTAAAATATATAATAGACATATGGGTTGAATGAGTAAACCAGTGCCAAGGACGCTAACCACAAAAACTTACATTTATCTTGTCCTACAGATTCTACCTTTAAGTGTTCCTGGTGTATACCTCACCACAGATTTTATTATGTAGCATGCCACCACTATCTGGAAAGGATACTCAAAGTAGAATCATATTTTCTGGAATTATTTGTTCAGAATGCTAGAGAAAATTATTGGGGATAAGAAGAGTAGCCATGTGGATTATTCCCCAAAACGAAGATAAATAAATTTCTTCACTTTGGATGTGACCAACTGGAACAATTAAATTTTAATCAAGGTATAACTTAAAATCAAATCAAAGAATGTTCCAGTGACCAACTGTTGGGAAACAATTCTATGTAGGTCTGTATTTCTGTACATTTTGCTGACCTGTGTTCCAAACTGTCTTTTCAAGGATGTTTGTACTGTGAAGATCCCTGAAAGAGACAGCCCTATAGTGTTTCTCTCTTGAGCAAAGAACAAGTTTCTTTCTTTCTTCCTTTCTTCCTTCCTTCCTTCCTTTATTCCTTCCTTCCTTCCTTCCTTCCTTTCTTTCTTTCGTATCATCAAGCACAATAAAAACAATGACCTTCTCCAGAGCTAAGGCCAGGCAGGTTTATAAAAGATTCAGTTTCCCTAATCTTGGGATTCCTCAGCTGTGACAAAAGCTACTGCATGTGCCTATTTGTGTCACCCCTGAAGGACCTGGTAGCAAGGGGAACCAACACAAACATGAAGCTCACACTGCCTGCTCTGCCATGACTAATAAAGGTCTTTGTCTCTGACCCAGGAGTCTCGTGTCTTGTGCCAGCATCCATGAAACTAGGACCTACTTACCTGATAGATTTCAAGTCAAGTAATTGCTCAGACGCTTCACAGTTCTTGACACAAATATTCATCTTTGAAGAATTTAAGCATATTACTTTCTTTGTATCTAGTAGTAGTAGAAGTAAGTTCTAAAAGCATCGACTTGGGTAGTCAGTCAATAGTATTCCATTTTATTCCAAGGCCAAGTGATAAATAAATTGCTTTTGAAAAGCAATTTAAGAGACTTTCTCTGTATTAATTGCAAGCAACAAAGATCAGTCCCCGTGGAAAGCCATGCAGCCATGCACAGTTAATTCACATAATTCATGTCAACTGTACAGTTCACATTAATTTTACCTCAGCTTAAAATCATGTTAATTTCAATAGTCCCAAAATAGGATTGAATCTGCAATATACTTATTGTAGTGCTTTGGTAAATATGCAAATTTTGGAGTAGGAAATAGAAAGGAATCATCTGCGATATAAGTAGAGTATAAGGAAGGCACAGATGCAGCACAAGAAAAGCAACATTACCTAATGTTAATACTACAGTATGTGCTTTGTTAACTTGGACAAGCCAAAGAGAGAATACACTTACATATTACCTACTCGCAGCATAATGGGAATCTTGCCTGATTTAAACTCAACTACAAATAAAGGTGGAGTTGACACTTAGATACCAGGGCTTACGCCAAGTGCTTTAATATTTACGATATTAGTATAAAGTAGATCATAGTAGTTATTACATCTCTGGAGTCAGAATAAACTCTCAGAGCTTAGCAAGTCATTTCAATGGAAATCATGGCAATCATTAAATGATCATTATTATTCCTCTAAAGAGCTTAGTACAGTGCTCAGTTAATTTAATATACTTATCTACATAATTTCCATATTTCTATAACCAACTCTCTCTACATTAATTAGATATAAATCATAGACTGTTAAAGCGTAGATTGACATAAAGCATAGATATAAAGCATCATTGTGAAAATGAAGAAAATAAAGTTCAATGAAGTAATTTGGCTAAGTCAAACACCTGATAAGTATCCGGACCGAACATTGAACCCATATCTGTGACTTTATTACACTGTACACAATCCAGCTGGGCATACAGAGCCTGGATTTGGACTGAATAATCACTGGCAGTATTTGGTAGAAATTCATCCCGAGATAACTAGGTGATCTGGGAAACTTGACATGGTACCAGCAAGATGTGGAGATCCAGACAGGCAAATAAACAGTATCAGGAGGCCCAGAAGCAGGTAACAAGGTCTCAGTGATGTGGTAAGATTTTGAGACACAAGGCTAAGGTTCCAAAGAGTACTAATAAGGAAAAGATAAGATTCAAGTCTCAGAGGAACCAGTATACCAAGTAAAGTAGATTATCGATGCAAGGACTGACGTAATACAACTAGCCTGAAGCCCAGGAAAGGGAGGTTTAAGGAAGGGATTTGATCATAGGAACAAGGTGGGACCCAGATATTCAGAGAAATTGACATAGTAAGATTATTTACAAATACTGAGTCAGTTCAGCTACTGAAGAAGAATTATTTCCATTTTACAGATAGAGGAAAAAAGTTAAGATAGATAAATGTGAGTTGAAAAGTTTGCTCATGGTATAATTTAAGAAATATGGGGGCTAGGAGTCAAACAAAACACTATGGTTATGGTTCCCTTTACTTGACAATTTTCAAAACCATCCGAATCTTAACGTTTAATAGAGATGGAATTTTGTTTGGGGAGGAAAATATATTCAGGCAATGTGATTCTGAGATCTCTAATCCAACATTTTATGTTATCCAATGTTTCTGATTTCTTCTACTAGCCAAAAGTATGAAAATCAAAATTTTATTTGTATTTTTGTTGAAGACAATGCTCATGGCAAATATACTGTTTATTCAGTATTTGATTCCAAATTCTACTTGGGTTCTACCTTGGTGACCTGGTGTAAATCACAGATTATCTTCAAGGGCCCTTCTTGAAACTTTACCTTAAGATGCTAGCTGGAGACAATGGATTGTTTTTAAGTATGTTTTCCATGGGACCACACTATGATCTTTTTCTTTTAAAACATACAAATTCTACAGAGAAATGAGGAGTAAACTAACAGCACATAGGGTACGAAGAGGCAGATAATCCCTCAGACAGTTATCACCCATTTTTCTTTTTGTTTGCTCCACTCTGTTCTTGCTTGATCATTCAAGAGGAGAGTTGAATGATTAAGTCATTTAAAAAAGAAAAACAAAACAAAACAAAAAGCACTCAGACTCTATTTTCCCATATAAGCCACATTGGACAAAATATGTAGCATAGAGAAGAGAGCCAAGGGAAGAAAGTGTCCTTGGAGTCCATTTTTATTTATAATTCTACTATCAGTTTCACTAGAAGCTCAAGTCTGTAGACTAGTCATTTAATGGGATGTATACATATATCAGTCCTTTGAATATCAAGACAGAGATATTTTTTTTTCGTTACAGGTAGTGTGTTGGATGGTTTGAGCTCCCTGAAGGTTCAAGAATATGATTCATAGTGTACAAGTCAAAGCTGGAAAAAAAAAGTGCTAGAGGCAAATAAGATACAAGTAATCATGGGTTTACATTCTACCAGATCATTCCCAATCAGAAAATTAAAATTGAGTTTTTTCTTAATTATATCAGTAATCAAAGCATTTAAATGTATTTTTTATGACATCAAAACATACTCATACCTGTGAACCTATGCATTATTTTATGCCCAATTAATATCTAACATTTAGCAATTTAATTTTACTTTTTAATACATACAGCAAAAATCTGTAAAAATTATAGAATGCCATTTTTTAATGTTTGCAAAGAATACAACATATTTTCTCCTTAAATAACATCTATAAAAATAATGAAAACTTACACTGAATTCTTTTCTGAACATAACAATAAGGGTTCTACACTCCCATTTACTAATATGTCAGGCCTCCCAAAAATCTCTTCCAAGAAACATGCAAAAAATAAGGCATTCTAATACATAATGATGACCTACCCAATCTTACACTCCTGGCTAGAAGACAGATGAGAAGCTCCAATTCTGCCCAAAACTGATTAAGAAGCACATTCCAAGTCTCATGTCTAGATATTTTCCACTCAGATATTACTCATAATGTCCTAGCCAAATAATTCACAATTTGCCAACCCTCCACACCTCACTGTACACGAGGTAGAGGAAAGTCATCTGAAATACCCTACTTGATTACCTTCAGAAGGCTAATCCAAAGCAATTAGACTGAGGTTTTCTAGTCTTTCCAATTTAATTTAATTTATTATATATGTCTCATGTTTTTCAAGGAAATCAACATAAAATACTACAAAGTGTTTCTCATGAATACTTTCATGTCTTCCTTTCATGAAGATGTTGAGTTGTCTTTGTTATCTAAGATAGGAATCACCTAAATTTATATCCTGGCTTTTTCATTTACAGGTAATCTTTTGTAAGGAATATAACTTCTATGAGAATGCTTCCTAATCTTTGAAGTGAAAGTAATACTGTTACTTAGCTCAGGATTGTTATGAATACATGAGTTAATCCACATGAAGTGCTCAGGACCTTGAAAGTCTCTAATTTTTAGCTATAAATCTTATTAATATCAGGTAACTCAGTTTTTTCAAGATGTCACACTTTTTCCCAGCTTGACTGGTTTCTTAAAATGCGACCCCAAATTTACTAACCACTGTAGATTAATTGTATTCCAAGTAATTGCCATGCTTTTCAATCTCAGATAAACTGCCTTTTGAAAACATTTAAAAGATGGACCAAAAGAAACTATTTATAGTGAGTTTCCTGAAGAACATGTATCCATTCATTTCTTTAGGACAGTGTTTTATAATATTTGTTCATCTCAATTATTCTATATGATTTTTATAGGTGATACAAAAAGGGGGACTGTGTGGTCACGTATTTTTTAAAACATTGGTAAATTCAACTTTATAATCTTCATAGGTAATTTTTGTCCATACTCATAGCAAGCTACACTTACACAAAGGTCTCCAAAATTTTACTTCATCTGAGACCTCTACTCTGAACCCTAGATATTCAAAATCCACAATCAAGCCTGAATTTATAAACTGACTCTAACCAACTTCCTCTCCCCCAGAAAAAGTTGTCTATCTAGTTGGTCAATTTAGAAGTTATCCTTGATAATTCTTACTTCCTCCTCCCCTCATATCCATCTTTTTAGTATTCACATTGATATTACTGCCCTGAACAGGTACACATCTTTCCACTTTCACTGTCTCCATTTCAAGAAACCTTTTTCTCTCCCTCTGATTAGGTTAATATTCTAGTAATTGGTCTTCCTATACCTACTTCTTTTTCTTCTTCTTCTTCATTTGCCACACTACAGAAAGAGAAATCTTGTCAAAACATACATTTAGTCATGTTATTTTTAACACTCTTCCATTGTTTTCTTTTCCTCTTAGGAGCAACATTCTTCATATGACTAATTATTTGGACTCTCTTCCTCACCTCTCTTTCAATCTCTCTCTGCCCCAATCATAATGACTTTGTTCCCCTTATAGTATGTGCCATGACCATGGCTCCCTCTTACTGCAAGACCTTGATACATGTTTTTCTTCCTACTTTGCAATGCTCTTTCCTCTTTTCCAACTAATTTCTACTCAAAATTTAGATTTTGGCTCAAGGGCTGAAGCTTTCCCTAATCATACCCTACCCTGCCATTTAGTCATTTAGATGAGACTCTTTCTTTCTTCCTCTTTTCCTTCCTTCCTTCCTCTCTCTCTTTTGTTTTTTTCCCCCAAGGCCATAGACTTGAGGGGCAGAACTGATTAAACACATTAGTTCATGGAACATTACCATCATCTATGTGGGCATACTGTGACAGACTGTATTTTTCAAAGATGACCTCAACAATTTCTCCAATCCCCCATGCTTTTCTTGACACTACTCCTATTGAGAAGTGGAGTCTATGATACTTCTTATATCAGAATGCGGTTGTGACTTCTTTGAGCATAAAGTATGGTAGAATTCATACTATGTGACTTCTGAGATCAGGTCATTAAAGACCATACACCCACCACTTGGTTCTCTTGGAACACCCATTCACCGGAAGCCCCTCTTAAGATACTCTCTCTCAGATCCCACCCATCTGGCTGAGAGAAGCCTCAGCCACACAGAGAGGCCATGTGTAAGTGTTCTCAGCATGAGTTTCAGTTGCATCAAACTTTAAATCATCTCATCTTTGATTCCAAATGTGAGTAAAGACATCATCTTGAAAATAGATCATCCAGTCCCAGATTTTTGTCTCCCCAGCCATTTTAATCTTCTAGGCGGAATCTTCAATCATACTGTAGCTTTTCTCACAGATTTGTGAGTATAAGTGCTGTTGTCTTCTATCACTGCATTTTTGGATGATTTGTCACATAGCAATAATAACCAGGACAGATACCCATTTTTGTTTTATGGGGTTTTTTATTCATTATTTTTACACTTTGAGCCAAAATTCCCATTTCTATTTCTCTCTCCTTCCACTGGTTGCTGCACTACTCTGTTTTAGTATGTGCCCTTGGATAAGTACATATCTATAAGGAATGTTAACAGTTGGCTTTTCTATGTATCCATTTTCATTGAAGTAAATGATCTTGTGCTCAGATATTTCCTCCTAACTTCTTCTAGTCAGTAGTGTTTCACAATCCACCTGGGTTGGTAATTGCCTATCAATTTCACTGCTCCTAAATGCTCCACACTATTCCACTGTGTGCATTCATCACATTTTTTTTTTTAACATGTTCATCCCTTCCTTTGTCACTGGCTTTGGCTTTTGGTGGCGGCGGGTGGGGGCACCATGTAGCATGCGGGATCTTAGTTCCCCAACCAGGGATCGAACCCATGCCCCCTGCAGTAGAAGCATGGAGTCTTAACCACTGGACTGCCAGGGAAATCCCCATCACAGTTCTTATTATCTAGTTGTCTTGGGCTGAATTCTTTGGTTACCTTCAACACCCTTCTTGTGAAAAACAAGTCAGCAAAACAAAAGACACCTCAGTATGGACTAGAGAATATATAACAAGGTATATACAGCAAAGAGTGAAATAATTGGTTCAGAGGTATAATCATAAAAAGACAGGCATACGTAATTCCCCTAAATACCATCAGATATTGATAGCAGTCTCAACGTCTATCAGCAGTGCACAGGAACACAAGAATTTCCATTTTCTACATATTTACAAATACTTGGCATTTTTCTAAGCTCTAATCTTATGGAAACCTGGTATTCCTTTAGTTTAGATTTGTATGTTAATAATATAACATAGCACATTTTCAGCCTTTCTGTGCACTGTCTACTTATACCTTTTGCCCATTTTCACTTGGGTTTCCTTAGCTTTCCTTTTGATTTGAAGAATTTCTTGTATTTTGTAGACATTCTTTGTTTGAAGCATTACAAATATTTTCTCCTAGTCGCTAATAAATTCTAACCAAAGAACCCTAAAATTTGATACTTTCAAATCTACCTTTAGTAGTATTATTTTTTCCTTAGCTTTTCTGCTTGGATATATATTTTACTTTTCCTGCTCATGTCTTTATTCCACCCACAGTTTACCTTTTTATACAATGTAGGTAGTGATACAACTTTCTTTTTCTCCACAAACATGAACCAAGTTTTCCCAATGTCATCTACTACATAATTCATCTTTTCTCCCCTGAAATTTAGTGCCTCCTTAATCCTATGCTTAGCGTCTATGTGCACAGGACACTGCTGGTATATCTTTCTGTTCCTGCATCAGTACTGCAGTGTTTCCATGATGATGGCTCTGTGACACAGTGTAACATCTAGTAGCATGAGGCCTCCTCCCTCTTTTTCTCCTTTAACAATAGTTTTAGTTAGTCATGGACTTCTATTCCTTTATACAATTTTTAAAGAATAGTTTTCACATGTTTCTACAAAATCTTGCTTGAGTTTTATTAGAATTATTTTGAAGTTAGAGATAAATTTGAGAATTAACACCTTTATAGTAAGTCATCTCATTCAGGAATATGTTATCTCTCTCCATTTGTTTAAGCCTTGTGTTATGACCTGTTTTATAACAGTCTTCTGAATTGCTTACAGGTAATTCCTAGATAGTCTATAGCATTTTACTTTGTTTTGTTTGAGGAGGGGTGTTTTGTTTTGCTATTTTGAATGGTATTTTACTATCAATCTTAGCTTACTTTCTTATTGGTTGTTGATTGTAAAATGAAACACCATTTACTATTTTATGTTGGTATTATGGGAGATATTTCTGATTTCTTTCATTGGAGCCACTAAGTAATTTGTTAATCATATCTTACAGTGTTACCTTGGTTTATTGTTTCCCCCATTTATCGTATCAGGATGTCGAAACACATCATCAAGCCAATAATAAACAATTCCAAGGTTTATTCCTCACTTGGGAACAAACAAATTGCTGGTAGAGGGACCACCAGCAAGAGGACTCTTTGACTTCAGGGCAGGGAGAAAAAAACTATTCTTGGGTAGCTGTATGATTTCTGAACGATGCTGTGGGCAGAGTGGTAGAGCAGGGCAGGCTGCCCTGCAGGAGAACTTATCCACAGGACTTAGCAGAAGTGACTGGGGCTGATGCCCTGGTTGGTGTCAATGTTTGGACCAAATGTCATTTTGCTGAGAAAGACTTATTAATTATACCCAACTTTATTTTCCCACATTATATCACCTGCAAATAAGGATAATTCAAACTCTTCATAATCGGCCCCCCTCTTTTTTGGATTGTCCTATAAAACCATTTTCCATGTTAGAGGGGCCAAATATCAGACTCTGGAGATAGATTTCCTTATGTTTGACTTCCAGCTCAATCATTTAGCATCTCTATGACTCTGTTTTCTGTACCTTAGTTTTCTCATCTGTAAATTGGGTATCATACTGGTACCCAGTTCACGGTGTTTCTGGGAAGATTAAATGGATTACTATACATAAAACTTTTAGACGAATCCTGGCAGAGGTCAGTGACAGGTTCTTATCTTTGGAGCCCTTACATTAGTTTGCAATTTTATTTCCTTAAATGTGATCATGGATATCAGTCTCTTCTACTAGACTGTGGGCTCCATGAGAGCATCACTTTATTTGTACTGGTTCACCATCACATTCCTAGTACTTAGCACATATTCTGGAACAGAGTCAATATTATATGCTGAATACATAAATGAGTGAATGAAATAAAGAATGAATAAAAATGTTTATTTGCTATAAAATTTCTCAAAATATTTAATATACTAATGAGATTTTTAAATTGAGAATATTTAAAGTTTCCTAAGTTTATATGACCATAGACATTTTGTTTTGACCTATTTCAATGGAGAGCCACTAAGGACCAATACACATTTGCACCGCAACTAGTGAAAAACTGCTCACCATATTTGGCATTTTATTCCTGAGTTAAGTCAGGCTATTAGAGAACTTAATACCCAGATTTTAGTATATTGGCATCCATCTAACTGTTTATGCTACATTACATTTCAGTATAATGCTCTCAGTTTATACTGAAGGGCTTTAGAAGGACCACTTCTATAAAACACTTCAATATTTTTACTATAAAAAGTAACTGAAAGTGCACATTGTTAATGGTACAGGGTTTTCTTGGTGAGGCCCACTGGAGTAATTCTTGGTGTTGGTAAGAGAAATATCTTCCTTTATCTGAATATTTATTTTGTTTGCTTTTGTGAAAACCACAAATTTTCCTCACTAATTGCATTTGCTTGATCATAGCAACCACGAGAAAGCTTCAAGTCAAATTTACGTATGCCCTCTGAGTTAGGGTTTCTATTCTAACTCCTGGTTTCGTCATAATTTTCTACCTTATTTATATTTTTCTCATGTATTTTAATTATGTTAACATATTTTATTCCTTTAAAAAATACTCCTTTGGTCAGAAAGAGAAAGACAAATACCGTATGCTAACATATATATGGAATTTAAGAAAAAAAAATGTCATGAAGAACCTAGGGGTAAGACAGGAATAAAGACACAGACCTACTAGAGAATGGACTTGAGGACAGGGGGAAGGGTAAGCTGTGACAAAGTGAGAGAGTGGCATGGACATATATACACTACCAAATGTAAACTAGATAGCTAGTGGGAAGCAGCCTCATAGCACAGGGAGATCAGCTCGGTGCTTTGTGACCGCCTGGAGGGGTGGGATAGGGAGGGTGGGAGGGAGGGAGACGCAAGAGGGAAGAGATATGGGAACATATGTATATGTATAACTGATTCACTTTGTTATAAAGCAGAAACAAACACACCATTGTAAAGCAATTATACTCCAATAAAGATGTAAAAAAAAAAAAATACTCCTTTGCCCTTTACAAGGCAAAGCATAATAAACAAAGAAGTCAATTTACAGTACAGTAATAAAATCATTTACAAAGATACATATTGCTAAAATAGCAGAGAGAACAGGAAGAGGAGGAAGATAAAAAGAAACGATGTCTATTACATCTCTTTTGTTATTTTGGTATGGTAAACTGATCTTTCTCTGGGAAACCACACCTCTTGCCTCTCCTCCCTCAATCATTCCAGGGATCAAAGCCTCCCATACCCTGGCCAGTGACTGACTGAGTCTGTGATGTGACGTAAGCCAGGCCAACTAGACACAACTGGGATTTTTGGTGAAACTCTTGGAAAAGAAGCATGTATTCTCTTTCTGATGGGTCTCCCTTAGAGTAGAAGATACGAACCAGGAGTTGCTGGTGGTAATCTTGCCACTGTGTGGAATTAATTGTCTACTTGAATGAAAGGACTTAAGAGGAAAGCAGAGAAGAGACAAGGAGCCAGGATCCTCATGGAATCCTTTAAACCTAGAAATTCAACTATACCTGATGCATCCTGGGGCTATTCAATTCCTAGTGAAACTTCAAATAAAACAATGATTTTTTTAATATAAAATTGGAGTTGCTTTAGCCTGAGTTCTCCTTCAGAAAGACTAGCGTGGAACTAATATTTGAGGAGAGCTAGCAAGCACATTTTGAGAACAATCTCCAGAATCAGGCTGGGGGACTGGGAAGAACGAACTGAGAAAGAGGGAAAACCAACACAAAGGTGCTTTCTAGAGTCGATCATCACGGTGGTCAATGTGGGCCAGCTCCCACCAGGACCTTCTGAGTAACACTGAAGTATATGCCCAGAATTGTCTGCTCAAAGAAGAAAAGAATACTGCATTTATTCACCAACTTTCTCCCCGCTGGTCAGGACATTTCTCTAGGCTTCACAAGCATGATCGCAAGATGGTTTTTACCAGGGACAACCCATGCCAAAGTTAGAAACATGAGACATGTTGTGTATGAGGTACTATCGTCTTGCACTTGCACAAAGTGCTCGCCAAGATATGACTGGAGTAAAAGATAAGCCGAGAGCATAGGAAACAAGGTAAAAGAGGAGTAATGTTAAACCTCAAACCCTAAAATACAGAATTAGATAGAGGAAAACGAGGGTCCTTCTTCCTCACCTAAGAAGGTGACTATCTTTTTTTTTTTTTTTTTTTTACAAATACAAAACAGCTGTTTGGAACGTATCCTACTGTACAAGAATGAAACTATGAATTACAAAGTCTGGAAATAGAGAACAATATCAGCCTTTTTATAAGCTTATTCCTATGGCCTTCATTAAAGTCTCATTTCCACTGCAGTTGAAACAGGCTTGTCTACAAGGATAAAGGAAAGAAATCTATTTTGTTCAGAAGAGCTCTTTCTTAAACTTTTGGTCAAGGGCTGATTCATTTTTCACCTTTATCTCTGGCTACTAATTCAAAATTTGTTGAGAAAGAGACCTAAGTCATTAGCTGAGAGAGAGGGAGGTACAGATACAAAAATTTTTCTGTTAGAGAAGGAATTCCCAGAGCAAAGTCCTGATAAATCATCTATGATTCCTCACTGATCTTTGCCTTTGGAATTTGACCACAGACAAGAAAAATGACACCTTGCTAATCTTTTGAGGGAGGTATTTTTCCTGATAAACCCTGAAGGTGGCTACCAGACCTGGCACAGCTACACTCACTCACTCCTCAGCCTCCAGGCTCCCAAACCCATTCCCTGAGGACATAAGCAATAAAGATGAGCATCTTCCAGTAAGACAACCCTCCTCCTTAAGGCCCTTCAAATGTGACCATGGAGTAAAAACAACAGGAGATCTTCCTAGAAAGCAGAACAAGATTGGCTGGACATGGAAGTCATTCCACTGCCAGGGAAGGGAGTGTTGCTGCTCTTTACTGCTCTACAGGCTATGTTTTGAGATTTGGACCAGTACTATCTCTCTATTTCTCTTTATAAAAATGGGAGTTTTGCCTATTTATCATATTGTATTTTAAGTATGTTGAAAATGATTAAATGTGACATTTAACTTGAAGTTACTACATCATGAGTAACTACATCACAGTTTTTCAATCAAGACATTATTTTTCTCTCTTTGGCTTAAGCGAATTTGAATTGTTTTCTGATGGTTGCAATGGAAAGACCACCGGCTTTTGTATTGTGAAATTAACTAAGAGTAGGGGAATGGTTAAATAAGTTACAGTACGTCTATTTGATGCAATAGTATGAAGCTACACACAAAAAATGTTAATATATGTTTATATAATTATAAAATATAATATATAACTATAAACATGTATAAGTTCTATATATATATATATATATTTAGTAGTTAATTTTCTTTGCCTCAAGATAAGTTTGCTGTAATGCCTAGATGAATCATTTGAAAAGAGGTAAGTATTGTCTATCTGAAATCCTCTAGCAAAATATCGTGGAAATATTAATTATTTCATGGCATACCAGTCTATTAGTCAATATAACCTTAAGGATAGAAGTGTGGAATTACTTATGTGATCTGATTAGACTTAAAAGTATAAATGACATTTTTGATAGTGGGAGAGAGAACAATGGAAGAGTTCATAGCACATGACGGCAACAATTACTTCAATTATCATTTATAAACATCTGTAATTGAGTGCCTATAGAATCAAGGTTTGGGTAACCAAAACGTTGCTGCCACTAAATCTTTAAAGAAAATAGGATTATAATGGGTGGGACTGGTGTGACTGGTCATTGCTTTTTAGAAGACTTGGAGAAAGAAAATTATAAACTTAGGTCTTTAAATTCCCAGTTAAACAATGAGTAAGAAAATAGAAAGATTCGAAGACTTCCTAAAAAAAAAACAAAAAAGTCTTATCTGCTATAGTCATAGAGTTGAAATTTCTGAAAACCAAACCGACAGTCTAATTCTGTGGGTAGTAAAATCCCACTGTGTAGTGAATTCTCAATCTTACACCGTCTTTTAAAGTTAAATCATTTATTGGGAAGCAATGGGATCCTAAAATTTGGGATGACACGTGTGCAGATTTAAAGGAAGCTGAAGGTCTTAAACCTCTAAATTCTGTTGAGCTTCCTTTGCCAGCAGAAGTAAACCATCCTCTCCTTGCCTGAAGAATCTTTAATGGCCCTCTCTTAAGACAGTTTCCTTACAGGGGGTTGCTGATCCTCCTGAGGACCTGTTCCCAGCCCTTCTCATTGTTCCTAGACCTATCACCAGATTCAAGTCCCAGAAAGCCCCAGTACATCAGATTCGAAGTGTGAATGATGAGAAATCATCAGAGACACCAAAAGAATGGCAAGATTTTGCCAAATTTGCCTGAAGCAGAATGACCTTTTGAAGACTTGGAAATGGAGTCTGTTGGGTGACAATGTATCGCCATTGCAAGATGGAGTCATCTTCTCTAGAATGTGGAATATCTTCAGAATCAGCAATCAATATATGGCACTGTTTCTCCCATACCCATGACTCTTGGGTCTGGGAATCAAGGGATGGGAATGAGAGTGGATCCTTTCACTTTTACTCCTTATCATCCACTACAAAATTTGTGCTTCTCTTCCCTGCAACATTGGGCTTTGCTGGGCTAGAGGTGTAAGCTCCCATTCCTGGTGGAATGTACCACCAGGAGGTGTAGCAGTGGTTACAGAACACTGGAAATTGAGTCTGCCACCTGGTCATTCTGGGTTTCTCATTCTAGTATACCAACAGGAAGAGAAGAGGGTTACTGTACAGATTAGAGAACACATTCTGACGATTAAATGGAAATTGGATTGAAATAAAGAGGTAAGAAGTAGTATAGCTGGAATGCAGGTGATCCTCTGAGATATCCCTCCATTCTCCCACGTTCTGTGGTAAAATTTAAGGAAAAAAAATTACAATAGCCCAATACACACAGGATTGTCAATGGACAGACTTGTCAGGAATAAAGGCGTGGGCCACCCCATTAGAAAAGGAAATACAACTCGTTGAGATTCTTGCTTAGGACAAAGGAAATGTGGAATGAGTAGGGTAAGATAGAAAATATAAATCACAGCTATGACCATGTGCCCACATATATAAATGAGGATTGAAGTAGTTTTGAGCTCTTGTTTACATACATATGAATATAGTTTTGTATTATTCATTTCATTTTCTTTTTTCCCATCTCCCATTGCCCTAATATTTAAGATATGTGGTATAATAGAATGGGTAAACTTATATCTCCTCAGTAAATAAGTTATAAAATATTAAAGGGGGATATATCTCAGTTAAAAAAAATGACTAAACATTACCCAAATGTAGATACTGTGCTGCATTGACTTTGTATCCTCTTTTGGAGAGTAGGTTAGTATGTTTTCAGTGACAGGAGGGATAGTTATACCAGGTAAAGCTAACACAAGCTTTTGCTATTGTCTTTAGATGAAAATTAAATATGATTTAAACTGGTGTATATGGCTTTCAATTTGAAAAGTGGTGGACTGTAGTAGTTTCATACTATGTCAACATGGCCAAGCTGCAACTACATTTCCTGGAATCTCTTTCCCTTTATAGTTCTGAGTTGGAGTTGGTCAAGAGGGAAATATTCATAAGACTGGGAAGACAGAATTGAAGAATCATTGATTACTTCCTGAAGATTGTAGTGGTTCTCTGTGCTAAGAAATAGACACAAGGTGCTAGTGGCTTTCAACTTGTCTTTCCTCTAACGTCTCCCTGGTTACAGCTCTTCTACCTGCCAGCTCTGCTCATCAATAACAAGCCAAGTCATGACCAAATGCAAAGGCAATAAATAGCCTTCCATAGTCTTCTCTACCAACTGTCCCTTCAGTTTCAGTATGGCAGCTGGAATTACCTGGCTTCCTAGATCTATCCCTGGAAACTCCAAATTGCTCATCCATACCAGTGCTTCAGGAGGGCTGGTTAGTAACTTTTCCCTGATCACCTACATCTCTTTTTTGGAGATTCCTTTTTCTTACTTCCTTAGCTCCTTCTGCAATTGCATAAGTAATAAATTTATTTTTCTACAATACTTATAGTGGTTCTATTTCCCTGATTGACCTCTGGTTGATTAATAATCGTTTTTAAAACAGTTGATATTTATTGCTGTTTTGATGCTTTTTTCTTTTTTTTTTTTTTTTTTTTTTGCGGTACACGGGCCTCTCACTGTTGTGGCCTCTCCCATTACAGAGCACAGGCTCCAGACGCGCAGGCCCAGCGGCCATGGCTCACGGGCCCAGCCACTCCATGGCATGTGGGATCTTCCCAGACCGGGGCACGAACCCGTGTCCCCTGCATCGGCAGGCGGACTCTCAACCACTGCGCCACCAAGGAAGCCCTGATGCTTTTTTCCTTCTCTTGGTTTCTAGGTCATCACTTTCTCTTTCCTGTCCTCTTACTTACTTGAGTCTTCTTGTATGTTATCCTCTCCTTTTCCCCTACCCCTTAATAGCAAATATTTCAGAGCTCAATCTTGGTCCTCCGTCTCAAGCTACAATCAGTCCTTTGGTGATCTTAGGTAGCCTTGCAGTTTAATGTATTTGATTAATCTTTTTCTTCCACATCAAGATCTAATCTATCAGAAAATATTCATGGCTTTATTTTCAGAAGATATTCAGAATTCACCAAAATTCAATCATATATGCCCATCTCAGTTGTCTGAACCATCATTATCTTAAATGTCTTCTTTTGCTCAACTCTTGACACCCTAGAGGTTTCCTAACAAAGAATTCAGAGTAATTGTTACAGATCATATGTTACATCATTTTATTCTATCCCTCAAATCCCTGCAATATCACACCATTTTATTTACAACTACAGCCAACATCCTCACAGTGGCTAAGGCCCCTCTGAGACCCTATGAGATCAGGGCCTCTGTTACATTTCTGGTCCCATCCTCTACTCTTTCCCCTTCTCACTCCACTCCAGCCACTCTGGCCTTGTTGGTGGTTCTCAAACATACCAAGTGTGCTCCCACGTTCAGGCCTTGATAGCTGTTCTTCTCTCTGATCATATGTCACCTGCTCAGTGAAGCCCATTGTGAACGTACTGATTAAAATTGCCACTCACGCCACCATCAGGATTCCTCAAGGCTGCTCTGTGTTTATCGACATGTTTCTTACCTCCAAACATACCAAATACTTTTATTATGTATATTATTTCATATTGATCTTCCCAACCCAAACTCTGGGTAGAATAGAAACTTCATCAGGGCAGAATTTGGTTTTCTTTTTTTTCTTTTTTCACTGATGTAATCCATGGGCCTTGTATAATGCCTAGCAACTAGTGATCACTCAATAAATATTTGTTGCATTAATAAATGAATGGTGAAATTCATCTCTATCAAAGATCCAGTACTTCTCCTGACATATATATTATCTATAGTATAATTGTTCTTTCTCTTTTATAGAAATGTTGGCAAGAGATGACATGGTATAAAATGTGAATGTGTTAACTTTAAACACTATCTTTTATAAAAACTATGCCCTCATAAAAAGCAATGGCAAGCAAAGTTCAAATCTCTTATACTTTCTAAAGAAGAAAAAACAATTACAATAGCAATGAATGATGAGAAAATTATCTAACCAAAATATCATGCATAGCCTACTTTCATCTGTATTATAGTTAGGTCAACATAAGAGAATCTTTAGTATGTTGTTGGAAACTTAGACAAAGGTTTGTTTAGTACTTCCTCCTTGATAAATGTCAGCTATATTTAAATTTAAATAAACCAGGAGCAAAGGGGAGAGCTGAGTCCAAGAAATCCCTTCCAGAACAAAAATAAAAAATAATAATAAAAAAGAGGGGATAAGATTAGCTGGGATTGAACTGCTTGCCAGAACTGGGGGAAAAATGTTACTGCAAAAACCACATCTCAGGAAACATTTCCAAATGTGATTGAGGGTGTAGTCTGGTGGTTTATGTAGCAATGTAGAGCAGAAAGTCCATCAGGAGAGCAGAAAAACAGACGTGACCATGAGCCAGTGACCAGTAAGTCAAGAGCAGAGCCCACACAGCCCAAGGACAAACAGCCTCACCCTAATGTTTTCAAGACATTTGATGAGTTCTGCCTTTTACTTAGAGCAAGGCTTTAGTGACTTGTGGAGTCTACTCTTTAATTCCAGATGTTTTTCTTCCTTGTAAGGATGCCATTCATCTCCCTCGTCTTTCACATCAACAACGAACAGCTCTCTAATCCAAAAGGAGGTACAGAGCATAAATACTAGAAATTTCTACCTGCTTCAAGATGTAACATTTCCTTCCAGGAGAGACACCTTGGTTTTGGAATACACTTTAAAAAAACACTCCTATTAAGTAAAGATTTTAAGTTGAGTATAATTCTTGACTATTCAAATCTTACACTAATATTTCATGTTTTATTTTTTAATGCAAAAAGTCACTACATTCACTAATCTGCAAGTAATATTTATAGCATAATTAACTTTATCTGGGTAGTTTAGAGTATCTCCATTTGCAGAGTTCACAGAGGCTGACAGAGAATTAGTTTTAGAGAGAAGGCTTTGATAAACAATGATTTGAGATGGATAGATAAACAGATAGATAGGTAGATCATCCAGAAATGAGAATGAATGGCCCCAAATCTTGCCAACAAAAGCATGCACCAAAGTAGTAGTATGATCAAAGTAGTATACATAACCCACTGATGTGGCTTTGTGATATTTTTTAAGTCTAATTGTAGAACAAAATATGGAAGAAAGTAATAAGGTAAAAAAATTTATTCTCAATATATACGGCAGCATTAATCTAATAATGTAAAAAATGTTCTCTATTCAAAACTGTCAGCTTTTTGACATCAGGGAACATATAAAGAGTATTTTATAATGCCAAGTATGGGTCACATGTAAAGATGAATCATTTATAGTTAACTGGCAAAGATTATCATTGTGTATTAGATTAGTGTTATATATTATCCTGTCTACAGAAATCTTTTATGTTCTGAAATCAGACACACACAACCCCCAAATATTTTCAAGAATATTTCCAAATCTAAGAAATTATTGTTCAAGGAACAGGAAGAGAGATAGATACATAGACACATATCTTTATCTATATGCCTTTCATGAGCCCTATCCCCAGTTAATAAAGGAATGACAAGAAAAATACTCAAATTTAACGTGTAACTAGATACATAAATATGCGCTCTGATAAACATCAAACATACATATGAAACCAAAATGGTACGTTTCCCAACGAGAAAATATTTAACCATGCTAAGTTACCTCTATTCTGCCCAAATGTTCTTTTGGCAAAACATTTAATTTTCATTAAACAAAAATAATATCAGTTGATTAAAGTATCTGTCTTCATTCTTTTTTATAAATAATTTTTCACCATTTATAGAAAAAGTTATGTTTAAGTATTAAGCAAGGAGACCAGGTATCACAATTTAGATCTAAATAAAATGAGTCAAATCAAATGTAAGTGATTTGTCTGAGTAAATTTGTAGCACGACTGTAATTATAACCCCTTCCTCGAAGCAATGTCTCTTCCCTGGTCTACTGCACATTCTACTGAGCCTTGCAGATTCCAGAACGGAGAAGATAATTATTTATTTAGTTTGAAATATGAATATGATTCTACAGAAAAGGAACAGATCTAGATTTTTTTTTTTCTCTTCAAATGTCTTAAATCCTTTATAAGTCCTCAGTTATTAGTTTGTGGTTAAATACAACACAATCATCTGATAAATCTTTGTAGTGTGGTCTGATTTTTCCTGTAACAAATCCAACAACCTGAACCAAACTAACACATTTTCTGGCTTCCTCCACTGAAACAAATTAGAAGTGAGCCAGCCTTTCTGTCCTGGGGCAAATTTGTCTAAGAGCTAAAGTTTTTCTTTGCTAGATAAGGAAAAAAATAAAACTCTTTTTACAGGTTTAAAGCCACAAGACAAGCAGAAAACACAGAACTGTTTATCTGTCCTCATGCCTATTTATATCTCACAGCCATCAATCTGATAACAGGTTAATTCTGGGTGCCTTGTTTCTAAGGCAGTGACATGTAGACATTACAGATAGATGGTGCCTGGCAGACAGGGGTGGCAGTACCCACCAGTGCCCAGATCTGTAACTTAATCCTACACTAAGTGATGCTTTACCAAGTCAAAATGCTAAGAAAAGGCTAGAAAAAGAAATGTACAGTGAAAGTCACCAACATCAATCCTAAAAATTCAAATCGAAACTGGACAGACAAGTGGGAAGGCTAGTACTGAAGAAACACTGCCAAGTTTCTTAAAGTATGGAAGATCAAAGATGAAAATTCACTTTGAAAATATGAATGCCATTGTGAAAAGAGCTGGGTCATGGCCAATTCTTCTCTAATTCTAAAGACTTAAGAACAATATAGGTTATAGATAAGAACTCCTTGTTTACAAGACAAGTCTGAACATCCAACTGAGAGGTTAGGCATCCTTTTCTGGCAGTCACTCAAACTGCAGACATCAGTCAAACAGAGCCAACTTATGGAGTTGGGGAATAGAGTAAGTGACCTCCACAGTTACTTTTAGTCTTCAGATTTTAAATGTAAAGGCACCGCAAAGTCAACTAAAAGGAAATTGAGTTATAAATAAATAATGGCATTCGGAAACAGAAGACTGCCACCTTCATGAACCCATACTGATTTTATTTATTATTTTCTTTTGGTTTCTGATGCTTTACTTGCTTCTCTTAAACTTTGTAAACTTTCAGACCCTGAGTGGCTTATTATTCTGGATTTCAAAGTAAAAATCAAGAATTTGTTCTTTGTCCTTCCATAGATTAGTCACAAGGCCTTAGGCAAGTTGCTAAATTTCTCTAACACTAAGCGATTAAATTAATAATTGAAGGTGTTACAAACTGTGTCAATGATAAAAATTGCTTATTCTTAATACCTGATATTCCTAAAAGCTGGGTTTGTTGACAGACCTTTCCTTCCTTTTGAGTTGGAATAAGAGCCTTTCAGTACGTAATATGTGATCTCATTACTCCTCACTTGTGAGTGACAAGTAAACATTATAAAATTCATTGCCTAAAACTGTAATGGAATGTTTAGGTTGAAGCTAAAATTCTCACTGGAAAAATATATATATATATAAGCCCCTTTCCCTCCCAATTTATACCAAGATTCATAATATCTTCTGGTTTTGTAATTAAACCATAATTGAGTATTAGTTTATGGAGGCTGTTGTGATGTTGCGGTTTAACTTTTTTTTTTTTTTTAATAATCAAAACCACTGTTAAGAGTTTCACTGAAATAATTTTCTGGCTATATTTGCTAAAAATATTTTTGTTACTTAGTCTTTACATTAAGAGTCAAGTGACCATAATTTCAACAATGCAGTAGGGGTTAATACCGTTACAGGATTTACCTCCTGTTGTCAAGAACCTCACAGCATATATCCCTGAAAGCTGAAATGATTTGCAGTGGGACATGGAAATGGAGTGGTAAGGAGAGGTGGGAATGTTAAGTAGGGGGCTGAGGGGGTGCAATCCCTACAGCAACAATCTAGAACAACTTTGTCAAGGACAATTTGTGGTTTGACCTTTCTCTGTCTTTATTTTATGCTTTCCACCTGTACCTTCTGCATAATAATATCATCTTTATATTAAACTTACTCCCCTTAATTATAATCAGCATAATTTACTTTTTCTCATTCTCAGGAATTGACAAAAACCTCTACTTGTAGACATTAGAAATTTGAAACTATAGAAGTATATAGTTTTTTTGTAAAGAGAAACAAAATAAATATCCTAATCTTTAAGTATCTAAATGATTTTCATTATTCCCTGTTTAAAAACATTTTTTTAAAGATGGCTCATATATTTGGTGCATTTCCAAAGTGTAAATTACTATTTTTGTTATTATTTTGCTTATTGCATGTCTAAACAAGAAAAACACTGTGAACAATGAAAAATTCTTTCCTTGGAAGCATATTTAGATTTAATACGTTGAGAGTTTGAAGGTAGACCTTTGTGAAGTCTTCTACCTTCCCAAACCGGCCCTGGTGTGTAAACTAACCTTGTTTTCTCTAAAGGCGGCACATAAATAGTCCTCCTGTATATCTGTCAGGAAGGGTACTAGTTCTCCCATATGCCCATGTCAACTGTGCAGTTCTTCCATTCATCTGGTCTGTTTGGAGAACTCTATTTGCATTCTCACAGCCATCTCTTTGCTTTAACAATGAAGTCCTTTGGTAATTAAAGAGTTCTGTTTTTCATATCATGCCCTATGTTTATCCCAGAACACTGCTTGTCAATCTTTGCTGACCTATAGTTGAGATTCTACTTCACCTAAGAGTAAAGAGCAACAATGTTTGCTCTTTTAGAATATGACTATTACATATGGCACTAAGCAAATTCTCTATGTGTGACCATATGGTGGGGTCCTCCATTGCCAGGTCATTTTGCCTACTATTTTTAGACCTTTCTATAATCTTCCATCTGGTAAGCATGCTACTGAAGAGATACAGTAAAGACAACAGAGTCAAGGGTCTTCCTCTTCCTCCTTCCTTTCCACCTTCTCTTCTTATTCCCTTTAATAGTGTTTATGGGCTTCCCTGGTGGCACAGTGGTTGAGAGTCCGCCTGCCGATGCAGGGGACACAGGTTCATGCCCCGGTCCGGGAAGATCCCACATGCTGCGGAGCGGCTGGGCCTGTGAGCCATGGCTGCTGAGCCTGCACGTCCGGAGCCTGTGCTCAGCAACGGGAGAGGAAAGCCTTAGTAGAGTACACCTGACAATGATATACACATTATTTCCACTTTGTTCAATAAAGATCCAAACTTTTAAAGACACCCTGGTTCACTTCCAACCTCAGGAAGCTTAATTAATTAAAACCGTAGCTGTGGTGCTCTGAATTCCACCTTGGCCTTTGCTTTGAGGCCACACTTCCCACTGGACGCTCCCTGTCGACGGCTGAGCCCGGAACGCATTCAAAAGCAGGACTGTCCCTGAGAGACACGGACTCTGCTGCATACTCTGGCTGGAAGACCCCCAGGTGTCCTACTGAAACTTCCTTAAACTACACTGCTGTTTAGTAGGCTTCCTAGCAACCTTTACTCCTTTGTCTCTTCATTTACAGTTAGACTGACATTATGGTCTTAGAGCTACCCCAGACATTCTCCACTCCCTTTCCATTTTCTCCCAGTTCTCTAATAATATCCCTGCACATTTAATCCCATTTTGCCATCTGCTTTTCAGAGGCTCCAGACAAACACAGGCCTCAAAGACTAGAGATACAAGAATATCCCAATATTTAAAATCTAAAATGGAGAATCCAAAGAACCATAAACTTCAACTGTATTGAGATCAAAAAAAATGAAAAGATGGAAGGATCAACAAATACCAAAAGGGTTTATGATGTTCACAGCTCAAAGTTTCTTCATGTCCTTTCTCTACAGAGGAAAAATTCAACATTTAATTCATTCTTACCTCAAGTCCCAAGCTCTCCTTGGCACAGTAGATATACCCTCTCAGTTAATGCTCATACCTGCATGTTTTTAGCAGATAAGGAAAACTGAAACTCAGAGAGGCTACCACTGAACAGATGCAGAATGGTGGACTGGAAATGGGAATCTAAGCTGCAAACCTGTCCTTTGTCCTTCACTACCTACTACATTTGATATGGTGCTAGGTTACAAAATCAAGGGAATACAATAGCTGTCACATTTTTCATATTGTCCTTATTTTCCTATGGCTTGCCCTAATTCATAGCTGTTTACCAAAAACATATCAAATTAATTGTAGTCAGTGCCTCCATGCCAAACCTAGTTGACTGTAGCATGGCAGAAACTCGTTCGGTTCTAAATGGCAGAATTTTTTAAATAACGTAAAAAACACACATTTGTCAAATCTGCTGAATACAACACAGGGTTGCTAATATGTAGGGTGATACATTTAGAATGCAAACTGAACTTGATAAAATGAAATGAACTAAAAGCAGCAAGATGAAGTTTAACAGAGAAAACATGTGGCCCTCATTTTGAGTTCAAAAGACAATTTTCTAAGTACAGGATGTAACTGCTCAAAGATGAGACCATGTTTCTTCTGAATGTAATACATGGGTTGGTCTTCTGGAATGACAAGAGTTCATATAAAGGTCCAACGTTTTATATGACCACAAACTCGATATGAGCCAACAGCGTTACTCTGTGGCTAAAAAAGAAAATCTACTTTTGGAGTATACTAATTTACATATGGCATTATCAAAGACAGTCAACACACAGACCTGGAGGACAGTTCCTGCATCTGGGCATCGACTTTAGGAGGAGCCTGCATAACCTCCAGTATTATGGAAAGCATGCTGAAACAATGTCCTGGATGAGGGTTTACTCATGCATACATTTAACAAATGGTTAAGTGCACACTATAAAACAGAAGTGTTCTTGATAAAGGAGATGAAAAAGTAATCCTTGCACTCAAGGAATTCAAAGCCTAGAGCTGATGATCTGAATATTTAGCCTAAAAGAAGACTTAGAGGAAAACGCAAGTTGCCTTCAGATATTTAAAGATATTTTAATAGGGAAGGTTTACTTTTTCCAAACTTGATTTCATTAAGGTTGATCTCAGGGAAAAAAAGCTAGCCTGCAAAGCTGTCAGGGAAATGGTTATGTTCCCAGTACTTAAGATAATCATCTCTCTTCGTCAAGTCCTCCCAGTACCCTATTGATGAACACGGACTGTGGCAAAGCCTACTGTAACCCTGGGTCCTAAGCCCAACTCCCATCCCTCCAGGGGAAGTGTAGTATTTGTTGTCCCCCCTGAACTGGCAGGATAAGACTAATGATTATTATATCCCAGCCCCTCATCACACCAGGGAAGGAATGAAGACGTGTCAAAGTCATCATCCTAGAGTCTGACATCCAACCTGCTGGGTGCTCATGCTGCCCAAGAGCATGATAGGCAATGTAGAACTTACCTCCTGATCCCGTCTGCACTGCCTCTTTCCTAAGTGCCATTTCATCAGGTCTGCTGGACTATCTGCCGTTCTTTGTATGAAATGCATATAAGAAGAAATATGCTGCCGAATTTAAATTAGGTACTCAAATGTTTGTTGAATAAAATAACTAGGAACTAAACTATAATCAGTGAGTGAAGCGTGCATCCAAGAAATTTTCAATGGAAGAAGGTTATAAAAGTCATAATGAGACACGCAATTAATTATTTTTTAGGTAGAAATCTTTCAGTCATTGGGGTCTTCAAGCAGAGATGAGGATGGCATTACTTAAGTATATTATTGAGTTTATTTCCGCAATGGGCGATTCCTATATTGGGTGGAAAAATGTTGTCTTGGTAAAACTCTTAATCCCTCTCCAATTCTAAAATTCTGCTGTGTTCATACTTTGAATGGACAATGCAAGCTGCATCCAAGCCGTTGTCTCACGTGGTTGATTAAATGCATGTAGTTGATCTGTGTATTTTCTCAACGGCAATATTTTCTGACTGTATTGTTTGTACATTTACGTTACCCTCTCCATCTCGTATTTATTAATGTTACAAGTGAAATTTAGCGCTGCAATTACTTCCTTTATTATTTTAATAAATTACATTATTTTTAAAAGAATGTTTTAAGTGTACATTTTATTTACCTGAATTTTATCTTTTGAAATTTTAGAGTATAAATCAAGTTTAGTAAAAGATTAAATTTTACCCATACAAGGCATTTTTCTTGAAAGCATGTCTGAAATCTATCACTTTTTCCTCACAGTACATTTATTAACACTACAAAGTGGATTGTCCTCACGTGAAAATGTTACAAAAAGTATAAAATTCAGAGTCTTGAAAAACTCCTACAAAGGATCTTATATTTATACTTCCCTGAAAGATAATTTATGCTGGCAGTATTGACCATAGTATATAAACTTGGCATTTACAAACCTTACCTTACTTACTTTGGTGCCAGAACCTCGTTTCATAACACACCAAGCAATGCAGTTAAAGCAGTAAAGCCAAAACCCAAATGGTAAAACTATAATGAGTAAGGATTGTAAAAATACTCTGCCCAAACGGTGAAAAGCTATAAATAGCTAATTCCAAAGAGAGAAAAACTTATTGTACCTGTGAGAAAAATATGCTAATCAAATTTTGTGAAAAATTAAAACATACCATCATTTCTGATCCTGGAGATTTCCCACTTATGTGACCTTTCTATCTTGGAGACACTTGATTTGTATCTCACAAATGTTTTAGTAAGGAAGGAGGAAGAGCAGTTATCTAATATGCAAGAAAATCTCATTTTCTGTCTATTTTTCTCAGCCATTTTCAGTAATTCAATCTCTTTAAGTTCTAAAATGGAAATCTTTTTTTTTTTTTTACATCTTTATTGGAGTACAATTGCTTTACAATGGTGTGTTAGTTTCTGCTTTATAACAAAGTGAATCAGTTATACATATACATATATCCCCATATCTACTCCCTCTTGCATCTCCCTCCCTCCCACCCTCCCTATGCCACCCCTCTAGGTGGTCACAAAGCACCGAGCTGATCTCCCTGTGTTATGCAGCTGCTTCCCACTAGCTATCTATTCTACGTTTAGTAGTGTATATATATCCATGCCACTCTCTCACTTTGTCACAGCTTACTCTTCCCCCTCCCCATACCCTCAAGTCCATTCTCTAGTAGGTCTGTGTCTTTATTCCCGTCTTACCCCTAGGTTCTTCATGACATTTTTTTTTCTTAGATTCCATATATATGTGTTAGCATACGGTATTTGTCTTTCTCTTTCTGACTTACTCTGTATGATAGACTCTAGGTCCATCCACCTCACTACAAATAACTCAATTTCGTTTCTTTTTATGGCTGAGTAATATAGAATGGAAATCTTTTAAGTTTTTTGCAAATAACTCTATATAAACAATATTAGATATTTACTTCTCTATTATACTTAATTTCTAACAGGAATATTTGTATGTGCCAAGGACTGTTCTTAAAATATCACAAAGAATGGGGAATTTCATATTTTGAATAACAATTTAAATTTACCTAACATCTAAATACATGGTGCAAACAGAAATGCTTGAAATAAGAACTTTGAGAAACTGGACAGAGAATAAAATTATATAGAAAGAAAGAAAGAAAGAAAGAGAGAGAGGGAGAAGGAGGGGAAGGAAGGAAGGAAGAAAGGAAGGGAGGAAAGGAGAGAGGGAGGGAAAGGAAGGGAAGGAAAGAAAGAAAGAATTATAAAATGAAAGATAGTGCATGGCTACAGTGTTGTTTTACATAGGTTTATTTTGAATGCCTTTCTATAAATTAAATACAGTAGCTTGAGTCTCTTACACTATTATCTCATTTCTTTGATTAAAAAAAAAGAAATCTGACATACTATAGATGCTTCCTCTTATCTAATAAGATCTAGACTAATTAGCAATCAAAACTTATGTGTGTTGAATTGAAGTAACCGGCAGTCTTTCATTCATAAACCACTGTTACGGTTTATAGCCTGCAGTATCCAGTTTTAGTTGAAGTTGAAGTAAGTCCTTAAAGATTCACAAAGCAATATGCAAAAACAACACTAGATTTTTAAAATGTATCTCCTAATCTTTTACATTTGTCTCATTAACACCTTTTTGACAGCAGACAATTAATAATATTTTTCAAAAGTATTTAACCTGGTTTTTATAAAAAGTTTTCTTTCTTCTCATACCGCTACTCCACGAGTTATGTAATATTTGATTAATTACAATAACTTGCTAGAATAATAAGCATAACTGGCATAATCAGTTTTAAAATAAATATAATACCTTCTATATAAGCATAATAATAAAACCAATCCTCTCTTGATACAGTCTAACTGTTAAGAGAAAAAGTGAGTGCTGTGCTCAAGTTTTGCTAACTAACCCTGAGTATACATAAAAGACATCAGTCCATATGAACCGTACTGGTTAATCTTGGACAGCATTTCAGGGAAGAGATATTAAGAGAGCTCTTCTGTATTTATGCAATGATAAAAAGCTGAGGGCATAAAATGTGGACAGAGTAGTCCTTTGATTTTAGAAAATGTTTATATATGGATCTATTTATACAGATGCAAACTTTTACCATATATATAGATAACCATAAACCATCATCTGCATTTCACAAAGGAAATACTAGTTCAATTTGCCTTGAATCACTAATAGATCAAAGAGTTGGAAACAGACTAATTTTCAGTGCAAATTTAGAATCTATTATTTCTGAACCTTTTAAAAATTGTAAATGTGGGTTTTTTGCTCTGACTCCAAGTCTTTCAGGAAAGTAAACTATGCACCTTATCAGCAACATTGGCAGTGAGCTTTTCAAAACTGCTTGGGCTCAAAGTTTTGTTTTGTTTTGTTTGCGGTACACGGGCCTCTCACTGCTGTGGCCTCTCCCGTTGCGGAGCATAGGCTCAGGACGCGCAGGCTCAGCGTCCATGGCTCACGGGCCCAGCCGCTCTGCGGCACGTGGGATCTTCCTGGACCAGGGCACGAACCCGCGTCCCCTGCATCGGCAGGCAGACTCTCAACCACTGCGCCACCAGGGAAGCCCTCAAAGTTTTTATTTTAAGAATTGAAGTTGGTAATTGGGGTCAGATCTATGATATGATATACTTGTAAAAAAAAAAAAAAAAAAAACTTCCTCAATGCTGAGCTCTTATATTCCTTGACTAGATCATTTGATTTGGGAGCACTCTGCTAAAAAGATCATCCAGATGGCCTGTGGATGCTTAACGAAGATGGGCAAGTTCTGAAGAATCAGCCAAATTCAGGTCTAGTTTCAAGAGATTATTCATGAATATAGTATGTCAGAAGATCATGTTGCCTGTTTGTAAATCTGCTTTTCCTTGAATAATGTTCACCTCCACTTTAAAAATGTGAATGCACTTGGAAAAAAAAAATCCAAGCTGGTGTTTTAAATAATCTATTTACTCATGACGGAGATATTGAAGACTTGATAACCTACATGCTTATAACAAAAAATGTTGCACAAATAGAAAGTACGGGGCACATAGACATATCATTAACCATAAAAGCAGTATAAATTCCCTTTGGTCTTCTTTTGACAATAAAGGAAAAAAATCTGGAACAGACTTTTAGAAAAAAAAGTAAAGGATCATATAGCGTACATTTTCCCCTCAATCTTTGGCATCTATAGGTAGAATGTCAAGTCTAGTACTGAATCTTGAAAAGAAATCAGACTTGTTTGGATAGAAACCAGCATTTTATTTCATTTAAGCCAAATGAATTTAGTTGGTTTGGGGAAATATTTTTTAACTGTTTACTAATCTTCTGCCTTTGGGAGAAAAAGAGAATCTCACCTTGCAATATTTTCTAATTTTAAGTCCAACTGTATATATTAAGCAACCATGCCAATTTAAGGAGGCCCTTACATGTTCTAATTATAGAGATTATAGATACAACATATTACAGCTACTGATAAAGAACTCTCACAGATGACCAAGAATCACTTATATTGAATTCCATTTAGTGATGGATTAAAAAGTAGTTAAAAATTAGTTTTTAATAATGAAGTATTTTTAAATTTTATAAAAGCAAAATATATTCCTTAACAAATTCTTAAATATTAACAAACATAAAAAAACTTCCATTGTAATTTCTAACAGTATATCTCACAACTCCCTCTTCAGATATAAAAGATCCTATATTTTTTAAATCATACAAATCACTAGTATTCAATTCAGTCTTGTTTGCCCTTCCCTCAGTTTTTGAGCTTGAATTTATACATGTCCCCTGAAGCTGGAAACATTCTCCAGTTACTACTGGCTATATGCCAAAATTTCCCTGTGCTCTCAGTATTATAATATTGTGAATTAGTTTCTTTCTGTCTTTTCTTTTCCTCTCTTTCTATCTCTCTCTGATATTCACAGATACCATATACTCCTACTCATATACCCAGTTTTCCTCCAAGGGCATACATACCATGCTAACGGGCTAGTTGAAAAAGAATTCCACCATCATCCACTTGTCTGGCACCAGCCTGTCCCTAAAATAATCCCAGACTTGGCGCTGATCCTGGATCACTAGTCAAAACGTCTCACTTCTTTTTGATGAATTTCTTCTCTAAACACCTGGGTCTTTTTCCTGCCATTTGACCTAAGTTGGGGACTTGCAAATTCATCTAAATTGTCTAATATTGAGCATCAAAAAGAAAACAGCCTAGTTCTTGATTATATTTCCCAAAGAAAACTCCTTGTCTTCAATGCAAATTTTCTATCCTCTAACCAACAACTTTTCAATACTAAATTTAGGGAGCACTACTTTTTTTTTTTTTTTTTTTTTTTTTTTTTGCGGTGCGTGGGCCTCTCACTGTTGTGGCCTCTCCCGTTGCGGAGCACAGGCTCCGGACGCACAGGCTCAGTGGCCATGGCTCACGGGCCCAGCCGCTCTGCGGCATGTGGGATCTTCCTGGACCAGGGCACGAACCAGTGTCCCCTGCATCGGCAGGCGGACCCTCAACCACTGCACCACCAGGGAAGCCCAGGAGCACTACTTTTATCCATCAGTAAAGAATCATGTTAGAGACTCTACCCAGATTAATAGAAACCTCCTCACCTTATTTATTGTTTCAATTAAGATTTGACTACAGGTAACAGAGACCAGCTCTGTATAACTAACACTAAAGAAGGAACTTAAAAATAGCGAAATTTAAATTTAAGAAGCAATGGGCATTATCTACATTAAGATAATTTTCAATTGCTAATGAAAGCCAGAAAACAGAACTTGCCGATTTTTAGATAGGACGATCCAGCAGTATGTCAATTCTCCCAAATTCAATCTAAAACTTTAATGCAAACTTTATAATATACCATTAAGATTTCTCTTTTAACTGATTTAGTTCATATTTTTAAAAAAGCAGGAAAAAATAATTCTTTTACATATACACACTACTATATTTAAAATAGATAACTAATGAGAAGCTACTGTATAGCACAGGAAACTGCTCAATATTCTGTAATGACCTATATGGGAATAGAATCTAAAAAAGAGTGGATATATGTATATGTACAACTGATTCACTTTACTGTACAGCAGAAACTAACACAACATTGTAAATCAACTATACTCCAATAAAAATTAATTAAAAAAAAAAATAATTCTTTTACAAATCCTGCCCCAAAAAGAGCATTGACATGGAACTAACACTGCTAGACAGTAAAACATATTAAGAAGTTATAGCACTTAGAATACTGTCTTTTTATTACATGTCATTACAATGACTCACTACCAACTACTTTCTATCTTTAAGATACTTCATTGAAGTGTTCAGTTCTTCTAGGAGAGATTCAAATGCTAACCCACTGGTAGGTACATCTTGGAACTAAGACTACATGATTTGGAAGATGACTAAGAACTCAAAGAACAATCAGGTGTTAAGATCAGTTCCATTCCTATGTATTTCCCTAAGATAAAAGAAAATGTACGTTGTGTATAGCGGTTTTTTGTTTTTGTTTTTTTTTGCAGTACGCGGGCCTCTCACTGTTGTGGCCTCTCCTGTCGCGGAGCACAGGCTCCGGATGCACAGGCTCTGGACGCGCAGGCTCAGCGGCCATGGCTCACGGGCCCAGCCGCTCCGCGGCATGTGGGAACTTCCCGGACCGGGGCACGAACCCACGGCCCCTACACCGGCAGGCGGACTCTCAACCACTGTGCCACCATGGAAGCCCTGTATAGCAGTTTTATCCGTGATAGCCTAAAACTGAAAACAACCTGGTTGTCCATCAACAGGATAACTGATAAACAAATTGTAGTATATGTACACAATAAACTAATACTCAGCAAAACAAAATAAACACTGATAAATGAACCGATCTTAAATACCTAATGTTAAACAAAAGAAGCAAAATACAAAAGAATATATGCTGCATGATTCCATTTACATGAAGTCCAAGAATACTGAAAAGTTAACTCTAGTGATAGAAATCAGATAGTAATTGCTTAGCAGTGGTGGAAGGTGGGGGGATTTACTCAAAAGGGACATGAAGGAAACTTCTGATATGATGGAACTACTCCATATCTTGATTTGGGTGGTGGCTACAAGAGTTTGTACAATTGTCAAAACTGATCTAACTGTACAATTTTAAATACATGAACTTTATTGTATGTAAATTTTACCTCAATGACAAAGAAAATATATATACATAATCCATAATTTTTAAATGTGAAGTAAAAAGATAAGTTGAACATAAAAAAGATGTCCATTACACTGCAGCCCTCAAATAGTTAATAAAACACTTCTCTTCTTTCCTTCGATGTAATTCCAATCTTACTTCTTCCTTTTCCTATTTTGTGTCTCCAGACATCATCCTACCCAACAGCCCAACCATAATGTCATCTCTCCACCTTTATTTATTTTACCATTTTTCCAGTGGCATGAGAAACTCATAATCGTTAGAAGACCTTCTCAGATTCCACTTCAATGAACCCATGATTATGTATAATAAAACCGTCAAATTATCAGAAAGCAGAGACATGAAGATGAGAAGTCAACATTTTAAGACTTTAGGTGAGATCATGAGAGCTGTGATATCCACTCCCTCACTGCTTCCCAAGACATAAGGACAGTTTCTACGTTTTAACTTTTGGATGGACCAGTGAATTTTGACTATGAGGTTAAATTGAAGCAGCACAGTTATTTCAGAACACATACTGGATATTGTAAGAGTACACTTACCCCTGAAATTATTTTCTCCCTGTTAGAACATGAGCCTCAAATGGGCACTTCGCTGCTCTAGACGGTCAGTTAATTGCTTCTGGGTTTACGATTAAGAGCAGTGAATTTTACGCTAACCTTCCGTTTTGATGTGAATTGAGTTCCTCAGTTAGTGTAACCAAAGCTATATAAAAGGCAGCACTACTAAGTCTGTGATACTAGTAGAGGCATGAAAGACAGGGAAATGAAAACTAATTTCAGAATAGGTTGTCTTCCAGTATATTTTTCTTAATAATGTAAGGAATTCATTTGAGTGAGTTGGATACCACCTAACTTTCTTGTCTATTTGAGCTATGAAACCATACTAGAAGTCAAGAATTGGTTTTTGTGGGTGAAAAACTGGTCACCAGCCATGGTTAAAGCCCTGTCTGTCTTTATGAGGGACAGTCGAAAGGCTGAGAACATGTATACAACCTCCATCCTTACCACTGGGATCCCTTTCTTCAAGAACCATTTTAAAAAAAATACGCTACCTAGAGACAGGGACTGATCAATATCTGTGGAGTGGGTTATCATATCCAGTATATGAAGAGCATTTTCTACATCAGACCTTTTTTTTTTTTAAGTATTCAAGTGAAACACAACTATTTTCTTGATCTTGACCCACTTTAAGAAGCTCCCATACATCTCTCCAAATTACATCATCCTACTTTATTCTCGCTCCTTCAAAGTTCCCACCCATCCCAGATCATTAGCCTTTTGTCCAGGATCCGAGGCTTCTTTTTTTCCAATTAGTTCTTCATTTAGAAGGGAGGACAGACGATATTAATTTATAATAAGTTGTTGTAATGCAATGTATGATAGATATCTAAGCAGTGTGCTATGGGAGCCAGAGAAGAGAATATTGTAACTAGGTGATCTGAGAGCGCTGATTGGAGATGGCAAGTATTCAATACAGGCTCTCAAGAGAATAGATATGATTTTGAAAGAAAACAATGGAGGGACGATAAAGGAAGAGTATAACCTAAGAACAAGGCACATTGCTTAATAGATGGATTGTAAAATGTAAGTAAATATACTTTTGTGAGATATTTAGGTTTCCATATTAAAGGACTTGTCTTTATTTTTTCTCTACAGTAGATATTCATCAGGTGAGTCTGACCAGGGAAATGATTTGGCTTGATCTGTGCTTCAGAAAGATAATTCTGATATCATGCAGACTGCATTAGAATGAACAATACTCGAGAAACAGAGATCAGTTTCGAAGAAAAGAGAAGGAATTAAGACACCAAAGTGGAAATGGGGAAAAATATTATCGATGTAGCATCAATAGAATTTGACAAGCAAGTAGACTAAGAATTCAGAAATAACTATTGGGGTAATTCTAAAAGCTTTCCCTCATTCACCATCTCTCCTGGGAAACACAATGGACCAGAAGTATAACAGAGCAATAACTGTCTCCCTGAAAACCAAGTTTCAAAAGCATATTCAGATCTCCTAAGTACCAGAAGTGAAAAACTTCATATAATGGAAGGACAGGTACTATGAGTAATTCTGGGAAAAGGCTAGGCTTCCTACTTTGTCATGTTTTGCCTGTGGCTTTTGTATTAATGGAATGGAATATGTGTTTTCCTTTCCACAGAATAGCTAACTACCACTACCTCCTCTTAGTCTGGTTCCCTGTTTCATTCCTGTTGTTTCCGTTTCCCAAGGGCTGCATCCTGTACCCCTTCCTTCCAGCACTGTTTTAGTACCCTGGCTTTTTTGTTTTTACAGGTTTCATTTAATAATCCTGGTCCAATTTTCACCATTGTGAGCCTTTGAAGCCATTTGCAATATTCTTAAGTTGGGACACATTGGTTCTCCATACTGACGACTGAGCTGCCTAGGACCAAACTGAATTCCCCACGACCTTCTTTGGATTTGATCCCCACTGTCACTACGGAGTGGGTCTTTTTTTTCCTGATGAGGCTCCACAATTTTGCTGGTTTTCTGCCACTTGCACTTCCTTAACTTTGCACAGACCCCCTTTCACACCTGGCCTGTTTTCCTTGCAGTCAGGACACAATGTGCTGGGTTATTATCACCATCTTTCTAACAATAATGCTGATGCAAACAGACATCATAGTGAAACAGGAGGAAGGTTACTGGGAAGTAATATGTTGCTTGAGTTTGATAAGTTATCAGTCACCTTATCCCAAGGTTTCAGAAATAGGCCATATGCAACCTGTTCTTATATCTTTGCTTTCTTTTAAAAAATTTGCTCTGGAGAAATATTGCTCTAAGCACCAGGGTAGCTGGATCAATGTAACAGCAAACTATATTTTGTATCGTGCAAGATTCAAGGCTGTTGTTATAACTCTTTTGAAATATACATTAGGTTTTCTTTCATGAAGCTTTCTATATGAAATTTTTCTAAAAGTTAAAATTGACTTGTATTCATGACTCCTGGTTCTAAATCTCAAAAGATAAGTATATAATGGTGATAAAAACTTAGTCTAATTATTCTGATTATCTGGGTCTCATTTTCTTATTCGTAGAATGAGAAATGGAACAAAACAGACTTTACAGACACAAATTGTTTTAGAATGCAATCAGCAGTAGGAAAACAATTTACTCTTATCTTATAAAGGATTACATTATTCCCCTGGCCTCACCTCCACTTCCACGCCAGTTTCTCTCAATTAAAAAAAAAAAATTCATAGAAATTGTGCTTTGGTTTAGTAGTGTATTTTTTTAATGTCTTTCATAATTTTTATGTGCATGAAAATACCTTCTGATTAAGTCAATATTGGGAATTAATTCAAAAGTAAGTTTGTACTGTTATCAAGTTAGAAATCCTGTGTAATTTCCTCGGCTTCTACATCAATTGTACTTTACAATGACAATTAATCTTCTTTGTAAAGAATGGCTCTGTTCCATGCCACAACTCTGATCATGGTCCTTTTTCAAATCTACAGAACCAATTCAGAAGAAATAAGATATGTTTTATGTAAGACTTAAAAAAAAAAGAATAATATCCTATCTTGTCCAATTATGTCAAGAATGTTTGCCTCCTGCTGTGCAAAAACTAATAACAATTTAGTTTTGCTTGGGGCAGAATGGCGAGTTCTTATTTGTTTAAGCTTCATTTAAAATATACCCTACAGTACAAAATGCCATATCACAGATGCTGTGGTTCATTAACTCAAGGCCATATCATACTCGAAAAGAAACATAGTTCTTCAATTAACCTATAGATTTTAGATAACTCTCCAAAACTCATTACCATTCAAGATAATTACATACTTCTGGCATTTTTATTTTTGGTTAGTGAAAGTTCATTTCTCAATAGCGTTTACCCTTTCTTCCAACTGCTGCAGACATAAACCATTCTGCTTTAACAATTTCTCCCAAATTCATTCTCCCATGTATGCTTGTTGGAAGCTTTAGTGGTATCTAAATTAGACTTGGCAGAAATAAAGAGAGACTTTCCACTTTTACACGGCACATCCTATGGGGCACTCATTTGAAAGAGGCAAATTGAAAATGAAAGAGATTTGATGCTACAAGGACTACAGCAGAAAAATGTTTGAAAGCGGCATAATTTAAAAGTACAATAACCTATGTTTATTTATAATGTCTAGGGAATGCCATGGTTTGCTTAATTGAAAACTGTAGGTAATTCAAGGATACATACGCCATACATGGATTACTGATTTTCAAAGTGCAATGTGATAAGATACATTCAGCCCTAAAACCTGGATTTACCAAAATTTGAACTTTGATGATTCTGATGGCCCTTCATTGTATGTACATTCTTGGCTTGCCAAAACATGCTGCCTTTCTAGCAAAAAGAATGAATTTTTGTTTTTATTCAGCCCCAAAGAAAGAAATGTGTCTTGTAACAAAGAGGAGGATTGGTTGGTTAGGAACAGTTGCATTTTTTAAAAAAATATTTGTTCTATATTCCTACTGCTGGTCAGAAGAGTCTGTACATGGGCACTCAGGAGCAATGCAAGACATGGGCAGGAGGCACTGGAGAGCACCCATGTGAATATCTACCCATCCACCAAGCAGTCTGTTCCACTCATTCTACCAAATGGAGATCTACTAGAAGCCAGAGGTTTCTTTAAGTAGATGTAAACCCTATTGTCATTCACTTATTTTTAAATTTTATTTATTTTTGGCCATACCACACGGCTTATGGGATCTTTGTTCCCTGACCAGGGATTGAACCCAGGCCTTCAGCAGTGAAAGCATGGAGTCCTAACCACTGGGTCACCAGGGAATTCCCTGTCATTCACTTTAGTGTTCATCGCTTAATACAGTGGAAAAGAGAAGCAAGAAGCCAGGGTTGTGAAGATGGTACAGGAGGAGGAAAGAAGGAAAAAACATTAAAACATATCTTGATTCATCCATTCAAATACAATTAAGCAGTGCTATGTTGCAGACACTGCATAAAATTCAGAAGAAAAAGACTGTCAAGGAATTCAAGTCTAAAAGAGGAGAAAGGCACTTAAGCAAATAACTATAATACCTTGTCATGAGTGCTCGAAGAAGAGAAGTATGCAGAAAGTACTAAGGGGAGAAAAAGTGAAGGAGGATCGGTCAGATCTTACTAGAAGGAGGAAGTTGTAAAGAATAGCCATGGATTGGAGCTAAAAATTCAATACATCTTGAAAAAAGGTTGAATTGTGAAGAAAAAGCAAAGGGGCTCACACACATGAGAGACAGAAGTAAATACGTATAGCCAGTACAGCCAGTATGAGAGTCCACAGAGACGCAATGATCCACTTAAGCCCAGGGGGACTTCCTTTTGTGTCTTCTTTTAGAACACAAGGTGAACTCCACCCTCAAAATTTTAAAGTCCAATTTACAGTTTTTAATCTCTTCAAAGTTGTCAGTATTTGTGAAATAGGGAGCTTCCGTATATTTGTAACTTTCCTACTGAGATAGGTGTAATATTTTGAAAATATTCAACTGTGAACCTTTCATTTAGTGAATCATATCTCCTTCCCCAATCCTAGAAGTCTTTCTAGTATTCAAATTAGTAAAGAAAGTTTAATTGCTAAGGGCTAAAGTAGTATCAACTACCTAGAACAGAGAAGTCACTGAACAGATTTAAATTGCAGACTACAGTTATCAGGCCTTGTCAAGTATTTTACAAACTCCAAAAACACTCCTTTTATAGCAGTGCAGGACCCTATGAAAACTTCCTGGAACAGACCCCTCCCCCCTATTCTCTGCTTTAGCTCCTCTCTGAAGTACCTAGATAATAGTAGCCGATGCACATCTCCTGAGTTGTCTTACATATGTGAAAATCCCCACCAAATGGAAGAAGGTAACTACTTGATGACCATGAGCACATAGTCCCCAGGCCTGCTGGAGCCTGAGAATAGATATGGTTAATCCCTGTGACACCGCCCTGTTACTTCACCAATCAGAGAATTGGGCATGAGCTGATCACATTCCCTGCAACACACCCCACCCCTTACCTGGCTTTTAAAAATGTTTTCCTGAAACCCATCGAGGAGTTTGTGCTTTTTGAATACTAGCTTGTCCCGGACCGCTTGTATGGGGCCTTACAATAAACATTGCACTTTCCTGCCCCACACCCAGTGTAAATAAATAGACCAACTCGACTGCACGTGAGTGGGCCCAACTTCTGTTAGAGAACAATTCATATGTTAAAAGCAAGCCTGGTTTACACAAAATAAAGTCTTAATGTAAACCATGGGTAGAGAGAACTCAGGATATGTATGATATGAGGAACATAATCAAGTAACAGGAAGTGTAAGAGGAAATCCCTTCCTAATGGCAAAGAAGGAACCGAGGAAAAAAAGAAATATAGATAAAAAGAAATATGGACCAGAATTGGATACGGTTGCCCAGTTTACTTTTCCATTTACTGATTATTTATTTAATAACATTTTTGTTTTTGGTGCCTACAAGGTATGAGTTATTATTCTAGGTTCTATGGTTACAGCATTAAATGTAAAGTCTCTATATTCAGAGGCAAAGTTCCTGAAGGAGGAGTGTTTTAAGAAATACCCAGATATGTTGGAGAATCTTGGAGAAGTGGGGTTTCTTTCTTACTTTCCAGGTTTCAAGGTGAAAAAATGCAAGTACCCTTAGTGAAGTACTGCATCTAACTTCACCAGGTGGAATATCAGAAATGGTTGAGATAAGGTCTGAGTCAAAGACAAGATCAAGATGTAATCTTGGTTAAGAAAAAAATGGTAAGAGATTGAAAATTTGAAAATGGAAAACATAGGGAACTCTTCTCTCAACCCACACGAAACAGAGTGCCAGAAACAAATCAATGTGTGTGTGTGTGTGTGTGTGTGTGTGTGTTTGCTTTTTGCAATTTTTTTACATGGCTAAATTTGAAAGCAAGAAAGGTTTAAAAAAAAAGTGGTAGCTGAAGTTGAAGAAAGAAAGAAGCCATAGCAGGAATGGGAAGTAAGGCAAATGACCCATGGACTATCAGGATGAGATGTACCTAAGGGACTAGGGTGTTAACACCCATGCAGGAACTGAAGTTGAGGTCACAGGTCCCAGTAAGCTGTGAATCTGGAACGAATCTCTCAGCATAAAGCTGGGAACCACCTATAAAACAGGAAACTAACAAAATTCTTTCCATTAGCCTATGTGGAACAGAAGTGGGCACTGACCATATGTAAAGACAGTCACGTGTGCAATTTTGAAGCCCACACCTGTAAACATAGGGGTTAGAAATCATAAGCCTAGAAATTACCATGAAACTGGCCTCAAATTAGAAAACCCGTAGGTCAGATGTAAAGCAGCCACATTAAGGACATGCATAACTTAGGGTACATGTGTGGTTCATGTGGAAAACAACTCATTTTGATAAGGTCACTGTCCAACCGTACAAAGCGTGAAAGGAAAACAAAATGGGAGGAGAATGTGCAAGTGAAAAAAAAAGAAAAATTGGGATTATACAATTTAAGAAATTAGAGCAATCTGAAAGAGAATAAAATATGTTTTGTCAAAAAGTTCAAATAGATGAAGGTAGAGATATATGCTATAAAGTAAATACAGGAGATTTCGAAACAGTCACATTTGCAAAATACATAAAACTTACAGAAATAAAAACTGCGTTGCTAAAATTAAAATATCAGCAGACAGATGGAAGTAGACAGTTTCTAAGACAAAACTAGAGAGAGTATATTAGACTATAGTTATCAGAAATCATACAAAATTACACAGATTTTTTTTAAAGGTTAACAGATAAAGAAGCAAGACTAGACAGCTCCAAAACTGTCTACTATGAGTTCCAGAAGGAGAAGATATAGAGAATTGGAAAAAGAAACCATTTGAGAGGTGACTCCCAACAACTTATAAAACACAGAAAAAACTTGCGTCATCATACTTAATGACACACCTCATACTGAGAGAAATAAGATTAAACAACACTGCCACCCAGCAAATTGAGTCAAAATAATAACATAAAGATAAAATATTACAAGCTATTCAAAACATCAAGAAATGGGACTTCTAATAATGACTGATTAATTTTTTTTTCATCCCATTGAGAGGAATAGAAAATCTGGAGACCCACAAAGAAGTGTTAGAGACAGAGTCAAGATACAGAGGATCCGGCCGATATACCAGGGAGACTTAATTTGGTACCTAGCATCTCTTTTTCCACTGGGGTAAGCCACACTTTCAACATCATCACAGGGCTAAGACAACTAGGAATTAGCATTCAATGTCTGAAAAGTGAGGGGCCACAGGGAACCGCCTGTTTTGAGTTAGGACACCTAAATATTGTGTACCTCACAACTAAGGGTGAAATGCACACATGGCCTTGCAGATATTGTGGGTCAGTTTTGAAACAGCTTGATTCTCAAAAACGTGTTAAGGTAGATTTGTGAGTAAATATAATTAAATATTGGTTCTCTGATTATTATAATATCCCATGGGGTTCAAAATATATATAAAATGAAAGCTCAAGAAACTAATGGCATGGGGAAGAAGGTAAGGTTCAAAGAATTAAAGTGATCAAAGTCCTTTTATTCTTCAAGATGAGGGAAATGTCAGTATTTGACTTTGAAAATCAGGATAACATACTGTAAATTATAGGGTAATCTTTTAAAATGCTGATAGAGTGGAAATAATAAAAGGGGTGCTAATAGAGAGAGAAAATGGAGTAAATAAAATTGTTAGTCTGTTAACCCAAAAAGTGGCATGAAAAGAATATAAAACAGATGAGACAAATAGAAAGAATCAAAAAAGCTATTACTTAAAACCAAGTATATCAGTAATAACATTTAATGTCAATGAATTTCATAATGCAAATAAATACAAAACTGTCAGACTAAATAAACACATGCACACATACACACACACCCCTAAATGCTGCATGCACACAAAGAAGCAGCTAAAACATAACAATATGAAAGACTAAGAGGAAGATGATTAAAAAATTAGGCAAATGTTAGTTAAAGGCAATCTAACACATGTTCATTGATTCCAGAGAAAGACTTAAGGAAGAAAGCATTGCTAGTGATAAAGTGGCACACTTCACCATCATAAAAAGGTTCAATTCACCAAGAAGATATAATAATTTCAAATTTTTATGTACCTAATAACATATTCTAAAATTTTCTAAAGCAAAAGTTGACCAAATTACAGAAAAAAATAGAGGAAATAATGATCATTATGGGAAATCATAACACAATTTTTTCAATAACTGAGAGAGAAATCAGGTAGAAATCAGTAAGATTAAAAATTTTAAGTCCATGGTTAGCCAATTTTGACGTAAGGAACATATGCATAAATACAACCACCCAGAAACACAGACAAATTTTTTTTCAAATGCACAAGAGGAATTTACAAAAATGGCCATATGTTGGATTTAAAGCAAGTCTGTCTTGGTCCATTAAGGCTGCTATAACAAAATATCACAGACTGGGTGACTTGTAAACAACAGAAAGTTTTTTCTCACAGTTCTGGAGGCTGCAAGTTCAAAAATCAGGGTGCCAGCATGGTCTCATGAGGGCCCTCTTACCGATCACAAACTTCTCATTGTATCTTCATATGATACAAGGTGGTTAGCAAGCTCCCTGGGACCTCTTTTATAAGGGTGCTAACCTCATGCTTAAGGGCTCCACCCTCATGACCTAAGTACTTCACAAAGGTCCCACCTCCTAATATCATCACATTGAGCAGTAGGATTTCAACATATGAATTTTGGGGGAACACAAACATTCAGACCATAACAAAGTTTCAACAAATTTCACAGCACTGCATTTTATGCAGAATATTTAGTCAAGAAATAAAAGTAACAAGAGAATCCTCATGTATTTAGAAATTAAGAAATTGAATTCAAAATAACCCACACATAAAGGAAAAATCATAGAAACTGGAAAATATTTTGAACTGAATGAAACTGCGAATACCAGCACAGATTTTCTAGGATGTACCTAAAAGCATGCTTAGAGGATTTATGATATAAATGTATACTTTATAACAAAAGAAATGCTGAAAATCATTGAGCTAAGAATCTATATCTAGAAGTTAGCAAAATAATTTAAAAAATACAAAGAAAAAGTAGGAAAGGAAACTATTTAAGAGAAACTATTTATGAAATAGAAAAATGGATCCATAAAACCAAAATTTGGTTGTACAAAAATACAATAAAACTTATAAACCCATAATCAAGAAAAAAAAAGTTTAGATAACCAACATCAGGAATGAAAAAGGGGTCTTTATGCCATATTCTACAGACATTAAAAAGGAATAACAAGAAATCGTGAACTTAATTACCAAGAACAAAGGAAAAATTACATGAAATAGACTAATATCTAGAGAAAGATAACTTACCAATTTGATACAAGAAGAAATAGAAAACCTGAATAGATCTTCACTAATAATTCATTAAATTTCTAATCAGAAAACTTTAAAAGAACAAAACCTCTAGCCTAGATGACATAAGCAGAGAATTACACCAAACTGTTTAAGAAGAAATAACACTAATCATTTACAAAATTTTCCAGAAAGTTGAAAAAGAGGTAGTATACACCTTACTTTATGATCAGAGTAACCTTGACTCCAAAATTTGATAAGTTCATCATGAATAAAAATCACTCTTATGATCACATATGTAAAAATCCTAAATAAAATGTTCACAAACCAAATTTAGCAATGCACTGAAAGGATAATAAGTCACACTCAGGTTGGATTTATACTGGGAATGCAATATGGTTTCAAAATCAATCCATGTAACTCACCACATTAATAGATCTCTTCTCATTATTCCCATTAGCATCTCTACGACCATTCTTTACTCATCTCTGCCCTAAGCTGTGCCCTGGCATGTTGATAAGTTTCAACTGCTTCCTAGTCTGATATGTCAGTGGAAGACACTGGCAAAACAAGACAATAGAAAAGTGATGTCAGATATCTATTCATGCAGTTTTCCCTCCATCATGCTGTCCATTTGGACTGTTGCATTTATCAACCCCAAATTAAAGCTTCGATTAGGTAGTCCTCTCTTACAGCTTTGTATTTCACAAAAGTTAGGTAACCACTGCCTTCCTATCCTTTTGGCTTTGATATAATAAAGCTTCCCCAGGGACACCCCTGGTGGTCCAGTGGTAAAGAATCCACCTTCCAATGCAGGGGACGAGGGTTCAATCCCTGGTGGGGGAACTAAGATCCCACGTGCCGCAGGGCAAATAAGCCCACACGCCACAACTACTGAGCTTGCACTCCTCAACTAGAGAGTCCGTGTGCCACAAACTACAGAGCCCACGTGCTCTGAAGCCCAGGCACCACAGCCAGAGGAAAAAAACCCACACACCACAACTAGAGAGAAGCCTGTGCGCTGCAACTAGAGAGAAACCCAAGCAGACCACACGCCATAATGAAAAAGATCCCGCATGCTTCAACAAAGATCCTATGCACCGCAACTAAGACCCAACACAGCCAAAAAAATGAGACTAAATAAATAAAATAAATAAATACTTTCTAAAAAAAGCTTCCCCACTATAAATTGTTTTGAGGTGCTCTACCAATTCCTATTGGGTATTCTTAACACTATCTATGTCTTTGTACAACTTCTTTCCTGCTAATCACAGAGAAATAAAAAGTAATTAAATCTTATGATCATCTCAATAGGTGCAAAACAAGTAAATAATGAGATACTAATTCCTGTAGTAAATTCTTAACGAACTAAGATTAGAAGGAAATATTAACCTGATAAAGAGGAACCACAAGAGACCCATAGCAAACATCACACATAATGGTGAAGTGTTGAAAGCTTTCCTTTTAAGATCAGGAATGAGACAAGAATGTCCACTAACATCATTTTAATTCAATTTAGTACTGGTGGTTCTAAGCTGTACATTTAAAAAAAAAAGAAAGAGAAAGACATAAGATTTTGAAAAGGAGACATTTTAAATCTTTAAATTTGTTCACAGATAATGGAATTTGTAGAAAATGTAAAATAAGAAACAAATATAGAATTAGAATCAGTAGGAGGGGATCAAGATGGTGGAGTAAGAGGACATGGAGCTCACCTCACCCCACAAATACATCAAAGTACATCTACATGTGGAAAAATTTTCATGGAAAACTAACTGGAAAAAGGCAGAAGAACTATACAATCCAGGCTGCAAGAAAGATTCCCAAATAACTGGATAGGACGGGGGGAAAGAAGCATCAGGTTGAGACCTGTGCCCCTGGGAAGGGCCTAAGGAAAAAGCAAAGACCACATGGACAGACTATTGCCCTGGGACACAAGTGGGTCAAGCCACAGACTGGGCATCCCAGTCCTGGGTTTGTATGTGGAGAAGACAAGCCTCCTTGACTGCTGGAAGAACCCCTGGGGTGGACAAAAGGATGGAGAAGCCTAGAATCCACCCGTGAGGCATGTGCAGATGCTGGCTTGCCAACAGAGAGGGCAAAGAGAGCTCTGAATGAGTGACTGCTGTTTCACCACACACCCCAATACCAGCTGGGTGAACACCTGGTCTCCACTCATTCTAAAGGCTGCACAGCTACTTGAACCACCACAAGCAACACACCATAGTCCCCACTCCCAGCTGAGTGAATGCTCCAGCCTTGCCCATTGCACACCACAGCTTGGTGCTTGATCAAGGGCACGCAGGTCCTGGGAGAAGACTCAATCTAGGGATACAGAAGAGGCTTGGGGGCAGGAGGTGTGGTCCGGTAGACTTCATCTTTTTTATTTCAAGCCTTTTCTGACCACAATGGTATGAAACTAGAAATCAACCAGAGAAAGAAAAACAGGAAAAGAATGAACAGATAGAGTCTGAACAACATGCTACTAACAAACCAATGCGTGAACGATGAAATAAAAAAATACCTAGAGACAAATGAAAATAAAAACACAACCTTACAAAATCTATGGGATACAACAAAAGCAGTTCTAAGAAGGAAATTCATAGCAATACAAGCCTTCCTCAAGAAACAAGAAAAATCTCAAATAAATAACCTAACCTACCATCTAAAAGAATTAGAAAAAGAGCAAACAAAACCCAAAATCAGCAGAAGGAAGGAAATAATAAAGATGAGAAAATAAATAAAACAGATTTTAAAAACAATAGAAAGATCAATAAAACAAGGAGCTGTTTTTCTGAAAATATGAACAAAGTTGACAAACCTCTAGCCAGACTTGCCAAGAAGAAAAAAGAACACAAATAAAATTTAAAAATGGAAGAAGAGAAAAAACAACTGAGATCAAGAGATACAAAAAAAAATCGTAAGAGAGCACTGTGAACAGTTATATGCCAACAAATTGGGCAACCTAGAAGGACAATCTTCTAGAAACATACTGCCTATGAGGACTGAGACAAGAAGAAACAGACAATTTGAATAGACTGCTCACTAGAAGTGAAATAGAATCTGTAATTAAAAAAACAAACAAACAAAAAAACCTCCCTGAAAACAAAAGTTCAGGACTGGATGGCTTCACTGGGAAATTCTACCAAAAATATAAAGAAGAACTTACACCTATTCTCCTCAAACTACTTCAAAAAATTGAAGAGGAGAGAACAAGCCCAAATTCATTCTATGAGGCCACCATTACCTTAATACCAAAATCAGACAAAGATATTACAAAATTTGAGCAATATTTCTGATGAATATAGATGTAAAAACCCTCAACAAAACATTAGTAAACCGAATCCAACAATATATTAAAAGGATCATAAACCATGATCAAGTTGGATTTATTCCAGAGTCACAAGGATGTTTCAACATATGCAAATCATTCAGTTGATACAAAACATCAATAAAAGAAAAGACAAAAGCCATATGATTATCTCAACAGAGGCAGAAAAAGCATTTGACACAATTCAACATCCATTCAGGATAAAAACTCTCATCAAAGTGGGTATAGGGGGCTTCCCTGGTGGCGCAGTGGTTGAGAGTCTGCCTGCCAATGCATGGGACATGGGTTCATGCCCCAGTCTGGGAAGATCCCACATGCCGCGGAGCAGCTGGGCCCGTGAGCCATGGTCGCTGAGCCTGCATGTCCGGAGCCTGTGCTCCATGACAGGAGAGGCCACAGCAGTGAGAGGCCCACATACCCCCCCCCAAAAAAAAGTGGGTATAAGGGAACATATTTCAACATAATAAAGACAATTTATAATAAACCCACAGCCAACATAATATTCAATAGAGAAAAAGTGAAAGCCTTCTCACTAAATTCAGGGCATACGCTCACCACGTCTATTTAACATAGTATTGGAAGTCCTAGCCACAGCAATCAGACAAGAAAAATAAATAAAAGTTATCCAAATTGGAAGGGAAGAGGTAAAACTGTCATTATTTGCAGAAGACATGATACTCTATATAGAGAATACAAAATTCTGCACCCAAAAACTATTAGAATAAATGAATTCATCAAGGTTAATACACAGAAATCTGTTGCATTTCTATACACTAATAACGAAATATCAGAAAGAAAGTAAAAAAAAATCACATCAAAAAATAAAACAAACAAACAAAACCTAGGGATGTATAGTCAATTAATCTACAACAAAGTAAGCAAGAATATACAATGGAGAAAACACAGTCTCTTCAACAAGTTGTGCTGGGAAAGCTGGGTAGCCACATGTAAAACAAGGAAATTAGAACATTCCTTCCCACCATATATAAAAGTAAACTCAAAATCGTTTAAAGACCAAATGTAAGACATCAAACCATAGAACTGGAAGCATGTGTAGACAAAACACTCTGATTTAAATTGTAGCTATATTTTCTTAAATCAATTTCCCAAGGCAAAAGAACTAAAATAAATAAACAAATGGGACCTAATCAAACTTAAAAGCTTTTGCACAGCAAAGGATACCATCAACAAAAAGAAAAAACAATGTACGGAATGGGAGAAAATATTAACAAATGATGCAACCAACAAGAGGTTAATATCCAAAATATACAAACAACTCCTACAACTCAATATCAAAAAAAATCTAATCTAAAAATGGGCAGAAGACTTGAATAGACATTTTTCCAAAGAACACATACAGATGGCTAAGTTCATGAAAAGCTGCTCAACATCATTAATTATTACAGAAATGCAAATCAAAACCACAATGGGGTATCACCTTACACCTGTCAGAATGACTATCCTCAAAAAATCTACAAATAACAAATGTTATAAATGATGTAGAGAAAAGGGAACCCTCATACACTGAGGTGGGAAAGTAAGTTAGTGTAGCCACTATGGAAAACAGTATGGAGGTCCCTTAAAAACTAAAAATAGAACTACCATATGATCCAGCAATTCCATTCCTGGGAATATATTTTGAAAAAAATAAAATACTAATTTGAAATGATAGATGCACCCTAGTGTTCATAGGAGTACTATTTACGATAGTCAAGACATGGAAGCCACTCTAATGCCCATGAAAAGATGACTAGATTCAGAGTATGTGGTATATATACCATGGAATATTACTCAGCAATAAAAAATAATGAAATATTGCCATTTTCAACAACGTGTATGGACCTAGAGAACATTATGCTTAGTGAAGTAAGTCAGACAGAGAATGACAAGTACTATATGATATCACCTAGATATGGAACCTAAAAAATAATACAAATGAATATATATACAAAACAGAAACAGACTCATAGACATAGACATTTGTGGTTACCAAAGAGGAGAAAGAAGAGGGGAGAGACAAATTAGGGTTTTGAGATTAACAGACACAAATTACCGTACATAAAACAGAAAAGCAACAAAGATTTACTATATAGCACAGGAGACTATACCCATAGCCTATAATGGAATATAATCTGCAAAAATACTGTATCACTATGCTGTACACCTGAAACTAACACAATAGTCTAAGTCAACCATACTTCAATTTAAAAAAAGACACTTAAGTATGCATTAATAAAATAACTCTTGATTATATAATAATAGTAACTTCTGTGCTATTTTTGAAGTTTGAAATCTATACTTTCTAAAAATTAAGTAATGGGTATTTTTCTTCTATTAAACTACTAAAAAATAACTGATTAAAAAAAGAATGATAATCAGTAAAATTTAGCAGCAGTTAATGTGCAAGAATCATTTCTATTTCTTACACTGACAAACAATAGACAAAATGTAAAAATATACCATTTACAACATTACAAACAGCAAATATCTAGAATTAATCCAGCAAAAAATATATAAGGTCACTTGCATAAAAGTATAAAATATCACTGAGAGAAATTAAAGAAGACTTAAATGAACAGAGCATGTTCATGGATTTGAAACATGAAACCATAAACATCTCATTTCTCTCAAAATGGATCAAAATCGTGTCAGGTTTGTGTGTGCATATGTGTATGAGAAATGAGAAATGCATGAAGGGGGTATAAGTTTATTTAATAAAAAACACAGTAAATGAAACATTTAAAAAATAGTTAATTGACATCAGAATTGCAGGAGAAAAAATAGGTATTTTGTGGGGTCTTTAAAAAAGTGAAGGTATCAAATGATACTTAATAAAACATTTGTCAACTTAATGTTTAGTCACTATAGATTTGAACTTGATTAATAGTAAATAAAAATAAAATAATAAAAAATAAGCAAAATTTATATTGAAAGGCAGAGTCAAGAAAGAATAATTGACATTCATGAAGAAGCAAAAGGTAGGACATATCATGTTATCACAATATCATCAAAATTCATAACATTATCATAATTAACAACTTATAAAATTATAATAATTAAGACAAAATAATATTGGCACGAGGACAGATAAGTCAATGAAATAGAAAGGATCATGCAGAAACAAATTCAGACATATATAAAAACTCTACGAAATCTAAAAAAAAATATGGTTCTGAAAAATTCAGGGGCAGAACAGGAATAAAGACGCAGATGTAGAGAATGGAGTTGAGTACACGGGGAGGGGGAAGGGTAAACTGGGACGAAGTGAGAGAGTGATATGGACATATATACACTACCAAATGTAAAATAGATAGCTAGTGGGAAGCAGCCACATAGCTCAGGGAGATCAGCTCGGTGCTTTGTGACCACCTAGAGGGGTGGGATAGGGAGGGTGGGAGGGAGACGCAAGAGGGAGGAGATATCCCTATATGTATAGCTGATTCACTTTGTTATAAAGCAGAAACTAACACACCATTGTAAAGCAATTATACTCCAATAAAGGTGTAAAAACAACAACAACGACAACAAAAGAAACACTTCTATGAGAAGGTACCACTACAGAGTAATGGGAAAAGGACAGTATTTTCAATAAAAGATGGGACAATGTGATAGTCATATGGAAAGCAATATACTTGAACCCTTTCTCATACCATGTATAAATATCATCTGTAAGTGGTCTACAGATTTAAATGTAAAAACTAAAACAATACATGTTATAGAAGTTAATATAAAACATCATTTTTACAATATTGGGATACAGCAAGTTTGGGTAAGTAAGAAACAAAATTACACTGGAGTGTATTAAAATCAAACATTACTGTTTACCAAAAAGCTATTAAGAGAATGAAAATACAAGCTACAAAATGGCAGAAGATATTTGCTCTGTGTATAACTGACAAAAGGTAGAATACAGTAGTTCTCCCCAATTCACAGGGGATAAGTTCCATCTAAGACCCCCAGTAAATGCCTGAAACCACAGGTAGTACCAAACCCTATATATATTAATACAATGTATTTTCCTATATATATTTACATACCTGTGATAAAGTTTAATTTATATATTAGGCACAGTAAGAGATTATCAACCGTAACTAATAATAAAATAGAATAATTATAACAATATACTGTAACAAACGTCATGTGAATGTGGGCTCTCTCAAAATATCTTATTGTACAAATTTAATACCTTTTCTATCTTTCAGCACTTATCATGCACTGTGGCCATAACTTTTGCAGCCTGAGGTGTGACGGCAAAACTAGCATGAATTTCTTTTTCCTTTTTCACAATTTTATGAATAGGAGATTTGTTCTTACCATAGATCTTAGCAACCTCACATACAATTTTTTTTCTTTCCTTATTAGGTCAAGAACTTTAAACTTTTTACTTAAAAGAAGCACTTTATGGCTTCTCTTTGGCATATCTGAATTGCCAGCGTCACTACTTTTGCACTATGGGGCCATTATATAGGGTTACTTGACACAAGGGTTATGTTATCTCAACAGTGATAATGGAGATGGCTAGTAAGAGACAAACAGGAATGATATGCTGGACAAAGTGATGATTCACATCCCGGGGGGGGAGGGGGGAATAAAGCGGGATATCGTGATACTTCATCAAACTACTCAGAACAGTGGGCAGTGTAACACCCCAGAATTATTAATATCTGGAATTTTCCATTTAGTATTTTTGGACGACGGTTGACCACAGGTAGCTGAAACCACAGAAAGTGAAACCACGGATAAGGGGGGCACAAATGTATACAGATAAACCCTAATAACCAACAAGAAAAGAGAGGGGAAAAATGAGCAAATGTTTGAACATTCACTTCAAAAAAAAAAAAAACCCAGGATTCCTAAATGGTTAATAAACATGTTAAGAGGACACTCAAACTCATTAGTAATCATGGAAATAAAACTTATAATCACAGTGAAATATTAATCCTCATCAATTAGAACATTTATAATAAAAACAAACTCATAACATCAAGTATTGGTGTAGACGTGGAGCCCAAGGAACACTTCAACACTACAGCTGGGAATGTCAATTGATACAAACAGTCTGAAAGCTAGTTTAAAATTATCTGTCAATAATGAAGATAGATAACCCCTATGATATAGCAACATCACTGCTAGAATTATATTCAACAGAGACAAGCCCGTGTGCGTTAACAGGCATGGGCAAGAATGTTCATGCAGTATTATTTTTAATAGTCAAAAACTTAGGCAATCTAAATATATATCACAGCCAAATGGATTAAAAAATTATAATATTCATACAGTGGAATACTACAGACAGTAGGGCAAGGAAGTAAATATCTAGTGTCGCATAGACATATCTCACAGAGTGTTAAGTGAAAGTCAGACAAAATGAATATATTAACTACACAGTTCCATTTACGTAATTTCAAAAACAAGACAAAATTAAACTCTAAGTTTTTTGGGGGGAGCACATCCTTATATGGTACAATTCAAAAAAAATAATGATACTATTACAATCAAATTCAGAAGACTGATCCCTTGGTGAAGATAGCTGGAGGCAAAAGAGGGGTTTTTGGAGTTGTGACCAAGTGGTGCTTATATGTTTTTGATTTGCAATAATTTTACTGAGCTGTGTAAGTTCTGCCTCTTTTCCTAATGTACATTATATTTTGCAATAAATAAAAGATTTAAAATCAAACTTATAAAAAACTACTAGACAGAAATTGTAGCTGTTAATTAAAATGACAACAGACTTCTTTACAGCAACAAGAAAAGCCAGAAAACAATTTTAAAAACTTACATCAATGGGAGGTAAATAAACTATAATTAATTGGTTATCTTAAGATTTACACTCATTAACAGCAGATTGGAAGTTTGAAGGTAAAATGAAATCAGTAACAGACTCTAGAAGAAGACATTTTTTTTTAACACTTAAACATCATGTGAAGTTTTGACCCTGATTTTTGTCCTTGATTTTTTGACCCTAATATCTGCCTTTAAAATGAAGAGGTTCTTGGTGATAAAGACAACATTTAACTCACAGCCAGTCTTTCTAGAATCTCAAAAATAAAAAAAGGGGGGGCTTCCCTGGTGGCGCAGAGGTTTAGAGTCCGTCTGCTGATGCAGGGGACATGGGTTCGTGCCCCGGTCCGGGAGGATCCCACATGCCGCAGAGCGGCTGGGCCTGTGAGCCATGGCTGCTGAGCTTGCGCATCCGGAGCCTGTGCTCCGCAGTGGGAGAGGCCACAATAGTGAGAGGCCCGCGTACTGCAAAAAAATAAAAATTAAAAAATAAAAAAAAATTTAAAAAAGGAAAATATTCTGTGCTTTTAGAGTGTTCTAAAAATGTAATATTAAAAGGTAATTGAGGGACTTTAACTGTATCATATTCATAAGATAGAGGAGGGACTTCTCAGAAATAGGACCCAACTTTGATAAAGGCATCACAATGTCAGAAGTATGGTTGAGTTCAGGAAACTAGAAGAAGCTGCATGAGGCTACAGTCACAGTTACAGGTCGGGGAGCTAGAGCAGTTAAAGCAAAACACTAAAACTGGCTCTAGAGTATAAGAAGCATTTAAGTGACATAAGAATATTTAAAAGATTCTGAGAAGAAAATGATTAGACTAGATATTTACCTTAGGAAAATCCTCCTCATAGGTGAATATTGGAAAAAGGGAATATTGAAATCCCAGGGACCAGTTAGGATCTTTTCAAGTCCAGGAAAGAAATGGTGAGTATCTTAACTAAGGAGCAACTGTATGACTAGACACGAAAGATCCAATTTATATTTTTTAAATTTTATTTTTTATACAGCAGCTTATTAGTTATCCATTTTATACATATTAGTATATATATGTCAATCCCAATCTCCCAATTCATCCCACCAGCACCACGCCCCCCCCCCCACCCCGCTTTCCCCCCTTGGTGTCCATATGTTTGTTCTCTAAATCTGTGTCTCTATGTTTGCCTTGCAAACCGGTTCACTGTACCAATTTTCTGGATTCCACATATATGCGTTAATATACGATATTTGTTTTTCTCTTTCTGACTTACTTCACTCTGTATGACAGTCTCTAGACGCATCCATGTCTCTACAAATGACCCAATTTCGTTCCTTTTATGGCTGAGTAATACTCCATTGTATATATGTACCACATCTTCTTTACCCATTTGTCTGTCGGTGGGCATTTACGTTGCTAACATGACCTGGCTATTGTAAACAGTGCTGCAATGAACATTGGGGTGCATGTGTCTTTTTGAATTATGGTTTTCTCTGGGTATATGCCCAGTAGTGGGACTGCTGGGTCATATGATAATTCTATTTTTAGTTTTTAAAGGAACCTCCATACTGTTCTCCATAGTAGTTGTATCCATTTACATTCCCACCAACAGTGCAAGAGGGTTTCCTTTTCTCCACACCCTCTCCAGCATTTGTTGTTTGTAGATTTTCTGATGATATCCATGCTAACCGGTGTGAGGTGATACCTCATTGTAGATTTGATTTGCATTTCTCTAATAATTAGTGATGTTGAGCAGCTTTTCATGTGCTTCTTGGCCATCTGTATGTCTTTGTTGGAGAAATGTCTATTTAGGTCTTCTGTCCATTTTTTGATTGGGTTGTTTGTTTTTTTTTAATATTGAGCTGCATGAGCTGTTTATATATTTTGGAGATTAATCCTTTGTCCATTGATTCGCTTGCAAATATTTTCTCCCATTCTGAGGGTTATCTTTTCATCTTGTTTATAGTTCCTTTGCTGTGTAAAAGCTTTTAAGTTTCACTAGGTCCCATTTGTTTATTTTTCTTTTTATTGCCATTACTCTAGGAGGTAGGTCAAAGAAGATTTTGCTGTGATTTATGTCAGAGAGTGTACTTCCTATGTTTTCCTCTAAGAGTTTTATAGTGTCCGGTCTAACATTTAGGTCTTTAATTCATTTTGAGTTTATTTTTGTGTATGGTGCTAGGGAGTGTTGTAATTTCATTCTTTTACATGTAGCTGCCTAGTTTTCCCAGCACAACTTACTGAAGAGACTCTCTTTTCTCCATTATATATACTTGCCTCCATTTTCATACATTAGTTGACCATAGGTGCATGGGTTTATCTCTGGGCTATCCTGTTCCATTGATCTATATTTCTGATTCTGTGCCAGTACCATATTGTCCTGATTACTGTAGCTTTGTAGTATAGTCTGAAGTCAGGGAGTCTGATTGCTCCAGCTTGGTTTTTTTCCCTCAGGATAGTTTTGGCTATTTGGGGTCTTTTTTGTCTCCATACAAATTTTAACATTTTTTCTTATAGTTCCGTAAAAAATGCCATTGGTAATTTGATAGGTATTGCATTAAATCTATAGATTGCTTTGGGTACTATAGTCATTTTCACAATATTCATTCTTCCAATCCAAGAACATGGTATATTTGTCCATCTGTTTGTGTCATCTTTGATTTCTTTCATCAGTGTCTTACAGATTTCTGAGTACAGATCTTTTACCTCATTAGGTAGGTTTCTTCCTAGTTATTTTATTCTTTTTGTTGCAATGGTGAATGAGATTGTTTCCTTAATTTCTCTTTCTGATCTTTCATTGTTAGTGTATAGGAATGCAGGAGATTTCTGTGCATTCATTTTGTATCCTGCAAATTTACCAAATTCATTGATTAGCTCTAGTAGTTTTCTCATGGCATCTTTAGGATTCTCTATGTATAGTATCATGTCATCTGCAAACAGTGACAGCTTTACTTCTTCTTTTCCAGTTTGTATTCCTTTTATTTCTTTTTCTTCTCTGATTGCCATGGCTAGGACTTCCAAAACTATGCTGAAAAAGAGTGGCAAGAGTGGACATCCTTGTCTTATTCCTGATCTTAGAGAAAATGTTTTCAGTTTTTCACCATTGAGGTTGATGTTGGCTGTGGGTTTGTCATATATGGCCTTTATTATGTTGAAGGAGGTTCCCTCTATGCCCACTTTCTGGATAGTTTTTACCATAAATGGGTGTTGAATATTGTCAAAAGCTTTTTCTGCATCTATTGAGATGATCATATGGATTTTTTTTTTTTTTTTTTTTTTGGCGGTAAGCGGGCCTCTCACTGTTGGGGCCTCTTCCGTTGTGGAGCGCAGGCTCAGCGGCCATAGCTCACGGGCCTAGCCGCTCCGCGGCATGTGGGATCTTCCCAGACCGGGGCACGAACCCGTGTCCCCTGCATCGGCAGGCGGACTCTCAACCACTGCGCCACCAGGGAAGCCCCTTGCTGTGTTTTGAGTGGGATATTTATAATATAAAAGAAGACCATTTGTCTTATTTTGCCTTTTTAGAGGACTGACTGAAAACTATTCATTCCCTGGATATCATGTGACCCTTCCCCTACCCTCATCCACTCTTGCCAAGTGGTTCATTGACCCTTAAGTATTGAACTGGCAAGAGTTTTGCAACATGGTTCAGTAAGGCTTAATGTGGGATGACACATTCCCCAAAATAATATTTGGTCTGGAGGGAACTTGTGAAGCAGTAGCTAATTCGACTGGGAGGAACGTTGGGGACATGCACTCCAATTCACTCTTCCCAGAATCACTTCCTTTATAAATTTATAACAGAAATCTTGGCTTAGATACGTAAAATCATTTTTCACATTTTGAACAGCTTACAATGTATTTGTTCTTAATATTTCATGGACAACAATATTAAGTATATGTATCAAAATCACTTTGTCCTATACTTCTCTTTCATCTTTACTGTTCAGTTTAGTATTCTTTACAGTTTGTTGCTCACATAGGATTATCCTCTAATCACAGCTAGAAAACAATGAAAAAAAACATCTCTGAGTATAATGCTTCAGTATTAGGATAATGGTTTGGAATAGAAAAGAGAAGCAGCTGTATAACTTCCTTGAGTTTGTGATGGATAATTTGTCATGTTCTAAGCAAAGAATCCAGAGAATCATATCATGCACAGGGTCACTAAAAGTTTTAGGACTGGTTTTTCTCGACAAAATGAGAATGCCAGGAATAGGACTCAATGACCCAGTCTTCATACTTGAACTTGGCTAACTGTCTTCAGATACTTGAGATACCTTATTCTGAACTATCAAAAAAGTAAAATGGCAGGTAACACCTAAGGCTAATTATACTTACTTTTCATGAGGTAGATTGTTATGTGTGGGGATCTAGGGTGGAGGATGTTGGAGACAATAAAGAATAAATATACAAATTAAAATTTCAAATAAAAGATTTTTACATATGTGATTAAGTCAGCTCTCAGACAGAAGACCCATGAGGAAAGGGATCACCTCACACTCAGTTGTACGGACAATCAGCACCTTCTTCACAGTGTTTCCTCATTTTGTAAATATGGACTTGGCATTTTAACTTCATTTTTTTCTCTTTTTGGCTACACTGAGCAGCATATAGGATGTTAGTTCCCCAACCAGGGATCAAACCCATGCCCACTGCATTGGAAGCGCAGAGTCTTAACCACTGGACCACCAGGGAAGTCCAGCATTTTAACTTTTAATGAAGGTATTATTAATCACCAACTATAGGATACTGGAAAAGTCATTAACTTGGGTCTTAATTTCTATATCTGTCAAATAAGAATACTGAATATGTTTGATGCTAGTGATAGGATAGAGTCCACTACAGCTATGGGAAGTTGGATAAGAGTTGGCATGGAAAATTGATTTTATTATAGCAAAAATCTCTGAATTTTTTTTGGAGAGAAAATACTTGTTGAGACTTGAGCATAGATTTAAATGAGAAGAATGCAAAATCAACTACCCAATAAATGTAACAAAATTCAGAAACTTCTTATATAGACCATGATTGCTCTATATTCTGTATCAGAGTATGTATCACTTGGACCTATTTGCAGCATTCCTGAGGTCATGATTTATGAAAAAAATACATGGAATATAGGCATTTGAGTCAACCACATGCTATCATGCTATCTAAACAAAAGCATTTTTGTATAAAAATGATTTATATGTGAAAAATCATAGCAAGTTTAATCACTATAGATGAGATCATGGATGCTGAGTCCATAGTCCTTTTAAACAAATAGAAAATGGTTGCTTTCACATAGCGCAATCTGAATTCAGACTACCCCAGTTGAACAAGTGATGCAGGCTGGCTGTATTTACCCTATTATATAATTTTTTATATTGTTGTCACTTTATACAATTCATATCTTTCTTTTTAGCCTGACCCACTCAGTGGGTCAGGCTAAAAAGACCCACTAAAAAGACTTTCAGAACTATGTGTTTCTTTTCCATTGCCTTTTGTTTCTGTTAGCCATTAAATTACTCTAGCCAAGCATATTCTAAAAGTACTCAAAGAAAAAAATGGTTTTTTGTTTGTTTTGCAAAGTTGCAAACTTTGCATCTTAGTTTAGAAGTATTTGAAATAAAAACCTAATGGTATATTTTGGGAATATTCTCTCTGCGATTCTATAAGGCAAATGCCACATACGAAAGTTGATAGTGGTTCCTTCGGTTGATCATCATCCTGTAAAGGAGACTAGTTCACCATCAAGTAGAGAATAATGTTATTTTCTTTTGTGAAAGCTCTACAGAGATGTACTATTTAGTCCAAGTATAATAAATCATATTGGGGAAATTATTTGTTAGCAAATATGTAGTTCCTTGAAGAAAGCACCTGAAACAATATGGCTTTACACTCAAACAAGATAACTCCTCTGGTTTTCTTCAGAAACAGATTTTCCATAAATCTAACAAGTGGTGAGTAATGCCATCCTAACTTAAGACATTAGGTGTCCTCATGTAGAACAGTTCTAATAAGCAAATTATGTTATGAAGCCTATTTTATCATCTTTTAGTAATTTAATTTTGATAAGGACTATCTGAAAAATAGTACCCAGTAAAATATGTTGATTTTTTTCTACATTCATAAGTTTGTCAATCAAACATTAAGTCTTTTCAACTAACAGAGGATTAAGGGGCCTGGAAATAATAATACATGATGAGTCATTGGTGAATTTTAGTTCAATTAACCTTTATTCTGACAGTAAGTTCTGACATATTCTCCTTAGTCCTGTCGACTGGAAAGGCTAAAGGTAACTAGAATATGAGAAAAGCAAATATACTGCTGTTCTGCAAAAACTCTACACTGTTATCAATAAGATAAAGAACTTGGACAGAACACAACTGGACAATAACCATATTTTATTTAAAAAAGAAATTGGCCACAAGGTATCTACTGATAGCTCAATCCAATAAAATCAGGTTTTTTAGCATCTGACAGAGTCCTTTTTTTTTCACTTTAAAAATCATCACTGAGTTATTTTTTTTTAATTCCAATGATTTTAACTACTATATACACGTGTGAATGACTATCCAAATTTCTGATCCAATTACTCCATGATCTTCAACACCTATGCATCATAATACCTTATGCAAGGTCTCCCAGACACTCTTACATCAACAGACTTTAAACCAAACTCAAAATTTCCCCTCTCTCTCTTGCAATCTGTGTTCCAGTATCCACCAGTTACCTATTCAGGTCTTTCTCACTATCTTATAAGCTTGTTGAGTGTAAAATGTGTGCTTATATTTATTTTACCACTATGTATACTCAACACCAGAACACTGAGAAAAATGAATGAACATTTGAATCATAGTCTAGATACAATCCAGTCCTGAAACCTCAAATTCATCATGACTCTTCCTCTAGCACATTGCTTCTGACAAACAAGTTCCTTTGAGTTTGTTTGTTTGTGTTTCTAATAACTGCTTTACTAAGCCCAGGTCAGAGTAGACTGAGGTGGGGTAAACAGTGGCACTGATGCTGTGCATATTACGGTTAAAGTAGGCTAATTTGAGCAGGATCTTTGCCAAAAGAGAGAGCTGTGGCCTGGAAATCCAAGATTAAAGGAATAACTAGCATGTGGGGGTGAAGACAAGGACAACATTGGGGGCTCTTTTGGAGTAAGCAGCCTGAACGGCAAAAACAAGAGTCGATTTCAAAGATAACAGGATATAAATTCAGCACTTAGGGATTAATTGCAAAGTAAGAGGAGTGAATTGTAAATGTTCTCCCAGAGAGATGTATTTTCCTAGACATTAATTCTTTGGAGATGCCTTCTATGGTATCACGGAAATAGTTACTACATCCTCTGGATGGAGGGTCCATCTGTTCATGTCTTAACTATCACTACTTTTAGCAAGAGAAATTCTTTGGTTTTTCCCCAATGAGACATGTTATAATTCTTATAAAATGTACTTTCCTTATTATGTTCCGTGACTGAGCACAGACGGCACATATGTGATCAGCTTCTGTCATAGAAAATACATATCATTTAAAGGGTATGATTTGTGCCATAGAAGTTGACTACTGAAAACTTTAAAACACAACTTTTCATTGAGATATGGTTGTATAATATTACATTTGCATGGATACATCAAACGTTTTCCCCTTGGAGAAAACAGTATTTTTCAAATTCCTATGAGTGTGAAAGATATTAGATATAATAAAATCGTACTATTCAGCATTTCTTAACATTGTTAATATTCACTAACTATAGTTGTAATACTTTTTTAAGATGTTATATTTTCATGGTGATATAAGGACTGAATGAAACCAACACTTTTATTTTTAAAGACTATGCAGCCAATTCTCCATTTTCAATGTGCAAATATTAAAAAATATTCCCTGAGGACTTGAAATACTTTATCATTTATTTAAAGTTTTCCTTTCCAAGACTTATATTTAATTTTGGATTCAATCATCCTTGGAAATGCTTTCAATTTTGCTTAGGGCATATTCTGGAGTAAATAGAAACTTGTTTATATACTTTAAAAAATGAGTATACTTCATGAACTGGTACCTTTATCACACACAAATAATTGCAGCAAACAAAATAAGATGGTGGGCGCAGGGAAACCATCTTGCATTTGAATCTCAAGGGGTACAAAAAGTCCTGGGAAGCATTCCATGCATTTGCCCTGGGAAAAGGCATTGTAATTTGAAATGCTATCTCATAACCCATAACTTTCTTATTGCATGGTCCATACATTTTTTATTTTTTTTAAGTGTAGGAATAAAAAAGCAAGGTTTTTTTTTAATCTTTCAAAGAACATATAAATGAAATATGTATTTCAGCAGAAAAACAACTTAATTTATAAGCACCATGCAAGAGAGCCACTTAGGTTCTAAAACTATGTTGAAAATCCAGTTAAGCAAGTCAGAGCCACACTTGTGGATGAGTCCCTTTAACTGTCTCACGTAAGAGATATCATGTTTAACATGCTGTGCGTCTTCAAAGGAAAAAGACAACCCAGTTTGAGATTTAGTAAAACAATTTTTATGGGCTATTTAGCCCTCATATATCCATATAGAAAAGACCAACAAAAACTCCACCAATATTTTTCCTCTCCACAAAGAATAATATTTTTCAAGTTAATTTTTATTCTACAAGTTTTTCTTTATAAAACCCATCATATACTTTATTTACTATGTAAAAAATGAACTATGATTCTTTAACAGAATTCTAAATAACAATATAATAAATGTGAATTATATTTTTGTATGAACTTAACAGAATTCTAAATAATAGTATAATAAATATGAATTGTTTTCTGCATAAAATCACAAGATAATTTGCCTAGAAAATGGCCATTTCATCATACACTGCAGATATTATAAAACCAATTTAGAAGACCCCCAAGAAAATAAAAAGTCCAAGAAAAAGAATTCCGTATCAACTTGCCTCTAGCTTTCTTATCATGTAACATCAGTGAAACCTCCAAATTTACAAGGGCAAAGGAGAAAAGAAATAAAAAAAGGTCACACAGAGCAGCACCCAAATTAGGACCATTTTAATGTGTATCTAATAGTAACTAACTAACAGTAACTGAATCAGTTTCAAACTGATTTTCTCAATGGACCACCGTTGTTATTGAAAAATCTCCCTGATAGAATTGTATTCCTTTGAGACAAGGCCTTGGTACAATGCCTTAACAGGTACTATACAAAACCATTAAAACTATAACATAAGCTGATTGAGAGGGAGTCAAGGATTTTCATAAAAAGAAAAGAAGGGAACAAGGTCCTGGTTCAAGGTTTGTGCCCCATGCCAGAGACCAGTTGGCCCCCCTTGCCAAAGACAGACCCTCTAGAATGGCCATCAGGGAGGCCACTGTAAAAGGAAAGTGTCTGCTAATGAAAGTCGAATTAGATGAGTGAGGGGCAGAAGAAGAGGGGCATTCCAGCAATTAATACTCAGGCATTTGTGGGCTGGTATGTCATTGCTGTTATCTATCCATAGGCAACAGGACCTCAGTCACCAGCCTGAGCTATAAGTTAAGGGGTTAGTTGTGGAATAGAGTTTGAGAGATAACTAGCAGGACCAAGAATAAGAAATAAGCTGCCCACTATTCACAGTAGCCAAGACATGGAAACAACTTAAATGTCCATCAAAAGATGAATGGATAAAGAAGGTATAGTGTATATATACACAATGGAATACTACTCAGCCATAAAGAAAGAATGAACTATTGCCAACTGTAGCAACATGGATGACTCTAGAGATTATCACAGTAAGTGAAGTAAGTCAGAAAGACGACAAATATCATATGATATCACTTGTATATGGAATCTGAAAAAAATGATACAAATGAACTTATTTACAAAACAGAAACACCCTCACAGACATAGAGAACAGACTTGTGGTTGCCAAGGGGGAGAGGGAATAGGGGAGGGATGGTTTCGGAGTTTGGAATTAGCAGATGCAAACTAGTATATATAGAATGGTTAAACAGCAATGTCCTACTGTACAGCACAGGGAACTCTATTCAATATCCTGTGATAAACCAGAAATGGAAAACAATATGAAAAGAATGTATATATATATGTATGTATAATATAAATGAATCACCTTGCTGTATAGTGGAAACCAACACAACATCATAAATCAACTATACCTCAATAAAATAAATTTTTTAAGAAACAAACTGCCCAGCTACTGAGTTTGGCCTTCAGCTCCAAAGCTGAACTAGAGAAAGCAAAGTAGCTAGCCAAATTTTAATTTTAAACTCTGTAGAATTTAGCTTAAAGCAGCAGCTCAATTTTATTACTTGGGCAAACACGGTGGTCAGATGTAGTGTAAAAGAAATATAACTTGGGACAGCATGGAAGCTTGTTCCTCAGTTCTTATGTGTCATAAGGCAACTCATCTACTACAACTGGGGCACCAGAGCCCATGTGTTGTGATGGATTATTTATAAGCCAACACATAAATGTTATCTATATCATGGCAAGTTAAAAAATCTAAGTCTCATATCTCCATCTGTCTACACAAAATAGTAAAACCTACCTTTTAAGCCTCAGTGAGGAGTTTTTGATGGCACTCAACAAATGTTAGCTTTCAGTTGCTGGACACAGACAATTGAAAACAATTCCTGACTTAAACAGGACAGTCTGGGAGACAGAGCATGATTAAGCTCCAGCTTATTGATAGGAGACATATCAATGGATCTATCTAGTTGGGAGAACCTAGGGGAAGCAAAAGCAAGAGACTTCAGAGGGGGCTGATAATTATTTGTCATTAGTTACTTTCAGTGAAGCAATTTATTACTTCCTCTTCAACCAAGAGAGAAATTCTGATGGTATAGCACATGCAGTGTAATAATGAAGAACATAAGATACATGACTCCAGAGAGTAGAGGTGAATAAAGAAGGGCTAAAATGCCTGAAAAGTGGGGTTTGAAGAGAGAGATATGGACTGTGACCAGATCGCCTAATTAAAAACTATAGAAAGATAGCCCCAATTTCCACTTACAGTCATGGAGGTCTCAGGAAGGAAGATACTGTCTGATAGAGAGAGAAAACAAACAAACAAACAAAACAAAATGAAAAAATAGCCAATCCTGTTAACATTCCACAAAATTTATCTAACATTTACCATATGCAAACCATGGTAGTATAAGTAGAGAGTAGGAATGTAGATAAGATAACAAGCGTACATTTTACTTTGGTCAGAATTGTTAAGAGCAAAAAAAAAAATAAATGTCTCTTTTTAACTATCAGACTCAGAAATGGAACTGGGTGGACGTGAAAGTTCTCTGCCACACTAGGTCCTATGAGACACAGGGCCAAGATGCTAGAGTCCCATAAGATGAATTGGCTGAGAGCAAAGAGAATGAAGAGAAATATTTTGGAAAACAGATGTTGGTAGTGCGATTGTATAAGGAAAGAGCTTATGTGTAGAGAATGGAAGAGAAAAGGAACTCTAAAGAGGAGTAAGTGGAATGAAGGATTAAAACCCAATTATTTATATATATGTAACTATGACCTTAAAAATATTGCTTGAATGCATGAAATTTAATTGTAAAAATAGTCTTAAAAAAAGTACATCCTGAGAAATGTATTCAGCTATTTTGTTCGTGTGTCCTCCCTCTGCAATCAGCAAATTTATTTTTAAAAGGAGTGTTAGGGGGGCTTCCCTGGTGGCGCAGTGGTTAAGAACCCACCTGGCAATGCAGGGGACACAGGTTTGAGCCCTGGTCTGGGAAGATCCCACATGCTGTGGAGCAACTGAGCCCGTGCACCACAACTACTGAGCCTGCGCTCTAGAGCCCGTGAGCCACAACTACTGAGCCCGCGTGCCACAACTACTAAAGCCCGCTCCCCTAGAGCCCGTGCTCTGCAACAAAAGAAGCCACTGCAATGAGAAGACTGTGCACCGCAAGGAGGAGTAGCCCCCACTCACCGCAACTGGAGAAAGCCCGAGCACAGCAACAAAGACCCAGTGCAGCAAAAAATAAATAAATATTAAAAAAAAGTAAAAAAGGAGTGTTAGGGAACCATGGTTAGTTCTTTGCATCAACCCCTTCTACATTTGATTGAAAAGAATTAAAATGTGGCGTATGTCTCTTTCGATTAAGCATAATACTTTGATTAATGAGCAACTAACATTGTCTTATAATCTGAAAAAGGTATATATGTCATAGTCTTTCTCAAGACTCTCTCTTACAGGGTAAAAATCAGAATTACATGCTTTCTCAGCCAACACATTTGACACCAACAGACTTTACTCCCCTGCAAAACCAACATTTTACAAGCTCCATCCTTTCCTTAGATACATTACTCATTGTCTGTCTTGCTTTCTCCTGATAAATGGCTCCTGGTCACAATCAGCCATCAAGTCAACTGGGATGTGAGTTAAGACACTACTCAACACAATTTTACAACTTTTCCAGTGACTCTGCCTGGGCCTGCTGAGAGCCCTAAGTGTTTCCTTTGCATCCTACATGCTCTAAAGAGCCTTTTGTGTGTTATCACAACACTATCAGTATCGTGAATTCAGGATATGTTTGTTTTAGTGAAGTCCGTACTTTGTAATGCTCTGAAGTATCTTGGAAATATTGTTGAAGAATTCAGTTCCTTTACATTCTAAGAGTGACATGTACCTTGGCTGAACTTTAAAATAAATTCTATGTTTATCACTGTTTTACTGCATCCTTTTATTTTTGTTGGTTTCTCTTACAAGTATGAATTCTCTTTGATCTTCCCATACTTTGGAGCCACACAGAAATTTATAGAGTATGAGCCTCAATCTTTTTTTTGCTATAAAACAGCCTTGACAACTTAGTGCCACAATACTTCTCTTCTATAAGAACAAAAGACAACTCGTTTTTGATATCTGATCCTGGTTTGTTCTTTCAAAATCTTCAAAATGTTTCTTTTTTTTTTTTTGCGGTACGCGGGCCTCTCACTGTTGTGGCCTCTCCCGTTGCGGAGCACAGGCTCCCGACGCGCAGGCTCAGCGGCCATGGCTCACGGGTCTATCCGCTCCGCGGCATGTGGGATCTTCCCGGACCGGGGCACGAACCCGTGTCTCCTGCAATGGCAGGTGGACTCTCAACCACTGTGCCACCAGGGAAGCCCCAAAATATTTCTTTAAAACTTCCCAAGTCAAGCCATTTACCAAGAATATGAGAAAAAATACAGTTTACATTTTCTATATTTTTCCAAAAATTTCTGGATTTCCAACACAATGAGATTCACTAGTAATATTTCTTCTTCACGTTGAGATACTTATTTGAAAAGTCAACATGTACTATTTTTTTCTCCATTTCAACCAATCATCTTCAGCAACTGTAGCCCAGCCCACACTCCACACACAATACCCTTGAGAGTAACCCACAATGACAGGACAAGGATTCTTTGACCTTCAAATTCTTCCAACCTGGAGACTATTTTCTAATCTCAGTGATGTCTCCCAATGTACTAATTTACTTCTTTCTTTCAATTCCTTTCTCCCTTCCTTCCCTCCTTTCTTCCTTCCTTCTCTCCCATATTAAATGTTCATTTGTCTTCTACGATGTTTTAGCCTCTAGGCTAAGTGCTGGTGATATAGAAATGAAGCACCTGAAGCCCCAGATCTGAGAAGTTCTGCAGGGATCACAAGGCTATGGGGTAAGTGTTGACAAGGACAATCATGTGAGAGCACAGGGGAGGAGAATCTTCAGTGGTACTGCTTCCAGTTTCACTTAGCATTGGCAGCCTTCTGATAGGATTCATCAGCAGTCAGTGGTGATGGCTCCATCAGTGGTGATGGTTACTTGTGGGACTCAGTTTTCTCAGCAGTAGGTTTACAAGTACTTTTGACGCCCACTGAAGGGTTTCCCATGACTTGCTAACCTTTCTCACTGGACTGATCTGAAACAATCTACTGTAGGATAGCCTGTGGCAGCATTCCTGCTGATCCTTTAAGTGGCAACCAAGGTCTTAACTGGCTCTTTTAAAGAAGCGTTATCTCAAGCGTTAACTCAACACAGTTTAGCATAGCATTAGAGAAGCATATCACTATGAAACTACACAGTCATATCTGAACAATTGGCCTTAAATGCCCCTCATGCCTTTGATGTAGTGTGAATTCTCATAGTTTCAAAGAAATTTTTTATAATTGTGTTGCAGCATACGTTTGGTTGAAGAAATAGATCACAGAGAGTGTCACCCATCTCTATGTTCTGGAAGGAATGCTGCTAAATCTGATACCCACAACTGAGTCATTCAAAAAGCTGAGCCCCAAAGAACTCAAGATCCTTTAGCAATTGTGTAAATCTCTGGTAGACAGAGATTTGGACTGCATGGAGAACTTGGAATTCTCGATGGAAACATACTGACCAGACATTTGTTAAAATGTTACTCTTCAAATAAATACATGGCAAGAGTAATGCTTACTGTCAGATATTCTTAGAAGTACTAAGAAAGTAACTGAGGATGAGATAGGAAGAGATAGAAACCACAAGCAACATATTCAACAATAATAGTAATAGCTACCATTTACTATTCACTGCACTGAACTCTGTGCATGGATTACCTCATTCAATCCTCACAAAATCTTTTTGGGCTCAGTAAAATCATTGTGGCCATTTAACAATGACAGACTGAGGCTTAGAACGGCGTAATAGTACGAATTATCAGTTATATTTGTATGAGTATATAAAACTACAGAGGTATGATGCCTGTGTAGAGTATTTGACAAAAGTCTCGAATTTTCTTATGTATTGGGTATCTTCAGAAAAAGATTACAAAAAAATTCTTTTCCAAGGCATTTCTTGGTATTCCATTTTCTTAACTCAATGGCGTTCAAATTAGAGTATGTGGTCCACAAACGTTTTCCGATCTGTCATGACATAAGTCACATTGAGAGCAAGATTTTAGGCACATTTATAAATAAGAATGTAACACTGCCCTTAAATCTATGTACTTGATCATTTATCTGGTGATTAATTTTATTGTGTTTTTAAAAAGTACAAGTCCATAATAGTTTGTACATTTTTTAAAAAAGCAAACTACCTGTTCCACAGTTCATTAGACAGGCACAGTCTTGCCTGAGTTACCCACAAAATCTAAGTTTCAACCGAGACTGTGATAATGCAAGTGTCAAGTTATACCCACGGGACTCACATGTAAGGGAGATATTTCTTCGATATTTTCAGGGAGAAATTAAAATCTAACTTAAACGTACTGTAAATTATATTGCTTCTTCAGTTTCTAAATATGAAAAAATGAAAACAGTGGATCACATATTCTTTAGGTTTTTTCCTAAGTCTCTGTAGTATAATGATTGTAACACTTCTGTAGACAGTAAGACAGAAGAAAATGCTTCTTAAAATCTGGTTCACTGAAACTCCTAAAAAGCTCCTTGGAATTCCAGAGAGTTTCTTATGTTTGCCACATGTTATAACATGAATCTATTTCTTTTACATATGGTATGGATTGGTTTTCATATAAAACATTTCCATAGTATTGTCAGAATGAGTGCCATAGTTCCCATTCACTGTGGTATTTTGTTGATTTGGGGGAAAATTTAAGTTGGTAGGCTATACATAGTGAAACTGTGCATTCATAAACCAGGTTTAAGACTCCTGGTCTTTCTCATTATGCAAATTCTTTAAGCCTGAAGCTACCTGGGACTCCATCAAACACACGCTGCCTACCACAAAAACTGAGAGCATATATTGTGTCCAAAGTCACTTACTCTTGGAACATAAACTGCTAGAGGTCAGGTGCAAGAATAATTAAACGAGTATCTCCCAGTTGCAGAGAATTCATGCAAAACTCAGAAGTCCAAAAAATCACTCTTCAAGAGAGTACATCCTCAATTACTAAATCTGCTTCTTTATATACTTTATAAACGTGTGGCAGCATGATAAGTGGCCAGTCATCATTATACCCACCACAAAAGTTATTTATTCTTTAAGACAAAACAAAAACACTGGCACACCTAATTAAGGTCAAGATCAATAACATTTTACTTACCTTAAATTGATATATTCAATTCCAATTTATTTCCTCACATTTTACCACATCTTACTTAAGACAAAATTTCAAGATTCCCCTTGTATGTGATTTTAATAAGCTATATAGTTTTGTTTTTTAATAGATAACATAAATTGTATTCCATGACTGATGTCTACCATGTCTGCCAAGAAGTTTAATAGCTTTACTGATTGTTATGATTCAAATACACAGATTCTTGCTTCCCCCACTTTGCATCTTCCACCAACTCCGTCTACATTTCTGTTTCAGTCTCCGAAATATCACAAGCTACAATTCTAAGCCAGATTTACTTTCTGTTATCTTCCTTCAGTCTTTGTATAAACCTTTGTTATATAAACCTCTAGCTTTTCATGCTGTCAATTTTCCAGATGCTTTCGTTTTGTGATCCCTGATTTCCTCTTTTTTAAATTATGTCTATTTATAGTGATTCACAATTCACACAACATGCAAATACAAGAGCCAGGATTCTTCCATTTGCCAAATAACTATAAAGAAGTAAACTCTTATATGTAATAATTCACCAAAGAGGATCCACATTTGAAGAAAAATTATCTTACCTTCTTTAGTAATAATAACATACATAGACTATTAGATACATATTTATTTTATTTATTTTCCTGCGAGCATTCCAGACATTTATCAATGGCACATAGTGTTAGGAACCCAACTACGTATAGCACTGCCTTTTTTTCTATAAAACATCTAACAGACCATGTAAAAATTTTCTCTTGGGGATTCTATCAACATTCCTCAGGGTGGGTGACAAATGATTGATAAATTTTATTCTGATCTAAAAAATTGGCTAGGAAAGTCTAACACACTTATGTACACATTACCTGGTCCACATTGTTATCTATAAATACATAGCTAAGTCCCCAAACTAAATCTGTAGTGACTGACATTGAATTATTTTGCAGTTATTTTACTTACTCCCATGTTGAAAGCTACTAAGAGATTGAGAGGCAGTATATTGTCAGATAAAAGCCAATATGGCATATCGATCTTATTCCTTCATATATATGTGCCCTTCAGAAATGTCTTAAACTTCTATTTCAAGACGGTCACATCATGATTATTTAATAACCAGTGGGAAATTTAATTATAACTGAAGCATTTTATGATGGAAAGTATCTTGTATCGGAGTGGTTATGAAAACAAACGGAACCATATCAGCGGCAAAACATTTACTTATGCAGAAGGATTCAAAAATCTTCAACTACAGAAGCATAATTGAATTAAGCTAAGTGAATAGTTTTATATGCTAGAAGACGATTTATAGCACTGGAATATATTAAGAGGATGGCTGGAACAACTCACTGTCTATTTTTTTAAAGGACATTAAAAGTGACAAATCCTAAAACACCACCTGGCTCCTCTTTAGACTGAAAATAAAATACAGCTACCAGCTGCTTAGATATTTATTTACGAGTAATTGTGGCTTCTGTTTCAAACCCTATTTCTTGTTCTTTCCTTGAACAGCCTGGAAAAAAAAAAAAAACAGGCTTCTTTACACATAATAGAAGAGAGCATTAAAATAAAAATCTTAATTTATAATTATATTAAAATTAATATCACCTTTATTCCTGATAGTAACACAAATTTAGGAATCAGTCTATAATTTACTGAGGACTTTTAGTCTTAGAGACACCGAAAATATACCGAGAACAAATAAAAGAAAATAAATACTTAAATGCAGTTAGGAAATTCTATCTAGTTACAAACATCGGCCCAATGTTGACCACCTTGATGGCCCTTATCTCAGAGTTATTCATCCACTAACTACTGTGGCCCTTTTTTGCAACTGAAGGACATTTTGCTGGTTTTCAAGGCCATTTATCACTATGGTATAACAAGGCACCATCTGACATCCCTAGGGCGGAATGTGGTGAGGTTTGGTTTGTATGTTAAGCAGCAAGACATTTGGTTAACATTATGCTGCGTGTTTTTATTCACTATCAAATTAACTGCTTATTTAAATACTCCTATTACTGCTTGTTTTGTCCATATAAAAAGGTTTAAAGGCTTTCAAAAGTTAACTTAAGGAACTGAAGTTTAAATGCACCCACAGTTGGTCTGTGGTGGCGGTGGTGGTTGCTTGCTTGCTTTTTAAAATTCAACCCAATGTCATAGTGATGCGCTAAAATTCCTGTGCAGAAATGACAGTGACCTTGAAGTTGCAAAACATTTGTCAGCCAAGGTCATTTAGTACAGATTCAACCAGGCTGGCTTTCTAAGCTTCCTAAGGAAAAACAATGTATATGAATGGATATAAAACATGAGTCTTGGTGGAAAAAAAAAAAAAAAACTTCAATAATAAGGGTGGCAAGTTCAGATCCTGCAGCCCAGAAGTCAAAGCTTAAATTTGACTCACGTTCATTCACTGTATCAGCCATTGCTGTGCTCACTTTTGTGGAATTCTAACTTGGATGGCAAAAGGAAATTATGTTTTCATTGCTCTAGTGGCAGGAGACAGGAGAGAATGTTTCTCTTCGTAGGTGGAGTGAGACCTAAGGAGGTCCCTTCTCCAAAATAAAATGCAATCCTCTCATAGGTCAAGGGTTCCTAACATGGGAAGAAAGCAAGGGAACTATGGAGAGCCCCTTGAATTTTAAAGTAGAGAGAAGTCAAGTTTCAATTTCCACAACACTCTTTAACAATCCAATGTCTTCATTCTCAAAAGCAGTAGTCAAAATGAGAAAAAAAAAAGATGTAGCAAGAATCCAGCTGCAGTGTTCATTTTCTGCCCAAAGCAAATAATCATTGAGCAGAAGTTTCTTTTCCACATGTTGCTGGCTTTCAACATATATATACAATTTTAATCAAGAGCACGTGAGAGAGTTTGAAGTAGCCCTTAGAGCTCGAGCCAGAACCTCAGTGTTCTGGATTCTGACCCAGTGGCCACTGTGGATGGCTCACACAAGCATATTTAAAGTGATTTAAAAATGACTCCTTTGACTTAGAGAATCTTGTTTTCATAAAAGCCGTGGTATCTCACAAGCAATAATTATTTATGATTTACATAGTTAAACTTATCCAACACATGACCCGCTATTGATACTTTAGCCCTTAGCAATTGTTTACATTTAAGCCCATGGCATTTAAAAGTGGGCCTAAAGTGTACTACAGCTTGTCTATTACCCTATTTCTTCCACAGTGGATGCTGCATTTTACCTGTCAGGATTAAATCGTTTAAGTGATGGTAGATAACATCTACCATAAACAAAGGCCTCACAGACTAGACAAATTTCTTAAATACAATTTAGGATTACCCTTATTCATTCATTCATTTAATAAATATTCACTGAGCAACTTTGATGTGTCAAGCCCCAAGTTAGAGGCTGGTGATAAAGTCGTAAAGAAGTAATCAGATCTTTTGTCCTCAAGACCCAAAGATGTCATGTATGTGCAGGTATTGGTATATGGGGTGTGTGTGTGTGTTATTTTGGGGGGCAACAATTTTTTAAAAGTTACACCTACAGATACATCATTAGAAGCCATGGTAAGTGCTGTGAATGAAAAGTAGAACCTTCAACGAAAGTTTGTAACACAAGGCCTTATTTAAATATGTGGAATTCCAAAGTAACTGCAATCAGTGTTGTCTTGAATTGACTCAATGCAATTTGACATAGGCAACTTTTGTGTTGTGCATTCCTCCATATCTCTTTTAGGTGGTTTCTTGCAGCTTCCTCTAGTGATCAATGTCTCTGCTACTACATCCTCCCATCCCCGTGTCATGGGACCTGGCTATGAGCCCATACTCTTTTCTTTCTCAGTTAACTGAGGTCGCATTTTGCTACTCTTGGTAGCAAGAGTTTTAGCCATGAATGTGATGTATTTGCTAACTACTTGTTAGCAATGTCCTGATCCTTAAAAAGAAGGACAAAAGTAACTTCAGGAAACACAGAGGCCAGTTGAGCATGTTTCTAGCAAAATAGGATCTTGATGTTCCCCTCAAATAACAGTGCAAAGGAAGTTGCCAATTCTGGTCCCAACTGCAGCCAACCCTAAGCTAATGAATTGCTCTTTTCTGTGTAATCTTAGCATTATTCCACTGAAAAACTTGCTCCATTTTCTTTGGGCTATTATCACTTTTGTCAGGCATTTTTTCCACTTAAACCAAAGGAGATCCCATTCCAGCAGAAGGTTTATGTGTATTTTTTCTTCTTGGAGAAAAATGTTTTTCTGTCTTCATGGTGATTTGCAATTTTAGCATTTAAAAGATGAGTACCGGAACCTGATAGATTAGTTGACTCAAAGAACATTGATCCATCCGAGCCCCTGGTGATCCATTCTAATTTATATTCTAAACCATGATGCCTATGAATCAGGGTCAGCTTTGTTACCAGTGGGATCTCACACCTTGTGAAGATATATTGTTCTTGATTTTAGTTCTCATTTGAAACATGGGGCTATTTCACTAACAATCTCTAAAGTCACTTTTGATTTATTCTAAGACATATTAGAAGTTGCTCTTACTCTGAGTTTCTGTTTATTATAAGACAATGTATAAATTTCTGTATATATAAGCTTAAAAATAGAATACAGTTTTTGTGACAATTATAACTCAGCTTTGCACATTTAGGGATTATTTAGGGAATCTAGAACATTTATAAATGTGAAGTGTAGTGGTGTCTTACAAGAAAAGAAAACAGCCCTCCTTTGTATTTGTCTCTAATGTGGGATGGGCTCTCTTTAGCCAAGAGGTTCTTGCAATTAAAGCTTCAGAATATATAACAGTAGAATTGATTATGTAACATCAGTTATTTATCGTATAAGTAGATATCTGTATAAATATATAAACATGACCACTATGTTTTCTTGCTTGGAGGTAAGGGCAGAATGAAGAGGTGGGTGAGAAATGTTTATAAATATTAACTCCCAAATAATATGTTAAAGCTAGAGTCCAAAATCCAATTAATGTTCAAAGTAGAATTAGTGTATTTTACTTTACAATCCACTTATACTCTCAAAGCCAAAGTATTTATTAAGGCATTCTGCTATAATTAGAAGACTTACCATATGAAAGAATTTAGTAAGTCCAAGGTTGGGTTCTGAAATGTAAACCTTTTTTCTATACCAATGACTTTTAATAAAGGCTGAATTTCTTATATAAACATAACACTTTTGATTTGGGAGTAGATGAATAATTGACCGAGCACAAACTAAAATTTTTGTTTCCTGCTGTAGTTATCATTAGTATCAGAAAAAGTTGTAGTGGTCAAGTTATTCTTGAAAAGTTTGTAGTTTTAGGAAGAATCCCAAGAAGCCAAGGGCTCTGGATCATGTACAAGTCTTAGGAAAGACATGGACCAATTCTGGTCAAAAATAAAGACAAAACAACAACAGTAGAAATGGAAGCTCCATTGTTTTGCCTAAAATGGATCTTTGTAGTGATCTAACAAAATATTAATCATTGATAATTGTTTAAGGAAGAGCAAATTCTTAACATTATTTAGGGTTTTAAAACACAAACCAGTTAATATTCTCACTGCTGCTTATATTTTTGCTGAATAATTTATTCAACCAGCATTTTGGAAGGATATTTAATAATCAGTTTTTTTTAATTTTATGTAAATAGGAATTCTTTTAATATTAGAATTTCAAAGTCCAAGGTTGAAAGTTCAATTCAATCTACCATGCACTAAGTACTTGGAATTGAAAATTAAATAATACTTAGTCAATTCCCTTGAGAACTTGATAATCTTGAGAGTAGAACTGACAGAAACAGATATTTCAACAAGATATTTTGAGTCCTAAGTTGGATCATGAGATACAGGAAAGATCCTTGCTTGGACTTTCATAGCTATGTGATTGACACGTAAGTTGCTTAATCTCTGTTAGTCAGTTCCCTTGTCTCTAAAATCAGGATGATAATAATAATATCTACCTCATAGCATTGTTGTGAAGATTGAATTGGTTAATACATGTAAGGTACAGAATGGCCCTTGGTATATAACATCACTCAATAATGTTCTTCTCAAATAATAATTTATATAAAACAGCATAGTACTAGGCACTTAGAAAGCACCCAGACATGTTAGCTAGTATTATGGTTTATTATGGAAACAGAATTGGTCTGATCTCTTGCTTTAGTTAAATTCACCAGATAAATTTTAGCCAACAATTGGCTTGTGAGGCAGCCTTTATGTTTTAATACGATTTTACCATGAGAAATGAGCTTCCTTTAAAAAGTCCAGGATGGTTTACTGATAAAAGGGATAAACTAGCCCATTGAACCATGTCCACTTACAAGACAACAAATCATTTTATAATCACGCAGCACAAATTATGTTTGTTCAATATACTAGTTACATTAACTTCAGAGAAAAATGCACTGGAAAAAATCATAGCTCTTTTTCTGTGGAATGCCTTCATAAATTCTTGTTTTCTCAATGAAACTAGACCACCACCTTGTAGAGTAGGCAGTATTGTATTTTCTTTGCAAAAATAATTTCATATTATAAAAAGTAAATGATAAAAGTTTTCTGCAGCGAACTGCAATGGAGCAGAACTTGCTTTGTCCTCTTCATCTCCTGTCTTCCCAGCAGCCAGATCTCTTATGCTCAAATACCAATGGCATTAGTTCCTAAAAGGGAGATCTCCAATACCTTCCCTGAGCGAGAGGCCTTTTTATTCAACCAATATTCAAATAACTACCTTATGGTAGGATATGTGCTGAGACCTGGGGATATACTAAGAAACAAGAAACACAGCATCATGTATCTGCCTTCGTGGAATTTATAATCACATACATGAGAAAGAAAACAAATTGATGAACAGCATCAACTAATGTTCCATGTAAAAATCCAAATAAATTTTGAATGACTTGATTCGAGAGCAAGTTGTGTAAGGAAATAAATTGCAGAGACAGGAAAAAACCTACCAGTGAAAAACCAGAAGGAGTACAGACTAATTGTGGATGTTGGTGGCATTTTGAGTAAGTGACCACAGGGTTCAAGGTGACATGACACAGAAGAGTGACAGCCAAGGTAGCACACCTCATGGAATACACAGAACACAGAAGGCTTTCAGAAGCAGGAGAGAGAAAATTCAAGAAAAAAAGAGAGACAGAAGACTAACCTTGAAAGGAAACAGGGTAACGAAAGCATCGTATCTCATAATAGTAGTAATTGTGGGGTATTGTGTTATGTTCAGGGAGAGTCAAAAGGCCTCCTCTCTCAGGCCTGACAATGCAGACAGAAATAGTCTGGGCACTGCAGCCAGTATAAACAGGGTGTCAGAAGACACAAACTGCGACAAAACAATGACCGGTATAAACCTAGTCCCTTCAGACTTGCAATGCAGTATTTAATATAGGAAAAGTTTTGCCTACAATTCAACTCAACTGTGTATTTGTGTATTTTACCCTTGGTGAAAGCAGATAGAAGACATGTCTATTAAGAGTTGAGCATAGTTTTAGCATGCTAATCTCAGGAAAATCCTGTTTTGTTTAAAGTCTAAATTTAAGATCCCCAAATTGGTATTAGCTATAGGTATAATACTTCGATTCAGGTAGAAAGTAAAGTCCCAAGCCATCCCAAACCAAAAACTACATTTATCCCAAGCAGAAACTGACACACTGATTTGGCCTCCCTGCTTTTGTACACGTGGAGAGGAAGGAAATACTACAAAGCTGTGATAACAGACAGCCACACCCACCATATTAGGCAGGCCATGAAAAGAAACTGGAGACGCTTCACAGAAAGTAAGATGCACGGGGAGACAGAAAACTCAGGTTAAACTTGATCATTTATTCCCTGTGAATGGGCATCAATTTCTTCTAAATCTCAGTCTCTCCTTACTTGTGGAGAGGGATACTAAAATTCATCTTTGTATCTTACATTGTATTCCACCAGAATCTGAATGCGAGACAAGCATTTGAATGAATGCAGCTCATTTCAGAGGTGATCCCAAGAAGAACTGGCCAGAAATTGGGGAGATGAGAAAGAAAAGAAAATAGCCAATAAAGTCTGTATTATAGAGCAGATGACTGCTGTGGGCATCTGGAAATCATATGGAATATGCTGCAGAGTTGTTGCTCCATTGAAGGGGGAGGGGCTATTAGTGGCTATTTACCCACTAATTCCTATCTGTCATTGAGAGCTATTTCCAAGGTCATTACTTGCCTACCACTGCCCGCCTGCCCTATGTAACCTTTAGGGAGTTCTGATGGCCAAAGAAACCTTCAGGCAAAGAGTCACAGAGCTGACACTGGAAGCTCTCAGGAACAGTAAGCACAGAGAAAAACGGGTGGGACACCAACAGTGTCTGCCATACTTATTAAGGTCAAACAAAATTTTCTACATCAAAAAATTGTGGAAACTGTCAGCTTCTACATAGATTGACATCGACTCGATATTAAATGGAAATAGGTTACAACATTTACTGCAAATGTAGTTCTGACCACAGCAGAATTTCAACAACAATAGAAACAAATATACATTTAGAATTGGGAGACGTGGTATTTTTAATCCTGGCATATTCCTGGGCATATAACTTTTCTAAGCTTAAATGACTTTATCTGTGTAATGGGATAATATTAGCTTTCATAGAGTAAAGATGAGCATATTAAATGAGGGGAGGGTGTTCCTAGTGTGATACCTAACCCAGAGTGGATTTTCAATAAATGTTCATTCTCTTCCCTCCACCTCCCTTTCTTATTTAAAGATTACTCTTATCGGGAGATGCTTAACATTTTCCATATATCACTCCAGCCCATTAAAAACAAGTTAAAGGAATTGAAAATAAAAATAACATTCATTTAACATTACATGATGAGCACCCACTGTACGACAGGCATTATTACAGACACTGTGCTTAAGATAGTAAGATGAGTCCAAAATCCCTGTCCTCAAAAACTGTGAAAGATAGAAAATTATATACAAAGAAGATCATTTGACATAACTGTCTACTCACTGATCACCATTATTTGCATATCACTACTATCATCATTATTGGAATATCATTAATATGAATTTCAGAACCGCTGCAGTGGCTGTCCAGGGCAGCAGTCTAATGTTGCAATATTGCAGAACACATTCTTCATTAAAATTAATAAAACACAAATGAAAAGCTAATGAACAAAAAGTCAACTTAGAATTATCCAGGACAAATTATTCTGTTTGCAAAGGATCGTATTACTACACGATTGCACTTCTAGGAAATCATGCATTATGGTTTTATAAGTAAGAATTAAAAAATAAGGAGATGAACAAAGAGACCTTCATGGTCCCTCCCAATGCTAAGAATCTATGAGGTATGACTTGTAATATAAATGGTTTAAAAAAATACAAATGTAGATGTAAACAACTAACTTTCCTGGAATACACTTAAAACAAAAGAATTCATAACACTAAATGAAATACTAATGCTGCCTGGGTCAGGTTGATCCAAATTGTTACTTTAGGATGGCTGCCTAGCCAGCAGGAAGCAATTTGGTCCTTTCTGCAATACCACCAGAACCAACACTCCATAGCTAGTGTGCTGAGAGATAAATATGCTTAATGGGGAAAAAGTTACTAAAGTTGGAAAATAATCCTCTTTTAAGTAGCATATTGCGTTAAAAAGTAATTATAAGGCACTTGGGAGACTGATTCTACTATATATAAACTTTGTAATGAACACCAACTCCTAGAAAACACTTTGAGAAGAAAACTATGCACAACCCCAGTGGAGCATGGGACCAACTGATATCTGAGCAGTGAGCTGGGAAATGACCCATCACGAGGGTTACTCAAATGTTTGGAATAAAATGGTAATGGTTTTGCTTATTTTAGTTTTGAATAGTTCCTCAGTAATTTGTACCTTTATTTCAATCAAGGAAACATTATACACATGAATTAAGGAAATGACTCCCTTTAATTTCCCTCAGTGATTTTTTTTTAAATCAATGCTTCATTAAGTACAGTTCATGTGCAAGCTGCTGCAGTTTTCCCTAAGTAATTCTCTTATTTACATTAATCTACATAATTCTACAGTGTCAACTTTTAGCAAAAATAAATTTGTGTGTTAAAGTCTGGTTTAATTGATATTAGTATTTAATGACAGCAATATATTTTTTAAACTTTAAGAGCGTGTCACATACATTTCCAAGTCTACTATCTCTATTCCCTAAAGAAGAAGAAAAAATATATGTCCGGTGTCAAGCATACACTTTTAATCCCTTGCTAGATCTCAAAGGAATATTAGGGTACACTAACATAAGTGTCAAGAAGAAGGTAATGATGGATGGTGGATTAAGCAAACACTACTTTAGAGTCAATAATGATTCCCTCCCACAAAGAAACTGTATGTTTCAAAGAACGCTTTGAAGGTTGGTAGCAACTTGTTAAAATCTAGGTTTCAGATTTAATAAGCTCCATTATTTTTACTTTTTTTTTTTTTAAGAAAACCAAGGGAATAAACTTTTCTCTCTTGGCAAGTTTCCTTAGAAGCTCAAATTTGAACTGTAATTTCAAAAAAACCATATAGTTTTAAAGTAATTCAAGATAAAATATGACACCTAATTTAAAGACATTCAGTTGGCTTCATATCAGGTTACATACTGACCTTAGAGCCATTTACTAAAGTTTAAAGCATGGAATGGATTTGCTTCATCAAACTGATACTATAAGTAGTTCTTTAAGGTCTATTTTATATGACATATTTTTAATTCTGTTAACAGTGGCTTTGGGAGAACAAAGTTATGCAAAATTTTCACCTGTCCATAATCTTTCTTCAAAATTTAAAACTTTCAAATCTGTTTGGAAGAAGGATCAGGACAAGGGAGAATTGCATTAAACTTCTTCTGAACGTTCTTAACTATTTCAGTCATATGTTATCTGCTGCTTCCCAGGGTGTAAGGCAGTGTGGCCATGTGGGAGGGAAGACAACGTAATGTAATTAAGTTGTAATGTAATTCCCAAAGGTATTGCCTATGACCCACCTTTAAAAAAAAAAAGTACTAAGCCCAATAATCTTCCCAATATTTAAGCAAGAAACATTACCTGCCAATAATGGGCAAGATGCAAAGGAGAAAGTAGTGAAATCTCTGAACAACTAAGTAGGCAAAGATCAAGAGGTGAGCGAAGTCCTTATTTATTCATTAATTCGACAAGCTTTGTTGACCTAATTCCACATGCTAAAGGACTGAATGCTGAATGTCAGGCCAGTTAGAAAGGTGAATAAAACATGGCTCTCCCCTCCTCTTAACTCCTACTAGAGTGGAGGGGATGGAAAATGACCGTTAACACACTGAATACTTGGATGGAGAAATACTAAATTATAAGCAAAAGGTTGACAACAGAATAAATAGAAACACAATTATAAATGTTTAGCTAACCAAGAAAATAAAATAGATATAACTTTCACAAATTTAGCAACTGCCATAGCATGTCACAAAGGAGTTACAATCGACAAGGTTCATACCATTACAGCAAAGCTGTGAAGACTGCCTATGCTACCAGGCCTTTTTCCTTTATTTTCTGGGTTGTGGGTGGTCTAGGTAACTAGTTAAGTTTCACCTCTCTCTTCAGGTCATGTATCAGCCTGATCACATCTATCATTTTGGATTAGAACTTCTATATCTTTCGAGGTCTGGCCAAGGAAGGATAAAAGAAAGGTATATTTAAACCAGTAAGTAATATTCTTAAACAATAAAGAAATTTATTCATTGCCGTTTATTGTTCAGTCAAGCATTAATGATTAGCACTTAATGTATTTTCATACCACATATTATCATTTCATTAATTTATTCATTAAGACTTTTATTTTGGTTCAATCCATATTTATTGAGAATCAGTTATATTCGATAGTATTTGATATCTGTTGCCCCAGAATCAAACTTCCATTATTGTACTCTCACACGATTGAAAATGTGAGTCTATCTATATGATTGTATCTTCCTTAATAGGTTTTTTTCCTTATAAATCCAGCAGCTAATAGGTTGAATTGAACATCATTCATTGGATTATATTGATTGAAATAATGTTACTAACACTTAATTTTCCAAGTTTATTACTGGCTTATTCTTTTTTTATACATAAAGTAAAATGAATTTAAAGTTTTCCTATGATAATGTCACCTCATTTAAACTCAGATATGTTCTTTTGAATGTGAGATAGTAACTTGAAGTAAAGGGTATTAAGAAGAGTCATTTCAATGAATAATACAAGCAGAAATAAAATAATTAAAATGAATGAGAGTTCAAGAAGTAGAATTACATCTCAAATAAGCCTGGTTATGAGAAGGAGGGGTAAGGATGGACTACACCTTCAAAGGCTAAGGGCTGATAAGACTGGGAAAGAAGGACCAGAACTAGATGGAAGTTGAACAATCATACCAGGAGCTTCATTGATCCCTAACTATAAAAAGGTAATTTCAACCTATTAGACTGCCATTGTAAAACCACAGAGTTTCTTCTTAGTTTCCCTACCCCTATCTTATGCCCAAGGTTCATTCAGACGGCGGGGCAATAGCAAATACGACCACAGTTCTGCTACTGATTAATTTTATAACCCTGAGCACATCAATTACTATCTATGAGCTTCCATTTATTTTACTGCAAAATGTGAATGATACTACCAAACTTATAAGGTAATTATACGTTTACTTAGTAAGAATTCGAGAATACGGTAATTAATACAGCATCTGGCATATGGTAGGACTACAAATTTTTACGATATCAAGGAACTGTTACATTAGGCTCTAATAGCAGCAACAGATGGTAGGTTGTTAAATTTACTACTAACACACATAGCTCACACAGAATGCACTAGAAACTGTAAATATAATAGTAAATATATACAGTCCATGCATATATGTCATAAAATGTTGCTAGAGAGTGTGATTTAATGCTGGACTACATACAATCATCTTAACATATAACACCATTGATAGTTGAGTTTTCCTTCCCAAGGTTCATAACGTTGTGTTAGGAAATTTAGGTTTCCAAAGAACAAAATTTCTACGAACTTTTTATAATTTTCAAGTATTTGATAAATCCTCCAAATACGCTTTGATTTAAATTAGTGTGTTGTATTTGGTGACTAGCTAACCTTTTCTGAGGGCTTTTAAAAGTATGTGCTAGGCATTGTGTAGGCATTGTGTTATAAGTTCTCTCTACATATTGTCTCATTTCATTCTTTTAACGACCATGTAAAGTTGGTATCAGAATTAATACCTTGCCCTCTCTTCAGCACACACATACACATTTTACAGAGAGGAACGTGACACTTAGAAAAGATAAATAATCAGTCCCCTATCACACATTTCACTAGTAGTAGAGATGAGAAGATGCCTCATACTGTTTTATAGCTAGGATAAAGGGATACTGGCAAACGCAAAATTACATTCCCCACATAAAGAGACAAATATGTTACCCTGGGATACTTTTGAAAGCTATGCAGTTTTTCATTCCACTCACTGGTTCAACAGCATAAATAAGGAAATATTGAATATGTTCAAAGTGTTAGAGCTTGGGGGGACTGTAAGGAATAGTTATGATTTGAGTTGGGATACATTTTCTTGTCAATTCCACAAAACTTGAAGGAGTTTCTTTTTTGGCGCGGGGGCGCACTGTGCGGCTTGGGGGAATCTTAGTGCCCCGACAGGGAAGGAACCCGGGCCCTCGGCAGTGAGGGCATGGAGCCCTAACCACTGGACCACCAGAGAATGTCCCGTTTCTTTTTCAAATAAAGAAAAATACAAAACTAGGGGGGTTTTTTTACTTTTTTTTTTCTTACATATGCCATACAATTGATAGAAAATAAAAATACCCTTTAAAAAAGGCGTATGACTTAAAATTGATGTTTAATTTACATGAGAAGACAGAGAAGTAGATGGATACTTAAGAATCCTGTGTGAGGACCTCCCTGGTGTTGCAGTGGTTAAGACTGTGCTCCCAATGCAGGGGGCTCAGGTTCGATCCCTGGTCAGGAAACTAGATCCACATGCATGCTGCTGCTAAGAGATCGCAGGCCACGACTAAGGAGGATGGCTGCTTCAACTAAGGAGTCCACGTGCCACAACAAAGGAGGCCGCGTGCTGCAACGAAGGAGCCCACCTGCAGCAACTAAGACCCAGCACAATGAAATAAATAAATTAATAAATATTTATCCTGTGTGGTTTCTGGTTCTCCATTTATTCCAGAGTAAACCCATGAAATTAAGTAAAACTTGACATTAGATCTGCTATTTCATAAAGAGGTCAAAGTTTTAATGCCATTTGACCCAACACTTGCTATTCAGTAAATTGATTTTATTTATATTTCACAAGAAACTCTCAAAAGAAAAATTATATGGTAGAGAACCAATTGTTACAGGCTTATTTAGCCTTTTATAATTTTCTAGAGAATACTTTTGTTCTCCAAAGGAAATACAGTTAACAACAAAAAATATATTAGTATTAGTTTCATAGAAAGAAATGAAGCTTTATCCTTGCCAAATATTTTAACATCTGAAAATGTTGGTATTGGTACCAAAATGAAATCAAATGGAACACATAACATGTAATGAGGTTTTCACTCCTGCCAATTTAATTCCTATGTCAGTAACTTCTTGTTAGTAGGTGTGATTCTTTGACATATTCGTTTCTCCCCCCCTCCTCAATGGTTTCAATTTTATTTACACAGTAGAATAGTAAAACTAGTAAAATATGTTGGACAAAAAAAAAAAAAGAGTATTTCCATAGCATGTTTGAAAAACACAAAACCAAAGACTGATTCAAACAAACATCAATATGTAAAAGCTTTTTAACAAAACCTCCCCCATTCACCAGGGACATTCTTATCAAAAATATATATGAGTCCAAAGTCAGCCTAATTAGTTGATGGAGAGAACCTAAGAATTAGGGTAGGAAAACATTCCTTTACAATCACAAATAGCTCCTCAGAGAGATGACACACAGAGATCGGACTTTTGTTAGATTCTGTTCATGGACTCTCAGATGCAGAAAGGCGAGGCACAATTCAAAAAATGAATCCAAAAAAAAATGACTACACCAAGACCAGGAGTCCAAAGTGTCAAGGAGAATGTGTGGAGAAAAATTACTATTACAAATTATCATGTAATATAAACTAAAAATGGAATTAACATTGATTTGTTCCAAAAATATATACAGATGTGTTGAGGAACCCTAGACAGAAAGAGGCACATAAACCATAAACATTCCTCAATCCCCAGGGACACCTGCAGCTTGACATGTTATTATTTAGAAGTGAGGATTGCCCGTGGCTACTACTCTGTGCTTCTGCTTTAAGATTTAATGAAAATGGTAGGAATTCCTTTCATCTTGTCAATGTCTCCACAATTCTTTACATTCAGCTTGCTTTATATCTGGCTTGGAAAGCTGAACTAAGAAAGCATTATTAATTTTATTGTAGCTAAACAAGAAACTGACATGTTCTTTCTTCTTCCCGGGTTTAAAATTCAGAAAACAAAACGAATCTAGCCTTTGGGGTAGAGGGTATTTAGTATGCAACTCAACTCAAGTTCATAGAGGAGGTGTTCCTTGTTCTCAAATTTTATAGCCTCTTCACATCTGTTGCAGATTTCATCAACAATTTCTGTTTAGAATTCCTAATTTTCTGAAACCAAAAGATTCAAAGGAAGAACTCCATGAGACTAAACAAAAGAATTCTTTCATTTCTGAAAAATGATATATTGGGAACATTTTGAGAAGATGTGGAAGTGAGAAGTCTTGAATTGAGATAGTATCTGATAAATTAGGACTTTCCTACAAAGAACCGGACATTTTCAAGGAATTTTTCCAACTCAATGCAGCAATACTTACAAGCCTGTTCCAAATTCCTTCCTATTTTTCCAAAAGATCCTGTTATTTAAGGCACATATTTTCTGACTCCCCAAATTCCTTTATCTCACCTATATTATCCTTGTGCTTAAATGAATACAGATCAGAATACTGTTCCCAATTTCTTACTTAAGCTGTTGTCTCTATGAAAAACACAAACACATTTTAGTTCAGTTTCTTTTAAGTTTCTTCTCCCTAGTAACTATACAGAAATGGACTAGAATTAAAAATTTAAAAGTATGTGTGTTTGGAAGGAGGGAGGCACAAATTAACTTCTGCTGATTTGTAATAAATGTCTGCTTTCATCTAGCTAGTGTTCTGATTTAGCTCCCTAATTCTGGTCTTAGCATGTCCTCTCGTGTATCAAATGCTAGTCTACATTGCTCAAACAGCAAGTTAAAGACTATTGTTCACGTTGCTCATCCAGGCACAATTCTCAATACCTTCAACTTTTTAAAAAATAGGCTCTATTTTTTAGAGTAATTTCAGATTCACAGCAAGATGGAGAAGGTACAGAGATTTCCCATATATCCTCTGTTCCCACATGTACACAACCTCCTTATTATCAACATTCCCCACTAGAATCCTACATACAATTAATGAACTGACCCAGACACATCATCACCCAGAGTCTGTAGTCTCTAATTTTCCAATATTCTTCTCAGGTGTAGGACCCTCAGTGATTCTAAAAGCTTCTTTTACCTAAGACTATGTTTCTCTTCTACACTTTGGCTGTCTTACTTAATGCTCTAGTATTCCATAATTTAACTCATTATTTCAAATCTGATCTTTTTCTTGTTTTTCATATTAATGTTAATTCCACTTTTCCAAAAGTGTATTATCGGATATCTTAATGGGTTATTTGTGGGGACTGGTAGGCGAAGGAGAAATTGCTAACAATAATAGCTTCTAAAATAATTTATATTGAGTAAACACAAAATTAGTATTTTATCATACTCTCCACATAAGAAATGGTGTGCCATGTCTGAAAAGGACCAGAAGCCATGCCAGTTACTACACTGAGATGTAGGAACCATTGACTTTGGATCTGTACATTGATCCAAAGACAGTATTTTTCAATTAAATTTACATTGAGGTATATCATCCACTAGATGATTGCTGTTCTATTTTAAGAGATACTGGGTTAATATTCATTGTTTATTGAAGTTTATGTATTACACAAAGTCATGTCCATTGGATCTAATTAAAGAAGGAGGGAAAGCAAATACTTATAATTAGGTCTTCTGTTCAATTTTGAGTTCAGCCACTTATTATCTTTTTGAATTTAACTGAGTCACCTAACCATTTGCTAGACCTGTAATCGTAGGCAATGTACTGCCACAATATCTTGTCTGAAAAGTGGAGATAAAAATACTAACACCTTGGCTTCCCTGGTGGTGCAGTGGTTGAGAGTCCGCCTGCCGATGCAGGGGACACGGGTTCGTGTCCCGGTCCGGGAAGATCCCACATGCCGCGGAGCGGCTGAGCCCGTGAACCATGGCCGCTGAGCCTGCGCGTCTGGAGCCTCTCCCGCAACGGGACAGGCCACAACAGTGAGAGGCCCGTGTACCGCAAAAAAAAAAAAAAAAAATACTAACACCTATATATTTGTTATGACCTAATGCAAGTAAAGCTTTTGGCATTGTTTTTGATAAACAGTAAGCTTTCAGTAAACAATAGGTATTTTTAACTTTGTGCAGTATAGCACTGGTGAACCAAAAATTAGAATAGCTCAAGTGATGTTTTATATTCTAAAAATAGTAAATTGAGAATCTATCTGGAATTTGGAGAATCATTATAATTCCTCTTTGTATTATGATTTCTTAATTCTGAGCACAATTCTTGGCACATAGTCAGTACTCAATAAGTATTTGTGGCATGTTATTTAATAAAATTCTTAACTCTCCAATAGAGAGCACTGGTGAAAGACAGAGACCAAATATGATTTCTCTTTGCATCTATCCCCACATCACTAATCTAACAGTTGACTCTCCAGAGCAGATGTTTTTTTTAATTGCTAAGTAATCAAATGAGTGAATCAATTAATGAGAAAATTGTATTTTGAAATATACATGTTATATACTTTTGCTTGTTTCAGAGGAAGATTTTTTAAACTTCCATTTAATTTGTGCTAACACAAAATAAGTTAAATTCTATGAATGCAGTCTTTAAAAAGTAAGCTACAACCTAAACAAGAAAACCAGCCTATTTTGCAATCATAACTCTGCATAACATTATTTTGCAGAGATAAGAGGTCTTATATGTATAATTCATCCAAAATTAATATTGCTTTTTTAGATAAAATAAAATACTAATGGTTTTACACATGCATGAATAAGAGTAGTGGATAAAATGCCTAAACTTATGGGTAAGGGCTTCCCAGCTATGGCCAAGTGAGATGATAGATGGAAACCCTCCCCCCAAATCATCTGTAAAGCTGGACAGAAATGTAACAAACATTTCCATGCTCTGGATATCAAACAAAAGCATGCAACCATCAGAGAAGCATTTATGCTTGAAGAACTGCTAAATTCAAGTAAGGACAGTAGGATTCCATGGCTTTTTCTGACTAGGGCTTCTCCCATCCCCATTCCCAGCTCAATGGGCATGGAAGTTCTGATAGCATTAGGCAGTCCATGAGAACTGGCTGCTTTGCTTCTGTGGTCAAAGGGAACCCATTCAAATGGGAAGAGTAAGCAATGACCACATTCAATAATATTATTGGTAGAAGTAACCGTCTTGTGGTTATGACTGAAGGAAGCATATTCTGGCTTCAGTCTGCATACGCACAAAGCAGAGACCTAAGAGGACTCAAACTAGCCACACACTCTTGGTCAAAACTGAGGCTGCACACATGTGCAGAGAAATCATGAAAGATTCCAGTGGAGTAGAAGCAAAGACAGAATAACACTCCCCTACCCACACATATACCACTACTGGTTTCACATACTTGAGCACAACCTTTTTCTAACCACTGGCTGACAACTAAGTTATGTATGGGAGAGACAGACTTAGCCAAACAAGTAACAAACAAAACAGCAACAACAACCTTTGGGGGTGGGGGGTGGGGGATCTGAACTTAGAGTTGCTACAAAATATTATTTAACAACTCCAGTTTTCAACAGCAACAACAACAACAAAAAAAAATGAGATTTGCAAAGAAATAGAAGTGTGTCACCTATATTATGGAAAAATAAGCCAAGAACAGAAACTGTCTCTGAGAGTCCCCAGTTGTTAGACTTAGCAGACAAAGATTTCAAAACAGCTATTATAAATATGTTAAATGAAGTAAAAGAAACCATGTTCAAAGAATTAAAGGGGGGCTTCCCTGGTGGCGCAGTGGTTGACAGTCCACCTGCCAACGCAGGGGACACGGGTTCGTGCCCTGGTCCGGGAAGATCCCACATGTCACGGAGCGGCTGGGCCTGTGAGCCATGTCAGCTGAGCCTGTGCATCTGGAGCCTGTGCTCCACAACGGGAGAGGCCACAGCAGTGAGAGGCCCGCGTACCGCAAAAAAAAAAAAAAAAAAAAAGAATTAAAGGAAGGTATGACAACAATAAATCAACAAATAAAGGCAAATACATGGAGACAAAGTACATTAGTGGTTACTTAGGGTTAGGTGTAGGAGCACAAAGTAACTTTGAGGGAGCAGCAGAGTACAGCATAAATTTAGGAGGATGATAGAAAGATTCCAAACCTGGATTATTGTGATGCTTGCTGAACTCTATAAATTTGCTAAAAATCATTAAATTAACCATTTACAATAGGTGAATTTTATGGTATGTAGTTTATACCTCGGTAAAACTCTCTTAAAAATGTGTGCACACTTTGATATTTCTTGATCCCCTAATTTTTCTCTCTATATTTTACCTATTAGAATTTATTGTAAATACTGAACCCACCTTAACATTGTTAAAGTACTCAAGAATTTCAATACTTACTGCTATTATTCCTCTTTACAAGTTCTTTATCATTTTTTCCATATAGTCCAATTTCTTAAAAGGTGTAGCAAATAACTAAGAACCTTTTTTTAAATATTTATCTTAAGACTATGGCAAAATAGCCAGAATGCTGCTAATTTACTGCTCTTTTTTTTTTTAAAAAATTTATTTTTCTTTTTCTAAATTAATTAATTAATTTATTTATTGGCTGCATTGGGTCTTCTTTGCCGTGCACGGACTTTCTCTAGTTGATGTGAGCGGGGCCTACTCTTCGTTGCGGTGTGAGAGCTTCTCATTGTGGTGGCTTCTCTTGTTGCGGAGCACGGGTTCTAGGCACCCGGGCTTCAGTAGTTGTGGCACATGGGTTTAGTTGCTCTGCTGCATGTGGGATATTCCCAGACCAGGGCTCAAACCCATGTGCCCTGTTGGCAGGTGGATTCTTAACCATTGAGTCACCAGGGAAGCCCCTAATTTACTGCTCTTGATTTCTCATCTGGACATGTGAGAATTGGTCTCCTATTCCTGTCTTGTGATTCATTCTCCTCACTTCCATTCACACATCAGAGTAATTTTTATGAACATAAATCCACTTATATTACAAATTTTTTCAGTTTGCTAATAATTCCACTAGTATCTTCTCTCCTTCTCCCTCCTCACTTCCTTCAATCTTTTAACCTGGAGTCCACAGACTCCAAACAGATTTATAGATTAAATTAGGGGTTTATAACCCCTGAAATTGTGTGTAAAAGATTTCTATAGGCAGGTTTTGTACATATTTGAGGAGAGAAATTCAAGGGTTTCATCAGATTCTAAAAAGGGCTATTTCCCTGAAAAGGGTAAGAAACCTGGTCCTTCTGTATGAAGCTTCAGTTCCCTTTACTGACATGCAAGGCCACCTGTAACCTGAACGCAGCCTCCTTCCAGCACCAATTTATCTCCCTTTTTTTTTTGCTCCATATGCTGTAGAGATAGGCACCACTTGTAATGCCCTGAAAATAACCCTGTATTATTTGCCTCTCTGCATTTATACAGATTCTTCTCTTTCTGCCTTCCGGGACCCCACTCTACCTGGTAAACATCTACACACTCTTGAGACCATTTTCAATTGCCTCTTTCTCTAAGAAGTTTGCACGATCCTGTCAGTAGAAGTCCTTTGTGCTCCTCTATTGTGTTGTGAGTAAACTATCAACGGACCTGAGTTCTAAAACTTCTCATTTACTGCAATTCTTGTTCCTGAAAGTTTTCCTAATCTAGACTGGGAGCTCAGGGAGAGGAAGAACTCAGGCGTGTTTAGTTTTCAGCCAGATAGTAGGCACTCAGAAACATTTTAACATGAATCAGTGCATGAATTGATACACAAATGAACTCAGAGGCTATGTGGGTCAAATTATTTTTTCTGTCACTTTATGAAGGAATAAATGTTTCAAGAGCAAAGAAAAATTGTGTTGTGCTATAGTATACAGAATAATGGCCTCCCAAAGATGACCATACCTTAATTTCTGGAACCTGGGAATATAGTCTGTTAAATGGCATGGGGGAAATTAAATTATAGATGAAATTAAGGTTTCTAATTGCTTGACCTTACAAAAGGGAGATTATCCTGGCTTATCCAGGTAGGTCCATCATCTTCAGACAGGTCTTAAATTGAGAAAAGGGAGACAGAAGAGTCAGAACCATAGAGATGACATTGTGGGGAAAGCCTGACTGGCCATCGCTAGCCTTGAAGATGGAGAAACGTGTCACAAACCAAGGAGTACATGCAGCCTCTAGAAGGTGAAAAGGGCAAGAAAACAGATATTCTCCCAGAGCCTCCAAAACAGGACATAGCCCTATATACCCCTTGGTTTTAGCCCAGTGATACCCATTCAGATTTCTGACTCCCGGACTGCTCTACTCAATTTGTGCTAATTTGTTATAGTAGCAAAAACAAACTAATACCTGGGCTTTCTACTTCCTAGAATTAAAACAGCCTTGTTACCAGCTGAATTGTGTCCTCCCAAGAGATATGTTGAAGTCCTAAAACCCAGAATTCAAAATGTGACCTTAGCTGGAAATAGTGTTGTTGTAGATGTAGTCGGTGAAGATGAGGTCATACTGGATTAGGGTGGGTTTTTACTTTAATATGACGCAAGTCCTTTTAAGGAGGGGAAAGAGACAAAAAAGAGAAGACAGGGCTTCCCTGGTGGCGCAGTGGTTGAGAATCTGCCTGCCAATACAGGGGACACGGGTTCGAGCCCTGGTCTGGGAAGATCCCACATGCCATGGAGCAACTAGGCCCGTGAGCCACAACTACTGAGCCTGCACATCTGGAGCCTGTGCTCTGCAACAAGAGAGGCCGCGATAGTGAGAGGCCCGCGCACCGCGATGAAGAGTGGCCCCCGCTTGCCGCAACTAGAGAAAGCCCTCGCACAGAAACGAAGACCCAACACAGCCAAAAAATTAATTAATTAATTTTTAAAAAATGTTTAGGGCTTCTCTGGTGACGCAGTGGTTGAGAGCCCGCCTGCCGATGCAGGGGACACGGGTTCATGCCCTGGTCCGGGAAGATCCCACATGCCGCGGAGCGGCTGGGCCCGTGAGCCATGGCCGCTGAGCCTGCGCGTCCGGAGCCTGTGCTCCGCAACAGGAGAGGCCACAACAGTGAGAGGCCCGTGTACCGCAAAAAAAAAAAAAAAAAAAAAAGAGAGAAGACAGCCATGCGACAACAGAGGCAGTGATTGAAATTATGCATCTCTAAGCCAAAGAACTCCAAGAATTGCTGGCAGACACCAAAATCTGGAAGAGGCAAGGAAAAATTTTCCTCTACAGGCATCAGATGGAAAACAGCCCAGACAAAATCTTATTGTCAGACTTTGAGCCTCCAGAATTGTGAGATAATAAATTTCTGGTTTTTTAAGCCACTCAGTTTTTGGGTTGTTATGGCAGCCCCAGGGGAACCAACACTAATACTAATTCAGGCCCCCTCATGCCTGAATTCTAATTTCAGAGTGTTGCATATTCATCAAACTTCTCTTTAAAGATCTCTCATGATCACTTTCTAAAATCCAATTTCAATGTATTCTTCAGGTGGTTGTAGCGATTGCTACATTTAGCACAGAACAGATTTGACACCGAAAATGTTGAGCTTGCAGGAGTCAAGGAGTGAACAATTGGGCTCAAACAGCTGACTCAACTCAAGTGTCCGTGAACTGTCTGCTATAAGCACCACAACGCAGCCTCGGAAGGAACCCAACTGAAAGAAAACAGGTCAAAAATTCTGTTTTAACACTCATAAGTTTTGCTTTAGTGAACAAAACCGTAAGTCTTGTTTTGGAGATAAAGTAGAGGCATTGATGAATTTCATCAAGGTTGGAATTAACATTGTCTGACAGCTTAATCTCAAAATAATTGTCTTGTCTTAAACTCCAAATTTCTTCAAACCTTCAAATCAAAAAAAAAAAAAAAGAACAATTGGTTTTGTAACTATTCCTGAATGTTACTGTTTAATTTAAAATTGATTAAATAATAATATCAGTAATACAACAAGTTTGTCTCCAAACCACTGTATCCCCAGTGTTCATTCCTTCTAAATTGAAGCATTTATTTTATACCTCTTGCTTAGTGATTAATCATGAACTGCTTTGTTAAATCTCCTGTACTGAGCTCTTGTTTTTCATATTGTGACGATCCATGTGTCCCTGTCTAAGTCAGAGGCATCATGAAGTCAGTGAGTGATTCCTGCAATCTCTGTTGATCTAGATACACAGGTACTCACACATGGATGACTAAAATTCTTTATGAAATCATTCTCTTTTCACAGTGACATCAAAATGTTTTGAAAAAAATGTCAAAGGAAAAAGTGCAACTATTTATAAAAATGAGAGCAATAAACTTAGTTGTTTTTATTTAGTACATAAAAGTCAAACTTAGAGAAGCAATTTTGCTTTTCTTAGTTTTATAAGTAGACTAACCTCTTTTGCTGGAAATACTCCTTTTAAGAAACTCCTGGCCAAATGCTTTTCAAAAAAATTTGAGTTTATTAGGAAATGCTGATGGATCATAATAGATGAAAGCCCTAGCTGAAGTAATGAAATGGCACTAACTTCCTTGGTAAAACTGGCTTAAATACATAGATTAATCAAGCTTTGTTAATGATTATTTTCTATCCTACCATATTTGTTTGAACATCATAATGTGTTTTTAATGTACATTTGCCAAGATTTAAACTACAATACCACGCCTAAACTGACATTAATTGCATGACAAGGTAAATTAAAACAAAGGATAGATGGGATCAAGATGTCTTCCAAATATATCCAAACATATGGTTCCCTGAAACTATCCTTAAAATCGGTATTTTCAATGTTCTTTTACTGATTGTTTCTTAAAACCGGATTCTCTTCTGAAATTTTGCATAAGAATTCAACCAAAAACTTCAGCAAATTTTCAACTCATATTTATTACCTAATTTTAGTTTACTTACAAATTATGATTACTTTCCCAGTAAGAAAAGGATCATTTCCATCCCGTATTAGTGTGCGAGGGCTGCCAAGACAATACCACAGACTGGGTGGATTACACAAAAGGAATTCATTTCCTCACAGTCCTGGATGCTAGATGTCCGAGATCAAGGTGTCAGTGGGGTCGCTTCCTCCTGAGACCTTTGAGGGAAGGAACTGCTTTAGGCCTCCTTGCTTGGCTTATAGATGGCCATCATCTCCCCATGCCTCAAACCATCCTCCCTATGTCCATGTCTATACCCATATTTCTTCTTCCTATAACAATAGCAGTCAAATTGAATCCGAACCATCCTAAATGACCTCACTGTGACTTAATCACCTTTGCAATGAACCTATCTCCAAATACGGTCACATTCTGAGGTACCGAAGATTAGGACTTCAATGTAATTTTTTGGGGGGTGGGCGGTAGGGGCATAGTTCAGCTCTTAACACATGCATAACTCACAATACAGTATTTACAAAATTCTAAGTAGCTATAAGTCCTTTGAATTCAGAAAAAAGCAATAATCTCTTTATGCTTGATGTACAGTGGCAGTTTTACTAACTTTGAACATTTAACTATTTGATTTCTTTTTTCTCCTGAACTAAGTTCATTCTTACAGAGTAATGAAAACTAAGAACTGTATTTTCAAAATCTTATTATTTTAGGAAAATACATATGCTAACAAAGCACACAGTAAGCAGTGTCTATAAAGTGTTAATTTTCACACTAATTACATCTGGGTTTTTCATCCTTTGAGATGAGCAAATAAAGTTGAAGAGAACCCAAAAGTTTGGTCTTAAAAGCAAAACTGAACTGTTTCTTACTGCAGTGAAACAGCCAACGTCTGCCAAGGCAACTACAGATCCAGAGGTGTAACTGTCAGTTTGGAGTGGATTGTGGAACATGACCAATCTGCAACTTCATTCTTTTACACTAACTTATCCCTTATGCTTAGGGCCATACTACTACCTCCTCTGAAGTAACACCAAGGCAGAAGTAACACCAAGAATGAAAGGCCAAAAAAGGGGCTAAAATCTCAAAAAAACAACGTGAAATCCCAAGAATGTGCTTTTTTTCAGTCACTTCAAAATTTATGACAGATATTAAATACATATTTTAATGTGCACATTTGTGTAAATGTATCTATATGATTTATATATTATATATAAATAAAATTAAAAGTCAAAGAAAACTTAATTCAACTTAATCATATAAGAAGGAATAGTACACCAAACATAAGAATGAGAAGATTGTGCATTTTGTTACATACATTGATTTCAGAAAACTTGAAAATTGGTGGAGGGAGGGGGAAACATTCGTTTTTTTATAAGAATAGTTCATGTTAATAGTAAAAGCCAGTTAGCCTCATCGAAATGTTTTGCATTTTAATCACACCTGCGCTCCTTATTCTTTAACTTTGCATGAAGTGGTTTTAAACAAAATATTCTTAGCAGTTAACCCAATGTCTTTTTTCAGGCTTGGATAATTTTATGAAAGAGAACATCTATGCGAGTCCATCTATTCCATCTATTACTTAGTATCCCTACACTAAGGGAATTCCAGGGACATTTAATTACCTTCTGCATTTTTTTGAGGGTTTAAATGTGAAAGTGAGATGGGAAGACAGACAGCTGAGGAAGAGTAACCATAAAAGAAGAGGCAAGTTAAATGCAATAAACCTAATCTTGAACACAAATGCACACAGCTGTGCAGTCCTCGGGCACCAGAGAACCTGTCTAAATGTAATGCAATATTAAAGAAAAACATCCATGGTCTCTGGGAAAAACTTCTCCAATTCTTCCTTTGCTTTCTTACATAGAGAAATCTTAGATCGCAAGACATAGGATGCATTAAGAAGTGCTTCCTCTGAATGATCCCTCAGCCTTGAAAGCCCAGGTGAAAACAAAGAAAAACAACAGGATTCCTACTTCTCATTCCAACTGTTACCTTATACTGAGTTACTTCTGTGGCATACAATAATTTAGGATAATAATTGGACAACGAGTATTGACAACTTTTTAGAAACTTTAAACAATTTCTGCAATACCTGTATTAGTAACATATATCCATACAAATATAACCCAAGAAGGTCTACCATCACTTCTTATTTGACAGTGCTCCCCACGTAATTTAACATACCAAATAAACCTAATTAGTTTAACATCTCACTTTTACAAGGTGAAACATAAATCCTTTGAGATTTTCCAGGGGCCCTCTTGAAAATCTCAAAGTTACCCTGAGGTCAAAAAGACACCATTTAGAAGGTGATTCTTCAAAGGTGTCAAAAACATCAAAAGGTGTGAACATTTGACTAAATAGGATCACCAATTATTACGAAATAACATTTAATTATTTAACGAAAATGACAATACAAGATTTTATAGATAAATACAGAAGGTTACATAGTTGTGAACAAAACTTAGCTCTTATAGTATTGAGAAGACTGGGCTCCCATATGTAATCAAAAACCTGATTTAAAAAAAAAAAAACCTTGAAGCACAGTAAATTAATTGGTAAGACACAAAATCTTTGCTGTCCAGGCAGATTACTTACAAGGTAAAGAAAAACCTTTGTTTATAATTTATTAAGAGCAGACCAATAACCTTAAAACTTTGTTCTTTTAATAGAGAGAAAACCAAACCCTAATTTTGCAATAGTGTACTTTTGATATTAAAGCTGATTTTTAAAAAAACTTAATCCATTCCAATATTAGCACGCTTTACCACACATAAAATTCCTTTCCCAAGATTCCTTTTCCACAAAAGTTCTAAAACTTTTTGTGTCTGTTCAATTTTTGTCCTATTTTTTTGTCCTCTTTCTCATTATGGAACAATCGATCATTTCACTTTAGGAGAAAATCACTTTTTTCTTTAACAAAAATGTATCTTGATTCCTCATACTTTTTCTTACCAAAATCACATCCTACTTTCCTTGCATAGAGATGCTTCTCTTATTATTTCTAGTAGTTTTTTTGTTTGTTTGTTTTTAAAATTTATTTGGCTGTGCCGGGTCTTAGCTGTGGCACGCGAGATCTTTAGTTGCAGCATGTGGGGATCTAGTTCCCTGACCAGGGATTGAATCCAGGCCCCCTTCATTGGGAGCACGGAGTCTTAACCACTGGACCACCAGGGAAGTCCCCTACTTCTAGTAATTTTAACTACATACATTAATTAAAATCGTTATCCCTTAGAATCCCTAGTTCCTAGTAAAAACTAAGATGTAAACAACTGTGGACTATCTGTTACACCAGCATTCTGTGGATTGACAAAATTTATAAATACATTTCATAATTTCTAGAAATATATTCTTCCTCATAATAAGCTTTTCACTGAGGCACAAAACATATTTACTAGTAGGCCTAAATATATTTAGTTGCTCTGTAAACGGAAGCCAATAATGGATAAACCTATGTTCAGTAATTAATGTTTCAGTTTCTTATTTGGAAATGATCTAGATATTCAATGAATGTTCATCATTTAACTTATTTCAGTATAACTTTAAGGCATCAAGTTGTGAAACTTTTGGAAACTACTTTTAAGTAGACATACTATAAAGTATAATTATTGTTGAAAAGTTCTTAGTTGTATCTATTTGACTTGTTCTTACGTTTAGATTACTCATAAAAATTTCGTTAAGAGATTAAACACCTAAATATCCTGTTATCTTTCCTGCTGACAAATTGTTCAACAGAGATAATGTGAGCTTATCTGACTTTTAGTAAACCTAGGTAGAAGAAAAGTTGCACGTCTGCATTATATTTAATGCTGGTAACTCTAAAGACAAGACTGTTCTAATTGAACCAACGAATTTACACTAGCTTTTATTTCTGAAGTCCATCCTAGATTATATCAACCTGAATAGACCTCTTTACAAATAATACACTCGGAGGTGAAAAAAAACACACTTATGACAAACATACATAGTCATACATATATATACAGACCGATGCAAACAGATCTTACAGCTTTTGTTTTAAAATTTTAATCATGAGACAGGTATGATAGTAGAAAACTCACTAGTTAATAAAAGAAAAGCTGAATCCAAATCATGTTTCTGGCAGATGTCATAAGTTAAGATTACCGACTCAGATAGCTTAAAATTTTTACTAATATTTTTGAAGTCTTTTAAGATTTTTCATTCATCCAGTTTCCAAATAGCCTTCATTTTTTTTTTTTTCCTTCTGATAAGAATTACCTCCTGAAATTTGCATTTCAAAGATGTACAAGTTCCTCAGTTCCTCGAGAAGACTGGGTAGAACATTTACATCTCAAAGGCACAGGGAAAAAATTTAAGTTCTTTCAAGGACTTTTGTTTCCCAGATCCATAATTTTGCAATACCTGAAAGTCTTTAGAGATGAATGGTAGAGGCTTTGGGATTGGTTAAAAAGGTAGGCTTTAAATTGCTTCTACAGAGGAACTTCTGTGCTTGTAAAGACTCAATTTATAAGACAAGTACAGTTGTTTTTAATTTCTCAAGTAATTGGGTTGCAACCTGAATGACATCAAAGGTTTGATCCACCCATCCATCTAAATTATCTTCAATTTGCTGTTTTAGATCAGGGAGAAAAGCTTCAACTAAGATGGAAATCAGAAGATTTCTCTTTTCTAGATTTAGAGCTGTTTGTCTTTGGAATGTTTTTCTTTCCCTCTGGGTACATAGTTTCATCTAGTTTAAGCTAGAAGGCCTAAAACAAAGTTCCTATCAGGCTCTGAATATCAGCTTCTGACCACAGTGCTCTAACTAACACTAATAAAAACGATAAAAGTAAACACTTTCAAATATATTGTCAGGTTTCAGCTGGTACATACAGTAAATATTACTGGCAGCACCGAACAACCCCATGGCTGCAAGAAGTATCCCCAAAGAAGGTGCAAAAGATACCACCCTCCCAAGATCTAGAGCCACACCCAAAGATAGCAAAAGATTTAGACGTCCCGAGAGCTAGCAACTCTAGGCAAGACCCCAGCTGCAAATGGGGTGCAACCACATTTCTGTCTGGCCATATATGGGGGACCCCCAACCTGATGGTTGCCAAACCAAGTACTCAGGACACAAAAGGAGACAAACAAGGAGACAATAACTACCCATGGGAGAGAGAGGACCAATAACCAATGGGTCTGCATTTAGAAACAAAGGGACAACATGAAATTTTACCATCACCTCTTGACTGGGCACTACAGACTGAGATCCCAGAGAGCAGACTCTAGTTAGAATTCTCATCCTTCACTGGCTTCTGCCAGTTTTCCCAAGATTCCATCTGCAGAAGCCTGAGATTTAAAGTCGAGAGTATAGCTCTAATATCTACCAGAACTCATCAAGGTTTTTAATTTATTTTAATTTTAGTTTCTCCTGGGCTGTTTAAGGGAATAACTAGTAGCAGTTTACCAGAGAATCTCTCAGAATCCTGTCAACTCTGGGAGAGTAGATATGGGGGAGTCTGGAAGGCCACTAACTTGGTGGACTTTTGTTTACAGTCTTGTGGTCTTTCAGAGTGAAAGTCAATTCAGATAGAGGATTTGTAGACTGTTAGCACTCAGGTAAAGGAGGATAGAGGGGAGTAGTAGGGGTCACATCAGTCTTACGGTCTTTTGTTTTCAGTACCTCTTGTGTCTTTAATTTTTATTAGCCCTTTGTAATGAATCTTTCAAGAAGCCATTTTGTGATCTTGAAGACTTTTGGAGGCTTCTGCATGCCAATTAAAATAGGTACCCCATTATTGATTTGGGAGCCCTTGCTTTCAAATGTACTTCCTCAATAAATAACCTTGTCTAATTGGAACATTCACCATAAGGGCCATTGTAACTCTAGGCTGTCTTGAGATATTGCCACTTAGGTAGGTATCTAAACCTTCCAGGACCACAGTACCTAGACATAAACTAAGACTTAAGCAGGTGTGCCAGAAGATGGCGTGCTCAATTCTTTGAAAATTGAGGATACCATTTCCTTAAGAATTTGGTCTCTCAGAGCCAAATTAATACATAAGAGGGATGTGCCGCTGGATTGGGGATTTTGTGATGTTTTACAGTGTGCCTTGTTGCCTGAAAATTTTCTTGAGGTTGGCGGGTAAACTAGTGTCTATTTAACTAATTCTGTGACCAACTTATCCTAGCATTGGAGTCTTAGAAACAGGTGTCCAGTGCTCTAATAGCTTTTAAGTGTTTGATCTGTGCCCATCAATTTTATGGCTTTGGAGAGTCCCATTAGCAACAGATCTATTATTCCTTTCACGAGAAGATTTGCTTTTTATTGAGATAAAATTGACATGCAACATTATATTAAAGTTGTACAAAAATGATTCAGTGTTTGTTCATATTGAAAAATTATCACCACAATAAGTCTAGTTAATATCCATCACAGACATCATTATTTTTTTCTTGTGATGAGAATATTTAAGATATACTCTCTTAGCAACTTTCAAAAATGCAATAGAGTACTATTAACTGTGGTCATCATGCTATATATTACATCTCTAGGACTTATTTATTTTATAACTGGGAATTTGTACCTTTTGACCCTCTTCACCCATTTTGCACACACACACACACACACACAACATCTTGGGAATTCCATGGCAGACCAGTGGTTAGTACTCAATGCTTCCATGCATGGGGCCCAGGTTCGGTCCGTGGTCTGGGAACTAAGATACCACATGCCTCAAGGTAGCCAATAAAATAAAATAAAAAAACAGCTTGTCACACACCCCCCCATCTTTTTTATCCATTCTTCCATGGATGGACACTTAGGTTGTTTCCACGCCTTGGCTACTATAAATAATGCTACAGTAAACATGGGAGTACATATGTCTTTTTGAGTTAGTGTTTTCATTCTCTTCAGATAAATGCCTAGAAATGGAATTACTGGATTATACTGTAGTTCTATTTTTAATTTTTTGAGGAACCTCCATACTGTTTTCCATAGTGACTGCACCAATTTACATTCCCACCAACAGTGCATGAGAACTCTCTTTTCTCCACACCCTTACCAACACTTGCTATCACTTGTGTTTTTGATAACCATTCTGACAGGTGTGAGGTGTTATCTCATTGTGATTTTCATTTGTATTTCCCTGATGATTAGTGATGTGGAGCACATTTTCACATACCTGTTGGCCATCTGTATGTCACCTAAGGGCGTTTTTTTGGTTGTTTTTTTTTTTTGCGGTACGCGGGCCTCTCACTGCTGTGGCCTCTCCCGTTGCGGAGCACAGGCTCCGGACGCGCAGGCTCAGCGGCCATGGCTCACGGGCCCAGCCGCTCCGCGGCATGTGGGATCTTCCCGGACCGGAGCACGAACCCGTGTCCCCTGCATCGGCAGGCGGACTCTCAACCACTGCGCCACCAGGGAAGCCCCCTAAGGGCGTTTAATAGTCCAACTTTTGTCCGCTTAGATTATGATGTATCATTGATCAAAACTGAGTTTTTTACCTTAGTGAATTTCCCCAAGTCCCCCAGCAGTTTATACTATGGACTTACCTCAAGGTTTTTGTGAATCTCATAATGGCTGCCATCTTACTTTCTTTAGACTGAGGTGTATCCATTTTTTTCCCTTGTTGAAATAAACCCCCGTAATTTAACCAGACTTACTGCTTCTAGCTGCCTCTGCATAGTTCCAGAGACCTGTCAGGACTGCCCAAACGCACTTCCCTTATAGATGAGTTTGGCCACAAACCCAAATACTGTGGCCCACTAAGTCTCACCATCAAAACCTGGAGTCTCTCATACCCCAATTTTCCAAACCATGAAAAACCTGGAGTTTCCCACACTCCAATTTTTCAAACTGTGAAAAAACTGGAGTCTCTCACACCTTAATTTTCCACCCGAAGTGATCAGGACAAACTCAAAGAGCTCAGAACACAAAATAAGTGGAGCTCGATCTGAGATAAGCTTACCAGAGATCCCAGAGAGTGGCCAAAGAGGCAGCGAAACAGAAGGATTTCGTGGATTCCGCCACTTGTGTCTAGGAGCAGTCCCAGAAGTTTCAGAAGCTGTCTTCAGGTCCCGTCTCATTGCCAAAACTTTCAAATGGCAAAACAAACAATTTAGTAACAAGTTTGCTGTCCTCTATTCAAAGGAAGTGCAGAGTATCACAAGCAGTGGAGAGTTCTCCCAAGGGCTGCTGGGCAAGAATGAGTTTCACGGAGCATTAGAGGCAAAACAGGGTGTCTGGTCAGGTCACTCAAGATGGCTCTTCTCTTGGTCTCTGTACATCCTCTGCCCGGCCAGTGCTGGCTTCACCTAAACCCTAAACACATGACTGACCTTCCTAGTACTTACCCCCGGGTCCCAGCTGGGGATTGCTCTTATCAAAGGGACCGCGAGGGGCATGCCCCTCTACTGGTTTCCCTGGTAACTAATGAGCCCACCTGACATCAATCACCCTCTCCTCCTCTCCCCCCAGGGAAGATTGTCCTGCCCGCTGTCGCTGCACATGGTGGGGTGTTGCTCCAGCACCTTGCTTCAGAAGTGTAAGGTCCCCCATCGATTAAACCATGCATGTCTTTGTCGCTGACTGCGGGCCCTTTCTTCGGTCTTGATGCCCAGCACAGGGCATGATTGGCTAGGCTAGGAGGTCCTAGTTTCTAGGTAAGGTAAACTAGCTACAGCTGAGTTAGAGGCTTATGATTGGTGTTAGGTTTCCCTGACAGTGAGGTAATTCTCATAAGTGCAGGCTGACTTAGGTTTAGATTTGTGATGTGGTTCTTGCCACTGGGATAGCCTCCATTTTTGTGGGTCCTGATATAACAATTAACTTTATCAGAGGTCTTGTTATGAAAAGTCAGGAGAGGTTGTGAGATACACAATGAAGAGAGGAGAGGCTGGGAGCTAAAGATACACTTGACACAGGGAAAATGATGTGCACCTGAGGATGCCCACCCCCGCCCCCGGCTTACTCTTCCTATAACTTTGGCTACAGAAAAACTCTCCCATCAAGCTTAGAGCAAAGTAAGAAGTAGGGCCGTAGGTCTGATGGCATCAATGAGCTTAAAGAGGTGATGGGTAAGAGGAACTGAAGAGAAGAAAAAAGAAATAAATATAAACAAATGTCTGTCCATCTGGAAGTAGAGTGTCAGTCCCTGCTTAGCTTTTTTAAGTGCTGATGTATCAGCATGTACTGTATTTAGGTCAAGGACATTTAAGATTGTTATTGCATTTATGTAGCATGATGCTTCAAATAGAAAGGGTTCTCCATGGATCTCACCAATTTTTTTGTGTTGTTATATTTATAGTGAGTAGGTTATTATAGGGAAATTCTATATTTAAAACGTTTCTCTCATGTAAGAGAATACTTAAAAATAGTGAGTTAAATTATTAGTCTCGAGGGCTTCTCTGGGCTTCCCTGGTGGCGCAGCGGTTGAGAGTCCGCCTGCCGATGCAGGGGACGCGGGTTCGTGCCCCGGTCCGGGAGGATCCCACATGCCGTGGAGCGGCTGGGCCCGTGAGCCATGCCCGCTGGGCCTGCGCGTACGGAGCCTTGCTCCGAGAGGCCACAACAAGGAGAGGCCCGCGTACCGCAAAAAAAAAAAAAAAAAAAAAAAATTATTAGTCTCTTTAATACTGATGTAGAAACTCAAGGATGTGATTAAGATTCCTAATCCCTGTGTTTTCAAAATATGACTGTTATACAAAAATATTTTGTCTTCTTTACATATAAGCTTAAAAAATAGCATGGATCTCTAAAATCCATGTTCAAATATAATAAAAATGATAGACTAATTTAATGATGTCCCCTTAAATGTAGTAAACTATTCAGAAACACTTATAAAGTAGATTGTTTTGTTTTGTCCCCAGTAGTTTAAATAAGTTTATAAAGTCATATGCACTCCACAGGAAAATATGGTAATTTGTTTTTATTGTAAATTATGTTACCCCAAACACCTGTTTTTTTAATAGTAACTGTTTATCCTAGAATTTTTAATTTAAAAAACAAAACGAGACCATTATAGAAATCATCCAGAATCAAACCACAATTACCTAAACTACTTAGCTAGCTAGCTATCCTGATAATAGGCTTAAATTTTCACTTTAATTGGGTACTAAGGGCTACAGTCTCAATTTTGTTTAAAAAGAAAGTACATGAAGGAAAATATCACACAGTGGCATTTGCAAATAGGCATTACAAAATATATAAAACCATATGTTCTGCATTTAATTTATTTCACAGAAGAGGAGAATTTTTAATGTGTTCTATTGTCTCATTTACTTGCAGTTTTCTGCTAATCTTGGGAGAGCCTCTTTAAAAGACTACAAAGTATAATGAGGTGCATCTTGAGCTGTATTTAATGGGAAATTAATTCTCTGGAATCTGCATTTGTCTTTGAAAATGACAACAGACTTGTCTCTGTAAATGACAGCAGACTTGTCTCAAGTGTGAAATCATAAACTTAAAAGTTTAAAGGCCTCTGGGGTGCAAGAGCCAGCAGTTGTCTCTGGATGAGGAGACCATTGACAATGCCAGCAGATGACAACCCTCAATACAGACGTTGTTGTGTGTGTCCACGTGAAATTTACGGAGAGATATTTTAATTCTCTTCTTCTATGGTTGACATGGTTTGTCTTCTAGAAGAGAAGCAATTGATATCAGTATGTAACTCAAGCCTCTAGGATGTGATTACATACTTAAGGCATGAAACATTAGCAATGCTTTCAACAGTCCCCATGGACTAGCTTAGGTCCTTGTGACTGATCTACAGGGGTAACTGTCTTGGTTATAATCCTCACATTACATTCCAGAGGGAAGTCATCACTGAACCCTTAGTTTAGAAAGTTATATTATTTGTGTCCACAGTGAAGACCTATACTAATCTTAACTGACCAACTGTATACAGATGTGTCATCTAAAATAGTTAGCCCGGGAGGGTAAAAATGTATCTTGGCCTCACAATTCATCGAGCAACAGCTGACAATTTGGCAGCAATCTATGTTATGCTAAGATTTCCTAATATCCCTCCTTGTATTGTTTCATAGGAGGCTGCTTCAGGAATCACATGATAGTGAAAAGCATGCTTTGCAGAGTAAGTTATTAAAACAATCATAGGGTATAGGTCTGTCACTAAAAAAAGAATCTTGATGCTGTTATTTCTGTGTGTATAGAGAGGAATATGGGAGAAAAAAGGTCAATGCTTGGGTAAAAATTTCATAGACAACTGAAAATCTTTGTTTCCATCTGTTTAAAATACATGCTTTTTCTCCTGGTGAAAGGGTATCACAGATTACCTTTGCAAGTTTTCAAACAACTCATGTATATTTCAGAAAGGTATCATTTACAGCTTCTCCTAATAAGGAAAGATAAATCTGGAGCAATCTAATAAGCACAGAGAATTAAATAACTTGATGCCATATGCAGCAATTTATAGTCTGTCTTTGCATAGTTTCAGTCTTTTCTCTTTACTGGATCTGCCTGTGGAAATATGTTAATCTGACTGTCAACATCATGTGCTTTTTCTGAGTCACTGATTATTGAATGCTGATGTAAGCATTTTGTTACCGTGTTTTCCTGCTAATCATACCAGTGTTTCAATGTTTCACTGTTTCCAACTGTGATTTCTTCATCCTTGGCTAATCTGCCTAGTATTTATTCAACTGCTCTCTTTCGATACACCTAAAAAGTATCACTATAATATTTTAAGAACTCAATTCATGTCACATAAATATTAGTGTGGAAAAAGAAAAGAATATGGCACTGATAGTTGTGAACAAATTTTATCTCAAGCCTCACAAATTGGTACCCCAAGCTTGCTCATTTCAGCTATTTTTTACTGTCAGAATTAGTTTATTCTTCTATCTAGGTCATGAGCTTACATCATTATCACAGCGGAGTTTCATTCTAATCAACAGTTATTATTGCATCATTAATATTGAAATCAGAGTATTCAAAGCAGCGAGGAACTCTCCAAACACTTAAGGGACTCAACAATATGCAGGTATCCCAAGAAGATCAAGAACCCCATATTAATCAGGTTGCATTCATTCAGACCACTCATTGCTCTGCCCACGCTGTGTGGTACATGAACTAGAGAAAAAGGAAAAGAAACAAAAAGAAAAAAATAGAAAGAAAAGAAAATCCTTTTCCGAAAGCTAAATAAGTAAATGGTTAACATTCATTTAGTGTTTAATATATGCCAGAAATGTTCTATGTGCTTTATATGAATTGACTCATTTAATTCTCATCACAACCCAAGAAGTATGTTGCAATTATTTCCCTCACTTAACTAATGAAGAAACTGAGGCCTAAAGGGGTTACTTAATTACTCAAAGCTGACAAAACTAACAGGTACGAGAGATGGATTTTGAACCCAGGCAGTCTGACTCCAGAACCTAAAATCTTCACCACTAAGTTATATTACCTTTCCAATATGATCTGAAAATATAATAATAGCTGATGTGCTCACATAAATATTGATTTACATCTTTTTAAATAAGAATTCTGGAAAAGTTCTCAAGTGGAAAAGAGTCACCTTTTCATCATGAGAAGCTTTTATACTATCATTTTACATTTATCAGGTAAATAAATGTAAACGAAAATACATTGGCCTTATACTTCCTTAACTTCCACAGTGCCTTCTTCTATGATGATTTTTTTCCCCTAGATTTTTTCCTTTTACAGTTTAATCACACTTATTCTCGAAATTAGAAAGCATATCCAAAATTTTGTAGAATTGGCAATATGGAGTCATGGTTAGAGACTGAATTTGGAATTTCAAAACACCATTTTCAAATCTCCAGTCCAATACTCAGTGGTAGTAGAATCTCAGGCAAAGTTGTTGCTATTACTTAATTTCTAAGCCCTTACTCTTCACCTGCCAAATCAGAACTATGAATAGTACATAATTAATATTTGCATTTTTATCTCATGATGATATGAGATTTAAATGAGATAATGCATACAGAACAACTTGGCTCAGCACCTGGCACAGAGAAAGTGAACTGCAACTACTTCCACTTTCTTTTTTTTTTTTCAGTACGCGGGCCCCTCACTGTTGTGGCCTCTCCCGTTGCGGAGCACAGGCTCCGGATGCGCAGGCTCAGCGGCCATGGCTCACGGGCCCATCCGCTCCGCGGCATGTGGGATCTTCCCGGACCGGGGCACGAACCCGTGTCCCCTGCATTGGCAGGCGGACTCTCAACCACTGAGCCACCAGGGAAGCCCTACTTCCACTTTTGAGTGAAGGCTATAAAGTTTGATGTTAAATACAGAATTTATTTGCCTTTGTTTTCTGTTTGTGAGGCTACAGGTCTGCCAAGTAGATTACCTTGAGCGTAAAATCTTTCACTTATTCTCAGCACAGCATAAAAAATAACATTAATAACAAAATGTGTGCTTATAATAAGAATTATAAAGATGCAAAGGAGAAAAATATCATGCATTTTAAAGTTATGAGTAGAGTTGGAAAAAAATCCAATATCTTCATTTTAACTAAATTTTTATTAGAATAGATATTCATGCCAGGTTTTATGTGAAGTCTTTGTAGGAAATAGGTCAAGGAGCTTATGTACTTGAAAATTTTAGATACACAGGGCTGAAAAAAGCTTTGAGAATAATTAAAGAAGAATCTGCTCAGTGAAGCATGTAATGGGAAAAGGAAAAGATTTTACTTTGTTAAAACTCATGGATGACTTTTTTCTCATTTTCTTGTTCATAGCACATTAACATCCCTTACTTGCCTTGCTTTAACATAGTCAGGGAAAGCAATGGATCCCACAGCAAACACTACAGATAAACTTAGTAAAATCTATTTAATCAAACTACTTACATTTTTTTTTCTTCTGCCCCTGATGTCTTAATGTTCCTGGTGATTTACTTCCCGAGATGTCCACTTCATATTGTTTTTGCTGGATGATTGGAATAGAGGACTCTTTCATTGTTGTTTGCTTCACTTGAGTTGAGATGGAATGGTTCCAGTTGTGTAAACAGCTCTTGGTGATCTTCCAGTCTTCTTTCCAATACCCCATGGAGATGCAGTTGATTAAACAGGGCACAGTGTGGGCAGGTGCTGCACACAATTCCCCCACAGTTCTAGCAACCCCCTGTAGGCCTTAAGTCGGATTCTAGTCCTAGCTCTTTATGGGTTCAGACAACTAATCATAATTTACTCGGAGGTGATTTGGGTCATGTACACAGATTGCAGATAGAATTAAGTTAATAAAGTCCTTTTATTGTGTGCATGGCCAAAGCCAGGTCTCTAGAGAGGAAAGACTAATTGACTAGTTACCTCATGTATTATATGCTCAGATAGAGGGACCTGAAGATAAGAGCCATAAAGCAACTAACAGTATCCAATTAACACAGATCAGGCTCTCCTTCAGCCTGAAACAACAACAGTTTTTGTATCTGATGGAGTTATTTGTCTTTTTTTTTTAATGGGAGGACTGTGGAGATAGGAAAGGATTTCCATGATAAAAAAAGTATTTCCCAGGGGCTTCCCTGGTAGCGCAGTGGTTGAGAGTCCGCCTGCCGATGCAGGGGACACGGGTTTGTGCCCTGGTCTGGGAGGATCCCACATGCTGCGGAGCAGCTGGGCCCCCCGTGAGCCATGGCCGCTGAGCCTGCACGTCTGGAGCCTGTGCTCTGCAACGGCAGAGGCCACAACAGTGAGAGGCCCGCGTACCACAAAAAAAAAAAAAAAAAAAAAGTATTTCCCATATCGCTTATATATTAAGATTTTCATCTATGAATAACTGCTTTCACAAATCTTATAAAGGCAGTTACCAAGAACTAGAAGTTTGTCATCCACATATAAAAGTTTTATTAGTACACAAAAATTATTTTTTACTGAATTTACATGTCAAAAAAAGTTTACATTAAATTTTCTTATTTTTAAAAGTTGTACTTGAAGAGATTTACCTTAATTCCTTTTGGATGAGTAGTGCAATTTTCTCAACGATTTTACGTGATAGAATCTTCCTGAAAAAGACAGTTTTGGACTATAATAAAATTTAAAATAGATACTAAACATTTAGCTTTCTCTTTCAAACAATATTGGATTAGGCCTACTGTCATAATTCATTGGGAATTTTTCTGTAATTATACAATAGCTAATGCATGTTTAGCTGTAATTAATATATCAGATATTGAATTAAAATTTTAAAGTGTGCTATTAGGCTTCCTTGTGCAATATTATAATATACAGAAATTTAAAGATGTTATTTTAAAGTATGTTCATCTTTCCTGCAAAGAATGGTCAAAAATCCTGGGGCTTCCCTGGTGGTGCAGTGGTTGGGAGTCCGCCTGCCAATGCGTGGGACACGGGTTCAAGCCCTTGTCCAGGAAGATCCTACATGTTGTGGAGCAACTAAGTCTGTGTGCCACAACTACTGAGCCTGCACTCTACAGCCCGTGAGCCATAACTACTGAGCCCACGTGCTGCAACTACTGAAGACTGTGCGCCTAGAGCCTGTGCTCTGCAGCAAGAGAAGCCACCGCAATGAGAAGCCCGCGCACCACAACAGAGTAGTACCTGCTCGCCGCAACTGGAGAAAGCCTGCATGCAGCAACAAAGACCCAACACGGCCAAAAATAAACAAATAAATTAATTAATTAAAAAAAATCATGAGATTTTCCCTATGTTCATTAAAAAGGATCATTTAATTATCTTTTTTGCCTTTATTTAGACATTGTAAGTTATTACTAGTGTTTAGTTTTAATGAAAACTGAGATATATATATAACACCATTATATATTCTAATAACACTAATACACATAATACATATTATAAATATATATTATGCACAGTATCATATATATTATACACAGAATAGACAATATATTCTAATAACACTAATATATATATCAGTGTCAAAATTGGGTTTATAAATCAATCAGTATATTTTAAGTTCACAAAGAAGCTTTAAACACCAATGTCTTTATAAGTGAATTCAATCACACCAATTTAAACCATTGCTCTTGGTACCATGTCCTATTCAAGTTGTTTACCCTTATAGTATGCCAGACTTAGCTTTTCTTTTTTCCTACTCTGAAATAAGGTAATTTTTGTATGTTTGCAGTGAATCAGGTCCTTTGGATACCATTAACAAAATTGTATATTTCCTCCACCCTACTAAAATATAGGTATTCCTCTTTCATTTTGCCGTTAGAATTCAGAGCAAGGAACAAGAGAGAAGGTCAAATTTTCCATTCTCTTTGATACCCTTGACCAGAGGCAAAAGAGAATATTGTTAAAAAAGTTTTTTAAGGAAGGAGTCAACTTATCTAGAATGTTTTCTTAGAAATTCAGACTTAGAATTTCAGTCGTGTATAAATATCCCATCCAGACACTAAACTTCAGCTCCAGCCTTTCCCCAGGACATATTACAGGGTTTTCCACATGAAACATGTGACAAGTCTTCTTTATAAAGTTTTTTTTTTTTCCAACATGAATCTTTCTGAATTTATAAGGCAGAAGAGTAAGACTTTATGGTGGTTTCTTGGGAGAGTTGGAGGAAGAGCAGATTTTGCCAATGTTCATTTCCTATCATTTGTATTAGATAATGTGTTTCTTTAGAGAGCCAGATTATTCTTTAACCTTAGATAGATCAGCACAGCATAAATGACCAAGAGAAATAATGCATTTAGAAATCTGGGCTCTACAATAAGTTCCTCTGCATTTCAGTCCCTATCATTTAGGCTATAAAATTTTTTACCATTAAGTATTTATTTCATTTCCTACATACAGAAATAGTGACAAAAGAGTATATTGCAAGAACAGAACATGAAATTTCTGATAGGCTATACTTTCTCCTCATTATTTATGTTTTGGTCTCAGTAATAGCAGTGAGCTTTTAAACAAGAACCTCAACTTCAGTGAATTTGGCTACTAGAATAAAATAAATATCAAGGGTTCTTTCTGGCAATCAAATAAAACACCCAGTAAAATAATCACTTTTTCATTCCTCCATTATAAAAACATTTGACTTGCAATGAGTATTTGTTCTACCCACCAAAGACCAAATTTCTACTAAAATTAAAAAAGAAAGAAAGAAAAAACTTCCAGTGCTTTTAAAACTATTTCCATTCAGTTCTTTAGAGTATTGCAGTGACAGGAGATGGGGTATAGAATTGACCTTTGAAAGGGATCAGTTTTCTTTATAACAACACAAGAGTCTTCAACATTAAAAAAAACAAAACAAAACCCAAAAAAACATGTTATTCAGTATATTTCACAACCCAGCACGTGCTTGAATGGCCCATGACCATAACAAAGCATTAGAACTGACATAGCAAGGAAAAAAATAGGTATAAAAGACATTGTTATCAGTAAGCCAAGAATTTTGATTTAAAGAAAATATACTCTCAGTAGTAAAGGTTTCAGGGAAACAAACCATAGTTGTGACTTCCTGCAGGAAAGATTTCCTACTTACTGTTTTATTTGGTTCAGGACTTTTTCTACTTACGTCTTCTTTATACATCTATAGAAATCTAGAAAGAAAGTAGACCTGATAAAATCGTGTCAATAAACCATCAGTTTTCCATCGACAGATGAATGTATAAAAAAGATGTGGTTCATATATGCAATGGAATGTTACTCAGCCATGAAAAGGAATGAAATTGGGTAATTTGTAGAGACGTGGATGGACCTAGATACTGTCATAGAGAGTGAAGTTAAGTCAGAAAGAGAAAGACAAATATCATATATTAATGCATATATGTGGAATCTAGAAAAATGGTACAGAAGAACCGGTTTGCAAGGCAGAAATAGAGACACAGATGTAGAGAACAAACGTATGGATACCAAGGGGGGAAAGCGGGGTGGGGGTGGGGGTGGATGTTAGTGGGATGTATTGGGAGATTGGGATTGACATATATACACTAATATGTATAAAATATATAACTGATAAGAACCTGCTGTATAAAAAATAAAGTTCAAAAAATATTCAAAAAATAAATAAACCATCAGTTTGTAGTCTTTACATGGAAAAGAAAGAGTAGTGTAATTTTTTCAGTGTTTTGAAAATAAAATTGATATCAATTTCACAAGTTGAAAAAATCCATACAAATATATATATATATATATACATAGCATACACACGTGTGTGTATATATAATGCAATGATAAGCATATAATGTATTTAAAGTTAATTTAGAACCAAGTATTTCACTTTTGTTGTAGAGCCGGGATGAGCTTTCTTATATTCTTCTGTTTTCTTTCACTGTCTATCCCTCTCCTCCTGTTCATTCTCATTTTCATTGACAAAAAGCAAAGCAAATTTAGATTGACAATGGCTGTACATCACTGAGATCAATAACACAATGCTTGTCTGCAATAGTCGTTCACCCAGAGCCATTGTTGTATTACTTTCCAACTTGCTACAGGACTGGAACTTAAAAATTAGGTAGTGTCAGTGTTCATAGATAGGAGAACCACCTAATACTGTTACCATTCGGGGAATATGATCTGACACTTTATAGGGTATGTTGATGCCTTACAACGAACTGTGCTCTTATGACTAGTGCCTTTATGTCAGACCACTCCTCCTACATGTGTAGAGAGATTAGGATCTTCTTATAAATGCTGGTGCTTTTCTGAAAGAACCAGTTATCAATAAATTGTAAATTCAAAATGGGCAAATAAAGGCCATTCTATTTTGTCCACGAGCATATCCTCAGAGCCTGGTACAGTGGCTGACACATAGGAGGTATTCAATGAATATTTATTGAATGAATAATAATGCATGAAGATTAAAAAATCCACTGGCATGACGAAGTAGTCATGCTTCGTTTCATTGTACTTGCCTTTGTCTATAAATGTCATAGTTATGATAGGCATTTTATCGTTGAAGTTATGGTAACATTAATAGTAGTATAACCATCTAGAAAACAGTGGCATATTTCTATCCATTGTTCAGCCATGTTAAAAAAATTTGACTGGAATAAAAAAATTCAGATATCAGTGCTGTTGAGAGTCATGGTAAAATTATATGGGCGGTCATACTGTTACTTTTGAGTTCCTGCTCTATAATTTGAACAATTTTTCCTGTACAATTTTACCATAGTATGTGGATGCTATTCTAGCATTAATTTACTTTTTAAAATTGAACCATAACTGAACTATAACTGCTTTTAAACTGAGTTCCATCTTATGAGTAGTTCCACAATGTTAAAAAGTGTACAATGTTCGTTAATATGTCATTTTTATTAGGGTGACCCACTGAAGAAACTTCTTCTAGTAAGCCTACAATCTCTGTATATTTATTGGATAAAGGTCTTTCCCTAGATATTTTATTCTGCAATGTATAAGCTATAATGTACCATCCAAGAAAGAATATTTTATTGTAGCTTGATTGGTCTCTGCGCTTAGATACACTGGTGAGTACCTTTTCTCTGAGCCTTAGTAACTAGGGAAAAAAGACCTCACTATATAATCAGTCCCATTAGACCCTAATTTCCAAATTAGCCTTCTGGAACTCTAAATTCTGCTTAGAGATTTTAAGATTTCAGTTTGGTAATTTTGGCTGACGTTCTATATGAGCTCTACAAAAGAAATGCATGGCTCCAAAACCCTTCTTTTGCAGACCACCAAGCTAGAATTTGCTTACAACTTAGTCCCAATAGAAGTACATTAACTCTGTGTTAAGGTTTGTAGTTTCTTTTGGAGCTCACAGCTCTCATATGTTTCTGGTTTACATAACCACCCATGTCATTAGAAACAGTGAAATACAAGGTTAAAATACCCAGAAGTGATGAGAATTGTAGTCATAATAGAATCATGATATTTTTAGGAACATGTCAAAATTCAAATGGAAAATGCAGAATTTTAATAAGGTAAACCTCACTGAGTGGTACCCTGACTATCATAGCAAATCAGACTCTTTTGAAAATGTTTACATTAACTTTTCATTGCTATCAAATTTTGTATTTCTATCTAAAATTCTGCATTAAACTTGGAAATACATTCTGTTCTACATTTCACAGTAGATTTGTCTACATAAATGGAAACACTAGGTGGATAGAGTAGGTAGTGAATTCATTTCTTTCATACTTTCTTTTTTCTGCCTGTGGTTTAGCTTAGTAAAAAAACCCATCAAATATCACACATGCAACTAGGTCTGACAAACATCTCTCCTTTTTTCCTACAAAAGACTAATTTTGTGCTTGCTAATGGGTCGCTTTTATCATCACTAGTGCAAGAGAACTTCAGATAATTTCCCTGATTTTGTTTGTGGTTTCTCTGTTGCGGGTAAATATTACCGTATTTGTGAAATGTTTAGTAAGGCCTACTGAAATCATCTTTTTCTTCACATAGCTATTTAAGAAACTAGTTCCCTTTTGTAACTCTAGAATTTGCTAGTTTTATTTTTTCCATTTTATATCCTTTATTTAAGAATTTGCACCTTGAACTGGGACTCAAAAATGCATCCCAAATTTTAAAAATTGACAAAAAACAATAATCTAAAATAATCTTTGGCCCTTAAAATAAGAAGAAATATCTGTGATCACTGAATATAAACCTCAGAGTTTTCAAGTGAAGAAATTCGCTCCCAGAGACATGACATGATTTTAAATGGCTTGGTTAAGGTGTCAGTGAGACATAGCAGTACCCTTTCAGATACAATTGGATAATTTCACAACATTGCAACTGTTTCATTTTTATAAAATGCAACTTCTCTTTACAAATAACTCAATTTCGTTTCTTTTTATGGCTGAGTAATATTCCATTGTATAAATGTGCCACATCTTTATCCACTCATCTATGGATGTTAACGTATATATATGGACTCTAAAATTTTTTTAAAAAAATGGTACTGATGGACCTAGTTGCAGGGCAGGCATAAATAAGTAGACATAGAAAATGGACTTGAGGACATGGGGTGGGAGGGCGAAGCTGGGGCGAAGTGAGAGTAGCATCGACATATGTACACTACCGAATGTAAAATAGTTGGCTGGTGGGAAGCAGCAGCATAGCACAGGGAGATGGGCTCAGCACTTTGTGATGACCTAGAGGGGTGGGGTAGGGTGCATGGGAAGGAGGCTCAAGAGGGAGGGGATATGGGTACATGTGTCTGCATATGGCTGATTCGCTTTGTTGTGCAACAGAAACTAACACAGTATTGTGAAGCAATTATACTCCAATAAAGATCTATTAAAAAAACAAAACAACAACAAAAAAACAAATATAAATTTACAGTCATCACAAGATCTATGAAGGAAAAGTACATGGAGAGACACACCTATAATAGGGGGACTTGAGTTCAGAAAGGACTTTCATGAAATAGTATAACCTGAGCTAAGATCTGAAGGGTGAATAGAATTTGATTAGGAAGTTTTAATGACAGGTACCCGTGTGCATTACTCATGATCCTACCCTAGAATTGTCTTCAAATGTTATGAGAGAGAAATAAACATCTATTATTTTGAGTCAAAAAAAAAATGCAACTTCATTTCATTTCCTCTATCCCTAACCTTTTTAAAATGACTACTGAAGTAAGCACCTGTTTAGAGTATAGAATAGCCAGTAGATGATGTTTTTACCAAGGATGCCAGAAATCTTGTTTAAAGATGCTTATCTAAGATCTCTGTATGCATCTGATTGCAAATTGCTGTTTTCCAGCAAAGGTTAATGGGTACCTGTTTGGAGAGGAGCAAAGCATAATTATTTTTTTTTTGCTTTGAGGACAAATGTGAAAGGTGCCTGGAGAGATCTATGAAGGCTGTCTCCAGACTTGTGTAACACATTTGATTAATGAGGTAAGGTCTCCGGCCACTGGTAGAACAATGGAAAAACAAAGGAGCATAGGTTGAGCCTCACTTGACGGTTGCCAACAAGAGTTCTTGTTTTAATGACACTCCCCTACTTCTGGTACAATGACACTGGCATTCTGAGCCATCCTATCCCTTTTCACTATTATAACTTTTGGCCTTTTAAGACTGACTCCAACTACAAAAGGAGTTAAGTGTAAACAGAATTCTTTCCTTTCATACTATCTGAAGAGGCAAATGGCGTTTCAATGCAAAATAAACAATATAGCTATGATATTTATATAATTAAGACACAGTTATTAATACAAAGTATTCTTATATTTTTAGGTAGTATTAATTTCTTATTTTCAATTATTTATTTACTTTTTCTTAAGATTTTTTTTTTGATGTGGACCATTTTTAAAGTCTTTATTTGAATTTGTTACAATATTGCTTCTGTTTTATGTTTTGGTGTTCTGGCTGTGAGGAATGTGGGGATCTTAGTTCCCTGACGAGGGATCGAACCCGCACCCCCTGCATTGGAAGGCAAAGTTTTAACCACTGGACCGCCAGGCAAGTCCCTCATTTTCAATGATTTAGACCTATGCTACCTGTTAGCCTGAAATTAGGAATTAGACAGACATGAGCAGGTCATGTACCCTTAATCATTTCTGATTAACAATTAACGATACACTACATTTCATACCTTTAGAGTTTATGGGGAGAAAATTGTCCTCCCCTTGAAGAAGTTACATACTTGATTTGATTTATTCTTTGTACACTCATTCAAATAACATTTATACATGACTCACAGAAGCCAGGCACTCCAAAGAATAACCAAAGAATAACCATTCTGTATTTCTAGTCTTGACTTTTGTCCTGAAGGTCAACTGAAAAGGTTCAAGACATTTCCTTTTTAATACCATCTTATCTTCCTTCTGGGTTTCTGATTTTTGTAATCATACTACCCTTCACTTACTTCTAAGATGTAACTCCTGAGTCATCTATAATTCCTGGCTTCCTATCTTCTCCCACAGTTACTTAGTAGAAAAGTGAGATCTTTTTCCTCTCGAAATAGATCTATTTCCATTACTGGGACCATATTTCAGACTTCATTCGTAGACTCCCTCATTGACCCCCTGGCCTCCACTCTCACCTTCTTTGGGCTAGTATACACTAAAGCCTAATGAGTCTTCCCCAGACACTCTAGAATCCTGTCTCACACAAAAATAGGTTCAATAATTTCATAATACCTACTTTTCCTTTGCTTGAACAAACAACTTTAATACCTTCACATTAACACCTAACTAAAATTTTTTGACTGGCATCCAGTATCCTCCCTATTTTGGCTTCAGTCTTATCTCACCCAGCATAACTTAGGTTACTCCCTTAAACAGACCTTTGGATCCACCTGTATAATCAACCTTCTGAACTCTAACCTTGGCAACCACATTCCTGATTTTGGTATAGTGCTATACTCTTGTTTTGGGAAGTTTTCAGCTCTTTTCAACTGCTTAAAATGGATCTACATTACAGTGTCCATTCCAAGGCCTATGAGAATTATATTAAAAGGATATTTTTTAATTCAAATTAAAAACTTTTTTTAATTAAAATGATTTTTTTGGCCATGCCATGCGTCTTGCGTGATCTTATTTCCCCAACCAGGGATTGAACCTGGACCTGGCAGTGAAAGCTCTGAGTCCTAACCACTGGACTGCCAGGGAATTCCCTAAAAGGATAATTTGTAGTTTCAGACTGTTTGGGATCAAATCCACACCCTGATCAGCAGAGTCTAAATTAAGCTGAAGTGACAATTTCCGCCACCACAAGGGGAAAGTTGCCTGAGATGAGACCAATATAGATAAGAGCAGAGCCTGGGGTAGAGGGATGAGTCCTGATGACTTCTGAGTGATGCATTCACTGTAAATAGCGATTCTACCTGCCTAGATTTTTTTGGTTCCAAGAATCCATCAATTCCTTTTTTCCCTTAGCCAATTTCAATGACATTTCAGTCATTTGTAACAGAAGGAGTCCTAGCTAGCAGTCCAGAATGTTTGCCTTATCTGACCATTGTATTTTTTCATCTTGCTACACGGAAAGTCAAACTAAAGTAAAAAGTGTCTTGATACTCCTCTCTAGAGTTATATCCTTGACCTGGACATCATATAACCTTTAGACATTGCTAATTTCTGTCCCCTCAGGATTTCTTTTTCTTACCAATGGCTAACTACCTCTTTTTCTTTCCTCACATTGTCTCAAAAAAAAGAATCTTTTGGATTAACTAAATACATTCATGCAAATCCTGACATTGCAATTACCTTGATAGGAATTTATAGAGATTAGTTTGTTCAATCCCTCTTTTTTTAAGGGCATGAAGATAAACACACACATGTATAAAATGGTTTTCAAAGAACCTGAAGTACAGTAAACCATTAAAAAAAGCTAAATATTTTTATAACTATTTTTATTATCAGGAATTCCTTTATTGTGTCCCTATATTAAAAACTCTCTAAGTGGACCAAGTTTTTTTGTGTTTTTTGTTTTTTTGGGGTTTTTTTTTGCGGTACGCGGGCCTCTCACTGTTGTGGCCTCTCCCGTTGAGGAGCACAGGCTCCGGATGCGCAGGCTCAGCGGCCATGGCTCACGGGCCCATCCGCTCCGCAGCATGTGGGATCTTCCCGGACCGGGGTACGTACGAACCCGTGTCCCCTGCATCGGCAGGCGGACTCTCCACCACTGCACCACCAGGGAAACCTGATTTTTTGTTTTTTGAAGGGGATAAAGATTCAGATACTTGAGAATATTTGAACCAATACTTTATAATAATTTTAAATTATTCTATCTTCTGAATTGTTCATATTTTCTAAATTAACTCAAAGTAAACACCGTAAGTGGTTGTTAGTAAATTCACACCTGAAGTTAATATTTAAGCCTCAAATTGGAGAAAGCACTTTTTTAAAAAAAAATTATTATTTATTTATTTTGGCTGTGCCAGGTCTTAGTTGCAGCATGTAGACTCTTAGTTGTGGCATGTATGTTGCAGCATGCTGGATCTAGTTTCCCAACCAGGGATTGAACCCCGGCCCCCTGCATTGGGAGCGCAGAGTCTTACCCACAGGACCATCAGGGAAGTCCTGGAGAAAGCACTTTTGCAAATGGAAATAACCTATGCATTAAAATGTATTAGCATAAATGTACTGCTATTATTGAGTGAAAATTTGCATTGACTCAAGCGGAAATATAAAGAAATCAGCATTACAATGATTACAGCTTAGCAGTTAACCGTCAATAGCTGGGGATGAAGTGTGATGTTGACAGTACCATAGAGAAGAAAGACATGCTGGTGAATTGGAATGTGACACCACACAGGAAGTAAGCAGTGGCATTACTGAATAAAAGGCCGTGAGCAGGGAAAGAAATTGGTGCTTGAGGAGGAAAAAATGATGGTATTTTACCAAGATAATTAAGGAAATTTTCCTTTGTGAAAAGCAGTTTCAAATAATTCACACACCATGTATGAAGCAAAGGATTCCTGTTTTGTCCAACAGAAGAATATTCACAGCTAAGACCTAAAGAAGATGATAGTAAATAGTAGGCAACAGAGTCAGTGAGCAAAATCTTTACACCTCTTCAGTCACCATGAGTTAGACAAAGGACATTAGAAAATGTGGAATTTGGGGTGTCTGTGAAATTTTACTTATCATATACGACTTAATACTTACTGTTTTGATCCATTTGGGCGACTATAACAAAATTCCGTACACTGGGCTGCTAGTAAACAACAAACATTTATTTCTAACAGCTCTGGAGGCTGGGAAGTCCAAGATCAAGACACCAGCAGTTCAACATCTGGTGAGGACACCTTCCTGGTTCATAGCTGGTCATCTTTTAGCTGTGTCCTCACATGGCAGAAGAACTGAGGACTCTCTCTGGACCCTCCTTTATTAGAGCACTAATCCCAACTATGAGGACTCTACCCTCCTGACCTAATCAATATACAAAACCTCCACCTCCAAATACCATCATTTTGGGAGTTAGGCTTTAACATATGAATTTAGGGGAGGCAGGGGACACAAACGTTCAGTCTGTAGCACTTACATTATGGTTGCTATATATTTTCCTTTATTTATACTTCTTTTCTGATTATCTCAGGTAAGAGCAAGAGAGTTTTGATAGCCATGCCTGTCCCATATTTCAAATAGTCCTGAGAAACTGAGAAGGGTGAATGAAAATGACATAAAAAATTCTTCGGTTGCAAGTAACAGAAACTAATTCCTGCTAACTTAAGCAACACAAGAATTTACCAGGTTGTAAACAAGCTGAACAACAAGCTTCCTAAACATCAAAACCAGGGAAAATCCTGTGATTTAAAAGGCAATGTCATCAGGCCACCACCCTCTGAATAAATCCTCCCCAAGTATTTTCTTTCCTTGAGCCATTCTGCTCAAGAATCAAATTCCAGAGTCTAATTGACTTAGCTTTTGACAAATGACAAACCCTTGGCCAGGTAAAACAGGGGTGCTTTGGTTCATAGTCCCAAGACTAAATCTAACTACGATAAAAGAGTTTGGGCATAGATAATGAATAGACCAAAAAAAAAAAAAAAAATACTGCGGACAGCTATAAATGTATAAGTCATTTACCTAGAGAAAATAGAAAATAGATAATTGATCCTAGTGCTACATTTAAATTTTTTTTATGTGGAAAACTTTAATCTCTCAAGCTTATTTTACCATTTCTTTAGATACATATATATATTTTGGGGGAAAAAGTATTCAAAGAACAATATTGGTGCACTCATTGGTATAATAAAAAGTTGTCCACTTTCAAATACAAATTTATAGCTTTTAATAAAAAACAGCAAGCTTTGGTCTTCCCTGGTGGCGCCGTGGTTAAGAATCCGCCTGCCAAAGCAGGGGACACGGGTTTGAGCCCTGGTCCAGGAAGATCCCACATGCCACGGAGCAACTAAACCCGTGCGCTACAACTACTGAGCCTGCACTCTAGAGCCCATGAGCCACAACTACTGAGCCCGCGTGCCACAACTACTGAAGTCCTCGTGCCTAGAGCCCATGCTCCGCGACAAGAGAAGCCACCGCAATGAGAAGCCCGCACACCGCAACAAAGAGTAGCTCCTGCTTGCTGCAACTGGAGAAAGCCCACACGCAGCAATGAAGACCCAATGCAGCCAAGAATAAAAATAAATTTATTTAAAAACAAAACAAAACAAAACAGCAAGCGTCACTCCTTCTGAGTTTTAATTTCCTTGTCTGTGAACTGAGAGATTGGGACTAGATAATCTCCAACTCCTACATTCTTTAAATCTATGAAGGTAATGACCCACTGCAAACCAGTCATTACATAAAATAGTTTTCAGAGATGTGTAGAAATTAAAACTCACACTTTGATATTTTGGCCTATGACCCAAAGTGGCTGGGTTTAGGGAAATAGGTCATGATATGAACTGTTTTCCCTGAAATTAGGAGTAAACCTCTGATGTCTATCCTGGGTCCTTATTAACTGAACAGCCTGCTACAGTTCATATAAGAGCAAAGTTATGAACTTTCTGGAGTAAGTACTCTTACATATCTTGAAATTAGTGAATAAAAAACCAACAATTGATATTATCTGACTTTAGCTGCTATTTTCCCTCTTCCTAGAGTTCCCTATTCCTTACTTTAAAGTATGAACAAAAAAATATAATCTGATTGACATAAAATGTAGGCATTAACAACAGAGATATATATTTGTCAGCAGATATTAAACAAACAAACATTTTTGATAAAAACAGTTCCTCATGCGTGTTTGTATGATGTCAGGTCCTATGAATAAAAATATAACAGAGAATTTAATGCATGATAATTATGGTTTAGAATACATATTTTAATAGAGGATGTCTTTGGTTTCTATTATTCCAACACTTGTAAGGAAGCCACAATTTCTGGCTAACCTCCAAGACAAAGAAACTGTTTTAAAACAACAACAAAAATAGAAATACACTTTATAATAAAATTTTAAGTAATATTTTATTGGCGATATTTGGTGGCATTCTTACCAGAAGTCTACTACCAATTTCTTTGGCCTCTGTAGTTTGAAGTTTACAAACTTTCAAAAGCATGGTAAGGACTGCAGAGAAGGAAAGGGTGGGGGAGGAGAAGAGGAAAATTGAAAGGTAGAGTACAGTGACGAAAAAAATAAAAGCATATCATTTAAGAGTCAGTGGCTAAGTTTACTTAATTGTAGTCTCTCAATTCAATCCAAAGAAAATGAATGCATTTTTAAATCAGCTATTTACAGCATGTGATGAAAGAAAGTAGAATGTGTTAAACCAAATAACTGATGATTAAATGCTGTCAAGTCAGCATGGAGACGTTTTAACCCATCAGTCATTATTCATTTATTATTAGGTAAATTCAATTTGGCACTGTTATTCAACACTGCATTAGTGAACTCTTTCTTAAATGTGGAGTCTACTTACTATACTTCTATGTTCTGGTATTTAATTATTTTTTATTATTATATAGGTACCATAACCACTTGTCATAACTTTGGGAAAATAGAGAAGGAAAATAAATTGAAATCCATCACTATATTATCCTTTAATTCTGTATTAGTTTACTTTCCTCTGGCTCGTCCTTAGTATGTGTATGTAGCTCATAATTTGGCATGTGAATTTTTGGAAAGCTATTACTCTCACTTAACACATAAATAAACATTTTCAAATTATAAGAATAGAGAGCATACCCATAATATTTAGTGGCAATATAATATTCTGTCATGTATCAGATCTCCTGAAATTTATTAAACCACCACCAATCTTGGACTTTAAAGCCAATTTCCATTTTCTTTGTATAAGAATTAATATTGCAATGAAAATTACCTCAGTATATTTTCTTCCGTGTTTGCTTAGGATAGTTATAACACTGTTGGATTCATTTGGTAAAGAATACAAATATTTTTATATCTTCTGTTTCCATTAGCAAAGTGCTTTCTGAAAAGGCTGTCTGATTACACTCCCACCAACAATATGGAACTTCATTTTTCCTCTGACAATCTAATTGATGAAAACATTGGTACTTCATTAGCAGTGTTTTGGCTATTTCTGAGAAACCCTTTGTCCCACAATTTTCACTATTCGTTACTAACGGTTCTATTTTGGGATTTATTACTGCTTTATTACCACTTCCCATTTATCTAAGGAGTCTTTTTCCTAACCTGGGAGCACTTAAAGATCCATGAGGTAAAACAGTGGTCTCAAATCATTATATGACAATCCCAGTGGTATCATCAGTCTCCGTAAAAATTTATATAGGTTTACCTTGTCCTAAATATGCAGTGTGGGATATAAATGATAATTCCATTTCAATTTTAATCACTGGGAATTAATAAATATATACACAAATATGGATCACACATGTGAGTATTAGTTCTTTACATTTGGTCTCATATTGTAATGTTGCAAATGAAGAAAATGTCACACAACAGGAACGTGAGATATTAGGCAGAAGGGTGTGTATCTATTGTTATAGTTGGTTTCAAAGGAGATAGGTTAGTAAGAGGAAACGTGGGTCTGCCACGATAAGGAAGAGAAACACTGTTGATTCTCTGCTGTTGAGGATGAGGACTTACACTCCCCTTTAAGAGACATAAGTGTGTGGTTGTTACTAGGGAGTGCTGGTTATGTTGTAACATTGTTCAGAAAAGGGTGTGTTAGGTGGCAAGGTATCTGAAAGAAAAATGAAACATTTAGTCATCACTCTAAGTTGTTATTTTACCAGCATAACAGGCAACAACTTGTTTCACTAATGTGTTTTTAATGGTGTCATACTGGCTCTGAGAAGGCTTAATGGTGTCATACAAGTGCAGAAGGCTTTTATATTGTTAAGGATGAAGCATGAATAGTGAGTTGTAAAACATTTATGGCATGCAAGGTGTGGCCCTGAGCTGATTCCATATCCTGCAAGTCTTTGTTTATCTACACCTGCCCCAATGATATGCATGGGAGGAAATCTGTTTATGCTCTCTTATGTATGGATAGTCTTGCTTTATTTAATATTCTGATAAATACTTTTACCTGTGCTCAGTAATTGCATTGGCTACTTTATCCATCCAGGATACCCAGACACAAATATTTTCAACAAAATTTCCCAGAATAGTAACAGAAGTTCTTTGGGAGTTTTCATGTTACAAATCAGTTTAATATTCTTTCCTTCTAGTTCTAGAGAATTATACAATTTAAACAATCTAAACAAATTCTGACCTAATATTGAACTTAAAAGAACATGTCTAGGAACATCCCTAACAGGATATTCTAATGTCTAATTAGATAATGCCTTATAAAGAAATTTTCACTGAGATTTAATTAGCCTGCACAGATTCACACCTAATGTTGTAATTAACAATTGCAGAAGCTTACATTTTCATATGAAGACCGTTAAAATACTTTCATTCAATTCCTGGAAAGTAGAAATCATTTTCAAACATAAGAATTACAGCTTTTCCTAGTTTACCCTCTTAATACTCTTTTTTCTCCATATTTTATTTTATGGTTGAATATTTTCACCCTGTTTTTCTTTTCTGGTTTTTGAAAATTAAGCAGATAATTGATTTAATCATCCATTATAAGCTATAAGCTTTTTATAAGTATTAGAAGTATAGGAAAGTATCAACTAAGTGATTTGATTTGAATACTCTTCCAAATTTCCCTGCATCTAGCCTCACACCCTGAAAATAAAACTTCCACTATTTATCGAGATAGTTTTACAATTAAAGGCCTACTTTTAAAATGTAATACCTTTAAGTTTTATGCTTTTTAAGGCATTAAGATAGTAGTTTATCAAAGACTAACTCTGCAGCTTACTTCCCAAAACCCTGGGGAATTGGGGAAAATACTTTTAATTGGGAAGACATGACGAAAGAATCATGGGACCCCATATCATGCTAAGAGACATTCATGAGCTAAGGATAACTGGAGAGCTAAAGGTAGCACAAGGTCATTGATCACCGTGGTGAAGAGGAGGGGGTGATGCAAAGATAAAATGGGACCAAGAAAAAGTCAGCTTATTTCATATTTTTCCAAAGTTTGCTATGCAGATAGATAACTCTATGCTCTTCTCTTCAATTCTACCATAATCCTGCAGGTAATCTGAAGAGGTATCTTCATGTAGTAAACGTAAAATGCTATTCTTCATGAATAAAGAGGGCACAATTAAGTCTACAGAAAATAACATTTGAATTTGAATTTGTAGGTAGAATTGTAGTGTCCTTGTGCCTAATGCCATATATTACCAATAACCAACTAGATTTAACAGTTGTGACTAAGGTATACATTTTTAAAATGTAAACATTAAATATTTTAAATAACAAGTAAATACCTCACTATTAATCAATGTTAAATTTCATCAAGATTCCTGAAAGGAAATTTTTTTTGATTATCAGATCTCTTCTTCTCTTTCTCACTGATGACCCTTTGTACTATTGTGAGGCAATATGGAAAATATTTGAACACTCATGATTATTCTTATTTGGTATATTTAAACAGTGAATAGGCTTGGCACATGCTTTGAAGAGCTTACCCAGAAGAGGAGACATGCAGGTAATCAAATAATTTCACGTACATTTTCGTAAGTACTGAGATGCATAGAATACTATGAAGCACATAGAAGTCTTCTAAGAAGATGAGATACTTAGTTAGAATGAGGGCGAGCCAAGAATGGGAGTGATGAGTAAGCCAGTTGTGGACTGTAAAGAGTTTCAGGTAGAGATAGAACAAAAGGGACAATCCCCAGGACATAATGATGGGTAATTCGAGGGTGTTCAGTATTGTTGAAATGTAAAAATTGAACAGGTATACTTGGGGTAGATGAAGCTGAATTCAGGTGTTAATTGTCACTATGCCACCTTGACCATGTACTAGTAATAGTTATGGAGCAAAGGAACCACATGGTCTTCTTTACATTTTAGATGTGATACCCTGGGATAGAGAAATTAATTTGGGGAGGTCCTTGGAGGGGAAAGAACAGAGGCTGGGAAAATAAAGGTGTGAAAAAAATCCGCAGGAGAAAGATTAGGGGCCTGAACTAATCATGTGCTTTTGGGTACAGAGAGTGAAGGGACAGATTTACAAAATGTGTGTTAAGGTATGATTCACTCTGTAACCAATTGGGTGACAACAGTTGAGAGAGTTGGAGGAATTCAGGTGATTGCCAATTGAATGGTGAAAACACCATCCAAAACAGGGGATACTAGACTAGAAGTGACATGTTGCATGTGAGATGTCACGGGAACTCCAAGTACCGATAACATTAGGCAATGGGTTTTGTGAATCTGGATCTCAGGATTCCTTACTATTAATACCTGCTTCTTTCTTCCATACTGCAGAATTATACACCTTTTTATCTAAGGTGGTCCTTGTCACTATTTTCCTGGCTCCCCTTCTCCTTATGGTTTTGTGGTTGTACTGTAACGTCTCTGAGGATAGAAACAGTGTCTTATTCATGCTTCTTCTAATAATTAGCACAACTTCATGTTCTTTTGGCACTCAAAATAAATTAAATCACTCTTTCCATTTGTAAGACATTGAGGTTACAAAGGTGAAAAACAGGCATAGTCCCTGCCCTCAAACGCACACTACATCACTGTGGGAGCAGACAAACACATAATTACCTCTTCATACCTGTAATATTGAAGGGGCTACAAAAGCAAGGAAGTAGCTATTGAATCGATCTTGCAGAAAGAGGGAGTGGGTAGGGATTTTCTGAGATGAGTTTACTGTGCAAAGCCATGTATGGCTGCTGCTTTCAAGATGCCACTTTTGCTGTAAAATGCAAAGCCTAAATGAGTAAGCTACCTCACTCCTCCATAACCCATAGCTGCTGAAAGAAGACGTAAGCCTATTTTTTTCTTACATTATCAGTTACAGTTGACACAATGGCTCAATTCCACAGTATCAGATGTGGATTTCAATTCTGCTCACTTTTGTTCTCTCTTCCCCTAGGTCTTGCCCTACTCAGCGTGGTCAAAGCATACTCACTAGCACTTTGTCCCCATACTAATGCACAGAGAGGGGGAAGATAGAAAGTTGAGGGCAATTTTCTTTCTAAAAGATATTACCCTGAAGTTGTCCACATAAATTCTACTCATAGTCCTTTGCACAAATTTATTCTCAAGACAAAAATAAGATAAAAGGGAGGACGAGAAACAGATTTCTAGCTGGGCTGCCAAGTGTTCTGAAGAATCATGTGAGTTATATTATCAAAAGGAATGAAGGAAGAATAGATAATAGAGAGTTATATCACCTTCTCTACCATAATCATTTAATCCCATCATCATCATACCCAACAGAACCATGATTATCAGAAATTATATCACATCTGTGAACTCAAATTTTTCATCCTATTCTCTGACCCAGTAATTTTATTCTTGCAGTTCACTTGCTCCTAGTATTCCTCGCTACTACAATTCTTCAGATTATCTGTGACCTTGAGCTCCATTATTTTTTTTCACTACCAGCGGCTTCCTCTTCTCTTTTCTTTGGCCAGCTTAGAATTCTATGATATGATAATGTAATCACAACATTGAAAATAATCTTAGTTCCCTTGTCTTCTTCTAATTGTATCATAATTACATAAGTCCAACTGTGATTGTCCCCATTTATCCATCTCCTCTGGGCCTACATCTTAGCCTTTAAACATTTCTAGAGAAAAATTAAGAAACATAGATGATTGACTTCACTTTATATTCACTTTATATTCTTCTTTGATGAAGACCTCACTTGAGAGAGGAAAATTTATATAACTAACAGTCCCTTTGATACGCTGAGTGGGACACCTTAAGGGAAACTCAAAGTTAAATCATCCAAAACAAAACTCTCAATTAGGCATCAATCTGATTCTTCTCTGTTCCTCCTCATCTTAGTAAATGCTGTTATAGTTCACATATTTACAGAATCCCCTAACTGAGAGTGATTTTTGATTTATTTCTTCTTTTACCACCTCACACTTCCTTTATTTCCTACATTTATAGCACCTTAAGGAGTTTTAGCATCTACTTTTCTTTGTAATATATTTTGTATCTATACATTTCTATCTTTGCTGCTAATAGCTCAGCTCCAACTACTTCCATCTCTTGCTTGGACTACTTTTATTTATTTTTAATTTATTTTATTGAAGTAGACTTAATTTACACTGTGTTAATTTCTACTGTACAGCAAACTGATTCACTTATACATATATACATTCTTTTTTATATTATTTTCCATTCTGGTTTATCACAGGATATTGAATATAGTGCTAAACAGTAGGACCTTGTTGTTTATCCATTCTATATATAGTATTGCTTGGACTACTTTTAATCACTTTCAAACTGATTTCTCATTTCTGTTTTCTCTCCTCCCTTTCATTCCACACACAGCAGTTAGAACATCCGCTAACATATAAATCAGATCGTCCTGCCTCTATGAACCACCAATGTAAATTATGAACTTTGGTTGATAATGATGTGTCAGTGTAGATTCATCATTCGTAACAAATGTACCACTCTCATGGGGAAGGTTGATAATGAGTGGTAAAGACTGTGTGGGCATGTGTTGGGGACAGGGGATATAGAGGAATTCTCTGTACTTTCTGCTTAATTTTGCTGTGAACCTAAAACTCCTCAGAAAATAGAGTTTATTAATTTTTAAAAATTAATACTTGGCCTACTCAAGTTTCAATTGGATTATACATTTCTTAGAAGTTATGCATATTTTATTAAAAGGTGAAGTGGTTTGGTGAGACACTCAGCAATATCTGAAACCTGGTTTTCCTAGCTACCTTTAGCTTTTTACGTATTAAAGGTATAACCGGGCTTCCCTGGTGGCGCAGTGGCTGAGAGTCTGCCTGCCGATGAAGAGGACATGGGTTCGTGCCCCGGTCTGGGAGGATCCCACATGCTGCGGAGCGGCTGGGCCGGTGAGACGTGGCCACTGAGCCTGTGCGTACGGAGCCTGTTCTCCACAACGGGAGAGGCCATAACAGTGAAAGGCCCGCGTACCGCAAAAAAAAAAAAAAAAAAGATATAACCACAAAGCAGGAGAGACAGATAATGTAAATTGATTTTGACTCCAACTACTAATTTAAAACTCCTGTAATCTCAGCCACAACACAATACTACCTAAAGCTAAGCAGCCTCAGATCAAAACTAGTTCCATTCCTACTCTATACTTAAACCTAAGCTAAAGGAGTTCACCACTTCCCTGATATGAAAGCCCACATGGGCCTCTGCGTCGCCTATAAGAAACAGGTACACATGACAGCATTAAGTCATTAAATCACAAGTTAATAATCATTTGAAATTATTTTCGCCTCTGGCTTTGTATTCAATTATAAAAATTATGTTAAAAAGTTATAACTCTGAGAGAGTTAACCAAGTTCACTAGGGCTTCAAACCAACTGAATTAATCTTTTTTTTCTTTATACAATCCCTTGGATAATTCAATTTTTATTTAACTTACTAAAGCCATAATTTCTTCTGGATGTTATTTCAGAGAATTTTTCTGGACACGAGAAGTGAGTCTTGACTCTTAAGAACCTAATAAAGAAAATTATATTTTTGACTTTGGTTTCTTTCAGTTATGAAGTTATTTCTGGGATCTCCCTAAAACCACATACTAACATATATTCACTCATTGAGTACATGGGATCATTTTAAATGGAAAATTGGTAAATCCACAATTGCTCTTCAAAATCGCCAGTTAAAGAAGGTGTGATGTTTTCAAGGGACAAGGTTGAAAGTGGTTTGGAGCAGGGATTTAGAAGAAGCCTATTATTAACGTCTGACCTATGTTCATTTGTTTAATTTGTTTCAAATGAATGAGTCTATATAATAAATAATGAATGAGCCTATATGATACATTATTATTAGCTAAAGGCCATACTTTATTCAGATTTCATTAGTTTTAACCTAATGTTCTTTTCAATTCCAGGACCCATCTATGATACCACATTATGTTTAGTCATCACGTCTCCTTAGGTCCTTTTGGCTATAGTAGTCTCTCATCTTTCCTCGTTTTTTAATGATCTTGACAGTTGTCAGAGTTACTGGTCAGATATTTTATAGAATGTCCCTCAGTTGATATGTGCCTGATATTTTTCTCATGATTAGGCTTAGGTTATGTGTTTTGGGGAGAAAGAACACAGAGGTGAAGTGTCATTCTCATCACATCATCAATAGGGTTTTTTTGTTTTGTTTTTTGTTTTGGCGGTACGCGGGCCTCTCACTGTTGTGGCCTTTCCCGTTGCGGAGCACAGGCTCCGGACACACAGGCTCAGCGGCCATGGCTCACAGGTCCAGCCGCTCCGCGGCATGTGGGATCTCCCCGGACCGGGGCACGAACCCGTGTCCCCTGCATCGACAGGCGGACTCTCAACCACTGCGCCACCAGGGAAGCCCTAGTTTGTTTTTTAGATTCATATATTTTGTTGCAGGTAGCTGTAGTTCTTTTACTTTTACTGTTATGTTTCCTGGTTCCTAGATACAAGTCTCTCTAGGATGTCTACCTAAGAGTAGAATTTAAGACCATAGGGAACACTTATCTGCAAATATACTAGGCATTACCTGTTTTCTCTAGTGCTTGTAACAACATACTTGCCCATCTTCATTTTATAAGCATTCCCGTTATTACATATCATCACCACACTTTGTATTTTCAGACTGTAAGTTTTACCAACTGGCACCTATGTATCTACTAAGATGTATCTCCTTGTAGTTTTAATTTTTATTTCCCTAGTTACTAATGAGGTTTAACAGATTTTCCTGTATTTGTGTGCCATTTATTTTTCAACAATGAGGAGAGCACTTATTACAGTGGTACCTGTACATAATCATTTGAAGAAAATGCTTCACATTCTCCTGTGAGAAAAACTGAAGGAGGACGAAGTGCCCGGAGGCCCCTTTAGACTTCTGTACATTTATGAGCAGCTCTGATGTGTGAAATATTTCCAAATGCACTCCTGCTCTCACTTGTTGAACATGATATCTCATCTGAATGAAGTGTAATTCAATCTGCCATGAATAATCTTAACTTTGTTGTGTTTAAAAATATGGTATTGGCAAAGCTTTCCCCAACCAGATACCACAAATTGTAAAAGTGAAGAAGGCTCTTACATAAAGTTTTGATGACCAAAATAAAAATGGTGTAGCAAAAATAAATGTATTTATGACATGGATAAAGTTGACACTGAATCTTGCATGTTGTTATGGAGACAAATAGTGGATATATTTATTAAGACTTAATCCAATTTTACTGTTTTTTTTATCCATATGTTCTCATCTTAGATTTTTATGTCATTTTTCTATTATGTTACCAAACCCCAGTTTCTAGCAGATTTACTGCTTTACCTTTTAGTCTTCTAATTTCACCTGGTTGTTTCAAATTATGACATAGCCAAAGGCAAGTTAACAAGTCTAGACAGCATATACATGTTTTGTTATTCTGTGAGAAATATTTTAATTATAACTTTAGTCAAGAAATCTTTCTAAGAGAAGACATAATGAGAAATAATCTATAGCTTTTAAAATAGTATTTTTGTTTTACTCATTTATCTCTTATAAAAGAAAAACATGCTATATGAAAGAAAGATAATTACTCACCTATTTAATCAGTCCATCTTTTTAAGTTCTAGTTCATTTAAGGTTTAACTGTGTCCTAAGTAAGATAAATGTTTAAGTTTCATTTGTGTACTGAAGATGTGAAACCAAAGGTTACATTAATTTCAATTTGCTTAATGAGAAGTAACCACAAGTAAAGAAGGTATTCTACTAGTATTGAGAAAAGACTTTTTTGGAGAAAGCCAAGAATTATAACTATTAAAGCTTTTAGGATATTTTCTTTATTGATGCTATTTCTTGAAAATAGGCGTATAGATATCTGAATGGACAATTTGATGCTATGCTTGGAAAGCTATATTTAAATTTCCACCAGTCCTTATTTAGGGCACTGTTCTTTATGGGATTTTTCTTTTTTTGTATGTCACAATGTAGGCACTGAATCTCTATTCTGTCTCAGCAGATCTGCTTGTTCTTGTCATTCTGGTTCTACATTGGCCAATGATACACTTTTTTAAACTTTATACCATTCCATATTGCAACATTGTGCTTTTGCATCATAATGCTTTTGTATCAGGGTTTTATATTTTTCCAGAGTTCACACTTTTGGTCCAGTGTCTCCATCTGCCATAAAAGCATTTTCAACATACTCTGTAAATTGCTGCTACATTCCTTAAAAAGGAAGGCTTGCCGCTCAGTGCTTCACTTCAGTAATGTAAGAGATAGTATAGATCACCCAGGCTTTTGCCTGGGAAAAGAATAATTTAGGTTTGAATGTTACCTGAACTGTATCCCTCCACCCTCCACCATTTGTTACTTCCTATTTCAGACTGGCAAATAGCTCCCTGGACTATTCCAAACTAGAGTTTTGCAGTTTATTTCATTACTTACAGATGGCTTGCATCAAAATAAAGAATGTTTTATAAACATAAATATATAAGCATAAAATTATCATAAAAAATGGAGAAAATATACATCAAGTATTACATTTAATAATTAAATAAGATATATACTCTAAACTTATCACATCCCCATAGCTTATTAGTACACTATTTTCTTGAAAGCAATATCTATACAGAACATTAATGTTGTTGACTATTATTGCCAATAGCAGATTGCTCAGATATGATTTACAAAATAAGAAATCCAGCAATGGCAAAGTCTTCAGTGGGAGGATGTTAGAATAAATTCAAAATACAGCCATTTCATGCTCTTTTATACATAATGCATTCCTGAAAAGAGCTACAAGTCAAATATTTAAAACTTTCTATAGACAAGTTTCATTTAGAAGATTCCATTTTTAGTTAGTTAAAGAAACGGATTATAAAATCCACTAGCTATAAGTGCAGGTAAAACTGGTGAAATTTGAATATTGCCAGTGGACTAAACCAATGTCCATTTCTTGGTTTAATTTTGAAGTAGAGTATTGCAAAATGTTACCTCTGGGAAACTGGGTGAAGAATACATTGGATTTCTATGTGCTATCTTTTGCAACTGCATGTTAATATAAAATTATGTCAAAAATAAAAATCCATTAACCCTACCTCTTTCTTCAGACAATTTTTAATTATATACCTCAAGTATTTTGTGCCTGCTCTTTATCTGAGGTACTTTACACAAAACTGCTAAGTTGATAGGCTTAAGTCAAATTACAATGCAATTGACAGTCAAAGGTTCACTCCTTTTAAAATACCTAATTATTTACACTTTATTTAATTGTATTCATTTAATGAGACTTACTGTCTTTAACACTAGTGACATCACATTTCTTTTATAAAAACTCAAAACAAAGCATTAAAAATGTAAAATATTTAAATCATTAAACCAACAAAAGCACAGTGTTCCGATAGAGTTGACGACACTGTAAAAAGGAGTTCTTGAGTTGCAGACAGTGTCAGCAGAAAATAGCTTGTGAAATGTTATGAATGAATCTGGTCGTAGCAGTTTGAATTTGATATGTAAAAGCCAATTAGAGGTGTCGCCGTGCGACTGCAAATAAAAACTGGGATGTCGGAAGCCATGTATGAAAATCTGGGGTAAGCATTGTGGAATGACATGAAGTCTAAAGGGGTGGGGCAACCTTACAAAATCTTAGTTGTACAAAAGAAACTCATAATCTAAGATGTTTCTAATAAGGAGAAATTGACCAGCCACCTCTCCCATTTCCCTCACCTGCTCTCTGCCCCTCTCCTCATACTGACTGCACTGTTCCTGACAGCACTCCCTGCTACTCACAGAGAAAACAGATGTCTCACATAGAATTGTGCCTACATAGTCACCATTTCCAACTTCTGGAACACTATTAAGTGTCTTTCCTGATTCTGGGCTAACTCCTCCAATTGCACTTCAAATTCATGGGCTTTCTTTCTTCTGAAAAATTTTCTATCAGTATAAATTATTTTCTCTTTCACCCATATCATGCATATAAGCCTTTCAATTGATTCTGCGTCCTCAGCTGATAGCTGCTCAGATGGCTTCCATCAGGAAAACAAAACAAATCCTTCCTTTGAATATATATCCTCTTCTAAACATTACCTTCCTTCTCTGAGAAATAGCCATAAAATTAGGATGTCATAGGTATATGGCAAAATGAGCAGACTTAATCATCTTTTAAAAACAATATCCACTCATTATTACTTAGATTTGTTTTCAGGAAAAAATGAATTTTTAAGTGATGAATAAGATAGGAGCACTCAGTCTTTGGTTTATAAAATACCTTAATTCTAACACATTTAGTAGGACAGTCAAATTCTGCTAGACAAGAATGATTTTCATACATACCAAATAACTCACAATAATAAACACATTTGGAAGAGAAATAACATATATATATGTTAATATAAAGTATATATATATATATTTTATCCCAATAGTGAGAGAATTGCAGTGATCCCAGACAGGGAATTTTTCTAGAGAAGGGAAAATAACACCGCTGACCACCACTATTATTTTCGTCTTCCTTACTATGCCCAAAGGTGCTGCTGAGCCGGCCTGGGGCAGTTATGGGCGGTCTGTCTAAAGACCTTGCTGAAGTTAATGACATACACACCTGTGCCAGTGCCTATTAAGCTTAGCTCACTCCCTAAGCAGCTGAGAAATTCCTTAGGCATCAGTGTTTATCTGAGCCCCTGAGGGCTGCTCGAACAGAGGGCGTCTCTGCTAGATCAGATCTATGGTAGAGAACCACCGGGCAGTGATACAAAGGGACTCTCCCCCAACTCCTTCTTTTTCAGACTCCTTAGTTTGTTTTGCCAAGCTACAAATTCTAGAGGAAAAATTAAAGTAAAAATGCTATTTACCTCATTATTTCTTAGAACTGTCAAAATCATTTTAGTTATTTATTAATTTTCTAATTGACAAAATTGATTTACAGTGTTGTATTAGTTTCAGGTGTACAGCACAGTGATTCATATATGTATATGAATACACACACACATATATATTATTTTTCAGATTCTTTTCCCTTATAGGTTATTACAAAATATTGAGTATAGCTCCCTGTGCTATATGGTAGGTACTTCTTTGTTATCTATTTTATATATAGTAGTGTGTATATGTTAATTACAAACTACTAATAATTTTAGTCTTTTAAAAGAAACTATTTTATGATCTTTTAACATGATTTCTCTGAAAATAAATTTTATGCTCAATAGTTATTTCTCTGTATCCATGATTAAGAGGAAGAAGTGTTAACTTTATAAGCCTTTCGAGACTTTCTCTGGGTTTTTCTGTGCCTAAGTCACACAGATGCAGCCTTCAAGCAACTGTCATTTGAGATAGCTCAAATGTTTGCCAGTGATCAGTTCCAGTGCTGTGGTCATTTGCAAGAGGACCACTCATCTCTGCACAATCTTTTACTTATCCTCCAGTTTCTGCTTCACAGTTGCTTCCTCAGCAGAGATGAAGGAGAATATTCCAGTGATAGCATGATATGAATCTACTCTGGCTCCTCCCAGGGAAGGTTTGGGTTTATATTTCTTTGCCCTTTTCCAACACTTTTCTAAAGCTTCCAGCTTTGTCATCTTTATCACAATCTACAGGGCATGTCCAGGATCATTACAAAGATAACAGATAAGTGTTAGATACTAAGTCCTTCATCTTGGCAGGTGGCCCTACTGGGCTCTGGACCACATCCTCTCTACTTCCAGAAGCCTGAAAAGTGTCAGCTGAAGCTTTTACTTTTTTCCTGAAACACTTAAGAGAAAAGTTGTAGACAGCATTCCTTTTTACCTCGAGAAACTTCAGCTTGTTATAACTAAGAACAACATTCTCTAACATTTACCAATATACAATTCTCAAATTAAGGAAACTGATGAAATACTATTATCTAATATACTTTCTTCATTCATTTTTTTGTTCACAGATGTCCCAATAATGTCATTTATAGCATTTTCCCCTGATCTGGATCCTGTTCAGACTCTTGCATTGCCTTCGGTTGCATGTCATTTCAGTCTCCTTTAGTCTGGAAGAGTTCTGCAATGTCTCTTGTCTTTTCACAACCATGATATTTTTGAAGTACCAGCCTGCTGTTTTGTAGAAGTAAGAGCTTTTATTGTTATCTTTATTCTTGTTGTTGTTTTATATCTTCCTCTATATCAGCCATCTGCACTGGTAAAACTAGCCTCCCCCACCAGGTCGCATCCAAAAAGATTACAGACAATCTTTCCCTTCTTCCCTCTACACTTCAATATCAATACCTGAACAAAGTTGGTGAGGGTGAAGACTGCACAAGGGGATGTAAGAAGCTTATAGTATCTTTTAAAAACAAAAATGGAGTGTCCGCTTCATAAAAGTTAATGATTAATTTGGAATTGCTGGGGTTGAGCTCTGAATGCTCAAAACATACCAGGATGGATAAATCTAGCAGCCCTTTGAAATATGTTTCTGGAGTTTAGGAGGGCCGTTGGCCTGGAAATCTTTCTGGAACAAATCTACACAAAAGTGATGGATATAGAAAATGGAGTAAATATTACAACATAATAAAGGAGTTGGAGAAAAAAGAAGGAAAAGTAGAATTCTGAGAATGTCTACAGTTAGGGCAGAGAAAGGGGGAAAAAACCTATGAAGCCACAAATGAAGAAAAGGCACAGTGAGAGAACTAGAAAAAGATTTATAAGAACAACTACCAATATATCAAGGAAGGAGCACTCCTCAAAGAGGAAAGAAAAGGTGTAAAATATCACAGGAACTGAGCTCAAATTGTTCGAGGGCTGGAACCAAAGCACACTATTAGGAGGAAGTTGTTCTTGTTGAGTTTGTTGCAACAGGACATGAAAGGAAAGCCGAGCTGGGATAAGAAAATTCAAGAGGCAAGTAGAGATTACTCCTTTGTGCCCTTTGACATTGAGAGGAAGGAGAGTCCTTTAACGACTACATGAGAAAGTAGAAGGTTTGAGGGAAGGCATTTTGATGTAGAGGTGAATTAAGCATGCATTGGTGAGCAAACAGCCAAGGAAGAGAGGAGACCTGCCAAATTCAAATTCAAATTAAAACAGCAGAGAGACTCAGCACATTAATAGGAGCTTTAATCTTCAAAGAAAAACTAGAAGATGGATACCGAGAGAAGAAGAGAGATACGAAAGCATCTCACATTAGATGACCTCAGTTTCTACAGTGTAGAAAAATGATATGTTGATTGCTTTAGTAAGGGTAGGGCATAATGACAGAAGATAAAAGTGATCTGAAACACTGTTGGTCATTCAATAAATTGTCAATATTGAGGATCCGTGGAGGATTGACTCCATGCATATGTACTGAATCCAAAGAGCAGCCCCAAATTAACAACACAGAAAATATAGTGCAGAGATGCCCAAGGTTCTGATTTTGGTAAAGTCAGTGAAGGAAATAAGAGATTCTTAGGGTTCAAGCAATGCCATTGCTGAAATGGCTGATCATCATAGAGTCACGCGATTCTGGAAAGGCTCTAAAAAGCTAAGTGAAGAAAGGCAGAATGAGACACAGAGGAATCTTATGGTGGCAAAAAACAGACTGAAGAATTGGAGACAGTGAGTAGGAAAAGGAGGCCATTGATTAACAGGCAGAGATACAGATGGATAGTCAAAGCTGTTTTGTTGTGCAGTGATCTGGAAGTACTAGTGGGAAGAGCAAAGTATACTGATTGTGTGTCAATACCACAGAAACAGAAGATGTCTTGAGTTTTGTCATTCAAGATAACTAGGTTTTACTTAAAACAGTTAAGATGAGATTTTTCTTGAAAAGCAAATGTACACTGAAGCTTGCTTATGTTTAAAACCAGGTTCCAAAGGATGGGGTAGAAAGTAAGAAGTATGCTGGCAAAGTGGGTAGTTGGAAAAGAATGATCAGCAGGAATAAAGGAAGCAAATGATGTAGAATTAGGTTAGATCAGAAATGCTGGTTAAGGAGAGGGGAAAATTCTAAATATGATAAATATGTAATCGGTTATTGGAAGAGATTTTATATTTAATCATTTCCAGTGTTCCATTTGGAATGCTAGCATGATAAAATAGGACTATAAAATTTTTCTCACTTTATTTTGATCTTTTATCAAAGACACTTAAAGATATACTCACATTAAAGTTGGACACATGTTACCAAACAATAAATGTGCTATTTAGAGATTAGCAATAATGCTTTTATTAAAAATAATTATTTTATTAAAAATAACTTTCTGTGGATAAGGTCCAATGGGGTAGAAATCCTACTCCCACTGAATGTTCTTGAATATGGAAAATATTTTTATGTGATTTTATTGAGTCAAATAGTTACTGGAGGACATTTTAAAAATTAGCGATGGATCAAGACACTTGTTTAATAATGCAGCATTTTAGGTATATGTTTTTAAGTATTTCATGTGCTCTGACAGTGAAATAATAGTTGGCAAAATCATTCTAAGACAAAAGGATTATCTCATAACCCAATATTTTTTAAAAGATGTTTATCTTCTGAAGGCTTCCGATTATATGTGATTTTAAGATTTCTAAACTATGGTGACATATATTTTCTTTTTGTTAAACATGGAAGGGCTCAATTTTATGACTGAACTCTCCTCTTTCTTATAGTGAATAGTGCTTGGATTCAAAAAGAAATAAATACAATGGAAATAGGAAATGCAGTTTTTGGAGAAAAGTTGATAAATTGCGATTTTATTTGATTTAGGAAGTAAACTGAATGAAAAAACATTGAAACCTCCAGGGATTCCTGGGGTTCCTTTGTTTTTACTTTATGGAATCACTACAGAGTATGTTGGGGCCAATGCGCTGTGCCAGGTAAGGCTTTGTATAAAGTGGACAACTCAGTTGTCCTCTAGGATTAACAGTGTTGTAAACAAATAGGGCACAAGGCACTTACTAGGTTTGGTTTGTTGTCATTTGCCTCTTAACCTAGAGCAATGAGTTGCAAAGTAGGTATATGACTTCCTCTCTCTTCACGCTTCTCATAATTCTCTCATCTCCATGCTCATAGACAATGGAATCACAAAAATGGCAAAAACAAAAAACCAAAAAACTAATAAGGAGAATAGAGGAGGTAAAATTAAAGATAAGAAGAATAAACTATCACTAGGGCCTTTTGAAAAACAATTTTCCAAGACATGTGGGTGGTCAAAGCAAATAACAGAATCCAAAGATTGCATGAAGAAAGAACAGAATTTCAACTCTGCAGCCTGGAAGGCATCAACACCAGTTATCTGATGAGATTTCCAGATCCTACACTGGAAGCAAATACTGATGTATACCAGTAGTTTTTTGTTAAATCTTACATGTCTGTCTGTCTCTGGCTCTCTCTTTTTCTCTTTCTCTCCCTTCTTCTCCCTCTCCCCAACTTCTCTCTCCATTGCTCTCTGTCTATACATGTATATGTATATATAGATATAGATATGGATATAGATATCTCTGGTTTGTTCCATTTTTGAATATACGCACTGCTTAGTTGATGACAGTCATATGATTAAAAAATGAAAATAAAGTCATCATTCAGAAAACTGACATTTAGTGCAGAAAAATATCTGGATAATTGTATTTCTTCGTTTTCCCTGGACATACTGAAATTAATTAGACACAAATTTGTAATATGCAGGATACATACTAACTTTTCATGACAAATGTTTGACCAGAAAAACTCAAAGGTACATAGAAATAAGTCACAATTTTAAGTGAAAATCCGTGTTGCTTTCCTGTATAGAATTTATAAAAAGTATAGTACAACATTGTGTCTATGACCAATTACATATATTATAATAACAAATATTAGAAATGCATGTTTTCCTATGTCTCTGTGGCAACTGGATTAGTATGAAAAGGAAGGCAAGAACAATATCTTAATTTATAAACTATTTGATTCATATATCTATTGCCAATGCTAATATTTGTTTCTAATGTAATTTGCCTTGGAAAAATATATTGTTGATCACAAGCGAATAAAAGACTTTTGTATTATTGCACAAAGAACCTGAGAGAAATTGCACTTACAAATAATGAGGTCTTACTTTAAAAGCTTCTTCACAGCAAGGTGGTAAACAGAGCCTTAATTTATGAAATTCATCATATATTTGTTTTCTACTAAAAGAATACCAAGTTTTTATCTGTAGGCTTTACATTATATATATTCGTTACATATATTACATATGTTTCAAATTAAATGTCATACAAATTGACAGTGTTTCAAACAATAATGATATGGATATTTTTACTGTGTTCAAACAGTTTCAGCCCTAATTCCTATACTTTCTAGACAGAACGTTTACAATTTTAAAATATTTTCCAAGAGGATAAATGCTTTGCAGTAAAAAGTGAAATACAAAGGATAAAAAGAGTCAATTAACTCAATACCATTTTTCAAAAAACTAAGCTGTAGCAAAGTATCTCAATTACTGTTTTTATGATTGTATTTTATTATAATTTGAAAGAGCACAAAGGTCACTGTGCTTAATGCACATGCCTTATAAGGAACCACAAGGTTTTTTCATTTGCCATCATTTATCCACTGATGTCTAGATAAATCTTTACAGTACCATAAATTTCCACAATATAAACTCAATAAAAGGCCACATGGCATGTACTTTGAAAACATCTGCCCTTGCCATCTATAGAATTTCTATACCACAAAGGAGACCATATTTAACCTTCACTTTAAACAACGCAATTACTTGGATGCAAATCTTTGGCTTATGATTCAAGGACTTTTCTTGGATATGAACAGGGAAAAAAATCAGTATCTTAGGCTGTCAGTGTTGAAACTGGAAAACTGCCTTTCCCTTCATGTAACCGTTTCATCAAAGAAAACTAGGAGTTCAAAATCATTTTTGCTACCACAACTACCACAAAACCTGCAAATATGCTATCTGGGGTCCTTCCACAACCACAGAAACTGAAAGAATATTTGATATCATTTATAGTTTAACTCTATATTTAAGTAAAGAAAGAGGTCACCAAGTATAAAATGTGTGTCATTTAATAAGAATGTGAACTAGTTTTATAAAAATAAGGATACTGAATTGAAGTATCTGGATTGAAGTATCTGGATTGAAGTATCTGGATTGAAGCTGAAAAAACTCCAAGTGATTATCATTCAAAGTGCAATATGAAGTTGCCATTTTAATTTGTCAAACCTAAAAAAAAAAAAGGATGGAATGCCTATATCTTAGGATTTTTTGAAACTGAACTCTTGATCCCAGCTCTTAAAAAAATTATGTTTAATAGACTGTCATATAAATCCAAGCTGGTAAAGAATATTTACAGCAGAGAGAATGAATGAAGCCTATGAAAGCCATGAAATTTTAAACAGACTTAATACTGTAGAGAAATGTATTAATTATGCACTTGTAGAAAAATATGGAAATTTGATTGGGAGGAGCTAAACAAAGATTCTGACAATTTAATGATAAACTGGTGAAAGAAAAACCATAAGTGTGATTCAAGAAAAATTTCTACTGCTTTTAAATCAAGATTAGGACAATGTGGAAGTTTTATAGTCTTATTTGTATACTTTTGTATTTGTATTGTATTTATAGAGTATAGCAAGTGAAACTTTCCAGGCAATACAGTTAATATCTTAAGAAATTATGTGTTCAAGATAAAATCATAAATCCACTTTTGCTTGTTTAGAAATGCATACTAGTATCAAAAGCTTAAAATATGCAGATGCACCATCCTCTGGTAAAATTCAAGATATACCTGGCTGCAAAATAAATGTTGATGCGGCATAAATGTATTAATTGCTGATGTTTCTCTTTGTCTTTAATAGCACTCTTTTTTTTTTTAACAATTTTTTAGTTCACATTGCTTAGGATAACTTCACAGTTATATCTTTCAGACAAAGTCAGCATAAAATCCTGAAAAAAACTGTAGCTATTAAACATGTGTTTAACACAAGGTCTCTGTGTTAGAGCTAAATAAGCTGCTGAATACAGTAACCTTTGTGGGACCCACTGGCTTCCACCACCTTCTACGAAATGATCCTAACCAGTTATAGAAAATATTTTGAAAAATTATTCAAAAAATGATGTATACTCATGGTAAACATAATTTAAAAATTAAAAAAGAGTATAGCCTAAAGTGCAAAATATCTCCCACTGAACTCCTCCTTTATTCTAGAGTCTCTTTCTAAGACATATATTATATTTACATACATTTCCTTGTATATATTAGTATTGCCACTATATATACATAATCCTATGCTTTATACAAATAACTCTCCTCAACTATATTGTCTGCAATAAAAATATAGATTAACCATATGTCCATATCAGTAATGCAGACCTGTTACATTCCTTGAAACAGCTATGTATTTTTCCACTATATTCATACATTAAAATTTACATAATTATTCACATTGAAATGGGCCTTTCACTTGCTTCTAGTGTTTTCTTATTATTTTAATGATGAAATGAAAAGTCTCGAACTTATATATCATTGCAACTTATTGGAGTATATAAGATATTTTTTTAGAAAGAAAATTGTTAATAAATATTGATTGTAAAGAATAAATTTCATTAAAGGTGTCAGCAAATCAGATTTCCTCAATCCAATATCTGCAAATTTATGCATCTGATAGACTTAACAAAATAAACACAACTAAAGAAGAAATGAGTTCCTATTAATATTGTTATTATGGACTGAATGTTTGTGTCCCGCACCAAAACTTCTATATCAAAGATCCAAATAACAGTGTGGCTATATTTGGAGATGGGCTGCTAAGGAAGTAATTAAGGTTAAATGAGGTCATAAGGGTGTGGCCCTGTTCCAGTAGGATTAGCATCCTTTTAAGAAGAGACACCAGAGAGCTCACTTGCTCTCTCTCCTCATGCGCACAGCAAGGAAAGGGCACGTAAGGACATAGCAAGAAGGTGGCTGTCTACAAGTCAGAAAGAGTGCCTTCACCAGACACCAACTAGCTAACACCTTGATCTCAGACTTCTAGCCTCCAGGACTGTGAGAAAATATCTTTCTGTTGTTTAAGCCACCCAGTAAGTGGTATTTTGCTATGGCAGCCCAAGGAGATGAAGACAATTAAAGTTGTTGTCACAATTTTTCTGTCAATTAGATTAAATAATTACCTAAATCAAACTTGCTCATGGTTATCCAGAAAAACTTTTAAACTTTCAGTCTGGGGCTTCCCTGGTGGCACAGTGGTTGAAAATCTGCCCGCCGATGCAGGGGACACGGGTTCATGCCCCGGTCTGGGAGGATCCCACGTGCCGCGGAGCAGCTGGGCCCGTGAGCCATAGCCGCTGAGCCTGCACGTCCGGAGCCTGTGCTTCGCAACAGAAGAGGCCACAACAGTGAGAGGCCCGCGTACCACAAAAAACAAAACAAAACAAAAAAAAACCCTTTCAGTATGGCTATATATGATTTGTTAATAGCCAAATTCAGTAAAAACTATATATATGATATACATATATAGAAGGAGATATAATATATATATGTACATATATATATATATACACACACACACACACATAAGGATAACATAAATTGTAGAAAAACAAATCCATGTTTCAGGACATGTAATTCACTACATATGTTTCATTTTCTTTCTCGGAAGACGTTTGTCTTTTTATAAAAATCTTCATACTCAAAAGTGTTTAGGGCTTCTCTGGTGGTGCAGTGGTTAAGAATCCACCTGCCAATGCAGGGGACATGGGTTCGAGCCCTAGTCTGGGAAGAACCCACATGCTGCGAAGCAACTAAGCCCGTGCACCACAACTACTGAGCCTGCACTCTAGAGCCCGCGAGCCACAACTACTGAGCCCACGTGCCACAACTACTGAAGCCCGCACACCTAGAGCCCATGCTCTGCAACAAGAGAAGTCACTGCAGTGAGAAGCCCGCACACCACACCGAAGAGTAGCCCCTGCTCACTGCAACTAGAGAAAGCCCGCACGTAGCAACAAAGACCCAACGCAGCCAAAACAAATAAAATAAATAAATAAAGTTTTTAAAAGTGTTTATTAAAAACTAAGAAATGGGAGAAAGGAAGAATCCTCGAATGAATATATATCTATAGTCAAATGAACACTATTTCATTGACTGTCTCTTGATAAGAAAGCTATTATTCCAGCATCCATATAGAATAGAGCTCATTACTCACACAACACTTAGCATTTTAGAAGTAAATTTCATGTACTTATTCATTATATCCCTACACTTCCACATCGTTTCCCCCAATAAAAACCACATACTGGGAGTAAGATGAGAGAAGTATTATTATTGAAACTTTAAAGATGAGGAAACTCAAGGTCAGGGAAATTAGCATAAAGATGTGAACCAAGATTTCATGAGTATCTAAGCTTGTGTTCTTTCCCCTGCAATGCACTCTATTCTTTCTTCCATACACCTTCATATATGTGTTGAACAAACATTAATGCTTGACCGTTCTATGTTAGCACAGTGTGAGCAAGTAACTGAGGGAGGAACACAGTGGTGTGGAATCAAAGGAGTACATGGACGCAGTAGGTAGGGCAGGAAATGCTCTGATAGAAGTAGGCCCAGGGAGCGTGGTAATAGACAGCTGACAGTCTGGAGAATACCAAAGAAGTCTTCCAGAAAGGGTGATGCTTGGACTGCTTTTAAAGGAGCCATGAGAATTACCCAGATAAACAAGAAAATGAGAAATCTAAAACAGTCCTTATCAGACTTCAATTTCCAATGATATGAAAATGTTGGACAGCTTACTTCTCCAAGGCGCTCCCCATGAGAATTTATGTATATAGATAAATACTTGTACCCATATATTGACTACATTAATATTGACATACTTACACTTATATAAATTTCCATATCTATAACTATATTTATATATACACATATTATATATTTACATTTGAAATCATTTCTAAATCCATACTTACTGAGGTCCATGAGTTCACTCCCCACTTACAATCACATCACAGGGTTTATTCTAGTTTTCTCTCTTTCCGTATTTGTAACTTCCTTCTCTGACAGTGGGAAACTGAAGTCTCATTATTCTTAACTGATTAACATATTCGACTCATCCTGCATACTAACCAACCTCTCATTACCATAGCTACCCAGCCCCTATGTTGACACCTTGTTTATCAACTCTTGCACTAGGATAAATCCTATCTTCACCTTATTCAGGTTTTAATATCCCATACTAATTCACCCCATGTATAAACATCTCAGCCTACTTGGGCTCTGAAACCCCACAGCAAGCCATCCCTACACAGGGGATGTCGTACCCCTTCGCAGGTTGACTGCCTCATTCTGCTTTGGCTCTCAACATCCCTCACCAGGCTGCACCTCCAGGTGAGCTCATACCTTGTTCACTGTACTACCCTCCCGCCCCACTCTTCCCCAAAGGCTATAGGAATGAGCCATTCAGGAAGAGAAAGAGGAAGGGGAAGGGAAAGGAGAAAAGGAAAGAGGGTCACAAATCATAAGAACACAACTTGCTCTTTTTCCACTGGAAAATCAAGAGCAGTGATTCTCAAAAAGGAAACACTACAGATTCTGTGGTTTGAAATGCATAGCCAATATATAATTTTGTTATTTGGAATAGGAAACAAATGTATTGTTTCACGATATGAACTACTCAAAATGAAGCTGGACAAAACGTTTGTGGATAAGGATAGGATCTTGTGGTGAGGGAGAAAGGAAGTAAGATTTCATATTTATCAAAATGAAGCATGAGTTTAAAAATATTGCCATAGAGGATAGGCATCTTGGTGTTTAGGAAATACCGGTTTTGCTGGCTTTATTCCAGTCAATATTTATTAGCATTGCAGGGTGAAAGACTGTTAGAGGACCCTTAAATAATTCAACACCAGGAAATCCTCAATTCCCTTAAATTCTAATTCAAAAAATATATATACTGTTTAATATTGTTGTATATAATATTTAATATCATTATATATGATATTTAATATCTTTATATATGATGTTTAATATCATTATATATAATGGTTAATATCATTATATATAGAATGTTCAATATTATAAAACTTCCTTTACAGTGAAGTAGTATTAGGGCATTTGCATGAAAATCTATGATTTGCTAATTAGAAAATCATTTTCTTATTACTGTTTTTTTTTTTTTAATTTATTTACTTTTAAAAATTTTTGGCTGCGTTGAGTCTTCGTTGCTGTGTGCGGGCTTTCTCTAGTTGCAGCGAGCAAGGGTTACTCTTCTTTGCGGTGCTCGTGCTTCTCATTGCTGTGGCTTCTCTTGTTGCAGAGCACAGGTTCAAGGCACACGGGCTTCAGTAGTTGTGGCTCACAGGCTCTAGAACACAGGCTCAGTAGTTGTGGCGCACGGACTTAGTCGCTCTGAGGCATGTGGAATCTTCCCGAACCAGGGCTCAAACCTGTGTCCCCTGCATAGGCAGGAGGATTCTTAACCACTGTGCCACCAGGGAAGCCCTTATTTTTTTAATGAATATTAAATATTCAAACAAATCAGAAATTAACAGAGTGGGAAACTATAGTGTCCCCATTAGTAAAGTGGGTATTATTGATGGAGTAACCTGATGGGAGATTAATTCCATATGTTAGTTAGTGACGTCGTTCCTCCTTTTGGGCCACTTGAACATGGCTATTTCCACATATGAAAAACTATAACAGAGGGCCACATCATAATGTTCTTCTTCAATTAAGAAATAATTGAAAAAAAAAGAGAAATAATTGAAAAAGCCTTTGAGAGCTACAAGATGTGTTCTGAATCATCAATTTCAAGAATTTACCTTAAGGAAAATTTCCTAAAAAAATCAGAACACATACAATTTTTAACTATAGTAATAAAGGTAACTATGCTATATATGAATTTAAAAATGGAAACCACCTGCTGTCCTACAATACAGAATTGGAAGAATAATTATTTTACAGTCATAAAGTGGAATATCATATAATTTTTAAAACAATTTGAAGTAGATATTAGGAAATAATTGTTTTATATGTTTTTGAGTGAAAACCTAGTATATAGCAGTATTCATTTTTATATAAAAAATTAATATATTTATGTGCATTTGCACATAGAGAAAGGCCTGATTGGTTATAGATTAAAATACCATTATGTACTGGAGTTTCAAACTGGTTTTATTTTTATTGTTTTCCCCAAAATTATTCTTCTGTCCATTTTTTTCTCCATTCCTTCAACAAATATTTATTAACTCTATCTTGTTCGAGGCTCAAAGAGCTAATTTCATTTCTTCCCTTGAAATAAAGATAGTATATCAATACCTTAATATCCTTGCTAGCTGAGTACATATGTCCCATCTCTTCTTATTAATAATTATCCAAAAGGCACCTGAAAAAACATCGTGGAATACCTTAAGTTATAACCTGAGTGATTTAAGCCTTGGAAAACATTAAACTTTGCACAAAGCAACTCTTTGAATTTGACCTTTAAAAATAAGAAAATTCAGTTAATAAAGGGAGAAACTTTATCTCTGAGCACATATGAAAATTCTCTGCGCCAGAAACTGTGGAGTGTATTAGCTTGACCTGTAGATACACAGTGGATGATTTAGAAAATCAGTATCTCTCTTTAGCCATTGTATTAAAACCAAGGAAATAAAATTATGTCCTGATTTCTAGCATAAAAAATTCTGATTCCTAGAAAAATGTTATTCTACCTAGCTAGTTCAATATGAAACACAGTGAATTAGACTAACTACATTTATTTCTAAATTTACTTTGTGTGATCAAGTAGATTAATTTGAAAAACTAATGTAATGATTACTAAGTAGGAAGGTGATTACAAACTACAGGAAAATAGTCTTTTACTTTAATGTTCCTTGTAGGCACAGAGAATTTCAAGACTAGTAGCTACTGTACCATTTCATTTCTATAAACTGGTGTAGGTGTTTGTGTTATAAACAGTAACATATTATTAAGAAGAGTTAAGGATGCTGCAGTAGCTTACAAACCAAGGAGTGTGACTTCATGAGAAGAAGCTATATCCTCTTTATGTTTATCCAGAGTACTAAGCTGCCTAAACAGAGGAAGGCAATATTAGTACTGTTTACATTCTTCTTTTGCTCTAAATTTGGAAAACAGTCAATAAACATCAGCCGAGATTTAAAGAGTTATTTTCTCTAAAGTATACTGTATCTCTTTGGATTTTTACGGAAATAAACATTCTCCTGAATTACTACTTTTGGATTATGATTAGGTCAGTTTTGCAAACACTTCCTCGTATCATGGACTACACTCACAAAATTTTCTGGTAGGATGCTGTGCAGCTCTCTAGCACAGGGCCATGAGGTCTACTTGTGAAGTGTTACCCTTACCCCTACAGTAATGCTGGGATGAGATTGCTCCACTATCTGTGATACTACAGTTCAACTACTGCAAGCTTTTACGACCTACCCCACCCCCATCTGCAGAGGTTACAAGAGGCTTTTTCAACTTCCCTTCTCTATTACCGACAGTAGTTTGACTCATGCAGATTCAGACACAAATGCAGGTATTTCTGCTTCTGCTGCTGCTGATGACCAACCTACCCCTGGTGCAGCATTACATATGAAAGTGGCAATAAACAAAATCAGCCCAATTTCATCATTTCTATGATGCTTAAAAAGGAGACAGATGCCTTGCATAAAGGTCATTTGCTCTTCAGGTTGAGGAAATATAAAAACTCATGTTCTACATTTATTAGTTGGAGGGGTCCTTTTTATTATGCTCTAGTGAAAATGTGAATTTGTGTATTTAGTAAGACATGACTGAGTCTGTATGGAAACTAGTCAAATATAACAGTTATCTGTGGTATAATGAGAGGCCCATCATGTGAATTGCTAGTTATAGGTAGAGATTGATTAGTTTTAACATAAAATAATGAATTTCATTTCATACATGTTCCTGTTATACTGAAACAAAAACCATAGCAAGCAGAACTGTTTTAGAAAATTTACATTATAAGTAAGGTCCAAAGCCTGAATATGAACCCAAAGTCTACTATGTGTCCTTTAGGAAGTGATATTTGGAATGACTCATTAGTAGGCAAAGCTAGAACTCAAGAATATTGAAGCACTTTACTTATGTACTATTTTGCTAGAAATGGATAGCTGTCTATAGAAATCTGTGTCCTTCCATTAAACATGCAGAGTTATCACTGAAAATTTCAGTCCCGTCCTCCTTGCACATGGAAGGGGATGTATGTTAGTTTGTCCTAATGAAACACAAAAGAATTGATGTGTGCTTATTATGGACCAAAGCATTTAAAAGAGGTGTGTCATCTCCACTTTCCCTTTCTTTTCTACCAGCTGGATGCACAGGATTCCAGACTTTAGGGGATGAAGGAGCCACAAGAGAGAAGAAGCCTGATTCCCCAAATATCCACACAGAATGAAATTGCCCACTGACTGGGAACAGCTGTATCCAGCTGACTGATATGTGAGGCATAATTAATTGTGTTAAGACATGGGAATTTGGGGGTTATTTAAGAAATCATTATTACACTAACAAATACTGTTCTCCATAATACTCAAATAATGATTTGAGGCAGGGAAGAAGATAGAGTACTGGAACAAAGAGGAGAAGGGATGAGCATAGGTATGGCTGAGTTTTTGCTAATGTGTGAATAAAATAACCTACTAAACAATGATATAGCTAATAGGGGATTAGTTAAAATGTACATATTCTCCTTCTACATCCATCACTTTAGCCAACTTTGCTGCTGCTTTATGCAAGTTTTCTGTGCCTCAGTTTTCTTAACTGCAAAAGAAGAAATTCCACTACATGAACTGTATACTTATTGATTCTTTCAGCTATAACATTCCCACTCCATGTTTCCACTAAAATATGAAGCCGTGTACTCTAAGTTACAAAGTGACCTAGCATTTCTCTGAGAAGAAGAATTGTGCTATAGAGTAAAGAACACGGCACCAATCACCTACCAGGATTCCAGGGTTTCCCCTACCTCTGGATGACTGCAGGTATTTAGACAAGTTACTTAAATTTTCTGGACTTCAGTTCCTTCACCTATAAAGTAAAAATAAAGGTAAAGTTATCCCTTTATGCTCTAATATTCACTAATTTCTAAACAGTCCAATTTGTATGGTTTTTATGGAAATGAAAAGCCAGCCCATTACTGTGCTTCTGAAGTAAAAGGCATAGCTTCCCCTATCGAGTGCTATCAAGAAGTTAGGCCAAAATCTGTTGACCCATAAATAATTTTTAAGAGACTATGACATTTGCACCAGCCCTTTTCTCACTTATCACTGTAGTATTAGGAAATTTTCCCTGAACAGCATGGCAGAGGCAGCAGAAGTACAAATTTATAGTTAGCTCCCAGCCCCTAGGCTAGGGTCACATTCCTCACCGATGGTGTTCTCCCAGTGCAGGAGCTCCTCTGGAGACCAAAATGCAGTGCAAGGCAAGTCCTTCCCTTCCGTGAAGCAGAGAGGAGGGCTACTTATGTCATGACTGGTCAAGGGTGGGAAAATAAACATTTTCTCAAATTCAGCCTTGAAAGCATCAATTAATTCTACCCATGTCTTTACAACAGCTCAGTTGCTCCATACACAGAAAAGTGAATCAACTGAATTTATCTTTCAAAAAAAGTCAGTGGAAAAGAAAAAAAGGGAAATGACAGGTCAATTTAACTTCAGTTATTAGTCGGCGTGTGTGTGTGTGTGTGTGTGTGCGTGTGCGTGTGCGTGTGCGTGTGCGTGTGTGTGTGTGTGTGTGTGTGTAGCAAAGGAGAAAGGGGGGCGAGGAGAGACTATTTATTAATACAGGCATTGCGTTGGAATGGTTAATTTCTACCTATCTCCAAACACCCACCTTAGGTAATTTTTCTCCATTAAAGTAATTTGAAATTTAAATACAAAATTCCAATTTTATCTCTAGCTACTAGAAAAGAGCTTAGTTTCAATGAAAGGTCAACTCACTGTAGAAAGGATAAACACAAGAAAATGTTTAGCTTCTCAGTGGGTGAAAGTGGTAGCAAAATAAATTTGAGAGATAAAGACGTTCAGTTTTTTTTAGTTTTAAGGGTGTGTAGTCTATAAATGAGAACACACATTAGGATAATTGGACTAGAAATGTACACATCTTGAGAACATACAGCTAAATTTGATTGGGGATTTCTAAACCTCACTGCAACCTTAGCAGTTTTATTATCTGCAATGATTATATTTGTTTGCCTCTGTTTCATGCCTTCAGGAAAGACTTGCTTGATGGCTATTAACCTACATGCGATGAATTTGAGAAGCATAAAAAAAAATCCAAGTTGAAACTCTATAATTATAGAATATGGTTTTTGTAAAAAGGGAATTTGACATTTAAGTCAGCGCTATTATTTCTTTACTTTTTTGTGTGTTATTCATAACACTGATTTCTAAGTTTATTTTAATATAGATTTTCCCTCCTGCTTTTTCCGAAGATACCTATAGCATTATTTGACATATTACATGAGACATTTGTATGTGTTGTGTATACGTTTCATGTGATATAATATGAGGAATTGAGCTGTTACACACTTAGCTATCTGTTTTTTTTTTATCACTAATTATCAGAGAAAAAATTATGGAACGTTTCACGAATTTGCGTGTCATCCTTGCGCAGGGGCCATGCTAATCTTCTTTGTATCGTTCCAATTTTAGTATATGTGCTGCCGAAGTGAGCACTATCTGTTTTATATTTACTTATATTTTGAGAACACCAAACATCATAAACTATCATTGGTGATCACCAAATGAGAGCATCTTGACAACCAGCTTGGATAGTATGATGTAGAATTCAAGAACACAAGGTCTGACAACAGATAAAAGTTTTCAAATCCTGGTCAGTATGTGGACTTTAGCATATGATCTATTCCTCTCAAGGCTTGTTTTTCTCAGCTGTAATGTGAGGGTACGTTGGAGTCTTAACTATTAAAATGATGCAGTTTCTACTTCAAGCAACAGAGTGTTATCTGCATTTCTATTTTACCTCCTTTTTCATTTAATTTGCATTTTATTCATATTCTTTATTGAGTTGCTTTTTACTAATATTTTCTTCTCTTCCTAACATGGGCATCTTTTGTCCAAGATGAAACTGCCTGGTTAATTAATGGACAGTTTAGACAAGGACTCATCATTTCTTCTAAATGATGGTTAAATGGGACCCGTGCTAGTTTTGACTGTTTCCCTGCTGGGGTCATGATATTGAAGTGTAGGTCTTCCTGAAAAGATCTGAGGCCAAAGGCCCTCTGGACTCTCCCATCACTTTTCTGCCTGACCCTGACCTTTATTTAAAAAAAGAAGTGTAGTTTGCTGCTCTGACTTATTCACCACTCTGACCCAGTTTTCTGTTGAAATCTTTGTCCTACAGTTTGTGCAACATGATTCTCCATAATCGGGTCTTGGCCCCTCTGACCTGAACCAACTGATTGTACCCTGAGTTTAAGTGATCGCTCTACTTGGATCAAAGAAGGAAAGAGCTCCTTTCATTCTGTGTCAACACCATCTCAATAGTTGGCTTTCAAACAGCACTGTCTCTTTATCAGGCAAGAGTAAAACATTAATTTTAAATTTGTAGTCTCCTTTAAATGTTACAAAGCCCATATATATCTCTACTATCTTTTTAATTCCTTCTAAGTATAAGACAATGCAGATAAGGCAGGTATTATTGTTATCTTAATTTCACACACAAGAAAGCTAAAACCCAGAGAGGTTAAATGAGTTGCTCCAAGTTACACAGTAACCAGTGTGCAGAGCTGAGATAAAATCTCAGGCTTTTTGAATCAGGAGCCATTTTTTTCCTTCCCATAATACATGACTGACTTGAGCCATTCAACAAGCGTGAATCAAAATGAGGAAAGACTAGGTGCCAATAAACATTTTTTTTGTTTCTCTTTGGGAGACGTGTGGCCAGAAATAACATAATGATAAATTGAATGTAAATTTATGAATAGAACTTTGACCGGAGAGAAAAAAAAATTGACCCTGAAACTCTGCCACCCACATGTAATTTTTATTGAAATGTTTCTAAGCTGACTTGTTGATATAGCCAAGAAACCAAAGTGTTACTAAAAGAGTGAATTGTTTAGGTACATGGCCACAACACATGGTGTCCAGATCTGACTCAGAACATCTAGGGTATATTACTAGTTGTTAATGTAAAGAATATAGCACCTGAAAGAATAAGATGACATTAAGTAATTTTTTTTATAAGTACTGTTTTTATCTTTAAATTTAGATACAAATATATTTGAGAGGGAGATTACTGATAACTTGCTAATGACATAGCAGATAACATATTTAAGTTTTGATGACTTGAAAATTTCCTATTGACAAAATTGAGATAATAGTGATGAAAAAATCCTATGAGCCAGTTGTGGGAGACTTTAAGTGTGTTTTTTATTTCTGTATTAATAATTTATAATTCAAAGTATTTTACAATAATTACTTTTCTTTTACAAATTTCCTTTGAGATGGTTAAACCACACGCTAGGTATAATAGGAAATACTTTGCATGCCTAATTACAGAATTATGCAAATATCCCACCAGTATTACTATCTCTCCAATGATAAGGATATATTTTTTTCCTACTCACATCATTGAAAGACTTCTACCATCTGGAATAGCTTTCCTGCAAGTGCATACCTATGTGTGGTTGCATGTATTATGACTCTGTATAATTCTATTAGGAATCTTATTTAAAAATAGATATTTTCATCTAACTATCTAATTACTTTTACTAGATATATTGGATCTATGAAATTAACTGAACTTCCATATAATTATTATATGATAGAGAATAAATATAGAATTGGTAATATATTGCTGAGCAAATAAGAATATCCGTCATCCTGTATTCATGAACTAACGTGTACTAGGTATGGATAAACTACTTGAAATACAAGCATGAATAAAATATGACCAGTGTCCATTCTGAGCTCTAATTCATTGAGGTCATTGGCCAAGAAGCCCTCATAACGCATTCTGCTATTCAGTAGTAGAAACCTCTTCATGCCCCAAAGGGCTCCTTTTCTTTTTCTCTCTGGGCTCTATAGAGCAAGCTACCTTCTTTTCCTCTGGCAGCTACTACTACATCCTCTTTCCCCTAGGGCTCTTCACCACGAAAGCCTGGATCTACAGAGGATGTGGCCTTCTAAGCTGTATACCCCTTGAGATGTGAAGGTGGACCCTATTCTACTTACAGTTATACAATTAATCATGATTAAGAAGTATAGAGGAGAATTTCCAAAGTAAGTGCATAGACAGTTCTAGAATCCATATATTCTACTTCTCTATTTCAAGTGTATTTCAGAATCACTTCATGAGTATTTTAAAAATGCACATCATGGGGTCCACCCAGGACCTATTGAATCAAATCTATGTTAGTGAGGACCTGGGAATTCCCATATTTTAAACAAGTCTCCTGAGGGATAAAACCTTTAAAATCTCATAATATAGTCTCTAACTGCAGATGGTAAATAAAATTATAGGACATTGCTCTTTAAAGTAGGGTCCTTAAACCCTACTTGTTCATGACAGAAATACAGTATTCCAACTTTTATGTATATCTAAAGTAAATTGACCATTAAATTATTTCCTTAAAGCTGATTTTGAAGATTATAGCACTACTACAAACACAAATGAAATACAAAAAAGGTAGCAGAGCTGACATAACTTCACCAAGTGTAAACCCTTTGAACTGCAAATCATGAAGTAAAACCAATGATGATCTCATCAGTATGTCAAGGAATCATAAAAGTATCCAAAATTTTCAAGACTGTGTGAAATATGGAGTCAAATCATAGAGAGTTAATGGTATGCTTCCAATGAAAAAGTAAAAAGTACATTAAAATGTTTAATAATTATTTTATTCCTAATTCCTATTTTATGAATGTTTTATTCATACTTCATAGTGTATTAATACAGTAGTAAATGTATATCATTTATTAATATATATGTGTTGGGATATTTTCAGATTGTTTTTACTCAGAAGTATGCAGTCTCATCATCAAAAAGTCTGCAAACAATAAATGCTGGAGAGGGTGTGGAGAAAAGTTAACACTTCTATACTGTTGGTGGGAATGTAAATTGATACAACCACTATGGAGAACAATATGGAGGGTCCTTAAAAAACTAAAAATAGACCTACAATCCAGTAATCTCACTCCTGGGTATATAATCTGAAAAACCATAATCCAAAACGATACATGTACCCCAATGTTCATTGCAGCACTGTTTACAATAGCCAAGACATGGAAGCCACCTAAATGTCCATTGACAGAGGAATGGATAAAGAAGATGTGGTACATACATAAATACAATGGAATATTACTCAGCCATAAAAAGAAATGAAATAATGATATTTGCAGCAACATGGATGGACCTAGGGATTATCATACTAAGTGAAGTGAAGTAAGGTAGGGAAAGGCAAATATCATATGATATCGCTTATAGAATCTAAAAAAATGGTACAATGTACTTATTTACAAAACAGAAGTAGAGTTACAGATGTAGAAAGCAAACTTGTGTTTATCAGGGGGGACAAAGGGAGAAGGGATAAATTGGGAGATTGGGATTGACACATACACACTACTATATATAAAATAGATAACTAATAAGGACATATTGTATAGCACAGGGAATTCTACTCAATACTCTGTAATGATCTATATGGGAAAATAATTTTTAAAAGTGGATATATGTATAACTGATTCACTTTGCTGTACAGCAGAAACTAACACTACACTGTAAATAAACTACACTCCAATAAAAATTAAATACCTTACGTTTCAATTAAAAAAAAAAAAAGTGTGCAGTCAGAAAAGTCTAGAGACCAAATCTATAGACCTCTTCTTTTATCCAATTAAAGGATTCTTTTTTTTTTCACAAAGTCTCCACTTTTCATGCAGGAAAGTCAATCAAAGGAGAATCTCTGAATGCCCTTTTACAGTAAGTGAAAAATTTGTCTTTCTTTGGGACTCCTACCCAGGTGGCACTATTTGGGCACTCAGCCATGCCCAGGAATGGCTTCTTTTTTCGTGGACAAATCTGTAAATGGCAAAATCATTAGCTAACTAACGATTATTATTAAAGCATACAATGCTATGAATGATACCGCTGATTGCTGAAAATGGTGAGACCACAGATTAGTAGTAGTAAATGATAACAACAATAATTAATGACAGGGCTTCCCTGGTGGCGCAGTGGTTGAGGGTCCGCCTGCCGATGCGGGGGACGCAGGGTCGTGCCCCGGTCCGAGAGGATTCCGCATGCCGCGGAGCGGCTGGGCCCGTGAGCCATGGCCGCTGAGCCTGCGCGTCCGGAGCCTGTGCTCCGCAACGGGAGAGGCCACAGCAGTGAGAGGCCCCCGTACCGCAAAAAAAAAAAAAAAAAAATTAATGACAGCTTTATGGCAAGCATTGTGCTAAAAGTTCATCAAAGGCAGTCATTTCCTCCGTGTATAAATGAGGAAACACCTATATCAAGGTAACTAATTGCTTGGCAGAGTTATAAAAGACTTCGTAAGAGATAATATTTTTACTGGTCCTTGGCAAATAAATGGGTATTTGCTTAGGCACCTCTTGGCAAAGGACATTTCTGGGCAAAGTACCACCACAACAGAAGAGTCCTCACATATTAGTTCCTGGGAGTCAGAACACTCATTCAGCCATCCTCTATTTTACTGGCTCGGTCTTACTCTTCTTTATGATATTAACTTTTCTCTACTTATCAGACTTCCTTGTGTACTGAATTCTCTGTTGAACTCAGTGTCCCAGAACACATATCTTAATTTCTCATTTAATTATTTGTCTGTAATCTCCAAACATTATTTTCACTAGGCTATAAGATCTGTGAGAACAAGGACCATATCTCTCTCACTCATTTTTATCTTTCCACAGCCTAGGAGTATGTAAACATATAGTAAGTATCAAATATATTTGATGAATGAATGACTGAATATATTAGTCTGGCTTGATAACAGTCATATGCAACTATCACCTAGTGGTATCTAGACAGAGGAAAAATAAATACTAGTTTGGCCTAAGTTTTAAAGGCCTCTAAGTAACTAGAAGACACAGCACTATGGCTAAAGAGTATAGATAACTGGGGGAGAATAAAAAGATACATATCAGATTAAACAAATTGGCCCTGAATCCAAGATGCTCCATATTACTTGATCTGTGACAGTAGCAGGGAATTTCTTAATGCTTCTAAACTTCAGTGTCTTTATTTCTAATATGTGAATAACAATAACATCTCTTTCATGGGATCTTCATAGAGGTAGATGTAATATGAAATTAATGAAGCTTATGCTTCAAGGCCTATGATTTGCACAGGTACATTTCAAGCTCTAGTTAATGAGTGTAGGACAATTGAGAATAGTTACTATTCACTGTTAAAGAAAACCTGAAATGTCCTAAAACCTTACAGCTTTTATATGAAAAAACATGTCGTAGAATTTCCTGCAATAATCCGAAATGTTTATATGACCTTGGCTATAACAAGTTAGAAAGCTAAAAGGATCTTTCCTAAATTATCAATAACATACAAATTTTAATAACCTCGATAGAGAAAAAACTGATTTTTTTAATTCTTTCCATGGAAAAAATTACAACATTATTGTCATATGAACAGGCCAAAAAAGAATCATAAGAAGGGACTTCCCTGGTGGTCCAGTGGGTAAGACTCCACGCTTATAATGCAGGGGGCCCGGGTTCAGTCCCTGGTCAGGGAACTAGATCCTGCAAGCCTGCTGCAACTAAGACTCCACATGCCAAAACTAAGAAGCCCGCGTGCCACAGCTAAGACCCGGTGCAGCCAAAATAAATAAATATATATAAAAAAAAGAATCATAGGAAAATGTGTATATGTGCATTGTCTGACCAGTTCTTAGAATGCTGTATTTGGGGTTATATGCAGAAATAACTATTTAAATCATGATTATTAAAAAATAGATGTTAAATTGAAAGAATTTAACAGAGGAACAATCATCTTATTCTCACCAGACTAAAATTAAATAACATCTTTCTCTTTATTTGTCATTTGTTTCTTCCCATCCCTAACAAATGATACTAGAGAAGTCACCCTAGGTACAATTAACAAAACAGTACAAACATTTTATTATAAAATGTATACAACTAAAGCATATTTTCCAATGATGACCAATGTTGGAATGTGAAAAATGTCCCGTTGCTATCAATCTACAATGCTGAATCAGTGATTTTACTGTAAAGAGCTGATCATGTTTGTTAGAGGAAAAAAGTGCCAACTAACCGAAACAATGTGTGTATTCTATTACTCTTCCCATTTGATGTTTGACAAAATAAAATGGTACCTACCCAAACCACAATATCAGGGTTACGTATCCAACCAAGTTTTGTTTATTTGAATCAATATACAGGATTATGCACGTTTATGGGTTTATATTACCACAGCCACAGATGGTAGCCACTGAATGTATGACATTTTTACATGGATGCACATGTTTTCAATGATGCTAAACTTAATAATTTATGTATTTTTTTATATAGCCCATGAGACTGAAAGGCAGCCAAAGAGAGCCACATCTAGAAATCCTGCTGATGTAAACTAAATTAAGTTGAGCATAATGTTGTGCAAAACAAAATGAAAATTAAAAATAAAACATATGTATCGGATGCAGTTTTAGTACTAATCAAGTACTATGGGTCAAAAGGTGATAGACATCATGTGCTTATATTAAATGATTGAAGGGAGAACATCTTCTGTTTAATGCCCCAGAATACTGTCCTCTCTGGCCTTCTTAAAAGATTACACAGCACTAAAGGCAAGAACATTCTTTATTCATCTGTGAAGAAATACAGACTGTGGCGGATGCAGGGGAGCCTGAATACATTGAATAATTAGAAAATAGTTCCCTAGAGATACAGAATTTAAAGGGTTACTATTTAAAAAACAAACACATGCTCTGGAAGTAAAATAAAAATAAAAAACCTTACCTGAAACTTATTGGAAAGTAATTTTTTTCTTGCAATTAATATTTAGGTCAGCTGATAGCATATAAGTGAGGTGAAAAATGTCATATTGGAATTTAGCAGACTATACTTTCAAAGGAATTTCAACTGTTAAAGCTTAGTATCTCTTTGGTTACTTTCAGCATTTGTAGAAATTATTCAAAAGTCTGTAAAGTCTTTTCCCATGCTACTATTGCTAACAAAAACACTTTTTAAATTATTTACATGTGTGTTTATAAATTAAGCACAGTATGTAAATGTATTCTAAATGTATTCTAATATGTTTTGCTATAAACTGATAATTTATAACTTCTAGGATAAATTTTCAAGAATAGAAAACAGTTCTTTTAATAGTTCACAAAATAAGCTTTCTTATGGGCAAAATTTAGGCAAGTCATCATTCTGCCTAATACACTGTACATACCATTACTTCATGAAGTTTCATTTAACAGATATTTTGCCTGAAATGCAATCACATGGTATAAATTTGATATAAATTGAGTGGAAATGAAAAATACCTAAGAACAAATAATAAATAGTGAATGTTTTGAAAGTAATAATACAAATGTATAAATTAGATTTTGGAAGAAATCTTGTTAACAAAGCTGAAGTTTTAAAATCAAAAATGTTGTCTTTCATAAATCATTGAACAAAGGTTAATTTACTCCAACTGTACAAATTTTTGATATTAAAAGGAGGGATATTTTTCAAATGTCTAATTACACAAACACAATAACACATGCACATACATGCAATTCACAGACTTTTCTTTGTTTTTTAAAGCTGAGCCCATAACAAAGCTGAAAAGTGAAGAGACCACACAGGTACCATATTTCTCAAAGAAGAAACAATTAGCTCTGAAATCTGCTTCAGAAAAAGTACTATTTTAATAGGTACACACTGCTGGTCTGAGGCTCGGGGTTTTCCAGCAAACACCATTTTTGCTCTTTTGAAGTGTTTTGATGTTAAGAATCCATCTGTTACATGAAAGTAAATGCTCAGGCTTTCTATCTTCACCTAAAGGTGTGGGCTACATGAATCCTCTCTATAAAGATATCAACAAAGAAAAACACAGAGGGAAAATTGTGAATTCAATCCGAAAAGGCCTTCAAAAGAGATTAGCAGCGGCAGAGAATTAGATACTAGAAACTGTCTAACAAATGTTTAGAATTGGGTCCCATTTCTCTTTATATTTTCATCCATTTTTAGAAACTCATGTTAGTGGCTCAATTTTTCAGAAATTCCTTAAACTTGCTTTAAGCCTATTCATCCTCCTTGGTTGAACAGCACTGATGATTGCTGTGCGTGAGATTCTGAGAGGGGACAGTAGAGAATCATGGAATCCTGTACTTAATTTTTCTTAGCATCATAAACCTTGCTTCCCAACACTTATCACAGTTTTAATTTTACATTTATTTGAGAGTTAATTTGATAGTATCTGTCTCTCAACTAAACCAACTGTTGAGAAATTGTTTTAACTCACCATTTATCTCTAGCATATGCAGTAGTGTCTGAGTCATAGTGGGCATTCAACATAACATTTGATGAATGAATAAGTAAATAAAAGCGGAGGTGACTCTCATAAAATCCTTTGGCCTAATCCTACTGAAGACCACGGTGAGCAGTAAGCCTAATAGCTCTGCGGATCATATGTTGATGCATAACTTACAGTATTGGAAGATCAAACAAATTAGATGGAGTAACGCTACGCATAAGTTAAATTAGCAGCTTTTTAAAAAAAACTTTTGCCTTCTGTTACTTTAGAAAAATTTTCCATCTCTAAATATGGTTTCCTTCAAAACAATCTTTAATCCTATTGAATGTTTATTTTTGTATCTATTGTAGATGTTCTAATTAACTCCTCAAACTGGTTACTAATGTAAAAGAAGGTATAGTCAATGATATAATTTTATTCATTTCAGACTTATGCTTTGCATCTAGTTACCTGGAATCTTTCATCACTGTACCTTTCCTGTGTGAACTCCTAATGATCCTAAAATATTTATGCACATATGGATGATTTCTAATTGACTTTGGAGTGTCAAATGACAGTGATTTGAGGAATTTACTAAAAGCATAAACTGAATAAAAGAGGAGTAAGCCTATCTTGTATAGTTAAGGTAGTTTAAAAATAAATTTTCGTTTTAGAAATCATATATGTTATGACCACATAATAATAATTATTATTATTTTAATTATTTTATTTATTTATGGCTGTGTTGGGTCTTCATTGCTGCGCGCGGGCTTTCTCTAGTTGCAGCGAGTGGGGGCTACTCTTTGTTGCGGTGCGTGGGCTTCTCATTGCGGTGGCTTCTCTTGTTGCAGAGCATGGGCTCTAGGCGCGTGGACTTCAGTAGTTGTGGCACACGGGCTCAGTAGTTGTGGCTCGCAGGCTCTAGAGCACAGGCTCAGTAGTTGTGGCACACGGGCTTAGTTACTCCACCGCATGTGGGATCTTCCCGGACCAGGGCTCGAACCCATGTCCCCTGCATTGGCAGGCAGATTCTTAACCACTGCACCACCAGGGAAGCCCGACCACATAATTATTAACCAATGTTTTGATAGGTGAAATAAAGGCAAAAATAATCAATAGATTATTTTCCTATGTGTAGAAATGTATGTTTTAGAAAAGTTTATGAAGATATTAATCAGCATTTGCTAAAGAGGTTGTGGTAGTGATAGAATTAGCACAAAATGGATTCTAGTTCAAGATCATCCAATTAGCTAATGGTGCAACCTTGGGCAAACCATTCTGACCCTCAGTTTACTGTCTATAAATAAGCAGGTTTGGATCAATAAATGCCAAACCTAAAGTTCCACAATTTTCTATAGCAACCTCAAGAGTTATCATTCTAGTTCTGATATTCTTGCAAATTTTTGAATGGAGAATTTCAATACATTGTAAATAGCTTGCCAGGTTTCATAACTAAGACAAAGATTGAGAAACTCAGCAAAGAGTAGTTTTTTGTTGTTTGAAAGAAAACATATTTTAGTTGACCTTGATGAGGATTAAGTACGTAGACACTGCATGTAAAATGTTTAGAGCCTTAGAGCTCAAAAAGTAGTTGAGCATTTACTATTGAAAAAAATCTTAGCATATTGAATTGAACAGTGAGTTTTAGAGTGTGTACTGGTTGGTAGTTTGATATTAAATTTTTATTTTGGGGAAAAAAGGAATAAGTCATTAGAAAATGTCAAAGGAGAGGTGGGATAAGGAAAATAAGATGGAGAGACGATCAATAAAGAATGAGAACTCTTTTTGCTCAGAAAATCTTTTCGATAATTGGTGAGAAACAGCGCATATACTCAGCGGCAACGCATTCTGATGTGTCTGCCTCTCCCGCTTCATCTCCCTCCTTCTTTCAGAGGCCTTCTCCTCCTCCCGATTGACAAATGCCTAACTAGCACCTACCCAGGAGACAGAACGTGTATGTAAACTATGATGACTGTAATGTGCCGAAAGCTTTAGTACCATCACACCAGTTGTACGTATGCGTGTACTTAACGTGTGTGTGTATTACACTTAAAATCTACTTTTATACAGTACACTTTTACACAGCACAAAAAATAAGTGGTATTCTCACAGGCTCAGTTTCGCCATCAATCATATCAGCAGATATATTTTGAGTTCGTTCTGTTAAACAAAGGTAATGCTCAGACTACCCTATACACTCATTGATTGATATATTTTGTTGTTACTACTTATTAAATTGAAAAGTGGACCACATATAGTGTTGGTCTGGGGTTAAATAAGACTAACAGAGTATACGGAAGTCTGATGGAGAGAAATGGACCGGTAGGGGTGTAAAAGAGCCAATTGCCCTTGACTATATTCGATTAGCATGTTCACATAACTTATACTTGTCTTTCCTCAGATGAACTGATCTCCCTAAGTCCAAAACAAAATTTCCCTCTTCCAAGTAACGTATCTAGGTGTTTGTAATGATGTGTGGATTTTCTTTGCTGGTTAAAGCTGTGTGCGTGTGTGTGTGTGTGTGTGAGAGAGAGAGAGAGAGAGAGCGAGAGAGAGAAGGATACAGTTTATAAGTGCCTTGGCTTACTTACTTTCTTTGCCACCCTTCTCTTCTCACATTTCCCAGTGGCAGTGTAGGGTGAGACGTGATGGAATAGGTGAGAATAAGGGGAGGTTATCACCTTCTCAAAGTCACCACTGTTGTTTCTCCAGGCTCAGATTTCCAATGTTTTTGATCCTGTACAAAGGATATGCTGAATTTATATTTTGGAAAATGCCAAATAAGCAAGTAGCAAAAACAAAATTAGGCCTAACCTAAGGCAAATCCAAATCTCACCATCATAGAATGAACTAGGAAACAAGAAAAACTGAAACATTTAAAAATTTATTATTTAGCCCCAAAAAATGTTTAATTTTTTTTTAAAGTTTGGCATTATAATGTACTACTTTTTTAGCATGGTCTATAACTTCTTTGTGCCAGTATTCTATCATAAGTTTGCAATATCATATGGATGGTCAAATATGATACTTGTTTGGTTGCTATGATGATCATAATACAATGATTAAAGCAAGGAGGGTCTCAACTTGTTTTGACACATCTATACGTTAAATTTTTTAAATTAAGTGATGTTTTACAATTGCTGTAGCTACTTGGTAAATGTAATTATGTGAATTAAATGTTTATGATGTTTTGTAATTAATAGTTACCAAACTTTCTTTTATAAATTAGTGTGTGCAAGTTTGAAAATTGAATCTGAGTAAATTAGTATTCATTTAGCATATTACTTAAATAAATGAAACTGCAATTTTGAAAGACAAAATACTCATTCTATTCTGAGGTCAGTGAAAGATGCAAAGATATTTTCATCGAACTCAGATGGTGATGCTATGACCAACTTATTATTTTCCTTCCTGTAGTGAATCACCGAGATAAAGACCTATCTCCATGTTAGTTCCAGAACTCGAAGACTGGTAAAGATGAATTTCATTGAGGCAATCCACAACTTAAATAATTTTTTAATGCTTAAAGAAAATACTTACTGAATGTTTTCACAAAATTAACATGATTGCCCTAACTTGTGTTTTTATTTATAAATGCACATGCCTCCTGCTTCACAAAGTCACCTGAAAAAAAATCCTTAATCCTTGGATCTACATTTGGGCAAAAAATCAATGTAATTGGTAGGTAAAATAAAAATAACTTTTCTGAATTTCCACCTGGATCTCTACTTTCACTGAATATACACTTTGTTCAAGACCTTTCTTGGAACAGAATGTTTAGTAGAGTCTTCACATCAGGTAACACAAGAAACATTTGCATTCTGAAAGAATACCATTTGGATTTCTTCTACAGCTGGTTTCAGCAAACTATTTTCTCTGCAAGCAATCATTGGATGTTATTAAGTATATGTTATCTGAAAAGTACTGCGTTAAAACATTTGTTGCAGCCTCCTTTTCAACGTGAGAGCTGCTAGTCTACCTTGCTGGAACATCTTGCATAAATAAATGCCAAGGAAGTTGTAAAACCTCTCCTCTTTTATGGAATTTGGGTGAAGGAGAATGATAAGAACATGCCATTATCTTTCTGCTTATGACCAGTAATTATGTCACGTCACTTTAACCACTTTCTAAACATATAAAGAATGTGAAAAAAAATGGTTAAAGGAAGAAAATACTGGGTGAGACTGGGGGGCTGAACCTGGTTCCAATCATCTCCTTACTTCCAAAATCCTCTATTCAGGACCCAGCCTCCTCTTAGCCTCACCCCTGTGCACAAGGCCTCATCTCCCAGATCATATTAACAACCAACCATATGGAAGGGAGAAAGGACCGGAACCCATCACTGCTAGGAGCCCTCTCCTTATACCATCGTGAGAGAGCTAAATATGCCTTCTCCATAGAAATGTTATATACTACACGGTAGGTTTAGGTTGCATTGCACTGGCTTAGGTCTGGGGGCTACTTCTAGGAAAAATTAACTTCTAAATCTAACCAAATCAATAAGTGACTCTAGAAGGCTATTTTGAAGTGGCTGACAGTCTGTTTTTTACCATATTAGATCTATAGCTGTCATTTGAAAGGGCTATTCATTCAAGTGCTTTGGAGTAATAATTTCAAATGCCTTTAGCAAGTTGGAAAAGTCACTGCCCTCAGATGACTAACACAGGAAAGGTCAATTAAGTAATAGTCTATTCTATTCTACCAAGCTTCTTCCCCCGCCAATGCCAAAATATAAATTTATTTTTCAAGAGCTCAAAGGTTTTAAGAAGTGTTCTGTATTATGAATTAGTTATATTTTTAAAACTACCTTTTCTGTTTAATCTAGATTACATAAGGCATCTAATTTTCACCTATTTCTCACACCTGAACTTTCTTCCCTTGATTCTATGGGTCATTCCTTGATTTCAGATCCTTATTACCCTGGAATATTGTAATTATCTTTCAGAAGGACTTTTGGCTTCTAATTTTTCCCACTTCTAACACATGCTATTGGCAGACTAGGTTTCTCAATGTAAGGAGCACTGATATCACCACTATGTTCAAAGATTTTTATTTGTTTGTTTGATTTGTTTTGTTTTTTTCCAGTATCTTTCCTGTTCAATTTGTGAAGTCCTAACTTTCTTAGTCGGGCATCCAAAACCTGCTTTGATATCTTGCATATCTACGTTTTCATTCTCGTTTCTTACTTTCCAGTTTTATAGATACTTATTTCAGGAAAGTTGGACATTTTCATATTCTCCTTAACACACTGCCCACATTCCCACATCAGGACTTTGTTCACATGGTTTCCTCACGAAACAGCCTCACTTTGCAGCCTCTCCCACTTACAGCCCCGCACTTTCCAGATGCTTATGTTCTGCTCCACCTGGAAGGACCTTTCTCAAAAGCTATCTTAACTACAGTCTAACCATACGCTTAATTTATAATCTCTTCTGCATAATCTTAGGCTGTATCTTTTCTCTGAACTCCAATAGAACTTTTTTAGTCTTTGTTTAAAAAAATATTTGTTTTATTTATTTATTTGGTTGTGCCGGGTCTTAGTTGTGGCTTGTGGGCTCCTTAGTTGCGGCATGTGTGTGGGATCTAGTTCCCTGACCAGGGATCAAACCCAGGTCCCCTTCATTGGGAGCACGGAGTCTTAAGCACTGTGCCACCAGGGAAGCCCTCTTTTAGTCTTTTTTGAAATATCCCTTTCTGTCTTCAAAGTGTTAGGCAAAACTACAGTTTTGGTTCATTTAATCAGCCTATGAAAACAAATGTTATATGAACGTATTCATATTTCCAAAATAAATTAGGCTAAAACATACACCATGCTGTTTTTCTTACTAGCACACTCCCACTCTTCTTGGTAACTATTGCATACTTCCACTCTCTCCTCATTATACCCACTCCAATCTTCACTTCAGCTACTGGTCTTAGTCCTACATTACTAAGAAGAGAGGCAATAAGAAAACTTCTTTCCAGCAACATAGATAGACCTAGAGATTATCACACTAAGTGAAGTAAGTGAAAGAAAAATATCACATGATAAAGCTTATATGTGGAATCTAAAAAACTATTATAGAAATAAACTTATTTACAAAACAGAAACAGACTTACAGACATGGAAAACAAATTTATGGTTACCAAAGGGGAAAGGAAGGAGGGATAAATTAGGAATTTGGGATTAACAGATATACACTGCCAGGGCTTCCCTGATGGCGCAGTGGTTAGGAATCCACCTGCAATTTCAGGGGACACGGGTTTGAGCCCTGGTCTGGGAAGAGTCCACACGCTGTGGAGAAACTAAACCTGTGCTCTGCAACAAGAGAAGCCACTACAATGAGAAGCCCGCGCACCGAAAGGAAGAGTAGCCCCCGTTTGTTGCAACTAGAGAAAGCCCGTGTGCTGCAATGAAGACCCAATGCAGCCAATAAATTAATTTAAAAAACAGATATACACTACCATATATAAAATAGAGAGACAACAAGGTTCTACTGTATAGCATAGGTAACCATATTCAATACCTTATAATAACCTATAATGGAAAAGAATCTGAAAAAGAATATATATATTCTTTATATATGTATATAACTGAAACGCTCTGCTGTACATCACAAACTAACACAATATTTTAGATCAACTAAACTTCAATGAAAATAAGAAGAGAACTTCCACAAGCTCACAGCGAATCTTCTGCCCATTAACCTGCTTCTCAGTATACAGAACTCTGCCCTGTCTCATTTCACCACAAACTCTCCTTGCTCTTATTAACAGTAACTTTTTACCGTGGGTAATAGACCTCATTCTCTCTTGCCTCTATGCCAGGATATCATTCCAAAGGTCTCTCCTAATTCTTTCTATCTATACTATATAATTTCAATCGGTATAAAACCATAATGTAATTGTTTTTATGAAAAAAAGGAAAACCTTCTGGGTTTCTGTAGAATAATGACAACCACCTACACTGGAATCTTTCCTCACAGTCTCTAGAAAACCCATATAGAACAAGAAGGAACGCACATGAAACCACCCTTAACGCATTCCTAGATGTTAACTAGGAGACAGAAAATACCACGATCCTTAATTTACATAGAAGTAAGGAAACAAACATCCAAAAATGAGTGGGGCCAGGTCTGGAGGCCAAGAGTGAGGAAGAGACTGAACAGAAACAAGGAGGTGGTGGGGGCCAAGCAATGGCAGAAAACATAAAAGGATTCCTGAGAGAGAGGGTTCTACACTTAAATACTGAGAAGAGGTCACAGCGTGGACATAACAGGACCCCTGAGAGAGAGAGTTCTACACTTAGATCCTGAGAAGAGGTCACAGCGTGGACATGAAAGGACCCCTGAGAGAGAGAGTTCTACACTTAGATACTGAGAAGAGGTCACAGCGTGGACATAAAAGGACCCCTGAGAGAGAGAGTTCTACACTTAGATACTGAGAAGAGGTCACAGCGTGGACATAAAAGGACCCCTGAGAGAGAGAGTTCTACACTTAGATACTGAGAAGAGGTCACAGCATGGACTCCTGGGGAATTATAAAGAAAGGACTTAAAAATGCAGGATCAAAACTAGCAATTTTAGAAAGGCAAGGCATAGCTTCTGGGAGAAAGGGAGGCATTCCTTGGGGCATTGGTGCTGGTGGGAGAGAACAAACAAGTGGTGGAAACTAAGCATTCTATGGAAAGAGAATTCAAAGTCAGAAGACTTACCAACCCTTCTCTTCCCCTGAATTAAAAGGAGCCATCTATGAATAAAACTGCCTTTAATTGTACCAAAAGAATTTAGAAACTAAGAAATTTAAGAATCCACACCCAAACTCCTCATAGAGAATTACCTGTTTTTTGTTGGTCTAGGAAAATCTGTTCTTTCAGAAGGAACAGACATTAGCAAAAAACATCCATATATAACTTAGTGAAAAAAAAGCAGAAGATGAGAATCAAAAACATTTCAGCTGATGAAAATTACTCTCATTTAAAATAAAAATATCAAAAAGAAAAAAAAAAGGAAAGGCAAAACAAAGCTAGACAATATAAAGAAAAAAACTACAAATATGTAACATTATATATATATAGCGCACGACACACAAAATGAGTTTTGTCAAAATAAATTAATCATATTAAATATAATGAACTTAATCCATCTCTTAAAAGATAAACATTTTCAAACTGACTTACAAAGTAAAAGTCAACTATATGCTGAATTAAGGAAATAAACCTAAAATGATGTTATTCAGAAAGCTAAAAGTGAAAGGATGCACAAAAATGTATCAGGAAATATAAATAATAAGAAAGCATGGGTTGTAATCCTGGTAAACAAGGTAGAATAGGTAAAAAAGCATTAAAGGAGACAGTTTATAATACTAAAGACCACAATACATGATGGAGATGGTATGGTTATCTATGGACCAAACATCAGAGGACCTCACTTTATAAAGTAGAAACTACAGGTAAGGCAGAGGAAATAGACAGAAAACCACTAAAAGTAAGCGATTACCATTCTCAATGCAACAGAAATCAACTGGATGAAAAAAAAATTAAGGCTAAAGAAGAATTAAGCAACATCATGTAGAGGATAGACCATATGAAAATTTATAGAATAACAGAGAAAGTGACTTCAACTTAAGTGCACAAAAAACAATCATGAAAACTGACCATATATTTGGTCCCTCAAATGCCCCAAATTTCTGTAAAGTATAAATATTACAAACAACATTATCTTACATGGATATGATAGTTTTAGAAAATAACACAATTTAAAACTAAGCAAGAACAACAATAACGATATCTCTTTATCCTAGAATTAAAAAAAAACAAACTCTATTAATTCATTGGAGAAAGAGGAAATAGGAAATTAAATTGAAGAATTTCTGAAAAATAATGATAATTCAACACTGCATATCAGACACTCTTGGCTCTAATTAAAGTGATAATCAAAATATATAGCTTTATGTATTTATATTAATAAAAATCAAAGAGTGAAAATAATTTAATTAAATTCTCAAAGCAAAAGTTAAAAAATGGAAACCCTAAAAAAACAGCAGGAAGCAAATAATTAATGCATGGCAAAAATTAATGAATTTTAAAATAGAAAACAGTACAACCAATTAATAAAGGAAAAAGTTGTTTTTTGACAAAAATGAAGATAATTACAAGCCCACCTAATCAAAACATAAAAGAAAGAAAGCATAAACACAACAATAAATTATAACTGGTAAAAATCATTGAAATAAAAAAAATTAAAAACTAAGTGACTATTTGCCCAACTCTACGCAGGTAAACTTGTAAACCTAAATGAAATAGATAACATTCTAGGAAAATACAATTTACCTATATTTAACCCAGTAGAGATAGAAAGGTTAAATTTCTATAGAAGAAAAACGTCATTACAGATATCCACCAAACCTTCATAGACCAGATATTAAGAATTATATGATAGTATTCATGAATAATCTGAGATAACCCATGATGAAAGTTAAGGAAACAATAAAAAATTCAGAAAATTAGCAAAATATAAAATTAATATGTAGAGAGCAACAGTTTCTACATATATTAACAATACCCAGTTAAAAGATATAATGAAAGGGAAACTTAATTTACAATATCAGCAATAATATAAAATATTTAGGAGTAACATTAAGGAATATACTTGGCAGTTCCCTGGCAGTCCATTGGTTAGGACTTGGCACTTTCACTGCCCCGGGTTCAATCCCTGGTTGGAGAACTAAGATCCTGCAAGCCGCGCGTGAGGCCAAAAACAAAAACAAAAACAAAAAAAGAAAGAAATGTACAAAACCATATGAGAAAAGCTGTAAAACATTAAGGAAAGACAAAGAAGTAAACCTGAACCGATAAAATGATGTTGTTTGTTATTGGTTTGTAAGAGTCAAGATCATAAATAGTCAATTCTCCTCATCTTGCCTGATTATTTTCTATATGAATCTTAAAATCAACTTGTTTAACTCCATGAAAAAAGATTAACTATGAATCATACTATGTGTGGCTGTCTTCTTTCACTAATAACTGGTTTTCTGAAGTTAATGTACATTGCTGCTATGGTTGCAGTTTATTTTTATTGCTGTATAGCCTTCCTTTGTGTGAATTGTCCACAGTATATTATCCATCCTATTGTTGAGGATAGTTTGCATGGTTTCCAATGTAAGGCATTAATTCAAATAATTTTGCCATGAATATTATTGTACGTTTCCTTTGATTAACATATTTACACATTTTTCTTGGGTTCAGTCTATGCATAGAATTGCTGGTCATAGAGTATGCATAGATTTAGTGTTTGGTAGATGATGCTAAAGAGTTTTCCAATGTGGTTGTAAAAATTTACACTTCCACCCACAGTGTATGAGAGTTCTGATCCTTCCATCCTTAGCAACTATTGGCCTTTTGTCCTTTCATTTTGGTCATTCTGGTAGGTACGTAGTGGAATCACATTGTGATTTTAATTTGCATTTCCCTCGTAGCTACAGAAGTTATTGGTCCTCTTTTATGAAAAGTCTGCTCAAGTCGTTAGACCATTTTATACTACTTTGCCATCTGGCCCTTGGTTAGATTTAGTCAAGAGAAAAATTTGCAGGAGATCAATAGCCGAGAAACAGAAATGCTTTACACTTCTGTGTCTCAAAAGGAAGCAGGTCCTTTTGAGGTAGTTTCTGGTAGTTGCAGGTGAAAAAATAACAGGATCAAAGTGTTTCTAACTCCAGCTTTGCAGAGATAACACCTTTCAGCAGCTCGGTCCTGGTCAAGGCAGCACATCTTAGCAGATCCAATATGTACCAGAAGATCACACCCAAAAGAGATTGCAGCTTTGGAACATTAGTATCTAATCTCTGATTATCATTCATTTTTCCTTTTATTCTTCCAGACCCTCTCCTTCTCTCTTTTGCTGCTCCTTCCAACATTTTTCATCCATTTCCCTATATTCCAGTTCCCTATCTTAAATGCCTTTGGCTTGACAATTAAATGCTTGGATTGGTTTCTGTGTTCATAACTGGCTCATAAAGGGCCTGAGAAACAGAAAAATAAAGTGACATATTCAAGCATGTTCATGAAGCATTGTTTGTAATAGTAGAATACTAGAAAAAACTCAACTGGCTATCAATATGAGAATGGACAACTCATGATGTATTCACACAATATAATTCAAAGCAATGAAAATGAACAAAGCAACAGCATACATAATAGGGAAGATGAATCTTAGATACTGCTAAGTAAAGAAAGTCACAGAAAATTGCTATCTTTAGGAAGCTGTTACTATTTATATAAAGTAAGAACAATACATCATATTATATGTTGTTTAGAGCCACATACATAAGTGCAGCAAAAAGACAGAGAAAATAAGCTCTAAATTTAGAATATTGTTCATTTCTGCATGGTAAGCAAGGGGATGGAACCAGGGAGGAACACAAAGAAAACTTTAAAGATAGCTGTAATTTTCTAATTCTTAGGTAGGGTGGCATATTCTTCAATGTGAGTTCCATTTTATTGTGTCTACATGTGTATGCTATTTGTTTTGTATTTCAAGTGCCAGAAAACAAAAGTAATTTTTAGAAAAGAAGGCATTTATTGTCCACTCAAGTTTGGAGCCAGAAAACAAAATTCTCATTATATACATAATTATAAAACTAAGTCTATTTTCTGGACTTCTAATTTGTTTTATTTGTTTATCTGTTCTCTAATACCTTACTATTTTAATGTCATGTTTACAATGTTTTTATAGCTAATATTTGCAGGTCACCATTTTTAATGTTAGACATGCTATCACTCATATCATACTTACAGTAATGACTTTCATTATTGTGGACCACTTGTCTTTTATTCTTTTTTTTTTTTTTTTTTTTTTAAAAAAAACATGATTTTTATTGATTTACTCAAGACTTCATTTAACCAGCTATGCTACAGAGATTCAAAATGTGGAATAAAATTTTGTCTCTCACCTATATTTTACATCTTCAAAAGACCAGAATATAATAGTACAAAATACATAAAATGGGTTATAAGAGGATATGTCACTGGGTCAGGTTGGTTTGACATCTTTATTTTAAAAGCATTAATTTTGATCTATCCATGGTAGACTGAATGAAATGAATTAAAGTAAGTGTGTCTTTTATTCTTAACTAGAGAAATACTAATTTCTTGATACATTTTTAAATGGTCATGTTTTTGTCTTTTAAAATTAGCTCCATTCTTAGAACTGGAAATTTTAAATATAGTAGAATTAGAGATAATTTTTAAAATACACATATTATCATAGACTTTTAATGTATTGATAGACTCTTTTGGCAAACGCATGAATAAACTTTGGAAAGTAAAACTTTGCTTGACATAGGGAAAGATAATTTTACTGAAATGTCAAGTATAAAGAGAATGCGATTTGTTAATAATATTATAGTGGTTCATTATTATTCACTAAATAGACAAAATTTAAAACCTTCAACTATTTTATGAATGAATTTTCCTTGCAAATGACAATTCCAATAAAGTATATCTGTGCTTCAAAGGTCAGAATGATCATTGAACTAGATAAACTTAAAGCTACAGGATTCTGTTTTAAGCTTGTAATTTAGAAAAACAATAGCTCCATGTTAAACTGGGCATTTTGGAAAGCTGTATTTATTCCTTCTGGTAAGAGATACAATTCAGTCTATTTCAGCAGCAACTTGCTAAAGTAAGCCTGCAGATTAGGAAATGGCCCACCAGCCTACTTAATACACAAGCAGATCCAGTCAAATGGAAAATGTGTGATTTAAGTCATTTTTTGTATATAAAATAATAACAGTGTTAATCATAATTATTAGTATTATTATTATAGGGTTGGACTAAGGATTTAGCATTCTGGCCTGTTTTAAACCTTTGACATTCACTTAGTTACTAAGTTATTTAAATGACAGTTACATGAAAGTCACTCTCTTGATCAGCAGAGGTCATTTCCCATTAAGCCCATCTCCACTCTGCTGTTTTAGGACAACGTGGTGGGCATTTTTTTTTTGTAGTGAAATTAATTATACCTGTAAATCATAGGATGTAACACATTTGTGATATTTTTATTTCTGAAGAAATGAGGAAAGGAGAGAAAAAATATGAAGAGAATGAAAATCAGGATTCTCTTAACTGCTTTATTACACATTTTGCTTTTTTAATGGAAAAATAGGCATCATCCCACAGCTAAAGAAATCTTAGAGGCATAAATACAGTAGGAAAGGAAATCATGAATTTTCTCCTATTTGTGGAAACTGATGGTTTAAGTTTGTCCAACATAAACCTCACTATTTAGGAAAGAAATTCTATCTAATGCATTTATTTGGAAGGTATTTTTATAATATCTGTAAGAATCTGTGGGTTATTTTGGAAAATCTTCCCCCGTTTTGAGGGATACTGATTTCACTGTGGCTAAGCTGCTGCTTATGACCTTGAACAAAGCAGAAGTCTTGGAATGCCTTCCTGCTGTCTGCACAGACCTGTTCTCTCTAGTTACTGCACAAAGGAATAGTTTAATTCCACTTGGAATATAGGTATGTTTGAGTTTCAGGAAATAATGGAGCACTGTTGATTAGTTGTGAACTAGAACAAGTAAGCCACAAGAGGGCATATTTTTCTTGGTTTCATCACCCTTAAATAAATAAGGCTTGCCTCAATTAGGTACCATAGGAATCCCTCCCCCTCTCCCATTTTCTTAGAAGAATACACTGTGTCTAAAGCATGTTCTAAGGGTGGCGTGGTGGTACGAGGTATTAAGAAAAGCAAATTTAAAGATTTTTTCTCTTATATGATATATAGAAAAGTTGTTTACTTTTCCTTAAAATCTTTCCTTGGGGATGGTTTGTTGCTATAAGAACATTGTTAAAAATAAGAAACAGAGTCATTTATTTGATTTTTAACTCCCCCATTCTGCAATAACTCTGTGGAGTCCTATATCAGATACAAAAAGCCTTTCCAGTCTCTAGTGCATGTTCATAGTCAAGGAGGTGCTCTCTTCTGAGGTCTCAGGACTTGGGCCAAAGGGGTTGGGCTATGTTTTTATTTTTATTTTGAAGTGCATTCCTGCTGAATTTAATTATTCACCACACCCCAACCCAGCTAAGTAAATATAACCTTAAGATTCTGGCTTGGAAAGGTTTTGAAAAATAGCTGATTTTTTTTTTTCTTTTTCTTTTTTCTTTTTCAAGAAAAGGCTCTATAGCAGGGTGCTATTTTGCAGAGGGCATTGAGGCAGGAGTCAGAAGGAGCTAGGTGATCACTCCACCTTCTTGGCCTTCTTTTCCTCATGTATAACATGAGGGCCAGAAGGGCTTTGAGGTCTCTCCTAACTCTGAAAGTTTATGATTATTTATGATGTTATAAGAGTTTAAAACACAAAGACATTACAATTTCACATTCCGATTAACTAACCTAAACTATCTTCTGTCTTTATTTGATGAGAAACAGGGATCCATTTACTTCTGAGAGTTCTATGCATGTATAATTAATACTGCATTAAAGACAGAAGTCAGGAGTGTTCTTTTCCACTACTAAACATGATATAATTATCTTAATATGTAACTAGCTAGTGATCAAGTGATGAGTGAATTGTCATGATCAAATGAATCAGATGGGGGAAAAAATCTGCAGTTTATAAGGGGAAAATATCTGATAGAAAAGTAGGAGGTGGGTAGGCTGCTTTCAACTCATGCCATCACTTGTTTCAATCAGACATAAACTAACATATATCCCAGTTTTGTCATATGAGTATAACAACATTTTTATCTGTTCGTACTGTTATGTTAATATGTGAGAAAACATTCATAAGGTAGTATTTATTATAAGGCAGAGAGGTTTTATGTCTGACCAAGGTATGATTAGTTTTATAGAAGTGAACACTAAATGGCTTGGGTTTCATCTCCATTTTCTTGTCTCTGTGCACAGAACTTTGTGATCTCTTTTATCTGTCTTTTTTTTTTTCTTTTAAATTCACCAAATTTCCATATGCTTTGTGAATGGAAGACTGCACAGAAAAGCACCTTCTGCAGAAAGTGTAGTCAAATCCTCTGAGATCCTGCTAGATTTAAATTCTGGACCCAGTAATTATCTTTCTCCTGTCTTCTGGGCAGAGGTAGCTATATGTGGAATTGGAAAAGCCTAGAATATAACTATTCTACTCTTTCCCATCCCTGCTACCTTCCTTTATGGCTCCCAACATAGATTGATGATTCCTGAAATTCTACAATCAGAAATTTATTCCTTGGCTTCACTCAGTATAACAATGTAATACTTTGAGAAACAGTGTATTTCATATTATCTAACATAAATCTACTACCATACAGTAAGAATGACTTACGTTCAATCTGTGAGCCCTAAATGAAGATGAGTGAGGAGTGGTATGCCACAGAGGAAGAACCTGGACCCTCAAGACAAGTTTACTCATTCAGCAATGTTTCCAAGCACCTGGAAAGTATTTTCTGTTTCCTTTTTCTTTCTTTTTTACCCCTCAGACCAGAACAGGCATAGCAGCAACAATTAGGTAGTTCTAACTGATGATACACACATCTCTTTCAGTGTAATTAAGGATTATTTACTGAATCTTGAATAGTCACCCTTGAAGATAAGCTAAACTGTATAATACACATTACATTTTAACAAAACTTAAAGTAAAATAGACCTTTCCTACTGGGTGTTATTTCAAGGATTCAGATAGTGTATTAAGCAACATTATAGGACAGATTACCAAATTGCTTTTGGTAACAGTAAATTTCAAACTCTTAAAAAGGATTATAAAACCATACTGGTGGGATCCTGTAGAGTTAGCAGAAATTTCAGAAATAATTCAGTGACTAATTATTGTTATCACATCCACTGTTTTCATTAATTCATTTAATCCCCAAATATTTGTTAAACACCCATCATATGCAAGACACTCAGAGAAGTATCATGAGGATTACAAAGCCCTGGACACAGCTGAGGCCATTCATCACAACTGAGCTGTGTGGTTGACTCTGCCTGCTGCGTGCTCAGAGTAATTAAAAGGAAAGAAAGCACAGAACCCAGTTTCCAGATGTTCTTCTCATGGTATGTTCAGGATACCCTAGTAAATACAGTCTAAATTTGAAGTCAGGGTACTTCAAACCAAATCAGTTCAACACAAATTCATAGGCACTGTTTTAGGAGCTGGGGAAACAAGAACACAAAACAGGCAATACGCCTGTATGGGATGCAGACAAATGCATAATTTATTATGATATAACATGAAAGGGACTTATTTAGTAGTGAAATCAAAGTGCTTTGGAAAAACATGAGGGAGTGATTAATCCTGCAGGGGCTTTGTGGAAAAGGCTGAGACAGTAGCAAAAGGGAGATGTCATTTGCCTTGAGTATATTAAGCTAGGATTTTAGACAGGAAGGAAAAAGGGGAAATCCAGAGTTAACCACAACTCTAATTAAATACAATATTCTGGCCAATAAACTGACAAAATTATTAGAAAATTAATAAACAGAGTAAAAATCTAAAAGTACTTATCATGAACGCACCATGTGCAAAACCCTAAGCTATGCTTTGGGAGACAAAAGAGGTATTTTGTCCTCACAATGAGATTGCAATTTGGACTGGGGGCAATGGCATAAACAAATAAAAATAATATAAAAATAGTTTTAAATGCAACAAACACATCAAGTGTGTGGTTAATTATAAAATGAGTGGTATAACACTGAATATAAAGCATTCAGAAAAAATGTGGCTATAGATTGGAATAGTCTGTAGGGCTTTAAATTGTCCTGTATCCAAAGAGGAAAATTATGGGGTTGGTTGGTTGACAGTCAAAACCAAGGTTACAGTGATGGGGCAGTATGAGACACAGGAAAGAAACTTGGTCAGAGTTAGGAAATTTGAGTCTCTTCTGAGCTGGCTCTGCCACCAGCCATCTGTAACTTAAAATGACTCATTTAGCTTTGGTGGCCCTCAGCTCTCTGCTGCAGAGGGAAGGCTGAATGAAGAGTCTCCTCCCCCAGACCAGTTCTTCCATTGTTGCCACTGTCTGCTCGCTGCCCCCAAATCGAAACCCCCCTGGTCGTTTGCCAAGGGAACTCTGGGACCTTACGAGCTGTGCTCTTAAGTCAACCTGACAAATGCAGGACCCCATGGCTGCTTTTTTCTATGGCTCCACCCCAAGTTAGTTTTATGTTTGGGACTAGTAAGTGCAAGGTGTGTGACCACAGACCTAGAGTTCCAATCATACAAGGATTTACCATGTAGCCAATAAGGCCCCAGTTCAGGACTCATCCCTTGCAGAAGCCCTTTCCATGTCCCTGTGGTCAGCCAGACAATGAATTCATATGTCGTATGTTTTTCTAAAATCTGTAGAATTAAGCTATTTCTGTATTAGTTTTTTCAAGAGGATCCCACCTCCAAATAGTGTGAGTTCCAGGCTCCACAAAATGTGGATCCACCCTGGTCCCCATACACTTCCAAGTTTTCTATTGCGTGACCAAGGTGTGTACAAATCTACAAGGAAATCTAACACAGGAATAAGTGACGTAACCCTGCTGGCCTGGTATGAGGTAGAGAGGAAAAAAGACTTACATTTTGTGTGTGTGTGCGTGTGTTTGTTTTCTGTTGGCCTCCTGCTTGGTCCTTCCTCGGTGCCAGCCCCATAGTGGAGGGCTGATCTCTGTCGCTCATCCTCAACACCTGCTCTTTCGAGGCCAGTAACAGTGGATCGGGGTTTTACATACTGGAACACAGCTCCTCTTTTTGAGGCTTAGAGTTTTTGAGACAGTGTTTGTCCTGTTTTTTCGGCAGGGAGTCCTTGGAGACGTTATGGTATAGAATAAACAGGCCCCAAAGCCACCCGGGCGCGGGCTCAAACGTCAGAAATTCCTTTACATACAGAGTGCCCTGTCCGGAAAAACATCCCCCAGCGCGGCCGGAGCTACATTTAATCCACGCTGCTGACAGCCCGCGCGCCGACTGGGATGGACTTTTGCACGCTGGGGAGGACTGGCGTGCGCACAGGGGAGGGGGGCCGAGGGCTGGGGGAGGAGATCGGAAGGGGAGAGGTAATCCCCGGCGTTCTGAGCATCCCCTTTTTAGAAAGACTGAGTCTCTCCCGGGACAGCTGCTGCGGTCACACCACAAACTTAAAAGCCGCCCTCCCGCTCCGAGCGTGCCTTTCCTCGCCACCCTCGCCTCCCCACAGCTCCAGCTGGTGCCTGGCTCCGCGCCGCTCCCGGCAGGACGCTCGGGGGGCAGCAGCGCCCCCTGCCTCCCGGCCTGGCCTCTGCGGCCGCAGCCTCCACGCTCCGTCAGGGCCGCCGGCGGCTCCGCGGCTCAGCCAGGGCTGCCGCTCAGAGGAGGTCGCGCCGGTGTACCGGGTCGCCGCCTCACACGCCCACCGCCTGCATCCCCTTCCTCTCTCCCGGAAAAGACAGCGGGCACAGAGAGAGGGCGAGAAGAGTTCGCGGCAGGTAAGGCTGGTTTCGGGTCACCTGCTGCTCCGGTGGGAGGACCGCGGTGGCCAGTAGGGGTGACTGGATTTTGGGGGTGGTCGTGGGTCCGAAGTGAGAATGCCGAGCGGCCGGGAGATAAGGCAACGTTCTGGGGCGGAAAGAGCGCTCCGGAGCTGACGGGAGTGGGCACGCGGGGGGGCCAGACGGGGAACTGGGCGCCGAGGCGCTTACGGTCCGGGCGCGCGGCGCGGGGACAGCGTGGCGGCGGGCGCAGTCTCCGCTCGCCGCCGCCGCCGCTTCCTCAGCCCGAGCTTTCCGCGCCGCGTAAAGTTTTCCTCCCGAGACGCGCCCGGGAACTTCGCTCTCTCTCTCGCCCCCTCCAGGGCCCCGGCGGCCGCGAGCGCGTCTGAACGTGCCCCGTGGCCCCTCTGGCTGCAGGTTCATTCGCAGACGCGTCGGTGAGGACAGTCTGGCGAGGATTTGACCAAGGGCGTCTGCGCCCTCACTCGCTCCTTTTCCCGACGGGCTGGGGGGAGGGGACGGGGATACCGTGGCGGCTATTTGTGTTGTGGTGCTTTTGGGGAGGGATGGGCAACGCCTTTTTCCCTGTGAGGGAACCGCGACGCTCCGTCTGACGGGAGCGTGCATCCTCCCAGACTCTGAGGGCAAAGTTGGAAGCAGACACCAGCCTCAGAGCTGGCTGACTGGGAAAGGCGGCTCCTGCAAAACGTACTCTTGTGGGGGCCGGGCATCCCTCCGTACCCTCGGCTTGGCTCGCTCCGAAAAGGCCCGGATTTGACTCCTGCTGGGAATTTAACCGGGTGGATTTAACCCCGCCGGTGTTTCCCCCCTGCTCCCTCATCACGCGCCTGGAGTTGACGCGTTAATGGGCCGCCCTGGCAGCGCCCGGGCCGTTTTCGGCACCGGCTCATTTTCCTTCCCTCACGACTTGAGTTCAACCTCGTGGACTAAGTTGCTTTGCTTCCGTCCCAGCGCGCGGGGGGTACTTGACAGGAGGAGGAGGCGCCGCACTCCTGCCACCAGGCTGGACTCGAGGGGACTGGACGGGAGCTGCGCAGCCAGCGCCTGGGGCCGCTGAGGTCCCCAATTCCGAGTTACGGAGATTGGAGTTAAATAGGCGAACTTTTCGCCGTTTAGCCCCGAGCGAAGCCGTAATGAAAGGCAAATGTCTCTACGAGAGCTCTTCTTTCCCCACCAAAGCCCCTCCCATCCTCCCTTAGCTTGTCAGTGGTGTCTGCAAGAGAAAAAGAGGGGGCGGGAACGGAAAGTCTCAAATTTAGCCGAAAAGGTTCTCCTCCCCTGCGGGGGCGCGGGGTGGGGCGTGCTCACTAAAGGATGCAAAGGGTTGAGGGGGAGGTAAAGGGAGACGGGACGAGACCCCTCCTGGGTCTGGTGCTGCTGTTGTGTAACCATGGCAACCGCCAGGGCACGAGCGGTCAGAGCCTTCCGGGTTCTGCACGTGGAAAGAAAAATGTGAAGGGTGGGGAAGGGAGAGAATCACATGTCATCACTCCAGTGTTGCCGTCGCTTCTCGCTCTGTTCTGAGGCCAGAGAGCCAAGAGGATGAGCAGGAAGGGTCTGGGTTGGATGTGAGCAGCCCCAGACAGGAGTTGCTTTAACTCTGTCCCGCCTCGGAGTCACTGAGGCTCAGCCGAGTAGCTAAAGCTGGCCAGAGGGACATCGTTGGTAGGCTACAAAGTGATGGTTCAGGTCAGGAAGATGGGAAAAGGCCTTGGCCTTTGAAAGAGAAAAGGCCAGGAAATACAGGAAGGTGATGTGGGAAGAGATATGAATAGCGTCAAGAGGAAGCTGAGAGACAGTAAAATGGTACTGATTTGGACTGCCAACATTTCAAATGGAATTTGCCCATTATGAAATGAAAAATTGGTGGAAAAGGGAAGGGACATTTATCAAGTACTTCTTGCATCCTAGGTACTTTGTACATTATCACGATTAATATTCTCAGCAACACGATATGAAGTTTCATTATTTTGTTTGTTTGTTTTTTAGATTAAAAAAAAAAAAGCAGAGACACAACAGAGAGTTAGAACTGTGTGCTGTCCTATTTTGGCTTTTGCAATTTTAAGAAAAATCATAGTTCTTAAAAGTGGTATCGGTGGTTACGGGAGTAGACAAAGCAATTATTCTCATTTTCGAGGTGAGAATAATGAGATGTAAAGGTGTGTTAGCTGATGCGTTCAAATATAAGCTAGTAAGGGGCAGAGCTGAGACTGGAACTGTTTTACCTGGATTCAGGTCACCTTTTAAGGGCTTCAGGCAGCCTTCCATGACCCCACTTAAAGGGAGGACCTTTCTAAGATCAGTTGATGCATTATCTGTATATTATAATTTACAGGGTAAGAACCCCGAGAATTTAAATGGGAGCCAGGGTTGAGGATGGGTATGGGTCACATGAAGTCTGTAGGTCAAGGATCTTATGTACATGATATTAGTAATCTATATTTATAAAGGTCTTCTTGTACCTATAGGAATTATTAGTGGCTTTAATAATGTTTATAAAGGAAAAATGAAAACAAAAGAAACATTTTTCAAATAGTAACTCCATGGCTGCGTTGAGAAAATTTCCTGAGATTAATGAAGTTTTCCTTAGTCTACTTACTGCCTTCATGACCTGAATAACTACAAAGTTACTTCATATTTTGGCACCACTATTTCACCTTTGTAAGAGTTTGTGGCCCATTCACTTGGGAGGAGTAATAATTTGACTCCTGTTACCCCTCCTGCTGACTCTCTGAGAGGGGAGGTCAAGGAAAAAATGTCTGGCAGTGCAAAGTGTTTTGGAATTATTAGGAAACTATAACCAACACTAGCAGAAACTAAGGGTAAAAGGTAAAGAAATAATTATGTATCTTTTGCCTTTTTGCAGAATTTGCCTTTATAGTTACATCTTAGTTAATGAATTTGCTTTATAATTTTGCATGGGAAGAATGCACAAAGTTAAACTGTATTTTTAATCTCTTTTGTGTGTGTGTATGTGTGTGGGGAAGGGCTGGTAAGGGTGGGAGTGTGAATTATTTTTGGTGTCAGGGAAGGTCAGGAATATAAACAATTACAAAGGCAGAGGAAGCACATGTACTGTTTCCAGTGACAGGGTAACAGATCAAATATAGGTTTGAACTTGAGTCACCAAGCTGAATTACTCTCACATCTTTTCTTTTCCAAAGCTAGGAAATATGTTGTTTGGGGTTGGAGTTAAATTAAGACAGGATGTTTTGTGGTGCTCAGTTCTTATTCCTCATACTGTGTTCTCGTTCCATTGGATGGGTATTTGTTAACTATCCAAAGGTTTATCACAGACCTGAAAGTGTCTCTGAAGGTGTCCTCTGGAATTGGTAGGTATCTCTGTGGCCCAGTGTTTGTTTTCTGCTTAGACAGAGTACTGGGTGAAGTCATCCCCATTTTTATCAGGTATTAAGAATATCAACTTCTCAGTCTCAAGGGGAAAACATTCCAGTTGGTGCTGATTTAATGAATATTAGTATGTCTTCAGATTGTTTGTTATAGCTTCATTATTTTAGAAAAAAACGTGACTGAACTTTACTGTTCTGTCTGGGAGATGTAATGCTTTGATGACAAATGTTCTTTGGGGAACATTCTTATCAATTAATAAATGATTTATTTAATAAACATGAGTAACCATAGCTCTGTTTGAAAAGTTATTCTTTCTGTATATACCTGGAGCTATATAGATAACCTAGGTAAAGTAGTAAATATTTCGACTCAATAACATAGTCCTTAAAGGAAAAAGAAACATTCGCATTTGTGAAATAAGTAGTAATAACAACAATAACAATGACTGACCATGGGCAACACTTGTTAATCACATAACTTGCTACCTCAAAACTTAGTTAAAAAATACTTTCTTACTCTAGGAAATCTTGGCCAAAATTCCTTTCTATTTTTATATCTTCATCCTGCCTTTCAAGTTCTAAGTTTTCAGTCATTTGCTTTCTTATGTTGTTGTTTATGATTCCTAACCGGATCGTAAGAGCCTTGAAGGAAGGACTTGTCTTCTCTAACTTTTTACACCTTCAGGTTAGTGCAATGCTAAACATATTTAGACACCTAACAAATATTGAGGTATAATTACTTACCGAGCAGTTAAGAGAGTGATTTTTTTTTTTTTTTCCTTTGCGGTACGCAGGCCTCTCACTGTTGTGGCCTCTCCCGTTGCGGAGCACAGGCTCCGGACGCGCAGGCTCAGCGGCCATGGCTCACGGGCCCAGCTGCTCCGCGGCATGTGGGATCTTCCCGGACCGGGGCACGAACCCGCGTCCCCTGCATCGGCAGGCGGACTCTCAACCACTGCGCCACCAGGGAAGCCCAAGAGAGTGATTTTGAATCTCTTTGTTGCCTATCAAAGATCAGCTTAAAGACCTTTGGTTTTATACTTTACATTCTCTGAGATTTTAGGGAGGAGAGTTTTTTCTTTTATATGAGTTTTACCCTTTCATAGAAAAAAATGTTGAGAAGCTGTTTTATCATGATGCATAACATAGAGCAATATAATGATCATGTGAAATAGGGTTTATAAGAATACATAGTAAAAAGAGGCATATTACAAAAAGTTACATTTTATTTTTGAATTTCTTGTATTTTTTAGAAGGATCTAAATTAAGAAATGAGAATCTGCATCATCTGTGTCTGCATTATTTCACCTTAACTTTAAGTACCTAAATAATAATTAGAAAGAAGCATAAAGCTAAATTAAATTCACTGCAAACAAGAAATACACTGAGAAGAAACTTGAAATTATTTTGAAATTTAAGTAATAATAATGAGGTGTACTTAAATTATTAGACATTCACAAATATAAATTATTAAGGACAGATAGTTAAGTGCTTGAAAAAGTTGCAATATGTAATAAGATATACTGTTTAGATTTTAAATGATTTTGGTGACTTTTAATCTATCATCATTAATATTTGATCATTTATTTCCACGTTAATGATGATATTTAATAATTTCTAATAGTCATGAACCAGGATATCTTTAACTAGCCTGCTAATCTTTTGCTGGTAAATTTTGACAGTTTGCTCATTCTTTTGCCATACTCAATAAGCCACAAATATTACCCTCCCATAAAAATGTATAAAATAAATAGAATTAAGTTACCAAGTGTTCACAGAAGAGTTTGTGTCTCTCTGAATCTGGTATCCTTTTAAACATATGGTGTCTTCTGCTTCAGAGATTAGAAATGACATACTTTATGTCCCTTGTTTCTTCTATAGGGCATTTAACAATATAACTTCGACATTTTATGTTTTTAAGTATGTTCTACTAGAAAATCACAGGAAAAATGGGAACATTCGCTGTATTTTTCTAATTAAATAGAATCAAGCATTATTAAATGGGACTATAACTACAAAGAACAAACTCGAATAAAAAAAGCAAACAGTCTAGATTATTGAGCATCTTAAAAGAAATACAGTATTATTACTTTCATGGAAAATAAATAAAATTGTATAGATATATAGATGTGACATTATTAATCTACCATCAGATAAATGTCCAATTTATTTTTCCTATACTAATTATGCATTTTACTTGGTCTTTTGTATATCTTAAACTGCTTTTAAGGATTATATTGTTATATTTGGTCCTGAAATGAGCCTATATAGCTGGTACCTACTGAGTTAAATATATAGAGTTTCAAGCACATTATATTAGCAGAAATTAGACTAATAAAATTGCTCAGTAGAGATGTTGTCTGGATTTATGTTAGTGAAGAGACAGAGAAGTAGTATAGTTTATGCATTTAATATCAGCATGTATGAACTGCTTAAAAACAATGTTCACAGAAAAGTACCCTCTTAAGTTGCTTACATAGTCCCATAGAAGCCTTTTTAAAAACATGTTATATTGATCGCTGAAGCCATGCCTCATGATGTCATCTCAAGTTATGTCTAACTAATCTGTTGGCTTTTTTTTTTTTTTTGATGGAATGTATAAAATCAGTGTTAGGCTTTTACTCCTCCTTTTTTTGTTTTTTATCCTTCTCATAAAGAGCAGTCCATACATAAGACATTCAGGCATTTCTTGTGTTTTGGTATTTGCTGTTGTTGCTTTCAGATAAATCTTTGTTTTTTACATCTGAAATGGTTGTTCTACGAAAGAAAGAAGTGTTTTCTAAGGTAAAAAATGAACACCATTTTTACTTGGAGGAACGCTTTCAATTTTGAAATATAACACTTCATTTCAATGATAACTATTTGGAACTCTCAGAATTCTCAGTTTACTTGTAATACTAAATACGAGGTCAGTAGAAGTTGATATCATTGGGTAGGCCAAAAGGTTTGTTCCTTTTTTTCCATAAGACGACCCTAGTAACACTTAGTTGTCTTTAACTTCATTCAAAACAATTTTGTTAGATTGTATGTGACAGCTGTGATATCAGCGTGCATTTAGAAAAAGACTTATCAAAATTGGTGAATTTTGCATAGCCATTTTAATATTGAAGACGGAAGAAGAAAAGCAACATTTTTGGCATATTATTCTTTACCATTTCAAGAAAGGTAAAAATGCAACTGAAACGCACAAAAAGATTTGTGCAGTGTATGGAGAAGGAGCTGTGACTGATCGTGTCAAAAGTGGTTTGCGAAGTTGCGTGCTGGAGATTTCTCGCTGGACAATGCTCCATGGTCGGGTGGCCCAGTTGAAGTTAAAAGTGATCAAATCGAAACAATAATTGAGAACAATCAACGTTATACCATGCTGGAGATAGCCGACATGCTCAAAATATCCAAATCAAGCATTGAAAATCATTTGCACCAGCTTGGTTATGTGAATCTTTTTGATGTCTGGGTTCCACATAAGTTGAGCGAAAAAAACCTTCTTGACCATATTTTTGCATGCGATTCTCTACTGAAACGTAATGAAAACATTCTGTTTTAAAAACAAATTGTGACGGGTGATGGAAAGGAGATACTGTACAACAATGTGGAATGGAAGAGATCATGGGACAAGCGAAATGAACCACCACCAACTACACCAAAGGCTGGTCTTCATCCAAAGAAGGCAATGTTGTGTTTATGGTGGGATTGGAAGGGAGTCCTCTATTGTGAGCTCCTTCGGAAAACCAAATGATTAATTCCAAGTACTGCTCCCAATTAGACCAACTGAAAGCGGCACTCGACGAGAAGCATCCAGAATTAGTCAACAGAAAATGCATAATCTTGCATCAGGAGAATGCAAGACCGCATGTTTCTTTTATGATCAGACAAAAACTGTTACAGCTTGTCTGGGAAGTTCTGACTTGTCGGCCATATTCACCAGACATTGCACCTTCAGATTTCCATTTATTTAGGTCTTTACAAAATTTTCTTAATGGAAAAAATTTCAATTCCCTGGAAGACTGTAAAAGGGACCTGAAACAGTTCTTTGCTCAAAAAGATAAAAAGTTTTGGGAAGATGGAATTATGAAGTTGCCTGGAAAATGGCAGAAGGTAGTGGAACAAAAGGGTGAATACGTTGTTCAATAAAGTTCTTGGTGAAAATGAAAAATGTGTCTTTTATTTTTACTTAAAAAACCGAAGGCACTTTTTGGCCCACCGAATAATTTGCATTTTCTTGTTGAAATGGGGTGTACATTCTTTTAGAGCTTTTATTTTTATAGTAATGATTTTCATTACAGATAAAATTCATGATCATTGCTGAACGACTAGTAAACACAGATAAGCATAGAGTAAGGGCTAGTAAGAATTTATCCATAAATGTACTACACACAAATATATATATTAATTCTTAGCTTAAACATGAAATTTATTTTAAAAATAAATTTTGTATGTGACAGCTAGTGCCTAGATCTCATTTTCTAACATTATTTTCCAGTGAAAGGAACCAGGGATCCTCAGAGAAATAGCTGATTCTAGGACTGGGGCAGGAAATGTATGTGAGCCTGGATCATCTTGTGCCAAAAAATAAGTGTTCCAGACACCCACATACACTCACCACACCACATATGCACAATGACAGAGGTATGTCAAAGGGTCATAGGAGCCAATTAAAAAAGCTCCCAATGGCCAAAGCTGGAATAATATGAGCAAAAAAAAAAAAAGTATTATTGATTATAACCCAAGGTATAAAATAAATATCCACGAGACCATGCTGCTATAAGTAAATGATGAATAAATTAATAAATGAAGGAGAAGAGACAAATCTCCCATCCAGTAGAATTTCAAAACAATTTATGTAGATACTCTGCCCTCAAGGAAGGGGAACATAAAACTCCTTACTTCTGAAATGAGTTGAGCATGGTCACTTCCTCTAAAGAGTACTCAGGATGGTAAGGAGGGAGAGAATACTTTACAGTGAATAAACCTAGCAGAGACTGTCTCAGCCAGGTGATCATGGTCAACCTCAGTAGTCCTAAAGCATGTTGATAATATGTGCCCTTGATATGAGGGATGAAAAGAACACTGTCCCTCTCAATCTCTCTCCCCAAAACCTATAACCCCCATAAAACCATGTGAAAAATATCAGACAGATTCCAGTAGAGGGACAGTCTACAATATGCTTGACCAGTACTCCTCAAACCTATCAAGATCATCAAAACCAAAGTGAGCCTGAGAAACTATTGGAAGCAAGACGAAGCCAGAGAGACACGAACTAAATGTAATGTGGTGTCCTGGATGGGATCCGTGAAAAGAAAAAGGACATTAGATAAACACTAGTGAAATCAGAATAAATTATGGAGTTTAGTTAATAATAAAAAGTCAATATTGGTTTATTCATTGTAACAAATGTCCATACTAATGTAAGATGTAAAAATAATAGGGGAAACTAGATGTGGGTTCTCAGGGAACTCTCTGTACTATCTTCTCAATGTTTTTGTAAATCTAAAACTGTTCTGAAAAATAAAGTCTATTTTTAAAACTTGTATTTGAAAGCATATAGATTAACCATGGTGAGAAACTGTATAAAAAGTGAACCATTCTCTGGTCAGAAAGGTTAATGTCATTCAATTTATTCTCCTAGTTCAAGGTGCAACTATTTTACCTTTTTTTTTTTCTGTCGATACTAAATATAGTAGTTCTCATTATAATAAACATGTATTTTGAATTAGTTCTCATAATTACTTATTTTTCAAAATAAAATATATTACTTGGATTAATAAAAATTTTCAGATCACCATTGTGGGAGGTTCTCATGCAAAGAAAGCTATGTATCAGTCATGTCTTATAAATCAATCTTAAATATTAAAAGAGAAGGCACACTTTTTTTCTCCTTCAGTCTTTGCTATTTTATTGATATTGACAAGGTCCATCCTCTGTGCCAGATGTCTTCAGTTCTACATGATGATTGTGCTTTCAAAATTCTTGCCAAAATGGCTCAATGACTATGTATTCTTGTTTCTCCTCTTTGAATCCCAAAGACATCTACTACATTAAGTATGTTAAAGATTATTTCCTATCAAATGTTATATGTATAATACACTTATCATTGCTATTTTGAAAATTAAAAATGTACCTAGGAAGCTTCTACATCCCCTCAAATTCCTAGAAGCTGAGACTTAGATGTGTTCTAGAAATGTAGATATGGGCTGCCATTTCCCTTTCTACGTGTGTGTGTGTTCGTGTGTGTGTCTGTGTGTGTGTTTTCAATGCTTTCCCTCACTTTATGTATATACTTTCTATATATAAAAATCACATATTATTCTTTCTATTCCCTGTGTTACAAATCGTTGCATATTTTTTTTAAGTCTGAGTTTTATTCTCTTTTAGTAATAAGCTGTCTTGCTTACTGTTGGACCAAAAGTCCTGTCATTTCACCTTTCTTATTGAAGCTTTTATACATGCTGATGTCATTTTTTTACTGTTATCTCATATTTATAATTATTTAACAATTTCCTGACTCTGTGCTTTACACTTAACTGCTTTTTGTTGAATTTGTGCTCTACCGTGGCAGTTGTTGAAAAGTTTAAACTTGCTTTTTTCCCCCCCGCTTGTTTTTAGTTTGTGAATCATAGCACACAAAAAACACATTTCAACAACTTGTTCAGGAAAAGCCATGGAATTCAATCCCAGAATATGTGACTAAAGGGCCTCTTTTTTGGTGATACCCCATTGAACTTCCTGAAATAATAATAATAATAATAAGTATCTGAAAAAGACTCAGATCAATACAACTAATATGCTCTGGGATGTCATTGGAATCTTAGATACAAGGTTTTCATTTTCGTTACACAGGAGAATTGAGTACAATTTTGAAAAGAGAGATCCTGCCTGTGATAATTTAACTCAATCAAAAAAAGGAACGAAGAAATATAAAATTCTGACCAAAACCTTTAGAAATGCACATACCTAATTTGTATAGTAGAGATATGTGTGATTTATATTTTTGCATGGACTACCATTGTCTCCTTTTTTATTTCATATCAACATATTTTCAAGTAATTGGTGACTTATGAATACATAATTATAATGAGTATTATTTTTAAAAAATCGTTTCAAATGAAAATAATCATCTCAAATCTCATCAATTTTGAGGTTTGACTCTCCTTATCAGAAGACAAGTTTTTTAAATAGTAGTGAAATTGTATACCTATTAACTTTACCCTTGACCTATGTTCTGATTCAAAATTCATTCTTTTGGCCACATAGCTTCTGTCTTGTAGCTTCAGATATTTCCTTATCATAATCAAATTAGGGTGTTGTAAGTTGCTTTCCGAGCAGGTTGGTAGAAGGTTAAAGTAGCCAGACTATTCTGTCTGCAAAAGTATTTTCATGATGAAACGGTGTAAGATGAGTTACGTATAATTTTAAAATGGAAAATTGATATAAATCAAGAAATTATTTTATCAACTTATGAAGACTTTTATCACCAGTAAAGTAGCTGTTCAAAAGCATTTGTACTGGATATAGAGATGAGAGAATAACATTTTCCTTTCTTTGGCTTGATTCACATTTCACAGAGCCCTGGGGACTGTTGTCTGAGACTACACTGTGATAAGGTTTGGCAGAGACTGTTCATTGTTCAGGTTTTAAAAAGGGCAAGTTGGGCTTCCCTGGTGGCACAGTGGTTAAGAATCCACCTGCCAATACAGGGGACACGGGTTCAAGCCCTGGTCCGGGAAGATCCCACATGCCGTGGAGCAACTGAGTCCGCGAGCCACAACTACTGAAGCCCGTGCACCTAGAGCTGGTGCTCTGCAACAAAGAGAAACTATCTCAGTGAGAAGCCCTCACACAGCAACGAAGACCCAATGCAGCCCCAAATAAATAAAATAAATAAATTTAAAAAGGGCAAGTTTTTGGCAGAAATAACTTACATAGAAGAGGAATGCTATGTTTACCCATGTGCACTCAATAAAACCCTTCAAAGAGCTTGGGCTGAGATAGTAGGATTCCTCACTTGACCCTACCCTCAGTCTCTGGGTGTTGATTGTTTGGAGCCCTTCTTTTGTTGTGTCATTATCACATAGGCCTTTTCATATTCCAGAAAATGGTACTTTTGATCCATATATCAAAAGTTATTAGAGTACAGTGAATAGTCATTCATATCCTGTGCACTTTCACTTGAGACTTAGTAAGAATAAGAATTGCATTCAGATCTGCTTTCCCCTAGTATTTATCGAACGCATAACCATCATCTTCATGATAGCCACCAATCATTCTTTTATATATTTGTAACCCTTGGTTAGTTCTGTTAATCAGAAATGACAATTTAGACTTTCCCGTTTTTCCTTTATTGTGTACAAGTGGTGTTAAAAAGTGTGCTTTAAGTGGATAATGTATTAGGATGAGCCAAAACTAAGTCTCGTAAATTCCCCAAATTAATAAACAGGACAAACTAGCATCAACCACATGGGCCTACCATTTCTGTACTCTTTCCTCGCGGGGCTTTGCAGTGATTTCTCCTTTCACTTGGACAATTTTGTCTTTTACTGCCATCACTTCTCCTGGCCCCCAACCAATGCCCACTCCCCTAGCCACCCTCACTTATGTCTACTAAATCTTGCTTGGAAAAGTGTTTTTCACTCAAATTCTGCCCTCCTCTTTGTAAGATCTTTTTCAGTTTCAATAACTATTACTCTCTCTCTCTTAGTTGGACTAAGTTTCTCAAGAATAAGGATCAAATGGTTGCTACCTTGACAGCTTTCTTCATACTTCCATGCATATCACCTAATCTTGTATATATAATAAGTACACCATCTATAATACATGAATATAAATTAATCTATTCAGTATCCCTTACCTGTTTTTTCCTCTTGTAACTACTTTAGATGTGTAATTCATCATAAAGGTTATGTCGCACGTGCATTCCTTTTTTGTAAAGGTTATTTCACACATATTCATCTTATTCTTGATGCCTTCCTATCTTGAATTCCCTTTTCATCTTTTCTTTAATTCACGAAGTATTTGTTGAGTGCCTGCCATGTACTGGGCACTGTAAGAGTCACTGACAAAATACAGTTGAGAAACCTTGGCTGCAATCATGAAGTAGATGATTGTAAAGGAGCTCATTAGCATCCTGGGTCAAATCAAATCTCTTTAAAACGAAAAACAAAGGGTCCTATTCATAGTCTTGGCCTTTTCTCTCTGCAGCCTTTTTCATTATGTCACCTTCTTCCCTAACCTCTACTTTTATCTATGTGGAGATTATGCTTAGAGTATTGTCGCCATCCCTGACTTCTCTCTGGGATCCCAGGTATGTCACCACACCACTACAACACCTGTGGGCTAGTGTTCATTGCTCAACACTGTATACTTATAAAGGAGGTCACTCTGGTAACTGAAAGAATCTTTGATTACTGTAACTTTAAACTGAGGCTTTCAAGTGCGGGGGGAAATGTGGTGCAATGGTTAGGACTATGACATACACACCCTACTATATATAAAATACATGACTAATAAGGACCTACTGTATAGCACAGGAACTCTACTCAATACTCTGTAATGACCTATATAGGAAAAGAATATAAAAAAGAGTGGATATATGTATATGTGTAACTGATTCACTCTGCTGTACACCTGAAACTAACAACATTGTAAATCAAGTATACTCCAATCAAAATTAATGAAAAAAAAAAGACTATGCCCTATGAAAGCAGACAGCTTGGATTCAGATCCTAGCTCTGTCACCGCTGAGCTGTGTGGTTTAGACAAGTTACTTGACGTTTCTATATCTGTCTCCTGTCTTTTAACTGGGGGTTCATGAAGGCACTAACCTCATAGGGTTATTGTGAGAAATAAATAGGTTAATATAGGTTAACAATCAAAATCTGTGTGACGCATTACAGTGTCTGTGTGTTATCTTTCTGTTATCCTTACACAGATGATGCAAATTACACATAGGTCAGATTCTCACACCACCTACCCACTGTTCTGCCTTCTTCTTTATCTGCTGAGTTACATTCACCTCATTCAAAAAAAGTCCTTTATTCCTGTCTTACCCCTAGGCTCTTCATGACATTTTTTTTTCTTAAATTCCATATATATGTGTTAGCATACGGTATTTGTCTCTCTCTTTCTGACTTACTTCACTCTGTATGAAAGACTCTAGGTCTATCCACCTCAAGATATGGGGAGGGGGAAGGGTAAGCTGTGACAAAGCGAGAGAGAGGCATGGATATATATACACTACCAAACGCAAGGTAGATAGCTAGTGGGAAGCAGCCGCATAGCACAGGGAGATCAGCTCTGTGATTTGTGACCGCCTGGAGGGGTGGGATGGGGAGGGTGGGAGGGAGGGAGACGCAAGAGGGAAAAGATATGGGAACATATGTATAACTGATTCACTTTGTTATAAAGCAGAAACTAACACACCATTGTAAAGCAATAAAGATGTTAAAAAAGAAAAAAGTCCTTTGGTGACCTTCAGGTATATTCCTGAAGAGAATGACATTTTAGGATTGGCTATTACCACCTTTTCAAGAGACATCAGTTGGGGGCACAGTGCAACAGACCATGCTATAGGGATGTGAGGGAGAATCCAGGGCAAAGGAACCCTTCAATACCAGCTGTCTCAGAAGCAGCAGCTACTCATAGAGGCTAAACAGCAAGTAATAAAATCCTTTGAGGCCCCATCTAAATTTCCAGGTTTATTTTGTAGCATCCCACCGTTTCTTAGCTATCTACCACTGGATTTATAACACTGCATATTTCCTTAATGAAGTGCTCTGTCCCCAAATAAACAATACAGATATGTTCAACAACTTGCACATCCCCCTGCCCCTGACTTTTTTCACCCAATTCACAGATACTTCTCTAGCCCTCCAGTATGGGCCTACTGTCATTCTAATCCCCTTGCCCACAGATTACTTCCACTGTTTGATCACCACCTTGTCCCTGTACCTCTACTAACCAGTTATTGCTCTTGAAACCTCTTATTAAATGCTCTCACTATTGTGCGGTTTCAGAATATTCTATGTTGGTCCCGTTTATAAGGAGTGAAGGGAAACACAGTGACCTGATTTGCTCTCCATCCACTAGAGGATGTGGAAATTGGCCCAGTGACAGTCTCTTGTAGTGCAGTCTCATTCCCAGGGACTAGACTTTTTCTAGACTCTATACCAGTGCTGAACTTGGTGCCCTCAACCAGCTACAAAGAGGTCCCTGGATTTTTGCTCCCTAAATGTTGGGCTTCAGGGGAACTTGCAGGAACCTGCAGTACAGCACTTATGGAATCCAGTTCCATAAGTGAGGCATCTCTCAAGGAGGAAGTTTCAGAAGAGCCCAGAGATAAATGGGTAGCTCCTGCATCTCGATATAAGCAATCTAATACACGAAGAACACCTTTGTCCCATGCTGCCTCACCTTCTCGGCAGTTCTCTGCAATATAACTAGCGACAGCAGAAAGTATGTTAATCACTGATATTTTCCAGAAATTGAACTTAAAGGTCACTTCAGCTTCTGAGCAAGTGGAAGTGAAACTGAATAATGTTCTAGTTATTTTATGGGAAAATACTTTTCTAATGCCATGCTTGGTATTGTTTCAGATTAGTCTGTTCCCGTAATTGCCACTTTTGCTTATGAATGTTCATCAATATACTTTATATGAATAATAATTTATAAATTGTTTTATATATCTTAAATTAATTATGTATGTTATATATATCATATTTATAACAATATGTAAGACCCTATGTCTATTTCACAGAAAGTGAAATGTTTCAGAGATAAGATAAATAAGTTTACTTGAAATAATTTCTAAATATTTTCTAAATAATTATAAAGCCTCTCACAGTACTCATCCCAGGAATATTAAATATTTTCCTGTGGTTGCAAATAGAGTGACGTAAGTGGATGTAAAATGTTTCATCTCTACCTATCTGTCTATATAGATAGATAGATATATCTTTAGTATGTGGCATTTTCTATTCCATGAGTTCTTAAGGATGATTTTATTAGAGCAAATTAAGAGAAGGAAACAATTTTAAAAACTAGAACCCAGAGTCAATTTAGTTTGTTTGTTTTGCTTTTGTCAATTCACTCTTACTCCTGTCCGTTTTTTATTTCTTTCGTGAGTATTTATAAATCTCCTGGCTTGTCTCTTGATGAGATTTTAAGTAAGGGAGATTATTTATATTACTTTTCTAAATACGTATTTTGCTGGGGCAGGGGAGTCTTTTTTTCAAATGATTACTTTTAAGTGTCATTTATGGGGACCAGCCAGGCTAACAGTAGTTTTCTGGGTAGATCCAAGGTCATTAAAGAAGTGTCACCCGGGCCAAGGTAGCACCTCCTGTTCCAGGTCTGTAGCTCAGGACTGAAGACAGGGAAGGTGGAACAGTCCTGAGGTTCTCGTGCATGTTCTTCTTTGGGGGCCCCTATAATTCCTGGGTTGTATCTGATGGCTCGCTCCTTCTCTAGCTCCGTCACTGGTCCCCCTTTCTCTTCCTCCCACTAATTGCAGTTTGCCGACAGTTCTGTTCTTTTCTCTCTACAGACTTTCCTCCCTGGTCCATTCACTGTCCTCATTTTCGTTATTATTTAAATGAGAAAGACAAATAAATTATTAATCCTGACCTCTCTCATGGTCTTGATCCCTCTGCCAGTGCTTTTTCCAGTAAACCCCAGTCTAAGGCAATTGATCATCCACTTAACAAGCAGTTTAAATTCTTATTATGATCTCATCATGTACTTTCTTCTATTATGGCTGTGATTTTGTACACACAAATGTTTACACTATCTCGTGGTGGAAAGGGAGCACACTTTAGAGTCACAATTTATTATTTGGGAAAATTCGTTGTTATTTAACTCTACCAGCTTTGGTATACTCATATATTGGAGTGGGGTAAATGACAGCGCTGTATTCAAAACACATGTGAGTATTAAATGAGAAAATGTAAATAATCTCTCCCAGTGCCTGACACCCTTGTTATTTAATAAATCAACACTAATAGTTTTATTTCTTCTCACCAATATTCATTAAGCGTGTTTTACTGTTTACAAAAGCCTTGAAATGCCAGGATACAGACTTTGGATTTTATTCTGCAGGCAACTGGGAGCCACTAAAAGTTTTTGAACCATGAAATAACCCAAGAATTAATATTTTAGGAAGATGAACCGAGGAATAGTTTTCAAGGAGACCAGCTAAGAGACTCTTTATAGATAAAATAAGGTCTGGACTAACACGCCGGTGATGAGAATAGAAAATAAGGGTACTAGAGAAATACAAGGCTATCGTATCAGACTTTTACTGTTTGTTATTTATGTATTTCACGATTTTGCCCTGTATAGTCAAAGCATTATTATTATGATGGGAACTTTGCTCTCAGCCTGACTCAGAACTGTTTTATATTCCTCTCAGAGCATAGATGTGTTAGCATGAAAACTTTCTCATTGATGTTATGCTTTTTGAAACCAATGTATATTGTTTCCAGAATTCACAATATCTTCCCACGTATAAGGTCTGAGGTCACACTTGATCTCAGCAGGATATAACATATCTCATGAATTTTTTCCTGCTAAAGGAAGTTTTAAATATTTCAGGTTGCGAAAATAATCTTTAGATACAGAGGATGGAGAGTTTGTGTAGACAGCAACTTTCAGGCAGATATCACGGAACTGGAAATATAAGCCAATGACTATCTTAACTAAATATTTAGTTTGTGAAATAAAATAGTGAGTCCTTATTTTGTTGTCATGTATATTTAACATTTAGCATCCGGTATTTCTCATGCTGTTCATTCTTTTGTCTTTTTTTTTTTAATCTTTTGGTATCCTGTCTATTTTTCAAAAGCTAATACAAATCTCACGTTCTTCATCAGAATAACAATTCATGAAACATAAATCAGTTCGGTAACTTATTTTCCCTGTCACACATACTCACATTTTATAATAAACTATTTTAATTTAAAATACATTTTATACCTCTAGCAAACCATCCACTCCTAGGGTGGAGATGTATGTCCACATCTGGTTCATTCTCCTTGACACCTAGCATAGCAATCAGTCTTTGTTGGTTTGTAATTACAAGTGAAAAAAAAAAAGAAAAAATCAAAGTAGACCTGTGAGAGTCAAAAATAAGATCCTGAGTCAGATGTAGCATCAGCAAACTATTATTTTGTTTAAATAAATAATGAAATAGATACTTCAGCTATTCTTTTTAATTTTAGAAAGAATCTGAAAATCATAGAATCATTATTCTTCTCTTAATCAAAGACATCTAAAATAAGTCTCGTAGATAGTAGTTATTTAATTAAAAAAGATATGTTAGGTAGTAGTTGAACCTTGTGTACCATTTAGTCAATAAGCTATGGAAATGGTTTAAGTACTCTATTTTGCCTCCTTACTATCAGTTTATTTTGGCTTTAGATTACCTGCATTTGAAAGACTGTTAAGAACAAAAATTACTATGTGAAAGTAGCAGACAACCTGTTAGTTTAGGAAATAGTACTCCTAAAGTTCAGTTTTACATTCTAATAAGTATATTGAATTTGTGCATATCCAATATGGAATTTTGGAATTTCTGCAACATGGGTGTATTTTGTTAAAACGTATTTAAGAGAAATAGTACCTGAGGGCTTTTGTTGTTTGTTTGTTTTAATTCCAGCCTGGGGAATAGAGGGTAAGCCTGATAAATTGTCAGTCTCAGGATACCTATTTTGAAATGCCTGTAATTAAAAAAATGATAAATAGTAAAATAATTTTTTGTCTCATAGACTTATGGTATTTCAGAATAAAAAAAAACCAACTTGAGAGAATGTCTAGTCCAGCTGCTTAATTTTACAGAGAGGACTGAGGATGAAGTAATGTGAGTTCTTCCTTCCCTCCCTCTCTCCCTTACTTCCTTCCTTAAACATGAAAGAACAACTTCTGTATTCAAAATTGGTGCTGAATGTTTGGAGAGGAATGGCCCCAGGCTTGAGTAATTCATGATCCACATCTATAAGACACTGGTTGTAGTGTGTTCAGAGGCACACAACTGAGTCATCACAAAGCTGAGTTTATAGCTGACGTCTCTTCACTCCTAGAGGGGCAGACATCCTGCACTTTACAGATGTCGACACATGATTTAGAAAATAAATTTAATGTGTTCTGCGAGAATTGTCGACACTTAGATCCAGGCAGGGTGATGACTGCTAGTCACATAATCATGACCATTTCTGAAAGAATATATTAATTTTCTTATCTGATAATCAAAAGCTCTGTTCTGATCACCAATGCTATAGAGCTGCACTTGACCTGATCTCTATCTACTTTCATTATTTAAAAAAGAAAAGGGTACATTTATCAATGTATACCTTATATTAGCACAATAGAATTTTTAATCTATATATTCATGTATACACACTCTTATATATACATATATATACATATATCTGAAGGGGAACAAATACGTCACCCTCTGAAACTGCCTCTTTGGCATAAGGCTTATCTTGCCCTGGTTCTTTTTAAGAGACAACAGGTGTAAGAGAAGCTCTGAAAATCTAATAGAAGTTACCCTTTTGTAAGAGAAATTTACATTTATAAAGGAAATATCCATTTGTAAGGGTGTCTTCCACTCCGTACCAGGAAGAGAAGGATAACCGAATCTTAAACTCTTTTTGCTGGAGAAGGCCACAGATTTAGATCTGCATAACAACCACGCCCTTGTTTGTTAAGGACTGGTGTCCAACTGCACATACCCCCCCCCACCAAAATGCTAAGTAATAGGTAGATTATACTGGCAGAGATGGGTCTTTTCCACATTTTTAAAATATGAAACTCTGGTACAAAATTCTGTCAAGCCATTCAACTGTAGTGTAGACTTTAATCCAAAATAAATGTTCTTATCAAAAGTATTCACGTTAATAGTATCCTCTGCGGTTACTGGTTTGCTGTTTATAGTTCTTTGTCTGTAGGAGGTAGCCTTATGTAAAATGTTGCCACTTTCCAATCATCATTTGGGTGTGAACGAAGAAAAAGAGATAACATTTTTACACAATATCATGCTTTCTGGATGTGGTCACCTTTAATAATAGAAACCAAAAGAAACATTTCCCAAAGTTCTACCAGGAAGCAGATGTGCAGTCTTATTTTTCTCTTAATCATGTATTTATTTATTGCATTACATCTTTCAGTTGTGGATATTTTCCTGTAGAGGGAAATTCCATCCTTCCTGGAATAATAATTCCCCAAATTTTGTATGTATTTTTTTCAACTGATGAGTTGACGTGAAAATACAGTCTCCCTTCTTAAATGTATCGGTCTTTTGATCATATCTCTATATAGGGAGAGCTTGAGTGCTTATAACTCTTCCTGAGGATATTTCTGTGGTATCAAAAAAAAAAATTCAGGGAATTTTAGGGGAAAGTAATCATATTTCTACTAAAATTCAAACAAATGCATCTCCAACAATAGAAGCAGTTTCATGGAAAATCTTAGTAACATCTAAAGGTGAAAAGTTATAGTAACTCAAACTCCTATCCTTCTAGCTTTTTCATTTCTTTTTCTTCACTCCTGCTGAAATGATTTGTCTCCATCAGAACATCCCAGCCTTGGCTGTCCTCCATCTTTCCAGAATCTCTTGGTTTCACTTATCTATGTATCCAGCCTAGATCTCCAGATCAGGCATTTCAAACAAACCTTTTCAGCCTACTGTAACTCTCATATGCTGATGTAGTTGACGTAGTTTCCTACATAATGATGCATATACTTGTCTGAGCTCTTCGATCTTCACATGGGTTTCTATTAGTCTGGGTCTAATGAATTACCTGCTGGTTCACTAGCCCATCCTTACTGGTGGATATTACTCTGGACCAAATAATTTGTGTTGATCTCAGAACAATCTTCAGACAACTTTTGACAAATTTGATAATTTATACTCACCTTCGCAACACTTATACACCATCATTCAGACTATGGTATGATCACTTGTTTTGGCCACAGTCTGTTACATGTTACACCCTCCTGTACAAAACCTCCAACTCATGTTTCTTTATATCTTCCTGGCCTTCAAACATAAAATGTGTAAAATAAAACAGGATTTTATTTTCTTAACCTCTTTATTTCTTTTGTAATGATTCAACTAGTAATCTGAATTTAATTAACAATCATCCCTAATGCAATGTAGAGCATGTGTTTTGGGCTTAGTCTACCTGGGCTCCCTTCCTGACTGTGTCACTTATTGAATTGTAGCTTTGGACATTTTTATCTTTTCTGTTTTAGTTTCCAGAACTGTAAAATGGAGTAATAAGAATATTTAACAGGTTAATGTGGGGATTAAATAAATCAATGAGTTCTCAACTTAGAATAGTGTCTGTTCTTTAGTTATCCCTGCATAAATGTTAGCTGCTGTTATTTTCACTTTCCTTTGCTCTTTATTTCCAGTTAGTTCAGCAAGTTTTCTTAAAATTTCCCTTCTTTTTTTTTTTTTTTTTTTTCTTTACGGTACGCGGGCCTCTCACTGTTGTGGCCTCTCCCGTTGCGGAGCACAGGCTCCGGACGCGCAGGCCCAGCGGCCATGGCTCACGGGCCCAGCCGCTCCGCGGCTCGGGGGATCCTCCCGGACAGGGGGGCACAAACCCGTGTCCCCTGCATCGGCAGGCGGACTCTCAACCACTGCGCCACCAGGGAGGCCCTCCCTTCTTTTTATTCTCACTGCCTACACCATGATTCAAACCTTCATGGTCTTTTGCCTGTATTATTTTAATAGTCTCCTAATTCATATTACGGTTCTCATTTAATCATAAGCTCTAACTAACTTAGAATGTTGCATTCTGAAACCTTTATCTTGGTTAGGAACACTGTATTTGGCAAGATAAAGGTTTTATAGAAAAACACATAATCTAAGCAAAACTAAAAATGGCATTAAGTATCATGAGTATGTATATACATGTGTGTGTATGTGTAAGAAACTTTGTACTAAATAAAAGTGAAAGCAACCTCATTCTAACCAAATTAGATACTCATGGTTATTAAACCTCCTTATATTGCTAATCATCTTGTTGGTACCTTCCGTGTTGATTAAAAAACTACTGAAGCATGTGATATGCTTGCGTATATATTTATATAATTTTCTGTTAGGGAGACCATATACCTTTTAAAATTTGTGAAGCAGTTTGCATTTTCCCTTGATTTATATATCTATTGTCTCTACCATATCTTCTCTCCATAAAATGGGCCTCCTTATAACACACTTATTCCTGTTTTATATGAGAGAGATCAGGAATAGTTGATGCTCTTTTGTTTAAAGGGAATGACCAGAACTGGACTTAAATGTGAATTTTAAAAAATTGTTGTACATATGCATCAAGTTACTGAAAAATCACAAGTAATGAAACCATTGTGGGTAAGGCGCGACATCATCAGCTGTACTCTGCTGCCACTGTTGTCATCCATTCCCTGTCCAGAGTGATGGCAGAATCCAGTTTAAGTGCTTTAAATTGGTATGACCTGGGTTTAATCTAAATTTGCAGCTTAGATCACACTTATTTTACCCACACGAAATTATAACATCACCTCTTTTCTCATACCATATCTTATGTCTATTGAAATATTACCCACTCTCAAATTCCAGCTTAAATGCTATCCGGACTATGAAATTTCCACTCCATTCCCCTCCCATCTCAGTCAAGAAATAATTTTTAACAATTTAGTTCATATTTTATACCTCTTTTATAGCACTTACATTCTGTCTAAATTATAGCTGTTTGTATACATGTTTTTTTTAAGTACACCACTGTTATCCCCTTTAGTAAAGGACCACATTTTTTTTTTTTTTTTTTTGCGGTACGCGAGCCTCTCACTGTTGTGGCCTCTCCCGTTGCGGAGCACAGGCTCCGGACACGCAGGCTCAGCAGCCATGGCTCACGGGCCCAGCCGCTCTGCGGCATGTGGGATCTTCCCGGACTGGGGCACGAACCCATGTCCCCTGCATCGGCAGGCGGACTCTCAACCACTGCGCCACCAGGGAAGCCCCAAGGACCACATTTTGTTGACCAACTACAAACAGAGTACAGTGGAGTTGAATCTTATACAGGTTCTAAGTTCAATATTTAAAGTTAAAATTTCATCTTTTCAATATTATCCTGAAAAGTCACTAAAGTAATACATAAAATGTTTTATACAGCATTTGTGTGCCAGGCTAGGAGCTGACATTCAGTCTCTCAAAAATACATAACACTGAAAGTTTTCCTTCTACATTGAATCAAGTCACTGACTTTTTACTTCAGCACAGATGAAGTAATTGGCTTGTATTTAGAGGCTGTGTTGTATGAAAAAAAATCCATGCCTCTTTAAACATGAAAATCAAATACAGCTTGAGGAGATGTTTAGACTATGAGAACCGAGAATGACTAAAGGGATTTCTTTTTTTTTCCCCTCAAGATTATTTTTAAAAAGCTAAGTGGTCTAAAAAGTCTTTCTATCTTCTTGGTTTTCATGAAATTTGGTTGCCTACTTTCAAAAGAGTTTGGATAGGTAAGTAGGTAGATAGACAGATCGACAGATAGATGGATAGAGAGGTAGAGGTTTGGGTAAACATATACTAGCTTGGAGGACTATATCAAAATTTTAAAACTTCTGTGCATCAAAACAAATAACAGAGTGAAAAGGCAACCTATGACATAGAAGAAATAATTGCAAATCATATATCTGAAAAGGGTTAATATCCAGAATATATAAAGGACTCCTACAACTCAATAACATCAACAACAACAAAAAACTGATTGAAAAATGAGCAAAGGATTAAATCGATATTTATTCAAAGAACATTTAGAAATAGCCAATAAGCATATGAAAAGATGCTCAATATCACTAATCATTAGAGAAATGCAAATCAAAACCACCATGAGTTATCACTTCACATCTATTAAGATGGCTACTGTCCAAACAACAGAAAATAACAAGGGTTGGTGAGGATATGGAGAAATTGGAATCCTTGTGCACTGTTAGTGGGAATGTAAAATGATCTACCCGCTTAGGAAAACAGTCCAGAGTTTCCATTAAAAAATTGAAAATATAATTACCACATGATCCAGCAATGCCACTTCTGGGTATATATCCCAAAGACCTGAAAGCAGGGTATCAAAGAAATATTTGCACACCCAAATTTATTGTGGCATTATTCATAATAGCCACGAGGTGGAAACAACTGAAATGTACATCAGTGGATAAATGGACAAACAAAATATGGTGTGTATATACAGTGGAAAGTGATCCACCCTTAAAAAAGAAGGAAATCCTGTCACATGCCACAACATGGATAAACTTTGAAGACATTATGTTAAGTGAAATAATCCAGTCACAAAAAACACATGGTGTATGATTCCAATTCTATGAGGTGTTTAAGTAGCCAAACTTATAGAAATAAGAAATTAGAATGGTGGTTTCAAGGACTGAGGGGAGGGAGAAATGGGGGATTATTCAATGAGTGTAGAGTTTCAGTTTTGTAAGATGAAAAAGTTCTGGAGATCTGTTGCACAACAATGTGAATATACACAACAATACTAAGTTGCACACTTAAAAATGGTTAAGATGATAAATTTCATGTTACATGGGTTTTTGTTTACCAAAATTAAAAATGATTTAAGAACACTAGTTGAGGGCTTCCCTGGTGGTGCAGTGGTTAAGAATCCGCCTGCCAATTCAGGGGACATGGGTTTGAGCCCTGATCTGGGAAGATCCCACATGCCGCGGTGCAACTAAGCCCATGCACCACAACTGCGCTCTAGAGCCCGCTCACCACAACTACTGAGGCCATGTGTGTGCCACAACTGCTGAAGCCCGCGCACCTAGAGCCCGTGCTCCACAACAAGAGAAGCCACAGCAGTGAGAAGCATGAGCACCGCAATGAAGAGTAGCCACCGTTCGCTGCAACTAGAGAAAGCCCGTGTGCAGCAATGAAGACCCAACACAGCCAAAAATAAATAAATTAAATAAATTAAAAAAAAAAAAGAATACTAGTTTAAATAACTAGTTTAAATCTAGGATGTGTGGCATTATACAATGTAGTTGCTCAGTTCAAATTATTATTCAAGAAAGGCTTTGCAATAGAAACATTGTTAAAAGAGCAAACTTCTACTCAGAGAGACCTTCATTCAAATCCATGCTCTGATACTGACTCTATGACGTGAAACACTAGTTTAACTTCTCTGAGCATCAGTTTCATCACAAGCTAATTTGGATTAAAAATATCTACCTGCAGCAGCTTGAAATGAAAATCATTGAGTTTAGCGCATAGTAAGCATTCAAAAAAGGTTGTTTATTATCATTATGATTGATGGTTCCATTTAAAAAAGGTTTATAACTTACAGTGCAAGTTCAAGCCTTCTTTGTTAGAACAGGCATCTGTGACTTTACTCATTTCAATTTATATTTGGAAGATAGGCAGGACTTACTTTTTTTTTCCAACTGTTTTTGAAAGGGCATTCAGACATGAAATGCTTGATTATTTACTTGAATCAGGATTGAAACACTTGGCTAGTTGAAGGCAATTCTGGGAATTAGAAAAAGGGCCCCTCTCTGAATGACTGAAGCTGGGTTTCTGAATTGGGTCTTTCAAAAATAATAGGGTTCTTTGCCCATTTTCCATGAATTTACATTTTTCATAGAACATTGCTTTGGATCAGATAAAATTTAAGTAACATCTCTCATTTTTTTCATTACTTTATTAATCGTTCTCACTCTCCTTACATCCTTTCTGTTGGACACTGGACTCTTTCTTTCCTTATTTATTTTCCTATCATGTGTACTCTCTTTATATAGCCTTTGTTTTTTTCAGATTCCAGTTCTTATTTTTCAAGTGTGACAAATATACTGTCATGAATTTTTAGAAATTTAGCTTTATTTTACTCTTCACTTTCTCACAAGCACTATGTTCTTTGCTTTGCAAGAATTTTCTTACTAAATTATGATTCTGTTGTGTGGTGAGTGATATTATTTTCTACCTTACACAGATGAGGAAACTGAGGCACAGAGAGATTACATCACTTGCCCAAGTTCCCGCCTACTAAGTGTGAAGAATGGGATGTGGACCCAGGAGGTTTGATTCCAAGGCTCAGGCTCTCCAGTTCTACACAAATATTACCTCATTTTCTTGAAGAGGCACTTTCAAAGACTGCCTTTTTTTCCCTTTCCTTTACTCTCTCTATGTTTTATATTCCTACTCATTTGTTTTAGGAATTTCCCCCTTCCCTTCAAAATGTAGATTAACATTTTACAATATACTGCTTTCCCTCTCCTGTTCTGCCTTTCTTACCGCATCTTTGTCCTTGCAGGTCACTAGCTCACTGCTGGGGATGTCCTTGGCCTCTGAACCTTTGCCTTGTGACATTCATTTGCTGACTCAGTTCCTTTCCTTCTGTCTTCCAAGGAGTCTGAGCATTTTAAATGTTACTTTCCTCTCAGTCAGTTCCAAGATGATGTTTGCCTCTGCTAAGTGTATTTCCTTTAAGCTACTGGGACCTTCTGTTCTGCAGATTGCTTTTTGGTGCATTTGGAATGAAGTTGCCAAGTTTCTTTTTGTGCATATGCTCGCTTTTCACTTCCTGGAAACTTGACAGAGTTTCCACTCTTTTTCTACATTGTTCTCCCTTCACTCCGCTAGTATACCTCTGCCATATTGTTTTCTCTCCACCCCAGTTCCCTTCAAAATCCCTTGTCCTGAATGCTTCAATCTACCAGAAACTTCCACTGTCTTTTTTATTGTGGCAAGAGTTGTATTTTAATTAACTACAGTATGTCAGTCTGTGAAAACAAATGGCTATACATTCTGGAAACTTCAGCAAACTAAGTTTTGTTATTATTTTTTTACCTGATCTACTCCATCTGCTTCTTTCATTTCTCTTATAAGAATTGTGCTTTAATGATTCCCAAGAAACTCATAATGAGGATGTGGCTTTACCCAGTAATCACTGTATGTGAACTATGAGTGCTTATTGGTGCTGTGATTGAGGACGCAAATCATGTAAGAAATCCAGGGCAGTGGAAAGATCACCGGGCATGCAGTCAGAAGATGCCAGTCCTTGCTGTTGGTTCTTAATGTCAACTTTATTTTAGCTTCTACAGTATCTCCTCTTATTCTCAGCTTTGTTATTTGTAAAATGGAGGATTAATAATACCTAATTCCAAAGGTGAGGTTCAAATGAGACAAAAAGCACACGTGTTTTACAGTTTGGAAATAGCTACACAACAGGTACAGATTATTATTAGATCGACTCTCAAAGCACAGAGATGAAAGTTTGTCAAGCACATAAAAATTTAAATGAAAACGAGTGGAGAATATGACCAGAACTGTATAAGAATTTCATTTATTTAGTTTTCTATCGAGTATCGGGAGTTTTCTTAAAATTTTGAAATCTGCACTTTGGGTTTTATTTAATGGAAGAAAACTTCAGCATAGCCCTATAAATATTTGAGTGTGTGAGGGTGATGGTGACATGTTTTGCTGACCCAAATATCGTAATCCAAAAATGATACTATGTGGGTCGTTCACAGTTTCTTCCTATGATAGGGTGGCTATTCCAGTATGATTCGTAGGGAAAACACAGATGGCCTACAAAGACATGCAGCAGCATGTGTTATTATGGATGAAGTTCCACCTGGGAATCCTTTGCTTCCTTCTGTGAGGAGTCATGTCACTCCCACAGGAATGGTGATTTCAAGGTTTTATGTCTCCCCACATGTCTAATTATATAAGTGATTCATTTACATTTTAATCTTTAAAAATACCGTATTGCAAGTGAACACATAGAATCACTGGAAGCCATACTAAAAGGATCTATTATCCCATTTTATTCCCTTCTGAAAACTGCTGAATTACTATACCATTTCAAGCCATTAATTAATGAAGACCTTTGTATGAACAAAATATGGAGGATAAAGCTAAATTTTTCAGTTCTTTTGAAAATTGAGCTTGAACTGTTAAGATGATTCCAATTTTTTTTATTCTGTTGATTGCTTTGTCCTCTAGAATCGTGGTAACCATCTGAGTGGTCAAGTTGCTTGTATCTTATGCATACAGACTGATATCAGCTGTTTCCTGGGACGTGCCTCGCTCCATACCAGGTGAACAGATTTTTCACTTGTATCTTTATACTTCCCTTCCTAATTCTAGGGTTGCCTTCTTTTCTGCCTTATTGCAATTATTCTCTATAAACCTCTCCCCTTAGTACCAGGTTAAATAATAATGTTTCTCCTCTAGATTATTTATGTCCTTTGCCTGTTTGTAGATAGCTACTTTGCCCATCCACTTGTCGCCCTGCCAAGATGTGCTCATTTAGTGCTTTAATCTTTTATCATCAGTCATTCTTCTCTGCATCTTAATCACTGTTCCATCGTGTCCCTGAACTCCTTCCAGCTTCTCTGCACCTTTTGGATAATGAGGTGCCTGGATCTGAGCACCAGGTCCGGTCCCATGAGTCCTGTCTAGGAGGGTCCCATTGCCTCCAGGCTGCTGTGATGCCTTCTTGTTCCCTGAGGTGCTCATTAGAGAGGTGATGCCTGTCTCTACAGGCAGAGTCAAGCATGGCTTCATCGCCCCCGTTCTCCTATAGCTCCCTTCTGGCTAATCCTTTTTCCAGAGTGACAATTCCAATTTCTCTCCTCCCCCCTCATTTTCTGGCTCTCTAGCTCTTGCTGTAAGTTTGTCCCTGTTGCTCTTTACTGCTTTTATTTTACTTATCCTGCCTGACTCATGATCTAATTCATCTGTTTTTCTCCCCATTTCTGTCTTTTTCTTGATCTAACGCAACATCTTCCCAGTTCCACCATTTTCTACTTGGTGCTGATAACAATCTCTGCCACTCTGATTGTACATGCATCTATCTCTTAACCAGATCGACTTCTTTCATTCCTCCATGGGAAAGATACGCTTATTCCCTTATGTTTATCTAATGTCTTACCTTGTCATTTTTTAACGAAACAATAAGTAGTTTGACATTATTCTGTTAGGCTTGAAAATTTAGTTTTATCACAGTTCCTCAGAGAAATGAGCTATACATTATGTTTAATACTACTGTTTGCAACTTAATAAAATGACATTTAGTTCAGTTTTTAATCCATAAATTATATATTTTGGGGAAAGATATGATAGGTATAATGTCTCTGAAGTAGTTACAATGTAAATCATGGTTTGTGTTTCTTAAATACTTGTTAATCCTTTCTTCCTTCACTCCATTCTTCCCTGTCTTTCCTGCTTCCTTCCTCCCATCACATAATGGTCCTGAAATCCTGGCATCTGCAGGATAGCGTGAGGGAGAGAATGCAGCACCTGTGATTCTAGACCCTGCTCTAAAAGTGATGAACTGTACAGCCACGTTGAATCACTTATATCGTCACTTGTGTTCTCATACATAACAAGAGCTGGCTTCAAAAAAGTGATGATTAAGGGAGAATAAAACAGCATTTTATTCACAATTTATAGCAATATGAGAGATAACTCCTAAATAAGTTTTGGGTCAAATTAAGGAGGACCTTGACAACTGGAAAAGTTTTATGTGAAACAACAGAAGGCTTCCCATTGCTTGTCAAATGAATTTTATCAAAACTTTCAAGAGTATGAATGTGGTTTGAGTAAAAATGGAGAATTGAAGTGAGGGAGGCTGGAAAAGTTGCTAGGAAAATGTTATAACAGTTCAGGAATTAGATAGTAAAGACAGATAAAGATTAGAGCTTGGAGGAAAAGTTGAATCTAGTATTATGGATTTGGGAACCAACTTTAAAATCAGTGGCTGGTCAAAAGTGGTTGGATTGTCTTACCACCTGGAGTGTTTTTTATTTATTATTATTATTTTTAACATCTTTATTGGAGTATAATTGATTTACAATGGTGTATTAGTTTCTGCTTTATAACAAAATGAATCAGCTATACATATACATATGTTCCCACATCTCCTCCCTCTTGCGTCTCCCTCCCTCCCACCCTCCCTATCCCACCCCTCTAGGTGGTCACAAACCACCGAGCTGATCTCCCTGTGCTATGCGGCTGCTTCCCAGTAACTATCTATTTTACGTTTGGTAGTGTATATACGTCCATGCCACTTTCTCACTTTGTCCCAGCTTACCCTTTGCCCTCCCCGCATCCTCAAGTCCATTCTCTAGTAGGTCTGCATCTTTATTCCCATCTTGCCTGTAGGTTCTTCATGACCATTTTTTTTTTTTCTTAGATTCCATATATATGTTAGCACACGGTATTTGTTTTTCTGTTTCTCACTTACTTCACTCTGTAGGACAGACTCTAGGTCCATCCACCTCACTACAAATAACTCAATTTCATTTCTTTTTATGGCTGAGTAATATTCCATTGTATATATATGCCCCATCTTCTTTATCCATTCATCTGTTGATGGACACTTAGGTTGCTTCCATGTCCTGGCTATTGTAAATAGAGCTGCAATGAACATTGTGGTACATGACTCTTTTTGACTTATGGTTTTCTCAGGGTATATGTCGAGTAGTGGGATTGCTGGGTCATATGGTAGTTCTATTTGTAGTTTTTTAAGGAACCTCCATACTGTTCTCCATAGTGGCTCTATCAATTTACATTCCCACCAACAGTGCAAGAGGGTTCCCTTTTCTCTACACCCTCTCCAGCATTTATTGTTTGTAGATTTTTTGATGATGGCCATTCTGACTGGTGTGAGAGATATCTCATTGTAGTTTTGATTTGCATTTCTCTAATGCTTAATGATGTTGAGCATCCTTTCATGTGTTTGTTGGCAATCTGTATATCTTCTTTGGAGAAATGTCTATTAAGGACTTCTGCCCATTTTTGGATTGGGTTGTTTGTTTTTTTGATATTGAGCTGCATGAGCTGCTTGTAAATTTTGGAGATTAATCCTTTGTCAGTTGCTTCATTGGCAAATATTTCCTCCCATTCTGAGGGTTGTCTTTTCGTCTTGTGTATGGTTTCCTTTGCTCTGCAAAAGCCTTTGAGTTTCATTAGGTCCCATGTGTTTATTTTTGTTTTTATTTCCATTTCTCTAGGAGGTGGGTCAAAAAGGATCTTGCTGTGATTTATATCACAGAGTGTTTCGCCTATGTTTTCCTCTAAGAGTTTGATATTGCCTGGCCTTATATTTAGGTCTTTAATCCATTTTGAGTTTATTTTTGTGTATGGTGTCAGGGAGTGTTCTAATTTCATTCTTTTACATGTAGCTGTCCAGTTTTCCCAGCACCGCTTATTGAAGAGGCTGTCTTTTCTCCATTGTGTGTTCTTGCCTCCTTTATCAAAGATAAGGTGACCATATGTGTGTGGGTTTATCTCTGAGCTTTCTATCCTGTTCCATCACCTGGAGTGTACTCATGGCTAATCCAGACTCCAGAATACCCCTCTGTGACTTGCTGAAATGGAGTATTTGGAGAGGGCGGCATGGAAACTGTAATTGTTACAAGCCCCTCAGTTACTTCGTATGCTCATAACTGGTTACAGAATTTTCAGGGGAAAGAGTTGTCATTGTCACAATAAGTTAATTTTAGGGTCTAGTGTGATGAGGAAAAGAAAGAGTAACTAAAGAGGATTAATGGACCAAGAGACTAGGATCATGGAGGGAAAAACCTGGGCCTGCGATGAGGGAATGATGTGGTTAACCAAGCAGGTAGACACAATAGGCACGGTTGGTGGGAATGGGTGAAGAAGTTCAAGTGAGGAATTTGTGAGACACCTAGGAATTCTGAGCTCTTGTTCTTAGTAGAATAGAAAAACTTCCGAATGGTATTGCAAATCAGTGTGCTTTAGGTAACTAAAGTGAAAAGTTGAGAACAGAATATTGTTGGGGAACGGAACTACACCTCTGGCCAGCAGAGATTTGGTTGTTTAGTTCTCTTTTGTTTTCCCCAAACAGTGGTGATGCATGTGAAGCTATAAATTAATGCTTTTCATTTACTTATATGTATTGGGAAAGCAAAATCAAAAAGTAAATGGCTAATCATCTTCGGGCACAGTGCCTAGGACGCAGACATCAGAGTGTTAGTGTGAGCACTTAAGAGAAAACGTATAGGGTTTAGGAAAGGGTCAAATAGTGGAGAAAAGATGCATAAGTTGTACAGTGGGGGCCTGTTTAGGGATACCAAATTGTTAACTTCTTTGCAGAAGCATTTTTTAGGAACTTAGTCTTACTTGGGAAAACGAATGAAAAAATCTTTCTGTTAATACTTTGAAAATAGCCAGTCTTTTATTCAAGCTATTTTCATTTAGTATACTACACCAGTATTTCAACATTAACATCAAAACTGTGACCTTGTTTGAGATTAGTGTTCTTTATTTACTGCCACGTTTTTAGTATTGACTTTCTTTAGCCATCGAAGCAAATAAGAATGAATCTTTATTTCAAATGAAGAAAGAGAATCAAAACACAGATCTTTAAAAAAAAAAAATCTGACTTAAAAAAGTAGGCTTGTGTTGGGGATAGTGAGACTTTCTATATCTCAAAGTGGCATTTGTTTCTGAAGCATGTCAGCCTCCCTCCACAGTGACTTACTGTGCTTATCTATAAAGAGAAAAATAAACTATTATGCAAACTCACTTCCATTTGGAAACTGTAGTGCCAAGTGTTAATGGCATCATTATTTCAAACAAAATCTGTTAGAACCATTACTTTTTGTCATAGGTTTCATGTGGGAATTTCCATGAAGAGTTTGTAGTCTATAAGACATTCACATGGCATAACTATTTTCTTCTTACTATCTATTATGCTAATGATTTTCTGGGTAGACACATTGGTCTTTCTGTCTTTCTGAATGTATCCCTTATACCAATTGAATATGGGTGATATATTGGTGATATCTTTGGAGGGAAATGTAAACAACACATGAGGGGATGGAGTTTGCCCATAAGTTGGTAAGCACCTTAAAAATTTTCAGTATTGAATTAAAGTGTCATCAAGACAACAAGAATTAAAGAGAGAGTTGTTTTTCTCAGGAGAGAATTTTGGAACTTTGTTAACTCTTGAAAGTACACTTGTTCTTTCAGGTTGGTAGAATCAAGCTCTAGCATTCTATGAAATACATAAAAGTTGAAGACTGCTTTGTTATATTAAGAATTACTTATCTTATGGCATAATATAAGATATAAATATAGTAACACCTTATTTTGTCTACATGTAGCACTTCTAAGCTAATATATATAAAATATGCATGTCAGAAGTAGGTGATTAAAAACTAGCAATCTTCAGAAGAAAAATCAACATAATTGAATAAATCCAGATAAATTTGGACTTAAAAGCATATCAGGTAAAATAAAGGGAATTGTATACATGTGATGAGTCATATTGTTTTTTCATGATTTCAACAGCTCAGTGTTAAATTGTTGTTGATTAAGGTACCTCAGTTTTTTAATGAGAAATCAAAGACTGTTTACTTGTTGTTCTATGATAGGTGCAAAGTCCACTATGGTAATATAAGATGCTTTAATAATTTGCATTCTATTAAAGAGCTAACCTTCATTAGAAATAAATATCTAAAATAAAATAAGGCATTCATATCTGTAAATGTGATACACCTAGAAGGTAAAAAAAGCTATAATTATATTATTATGCTTTTTCAAATAATAAATGTTTCACAGTCACTAAATAGATAAATGAATTATTTACAAAGTGTCTTTAATAAACACCATCACTAGGGGCTGCTCACTGATTTGTCTATAATTAAGGCTTCATGTACTCTTGCATATTACCTCCTTGTTGAAAACACATTAAGTTTCGGTATGACCAGGTGTTATCAGAGATTTAATATGTACCCATGGAAAAGAAATAACTAGTTGACCCATCAGGGAGATTAAAACTAACGCCATTGCCTCATGAGTACTAAGCTCTAATGGACAAGTTAACTAGCCTCCTAGTGATTTAGTGCACAGTAAGAAATGTATTTTATTAAGTATTACTATCTCTTAGGAACATTTTTTTAATTACAAGAGAAAATAAAAATATTTATATCATGCTTTAGTGTTTAGAGGTGAAGTGTATTGATAGCTTCATCTCACATTTAAAAATATTTTTTAAAAAAGTCAGATGGATTGGCAGGATGTATAGATAAAGCGAATTTAGAAAACTGTTAATCATTGAATCCGGCTGTGGGTATATGGATGTTTGCTGTATATTTTATGTTTTATAAATATTAAAAATATTAAAAACTTTTATAATGAAAGTTTGGAAAAACATTTGCAACATAGACTATTACATCATTTTTGAAAGCAATCAATGTGATAAAACATGAAGGGAGCTGCCAATAATAACATGATATAATTCCTTATAAGTAGAAAGACAAGCTATGCTATATTTTAATATGTGAAGTATATTTTTAAAGTAAATTTGAACTTTAGCTAAATTCCTTTCAGATGTATATATTTTTTGAAAACAGATTTTACTCTTATCTCTTTAGATTATGTGTTTAAACCTAATTATTTTTTATGGTTGTTTATTATTCAGAGATAACCTAAAGTTATCACCTTGTGTTGTATTTTCATCAATGGGCTTATTCAGTTTTATGGTCCTCTCTGGTACATTTACAAAGTGCACTTTATGCTGCACTTCTACTTTCCTATAAACATGGAAACAATCTGTACTACTGTATTTCAAATCATTGCCATCCCAGCCATTACTTCATTTGCAGTGAAAAGCACAAATAAACTGGGCAAGTACATTTCATACATGTTCATTTCTAAAGTGTTAATAAGTAAATGCCTGTTGGCCTTTGCACAGAGGAAGTGGCACACCCCCCCCACATGGTGGGATTTGTGTACTTCTCTGTCCATTCCCCTCACATCTATTAGTCCTTCTGGGTTTTGTTCCACCTTTTTTTTAAATAAAATATTTAAGCAGTCTATTAAAAGTTACGTGTTATCAGCCCCTATGAGTTAGGAATACCTGAGCTTTAATTACTGTGTATCCTAGACAGTCCTAAGAAAATGGGGCATAGGGAGAGTTTGGAACTTAGACGCTCTCTGATGTCAGTAACATCTGAACATTTCTCAGTTTAGCAGGCACGGGGGTAGGAGGCCAGGCAGGCAGGAGCAAGCTAAGGCACTGTGTGCTAGAGAACAGGAGCAAGATAGGGCCTCTTTGGGCTGAGCTGAAAGAGGGAGAGGAGACAGTCTGCGTGATGGTTTGCTAGCAGTCTTTGGATAATCTATGTCCATACCACGTGCAATGTTCTTTATAGATATGATCAGTACAAAAAGACCATGGATTACTAATGACGATTGAATCTCTGGCACATAATTTTACTGATAGTTTTCATTGAAAGAAATACAGTGTAAAGTCATTATGATGCCTCTGGTCCTACTAGTCATTTACTTTTGAATGTCGTCAAGATTAGAAATTACCTGTCAATAGTTATTTATTTCTCTCAGAATCAGGGTCACAGGTTTCTGTTAATTGCCAGTACAAACAAGTGCAAGTGTCCCAGTTTCTAGGCTACTTGCATTTGATATGCATGGGTGCCAAGAGCAAAAGACCGACAACTATGCTAGGGCTTTCAACTATCTTATTAGATTCACAGAATAACAAAATTTACCATATGGGTGACAAGCAGTTGTTCAATTTCTCATCTGGATCAATATTTGTATTTGTTTTCTAAAATATACTTTTTATAGAAATTATTTTGATAATGAGGTTATCAATATGTATTTGAAGGCATATCACTAGTACTAATCTTAGCAAAGCTCTTTTGTTATTAAATTATTACTAGCTCTGTTAATGCTCTTATTGTTCCAGTGTTTTCCAAGCATTATCAATACCTCTGTTTTCTTTTACTATAAGATGTTACTAACCTTTTACACCCTTGTCCAGTCTGAGGTCGTTTTCATCCTTACCAACTTCTCTTCTCCACAACCCAACGTAGGTTTATGTTGTCCTCTTTTTGCACTACTACTCCTTTTTAGGCAAGAATACAGGTGTCTTTGGGCTACCAAAGCATTTAATTTGTTCATCTGAGATCAAATTTAGTTGTAAATGTTGATAGCTCTTTCACTTGCTTATGATTAACAATGATCCTTCCATATGCAGCTTTGACTTAGCTTAATAATCAGCAAGAGGTCGATCCAGTCATTACTTACTTGCACATTTCAGTGAAGTTTGTCCAGCAGGTGTTTGAAATAATCAAAACTTATGATCAAAAAGCATCCTCTCTGTGTAAACAAATACTTTTCTGCAAGTAAGTGTAGGTGTAAAATAAAACATTACATTGTAACAAGGAAGAAGTCAAGGTGAGAGAAGCAGGAAATTTTACAGTGATGATATTTTCCTATATTTTATTATCAGGCCATAGCAAACATACAATAATGAACATATGATGTAATTAGAAAGTAAATAAAACCATTCTGGACATACAACACATCTGTAACAGATTTTCCTTGCAAATTAGTTTTCTGGACGTTTTCGTTGCTTTAATCCAAGTGGGCTTAGAAAACTTGACTCTTTTTAGATAGGATCTATAATTTGTGAATTTATAATATGAATTACGAGTTGCGTAATATCTTTTAGGAAAAGGCTAACATAAAACCTCAAGATGGCCTAGAACCTTCAGTTCAATACAATCGAATATGAAATACTAATGCAAAAAGCATGTGAGATGCTTTGAGGATGTAGAAAGAATGGTATTCCAATAAACTATAATAATTAAATTAAAAACTGCATACTTAAATGATCATCACACATACACACAAATTGATAGTAAAGCTCAATTTTAACCAATATTGAAATGTATTCTAGTCTGATTATTAAATCTTCTGATGAAGAACTACATACTTTCTGGAGCTGATTTTGAAAATAATCTATTACTCTTTGTTAAGAACATCACACTGTTTTGCTTGTATGTATGCTTTGTTCAGTTTTGCTTTTGTTTGGGATTAGAAGATTTCCAGAAATTGTTTATATGTGTGTAAATGTAGAGAAGTTTACCTAGTTTTGTTGAAGATTTCTGAAGTGAAGAATGAAGGAAGGAAAGAAGACAGACTGTTCAGAACTAAGAGAGGGAAGGAGAAAATGAACAAACTTCATAAATAATAATTTATTTTCTGTATTCAGTTTTTGCATAAGTTTTCTGTGGCAAATCCCTTATGTTGCTTTACTTGCCTTTTAGTCTCAGTAATATCAGATAACTTCTAATTTCCTGGTGTGTGCGTGTGTGTGTGTGTGTGTGTGTGTGTATTTCTTTGTATGCAGGTAACAGTGCTATTTATATATTTATTTTTTAATTTTTATTTTATATTGGAATATAGTTGGTTAATAATGTGTTAGTTTCAGGTGTAGAGCAAAATGATTCAGTTATATACATATATAAAGAATATATATATTCCTTTTCAAATTCTTTTCCTATTTAGACTATTTACAGAATATTAAGCAGAGTTCCCTGTGCTATACAGTAGGTCCTATATCTATTTTAAATATAGCAGTGTGTACATGTCAATTCCAAACTCCCAATCTATCCCTCGGTAACCATAAATTTGTTCTATAAGTCTGTGAATCTGTTTCTGTTTTGTAAATCAGTTCATTTGTATCATTTTTTTTTTAGATTCCACATGTAAGCGATATCATATGGTATTTGTCTTTCTCTGTCTGACTTCACTTATATGATACTCTCCAGGTCCATCCATGTTGCTGCAAATAGAGTTATTTCATTCTTTTTAATGGCTGAGTAATATTGCGTTGTATACATGTACCACATCTTCTTTATCCATTCATCTGTCGATGGACATTTAGGTTGCTTCCATGTCTTGGCTATTGTAAACAGCGCTGCAATGGAGGTTTCTTAAAAAACTAAAAATAGAGATACCATATGATCCAGCAATCCCACTCCTTGGCATGTATCTGGAGAAAAACATGGTTCGAAAGGATACATGCACCCCAATGTTCGTTGCAGCAGTGCTATTTATTTTTTATTTTTTTTTTAATATTTATTTATTTATTTGGTTGCACCTGGTCTTAGTTGTGGCATGAGGGATCTTTGTTGCCACGTGCAGGATCTTTGTTGTGGCATGCGGGCTCCTTTAGTTGCAGCATGTGGGATCTAGTTCCCAGACCAGGGATCAAACCCAGGCCCCCTGCATTGGGAGCACGGAGTCTTAACCACTGGGCCACCAGCCAAGTCCCAACAGTGCTATTTTATATTGCTTAGCATTTGAAGAAAGTTCAAGGTGATATTAAGCATTTAAATATTATAACTGTGTTAAATTATTTTTGAAACTCTAGAACATTGTAAAGCAATTATACTCCAATAAAGTTGTTTAAGAAAAAAACACAAAACTCTAGAAACACTGCTTTGAAATATTATTTTGTTTTTCCCACATTTACAATGAAAGAAACTCACAGGAAACAAAAAAATAACACCATCACCACATAGGGAAGTCAGTGTGAAGAAAGTCAGCTTTGGACTGTCTCCAGCGGGGCTTGATTTTGGTATCACAGTGAAGATGTTGTTATACCAGGCTTCTACCTACTTGGTGAACTTAGACATAAACTCGGAAGACAGAAACATAGGAAAGCTTCAGTGACTGTAATCTTCTGGCTATAAATCTGGAAGAGCTGGAAAAGACAAAAGGGTGAAGGAGATATTAAAATGAAGCTTGAAGAGTCAAGCAGTACATTGATTAGTATGTTGCATTAGCAAATTCTCCTGCAGATATGATTTGGTGGGTGATGCTACTTGCAATGATACATTTTTAAATTTCCTAGAAAAGCACTTAGAATGGAAATTTCCAAAGCTTTTCAGTACCTTAGCTCAGTAACATTTCCATGGTACCACTAGGCCAAGAAATAAACAAAAACCAAGAATTCTGTTTAATAAATAGTTGTAGCCAAACATTATTAGTTCCAGCCAAAAAACTTAATAGGTATTTATGTCCTGACAGCCTAAATTGAAAGAAAAAATAAAATTAATATTTTTATTTTATTCTTAAATAACCGCAATTACTTCTTGATGGGTGTGTGAGTGTATGTTGGGCACTGCACAACTTCTCAAACCTTGGAAACAGATTGAACACTGTCATCTTTGTTACCTGTTCCACATGCATTTTCAGGAGGTACTTGCTTTTGATCTCGTGACCTGCTGAAAACCCAGCTTTGCACAGCTATGATGCCATTGAAAGGAATGTTTCACTCTCTAATGTTGAAACTGTGAAATACCTTGACTAGTAATTTGTAATGATACAACATCTGTGTCTGACAGATGTTGAATACAGTTGTGTTTACCTTGACATTTTAAAATATCCCACAGCATGCCCTGTGAGTTCACTTAGCACTCCAGGGTGTCTTGGCACACGGTCTTGGAATCATGTAAACTATTAGATGCTAAAGTGAATCATAGACCCTGAATCTTAAAACTGAGAAGTCAAAAAGCCTCTGCCAGAGTGAAAGTAAATGGAAAGCACTGTTAAGCAAGTCTTCTTTATTCTTTAACATGTCTTATTCTTTAATCTCAATGTTTTCTAGTTTTCTCAAATATTTGAGAAATATAGTTATTGCAAATATTTATCAGGATTCGTAGTATAATTTTCTGTGGCTTTGGAAATTTGATGTTAGTATACACAGTGGTTGTTTGACGCAAATGTTAGTTGTATATTTTAAGAAAATAATATTATCACTGTCTATTAGGACATTTTCAATTTTGACATGGTATTTTAAGAGTTGGACTGTTTTTCAAAGTTTCCAACTATACGTTTTTCCAGCTACCTTTTTTCAACAGTCCATGAGATGTACGAGAGGAGACTTTCTATCTTCTCATGTGTATATCTTAACTGCAAATAAACCCTGGGGTGCTGTAAGTCAGGGGATTTGAACTAATTTTCCATTTTATCTAATTTTGCATTTCAGTAACCCAGTTAACTCTATAAACATTGTTTCCTTTTAAAAACAAATATATTATAGAAATGTGTATTTACTCTCAGCTAAGGAACTCAGTGGATCTTATCTGGATTATTAGAAGAAACCAAATATGAGAATTTTTAAACTAGATGATGTTATTCATTTCCTGAACAATAAACTATGAGAACCATCAGTGTCCCCAACTGAAGGCTTAGAACCAAAAACTAAAGCAAGTTATGTTAAAGTGAATCATTAAGAATATAAATCAATTTTTAAGTGAAAAGTAAAACAGAAAATATAATAATGTAGAGCTCTTCTTACATATCTCAGGCAGGGCTAAGTAATATTGATCATTCGTGGGGATACCTCATTCTTGTCACTGACATTCTTATGATTTTGAATTAAAATTTTGAGTCATTTATTTTTTTCCCATCTGTTCCTTTTGAATCCTAATTTCCCTACCACCTACTTTGTTAATAAAGTTTTCATACCTTTAAATAGATAAAGTCGTCATAATCTCTGGCTGTGGTAACCAATTAGCTGACTTTCATAACAGGGATAACTGGTTTAAATTTTACTCACTGACTGAAACCATTTCTCATCTACTAGACAACCGGTGTTTGAAGGAATGAAACCCAGAACTGGTGCTGGGCAGGTTGGTTGGTCTGGGATCTTGTGAATTCTCTCAGCTAAAAAACTCTTAAAAATCTAAAGGGAGAAGTAGCAGGGAGTTGGTCATATGAATGAAGGCTGTATGGAGGTAATGGGAAGGGCATTTCACCTATGTTGTACGTGCAAGATTGACTCGTTGTTTCATATCCAACTACGAGAGCAGAAAGCAATAACTTAGCCTAGGTTGTGACGTGCAATATCTAGTAAGCGAAACATTAGGAGAAAATAATAATATGTAAATAATATGGTACTATAAGAAAAAGAATTTGATATTTTTAACTTCATAAAATCCTATCACCTAAATGTTAGAAATATAAGTGTGTATATGTATATGTACATACACATACTTGTGTGTGTGTGTGTGTGTGTGTGTGTGCGTGTGTGTTTCTGGATGTTTCCTGTAAATGGATTGTAGTGTTATATTTTTCATGATTGGTATTGAATTGCTTTCTAGCCAGGTAGCTAGTCGCAGGTCTGTAGATAGAGGCATATTTACAGGTAGTTAGAAATAAGGATGATTAGAAAGATGGACAGAAACTCTACCCCTGTGCCTACTACTGTGAGTAAATAATGTTAAAATTGTGGCAACATAATAAACCCCTTCCCTGAAGGAATGAAAATGTTTGCCTGGTTCACTCACTTAATCCTAATTGCTGTACCAAAGTGCCTTCTTCTGGACTTTCCATTCCTGAGGCTCTTTCCTTGCAGTGTGCATGTTAAATTTGCTACTCCTCTGAGCACCCACACTGATTTGCTGCATACTTTTCTAGCCTGCTTCAAAAGTCTGCTGCCATGTTACCAAAAGTATCTGGAGATTTTGCTGTGCATATATACATGTATATACACACATATATATTATACATATTTATATATACACATACACAAATATACAACATGTGAAGAGACTGGTTCTTGCCACTCCTCCATTTCTTTTATCTATGAAATCTGCCACTATGCTATTTTTTCTTTTGAAATTATGACTAATTTCTTTTTATAAATACAATGACATGCTATCTTAAATGCAAAATCAAGTAAAGGATTTAAAAATAGTATGTGTGAAATGTGATGTCTTGTGTGTGTACATATATATATTGCAAAATGATAAAATGCTATACAAATATAAGGTGTATTGAATTGTCCTTTTATACCAACTAGTTTTTCTTTATGTGTATGTTTTGAGTCTCTCTTTAAGTTTTGTATTTGAGTCATCGAAAATAAGTTTTTTTAATTGGAGTATAATTGCTGTACAATGTTGTGTTAGTTTCTGCTGTACAATGAAGTGAATCAGCTATATGTGTACATATATCCCCTCCTCTTGGACCTCCCTCCCACCCCTCCCCATCCCACCCATCTAGGTCATCACAGAGCACCGAGCTGAGCTCCCTGTGCTATATGGCAGGTTCCCACTATCTATTTTACACATGACAGTGTATATATGTCAATCCTAATCTCCCAATTCGTCCCACCCTCCTCATCCCCCCCCACCCCCCCCCACCGTGTCCACATGTCCATTCTCTATGTCTACGTTTCTATTCCTGCCCTGGAGACAGGTTCATCTGTACCATTTTTCTAGATTCCACATATATGCGTTAATATATGATATTTGTTTTTCTCTTTCTGACTTACTTCACTCTGTATGACAGACTCTAGGTCCATCCACATCTCTACAAATGACCCAATTTCATTCCTTTTTTTGGCTCAGTAATATTCCATTGTACATATATACCACATCTTCTTTATCCATTCCTCTGTCGTTGAATATTTAGGTTGTTTCCATGTCCTGGCTATTGTAAATAGTGCTGCAACGAATATTGGGGTACATGTGTCATTTTGAATTATGGTTTTCTCAGTGCATATGCCCAGTAGTGGGATTGCTGGGTCATATGGTAGTTCTATTTTTAGTTTTCTAAGGAACCTCCATACTGTTCTCCACAGTGGCTGTATCAATTTACATTCTCACCAGCAGTGCAAGAGGGTTCCCTTTTCTCCACACCCTCTCCAGCATTTATTGTAGATTTTTTAATGGTGGCCATTCTGACTGGTGTGAGGTGATACCTCATTGTAGTTTTGATTTGCATTTCTCTAATAATTAGTGATGTTGAGCATCTTTTCTTGTGCCTCTTGGCCACCTGTATGTCTCCTCTGGGGAAATGTCTATTAAAGTCTTCTACCTATTTTTTGATTGGGTTGTTTGTTTCTTTGATATTTAGCTCCATGAGCTGTCTGTATAATTTGGAGAAATGTCTATTAAAGTCTTCCACCTATTTTTTTATTGGGTTGTTTTGTTTTAATTAATTAATTTATTTTTGGCTGTGTCTGGTCTTCGATTCTGTGCAAGGGCTTTCTCCAGTTGCGGTGAGCAGGGACCACTCTTCCTCTCAGTGCGTGGGCCTCTCACTGTCACGGCCTCTCCCATTGTGGAGCACAGGCTCCAGACGCACAGGCTCAGTAGTTGTGGCTCATGGGCTTAGTTACTCCACGACATGTGGGATCTTCCTAGACCAGGGCTCGAACCTGTGTCCCCTGCATTGGCATGCAGATTCTTAACCACTGTGCCAACAGGGAAGCCCAGGTTGTTTGTTTTTTTGATATTTAGTTCCATGAGCTGTCTGTATATTTTGGAGATTAATCCTTTGTCTGTTGCTTCATTGCAAATATTTTCTCCCATTCTGAAGGTTGTCTTTTCCTCTTATTTATGGTGTTCCTTTGCTGTGCAAAAGCTTTTAAGTTTCATTAGGCCCCATTTGTTTATTTTTGTTTTTATTTTCATTACTCTAGGAGGTGGGTCAAAAAAAGATCTTGCTGTGGTTTATGTCAAAGAGTGTTTTTCCTGTGTTTTCCTCTAAGAGTTTGATAGTGTCTGCCCTTACATTTGGGTCTTTAATCCATTTTGAGTTTATTTTTGTGTATGGTGTTAGGGAGTGTTCTAATTTCATTCTTTTACATGTAGCTGTCCACTTTTCCCAGCACCACTTATTGAAGAGACTGTCTTTTCTCCCCTGTATATTCTTACCTCCTTTGTCATATATTAGGTGACCATAGGTACATGGGTTTATCTCTGGGCTTTCTATCCTGTACCGTTGATCTATATTTCTGTTTTTGTGCCAGTACCATACTGTCTTGATTAATGTAGCTTTGTAGTATAGTCTCCCCAGTATAGGTCCTTCTCTATAGCAGATATTTTATGATTTTTTATTATTAAACACACTGTATTATCTTGCTCAGTGTGAAGGTTGAGTCATGATAATTTCCTGTTCCTTTTATTCGAGTTCTTTCCTATGAGTTGTACTTTCAGTACTCCAAGTGTCCAGCAATGTAGCCAAGGTAGTTTTTGCAATGCCAAGTTTCTCTGATATTTTGGATAGATTGAGTTTAAAAGTGTCTGTAAAATGGTGGGGGAGAAATGCAGTTTCTTAACTTGTCATTCAGTTCTTAAATACATTTAGAGCTAAAAATTAAATAACAACAATAGCATAAAATATATCAATATCCTCTGATTAAATTATTGTTTGATTTAAGAAATGTACTTTTGTCTATCCCCTCCAAAAACAATAATATGTTGTTCAGATCATCACATCTATGTCAATACTACACAATTTATATTTGGCTTCATCATTCACTTACTCATGGTTTCTTTCATTCTCCATAATAAGTTGAACATGTGTTATATACCAAGCATTATGCCAGAATAAAAGAAAGGATAAAAAGTAGATGTCTCTATCCTCATAATTCCTATATTAGAATGGAACCATTCGAGGAAGAGGTTAAAAATTCAGAAGATAGGTTAGAGTGATGCTGTCATTTATATTCAACAATTCAGAGTCTTGAAGACTCCTAATGAGGTTTCAAGGATTATATTTTTCCTCCTTGCCTTATAAACAAATAAACCAAACTAAACACTACTAAAAGCCAAGCTAGATCTGTGTGTATTAGCCAGCTGCTCCAGGATTTCCCTCCAAAACTGATTTGTTCTCCTTAGTTAAGTACAGTGGCCACCAAAGCCAGATTGATTTGTAATGACAATTTTCCCATCTCTGGGATGTTAATCAATGGATTGGCATTAAAGTAAGAATCCATGGTAAATCCTAAGCAAATTCTGTGAGGTATTAATATCTGCTTTATATTAATCAGATGTTTCAAAGTAGTGGTGAAGGGCATAAGGAAGATAAGAACAAGCACACTTTAATTTTGGGCTCTAGACTCACTTTAAAGTGTTGGATATTGCAGACTAGCTCTTAAAAAAAAAGTCTCTGTATAAATGCTTGGAAATCTTGCTAAAGATCCTCACAGAAATTCTGGTGGTTCTGTAAATTGTGTGCATTTTTCTGTCACGTCAAGTCTGAGGCAAAAAATATATCACCACGCCGGGAATCCCTTCCCCTCTGTCTCATAGCAAAGTATGTTGTTTTCTACCTTTGGGGACAAGAATAAAAGGTTCAGATTTCTGCATCTTACAGAGGTTTCAAAGCTAGTTTTAATTTCACCTTTTATTTTGTTTAATTTTAATTAATCTAAATTTTAAAAGTGGTACTCGATACAGTTATTGGAAAACTTTTAAGTTTGTCTGAAACATCTATGGTACATTCAGTCTCCTTTTGCAATTGTAAATTTTATGAAATCTGAATACAGACCAAGTATTTTGAATGAAAATCTAACATTCAAATAGAGAAATGCTGAAAGTGTAAATTGCGCAGCTGATTTGGAAGACTTAGAATGAAAAGCATAAAGCGTCTGATTAGTACTTTATCTATTGATTAAATGTTAAAATGATGGTATTTTAATATATTGGATTAAATAGAATATAAAAATTGGTTTCACCTGTTACTTTCTACTTACATGGCTACAAAAATTTTATAACGTGTGTGTCTTGCATTATATTTCTATTGGACGGAACTAGTATATATTTTAGAAGTGATATTAAATATAATATTACATATAATAACATACTTTATGTTATTTTTATCTCTGATTATTTTGAAATTACTGTGAGAATAAAATTATAAACATTTACCTTAAAACTTGTATGTCAGGTACTCTAGTAATCACTTTATTTCTCTAGCTGACTGAGTGTGCCGTGTCATCTCATTTCCATATCTAATTACATGTAGCATCATGATTGGTATGTAGTGTGTATCCATTATCATTCTTGTGAGTAAGTTTTAAGATGCTCTTATTGGAAGTAATTTTTGCCTCATGGCTAAAGGTATGAGAGGCAGGATTATTGAAGAGAGAAGAAAAGTTTTAACAAATTGTTTGAGGTAGACTTCCTCTTAATGTTATTTTTCCTAATTAAGGTGGCAATGTCTTAGCATTTGGAATTCCCGGAGAAGATCTTTTCACTTCATGGCGCAAGAGAGAGATATTCAGGAAAATAATGTATAAGATGGGTTATATTTATTTTGAGAAACTATCACTCAGCCAAAAAGAGAAAAGGTTATTACATTCACATCATATTGCTTGTCTGGGAATCTTTCTAGTGAGAAAATGAATGGAGCCATAAAATTAAAGAAAATATTGACAGGGTTTTCAGACACTAGGAAGTGGCAGCCCCTCTTTCCTTTCTTATGAAAAATCTCTTTCTGGGATCTCTGAAACCAAACAAATATCACAGGGCTTTATTCTTCTTTCTAAAAGTTGTCTACATCCTGTTCTCTGAGATCCATGACGAATGCAAATTGGGAAAATGCTGTATTACCATGGAGAACGATTAAATAAAAATAGGACCACCATGAGACAGTTAGATTCCTTATTCCCTGATGTAGTGTGTCTTTTACAAATAAATTATGACATCTTCAGAAAGTTTTTATTGTGGAGTTTTAAATAAGGTTGTAATTTCATGTCTTGAAATAAATTTTGGCTTTTAAAGTTATAAAATTCATATGAAAGTAACTCTAACTGATACTGAAGTTGTAGATGAAACCACTTTCTCAACATTTTACTAGGCATTTTTGGCTCAAAAATCTGTTATGTTGGTAAAGAAATGACTATTTAAGCTTTAAGTAAACCATTGAATAATTTAAAAACTGGGGGAGAAACACCCAGCAAATTGTGTTTTTTAGTGATATTGATACCGCATTGCTTAGAAATTCTTATACACCCAAACCAACTAAAATTCATTGCCAACTTCCATATAATTCACAGAAACACATTGTTTTTCTTTTCTTTCTTTTGGGGGAGTGGCTGTTAAGTTTAAATAGTACATTAATGTATTAAAACTCTGTTTAAATGCATTTTTTAACTCTTTTCCTATTCTCTGTTTTTGAGTGCAAAGTGCATTGCATACATCATAAATTAATACTGAGAAACCCAAATTTACCCCAATAGGGTCTCTCAGTGACGACTTTATAAACTAGGCCCTTGTTTATTCTGTGTGTGGCCACTTTGGTTATTTGTAGGAGTTACACTGACTGCCTTTTTGCAGATTTATGAGACTTGGCAAAAACCTTGAGAAAACAGAGCCCTGCTTCTCTCAATAGAAAACATTATTAGATACTAAATAAACATTAATTTAGGTAAACTGGTACTACTCAGTCCAACAGGAATACAGTCTTAGTTAGATTTCATTGTGATGGGTGAAAGTATACAGGAGGGGAAATTGCTCTATAGAGATCGCAAAGAAGGGACATTTATTTAAGTGATAGCTAAGACTTTGTTCTTAGAACACCTTCATGCTCATTCATGAGGGCCGGTGCTCCTCTGTCCGGGAGGCATGCATCATGTCCTGCTCCCACTGGAGAAGGATCAGGAGAACACTCAGTCTTTTTAAAATTAGCTCAGAATCCCTGATAGTACAGTGATTAATTTTCTCTGAATTCCAACAAAAGCTTTGGGAAATAGGCATCCTGTGCAGTTAGTTAATGCATGGTTTTCAAATAATAACTCTCGAAAACACTGAAGTTTATGAAGAGGTTAAAGCATTTTTAAAAGGATAACTTGAACCTATCTCTATCTCTTGTCAATAAGTTAATGTCATAAAAAAAGGGATGATTTGTATGCTAGATTAAAAATGAGAGCAACACAACTAGGTACAGTATGTCACACTGAATTGGATCCTGAGTTGGACAAACCAATTGTAAAGAACAATTTGGGGACAATCGTGAAAAATTTAATATGGACTGGATAAATAAAATGAAAATTTTATTTAATATAATAAATAGAGGTAATTAACTTATAAATATACAAAATAGAATATTTGATATGATCTTGTGATAAGAAAATATATATGGAAGAATATGGAAAGGTAAGCAAGATTTTTTTTTTTTTGCGGTACGTGGGCCTCTCACTGCCGTGGCCTCTCCCGCCGCGGAGCACAGGCTTCAGCCGCGCAGGCTCAGCGGCCATGGCTTACGGGCCCAGCCGCTCCGCGGCATGTGGGATCCTCCCGGACCAGGGCACGAACCCGTGTCCCCTGCATCGGCAGGCGGACTCTCAATCACTGCGCCACCAGGGAAGCCCGATAAGCAAGATTTTAACAGTGGTAATCTTTGAGTGGAGTGTAAATAGAAATATGATGTTTTTATTTTCTTCTTTTTGCTTGTCTGTGGTTTAACAGTGTAGAGTGCAAATATACTACTTCTGTAATAATTACAATCTATTATTAATAAAATAATTAACCAGCGGTAAAATTTACCTTGACGTTTACACTAAAATATTGTGTATTGTGAAAGAATGTAAAGAACCCCTAGACTTTAGTCAGTGCATTGGGTTATGTCTTTGTTTTGTGGTGTAGAATCCCATAGGTTGTTTTTTTGTTTTTGTTTTTTTTTGTGGTACGCGGGCCTCTCACTGTTGTGGCCTCTCCCGTTGCGGAGCACAGGCTCCGGACGCGCAGGCTCAGCAGCCATGGCTCACGGGCCCAGCCGCTCCGCGGCATGTGGGATCCTCCCGGACCGGGGCACGAACCCGTGTCCCCTGCATCGGCAGGCGGACTCTCAATGACTGCGCCACCAGGGAAGCCCCCACAGGTTGTTTTAATGATACTAAATTTGTTTTTCTTGATAATAAACTAGTTGGTACAAAAACAACACTGGAACTTTGCTAAGAAATATCAAGTCTCTCTACAATAAGAAGATTAAAGCAGATTTTTCTTCTTTTGAGAATTCTAAATGCATTTTGAAGTTTTCGGGTAACAAAACAGAGAATATTGCTCTAATAAAAGAGTTTTTCAAACTCCTTTCACTCCCATCACTTGTCATGTTATGCATTCATTCATTCAGCATGACGCCATTCCCTCACAAAAACTTCTGGAAACTTGGATTAAGTAGATCTGGCTGTTAATAAGGACTCTGTGGTAATCAGAAACTGTTAATAATGTGTTCATGTCTTGCAAGTTGCAGACTATAGATTATACAGAGTAAATGACATATGACAGAGTCAGGAAATAATAAATAAGAAGAACTCTAACAGGTAGGACCAAATTGTGTGTGCTGATGTTTGGAATAACATCATGATGAAGAATGTCTCAACTTTTTTCTTATAATGTAAGTGATGTTGTACACATTAGAACAGTAAGACACCTTAAAGACCATCTTCACTAATCCCTTCATTTAAAGATGAGGAAACCGCAATTCACAAAGAATAATTTGCCAACAGTCACACTGAGATTTATTGGCAGAGCTGAAACCAGAACTTAAGTTATGTGATTTCTAATATTGTGCATTTTTACTCTGTCACATTAAAAAGTTTTCCCTATTTGAGGAAGGGGAGAAAATGCAGAAGTCTTATTTAATAAATTAATATGCATTATAGAAAATCATAATGAACTTAAAAATGAAAGCTTGATGTTAAGCTGATTTCTCTTAGATGACCAAATATCACCCTGTAAAATTTAAGAACAGTAATCTTAAACACATTGGTTCATTTCCATTGATTCTATATGTTTATTTTAGCTCAATGTATGATACATAGTATCATATAATATCATTCAATTTAATTAGTTCTTATGTTCAGAGAACATGTAACTATGGTAAGAATTACAAGTCCAAGGAGTCACATATTACTCATCTCAAGATTGATTGAATATGAGTAGGCTGATTATATTTTTACTCTGATTTGGATATCAAAAAGAAGCAATTCTGTTATGTTGTTCAAAAACTTGTTTTGAACTTCTCTTTTCAGTTTTCATATCAACTGACATGTTAACAGTTTGTAACCCCATCATGAAAATACATTTGGACATTTTTACCATCGTACCTGGTATATCTAGAGAGGAAGAATACCAGGTAAAAAGAGAGGTCAGAGGCTATTTCTTTACACTTCAAAAAGAAAATCATTCTCCTTCTAGTTAAGGTGGAGGAAACAAGACATTTTTCTAACCCTCTATGCCCAGTAAGTACAAAGCTCCAAACGAGAATTGTCATTGCTTTGAATGCAGTAACTGCTTAAAGAGTAGAAATGTTTTAAATGTTCACAGTAAGCATACTTAATGTCACTTAAGTAAGTTGTCCTATTTATTTATTTATTTATTTGCAGTTTGCGGGCCTCTCACTGCTGTGGCCTCTCCCGCTGCGGAGCACAGGCTCCGGACACGTGGGCCCAGCGGCCATGGCTCATGGGCCCAGCCGTTCTGCGGCACGTGGGATCCTCCTGGACCCGGGCACGAACCCGTGTCCCCCGCATTGGCAGGCGGACTCTCAACCACTGTGCCACCAGGGAAGCCCAAGTTGCCCTATTTAGATGGCAGCTTCCCCATCCCACCTTTTAATCTTGTCCGTTTTATTCCATAGCAGTTTCCACATTCTGACATATTATATTTCCTTTGTGTTTGGTTTCTGTTTCTTTTTCTAAATACAAGCTGCTTGAAAAGATTCTTTTTTCTGTGTTCACTCAGTATGTGCAGTGCCTGGAAAGGTGCTTGACACTTTGACACTTAGAAGGTGCTCAGTAAATATTCTCTTGAATGAATAAATCAATAGTCATCCACAGTTGTGGTTCAACTTTATCTTAAATCAGATAAAATAGAATATTTGTCTCCTTATGTTAACAAATATTATATTTTAGAAATGTTATCTCTTATAAGTCATCTTACAAATTTAATTTTACTAACATATCAGTAAATATTTTTCATATATATACATTAAAAATTATAGGACACATTAATAGTAGCATGTAGTAATATTTTAACTGCTTAATAATTTCAGCATACACAGAGAATTTAACTCTGTGGCTTTGATCTTTACCCTGGGAGGAAGAAAAGGTAGTGATTAAGTGTGTTTGTTGTTATTATTCTGTTGTGGGAATAATTGCTTATTCTGCAAAAGCACTATAAGTTACAGTGTTTACTGTCTTACTTTTTGATAAAGAAATAGAATGTGTGTCTTAGTCTAGCCACAAAAAGGGGATGATTCTGTAGCATTTCATGAATTCAAAGATGAGTATTTTTTCCTGTTTTAACATCTGTGAAAATAGGATGGATCTTACAAACAATGGTATATCATAGTTTGGCAACATTTTTTTCTTGGTGAGACCTAACATGAGGATGTACAGGATAATATGTTAGCGCCTTAGGTTAGATTAAATAAGGTATAATAAATAATATTAACTCACTTTCTTAGAAATGTTTTCACAATATACTTAAAAGCTTTATTCTTAAAAAACAGCATTCATCTACAGACTCTGTGAGAAATTTTGGCAGAAATATTGTCTTGTTACATTGATTTCAGGTTGCTTTAAGCCTTAGATTTAAAGCGTTTGCTTTAAACGCTTTAAAGGTAAAAATGAGGTAAAAATGATATTTTCATTGTTAAAAGCATATAAATAGATATCTGTTTGGATTACAGTTGATATTTTTATGTGTTGCCTAACTCTTAGTACCATTTACATCTAATAGTTAATTCTCAGATCTCACTTGTTGCCATATTTAACACAGTCGCTCTCTTGATCACTTCATCTTCCTCTAAGGATCACACGCGGATCCAGAGCCCCACACACTTTGCTTTTCCTCCCCTCTCACTAGCAGCTTTTTCCTAGTCTTAGTTGCTGATTCTGCCTCATCTCCCTGACTTCTGAACATGGAACATGCCTGGGATCATCAGTGCGTGCACCTGTTCTTTCCTCTACCTGCACTCCCACCCTTGACGATCTCATCTCTTATAAATGCCATCTACATGCTGGAGACTATCAAAGGTGTACTTCTACCCCGACTGCTCCCCTCACCTTCTGACTTTAATTCGCTCTTGTCTTCTCAGTGTTAACAGGTGGATGTCCAGTAGGCAAATTTAACGTATTCAACACCCAAATCTGGGTCTCCCAGCGAGCCTCCTCTTGAGCACCCTCTCTCACATTCTATATCTAGTCTCTCAGTTAATGGTGTTAGCTCCGTTTTCAGGTCGCATGCAGAATCCGACCATCACTTTTTGCCACCTCCATAGCTAAAATTCTGCGTATTTCATTCACCGAACTTTAACCTTTTCCAGATCTTTGCTTCAGTTTAACTTTTCTTTGAGGCCTTCTGTAAGCATCCTCTTTAAAACTGCAAACCTCAGGGCTTCCTGGTGGCGCAGTGGTTGAGAGTCCGCCTGCCAATGCAGGGAACACAGGTTCGTGCCCCGGTCCGGGAAGATCCCACATGCCGCGGAGCGGATGGGCCCGTGAGCCATGGCCGCTGAGCCTGCGCGTCCGGAGCCTTGTGCTCCGCAACGGGAGGGGCCGCAATAGTAAGAGGCCCGCGTACCGCAAAACAAACAAACAAACTGCAAACCTCAACCAGGGGCATTCTCCATTCTTCTCTTTTTCATATATTTTTTCTGTAGCCCTTGTCATGGCCTGTGTGATATGTATATTGACTACTCTGTCTCTCTGTACCCATCCATCCTTAATAGAATGTAAGCGCCATTGGGAGCAGGAACATATCTATTTGTTTCTATGTTTTATCCCCAACACCTGGAAGAGCGTCTGTCACATTGCAGATGCTCTATAAGTAATAACTGAATGAATTTAAAACTATCAGCATTACCACCATAGGAAATACTCCTTCATTCTGGCTCTCCTTCCCTCCCTTCCTCCCTCCCTCTCTCTCTCCCTTCCAGGAAAACATATCACTTGACCTATGTTTCATACCCATGACTCATAGAGCATATACTTTAGTTAGCTGTGCATCCACACTTAGGACAACTCTTTATAAAAAACGATTTTTGAATTCTCTTTGCTCATATTATAGTTCAGCAGTTTTTCCACAAGTATGAATTATTATATAGAAAATTATTGTATATTATGTTGAATACTTTTTAAAGTAATTTAATATGTTGTTTATACAAATCAATTAAATGACAATGGCTACAAAGTAGTTAATAATGTAAAAATATCCCCTTAAGAAAAAATATTTAAACCTAAATTTCCTTTCATTCTTGAAATTCTAAAGCTTCCAAAGAAATTCTGCACTTTCAGAGAAAGTGGAGATTTGCAGTAACTATTCATTGTATAACAAAAAGCTTGTAAAATAGTTGCTTCTCTGAACTTAAGTAAATTTAATTAATGTTGAAATTTTTATACATATTTTTCATTGTCTAAGCCCTTCTTGATTTTCCTCTTCTTTATATTTCGCCAAATAAGCTATGGTGAAAACATTAATGTGTACAATGTTATTACTATATTGCTATTTATGATAATATCAGAATATTATTTACTTATAACAGTATAATTGATAAATATTGTGAACAAATATAATCCATTTTAAAAATATAGTCCTGATCATTTTGCTATTGGTTTCTCAGATTGACAAAAATGATAAATCATGTTAGATATTATGTCTAACTTTTTAAGGAATGAAACTCCAATTACTTAGATTAATAATTTTCTTTCTCTTATTCATTTCACAATTGCTTAATGTCCTTTAACAGAAATACACCACATTTGAGCATATCATTTTCTGGTAACTAGATTTTCTAATAACTGACACTGCTGTATTACTAAATTCTATTGTTCATTTCAATTACAAGTTTATGTTGTGACATTTAATAATATCAAACAAATAAATATATTCCCTTGCCATAAATAAATTTATTACAAATTTCTCTAACATTCTTGTTTATATTTATGGTATGTTTCAACCAAAGCAGCCTAGCTATTTCAAGATGCCCCTTCATCTTCTTTTCTACAAATGTCCAACCATTTCATATGATTAGAGATTATGCTGACAATAGTAATTACAAAAATGATTTGCTATATTTTAACTTTGCATCCTATAGTCTTTTTTTGCAAGAAAGACAAAAATATTTTCAAAATGCAAGTAGTATAGATATCTTGTTATATCAGTGTCATGTCTCTGTAGCTTTAAGTTTAAAGCATTTGGTGAAGTAAAATGTTTTCATTTTTTAAAATTTTAAAGAAAAGCAGTTAACTTGAATAGCAGTTTTTCGTATTTTATACATCTGTATTGAAACTTTTCATGGGGCTTTGTTCCTACCTGTCTTGGAATTCTGGAATGATTATGTCTGTGATACTCTTGGTTTTTCTTGAGTAAACTTGATTGTTTAAATCACTCTGAATCATTTTTGCAAAATCAAACTCAATACTATACTTAGTATGTTATGGATATGGGGGTAAAATCTAAAAATAAAGGTTAGCACTCTTATTGCTAATATTATACTTAGAAAAGACCTTAAAGTTGCAATAGTTCCAGCTTTCGTGTTTTAAAGGAAAGGACAGTAAAACCTAGAGAGGTCTTGAACCGCTATAACAAAATGCTACCAACTGGGTAACTTATAAATAACAGAAATTTATTGCTCGCTGTTTTGGAGGCTTGAAGTCCAGGATCAAGGCGTCAGCATGGTTGTCTTCTGGTGAGAGCCTTCTTCCTGGTTCGTAGCTAGTGCCTTCTTCTTGTGTCCTTACATGGCGGAAAGAGCTAGGGGGCCTCTCTGGAGCCTCTTTTTATAAGGCGCTAATCCCATTCATGATGGTTCATGCTCATGACTTAACCATCTATCAAAGGCTCCATCTACGAATGTCATCATCTTTGGACGTTAAGATTTCAACATATGAATTTTAGGTGGGTGGGGGGGCGGAAACATTCAGACCATAGCAAAGCCACATAAATTATCTGCGGCAAAAAAGCTTGTTGGTGGCAGAAGCTGGCCTCAAATTAGTATTGGGAATCCATGATGATACTGCTTTCTTCCAAATGGTAGTCAAATATTTGTTTATATCATGATGTTTTCCATTAAAAACCAATCCATTATTACAAGATGTTGCTCAGTTATGGTTGCTGTTAAAAAGAATGAAAAATTCTAGGAGGCTGAAAATGAAGTATCTTGGTTTTGCCCTTTGTATGAGGACTGTGTTGATTACACTAAGTATAATTTAAAGTAATGGAGCCATTCAAAGAATGTGAGTGTTACCATATAGTTTGATATTAACTTCCCATATATTTCAGTGTTAAATGCTTTATACATCAGTTTACGTATTTACTCCATATTCTTTACATATTACATAGGTCTTCTAACCTGATATCATCTGTATAAATAAGTGAACATGAAATGAAAATACTATAACTGCTGTGATATCCTGTATTTTTAAGAACATGAGTATTGTTATCTCAGGTTAACTCATAAAATAACTCCATGATGTACTTTTCTTGTGCCTGAGCAGAGTTACACTGCATTTGTCGTGTTTACAGGTACATTGTCTGTCAGCCATGAAATGAAATCATGTTTTAGTTGGCCCATTCTTTCTTTTATAACTTCTAATCAATTCCATGTTGATTATCATTATCAGACTTTTGATCCACCTTTGTTAACAGCTTATTAACTAGTACTTAAGAGGTAGCATTATGTTTCTTCATCTATACCTCAATATTTTCTTTTATTCATAAAGCATAACCTATCTACCTTTCTAATTCCTTACAATATTGGGTTGGCCAAAAAGTTCGTTCAAGTTCTTGGTAAGATGTTATGGGAAAACCCGAACGAACTTTTTGGCCAACCTAATACTTAGGTTCTCTATCACAAATTTACATGTGATTTTCAGGTTATTAAAGAATCTCATTTATTTCTCTTAGAAAATTTATAGAACGTTGTATCGCCCAAATTCATTTAGAGTTTAATAAGTCAGAAGAACAGATTTTTTTTTTTTATGTTTTCCCTTTAATTTGTTCATTTCTTACCTATCTAAAAAACATTTATTAGACTTCTCCTTTGAGCCTAGTCAGCTTCTATGGGCTATTTAAGGGAGATTTAAAAGAATATACGTTTTCTGTGTTTAATCACCTTCCAATATTTTTGGAGAGACAGGAGGCGTGTACAGTTCAGGCAATATACAAGATAATTTGACTGTAAGTTAGTGTGGTAGAAAAAAAATGTGATCGTGATAAGAGTGAATATTTTGACTTGGAATTTATCCATAAATGCTTTTTGGATGCGACTGGATCTGGGAGAGCAGGATATCATGCACAGGGAGAAGGAAATGAATATGATTTGGATGGCATGTGTTAGTTGACCATCTTGACTGGAACAGGGAGTACACATTGAGGAATATAGAGAGAAAGTAATTTATGTGAGGAAGGAACTGGCATACCAAGCAAGGGAGTTTATATTTTAATTAGAGATGGCATTATGAAAGCAAACACTTTATGAAAACAAACAAATCTGGAAACATCAGGCACTCCCAAGATTGTAGTCTACAGCTGGAGTCCAGAATACCAATTGTACTAACCCAGGCATATAGTAACAGCCCCTCAAGGCTTCCTTAGTGACCTTGAAAATGGAGTAAAAAATTAATACTAGACATAAAGAAACATGTATATTACTAAATGAGATGACTGACACAGATGACAGCCTTGTTTAGTAGTTAAAGAAGATACCGCCTTTTCTTCCCATGCGTATGTTACTTCTCTATTTGATAAAGAGAAATAAGAATAGATCTGAAAGCAGGCTTTCTGATAACTGACTCTGCAGTAGATATGATCCCATAACACTGATCCTTTAGAAAACAAGATTGAAGTAAGCTGAAAAAATTAACCTCTTTTAAGAAATAGGTTTATGTATGTTGCCTGTTAATTATTTTCAGAATATTTATGTGCACTTTACTAGAACTACATAATATCCCTGTTAGGTTGATGACATATTAACATACTAAATTTACATAAAAGAACTCTAACACTCTGAGTGGTTAATTAAATTCCTGAAGATAAGATGTCCTGTAGGAGGCAAAGCCAGGACTTCTATCAGGCCTTAGGGCTTTATTGCTCTTTCCGCTACAACATGATTCTTCCCTGTTCATATTTCTCTGTGTCCTTTATAAAATAATCGCTGGAGAAGTTGACATATATTAAAAAGTCAGATTTTAATAGTAGAAGTTATATGACAGAAATCTACAAATAGCAAAATATCAAAAATGTTTCCCCCAGTTGAAAATCTTCTCCCAGTTGATGCACATTCATTTTTAGCAACAATAAAGCATACTTTATCTTCCAATGGTAATTATTTTCATCCTTTTTACAGATTTGAAGTTAAAAACATGATTATAGACAGTTGTATAATTTTTTTTTTTTGCGGTACGCGGGCCTCTCGCTGTTGTGGCCTCTCCTGTTGCGGAGCACAGGCTCCGGACGCTCAGGCTCAGCGGCCATGGCTCACGGGCCCAGCCGCTCCACGGCACGTGGGATCCTCCCAGACCGGGGCACGAACCCGTGTCCCCTGCATCGGCAGGCGGACTCTCAACCACTGCGCCACCAGGGAAGCCCAGACAGTTGTATAATTTAATTGCTTTAAACCTTATCATAAAATACCATTTATAGAATATAATAATTTTTCTTAAAATATATGAATTTACAAATTTTCCCCAGGTGGGTGGATGATATATGTGCCTGTTTCAAATGGTTCAAATGCAATATTTGAAAAATCAAATTTGCGTGCCTACTTTACACTGATGCTTATCACAGTCACTGGCAGTCATCCCTTTTTGAGTGAGTAAGTAAAATAGTACTTATTCACTTAAACTTAAAATAGTTAAGTTACATAGTAATGTTCAAAAAGAGAACTCTTTATTAGAGTAATGCAATACAAGAATTTTATTGAACAGTGCCTGAAAAACTGATTTTTTTCAAGTGCCAAGGATAGGAGGATATCTTTTTCTCTCATCATTTTATAATCAAGAATTTTTTCCTGTTCTTTGACATTCCAAAAGATGCATGCATGCACTATTACAATTGAACTTCACATTCTTTCTTGGCCAAGACAGCAATAACCTTTACATTTCTACTTTTCTCTAAGTGACTTGCATATTTTACTGCTTAGACACTGCTCTCCTACCCCGTTTGAATCTGGGTATGTATTTACTTAGGAAAACATTTGTGCTGTGAATGTTTTAGCACTATTGTGGCTGTAAAGACAGGATGAGTATTTAAATATCTGCTTAATTTCTGCTAAGTTCAATGTTGTGCTTTGTCTTCTACATAAAAGTCAACAATTAACAGAAGGAGACAAAGGGGAAGTATAAAGGTGATAGTAAAGAAAGAATCACATTAAAATATTTTCTTATTATAAAACTTTCTCCACTGAGACCAACGGGGATATAGGGAGAGTGAAACTTAACAAAATTTCCCAAATTACTGATGGGCATTCGCTCGGTTCCCAATAGGTACCAACAGGATCCGTTGGCAGACAACACCCAGTTGGGGGAACGGAACTATCTTAATCTGTATTAAGGAGTAATCGTCGTAATGGCTAATGTTTATTTTACACTTACTATGTGGAGAGGGAATTTAATGTGTACTATTTCAAATCAAATAACATATCAAAGTTGCCTTTTTTCCTAAATTTTGAAGAAATTCTTGTCTAGAAAATGGTAAAACTAGAACTCATGCCCAAGCCCACCTGACTCCAGATTTCAAAGTTTTTACGATTTCATGGCCCCTCTACATACAGGGGTTTTCTGCAACATTCTCAAGTGAGGTGAGAAAAATGTGATTCTGAAAACTCTTGGAAAAAGATACCCAGAAATACCAAGAATGCTCCTGACCCACTCAGTCATTCCTCCTATTTTCTGTGGATATGAATCTTTGTAGCAGACATGGGGTCATTCTATTTTGATCCAAATTTTCCCTATGTTGCTGGTAGTCTTAAGGCTACACAGGCTTTTAAAGTCTTCATGATAGCACACAGAGGTGACACATGGAGATTTTTGGCTGCTTCATCACCATACGTCATATAAGTGGGCTGGCGAAGGAAAAAGGAAGAGATCGACTGCTTCTTTCATTTATTTAACACATATATGCTCATCTCCTACTCCATGCCAGACACCGTGCTAGACTTTGGGGATACAGTGGTGAATGTGATTCATGTCTTTGCTTTCATGTGGTTTAAAAGAAGTACATGTGTCTGCAGATGGAGATTACACTTGTTCTGGAAGGTACAAATAAATGCAAATTTTATGAGATGTAGGGAATGGCCTAAATATTATTTGGAAACATTTTTTAAACTGTGATTTTACCATACTATAACAATTTACTCTTTTGAATACTTTGAAAAAGTACAGCAGTTATAATTTAAAGCTACAGTTCTTTATGTGTATAAACTCTTTTGGCTCTTACAATATCCAAATAAGCTTTCAGAAGTAACTTTAGGTTGGCTTACCCTCAAAACTGTTTCTAAATATTAATCTCAGTTCCAAGAGTTTTGTCAAACACATTTAGTAACCCCAAATTGAATATTCTAATATAAAAAGCATTTATTTTTCACTTGGCCTTTATTATTATTTTCTAACAATTTCCATGTCCAATAAAGCAAGTGTGTTCTTTTGGTTAGGATTTCATTTTGGCAGCTCATGTTGCCAGTGCTCAACAAACTGGAAGTACAGAGAAAATAATGTATTATTAGTCCTGCAGCATGGGATCTTATCTTATCTACTTGTGCATGGAAAAAAACTTACATTGTGGGATGAAAGTTGGGAACTTTAATGCCAAATTACACAAACACGTTTGCTAGCATGAAAGGAGAACATGGGAGTTTCCAGGTTTCCTTTTAAGTTTCATACCCACTTAATATCTTTGGAAAAATAGTTGCTATCATAGATCATGGAAAAATGGTGGAACTTTTAACATTTTTTGAGAGCTACCTGTATGCCACACAAGGTCGTAAGTGCTTTCCATGCATTATCTCATTTTATTCTTGTAACAACCATATTTAATAAGAACTGACAATCCTGTTTTACAGATGAGGAAACTGGACTTAGAGAAATTAAATGAATTCTTTCAGGATGTAAAGCTCATAAGCAGCAAAACGGGGATTACAACCCAAACCATCACAGAGCCAGGGCCTAAGCCCTTAAGGCTGTGTTACCCCTGGGAGATTCAAGAATTTTATAATAGTTGCTATAACACATGGTAAAAATAAATGAGGTTAATTATTGAGGATTTTGAGAGATTACCTAAAGTGAATTCTGTATTTTAAAATCCAGACCACAGTGCTAGTTTCACTTATGAGTTAACTTCAGAGGTTATATCGTAGGAGGTGATATGATATTTTCCCTAAGAGAGAAATATGTAAAAAATAAAAATGAGCACACATCTGTAGCTGTGTGCTCAACTCAGGAATCTCCTGCTTATTCTAATCGAGGCAGAAAGATTTGGGATGGTCATTTATTTTTTTATCTCTTTACTTATTTATTTATTTACAGTCAGCAGTCTTTTATATGTGTACAAGGTGCTCTGCCACTAATTCCTGTGAGATCTCAGGGAATCACTGTGCTTGGTTGCTTAAGCTTAAAAATGAATGGGTTGCAATTGAGGAACATTCTATAAAGTAAGGAATCAGTACAATTAAAAAATATCAGCATCGTGAAGGACAAAGAAACTGAGGAACTGTCTCCAATTAAAGAAGGTTTAAGAAACAAGGAGACAAAAGGTGTTATCCTGGATTGGATCCTAAACCAGTAAAAAGACATTAGTAGATCAACTGGCAAAATTTAAATAAGGTCTATAAATCAGTTGACAGTATTATATCACATTTAATTTTCTGGGATGGTCATTTAAATCCACTTTTTCAGATACAGCTGGTAAGGATGGGATTAAACACAGCCCAGAAACTGATATTAAATTTACACAATGTTATATGTCAATTATATCTCAATAAAAAAGAAAAAGAAAAAAGAAACTGATACTGGTAGCTAGGGAACTAGGTAAGGATGGCAAGGAGGGTGGAAGGGAAAATTGGATAGCCAAATATTCAGCACACGACTTTAACAGAACAATCATCCAAAAAAAAAAAAGCGAAATATATTTACATCAGAAAGACAAGAAAGATGTTTAGAAGTAACAGGCTACCTGATATAGAAGTTGAAATTTCTGGTACCTTATCAGTCTCACTTCATAAGACAGCAGCCCAATCCGTTCTTCACACAGCCATATGTCTCATGCCCTGGGCGATTGCAAGTTACTTTTAAAATACAAATGTGTTAGTCTAGGACCTACTCTCTTATATGTATTAAGAGAATGTAGGTAAAAGGGATGAATTCACCTTTACCCATGAGCTTGTTAACAAGGTCCACACTATGCTTCCATATTGCATATCTGGTATAACTAATAGTGTTTCTGAAAGAAAGTGTTATAGAGTCATACTCGAAAATATGATATCTTCATATGAAGGTATATATAAAGTTTAAAACCTGTGTTAATTATAAAACAATACTCTATCATTTTATAATAATGCTATTTGGTCTATATATTATATTTATTTTTAGTTTGATTAGTGTCTGATCCACATGAATTGAAATATGCATTTTGAAGACAGTAAAGCTTATGTTATACAAACATTAAATGCTTATGCAAATATGTATTTGAATAATAATTGAATATGGAAGGAATTTTTTTTTTTTTTTTTTTTGCGGTACGCGGGCCTCTTACTGTTGTGGCTTCTCCCGTTGCGGAGCACAGGCTCCAGACGCGCAGGCTCAGTGGGCATGGCTCACGGGCCTAGCCGCTCAGCGGCATGTGGGATCTTCTCGGACCGGGGCACGAACCCATGTCCCCTGCATCAGCAGGCGGACTCTCCACCACTGTGCCACCAGGGAAGCCCTGGAAGGAATTTTTTAATATATGCTTTTAATATTCCATCTCAGGGCTAGTAGATATATGAAGATGTTCTAACATGCACAATAGCTCTTTGAATATGTGGGAGAGACAACCTCAAATCTGGTATGCTGTAAATACAGCAATTTTGTAAGCTGTTGTAAATAATACTTGGCATGTTTGCAGATCTGAAATGGTTTAAATGTAATTGATTTTTTAACTTACCAAAACCTAATTCAGTATTAACATAAGATCTAATTTTGTTCTGCTTTCAGTCAGGAGATATTGCTTTCCTATTTTCTGGGTTATTATAGTCAATAAACTAAAAATTATTTTTGAGCTCCTGCTATATATCAATGTTTTGCTGTGTTATGATAATCATAGGATGTTAATAATGAAGTTAGATCAACCACACTTTGTAAGCTGTTATGAATTTCAAAATATACTTTATAATAAAATAACAATTTTAAGGTTAGTAAAAAAATGTAAAAAATTGATCTTGGATAAAATATAACTTTTTAAACATGACTATTTTTTCATGCAAGAAAATTCTTTTAATTAACTATTTAATACTTTACATATGTCAAAGGATGTCAGCAACTTATAAAATATAAAGTACGTAAACTTCTTAAGTAGCATCATAACTAGAAAGGGTAACTTGTTTAAAGAAAGTGAAACGTAAAGAACACTGATAAGAGTTTGTGAAAGATCTTTTCACGCATTTTAAAAATAAAGGTGGGGGTAGGAATGGAAAACAGTACACTGAATTAAATAGGATAGATGGATAGGATAGATGCAAAAAAATTGAAATGTGTATGTAATGTATTACGATCCAATATAAAGGATATATTGAATTGTAGCATATGTCATTACTATATTTTGAGTACACCATTGAGTATAGTATATCCTTCAATTCTACATAGCCCGCAAGGTTATTTAAAATTCCCTGTTTTCCCCTTTGAAGCTAGTATCCTTTCTGGAAAAGACACCAAAAGAAGCCTGATCCTTTTAATCTTTTAAAACAAGTGAAAATATTAAAGCCAAGCATTATACATATTCACCAGTGTGTATTCTATTTTGAATCTGTTTCTTATATGAAGTTATTATTTGATTGGATATTTAGTTATTTTCTCTTTCTTAAAGAACTGCATCATTTAATTTATTTTTTCATTGAAGTATAGTTGATTTACAATGTTGTGTTAATTACTGCTGTACAGCAAAGTGATTCAGTTATACATATATGTACATTTTAAAAAATATTCTTTTCCATTATGATTTATCATAGGATATTGAATATAATTCTCTGTGCTATACAGTAGGACCCTGTTGTTTATCCATTCTATATATAATAGCTTACATCTGCTGACCCCAACCTCCCACTCCATCCCTCCCAAATCCCCTCCCCCTTGGCAACCACCAGTCTATTCTCTATGTCTGTGATTCTGTTTCTGTTTCATAGATAGATTCATTGGTGTCATATTTTAGATTCCACATGTAAATGATATAATATGGTATTTATCTTTCTATTTGTGACTTACTTCACTTAGTATGATAATCTCTAGTTGCATCCATGTTGCTGCAAATGGCATTATTTCATTCTTTGTTTATGGCTGAGTAGTATTCCATGGTATATATATACCACATATTCTTTATCCGTTCATCTGTTGATGGACATTTAGGTTGTTTCCATGTCTTGGCTATTGTGAATAGTGCTGCTATGAACATAGGGGCACATGTATCTTTTTGAATTACAGTTCTGTCCAGTTATATGCCCAGGAATGAGATTGTTGGATCATATGGTAATTCTATTTTTAGTTCTGTGAGGAACCTCCATACTGTTTTCCATAGTAGCTGCACCAACTTACATTCCCACCAACAGTGTAGGAGGGTTCCCTTTTCTTCACAGCCTCTCCAGCATTTATTATTTGTAGACCTTTTAATGATGGCCATTCTGACTGGTGTGAGGTGATACCTCATTGTGGTTTAGTGCATCATTTAATTTGAATGAGTAGCACTGGAAGCACTCCAGATACAATTGTATCTTATCCTTCATGACAAAATTCAGACCATCACTGATTATCCCCGCTTAAGCCATAGAAATGGAGTTTGTTTATTTACTTGCATGGTCATTTGTTTGTTTTGGTGGTAACCTGTGATTATTTTCTTCATTTATCTTCATACTTTTGGAAATCATATAATAGTTCCCTGAGAACTCTTTATTTTACAGCCCTTATAAACTCTAGGCATATGTTCAGGTCATTACTAAATGTCTTTAAAACCATAATTTGCTTTTGTACTTAAAAAGAATCTTAATAGAAAATTAAATCAAATGTAGTAATTTAAAAATGGCTGATACACATTGATCACTTACTATGTATTGGGCATGGTGTAGTGCTTTACATCATGGTATATAATCCTTACAACAAATGAGTTACATACTGGTATAATCTACTATTTCAGATGCGATGAGTGAGACACAGTGAAGTTAAGTAACTTTCCCATCAATAAACAGGAGGCCAGCGGCAGACCTGGGCTTTGTGCCTGCGTGCTCAAGCACCATGCCACTCTACTTCTGACATGTCCTGGAGGAGTTATGGAAGGTATAACTGGGCATGTTTAGAAGTACAGGCAGAAGATATTGAACAATGCAATCATATAAGTGTACAAAAATGAAAATTATAATATTAGTTTATGTATAATAGTTACAAGTTTATTTTCAAATTATTTTTAGTGTTTTAATAGCAGAACTAAACCAAATGTGAGAGTATTGACTGGGTCATAGTCTTGAGAACTTTTGAATTTCTAGTAATAGCTGGTAGATCATCTGTGACAAAATTCAGAGTTCTATTACAGATAACTGTCTTCAGAGACCCAGCCTTTTTCTGGGCTAGCAGCCCCTACAAAGAGCACGTGCAAACTTATGTTGTAATATTTGCCTAAGAAAGACACAATAGCCATCAGTTGTTGAATTCGATTTGCTAAAGATAAATTTTAAAATATTAATGACTTTCACATTTAATTACATTAAAATTATTTAATTTATTTATCTATTTACTTACCTATTTAATTTATTTATAGCAGAGTAGGGTCGATTATCATGAAATTCAAATCTGATGTGAAGACTGAGTTTCTAAATTCTGCAGATGACACTTAGGTCCCTTCACATGCTGCCTATTTTTATTCCCAGATAGTTTTATGTTTATGAAGTGAATTATTTAAACTCTTCTTGCTATGCATGTGGAATCCTTACATTGCTAGAAACGTTTATTTCCCTTAGGCATTTCATTAAATAGTGAAGAAAGAAATAAATTGTGTTCATGTGTTCAGCACATCCTTTTGCTTTTTAAAAAAGTCATTTAACTTATCATAAGTGTTTTGGTCTCAGAAGTACCTGCATTCCTGGAGAATTTATGGGAATATGAGGTTCAGGGTCACATTTTTTCTGCTCTGTGCTGTTTTTCAGATTAAGAAGTTTGCTTTTAGATACTGGAGTTGCTGGCAATTCGATTGGATTTCTTGGTCTGTTTATTTAAAAGTGTTAGAAGTTTTAAAGAGAATCCTTATAATTGTTCTATATCACATGCCTTAAAAACGTAATTTAATTAGTTCAGTATTATTTACTAGTTTCCAATAGTTACAACCTTTAGATCCTAAATTAATTATAGTGTGAACCCATGTTATAATTTAGTTTTGCTATAGGAACTTACTTTACTATTTCCTGTACATAAGTAGTTTTATACAATAGGTTGATATCATTTTTACAGCTTGGCAGCTAATAACCTCTGTATATTGTTTTTGAGGATATGATGAACCTCTTGTCTCACAGTCCTGTAAAGTATCCACTAAGCAATTAAAAAAAACCTTTGTTTCCTTCTTGTAGCGTAACTAATCTTTTCAATAAATATTTTTAATTGGAAAATATAACATACATGTGAAAATTGTAAAAAACAGCACCACCACACAGGTCAGGAAATAAAAAGAAATTCTTAACTGTACATGTTTGTCTGTCATTCCTATGCTGGTGCTGTGCTCTTCTCTTTGTGTGTCTTTGCACTGCTCCGTCCTTGTAAGTGCTGCTGAAGTAAAAGCACCATGAGAATATTTTTAAGTGTAATAAGATACCTATGTTGCTTTGAAAGACAAGCTACATGAGGTGCACAATTATTTTTGCTGATACAGAGACCATGGGGCCAATAAATTAATTTGTATATAGAAAATTTGTGTATTCGATCATTGAAGAGTCAATTTTTTAAAAGATGTAAATCCATTTATTGCCCACATAGCAGAAATAGTAGATCAGTATTGTAAAGTCTGGGAAAATTTTTATTGGGCATGTAACTCAATGTCTAAATTAATAGCTAAATGTGTGCTTTAGGAAAGAAAGTTAAAGCTTTTGGATATTTACCAGAACATGATTCTGTTTTCATGCTAATGATATTCCTAAAAGATAAAAGGAATAAAATAGAGAAACTTCTCAATAACAGACACATGGTTAACTCTTTTTATTTCAAGAAAATATGATTGTTCTGCTTTCTTAATTACAGTAATTCCTACTCTGCTTTATTCAATATTTCATTTACTTAAAAATCTCTTTTTAAACTGCCGAGGGCACGTATCAGAATATTTGAGGTGTAGGATGTTAAGTTTTAAAAAACAATCAGTTTAAATAATATACATTTATATTTTGAATACAAAAGGCAGACATTAAAATTTGACAAGATATCCTATAATTCTCAAAATGTATGTCAGAATTCCAAAGCGTGAGGGATAAGATTATCTTGGTCATGAAAAGATGCGTGGATCAAAATGCTCTCTAAAAAATGAGAATTTGGAAAGAAAAATCTTAAACCTTTGAATTGTGGATTATTCAAATTTAAAGAGAAACAAACTATGATTATGCTGTTGTTGCTTTCTCTGACCCAACAAATTGATAACCATTAGTGATCTGCTTTGAGTAGCCAATTAATATGAGATATAGGTAAAAGAAGATGGCTAGCAAAGTCATTTATAGTCATGTCTTACTAATTTTTTCTAACTGTGTTAATTATTTGAGCAGTTTGGGCGTCAGAGGCACTTGATTTCTTTAGGACTTCTTTACAATGTAAGCATGGTTTTGCTGTTACTGTCATGTTCAGGAAAAAAATGTAACCCACGATATTAAATCTAACACGTTACACATGTATGTTCTGAAATCTCATTATTCTATTATTTTTTATTGAGCTGGATTCATTAGAGGTAAGATCGTGGAGAATTTGATCTGGCTCTAAGTACAAGGCTATAAGTCTTCCAAGCTCAAGTAACATGTAACACTGGTGCTTTGGTGAGCAGGGATTTATACAACAATATACTTTCAGTGTATTTTAGAAATACAAACATTGTGTTTAAACCACTGCAAAATAAAAATGGAATTACTGTAATTTATTCTTACTGACATAGAGTTTAGCATGTAAGTCTCTTTTTTCATGATCTCTGAAAAATCAGATGGTCTGACAGACTCCTGTGGAATATATCAATTGATGAAGAATTTGTGACATCTGAAGGCAATGAAGTCTATTAATGGACAGTTCAAATTCGTCAACCAAAAGTTCCTACCCTATAAATTCCATCCATTGGTAATAATACTGTACACTTGAGCAGTGATTGCATACTGTCGATGGTACTAAAGTAGTAGAATATCATGTATATTAGAAAACACAGAAAGAGAAATTGGAAACGGATGACATAAAATAAATGTAAATGACAATTTTAGCGTTCCAAGCACCCTTCCAGTGAGCCTTCATTCATCTCACTTGCATTCTGCTTTGATGTCACTGCACTTGATCAATGGAATGTAAGATATCTCTCTGCAAACATAAAGTTTCTCCTTGTTTGCCTATGTTGTCTCTTTGTTGTTCAAGTTTATTCTATAATTTCTGTTTGGTTCTTTGTCGCTATGTTCCATTTCCCTGCCAGGAAGTAATGTTACTAAATTGATCAGTCTATGTACTCTATAGGAAAACCATCTGATCAAACAATAACTCAAAAATATGAGTTACAGTTAGGCTAAAGTGAGTTTATACTGGTAGTACCTTTAATTTGGGGATGGTCATAGCTCTTTGTGTCTCATGAGTAAGATAAAAAATTCTCAAGTGACCTCATGTGCACCACCACAAAGGTATGAAGGACAAGTAACTCTTTATAAATTAAGAAATCAAGGATTCTTTTTCTCCCTTCTCCAACCTACGCACACACACACAAGCACACACATACCTGAGAAATGATCCTATGTCTAAGTTCAAGGTTTTCAGGTGTGAAGACTTATCATGTATTTTCTTTTCCTATGCATATGGTCTATTTTTTCACTATAATTATACGTTCTTGCAACAAATAGATATAAATAAGAGAAATCAATGAAGTTCACATGTAAAATTTTCTATTCCTTGCTCCTCAAATAATATTTTTGACGATTTACCATCTATCTAATAAGTTCTGGACTCTTTGTATTCCTTTGGGAAATGGCACAAGGCCTTCTTGAGTGTGAGATTATGCATTTGGAGCTCTGATTTAGTGGAACAGTGTGTAAAAATCTCTCATAATCACAACACTCCCCATTGGCTCCACATCTGAAGATCCCCAAGGGTGCTGTTTGTCCCAGTGAACATGTGGAACAGATTATGTGCAGTTAATTGGCTCCAGGTCGAGCTTGTTACAGACAGTAGCATGCAGTATAACCTATGCAATTCACCAAATCCACCCACTTTAGGTTAAATCACACCTACTTCTCTCTGTAATTCCTCCCAGATGCGGGACACACACATGTGTAGGTACAAAAAACACACAGATACACACGCTGACATGCACTGGAAGATAGCAAAATATCAACAGATTATTGGAGACGTTGTTGGCAATACATTTCACCCATAAATTATCTCAATTAAAAGATTAACTATTGAATTCAAAGGATTGTTGAGAGGAAAAACAAAGAATTAGGAGAAAAATATATAAAGTTTAAAAAAAAGTTCCAGGAGTTTCAGAATTTTTGTTTTATTTTGTCCCTCACCCTCAACAAATGGTTCAGCACGTGTGGGCACTTATCGGAATGTCATACTAGCAAGGAAAGCAGTGCTTTGATTTTTAAGTTATTTAACAATATTAATGAGTTAGGTAACAAGGAACAGTGTGACTACTGTTCATTGGAAACCAAAACATCAATCTTCTTAACTTATAGTGTTGGACCACAGGGCATGTCTTAGCGATTAATGACCAGTTGGAGGAGTAGATATCTCAATACATAGCTAAGGGCCATTAACCTCAACTGGTCATTAATTCACAGGAAATGTCCTGTACTGAGGTCATTATTGCTAATAAAATGAACACACGGAAAGTTTCCTCTCTTTCGCGTGTGTACATAAACATACATTCACATTACATGCATTGTTACATGTCATAAAAAAAAGTAGTATTACATATGTCCAGAAGCTCAGAAAAACTAAACCTAATGAGAAATTTAATATACTTAATCTCTATATTCAACTAACCTTTCACTCTTTGTGGAGGGTATGGGCAGGTGGAAGGATACATGTTTGTGTGGCAAAGCTGTGGAGCTGCTGTGATCTTCTGCTAACATGTGGACATAGGGAAAAGTAAAAGAAACAGGCAAGTGGGATTAGAGAAGCACTGATGAATATGGATGAAACCAGCACATATGATCTAAGACCAAAGGCAGTGTGGAATAACAGCATCGTTTGAGTCCTAATATTGTATATTAGCTACCAGAACAGGCGTGAGGCACATTTAAGCATTAGGCTGAATCCCTCTTTGGTTTCCTCTCTCTTTCACTCCACTGGATTATGCTACATTGTCTCACCCTTCGCAGGCCTATCATGCTTCCAGCTTTTCAGAAACCCTTAACTAGGTATCATTGTTACCTGGAAATGTCTCTTTTTGCTTTTTATTCTCCTTTCTCTGTCCTCTATGAAACTATCCTTGTCTTACTTAAACCTATATGATACTCCTTTGAGCTGCCTTCCATAGCATCTTATAAATATCTCGATTTTAGCAATTATTTCATGATACTTTATTTGTGTATAATCAACTGCTCCTTTCAAATAAGAATCTTATCTTTCTTCTCACTTTAATAAATCATTGGAGATGAGTTATGGTGTTAATGACCATAAGTGTATGTGTATTATATATTCTTAAATGCATATTCTTATTTGCAAAAAAACAGTAAGTATTTAAGGAGAATCTGTAACTCAAAGAATGCATCTGTGTTTTACTTGTGTAAATGTAAAATTGAAAAGTTGCAAACATGCATTTCTTAAGACAGTGAGTAAATTAAAACTCACATAACTTAAAACTAATCCTGATAAATTTTTCTGTAGACCAGTTAAGTGACTCTGTTTTTTGCCAATAGCATATGTGTTTTCCTACTAGTTTTGAAATAATACAACGCTTTATTTTTTAAGAGTTTGTTTTAAATGTTATTTACAGAAGGGCTTTATTAGTGTTTTATTTTAAAATATATATTACTGAAATTTTTAAAACTAGAATTTTCATTAAGGACTGCTAATAGTGTAGATCTTTTTGGTCAGACAGACATTCCTGTTTTCCCTTAAATTATATCATTAGGTGAACTCATCAAGAAATGTCAAGTAAATGTGAATAAAATATGTTATATGTGGCAAATGTGAATAAAATATGTTATATGTGACACATTCACATATGTCAAGTAAATGTGAATAAAATATGTGTGACCTACGATATTCTTAAATGAGTATCTAAATGAACTTGATTCTTTTCATTTGTAGTAATCTTCTAAATCAAATAACTAAATATGCATGGATTACACACAAAGACAGAATAGTTTGGTACTTCCTACGGGTAATTAAAGTAACTGAGAAAATATACTTTATTAAGCCTTCATATTCAACGTTTCATGAAGAAACAACATACAATTCGTAGTCTATTCTTAGAATGTTTGTCTTGTATAAAAAATTAATACATCCCTATATTTTATTTTATTTCACATTCCCAGATTGATCTTAACTTCTGAGATTTAAGGTAAGTTTAAGGAACCTTGATTCAAAGTCATTGAGCCATTTTAGTAAAGACTTGATCTACCATAAGAAAAATACTCTTATTTAGACATTCTCTTAAAACTAAGCCATATAGACATATTTATTTTGATATTAAATAATTACAAAAATACTAAAGTATAATACTTTTTTATTATGGCTAAAGCTGTTACCAAGAAATTATTGGCACTTGAAGCAGGTACCACATCTGGAATCCTCCCAGGAAGTACGCATAGCAAGATCCTTTCTGTGGGCTATTTATTAGAAGATGTCAAGGAGAAAGAAGAGAAGTTGAAGACTGCATCAAGAGTTGAAGGTCACTTGATTCTGCCATAATGAAAAGCACCTAAAGACTTAGGGGCTAAGGAGGCTGATTCTAGCTGAAGTCCAGAACAAATGTTTTAATCCATCTCTTACTTGCAGCATGACCTTGAGAGAATTATCAAACCCTGTACCTCAGTTTCCTCATCTGTAAAACGAGGAAAATAATTACCTATCTTTCTTGACCGTCATTAGCATTGATTAAAAAATAAACGAGGCATATTAAAATTTTTAAGAGTTTATTTGAGCAAAAATCAGTTTGAATTGCGCGGCACCAAACTGGAAGTGGTTAGGAGCACCCCACTGATAGGATATTAGGGCGAAGACTTAGGAAACAAAGAAAGGAAATTATTTTATTGGCTATAGCTTAAAGCCTAGTTAACTGGTTGTTCTTAGAGTTCTGAGTTCGTAGCTTTGAGGCATTTACAGGCTTAGATTTTGTTTGATTAGGTGGGCTACCATGGCATTAGAGCCACCTCAGTCAATGACCTACTTCTTTAATGAATTTAACAGCATTAAGTGATCTATGTAACACACTTCTTAAAAAGTATCTGGTTCATGTAAATACTCAACGAATATTATTTGTAATTATTATTACCAGGCTTAGTTTGAAATATGTGTGTTTTGATTTATTCCATGTCTTAACAAAGACAACCAAGGCAGCTTGTTTATGGCAACCTAGTTAAAAACCGCCTCCTCTTATAAACCCTTTTATTTTACAGTTTGTTTTTATATTCAGTGCTGCCCTGTGTGGAGTAGTATAGGGTGCAGGTAAGATTGCCTTGTCCCAGGCCTAAAATCTATACTGGTGGCCCCGACCTGATCATGTCCAGTTGTCCCAATTTTAGGTGAACTGTTAACATATGTTTTGTGAGAAACGAACTCTCTGAAAATGACAGCTTTTATTAAATTTTGCTTGAGAATCTTTTCCTTTGAGAATGGTATGGGGAAAGTGTAGGCTTCTACCAGTACTCTTATCTGATCAAGAATTCATCAAGTTACAGAAAGAATTGGTCACTCCTATATTTGCATGAAACAAAACAAAACAAAAACTTTAGTAGAAGAATAGTTGCTAATTAACATAAGTAGTTGACTTTTTAGGTCTGTACTTATGTCCTGAGTAAAGCCAGACCTGAATTTTATTACTCAGTTCTGATTCGTTTCCCTTGCAACAGTTTCTAAGAGCTGAACAAGAGACAAGGAGCAAGTATTTTTTTAAATCTACATACATTCATAAAATTATAATTTAGTAAGTGTAGGAAAATCTGCAAACTGCTATATTAATAGTTCTTTTCTTCTTTTTAGATTAAATTAACGCTGTTTGAAACAGAACATTGTTTTCATCATGATTGTTACTAAAGATGAGAGACCAAAGTCCAGAAACCATGATTTTTACCTTTTTCATGCCCTGATGATGCTAAGCATGACCATGCTGTTTCTTCCAGTCACTGGAACGTCTAAGCAAAATATTCCACGACTCAAGCTAACCTACAAAGGTAAATGTGTCAGTGTTTTTCAGGTTGCCTTCTTTTATTTAGAAATGCATACTGACTTCAGTGAAATGTTTGTAGTATTGGCATCAGTTAATAATCAGATTATTATAGGGGCTTCCCTGGTGGCGCAGGTGCTAAAAACACAAAACAAAAACCAGGTGCTAGGATCTGAGAATTACGTGTTAAGAATGGTTAAAGCAAAACAACACAAAACAAAACATGGGGCTCCCGGGATTCCCTGGTGGTGCAGTGGTTGAGAGTTCGCCTGCCGATGTAGGGGACACGGGTTCGTGCCCCGGTCTGGAAAGATCCCACATGCCGCGGAGCGGCTGCGCCCGTGAGCCATGGCCGGTGAGCCTGCGCGTCCGGAGCCTGTGCTCCGCAACGGGAGAGGCCACAACAGTGAGAGGCCCGCGTACCAAAAAAAAAAAAAAATAATAATAAGAAGAAGATTATTACAGAATGCAAAGCCCACTGATTCATTATTCTTGGTGAAGAAAATAGACACCAAAACTGTTAATGTATGCTTTTCAGTTCATTATTTACAATTTTAAACTACTGATTAGCATAATTAGGAAATTTTGGTCAGCAAGTTGTAGTCAGTTTTTTGGTTTTGTTTTTTTTGGCTATGCTGTGCGGCATGTGGGATCTTAGCTCCTCTACCGCAGATGGAACCCGCGCCCCTTGCATTGGAAGCATGGAGTCTTAACCACTGGACCACCAGGGAAGTCCCTGTAGTCAGTTTTATATTAAAATAAATCAATACCTATGTATGGTCAGGCCACTCAAGATAGCTGTTCTCTTGCTCTCTGTAAGTCCCCTGTTCAACCAGTGCCTGCTTCACCTATACCCTACTCACCTGACAGACCTTCCTACGTGCTTGCCCCATGCCCCAGCTAATGATTGTTCTAATTTTAGCCACCATGCTAGCCTATCAAAGGGGCAGTTAGGGGCGGGCCCCTCTGCTGGTTTCCCTGGTAACTGATGAGCCAAACTGCCGTCAATTTCCCTTATAAGTGGTAACCTCCCCCTGCCCGTGGGAGTGATGCCTGTCTGCTTTGTCCTGCTTCGGTGTGAGCCGCATACATGGTGGGGTGTTGCTCCAGAACCTTGCTTCAGACATGTAAGATCTCCCATCCATTAAACCTTTGATGGCTCTGTCGCTGACTCTGGGCTCTTTGGTCTTGAAGCTGGGCAAGCACAAGCCTTGTAGGCCTGTGGGGTGCAGCTCAACAGCCTAAAAATAGAAAAATCATTAATTCTATACAGCTGCTACTAATTCATTGATCCTTAGTATTTTTTAAAACAGTAAGATATCTTCAAAAATATTAACAAACTAAAATACCTTGAATATCTCAAGCATATACATATTTTATTGTTTAAAAAATAGTCTGTGTGAAAAGCTTAAAATACAGAGATGAGAAAACATTTAAGAAATGAAATCTAAGCTAATTGTTTTTAAATGTTTAAATTAGTATGAAAGCAAAGTTTATATACTAATATGTGTTTATATGTAAGTGTAATATATCAATATATATATCGAGAGAGAAAACGAGTCAAGTTTCATGCTCAAAGATTTTTTTTTTTTTTTCTGTAATATCCCCTTGGCTTCTTTAATACCTAAGTAATGAGAGGAATGTAGGGAACTCAAACTCCTCTATTCTGAACTTGGCGGGTAAAAATCATGCTGGCAGTTTTAATCTTTAAGACAACTTATTTTCAGCTCAAATTAAATATCAGTAGTAAAAGCAAATTTGATGTCTAATGTAAGCTTAAGTGGAATTATCTTATTTGACTCATTACACATTTCATATGTTGGTATTTGTTTGGAATTTATACCTCATGAATTAAAGAGTTAAGGTTAACGTTATTTTTGAGTTTTTGTATTCTCGAATTTCTAGAGCAGAGACAACTAATCTATGGTTAAAAAAATTCAGGGCATTGCCTTTGTGCAGTTGAGGGAAGGATCGAATGGAAAGGGATATGAGAGGAAACTTTCTGGGCTTATGGAAATGTTCTCTATCCTGATAGAGATATGGATCACCGAAGTATATAATATGGACTTTTCACAACCCATCATATTACACAAGTCAGATTTGTTTGCCTGTTTTCAAAATTTATCTTAAGAACAGAACAGAAAACAAGTATGAAAAGCCAAACAATAAAAAAAAAAAAAAGAGAAAGTTTGAAAATAGATTGAACGGAAAAAGAAGGAAACACTACCTGGTTTCTATGATACAGTGAATAACACAGGAGCATTGCATTGACGAGGGTGGACAATGCAAAATAAATTAGACTTGGAAAGAAACTTTAATAATAGTTAATAATCACTCACTGAGGAGTCATCATAAGCAAAGCATTGGTATAAGGAGTATGTGTGAATGATGTCATTTTATCCTCATCACCACCCTGTGAGGTGGGGATTATTATCATCTGCCTAGAAATGAGGTTACTGAGGTACTGAGAAATTAAGGTCTCAAATTAGTTGGTGGCTCAGCTCCTGAGTCAGCCCCGTGCTTTGGAGAGCCTGGGTGCCTAATCATATTTCTCACACCCTAGACAAGAGCAGCAGTTCTTGCCTGAGGCACTTACCTACGGAAGTGAACTTTAAAGTTGACAGAAGCATCATGCTGATATTTGACTAACTGATTATATGATTTCAATTGTCAAAATTAAATGGAGTTGAAGACCACATGCTCTTGGTAGCCAAAAGAGATTTACAGACTTTGATAATCTTATGGGAAAAAGAGAGATGGTCATTGTGCTGATTTGTGTTCATAATCAAAATTTTATATGAGTGACTGTAAAGTATTAACTCAAATGTGGTAACTTGATCATTAGAAAATAACAAATCAGTTCCTAAAAATAAAAAAAATTGAAAAACATTAATTTTATGTAGCTGCTGCTAATTAGTTTATCCCTAGTTAGAGGGTTTTTTTTTGGTATGAATCTATGTTTTTGTATTAATACTTGGAATCAACCATATAAGAGTTCAAAATCCTGTTTTATTTATCTCTCTATAGATTTTCACTCTTTCTAGCACCTAGTACATATAAAAGGAGAACTGGTATAAATGTTGGATTAAATGCAATAAGAACTATTCTTTGGATGGTTCTTATATTTAGTATACTTTCCAAATGTTATATTTTTTAGATATTTATCTACATGTAGATTGTCTATTGATACATGTCAAAAGCAGTAGCAAAGACTGAATGCAGGGAAGGAATTTTAAAAATCTCTCAACTCACCCTCAATAGACACACACACACACACACACACACACACACACACACACACACTCACTCACTCCCGCCTCACCCCCTCTCCCCCTTGTCTCCCCTTTCTCCTCTCCCCCCTCCCCCTCCCTCTCTCCTATAGCGCCCTGTGGCTGCTGTTAGCCATTCATTGCCAGATTGTATGCTAATAATAGAGTAATGATCTTGGCTAGGAGAATTACTGACACTGCTTACAGAATATTCCTCTTTCCACCTATAAGAATTTGGGGACTTTTCTTTGGAAATCATCAGTTCAGCACTATGAAGTAAGTATGCATTAACCATACACTTGGGAGAATTTCAACAGTTTCCCTAGCCACCTCTTCTCTGCCATATCTGAGAGTATAAAAGGAAAGTAGTTCAAATCCTGATGTAATAGTTTTAAAAAGTAGCCTATTCCTGAATAAACAAAGTTATAACGTAAACATCACTGCTAACTTGGGGTTATGACGAGGAAAATTCCTACCTCTGAGATAATAATCAGAACTCTCCTTTGGCATTTTCTCTTTCTCTTATGACTGACTAATGAGTGAAGATCACCTAGTATCACCCATTGCTTAGTTTTGAGGGAGTCTAAAACTTCATGCTTGGCATTAAAATACTGCCAGCATGTGAGGTTAGAAAAATCAGTCAAAATGAAAAATTAACTGTATTTTCAAAAATAATTCATTTTTATGGGCACAAAATCAGCTTTGCTTTCCATAACTCAAGCTTCCTTAGGTGCAGACCAGAGACACAGCCAGTATCAGTAGAGTTAGCTACTTTAAACAGCTGCAAGATTATTTTGAGGGATTTCTTAAAGGCCAACAGAAATATAATAACCATTTTATCCAAAGAATGCTCTTTGATAAAGACTTAGCTTTGAACCTCTGAATCCACAGGAGCTTGTTTGGTTCTATTGTTGTGTAAAGAGATTTCCCCTCAGTGGCATATTTTGAATTCTTGCACATTTATGCATACTAAATCAGTTTCTTGAGTAACAAGTAAGGAAACTTAGAGGTCAGGATGTTCTGTATTTCTGGGTTTTGTTTTATAAGGGTAATATATATATATGGCCTTACAAGGTGAGCTTCTCACAGTGACTTGTATGCTTTATACTGCAGATGTAGTAAATATAACTTTTGAAAAATGACCAACTTCAGTCTTGCAATTACTGTAAGCATTTTTTGTATTATAAATCATCATGAAGGAACTCATGCGGGTTAAGGATATTTATACCCAGGAATCGTTTGTATCTGCAATGGTATTTGTTTGGACAACTCCTAAAGATGAGATAGGTAATATAGCTAAAGAGGGAATGGGCAAAAACTTTGAAAAAGGAAGAGAAAAGTCACTGTCCCCCTGGAATTTCTTTACCAGATAGGGAGGCAAACAATAAACAGGTAAACAAACAGATGAAGGTTATTTCAAATAGTGGGAAGTTCTATCAGGAACATCAAACAGGAGACTGCATCCAGGACCCTACTTAGACTTTAGGACACTATGAAGAACCATCATTTTTATACCCATTTTATAGATAAGAAACATGAGGTTAGAACCTGAAGGCCTTGCCCCAAAGCAAGAAGCTGTTAAGTGGCAGAACTAACTTGTGTGTTTTCACCTCTCTAGTTTCAGGCCCATGTTCTTGCCACCTTGTGCCCTTGAGGGAGGCATTGCATGTTCAGGAACACAAATATCAAGATATATATATAAAAAAAAAATACAAGGTTTCATTATTACATCTTTGGCAGTATGCTTTTCTCAGTAACTACCAATAGTACTAATTATTTTTTGCTCCTCCAAAACTTACGTCTTTTCATAGAAAAGAAAACTGGAAATCATCTTTAAAATTTTTATCTGCTATTGTGTAACTAAACATTAGTGCATTTGATAGAATAGTTCTTTATCTTGTTTGAGTCTTCTGAGGAATGAGTGGATAAGTCTATATATTTTTCATCATTTAAAAATGACTCTATTTAGCTGTGAAATGTGGCGTGCCTCAAGTAGAGATTCATGGCCATTTGACTCATCTAACTTGTTTGATTTGACTAGTTTTGTATAAGTTCTGATATCTCGATTGAGTACAGCTGTGAAGAAGGCAGGTTCTGAAGCCAAACTGCTTATTAGGTCTTAACTGCTGTTACTAGTTGTGGGACATATGGATGTTTATTTTATGTACTGGGTTTTCCAAGTGCGTTAATTTATTTAATTCTAATGAGGTAGTTGTGAAGGTGTCTTGATCCATGTAAAGCACGTAAAACAGTGTTTGGCATAGTAAACATTTAATAAATGCTGTCAATTATTAATTTTTGTGAAACACTATTATCTTGCTAGATATTAATGGTTGTTCCCAGACCAGAGTTTTCCCTATATAAACAAGTTTGAAAAATATTACATAGTTTTCTCCTGGGGATTTATAGCATATATTAAAATTGCTTCTGTTTACTCTCAAACATTTTCTACTAGGGTTAGTTTCCCTCAGTCCAGTACCACCCACAGATCGTGAACTTATTGAAGGTACTTTCCAGTATTTTTATCTTCATGGTCTTCTAGTAGTTAACAAGCCCTTAGGTGGTTATTGACTTTGATAAGAGTAGTGTCTTTGAGTAGTTGGTAGCCTTCAGGGTGGGTTAAAAGGAATCATAAAATCATTCATTCAGGAGTTCCTTTCTAAAGTGGACATTTTTGTTGTCAAATCAATGAGAAAAGAAGATGACTTGCTCTGAATATCTCTCCTTAAGTATATAGTAAAGAAGTATTATCAATCTGATAGTAAGAATTCCCATATATTTTCTTCTATAGAGAAAGTCATTGATGGTTTAATTTTTAATGGACTCACTTGTTTTCCCAGATGTGTTTTCTCTAAACTGAGGCTGTGTGTGGGACTGGGCTTTCGTAGGTTTAAGAGCTCAAGGATAATATTATTGTGTATTTGATATTCAGCTCTCAGTGGTTAATAACAATAATTTATGATGCCCACTGTTTCCAGCCCCATGCTGGCAACAAGGGGATATGTTAGCAAGTAGAAGAGGCAAAACTCCCTGGCATCATGTAGTTTATATTCTGATACAGAAAGGTAGACCATACATAAGTACATTACACAGCAAGATGGAAGATGATAAGTGCTATGGAGAGCAATGAATCGGGAAAGTTGATTGGTGGGGGTGTAGTAGTCAGATATGGCGCTCAAGAAAGAGCTCACCCAGAGAGTGATGTTTTCACAGATACTTCAAGAAATTATTGTTGCAAGTCATGCAGATACTCAGGAAAGGAACATTTTTGGCAAAAGGAACAGCAAGTGCAAAAGTCCTGAGGTGGAAAGGTGTCTGGCATGTTCAAGGATCTTAAAGTATGGCAAAAAAACCAGTGGAATGGGAGAAAGAAGAAAATTGATTAAATCAGAGAGTTAATAGGAGGGAAGAAGTATTAGATCCTTTCACTGTTGTCATTGTTAAAACGTTGGTTTTTAGTCTGAGTGTTATGGGAATCCATTGGAGAATTTTGAGCACAGAGGTGACATGGTCTGACTTTCATTATTATAGGATCACTCTGGTTTCTGTACTGTGTGTGCACTGAAAGGGAGAGATCAGGGAAATAGGGAGCCAAGTCTGAGAGGACTGTAATAATCCAGGTGAGAAATGATGGTCTATGAGCCAGACTGGTTGCAGTGGAGGTAGGAGAAGAAGATATGAAGGTAGAGCCAACAGGATTTGTTGATGGATTGGCTATGAAGTAAGAGAGAAGTCAAATCTGACTCCATGGTTTTTTTGTTTGTTTGTTTTTGATCTAAGGATGGGGTTACTATTAATTGAGATGGCAGAGATTGTGAAAGAATGTTGTGTGGGAAGATCAAGTGGACATATTCGTTTGAGGCGGCTATTAGATATCGAAGTAAGATGCCTGGAAAGCACTTGAGTATATCATTTTTGGAGTTTATAGACAATGTCAATTGGAGATATGAATTTGGCAGTTAGCATAGAGAAAATTTTAAATCCATGAAATTCTGTGAGACGACTAAGGGATATAGAAAATTTAGAGGATTGAGTTCTGGGATACTCTTAAGTCAGGAAATTAGTGAAAGGAGGACTGAGCATCTCAGTCAACTAAAAGAAGTGCCCAGGTATGTAGGAGAAAAATCAGAAGTTGTGGTGTAGAGAAAGTTAAAGGAAGAAAGTAAGAAAAGGGACTACCAGCAGTGTCATATTCAGCTAATGTGTCACGAAAGATAAGTAAAAATTAACATTAAATTTAACAACGGGGGCTTCCCTGGTGGCGCAGTGGTTGAGAGTTTGCCTGCCGATGCAGGGGACGTGGGTTTGTGCCCCGGTCCGGGAGGATCCCGCGTGCCGCGGAGCGGCTGGGCCCGTGAGCCATGGCCGCTGAGCCTGCGCGTCCGGAGCCTGTGCTCGGCAATGGGAGAGGCCGCAACAGTGAGAGGCCCGCGTACCGCAAAAAATAAATAAATAAATAAAATAACAACAGAAGTCTATTGTTGACCTTGATAAGAGCAGTGTCTTTAAGTGTGGGAGCCAGAGCACGACTAAGATGGATTCTGAAGAGCATGGGCTCGGGGGAACTGGAGGCAAGTGTAGACAGTTCTTTCAAGGAGTTTTCCCATAATAGAGACGTGGGCAGTAGTAGCTGGAAGGACAATGAGATCAAGAGACTTGTTTTTTTTCATGAGCTAAACAACAGCATATTTATTTGTTAATTGAAATAATCTAGGAGAGGAATAATTAATGATTCAGGAGAAATGTGGGATAATTCATACACTATTGAAGAAAATAATTTTTTCCCCTAAAATCAGGCTACTTTTAGAACATATGTTAATAAAACTTGCTTATTTTGCATAATAAACTATTGTTTGGTTCATTATCAGTGTCAACTGTTGTGTAGGTAGAAAGAGAGGTTAAACAGATATAAAAATATATTCAGTTTGATATATCGATATAGGTTTGTAAGTACTACATATGTTTAGAAATTTGTTATGTAAGGATTTAGAAATAAAACTTCAGGAAGATTAAATAATAACCTCAGAGTCACATTAGTAGATAATTAAAAAGCTGATCCAAGCCTTCTGCGTTTCAATACAGTAGTGTTTGTACTACAACTTGCCTGTATCCAACACTGTGATTTAGTGATGATTAAAATCTATCTAACACTATGTAGAGCATTCTTCTAAACATGATTGATCTGTAGAGGTTCACAGAGTGGTAGAAGTTACCTAATAATATATGGTAACATATGATGTAATATTGCCATACAAATGTATCATATAAAAAGTGTTCCTGGAATTAGGAACATACATAAAAATCACTGAGGCCTATGTGGTCAGTAGTGTCCTCCTGGCAGGGCAAAGGAGAGCTACATCATGAGACACTTGAATTGCATCCTTGTTATGCATAAATATGGAAGGAATTTATAAGGGCATAATTTAAGTAAAGGCAAATTTTTCTGGGATTAAACCCAGTCCACTATTTTTTGGTTAAAATAGGTTTCTTTGAATAGATCGTATACTGTATATAGTTGGTTTACTATTCTGTAAATTATTGCGGAGATAAAATTTTTTATCTACAATTTCTTGTTTTATGACTTCACTTACCTAAAATTTGGCTCTAATTTCTTGGGTCTTATTAAATAAATTTTAGCAGTGAGATTCTTTCAGTATAAAGGTAAAACTATAAGTTTACAGATATTTTTTTAAATGAATGTCATTGGGTCACTTTAACAGAAAATTTGGCAAATGCCTCTCTCTTAAGAACTTGTAATATACATTTTGCATTTTTCTGAGTCCTTTCAACATGCTGTTTTAATCCTATTCAAAAGGGGCATAAATTAAAGCTAAAGTGCTTTTTATTTAGGAAGAAAGATACTCATAAAGAGGTTTATTTCACTAAAGCCAAAGTGAGCCAGACACAGTCTAGAAAATAAGATAAATATTTCAGTAATCCCAATGGAATGGTAAAGTGGAGGAAGCAATAGAAGTGAACTTGTCTGTGGGTATGTTCCATAAAAACAGTAAGTAGAATTGTTTTGAAAAAGAACCTTGCTTTTCTAAGTAATGGTAAATCTTAAAATATAAAATATAGCTGTAATGGGTGATAGGGCTTAGAGTTAGAAGAGACCTTGATAGGTTTTAGCTTTCTCTGCCATGTACTGTTCTTGTACCATTAGAACAGTTGTTTGCTCTTTCTGTATCTAGGTTTTCTCATCTGGAAATTAGTGATAATCCTTTGGTTAAGGATCAAATGAAATAATAGAGGAAAAGCTCCTTGGAAGTTAGAAAGCACAAATGGATATTATGATAGGCTTCAAAGAGAGACCAGACATAATATATTACTGAATTAATTGAAGTAGGATGTGAAGAAAATTCACGGTCTTTAAAAATATATTTAGGCATCTTGGATACAATTTCTCCTGCCACACATAACAGGACATTTACTTGAAAGTCAATTAATAAATCATAACTTGGCATCTTTACATTTTCCTTCCAGGTTAATGCATATTAAATGAGTGTACTTCTCTTCTTTGTATGAGAAAATGGAGGGGAAAAAGTTTTATATGTCTTTGGTTGAAACTAAGTAGGTTATTTATCACTTATAGCAATTCAGTTAGTTATAAGTTAATCACATTGGTCACAGCTGTACATCCCTTATTCTAACAATGTAGTGTTGTAGAGGAAAAATAATAATAATTTGGCTATTTTGCATAAATTAACACATCATCATATAAGGGTTTGAGAGAAACTGTAGTGTGGAGAAGAAAGAAGAGTCCAGCACGTCAAGGCAATTGGGGCCACAGTGTTCTTTAGCTTTTCTACTCCAGCTGTGGTTCAAGGACCAGTAGCGCCAGCATAATTTGAGAGCTTGTTAGAAATGCAGAATCTCAGGCTCCCTCCTAGACTTCTCAGTGAGAGTCTATTTTTTAGCAAGAATCCCAGCTGATCTGAATGCATGTTAATCCTGAGAAGCACTGCTTTTAGAGTGTTTTATTTCCAACTCCCTCCTCTTCCCACCCTCCTCTCCTCCATCCTCCCACCCCCAATACACACAGGAACATTTGGATATCACAACAGGAATCTCTTATGATTGCAAAGCATTAGAGCCACAATTGGGTCTCCAAATGGCACATTAACCTCTCTGAATTATTAATAAGGCTGTAATAAATCCTGGTTTAGATGGAAGGTAGATAAACCAACATAAACAAGAATCACTAGAGTTTGAAAAATCATCAGTTAAATGTTTGTTAGACTTCTTATGTGAAAGAAGAGGTGATGAATTGCAGCAATGATTTAGACATTATTCTTGTCTGCAAGGGCTTCTAGTCTTTTTAAGGGACAAAATAACTGCAAAAAGATTGATGCCATAGGATTAGGGTAAATAAAAGCAAACATTTCAAAGAATTTCAGAGGAGGTTGGGTGTGAAATTGAACTTTGAACATTGGAAGAAATTTAGAGTTTATTGAATAAAGTATATGTTGGCACTGGAGGATTTTGATCATGAAATTCTAACTTAATTCTAATTTAAGGGAGAAAACCAGAATAGACAGCATAATGTGGGAGAGATTGGAGAGGGAGGGGGGCAGGGAACAAGGTTGTTTAGGAGCCTGTTATAGTAATTTTGAGAAGCAGTAATATGGCTCTTAGCCTGGCTGATGATAAAAATAAATGTTTGAGGAAAAGGAATAGATAATTTGCATGAGGAAATCTATAAGGCTTTAAATTTACCTGGAAGTTGATGTGAGGGAAATGCAATATACTTACAGGTAGCAGTTATTTAAATAGGGGAATAAAAGAGTAAGGGAATAAGGAAGAGGAACTAAAAACGATTCTGTTATCTTGAGCCTGGGAACTAGGTCATGTCATTAAAGTCATTATAGTCAGTAGGACCAGGTGGTTGGGGGAAAAATGACAGTACCAAGCAGGCTACTGGAAATTCTGAACTGTGACTTGGGAGAGGCAGTGGGGTTTTAGCTGTCTATTTTGAAGTCATCAGCAGAGAACTAACAATTTATGGGAAACTAAATGGAAAACATGATCTCATTGTTTATGCCCTGTAATACTGACTGAAATTAAGGAAGACATTATTCTGTGACTGTATTTTGAATCTCCCTCTTGGAAGTCCATAAGCATATTCTGATGCAAATTCTGTGCACACCTGTACAGAATTATCTTCCTTGGGTAAGCTAGAGGACCCTTTCTGGAGAAAACCTAGAGAAAAGTTGCACAGATAACTGACATCTGTTTGTTCTGAATGAAAAGCCAAAAGGAAATTCTCTTGAATCAGTGGAAATTAACTTTCAGATCAGATGTCACACTGAATGCCCAGCATGATAAGTGAAAAACAAAACAAGACATATTCAGGCCAATTATTTTAAGTTTTATAATAGCAAGAGTGAGGAGGTGAAAGGAAAAACAGAAGACATTCAAAAGCTTGGGACACTGATGGCATGAGACTTTGAAACCGTAACTTTGGAAGCCAGAGGATAGTATGTAAACGCCTCAGCTCTCTGAGGGTGAAAGCTGTTCAGCCCAGAATTCTATAGTTAGCCCAATTATCAACAAAGGTAAATTAAAGACATTTTCGCACATGGAAAATTTCAAATATATAAGTCACAGTCACTCTTTTTTAGGAAACTTCTGGAGATGGGCTCACCAAAATAAGAAAATAAATCAAAGAGGAAAGACATGGGATCCAGGAAAAATGAGTTTCATACTAGGAGAGTGGTAGAAGGAAGTTTGAGGAAGCTATTCCTCAGGTCAGAGAATAGACAGTCCAGATTGGAGCAAGAGGAAGAAAGGGCCAAGAGGGGATGTTTCCTGAAGGAAAACAAAAAACAATCTGACAGAATTCCATTTGAAAATTTTATGGAGGCATTTTTCAGAAGGTGTGGAAAGTTTTGATCATGATCTTAAGGAAGTCTAAGCAAATGTCACAATTGGGAAATTATTAACAAAAACAACATTTTTTTTATTTTCAAGAAAGAAAGTATAATCAGAGAACACTACTTTTTGTTTTTTAACAACTTTATTGGAGTATAATTGCTTTACCATGGTGTGTTAGTTTCAGCTTTATAGCAAAGTGAATCAGCTATTCATATATATATATATATATATATATCCCCATATCTCTTCCCTCTTGCATGTCTCTCCCTCCCACCCTCCCTATCCCACCCCTCTAGGTGGTCACAAAGCACCAAGCTGATCTCCCTGTGCTATGTGGCTGCTTCCCACTAGCTATCAGTTTTACATTTGGTAGTGTATATATGTCCATGCCACTCTCTCACTTTGTCACAGCTTAACCTTCCCTCCCCCGTGTCCTCAAGTCCATTCTCTAGTAGGTCTGCGTCTTTATTCCCGTCTTGCCCCTAGGTTCTTCATGACCATTTTATTTTTTTAAATTTTATTTATTTATTTTTGCTGTGTTGGGTCTTCGTTTCTGTATGAGGGCTTTCTCTAGTTGTGGCAAGCGGGGGCCACTCTTCATCGCAGTGCGCAGTCCTCTCACTATCGTGGCCTCTCTTGTTGCGGAGCACAGGCTCCAGACGCGCAGGCTCAGTAGTTGTGGCTCACGGGTCTAGTTGCTCCACGGCATGTGGGATCCTCCCAGACCAGGGCTCGAACCTGTGTCCCCTGCATTAGCAGGCAGATACTCAACCACTGCGCCACCAGGGAAGCCCCATTTTTTTTTTTTTATTCCATATATATGTGTTAGCATATGGTATTTGTTTTTTGTTTTTTTTTCATTCTGTATGACAGACTCTAGGTCCATCCACCTCACTAGAAATAACTCAATTTCGTTTCTTTTTATGGTGAGTAATATTCCATTGTATATATATGCCACATCTTCTTTATCCATTCATCTGTCGATGGACACTTAGGATGCTTCCATGCCCTGGCTATGGTAAATAGAGCTGCAATGAACATTGTGGTACATGTCTCTTTTTGACTTATGGTTTTCTCTGAGTATATGCCCAGTAGTGGGATTGCTGGGTCATATGGTAGTTCTATTTTTAGTTTTTAAGGAACCTCCATACTGTTCTCCATAGTGGCTGTATCAATTTACATTCCCACCAACAGTGCAAGAGGGTTCCCTTTTCTCCACACCCTCTCCAGCATTTACTGTATGTAGATTTTTTGATGATGGCTATTCTGACTGGTGTGAGATGATATCTCATTGTAGTTTTGATTTGCATTTCTCTAATGATTAATGATGTTGAGCATCCTTTCATGTGTTTGTTGGCAATCTGTATATCTTCTTTGGAGAAATGTCTGTTTAGGTCTTCTGCCCATTTTTGGATTCGGTTGTTTGTTTTTTTGATATTGAGCTGCATGAGCTGCTTGTAAATTTTGAAGACTAATCCTTTGTCAGTTGCTTCATTTGCAAATATTTTCTCCCATTCTGAGGGTTGTCTTTTGGTCTTGTTTATGGTTTCCTTTGCTGTGTAAAAGCTTTTGAGTTTCATTAGGTCCCATTTGTTTATTTTTGTTTTTATTTCCATTTCTCTAGGAGGTGGGTCAAAAGGATCTTGCTGTGATTTGTGCCATAGAGTGTTCTGCCTATATTTTCCTCTAAGAGTTCGATAGTGTCTGGCCTTACATTTAGGTCTTTAATCCATTTTGAGTTTATTTTTGTGTATGGTGTTAGGGAGTGTTCTAATTTCATTCTTTCACATGTAGCTGTCCAGTTTTCCCAGCACCACTTATTGAAGAGGCTGTCTTTTCTCCATTGTATATTCCTGCCTCCTTTAGCAAAGATAAGGTGACCATATGTGCCTAGGTTTATCTCTGGGGTTTCTATCCTGTTCCATTGATCTATATTTCTGTTTTTGTGCCAGTACCGTACTGTCTTGATTACTGTAGCTGTGTAGTATAGTCTGAAGTCAGGGAGCCTGATTCCTCCAGCTCCGTTTTTTGTTCTCAAGATTGCTTTGGCTATTCGGGGTGTTCTGTGTTTCCACACAAATTGTGAAATTTTTTGTTCTACTTCTGTGAAAAATGCCATTGGTAGTTTGACAGGGATTGCATTGAATCTGTAGATTGCTTCGGGTAGTAGTCATTTTCATAATGTTGATTCTTCCAATCCAAGAACATGGTATATCTCTCCATCTATTTGTATCATCTTTAATTTCTTTCATCAGTGTCTTATAGTTTTCTGCATACAGGTCTTTGGTCTTCTTAGGTGGGTTTATTCCTAGGTATATTGTTCTTTGTGTTGCAATTGTAAATGAGAGTGTTTCCTTAATTTCTTTTTCAGATTTTTCATCATTAGTGTATAGGAATGCCAGAGATTTCTGTGCATTAATTTTGTATCCTGCTATTTACCAAATTCATTGATTAGCTCTAGTAGTTTTCTGGTAGCATCTTTAGGATTCTCTATGTATAGTGTCATGTCATCTGCAAACAGTGACAGTTTTACTTCTTCTTTTTCGGTTTGAATTCCTTTTATTTCCTTTCTTCTCTGATTGCTGTGGCTAAAACTTCCAAAACAATGTTGAATACTAGTGGTGAGAGTGAGCAACCTTGTCTTGTTCCTGATCTTAGTGGAAATGGTTTCAGTTTTTCACTATTGAGAATGGTGTTGGCTGTGGGTTTGTCATATATGACCTTTATTATGTTGAGGTAAGTTCCCTCTATGCCTACTTTCTGGAGGGTTTTTATCATAAATGGGTGTTGAATTCTGTCAAAAGCTTTTTTTTGCATCTATTGAGATGATCATATGGTTTTTATCCTTCTATTTGTTAATATGGTGTATCACATTGATTGATTTGCGTATACTGAAGAATCCTTGCATTCCTGGGATAAACCCCAGTTGATCATGGTGTATAATACTTTTAATATGCTGTTGGATTCTGTTTGCTAGTATTCTGTTGAGGATTTTTGCATCTATATTCATCAGTGATATTGGCCTGTAGTTTTCTTTCTTCGTGGCATCTTTGTCTAGTTTTGGTATCAGGGTGATGGTGGCTTTGTAGAATAAGTATGGGAGTGTTCCTCCCTTTGCTATATTTTGGAAGAGTTTGAGAAGGATAGGTGTTAGCTCTTCTGTAAATGTTTGATAGAATTGCCTGTGAAGCCATCTGATCCTGGGCTTTTGTTTGTTGCAAGATTTTGAATCACAGTCTTAATTTCAGTGCTTGTGATTGGTCTGTTTATATTTTCTATTTCTTCCTGGTTCAGTCTCCAAAGGTTGTGCTTTTCTAAGAATTTGTCCATTTTTTCCAGGTTGTCCATTTTATTGGCATAGAGTTGCTTGTAGTAATCTCTCATGATCTTTTGTATTTCTGCAGTGTCAGTTGTTACTTGTCCTTTTTCATTTCTAATTCTATTGATTTGGGTCTTCTCCCTTTTTTTTTTGATGAGTCTGGCTAATGGTTTATCAATTTTGTTTATCTTCTCAAAGAACCAGCTTTTAGTTTGATTGATCTTTGCTATCATTTCCTTTATTTCTTTTTCATTTATTTCTGATCTGATCTTTATGATTTCTTTCCTTCTGCTAACTTTGGGTTTTTTTGTTCTTCTTTCTCTAATTGCTTTAGGTGTAAGGTTAGGTTGTTTATTTGAGATGTTTCTTGTTTCTTAAAGTAGGTTTGTATTGCTATAAGCTTCCCTCTTAGAATTGCTTTTGCTGCATCCCATAGGTTTTGGGTTGTCGTGTTTTCATTGCCATTTGTTTCTAGGTATTTTTTGATTTCCTCTTTGATTTCTTCAGTGATCTCTTCGTTATTAAGTAGCTTATTGTTTAGCCTCCCTGTGTTTGTATTTTTTACAGATTTTTTTCCTGTAATCGATGTCTAGTCTCATAGTGTTGTGGTCGGAAAAGATACTTGATACAATTTCTATTTTCTTAAATTTACCAAGGCTTGATTTGTGACCCAAGGTATGATCTACCCTGGAGAATGTTCCATGAGCACTTGAGAAGAAAGTGTATTCTGCTGTTTTTGGATGGAATGTCCTATAAGTATCAATTAACTCCATCTTGTTTAATGTATCATTTAAAGCTTGTTTCCTTATTTATTTTCATTTTGGATGAACTGTCCATTGGTGAAAGTGGGGTGTTAAAGTCCCCTACTATGATTGTGTTACTGTCAATTTCCCCTTTTATGGCTGTTAGTATTTGCCTTATGTATTGAGGTTTTCCTATGTTGGGTGCATAAATATTTACAATGGTTATATCTTCTTGGATTGATCCCTTGATCATGATGCAGTGTCCTTCTTTGTCACTTGTAATAGTCTTTATTTAGAGAACATTACTTTTCAAAGTAGGGAAGAATATTTACCTTGCGATAGTAATGGAATGATTAAATATAGCTTTTATAAGAATGGACATACCGTAGTGTTAGGAGCTTGGTTGGAGGGAAAGAGTTGGCATAAGAAAGCTAGAACTCTCAACTTCTATAAACAGGAATTCAGTGGAAATGTCTGAAAATGATGTTTTAAAAGGTAGTAGTACATACATATTATTTCTATATATGAAAATAATAGAAAATAAACTACTAAATGTGTTAATATGGGGTCTAGATTAGAGGTGGACAGAGGATGGGAGAAGTGACAGATAGGCTTATATATGCCTTTTAACTTTACCTTTTGGTATGTATATACTTAACTTCGATTAATATAATTAATTTAAAAAGTAATATTGTTATAAAATATTGTTTTTTAAAGTTATTCTCACAACTCTTTGCTCTGTACATTAACTTGTGGTGATCTTATCTTGAGGAATTATTTGGTCTTGTCATATTTGTCTTGCTATTTAGAATCAGTAAAAGATGGTGTATTAAGGTATGACTTTTCTAAGTTTTTAAAAAATTAAGTACACATACTAGATTGAAAACAAACTCCTATTCACTTGTGACATGGTGTTTTGATTTTAAATATACCTTGAAATTTGAAAAAGGAGAAATTCTCAATATTTTGAAGGGAATTAAGAAAATAATTGTCAAAATAGAATCTGTCTTTCCCAGAATTACCCTCTGAGGCAGTTTATTCTGTTATTGAATTACCCTCTGAGGCAGTTTATTCTGTTATTGAATTGTTCTTCTGGAAATGTATCAGTTATTTATAATGTTAGCCATTTTATAGCTCAGTAGGAAAATTTATCATGGCCAAGCTTTTGAGAATTTAAAACAATTCATTCTTACTCAAAGTAAGAATTTAAAAGGCACCCATAATCGTAAATTATGAATCTCACATGTGATGGATTGTATAAAGCGTCTACTGTTGAAAGCTAGCCAAAGAAGAAGAAACCTGTGACTTAAATGCATGGATGTAGATGAAAATGCGATGGTGTAAAATTACTACACTCCTATTTCACATCCTGTCCTGGCAAGAATGTAGCTTGATGAGTAATAGGCTTTATTTGTTCCTAATTTATGTTTCCCTATGTGGCATCATCTGATTTATTATTGATATAGATAATGTTCTGTCTAAGACCTAATGAACAGAATGATTTCCAACATTCCATTGCAGATGAGCAAATAAGAGTTTCATTGTTTTTTCTTTCTGATTTGAACTTGCATTTGCAAGGTTAGGGTTAGACTTTTCACCTAGGAAAATATAACGATAATACGCCTATAATTTAGTCTTTTGTCGGGAGTTTAGCTTTGAATAACATTCTTTATACATTTGATATTGTTTGAGCAGTTAGCTATGGAGACTAAAGATACTTAAATAGAGAATAAGGGGTATGTTTGATAGGTGGAAGTGAGCCAACTTGGTGACCAAGGTCTTTTCATATGATCTCAAACCTCAGAAAACCAATTGAAAGTCAGGTAGGGCCAATTTAAGATGAGTTCACTTTCGAAACGTTAAATCCAAGAAAGAATTCTTCCCTTGCCTCAGACCAAAAGCGGGAGAGACAAATACAGGTTCACAGAGAGCCAAAGGGACTCAGTGAGCCACAGCATTAGTGACTAATTTTCATTTTGGGATGAGCAGTTTGCTCCCTTTACTCAATTCCGGACCCAAACTGAGATTGGGGGATGGTAAGGGTGTTTTGGTAGCCAAAACATTTATGGGAACTATGGGACGAAGGAGTTCCATAGAAAGAATCTTGGGAGCCTAACGGTTGGCATGGAAGCCCAGGGAATTCAGAGATCAAGGGGGAGAAACTGAATTTATGGGGAAGGCAGGAAAAAAAACTCCTTTCCTTCTTTATTTAGACAGTTTTGCAGAGAACACACTGGAGATGTGACTGTATTCAAGAACCCTTAGAACAGCCCTACTGATATAATGGCTATTTCCTTGAGGAAAAAGAGGGGGTAGGTGGGGAAAGAATTTGTGCTTTTGTGCTGAATATTCTGAGATGGTAGGGAAAGGTGACAGGTATTTTTTTGGGGGGGGTTGTTTTTTGTTTGTTTTGCTTTGTTTTTTTTGGCAAGTGCTGAGTCCTAACCACTGGCCCACCAGGGAATCCCCAAGGTGACAGGGTTTTGATCTGGATTCATTGTTGGCTGTAAGCTTTCTCTGCTGAGAAATTCTACTGGAAATTGACTTTTCTCAAAGCTGATGTTATTTTTACCCCATGAAATTCTGCCTTTAATAACTTTGATTTTCTTCTTTAAAGAAAGATCTTCCTGTGAAGTGTTCTTTAAAGGATGTGGGAAGCCATTTTTTAGCTCTGTAGTCTTCTCGTGAGAGAGATTGTCAACTCCACCCAGTTTAGAATTTCTGGCAATAAATGCAGGAATTCAAGGGTTTGGGATTTTATTCATTTAACAGTGAAACATTGAGGAAGTCTGTGCTGCTTAATCCTAAATTTATTAGATTCAATGTGACTGACCACTCCTTTCCTCTCTGGGGTAGCGAGCAAGACTGTAGAGCATCAGGTCAAATGTTTCTTCAGGCTGAATGAACAATTATATGAAGGGACACTAAAAGGGAGTTACAAAGAATTCTTTTCAGAACAAGCATTTATTTCAAATAGGAGCAGGGACGGTGGGATCTTCAGCTTTGCCCTCACATGGAGGGGCGTGTGGCTGTAGGTGAGGGGATTCATTGCTGCTGTATTTTGCCACGAAGAGAAAACTGGTTTCGTGAAGCCCACTTAACCATTCTGGGCCTCACTGAATTGGTAACAGAGGAGTCAAACAGGTCTATTGAGAAGTTCTCCCTTTAGCTCTAATTGCCGTATACCGTATTTCTGTTCTTCCCAAAGGTTAGAGACTACCTGTTCCAAAGAACAGAGCAATGGCCTGGAGTAAATAGATGAATGACAGTTTGTTACTCGATACGTTGTCCGTTTTAACAAAGTTCAATGTTAGGTTCTAATGCCCTAGAACTCCAGGGTTGGAAGGTGATCAGAGACCATTTAGTTTCTCTACCCACTGTATTGGCGAGAATTGTGTTATTTGGCTTTTGCTAATGGAGACACAGAGAGGAAGTCCTTTCTATTTTACTATTAAAAATATTTAACAGTCTACTACTTTAAGTACTGTTGTCCTTTGTCACAAGTATATTCTTGGGACTTCCCTGATGGTCCAGTGGTTAAGACTCGGTGCTCCCAGTGCACGGAATTAACCCCAGGGTATGGGTTTGATCCCTGGTCAGGTAACTAAGGTCCAGCATCCCGCATGCCACAAGGTGTGGCCTAAATAAATAAATAACTAGATAAATAAAGTCTCCAGCCACTGGAAAAAAAAAATGTATATTCTCATTTTTGTTGTGGATGAGCATTTTCTCTCCACTAGGCTATGAGGTCAATGAGAGTGGAACTCGTTATCAGTCGTTGGAGCGTGCGCACAGTACCTGGCGATCTTAGATGTTTGCTTTCAGTTGTTTGCTTTCAAAAATCTAGTTTTATGAGGGTAGAGACTTACTTTGTTGTGTTAGAAATGAGAAATTATTCTAAATATGTTATTAACTGTATGTGGGAGACATACAATTTACCTGTGACTTCTGGTAAGATATCAGGGGATGTTGATGAACTCTGGACATACTCTTCAGCAATGCACACATATGTACAAATATAGGAAAATACCATGCTGTTTATAGGAGTTTTGAACCTCAGAACCATCCCGTTGCTCTGCCGTGGTTTGTTTGTTTATTTATTTATTTATTTTTTGCGGTATGCCGGCCTCTCGCTGTTGTGGCCTCTCCCGTTGCGGAGCACAGGCTCCGGACGCGCAGACTCAGCGGCCATGGCTCACGGGCCCAGCCGCTCTGCGGCATGTGGGATCTTCCCGGACCGGGCCACGAAGCCGTGTCCCCTGCATCGGCAGGCGGACTCTCAACCACTGTGCCACCAGGGAAGCCCTGCCGTGGTTTATTGATCATGGATTATGAACATCTGGTCTGTGTCGACATTCAGTTAAAATCCATCATGTGCATGATTTCCATAGTTAAACTAGTAGAGTAAACGATGAATCATAACTTTGATGCGTTTATTTCAGAAATAATCAGCTGTAGATTTTTCAAGAATGTACTGAGAACAAGAGTGGGAATTTGAGGGCCTGGGTGATTGAGTGAGATTACAAACTGAGAACAAGGTGATAGGACAATGAATTGCTAAAAGAACGGCTAGAAGGAGTGATTATGGTAGTTTCGGTCAAAGGTTTAGGTAGATAGAACAAAGAATGCATTTAGGACCTAGAAGTCTGAGGAAAGGTGGGGCTGGCTAAGTAAGTACAGAGCAGGCCCTATCTGAATGGCATTTGTGAAGCCATTCACCCCACTACCAAAGGGGGAAAAAAAACAAGACGGAGTTTCTGTTCAAAAGGATTATAAACTGTGGACAATCTTAAAAATCACGTGCCTGAGACTTGCCAGTTTAAGAAAAGAAAAAAATAAAGCTTTGAAATATATTGCCAAATTATTAGTCTTTAACTTGCATGAGTTTGCAGCCTGCACAGCTAGCATCCATATCTGGTTCCTGAAACCCTTGGAGTGTATCAGCTTTAGGTGTTAAGATTCAGACTCGGGATTTAACTTTTTTTTTTCTAGGCTGGATGATCCCGTGGAAACAAAAATGACTTTGCTTGGTTTGGCAGAAATGCAAGAAAGATAAACTGTTTGGGGAAGAGGGAACCTGTTCCAATCCCTGTCCCAAGGTCTTTTCAAAATGTGTGCATCAGCCTGAGAAATTTTCATATGTAATGCCTAAGTCTTGTTATTTAGTTTGGCTACAAAGCATCTGGGAAGCATGCTTTAATCGTTCTGATGCTAACATTGTTACAAGGCAACGTTAAATCATTTTGAAGTGATAATGCTTCAGGTTAGTCACTATTTTTGCAGCTGTTTTTCCTTGTCAAATTTGTTTGAAACTAAAACCAATAGAATTAATTATGGTAAAAGAAAATAAAGCAAATGATGACCTCAACTTTATTTTTCTCACTGTTTGCGTAGAGACGGAAAATGAGACGCAAGATTCTTAAATGTCGTCCTCTTCCCGTTAGCACTGCCATAATTCAGGGACTCATCACGTTTCAGAAACTTCTGGGGAGGCTCTCTGCCCCCATCTTTCCTGATTCTCATCCATCCTGAACACTGCAGCCAGACTTATTTTTGTAATATTCAGCTATAGTCTCTGTCACGTTTCCTGCACAAAATACTTTAGTGGCTTTCAGTTACCTACATAATACCCGACCTCCGCAGCCTGCCATCTTATGCCCTAATTACCTGGAGGCATCCTCACTTCTCACTGCCCCTGCCTCTTCTCTCTGTTCCAGCATACTGAACTACTGCAATTCCCCAAATTTATTAAAGTGCTTGATTTGTCTCAGACTCTGAGATACGTGCTGGGGTTTCCAAGATAAGTAAGGCCTGGTCTTGGCCCTGAAGGAACTCATACCCCATAGTAGGAGATAGCATTAAACATGCAGTACGCAAGTATAATATACGATGGTGTGTACCCTTGTACATCCTAGCACTCTTCTGCTTGGAATAAACTTTTCTTTATGTTTTTCCTGTAAAGCTTCTGTCTGTCCTTCAAGACTGTTCACAAGTATCACCTCCTTTTGAAGGGCGATGCACAATTAATTACTTGAAAGATTTGTTAACATTTTGTATACACTTGTATTATAATTTATTGTGCTTATGTTGTATTGTCTATGCATATGTTGTACTGTCTGTGCATATCTATTTGCACAGGGATCTGTGAGCTCCTTGATGGTAGGACTCAGCCATTCCATAACCTTAAGCAGCATGTTCAATACTTAACACGTACTAGAAGCTTATAAATATTTGTGGACAGAGTAGCTTTTTAATGTTATTCAAATATTATTTTAAAAAACATAGAGCTGTTCTAGTCTTCATAAGTCAGATTTCATGGAAGATGAGATAATACTCTTTAATAGAACTTATTTGGCCCAAACCGGAGTTTAATATTCAAAGTAACAGTTAATGTTTTTTGAACTTTTCCTATTTTCAAGGCATTGTTCTAAGAACTTTATATAAACTACCTCCTTTAATCATCATGAGAATTACTTTATAGATGAGAAAACCAAGGCACAGAGAGTTTAAATTTGTTGTCCTCGATCACACAGCCAGAGTTGCAAAACTAGGATATGATGCAGCTGATCTGGGCCTAAAGCTCACACTCCTGCTTATTAGGCTTAGCCATGTTTCATTTTGTAATTAACATTGCAATGCATAGTTCAAAATAGTTGATTATAATCTGTGGACACTTGAAATAGTATGGATTTATAACCTAAAACCTACTTTCCTCTATTAGTTGGGTCAAGATATCCTCTTGGAAATCCCTTTACATACTTCCATTTTGCCCATTTCATTCTTAGTTAAACAAGGGGAAATCCCATGGAAGATACAGAATTGCCTGATTGAATAAAGGTTTGTGTGAAATGTTTTCTCTTTTTAAGCTTTAGATCGTATCTGTCTTGTCTGTTCTCTTGGTTCCATTCTTTTCCCTTCTGTTCTACTTTGCAATCAATATGGAATATTTACTGGATATCAGCCCTGAAAAATAGGCTTATTACTACATTTGAAGATGCTAAAATATATTATCCCATTGTGTCTTTGGTCTGAAAAACGCTTAAGGTTTTATTTAACTTTAGTAGAAAAATAATTCGTGTAGAGTTAAGACTTCGATCCAGGGTGCACAAAGCGTGATTCATAAATATTAATAAGACATTTATGTTTGGTAAAGCCACACTCACTTGAGAATTCAAATAGTATCGTGTCTTCTTCAGCATATGACCTTTTAGTTTGTCAAAACTAAGACAAAAAATCTATCTCAGTGACTAAAAGAAGTAACATTTAATCATTGTAAATTAGAAAAGTAGAGTGACAGGAATTCTCAAAAACATCAAATAGTAATAAAGCCCACAGTTGATGGATGGAATATATAGGCTTTAAATTTAAGGGACTCAAATATCCATTTTACAGAGATTGAAAACTGCCATTACACATTTCGGAAGCATCTTGATGCCTGTTTCTAAGACATCGTCTCTTTTTACTTTTCTCATTAATTGATAATGAATTGCTTGAACATAATGATTTAGTTTTAAAGTCCAGTAACATAATGGACTTTAATAAAAGTGATGAGTGATATTATTATCTTATTGGTATTTAATAGTCTAGGGTTGTAGAAAATGAGAGGGTATGTTTTGTACTTGGGGTGAAACATATTGAAAAGATTTGGGCTCCTGTAAACTCAGACCTAAATTTATTTATTTATTTTGTTTGGTTTTATTTTTGGTTTTTGTTTTTTTTGGCCATGCCACATGGCTTGCGGGATCTTAGTTCCTTGACCAGAGATTGAACCTGTGCCCTCAGCAGTGGGAGCGTGGAGTCCTAACCACTAACCCTCAGACCTAAATTTAAATAGGAATCTGTTCATATCACAATTATAACCAGAACAAAGAATTAGGCCCGGTAACAAACCAAAGATAAATGGAGACTGGGATTGAGGTTATGTTATCAGCTTTGCCACCATAGTTTTGTGACTTTAGGGCATGTGGCTTCATCTTGATGGAATTAAACACCTCCATTTATAACATCATGAATTTGCATTAATTGATTTTTAAGGTCCCTTCTTGCTTTATAATTCTGATTCCATCACTGGTTCAGGATCACATCTCCTTCAGAATCCATTGCTTCTTTGTTTACATCTTACTGTATATGTGAAATAGGCGCCGTGTAATCTTCCAGACATGGGGTCAATCTGAACACTATCAAAAGTAGAAGGGAGAAAAAATGCCTGAGATTTATCACACACTTAGTTTGCTGCTTACTTTGCATACATTGATACTTTGATCAGTTTGCAAATCTTACTGTAGTTGGTAGGTGCTTTAATTTATAACTTAAGAAGGCAGGGACTTCCCTGGTGGCGCAGTGGTTAAGACTCTGCCTGCCAATGCAGGAGACACAGGTTTGAACCCTGGTCCGGGAAGATCCCACGTTCCGTGGAGCAACTAAGCCCGTGCACCACGACTACCTGGACACCGCAATGAAGGGTAGCCCCCGCTTACCTGCGGCAACTAGAGAAAGCCCATGTGCAGCAATGAAGACCCAATGCAGCCAAAAATAGATAAATAGATTTACTTTAAAAAAGGTATTTTAAAAAAAGGTAAAACAGCGTTGTGAGAAATTTTGCATTTATTGCTTTTGTGTTAACATGTTTTATATTCATTTTTGATAATAAGATAAACATGTCAATAAAATACAAATATAAGTTCCATCTCTTGCTAAATGAGTATGTGCTAAAAACTGTATATTGTTTTCATATATCTATATTGGAGCTTTCATGCTGTGTATATGCATTTACAAAGTGGAACAGTGTGTGTATGGAGGCAAATAAAGATTTTGCTTATTCAGAATTTTTTCTTTCTTTTTATCCTTCTTTTACTTCCCCGTAGACTTGCTGCTTTCAAATAGCTGTATTCCCTTTTTGGGCTCATCGGAAGGACTGGATTTCCAAACCACTTTGTTAGATGAGGAGAGGGGCAGGCTGCTGCTGGGAGCCAAGGACCACATCTTCCTGCTCAGTCTGGTTGACATAAACAAAAATTTTAAGAAGGTCAGTTTATTTCTATATAGTTTACTGAATGCATTTATTTTCATCTATGCCCTTTTCCTTCACTTTTGTTTTGTTTTAAGTGATTCAGTGTCAAATGCAGTAGGTCATTTACATGTCAAAAAAGAACATGTTAAAAGAACTTATTGCCTCTGATACATGTTTTTGGATTTTTATGGATTTAAGTACAAGAGTGAGTGTAATACTAAAACCTTTGAAAATCTGAATGAAAGGCATGAAAAGTTAGTAAATGGATACTACTTTACATAACAGAAATGCAAAGTTTTGGATTTAAAAGCTGGAAAATGAGTTATTCATGAAATATTAACATTTATATCTATAGCAATTATTGTAAAATTAAGTTTTTATTAATTTTCAATGAATAAGCATACTTAATGATAGTGTGGCTCTGGTAGCATTTTAGCACCACATTGGTTTCTCCACACTCTCCTTTTATATCTGAGCAAGTTTCTTCTATGGCTCAGTCACGTTCAGGTAGGGAAGATGAATAATGCCTTACTTGTGGGCTCATTAAGAACAATCTTAGCACTTAAAAGAAATATATACTAGTAATTCAAAACCCAAAAAGCAACTGCTGTTGTATCCTACATTTCCAACTAGCACTGTGATACCCAAAGAAAAGACTGTCACACTGTTTTATCAATTATTGTTAGCCAGTAATTTAGTAAATATCAATATCTATGCAAACAAAAATGGATACCAAGACTAGAAGAGTTGAATGACTGATGAGAAGACATAATATATGACCTATTCTGCATCTATGAGGTATCTTTGATTGTTTTTCTTTCTCTTCTTTGCCAGAAGAAATACTACTGCAAAAGAAATACAAGGAGCCATTTCAAGCTTTCAGGTCAATAGTTCCCAACACTGAGTTTATAGAGACTTCTTCCCATTCAGAGTTATGTGTAGGTCATTCTTGGACTTTGAAGCTTCATACGGCTTTCACCTACAATGACCACTTTAACTTAACCCTCTAATTTTGAGTCAGTAAAATAAATACCAGTTGTCCAGTTATTTGAATTATATCAGCACTCACGGCTTCAGTCTACATAGGCAAAATATTTGTCACCATATGTGTTACTATCACTTAATGAACACATGCATTAGAAACAATGTTTTTGCTCTTCTAATCACTTAATTTTTAAGTAGTACTTCCACACATTTTTGAGGTCCACCAAAGGAAAAGGAATAATGTTTTATGAATGCTCAGGTATGATAAAGAAATAATCTTTGAATGCAAATGTATACACATGCATTCCATGTAATCTGTGTTTCTAGAAGAAGAATGAGGGCTAAAATATTTCCAGTAGTTGTTCTTGACTTGTGTTATTCCAGACACACAAACTCATAAGGTTATCTTACTTGTTTTGGAATTATTCTGCAGCCTAGATATTGTTTACAGTAAGGTGGAATAAACAGCTGATTATGTGCTAGAATTTGAAAAACTTGTCCTTTCATTCTGCCATTTTAGCTCCATTCCATGCTTTTTTTTTTTAAACATCTTTATTGGAGTATAATTGCTTTACAATGGTGTGTTAGTTTCTGCTTTATAACAAAGTGAATCAGTTATACCTATACATATGTTCCCATATCTCTTCCCTCTTGTGTCACCCGCCCTCCCACCCTCCCTATCCGACCCCTCTAGGTGGTCACAAAGCACCCAGCTGATCTCCCTGTGCTATGCGGCTACTTCCCACTACCTATCTATTTTACGTTTGGTAGTGTATATATGTCCGTGCCACTCTCTCAGCTTGTCCCAGCTTACCCTTCCCCCTCCCCATATCCTCAAGTCCATTCTCTAGTAGGTCTGTGTCTTTATTCCTGTCTTGCCCCTAGGTTCTTCATAAACTTTTCTTTTTCTCTTAGATTCCATATATATGTGTTAGCATACGGTATTTGTTTTTCCTCTTTCTGACTTACTTCACTCTGTAGGACAGACTCTAGGTCCATCCACCTCACTACAAGTAACTCAACTTTGTTTCTTTTTATGGCTGAGTAATATTCCATTGTATATATGTGCCACATCTTCTTTATCCATTCATCTGTCGATGGACACTTAGGTTGCTTCCATGTCCTGGCTATTGTAAATAGAGCTGCAATGAACATTTTGGTACATGACTCTTTTTGAATTATGATTTTCTCAGGGTATATGCCCAGTATTGGGATTGCTGGGTTGTATGGTAATTTGTTCAGTTTCTTAAGGAACCTCCATACTGTTCTCCATAGTGGCTGTACCAATTTACATTCCCACCAACAGTGCAAGAGGGTTCCCTTTTCTCCACACCCTCTCCAGCATTTATGGTTTGTAGATTTTTTGATGATGGCTATTCTGACTGGTGTGAGATGATATCTCATTGTAGTTTTGATTTGCATTTCTCTAATGATTAATGATGTTGAGCATTCTTTCATGTGTTTGTTGGCAATCTGTATATCTTCTTTAGAGAAAAGTCTATTTAGATCTTCTGCCTATTTTTGGATTGGGTTGTTTTTTTTTTTTTTTGATATTGAGCTGCATGAGCTGCTTGTAAATTTTGGAGATAAATCCTTTGTCAGTTGCTTCATTTGCAAATATTTTCTCCCATTCTGAGGGTTGTCTTTTCGTCTTGTTTATGGTTTCCTTTGCTGTGCAAAAGCTTTGAAGTTTCATTAGGTCCCATTTGTTTATTTTTGTTTTTATTTCCATTTCTCTAGGAGATGGGTCAAAAAGGATCTTGCTGTGATTTATGTCATAGAATGTTCTGCCTATGTCTTCCTCTAAGAGTTTGATAGTGTCTGGCCTTACATTTAGGTCCTTAATCCATTTTGAATTCATTTTTGTGTATGGTGTTAGGGAGTGTTCTAATTTCAATCTTTTACATTTAGCTATCCAGTTTTCCCAGCACCACTTATTGACGAGGCTGTCTTTTCTCCACTGAATATTCTTGCCTCCTTCATCAAAGATAAGGTGACCATATGTGCGTGGGTTTATATCTGGGCTTTCTATCCTGTTCCATTGATCTATATTTCTGTTTTTGTGCCAGTACCATACTGTCTTGATTACTGTAGCTTTGTAGTATAGTCTGAAGTCAGGAAGCCTGATTCCTCCAGCTCTGTTTTTTGTTCTCAAGATTGCTTTGGCTATTTGGGGTCTTCTGTGTTTCCACACAAATTGTGAAATTTTTTGTTCTACTTCTGTGAAAAATGCCATTGGTAGTTTGACAGGGATTGCATTGAATCTGTAGATTGCTTTGGGTAGTAGAGTCATTTTCCCAATATTGATTCTTCCAATCCAAGAACATGGTATACCTCTCCATCTATTTGTATCATCTTTAATTTCTTTCATCAGTGTCTTATAATTTTCTGCATACAGGTGTTTTGTCTCTTTCATTAGGTTTATTCCTAGATATTTTATTCTTTTTGTTACAATTGTAAATGGGAGTGTTTTCTTAATTACACTTGCAGATTTTTCATCATTAGTGTATAGGAGCGCCAGAGATTTCTGTGCATTAATTTTGTATCCTGCTACTTTACCAAATTCATTGACTAGCTCTAGTAGTAGCATCTTTTCTGGTAGCATCTTTAGGATTCTCTATGTAGAGTATCATGTCACCTGCAAACAGTGACAGGTTTACTTCTTTTCCGATTTGGATTCCTTTTTATTTCTGTTTCTTCTCTGATTGGTGTGGCTAAAATTTCCAAAGCAATGTTGAATAATAGTGGTGAGAGTGGGCAACGTTGCCTTGTTCCTGACCTTAGTGGAAAGGGTTTCAGTTTTTCACCATTGAGAACGATGTTGGCTGTAGGTTTGTCATATATGGCCTTTATCATGTTGAGGAAAGTTCCTTCTATGCTTACTCTCTGGAGGGTTTTTATCATAAATGGGTGTTGAATTTTGTCAAAAGCTTTCTCTGCAACAATTGAGATGATTGTATATGGTTTTTCTCCTTCAATTTGTTAATATGGTGTATCACATTGATTGATTTGCGTATACTGAAGAATCCTTGCATTCCTGGGATAAACCCCACTTGATCATGGTGTATGATCCTTTAAGGTGCTGTTGGATTCTGTTTGCTAGTATTTTGTTGAGGATTTTTGAATCTATGTTCAGCAGTGACATTGGCCTGTAGTTTTCTTTCTTTGTGACATCTTTGTCTGGTTTTGGTATCGGGGTGATGGTGGCCTCGTAGAATGAGTTTGGGAGTGTTCCTCCCTCTGCTATATTTTGGAAGAGCTTGAGAAGGGTAGGTGTTATCTCTTCTTTAAATGTTTGATAGAATTCGCCTGTGAAGCCATCTGGTCCTGGGCTTTTGTTTGTTGCAAGATTTTTAATCACAGTTTCAATTTCAGTGCTTGTGATTGGTCTGTTCATATTTTCTATTTCTTCCTGATTCAGTCTTGGCAGGTTGTGCATTTCTAACAATTTGTTCATTTCTTCCAGGTTGTCCATTTTATTGGCATAGAGTTGCTTGTAGTAATCTCTCATGATCCTTTGTATTTCTGCAGTGTCAGTTGTTAATTCTTTTTCATTTCTAATTCTATTGATTTGAGTCTTCTCCCTTTTTTTCTTGATGAGTCTGGCTAATGGTTTATCAGTTTTGTTTATCTTCTGAAAGAACCAGCTTTTAGATTTATTGATCTTTGCTATTGTTTCCTTTATTTCTTTTTCATTTATTTCTGATCTGATCTTTATGATTTCTTTCCTTCTGCTAACTTTGGGTTTTTTTGTTCTTCTTTCTCTAATTGCTTTAGGTGTAAGGTTAGGTTGTTTGAGATGTTTCTTGTTTCTTAAGGTAGGATTGCATTGCTATAAACGTCCCTCTTAAAACTGCTTTTGCTGCATCCCATAGGTTGTGGGTTGTCGTGTTTTCATTGTCATTTGTTTCTAGGTATTTTTTGATTTCCTCTTTGATTTCTTCAGTGATCTCTTTGTTATTAAGTGGTATATTGTTTAGCCTCTCTGTGTTTGTATTTTTTACATATTTTATGCTGTAATCGATATCTACTCTCATAACGTTGTGGTCAGAAAAGATACTTGATATGATTTCAATTTTCTTAAATTTACCAAGGCTTGATTTGTGACCCAAGATATGATCTATCCTGGAGAATGTTCCATGAGCCCTTGAGAAGAATGTGTATTCTGTTGTTTTTGGATGGAATGTCCTGTAAATATCAATTAAGTACATCTTCTTTAATGTATCATTTAAAGCTTATATTTCCTTATTTATTTTCATTTTGGAGGATCTGTCCATTGGTGAAAGTGGGGTGCTAAAGTCCCCTACTATGAATGTGTTACTGTCAATTTCCCCTTTTTATGGCTGTTACTATTTGCCTTATGTATTGAGATGCTCCTATGTTGGGTGCATAAATATTTACAATTGTTATATTTTCTCCTTGGATCGATCCCTTGATCATTATGTAGTGTCCTTCTTTGTCTCTTCTAATGTTCTTTATTTTAAAATCTATTTTGTCTGATACGAGAATTGCTATTCCAGCTTTCTTTTGATTTCCATTTGCATGGAATATCTTTTTCCATCCCCTCACTTTCAGTCTGTATGTATCCGTAGGTCTGAAGTGCGTCTCATTTAGACAGCATATATACGGGTCTTGTTTTTGTATCCATTCAGACAGTCTATGTCTTTTGGTTGGAGCATTTAAACCATTTACATTTAAGGTAATTATCGATATGTATGTTCCTATTCCCATTTACTTAATTGTTTTGGGTTTGTTATTGTAGGTCTTTTCCTTCTTTTGTGTTTCTTGCCTAGAGAAGATCCTTTAGCATTTGTTGTAAAGCTGGTTTGGTGGTGCTGAACTCTCTCAGCTTTTGCTTGTCTGTAAAGGTTTTAATTTCTCTATCAAATCTGAATGAGATCCTTGCTGGGTAGAGTAATCTTGGTTGCAGGTTTTTCTCCTTCATCACTTTAAATATGTCCTGCCAGTCCCTTCTGGCTTGCAGAGTTTCTGCTGAAAGATCAGCTGTTTACCTTATGGGAATTCCCTTGTGTCTTATTTGTTGTTTTTCCCTTGCTGCTTTGAATATGTTTTCTTTGTATTTAATTTTTGACAGTTTGATTTATATGTGTCTTGGCATGTTTGTCCTTGGATGTATCCTGTATGGGACTCTCTGTGCTTCCTGGATTTGATTAACTATTTCCTTTCCCATATTAGGGAAGTTTTCAACTATAATCTCTTCACTATTTTCTCAGTCCCTTTCTTTTTCTCTTCTTCTTCTGGGACCCCTATAATTTGAATGTTGGTGCGTTTAATGTTGTCCCAGAGGTCTCTGAGACTGTCCTCAGTTCTTTTCATTCTTTTTTCTTTATTCTGCTCTGCAGGAGTTATTTCCACTATTTTATCTTCCAGGTCACTTATCCGTTCTTCTGCCTCAGTTATTCTGCTATTGTTTCCTTCTAGAGAATTTTTCATTTCATTTATTGTGTTGTTCATCATTGTTTGTTTGCTCTTTAGTTCTTCTAGGTCCTTGTTAAACGTTTCTTATATTTTCTGTATTCTATTTCCAAGATTTTGGATCATCTTTACTATCATTATTCTGAACTCTTTTTCAGGTAGACTGCCTATTTCCTCTTCATTTGTTAGGTCTGGTGGGTTTTCACCTTGCTCCTTCATCTGCTCTGTGTTTATCTGTCTTCTCATTTTGCTTAACTTACTGTGTTTGGGGTCTCCTTTTTGCAGGCTGCATGTTCGTAGTTCCCGTTGTTTTTGGTATCTGTCCTCAGTGGCTAAGGTTGGTTCAGCGGGTTTTGTAGGCTTCCTGGTGGAGGGGACTAGTGCCTATGTTCTGGTGGATGAGGCTGGATCTTGTCTTTCTCGTGGGCAGGTCAGTGTCTGGTGGTGTGTTTTGTGGTGTCTGTGGCCTTATTATGATTTTAGGCAGCCTCTGTGCTAATGGGTGGGGTTGTGTTTCTGTCTTGCTAGTTGTTTGGCATAGGGTGTCCAGCACTGTAGCTTGCTGGTCGTTGAGTGAAGCTGGGTGCTGGCGTTGAGATGGAGATCTCTGGGAGATTTTCACCTTTTGGTATTACGTGGAGCTGGGAAGTCTCTTGTGGACCAGTGTCCTGAAGTTGGCTCTCCCACCTCAGAGGCACAGCACTGACTCCTGGATGGAGCACCAAGAGCCTTTCAACCACACAACTCAGAATAAAAGGGAGAAAATGTAAAAAGAAAGAAAGAGGATAAAATAAAGTAAAATAAAGTTATTAAAATAAAAAATAATTATTAAGAAAAAAATTTTAAAAAGTAAAAAAACCAAAGAACGGACAGACAGAACCCTAGGACAAATGGTAAAAGCAAAGCTATACAGACAAAATCTCACACAGAAGCATACACATACACACTCACAGAAAGGAAAAGGGGAAAAAATAATAAATCTTGCTCTCAAAGTCCACCTCCTCAATTTGGGATGATTCGTTATCTATTCATGTATTCCACAGATGCAGAGTACGTCAAGTTGATTGTGGAGCTTTAATCCGCTGCTTCTGAGGCTGCTGGGAGAAATTTTCTTTTCTCTTCTTTGTTCGCACAGCTCCCTGCGTTCAGCTTTGTATTTGACCCTGCCTCTGCGTGTAGGTCGCCTGAGGGCGTCTGTTCTTTGCTCAAACGGGGTTAAAGGAACTGCTGATTCGGGGGCTCTGGCTCACTCAGGCCGGGGGGAGGGAGGGGCATGGAGTGCGGGGCGAGCCTGTGGCGGCAGAGGCTGTTGTGACGTTGCGCCAGCTTGAGGCGCGCTGTGCGTTCTCCCGGGGAAGTTGTCCCTGGATCCTGGGACCCCGGCAGTGGCGGGCTGCACAGGCTCTCGGGAGGGGAGGTGTGGATAGTGACCTGTACTTGCTCACAGGCTTCTTGGTGGCAGCAGCAGCAGCCTTAGCGTCTCATGCCTGTCTCTGGGGTCTGCGCTGATAGCCGCAGCTCTCACCCATCTCTGGAGCTCCTTTTAGTGGCGCTCTTAATCCCCTCTCCTCGCGCATCTGGAAACAAAGAGGCAAGAAAAAGTCTCTTACCTCTTCGGCAGGTCCAGACTTTTTCCTGGACTCCGTCCTGGCTAGCCGTGGCGCACTAACCACTTCAGGCTGTGTTCACGCCACCAACTCCAGTCCTCTCCCTGTGCTCCGACCGAAGCCCGAGCCTCAGCTCCCAGCCCCGCACACCCCGGCGGGTGACCAGACAAGCCTGTCAGGCTGGTGAGTGCCGGTCGGCACCGATCCTCTGTGCGGGAATCTCTCCATTTTGCCCCCTGCACCCCTGTTGCTGTGCTTGCCTCCGCGGTGCCGAAGCTTCCCCCTCCGCCACCCGCAGTCTCTGCCCGCAAAGGGCCTTCCTAGTGTGTGGAAACCTTTTCTCCTTCACAGCTCCCTCCCACTGGCACAGGTCCCGTCCCTATTTTTTTGTCTCTGTTTATTCTTTTTTCTTTTGCCCGACCCAGGTACGTGGGGAGTTTCTTGCCTTTTGGGAGGTCTGAGGTCTTCTGCCAGCGTTCAGTAGGTGTTCTGTAGGAGTTGTTCCACGTGTAGATGTATTTCTGGTGTATCTGTGGGGAGGAAGGTGATCTCCGCTTGTTACTCTTCCGCCATCTTGAAGGTCCTCCCCATTTATTCTTAAGGGTATATTTTTTCCTTAGGAATTTTTTTTAAGTACTCATGCTTCTAGTATATAGCCTATAGATGGTATCAACTAATATCTAAATCATCAGTAAATATCTTAGTAGGGGATGAGTCTTTTTATGAAAGTGTCCAAAGAAAATCCTATTCAACTTTGCAGTTTTGCTTTAAAAGACGCTACATAGCTAACAAAGCATTTTTCTAAATATGTCTCAGTCTTAGAAGATAGCAAAAATCAATTCATACTTTTAAGGGAATTTGTTCTTGTGCTGTTCTCTGCCTTCAGGGATTGGAAGAAAAAGTCCATTTATCTGAACTGAGTGTATTAGATCATTGCTTAAAATAAATTCTGATAGCTAACTTCCTTCTGTGGCTATTTTAAGCAAATCTCTCTTTGGCCATATTCCATGCTTGAAATGTGCTAATATTTAATAAAATAAATGTTTGTGAAATATTGCTTTCCCATATTACGTTATTGAAATAAATGGTCATTTGAACACATTATAAAATTAGGGTCTGTACTAGAGATTTTCTGCCTAACTGATTTTTCTTTATCTTTGTAAAATGAACCATTCATAAAGGGATTATGCATGTAAACGTAAGAATTTATGTTTATGTAGGTATCCACCTTTAAAATTGATATAAATCACACCAGTGCTAAAAGGTACTTACTCCACAGTAGCAAGTAAGTGTCAAGATGTAGTAGTTTAGCAGTGTTTAGACCTACGTGGTTTGCGTTGGCTCAGTGCCCCTCCGCAAAAATCCAGACTGCTCTGTGGAAGAAACCACACATGTTGGGACTCTGGGGCTGAAGGATGTCCGTTGTATTCTTTAGAGTTAAAGCAAGCTACAACACATAATTGAGTTATGAGTGACTGGTTGGGAATTTTTTCCTCTGGGAAATTAAAAAAAAATTCTATAGAGGGTATTTGAAGTATCAAAATTTAGGGTATATGTTTATTTGAAGTGCCTGTTGAAAAACAGCCATTGCCATTTCATATTTGTCACAAGCCTTTAGAGTGGAATCACCAGAAGTAATAGCAAAATCGTTTACAAAAGTATTTTCATAATAAATATTTAATAATATCCTTGTTATTATCTTTACTCTGTTCAGACTAGATTTTTGAGTCTTCTGCAATGAATGGGGCAGGTATATGATCAATAAACTTTGATGAGTAAATGGCTGTAGAGGGAGAAAGTCAAAATTAGACCTTTCAGGGCATTTCTTCCATCTAGAAAGTAAAAATTAAGTAGACTGAATTTTTTTTTTAACTCTCTGAGATTTTGATGAGAGGCAATATTCTGATCTTTTTAAAAAAAATTATTTCTACAGGGACTTAATAGACCTAAGGGCAAGTATAAGCATCACCAGGGATGTGATGCCTCAATTTTTAAGTAGGCTTTTTCTAGAGTTGTTCCCTAAGGCCTCTCTTTAGTTCAGGTACCCTGTGGATTCCTCTCTGGGACAGGTTTGGGACAGATAATGCACATTGATTCAACATGCCATTCCCGCAACACTAGATCAAAATGGAGTAATCAGATGCAGACATAAGTGATCCCATTCCAAGGACAAAGATGTGGAACTGTATTTAACCACTCCCAACAGTTTTGTTGTAGGTTGAGTTCCCCCAGAGGCCAACTATGATATGAAGATTAGCTTATAGGATATTTGTAAGGGAGTGTTCTTGGGATCAACACTTGTGAGGGCATCACTAAGGAAGTAGCGTTAGACAAGGGGAGAACCAAGCTGTGACGCAGTCCCAACAAAAGCCTCAGCCGATAGGCCATGCTGAGAAGGTGGCAAGCCCTTCAATATTTTTCTCTAGTATAAATGATAATGCCATTATTCATCTGGGTTTATCTTGTGAAAGAGAATCTCCTTTTTCTCCCCATCTCATCCATTCACCATGACCATCGTATTCTCTCTTAGAAAACAAAAATCTGATCATATTTCTTCCCTGTTTACACGCTTCTGGGAGTTCTTGATTTCCAAGGAACTTGAATAAACTTCAAGGCCCTTGCCACCCATTTCTGCTGTGTTTCCAGTATTGACTTCTAAGGCCCTTCCTACCCATTTCTTCTCTGTTTCCAGTCTCATTTTTATCCACTCTTCCTCGTTCCCTCACTAGTACTTTACTTTCTGCTTTCCTTTTTCTCTCTTTCTTTTACTCTAACTGCCATGTTACAAAATGAATAGCTTTCAAGTTTTGTGCTTTTGCTACAACTTTGTGAAATTGACATTCACTTTCTTGCTCATCTCACTCTTTGTTTTTGAAGGCACTTACCTAATACTGCTCTTTTACCTCAGGAGACATAACTCTTCTTTGTGTTTACTAGAGCATTTTATATATTTATACCAGTGTCAGATGTCCTATCCGATAGAACTGTTATTATCCATTTGTGTAAATATATGACCCTCTTAATTGTATACTCCTTGAATAGGGGAACTATTTTTTCTACACTTCTGATTCTCCTTTAGTACATACTACAGTGTCTTACACATAAAGGATACTAAATAATGTTCATTTTGTTTTTTGAGTTGGTAATTTTGTTATCTTTTCTTCTCTTGAGTGTGAGACCAATATACTACTCTTTAATCAATTAGTGTGCTGTCAGCTTAAAAGACATCTTACTTGGGCTGGTAAAAAATAAGGAAATTTGTTATATTATAGAATAAGAATAATGTACAGAGTTTGAGTGGCTATGTAAATGGTAATATCATCTACTTAACAATGTTGTGAATAATCCAGTTCTTTCTGTCTCTTCTGTCTGCCATTGTTGGTGTTGGCATTATCCTTAGGTTGGTAGCAAAGTGGCTATAACAGTTTCATGAGTCACATTCAGACAAGGAAATGTAAAGGAATAAAAGACCATTACTCACTATGTCTCATCCTTAGGAGCAAGGAAACCTTTTTTTTTTTTTTTTTTCCTTGCGGTATGCGGGCGTCTCACTGTTGTGGCCTCTCCCGTTGCAGAGCACAGGCTCTGGACACTCAGGCTCAGCGGCCATGGCTCACGGGCCCAGCTGCTCCACGGCATGTGGGATCTTCCCGGACTGGGGCACGAACCCATGTCCCCTGCATCGGCAGGCGGACTCTCAACCACTGCGCCACCAGGGAAGCCCACCAAGGAAACCTTTTAAAGAACTCTCCCTCACATCTCATTGGCCAGGAACATGTCAATTCCAATTCTTAAGCTTACTTGAAAGAGTGATGGGGAAACTATGATTTGCTTATATGAATCAACTGCTTTAGGTGGAAGAAGTGTTCAGGAATCAATCACGTTGATCACTACACTTAAAGAGAGGGAGTAGAACACAAGTTTTCTGAAAAAAAATAATTTGCTTAGGGGACTTTTTTTTCTAATTAATGTAGATTTCTTGAAGCAATCATAAAAGGTTTCTCAGACAATCAGAAAGAAGAGTGTATATTTTCTCTCCAGAGAAAATTATAAAGATTAGCTAGTTCTACAAGGAAATTTTCTGGAAGGATTTATTTTTCTTTCAGGAGATATCTTGGAAAGCATTCATTGCAAGTAAAAATCCTTGAAATAATTTTTCTCCACACTGCATTGTAAAGATTGAAAAATCTGCTAACATGTACAAATACTTCTCTTGCTTATGTAAGAGTTCATTTGCCTCTATAAAACTTCTCTATGATTATTTAATCTAAGTTTTGTAAAATCTAATCTGCTGCAGATTTCTTCACATTTGCTGATACTCTGTCAGTTTTCTCCTTTCAGTATTGTTAACTGTTGTTGAGGGTGACATCGTCAGGAGGGAATACATTACAACTTAACTCAGAGAATTAAAGACTACATCATTATTCTGTAGTACTAGTTTTTAGCATTATCCAGTAAATATATAATGTACAGAGAACATATTTTTAAAAAATCAAATAACTAAATATGACAAGTGTCATTGAAAGTATTTTCTAGCAGAATTATGTCTAGAATAATGCTGCTTTGATTGATTTGGTTTTGTCAGTCTCTGGGATTGAAATTTATTGTATGTGTTTGTAGAAGTAAAACTTGGAATAGTTTTTAGTAACTGAACTTTGAATAATTTTCTTTATTTTGTCCTACTTTAGTCAGGGTTTTTTGTTTGTTTATTATTTTCATAGAAAAATTTGAGTATCTACTCTTGGTGCTAAGAACGTCTAACAGAATATAACACTCAGGTCTTGTCATTGCTCATGCCCTACTTAGGAAGATAAGACATAACACAGTTAAAATAAGACAAGTCAGAAAAATTTTAAATGTCCAAAATAATGAGACAGATCACATAGGAATTCAGGGAGGGGGATAAAAGATCACATGTTGTGCATGGGATTTGAATTAGTCCAAAATGGATGAGTAAATGTAAATTATTGTTAACACTTTAATTAAATAGTTTGTATTTGGACTGCAAGTTTTATTATTTCCTTGTCCAGCTAGGATGGGGGAAAACATGTTGGAGAAATAGAGTAGAAGAGTCATTTCTCCCCTCCATGTGTAAATTTCTCATAGTTTACGTTAAAGAAACTAGGTTTCCCTGCCCTTAACGTACCCCATCTCTAGAATCAGAGGAATTTTAGTAGTCCTTGAAAAATGCGGTCAACTGTAGACATTTATATCCATTTATCATTAATTTATAAGTGATGCATGAGAAACCTGTTCAGTGTAGACATCATAATAATGAAAGTGTTTGACACTTGTACAATATGGTTTAAGGACCTATGGTTTCTAAACAAATTATCCTAAACTACATGGCATCTGTCACTGACTACAAGTGAACTTTCTCCACCTCAGCTGGCCTTAAGTAGTCCTAGCAATAATTCATGTAAAATCCAGAGCCCTCTCTATGTAAACTTTAGGAGTAATATATACAAGCTGAAAGTCTCTCCCTCTCTCCTTCTCTCCCTTTTTTTCAATGGAGTCATGGTTGACAGTAAAAAAAAAAAAAATGTCCAATCCTCTCTGGTTATGCTACTTAGTTGGCTTCTTGAGTTAATGAATTGTTGGGATCCTTCCATCTGAAAATGTTACTCATTTTGGACGCAGTTCAAACCATGCTTAAGTGGAGTGAGTCTCTAAACCAGGATGGAAGCAAACAGGTCACAAAGGGAATGATTTATTAAGCTAAGTACTGCTTTTGTATCTATTAATGAAGCATTTGTTTCTTGGTTTTCTTTCTTCTGTCTTCTCTTGTTTTTCAAGTGGGTTATAGAGACAGATGAGTAGACCAGTGAGAAATAAACTTATTCTGAGACTACAGTTGTTATTTATTTTACCTACTAATCCAGCAGCAACCGTTATGTCAGCTCATGGGGTATAATAATAAACAACTTATTTTACCTCCCACAGTCCCTTTCAATCTGCTCTGTGGGACTGGGTCTTCTCCCTGGACCTGTTTGATGACTCCAGCAGACCCCATGGCTTTCAAGGTCACTCTTAGAGAGTACAGACAGTTGTTTTCCAGCAATTAAAAGGTCCAGTCTAATGTAACAGAGTGTCCAACCTCATTTAAAATTGAACCTTCGCTCGCTCTACCTGTCCCCATTTGGGCACGCCATGGGAGGGAGGGCAGGTTCCTGAGAAGGGAGTTGTTCAGAGGCTTCTTCTCTCCTGACCCTGACTGCGTTCCTCCTCTTCTCTAAGCTATTACAGTCAGTGTCTGACCCTATGGTGTCGTATCAGGAGAAGAGAAGAGGAGAGGGGTTCAGGAAAATGTCTTTTGCCATTGTCAGAGGGACCTCACTTCTCAACTTTCTGGTCTTGTCAGACGTTTAAAGAAGGGTGACTTTTCTTTCATTGGCCCCTCTGTGAGTTTCTGGAATTTCCTCTTTCTGGACTTCTTTCCCTTGCAATTTTCTGGATAAGCTTGACTGCATTTCTCCTCTGACTGGTGTGTCCTCATTCTTTATCTGAGACAGGTTGCAGTTCCACCAGGTGTTAACTTCTGAAGTCTTTTCACTCAGCCTTCTTGAGCAGGACCTAAGGTGACCTCATGCCATCAAATTTTTGCATGACCATGTCTCCCATCTGTTCCATAGGAAGCTGTCTTGTGTATTTTCCTGGCACACTCTAGAAGTTCAGGTTGATATCAGTATAGCCACTGAGCCTGGCCTCTGTGTCCACTGAAACCTGTCAGTCTCTCTCACCCTTTAGACATTTGTCCACAATGTCCCACAAATGGCATGTTCAACAGTAAGTGCTTCTCGAGGTCCCATCAAAGCCCCTTCCCTGGCACCTGCTTCTCACCCTGGGGCTTGTAAGACACATGACACAACTGTCTCAGACAAAATATCCTTCTCAAGGGAAAGGAAAAAACTTCGTAAGTTCCAGTGTCCAACTATTGTATAGCTTGAACATAGGTGAAATCATCTAAATGATTCTTGGCCACCTACTTTGAAGATTTTTGCATCCTCAGCTAGCATCTCATTTTAAATTTTTTCTCAGCTAAAATTTCTTTTTTTAATGTCTTGCTTTACTATCTAAGCCATAAAATGAGCTCTCAAAAGAATTTTGCTTTACTTCCAAATATAACAGGCAAGCTCATTGTATATCATTCCTGATGTATACACGCTAGAATCATAGGCGTAACCAAATGGGGAATGTCAGTATCCTTATTAGTACTATTTGCATTTTGGATATTAATAGCCTTATTCAAAACATTTGCTGTTTTACATCTTGTTTCCCATGTTTTTCAATAGTATTATTTCTGTTGGGTTCTAGCAAAGCTAAGCCGTAACCGAGAATCTAATAAATGAGAGTGTAGGACATGCAGTGATCCATTTTTAAATAATCTAACAATTAGTCTTCAAATAGTTTACTTTCATTTTGAGACAATACTTATCTTTTTTATTTTTATTTAATTAAAAATATTTTCTCTTGAAACTGATATGTGTGAAAAGTAAAATGTTCAAAGAATTGTCATGTTAACTAAACAAAGGTGAAGATTATTAACCGGGCCCCAACAAAAACCTATTAGCTAAATTTACAGTGTTGAAGGCAAAAGCAGTATAATACTTAAAATTTTTATGTTTAATGTAATTGACGTTTGTTTTTAAGGTAAAAAGCACTAAATATGTTTCTGGCAGAAAACAAGGACGTTTTCCCATGGGTTTTAAAATGAGAAAGCAACGTATCAAAGCAATATAAATGTATAACCTACCTAAAAGAGGACTCCATGTTTTTATGGAATAACTTGAGATAATTTCATTTCACCTTGCTAATAAAATTTAGGTCCTCACATTTAAGAACTTTAATTCTTTTGTTTATTAACCAAAAACCAGTCAGAACTATTTAAAAGGAAACATTGGTAAACTTAAAACACTTAAAAGCTAGAACTCAGACACTCTTAAGAAGATTGACTTTCTTTTTGAGCAGACTGTCACATTTATAAACATGGAATGACTCTATTAATGTTTTTTTTTCCTTCTTCCCAGCAATTGTAATGTAATTTCGTATTATTTTTCTCCTTATTTAACATGAAAATGAGGTATGTAATTATAAAAATTAGTTTACTTGAAATTCATCAAAATGTTCTCCTATTTTAATCATTGTTATTAGAAAAATCACTAATCAAAATGAGTTTATAATTTTAACTATAATAATTTTCAGGGGCATATTTACACACCCTTTTTTTGTGTAGCATGAAAAGGACTTTGTTATTTCCCTTTCCTTAAGGAAGTCTAAAACGAGGGTTTTCATATACGGGGATCCTGTACTTGCTTGCTTTATATTGAGTATAAGCAGAAATGCTTTTATAAATCAGAATGACCTTCGGACTCTAGTTCATTAACTCACTTCACGGCTGCATAAGACGTTCTCATCTAACGCGTGACCCTGGAAGCCTATTATTTAGGCGAAAAGACTGAGAATAAATAAATTCTCATTTGAAATCAAGTCATGGTTGACAAAAGAAAATTGCCACTCTTTATTCTTAGTTAATACTTGAAATAAAGAAAATATAAACCCTTGGAAACCCTGTGGACTCCCCAATAAATTAAGTTTTGGTATAAGGCACCTTGCTTAGCTTCACGGTGATTAATCTGCTCCTATTGCCTGCGGAGCACATGCTGTCTAGTAATCACAGAGGTGAAACAATTGCCTCGTTCATGGATGGGCGGGCTCCCCCGCCCGGGTGCTGATGTGCAGGTCCCATCTGGTCACTGTAATGGACTGTCAGGATGTTGTCAGACTGCTCAGACTTCTGCTGGAACTCGACAAGGACTCTGTCTCTGTCTCCAGTTTTAAAGGAAACTTTGCAGATCACTTTTCAATAATTTCCGAGTACTTTTTATGTATGTGGGCTGTGCCAGGTGCTAAGGAGGGTAGGAAGAAAACATAAGGTCCCTTGTCACTTAGTTTTAATGAGTCATATACTTCTCAGCTTTAATGAGTCATATACTTCCTGTAAGAAGAGAAGGGAGACTGTGACTTGTATTCCTCACAAAATTTTGAAATTTATCCACAAGTGTAATTGCACCACAAGTTCAAAATCACCAAGCCATTTGTGGATTTCTTAAATTTCGTTTTAATTTGTATGATACAGTAGCATTTTTCTCATTTTCATGCAGTATATTTATTGAGCTCCTGCCATTCCAGGCAGAACAAACTCATTCTGGGGCTAATGCTAAGATGATATTTGGCAGTGCAGCACTCGCTGCTAACAAGCGGTGCAGTAGAGACTCGAACCCACGTCTTCCAATTCCACTGCAGTTCATTGCTCTTTATGCCAGGAAAAGGTCCCAAACTAAATCTACTTGTAAATAGAAGGGGGCAGATGGATGTGGTAGACGCGAGTGTACTGGAATTTGGAGCTGGTTGACGGAAGAAAGCTAAACGTCAAAGAGGCTTTGGGCTGAGTCCTAAAACAGGAAAGGGAGAGACAGTTCTCACCCAAGACTTCATGAATGAAGCTATGTGGGCGATTAGACGCAAACCTTGAGAACTGAAACTTCCCTTCCGTAACAGTCTCTACCCCAGCCGCCTTCAGTTTTACGTGCTTTACCGCTGGCTCTCCTGTCCTTTTTTCCCAGTACTTCGGTCTTTGAGCTCAGATCTCCTACCTCTCTCTGTCCTTGGAACTGAGACTCGAGTAGTCACTGCTCCCTTTGTTGTTCAAATCCTTGTATCATATGGCATCTAGAGCAGCATTTTCCCAACCTTTTTACAACCAGTCAAAAACTTGAATCCTGTTCGTTGACAGAGATGGCCACTTGCATTTTTAAGGCTGTGAGTTTTTGTCTTTACTTAGGTTTTATGAACAAGTTGTAACTTCCTCTTGTGTATTCCATTCAGTTGTCCTGGCATCTCTGAATTAGGCCAAAGGGCATTTGACTGACCTTGCACTTGCTAACTTGAGTCAATTAAATTGCTTTTCCAAAGATGAAACAAAGAGCAGATATAATTAGAATTTCCTTAGGATGTTGTTATAAGGCCTTATCATTATTTGAATGTTTCTGTAACTTGCCTAAGATTAAATAATTAAAAATAAAGTGCCTGCCATTTCACGTTATGAAATGATAACTGTTAATGAATTATATAACTTATAAATGAAACAGTAATTGTTAGAGACATTGCAGCATTTTACTGTGAGTTCCTCCTGCCTATTTGTCTTCAAAGTGAAGTAAATATGCTTTAAAAAACAAATCATTTTGGATTTTGGATAGAGATAAGCAAATAAAATCAATATAAGATAACTAGATCATAGGTTGTATTTTTAAATGCATACAGCTCTTGCTATCGTTTCATAAGGAAATTAATATTAAATCTCTTTTGAAAAATGTGCTTAAAATTTAACTTTATAGCATATAAGCCTATGTAAAGTGACAGTGAAGACAATGTTCATTTCATCAGAGTGATCTCTTTTCATACTAGTAATCTACATTCTATAACTCTGAAGGAAACAGATACGTACATATTTTTGCTCATTCTTTTTTTAAAAATATGTAACCCTTCATGAATTTGCATGTCATCCTTGTGTAGGGGCCAGGCTAATCTTCTCTATGTCATTTCAATTTTAGTATACATGCTGCCAAAGTGAGCACTACATATATATTATTAGAGGTTAGTATTTGATCCTTCCAAGTGTAACAGGCAAAAATTAATTTTTTGGAAATGATCAATTTCAATTATGAAATACTATGAAAACAACATAAACATACTAACATGATTAAGTCAGTAAATTGCTGAATATGGAAACTGACTTATCAGACATACTTGTTTTAAAACTTTAACCCATAAATTATCATCTTCAAGTGGAGACATTTTGTAAACTTACTTACTTCTCTTCTTTCCCATGTAGTTTTCTGTTACCAACTTGATCTCTAAGATTAGCACTCAAATTAAAACCAATTTGCAGCCCCTAATTATTTTGTAGTGGATCAATTAGTGGTTACACAGTAGATAACTATGTTGAGAGAAATTCTTGGGCTTATCAGGGTCCACAGAAAGGATCTGTTTGATTTCTGATGTCTGTCCTACATGTGGGTGGAGAGAGCAGCTTTGTACATATTTGATATCCTTGATGTCTGGGCTCCAAAGTCCTGAAGACTACTCCCACCAAAATGATAGCTTAAAAGCTGTATCTGGTACATCATACAATGTTAAGAACCAGCATTCTGTGGGAATATTTCAGGACAATTAAAATATGGCAGTTATGCAAGTAGCACCTCTGCTTCTGGTATGCCTCTCTTTGATAAGGGAAAGAAAAATGTCTGTGGGTAACTTTCTAAAGAAGTAATACAGCTGCATCAAGTTTTAGAAATAGTGGTATGTGTTTTGCTTGTCTTGCTTAATGGAACTTTTAATATGGCATGATGCTGTGTGTGCAAAGCACCAGAGTGCAAGAAAATGTGTATGTCATCTTACTTTTGACAAATTCAGCAAGCAAAGAGAGTAGTAATAATCACTACCTCAAAACTTTCCCATTACCTAATTAATGATCAAGAGGGCCTTTTATAGATATTGTGGACTGTGTATTTTTAAGTGTGGGGTGTGATTTCTGTGTGAGAGTGAGGCAATCTCAAAGTGTACTACCTGGGCTACTGAAATAATTTCAAGATCTCAGGGGCTTTTGTGTAAACGATGCTGAAACTTGATACTTGAAAGTATACTTGAAAGTTTCAAGTAAACTTGAAACTTGATACTATATATGAAATACTCTATACCCAATCAGAGTTAACATCTCTCTCTCCCTCTATGTATCTGTCTATCTCTCTTTGTTTCTCACTCTTTTTCCCCTCTGTATCCATCTACACATGTACACACAGTTTGACTAGAAATATACGGAAGTGGTGGAATGCTTTTATACAGATAGATAAAGACAGAGATATATATGTCACATTATATATGTCACTTCAAAAGATTATTGAAAAACAAATATGTTACTTGAACGTATTTCTGCCAATCCTATGTAAGTATAAGAGTGTGTGGAAATCTTGGTTGTTTTTTGTTTTGCTTTATTTTTAGATTGAGTTATGTGAAATTTTCTCCCTTCACATTGTTTACCAAAAGGGATCAAAAGGAATATTTTTTAAAAAAACCCTTATTCTAGTGACTAGAATGGGCAAGTAAAAGAAAATCTCACCATAAATCATAATTAAAATGATAGCTTTTTAAATATTGGCACAACTACAATGATTTTTTTTTTTTTTTTTTTTCCTTTTAAGTAAATGTTTACAGTCTGGAAGACAATCAGATGTCTCCTACATTGTTATTATTATGATAATTCTATTTGTGATTCCTAAATTCTTGACAGCACTGTGTCAAAATAAGCCAGTATGTAGCCTCAATAACTTTATTTTTAAGGCTTAAATGTTTCCTTAAGAAGTAAAATTGTCTTTGTGATACTATCTTAGAATTCCTATGCTATAACAATAATGATCCAAGGATAATTTTTGTTTTTAACAGATTTTAGACTTTATGGGATTGAAGGTGAATGATGAAAAGTGAGATAACATTTTGGGGAAAAAAATCTGCTTTGTAAACAGACATTAGAAGATATATTTAAATTGGTTTTTGGAGTCCAACAAATTCTCAGTGCTTGAATATCTTCCTATAACATTTACCCACTAATCAAAAACCCAATTGTTGGAGGCTTGTCCTTTTAGTTTTATGGCTTCATTTACTAGGATGACACAATTTAATTTACAGTTGTATGACTTAAAATTAATAACTGAAAATGTACAACAAAACCATTAAAACATCTTTTAGAAATTTGTATCCCTTTGCAAAGAGAAAAAAGAATCTGCAATTACGATTTTAGTATCAAGTCTTTAAGACCAAATTAGAGTTGAAACTATTAAGCTAAGCTAAACTGTTACATTAGAGTTGAAACTATTAAAACCAAGTAATTTAAAACAATGGCTAGTGGCTCTATCCTCTTTGCTCTCTTCTTATAGTGTTTATATCTCCTATGGAAGTGCACGTACCCTATCTGTTTACAGAACTGTCTTCCTGACTCACATCTTAGCACCTCAGTGCCACACCTTGCCAGGTATACAGAAGCCCTTTCATAATTATGTGTCTAATGAACAAATGGTTAATGAACAGTAACTACTCTGTGCTAACCTTGCAACTTCCATTTAGGTTTCAAAAATGATAAAGAAGATTGCTTCCACATTTTGTCAATCTTTAAATAACTCTCTCCGTTTTGAAGCTCCTATAAATACATTCAAAATTAATTTTAGAGACATCATTCGTCTCATAATTTTCTTCAACTCAAAACACCCAATACACTGGTTAAAGGTAAAAGAATAGAACCCAGTGATACTCTTTTTTCCTTTTTAAGTCACACTTCATGTGAAAGAGTCCTGTATTTCCCTTTCTTTCTTTTTTTGTATAGTACTAATACCAGTGAAATATTCAGGTCTGAACAAATCTACAAATATTTATTCTAAATTTATTTCTGAAATGTGACTAAATCTGACCATAGTATAAAACAGAAAAGAACACAAATCTACAAATATTTATTCTAAATTTATTTCTGAAATGTGACTAAATCTGACCATAGTATAAAACAGAAAAGAACAAGATCTGACATATTGAAAGGATTCAAAGAAATATTAATCTAGACTTGAGACCAAATAAAATGAACTAGTGACTAAACCAGTTGACACATCATGGACATGCTTTCTGTGTACCATTTATTTTCATTCCAATGATACAAAGTTATCCTTTGTAAAATCACTGTAATATTCAAGAATCAGCAAGTATAGAGTTGCAGTTTTGCAAGATGAAAGAATTCTTGAGATTGGTTGCACAAAATGAATATACTTAACAATACTGTAATGGCTAAGATGGTACATTTTATGTTATGAATGTTTTACCATAATGAAAAATAATAAAAAAAAGAATCAGCAAGAAAAAAGTGAGAGGATACCTTGAGTTCATAAGTTCAAATATGAAGCAAAGTTTTCATAAATTCAGGATGTTATTTTTAAGGGACAAAAAAGAATACTCAATTCAGTATTTTTGCTACCAGTGATTAAAAACAAAAACAAACAAAACAAAAAACAAACAATAAAAAACAAAACAAAAAAACAAAAAACAAAACAAAAACAAACAAAAAAATGTGAAGAAAGTGTCAAATTTCCTGACAGCTACAGTGTTTTATTTTTGCTATTCATATATTCATTTATTTAGGGCTTCATGATTCCAGGTCGATGACCGACTATCATTTGGCCTGTGCATGGCCCATTTTGATTTATTTACTAACTTACATTACTTAGTTGTTTTTAATTATGTAGTAAACACTTGAAAATGCACCATCCAGAACAAAAGCTAAAATCTGTTAAATAACCTGTTTATTACCGCCAGTATAATCTTTTTATCAGTCTTGGGTAACCATCTTTCTGAGTCCTGTATTCATCACTCTGTTGCTTTTCTTTTTACATATTTATTGTATCTACATATATACCTAAAAAGTGTCTTTTATCTTAGTTGTTTTAAACATTATTCTATGGAGATCATGCTGTTTGTCATTTTGGGGAATATACTTTTTTCACCTAATAATGAATTGCTGAGGTCCATTCATATTGCTCTTCATTGCTGTAGTCCATTCATGTTTTATTGCTGGCTACTATTCAAAATTATGTGAAAGTATAATTGCAGTGATTTAAAGCATTCTTTATAAATAGCCTCTTTAGGTCTTCATTGTGAACCACATCCAGGTTAGCTGGTCACCTGAGCCTGCTGTTGGCGCTCAACGACCCTATCTATGTACACCCTTTGATTGTAATTTGTAGTTGTTAAAATGTGCTCTAAATGAACAACCTTACTTCATTTAAAAATCTCAGTAATTTAATCGTATTTGTCTGTTCAGAGACTGTAAGTGCTAGTCTATGTTCTTCTTTATTCAGAGACATAAAACCCTAAAATTTCACTATGAGGATAATATCATATAAACATTAGTGACTTCTAAATCATTTGTTCATTCCAGGTTTAACAAGTCTCTTTCAGTGTATTCCCTCAGGATATTTTCCTTTTTCCCCACCTATTAAAATATTTTCTGCTAACATTGGTGAAAAACATAATAAAGGTTTGTCAGGAACTCTTGGAACATATAAGCTACTAAGAGCTTGACTTTCTTGTTTCTTCTTGTCTATAGCTTAACAAAGAGCATTTTTTTCTGTAAGCTAAAGGAGTAATGCAACTGTTTGGGGCCTTATTCTGAAAAACTTCCTGGAAGAATTTCTAAAATTTGTTAAAAAACAAAAAACTATTTGTGATAAGTTCAAGACTGATAAAGCATGATTAAAAGTGACCAATCAAGGAGCCTTCTGCCTTTGTCCTTAATGTATTTGCCCAAATGATATTTATTATGTAGTGGTTGAGACCCTCCCAGTTCAAGGGGCAGACTTTGGGTCATATTTTGGCTCTGTTGCGAACCAGCTTCATGGCCCTTGACTTGTTTAATGACTGTATGAAGAAATTTTCTGACCTGAAAACGGGGAGAGTAAGTACAGCTATCTCATAGGGTCATTGTGAGATTGAAATAAGATAATGCTTATTGTCTTACTTAATGTTTAACTAAATGACAGGTGCATCTCAGCTCTATCTGTGTTAAATATTGTCAACAAGTCCACACTGGTCTTTGACTTGGAGTGATAATTTATGCTTGTGACAAAGAGCTGTTTCTCACACCTCATTGCGTGTGTTTATAATGCACTACCAGTCCGAGAAGACACAGAAAAACAGGGTAAAAAGAATCTCTTACCTAAGCAAATGCTAACCTGAAATTCCGTTGACGTCACAATAGGAAGTTATGGCCTACTCAACATGATTTATCTATTATTAAATACATTTTAAAAGAAATTAGAAGATTAACAAGTGGATGATTCTGCCCAGTGTTTTCTTATAATCTTTTAAGGGTGGCTTTGGAAAATATTTAAATCTCAAAATTCCTACATCCTATCTAACAGCATGCTTTTGTCTTGATAGCCACTCTTTAATTTCACACACTCACTCTCCTAATTAGAATTGTGTAGTGTTTTAGATATTCAGATTCTAACACACCTTGAAATGTTTTACAGATTTATTGGCCTGCTGCAAAGGAACGGGTGGAATTGTGTAAATTAGCTGGGAAAGATGCCAATGTAAGTATGAGACTTTAAAGAACATCTTTGTTAAACTGGTGCTGATATGATAACAAATATTTATATTGGGTTTTATTGAATTAATGGCATTAGTATATTATTTTTAAGGCTACACTAATATTCTGTGTAAAGATTAATATGGTACAAAATGTTTCTACCTTGCCAGAAGGAATGACATTGTTCTCAGAAATTTAGAAATACTACCCTTTCCAAAGTGTTAATTCTGACTGTATTTTCTTCACAAAAAAAATCTCAGAAATACATTTGAAATATTTAAAAATAAACCATCAGAAAATACTGTATTTCTAGGGTTGTGTGTTTTTCATCTAATGCATATATTTTGTGAATGTACACAAAATCATCAGTGGTTTTAGCATTACAAACACACACTTGACATCTTAATTTAATTTGGGGTGAAATTAAACTTACAACATCTACAAGAATTCTTGCAAAAGTAGACATTATAGAGCTATTAAGAAAGATTGGTTGAAAATGAATAATACAACATTCTGGAATAAGAACTAGAAATAATTTACTCCAAAATTTATGTAAGAGTAACTATAGGAAATAACTTATAAAGGATAAATAGTGGGGTCCTAGTATAAACTTCTAGTTTAAGCTCCCTTAAGGACCAGAGAAACCCCTTTGACAGGTATAACTGCCCTCATCATCTTTGGGGTGTCTTGTCTGGATTGCTTTTGCACTGTCCAAGCTGTCTTACATGCTTCCCCAAATTGTGTTGCCTTTTTTTATCTCCAGCAATGCTGTGGCTCTAACTGCCTCTTCTCATCTGAATGTTCTGATTCAGGCCAGATGCTCTGTGTTCTGCCCTGACTTCTTGCCCTGTAATGATAGGGAGAATTGCTCTTCTTTGGCGAAAGAAATCACATCCTGGATGGAACTCAAGATGAAAAAGTTGTAACTTTGGGCAAAAGCATGGACATCATGAGGCTTCCTTTGCAGTATCCTGGAATGTTTCCTCTAACCACTATAACCCAGGAGTATTAAACTGAGCAGTGCCCTCATTTTTAATAACAGCAAACAGTATGTGTTGTTTGAAAGCATAATTATATTTAACAATTCTCACTTTATTATTGTGATAAAGGTAAAGCAACACGACGTATGTTGCCTAGTGAACTTAAGGGGAAGCTTAGAAGACTTTATTCACTCATTTGTTCATTCATTTATCCAACAAATATTTATTAAGAGCCTAAATATGTGCATTAATAGTGTATGAAAGCGCTCATGGATCTTTTAATCTAATGAGGGATATAGATATTACACAAATGATTCCTTATATGTAGCCACTGTACAGTTGGCCACAGGTTCTAAGTCTATAAATTCAACCAACCGTGCATCAAAAATATTCCAAAAATTCCAGAAAGTTCAAAAAGCAAACTTGAATTTATTGCTTACTGGCAACTATTTACATAGTGTTTACATTGTATTTACAATTCTTTACATAGCATTTACATTGTATTAAGTATTATAAGTAATCTAGAGATAAAGTATATGGGAGGCTGTGTGTTTGCCATTTTATATAAGGGACTTGAGCATCCTCAGATTTTGATAAATGTCAAGGTCCTGGAACCAATCCACCGAGGATACTGAAGGATGACTGTCCTGCAAAACAAAATAATCAAAACAAAGTAAAAGAAAAAAACTTTTGGTTATGCCTCATTCTGTATTCAGTTAGTGTTAAATGTGACTTTTGGGGCACATTTATGTTAGCAGAAATATATCAGAGAGTGTGTGCTTCAAATGCAACAGGAAAAAGTTTTTACATTTATTTTGCTAGAAATGAAAGAGTGTAAACTAATGTAGAATATATTCTTCCTTTCATGTCTCTAATCTCTCCACCCTGTTCAATGTCAGATGCCCTGTGAGCAGGTGCCCCAGTCTGCAAAAGCAACAGTACTTTTTTGAACTCATGGGAAAGAAAGATGCTTTGGTTGTGATTTTTCAAATTTACTTTGTTGCATAACAGTAGAAGCATGTCATAAACAGTGTGAACACTTTTGTGTTTCATCAGTACTGAGTGTAGGATAAGGAGGCAAGTAGGAAAAGGGTGTTTTAAATTTACTCCAACAGAGTAGTGTCAATTTTCCCATGGAACAGGTGAAGGATAAGCACTCAAGGTTAATCAGTGAAGTTTTAATTGTGACAGTTTTCTCATTTCAGTATGTTCACTAATTCCAGTTGTAGAGTAACTCGGTTGCCCCTCTTATCAAGCTAAAACAAAGGGTGATAAACTTTCTTGAAGGTGATATCCTAGAGAGTACATAAGACCCAGTATATGGAACCTATTCTTCCAATTCAATTGTATTTGAGAGCTTGTAGTCACCTCTGACTTTAAGTACACTTTAAAGTACACTGTGTACTTTAAGTACACTGTTAACCTAGGATTAGAGATTTAGGGAGCTTCTCTCTTTTTACTGAAGTCTATAAAGTTTGCTGTTGAATTATGTAGGTGTAATGCAAGTCTTTGTTTCCTTCTTTTCAATTTGCCCCTTTAAAATAATACTGTATTTTAGAGTTACTAAGAATAGCTAACATTTTTATAGCACTTACCATGTTCCAGGAACTGCTTTCAAAGCTTTATACCTATAATCTCGTTTAATCCTTACAACAATACGGTATGTTAGATTTTATTTTTATTCCTCATTTTCCAGATGAGAAGACTGAGGCCAGAACGTTTAAATGACTTGCCCAATATAACATACCTAGTAAATATTGAATTGAATCCAGAAGGCTTGCCCCACCATCTATGCTCTTATAATACACTATAATCTACACATCAAGGTCTGAGTTGTATGTGTAAGGTCTACAAACTGTATCCCTCAAATCATTTCTCTCTTCACGATAACCATAATGCAGATCCTCATTTTACAGCATTACATAGATTTTGGCCAACAGAAAACTGAGGCAAGTGTGTGGTTTTATTAACATCTTTTATTGCCTTTGGCATTACCCTCTCTCCTCCCTTCTCTCTAGTAATTTTTACCTACTTCCCAAGAGTGTGTTTTGAATTAACAAGTGTTTGGAAAGACTGTCCCTTTACACAAAGGTACTATATAACTGAAAAATAGTGAATTATTTACCATAATGAAAGTTAGCTCATTGGCGTGGGAAGGGAGTGGAAGGAGAGGAAACAAAAGAGAGCTATTCCACTTTCTTGAGCACAGTCCCCAGTTTAATCCAAGGAAGGGAAGAGGTGACAGGAAGCTATTTGGTTGCATTTTGTGTCTGCTTCAAATATTATTCAAAAGAAAGTCACTAAAGAAATGTCTGGTCCTGCTATAAAAGAGTGGGATAAACTGCTCAGTCCAGGCAAAAGAATGCATGGGGTGTGGGCAGCCTGAGTGGTCGGCTTGACTGTAGAGGCGCACAACCTTGTCAATGGAGACATTACATAGGGTTAAAGGGTCTTCCATCTCTCAAGTTTTCTGATTACATTCTTTTTTTCTTTTTTAAGAACATCTAAAGTAAAACAAAGTGTTCATTGTAGAAAGTTTGCAAATTATATAGAATTCATCTGTAAATAGTTCTTCCCCCATGAATATTACCCAGAGATAGCTGGTGACATTTTGATGTTTATTCTTCTATCTTATCTATTTACTATTTTTCAGAATGAAATCATTGTATACATTGTCCCTTAAAACATTTTTTTTTCACTTCGCAGACTGCCATGAGCATTTTCCCATGTCATTAAATTCCTTTTTTATAACACTACTTTTAATAGCTGCACTGCATTCCTTTATATATTATTTCATCAATCCCCTATTGTTAGAGTTTTGGTAGATATCCAGTTTTTACTATTGTGAATGATGCTGCACATAAAAAGCCTTATATATAAATATTGTGAACATCTTAGGTTATTGAGTACAATTACTGGTCAAAGGATATAAAATCTTTTATATACATTGTAAAATGGCCCCCCAGAAAGTTTATGCTTCTTATGCTTTATCCAGCAGTGCATGCTCTTAAGAGGGTATATTTCCCCATACCCTTGCTAATGTTGGATATAACATATAGTTAATGTTTAATACTAATACATTAATGAATGAAATAAATACATTTAATTTTTGCCAACAAAAAGAAAATTATTTTTGTTGTTTTAGCTTGACATTCTTTTTTTTTTTTTTTTTTTTTTCGGTACACGGGCCTCTCACTGTTGTGGCCTCTCCCGTTGCGGAGCACAGGCTCTGGACGCACAGGCCCAGTGGCCATGGCTCACGGGCCCAGCCGCTCCGCGGCATGTGGGATCTTCTGGGACTGGGGCACGAACCAGTGTCCCCTGAATCGGCAGGCGGACTCTCAACCACTGCGCCACCAGGGAAGCCCAAGCTTGACATTCTTTAATTACTATAAATGCTAAATATTTTATGTAGTTGTAAAATTAGGATTTATATTCATATATTATTACTTTCTGATCCACTCACATAAAAAAATATTCTTTCCTAGTTATCCTACTTGATATATAGATTTTGATAGGCATATCTCTCAATTTTTTTCCCTTTAAAATGTTTTTCTTTGCCTTTCTACCTCAACTGGTTTTGCTCTGTAGAAATCCTCCCCTGTGAGATGTTTCATTTTTAAGAGAGAAATGGGATATTTGGATTTTCATATACTTATTTTGAAGCATTGACAACTTATTAAAATATTTTCAACATTGTAAGACCTAAACGGATATCTTTGCAGACTGAACTCTATCAGAAGTTTCCTAGACAAACGTAAGGTGTAGCACAATGATAGGCATGTGGCGAATGATCACAAAATATTTGAGGATCACAATATTCTGCAAAATATGCTAAACACAAAAACAGACCACATTCTTTTTTTTTTTTAATCTATCAATCTTTTTCTTTTTTTTAGATGTTGGGGGTAGGAATTTATTAATTAATTAATTAATTTTTGCTGTGTTGGGTCTTCGTTTCTGCGCGAGGGCTTTCTCTAGTTGTGGCGAGCGGAGGCCACTCTTCATCGCGGTGCGCGGGCCTCTCACTATCGCGGCCTCTCCCGTTGCGGAGCACAGGCTCCGGACGCACAGGCTTAGCAGTTGTGGCTCAGGGGCCCAGCCGCTCCGTGGCATGTGGGATCTTCCCGGACCAGGGCTCGAACCCGTGTCCCCTGTATCGGCAGGCGGACTCTCAACCACTGCGCCACCAGAGAAGCCCAGACCACATTCTTAATCATAAGTGTCTTTTCATATATAACCTAAATAAATTAAAATTAGTGATTATAAGTCAGTTATCAGAAATACATATAAAGCTGTATTGGATTTAACTGGACTATATGTAACGTTAGAGAATTACAAGTAGTTCTGTTTTGCTAATATTTTTCTAGGTATTAGGGGGAAACAAAAATTCTAAGTGGTGATATATAAACTAATATTTACTTGTCTTTTCTCTAAGTATTGTTTCATATTTGTTTTATTTATTTAATTGTATATCTCTTTAGATATATGTAAGGATGTGGATGAGAGGTAAAAATTGAAATAAATAATCTTACTTGAGAGAATTAGAAAGTTGATACTCGTTTTTAGTTCTCTCTCTCTTTCTTCCAGTGGAGAGTTAGGGAGGTGGGAAGCGTGGGGAAGGAAGGAGAAATTCAGTTCTTTTCCCAGGTTGAGTACGTTACTGGCTGAATTGAATTGTTTGGTGTCATGCCCCAACCCTTGCCATTGTGGGCAATAGCTGATAAATTAGCCAGCTTTCAGGGAAAGTTAAAACAGCTGCTTCTCGAATTTATCTTTCTTTATGCCTCACAGAATTACACCACCATTAATAGCCATGCCGGTCACTAAGTGAATTAAGTCAAGTTAATTATTGCTCATGCTGTTGAAGCAGATCTTGGAAGCTTTATATATTAAAAGAGAAATCATTGTAAAGGCTTTTGCTTTGCTTCCAGTGTTTGGCTGAAATGTCCACCCCAGGCAAAATTTAAAATGAGACCTTCTCTTTTAGAATCTCTGTCCCCGGTTTCTTCCCCTCACTGCCCTGTCATTGCCTCCAGGCTTCCCAGAGAACTGCCCTCCATCAACTTCACCACAGAAAACTTTGAGCAGAACTGACTTTTTTGGTAAACTGTGTCAGATAACTCAGGATACATGGTTCTATTCCATGGCAGCCCAATCTGAGAGAAGAGAGGAATTTCAGAAATACATCCTTGGTGACATCTCACCAAAGTAAAAACTAGCATAATAGGTTACTTTCCAGGGCTGGCTGCGTTTTAATAAAGTAACTCCCAGGAAAGTTAAAGGATGGGAAATGTTTTAGGTGTGATTCAGAGCTTTTTCTTTATCATCACTCAAATTATATCTCCTATGTGTGTAAAACTTCACTCTGGGCCTCATTTGCCTTTTTAAACAGTGCTGTGTCTCTCACAGTCCCTAGTCTTTCTGACTTTATAATTTATAATCTGGAAAGGCAGTTGTTTTATTTCTTTATACAAATATTGATTTCACAATCTTGTAAGATTACTGTGTTACTCGGCTTGGGCTACCATAATAAAATACCATAAACTGGGCTGCTTAAACAACAGATATTTATTTCTCACAGTTCTGAAGGCTGGGAAATCCAAGGTCAAAGTGCAGGCCGACTTGGTCTTTGGTGAAAATTCTCTTTTTGGCTTGCAGGTGGCTATCTTCCTGTGATATCTGCACAGGGCAGAGAGAGTGAGAGCGAGTGCCCTGGTCTCTTCTTAGAAAGGCACTAATCCTATCATGAGGATCTCACTCTCCAAACCTCTTCTAAAGCTAATTACCTCCTAAAGGCCTCACCTCCTAATACCATCACCCTGGGAGGTTTAGGGTTTCAACCCATGCATTTTGGGAGGACACAGATATTCACTCCATAACAATTACCCTCTAAATTCTATGATCCTTTGGTAACACTGAGCTTTTGAAAAAATGGTGAAATCACTGGCAGTGAGTGAATCCCACCTTACTCCAGGCATATAACTCTACTCTTGCCCTCCTTGTGTACTGTTCCATGTGTAGATTTCACCCTGCATAAATCTCTTCATGGGGAAAAGACCAATAAATAAAAGTCCCTTCAGTGAGCATGAGTGAGCAAAATGAAAGCTAGAGAATATTAAAATCTCTTACCCTAGCAGTGAAGCCATCATTGCAATTTATCTGCTGATTGCATATATTTTTCCTCTTTTTTTTGCCTTGGCTTATCTCATATTACTGTGTCATTCGTTCAAAACCATTAGTAGGGCATATTTACTCTCTGAATTAGGTTTTCATTTGCGATTGTCTAGCATGATGTAAAAGAACATGAAGCTAGTTCTCTGTGGTGCCTTTGTGTCAATAGAAAATAAATTCTCTTCATCAAACACCTTGATGGAAGGGTGGAAAACACAGAATATGATTTTGTTAAGTAAGATTATCTGACAGAAAATTGTCTTAATGAATATAAAATTTTCCTTTCTTAGGAGGCTACGTATAATAATTATATGAGAACATATACTAAACATATGAAAATATTCAAGGTAACAAAGATGTCTACAGTGTGATTTGCACTTCCTCAGATAGGACTTTTTTCACAGCATACAACCTGTGTAACCATATGCAGTGGCCCTTCTGCTTATACAAAGTGCCCACTCTTCCTACCTGATAAAGAAACATCCTTCCCTTGCGTGGTTAACTGAGGGGTTGGAACTGTCCTTTCATATAGTCTTAAGCAACTTCTTTGTTTATAAGGAAGCAGAGAGCAGAAAACTCAATAAGTTAGTTCTTTATAACATTTTTCTGTAGTAGAATGTGCAGATTTTATTCACTGGGATCTACAAATTCTTGAGACATAAGATTGCCAGGCTAGCTGGACAGAGGAAGAACTAGGTACTAGGAAGTCTGTACCACAGATATGGAGACATAGCTATTCATTCTAAAATCAGAACAGCCACTGGGATATTGATTATTCTGTATAGATCAAAATCAGAGTAAGTGATAAACAATTATTAAATGTTATATTCTTTAATTTAGTCCACATAACAATCATAATCCTATCAGCTAAGTTGTTGTCTGCCTTTTAAAAATTTTACTTAATTTTAAAAATCATCCTACCAGTTAGGTCATTATCTTTTTTATTTTTTAATACCCTCCTCCTAACGACCCTAACAACAACAGTGACCTGACAGGTGAAGGACCCGTGGCCACTCAGGCAGAGAGAAAATGGACTTTTTCTCTGAATCTCAGTCGTTTCGTAGATTTCCAACCTCCTTGGTAAACACCTGCCCACCTCCTGGGTAAAGTTGATCTAGAATAAAAGTAGACTACTGCCCAGTGTTTCCTCAGGAGTCTTTGGGCCCAGGAATCATGAAGCCATGGTTAACAAATTATTGCCATTAATTATGTAAAGAGAAGGGATGACTTACAGAAGATGAATTGAAAATAATATATAATAACAAGAATGACTACTCTGAAAAACTGAGTCACTATTTACAAGTAATTGGGGGATAGAAAATAATTAAGTTATAAAGATATACATTGGAAAGAAATATTTTTAGGCCTAAACATTTGCAAAAGAGGCAGAAATACGTCTCTTAAAATTTTGACTTGGTGTAAAAAAATATTTATGGAAAAAACAGAAGAGATTCTTGAAATAAGCAGGAATTAAGGTAAGTCTTAAAGGCTCTGTAACATTGAAAATAAATGGAAATAAAGTGGTAGGCAATTCCGGAAAATAAGAACGGGCTAATATATAGGAAGACACATACGTGTTGAGTGTTTTGTTTAGCGTAGCTGAGACAGTTGAAGTTGCACACAGGAGGTTCTATATGGGATAGACAATGTGGGAACATCAGAGCATGATGGGTTTGGTTCTGTAGGAAATCCTTGAAAGAAAGTATGGATACCTCATTCACATTATGTTCATTCTCTAGGCCCCATTGAGTCCCACTATAGAGATGTGCATTCTAGCACTGTGATTAGTTCAAAACCTTATTCAAAAAAACTTCAGTCACTCATTAAAGCCATAGTTTCTAATTTGTTTTGCCTCCTTTGCTAAGTCAGGTGTTAAACATTTCTCATAAGTCTTTTTTATTTTAGTATTTATTTTTGATAATTAATCTACTTGGGAAACAGGTGGTGTGAATGATAATCTTTCAAATACCTGAATTGTATGCTAATGCTTTTATTTTTTTATGCCCAATAGACAGAATGTGCAAATTTCATCCGGGTACTTCAACCCTATAACAAAACTCATGTTTATGTGTGTGGAACTGGAGCATTTCATCCAGTATGTGGATATATTGATCTTGGAATCTACAAGGAGGTAAATATAATGAAATAGCACAAAAACAATTATAATAACTTGTTACTTAATGCCTATGACATAAAATAGTTAGACTTGAATATAAAGATTGAATCGTATTCTGTGTGAACTGAATAAGAACTTATATTCCAAACCACTTTATGGATTGCCATTTTGATTGTACACTTTATCCACCTAATAAAAATTTCTTCATTAAAAGTTTTTTTAGTGATATGATTAAAATAAATGGTATACAGTGTTGAAAGTGCTTGTTTTCTAGGCTCTATGTACAGCTTTATTTTCTCTTGAGTTTCCTTTATAACTAAATCTATTTAGTATGTTGCGGTTGGTAAAAATTTATTTCCCATAAGACCTCGCAACGGAATGATATCTTATAAATAATTTAATTTTTCCCATCCAACAAATTTGACCTGTTACTTATGTTTACAACAGTAGACACTAAATACAGATAATTTTAATGATTTTCTTAAAATTGTATGGATACTTGTTATCACACTGGACTTATTATTTCTGCCAGACCAAAGTGACATAGTGGAAATGTGGGATGTATTAATTAGGAGTAATGTATTCCAGCAATCAATGAGCATTTCAATAAATGAGAAACATTCAGGTTACAATAATTTAATCAACAACTAACACGTTAGAGTACTTTCTTTGTGTCATGGACTGTGCCAGGCACTTTACATGGATTGTTTTTTTAATTTCACAACACAGTTAATGAAGTTGGTACCTTAATAACTTCCAGTTTGCAAGTTAGTAAAAACTGAGTCTCAGTAGAATGAAATACCATGCCTAAGTCACCCAACTAATAAATGGCCTAGCAAGGAATTGAACCAAAGTAGTCTATCGCTAGAGCAAGCATGCCCAACTGAGCTTTAGAATATGTACTCTAAATCATTCCTTTGTGTGGGTTGATGGGTTACACTGTCATCCTTATGTTTATGTATATACTTCTTGTGAATAACCACACATATTTGCAGGGTAATTGGCTGCGTGTTTGAAAGTAAAGTCTGGGCTCATGGTACAGGTTTCTTTACACTGATTTAACTGATTCAAGCAGAGATCAAACCCACAACTGTGGCTGGATAAATTTTTCTCTCTAACCAACTTGTCTAACCAGCCCAGACTCATGGTTTGAAAGTAAAGCAACCCTGATAGTTAAATCTCTGAACCACTAGGAGACTTGGCAACTTGAATCCATCATACTTTGTTGCCAGTGTAATGTTCTCTTGCCTAGCTTTGATGAAGGGTAATATGTAACAGTGGCTTATAGCATAGGCTGCAATTACATGAGATAGCCCCACATCTTGGATGTGTTTTGAGGCCTGGGGCTAAAAGCCAAACTCACAACCTGCTGAGGGATGCAAATAGTGTTCATTAACTCCTAAAAGTCACAAATGCTGAAAGGGAATATAGAAGGAGCTAATTACTTAGCTTGAGACTGTCAGAAAGCCCAGGGGCAGTCAGATTTACAAGTTCTGTGAATAAGACAATTATGAGTGAACAGGGATATTGAGCCTTGTGAGTTTTCCACTAGTCAGGAGTACAGGTAATTGTATGGCAGCCCTGCTTGAAGATCGTTCTCTTCTAAAATGAATTATTAGTCCCAGGATTCACTGTCCATTCAGAGGGAAGGCACTTCCATCTTCAAATAGATAAGATTGCTTCTCAGGTGGCTGGGAACAGGGAAGAGCAACAGATAACAGGGATGGAGGAGAGAAGTGTGCGAAGCCCTCTTCCTGGGGACCACTGTTTTGTGTGCCTGGGGCAACGGGAAGAAAGGGGAAACAGCTAAAATAAATCCCAGATTTCTATCTTTGGCAGTGAGTTGGAGAGGGGTGTTATTTGTTGAGATGAGAAGAGTAACAGATTTGTGGGGGAAATCGTGAGTTAGTTTTGTACATTCTGCATTTGAGAAATGTTCCGTAGGTCATACCAAGTGGGCGGTTGGATTCAGATTTCAGGATAGAAGTCAGGGCTGTTGACAACAACTAAGAGCTAAACATGAGGAGCCAGAGTTTGAATTATGGCTCGGATCGTTTACCATGGCTCCACGGTCTTCTGCATAAACTCTCTAAGCTTCTGTTTATTCAGCAAAATGATGACAATAATAATAGTAACTCAGAGTTATTTTAAGAATAAAATGAGAAAATGATTGTGCATAGGCTTCGGTATAGCCCTTGCTCTATTCCAGTCACTTAATTCGCAGCCGTATTAGGCAACAAGAACACAGAAAGGCAGAGACAAGTATTTCAAAAGTATGTATATAAACTTTATTTCAGAATAGTGTCTGCAGTCTCTATCTATCTATCTATCTATCTATCTACCTATGTATCTACTCTGCAATACTGGGGGTGCCTGATAGTTGTTTAATAATTATATTGGAAGTATGTTCTTTCCTCTGGAATCTCCCTTCTGCTGCAAATCTCATATTTAAATATTAATAGTATTAATAATATTAATAATAATTTTTCCTAATGTGATAGTTAAACATTTCCTATTCTTATCTTCTTATGTCTTTACTTCAACAGTATTTCTCTGTGTGCAGTTTAGACAGGTACTTTTTTGCATGATTAATTAGGCTTAAGGAATTTAATGGGGAAAATCTTATAAAATTGAAGTTGTCTCAAAAAAAGTGTCATGTCATTCAGTTTACCTCAGGAAGTCCATTTAATCAGCCATTATTTTTTTACATCATTTTCCTGTTGGTATCCTTGACTCTGGCTCAAGGAAACTTGCTTTCCTGCTGTCTCCTTTCTCCAGGAGATTATAAGGGAGACCTTGTCCTTAGCCTCCGCAAATACCAATTCTATGGGCTTATCTTGAGAATTTAATGAAATGCTGCGTTTTGACAACAGAAGTCTGTACAATTATAAGGGTTTATCTAGGACTTTGTATCAACTATGACATTCTCCCAGATGTTTTCTTGGTTTTTCTTTTTTAGCTTTTCACTATAATCTTCTGGCACACCAGGATTCAGTTTACTTTTTCCCTTTACAACATCCCATTATAGGCTTTAGAGTCAACAGTTCTGTTTGACCTGTGGCGAATAATGTGCCCTTAATATTTAAACATTCTTAAGAGCCGTGATCTGTAGGTGTTTTTCCCTGACATATCTCTAGCCCCATCCACAGTTGGGAAACATGCCCTAAATGTGTTCTCACTGGACTTTTTTCATGCCTAGGCGCCACTATCACAACTTGTCATTAGCTGAACTGTTCTAACTAAACATACTTGGGCTTGATCATGTTACATGGTCATGGTGAGTCTATACATTAATTTCAACACATTTCTAAATCCATGAGTTTGAAATCCTGAGACTAGATTAGTTAAGAACATGAACTTTGGAGACAGCCCTGAGTTCAAGCTACTGCTTTGCCTCTTATTCACTATGTGATGCTGAACAAGATACTTACCCCCTTTTATGCTCAATATTCCTCTTGTAAAGCTGGAATTAAAGTAGCTACCTCTTGAGGTTAGTGGTGAAGATTCAATGAGACAATGTACATCAAGTTCCTGGCCCATGGTTAGTATGTATTAATTGTTAAGTACCATTACTCTTAGTATTAAAGTGTATTTACTTAAAACTATAAAATGGCAAATGTTAATCATGCTGTTTAAATTGGTATTACTATTTTTTAATAAGGCGGTAATTACTGTTGATCCTGTTAATAAGAAAAAGATCTGAAATGACACATCATACAATAATAATAATCCAAATATTTCCTCTATCCCTTTTGCTTCTTTACTTGCTTTCTAGGTAAGTGGCACTGAATGATCCCTTTTAATTGCATGTGTGCTCTGATATAACTGTAGATATGCCATCTAGAGAGAATATCTGAAATGCTGAATTTCTCTAACTAGTACATTTGCAGCCTGAGTCATCAGTCTTTTTGCTGGATGACAGTGTTGTCATTGTTATGAAACACTCAAGCTCATGGGGCCATATTCATTATACATTCATATTTTTCTTGGAAAGTTCAACTTAAGATGTTTTTTTTCCCTGAATGTTAAAAGTCTGCCAATGCCATTCTGTCTGTGGCCACTATTATAAAAATAGATGTTTCAGCCAAAATAACTATGTGGCTTTAATGTGCATAGTGTTTTCGTAATAGTGAAAATACTACAACAGGATTTTTTTTGCCCACATGTATCAACAGCTCTGAAAATGAACTGCCTGCCTTACAACGCTTTTAAGTCACTAAAATTACAAAATATCACGAAGCTTAAGTAATTTGGTATAGTTGTAGATACTTAGGTAGATAGGCCATAACAGTTATGAAAGTATAATTATTATAGTAAATTTATTCCTTAGAGGAGGAACTTGGCTTATTAGGCTCAATAAATTAGTTATTAGGCTTAAGAAGTAGGCGTGTTTGATGGTGATTTCGATTATGATAGTGGTCCAGGCTAAATGAATCGATGAGGATATTGCTACTTCCGGTTGAAAAATTCATTCATTATTATCATCATTACTTTGGGCAAATGGAGACCAAAACATGGGAACTGAGTCTTGCTAGAAATAATATTTGTGGAAAAGTTAAGAAGCACAGCATGATGTGCGTGCTGTATGCTCAGTTTCTGTTGAATTAATGAATTAGAATTTCGTTCTTATCTCCTACGTTCTTGCTGATTCGGATATTTTTTTAAAAATCTCACTTGTGTTAATATTTCTCATAACAGGAAGTTATGTTCAAACTAGACACACATCATTTGGAGTCTGGCAGACTGAAATGTCCTTTTGATCCTCAGCAGCCTTTTGCTTCAGTAATGACAGGTAAGATCCGTGATGGATAGTTCTAGCTTTTAGGTGTTTTTCTAAAAAGGTGTGTGTCGATTCAACCACATTTTCTCAATGAGTTAAAGATTATTTTGGATTAACCGTCCACTGGCTGTTTGGTTGTAGTTTTTTAGTGTCAAGTCTCTCTATACTTAGCTCCTTATCCATAAAGTGAGGCTCCAGTAATCCCTAACGTCAGCACAGTTACATTTTAAATGAACTTCAGGTTGAATTCTTCTTAATACAAATGACACACATGCAATTGTGCTATAATTCTACATGTAGCTGTCCCAGATTTTCTTATCTTTAGCGATGCCCCATTTGGTTCACTAAGGCAGTTAAATTGAGCAATTCCTTGAACATAATATGTTACAAAATATGTTGAAGATGTGAGTGTGGGGATTAATAATAAGACGTAAGTGGATAAATGAATAAAACAGATAAATCAAACTGTAGAATGCAGATAAAAGAATGGTATAACACCTCTCACCCCAGTTTCACCATAACCTGATTACATTAATGGCAATGTGAAATTTTTGCTAGCACATTCAGTCTTTTCTTGCTTTGTATACATCTTAAATTCTCTTATGGGAGGACTGTCCTGTTTAAAGAAGGCAGTACTGTGTGGTCTGAAGTCTTTTCTGAGGAATGTCGGCATGACCTCTGAATTTCAACCATTATAAGGGCTTCTTTTGTCTTGGTTTGGTTCATGACTTCAGTCTCTTTTTATTTAACTTGTCCATCAGATGTCTGAATAGACTATCAGAGTGACGCCCCATGACATTTTAATTTTCACTTAGCGAGAACTAATGCTCTTCCTTTGAAGTGAAAGTGTGTGTGTTTTTTGAAAATTATGTGACTAATGTTCAGTCATTATCCTCAGAAAATGAGATTGATGATTTGTGATTCTGATCTGTCAAGTGGGGTTGACACATCCTTAATAAAAAACAATAGATTGTAGGTGTTGGTGACCCCTCGTAGGAACCCCTGAGTAATTTAAATACAAAGAAGACAGTTTTAAAGTCTGGATACACAGATCCAACTTTTATGTTGAAATACACCATTTTTTCTGGCAAAATGTTTGAATATTTGTAGTTTTATGTTTCAAATTGATGGTGTGTTTTTATTCTTACCAAACCTTTTTCATAATGTCTTTATTGATGTTGTTATTGTTATTCTTCTACTTTTTAAAACTTGCCCCACAATGAAATACTGCCTTCCACCATATATACTTAAGAGATGGAATCAGTACCATGTCTACATTTACTTTACATAACTGGATTTCTCTCTTTTTTGGGGGGGGGGGTGGTTTCTCTCTTTTATATGTATGTGTGTGTGTTTCCCCCTTTTGAAAGTCGACTATTGTCATGAGTATTTAGGTTGGTTGTCTCAGGTAGTTCAGGAAAAGTCTTATTTCAGTGGATGTAATCGGAGGATTTTGAAAGTATCTGAATCACTTATGCAAAGGCAGAATTTTCAAGATATGTTTCTGAGGAAAATTGAACTTTAGTGATAAAACAGTGTCTGTAGTTGTTCTTCTATTTAGGCATTTAAAAAATCTAAATGCTCTGTAGAGATTAGCTGTTTTTTAAATTTTAGTCTATTAAGTGTAACCCCAAGTAGTTGAATATAAAGATTTCTTGAAACAGAGGCTTAGCTCTCAAAGGGGTAATGCATGCTATTGTAGGGACCGTATTCTTCCTGCCTCAGGCCGCTCTCCCACTACATGCTAACCAGCATTAGGGAACATGGACCACCATTCCCCTCTTTTCCAACCCCCATCCTTTTCTCCCCCTCCTCTTCCTTCTATCCTTTCTTCCTCTCCTCTCCCCCATCTTCCTCTCCTCCCCTTTCCCTTCTTCCTCATTTCTTTCCTCCCTCCTCCCCCTTCTCCACCTCTTTCTACCTCTCTAACCCCCTTTCTCCTCTTTTCTTCTCTTCTCTCTCTCTCCTTCTGTCTCTGGTAAACATGGATATTCACTTTACATAAATAACAGGACAGAGAAGTTTGGTATGCAGTAATGGCAACATCTTTCCTTTTTCAGAAATGCCTGTTTATCAGAGCTATTAGAGACCTGATTAGCTACAAGGAATGCAACATGTTATAATTACAAAGTATGACTTCAGTGCTGAAAGCTCCCTTTCAGCAGAGGTTAGGCAAAGAAAAGTTGTGGTCACTGAGGTTGTGTCGGTTAAGTAAATACTAATTACACAATTCATTCCTCATTATGGCGTTTACTTTCTAAATATTTTTTTTGCGTTATTACAAAGAGAGACTCCTAATTATGATATGTCCTTGAATTATTTGTGGGGAGAAGGGAAAGAAGAGGAACTTATTCATAACAGAAGCTAAATGCATGTGCAATTATTAATTCGGAAGACACCGGCCTTTTTTATATTCAAGTAGTAGTTAGCATCGGCTTACCAAAGTTCGCTGAGTTATCTTTTCTTCAACTAAGCAGATTTTTCAAAATCTGAAGGGGAAATTTATGAAACAATATATTTCTGATGTTAAGCAATAGACATCATTGGTTTCATGCTGTGAAATTAGCCTATTGTCAGCCGTGTCTGCTGGTAAACTCTTAGAAGTCCTGAGTATTCGTTTCTCCCTTGCAGATGAGTACCTCTACTCTGGAACAGCTTCTGATTTCCTTGGCAAGGACACTGCATTCACGCGGTCCCTTGGGCCTACTCACGACCACCATTACATCAGAACTGATATTTCGGAGCACCACTGGCTCAATGGTTAGTGATTTTCACACTTTTGATCGTTTTGCCTTTGCTTTTGGGTAGATAAGAAACTCATGATTATTCATTCAGATGTGTTTTGGAAGGGATTTAGCTCAACATATAAAATACATTTGAAATAGTTCCTCAGTGTGTCCGACAAATCTCCAGAACCTACTGTGTATATAATAACAGTTGACATTTATTGTGTGTGTGTGCTATTGTCCTTGACATTGTTCCATGCGCTACTTTTTTAAAATATTCACAATGATGTAATATGAGAGATGTGTTATTATTATTATGTGCTTTCTTTTTCTTTTTTTCTTTTTTTTTTTGCTGTATGCGTGCCTCTCACTGTTGTGGCCTCTCCCGTTGCGGAGCACAGGCTCCGGACATGCAGGCTCAGCAGCCGTGGCTCACGGGCCCAGCGGCTCTGCGGCATGTGGGATCTTCCTGGACCTGGGCATGAACCCGCGTCCCCTGCATCGGCAGGCGGACTCTCAACCACTGCGCCACCAGGGAAGCCCTGTGCTTTTTAAAGATGAATAAACTGAGGTAGAGAGAAGTGGAGTAATTTGGTCAAGGTCTTACAACTTGTCAGTTGCAGAGCTGGGATTCAAGTTGGCAATCTTTCTCCTGCTATCTGTTTTTTAATGACTAAGCCAAATACTGTCTGTGAGCATAATAGAAAGGGGTTATTGTAATGCTAACTTCTTTTATTTAAAAAATAATTTCTATTTTGGTTAAAACATGTCCCTCCAAAAATTTAAGCATATTGATATTGACATGAGTTTGTCTGATTACTTTTGTGTTTAGCGGTCATACAGTATTCCGAATTTTCAACAACAACAAAAAGACTTCCTAAATGAATTTATTTAATGGAAGGAATAGTGAAAGCCTTTTTTTTTTCTTTTGCCCCACTGCTTTACAACAGGTCAGGTTTTATCATGATTTTTTAAAGTTTTCTGATTAACATAGGAATTTATTTCACCGCATGGCACACAGCATTTCTCATTCCCCCTATAAATATTGGGTTTTAGTGGAGGAGGCCTGGGTAGAGATTTCCTAGGGGCTATCTCTGTATCTCTCAGTATCATTCAAGCAGTGACAACATAAACAAAAGGGAAAAACACTTCTAAAACATTTCTTTAGTCAAAACCTCCAGATCCATTTGTTTACACAACAGTGTGATCTCTGTTGACCAAAAGAGAACCCTATTAACAGAGTAAACAAATTTAGAATATCCCCAACTAAGTGATTACTGTTCACTTCTTAACACTTGTGCAAGGCAGGCTGATCTTGTGAATATTGTGAAGGTTTCGTGGGAATTACTTGGTTTGAGAGTGACTCCATAGATTTTACCAGTAGAAAAGCTCAGTTATCTGTTTAGGTAACAAGATATTATGGATTTATTTTATTTTTTTTAAAGAGTTTGCTGTTTTGAAGAATGTTCACTCTTCTTTCTTAATTAATTTATTATTTATTTATTTATTTTGGCTGCATTGGGTCTTCGTTGCTGCGCGCGGGCGTCCTCTCGTTGCGGTGAGCGGGGGCTACTCTTCGTCGTGGTGCGCGGGCTTCTCACTGTGGTGGCTTCTCTTGCCGCGAAGCATGGGCTCTAGGTGCACGAACTGCAGTAGTTGTGGCTCACGGGCTTAGCTTCTCTGCGGCACGTGGGATCTTCCTGGACCAGTGCTTGAACCTGTGTCCCCTGCGTTGGCAGGCAGATTTTTAGCCACTGTGCCACCAGGGAAGTCCTGATATTATGGCTTTAAAATGAAGTATAGATTGCATTTCCCAGGCTTGGGATGGCAAACATCATCATGTTGCCACTCATTTAAGAGATTAGTCTATTTTTTCCTTACCTGTGACATGTCCAAAAGAAGTCAACAGTATTGCTAAAACAGTAAATGCAGTAAATATTTATTCAACTATTATTTGCCTAACATGCTGTTCTTAGGGCTGTGTGAAGAGAATTACAAAGTAAGAAACCTTTGCGCTGGTTTAGCATTCTCTTAATAAACAACTTTTAAGGGCCTGTGGCATACTGAATGCTCTTCTGTCCACTGGGCCTGCTGAGATTATAGGGGAGGGTCACTGACCTCATGGATGATAAATGCCTGGAGCATAGGAGGAGAGTGGGTGATGGAGCCAGAAAGCTGTAAGTATTTTCCTGAAACTACTGTGAAGTTATCTATTATTTAATTCTTTATTTTTATTTTACTGAGGTATAATTGATTTACAGTGTTGTGTTAATTTCTGCTGTATAGCAAAATGACTCAGTTATTTTATATATATATATATATATATATATATATATATATATATTCTTTTTCGTATTCTTTTCCATTACACTTTATCACAGGATATTGAATGTAGTTTCCTGTGCTATACAGTAGGACCTTGTCATTTATCCATCCTATATATACTGGTTTGCATCTGCTGATCCCAAACTCCCAGTCCTTTTCTCCCCCATCTCTCCTCTGTCTTGGCAACCAGGGGTCTGTTCTCTATGTCTTGGAGTCTATTTCTGTTTCATGGATATGTTCATTTGTGTCATACTTTAGATTCCACATATAAGTGATATCATATGGTATGTGTCTTTCTCTTTCTGACTTACTTCGCTTAGTATGATAATCTCTATGGTCCATCCACCTTGCTGCAAATGACATAATTTCATTCTTTTTTATGGCTAATATTCCATTGTATATATTTACCATGTCTTCTTTAGCCATTCATCTGTTAATGTATTTAATTCTTTTTTGTGTGTCTTTTTTTTGTAAGGGATAATTGACATATAACATTGTATTAGTTTCAGGTGTACAACATGATTTGATACTTGTATATATTGCAAAATGGTCACCACAGTAAGTCTAGTTAACTTCCATCACCACATATAGTCATAGAATTCTTTTCTTGTGATGAGAACTTTTAAGATCTACTCTCTTAGCAACTTTCAAATATTCAATACACCGTTATTAATTATAGTCACCATGATGTACATTACATCCCCAGGACTTATTTATTTTGTAACTTGAAATTTGTACCTTTTGGACCCCCCTTCACCAATTCCCTAATTTTAACCAGAAAATTAGATCTTTGTTGTTTATAGAGGTAACTGATAATAGCAGGAAGGGAAAACTAAAGGAGAAGGAGGACAGAGAGAGAAGGGGCCATTGCACCAAAAACAGGAAAATGAGGGTGGGACAGGAACAAAGGTAGTGGCAGTGGAGGTGGACATGAGAATATACAGCAACAAGTAATGGAAAGAGAAGATATCTGTTTGGGAATAGAAGAGTCTCAGGATATGAGGAAAAATTCAAGAGAAGATTTTGGGTACTGGGAAAACTTTGCAATGAAAGAAGTCAGTAGAAAGGAAGAAAGTGAAGGAGGGAGGCAGGATATACAGTAGAAGTCTCAGTGGATTGAATGCAGGCAAATGATTAAGAATTAGGAGACCTATTATTTATGGTTGTAGGACATTTAAGGCAGATTGCTTAGTGGTTAATAACCAGAGGGACCATATAACCTGGTCTGCCCTGGACATTTCCAGTTTACCTTTGCTGTTCTTTAACTCTCTGAAGTGTCCCAATTTAGACAAAAATTACAGCTCTTTTTTTTGTGGAACTTAATTACCTAAGTTTAAATCCTGACTCTCACTTATTTGTGACCTTGGTCAAACCTTTCTGTGCATTTAAATTCTTTGTCTAAAAACTTGGCATAATAATAGTATCTGTTCCCAGGGTGTTACAAGAATTAAATCTTATAGGGGAGTCTGATGGAAGGCAATTGTAAAAGCAATTCAGTGTCAATATTATCATCATCATCATTATTGTTATTCCTGAAGGTGAGAGAGGTAGCACGGTGGGACTAAAGCTCCGGATGCTCTGATTCTCTGATATCTACTTAGCATTTTTAAGTACAGACCACCTTTTCTTTCTCTCTCTCTACATTTCATAATTCTGTGAGCTCATCCATTCTAATAGTTTTCTGTGTTCTTGTTTCCTAAAACTGTATTTCCAACCTTTTCCTGTAACTAAGTGACCTTAAAAATATTTATTTCTATGTCTTACATTGTCATCTCAGATTAAACAAAAGGAACTAGTTGCTTAATATGGGAGTAAAGATATCTAAGCCTTGGCCTTGATTGTACTACTAAAGTGCTTTGAGATTTATACAAGTTGTCTAGTGATCTTTTGCTTTAGTTTCTTCAAATAGATATATAAATATAGATATATAGAAGACTAATTGGATCTAAAATCCTGTGAGTCTAACTCAAAATTATCTTGTTTCCCCTTTCTAACCTGCCCTTCAATACCTGTTTCCTGATTTTTATCTATCTTAAGTTTCTTAACTTCATCCACTCAGTTACCTTGAAGTTATCTTTAATTTCTTCCTCTCCTTTATCTCCCTTTATCTAATCTGTCACAAAGAGCCTTTATTTCCTTCAGAATATCTGTTGACCTTGTTCTTTCTATGGCCACCATCTTTCTTTAGGTCTCCATCACCTTGTCTCTGGTTTACCGCTACAATTTTATTATTTGTTAACTCATTTCCCTATGTCTGGTCTCTTCTGCTTCAAATTTATTTTATATAGCATCCTTCCTAGTCACTGTATTAGGCACTTTTAAAGTATTATCTTATTTAGTGGTATAATTTTGAGAGAATTACTATTTCCACTTAATAGTTGGGGATAGATTAGAAGTCAGATAAATAGTCCCTGGTTAAACAGTTATTGGAAGTGAGATTGAAACTCAGGTATGTCTCTCTAGCTCTACACACTTTATTCTTCTCATTGTATGATACAGTCCATCAACCTAAATCCTGTTAATGTGATTACCCGTCCTCTGCTCTTGCAGCCTCACTACAAATAGGGTCCACATCATGATGCCATTTTGGGCAACAGCAAACTGAGGATGTGGGTCTGCATATGGAGACCGCGGCAGACAGAGAAAGTGTGGTTAGGCAATCAATGTGGAAGACCTAGCCAGTCAGCTGTAGTCGTTATTGCGAACATTTGCTGAGGGATGGGCTGGCCAGAATCAGAATAGCATGATGCTTCAGGAGGCCCAGTCAGTCAGGAGCTTCTTGGTCCATGGAAACTAGGGCAAAGCAAGGGAGAAATAATAGAAACTACATGAGATTGTTATGAGGAAGTACCCCACATGCTAAGGGAAAAGATTGGCTTTTGGGGGGAGCGTTTCTCTTCTCCATTCTGAGAAGTGGCCATTTTCCAGATATAGTCAGCCTAGGGTCCAAAGATAGAGGTCAAATAGGTCATCTGGCTAGTGTCAGGAATGTGGGGAGACAAAAAGCAGTGATTGCTAAAGGAACTGTGGTGATTTGGGGAATATTAGACATTATCTTATTCAACCTTACATTCCACAAATTGAGACTCAGTATGAAGAAGGGACATGTTCAGGTCTCCTAACTGCCAGACCCATCCTTCCATTACAATACCAAACTTCTGACGAGAGTATCATATCATGTCTCCTGCATCTGGGAGCTTGACTGCCATTTTAGTGGTAGTTATGGGGGTAAAGGCTCTGTTTCTTCCTTAAACTGGACCTGACACAGCACAGTAGCTGATGCAGCCTACTTGCTCTAAAGCTGCACTATCCATTGTGGTAGACACTAGCCACATGTGGCTATTTAAATTTAAATTAAGAAAAATGAAATAAACTTAAAATTTGGTTTCTTAGTCACACTAATTATATTTCAAGTGCTCAAAAGCCACATAGTCTAGAGGCTATTGGACAGCACAGATATAAAACATTTCCATCTTCACAGAAATTTCTATTGGACAGCACTGGTTGGAAGTGTACTTTTTATTAATTATGTACAATAGCATAATCACGCAGTATAATACATATCACAGTGCAATCCACAATCACATAACGCAACAGATGTAAATTTTCTTTACTGTACCATGTAGATGTGAAGCTCACTCCTGGATTTTGTAGTTATTGCCAGGTTGAAACAACTGACAGATACTTGATATTTCAAATAATGGGGTCAATGTCTAATTAATTTCTCCTATACATAGTATTCCATCATTGTATTATTTATTTCTGGTTAGACAGTTTGAGAATTTTTTTCTGTTAAATTTTGCTTTCTGTACTTTGATTTTTAGTTAAAACCCCTACTTTTACATGTTTGTAATAAACTCTTGTAAACAGATATGTTTAGATTGAGTGGAATACAAAAATTAAATTAAATTTGCAATTGAGTATTTAACTCTTAAGATGGCAGGTTTTAAATAATTAACCTTTTAAAAAATATGATTCTACATGAATCATTTTTATCACTGAACCGCTTAGGCAGTTTAAAATCTTTGATGCTTGTGTGTATGCCCTATTTTGTTCTTTGCCCTGCCTGGATTTAACCAGTGAGATCAGCTAATCTCTTCAGTTACCAGTCCTAGGATCCTTGTCAGACTTTCTGTGGGACTTTGTCTAATCCAGTGCCAAAAGACATAGAAGTATGAATCTTGATTTCTTCTTTGAGAAATTAACCCACCTATTAAATACCTCACCAGGAGAGAGAAAAATTGCAGAGATGAAGTCTGATGGCAGTTTTAGACGAAGACTTAGATAGTTCCACACTTTTCTTTATCAGCTTAATCGTAGAACATAGCAGGAAATGGGAATACAGATACATCTCAGAGCGGTTACTCAAACACAGTTGAGCTTTTATGAGAATTTGGGGATAAAACTAAGAAGTATGACCATTTGGAAAATGAAAACAAGTAATGATGCCTCAGATGCATATGTTTTTGTTTTCTTTCCTGGAGTAGATGAGAACTTTTGTTTCAAATTTTCATTTCTAACATGTGGAGGCAGTTTTCATTTGAAGTTTCTCTTGGAGTACTGTTGTCTATAAATTCTTCTTCCACAGAGAAGGATAACATTTTTCAAAAGTGGTAGGAAAAAGATATTACAAGAAGAAATAAAGGAAAGTAAGGAACTCACTATGTATTAAGTCATGGTGTAGGTGTGCTCATCTGGGTGAAAATAGGTTCTTAAGCAGAAATGAAAGTGATGTACATTTCAGGCCATGAGGATTTATGCCATTTTCATTTGGCAGTGTCTCCTGGTTTCATGCTAAAAGTTCATTTGTGAAAATGCACGATTTCAAACTCCATCCCTATTAAGGCGTGTGTTTCAAATGCCACAGGGGAAAAATGTGCTATAAATAAAGCCCAGGTGTCCCTTGGTATGATTTTAAATTACTTAATTCAACTGTGCATGTCATATACTGATGAAATGATATCTATTTTTACACAAACTTGGCAGCAAGTCAAAAAGGAGTTTCTACCATAAAATACTAACATCAGTGTTCTAAGACACAGGACCACAGTTGAGTCTGGAAGAAAGAAAACTCTCTATTCTTGAAACAAGTATTTATTTTTAACTCAAAGTTACTTATTATTTAAATCACAGAATAGAGTACTATGGGATACAAAATTACTTATTATTTAAATCACAGAATAGAGTAGTATGGGATACTCTTTTTTTTCATAATTAGATTCCTTCACATAATAAATATGTGGCTTAAACACTTCTACCATTTAATTTTCTTACAGTACTCCAGAATAATTTCCTTATAGTACTTGAAAAAGAACCAACATTTAAAAAAGAGTCCAGTAAAACCAACAGTCACTGAATAAACACAAGAACATCTATGTTATGTATTAGTTGAAAGTGAAAAGAAATGTAACTTGGAAAAGTATTCTATTTTGCCCCACTGATATTATAATGAAATTCCTGGAATGGGGACTGGTGTCATACTCTAACTTTTGACCATTTCAAATGGCAGTACCTGGCAACAACACCTGGATAATGTTTCACGTAGCCAAAGTGGGGCTGTTCTGTGTATTTCTACAACAGACTGTGTATTACCATATTTATTGTTTAACTTTTAGGCCGAGTACATTCTGCTGTGTTGTAGAGCTATGTTTCTCTTGTCGAACTCTGCAAATGAGAGACCACCAATCAGTTCACGGAACTGCTTCTCCTATCGGTGTGTCTGAGAAAACCTTTACAAGCAACTCTCTCCCTCACACTGGAATCCTTTTTACCTGTAATGATTTTCTGTTTCAAATAACTGAGATCTTATTTTCTCTCTGGGGAGAGAAGACTGCAAATTTTGTACCACTATGTTATTTTTACAAGTATAAATTCAACTTAATCACGAAGTAGTTCTGATACTAAAATTACAAGGGTCATCGTGTTCTGTGGATAACTTATACTTAGGTTATATTTAAGTGCTGTGATAAATTCTACTTGTGTCATCCCCATTTTAAGCTCATATATTTGTTAAGATAAAACACGGCAATCATATTCCTGTAATTTCTGTATAGTTTAAGTTTTATCCCTTTTTTGTCCCACTCTAATTATGAAGAATTTGTATTTATTATCAGTCTTCGCTCCTCCTGTCCATACACACATCTGCACTACTGACCTAGCGTTAATGAGTCTTGTCTATGTCCTTTTCCCGTATACGAAATGGTAATCTACGGCAGTGACTCTTAAACTCAGATTCTCGTAAGAATCACCTATAAGGTTTTATTTCTTTATTTTTATTTATATATTTTAAAAATTCACATGCTAGTGCCACTGGAGATTTGCATCCAGGTCAATGGCATTGAATTCAGGCACCTGTAAATTCAAAAAACGTGCTATAGATTATTATTAATGCCTGATCTGTGTCGGTGGGAACCCACAGTTGTCTCTTTCTCTACTCATTGTTGGCAATCTCCTTTCAAGTCATTGGAGACATCAAGACTGGGCCTTCTTCTTAGCCATATCTTGGCCATATGTTAATATTTTCTTAATCCAGATTGTAATTGGTTTGAAGCGAAGAGTCCGTTCTTACTCACTTTTGTATTCTTTATCCTAGCAGTTTTTCTTGTTGTAAGTGCCCTGAATATAGTAGTAATTAGATATATTCTTTGTTTTCATGAATTTGCTAAAATCCTAATGCTACATTTGTAGGAAATTTTATTTCCACAGAGAGTTTTTTTTTTTTTAACAAAACATGATATATTTAAGTCAAAAATTAGAAGTGTTAATTTGTGACTACAAAAGAATTTTAACCTTGCTCAGGGATTCAAAACTAAGTGATGTATAAACAATTTAAAAGAGGGGCTGGAGGGAAAAACAAAAACAAAAAGCCTTGAGTGGAATTGTTAATAGACCTTGCTAATTTAAGATTAATTAGAAAAGAAATTCTTTTAAATCCTGTATGATTTTCTAAAATTTAATTTTTATGTAATTTAGGACCATATCAAAATGAGATTATTGAAGGCATAAAAATCCACTGGAGTTCTAAGTTCCAGAGAAATAACAGGGAAGTAATAAAGAACAAAAAGGAAAAAGATCATACACATATTTCCTGCCTCTCTTTTCCTCTTAAGGTTTCCCATTTAAGCAGAGAATAGACTGGATGAGAGACCCAGGGTTGACCCAGAGAGGCTGGGATGATAAAGACTGAACTACTCATCACTTGGAATCAAACATTAACTTTTCTCTATTGAAGAGTCTATTGTGAAGTCTTGTTTACTGGGCTACTGACCAACTGTTCTACATTTGCAGGGGAATAGTTGTCAGTACTCCTGGAGTATCCGGCAATCGGGGCCTTGGTCAAAACTCTAGAGAAGGCAATGTTAATTTTTTTTCACCTCCTACTTATTATATTTATTTATTTTGGGGGAAACTTTTTGTCCTCTCTTGTTTCCTGCTTCTGCTTCCTAAAGAGTGCTCTTTGCTTTCTTTCAGGCATCTTGTATTTTCTACTTAATTGAAGTCCTCCATTCCTCGATAACCACTCTTTGTCTTCTTTGCTTTAATCAAAATGATTGTTTCTGAACTAGTATCTCCCAATTACAAATCTGTTACCTGATTAACTCCCAGTTATATAAAACCAAGACTTAAAAGGTCCAGTACTTTTTAAACAAGGCATTAGTAACCCAAATTGACTTGTCATTGATGCAGTGCAAAGGAGTTAATTGTATTGCCATTATTTTTTCATTTGATTTGTATCGTGGACATCTTCCCATGACAGTACATTTAGAACTACTTCATTTTTAATAACTACATGTTATTGTAACAATTGTATGGATGTGCTCAATTTTCCATCATTCTCTTGTTTGTGGCCCTAATGATAATTATTATCATCCCAGACATCCTTTTAATAATGAATAACATTTATTAAACCCTTATTATGTGTCACGCACTACCAGATAGTAAGCGCATTACATATATCAATTCACTTGATTATCATATCAGTTACCCTACTAGGTAGATGATATTGGTAGCCTCATATTAGGTATGAGAAAATTGAGGCATAGAGAAGATAAACAATTTGCCCAAAGTCACTTTTCCAGTAAGCGGCAGAAACAGGATATCAAGTTGGAAAGAGTGTCTTCAGAGCCAACACTGGACTTGACCCAAGCATTACTGGTTCTTTCAATTTTTTTTGGCAGTTACACAAAGTGCAACAAATAACATCATAATATATCAAAATTTGGGATATGTTTATAGTTTTTCCTAAGCTCTTCATAATGGACATTTTGGTTTAGAAGCAGTGACTGCAATCATAAAAAAGGAAAATATAAAATCATAGAATCTCCAGGTTTGAAAGAAGGACTTTTCTATGTAATTTAGCTGAATTGAAACAATTGTGAATCTCAGCCAGTTGTGTTCTCACCTGATGTCCAGAGTCCTAAAGAACTTGTTCAGGACCTCTTTGGGCTAATACATGTTCCTGCTTTGTGTCATGTTTACTTGTGTATATGTCTCATTTCCCACATTTCATTCATGTGTTTATTTCTAATTCTGCTGCTAATTGTTTTACATACAAAAGACACCAGTACTATTGTGGCTGAATTATTTCAATATTTTAATGTATAGCTTCTTTTCTTCCAAACAGGAGCAAAATTTATTGGAACTTTCCCCATCCCAGACACCTACAATCCAGATGATGATAAAATATATTTCTTCTTTCGTGAATCATCTCAAGAAGGGAGTACTTCTGATAAGACCATCCTTTCTCGAGTTGGAAGAGTTTGTAAGGCAAGATATATTTATTCCACTTAAGGCATATGTGTATGTGTATGAATAATTAACCATGTAATGTTGAAGTTAATTCCATTATTCATAAATGGTAGAATACATTCATATTATCTTACATGTATAATTTTTGAGATCCAAAAGTAAAAAGAAAAAAGAAGGATGCAAAATTTTCCAATATTACACATTATTTTTTCCAGTCCCTGAGCTATTCCCCAGGTTTGAGTTAGATCTCTTGGGCAGCGTGCTCCTTTTATTGGTGGGCTATCCCTTTGCCAGTTATTACTGTTCCCAGTAAGATCCCTGCATTGTCCTGATCCATGGAAGTTAAAATATTTTGTACATTAAATAATTTTATTTTGAAATTGGAAGTAACTTAGCATACTCACTAGAGTTCCTTAACACTAACAAAATCATATCCCATATTTTTATCAAAACACATCACATGTAAAATTAGGTATCTTTACGTGAATCAAATAAGTTGAAAATGCAGTTATATAGTCTTATTATTAAAATACTTTCTAGAGCATTAACCTAGATTAGGTTCTGAGAGAAAAATGGGATAGGAAGGAAAGAAAACAATCCAAAAGGCAAAACATTTATCTTGAAGAACACTGAAATTTGCTTTTTAATATTGCCATTTTGTGTAAATTACAGGAAAACAGCAACTCTATGAAACACTTCCATTTTGTGCTATCAAAGTTCTCATTTGAGTGAATACAAGCTTTATAGAATAAAAATACTACTGGAATCATACTTTTCAGTATATTCTTTTGTTAGTTGGATTTATCGTCACTGAAATCACTTCTTTTAAATGGCCAGACACCTTCAGCATTAACTCAGTTATTAAGAGGAAGAGCTGTTAACTTAATAAATATTCTCAGCGGGAAGCTTTCTTTGGTCTTGTACAAACTTTTCATTTTCTTCCATCTGAACCTATCACTTTTTTTTCTCAGTCTGTGCCCTCAGGCTTTTGAACACTTCCAGGGACAGAAATATAAACCGTCATGCGCTTAAGAGTGCTAATGATAACATGGCTTTTGAATGAGACCAAACTTGTGAGCGCAGATCATTCTTTACCTAGTGTCCTAGCCAGTAATGCCGTCCCCCACTGATCCCTTCACCCCCAGGGGACAGATTCTCTAAAAAGCATCCTCATTCTTTCAGAGTCTAAGAATTCACAGTCATTTCTCTTGAAGCCTCTTGCCGAGAGATGAATGGCCATTGCTTGGAGTAGTCGTAGCGTGTGAGTGTACTGAAGCATGCCTTAGAACAACAGTACCCCAGCCGGAAAGCTGTGCTGTGGATGGACATCATTTGTATAAATGAATCACGTTAAGTATGTCATAAGAGATTTACAATCAATTAAATGTATTTTAAGAGTCACTCTGTGATGAGCACATGTATAACAAGTGTGGGTTTTGTGAAGCAGTTCGATACTTATTTCTTGATAGGTCAAATCCATTTGATAGAAATTCATTTATAACAAAGTAATGTTTTTACACTCACACTAAATATACTGAGAGTTAATTTTAGAGGTGGAGAAACATATTAAAGAAAAATTTAGCTGCCCCATTTATAAATTTGTATCATAAAAATATAATCTAGACTTTAAGTATCAGCCATGGGATATTTTATTTATGAACAAACTCCTATAGAACTGAAAAGACAGAGAGGATTGTAGTATATAAGTCTTCCCACCACAAAAAAACTCTGAGGCCACCCAGCAAGATTTTGTCATGCTATTGTGTTTGGATAAAAAGCTAACAAATTGTGATATCAAATAAGGACTTGTGATGGATGAATTTCCTTAAAAAAAAAGAGAGATAATAGAGGTTCTTCTTAAATTGATGTATCTCTTTACTCAATCCCTGTCTTCAATTAACACCCTCTTCAGCATTTCCCACTACGATATGATCCACTGGTCAGTGTTTACAATATTTGGTTCTAAATGCATCTTTGTAATTTCTTAATTGCCTCCCACCCTGCCCAAGTTACTAACTTTATTTATTAATTTAGGATTAAAGTGCGGTAAAAAGTGAGCACTCATAAGTGGAGATTTCACTGTCAAGATTAAAAATGGCTTGAAGTCTTTTAAAAAAGAATGTCCTGCAAAACAATAACAAGCTTAAATTAAAAAATAGCTTTTCAGCATCATTGTTGCTGTTATACATTATTTTCACATAAAAAATGTTCTTGTGACATTTGGGGGAACATATTTATGCCTCTCTGTTTCATTTTTTTTTTATCCCATGAGGTTATTATGATATTGTTTTTCTGTTTTCAACAGGTAGTAATGTAATGTACATCTATGCTGTGAAACAAAATTAAGTTCAATAGATATAAACAAAGCTAAGAAGGAAGAGAGCATGCTAGAGAGAGTTAAGAGTAACTGTGTACACTGTTCTGAATTTACAGAGCTTGTCAGTAACATGAGAGTCCTTTATACTATTTGTCCCACCATGATATTTCCACAGTACCTATTTATTTGGAAATATTAAGGTTTTGTTGTTCTTGTTATTATTGTTTGTTTTCATTTTTACCTGATAACCTTCAGGCCAATGAAAAACTGTTGACAGTTTAAGAGCTCCCTATGTCTTCAGCTACTAAACTAAAGTAAAAGTTGTTTTATTGACCTGTCAAAGACATTACTGTTAGTCAGTAAGATATAGTGATTGGTGGGGAGGAGCTTTTGGAAATAAGCAAAAATTACACAAAATGAACAAAGAATTGTTTACAGGATAAGGGTGAATCTCTTCAATTTTGTAACCCATTCCTTCATTATTTTATCATTTCATTATTTCAACAAGAAAATATAAGTTCTGTGCAAAGTGCAGTAAGACTAGACACTGGGAGGTAAGTAAACCACTGTCCCTTTTCTTTAAAACCTTAGAGTGCAGTGAGGGTAATAGAGACATAAACAGATAATCACAATATAATGTGATCGAGGTCAGACTGAGAACTCTGTGCATTCAGTGAAGTTCAAAAATTGAGTCCTACAGGGGTAGGGGGACTACACCAAGGACAGGAAAGGAGGATAGGCATTTCAGGCAGCATTATGACAGAGTATATTTTGTTTAAAGGACAGTGAAATCTTGTTGCCATTGGAACTCGAGGGGTAGTGGGGAGCAATGTTATTCCATAAATTCTGGTAAATTGGAAGATAAGCAGTATTATTTTCATGGTAAGGAGTTTCAGCTCTGTTGTGTAGACAATGAGAAATTATAAATGTTTTTAGGAAGAGAAGTGACTTGATAAGTGTTCAGCAATTAATTATTTCAAGAATATATCTGGACTGAGAAATATGCGTGACTGGGAGACCTTTTAGGTAGTTCCCTAAAGAAAGTAGGAATGAAGAGATACATGTAAGTTCAAGAGATATTTCTAAGATAGAATGTATGTGTCAATTTCTAAAAGGTCCTTAATTTATTACCACTCTTTTATTAATTGCCCGGTGTAGACAAGTGCTGTCTAATATAGAATTTTCTGCAATGATGGGAATGTTCTGTATCTGTTCTCTACAGCATAGTAGCCATGTTGACATGTTAGTGTTGACTAGTATGACTATGGAACTGAATTTTTGATGTTATTTAACTTTAATTAATTGTAATTTAAATAGCCTCGTGTGGCTAGTGGCTACATTATAAATATAGACTATCAAAACATTCATTTACTTAACACATCTATTGGTAACTAACCCTGTACATGGCATTGCTAAGCAGTAGTCTTATAGAAGTTTTTTTAAAAAAAGACATCATACTTGTCCTTACTGAGTTTACAACCTAGTGCATTATATATGCATTAAACAAGAAAGCACACAGATTAACATATAAGTGGAAGGTGTGATAACTGCTATAACGGAAAAATCACAGGGTCAATTAGGAAGAATAGGTGGGCTTTAGATTGTATATGGAAGGTCTCTCTGAGAAAGTGACTTTTGAATCAGATGATAAAAATGATGAGGAAATTGCAGGGCAAAGGTGACAGGGATGGGGAAGAATATTCCAGGCAGAAGGAAAAGCACATGTGAAATCTCAGAGGTGGGAAAAAGCACTTAAAGAATAAAAAGAGGTTTACTGTGACTGGAGCAAAACAAACAAATGGAAAATTAGCAGGATAGTGACTGTTTCCTTTTAAAACATGTACGAAAGTTCAACAGAAGTCTTCAGAAGTATTATCTCTCCTGTTCATAATTAGGACTGATTAATAACTGCAGGTATTGATTCCACGATGTACATAAAAGGCTGCAACAACTTCCTGTCCTATTAGATTCTCCATGCATTTTAATTCTCCCTCACTCCTATTCCAAAGACCTTGATACTATCCCTGTAGACAAAAGACTCCTATACTGTTAGTAACTGTGCTTTCCAGAAGATATGGCAGAAATTAGGAAAATGCACAAAGAGATACATTCTGATATTTAAGAAACACCAGAAAAAGTTTATGGGCATAGATTTTATATTTGAACATATTGAACTTGATGTAGTTCTGGGTTATGCTGTCATAATAACCAGTTAAAAATATAAACCTGAGACTCAATAGGGTCTAGACTCAGGAATGTAGAAATCACCAGTGTATTGGTAGTTCTTGAAGTCATGGAAATGTCTGAAATTGCCCAGGAAGATTTGTAGTACAAGATCAAACAGCAAGGACAGGATCCTGAGGGACAATGACATTTAAGAAAAAGCAGAGGAAAATGTCCGCAAAGGCAATTGAGAAGAAATAGTTTGATAGCAGGTAGAGAACTGGACGAGAGTACTGTCACAAGTCAGGGATAAAAACGGTTTCAAGAAGAAGGCAGTTATCAGTAATGTCACACACCAAAAGGAAGTCAGGTAAGATTATGACTAAAAGTCACATATTAGTTTTGGCAGTAAGGATATAATAATAACTTTTGCCCAAATGATATGAATGTTAACTTGAAGTCAAATCTAGACTTACATCTCTGCTTTACTTTTTTTTTTAACATCTTTATTGGAGTATAATTGCTTTACAATGGTGTGTTAGTTTCTGCTTTATAACAAAGTGAATCAGCTATACATATACATATATCCCCATATCTCCTCCCTCTTGCGTCTCCCTCCCTCCCACCTTCCCTATCCCACCCCTCTAGGTGGTCACAAATACCGAGCTGATCTCCCTATGCTATGCGGCTGCTTCCCCCTAGCTATCTATTTTACATTTGATAGTGTATATATGTCCATGCCACTCTCTCACTTTGTCCCAGCTTACCTTTCCCCCTCCCCATATCCTCAAGTCCATTCTCTAGTAGGTCTCCGTCTTTATTCCCGTCTTGCCCCTAGGCTCTTCATAATCTTTTTTTTTTTTTTTTTAGATTCCATATATATGTGCTAGCATACAGTATTTGTTTCTCTCTTTCTGACTTACTTCATTCTGTATGACAGACTTTAGGTCCATCCACCTCACTACAAATAACTCAATTTTGTTTCTTTTTATGGCTGAGTAATATTCCATTGTATATATGTGCCACATCTTCATTATCCATTCATCTGTCAGTGGACACTTAGGTTGCTTCCATGTCCTGGCTATTGTAAATAGAGCTACAATGAACATTGCAGTACATGACTAGGATTAATCTCCAAAATCTACAAGCAGCTCATACAGCTCAATATCAAAAAAACAAACAACCCAATCCAAAAATGGGGAGAAGTCCTAAATAGACATTTCTCCAAAGAAGATATACAGATTGCCAACAAACACATGAAAGAATGCTCAACATCACTAATCATTAGTGAAATGCAAATCAAAACTACAATGAGGTATCACCGCACACCGGTCAGAAAGGCCATCATCAAAAAGTCTACAAACAATAAATGCTGGAGAGGGTGTGGAGAAAAGGGAACCCTCTTGCACTGCTGGTGGGAATGTAAATTGATACAGCCACTATGGAGAACAGTATGGAGGTTCCTTAAAAAGTAAAAATAGAACTACCATATGACCCAGCAATCCCACTATTGGGCATATACCCTGAGAAAACCATAATTCAAAAAGAGACATGTATCTGCTTTACTTTTTTCTAGCTCACTTTCTTAACCTAGAAAATGAGGACACCCATCTCTTCTATGACTATTTTACCAGGCAAATGAAAGGCTTAAATGAGATCATATGAATTTGGATCTTGACAGATACAGAGGAAAGTACTGGAAAACAAGGGCTACTTAGATTTCTGTTTTCAAGCAGTTAACCATCTAAGAGATCGACATGTGAATAATGTGAGTACATGATCATACCACCCTAAGTTACATGTCAAAAATCATGTACACACATATACACGTCATACATACACACTTTTGGAGTCAGCTCAATTAACTGCTTAGGAGTGAAAGAGTGGTAGTATGTGTATATTTTGGGAGCTGGGGGGTGGTGAGAGGCAGGTTAGTTACCAAAGTTTACTGAGAAGAGATGGTATTTCATCAGTTTTAAAGGTTAAAATTATTATTATTACTTTGCTCTCATTTTTAGCAATATTTGTACTTTGAGGATAGAACTTATTTTTGGATAGAGTCAGAAGAATTTGGAGACATCTCTGGTGAAAATTATGTGAACAATTTGAACAATGCAAATTTTGGACAAGAGATAGGAACAGAGAGATTCACTAAATAGTAAAGAAACTGACCTAGAAGATAATTGACAGCCTCAGGATAATAAGTACCTTCATCCAAAGAATCTCTTTCAAACTCAGTGTGTTTATCATTACAAATGGGAGAACACATTTACTAATGAATTATTTTTTAGTAGTGTCACTACTTTCCCATCAAACAACTTCTTCAGTTTTCTCATTTTTAAAATAAGGTGCTTAGCCTAGAATGCTTTCTAAAGTCTTTGCCAGGCTCTATAATTCTTTGATTTGAACAGTCAATATTTTCAAGCACTGAATGGTGCACCGTACACCCTGGACTGCTCTCATAGATGGTAAATTACACAGGTCTTCGTGGAGAGGTAATAAATGCTGTCTGAAAGGGTAGGTGAAACAGCATGAAATAAACCCTCTGAAAAGATTTGTGTCTATTTATTTTGCAAGTTAGTCCTTTCTGATACTATTATTTATGATTGTGTGATGTTTATTACCATGTGTGTGTGTGTCTGTGTGTATTTCCTTTCAAAACCCACCCTGTAAGTTAATGTGTATAAATACCAGTCACTTCAGTGGGGCTTGCTTGCAGCTTTCTGCCTCGAGTTTGTTTTGCATTATTTTGGGATTCTGTTCATTTCTGGAAGCATTGTCCATTAGGTTACTTATGCTAGCCCACTCCGGATTACAGCTGCAGGTTATGCCAGTTCCCTTTTTGTTCTGCAGTATTTCCTTTTGTCCACGCCAGGAATTCAGTTTGGTTGGACCTTTCACATAACTTGCCTGGGGGTCTAATTAATAGCCCTTTGCTGTGATTCTACTTGCACTGTCTATTTTGATATATGATCCTATTTGGACAATTACTGCCTTTGAAGATTTGTGTTTTTAGGCTGATGACACTTTCCGTATTTATTGATTTCCCCCGAGTTGTGGTTTTTTTTTGCTTACTTTCAGCTTGTTGCTTACAACCTAAATGAGAGATTTAGAGCCCACAAGTTACAGATGTGCTTTTGCTTCACTTCCATCTGTTTTCCTGTCAGAAATTCCTAGGCAAGGATTAATACTGTTGGCCGTAGCTTTTAACACTTTTTTTTTTAATTTAATGAACTCTGATCCTACCTGAAAAAGACCGCTGAATATGCCTAGATTTGCCTAAATTTAATCTGTTAAATCTTAGACACTGAATTCTTTAGCACAGTGTATTACCCAAGTCCTGCATTTCTAATAATCTTTACAAGTTTTTGAAGTAGTTAGAAAAACATGTTCTCCATTTCGATTCTCCAGTGGCAAATCAAAAACAGTCATGTCTAAACACTAGAGTTCTTTTTAAGAAAAAAATTTTTTTGCCTTGAAAGTCTATTCAGAAGTTATCCCTTAAAAACCACTGTGTGCAATACCTGCCGTACAAGTTTTTTGTTTGTTTTTTCTTCTCCCCTTTGAGATGTTTGAGTTTGCCTAGTTTTGTTTCTTCTACTGCTAAGGTATTTCAAGATTATTAATAGATAAGTAGAAGACTCTTTATTATTTTCCTTTTATGTTTTTATTTTTAGTGATCATAACTTTTTTGCATCTCAATGAAAGAATTAAATGAAATATTGTTATGACGTATTGCTGAAGAAGATTCATAGGCTGAAAAAGAAAGTACAACATAGTTCTCTCATTTGATTCAGTGGGTTTAACTTCACTATCTTTCATGAGTTCATTTAATGTATTAAAATATCCTCACTTAAGCTCTTCCTCTAACAGTGTATTTATATATATATATATATATATATATATATATATATATATATGACTTTTATTTTAATATATATACATGTCCTCCTAATGAGCCTCCTGGGAATCTTATTCTGGGTTTGACTTTTTGTTTCTACCACATGATGATAATAGTTTCAAACTTCTAAATAGGCCATCCTGCATTTGGATTATCCTTATCATTATTATTGACTTATACAGCCCATATAGACCATCTGTATTAAGTTTACAGAGTTTCTAAATTCTGTCCCTAGAAATAACTCAGAGAAAATTGAGGCAGCCCAGAGAGAATTACATTGAACAATTGCTCTGAAATGTCAGTTGCTGTGATCTTACTTCAGAATTTCCTGGTGCAAACGGGTCTTTAGGTGATTTGAAGATATATCTCAACACAAGATTATTTAAAACCTGCAAGGTACAGCAGTTATTCTAAATAACAAATCAGATAAAGAGTACGAATGATGTATAGAAATACAACAGGCATTAAATCAAAGACAGAAAAGTATTTAATTGCCCTAATCTTTTTTTAATTTGTAAAAAAGATCAGTAGAAAGCCTGTGTGTTTGTCTCATGTGATAGCTTCAGTTATGGAAAAACAAATGTTTTGTATTGTGGTATTTGGATCACACTTCACAAGAAAGTGGGTAGTGTTAGTTCAAGATAAAATCTCTGAGATTAAATGTTATTGATGGGTAGAATGTGGGAGAGGGGTGCACAAACTTGCACAGATTATGGTTTCTAAAGTGCTTCAGGGAATTCCCTTCTCTTGTCTGCACAAAGATGCAGAAGAGCTCCATTAGGCAAAATAACTAAATTTTAAGCAAAAGAGAATTTGTAACCTCTGACTTCACCATCAAACCTTTTTTCTTTTTTTAAGTGCTTAAGGTGTACTTATTTATTTGAAAAGCCTGGTGTCCTTCAACTTAAACTAATTAATATGGCTACAAATTTCTGAACGCACATCTCTGTTTTAATAGAATATACCGTGTTCACAGATGTCTTAGAGGTTTCATTGATTTATAAAATGTTCATGATTTAAGAGCAGAGGAGCTAAATGTCAATTATTACACTTTCCAAGAGCTTCTGTTTCTCAATATAAAGGTGAAAATGACAATATTTATAAAGTGCTGAGAGATCCTTGGAGAGGATGGTATATAGAGATAAAATCACATTTAACAGATGAACCCAGCATAGTGACCCGAAGGTCAAAAGATACACTCAATAAAAGTTCACGTGTTACAGCTTGTAGCTACTCTACATGTCTGTGTAAGATTTATAAGGACTTGAGTTTGCTATGACAGTAGAAGGAAAATGGAGTCACCATTAACCTGCCTCCTGACTGATCGCCCCATTAGGAGATAGCAGGATTAGAAGATCACAGTATTTCATAATATGCAGCCATCACCCAATCCAATGATTCAGAGTTAACTATGCTTTAAAGCTGCACAGAGATTGTAACTTGTGTTTGTCTTTCATTTTTTAAATTTTCTGTTTTCATTAATCACTTAAAAATTAAGAAATATTGCAAACATATAGAAAGCTATAAAGAATGGGGAAACAGGCAACCTCTGCACTCACCACCCAGATTGCACACGTGGTCGGGCTTGTTTACATTTAATTTCTTTGCTACTTTCATCTGCATCTTTGTGTAGAGGATGGCAAGGCTTTTGGCAATCTGACCACAAAGAAGCTGTGATAAATAGAGTGGAGACACACAGAAGTGACCAGTGACTAAAAGCTGCTGATTTTGACATCTCAATAATAAATCTATAGTGTTAGACAGTTGTGTTCTTTAGAATTTCACAAAAATAAGCAAGGAGGTGAGAGTTGAGTACAAAAGTGGTTACTTCCCTTTCAGCCCTCTTCTGGGCTTAAAGTTCTCAGGGGGGGATTTTGTGGATTTGCAAACAAATCCAGGGACTGGGAGCTGGTCCACAAAGTCAGTCAACTGACACTTCCCTGCAGGAGAAATACAACTCCTTGTGAATTGAACTTTGCCATCCCAGGTCATGCTTCTGGATGTCTGTAAGAGTTACTATCCAGTCATTAAATGCTTATAATCCATTCCTGAGAGCTATTATCCCAGAAACTATACTTGTTTTCCCGTTGACAGCAGGTGGCTTTCATCTTTGACCTGGATTTTTGTGCTTGTTTTTTATCTTTTTATTCCTTGAGAGGCCACGCACAGCAGCTAGGTGGGTAGGTGAGAGCATTTAAAGATTCTTTTGTTCAAAGGATTGCAATTTTCCATTTGTCAGGTTGAAAAAAATATGCAGGTACAGTATAAACCTCTTTTTGGCAAATTTGGAGCTAATAGAATAGAGTTTTTTCATGGTTTGTCTTAAATATGGTGATAATTGCAAATAGAAAGAGGGATGGTGTTTGAAAATGAGCCATTTCTTGTCACTTTTATCTAATAATGTGTTGAAAAGAGAATGTGATTGCTCGTTTTTATGATGAAGTAGTAATATGTACAATCGTTAAAGGGATGTTAGGGAGCAAATATTTGATACTATCTGTTTATTCACTTAGCAAAGTAATTTGAATAACTGCTCTGTGCTGGGGTAAAGCAGTAAACCAAACATGGTCCCTGGTATTATATTCATGATAGTTGATATACTTCTTTATGCATGTTGAATCAACACTATTTTGTAGTATTTATTACTGAATCAAAATATACAAATATAAGCGATGAAAATTTTATAAATACTATAAATATGTAAGAAGATGCCTTAAAATAGGCTTTAGAGTTCTGCTTAGTACAACTAGGGCTCTGCTAAAATAAAAACATACAGAGGCTAGGTGTGATAATTTAAAAAGATATAAATCAAGGGTCAGGAGAAAGATGAGGAGATAAGTTATCTTCTATTTTTAAATTTATTTAAAAATCTCTTTCTTTCTGAATAATGCCAGATAACACATTTTGTCACTGGGATCTTTCTGTACATTAACATAGAATTCATTATTACATTAGGAGGAAGCATCAGTATTCACATCTGGATTTATATTTATTAACTGATCTGAGGATATTAGCAGTAGAAATAAAAATCATGTCTAGGGTTTCCCTGGTGGCGCAGTGGTTGAGAGTCCACCTGCCGATGCAGGGGACGCGGGTTCGTGCCCCGGTCCGGGAAGATCCCACATGCCGCGGAGCAGCTGGGCCCGTGAGCCATGGCCGCTGAGCCTGTGCATCCGGAGCCTGTGCTCTGCAACGGGAGAGGCCACAACAGTGAGAGGCCTGCGTACCGAAAAAAAAAAAACAAAAACAAAAAACAAAATTCATGTGTAGAAAAGTCTGCCTTTGCATTTGCAGACATAGGAAATCATTTAATAGCTAGCTGAAATATTATTTTTATTATTGAGCAATGGTAAATAATAGAGGCACCATATACAAAATATAAATTTAAGAGCAGTTACAGACATGTTTGTTTCTAAAGCGTTATTATATAAAATGTATATTCATTTTCTTCACTTCTTTGCTAATTACTGAATCTCTTAGTAATTCTTTTAGTAATTCTTGTGTACTAAATTACATGCAGACACTTTGGCCTGGTATCAAGCCCTTCCTTGATCTTACCCCAGTTTACTTTCGTAACATTTTCCTCTATTTCAATTTATCCCAGTCTTAGTCTAAACCAAATTTGTCCTGGTTCTCCATACATGTTCTGAATTGTTTCACCAGCTGTTCTTTCCCTCGTCTGTCCAGCATCTAGAATGTTTCCTGAACCAATTTCTGCATGTGTGAATCCACCTGTAATTTTAGAGAGTATTAAACCTTGTAGGTCTGTCCTCATTTTCCCAACAAAGAAATTTCAGAGAAGACTCAGTTTATTGGGCATTTATCTATACTTTTATCTATATTTTTCTAAAGACTTTTGTCAATTTTATTTTGCGTTTTTAGCTATTCATGAATTATTAAATATGATCTTAATAAGTACCTGACAAGCAGGATGTTAGTGGCATATCTGAAGTAGATTCTGCATAAAAAGAATAAGAGAATGCATTTTCTGCTAAGAATTAAAAACTATTAGAAAACCAACTAGATGTTACTTTGCTTTCTATTATCACCATGTATTAGCAATTCTCAACAGTATCAGTGACAGAGTACTACTGCCAGAAAAGTCTTTTGTTTATCCAAGTTCTAAACAATTGCTGTGGTTACCATTGTGTTTCTATTATGTTTATTTATGTGTACATGTATATGTATAGTCAGTCTTCAACACACATGAACTCAGCTACACATGTTTCAAGGGTAAGTTCACATTGATTTGGAGTTATTTAAAACTTGCAACACTGAGACATAGTGCAAATTATGAGGTGTGATTATTTTGTTCGTTAAGTGCAAATGTGAGTTCGTGCTAACTGTTGAATTTGAATGTATTTAAAATTTAAATTATTCTCCTTTTTAAATTGTTATAAACCTAAAGAACTCAAGCAAATAATAATTATTACTCATTTATATAGAGCTATTACTTAAAATACTTCTGTTTAGCAGAGAGGGATGTTAAACACCATTCACTCTGGGTGTCATGGTACACCCTTGGTGTGAGGTATTAAGGCTATAAAGACAGCTATGTTCTCCGTTCTCAATGAGCTTGCTTGCCCTCCCTTCTCTCTCCTCCTCCCTATTTCTTTCTTCAAGAAGAGCCTCTATTTATATGACTTTGAATTCTCCTGTCTGGAGTGGTCATGTATATGCTTTTCTTTAATTTTCATAGATAAAAGAATCACAGGGAAGCTAGTCCCTAGATATTGAGACCTGACATTTGACAGCAAACTGTTTATTAACTTTATGGAACACAGACGGCATGAAAGACAAAACTTTTTATAGAATTTAGATTTAAATGGAAATATATTAATGGAAATAGTGGCTTCATAAGTAATTTTTGAAAGTCAAAATTAAGTACTTAATGTATTTATACCATGAAACATCCTTATTTATTTATCATAAGCATAGCAGATCTAGTTGAGTCAAACAAAATCGTATTAATTTAGTGTTCACAGGGACATATTAAATTAAAAATAAGAAAAATATCTCTTTATGATGAATTATTGAACAGCATAACCCTGTTTATTCTACCTAATTGGTATAAATGCTTATGTTTTGCTAAATGTCTAAAGAATATCTTTTTTTCATTTTTTTATTGAGGTATAATGGGCATACAACATGACTTACAGGTGTACATCATAATGATTTTATATTTGTATATATTGCAAAAGGGTCACCACAATAAGTCTAGTTAATGTCCATTACCATACATGGCTGCAAATTTATTTTTTTACTCTTTTAGCAGCTTTCAAATATGCAATACAATATTATTTACTATAGTCACCATGCTGTATGTTACATCTCCATAACTTATTTATTTTATGTATTTATTTTTTAATTTAATTAATTTATTTTTATTTATTTATTTTTTTTGCGGTATGTGGGCCTCTCACTGCTGTGGCCTCTCCCGTTGCGGAGCACAGGCTCCAGACGCGCAGGCCCAGCCGCTCTGCAGCATGTGGGATCTTCCCAGACCGGGGCACGAAGCCGTGTCCCCTGCATCGGCAGGCGGACTCTCAACCACTGCGCTACCAGGGAAGCCCTTATTTATTTTTTATACAGCAGGTTCTTATTAGTCATGCATTTTATGCACATCAGTGTATACATGTCAATCCCAATCTCCCAATTCATCCCACCACCACCCCCTGCCGCTTTCCCCCCTTGGTGTCCATACGTTTGTTTCTCTTCATCTGTGTCTCTATTTCTGCCCTGCAAACTGGTTCCTCTGTACCATATTTCTAGGTTCCACATATATGCGTTAATATACGATATTTGTTTTTCTCTTTCTGACTTACTTCACTCTGTATGACAGTCTCTAGATCCATCCACATCCCTAAAAATGACCCAATCTCGTTCCTTTTTATGGCTGAGTAATATTCCCTTGTATATATGTACCACATCTTCTTTATGCATTCGTCTGTTGATGGGCATTTACATTGCTTCCATGACCTGGCTATTGTAAATAGTGCTGCAATGAACACTGGGGTGCATGTGCATGACTTATTTATTTTCTAACTGGAAGTTTGTATTTTTTTTTTGGGGGGGGCGGTACACGGGCCTCTCACTGTTGTGGCCTTTCCCGTTGCGGAGCACAGGCTCTGGTCGCGCAGGTTCAGCGGCCGTGGCTCACGGGCCCAGCCGCTCCGCGGCATGTGGGATCTTCCCGGACAGGGGCACGAACCCGTGTCCCCTGCATCGGCAGGCGGACTCTCAACCACTGTGCCACCAGAGAAGTGTGTAACATTTTTTTTTTAATACAAGTTGCCTGGCCTTTGCTAAACACTTGACAAAATTTTCCATTTAATAATCAAAATAGCCATATTTCGGGCTTCCCTGGTGGCACAGTGGTTGAGAGTCCGCCTGCCAATGCAGGGGACATGGGTTCGTGCCCCGATCCAGGAAGATCCCACATTGCGCACAGCGGCAGGGCCCGTGAGCCACAGTCGCTGAGCCTGTGCGTCCGGAGCCTGTGCTCCGCAACGGGAGAGGCCACAACAGTGAGAGGCCCGTGTATCGCAAAAAAAAAAAAAAAAAACCAAAAACAAACAAAAAAAGCCATATTTCAAGGCATTAATCATATTTTGTCAATGAGAAAACAGAGACTTGAAGAATTAAATAATCGTTTGTAAGTCATAGAGCAAAACTTGGCAGAAATGGGAGTCGATTCCAAGCCTGCCTTATTTACTGTTGGCTTGCATGCATCTGCTCATTCAGCAGAGCTATGGTGTTTACATTGCACATTTAACTGTGAGAAAAGCATTTAATTTTGAAGGACAAAACTGCTTTTTCCCTCCTTCGAAAATTCATGGACTTAAATATTCAAGGTCTCTGTCTTTGTAAAAGCAATGACATTAATAAGACACTGCCTATGATAACCACCAGTTTGAGTTGGTGATAGAATCATGTTGGTAAATCTGTATCTTTATTGTGTTTTCTTTTTCTCCCCAGAATGATGTAGGAGGACAACGCAGCCTGATAAACAAATGGACCACTTTTCTCAAGGCCAGACTGATTTGCTCAATTCCTGGAAGTGATGGGGCAGATACTCATTTTGATGAGCTTCGTAAGTCACGTTTCATTTTTCTTAAAAAAGTCTTACTAATTAAGTAATTCAGCATTTAATTTATTTTAGCCCCAAATGACTGATTATAAAGCCCAGGACAGCTTGCAGGAGTGGTGCTTACTAAGTTCCCACACGCAAAGAACTTGGAAGTGCTCTAGGTCTGGGTGTTCATCGTAATGAAGAAGTTCCCCTTCTGTGAGTGTCCTCAAAGTTACGAGGGAAACAAAACTGCAGCAAGAGGCAGAAAGATACTAGCTCTGGGACTACAAAGCCCATCCATTCTTCATGTGGTCTTTTATTTGGAAGGAGCCACTGGCTATAGGTAGCAAGAACTTGGGTTCCTTATTCTGTAGACGCCCTCTGCTGGAGAGCCCTGGAGATCTGGTGAACTCTGTCGCTCTGACTTGTTAATAAAAAGGATACTCTGAGAAGCGTTAGATTCTCCTCTTTTGTTTCCCCTTTTTACTCCTCTCAAAGCTAATTCTAGAAGGAATTTTTCAGCTGTAAAGTTAGTATCATTAGCTTTTGCTTTTTGAACTTTATTTTTGGTTTTGCCATGCAGTGTAAAAATGATGATATCATTGAATGACTTGTGTCAGTATTGTATTTACAGTGTTAAATTATATATTCAGTATTCATGGATGAGTTCTCATGCTGTATATAAGTATGCTCACCTCTTAAATGATGTTTTAAAGAATATTATTTACATATACTTTAGTGTCAGTGTTGCACAAGTAATTACACAATACCACACAAGGAATGAACTAGCCTAGCTATTTTCATATTAGTACCAAATAGGTAATTGAATTACTAACAAGTTGACATAATTACAGGACAACACTTTTTACACACTGGAGGGTAAAAATAACCTGTTTTTAGTTTCTGTTCTATATGAAATCACATATTCCTAATTGGAAACAGTCATGGAGATTATCAAGTGAACCATCCCATTCATAGGTGATTGAAGTAAACACCTTCGAGGGTGAATGTCCAATTAAGTGTCACACAGCTAGTGAGAACTTGTCTTTTCCCCTTAATTTCTTATGTCATAGTGTAATGACTTTCACTGCTATCTTAATTTTATATACTGTTCAGAGTCTCAGGAATATTTCATTATTAAAGAAAAAGCAAACATGATACTGAAAAATACAAATGTAGAATCATTATTTTTTTCCCATTAATAGAAGACATTTACTTACTCCCCACAAGAGATGAAAGAAATCCTGTAGTATATGGAGTCTTTACCACAACCAGGTAAGTTAAAACAAAAAAAATGCCTATAATCCTTCTAGAGAATTGTTGTATCTATGTAAGAAAATATTTATGTTCTTTTTGTCCCTTCCTTTTGTGTGAAAAAACACACATTTAAAAAATTTTACTTTTTCATTTATTGTTTCCTAGAAATCTTTTAATATCAGTACATAAAAATGTCTCTGTTCTCTACACCAGCAAAGTATCCCCTATATGGATTAACACAATTTATTTAACTAGTCCTCTGTACCTAGGCATCTGCGTCATTTCCAGTCCTTTGCTAGTACACATAATGCTTCAATGACTAACCTTGTGCATATGCTATTCCCTGTAGGAGCAAGTATATCTGTGAGCTAAATTCCTAGACTACAATTACTGGATACAAGGGCACATACATATGTTAATCATAATAAATAGGTTGAGCTGCATGACAGAGAAGTAATACCAACAAAATACATGTCTTAGTCATTGTTTAGGCTATCATCATGAGATGACACTCTTGTCTTTTAAAATGTCCTCACATGCTCTTATTTGCACTTCCCCATTACGCTGCAAAGATGGAAGTGTGACTGTTATTATTACCATATCATCACTGCTCTACTAACTTAGGCAAAGGAAGTTTGTATTACATGTACTTGTCCAAAGAAGGGTAGCCAATTAGTAGTAATACTGGGACTTTGACTAAAAGTATCTTCCTAATTTCTACGCCTGTATTCTTGTCTTCTTTCTGCATAATACTAGCCTGTACTTGTCACTGAGGCTCTGTCACTTCCTTAAAAGTTGTCCTAGCAGCCATGAAGCTTTCTCAAAGAATATTTGGACCCCCACTTAATCTTATTTAATATTAATTTTATTTAATTCATTAACTTACATTTGACTCTGTTCCAAGTGCACTTTTATTCTTGTTACCTACTACTGCCTGTGTTACATTCTTTGAAATACTTTTCACTTTTTCCATAGCGCTGCTATCGGTCGTTATCAATGTATATTGCTATCAGTATTGGAGGAATTGGCAGTATTGGCATTAGTATTAGACAAATGGTCTTACTGCCTCCTTTTGAATAAATTATTAAAATATTTTGTGGGAAAATTATAATTTATTTTCCGAGATATTACTGTCATTTAGTTCACAATACCTTATTTGACATAAAGTCAAATATACTATTGGTTCAGAATGTATCAAAAACAAAATACTATTTGGTTAATTATCAAATTAGAGTGGAAATATTTAAATATGAGACTAGAGAAGATATCCTAAGAAGCTGCTATTTTGAACTCCATGTTTCTGCTAATTTATATCTGAACTAAAAAGGTGCAGGAAGACCACGTGCCTGTAGTTACTCAAGTCAAGTCTCAGCCCTGGTTCTCTTGGCATCTTTCCATTCACAGAATTTTCTTTAAAGTCACTGTGTGTTTCACTCACAAGACATAGATGTGTGCCAAAGAAATGTAGCCGCAAGATAGCTCTCTTTTTCTTTTATCGAGTTTTTGCCCACCCAGAGTGTGAAGTTACAAGTCAGCTCTTTGTTCTTGGTGTACTTCGTTATTTTATTTTTAATGCTGTCCTGAAGACTGAGGTAATGTCAGGATGCAAGTCACATCCTTGGTCCAATGAGAAGATGTAATTAATCTGCAATAACACCCTGATGCGTCGTTCCTTTAAAGTATCGTAGGCAGTTCATATGATTTTTATGGGGCCATCATTTCCCTTCTTAGCAGCTAGTTTTCTCCCCGCTGCCTATTGACCATCAGCTTCTGATGCTTCGCATTAATGTCATTCCAAGAATGATTAATGATTGAGTTACTCATGTTAGTGAATCCTAAACTCATTTGTGTAGTGCTAAGTCTCTTAGAGTGTAAAGTGTGATTTTGTTTTTAAGAACAGGAATCATTGAAAATTTTAGATTCAGAGAAAATGCCTTTTAATTTCTGGAAATAAACCAAGATGAAATATCTGATGCTGCTGCTAACAATTTTCTTCATTAGTTTGCAAAAATTTGTTGAATTCCCATGGAGCTTTGCTGCCTCTTAATTAGATGTGCCCCCTTACTGTGTAATCATGATTAATTTTAAGCATCAGATAAGTTATATACATAAACTCAGAAATTCAGAAAGGAGCAAAAAGATTATTTCAGTGTTTTTTAAAATTAATAAAAATTATATGAGGAAATCATTAATAGCCAGTATTTATGGACATTCACTCACTTTAAGAAAGATAAACATTTATTATTTACATATCTAAATATTCTTTTTTTAAAAAGTAGGTAATATAACTTCTGATTTTGTAAGTTCTTTAGAAGGCATTATGCTATAATAACTTCAAATAAAATTCAAGAGCATGTGAATAAATATAATACTCTTTCCTGCATATTCCCGTCTGTCCTCCAATTTTTCCAGGTAGTTCCTATTTTTCCGTCAGATGTCAATTTAGATGCTACCTACTCCCTGAAAACTTACCAGACAGCCTTGTATTGGGTACCCATCTGTGTGCTTGCTTAGTTTACTATAATTACCTGTAATAAAAGTGTTATCAAAACTTATTCAGGATTACTTGGCTGTAAGCTCTTTGAGGACATACACACATTTTGTCTGCTGCACCTGTCAGATAGAATGTCCCGAATAAATGTGTCCACAGCACCTGGTTATAGCATGTGCTCAGTGAATGTCCACTGAATGGACCAGTGAATGACTGAATCATGTTGCTTCCTTTCAGCTCCATCTTCAAAGGCTCTGCTGTGTGTGTGTATAGCATGGCCGACATCAGAGCAGTTTTTAATGGTCCATATGCGCATAAGGAAAGTGCAGATCATCGTTGGGTGCAGTATGATGGAAGAATTCCTTATCCCCGACCTGGTACAGTATGTATCCATACTTAATAATCAAAGTACTTTAAGTCCATATTCTCTTCCTAATCCTATTATAATAAACTATGCTATTCACCACAGCAACATGCACTGTGGTTTTAAAATAACTGTTTACTTACAGTGATGTGTTAGTATGTCTGACCTTCACTGGAACTTAACATTTTTCGTTTGAGTAAGAACTTTAAATACTACAGGAAACAATGGGCTATATCGTAAGGAGCACTACTCTGAGAATATAGCGTTTATCCTCAACATGTCTATAGAATCATCAAAATGATTTAGTATCTAGAATGACAAATATTCCAAGTTAGAAGGAAATGCTAGTAAGTATTCATCACATACAGCTCTGCATGTAGTGAAGAGTCTTCTAGTCCCCACTTCTGCCTTAAAAAGACTACATCTGTTATAATCGTTCATTTAAATGATCTGTTCTCTTGTTCTGCATTTATCTTTTCTTTATTACGTTGCACCTTGGAATTATATGCATATTTTAGATGTGGAAAAGACATAGAAAGCTCTGAGTCCAAAATTCTGTTCAAATAGCATAAGTCATGTTTAGAGCAGAAATGAAACAGGTAAGAAATGTGTTTCAGAGTTTCTGCATCTGTTTTGGAAAAACTTTGCGATTTAAAATCTGTATGTGCATTATAAATGGCTTTTGTTTTGTTGATGTGATTAAAACAGTTTGTTATTTAAATATTTTAGAATTAGTTAATTGGCCTAATATAAAGGTAAAATGCCTCTTTTAAAAAATTAGGATTCATTATGAATATTTCTACCAAGGGCTCAAAATAGTCATCAAAATCCCAGAAAAATCATTGATGTAACCCATCTAATTCTACTGAGTTTTATCTTATGTGTGTTCTTGAAGAGAAAACAGCTGGTAGCCAGGCTTTCTGAATTCTCTTTTCATCTTCCTGTTATGTAACCTGATTAAATTTGGGAACCACACTTTACAGCCATGTCTATTTTCCCTTTCGTAATTCCTCAGTATGTTTCAGGGATGTTTCTGAACTGATTATAGGATAATCTCAACTTTGGTGGAAAAAACTTTCCGCAAGTAATATTATGATTTTCAATATTCACTTTTTAATTTTCTTTGAACATCAAAGCTGTACTTGTTATTTTTTTTAAACAGTAACATAGGGTGTAGGTACTCTTCTAAAGGCTTTTTAAATCTTAATGTAATCTTTATAATGACTCTATAAAGCAAATGCTATTATTATTAATGCCATTTTACAGATGAGCTATCTCAGGCACAGGTAAGTGCAGTAACTTGCCCATGGTCACAAAGCTAGTGAGTGATGCAACTGAGTTTTAAACCCAGATATCTTGTTGGTAGAGTCCAAACTCTGAGTCCTTGTACTTGGACACTACATTAAAAACTTTTTATGTTAAATTATATCTATTTTTCCCTTCAATGGAAGATCTTTTACTGAATATACATAGTATATACAATGATTATATGTGTGAAGGTTGTTTGAGTTTTTTGGTTTGTTTGTTTTTTGTTTGAGGAGGCTGATGAAACTTCACAGGGTTCTCTAGCTGGGGAAATTTGACCATACTAGGATTCTGGGATTAAGTGTCAGAGACTATCATATTCTGAGTTGTTTCTACATATGTTTATTCTAAAAAATAAAGACTGTGACCATTCAGGCCATTAAAAACAAATCTTTAATTATCTGGATTTACATGAGAAAGAATTTGGGACTGAAATCACCCACATTCATTACAGAAAATTATTTCCCTACCTATATACAGCAGTTGATTCTTATAATGCTAGAAGTTGATTATCAAAATGACCACCTGCCGATATATCCAGATCACATCTGACAGTGTAGACTGGAGATGCTGCAGAGGTGGCTGCTGTCACCACTTCCCTGCTCCTTCCTGAGAGACCTGTGAATGTCATGGGAGACTAAAGGCAACTCCCACCTTACATGACTCTGCTCGGAAGCACATGGGCACTTCTCTGATATGTGACCCCCGAATAGTAAAACATACATGTCAGTAAGGAGGGTTTTCATCAGTAAGGAAAGAAGCACCTCCTTATGTTAAACAGAGCAGCCTTTGCTGTTGGAATACTCAAAATACAAAGTGTTTACACTGTAGATATTTTCTTGAAGAGTTCAGAATTATCTAGGGAATAAGCTGTATCCAAACTACCAAAAATACTTTTCTTTCTTTTTAATAATTTAGATAAAAGGAAAAATATCATCAGGCATAAGGAAGTGCTATTTAACAAAATTATTCTTTTATCCTTTCTAAACATCATTATTCTCCTATGCTTTTGTGAATGTGTAAACACATTCGCATCTGAAGCTAAGCTTTGAGAATTATGCCTCGTAACTAATCTTTAATCCACAGCCCATACTCGGGCCACTGTTGGTAACTGAGACAGAAAGACAAAGTCTCCCTTAGGAAGACTCTGTTAGAACACTCTTTGATCAGGTACATTATGTTCTTTTATAGAATTTAGGGAAAGAAAAATATATCCTAGTTACTGTCAGGGATTATTTACCTTGCTTTATAGTTTCACTTAAAAGCAGCATTCTTTCTTGTTCTGAACTAAACTCAGATTGTGTCTACACTGGTTTTAGATGGGGAGCAACCACATAAGCCAGTTAAAAAAATTTATGTAAAGTAATATTACTGAGATATTAAATTTTTTTTTTTATTTACCATCTTTTTCCAATTGATTCTCTGTAAGAATAGTGATAACCACTCCCCCGAAAGGTTTGCAAGAGTATCGAGAAAGCTACCATAACTAAAGGGTATCAGTTATTTCAAAGTAACTAGCTACTTTTGTACTCTCTTTGAAATCTCTGTGACCACATTTGAAAATGTCTAAAATCGTATGTAAATGTGTAACCTTTGGCTTCCTTAATTCTTTGTTTTCAGTGATATCTTACCTTTTAGTTGCATACAATGCTTAGTCAGATTTTCCACATTATATTTTATATTTGGTGGGCTGGTGCTGAAGTTAGGAATATCATCTATCTGATATGAAAATCTGCTACACAAATAAGCTTTTCATAAACTAAGGTTACCATTTAAATAACTCTGTCATTTAATCACTGAAATTATATTTCACAGTGTATCAAGTAATGTCTCTTGTTAAGTTTGAGAATCTTAAGAACCGGAATGGATGAGAGACACAGCATAATTCACTCTCATTTTACAGAGGAGGAAACTTATGCCCAGAATAATAATTTTCTCAATATCATATCACCAAACATGGCAGAGTGAATAGGGATGCTGAAGTTTTCTGACCAGTCTTTTTTCCTTTATTCTTTGATATTCTCTAATACTCACCTATCCCCTAAATTCACCTGATTAATATGCTACTGAATGCTCTACCTAAAATTAACTGCATTTATTTTTACATATTCTCCTGACATACTTGCTCATCTGTTCTGTTTTGTTTTAAGCAGCCTAATTGTAGTAATTTTTGTTTAAGTGAAGCTATGAGTCTTATTTTCTACAAACCTCCAGCTCAGAAATTTTAGTCAAAAACCATCATTGAACCTGTCTTATGATCCAGACACAGTAATAAGGACTCATGTTATCTGTACATTCTTACAGACAACTTAATGGTGTAGATATTATTATCCCAATTTTATGGATAAGAAAAAGCCCAATGAACCTAAATGTCCATCAACAGATGAATGGATATAGAAGATGTGGGATTTATATTATATGTATAGTGGAATATTACTCAGCCATAAAAAATGAAATAATGCCATTTGCAGCAACATGGATGGACCTAGAGATTATAATCCTAAATGAAGTAAGTCAGACAGAAAGACAAATATCATATGATAACACTTGCATGTGGAATCTAAAAAAATGATACAAATGAACTTATTTACAAAACAGAAATAGACTCACAGACATAGAAAACAAATTTATAGTTACCAAAAGAGAAAGAGGGGGGAGGGATAAATTAGGAGTTTGGATTAACAGATACACACTACTATATATAAAATAGATAAACAATAAGGTACTACTATATAGCATAGGGAACTATATTCAATATCTTGTAATAACCTATAATGGATTCTGAGAAAAGAATATATATATATATGAATATAAATGAATCTCTTTGCTGTACACCGGAAACAAACACAACATTGTAAATTAACTATTCTTCAATTTAAAAAAATAAATAGAAAAAGCCAGTGAGGGTAAGCACATGCTCATGGTCTCATAGTTTTTAAAGTGGTGAGACTAGGATTAAATTTAGAGCCATGTAACTCCAAATCAAATGCCATTAACCCCCATGCCATTCTGCCTTCAAAGTGATAAAATCAAACAACCAAACAGAACCTTACATTGTTTCTCCAGAGATCAGTCTGTTCTCTGCAAAAATAATAGTGAAGTGTTGAAGCCTTATTGCACTTGGCATTTCTTTTATTGTAATTCAGGGGAACACATCTTACTTTAATCAAAGCATTGCTGAATAATTTGCTTTCTATGAAATGTCAGGATCTTTACTCTAAAAGCCACTTTCCACTTATGTTAAACATTTTAAATAGATTATTTTAAACACCACCTTTGCACTTACATTTTCTCATCCATGTTGCTATGGAGGTTGAATTCTTGGTTGTTCTCCCAGCAGTGCCTTCTGTTGACATTATCACTCCGGTAAATAAACATTAGAACATTCTGTGTGCCATAGCTACTTAATTTTTTTAGTTTGACAGACTTCTGTACTTCCTGTGATAAAAAGTCAAACCTAAACTCCTAGCCTTACAATGATATCATTACTCTACAATGTTAATAAGCCTGGAAATTCAAGAATACACAAGATCCGCTTACATTGAATTCCTTCACTTCAAGTGATTCTTCTGCCCTCTGGTGTCCAAACAGAGTCTCTGAACAAATTATATTTCGTTCAGATGGGCCTTACTGAACTGCTGGGTCTTGGTAATAAGTTCCAAGTGAAATGCAGTATGGAAGAATCTACCATACAATGAGTGATAACAGGTCAGATATAGAAACCAAACTGAGATCAGGCAAAAAAATCTAGGGAAGATTTGTAAAGGCAGAAGATTTTATTTTTGACATTTGATTTATTATTAAAAATTTACTCTGTAGTTTCATTCTGTGTTGATAAGGGGTTTTTAAGATTTATGCATAAATGTAAATATTAATACATGTTTACTTGAAAGTGAGCTTCAGTTTTTAAACTATTCTTTTATCAGAAAGGTGAGAAGAAAGGACTTTTTGAAAAAAATGTATTGTGTTAAGGACACTTATCGTGAGATCTCCCCTCTTACCAGATTTCTAAGTGTACAGTACTGTATTATTATCTACAGGCTGTAATGTTGTATAGCAGCTCTCTAGAACTTACCCAGTGTAATTGAAATTTTATACCCACCGATTGATGACTTCCCATTTTCCACTCCCCCGAGTCCCTGGCAACCACAGTTCTATTCTCTGCTTCTATGAGTTTGACTATGTTTTATATATATATATATATATATATATATATATATATATATATATATGTGGAATTAAGCAGTTTTTGTCCTTCATGGCTGACTTATTTTACTTAGTGTATTGTCCTCTGGGTTTAACTATGTTGTCACAAGTGGTAGGGTTTCCTTTCTTTCAAGACTGAATAATATTCCACTATATGTATAGACACTTTTTTAAAAAAAATTATTTATTTTATTTATTTATTTTGGCTGTGCTGGGTCCCCGTTGCTGTGCGCAAGCTCTCTCCAGCTGTGGAGAGCAGGGGCTACTCCCCGTTGCGGTGCATGGGCTTCTCATTGCGGTGGCTTTTGCCGCAGAGCACAGGCTCCAGGAGCGCAGGCCTCAGCAGTTGTGGCACGTGGCCTCAGCAGCCGTGGCGCACGGGCCTAGTTGCTCCACGGCATGTGGGATCCTCCTGGACCAGGGCTCGAACCCGTGTCCCCTGCATCGGCAGGCGGACTCTCAACCACTGCGCCCCCTGGGAAACCCTATAGACACTTTTTAAATTCCATTCATCAGTCAGTGAACATTTAGGTTGTTTCCACATATGGTATGAAGGGTTGTCAAAAAATTAAAAAGTAGAACTACCATATGATCCAGCAATCCTACTTCTGGATATCTGTCCAAATGGATTGAAATTGGGATCTTGAAGAGAGATTAGCACTCCCATGTTCATTTGCATCACTATTAACTATAGCCAAAATGTGGGGGTTTTTTTTGTTTGTTTGTTTTTTGCGGTACCCTGGCCTCTCGCTGTTGTGGCCTCTCCCGTTGCGGAGCACAGGCTCCGGACGCGCAGGCTCAGCGGCCATGGCTCACGGGCCCAGCCGCTCCGCGGCATGTGGGATCTTCCCAAACCGGGGCACAAACCCGTGTCCCCCGCATCGGCAGGCGGACTCTCAACCACTGCGCCACCAGGGAAGCCCCCCTTCTAGGTTTTTGATTCTAGAAAGGAGAAGCAGAGGCAGGACTAGAATCTGGGCCTCCTGACTCCAAGTTTCTAAGGGTGTATGACAAAACATCTCTACCATTTTCCTTTAACTGTATATAGGCTGTGTTTCTCTCAAATGGTGAAAGGCAGCTGATTCAAATAACAAATCAATCTCTTCAACTGGATTTCAGCTTTCTTTTCCATAGGGCCAACATTTGCTTTTAAAATGAGGTTCTCCAAATCCCAGGCTACTTACTCCATTCAGTCATGTTTTCATTTTTCTGGAATAGAAATTCTTCTAAAAAAAAAGAGAACCTTCAAAAAAAGATAGACTTACCTGTATATTTATATCTCTGGCCCTTCTAACTCATATTGAATATAGCATCTTTCTTTGCCCATATATGTTATAAACTGACTCTTAGAGGAATAAGTAGGGGGATAGGATGACACCTATTAAATTTGCATGTTTTACTTTATAAATAAAAATGAGACTTCTTTACACATTTAGCTTATTTTTCCCATTTTGCTAAAAATGAAAGCCCAGTTCAGTTGTGCCTCATGCCATGTCTTCCCTTGCACTGATCACCCCTCTGATTTGTTTAAAAGGAAACTGCAACCTGTAGAGAATAGCCCGAAGCAGCAGGGGGAGAAAACTTGTAACAGCTGTCTGGGGACCTGCCAAGGGGCAAAGTTCTCTCATTGGATAAAACCCATTTTTCTCCTCTTATCCATTGCTTCCCACTGCATGACTGAAGGCCCTCTGCAAACACGCAGATGTGCCAAGCATAACACGATCACACCTAGTCAGGGTGGCAGCCAGCCCTGGGAGATAGGCATGCAACCAGGGCTTATTGCCGCTGGGTTTACCCTTTCATCTCAGAGCTGCCTAGGCAGGTCCTTTTTTCTTCTGCTCTTGTGCTGGTATTGTTTCCAGCAACATACGGACATTTTAGAGTTTTGGTAATAGCTCGCTCTTTTTTTTTTCCCCCCTTCATATTTTAAACTGTCTTAGAGTTTTTTGAAACAGTAGGTGGAGACACAGATAAGTTCCCTGATTTATTTCTTACAGTCACAGGAGCTAAAGTGATGCAAGTCAGACAAACGTTAGAAAGCTGGAAGCAGAAATAAATTGCCCTCTACAGTATATTCAGATGGACTGAGTCAGCAGGTAGAACTTAAAGTACATACATACAGAGGAAAAATTCGTTAGATTTTTAATACCTGTGACGTATAGCTGCAATAGGAAAGTCTTCTAGGATTTGTGGAAGGAAAATAATTGAATATGGTTATTTAGATGTAGCATTTCCCCCACGCTTTCTCTTTTTCCTTTATGGAATTTTTCTCTCCTTCTTTCCATTTACCTGCATAAGATACTTGGCATCCCAAGTTTAGATCTGTGTGAGATGCAGCTATGATATCAAAGGAAAAATTCCACTGGTTTTTAATATTTGGTTCAAACTGTACAATCTTAAACCTCAGGGAGTATCTCTACCAAATCACTTTCATTTGTGAAAGCAGAGTGGAGACGCAGACCAGAGAGATCACACACAGCAACTTAGAGGATAAAGATCTTATCCAAACACTGGCAGCATGCCATGAGGAAAAGCTGCCATATGAAAAAAAAAACATTTTCAAAGATCATTTTATAATAGTCAGTAGAAGCCAGGTTTCCCTTCTCTTCTTTTTTTGTTAGATTTTATTACACTGAAACTTCTTTGTCAGACGTGAACAATGAGGAAAATTATCACGTTTGTTTCTTTGATGAATGTTCCTAGCTTCATTCACCTATCCTTTCTCACATTAAAATTTCTTATGGTTTGAAAATTTGATATAAAAAACTGACTTGAATGGCACGATGTTATTTCCTTTGAAATATTGGCTACTGCATGATTATAGCTACAAAGTCAAAAGAGATGTTTTTCTTAAGTTGGAGGGCTGTTTCAAAAATGTAATGCAGGCAGAAATCTTGCATTTGCTTTGATTTTAATAATAGACCCACCAGATAGTACCACAGGCATTATAAGCTATAAGCCCACTATGAATGGCCTTTGACTGAGTCTCAAACATGCAGCCTGTAATTGGGCAAGAGCTTTGTATCATTTGAGCTCCGTATCCATTTTGAGTTACAGCTTAATCTACTTAATATAGGGTTCCTAGCATTACTGAGTTGACAGATTTCACTTGGCTGAAAGCAAAGTGCTAGAAACAATGACTGAAGATACAGTCTTAGATCTTTAGACCAACACCCAGCTAGGAATATGATCAGTAAGTACCAAATGGCTAACATTCCAGGACATTTCTAACCTTTTTGGTGCAGACCTGGGACAAGTCAATAAAACTGATCAAGAAAAGATCAGTTTCTTTTCACATGCAAGATTCTTATGAAAGACAAATATATTCTCAAGCTATTTATAGAAAATTAACAGATTTTTTTTTTAAAGTACAACTCCTTTGCTATTTCTTGTAATTTAGTGAGCTATTATGATTTTATTGCTGTAAATTTGAGGTCAGGGTCATTTATTGTGACTAACTCCAGTATCTTTAGTTCCTTGAGAACGACGCTTGTGAATGCTTTGAGAAGCACAATTTCGAGCCTTGACAAGGTTCTAATTAGTGTTGGGTATAAGTGGCTCAGTTCAGTGGAGATTATGTTTCAACTTGTCTAAAAACTAAAACAGGGAGAAAGCAGCACTTTCTTGTAAACTTTGCTTAATATTACTCGTTTTCTTTTCTATGCCTGCATCATCCAGCTAAACTTTTCCATTCCAAGAGAATGTATCAGCCAATGAAGAATTCAAATGTGGTAACAGCATTGTTCTCTCTGAGATAACTTACTAAATTACAATATAATAAAATCATAAAATAGATTCAGTATGTGGGAGGGGAGATATTTGAAGTAATATTTTGAAGGGATTTATGAAATAATTCCCCTTTCATGTTTTGGGAGAGAGGCACATTGAATTCATACCAGTGTGAATGTTTTACTTTTACCACCAGGGGGCAGGGTATGCTAACTATTGAATTAGTGGATGTCAGAAGGCGCACAGGAAGCGCATTTTAGACAGAAGTGAAAAATTCCCTGAGGGTTTCCCCACAGATTCTTTAGGGGAAGTTGTTGACTTGCTCACAGTAAATTTTCACGCCAGTTATGAAAAACTAGATAATTATGATATCAAACTATTGAAGTTCTTTTACAAGTAATTCTATGACATGTTGATTTGTTCCATTTTATTAACAATCATGGTTTTAAGTTAAAACTGAAATTTTACATTAATTAAAGGAAACTGAAAATAATAATGTTTATAGATCACTTTCTTAATTGTTTCAACTCAAATTTCATGTACCTTTGCAAGAAAAGAGCTCACTTTGGGAACTTTAGAAAACACAGGTAAATGGATATAATTTAGAAATCTTTTTGGAGGAACATTGAGAAGCTTTAATAAGCATGATAATTTGTTTCATAAGGTTCTCTTTGATGATCATTAGCCATTCCATCTGCCAACAAGCAAAGACAGTTGTCTTTTGAGATCTGAGGCTAATTCAAGAAGAGAATAGTTCAAAAGACTAAAGAAATATCTAGCATGGGGGTTTTGTATTTAGTTTTCTGAAGTCAAACTTCTTGGAAGAAAAGATATGGATTGGAATTATCAATGTTTACTTGTGCTTATGCAACTGAAAAGTATTTCAAAAGCAAGAGCCCAACTGGACATTGATAAAAGATTTAAAATATGTGCACAATGAATGTTTTATTGAGGTATCAATGATATATAACATTAGTTTCAGGTGTACAACATAATTCGATATTTGTATATATTGAAAAATTATCACCACAATAAGTCCAGTTAACATCAGTCACCATACATAGTTACAATTTTTTTTTTCTTGTGATGAGAACTTTTAAGATCTACTCTTAGCAACTTTCCAATACACAATACAATGTTAGTAACTGTAGCCAACATACTGTACATTACATCCTCAGGATTTATAACTGGAAGTTTGTACCCTTTGACCCATTTTGCCCATCCTGCACCCTCTACATCTGGCAACCACCAATCTGTTCTCTGTATCTGTGAGCTCTTTTGTTTGATTCCACACGTAAGTGAAATCATACAGTATTTGTCTTTCTCTGTCTGACTTACTTCACTTAGCGTAATGCCCTCAAGGTCCATCCATGTAGCAAATAGTAAGATTTCATTTTTTGTGTGGCTGAATAATATTTCATTGTAATAATTAAGAATATTTTCGAAAGCAAAAACTGGATTTATATACACTGCAGGTAAGCCGCATTTATTTACATCTGTCAATACATGTGATTTCATATTGATCCTGGTGACCATTCCTTTAATATTATCAATGATAAGGCTTAAAAACTTTATTAGAAGTGAAAGTTTCTCAGATGTGTGAACAATGCCTTTACTCCCCTCCTCATTCCTTTTCAGTGTCCAAGCAAAACCTATGACCCACTGATTAAATCCACCCGAGATTTTCCAGACGATGTCATCAGTTTCATAAAGCGGCACCCTGTGATGTATAAATCAGTATATCCAGTTGTGGGAGGACCAACATTCAAGCGCATCAATGTGGATTACAGACTGACACAGATTGTGGTGGATCACGTTGTCGCAGAAGATGGCCAGTACGATGTGATGTTTCTTGGAACAGGTATGCTAGAGCCAAGTTATGCCTTCTTTCAAATGAATTTTTCATTATTAGACAAACAAAAACTTCAAAAAAGTTTACCGGCCAAAATCAAAATGAGTAACTATTAGCTAATACCCAGTCAGTGTTTTTTTTAAACTTGCATAACATGTGCTTTTAATCGACGACCATACATACCTCCCAGCCTCCATTAGTGTTATGTGAGATTTCAAAATATACTACTATATTACGACTGCAATGTGCCTGCTACAGATGAGGTGCTCAATACATATTTGTTGAATGACTATGGACTAAAACAAATAGGTAAAGCAAAGCTTCTCTATTTTCAAACTTCACATTTCCCTCTCTCTACAGAGATATTTGATGACCTTACCCCAGAGGAGCCCTTCACCCAATTTTGAGAATCACTGACTTAGGTGGCTTATGGTGGTTTCAAAAAAGTTAATCATTAATTTGTAAAGAACTTAAAGTAGAAACGACTTGGTGATTATTTTTCCTGTCCTTGAATTTTTTGGATTAAGTATCACTTTCATTATTAGAGCCCATTTTATTTATTTTTTTGGACTGCCAACTCAGTAATTATAAAATGATTACCTTTTTTTTCAAGGGAAAGAAATATTGCTTATTTGGTGCATCTCAAAAAACAAAAAGTAATATCTAATAATGTCCTTGAATTGTATTGGTAGTAAAGGTAACATGTATCATTAAAACAAAAGCACTACATCCTAGATAATGTTATGTAATTTGATGGATCACGCATTGCATAAAGAAATAGAAATTTGATGAGTTTTTAAGAAATGGACATTTTTATTGAAATGTTTTTAGGACTATAAAACAATTTTAGAATAATTTTATTTTTTAAAATATATTGGTTTTACAAAAGTTAAGTTTATTAGGAAGCGTCTGTGTGACAGACTCAGAGGACTTTAAGAACACCGGTTGTCAAACCTGATTATGTTGCAGATGGCAGTACCAAGGCCCAGGGAAAAAAGTAATACTTTCAAGACTACAGAGATTACTACTGAAGCGTCAAAACATGAAATAATTAGTCCTCCATTCTAATGAGCTTGGCTCCTAATTGCACTGCCCACCCAAAGCTCATTTCTAGTTCTTCAACATTTCAGGGTCAGAAAAGCCATTTAGCCACTAGGTGGTACTACCTAACTTTTACTTAGAAAATTATGAGGATACTAAGATAGATTGATTTTCAATTATGACATTCAGAAAATATATATTTAATATTTTTCAAAGATCCTAGGGTCATTTAAAAACAAATAATCCAGACTATTTTGTACAAATAGGATATTCCCATACATGTTAACCTACTTCAACCTCTGTGCTCAGAAGTTTAAAAGCAACTATTTTAAATTTATTTTTATGTGTAAGTCAGTCTATACATTAATTTCCAAATGGGATTTTTTTCTAAAATGTTCTTTTGATCGTCCTTCTGTAATAACATACCACCTTGTGGACTGCAATATATGATTAATCTTGTGATAATAGTTTAGTTCTTTTAAATTGAACTAAAATCATTTGACAAAATTTTATTTTCTAGCCCATTAATTATATTTCTGTAAGTAAAATACATTTTATGAGTGAGCTACTACTTCCCCCATGTAGATAGCTTCAATGATTTCTCTTACATTTGTTAAGATTATTAAAAAAATATATATTTATCTTTCATGGTGAACTGGATAAGTACTGAATAAATATTTCTTACATTGAGAGAGAAAATTTGTTAATATATTTTAACCTTTTAAATTAAGTTCCAAAAATGTTGTTCCTCTTTTGTTACCCTTTCAACTAATTTTTAAAGGAGACATCTCTATTCCTTGTGTTAGGAATACCCTCTGAATGTGTGTCTTTTAATATTTTCTTTATAAATGTGTTTATGAGCTGAAAGCTATAGTATTTCAAAAGGGGAGGATCATATACATTAAGCTTCACTTCTCGCATGCTTTGTTTAACCTGATTGCTTGAAAGGCATTGAAAAAAAAATGAGGGGAGCCATGTGAAGGTTGCTAGGAGAATGCTTAACTAAACATTGAAGTAGAAACAACAGGATCGTGTGTAATGTATTTTTTCAGACGTTGGAACAGTCCTAAAAGTTGTCAGCATTTCAAAGGAGAAGTGGAAAATGGAAGAGGTAGTACTGGAGGAGTTACACATATTCAAGGTAAGACTTAGGCCAGAGTTCCGGGAGAAGCGATGGTGAACTTGAGCAGTTCTTATATAGGACATGTTCGTGTCAGTACGTCACCACTCTTTCTGAAGAAGTCTTTTCAATTAGCTTCTTTATTTTTCTTTTCCTTAAGCGAAGGAAAAAGTTTTAAAAGCAACTAAGAATGGGACTCATTTTCCCCTGCAGAAATATCACTGAACTTGGGGCTCCTGGGTTGCCCCTCATGACTGAGTTCTCTAAGCATATGTTCAGACAAATCACCACGGTAGATGAAAGCCTAGGGTCTCTTTAATATCCAGATGCTTTTCTACTTTATAAATTTTACTTTTCAATTTTTCCTCAATTGAATTTAAGGAAACTGGAAGAGTGTATAAATCACGTGTCCCTGCATTTCTGTAAGGAATTCTTTTTTTTAAGTTGCTTGATAGTAAGTCTTTATGCATGCTAAATTCCCCTCAACCACCAGAAGAGTTAGTAGATCTAAAATAATAGTTCTCCAGATTTGGGGAATGTCCTTAGACTTTTAACAGTAGTAAATTTGAACTGTGGCATTCTTTGTAGACCTTCAATGAAATTCAATTTAGAGTTATTTTCTAAAATGAAATTAGAAATAAAATTGCATTTCTTAGAAGAGCTTTTTAAAAATATGCTGTCTTTTATACCATTTTTTGTTGAGACAGTTTATTAAAATAGACTGTTACCATGTAAACTTCTATTGCCTTAAAAGAGAGTAGAGCTCTCTGCTGTGAGGGGCTCAAGTTAATTAACGGACTGGGTTCCCCAGGATCCTGTTTACATTGTGATGATAATAGTGGTCCAGGAGTTAACAAGAACAAGACCTGCTCTCTGGACTCTACCAGAAACAAAGTCGTGGGTAGTTCCTGAGGGAAAAGCCAATGTCAAATATAAGTGCGAACCCAGAGGGCAAAAATAAAGCTTCCGTGATACCCAGAGGCACATTAGACTAAGTCTACTCAGGGGTTATTACTGACCAAGAGGAATTGTTTGGATTCCACTGTTAAGATTAAATAATCACCCTGTTTGCTTAATTCATTAAAAAAAGTTATTGGATAGAACTTTCTCATTTAACATTTCTTTTCATTTTTTTCATATATTTTCTTAAAGTTTTAATATCTGCTTGTGTTTATTACTTAGTAAATATTGGCTGGTGAGAAATGAATAGTCATATATATAGAGAGAGACATAGACGATAGATAAAAAAATGCTTAAACATTCCATCCTTTTTAGTTTGGCAGCTTTTGTGTTCATGTTTTAAATTTTGTATTGCACGCATAGAGGCTTGTTTTCTACACATAAAACTTTCATGTTGTGAAACCACGTGCATCGTATCTTGCAGTGTTTTATAAAGAATATGCTCATCCACGAGAAGCACTATAACTTTTTAGAATTTTACTACTTGAACAAGTTTTTGAACTACTGATCTAAGTAAGCAGAAAGAGGCAATAAATAATTATGGAGATGTTCTTGTCAACACTAGTTTGAATTATATGGAAGCAGTTAAGATAAGCAGAGTCAGAAGAGGGAGAAACCTTGTGGGTAACCGGGAACAATTTTCAGTGCAGAGTGTCTCCTCATACATTTAGGTAATTTTTCTTTAATAAGATTTAAAAATAACTATTTTGATACTTTTTATTAAGGTTGAATCACTACACATGGGAAGGAAATAGCAAACATTAAGATCTTTTTCTCCTCTATATATAACAGAGCCTTGAAGTTTACTCCAATTATCCTTGGTACACAATAAAACAAAATATTGGCTACTCTAAAAGATTGTTCATGATTATCTTTATTAATAGTTAAATTTTATTTTCAGCATTCATCAATCATCTTGAACATGGAGCTGTCTCTGAAGCAGGTATTTTCTAATTTTTGTGTAAAAATTAGCCACAAAAGCAAGACTGTTTGCATCAAACTTTATTTTAGGGAAAATCCATTGAAACTAGAAGTTAAATTATAAATAGTGTAAAAAGCTTTAGATTATTTGTTTCTTTTATAACTGATTATAGGGCATTGTTTCTGCCTTGCCTTAGGAGACAGGGGACCCAATTCCATTAATTGAATAATACATTCTCCCCTTCCTTTGGCTCTTGAAAATTGAGCTCACTTTCCTAGTCTCATGAGAATGTCATTCTGTCAAGGCTGTAAAGTAATTCATGTAGAATACTAGCCCTAAACATTAAAGATGGTTTTTAATCAGCGAGTCTACGAGTTAGACTATGGACTGCAATGGCAAACAGCCCAATAGTCACATGGAGCTGGAAGGCAAAGGAGCATGCTAACAAAGTAGACCAAGAATGGAACCGCGTTCTGGGGAAACAGAGAGGAGACGAACTGGTGTAAAAGGGAGCCAGGGGAGCGGGAGAGACCGGCAACTCGAGCTATGAAGGATGCTGCAGGTAACCAGATAAATAAACAGAAGGATGGGACGGGGAAGCATATGCCGAGTAGAAGAGAGGGCCCTTTGAAAAGGCATGAAGAGTGAAAGACTCGAACTTATTCTAATAAGTTTGTGTACAATTGGAGCAGACAGCATAGCTGCACTCGAGGGGCAAGGAGGCTAGAAAGGAACCTGGGGAAGTAAGACAGAAGAAGAGTAGACACATCCTTCCATGGATGCCCTCCTGAGCTGTTGAACAAGTTTATCCGAGACAATGAAGACCTTTAAAGACGTTAAGCAGGCGGGTGTCATGATAAGATTTTCCTCTTAGAGAGAGTAGCCTGGCGTGGCAGTGTGGAAGAGGGGTTGAGTCCTGGGGTGGAGGTGAGGGTTGCGGGAAAACAAGGGTGAAGCCAGCTGAAACGGTAAGGCCACTTACAGGTCATCGAGGAAGGAGATGATAAGGACTGAGAAAAGGCAAGGGGCAGTGCAGAGCGAGGCAGAAATGGATTTGAGAGCGCCATGTAAGAGAACGGAGAGATAAGGTGGCAGACAGACGGAGTGAGAGTGAAAGAAGATTCAAAGACAACTCCCAGATTCGTGCTGGGGGCGACTGGGATGGTGTCTCTTGGTCAGGGTAGGGTAGGAAGACTAGATTTAGGGGAATCAGCGTGTGCGTGTTTATGTTGTTTTCAAAATAACTCTTGAGCCTTTGTACAGGAAGAAGAGTAAAGATGAGAATCGCAAAGAGGGAAACCCAATGTTCAAGGCAAAGGAAGGAATCATCAAAGGAAACAGAACTCTAGGCAGAAATAAAGAGGGAGAACAAGAGAAAGGGAAGAGACTTTCAAGGAGGCTTTAGTCTTACTGGTATCAAACGCTAGAGAATTATATAGTAAAATACTAAACAAAGTCCACATTTAGCCTCCAGGAGGTCTTAAGTGGGTGGTAGGGGTGTAAGACAGATTTCTATAGGTGGAGTCCGTGTACGTTATTTGTGCCAATATCTATTTCTCAGATTTTTTTTCCCCTCCATTTAAAGTTTGGCATGTCCACTAGACTTGACCGTAAGTTACCTGAAGGCACAGACTATGGCTTATTCACTTGTTATCATCCCTCCCTCTGCCTCCACCACATACCCTCAAGTGAATACATGTAGGGAGCAGTGCATTATTTTCAGGACTTATTTTCAAAATGTGATTCTATTTACTGAGTTTGTCAGTATCCTGCAGGCTTTCACGTGTGATACAGCATCCCACAAACCTCCTTAATACTTTCTTCATAGTGATAGCAAATACTTTCTCTCTCACTTATCACTCAACTTCCTTCAGGGATCCGTACTTCATTAACAAATGAAATGGTTAGTTAAGATCACAGGAAAGTTTTTCATAAACCTCTTTTCAGTCAACTCTTATATAAGAAGCCATGGCAGGAGAAGACCCATCAGTGTTGCCTATAGCATCTGTGCTTGATATAATCTACCAGAGTGTATTTTCAACTACTAAGAAAGAATCTGACATCTTAATTCCTCAGTCTAGCAGCTGGTTTTTGACCTTCTTAAATTACTGCCAAGGTTACTCTAGCTCTCTAGAATGCCGTCCAATTCTGTGTCATCATCTTCAAACCACCATCCAACCAGGGATAGAAGACCGACTTATCTTACTCTCCCTTATGTTTCTGTGCAAGTGTTTATAACAGGCAGGGTACCCGAGGAGACAGATTTAGGTCTGTGATGTGGTATTCAAGAAAGGGAAGTTCTTAAGACTCGTCTGAAAGATGCTTCTAATGCATTTGTTTTGCCTGATTTGCAGCAACAGTTGTACATTGGTTCCCGAGATGGACTGGCTCAGCTCTCCTTGCACAGATGTGACACTTATGGGAAAGCTTGTGCAGACTGTTGTCTTGCCAGAGACCCCTACTGTGCCTGGGATGGAAATGCATGCTCTCGCTATGCACCCACTTCAAAAAGGTGAGAGGCACATCAAATTAAGATGAAGCCTTGCTTTTCACACAATGAATATCTTACACGAATACCTTCTCTTGTAGTTTAAAGAGAAAACATATAGAGAACATGGTCTGTGGTAGGAATATTACAATCTAAATGTTTTAGAGTTTTTCATACAGCTAAATTTTGAAGGAGGATAAAACAGAATGTTCTGAAATCCGGAAATGTGGAAGTCTTACCAAACCAGTTTTGTTTGATGCACAGCAAGCCAAACGTGGAGATGCCAAGATGTGCAGCAGGGAACGGGTTTATTCACAAAGCAGTCAAGCGGGGAGATGGGAAAAACAAGTCTCAAATTCGCCTCCCCAAAGGCGAAGGACTGAGGATACTTATGGGAGAAAGCTGAGGCGTGGGGAGCCTGGGGAAGGTTAATTGGAGATAAGAAAAAGGTGAGGTAATCATCATTCTACGCAGATGAAACTAAGCTACAAGCTTCTTCCTGGGATGCCTGCTCTGAGCATGGAGTTTTTGGCCTCTGATGTCAAAAGGTCACTGGACACTCCCATGTGCCCAGAGGGAGGGTCAGTGGTCCTAACCAGTCTTAACCGGCTAGAGCTCAAACTGAACACAGCTGACTCCAAGTTCCTAAACAACTTGGGCAAACATCCTGTTTAGGTTACCTGAGGCTTGGAGGACACGCAAGTTTTATAGCAACAATTAAAGCAAGCTTGACTAATGAAGGCAGGTCACAGGTTTCATGGATTTAACTGATGATAACCCTCAGTTTCAGAGCTTTAAAAAATTCTGATAAATTGTTTATATCCTTTTTCTTCATCTTTGTCTAAAAGCATGAAAAGTTTGCTTTCTTTACTACTCTACCCTTTGTATATTCTTCCCTTATTTATAAATATGTATATACTCGTAGTTACTGTTTTACAAATAATGTGTAAATATGTTTTTGTAACAGTGTAGATTATATACAGCCCACAGCACATCCCAGTGATTCTGTATAATTTTGCTTTTACTCCAACTTGACCAATTTCTGCCACCCAGATATGCTTAAATATCCAACTACATCCTGCTGTTTGTAGTTTCTTGCTTTATGTGCTCTTAAAAATAATGCTATTCTGGGCCAACAGTACCCAGCTAGGAATTTATTTTACACACATGGGCAAAAAAGTACCACAAATTATATGTTTGACTGTCATTTCAGCACAGTTTTCAATAGCAAAATTATTGGAAACACCCTGAATGCTCATTAATATGACTGATGGTGGCTGAGTATATTAAAATATCATTATTTTAAAGTGTGGTTTATAGTAACACTATTTTCTAAAGTATTGCCCAAAGTATATTTTATTCTACATAAAATGTCAGCAAATTGTATGTGGTATTTTTTTTTTCATCTTTAGGTCTTAACAAAATAAGGTAACAGGTGAGCATATGTTAGTCGCGCTACTACATATGCACTTTTATTTTTTTGAATGTTTACTGATTTGTCAAATTGCAAATTCTAGTGATCACAGATTGAATGTATAGTACAAAAACAGATACTATTCCAAGACCTTTTTATATTCCCTGAAATCTCTGAATTAAATGTAAGTGGGGAGATACCATTATTTCAAGTTTAAAGTAAAAAGTCACAACATTTTTGTTATAGTTTTTGACAAAGAATATACTCACCCTAGTTAGTCTTTGGGGAGTGCTTTTCTTTTCAAGAACCTAAAAAACAAGAATGCTCATTTAGTTGGTAATGAACCTTCAGTTTGATGAATTGATCCTGTTCCTTAAGAAGCCAAGATTTAAAAACATTCTTGACCTTATGTACCTTATACCATCATAATTTTTTCTTCTTGTATTTCTCAAGACTGTATCTCTGATCTTGCAGACAAGCCACTGTGATGTTCTCCCTTACCTAACAATGTCCATGTGAGCCAAAAAATGTGTATGATAAATGAATCTCCCACAGGGCTGTCATCTGGTCAGCATGCCCCTTAAGGAACACCCTACATATCACAGACTGTTTACTGTGACATCTAGGATCTCTGATGTGGCAACATAAAATAACCAAAGCAAATGAAACTGTACTCCGAGTGTAAGACTTATTTAACTTAGATGTGGCAGATCTTTACTTTTTTTATGCAGTAGTTACTATTTTCTCTTAAGGAAAATATGTGACAATAATGTACAAGGCCATTATTTTATTATTATCATTATCACTACTCTCAGAGAAACAATGTGAACTATGTGTCAGTAGATAGAAATAACATCTAGCCATTAGGCCATATCAAACTTGTACTTCTGTTTCAAATGATATTTATCTCGTTGTTTAATCACGTCAGTATAATAATGAATCTTCATATGATAAGGCATTTTGTATTTGTGTGTACTTTCTTACCCACTGACTAAAGCTCTTTTATATCTTATTACTTTTCCCTTGGCTGACTGAAAAAAGAAGGTACAAATAGTTACCCCCATAGGAAGTATATAATAACTGGACTGTATTTATATTCAGCCTGTTCTGTTGAATAATTTGTCAAAAGCCAGAGAAAAAGAAAACTGGGGTAGTTAAATGAAATTCAGATCATCTTATTACCAAAACAGGATTTATTCTGAAATAAAATTCAGATCATCTTATTACCAAAACAGGATTTATTCTGTTAGGACTCTACCACTAGTATTATTTGAATTAATGTTAGAGTGATTGGAATATTGACCTGCATTTAAGTTGAGCAGTAAAGCATAATTCTGCTTCTGCTACTGTTATGAGTGTTAGATGTAGACTTTGTATATCTCAGATATCATGCTTGACGTTCTATTTAATCCCTTTTGCACAGGCGAGCTAGACGCCAAGATGTGAAGTATGGGGACCCAATCACCCAGTGCTGGGACATAGAAGACAGTAAGTATAGGTTTAATATGCTTTCCTCCCACTGAAAATTTTAAGCCTGGTCTTTGTGTGTCTTTTTTATTATACGAGTTAAAACACCTACTCATTTTGTGTAATGCTTGCATTCTGGAAAAGCAATAGGAGGTTTTATAAATCAACCCCCTGTTCACGTGCCTAAGTGGTAATTCTTTGTTATATTTGCTTCATATGGCTTTTAAAATTCCTATACCTTTTTTTTTCTTTTTTAATGCCTTATCCATCCTTGTAAAGTTTGAAACTGCTATTAGAGATAAAGCAGAATATAGTCCAAAACATACGGACATTTAGAGTAAACTCAAAGAGACCCTCCTAGAAAAGTTTGATAAAAGTGTTGGACTTACTAGAAAGAAATTTTAGGTAGCCTGTGCATTATTTGTATTCACTTATTAATTTGTGTATCTATTCAATCAGTAAATATTTATTAAGTGACTTCCATGTGCATGTAATTGTCCCGGATCTACTTTGAGAGAAAAAGCTCTTTAGAGAACTTACAATTCTTTGGGGAAATGTCATAAGGCACAATTAGTGATGTGGGAGTTTAGCAAAAACAGAGGTCACCAGAGGCTGTACTGTTCAGAGAAAATGTCATAGAATGGAAGATCTTGAAAGTCTGAGTGTGAGAAGGGCAGAGTGGAGAATTGAGAGGAAGTCTGTTGAGTGACTCTGATAACAAAAAAAAATCTGTAGAAGTATATATTCCAGAGCTTTAGTTACTTTCCACTCCCAGGCTCTGCCTTCAGATAGAAAATATATGCACACGCACACACACACACACACACAACTGGAAGAAGAAATGAACTGCCTTTCCATCATCATATTGTTAGTAACCACCTACCACTGAATAAACAACCCAGATTTCATAGTCTATAACTGCTGGTCTGGCAGAGTTTTCTTTTTTAAAAACAAAACAATTATTTCTAATTTATAATATCATTCTTCTGAAAAATAAACTCTAGTCCAGAATAGTACGTTTGTCTTCCTGTTCTAATGTGTAGGTGACTCACTGTAATGTATGGTGTTTTATTTAGCGATCATTACTGTGTGCTATGCACAGTTTTTCACATGTGCACATGAGATTAGGAGGGACTATTTTAGGTACTGAGGATATGCTAATGAACATAAAACAATCTGTGCATTCATGGATCTTACATTTAAATGTGTTAGGGGAGGGAGCAGGCAACAAACATAAAAACAAGTAAAATATATGCCATGTCATATAATGATAAATGTTATAAGGACTTATAAAACACCATTGCTTACTAAGGCACTCACAATTACTGTGTCCACTTCATCACAGCCCATTCTTGTTATAGCCCATTGCACATTTCCTTTTCATCATCACCACTCTAACCCAATATATTCTTTGTCAAGATCACCAGCAGTTTCCTCCTTGCCAAATCCAATGGCCGCTTTTCCGTTCCCAGTTTTACTTACTCTCTAGCTCCCTCCTCCGTGGAACACTTTCTTCACTAGGCTCCGTGCAGTGATGTGCTGGAGCCAGCTCTTATGGCCCCATGAGAGCTGACTGTGTATTACGGAGGAATTTTGTGAGCTGAGTTTTAAACCACTGGTAGCTTGAATCAGCCGTGGCAGGAGTGTTTACACCAGGAAAATCGGCAAGCACTACAAATAAGGGCTTTTTGTTTTCAGAGATGGTCTCCCCAGCACCCCTCTGCTTCACGGCACCACGGGGAAAACTTCTGGTTTTTCTCTTACCTTACAGGTTTCTCCTTCTGAGTGTTCTTAACTTTCCTTTTCATCCTGCCATCTAAACATCCAGTCTCTGTATATTCACTCCTTAACGCCATCCATTTCAATACTATCAGAGGCAATTTTTTTTTAGTTTTTTTTTTTAATTGAAGTACAATGTTGATTTACAATGTTGTGTTACTTTCTGGTGTACAGCAAAGTGATTCAGTTATACATACATATTTATTCTTTTTCATATTCTTTTCCATTATGGTTTATTTATTTTTTTTTCTTTTTTTTTTTTTTAAATAAGCTGCCTGGTTTCTTGATATCTCTCCTTGTATGATTCTTTTTTTTTTTTTTTTTTTGCGGTACACGGGCCCCTCACTGTTGTGGCCTCTCCCGTTGCGAAGCACAAGCTCCGGACGCGCAGGCTCAGCGGCCATGGCTCACGGGCCCAGCCGCTCCGCGGCATGTGGGATCTTCCCGGACCGGGGCACGAACCCGTGTCCCCTGCATCGGCAGGCGGACTCCCAACCACTCTGCCACCAGGGAAGCCCCCATTATGGTTTATTACAGGATATTGAATATAGTTTCCTGTGCTATACAATAGGACCTTGATGTTTATCCATTCTGTATATCATCATTTGCATCTGCTAATCCCAAACTCTCAATCCATCCCTTTGCCGTCCCCCTCCCCCTCCCCCTTAGCAACCCCAAGTCTGTTCTCTGTGTCTGTTTCTGTTTCATAGATAAGTTCATTTCTGTCGTATTTTAAATTCTACATATAAGTGATATCATACGGTATTTGTCTTTCTCTTTCTGACTTACTTTGCTTAGTATGATAATCTCTAGGTCCATCCATGTAGCTGCCAACGGCATTATTTCATACCTTTTTATGGCTGAGTACTATTCCATTATATATATATACACCACATCTTCTTTATCCATTCATCTGTTGATGGACATTTAGGTTGCTTCCATGTCTTGGCTATTGTAAATAGTGCTGCTGTGAACATTGGGGTGCGTGTATCTTTTCAAATTATAGTTTTGTCCAGATATATGCCCAGGAGTGGGACCATAGGATCATGTGCCAACTCTATTTTTAGTTTTTTGAGGAACCTCCATTCTGTTCTCCATAGAGGCTGTACCAATTTACATTCCCACCAACAGTGCAGGAGGGTGCCCGTTTTCTACAGCCTCTCCCGCATTTGTTATTTGTAGACTTTTTTTTTTTTTTTTTTGCGGTACTCGGGCCTTTCACTGTTGTGGCCTCTCCCGTTGCGGAACAACAGGCTCTGGACGCACAAGCTCAGCGTCCATGGCTCACGGGCCCAGCCGCTCCGCAGCATGTGGGATCTTCCCGGACCAGGACACGAACCTGTGTCCCCTGCATCGGCAGGCGGACTGTCAACCACTGCGCCACAAGGGAAGCCCTGTAGACTTTTTAATAATAGCCATCATGACGGCTGTTAGGTGGTACCTCATTGTCGTTTCAATTTGAATTTTTCTACAATTAGCAATGTTGAGCATCTTTTCATGTGCCTATTGGCCATCTGTACGTCTTCTTTGGAGAAATGTCTATTTAGATCTTCTGCACATTTTTTGATTGGGTTGTTTTTTTGGTTTGTTTGTTTTTGTTATTGAGTTGTATGGGCTGTTTGTATATTTTGGAAATTAAGCCCTTGTTGGTCACATCATTTACAAATATCTTCTCCCAGTCCGTAGGTTGTCTTTTTGTTTTGTTTATAAGTTTGTAAGTTTGATTAGGTCCCATTTGTTTATTTTTGCTTTTATTTCTATTGGCTTGGTAGACTGACCTAAGAAAATATTGGTACAATTTATATCAGAGAAATATTTTGCCTACATTCTCTTCTAGGAGTGTTATGGTTTCATGTCTTATACTTAAGTCTTTAAGCCATTTTGAGCTTATTTTTGTGTATAGTGTGAGGGTGTGTTCTAACTTCACTCGATTTACAAGTGGCTGTCCAACATTCCCAACAACACTTGCTGAAGAGACTGTCTTTTCTCCAGTGTATATTCTTGCCTCCTTTGTAAAAGATTAATTGACCATACGTGTGTGGGTTTATTTCTAGGCTCTCTATTCTGTTCCATTGATCCATATGTCTGCTTTTATGACAATACTATGCTGTTTTGATTACTGTAGCTTTGCAGTATTGTCTGAAGGTTGGGAGGGTTATGCCTCCTGCTTTGTTCTTTTTCCTCAGGATTGCTTTGGCAATTCTGGGTCTTTTAAGGTTCCATATAAATATTAGGATTATTGGTTCTAGTTCTGTGAAAAATGTCAGGGGTAATTTAAAAGGGATCTCATTAAATCTGTAGATTGCTTTGTGTAATATGGCCATTTTAACAATATTAATTCTTCCAATCCAAGAGCATGGAATGTTTTTCCATTTCTTAAATAGTCTTCAGTTTCCTTTATAAGTGTTTTATAGTTCTCAGTGTATATGTCTTTCACCTCCTCGGTCAGGTTTATTCCTAAATATTTTATTTTTTTTTTTGATGAGATTTTAAAAGGGATTTTTTTTCTTTTTTTTTTTTTTCACTTTCTCTTTCTGATGCAACCAATTTCTGTATGTTGATCTTGTATACTGCTACCTGGCTGAATTTGTTTATCAATTCTAGTAGTTTTTGTGTGAAGTCTTTAGGGTTTTCTATATGTAGTATCATGTCATCTGCATACAATGACAATTTTACCTCTTCTCTTCCAACCTGGATAACTTTTCTTTCTTTTTCTTGTCTGCTTGCTGTGGCTAGGACTTCCAGTGCTATGTTGAACAGGAGTGGTGAGAGTGGGCATCCTTGTCTGGTCTGGATTTCAGCAGGAAGGCTTTCAGCTTTTCACTGTTGAGTGTTATGTTGGCTGTTGGTTTGTCATAAATAGCTTTTGTTATGTTGAGGTATGTTCCCTCTAAACTCACCTTGATAAGAGTTTTTATCATGAATGGATGTTGAATTTTATCAAATGCTTTTTCTGCATCTGTTGAGATGTTTTGTTAATCATGTGGTTTTTGTCTTTCTTTTGTTGATTTGGTGTATCACATTGATTTGCATATGTTGAACCATCCTTGTGACCCTGGGATAAATCCAGTTTGGTAACGGTGTATGATCTTTTTTACGTGTTGTTGGATTTGCTTTGCTAATATTTTGTTGGGAATTTTTGCATCTATATTCATCAAAGATACTGGCCTGTAATTTTCTTTTTTGCTAGTGTCTTTGTCTCATTTTGGTGTCAGGGTAATGGTGGCTTCATAGAATGACTTTGGGAGTGTTCCCTCTTCCTCAATCTTTTGGAAGAGTTTGAGAAGGATTGGTATAGTTTCTTCTCTTATTGTTTGGTAGAATTCCCCAGTGAAGCCTTCTGGTCCTGGACTTCTGTTTGCAGGGAGTTATATTATTTCAGATTCTATTTCACTTCTAGTGATCAGTCTGTTCAAATTGCCTGTTTCCTTTTGATTCAGTTTTGGTAGGCTGTATGTTTCTAGAAACATGCCCATTTCTTCTGGGTTGTCCAGTTTGTTGGCATATAATTGTTCATAGTATTCTCTGTCAGAGGCAATTTGACTCCCAGATTGATTGTCCAGTTCTGAACTCCCGCCTGTGTGCAAGACTTGTATGCTCTGTGCCTGCTCAAGAACCCCTCTCATATGCCTAATAAGAATCTCAAATATACCTGGGAAAGAATTCTTGTCATTTTCTCTAAAACCTACTTGTTCTGCAGACTTCCCCATATTAATAAATAGCACCACCACTCACCCAACTGCTTTGTCAAAAAGCAGCTAGGAGTCATCTTTTTATGCTTCTCTCTCTTTTACATCTTATCACCAGCCTCTCAGTACAGACCTTTGGCTCAGTGGTCACAACTGCCACTTCTCATCACCTCCACAGATGCCATCCTAACCAGACCCACCAGAACTCTTCAGTAGCTGCTAAACTGGTCTCCCTGCTTCCATGCTTGCCTCCCTTCAGTCTAGATCCCACTCAGTAGCCAGAGTAACCTCTTTCTAAACTTCAGTCACGGGGCTTCCCTGGTGGCGCAGTGCTTAAGAATCTGCCTGCCAATGCAGGGCACACGGGTTTGATCCCTGGTCCAGGAAGATACCACATGCCATGGAGCAACTGAGCCCGTGCACCACAACTACTGAGCCTGTGCTCTTGAGCCCGCGTGCCACAACTACTGAAGCCCGCGTGCCTAGAGCCAGTGCTCTGCAACAAGAGAAGCTACCGCAATGAGAAGTCCTCGCACCGCAGCTAAGAGTAGCCCCTGCTCGCCACAACTAGAGAAAGCCCGTGCGCAGTAATGAAGACCCAACGCAGCCAAAAAAAACCACACTTTAATCAGATCTTGTCACTCCCTTACTCAGAATCTTTCACTAGCATCTTAGAGCGATTAGGAAACACCTCGCAGGCCATGGTAAAGGCTGTGGAGTGTTTCCTAATCGCTCTAAGATGCTAGTGAAAGATTCTGAGTAAGGGAGTGACAAGATCTGCTTCCTAACACCTTGTCTGACCCTCGCATCACTGTGGCACAGCTTGCTCACAGGCTTTCTCTTTTTCAAAAGCACCAGTCTGGTTCCTGCCTCAGCCCTGTTTGCATTTGTTTCCTCTGTACCTGAAGAACTCTTCACTTCAGGTGTCCACGTGGCTCCATCTTCACATCATTTAATCCCGGGATTGAAATGTTAATTTCTCAGAGACACCCTTCCTGACTAACCTACCTGAAATACCCTTCTAGCCCTAATTATTCCCTAAGCTACTTTATTTTTACTTGTAGTGCGTAACACAGCCAGATACTATATTCTTTATTTATTCATTCACTTGATTATTTTGTCTCTGTCACTGGAATGTAAAGGTGGTGAATTTGCCTGTCATAGTCATCCGTATATTTCCTGCACTGAAAGCAATGCCAGTATGGTAGGCATGAAAGAATCTTTGCATAATGCATAGGTAAAAGGAAGGATACCCAGATGGAGAGCACTTGAGCTGTGCCTTAAGGAAACAATCAAATTTTACTAAGTAGATGAAGTAACAATTAGTAAAATCAGAAAGAATTCACATAGGTTTTGTTAAGTTTGTGATGATCCCTTTGTTATTGTCTATAGAGTTCACTCTGTAGGTGCTAAGGAGCTATTTCATATTACTAAGAAAAATTGTTTTTAAAAATAGAAGTAATTTATACCTGTTTGGTGACTGATTGGAATAGGAGAAGCCAGAGACAGAGAATCAATTGTGAGAATTAAAGCAGAGATTATGAGGGTATTTACAAACTAAGCGTTTTCGATCTTAGGGGAGAGGAAGGGTCACATTTGAACACTTGTTTCTGGTAAAGTAGAAAGGAGATGACTTGCTTATAACCCACCATAAATATGTGTTGCATTGAGTCGGTCAAGTCTTGAATAACTGGCAAATAGCTGTTTTGTTTCTTCCTTCCTTCCTTTGTTCATTAATTGTTATATACTGTGATACTGCATGATTATTAATGATATAAAATCAGTAATTCATGTAGATGAACTGTGTTTAACAATGTTAAACACATATAATCTTGCTGCAGTGACTTCAGTGACATGTCATATGTGTATTCTAAAGAAATATTCCAGATATTTCTCTATGAAAAAAATTTTTTCCCTGCAATCTGGAAGATTAAAACATTATCTTTAAAATTATTTTATACTTAATGAGAAGATATTCTGCTATTTAAAAACATTATTGTATACAACTTTTGCACTTTTAAAAATGGATAGTAACAGACATTATATATAGTATGTATGTATATATGTGTGTGTGTATATATATACATACATACATATAGGTTTAAATTTAAAAATAGAAAATTTTAAACTCACAGATAAAACAAACATTATTGGAAGAAACAATAAATTAACTTCCAGTCAAACTGATGTAGGGATGAACTTTGTTTCAAAGGGTCACTGTTTCTACTGATTTGAAAATGGATTTCTTATAATCAGCTCACTATTTCACTTTTCCAGTTGATTTCACTAATTTATCTTCCACTGAATTGACCAATTCTTTGGTTGAATCTGTCTAATTGAGTTTCTCCCGAGCCCTTGCCCCATCACCTAAACAATCAGCCTGCATCCTCCCTGCTTTGTTCATGAACTCCCTTTGCTCAGGAAAATGGTATCTGTTACTATGAAGTGATGCGTGTCTTTCTCTTCCGTGATCGGTACTGGTGATCTTCCTGTGCATTAGGAAGTTATTAGCTGTGAAAATCGTGGCTATAATCTGTTAAATTGCCAGAAGAGAGTGGATAGATTACAGATTTCAAGTGGAATCCACACATTTTGAAGGTTAGGTAAGGTTAATTCATAATGGGGTCAGCATGTTTGACTTAATCACTGCTGGTAAGACACAAATAAGTTCAAAAGAAGTTTCTTGAAAAGAAGCCTAACTGTTGGATGCATGTGCATTCATGCCATTTGCTGATAATTCTGCGTGCTTAGGTTTAGGATTCACTTAGGCCCCTTAAGCCTTACTCTGGTTTATGCCTAAAATGCTAAGTAGGCCCATCTGCAGAATTGAGACATGTGAATATACGATGAAAAAGTGCATGTTTGGGCCAGGCTGAGAAGCTGTCATTTTTTATTTGATCAAATCTGAGCTACAGATCTTAGATCACACATGGGACACAGCCTTTGGCTACTCTGGAAGGAATGTATTTCAGATGGTGCAGTTGATTTACGAGAATAAGGTGTCTGAGACACTGTTCCTTTAGCCTCCCATTAACTATCTTATAGCAAATGCATGTTGGGCTATAATATCCCTCTTTGAATAAAAGAGAACATTTTTTGGTAGATAATACAGATAAGGTCCTGATTCTGAGTATTAGAGCATCTAACTGATTAGCATCGTCATAGAGTTTCATTAAGTATAGAGCACTGCACTGACTTTTCTGAGATCAAAATGTCATATGGTCATAACACATGGTTATATGTTATATGGTCAGCTCTGTGGACCAAATCATAATAGAATTTCTCTTTAGAGGTAAGATAAATTGCTCTTCAGAAATATCTGAAGAATGAGTTATATTTTATATAAATTAAAAGGCATTAAAGCATTAAAAGATGTTGAAGTTTATTCAGTTCAGCTCAGAGAGGCTCAGTGTTTAAAGTTAGATCTTGTGAATTCTTATTTAAAAAAAGAAATTGCAAAAAGTTAATATATTGATGAAAGAGTAAAAATTGCAGTGCAGGGATAGAGTTTTAAAAATCTCTATTAGATAGTATTCTACTCTCAGGTTACAACATTATAACATGAATTTCCTTTCTCTTTAATAATGTGTATGAATCTTTCCTCCATGGCATCTGTTCTAAATCAGTCTATTTTCCCATTGCTTTTAAAATCGTGTCAAGGTTAATCTCCTATTCCATGTTTGCTTTCCAGGCATTAGTCATGAAGCTGCTGATGAAAAGGTGATTTTTGGCATTGAATTTAATTCAACCTTTCTGGAATGTATACCTAAGTCCCAACAAGCATCTATTAAGTGGTATATCCAGCGGTCAGGAGATGAATATCGAGAGGAGGTAAGTTATAGTCATCAAAGAATGCTCACCTTGAGGGAAACAGTGTAAAACTTAAATCAAGTTTAGGTTGTGAGAGGAGATGTTCGACTTTTAGTGCCAAGTGGAGCTCTTATCACTACATGATAACAAGGAAAATAAAATTTTATACTCTCTAGCACCCAAGGTAACAGTGCCTTTGAGATATGAATAGGCCAATTTAATGCAAATGTGTTAATAAATACACTTAAAAGCAAATTGAATTTAAAAAATACAGGGTTCTTCTTCTACTTTTTATTTTTCATTGATGGTCTATATTTTAGAATAATTCCCTGATCAAGAACAAGACTTTCCCCTCACAAAAGCACAATGACTAAATTCTCTCCCTCATTGTGTTCAGTTTAGATCATAAAACATGTCAAGTTTGTACAGAAATGGAAATATCTATCTTATCATATCACAGGAGCAAGTTGGATAAGTATCTGGACATCTGTACCTTTCCACTCTAGTGTATTAAAATTAAATCAACAGAGGGAAAAGCAATATGGATGCTCTACTCATCTTTTGACTTTTTTCTGTTTGTTTTTTTCTAACACATACATGTGATTAAAACATATCACAAAGATTTTGTGAGATATGTAGGTTATATATGTTACTGAATTTAATGAGATGAGTTTGGGTAGTCTGAGAAATCCTGTATTATTCAAATGTCATGTAACAAAGGTTAAATGACAGAATTTTTATATTTCTATTCTAATGCCTATGAGAAACCAGTGATACTCAGTCTAGATTTCTAAAAGCCCCAATATTAAACTAAGGACACTGTAATGGTAATGGAGTGAACACAGGCTCAGAATTAGATGCGTTGAGTAATGATTCTTTGGTAATATTACTGAGGACTGTGGGCTGGAATTTTCTAAGGTAAATAAAATCAGTGCAAAAGTTACTGTCAAAATTAAATGAGAAAATATATACAAGAATGTGTATTTCAAAGCAGAGGATTACTCACAAGTGTAAAGTATGCATATAAAATTGCAGGCACTCTCTACTGGGAGGACGTGTGAAATACGAAAGAGCACTGATGATGTGTTCACCCTGACTGCTGAGGGTTCGTAAGCAGGTGGTGACTTCTCTAGCACTCAGTTTGTCTGCCATATAAGCAGGTGGACCAGATGTTCTCTAAAATATCAGCCTCCTTGTGAAGTCTATAAACATTTAAATAGTATATGTAATCGGTCAAACATTACTGTGTAATAGTGGTTCTCAACCTCAGGTAGTTTTGCTCCCAAGGTATTCACATTTAGCAATACCTGGAGACATTTTTGGTTGTCACGACTGGGTGGACGGAGGATGCTACTGGCATCTAGTGGGTCGAGGTCAAGGATGATGCTACCATCCTGCAATGCACAATACCTCACAATAGATAGCCATCCATCTCACCCAAATGTCAGTTGTGCTAAGGCTGAGAAACCTTGGAGTCAAAGAACCAAATTTTATCATAAGTGATTAATGTAAAGATATGTTCCACTGTTACATTAAGAAATTATCATTCTCTTCATCTGAGAATAATTTCTGCATCAAAATATTGACCCTTCACATACTTAATACTAAGGGAATAACTTCCTTCTTTATTTCAGATTTCCCTGGTAAAACTTGATTCTTCATTGTTCCTAACATCCATAAGTTCTAAGAGTATGGCATATCCATATTTATACTAAATATTTATTTTAAGAGTCTCACTGTTTACCAATACATATTGAAGTTTTACCTGACACAGAGGTGATTTAATTTCAAGATATAAAGCATTTATTATTTATCCATGAAATATTGCAAGGACATTATCTGAATTTTTGTAACATGCAGATTTTCTTTTAGATATATTGCAGTATTTTACTTTTGAATATCCCAAATGACTATTTTTAATTTTATAGTTAATAAAGTTTGATAATTTCATTTAAATATAATTTTTTAATGATTTTTTTTTTCTCCATGACAAATTTAATCTGACTTTTAAAAAATGTGGAACTCTGCTTGGGATACTCTCCCAGTTATAGAGATGTACGTTTGCCTATGCATGTTTGCACTCACATCTTTCATGTTTCCTGAAAATGCTATACATTACTTTAATGTATGTTTTAAGTATATCAGACAGTCATGGTGGTAGCATGCTCCATAAATTTCAATGGAGCAGAAATAGTGTATTTATTGATTTATACTTTAAAATATTTTAGCTGTAATGTTTCAACTGGTATTTTCATCTACCTTTGTAAATAGTTATACATTGTCCAGGATATGCAGTACTGCTTCCTGAACTGAGGAAAGGGGCAAAATCCAGACTAGATTTGAAGCATTCTTCCCAGCAGGATACCCTCTGCTCTTTACCAAGAAGGTCACAGTTTGAAATCTTTCCTCCACTCAAAAAAAGAAAGAAAAAAAAAAAAGCCTGAGGGAAGGCCCAGGATCTCCTGTGGCACAGAGGCTGTCACCAGGTTATTCTCTGCCAGGAGGAGAACATTTCCTTACTGAGTTGTTTCACAGTTGGGTGCTGTTGGGGAGGTCATGAGTCAGTTATTCACTGACTTTCTTATAAAGCTGTTCTTGAAATTGATGATGTTTGTGCTGTAACTAGCAAGTTAATCGGTCCCCAAGCTTCTGTTGAACTTCTGAGATCTGAATAAATAAAAGAGGCAGTACCTTATACCATTTGTGATAGTATTTTTTCTGTGGATTTTTAAAACATTTTAAAAACATCTTCAAATATTTGTATTTTTCTATCTGTAGGTCTTCGTTTTATTTTTGTTGCTTTTATTATAAAAGCAATATAAATGGTTTTGAAAATAAACAACTATGAGACCACTAAGTGTAGATAAGCACAAATACTATTCTGATGTCTATTCCACCTTTTTTTTTTTCCTACTTACCATTACACTATAAGCATTTTCCCCTGCCATTCAATTTTAATACCATGTTTCCTGTCCCACATCCCTGCCATCCTGATGACACAGTCATCCACAGATGTTCCATGTTTTATTAAGTTCACGTAACCTCTTAAAAAAGCAATCAACTTTCCTTTAGCTAAATCTTTCTCTACTTGTCTATTTTCTTAGGACAAATTCTTAAATGTAAAATAAGTGAGTTAAAGACTTTAATTATCTTACAGCTTTGGATAAACAACTGCATATTGCTAATTTCTCATCAAAATCACCATATTGGTAAATTGCCTTACGTATCATTTGCTTGGTTTATGTTGATACATTCATTTAAAAATTATTTTAACAAACCCCTTTATATTATAGATATTATCATTTTAATGTTATGTGTATTATATGTAACTTTTTATTGTTTTCTATCTCTAAAAATTTTTGTGTGTCCCTAACACACACAAGTTTTATGTTTTATATAGACAAATCTATTGATTTATATTTCTCACTTGTGCTTAGAATTTCCTTCCCCAGTGAAACAGCAAATATATATTTTCTAGTCATTTTATGATTTTATTTTTACAATTACAGTTTACATTTTATATTTACATTTAATTAAAGATATTAGTTAATCTAGCAGTGAGTTATGTATTCATTCGATTTTTTTTTTCTTTAAATAATGAGCCAGTTGCCTCGGCACTATTTTTAAATAAGTCGTCTCCTATGTTTGTTGAAGAAGGGAGATATTCTTGAATCCCTAGTCACTTCCAAGACACGTGCAGTGCTTTCGCTATGAAAGACCTGACAGGTGAATTATATGCAAAGGAATTACCATTAGGCTGCTATTATCAGAGAAGGAAGTCACTGACCTTTACCTGCTGTTTAGTACCTAACTGTCCTTTGTCCCTTACCATGTTTCTCTTTTCACTTCAAATGAATTGCCCTTCACTGAAGATCTACATTGAATAATGCCAAATATATTATCCTTGCTCACATTAAGCAAATGGATAGTTGACCCCGGTTCAAGCATGGTTTTGATATGTAAGGCTGAGCAGTTTTTACTTATCACTTCTAGAGTGAAGAACATTCCATGAGTTTAAATCACTGGTCAGAGATTACATTATCTCTTTGTAGAGGAGCTGAATTTTCTAAATTGACTGTGCTGACATTTCACTGTCGAGATGCAGTCTGCATAATGCGTCCTATTCCAGCACGGAATGAAAGCACTACAGAGAATGGGAATGTAAAGTAGGCAAATGTTAATCAACCACTTAATTTCTGGGTCACAGATTTCTATCTCTAGACTGCAAAAATCCTATGAAAATACATCAATTCAAAATGTGTTTTATTAGAGATACCATTTCATGAAAGGCATAGTTTTGAAATTTTAGGAAGAGAAAAAAATCACTTAAATGATCTGATAGACTTTCTGATCTAATAAATCCAGAAAGAAATTCATTAAAGCAAACTTTTTATCTGTAGGTCAAAAACCAAAAGAAAAAGTAAGCATTCCATCAAAGAAAGGAAAGGTGAAGGACCACGATGGAGTAATGAAATGTCAGGTGTTTATGAAACCCTGAGTCCTGTTAGGGACAGAAGTAGACTGGAAAGGAGAGAAGGGGGCCAGACTTCAGAGTAGAATAACATAAATGGGACACAAAAAGAGAACAGCAAAAATAATGCTGAAGTGTTGCATCGTACGTGTGAAGTCACAAAGTCATCATTCCTTCCTGTCAGAAGCTTAAAAGAACAATAAAAACTAGTGACTCAGAGCTGTGACAGTCTCTAAAAGCCACGTTAAACGCAGTTTAAACGTTAGCAAGAATACCAGCTAGGAAAGAACATCCAGAGATGAAACGGAACGGAAGTCACGCACTTTGGTCATCATGCTGGTAACCACAGGCCATTTTCCGTTACAGAACTACAGAAGTAAAGGCTTCAGAACGTCACCTCTCCAGCAATATGGCAGCAGTCTATGATGCTGCTAATAATACTTCACACTCAACCTTCAGAGAGCTTTACTTTTAACACCCCAAATACACCGTACGCTGTGTCACCAACTTGATAAATGGGACACCAATTGGGGAAGATAAATGAGTAGTCATAGGAAGCAGAGCAGATAGGGACCAGAACGTGGGCTGTGGAGTCATAGTTTCAATTTCACGTTCTAAGATATATTTAAATGAAAAAACAATAATTCCTACAATAAAATTATTTAAAGGAAGATATGTAGTATGTGTTACATTTGAGATTGATATGATTGTTTAAGACTGATCCTTTAGAGCTCTGCCAATTCAAATTCCCTTTTATTTTTGGCATCAGATTCCTATAGTTTCTGAGAATGTAAGTCACTTCAACATTAGTTTGTATTACAGTAGCATTTAAAAATATGTGGGCCTTTAGATAAATCCATTAGAAAAAAAAAAAATCTACTACACACCAATTCACCAAATGGGCAAAGTAAGGGAAACAAACAAACCCCTGATGGTGTGGATTCGTTGTAGCGCAAGGGCAGGGCTGGAGACCATTCAGCCTCATTAACCAGGGATCTGAGCTGTGACCTGCCTTTGGCCTTGTGTGGTACCCCGCCAGCTGCACTTCTCTGGCATAGAAGGTGGTTGGCCATATACTTGTTAGTTAACTGGGCTGGTAGCCAGAGATGTTTCTTTGCCTTTTCTCATATTTCCAGAATTGGAGGGATTTTTCCTACATATTTTTCACATAAAGATGCAAAGTATAGTCCACCCACTGTGAATAAATTTAATTTAGCCGTCTTTATGCCTCCTTGATTTCCATCAACTCTAAGTCTACAATACAGGGGCAGATGTGTAAACTGGGAAATCTTCCAGACTTCTTTGTTGTTATTCTACTTAATGCTGAGCCGCTCAACAATACTCCACATTAAACAGGGCTCTTGTGTCGGTAAACATGCCTGTAGTTTATTGAAGATAGGTTCTCTATTCACACCAGATTGGAGGCCAGGCAAGCTTAAATGTTTGAATTGTCTTTCAGTACTACTGCTTCAAAGGGCAAAGAGCGTCACATTTCAGTGGAGGTTCTTTTTGTTCATTGAGCTTTCTCACACTTGAAATCACATTACCATGTTATAGTATACCGAGGTATGGCAAATATTTCCACAAATGACATAGTCTAAAGTATCACACAGACATAAAGTATCAAAATTCGATCCACAGTAAAAAGAGAAATTCAGCTTTAAATGTTGCTAAACTTCTGACTATACGGTCCTATTCAGTACAGACCTGACATCCAAAAGGCTGTATCCTCCATGCCTTTCCACTTGACTTTTAACAAGTCACCACTTACAGTTTCCATAAGCTACTCAGATCATTTATTTGGCAATAGCTAGCAAACATTAAATTCCTTTTGGAATAACTGCTCTCTTCTACATTACAGGTAGTAGTGTGCACTAAAGCTCTTTTTCTGCACGATGACTGTCAGAGTCACATTCTAGCTCTGAAATTCAGAAACAAATTGGTGCTCTTAGTACACCAATTAGTATCTGAAATCTTTGTAAAGATGGGCAGTTGATAGTTTCCAGGTTTACTTCATTAACTTTCACAGCTTTTTATTCCTATCTGTAGACTGGGAGAAAACCTAACTATATTCCAAAGGCTCAGTTAGATGTAATCAGATGCAACCATACATCTCTGGGGGCTGTTACTTTAGTTGAAAGAGAGTTTAGTCACTCTCTTCGACTATGGCTGACAATACTTTGCTTAATGACAGAGAGACAGGGATTGTATCTTTTAGGTTCATCTAAGTAAAACTATGTAGCCTCTTTGCCTTTGCTCATAGCCCTCTCTGTTTCTCATTTATTGCCTACATTTTTCCAATTCTGCAGTTGAAACCCGATGAAAGGATCATCAAAACAGAATACGGGCTACTGATTCGAAGTCTGCAGAAGAAGGACTCTGGGATGTATTACTGCAAAGCACAGGAGCACACTTTTATCCACACCATAGTGAAGCTGACTTTGAATGTCATTGAGAATGAACAGATGGAAAATACCCAGAGGGCAGAGCACGAGGAGGGGCGGGTCAAGGATCTGTTGGCTGAGTCACGGTTGAGATACAAAGACTATATCCAAATCCTTAGCAGCCCAAACTTCAGCCTCGACCAGTACTGCGAACAGATGTGGCACAGGGAGAAGCGGAGACAGCGAAACAAGGGCGGCCCGAAGTGGAAGCACATGCAGGAAATGAAGAAGAAACGAAATCGAAGACATCACAGAGACCTAGAAGAGCTTCCTAGAGCTGTGGCTACATAGTTTTCTATTTAATTTAAAGAAAAAGAAGTCTTCACCTGCAAAAATACTGTCTTCTGTTTTATTCATCCTTACGTTAACTCATAAGAGCTTTCCATGGAGTTTTGCTAAAGCACAAGAACAGTAATCTGAATAAGACTGTATCTGGTGGATATGGCATTAGCAAGGGCAAACCATTCATCTGAACCAATTTTCCAAGAACTAAACTTATACCTGCAAAGTATCAGAATTATCTCAAAAGAGGGGCTTTACATTTGTAAATGTCTTACACTCTGAGTTTTTGAATTTATTATGTTACATAAATAACTGAGCTAAGAAAGTGTCAAATTTGACATTGTAATAAGGTGCTTTATTTCCCTTGCATGGCCTTTAAGCACGGAGTTGACCATGCAATTGTGCTATATGTTCTTATGAACAGATACATCATTCCACTCTAGAACTGGCTACCTGGTGGTAGGATTGGAGGGAAGACATAAGATACAGCTCACATTATCAACAGGAACTTTCCCAGCGAGCCATTCACTCTTGGTGCATGGTTTAGGAATTTGGAGAGGTGCATTACTCCTTTCAGACTCCAGGGGTTACATTTAGTGTCCTGGAGCATTGATTTACTGAAGAGCATAAATGTTCCTCCCAGGATTCCTTATGACTTGTCAGGATAACAGGTTCACAGAGAGAAGTTGGTGCTCAGTTATGTGTCTTTAGAATATATGCTGAGCTTTACAGGGACAGAATGCTTAATAAATATTTTAATAGGCTATGGGAAAGCATTTTAATAAAATAAGGGAAACATCATGATGTATACTGCATCCTAATGGGAAAGCACACAGCTGGGATTTGTTAAGAGAAAGAAAGAAAGACAGCCATAAATTCTGGCTTTGGGGAAAACTCACATCCCCATAAAAAGGAAGAACAATCACAAATACAGTGCGTGAAATGTACTGTAGCTTTACTCACTGGAATATAAGTAGCTGCCAATTTGTAATCCATCTGTTAAAAAAAAAAACCTCTAGATTATAACAAACTGCTAGCAAAAGTCTGAGGAAAAGTAAATTTTCTAAAGGATCATGGGAAAAATGAATACAAATTTATTTACAACCAATGGGATTTCAGTATGTACTTCCTCTTTTTTTTCTAAAAATGCATCATGCTCTATAAATTATTTCTATTTACTGCCTTATGCTCTCCCAAATATTGGATTATTAGATTTTATTTGAGTGAATAGGAAAAAACAATATATACATATATAGAGAGATAGAATTAGGTAGACAACAGTGGTGGGGAGTGGTAATACTATATATTTGTTGAATAACAGAACAAATGCAAAAATTTTGACAACGGAAAGGGTTAAATTAACTCTTTGACATCTTTTCTTCACACAATCTTTTTGCATTTCTGAGATTATATGCTGTAATTCAAGTAGCATTGTTTTAGTAATTTAATAATAAATAAGCCTACTGCATGTAAAGAAAACAAACTCACAACATTAACATAAACATTTTTTCACATTTTGTTAGCACTTGCAAATGTTTCCAATGTGTCCTTTCCTCTGAATATGTATGGAATGTTTCCTGCCTGTTTAAGAAGGACTCACCTTTCCTTCGTATAACACAAAACCCTTAGCCTTCTTCTGTTTTGCCTTTTCATGCCGTTTTTGGTGTGAAATGAAAAATTAGTCACTTCCTCACATGGAAGGCAGCTTTTCAGAAAACTAAATAGCAGACATAGCTCGTTTCTCATGCATTCTACGTGTCTTGAAAATAAAAGCCTGTGAGAACCCTGTGATTATAGGGCAACTTATTACAGAGTTCAGTATCACGTCTGTGACTGGCTTTACGCTCAAAACGTTCTATCTTACATTCATTGTGTTTGCATTGTTTACCTACTCAAAGTAGTCACACTGATCTATGAGGTTAAGTCGCCTTTTGATATGATACTCATAAATATGTGTAGATGTTTTACTGTAAGGAAAACTTAAGGAAGATAGTTGTTTTTCCTTTTTTAAGTGAACCAGAACAAATCACTCTATTAAAAAGTAATTCCTAAGAATAGTTGTAGCAAGATCAGACTGCTAACAAGAGTGTTTATAACTTGATTTGCGGGCTCAAAATGTTCCAGGAACTCATAGTAAGCTCAAAGCTCAAAGTAGGAGCATGTTTTTTAAAAGATTTCCAAATATTTGTATATCAGACAGTAGTGATCAAATTATGGATGGCTTTGGGAAAATTTCATGAAGCTCAAATGTTAGGATTGACTTGTGAAAATAAATTTGGTTTTCATCAAAATATGAATGTCCAACCCATTTTTTAATTAATTCCTTCTAATCTTATTCAGAAAAAATTGGGGGGGACATTTTAATTTACAGGCTGCTTTGGATCTAAAACTATTAATTTATGATACTTAAAATATATTTGAAATATTGTTAGTAAAATAAAAAGTCATAATAAATAAACCATATGGGCAAGGATTTATGTGTATTTATAAAGACAGAAGACATCTAAGCTACTATGTTTAATTTTTTAATCTTTTAATTGCCTCGAACACTTAGAAGAACAGTGTGAATATATTAAATCTAGAGATGAGATACAATATATACTTCCTCACCGCTGAAAGTTTTTACCAAATTTTCTTTGAAATAATGAAAAATGAAATTATAGTTAATAGTTTCAAATACATTTGCTAAGAAATCAGCTCTTTATGGAGAGGTCTTAAAACGTCTATGTTTATTCTTGGTTTGTATTTTTTCCCCTGTTTTGAATACGTATGGCTCTGACTTGCATATTCTCATCTGCATTTCACGCCAGCTATTTCTGCTGCTAAATGGAATCCTGACTGTCTGCATTCATTTACATTCAATTTATTGGGAATTTTAAGAGTTTGTTTAGAAAGGGATAGTCTAAATAATTAATTTATATATAAACTGTTTCTTCCCCAAAGAGCTCAAAACACTACATTCACATTATTGAATAAACATTTTTGAAAACCAACCAAATTATTTAAGAAATGGAAAACTGTCACAGAGAAATTTAGAAATTTGCAAAAGCCACAACAGTAGTGAAAAAATTATAATTCACACCATACCTCATCTATCCGCTGACTAAATAATGCTTATTTACAACATGCTGCCTGCAAAATGGTCTTACTCTTGAATTTTTCCTTTGGTCTATGTTTCGGTTCTTTACATGCTATTAATTTTTGTTTCTGCTGAATTGTGTAGACTCAACTAAAAAATAAGTTTACAGTTGTCGGTGCCTGTTTTTCCACATTACATTGAAAATTAAATTTTCAAGGACGGTTTGGTAGCATCCAGATGTCTACGAAATACCACATTGGACCAGAGCATTAATTAAACACTGATATTTTAAATTTAAATATGATATTTCATATATATCATAAATGAAAGTGGAAATCAAAACGGAAATAGCTTCCCTTTAGAATTTGTCTTGGACAACATGTTGGAACTCATTAGCCTTATTGGGAATGGATAGTTTAGTAAAAAGAGATATTTGAAATGTTTTTATAGAAAGAAATATTTTTTTCTCACAGTAAATGACCACAGTATTTAAATAATTTAATTTGCATGTGAGATTAAAAAATGAGATCTAAAATTCCAACATTGTACACATTGACAGTGCAAAGACAGGAACATGCACATGACTTATACCTCTCATTTAAATATTTTGTCCTATAAAGTATTTATGGTAAGTTTGATTTGGGTGATTTGGGGGTGAAGGGCAAAAATCTGTCACTTAATTGTGTAATTTAATTCTTAATAATTGTAAGTGGTTAGCAATCTATTTTGAATTTGTAGTTTTGCTATTTTAAAAGAAATGTAGTCTTGTAATCTAAAATAATGGAAAGTTGTTAAATGTATATTTTGGTTGTATTATAATAAAATACAAACATTAGTGTTCTATGGTTATTAACAGAATGTTGGTTTGTGTGCAATTTTGTTTTCAAACCCTAAACATGGTAACCAGATTTTATACATTGACTCGCACTAAATCAAATACCAAGGAAAATATTTCCTGACAATTTTTAGTGGATATAGTTTACACTGTAAGTATGCAGTAATTTCCCTTATGAAAGAAAAGAATAAGTTTCTCTCCCCAATTAATACGAGTATTACAGTTAAGCTTTACTGTGATTTAAATTTAGACTTTGGTAGACTGAATTAATATTACTACTCCAAGTAACTACTTTTAAGATTTCCAACTACCATTCTATAAGTGAAATTTAAAACTACTCATCGATGTGTTTAGTACTGTATGAGTATACTTTTTTAAAGGCAGAGGCTGAGGTTTTTGTTTTTGCTTTATAAAGACCTTTCTTGAATTTCTTTTAGAGAAAATTATATTTCTTGTTAATTTGGTACACACATAAGGGATATTTTGTGTTTACAAAGAGGTATTATGATATCCCCTCCAACCTTGTAATGAAATAAATTGTAGGGATGTTGTATAGAGAAATATCACGTTTTCTGAGGGCTCTGACAAGCTTCGAACATAAGAATTTATAGTAGTATATATACATAACATCTTTAAAAGAAAAAAATGTATATAGGGCACTCTTAGGTGGATCATGTCCAAGCTGTTACTATAAATAAAATACAACAGAAGATTAATAATTGAAAACATTCCAGTTGTATTTGTTTGAATATAGAATGTCACGCGAGTGATTCTCAAGACAAAAGAAACAAAAGTTTAGCATTTGAGAATCAAAAGCATCTATAACCACACAACTTATCCTCTTTAACATGATTTGCTAGTCTAGGAAACTCTTGCCTAGGAAGATGAAGCTGCGAATAACTTTATTGTTTGTTTCAGAAGCTCATATACTTTTCATTCGTGTATATACTGATACAAACACATCTTGGACAGGGATTTGGCAATATCCAATGAAGTGTAAAATGCACATACTCCAAGAACCAGCTTTTTGCAATTAAGTATATACCCTTGAGAACCCTCTCCACATGTGCAGTAATAGACATTTTTAAAAACATTTATTGTAAGATTAATTATAATAGAAAAAAGAGAACAATCTATATATTCTACAAAAGGAGAACGGATAAATTGAAGTATAGTCACTAAATGGATACAGAAGTTTAAAATGGGGAAAAAAAAAGAGCTACATTCATCAACATAGAAAAACCTCAGAAACAATGTTAAAGGAATAGAATCAGGGAGTACAGGAAAGCAAAAGGAATTATACTAGGTATATCAAGTTGAAAGAAGCAAACGATACTGCTTATGGATACATACATTTATATGTAAGCAGTAAACATATAAAAAATTTCTGGAAAAGTTAAGCACCATATTCAGAATATGTTTTTCTCTAAGAAATAAAAGAGAATGAGGACACAGGGAGCTATGACTGTTTCAATATACATATTTTTAAATCTAAACTCAATATTATATTACATATATTTGTAGGAAATAGTATATTTAAGTGTTAATATTTCACAAAGTTGGGCGTTGGATTATAATTTAAATACATTACTCTCAACATAATTCTGTGTGCTTAAAATATTTCATAATAAAAAAGCAGATGAACGCTCTACATCTCAATAAAAGAACAAGTTAGCAGTAAAATCTAAAAAGAGAAAGAAAAAGACAGGCAAAGAGAGAAAAGAATAACATATAGAAATATTAGATATGCAGCCATCATAACAGATGCAACTTTCCAGTTCCCCTGACTCTTACATTATGGACTTTCTTGGACACCCTGATTATTTTAAAAATGTGACAGCTAGGACCTTGTTTGGCCTCACGGACCCTGGAATAATGCCTATTTTTCAAAGCAACGCCTTATTGTTATGGAAATGCCTAAGGCATCTAGGATATGGAACTATGTGCTTAACATGCCAAAGGGCTCCAAACAGCTGAGTTGGCCTTTCTTGGATTGAACAGTGTTCAAGATTGATATTTCAAATAGACAGCTTCTTCTTTCTGGCTTACATATCAAATTGATAAGCCAACTTATGCTCTTTAGGTAAGCTGAAGAGGAACGAGACATATTTATATCTTGCAAAATGTCTTTAAATGATCTCATGAACCATTATTTTCTATTGGAAAGATTTTATATAAATATAATCCTCATTTTTCGTTTACTGTGGATGTTTTGCTCATGTGTAGAGATGGGTCAAAATTTAGCCCAACGTTTTTGCAGTTTGCAAATTCTCAATTTTATTGGGTCCTGTTAATGAGGGGCTAGTACATTTAAATACACATTGTATGAGTAGAAGGGGGCATATTCAGAGAGTATTCATTTAAAGTACATAAACTTGGATAAGAAGAAAATGAAACCAATTTACCAGATAGGAAGTTATCATTTAGAGTCAGGAAAGGGGTTGTTTAATGGGCCATATCCCTCTAAGCTTTTAATATATTGAAACAAATTACTATCGGGTAATTATCTCCAGTTATCGAATTGTGTTATAATTGCAGCCCTTTCCTACAGGTCATTTTTACTATTGAAAAACAAATAAAAACTTAAAATCTCCTGTGGTAATTTGTGTTGTTACAGTTAGTCTTTATAGACATTTGGAGGTAGTCTTAGGTTTCAGTGCCCACAGGCAAAGTTAAGTGTGAGAATAACCATATCTTACTCAGGTGTGGAAATCATAGAAAGCTGGCCAAGAAGTCAAGGGTCTGATTGTTAGGAACTTTATGATTCAGACGAGATAGAGATTTAATCCTGCAGACAGGGGGAGACATTTTGGTATTTTTAATCAGAGACATGATATAATGAGATTTTCATCAAATCTGCATTTGAGAAATAAACATAAAGTGAAAAATGACCCCTTAATTTCTATGTTTTGGAAATGGATGGATGACAGTTTAAAAAAAAAAACAAAACAGGAATTATAGTGGGGAAAAAAGGAGGTTAGGGTGGGAAGATCATAGTTTCTTTGGGATGATCTGGGGAGTCTGGGATGTGAGTTTGGGATGATTTGAGGAGTGTCTGGTAGACAGTTTGATATACGGGTGTGATGCTCAGGAGAAATGAAAGCTGGAATTATTGTGTGGTCACTGGTATAAATGACAGAAGTAACACAGTAGGGGATTCAGTGAATACAAGCAAGTCGGGTGGTCATTTTAGCCTAAATTAGTGTGTCTCCTGATGTGGGTTATCATTCATTTCTCTGTACCTCAATGAGATGTCTCTAAGGTACCAAACAACTTAAAAATTTATCTTCCACCAGAAACTAAATTTCTGGAAGACAAAATCTCTATTCTTAATATCTAGTGCAGTCTCTGGCAACTAAAAACCAGTTAAACCTGTGCTGTAAAACGACGAGTTTTCCTCAGAACTGTTATGATTCATTACTTAAGGAACTAGTAAGAAAAAATTCCCCCAAATGGAAGCATTTTCTAAAATTCTTACCCCATGTTCTGCTTTTTAAATCAAATTGGTAAATTGATGAAGGTCTATTTTCATTTTGAACGTTCATCTGTTTTAAACAAAACGATTACAAACTGGTGTTGGTTTTTTTTCCCTTTGATTCAGGTGGTCTCAGTGCCATAATCTACAAGGTTTAAACTGGTAGAAAGAAGGTCCATATCATTTGTAAGGGTTGGTTTGTTGAAACACAAGGACTTTGAAAAGGTCTTTGAAGAACACTTTGAACATTTAAATTCATAGCACAGTCAAGAATATAGATTTCTCTAATAGATATTCTGTGGTTAATAATATTTTAAATTATTTTATTTGTGCCATAACATTTCCCTGTACAATTTACATTAAAGAGCACATAACTCTTAAATGGAATCTTCTTGGAAAAACATTCTACTAGACCTTTAAAGTCCAGTGCTAAATGAGAGTAAACCAAAGTTATAACCCTGTTTATCCATTTTCAACCCTGTTTATGTTGTCTCAAAAATGCAGTTGAATTAGGCATATTGGTTACATTTACACGTTTTATCAATCAAATAGCAAAAGTTAATTTCTCTCACTGACTTAGAACTATTAAGATGTATTACTTAAGATGCATCATATATTTTAAAAAGGGAAATATTGACATATGAGAGTTTCCGTTTTTATTTAAACTCAGGATGCTATATGTAACTAGAGCAGAAATCAGCTTTTCAAGGTCCTGCTCCTGGAAAACAAGCATTCCTAACCATTGGCAAAGCTTAGAACTACCTGCTTTCTTTGTTATTATATAACAAACAACAATCCTTTCTTTTGGACCCTTAATATTCATTAAAGCTACTCATAAATGCATTTATATAGCAGTGTTTTACATTTCTAGTGAACAAATTTAATTAACAAAAAATGATAATTCTTTTTGAGTATATGGAGAGTTGTCCGAAATTTATAAGATGCAGATGTTTATCTGGGGAATCTCAGTAGGAACTCCACACCAAACACATTTAGGAACTCTCCTTTGTTTTCCACTTTATCTCACCAAGGGAGTGACTAATATGAAGTGGTTTGTTGCATCTCATGAAAAGATGGCAAATTGGATAAGGTTCGAATCATGCTTCTCAATGTCAATATTATGGTGCAAGGGATGATGGGGACCAAAGGGAAATAAAAGTGCGCTCAATTCTTGTATTACTGGTAGGAAATAAAGATTTTGATAAATATAAGGAATCAGTAACGGTGAATTAATTGGAGTATATGGCTTAAGGACAACCTCCATAAATATTAAAAAAAAAAAAAAAAGAATGGGGCTCCATTCCAAGTCAACATAAACAAGTGGGGATTTATAGCTAAGAAACAGAGTTGGGGTCAGTGGATGGAAAATACTAAGACAAAAACATCAGTGGTAAGGAGAGTCTCTGCCTAAACTGACTTGACAAGATTCTTGCTAAAACTGGGTGATGGAGGCCCAACAAAGACGGACACTGAGGTCCAAGATCAAATTAGTTGAGAAGAGGCCTTAAAGAAGCCGAAGGTTTGGTCAAGGAAAGTCTTTGTCAGTGTGGCATCCCCAAGCCCAGGAAGTGGGGTAGTGGAGGACGCTGGAATACACATGTGTACCCTGGGGTATTCACATGCATCTGCTTGAGGCCCCTTGAAGTTCAGGAAGCAGAGAGAGTCATGGGCCTGAGGCCTCCATTTATACTCTTGCCCCAGCCCTGCAAATATAATGGGCTAGCCTAGATATGGGGATAAAATAAACAAGCAAATAAGCAAAGAAAAAGGATTTGCATGATCCGATGATAACAATGTGTGATGAACTGTGGGCTGTAATCTACTCAGACCTCTGTAGCTGAGGTTACCAAGGGAGAGAAAGAGTGTTGCATTTGGGCAGACCAACAGGAGAGGACAGTTACTTAATTACTGGTCCATGGAAGATCTACCACTTCATGGACAAAAACATCCCACCATGAATGTGACTGTAAGAAAAGGGTTCCCTCCTGTGAAGGTAGCCATGGTCCAGATTTCCTCAGTGGGTACTTCAGATGGCTATGTTCTCATTGGAATATTGCTTTTATTTTAGTTAATCTTCGAGTGAAATATTTTTACCTAGACTTTTCCAAGATACTGGCCACAATCTGAAATATAGTTTCTCGGGGAAAATGTGATTTGAGTTTCAAACCGTGGAACCCAATAAACACGAAAGTTGCTAACACCCACCAATAATTGAATGCAGGTGCCGGCTACTTTACAGACATGGACGCAGTTAATGCTCACAACAACACTTAGACGTAGGGATTATTATCCACAGTTTTCAAAAGAAGAAGCTGAGACTGGCAGAGAATAAAACTGGGACCTGATGTCATTACAGGTATTACAAAGCTGCTAAGTGGCGGAACAAAAAGTTCCATCCAGTCTGTCTGATCCTAAATTCCAAGGTGTTAACAGTAACTGTGTTGTCTCTCGGCCCATTTCTAAATTGAAAGTGTCTATAATAAATATTCTCATTACTGCTATATGGAGAGTTAATTTTGTTTCTATTTATTAACAGCTAATAATTATAAAAACTAATATTTATGTAATGAAATCTGCATTAAATTATCTTAACAATCTAGTAAATACTATTTTAATTTATATTTATTAACAAAAAAACTCAATATTCCAGAGATTAAATACATGTTCCGATGATATTTACTTTATACATACTAATATAGGCATAGTTGGTGCCAGTTCTATGGTCTTTAGAAATATTGATTTATTTGTTTCCCACAACCTCACCTGAACTAGGACTATTTTCATCTAGATTTTACAGATAAGGAAATTTAAGGCACAGAGAAGTGAAATAACTTGCCCAAGGCCCCGCAAGGGGCAGAGATAGGGTTTAAAGCTAAAGGGGTTGGGTCTGAATGATTCTGTGTTGCCTTACATCTGCAAATTGATAAAAGCAAGGAAGCAATGACACTCAAGCCCAACCCTTAAACTCTGCTCTGTGAACATCTATATTACATTATTAGAGTGAAGAAATTATACGTAGGATAATTTAGGTGACAAAAATTGTATAGTCATACTAATTTTCCATGTTGCAACATATGAATTCTTATTAACTGAAGTTGTTCTTTTTCTTCTGAGATGATGTCCATCCTTCTCATTCTCTGAATTAATATATTCCCATAGATTTGGAAAATGCCATCACAGAGTTAGGAAACGGCACTGAATTAACTGGGTAGTAGTTGAGGCACAGGTTAAAATATATGTTCATAAATTCAGTTAGTAGCATTATAGTTATTTATTCGTACTTGCAAAATTCAAGACTTTTTATAAACATTTAGTTACTTTGTATTTTAACATTACCCTTTCAGCTAAGATCAACTGTGGTTTCTAGGGTGTGTATCAAATAAGGCTCTTTGTTACCTCTGCGAGGGTCTGTTGGTCAAAAGTTACCGCTCTTCTGCTTAGAAGTAGGGTGATAGTGTCTGTAGAACTTAAGTGAATTACGGTTCCATTTTAGGAGGCATATTAGACAGAAAACCTCCTCTGGAAGCTCAGAGGACTTCATTCCATGTTTCCTTTTGGCACAGATTGCTTTTCTCCAGGGAGCCAAGTTTGTAATCGGGACATATGTCAGGTAACACTATCAGTAGGAGCAAGCTGTGCTTTTCTGCAGAACAGCATTTGTATATATTCTGTGCTAACCAAGGTGCAGGGACTGGTTACGCCCAAATGATCCCACACAGAAGGGTGGAGCAGATTCCAAAAGAAAGTTGCAGGCAATTACTAAAATGGGTATTTATAAAAACAATGAGCTAGAGAGAACACCCTGTCCTAAGACTTTGAGTGACTGGGAACAAAATACAGAAAAAAAATAAAAGATAAGGGAGAGGTGATTAATAATGTTCTAAATTGTAAGCTTCTGGTGGGTGGAGGCCTGGCAATTTTCCACCAATATTTTATTTCAAACTGTCCCCTGTCAATTTTTTTTTAATTTAAGGAGGGTTTATTATGTGAACACACTGTGAATTAATATGTATTACATAATCATCCAATATTACAGAGAGAGTGAAGCAACACAGGTTTATTAAACTGTATCTTTATTTCCCCCTTGGACCTCACTTTCGAACTGGAGATATCCCTAAAGCTTTGGGATTAGGCATATTTCATCAGAACAATAATCTCTTCAGAAGCAGAATCTAAGCTCTTCAGATTTGTGTGTGTGTGTGTGTGTGTGTGTGTGTGTGTGTGTGTGTGCATTCTGACTTTTTTCGCTCTGAAGATATGTGAGGTAAATGAATCTGGCCAGGGAATAGAAAGCAAAAAGTGCTCAAAAAAGTCAATGTTTTTCTAAGAGGATCTTAGTATGCTAGGAGGTTAACAGAGGCTTATCTCTTCCCCTTCCTGAAATCATCTCCCATATGATTTCCATAGTCTTTTCCAGCCAAGTAAAACTCTACAATATCCTTCCTGGCTATCTGTCCACAGGTTAGCCAGTCACACATGTTCAACCACATACTTCTTTGACTTAATACACGCCCTTCTTAAGTAGACATAAAGACATGTACCGAGTAGTAGGTATCAAGTATATGTTCAATTGCACATTACACCCATTTATATGCACATACAACATGCACACATCTAACAGATGTTATGAGATTCGGATACAACAAGAATTAAAAGAAGCGAAGTGAAGGCTAGTGACCAGAAGAAGGGCATTGGGATAAGATAAAAAAGGAATATGGAAATGGTGAGACAAATAGTAGTAGAAAATTAACAGGGAGTAAAACCTGGATGAGAAGCCAAGTGTAAGGCCTAAAAGAGGCTCATAAGGTGGCCCTCAAGTTCTGAGATTGATTTGGAAGTGATATAAACATCAGAATCTGGGGTTTTAGATGCAAGATAGGGAGAATTACATGAACTATAGTGGAGTTATAGTGAGCAAAGACTTCAACTCCAGGGGAAAAATAATAATCCTCAGCTGGAAGGATCCCAGGGATGAAAGACAATATGTAAATTAAATGATGGTATTTCTTACATCCAGGGAACAGGGCTGGGGTGATTGTGTTGAAGAACGAAGGAAGGACAGGGCTACAGCCACGTAGATGACGGAGACCCTCATTTCTCTCCTTCATCACTGTGAGATTAAGACTCAGCTTTTCTAGGAAAACCAATTGAAACATCCCTAGAAACTTCCCTACCACAGATTTTTTTTTTTTTTTTCTGCAAAAGAACTTAAGCTGTAGTCAAGTTTCTACTCATTTCCAGGTGCAGCTGACAGTCTCTTTGACAGTGTGATATGGAGTTGTTAAATAAATATATCTTATTTTTTACTTCTCAAAGAGACTCCATCAGTTGCAAATTTCTTCAACGTCCCCTTATTTACATTACACCTGTAGGTATTCTTCCCCATTTAAAACTGTATCTTAGAATTTGAAGCTCACCTGTCCACTTATGCTCTTGACCTCATCTACTTCTGTCTTCACCAAGAATTTATTGCATCAATTATTTTTTTCTATTTTCAACATTACTTCTTCCTTGGCTATACTCTCTGGTTGCATCTCTTCAACTCTCCTTTCTTTTACAGTCATGGTTCAAGATGATGTTGCTACCATTACTGCATATATTTCTTCTCTTTCCTCATATCCTCAAATCACTGAGTTTTGCTAAGATAACCGGTCATCTAGGAGGTGACAATTCCAACATACACTTATTATTTTTTTTTCTTATTTGATCTCTCTACCAACTCTGACGCTGATGATTAATAGTGAATTCCTGCTGAATTAATTTGATCTTTGAATTCTATTGCATAAGTCTCTTATGTTTTAGAGAAGATTTAGGTTTATAGTAAGATTGAAAGGAAGGTATAGAGATTTCGCATATACGTCCTGCCCCACCCCCACATGCACAGTCTCCCCCGTTATTAACATCACTCACTGGAATGGCACATGTTCCACCAAGGATGAAGCTATTTAATACATCAACACATTGTAATCACCCAAAGTCCATAGTGTACCTTAGAGTTTACACTTCGTGCTGCACATTCTGAGTTTGGGCAAATATATAATGACATAGATATTACTGTATTATACAGAATATTTTCACTGCCCAAACATTCTGTGTTCTGCCTATTCTTTTCTCCTCCCCACAACTGGCAACTGTTGATCATTTTATTGGAGTCAGAGTTTTGCTGTTTCCAGAATGTTGTATAGTTGGAATCATACGGTATTTACCCTTCTCAGACTGGTTTTCTTTCACTTAGTAATATGCATTTAAGGTTCCTCCATGTTTTCTCATGGCTTCATAACTCATTTCTTTTAGTGCTGAATAATATTCCACTGCCTGGATGCATTATACTATGGTTTATTTATCCATTCACCTACTGAAGGACATCCTGGTTGCTTCTATGTTTTAGCAATCATGAATAAAGCTGCTACAAACATCTGTGTGCAGGTGTTTGTGTGGACCTAAGTTTTAAACTCCTTCGCATGGATACCAAGGAGTGTAATTGCTGGATCCTACAGTAAAAGTATGTTTAGTTTTGTAAGAAATTGCCAAAGTGTCTGCACCATTTTGTATTCCCACCAGCAATGAATGAGATTTCCTGCTGCTTCACATCTTTACCAGCATTTGGTGTCAGTGTTCCACATTTTGGCCATTTTCTAATCAGTGTGTAGTGACCTCACTGCTGGGCTCTTCACAGGGCTGAATAACCAAAGACTGATTCCAGAGTAGAGGAATATGTAAAGGCTAGAGCTAGTTTTTGTTGTACTTAGGTGGGACTTAGGTGAGAACTTGAAGAAAGAAAGATCTTGACAATATAAAAAGGAGAAACAGGCTATACTGAATGTTATCAGGTTTTTTGAGGACCCAGAAATCCATGCTTGTGAATCACAAGCAAGAAAAGTAAATAGGTTTCTTTTATGAACAGCTAACTATTCACTAGAATTTGATCATTTTTTTCTAGAATAAGTGTTTGTGATACTAAAATCGAAAATTCTTTTTTTTTGTAATAAATAGTCATGAATGCATTCTTGTGAAAGCACTATAACAATGCAATTATTGCATAACATGGTTAAATTAATCCAAATTTTATCTTGGTTTAAAAATAATAATTCTTACTAATGGCAATAATCAGATTTTTACGTATATTTTACTTTCTGAGTTATCTCCAGTTTGGTAAAATTATACTTATGATTCAATGTACCACATAGTTTAAAAGACCTCAGAGGAAAGTTCCAAAAGACCTTTGCATAAAAACTCTATTATTTTTTCCCCTGACTCAATCTTTAACAGTTACAATTCCACCTAGTTTTGTTTACTGAGCTAAATGCTCCCATAATAGTTTTACCACCAATACTTTCCTCTAAGAAAATAATATATTTTGTATATTATTGAAATGTTTAACTTGATTAATAGCATAACTGCTTATTTATAAAAGGGGCTTCAATCAGTGCTTTATTCTGACTATGCAGTAGATATATAAACATTGGATTCAGATTAAATTTGCAATTGAAGCAATGAAGAGAAACATATTATAGGCTAACTTGAGCTATGTGACTATATTTTGCTGACTGTAATCAAAGATTTAAACAAAATCATCCAGCTTCTATTGATTCCTATCACTCTATCATTTGGTTTATACTAAAAGTATATGTATTTGGCAAGAGAGTCAAATACAAACAAAGAATAAAACACAGCAGCTTTGGCAGTTTTGGATTATTTACTTGATTAGAAGTTCATTAGACAACGAAACAACTCTTTAATATATTCTAAAATAGCAAAGATACAATATAATTTTATACAGATAAGTGTGTTCAACAATGATTATCCAGTGTTGATATGCATACATCTTTGAAGTGTGTGATGTAGTGGGAAATTAGTCTGGAAATCATGATCCTGGGTGCTATTCTGGGAATTGACACTAATAGATGAACTCTGCCAGGTTTCCTTCATAAAAATGAGAAAGTGTGGATAAATGTGAGTTTTCCAAACAGTGCTTTTCGAAATATTCTTCCAGAAAATATTAACTGGTATGAAATTGAAAGAGGGTGATTGATCACATAAGTTTGGGAAATATTGTATTTTATATCCTGTCTTGAAAATTCACAGTGTATATTTATAAACGAGACTCTAAATAAAGGCTGCAATTTAACTTTCGGGGGACATGTGTTTAACGAGGTTAGGTGAAAATGGAACACATTTTTTATGCTATTTTTAGACCCATTTATAAGCCAGATGACTCCCAAAGTTTTTCTCAGTTTTCAAAGTGCATGATTATATTTCTGGAAGCATTTAAATAACATGCCAGTTAAAAAGAAATCAATCTTTATCAATGGTATCCAAATCTGTGAGCAATGACAGAAATAAAAATGATTTTAAGGTATATTGCTTTTATCAGGCACCGATGGATGCAGAAATTGCAGACTCCCTATTTTACTCGTAAACCATGTTTTTCTGAGCACATTACCAAAATGCCTACATTCCCGCACTACCCATCCACTGGGATCAAGGATCAGTGATTAGAATTTTCTGGGTGAGAGGAGGGAGGCAGTTTGAAGTATAACATTAGATTAATTTCTATTGATAAAGTTCTTCCTTAAGAACAGGTCATCAGGTTTGTCAGTCAGCTAAATGGTCATCTCTTAGCTATGTGTATGTCTGCAATGCTGGGCTACATGGCAGAAGGACACCTGAGGCTTCCCTAAGGGAACTGAGAGCATCCTTAAGTCTATTTACTACAATCGGTTTCTCTCTCATCTGGAAAGGGACATTTTGCCTGAGAAGTTTGGGTGATGAAATTTTGCAGCAACTACAACCATTTGCAAGTAAAAAAAAATGACACATGGAAAACACATCTTTTCTCTTTCAGTCTTTAGAAATCACATACATTTCTCCAGAAAGGAGAGCGAAATGACTACCTCACAAAGCAATTACTCTTCTCTCTTCCCACCAGCTCCCATGGAAATTACCAACAGAATATAAAAATAAAGAAAAGCTACATCAGTACAGAAAACTAAAGAAATCTGTTACTGAAGACCTCCCAGAAATTTCAAAAGGTTTGTTATATCTAGACAGATGGCATAAGTTAAGGGAGAGCATGGAAAAAACACTTGGGATTTTCCCTATATTACTGCATCTTGGACGTAATTCTGACGAAACCCCACTAATATCCCACACACAAAATGGAAACGACAAAGACAAGTTAAAGTGTGCAGGATCATCAATCCAAAAATAAGATACTTGGGGAATATCCTTGACTTGTGTGGCCAAGCCAGGCAGAGTGCAGACACCTACAAGGCTCATTTATGCCACAGGACGCCTTCACAGGAGTGAAACTTCATGCTGTGACTTCTCTGACTCTTGACTCTGTCTTTATTCTCCAGCTGAGAGCTTTGATACTACAAAGTAAATTCACAGTAGCTCTGTTTTCCTTCTCTCTTTTTATAGACCTGAAGATTTCAGGAAGGAACCCCTATCAGTATCTGACAGGATTTTCCCATCTTCCGGCTTGAGGGTGAATCCTTAGTCTAAGTAGGAAAGATTTAAAGGGAGGGTGCAAGCAAATAAAGAACAATAACTACGTGAATAAAAAGATTCTGCACTGAAAAAGCTGGAGGTCTGGCAGTCCAGAGCTGGTAGCTAGGCCTAATGTTTCCAACCGAACATAAAAAATGCTTGCAGAATACTGTCACACCTCGTTTTATCATGCTTCGCTTTATTGCATTTAGCAGATACTGCGTTTTTTACAAATTGAAGTTTTGTGACAATGGAGCAAGTCTACTGGCGCCACGTTTCTAACAACATTTGCTCACTCTGTGTCTCTGTGTCACATTTTGGTAATCTTCACCACATTTCAAACTTTTTCTATGTTATTATATTTGTTATGGTGATCTGTGATCAGTGATCTCTGACATAACTAGTGTGGCTTGCTAAAGGCAATAAAGTATTTTTTAATTAAGGTACATACATTGTTGTTTTAGACATAATGTTATTGCACGCTTCATAGACTACAGTATTGTGCAAACAGCTTTTATATTCACTGGGAAATTTAAAAAGGCATGTGAAAAAAAAAGAAAAAAATGCATGTGACTCATTTTATTGCGGTATTCACTTTGTTGCAGTGGTCTGGAAAGGAACCTGAGATCTCTCTCCCAGGTATGTCTGTATAAGCAATACCCAAACCTGGCCATCTGGTGACTATGGTGGACAAAACAGATGAGTCCACACTGTGATTATGCCTGAAACAAGACAGAGACAAAGATACTCTACAACTACAAAAATAACAGCCCTTCTGCTGATTACCACAAGGGACAACTGCTTCTTTATCAATGACAACTTTAGCTTGACTTTAATCCTTTCTCTTTCCAGATAAAAATAACTGAGACAACTGGTCACTGAACTGCCCCTGCTTCCTGACAGCACTCAATCCAAAATGGACCTTCATTTTCTCCATCCCTTTGTGGAATCACATAGTCCAAACCCAAATACTTCAATAAGCACCCCTCAAAAACTTCTCCAGAAAACCCACATGTTGACAGCAAGGCATGTAAACCAACAAGTGTGTTTTTCGAAGTCATGGCTGGTAGGCTTCGACCTCAGCTTGAATCATCAGAGGCTGTGATTCAGGATAAATTAGTTTGGCAAAAAAACAAATCAAAACAAAAACGACAACACAAAAGATAATGGGGAGAGAAAATTTTAGATTTCTGCTTTCTTCTCCCTTTCAAGTAGATTCAGGAGAATATAGAACTGTGAAACCTGAGCGGATAGGTTAAGAGAAATCTGAGCGAAAGGAAGATTTCACGAAGGCAAGAAACAGAACTGATAAATTTAAAAGTATAAGGTGGTCGGTGACCACTAGATTAGAGATCGCATGAAATTAGCTGAGTGAAAGAGGACAGTAGAATGCTGAGTGCACATAATGATATAAAACACACAGTGGATGAGCGAGCAGGGGTTGAATCCAGCCCATGTAACTTGTGCCAAGCAGTAGGTTTTATGGAGCTGAATCCACCTAAAGGAAGGGAAGCGTTTTTACCCCTCAAAAGCACCATCTGTCCAGAATACATACCAAGGTTAGAGTATGCTAATAACAGACGTGAAGAAAAGTATATTTCATAGTCTAGGTTACTGCTTCTCATGCACTGGACCACAACACATGCAGGTGCTCAGAAACTCAATTGCTCATCCTCTGGGCATCCCATAAGACCTGGAGTAGGCAGGAACCCTGGAAGTCAATCCTCTCTAGCTGCAAGAAAACACTCCCGTTTACCCCTGTTTACCATACATTTCCTAAGCCTGCTGCGACACGAAAAAGATGTGGAAGCAGTGGCCTTGAACAGTTCACTTACCCAGTCAACCAGTATTTATCAAGGTGTGCTTAGTTCTGGAGAACACGTGAACAAAGCGCTAAGGACTCTGCAAGCTTCCTACATTTCTCTACATTACCGTAGCGTGTGCAATGTCCTTCTAATTTTATTGTCTCTCCTACTACCATACAACTCGTGTCTTTTTCTCCCTCCTCTTAAGGACTCTTGTTAGGTACTGAACCTGGGCTCTTTATTTAGCAGCCTTCACTTTGAATACTTAAAAGGATTGTATTAAGACACATGGATCAACAACCCACAAAATTTCTAAAACTGTTACTGGCAAACCAGCGTCAGCTCACGGCAGCAAAGAAGAGAAACACTGTGGGTAACTTCAGCAAAAAGGGAGTGAGTGAACTGTAAGCACATTCGGATGGATAAAGCTTAGTAAATTGCCTTGAAGTAGGAGAAGGGCTGTTTGTCCCCACTTCAATTTTTATAGTTGGATGTAGATAGAGCTCTACTGTGCCCTGTTTAGGGATTTTCTGAAATAAGAGTTATGTTCAGATGTTTTCAGCAAATCCTAGATATAAATTCATTATTTCAATGCTGCTCTCTCCTTTCTGTTCTAGCTCCTTTTCATGGGATGCCACTGCTATTGTTCAGTTTTCCTGTTCATTTATGATATGCCCAGCACAGTGTTTGACACGTAATAGATGATAAGTTAAGGTGAGTTTCACTTTTCTTAAATTTTCTGCTTGAGTACATCTCCTTTCCCCAAGGTTTCTCTCTCCTACCTAGTCTACCGAAAATTTTCCCATACTTTTTCTCACACTTCATTCTGTATATAATCTGGGCTGACACTGTTCACAATTCTGGACTTTATCATATTTGTAATTTAACAGCAATGCCAAACTCCAACTACGCTTTTAAAATACTAAAGGCCAGTGATTACATTTCAAAACAAATATGTTAGGCCATTGTTTGGAAAAGCTATCAAATCCGTAGTTCTTTTTCTGGGTATGATGTTACTCTAATATTCACCCCTCATGGGAGATGTGCCGACTAATTAGACCCAGAGTGCTTTCCTCTTACACGTCTCTTCCCTTATCCACTTGTCCAAATTCTATATTAGGAAAGAAGACAAAGGAAAGAGGTAAAAGCCCATTTCTACGTTTTTAAACTGTTCCCCCTAGTTCCCTTGAGAATTAGGGCTTAAAACCATATAGATGCTGTTCCCTTTAAGATAAAAGGAGATACTGTTACCCCACATGGTGAATAAATCATAATAAATCTAAGACTCAGAACAAGATGAGCATTAGCAAGAGACCAGAGAGCAAGTTTGGAGAATCTGAGGATTAGCCAATTGCTCCCTAATGTCAAACCAAGATCTAGTAGAAATAATCATTCTGACATCTGACAGAAGAAGTCAAAGGTCAGGATTTAATGTCGCCATAGTCTGATTTCCCAACTTCATCGAGCAGGTGCTTAATAAGGCACGATTATTTGTTATGTTTAAAGAGCTCAGAGCAAAGTAAGATATAGAATCACAAAAGAGAATGATTCCTGGCTCTATTATTTTGGTGAGAACACTGTAACCTTTTTGTTAATGACAATTATGTTGAGGTCATTACTTTATCAGAGTTGATTTCTGTGCCTAAGAAAAATATGGAATGCAAACATATTATATTACACGGAACTACTAATGTCACTGATGAGTCTTCAGGGGTTACAAAGGATAAGAAACAGTTAAGGTCAGCAGAAAGAGCCCTGGGTGATTAGATAAAAATGCATTTTACTGAAACTTTTAAGTGAATAGGTTGTATAAAGCTGGCAGAAATTTCCACACAACCATCACATTTATCCACAAAGAGAGAATGAGAGAAAGTATGAGATAGAGGAGAGAGAAAGAGAAAGTGTCAGATCTTTTCACGGCAGATGTAATTAATGCTCACTGTAAGTTTCAATAAATGAGAACTCCTTTAAGCATAACAAGCATAACATCAGGGATTTAAAATATTGCTTAGTAGGACTGTTTCCTTCTCTTTTAATTTTTGCCCTTAGAAGTCGTTTACATCAACAAATTTAACATGGAAAAAATTAACAAAAAGGACAGGGGCTCGGGAATCAGAACTGCCTGGGTTTGAATCCCAGGTTCCCCACTTAGTGAGGCACCCTTGCTTCAGCATGTTTCCTAACTTCTGTATCTCTGTTACTTTGAAGTAACAGTACACAATTATGAGAATTAACAGTGACAATCCTCATGAAATAAATACTTGTTGAAAACTGAACCAACACTCAACAACACTAATCTCCATGTCTCTTGGTATTTATGCCCTTGTGTCTTTCCCTTCCATCTTGGATCCGCTGGCTCCATGACTCACTTTAAACAAGAGCAATCTTTAAACAACAATATTTAAACAGCACAGAAGTGACGCTGTGCTGAGCCTTAGATCTAATCCTTAAGAAGTCCTGGAGGTTTCTACTTTTGAGCTTTGGGGAGCCCTGAACCACAGATGCATTAAGTCTGACCACCCAGCTGGAGAGAACACAAGGAGAGGGCATGTGTCAAGGGAAAGGCCCTGGGGCTACAGGGCAGGAGAGAGAGGCCCAGGTCAGCCCAGCCTTCCAGCTCTCCCAGCCAAGGAGCCAGACCTGTGATAAGGTCATTCTGGAAGTTCCAGCCCCAGTGGTTCTCTAACACCATCAGCACGAGAGACACAAAGCAAGACCAGAAAATGATTACAAGGTCAACTCAAAGCATTATGAGATATAATAAATTATTGTTATTTTAAGGCAGTAATTTGGGGGGAGGGGATAGCTGGTTATAGGGTAGATAATGGAAACCAGCAACAAGGAAAACATTTGGAGCTATGCAGTTCAGTGAGGTTGAGCCCTTGAAATGTGGCTACCATGCCTGAGAAACTGAATTTTGAATTTTATGTAATCTAATTAATTTGAACTTAAAAGCTGAAGCAATGTAAAGAACAATTTTTTTTTTTTTTCTGTTAAACACAACTTTGTTTTGTTAGGATGATGTTTCACTCTTTGATTACTTGCAGTGTTGTTATTGGATTGTAGTTCTGTCAGGACCTGTGCCATTTCTAGAATTACACATAACACACTACCAAGAAAAGACTGTGATACATGTTGCTAATAATTTTTATATCAATCACTTATTGAAATGATATTATTTTGGATATATCAGGCTACATAAAGTGAAATGTATTATTAATATTAATTTCACCTATTTCTTTTTACTTTTTGAAATGTGACTTCTAGAAAACTTAAAATCACATATGTGGTTTGCATTATATTTCTACCTGACAGAAAAGGATTATACATAGAGTTATAAAGGATTAAACATAGAGTTGTTTTAAAGTAGACTTTGAGCTTTAGAACAGTATTAGATCCCATATGCCCCACAGCCAATTTCCACTATTATTAACATCTTGCATTAGTATGGTTCATCTGTTACAATGGATAAACCAATATTGATATATTATTATTAACTAAAGTCATTCTTTATTCAGATTTCCTTAGTTATTGCCTAGTGTCCTTTGTCTATTCCAGGATCCCATTCAGGATACCATATTACATTTAGTCATCATGTCTGCTGAGGCTCTTCTTGGCTGTCACTGTTTTTCAGACATTCTTTGTCATTAAAATGACTGTAGTGGGTTGAATGGTGGCCCTCAAAAAGATATTTCCATGTTTTAATCCCTGAAAACTGTGAATGTGACTTTATCTGGAAAAGCAAGCTTTTGTATATAATTAAGTTAAAGGTCTCCAGATGAGATCTTCCTGAATTATCTGAGTGGACCTTCAATCCAATTATGAGTGTCCTTATATGAGGCAAACAAAGGAGAGACATAGAGAGAGAAGAGGAAGAAGCAATGTGATCACAGAAGCAGAGATTAGAGTGATTCAACCACAAGCACAGGAATGCAGAAGCTGGAAGAGTCAAGGGACTGAATCTCTCCTAGAACCCCTGGTGGTGGGGGCACAGCGTTGCCAGTTCATTAAGAAATTAAAACAATGACTTTGACAGTGTTGACAGTACTAGTCAGGTATTTTTCTCACACGCCCCCCATTGGAATTTGGTTGATGTTTTTCCCATGGGATATGTGTTCTTGGGAGGAAAACCACAGAGATAAAGTACACATTGAATCAAACACACATACTATCAACATGATTTATCACCGTTGATGTTGACCTTGATCATGTGGTTCAGGTAGTATTTCTCCACTATTAAGTTACTCTTTTTTTCCACACTGTACTCTTTGGAAGGGATTTTGACAGATCAAATAAAACTTATAGTCAAACGGGAAGGAAGAGATAGCCATGAGAGCTTCTGATAGGGAGAAGTAGATACTGAGTGACTACTGGTCATGGGGAAAAACAGATCAATAATAACCACAGTGTAAAACTGGTGGGACCACATTTGAAAAGGAGGGGAGACCTCTACATCTCTGAAACAATAAGAAACAAATAAAAGAGAGGTAAAGAGATATTGAATAGGTAATACAAAGAAAGGTTAAAGACCTTATAGATAAAGCCCTCTTCTCAAGAAAGTAAAATTCAACTCAACGGACACTGAGACTTACTATATATCAGACACTGAATTTGGACCCTGAAGAATCCAAATTTAGCTAGCACATTTAGTTTCCATCTTAAGATATTTATCACTTGAAAGTGAAGGATATCATGTGAATATGGTATAAAAATAAATATAGCAATATAGGGATATTTTAAAAGGGCAGTAGAAAAGTAGTATTCACATCTCTCTGAAACTCAGGAAAGTTTCCAAAGATTAGCTGGTATTTGAGAGAAAACCCACTAACCACAAAAAGTGACATGGTAGTACGACCTAAAAATAATTGTCAAAATAGTTTTCAACTTTGCAGTTTCTGAAATGCTATTTGTCACTGACCCAGAATTGATTAGACTTGGGGATAGAATTCAAGCCAAGAAAAATCATAAAAATATAAACCAGAATGAAAAGTATTAATTATATTGAGAACTAAAACTGTCAGACAAGCTCTGTATGGAAAAGTTATACGAAAAGCTGAAATATTAAAACACTGCTTGATACTCTCTGAATGGGAGAATGGGGTATTTGTTTTTCACAAAGGTTCAATGTGTAAAGGCATTAACCTGGCAAGCTTCAGTTGCATAGTCTGTGAAAAATGAGAATAGAAATAGTTCTTACATGAAAGGATCAAATGAAGTAAGGCACGCTCAGCAAAGGCTCTGGAATGCAATAAACTCCCAGGAATTATTGTCATTGCTATGACCAGTATTATTTGTTTAGTCATCAATTTCCTTCCCCATCACAGTTTCCTTCAAGATGGCAGCCATATCGTACTCATTTATGCCCCTCAAGTGGCCAAAAAAGTGCTTGTCTCCAGGAAGAAATGCAATAATCAGCTTATTCCACTTAATTAAAGAGGAGTTGATTATGTCAAAGGACAAGGAATAGAAATAATTTAGAGGTTGATAGAAACAATGTGCTTCAAACTGATTTGCTCCTTTAAAAAAAAGGAAAACATAAAAAATATTCATCCAGTTGAAAAAAAAGTCTTATTAAAAGCGATTTTAATGCTCTTAAATGTATACATAAGAAATGTATACATGAAAAAGTTGTAATTCCCTTTGCAGCAGGACTATGTCCTGTTCTTGATTAAATGGAAAGAATTAAAGACAGGCATGAGGGATTGGGGGCTGGGGTAGCTGTGGTTTGGAGACTTGGTTACTATTTATAAGTAAAGAATGGAAGAGAAGGTGTCATGAAGTTAAACCAGGGAGGTCCAGTCCTAACTAAATCACAGGCTTGTCTCTATGGGCTGAGTTAAGCCCCTTAACAACTTCTCTGTTTTATTCTCTCCATCTGCTTTACCAGACTATTGGGAGGATTATTTAGTTAATGTTGAAGACTATATTTATCAATTCCACAAAATTTCTGTTATTTAATGATGAGAAAGCTCTAAACGGCGCCATGGGAGTATCACAGGGGCCAGCAACAGTGTTACTGTCAGTTGAGTCCTTCAGAGACCCGCAGGACAAAATATGATATGCAGTTCTCAGAGCGTTTGGAATTGTGTTTCAATAATTATTTCTCCCTCTTACTCCTCCAAGGCAATTGAGTTTTCTACTTTGTGGGCTTGACGAGCAATTTGTTTTTTCTGATGGTGGAAATTTTGAGAAGTCTCAACATTATCCTGAAAATGATTCTTCTAAACAGAAATTATAGTGACACAATGCACTACAAGCTGATAACCTTACTTTCTACAGATCCAGGAACATTAATGCTTCATTTGAAATCCTTATCCAAGATCTTTCTCTTTTCCTTTAGTAAAAGAAACAGTCTAATTTTTAGTAACTTGATCCTAAACTACAGACTGGGAAGCCCTTAATATATCACATTTAATTGCATTTATTTTCTATAGGATATACAACACAGAGAAACTCAGAATTTGAAATAATAACATATGCTGACTATGTCAAGGAGAAAAGAATTTCCTTTGTGATTCAGGGTTTTAAACAGTCTGCATTTTAATAATTCGGTAATAGGTATCATTCTGATTCAGTGCAGATGAAAACACAGCCCAATATGCTTCAGCATACCTCTGATTTCCAGTTCTAGAACATTAACTCAGCACCTTGTAATCTGCAACTAAATATGAACCTTCCTACTTCAAAAAAGGACCATAGGGAAGAAGAATAGTCCAATACACTCTTAATCAGCATATAATATGTCGGTCTTACAGTGAGGCCTGGTAAACAAAATCTCCTCTAAAATGAAACTTCCATATGAGGTAAATCAGTGTTTTCAGGTCAGTAGGGTACCATTTGGTAAATTACCTCTGTTCCTTTCTACCACGAGAGATTGATATTCCCTCACTTATGTGGGCTAGTAATGCTCACCATGCATTAGGCTCTTCCGAGTTGCTCCAAGGATCATGCCCGGTTTGAATAAGACTGGAAATATTATTAATGGATAATTCAGACTTGAGGCCTGAGGCTAGATTCATGCTGTTACTCCGTCAGGATATTGGCACTTTCTCTTTTTTAATTTATGTTTGCACAACATTGACATGAGCTAAGGTTGAATATCCTTCCAGAAATCTGGCCCAAATCCCTCTTTGTGTGGGTTTAATTTGCACCCTTCGCAGTATTTCTGTGTATTATAGTTGCTTTCATACCAGGTTGAATGGAATTTCAGACATGATTGAAAGGAGTTCTATTTTCATAATTCAAAATTAATCATGCCCCAGCTACGTGAATGGAGCTCTCTGGGTGGTAATCCTGCAGTTAATCCTCTCACTTGAAAATGAAAACACTTATTTGTGATTTTTATTGAAGGTTATCATGTCTACAGAGCATGTGTTTGGCATGACTTCAGAGCATGGTTCCAGTAATTTCTACTGTGCTGCATGTTAATCATGTCAGTGCAGGGGCTCAGTTTCATGTCAGAACCATAAACAGAGTCTTGATGCTTTCCAATGTGGAGAAGGGTGATGGTAACTGAGCTGTCCAGGAAGGGTCAGCAGGGGCCCAGAGGCAGCTTCATAGAAAGTGGAGGTTAAGAGACAGATTCCCTTCCCCGACTGCTAAATATTTATTGTCTTCTTTTCTCCTATGTACAACTGGAGGGGCTTGTAGTAGACAAACACTTATCTGAATTGGTAGTCACTTCTAGAAAAAGTAGGACGCTTGACCTATGTGTTCCAACATAAATTTCACTATTCATCATCCTCCATTCCTGTTACCTTGTCCGGTCAACTCAGTCCTTCTTCCTACTCCTCTTACTCTCACCATGCAGATCCTTCCCTTTGTGCAGCCACCCCCAGAAAACTGCTATAAATTCGAGCACATTACTCAGTTCTGGATCATCATTCATATGTCAGTGATTATGTGAATTTGAATTAATCATTTGATGCATACATTGTGTGTGTGTGTGAGAGAGAGAGAGGGGAGTGAGGAGAGGGGAGTTTTTCCCTTATCTGCTGCATATCATTCTCTTTTTCCAGTGCCCTATTGCACTTTCTCCTCTTTCTCTAACTCTCTTGGTCTCTGAATCTCTCTCTCTGTCTTTCTCTTTTTTCCCCCTCTGTCTCTTTAGCTTTCTGTCCTTTTCACTTTCACTCTTCTTTCTCTCGCTCTCATTTTCTCTCTCTCTTTCTCCCTCTAATTCTCCCTTTGTCTCTGCTTCCTCCTCTCCATCTCTCCTTCAATTTGAATTTCTCTAGATTTATTTTCCTTGCAATTAAATAGGACGATGATGTTTTTAAGCATCTTGTAAGACCAGTGAGCAATCCCAGTTTATTTTTAAGTGATTATGTTGTTTGGGGGGATTTCCTTTGTGTCCCACAAATCACACCATTTTACCTAAGTGTATGTAGGAACAGCATTTGTGGTAATGCCTTTTAAACACTGGATATTAAAGGCTCTGCTGGCCTATTTAGAAAAATGGCATGAACCGTTAGCAGAGCTATGATCTATTTGCAGACGTGAGAATGGAGACTGTGAACTCTGAGAAGCCTGGTGGTATTACTGCTAAATCATTTGTATACCGTTAAATGATACAGTGGTGGGGGCGCCCGTCCCTTCAACAGTATTCCCTTTGTATTTGCAACTCTCCAAGACTTTTCGCAATTGCCTCCTCTGAAACTGTTGAGTAGAAGGGGACATAAAGTACAGAAATTTGGAATTAAATCTTTTATTTGGGAATTCACTAAATAGAAGGGAGTGTGGGCTCTTCCAGCTATTTTAAGGAGGAGTGAAACCTCACATTCTGTATGGTGTTGCAGTTTCACATGTGGTCATTTTAATGAGACTCAATTATCACCTGCCTAAAAAAGTAATTGGTTTAAATAACCTAAGGTTATTTCCTTATCTTTACCCAAATTAAATACTGTTATGTTGTTTTTCCTGGATTAAACTTTATCTCAAAAGTATGCATTGATTTGAACAAGAGTTTATAAAGTTACATCTACATGTTAAACTGTAATAAGAAAAGCAACCTCATGTACTTACCAATTTAAGAAATAGAACACTCGACTATAACATAAGCCCCTCTGTAACCTGGTATAAATTTTAGTCTTTTTCAACCCATTTTGTTCTTTTTGTTTCCCGTGACCCCCCCCCCATATTTCCCTACTTAAGATACCCTACAAAAGAGACTATAAGTAAAAGACAGTATTCATCCTTGCCTTGTTCTTATCTTATTGCTTTCAATGTTTCACCACTAAGTGTGATCTTTAAGTTTTTTGTTGATACCTTTTATCAGAGTGATAAAGTTCCCTTAAATTCCTGGTTTACTGAAAGCTTCTGTCAGGAATGGAGAATTGAACATTGTCAAGTAAATTTTTTCTACATCTACTGAATGACCAAATAATTTTTTCTTTTATTCTACATCAGACACTGACTATAATTTCTAACCCAAAATTCTCATGAGAGAGCATCTGATTGGTCCAGTGCCAGGAGTGAATGTGGGTCCAGCCAATTATAACCCAGGGGAGGAGACAGGTTAGGTGTATGTAGATCATTGCCCGTTCAGCAGAGGCTATGGCTAAAGATCTATGATCAAGATGGGGCATGTGTTATAGCATATGTGGGGTGGGGGTAATGAGAAGACGATTGCTATCTCTCATATGCTTTCTTTCTTGATATCTTAATTTTAGTATATTTATTTGGTAGTCTTTTCTCCAACTAAAGGCAATTGTTGAGTTAATAAAAGATACATGCAGGGACTTCCCTGGTGGTGCAGTAGTTAAGAATCCGCCTGCCAATGGAGGGGACATGGATTTGATCCTTGGTCTGGGAAGATCCCACATGCCATGGAGCAACTAAGCCTGCGTGCCACAACTACTGAGCCGGTGTGCCACAACTACTGAAGCCCGTACGCCTAGAGCCTGTGCTCTGCAACAAGAGAAGCTACCGCAACGAGAAGCTCACGCACAGCAATGAAGAGTAGCCCTTGCTCGCCACAACTAGAGAAAGCCCACGTGCAACAACGAAGACCCAATGCAGCCAAAAATAAATAAATAAATAAACAAAAGATACATGGAGAATGTCATCACCATTCACTAAATGTTTTTTATAACTCACAAAAGCACACAACTAGTTTGTTATGTCACAAAAAACCCTCCAAAAATAGAATCAATAAACCATCAGGAAGCTGTCATTTAAAAAATTTCTTTCTGCACATTATACTATTGAAAGTGTGTGTGAATCTTCTTGCTAGATTAAGGACAAACTGTTAAACTTATTTATATTTAATTTAATATACTCAGCATACTTAGGAGATTATCATAAACTGACAATATTTTATTTCTCATTATATATCTTGGCACAATGCCAAGTATGACATTCATTGACAGTTATTCTGACTTCAAAAAATCAACAATTAAAAAATAAAACGTCCTCAGTGACAAAGTAATAAGCCTATGCATCTCTGCATGGATGATAAACCCATTATTGATGTAGTATGCAGAAAATGAAGAGGCATGATGCAGGTTTTTGCCAGATGGAATGACAAGGAATAATGAAAAAAAGCACAAAAAAATTTGAAAGCCAGTGATTTGAACTCCTGCACAGGCCTGAAGGGTTGGAGCAATTTTCTATCAATCAAACATTTCCAAAATAAAACCGTCTATCAATTATCAACTTAAAACCCTAAGGATGTTTCACTTAATGCAGTAACACAGGGAACTTTGCTTTAACAATCAATAATATTTGAATTGTGTATGGCTGATCGCTTTGCTGTGCACCTGAAACTATCACAACATTGTTAATCTGCTATACTCCAATATAAAACAAAAGATTAAAAAAAAATTTGAATTGTTATTAGCCTCACATTTATTTTAGTCTATGAAGCCACTTTCTAATAGACTGCATTATGGAAAGGTGGGAGGTGGTAATCTCTCTGCAATGTTTTGTGTGCATAATTCACCTGCTTAGTGGTATACGATATGGACGAAAGTTAATATTTTGGCCAAATTGTTACTGAACAAACCTGTAACTATTTTTATATCGAGAAAGTGGATATACAAATGGATAGTGGCCAGATCGTATATAACAATAGAACACTTTCTCATAATCTGAGTGATCAGCAGGAAAGGCAAACAGACAGGACTTGGTCAGTGACTGCCAGCTTCCCAGTTTATGCCCCTGCTTCCAAGTCATGATCACCCAGTGAAAGTCAAATGTGCTCCTCAACCAACCCACCTTGGTATACCGTAGAGGAAGGCATGTGAAAGCTCACAGAGACTGCAGTCCTACAGTAGATTTATCAGTTAAGGTCTGCTCAACCATCCTCTTAATATACCTCGTGGGAGAGTCTAGAGGACACTCTCTCTACAAAGCTTTTTAGGAATGCTTTGTCGACGAGAGTCCTGGCATCCTAGGAGATTTCTGTGGAGGTCATTCTCCACTGGCTGGGAATACATTCAGAACGCCATTGAACTGGACTCCTTGAATTCAATGTGGATGATGTGTACCTGGGATAGCAGAAGCCAACCAGTGGTGCTTAATCACCAAGAAAAGGTGACTGTGGTTACTGTAATGGGCATCACAGTCAAGGCAGTAAGTAAAATGGTTTTACCAGCTAAGGTTTTTGCCTTTGGCTAATTGGCCCTGGTTTCCCTAAAACTGAAATAGATGGCATTCTACAAAAATCTTATTTGATTTACTCATTTAAAAGAGTTCTAAATCTGGTTAATGTTAATAGAGGTCTGACTTAAATGACCAAAATAGAGAGTTTGAATCCCTCCACCCGTTCCTATACTTGACCCAGTTCACAGACTCAGAACTCCTAGAGTGTGTGGGAGGGCAAGACCCCCCAAGGAAGGACCCTGCTACACTGCCAAAAATATACCATAAATCTTCCTCCTTCTTCAAAGAACTTGTGGCCACTTTTCAGAGTGACTCTGAATTTGGGAAGGGGGACTACACAAACTATTCAAGTATTACTGAGCACTGACTCTGAACTGACCCTGATTCCTGGAGACACCGAACACCAACTCTGGCCCAGTAGTGTGAGTAGGGCTTGTATGGAATTTAGATGCTCAATGGAGGTTTGCCTCAGGTCCATCTCAGAGTGGGTCCAGTGGGTCCATAAAGCCACCCCAGGTGGTCTTTTTTGTTTTAAATTCAGTTCTGGAATTCTTTGTTGGAATAAATACACTTAGCAACTGGCAGAATCCTCACATGTGTTCCTTGACCCATGGACTAGGTGAAAGTTGGCAAACTTCAGCAGCAAACACTCACGGCAGGTGGGGGATGGGTGTTCTGGCCAGTGAAGGGGATTTGCAAGGGACACCAAGAACATCTACCACTGCACATATTTCTGGGAGGATGGGTATGGGAATAGACCCTGACATTTTAAGTTTTCACTTACATTTTATTTTCATTGCATTCCCTTTAAATTCTCTTATCATTCCTTTTCGTGTTTGAATTTTATTTCCATAGGATATTTTGTACCAATTGTAAACAATTCAAAGAAATTAAATTCTACTTTTGAAGTTTCCCTTAAAAAGTTAATAAAGTAATGGTTTTAAAGCACCTATTTAACATATTCCTACAGTAAAAACTGGGGATGCCAACCATTCAACCCAAAGCATAAAGCCTCATTCTTCAGAAAATTGGGAGTAACTGATACCAGTTTGCTTCAAAATGTCCTAGATTTATTAAAATTCTCATTATTTCTCCATGTTTCTGTTGACATTTGTATTGTGTGATGATAGCAAAAAGGTCTTTGCAGATATAAATTAGACCCATCATGTTAATGCTGAGGAACTTAGAAACCACTTGGCTCAACCCCCTTATTTTAGAGATAATATTGTGGACACACAGAGGAGGAAAATGAGTTGACTGAATTGGCAGACACTTAGAAAAACTAGGACTCACAACCACTGTGTTCCAGTCCTCCATTAACGTACTTTTCACATATTTACGAAGTCCTAATGCTTAGACTGAAAAAGTTTGTTTATTGGGCTTTTCTTTTCTGATCATCTGTTAAGTCCTTACATATCAGGGAAGAGAGAAAACCAAAGTAGACTCATTTTGTTGAAATGAATATTCACTATTAGCTGAGTATAAAAATATGATGGAAAGATTTGTTTACCAAAGTTTTCCTTAGAATAGATTTTTTATTCCAGGGAAGGGGAAAGAAGATTGTGGGAAATATTAGGATAGGAATGAAAAACTCCTAATGTGCATATCAGAAGAGGAGGCAAGGTAGGAGGTTGCCTGACCCAGAGATAGCCCGTAAGGCTAACTGTCCTGTGAACAAGTGGTCAGTTCCAAGGAGGCTGAATAAAGAGAGAGAAAACATACTGAATAATAATTCTAATAGTAAGCGGGGGCAGAAATGTGTTAGGCATACTATGCAGCAACATGTATAAAAGTAAATAATACTTTTATATTTACCTGCATATATGCAAAACATCTCTGGAAGGATACAGAAGGAACTGATGAGTTTCTCCTGACAGGGAACCACTTGATTGGAAAGAGGGAGGAATGAAGAGTCTCCAATGTATATTCTTTGTTCATCTTCATTTTAAAACCATTTAAATGTGTTGCCTACTATAATTTTGAATTATGAAGTGAAGGTAGAGCTTCAAACTAAAAAAAATGATGATGACAAAAATATTTAAAACCTTACATTTGTTAAGCACACACATGTGCCAGGTATTTTACATGCATCACCTGACTTAATCTTTACCTCAATCCCATTTCTCAGATTTGGGGAAACTGAAGTTTGGTGAGGTTGTCTTTGTAAGTTTTCTATAGGCTTGACCCTGTGTGAAAGATAGCTAGAGCACTAAACACTTGCCTTCAATATGAGACTGAGAATTAAATATGCAGATAAACCTTGCTATACCAATTAGCATTACAATTTCCCCAGCTGTTTCCTGGTAAACATTGCATGTTAGCAAAACTATGTTCTCAAACTTGATTGAAATTGACTAAAATGGAAACAATATTCAGTACCTAAGGCATCAGAAAGACTGAATTGTGGATCCAGAATCTTGTTGACTACAAGCGCAGAGTATGAATATCTTTTCCTGCAGCCACAGTGCTGCCAGCTGATGTGGACCTAAAATCACTCTGCCCTTCGTGTCTTCAAAGCAGAGAACCAGAGTGTGGCATGGTGAAAGCCATGTGGAAAGCATTCTCCTCACTGACTGTTGAGACAGTGTGAGCTTAGGTTCACCTTTTGAAAAATCCTTATATCATTTAGTAGATTGTCCAATATTACACTTTGCACGCAGAGATGCTCATACAAATTCTACACATAATTCAAACATCTTATGTTTATAAGAGAAGCAAACCAACAAACTATGCGGGCTCAGACTAGACTCAAACTAGTGTTACACTTCTAGAATCCTGCTTTATATTTTGTTGAATATCTGAAAGAAGATATTCTTCAAAGAAACTTCAAAGATTGTAAATAATTCCTAAAATATCAAAATGTGTAATATCTTCACACATGTACCATGTTCATGAATCTCTGAGTGCTTCATATTTTTGTGCCGGATATTAGTAAGTTTATCTCAATTATTCCACACAGGTTTGAAAAGAAGTGCTCTTATGTACATGAATATTACATTTATCATTTTAATTTCCTGTCCTAACCTATAATTTTAGAATTGATCCCATTATTCTATGCTAATTACCAATTAGTTTAGTAAAAAATATTTCTTGTATTGGCTCTTTTTTGTGTATTTAGATCATATTTGCTTCAACAACATCTGTTTATTCCGCTTTAAAGAATTTCAAATAATTCCTGTGTTCTGATATATATACCTTCTTTTACAGTATGTACTCAATAAACTGCATTCCATAAATTATTTTTAGTAACTTAGTATGATTCTGAAGCAATTCAAATTCATAATTATGCATTTCACACGCCAATAATGTTAGTACAAAACCTACAGCCTTCTAAATTTGGATTTCATCTCATAGAAGTAATTTTATTTTTAAAAGAAACTATAATTTTCAAGAGCAAACTTACTGTCCCTCATACTGAATTTCATTTGAAACACTATATTCTGCGGAATGATGTGGAATGAATCCTCTGTGCTATCACATTTTAATTTTTATTTATTTTTATTTTTCTAACAAGAGAACAATTGACTTCTAAATTCCACTTACACACCACTCATTTCATGAAAACTCCATACCACCTGAAAATAATCCAGCACAGGGTTCCATACATCTCACCAAGCCCAAAGGAGATGGAAACATTTAAGTATCTCTTTAGAGGGAAGGAAATGCTCTTTAGTGTGCCTCTCTATATGTCAACTTCATAGCTAAATTATCCTATGAACTCACACCAAGCCCTACTCTTGGTCACACCTCTTATCCCTTTATAAACCTTTAGGTTTTTATGATTTGTTAGGCATAGATATATATACATCTGTTCCACAGACCAAAATTTTACGTAGGGCACCTGCCTAAGTAGTTCAAAGCCCACTAGTAAAAATACCTTGAGTGTACAAATAGTGCCCAGCTGCACTTTAAGATGAACATATTTTCTATACACCACAATCCTCATGGCCTTTCTTTCAGCAACTCACATGGTTGACACCTGTGGCTAGCTGGTTCTACATCTCAGGAATAAGAATAACACCTCAGGTGCATCATTTAACAGGAGGAGGGTACAAATCAACCATGGGACCATATAATAAAAATTCATTAAAAAATAGTTGTACCCAATGGGAAACTGAATTTGAATGAAATGTTCTGGGTCCAGATGATATTATAGGAATCTCAAGATTTTCAAAAGCAATATTAAAGCATTTAAAAATACCTTGATTTTGTCCCATTTATTTCAAAGTCTTATCTAAAAGAAGTTGATTAATTAGTACAAGCTGTATATTCTATCATTTAAGTATTTTTTCATTAAAATTTTCTAGTTTTTTCCTCAAATACTCCAACAAATTTTAATGTATGTTAAAAAATAAGGAATGCACTCAATAATTAATAAATCTGGGTTGAATTAAAGACAGCAGAGGTAACAGAAGTTCACTCTTAACTGGAAAAATTCAGGATGTCTATCAAATGGTACGTGGAAATAAGAAATAAAGCTATAGTTAAGATTAATTTTTTTTTACTGTGGCAAGCTACTGGACTTAGAAACAGTAGTAAACAAGAATATAATATTAATCATATAATTGGTGAGACCATATTATTATATAATGGAGAGAAACAGTATTAAAAATTACACCATGAAGCTGAACTGGGTTTTACTTAAATAAAATATGGCCAGTGAATATATATATATATATCTACACTGCCAAACGTAAGGTAGATAGCTAGTGGGAAGCAGCCGCATAGCACAGGGAGATCAGCCGGGTGCTTTGTGACCGCCTGGAGGGGTGGGATAGGGAGGGTGGGAGGGAGGGAGATGCCACAGGGAAGAGATATGGGAACATATGATTCACTTTGTTATAAAGCAGAAACTAACACACCATTGTAAACCAATTATACTCCAATAAAGATGTAAAAAAAAATAAAAAAGAAAGAAAGAAAGAAAATATGGCCAAACAGCTATATGCTAAGCTTACAATTGTGCTCTATTTGGGAAAAATGTAGTCCAGATAGCCTTTGTTAACCTTTTGGCAACCATATAAGAGGTACAGAAAAAGACACTGGGGATTCAATTTGAATAAGGGCAAGAAAAATATAAATACGAGTAGCACTGTCCATTGCTACTATAATATGTTCTTTTGCTGAAATCTTAATAGGTTATTCTTAGGGGAGTTTTATTTGTAGGCCTGAAGTTTAGAAATTAGAAAAATAAAAGTTTCATAAAATACCATTGATTTTAGTTACAGGAGTTTCATGCTATCTTGAATAATAAATGATAGAAAATTGGTTTGAAAATGCACTGTTAGTTATTCCTAGAGCAAACAGAGAGCCCTTTCCTATTCCTCTTCTTTCCATCCTGGAGGAAGGATTCCATTAGAAAAATCTGCTAAAGTAGATTCATTATTAGGAGCTGACTCCATCATTAAGTGCATGCAGAATCTGAGCAGATTTTGAGTTTAGCTGCAGTTACCAGCAAAATATTTGTTCAACGAACACATTATAGGCAATTTTTAATATTTTTAATTTACAGTGAATTTTGCGGTCTATTTTTCCATGAATTCAAGAGAAGCTGGATACACGTGAAATCTATTGGTCATGAGCAATTTAACATTCATCATACTGTGTGTATTTACAGTAAAAATAACAGAAGATTTGTGGCTAAGTTACCTAAAGAATAGATGATTTCTATTACATTGTATGTCCTATGTCTTTGGCAGCTTAAATTTTATTTCACTGTTTTTGTAATGATACTAGTGAAAATAGTAACACAGTAAATGGTTTTAAAAGAAGATGGAGGCAAAAGATATATTAGCTACTGTACATTTTCACTGGCTACTACACCTTTCTCTAAAAAAGATATATATACCATTACAGGTGAAAAACATGGACACATACAGACACAGATGTCTTCATGATTCTTTCTTTTTGGTTTCACTGGGTGTTCTCCAGTACTGTGATTAAAATAACAGCAAGTAAGGTACAATTATGTTGTCAAGGACTCAACACCAAACCTAAGATTTGCTACTGCTTCATTACTTCTCATAATTCTTACCGGCTAGCCCTTTAAGACAGGTGTTGCAGTTATCACTGAGAGAATCTCTCAGCTTTATTCCTGTTTCAATCAACTTTCACTGACTTGTTGATGCAAGGAGTGCATTTGCCTCCAGCAGTTGGCATAAAAGCACTTGTAATGCAGAGAGGAACATTTTATGTTGTCTCTGTTAAAACATTATAATTATAACTTTCTGCCAGATTTATAGATGGAGAGAAGAATCAATTTAGGGATCCCAGGTGGAAATTACTGGTGTCATGAGAGAATGGAACCGGTAATTCTGCACTTACCAACAGTTTCAGGAAGGTTCATTTCCATTCTTGTTTACCCCTCCATTTGAAATTTGAAGGTATTGTACGACAGATGACAACTCTCATACAAGTTAGAATGTGAACAGCTTGTGTAATTGGTGCTTCTTTAGACCACACGAGGTTAAGTACTCAGCAGTGTCACAATCATAATGAAAAAAGTTCAAGCCCAACTGCAGACCTGTGAGAATTAGAGATTCCTTCAGACCTTACCCAACTTCCGGTTAGGAAGGGGGTCTCATAACGCTCCCAAGAATAACTGTCTTGGATTCTATAAAATGTAGTTACACTTCCTCCTCTGCCAAGACTCAGACACAAGTCAATGGGAGCTGAATTTAGGAGTCATTTTAGTGACACACTATTCAGGAGCTAATATTTCCCTCTCACTTCCACACTTTACAGATGTTTTCTCTCTCCCTCCTCAGGTAGGTGTTCTTCTTTCAAAGTACCTCAGTTCCACATATGCTGGTCCACATTACTGGCCCTTTAGATTTGCTGCTGCAGGCCTCCTGATATTTAAAAATAATTTTTATTGTGGTAAAATGTACACAAAACCTACCATTTAAACCATTTTTAAGTGTACAGTTCAATGGTATTAACTACATTCACACTGTTGTGCAGTCATCACTACAATCCATTTTTAGAATTTTTTCAACATCCCAAACTGCAACTCTGTACCCATTAAACAATAACTCCCCATTCTCTCTGCCTCCCAGCCCCTGAAAAACACCCTTCAACTTTCTGTCTCTAGGAATCTGACTACTCTAGGTATCTTATAAAAGTAGAATCGTACAATATTTGTCCTAGTGTGTCTGGCTATTTCACTTAGCATAAGGTCTTCAAGGTTCATCCAGTGTTGTTACACATATCTTTTTAACAGTGAATAACATTCCATTGTATGTGTATGCCACCTTTGGTCTATTCATCTGTCAATGGACATTTGGGTTGTTTCCACCTTTCAGCTACTGTGAATAACTCTGTTATGAACACTGGTACACAAATATCTGTTCAAGACCCTGCTTTCTATTCTTCTGGGTATATAACCAGTAGTGGAATTGCTGGATCATGCAAAAAGTTTAACTTTTTGAGGAACTGCCATACTGTTTTCCATACTGGCTGTATCATGTTACATTCCCACCATCAAAGAACAAGTGTTCTAGTTTATCCACATCCTCACCGACTCCTGTTATCTTCTGGTTTTTGATAATAGTTATACTAATAGGTATGAAGTGGCATCTCACTGTGGTTTTGATTTGCATTTCTCTAGTGATTAGTGATAAGCAGTTTTTTTTCATGTGCTTATTTGGCTTTCTGATACTTTAAGGTCATTCTACCACATCTAAATTTAGAATTGTTCTATGTTAGAGTGTGTAAAGAAAACAGTAGATTTAGCCACTGGGCTGAAGGCCAAGATAAGTTCCTGGTTCTTAAATTGAAATTCATTTCTAACAACTTAAGGGAATCTTTTCAGGTACCTCATGCCTAACTTATACTGTAACTGGTACCTTGAAGAAGGTCTCAAACTAAACAAAAACTAATGGGCTCAGTGGTCAAGTTGCAAATGTCAAACAAGAAACCAAAACCTACCCTAGGTTGGAAAACTGAAGATCCACCATTTGCAAGGAAAAAGTTTTCCATAAGAGCTCGAAGAAACTAGCAGATTTTGAGCCCACTGAGAATAACCCTCTGTAAACTGTTTTCTTTGAAAAAAGAAACCAATGCTGTTAAAACACAGCTTCAAAACAAAGACCAAATCAAGGGTGTAACCATTAAGACAAAGCCCTAGGGCACGATCTACTCAAGGATGTGGCTGGCACAACCTCTGTTAGCCCTATGAAAGGATTAAGGTAGTACCTTGTAGATGCTATGAGTTAGAACAAAGCAATCAATCCTAAAAAGATTGAGCACATGGTGTGCAGAAGCCAGACATGTCCAAAGCCTTAGTAAATAAGTCTAGAGGAAAATGTACTGATCAAAAAGACTTACTGGTTATGAATCATAAATACAGAATACCTATAGAATTTGTGAACTCCATTGGCAACAAAATACTTTAAAATTCAAGATATAAGAATACCTTTGGAATTGTAACTTTATGTAAGCACGAAGTGAACTCAGGAAGCTACCCAGCCACCAAGGTTTTGTTCTTCAATGCCCTTTTCAGATATGACCAAGGTGAATGACATCAAAGAAGGACATGCCATGTGGTAAAGCAACAATCCTGGAGAAAACTGGACTGAGGAACTACGACAGGAGGTAGATAAGGGCCTGATGAAGGGATATACCCTACCCACAAGTTACGTGAACCTTGCAACATTTGGCCTCCAGAATTTCAGAACTGCTGTGGAATGATAGCTACTATATGGCTCTCATTCCACAACCGCCCCCCCACCACCTTTTACATGGGAGTGTTTATCACAGTACTTTCTTGTGCAAGTGGTGTGTAGAGGACAGTTTAGTTGTCTTTTTAGTTCATAGGTCTTCTGATCAAGAGGATCCTCATCTGGATCTGAGGTAAATCATTAGATCCTGGACTTCAAGCCCGATGTTGTGACTGGATGAGAATCTGGGAGTTGGGACAGGGAGAGTGAATTTTGCAATGGTAGATTGGATTCTCCCCCCAATTCTCCACTCCCCTTCTGCCATAGGATCTTTCATGTCTTTAGAATAAAGGGATATATGTTCTCATACCACTAACATTGAACATGGCCACATCACCAGCTTTGGCTAAAGAAATTTTACTAGAATGTGATGCAAGCAAGGATCTTTAAAGTATTTGCGTGGCATGGCTTTGCCTCTTGTAGTCCATTGATATATCATGATATGAACATGCCCTGGAGAACTGCAGGTGCAAGGAGCATCTAGAGACCTGTGGGCTGAAAGAAAACTAGTGTGAAGCCTGGACTCAACCTGAGCTGATACATTACCTGATGCAGGACCACCCTATTCAAATAGGACCACCCTATTCAAATGTGAGTGGGAAAAATAAATGCTCTTCCTGCAAGCTACTGAGATTTTGCAGAGGTCTGTTTCCCATCCTTATTGTGGTGACTAATAAACAGATAATTAAATAATTAAAATAAATTTCTAATCCGAAAAGGACTTCTTTTCAATTTCCTCTCAAAGTTACTAATAATGAAGAGTAAATCACTGAGGACAATCTAACTGTACTGCTTTTGGTATCTTGGATATATTCTTAAGAAACAATTTTCCACTTCTCCACCCATTTCAGACACCTATTTTAATGTATTAAATGAACATTCTTGCAATCTGCTCTCTACATGTTTATTTAGAGTTTTTGTAACGTACAAAATGTACTGTATCTGTATATGTTTACTTTGCATAAATTATACATGTGTTTCTTACTATATTTCATGGAAAATATTATATTTTGAGATCTGTAATGCTGATGTACATAAGTCACATTTCCTTGACTCTGAATTTCGCAGTGGTATTCAGGCATATATATATGCCTGATCTCCTATTCCCCTGGTCATAGCAACCCAGATGGTTCTTTTCTTCTACAAACACCAGTAGGATAAGCATCCTTGTCTATGTTTCTGTATAGACCTGTGTGAAAGTTTCTCAATGTTATATCTAAAGGTGAACATGCTTGGATACCCTGACTTCTGGCAAATTTTCCTTTTTTCTTTCTACTACATTTTTTTAATTAGTTATCTATTTTATACATATTGGTACATATATGTCAATCACAATCTCCCAATTCATCCTACCACCACCCCAGCCCCCCGCCACTTTCCACCTGTGGTGTCCATACGTTTGTTCTCTACATCTGTGTCTCTATTTCTGTCTTCCAAACCAGTTCATCTGTACCATTTTTCTAGATCCCGCAGATATGCATTAATATACAATATCTGTTTTTCTCTTTCTGACTTACTTCACTCTGTGTGACAGTCTCTACGTCCATCCATGTCTCTACAAATGACCCAATTTTGTTCCTTTCTATGGCTGAGTAATATTCCACTGTATATATGTACCACATCTTCTTTATCCATTCGTCTGTCGATGGGCATTTAGGTTGCTTCCATGACCTGGCTATTGTATATAGTGCTGCAATTGGGAACATTGGGGTGCATGTGTCTTTTTGAATTATGGTTTTCTCTGGGTATATGTCCAGTAGTGGGATTGCTGGGTAATATGTAATTCTATTTTTAGTTTTTTAAGGAACCTCCATACTGTTCTCCATAGTGGCTGTATCAATTTACATTCCTACCAATAGTGTACGAGGATTCCCTTTTCTCCACACCCTCTCCAGCATTTGTTGTTTGTAGATTTTCTGATGATGCCCATTCTAACTGGTGTGAGGTGATACCTCATTGTAGTTTTGATTTGCATTTCTCTAATCATTAGTGATGTTGAGCAGCTTTTCATGTGCCTCTTGACCATCTATATGTCTTCTTTGGAAAAATGTCTCTTTAGGTCTTCTGCCCATTTTTTGATTGGGTTGTTTGTTTTTTTGTTATTAAGCTGCATAAGCTGTTTATATACTTTGGATTAATCCTTTGTCTGTTTATTCATTTGCAAATATTTTCTCCCATCCTGAGGGTTGTCTTTTCATCTTGTTTATAGTTTCCTTTGCTGTGAAAAAGCTTTTAAGTTTCATTAGGTCCCATTTGTTCATTTTTGTTTTTATTTCCATTTCTCTAGGAGGTGGTCAAAAAGGATCTTGCTGTGATTTATGTCAAACACTGTTCTTCTTATGTTTTCCTCTAAGAGTTTTATAGTGTCTGGTCTTACACTTAGGTCTTTAATCCATTTTGAGTTTACTTTTGTGTACGGTGTTGGGGAGTGTTCTCATTTTATTCTTTTACATGTAGCTGTCCAGTTTTCCCAGCACCACTTATTGAAGAGACTGTCTTTTCTCCATTGTATATCCTTGCCTTCTTTGTCATAGATTAGTTGACTATAAGTGCGTGGGTATATCTCTGGGTTTTCTATCCTGTTACATTGATCTATTTTTCTGTTTTTGTGCCAGGACCATATTGCCTTCATTACTGTAGCTTTTGTATAGTCTGAAGTCAGGGAGTCTAATTCCTCCAGCTCTGTTTTCTTCCCTCAAGATTGCTTTGGCTATTCAGGGTCTTTTGTGTTTCCATACAAATTTTAAGATTTTTTGCTCTAGTTCTGTAGAAACTGCCAGTGGTAATCTGATAGGGATTGCATTGAATCTGGGTAGTACAGTCATTTTTACAATATTGATTCTTTCAATCCAAGAACATGGTCTATCTCTCCATCTGTTTGTGTCATCTTTGACTTCTTTCATCGGTGTCTTATAGTTTTCTGAGTACAGCTCTTTTATGTCCTTAGGTAGGTTTATTCCTAGGTATTTTATTCTTTTAGTTGCAGTGGTGAATGGGATTGTTTCCTTAATTTCTCTTTCTGATCTTTCATTGTTAGCGTATAGGAATGCATGAGATTTCTGTGCATTAATTTTGTATCCTGCAACTTTACCAAATTCATTGATTAGCTCTAGTCGTTTTCTGGTGGCATCTTTAGGACTCTCTATGTATAGTATCATGTTATCTGCAAACAGTGACAGTTTTACTTCTTCTTTTCCGATTTGTATTCCTTTTATTTCTTTTTCTTCTCTGATTGCCATGGCTAGGACTTCCAAAACTATGTTGAATAACAGTGGCGAGAGTGGACATCCTTGTCTTTTTCCTGATCTTAGAGGAAACGCTTTCAATTTTTTCAGTCATCATTGAGAATGATGTTTGCTGTGGGTTTGTTGTATATGGCCTTTATTATGTTGAGGTAGATTCCCTCTATGCCCACTTTCTGGAGAGTTTTTATCATAAATGGGTATAGAATTCTGTCAAAAGCTTTTTGTGCATCTATTGAGATGATCATATGGTTTTTATTCTTCAATTTGTTAATATGGTGTATCACATTGATTGATTTGCATATACTGAAGAATCCTTGCACCTGTGGGATAAATCCCACTTGACCATGGTGTATGATCCCCTTAATGGGGATTGGATTCTGTTTGCTAGTATTTTATTGAGGATTTTTACATCTATATTCATCAGCGATATTGGCCTGTAATTTTCTTTTTCTGTAGATTCTTTGTCATGTTTTGGTATCAGGGTGATGGTGGCCTCGTAGAATGAGTTTGGGAGTGTTCCTCCCTCTGCAATTTTTTGGAAGAGTTTGAGAAGAATGGCTGTTAGCTCTTCTCTAAATGTTTGATCGAATTCACCTGTGAAGCCATCTGGTCCTGGACTTTTGGTTGTTGGAAGATTTTTAATCACAGTTTCAATTTCATTACTTGTGATTAGTCTGTTCATATTTTCTATTTCTTCCTGGTTCAGTCTTGGAAGGTTATACCTTTCTAAGAATTTGTCAATTTCTTCCAGGTTGTCCAATTTATTGGCAGAGAGTTGCTTGCAGTAGTTTCTAAGGATGCTTTGTATTTCTGCGGTGTCCACTGTAACTTCTCATTTTTCATTTCTAATTTTATTGATTTTAGTCCTCTCCCTCTTTTTCTTGATGGGTCTAGATAAAGGGTTATCAATTTTGTTTAACTTCTCAAAGAACCAGCTTTTAGTTTTATCGATCTTTGCTATTGTTTTCTTTGTTTCTATTTATTTCTGCTCTCATCTTTATGGTTTCTTTCCTTCTACTAACTTTGGGTTTTGTTTGTTCTTCTTTCTCTAGTTCCTTTAGGTGTAAAGTTAGATTGTTTATTGGAGATTTTTCTTGTTTCTTGAGGTAGGATTGTATTGCTATAAACTTCCCTCTTAGAACTGCTTTTGCTGCATCCCATAGGTTTCGGATCATTGTATTTTTGTTGTCATTTGTCTCTAGGTATTTTTTGATTTCCTCTTTCTTCAGGGGTCTCTTGGTTACTTAGTAATGTATTGTTTAGCCCCCATGTGTTTGTGTGTTTTACATTTTTCCCCTGTAATTTATTTCTAACCTCATAGTGTTGTGGTCGGTAAAGATGCTTGATATGATTTGTTTGCTTAAATTTACTGAGGCTTGGTTTGTGACCCAAGATGTGATCTATCCTGGAGAATTTCCATGTGCACTTGAGAAGAAAGTGTAATCTGCTGTTTGGGGATGGAATGTCCTATAAATATCAATTAAATCTCTCTGGTCTATTGTGTCATTTAAAGCTTGTGTTTCCTTATTAATTTTGTCTGGATAATCTGTCCATTGGTGTAAGTGTGGCGTTAATGTTCCCTACTATTATTGTGCTACTGCTGATTTCCCCTTTTATGGCTGTTAGTAGTTGCCTTATGTATTGAGGTGCTCCTATGTTGGGTGCATATATATTTATAATTGTTATATCTTCATCTTGGATTGATCCCTTGATCATTATGTAGAGTCTTTCCTTATCTCTTACAACAGTCTTTATTTTAAAGTCTATTCTATCTGATATGAGTATTGCTACTCCAGCTTTCTTTTGATTTCCATTGGCATGGAATATCTTTTTCCATCCCCTCACTTTCAGTCTGTGTGTGTCCCTAGGTCTGAAGTGGGTCTCTTGTAGACAGCATATGTATGGGTCTTGTTTTTGTATCCATTCAGCGAGCCTGTTTCTTTTGGTTGGAGCATTTAATCCATTCATATTTAAGGTAATTGTCAGTATGTATGTCCCTGTTACCATTTTCTTAATTGTTTTGAGTTTGTTTTTTAGGTCCTTTTCTTCTCTTGTGTTTCCCATTTAGAGAAGTTCCTTTAGCATTTGTTGTAGAGCTGGTTTGGTGGTGCTGAATTCTCTTAGCTTTTGTCTGTAAAGCTTTTGATTTCTCTGTCGAATCTGAATGTGATCCTTGCTGGGTAGAGTAATCTTGGTTGTAGGTTCTTCCCTTTCATCAATTTAAATATTTCATGGCACTCCCTTCTGGCTGGTAGAGTTTCTGCTGAGAAATCAGCTGTTAACCTTATGGGAGTTCCCTTGTATGTTATTTGTTGTTTTTTCCTCGTTGCTTTTAATAATTTGTCTTTAATTTTTGTCAATTTGATTACTATGTGCCTCGACGTGTTTCTGCTTGGGTTTATCCTGTATGGGACTCTCTGCGCTTCCTGTACTTGGGTGGCTATTTCCTTGTCCATGTTAGGGAAGTTTTCGACTCTAATCTCTTCAAATATTTTCTCGGGTCTTTTCTCTCTCTTCTCCTTCTTGGACCCGTATAATGCAAATGTTGGTGCATTAATGTTGTCCCAGAGGTCTCGTAGGCTGTCTTCATTTCTTTCCATTCTTTTTTCTTTATTCTGTTCTGCAACAGTGATTTCCGCCATTCTGTCTTCCAGGTCACTTATCCATTCTTCTGTCTCAGTTATTCTGCTATTGATTCCTTCTAGTGTATTTTTTATTTCAGTTACTGTATTGTTCATCTCTGTTTGTTCTTTAATTATTCTAGATCTTTGTCAAACATTTCTTGCATCTCGTCGATCTTTGCCTCCATTCTCTTTCCAAGGTCCTGGATCATCTTCACTATCATTATTCTGAATTCGTTTTCTGGAAGGTTGCCTATCTCCACTTCATTTAGTTGTTGTTCTGGTGTTTTATCTTGTTCCTTCATCTGGTACATAGCCCTCTGCCTTTTCATTTTGTCTATATTTCTGTGAATGTGGTTTTAGTTCCACAGGCTGAAGGATTGTAGTTCTTCTTGCTTCTGCCCTGGCAAATTTTTCTACTCTGAGTTTACAATAATATCTTTGTTATCTTAACTTACACATATGTGATTACTTTTGAATTTATATCACTTTTCCTTTTTTCTTTCATATTGGATTTAATGTATGTTTCTAGTCTTCCCAGGGCAAATTAGGAATAGATAAAAGGAAATAAAAAAGCACTTGTGTCTGAAACCCTGTTTCCCTTTACTGTTGGCTGAAGGTCCTCCCATACCTCCTCCAAAGCACCTTTGGTCACCCTAATGGTTTTCTCCAGTGCTGAAGGGTGTTGCTAAGCATGGCACTGAGATCCACTAACCTTCCTAATCTCTCTATGGCATCTTCAAGCTTGGGATTCATGCTGTTTTTCCCAAACCCAAAATCTCCAAAATGTTTTAACTTTTATCAGCTTGTTATGTTGGTACTTTTCAATATTCCAATAACAAATAATTTAGAAAAAGAGAACATTTAAAATCAAGTAATATCTTTCAACTCTGTTATGCACTGAATGTTTGTGTTCTCCAAAATTCTTATGTTAAAGCCCTAACTCCCAATGTAACGGTATTTGTAGGTACAACATTTTGGACGTAATTAAGTTTAGATTTACTTATGAGGGTAAAGCCCCCATGATGGGATTAGTGTCCTTATAAGATGAGGAAGAGATGGGAATGTAAACTGGTATAGCCACTAAGGAAAACAGTATAGAGCTTCCTCAAAAAATTAAAACTAGAACCATTATATAATTCAGCAGTCCCACTTCTGGTTATATATCCAAAGGAAATGAAAACAGGATATATTCCCATGTTCATTGCAGCATTATTTATAATAGCCAACATATGAAAACAACCAAAGCATTTGTTAATGAATGAACAGATTAAAAACTGAGATTAATACATATAATTATATTATTACATAAAGTCAATAATATTATATATCATGGAATATTAATCAGTCTTACAAAAGAAGGAAATCCTGCCATTTGTGACAACATGGATAGACTTAGAGGGCATTATGCTAAGTAAAATAAGTTTAGACAGAGAAAGACAAGTACTCTATGATATTACGTACATGTGGAATCTAAAAAAGTCAAATTGTAGAAAGAGAGACTAGTATGGTAGTTACCAGGGACTGAGGATAGGGAGGAGGTGGGGTAGAGGATATGTTGGTCAAAGAACACAAACTTCCAGTATAAGACGAATAAGTTTTAGGGGGTTAATATACAGCATAGTAATTATAGTTGATAATGCTATATTATATATTTGAAAGTTGCTAAGAGAGTAAGTCTTAATTTTCTTTTTTTTACCACAAAATAAATGGTAATTATGTGATGTGATGTAGATATTAGCTAAAGGTATGGTGGTAATCATTTTGCAATATGTTGTACACATGTGTTAAACTTAAACAATGTTATATATCGATTACATCTCAATAAATCTGGAAAAAAAGAAGAGGAAGAGAGACTAGAGCTGTTGCTCTCTTTCATGTGAGGACTTAGTGAGAAGACAGCTGCCTGCAAGCCAGGAACAAAGCTGTCACCAGGAACCAAATTAGCAGGCACCTTGATCTTGGACTTCCCAGCCTCCAGAACTGTGAGAAATAAATTTCTGTCACCCAATCTATGGTATTTTGTTATGGTGGCTTGAGCTGACTAACACAAACCTCCTTCTATGAGAAGGTTTTCATGCATAAAAAATTATCTAATGGAATATTTTGCTATTTTTCTTCAAATTATATCAGTGTTGCTCTATAGGAAGATGATTTGTAACTCTTTCTAGTACATTTCTTGAATTATTGCTGGTATTCCTCCACAATCCCAAGCACATTAGTGCAGGAGTATTCTTACTTCATTCTGGTGTATTACAGACAAACAGCTATATTTTTGCCTTATAGCACTGTCTTTGCCATTTTATACCATGATGAAAAAACTGTAAACTAAAAGATCTTACTTAAGTACAAATTCTAAAATTTAAGAATATTACTTGTCAGTGTTGTGTATTATTATCATATAGAAGTACAGTTTTTCAGACCAGTCTCCTTTGATTTTCTAAACAATTTCGAAAGTAAATTTTATAATTCAATGTGCTTAATTCTAAATTTATAGACAATTAAACGCAGTAAATAAGCAAGTGATTACATTAAGTCTTACCAACAAGTTATTTCTTTCTATAAATACTCACGTAAACAGAGAATATGAATTACATTCGAATCAGAAAGAAAACAAAAGTAACTTCTTTAAAAGGGGAAGGGGTGTTTTACCATCTATTTTCTATTTGAAAATTCAAACGAGTGGAAGATTCATAATTAAAGACTATAAACATTGTTAGCAAGTCCAAATGACAAATGCAAGACCACACAACCAGAGAAGACAGTTCTTTTCAAGGGTTATCATTGTTGTCAATTATTCTTTCACTGTCATGTACACAGTTGTCAATTGGTCCAGGCTCTATTGATAACCATTGGAGATAAATCACATCAATAGTTCTGTAAACATTAAACATTCCCAAATTGAGACTAAAACATCTCTCTAATCATTTTTTAAGGAAAATATTGCAGATGGTGTGTTTTCAACCCCAGGACCAATAAAATAGTTTAACAGGGGATGCACGTTTCTCTACATATTCCAATGAAGAAAACTGTATGAATTTGAATGAAATAATACAGATAGCAGATTTCTTTTCATCTTGCAATACATTTCAAAGCATTATTAAAAAAATTTTTTAAAGCATATGACTTATCAGAAAAGATTGCATTGAAAATAAGAAATTATAAGACCATATATATTTTTCCCTTCTGTTGATAACATTTCCTCTCTAATCATTTAAAAGATTTCCATTTTTTTTTTTTTTTTTTTTTACTATAACTTAGTTTTTGAGCATAAAATTTCAACACCCTTTATTGACGCTTACTTGCCTGAGGTTCAAATATATTTATTCCAAGGAGAGAATAAAATAATATGTCATTAGCTACTCAGTATTAACAATATTTATAGAAGTATTCTCATTTTGTTCATTACTGATATGTATTCTCTACTTAGTGAAGACCCAAATGTAGTGTCCTTCTATGGAGCAAAAGGTACTTTACACTTAGTACTTTATTATCAGCATAGAAATTCACATCTCCTTTGCCTGATATGAAAACATTCGAGGAAGGAATCTCAAAGTTACCCAAAGAAATGACTTTCCTTTTTTAAAATGTCAGTCACCCAGTCGTGTGTATGGGCACAGAATAGGACATTTAGGCCCCCCCTCCTCCCCCCCACACAAAACAAATAAAAGTTAAAATGAGATTTCATGGACTTTTAATTCCCACAGTATTTAGCGAGCACTGAATTTAATCAGCATTATAAAACAGTCTATGGAAATGTCTAGGACACTGAGAAAGAAAGGGTAAGATTTTATTTAAGGTAGAGGGAATCAATGTAGTTGAATACAGTTTGAAAAAAACTGGACTTCATTCAAATCAATTTTCTCCAGGCTAAAATGAAAACACCCTTTTCTCTTATGGACTATTATGCAAAATTCTTTGACTTTTATATCTGTCGTGAGACTATTTTTGACATAAGTAGATACAAAAACAACATCATTTGAATCTATTTAGTGTAACAAAAAAAGCCATAGAAACTCTAAAAGAAAAAAGCTATTGAGATACAAATTAGTATGTAAGAAAACATCAAAAAAAGACAATTAACATTCTGTTGAATACCTTATCTTTAAGTCTCTGTATAATAATTAATAAATTAAACTGCTTTTTAAAAAGAATTATAAATGAAGTCTATTAACTTTTTATTTCAAAGCCATGTATGAATATTTGAGTCAGCCTTTCTTACTAGCAAACCCAGGTTAATTCTGAAACTAGGAAGTATAAATATTTTATATATTTATTCCAGTAACAAAATCTGTTCACATTATAATACCTGTAGATTCTAGAAGGCTATTAGATAAATAAATCTTGTATCTTCCTTGGGAATAAAGGTTTACTTAGACTTTCTACTTAGTAAATAACATTGTTTTCCTTTACATGCTTACTTTAAATTAGACTGAAAATTATAGATATGTGAGAAATGTAATTAAACATAGAGAGTTTGACATGAATAAAATTTTATTTGTAGCATCTGAAAGTCCCTATCTCCTTATCTTACCCACAGTTTACAGTATTAGTTTCGAAGATAGGGCATATATAAGTGACTATTACTCAGATGTTGAAGAATATAGATAATAATCAGTTACACTGTAATTTTGCTCTTGTTGGTAGTGGGGAAAAGGACTTGGATAAAATACAGATTTTGCTCTCAGGGATTAATTCCATTGTCCGTTGTTTTCCATGACTGCTGTTCATTTTCTAGGAGATTCTTTCTTTCTTACTATTCTTCATGGGAACACCTGAAGTGGGTTTGGAAAGTATTCCTTCTTGGGTACTGTACAAACTTCACAGCGGGAATCCTGATTCCTTAAATTTGGGCACCCAATGTTTGTTTCAAATTATCAAACGACTTTGAAATCCAAGCTTGTGGTTTCTTTGGAATACACTTTATTCAAAAATTCCTTAGGCTTCTGGTCTGTTTCTCTTGAGTAACCACGCCAGAAGTTCTTCCTTAGAACTAGTTCTCACGAATAAGCTCCTTTGCTTCCTCTCTTCCATGACTCTCTCAGCTTAATGCTATCTACTCTATAGCTATCTGGAAAAGTAGGCTCCTTGGAAAGGGGGATTCCCATAGTACCTTGCTTGCAAACTGGCCAGTTTTTTTCTGAGCTCATCTCTTTCGTGGTAACATCATATACATGCAGCTAGCAAAACCCACTCATGATATCAACATTCTGCGTCACAACTTGCCCAGTACCAGAAATTCTTTCGGTACATTTTCTGACTTCCAGGTTACCACAGATGACAGTTTTACCAAATATTTTGCTATGATAAAAGGTGTGTTATGTTCTCAGTCCCCTATAACAGTTTCCTCAACACTTCCTACCCAATTGTGAAGTTTGCTATTGGCACATATTTTGGGGTTTTGGCACCATTCTACTTCTGATACCATTTTTTATTGGTCAGCTAACACAGAAATAATGTTTCAGAGCAAAACCCTCCAAAATTTGATGGCTTAAAATAACAAGCTTTGAATTTTTGCTCATGGTTCTGCAGACCAGCTACATGCTAGGTTCCAGCTTGAGGCTGCAGGTTGGGTTCAGGCATGCTTCATGTGTTTCTACATATTTTTGGAAAGGCAGCTACTCAGGCTAAGCCTCTTGAGCCAAACCATTCAAGCTTGTTTAAGACCTCTGTTTAAGTCATGTCCCTTAATATTCTGTTTATCAAATGAAGTCCCATGAGCAAAGCCCAACATCAATGAAATGCAAAATTATACTCCACTCATTTTAGTGCACTGCAAAGTCATCTGGCTGAATGAGGCAGGAGAAGACTGAAGAAAAAGAATTCAATCTACATCTGTTTATCTATCATCTATTACCACCTATCATGTTTTTATCTTTTTTCCTATGTAACAAGCAGAAGTAGAACTATAACTTAACCTAAAGTGAGATAATGTAATCTATAACTTAAACACCAATCTATCGGTCTTTTTTAGTAAACTTCTATCCTCCTCTTTACATGACAATATAAAGGGAAAAGATGTATATCTATATATACATACATATATTTATATATATAAATGAACACATATATTTTATATATAATATATAATATCTATTTTAATCTATAATTTAATATATATTTTATATATAACAAATATATACCTGTTCTTTATATAAATAAAATACACCTGACTGGCCATTCTGACTGGTGTGAGGTGATACCTTATTGTGGATTTAACTTTCATTTCTCTATTAGCAGCCTTGAGCATCTTTTCATGTGCCTGTTGGTCATCTGTATGTCTTCTTTGGAGAAATGTCTATTTAGATCTCCTGCCCATTTTTTGATTGGGTTGTTTGTTTTTTTGATATTAAGCTGTATGAACTGTCTGTATATTTTAGAAACTAATCCCTTGTCAGTAGCATTGTTTGCAAATATTTTCTTTCAGTCCGTAGGTTGTCTTTTCATTTTGTTTATGGTTCCCTTTGCTCTGCAAAAGGTTTTAAGTTTAATTAGGTCCCGTTTGTTTATTTTTGTTTTTATTTCCATTACTCTAGGAGATGAATCCAAAAAAATATTGCTGTAATTTATGTCAAAGAGTGTTCTGCCTACGTTTTCCACTAAAAGTTTTATAGTATCTGGCCTTACATTTAGGTCTTTAATTCCTTTTGAGTTTATTTTTGTACATGGTGTCAGAGAATGTTCTTATTTCATTCTTTTACATGTAGCTGTCCAGTTTTCCTGGCACCACTTACTGAAGTGACTGTCTTTTCTCCATTGTAGATTCTTGTCTCCTTTGTTGTAGATTAGTTGACCATAAGTGTGTGGGTTTACTTCTGGGCTCTCTATTCTGTTCCATTGATCTATGTGTCTGTTTTTGTGCCAGTACCATACTGTTTTGATTACTGTAGTTGTAATATAGTCTGAAGTCAGGGAGTTTGATTTCTCCAGCTCCATTATTCTTCATCAAGATTGTTTTGGCTATTCTGGGTCTTTTGTGTTTCCATACAAATTTTACATTGTTTTGCTCTAGTTCTGTGAAAAATGCTATTGGCATTTTGATAGGGATTGCACTGAATCTGTAGATTGCCTTGGGTAGTATGGTCATCGTAACAGGATTGATTTTTCTGATCCAAGAACACAGTATACCTTTCCATCTGTTTGTGTTGTCTTCAATTTCTTGCAACAGTATCTTATAGTTTTGGGGGTATAGGTCTTTTGCCTCCTTACGTAGGTTTTTTCCCAGGTATTTTATTCTTTTTGATGTGATGGTAATTGGTATTGTTTTCTTAATTTCTCTGATATTTTGTTGTTAGTGTATAGAAATGCAATAGACTTCTGTGTATTAATTTTGTATCCAGCTACTTTACTGAATTCATTGATGAGCTCTAGTCTACAAATAATAAATGCTGGAGAGTGTGTGAAGAAAAAGGAACCCTCCTACACTGTTGGTGGGAATGTAAATCAGTACAGCCACTATGGAGAACAGTATGGAGGTTACTTAAAAACTAAAAATAGAGTCATCATATGCCACTTCTGGGCATATATCCAGAGAAAGCTCCAATTCAGAAAGATACACGCACCCCAATATTCATAGTAGCACTATTTACAATAGCAAAGACATGGAAGCAACTTAAATGCCCATCAACAGATGAATGTATAAATGCCCATCAACAGATGAATGTATAAAGAAGATGTGGTATACGTATTTACTATGGAATATTACTCAGCCATAAAAAAGAATGAAATAATGCCATTTGCAGCAACATGGATGGACCTAGAAATTATCATACTAAGTGAAGTAAGTCAGGCAAAGAAAGACAAATATCATATGATATCACTTATATGTGGAATCTAAAAATTATACAAATGAACTTATTTACAAAATAGAAATAGACTCACAGACATAGAAAACAAACTTACGGTTACCAAAGGGACAGTGTGGGAGGGGGAGAGAAGAGATAAATTAGGAGTTTGGAATTAACATATACATACTACTATATGTAAAACAGGTAAACAACAAAGACCTACTGTATAGCACAGGGAACTATACTCAATAACTTTAAAAATACAGATTTTACATATTATATACAAGCATATATAAATATATAATCTTTATGCAATCTCCTTACTGGTAATTTACAGAAAAAGTAAAGCTTTTAATTGAAATCTTTGGACAACTGCCTGAATAGTCATTTATTCACCTATCTCTTCACAAAACATTTAATGATCTTGCTATATGTTGGGCACTGTGATAGTAACTAGATGTTCATAATCATCTTCCATTTTTCTTTTGGCCTTATTTATTTTTAGGGATTCTTTATATAGAGTAGAAATTACCTCTTTGTTTATGATGTGTTGCAAGTAACTTTTTCACTTAGTTTATCATATATGTTTGCTTAGGTGTGTGTTTGATTTACATATAGTTGAATTTATTGTTTGATATATATTTAATTGGATTCATCAATCATGATTTATCAATTATGGATTCTGAAATTTAGTCATAGGAGAGAACCTGAATAAATATACACCTAAAAAACTTAATGGGAAATCTTGGATATATTATTTAATGAGTCTGTAAGGAAGATGACCATTCATGCCATAAAAGCAAAATAAAACAAACAAAAGCAGAAACTAATATACCCTTTAGAATTTGTGACTTATAGAAGCAAAGAAGAAAAAAATAAGGTAAACATGAAACTATAATATAATTAGTTGCTTTTATACCTGAAGCATCACTATTCTATAGAAATGTAAGACCAGAAGTATGTTTCTCATTTAATTTTTAATCATAGAAAATTTAAAAAGTGAGCAGATTATTCTTTAAGTGTCAATTGTGAAAAAGACTAGGTTTTTATAAACACAGTGGGATACATAGTCATCTACTTTCACAGAACACAGAGAAAACCTTTTCTTGAATTAAAAAAACCCTTTTCTTTCTTGATTTGCCATAGTAAAGCAATTTTGAAGCCTGAATCTATTACAGTAATCACAGCTTTGCCTGATACGGCATCAAGCTTTATCAGGCACCATTCCTCACAATATAAAGCAGTTGACAAGCTGAAGATAACCAGAAGATTAGTAGAAGTCAAAAATGTGGTTTCTAGCCAAAAAATAAGAGTAGAGTCCATGTGAATGGCAACCTAAGACACCAGGGGTGGGTAGTCAAAATGAACAGTCACCATTGCAGTGTTCTATAGTGACAGATAATGTTTGCTTTTCATTAGTGTTTGAGTGTGTGTGTGTGTGTGTGTGTGTGTGTGTGTGCACGTGCCTGCACGAACTTATGCGTGGAGAGTGAAGATCCTAATGTATTTAAATAAGAAGAAATACATCACTTTTATCTAAAGTTTTTTGCTGGAAATGCAACACTTGTACAAGCACATTTTTGTTCTTGACAGTAGCTTGCTTTGCTACATTCAATGCACATTCCTTCTATTCACTGGGATGCCATAAATAGATCAGTTTATATAAAGAATAACACAAAGTTATTTTACTTCAAACATTTTTGAAAAATATTTACTTTAATTGTCTCCCTGGGCTTGCTGCTGTGATGAAGGTGTTTGAAGATCCAGTGTTAATGTAGAAAAGAACCTGTGCCAGTTATGCTATTAAGATATTCAAGACGCTGCATTGTAAAATAATTGGACAGTAGAGAGCCTGGGGAATTTGGAAAAATCGTTTGGGTAACCAAACATTTATGATTTCACAGTGGAGAAGCTAAAGATTGTTTAATGTCAAGAAGTGCAAGACAGGACATCTGAGCAAGATCAGGCATATTATTATTGAATTCCACTCTTGAATCATATTATTAAACTCTTCAGATCACTTTAATCTTATAAATCATTAAATCACTTCCAGTCCATCCCTGTCTGCCCCTTCCAAACATTTCTAAACACACTTATTGTTTCCTTTCTATCATTTGCATGCCCGTTGAGAAACACAATGTCAGTTTTTCTTGTATCCTGTATGTTCATCTTGTTGCTATTTAGGCGACAAGATAATAAAAAAAAGTAAAAGGAAAAATCTCTTTGTAACAAATCCTTTGATATTCTGGTAATTTCTCATGGATTAAAAAAGAAAATCAACTTTCAGGCTACCACACATTTAAGAGCTAAAGTACAGTGTTATGGTAGGTTTCAAATTCAGAAACAGTAGAACTTTAATTTTTTTTAACTTCTTAACATGACTGAACATCTCATTGATTCAGATATAACCCTCATAAAAGTGGGCTGCTCTTTCCCCAATTAAAATGGAATAAACACATTTTATACACAAAGCAGTATGTATATTACTGGCCTCCAAGATTTAGATATGAGTCCTGCTTCACAGTCCCTGAATTTATCATCAAACCATATTGTTAGACTATTATTGAAAAATTGTGAACGTTTCACATAATTTTTGAATTGTTTGAATTGTCTTGTACCAAATGAGTAGGGGTTACAGTTAAGAAAATTTATTATTTGTATTTGCTTTACTAGGATTGATAATCATTTTTAAATGAAAAAATTATAGTAAAATAATTGGGGGATTAGAATTTTATCTGACCAGTTTAAAAAAGCCAAAAATTTATTTATGTTACTCTCTCTTTTCCTAACAATTTTGTGATAATGTACTAGGAAGATAATGTAAGTCAAATATGGTTTACATATTTATACATCTTATAGATATTTTTAAGGTCATATTTGCTAAAAATTAATAATAAATAGTTCAAATAAACACACTTTCCATAGAAACTAAGGAGGCTATGTATGTTCAGTTTCCAGAAAAGCAAAGAGATACTTGGGGTAGAGAGTAGCATCCCTTTGAATATGATATGACTGTACAGTGAGCTTGATCACATAGACTTAACTGGTGTTCAGTGTCTAAATCTGGTGTTAACACTCTCGGGAGTCTCTTTCTTTATCTAATAATACCTGTAATTACTAAATAATATACTATTCCTTGGGTAGTGTTCAAATAAAATATAAGAAATTACTGTAACTATATTCAGTTCAATGGTCACTTTGTGAAAGACATGGCAGCTCAAAAAGATATTTTTTGGCTATTCTGTCTAATGTATGCAAAGATTAATTGGTGAAATATAAAGCCTTCATTTATCCGAAGCAGATTATCATTTTGATTCTTTTTTTAAAAAAAGAAACCCACTGCGTGCTAAATTTAAACACTACAATTTTGTTACATGAGAATATCATTTTTGCTGAAAAGGACAACTACACATATTTTTTGGTATACCAATTGCACCTGTGGGCAATGCTTTTGAAACAGAAAGTCAATAATTTGTCTTTTTTCCACTTTGGCCACAAAATGGCATTTTCCCAACACCAACCACTTATTCAGGTCCAAATGTTACTTTAGGGAAAAAGGTGATACCAAATCTCATGGCTTAAATGGAAATGGTTATTGGGGACAAACAAAAAAAAAATCCATTAATTACTGCATATTAATATTTCAAATTCTTATTCTAACATAGCTATTGGTTTAGGAGAGGCTTGTGGTCACTTAGTCCCCAAAGCTACTGGCCCTCTAAATGGACCTTACCTTTTTGATTCTTAGGCTGGTTACTTAAATCCATATTACTGTGCCCAAAGCTCTTGTTCCAGCAATATATGAGCAATGTATGGAGAAATCAGATGGCTAAATATTTGTGCTCACTGTTATGGGCCAATAGAACAAGTAAGATACAGCGTCTGTACTGACAGAATTCATATTCTAATAGACAAGAATAATATGTTTCTAAGTAACTATATCAAAATGCCATCAAGTCATAAGTGTAATTCATTCTGATGAGAATTGGAGAAAACTTCATGGAGAGAGTGACATTTGAACTAACCTTGGAGAATCAATAGAGTTTGACAGATGATGGTAGGTGGCGAATGGTGGAAAACATTCTGAGAAAAGGAAAGAAGGCAAGAAAAGTCCACGAGGTTTATCAGTGTGAACCTGCCATGTGTATGAATTTGAAATTATAGCAGAGCTTTGCTGTAATATTTTTCTTGTGGTATATGTCACAATTTATCTTTATGGAGCAAAAAGTAAAATTTTACTAGTTTACCTTTTCAGTAAAGTAATGATCTAGTGGGAAAATTAAGATAGTTTTAGTTTAAAATAAATGTCATGCATTATGTTTTATTATTTGAGTAGCAATGTTTTACTCTTTGTTTTAAAAAATGATATTGGAAAAGTTTGAATGCTCAACATTTAGCGAATATTATATTAACAAGCAAGAGTTAGCATTTTTTGTAGTATATTTGATCTTTATTATGAGCCTTTCAGAATTTCATTTAACATTAACATTTCTAGTTTCTAAAAACCAACTTTTTTTCTTTTACATTATCAGGAGAAGCAAACTGACAAATATGGAGTAACAGAGAAAAAATAATATAATTAGCTTCTAAAACACATATAGTTTGAATACTATATGCTGAAAAAAAGTGATGATGATCAAAGTCTGATTGTGAAAAGACAATGATAGCTAGTAGATTATATATGAAGAGAAAAATCAGTTCCACATATTTGATGCCATGTTATATATATGAAGAGAAAAATCAGTTCCACATATTTGATGCCATGTTTATTCAGTCTATGAATTTATGGGAGGGTAAGGCCATGTGTAAACTACTGAGCTCTATTCTTACTGGTGTTGACAAATTGTGAAGGACATGTACAGGAGCCACGGAAATGATTAAGAGGCCGATGATTCAATTCATGATAAAATATCACAATGTAATTTGGAGAGATTAAGTAAACAATGTAAGTTTCTATGCAAATATCAATGACATAATACTGGTAAAGAAGTGAAATTTACTTGGCTAGCCTAAGAGCAAGTTGTTAGAAATAATAAACTATGGTCAGATGATGCATTTTTGTCTTAATTTTTATGTAAACTGTTAGATTGAAATTAATATTGTGCATTTGCTATGTCTATTGATGTATGATAGAGTTTGAAGTGATAAATATGAGCTCATTCTAAACCCCTAGTTCCTTGTTGAAGGTATTTTGAAAATGATCACGCTAACACTTGATGTTTCTGGAGCTACAGAAAGATGCCCTAATCAATTAGAAAGAAGCAATGTGGGTGATTTAAAATTAAGTACATGTGCTTGGGTTATTTTTCTTAACCCTTCAAATATATAAGTATTTTTCTTAATATATCTTTTCTTGTGGACACATTATTAGAATACTAATCCTGACTGATACTATTTAATTTCTGTTGATTAATTTTATCTTCAAGTGGGAGTTTTCTTTTTTTTTTTTTTTTTTGCGGTACCCTGGCCTCTCACTGTTGTGGCCTCTCCCGTTGTGGAGCACAGGCTCCGGACGTGCAGGCTCAGCAGCCATGGCTCACGGGCCCAGCTGCTCTGCGGCATGTGGGATCTTCCCGGACCGGGGCACGAACCCGTGTCCCCTGCATCGGCAGCCGGACTCTCAACCACTGCGCCACTAGGGAAGCCCTTTTTTTTTTTTTTTTTTTTTGCAAGTGGGCGTTTTCTTAAGGGGAGGATAATGTGTAAACAATATTCAGAATCATTGTCACTTTTGTCACTTTGTGATTGTGACTTGCTTTTGTGAAATAATTAATATTTTGGATTCACTTGCTTTTCTCTATGTTAGAATAAATGTAATTACCATAGAACATTCACTGATAATTGTCCCAAAAGCATTATAATATTACATTCATTAAAAACAGTTCTTTAGGAAAACAAAGTGATATTTGAACATTCTTCTGTCCTTTGCCTTTTTAAGTTGTGTTCTGAAATAAAAGAGGGTAGAAAATGCAATTACTACCTAACTACTTTCAATCCTTTATTGATCAGGAACTTCTCTGAGAGTTCATTAACTTGGACTTGAGTTGTTACATCATGTGTCTGATACAGTCGGGTGTCTGATATGTATAGGAGATATAGAATGAGAATAGATTAAGTTAGGTAGCAGAAGGAAGAGGTGAATTAAAAAATGAGAAATGAATAAAAACATAATTATGGGAAAACTACAGTGAATAAAAAGAAGGGAAGACATATGATAAGTCAGTTATCTTTTCCTCCATTCATTATTCATACAGCGGCTTGAATTTCTAAATTACAATTTTAGTATTATAACATTTTTATACCTTTAAAGCAACTTCTAATCCACCTTCCCAATTTTAGGCACTACAAGAAGACAATGTGAATTTTATCAAATCTCTCAAACATCCTGGTTTTAAAATGGGAAGGGTAAATAATCTTAAATCAGGGAAACTTGATCCTCTTGAAGATCATTTATATGAAGTAGATTATTGCTCATGATGTATGAAACTATTTAGCTTGAAGTCTTTGAGTAGAATAGGGAGGAGATGCTGATGCTGAGGGCCAGGGCTTGCAAGATATCCCTGAATGATGGGATGCAGGTGCATTGCAATTACAAGCCTGCACTGAGTCTGTAAGCTTATATAACAGTATTGCCTCTTCTAACTCTCAGATTTTGTGACAATTTAGTAATTTCCAATTAAAGTCTTTGTACTGGAATGGACAGAAAACTAAAAAATGAATAGAAAACATTCACTTGGACTCAAAGTGTACATAAATTAAATAGAGAATTTTATAACAAACATACCTATGATCAGTACACTGTTACTCTTCCTAATTCAATCTTGGATCACAGGAAAGTGATACTGGAAGTCACTAGTTCTGATTTGGGTCAGTTTTAAAGAGAAACTTGATTTGTTTTGCATTTTATATAACGCAAATCTTTTTCCACTTCAAGAAAGATCTCAGAGGTTTTCATCATGAAGTCTATAACCCCAAATGCTCAATAAATATTTAAGGATAACTAGCTAATGCCATATAATAAATTTTTTCTATTCATAAAACCAACAGTCTTGGCTTGCAAACTGAACTATCAAATGTATTTCAGGTATTTATAAATTATCAAAGTTGTTTATGAGTATCTTCAAAATAAGCATGATTTGAAGAAAAGAAAGAGCCTGGACTTTAAAGACTAAGAAAATAAAATCTTATAATGTATACCAGGGATATCTTTAATCTGTGTTAGAATACACTGTGCTCTAAGATTGGTTCCATTTGAAAAATAAATTTACTGTATAAAAATTTACCAAAACATTCAATTGTCTTTGCACTTAAAATTTCATGTATAATCAAGCTAACATGACTTTAATTCTGTTAGCACATAACGTCCTATATTGACTCTACTTGTATACAGTCTGGCAGTTTTGTCTTTACCTATCCTTTTCTCAAGTTTTTAAGGTAAATTTTATAACTAGATCAAGAAAATATACAGGCTAAAATTCTCAACTCAAATTCCAAAAACTTCAATTCATGGTGAAATTAAAATAGGTTATATGAAAAGAAAAATTTGAAATATATGTGCCCAAATGAGAGATTTTGATGCTCTCCAACTTTAGAGCTCATACGGCTGATGTTACTTTGGATTAGCTCATTTGATATGAGTAGCTATGATCTTTTGGAATGATGTAAATTACTTACAGTTATGTTATAAAGTAATTTTTTTTTTAAACAGAGAATCAAAAACAGGGAAGACATAATCTTAAATGCTATTGCACGATGTCCGCCAAGTTAGAAAAGCACATGTAGTGCCACCAAGAGGTATTAGTGAGGCAGATAATTTCTGGTGATGACAGGCTGGGGGATTCCTACTTTGAACTGCTCATAAAATTAGGTTGCAGCTAGATGGAGACTGTGGCTGGTGACTTCTGAAAACTTTTTCCACTCATCTGTGTGGTACCTGGGCTGGGATGACTGAAATTCCTGGGGTCTTTGTTGGTCACCTCTCTCTCCAGGAAGTACCTTTTTATTTTGTATTGGCTTTGTGGCTTTTAGTCAAACAGGCAATGCCTGTTTGAATATCATTCTATTAAAAACTCTGAGCTTCCTATTAATAATATTATAATTTACTACAAAAACAAAAGCCACAGCCTCAAATATCCTTCAGAAAGGTTATTCTCTATCTTGGGCCCTATGTCAGGCTGTTGAGGAGTAATTCCCTTAAAATTCTTAGCAGCCCTATTATTTAACAAAAGATTCAACACGGTATGTTTTTAAGACCCTCAAGTCTTTTGAAGAGCAGAAATTTTCTATGGGGCATCATTTTTAACCTTAATAAAGAACTTAACTTCCTCAGTTTGGATTTTATCTTTGCCCATTTCTTACTTGGAGAATATTTTGCTGGGGAGAAGAAAGATTTTTATTTTTGAATCCAGCAATTCCTGGTTCCTATATATGTCCTCTAAATTATGTTAAAAAACAGAACTACTTTTTCTTTAAGGCATCTTTCTCTTCCATATTATATACAACTAAAAGAAGCAATGTAGAACTTTCAATATTTGGTGTTGAAATCTCCTTAATTATCCACAAGATCATTATAATCCCTTTCTATTTTTCACATTACCAGAGATAACAATTTCTGCAACTCTTCTGTCAGCATATAAATGATGCCTTTTCTTCACCGTCCTTCAAGCTCACATCAGCAGACTCCTTGAGTCCTTTCCAGCTTATAGTAACCATTTCCTTAATGTCCTTTAGTTTCTGCCCACTGCCTGATGTGAAAGCTAACATCATATATTTTATATATTTTTTTCATGCATTTATCCTGAATCTAGGAACCAAACTCTATCCCAGTTATTTACTGCTGCATAATGAATTACCCCAATAATTCATGGGATACAATGACAACCATTAAATTTGATTGAAATTCTGTGGGTTAGGAATTCAGGTAGGCCATAGCAGGGATGGCTCATCAGTGGAGCCCTACCTAGGGCAGGTCAAATGGCTGGAGATGGCTGGGACAGCTTAAGTAGGGCCATACATTTGCAGTTTTAGTTGTTGTTTTTCCCTTTGAGACCTGCTAGAGCTAAAATATGCGAGATGATTCTTTTATGCACATGTCTGACAGCTGGGCCTGTGGTGGCTATGGCCATCTCCATATGGCCTCTTTACCTGGCTAACCTGAGTATTCTCATAGCATGGTGGTCTTAGTTTGTTAGACTTTTTACACGGCTACTGTGATAAGCGAGTATTCCTTGAGTCCGGTATTTAAGAGTTTCAGGGCTTGAAAGCGAGTCTTGAACTCATGCATCATTATTCATGCCACAATCTTTTGGTTACATAGGGTCAGAGCAGATTCAGTGTAGGAGGGGCCTACCCAAAGGTATGAATATCAGGAGGCACGATTCATTGGGGGATATTTTGTAGACTTAATTAACACATTGCCTATTGTCTAAGTACAAGAAATGGCTGGAGGCCAAGCAGAGCACAAGACAATTAACAGAGCAGTCCTAGAGACTATCATACTAAGTGAAGGAAGTCGGACAAAGACAAATATCATATGGTATCACTTATAAGTGGAATCTAAAGAAATGATATAAATGAACTTATTTACCAAACAGAAACAGACTCACAGACTACAAAAACAAACTCAGAGGGGACGGATAAATTAGGAATTTGGGACTAATGTATACATGCTACTATATATATAAAATAATCAACAAGGACTTACTGTATAGCACAGGGAACTCTACTCAATATTCTGTAATAACCTAAATGGGAAAGGGATCTGAAAAAGAATAGATATATGTACATGTATAACTGAATCACTTTGCTATACATCTGAAACTAATACAATATTGTAAACCAACCGTAAGCTAATATAAAATAAAAATTTTAAGAAAAGAGCATTTCTGGTAAGCTAGAATTTAAAATTGTGGTAGAATTTATGAATCTTAATTTACTTCCACTATTGGTAATTTTCATATTCCTTCCTTCAGATTTCAACATACCAACATTCATTCTACTGGGATTTTTGTAAAGCCTTCATAAAAATCTATGGCAATCTTATATACACTTCAGTAGACATCAAGCTCAGATGTTAGATTTTTTTTCCCTCTGAGGCTGTCTTACAATCTTTTCTGACTGTTGTTACAAAAATTAATGACTTGTACCACTAAAAGAATTTTCATTCACTCCCAAGACTTAATTATGATAATTTCTTTCTTTCTTCAAATTTTTATATTATGTCAGTCCATGGATGACATTCATGATTAAAACTGAATCAGCGTGAAATAATATGTTAAAAAATTCTAGCTTATTTAAAGATGTTTCATTGTTAACGTCAAGCTTTAAATAATTGGCTTTTTCTATTTGTTAACCCTGCAAAACTGTCAGTTGACCAAAATACATTTTGGGAATTCTAAAGAGGTAAATGTTGTCTGTATGTTAAGACTTAAGTTTCAGAATGAGGAGAATCACAAGGGACAAACTGTGTGGGATACTGATACTTTGTTAGTAAAACAGAGATTCAAAATTCTCTTTGAGTATGTCATTATCAGCTGAGACATTCTGGGCACAGCATGGAACGCATACTGTGACTAATGATCCTAAGGATGAGAAGTGTGGAACAGAGCATAAAATGGTATTTGAATACAGAAAACTTATGTTGCCCATCAAATTTGAGCAGGAATATTGTGTCTAGGAACATGAAACAGACCACCCGTTCATAGGGTCAGGGAACCGGAAAAAAGAAGATAAGATAATGAATTAAGAGGGGAAAAAGGAGGCAAAACACATAGCACAGATGGCAAATGAAGTATGAGATAAGGGGGGAAAAGGGTGGCAGTGATGCTCTAGTTACATGGTTTTGTTTTTCACATTTTTAAGTGAGTAAACTTGGATAGATTATTTTAATAGCCTGGTCTTAGTTTATTTTCTTCTCCTTCTTTCCCTCTGTGCACATCAGTCCAAATTATTTCCATATTGGAATAAATGGCACTGATATAGATACAGGTGGGGGAAATGGTCCTCTGCTAGTTTTTCTATTAATTCAAAACAGAAACAATCCTTCTCTATCCACCTTCTCTTTTTCTTCTTTGGGTTCTTTAATATCTCCTTCCAGCTTTCCCCAGATTGTTGCAGCTACAGCTGCAAAACACACACTGAATAGAGCACAACCATAGGAAAACAGAGAGAGAAGTTCAGTGAGTGGCCTCCGGTATCTGTTCTTTGTAATATCTGTGGACAATTATCATGCAAACTGATTGTGAATCCTTTTATTTCAAAAGAGAGAAAGTGCATTTTTTCTTTCTTTTCTTTTTTTTTTTCTGGTAAGTTTATTTTTTATTCTTGGCTACTACTGGAGTACATTTTGGGGAGGCATGAGGAAACACCCACTATGCCCCGTCAGTGTTTTCACAGGGAGATTTCTGTTTCAATAAGATTACATTTAACAAATGAAAATAATCCTGGTAATTCTGTTCTATCAATTTTATTTCCATTACGATCGAAGCTTAAAATTGAGTCTTGTAATCTGTTTATTCTTAGTTTGGAGCAGAAGTCATGATTAAAGAGAATTTCCTTTTGATCCTGAATGTTTGACAGATAGTGAGTGGTTAAGACCACACAAGATTAGCTGAAGTTGTCGGAAGTAAACTTTTAGAAGGGAAATGATTAAACTACTTTCTTACAAATATGAATTTTTGGAACTGTTTCCTGAAAGAGCTCTGTACACCTCTACAGTATTCTTTTAATAAGACTACACCTGGAAACGTGTGTGTTTTGCTCAAGGCATTTTGCTAGAGAAGTATTTGAAAGGTATCAGAGAGATAAATGAAACCACCTGGACACTGTCACTCCAGTTGCAATCACTGGTCTTCCCTGGGATGGAGTTATGTTCGCTTTACTGCAGCTGTCAGCCTCCTACTCTGCTCTTTACAGCTCCTCTCAAAACCATATCCATCAAAAGGTGTCAATTAGCTTTTATAGGTGGCAGCAGCTCCACTTTCCTGAAGGGCCATTATTAAATATATGTGAATAATACTGATAATGCCTATTTAAATATTTATGAGGGCAAACTATACGACCCAAGTCCTGGAAGGATATAAAACTGCTCACAAAATCAGGAAGTCCAGGAAAGCAGGACAAAGTACTTCAAAGGAGTCTAAAATAATCATTTCTTCACCCTAAAATATTAAAGTCTGAGAGACAACCCAGAAGAAGAAGAATCAATAGGAGAATAGAATCAAAAAAGCTTGAGCAGTGCTGCTGAAATTGTCATTATACAGATGGAAAGTCAACTCTCCCATAAAATGTGCTTAGTGTTTTGAATCTACTTTTATATTTGCTCTTCTTCTGATTTCAAGAACTTATAAAAAACATACACCTGGGCATATATACAGAGAAAACCATAATTCAAAAAATACACACACCGGGCTTCCCTGGTGGCGCAGAGGTTGAGAGTCCGCCTGCCGATGCAGGGGACACGGGTTCGAGCCCCGGTCCGGGAGGATCCCACATGCTGCGGAGCGGCTGGGCCCGTAAGCCATGGCTGCTGAGCCTGCGCGTCCGGAGCCTGTGCTCTGCAATGGGACAGGCCACGGCAGTGAGATGCCCGCGTACCGCAAAAAAAAAAAAAAAAATACACACACCCCAATGTTCATTGCAGCACTATTTACAATAGCCAAGACATGAAAGCAACCTAAATGTCCATCGACAGAGCAATGGATAAAGAAGATGTGGGGTGTGTGTGTGTGTGTGTGTGTGTGTGTGTGCGCGCATACATACATAAAATGAAATATCATTCAGCCATAAAAAAGAATGAAACAATGCCATTTTCAGCAACATGGATGGACCTAGAGATTATCATACTAAGTGAAGTAAGTCAGACAAAGACAAATGTCATATGATATTACTTATATGTGGAATCTTAAAAAAAATGATACAAATTAACTTATTTATAAAACAGACTCACAGACTACAAAAACAAACTTATGGTTACCAAAGGAGAAACATGGGGGGAGGGATAAACTAGGAGTTTGGAATTAACATATACACACTATTATATATAAAATAATCAATAAGAACCTACTGTATAGCACACGAAACTCTACTCAATATTCTGCAATAACCTATATGGGAAAAGAATCTGAATAAAAATGGATATATGTATAACTGAATCACTTAGCTGTACACCTGAAACTAACACAACATTGTAAATCAAATATACTCTAATATAAAATTAAATTAAAAAATACATAAGTATATATTGTGAAATAAGGAGAATTTGGAGAATCACATGTTGAAGATACCCATATATTTCTTTAGGTGGATGACCAAGAAAGATAACACTGTGCTTAAAAGGAGTGTTATTAACGTTCAGAACCAATCATTTTTTAGAGATTAAAAACAACCTTTTATTATTATAAAAGCTGTGTATATTTATTGTAGAAAAATAGAAAAAAACAAGCAAAAGTAAAAAAGTAAACTGTGTTATTATGACCACACTGATATTTCCACTTTTAAAACTTTACTGATAACCTCAAAGAATTTTAAACATATTTAGATCTTCTACCTATGTGCATACATACTACATGTGCATGAAATGAGATCAAACTGCCGTGTGTTAATTTTCATTAACAATTGCTTTTTTCATGTTAATAGACATTCATCTTATCAGTAGATTTGGATTTCTCCAAATTTACCTAAACTATCCTTAGTAGCTGGTTTGGCTAAGCCAGGATTCAATCCAGACTCATTTACTGCATTTACCTGTTATGTCCTTTACGTCTCTTTTAATCCAGAACAGATTTTTTTGTTGTTGTTATTTGTTTGGTTTAGTTTTCATTTCAAAGACTCCTTACAGAGATTAGGCTGGCTTTCCTGATGAATGATGTCTTGATTTGTCTGACTGTTTCTTTGAGGTATCTTATAACTTATTTCTCTATCCCCTATACATTCTGTAAATGTGCATGTGAATCTGAAAGCTTGGATTTGTTATTTTTTTCTTTCCAGAATGCATTCAAGATGATGTTGTGGACTTCATATTTTATCAGCCCAGGAGGCTCATAATGTATGTGTGAACCACCATTATGAATGCTGAGTTTGACCACTAAGTTGCAGTAATGACTAATGATCCACAGCACTGTTTTGTGCTTCCCTGTACAACATGAAAGTAACATGTGCAATGATACTTTGGTACTACATAAATGTCCAGTTGCTCATCTACTGTCCACCTAATGGTTTTTAAACTGTCATTTGTCTTTTGACCTTGATGATATTGTTTTCTGTCTTGGATGTTTTTGGTTTTAAAGAGGCGTCTCCTACTTCAAAATTAATAGAGACTTTACAGATTATTTTTTAAGCATTTAGATCTCTAGTCCTTTTGTAGTTTTTGCTGGTGTATGGTATGAGGCATGAGTCTAACCTGATTTTTTTTTTTTAATGAATTGTACTCATTTGACCCAACACCATTTATTAAAATGTCCATTGTTAGCTTGGTAAATTGAAGGGCTGCCTTTAACATATATTCAGTTACCAAATGTGCATGGTAGTATTTCTGGCTTTTTTTGTTTCATTTCCTGTCTGTCTTTTCACATCCCAATACTACTACTTTTTTAGGCTTTATGATATAGTATAATATCTGGTAAGACTAGTCCTATCTTATTTCTTTTCAGATTTCTCCCTGCTGTTCTGGCTTGTATGTTTTTTGTATAAAAGCATCAGAATTTATTTGTCTACTTCCATAAAAATACCTGTTTGTATTTCATAGGAGTCTATTTTGAGTTCATAAATTATTAAAGAAAATTGACATCTGTATGATTTTGGTTCTTCCAGTTGAATGGCATGACAAATCTTCATATCCAAGTCTACTTTTGTGCCCTTAAGGAGTGTTAAAGTTTGCTTCATACAGGAACCATTCCTTTCAAAAGGACTAATGTCTGTTTATGTTTTATTACTCCCAAACCTCTAATGTGGAAAGCATGTACATACATATAACCTGACAATACTTCCTCCTCTTTCTGATGGGCTAGCATAACTGTATGAAATGTCTTAAATTCTTCATTTCCTGCTGTTTCCTTTCTCTTTCATGTATGTTTTGTCCTAATATATTATTGCCATTTGCTTTAAATTCATTGTATGTTTGATGGGAGACCTTTCAGCATTACCTATGCTGACTCCCCTCTGTGTTTCTTTTTTTTTTTTTTGAAAGATGTCTTTATTTTAAAAAGTGGCTGAGCCATGTTTTAAGTCATATCAACTCCATTTTGGTATTCTTAAGACACAGGTTAACTTGAGAATTTAGTATCTTAAAAAAGGTATGAATGGATTTTATTCTGAAACAAAAATGTCCACATATTATTAAGCCTACATATAGTACTTTTAAAAAGTTAATACATATGTTGTGGAAAGTAAACTATGCTCACCTATTTTGTCTGTTGTTACTGGAGAATCTGGTACTCCTGCTAAAAATTAACAAATGTATTATAAAGTAAAAATATGGTCATATTAGTAAAATTAATTTTCTTTTTAATTTTGTTTACTTATAAAAATATTTATTGAGCATATCTATGTGCTAGGAATTAGATTACAGATGGTTCCCTACTTATGATGGCTCGAATAATGATTTTTTTGACTTTACAATGGTGAGAAAACAATACATATTCAATAGAAACAATGCTTTGAATTTTGAAGTTTGACCTTTTCCTGGGCATATTAGTAAAATATAAATTCTATTATATGGCTTTTAGGAAAACAAGTACAAATATTAAAATTAACTTTAATATCCTCAATGTGGATCCCTCTTAGGTGATGTAAGAAGTCAGAAACAAACTGTAGACAGAGGCAGTGCTCCTATCTTTACAGTTAATATAATTCATGAAATATCTACATTTCCTAGTTCTTTGTAACAATGTATATGATATAATATTTGAGTCCTGTAAAAATAAGCTATTCTAAAAGGATTGGTTAAAAAAAATGTCAAATGAAAAATAAAATATATTCATTAATAAAAAAGATTATAAGTGAAATAACCTAGTTGCCAAAAAACAGAAAAAATAAAAATATATGGCTTCCCTGAGAACAACTACAAAAGTTGGGCTACCGAGGGCTTCCGGGAAGATGGCGGAATAGTAAGACACAGAGATCACCTTCCTCCCCTCAGATACACCAGAAATACATCTACACGTGGAACAACTCCTACAGAACACCTACTGAACGCTGGCAGGAGACCTCAGACCTCCCAAAAGGCAAGAAACCCCCGCACATACCTGGGTAGGGCAAAAGAAAAAAAGAATAAACAGAGATAAAAGGATAGGGACGGCACCTGCACCAGTGGGAGGGAGCTGTGAAGGAGGAAAGGTTTCCACACACTAGGAAACCCCTTCGCGGGCAGAGACTGCGGGTGGCGGAGGGGGAAGCTTCGGAGCCGCGGAGGAGAGCACAGCCACAGGGGTGCGGAAGGCAAAGCTGAGTGATTCCCGCACAGAGGATCAGGGCTGACCGGCACTCACCAGCCCAAGAGGCTTGTCTGCTCACCCGCCGGCGTCGCCTGGGGCGGTGGCCGGGGCGGCGGCCGGGGCTGGGAGCTGAGGCTTGGGCTTCAGTTGGAGCGCAAGGAGAGGACTGGGGTTAGCGGCGTGAACACAGCCTGAAGGGGGTTAGCGCACCACGGCTAGCCGGGAGGGAGTCCGGGGAAAAGTCTGGACCTGCTGAAGAGGCAAGAGACTTTTTCTTCCCTCTTTGTTTCCTGGTGGGCGAGGAGAGGGGATTAAGGGCACTGCTTAAAGGAACTCCAGAGATGGGCGCGAGCCGTGGCTAAAAGCGCGGACCCCAGAGACGGGCATGAGACGCTAAGGCTGCTGCTGCCGCCACCAAGAAGCCTGTGTGTGAGCACAGGTTACTATCCACACCCCCTTCCGGGGAGCCTGTGCAGCCCGCCACTGCCACGGTCCCAGGATCCAGGGACAACTACCCCGGAAGAACGCACGGCACGCCTCAGGATGGTGCACGTCACGCCGGCCTCTGCCGCCGCAGGCTCGCCCCGCACTCTGTGCACCTCCCTCTCCCCGGCCTGAGTGAGCCAGAGCCCCGAATCACCGGCTCCTTTAACCCCATCCTGTCTGAGCGAAGAACAGATGCCCTCCAGCGACCTACACGCAGAGGCGGGGCCAAATCCAAAGCTGAGCCCCTGGGAACTGTGAGAACAAAGAAGAGAAAGGGAAATCCCTCCCAGCAGCCTCAGGAGCAGCGGATTAAAGCTCCACAATCAAGTTGATGTACCATGCATCTGTGGAATACATAAAGAGACAACGTATCATCCCAAATTGAGGAGGTGGGCTTTGAGAGCAAGGTTTATGATTTTTTCCCCTTTTCCTCTTTTTGTGAGTGTGTATGTGTATGCTTCTGTGTGAGATTTTGCCTGTATAGCTTTGCTTCCACCATTTGTCCTAGGGTTCTATCCATCCGTTTTTTTCTTAATAATTATTTTTTATTTTAATAACTTTACTATATTTTATCTTACTTTATTTTATTTTACTTTATCTTTTCTTTCTTTCTTTTTTTCCTTCCTTCCCTCGTTCGTTCGTTCCTTCCTCCCTCCCTCCCTCCCTCTCTCTCTCTCTTTCTTTCTTTTACTAATTCTTTCTTTCTACTTTTTCTCCCTTTTATTCTGAGCCATGTGGATGAAAGGCTCTTGGTGCTGCAGTCAGGAGTCAGTGCTGTGCCTCTGAGGTGGGAGAGCCAATTTCAGGACACTGGTCCACAAGAGACCTCCCAGCTCCACATAATATCAAACGGCAAAAATCTCCCAGAGATCTCCATCTCAACGCCAGCACCCAGCTTCACTCAACGACCAGCAAGCTACACTGCTGGACACCCTATGCCAAACAACTAGCAAGACAGGAACACAACCTCATCCATTAGCAGAGAGGCTGCCTAAAATCATAATAAGGCCACAGACACCCCAAAACACACCACCAGACGTGGACCTGCCCACCAGAATGACAAGATCCAGCCTCATCCACCAGAACACAGGCACTAGTCCCCTCCACCAGGAAGCTTACACAACACACTGAACCAACCTTAGGCACTGGGGACAGACACCAAAAAAAACAGGAACTATGAACCTGCAGCCCGCAAAAAGGAGACCCCAAACACAGTAAGATAAGCAAAATGAGAAGACAGAAAAACACACAGCAGATGAAGGAGCAAGATAAAACCCACCAGACCTAACAAAGGAAGAGGAAATAGGCAGTCTACCTGAAAAAGAATTCAGAATAATGATAGTAAACATGATCCAAAATCTTGGAAATAGAAGAGAGAAAATATAAGAAACATTTAACAAGGACCTAGAAGAACTAAAGAGCAAACAAACAATGATGAACAGCACAATAAATGAAATGAAAAATTCTCTAGAAGGAAACAATAGCAGAATAACTGAGGCAGAAGAACAGATAAGTGACCTGGAAGTTAAAATAGTGGAAATAACTCCTGCAGAGCAGAATAAAGAAAAAAGAATGAAAAGAACTGAGTACAGTCTCAGAGACCTCTGGGACAACATTAAATGCACCAACATTCGAATTATAGGGGTTCCAGAAGAAGAAGAGAAAAAGAAAGGGACTGAGAAAATATTTGAAGAGATTATAGTTGAAAACTTCCCTAATATGGGAAAGGAAATAGTTAATCAAGTCCAGGAAGCACAGAGAGTCCCATACAGGATAAATCCAAGGAGAAATACGCCAGGACATGTATTAATCAAACTGTCAAAAATTAAATACAAAGAAAACATATTAAAAGCAGCAAGGGAAAAACAACAAATAACACACAAGGGAATCCCCCTAAGGTTAACAGCTGCTCTTTCAGCAGAAACTCTGCAAGGGAGAAGGGACTGGCAGGACATATTTAAAGTGATGAAGGAGAAAAACCTGCAACCAAGATTACTCTACCCAGCAAGGATCTCATTCAGATTTGATGGAGAAATTAAAACCTTTACAGACAAGCAAAAGCTGAGAGAGTTCAGCACCACCAAACCAGCTTTACAAAGACTGCTAAAGGAACTTCTCTAGGCAAGAAACACAAGAGAAGGAAAAGACCTACAATAACGAACCCAAAACAATTAAGAAAATGGGAAGAGGAACATACATATCGCTAATTAACTTAAATGTAAAGGAAATAAATGCTCCCACCAAAAGACACAGATTGGCTGAATGGATACAAAAACAAGACCCATATATTTGCTGTCTACAAGAGACCCACTTCAAACCTAGAGACACATACAGACTGAAAGTAAGGGGATGGAAAAAGGTATTCCATGCAAATGGAAACCAAAAGAAAGCTGGAGTAGCCATGCTCATATCAGACAAAATAGACTTTAAAATAAAGACTATTAGAAGAGACAAAGAAGGAAACTACATAATGATCAAGGGATCAATCCAAGAAGAAGACATAACAATTGTAAATATTTATGCACCCAACTTAGGATCACCTCAATATATAAGGCAAATACTAACAGTCGTAAAAGGGGAAATAGACAGTAACACATTCATAGTAGGGGAATTTAACACCCAACTTTCACCAATGGACAGATCATCCAAAATGAAAATAAATAAGGAAACACAAGCTTTAAATGATACATTAAACAAGATGGACTTAATTGATATTTATAGGATATTCCATCCAAAAACAACAGAATACACATTTTTCTCAAGTGCTCATGGAACATTCTCCAGGATAGATCATACCTTGGGTCACAAGTCAAGCCTTGGTAAATTTAAGAAAACTGAAGTTGTTTCAAGTATCTTTTCCGACCACAACGCTATGAGACTAGATATCAATTACAGGAAAAGATCTGTAAAAAATACAAACACATGGAGGCTAAACAATACACTACTTAATAACGAAGTGATCACTGAAGAAATCAAAGAGGAAATCAAAAAATACCTAGAAACAAATGACAATGGAGACACAACGACCCAAAATCTATGGGATGCAGCAAAAGCAGTTCTAAGAGGGAAGCTTATAGCAATACAATCCTACCTTAAGAAACGAGAAACATCTCAAATAAACAACCTAACCTTGCACCTCAAGCAATTAGAGAAAGAAGAACAAAAAACCCCTGAAGTTAGCAGAAGGAAAGAAATCATAAAAATCAGATCAGAAATAAATAAAAAAGAAATGAAGGAATTGATAGCAAAGATCAATAAAACTAAAAGCTGGTTCTTTGAGAAGATAAACAAAATTGATAAACCATTAGCCAGACTCATCAAGAAAAACAGGGTGAAGACTCAAATCAATAGAATTAGAAGTGAAAAAGGAGAAGTAACAACTGACACTGCAGAAATACAAAAGATCATCAGAGATTACTATAAGCAACTCTATGGTAATAAAATGGACAACCTGGAAGAAATTGACAAATTCTTAGAAATGCACAACCTGCCAAGACTGAATCAGGAAGAAATAGAAAATATGAACAGTCCAATCACAAGGACTGAAATTGAAACTGTGATTAAAAATCTTCCAACAAACAAAAGCCCAGGACTAGATGGCTTCACAGGCGAATTCTATCAAACATTTAGAGAAGAGCTAAAACCTATCCTTCTCAAACTCTTCCAAAATATAGCAGAGGGAGGAACACTCCCAAACTCATTCTACGAGGCCACCATCACCTTGATACCAAAACCAGACAAGGATGTCACAAAGAAAGAAAACTACAGGCCAATATCACTGATGAACATAGATGCAATAATCCTCAACAAAATACTAGCAAACAGAATCCAACAGTACATTAAAAGGATCATACACCATGATCAAGTGGGGTTTATTCCAGGAATGCAAGGATTCTTCAATATATGCAAAACACTCAATGTGATAAACCATATTAGCAAATTGAAGGAGAAAAACCATATGATCATCTCAATAGATGCAGAGAAAGCTTTCAACAAAAGTCAACACCCATTTATGATAAAAACCCTGCAGAAAGTAGGCAGAGGGAACTTTCCTCAACATAATAAAGGCCATATAGGACAAACCCACAGCCAACATCGTCCTCAATGGTGAAAAAATGAAAGCATTTCCACTAAGATCAGGAACAAGACAAGGTTGCCCACTCTCACCACTCTTATTCAACATAGTTTTGGAAGTTTTAGCCACAGCATTCAGAGAAGAAAAGGAAATAAAAGGATTCCAAATCAGAAAAGAAGAAGTAAAGCTCTCACTGTTTGCAGATGATATGATACTATATATAGAGAATCCTAAAGATGCTACCAGAAAACTACTAGAGCTAATCAATGAATTTGGTAAAGTTGCAGGATACAAAATTAATGCACAGAAATCTCTGACATTCCTATACACTAATGATGAAAAATCTGAAAGTGAAATCAAGAAAACACTCCCATTTACCATTGCAACAAAAAGAATAAAATATCTAGGAACAAACCTACCTAAGGAGACAAAAGACCTGTATGCAGAAAATTATAAGACACTGATGAAAGAAATTAAAGATGATACAAATAGATGGAGAGATATACCATGTTCTTGGATTGGAAGAATCAACATTGTGAAAATGACTCTACTACCCAAAGCAATCTACAGATTCAATGCAATCCCTATCAAACTACCACTGGCATTTTTCACAGAACTAGAACAAAAAGTTTCACAATTTGTGTGGTAACAGAAAAGACCCCGAATAGCCAAAGCAATCTTGAGAACGAAAAATGGAGCTGGAGGAATCAGGCTCCCTGACTTCAGACTATACTACAAAGCTACAGTAATCAAGACAGTATGGTACTGGCACAAAAACAGAAAGATAGATCAATGGAACAGGATAGAAAGCCCAGAGATAAACCCACACACATATGGTCACCGTATCTTTGATAAAGAAGGCAGGAATGTACAGTGGAGAAAGGACAGCCTCTTCAATAAGTGGTGCTGGGAAAATTGGACAGGTACATGTAAACGTATGAGATTAGATCGCTCCCTAACACCAAACACAAAAATAAGCTCAAAATGGATTAGAGTCCTAAATATAAGGCCAGAAACTATCAAACTCTTAGAGGAAAACATAGGCAGAACACTCTATGACATAAATCACAGCAAGATCCTTTCTGCCCCTCCTCCCAGAGTAATGGAAATAAAAACAAAAATAAACAAATGGGACCTAATGAAACTTCAGAGCTTTTGCACAGCAAAGGAAACCATAAACAAGACCAAAAGACAACCCTCAGAATGGGAGAAGATATTTGAAAATGAAGCAACTGACGAAGGATTAAACTCCAAAATTTATAAGCAGCTCATGCAGCTCAATAACAAAAAAACAAACAACCCAATCCAAAAATGGGCAGAAGACCTAAATAGACATTTCTCCAAAGAAGATATACAGACTGCCAACAAACACATGAAAGAATGCTCAACATCATTAATCATTAGAGAAATGCAAATCAAAACTACAATGAGATATCATCTCACACCAGTCAGAATGGCCATCATCAAAAAATCTAGACACAATAAATGCTGGAGAGGGTGTGGACAAAAGGGAACCCTCTTGCACTGTTGGTGGGAATGTAAATTGATACAGCCACTATGGAGAACAGTATGGAGGTTCCTTAAAGAACTAAAAATAGAACTACCATACGACCCAGCAATCCCATTAGTGGGCATATACCCTGAGAAAACCATAATTCAAAAAGAGTCATGTACCAAAATGTTCATTGCAGCTCTATTTACAATAAGCCGGAGATAGAAACAACCTAAGTGTCCATCATCGGATGAATGGATAAAGAAGATGTGGCACATATATACACTGGAATATTACTCAGCTATAAAAAGAAACGAAATTGAGCTATTTGTAATGAGGTGGAGAGACCTAGAGTCTGTCATACAGAGTGAAGTAAGTCAGAAAGAGAAAGACAAATACCGTATGCTAACACATATGTATGGAAGTTACGAAAAAAAATGTCATGAAGAACCTAGGGGTAAGACAGGAATAAAGACACAGACCTACTAGAGAATGGACTTGAGGATATGGGGAGGGGGAAGGGTAAGCTGCGACAAAGCGAGAGAGTGGCATGGACATATATACACTACTAAACGTAAGGTAGATAGCTAGTGGGAAGCAGCCGCATAGCACAGGGAGATCAGTTTGGTGCTTTGTGACCGCCTGGAGGGGTGGGATGGGGAGGGTGGGAGGGAGGGAGACCTAGGAGGGAAGAGATATGGGAGCGTGTGTATATGTATGGCTGATTCGCTTTGTTGTAGAGCAGAAACTAACACACCATTGTGAAGCGATTGTACTCCAATAAAGATGTAAAAAAAAAAAAAGGTTGGGCTAACAATTATGGCAGAGTACATTAAAACTAACATGAAAAATTTAAAGTAATTAGTGGTTGAAGAAAAACTATACTCTTATAAAAAAAATTTTATAAATATGTGAGAGTTCTCACTTTCCAGGTATAGAACTTATTCTTGGAAAGGTGAAGGCCACTTACTCAGAAAATCCATCTCCTTATTTCAAGGTAAGAATTGTAATTCAAGTTTTCTGAAAATTAGTCTAAAATATTTGTTACTAAAACACACTTTCTGATTTAAATATGTTGTATATTAATAGTGCTAAATATCATGAGAGAATTTGTGCACAAGTAACTATTTATATAATAGTTTTTAATGGGAAAAACCATATTTAGTACTTTTAAAATAAGCTTAATTTCTTTATTTAAGCCAACCATGATTAATATAGTATTGTTATAAATTTCCTTTTTCTTGAAATTGGGACTTGAGGAAGGGCTGCCTTACAAATTCATCACATTGTATTAAATGAGGTAGACAAGCTGACAACACTGAATGGCTGGGACTCATATTAATGAATATGATGTTCTAAGCAGAAGATGCAATATATGTATAAGAGCATTAATTTATATTATCCTTAGGGAGAGAAAGGAACACACACGTTAAGGCGCTAGGATTACGAAGGCATGATATTTCATATTCCTTGGTAAAATTTTACTGGCACAGACAGCATTTTATAGCTACAAAATAATTTTTTATAAAGTGCCTTGTATTGACTTTTTAAAAACTTTACTAATATATAACCATCATAGAAATATAACTAGGAAATACAAAAAAAATTAAGGGGTTCATAATTTACTTAGAGATCATCAGTTTAAACAGTTTTGTGTTTATAGTTTTAGACAAAGACATATAGGCTTCCCCACAACAAAGTTTCATTTTACAAATACTGTTTTGTAGCTTGCTTTTTAACTTCTTTCCATGTCGTATTTCATTTGTGCCATAATTTCTAATTGCGGACCATTTAGATTTCCATTCCACTGTTTCACATTATAAGTGCTGACATGAACGCTCTCAACTGTGCTGTAATTTTAGTTGCCAAGGTTGCTAATATATCTACGGGGTTTATAGTATTGCTATCGGTGGTAGATTTCAAGAGGTAAAGCTTTGTATTCCAAAGAGGTAGTATCTGGCATACTTAACTGGGAGGTTTGGATAGTCTATTAATCCATTAATGTATTCATCTACTAAATGCAGTCTATCAATAGAAGCCATCACATATTGAATTATATCATGTAATGCATGATGGCATATGTGTGAGGGAAGTGTCACATAGATGATTTGACATGAAAAATAATTCTGAAGGTTATACATGAAGTGCACTTTACTCAACAAAACTAAGAAGACTTGCCATAAGTTTCATATGCATAGGAAGAAAATTTGAGGGAAATTACTGATCTCTAAATATTCTCTCTTATATTGTAGAAAACAAAATGGAAAGGATATAAGAACAACAGTTTTCCACCACATTATCAAGGCTGCTAGATTTTTAAAAGTAGTACGTTAACAATAAACATCTTTCCAAAATGGACTACAAGGATTAAAACCTAGTAAATGAGTGGGTAAATAGTTGTGTTAATCCATGATCCACTGAAAGCAGATCTTTTAAACTTTTTTAACCTTCATGAATTACTAAAGTATTCCTGTTGGCCTAATTGTTGTAATTATAGCTATTTTATACATCAAAAACTAAAATCATATGCTGATTATGGATTGGATTAAAAAGATTCAGATCTAAAAACAAATTTAAAGTACCTTAGTACTTGAATAAAGAAAGAATTCTGGTACCTTCAGATTATGAAAATATGACCATTTATATTGGAGCAAACTGAATTATATCATACTGCATGGGATTCTTAATGATATTTGATGAGTGTGACCTGTGTATTTTTAGTTTAGGTTATCTAATTTGACATGATTTTAGAGACCCCTGAACTGACTTAAAACCAGGAACTGGTTTAAATAATTGGAAATATAATCTTCACTACAAGTTATGGCAACTTTCTACAGCTATAAATAATGATGAAAACTCTTCTTATTGTTTAACATGAGGTTTTATTAATATTTGGGAAAGAAAAAGGTATAATTGGATTCACTTTAAATAGAAAATTGCTGAGAGAGGGTAGGCACGTAGATTATAATGCTCTAATTCTAAAGAAATCTAAATTCTTCTAAATGCTTAGTGAAATGAAAGGTGGCTTCAATTTAATGTGGAAAAATCCTATTGTAACTATGTCTGTTAAAGCATAATAGACATATGGAAATAGCTTGTGACTCAAATGAAGTTCTATATATAATGCATTTATTGTGTTCCTGTAAAATGCCAAGATCAAAAGCAGACTTGATATTGGCTAATCCATGGACTATTATAGTTACAGGAGGAGAAATCTGTCATTTACTGTGTTACTTGGGACTCCTTTGTTATATTTAATGCAAATGGGCATTATCTTTTCAGATTACAACTTAATCGGAGTGGCTAATATTAGAATTAAGTTTGATATTTGAATAAGCTGTCCTCCACATACTTCTTTGCTGGCCCCAAAGACTGTCCTGTGCTATTTCCGCTGATGCTTGTTAACTTTTAAAGAACAAAAGATTTTCTCTGCTTAACTTATTTCATAGGGCTTAAGTGCTTTAGCCTGTTCCTTTTAAGGGATGCTGAGGAATCCTAGTGATTTCATGGACAATTATGCAGGGAAACTAAGTCTCTCTAAATTAGAGAGTTAGATTTCCAGAATCTAGTTGAAGGGGTATTGAAACAATATGACATTTTTAAACTAAAATGTTAAGTCATTAAAGACATGGGCTATCACTGCTCTAGGAGTATGATTCTAAGAACTTATTTTTTAAAATAATTATGGAAAATTAAAAAGTGAAACAAATTTTTAAGTGACTGTTTGAGTTACTGGGGTAGAGACAACTATATTAGACTTACTATTTTCTAAGGAGCCATGACACTAAATAAGTTTCTGTGAATATTTTATAACAAAATTTAAGGAAAGGCACTTAAATCAGGACAGCACTATATGATTTATCTGTGGAAACATGTCACCGCATGAAAAATTCTATTCTAAAATTTCCCCCCAAAACTCAAGGGCTATGCACTGAGGCAACAGCACAGGCTGTGCTATGGAGGCCTGTGGGGAGTAGCAGCCCGGGTCCATTTTCCTCTCTTTGGAATTGAAACCGTATCCAAACCTCTAAAATCTCAGTTCCCAAGGACCTGGAAGTATGCTGAGGCTCCCATCAGTGGAGCATGATAAAAATTTTCCTTAAAAAGAAAAAAAATACAGTTCTTTCAGTAGAAGAATTGTAAAAGTTTGCACTTATTATCTGGATAACATTTTAACTGATGTTATTTTGAGAAATAAAACTAAAATTTAAAGCATGTATAATGTTAGCATATGATAGGCTAACTTAGTTCAGTTAACCCTTTTTTTGCTCCGAGACTTGGAATATGGCTGAAATTCCCTGTCTTAAATTACATTAAACCAATATTCTAGAGTTCATGATTCTAGGGTCCTCTCTCTGCCTCTCTTCCCGTGGCAACTGGAGGGATATTAAAGGAAATCAGATCATTTATCTCTCCATTTATCACTCTGGATTACTATCTTTTAATCGTTTTCCATCACCCTTAGATTAGAGTTGCCAGATAAAGTGCAGGGTAAGTGTTACATGTTAAGTATAAGTATTGTATTACTGTAGTACAAGTATTGATGAGATGTTTTATAATAAAAGCTAATCATTGTTTATCTGAAATTGCAATGTATTTATTTATTTGTTGAATCTGTCACTCTAGCTCATAAAGCAAATCCTTTTTAGTGGCCTACACACCTCACCCTCTCTGGGAGCTGCTTATCTTGGCTGCCGTTATCATCCTAAGCAGTCTCTACCATACTCTCTTCTACCCTGTTTTACAAACTGCAAGGTGACCAATTAGTAGAGAGTGAAGTCATCTTATGGCCTTCATCTGTATTTGAGAGAGAGAGAAGAAGAAAATAAATAAAGCAAAGATCAAAGCGTATTGTAACATGTAGTAAGAAAAAATGTTTCATAAAACTCTTTCAAGTTATATTTATGGATGTGTGTGTCTGCATGTGTATTAAGTGGCAATATAAAGTTAACTGTGCTGTAGGTCAGAGTCAAGAATTTTGAAGGTCACTGCTTAGCCACATTGCCATTCATTCACTTCCTCAAACTTGAAAGTGCAATCATTTCCCTGCTTCTGGGCCTTTTGCTAGTGCTCTCTCCTCTGCCTGGAATAATTCTCTTCACAACTCCTTATTCCTCTCATGTATCTACCTATTTGTTATCTTCTGGTTCTAATTTTAAATGGCACTTTCTAAAGAGGCTTACAATAGTGGCATCTGTTGGGTATGGAGAGCCTGCCCAGCCCTCCTCAATGCTCTGGAGCTGACAAATATATTGAATGGTAATACACATACACACACACACACACACACACACACACACACACACACACACACACACCCTAATTTTATTTGAGTTTACTATCAAAGAAAAGTTAGCCAACTCTATTACATAGAACAAACTTTTCTGAGTTGGTTCTACGTAATATTTAGAGCAAGTAATGTCACTTTTTGTTTTTTTGGAATTACATTTCATTATCTCTCTTTGTTAAACACAATCACAAATAATGAAATTTAGGAGAAGGAATTTTTATTTTGGTTGATCTAATTTACATATTTTTTATAATGTGTAACTACCTGATCTTTGGAAACTGAACTTCTGTGTTCTGTTTTTAATCTGTAAGAGAGATTCACATCCCTTAGTGTGAAATAATTTGTAGAAATCTGTTTTGTGGATCAGAGAAAAACTCTTCTTGAATATGCTTACATGGACTAAATAGCACTGATTTTATTATGAGTGATACTTATAAAAGCTTTTGCATAATACCACTCTTTTCCATTTATATAACTTCTAAAAAAATGAGCATGCTTGTCTTCTAGCTACTAACAAAAGATGTGCTTAGCATAAAACATCAGAAGTAGATTTTGCAGACTGTAGTTAAGATCTAGTAAAACTGGAATGAAAATTTGCCTTCAAGGGAGCAGTGTGCTATTTTCTTCTGCAAACCTGTTTCACATTTTCCTTAGAAGGGAGGGGGAAAGGATGAGCACTCATTCGTACTTCTGTACTAGCACTGCCTCTGCTTACCAACTTTTTAAAGAGTTAAAAAAAAAAAAGGTTCATATTAGTCCTTGTCTAAGAGACCTTAAACGAAAGGTTTTTAATTTAAAAGAGTAGAGATAATCCCTTCTGCCACTTTTATCTGAAATAGTTTAAAATTCAATTGTGTTTGTCATAGATAGTTTTCAACCATTAAGCATTCCTTTTAATTTTTTTTTCTAAAAATTGCTCTGAATTTAAGGAGCAATAAGGTAAGCTCAAAAGCATCTGAGACTGCCTCTTCCAATTTATGACAAAGAAACTGACTGCACAGGCTTCTTTTAATATTTATAAGCCATTTTCTAAAGTATTATGTTCTATAGTACATCAATTTTCCTTTTAATAACAATTATGGGAGGTTTTCAAGTTCCTAAGAGCAATCTTTGAATATACCCCAATGTTCTGGTATACTATATTTGTGTTAATAATTTGGGGAATACAGTAGTTTTTAATAGTAACTTACATTTCGACAGCACCTTGCAATTTCTGAAGTATAAATTTACTGTTTTAAATTCTCAACTATATTTTTGTTTTTGCAAAGATTTGTAAAATGTTTTGCTTGTGAAATTTTAAGAAACTAAATTCAATTTTTAAACTAGGCTTTTAAAAAAATTAATTAAGACGGGATCTTTTCCATTAACTTTTTTAGTTGGCTTTATTCAACTATGCTATGAAACTAGAAGCTCTTTATTAAATGTATTAATCATCAGGAAGCACTATGCAAATATTTAGAAGCAGTTAAAATGCTTGTAATTCTTTTCTTATAGAATTACAAGCATTTATTTCAAGAAAAAATATTGAAATTTTATTTATTTATCCAGATTCATTGTACTTTACATTTCTAGAGATACTATGCAGCTGTGAAAGACACTGACCGAATCAGTGTGTACCCCATTTTTTGTGGAACTGATTAGTTTTGCAATACAACTTGTGTGATGACAAACCAAAAGTTTGTTCTGCATTAATGCACAAATAAGATTTATTCTTTGATTTGCTACTGCAGAATACATTTTCAAAACGAATCACTATTTGAAAAATTGTTTCTGACCTGTGGTTGGCCAGAAGTCTTGACTGCAGAACACCCCCATTCCTGAATGTAGGGCACCAGGCGCTATTATCTTTTCCTCAGCACTTGACAGTTGCAGTACTTTAAAGCCAAGTCTTGAAGCTTTGCTAAACTATTCTCTTCTTCCATGTATGTATTGATGTTTCATAACTTTTAAGCATTTTGCTCTCTCTTTTGTTGGATGAGCACACCACTGAAATCACAATAGGGACTGAAATTCAAGAGACTACAAAATTTTTGGTGATCCTGTATTGGCTTTTTAACATATAAATTCCTATAAAAGGAAAGTAGTAAGTATTGCTAAAGAAACTGACAATGAAATCATAGACTATATCTGTGGTATGTTTAAATTTCAAGATTTCATCTATCAAAGAAGATTGAATATTATAGTTTTCACATTGTCCCCAGTACTTGGTCTGTGCATCATGCAACACCTTGAGAGTCTTCTAGATGTGATTTTCAACATTTAGTTTTTTCCTATGTTTTTCTTAATGTGCTGCATTAAGTAACAGAATTCAGTGGTAAGTAGCTGTAGTGACAAGTTTGCATGTTACGGCTTTCCTGAATGTGCTGAAACGTGTCCTTTCGTATGTCCAGTCTTACTATCCACAGGACTGTAAGAATTCTGCAAGGCCTCCAGAAGGCTCACACATGCTGGGATCTTAATTCTAATTGTTTAACTTATGCAATAAGACAAATTGGAACTGCTTTTAAGATGACAGGAAGCATATGCTGACAGCACCTGTAGCTCAATTGTCATTTTGTGTTTATCGTTGAATGGAACAAATTTAAAGGTACAGAATTTGGCTTGGCTGGACTAGATCTGCAAATGACACTGTATAGTTGACATAACTAGGATGGCCGTTAGCATTCTCCCACTTGCCACTCAGATCTCCAGCTGCAGGGAGTTTAAGAGTCTGATGGCCCAGAATGAGCTTTGAAATTCATACAGCTGCTTGTGCCAATGGGCTTTCCTCAGGCTCTTCCTTGCCAATGACTGAGCATGGCAGGGATACCAAGGCAGGCATGTTCCTCAGAGATGCAGAACTCCTCTGATGAGAGATTTTGCCTTATGGACTCACTAGCTGCCTTGCCTAACTTTTCTTAGAATTGACTGCATGGCAGTCTGAGATGTCTCTGCACTCACTCACTCACTGCCTATGACTTGCCTCCTTTCCTTCTTTTTCTGCTTTCTTTTCCTAGGAGTCAGATTTGTATCATGGTCTAATGACTGTACATCTTCCTTAGCTTTCTCCCATTTTCTTTCACAGGCTTATGAGACTTCTTTCTCATTTAATCCTGTTTTGGCATCTGCTTCTCAGAGGACCGGGACTAACACAAAACTTATTCTTACATTGTGAAGTCGTAAAGAAGTGAATATGTAGATCTACTATTTTGTTATTATAATGAGGTCCATGCTTGCCACAAAATATCCAAGGAATTCAGAAATAATTTCATAAGTAAATTCAAACAGATTGGTGAATAGACAAGATATAAATTATAAACGAAAAAAAAGTGCTTTCTCTACTTCCATACCTAAAGATATAGAGATAAAATATATTGCTCACCTCCATATCACATATATTAACGATAGGAATAAATGAGTTAATGCCTTAAAAGATGCCTTAAAAGATCTTTGCAAAGTGATTGGAATTAGCATGTAATCCATAAGGTTAAAATATTAACTTACTTTACACTGAGGTTTTTATGTATAATTATATTTCTAATTTCAGGATTGTTTTGGTATCTTTATATGTTTTTGTTTTTTTTATGCTAGAAATTTAGACTATCATTAGACTATAAAGCCCTCATTAGTCTGGATCATTAGACTATAAATCCCTCACTAGTCTTGATTCCCTTGAGGACAGAGACTATGATTAATTATACTTTGTATTTCAAATACCGATGAAGGCCCAATGCAAAGTAAGTGCATAATGACCACTCTCACACCTTCCTACTCAAATTGTTGTCCCTGGGCCAGCATTACTGGCACCACCTAGGAGACTGTTAGAACTGTCTATGTTCAAAGGTCTCCTACAGACTTTACTGATTCCAAATTTTCACTTTATCAAGATCTCCAGGTGGCTTTTTTGCATATTAAATTTGTGAGATTCATTGATCCAGAAGACTTGTCCGTTGAATGTGCATCCTTTCTACATCTTCTTTCCTAAATAACCCTAGTTGTAATCATGCAGTCTTCTCTGCCTCATAGCCATTTGACTCAGGGAAAACTAGTAGTACCTTCAACATCAGGGGAGAAGCCACATTTATCTAAGCTTGGGGTGCCTGATTCTCTTTGCAAATGATTTTGCAACAAGTCAGGAGGAAAATCTGCCGGAGGGAACACTTCTGGGCAAGGAGTTATTTATTTCAAAAAGAGAAAACACCCTTTCTTATCTCTGGATGTTGCTGTGTCTTTATGGAACTCTTAGCACTGATTTGGCTTCTTTGCTAGTTGCCTGATAATGAAGCCAAGAGAAGGAAGGTGGGACCATGAGACAAAGAGAGAGGTGGAACCAGAGCCCTGATCTGTTTTTTGAAATGGTTTTTCATCTTTGGAAACCAAAGCCTTATTGACCTCTTTTCAGTTCAGTTACTCTGCCAAATGCTCTTCGAGTATTTAATAAGGGTCGTCAAACCTTCCTTCTTGAAACTCTTGTCTGTCTTCGGCGGCCTGTGAGACTCCAGCTCTCCTTTTTCACTCTGATTCATTTAAATACTTCTTCAAATCAACCTTCTTTACTTACTTTTCTTTGCATTTAGGGTATTACCTGTGGACAGCTTGCATTCCCATGCTGGACATTCATCTTGAGCCATCCCTTCCATACTGCCATGGCTTTAACCACAATACATATGCAGGTGACTTCAAAAAGCTGTACTTTTGAGCCTCAGCTTTACTTTTGAATTTCACGGTAAGCTAACGATTACATAGTGCTTCCATTATGGACCAAACACTGAACTAAGTGCTCTAAGAATATTAAATCACTAACTTCCCGCAGCGATCTTTTGAGGTAGGTACGATTATTGTCACCGTTTTTTAGATGATGAATTTGAGGTACAGAAGGTGTGATGGTTAATTTTTTATGTTAACTTTACTGAACCACAAGGTGCCCAGATCACACATTTTTTCTGGATGTGTCTGAGTGTGTTTTTGGACAAGATTAGCATTTGAATTGGTGGACTCAGTAAGGTAGACTGTCCTCCCCAGTGTGGTGGGCGTCATGCAGACTGCCCTTTCCAATGTCAGTGGGCATTATCCAATCCACTCGGGTCTGAATAGAACAAAAAGAGGAGAAAGAGCAGATTCATCTCCTTCCTGCCTGCTTGAGCTGGGACATGGGTCTTTCCTGCCCCTGGACTGGAATTTACACCATTGGCTCTCCTGGTTCTCAGGCGTTTGAACTCAGACTAAATTATACTACTGGCTTTCCTGGGTCTCTGGCTCGCAGACAGCAGGTCACAGGACTTCTCAGCTTCCATAACTTTGTAAGCCATTTCCTCATAATAATCCTATGAGGTTAGGCTGCTTGGCTTTAAATCCTAGCTCTACTTCTTACTGGCTCTGTGACTTAGACATTCCTCCTAGGGGTTCTGCTTTTCTGGAGACCTTGACTAACACATAAAGGTTGCTTAAGTCACAACGCTAGTACGAAGCCAAACCAGAGTCTCTGTTTCTCAACACTGTGCTATTTTCCAGTTGCCTTATTGGTCACATTTCTAAAAAAATGAACTCAACATGTTTCTGTTGCTTTCTTCCATATTATGATGTTGGCAACTGCCTAGTCACCAAATTGGAAGCCCAGTATTCATCCTTAACTCCTTATTTCCCCTTTACCATTGTACTAAAGGCCATTTTACCAATTATCTCTCCTATATGTTTCCTTATCAGTTTTTTCACGTTAGTCTTGACTGCCACCCTCTCGTATCAGGCCCTTAGTAATGGTGATCCAGACTATTACCAAAGCCATCTGATAAACTTCCCATTCCAGGTTCTCATTCCCATATATACAATCCATCCTTCATAATCAACAATGCTTTTCTTTTCTTTCTTTCTTTCTTTTTTTTTTTAATATTCATTTATTTATTTGGCTGTGCCGGGTCTTAGTTGCAGCATGCGGGATCTTCGTTGCTACGTGCAGGATCTTTAGTTGCAGCATACAGGCTCTTAGTTGCAGCATGCAACGATGCTGCGGTCAATTCCCCGACCAGGGATTGAACCTGGGCCCCCTGCATTGGGAGCGTGGAGTCTTAACCGCTGGACCACAAGGGAAGTCCCCCAACAAAGCTTTTCTTTTTAGGACACAAATATGATCACCTTGATACTCTGCTTTAAAAACCTGTCAAGGCACCCCAATGCCCAAAGCACAAAATCCAAGTATCTTAGCAGGACATACAAACATTTGACTTTCTCATGGACCCTGTATTTATTTCATTTTTACGTGTGAGATACAACACTGTGATTCTTTTGTGTGATTCTTTTGTGTGATTCTTTTGTGTGATTCTTTTAATATGTCTATTTACCCTGCCTGACCATAAAACTCTAGAAGTCAGGGACCATGACTTATCAAACATATATTCTTTAAGCATCCTCTATATGTCAGACCTAGTGACGGTTACTAATGCTCTACCTCTGACTTTAATAAATGGACAATGTATTTCCAGTGCCTGAGTGACCGTCATGTGATAGTGAATCGATAATTTCTGAATTGAATAGAATAATAGTTTTCCTGATCCTACTTAAACCATGTTTACTTTCACATCTTCAAAGTCAACCTTTGATTAAAACAGCATCACAAAGACATTAAGCAGGATGGTTTTCCCAGGATACAAAGTTTGCACACTGTATACTTCAAATGCCTTCGTATATGCTGTTGCCTTGGCTTGGAATGCCACTGTTTGTTGACAATTTACTGATTGAAGATCCAACTCATTTCTGGGAAGTTTTTCCCAAATTCTATCTCCTTTCACTACCACCTTTTCCATCCTTGCTGGGGAGATAGACTTATTATTTCCAATTTGCTCCATCCCCAAAGTTGGGCTATATTTTATGATATTGTGATTTATAATATACATTTGATATATAACCAGTATATATTTCTTATCCATATTTGGTCTTCCTCCATGGTTCCCCAAACTTGGAATTTCCTGAGCAAAAAGAGCAATGGGAGTACCTTTTGTTATAATATTTAGCCTCTTGTCCTCAGTTCTAGAAATAGCTTCAGAGACATAAATGTAAACTGGGTGTCTTGTTGTTCATAACAAGCCCCTTCCCACCACGAATGGGTTTATGTTAATGAGGTGACTTTTGGAAAGCACCTAAAGATGGGAGCTGGTTGTCAGGAGAAACAATCATGAATAGAAGGTTGGAACTGTCAGTCCCACATCTGATTTCTGGGGAAGCTAGAGGCTGAATCAATCATGCCTATGTAATGTAATTATTGATTAATTAATTTATCATCATGACTCAAAGCGAATTCTTTCCCTTTCAGTTCAAACTAGTTTCCATATATTTAACATGGTGAATGATTAAAAATAAATACATACATATAAAAATCATGCCTATGTAATGAACGATGTGAACCTGTGGGGATTTGGAGAGACTGGGGCACCTGGAAGGGTATGGAAGCTCCTTATCCTTTCCCCATACTTTGTCCTATGCACCTCTTCCATTTGGCTGTTCCCGAGATATCTTTTCATAAGAAACTGGTCAATCTAGTAAGTAAAACATTCTCTGAGTTCTGTGAGCCACTCTAGCAAACTAATTGAACCTAGGGAGGGGGTCTTGGGAACCTCTGATTTACAGCTAAGAGTTGGTCAAAAGTACAAGTGACAACCTGGGCTTTCTAATGGTGTCTGAATTGGGGGCGGGGTGGGGACAGTCTTGTATGACTGAACCCTTACCTATGGGATCGGATGCTATCTCAGGGTAGATAGTGTCAGAAATGAGTTGAATTCTTGGACACTCAGCTGATATTAGAGCATTGCTTGGTGGTGTGGGGGAAACCTCCCTCCCCCACAAATTGGAATTGTGATCAAAACACCATGATATTTCTGTAATAGCATGGGTCAGTTCTCTACTGAATTGTATAACCCTCAATTTTTATTCCTACTACTCTGCAGTTTTTAATCTAGCATGTTTTTAGTGTGATATATTCAATTAAATATTGTTTCAAGTGAATTTAAATCAAAGTATTCTCTGTAGGCAAATACTTATTTCTATGTGCCTTGTTCTATGTGCATATATTCTACCTGTTACCCGTTCGCAATCTGATTTACCAGTGTCCAGCATTTAGACATAGTGCTTGTAGAATAAATATCTATACACACGTGACTTATATTGCTCCAAATGTGTAAAGTGTTGATTTTATTACTAAATTGTTTTTTTTCTCATTCCATATTTAATTATTGGATTAGTTGGAGGTAGAGTAGGAGTAGGAAACATGAATGCATAGATACAAGCCTAAAAGCATTAAAGGCTTATTTAAACGTTTGTCTTGCTATCTGTTGATTGAAGGATTTTAAATTACTAGTGAAGAGCAGAACTAGACATTACCATGTGCACTAGGATTGGAATCAAGATACTACAAAATTCAGTCTTTATTTAAGAGGGTTGACCCTTTACATGGAAAGAGTCCTGCTTTTGATTAAGAACTAATTTAAGGGTTATTCAGAGACAATTATGTAAGGCCCTGAGATTTCTCATGTGTATGTCCTCCTGGGATGCAGGTGCTTGAAGCGAAATCTTGAAAGAAATAATAGAAATAGAATTCCCAAAAGATACCTTAGAATCATAATAGAGTTCTATAAAGAAGGAATTAGAAAAACGTGTAAATTTCTTTACATCTATACAGACTTAAAAAAATTCTCCTTTATGTGTAATACTCAATTTTTAAATAAGGGAAAGCAAAAGCTTACTCCCTGGTAAGGGAAAAAAGATATACTACAGAAACATTTTGAGTCCATGATATAGTCTATAGTGTAATGACCTAGAAATTTATCAAGATTTTTCAAAGTTAGAAAACATGCTTCCTTGGAAGTTTACAATTATTTGTAGTCTGGTACTGTAGGATTTGTAGACTTGATCTCAATGATGCGAAAAAGAGATTCCCAAGTTTGTTAAAGAGAGACACTGCTTGCTAAGGGATGTTTACAATACTTATTTAATAATAGTGTAGGACATGGTGACCTGGTCTTCTGCATTATAAGGACAAATTCTTGGTACACTTCATTGTATCAAGTTGATCAAACTTGAAGAGGCTGACTCATGTTGATTAAAATCAAAAGCGACATATATAAGCTACAATGCCAATTTATTCTTTTACAATAGAAATATAACTGTCATAGCACATTTCCTTCATGCAAGCTACATGAGGAGACCATTATCAGAAGATTGCTGGTTGACAATAGGATCAGAACTGGTGTCTGAGTGGTGGGAACAGGGTGGAGGGATAGTTATATGATTTGAATATTTAATGCCCACAGGCTAAAATAGACAGATGTATCCATTTTCTCAGTAGATTTCACTTTCTCATTCTATAAGAGGGGTTAAGTTTTTGGCTCAGGGCAATCTCTTTCTTGCATAAAGATAGATGGCTGCTGCCAAAACTCTCCTTTCTTTTTCTGTGTACATTTCTGACAAAATTCAGTTAACACATTTTTTTTTTCCAGCAAAGTTAATTTTTTAATCCTTTTTCTTTTCTTTTTTTTGCGGTACCTGGGCCTCTCACTGCCGTGGCCTCTCCCGTTGCGGAGCACAGGCTCTGGACGTGCAGGCCCAGCATCCGTGGCTCACGGGCCTAGCTGCTCTGTGGCATGTGGGATCCTCCCGGACCGGGGCACGAACCCGTGTCCCCTGCATCGGCAGGCGGACTCTCAACCACTGCGCCACCAGGGAAGCCCAATTTTTTAATCCATTTGATGTCAGGTTTTTCTTGTAAGTGATTCTATCTTCATACAATGTCATCCCTGGCCTTACATATTATGTGTTGAATTTAGAGTTTAACTTTCCAAATGAAATCCTTTGTCTCTTATTTCCTACTTCTTGATGGGGGCTTTGTTGCCCTACTACGCAATGATTAAAATAAGCAAAAAACTAGATTTATAGAACCACACAATACTCTCTTCTCATTAAAATCATTTTGCACATTTATATTATTGTAAACTGTATTTTTACTACCATAATTCTGTAGAACAATGATATGAGTGAGATAAAAAAATTTTCCCAGTATCTGTTTCAAATAATGTCATTTATTTGGAGATGTGGAAAATTCTTTAGATTATTTGAGGCTTACATAACATTTAAACTGTTACTACATATCTAACAAAAATACTCAGATACATAAGGTGACTCTGTGTAGCAGTTAAGGGGTTGATTAAAAATAACTTTTTTTACATTTAATCAAAGATTAAACAAATTATCTTATACATAGTAGTTTGTATGTGTCTCTTAACTCCTTACCTCCATCTTGCCCCTCCTCCCTTCCCTCTCCCCACTGGTAACCATTAGTTTATTCTCTCTATCTGTGAGTCTGTTTCAAAAGGTCAATACTTTTGACAAAAGCATGCTTGGTTGACATATAACTAACTTTTTGGTTTGGGAAATCTGATATTGTCAAAGCAAAATGGAACCTAAAAGTCTAAACTACGTATCAATAATTTCCTTCAGAGTATCTCAGCTGAGATAAAATCAATTAAGGGCAGGTGGGGAGTTGCACTCTATTTAGTTATTATCATTCTAGAATTTTGTATCAACTGGTATGGAAAAAAAATTAATATACAGACAATAATTGCTGAGTTCAAAAACAGATTTCTAATTATTAGTATTTTTCATTTATGCCATCTACTGCATGGGGAGAGCATTCAGGCAATTTACTGAAGGGCTTTAAAGCTCTTGCCATAATTTCTGCATTTAAGATCAGATGACCAGAAATAGTTTCACTAAGCTAGTTAGTAATTAAAGGAGAAACCATGTCATAATAAATAATTTGCTTATAAACTTTTTTCTAAGTAAATACAGGGAATGTTCAAAAACTGGTAGTTTATTAATTTATTTTCTTCAAGTTTTGTACGCTTATTAGCAGTGTTTTGTATATATTTAAAAACAGTATATTTTACAACTAACCAATATATTATTTTGATTAATATATTCAACACACATTTACTGAGCACCTACTGTATAACACCACTGTTCTAAGCACTGGGGATATTCTTGAGAGGGGAGTTAGATAATAAACAAGTAATTATAAAATATGTCAAGTAACAATAGGCACTCTGGAAAAAACAGGTTGGGGAGAGAGGGAAGGTGCAATTTTAGATAGAATTGTGAGGGAAGCCCTGGCATTCAAGGAAGGCTGTAAAAGAAGTGAGAGAGGGTACGGCCACTATGGAAAACAATATGGAGGTTCCTCAGAAAACTAAAAATAGAATTACCATATGATCCAGCAATCCCACTCCTGGGAATATACCTGGACAAAACTATAATTCAAAAAGATACATGCACCCCTATGTTCATAGCAGCACTATTCGCAATAGCCAAAACATGGAAACAACCTACATGTCCATAGACAGATGAATGGATAAAGAAGATGTGGTACATATGTACAGTGGACTACTACTCAGCCATAAAAAGAAGGAAATAATGCCATTTGGAGCAATATGGGTGGACCTAGAGATTATCATACTAAGTGAAGTCAGAAAGAGAAAGACAAATACCATATGATATCACTTAGATGTGGAATCTGAAATATGGCACAAACCTATGGCACAAACATGAACCTATCTACAAAATAGAGACAGACTCATAGACATAGAGAACAGACTTGTGGTTGCCATGGGGGAGAGAGAAACGGAGAGGGATGGACTGGGAGTTTGGGGTTGGTAGATGCAAACTATGACATTTAGAATGGATAAACAAGGTCCTAATGTATAGCACACGGAGCTATATTCAACTATATTCAATATCCTGTCATACACCATAATGGAAAAGAATATAAAAAAGAATGTCTATATGTGTATAACTGAGTCACTTGGCTGTACAGCAGAGATTGGCATAACATTGTAAATCAACTATACCTCAATAAATAAAAAAATTGGAAAAAAAAGAAGTCGGAGAGATATACTTTATTCTCCTGGATAACTGGCAGCAGGGGGTCTGAGATTGAGGCAGACCAACCACACTTAAGCTTTTTACAAAAAGATTTACCTTTAACTCTGAACCTGACTACATTACTTTACTAAACTTTATTGGGGATTTCAGACCGCAATGCAATCTAACATTAAATGAAGTTTTGAAGAAAAACTGGACTTTGAGTGCTAAAATTTAAGGGAATATGGGGCCCAGCCTCACTGTATTCTAACTTAGAAACATGCATGTATACGTATCTAGTATGAGTTATGCCAATTTTAAGTGACATATTTGAAAATTATGTCAACTTAGATGTGGTGGTGGGCGGCAGTGGTCGCTTAACAAGGACAAGAGATAAGGATTATTAAACAGCCTAGGGCTTGGCTCAGAGTAAACACTTCATGGGTGTACATGCTATTGCTATTATTACTATTGCTGTTATTATTATATTGGTGTTTTACCTGAATAATGGAGATAAGTGGGAAAATACCATAACTATCCACAGGATGAACAAATGATGGCTGACCAACTGCTAACCTTCAATCAAACTGGCTTCGAAGTCTTAAAAATCTATCAAAAAAGGCATTTCCCTGATTTTCACCATCTTTATGGAATTTTCTGATGCTCTAGCCACTGCCCTGTGTGAACTCAATAGGTGCATGTAGCCCGTTAGAAAATGCCAAAGTAAACCTTGCTGTTCTGTCTAAAGTTACAGAGTCGGCCAGTCGGGCCTCTGTGGAAGAACTGTGGAGGGTGGAGGACAGAAACGAAGGTACAGGCTGTTGTTGAGTTTCAAATGTATCCCACCGGAATTGGACATTTTGTAATAAAAATACCCAAATACCAAATTGTTCTTTCCAGCTTTTTGTCTAAATTCATATTGTTCCCTTTGACAGGAGTGCTGTTTCCCCACTCACGCTTTTCTTTCCTGTCCAAACGATTTCTCATGTTTCAAAACTCAAGAACAGAATTAACTTCTCCAAAAAGGCTTCACTTATCTCTACCCATAACTTGTTTTGATGGGTGCTACACCTTTACCTTCCAATAGTATGTTATATTTTGGCATAATTTAACCTTGTGTATTAGACTTATCTGTTCCCTAAGTGTTTGCCTACTTTCATAGTGCAATACAGTTTGCTGGTTTTAATGCTGTCTTGATCCAGTTTTAAGGCTCTGACTAGAGGCCCATTTCCCTTCGTGAGCAGTTAATTAAGTCCACACCAGACCCTTCCCTTTCTGGCTCTCACACTTTGGGCCACTATGCATCTGCCCTAATCACCCCAGGAACAGGTAGCAGAAACTAGATACAGCCCCCTTGAATGTGCAAAATTATTCAAATTAGCCAATCCACAGACAACCCACAAAACCTAGTTAACCCCACCTTACTTGCCATACATAAACTTCCCCTACAGCTCCAGCTTGCTGCTCTCCTGTCCTGGGTGCAACCCCCTTTGTGAATCCACAACTGTAGCCTTCTCTCTTTCAGAGCTGCAAGGAACAAAGAGTTCTGCCTTTCATCTATCCGAGTGTCATTGTATTGTGTCCTTCCAACAAAACAATCTTAAAATTTTATAAAACACATAGTCAGTAGACCACTCTCTGGTCCCTATCAAGATTACAGGACCAATTCCTGGTTTCCAGGCAAACTAGGTGGTTACATCTCCCAACCAGTCTCTCCGGAGAGCTTCCTACTCATTCTCACATTGCATTAACATTCCTATAAATAGAATCCACTTGTGATCACTTGAGATTGAATCCCATGAAAATGTCAGTATTCAATATTATTTGATCTCAAACATAGCAGTTTCATTATCAACATGATTATATACACCTTCGCATGTAACACACAGCATGTGAAACACAGCATGTGAAACATCTAGAGATAGTAGACCTCATTCCTCATCTCTCCATGCTTCTATACTTTTCCCTATCATTCTTCAGTCAAATAGGAGTTGGTGAATTCGTTGATTACACTGATGACTCTTCTCTAATGAGCAATTTTACTGTGCCTCAAAGCTAACACCTGTATACTGCCCGCTGTCTGTAGTAAGCAAGCAAAGCAGGACTTAGAACCAAGGCCTCTGCCCATATTTACAGTCTCTTCCAAGCCACTGCTGGGAAGGATAATTTAGGACAGGATCTTCCCTCTTCATACATGCCTGTGCCTGGTTTTCACCCAGAGACTTTGGTATAATTTCTGATAAAACAACAACAATGGAGGTTGTTTTATCAGAAATTATAATCCGCAACATTTAGGAAGGAAGCTACATGGCAGACGTCGTGTGTTCTTACTGAATCTTCTGAAGACACAGACTTGGAAAGGTCAACATTAGCAGTAGCACAGGGCTAAGAACATCTTGAGTTTTGTTACAGAAGCAAAATTAATCTTTTCAGTTAATCTCTTGATATGAGATTTGGGTAGGTGATGGTTGGAGGGGGAAGGGGATAGTGTTGGAGTTTCCACCTAAGCCTTAAACCAAAAGAAATGCACCAGCAATTCGTCTGTTATCAGAGAACACTGCATTGCAGAGTGAGAGATGCTGACTCTTATGTTAATGAAGAAGTGCCTTGATTACAAATGTTCTCTGCATTCATATTGTTTATTCCTTTGGGAAGTTTGGATGATTTGCAGGGCAAGATTCAGGAAGTGTGGGGAGCTGGATAAAATCTTATCATCATGGCTACAAAATCTTTACCCTATTCTCTAAGAAAATCTTATTTAATCAATAAGAAAACATAATGATATAAGGGAATTGATTGACTTCAAAGACAAAGATCCTCCAGAGAATTCAGAGGCTGTATCATAACAGTAATGAGGAACAAAGAGGGAGAAAAGAAGATGTTTAATGTGAACAGAAACTACACACACACACACACACACACACACACACACACATTTTTATGGTCCAGGGAGAAGCGCCATACAATCACATTCAATTATTTCTGAAGAAAGCAACTTCAGTGATCATCTATCCAGCAAGTAATTCTATCACTGAATGTTCTGAGCAAAATGCCCAGAAGTAGCCCTCACTGATCTCTTCCTTAGGTAATCACTTAGAAAATTCCTTTCTTCTGGAACCAGCTGTTCTCAACCGACTAGTCCTCTTTGACATCCTAGCAAATTAGAGGGGTGACCTTGACGAGTTCCTGACAAAAGCTATGGAATTCTATCATACTAGCTCTGAAGGTATATTCCATATGTGATTGATTAAATGAGAGGTCAATGAAAAAGTTATAGATGATCTCAAGTGTGCAAATGCGAGCAGCACATGTGACAGAAAGGTAAAGGAGGAATACACTTAGAAAATCATCTCTCTGTGTCTTCTGTAATGAATCATGGCAGTGAGAGTCAGACTGTGAGAGATTAAGAAGTATAAAGCATAACTATGAGAAATTCGGCACTAAGTGAAAAGTGTTTGGGGATTTCATTTATTTGCATACTTGTGTATGTGTGTGTGTGTGCGTGTATGCATGTATGTGAGCACATGCATTTTGTTATTTGTAACTTAGGGGGAAATGTTTGTTGATGGGATGGCATAAGAAAAGGGTATGAAAATACTACACTGTGAACAGGTTAAATTAGGAATGAAGATGAAATCAACCGTGAACATGGGTGGGAAGCTCATGCTGGAAAATGAGGTAGAGAACGTCTAGTTCAGACAGACTTCTAGTAAAAAGAGATAGGGTTCCCTTCAAAGACCCTTATTGATTTGTGAGTTAAATGATTGTTCTTGTAATTTATTCCTTTCCCAGGTATTGTATTCATAAAGTTTCTAGCATATAGGATTATCGGCCCCCAAGTTTCCCATATCTCATTCTATTTTGTAGAGTTAAAGTGCTATAAACATCACAGGATTTTAAGCTGAGTGTGGATGGGTTAATACGACTCGAAACTCTTGAACTTTCTGTTATACTGCAGCCCAATTTTTACTCTTAAAATTATAGTGCATTCTTTTTTTAAAGAAAAACCTCACAGAGTTGGATCGGGTTTTAACAAATAAACAATGCAAGCTAAATGACTTCATTCCTTTAAAAACCACTCAGTAATTCTTCGTTGTCTTGAAGAGACCTCAAGTCAAGACCATGTTGTAGAAGCTTTCTTCCCCTCCATGTAGGCAAGCTACACTTTCCCTCTTGAACTTCACATTTCAAACCCTTAGGTACAAACTGTGCTTCCCTGAACCCAGAACCCCTCTTGTCTATGTCCTTATCACTCAGGCTTTTCTTTCCCTTCATCTCCACCTCTCTGTTCCAACTAAACCAACTTCCCCAGGCCTCCCCTTAGCCCACTCACATTTGATGGGTTAATTACTGCTAATTATCTAAGCCTCAGGCTGGTTATTTATTTCTTCCATGAAACCCCACCTGAACTATACTCTTATGACTTTGATTCCTGCTTTCTTGGCATTAATTATAGCCTATTTTAGTGATATATTTACTTGTCTGTTACTTGCTAACCAGAGAGTATGCTCCTTGAGAACACTGTTTCATCGTCTTTTTATAACAAAACCTTAACTATGGCTGGCACATAAGTAGACAATAAATACTTCTTTCTTATGTGTGAACTCTAAGCCTTTATTTTTGAAGTGGCAACCCAAGGGGAGAGGGACATATTTCTTAGTTCTTGTTTTTAATAGTTTACATATAGAAGACTATATGCAAACAAGTGATAGATAATATTTTTAGGGAAATGTTCAGTAGCCTTCGGAATGCAAATAAGAACTACCAGTGATTTACGTAAAATACAATAAGTAAGGCAGTGAAAATTCACTCTTTTGGTAACCACAAATTCCTCAAGACCATTTTTTTTAAGCTCATAGATAACACCGAATTCATTTGTACAATACCCAGCTAAATATAAATGTTTAGAGAATTAGTATCTAATACGAAATACTTGCTTATTTAAAAAAATTTTTAGTTAAGACAAGACCTTTATGTGAAATGATTAGAAAATCTGTCAATAGAGGTAGAAAGATATAGAATACATGTGTATAAATGGGAAGCTTATACTGAGCTATATTAATAGAGACCAATGTTTACAGGAACATACTTGTTTCAAAGCAGTACTAAATAATGTGTCCACTTTTTATTTCTTTATTTACTTAAATGCCTTCTACATCCTTTTAAAGAAAAATTGGGGGATTCTATGTCTCAGTGTAAGAGAAATTACTGGTTTCCCCTACTTGGAAATCCCATCTTGAGTGACACATTTCCTAGGAGTATGGCATCATTTTTCAAAGACAGCAACTCCGTGTTCTCTTAAGGCACTGTTTGGTTACTCTCAGCCCTTCAACTGCAATGTAAGGTCTTTTTTCAGAAAGGCAAGTATCAGTCATATTTGGTTTTTTTTTTTACCAGCTTTCTACCTACTAACTGAAAGCAGTGAACTGCTCCACTTTTTATCAAAAAAAGAAAACCATAACTTTAAAAGTAATAAAACAAAACCTCTTATGTTTAGCTATACAGACTCATATAGAACATTATTTGTAATCACGACAATATTATGCTTTTAAGTTAGCCTGAAGCAACATCTGTCTTCAGTAACTATTTTGAAAACTTATATGATAAAATATATAAATATGTTTTTAATTACACATATTGTATTTGGCAAAAATTAATGTTTTTACCATTCTAGAGACTGAGATATAAAACCTCCATATAATATAAATATCATTTATAATTAAGTTATAATCTTCGAAATACACACATACACAAAACACACCATAAATTTTGGAACATAGAAGATGTATTGTTTATCTCAACATGTAAATTTTTCCATTTAATATATATTTAAAAAAAATTTAAACTAAAAGTAATCACACGGATTATAACACTCCCTTATTAATTGAAAAAACGATACATTCTACCCCATTGATATATTGAGATTACTAAAACCATATCTAAATAAGAACTGTTTTTGCTAAGTTGAGGGAAAGTTTAGAAACATTCAATCAAAAACCTGTTGCTTGGGCTTCCCTGGTGGCGCAGTGGTTAAGAATCCGCCTGCCAACACAGGGTACACGGGTTCAAGCCCTGGTGCGGGAAGATCCCATATACCGTGGAGCAACTAAGCCCGTGCACCACAACTACTGAGCCCACATGCTGCAACTACTGAAGCCCGTGCGCCCAGAGCCCGTGCTCCACAACAAAAGAAGCCACCGCAACGAGAAGCCCACGCACCGCAACGAAGAGTAGCCCTCGCTCGCCACAACCAGAGAAAGCCCATGCGCAGCAACAAAGACCCAACGCAGCCAAAATAAATAAATTAATTTAAAAAACCCAAACACCTGTTGTTTGAATTAAATCTCTTAACATTTATTTGGGAATAAAAAATTTGAGTTAGAGATAAATTAGTTCAGGCTAAGTATAAAAAAGTAAGATTTCCTTTGTATTTTTTTCTCCTAACTGCTGTCAGAGAGTTGAATGTTTCTTCCAACTTATTTCTGTAATGTTTATTTATGTATCAATTGATTCTAATTTGGGTAAGTTACATTCCATTGAAGTTCATTCAATGATGAAATTCCATTCAACAATTCAAAAACTATTTTAAATTTTTTAACTTTTCATTATAGAAAATTTCAAAAGCAGGTTAAACTAGAGAAGACAGTATAATGAACCCTCATTTACCCATCACACATTTTATCACTCAATTATCAACTCACGACCAAGATCATTTCAAATGTATCCCTACCTATTCCTCCCTGTTCATATTAACACAAATTCCAGACATAATATCATTTATTTGAATTTCAATTAATATCTGAAAAGACAGACTCTTTTCCAAGATAAAATCACAGTACTGTTACCAGACCCAAAATAAGAATATCAATATTTCTTCAATATCACCAAATATCCAAAAGGTTTTCCTGAATGTCTCATTACTTTTCACAGTTTGAGTCAGAATACAGTTAATATCTCCTGTTAAAAACAAGACAGCAGGACCCAAATGAAGTCACTTATGCTAAGTGCCACATCACAAAACTGAAACTTAATTAGTTTCATCTTTCCCCGAAATGAATCTTAAACCAGTCAACCAGGAATCACCTGATCAGCACTAACTAATTAAGCAATCTGCCTGACAGATCCACGCAGTTCCCTAACGGAAAGTCAACTTGCAATAACCAACTGCTTTTTTTTTTGCCTAATAGAACTTTCTTGCTCCCTCTCCCTTCTGCCTATAAAAGTCTTTCATTTAATACAGGTCCTCAGAACTCCTTTCTTTCTACTAGACTGGATACTGCCCAATTGGAATCCAGTTTTACACACATAAACTCTTAAAAGGCCTCAGTTTATCTCTGAACAGGCCTGGTGTCAGGAGAGGGAACAGCAGGAGACCCCGGCGCACTGCCCCCCGGCGCACTGCCGCCCCGGCCCACTGCCGCCCCGGCCCACTGCCGCCCCAGCCCCTAGGCGCACTGAGTAACCACGCAGAGGTACCTGCTAAGTCCGGCGAGCTCGCTGCTTTCCCGCTGCCTCCGGAAGTGGTGGGCGAGTCCCTGGATCTTAGCTCCGCAGCGTTTGTGTTATGAGCTTTCAGACTTTCTTTGAGCACTTCTTTTTCCAGGATGGGTTGAGAAACTGGCCAGAGTTGAACTCGGACAGACGCAGCACCCAGCGTGGGTGCGCGGATGGATCCGTTTTGAGCCGGAAGCCAGACCGCGTCTGGGGATGGACTACTTCCGACTCAGAAGCCGGACCAGGTCTGGAGAAGGAGCGGTTTCGACTCAGAAGCCGGACCAGGTGTGGGGAAGGACCGGTTCCGACTCAGAAGCCAGACCAGGTCTGGGGAAGGACCGGTTCCGACTCGGAAGTCGGACCGGGACTGGGATATGACGGGGTTCAGCTTAAACTGGACTGGGTCCAGGCTGAGGCCTCAAGTGAGTAACATTTTGTTTTAAGGCTGAACAAGTAGGTTAAACTTACTAAAGATAATCTTGACTACAGTGGCCACGGTGGAGAACTTCTAACTTAGATAAACTTATCCATTTATGAGGTGCGCTGTAGCAAAAAGCGTCTCAGTCAAGCACTCACTATAGAGGGTGAAGGTCAAACTATTTTTCCTCTCCTCTGGCTTCTAGAGACCAGGATGAGAACTGCTACCACACCCCACTCGCTCCAGCGCCTGTAAACTGGATCCTGAGAAAAGTAGCGGAAGTTGGCAAAAGGTGAGAATTTTCACCAGAGTCATTTCTTCCCGATTTCTAACTGTGGTGCCTGGTCGAGAGAGGAAGGTAAAATTTCACATTTTCCTTTCCTTTCCAATGTTTTTAAGAATTGCCTTTTCTAAATTAAATTTTATTTTTTAACTATGCAAAATATTTACATGGTTCTAAAATCATAGTTATAAAACAAGGTCTATTCAGAGAAACCTAATAATCTAATTGGAATCTAACAATTCCAACACGCTACACCTGGTTTCCTCTCTCTCCTGTAGGTAAATATTTTAAAATGTATATTTTTCTTCCACTTTTACGTATAAGAAAATATGTTCATAGATATATTCATTGTGTATGTGTGTATATGTGCTTGTGTGTGTATGTGTGTGCATGTATGTATATATATATTCAAATCAACCCCCCCCACCCTTTCTTTGATAAGCAGTGGAAAAGTATATATACTTTTCTGTACTTTGCTATTTTCACTGAACAGTATGTTTTGGAGATCACTCCATGGCAGCACAGAGAGATTTTCTTCATTGTTTATAGCATAATAGACTCTATAGTGTGAATGTTCCATAGTTTATATTAGCAGCTACCTTTGGGTTTCTTTTTTCTTTCTTCTTTTTAAAGAAATGTTTACAAATACTGCTAAAATGAAGAGCCTGGTTATGGATACATCCATATTTTTTCCAATGCAAAAATATGGAAATAGAAAGTGGAATTGCTGGGTCAAATTTCATATACATATGCATTTTTCCTGTTTGTTACCAAATTTTCTCCATAATGATTTTATTTTGGCATACTCTTAATGATTTTTATAGGACATAGTAAATATGATAGTATAATCAAGTTTCTTAGGCTACTTTGTGCCTTCATATGATTCTTTCCTTTGGGAATTAAGAGGACTCCTATTTGCAATCATAGACTCACAAATTGAATTCCTATTTGAAAGTTGGCCTAAATAATAAATTGCTCAAACTGCTACATTGTATGCATTCATGAGGTGGAGAGTGCATGTCTGGAAGTGATGCAACTGGATGAGTTATTAAACCATAACTATTTTCTTATATTTATAGTCCCATGGAATTCCAGATACCATTGTCTTTTTTTTTTAAACATCTTTATTGGAGTATAATTGCTTTACAATGGTGTGTTAGTTTCTGCTGTATAACAAAGTGAATCAGCTATACATATACATATATCCCCATATCTCCTCCTTCTTGTGTCTCCCTCCTACCCTCCCTGTCCCACCCCTCTAGGCAGACACAAAGCACCAAGCTGTAGATACCATTGTCTTAAAGGCATTAATGCTTGCTGAATATTTTATTTCCATTTTGTATTCAATTTTGTATTCTTTTGTATTTGGGTATTCTGTAGTGATTTTTTTTCCTGAGATAATTCTCAAAAAAGCTTTAATGTGAAAATAATGGAAATAAAAGGGAAGATTTTGCAAAGTAAAGCATTTTTAATCACTTCTTAAACATTTTAAAGTCCTTTATGTAACAAAACCCCAGTATTATAAAAAGTAGTTCTGTGTTTTTGTTTGTTTACTGGTTAAGAATTCCCTTAGATTACAAATTGGGTAACTTACTTTTTCCCAGAGTACTTCAAGACCTAGGAATGATTTTAAGAATGTTTCACTTTCAACTCTGAAATTGCTTATGATCAACCGAGCAGAGTATTAGAAAACCTTTTGTCAAAGGGTAGAAAGAGGGAGGACAGGCAGAGAAAACATGTCAGAGGAGTTTCATTTTAAGTTTTGAGCTACTTCTCATTGCCACTCTTCCTTTTCAGCCAAGCATTGTTTTAGTCCGTAATCACTGTCTTTCCCTTATCATCTTGCATTCACACCTCAGCTCACCTTTATCTGGCTTCTGCTCTTCCCTGAAATGCCTCCCAAAGTCCAAAACAATATTCTGTTGACACTGTTCAATTCTTATCTTACTGGATATCACAGTTGCTTTGTACACTATTGATGACTTCCTCCTTTTTAAAACTTACTACTCTAGAATCAGTGGAACAGTCCTGTCCTGGTCTGTTCAGTCAAACAGTGGAGCTACTCAGCTCTCTTTCCTCCACCAATTTTCTTTTATATATGTATGGTTTCTCTCATTCTTCCAGCCCTCTATCTCATTTATACGTTTGATTCCACATAAACATGACTACAGAGCTTCTGAATCATGTCATTGTTTCTGTGTACCTCTTTTTGGATATGCTATAAGCCACTGACACTTAAAATATTCATCTTTCTTTACACCCTTTCCCATCAGTATTTCTTATCTCAGTTTATGTCACATTCACTAAGAGAATCTCAAAACTTCAGCTCTTATTTCAAAATTTTGCTCTCACATTCACCTCTAATCAATCATACAGTCTTGATATTTCTCCAGTAGGCCTCATTGCCTGTGTCTCTTTACCCATGGACCAAATTTAAGCTCTCGTCATTTCATGCCTTGTCCCTTTCAATAACCACCCAACTTGTCTCCTTGCGTGAAATCTTACCTAAATCAAGCCAATCATCTACATTGGGGCAGAAGGATTCATTTAACACAAATTTGATCCTGTCACTGGCCTGCTGAAAATATCCATTGCGTTCCCATCACGTACAGGATATAACCCAAATCAATAAGAAATGCCTATCCCTCTAGCTCATCCTCTGTGACTCCTTGCCTTAAATATCATGCATTTGCTTTATCAGATAATCTTTCATAGCTCTGTGCCTTCCCAAATGTTTCCTCTAGTCAAAACGGTTATCATCCAGTTCTTTCTTATCCTGCTTTTACATTTACTTTCATATTCAACTCATTGATTCCCCCAGAACAATCCCATCATTTTCTGTATAACTTTATCATAGTAAAGACCACAAAAAATTGAACTTCTGTGATTGTCTCTCTTCACAATAATGGGGTTGACTTCTTATGCTCCCAAACTCTAGCAAATTATATGGCATAAATAATGTTTGGTAAATGTGGGTTGAATTGGACTGAGAAAGGTGTATTAGCATTCCTGTATTGACTGAAATTGAACCAGGTTGGTGGAAAGAAAACCATACAAAAAGAATCAAGTCAATGGAATTGAAAGAATAAGAAAGAGCTAATAAGTAATATTTGGATGAATTAATTTATATGCTTAAATTATACTTCTCCTCCTACAGCATCATTTAGTGCCTGATTGACTGTCACCACATTTGTGCCAAGTGATTTTCAAACCATGGGTTGACGTGGTTATGAATTGCTCAGTTTTGTTAATTTTTTAAAGTAATTTTGTTCTATATTTCCTTTGCCCTATCTATGTGTTATACTACCTACTAATATCTGCTGGCTGTGTAAAAGACACCTAAATAATATTTATGGGCTTCATGTTCCCTAGTTTATGTTCATGAAAATGGTATTTGAAATTCCATTTGTTTATATGTATTTATTATTCAATTCAAATACAAATTTTACTTAGGATATGAAAACTCAGGGTGTAAGTTCTAAGTATTTAAGTGAATTTAATACTTAACATTCAAGTTCAACTTATTGCTCTAAAAATATGATTTCCCATTTCAAGGAGGTAGCTTTCATAATGTTTCTGAAACATCAGATATTTTCCAGTAAATTCTGAGTAAACTGATAAAAATCACACAGATTAACTTTTTGGGGTTTTTATACATCATTTTTCATTTATTTCACTTATATAAACTTCAAATAACTCACTCTCTTGAAAGGTCCTTAAGAAGAAAATATGACTTTTTTTTGTACACAAAGGCTACATATTGTAGACATTTCTTCTCTCTTAGCAACCCTCTTTTACCTTTAACTACCTTTTATGGTCTAATGTTTTGAAATACTCTATTTATATTCTAGTTTTAAGATAGACATTAGCTTGGAACACGAGCAACTAAAATAGTGTGTTTAAGGAGGGATAGGTAAAATATAGGCATTAGAAAATGCTGCCTGAGCTACATGTTTATTTTCAGTTTGTGAATTCCTTGATAGTGTTCAATAACCACAGAGAGGTTGAGGGATCAGATATCCAAAAATTAACCTGCATAATGATCTAGGCAGTGAATTCATAGACAGTTATGGAATTCCAGGGCTTGTTATTTGCACCAGATTTCCAATCCAGCTTTTTTGGTTCATATTTCATGTTCATATTTGCTAGACCTCTTTTTCTCTACGTATTGCAGTGGGCACAGTTCAGAGAAAAATTGTTTACAAGTTGTATTGAAAATATTTCTATATGCAAAGCGTTCAAAACTAACGGGGCATTTTGAGGCAATCAGCACACTGCCAAGTTCTTCCATCTTTCAACTCTCCATTTGATAGAGCCTAATTATTGCCAATGCAAACAGTTCTTATAAAGGATTAGGAATTTATATGACAAATAAACAATAGGAACAGATGACTTCTTCAAAGCAAAACTTTTTTAAAATTTAAAGTTCTCAAAAAATAGAAATTTAAATAAAAAATCATATATGTAAACCCTGCTTGAAAAGTTTATATGGTTCTTGGCTTGGGAGATTGCAAAAAAGAAGACCTAACAAGCCTCAGCTTAAATTTGGAAATTAACTTCAGAAATAATGCGGGTGGCATAGAAGTTTTCTGAAGAGTCTGGTAGGTAACAAATGAACAAGTATATACCCTAACTAAAAATGTATTGACTATATAAATAATTGCGTTGTATAAATTATATACATTATTTTATATATATCATTTTCTGAAAGTTTCTCTATACGTCTCTTCCTACATACTCTTATGGGTTTCAAGAAAGACTCATTTAAGACTCATTTTATTAAATTTAGATATTTGTCATTGGTGTTACAGCATTTTTCATACTGCATTATAGCTTGTTAAATATTAGTTTTTCCCACAAGATAACTTCTCTGTGACTAAAAATCCTAAGTCATCACTATATCCTTTCAACCTAAATATTTCATATTGCATAAACATATACTTTTTGAAAAAATAAATGAACATATAAAAAATTCAATATAACTATTTATAATGTCTCTTTTAAAGCTTATAAATATGGATCAAACAGTTTATAAGCAAACAATAAACAAATGAATAGAAATATTAAACGAAACATTCATCAGATTTAAGTGTTATTTTTCAGCGTTATCTCAAAATAGTCAATATTTGATGGATACTATCCAAAAAATATTGTGCAGGTTACAGGCTTACCACTAAATCCACCATTTGTACTATTTCTTTTGGGTAAAAGTTGTATACTTTTTCCCTGCATATAAAACAAGGGAGCAGTAGGAATGAAATTTGCTAATTTCAAAGTAGCAATAGAAATATTTTCAATACAACTTGTAATGCATAGATAACAAATTTAAGCAAAAAATCTCTCTAGATATTCCAAACATTTAAAAAAAGTAGGAGCTCTCAAAGCTAAAACATGCTTGCTTTTAAAATTAAAACCACTGACTATGTACTATTAAAGGACTATTTGAATCGCAGTATATTGGATTATTCTGTAATTGAAACTAGCATAAATAGTGCTTTATTAATTAAAGAAAAAAAATCAAGGATTTAGCCCTTAGTTTTAGATTCTATAACTTGCAACATTAGAGAAAAGCTAAGTTGTGTTTTTGCTATTTCTGACATTATTCTCGACTTGCACAAAACTTCACCAAGATTTTAATCGGAGAAGCAGAGGACCTTGCAGGAGGTTTACCACTTTAATGATTATAGATGGATACTTTGAAAGCTACAGATAAATTGAGGGAGTTAGATAAGTAGATAAATGATATGTAGACATATAATGAACTTTTCCATAATGGTTAATAAACACATGTCATGTGTTGTCCTCGTCTGGATTTGGCAGCCCTGTCTTCTCATGATAATCAGGATCCAATACCCCTGCCACTCTAAAAACTCCTCTCTTTGCTTATTACTGCTCTGTTGCCGTGAGGAGGCTACAATGACAAGGGACAGCCATAGCTTTAGGTGTTCTTGGGAAAACTATCTCCTCCCTGCTCACAACAAAACAAAGCAAAACAAAAAATCAGAAAACCCACATTTCAGAAAACAATGATCACTTTTCAAATTAATGTTAATATCTAATCTCTTTTGCCTTAAAAAAGTTAACTTAAAATGTTTCTTTTTGTTCTAAATGCAAAGCTATATTTTTAGCTGTAATCAAAAATACATGCACACATTACAAAAAATGTACATTTTTAAATGTACAAACATGACACAAATTAGTTTTATTTCAAACTTTAATCCAGTGGGGAAGAAGTGAAAGAAATGAAATATAAATATTGCCCCTTATTGCTAAGGTATCTTATCTAATATTTTTGCTTTGAAAATAGTTTCTTAACTGCTTGTCTTGATTTGGAAATTGATATTGTGATTCATAATAAAAAACGTGTACTTGCTCTAGTCCCCATTTCTGGCACAGAGTTCCTAAAACCCTTAGAATTTGCTAAGCCACAAAGGTATCTTTTGTGGTGTTTAGAAGGTTACTTTGGATTGCACCAAAAGTTGGGGGCTGGTTGCCAGGAGAACAACCAAGTGGTTAGAGGATTGGAATTTACAAGGGAGAGAGGCTAGGGACTGAATCAATCATCGATGGCCAGTGAGTTCGTCAATCATGCCTAAGTAATGAAGCCTTCTTAAAACCCCAGAAGGACGGGGTTTGGAGAGTTTCAGGGTTGGTGAACATGTGGGGATTAGGGAAGAGTAGTGTGCTTGGAAAGGGCATGGAAGCTCTGTGCTCTTTCCTCATACCTTGCCCTATGCATTTCTTCCATCTGGCTGTTCCTTTTATAATGAACCAGTAATCCAGTATGTAAAATATTTCTCTGAGTTCTGTGAGCCACTCTAGCAAATTAATCTAACCCAGAGACAGGGTTGTGGGAACCTCTGATTTATAGCCAGTGGGTCAAAAGTACAGGTAACAAACTGGGCTTGCTTGTGGCATCTGGAGGGGAGGGGAGAGGGGCATGCAGTCTTGTGGGACTGAGCTCTCAACCAGTGCAATTTGATGTTATCTCCTGGAAGATACTGTCAGAATTAAGTTGAATTGTAGGACACCAAACAGGTGTCAGAGCTTGTTTGGATGTGTGGGGAAACACCCTTCCTGACACGCACGCCTTCCATAGGCTGGAAATTGGGAAATTAGGTCCAAGAACCCAAAATAGGACCTAATCCTTCTTATTGGCAGTGAGATGAACTAGGTAGTTTCGTAATTTCAAAATCAGCTCTAATTTTGATATTATGTAATATGGTATTTCATATAAGTCTTTGACTACATTATGCGTTCATGTAGAAGATAACTCTTTTAAATATTCATTTTATATCATGGCAAGTTTTGGATATAGATTACTATGTTAGAAAAAATTGTTATAACAGAGTTGGGAAGAAATCCAAGATATCAATGTTGATCAATTCAAGATTAAAATGTAAATATTCAGTAGGTTAAATAAATTAAACTTTCATTATTAAGTAAATCCAATCTCTATCATATTTACCATTTAAGTCTAAGCAAATGGTGGCAATAAAAAGACTAATGAAAGATATTTTGTCTAGATATTAAATCCATTAAATATATAAATGAAGGTACCTTACATTCATAAGGATAATTCATATAACTTTATATAAATTATTTATTACAATAAAAATTATATAAAGGAAAAGTTATAAAAGTTTAAAGATACTGCCTTATCTAGATGTAGAATTCCATGTTTTAAATAGAAATGTGTCTAGCCACCAATTATCAGGTGTTGATCATCTGAGACATTATAATTTAGGTGTTATTTACTGAAAATATGCCATCTGTTGGAAGATTCAGAGTATACGGAGTAAATTAGCTATTTCTTTAGCACCCCTAAATCACTTTATATCTTTGTGATACATATAAGTTCTTAAAATATTTGGTAGTTGAAGAAAAAAAATATAGATTTAAAAATGTGGAGATATATACTTTAACACATTTTTCCATATGGGAGAGTTATAATTTTCACAGAGAAGCAAAGCCAAAGTTTATATATCACTTGACAAATCTCCCTGACAGTGAACATTCATTTTGGCATCATATAAACCACCAAATATACATGTGAACATCATGACTTAATACCTCAAACCATGACAAATTTTTTGCTGTCTTAGCTTGCCTTAATTTCAAAACATCATTATATGTGCTCTGAACAATATCAGAATCTGTGCCTTTTCAGTAAATCTGGTTCTCATCTTAACATTTTTAAAATGTATTTGTTTTTAATGGCTTTTCAAATGTAACAAAGACTGTCGTTTGAAGGGAGGGATAGAAGGAAAAAAGACAGCAGTAGCATTTTGTATTGATAGTATAAAATGTATCCTTAAGATTATAATTCACGTACCTGCTTATATATATATGTACAGATTTTATATGTATTACGATAAATGTTAACATTTTAATAGTACTAAATACATGGATACTGTGTCACTGATAGCTATTTATTACTTATTGACAGTGTGCTTTATGCTTGATGCTTTTCAAGAAGTTAAAGGTTTGTCCAAGGATAGAAAAGAATCTCCATTTCTGCCACGCCATTACTTTAAAATATAGGCTATTTTAATAAATTTACCAAATGAGAAGCATATGTGACCTATCAAGACCTACTTGGTGTCTTATTATAAATTTTTGAAATCTAGGATCTTATAAGTACATTCAAGTTGTGTTTCTTCTCCTGAGTGATTTGCTTATCAGACCAATGTATAAAGTGTGACTGGTCATTTCAGGAAACGCCTGTCATCCCCAAACCTTATAGGACTTGTGCACACATGAACTTGGAGTGTTGCAAATGTATGGCAGAAATGCTTGTTTGGGTTCCTTTGAGTGAATACCAGAGTGGGTCTAGCTGTGAAAATTAAAGAAAATGTGTACATGAGTGTCACTTAAGGAAAAAGCCATGGTTTTAAAAACTACACATATATTCTTACAAAGAAAGAAAAGCTTAAATTGGTATACTATAATACTTCAGTGCAAATTCCTGTGTCAGAACTTATGCTAGATATTTAACTGCTACGTGCTTTGGTTTTTCTCGTCTTTAAACTAAGAATGATAAAAGAAATAGCTGTGTCAAGAGTTTTTAGAGAGGGCTAAATGTATTAATAAGTGTCAAATACTTAGAATCATGTTTGATACATAGGAAGAGTTTAATCAGTATTACTTTTTTTTTTTTTAACGGTATGCGGGCCTCTCACTGTTGTGGCCTCTCCCGTTGCGGAGCACAGGCTCCGGACGCGCAGGCTCAGCGGCCATGGCTCACGGGCCCAGCCGCTCCGCGGCATGTGGGATCTTCCCGGACCGGGGCACGAACACGCGTCCCCCGCATCGGCAGGCAGACTCTCAACCACTGCACCACGAGGGAAGCCCTCAGTATTACATATGATGATAATCATGATCATGATCATGATCACAATGATGTTGGTGGGACTGGCAGTGGTAGGAGTGGTGGTGGTGGTGATGAAAACCAACTAAGCATGATGTCTTAGTTTGAGTACTTCCAAAAGCAGACACTAAGACAGGGGCTTAGTTACAAGTACAAATTATTGGGAGGAGGGTGCTCCTGGGAATGATTACAATGGAATAGGGAAAAGTAAGACCTATAAGAGAGATACAAAAATAAAGAGCATGTTATAAATGGATTATTAGTGAGGGCAACTGGAGCCCAGTCCTGCTGGGGACTCTGTAAGAAGCCCTGTAGAATTTGCCTTAGAATCATCCCACTGCGGTGTGGAAAGGGAAGGGGAGGGAAGGGAAGAAGGAAGAAAGCTGGGCATTTATTCACTGTCATCATTACCCTGTTGGTTTAAGGAGTTGTTCTCATGGTTCCCAGGAGCAGAGAAAAGAGAGACATAGGTACTTAAGGGAGAAGCTTTCAGCTTACTGGAAACCATCTCTATCTGCTATAGGTGAACTAGATGGGTCAAGGAGTTAAGAGTTAAAACATCAATGTAGTCTGCTTCTTCCAAGTTAACCTGTAACTATGAAATTAATACAATAAAGACTTAGGCAAATTCATGCAAAATTCAGACCAGATTATAAAGGAAAAGTTTGTCTAATAGTTATTGGTTTAGTAAAAAATAGGGGGACATTTGCATAGTTCTAAATTTTACATTTATAGATATATTCTAGACAATAAGTTTATTATATATTAGTTGTTAATTTATAGAGTTCTTCTTTATAAAGATTGTCTACCCACTTTCTTTTGTTCTAGTCAGCACAGGATTACTATGAAATTAATTGTTCAAGCACTTTACTTTTTTCATGATCTGTGACTGCCTCTTATAAGAGGAAATTCCATTACAGAAAGTTGCCAAAAGTACAGTGGCTTAGTGTTGTTTTTCCAAAGGCAGATTAAAAACTCTGCGAGCACTAAGTAGACCTTTGAGTTTAATCTATTTTCTTGGTTAGTTGTGGGATATTGTGATCTATGCACACATACAGTGTTTGGAAGATGCATCTCCCATATGAAGCAGAATCTGATATCCCACTTTGGATTTTACTGTAAAGAGACTGTCTTCTCAAATGGTTGATACCTTTTATAGATAAAGCAAAATAAATATTATACTATAATGCTAGAGCAACTCAAAACTAAGTGATTAGACTAGACTAGAGTCATGTTCCCAAATTGATGGTTAGGAACTCTGGAGGGCTTTGGATTTATAATTTTACATATAAATCATATAACATATATGCTGTATACCCTCTTTGACATGAAACATTTCACATTGAAAAAAAGGTGTGGTACATACATACAATGGCATATTACTCAGCCATAAAGGGACGAAATTGGATCACTTGTAGAGATGTGGATGGACCTAGACAGTGTCATACAGAGTGAAGTAAGTCAGAAAGAGAAAAACAAATATTGTATATTAACGCATATATGTGGAATCTAGAAAATGGTATAGATGACCTTATTTGCAAAGAAGAAATAGAGACACAGACACAGAACAAATGTATGGATAACAAGGGGGAAAGGGGGAGTGGGAGGAATTGGGAGATTGGGATTCACACATATACACTGTTGATACTATGTGTAAAATAGACAGCAGATGGGAATATACTGTATAGCACAGGGAACTCTACTTAATGCATTGTGGTGACCTAAATGGGAGGGAAATCCAAAAGGGAGGGGATATATGTATATGTATGGCTGATTCATTTTGCTGTGCAGTAGAAGCTAACACAATATTGTAAAGCAACTATACTGCAATAAAAATAAATTAATAAAAAAGTTGCTAAGGCTATTGTGAATAAAGAAAAGAAAAAGACTGATGAAGAAGGCAAAGTCAGTGTAGAGACTAGGAGACAGTGGAAGATGCATTTCGGAAGCCATACCTGGGGCTTTAAATCATTGCTGTTTTTTCCTGAAACTCTTGGAGGGATGAGTATTTAATTATTGTTATTTAAATATTATATGTGCATCTTTTTTATGGGGATACATCTCAAGAAAGTTGAAAAGCAAAAAAGTACTTGTGAACTGCCACTATAGAGTAAGCATTGCACAGGAATCACCAGGGAAGCTTCTGACACTGCTGAAAGTTTCTGTGGGAAATGTTCTCCAAATTTAGAGAGTTGTGTGTTTCTTTTGTTATTTTATCTTGAATTATTCAGTTTAAAATTTGCTGATCAGATGGTAGATGTGAAAGTCCACTTGTTCAGTGAATGCTAAGCTACTAGTAAGTAGTGTGATTAAACCCTTCATATGATTTCTGATTAATACAGAATAAGTAATATTTTGCACATGTATGTTTGGAAAAGATTTAAAGTATATTTCTTCATGCTCTAATGGGACCATTTTTCAGACTATCCTGGCAATCTAAAAAGTAAAATTAAGTACAGTAAAGTCAATTTTTTATTTATATTTAATTCATTTCAAATGACCTATAATGAAATTTTTTATCTACTTCTTATATACTACAGAAAAATTCTTACAATAATGTTACCAAAATAAAATATTTTTATTACTGTACAGTTAATTTATTACCAACTTTATGTTTTTAATAACCAACATCATCAAAATGTCTAATATATATAGACTGTATCTAATCCAAGTCTGGAAGGAAAATAAATTTCTGACTAAAACTATTAGACCTTAACATGTGGCTCATTAACAATATCAAAATTTATCATTACCACATACTTTTAAAACAAGGGTCACTGATTTTATTATTTATTTCTAGTCTTTGAAATAAATGCTCTGCTTTTGAAGAAGTTGCTTTGGAAGCTTATTTTTTCCCAGTATGTAGTAAAAGATAAAAAATTAAATTAGCTGATCCATCATCATGTAAGCTTTTCAAAATTGGGAAATATAAAAGCATTATAAAAGTAAACTTGAATGTTCATGATTATGGCTAAGAAAAGTGCAGTCACAGAAGTTTCACTGTACCAAGAATAATTCTTTCTCTGGATGATGACTTGAAGGAATCCAGTTTTTCTTAACCTCAGAAGAGGCCTATAATATGTTAGTAAACTTATATTCTATGGTGACACACTGAATTGCCATAGATTAACCCAGCATACTTTAGTCTTGAAGGATTTATTACATTCTGATCTACTGATCTAAAAGCCAGCAAGAGGACAGATGTGCTGGTGGTCAGGCCCTTTAGAAATATTTCACATGATCATGAAGTAGGGTGGAACAATTTTTTTTCATAACACAAGTCTAGCCCTGATAAGATGCATTTTTATAATAAAATCGTATTATCATAGACTCTGATCTGCATATGAAAATACCATCATATCTATTCTCTCAGCTTTCCATGGCCCCACTTAGGTTCTCTTTTTTTTTTTTTTTTTTTTTTTTTGCAGCACGCGGGCTTCTCACTGTTGTGGCCTCCCCCGTTGCGGAGCACAGGCTCCGGACGCGCAGGCTCAGCGGCCATGGCTCACGGGCCCAGCCGCTCCGCGGCATGTGGGATCCTCCCGGACCGGGGCACGAACCCGTGTCCCCTGCATTGGCAGGCAGACTCTCAACCACTGTGCCACCAGGGAAGCCCCCCACTTAGGTTCTCTTACAAGCAGATGCTGTGTCAGCTACCAGACAGTGAGCTGGTCTGATAGTGCTCCCTCAAACCTGCTTACCTCTTCCTTTACTCTTTCCTTTCTTTCCATATTCCTCTCTTTTCATCCATTTATATCTGCATGCTTGAGTCATCTTGTGGGCCAAGAAAAATATTTAAGCCTGCAAAGAGCAGAAATAAAATAAACAAAAGCTGGCGTCCTGTTTAGCATGTTTCATTTTGTGAGCCCATCAATTATTACTAATTGCCAGGTTTTGATAATCTATATTTGCTTTTATTGTGAAGTTAGCATATAGATCTTATAGCTAAATCACAGAGTCCTACTAGTAAATTCCCAGTAAAACTCAATATAGGCAGAAAGAAATTCTGGGCAGAAGAAGATGCAAGAATCAATGCTTTGAGGCAAGAAAGAAATTATTATAGTTGCAGAAAAGATCAAAGTCGGTTGGAACTTCCCTGGTGGCGCAGTGATTAAGAATCTACCTGTCAGTGCAGGGGACACGGGTTTGAGCCCTGGCTTGGGAAGATCCCACATGCTGCGGAGCAACTAAGCCCGTGCACCACAACTACTGAGCCCGCGTGCCACAACTACTGAAGCCCACATGCCTAGAGCCCATGCTCCACAACAAGAGAAGCCACCGCAATGAGAAGTGGGAGAATGAGTTGTGAGGGCAAGAGTAGAAGCTAAGGAATGCTTAGGAAGCTATTGCACTCATCTATGTGAGAATTGTGGTGACTATATCATGGTGGTGGTAGCAGGACAGATGGAGAGAAGTCAGTTGATTTGAAATACGTTTTGAGATATATCCTGCATAATTCAATGGTGGGATAACTAGAAGGATCTGGAAAGAGGATAATCAAAGATGACGAATACTTTCCACTTGAGCAGCTGGGTGGTACCATTTACTGAGGAGCTTAAGTAAGAACAGATTTGAGATTGGAGTGAGGACTGAAGAGTTCCTTTGTGACATGACATTATCACATTAAATGCTCTTTTCAATATTAAAGGAAAAAATTTAAAAATCTGTCTCAATCATGCTATTTCCCTTATTTTTTCTTTCTCATTGTTTCTTGAAAAAATATTATCTTCATGTAGTTAAAGATATAGTTAAAAATAGACAGATATAAATATAGGTATAGTTAAACCGCTCATTTACTCATCAACCTCTTAGTCTTTGGCCTCTGATTCCACTACTTCACTAATATGCTTACAGTTATTACAGTAGTACGTTGTTTCTCAATGTTCGGTTCTCAAAACAGCAATATATCAGCATCACCCAGGACATTGTGAAAATTAAAATTTGCAGGTCCTACCCAAGATCTGTTTCTGAATCAGATTGGGCCCAGGAATTTTTGTTTTAAAAAGTCTTCCAAGCAATTCTGATGTGGGGCAAATTTTGCAAAAACACTTTGGTGGTAGGACGCTCTAGTGCATCACCCAGATCTCCCCTTCATGTCTGAGGCATTCATTCTCCCAGCTTCTGGAGGCAGAGATACTCTTACTGGCAACAGAGAACTCTTTACTAAGCCCCCCTCACTAAGAGGAATTGCCCGCCATCAAAGAGAGCTGAGAGCCATCTGGTCCCAACATTATATCCTCTCCTCAGAAGCATCCTATCTCTGTGACAAATAGATGGAGGGGCTGGTATTAAACACCAGGCTCCCTTGCTTCAAGGTGGGCAACTATGAAAGGTCATCCCATTTTCAGGATTCCCTCAAATTCCAGCTGTAATCACATTATAGTTCATTGTCTCCTTTTGTTCAGTCCTGATTCCCTCACCCCTCATGGGTATTTTTTCCATAGTACTCTCCAACAATCTTTTTGCAAGCAAATCTCAGACTTTTGATTTCTGATTCCTGGAGAATCTACACTACAATAATTACCAATGGCATCCTCAGTGGCAGAGGTAATAAAATATTCAACATCTGTTTCATTCAGCTGCTATAATAGTTGTTGTTCTATAACCACCATTCTCTCCTTGAAACCTCCTCTTAGTTCCAGAACGCCATTGCTGTCTGGTCTTTCTCTCATCTCTTGATTTGACTTTCTCACGGTCCTTTTGAAGATTCGTTCTCACCATTCATTCTCTCAGTCTTGATATCACTCTATTCTTGTTTTTTTTTTTTTTGTTTGTTTGTTTTTTTTGCGGTACGCGGGCCTCTCACTGTTGTGGCCTCTCCCTTTGTGGAGCACAGGCTCCGGACGCGCAGGCTCAGCGGCCGTGGCTCACGGGCTCAGCCTCTCTGCGGCATGTGGGATCCTCCCAGACCGGGGCACGAACCCATGTCACCTGCATCGGCAGGCGGACTCTCAACTACTGCGCCACCAGAGAAGCCCTGATATCACTCTATTCTTGCTTGTCTTTCCACCTAACTCTCCCTTAAAATGTCTTTAACCATGCTGTACATTAAATCTCCAGAACTTATTCATGATGACTATAGTTAATAACACTGTATATTTACTTAAAATTTGCTAAGAGAGTAGATCTTAAGTGTTCTTGCCACAAGATAGAAAGCTATGTAAGAGGTGATGGATGTGTTAGTGAACTTGGTTGTGATATTTTTTCGCGTTGTATATGTATATTAAATCATGATGGTGTACATCTAAAATTAAAAGAAAATCATATTTTACATCCTAAATATATACATTATTTATTAATCATACCTCGATAGAGTTGGAAAAATATCTTTTACATCCATAGAATCAAAAAGATGCCAAGTTTATATTCTACTTCAGAACTCCAGTATTATGTACTCATTTTTTTTACTAGACATTTACAGCCTGATGTCCAAACAGCACATCATGGAATAATTTATTTAACACATTGATTAGGTATATCTTACTTATCAGATATTCAAATGTATCAGCAAATTCAAAATTGAACACTGTCTACTCCCTCAAACTCTGACATGGTATGAGCTAGGTATGTGAGTGAGAAAATCATCTGAACTTAGGGGATGTAAAGCAAGTATCTTGTTGCTGGAAGCCTGTGCTGATTGGGTCAATAGATTTTAAGAGAAGTTGAGAAATGGGTAGCTCATCCCCTGAGGAGAGGAAGCCAGCAGTTCCAGGGAAAATTGCTATGTCATCCAATAGACGATCCACTGGTCTTTCAATTCCCTCCTAGGTTAGAGTCCAGACTCCTTAGGGTCCTTCAGATAACAATACAGTCTAATTTTCTAGTCTCACATCCTGACATTCTGGTCACTTAAAACTTATGATTTGCTTAATACAACGTTCTTTTTTATCTCTATGTGTTTCCATCTGCACAAATTATTTATTTTACCTAGAATGCCTTTCTTTTGTTTCCCACTTTTTTATCCTTTTTTTGGTTGAAGTATAGTTGATTTACAATATTAGTTTCAGTTGTACAGCATAGTGACTCAGTATTTTTACGGATTGTACTCCATTAAAAGTTATTACAAGTTAATGGCTATAATTCCCTGTGCTATACAATATATCCTTGTTGCTTATCTATTTTATACATGATAGTTTGTATCTATTAATCTCATACCCCTAATTTGCCCCTCCCTCATGTCCTTCTTTGGTAACTACTAGTTTATTCTCTATATCTGTAATGAAACCTACTCAACCTTACAATTTGCTAAATTGATATTATTCCAAAAATATTTATTGAGTATCTTCTCTGTGCCTGGAAATACTCTAGAGACTACTAAACAAATGTAATATGAATCTCTGCCATATAGAACTCACATTCAAATGAGAGAAGACAGACAATAAACATTAAACACTATGAATGAGTATGGATGCCATCAGTTAATAACTGGTATGGCTTAACAAAACAGAGTAGGTTAAAGGAGACTGGACAGTGCCAGAGGATGCAGGGAGCCTTGTTGTAATTAAAAATATGGTGGTCCAGTTAGGCATATAGAGAAAGTCATCTTTGAGCAAAAACTTAAAGGAGATATGGGGATTTGCCATGTGTCTCTCTGGTGGAAGAGTCTTCCAACCTGAGGAACCAGTCAATGTAACAACCCTAAGATAAGGGGGTTGGGCTTGGGCTTCTCTGGTGGCGCAGTGGTTGAGAGTCCGCCTGGCAATGCAGGGGACATGGGTTCGTTCCCCTGTCCGGGAAGATCCCACATGCCGCGGAGCGTCTGGGCCCGTGAGCCCTGGCCGCTGAGCCTGCGCATCCGGAGGCTGTGCTCCGCAACGGGAGAGGCCACAATGGTGAGAGGCCCGTGTACCACAGGAAAAAAAAAACAAAACAAACAAAAAAAGAGTGCACCTGACATCTGTGAGGAATAGCAAGGAGTTTTGTGGCCAGGTAAAGTGAGCAAGAGTTCCCTTTAGGAGAGTTGGAGATGGTGGGGCCATAGTACTATCATTGGCCTACATCACAGAGCATACTGTGTGCCATTGTAAGAACTTTGGCTTTTGGATGAAATTGGTAGCTATTGAAAGTTTTGAGTATAGGAGTAGCATAATCCAACTTCCTTTTTAAAAGGACTCCTATAGATGCTGATTTGAAAATAGGCTATAGAGGGACAGAGGCAGAGCAGAGATACAACTTGTGGAGTCATGGCTATACATAGAGTTTTGTCTTTTTTTTTTTAATATGAAACTGGGTGTGATAATACTGGAGTATCCCAGTATTGTGCCTGGGATACTCCAATATTAAAAGTCATGAAAGGAAAGGAAGATTCAACCACGTAGATTGAGAAGAAATAGCCAAGGAGGTAAGAAGAAAAACAAGAGAGTTTGGTGACACAGAAACCAAGTTTAAAAAAAAAAGTTTATTATGGATGAGGGAATAATCAACTGTATCAAATTGGGCAGCTCTGTGAAATAAGATTACATTTTCTATTACTTTTCTATGCTGTCTAACAAAGTACCACAAACTTAGGTGTGAGGTAACTTATTGTTTCAGAGCTTCCCAGCGTTAGGAGTCCAGTATATTTTAACTGGGTTCTCTGCTCAGGATGTCACAAGGCTTAAATCAAGGTGTGAGCTGGCTGCACCCTCATCTTAACACTTAGCTAGGGAATGATATTCCAAGTTAATTCAGGTTGCTGGCAGAATCAAAACTATGAACATATATTTATTATTTCCTTTTTAAAATTTTTTTTAATTTTATGTTTCCTTTTTTTAGGTAAATACCTATCAAGTATCTAACAATGTGCAGTAGTTACTCTACTAGGTGCTGCAAAGAATAAAATGGTTAATTACACTGAGATACTTTCTTCAGAGAAAACATACTATTGTCTGTTAGATGAAATCCGTAAACGAACAAGTATAGAGGTTATTCTAAGAAAGACATGTTCATTTTAACTTGGGGCATGAGGAGTGTGGGGAATGCTTTTTAAAAGAAGAATGGGATTTCACAAATAGAAAATGCCTTTGGCTACTCAACTGCCATCTGCCTTGATCAAAAGTAGGTTGGAGGGAAAGTCAGAACAGAAAAATATAGCTGTCTTAACCAATTGTCATTAAAATACTTTAGTTTTGCTACTTTTCAAATAACATGTGACCATGTGGATACAAAACTAGTGTTCTTCTCTAGGGTCAGAGAAAGAACCCAAGCCAAAGGGGCCCTGAAACCAAGCTTCATTTACCTCCTGGTAACCCCACTTCTGCTGGAAGTGTAGGGTAACAGATCACTTAGGGGTTGAAAGCATGGCTAAGCAGTTGGTCTTTAGTAGTTAAAGGGGAGTTACTGAATCAAATGTAAAGTGTGAGGAATTACCTGTGTGATTCGCATCACGAACCAATTTTATCTAGAACATCCGGATGGGGGAGAAAGGAATTTGTTGGGTTTTTATTTTGTCATGACTTGTTTATAAAATTTATTTCATTCTCCATTATGTTATACAAGTGCAATTAAGAGGAAAAAATGAAGCCATTTATTCATGTGAATTTTATAAAATAATTATCAATTCTATGTATTTATGAAAAACAGATCCTTTTACAGCTTATTTAAAAATGTAAAACATTTAAATTAGCTCTGAGATTTGTCTTTGAAGTAAAATGTTTATGTAGATGTACTAGTTTTTCCAACAAAAGAAAGGAAAATTTAGTTTTTGTTTGTTGTTTCTATTTTCTATCTTGCGTTGTTTGCTTCCTTGATTCCAATTGCAAGCTGAAATTGAACAAATTATTTCTCTGACTGATGCAGAACTTTAACTGAATTAACATGCCTTTTCTAACCTGTTACCTATAACCTTGCTACTCAAAGTGTGGTCTGTGGATCTCATTAAAGTTTGAGAAGAACTGGCCTATAAGACCTAGAAAAAAAGACCTTTCAGGCAGTTCTTGGAAACACTTTAAAAATCCTTGTCAAAAACAAACCATTACATTATGTATATAAATACAATTAAAATGTCTTTATTTGTTCTTTATTGGTGACATGAATACTGTGACATATTACCTACAGTAATAAAACTGGCAGCTAAAAATGTTATTCCCATGCCTTCTAAACCCTCCTAATTCCCAGAAATTCCTCCCATGAAGAACAAGGGAAAAGAAAGTCCATTCATTTGTATGAAAAATGGAACACGATTCATCATAACTCTTTTGAGGCTTTCACAAGACTGTGAGTAGCTGTAAAAAATAAGTTTTTGAAAGCTAAGAGATTCTACACATATTTTATTTGCTTATTATCTTACGATTTATACACATACTACTGCCAAAAATGAGCGGAGGCCCATTTTTTTTAACTTATTCTTAAGACTTGTCTTATTCCTGTACATAAATTACCACTGGCATTTTTGCTAAAAATAATAACCTGTTATTTGTGATAATCCTCTATATTGGTTATTTCCATGTAAATATATTAGAATAATAGATTTGTAGAAGTGAAATAATAAAGGTCAATTAATCCAACCTCTTACCGAACAGATGAATCTACTCTGCATTGGAAACTATTGCTTGGTTGTATGGTGGTGACAAGCAATTCCAAAATTTTGAGGCTTACAACACTTAAGTCATATCTGACTGCAGCTTGGGGGTGTTGTGTGAGGCTCTATTCCTTGTGCCTTCATTTCAGAATCCAAGCTGAAAATCCAGCTTCTATTTGGGACATATTATTCTCATACCAGAGAATGAAAAACAAAAAAAACCAAAATGAGATTTAGCAGAAAGACCTATCAACAGTTCTTAAAACTTCTCTTCAAACCGGGCATATGTTAGTTAGGCTCATATTTTATTGACCAAAGTGAGTGTCTTGCACAACCTTTCCATGGTGCTGGAAAGAATTCTCCTTCCAAGGGAAGGCAGTGCAAGTACATCCAATTTGAGGAAATGGATAAACCTCTTACAGGGAAGGGGAGCAAATAATTTGGAATGATATTTTTTTAGTACAATTCAAGATTTACCTAAGTTTAAATTAGTTAAGTTACTTACTTTAAATTGCACAATGCGGAGGCCACTCCAGCCTGGGGGAGCATAGTCTATACTAAGTAACGATTATTTCCATCTAGTAATACACAGTCATCTATCAGCTCTACTCAGTCATGAATTCACTCACTTCATACAGTCAAATGCAAACTCCAGCCATTGTGAAGAAGAAAAAGTTTATCTCAATGTGAATTTTCTCCTTTAATAATCCTACCACTTTTGCCTACAATGCCCAGTTTTCTTGTTCTGTCTTTGATGGGCCAGAGCTGCCTGTGAGCTCATTTTTCCCTTTATTTCTCTTTTTCCCATCCTAGCTTACTTCTACAGCTTTTAAAGCTTTACTTTCTAATATGTAAATACTGTAACCAAATTTCTATCAAGGTTTTATTTCACTTGGGAAACATAATTCTTTTTCAGTGAAATTGAATATGTCTCCTTAAGAATATGGGTCAGCAGTGAGGATGATGGTGGTAATTGTGGGTTCTGTGTAGCCGATTGAGTGGGAAGGGTCTTCTGTCACCCCCTGTGTAGAGGAGTGTCTTCTGCAACACTGCATTTGATAGGTAGACTTTTCTCTGGAGGCAACAATTTCAGACTTGCTAATGGATAGCTATAAATCAGTGAGAAGTTAAAGCAAGGGAAAATCATAACTCTTAGTTTGTAATACTAAGCATTTTATTATAATATCAAAATCAAGTAATGCCATTTTTGCCTGTATTTTGTAATGAGAAATAGCTATAAATTTAGCTATATCTAATTTCTCACAAAAAATTATCTTGAACTGATGAACACAATTTTTTCTTTTCTCTCTTTTTTTTCTTCCTTGCCCATCTATACATAAAATAAAATACAAAATTTTTTAGGCAATTAAAAAATGTTTCTCTTAGTGGATGATATATGAACTAACTGGATAATTTCCTGAATTTCAATTTCCATTTGTATATGTACACATGGCCTGATTTTTTTTAAGCCTAGACAAAAGTTTTTCTGTGGTAGACTTTATGTTTCTTGTTAGAAGATCATTTGGGTTCTGTTGGTAAAACTGTTCAAAGAATGAGGATTTGTGCCGCCAATCACCTATATTAAAAACAATAAATTTACAAATATTTAAAATCAAATATTGAGGTGTGTTTGAATGAACTACAAGTCCTTTGTTGAAAACTTCTGGGAAGAAACTATCTTAAAAAAGCTTTAGAAAAAAGAAATAAAGTAATCACATACACCTTAACCTCTGTGGATTACAGAATTGCTTTTAACTGTACTGTTTGCTACTACTTTAAGTCTAGTGGGGTTTCCATTTGTTTGACTAAACCAGGGAGCTGCACTAGAGAACCTTGTATGACTGATTTATCACTACTGACTCTAATCAGGGAGCCGTTTCTTCACATAGTCTCTCTTGCCTGAAATATTTTCCCTGCTGTGCCATTTAGTTTGATTGGAAAAGCAGTGATCCTTCCTCTATTTTTGTAGTAAAACCAGAAAATTTCCTTTTTGCCCTTCAACCATCTTTGAAAATATATTTCAATAATTCAAAAGTTTGTAAACTTACAGCAATATGACTTTTTGTCCTTGGAGAAACATAATCTAGTATATAAATTGAAGAATAAAGCGTATTCTTCCAGACTGGTATTTTTGTAGAATTAGGTATTATGGGAATCTTATCTGACGTTTAGGTCACTACTTTATCTTAAAGATGGTAATAAAATTCTAGTAGCATCCAGAGTTATGTTGTTGCATTTCTTAAAAGAGCATTTTATACATGAAACGGAAATATGCTTACTGAAACTGATGCTCTGAATACAGGTTTTTCATATTTGGGGCTTTAAAATTTTTGTAGGGTATAATCATTTAATCGTATAATTAGACTTTATATTGTGAACAAAATAATAGCTCTCGTACTTCTATTTCTAAATGAGAAAATGGCTAAATGCAAATTGAAACCACTTAGAAATGTCTAGATAGCTGGAGGGGATTCACCCTGAAAATGAGAGTTAGACCAGAGGTGATAAATCTCGCTTATTTAAAAATGCTAAATAGGACACCAAAGCACTAAGATTAACCTTTGCCTGCAATTCTTGAGGTGCCTCTTTCACTATAAACTCTGTAACAGCTATTGTTGAAATTGTTTCAAATTTAAACTAAGTTAAGTACAGGTACATGATTTATCTAGCTAACCCTATTATTCCACAAGATTCTAGAAAATTTCTTTACATCTATTATTTTGAATAATTTATTCCTCTTGAATTATAATTTGTTTTAAATAATTGTATGAATTTCTTGTGGGGCTGGAGCTGTGGGGAATGAAAATTGGGTAAAACTTGGAATTATTTATAGGACTTGTAAAATTTTGTTTTGTAATACAATCTGACATGATATTTTCTTCTTAGATGAAAGTACTGAGGCTTGGGCTACATTCAAAGGGAAATAAAAATTTGAAACAGTCTTTCAGGAAATTAAGATTTTTATATCTTATATTTGGTAATTTCCAGTTCTTCAGACTATGTTGCATGTGTCACAGATACATATATATGTGTGTGCATACGTCTATCAAAAATCAAATAATTGGTTATTTAAGAATTTTAAAATAAATTCAGTGTGAAAAAATTGGTCAGAATAGTAAAATTGTGGCTATATATTTGTTCCAAAACATAGTGAGTTAGATATATTTAGCCTCGTATTTCGTTGTAGAACATGATTAAGTCACCAAAATTATTAAAGTATGAATTTATAAACATATAAATGAATGTATTTTCCAAGATTAGTTTTAGTCCTTTGTGTGCCAAAGGAAAATGCAAAAATGTGAAATGACTTTTCACTAATATATTAAAACCTATTATATTTTAAAATTTGTAAAGTTCTAGATTCCTAATCATGAAGTTGTCTCATAACCCTCTAGACAAGAACATATTTTTTAGGCCATATAACACCTAACTGCCCCCCCTTTTTTTAATACATTGCTAGAAAAAGACCTTTATGGAAAATACTGTGGTAGAAAAAGTTCTGTTTTTATTATCCTAGCAAAATCAGGTCACCCAAATTTTTTATATTTCTAGTTATGGTGCGAAGTAGCACCATAGCTAGGGTTTTGTGTAGTTTTTTTTGAGTTAAAAAAATCTGTAAAACAATGTCCTTTTGATGCTCATCTATATCAATTCTTAGAACATGTCAACTAAAAAGTATGCCAAAAATGTGATTTAGAGTTTAAAACCATTAAAATTTAATTATTGAGACGTTTATTCAAAGTTAATTCAACCAAAAAGCAAATGGATATAGTTTTATTCACATCCTCTAAATTTATTTACATATATATGTATACAGCAAATCATAAAGAAAATGGAATATGATGTTAAAAGTAGGCAAACCTGAGTAATCGATATATGATGTTCTTTATAATTATTTTCAACTAAAAAGTTAAAAATTTAAAAATATGCAAGCTTGTTTCCATTAGTTTGTAACAACTGAATTTGGAAACAAATTCAACCAAACTGGTTAACTTTGGAGCCCTGCAGTTGTATACAATTAAAATTTATATATATTTACTGTTCACTTTTATTTCCATTTACTCTCATTTAGCCATATTTCTTAACACCTGAAACTCCAACTTCAAATGAATAAATTTGAGAATGTTGATCACACTCTCCTCCTTGAAACAGTGTTCACTCAGCTTTGAAGACACCATAATTCTCCTGGTTTTCCTCCCACATCTCTGGTTGCTCCTTCTCACCCTCCTTTTCTAATTCTTCCTTCTCTCCCTAACCCTCTAAACATTGGAGGGCTCAGTCCCAGTCTTTGGTCTCCCTTGCCACCCCATCTTTATTCCTAGCTTGGTGACTTTATATAGTCTCTTGCGTTAAACTGCAATGTGTGTGCCGAAAATTCCAAAGTGGACATCCCTCACTAGTACTTCTATTATTTCCAGACCTCTGTGTCCAACTGACTACATGATATCTCCGCTTTGATCTTAAGCTAGCATCTCCAACTTGACCTCTCTAAAAGTGAGCCACTACTTTCCCTCAAGCCTGCTTTGGCCGTCCTCTCTATGTTGGCTGACAGCAACTGTAACCTTTTAATATATTTTATTTCTGGTTATTTCAGTATGTCATTAGCCATATGTTCAATTATTTTCAAGACATGTCTCTTTCTATACATTCAATTGAGCATACCTTTAATGTATCACGTTTATATGGGAGAACAAAACACCTGGAGTCATCCCTGCTCTCACATTATCTCACACTACACATCAGATTCCTCAACCTATTCTGGTCTACCTTCAACATGTATCTCTAGATTCTGATCCAACTCTTAACTGCCTCCATTGTTACATTCCTCTCCCAAGCGACCAACATCTAACCTATATTATTGCAAAGTCTTCTAATTGGTCTTATTTCTGACCTACACATTCTGTATCCTTTCAGACTATTCTTTTTTAATATAAGCATTGAAAGCAACAAATTTCCCTCTAAACACTAGTTATATCCCACAAATTTTGATATGTTAATTTTTAGTATCACTCAGCTCATAGTATTTTCTAATTGCCTTAGTGGTATTTTTTTTTTTTTTTTTTTTTTGCGGTACGCGGGCCTCTCACTGTTGTGGCCTCTCCCGTTGTGGAGCACAGGCTCCAGACGCGCAGGCTCAGCGACCATGGCTCACGGGCCCAGCCGCTCCGCGGCATGTGGGATCCTCCCGGACCGGGGCACGAACCCGTGTCCCCTGCATCGGCAGGCGGACTCTCAACCACTGCGCCACCAGGGAAGCCCTTAGTGGTATTTTTGACACATGAATTAATTAGAAGTGTATTATTTGGTTTTATAAATTTAATATCTTCTAAAATATGTTAGTGTGACTGATTTCTAACTTAATTTGATTGTAACTACATAATATAATTATTTTGATTGCAGTTCTCTTAAATTTATTGAAAATTGTTTTATGACCCAATGTATGATCAATTTTGGTGAATTAATCATGTTCACTTGAAAATAATGTGTATTCTGCAGTTGTTGAGTGTGCTTTTCCTCCACATAACAATTAGGAGAAGGTAATTGGTACAGTTCAGATAATGTATGTCTTCACTGATTTTGTATATTTTACTTTTTAGTTCTAGAATTTCCATTAGTTCTTTTTTTTTTTTTTTTTTTCTTTTGCAGTACGCGAGCCTCTCACTGTTGTGGCCTCTCCCGTTGCGGAGCACAGGCTCCGGACGCGCAGGCTCAGCGGCCATGGCTCACGGGCCCAGCCGCTCCACGGCATGTGGGATATTCCCGGACCGGGGCACAAACCCTTGTCCCCCGCATCGGCAGGCGGACTCTCAACCGCTGCACCACCAGGGAAGCCCCATTAGTTCTTTTTTATAGTTTCCATTTCTCTGTTGAGATTTCGTATTTTTTTATTCATAGAAGGATGCTTTTCTTTGCTTCATTGAGCATAATTAAAATAACTGCCTTAAAGTTAACTAATGTTTACTAATTCCAACATCTGAGTCTTTTCTCTTTATACTGGGACCCATCTTGTTTCTTCATATATTGAGTAATTTTAGATTATATCTCAGACATTATGATTATTTTATTATAGAGACCCTGGAGACCCTGGCTTCTATAACATTCTTCCAAATGGAATTGATATAATATAATATATAGTATAATACATAACATAATATGTTATATACATAATATAAAATAATACTGTTATATATAAATATATATACATATATATATATGTATATATGTATAAAACAGTATAAGCATTTCTAACCCATACCCCTGTGGTAAACAACTTTATCAACTAGAATACAGTCCTTTTTTTTTTTTCTTTCAGCCTTAAAGACTCCATTTCCAAGGTTACTTAGGTCAGCAGCTGTCTTTCATATTCCTTCCGTGAGGTTGTTTGTAAGACAGTTAGGTGGTTTTTGTCACACTCTGCATTTCATCCTGAGATACACCCAGCCTCCTGTTTTTTAAAATTTGTATACATTGGGCTTCCCTGGTGACGCAGTGGTTGAGAGTCCGCCTGCCGATGCAGGGGACACGGGTTTGTGCTCCGGTCCGGGAAGATTCCACATGCCGCAGAGCGGCTGGGCCTGTGAGCCATGGCCGCTGAGCCTGTGTGTCCGGAGCCTGTGCTCCGCAACGGGAGAGGCCACAACAGTGAGAGGCCCGCGTACCGCAAAAACAAAAACAAAAACACAAAACAAAACAAAAAAATTTGTATACATTAAGGTTCCTTGTTCCTTAAAGTTCATTTGATTTTGACAAATGCACAGTGTTGTTATCCACAATTACAGTGTTACAGAGAATAGCTTCATCATCCTGAAACATTCCCTGTGTTTCATCTAGCTAGTGTCCCCTCTTCTCCAGAATCCTTGACATTTACTGATCTTTTTAGAGTCTCTTTTTAGTGTTTCCCTTTTCAGAAATTCATGTAATTGAAACCATAGAGTATGTAGTTTTTTCAGACTTCTTTCAATTAGCAATAGAAATTTAAGGGTCATCTATGTTGTGTTCATTACTTGATAGCTCATTTACTTTTATTGGTAAATAATATTCCATTTTATACATATAGCATAGTTTGTTTATCCATTCATCTATTGAGAAAGATCTTTGTTTCTTCCAATTTGGGGAAATTGTAAATAAAGCTGTTATACACATTCATGTGTGGGTTTTTGTGTAGATATAAATTTTCAAATCATTTGGTTAAATACCCAGAAGCACAATTATTGAATCATATGATAAGCTTATGTTTAGCTCTGTAGGAAACTCCCAAACTACTTTCCAGAGTGGATTGTGCCATTTTTCATTCTCACCAGACCCGAATGAAAATTCTTGCTGTTCCGTGTCCTTGCCAGCATTTGAAATTGCCAGTTTCTTAGACTTTAGCAATTTTAATTGGTGTGTAGAGGTATCACATTATTGTTTTAACTTGCAATTCCGTAATGAAAAACCATATTGATCATCTTTTCATGTGCTTATTTGCCATTGTGTCTCATCATTGGTACTCAGATTTTTTGCCCATGGTTTAATTGGTATGCTAGTTTTCTTACTGTTAAATTTTAAGAGTTCTTTTTGCATAGTTTGGATACAAGTTCTCTATCAGAAGTGTGTTTTCCAAATATTTCCTCTCAGTATATGGCTTGTTGTTATGTGCGGATCGCATACTGAAGAAATTAATTTTTCTATCATTGCTCAAAATTTTCCAAATCAAATGAGGTAAATGTGTTTAAAAAGCATGAATCTGAGGTCTTAGTCTATTCTAATGTGTAGTGGTTCCAAATATAAGTAGTTAAACACATAGCTTGTGCGCTCTCTCTCTCTCTCTCTCTCTCTCTCTCTCTGTGTCTCAATATAACAGTTTCATGAGTATAAGTGAATGTTTGTGTATACATGTGTATTTTACCTGTAGTGAGTTCAGTTGCCTGATAAAAATCAACCAATTCATTGGTCTTTATACGGTGGATATTCATGAAAAACAAAAAGATTATATCACCATTCAAGTCTGAAACAAGTAACAGATCCTGCGTTGCATAAAACTGGAATGTAAGCACTAACATAGTAGCAGTGATTTTAACTGTCTTACCATCCAGTATGGAAATCATTGTATGTCAGTGTTAGTATTTCTTTCATCCCTGATGTTTCTCTCTGGAAATTGTTATTGTCTGTAAATTAATTTCAATTATGGTAGTAGAACAGTTATAATCACATTAAATGCTGTATTTTGAAAGTTTTCTAAAAAAGAAAAAAGAGTCTGAGATGTTTTTCTACTTCTTGGATTTCATTATTGTTTGTTAATGTTCACTGAAAGAGCTCATTTGAGGTAATTTTGATTGTAAATTCCATATGTCAACTAGTAAGGCTTAGTTGCCAAAATATGAAGAATAAAGACAGAAGGGAATTCTTAACCAAGCGCAATACATACCAGCTAGTCATTGTTGAAAAAACCATTGCTGAGTGAAAAATATGTGGAATTATTTTGGTGGTCTGAGAATTTTAGAAAGTGATCCGTAATAGAATAATGTAAATTGGTTATAGATAAGTATATATAAGGAATATATGTGTACTTACCATTGTATAACATTCCAATAGCTTCTGCATGCTTTAATGATTACTGCTGTCTAGAATTGGAGAGAAAATGAGCTGTCCTACATATAAAGCCACCTTCTCAAAACAGTGATTGTTTCCTCACAAGACTCTAGATATTTAAGAATTTACATTAGTTTTTCTTTGGGAAATAGAGTAATAATAAAGAATTAAAGGGTAGATATTTTCAATTTCTTATTTCTGTCATCTAAGGCACACATAGAATCTCTGAGAGTAATGTAGAAACCCATATATTATACAGTGGAATATAAATAGCATGTTTGCATCTGAACAATTTATGATTCTTTTTAGACAAAGGAATGATTATCATACATTTGGACTTCAAGAATAATCATTTTAGTATTTATGATTCTGTATTTGATGGGCCTGAAAGTTCTTTGTAGTTTTCAATGCAAAAGGATAATAGATTTTATTATTGTAAATTCAAAAATTCATATATAGATTAACTGTTTTAGATCTTTAATCGGAAGAATTTACCCTCTCAATATTTGTCATTTAACTAATAATTGCAACCTCACATGAATGGAAACCACAATATGAAAAGATGGTTCTCATTGTGAGAAGCCAAAATCTTTAGAGCAAAACTGGACAGACAGCTAGCTAGGACACTTGGAAAGGGGGCTTCACCATCCCTCTACTGATGGAAATTTCCCCCATTAATACTGGGAATTAATTGATTGAATTAATTGAATTATTTTTATTCTTCACATGCTCTAAGACAATCACATACTTTAGCCTTTTTTCAATTCAGTTTATATTTTAGTGGCTTTAATGCTTTCCCCCATATTTTTCTCTTAATAAACACTACAGTTGGGGGTTTATGAGCCCTGTAATTACGTTTCCCACAGGAGCAATTAACATGGTGATCAGCAGGTACAAAAACTAAGTGGTAACTATTACTAGTAGTATTATGAATTGGAAATGGTATGTGACATATGTCGTCAGATTTCAGAATGTGAGTTCAGATTCCAGAACTCAAATCAATAAATGTTTCTACTGCTTTCACCTCAAATCCAAACTTAGCAGCTTTCCAGAAAACAAGTACCATGTCCATTCTCAGAGGATGTAAAAATCAATTTGAAGAGCATTGAACTTTGATTTTGCCAGCCTGTCAAATTATTGAGGTACCTCTCCTAAATAACTTACTGAAGAAACTTAATGTACTTAGAACTATCACTCTCTTCTTTTAAAAAAAATGTTTTCAGAAACATTTGCTTTTCATGTAGAAACATTTTTATACTGTAGTGCATAAAAACTACCATGTTATTTTTAATTCAAAGGGAGTTGCTGAGTATCTATAATAAGTATTTTGTACTCCATGTTTTAAAATGCTCAAATGTATACAGCAATGAAACTTTCTTAAACCTATCATAAAACCATATAAATTAATAAATTGCAAGAAATTCCTATCCAAATATTTTGTAGGCTAGTAGCAGAGATTTTATTACTGTTGAATCAGAAAAAGACACGAGTGTCTGCAGGAGGTTACAATATATATTTATCAATAATTTATGCCCTTCTTTATTTCCTCTTTCTGGCAAATATTGCTTGCCACAGTTTTCTGTGAACGAATTAATATCAAATATCCGTACACTAAAACCTATACTTTACTTGTGTATAATGTACGTCCTTTTAATTTTTTAAAGCATGAGAAAACAAATTCTGGCTTGTGGTAGTTCTTACTAGTTTTTGTGTGCATGCTATGATTTAAAAGGTAAAGGGCAAGGTCAAAACAGTTGCTGAAAAAGTTTAAAGCATTGAGGATGTTACAAAAAAGCAGAGTACAGCACGGCAGAAGGAAATGGTGGCTTGGTGTAAAGTCTTTGCTAAACTGTAGGGCTACTGTCGGGGACCGCTGCACTAATATTCTATTTATACACATATATGCATGTGCATATACACATACACATATGTGTATGTATATGTGTGTGTGTCAAATTTCAATAAGAACTTGATTCCATTTCTTAGAGTTTAAAGTGGGAATCAAGTTCTTACTGAAGTTTTACAACTTTTTTTTTATTAATTCTTATAATTTAAACAATTTTCTGCTATGACATTTCTTTCTTCCTAAGATACCAAGAGCCCTGCTAAGTATTCCAGTAAACCTAGGTAGTTTTGCAGGAGAGGTCATGGAAGCACAGAAGTGTTTATACAGGGTAAGTCATACTATTGGAAAAATTATTTAGAATAGAATTGCCAGCATACTTGTCAGTACAGTAGATGATAAAATAAATCACTTCTTTTAGTTTATTTAGAATATTTAGATGATACCAAAACTGCCAGTGGTAACTATAACAAACTTTATCTATTTTTTATAGTTGACTTCTCTTTTGTGCCAATGTTTGGAATCTTTATCTAATAAAAATACTTTTAATGCACCTCTGAGAATTAATTTAAAACTGTTACTGTATGTGTGTGGTTCTTTCCATTGTAGGTTATGAGGACATGTTTAAAGTATCCCATTACCTTCCTTCATGTTTAACAAGAACTGTTATTATTTTGTGGGCATAATTTAGAAACTCTAGGAGAAACATGTTAGTATTAGTCTGTCAGTTGAAAAATATCAATTGAAGTTATTAAATGTTGGGTTTATTACTTTGTAAAATATGAAGCTATAGATATCATAGATTATATATTATTAGACATGCATAGGGTGGAACTGTTACCTTGCATTCTACTTTTCATAAAATGGTATTCATTTATTTTCTTTTTATAATAAACATTTAATATTAATACCAACTTAAGCCATGGCACCAACTTAAAAACCTGGAAAAATACTGGTTTTATTTGAAAGATAATGAAGTGTAGTGGAAAGAACACAGACTGAACGTCAGTAGACATGTCTCTATGTCAGAATCTGCTCAAATTAGCTATGTAACTGTCCATAAGATATTTGGCTTTTGGGGGTCTCAGTTTCCTTAGCTATAAAATAAAATTTTAGAAAAAGGAGTAAATCTCTTTATGTTCTCTACTATGTACTCCACCTTTAGTTGGATTACAAAGATGTAGGTACACATTAAGAAAGAGAAAATGATAGACATGTATATTATGTTATGAAAATGGGTATTAGGTAATGGTTTAACTTACTATTATTTTAAAAAATCTTGTATATAAGTGAGGAGGAATAAAATCAGTAGAAAGCAGAATGGTTGTAAAAGCAGAATGAAGCATGTTAGAGTATACATAACGGTAAAAGACAAAATAGATGTAAAGAAAGGAAAACCATGAAAGAGTATAATCAGGCAAAATGAGAAGACTAAACAAAAACTGAAAATAAACATCTTTCAAGCCTGTGTATTTCTGCTTCAGTGAAGAAATACTTCTATTGTCCTACTATCATTGCCACCACCATTGATCTGCAGTTTCTACTTGCTCTTCTTCCTCTTGATTGTTATCTTAAAATTTGTGTCAAATATAAATATTCATAAAGTTCTTCCTGACAAAATTCTGGAGTAAAACTTAAATTTCTATTGTAAATTATATGGTTTCAAGTGGCATTAAAATGGAGTTTGGTTAGAAGTATTTAAAGCAATGACCATCATCAAAAGAAGAAAATGTAGATTTATCCAAATACCATGGACTTCATAATCTGTAAAGAAAGGCAAAATAGGATGGATGTAGTGTGAAATTCACCCATTCATTCATAACAAAAAATATTTATTTGGCATCTACAGTGTACAAAATATCACTTGATAGGGGTAACATACTACGTCATGGTCCCTGTTTTGGATGAGTTAGTAAGTTATGCTTCTCTAAATAAAAACCTCAAACAGAAATACTCTTGGAAAAAAAATTGAAAATAGACATTGAATGAAAAACAGAATAGAGGCATTGCTTCCACCTCTTGGTGGACCTGTGTGAGTTTTGCATGTGCCTGAGAGGAAGGAGATAGAGGGAGAGCGAGGGACAGGGAGAGGGATGGGGGCGGGGGGTGGAGAAGAGAGAGAGAGAGAGACAACCTAATCAGACTTGTCTGGGTGTTGTAAGTTGTTATTGTGTAAAATGGCGTCCTTTGAAGTACAGAAATTCTAGCCCTATATGATTTCCTAGTTGACTGAAGGACTGTAAAGTGGGGCAAAATATGTCACATTCAGTGTTTAGTGAAGGAAGAAGAAAGTCCTCAAACATTGCCCTTGAGGATTTCTAGTCCTGACAATGTTTCAGACTTTGGTAAAAAATGGAAAAGGAAGAGAAAAGTTAAATCTAAAAAAGAAGGTTGCATAATAACGTTGGATCTCAGTATGATAAAAAAAGAACATTATATCCCAAAGGCACCTGCACACTTGCACACACACACACACACACAAATATATATGTGTGTGTGTGTATATGTGGAAGGATAGATACCAAATTGATAATCCTGGTTACTTTAGAAGGTAGAATTAAATGTGTACAGAGAGGCATGTTTCTGTACATATTTTTGTATTATTTTTACTGATACAATAAAATGTAACATTTGCATAAAAGGAATAAGACCTTGAAAAAAGGGGCCAGTAGTAACATACTTTTAGACTATTTATCCATGGCTTATAGTAGTCTCTACAAAAAAAAAATTCTTTTCTTTCAACATGGGTTTTGGGTTTTGTGTAGCAGTTTACTTTTTTGGGGGTGTAGGACATTGTTACAAGCACTTGTGGACAGTGGAACATGGAGATTCCCTGGAACAGTTCACCTTAGCTGATACCTTTTCACGCTTGGTTAGGGGCTAAGTCAGTCAAAAGGCATGACTATCTTTTGCTTCAGTCCTGTTCACAGGGCAGTGTTAGGGGAGGCTTAGGCTCAGAGACAGCACCTTATGTTTAGTGCCAAGACATAAAAAATGGACTCACTGGCATATTAATTTTTTCATAAATACAAGAAATATTTACTTCATGTGAATCATATGCCAAACAATCAATCCTAAGGAATGTAGATATTAATATGACAAACCCCAGTTTTCAAAGAACTCTCAATCCACTGAAGACAGATGCTCTCATAAACAATATGTTATAATACAGTGTGATAAGACCATTATAAAAGTATGTAAAAACATAAGGGATGGCACAGGACCTCTCCATGAAATTGCTCAAGAAAGGCTTACTTAAAGTGAAATTTGAGCTGGATCTTAAAAAAATGAGCAGAGGTTTGCTAGATAGATTTATTACTGGCAAAGGACATTGCATCTGACAAGACAGAGAAGTTAAAAAATAACCATTTTGGAAAGGTGAAAAGTTACTTTTTCATTCAGATTATAGGGGGCAAAGCAGGTAGCAGCTGGAGATGTGACTGAAGGTGAGATGTGGGAATGAGTATGTTTATGCCCTGAAAAGGCTTGAACTTTCTCCCATGAGTCATGGACAACCATGGAAATACTATATATAACAAATCAAAGATCAGCACTGTTCTCTTTTTAGCACTGATAATTTTCTGTTTTTCTATTGAGTCATTTGCTTTTTTTCCAAAATGCGACACATTTTCTTCTTTACAAAGGTACATTATTAATCAAAGTAGAACCACGTTTTATTTTTCTAAGTAGGAATGAGAGAGGAAAAGTGACTATTCAAAGTAAAGGCTGAGCATATAATGAAGAATGAGATGGGCACATGTGTGGACTGCCATCAATCAAAGCAGTCGTTCCTATAATTTTTACTTCTAAACATATATTTGGGGAAAACGATGCAAAATATTTTTAATCAGTTTAGATAATGAAATGGGCATCTATTTAAACAACTTAGAGTAGAGACCAGTGAACATTTCTGAAGTCATCTTTCTAAAAAGACTCTGGAGTCGTACTTCTCCATAATTATTTCCCAAATGGTGTATTATATTAAGGGATTAGTTGAGATTTTTACAAATATCAAGACACGCAAATGCTGTACTTCGAGTTTCTGTTTGAATTGTGTGTGGTCTTACACACAACTTGGGATCATTGGCAGCTAATCCTCATGTCTCGCAGAGAACAGAATTCCCATTGTTGCAGTTCTTCGTTGGAAACAGCTGGGCTACCTTTCCTGGGTTTGTTGGCAGGATGGGCAGCTGCATTCCTCAAATCACGCAAATCATCACCGAACCTTATTTTGATTGCTAACTTCTGCTACATCAAGATACCTTTTTTTTTTCTTTTACTGTTTTTTTTGTATGTTGCAGTAGATTCTTTCCACGCACTGCTTCACCCAGTAAAATGTTTGGTCTGCAGGTCCTCTTTTTCCACTGTAAAGATTCAAGTCTTCCCCAACTCTGGAAAATATTACTCTCTGGGATTTGTTGCTGCAGTTTTGAATGGGGAAAAAACCCTTTATTTCTTCCGTTTATAGTTGTATTCATAGTTTCCCCTAGGGCAGTTTTGGAATTTGCAAAATATATTTCAACATACACTAAAAGTATGTAGTGTGAGTTTGGAGCAGTTTGGGGCATGGGGAAATGTATATTTCTTTTGCTATGGAGAAAGATTCTCCATTGATGAACTTTCTTCTGAAATGAGGGAATTGCCTTTTTTAGTGTCAGCGTGAGCTAGGAGGGGATGGAGAGAGAGCATTGTCATGACAGGGAGTGACCTAAAATTGCTCAGATAGTTTATACACAGCATGATGCTCTAAATTAACGTACTGTTTGCTTTAATGGGGAAATAAAGATGGTATTTATTTACATATAAAAGACCCATATGTTACTAATATATCCATTATAAAAAGGTTTGAACTTGAGAGAGTATAACTGGGAAATACTTTTTTTTTCTTTTCCTTTCAGTGTTTCCCCACAGAAAAAAATCTAGAATCTCTCTTTTTATCTGTTAGATCTCACAGGTTTTCAGGTAGTTTCAATTGTTAATAGCCTGATTTTTTTTTTCTCTGAAATAGTTGATTTACAATGTTGTCTTAGTTTCAGGTGTGTGACAAAGTGAGTCATACATTTATGTATAATATATATATATTTTTCAGATTCTTTTCCACTATAGGTCATTACAAGATACTGAATATAGCTCTGTGCTATACAGTAGATCCTCGTTGTTTATCTATTTTATATATGGTAGCATGTAATTTTTAATCCCAAACTCCTAATTTATCCCTTCCCCCTGCTTTCCCCTTTGGTAACCATAAGTTTGTTTTCTATGTCTTTGAGTTTATTTCTGTTTTGTAAATAAGTTCATTTGTATCATTTTTTTAGATTCCACATATGTGACATATGATGTTTGTCTTTCTCTGTCTCACTCCACTTAGTATGATAATCTCTAGGTCCATCTGTGTTGCTGTAAATGGCATTATTTCATTCTTTTTTATGGCTGAGTTATATATATATATATATAGGCACACACACATACATACCACATCTTTTTTGTTTTTTTTAATTTTGTTTTATTTATTTATTTTTTATACAGCAGGTTCTTATTAGTTATCTATTTTATACATATTAGTGTATATATGTCAATCCCAATCTCCCAATTCATCCTACCACCACCCCAGCCCCCTGCCACTTTCCCTCCGTGGTGTCCATACGTTTGTTCTCTACATCTTTGTCTCTATTTTTGCCTTCCAAACCAGTTCATCTGTACCATTTTTCTAGATTCCACATATATGTATTAATACATGATATTTGTTTTTCTCTTTCTGATACTTCACTCTGTATGACAGTCTTTAGATCCACCCATGTCTCTGCAAATGACCCAATTTCGTTCCTTTTTATTGCTGAGTAATATTCCATTGTATATATGTACCACATCTTCTTTAACCATTCATATGTCCATGGACATTTAGATTGCTTCTATGTCGTGGCTATTGTAAATAGTGCTGCTATGAATATTGGGATGCAAGTATCTTTTTGAATTAGAGTTTTTGTATTTTCTGGATATATGCCCAAGATCAGGATTGCAGGATCATATGGTAACTCTGTTTTTAGTTTTTCAAGGAACCTCCATACTATTCTCCATAGTGGCTGCACCAATTTACATTCCCACCAACAGTGTAGGAGGGTCCCCTTTTCTCCACACCCTCTCCAGCATTTATTATTTGTAGACTTTTTGATGATGGCCCTTCTGAGTGGTGTGAGGTGATACCTCATTGTAGTTTTGATTTTTATTTCTCTAATAATTAATGACATTGAGCATTTCTTTATGTGCTTTTTGGACATCTGTATGTTTTCTTTGGAGAAATGTGTATTTAGGTCTTCTGCCCATTTTTTTATTGGATCATTTGTTTTTTTGATATGGAGTTGTATGAGCTGTTTGTATATTTTGGAAATTAATCCCTTTTAGTCAGTCACTTCATTTGCAAATGTTTTCTCCCATTTTGTAGGTTCTCTTTTCATTTTGTTTATGGTTTCCTCTGCTGTGCAGAAGCTCTTAAGTTTAATTAGGTCCCATTTGTTTATTTTTGCTTTTATTTCCATTACACTAGGAGATGGATCCAAAAAAGATTGCTGTGATTTATGTCAAAGAGTGTTATGCCTATGTTTTCCACTAGGACTTTTATACTATCCTGTCTTACATTTAGGTCTTTAATCCATTTTGAGTTAATTTTTATATGTAGTGTTAGAAATGTTTGAAGTTCATTTTTTACATGTAGCTTTCCAGTTTTCACAGCACCACTTACTGAAGAGACTGTCTTTTTTTCTCCATTATATATTCTTGTCTCCTTTGCTCTAGATTAACTGACTGTAGTATGTGGATTTATTTCTGGGCTTTCTATCCAGTTCCATTGGTCTATGTTTCTGTTTATGTGCCAGTGCCATACTGCTTTGATTATTCTAGCTTTGTGGTATAGTCTTAAGTCAGGGATCGTGATTCCTCCGGCTCCATTCTTCTTTCTCAAGATTGTTTTGGCTTTTTTTTTTTCATACAAATTTTACAATTATTTGTTCTAGCTCTGTGAAAAATGCCATTGGTAATTTGATAGGAATTGCATTGAGTCTGTAGATTGCCTTGGGTAGTATGGTCATTTTAACAATATTGATTTTTCCAATCCAAAACATGGTATATCTTTCTATCTGTTTGTGTTATCTTCAATTTCTTGGGGTTTTTTTCCTGATTTTTAATTATTTAAAATTCCATTATTATGTAAATGAAAACTTCCATCATACTTCAAATTTAGAGCAGCTCAGTCCTGACTCCTTTGCATTTCAGCTATGAGGAAGGTATACCTCAAATGTTCTTTTGCTCTTCTTTTTCCACATCCTCCTTTCCCAGAACCCATTCTGCTGCTTTTGGTTTCCCAAGGATGGAAAGGTGGGCAGGAAGAGAAGGACCAGATGAAGATACAGTTTTACCTTCTAGTGTTCTTGGATTCTGACTGTTGGTTCCCTCTGCCTGGTGCAGATGTTACATTCCTTGTCTGACCTCTTATAGCTTCCCCCTTTCTCCTTTCCCGATGATTCACATTCTGCTGGGATCCACACAGCCCAAGAGGCAGCCATTCCTTTCAGATTATGTTCATTCAAGATGGTTCCTACCAGGTTATGTTCTGTCATGTCCACTTGGCCCACAAAAGATTTTTGTACATTTTTGCCTATCTTCTTACTTCTAACCTTGTCAATGCTGACCAGCTTCAGCTCTTCTACAGTAAAGGATATGCAAGCTCAAGGGGACAGATATAATTCTTAGCTGCTCTCTGCTGCAGCCTCTCATCAGCACTGAGCCTTTTGACTTCTGCAGAAGTTTTCAGCTGAGATAACTTTTCATTTCTGGAAGCTACCTTTATAACTTTTTTGACTGTTTTCTTTTGACTTCTTCATTTGGCCATGTGAGGGGAAATACCACAAAGAGAGTCTCCTCCAAATAATCTCCAAAGAATCTCTGAAATGCCTCCAAGCATCTTTCATATAGGTCAGCAGTGAGATATGCTGTAAGCATAAGAAGCCTGGTTTCCTTTTCTTGTTTCAAGCTTGGAAGTGAGTACTTATCACAATTGTTCTCAACATTGCTTTTTAGTCAGAATTTTCAGAAAACAGGAATTGCCTCATTTAACGCCCTAATAAATTAGTAAAAAGTTAACATATTTTATATATGTGTTTTGTCTTTTGTGATATGTTGATAATAGTTCTCAAAGATATGACCAATTTCCTAATCCCTGGAACCAGTGGATATTACCTTACATGGTAAAGTTTATGCAGAAATGACTAATTTTAAGGATACTGAGATGAGGAGAATATTTTGGATTATCTTGTTGGGACCCAAAGGCCATCACAAGTGTGTTTGTAAGAGAGAGGAAGAGGCAAATTAGACTACACACTGAGGAAAAAGCCGTGTTAAAAATGGAGGCAGATACTGGAGTTATCAGGCCACAAGTCAAAGGTGGCTAATGTACATCCCTGCCAGCTCCTTACTGAAAGAGGCAAGGAATGGATTCTCACCTAGAAGACTCTGGAAGGAATACAGCACTGCTGACCCCTTCATTTCAGACTTCTACCTTTCAGAACTGTGAGAGAATACATTTGTATTATTTTAAGCTGCCCAGTTTGTGTTGATGTTTTGCAGAACTCATAGGAAACTAATATATCTATTAGTGTGTTATATAACACATCCAATCATAAATCTCAGACTTCATGTCACTTGACTTACCAGAAACATTTAATACTGATGACTTTACCCTTCTTCTTGACATACTTTCTTCACTTGGTTTCAAGATGCCACACTGATTTTCCTCTGCTTTTCTGACCAATTCTTTTCATTCTTCTTTGCAGATTCCTCTTCTTCTCTCAGACCTTTTAACCTTTAAGGGCCCTAGGGCTCTCTTTTGTCCTTGTCTCTAGCTCTGTCCTTCCCTTAATGATCTTTTTTATTCTCATGGTTTTAAATACCACGATGATTCCCAAATTTATATGTCCAGCTCAGGCCTCTCTACTGAACTCTGAATCACATCTACAAGTGACTAGGCAATATATTTCCATTTGGATTTTAATATATATTACTATATTGAATATGAAGGCCATACTTCTGATCTCTCATTCCCTTCAGATTAGGCTCATATACAGTCTTTCTCTTTTCAGCTGAGGGTAACTCCATTGCTTAGACTAAACATTTTAGAATCATACTTCATTGCTCTCTTTCTCCCTCACACTGTCTCTAAATCATCAGCAAATATTTATTTCATTTATTTTAACAGTACCTCATCTCATCATCTTCGAAGTTACTATGCTGATTTAAGCCCCCTGAATTATGGCAATAGCCTTCTAACTACTCTCCCTATTCTACACTTGCCTCCTATTTGCAACAGAGCTGTCTGAGTAATGGTTAACTTAAGTCAGGATTTCTGCTTCTGGAAAAATGGAGTGGACATACTTTTTCCTACTCCTCCCAATAAATAGAACTACAATTCCTGGACATTATATGTAAAACAAACTTAGAAGACTCTCACAGGTAGAGAGAGGAAGGCAAACCAACTAGGGATCTCAGGATCCAAGAAACAATATAGTGGTAAGTTCTTTGATTTGCTTTTTGCTTCATATATCCCAGACTGGATACTGGAGAAGTAAGCATCTCAGAAACACCATAAGGACAGAAAAACAAACAGCCCAAGTAAATCCTGCTTTCTCTAGCCAATCAACTAGAAAGGGGCGAAGAGCATTGAATCTACTCCAGCCAAACATCACAGAAAAATCTGTTGCTCCACCCACTCTCAAGCCAGCAAAGGACAAGTGGGGATACCAAGGTGGTGTGAGAAAAGGCAAATGGAGATATCCGGGTATTGTCAGAGAATACTAAGTGGGCAGCCAGGACTTTCATCCCTGCCATGAAATAATGAGCCCCTCACAATTTATGATATCAGAGGAGACTATGTGGGGAGCATGGACTTTCACTACCACCCAGTAGTAATGAGGCATCCTCCCCCTGCCCCGTGCCCCCCTGTCCCCACCATCTCGGGTCACTGCAGTGCTGTTAGAGGAGGCCTAATGAAGAATCAAGACATTCACCAGCGTTCAGCAGTAACAAGATCATTTCCCCTCTCCCAACACATACAACACAGTGTCAGTGGAGAATACTTGGGAAGCTCCAACCCAGCAGTTATGGGGATCCCCTCACGCACCTCAAATGTCAGTGGGGGCTGAATTTGAAATCTGGACTTCCACTCCATCTGGCAGTAATGAAGCAGCAGCCCTCTTCACTCACTGGATTGTTTTCAGAAAGTTCTAAAACACAAGATTTAATCAATATCCAGTGTTTTATAAGATAATAGCTAAAATGTCTATACTCTTTATACCAAGAACCAGCAAGACCTTAAGCTAAATGAGAAAAGACAACTAACAGATGTTAGAATTATCTGACAAGGATTTTAAAATACCCATCAAAAAAATACTTAAATGAACAATTGCTAACATGTTTGAAGCAAATGAAATTAAAATTAGAAAGTTTCAGCAAAAAAATAGAAGATATATGGAATCTAAAAAAAAAAAAGAAAAAGAAAAAAACAATGGTCAGAAGAACGTAGGGGCAAGATGGGAATAAAGATACAGACCTACTAGAGAATGGACTTGAGGATACAGGGAGAGGAAAGGGTAAGCTGGGACAAAGTGAAAGAGTGGCATGGACATACATACACTACCAAACGTAAAATAGATAGCTAATGGGAAGCAGCCACATAGAAGAGGGAGATCAGCTCGGTACTTTGTGACCACCTAGAGGGTTGGGATAGGGAGGCTGGGAGGGAGGGAGATGCAAGAGGGACGAGATATGGGGACATATGTATATGTATAACTGATTCACTTTGTAATAAAGCAGAAACTAACACACCATTGTAAAGCAATTATACTCCAATAAAGATATTAAAAAAATAGAAGATATAGAGAGGAACAAATATAAATTTTAGAACTAAAAAAATATAATAACCAATATTAAAAAACCTCAGTGGATGGGCTCAACAGTAGAAATAATGGGAAAGAGAAAGAATCAGTGAACTTAAAGATAGAACAACAGAAATAGCCTATTCTGAAAACAGAGGAAAAAATACACACAAAAAATGAACAGAGCCTCAGGGACATGTGAGATTAAGACCAAAGATCTAATATTTGAGTCACCAACATCACAGAAAGAAAGGATAAAATATATCAAGATGATAAAGTATTTAAAGAAATAATTGCTGAAATTTTCCAATTTTTTTTCAAAAATGATAAAAGTACAGATTCAAGAAGCTTAGAAAATTGCAATTGGGATAAGCCCAATGAAATCTATGTCAAGAAATATTATAGTAAACCTCTAAAGACTAAGAAACAAAAATCTTGAAAGCAGCCAGAGAGGAATAAAACCTCACTTACAGTGGAAAAAACAATTTAAATAACTATAGATAGCTCATTATAAAACTAAGAGGACAGAGGGCAGTGCTACTATATTTTTTAAGTGCTGAAATAAAATTATTCTCAACCCAGAATTCCATATCCAGTGAAAATGTTCCTCATGAATGAAGGGGGAAATCAAGAGATTATTATATGAAAGAAAAGAGAATTTATATCTAGCAGAGCTCCTCTAAAAGAATTACTAAAGGAAGTTCTCTGAACAGGATTAAAATTATAAAAGAAGGAATCTGGGAAGATCAGGAAGGAAGGAAAATACATAAATACAAATATGGCTAAATATAATAAATAAAAACTTCTCCTCTTGGGCTTTCCAAATTATGTTTAGTGGTTGAAGCAATAATTATAAGTATCTAATATGGTTCTCCATGGGTATAGAGAAAATATTTATGACAAATGTATTATACATGGGGAAGGGAAAGAAGGTATATGAGGGGAGGCAAGGTTTCTATACTTCACTTGAAGTAGTAAAATAGAGTCACTGGTAGAATTTGATAACTTATGTATATATAGTATTATAGCTAGGGCAACTACTAAAAAACAAACAGCAAAAAACTCTACGAAGAGATACACTCCAAAACACTATATTTTCTTCAAAGTGGACCTCTAAAATGCGTTCCAGTAAGCCCCAGTAAGGAAAGAAAAAAAAATAGAAATGAAGAGCAGAAAAAAACAGAAAACAAAAAAATTAAATGACAGAATTAAGCCCAAACATAGCAGTATTACTTTGAATTTTAATGTCTAAATATACAACTAAACAATAGATTGGTAGAGTGGATTAAAAAACCCTGTCAAACTGTTTGCTGTCTACAAGAAGTTCACTTGAAATGTAATTATATATGTGGCTTGAAAGTAAAAAGATGGAAAAAGTATACCATGCAAACATTAATCAAAAGAAAGCAACAATAGCTATATTAATATCATATAAAGTTGATGTTAGAGCAAAGGAAATTACCAGGAACAGCAAGGAACTTTGCATAACGATAGAAGGATTAATCTACCACAATGACATAGAAATCCTAAATGTGTATACACCAAAAAAAAAAAAAAAAAATTAGAGCTGGAAAATAATGTGAAGCACAAACTGATAGCACTGAAAATAAATGGACAAATCCACAGTTATAGTTGGAGACTGAAAGCCTATATAAGAAATTAAAACCACCATTAAACAATAAGATCTAATTGATGTTTATAGAGCACTCCAACCAAGAACAGCAGAACATACACATTCTTTTCCAGTGTCCTGGGAATATAGATCAAGATATACCATATCCTGGGCCATAAAGCAAACTTCTGCAGATTTAAAAGAAAATAAATCATACAGACCATGTTCTCTGGCCACAATGTAATCAATCTAAAACTTGATAACAAAAGATGAGGAAAATTTCCAAACACTTAGAATCTAAACAACTCACTTCTAATTAACCCATGAATTAAAAAGATAGTCTCAAGGGAAATTTAATAATGTATTGAACATACATTTGTCCAAACCCATTGAAAGTATAATATCAAGAGAGAACCATAAAGTAAACTATGGACTTTGGGTAATTATGATATATCAATGTAGGCTTATGCTTGGTAAAAAAAAATGTACCATTCTGGTGATTGGTGTTGATAATGGGGAAGCTATGGAAGTTTGTGGGCATGAAACATATGGGAGATCTCTGTACTTCCCTTTCAATGTTGTTATAAATCTGAAACTGCTTAAAATAAATAAAGCCTTTACAAAGTGTATTGAATAGAATAAAATAATAATACAATATTATTTCAAAACCTGTGAGATGCAGCTAAAATAGTGCTGAGAGGGAAATTCATAGCACTAAATACAAAGAGGGGAGTATCTTTTTATCATAGTTTGTATCTCTAATAGTATACTTAAAGGCATACTTGTAATAGAGCCTTACAAATTTGAAAAATAAACCTTAGCTTAGTACATGAAGAAGTACAAATACTTCATGAAATTCACAGTAACGTTTCTTAATGTGTTTCTCTCCTGCAAAACTTAAAAACACTTTTGTTTTTAATCGATGGATTTATTGAAATCTTGGAAAGATTGTAGATAACAATTTTTGATAGAGAAGAAAAATATTTTGATGACATGCACATAATCAGTTCCTGGCTGTTCAGCATATTAAAAAGAGGAAATTTAAAGATAAAGCCAATATTAACCTTTGCATCTGACACAATTCTTGAAACATGTCTCATTCTCAGTTGCCACCCTAATTTATCACAGTCAGCCCTGTATTTCTGTGCAGACAAATAGTAAACACAGAACATATTTGTTCTATTTCAAATAAAGCAGAATTTGAGAGTTTAGTATTTGAGAGTGTTAATTCAAGAAAGGTCACACAGCACTCCTTTCATTGATGGTTATGTGTTATGTGAAATAAACATTAAGGCTAAGTTTTCCATTTTTTTCTGCAAGTAAAACTATGAGTCAGAAGTTCATTTTCATAATATAAATTCTTTATTTTTTCCAATATGATAGGTACATATAAAACATGTGTCAGACTTACTTCCCTCTTACTGCCAGCTGAATAGATTTCAGCCACCCACTTTACCTGAGTGGAGAATGAACAGTGAAAAAAAGCTTATATCAGAAAATGTAAGTTCTTTGTTAGATAACTGATTTGTTACCAATTTGTCCCATTGTCACTTTTTGTAGATTAAGAGGGCTTTTGCTTTGGGAGCAGGATAACTTTTTTCATACAATTATTTTATATGTCCCTTACTCTAAACTGGAGAAATTGTTTTTCTATTCTTCCATGAAACAATTTTATCTAATATTGATAAATATTTTAGAGTACAAATATATTATGCAAGCAGCCTCTGAGTTTTGCTACATTTTAGCGTTGGAAGAATAAATCCCTTAGACTACCTTCATGTATATGTCCTATATTAAAATAAATTTTGTTCCAGCACATTGGAATTAGAAATATGTAATTCAGTGTATTTATTGTGGTTCTCTGGTAAGTAAACTTTAATGATAGTTTTTTTAATATTTAAAAGTCTGTGCTTTTTTCCTAATACTAATTATATTTATTGGAAAGGACTTTTGTCCTTTCATTACTAGAAAAGCAAGATATCAGAACAGGTGAAAAAATCTTCATATAACCTAATGTTTCTTATTAGTCAAATATATTAATCATCTGATACTTTTAAACTTTAATCTTTCTTCCATTCTGTCTTTTAATGTATATTTATTGAATGATTTTTATTAAAGTATAGTTGATTTACAAGGTTGTGTTCTTTAAAATAATTTTTAAAGATTATTCTGAAGCATCATCTTCTCTCTGAAATCTGTACTACTCTAAGTGGGTAAAATTTACTAATACATTATGCCTTCAATGCCTGTCTTGCATCCTTCTATTATAGCAACCCTTATCTTTGTGCTTTACATGTCTTTCTCCCCAAACCTTGAGAATAGGAAAATATTTAAATATTTCTTCACAAATTGTAGCAAATGAAACAGCAGACTTGTAAGTGTTTGTTCAAGTAATTAACAAGTGACAGCACAATGGAAATAATTAGTCAAAGTAACAATTTCACCAAACAGGGGCCATTGTTGAAGTCCTGTGAGCCCACTGCTGTGGAAGCCTGAAAACTGACTTAATATTTCTTCAGTGAAGGTGTTGGGTAATGTGTATTTGACAATAAAAAGGAGAGAAAATGATTCACGTTTAAAACACATTTAAAATACATTATTTTGCCATTTAGGTATATGATTTGTGAAAGTAGAACTATGGGGAGCATGATCTGACAATTCCTGCATAGCAGGAGTTAGGAATAGGTATTCAGGGCTTACATGCACAACTGCATTTTTTCCTCTTCATCACCTATGCGGCTCCAGTGCTTCAACACCACTCTAGTTAATTCCTTTGTAAAAGAACTGCTCTTAACCACAGAATATTTGGTGGGCACAGAATTTTGTTCCGCCTTCTTTAGTGGTGCTCTAACTGATCCACAATGGCTACCCCCTGGAGTTTCAGTAAGACACTAATCCAGTGAGTTCTAAACACTAAACCATGGTTACTGGTATTTTTTTTTTTTTTTTTTTTTTTGGTGGTACGCGGGCCTCTCACTGTTGGGGCCTCTCCCATTGCGGAGCACAGGCTCCGGACGCTCAGGCTCAGCGGCCATGGCTCACGGGCCCAGCCGCTCCGCGGCATGCGGGATCTTCCCGGACCGGGGCATGAACCCGTGTCCCCTGCATCGGCAGGCGGACTCTCAACCACTGTGCCACCAGGGAAGCCCTACTGGTCATTTTTAACCAGCAATAAGATGAATTTCTTCAATTTAACAACCTGAAGAACAGAACTAAAGTGATTAGGAAATGTTTCAAAGGCAAAAATAGCAATTTTTATACATGTATTTTAGTGTACATTTAAAATTTATATATGTATATATCAAAAGACTTCATAATAATAAGGTTACATATCATATATTATTTATTTGTGCATAATATAAACTGTCTCATAAATTGCAAATGTGTACTTCCTGGCTTGTTTTTTTCGATTAAGACATAGTCACTCTTTCGTATGTCTTCACAGCCTTCTGTAAAATACCGAGATGATGTGATTTAGTTTATATTAATTTTTTTTCCTAGATGGATTCCTACTGTGCTTTCTCAACAGCTTCCTTCTGCCTCATTTCCCAAAGAATCCTGCAGAATTGGTATGTAGGCAATAAAGTCAATTGGTCTTGAAATGGTTCTTTTTGTACAATTTTTTTTTTCTCCCTGAGATGGAAGACTAATATGAGTACTGAAGCTTCCAGGCAAAAGTAAAAACAGTCTTTTAAGAAAAATATTCTGTTTCAAGCTCAGTGATTCTTATATGAATGGATGCTATATATATATATATATTTACACACACACACACAAATGTATATGTTGTATGACTGCTTTCTCAAAAGTCTTCCAAAGAATAACAACAACAAAAAAAATGTTTTTAAAGGTAGCTAAGCAATTTTTAACTGGCCTAGCTAGAACATTATTCATGAAATACTATCAAATACATAAACTATGTTTATAGTGATCAGTATAGTATAATTTAATCTATCTCACATAATAAAAACTTGCATTTTAAGGATGTATATTTTGAGGGTATAAGGAATGTTTCCAGCATAAAAATAGGAATCATTATATACGCTTTTTAAAAATAAAACTATGCATATGCTTTTGGATATAGATTCATGGACAAATAAATTACATCGTATGTTACCGAATATTGTCCTTATTCAAGTATATGTAATACTTGCATTTATTTTCCTCTTCTGTGGGTGACACTTCATTACTAGAAGTCTGTGCTTTTTTATTCTTTGCCTCATAATTCGGATTCTTGGCAAATGATATTGAATTTTATGGCTAAAACTAAAGTAAATCATGCACAGCTGTCTCTGTTTTAGGTGTCCTCTGTGCTTATTTCTAGTAGTGTTACTATTGTAAAACTCAGTGTTTCTGAATCATTGGTTTCCACAATTCTGGATTAATTATGCAGATTTGTAACCATTTTCAATTCTTGGTCACTTTCATGAATGTTCTCTAAATGTGGCTGCACATTTGCAGATGGTATTACTCAAGCCTTGGTTCAAAAACCACAGTGGTAATAATTGTAATATACTCTAAAAGCATTTTAGGTCACAGGTCAACAACCTACAGATCATGAGACAAATCCAGCTCATAGTCTGTTTTGGTATAGCTTCCAAGCCAATAAATGTTTTTATGTTTGCAAATGGTTGTTGAAGATAAAGAAGGAGAAGAAGAATATGACAGAGACTGTAAGTGCCCTTACAAGGCCTAAAATATTTAGTATCTTGCCTTACAGTTTGCCAACCCCTGTTTTTAGGTTATCTCACCATAATTATTCACTGCTTTTACAGCACTTTGTTCATAGTAGTAATTCAACAAAATATGTTGAATACTGATGTTACTCAATTTAGCGTTCTGTTAATTTTCGTTTATGTTTCTAAGGCAAAAATATAACATTACTGTAAAACGGCAATTAATAAATCTCTTTAGAGCAATAATGTCTTTAATACTGTATGAATTACTTGACTAAAAATAAAAGATATTATCATTAATATAAACCCAGGAGAGAAAAATTGTTTTTAACAGATGATACTTGAACATTTTAAAAGTATTTTCTCAACTCTGAGTGAACAGTTGTATAACACATACAGAAAGGGTCTTGTGAATGAACTGCTTGATAATATAGTTTTTCAGTGAGACCTATCACATTATTAAGGTTTGATTGGCCATAACTAATACTATTTTTGATATGTAAGAAATATTCACTTAATTAGAAAACAGATATCAATATACGTTTGAAAAAAATTTAGTGAGAAGAGTCTATCAAAATCTGCATGTTTAAATTTATTGATTTCTAGCTCAAAGAATAGAAGCATGAGAACAACTAATTAATATACTAAAAGATGCTTATTAATAAGGATCAGGAGTAGATTAAGAATACTTTTATACATTTTCTTACATCCTCTTCAGGAAACTTCTCACTTTATCTCTGTATGACTGAATTTCCTTTACAGACTGACTCAAGTCTCTTTTAATCAGAATCATCCCCATTTTAATTGTCATATTCACTTAATTTCTATTAAAGGCTGCAACATGAGTTTTTGACTGTAATTATTAAACCATAATTGTATTATAAATATAGTTTGTATTTATGAAAGACCACTTCAGTATTGATTATACAGTTGTAAATAACTATAAACATTTATATATTTGATAGAAAAACAATACATAGTGACTGACCATCTTCATGTTCTTGTGATCTGTAATATGTTGGCTGCTGCTTGCCATCACTGGGTATGGGCATTTCTTGATTTTTCTTACCACTGTATTGGTTTTTCTCAATCTTGAGTGCACATTGAAATCAAATGGGATGATTTACCATTACTAGTGCCTGAATTCCATACCCAGAGATTCCGCTTTAATTAGTTTTGGATGGGGCCTGAATTATTAGAAGCTCCTCAGGTGATTCAAATATATTGGGAGTCTCAGGAACAACTTAAACTACTTGCTGATGGACATGTTCCTCACTTGTCCACATCCTCACAAAGCAGTTGGTACCCAAGATTTGATCTGCATGATGAGGGTAAGTGGAGAGGTTAAAATTTGATTTTATACTTTGAGGTTCTTAAGAGTATTTCTCAAAATGTGGTTCCTGAACCAGCACCATTAGCATCACCTGGGAATGGGCTAAACATGCAAATTCTCAGACCCATTCTAGACCTATTGAATCAGAAACACAAGAAGTTGGGTCCTGTGGTCTGTAGTTTAACAAGCTCTCCAGGTGATTCTGTTCATGAGCTATTAAAGCCAAAAGAACTCAAATAAGGGCAGGGATTTATACCCTTTGTCTGCTTTTCCGCTGTGAATTTTTTAAAAATCTATACTGCATATTTATTTTATAATTCATGTTTTAAAGGAATATATAATTTATATCTTCACAGTACATGCCAGTTTCTACAGAATCAACTTCATGGTAAGGTCTGATCTACTTAATTCATTAGTCATGTTACTATAGAAGACATACGTGCGTATATATGTATTGTGATATTTCTTTCAAGTATGTTTTGAGTTTGCTAGTATAAATATGTGAAGTATTAAGCTTTTAATTTATAGCAGTGAGGTTACTTGGATTTATATGGAATAAGTAGTCATCTGGTATAATCTGAGTATCTAAAAATCTGTACAGAGATGCATAATTTCAAATCCATCTACATCTATAAGCATGTCTATAAATAAGGTAAGTTATTTATAATTTAGTTACTTATAATAAATATTTATAATTTATATAGTTTTATTATATAATAATATAATGTATGTTATATAAGCATTTTATTTATTTTTTTATATTGGCATTTAACAGCGTGTGAGAATCTTTATATAAATATGTACACTCATTCGGTTGGATTGTTGAAGTCAGAATACTTTAAGAGTCTGGGCCTGGAGTCCTCCAGATCCTAGTTTGTATCCAGCATTGTTCATACTTATTAGCTGTGATTTTGAGCAATTACTTAAATACTTCAGTTTTGGCTAAATTTTGTTTCCTTTATATTAATTTCTTTATGTGTGAAACAGAGATAATAGTAACTATTTCAAAGGGCCATAATGAAGTTAACGTATGGGGTAATATACCTAAGACCGTAGACCCAGTGTTTCTTAGCACTGAATAAATATTAGCTATTTTTATTTCTATTATGTACAAATATTTATTTATACAACAATAACCTTTTCCTTTTTAAGAATATATACTTCTAACGTATTTTGGGAGTTGCATGAAAATAATCCTATTTTGTTTTTCTAATATGTTGATATTTTCAACATTGACATTAAAAGTTTTGTGTTGGAAAGTTTCCAGACCTAAACAACTACTATGAGAGTTAATAAAGGGATCTACATAGTGAGCTATTGTTTATTGTAAATGCAGTGGAACCTTGATAAAATATGACCTGCTATAGCATGAAATTTAGCATAATCCTATTGATTGGTGATTGTTACTGAAAGAACCAGAAGGTTCTTGTTATACTACTTTATCTTTATCTCAGTTGCTTGGCAAAAACCCAAAGAAACATGTTTTAATGAAGTCCATCTTTGAGAGAATAATGGAACAAAACATGATTCTTCTTCACTTTTACAGAACTCATAAAATGTTAATGTTAAATAAATGGAGTGTTAGCAGTGATAGGGAGGCATCATATGTCTGAGAGGGAAACAAAATAAAACCCCAGATTTTTATAAATACAGAAAGTTGGAAGTTTTGGTCTTGAAAGAATTGAGAATGTAAGACATCTGATAAGAACTGAATTATTGAAGTTGGTTGAATTTAAGGTAGCTTATTGTTTTTCAAGATTATGTTTTGTCTATAAAATTTGATGTAGATATTATCTCGATGATTTCATAATTTAAGTCAGATTCAAAGATTCTAACAGTGTGGTGTAGATCTCTAATTTGTATTGCATACCTCAAATTATTTCTGAGATTTTATTTTGAATATATTGCATAGTTATAGAATGTAAACTATTTGAGATTAGAAGCTATATTTTATACGCTTTGTATTTCAGATGCTAGCATGGTACTAACAGAAAGCAGATATTCCTTAAATGTTTTCTGAATGAGTAGAAAGATTAGCACTTTTCATTCATTGATGGTAAATCACTATGTCCATGATTGACTACTACTCAGTGTTGCTTTCTTTTGAGAAGATAGTAATTCCGAGTCCTGATTATTCCTTGTATTCAAAGGTATATCCAGTAGGGCAACTCTCTTGATCTCTCTCTGCTCCCATTTGTGCCTTCCCAGGAGTAAAGGAGTAACTTAACTGGCAGGTGGTTTTGGAAGTAGGAACTGGGCTTGCTTTGCTACTCCCTTTCTTACCCACTGCATTCTGGGATACATCTTTCAGTGTCAATAGAGCCATGTGCTAAGCTTGGAGGTAAAGGCTGCAAGGCAAGACCTATGGTTTTGCTGCTCTGCCTGTGACTGTACTGATGAGTCTGTCCAGTATTTTGGATGCAGATGAGACCAGCACCTAAGGCTTAGGATGCTGCACACATGAGCCATGGTCTGTATCTGCTCCATCAGTAATAAAGCTGATATTTTAATTTTTCCTCTTCCAATTCATCTACCTTACTTGTTTCAGAATTCAGGCAGGAAAAAGTAGGTGCTAAAATTTGACCCTCTAGAGTGTGTGCATGCAGGCTTGCTAACAGTCAGGGCAGAGAGAGCCTTGCACTGGTGGCTGCCACCTCGCCACATTTCCCAATCCGAAGGGGCCCTGCTCACTACCCACCACAGCCTGGTGTGAGATTAGGCAAAGATTTGATCTATCTATACAGAGACAGACCAGGGGTGCCTGGGGTGAGATCTGGGTGGAGCCGTGGAGACCACTGTCAGAGCACACCAGGTGGTGCCACAGGAACACACAGAGACTAAGCCTTGAATCTTGAGCAGATGAGCCCTGGGCAGGCGTACACAGCAGTTGATTTTCCAGGGAGAGTGTCTTGGCTCTGCCTGCTCCACCACCACAGCTTAGCACTTGATCTCAGGCAGACAAGTCCTGAAAGAAGTCTGCCACAGAGACAGCCCAGATCTTAGGCAGCAGCACAGCCACCTCAATTCGTGCAGCCACAATGCCCCGACACCCAGCCTCATCCTATGCCACACCACAGCCTTGCACTAGATCTGGGACAAACACAACAGAGAAAGGGATGCAACTTTGGGCTGCTTCTGAATGGAACCCTGGATGCCCACACAGGTGGGACATAGGCCCGCTGTGACCGCATGGGCCTCAGTTCCTTCAGCAAACACCTCCTTTGGGGTAGGGAACGCACTCAAGGGCAAAGGAGCCTGATCAAGCTTGAACCTCAGGGCTTCTGCTCCAACAACTGGGGAGCAGACCCCACCCCAACAGGGCAGTAACAGCCACAGAGCAGAGAGGAAGCTCCGCCTCACATTCAGCATATGCTCTAGACAGTACAACACCAACTACCTCCCCTATTAAGGGGATAATGACCAGCACACTCAGAAGAAAGATGTGGATGGCATCCGTACAAAAACAAGCCCTCACACCAAAACTGTTGGACGTGCACAGTCTACACAGGAATGCTCCGACATAAATACACCCCTTAAAAACCATGGTAGATAACTGTTTCTCCTAAATTCATAGAGACAAATTTAACTAAAGTGAAAAGGCAGAGGAACCACTCCCAATTAAAAGAGCAGGAGAAATCCCCTGAAAGAACAAATAATTAAACAGACCTTACCATTCTCCTAGACCCCAAGTTCAAAAAGGAGGTAATAAAAATGCTAAATGAACTAAGAAAGATTATTGATAGAAATGCAGATCACTGTAATAAGGAACTAGAAACTATAAAGATGAACCAATCAAAAAGAGACAAGTTGCGGCGATAAAAACCAATCTAGAAGCAATGGATAGCAAACTGAATGACACAGAAGGAGTAAGTGATTTGGAAAATAGAATAACGGAAATCACCCAATCAGAACAGCAGACAGAAAGACAAATGAAAAAAATGAAAGCAATATATGAGATCTATGGGATAATATGAAACCTGCCAACCTATGCATAATAGGGGTTCCAGAAGAAGAGAGAGAGAGGGAGATCAAAAGGTATTTGAAGAAATTATGGCTGAAAACTAAAATACCCAAACCTAAAGAAGGAAACAGGTATCCAGGTGCAGGAAGCACAGAGGGCCCCAAACGATACGAAACGTGACCCACGCCAAAACACATCATGATTAAAATGGCGTAAGTTAAAGATGATGAGAGGATTCTTAAGGCAACAAGAGCAAAATAGTTACAAGAGAACCCCCTTAAGGCTAGTAGCTGATTTCTCTACAGAAATTAAGGCTAGTAGCTGATTTCTCTACAGCTCAGAAGGGAGTGGCAAGATATATTCAAAGTCCTGACAGTGAAAAACCTGCAACTTAGTATACTCTGCCCAGCAAGATTATCATTTGGAATACAAGGAGAGATAAAGAATTTCTCTGACAAGCAAAAACTAAATTAATATACCAATAGTAAACCTACCGTAAAAGCAATATTGAAAGGTCTTCTCTAAATAGAAAAGAAACAGGAATCTATAGGAAAGGTAAAATCACAATAGAAAAAGCAAATATACGAAAAGATTATAGGTCACTTAAATAAGCCGGTACATAGATTTTAAAAAATATCTGTGAAGGAGATTTTGACTGCAATGAACAGCAAAAGGATAAACATGAAAATGTAAAATAGGACATCAAAATCAAAATGTGGGTGAGGAAGTAAGAAAATATAGATTTTTTAGAATGTGTTTGAGCTTATATTATTACCAGTGGAAAGCAAGTAGGTATATTAATGGATTAACATACCTGAAAACCAGGATAACCACAAATATAAAACATACAATAGATTCAGAGAAGCAAAAAGAAGAGAATTCAAGCACAGTACAAAAGAAAACCATCAAACCACAAAAGGAAAAGGAAAAAGAAAGGAACAAAGAAGAAATACAAAATCAACTGGGAAACAAAGTTTAAGATGGCAAGAAATACAAACCTATCAATACTTACCTTAAATGTCAGTGGACTAAACGCTCTGATCAAAAGACATAGAGTGGCAAACTGGATAACAAAAGAAGAATCTACAATATGCTGCCTACAAAAGACCCACTTTAAGGAAAAGGACACACTTAGATTAAAGGTGAGGGGATGGAAAAAGATATTTCATACAAATGGAAATGACAAGAAAGCAGAGGTAGCAATACTAATATTAGACAAAATAGACATTAAAGCAAAGGTCATAAAGAAAGATAAAGAAGGACTCTGTACAGTGATAAAAGGATCAATACAAGAAGAGGATATTACACTTGGTAACATATATGCACCCAATATAGGAGCACCTAAATATATAAAACAAATACTAACAGAAATAAAGGTAGAAGTTGATGGGAATACAGTAATAGTAGGAGACTTTAACACCACACTGACATCAACGGACAGTTCTTCCAGACAGAGAACCAACAAGGCAACAGAGATCCTAAGTGACACAATAGACCAGTTAGGCTTAATTGATATCTTCAGGACATGACATCCGAAAAAACCAGAATACACATTCTTTTCAAGCACACATGGAACATTCTCTAGGAAGACCACATACTACGACACAAAACCAGCCTCAAAAAATTTAAGAGGATAGAAATTATTTCAAGCATGTTTTCTGACCACGACAGCATGAACTAGAAATCAACCACAGGAGAAAGGAAAAAAAAAAAAAAGATTAATGGATACTAAACAACATGCTACTAAAAAACCAGTGGCTCAGTAACGAAATCACAGAGGAAATTTAAAAATGCCTTGAGACAAATGACAATGAAAACACAACCATACAAAATCTATGGGATATAGCAAAAGCAGTCCTAAGAGAGAAGTTCGTAGTGATGCAGACCTTCCTCAAAAAAACAAGAAAAATCTCAAATAAACAACCTAACCTACCACCTAAAGAATTAGAAAAAGAAGAACAAAAACTAAAGTCGGCAGAAGGAAGGAAATAATAAAGATCAGATAGGAAGTAAATAAAACAGAGATTTAAAATAACAATAGAAAAATAATCAATAAAACCAAGAGCTGGTTTTTTGAAGGGATGAACAAAATCTATAAACTTCTGGTCAGGCTCACCAAGAAGAAAAGCAAGAGGACCCAAATAAGCAAAATAAGAAATGAAAGAGGAAAAATAACAACCAATAGTGCAGAAATACAAAAAATTATAAGAGAATACTATGACCAGTTATATGCCAACAAATTGGACAGCCTAGAAGAAATGGAAAGGTTTCTAGAAACTTACAGCCCACCAAAACTGAATCGAGAAGAAATAGAAATAATTTGAATAGACCAATCACTAGCAGTGAAAAAGAATCTGTAATAAAAACTCCCCTGCAAACAAAAGTCCAGAACCAGGTGGCTTCAATGAAGAATTCTACCAAACATACAAAGAAGAACTTATAATGATCCTTCTCAAACTCCTCCAAAAGATTAAAGAGGAGGGAATACCCCCAAAGACATTCTATGAAGCCATCATCACCCTGATACCAAAACCAGACAAAGACACTACAAAAAAGAAAATTACAGGCCAGTATCTTTGATGAATTTAGATGCAAAAATCCTCAATAAAATATTAGCAAGCAGAATCCAACATCACGTAAAAAGAATCAGATACCATGATGAAGTGAGATTCATCTCATTGTCACAAGGATGATTCAACATATGCAAATCAATTGATGTGATATACCACGTCATATCAACCAAAGGAGTAAACCACATCATTATCTCAATAGATGCAGAAAAAGCATTTGATAAAATTCAATATCCATTCATGATAAAAACTCACCAAAATGAATATAGAGGGAACATATCTCAACATAATAAAAGGTATTTATGGCAAACCCACAGCCAACATAATACTCAACAATGAAAAGCGGAAAGCCTTCCCGATAAAATGTATCCAAATAAGAAGGGAAGATGTAAAACTGTCATTGTATGAAAATGATATGATACTCTGTATAGAAAACCATAAAAGCTCCAAACAAAAACTATTAGAATAAACAAATTCAGCAATGTAGCAGGATACAAGATTACTATACAGAAATATGTTGTGTTTCTTTACACTAACAATTATTAAAACGAGAAAGTAAGAAAACAATTGCTTTTAAAATTGTATCCAAAGAAATAAAATACCTAGGACTAAACGTTACCAAGGAAGTGAAAGACTTACACACTGAGCACTGTAAAACATTGATAGGGACTTCCCTGGTAGCATAGTGGTTAAGACTCAGGGCTCCCAATACAGGGGGCCTGGGTTTGATCCCTGGTCAGGGAACTAGATCCCACAAGCATGCCGCAACTAAGAGTTCACATGCCACAACTAAGGAGCCCATGAGCCACAACCAAAACAAAAATAAAAGGAGCCCGCCTACCGCAACTAAGGAGCCCATGTGCCACAACTAAGAAGCTGGTGAGCCACAACTAAGGAGCCTGTGAGTTGCAACTAAGGAGCCTGCCTGCCGCAACAAAGACCCAATGCAACCGAATTAAAAAAACAAATTGATAAAGGAAACTGACAATGATTCAAAGAAATGGAAAGTTCTCATGCTCTTGGTTTGGAAGAATTAATGTTGTTAAAATGGCCATACTACCCAAAGCAATCTACAGTTTTAATGTGAACCTTATCAAATTGCCCATGACATTTTTCACAGAACTTGAACAAATAATCCTAAAATTTATATGGAACCACAAAAGATCCAGAATTGCCAAAGCATTCCTCAGCAAAAAGAATAAAGCTGGAGGTATAACCCTTCCAGACTTCAGATTTTACTACAAAGCTACAGTAATCAATACAGCATGGTATTGGCACAAAAACGTATAGATCAATGCAACAGAATAGAGAGCCCAGAAGTAAATGCATGCACCTACTGTCAGTATATGACACAGGAGGCTAGGATATACAATGGAAAAGACAGTATCTTCAGCAAGTGATATTGGGAAAGCTGGACAGCTACATGTAAATCAGTGAAATCAGAACATTCCCTCACACCATACACAAAAATAAGCTGAAAATGGTTTAAATACCTAAATATAAGACTTGACACCATAAAACTCCTAGAAGAGAACATAGGCAAAACATTCTCTCACATAACTTGTAGCAGTATTTTCTTATGTCAGTCTCCCAAGGCCAAAGAAATAAAAGCAAAAATAAACAAATGGGGCCTAATCAAACTTAAAAACTTTTGCACAGCAAAGGAAACCATCCACAAAATGCAAAGACAACCTACGGAACAGGAGAAAATATTTGCAGATGATGCAAATGGCAAGGGGTTACTATCCAAAATATACAACCAGCTAATACAACTCAATATCAAAAAAACATACAACCCAATCAAGAAATGAGCAGAAGACCTAAATAGACATTTTTTTCCAAAGAAGACATAAGATGGCCAACATAGAAATGAGAAGATGCTCAACATCGCTACCATATGATCTAACAATCCCACTCCTGTGTATAAATCCAGAAAAAACAAAAACTCTAATTGGAAAAGATACATGCACCTGGTGTTCATAACAGCACTGTTTACGGTAGTAAATAGACATGGAAACAACCCAAGTGCCCATCCACAGATGATTGGCTTAAGAAGATGTAATATATATATGCAATGGAATATTACTCAGCTATAAAAAGAATGACATATTGCTATTTATAGCAACATGAATAGACTTAGAGAATATTATGCCTAGTGAAGTCAGACAAAGACAAATATTATGTGATATATGATATCACTTATATGTGGAATCTAAAGAATAATTAAAATGAATCTATACACATAACAAAAACAGACTCACAGACATAGAAAACAAAATTATGGTTACCGTAGGGGAGAGGGAAGGGAGGAGGGACAGATTAGGAGTATGAGATTAACAGGTACAAACTACTATATATAAAATAGATAAGCAACAAGGATTTACTGTATAGCACATGGAATTATTTTCAGTATCTTCTAATAACCTATAGTGGAATATAATCAGAAAAAAATAACTGAATCCCTATGCTTTATACCTGAAACTGACACAGTATTATAAATCAACTATACTTCAATTAAAAAAATGACCCTGTAGAACTATAAGTCTTATATGTGTATAACTTGCATATTGGAAATATCACTGACACAAAGGGTTGGGATAGGCATGGAGGGCATGCAAGTAATTACCATTCACTTGGCTGGAGCTCATATCATACCTAGGGAAACATGACCACTCTTTGCACCTGAGAACTCTTAAAACAAAGGTTGTAGAAATTATCATGATGCCAGCAAATATTAGCAATGTGGTATTCACATTGTGACTGAGAATTCCCTATATCCCTAATTTTCTATGAATATTCACCAGATTCTTCTTAATAACTGGCAAGTGGACAGAAAATGTTTCCATTCCTAATTCTGTGGCCGCTGTTACAGTTTTGTACCTTGTGTAATAGTAGCCTAGCCTATCTTTCATACCATGTAATAGTAGCCTGTTTTTCTGTCTTTTCTAAATCAGTGCATATTTCTCAGCTGCACATCATCCTAAACTTTACTCGTATATTGGCAGAAATATTTTTCTTCCTCATGAAACTGCCATTTGTATACCACCATCACATTAAAATCTGAAAAAAATTCCATATTTATCATTTTCCTTTATATCTCATTTTTAATCAGAAGTTCAGCTTCTTATCTCATATAAAGTTATTATTTTTATACCACTCTATATTTACATGACTAGCAGCCTACTCTTCACATTTTTGGAAAGATGAAATAGTGTAAACATATATACTCTCATTTTTTTCCTGGTTGATGCTCTGTCAGAGAAGTGAGCTTATTATTAAAAGCAAGTGGAGCTCAGCTGTAAAAATCTATAATATCTGGTATGGGATATATCATCAGGAAATGAAAGTGACTATATAAACATATATGTAATATATAAACTATATGTAATATATAATTATATCAGTATCCATTATAAAAACTTAACAATTGTCTCTCGTTCGATTTCTCTAAATTACAGCTTTATCCTATTATTCCTCTTCCTCCATCCTATATGCTCTCATTTCTTTCTGCTCCTATTTCTCCCCTTGATTTACTCCCCTCTATTTCTGGCCACACTAAATCCCCTAAAGCACATTTGCCTCTTAAAGATAAATCACTCTCAGAACCTGCATGCCATTTAATAGGCCCTCAACAAACAATTGTTGAATGAATGAATGAAGTAGTTTAGGTCGGAGGAGTTAAATTTCAATCCAACTCTACCAGTTTAGAGATGAAAGACTAAGTTTATAGTTTTAATCTCTGTGAATATCTGTTGATGAAAGACTAAGGTTACAGTTTTAATCTCTGTGAACATCTGTTTCCTCCTCTGCACTTTGGGGTTAATGAATTCTCCTTTTAAGTGTTGTTAGGAGGATGAGAAGTAAACGAGTTAAGTACTTTGTATGTGTAGGTGCTCAATAAAAGGTTTCTAGTGTTGTTAATAAAAGTTTGTACATTATTAATAATTGTTATAATTCATGATTTAGAATATTAATCATTGCTGTTAATTTGTATATTATGATAATTTGTACTTACTGTTGATAATTAAAATTTTTCAAAGATAAGGCCACTTAGAAAAAAAAAGAACACCAGCGAGTCATACAGTATTACAAAGATTTGGGAGGAGGATGGAATGTAGATACTAATAACATGAGTATGGTTTCTTCCCGGGCACATGCCTTGACTCTCCTTTGCCTGGATTTTCCTTCATTTTCGCTGAGAACCATAGACCAGAAAACAGGCCTGTGTGGAAACTGGACCTGGGATATTTACATTTTCAGTTCACAGCAGATATTCCTGACATAAAGGTTCATCTGACCCTGGAGCCAGTTTATAGGGCATGGTATTCTTTTTTCAGGCATGGTTTTCCACTGTTCCCTGCATTAACTGTACAAGAAGCCTTAGAGGGACTGAGTGTGCTCTAGTGGCAGAGGAAAAGGTAGTCGGTTTTACCACATTTTAGATTCACTTGGGAAATAGCAGGTTTTTGTGGCCTTGGTCTGAAACCTAACCTGTGAGACATCATGAATAATATAGCTTCAGTGGGGAAATTCCTTCTGAGTTCTTAACAAATGATTTACAAAGGAATTTTAGAAACATACCCCTTTACAATTGCAGACGACCTATATTTCAAAGGTTTCAAATGGCTCCGCATACAATTTACATCCACTTTGGAGTTTTCTGTTCATCATTTCATGAAACATAATGATCATTTCTAAGTGGACAACTTTGATTTGGAGATTACTGGACACACTGTTACCTATTTATTTTTTCCCTTGTATTTTTCCCACGTAACTTTTCCCTTAATGTGTGCCTTAACATTGTTATCACAGTTCTCATATCAGTGTTTCAAAGCCCACTTTTGAAAAACATAATGCCCTTGTTAAAGGCAGATTTGTGTTTGGCTTTACAGAAAAATAAACTTAAGAGAAGCTTTACTGAAATGTGAATACTAACCCAACGGGCATTATATTCAGCAAAGGTAACTTTGCACCACTTCTGAGAAGCTGAGATTGCTGAGTTCTCTAGCATTTGTGTCAGGCCTTGGGGGAGACACTGAAATAGAGGAAGCCCATCTCTAACTCCTTTCTCTTTTCTTTGTAATGGAAAACACTACTGTGTCTTTCTTAAAACATTTTGAGTTTCTGAGATGAAAGACAATAAAAGAAAAGAAGGGTATTGCTTTGTGATTAAAATGAAAACAGATAAATTTTTACTGAGTAAAAAATGGCTTTATCTCTGGCAAGACTGCAAGAGAATGTTGTTCTAGAATGTCATGGGATTTAGTCTGATATACTAATCTCGGAATCTGAATGGGGATGAGGACTGTCTTAATTTCAAACCTATTGAAGTTTTCTTCTCAGCACATTCATGGTTATTGGGAGATAAGAAGTTACAGCCACTTAGGCCTGTTTGAAGTTTATAGAGTGTGACCTATTTATGAGGTTGTATATAAACAAGCTATATATCCCCATAGCAAAGAACAAGGGTAATTTATTTGAGCAACAATTTGAGTATTAGGTACTGATTAAAACAATCAGACTCTTCATGAATGCAGCATTTAAATGTTAAAGCTAATAAAATTAGCTATGTTATTAAATATTTCTATTAATCATTTCATTTTTAATGTTAATATTTTTAGTATTTGACTCAGATATTTTCTCAAAATTTTTAGTTTGAAACTTTTCAAGATACAGGAAAGTGAAAAAACTCTGTAGTGCCTATCTATCCCTTATACCTTCATCTGGAGTCACTCATTTTAACATTTTGCCACGTTTGCTTTATCTCATTATACACACACACACACACACACACACACACACACACACACACACGCGCGCCTATGGTTAGCTCTATATATGTACTTCAAGTTAATTTTTGTGGTGGCATCAGAAAAGGGATACATTGATTCTTCTATATGAGTATCCACTCGTTTTATTACCATCTCTTGAAAAAAAATATTGTTCACCTAATTGAATTACCTTGGCATCTTTGCCAAAAACCAAGTGGCCACATACGGGTAGGTTTATTTTTAGACTTCCTATATTGTTTCATTTATCTGTATGTTTATGCCAATACCATGCTGTCTTGATTACTGTCATTTTATAGTAAATCTTGAAATTAGATAGTGATAGTCCTCTAGAAAAAAATAGAAAGCTATTCTTTTTCTAAGTTGTTTTGGCTCTTCTACATCCTTTATTTTTCCATATAAATTTTAGACTTATTTTGTCAATTTCTGTAAACCCACTTGCAGAGATTATGTTTGGGATCATATAGAATCTATAAATCAATTTGGGGAAAATCGATATCCTAATAGTATTTCGTCTTTCAATCTTTGACCAATTATATATCTCTGCAATTATTTAGGCCATCTTTGATTTTTCCTGAAATGTTTTGTAGTTTTCATAGCATAGGTCTTATACATATTTTATTGTATTTATTTTTCTATTTTTCACAATTCTAATGCTATCGTAAACCTGCATTACTTTTCCTTAGTCATTGTTGGTTGTTTGAATTAAAAATGTAATGTAAATGCTTTAGTTATGAAGGCACTGTAGTAGAATTGGAAATGTCCCATATCAGTAAAGACAAACCGCATTAATTGAGCTAAGGGAATGAGGCAATTTGATGTATCACTTGTTGTATAAACAGTGACATCCAGAGCTGCCATTAGAATTCCTTAATATGTGAATAAGTTAAAGGTTATCATCTGCTGCAGATTTAATGGATTGCAATAGAATTACAGCGCATGAACGTTGCAGGTCCTTTAAACTTGATCGATCACAATGTAATTGTCAAGGCAGAATAGCAATTAATTTTCATTAAGCTAGGAGGTAATTAATACTTGTTGTTAGTGAAAATGGCTATTAAGTTGTGATTTAAGAGATTTAATTTTTTTTTTTACAATTAAAACCCTTGCTTAATTCACTGATTTCATACAGGCAAGGGAGCTATTATAAAGCTATCAGTCTCACTTCATGTAAAATTGATAAAATGTGATACAACTAAGAGAGTAAAAATAACTGTGTGTGTGTGTGTTGTGTGTGTTTGTGTGTGTGTGATGGGTAGTTGAAATATAGCTTGTACGAAAGATATTTTATGGTTAAAAAGAAGGCTGAGTTTATACAATATTGTTAGATTGGCTTCACTTGTAGGTTATTATATTTCTATATATTTTACCACTTTTTTAATAAACTCATTTTTCACTTAAAAATATATCAGTACATCTCTGGACTTCTTACAAATAGAAGAATTAAAAAGAAAAGCTTACCTAAAATTTAAAAATTGGCTTAAACATTCAGGTACTCAATATTGTCACTATCACATATCTATTAAATTAGAAACAAAAAAAGTATGAACTTTCTTGAAATCTATTTCTTCATTTCCTAAATTAGTGTATTTGAAGTATTGTGAGTGTAAAATATAGAAAAACTTAAGATGAAATTTCCTGGGCTTCAGCCTTAACATAATTATTTAGCAAGCGTGAGTCAGGGCTCAGGCCTACATTTTAAATTAGAATGGCAGGTGATTCTATGGATTGGTTTCTGAATGCGTCACTACCTTGGGTTTATTCATATATACTTTTTATGTAAATAAACAAAAATCCCATATTGTGTGCATGTTTTGTAATCTGCTTTTATCATTTTATTATGCATGTGGTACTTTAAATGCCAATCAATATACTTATATAACATAATGTCAATTAGTATGCTCATATAACATAGTCCTTAATGGCTATATAGATTTCCAGTGTATATATAATACTTTATTTAATTAATTTTATGTTGTTGATAAATTAATCTGTAGGCCTTAAGATCACCACATAACCATGCTTTCTCTCCTGAAGCTAGGGGAATCCTAGAGAATCCATTATCACATATGAGTAAATACATTGTATAATAGAATGAATAAACGCAGTAATAAATTCTCCATTTTCTTTAGAGTTCGCACAATTTTCTATCTTAAGCAGAGCTTGATAGTATTTTAATTTTTTCAGTATAAACTTAGCAAAATATTGTGGTTTTTAAATATGGTAAGATGCAAAGGAAATGCATTATTAAATAAATCCCAAACCTTTAAATATATCTTGGTTCTTCATTACACTCTCTAAGGGAATTGTAAATTGCTTCTTTGTTTCTCTATTAGGAGGGGCTAGTGAGGCAATATTACTTTTCACTAGCAAAAGTAAAAGGTTTGAAGATTGGGAGGAAAAGTAATTTTTTGCTCATCATTTTTCTTTTCCAATATTATGCTTACCTTACTTATTATAACTTTATATTTATGAAATATGTTTATGATATCTACATAATGCCCACTTTAAAAATGAATGAACAGAACATAGATATTTGATAACTGACATAGTTAAAATTTTCATGAGTCAAGGTTTTACTCACAGCAAAGGAAACAATCAACAAAATGAAAAGACAATTTACGCAATTAGAGAAAATATTTGCAATCCACAGATGTGAAAGTGGTTAATATCCAAAATATACAAGAAATTCATACAATTCACTAACAAAAAAACAAGCAACTCAAAAAATAGGCAAAGAACCTGAATAGATTTTTTTCCCCAAGACATACAAATGGCCAACAGGTACATGGGAATGTGCTCAGCATCACTAATCATTAGGCAAATGCAAATCAAAAGCACAATGAGGTATCTCCTCACACCTGCTAGGATGTCTGTTATCAAAAAGATGAGAGATAAACAAATGTTGGTGAGGATGTAGAGAAAAGGGACCCCAGCACACTGTGGGTGGAGATGTAAATTGGTGCAGCATCTAGGGAAAAAAGTATGGAGGTTCCTCAAAAAATTAAAAATCAAACTACTTACTGTATGACCCAGCAATTCCACTTCTGGATATACATCCAAAGGAAATGAAATCAGGTTTTCAAAGGAATGTCTTCATTTCTGTGTTCAGTGCAGCATTATTCACTATAACCAAGGTATGCAGACAACCTAAGTGTCCATTGACAGTTGAATGGATAGAGAAGTTGTGAAATATATATATAATATTATGAAGCCTTAAAAAAGAATGAAATTCTGATATTTGTGACAATATGGATGAACCCGAAGGGCATTATGGTAAATGAAATAAGCAAGGCAGAAAGACAAATACTGTATGGTATCATTTTTATGTGGGATCTAAAAAGAAAAGTTCAAACACATAGAAACAGTAGAATGGTGGTTGCCAGGGACTGGGGGTGAGGGAAATAGGGAGAGGTTGATGAAACAATATTCACTTTCAGTTATAAGGTGCATGAAGTCTGAGGATCTAACGTATAATGTGGTGACTATCATTGATTATACTGATTACATAATTAAAATTTTCTAAGAGAGCAGAACTTAAGTGCTGTCTCTAAAAAAAAAAAAAGGTGAGGTTGTTCTTAAAGTTTATTCCAATGTGTGTGTGTGTGTGTGTGTGTGTGTGTGTGTGTGTGTGTGTGTTTTTCCTGGATGCCTGTTGACTACATGAGTTTGGAAACAAGTATAATGATTTCAATGATATCTAAATCTGAATCTGTAATAACAAGATATCTGTGATATCTGGAACATCTAAGTTAGTTCATGAAGTACTTTTAATTGGAAAATTTCTTAAATAAATAGAAATTATAAAACATGGTTGAAAAGTACCATTGTGAATTAATATCAAATGATGAGTTTGATTAATTTTAAAGTAAAGTAAGATGATTTATCAGAAATTTACTATATTTTATCTGATATGCAAATTGTGTCTTATTACATCTGTAACATATATATATATATAACCCATAATTTCAACTTATGTATATTTTAAAATGGGCAATTTATTATATTAAAAATAAAACTTATGAACACATATTTTTGGAATCTATTTTTACTCTTTATGATTTAAAAATATGTGTTTTACCCTATATATAGTACCTGGGAAATGTATATGGAGAGGAACTCAAGCCCTTCTATCACTGTGGTCAATAAATATCCTCACTTCAGTTTACAATTAAATTTTATTTTCTGATAACTAATCAATGGCAGAGAGCATAAATTTCTCATTATTAAATGAAAGGCAGCATTTTTGTCATGAATTTAATACATTTATTTAATGTATTATTAGTTTAATAAAATTCATTTAGCACGTAGAATGTCATTAAAGGGAGATTATGTAACATACCTATTTTTTTACATACCTTGTCTCCTCTCCTTCCTCCCCTCCCCAAATTCTTTGGCTATAGATGCCTTGAAGATAAAGAATTAGCTTTATTTATCTATTTTGCGTCACTGGTGCCTAAGCAGTATCTGTTTCTTGCCAGCCTTCTAATAATTGTTAGTTTAAATAAATCTTAGAATGCTTTTAAAGAAGATACAAAATACTGTTTGTTTTTTTGTTGTTGTTGTTTTTTGCGGCATGCGGGCCTCTCACGGTTGTGGCCTCTCCCATTGCAGAGCACAGGCTCTGGACGTGCAGGCCCAGCGGCCATGGCTCACGGGCCTAGCTGCTCCGCGGCATGTGGGATCTTCCCGGGCCGGGGCACGAACCCGTGTCCCCTGCATCGGCAGGTGGACTCTCAACCACTGAGCCATCAGGGAAGCCCCAAAATATTGTTTTTTGTGACTGTTTTCTATACTGACTTTCAATAAAACCTGAGACCATAACAGTAAAATATAGATTGTTGATGTATTATATTGCTAGAGGAGTTAATGACTTCCAGGTACATAGCTTCTGGTCACATAACTTGCTTGAGAAATAGAATTTAGAATACCTGTACAAATCATATAATAGAATGTTCTTAGATAATATTCTTTTAGATATCAATTCTTTAAATTCAAGCTGTATAAGGTTACACTTGGTGATGAAAACACGAAGTGTGTATTATTGGCTCTAATGCTTGAAGATAATCCATATGTTTTAGATATAAGAAGAAGCAAACAAAGCTAAGAGTTGATAAAGAAAGTTAAAGAAGACAAAATGATTACAAGAGTTTTTGAGTAGAATCAAAATTTGTAAAAGGACTTCAAATTTTCCTCTAGCAATAAAAGAATTTTGCGTAAGATGGTGGAGTGCAGCAAAATGGGCATTGTAGAAGCAATTACTGTCACAGCCCAAAGCATGATGGAGTTTCAGGAACTTAGACTTCTCGACTGGGAGATGAGTCAAAGTAAATATACAGAAAGCTGACAAGATGCCACTTGCCAGGGACTTCCCTGGTGGTCCAGTGGTAAAGAATCTGTTTTCCAATGCAGGGGACACAGGTTTGATCCCTGGTCAGGGAACTAAGATCCCACATGCTGCGGGGCAACTAAGCCTGCCTACTACAACTACTGAGCCTGTGCCCCTCAACTAGAGAGCCCGTGTGCCACAAACTACAGAGCCCATGTACTCTGGAGCCTGCGCGCCACAACTAGAGAGAAGCACACGTGCCACAACTAGAGAGAAGCCCACGCGCCACAATGAAGAGCCTGCGCGCTGCAACAAAAAAAAGCTCCTGCATGCCACGATGAAGTCCCGATGCAGCCAAAAAAAAAAAAAAAAAAATGATGCCACTTGCCTAAGAGCTATTTCTATTTCCAGAAAAAGGAACTGCCCAAAGTCAAGCAGGACACCAAAGATTCAGATTGGTGGGATGTCAGGGAAGAATTCTAAGTCTGCAGGAAAAGGAGTACCAATGTGGTACTATAGAAAGAAAATGTAAGCAGCAACTCAACCCTGGGGACTGGAAAAAAAATGTAGAGTGTACTGAAGAGCTATTTAACGACTATGGAGTTGTCCATGGCTCACTGAATCTCAAGGAGAAAAGGAGAATTAGCATAGAGATGGGGCAGGGACAGATGTATGCCAACAAGTCAGAGGAAATTGTCATATATCTGCTTCTGTCAGACACAGTAGGAGAAATTTGGAGGGCATGAGCCTATAGTTTGGGGGCAACAAAGGATATAGATCTAAGAAGCCAGAGCGAAAGATATAAGATAAACAAAAAATACAGTGTCAATTTTATATTGAAAAATGCAAGAAAGATTCCTCTCTTGTATCATTTATCTATGAGAGAACATCTTATAGTTTCTGTGAATTGTTTTGGTTGGGCTACATTCCTCCTGACAGGCCTGTCAAGATGAGGTCCCTGAAAAGCACCCCTTGTTACTAGGAAAATTGACTTATTGCATTGGTATAACTTAGTATTGTCAATTTGAACTGTGATTTTTATTATGTAACTTGTGATATTGTCACTGGAATATTATTTGGTGATTCATAATAGTAAAATTGTATCCTTACTATTTAAGGAAGATAATTGACTTCTTTAAAGAATGTAATGAGTTAAAAATTAAAGCAATGATTTTGGGGGGCAAAAACTTTGTAAATATGCAATGGAGACAAAGATATATAGTGTATCAATATTGTCTCTCTGCTCCTTGCTACCCCAAGAACTGGAAGAAATAGAATTGGAAGACTAAAATTACTTTTATTGTAAAAAATTACTGAGTAAGACTGAGGTGTAAAAGAGACATAAAGCAAAGGAAGAAATGAAGAGGGGGCAAAAAGACAGAGCTTGATGGAAGACTTTGAAAAGAGTAGGTTTTTTCTTTTAAGCTAAAAAAATGTGTGGGGTGGATTTAAGAAATGCGGAAGAATAAGAAATAGATGGACAGAAACAGGATTATATGGACTTACGCTGTAAACAATTATTTGTATCCCCTTTGATATTCATCAAGAGACTCTAGTAGAAACTTAAAATACTATTAATTTGCTCTTGGCTGCTAGAGTGAAAGAAATGCAGAGACCTTTTTCACTTTGAGCACACTTTATCATTTGTTAACATTTGTAATTATTTCTACTTGCAAAAGCTATCAGTTACCTATCCAGATTATGAAACATTTTTTAAGATATTTTTATGTATTTGAAAGGGCAAGGCAAGACACACTCCTGCTTTATAACTTTTGAAGTAGAATTATCAGCACATAGGAGATGATCTTTGCTCTCTCTGATTTTCATATTTTTATATTTCATATTCTGTGATTTTCAAATGCTTAGATTTGGAAGAAGAACAAAAAATTTCATGAATCTAACCAAGAAGACTCAGTAAATTAGGTCACTTATGGAAAACCTGATCAATTTACCTGCCACTAAAAATAAATCAGTTCTGGTTTCAGCTTCAAAATGTAAAAGTCTTGGAATGGTCACTCCCATCCCTAGAACATGAAAATGCTCAACCAACTGAACATCAGTGACTTTTCCTGAACCTGTCAGAGAACTACATTGGCCAGGCAAATTGCCACCCCCAAATGTGAAGAGACATTTGAACACAGAGAGTTGCAACTGGGATCTGTTTACTTGGAGCAGAAGCTTCTGGAGCCACCAACTGATAGGAACATTTAAATTTTAATTTTGATGATTTCTTAAAATCTGAGACACTGAGAAATGCCAGGGCCTGTAGTCTGAGGTGGTAGTGGGGGTCAGCATCCTTTTGTGGGTTTGTCTCCAGGAACCCCACTAGTTTTTCATAGTAAGGTGTCAAGAAAGATTCCCCTTTTGACTCTGTCAAGAGAAGGCGAAGAGCAATCATTGTGAAATATACCCACATATTCTCTCTCTAAAAAAAAAAAAAAACTACTCTGTAGAAGACTTTGCCAGTGCTTTATCCTTTACTGCTGGAGGAAGAGCATTTCCTTAATTCCACACCCCTCTAGCCTTTCTGTCTCACCTAAGCGGAAGGGGAAAGTTTGGAAACAATGTGACTGTCACAATACAGGGTAACAGGTCCACTGAAAGACTGAGATTTAATCGTAAGATTATAGAACACTTACCTCCCCGATGACTAACCACCACAGCACCACAGTGGTGGCACCTAACCACCACTCAACATTAGTGATGTTGAGCATCTTTTCATGTGCCTGTTGGCCATCTGTATGTCTTCTTTGTAAATATGTCTATTTCAGTTCTTTGCTCATTTTTTAATCAGGTTGCTTATTTTTTTGACGTTGAGTTGTATGAGTTCTTTGTATAATTTGGATATTAACCCCTTATCAGATATATAGTTTGCAAATATCTTCTACCACTCAGAAGGTGACCTTTTTGTTTTGTTGGTAGTTTCCTTTGTTGTGCGAAAGATTTTTAGTTTGATGTAGTCCCATTTATTTATTTTTGCATTTGTTTCCCTTGTCCGAGAAGACTTAAGAAAAAAAAATGTATTCTGTCAACGAGCATGCTACCTATGTTTTCATCTAGAATTTTATTGTTTCAGTCTTACATTTAAGTCATTAACCCATTTTGAGTTTATTTTTGTACATGGTGTGAGAAAGTAGTCCAGTGTGATTCTTTTGCATGTAGCTGTCCGGTTTTCACAACATCATTTACTGAAGAGGCTGTCTTTTCCCCATTGTATATTCTTGCCTCTTTTGTCATAGATTGATTACCAATATAAGTGTGGGTTCATATCTGGGCATTCTGTTCCATTGATCTATGTATATGTTTTTGTGCCAGTACCGTAATGTTTTGATTACTGTAACTTTGTAGTATAGTTAGAAATCAAGGCGCATTATACCTCCAGCTTTGTTCTTCTTTCTCAAGATTGTTTTGGTTATTCTGGATCTTTTGTGTTTCCATGCAAATTTTAGAACATTTGTTCTAGTTCTGTGAAAAATGTCATTGGTATTTTGTTAGAGATTGCATTATCTGTAAATTGCTTTGGGTAGTATGGTCATTTTAACAATATTAATTCTTCCAATACATAAGCATGGTATATCTTTCTATTTGCTTGTAGGTTTTGTTTTTTTTTAAACTGAACTTCTTTTTTAAGTGACAAGGGTCCAGGTGGGTGCTGCTTTAAATGTGAATGGTCTTAATACATCATTCAATTGAAATATGCATATTTCCTCTCTCTATAGATTCCTGTGTTAGACACAGGTAGCCCTAGGAAATAAAGTTAAGATAGTCCATTGTACTTTGATACTATTAGCTTTGTAAGTTTGCCTTATCCCGGGCTTTTAGATAAATCACAACGGCAGATTTTTATATCATACAATAGCAGATTTTAGGTCATACATTTTGACTCTAAATGTTTGTGGTTTCTAAATAAAAGTTGAAGGATAAAAGTTGACAGTTTCATACTATTATATTGTATCCGTTATTTGTATGGTAGTGTATCATTGTAATCAAAAGGAGCTGTGGAAGCTGGTGTGCATACGGTTTTGACCAAAAAATACTTTCTATTAAAATAAATTATTTTCATTTTTGCAAGATGACCTACTGCTATAACTCATATTTTACACAATAAAAGAGCAATATAAGTCTACAGTGTTTATTTTCTAACTGGAATATTTGCTATGCAGTTCTTTTATATTTTTCCCATTTATTTTGCATATTTGATTTCTAGTTGATTTCCCACATATAACTTTATCTGTACAACCTAAGTCATGTCAGACATTGCAAATCTTTTAAAGGACAACTTTCTTTTCCTACAACTCCCTTATGTGGGGGCAAGGCATTTTTACTATAGAAAATCTAAGGTATTTTCATTTTTTGGGTCTCCAAATTAGTAGTTTTCTTCGTGAAACTACCCACTCTACCAATGATGTCACATAATAGCATCTGGCAATCGAAAGTTATAATATTGTAAAGCAGTTTGTGATACAAGTGATTTAAATAACGTATAACATGTTGCCTTAGAGACCAATATAGTTATGTTTTGGCTTAATTACCATGTTCTTCCAATTACCTTTGGCCCTCAGCATCCACAGGTCCCACATCTGTGGATTCAACCAACCATAGAATTCATACTAAAACCATTCCCTGCAAATACCTAGGGACAACTATAATCCATTCTCTGCAACTTTATTTTTACCATATACAATAAGGAAATACCTTAATTCATGTTATTTAAATTGTGATTCGTAGCTATTATTTTATTATTATATATCATGGGTCAGCAAACCTTTCTGTAAAGGGCCAGATAGTAAATATCTTAGATTTTGCATGTCACACTGTCTTTGTTGCTGACATGGACAATGAACAAATAAATGTAGCTGTGTTCTAATCAGACATTATTTATGGACACTGAAATTTAAAGTTTATATAAGTTTCATTGTCATGAAATATTATTTTTTATTTTTCAGTCATTTTAAATATAGTTCATAGCCTGTGCAAAAACAAGGCAGAAGACTGGATTTGATCCATGAGCTATACTTTGTTAGTTCTTATTATACATTAATAATAAGTAAATCTAGAACTAGACCTTTAAAGAAAAAAATCAGATTTTTGATTCAATATTTACAAAGACTTTTATGTTAGTAAATTTTAGTCATGAATAAGTCTTTAAAATATGCAGTAGTTTCTGCAAGACAAAACATTATCACAAACTCTTCTTAAGAGATTTGAGAGAAAGCATTGCAGTGGAAAAAACTCATTCATTAGAACAAGTCAGACTTAGTTTAAACGTAACCTGGTTTCTCACTAGTTTTAAAAGTCATGCTGCCTCTCTAATCCTCTGTTTCCTTATCTAAACTATGAAGACAACATTTTAAAAATGTAAGGTAATTGTGAGGATTGAAAATAATGTATGTAAAGTCATTCAACAGTTCATAGCTTTCCTAACAATTATTTTAGAATTATTTTATGGTAAAAATCTGTTGAAAGGCAAATATTTTGTAGACATATTTTATGGAATATCACTGATTCTTTGTTAGCTGAGGATATAATTTTTATTCATCAACTTCTATTTCATTTTTTGAGTGTTCTTTATAGATAAAAACAATCTGGAGGAATATAATGTTTAACAAACTGAATATCAAAAATTTTAATAACCCACTAGTAATATGCCTCTACCATGGTAATCATCTTAATATTACAAATTATTTCAACATACATAATTGATATATAAATGATTCAATTTATAACTAAAAGTTTATAGTTATATACTCATAAGCTTATTTAATTATGATTAAATATTAAAACTTATGTTAGAACAACTAACTTGTAATTTGAGTCTTCCATGAAATATTACAGTGATGACAAGGTGATAACTCACAAAGTTAATGAGGCCGCTTTGGTTAGAACACTTCAAATTCAGAAATGTATTAAAATCATTATTAATTCTGGATATATACTTTACTATCCAGTTCTGATTATCTTTCAAAGTTTGCTTGTAAAATACATTTCTAATTCAGTTACATTTTCATTCCCAAGTTATGAGTTATTCAAGGAAGTTAAATAAAGTCCTTGTGGAATACTCAACCCACTAAAAAACTTGAACTCAGTCTCAAGTACAAAATAAGTGCAATTTTGGACTAAATTACCATGATTTCTTTCTAAATCTCTATATAATCTAGTACAACCAATGTTGTATTCCAATATTCACTGACATATGTTTTAGCAATGTGTTTATCTGACCCAAGGCCTTCATAATGCTGCATTTTAATGAACTAAATTTTCAGTATATATCAGAGCTATATAGGACAACATGTTCACATTTTTCTAGAAAGCCATGTGCATTTGTAAATATTTTAGTAATTGTTTGGCTTAGAAATGGTAATGTGAATGTTTGAGTATGGAACACTGAAGCTTAGAACAACAGAATAGAATTGAGACATCAACTGTCCACTTTGAATTTTGTTTACTTTGGATAAGTATCCTGTTTTGAAAATAAAAAGATCAAAACAATTTACTGGGCAATCAAGTATTTTTTTCCCCAAACAACTTTTTGAGGGGGGAAGTGTAAATGAATCAGAACCATATGGGGAGAGTTTGCGTTACAACACGCACTGCTTTAATGGGAAAAGTGTTTATGAGAATGCATTTTGCTTTTTAAAATTTTGAAAAATATTCTGAGAAATAGTTTAACAATTCCAAATGTGGTTTGTTCATCTGTTCCTGGTACAATACACATCAAAAGAAAGTCTTGGAAACAATAACAACTCTAGGGCACGGTTAATCAGGGTGATAGCCCTAACTCTGCTGTTTATCAAGGCCTCCTCAACTAGAACAGGGCATGTCTCAGGGAATTGGGCAAGGTAGAGAAAGAATTGGTTCTGGAAGTTTGAAAAAAATAAAAAGAATTTGTGATCATCACACAAACTTTCATTATCATAAAGGCAAAATTTTGGAGCCCTTTTGGGGGCCAGTAAATAGCACCTCTCTTCTCCACCTAATTTCTGAAACAATTGAAAAATATAACAAAAGAATCAAGAGGTGAAGAACTAAAATGGCACTAATTTTGCTGGGAAATACATCTGGAAATTAGAGAAAAATGGGTTTTCTATACCCTGCTTCCAGAGGAGGACACAAAACAACTCTCTTGAGGGAAACTTTAAGTTTGCTGAGAGGAAAAACTGAACTCTGCCTCTGACTGGTCAAGCACAAAGGAAGGTCAAAAGAGACCAAATATACTTTGTACAGAATTTTTGATATATTTGTTCCACTACAAGGAAACTAGGTCAATGGCCGTATATTAGTTTGCTAAGGCTACCATAAAAAGGTACCATAGACTGGGTGGCTCAAACAACAGAAATTTATTTCTTTGCAGTTCTGAAGGCTAGAAGTTTGAGATCAAGATGTTAGTAGAATTGGTTCCTTCTAAGGGCCGTGAGGGAAGGATCTATTCCAAGCCTCTCCACTTGGCTTGTTGGTGCTTTTCTCCTGTGTCTTCATATCATCTTCCCTCTATACATGTCTGTGTCCAAATTTCCTCTTATAGGTACACCTGTCATATTGGATTAATCCCACCTTAATGACCTAATTTTAACTTAATTACCCCTGTAAAGACCCTGTATGGTCATTTTCTGAGGTACTGGGGTTTGAACTTCAGTGCATGAATGGAGTGGGGGAGAGGCACAGTTCAGTCAATAACCAGCTGTAGTTCACTAATCAGGGTCTCAGTTCACCTACACTGGAATTCCTTTAGCAGCAACCTGGGCTGTCTCTAACTCAAACAAGTATAGTTCCTTCAGGAACTCAGAAATTATGTTTGTTCAACTCTAACTCTCTTTTGAGCTTTATTTTTAAAGAGTCACAGATTTGATAGGACATTCGTGATTATCACAGCACTGGCCCAACCCCTACCAAAGTTAGAAAACAAGCCAGTTCTGCTCTGAATAGTGGTTGTACCTGGCAAAATCATGCTCTGTTCCCAGAACTGTTAACAAAGACCATAGTGAGCGTTACATGCTTGCTGAATGAAGAAATGCAGATACAGAATATATTCTTGTGTTTGGTCTCACCAGGATGCTTGATTGTTTATGATAGTTGTCCAAAATCCACTAACAGAGAACGAAGGTTGAGTTGAGAAAAACTTGGCACTGTTCATTTACTATATCAGGGGAAAATAACCATTTATGCATACATAAATCTTCAGTTCTCAGAGAATAGAATTTGTTGTTTTCTTAGGCAGTTTAGCAACTTACTATAGTGACAGCCACAGTCAGAAGGTCTTATATGTGGTTTCTTTCTCTACTTCCAAAATTTTCAAAATATGTTAATTACCATTTCCCCTTTGTCATGAAGAATTTAAATATAGACCCTTCTAATTCTCTGAATGGATACTGAATTCAATTACTTGCAAATTTAAAAGCAGCAAATAATGCTTTGCTTGCTAACACCTAAAAGGCCTTTACAGATCGATCCTCTTTTCCCTATAATTGAATCCTTGCTTCAGCATCTGCTTGCAGTGTCTCAGGGTGTGCCGTAGCCTATTGCTGGCACACACATGCCAAGCTTTGTTCAAGGTCAAGGTCTGGTATTCTGTACTCAGAGCTTGTCTGCACCTGCTAAAATCATGAGTAAGGGTTAAACAAAATGTTTTCTTTGATTTCTTCATGTCCTATATCCCTTTAGGAATGGTTTTACTTGGAAATAAATAATAGAACCTTCCTTTGTACTAAAAAAAAATCCAACTCCCTTCAATTGTTAGTATTTTTCATTTAGAAATTTTAAATTGCTTTATAATAACTGCTTTAAGCTCACCTTTTGGATAGCCTGATGTCTAACTAAAAAATTAGTAAATCTATTTCAAGAGCTCTTTGATGAATATGACTTGTGGCCCGAAATTTATTTGTAACAAGTCTGTAAGTATGATGGACCACAAAACTAGATTTATCATACATCAGTTATCTTAGAAAAACTGTTCTAAAAGTAATGAAGGGAGGTTTCTGGGAAGATGTCTTTTGGGGTGCCTGTTGCTCTTCCTCTACCCCTAACTCCAATCTGTCTGCTTCTTTAGAGACAAGCTGCTGCTGGAACTGGCAGGCAATTGAGTGGGAATGAAGCCTTTGGATTTCTTGGGGTACTGATAGGCTGGTCAGGAGTTTAGTCACCACATTGCACAGCCCTGAAATAAAATCAGAATGTGGTAGGTTCATAGATGCTCATGGGAAAGGTCCACGTAAGTCTCTTGTGATTAAGAGGGGTCCCTCACATCCAAGAAAGATAAAGAGGATCTTAATGGTGGGTGGAATCTTCTCTATTCCTGAGAACTAGAAAGGGGTAATGATACAAGGAGCCCAAAGGCTTCTTAATATCTCTGAAGTAGACTGGTAGCCTCCCTGCGGCCACACCTTTGGAACAAAGACTACTTTATCTTTCAACATTTGAGGTAATGGGACTCCAAAACCAGAATAAGACTCAACAAGGAAAGAAAGAGATTTCTAAGGGAGCTCAGTAGCTATAAGAAATGACAATCAACCAGATAACGCAGATCATGTTGCTAGATCATTGAGTTCTATCAAAGAGTTAGAGCTGTGGACCCCTCAGATAGATTCCTTGGTCTTCTCATGTTCTTCTCTTTGTTTCTGGGACTAATCTTTCCAGATTTCAATGCTCTACACTCTAGTACTCACATTGCCATTTCCAGGTAAAACAATTATTAAAATATTTATAAATGTGTATTACTCTCCAGAAAAATGTGAAGATGTAGTTTTTGTCCCATATAACTTTAATATAATAGCCTTATGCTGAAAATATAGCTCAATTAAATGCAGCGTATGAAGATTACTAAAACCAGACCTTGGGTCAGATAAATACATTGCTAAAACATGTGTTTCAATGAATATTGGAATAAAAACATCAGTACAGTTACATTTCATAGAGATTTGGAGATAGACACAGATTTAATTCAAAAGTGTACTTATTAATTATTTAATTGAGACTGAGTTCAGGTTTACTAGTGAAGGGAGTATGTCCTTAAGGACTCTATGTAGCTCCCTTGAGTAACTCATAACTTGGGAATGTGTTATTGAATTAAAAATGTAGGCCTTTAAGGTGCCATGGTATATTTGTTATATTGTGTACTGGCTCACATTTTCAGAACTTATGACTCCCCAAAGTTATTTTTGACATCAACACTGAATAATTAACAGGCTCAATGAAATAAAATTATATAAAAAGATAAATTTTTATCCTTCAAATATAAACTGTATGTCTGTAGATGTTTATAACAAATAATAATGTATCTGATTGTAAATAAAAGTTTAATTTTGTAAAACATTGATTAAATTTTAAAAGTTAGAGCCCACATTCTCTAACGAAATTCAAATATTAGAAATAACTGACCACAACTTAATTATGTGGAAATTAGAAATGAATTCCTAGATGACTCTTGAATTTAAGAGAAAAATTTATAAAAACAGGTTAAGGGCAGTTAGTGGTGTTCAGTACTTTCCATTTCTTCATTTTCTTATAACTTAGCCTGTTTACAAGCAACAGTACATTTATTTTATATTCTTAATGGTTTTGTGCTGATTTGTAGATTTCTTTTTTTTTTAAGATCAACTTTAATGTGTCCCAATGAAAGTAAGTAATTTCCTCTAGGTGGGAGAATAGAAAAGGAGGATAAAAGGGAGCTAAATGAGATAGAACAGAGTAAGGATATCCATGCCTTTTACAAAAATGTTAGTTTGAATTTTTGGCCACTTCTTTAGTCAGTCCATCAAACAGGGAGTTGATTTTTCAAATGAAACATTGATTACTCAACCAGACAGGACAAGTTACTTTTTTCAAACCAAGTTCTTTCAAACTTCTTTCAAAGTAGTCTCAGAGGTCTACTTTGTATTTATTCTGTATTTGTCTGAGCTGGCATGTACGTTTTGTGAGTTGGCTTACTTGAGATGAGATGGATTTCACCCTGACCAGCTCCCTTTTGTTGAGTGATCAACAGATAAGATGTTGTGAAATCATTTCTACATAGTAAGAATTGCTAAACGTAAAAGGCTTGATCTTTCTTTTAAAATATTATAATTTTATCTTGGCCTACAGAGTTCTATTGAAAATAATTTTTTGACAGTTTAAATTTCTTAACTAAGGACAATTCATATTAAAGGAAAATATGTAGTTCATTTCTCTTTAAAGGTAAAAGCAGTAACAATTTGATTCACTCTGTTCTAATTGGTTTGACTTGCTTAAAAAATTGTCTGCTGAGCAGGTATTCCAGATCATTTTTCAGCAGTGACATTTCACAGCTATTAAAGTATTACAACTTTATAGAAAATGCTAAATCTGGAAAAAGTATTCATTATTTGAGCAGACAACTGAGGCTTTATTGTCATCATTACTTTGCCAAACTGATAAGATAATTTTTACTTGCAATAGTCAAAGAAGACAAAAAAGGAAAGCCAGGTGTATGTCTTGTTATTTGTGTTCATATTTGTTCTCTAGAAAATTCTCACCAGTGTTTATATTGATTTACCATTTTATTTTTCACAGTTTCATTGCTTTAAAATACACAGATTTCATATTTTTGAATTCTCATCACATATTATTTAATCTTTAGCCATTTTATATCAACTTTATTTTTTGATGGAATTGTAAAAAAATTGAAAATAAACACCCTTAATATTTCTAAAGGGCCTCCAAAGCATGAAGACTTAGCTAAGGTACAAAATGATTATGCTGAGCTCAAGGACAGCTTTCACATTTGTTTGCGTGTTTCTTTGCAGTTAATTTACATTTAAAAATCTCAAATCCAAATTTCTAAGAATATGCATGTCTACAATATGTATTGCTCTCTTAATCACAGGGGTTGGATAAAATTGACTTATTTTGGTTGTTTGTTTTTCCTGCTAGGAGTTTCTATTTAATTTGATACAGTGCAAGTTAGGCATCAGTATATATTTATTTACAGTTAACATAAGCTCTTAAGGCTATAATTGGAGAGAGAAAGTGTATTTATTTTGTTTGGGCATAATTTTGTTAAGATCTGTTAACAAGTCTGGAAATCCATTAAAAGCAGAACTAAAATTGATGGAGGCGTGTACTTTGGTATGGTTTAGATGAATTCTGTAGCCTCAGTAAATATATATGGATAAAACCTAAAGATGTTGAAAAAAATTCTTGTAATAATCTGATTGAATCATTGAGACATTGCTGGAAGGCATTTTTATTATTAAACACCTAACCTTTTCATAATGCAATACACTGTATTTACTAAGTGAAGACGAAAAATGAATATATAGAACAAAAGTACATTTGCATAATTGTGTACCATCTTTTAGGCTAAAAAAGTGCAGTCTGAAGCATGGAATTTTTAATGTGTATCCTATGGCTATTTAGCATGCTTCTAATGGCAATTACTAGCAGGTAAATGCATATCATACTTCCAGAGTACAAGGCATCTGAATGCCTAAGTTACACTGGAATTTAATATGTTAATATTTTCGCATTAATTTCAACCTGTTTTCATGTGGTGTTACCTCTCCTTAGCAGTGTTGTCACCAATAGGCAGTGCCTTGTCTCCGACCTTCTACTCTGGCTTTGTGTGACTGTCACTTTTAAAGCAAATAGGTTTTTAGTGCAGCTCCATCCTAGCTTCTCCCCAGAGACTTAGCAGTCAAAAAGTATTTAGAATTCATAAAGAACTCAACTACAGCCAAGTTGTTCCAGCAATGAAACATGAAAAGATGTCATAGGTGGGGCATTTCTGAGGAATAATGTACAAATCATGCAAAAACCACCCTCAGGGTTTGTACCTCTCTGAGCACCCATCATTATTTCCTCCCATTTTCACTCCCTATATTGTGTATAAGGCTTAACCGTGAAGTATGGTAAGTAGTAAAAGTAAACTAGAAAAACTCATCTCTATTCTTTTAATTTTGCTAACTTTTCAACAAAATCTAATATTCAAAAAAGTACACATAAATGTACAGCTGACTCTTCACTTACTGCACACATCCATGTAACCAGCATCCAGTTGAAGAAGCAGAACAGTAGTTCATATGTCCTTTTGTAACTCTTTCAGTGGTTATCCCCCCAAAAGTAAACAGTATCCTGACATTTTACAGCAGATATTTGTTTCACCTGTCTTTGTACTTCTTATAAATGAAATCATGCTATTAGCATTGATTAGTCTACCTCCTTTTATTCAAAATGCGTTTGTGAGACTCATCCAATAGTCACATTAGATGTAAATAATCACTCCTATTGCTGTAATGTACTATTCTTTATGCATTTATCCAAGTTGCTAGATTCAATATCAATATAGAAAATAGAAAATGAAATAAATAAACAATAAAATTCACAGTAGCATAAAAACAATTCATTTTAGGAATACCTAACAAAGTATGTGAAAAACCTTTACACTGAAAACTAGGAATCACTGAGACAATTTAAAGAAGACTTAAATAAAAGGGTAAAAATCCATGTTAATAGATTGGAAAACTCAATATTACATCATGTCAATTCTTTTCCAAATTAATCTATAGATGTAATGAAATTCTATTAAAAATTTAAAAGCTCAGCAGTATATTTTTTGCATAAATTAACAAGCTGATTCTAAAATAAGTATAGACATTTAAAAGGCAGTGAATTACGAAGGAATTTTTGAAGAAGTGATGACAAGAAAATATTTGCAGTAATATAGGAGAGGGATAATGAAAGTCAAAACTTAAGACAGTGGCCTAAAGGAGAGAAGAGGGACAGATGGTAAAGACAAGGAGGAATTGACCAGACTTGGCAAATTACTGGATATAAGAAATAATGAGAGGAAGTCATTATGGAAGACTTCAGTATTTCTGACTAAGAAAGCTGAGTAGATTGCAGATGACTTTATTCAAAATAGGAAATAGCCTCACAATGTGTGGGGATGAGCAATGCATAATTTAGGCGTGGGCACTATTAGTGGTTGTAAGGAAGGAAAGCAAATTTAGAGGGCATAATGAAAAAAATTATTGAGTTTGAGATGCCTTTAGGATTATGAGTTGGAAATTTTATTTGATAACTAAATACAGATGCTAGGGGTCTGGAGTGAGGCCTTAGCTAATGATTTCGATTTCAGCATCATCAGGATCTCTTAGTCTGTCACTCTTCTATTCATACTGTTCCTACTCTAGTTCAAACTCACCCAGATTCCACTTCCACCCTCTAATTGCTCTAAACTCCAATCCATCCTTTGGGCTGCCATCAGGTGTGTCTTCCGTTCATTCATGACAAATCCTGTCACTACTTAATAATCATTTCACTGTTAACTATTATATTTAAAATGGCATTCACATTACCACACCTTTCACCTTCTAGCATTAAGATCTTACCCTGTTTTTCAAGCTGATTTCCCACCAGTCCTATATCCATGATCCACATTCTGTAGACAAATACAATCCCTCCATGTTGGTCAAACACAACCTGAATTCAACATTCTCTGTGCCTTTCCCCTGCTGTTTCTTTCTTTCTTTTTTTTGTTCTTGTTTTCTGGAGGTGTAATTCATCCAACCTCCAGCACCACTTCCTTAGCACATTGGTAAACACCTGTGAAGAGAGAATATATCCCTCATCATAACAAATGAATAAAGTCATTCCATCCATCTTTTGAAACCCTATCAACTTGCATTTTTGCAGCATTTTGCAATTTACGTTGCACTTTATAAACAGTATTCCCTTGATTCCTCATAAAAAGTCCCATTTTACAAATGAGTAAACTGAAATTCAAAGACCCTTAACGACTGCATGATCACAAAGCTAGTGACTGGTAGGTCTTGGACTTCACAGCGTTCTGGCTCCAAATCCTGAGATTTTCCTCCAAGTTCTTCTCTGATCATACCTACATTCACTCTTGTGATCGAGTTTTTTGCATTATACTATCCCGTTAGTCTAAATCTCCTTGTGAATAATCGTGATGCCTCATTGACCTCTGTTCTTGGCAGTGCTTAACATGATGCTCAATATATATATTTGGTTGAGTATATATTTTGTTGAGAGATTTTGCAAGTAAAAACTAATTATTTTAGGAGATCCAGTTTTAAATTTGCCAATAAAAATGACACTACTACCACAGAAAAAAATCAGCTTTCATATAGTTTTTATTATATGTTTCAGTTGTACAGCATTAAAATTCAACATCTGTATATACTACAAAGTGATCACCACCACAAGCCTAGTTACCATCTCTCACCATATACTTGACCCTCTTCACGCATTTTGCTACGAAGCCTCTTCCCTTCTGGTAACCACTGATCTGCTCTCTGTATCTATGAATTTGATTTTGTTTGTTTGCTTTAGATTCCACATATAAGTGAAATCATATGGTATTTGTCCTTTTCTGTCTGACTTATTTCACTTAGCATAATAGTCTCAAGGTCCATCCACGTTGCCACAAATGGCAAGATTTCATTCTTTTGTATGGCTGAGTAGTATGCCATAGTGTGTGTATGTGTCTGTGTGTGTATATCTTCCTTATTCATTAATCCATTGATGGACACTTAAGTTGTTTTCACATTTCGGCTATTGTAAATAATGCTGCAGTGAACATGGGGGTGCATCTTTTTGAGTTAGTGTTTTTATTTTCTTCAGATAATTACCCAGAAGTGAAAAAGTTGAGTCATATGATAGCTCTATTCTTAATTTTTTGAGGAATCTCCACACTGTTTTCCATAGTGGCTGCACCAATTTACACTCCCACCAGCAGTTTATGAGTGTTCCCTTTTCTCCACACCCTCTCCAACATTTCACTTTTCATATTTTAATTAATGAGAATCAAAACTAATTGTTTTCTTCTCTAACAAAACAGTTAAAGTGACTTTCTCTAGTGTTGAACTACTATTAACATTACTCTTTTGATAGAATGAATAATAATGACTCTGAAAAACTTGAATCGATTAAACTGAAATTCATGCACCTGGGAAGATACAACTGTTGCTAGAATTAAAACAGTGATACAGTGAAGAAAAATATGTTTTCAGTGACTCAAAAAGACTATAAACTTCAGACTGAATTAACAAATCTATTTCTATCTACACACACTGTGGTTTATTCTAGGTATATGAAGTTTTCACTCTCCAATATCTGTTTTATTTCTCTTTTAAATAATACTGTCCTGAAGGATAAAGTTTTACCTTAATATAGATGCCTAGCAGGGAACTTTATTGTACTTCTGAGTTGTAAATTGACATATTAATTTGATTTCAGAGGCATTCTTTAAACAAATGAAAATTTATATTATCTGTATATAGTACATATATGTACTGTAACACAGGTGATCCAGTTTTGCTTGTATGGTTCTTGTCGCATCATTGGATAATGTGGACCAAAACATGAGTCATTACTCATGCCTGATGATCTGGTGCTTCAGTAGCCCTGGTCATGGAACAAAAATATTTTGGTGACCTAGTGTACCACTGTAGTCTGTGATTAGGCTGTGGTTTTCCACATGGAGGATAAGCATGTGTTACGCTAATACTTCATTCATCACTGCACTAGATTTCCAATTTCAAAGCTACTTTAGTAAAGGAAAACTTTTTAGTTTACATGCACACACCATTTTCTCCAACGTATTCTGTCTCTTGCATGTACCACCACTTATTCTAGTACTTCTCTTCCCCAACTAGTCTGGGCAAATCTTGATTATTTTCCAGTCTCAGATTTAAGCTGTCCCAGATTTAGCCACGTCTTCCTTCTTCTTGGGTCAACTCTGAGAGCAGAGGAAGTTTCTCCTCCTTTCTCATACCCAAGTACTGCAATATTTCCTGTCCTACATATGCCATTGTCCCCATCCCACCCTAGAGGAGAGCTCTCCTTTAAAATTATCACTAATACTAATTAAAGTTCTAAGGAAATTACTTTGTAACTCTGATCTTTGGTTTCTTCATATGGAAAAGGGCCTCTGTAAAAATTTTAAATAACCTCATAGATACTAAGATCAAATAATAAGAATAACAGAAAAGATCTAAACAAAATACATATGTTTGAGTTATTCTTAAATCCTTCCCAACTCAATAGTAACAAAATTAGGGCTGGGGAAAAAAGATATGTTACTCAGAAGATTTTCTACTTCTATGCAAATCACACATTATATCAACCCTAGGCAGGGTTATGTTGGTATACCACTTGCAGTTCTATGTGAAAGGGGGATTTTATTATAATAAATAAAAAAGAGGTTAGGGAAGATAAATTGGGATGAGGACAGGAAACAGGATTCCAGTGGAGAAGACTTTGTTGAAAAGGATAATTGCATCTTTGTATATTATTCTTTCCCTGTCTTCCTGCTGTGCTCAATGGTAAACAGAAAGTTTTCAAACCAGTTCAGTTTCTCTGTAGAATTGATAATGATGATGATGGTGGTGGCAATTTATCTCTTTAAAAAATATAGACATGAAAATGGTAACTTTAAATTATTTATAACATACCCTGAAATGATTTGCAGTTCCTTGATGGTTGCCTGATTATTGAAAATTTCAAAGTATTTTCAATTTAAAATCATCACTCATGCAGCATTCTAAAAAATTAATTTTTGCTTCTCCTCACATAAATCAAGAACTTCCATCAAGGAGTTTCATTTCCATCATAACAAGAAACTAAGAAAAAAATCATGATGAAAGATTAATATGGTCATAAGAGCATGCTAATTTGCATACATATGATTTCAGAAAATGTTCTCTACCTTTACCTTGTGAGTATTCAATATGTTTAATGCAACAGAGACTATCGTTTATGCTTTGTGATATTTGGAAATGGCTGTATCACTTTTAAACTGGAGGTAAAGTAGAATATCTTATTTTCAATATAAGTAACAGAAAAACAGATAATGTGTGATTTACTCAAGATTTCATTATTTATGTATCTAAGTTTCCTGACTCCAAGCAAATCCTCACCAAGTGGCTAACCTTGGTTTCTAATGCCACATTCCAATAAAGAAACCATGTTTCCTTGGATGAATGTCTGATTCTAGGGGAAGGAAATCTACAAGTTGAACCTCCTGAAGTATTGTCTAGTGCCAGGAGTTAAGTGTGTATACACACACACACACACAAACAACACATATTTTCTATTAGATAGCTTTTGTGTCCCTTTGACATATATATATATATATGTATACATATTTTATATTATATATAATATATATAATGTATGTGAAAGGGACACAGAAGCTATCTAAAAGAATTTTCAATGGCTAAAGCTGAAAGAATTTTAGCAACAAAATAAAGTGGTACCAGATTATAATCCAAAATATAAAATTAACATACATATGTCCATACTGATGTAAATGAATGATTGAATAAATAAATAAGAGGGAATAAAAATATTTCATGCAGAAAAATTTCAAAAAATTTATGTAGATACCCTGTCCTCAGGGAGCTGGAGCATAACTTCCTACTCCTTAGGTGTGGGCTGTACATAGTGACTTCCTCCAAAGAGTACAATGTAGAAAGAGGGGAAAAGAGTAACTTTACACAACAGAAATTTGACAAGCACTCCCTCCACGAGGTGATCAAAGTCAAGGTCAGTGATAAGTCATGTTGATAGTATGTACCCTTAATATGATTTGGTGAGAATGGTGTTTTACCCCTGTGGTCTTCCTCCTCAAACCCATAACCTCAGTCTAATCATGAGAACATTAGACAAATCCCAGCTGAGGTATATTCTACAAAATACCTAACCAGTACCCCTCAAAATATCAAAGTCTGAGAAAATGTTACAGCCAAGAGAAGCCTAAGGAGACATAATAACTAAACATTATATGATATTATAGAGGAAATCTGGAATAGAAAACAAGCATTAGGTTAAAAACTAAGAAATCTGGATAGAGTATGAGCTTTAGCTAATAACAGTTTATCAGTATTGGGTCATTAATTGTTACAGATGTTCTATGCCAATTTAAGATGCAACAGGAGAAACTGCTTGTAGAATGCACAGGAATCCTCTGTATTAGCTTTGTAATTTTTTTCTGTAAATCTAAATCTATTCTAAAATAAAGTATTTATTAAAAATAAAAGAAACATAGAAAAAAATCCAGTACATAAATCAGTTTCTACATACATACATTTGATTATGTTTGTGTGATTGTTTCTCTGTCTGAGACTAAGTTTTGGAACTTGTTTAGCCATTGCAGGGAGAGGGTAGGGAAGAGCTTCTTTTTTAGTAGTTTATTTTATTTGGAGTCAATTACCATATCGCTGGGAATTTATCTGGAAAAGAATCAGTGCCCTGTACTTACATACTATAGACAGTGAAGGACAAGGGACGGGTTGGTATATTTAAACCTCAGTTCAATGTGCTTTAGTGCGTAGCGGGTGGAAGGAAAGTCTTATCAGGATGGGGCACGAATGCTCCCCAGATGCTCGGTTTCATTCCCACCTTGCATTAAAAAAAAAATCACTGTGTAGTACAAGTGAGTGGAAAGGCTAACTACATAGGTCAGAGTGTTATTTTACTTTACCTAGAGGTAATCTATAGTGATTAGTGCCTCATGGATTTTACTATGTAACAAAAGCAGCTGTTAAACACTAAAGTCACTAAGCAGCATATGCAGTTTCAAGATACTTGCACAGTTTATGTACTTTCTATTTATAAGCATATATACACATATATGTACGTAGGAATATATACATATACATGCATGTATATATATATATATATGCGTACCTATGCTGTAAACATTGAATTTGCATGTGTCCATTAATTTAAATTTACTTTCTTTAACATTTTAGAGACAGAATTATGAAGAATTGTACTACCATTTTTATGATTGGAAAAATTGGCATTGTTTTATGTCTCTTATAAAAGACTTCATTTGAGCCAGCCATTTGTCAATTATTTTGCCATTTAAAGAAATCATGATGTTAAAACAGAAGTCTCTCTTAAATCAATTCCTCTAGTAGCCCCAAGCCCAGTGAAAACATCAAAGTACCTAAATGAGGCGAGAGGTCTGGATTTTCAGTGATGTGAAGGGAGAAAATAGCCTTTCCACCTTTAAGCATAACATATGCTGTAACTTGAAGGAAAAAAGGTCTCAAGTGGTATCCCAATACAGTGTCTTGTAATTAAACTCAGATGTAGGTTTGACCCTTGCACTCTTACTTCCCTCCAGATACTTGAAAGGAGAGTGGATTAAAGACATTTAAAAGTTTAACCTGTGTTGGTTGCTTTGGAGGATGAGCCTCTTTTACCCAGAGGTGCCTGTATTAGTCATTTCAGAGAAAGTTGTTTTCTTAGACACTCTAGTTCAGCCGTAATGTTCCAGGTGTTGGTAAGTTCTTTTATGACTGTGTGAAAATGACTGAAGTTATACTAACAGGAAAATGATGCATGGGATTGCAAAGAAATTCACTTAAATGGTATGAGCAATTTAGTTCAAATATATATATTCTAATTGCTAATTTATTATAAACCTTAGTGTTTTTGTTACGTCTACATAATAAGTTGAAAGTAAGAATTAACAGAAGGTTTAAAATGTGTAGATTCAACAGCCAATCCAGATCCTTCTTCATGCAGGTGACCACTTGGTATCGAAATTCTATAATTGGTTCTACCTTCTTCCCAAAGTTCTGACTTTCCCCTTGTAGTGCATGTGTGCTTGAGTATATTGGCATATTGCAAACACTTTTAAGGTTTTGCATCAAAGGAAGCTGATGCTTTTTATGCAAAGTCCTGATTTTTACATGTGGACCCCTAGGATTGCCACTAACAGGAGTCATGAGTCTAACTCTTTGCATCAGAGTGAGCAATAAATGTATTCAACAATAGTAAATTACCTTAACCTCTCCCAGGAAATAAATGGCTTCACAGTGAAAAAGTGGTTGCCTGAGTCAAAAGCATAAAAATGCCAGCCGTAAATAAAGGTGAAAAACCCTCATCCCCGCTGGGATAAAATAACATTACATTCCTGAGATACTGACTGGAGACAGACAATTTCTTTGGAGATTTGTTTGGTCCAGGACTAGAGAGAAAATAACTTCAAATAATTTATTATCATGTCGCCCCAAATCACAACCTTGAGCGTAAGAGGAGAAAATCTACTTTCAAATCAAATTTTCATTGACAAGTAGGGAACTAAAACTTTGGTGGGAAAAGTTATCTATGGTAAGATTTATATGTCTGAAGACAAATGCATATTATATTTTAGAGATGACATTTTTATCATATATGTACATGTATTTCCTCATAATTTTAGAGTTAAATAGAAATCAGAAATCTTTTGGAAAGGTTGTTTTTCAACCCAGTATAAATGACAAATGCCATAAAATGGAGTTGTAGATCTCATTTTATTTATCCAGCTACTATTACTTTTTCAGTGGTATTTAAGAAATTATAATGCTTGATTATTAATCAGTATTTCCACAGATTTAAGCTAAAAGCAGAGAATAGTACTGTTCCCTCAATAATTGTAACAACGAAATTTTAAAACTGCACTTTACAATTAGTCATATATTTGAACTAAACATCATTAACATAAGATTTGCTCCTAACTGTTCGGCTGTGGAAATGAAGAATAATTGACAATGAAGTAAATAAGGGCAGGTCCATTGTTTGGTTGTTTTTACAGTGGAAAAAGTAAGTGTAGCACTCAAAGAAACTCCAGACTGCTGCTGGCTATGAAAAGACCACTTTCTCATTACTGCTGTTTTCTTATCTGTCAAATGCACTTAATCACAGTCACCTTGTTCTACTGTATGTTGTTTGGCTTAACAAATTAATAGCTCTTAAGTGCTTTGGAAATATAAATCTCTTTATAAATAATAAAACATTATTACAGCCTTGGGTTAAGTTGGGGTGGGGCTGGGGTTAAAGAGTGATGACTTGTTCTCTAGGATTGTAAAGGTTTCAAAGAGTGGAGTTTTTTAACTGACTATTTCTTACGATGGTATAAAATCTTCTCAAGACTGACTAAAAACAGTTATATTGGATAATTTAAGACCGTATAAGCAATTATAATTGAACCATGATGTTAAAAGACTATCCATGTTAGCAATTATAATGAAAGCAATAGGACACTCTCCCTTCCCTTCTTACTAATTACATACTCATTCAGGTGTTATTTTGCATGTGTGCACATTCTCAAATTACAACATGCTTGATGATATGGGGATTGCAAGCAGCTAAAAAATATGGTTTCTGGCCTGAAATATGGAATCTTTCAACCTTATAAGAGAACTAAATGTATACAAATTTCCTTAGTACAATATATACTTGGATGTGCTAATTACTCTTAGGGGTATGAAAAAGAGACAGTTTTAGAATTGCAGAAGAACAGGAGCTAATCAGATACTGATGTGGCAAGGGAAGATGGGGATATAGGAGAGACCGGGGTCTGGATGTTTTTGATAATGATCCAGCCCTGGATCTGAGCCTTGCAGTAGGTGAGACTTTGGAAATGCAAAGGCAGCTTGGAAGACGTTCAAAGCAGAAAGAATAGCTTAATCAAGACAAGTAAGCAGGAAAACACAAAACATATTTAGGAAAATAAATAGTTTAGCAGCTTGGGATGTGTCAAAGTGGGTCAGAGGAGATAAAGCTCTGAAGATAGGTTGGCGCCAGGTTGTGTAGGCTCTTGAACGACAGGTTAAAATGTATGAGCTTTATTGAGTGGGAGATTGTAAACTACTTCTTAAAGTCAAATAAACATTTTCCTAAGAGTTGTTTTAAATAGTCAGAAAGAAGACATTTTATTTAAGATGAGGCTGTATACAGTTCATTTAGAAATATCCTTCCTGCCTGTGGTTAGAAAAATATATAATATGACAGTCAATTTGACACTAGATTTCTGACAACACAATGGTGATGATATTTAGACTAAGGCTACATTAATATGAAAAAGCAAGTGATTAAACTATTCTCAATGTTTAATGGGAAATTAATTTTAATGGAATAGCACCTTCTTACTTATTACTGTATTTATAAGATAACAATTTGATTTGTGCAAATTTGAGTCTAAATTTATAACATCACAGGTGTCTCTATGGATCTTACATTTTAGAGCATTTTCTTTAGATCATTTCAGAACTTGAGAAATGTTAACATTTTTTCTCATTCAAAAGGTAATAGAATTCAAAAAGCAAGAATCTCACTTTCACAATTCATTATTTACTCTTTTTCTTTCTCTTCACCAAAGTAAATTGGACTTTACTTTAAAATGTACTTTAGATAGACAAAATTATACCAAAAAAAAAAAAAAAGCTAAAGAACCTGAAGGTTTATAAGGACCTGTACTCTATAAATGACACATTTTATGTGGATAATAACCTGTGAATATAAAAACTTTAAGAGAATTTCAACCTAGGAGATACATTAAGGAGGAACTAGTTTTAAATGTTTGTTCTGAATTATTTCGGTGATTGGTAATTCCTATGCAAAATTTCAAAAATTTAAACTTTCTTCTAGTCTTTGAAATTATTATATTCTATTTTTTAAGCAAGGTTACATTTTAACAAATGTTGAAACAAACAAAAAAATGCCTAGAGAACACACACATGCACAAATGATTCACATTTTGTTAGTTGCAACAAACACAAGAAGGTGGAAAATATTTTACCTTCCTAATAAACATATTGAGGCTATTTTAAATGATCTAAAGAGAAACCCATTCATGTGTATTGTGCAAACTGTCAATGCCTCAGACATCTAGAACCTCTAAAATGCTCTGACTTTTCTTTGTTCTTCAAAGCCTTGCAGTAATCATGATTCATTTCTATCGCTTTGATGGTTAGATAGCAAATTCCCAAGAAATCCGGGGAGACATTAGCACATACAGCCACAATTTCTAATAAGACGTCTACTTGCCTACAAGATCAGCCACAATTTAAAATGTGTTGTGATAGGTACAGAAAGGCAATAACAGATTTATATTTGCATGTACAATACCAAGAGTCTTTTTACAATTTAATTCCTTGAAGATTACATCTCATCACCTCCTTTTATAAAGAAGACTCCATTCCCTGAGGAACTAACTTGCTCTGAGACCCAGCTAAACTAAAATATGGATTAATAAGATAATATTTATTATTTATGAATTTTGTGTAGGAATGATTTCGGATTAAATCATCAGAGAAGTTTTTAACATTCTTGAAACTTGATAACACGTTTTTAAAGAACATTATTTACTCTTAAACCAGTCATAGTAGCAACAACTTCCTCTCTGGAAAATTCCTTTAGAAGCAATATTGAAATGAGTTGGGATCCACCCACCTTGGAAGTGATTTGGTCCAGACTTCTTGTTTGTGGATGAAAACAAATTAATAGCCAGAGATATAAAGTGACTTGCCCAAAGCCACACAGGTTTTGCTATCAAACCCAGATCGTTTTTTCCCCCTAAATTCAATGATTTTCCAGTTACAACATGATGTTTTCAAAGGCAATACTTTGAAGTATCAGCTTTGTATTAGGCTAAGCCAAATACAATATTTTCCTTTTATTATTATTTGATTTAAAAACTGGCTTTATTAATAATGTCAGTGAAATTAATTACAAATATTAGCAACTTGTACTTTTGTGGTTTCTATTGCACACCTTCTAAAATAAAGCAGCGATTACACAACTTCTGAGAAGTTATTCTAAAGGAATGTTTTTCTTTACTGACTTAAATTTATACTTAAATATACAACAAATATAATAAATGGCACTTAATGGATACATACAGGATTTTTGAATATATATATACACATTGTTATACCATACATAGAACCTTTTCTTGACTACTTGACTTTAATATTCCATTTGAACTATGGATTCCATCAAAAGGGTAATGAGTATTAGTCTTTGTTTATAGAAAGGATCAGTATGGTTTAGGATTTCGGAAATCAAGAATGTTTTATGAAGTAACAGGGTGGAGTTGGCTATGAAAGTGTTTGATGATGATAATGTGGTTTTGTCATGTATAGTTATACAAATATCAAGTGTAATTTTTTCTACTGATTTTATTTCGTTGTGATCGATTGATTTTTCATAGATTTTTCATTAATTCAAATGTTCTAATTATTTTTTTTAGGATGGCATTTTGTGGCCATAAGTGTATCAGTCTACTTGCTACCCGATAGTTCTACAGGGTTTTTTTTTTTTTTTTTGGAGCTTTTTAACTGTCTTATATAATTCTACAGTCCAATAAACATATATTGAATTAACGGTGGAGAAGTACTTTCCATTTTCTTAACTCCACTAGTTAGAAAGTGACCATGATTAGGCTATCATGCTTACCTGTTACATAAACTGTGATATAAAGATTTGGAAGAGGAGGGAAGATTACATGTACAGAAAAATTTGTGGAGCTATAGCATAGCTTTGCTTTTTTTCTTCTCCCTGATGTCTGTCACCTCTCCCTCCTCCTCCTTTTGTCTGTTTGCTGTAACTCTTGTCTTTCTGAGTTAAGAGAGTATTAAAATAACTCTAAACAGTAAGGCTAACAGCCGGGGTTGACTATGTAATTTGTAGGGCTCAGTGCAAAATGAAAATGCAGGACACTTTATTAAAAAATTGTTCAGGATTTTGAGATGTGACAGCATAGCATTAAAGTAAGCAAGGGGCCTTTCTAATCATGGGGCCCTGTATGACACCGCAGATCACATGCTTACAAAGCCAGTCCCCTGCTACAACTTTCCGAAAGAGATGCACAGATTTCCCGCTTTATCTTTTTCTTCTAAATTCCTGACGGTTTTCTACATGGGCAAATCTCATCACAGAAACAGAACCATAGATTGCTTCATTTCTATACTTTCCTTATGCACAGGAGCTAATGATTGAAACAAAATCATTAATTAGTGTTTGTACTAGTTCCCTACTGCTTCTGTAATAAGTGACCACAAACTTAGTGACTTAGGACAACACAGATTTTTTATCTTACTATTCTAGATGTCAGAAATCTGAAATGGGTTTTACTGGGAATCAGGTGTCAATAGAGCTCTAGGGAAGAACCTGTTTCTTCTTTGCCTTTTCTAGCTCCCAGAGGTGCCTATGTTCATTGCTTCATGAGTCCTTTCTCCATCTTCAAAGCCAGCAGCCTAGCATCTTTAAATCTGTATCACATCACTCTGACCTGCTTTCATCACCACCACGTATCCTTCTCTAACTCTTTAGAGAGCCCTGTGATTACACTGGGACACCTAGATGATACAGGCTACTTTACCCATCTTAAGGTCCTTAACGTAGTCATATCTGCAAAGTTGATTTTGTAATATAAACTAACATATATACAGGTCCGAAATATTAGGGTGTAGACATCTTTGGGGTGCTATTAGTCTGCCTAACACAGTAGTTCTTCTTGTACACATACTTTTTTTTACTAGTTATAGTAATTCTATGGACAATATCATATATTCAACTCAAAGTTTTCTGACTTAAAATTTATCTAAATAATTAATTTTCCCTGAACTTCTAGTTAAGTGGATGTCAAAAATTAACCCCAAATTTAGTTTAAGATAAGAAAGACATCTAATTGTTTTCTCTAGGCAGGATAATTTTGAGGGTATAATTTTACCCTCAAACACCATCTATAACATGTATGAAATAATTTTTGCTTTTTACCTAAGAAAGACCTAAAAGCTAATGTTTATGAGGCATATATGTTTTTTTCTATATAATATGAAGGATCACTCTTTTTTTCAGATACACATATACATACATACATTTGTAAGTTCATATTTCATTATATTGCCAGTTAACAAATTTTCCTACCAACTTCATTTATTCATAGTTGCTTTTTAAAATAGATTCAAATTTTCTAATCCTTTAGTGAATTGTAAGACTAGTTGCTTCTCACAAATAAAAAGGTTAGTAAAAATTTAAAAGACTTGGGCTCATGTATGTGTTCAGTGTTTATTGCATGCATACCCCAGTAATAGGAATTATAGGGAATATAGAGCATAAATTAAAAGTTTCTGGGGAAACTATGCAGATATCAAACAGTAGATATAAATTCAATAAAACAAAATATACATCAGCTCATGAGCATGGTGAGCTGTGGGTTTAGTATTCATCTAGAAAGTCTCCTTGGAAAACCTTTATTTTGGGGAAAGAACGTATTAATGGAATGAGAGGACCTGGCTGAGTGAATAAAAGAAGGTAGTCCTCATAGTAACTGAATGGTGTAGCAAAAACATCAGGACTGCAAACAGAGGACTAATGGAGGGAAAGCAAACATGCCTACTCACTGTGAATGGAAAAAAGAACAAAACAGCTAGTGTAGCTGCAGAAGGGATTCCTTGTTAAGGGTAAACGCAAGAAGGATCCATTACTGTGTGTTTAAGCAGTTGGGTTTAATCTTCAAGGTAACATAATTATCTAATATCAATTTAGTGGTTTTTTTTTCATACTCAAAGTATGAATCAGCTGTGAAGATTTTAAAAAGAAATTACATTATGGAGCTTGATATGTAATTTGGCTGAAAGATTCAAAACAAGCTTGGGGGAAAAAGGAAGAGTCTAAAAAGTTAGACTGTTACAGTGTTGCCAGCATAGCCTAGCCAGAACTTGGATTTAATGGTGGAGGTAAGAGAAAGATAGGTAGATCCATTTAATATTACACACACACACACACACACACACACACACACACACACACACACACACACACACACGCTGCATGAGATACATTTCATGTGTAGTGGTACACTGAAAGTCATATCAAATATGTAAACATATGTGATGACAGTAGTAATGCTAGTTAGCTTTGTTGAGTATATTTGTAAATGCCAGACACTGTGTTTGGGGTTTTCCATTAATTTAATTCCCACAATAACATTGCATAATCCTCTTTAGAGATGAGAAGCTATAATGGCATTTAAGTGATTTGCCAAAGTAACCAGTAAATAGATACTAGAATTTAACTCCTGGCTTTTGAACTTCAAAACCTACACTCTTTCTAGTTTACCAAACCAAAGACAGTGGCATTTGGCTTAAGATGCATTCCCTTTGTATGCCCAAACCTCATTTGATCTTAGAATCATTAAATCTTAGCATCAAAAAGATCATAAATCTCATTTAATCCAAAATTCCATTCTATGTTGGAATTGCCACTGCAACCACTGTAGAAAATGTTCGCTGCTCCTTGAACATTTCCAGTAAAGGAGACTTTATCAACTCTAGTTTAAATTTTTGTAAGTTCCAGTGCTAGGAAGTTTGTCCTTATTTTGAATTGAAACCTGCTGCCCTGTAACCTTCACTTTCTAGCCGTGACACTGCCCTCTGGAATTATACACAGAAAAAAAAAAATGCCTCTCTGTTCCACAGACAGCTCTTCAAAGTGCTTGAAAATGACCATCAAAAGTCCATTCTGGGGGCTTCCCTGGTGGCACAGTGGTTGAGAATCTGCCTGCTAATGCAGGGGACACGGGTTCGAGCCCTGGTCTGGGAGGATCCCACATGCTGCGGAGCAACTAGGCCCATGAGCCACAACTACTGAGCCTGCGCGTCTGGAGCCTGTGCTCCGCAACAAGAGAGGCTGCGATAGTGAGAGGCCCGCACATTGTGATGAAGAGTGGCCCCCACTTGCCACAACTAGAGAAAGCCCTTGCACAGAAATGAAGACCCAACACAGCCCAAAATAAATAAATAAATTTAAAAATAAATAAATAAATAAATACTCCTGTTCTCTGTTAAAAAAAAAATTCAAAACAGGCAAATTAAAAAAAAAAAAAGTCCATTCTGAATGAAGCACCTTGAGTAGTTGTCTAAATCATTGAACAAAGGTGTTCATTTCCTTCACCATTCTTTCCACTGCTCGGCATGCTACAGCATGACATAGGTAAATTACTGTTATTAATCTGTTTAAGACAATATACCATTTACTTTACATTTCACCTGGGTCCAGAAGATGGTCTATAAAATATTTTGATCAACTTACTAGCTTTCTCTACATGAGTACCAATCAACAAAACCAGTGTACTTCAGTCAATACCCTCTGCTTTCCACAATTAAAATAGACACCTAACTTTTGATAAAAATAAGACCTTAGTTCCAGCTGCAATATGAACACCTGTGAAGCTGGAGCTTTGGAAATCTGAGAATTGTGCGGGCACTTAATCATCCTTTACACTTCACATCTTTAGTGCTCAGATGTGAAGTCCCAACCAGTGACCGGCTGACGACTTTTCCAGTAAAACAGAGGAGACATAAACCAGGGCAAATCAGACATGCTTAACAAGAGCCTTCTCACCAGCTGTCAGTGAGCCACGCAGCACGGAGGGTGCCCAGTAGGAGACTCTCCTATATCTGACTTTTGACTAGTTAGGAGTGTTTGGTTAAGCATTTCGAAAAGTGATAGGTGAGTGGGGTCTTGAGTTGAAGTTATGGGTCAGATTCCAGGCTTGCAGTAGCACATAGCAGACAGAGAAAAATAAATTACTGGGCTTTCAAGTATACATAGACATAAAATACTTCATGGTATGAATGAAAGCTAAGCTCTATTTTATAAGTTAACATAAGTAAGAAATATTGTTAAAGGGAAGTTAAAACTCCTAAAATTTCTTGTCAATAAAATAATGGCAAAAGAAAATAAATAATGGAGAGGTGGATATCAAAGGCATATGAAAGATAAAGTAGCATGTGAACCTGAGAGTAGAGGGAAACACATTCCCCTCTTTATCTTAATACCCTGGAGGATGATGATTTAATTTTGTCACCCTGTCTTCTCATTCATGAGATGTTAAAGTTATTCAAAAGAAAATTTAAGAGAAATTTATTAAGAAGAAATATATTTATTTGAAACTCACTTTTAGGATGAAATTTTATAGGGAAGATCTTGTTATCACATACAAATTTCTTATAATAATAGATTTTTTTATCATATAGATGTGACCTCTTGATCTTACTTGGGTCTCTTAATTAAAGATGAAACATGTATAGCTGGAGATGTGTTTATTCACAGATATATATATGTGTGTGTATATACATATACCTATACATGAATGGAGTAATACTTATTATGTATTAATGATGTCATTATGTATGTAATGTACATATTTCAATGTATCAATCACACAATTTAGATATTAAGTTATTGCACAATATTAGAATTAATAATATTTATGATAATACAAGTATTAAAATGTTATGTTATTAATGTATTCATGATATACTTTAGGTATTATCGAATTACAAGAAAGATACTACTGTTGGCTAGAAATTTACATTTTCTCAGAAAGCTAAAAATGGAATCAAACTTTGCTGCATAAATAATTTATAATTAAATATGTCCGTTAATAAAAATATCTCATATTAATGCAATTTAGATATTTAAATGTTGTTCACAAACATCATCTCATTTGATTCTCTAACATTTAACCTTCACTTGGCTTGTGGTCATCATATTCCCTGATTCAGAGTTGATGATAATGAATTCTATGCTTTTTCAGAGTATTAATAAAAGGTAGAGAAAGTATCCAAATTCAGTTTTTCTGAATCACTAACCTGATCTTTTTTCCCCTTATAATGAGAACTTATTTGTCCAAGAAAGCAGCTTTTTACATGTTCAATCACATAGAGAATGCATTCTTCAATTTGCAGTCAGTAAGAATTGATCAATAAAATGGTACTATCTTAAGAATAAACTCAAAGCTTTCCAGATATCTAAGAATCAGTACCTTAGCATGTTTTCTCTGACTTTTTTTCCCAAATATATTTAATGTAATTTTATGAGGAACAACGAGAGGAAGAGAGCAAGAGCTCTTCCTGAAAAGTTCTTTATTTTGAAACAAAAGCACTTATTTTTGTATTTTAACAAAATTTTTTTTTCTTTCTAGATTACCCACAGACTAGTAGGAAAAATAGTCCTGGTTGATTTTTTTTTTTTTTGGCTAGTCTTATGACTCAAGTAAAACCATTCAGAAACAGAGTCCATATGGCTGGCTTTTTGAAGTGTGCTTAGTTCTCCATTTGGGATTCTCGATTTATACTACTCAGTCTGATTTGGATAACATGCAGGTTCCCTTCAGTGAACTGACCTGGTGCAAACATGAATGGATTAATTCCATAATAAATTATGGAGGCACTAAAGCTTTCTAGATGAGTTTGCCTCTTAAGTAGCAATCTTTTATGTCGCCTTATAAAACTGAACTTTTATTTGTAAGTCATTCTGGCATAGTAAACTGTTTGAATTTGGGGCATTTAGTTTTGGGTCTGAGCATATTCTTTCTTGATGCATTATTTTATGATGGTTCTGGAGCTACTTATTAACCAAAGCACCTAACATGTTAGATGTTAGATGTTAGGATACTAACATCTAGTCGAAATAACATCACATCTAAAAGTACATGGAAATATAGACTCCATATAACTCTGAACTCCAACTGTTCTTCATCTATTTCTTTTTCTATTTATTTTATGTTTAGAGAAAGCCTACCATTTGCCATGCACTGTTGTAATAAGATCACTTTGCTTCAGTTTTGTGTGAAATTATATTGCATAGAATATGCACTTAGGCTCTTTATGAGATTGCTTTTAGGGTAGGAAATCTGTCTCAGGCAAATAAAGAAATTATGGATTATTTGATCATATCCTGATGAACACTGGGTGGTAGAGATGCCCAGAATAATAATTCTTGCCCTTATTGGATAACTTGTTTGTTGTACTTAAAAAAAAAAAGTACCCAATCCTTTTTGTTACTTAATCACCACACATGGGATTATCTAATTTAAGGGAACTTTATTTTGCTCAGTTTTGAATTTACTTAGGTCCCAAACACCAGAGATTTTTCTTTTTTTATAGATTTGTTTTATTTATTTACTTATTTTCTGGCTGCGTTGGGTCTTCCGTTGCTGCGCATGGGCTTTCTCTAGTTGCAGCAAGCGGGGGCTACTCTTCTTTGCTGTTCGAGAGCTTCTCATTGCGGTTGGCTTCTCTTGTTGCAGAGCACAGGCTCTAGATGTGCGGGCTTCAGTAGTTGTGGCACATGGGCTTCAGTAGTTGTGGCACATGGGCTTCAGTAGTTGTGGCTCACGGGCTCTAGAGCTCAGGCTCAGTAGTTGTGGCGCACGGGCTTAGTTGCTCTGTGGCATGTGAGATCTTCCCGGACCAGGGCTCAAACCCGTGTCCCCTGCATTGGCAGGTGGATTCTTAACCACTGTGACACCAAGAAAGCCCCCCCCTTTTTTTTTTATGTTTTTCATTTTTCATACAGGTTACGATATAGGAGATATCTGCAGAGATGTTGTTAAATTAGTGAAGTTTTATCAACCCAGATCTGCATTAAGAGTCCAGGAGGTTATTATGAGTTGGGTATTAGGGTGGACTTGGAGGAAATCACCTAGACCCCAGGCCACAGGGATAATATAATAGCATATAGATGTTGAACATTGGTTCTGCCCTCAGTTCCAAAGTAGGCCTTGGCTTCACTAAAGGCAAGAAATGTTTTGCTATTTAGTAATTTTGCCATTTTCTAGATCTGCCATTTGGCTATATGAGTCCAGGAAAATTACTTAATTTTTCTGAGCCTGCTTATTTGATGAAACTAATTTGCAGTTCAAATAAGGTTATGAGTGTGAGACATTTACAAAACAAAAACAAAAAAAATTATAAATTCTAGAAATTTATAAAAGCAAATCGAAGTGAAAATCTAGTCTTCGCTGCCTCTCCCACCCTCACTCTGTATAGGTGGATCTTTTAAAGGAGAGTTGGAGGTATTGTGCTCAAAACACTTTCTTAATTTATCCAAATTGGTGGATCTTTTCACCTTACATTGCATCAGTAAATTTTGGAAATGAATGAGGGAGAAGCTAAGGAATTTTTAATACCCATGAATTCATGGTGGAAATGGCCTATTCCTAATGAGAGATTACCACTTTAACTCCCAAATGCAGTATGGGAAGATAAAAATAAACAGAAAAATAAAATAGAGTCCAAAATTCATGTCTGCCCTTACAGACTTAGCTTCTCAAACTCTACTTCTCTGTTTGGGAAATGGAGATTCATTCAAAACAAAAGAAAACATTTTCTTAGTACTTAATAATGTCTTTCACTGAAAATAGAGAGAAGTATAAAACACTGCTCCTGTCCTTAAGGAATACATTTATAATTTTTTTATGAGTTCAGTCTAGCCAGCTTCACATGTTTCTGGTGAGGATCAAATGAACATGTATATTAAAATGCTTCCAAATCTGTGAAGCACACAGAAATGGAAATAATAAAGATATTAAGGTAGTATCAAATTCAGGTCAATTAAGTTAATTTCATTAAGATTTTTACTATTTACTGAATTTATTACATTGCAGTAGTATGACCCTGAACAGAAACAAGGTCATGCTCTATCTACCTTACATCATCTCTAAGGACAGAAGGGCTGTTAGGGCTGGTCAAGAAAATAATACTAGTTAGGCATGTTCCATAGATAGTGAGCCTTTATGGGGCAAACCTTGTTGCTTTTAGGCTTTCACAATTGATTCTCAATGGACTAGTATTTATAAAGTATTCGAGTTATCTATTAGTTTCCTAGGGCTGCACTTACAAATTACCACAAATTCATAGCTTACAGGAACAGACATTTATTCTCTCATAGTTCTGGAAGCTAGAAGTCTAAAACTAAGAGGGCTCTAAGGAAGAACCCTTCCTTGTTACTTCTAACTACTGGTGATCGCCGGCAATCCTTGAAATTCCTTGGCTTGTGGCCGCAGAACCCACATTTCAGCCTTTGTCTTCACACAGCCATCTTCACTCTGTGTCTCTGATCTGCTTGTGTCCAAAATACCCCCATTTTGTAAGGATATCAGGATATCAGGCATAGGGTTTAAAGGCCCACTCTAATCTAGTATGACCTCATCTTAAGTTGATTATGTCTGCAAAGAACCTATTTCCAAATACGACAAGTACTGGAGTTTAGAACTTCAACATGTCTTCTGGGGAGACTGATTCAACCAACAAGTGAGTCATGGGATTCAAAATTTGAATGTGTTTTTAGGTGGAGGCAGCAATGTAGGCAATTTGAAAACTCTGATCCTAGAAATGCACTTGAAATGCATCTAATATGAAAGAGAAACTGAATTTTCAATTTAATTTATAATAGCCACATATGGCTAGTGTTTGCCATGCTGGACTTCGCAGGTCTCTCAGCTTTGCATAAAGTTACAGGGATGTTACTGTGCTGTAAAATAGTGTACTCTTCAGATTTCCAGATGGGTTCAGTGCAGTAATGTTCACAAATTGAAAAAAACAAACAAACAAAAAAACCTAAGTTATCTTTGTTCACATCAGTATTAAATTTCTTTCTTGAACTGACAAAGTCTTAAATTGAGTGGGATAAGAGGAGAAATGATGAATAATTTCACTATTATCAATAGTCATTAAAGAATAAAATTTGTTCTGGCACAATTACTATGTACTTTACAGCTCATTTAACTAACTGCTCATTATCCCATGAAATAGAAAAGCATCTTGGTCCTCAGTTCCATCTGGATGACTAAAGGTCACTGAAGTCTACTTAGAAAGTCAAGTGAAACTGATTATTTCCTACCAGATAAATGCTTACACCTAAAATTCTATTCATATATAAAGTATCAATTGACATCATTTTTGGCAAATTCAGCAGGGAGATATTGAAATTAAAATTAACCCTTTCAGTGAAAATAATTCCTTTCAGCCACGAAGGAGTTATCTTACTATTACTATTTTTTATTACTATTTTTTGTTATACAATTAAGAGTATAAAAAAATTGGAATTTTTTGTTTTTGTTCCTGCCAGATAATGTTTTCCTTACAGAGAGGGACTGAATCATATCCGTTTTTTTAAGCGAATATATGTTTGTAACTTAATGGGGACTTTAAAGTATACGTTTAAAGAAAACATGAATAAATGAATTAAGGTTATGGTTGTCTTTTTTTTAAGTTTCACGTATCACACCATGTAATAATTAGACTATTTCACGTAATAATTAGACTATTTTATCCACATCTGTGTGAGACTTTTAAATGTTTATCTCTACACAGTTCTCCATTTTATAATTCACACTTTATAATTACTTAATTCATGAGTTTGCATGGTGGGTATTACCTGTAGGTCTTTCTTTAGCTGTGTTTGCCTCTTGTAGCTCCTTCTTTAACCTCTTTTTGCAGAATAGTCTTCATACTTCCTCATCCTTTGGCATCACAAGATGTAGGATGAAATGGCCAGATAAGTTATGATTTAAGACTGTGAATCCAAATAATTGTTCACATTGGGAAAACATATTTTCTATGTAAATAAAAATTACGTATTTAAAATTAGAAAAAAGGTAGTATGCTCTCATTTTTCTCATGTAATTTAATACCTTCATTTCTTAATTTATACCTACTTTAGGATAGGCCTAAATCCTTCCAGATTTTTGATTTTTTTATGAAGCAGCAGTCCAAACTCAATCTTCAGAGGGAACTAAGTAGGTTGGCTTTCAGGACCAGAAGGAAAAGCAAACTACCTAATTACTGGGAATTTCAAGGACGAAAATGTCTTATGCCAAGTCTAAAATATTTAAATTTTTCTTGAATTAATTTATAGCTGAGAAAATATGGATTTTTAGTTCTCAAAAATGAAGACTTAAAAAACCTACTTGAATTTGTATGTTTCTTTAAAACAACATAAGTTAGTGTAAATGAATCAGAAACATATGGATTAAATTTCCTTAAACTATTTATAGCCATAAATAGAGGAGGAAACCAGATAGTTGGCAAAATGTACTGTGGGCTTGCCACACAACAGTCGTTTGACAATTACTTGAATAATTTACCATCAATGAACAGGGCTGGTTTATCTCTCCAGAATTACTTTGAATGTGGTGAAAATATCTGTGGAATTTAGTAGACCCCATTAATAGAAATTCTTATTTTTCTTTGTCTGGAAAGCTAAAATTTCAAATGGTCACCAGTATTTAATCATAAATGTTCATAACACTCATTGGGAAAGAAGTTATATTACTTTCTCTTTATTATTTGAAACATTTACTTTACTAATCATTGAATTTTGTCTACAAAAATGCTGCTACATTAGGAGTACAAAAAATATCAATAAGACTGAGGGTAAATATTGATATTTCATTAGTAGAGAATAAATGAATAATGATAATTTGGAAATAATGAAAACACGACTTTCTGCTGTTAAGCATTTTATACAATTGTATAAAAAAATCAAGAATTTGCATTTTACTAATATATAGTATATTTACATTGTAGTAAATAAGCATTAATTTTTATTTTATTAAATCTACTTACCCTTGGATATCTGAAGAATCCAGCACAGCACAGAGTCACAGATTGGTAGATGCTTAAGTATGAAAACTATTATTAGTCTTCGTAAATTACTTCAGCATATTCCATCTGACACTGGACAAAGGCAATTTTGGGATCAGTCTGCTTTATAAGCCATGTAAATTAGTATATTATGAGTAATGCTTTCACCAAGGATTTGAGTGTGGAAAGAGGCATCCAAATTCAACAAAGAACTGCTGCTAGCAAAATTTCCCATTTTTTCCCTTGGTTTTTATAGGAACCAAGGCATTTTTACATCATTAATTGGGTGGGGTAATAATAATAATGCCACTACCAGTCATTTAGCACCTGCTTTTGGCCAGGCACTGTACTGTCTACTTTATGTTTTGTTCTGGGGTTTTTTTGTTTTTCTGTTTGCTGGTAATTACCTTTACTAATTCTTGACTTCATTAAACAAATCTCATATTCCTTTACTCTGTGATGATAGACTGACATAAAATCATAAATACTGCTGGATTTAAAATTTTAAAGTGTTTCTAGTTCAGTTTTTCTGTCTAATCTTTTGATGATTAAACTGTACAGTTCAGTGTTTCCTATGTAACCTGGCACTTGTGCCTATGTGTCTATCTTCATGCAGGTGCGTTCAGGCAACCTGAGTCATGGAGTTTCTGTGGAATTTGTTTTTATGAAATATAAAATTTAGATAACAACAGTGAGAAAATTATTGAATAAAAAATTGTGGATTCATAAACATCAAAGACACCATTGTGTTTAATATCAGACTTTGTTCAGACTCATGTTTCAAGAAAGATAGTTTCCAAACTCTCCAATTTTAGTTATGAAACATGTTGTCCTTTACATAATCAAAAATGTATGAAGCTCTATGCCTCTACACTATGTTCTTGACATGTTCAAAAATCAATAATCCCATAGATGTTTTCAAAGAAAAATACTCTCTTTCGATAGGATGGCTTGTCTATGCAATTGATGAGTTCCTGGAATTGTGTTAAATTAACATCTCAGGGTGAGATTGTTGATCAGCGTTCCTTTGCTCTTCTTCCAGGGGTGGGGGTCAAGTCAGTGATTCAATAATATAAAGATTTTTTTTTTTTCTTTTTTTTTTTCGATACACGGGCCTCTCACTGTTGTGGCCTCTCCCGTTGCGGAGCACAGGCTCCGGACACGCAGGCTCAGTGGCCATGGCTCACGGGCCCAGCCGCTCCGTGGCATGGGGGATCTTCCCGGACCAGGGCACAAACCCGCGTGCCCTGCACCGGCAGGCGGACTCTCAACCACTGCGCCACCAGGGAAGCCCTAAAGGTCTTTTTAAACTCCAAATTTTTGAGCTCCTACTGATTCAATGGCAATTGCATTTTTACAGACTCTGTCTTCCAAATAAATGTTTGAATTGATTCTTTTCAAAGGATATCTATTTTTTATTTTAATCTTTTTCTTGGTAAATGAAAGAAATAAGAAAATAAAAAGGAATAAAAATTGATATATTTTAGTAATCTTAAAATAAGTGCACATCTGATAAAGGTTTGTTATCTAGAATATACAAAGGTCTTTTATAACTTAACAATAAGAAAATAACCTAATTAAAAAATGGGCCAAGGACCTTAACAGACACATCAAGGAAATATACACATGGAAAATAAGCATATGAAAGGATGTTCAACATCATACATCATCAGGGAAGTGCAAATTAAAACAACAATGAGATACTATCATATAGCTATAAATATGGCCAAAATCTAGAAAAATGACAACACCAAATGCTGGTGAGGATGTGAAGCAACAGGAATTCTCATTCATTGCTGGTGAGAATGCAAAATGGTGCAGCCACCTTGGAAGACAGTTTGGCAATTTCTTATAAAATTAAATATTCTATTAACCATATGATCCAGTAATCATTACCTTTGGTATTTACCCAAAGGAGGTGAAAAGTTATATCTACACCAAAACTGGCCCATGGTTATTTATAGGAGCTTCATTCATAATTGCCAAAACTTGGAAGCAACTGTGATGTCCTTCAGTGGGTGAATGGTACATATACTGTGGTACATCTGGACAATGAAATAGTATTCAGCACTAAAAAGAATGAGTTATTAAGCCATGAAGAGACATGGTGGAAACTTAAGTTCATATTACTAAGTGAAAGAAGCCCATCTGAATAGACAACCTACTGTATGTTTCCAACTATATAACATTCTGGAAAAGGCAAAACTGTGGAGACTATAAAAAGATCAATGTTTGCCAGGGCTGGGGTAACGGGGGAAATAAAGATGAATAAAAAGAGAACAGAGAATTTTTAGGACAGTGAAAATACTCTGTATGATATTATAATGATGGATATATGTCATTATACATCTGTCCAAATCCATAGAATGTGCAACACCACGAGTGAACTATAACATAATCTATGGACTTTGTGTGATTTTGCTGTGTCAGTGGAGGTTCCTCTTCAGTGAAAAGTGTACCATTCTGGTGAGTGAGGTTGATAATGGGGGAGGTGATGCAAGTGTAGGGGAAGGGAGTATAAGGGCAGTCTCTGTACCTTCCCCTCAATTTTGCTGTGAACCTAAAACTGCTCTTAAAAAAATGAAGTCTTAAAATGTAATTAATAATTTAAAAAATCAAATAAATGTTATGTAGGACTAATTCGAAGATAACTGACTAATGGAAATGAAGTTTAAAATCTTCCATATCTTTTCTGTTCCATTGATTTTAAGAATGTAAGACTTTGTGATTGTGATCTAAATTATTGTGTTGGGCTGGTTTAGGGAAGATGAGAACCTTATAGGCGAAAGTACATCCTTTTTTTCTTTACTGAACTGACTTTTTAAAACCAGTAGAATTTTAGCATACCTCTTATAACACGGTCATATATGTGACATGGTGTTAATTAAAATAATAGCTAAGACCTTATAGGTGTGGCAACCTCAGGAAGAGAACCAAGTGATACAATACCAGAAATCATGACTTAGATTGCTTCTATCGTTTTACCTAAACATAAACTATTATTCAATAAATAAATATATACATGGATAAATAGAAACTATTGCTACACAAAATAGTCATTTTATTGAATCGTTCATATTAATAATTATAACAATGATTTTGCATTCATCCAACAATTTTCAGAGCTGACCATTTTAATTCTTACATACAATCTCTGATCTGTTATTGTTATTCTAACGATAAAAATTTCTTGTTGCATTATTCTTATTATAATTCCTCATTAGACCTTTCATACTGAAAAATTACCAGTAGTAAATCACCCATAGCCATTAAATCTTTGTCATCTACAGATAGTTTCACTTTTATTCTGATACTTTCCTGAAAGCTCTGCCATATGCTACACATGCTGTGTGACAGAATTTCTGTCTTACACAAGAAAACTATGGTCTCAGAGCCTGATGGAAAAGGACTGTGAAAGGAGCTCTAAACTATTAACACCTCAAAGAACAGACTCTTGGATACAGGTTTCCATGAGACTCCATGGGTACAGGTTTCCGAGCATGCATCTCTTAGACAACTTTCAGACTCTTACCAGTGGACTGAGGCTGGATTTCCAGGACCCTTTTTTTCTTTTATCATTTTTTTTAACATCTTTATTGGAGTATAATTGCTTTACAGTGTTGTGTTAGTTTCTGCTGTATAACGAAGTGAATCAGCTATACATATACATATATCCCCATATCTCCTCCCTCTTGCGTCTCCCTCCCTCCCACCCTCCTTATCTCACCCCTCTAGGTGGTCACAAAGCACGGAGCTGATCTCCCTGTGCTATGCAGCTGCTTCCCACTAGCTATCTATTTTACATTTGGTAGTGTATATATGTCCATGCTGCTGTCTCACATCGTCCCAGCTTACCCTTCCCCCACCCCATGTCCTCAAATCCATTCTCTATGTCTTTATTCCTGTCCTGCCCCTAGGTTCGTCAGAACCTGTTTTTTTTTTTTAGGTTCCATATATATGTGTTAGCATATGGTATTTGTTTTTCCCTTTCTGAGTTACTTCACTACGTATGACAGACTCTAGGTCCGTCCACCTCACTACAAATAACTCAGTTTTGTTTCTTTTCATGGCTGAGGACCCTTTTTATCTAGAAACAGACAGCTTCATGAAAGCAAACTGCTGAGCCAAATGCATCAGAACAAAGATTAATTATATAATGCTGAATTAATTCATGAGTGAAATTTTATTATGGTTTTTTTGTTTGGGATAGTGTTAATATTGTCTTAATGTTATATCTTCTGGTTCTATGAAAAAGACCTTTTTCTTCTTCCACTTTTCTTATTAATTCATAAACTCTGCTTTTGTGAAATAAAATAAAACATTTTAAACTATCAGATACTCACTGATTCCCCTAGAGTTCAGAAACTCTTACTAAGTCACTTTTCATGGAAAAATAGTTATTTGCATAGGTTAATAAGAATCTGTCTTCCTTTTTACCAGGATGTTTTTGAGCAAATTGATGGGAGTGTCACATTTGAGAACAATGCCATTTTAAAAGGTTTGACAAGCCACTTTTTATGGAACAAAGGTGGTTTTACTTATGAAGTCAATGTCTACAAAGTTATCCCAGGAAATCTGGTCTGTTATCAGACTTTACTGGGTCTCAACTTTACAGGTAGTAACAAAGGTCACTGCCTAGTATTCCAGGAAGCTACTCAATTGGGGAACCTTGTGAAGAGAGGAATTTACCCAAATATATGGGTACAGCAGGTGAAATCAAGTTGGAGAAAATTTGTAGGTCTTGTTTTCCTAGACTCTGCATAGCAATTTAGATCGGCTTTCTAAAGTTCAATCTGAAAATTTTTAAATGAGTTATCAAGGTAGTATTAATCCTGTAACCTTAGTAAGTGTTGAGTATTGTATAACTCTAGATTTACAAAGTAAACTGTAGGAGAACTCTATAGTAAATTAATGTCCTTGCAGCACGTACATAAGTAATCAGGCCAAATGTAGTGATCAGACCAAACATATTATGTAATCAAGAATAATCGATATATAAATCTTATTCACTACCACACTAAAAGTGTCAGCATTACAAAAATTAATATATAAGATGAAAATCTACCAGGATTTGATGTTGACTCTGTTAGATTTCCCTTACTTTCCTTTGCCTGGGGGTTTGGATACTGGAAAAGCAAAGCATTGAGTTACTGAGAACAAGAGCAATTGTCTTTTTGCTTTCAGTGGCTCTTAAATTTATGTACAAGAATGTTCATCACAGCATTACTTAGAATTTTAAACACTGGGAGAAACCACAAAGGGTAAATGGTTAAATACATCCACATGGTAGATACTTCAGCCACTAAATTATGTTCAAAGAATTTTTAGTGACAAGGTACAAACCCTGTATTAAGCATGATCCCAATTATGTAAATGTATGTGTACATATAAGCCCACTCTGACCACAAACTTCAGCTTCCTTGATCATCTTTCACTGTTAATAATATTCCATCTCACTTGTGCTTATGATCCCTTGTCCTGTTCAGTTTCTCCCTATCCACTGGGCTCTTGCTACATCCTCTTCACCTTCAAGCTGGGGTTCACAAATACCTAATCTGACATAACAAAATCCTAATTCCTAAAATTTTAAATCAAAACATTTTCTTTCTACATGCTATCAGAAAACAGGTGGGAAAGACTGATTAGCCATCAGAATACATCAATGTAAACACATTATTATCAACCTTAACATGTTCCTCATACCTTACAAGACATCTTAATTAATATTTTTCTAGCCACTTCTGTCTTCCATTTTCTGAGGTGACCCATCTTCCTCTCTCATTCTCAGCTGATAATGTTAACTCATGGAGGAAATATTGCTCCTTCTGGCATAGGCCATTTATCCAGGTTCCCTTGGGACCACATCCCCTCCCAGTTTCTTATTCTGTCGTCCTTTATTACGTATCTTTTACTAAAACCTTTTCTGTAGTAGTAGATTTACTCTTCTTTCACCTTCTATTCACTTCTCAACTCGTTTTCCTTCCACTAAAACCTTTTCTGTAGTAGTAGATTTACTCTCCTCCTTTCACTTCCTATTCACTTCTCAACTCATTTTCCAACCATCTTCTGCCCCAAACCCCAAACTTTCCCATAGAACTGATTTTGATGTGTTTACCAATAATTTCCAATAGAAACTCATTCATTACCTTACTTGCGTCTCAACTGCCTCCAATGCACTTGACTATTCCTTCCATCTTGGAACATTCTCCTCCTTGCCTTCTCAGATACTAAACTCTTCTAGTTTTGGTTCTACCTCACTTGAAGTTCCTTCTCATTCTCCTTTGTTTTCAGGAGTCTGGCACCTCAGCTCTCAAACTTACTCACGTTAGTTCTCTCCTTTGTGTTCTAACTAATTTCAATGACTTTAATTGTCATTTGTATGCTGACTGCTCCCAAACTGTAATCATCAACCCAGTCCTCTCTTCTGAGTTTCAGACTGTATATATAACTGTTTAGGGAACATCCCCTCTTGGATGGTATTCACAATTAATGTCTTCAAAACGGACTCATGATGTAACCATCCTGTCTCCTCGTCTAAAGTTATATGAGAAACCATTACATCTTTTATTATACCTCCCCCCTACCATACCCCCACATGCAATCAACAACCAAGTGCTTCCTAAAAGGTAGAATATCATTATTCATAACTAACTTACTGTTTGTTCATTTCAATGCAAATATATAGCAAAACAGTGTAATTTGGTAAGCCTCAAAATTTTAACAGATTAGCACCCCATTTAGGGAGAAACAGTAATGTCACTTTGTCATGTCAGAGCATTTAACAAATGGATTGAAATTTATCATATTTTATAACTAGCTGTCTATTGAAATGGTGGAATTTTTCTACTTGGAGCTCTTTTAAAACAGGGAAGATAGCCATGTATTGTTTAGAGGAAGTTCTGCTTTAAGGTAGGAAGGTGAAATAAATTACCTTTCAACCTTTTTTTTGAAGACTATAATTCTTTTAGATTTCAAAAATCTCTTAGTGGACATTTCTCTTTATAAGCTTCAACTTTCAAAAACTATCTCTCCTGTAATATTTTTAAGTGCTTTCTACTTTCTAACATAAGATTTTGATGAGTATTCTCCCCAGTTGTTCTTTGTGTGTCCTTTGTATATTTGTTTTAATCTATGTGACTTGATTTAAAAGAAGTCAGTGAACATTATTCAGGTTTCCAAAGTGTACATTGGAATGAAATTCAGGAGTTAGGACGTTGAAGAAAAAAGAAAGAGCTGGAGTTACATGATAAAACATTAGAATTAGTTTCTGTTTAAAGAACACAATTTTCTCATTATCCCTAAAGCATATTAGATTGTTGATTATATTTTATAATTAAGTATTCTTTTTCTGAGAAATCGCACTTTGGATCTTACTTACTTCTAATTTTAACAGTCTCAGGACACTAAATTCTGCTAAGTGTAAGCATGGCTCAGAAACCTACATGAAACAATTTCTGATAGACATTTAATAGCTGTCATTTATTGTGTTCCTAATAGGTGATAGGTATACCAAATATCTTACAAACCTGTCTTTTTTTTCCTTTAATCTTATTTTTAATCCTGAGAACCTTGCAAGATTGATGTTGTTGAGAATCCAAAGTTCATAAATTTATCAAGCTTTTGTCAACTAAATAGTGACAGAGCAGTACTTGAAACAAATGTCTCTGATTTCCAAATGTGAAAAAAATCGTTAAGTCCCTAGATATGAATTTTCATTTTCTTGCTTTTACCTATACTTTCTCGCTGTATTTTTGCCTGTGTAATAACTACTTTCTTCAAAAACTAAAGTTCACATGTGTGAGGGAGGGTGTTAATATAGGCTTATTTCATCATAATAACGTTGAGTAATTCTCAAGCAATCAGTTGCATTAAGGTTTTGAAGCTCAACATAAACTTAAATTTCCACTTTTTATATTCTCTAATCTTATTATAGTGAACCACCAAGTTGTAAATAAGCCACCCATCATTTTATAAAAGTCTTTTCTGCTTTAGTTTGGCCTTGGGCAAATCGTTGTGTCATCACTACACAAGAAATTAAGCTGTGTCTGTGATGACAATTACTTGTGCAATTTCCTGAAATCCCAAACTAGAGCTGAGACCATGGCCCATGATTAAAAACAGCACAATGGAAATATAGAGCTTCATGAAATATGGAATAAATCTATTGCAAAAATGATAGGGCTTTTTCTTTGGAACAACAGAATAAAGAATCCTTAGAGAAGAACTATTAACTTTAAGAATAGTTAAAGTTAACTATTAACTTTAATATTTGCCTATTGCCTAGATATTAAATATCTTACTTTTCATAGTTTTTCATGTTCTTAGGCTGTATGTAGGACTTTATTTTTAGTCCAAGATCTACTGGAAATAAAACATTATACCTTTAACTATGTTTCAGTTCTGTGTATCTTGATTAGATTTTTTTTTTAATCAAAGTCCTGATTTTCACATTTGAAATATTAAAGCACTTTCACACTTGCTTCTCATTCTCAGTTCAAACAGGTGAAGAGAAAAAAAAAGCAAAAAAAAACTTTACAAGCTTTTCCCAGACTCTGGAGGGGCTAATTTGCAAGATTTTGAATCTCTGGAAAACAGTTTGGTTTAACTAAAAAGAAAATTAATCTGAGATGTTCTGATAACCTGCAGATCATCACCCCTGATCAGCACATCTTTTCTGTAGAAAGACCAGACACATCTGAATTACACAGACTGAGAGATAATTAACCTGATTTTCATTTAGCTTTTCAAACAGTAAGTATAGAATCTTAGGCATCAAAGCGTTCACATCCCTTGTGCAAATTACAATGGCAGTAATGTAGTCACTTTAATAATCAGTTCCTTTTCTTTTTTCTTTTTTTTTCTGTTTCAAATCCAAATGCTACCATCCAGGCTGTAAAATGATCCTAATCTATTTCGTTTGAGTTATCTTTTTGAAGGAAGTCAGAATACGAAGCCCCATACGGAAACAATCTTTATTTTCCATTGGCTGCATATGTTGCATGTCTAATGAAATGCATTTCACATATTTATTTTAGGTATGTGATAGAATTACAACATTGACAACTTTCATGATCTTCAAAAACTGGGATGCATTTTAAACATATGGTGATGCCTATCTCTGTCAGAAATGCTTAAATCTAATGTATTTAATTTGGTAAATATGAATACATAATTAAATATATTTTATTTATATATCTATACATTTATATAAATATCAAATGTATTTGATATTTAACAAACAAACATAGTTTTGAGATACTTGGATTTTTAAAAAATTTTATTCATAGCAATTTTGTAAATACAACAGTGAAATGTCACTGAAAATCTGCAGGTGAGATCACAGTTGATTATCAATGTGGCTTTGTCTGTGACAGGCATATTGGTTGAGAAAACTTTCTCCAAATTAAATCAATAACACAATAATTGACACCTATATTTTGCTACAGTGTTTTCTCCAATTTTCCCAAACAACTGAAAATTCTCCCCTCATTTTCCCCAGTCTCCAAATTATTTATTTTAATTTATAAATGCCCATGTTTTAAGTACTTTAATGCAATATGTGGTGTCTCAAAATTATAGCAATAATAGTGCTACTACACCAAGAAGTCAGGAATTGCTCTATTGATGACTAATAGATTTGAGTGCCAATTTTGAAATCAAGCTGCACAGGAAAATTAGAACTGGAATTTTCTCTTCTGTGATATTTCTTTTCTCTGATACAATGGCACTAAAACACACTTATACTTAAAATACTCAATTTGGAAGATAACGTTTACAGATTTCTACAAACACTCAATATTTTTCATGTAGCTTCTAAGTACATTCAACTTTTTGCTGTTAGGACCTTGATATAATCCTAGGCAGTGTGAATAATTTCTCTTTCAGGTGAAATGTACATGCACATCATGTAAAATAAAGCCAAGTACTTCAAATATTTCCCAAGGAGAAAGAGAAAGATGTTACTAATAATTCTTTTTAAAATTCTCCTTTGAAATGAAAAGTGCTCCTAAAACTATTGTGCTTTAGGTCAATTGTTGTTTCATGGTTTCATTCACATTCTACATCACCTACTTTGTGAAGGCGAGTTCAAAATTGAATAAATGTGAAACATATCTTAGTCTTTTACTACTTTGAGGAGAAAATTGTATATTTGGACAGGTGTTCTTAATTTGGGCTCCATTGACACCTAGGACTTCCAGGGAAGGGATTCAGGGGGTTCATGAACTCCCTGAAATTTTATGCAAGGTATCACATGTTTGTGCATAAATAAATTTTTATAGGAAGAAGATCCATGGCCATCTTACATCCACAAAAAGTTAAGAACCACTGCACTGAAGCAAAATCTTCAGCATTTTTATCTGGGGCTCTGTGAGTTTTGTCTACATGGTATTCATCACTTAGTACACATCTGCTGAGTTACTTCGGTTGCAATCAATAGAAACCGTCTCTGGCTGGCTTTAGCAAAATGAGAGCTTATTGTAAACACATGAAACAGCTCTGAAAACTTAAAGTAATAATGAGGAACCAAATTTGGAATGAGCTTGGAACCGGGGCAGGCTACTAGTGGAGGAAGTTAATTGGTAGTTTTATCAGGCAATTACTACTGAGAAAAATCAGTAGCCAAACTTTCTCCTCCTTTTGTTGAGTATTCTAAGAAGCCAAATCCAAGAAGAGAGTCCAGCTCTCCTATACTTTGGTTAGCAAAGGCACAGCGTGTTGCTTAAAATCCAATGACTTCACAAAATTAGAGTGAGACAATTTCCCCAAAGGATTTTGTGGGGGTAGTCTTAAAAGGAGAAGGAGAATGGCATCCAAACTAACATGTACCCCATGATACTCAGTAGGACCTAGATAGATCCCACTAGTAAAAGTAGTCCTTTCAAGCCCAAATTTAGTCAGAAGGCTTCACTGTTTTAAGTTAAGGTGAAATACCTTTCCTTTGTGCCTACATATAATTTACTTGCTAACTCATAGAACTTATGTTCTGTTATAACTGACATTACCCATTCCAGGTTACCTATTTTGCCTGAGACGTTACAATTACTTCCCAATGTGTCTCCCTGCATCCATGTTTTGTTTCCTTTAATTTATTTTCCCCTCAGCAGACAGAGTAATCTTAAAATGCAAATCGAATCATGTCAAGTCCTCTCTGAATATCTTTCAAGAACTATGCATTATTTTTAGAGCAAAATTCAAAGTGCTTAACACGGTGTACATTTTTCTTCATGATCTGGCTCTTGCTCCATTTCTATATCAAGTCATTCTCCCTCTACACTCCAGTGACACTGCACTCCAGTGACTCCAGTGATGCCAGTGCTTTCTTTGAAGCACCATGCTTCTTCTCTCAGTAGGGCTTTTACTAGTCTTGTCTGCACTCTTCTAGAACTGTGTTGCCATCTCCTTCACTTACCTAATGCCTGTTTATCTTATTCACATTTCCTAGTATGAATATCATTTCCCAAGGAATCCTTTCCTAAACTCTAGTACCAAATCCCTACTTGAAATACTGTGCTTATATTTGAATTTCCTATTATAGTCCTATAATTTTATGTTTAATATCTCTCCAGTAGAAAAAGAACCCTGTTTCTCTTATCCAGTACCATATTCCCAGCAAAGAGCATGAAATAAAATGATAAATTAACAATCAAAGGAATTGATTCTTCTGCTAGAAATCCCATTAGACACAGATCCTAGCTTGCTTATTTCCCATTTTTTCCCTAGCATAAAACACAGAGCCTGACACATAATAGTTGAAGAAGAGATATTTGTTGAGTGAATTAAATAATGCCACCCTACATTAACAAAGCACCAGCTATATGCCAGAAAACATTAGGCACAGGACATATGTTTTCATAATTCCCATAATTTTGGTTGTCTTTTTTATCAACTTCATTTTACAGATTCAAAAAAGTGGCATGATTTCAGTTTTTACTGTGCTCTGTTAGATTCCAAAGCTGCAACATGTTATATGATGCTGACTCAAACAATTACTATTAGGATTTAAATGCTGACTTTCTTCAAGCTACTCAGTACCCACTACAAAAATGTCTAGAATTTTTAAAACACAGATTTTTACTTTTGGGACTTTAGAAAGTATGTACATGATGGGGTTAGGTATATTTTAAGTTTAGTTTCTGGTAGGCAGAAGCCATATTTACTTAATTTGCTTCGTATCTGTATATTTCATATGCTTTCCTCTTGTCAGAGTAACTGAATTGAGTAAATAATATTGATAACGATACAGTTTTTACATTTTTCTGAAAGGTGGCACTCCAGAGAAAAATCTCTTTGTTAACAGAGAATAACTTATGATAATCTGAATCTAGTGTTGTGTTTTTTAGAATTGGTCTATTTGTTATGTGAATCCTACTGAAGAAGCTAGTGGTCTTGAGGTAGGATGGGGGCAAGTACCTGCTAGGTTTTAGGAGCCTGGCTTCCAGGCTCATTTCCCCTACTTATTAACTGTAATGTTTTGATGAAACTGTCAGATCCTCCTTCAGTTGATGGGGGGAGAGGTGAGCAATCAAAGGCTCTCTGATTTTGCTTCAAAACTCTGATGGCTCAGGAATTGAAACAGAGGATTTTGAAGATGGATTGCTGTGCATCACAGAAGAGAGGATGGGTGAAATTTTATGTAATGAGAATTTAGGTACCCAAATCTCATCTGTTACCCAGATCAGCCACACAACTGTCCTTCTCCAGTAGTCTGAAGTTTTTCATTCTGGGACATCGTTAAGTTAGAGGCATCAGGCAATGGTGAGGGCAGGGCTGATATGCTGGACTGAAAATAGAGGGATTGTCTGTACACTAAAGATAAAACTCTATTTAACCAACCTGTTCTTAGAATGTGTGGGCCAGGCAAAGACCTACAGAATAACTCTGGAGGATTTTCTGGGGAAACGCATTATTTTAAAAAATCAGAGATATAGATATTTGAGAGGCTGCAACAAAATACCAGGTACTCTCCTATAGGGAAGGCTTCTGCTCAACAAGACCTATTTAGGCAAATAAATCATCAACTCAATTTGTACTGCCTCACTAAAGACAATGATGGGTCACAGGAAATTTTATAGATGCCTCTACGGTGAAAATCAGAGATAAAATATAATAAAGCAAAAGGGAAAAAAAGTAAACCATAGAAAACAAAAAAGATTGCAAAAAAGAAAAAAACTTCAAAAATATCTTCAGAAAGACATGAACCAAGAACAGTATAGTATGGTAGTGGATTATCCAGAGAAGAAAAATGAGTCTTTAGAAATTTAAAAATTGCAGTGAGGAGAGAGAGAGAAGGGGGAAAAATCAGTAAGAAAATTTAACAAATATCTCAGGAAGTTTAAAAACTATTGATAAGGAGAAGTGTTTTGCTATTCTAGTAATATGACACCTATAAAGAGAAGAGAGGGCTTCCCTGGTGGCGCAGTGGTTGAGAGTCTGCCTACTGATGCAGGGCACATGGGTTCATGCCCCGGTCCAGGAAGATCCCACATGCCGCGGAGTGGCTGGGCCCGTGAGCCATGGCCACTGGACCTGCGCGTCCGGAGCCTGTGCTCCACAACAGGAGAGGCCACAATAGTGAGAGGCCCACGTACCGCAAAAAAAAAAAAAAAAAAAAGAGAAGAGAGAGACTGGAGAGAGAGTTATGGGAAAAGTTTCCGCTACTGAATGCCATGAGTTAAATTGAAGAGCCTCACTGAATATTTAACACAATAAATGAAAAGAAGAATCATTCTAAGTTATCGTAGTGTAATTCCAAATACAGGAACAATAAGAAAAAGGAAAAAAAATGTGGAGGGGAGGTGCTTGCAAATATAAAATAGGATCATGATTCTAAGCGGCAAATCTGGAAGCCAGAGAACAATGGGAAAATACTTTCAAAATTCTTAGGGAAAGTAATTTCAATCTATAAGGTCATTCATTAATTGAGTGTGAAGGTTGAATTCAGGCAAGCAAATTATCCAAAGCAAAATTCTACACCTGAATTAACAGGTTTAATCCAAGCATTCATTATGACCATGATCAAATTACTTAAACTCTGGATCTGTTCCTCCACCTGTAAAATAAAGGAAACAAAAGTATGGATCTCTACCTTAGGGAAATAAAGATATCATAAAATAATGAAGTAATACTTACATAAATTGGAGCGTATAGACACAGGTTCTTATAATTCTTACTTTATTCAAAATGAAACTTTTCACACAGTAGCAACTATCTGTCCCTCGCTCTCAAATCAATAACCCATACTTCTGAGTCTGGATAAATAGTTCTCCCTATTCTATCACTAATTCCAATTACATTGACAGTTTGAAATGAGGACAGTTAAAAATAATGATTCTCTTCCAATTCACATGAACTGTTAAGTAAAAACCTTATTAGATAGACCAAGTGAGTCCCCTAAAAGTTTTAGAACCTCAAACACCAGATCAAATTAATTTTTAAGCCTATACAACCACTTTGAACTGGGTTTACTTCGTAAACTGTTTTAAATCTAGCTTTAATGATGACAAAATAGGGGAAAATTGACAGGAGGTAATATAAAATGAATAATTCTGCTCTGGCTTTCTAATAGCACCACATATAAAACAGAGATGACTACATTTTTAAAAAAATATTTTAATAGTTTTACTTCAAATAAATCATACAATAAGATCTTGTAAAGATATTTCCTTTTAGAAAAAAAATAAGTTAAAAATGTCAGTTTCTAGGAATTTTGCTCAAACCTGTTCAAATTTTAAATAATCAGATAAACAGAAAAATGGAGACTGTATACATCAATTTCTCTTCTTTTTTTAATGTTTATTTATTTATTTTTTCTTATCAGTCATCCATTTTATAAACATCAGTGTATACATGTCAATCCCAATCTCCCAATTCATCCTACCACAACCCCCACCCCCCGCTGCTTTCCCCCCTTGGTGTCCATACATTTTTTCTCTACTTCTGTGTCTCAATTTCTCATCTGCAAGCCGGTTCATCACCATTTTCTAGGTTCCACATATATGCATTAATACACAATATTTGTTTTTCTCTTGCTGACTTACTTCACTCTGTATGATAGTCTCTAGATGAATCCACATCTCTACAAATGACCCAATTTTGTTCCTTTTTACGGCTGAGTAATATTCCATTGTATATATATACCACATCTTCTTTATCCATTCATCTGTTGATGGGCATTTAGGTTGCTTCCATGACCTGGCTATTGTAAATAATGCTGCAATGAACATTTGGGTGCATGTGTCTTTTGGAATTATGGTTTTCTCTGGGTATATGCCCAGGAGTGGGATTGCTGGGTCATATGGTAATTCTACTTTTAGTTCTTTAAGGAACCTCCATACTGTTCTCCATAGTGGCTGTATCACTTTACGTTCCCACCAACAGTGCAAGAGGATTCCCTTTTCTCCACACCCTCTCCAGCATTTACTGTTTGTAGATTTTCTGATGATGCCCATTCTAACTGGTGTAAGGTGATACCTCATTGTAGTTTTGATTTTCATTTCTCTAATAGTGATGTTGAGCAGCTTTTCATGTGCTTCTTAGCCATTTGTATGTCTTCTTTGGAGAAATGTCTATTTAGGTCTTCTGCCCATTTTTGGATTGGGTTGTTTGGTTTTTTTAATATTGAGCTGCATGAGCTGTTTATATATTTTGGAGATTAATCCTTTGATGATTCATTTGTAAATATTTTCTCCCATTCTGAGGGTTGTCTTTTGGTCTTTTTTATGGTCTCCTTGCTGTGCAAAACTTTTGAAGTTTTCATTAGGTCCCATTTGTTTATTTTTCTCTTTATTTCCATTACTCTAGCAGGTGGTTCAAAAAATATCTTGGTGTGATTTATGTCAAAGAGTGTTCTTCCTATGTTTTCCTCTAAGAGTTTTATGGTGCCTGGTCTTACATTTAGGTCTCTAAGCCATTTGGAGTTTATTTTTGTGTATGGTGTTAGGGAGTGTTCTAACTTCATTCTTTTACATGTAGCTGTCCAGTTTTCCCAGCACCACTTATTGAAGAGACTGTCTTTTCTCCACTGTATATCCTTGCCTCCTTTGTCATAGATTAGTTGACCATAGGTTCATGGGTTTATCTCTGGGCTTTATATCCTGTTCCATTGATCTATGTTTCTGTTTTTGTGCAGGTACCATATTGTCTTGATTACTGTAGCTTTGTAGTATAGTCTGAAGTCAGGGAGTCTGATTCCCCCAGCTCCGTTTTTTTCCCTCAAGACTGCTTTGGCCATTTGGGGTCTTTTGTGTCTCCATACAAATTTTAAGATTTTTTGTTCTAGTTCTGTAAAAACTAGTTCCTCTGTGATGTCTTCAGTGATCTCTTGATTATTTAGTAACATATTTTTTAGCCTCCATGTGTTTGTGTGTTTTACGTTTTTTTCCCTGTAATTGATTTCTAATCCCATAGCATTGTGGTCAGAAAAGATGCTTGATATGATTTCGTTTTCTTAAATTTACTGTAGCTTGATTTGTGACCCAAGATGTGATCTATCCTAGAGAATGTTCCGTGCGCAGTTGAGAAGAAAGTGTAATCTGCTGTTTTTGGATGGAATGTCCTATAAATATCAATTAAATCTCTCTGGTCTATTGTGTCATTTAAAGCTTGTGTTTCCTTATTAATTTTCTGTTTGGATGATCTATCCATTGGTGTAAGTGAGGTGTTAAAGTCCCACACTGTTATTGTGTTACTGTCGATTTCCTCTTTTAGAGCTGTTAGCAGTTGCCTTATGTATTGAGGTGCTCCTATGTTGGGTGCATAAATATTTACAATTGTTATATCTTCTTCTTGGATTGATCCCTTGATCATTACATAGTGTCCTTCCTTGTCTCTTGTAATATTCTTTATTTTAAAATCTATTTTATCTGATAGAGTATTGCTACTCCAGCTTTCTTTTGATTTCCATTTGCATGGAATACCTTTTTCCATCCCCTCACTTTCAGTCTGTATGTGTCCCTAGGTCTGAAGTGTGTCACTTGTAGACAGCATATATATGGGTCTTGTTTCTGTATCCATTCAGCAAGCCTGTGTCTTTTGGTTGGAGCATTTAATCCATTCACGTTTAAGGTAATTATTGATATGTATGTTCCTGTGACCATTTTCTTAATTGTTTTGGGTTTGTTTCTGTAGGTCCTTTTCTTCTCTTGTGTTTCCCACTTAGAGAAGTTCCTTTAGCATTTGTTGTAGAGCTGGTTTGGTGGTGCTGAATTCTCTTCGCTTTTGCTTGTCTGTAAAGCTTTTGATTTCTCCGTCAAATCTGAATGAGATCCTTGCTGGGTAGAGTAATCTTGGTTGTAGTTTCTTTCTTTTTATCACTTTAAGGATATCACGCCACTCCCTTCTGGCTTGTAGAGTTTCTGCTGAGAAATCAGCTGTTAGCCTTATGGGAGTTCCCTTGTATGTTACTTGCTGTTTTTCCCTTGCTGCTTTCAATAATTTTTCTTTGTCTTTAATTTTTGTCAATTTGATTACTATGTGTCTGGGCATGTTTCTCCTTGGGTTTATCCTGTATTGGACTCTCTGTGCTTCCTGGACTTGGGTGGCTATTTCCTTTCCCATGTTAGGGAAGTTTTCGACTATAATCTCTTAAGATATTTTCTCGGGTCCTTTCTCTCTCTCTTCTCCTTCTGGGACGCCTATAATGTGAATGTTGTTGAATTTAATGTTGTCCCAGAGGTCTCTTAGACTGTCTTCATTTCTTTCCATTCTTTTTTCTTTATTCTGTTCCACAGCAGTGAATTCCACCATTCTGTCTTCTAGGTCACTTAGCCGTTTTTCTGCCTCAGTTATTCTGTTGATTCCTTCTAGTGTATTTTTCATTTCATTTATTGTAGTGTTCATCTCTGTTTGTTTGTTCTTTAATTCTTGTAGATCTTTGTTAATCATTTTTTGCATCTTCTCGATCTTGCCTCCATTCTTTTTCCGAGGTCCTGGATCATCTCCACTATCATTATTCTGAATTCTTTTCTAGAGGATTGCCTATCTCCATTTCATTTAGTTGTTTTTCTGGGGTTTTATCTTGTTCCTTCATCTGGTACATAGCCTTGTGCCTTTTCATCTTGTCTTTCTGTGAATGTGGGGTTTTTTGTCCACAGGCTACAGGGTTGTAGTTCTTCTTGCTTCTCAGTTTGTCTTCTTACCTGCTACATATCTCTCCTTTGAGAGGGCCTTTGAGTTTCTTGAAGACCAGGGCTCTTTCTTATTTGTCTTAGTATCTTCTACTCTACATATTTTGATTTGTAGGTGCTAAGTGAGCACTTGTGGAAGGAGTGAATAAAATGTTAAGAATATACTGTTATTTTTACTCCTGAACTAATACTTCCTCTTAAAATTTTAAACACATTTTGAAATTTTGTAGCAAAATTTCTTAAAAATGGATGTGCTGGGCTTCCCTGGTGGTGCAGTGGTTGAGAGTCCGCCTGCCGATGCAGGGGACACGGGTTCGTGCCCTGGTCCGGGAAGATCCCACATGCCGCGGAGCGATTGGGCCTGTGAGCCATGGCTGCTGAGCCTGCACGTCTGGAGCCTGTGCTCCGCAACGGGAGAGGCCACAACAGTGAGAGGCCCGCGTACCGCAAAAAAAAAAAAAAATCGATGTGCTATCAATACTTGCAAACATTATTCAGTGCTTACTTTGTAATGTGTTCTAACATTTTAGCATTTTTTTCCAATTTTTTAAAGATTAAAATTGCCACAGTATAAAGTTGACCAGAAGAATCTAAATTGATCTAAACTTCAGAGAAACCATATGGGCTTAACTTGCCATAGATTCTGTATCCTCTGTATATTGTATCATAATGCTTCAGAATGCAACTCTATCCATTTTAGGTCTTGTGAATGATGTAGTTGGCATTCCAAAATTTAATATTTCATGTTGTAATAGTATCATTTTCTGAATCAAATTTTCAATTCTGTTTTAGTAAAGTAATTTCATTACATTATTCGTTCTTCCTTTGTCTCTTCAGTGTTTCATTCTCTGTAAGCTCATATTCATTGCTGCATTCAGAAACTTTGATTCTACTGGTAAGTGTGGAATGGATGTTCATTTTCCCTTATACTATTCAATACAATATAAATAACGTATAATAGATGAATTACTACCTCATAGCAAAGTCTCTTCCTGACATTGGGTCTAATTTTTAATAATAGAAATCTTAAATCTTTAAAATTTGTATGCTTAATGTTTATTTTGGATTAAGTTAGTTGAGTATTCATTAAATGATGTGCAAAACAAATTGTAAGTTCAGTATTTGACAATATATCAGCTGTTGCAGGAGCCAAAATCTCTCTTTTCAGAATCAAGCTGATGAAGTTATCAAATACAGATGCATGGTCAAATAAGTTAGAACAGAGAATCCAAACGTTTTCCTAAAAACTTACCATATTTAAACTGTAAAATTGCTTGGAAAATCAGCAAAGAAAGATGTTTACAAGCACTGTAGAGTTATTTACAAATTATACTTTTACTTCCTGGTTGGTAACTGAATTTATGCTTAGATTCTGGAATGACCTCACTTCTTAGACCACACCTGTGATAAATAAAGAGGATGTCCCCATATTTTTCTGTTTACTTATTGTAATCCATTCCTTCTTCCATAATGATGCATCTTTAATTCATAGACATAAAATAATGTTTAAATGGAATAAGTTATTCAGCCTTTTATCAGGATTATGGTAGATGGGAATGGATTTTATAATTAGTGAAACATGGTTATATGCTTTGTTATTTTCCTGGATGCATCAAACAGACATTTATCCATTGGTTTCTGTGCTCTGGGCTTTTTGCTGCACACTGGAGATACAACAGTGAAAGAGACAGAAAATGTCTACCCTCTTGGAACTTATGGTCTAGTGAGGAATAAAGACAAGTAATTAGGAAATTATTATATATTCTCTGTTGAGATACAGTTGTGGGAAGCAGAGAGCAGAGGGTGCTATGGGGACACATGAGAGGATTTTTAAACTTAGAATTGTAGATTCGGGGGTTGAGCAGAGAAGCCTTCCAGAGATAGGAATATGTAAGCTGACCAGAAAGAGAATGATTAAAATGAGTAGGAGTTATGCATATGAGGGATGACTGGGAGCGGAGAGGGGATGGCAATGGAGAAACCATTCTAGGATAAGAGACAATGTGCAAAGGTGAGCAGAAATCTAGTGTTGGGATTAGTGATAGTTATTTAAAATGTATAAAACTTAAAGTAGGAGGTTGGGTTACAGGATGGTGAAGAAGATGAAGCTGGAGAGCATATGGGGAGCCAGATAAGCAGTGTCAGGTATCTCCTATTAAAGAATTTGGATTTTATGTGTTGAATAATGGGAAGCCAATGGAGTATCTCATGAAGAGAAATGGTATAATTTAATTTGAATCTGTAAAAAAAAAACCCTCATATCGTCGTGTGCAAAATATTGTGAAGATAAAACAAGAAAAATGTGAGGAATTTAGAAATAATCTTGGTGCGAGAATACATGAAATAGATTAGTGGCAGTGAGGGTGGAATTCAGGAGTGAAGAGATTAGTAGGAGATATACAATGCATGTATTTAGTGATTCATAAAGAATGAAGAGGTCGGCTTAACAACTGGATGGATGGAGAGAATCATAGAATGAACAAATAAAAGGAGAGGTAGTTTTTTGATTGAGGACAATATGTTCAGATTCGGAGATGTTGACTTATAGAATATCTAAGAGTATATTAGATTTTGGGACATACTGGGCTTTCAACATCTGTTTGAGTATAGGTGAAAATTAAGATCATAAAATAGGTGAGACTGTTCAGTCAGTGAATAGAGTATAGGAAAGGTGCCTCCCACCTTTAAAAGAAAGATAGGTAAAAATGAAACGAGTAGCTGGAGGAAATTAGTAGTGTGCTATAATAGAAATCAAGTAAGAGACTTGGAAGATGATCAGACATGTCAAATGATGTTGTGGGCTCAAGTACAGTAAGAATATTGTTAGACGTTCAATCGGTATAGTAATATCAATCGATAAAACCCATTGACTAGAGTGTTGGGGGCGGGGGAATTTTGTTCTGAAGATGGCAAGTGAAGGGGAGGCAAAGGCACCAGAGACAAGGATGGTTGTGAAAAAGAGGCAAGAAACAAGACAATGAGGGAGAATGTGGAATTGGAAAAGTGTTTGTTTGATTTTTAGTTTTTAACCTTTTGTTCATTTTTTAACCTGGGTTTTGTTTGGGTTTTTGGTTTGTTGACCGGTTGACTGTGTATTTTAGGATGGAAGTATCTGAGATGATTAGAAAAGTAAATTGAAACTGAAATGTGAGAAACGTGCTGATTAATGTATCAGAAATATGGCAGAGCAGCATTGAGGACCCCATTGAGGCTCCCTACTTCATTGCCACTTCTGGGACTTGTAGGAAGTATTATTCAAGCTTATCCGCTGCATAGTAAAACACCAGAAGACGCTCTGCTGTTCACAGTTGGTTTTTTACAGTGTTTATATTTACAAGTAACTATAAAAATTTGAATCCTTTCTTTGACTCTGTCACCTTGGCCAAATCACTTAAACTTTCTGACTCTCAGTAGCTTTATATGTATAAAGTTCCTTCTAGTAATGTATATATTATGGTAATATATATATGTGGTAATTATCAATATATATATAAAATAAGTAATTATATCTACATTCAAGACCAATATAATCCTCTAAGCTCAGATGAAAAATATAATTGAATAAATAATGCAACTACTTAATAATATACAAAATATTCCTAGAAGAAAATTTTTTAATATAATAGATGATATCCAAGATTAACATTTCAGTTTCTTGAGAAAGTCCACTTCCTCTGAGACTAATTATGGTGCTATTTAGAATTATTAGGAAAAAAGTGGCTACAATAAATCCCTTATTTTATAGAAGGACATATCTTGGTGTGCTTAGGAGGAAAATGTTTTTTTGACACAGTCTCAACCTTTGTATATTTATAAAAATATAAAACCATAGAACTTTTTTCTGATCAGATGATTTCCAAATACGAGGCTTATTTTTTTCTTCCATGTGGAACGTTATCACCAGAACACATCTAGTTTTTTGGCACTGAGATCTGATAAAGAGACAGGATTTGCAGATGTATTTTCCATTCCTTTTAATGGGAGTTGTAACTGCTCATCAAGAGAGCAAATGTATCTGTAATATTTATTCATGATTTGGTACAGATACAGTTATAAAAAAGTATTCCAAACTCTAGTGGGTAATGGCAAAAGAGTCTACTTTTATTTAATCAGAGCTAAATATTTATTGGCAACTTAATCACCTAATTGTTTTTTCTATTATGGCTCCATTTTCATAAAAAATATAGTAGATATAAAATATTTAAAATTTGATCACTTTATAATAATTGTAGAGAGAAGGAATATGACTGGAGATGTAACAATTGGAGTACTTAGAGAAACTATAGAGTCATCTTTGTTTTTCATTGTAATTGAGTATACTTAATTCTTATAAATAATATACGTGGGACATTTTGAAATGTTGAAAATAATGCTAGTTTTGTGTCATAAGTTTATTTACAATGAAATTAATGTGCTTAGATCTATAGACTGTAAGATATCTTTCTTTTTATAATGAGATATGGAGAATCTGTTACTTGTTCTGGTTTTGAAGCCTATGTATGTGGTTTATAGAAATATGGCCACAAAAATTATGGCAAAATCATCAGTGTCAAATATGCTGTTGTACAATAAAGTTATTGTAATGGGTATTAACCACTGACAGTAACCGTTGTCATGGTTATTAATGTTTGTTCAGTGCTTGTTCTGTATTTATTTATTAATCCTCATAACATCTCTAAGAATTCAATACTACTTTTACCCCATTCACATTTAAGAAAGCTAACATTATGAGAACTCAGAATCACATAACTAACATGTGGTGAAGCCATGAATTAAGTCCAGAGATTATGGATATAACCATCATGCAATCCTATCTCTCAGTATCTCAGTATCCTATCTCTCAGTATCTCAGTATCCTATCTCTCAGTAAGATAAGACAATGGAGAGCTTCAGAATTGTGCCTTTTTAAGGCTCTCACTCATTCTCTTTTACCATCTCTCACCACTTTTGCAGTGACCTACCTTCCTTATAGGTTTCAGTGTTACCAACTTGTCTTTTGAATATAGTTTTTCTTCTATTCCTCATACATTGTTTAACCCAGATCTTCAATGAATAGATTAGATATAAATTACTTCTAATTCTTATTCTAATATAAAACTCCTGTGGGCAATCCCAGGAATGGTAAGGAAATGGGCAGGTTATTTTTATTAAAAGTGACTAATAATATCTCTGAAAAACTATACTGAAAAATAGGCTTTATTTAAGTAGAATTTAGTCATCCCAGTTAAGATGTTTCTGCTGTAATGTGAAATACAGTTTCAAGGTAAGATGCTACCTAACATAGGTATGGATTCCAAATCCAAATCTCTGGATTCTTTCTTATTATCTAATACATATTGTTAAGTAAACCACTTATCATTTTAAAGGACTTTCAAAAATTGCCTGTCTCTACGTGTCTGCCATATTGTTGTTTGGCCCGTAGAAACTAGACCAGTTTTGCAGAATGGTAATCAAGGAGCCAAATACACAAAGCCAAGTTCAGGCACATTTTGAGGTGGGCTGTGTACTAACCATTGACTGGGCTCAGGGATTGAGGTTTACAAGACCAGAAGTCTTGTAGCTGATGCTTCCTGGGTGCCTAAAATCAAGCCAGAGACCACTGAACATAGCATGATTCAAAAAAACAACAGAAAAAAAACACAACAGTACTAGTCAGAGATGAAATCAGGAACCCAGAGCCACAGGTTGCTGAGATGGGGATTTGGAAATATGCAGAAACTGCTATTTGAGTTGGAACAAACGAGGAAATGACATAAGCACTGAGAGGTATGGGTGATTTATAAAGAAGCTAGGTAATTTACAAAGTAATAGTTAAAAATAATCCATTTGACTGTTTGCTTTAGTAAATAAGATGTATGGGTGTGTCAGACTGGCTCAAAGTTTGGGATAGATGAAAATGCTTTCAGCTATAGTCAGTGTACCATTCACTTACTTCCATCATATTGGAATAAAAGCAAGTGTTTGCTTTTTAACAGTAAGGAATTCCATCACTTCTATCCTCTTTCCTGACAACTGTATACAAAATGACTGAATTGCTTTCTAATCTTGATTGAATGTAGCATCTCTCCATAGTTTCAGTGATGAAATTTCTTTCCTTGCATTTTTTTATCCAATCAGTAGCAGCTGGTCAGTGGCATTATTTTCCAACTTGTCCTAATATTTATTACAACATCACAATTTTGTATATATAACCAATGCATGATTATTTACCTCTTCCTAGACATCTTTATTGTTCTTTAATAGAAATCTCAATGTTAAAATTGACTTACTGTAGATTTTCCTTAAAAGAAGAAACTAATGATTCAATAAATAAGGCTACCAAAGTACATAAGAACAGTTATATTTTTTCTTATGAATTCAATAAATGTTTGGAAATCATTGGTGATACTACTAGAATCTGAAGTTCACAAAAAATCTAGTATATGCTTGTTATGTGTCTGCTAAATTTTAAAAAAAGGACAAAGAAAAAAACAATATTCTGGTAGTACTTAATTTTGAAGAACTTAAGAGTGTTTTTTATTTATTCGTTGACTACAAAACATTTGTTGTGAACTAACAAATAAATTGTTAAGATCACAGGAGAGAGTGTAAAATAAAAGAGAAACAGCAAGAGTAAGATTAGCAAAACTAGATGTCAGAAAACCTGGTCCAAGTCCCAATTCTGCAACTCACGTAAATAATCTCTTCCTTAATTATAAAATTAAGGCTTGGGTCAAATGATCCTAAGAATCCTTTGAGATCCTTAGTAGTACTCACAGCTAAAATTCTTTAAATATGAAGAGAATAAGCAAAAGCACAAGATATAATTTTATATAAAAATTTGCCTGGGAGACAAAATATATTGGCATTTAAAAAACTGTTTCATTCAACTATAAGAAACTGTGCACCATAGAGAACTAAGTTTTGTGACAAGTCGTCAATCGACACTGCTGCTCCCTTGCCCCATGCTGGGTAATTGGTCTAGAACTGACTCAGAGGAAAGATCACCACCTACTGTATCACCCATATCACTTCCTATAGCACCTGGGTTTTTCTTGGAATGTTTCCATCCAAATGTAGATCATATCTGTCCTTGATCTGTTTGCAAGGGCTGATAAGATCATAGCCTGGGTTGTAGGGCACTGAGCCATGTATGTATAAAAGCATTTTTTTTTTTCCTGAGGGTTATGTAAAGGGTGATTTAATCACTAGCCTGGTCACTAACATATGACCAAATGGGATTTCTTGAAACACATAATTTCCTTAATGGTTTCCTGGTTGTAAATGAACTCACCAATTTCCCATTAGGACTGATTTTCGTCACAAGACTTAACACTCAAGATCCTCATAAATTTTTTTTTCATGTGCTGTGAAAGAGTGGAAAATTACAAACTGTCCAAATTCTGGTACAGGAAGTACAAGTAAAGGAAAAAAAAATGATGTCCAGGTCATAGGAAATACAATAAACAATATTCAGTAAGTTGTGCTATTCCTGTAATGTTGCTGAAGTTTTGAGAGGAAAAAGCACAAATCTTGCAGAGAAATCTGTAATTCTGTGGGAGGTACTTTTAGCATCGCTATTTATCTTTTTAACAATATTTTCATTAGACTTGACAAAACGAAAAGAACTAATGCATATTTTATTAACTGAAAGTAACCAATATTTGACAAAACCTTCTTTAAAATGATATATTTAAATAGATTTGATACTTGAAATGTGTTTGAAAGTCTTCACTGATTGTGTAAAACATTACAGATCGGGTGTAGTTTTCAAATATTCAGTATTCTCTTTTTATGAAAGAGAAAATTTAAAAACTACGAGAAAAAATGCCCTGATTTTCCAGTTTATTTTCTTAAATAGAAATGCAGAATATCCTTCCCTTTTCTCTTTCGGCTACATGTGAGAACTCATGCAGGACAGGACAGGGTCAACAGCCTTCAGAGAAAGACTACCAGGAACACACCTATATAATTAAACACATTGAGTTTATTACAGCAGAGAGAACATCATGGGACAAGGCCCACCCTCATTATAGAGAGTAATCTGCTTTACTAAAAGTCTACAGATTTAAATGTTAGTAATATCTTTTTTAATTAATTAATTAATTTATTTTTATTTTTATTTATTTATTTATTTGCCGCACTTGGGCTTTCTCCAGTTGCGGCGAGCAGGAGGCTACTCTTCGTTGTGGTGCACAGGCTTCTCATTGCAGTGGCTTCTCTTGTTGCAGAGCACGGGCTCTAGGCACATGGGCTTCAGTAGCTGTGGCTTGTGGGGTCCAGTAGTTGTGACTCGCGGGCTCTAGAGCGCAGGCTCAGTAGTTGTGGCGCACGGGCTTAGTTGCTCTGCGGCATGTGGGATCTTCCCCGACCAGGGATAGAACCAGTGTCCCCTGCATTGGCAGGCAGATTCTTAAGCACTGCGACACCAGGGAAATACCAAAATGTTAGTAATATCTTAAATAGCTTCAGGGTAATATCTATAGACTGGTGTTTGGCCAAATAACTGGGCACCTAGCCAGGTTGACACATTAACTGTCACAATGAGTAATCATGTAGTGTCAAAGTAAGAGGGTGTTAGAAAGAATCTATTATAGAAATTTGGGGGCTTTTTGTGGGTAATTTAGGTAGGGGAGGGCTTAAGGAAACCGCAGTGAGGGGGCTGGTGCTGTAAATTGGTTGCTGGGAGAAAGTGGGACAATATTATGATTGGTATTTCAATGCATTTTATTTGTAGGGAGAAGAGGTTAGGATGAGGATAAAACTATGACTGTATTTTGTGATTGGCACAGTGACCTTGTTTTTGCCTGGGCTTTGACAAAATAGTGGACTGGCTTTGTTTTGTCTCACTTTGTCATGGACTCAAAGTAATCTTGTCTGAAGTTGGTATTCTGTGAGCTTATTTTTGCTCAATGGGAGAATTGCATGGCTTAGTGGTGAGTATTAGGCCATATTCTGGAGGTAAGATGGCTGCTCATTTTTACTTTTTCCTTTCTTAACAGTCTTTTTTTTTTTTTTTTGGCACTTCAGATTGCTGGTAGTAGTTGGCTTTTGTTTGTTTTGCTGTAGTCCTCAAAACTGACATTAAAATGTAGTTATACTTAATACGTTACGTGGAACCTGGTACATGAGGGAAATATTTTGGTTTATATCCTCACCTTCACTCAGCTTTCCTCAGTCTATCTCTGCCCTCTAGGTATGTCCTGTCATTGTAAGTTCCCACCAATACCATTGCAAATAAGTCCATAACACAGGACTTGATTGAACAGATACAATATATTTACGTTGTAGGTGGATCATCTGTTGCTGATTCAACTTTACTAACACCCCTTCCAAGTTTCCCTTTGCACTCGGACAAGAATCCCCTTCTCTCTGTGGTTCACATTTGTAGTTAGCCAGTAAAAGGAACACAAGTACAATTTGAAAGGCAGAAGAGGAGAAATATGCTGGAGAGTTGTATCATGGAGGTGGCCACACATTCACAGAGGGTTCTCGGGCTGTACTTGAGAATCACCCACTTCACTATGGCACAGTGAGAGAATTAATACGTGCTTTTCAGATATTCTTGAGAAGTGAAGTAGTTTTTCTATAAGCTTTTAAGAACTACCCAGTTTTTGTGCCTCAAGCTGAGATCTTCAGTAGTTCCTTCCCTGATGTTCCAGCTGCTGTTCCTTAACCTTTGCTCCTCCAATTCTTCTAACATTCCTTTGAGACCTGATTCCTATATTATACCCTCAGTTCTCCAAATCCTGAAAGTGGCAGTGTTTTCTTGCCTGAACCCAAATAAATATAATGCCCACTGGCATTCCTACTCTGATTTCAAATCAGTTCACCCTTCTACCCTACTACAGGCCACTCCCTCCACACAGTTCATTGTGTCATGTATGTGTTGATAGTACAATATATGTCATAAGGTGGACACATCTGCTAATAACCTCCAATCAAAGATGAACTAAAATTTTCATTCAGATGTTAGTGTCACCGTTATTATGATTTTGAAACCCGATTTAAAAAATGACACAATATAAAAAAAAATGACACAATATATAATTTGACTCTGAAATGTTCATCACGAAATGGATAGCTGTAAAATCTCAGGTAATGGTGGAGTGCATATATATATATATATATATTAATTTCACTCCCTCATAAAACCCCAGTAACATGACAACAGAGGTCTAGATTCACAAGAATAGAATGAACACAAGAGAAGAAAAAAAGGGAGCTTCCCTGGTGGTCCAGTGGTTATGACTCTGCGTTTCCACTGCATGGGGCGTGGAAAACTGACATAACAGACTCAAGAAAGCTGAATCTTAAAGCAGCAGTGCAAAAGAACAGGTCAAATCCAATTTGTACTGCAAAATCCCCCAAAGCTCAGGAATTGGTGTCACTAGGTATCTCTAGATGTCAGTTGAATAGAGAGAGGGTGTTACCAGAGGAAAGATTGGTTAAAAGGCTGTTCATAGAGCATGTAATTGCCCCAATTTTTTACCCTACTCTAGGTAGCCAAGTTATAGTCCCATCCTGACAGGAGAATGGAGGCTTGTTTTCTAGAGAGAATGAAGCAGAAGATCTCTGAACTGGTACATGCTAGGTATAGTTGAGTGTGAAGCACTAACTAAATGTATGTATATTTATAGAAAAGGCTGAGACATACCCTCTGCTCAGCCACCTTCTTTCTCTTAGTTCTCAGGCAGAAGACTGAAGAGTGTGGAGAACCTGACCACACCAAACGGCAAAGCATAAAGATCCTGACATAGGGATTTTCCAATGAAAATGGCCCAGTCAGATCCTTTTTCAGTGAAACCCACAGTTGACCACCCATACCCACATGCTCAGAACTTCCAAACAACATCTTAGTCCCCTACTCTTGAATATAAGTAGACAACTAATGATGAACAGATATCTGAGAAATTTCTTCAAGATGGAATTTAGTGAACAGAACAAATAAGCTAACAGAGGAAACAAAGTACATAGGGAAACGTAAATTTCAAAAAAGTAAACATCATTGGTATCCTTAGAAAGATTTTGTGACCTCCTTCACTGAGTGACCAAAGGATGCCGTCCAGTTTGGAGAGACTAGAGCATGATTTGAGGTCACTGAGCACAGATGACGTGCACAACAGGCTCTGGTGGTACAGACAAAGCATCTGCAGCCCACATGGGTGGTAGAGATCTACACAACCCACTTTGTGCTCCCGTAGAAGCACTGCAGCCTCTCCTCTGTGTAGTCTGAAATATAGAAAGCTGGGGGTCTTCCTGAGGGCCACTGATGCATGTACTTAAGCAGAACAAAGGAGTACACCTTAAGTATGAACCAGGGAAAGATATTCCCACAGGCAATAAGCCCAGCCTAGGCTGGGAAGACCTTTTATCTCTTGGAGAGGAAGTGTCCAGGCCCAAAGCCCATTTTTATGTTAGCAAATTGAGGTAAAAAGATTGCATGCTCAGGATTGTCTTTCCCCAGAGATATAAAGGACTATGAATTAACAACAGGGTACTATTTCAAAGGGATATTCAGATAAGAAAAGAGAATAAGAGGAGCATTCAAAAGAGTGCAAAATCCAAATAGTAATAGTTCTGTAAGAACAGAACAGATAAAAACAGAGGAAAAGAAATCATCAAATAAATCTTTTAAGAAAATTTCCAGTAACTGAAGGCTGTGTTTTCAGGTTTAAAGACCTCATCAGATGCCAGCACAGTGAATGCAAATAGACCTCCACCTGTGCACATCATGGTAAAATTTTGGAATAATGGGGAACAAAGAGACAATTCTATATACCTCCAAAGAGAGAAAAATTGACACATAAAGAATCAAGAATCAGCGTGTCCTCTGACTTTTTGGCAGCAATGCTGGAAGCTAATAGACTATGGATTACTATGGATTAATATATTTAATATTCTAAAAGAATTTATATATATACACATATATAAACATATAATATAGACATATTAATTAAGCATATTATATATTTATTTATATAGTATTACAAGTATATAGGTATGCATTTAATGAAATACCCAACACAGAACACTTAAAGAAATGTCCAGTGTACCAAGTTCTAGAACTCCTGTATGTGTTATACAATGTATAATGTATACATGTATTATACATTGATGTCATTTTAAAATAAAATGACAAGTATGGATCATGTGAGCAGAATATAGGAAATATAGTGGAAGCTCATATTTTCTGGGAGAAATCATCGTACATTCTATATCTATTCTATGGAAAGCAGTTATAGTCTTTTTTTATTTAAACCATATAGTCTTAAAACCTTATGGTTGCCCTCAAATTTTAATCAAGAGAAGATATCTGGAAAAGTGGTTAAGTTTAGCACTGCTCAAAACAGAAATAATTTGCTCAAATTCCTTAAAACAGTTTTTCAAAACACCTGTCCCAAACTGTTTTACACTCTTCTGTAGTTGAACAAACTATTTCTCACAGTTGGTACACATATGCATTTGAGGCTGCTTGAAGGTATATCATGGTAATTCATAGGTAGTAAAACCTTTTACATAATGCCAGATAGAATAATTATCACTCAACAGTGGTAACTATTACTAATGATAACGTGTAAACTGCTTCAAACCAACTTAAAAATGGATGACTTTTGGGAAAGGAGAGGATAAGGAATAAACATTAACCTGAGTACCTTTTAATGAACAAATTTCTTTTTCCCAAAGACTTCCTAGAGTTAAAATTTTCTTGGCTCACTCAAAAGGAGGATTGTGCAGATTTGTTATGATCAAATTCAGGATATTACAGTTATATTTTCACAAACAACCTCTGTTGGGTTTGCTGTTTTTTGGCACTTCAAAGCCTTATGTAATTTTCTTTTCATTACATTTTTGCCCATGATTCATTTTTTCTAAAAATCATCTCTGCTTTTAAGAGTTATAGTTAATAAACCAAGTGCTCAGAGAAAGCCATTAAAAAATCACTGCAAATATCAAGAGAAAAATAAATTTCCTGCTCTAGGTTGTTATTTATTATTCTAACACAGACTGTGTGAATCATAATATTGGAAATTCCATATATTTTTGTAAGCAGGTCTCTTTCCAGGTGAGTCTAAACTTTGAGCAGGGAGGCTTTTTGACAGAAAACGTTACATAGCTTTTCTTCTCCTTTTCCTTTGTGCTGAGCAAGTGCTCTCCAGAGACACATGAAATCCAAATACCAACTTGCACTGCTCAGTGTATAGCAAGTAACACGTATAAACCCAAATAATAATAACAATAATAAAATAAAAACATAAGGAGGGAAGGAAAATGCTGGCCTGAACAGCAGAGCTTTGTTAAGGCATTGATGGCATCGGGGCTGCATGTAAGCTAGGAGTATGAGGGATGGAGGAGGTCTGTGTTCCCTTATCAGCTCTGTGTGAATGTAACAGATGTGATATCAGGGCTGTTCTTAAAGGGCAGACACTGAAGTAGGCAGGATTTTTTTTTTCCCCTTGATTCTGCCCACTTTCTCTTCCACATACTGTTTCTCTCCCATTCTCCTTGCAAACCATAACTCCACAGTTGCTTTCAGACTTGGGGACCCTCAGATTCTGATGCTTGACCTTAATAATCCTTCCCAGCCTACCATGGAAGGAGACATTTTTGACCCTACCATGGGATCCTCTGTAGTCCCCACCCAAACTTATCTGTTATCCCCTCAGGTCCCTTTTTTTTTTTTTTTTTTTTGCAAACATGTACAGATTTGATCAAGTTTTACAATGACTTCCTGTGTCATTTTCTTGGAAATATTTGACTCCAAAGAGCAAGCAACCAGAACCCAAAGTAATGTATCATATTCTGCCTTGTACCAGAGTAATGCCGTCGCCTAGACGTTCAGCTTTCTGCTGTCAGAGGTTATACTATATTCATCCTCATATATGCTTCACTATTTCTTACAGTATTGGGGGAATAGTAGGCACTCGCCTATGGATATGTGGAATTAATATGAATTTAAATTAATGAAACAATATTCCCATAAAGCTTTTCAGGGAAATGGATGATCTTTTGGCCTCTGTCATTTAGATACATTTTGATAATTTTCAGACTATTCTTTGGCTGTTTTACTGGTCAATAAATACTGTCAGCACAGATAAATGTTGTAGCTGATCTGCCTTAGTGATTGATTCATAAATGCTTCCAAAGGCCCATCAGTCCTCTTGCATCATTTTGCCCCACTGTGCCCTTCAGCCCTTTTTTTCTCTCTTTGGCCTCGTCCTGCTTCCTTCTTCCTTTCGAAGAAGTACATGAACTGTGTTCTGTACTCATTCTTTGTGGTGTTCATTTATTTGCTTCTGGGAAATTGTGTGTTCGTTTGGCATCAGCAAAAAAAAAAAAAAAAAAAATAGGACACAGTAGGCAGACCACATGATAGATAGTTCTGCAGTTTTCTGCAGTTAATGACATGTCTTCTGTGAAGCATTGGACATTATATTTTGTTGTTTGTGAGAGCACAGTCTCAGGGGAAATTGCTACTCTGTTTGAAGGGCAGTTAATAAATATGGATATAGTGTCGTCTTTCGCCACAAAACTACCATCTCTTCAGGGTATCTGTTAACAAATTCACTTTTGGAGGCCACTGAGCGAAGCACTGTGAAGGGAACGTTTGCTTAAGTGAGGTTTGTCCTTGTTTTCTTTGGGAAAGAAGGATTTCCAGGAAGTTTGATAAGATGGCCGTTTCCTATTGCACTGTCATGACGAACTTAGAAAGATACCATCCAGGATGCAGGTGTCCGGGTCAAAGGAAATAAAAGGGAAGTTCAGAAGCACTCCTCCCATAGTTGCTGATCTTATATCTCTATTAGTATGTCATGCGAAGTTTCTATGTGAGTATATGCTGGAAATTAGGCAAAACCTAAGTTGCATATCACCCAAATGAAACAGGTTAAAAATATACCTCTCAAAAAATGCATTTATACTTAACAATACTGTAATGTTCACTTAAAAATTTGTTAAGTGGATAGATTTCATGTTAGGTATTCTTAACACACACGCCTACACAAAACTGGGACAGGAGGAAACTTTTGGAGGTGATGATCTATTTACTAACTTGATGGTGATAATAGTTTCATGGATGTATATTATATGTCCAGATTCATCAAATGGTATACAATAAGTACATGCAGGTTTTTTTGTATATCAATTCTACTTCAATAACATTATTTTTTAAAGCATTTAGAAAGAAATATGAAAAATATATTTTTTCATATTCAAAACATTAATTTTATTTTGAAATAATTTCAAACTTCTGAAAAGTAGCAAGAAGCATGCAAACAACACCTGTGTACCGTTCACACACAAAACCTTTCTAAGTTTCATTTCAGTGGTTCTTCGTTACTTCTACTTGTACTACTTCCCGTTTATTTATGGATTTGCTTATTTATATCTGTGTATTCATTGATTCCTCTTATATTCAGTCTGTTAATGTCATTATCTAAATAAATGGTTAGATTGATCTCTGTTTGGCCAATGAGAACCCCTGAAAACTGGCTTATACATCCTTTTATTATACTCCCATTTTTCTTTGATTCGTTCCTTACTATCTCAACAAGATATTTCTGGCTCATATTATACTTGTTTCTGCCCCAGTACTAAAATCAGCTATTTCTCTAACAGTGTCTGGTGCTTTTTAGTGGAGAGTGGTACTTAGAAGTTGATAAATTCATTATTAATGTGATGTTCCAGTGTCAAAATCTTCTAATGTTTGTACCTTCATTTTCTGTCATCGAGAAACTTAGTTTCCAATATCCTTAATATATTTACATATTTGTTAAATCCCCTTGAAGGATCTGAAGGCTGCCTTCACCACTTCACTCTGACACACAGTGTCTGCATGGCTGTCATTACTGGCCACGTCTGCCCACACTCACTGCCTCACTCACTCCACATAAACCCTATGCCTGCCTTCATTACTACCGCAGCCTAATGTCTTTTGGAGGCAAAAGAAGAGAAATGAGGAGCATTCAGGTGAAGAGAGGATTAAAGGCAGGAGAGGAGTGAAGGGGAGAAACAGTGTTCATATTTTAAAGTCCATTTATATTGTATTGTAGAATGCACTGAAATATTCCAAACCGTGTGAGGTTTAGGTAACAAAAGCAGATATACATGTTTTATACTTATTATGCTCTACATATTGATAATTGAAACACTACCATAACAAAACTTCCTAAAACATAAACATCTGTGGGAAAAAAAAAAGTATGTATCTTATACTCCAGACTGAATTTCTCAGGTATGACATTTTCTACTTAGAAGAACCGTTTATACTACATGTTAAAAAACTGTAAAAATGTCTTTGACTTTTTCTTGTCCAAGAAACACATATTATCAAAACCCCAACATTCCTCTGTAAACACAGCTTTCCATGATTCCATTATCTAACACTGGCAAGGTCTTAGAAATAATGACACATCCACTAGTCTTTAATAGACACATGATGAGCATAAGCTCTAGTCTCATCAGTCAGTGAACTAAATATAAAAGGAATGCTTTATAAAGTACCATTTAGATTCCAGTGTAATAGAGATGTAATGCGTATGTCAAGTTATTGAGTTGTCAACTTAAATAGAAGCCAGTGTGTCATCCAGTAATTATTGCTATTTAGGCCTAAGGCATTGGTGCTAATATTAGCATGTGAGTGTTAAGTATGCAGAGTACAAAAGGGAAAAGATGAGATTATATGAAGTAAATCCTAAAGAACTCATTATGTTACTAAAGGCCACAATCTATCCTTTAGATATGTGCAGGCATTTTCAAATCAGGAAACATTTTGTAAGAATATATGATCCTTGGGAGGAGAAAAGACAACCAGGTGCAAACATTTACCTGTCATTTTTGGAAAATGTTAGCATATTATCATTACTCTACGTAGTTAAATTGCTTGTGAAAATCATCACAGATCTATCTGAAATTAAATTTGGTGTTCAGTTTTCTAGTTGCAACAATTTATTGACCGATATTTGCAACTGCACAGTTTTTTTGAAAAATCCCTGAAATAGAGCTTCATATTTAACTAATATTTAAAACCTAGCCTTTAGCCCTATAGGACTCTCATGCAGCATTCCACCTGCAGAGGCTTGGAGATTACACACACACACACACACACACGTACACACATACATATAAATATTAGGTCCCTCTTACAAGCAGAGCATCTAATTTAAAAGCACAGTCACTTTTAAGGTCACTCTTTCAAAGAGATAGATTAAAACCTGCTGTTTGTAAGTGTATTGTATATATGAGCAGTCCAATAAAAGAAAAGAGAGGAAAAAACCCATTCTGGCATCCCTTTCTGGCCCATTCCTAAAGAACATTAAGTAATAAAAGGATCCATGTGAAGATTACGATAAAATCTAGCAGGACCAACACTGTCTTTCCTAATTCTCTATGCAGACAACACAGTCAGCAAAAAAGATTGGACTATTTCCAAATCCTTTTAAAAGCACATACTCGCTAAAGCAGAAGGCATCTTTACGCGAACAGACACCAGCACGCACACACTTATACCCACCCTGGCCTGAATTTTATATTAATGGATTAAAACCACACGGTGCAGGACCACATTCTTTTAAAGGAAGGATCCTGTGTATTTAACAGTAGGCAACACAAGGCAAAGAACAAGAAGGCAGAGTCCGCCTATAAATAGTCAGATGCCGTTTGACTTCCTCTTTGGACTTCGTCCATGTTGCAATACATGCTCTCCAGCGGCTCAAATCCTCCCCTTCCTTCAAGGTTCAACTCAACCATCTTTTCCTCTGGGAAACCTTTCCTTTCTGCACCACAGTGGCACTAAGCACCCTTTTTTTGTCTAACATTTTGAGTATACACTTCTACAGAAACACCTACCACTTCTGTTTAAATGAATACCTCCTTCACTAAAATAAATCAGTGCAGAGCCAGTATCTTCTGTCTACCTTCCGCATGCCTATCACATGGACAGTGGTTACAGTGAAGATCAGATTTAAGGCTGTAATTTTTCTCTTGGTCTTTACTGAGAAAAGCCCTCTACATTCTAAAACAGGTTTAGCTAGTTTTTTCTTTAGAGAAGTAGGTGGGAATTAAAATCAATCTTCATTTTTATTGCCTTCCCTCCTATTCTTCAGAAGCACCAAACACTAAACCACATAAAAAGAGCTAAAGAAGTTGTAACTACAAGTTTGATCTTAATTGTGGAGTGTAATTTGGAGATTTTTTAAAGAAAAAAATGAGAAGCTTCCTTTAGATAACCTCTCCCTACTGGTTTCCTGGTATTTGAACATATTCCTATAGCAATAGATACAGTTGTTCATTCCACGCTATTAAAAGGATGTTCAAGATACAAAAGATGTAAATGTATATAGCTTTGAATAAATAGCCAGGTATTCAGTTACTATACTTATAGTCAGTGAATAACTGATTGGTAGTATATGTGTTTGAAGGTTGATAGGGAAAATGAGGCCAAAGAAGATTCTAGGTGTTTAAAGGAAGAAAATATTTCCACATAGAAGCAGTCAAGGTGGTTCAGGGATTCTTTGCCTAATCATGTTTGATCCTAGCTTAGTAAGGACAAATCAACACTATGGTCAGAGATATTTCTTATGTTTTAGTAGTTTTCAGTACTGCAGTTCCTGAGGTCTAGAGAAAGATATTTAATACGGATTACATTGTTAGAATGCCACTGATTTGTTTCCTTAATTTTTTTCCAATCTTATTTTATCCCATTGTTATGGTGCATTTCCTTTCATTGGAAACCCCAATGTACAAATTAATGGTCATTTATACACAACCTTTCTCTTGAAGGGCTTATTGCAGCAGAATGGATTCGATTATGTTTTTTTTGTCTTTACTTAACACTTCTTTTGATATGGAGTTTTGTTGCTTCACAACTTTAAACTTGGTTAACAAATATCTCAGAATTTTGCATATATATTCATTAGGGGGATTGTTCTGTAAGTGTCTTTTTGGTGTTTCATGTTGTGTTTTGTTATAAAAGTCAAGCTGATCTTATAAAATAAAATGAGAAACTTTTTCTAGGCCTGGGAAAATTTCAATAACATGGCGATTATTATGTTTTTTAAAGGTTAAATGCCTTTTTTTTTCAGTGATAGTGCTTTGAATTATTCCCCATTTCTTTTTTTAGTACTTCCTAGATTGAAGTTTTTTACTTCCTCTTGGGCCGATTTTGGTCATTTCTTCTTTGCTACAAAGTCATATGTTTTCCCTGTGTTTCAGGTTCATTACCTAGTAACATGTGGCAATCTCAATTTTTTTAAAGTCTCTTCTTTATGTTTCAGTGTTTTTAAAAATTTTGTATATATTTTCTCTCTCTTTTGCCTTTATTAGAACTTGAACAGGATTATCTGCATTTGTTTTACTGGTATTTTTGAAGAACAAGCTTTTAGATTTTATTATTCTTTCTATTATATTTCTACTTTGATTTCCTTAATTTTAAAGTTCATCTTTTTAAATTCCCTTTCATAGTTTTTAATAATGAAATTTAAAGGAATTTTATTGAAGTATTTAGAGGCAAAACAATTATTATTTTCTATCTTTTTCATATGGAATTTGATACCTAATATTTAAAGGTTTAAGCTTTATGTCTAAGATATTTCAAATCATCTTTTATATAATTTACAATAATGTGTATCTCAAATATTCTGTAACTCATTACAGAATAACAGAAATGTCAAACAAGCATAAACCTTTATATGTCAGTAACTTTTAAAAAATATTGATCAGTATGACATAACAACAGTTTTGTTTTGTTTTGTTCTTTTAATGCTGATACGCATCTACTCACATAATATTCTCATCTTGATTGACTTATTTGTTAGGAATGAGTTCAAATGCCGATGCAAAGGTTAACCTTTTGGGCCCCTCTATTTAAAAATATAAGGTGACATCCCTTGACCTGTGCTTGGCTTCTTGTATAATTGTATAACAAGAATGTGTGAAAGATACCAACAGAAAAAGGAGGTCAGTTAGAAGAGGGGAAGGATAAGAAAGCATTTTGTAATTCACCACAATCTCAGTGCTATCATCTAATATCATTCCCTTCTGCTGTCCCCCCATCGAAACACCATGTCCCTGCCCCTCCTCCCCAAATCATACTGGTATAAATTATCTACTTTGGAATAAATGTAATTCTTATTTGCATAATGTTCTTTTTTTTAGGTCATTGTAATTAAAAATTATGTTGCTTTTTACAACTTTTCTGAAGTATAATTTATATATCATAAAATCCATCCACTGTAAATGTACAATTCAATAATTTTCAGTTAATTTATAGAATTGTGAATCACCACAACCAATTTTGGAACATTTCATCCCTCCAAAGATTCCTTTAATCCTTTTTACTATCAATCCTTTTCCCCATCTCCAGCCGCAGGGTACATCACCTTTTCTTGAGAATTGGTGGGTCGTATATAAGTTTATATTTAACTTTTTTTTTTTTTTTTGCGGTATTTGGGCCTCCCACCGTTGTGGCCTCTCCCGTTGCGGAGCACAGGCTCCGGACACGCGGGCTCAGCGGCTGCGGCTCATGGGCCCAGCCGCTCCGCGGCATGTGGGATCTTCCTGGACCGGGGCACGAACCCGTGTCCCCTGCATCGGCATGCGGACCGCCAACCACTGCGCCACCAGGGAAGCCCTATATTTAACTTTTGAAGAAACTACTAACTTTTGAAGAAACTACCTAAGTGTTCCTCCACATCTGCTCAACCATTTCTCCATGTCCTCAACAACCACTTGCCATTGTTGGCCTTTTAATTATAGCCACTCAAGTTGGTGTGTAGGGACAACTTTCATTTTACTTATAACTAATGACGTTGTACATTTTTTCATGTGCTCATTAGCCATTCACATATATTTTTTGATGAAATGTCTGTTTAAGTCCTTTACCAATTTTGAAAAATTCAGTTATTTGTCTTCTGATAAGTTAGTTGTAAGAAGTTTTTCTTTTGTTTTAAATACATCTTGTATACAAGTATTTTATCAAATATATAATTTGAAAATATTTTCTCTTTGTGATTAGTCTTTTTCTTAATGGAGTCTTTTATACACAAAGTTTTTCTTTTTAATGAAATCTTATTATTTTCTTCTATAGATTGTGCCTTTATTGTTGTATCTAAGAACAGTTTGCCTAACCCAAATAGTCACAAAGATTTTTTTCATATATTTTTCTTCTGGAAAATATATAGTTTTATAGTTTTAGCTCTTAAATTTAGGTCTATGATACATTTTAACTTCATTTTGGGGAATGTTGTGATGTAAAGATCTAAGTTCATTTTTTGCATGCAGATATCCAGCTGCTCAAGCACCATTTGGTATAAGAGACAACCCTTTTCCCCACTGAATACTCTTGGCACCTTTGTCAAAAATCAATTGACCTGGGCTTCTCTGGTGGCGCAGTAGTTGAGAGTCCGCCTGCCGATGCAGGGGACACGGGTTCGTGCCCCGGTCCGGGAAGATCCCATGTGCCGCAGAGCAGCTGGGCCCATGAGCCATGGCCGCTGAGCCTGTGCTCCGCCACAACGGGAGAGGCCACAACAGTGAGAGGCACACATACCGCAAAAAAAACAATTGACCATAAATGTAAGGATTTATTTTTAAACTTCCAATTCTGTTTTATTGATTTGTATACCAATCCTGAGGCCAGTACCCTCAATGTCTTTTTTTTTTTAAGTGCAAACCATTTTAAAGAAAAAGAGTTGTGTTCTGGACTATAGAGAAAATGGTTGTTTATTCTCTTATGCACTTTGATTCTAAACTTCAAGTTAAGAGAAATATTAGTGAATTACATAGGTTTCCTGTAGAGGATTTCATTAATAATCTAGTAATCAAGAACAAATTGATCATGTTTGGATTTGGTTAGTCACCTAGCATTTAATCAATGGCATTCGTTTGTTTTTATTTCTATACCTATTTGACAGATATCTAGGGAGTACCTATTATGTACCAAGCACTGAACTAAGGTCTCAATACCGCATTGCCTTGATTTTTGTAGTTTTATAATAAGTTTTGAAATCAGATAGTGTAAGTCCTCCAACTTTGTTTTTTCTTTTTTAATATGATTTTGGCTATTCTAGGACCTCTGAATTTCCACATAAATTTTAGGATCAGTATCTACCTAAAAAAAAAAGCCTGCTGGGATTTTGATATATAAATATAGGTATTATACAGACCTATAGTATACTGATCTTTAGAAAGGGGAAATGAACCCTTGTTTATACTTTTTTATTTTGGATAGGCATTTACCTTTAATTGCTCCTTATACTAGTTTGAAAAAGAATTTTAATTGAAATCTAAAACTTAATTTAGTTCTTTGCCATAGCATTAGCAAACTAACAATAAGAACATGACTTAATAATTCTTATCTCATTATATCTACATACCTAAAACACCATGATGTGATATGATACAAAGAGCAAGAGACCAAGTGCTGGAGACTTTGGCTCAACTCATATTTGCCACTTACTAGATTTATGACCTTTGATAAGTAAGTTAGCTTCTTGGAAAATTGGCTTCCTCATATGTAAAGTTAGATATTGCCGTTCCAGCTCTATATATGCAATAGGATTGCTCTAAGGATAAAATCAGATACAATGGAAAACAATTTCAAAACTTGTAGGAATACTCTGCCACTTATTCAGATGATTCTGGACAAATTACTGAATAAGTTTTTGCCTCTGTTAACTAACCTGAACATGAGAGTAATAATTGGCATTATTTCAAAGTCTGATTCACATAAAGATCTAAGCAAAGGTCTAGCACATTGTTAACACTCAGAAAGCATTAGCTACTTATACTAAAAGTAATGATAATCGAAATTGAAAGTGTAATAAAATAGTTGATTGGGAATAATACTGGCCTACATCAGAGAATGTCTGAATATTACTTAGGCTCTCTTAAAATTAGTTGATGAATTTGAAGCAAATGATTTAAACTTTCCAGGACTGAGTATAATTGTGTATAAGATAAGGGTAATAAACAACATGATCTCAAATATTTTTCTTGCTCTGAAATTCAGGCAGTGTTTTATTATTATAGGGACGTGGTAAATGAATATTAGTTGCATCTTAGTAAGTATTATGTATTAGCCTCTCAGCCTTTACATCATTGCCAATGTCATTTATATATAATATACAGTGTTATTCTTTGCTTCAAAAAAAAGATTAATCTAGGGAATTATACTTAAAACCATTTCTTTGCTTTTGATTAATTTGGTTTTCTGCAGAACTCGTCTTAGAAAAGTAAATACATAATCTCCTTATAATTTTATGTCACCTTGGTGTTCTTGTAACATGAATAATTCAATTGGAAAAATTCCTAAACTCTCCATTCTTAAGGGTGTTACTTCACTTATAACATTAAGACATTTCTCTAATAAAATTTCAAAGTGGAGCAAAATCCTCATTCTTACAGATGAATAAATTTATATACAAAGACATTTATCGCCTTTACTAATTCTTTTCCTTATATTGTAAGATGAAGAAAGTGGAATAAAAATTATTGATTACTTAAATGCCCTAGTCTGTGAATTGGAAAGGCTGCAGTGGAGTTCTAGGTAACAATGGAATGTGCCCAGTATGACATATTCAATGAATCAAATATTTAAAATACCACTGTGTGCTGTGTGTGGAAGCAAATTACATGAACTCTCACATACAGTCCTACAGTAAAGGTAAGGCTTGTAATATTTATTTTATTTCTTAAAAAAAATAAAGAGAGGTGTCATTGGCGGCTTGAAACAACATTCATGCCTGTGCAACTACATTCTAATCACATTTAACAAATGACAAAAGCATTCTTTACCTGGAGTTTTTCACTTGATGGCTCTGTACCTTCTAGGGACAGGAGATAAACGAAGGAAAGCTGACACCTTCAGATGTTGTCTTGATTAGTGTTGACATTTTTATATTAGTGTTGACATTTTAAGTTAAATTAGTTTAATTTAAACATGAAACAGAGGATCAAAAAATACCTTTTAAACAAAATTTCACTGAAAGGTATATTGAGGCACCTCTATTACAAGTAGTAATTTACTTAATAGTAAAGTATAATTTGCTAGATCCCAAATTGCCACTGTTGTCCCACTCATGTAATTGTACTCTTTAATTTTTAAGTAAAACTTCTCAAATGCAGAGATTATAGAAAATACATGAAATTAAATCAAAATGTTTCCTTTACAGTTATGTCATTCAAATGGGCTTTCTATTCAGCGTTTCTAAATGAAAATCAAAAGGTGTAGAGTATGGCATGAGATAATTTTTATGCAAGTTGTCTTTATTCCTAAATCATCTTTAAAGATGATGCTTTAATAAATTTTTTTTTAAAAAAGAGAATATAGTTTATAGGCAGACTACTTAGATTCTTTTCCTCTTTCACCTCAAATTATCTTGTGTTCTAAAGAACATGTGATCGTACTTTGTTCTCTGACACAGAAATACCTGAATTTCTAGTTTTCTAGTTTTCTTTACAGAATGAAAATAAAACCGAAATACATGAAAGTGCTATCATAATTAAGGGAGAATGTTGTTAATAAAACTAACAACTACGTGTGTACCACACTATAGTTTGAAAAACACATTTGTCATCTAGATAAGATCTAAGTGGACAAGTTGAAACATTCTCAGAAAAATGCAGGACAGGGTCATCTGCTGTGAGGATGAGAGTAAGAGCATACAAAACTGGAGTTGTCAGAAGGAAGTTCTAAAGTGGCTTGAGGTGGAGGAGTGAATGAATAAAGGTTACATGAAAAGACTGATGAGCAGAAGTGCTGCTCTATTTAGAGTAAAGAAGTTCAAACTTGGAGTGAGCCAGCAAGTACTGGAGGTTAAGAGGACATGGCAGGAAGCAGGCAGGAAAGGAAGGAGTTTCAGATTACCCATAATCTGCGTTTAACTCTTGCTCTCTGCAGAGCACAGAGACAAATGGAATTTAGGATATGAGTAACTGCTGGGGGTGGAGAAATGCCCTATTTTTCTCACACTGTAGTACTACTAATGTGAATCATTGTTACTTTTGTTTGGCCAGAATGAATTTCTGTGCTAAAACGAGATTTCAGAGATCATTTTGCAGCCATTTCAAACTCTGCTACCATACCACAAGCCTTTTTTTAAAAAAAATTTATTGGAGTATAGTTGATTTACAATGTTGTGTTAGTTTCTGCTGTATAGCAAAGTGAATCAGTTATATATATGCATATATCCACTCTTTTTTAGATTCTTTTCTCATATAGATAATTACCGAGTATTGAGTAGAGTCCCCTGTGCTATACAATAGGTCCTTATTAGTTATCTATTTTATATATAGTAGTGCGTGTATGTCAATCCCAATCTCCCAATTTATCTCTCCCTCCCCTTTCCCCCCTGGTAACCATAAGTTTGTTTTCTACATCTGTGACACTATTTCTCTTTTGTAAATAGGTTCATTTGTATCATCTTTTTAGATTCCACATATAAGCAATATCATATATTTGTCTTTTTCTGTCTGACTTACCTCACTTAGTATGATAATTTCTAGGTCCATCCATGTTGCTGCAAATGGCATTATTTTATTCTTTTTATGTTTGGGTAATATTCCATTGTGTACAAGTACCACATCTTCTTTATCCATTTATCTGTCAATGGACATTTAGGTTGCTTCCATGTCTTGGCTATTGTAAACAGTGCTGCAGTGAACACTGGGGTGTATGTACCTTTTCAAATTAGAGTTTTCTCTGGATATATGCCCAGGAATGGGATTGTTGGATCATATGGTAGTGTTATTTTTAGATTTTTAAGGAAGCTTCATACTGTTCTCCATAATGGTTGTGCCAATTTACATTCCCACCAACAGTGTAGGAGGGTTCTCTTTCTCCACACCCTCTCCAGCATTTATTGTTTGTAGACTTTATGATGATGGCCATTCTGACCAGTGTGAGATGATACCTCATTCTAGTTTTGATTTGCATTTCTCTGATAATTAATGATGTTGAGCATCTTTTCATGTGCTTTTTGGCCATTTCTATGTCTTCTTTGGAGAAATGTCTATTTAGATCTTCCACCCAATTTTTGATTGAGTTATTTAGGTTTTTTTGATATGGAGCTGCATGACCTGTTTGTATATTTTGGAGTTAATCCCTTGTTGGTCACTTCATTTGCAAATATTTTCTTCCATTCTGTGGGTTGTCTTTTCATTTTGTTTATGGTTTGCTTCGCAGTACAGAAGCTCTTAAGTTTAATTAGGTCCCATTTGTTTATTTTTGTTTTTATTTCCATTACTCTAGGAGGTGGATCAAAAAAGACAGTGCTGTGAGTTATGTCAGAATGTTCTGCCTGTGTTTTCCTCTAAGAGTTTTATAGTGTCTGGCCTTACATTTAGGTCTTTAATCCATTTTGAGTTTATCTTTCTGTATGGTGTTAGAGAGTGTTCTAATTTCATTTTTTAACATGTAGTCATTCAGCTTTCCCAGCACCACTTATTGAAAAGAGTGTTTTTTATCCATTGTATAGTCTTACCTTCTTTGTTGTAGATTAGTTGACCATAGGTATGTGAGTTTGTCTCTGGGCTTGCTATCCTGTTGCATTGATCTATATTTCCATTTTTGTGCCAGTACCATACTGTTTTAATGAATGTAGCTTTGTAGTATAGTCTGAAGTCAGGGAGTCTGATTCCTCCAGCTCCCTTTTCCTTTCTCAGGATTGCTTTGGCTATTTGGGGTCTTTTGTGTTTCCACAAATTTTAGATTTTTTTGTTCTAGTTCTGTGAAAAATGTCATTGGTAATTTGATAGGGATTCCATTGAATCTGTAGATTGCCTTGGGTAGTATGGTCATTTTGACAATATTAATTCTTCCAATGCAAGAACATGGTATATCCTTCCATTTGTATCATCTCTGATTTCTTTCATCAGTGTCTTATAGTTTTCGGAGTAGAGGTCTTTTGTCTCCTTAGGTAGGTTTATTCCTAGGTATTTTATTCTTTTTGATGCTATGGTAAATGGGATTATTTCCTTGATTTCTCTTTCTGATATTTCATCTGCAAGCCTTTTTTTGTGTTAATTTGTTTTCTGGAACATGGGGGCAGACTGGTAAGAATGGAAGCAAAGAAGAAAATTTGAAAAGACCTAGGATTGTTTGTGAACTAGTCAGCCTAGACAATAGGCAGAATGGGACAGATACATTCTGGGAAGACATGGTGCTACAGGAAAAAAGAAAGAATCCACATAGATCAATTCTAGGGTGACCAACTGCTGAATTTGCAAGTGAGGATGAGGGAACTTCCATTATTCAAGAAGAGAAAAGGGCTGTTGAGGAAAGCCAAGCCATTTAGAGTCAAGCAGTGTTAGTTTACTGTAGGGGGTTTTTCAAGAGAATCTTTTCACGTGAGATCTTGTTTTCTCTAGATTTCATAAACCTTGAGCACTTCCTACTTAGCTTCTTTTTGGAAAATAAAGGTAATGTTCAACAAGGTGGAATTGCAGATAAGAAAATATGTGGTCTAAAGAGGTAATACCATATTCCACAATTTGGTTACTCTTGTTGGTCTTGTTGGTATCGTTACATTTTTATAATGTGCCACATACTATACTAAACACTTTCTGTGGCTCCGTTCATTTAACCCTCATCACAACTCTATGTGGTGGGTACTGTTATAATCTTTAACCACAGGGATGTTTAAGCAGGTCTTCCTATATCATATAGCTAATAAATAATGGAATTTAAGACCTGTAACTGGTCCTAGCTGATGAAATATGACTACAAATTATATGTATCACTTTCAGGTGAAGCTTTAAGAACTTGTTTTGCCACACTCTTTTGCCATACTCTCTTTCTGCCATTATTCCAGAAAGTGACTTTTATTGCTTAGGGAGGTGATGGTGGGGTGGGGGGCATGATGACACAGACCTGAATGTCCAGCCAATCAGGGGGTGAGAGGCATGAATGATTTGAGCCAGAAATCTACGTTTGTTGTTTTGAGCCTTTGAAATATAAGAGGTATTTGTTACTGTAGCACAACTTAGAATATTCTGACTGGTGTGATCCACATATTACATAGGTATATCCTAGGTTACTTCACATTTTTGAAGTACTAATTACTGGGCTTCTCATTTTCTTTCTGCAGTGTTCATAGTTTCAATGTTTAAGTACTTCATTAATGACATCTTTCTTCCTAATCACTAGCTCACAGGTCTTTATGGTTAAAAGAAACTAAGGAGACTCACCCTTGCATTTCAAACCGTCCAAAATTGACTAGCAAACTATTTGGGAAAACCTGTCCTACCTCTTTTGTAGTGGGAGAAAGGAAGCTGTAATATATTTTAAATGCTGCCCCTATTATTTAAAAAGATTTTAATGGGCTTCCCTGGTGGCGCAGTGGTTGAGAGTCCGCCTGCCAATGCAGGGGACACGGGTTCGTGCCCCGGTCCGGGAAGATCCCACATGCCGCAGAGCGGCTGGACCCGTGAGCCATGGCCACTGAGCCTGCGTGTCCGGAGCCTGTGCTCCGCAACAGGAGAGGCCACAACAGTGAGAGGCCCGCATACTGCAAAAAAAAATTTTTTAAATTTAAAAAAATAAAAAGATTTTAATTATTTTTTTCTATGGCAGCAAACTGGTCAGTATAGCATATGTGTCTTATAAGATATTAATATTCTACCCCACACTGAAGAGTTTCATGAACATATCAGTTTGGATAAGGAAAGTAAGAACATGTTTTTAGTGTGTAAAGCTAAGCATTTGATTATATGAAGTCTATATCTCCAAAAGGGTGAAGTGGAAAACTGTATCTCTTACCTGCTTCTCCCCACCTTACCTTCTCCTTCACCCTTCTCTCCTCTCCTCTCTCCCAAAAACTACAGACTTTAATGAACATTTCTTTCATATTTTCATGTAACACTGTATCAGATATTCTTTCTGGCCATAACTGCTTGAAACTTTTGTTTGTTTGTTTGTTTATTGCTATTGTTGTTTTAATCATTTCATGCACACTTGTAAGTAGGCTACATTATGATTGCAGTTGAACTTCCATTTTCCTAGATGTAGTTGTATACTGTTATAACACCCAGTTCCATTATTTTGCATGCCGTAGGCATTAATATGTATTTGTTGAAATTTCTCCAATTCCATCATTTGTTAATTAGCACTTTGAGAGAAGTTGAATGGTTCCTGCTTTTCAGACTCTTAAAATTGAATGTTGCATTTTCAGATCAAGTAATATGACATTAAGGTGCTTTAAGGCTTTAAAGTATAACTATATGGAATAATTGTAATAATTAGTATGATAGCTGTTTAACAGATGCACCTTCAAATCCAGTGACTTAACCCAATAAGAGCTGTGTTCTCTCTCAAGCATCAGTTGGTACTGGTCTTCCTGTCTGGCTGAGGGAGAGGATGTTATGTTTCATGCTGACATTCTGAGTCCCAATTTAACAGTCTTCTACACATGACTTCCAAGCTTGCCTGAGTATCCACATCCTATAGGCAGGAGAGGGGAGAACATGAATGATTTCACAGCAAGGCTTTTGGAGCTAGGCCCTTAAATATAATATGTCATGCTGCTTGCTGTTAGGAACTCAGTCATGTGACTATAATTAACTACAATGAAGACAAGAAAATGTAACCTAGGAAGAAGTTAACCATTCTTTGCTATAGTGTTTTATTATTACTGTATTTCATCAAATCCATAATTTACGTTTCTTTTCCTTTTTTGCCAACTTTGGAATCAAGATGCATCCTAGCATTTAAAATGTTATAGACTTTTATTATGGCTTAATTGGCAATATCTTTTTTCTTTCTTAATAGTACATCAAAAATAATGAATTTGACAATTAATAATGTCATATTTTTCAATTAAGTATGGTAATATCTCAACAACTTCCCAAGAAAAATTAAGTTTTTAGGTAGTAATTGCAAATATTTGGTAAGTACTAAGGTGCTATAAAATCTGACAGTTTAAAAATGTTAATCATGCTAAGTAATACCAAATGGATTGTTTATACCTTTTTACTCTTTTTCAGAGGACCATTGACAATAAGTGCCAAAAATCAGTAAGTTTACCCATTGAAATGTGAATTAGGAACATAAAATACTGAGCAATTCTAAGGAGTAAGGCAGTCATATATACCCATAAAAGTGCCACACTTGAAAAAATATATTGGATTGATATACATTTCTTGAAAAGTAATTTTGCAATCTATGAAAAATCAAACACATAATATAGTTGGAAGAGGGATATTTAATATATCTTGCTAGGTGTCTTGTAATAAAATGAGTCATATCGAGAAACTTACAATCTAACCATATTAGTTATATAGCTTGGAAGACTCCAAAACAGTGAGGAATCAAGGTATTACATTTTCAAAATAATAATGTGTTTTAGCCCATTTCCATTTTGGGCTTATGGTTTTTGTGTTCACAATTGTTTAAGTATTTTTTAAAATAATTCTTTTTTTTTTTTTTTTTTTTTGCGGTACGCGGGCCTCTCACTGTTGTGACCTCTCCCATTGCGGAAGCACAGGTTCAGCGGCTGTGGCTCACAGGCCCAGCCGTTCTGCGGCATGTGGTATCTTCCCGGACCGGGGCACGAACCCGTGTCCCCTGCATCAGCAGGTGGACTCTCAACCACTGCGCCACCAGGGAAGTCCTGAAAATAATTCTAAAAAATCTAAATACAAGAGTAGAAATGTATGTTTACATTAAATATTCCTAATTATTATGATGAGGAAAGGGATACATTTAGTGGAGTAAAATGGTTAATATTCTAGCTCATTTTTTGAAAATCTTTATTCTAACTTCAAACATTATGGGTCATATTTTCTAAAAAATATCCTCTGAAATGTTCATTCTTAAATCATTGACAAAAGAAAAAAATTCCTTTCTTTTAAACTAATGTTGAGGATTTTTTCTCTCCAGTGTTCTTGATAAAATAATTTTTTGTCTTAAATTGAATTTGATGTAACCTATTCTACTTTATGTAGAAATGCTTAAAAGAATCCAAGCAGTGTTATGTAACTATCATCTTTCCATATTAAAAAGGAGTGCTGAGTTTGGGTATCAATGATGCTATAAAGTATTTACATTAGCTTATGCTTTCTTACCCATTAAAACACCATCAGAGGGCTTCCCTGGTGGCACAGTGGTTGGGAGTCCGCCTGCCGATGCAGGGGACACGGGTTCGTGCCCCGGTCCGGGGGGATCCCACATGCCGCGGAGCGGCTGGGCCTGTGAGCCATGGCCGCTGGGCCTGCGCGTCCGGAGCCTGTGCTCTGCAGCGGGAGGGGCTGCAACAGTGGGAGGCCCGCGTACAGCAAAAAAAAAAAAAAAAAAAAAAAAAACCACCATCAGAATTTTTAATTGAAATAAATATGACTGATGAAAACTATATGAAAAAAAGTTCCTATTTCTGTACTGTCTTTTCTTCTTTCATATGTAAATATTACTTATTTTTTATTTTCAATGGAACCTTTTTATAAGCAGTATTGCAAAATATATTCATCTTTAATATATTTATCTACAAAAATGAAAAGTCACAAAATTAGATGAGAACTCTCATGTGTTTAAAAAATTGTCACCTTTATGTGAAGAAAATTCAGATTTGTTTGACATTATCTTGGAAACGGGTAAATAAATATAAATTAGCTTACTTCTTTTACATTGGTAGTCCAGATTCCAGAGTGTACCGATTTAGAAAGGCATTTATCCTCTAAATAAACTAGAGGCTGATGGTCCATCCTCTAAGTGTTAACCTACAGCTAGCTACCTATGCAAACTTCTAATTTAGCACTTCTCATTATCGAAAATTTCTATTTTGTTGTCAGCTTCTCTCACTAGACTCTAAGTCCATTGAAAGTGTTTCTGATGCCCGGCATAAAATAGTCACTCAAATGTTTATTGAACTGAATATAAGCTAAGTGAGTAGAATTGTAATTAGAATGTTGAATGAGCTGTTTGGGGGACACATCACATGCTTTTGTTTATGGATGACAACTTTTGTTTTAGAAACTGAGTGAAAATCTGGTGTGTTAAGTATGCTGTACATGGACTGATTTCACTTAACACGTAATCCTTCATATTGCAAGAAACAGAAACTATTTTACACTTTGAAATATTTCACACTGAGCAGTTTCTTATTTTCTTCTTTTGTATATTAACATTGGAGGGCTTCAAGGCTCAAACCAGATTTGAAAAATTGAAGTTCCACTATCAAAAGATATTTAAAAGATTGAGCTTGTTTTCAACCATACCAAGCAAAAATGAATCAATGATCTAATCTTCACACACAGTTTGACATCACAGAAATAGGAGACATTCTTACCATGACTCGGGGTAATTTGGGGGTAAGTCATTTAAACTTTTACTCTCCTTATTTTCTTAAATATAAAATGAGAGAAATATTATCTTCTCTCTCTCTCTCTCTCTATTTCTCTCTCTCTCCCTAGCTGCTGTGGGAATGGAATAAAACAGTAAAATAAAGACATTAATTGTAAAAACACCAAGATTTTTTCAAAATATTATAAGCATCAATAAATAATAGTAACTTTATTTCATATTTACCAACTATAAACTTGATTCCTTAAAAAGCTATTTCTAATACCCTCCGTAACACACAGCTTTCACATTTCTGAGCTAATTACTGTACTATGTGAATAATTGATAAAGATTAAAAATATTTCTGGACCATCCAAGTTCAGAGTTTTTAAGAGAAGTAGGATATAAAATTGCTGTACTTCAGCCTTCTTTAAATTTTCCTCTCTTTTAAAGAAGTTTCCTTCAAGTCTTACTTATTTTCATAATAAGAATGTACATGTATTTTCATGTGTTTCTAGATAATATCAACCAAGAAAATAATTACTGCCTCATAGAGTACATAGGAAGAAAATAATCTCACTGGTACTGAAGTTTGAGCAATTTCATCAAAAGCAGTACTGATAATACTTGATGGCAACAATCAAATATTTAACATATGTATCTTCAGTGTATTCATTGGAAGTTATCAGATGAAGGCAGAAGTAGTGTTAATAAACAGAATAATCCTCCAAGACTTAAGTGTTATTAACAGGATTTGGAGAGCTTGAAGAGCAAGTATAATTCCATATATAGGATCTGTTCTTTTTAGCTACTCAGGCTGGATTCCCCATGTGTGTTTTGGCACTCTATGCCGGAAGACATGTCACAGGCTTCAGTTCCAGCTCATCTCCACTTATTATCACTAGACTTGTCAACCGTATGAAATGACCCCCTCATGCGTACCATGTAACATAAGAGAGGAATGTATTGGAGAAGTTCAAAAGCTACCACCTCAAAGAGCCGGTTTCAGTTTCTACTCTACTCTTTTCTGCCACATCCCTACGTTAAACCTTCTCTGAGTCTGTTGCCTTATTATACTTAGTATGTATATGGTCCATTTCTATTTCTTATGGGTCATTTAGAGGGATGTGTTCTATTGTGGAATATGCCCTGTGTTCTTCGGTTGACTAGCTGTCAGCACTTCAATCCTTTTTCTGCTGTCTTGTATGCAATAGAAAGTAAGTGGAGCTTTAAAATTGAATTAAATGCATAGAATAGTTAATGCAGTTTTATATCATTCTCATATTTCTCTTCTTTTGCTCAATATTTACATTTTACTATTAGCTTAAGAAAGTACAGATTCAATACAATATTCCCTGTATCATTACTATTCTTATTTTTCCTTGTTTGAAAGAGAAGTCGTCTTTCCTTGTTAAAACAAAACACAGAACCTCCAAGATTTAAAAGAGAGAGGAACCTCGAGATTCGGTGTGGCAGCAGACCCAATAGCTAAACACATTTAAGCTCCTCGATCTGTTGCCCACCAAATCTGGAGATACCTTTTCCTCTCCTGAATTGTCAAGTTTCTGTATTTTGTTTTAATGAAAATGACTCTTGTTAGAGATTCACTGGCAAATTCTATAGGTCCCAGCTTCAAAATACATCCACTAGATATAAGCTACGTGCAGTGCCTGGCACATAGTAGGTGATCAAAATATTTGTAGACAGGAAGAATGACTAAATTACTAAATCCAACTCTAGTCATCTTTTCCAATGTTATGCTTTTGGTCAGAGCTCTGTATTGGTCTCCTACCTGTCTCACTGCTTTCAGATATTCCTGGTAAATGCTGTCCTCGAAACAGTAGCCATGGTGATCCTTTGGAAGTGTTTTTGCATACTGTCATTCTTCTGTCTAAAAGCCTCCAGCAACTTTTCATCTCAGAGTAAATGCCAAACTCCATACAATCAGCAAAATGTGGTGTACAGTCTAGTCTCTTATTACCTATCTGACCCCTTCTCCTACATTCTGCTTCACAATCACCCTGTTTGTTTTTGGCTCCTTAGATGTGCTCCAATTCCTTATATTTGCTCTTTGGTGTTACTATTGCCAAAAAATGTTCTTCCTTCAATATAAGCATAGGTTGTTTCCTTAGCTCCATCAGGTCTTTGTTTAAATTAGAGATTTTCAGGGAGGATTTCTGTGGTAGATTACAGATTAGATATATTTGCTTCCTCTCCCCATCTCATCTCCACAAGAGACGTGTACTTTTCCTGCCTCCTTGACTTTTGGCCTTTGCCATATAAATTACCCGTGGAATATTACAAGACTGTTCCTGCTTGAAAAACACTTGCAATGTCAGACCTGCCCTTTGTCATTCCTGCTGCAAAGATGAGAGGATATGTCCAGGCTGGTCCACTGGTCCCAGGAGGAGAATGACAAACACATGGAGCAGAGCCAAGTTATCCCACCTGGCCCAGCCACCAGATTTGTGAGCTAAAAAATCTTTATGGTTGTACCTCAGTGAGGTTTCTGTGATTGTTTTTACTTAGCACCCTGTGGCAATAGTTAACTGATTCACCTACTACGATCAGCCTGTTTAAAATTGAGTGTGTACAAGATATAAAAGCCAGAATGAACAGATGTTTTTGCATCATGCCATCTATAAAATTCTCTTCAATTCATTGACTATTTAAGAATTTAGTACACTACTTTTTTGAGGAAAAATGCATCCTACTTGCATGATTTTCCATGAGAATTGAGAGTGCTTGCACGACTTGCTCATGCCTTTGTGACCAATCAGAGCAACACTGAGAGCAGATGCTTTGGATATAATTTCCCATTCATCTTAGCTTTCTCTTCACAATGCTTGATTCTTGCAGTTGCCTGAACAATTTCCAGAGTGAGATTCATTGTATAAGCTTAAAGTCAGGAATTTTAGCATTTAGAATAAACAAATGCATACAGATTGCTCCTGCAGAACAGGCCTTGGGCCCAGAAATTAGAGGACTCTAACCGTTCTCTTGAAATCTTTAGTTATCTCAGAGCTTAATAAAATAAGCTCTTTCCAGGCATTCCATACATTTCTTTGTCCGTAGTTCACCAGCCCTTATCCACAGTTCTCTTGGGTATTCTTTTTAGAACTTAATATTTAAACATGGATATAAAAAGAATTTGCAACATGAGATTTAGCTGTGTGTGCAGCATTTTATTTATTTTTTACATATGGTTGAGAGAGTTCATAGCTTTTTATTGATAGCCTGTTATTGCCTAAGTGAATCATTCAGGAAGTTCAGATCTTATGTTTCACTCATGTGGTTCTCCAGTTTTTACTCCTTGTATCCTGAATAATTTAAATTAAGAGGCTTCATATTGTTGCTCCAATGGCCTGCTATGTTTTTATTGATTAAAAAGTCTTCATTATAAGAAATATTCCATTAATATATTCACATATTTCTTTGATTAAAGAAGGAAATGTCTTAAAAGTATTTAAGCCTTTTAAAATCCATGTCTACCAAACCTAACAAGGTTCTATTTTTCTTTTTATTATACTGTCTTATCTAAGAAAATTAAAGTGAAATTGCTTTAATTTATATATACAGGTATATAGATAATTTCCCATATGGCTACATATCATAGAGAATACTGTACAATCTGTTACCCTCTATCATTTAGCCAATAGTTGATTAAGTATATTTTAGGTGAAAATACAAAAGCAGAGAGAAATAATAAAATGGTTCGAACAAAAAACTCATTTCAAACTTGTTTCAAATTGCCAGTAAAATCAAGTTTTATATTAAAACATGTATTCTTATTCAAAGGGCAACCTAAAAAAAAGTTTTATTTTACTGTCTATCAAAACTTTTCTTCAGCTATTTTCTTTGGTCAATATTAAAACTTTATTGTGTGGTTATTACTTATGAATGTATTAATCTATTTATTACATGGCATTCATGAAGAAAATAGTTAACATTTTGTTCTGCTTGTTTCCTGTTAGTTCTTCTCAACTCTCGATAAGTTTATTTTCCTGTTGAGGAGCATGCTGATAGAAAAATGGGCTTTGTGCTGATTTCCAACTGGAAAATGGATAAAGCTCCTCCTTTAATGGTCCGCATTTGAACCTATGGGTATTGTCTTTAGTGAATGGCAACATGCTGTTTAATAAGTCATCATATCAGCAGCTTCACTGCAATGCACCACACTGCGGGACGGCTCAGTAGCTGACGTTTCTCTTCTACAGGCTTCTGAGTTTACTGACTAGGTTGTGCTGTCAAACTCAGTTTTGGAACCCTGTTAAGATACACATACACAGAAGCACTAAGCACATTGCTCTATCTCTCCTATACTTTTTTTATCCCTGTGGTACGTGTGTGTGTATAAACATAATGGATTTATTCACATACAGTTAATCAAATTTAAACATTAAAATATTTAGATTTTGTCATTTTGAGATTTTGATATTTTTAAATTGAAATATAGTTGACGTTCAACATTCTGTTAGTTTCAGGAGTACAAAATAGTGATTCAACATTTAAATATATTATGATCACCACAGTAAGTCAGTAACGATTTGTCCCCATACAAGGCTATTACAGTACCAGTGATGATGTTCCGTATGCTGCCCAATGAGATGTTTGATATTTTTAATGGCTAATTTATAAGATAACATTTAGACCAAATCACATGTTAAAATACAGTGGATTTGTGATCAGTTAATGATTATGTTGAGATATGAATTAGAGTGACCTGAACAAATGTTTTTGATAGATAATGCAGGATAGCTAAGAGGCAGCTCCTCAATCATCTTTTATTTGCATACCCAGGGGTACATTTTAAACTTTGTATTTCTCAATTTCTTCCCTGCACAACCTTATAGGGTTTTAGTAATAATTAACTGGGTTAATCCACAGAAGCACTAAGTGTAAAGCAAAGAATGTGTTGAATGAATGTGAGCTAAACTGGTTAATTGGCTTTACTCTTAGATGAACAAGAACTAGGGATAAGCCTAGGAGTGTCTATTTGTTGAGACACTTTCTAAAGAGTAAGATTTCATCTTTCTCTATATCAGGAACAACACGTCCCTCAAAATACTTGGGTATTAGGTATAGAAATGTGTATGTCCACTGTTTGAGATTTCACAATATTAGCATTTATGGTTTGGGATGTTCAGTGAGACAAAACAGTACTTATATTATCTATGGATTCCTGGTAGTTCAGAAGTATAATAGCAAGGGAGCTAAGAATTGATACAATGATAAGTCATTGAATATTTATAGTTGGAAAAATATGATGTCTTGACTTATAGAACACTATTTCTCAACAGTGTGCAGTTAGTTGTCATGTAACTCAAAATAGGCTAGGTTATATTACAGTAACAAGTAACCCCAAATATCAGTGTTTTAATTCAAATTGCTTGCTCATGTTATATGACCAAGGAGTGCCAGCAGGGAGAGAGGGGCGTCTAGAGGCTCATTGTAATCATTAATGAGCCCACAATGATGGATGCTCCTTCTGGACACATGCTTCCATCATCATCAAATCATGTAAAGGGAAGACAGCAATTCATGTACATGTTCTGAAAGCTTCTGCCCAGAAGTAAAACATGTTGCTTACGCTCGTGTTTTATTGGATAAAGTAAGGCACATTGTCAGGCTTAATTTCAAAAGGAATGGAGAAGCGTCCTACCAGATGTTAAGAAGGAAGAGAAAATATTTCTTAATAGCCCTGATAACTACCAAAGTTACTAATTAGTATTTAAATTCCTAATTACTTTTTATCATACTTATTTTTTAAATCAATGAAAACTAAACATATGATTATTATTATGTGAGCATTTTCCAAAAAAAAAAATCAAAGGACTCTTTTTTCATAAAGACTAGGTATTAGTAAGACTTTTGTGTGTTTTACAAGCATAAAGAATCACTGCTCCAGTGGTTCCAACAGAAAGGCATGACCTTGGTTAAAAATTAATAATGGTCCAAGCTTTGTGACTCCAGATTCTTGGATTTTTTCAGTGATTCAGAGTGATCAGACTCAAAATATCTGGCTCATATTAACCAAATTTATAGCATCTGATTCATAAACTAGGATAGTTCATTAATTAATAACAAGTATTGGTCAAGACAGATGTAAGTTTGCTGAAAAGGCAAAATACATAGAATACCAAATTATAGTTCAAGGATTGCTTAGTGAACATGGAATCAAAACATGGCATGTTAGATTACATCAGTGACTGAAAAAGTTATATGTATAATATGCATATGTTACATGTTATGATAGCCAGATGTGTTTGTCAATACTACAGAAGTATTTCTATGATACAGACTGTACTTTAGGTTCATGGGTCAAGGTGTCCTCCCCATTAGACAAAGCCTTTGTTTTCAGAATTGCAGTACAGATAATGGAATAATAAACTTTAGTTAACTTTTTTTTCTTTAATCACAATTCAGCTTTAATTGCAGTCATAATTTTCTGAGTTTATATCTAGTCACCTGGAATTAATGTTTATGTAATTTTTCTGTCACATATGCCTTGTGTCGTCTCAAACCTACAGATATTAATATTACTGCCACTGTAATACCTATTGTTTACTAAGTGCCTGTTATGTGTTATGACTTTACATATTTTATATCATTAAATTCTCCCCATAACTCAGTGATATAGGCATTATTTTTATTTTAGAGATAACGAACTTAGGAATTAGAAATATTAATTGATTTTGCCCCTTATTCACCTAATGAGAATTTGGCAAAGCAGCAGCAATTTAAATGAAAGTCTATGTGGTGCCAAACCACACTCATCCCAATATATTTCACTGGCTCAGTTCAGTTTTAACTATTCTAGATTTCATTAAGGGATGATCTAAACTTCCATTGTTGTCACAATCCACATACTTCTTTTACTGTCCACAATGAACAACCAAAAAGACAAACAGATGGCTGAGATGACAATATGATAGTCAATTTTAAGGAAGAGCTAAACATGTCTATAGTTGATCCCTCATTCCTTTTTGTCTTATAGAAGAATTTTCTTCCTTTGAGTATTGTTCTGTTATTTGAGGGTTTCCATATTCTCCTCCAGCATAAATTTTGATCTTCATTGAGCATCTAAGGTACACAGAGATCAAAGTTTCTTCACTGATTGAAGTTTAACTGTGGTCAAAAAAATTCTAAAAGAGAAAATTCTAAAAGAGAAATTAAAATCCCATTTAATCTTAACTAAAACTACTCACTGTGAGGTAGTTATTCTATCTACTAAAAAACTGAAGAAGTAAGAAATAAAGTCATTGCCCTCATCTTTCACTTCCATCCTATTTCAGAAAAGCCACAACTCAGTCAGGAGATAAAGAAGATATATGCAGTCAGATCACTAGCATGCTGTAATATATGGATGATGGCCAAATAGGAAAGAAAAAAAAATCCACTTCCTCAGAAACTCTATAGAGTTCTCATTTTCTAAACAAAATTAGTTTTCTAATCGATTAATCAATTAGCATTTGCTAACAATTTCTGTATAGTTAAGCAACATATGATCCACTCTTTAAAACTGCATCCTCATAATCATTCTAACTCCATGCATAATTAGTCATTTAAATGAATGGTAGATGGACTCAGTCTCATGCAAACTGGTCACTAGATTTTTTAATGTGACAACACATGCCTCCCCAGGGCAAGTACAGGAGATCATTCTATCTGAATTAATGTACACCATCAAACATGCTCAGCATCAAAGTTTGTATGGGGGAAAAAAAAAGAGTAAATGTGGTAAAGAATTGTTCTGGAGAAGATGCAACTTGATAGGCAATTTCAAATATATGTGGTCTGTATACCCTCAGTAACCAAAATTCTGGGAAATGATTAGTACACATTCCAAGAAATTGCAAACTTTTAAGGACACTGAAATGACCAAGATTGAGTTAGAATTTAACCCTGAATCTCTGAAAGAAAAGGGTGGGTACTGGGGGGATCATTTCTTTTTCCATCTGGAGTTCTCTATCTGAACTATAACCACAGCAAACTGGCAAAGCCCACATATTCTGTCCAGTTACCACTGTTTAACGAGCATATAGTACACACAGCAATGGGGAAAAAACCTGATAGAATAATTATAAAATGTACATTTCTTAAACATCTAAGCTCTTCATAATTCTAAAATTAATATGAAATATATCATTAGGTATAAAAGTTATCCTTCATAGTTGTGAAAAAAGAACTAAAATGCATTGACTATTATCAGCTGTTTTATTCAGAACTCTATCTGTAAAATTGCAAATATTCTCATGCTTATGATATTTGTGTTCAGTAATTGTCCATCTATTAATATAAAGTGCTGATAAATAAAAAAGGAAAATCAAAATAGCAATTCAGTTAGCATTTCCTTGGACCACTTCTTATTGTGTGGCCTTATTCCTGTTTAACGTTAATAACAGATGTGGCTTTCACCTCACCCATCATAGCGGGAATTTCCTTTCATGTGTCATGTTGTTGTCAAGTTTTCATCACCGTTATCTTCTTCAGTATTCCCCACAGATGGACAGTACTCTAATCCTTGAAAAGCATCCAATCTGGTTGTTTAGATATAGACAATGTTTTAACATTTTCATTTCAAAGTGAATCATGTTGCCAGATTTGCAATATGCCTGCTGGGTGAGTTAGGGTGTGTCACAAAACTTGGTGTTTCAGGATCCAGTTCTGTAAAGTAGTTATTGGTATTGATTTGTTCTCCAGGAAATGTGATACATCTGTGTAAAATATTATTCAATTGATTTGTTATGTGAAAAGGTACATCTCGCCATAAAAAGCACTTCCTCAGGGAAATGAAGGCTTCCGTGGTTGTGAGACATTTTCTTAGCGCTGCCTTAAACACAACTTTCAAATATGTATTCTCTTGTTCCCTTCATGTTCAGCGTGTATTTCCTAAATATTTTGGCCATTAAAATATTTACTATTCTGAAAAAAAAAAATTTACTATTCTGTTCACGAAGAAGAAGACATGAAAATAAACAAAAAGAAATAAGACATGATTCTAAGTTTCAAGACAGTCACAACAGAGGAGATAGCAAAATGCAACGTAGATAAGAAACTATAAGAAATTAGCGCAAAATATTGTGTTTGTTGGATTGGTAATAGTATAATATTTAGTCTGGCTCACTAAAATAGATTTAAGTGGTTAGTGCAAATATATAGTGATACCTGGTGATATAGCCAAAGGAGTTTAGTTGTGGAAAAATAAGGGCATAATAATATATTAAAGCCAGGATAAAACGGTAGGTATGGTGAGTCATAAATGGTTGGAGTTTCCCAGGAGATAAAACCAAAAAGGGAGAGACCTTCAAGATGGCAGAGGAGTATGACATGGAGATCACCTTCCTCCCCACAAATATATCAGAAATACGTCTACATGTGGAACAATTCCTACAGAACCCCTACTGAATGCTGGCAGAAGACCACAGACTTCCCAAAAGGCAAGAAACTCCCCACGTACCTGGGTAGGTCAAAAGAAAAAGGAAAAAACAGAGACAAAAGGATAGGGAAGGGACCTGCACCAGTGGGAGGGAGCCGTGAAGGAGGAAAGGTTTCCACACACTAGAAAGCCCCTTCGCGGGCGGAGACTGCAGGTGGGTGGTGGGGAAGGACGCTTCGGAGCCATGGAGGAGAGCGCAGCAACAGGGGTGCAGAGGGCAAAGCAGAGAGATTCCCACACAGAGGATCAGTGCTGAGCAGCACACACCATCCTGAGAGGCTTCTCTGCTCACCCACCAGGGACTGTGGGGGCTGGGAGCTGAGGCTTGGGCTTCGGAGTTCAGACCCCAGGGAGAGGACTTGGGTTGGTTGAGTGAACACAGCCTGGAGGGGGCTAGTGCGCCACAGCTAGCCGGGAGGGAGTCCGGGAAAAACTCTGGACCTGCCTAAGAGGCCGGAGACCATTGTTTTGGGGTGTGTGAGGACAGGGGATTCAGAGCACTGCCTAAACAAGCTCCAGAGACGGGCGGGAGCCACGGCTATCAGGACGGACCCCAGAGATGGGCATGAGATACTAAGGCTGCTGCTGCCGCCACCAAGAAGCCTGTGAGCGAGCACAGGTCACTGTCCACCCCTCCCCTCCCAGGAGCCTGTGCAGCCCACCACTGCCAGGGGCCCGTGATTCAGGGACAACTTCCCCGGGAGAACACACGGCGCACCTCAGGGTGTTACAACGTCACACTGGCCTCTGCCACCACAGGCTTGCTCCACATTCTGTACCCCACCCTACCTCCCGCCTGAGTGAGCCAGAGCCCCCTAATCAGCTGCTCCTTTAACCCCATCCTGTTTGGGTGAAGAACAGATGCCCTCAGGTGAACTCCACACAGAGGTGGGGCCAAATCCAAAGCTGAACCCCAGAAGCTGTGAGAACAAAGAAGAGAAAGGGAAATTTCTCCCAGCAGCCTCAGGAGCAGCAGATTAAATCTCAACAATTAACTTGATGTACCCTGGATCTCTGGAATACTTGAGTAGACAACGAATCATCCCAAAATTGAGGTGGTGGACTTTCGGAGCAACTGTAGACTTGGGGTTTGCTTTCTGCAACTAATTTGGTTTTGGTCTTATGTTTATCTTAGTTTAGTATTTAGAGCTTATTATCATTGGTAGATTTGTTTATTGATTTGGTTTTTCTCTTCCTTTTTTTTAATATATAGATATATATATATTTTTCCTTTTTCTCTTTTTGTGAGTGTGTATGTGTATGCTTTGTGTAATTTTGTCTGTATAGCTTTGCTTTTACCATTTGTCCTAGGGCTCTGTCTGTCCTGTTTTTTTTTTTTAATAGTACAGTGGATTTGTTTTTTGTTTTTGCTGCATAATGATCAATGGATCAATCCAAAAAGAAGACATAAAAATTGCAAATATTTATGCACCCAACATAGGAACACCACAATACATAAGGCAAATGCTAACAGCCATAAAAGGGGAAATCGACAGTAACACAATCAGGGTAGGGGACTTTAACACCCCACTTTCACCAATGGACAGATCATCCCAAATGAAAATAAATAAGGAAACACAAGCTTTAAATGATACATTAAACAAGATGGACTTAATTGATATTTATAGGATATTCCATCCAAAAACAACAGAATACACTTTCTTCTCAAGTGCTCTTGGAACATTCTCCAGGATAGATCGTATCCTGGGTCACAAATGAAGCCTTGGTAAATTTAAGAAAATTGAAATCATATCAAGTATCTTTTCTGGCCACAATGCTATGAGACTAGATAACAATTACAGGAAAAAATCTGTAAAAAAATACAAATACATGGAGGCTAAACAATACACTACTAAATAACCAAGAGATCACTGAAGAAATCAAAGAGGAAATCAAAAAATACCTAGAAACAAATGACAATGAAAACATGATGACCCAAAACCTATGGGATGCAACAAAAGCAGTTCTAAGAGGGAAGTTTATAGCAATGCAATCCTACCTCAAGAAACAAGAAACATCCCAAACAATCTAACCTTACACCTCTAGCAAGTAGAGAAAGAAGAACAGAAAATCCCGTAAGTTAGCAGGAGGAAAGAAATCATAAAGATCAGATCGGAAATAAATGAAAAATAAATGAAGGAAATGATAGCAAAGATCAATCAAACTAAAAGGTGGTTCTTTGAGAAGATAAACAAAATTGATAGACCATTAGCCAGACTCATCAAGAAAAAAAGGGAGAATACTCAAATCAACAGAATTAGAAATGAAAAAGAAGTAACAACTGACACTGCAGAAATACAAAGGATCATGAGAGACTACTACAAGCAACTATATGCCAATAAAATTGACAACCTGGAAGAAAGGGACAAATTCTTAGAAAAGCACAACCTTCCAAGACTGAACCAGGAAGAAATAGAAAATATAAACAGACCAATCTCAAGCACTGAAATTGAGACTGGATTAAAAATCTTCCAACAAACAAAAGTCCAGGACCAGATGACTTCACAGGCGAATTCTATCAAACATTTAGAGAAGAGCTAACACCAATCTTTCTCAAACTCTTCCAAAATATAGCAGAGGGAGGAACACTCCCAAACTCATTCTATGAGACCACCATCACCCTGATACCAAAACCAGACAAAGATGTCACAATGAAAGAAAAATACAGGCCAATATCACTGATGAATATAGATGCAAAAATCCTCAACAAAATACTAGAAAATACTAGAATCCAACAGCACATTAAAGGGATCATACACCATGATCAAGTGGGGTTTATCCCAGGAATGCAAGAATTATTCAATATACACAAATCAATCAATGTGATCCACCATATTAACAAACAGAATAATGAAAACCGTATGATCATCTCAATAGATGCAGAAAAAGCTTTCGACAAATTTCAACACCATTTATGATAAAAACCCTCCAGAAAGTAGACATAGAGAGAACTTTCCTCAACATAATAAAGGCCATATATGACAAACCATATATGGTGAAAAACTGAAACCATTTCCTCCAAGATCAGGAACAAGACAAGGTTATCCACTCTCACCACTATTATCCAACGTAGTTTTGGAAGTTTTAGCCACAGCAATCAGAGAAGATAAAGAAATAAAAAAATCCAAATCGGAAAAGAAGTAGTAAAGCTGTTACTGTTTGCAGATGACATGATACTATATATAGAGGATCCTAAAGATGCTACCAGAAAACTACTAGAGCTAATCAATGAATTTGGTAAAATAGCAGGATACAAAATTAATGCACAGAAATCTCTTGATTCCTATACACTAATGATGAAAAACCTGAAAGGGAAATTATGGAAACTCTCCCATTTACCATTGCAACAAAAAGAATAAAATACCTAGGCATAAACCTACCTAAGGAGACAAAAGACCTGTATGCAGAAGACTAAAAGACACTGATGAAAGAAATTAAAGGTGATATAAACAGATGGAGAGCTATAACATGTTCTTGGATTGGAAGAAGCAACGTTGTGAAAATGACTGTACTACCCAAAGCAATCTACAGATTCAATGCAATCCCTATCAAACTACCACTGGCATTTTTCACAGAACTAGAACAAAAAAATTCACAATTTGTATGGAAACACAAAAGACCCCAAAGAGCCAAAGCAATCTTGAGAAAGAAAAATGGAGCTGGAATAATCAGGCACCCGGCCTTCAGACTATACTACAAAGTTACAGTAATCAAAACAGTATGGTACTGGCACAAAAACAGAAATATAGATCAATGGAACAGGATAGAAAGCCCAGAGATAAATCCATGCACATATGGTCACCTTATCTTTGATAAAGGAGGGAGGAATACACAATGGAGAAAAGACAGCTTCTTCAATAAGTGGTGCTGGAAAAACTGGACAGCTACATGTAAAAGAATGAAATTAGTACACTTCCTAACACCATACACAAAAATAAACTCAAAATGGATTAAGTTAACCTAAATGTTAGGCCAGACACTCTACAACTCTTAGAGGAAAATATAGGCAGAACACTCTATGACATAAAACTCAGGGAGATCCTTTTTGACCCACCTCCTAGAGATATGGAAATGAAAACAAAAGTAAACAAATGGGACCTACGGAAACTTAAAAGCTTTTGCACAGCAAAGGAAAACATAAACAAGATGAAAAGACAAGCCTCAGAATGGGAGGAAATATTTGAAAATGAAGCAACGGACAAAGGATTAATCTCCAAAATTTACAAGCAGCTCATGTAGAGCTCAGTATCAAAGAAACAAACAACCCAATCCAAAAATGGGCAGAAGACCTGAATAGACACTTCTCCATAGAAGATATACAGATTGCCAACAAATACATGAAAGGATGCTCAACATCACTAATCATTAGAAAAATGCAGATCAAAGCTACAATGTGGTATCACCTCACACCAGTCAGAATGGCCATCATCAAAAAATCTACAAATAATAAATGCTGGAGAGGGTGTGGAGAAAAGGGAACCCTCTTACACTGTTGGTGGGAATGTAAATTGGTACATCCACTATGGAGAACAGTATGGAGGTTCCTTAAAAAACTAAAAAGAGAACTACCATACGACCCAGCAATCCCACTACTGGGCGTATACCCTGAGAAAACCATAATTCAAAAAAGAGTCATGTACCACAATGTTCATTGCAGCTCTCTTTACAATAGCCAGGACATGGAAGCAACCTAAGTTTCCATCGAGAGATGAACAGATAAAGAAGATGTGGCACATATATACAATGGGCTATTACTCAACCATAAAAAGAAACGAAATTGAGTTATTTGTAGTGAGGTGGATGGACCTAGAGTCTGTCATACAGAGTGAAGTAAGTCAGAAAGAGAAAGACAAATACCGTATGCTAACACATATATATGGAATCTAAGAAAAAAAAATGTCATGAAGAACCTAGGGGTAAGACGGGAATAAAGATACAGACCTACTAGAGAATGGACTTGAGAATATGAGGAGGGGGCAGGGTAAGCTGTGATAAAGTGAGAGAGTGGCATAGACATATATACACTCCCAAACGTAAAATAGATAGCTAGTGGGAAGCAGCCGCATAGCACAGGGAGATCAGCTCTGTGCTTTGTGACCACCTAGAGGGGTGGGATAGGGAAGGTGGGAGGGAGGGAGACACAAGAGGGAAGAGATATGGGGACATATGTATATGTATAACTGATTCACTTTGTTATAAAGCAGAAACTGACACACCATTGTAAAGCAATTGTACTCCAATAAAGATGTTAAAAAAAGAAAATTTTTCCTACATTTATGAATAGATTCCATAGTCTTATGGCAAACCTACATAAACGCCAGTTGCTACAAATATGCTTTGGTAAGAGTTTGGTATCACAAAGTTCAAGGTTATATTCTCTAGTGAAAACCTAGAGAATAAATATAATATGTTGTTTGTCTAGGGCATATTCTTTTTTTTTTTGCTATGCGGGACTCTCACTGTTGTGGCCTCTCCTGTTGTGGAGCACAGGCTCCGGATGCGCAGGCTCAGCGGCCATGGCTCACGGGCCCAGCCGCTCCGCGGCACGTGGGATCCTCCCGGGCCAGGGCACGAACCCGTGTCCCCTGCATCGGCAGGCGGACTCTCAACCACTGCGCCACCAGGGAAGCCCTAGGGCATATTCTTGATCTGCTGGTAAAGTTAGTTGATAGCCCCTTAAGTAAATTAAGTTGTCAAAGCAACACTGAGACTGGAAAAGAAAAGGCAGTTGAAGGTTATAAGTTATTGCGAAGGTCTTCTTCCACAAGGGGTTCAAGGATAATACCAAAATTGAACAAATGAATAATAGTAGTCTTGAAATTTTCTCATAATGTTTGTCTGAATTAACACTATCCTGACACATTTCCAGAGCATGTATTACCAATATCTCAACATGCATAAAAAGGCATTGCATACATAAAATGCCTAATGTTTAGCAATTCGACTTCTAAGATATTTCAACATGTACCACCAGACAATAACAACAGAAACAAAACAGCAACATTTACCTGCTACATTGGTTGTTTGATGTAAACAGCATTGAAGACTTATACCAAGAATAGTTAGTTGTATTTCAGTCTTTTCTTTTGGACAATATACATATATATTGTACAAATATACCAATAGTCTGTAAGGACATTTATTTATAAAACAAAGATGACAATATTTACTTCATTGGATTTGTGAGAACTGAATGAGATTCATTATATAAAATAAGTGACATTTGGTACATATTGAATTAAGTTATTTTCCTGACCCTCTGCTAACTATTCCCTAAGTCCCATTAAGTATGCCTCATCAGATGCAGGGTAAGAAACCAAATATCTTTTATAGTGCTGTGTCTTGTTTGTAGTTCTGAGTTCTTGTCTAGTCTCTGTCCCACTGTCTTAACCTTCAGTCTGGCTCCTTTGCAGTTGATGATATATATGTTTTGTTTCTAGAATATGGATTTCCTTAATCCTCACTGTTCTGATTTCATCTTGAATCTAATTTCTCAATACAGCCCTCTTACATATGAAATGAGTACAACTTTAATAAGTTAACCGTGAATAATATTGTAAAATATATCAATGTACTAAGCATATTGCTTAATGACACGAGAGGAGTTTGAGACATGTACGTAGCACTCATTGTTTCAAGAATTAATGTGGTGTGATATGAAACTGTTTGTGGACATGTTTTAGGTAAAGCTTTAGGCTAGGCACTTTAATAAACAAAGGTGTGTGGATAAATAAACAGAAATCAAACAATTAGATAGTAGTAAAGCACACCTATAATGACATAATAAATAACATTGCATATACTATGATGCAATGGGATTTCAGAGGAGGAAAGACTAACCAAGAGTAGAGCAAAATAAAGGGATTTGCAGATGAATATTTGACTTGGAGCATGCAAGTAAGATGCTGATTATGAAGAAAAGGTAAAATTTTATATTCCACTGGGGAAACAACCTGAACAGCAAATCGCAGTAAGAATAAATTTGGTAAATATGTGAAAAGTGGATAATAATTTTGTTTTAATTATTCTTTCTTCATTCTTTGATTCATTCAGTCAGTCAACAAATATTTGTTGAGTGAGTACCATACCAGCCACTGTTCTAAGGGCTAGTTACTCAGCAGGATAAAACGAGCTCCTATTGTAGCGTAAATGAGGAGTGGAGAGGCAATGGCAGCTAGTGAGAAATATTGCTGGATATACAGGGCTGTAAAACCTAGCAAATAAACCTTTTTTTTTTTCTTGTTTCTTTGCTTAAATTGTTTCCTTTGCTTAGACTGCTAGCCTCTTAATCATCACTGTCTACCTTGCTTGTTTATTGCTACTGGTTATTAAAATCTTGCTTAGGGAGGCCCTGTCTAAATACCCAAATACACCTAGGTTCTCCTGATCTTGCAAAACTATATGACTGTTTTCCTTAAGACATCACATTTGTTATTTTACATATTTTATATGAATATTTTTTATGTTTTCCTTATGGAACTGTGAGTTTCATGAGGGTAAGGACAATCTAATTTTGCTTCTTAATTCCTAATGTAAGAGATCATTCAGTTAACCTTTATAAATTAAAAAAAAAAACTCAGACCCTATAGAGCAGGCAAAAAGAGAGCTATTACAGTCCCTTTAATTAAAAATATTCAAGTCTTCTAGGTCCAGGAAAATTATATTGTAGGCCAAAATTCATCATGGTTACATTAGCAAAATCACTCCTGGTATTTTCTGAGAATTTAAGATAAATGGAAATTAAGCAGAGGTAGTAAATACCTCAGTTTTCAAACTGAAAACCCGAGTAAAATTCAAAAATGCCTAAGCCATCCTAGATTCTTTACTAGGTTCCAAAGCATATGGTTTATGTGGTCTTAGGAATGTTGAGAATGCTAGAAGCCAGCATGAATTCACTAGGAACAAACCATGTCAAACAAGCCTCGTTTCCTTTTTTGACTGTGTTATTTGAGTCCTAGGTCAAATGATTGCTCAATACAAAGGCAATAGTAGTTGTCAAAAATCTCTCATGACGTCCTTATGGATAAGGGAGACAAATGTGTCTGGATTTTGGAAGAGATAATGATTGAATAACCTGAAGAACTTGTATGGTGGATTCCAAACTGGGTGATGTTTTTTAATGAAGCTGATGTGTTTAGTTTTGTATGATTCAACATTTTTACCTATAAGGAAAAGAAAAAAAATACCAATCTTAATTGCATTTGCAAATGAAAAACAATGATAGTGACAGTTTATATAATGGGTAGTAAAATCAAGATGGATAAAGTGTACACTCAGCAGCAGGAAATGCAAAGAACCATATTTGAATTTTAAATACAAATTATATAAATATATATGTATCATATACAAATATAGGTTAAAAATTTGATTTGTGATCACTTCACATGAGAAAGCCTTGAAATTTTAATTTGTCACAGGCTCAGGGTGCACCTACAGGGAAATCAAGTGGCAATAAAAGCAGCAAAGAGAAGATAAGAGTGTAGGGTCCAGAATAAACTGAGTAAAGTCTCAGTTAGACTTTCACTTCTAGACATGATAGAGTAATAAGAAATAGACTTAACCTCCTGCTATAAACAACTAGAACATGTGAGAAAATATATGAGACAACTCTAAAGACTTTGGACAAGAGACAGCAAAAATCTGATCTTCATGAGAAAGAAAACAAATTAGGTGAGTCCTACAACCTCCCTGCCTTTCCTCCTAGACCCAGCTCCTAAATTATAGGTGCAGAATAGAGGAATTTAAAGCATGAGAAGGTGAAGATTAGAATTTGGTGAGTCTTATGTGGCTGTAAATTGCGAGGTATATTTTCAGAAAGAAGGGATACATGCAGAAAAAAGGGCTTTTGAAATCTACTTTTGGACGCCTTGAGTCTTTGCTATTAACATCCTCATGTGGAGACTGAAATGTCATAAGGCAAGGCAAAATATGACAGGAGGTTTGTACCAGAAAAATCTTCACTGCTCACAAAAGGTGTGAAGATATTTGAGTTGTCACGAGATATTGGAGAACCCTCAGAGACTGCTCAGTACTCAGTGAAGACCCTAAGTCATGCCTTAATAGTTGAGATGTGTTATCTTTCAAATGAAAGTTACATTAAACCTTCTCTAAGAAAGCTTAAAAACAGGTCCTCAAAGGATCAACTAGAAAATAACTTAGATATCTGCCAAAACAAAGCTCATTTCTCTAAAATGAAAGACAATAAAATCCAGACAATTGACATTATAAAACAATGCCTAACACACTACCCAAAATTACTACAATTTCCAAAAGGCAGGAGAATGTGATTCATATGAAAACAGAAATAAAGGCAATCATAGAAAAATCAGAAGAAGTGGTAAATAGTCATTTAAAATATAAACAAGTATTTAAAGGACAACATGAACAAAATGGGAGAATGAAAGATGCAAAAAAGAACTAAATAGAAATTTTATGTAGGAAAAGTAATAATTCTAAATATAAAATTATGTAGGATTAATATCATATTAGATATTGTAGAAGAAGAATGTAAGTGGACTTGAAGTTGTGGGACTGGGAACTATTTAAAGTGAAGTACAGAGAGATAAAAGACTGAAAAAAAATACCCTTATGACAGGTGGGATAATATTAAGCTACCTAACAAATATATAATTGCAGCACATAAAGTTAAAAAAGAATGGGAAAAAAAATTGTGGAAATAAGTAAGGGCTAATTTTTTTTCTGAATTAGAAAAAAATAATAAATTCACAATTCAAGAATCTCAATGAATTCCAAATAATAAACACAAACCCACAAATAAAACAAGATTCATAATAATCAAATTGCTGAAAACCAGAATAAAGAAACACAGCAGCAGAGGAGAAAATACACTTTATGCACAATAGAATAACAATAAGAAATACAGCTGACTTTTGTGGGAAATTATGCAAGTCAGAAAAAGATAATAGAACAGCACCATTAAAGTGCTCAAAGAAAAATTTTAAAAATCAGCCCAGAATTCTGTATCCAGGGATAGTATTTAAAAATAAAAGTACTTAAAAAGAAGAAAACTTTTATGTAAAAGTACATAAAACCTTTCTTAGACAAACAGATGCTGAAGGAATTTATTTCTAGAAGACTTACAGTACATGAAATACTAAAGAAATTTTAGACATAAAACACAGAAGGCGAGTGATTAGTCATATCAGATGGAAACTTGGGTGTATACAAACGAATGAAGAACACCAGAAATGGCAAATATATGAGTAAATAAGTGATTTACTTTTAAATTTTATTAAATAGTTAATGTTTTCTTTAAAGCAGAAATTATAAACTATTATAAGTTTTATAATGAGCATGGAAGTAAAATATATAATGTTAATAACACAAGGAATGTGAGCAGGGAAGTGGGAACATAATGTTTAAAAGTCTTTCATTGTAAGTGAAGTGATATATTATTCCTGGAAGGTAGATGTGATAAACTAAAGATGTGTATCGAAAGCCCAAGTAACCACTAAATAAAGCAATTAGGAGATATAGTGTAATACTTTAAAAATATATAATCCAAGCAACTAAGGAATATTTGAGAATCGTATATCTGATAAGGGGCTAATATTCAAAATATATAAAGAACTCATACAACTCAATAGCAAAAACAAACTAACAATCCAGTTTTAAAAATGGGCAGAAGATCTGAAGAGACATTTTCTAAAGAAGACATATACATGGTCAACAGGTACATGAAAAGATGTACAACATCATTAATTGTCAGAGAAATGCATATCAAAACCACTATGAGATATATCACCCCACACCTGTAAGAATTGTTATCATCAAAAAGACCACAAATAACAAATGTTGGTGAGGGTGTGGAGAAAAGGGAACCATTGTACAGTGTTGGTGGAAATGTAAATTCGTGCAGCCACTATGGAAAACAATATGGAGATTCCTCAAAAAAGTACGAATAGAGCTACCATATCATCCAGCTATCCTATTTCTGGGTATTAATCCAAAGAATACAAATACATTAATTTGAAAAGATACATGCACCCAATGTTCATAGCTTTATTTACAATAGCCAGGATATGGAAGCAACCTAAATGTCCGTCAGCAGATGAATAAATAGAGAAGATGTACCTATGCATATATATATATATATATGATATGGGAGTATATCCAAAAATATACAAAACCTCTGCAGTTTAATAGTAAGAAGATAAACTACCCAATGAAAATTTTGGCAAAAAGTTTGAACTTACACTTCACTAAGGAAGAAGTACAATGCAAAAGCTAATTGGTCGTTAGGGAAATGAGAATTAAAACCATTTGCAGTGTCATAAAGTTAAAAATACAATTATCATATGACCAAAAAATTCTACTTCTGAGTATTTACTAAGAAAAATTTTATATATATATCCACACAAAGACTTGATATCAATGTTCATAGCAACTTTATTCATAGTAGCCAAAACCTGGAAATAACCCGAAGGTTCATCAATGGATAAATGACTAAGCAAATTTTATATATATCAATAGTTACAACAGAGAAGTATTTAGCAATAAAAATAAATCATACTAATATAGTCAACAGCTGATATAAACATACACTCTGACATACACCACAGCATGGGTGAATATTAAAAATATTATGCCGAGGGATAAACAAGACACAGAAAAGTTCATAATGTGGGATTCTATTTATATTAAACCATAAAATATAAAACTATAGCAATGGAAAGGTCAGTGGTTGTTTGGGGCTGGGCATAGGGGGACAATTGATTGAAAAGGTACACAAGACAACTTCATGAAATGATGGAAATATTTTGTATCTTGATTTATGATAGTGGTTATATAGGCATATACATTTGTCAAAACACATCAAAATGTACTTTTTTGATGTTGTCTTTATTTAGATAAAGTTTTTTTAATGCAAAAGAAAGACATTTTTATAAAGACTTCAACTAGAACTCTGGAGTCATACAGATCTGGGTTTGAATCTCAGCTCTGCCATTAATGGCAGAGGTAATTATTCTCCTTGAACTTCAGTTTTTTCATATGCAAGGCAGAGATGATCATGGACCCTAACTTTTAGGGTAATGGGAGGAATAAATGAAGCACTACATATAAAGTACATAGCATAATGACTGACAAGTGTATGGTATACATGTTCAGTGTATGATAACTCATACTTTGAAGGACTTAGACTTAACCCTAAACTACCTTCCAACATATTTACAAGTAAGAAGGAACTAAGTTCAGCACCTCAGATTTTATTTGTTGGATAAACTTGACTGTACTCTGGAGTTTTATTTGTGTTCATTTGAAACATTTAATATTATTCAAGGGAAATATCTGAGACATCCTAAGGAGCCCCTCTCATCAGATCCATAGAGCTGCAAATTACTTTTGTACATAAACAGGAACGTGGCTGTGATAAGATAGGAAAAACTTTCCCGGTTGTAGCATAGTGAACTCCAGAGGAGCTCTGCCAGGAAGCTATAGTTAGTTGTAGGATACACGAAAATTATAGTATGTGTAAACAAAGCTCCCACCCAGAAAAATCAAGTGCCCGTATGTATTTGGTTGGGATACTATGAATTCAAAATTTTAAAATGGGCTGATAAATTCTTACTGATTCAGAATAAATGGAAAGTGATGCAGCCTCTGATGTTCCTAATACGCATGCAGAGAGATTTGTGCAATGGAGTGTTGAAGTGACTATGACTCATTTTGCTGTTTTCTACATGTTTAATTTTATCCTCAGATATTTAGAAATATTAATTTTATCTTTTCAGAGAGAAAAAACTAGATAGTTCTCTGATGATACTGCTTAAGAGATGAAGTTTAAGTTTGGATGGCTTTTTATTTATGTACATTTGCTACCAACATTTATTGAATTTTGTGATTAAGAAGCAGCTGCCTTCTCCATACTTTAGTGCTGTTTTGGTGTTTTTGATTGTTGAGTCTAATTTTATTCTTAAAGTATTGATCATATAAATATTAAAGAATATATTTCTAAGTAGAAAGATAAATTAGATCATATTTTGATATGATCAAATTTTATAGCTATTTATATTTTCAAAGGAAAATCAGAAGGATTTTTTTCGATGGAAGAAAAATAGTTGTTATAATTCTGAGGTATTTTTGACGTCTTATATTAAGTCAACCAGCTTATACATGGTGGAACAGTTATTTTTGGAGCCACCTTTTGTGGAATTGTTGTATTCTGTTTGTTCAATGGGATTAAAAGATTTAGGGTTCTCTATATGTTACAGCCAATGTATGTAATAACAGTTCCTTAAAAGTACAGGTTTGTGGAGAGATGAGTATATATTGTAAGATTTCTTATTTTTTAACTCAATAAAACATGAAAATTGAATCAATGAATAATAATTGGCTGCTGAGGAAAAACTAGTAACAAAGTTGTGTTATGACATAATGAAAGGTATATAGGGAATTAACTTTCTAAGTATTTCATTTGTTTGCTTGCTTTATAATTACTTTTTCATGTATTCGTTTCTTGATAAACAGTTTCAAATTGTACTGCTATTAACACAATCCTACCTAAACATAAAATAAGAATAAAATATTTTTATTTCTTTTGAAATTATAAAACAAAACTGATTAACAATATTTAAGGTATAATTTACAAACTAGATTGTCTCTTTAAAAATCATAGTTATGTGCAAAAAAATTAGTAAGATATAAAAAGTTGTTGGAAAATAAAAGAACTGTCATAATAAAAACGAGAGTAGAAGATCAAGGAAACTGGGAAAAGTAAAGACATGCTAGAATGAATCTGTCTAATACCTAAGAATAATTAGACTCTATTTTATGACCTTCCTTAGATTTAATATAGAATGTTTGGCTCATTTGTTTTGTTTCTTGGGACTCTGACATCACTTATACAATTTGTTACTCAACTGATATGTCTGATCCTTTCTGCAAACTATAAATATCTGTGTCTCTGCATTTAATGCATAATTTTGTGCTCCCCCCAACCCCCCCAAAAAAAAACCCTGTTCTCTATAGTGTTTTTTCCCTCTGACCTAGAATTTCTGTGGTGCTGTTTTTCTTTAGATTCAAGTATAACAAAGTGTTTGTAGTGAAACTAAATATTCCGTTACAGGAGAGTTTGAACTTTTAAAAGATTGACATAGCTGGGTTTGAAGACAGTAATCATTTATTTATTCATCACATACTTAAGGAGCCACAAATATGTGACAGGTACTGTGCTAGGCGCTAAGAATATCATGTTGAGAAAGCAAAGAATCATTTACGTGATAGATTTTATTTGGAAGGCTATCGGAATTTTTTTTTAAATGTGTTAGAGGGAAATTATTCTCTGAAAACTTTCTATGCAATAGCTATTTATGAATCATAAATACACAAAGCTTTTATTTGATCTGGATCAAGTAGTTGATCAAAATATTAAAACGTTATGACCATAAATAAAGAAAAATAATTTTACAAAAATCTAAATAATATTATTCTAATTCCAGAACAATACATGATATTAAAAATAGTGTAAAAATGTGCAGTTATAAACAAAGTATAAAAAACTTTAGTTTTTATTCCATAATGGTTACAGTTATTATACTGCTTTTCTAATAACAAGGAAAACATAACAAGTTAAAATATATGAAGCATTGTGCTTTAGATTATTTATTTTCAGGAAAGTTGGCATTTTACACAGAACACTGTATATTATTTTCCTCTGTCTTACACTGATATTTTTCCTGAGAAATCTTGGATGCTTTCATCACAACTCTCTGTCTTGCAACCCTTTTCAGACATATAAAATAAGAGAACACACTTGGGGAAAAAAGGAATTTCTCAAAACTCCCTAATGTTTCACATATTGGGTTACAGAGTATGTATATGTACTCTTTCACTTCCTCATCTGGGAAACAAGGTATGAAGTAAGTAGGATGACTTTACTGTGAATTTATGTTACAAGAATCTAATCATCATGGCAGATTGTTAATGACTAATAGCTTTTTAACCTGCCTTATGTCTATACAGCCATAGGATCAGGTTAAGTTCACTGAAAATTTCATGGTTTTAGCATTTAACATTAAAGTTGGCAGTGAAATATGAATATTTTTAATGCCACTTTTGGATTGAAGGAAACACACATCATAAGAAACGTCCTGTGTTTAATTTCTAATTCATTCCACATCACCAGATCATACTCACTTTTAATGTTTCTCAAGTATTTTCTGTTCAGAGGAGAAACATTGGGGTTAAAAATTAATGTAAAGATCTTTTCTAGTGAAGCAGTGTGCTTGAAGGAAATCACTAGAGATTAGCTGGATGATTCTGACTCATGACAAGGGGTGATCTTGACAGGAATACGATGACCTACCCTCCCAAAACATCTTTAATAAGAAAAATGTGTGCTTGATATCTAGGGAGAGAATAGAGCATTAGAACAGGAGATATAAATTCAGCAAATCTGCTTACTCTTTTCCTCCTTAGGACCAACTAAGACATCTTAACTACCATAATTTCTGGAACACCCCAAGCCATAGATACACATGTATTGAAACTGGCAGGAGCTCTAAATATAGAATTGCACTCCACAGTGATTCTAACAATGTATTTCAGTGTAAATTTTCATTCCTTGAAATCTACAAAATTCTTTTCCTGGCATTTGTATGTTTGTTACTTGGACTTAGTGAGTCTGACCTATGCAGAGAAGGATTTCAGGGGATTGAATATCTGTTCAGGGAGAGCAGCCTGGCTTAGTAAACTAAGAATCAGAAGTAGTGACTACCAATTGCATAGTGATTTGATTCATACTAGAGTTAACTGCAAGAAAGAATGTATATTTTCCTTATGAATTCTTAGAAGATGTGTTAATCTAGTCCAGAGTTTCCTGTAAAGTTAATTGCCCCGTGAAATATAAGAAATTCTGTAATTTTATAATATTTATAATGCTGGGCAATTTCAAATAATTATTTGAGCATTCAGTTAATACAAACCTTCATATCTCTGTGAGTCAGCATTTTCTTTTTATTTAAAAAGAAAGATTCCTGAAGACATGTCATTTGTTTAATATAGTATTATCCTTTGCTGGTTAGACGCTGTCACTATTTATTTGTTTATTTATTTAAACGTCTGTTCAGACAGACTCCTTTCTGTGTACTCTTTAATTTTGCTTGAATACTGAATACCATTACAGGGTATCTGTCTAAATAAATAGTAGTACAGTGAATTGAACGTGGTCCAGTTTGCATATTGACTACAAAGATGTGGTTGCTTTGAATCACATGACTTTTACAAGTTGCAAATGTTTTCTGACTTCTTTCTGACTCACTGAAGCTTTTGTGAATCCAGCCAAATGTTTCTTATCCAAAAGGGCAGTCAGTGCTTATAGAAAGATGACAAAAGGTGAATGGGTAAAGTAGTTGCCTTGGGAGAACTCTGAAGTAATTTCTTAATGTTTCAGCAAAAGTCCCTTTGGGTTATCACCCACTTTTCTACCAACATTCATCCTTCAACACACACACACACACACACACACACACACTCACACTTTAACACAGGAATCAGATAACGATGTATCATTTTTTTTCACATCGAATCATATTTGTAAGAGTACTATTTTTAAAAGAAATTGAAGTCAGCAAGATTTCAGTCTCTATCCACTAAAGTAAATTATAAACTTTGGCAAATCTACTTCTTAGACAGTTGCATAGAGAATTTCCAAAAACAAAATTACTTAACGGGATTTTTTTTAGCAATTATACAAAGATTAAAAAGCTTTTGGTTTCTCATTATATTTTTAGAGAATATATGGTAAACCTTGAGAGACTGCATGTAAGTTAATGCAGTAATTGTTCTAATTACTGTTTGTCTCTACCGGAGCAATAAAACAGCAGTCACAAGTACAATAAATGGAGTTGTTAATTATACAACTAATCTCATGAGTACACTTTCATAATATGGAAAAATATATGATATTAAGCGATTAAGTTAAAAATGAAAAGTCTTGAAGGACTTTATTAGTTTTGTACATTAACCCACTCCCCCAGAAAGATGTAAATATATATAGTTATGTTATATTATTCAAATAGCCCTCCATGCTACACAATGGAAACTTAGTAGTATGGAGAACTTAGTTTGAAAAAATAAATAAATAAATAAATAAATAAATATATATATCTTAGTCTAGAAACTTAAAAATATCTAAACAAGAATAAAGTTTGTCATTTTTCCTGTGTGACACTGAGGCTTTTGACCCATGACCATGAGGACATGACTTGAATTGTTTTTCTAGTACAAGTGATGAATCCCTCTGCAAAAGAAACATATTTTCCTGGCCAGAATAAAGCATCCTTGGGTCAGAAATACTGCCATGTTTTTAACAACTGAGTTAACTGAATAACAGAAACAAGGTGTAAAGTTTTGGAAGTTAACAAATTTCTTACTTAAAAATTAAAACTTCACTAGCATTGGTGAATGGGGATTAGAGACTTGTTGCAATCAAGATTTAAATTTAGGTGTCTTAGCCAACAAGAATGTTATTAGTGCTTATTCCTGAAATTTCCAGCCTTTTTCTGTAACAAGCTATGGTGTTTTCAGTAATGCCATGTATCAGGAAGTTTTCAAAACCAACAATATTTAACTATGAGGATTTAAAGTTTCACATGCTTTATGAGTATTAGGTAGAGAAATTAAAACAATCAAATACATGGAAGCAGGGAGTCATTGTCAATATCACTTATCTCCAGGAAATATACCATAATATTAGTTATATTCTATAACCCAGGAGGTTAAAATCTATTGGGGGGAGAAAAAGAAACACACATGAAAACACATAATAAAAGATGACACATCTCTTGGTATATGTTTCTGGATATGTTAGAAGTAGAAATGGAAGAGAACTAACAAATTAAAGAGATTTTTTAAAATAAAGGACTGAGGCATTCCTTTACATCATTCATCACTGACTCCATTAATATGTCATTTATAAAAAATTCATTAAACATGTATTGGGTTCTGGATTTGTGCCAGGCAGAGTGTGATTACTTAGGATACTTAGGTCAACAAGACACAATCTCTGACCACAAGAAGCACATAGTCAAAAAGAGAGATAGACAAGCAAACTCCTAAAGTTGCAGTGGAGATAGAACAATCCAAACAGAGGAGCATATACAAAGGAGACAAATAGCAGAGAAGGGGCCATTAACTCTATGGGATAGATCAGGAAAGAATATGTTTGGCTCTAAATTGCTAGAATAAATGTGTACAGAGAAGAAGTTGTAGGTTAAAAACTTAACAGGACTTACTGATTAATAGGAAAAAAAAATCTTAAAATTGCATTGATTGAGTCAAAGAGGAGTTTCACAGAAAGAGAAGTATCTGATGGCTTTAAAAAATTTATAAAGATACCAATTAAAATTACTATGATGAATCAAAGAAGGGTGATGGATAAATAACCTTGATTGTTAGTGTATCAGTTATGTATTATTGTATAACAAACTACCACAAACCTCAGTGACTTAAAACAACTATAGACTTATCATTGCTCATAATGTTTTGGATTGGCAGTCTGGGCATTTCTTCTGCTAATGTCACTTAGGATCACTCGTGCAGTTGTAGTTATCTGAAAGCGTGATTGGGTTGGAGGGTTTAACCTGGCATCAATGCTAGCCTTTGGTGTCACATGTCAACTGGGCTGCCCCAGTTCTCATCCATATGCTTTGTATCCTCCAGCAGTCTGCACTTTTTACCAGCACGCTAGTCTCAGGCTTCCAAAAGAGCAAGAATGGAATCTGTAACAACTCTTAAATCCTAGGATCTGAAATTTGGACAGTGTTAATTCTGCCACATCCTGTGAGACAAAGCAAATCACAAAGCCAGCTTCAATTCAAGAAGGAAGAAAAGTCGACAAATAAAAAATGTGCCTTTGCAATGATTGCAGTCAACTTTATGTAGAGAGTTTCTCCAGTAAGTCAGAATTTTAAAAGTTAGAAAGGGTGAACCAGTGGGTCTAGGATAATTAAAAGCAAGAGGAAGAATAAGCTACTCTTAGGAATAGATTTAGAGATACTGACACTAGCAAGCAAAGGAGCCACGATAGAGCCAGAAGGTATCTGATGGAATGAATGAGACGGGAGATGACAAAAAGTGAAATATTTAGTATGATCAAAGATGAGATTTAGTATCCCTGCAAGAGTTGGAGAGAGTTCACAAGCAAGGGGTTGGGGTTTGAGACTGAGTTTAGTGAGAAAAAAATCCATGTTCTTTGTTTTACTTGCTCTCAGATGGCAGTAGTGTTGAACTAATAATGACTATAGTGTGAGATTCCCCAGAGGCATTTAAATTGATGTCGGAAGTTTGTCCCCCCTTACAGTCACCATTCCACACTATACTTGTAGCATAAGGTATATCTCTTCATTATTAACAATTAGTTTAAGCAACAAATCTAATCTAGGATTTAGGTTAACATACACATCACCATTCAAAAAACATTTGAATAATTTTTTAAAGAAACTATTTCATACAAGAAAATGTTAGCAAATCAAATCCTACAACATATAGAAACGTTTACACTATGACCACGTGGGATTATTCCAGGAATGTTATTATTATTTCAGGAAGGTTTAACATCCAAAGTCAATTAATGTAATACATCAGATTAATAGAATAAAGGACAAAAATCATGTAAACATATCAATAGATGCAGAAAAAGCAGTTGACAAACATTTATGATAAAAAAAGCTCTCAATGAACACAACCTGGTAAAAATGACTTATAAAAACCTACAGTTGGGCTTCCCTGGTGGGGCAGTGGTTGAGAGTCCACCTGCCGATGCAGGGGACACAGGTTCGTGCCCCGGTTCGGGAGGATCCCACATGCCGCGGAGCGGCTGGGCCCGTGAGCCATGTCCGCTGAGCCTGCGCGTCCAGGAGCCTGTGCTCCACAATGGGAGAGGCCACAACAGTGAGAGGCCCGCGTACCGCAAAAAAACAACCTACAGTTAACATCATAATTATAAAAGAGCAGATGCTTTCCCTTTTAGATCAGGAAAAAGGCAAGGATGCCACTTACACCACTTTTATTCAACATTGTTCTGGAATTTCTAAAGAGTGAAACCAGGTAAGGAAAAGAAATACAGCCCTCTAGATTGAAAAGAAAGAAGTAAGATTTCTTTATTCATGATGACACAGTTCTGTCTATATTGATAAAAATTGTAAGGAATCTCCCCAAATCTATCAGAACTGGTAAAGTTCCAAAAATTCACAGGATAAAAGATCAATATATACAAAACTGAATTGCATTTTTTTTAATGTTGAAGTGCAATATATTTTAATCTTTCATGTATTTAAAATCTCCATTTGTTAATACTACAACAAAATGAATATTTATAACTAGGGGTAACATCAACCACTGCTATTACTAGAAATCGTCGCCTCCTCGAGTAGCATTCTGCTGACTGTACAACCCCAGATGGCAGAATGCCTGAGAAATGTGCATATTCTGTACAGAAAGCAGTCTGTGAGGGGCACCTTTTTAAAATGAATCTTTTTAATCAGACACACCTGCACACTGTTTTAAAAGTCAAACAGTTTTACAAGAAAAACAGATGTCACTTGCCCTGTACCCATTTTTCACATCCCTAAGGCAAATACTTTCAAGTCTTTTTAGCTATTTCTTCTGGCATTTTTTCACTATTTCTACTATATAGTAGGTCTATTAGAGTTATTTAAAGTTTTTTCCCTTTAGGAAAAAAATTGACTTCCTGTTAAAAGATAATGATTTAGATATGTTACATCTTCCCATCATCATTTTTGGTTGAATCAATTGTTGGTGTTTATATTATTACTATGGCTGTAAATAATATTCACAGATGAGCCAAAAGTACATCATGATTACTGTTTCCTTTTTTGTATGACCTTGTTTTCCTTCTAGTTAATAACTGCATTTTTGCATTTGCTTAGTTTTCTGTGTAACTATGGTTAATTCATCTGCAAATTGCTGAAGTGTTAACTTTCCTCTCAACATATTCAAATATAACAGGTAAATCTCTGTTTTAATTTCCTTTTTTTTTTTTTTGATTTTATTTTTGGCTGCGTTGGGTCTTTGTTGCTGTGCACAGGCCCCTTCCAGCAACGGCGAGCGGGGGCCTCTCCTCACCATGGTGCGTGGGCCTCTCACTGCGGTGGCTTCTCTTGTTGCAGAGCACGGGCTCTAGGCGCGTGGGCTTCAGTAGTTGTGTCATGCAGGCTCAGTAGTTGTGGCCTGCAGGCTCTAGAGCACAGGCTCAGTAGTTGTGGCACACGGGCTTAGCTGCTGTGTAGCATGTAGCTGCTCTGTAGCATGTGGGATCTTCCCAGACCAGAGATTGAACCCGTGTCCCCTGCATTGGCAGGCGGATTTCTAACCACTGCCTCACCAGCAAAGTCCTTTAATTTCTTTCTTAAAAATATACTTCATACAATCCTCCATCAAGTTCAAATTAAGACTTCTTACTCTCTAGGTCTGATATAAAACTATGGTCATGGAATTTCCCTTTAACTTATCCTGGGACTTCCCTTGTCCCTCTTCGTGTTGGACCCCCTGATTCCTTGATCTCACTTCTTCCTTTCTTGATTTTCTCTTTTTAGTGGGGTATTTCCTCCAGTAGCTTCCTGAGAAGGGGGCATGGGAAGTACACTTTTTTTTAAAAAGTCCTTGCATTGTCTAAAAATATCTTCATTTATTCATACTTAATAACTGAATCTGGCTCAGTATAGAATTCCAGACAGGAAAGTATGTTCCATCAGAATTTTGAAGGCCTTTCTTCATCTTCTCTTAAGAAGCCTGGCACCATTCTGATCTACAGTCTTTCACAGTCACCTATATATCCCCCTAAGGAAGCTTCCAGAAGCTTCTCTTTATGTGTTCTGAAATTTTACAATAATGTATCTTGGAGTAGGGTTTTTTTTTTTTTTTTAAACTGTATGAACTGATAATTGCTAAGTCTTTTACATTTAGAGATGTATGTCCTTCAGTTCTGGGAAGTTTTCTTTTTTTTTAATAAATTTATTTCTTTATTCTTGGCTGCATTGGGTCTTCATTGCTGAGTGCAGGGCCCTTCCAGCTGCAGCAAGCGGGGACTACTCCCCGTTGCGGTGCACAGGCCTCTTACTGCGGTGGCCTCTCTTGTTGCGGAGCACGGGCTCCAGGCGCGCAGGCCTCAGCAGTTGTGGCTTACGGGCTCTAGAGCGCAGGCTCAGCAGTTGTGGTGCACGGACCCAGTTGCTCTGCGGCATCTGGGATCCTCCTGGACCAGGGATTGAACCCATGTCCCCTGAATTGGAAGGTGGATTCTTAACCACTGCGCCACCAGGGAAGCCCCTGGGGAGTTTTCTTATAGTAATCTTCCTTTGATTTTTTTCTGTTCTCTTTCTCATATGCCTATTATTTAGATACTGGCCTTGCTAGACTGATTGTCTAATTCTCTTTGGTCTGTTTTCTTTTTCCTCTTGCGTTTACATCTCTTGTCTTTAGCTCTGTTTCCTGGGAGATTTCCTCAACTTCATGTTCTAACTCTTCTATTAAAATGTTAATTCCTATGAGCTCTTTTCTGTTTGCTGCATATTTCTCTTTTTTCTTTTCCCTCTACATCTTGTTCTTATTTTACATGAATATAGTATCTTCTTTTCTCTCTTTTTTTTTTTGAATTTTATTTTTTTTTACTACAGCATCTTCTTTTTTCTTGAGGATATAAATAAGTTGGGTGTTTTAGGTTCTTGTTTTCTTCACCTGCCTGCACTGTCTCTGTAATTTGAGTGCTTTCTTGCTATTTTCTCTAGTCTCTGCCTTTCATGCTTGACGCTTTCCTTTAGTAAGAGGGAACCTTTGACTGTACATTTATATCTTTAGTTATGCACTGTCTACCGTCTTGCCCAATTGCATTTTATACAATTGATATATACACAAATTGCAATTGCATACAAGCAATGAACAATCCAAAAATAAAATCAAGAATGAAATTCCATTCACAATGTCATCAAAAAGAATAAAATAGTTAGGAACAAATTTTAAAAAAACAATGCTGAAACTAGTACACTGCAATTCAAAAACATTATTGAAAGAAATTAAAGAAGATCTAAATAAGTGGAAACATATTCCCTGTTCATGACATGGAAAATTTAATATTGTTAAGATGGTAATTCTTCCAATTAACCAACACATTTAATTTAATCCTTACCAAAGTTACAACATGCTTTTTTTTCTTTGCAAAAATTAATAAGCTGATTCTAAAATTAAGAAAATCCAAAAGACCTAAAATCACCAAGAAAATTTTCAAAAGAAAACAAGTTTGGAGGACATTTATTTCCAGATATCAAAGCTTACATAAAGTTATATATACAGGATATGTACATATAGTACTTTAATATATATATTTAACATTTTATATACTATTATATATATACTATTTACTATACTATAGTATAAATTGTACTATATATATGGACATATGTACACACATACAATCTCCTTTTGCATAAGGATGTACAGCACATACAGATCAATAGAATAGAGTTGAGAGTCCATATATAAACTCTAACATTTATGGCCAATTGCTTTTCAACAAAGGTGTGAAAGTAATTCAATGAAAAAAAAGACAGTCTTTTCAACAATTGAAGATTCACAGGCAACAGATTAATTTTGACCCTTGCCTCATAGCAAAAACAGAAGTTAACTAAAAATGTATCATAGGTTAACATGTAAGAGCTAAAACTATAAATTTTTTGGAAGAAAACATCGGAGAAAATCTTTCACACCTTGGACTAGGCAAAAATTTCTTAAGATACAATACCAAAAGCATGGTAAAATAAATAAATAAATAATTGATATTCAAAATGTGTGTACTATCAAAGGACAGCATTATGAAAATATAATAACCACCAATAAACTAGAAGAAAATATTTAAAAAACAAAGGTCTGATACCTACTTCTATCTAGAATAAAAAAGAATAAGCCACTTAATAATAAAAATATTTTAAAAGTGATAAAATAGACAACTGATTTAAATAGTCACCAAGGAAGATAAATAAATATCCAGTAAGTATACTAAAATATATTCAAAATTATTAATCATTAGAGAAATTAAATTTAAAATCACAATGAGATACCATTTTATACCCACTGTTATGGCTAAAATAAAAAGACAGATAATAACAAAAGTTGTTGAGGATCCGAGAAACAGGAACCTTCATATTTTGCTATGGGAAGGTAAAATTGCAGAGCTGCCTTGGAAAGCAGTTTGGCAGTTTCTTTAAAAGTTAATCATAGGGGCTTCCCTGGTGGTGCAGTGGTTAAGAATCTGCCTGCAATGCAGGGGACACGGGTTCAATCAAGCCCTGGGCCAGGAAGATCCCACATGCTGTGGAGCAACTAAGCCCGTGTGCCACAACTACTGAGCCTGCGCTCTAGAACCCGCAAGCCACAACTGCTGAAGTCCACACACCTAGAGCCCATGCTCTGCAACAAAGAGAAGCCACCACAATGAGAAGCCCTCACACCGCAACAAAGAGTAGCCCCCAGTCACTGCAACTAGAGAAAGCCCATGCACAGCAATGGAGACCCAACGTGGCCAAAAAAAAAAAAAAAATGTTAATCATAAATTTATCATACAACGCATGCATTCCACCCCTAGGTGTCTACCCAAGAGAAATGGACACATAGGTCCACACAAAAGACTTGCATATGGAAACATTCATAGAAGCATTCATTATTCATAATAGACAAAATCAAAGCAACCTAAATCTTCATCATGTGATGATGAAATAGACAAAATGTTGTATATAATTATTAATTAATTATCATGTTATAATATAATATCCCATATCATGAGATATTAGTCAGCAATAAGAAGGAACCAACTTCTGATAAATGCTACAACATGGACAAAACTCAAAAACACACTAGGTGAAATGTCAGTCATAAGAGGTCGAATACGGTATGATTCTATTTATATGAATGAAAACCCAAATAGTGTTATGTTTGCATAACTCAACATATTTACTAAATCTAATTTATTGTACTCTTGAAAATATAGATAAAATATACCTCAAAATTAAAAAAAAGAAAAAAAGCATTTCATTAAATACCCAACTCTGAGTGGGACCACACAGGAAAATAAGACTGACAACTAGTGGAAAGCTCAGTAGACTGGGTGTCAGACATGAGATTCCTGGTGCCAGGTTCTCCTTGCCAGTAAAAATGTTGTGTTTGCAAGTGCCTTAACGTTTCTGAACCCCAATGGCTTCATCTATTGTAAGAGTAAGTTGGAATAGGTGATTCCTAAAATCTCTAATTAGCTGTAAATTTCCATAAACGTATTCATTTCTTAAAAATTATGAGACGCATCCATAAAATCATAGGATAGGATGTTAAATTATGAAGTAATGTTTACCACATCATCGTTTTTCTCTCTTTAGCAATTCTGGGATTTTAAAATGTACTTAGATACATAATTTCTAATGTATTGGTTCAATCACATTTTATTGAGTAACCACCGTATATATAAGTTATGGATGCTATGAAAACAAAAAAAATTAAATATGTAATTCCAACTCAACAGATTTTTTCATTCTCAAAATAGACAGAAATTATAAATGGATGATATAACTTGCAGAAGGATGTAAAAAGCAATGACTCATGTAAGAGGTACAAATAAAACACTAGGTTTCAAGGCCAGAAGAGATTGCTTATGACTGAAAGGTAAGAAAAGCCTTTATGGAGGAAGTATAATTTGAGTTGAGCCTTGAAGAATTAGGTAGGACTTAAATATGTGACAATGTGAAAAAATGATATCCAATGGGAAAAAGTACATGAGTAAAGAGAACAATTGAGAGAAAATATTACAGTTTGTCTTTATAGGAATGAAAAATTGAAGCAAAAATATCCAAAGTTGGATAGTAAGTTTGAGCCATAGTGTGGAAGATTTAGAATGTCAAGTGGCCTTTCATTAATTGTTAATGGGTAATTCTTATCAAATTTTTTAAAAATTGACTAAATTTTTTAGAACAGTTTAAGATTCACAGCAAAATTGAGGAGAAGGTACTGAGTTTCCCATATAACCCTTTCGCCTACACATTCATAGCCTCCACCATTATCAACATCACTCACCAGAATGGTACTTTTTTTTTTTTTACCAAGGATGAACTTACACTGATATATCATAACCATCCAAAGTCCATAGTTTTCATTAAAGTTCACTCTTGGTATTGGGCATTCTATAGATTTGGACAAATGTATCCATCGTTATGGTATCATGCAGAATAGAGAATACATCATTATGGTACCATACAGAAGAGTTTCACTGTCCCCCCAATCCTCTGTTCTCTACCCATTAATTTCTGCTCCCACTCAACCCCTGGCAACCACTAACCTTTTTACCACCTTCATAGTTTTGCCTTTTTCAAAATGTCATATAGTTGAAACGATAAACTATGTAACCTTTTCAGATTGGTTTCTTTCACTTCTTCACTGCATGTAAGGTTTCTCCATGTCCTTTTATGGCTTGGTAGCTCATTTCGTTTTAGTTCTGAATAATATTGCATTGTCTGGATGTACCATAGTTTATATACCCACTCACCCACTGAAGAACATCTTAGTTGCTCCCAAGTTCTGACAGTTATGAGTAAAACTGCTGTAAATATCCGTGTACAGATTTATGGGTGGATGTAAGTTTTCAGCTCCTTTGGGTAAATACTAAGGAGTGTGACTGCTAGATCATATGGTAAGAATATGTTTAATTTTGTAAGAGACCACTAAACTTTCTTCCGAAGCAGCTGTATCATTTTGCATTCCCACCAGCAAATGACAGTTCCTATTGCTGCACATTCTTACCAGCATTTGGTGTTGTCACTGTTCCAGATTTTGGCCCTTCTAATAGGTGTATAATGGTATCTCATTGTTATTTAATTTGCATTTCCTGATGACTTATGTAGCACACCTTTTCATTTGCTTATTTGTCATCTTTATCTTCTTTGGTGAGATGTCTTTTAAGATCTTTGGACCATGTTTTAATTGGGTTGTTTAGTTACTATTGAACTTTAAGAGTTCCTTATGTTTTTGGAAAACAGTTCTTTATCAGATATGTCTCTTACAAATATTTCCTCCCAGCTTGTTGCCTGTCTTCTAAATCTCTTGGCACCGACTTTTGGAGAGCAGAAGTTTCGAATTTTAACAAAGTCTTCCTTAGCCCTTATTTCTTTCATGGGTTGTGCCTTTGGTGTTTATGTAAAAAGACATCACCATACCCAAGGTCATCCAGATTTTCTCCTATAGTATCTTCTGATCTTATATTTTTGTGTTTTATATATAGGTCTGTGATCCATTTTAATTTAACTTTTGTGAAGGTCTATAGCTAGATTCATTTTTTGGCATGTGGATATCCAGTTGTTCCAGCACCATTTGTTGAAGAGACTATCTTTGTTCCATTGTATTGTCTTTGCTCCTTTGTCAAAGATCAGCTGACTCTTTACACGGGGGTCTATTTTTGTCTCTGTTCTGTTCCATTGATCTATTTGTCTATTCTTTCACCAATACCACAGTGTCTTCATTACTATAGCTTGCAGTGGGTAGTGTCAACCCTCAACTTTTTTCTTCAGCTTCAATATTGTTTTGACTATTCTGAGCCTTTTGTCTCTCCATATAAGCTTTAGAATCAGTTTGTTGATATCCATAAAATGAGACTGTGATTGCATTAAATCTGTAGATCAAGTTGGGAAGAACTGACCTGTTGACAAGACTGAACCTTCCTATTCATGAACGTGAATCATGTCTTTATTGTTATTTTTTTATTTTGTTCATCAGAGTTTTGTAATCTTCCTCATTTAGATCTTGTACATATGTTGTTTGATGTACTGATTTTGGGCAACAGAGTAAGTTTATCAGAGGTTTGCTTTAAGAACATTAATCTAATTGCTCTGAAAAAGGGAAAATTGGAAGTTGTGAGGCTGGTTGAAATGCAAGATAATAAATATGTGGACTTTATTCGTTGTAGTGAGAACAAAGATTATGACATAGATATAACTGATGTTGCATAATAAGATTTGTTATTGCCTATATGTGACTACAAGAGACTAGCAGTAATGGGCAATGTTCTAAATTCTTTACCTATTATCTCATTCAACCCTCCAAAGCATCAATGAGGTAAAGGCTATTATCTTCATTTTATAGATTAGAAAACGGCACATAAGATAACCCAAGGTTCATGTGTACAACATAGTCATGGTGGGGTTTGTTGGAATATAGCTGCTGGAGTACACACCACTCTGATACAGTTCTCTCCACAGGCTGTGACATTAACTTCAGTTACTGGAAATATTGTGGTTCTGTTGACATAAATAGGGTACACAGAGAAAAGTTCATTTGGGATGGAATAAGAAAAATTGAGTTTGGATAACTTGTTTTGTTTTCCCTTACTATGTGTATGTGTATGTCTATGTCTGTTTTGTAAGTCCAGTGTTCATAAATAATGTTGGGAAAAATAAAATTCATTCAGAAACTATGAATTTTTTTAATCTATTTTTTTTGAAGTATAGTTGAATTACAATGTTTTGTTAATTACTGCTGTACAGCAAAGTGACTCATTTATACATATATACATTCTTTTTCATATTCTTTTCCATTATGGTTTATCACAGGATATTGAATGTAGTTCTCTGTGCTATACAGTAGGACCTTGTTTTTTATCCATTCTATATATACCTGTTTGCATCTGCTAATCCCAAACTCCAACTCCTACCCTCTCCCACCTCTCTCCCCCTTGACTACCAGTCTATTCTCTATGTCCCTGATTTTACAGAAACTATGAATTTTTAAATGAAAATCTCCTGTGAAATTCTTGGACTATAATGTCAGTAAGTACTTTGTTCTTTATGATCTTCTTCTTTACAATAGAGCTTTTTAATAAGAAAGTATATCCTCCTATAAATTTGCAATGTCTTCTACCACTTTCAAGTTGCATATGCTGTAGCATTAAAATCATATAGAAAAAAGTAGTAATGTGGACACTTTTTTACATTTTTATGAAAAGGAGATAAAATAAGTGGTTATATTTATAAACTATGTGTATGTACATGCACGTGCATGTAAACTTGAAAAATAACTAAAAGGGTATATATAAAAATCTTAACTTTGGTTATCTTCTTGTAGTGAGGTTATAAATATATTTTTATTTTCATTTTAGTCTTTCCTGGAGTTTTCAGTGATCTGACATGTATTACTTTAGCCATTTTTAAAGGACTTTAAAATAAGAACTTTATTATATCCAGCAAAACTGATGAGTATTGATAAACTATATGATTCAATTACTGATGAAGTTCTGTTTCCCAAGTTACTTTGTTCATAACTAAAATTGAAATTTGTCATCTTCCAGAGTTATACCTCTTGCCTCTTCCCTTCTTGTGTTAACCTATTTTATAGAGCAGATTTTTACATTAATCATATTTTGCTAATTATTATTTTCCCCACTGTAGCAAGGACTTCTGTTGCCTACCCAATAGTCATTCTATCTTTCTTCCTTAAAAATGAAACTCTGATTTTGTTGGCAGTAGCACAGCACCCAGTTAAAAAACAAACAAAAAAATGAAACAAAACAACAATAAAAACCAATGCATCCAGGCTTCTTTAGAAGATGAAGTGTGTGTGTGTGGTACAGCCTGGTTCGTATGCTATGTCTGGGTAGTAGTTTGTAGGAACTTGCTATGAGCTTCTTAAGTAGCGTTCAGAATCAGTAGGCACATGCCCTAAATTATGTCTTTCTCTTTCCTCCTTATTTCTATACAAAACTCAGATATATTGGCTGGAGATTCAGTGAACACCTTATTTCATTTACTTTGAAAATTATTGTTAGAACTTAATGCATCTATTTTCATTGTACATTCTAATTCAATTTACTTATACCTCCAGAGTTCACACTTCTATTAGGCCCCAATCATCTGCTTCCTGTTGGATACACCAGTATTAATTAATCACAAAGTATATTCCATGTGATAGAATAAATGGAACTCTTAACGTGGATTTATTTTATACTTTACATTAAAAGGCTCCAGAGTGACAATAATAGGGATTTCACTGTTGATGATGAGATATTCTTTTGAGTAAGAAGTATGCCTCTGCTTTAGTTCTTTCATAAGGCTATTTTGGTTCATAATGAAAACTCTACATAATTATCAGAGAAGAGGATAAACAATGATAATAATAGTAATAATAGTAATAACAACAACAACAAATCACCACCACCAATAATAGAAATAACTGTAGTTTACTGAGTGCTTGGTATGTGTGAAATCTAGGCTGAACACATTTAAGTTCATCATATCATTTAATTCTTGCACCAACCTACTATAAAGTAGTCATCTTTATTTCCACATTTTACTGAAAAGCAGAGGCACAAATTTACTAAGCAGCTTGCCAAAGGTCACACAACTAGGAAATGGTGAATTCAGAATTTGGTCAAAGTTCTTTTTGACTTCAAAGATTTGCTAAAGTTATGAATCCCTATTCTGTTCTCCTACTTTGTTTCCATTTCCTTTGATAAGAGAATATTCTTCCATTCATCTAAAACAGTGTCAACTTATCTGTATATAACTTAAAACAAAGAGAGTTTAGCGAAAGAATCTTGACGTTCACTCATTCCCATAGCATTTTGACCAGAAAGGTCTAGGTCTAGGTCTAACTGAGGGCCATAGCCCAGAGGGAATACTTTTGGTTCTTCCTCTCAATATGCATGTGTTCAATAAAAGTATTTATGGCCTAAAGAAGTATAGGGGACTGTGGACAATGTGAATGCTACATATGTAGAATAAAAGTGTCTTGCAGTATTTCATTTGAGCCATAGTATTTTGATGTCTGAAATTTACCAGGTCACTGGTTTTTCATCCTGTTATCCCCTCATCTTCTTGTAGCCTTTCTTATAAATAGTTAAAGAGAATTGACACTGGAATGGCAGTAAATACTCTAAATTCCCTCAACAGACATGCATTCCATAAAAATTAAATAATAATGTAATAACAAGGAAGAGTATATACTGTTTATTCAGAGATAGCTATATGATTATCTTTCTAATCAGAGTCTGATTTATATTAGTTCCATCTTTATTTGCTATGAGACACTGGGCATACTATGACTTACTTCCCTGAACTTCAGAGAAAGCTGAGAGATCTGGTGTAATCATTAATAGTGAAATTAAGTTTCTTAAACATATGGTGCAATTACAGAAAACATGTATATTCTGCTGGAATAAAGAATCAAATAAAATCATGAAACTCTCTGAATTGTTTTCTCTATGGTTTTATCACTTTGTTTCCTACCTAAATTCGAATAAGAAATTGCTTTTCATAAATGCTGCTTTTGCAGAATTTCACGGTCAGCAATCTAGTGTTCCACATCAGTGTAGAAAAGTCTAGCCAGGGAGTTGCGTTAGCACTAGACACATGATTAGGCACTGATAAATACATGGCATTTAGTAATGCCATTAAAATATTCTACACTACACAATGGCAACAGATGTCTTAAGTTCTAACAACTAATCAAAAAGTAAATCAACCGACATAAAAAACACATCTGGAATCCTAGAAATGGAAGAATTTAGTTGTATATCATTCAATATCCTATCAAATTTGCGTTAATTTGTGAAAAGCTGTGCTGGATGTTTTTATGTAAATGAAGCCAAATATACATTTCGCTCTGTGATCTCCAAAACGATTTACTATAGAAAGCACTTTGTCAGGTCCTGAAGTGCTTCTTCCCAGGCCTGAGATAACTCAAGCTTTCTGAAATAATTCTCTTATTAAAGCAATATGTTCAAAGTGAGCAATGCAAGTCCCCAGGGAACGCTGCTGAGAAAGTAATGGTCTGCTGGTGAGTTGATGGACTGCATTAATGGTCCCAGCCAATCTGGAAAGGGGACTGACAGCAACTCAATTTTTAATGTATTTCATATGTAGAACATGTTTAGGAAAGAGTCCTAAATATTAGAACTGTGCATTGGCTAATTAAACTCTTTGCAAATTACGGCACTGCAACCATGAATTATACTCAGGGCATGCGTCTTTAATCTTTAGGAACATTCCTATCCACATATTAACAGTAATCATAAAGGCAGATAGATTTACATGGAATATATTTCAGTTTACTTTTACTTACAGTATTAACTTAATTTGGGGCTCCAGAAATTCATTTCCTGGGAAGTGGGCACCTTCAGTATTTTTTAATAATACCAAAAAAGAATGAAGTATTTGAAAGTTTTTCAAGTGATTCGAAATATTCTGAAAAATTTTTCAACAGTGCCATCAGGAAAGGTAAAATGTTATATTTCAGTAAAAATCATAGCTAAATCATTCCAAATCAGGAGTTGCAGTACCACAAAATGGACTTAGATAAGACTGCGGTCCTAATGAATTCTAGTATTTAAACTGACTTATTATTTCCTCATTTTTTAGGCAACTCTACCTGAAAATGTTGCTCAGGTTTATATTGTTTATCCTCTGTAAATAAAGAAGAGTAAATAAACATGATTGTTATTGCTCTTTGAAATTTTCTTTTGTAAATAACAAAGAATATTTAGCTACTATAAATTGCTTCTCTGGTGACCTAACTCGTTAATGTAACAAATACAACAAATACAACAAATATTAGCACACAGTTTGCAAGTTGCCTTTCATCCTGGGCGATCTTAAGGCACATTTTAAACTGTGAACTCAAATTTAGCACTGAATTGCAGCAGTGATTTTATCTTTTGAATTTAAATGTGACCAAAAAAAAAAAAAGAAGAATTTCCAAGCTCCCCTTAACAAAACATACCGATGAATTGTTATGATTTTGTATTGTCCAGAATTTCCCTTCCCAGTGTTATTTATCTTTTACTTAGACCAGAAAGGTAGACGAGGAACACTTCCTCCTTAGCATGCCATTTTCAGCTTTACTCTTTTACTCCACTCCTCTTTGTGGAGCATCTAACCATGAAAGTCTTCCAGAAGTACCAAGAAATGCTTAGTAGTACAAATTTTAAAAAGTACAGAAATACAAGTCTTAAACTGACATTGTCTGGAACATGAAACATAGCTCAGAAAACCACATTGTCTGGAACATGAAACGTAGCTCAGAAAACCAGTGTCCATGAAATGTTTCCATTGGATGAAAGATTTTATTTTCCCTAAAGAATAATCCATGATTCAACTTTGTCTCCAAATAATGACAGTTCACATCAGAGAAAGAAAGAATGCTTCTTCAGTAGGAATATATACAACTAATACTCTAAATGGTCATCTTTCTGGCATATTTTTAGGAGACAAAAAAGCGAGGAAGAAACAGAAAATCCCAAACTATTAGGCATGGGAAGTTTATAGTCTTTGCACAATCACAGAAGCCTTGATGATCCCTTGATGCTATTAATTCCTCTTATAATTTTAATAAACTCAAGTCCTGCACTTTACCTCTCTTACAGCAATAACACTGAACACAAATGATGCTCAGATTTTTATCTCATAGCATTTATAGAAAGCTATGTCACAAGGGTACTTAATAAAACTGAATGTGAGATTTTACTAGAGATAGGGGACTTGCCAGATCAAAGCATATCCATTTATGAATGTTATAAACGTTTGATAAAATGAGCTGTCATGTGATGGCATGTTTTATTTCAGAAGTAGGGATGAAAAAATGATACTTTTAATTAAAAACAATAAAAACTTTCTGCCAGCAGGTGGGCAGTAGTGGTGGGGGCATATGGTTAACAGCTGGACATTATTAAATATCTATTAAATTGAGACCTCATTGGTGATTCTTTAATAAAGCTGTCTTTTTTTCCTTTTATTCCTAGTTGGGAAGGGTCACACATTTGCACTCACATGGACAAAAAAGATGTATTTAAAAAATTTTTTTTCTATATTGTAATCTTTCTCACAAACCACCTACTTTTTAGGTAATGGATATCTCTAAACTTGTTGATAAGAGTAACTTAGTCATTCTCAGTTAAGCTGTCAGGCAGTGTAAAGTTCCAGTTCCTAAGGGATTGTTTCTCCCCTTCCCTCCTTCTAAGATGCATGGCTGTGTGGAGGTTTCCAGACCTTACAGCTCTGAGGAAAGTAAGGCTCATCTGGGGCTGGTTCTCTGCTCATCTCTGCTGGCTAGTCTGATTCTGAATGTCAAAGCCGACTATGAACTTCTTTATTCTCTTTCCATTCCTGTTGTAATAACAACAGCACTCTCCAAGGCAAATTATGCAACTAAATTGATATTATCCCCGTCATACTCGATAATTCTAAGCTTTGTGTAATTGATGCCAACTAAGTTTTCATTTTTATTTCCAAATTCCTCAAAAAATGTGTTCATCATTTGAATCAGTACAACAGAGTTTCCAGATACCAAAATTCAAAAAGATTAAAACAAACAAAAAGATGAATTTTTCAGGTCAAATAGGCAAACTCTGAGTCAGGCAGAGGTCTCACTGATGATTGGCTACAAAGACTTGAAAATCTTAAGGAACCCCCCCCCCCCGCCGCCACCTCCCACCACTTCATCTCTTTTCCAGCTCTGCTGATTAGGTGTAAAGATGTGGTATTCTTATAGACTTGTGTACCGACCGAGTTTGAAAAATAATCAGGAAAACACTTCAGTTGATTCACATTAGGCCATGAACCTGACTTTTGGCCAGTAGGCAGTTTCCAATGCAGGTCATACAAGAATCACCTTCTTTGAAGAAGCATTTCACAGGGGAAGAAGTAGGAGAGGGTGTTGAAATAGACAGCAGAATAATACATACCCCAAGTGCAAGTAATTAATCATTTTATTGTCAATATTTTTAATAGGATGTATCCATTTCCCCCAATTTCTTTCAGGATCTTTAAATTTTAACAGACTTATACCTTAGTAGAAGTGCCCTTTTCTTCGTTTTTAATGAAATGTTGCAAGATTGACTCTCTTCAGTCTTAAACTAAACATGGCTTGGCCTTGCTATCTCCTCCAGCATTATCGCTACAGCTGTGTGGATTCTTTTTCCTGTTTCTGAAAACAACCTCTTTCTTCTCTGAAGTCTTTCTACCGTCCTGGCATGTGTCTCCCCCTGGTTTGCTCCTTCTCTTTCATTTCTAAGGTAAAATAGTACCCCAGAGAGACCAATTCCTACCACCTTAATTATAATCTTATAATCTTCGTCTGCTGATTTATTGATTATTCGTCTCTTCCACTGGACAGTCAAATCCACAAATGCAAGGAACGTGCCTCTACCACTCTATCCCCAGAGGTTCGCATCAAGCCAGGCACATGGAAAGCTCTAAACAGCCTTGTGTCAACCTAATAGTTAATTGTTAAATAATAAGAATAGTTAATAATAATTTATAATATTATAATAATAGTTAATTGTTAAATTTGACATTTTACAACTTTTAATTTGTTACAGCCCTTCCTCTTCATCAACCCTCTCCTTCTTTGGCTTCTGTAGCAATTCTCTCTCTGGCTTTCTATTGTTATTCTGGCTCTAAGTCCTTTTGTTTTCCTCTCCTTCACAAGACAGTAGTTTTCTGGCAATCCCTATTTTCTTCTCAAACTCTGTACTCTGACCAATTTGATTCTTGATGGTTTCAACTACTGCTCTTATGCTTATGGTTCACAAACATGTTTTTACCTCTTTTGATCATCAGGATTATTTCCTGCTGCTATTGACTCTCACTTTAGAATATTTTTAAATGGAATTCAGCATTCCACCACCCTCAACAAACTCATCTTACTTTCCATCTCATTGAAAGAGAACACCTGGGCTTCTCTGGTGGTGCAGTGGTTGAGAGTTCGCCTGCCGATGCAGGGGACATGGGTTCTTGCCCCGGTCCGGGAAGATCCCACATGCCGCGGAGCGGCTGGGCCTGTGAGCCATGGCCGCTGAGCCTGCGAGTCCGGAGCCTGTGCTCCGCAACAGCAGAGACCACAGCGGTGGGAGGCCCGCGTACCGGGAAAAAAAAAAAAAAAAGAAAACACCAAGAGGCCAGTCACCCAAGCTAGAAACCTAGGAGTTTCATCCAGTAGTCTCACTCCTTTTCATCATTTGCCATTTATACCTGCAGTTACATATTCTGTACCAATATTCATTAAGTTGTATTAATTTTAATTAATCACTACATATAATAATTTAATTATTAATTTTAAAATGTATCCTCTCTTCTATAACAGTCCCTAATCTGTCTCCTTTCCTCATGGTATTGCCCATGATGATCAATACTGTGGATTTTCTAATCATGAACTTGCCTTTCATAGGATTTAAATATTTCAGTTGTTTCCTCTTGTCTGTAAAATATTCCTCATTTAAGCAAACAAAGTCATTTCTAATCTAATTTCCAGATATTCACAAAGAAACCTGGTGTTAAATCTACACCTAATCATTAGGAATCTCTCAAATATTTTAAGTTCTTTTACATCTGTGTGGCTTTAACACATTTTTTTGCCGGTCAACTGGCTCACCTAAAAGTTACCCATTCAGAATCAATTATGGGTCACCTTTCCATAAAAGCACTTGCTGATCATCACACTTCAAAATGACTTAGTTGTATCTCCTCTTTACCATCATGTACTGTATGTGTAAGCCTGTTATGACATTTATGATACTATGTCATAATCCTTAATCCGAATTACTAGATCCTCTGCACTAATGATTATCTGGTTAAACTCGGAACTAACATTTGTAACAATTCTAGGTGACTGCTCACGTTGTCCAATGAAGTGCGCTTGTCTGGTGTAAAAGAAGAGAACTCATTCAAAGACATTCAAGCAAAAAAGGCATTATATCAATGAAACCCAGATAAAAACTTAGGAATCCTACCTCTTCAAATCCAAGAAAATTTAAACAAACTTCTCACTTCCAAGACCAGAGGAAGTCCAAGCTGTATTTGGTTTCAAAAGATTCCCTAGAGTGGAGAGATGGAGAAGAGACCAGATAACACTAGGAAGTTACCATATTGTTGCAAACTTGAATTCCTACCTCTTCTCCGTTGCCCTCTCCCCCGACACACACAAATAGATACATGGTCTGTCTTACACAAAACTTCAGAATTCTAATGGATAACACTGAGGTGCCAGGGGATAGTTTATATTGCACTACAAAACAAATTTACAATCTCTGTTTGAAATTTCTATTATTGAAAGTTTCTTTAAATCTCTCCTCCACCAGGAGGATTTTTCCTGGCTCTTTTTGCTTTGCTGCAGTCTTTCACTTCTCACTTGCTTCCTTCTCGACCACTTCTTTCTCATTAGGTTTTCCCAGGAGCTCAAAATTCGTCTTTTGTTATTAACCAGAACAAATGAGTTCAATCCAGTTTGCATTTTTAAACTTGCACTCCAAACACATGAGGCTGTTTTATGTTTTTTGCCAGAGATCAGTTCACAACTCTTTCATGTTGTAGACAGTTTGGGCAAGTTACTTAAGCTCTCTGTACCTTAGTTTACTCATTTGTGTAATAGGGATAATAGTAATTACCCCGTATGTTTATATTGATGATTAAATTACTTAATACATGTAAATCTGAACAAACCCTGGCAGAGTTAGGGGCTTAATAATTGTTAATTGTTATGATTGTTATTTTTGTGGTTGTTTACCCTTCTTGGAGTTCTCTGTGGTTGTATAGACATTTTTCTTTTTGTTTTCTCCTCTTCCTGTCCTTTCTTCTCCCTCCCCCTTTCTCGCTGTTAAAGAAAGCTAGAATGGAATCTCACAGAACTCAATTACAGCTACAATTACCTGGGTCACGTAAGAACAAGAAAACAGAAAGCAATGCATTTTTTTCTTTCTTTCTGCTCCCTTATTGCCTTTGACCTCCCCTGCTCATTTTTTTTTTTTTTTTGCGGTATGTGGGCCTCTCACTGTTGTGGCCTCTCCCGTTGCGGAGCACAGGCTCTGGACGCTCAGGCTCAGCGGCCATAGCTCACTCACCGCGGCCCAGCTGCTCCGCGACATGTGGGAACTTCCCGGACCGGGGCACGAACCCGCGTCCGCTGCATTGGCAGGCGGACTCTCAACCACTGCGCCACCAGGGAAGCCCTTCACTGCTCTTTTAATATATGCTTTATTAATCTTATTGCATATGACATGTGACATTTACATAATGGTCACCCAAAATGATGGTCTAGGTTCCCAAATCAATATATTCTACCCACTCATTTCAAGTTTCTAGGAGAGAAAGTCTCCTTGGCCCATCTTAAGTTAAGGGTCCACTCCTAGTCCAATTATTTGTGTTTGAGATGAGTGATCTTTCTGAACAAAAACAAAGCTATTGGCCTCTTTTAAAAACACGCCCTCTCACTTCATCCCAGTTTTCCCTTCCCCCTTCCCGTGTCCTCAAGTCCATTCTCTATGTCTGCATCTTTATTCCTATCCTGCCCCTATCAAATGTAAAATAGATAGCTAGTGGGAAGCAGCCGCATAGCACAGGGAGATCAGCTCGGTGCTTTGTGACCACCTAGAGGGGTGGGATAGGGTGGGTGGGAGGGAGACGCAAGAGGGAGGGGATATGAGGATATATGTATATGTATAGCTGATTCACTTTGTTATAAAGCAGAAACTAACACACCATTGCAAAGCAATTATACTCCAATAAAGATGTTAAAAAAAAACCCACTCCCTCTATATACCTGTGTTCCTGGCCTTTAAGAAATGTCTCTTGTTTATCTTTTATCCCTAGCACTAAGAACAGCCTTGACCTATAGAAGATTCCAGTAAATGTTTACTGACAGAATCAGATATTGATTTATTTTGTGCTGGATTTCACTCACTAGCAAATTTTGTTAAAGTAACATTCTAAGGTTTTAGGTTATTAATAAACTAAACTATTGTTGCATGTTTAAATGGCTTTCTGGTGACTTAATACAAAATAGATGTGATTGTTGAGAAGATTGAAAAAGCAGTCAAAGATGAAGTTGTGAGTTCACAGGGCTAGAGAATGAGGGAAATAAAAGATAGAATATGCCAATAGCAATATATAGGACACCAATAACACCCCCATTCGTTTTCCTCAATTTTCTAAAGAATAATGAAATAAGAATTATAAGCATTTCTTTTTTTCCACTTAAGTAATCTTAGAAGTAATGTTTAGATAGTCCACTTTTTAGACAGTCTACATATCCATCTACTTCTTCCTCTTACCCATATATCAAATTTCTATAGGAGAGTGTTTGACGTTACCTATTTTTCTAAATATTATAGATATCTTATTTTCCTAAAATTTTATAAATTTTATTTAATTTGAAACAATGTATGCAATGTGGCCAGTATTAATTTGGGAAAATTTGTTTATTAGGCTCTCATAACAAAACACATTTTGTTGCAATTCAAGGTACTTAATTTTACATTTGCCTGAACAGTAAGTAGAATAATAACCAGAAAAGACAGGCAGGAGAGAATCTTTAAATATAAATATAAATAGTTTTTTTAGTCCTGATTCTCAGTCACGCTTGTTACCAACCAAAAGTCAAGCCAGATCCTATTAGAGTGTGTTGGTGAGGAAAACATTAAGCCAGCAGCAGTGGAATGGAAATAAAATGATTGGCAGCCTGTAGGAGAACAAAATCCTTCACTACAGGAAATGAATGCCATTCCATTTTGATTTTACAAACAAATATCTTAATTGAAAAGATTCTTAGTGTGTTGGAAAAGCTAATCTCCCACTACATGTTTCTTGTTCCATAAACCATTCCTAAAGGACGATTTAATGATCAAAACCTAGTTAGAAATCCTGAAATTCATCTGCCTATAAAAATATTTACAGATTTTCAGAGAAGTGGCTCAAATATTAGTTTTTAAGTGAATGAATGTGTGGGTGTATACACACATATACATAATACATATACATTTGTTTTATACATTACGTAGCTTTTTTTTTGTTAAACTAAAACCTATTATTCTTTACTCATTAAATATATATGTGCAGTGGTTTATATATATGTATACATGTGTGTAAACATATGTGCATTATATATATAAACATAAATGTCTTTCTAAATGTTTCTAGGTTGTTGGAAACCCTTCTCTGTTGTTTTTCACAACTTAGAAACCTATGCCCAAATGATAAGAGTACAAAATAAACAAGTAATTTTACTCTTCCACATTTTTCTTTTCTAAAAGGACTCATAGTTGCCCAGGGGAGTTATCAAACATTATGTTGAAAACTGTATAAAACCCAAAGAACTAGTTACCTTTTGTTTAATAAACTTAAGTTGAAGTGTGTATAAATTACTTGGCATAACACTAAAACTGTCCATAGACAAGCATTATGATAAGATAAGCAAGTTTGCAAAACAAGCTACATTTGACTTGTAATAGTCTCAACACTCACTGTTTGTTCTTCCTTCCCTCTGTTGTGAGAATCCAAAATTTCCTGGAGTCCACGTGGAGGACTTTGTGGAAAAGCCCCACCTCATCCCTAACGTACTCTTCTCATCAAAATACATCTATCTTATCAATGCTCCAGGTTCTTGATGCCAAGCTTTCTGCACTTTAAGATTATCTTCTTGCAGAACATTTTGTTTTTACATTTTAGACAGAAAAGAGATAAAAATGGCTTTATCATAGGGTGGTAAAAGTTCCAGAATTACCTTTGTTGGCCAAAAAGAAATATTCAATACAAAGCAATTTCGTCCTCTGTTTAGGACACTTGAAAGACTTGATGGCAAATCCACCATCATTTACAGCAATGCTTGTTAATATCTTATTTTTTCTCATCCTTTTTATCCTTATACCCTCAGTAGGTGAGGCTTTCTTCTTTGCCACCCCTCTCACATACATACTGTTATCACTTCCCTTACTTACTTAGCATTTAATTAATTGGTGATCCTTCTTTCTTGTTCTGTTTTATCTCTTTCTCCCTCAAGGATGCTTTTTCTTAAAAGATTAGTCTTTATCTCTTTCTTGCTACAATTGAAATCTCTCCTCAGTCTCCAGTTCTATTCAGATGACCACATTGTCACCCTCTCTAGTCTGGAGTTTGATGCTAAATTCCAGGATTCTCTGCATTTTAAGTGCTTACTTGGCACTTTCACCCTTTATGGGTCTCTAGCATCCATAATGTCACCACCAGCCTTAGTTTATCATTTTCCAGACCAAACACTTTGAATTCTCCTCTAGCTTTACCTCCTTATACTGTAATCAGTTGCTAAATTCTATAGATATGGTCTACTAAATAAAGTTTAAAGTTGCTCTCTTCCATTGATATGTATGACAATTTATTAAAGTTATAATAGCTGTCATCTATACTTTTAAACTTTCTTCCTAACCCCTGTATCAGTTCTCAGACTCTTATCTCTTCAAGTAAGATTCACCGTGCCTCAAGTTGATATTATTAAAGTGTATTTGTACATGATAGACTACTAAATTTGCATAATACCCAAATCTTCAGGATATCATTCACTGCTCACATACTAATAACCTCTAATCTATCAAACTGTCCTATTTATCAACCCAGGACATATATTCTGAAATTTGTCTTTGCTTGCAATATTGACATCATCTAGAACGCTCTCTGTATCTCTGTCCTTTAAAGTTCTATTAGTTTAAAAGCTATTTGAAATGGGACTTACATTATGGAGTGTTTTTTTGAAGTTCACATATTTAGATATAAGCTCACTCTCTCTCCTTGAACTTCAAGAAAACTCTGCTCCACAATGATTTTTTAAGATTTTTTTTTTTTTTACTTTGTGCAGTTCATGTTAAACTTTATTCTGTGACTACCCATACAATTATTAAAATAAATAATTCTATTACCAATGTATAAAGTGCTTGGCTTAGTAAATTTTTCTAGATGATAAATCTCTAAAGATGCGAGTGGAAGAGAGGGATGTGACTATTAAACTGATGGGAAGTGTCTGATAACCATATTCCAGTTTCCCAAAATTGCAAAATTCTATTTTACACACTGTTAATACAGCTTATGTAAAATACAGTGTCTAAAAACCTTAATTATTTTATTTTAATGTAATGAAACTAAATATTTAGTTTATGACCTTGGGCAATTTTTCCGTTTTTTATCGTACATTATAAATTTAATTGGAAACAGTACATGAAGCCTACAAAATATTTTCTCAGGTAATATTTTAGCTGAAAGCATTATTTCTTGGTGTTGTGCTTGTGGTTTCTGAGAAACTATAGCTGTAGAATGAAAAAGGAACAATGTTTATTATGTTGCTTTATAGGACTAATGTACTATATAGTGAGTTTACGTACATTAATTCATTGATTTTGCACAATGTTGGAATGTAGTTATGTTCTTTGTTATTATACAGAAGCACCTACGTGTGAGAGAGATTAAATAACTTATCCAATATCACACAGCTTCTAAGAGCCTTGAGTGACATCTCCAAGTCTGTAATTTTCACTATACCGTAGTCTTATCTAGACAAGTATACTACTCATTTTGAAGATGAAAACCTAGTAACAGGATGCAAAGACTTTTGTTGTTTTTGGTTGTTATTTCGACTTTTTTACATTGTATTTATATAAAATTAATTATGGATTCAGATAGTTAAAATATCAAACGATTTCCATATTTATGTAACGGTTAGCTACTTTGTGGATATTTGCATATCAGTGGAAATGAATTGTTATTGATTTTTCCTTTAATTCCATTGCGGTCAGAAACACACACGGTGATTTTTGTCCTTTTAAACTGTTGATATGTGCTTTATGGTCCAGGATATGGTCCATATTGACCTACATTCTGTGGGTGATCAAAAAGAATGGGTATTCTGCTATTTTCAGGTGAATTGTTCTGTGAAAGTTGGTTTGATCCTGCTGATTAATGGTATTGTTGACTTTTTTAATATCCTTGCCTATCTTGTGGATAGCTATTCCACCAACTGTTGAGAGAAGGGTGTTGAAGTCTCCAGCTGTATTTCTCAATGTGTCTATGTCTCATCTCAGTTCTATCAGTCTACTTCACCTATTTTGCCCCTGTTGTTTGATGCATGTATCTTTAGGATCACTATGACTTTTTATGGATTGGCCCTTTTAGCATTATGCAATCTCTCTCATTATCTCTGGTAATCATTTTTTTTACTCTTACGCCTACTTTATCAGATATTAATCTGCCACTTTTGCTTTTCTTAAAACTGTACAATATGATAGTTTTTCTTATAGTCACAGAGTCTGTAACCATCACCATAATTGTAATCAATTAATAATTATATCATTATATAACAATTAATTATTGTGCTATACTACTTATAATAGTAAAGTAATTATTAAAATGGCACTCCTGTCTTGATGTCAGTATTGCCCAGGTGGGGGTAGCTGACTCATTAGTCATCTTTGCTGCTACATACCTTGTTGCTGTCACCAGAAAACTTCACACTCCCTAGACCCCCAAGAGTAACATGGATTGCACTCATGAAGACAGTGGTCCAGTGTTTAATTCAAAGGGAATAAGGGAATGAATACTTTATCCCTGAGCCTCCCAAACACCAGCCAAAAGACCCAGTTACTCAAACAAAGGGGCTAACAGGCCCAAGGACAGGCTGCTGTATCTCTTAAATGCAAACCTGGATCCCTCCTAGATGGAGTGGGAAGACCTGACAGGCCACTGAGACTCCCTGCCCTTTTTCCTGTAGCCACCTAAAGGGCAGTTCTGTGAGTTATAGGAAAGAGAAGAAAGGTGAGAATGGCAGCTAGAATCCCCAAAACAGAAAGAAAAATAAGAGTGAGCTTGTGTGTGTGTGTGTGTGTGTGTGTGTGTGTGTGTGTGTGTGTGTGTGTTGGGTTTGGGGGGGATGTATTAGGAAGAGACTGGCAGGTTCAAAGGGAAAAGGCAGTGTCATAGCAGAGGGAAATTCAGAGCTATATCAGATGGTGGTTTCAATCCAGCCATCTCTGAGTTGTGGATCCAGTGCTCTACTGCTGCACCACTCTGCTGCTCATGGCTCTGTTGCAACAAAAAGCATGACCTTCAGGGTTTTAGGGGAATTACCCACGGTACCCCTACGGCCCAGCCAAAAGGCTAATTCAAACCCAGCTTAAGCCAGATCTGGAGTCCTTAAAGCATACAACCATTGCCATGGAGGAGGTTCTTAACCCTGATAATGCTGAATTGGAGATCTCTAGAGGAAGGAATTTATAAATATAATCAGTGTAAAAAGAACACCCCTGCCCCAAGTATACCCAGTGCCTCCTCCCCAAAATGAATTATATAAATATACATATACACATATATATACACATTATATGTAATATATATATGCTTTAAGTGGCCCAGCCTCGTTATATCCTAGAGCCACAAAAGTATGACCCATCTTGCCCAAGTGTGTATCCACTTGGGAAGGATACCCTAGTTCTACAACCTAGCTGACATCTCTCTGGCCAGGAGCTCATTGCAGGTGAGTTTACCATGGACACTGAGACCACTGCCTCAGTGATGCCCGCAAACTGCCTTTCCTAAGACGTTAAAATGTTGAATATGGGACATTTATTGCTTTTCTTTCTTTGTTATTAGGGATTCTATTATATTTCCTGAACTCACTGTTTCCATAGCCCATGTTGTCTGCTCTCTGCCCAAACATACTGCTCTATACTCCCATGCCTAAAAGGAAGTCTTGTAGAGGTCACTACTATCTATGCTATTTTAAAAATTAATGGAGGGCTTCCCTGGTGGTGCAGTGGTTGGGGGTCCGCCTGCTGATGCAGGGGACATGGGTTCGTGCCCCGGTCTGGGAGGATCCCACGTGGCCCGTGAGCCATGGCCGCTGAGCCTGCCCGTCCGGAGCCTGTGCTCCACGACGGGAGAGGCCACAGCGGTGAGAGGCCTGCGTACCGCAAAAAAAAAAAAAAAAAAAAAATTACTGGAGATAATTGATTTCCCCAGAAGCCAACTGCCTCATATGGGTCCACCTCTTGACCCTATGAGAAGACCTCCTCACATGAGTGAGACTTCTCACTTCCCAGAGCCTTCTCTTATTCTCCCACTCCAGCCTTGCACCACGGCTTCTCAAACTGTGTCTCTGACCATGACTGCCACAACTGTCTCTTTCTCCTAGGTTGCCCTAATGTTTACATGTACCTTATGAACTATCTGTTCATACTCTTCAACAACATAACTCCCGGACCTGCTGCCCTTAATATACCTAGATATTATTGTCATGAAAATACAACTTATACCTTTAACACATTTTTAACTTCACCAAGACATTATTAGAAACCTCAGATATTTCAGATCTATTTTCTTACCTAATGCCATATAAATGGGAAACTTAGTTAAGGCCGGCCTACAAGGATTACTTATACTTCCACTTGTTTTCTTCCTTTTCACTCTCATAATAAAATAGTTGCTAGAGAGTATAGGGGTACTTATGCCCTACTGTCTGGAATTCTTCTCTACTATTTGAGCTGAATAGCCCAAATAATTCAGTTCAAAATGGATGTCAAGACATCAGCTGGAATATATTTTTGTTTTGTCTTGTTTTTGAGGCCTTAGCTAGAGACCTGGTCAGTTTCTCTTCTTGAGCAGCTGATTAAATCCACATCCCAAACACTTCTCTTATTGGGCTGTCATTCCTCCCATCCACCATGCACCCACCCTCATTGCCCGGACCCAGGTACCAGGTAGCTAGATACAGATCCTATTCCCCAGAGCTTGTGAAATTATTCAAATTAGCCACTCTGCACAAAACATAGCTAACCTCATCCCACTTGCCACATGGAAGCTGCCCTCTACAGCTCCAGCTTGCTGCTACACTGACCCCAGGTACAATCCACTGTGTGGCCCTGTGGCAGCCTTCTCTGGTTTGGAGCTATAGCTAACAAAGAGCTCTCCCTTTCATCTCTCTGAGCGTCACTGTGTTGTGCGCTGCCATCAAGAGAATCCTTAAATCTTATAAAACAGTTATATGTATTTTAAGTCTTAAAATTATATGTATTTTAAGTCAACAATACCATAGATATTATGCTATCAAATTAGACAATCTTTTATTAAAATAATAAAAGTAAGTTAATAAAAGGTAACCTGTGTGAACACTGGAAAATTCATGCTTTTATTTTTCAGTCATATTCTTGTTATAAAATTTATACTTTTAGATTTCTTCAGTTAGACTAGATTACATGTTTTTTCATGTTTATTGCATACATATTATCAATGGTATCTGGGTTAATATAAATATTAGAACATGGACAGGGAAATTATGTTTCAGAAATCTTTCTCTAATGACCATTTATAGATTATATTTTTCTTTTTCTATATCTTTCCGCTTTAGCCATTAAACTATTTCATATAGCCTAGAAAAAATTATCTAAGTAAAATTGTCGCTTATAAATATGACTTAAATTATGGAAGATTATAGGATTTCATCTATCAGAAGTTAACTCACAAAGGTTAATAAAGGAAGTCAAATTTCGCTTTGAAATTTTTTCTTAATTATTTGTTTGAAAATTAAACATAATAGTTAAAAATACTGTATATGTATAGTATATAGTTCTACATGAGAACAAAATAGAATGAGCTAGAGAGAAAGAATATATAAAACTAAAAATTATGAAACCATAGAATTATACCATCATCCATTTCACTGTCTTAAAAATTCAGAAAAATTAAAGTTAAAGAATTTTTAAGTTAGTGCTTCAAATAGGGCTTGCCTGTATTTTTAGAGAGGCAGAGAGATGAGAGAAAACATAGCTTAACCCAGGGGAAAAGTCTCACCCTGTAAATACACACCACAAAACCACTGCAAAGCCCTGAAAATTATAGGGCTTTGGAGGGGCCCAGTGTTCTGTGTAGTGGAGTTTTAATAGACCCCAGTGAGGCATTCTGGCAGAATGACAATTCCATTAAAATAGTAGCTAAGGAGCCCTCTACTTCCAGTAACATTTTATTTGTAAACTGCTGTCTTTCGGAGTTAGGCAGATGCCTCTTTGTTTAAATTTGACAATAATAAGCCAAAATTGAAATACAAAGATGTCAGTTTTAACATGTTCTATGTTACTTTCTTACAGGCAACTAGAAATACATATATCTGATCACCACAGAATGTGTTTAAAATAAAGTTGGACACTTTAGAAGGAAGATTTAATAGAAGTAAACACAAAGAAAGCATGGATTATTGCAGCCGCTTATTGATTTCAGTGCTCTAGTTTATGAGCAAAACAGTTTCCTTCATGTCAATACAATTCATTCTATTACATCAGTAATTATTAACCTTTCTCTCAGAAAGCCTCTTCTCTTTTGCTGCATATGACAGACATTTCTCGATATTGCTTGCCTTTGGATAGATGGATCTTATTTATATAATAATGATCCAGATGAGAAATAAGCACATATAACCCTCCCGCCAAATCTTGCCCTTCTGACTGTTTTCGTAAGTAAAGTTTTATTGGAACACAGTCACATACATTCATTTACAAATTGTCTATAGCTGCTTCCACACTGCAACAGCAGAGTTGAGTAGTTGCTACAGAGACCATATGGCCTGCAGACGCTAAAATATTTAGTCTTTAGTCTGTTACAGAAAAATTTTGCCAATCCCTGATCTAGATAAAGGCTGTCCAATGGAGTGTTCTTTGGTGATGGAAATGTTGTTGTACCTGTGCTGTTCAAAAGCTAGCCGTGAGTTACATGTAGCTATTGAGCAAATGTGGCTGTATGGATTTAGGAGCTTTTTTTTGTTTGTTTTAATAAATTTTGGATGCCACATTTTATTTTGGCTAATCACCCCTAGCAGTTTTGAAAAAATTCTTATCTATCAGCATAAACTTGTACATATAAATAACTTTCAGTTATATCACTTAAATGATTATTGGTGCTGAAATGATGAAAGCATGTAATGGTTACAACTCTGATTGTCAGTACTAGATTTCTCTAGTGAACTTTATTTCCTTTTCTGAAGACTACTTTACACCTTTCCTCTTTTTCAAACCTCCAAATTCCTCTTCCTTCCTCCACCCTATTTTAGCTTCTGATCTCACCTTTGAATTCATTAAGAAAATAAATTAAAAGGATCATCATTTTCCCATTATCAAATCTACAAACTAAATCTTCCTTCTGCGCTCAGATTATCTTCCCTATTGTTATACTCCATATTGTCAATATAGTTTGTTCATTTATTTTAATCTCTTCAGAGCACTCTAACTTAGAACAATATCATGATATATCTATTTTCCTACTAATATACATTTGAATTTTTTTTTTTTTTTTTTTTTGTACTTAGCTGTGAACATGTAGTGAAGCTGATAAGAGTTTTTCTAAGGTACATTCCTAGAAGTGAGATTTCTGTATTAGAGGATTTGGACACTTCCAATTTTACTTGATATTGTCAAAGTGGTCTCCAAAGTGATTGTGCTTATTATATTTCTACTAGCAGAGAATGAGAGTTTTCCCAAATCCTTGCAAAAGTTAATATTGTGGCATTTTTATTTTTAACAAATTTCAAGGTATGAAATGGGATCTTCTTCGTGTTGTAATTTGCATTTCCTTATTTATCAGCAAGATCAAATGTCTTTCCATTTATGTAGTTCTAGTTCTTTCATTTCAGCATATTACTTTGCTACATTAAAAAATCTGTATACTTACTGATAACATTTATTCTCTTCTAATGTTGCATTATTACAAACATTGCTCTGGTGAAAATGCAGAGATGAGTTGTTTACTGTACTCTCACTATCTAGATATTTGCTATAACTTGCAGAACTTTCTACCCCAAACTCACTACTGAATCAAGAATGTGCACCCCAGTCCAAGTCATAGAATGCACTGCAGCCATATCTCAGTTGTTTATTCAATAGAATCAGGATCATTCCTTATGGTTGTTTAAACGTATTATGAGTTAACACACTCATATTCTTAGCACTTCCTGTGAGGTTTTTTCTTTCTTCCTGGGCCCCAGCATTACCCTATCAGTCTCTTGAACTACTTCACACTTTCTCTCTCTTCAAATTGTCAACAACTTTCTCCATCCTTCAGTCTCATTAAAGCCCTTCCTTATAATATCCCTGATGAAGAAGAAGAAAATCTACAAAATCACTTGTGTCTGTAGTTACGTATCAGGTTTTCCTTCCTCTTCTTTTCCTTCCTGAAACATGGGAAGACTAATCCCTGCACAGCTTTGCTAGGTCTCATCATTTAACTGCCAAGGCTTTGTCTTCTAAAGTCTTCATTTTGTTTCTGAGGCATAATCAAATTTTCACTCTTTCCTAGATTATCCCCATTAGCATACAACCATAATTTAAAAAGCTTCCCCTAGAACCCACATTCTCTAGTTACTACCCTTTTATCCTACTTCTCTTTTATAGTAGCACTCTGAAGCAATGATCAGTTGTCTCTTTGTCTATTTCCTCAGCTTTCATTCTTTCTTTTTCTTAATAATTGTAATGAAACTTGTCTTGCTGAGGTTACCAGTAGTTACGAAATCGCCAGGTTCTCAGTCCTCAACTTACTTGACTTCTCAGCAGCTATTAATTTACTTGCATCCACCTTGAAATTTTTTCACCAGTTGACCCCTACATTGTGTTTCTGCCTCATAGCTATGTTTTCATAATCTTTGTAGCTATTTCTTCTTCTCTTCCATATCTCTAAAATCTCAAGTGCCTCAAGGCTCATTCGTAGCTATTTCTTCTTCTCTATCTTCACACATTCCCCACAGAACCTCATCCAATCTCATGACTTTAGATACCATCTATCTATCTTTGACTTCCAAATGTGTATCTATAGCCTTAACTTCTTTCTTGAGCCTAGGTCTCTGTATGCAAGTGACTATGTGATGCTTCCATGTGGCTATGTTACAGGCATGTCAAATTGTCCAAAGTAGCACTTTCCCCCCCGCACATATCACCTCAAACTGCTTTTCTTCCCAATCTCAGTGAATGGCACTGTCATTCACTCAGTGTGTTAAGTCAGAGGCCTAGCAGTCATTCTCACTTCCTCTTTCCTTCATATCCTATATCTAAACCATAATTTGTTTAACACTTTATTTACCATATACAGTCAATGAGATAGTTACTTCGTCTCTCTGTAACAGGGTGAGGCTGGTAACAAAGCCAAGTTCGACTGCTTGCCACGTGAAAGGCCAATAATCTAGACACAAGTGTTGGTGGAAAAGGAAATGTTTTATTCAGGAGCCCAGCAACCTGGGAAGATGGTAGACTAATGTCCTAAGACCATCTCCAAGGTGCCGGTTAGGAGACAAAGGCTTTAAAGGCAGTGTGAGGGAGGGGACTGTATGGTGCGTGAGTGTACAGTTCTCAGATTGGTTGGCATCAAGGTGAAGTTTCGAGCATCACCAATCTTGTGGTTTCAACTGGTCTGGGGTCTATGTGCTTGTGGTCAGCAGTTTTCATCTGGTGGGGGTCTACTTCTTGCTTCCTGTAAAAACAACTTAGGAATTTGTGTTATACCTTTATCTATACCTTTCAGGGAACTGGGAGTTCAGTGACTCTGCTATATGGCTGCATTGTAGTCTAACTTGTTGCAAGTTTCCTGCCCAACAGCTATTCTTTGTATCTAGATCTTCACATTTCCTAGTCATTTACTCTTGAGCCAGCCTTTTGAGGCACAGGGGAGGCCTGGGAGACTAAAGCAAAAAAAAGCCTTTTACTTCAAAGGACAGGGACACAGGGGCTTGTATGTGGTTTCAATCCCTCCTTTTCTTTGATACTCCTCAATCTTGAGAAGAACAGATGTTGGACAAGAAAGGGAATAACATTTTGGATAGAGAGGTTGTTCATAAACTCAGCAGAGGAACTCGGTTTTAGGGGGACTCTGTTTCATATCTGCATATAGTTGGCACACTATAGGTGGTCATCAAATATCTATTGAATGATGAATGAATGCAGCAGTAAAATTGCTTTTATGTGAAATATGTAAATCTTTTCTTAAGCCAGAGATAGCTTTCAGAAAAAAGAATGAGATTTAGCATTGCTTTCATATGCTTAAGTAAAAAATGCTTTAAAAATAGTCAATTGAGATTATAATTACTTATGTTTTAAATTGATATTCCACTGGCATAATGGTTATATTCTTTACTTTTACAGGTGTGTTATTTTTGGCTTTCCTTCCTGGGTGGATTTCCTGATATTTTATGCCATTTCCTCATCTTTCAATCTAAATGTATAATTTAAGAAAAATTAGCCATTTGTGAAGGAAAGATAGTCCCTTGTGACATTCAAGGGTATCTAGCAAAAGAAAAAGGCACACACAATTATCCAAGATAGATTTATAGTACTTCTGACAGCACAGGTTAAACAAATAGTTAACAAATTCAAAACAGAGCAATTCCAATCCTTCATTAGAACTCTTGAGTTCTGTGTATGTCGGGTGATGAAGCATATAGTAGTAGTTAATTATTTTGATTTGAACTATGAACTCTTCTGAGCAATAGTAAGGAGTAAAAGGACGCTAGTCTTTCTTATATAAAAAAACATAGTTTGATGGGTCACAAAATCTTTCAAATGTTGATGTTTGAGCCTTCTACCTAAAATATGGTACTGCAGTGTAGTGGGTATCTGTTATTTTATCTTCCTGGTGGAAGAAGAGCAGCCCCTTCTTCCACCTGATGGAGCCTATAATCACCTGGCTACCCTTTCTCAGGTTCATTGTGCATATGAAATAATAGATCCAATTTCCTTTTAAAATATTGATATAAATCTTGGAAAGGGATGCTATGAACTTTTCTCTGGCATTGCTAGGTATAAGTATAATCCACACTCTATCTGATGATGGCAAGGAGACAAACTTCTTGAGCAGGAAACCGTCATAGAGTAAAATTGAGCAGAGAGAGGGGGCGTGTTTTGTAATATTTGATTATAATGCATTCCTAGATTCAGCTATGCCTAAATTATCCCTGGATTTTTATGTGTCTGAGCCAATATATTCCAGTATTTATCGATTTTTTGTCTCTTGTAACCAGAAGTGTCCTTACACACACAAGTATTGATAGGGTTTCTATGTAAATATTTACATAATTGTTTTCTTTTTAAAAATTTGTGTTTAAAATATATTAAAGTCATTTCCATGGTGCTCGAGTATTACTAGAAACAGAAAATATTAGCATTTAGAGAATTTGTGTTTTAGTTGAAATGACTAAATGTGTCAAAAAATTTAACTAACAATGCATGACCTAGATATAATTCTGACATCGCTGACTTGCTGTCTAGGAACTGCAGAATTATATAATTGATTGGATTATTGAATGCATGTGATTTTATTTATCCTCTGTCCCTGTTGCCTTTTAGTCTCCTTTTTGGGTACCTTTCTCTAAGTTAATTGCTTTTGTTACTCTTTATACTCTCTTTGTGTTATGTCATCCACGTATATGATTTCACCGCTGACCCGTATGCTGATGACTCCCAAATTTGTATCTTCTCCCTGATTTTCAGGTTTCTGTATTCAGCTGCCTCTAGCTAGATATCTTTTCTTACCAAAAAAGGTATAATGTTATTCTATTATTTCTTAGTCTCATGTGAAATCATAATTAATATCACTGAGTAAATATCAAGAGAGTGGAAACATGAGGAAGTAGCAGCATTAAAACCTATTAGTGTGCAAAACACGTAGCTAGATAGCAACTCAGAAGACGTTGGGCATGTACATTAACTCCTTCTCCCCTGGGTCCCTTGCTGATCTACTTACACTGGATAATTAAATCTAAAATTAATGGAACAGGCCTTGGGTGGCATGCCCAACTCATTTCCCACCTTCTTGCTTCAATGTTTTTCTAGTCCTGTAGAGGCCATCTAAATTAATGGCCACCATACTCAAATTCTGGTAGTTGTCATTGATTTGTCCCTTTCTCCAAGTTCTGACAGATAATCAACATTTTTCCCACCTTGATGTTTCTCTAATCACTTCTCTGTGCTTCAACCCTAATTCTCCTATCCTCCTATTTTACCTGAAAATTGCAGCAACTCTTCATTGATCCAATAGCACTTTCCCACTGATGCCTTTATAAAACCCTCTTTGGGGTAGTTTAGGAACCCCTACAATGTGCTTTATATTTGGTATCATTGTGTATACCTGTGTTTTGGTATCATTGCATTTAGCACATATCAAAGTACTTTAATTTGTTTGTCTATTCTTCTAGGTTAGGCTCAATTTCCCTTATTATTATTCATCATGGAAGAGGCAGGGGACCTTGAGTCCTTTTAAAATATGTGGAATAGCATTTACCAGGTTTTATTTCAATTTTTATTTAAAGGTACCACTGCCTGGCATCTGACCAAAGAAAAATCTAGAGGACTTATCTAAATTGTCAATTTCTCTGTGAATGCCAGCATTATCTAGGGTTAAAAGTTTGCTTCATCATTGTCAGCCTTTTATACTTATATTCTTCAACCGACGGCTCTGTGACATTATTCCTCTGATTCTGTGCCTTTGTAATGTTTAACTAATGTTTAATCCTCTGGATTATAATATCTGTAATAAACCTATTATTGAATTTCAGAACCTGAGTACAAATTGAGACATCCCTTTGATGGAAATTTCCTCCCCAGGATCATCTCCTGGTCATCATTTTACTCTGCTCAAATGTTCCATCTTCTGAATACCTACCTAGACTGTAACTGCAAAATAGCTGCCAGCACTCCCTGCCCTTAACATCCTCTGCACAACACTTCGTGTCTTCTTACCCTATTTCATTTCCCTCAAAGTACTAGTCATTAACTGCTGTCATTTTCTTTTCTGTTTGTGTATTTGCTTATTGCCTCTCTCACTACTAAAATAGAAGCTCCTGTTATCACAGACTTTGTTTTATCCACCATGCCATTGTATTCCTAGAGTCTAGAACACAATGAGTCTAGCATATTAGGACTACCACAGCTATTTTTCCAAATAAAGAAAAACTAGAGCATAAAATTATGTTAGTTTTGTTTCTTTCTCTACAGTATTCATTAATATGTTGTATTTTTTTGTTTGTATTATTAGTCATTAAACTTATCTGTCTCTTCCCCAGTTTCAACTATATTATTGAGGTCATTCTTTTCCCATTTACTATGAATATAATATGAACATAATATTTTGCCTTTGCCTTATCATTTTCTTTTCCTTGCGTCTATCTGAAACTTTCAGTATCTTTGGTAGTTTCCCTCTCCCCAAGTTCATTAACTAATTATTCTTCCTTTGTTATTCATCTTATCTTTGATTCATCTAATTTTTATATTTCCTTATTAAATTATCTAGTTTCTTATTTTAATTTTTATCTAGATTGCAGAAAATGAGGAAAAGCTACTTCCTCATTAGTTGTAAGAGTACGTTTGTATTAAGAAACCTGTGCTCTCTTAGGTTCAGCTCCTAAGTTTAGTCTTATGGAGGGAAACAAAAAAGAAGAAACATCAACTTCACTTCTTAAGTTACACTCTCTAAGAATGACAAGTAAAACTACAGCAAAGGATTTGTATAATGGCTGTGGCATGACACCCACAGTCCATTCATTCCCAAACGAAAGGAAACTCTATATAGAGACTAGAATTGAGCAGGGTACTTTCAAACTACTGGTTAACCACATTAAAGGTGAAGAACTGGGAAAAGGTAGTCACAACTACACTGTACTTTACACTGCATGGACATTCCACTCATCAGTCACTCTCTAATGACTGTTGTCATGCTTCCATTTCTCAAACCTCAGGGGAGCTTGAGGTGTAGGTGTTGGAAAATCAACAAGTAAACTCAGGAAACATTTCAAATTCTTGGTACTTGTCATACTTGTGTACTTTGATTCCCATCAAGATTCACAGGTCAGTCTCAAAATGTGCCAACTATTAAATTTCTTGAACTATGATTTTTTGTTTGCCTTTGGGTTCATTTATTTCCTAACTAGTAAAAAAATAGATGTGTCCATTTTAGCATTTGGGGAGGAAAAAATGAAGGTGCCGGTGGTATGTGGAATGGATTTTTTCCAAATCGTAATTTGACTCTAACACCAATATATTTAATGTGTTCTTGATATGTATTAAGAGTTAAGGATTAAAAAGTGATATTTAAAATATATATATATAATGTGTTATGTATATATAAATATATATAATTTGGAATAAAACTTTCTTGAAAAATAAGTATTTTTGAGTATGTGAAGTTGGTTAAGGGCATGAATTCCAGAAATATATTGCCTGTGTAAAAATTCTTTGCTCTGCTGCTTACTAGTTACATGACTCTCAGCAAGCCTCATTCTCTTCAACTGTAAAGTGATTGTAATATTGGTACTTAAATAATAGTGCTCTTGAAGGAATAAAACATGTTACAAGCTGAAAATAGGGAATGACATATTAGATGCAATGCAGATATGTAGCGTTATAATTATTTTTCACATTTGAATTGGAGAAAAGTAATATAGTTTTTATTTAAGAAAAAATAAAAGCAAATCAAAACAGGCATAAGAGAAAATTAAATCACCAACTTAATATGATCAACAGATGGATGGTTTAGTAAGTTTTTTAAAAAATTACTCCAGTTGGGGCTTCCCTGGTGGCGCAGTGGTTGACAGTCCGCCTGCCGATGCAGGGGACGCGGGTTCGTGCCCTGGTCTGGGAGGATCCCACGTGCCGCGGAGCGGCTGGGCCCGTGAGCCATGGCCGCTGGGCCTGCACGTCTGGAGCCTGTGCTCCGCAACGCGAGAGGCCACAACAGTGAGAGGCCCGCGTACCGCAAAAAAAAAAAAAAAAAAAAAAAAAAAAAAAATTACTCCAGTTGGAAGCAAAAATGAGTATAAGATGCTAAAACTACTTATTGAGTATGCATCTTTTATGCAATTCATAGAAGTCAAAAATATTTCATACAGTTTAAAATAATTATTCTGCAGAGAACAGCTTAATATCTACACATTCCCGTATTTCTATTTCTCTGCAATTTGCAACTTTGTCTAAAGTAATGGTGAATGCACCAATTTTTAAAAATTGATCAAGTAAAAAAAAAAAATTGATCAAGTAGAACAAAATATGCCAGTTGATTTGAAGTCTTTTAGTGCCTAATGATTTAATACGATACATCTATAAAGATATGTAGTGAAGGTTAGAGTATAAACCTGGGTCTTGAGGGAAATCTGGCCTACAGACAAAGTGGAAGACATTTATGACTATAGAAATACCTAGCAAATATGAGTGGATTTAAAATATTTTCTTCAATAGTATTACTTTGAACATAGGAGGGGATCCAAGTTTTGTGAAGCCTAAAAAATCTTGGGATTCTCCTTTAAGTAAAATAAAATTAAATTAAATTATAAATACAACGTTGAGTTTTAAAGAATATTTCAAACCAAAAAAATAGAACAAAATGTAAATATTTAAAAGCTTCAAGTTTATAAAGATCACATCAATAGAAGAGAATGATTACAATTGATTATGGTTGACTATAGTTTTTTTATTATTAAAATAGAAATGTTTTTTTCAATTCACAGTATTTTTATTCCCATGATGAGATAGTCATGGATGTCCTTGTTGAGAAATGTTTTATAAGTTTAGTAGTTTCTCCACCAATGTATTTTGTATCTAATTGTCAATACAAATATTTTTCAGATATGTTCATGTATTTCACTCCTCTTCATTAGTTGGATTATTAAAAATCACATATCCTATTTATTATTTCCTTTTGCAGTGCATATTTTCTTAATGAATTACTATATCTGGCATTATCTGGAAAAGAAAAATATATTAAAAGTACTCTGTGTTATTCATATTTATCACTGTTATTTCATATTCCATTAATATTTCATCTAAAATTTTCTTGAATATTCAACAAATAAATTTTTAAATGGCAAAAGAAGGCAACCTATAAAAAAAGTGACACAAAAAGTGACTAAAGTCATAAAGTTAAGCCATTAAGCCTTCACAAAAATGCTAATAATACGTGAAGTATGAAACCAGTAATAGTCATAAACTGATCTTCACTTTTTAGAATCTAAGTTCAAAATGTTGCTCATTTATGAAAGTTTAGAATAAAGAACTGTTCATTTTAGATCAACTGTATATTTGTATGGATTAGAAGATATAATAGTCAATATATTAAACTATTTAATGCTAAAAATTCCCTTCATTTTATAACTGTTACTGAAATAAAAATTAATAAAGCTTAGATCAAAAAGTAATACCACAATGAAACATTTAACCAGTGAGCAAATTTCATATAGAAACTCCAAGAAAACACAACAAAATGTTTTTTTACCCTGAAAAAAACTATTAAAAGTATTACCCTCATTAAATCCTAAATGTACCTTCATTTCCAAATCAAATAATAGAGTACATTCGGCAGAACACTTTGTCCTCTTTAGATTTCTTTATCAAAAAGATAAACATTAAAAGATTGATTCTAATATGAACAGGGAAAGTGTTATTTTGAAATGAAGGTGAACATGTTGATAATTTCATTAAACTCAAATGATATAATTAACTTAAATTCAGAAAATTATAAAGGTTGGATGGCTCAGGGGAGTTGTTTTTTTTAAATCAGACCTTTCACCTCTAGGTTACCATTTTGAATCCAAACCATATAAAAAGAGACTGAAAATTGCTAACACATGATGTTACTTGATGGCTTATAGGAAATTGGTTGGTGGTCTGAACTTAATCCCATGGACAGGTATTCACGTCATTAAGAAGGCCATCAGTGTTTGCAGTAATTTATCTCTTTTCATCCAGGCTTAAAAGAAACAAAGGAATTACTTGTAAAAAAATCTCTCGAGGGCAAGAAAGGAATTGATTTAAATAGATTCAGAAAAAAATTAAACTTTTCTATAAATAATATCTGAAGCATAGAAACTCTGAGGTTAATAATTCAGTTCTTTTGGTATATAATTTATCCATTTCAAAGCAGAAAATGATCTTTGAATTTGTCAGTATTTGGGGACAACAAGGGAAAACAGAACAATAGATATTTGGGCAGAATTTTCACAAAATCTGTTGTATGTGTGCATTGAGTGTCTGTGAATGAATAGATTCCCACAACATGTATTTAAATTTTCTCGAAACACTCAGCATAGTGTTAAACATACTCATATATCTCTAAGTATGGTAATTTTAAGTCCAAGAGAACTATTTTATAATGTATACCTATGTGATAAAAAGTCTAACATTTAGTAAACTAAACTTTGGTTCTATAAATGAAAATAGTCCTGAAATTTAAGCATAAGGTATACTTGAACTAGAATTTAATTTAAGTCAATTCAGTTAAGCTTAAACCACAGAAATTGAAAATCTCAGATTGGAAACATCCTTCGCTATTTCCTTATGCAACTTCACTTCTTTCCTACCTGATATTTAAATTTCCTTCTTTAATGTGTGGTCCTTTTTTCCTCTACTTCAGTACATTTAGAAATGGAGAAATAATTTTTCATAAAACATTCAATTCCATTCTGAGGTTGCTTGAGTGAGGATTCTTCAGTGTATTGTGTTGAAATGTGCATATCCCAATCATATCCATCAGTAGGTCCTAATTTTGCCTTCTGTGGTGACATCTAAAATGTAGATAGTCTTTTCCCCAGTGATGTTTTAAATAGACCCCACCTTTCATGCATATTCATGCATGTTCAGCTTCCGCCTGAGACTAAATAGCTAACAATTGTTAGAGCAGTGATAGAAGCCCTGGCTTGCCAACTTTGCCAAGTCCTGTGCTTTTAACCATGATGATACGTATACTGTGTTTACATTGCTGAAAAGAAGAACAATGGTTTTATGAAGGAAAAAGAAGTAACGAAACACATGTTGCAGAAATACCACTCTGAAGACAATGTAACACAGTTTTAAGGGGACAAGACCTGGACAGGTGTCTGGATAGGAGAATGCAGGTTGGGAAGGTCTGGGTGGGAGTAATTTACAAATCACAGGACTGGTTGGGTATCTCAGCGTCAGGGAGGGAGAGGAAGCTAAACTAAGTCTGTGACTCTAGTTTAAGATACTGCGAAGATGTGGTGCAATCAGCTAAGTTAGGGTCCTAGGTGGGGAGCGGAGATTGCCCATCCTGGTGGAGGTAAGTTTTTCTTTCAGACTTTCATTACCTACACTGGGGGTGAGGGGGCTTTTGTTCGCTTTATTGAGGTATAATTGACTGATAAAATTGTAAGATATTTAAAGTACAACGTGATCTCTTGATATACATAGTGAAAGAATTCCTCTCATTGACTTTTTAGCACATCTATCAACTCACATGCTTACCTTTTTTTTTTTTTTGGTGAGAACATTTATGTTCTACTCTCTTTGCAAGTTTCCATTATACAATACATTGTTGTCAACTATAGTCATCATGTTATACATTAGATCTTCAGACCTTACTCATCTTATAACTGAAAGTTTATACTGTTTTACCACCCTCTCCCTATTTCCCACATCCCTTGCCCCTAGCAACCACTTTTCTACTCTCTGTTTCTATGATTTCACATTTTTTCACATTCAGGTTCACATATAAGTGAGGTCTCACACAGCTGTATTGCATTTTAATAAATTTAAAAGTTTAGATATTTGGAATAAGGATTCTAAGGTGAAATTCCAAGTGAAATTGAACATATTTTGATGAATATGTAGTTATTTTTTAAAAAATTCAGTATTCCACATATAAAACAATAATGGATTCAATATTTTTCAATTATTTTATAAAATTGTTCTACTGTAAATATTTGTAGAATTTCTAATGTGCTAATTATGACAACTGAAGTTTTCTGAAGACCTCAGTGGGTCTTTAGAGATCCTAAATGAAACTTTAGAGTTAATGCGACAAATTAAGAAATTGAGATGCACAGAGATAGAGATTTGTCCACACATACACAGCTAGTAAATGAAAAAGCTAAAAATCAAATCCAGAAAGATGAAGTGGATCAGATCTGAAACATTTTATACCAATAATTTCATGCCAAGTAAGCCTCCAAGATACTTGAAATTTTTACACAAAGCCTCATGTCTGTCAAAGGACTCTCACCCCTCTTCCTTTTGTAATAAATACCCTTAAAAGGATCAAAGCACTTTTGGTACCAAACAAGATAATGTAATTGATGGTTTTCTTTATTGAACAAAAAGCCCGAATCCATAGGGTCAAAGTTCTTTATTTCAGGAAAGCCTACAAGCTGGGACATGTGTAACTGTAGTGAATAGGTCAGGTCACATGGAAGTTGTACTTGACAATAAGCATATTTCTACTGTAGAATTTTTTTTTTTTTTTTCAGTAGGATGTAGGATTTAGGACATAAATCCTTTGCATGACACATCAAAATTCATGCAGGAGGGCTTCCCTGGTTGCGCAGTGGTTGAGAGTCCGCCTGCCGATGCAGGGGACACGGATTCGTGCCCCGGTCCGGGAGGATCCCACATGCCGTGGAGCGGCTGGGCCCATGAGCCATGGCCGCTGAGCCTGCGCGTCTGGAGCCTGTGCTCCGCAATGGGAGAGGCCACAACAGTGAGAGGCCCGCGTACCGCAAAAAAAAAAAAAAAAAAAAAAAAAAAAATTCATGCAGGAGCAAATAGCTATCTCTGATCAGTGAAATAAGCTTGGTAGGACTATCAAAAGAGAGTGGTGAGGACTGTGGCAAGCTAAAGAAACCACACCAGAGCTCAATTCATATGGGAATATAAACATAATGTGGCCATTATGTTGTTGGGGTTTTTTTTCCAAGATGAGTTGGAAATTCAAGGTATTTGGTTTTGTTTTTATTTTAGGTGGAGGGAGGTGGGGTAGAAGATACACTGGTTTTACATCTTAAGGACAAATACACTTCATTTTTTTGGCCCAACAAAATAGAGCTGTAAATTTCACTTAATCTAAAATCCTTCAGTTTTCCATTTCCATTGTAACTGTATGAGATACTTTTGGGATGATGGAAAGTAATGACAGTGAAAACAAAATATGCAGATTTTTCCAAATAACGTACATCCTATGGAAAATTGCTGAAAATCACTAAGAATCTACAAGAATAATTTCTATACAAAGAAAAAAATTTTGTACTTATTCAGCTCTACTTTAAGAATATACCCAATATATGTTATAAACGAATGAGATTGAGAAATATTGTGTTTATAAATGCTTAATTTCTTTTCACTTGATATAGGAAAGTGCCCATGGTAGTTCATGTTGATAGCACAGTTACCTGGGGGAACATGTCTTTCGGGATGAAAAGCAGGGGATAGAAATCAGGAATCTGTCTTTCCACAGTGACAGTAAACTGCTGTGTCTTAGATAACTGGAGGTAGTTTAAGATCCGGAGTCAGAAAAATAAAACTGAATTATCTATCAGGAACACGAGTCAAGTTACCAGGCTGCGCTTGGAAACACAGAAATCTGGGTTATACGGTGAAACAGATGCAGCAAAATGAAAGTGAGACTGAACCGTAGTAGCTTGTGTCAGATTGCCCAATGCTGATGGGACAGAGTGGAGGTCAGAGGGGGGAGGAGGAGAAACTTGGCCTCAGTTTCAGAGGCTGAAAAAATTTACAAGCACGTCATCAAAAGACAGTGGAGTATCTGGAAGGCTTGAGTACCTGGCAGGATACAGTGGTGAATCCCCCACCACGTCTGGTTCACATTAAGATGTGTGTTTCAGCTTGCACACTTCCATCCTTAGCCAGGCAAGACAATCTGGGCCTAGAACAGAGGTTAACACATGGCTATATTTTTATACTTCTCTTAATACTAGGTTCTGGGAAACAGACAACAAATCTAAAAATAGAAATCTAGTTCTGAGGCCAGGGACTGTTTTCTGTCTCTTCCTTCTTTTTAGTCCACTTTATCATCTGTATATTTGGTCTCCAAGGACACTTTAAAAAAGCCAGTGCATCTCCTCTTTAGTTATGATGTTGAGAAAAGATATGGTCAGAGTCCAGTCTATTGAACTGTTTCATGTGTCTTGGTTAAGGACCAATAACTATTTTGAGTGAAAACTTTACTTAACAGAACAATCTGGATAAAATTCTAAAATATTGTGGCAAATCTAGTTTCACCATTCTTTGAAGACATTTTCTAAACATGTACTACATGTCATGTACTGTTATTGGGTTCTTTGTGTGTGTGTGTGTGTGGTTCTCGGGCCTCTCACTGTTGTGGCCTCTCCCGTTGCGGAGCACAGGCTCCGGATGCGCAGCCTCAGCGGCCGTGGCTCATGGGCCCAGCCGTTCCGCGGCATGTGGGATCTTCCCGGACCGGGGCACGAACCCGTGTCCCCTGCATCGGCAGGAGGACTCTCAACCACTGTGCCACCAGGGAAGCCCTGTTATTGGATTCTGAGATAAACAATATATACATGGTCCTAACCTTCTCAGATATCAGTTTCAAGATAGAGACAGATCTGCAGACAAATGATCAAGGTGTGATGAAGCACTGTTAACATAGATGTGTAACAAACGCGATGGAAATACGGAAGAGCAAGGCTGATATTTACCTTAAAATTAGGGAAAATTTCACTCTCCATTTTAGAATAAAAATCCTTCAAATTCTTCTATAAATGTTTCTTTTCTTTGCTCACCAAATACATTTACCTAATTCATTATTTGATAATAATGAACTAAACTGAATTTTGTTGCACTAATTTGCTGTGAAGGCCGTAATACAGTATCGTAAGCTTAGTGGCTTAGACAACAGAAATTTATTTTTATTGTCTCAGTTCTGGAGGCTAGAAATCTAGCCTCCATATCGAGATGTCGACAAGGCCATGTTCCGTCTGAAAGCACTAGAGAAGGATCTGTTCCAGGCTTCTATCCTAGCTTTTAGTAGTTCCTTAGCTTGTGGCAGCATAACTCCAGTTTTCACATGGCATTCTCCCTGTATGCATGGCTCCGTGTCTAAGTTTCCCCTTTTATAAGGATACCAGTCTTATTGCATTAGGGGCCCATCCTACTCTAGCATGACCTCATCTTAATTAATTATATTGCAACAATTCTGTTTCCAAATAAAGCTATATTTTGAGGTAGTAGGCATTAGGGCTTCAACTTATGAATTTGGCAGCGGGAGCAGGGGCAGTGAATTCAACTCATTTTTCTCAAGCTTGTTTTATGATAAGAGGCCTAATTTCCCTCCAAGGGTGGGATACTCTGAATCTGAATTTAGGTGCTAATTTTACCAGATGAATACAGATGGCAGCGTACGTTCTGTCTACTGCGGGTGCTTAGGAAATATTGATAATAAGGTCTGCAAAGTATCTGGACGTTTGAATGTTGTTGTAAGAAAAATAGATGACTCTAAGCTGTTCTGAGATCCAAGTTCAGAGAAAATTTCCCTAGTAACAGTCAAGTGTGTATTGGATTTATGATTTTTTTTTTAAAGGTGCTTTTAAGTTTTGCTGAAAGATTTGTACGTTTTTCAGTTATACTACGAATTCAACGTTTCTTCCATGGCTTCTTGCAAAAGAGAATCTGTGGTAATACAAACCTGTTCGGTTAGATGCATTCAATCTGGAAGGAATAAGAATGGGTTCACCACCATGCAGTTTGGTTTGTCTGCCACTAGGTGTTATACTGAAATGGTTAGAAAAGTGAGACAGACACATTGTTTTATTTACATAAAGAAGGATAAACTATGGTTCCTATACATAAGTGTTGGTAGATTACCAAAGAGTGATTGGCATATGTTAATAAGAAACCTATGTTTCATTTTGATTGATTTATCATACCGAAATACAGGACATAAGCTTTGCATTACAACAGAGGCCTGTTGCACAGAACATGGGGTGGGGGGCAGGGTTGATAGACTTGATAGACTGAGAAACTTGTTACTCTTGCTACTCTGACACAAGTGGCACGTTTTAAGAGGTGGCATAACTGATACTGAGATTTGTACATTGTTAAAAATTTAAGTCATGACATTTGTGTCACTGTTGGATAATAAATTTTTTTTTTTTTTTACAAGAGCAGTATTTGGATACTCAGAGAGCTTCTGTCACTTCTGAGTCATTGGCCTGAGAATAAAAGATAAGAAATTAAAAATTAGCAGTAGCAATGACATAATCAAGTTTGACATTTTCATAGAGAACATTATACCAAAGGAAAACATGTGGGTACTCAAATTTTCAAAAGAAAAGTTAATGGGAAAAACAGAAGAGACGAGTCAGAAGTTTTCAAAGAGAAAAGGTAGAAAATTAAAATCTGTAGAAAGAGCATAGAATCTGCTTAAGGATACACTATTAGAGATTAATGAACACTGAGAAAAGCAAAATAAAATGATAAGATGTGGGAGGTTGGTCAGGATGCAAGATAGGTGATAAAAGCCTCCAATACTGACTTTTAGGGATAATGTCAAACAAACAAACAAACAAAGATCAAAGTCTTCTCCAAATGCAACATACAACAGCCTCCTTGAGATAAGTATGCCAGAAATGCAAAATCTCCTGGAGACTGACTTGGTCTATTACACTGCTGTGTTGGGAATGAAACGATGTGAAGAGATTGCAAATAATGCAAAGGAATTGAATGGTTGCTTTGTGCCTGGCCTTCCCTCCAGAATGATAAAGAAGTGTCTACCCTACAGTTACTTTGTGCAGAGAAGGAAGGTGAAGAACTGTCAGAGAAATCAAAACAAAGACTTGATTGAAAAAATATGAGAAATTAAGTGGCCATAAATCACTAAGTTCAAATGGTGTTCATCTAAAACTTCTGAAGAAGTTAAAGAAGGATGTAGCTAAGCCACCACCAAAAATATATCAACACCTTCAATCAAAGAGGAGGGTGATGAATGCCCATCCATCCGTAAGAATAGTCCAGTACGACTTCTAAGGTTAGGTTTTAATAAAAAACATGGTGTTGTATAGAATTATTCATGCCTTAAAAAAAAGTGTAAATATTTTTCCCCTGTGGAAAATGTGTACTTTCATGATTTGTTTATTTTTTTTCTGTGTATTTCTCCATACATTGGCTTTCTCCCCTGTTTTTGTTTTGTTTTTGTGGTGGTGGTGCTTGTTAATTTCTGAGTGCATTTCTCCATAACTTTGCTATCCTGAACATTACTGAACACTATTTACTAGACACACACTAATTGGTTACCAGGGAGAGGATTGTAATCCAGGCTGAAATAACTCATGGCAGAGTTTGTTAGTTGTCAACTTGATCTGGTCAATAAGCAATAACTTTATTGTTACAACATGTGGTAGGGTTTTAGATACTAAGCACAATGCTGAGAAGAGCACAATCAAACCTGCTTGGTAAACTTGATTACCCAAAGCAATGCGTGCATCTTTGCCTGAGAATTTTCTCACATTTTGTGACAGTTGTTATAGTTAAGTTAGAGTAATTCCAAGATGTAGAAATTAACACAAATTAATAAATGGCTTATGAGCATGTCAGTTTCTTGTGATGAATTCAGGGCCTCCCATTAATGACCAGGCATTGATTGCACAAGAGACTACAGCTGACTGTTTAATTCTTAGCAGGTGGGCACAGGCCAGGCCTTCCCATCTTGCACTGGCAGTGAACCTTGAACGTGACCTTTCCAAGGGAAGGAGGGGAATTCATTGACCATGTTTACTTTATACTGAAACTCTTTTTAGATGAAGGCCCCTAACTGTGCTGAATTGTTCTTAGTTAAGAGTGTGAGATGTGTGGCATGACTGGTGTTTTTGACAGTCTCAGGAACACTTAACTTCATTCGTGAATTTCAGCCAGCTCCAAAGCCATCCCTATGCCCAGAGAATAAGTTCATGGTGGAAGCAGATGAGCTTCTTAAGGGATTTTCATAAAGGTGTGATGTCCTGTTCACTTCGTTTTGCTAAACGTTAAGGAGGGAAGGGATTCAGGGCATCCTCCTGTGACTGCCCCATTCTTGGGATTAATAAGCCAGGACTGCACGGTGTCTTCTTAGCTATTACCTCCTCAGCTCAACTGCTTTATCCAAGCCATCCAAAAATCATCATTTGTTTTTACTGTTTTACTGAATTGGGCAATTATTCCAGAGCAATTATGGGTATTCTTGTTTTCCGTCTCCTGAATCATATCCTTCTTTCCAAACTGTGACATGATTCCTTAAAATACACATCTGTCGGGCTTCCCTGGTGGCGCAGTGGTTGAGAGTCCGCCTGCCAATGGAGGGGACATGGCTTCATACCCCGGTCTGGGAAGATCCCACATGCCGCGGAGCAGCTAGGCCTGTGAGCCATGGTCACTGAGCCTGCGCGTCCGGGGCCTGTGCTCCGCAACAGGAGAGGCCGCGACTCTGTTCATCAGAAAAATGTACCTGTAAACATTTTAGCAATTCAATTCCAGGTGGTTCATAAAGCTACAATAACCATCTCCAGATTAAGGATGCTGGGCCAGCTGATACATTGAGTGCGATAAACTGAGTTGGAACCCTCATTCTGCATAGAGACTTTGTTCTCTACTGAGTGTCAGGGGTGTTACCTAGCCACACTTAAACATGTTATCTACTTTTCTATCAAATGGAAGTGTAAGATGCTCTTCATGCATGAGATGTAGTGGAACTATTACTATATTGATCACTAGGATAACTAAACCTAACTCCAATTCTAACTGTGATTAACTTGCTACGTGTGTAGTTTTATTAATTCTCTGAGCAATAGTTTCTTTATCAATTAACTAAATAGATTGGATGAGGTTTAATCTCAGGTCCATTCCAGCTTGGAAATTATATGACTACCTATATTTTTTAGGAAAAAGTTCCCACTCTTTATTAGGTGCTGACTTAATAAGAGAAGTCTTAAGTCAGTTGAGAGTAGAATTATATAAAATTGAACATCTGACTATTTAAAAAGAAATCTTAAAAATCATCATTTAATTTATATTTTCACAAATTTATGTCTATTTATGTCTGCTGTTAGATTTTTGTCTCTTTATATTTTTATTTCATGTACATAATTACTATATATATTATTTCATATGCCTTAGTTTTTTAAATACATTACCTTTTGCATGTTTAGTGACAAATATAGAAAGTATATCTTGGAAACAGAGTAAATTTATTCAATTTTGTAATTTGAGCTTTATGATTTGTAGGGAAAACTGAATGTCTTTCTTCTAAATTTGTATCTAGTTAGGAGGCGGAACCAAGGGTAAAGTGGTCTTCTGTGGGGTCAGCACCTGGGCTCCTATGTTTTCCTTTGCTAATCTCAGCTTGCAGTTTTCATTGCATTGCCCAAGAAGGTTGCTCCAGCTCTGGCCACCATGTCTGTATTCCTGCCACCTGGAAGGAGGAAGGGATGGAGAAGGACATCTTACTGTTTTATAAGGTCATTTCTCCTGCTTTTATCACATGGTCCATGACTTAATCACAGGCTAATCTTAGCTGCAAGCTTTATGCTAGGTGCCTTGTGCCTATCTAAAAATAGGGTCCATTACTACAGAAAAAGACAAGGTACATTTAGAGACAATTAGCATTCTTGCCACAAAAAACTAAGTCATCAAGATGAACTAATTTTATATAAAATAAAATATAGTTACTTCATGATTTAGTGGTAAGAACAGTTCTCAGTTTCCCCAACAGTCATTAATCTCTTTAACTACCTAATAACTTTGTGAGCTGTTGTACTATACATTTCCTATTAGTCCCTTCATTTATTATGTATAACTGAAATATTTTATCTCGTCAGGAAAGTTTCCTTTAATCTCTCATCTTATTTAGATACTTCTCTGTAATTGGATATCTTCCATATCATACACTAATCTTGGCACTTATGACACTGTAATCATTAGTTACATGCCTATATCCTTTATTAGAATATTCCTTGAGGGCAAACACTACATCTGACATGTTTTTGTAACCTCGGTCCCTAACATATTCCTGGAACGTAGTACATTCAATCACTGCTTGTTGAAAAAGAAATGAATAGACTTTGTGAGGTAATTTACGTGCAGTAGCATACAGAACACTAGCAATTGCTTGGTGCATGTAAATTAGAAATCAACTATCAGGTATACCACATGTATTTGTTTAAGCTACCCTACTAATATGAAAGGCCTTTGAATCATTGCTCTAATCTAATGTAACCCAAAGAATAAGTAGCTTAAAAATACCCCTTTTGCTCCTTCCTCCCCTGCCCCCGGGTCAGGAAGTGAGGAAAATGATAATCCTGAGCTGTGATTCCAGTTTATCCTGTGTGGAGAGTCATGTCAAAATTCTGGCCCCATCTTTTGGTAGCTGAGAGAGTGGATAAACAACCTCTCAGTTTTCAACTCCTTTTTTATTCTGGACGGGCCTGAAAGGTTCGCTCTGAACTCATTGATAAAGAAAAGGAACTGACACTCTTCTGACCTGACTGCCAAAATGAAGCATTGCCCCCGAGAGAGGAGCCTTGCACATTGTGAGGCCATTTAGAAAATATTTCTCTTATTCTTTATGGATTCAAATCGCTACTGTTGCTGAGAATAGGTGTTTATCTTTGGGTGGGGTGTGAGTGTGTGTGTGTGTGTGTGTGTGTGAGAGTGTGTGTGAGTGTGTGTGTGTGTGTGTGTGCGTGTATGTCTTGGTTCTACCATTACTCCCTAGGCAAGTCTCCCTCTCCCTGAGTGCATGACACGTATTACCTAAGCTGTGTCAGGGACTGCAGGTCTAGGCACACTCATGGAACACTGAACCCAAGATATTGACCATATAGTCTCAAGAAACAACGTGCACAGAACGGTCTGGTAGAAACTCATGCCACGCACACACTTTTCTCTGCCCATTTATCCCTTTTTCTCTGCTCATTTGGAGACCTTGAGGTCACATTATTAGACTGTTCCTCAAACCTATCCCCAGTTCCTAGCTCTGGGTTAGTCCTTAGCAATCCTTACTTAATCCTTCCTGCACTCCCCTTTAGATATCAGTGACCACCCTACACTGCCTTTGTACCCCTTCCCTAAACTACTGCACCCTTAAGAAAGCCCCAGTCCTGTGAGTAGCTTGGCTGCCATACAGTCTCAGCCTATATCCCTCTTCTTCTTTTTGGAGCTTTTTCCTCCTTTCAGCCTCATGAATCCTTCTGGTGTTGCAGCCCTACCTCACCCCAAATCCCTCATCCTCATATTCCTAGCTCAGTTTTTAACACCCTAACTCTAATTTTTCATCCTTTTGTACCCCCAAGTGTTGTCCAATCTTTCCCCTCAGTGATGGAGTCCCTTCTTACAGGTGCAATGACAGACGTCGCAGGTCCCTCCACCATTCTTGTCAGACTCCTGCAACCTGGGGTACAGACCTAGACCTGCTATGGAACATCGAGTCTTTACCATCTAATAATGGTTCTGATACTTTTATCTTGGAATCTTCTATCTGTTTTCCTTAGTTTATCTCCCTCAACCACCAGATTTATTTTAAAAGCAAGCCCCTTTGTGCCGGATACTCAGTTCTCTTGCTGCCCTTCTAAGCTCTTCCCTGTGCGACAGTGGAGGAAATCTGGGGAACCACATTTCCCTGACTCCCTGGCCTGCAGGTTTCTAGTTCAGATCCAGTCATGGGAAGCACCCATGCAAAATTTAGAAGGCAAAGAAGGAAAAGCCGTTGTCCTCTGATAACATCTGTAGCTGGGCCACAGGCGTATGTTTACAGCAGCCTGAGAATTGGTCACAGGTTTTCTAAGAATCCCCAACTGTAGGTAGATCAGCCATTGTTTCTGACTTCCTCAGACTCTTTACTCCCAGGTTCCTTGAAAGGTGTCTTCCTGACTTTCATTCCTCCAGTCCTTCTCACTGTATAAAGTCTCAATTTTGACTCCTTAAGTCTACTTCCTCTCAAAATGCTTGAAATGACCTCGATTATCCTGAAAATACCCTGACCACTCATTGCTTAAGTAAAAAAAAAAAAAAAATGCTACATGGATATATCAAAAATGGCAAAGGTGGTACAACATTCAGGAAACTTTGGAAATAAGGAAAATAAACAGACAAATTTACTACCTTGGCTGGTGGGTAGATTCCAATGTGGGTTGGACTTGAATCCATCACGGTCATGGGCTGGCTGTGGTCTTGATTAACCATCTAATTGTACCCGGAGCATTTCTCTAGCCAAAGGACAAAAATTCACATGGCTTTAGTGGGGCAGCAGGTAGCAAAAATAAATACAGCAGGCAGAATATAACCAATGGAGAATAGCAGTTCCATGGCAAACCAAAAATTGCACTCTTCTTCTGAGGGGTGTAGGCACTGCACGATATCCGCTAATTATTTCTATGCTGCAATAAGGAATTTGGGTTTCCAAATTTTTCAATTTATCAGAAGAAGCCAAGAATCTTACCTTTTATATAAAGTCTCCAAAATTTAATTTTTTGGAAATGAGTTAAAAAACATTTCTGACCATTGTATTTACCCCCCAAACACAGTTACTAGTTGTTTCTAGCCCATAGACTGATGTTTTGTGACCTCTGGTCTAGACTTAATAATTCAAATAAGGGGATATGTACAGCTGGAGGCAAAGGAAAGGTCATGAGTCAAAATCAATTTCTATTAAAAGGGATTGAAATGCTTAAATGGTGGGTAGAGATCTGAAACATGGAAATATGAAGAAAGAGGCATCTTTCACAGTGGGATACACAAACTTGAGATCAGGGAAGGAGAAGCTAGATTAGAACATGGGGTGTAATCATGAGACCAGGTTTCTCTCTGTGGCTTTAATTACTAGGTGCATTCCCACCTGAACTACAGGAACAGATAGTTCAATCCTCTGTACATTTTACCTTCCTAAGTTATTATTCCCTTGAGTTACCTAAAGTCTGATCCACTCCTGTGGGCCTGAGAGGTGGTGTGGTGTGGAGAATAAATGGGCAGGGCGGTAAGGAGAAACGCGTCCTGACACCTCATTGTACCAACCTCTCACTGTGTGAGTCAAGAAGACCCGTGAAGAGGGTGTGGAAGAAACCAGCAGCAAGGCGAGCTGTGAGGAGTCCCTGCCAGAGCCTCCAGCACCAGAGGCAAGCACAAATAGAGGCTTTCTGTGGACCAAACACGAAAGAAATGAAATCACTGGAAGACGTGAATCCTTGAAATGAAGGAGAGGGTCCTAAGTGCTTGATCATAAATCAGTAAATTATCAATTTTATATGCTTATGAAAATGGTTGATTTTTCTTATTTTGATCATACTATGCTTATTTAACCATAGTTTTGATGAATGTCCCAGAAAAATAAAGCATTTCCTTTTATGTGGTTTTCAACATACTGAGAGAGGTGGTATTAGCCTCTCACAGTTTGTAAAAATTAATAAATATCAGCTAGTTCAAATGAAGCCTTTTTTTTGGTAAAACAATAAATTTCAGGGCCTGTTTAGATAAATTCCAAAAGTTGTGTTATAACGTGTCATATGTTAAAAAATAACCTATATGAAGCAACAGGTTATTCTTAATAGCTTATTCTTATAGTTTTTGAATTGTTTTTCTCCACATCTGTGTGAGGTAAAATACTATACCTCTATGGCTCACTCTTTTATCATCAGCACCCGTCACAACATATGGCACAGAACAGGGAAGAAATCAACAACTATTCATTGAATGAATGAACAAATACGTGAATTAGGAGAACATTGTCTTGATTTTTCCTAGATGGGAAAAATTTAATAAACAAAGAATCTGCCTTTCAGAATTTTTACTCTTAGTGATCAGAAGCATGACTTTTGAAGACAAATGTAGATTCAAATACTGCTCTGCACTAGAGTTGTGTGATCATGAACAGATCACTCAAACCCTCAGTTTTATTTTAGTCATCTTTATACTTAGAATGACACCAATTTCAAAAAGTTGCTTTGGGATTTAAATGATAACTTGTAACTTAAAAGATGACTGGGTTGATAGCAGGATAGAGAATGCTAGCATTATTTAATGCCTATCAATGAATCATGACTGCAGAGGTTTCTTAGATTCTGCTTAACTAAAAAGCCTAGTTCCTGATGTTCAATGGTGATATCCTTTCATTGTTATCTACTATTTCTCCTTCTCCTTGTTTTTCTCATTATTTAATTTTCACATTCATTTTATTGCATGTTGCTGAAATGAAGACAGTTTTCTTTGTATGTTCAGAAAAAGATGGCCGCTTTTTTGAGATATTGCTCTTGGCTTTGCGCAATTGCAATAAAATTCTGTGATCAATCTCCCTAAATGGAATAACTTCCAAATAATGCTAAGTTGCGTTACTATCTTATGTTTTGTTTGCTGAAGCTTCAATAGGCATTACATTATTATTATCAAATTGTTCCTAGGTCACCTGGTAGTGAATTAAATAATGCATGGTACAGGTTCCCCCACTCTTTGAAAACAGAGCATTACTATGAAACCTTTCCTAAGGTGAAATGGTGGAAAGTGAAGAAGAAATTACTTAGGACACATCTTCCTAATGGATGCACAAAATGAATCGAGATAAAGCACAGATGCTTATAGACACAGTTCAAAGCTATGGTGGTTTGATACTGAGATGCTGAGTGTAGTATTGGGGAAGGAGCTTGGTGTGCCACTCTTGCCACTCAGGGTACATGGTGCCTCTATAACGGCTCACTGCAAAACCAACACTGAAAGCTATTTTCACTTTTTGTTTTTATTCATAAAAGCAAAAATCCTCTTTGGATTTTCTTTCAGTTAGCAAAAACAGGTACTAATGTAATCTTTGTAAAAGTGAAGTGGCATAAAGTACACTTTTGTATAGTGGGGGATACATGTATTGTACATAGTGATTAAAAACCAACTCTAGGGCTTCCCTGGTGGCGCAGTGGTTGGGAGTCCGCCTGCTGGTTGGGGGGACGCGGGTTCGTGCCCTGGTCCGGGAGGATCCCACATGCCGCGGAGCGGCTGGGCCCGTGGGCCATGGCCGCTGGCCCTGCGCGTCCGGAGCCTGTGCTCCGCAGCGGGAGAGGCCACAGCGGTGAGAGGCCCACGTACCGTAAAAAAAACCAAAAAAAACCCAACCCAAGTATGAGTATCATGACTAAAACAGATAAGGCCACTGCCTTCACCAAGTTTATAGTTTAATCAAAATGAAGTATATTTGAAATAAAAATAAAATGAAGCTTCGGGAAAAATGACATTGCAAATACATCCTTTGAAGCTCACACTGCCCCACATTAAATACATAACTGTGATAAATAAAATATAAAAAAGCAAATATTAAAGAAAGTCACTTCCAAAGAATGATGCAAAAAAGATAAATATCTCCATGTTCAAGAACTGGAAAAGAAGTTGAGAGAAATCATCAAATTTGAAGGTGATGGCCTGTTGGACTCTAGATCTGGAAGCAGTCGGAAGTTGCTAGCAGTTCAGCTTCTGTAGAGTAGAAGAGGCTAAGTGTGTTCTGGGTAAATACTGGGAAAAGAGCCAAACTCACTGCTGGAAACCAGTGGCTGGAATGGGGCTTTCTACCCTGCGCATAAAAGAGGGGAAAAAATTGCTTGTGCAGGGGCCCTGCCTAGCATGAAGCAGTTTGCTTGGGGAGGCAGGAGGAAACAGGGCCAACCTCCCAAGCAGAAACTGAGGCAAATCTTCCATGGTTGGATTCATGGATATTTGAGCTAGTCCCCTGGTGTAAATTCCTTAAACGTCCAAAATAAGACTTGATTATGGACTGGGGTCCCAGGGACCAGGTAGATGCAACCACTCTAAAGAATAAGAGGTAGAGCATGGAGTGTGTGCCTGGAACTCAAAATACCAAACACATGAATAAATCCTATACTCCTAGAAAAATCTAAGAATAGCAACAATTTAAAATAACAGGATAGTCTAAACATTTATTACTACTGCTCTGAGAATCCTTAAAAAATACAACTGAGGGAAAAGTGTCAGTTTAAAAAATATATTTGAAACAAAATAAAGAAAAATGAAACAAATATAAGTAAAAATACCTTAGAAATCTTGGAAATAAAATTATTAGTTTTTGGAAGAAAAAAATAGTATATAAAAAACCTAGATTGACTCCAAAGGGGCATAGTAAACTGTAAGTAAACCATGCTGAGGAATTAACACAAAATGAAACATAAAAACACAAAGGTAAGAAGATATTAAAGAGTCATAGAAACAGAGATAGATCAAGATGACTCAGTATAAATGTAAGAGCAATTTAAGTAGTCTGAATGTGAAAAATGAGAGAGAACAAATATTTAATGAGATAATGAACTGAGAAGTTTCCAAAACTGAACAAGTCCATCTGATTAAAAATGACCACCAAGTATTGCTCAGGATAAATAAAAACAAATCTCTGAGAAAAACTGAATAACATCCATGATAAAGGATACGAAATTCAGTTACGTCATAAATAAAAGACAAATTTTCTTCAATGGTCTTATAACAGATTTCTTATGAACAGTAGATGCCTGACACAGTGGGGGTAATATAGTTAAAATCCTAAGAGAAAGATAACTGTCAATGACAAATTTTATATCCAGCTGAACAATTATCCAATTGCATAGCAAAGGCAATTTTAGACAAGTAAGGAGTAAAGGACTGTACTATCTTCAGATCATAGGATATAATTCAAGGGGAAAAACAAAATGAGAAGTTATCAATGGAATGCAAAAACAATGGTAAGCCCCAAATATTTTAACATGTATTGATCTACTTCATTAACTATTTCTATAAGTAAAATAAATACTAATTTTTGTTTCTCAGAGTGTAACACTAAATTCTAGAGACTGATATAAGAGAAGATGAAAGAAAGGTAGTTTGCTGGATTATTAAGATGTACTTAAGCCTTATTTTGTATGGTGAGGTTGATAAAGATATTGAATAGCTTAAGACATTATAAGAAGGATTTATAGTGAGAGAGTGAATATATAAACACACAGTGGCATTTTGTCTGAAGGATAAAAGAATTCAGACCTGCAACCTCAGCAGCAACCAGCCTGAGAAGCCAATGCACAACTCTTGCAGCAATTGGTCCAGAATAGTAGTGACTTCAATGACTATCAGTTCCCTATATTTTGCCCACTAACTCACTATCCACCAACAAAAGCCAAAAATGTTTCCCAAACCACTCACATAAGATGTCTTACTTCTAGTTAAACTTGTCTCTAGCTTCCACCAGCTAACAATGTATAATCACAACATACCTGAATCCTTCCCTGCTTTCATTAAAAAGCTTTTCCTCTCCCCTGCTTGGCTTTAAATCTCTACCAAAATCAAATGATGGTGGCCAACTCCCTTGCTATAACAAGCTCTGAATAAATAGTCATACTTTGTTCTCATTTGGATTGGCTTTATTTTCTGCAAAACTAGATATGCATGGCTAAAACCATCAGAGATAACCATTAAAATAATAGACATACAATTTATAGCTAGTAAATAAACAGAGCTATAAAAGAAAAGCGAGAGGGAGCATAGACATCTTTATCAATTTAACAAATGTCAAGATAGGGGAAATTAGGTAGAAATAAAAAATATTAAAGAACATCAAATAAAATCTAACAAATAAATCAAAATGTATCAATAATAGGAGGATTAAATTCATCAATTAAATGACAGAACTTCAGATTGTATAATACTGTATGCAATGTAAAAGCTATAGCAAATATAAAGTGACATGCACAACCATCTAGAAAGACTGAAGTTAATTTTCATGTAAAGAATATAGGAAACAAATACTAAACACATGAAAACAGCTATTTTAATATATATTAGTCATAGACAAATTTAAAAAGTCAAAAGCATTAATTGGAATACAGGTTTGAATTGCATAATAATAAAAGCAAAGCATAATATAAATATATAGTTCATGACTGTCCATGTTTTAAATAAAATAATCTTGGAATACACAATGAAAAGTGGATAGTAATCTAAAGAGAAATTTTAAAAGTCACCATATAGTTGGAGACTTAAATTATGGAAAGGTAGCAGATTGTATAAAACAGGAAATGATCTATAAAACAAAACAAATATCAACAAGGAATTAGAAGATTTGAAAATAATAACTAAAAGACTTGATGCAAAGATATAGAACCTATTAAAATATAATATAAACATTATGTATAATATATTATGTAATAATATAAAATATAATGAACAAATCCAATACATTTAAAAACTTGAACTAAGTAGACAATCTTCTGAAATATATATTTACTACCAAAATTGTCTCATGGTGAAAAATAAAACTTGCATAAGCCAATAAGCATTTTAAAAGTGTAATAAGTAAGTGAATGTCTACCCCTCAAAAATATCTTAGACACAGTTGATTTTAAAGTGTATTTTTAAAATCAAACCTTCAAGAAGTAAATAGTGACTTTTACAGACTGTTTCAGACAATACGAAAAAATGAAATCTATCCTGAAAATTTTATTTCTATGGAATCATACAATACGTGGTTGTTGTGTCTGACTTCTTTCACATAGCATAATGTTTTGAGGGATCATTCATGTTGTAGCGTGTATCAGAACTTCATTTATTTTCATGGCTGAATAATATTTAATTGTATGGATATATGACATTTTGTTTATACTTTCATCAGTTTATGGACACTTAGATTTTCGTTTTCATGTTTTGTCTGCACAAGACATTTTATAAGGCATTTATAAACGCTATATAAGGGAGGAAGGGTAAAGATGGTGAAGTAAGAAGATGAGGAGCTTACCTCCCCCACCAAACACATCAAAATAAAACTACTTGTGATAAATTAATAATAATAAATAAATAAAACAAGGGCTTCCCTGGTGGCGCAGTGGTTGAGAGTCCGCCTGCCGATGCAGGGGACACGGGTTCGTGCCCCAGTCGGGGAAGATGCCACATGCCGTGGAGCGGCTGGGCTCGTGAGCCATGGCCACTGAGCCTGCGCATCCGGATCCTGTGCTCCGCAGTGGGAGAGGCCACAACAGTGAGAGGCCCAAGTACCACACACACACACACACACACACACACACACACACAGAAAGATCAGAGGGGAAATAAACAAAATAGAACTAAAAAACAATAGAAAAAAATCAATGAAACCCAGAGCTGGTTTTCTGAAAAGATAAGCAAAATCGACAAACCTTTAGCCAGGCTCATCAAGAAGAAAAAAGAGAGAACCCCAATAAACAGAGTAAGAAATAAAGGAGGAAAAATAACAACTGATACCATAGAGATAGAAAAAAATCATAAAAGAATACCATGAACAGCTATATGCCAACAAATTGGACAACATAGAATAAACGGACAAATTTAGAAACATAAAACTCACCAAGACTGAGTCAAAAAGGAATAGACAATTTGAATAGACCCATCACTAGTAGTGAAATTAAATTTGTAATAATAAAAAAAAAAAAAAAACTCCCAGCAAACAGAAGTCCAGAACCAAATGGCCTCACTGTGGAATTCTACCAAACATATAATGAAGAGCCATTATCTATCCTGCTCAAACTATTCCAAAAAAATTGAAGAGGAGGGAACACTCCCAAATTCATTCCATGAGACCACAATTACCCTATACCAAAACCAGACAAAAACACTACAAAACAAGAAAATTACAGGTAAGTATCTTTGATGAATATAGATGTAAAAATCCTCAACAAAATATTAGCAAACTGAATCTAGCAATATACAAAAAGGAAAGTATACCATGATCAAGTTGGATTTATTCCAGAGAGACAAGGATGGTTCTAAATTTGTAATGAAACAATAAAACAAGACAAAGAAAAACACAAAAAGAAACTAAATGTTATGAAGGCTAGTCACAAAAGAAGAACGAGGACATTTTGGGGGGCAGTAAAAATGGGAAAAAGTTTCCCTAAGAAAGTGGCAAACAATGAGAAGCAGAATACAAGTAGGAGACTACATTTTTCACTCATCGGACTGCCCAGTGTTAGCAAGGGTTGGGAGAATGGAATAGCCCTATGCACTGCTACAGGGGATGAAAACAAGTACCCTACTAGGAATGCTGATTTTATAATTCTTTTTTTCCTATTACAACATATTCGAGAAAATTGGGTAGAATATTCAAGACAGATGATACCAGTTGTTGGTACACTATCGTGTACTTTACTATGTACTTTATTATTCTGTTTGTTTGACCAATTTCACTGTAAAATGAATAATACAAGAGAAAGTAAATACGTGCTAAGAAGAAAAATAATAAATTGAGTCTACAAGACTGAATAACAGAAAGGATATAATTTATATTGTTTGGTTAGGACAGTCCTCTCTAAGGCCCTGACTTTTGAGCTGAGACTTTAATTAGTTAAATAGAAATTTCCAGAGGCATGGTTGGCAAAAGAGCTTTCCAGACAAAGAAAAGGGCAGATATTAAAGCTCTGGGAAATAGTTTGGACATTTCTAGGGATAGAAAGGAGGCCAGCTTAGCCTGAGTGGAGTGAAAGATTAAAGGGATCTGAGTGAAGGTGACTGTGGAAAGGGCTGTTTATTTTATTAAGAGAAATAGGAAACCAATTGAATGATTTTTAGACAGGGACATATTGAAATCAGGTTTGTGCTTTATAATTTTGTTATTTCATGAGAGGACTAGATTAAAAGGGTCAAGAGGAAACCAGGAGACAGTAAATTGAAGACTGCTGCTCTTATCCAGGCAACAGATGATGGTAATGTAGACAGAGAGAAATGGACCAATTTAAGAAATAGTTTGAAGTAGAATCATCAGGATAGACAGCATGTGAAGAGTGAAGGAGAAGTTTTTGAAGTATGGCTTTCAGACTGGCTAGAGATCAAGACTGTAGACACCAATGTGGAGAGAGATTTTTAAACGCCCAAATAGATATAAAACTAAGTAATGACAAACATATATTGTCTAATATAATGTATTACTTCTTCTTTTAGTATTCTTTAAAATGGGAATGTTTACTTCTCACTTTTTAAAAGTATCTCTTTTCAAAATCACTCTTATAATATGTGAGTTCTCTTATGTATTGAGTGAGTTTCAAATAGTTTTGATTGGTCTTTAGTTGTAATTTTTAAAATCCAGTTGTCACGTTTCTAACAGTATTCATGATACTGTAAGCAATTGTGAATTTGTTTCTTTTGGAGAATATTAATAATTTACTATTTATGATAGTATACATCTTCATAAGACTTTGACATTTTAAAGATATTTTTTATAAAGAAAAGAGGAGTTGCAATTAGATACCTGGCAGCCAAGAAGAAAAACATCATGATGTTTAAAAACATTTAATCACATATTTTTCATAAAATTCCACTGAGGATTAATTGATTTTAAATTCAATAATTTGCTTTTTAATATTATGACAAGAACTCTGAGTTCTAAAAATAGGTAAAAACAATAGTCATCATAAAATTAGTTAACGTTTCTCAGGCACTCACCATGTGCCTAACACTGTACAAAGCAGTTTATAACCCTCTCAATAATCCATATGTTAAGTTTTATTATTCTCTTTTAGCAGATGGGAAAATAGAAGCAAAGTAGAAAAACTTTGAAAAACTAAATATGTCTGTTAGGATGAAATCATGTGTTTGTAGTTCTACTTTCTGGACAGCCAGAACTTTCACAGACCTCAAATTTGGAAGAAGAGTGTCAGGTGAGGCAAGCTTCCAGACCTGAATTAGGAAGTGGTTACTGTCTGGCTCCACATTATTATAAAGGAAATTACATTTTCTCACCTACGCAGATTACTGAATAGTGCCTTTAGATTCAGGGATGAAGATCTATTTTAGGTATCATCATGACAATTGTAACACAATCATATTTTTATTTTCAAAACAGGCTATTGGTTTTACCTGAAGAGGGTACTAAACACATCAACAGCCTAGTGTTGTTTCAGAAATCTTGCATGAGAAATGTCAGGAAGGGGGATATATAACATGCGTTTGTTCTAAAAGAAAGTAGGTGTGCATTTATAGAAGATTCCCGTCTGTGAAAGCAGTATATGATTGTAAAATTATACATTTTTAGCTAATATACTAAAATTAAACTAAATATATTCTGTTTAATAAATTGGCTCTACTCTCTCCATATTAGATGGATATTGACCAAAATATCCAGAGGAAAAAGTGGTGATTCTAATATTCATACAGTTAAAAACAAAATTAAAATAAATGGTGTATTAGTACTTTGGCAAATTACCGACTCTACTTCCAAGGACTTTTTATAGATGGATATTGCACTACTTTACCCAGTAAAGGAAAGTAACATTTTATTTGTTTTTAGGATATCGAAACCTTTGTAATTCAAAGTTTAACCCATAGATTACTGACTATTTACTGTCAGTTCATGAACATTTCAGTACACAGGGCTCTGCACCCCCTAGTCAGTATTTTTACCTTTTCTATATAAAATTCACTTGAGAATCTAAGTACAATTATTTTCTGTCAAAGGAAGTTGTGTTTATCTACATAAGCTTTTTTGTTTGTTTGTTTTGTTTTTGCGGTACACAGGCCTCTCACTGTTGTGGCCTCTCCCGTTGCGGAGCACAGGCTCCGGATGCTTGCCTCAGCGGCCATGGCTCACGGGCCCAACCGCTCCGCAGCATGTGGGATCTTCCTGGACCGGGGCACGAACCCGTGTCCCCTGCATCGGCAGGTGGACTCTCAACCACTGCGCCACCAGGGAAGCCCTATCTACATAAGCTTTTAAGTTTGCTTTTTAAAAATAATTATAGGATCCATGGAATCCTAAATTTGCCAGTCTGTATCTTTTTTTCTAGTCCAAGCAACGTTTTCAAACTAACAGACTACTGATTTAGCTTATGTTCAGCAAAGCCTAAATAGTGCAAACATTTCTTGTTATCTTGTTCTTTGAGTGCATTCATTTACCTATAAGCTTGGTCAGTTAAATGTGTTCTTGCATCACTACATATAAGATACAACTGCTGTCCTAAGATGACATCGTTAGGAACAAAATCAATGTATTTCCAAATACAGAAACTATTTTGGAACCTCTCTCCAACAGCATCAGTTGAAAAATATTTGCTATCTTCAAATTATTCCATTGAATTCTTTTTTAGTGGTATGAAGTTTCCACTATGTTTCTTCCAGGTCTCTTTCAGTCTTCATTTTACCTGTCTAATCTTGAAAAGTTTGTGATTTTTTTTTTCTCTTTGTTTTTCTTTTGTTAGTTTTTACATCTAAATAATTTTTCATTTGCCCAAGAAGGGTCTAGAGACCACACAAAGCTAGCGTATTTTTTTGCATTGGTATTCCTTTTCATCTTTACCTTGTAGCTCATATCAAAGCTGCAATTGTTTGCTAGCCAGCAAAATCTAATGGCTCCCTCTGGTCAAAAGCTGTCAACAGCAATCTATCCAGCAGTGGGGGCATTGCCTGAAATAGAAAAGCATCGCATATGGTCGTATTCCTTGGTGAGCTACAAACAAGTCCGGGCTTAACATTTTCAAATACAAAACCATTACTAACCCCACATAATAAGACTGGGGCACTAACATATCATTAATAGAGTCTAGTGTATCATTACTAGAGAATGTCACTTCTTGGTTCATTACTGTCCTATAAGTGAAAGACAAAACCAACCATTTATACTGTTTTTTTCTTTCCTTGATTTAGCAATGTGGCAATACGTCTGTTTCTTAGATGTTAGATCATGATTTATTAGGTGTCCAAAAGTAAACCCGTACTCCACAATGGATAAAGAAAACAGGCCTCAAATGATCAGTCCAGATTTCCTGCTAAGTATAAAGACTGCTAAATTCATTAGGGAATCCAAGAAAGGAAAACACTACGATATTAAAAAAAAAAAAAAAAAAAATCTCTCCAAAAGCTGTAAAGCACTATTTAGGAAATTCTGAGGTAGGTGATTTGTTTAACATTTGTGTTATCACAATAGTATTGCGTAATCCTACCGACACAGTCCAGTATAATGACTCTAAACATCAAACCAACTATTAGCCTCATGCTGAGTTTCCCATCCAGGCTAATTAAAATGCTTGTCTTCTTAAAACATTTGCACTCATGGAATTCCAATGGTTTTTCCACTTGTGGCCCAGCCTTTTTGACATTTCTAAGTCCAAATGCACTGCATTCTGTTACCTTTACTCACCTCTTTATTACTCTGTCCTCTTACCTGGATGCCAAAATTCTTTTACTAATTCCCCAGGATGAATCCCAAGAAAGAATTCACATTATCTGAGTTTAGAGGCTCAAATTTAAGCAGACTAAAAACAAAATATTCATCAAGTAGTTTTCGTACATTCTGCAGCCCTCTCCCAACCAGCTTTATATAATGTATAATGTATGATGGCGTGTGGTTGTTCTCAAGTTAGAAGTAAAATTCCTCATATACACATAAGCTATACTGGGCTTGAGGTATGGGATAAAATACGTGTCTAACCTTAATTCATCCAGAAGACACATTATCCAAGGTGTAGGCTTTAAGGAAAAAAGTGAAGGAGGAAAAAAGGTAGTCTTAGGTCATGTAGAAAAGGAACTGTTGCTCATTTGTTTACATGTAACATCTTGAATAGCAGGGTGTTATGTGAAAGTAGGAGAGTTGCTCTGCCCTGTGGTCTATTATAAAGGACATAATAATAAGGCTTTGAAAGTTTCTGCAAAAAAAAACATGTGATGTATTTTTACTAATTTCTTTCTAATTAAAAAACTTCCAGGAATCACTGGCAGGAAATTCAACCCCCAATATAAAGTTTAGACAACTCACTAAGTGCTGTTGTGTCCTTTAACGGAAATCTTCCAAAAATGAATGCACGATTCCACTTAAGAGATGATTATAAGCAACTGATGACAAATCCTATTGGAACTTACATTTGTTTAATCACACTAATATATCTCATAGTTGAACTTAACATGGGAGAAGCCTTCAGTCTAAATTCAAACACACGAGATTGACTTTGGTTTAGTGAAAGCATGGCAACATATTTGGTATTTTGTCTACTTTCCTGACATATAACTCTAAGTTTCAGTGACTTGGTAGTATGTTTTGTTCATTATAACATCTTCAAGCATACCTAAGATATCTGGGGTTTGGCAAGCTCCAAAATTACCTTGCCAAGAACATTTTCCATTAGCATTTACACCCATGTGTAATTTCAAGGAATCTGAATGTTTCTGATTAAATAGAGCTATTAAATGTACAAATGGTCCCTTGAATACACTATGATGAGCCACAACTTATTTTTAGGGGAAAAATGAAAAATCAAAAAGAATTCATATTTGTCAATGAATCCCAAATTGAAAATATTTGAATTTTTTCTAAACTTAAATCAAAATCTTATTAAATCCTGTAATTGAATAATATAGTCTTGTCATACATAGCATCCATGCAATTTCTATTCGTTTTTCCATCTCTGTTTTATTTATCAAATTTCGTCTAACACCGTGATGTTTTAAGTACTTTGACAAGCATATGTCATTTTACTACCAATGCTTTCCTGATTGCCTTTTAAGTAGTCTGAGTTGGAAGTAATAGAAACTGTCCAAAGAGAAGACCACAGTTCAGCTTGCCAAAAAACTCCTCAAAACACAAAAAATTAGGTAGACTTGTACATGGTGTCCCTTAGTCACTAACGTATAATATGTCAAGTAATTTATTAAATATCGTGTATAATAATGTATAAGTATGCATAAGCATACTGTGGTATTTTAAGCACTGTATTAAGGCATTAATACTTAGTATATAAAGGCACTAATACCTACTATATTAATACTGAAGGCGATATTTACTAAAGTTTATTTCATCTCTCTGGTGCTTCATGAGGTCTACTTGCCACAACTGTAATAAGCTAAGGGTCAAGTCTCAGTGAGGAGTGTGACCCTTAAACTTGAGAATCTTTTCATGTGCAAGGCATGCTATGTGGATCGAACTATGTTAACCTAAGGAACAATAGGTTCCAGCTGACTACTTGCAGAGTCTTTTCAGGAAAGAGAGCTTACAAGCTTCCAGAAGATCAAGGAGAGCAGTGATAGAGACCAGTTGAAGCGTTAGCTGCTAAATCGGTTTCTTGAAACCTTTCAGCATCTCTTCTATCAACATTTTTTTTTTTAACTTTGAGAGGCACAGTTCATGACTTCGTTAGTACGTATGGGAGTGCTCTTCAAACTGAGAGACGTTTTCCCCTGGAAAACACACTTTCTGAGGGAGAGGCAGGCATGGATAGTGTTAAGGAAGTCACTTTCCAGCTCCAATTTTCAACTTTCATAAATAGTCTTTGCTAAAATTTATTTACCTGAGAACACACTTGCAGTCAAGATGCTGTGCCAATTCCCTTTTCTGACTGCCTCCCCCATCACCATCTCATACTTACTCTCACTCTTCTTGAATGTTGCTATGCTATATTTGAACCTATGTGTAAAAATCCCTGGTGAACCAAACAAAGAACGAAACCATTGCCTGAGAAACCTCCTTTATTATCAAACAGTTGTACAAAAATTAAGAAACTCGATAGGTCTTAGTAAAGCCTATTTTTAGGCTTTTCAAAAGTTGAAGATGTGCATGACTTATAAAACTGGGTAACAAATGCTTTTATAATTCAAGTGGTTTCCAGTGTTTGCTTTCAACGAAACTGAAAGAGAACTTAATTGAGTTGTCAGCTAATAAATCATTAAAAGTAATTTTGGTAAATGATCACAATATAATTTTGGCATACAACACAGGAGTTTAAATAATTGAGTGATCTGTCTATGCAAGAATAACATTCATTCCCATTTATTTATTTATTTTTGAAATATGAAATGTGTTGCTTGCTGCTAACATTTATAAAAATAAAAAAGAGGAGTAAGATTGGGGCTGAATCGTAGATGATTCTAAAAACAAGTTATATTAATCAATGTCTGCATAGAATAATTAGATGAAAAACCCATGAATCTCATTAAAAATGAATAAAATTTTCTTTAAGAATTATTTATCAAAACTTGGTTATTGTACAACATGGGGAATATAGCCAATATTTTGTAATAATAACTATAAATGGAGTATAACCTTTAAAAATTGTGAATCAATATATTGTACACCTGTAACATAATATTGTACAGCAACTATACTTCAATGAAAGAAAAAAATTTAAATTAAAAAATAAAAACCTTATCATTATACTCTAAAACCATTAAATTAGATTAATACACCTAAAAAAACTTGGTCATATTGATTAATTATGTACTAATAGTAATTCTAATAAAACTGAATACAGAAAATCTTTTTAAAATCAGAGTTTACAATCATTAATTTTTTTCAAATTATATACACGTTTTTGTTGAATATGGTTCTAAGTCTTCAATTTCCTTGACAAATACTTTTTTCAATTATTTTAATTCTCTAAGTCAATATATTATTTTTGTAAAATATATCAAACTATTTTAGAGAAACTTAGCCCCTCATTTTTGTTATTAAAAAAATCTCAAGGGAAAAATGCACAACACAGAGAGAGAGATTGCCTATGTTAACAAATGTAGTGGATAATTTTAGCATCGTTAAGGGTAGGTAAACCAGACACTATGTAACATCTGTTGTAATATAATATGAAATACGAGATTTCAGCGGTGATAATTCTAGTAAAAAATGTCTCATTTGAATTCATCAAGCTTTCACATTTAACTTATAGTTTACTAGAAAGATAGCAAAAAAGGGAATAAACTAAAAGACATCAAGAGGAAGCATGCAGACAAAATCAGAAGGCAGGGTATCCTTTTGGAATACTGTCCCATTCCACATCAAAAAGTCAGTGTCAATTAAGAACGTATCTCGGGCTTCCCTGGTGGCTCAGTGGTTGAGAGTCCGCCTGCCTTTGCAGGGGACACGGGTTCGTGCCCCGGTCCGGGAAGATCCCACATGCCGCGGAGCGGCTGGGCCCGTGAGCCATGGCCGCTGAGCCTGCGCGTCCGGAGCCTGTGCTCCGCAACGGGAGAGGCCACAGCAGTGAGAGGCCCGCGTACCGCAAAAAAAAAAAAAAAAAAAAAAAAAAGGAAATCTGGAAATAGTCCAAATTAAGAACACAATACTGGTATAAGATAAAAATGGCACCTCAAATCAGGGAGGAAAAGATACGACTTTTTAGTAAGTGAGATTGTGTAATGAGAGCAATGTAGAAAAAACTAAATTTGGATTAGTCCTCACATCATATGCCAGGATAACTTCTACATGGATTAGAGATTTAAAATGTTTAAAAAGATGAATATACCAGTGCTAGAAGAAAACAGAGGTGAAATTTGCAACAAATCTAGAGTGGAGAAAACTGTCCAAACTATGACTTGATTTATGGACAAAATAATGGAAAATATATAGATCAATAGATTTGTCTAAATAAAAGTGTAAAGAAAAGCAAAAAAATAATCCAAAAAGCAAAAAACCAACACCTCCAGCATCACAAATACAATTTATACTATAGATAAAGGGTAGCATAATAAATATATTAAGATCTAAAAATAAAGAAAAACCCCAACACTCTAGAAAAAGGGACAAGATATACAGACAGCTCAAAGAGAATAGAAATATACATGCCCTTAAAAATATAAAAAAGTGTTCTGCTTTGCTCATAATAAGAAACTGCAAATTATAACTTCCCTGAGATCCCGGTTCTCACATATTGAATTGGCTAAAATCCTAAAGTTTGGCAATATCTTCTGTGGGTAAAGATGAATAAAACATTCTCCTATGTTGGTAATGGAAATGCAAAATGTTAGATCCGCTTTGGAAAGAAATTTAATAATGTACAACAATATCTATGCATTTGTCCTGTGACCCAATAATCCTACTTCTAAGAACATAGCCCAGAGACACACTGACAAAAATATAAAAAATAAAATGTTTTGTACAAGGCTATGTATGACAGCAATATCTGAATAATAAAGCCTGGGAAGAGAACAAATATACATCAATATAGGACATGAAGTTTTTGAATACACACAATAAAGCAACGCAATAGAGTTATAGGTAATACTAACATGACAAAAAGAATATGTTTATAAACAATAAAGGATTTTTCTCCAGTCTTTATTGTTAAATAAAGCTAGGTGAAGAAAAGTGGGTATAATGTACTATTGTTTATCTAAGAGGGAACAGTATAAAGCAAAATGTTAAGTATATAAGCAGTAATATGTTAAAATATAAGCAACACATGTTGACTCAATATATACATATGTATATAACTTAGGTTAAAAGTTGGAAAAATAATTCTAAAGTTAAAAAGTATATGGATACTTAAAGGAATAGGAGAGAGGATAATGAAGAGGACATAACTGAAAACTCTGAACATGCTTTGTTTTGTAGGTTTTATTCTAGAACCATGTAAATATTCTGAATAATTGTAAATCAAAACCATGTAAATATTCTGAATAATTGTAAATCAAAACCATGTAAATATTCTGAATAATTGTAAATCAAAGTTAAAACCAGAAAAATAACAATTCCTAAAACCTGAAAGCAAATTGAGACAAGTGAAACTATGCACTAAATTGATGGTATAGACGTAGAGTGGAACTATCCCAAGTGCCCTATAAATTAAAAAAAATTTTGTTCTAGTTCTGTGAAAAATGCCGTTGGTAATTTGATAGGGATTGCATTGAATCTGTAGATTGCCTCAGGTAGTATCATCATTTTAACAATATTGATTCTTCCAGTCAAAGAACACAGTACATCTTTCCATCTGTTTGTGTCATCTTCAAGTTTTTTCATCAGAGTCTTACTGTCTCTGGAGTATAGGTCTCTTGCCTCCTTAGGTAGGTTTATTCCTGGGTGTTTCATTCTTTTTGATGTGATCGTAAATGGGATTGTTTCCTTAATTTCTCTTTCTGATATTTCATTGTTAGTGTATAGAAATGCAACAGATTTATGCATATTAATTTTGTATCCTGCAACTTTACTGAATTCATTGATGAGCTCTAGCTGTTTCCTGGTAGTGTCTCTAGGATTTCCTGGTATAGCATCATGTCATCTGCAAACAGTGATAGTTTTACTTCTTCTTTTCCAAATTGAATTCCTTTTATTTCTTTTTCTTCTCTGATTGCTGTGCCAGCTCCTGGGGGGCAGACTGACAACCGTAAGTGGTTGTCCCTGTGAATCCTTTGATTACTCTCATGCTGCATTTACTGTTTACATTTGTTGTATTGTACATAGGTTTGTAAACATTATTGCCTAAGATATTTGTATATAACTAGGGCTTTGTAGCTTTTATTTATTCAGAAATCATATGGCATGTTAAAGACGTATGATGGTGTCCTACTCTGGGCAGCTGTGTAGGATCATCATGTGGTTAAAAAAAAAATATTCCCCCTCAAATAAATCTTTTAATGTGGAAACAATAAATTTCAGAGAAAAAAAAACAAAACGAAACCACTAAACTTCCAAAACTAACAAACATTTTTGTGGATGAAATTATATAATAATATTCAGACAAAAATCATTCAGTTTTGTTTGGGCAGAGCAAGTATGTCTTTGAGGATATGGATAAAACAGAATTGGCCTGAGTTAATTGTTGAAGTTAGCTGATGAATACATGGAGAGTTACCCTATTTTCCTATTTTATAAATGCTAGAAAATTTCAGTTATAAAAAGTTTTCAGAAGAGTGAGGAGGTAGGCAAACATGATAAAAGAGGTTTAAGAAACATCAAATAAAAATGAAAGGAGATTCTAAAGACAACAAAACCAGAAGCAATGCTTTATCTGAAATTAGGTACTGATTTAAATAATTTGGGATTCAATTAAGATAATTTAAATATAATCTATGTACTAAAGAGATAGAAAGTACAACAGAAATAGAAAAAATGGAGATAAATGTGTAGTACAGAAATGGGGAAATGGAGATAAATGGTGATAAAATGGAATCACAAAAGACTATGTACAGTAAGATCTCAAGATCTGGAAGTCAATATACTACTTATGTGGGTTGGGAGAATGTTAATTTTGTTGCTATTGCATTTACCTTCTGACTTTGTACAATGGATATTTACTGGCTCAATATGAATAGACGGTTATTTTATTTTAGAAATACAAGACAAATTTAATTTTTTACCCTAAAGCCAGTGTTGTTTCTCTTATATGTGAATGTAAAATATAATTATAATCTTTAAAATTATTCCCTATTTCTTTTGTTATATTTGAGAATGTTAATACTCTATTTTTTAAAAGGATCATTTGAAAACAATAATACAAATCTAATTGCATTAAAATGAAAGTCTTTATCACTTATTCTTTTATAATTATAAATATCTAAAATTTTTAAAGACCAGTTTTCCTGAAGTTAGTTTATTTCTACCACTTGCCACTTAAAAGCTTTTAGTTTTGGGCTTCCCTGGTGGCGCAGTGGTTGAGAGTCCGCCTGCCGATGCAGGGGACACTGGTTCGTGCCCCGGTCTGGGAAGATCCCACATGCCGCGGAGCGGCTGGGCCCGTGAGCCGTGGCCGCTGAGCCTGCGCGTCCGGAGCCTGTGCTCCGCAACGGGAGAGGCCACAACAGTGAGAGGCCCGCGTACCGGAGGAAAAAAAAAAAAAAAAGCTTTTAGTTTTGTAATTGTTACTACGGGGCATAACTAGTGATAAAAATGGGATTTTATTTCTGCCTGTACTTTTATTTACAAAATATAAAAATACATTTTTTTACCTTTTATGTTAGTAGTGAAAAGACCACCATCACTGCTAATTGATTTTTTTAAGTATTTTAACCCAATTGTTATTATGAAGACATATTCAGTGATGCAGACTATACATTACCTTTTTAGACCAGGACAGTATGTTACCATAGTATATTCTGTATAGTGTATGCTAAATGACAAACTATGAGAATAGTTGATGAGAATTTTGCATCGTCCAGTAACATAAGTACCAAAAAAAGCATGTCTTTTCTGGGGTAGAGAGAAGGTGTGCATTCCTTTTCTACAATTCCTTCTTTCAGTATTTTTTCCTTATTAATATTATTATTTACTACAGATGTTTCCAGGCTTAACAATGGTTTGACTTACTATTTTTCCACTTTATGATGATGTGAAAGTGATATGCATTCAGTAGACACCATACTCCGAATTTGGATCTTTTCCCAAGGTTGTGTTTTGTAGTACGATGCTGGGCAGCAGAAGTGAGCCACTGCTCCCAGTCAGCCATGCGATGGTGAGAGGAAACAACCGATACACTTACAGCCATTCTGTATCGGTACAACCATTCTGTTTTTCACTTTCAGTACAGTATTCAATTACATGAGATATTCAACACTTTATTGTAAAATAGGCTTTGTGTTAGATCATTTTGCCCAACTGTAGGCTAATGTAAGTATTCTGAGCACATTTAAGGTAGGCTAGGGTAAGCTATGATGTTTGGTAAGTTAGGTGTATTAAATACATTTTCAACTTAAGGATATTTTCTACTTACGATGGGTTTATTGGGGTGTAATTCCATCATAAGTAAAGGAAAAATTTAATTTATTTCATACCTATTCTTTTTTACCCCTCTCTTTCATAGCCTTCTTCTTGAGTCTTTCCTTCAAATTATAATCAAAACTGAAAAAAAAGATATATTTATTATAGGTGATACTTACTAATTTTCCCAGAAGCATAATTTTATAAAGAATTTTAAGTACCAGTGCTTTGGCAGACTGACAATATATCTGCAGTTAAAAAGAGTAATATATCATTCTTATCCCATTTCCTACCCTGGTAAGCAATAGCTCTTGGTTTGTTTAGGACTGGCAACAGTCATTGTCAGTAGTTGTAACTTCAGCATATGTTATTGGAATTTAATTCTGCTTAGGGCTTCTGCACGTTTGGAAAACTATTAGGTATGGGTATTGTGGTTAAGATGAAGGTCGTTTTGGCCATATATATATATATATATATATATATATTTTTTTTTTTTTTTTTTTTTTTTTTTTTTTGCGATACACGGGCCTCTCACTGTTGTGACCTCTCCCATTGCGGAGCACAGGCACCGGATGCGCAGGCTCAGCGGCCATGGCTCACGGGCCCAGCCGCTCCGCGGCATGTGGGATCTTCCCGGACCGGGGCACGAGCCCGTGTCCCCTGCATCGGCAGGCAGACTCTCAACCACTGCGCCACCAGGGAAGCCCTGGCCATATATTTTTTATAGAGACTTTGAGAGCCCAGGTTTACTACTTACCAAACTGTTCTAAAATGAAGAGTGCATCCTTTATAAGAATCACATCTTAGAAAAAAGTGTGATCCTTATAAAAATGATGCAAGTGATTTTAATAAAGGGGCTACAAAAAAGGGAAACTATAATCTGCTCCCCCCTTTTCACTGTGACCCCATCTGTTGTAAATGAATAAAAGCACAAATTGGGTTTTATGCTGAACACTTTTAAGTCAATGGTAGTTTAAGGTTATAAGTAAATGAAAACCAGAAGGAGACTTTAAAATTATGCAGACCTATGTGCTTGAAGAAATAAGTTTCTACCGGGTAACTATAGTGAGAAAAATGGTGAGGATAAAGCTGGCAAGTTAGAGAAAGGCTACTTCAGTATTACCAACACTCTGTATTTTGGAGCCAGACTGTGAAGAAATCTTGCTGGGTCTGGACCAAACGAAAGCTGAAAGATGATATAAGAAAATTTATAAAGCTAAATTTATTTTAATGACTTTTTAATTCTTTCCTTAAGAAGACTTTCTACATTTTTTTTGTGATTAAAATGCCCTTTCCTTTGTGAAATGATTATGCTTAGAGGTCATATCGCTGTTGTTTTTATTCTTATTTTTAACTTCTTATTTATCTAGTATACAAAAGTTAATAACTGTATAGAGATTAATAATTATTTTTGAAATTATACTGACAAGTGAAATGGAAAGGTCAGAGAACCACAGAATTGGGCTACTTTACTCACATTGAAGTGTTTTAGCCAACGTGACACCCGTTCTGGCATATCTAACATACCTGTTTGAGATTGGTAGACTAAAATGTGAACTATTTTACAGTTGTATTTACAAGACAAAGCATGAAAGATTGAATTGCTCAACACTGAGAAACTCAAGAAGAGTAAAGGAAATGCATTTAAGCGTACTGTTGCCTCAGCCTGGAAAGCTACTTTATAAATCCTCAAACTTTGAAGGACCCTTTCATTTGCTGTTTGGGTTCTTTGTTGTCTTCTGAGCTACCTCCCTTTAGGGTAAGATCTACCCCCTTAATACCACCAGAATATTTTCATAGGGAGTGCGAGCTCTTTAAAAACAGCCTGGCTCAAAATGGACATTTATCAACTCAAGTGTTGGCTGGGCTAGACTGAGTTTACCTAACTCATTCTGCCTAATTTGGCTCTCGATTACAATTACCATAGGTTTTTCCTATGTCTCATCTCATTTGGGAAAGAAGAAACTGGTCCCTTGTAGCAACTCTGGGCTCTCTTTGCTGGACTTGCTTTCTGCCAAGATAGAAGCAGGGCCTCTAGGTTCAGAAGGTGAACTAGGATCTGGTTACTAAATTCTGACCTAATACATTTTTCCTACTGACTTAGGAGAATTAAAAAAAAGCATTCACTTTATATTATGAAGATTCATGCATCATCACAGCTTTTTAAAGAGCTTCTATCAAATATATTAAATAATTTCAAAAATTAAAAAGAGAGAGTAGTAGGACAGAAAAAGTATTATTTTAAGAGCTGATTGGAGGATTCCTCTGAGAAGGTATGCTCGCTTGTTTAGCAGATTACCCAGAGGGGCCATTTAATATGTGAAAATTCAGCATTCACGATTTGCCTAGATGAGAGAAACTGGCCAGAAGTGAAAAAGAAAAAAGAAAGAGAGAGTAAATTTTCCATTAAGAAATATGTGTGGGATATCGTGAATTCAAAGAAGAGATGGCTCTGAAGCTGCAGGAGAAGTTGGAAAAGTGAATGTTTTTCAGTTGTACAACTAACCTCATTTGTTTTTAAAGAGGGATGTCTAGTATTCTACTTTATTTTATTTTATTTATTTATTTTTTTTGCGGTACACGGGCATCTCACTGTTGTGGCCTCTCCCTTTGCGGAGCACAGGCTCCGGACCGCAGGCTCAGCGGCCTTGGCTCACAGGTCTAGCCACTCCATGGCATGTGGGATCTTCCTGGACCAGGGCGCAAACCCGTGTCCCCTGCATCGGCAGGCGGACTCTCAACCGCTGCGCCACCAGGGAAGCCCTAGTATTCTACTTTAAATTAACTGCTGTTCAGAGCTGCAGCACTCACTCTTCATGGACCATGGACTGGCTGTCATTCCGCTACCTCCCAATCTTCAGTAAACGTCTCCTTCTCAAGAGCTCTGTAGAAGGGGGATGATACTCTATTTTGGGTGACAGGAGAGAAGAGACAGGAAGAATCACAGGTGGAAAAACTTGAGGGAGGAGGAATTTGGTGGGAAGAGGTAAAGAGCAACCAGAGATGACCAGGCAAACCTTAAGCCCCTCACAAAATCCAGGGAATGTTCACAGAAGCTGGGAACCCTCTGTGTGTAGAGCGGCGTTTCAACATAATTGTCACTTATATCAGAAAAAATCAAAGTGAGTTTAACAACCTGGACAACTTAAAATAATCTAGGTCACTGATGTTGATGTCCCTGACATGAGACACAAAAGAAATGCCACTTATAATTTGTTTCAAATTATCTTTTGTTCTTCGTTTATATTTTTATTTTGCTTCTTTTAACATCTCCTATATCAAATGGAGTTTACTAACTCTTCTATTTTGTATCATATACCCCAAACCATTAACTTTACTCATCTTTACTCTTGAAAAATGCACTATTAATGCCAATAACATAATTCAAAGAATATACAAATTGCAATAGGCAGTGAACAATTATTGTGATTTTTTTATTAGACATGACAACTACTTCCACATAGTTTCCTCAGAGCATCAAGATACAGGGAACATCTACAGAAATATTTCCATTCATAATGAATTTGCAACCCCATAAAATACTTTTGTGCCAAATCTTTTATTATAAGGGTTATAACACAGAGATTAAACTCTAAGTGAGGCCTTGCTCTGGTCCTCTTAGACTCTTGGTATCTTCCTCCTATCTAGCTATAGGCTCAAGCCCTCCCTGGTGGCCAGACCCTTCCCCTCACCTTCCTTGGATGCTTTTTCTTTTTTTTAATTTGTGTCTAAGTTCTGGAACACTTACAATGTACACAGGCTGAAGGCAACATAGTGGCTTCTTCTTTCTTTAGAAACGATCTTAGCTATGACAGGCCAGCTCTGAAATGATAAGGCCTTCTTACATTTTACTAATCACTAGAGAGAATTTCATAAGGGAATTTTGTGCATAAGTGAATTAATTAAGGAATAACCTAAGTATATAAAGAAAGCAGTTCACCAAGAGGAATGAGAATCTATGTGGTAAATTAGGCAAGACTTTCTCACTGAGATAAATTTTGGATCAGCACCAGAGGGATGTCGATACAACAAGAGACAGTCCAGGATTTTGAGGAGTCAGGGGAACACTGGAGTATGTCTTCTGTACCAGGAGTGGAGAGCAAAGTACAGATCCAGTAGAGTCTGTGCTGTGCTTCTCAATATTCTTTAAGTATCATGGCACATAGAAAATTATGTTTGTTGTTTGTATTACACACTGGAATAAACAGGAGAGTTTTGTCATGACTGTAGACCCCCTTCTTACACATCTTAGGCTCTACCCAACAGTTCCTAGACCTAAAGGATGAATGTGTGTGTGTGTGTGTGTGTGTGTGTGTGTGTGTGTGTACCAGTGTACCATTTTTTTGTGTGCCAGTTGAAAGAGAGGATAGAGTCCCTGGAGCAGTTCAGTACACTGTCAATGTGGACACACCTCAGGATTTCATATCCTGGAGAAACCACATATCTACCTGTAGGGTGGCCTTGGATACCTGTGTTTGATCCTTAAGAAATGCCTTTACACAACCTCAGAGACACACTGATGAGATGGTGTTTATAACTAAGACAGGAAGAAGGCCCTTCTAAAAAAGAAAAGTTACTGATTTTTAAGTTAAATTATGAACTTATTAATATAAGTTAAATTATCCTCAACCCTATGAATAAAAGCAGCACGTGTTTTTGTGGTACTGACAGCCTATAAACAAGTGAATAAATAAAATCATTTCTGAGGATGAAAAGCCCTCGGAAGAAAATAAAGCTAGTACAGGAAATGAAGGAAATTAAATTTTAGCTATATTTTGAAGAAAGTATCTTCCAGAATCAGAAATTCAAAATTGTCAGCCTCCAAAGTTTATTACATTGGCTTGCTTACATCACAAGAGACTGATGTATAAAATTAGAATGCTAAATTTTTAAGAAGGAAGACAGCTTGACTCTTACCTGTCAAAGGAGTCTGTCTCTGTGTGAAAACAAAAACAAACAAATAAAAAACTTAGGAAGCAGAGAAGAATTGAGTCGAATGTAAGGTAGATCAGTGCTTGTATAGACTCTGACACTGTTGTCCTTTGGCTCCTTTCTTTTTAATGGTTGGTTTAAAATTCACAAGTCCAATTTGGTGGATGTAAAATATACAGTCTGGTCACAATGGTCGTCTGTTTATTTGGGAATCATTCTTTCTCTCTAAGGAGAACTTGTTTCTCTTCTCTCACCCATTTATGATATGATCCATTATGACTCAGTTAGAGCCCAGCTCTGAGAATACAATATTCTCATTACAGGCATGCCCCAGAGAATATATTCCTGGTGAATATAACCTAGTAGAATGCTTCTTGTTTTTAATGGACATAAATCTATATCTCACTTAATATTTTTCCCTGAAAACTATATTAGAAAAAATAATTTTCATCTCCTCAGTAAAACATGGTAAACAACCAAAAATATATTCAAAAAAAAGCCTAGTGTTACATTCCAAATACAACGGGTAGAACTTGGAATCTCATGTAGATGTCTCGAAGGATGCTCTGAGAATCAGTAAAGGAGATGTTGCTGGAACCAAGAGTGAACATGTCATGAAATATAAAGCAACTATTTTTATGACTATATTGTTTAGTGATTAGAAAGTAGTGTTTTATGTATTTTATGTGCTCACATTAGTAGTCTATCTCTTACGCAAAAGTGTGTTACTGTGTTGTACTTAAAAGATATTGGATGAGGATTTTGGTTTAATATGTAGCCCATTATAGTTTTTCTATAATTTAATAGAAGATGAGTCCTGTAGTAGGCTGAATAGCACCTTCCAAGTTTATAAGGTTCTAATAGATGAAACCTGTAAATGTTACCTTATATGGAAAAGGGGTCTTTGCAAATGTGATTAAATTAATGAAAGAAACAGATTCTCCCCTAGAGCCTCTGGAGAGAGTGTGATTCTACCAACACCTTGTTTAAGGTCCAGTAGTACTGATTTAAGATTTCTGGTCTCCAGAGCTGTGAGAGAACAAATTTCTGATGTTTTAAGCCACCCAGTTTGTGATCATTTGTTACAGCAGCCACAGGAAACTAATACAAGTCCCCAGGTTGTATTTTCATTAAGAATCTGAATTTTCAGAAATGGATTTCTGATGTTAAGTAAATGATGTGATATATGTATTTCTCAGTTTCTTGGATAAAAAAAGCCTACTTTTGTAGCATATATACCTTTTATGTACCCTGTATTGTGATTAAATTTAACCATAATTGCTTACCCTGCATTCAAAAATGAACCGTTACTACTTTCTCCTGTTGCAACCACTTGCTTAAACCTTTGACTTGGTGTTTCTCCAGGCTTCTGATTCTGTTCCTATCCAACTATGATCTACTACTTAAAACTACCTGGCTGGAGGGGGAGGATGTTATCTATTGAAGGTCAGAGCTGTAGGGTATGTTGAAAAGAAATCTAGTCACAAATTATCTATGACTTGACAATAATAAATTACCTACAGTATTGATTATTTTGTAACAAACAAAGCATTGGTGACAAAGAATAGTCCCATCTTGCTACAATATGGTGCCAAAGTATAATTTTCAAAACATTAAAAGGCACGATTTTCATACAAATATAAAATTAATGCATATCAAAGATATTGCTTGAGTACCATTGTTTCCCCCAACACCTCATGGCCAACTTGGGTCCTTTTTGGGTCTTGCTGGTTTGGAATATGTTCTGAAACTCACCTCTGTCCCTCGTCTGGTTTTGGCCTGTCCACATGTAACATCTACTAGTGGGTCCTCTCACTCCAGTGATTCCTCACAGAATACTAGCTACATTTGGAGTTATCTTTTCCACCTGGTGCAGATCAATTGTATCTCAATCAAACAAAATTAATTTGTGCTGCTATAGACAGGAATTATTTGCAAGAATCATTTACAGTGTTACCAGTTTTCTACCAGTTAATCTCACCCCACAGAGCTGTAAAATAGCCTAGTCAGTAGACAGTCACACACACCCATAGAATCAGATCTCTGGAGGGTCAAATCGATAACACCCAGCACCTCATGGAAAGGATACTCAATAATCTTTTTGGTAAATAGTCCCAAACAGTATTGATTAATCATGCTGTCACCTATAATTAAATGTGACTATTACCACTCACTTTTCTCATCACTCTTGGTTTATTTGTTTCTGTCTCATTATGCTATCCCACCCCTATTATTAGAAGAGATCCAGAACTCTCCTCCTCCTCAGAGTTTGGACCCAGTCTCTTACTGCATCCAGATAGAGTGTATCCCTCCTCTCCTCAAATCAGAGACCTATAGTATTCTGGACTGTAATTAACCTTTTCCCAAGATTATAAACAGTAGGAAAATCCCACTCCCAGAAACTGTGGTGTGGCCTCTCCTCGTGCAACTGAGAAGGCAATCGCCTTAGCACGGGATGCTGCCGTGGCATCGGCAGGACAGCCCAGCAGCATGCAGAGGCAGCCCATTCCTCAAGTAGTCAGCATGCGGTGCGTTAGCTGTAGAACACTCCGTTCCCGAGGGAACCTTTCTGAGTTCCACTGCCGTTAGGAAGTGACAAAGGAAGCCAAGGTTGACATTTTAGATGACAGGAGAGCAGAGCTAAACTCCCCTCAGGTGGAATACTACATTGAAATACTATAGGTAAAAAAAGGATGATTCGGTTTCATGGTCATAGTCTAGTGAGGGTCTGAATAAATGGCTCATACGCTAACAGGAAGAAAAATATTCACTAGTGGTTCCCCCAAAGAGGTTGCTGTTGCCAATAGAGTGAATGATTTCTCTCACTAAGTTATAGACTAAAAAAGAGCAGAAATTAGTTTATATATCTAAATGAGTAATAGTATTAATATCCAAACTGACATTGCCACTTACTTGCTGGGTAATATTGGGTAAGCTATGTAATCTCTCTAAGCTTCAGTTACTTCATCTTTGAAATGGGCATTTACTCATAGGATTAGGTGATACACAGGAAGTAGATAGGATGGAATAATGAATATTGCAAACAAATAATGGTAGTGACCGCTGCTATTACTTTTCCCCCTCCTCCTCCTACTACTATAATAAATATTATTTTATATTCCCATGGAGTTTACTATTAGATAAACTATTGAAATAATGGAATTAGTTGCAGAAGGGAACCTAATTAAGGCAAGCCAAGCAATTAAAAAGAGTATTTGTCGGGCTTCCCTGGTGACGCAGTGGTTGAGAGTCCGCCTGCCGATGCAGGGCACACGGGTTCGTGCCCTGGTCCGGGAAGATCCCACATGCTGTGGAGCAGCTGGGCCCGTGAGCCACAACTGCTGAGCCTGCGCTCTAGAGCCCGCAAGCCACAACTACTGAGCCCACAAGCCACAATTACTGAAGCCCGTGCACCTAGAGCCCGTGCTCCGCAACAAGGGAAGCCACTGCAACGAGAAGCCCGCGCACCGCAACGAAGAGTAGCCCCCGCTCACCACAACTAAAAGAAAGCCGGCGCATAGCAACGAAGACCCAAGGCAGCCAAAAATAAATTAATTCATTAAAAAAAAAAGATTTTTACTCTGTACGTAAAATCAACTTATGCAAAAGAATAGATCTTCAGTCAATATCTTTTTTTTTTTTTTTTTTTTTTTTTTTTTTTGCGGTACGCGGGCCTCTCACTGCTGTGGCCTCTCCCGTTGCGGAGCACAGGCTCCGCACGCGCAGGCCCAGCAGCCATGGCTCACGGGCCCAGCCGCTCCGCGGCATGTGGGATCTTCCTGGACCGGGGCACGAACCCGTGTCCCCTGCATCGGCAGGCGGACTCTCAACCACTGCACCACCAGGAAAGGGAAGCCCCTTCAGTCAATACCTTAAGTGCAGTTACATTGGAAGAAAGCTGCCAGACAACAGGCTTTGGATTGCAGCATTAAATGACGTCTGATTATGCAGTGGCAAATATAAAATAAGCAGTAGTAATCACAAATCCAAGCAGGCAGCATTTCAAGGCAGAAATATGACAGAGCTGGGAAAGTGCATAAGGGTAAGAGCAATAGAATAGCATTTATCAGTTTACATAAAGACATGGAAATGTTTATATGCAGGTTTTTGTTTGTGTGTGTGAGTGTGTTAATTTACACACTGTCCTGAGGGAAATCTGTAAAGGGATTCCATGGGCAAGGTTTCTTCAATGAAGTTCATGAAGGCATCCTCTAAATTTTCAAAGAAAATGATTTAACTAATTTGGTGAAATTGCAAGAAAGTTACGGCATCTGTTTTAAACTCGTCTATCATGCATAGTAACATGAATAAATGCAGACATTCATCACTAGGCACACAACAGAACTTGTGTTCTCCTATTGATATAATTAAATACCCATAGAAGCCTAAATGCATAATAGCTTCCAGACCCTTTGTTTAATGCCAAAAATCAATGGCTCCGCTTCCAATGAACTCGATAGGCATATGTTCCTAGTCAGAACCATTGTGAACCCTCTCCAGTTTCTAAACATTTATTGCTGGTACTGTAATAATAAACATCTTGCATTTATAAAATGTAATGTTGCCTAGAATTTTTCATTTTTCAAGAATGCAGAGCACACTATCTAATGGCTCTCATATGTCCACTGTGCCCACGAACAATTTGTCTTCTGAGTGGAGTGTTAATCTGACACCTCAAGGACAGACCTGTTTTCAGAGGGACTCAAAGAAAAGCTAGAAACATTCATAGGCTTCAATAACTACTGAAAATGCTAGTGAACTGTGGCTGGGATTACTCAGAGTTCTGGATCACGTTACTTCTTCATGCCATATTTTGCTTAAATAGGTGTTATTAAAGATGCTAGGAAAAAAAAAGATGCTAGGAGATTATTTTTTGACTTATTGCCAAATACGTACACTAAACACACATTTAATATATGTGCATATATATAAAATCAAGCTAATGATGACATTTACGGTCCAATTGTTTTGTTTCTCATCTGGACTCAGAGATGGGTGTGTAATAGTAATGTACTTTCCAATTGTTCAAGCCAGTTACATGTGACAACCCCACAGCAGTGACAAGGGAAGCAAATATATTCTTTGGTCATAAACGCTGCAGGGCAGAGGAAAATCCCACCTTTAAAGACAAATCCAAGATTTTGATCTCAGGTCAAGTGTAGCATATTCAACATGAGGCTTTTCTATTTTTTAAAAAAATTAACCTATTTCCAAAAAAAATCCCACAAAAATTGGAGTTTTCTTAATGGCACTACTCTGCTTGGAGTAAAATCTTAGAAACTCATCTCACCAGTGGAATAAAAGATTGTCTCCTGTAAGAAAAATTTAATTGACAGAGAGAGGAAAAATATTGAACTAAAGCTAGAACAAGGCAAACATATTCACACCTGGAGCCTTAATGTTTGCTTCTCTTATTTGACATGCATTATTAATCTTAACATTCCCTAGTGGCTGGAGTGACTCGAATCTTCACACCGATACCTTGAACTATAACAATGTTTTATACAGGTGTGAGGATAAAATAAAATAAAAGTTATATCCATCAGGCTCACATACACATTTTGCTCATTTCTTTGCTATGCTTTATAGTTAATAAGGTGTTTGCCCACCAAAATTGCCTTCACACACTTTTCAATACTCTCTCCATATTTTTTACCCCAAGGAAATACTTAGTTCGGTGCTTTGAAATAATAACTTCTCAAATGGAAAAAGCAACCATGTTTCTCATGTATGTTTATCACAATTTTGTTTCCTGTGCTGATATCCTAGGTTATTTACTTCCTATCTATAAGCATGTAGGCAGCAGTTATAACCTGTATGTGATATACAAAAGGCCAAAAGAATGTTTAAGGTAAAAACCGTTTTTCATGTGAGTTTAATATTTTAGACCACTTTACGTTTTTACTTAGATTTCAGCTACAGATATTTCCACACGGGCTAAAATGATTCACCAAACTTCCAGAGTTCTATGTACTCAAGTTCTAATAGCTGAGAATTCAGCATTCATATACTGTAAGCTAGAAATATCTCTGGAATAAGTCTGTGGAGTGTGGCATAAGTTTGTCCCATAATGAGAAGAAAAATTCTGTCCCCTGCCTTCTCTTTTAAAAAAGTTGAAATATAACTGGCATATAACATTATATTAGTTTAAGGTGTACAACCTTAAACTGAGGTGTAAGTAATTGAATATCTGTATATATTGTGAAATGATTACGACAATAAGTCTAGCTAACATTCATCACCACGCATAGTCACAGTTTTTTTTCTTGTGATGAGAACTTTTAAGGTTTATTCTCTTAGCAACTTTCCAATATACAACACAGTATTATTAACTAGTCACCAGGCTGTACATTACATCCCCATGACTCATATTTTATAACTGGAAGTTTGTATCTTTTGACCACTTTCACCCATTTTATAGCACCCCACAAACCCCTGTTTCAGGCAACCACAAATCTGTTCTCTGTATCTATGAGTTTTGTTTCATTTTGTTTTTAAGATTCCACATGTGAGATCATATGGTATTTGTCCTTTTCTGTCTCACTTATTTCACTTAGCATAATGCCCTCAAGGTCCATCCATGTTGTCTCGAATGGCAAGATTACCTGCTTTTTCCCTTCTCTTTTTTTTCCATAGTCTACACATTTAATCATTTAAAACCTATAACATTAACTTGTGTCTGTTAGGTAGAAACAACAAGGCTGGGCCTGTTTAAATTACAAGAAAAAAAAATAATCGTCTACCAACCCAGTATTGTACAAAACCAGCCAGCTGGCTGGCACTGGGTGGGAAGATGGGAGAGGAAGGGACACCCCTGGGCAGGTGGCTGAGTGCCAGGAGGGGCTGGGGAAGAGGAAGAAAAGGGGATTCCCAGATAGGAAGGGAATAACTGTCCTAATGAAAGGGGTGCAAAAGGCACGTCAGAGAGAGGGGCTTGAGAAGCAGGACACTTCAGGGCTTTCTCCAGCAGGGCACAGTGTTGGAGAGGCTGAGTGCCACTGCCTTTCCTAGGGCCTGCCTGGCCAGCCTGCCTGCCTCTTCAGGACTTAGGGCCCAACTACACCTCACTCCAACAGAGGAGGAGAATCTTCAAGGGTTCAGTTCCAATTTTTCAAATCTTTCAAAACCATTTTCCTCCTTAAACTCAAGTTGATTGGCATGACAACATTTAAGGCAACTACAAACACAACTTCCTATGTTTAATAAAGAAACCATGGTTAATGAAGCAAACCTGAGAAAGAGGTATTCTCTGGGCTAAATATAGCTTCAACATTCTTTTCAAGGTTTCTTTTTTTTTTTTTAATAAATCTTGGCAAAGAGTTTTCTAACCAAATGAGCAAACCCACAATGAAGTAAAAAGGCCCATATAAGTAGATGTTTACTCTGAAGAAGTTTTCAGTACTGTGCACGACCTCTTTGTTGAGTTTCTGATTTTATTTGTTGCTCTTTACACGCCAAGAACTGCTTACTTAAAGCCACGTTTATCTGCAATCTTTCTACTGGTGTCATGCAGTTTTTTAGTTACAGAAGAGATAAAGGCTGTGGCTCATGAACATGTATAAATATTTTGTTAATTCAACCTTAACACCCCATAGAAGTTAAAGCACTTTGCATTTAACTACCAAGCATTCCTCCTTCAAAAATAGAATTTAGAAAAATGATGAAGCAAGTATACACTATCTGAAAATCAAGTTTTATAGCAGGGTTGTTATCTCTAGTGTTTAGCATCTGATTATTGCTTTTTTAATTAACACGTTTTATGTTTTTCCAGAAATTCTCATATTCATGTATATTTAATAAAAAGTAAGATTATACGCCACATACGATTTTATAATATTTTATTTGCTTGATATTATAAGAACATCTTTCTACGTAAATAAATATGTACAACACCATTGTAGTGACCAAATAATACTTTACTGATTATTTAGCCATTATTCACATTTAGGATGTTGCCAGCTTTTTCCTATCATGAATAATAACATGATAAAATCCTTACTCACTTAGTTCCTTTGTATTCATTCTCAGGTGTGAACATACTGGGGTCAAAGGGAAATATTGTCTTCTGTAAATAGTTTACCAAGCTACTTGCATATAAACAGTGTGACTCAATTTTGGGGGAATGTTCATAAGTGTTGGAAAAGATAAGAAAACTATTTAAAAATCTACTAATGATAAATTTAAAAAATCATAATAGCTGCTCGTATTGAATTAAGTCTACAATTACTTTTTTTTTTAATTTATTTATTTTTGATTTTGGCTGCGTTGGGTCTTTGTTGCTGCACGTGGGCTTTCTCTAGTTGCGGCGAGTGGGGCTACTCTTCGTTGCAGTGCGCAGGCTTCTCATTGAGGTGGCTTCTCTTGTTGCAGAGCACGGGCTCTAGGCATGTGGGCTTCAGTAGTTGTGGCACACAGGCTCAGTAGTTGTGGCTCGCAGGCTTAGTTGCTCTGCGGCATGTGAGATCTCCCCAGACCAGGGCTCGAACCTGTGTCCCCTGCATTGGCAGGCACATTCTTAACCACTGCGCCACCAGGGAAGCCCTACAATTACTTTTTATATACTAAAGATATTTAGTATCTCTTTGTGTTTAGATTTTCTTTCTCAATCTTGCTCAGACTTAGGTCATAAGCTTCTATATTTAGAAGAGAATAAAATAACTTTGTGGAATTGAGACACATTAAATACGGAAGGCATACAATCCTTTGAGGAAAAATCACCTGCTCTCTTTTTTAGCCATCTGTATGAAAGTGGCACCTCAGTGACTTTAACCACTCAGGCTGAATTTCCACATCTTAATCTCCACAGAGTCTATAAAGCCTACCTTAACTGTGGATCCTTCAAAAAATTGTGATGCTTCTTTTCCAGAGTTCATACATAACATATATGATTAATTCCTGGGAACTTAATAATTCTACTATAAGGCAATGCCTCAAAAGTAATGCAAGGAAATCCTAAGCTGTTTTTGTAGTAAACTATTTTGTAAAAAAAAAAAAAAGACTGTCATGCCCTTAACATTTTCCCCTTTGCCCTCATTGCATGTTAACATAATTTTTTAAGTGAATAAGGTGGAAATTTGTTATCTCCCCCCACTCACACACACAAAAATTATACCTGCAAGTTGTATTGGAGTAAACCTAAGGGCAATGTAAATAGCTGAATACTCTTTCTCTATGAATAAGAAAGATTCTGTACAATGAATGTCCTAAACATTGGACAATGATGCCAGAGCCAACTGTTCTACTAGAATGTTTTCATATGTCTGTAGAGATTGAATAGTAACAGTACATAAATGTTACGGAGACAATTCGCATGGCATATTACTTAGAGTCCACAATATTATTCGTGACTTAGAGGGTGAAACAGGAAATATGAATGTTGTACAAGTAAGATAAATGACAAGAATACCATAGTTACTGGTTCTTTGGTAACATAGGCATGGCTTTGCATCACCTACTTGTGAACAAGGGATTATTTTCTCAAATTCCCTACAAACTTCCCCAAAGAAAATGCCACTCGTCACTGTAGACCTATTGGCTTTAATTAAGTGTCATGAGAGAGGGATCCAAGGACAGAAGACCTAAGACTGTGCTAGAGAACATAATAATTTTCCATTAACTTTAGCAAGAATTGCTAGCATAACTTCAGGTGTTGAAAAGTGCTTCAAAAAAACTAATGTCCCTCCTTCTGGATATTTTTTTTTCTAACAAAGGAGGGAGATTGATTGCTGGAAAGGATTCTTGGCATCTGAATGTTTGACAAACTGTCTAGTTCTTTCTTGTCTGTTTCTTTTTTAATTGTGTTGATTTGTTTTTAAGACATCACTTAAAATGTTCCGCCATTTGACACAATAGGATGCCAAAACTGACATGAAAAATGACTCGGCAAAATGCAAGTTTGCTCTAAAGTACTATGCTCGGAGAAGTCATTAATATTACTAGTAACCCCGAATGCAGTGCTTAGTGACATAGGGAAAGAGCTCCTAGTAATTATTGTTTGTTTGTTTATAGTTACACAATACCCCGGGCAGAGTTTTATTATAGAAGCATGTTTCTAATTGTAGCCTTAAAACAAGTAAAAAACAAACAAAAAAATGTAAACCACTAATGAAATCAGTACTTTGGGGACAAACACACATTATTCAGTTTATTTTTCAAAATGTGTTTATTCAATTAGTGGTTTAACTACATAAAAATTAAAAACAAATATGTTCTTGTTCTGCCCAGGTAATAATTACTAATACCTGTGGAGAAGTACATTATAAAAAACAAAATAACAAAGAAACTAAGAACATTATTGGATTTTTTTCCACTGCACCTTCAATGGTTGATGACATATCATTATTTTAAATGACGTTGTTAGCCTGGGTTATTTACAAATACATTTTCATTCCATTATATATGCATTCAAAGTCTGTGTCTATAATACCATTTATGTTTAGAATGAAAACCGTTGCCTAAATGAAGTTACTTGGTTTCTATTCAATTTATTTGTAACATATTCTGAAAGTAGCTTATTTTTAAAGTACTGTGTTAAGAAAATAAGAATTTAATAATTTATTGTACTGATATAATAGTCTTCACAATTAATTTTGTTTCAATTTTATGATGATGAATGATTGATTATAAAGTAATTTAAAATAACACAATATGTGGTGATGATTGGAAATCACACTTGGCACCTTTTTACCTCTTGCTTTAACTACCAAAGGAAAAAAACTTAAATAGCTCAAAGTGACTCCAAGATAAATTAGTGTCATGACGAGTTCTTAAAAAATTATTAATATCTTCATTTCCAAGGTAAAAGAGCAAAAACATGAATATTATGCACCTTTAATGCCTGAGATGAATGTGATTGTTTTCCCTATATTATCACTTTATGGGCAAAGAGCAATAATTATATTGTGAAGGAATCATGGTAGAAAAGACAAAAGTTCTTAACTCCATCTAATAGCCATCTGTTATGAACCTACCATGTGTCTAGAATACATCAGGTGGAAAGGACCAATATAAAACATGCATGACATGGCCCTGTTTTTATAGTTTTATAGTTTCTGTGTAAGGAAGAACTTCACACAAACCAAGTATAGAATAAAATAAAAAGGAATGACAGAAAATTTAGCGATCATACCATATGTTAAAGACTCTCAGAGAAGAAACCGCAATAAAAATATAAAAGCAATTAGCACATTTGGAGGTTATACACAAGTTCTAATTCTTTAAATGACTGAATTTGTTTAATTCTTACTTTCTCAGTGAAAAAGCCAAACATATAAAAGCTGAAATTTTTGCACAAAAATTTCCATATGTTAACTTGCTTTTGTAACAGTTAGTGTAGGCTAAACTGCAATAACAACCAGGCAGTTTATTTCCTGTACACATAATGATCAAAAATAGACATTCCTAGTTGGATGGCAGCTCTCTTTCATCTGGTAATGCAATGACTCTCAGGCTCTGCCTTTTCCTAGGACCATGTCACATGCCACTTCCAGTCAGCCGAAAGGGAAAGTCAGGGTGAAAGAGGCACATATGCCCTTATTATAAGCCCAGACTTTTGTGCTATTGGAAGAACTTGACCACATCCACCTTCAAGGAGATTGGGGAAAGTAGTCCATTCATGTGCCTGACTCTACTTCTATTACCGTGGAATGGTATTTGGTGGACAGCTAGTGGCATTTACCACAGTTTTTATTAAAATTCTTGATTGATAAAAACAAGAAATTACTCTGACTTTCTTGACTTTCAACCTCAGATATTACTGGCATAATTAGGTATATTTTTGTATATGCTTTTCATTCTGTCTGTAACAAAGCCTACATCTCTGTTTTCAAAATCATTTTAGTGAGTGTAGCAGGGGATATTTATTGAACAAAGAGGGTTATATATAGTTTTGTAAGTTATTATCTGAGTTATTTCTTCATAAACACTTTATCTGTTCATTAAAACTGTATTTAGGCATATCATATAAATCCTGTCTTCAGCTAACACTCTCCTGATAGAACACTAACTAGTTTTTAATATCAGAATTCCTTAAAACATAAATGTATCTTTAATGTAGCTTTCTACTGATACTTATTGAGGAAAAACTTGTATATATCTTCAAACTTAAAGATTTTTCCAAAATTATTTGGAGGGGAAGTCTCATGTTACATTCCACATGTAACTGTAGATTAGCAAAATCACAGGTAGATGTTTTAAAAAGCATTCTGAGTGCTGATACAGGGGATGTGACTATCAAATGTTGCTGCCACTAAGAGGATCATCATGGGTTAGTGTCATTATTTTCTCTCCTTGTACAGATATACTGAGCTAGTTTTGTTAATGCCTACTTATACTCAGCCCTTGTTTTTGCCTCATGTTATTAATATAAATCGTCTTCAAAAGTCTGAGAGAGCTTTGAAGAAAAGTGTGGGGAAATAAATAAACTATGTGAAAAGAACACTTACAGTAGAAGGAAAAATGAAAATAACACTGAAACCGGAGAGCCACCAAAGACTTCAAGTGCATGCTTCTCACTTCTCAGTTCTCTTAAGTCACCACCGTATGTACTATAATAACAAATAGTGAAAAAATTAAGCAGAAAGTCATAAAGCATTTTGGGAGTAATATATGTAGTGGGACAAAAAATACACCATTTTATGTTAGAAAAGATTTGGGTAAACCTGGAAAAGTGGATGTTAAGTCCCAGGGATCAGGACTTGATTCTGTACTATGTTGATCAAGAAGTGAATAACATATTTGAGAAGCTAAAGGTAAAGGCTGTTGGTGAAGGATAAACTATTAAAGGTGTTAAGCCCTGAATTTTGCTACATCTTCAAGCCATACTCCTTATTATCAAAACAACAGGGAAAGCAGCTGCCCCTAACAGTGAGGTGGATGCCATATTCCTGTTTCATTTACAATAAAAGAAAAATTATTGATGAGGGAGGCTATACCACTGAGTAATTGTTTGGTGTAAAAAAACAAAAAAAGTTCTGTTTTGGAGTGCATGCCTTTCTCAGCGTTTATCTTACAGCAGAAGAAAGCATCTGATCACAAAGCGTCTAGGGGAGGCTGACTTAACTGCTGGGGGTTAAGTTCAAACCCTTCCTAGTGATCATTCTGTAAACGTCTATGCCCTCAAGAAACGCTCAAAAGAACATCACCAGCTGTCTAGACTTTCAACATCAATACTGGTTGATGACAAGGTTTTTGTGAATTGTATACAATGCTAATTGACGTGCTTCACAAAGGAGAATATACCCAAACAAAATCTCACAAAGGAGACTTTACACAATTTCAGCAACGTTCTTGGACATTCACACAGTGTTGTAACATGGTGACAACATTCAAGTGGTTTTCTTCCTTCCAAAGTCCACTGTTTCAACCCACGGAATAGGTGGGTATTGCATCGTATATGACCTATTGTGTTCATTTGCCTGTGCAATATGTAGTCTAAGTAGGGTATGAATGCCAACCAGGAAGCTTCACTGAAAGATCTTTGGGCAAAAAAAATTTGCATTAAAAAAAAAGCATTAGAGTTTACTGGTGACTCATGGCAGAGAGTTTTCTACAAATGAGGAACAGTATATGGAACAAATGAATTCCTCGGTTTGTGGCCAATTTCAAAAGCCTTGAAAATGTGGTTGATGCCAAGGGGGAAATTGTTGCATTTGCAATGGTAACTGGCGTGGAGGAGATCAAAGAAAATGATAACAAGAGCTTTTAGATTTCACCCAGAGAAGTGGCAATAGTAGTCTGAAGACGACCACAGTGGTAAAAACCTGGAAGAGCAGTCAGTGAAAACACTGGACATCAACTTAAAGAAGTATGGATTATGCAACAAAAAGCATCATCCTCGAATGTATCTTGAGTAGTCTTTCTTTGAAAGTGGTCTGATGTCTCTCATAACACCATTCAGAGATCTCCAAACATAAAACAAAAGCAGAAGTGTAAGCAAAGCTCTATTTTGCATTGATTTTAAATTTCAAAGGCCTTTGCTAAATCCCTTAAAATGGTTCAAAATCTTGTTCAGTAATGCCAAGAGCAGCACAAAAATAATGGAAAATCTCAGTTAGATCCCCTGAATCTAAGAGTTTATCTAAAATTGTCCCTCTTTCATCCAACTCACCCACACCATCATGTTTCACTCCAAGTGACAATTTCTGCTATACTCCTTTCCCACGTTATTTCTCAACTTGTTTCCAAGTTTCAAGACCCCACTTATGCTAGCAATAGTTTAGTCCTGGAAATTTCTATGGAAGAAGGGGTCAGCAACCTGTGTCTAATTATAAATACCGTAGATAGTAAATATATTCCCTGTCACAGTTACCTAACACCGCCCAACTCAGGTGGCATGATGGGTTTTATCTTGGGGCTGTAGTTTGCCAAATTTCATGATAGATGATATTCAGATATGATCAGTGTCAATTACTTCACTTCCTGTGTGTGCGTACTGCACCTGATACCAAGAGGTGGCATCTGCTCCCCCTTTAATTTGAGCTGGTTTTAGTGCTTCACTTGTAACTAAGAGAATACAAGAGAAATAATGTTTTGAGGTTTCTGAGGGCTAAAGTATAAATTCTGCCTGGGCCTCTTGCAATGCTTGTTCCTGTGGTGTCTCCTGTCTGAAGTCAGCCACTATGCCGTGCGTGAGAAGGCCATGGAGAGACCGTGTGTGGGTGCTCCAAGGGACAGTCCCATTCAGCTCCTGTCCTGTTAATAGCCAGCCCCACCTGCCAGCTATGTACATGAACAATCTTGGAAATCCAGTCCAGTTTCACCTTTCAGTAACTATAATGACAGCTGCCATCTAACTGCAATCGCACGGGAACCCTAAGCTGGAACTACCCAGCTGAGCCCAGCCAACCAACAGGATTGTGAGAGTGCTATGTTTTTAAGCCACTTGTTAGGCTATAAGAGATAACCAGAACAATCATGTAGCAGCTTTTTAATTGCGCATTATAGTCTGCAATTTTTCTACAAATGTTCATGTCATTGTAGTTGACAAGTTGTATCATAAATGAATGTGTTTTGTAAGGTGTGCAAACAGTACAGTGTACTGCATTTACTGCTTATTTTTAAACAATCCATATCATTCTTTTGTTAATCGGAAACTAGTGTTTTAAAACATATTATATCCTAAAGATGTGGTACATATATACAATGGAATATTACTCAGCCATAAAAAGAAATGAAATTGTGCCATTTGCAGAGACGTGGATAGACCTAGAGACTGTCATACAGAGTGAAGTAAGTCAGAAAGAGAAAAACAAATATTGTATGATATCGCTTATGTGCGGAATCTAGAAAAACGGTAGAGATGAACTTATTTGCGAAGCAAAAAGAGAGTCACAGATGTAGAGAACAAACTTATGGTTACCAAGGTGGGGTGGGATGAATTGGGAGACTGGGACTGACATATATACACTACTGTGTATAAAATATGTAACTAATGAGAACCTACTGTGTAGCACAGGGAACTCTACTCAGTCCTCTGTGGTGATCTAAATGGGAAGGAAATGTAAAAAAGAGGGGATATATGTATATACACATAGCTGATTCACTTCACTATACAGCAAGACTAACACAACATTGTAAAGCAACTGTACTCCAATAAATATTAATTAAAAAAATAAAAAGCACTTTATATGCATTAAAAATATTACATTCTAGCATGGTAGTTCGCTACTTATATACTATAGTCATTTTAGAAATTGGTTAAAGATTTGAGACTGATGAGCAATAAACATATCATAATTTCTCCCATTGAAATAGTAGGGAATGGGCTTCCAGTAATCATTTTCACACAGAACTTCAGATTTTCAGAAATGAATTGCTGACATTAGTGGGTAGTGCCTAGATAAACTATTTTAGGCTATAACTGTTAGTAAGACAAAGAATATTAAATTTGCCATTATTCAGTCTACAGATGTGGCTCTGTTTAAATACCATATTATTTCATCTATGTGAATAGTTGTGTGAATGACTTCCAGAAAGCTTGTAATGAAATTACATCCATTTTATTTGAATTAAAAATTCTGGTACTATTAGATTTAAGCTGAGAAGCTATCTGAGTTATAAGAAAAATGTCTGTATCTAGTTTCTTTAGGTTTTTAATAAGAAGTGACAAGTCTCAGAGACATAATTTTAAGTGATTATTTACCTCTTTCAAGCCCAGAGGTAAACTAAGGACATTATGGTAAAAAATGCTACAAAGTCACTTTTAGTTGTTTTCTTGTCACTTCCTTTTGAGTACATGACTGTGAAAGAGAAAAAACAAAAAGCAAAAAGCTTGTACATTGTTTGGCTTTTAATGGGGCTGCATTGACCTAGGCCGCTCCTCTGTTTACAAGATAAAAAGAGAAAGACAAATATGTGATTTACTTGTAGTAATATATAACACCCTGATCTAGAAAAACACAACATAAAGCCTTGGTATAGACCCTCCAGCATCAGGTGTAATGCAGATTTAGTGAACACACTTGCTCTTCCCCTGAGCATTACTTTGACCTAAATATATAAAAAAAACTTTCTTTATTCCATTCTCGAGTTCTGAAAAAAACATATGTCAGACTTGGCTTGTAAAATCAGCGGACACCTCTCTATGCTTGGGCCAAACACCCCTGAAACAGATCCAGAGAAAGCAATAGATCTGATGGGAGATTACAATATGTTTGGACATTTCATATTTCACTGTGAATAAGAAGCATTCAACTTACAAAAAAAAAAACTGCGTACCTGTGTTTGAAAAAGTTCAAACACCTAAACTGAAGAACAGATGTCATATGTATTTGGATGCAATGTAAATGAAGGAAGAATACTCCTAGTAAAGACATAATTTAATACTATCACTAACAGGTAAACAGATGTCTACTTATCACATCAGAATTGAGACTTGATCATAAAATAAAGTCACAAATCCTATGACGTATGTTTAAATCGGCATGTGTGTAAAATATGGAGAAAAATTAAGCCACCTATAAGTTGAAAACCTTGGAAGTGTTCTGTCCTCAGACTCTATTATCACTGAACTTCGAAGAGTGTATTTTGGCAACATTATCGGATCGATGTCCCAAGCGTTGAATTAAAACAAGACTTGCACCATATGTAGACATACAAAATCTTGCTCGTTGGATAATGCCATAAACAGTATGCTACAGGCCATCTCAACCCCTTGCTTTTTTTCTTTTTGGGGCTCCCAAGGGTAGGACAAGTATTTTTCATAAAATAGAATTTCTTCCTAAGTTGCAAGACACAGAGAAGAAATAAATACAACTGTGACAGAAGGAGATACCAGATCCCGGATATCAGAAACCATGAAAATGCTGGTGTGCCCATAGCACTGAGGTAATATTTAACTGGGGAAACACTATAGGCAACAGGGAAAGGCTCCTTAAGGCTACAGCTATGTCTCAAGGAATTTCTTTGAGCAATATGCTTCTAGGTGAATTCCCACTTCATACTTCATTTGTTTTATTTTTTTGATAGGGACAATAGATAAACTCCAAAATTCTGAAATGACCACCTCATAAACTTTAAAATACACTTGGAAGTATGTTCATAAAAAATATAAAGTTAATTTAAAATACAATTAGCTATTTGGACGTATCATCATTTAACAAAGAACATCTGGATTAGTTTACTTATTAGTACATCTGATGACTGAATTGCCAGAATTGATTAGCTGCTGTGTTATAGACATTCAGTGTGCTGTAAGGAGAAAAGAAGGTCTGCTAGAAAGGAATTTACATGATCTGGGTCTTATTTACACTTTCTAATATGTTCTTGAGCAGGAAACAGAGAAGACATTGAAAACAATCCTTTAACACTGCATATTATTCCCCTGAAACTAGTGTCTGACTACTAACTAACACGTTTTAAGTGAGAGAAAGGGCACTAAAAAACTGCACTATATAACTGCTTGTGACATGGAATATTTCACACAGGCTAAGCTCTTAGTTTGAGGTCAGCTTGTATTTGTGGTGGTATTTTCAAGATTCTTTTTTCCCCCATTCTTGTTGATAATTTTTCTTTTTGGAAGCATATATATCAAATATGAAAACACATGAATATTCTAGATAAGATTATAACATTTTTATGAGTTTCCAGATTCTGAGTATATTTCCTAGGATTCCTGGTATTCCTCTCCATCTTTCCACTTAAAAACTGCTTAATTGATGTTTTGCTTATTTTAGACAGGTAAACATATTATTGAAAGGGTTGATATTTTAAATTAAATTTAAAAAACTCTTAGATTAATTTAGCCCCATTTGTAATAATTTTTCATTTTCAAAATAGAAAAACTAAAATCTACGTTAGGATTTTGAGACTCACTGACAAAATACATTATTTTTTTTTCTTTTAATGGGACAGATGCACCAATGATGTATTGTCAGTTGAAGTTCGCTTTTGAAGACTTTCAAACAGCTTGTATACACTTACATGTGGGAAGCTATAGCAACAGGGAAGTAGAATGTTACTGCAGATCACTTGAGACTTAGCAAGAGCCTTTTATAATACTAGGTAACCTCCTGGAATGTGATTCTATTCTACCTTCACTGAGTCTAAGATATACTGAAAAGATTGAAGTCCCTGGAGAACTGCATGCTGTCATAAACGAAACTCACAATTGTTTTTTGAAACTTATTTCATAATTCTTGAAAGATGAGGAAAGATTGCTTTTTCCTCCCATATTCCATCATTATATATATAATGGAATATGTAGTAGAGTAACAATATTCTTTGAAAAATATCGGGAAATGCAGTGTTAAAGTGCTACGTGCAATATAAATCTTTCCAGTTAAAATGAAAATTCAAAAGGAGTTGCTTGAATTTGAATGTGTTTTGTGACCATTTATAACTCAGTTATTGATTCATATTTTTAGAGCAATGTATATAAAATTGTAACAGAATACTGTTATTAAATTAAAAGCACTTGGCTTTAGAATCAGAAGAAAACGTCAATTTAAGAAAGGAGAATGGAATAGATAATTGTAAGCTCAAGTTCTGAAGACTTGGTTTCTGAAGTAATAGAGGTCATGAAGGAAAAGTAGAGGACAGCGGGAAATGGAGAGAGGGAATGAAACCAACATTTGATGCTTACATTTATTTAGTTCCCTCCAGTTTCCATTGTATCTCCATGACTCTACCCTCTTGTGTGTGTGTGTGTGTTTTAAAAATTTGCTTTTTACATTTTGTGATTTGCTAACTTTCCCTAAACCTCTCTTCATGCAGCCTTCTCATTACCTCCTTTTTCCCATGGAGCCACAATAATCTCAGGCTTCCTGTTCTGTCTTTCCCAACACCCTAACAACTCTAGCTCTAACAGCTTCTAGCTCTCCCTGACTTTTAGTTCCAACATCCCTTTGACACTTATTTCAGCCATCACCTACTTGGTTCCTGCTTAGAACACATTAGCCTGGAACACTCCCCAATTCCTTGGCCCTTTGTCTAACTCTGCTTCCAAGGCTAAGTGGTGGCTCTGCTGCACCACTACATCCACATCCTCTATTTTTATTTACAAAATATCTCTGGGTAGCATGAGCGTATAATTAATTGAACCATCTGGGGCCACCAACAGAAGAGGACACTGGCTGGAACGACAGGCATGAGCAGAGACTGTCCTGGTCGCACCTACCTTTAGGGAACATATCCTGTTTAATACGTTTAGTGTTATCACCTTAGTCCCTTGGGAATATCATCTCAAGGTTTAAATAGGGTGTTTTCACACAGGGCACTTGGAACAGCAGCAGCTAACACTTATTAGAGGGAGGAGTGTTTGTCACGCACTGTGCTAAGCATTTGGCTTTGGTCTCACATATGCACATAATTGGATCAGTTGGTTTCAAGGGCAGAGTGGAAAAAGCCAACTGAAACTTCACTTTACATTTTATCTAATGGCAAATCAAATAAAATAACTGCTATATATAATCTGAGGGCTAAAATTTCTCAATTACTGGTTGAAATTGTTTTATATATATATATATATACACACATATGTGTGTGTGTGTGTGTGTGTATATATATATATATATATATATATATATATATATATATATATATATATATACCATTTGCCAAAGAAGTTCTGCCAATGTTTTATACAACTACAGGAAAAGCTTCCTTATAATAAACCCAACTGTCTCATAATATAATTCAGTGCAGCCTTTTGGAGACATACAGTCAATTCTTGTTATTCATGATAGTTATTTTCTATAAAGTCATTACAAATACTGAATTAATGAATACTGAACCATTACTCCTAGGGGAAATACAGGCTTAGGTTCCTATGAACTTCTGGTTACAAAATTTTCATCACCTGAGCAACACATAATCTTGCTTTAGGTGTATTTCTGTTAAAGACACTTTGTTTTTTGCGGTACGCGGGCCTCTTTCTGTTGTGGCCTCTCCCGTTGCGGAGCACAGGCACCGGACGCGCAGGCTCAGCGGCCATGGCTCATGGACCCAGCTGCTCTGCGGCATGTGAGATCTTCCCGGACCGGGGCACGAACCCGCATCCCCTGCATCGGCAGGCAGACTCTCAACCACTGTGCCACCAGGGAAGCCCTGTTAAAGACACTTTATATAATATATATTGTTGATTCATTAACATTGAATTCACAGCCAACAGCACTATAACTGATGCCTGAACAGAGCTTATCTAGCACATGTATTTTCTCCTTAAGGCACATCACAACCTTTTTGGGCTTAGAAACACTAGCCAGCAATTCAACACTATGCTTGGGGGCTATTTTAAACAGCAAAATCAGCAAGAGAAAGCATAAATATGTGGAAAATGTGGCACTGAATGGACCCCAAGAAGGACACTTATTTACGGTACAAGAGCTGAAATAAGTAGGCAAAGCATCATCTTGTTCAAGCTGATAAAGTGCACATCTGGAGGCTCACATTTTCACTGCTTTGTGCATGTCTGCAAATGACCAGGAAAGTACCACAACATTGACTTGGGAGTTACAAATAGACTTTAGTAAGTAGAAAAGACAGAACCCACAAATAATGAGGGATCTCAAATAATGAGGCTCAACTGTAATTTGAATTTTGTCATTCTCCCCTGCTTAAAAATCATGTGATTTTTTAAAAGGGACTTTGCATTAGAAAGGAGAAAAAAGTGACTCAGGCCCTGGGTGTTGGGGGTGGGAGGTGGGGACAGGAATCCTGCAATTGCTTCATAATTACATTTACAACAATACAACCTGTTTAACGTGGCCTGCAAGGCCCTGCCCCATGCCACTCTGTTTACTTTTTAAAGTTCCCCACTACGTCCAAGCACACTGATTTTCTATGTGTTAATGACTCCCTCCCAAATCTATCTTTCCATCCCTAGCCTCTTACTAAGCTCTGAGCCATAGTCAACTCCATACTGGAAATCTTGGTTCAGATGCGTAGGAAGCAACTCAAACTTATAAGCAAACACAACTCATGACATTTCCTCCCACTTCTGCTCCTCCCTTGGTCTTGTTTTTCACCATAAATGTCACGAGCATCCATGAGACACTCTGGCCACCCCAGCCGTCTTTCTGGCCCTACATCCTGCCAGTCTCAGTCCAACCTCTGAGACCCGGCGTTTGCTCTTTCCTCAGGCTGGAACTGTCCTCCGATGTTTTCAAGGCTGTCTCCTTCACATTCAGATCAAATGCCACACGCTCACCGACTCCTTCCATGACTCCATTCCCTCCAAATCATACTATCATATCAACTTGTTTTATTTTCTTCACAGCACTTCTCACTATCTGAAATCTTTGAGTCATTTATGTGCTTATAATTTTTTTTAAAACTGCCTCATTCCATTGGAATATATTACCCTGGAGTAGTGACTTTTCCTCCTTTACCATCCATTTCCCTCACTTAGAACAGGCCCAGTACACAGTAGGTGTTCTGATATCTGTTGCTGCCTGGCCTTTTCTGGGGTATCACCTGCACACTTTTCTGCCCCAGAGCCATTGTGCTCACTGTTTCCTAGGTGTGGACAAGCCAACAATAAATCATTCTCCAGCTGTCATCTGAAATGTCAGTTTCTAAGTGAAACCTTCTGAACTCTAACCCTTACCAATGCTCAAGCAGTCTTCTTGCTCATCTCTGGGTATTTTCTCATGTGACACCCTCTGTGTATTCATATCACATTTTACTTGTTTAACACCTATTGTATCCACTAGCCATATGGGTCGAGAAACTATGGCTCATGGACCAAATGTGGCCCACTGCCTGTTTTTGTAAACAAATGTTTATGGAAAGACAGCCACACTTGCTTGTTTCCATGTCATCTATGGCTGCTTTTGTGCTGCAACAGCAGAGTTGAGTAGTTGCAATGGGAACCATATAATATTATATTTAAAGCCTAAGATATTTAGTATCTAACTCCTCCCTTAGGCTATAGGCTCCTGCAAGTCAGTGATTCTCTTTTATACACTACTACATACCAAATACCTAACATAGTACCAAGCATAGTTGGTATTTAGCTGTTATTTCTTCAATGAGTGTTGAATGATTTAATATTGGAAATGATGTGATTAAGAAAATATTCAAGAATCAGCAGTCTTTTGTGTGTGTGTGAATGTAGTTGCTTTTTGTTTTCTAAATTGCTTGATCCCAATTCTTTAAGCTAGACTTGTTTCCCATTATTTCCATTTGTTATGTTATATTAAAACAACACAAAGAAGTCTATCTAGTATATATCTAACTATTGCTGAAGTGCTAAATGGAAAAATTTTGTGTGAATATTTTTGGCCCCTAGAGTTAATTCATAGAAAGTAGTAGAATGTGGTGAGTGTTTTCTCCTGTGTCCTGCTGGCATACAGGTATCATTCCCCACTCTTTTTGGCATGGAATTGCTATAGGGAGTATTTCCAATACTATTTCAAATCGCCTTTCCTCTTGTTATTATAAAGGTATCACCGTTGTGCATCCTTTTAGGTTGGGTCTCGGTCTTCTGTTGCACTACCTTGAATTTGACCATCTGAACTCTGTTCAGTTCATTTCTCACTGCTTTTCTAATTTGCTGAGTTCATTTTGAACACTGAATCTGTCTTCCATGAGCAGCCCTGTCTTTATTCTCTTCAGAAGATTGAACTCATCTACAAATTTGATGAGCCTATTCACTATTCCATTTTCCAGGTCATTGAAGAAACACTTAAGCAGCCCAGGAACCCAAGGTGACCCCTTTAAAACATCACTTGTTATGTCTCCCCAGGCTGACACTTACTCATCAGTAATCTTTCTCTGGGTATAGACAGCCATTTGGCCTACTGACAGTTGTCTGCACAAAGTAACAGAGCAGCAAAAAAAGTGTTTAGGAAAAGTATTTTGCCTTCTGCTTTCAATAAAATAATGCGGAAAAGTGGATGGCTCTGTTTGGAAGTTGAATCTCTTTTGTCTCTGGAGAATTATATTTTTGCATAATCAACTCTCCTGTGTGGCCTTTCATAAACACCATGATTAGACAGCTAGTTGGTCACTCTTGTTTTGTTGTGAACAGGCTCCACTTATATTCAAGCCTCCTTTGTATCTGTATTCTCTGTCCCCTGTATTTGCGTAATTTCCAAGTCCTGTTCATCACACTACTACTTGGAATTTTCCTTTGCTCTGTTGTTATACTTAGAGCCTCAGGTCAAGCCATCACCACCTCTGGCTAACCTACTGGGAAAAAAAAAATTAACTTATGATAATCTTACCTCTAAACTCTTGTGATGCTCTCAGAGGGAAATATCTTGTCAAATATTATGTTATTTTATGATTCCCAGTCTAAGGAACCTTAAGTGGTTTCCAGTTGCCACTCAAAATAAAATAAACTTCTTAATATGGCATTCAGAAACTTCTTGTTTGCTTTTACTCTGCAGTATTTAAAGCTCAATTCATGCTTAGCATCCTGATAAGCAAGAATGGTTACCAATGCAGCATCTCCATAATCACCAACATTATTTTATAATAACATTTGCTAGTAACTTAGAATATGCTTTTATTCGCAGTATTATTATTTTACAATTCTGTTCATCTTTACCAATGTAATAGTCACTATTCACTTCTTTACGTATTCTCATGAAGAAGAATCTTGTTGGCACTTGCAACGTGTTATATACATTCTCTGTAATATTGTAATCATCTCTTGATGTTTACTACTGATGAACTGTACATTTGCCTATGATTTCTTAGTAACCTCTTTGGATCCTTTGCAATAACTAATTAAACCAAAAACAGAGCCTTGAACACAATGTATAATTATAAGTGTGCTTTACTGACTAAAAATAAAGTATATTACTATTAACATGATTGATAATCATCAGCAGTGAAAAGCAAAAAAGAGACACAAAGATATTACCTAATGTGCTTATAAAGTCAGAAAACCAATTAAAGGACAATTTAAAAAGTATATATACTAATAATTTAAGTGTAATTTAATTCTCTTTTGTGAGTAGTGTTAATAAGGTTTCAACTTATATTCACCACACTGCACCTAGTAGATTTGCATATAGTAGATACTCAATAAAAAAATCTGTGGTGGAGAATTATTTGATTGACAGTGTAAGAGTATAGAAAGGTATACATTTCTAACTCTATTATCCTATGTTAGAAATGAATTTAGGGAGCTGAGAGAGGAGAGAGAACAAGGAAAATTTATAGAAATGCTGTGTACATAGCACCAATTAAACACTGCCCTTTGGCAGCATAATGGTAGTTTCTGAGATTCATTAATAAGGGAAAGTAGAAGGATATGTAAAAGTATGCATAATGATTTCTAAGTTTAAAGAACCACCTTGGAGGAAAAAGTTACTTTCATTTCCTGAGTACAAGATAAAATTTACGTGGGCTTTGATGCTAAAATATTTAGCACATACTAAATATTCAATGTTTAAAAGTGCTAAAGAGTGTAAGAACTTGAATTATCAAGACTTTCTGCAAAAGTAAATAGAGGAAAAAAAGCTCAGATTTATGGGTAATCTAAGGTATTGACAAACAATTCATTTTTTATAAACTTGTTATTGCTAAGGTGAAGATGTGAGGAAACTTAGATGCATTTCCTACAAATTTATTAGCAAGTTTATGATTGGATCAAAATACATACTATAATAAAGATTTTGCTCTTGATTATTGCTCTATGAAAATCTGGATTTACTAAATAGGTTGTACTGCCTTGTACTTTTCTGTCACATAACTATAACGACACATGTAACATGCCACTGTGAAATGTTAAAAGTATTGTAGGATGATTATTTGAACAATGAAAACCAGCTTTCACTCCTCTGATACTTCCTGCCTAAAAGATTTTTAGCATTTGTTTTAGTGTTTTTCAGATTCCTTCAGTCCTCTTTAAAAAGCAGTGTCTAAATAATCATCATCAAAATGTGCTGTAGTAAATTTCCACAAATCACATGACAAGTTTTATACCTTGGTGACAGAAAAACAGTTTCTTTATATAAGCTTAGGGAAATATTCTTGAAGCATGGAAATACAGTTATCAGTCTTTTTCTAATATGTATAAGGTAGGAGGTAGAGCTTTAGCAATCATTCTTGGTTGTCAATCCTCTCAAGTCCAGCTGTATTTTGTATAATTACTAAAATTAGCCAAGATTAAGAGGAAAGGTGACATGTTTCTAATGATTTGGAGTGTTATCTGTCTCTATCACTTTCCAACTGTATGAATTTTATATCTTGAAGCCTCAGTTTCCTCGTCTATAAGATTAGGTAAGAATAGTAACACTTCACAGAGTTGTTATGAGGAATAAATGAGTTAATTCTAATAGAGTAGTCTATTCATTTCCTAGGGCTGCTGTAACAAGTTACAATAATCTTTGTGGCTAAAAACAACAGAAATTTTCTCACAGTTGTGAGAAATTGTGTATTTCCTCACAATTCTGGAGTCCAGAGGTCCGAAATTAAGGTGTTGTCAGTATTTGTTCCTTCCAGAGGCTCGGAGGGAGAATCTGATCCATACTTTTCTCCTAGTTTCTGGTGGTTCCCAGCTATCTTTGACATTCTCTGGCATGTAAAAACGTCATTAATCTTTGCCTCTTTCTTTACATGGCATTCTCCTCTGTGTCTCTCTGTATCCTTTCTTCTTCTTATAAGGGCATCAGTCATTGGATTTAGGACCTACCCTAGAATCAGGATAATCTCATTTCAAGATTCTTATAATTATATTGCTAAGGCTTTATGCCCAAATAAGTTTACATCATGAGGTTCCTGGTGAACATGAGTTTTGGGGGGAACCTATCCAACCCATTACAAGTGCTAAAAAAGCTGACACAAAGTAAATGCTCAGTTACAAGAGTCAAAAACCGGAAAAATTTAAATAAATACTAATAAGAAAATGAATATATAAATTATGAGTCACATGTGAAACTTTATAACAGTGATTAAATAATGAACTCAGTTTATTCATATCAATATCAATAAATCTGGAAAGTGCAATACTGAGTATTAACAAGTAAACTTCAAAACACAATGTATATAATTAATAAATTAATACTATTGCATTTTAAGGTTACAAATACCAAATTCATGATAAGTATTGATTTTGGTAAGAGAAGAGGAGTATAGGACTGAGAAGAAGAGAGAATATCAGGGTCTTCAACAACTTCTGTAATAATTACTCTTAAAAACATATTTTTCCATTTACTTTATAATAACATCAAAAGAAAATATTTAGGAATAAACTTAAGCAAGAAGGCAAAATATTTGGACGCTGAAAACTACAAAACATTGCTGAAAGAAATTAGACGCTAATAAATGGAAACCCATTTTAAGTTCATGGATTGGAAAACTTAATATTGTTAATATGTTAATACTTCCCAAAGCAATTGAAAGATCTTATGCAGTCTGTATCAAAATTCCAATGATTTTTTTGCAGCAATAAAAAAATCAATCCTAAAATTCATATGGAATTTCAAGGGGGTTTAGATAACCAAAACAATCCTGTAAAACAACAAAGTTGGTGGTCTCACATTTTCTACTTTTAAAAGCTTTTACGAAGCTACAGTAGTCAAAACAGCATATACTGGTTTAAAAACAGACATAGACCAACAGTGAACCCAGAAATAAACCCTCACATATATCATCAAATGATTTTCAACAAGGGTGTCAAGATCATTCAATGGGGGTAGTAGAGTCTTTTCAACAAATGGTGTTGGGAAAACTAAATATCTACATGTAAAGAAAACAAGTTGAACCCTTATCCAAAACCATATTCAAAAATTAAACCCCAATGGATCAAAAACCCATATGTAAGGGCTAAATCTATAAAACTCGTAGAAGACAACATAGGAGAAAAGCTTTATGACATTGGATTTGGCATTTCCTTCTATATGGCACTAAACACCCAGGTAACAAGAGAAAAAGATAAATAAATTGGATTACATCAAAATTTAAAATTTTGTGCATCAAAGGACACAATTATCAGAGTGCAAAACAACACATAGGATAAAAGAAAATATCAGCAAATCATCTAATATAACTTTTAGCTCTATGAGTTGCAAAATACTTGAGTGAAGTGTCTTAATAAAATATCTTGTTAGATATCGTATTCCTTAAAAACAAACACCAGGTTGTGTAATACAAGTTTTTGAAATTGATTTTTTTATAGAATTGATTGATACAGTCAAATAAATATCATATAGGTGATATTGGACAGAATCCTAAAATTTTTAAAATTTAATCTAATCAATATTTTGTTTAATATTAATATGCATATATGTATATACACAGGTAGATACATATATATGTGTCTATATGTATATGTCCATATATTAAAGCATATCTAATTGTTAAAATGTCTAGTTATATAATTTGTGTAGAGTATTATTAAAAGAATACAGTTCTAAATTGAGTTTGGAAATTCCTTGACTTGATTGATCTAGTTTCGTTAATTAGATATTCTTAATTTGCTTCACTACTTGCTCACTACATAGATCACTTGCTCACTTCTTTTTCAGCAACTTCATAAATATAGCATCCTAATTCACTGTTCATTCAGTCATTTTTAAAGTCTTAAAGTGGTTCTTCCCTGAATATTTCTGCTGCTTCAAAACACCATTCCTTAATTCAGTTGGTAAGGAAGAGATTTCAGTTTCCCATTCAAAGTATTCACCTGCTATTCTCAGTAATAGACTCCTGATACATACTCCAGGTAGCTGAAGTGACTACAGAAACCTTTCCTCACAGCTGTGAAGCCACTATATAAGCAAAGTTTGCAGGGTGGGCCCTTCTGGATTTACCCTTTAAAAGGGGCCAAACATACCTTTAAAAGGTATGGGTCCTTTTTTTACCCTTCCTACCTTCCTTCAGGTCACCACCAAAAACAATGACCAGAATTCCAGCAGCTATTTTCTGACCTTGAAAATGAAATCTATTAGCCAAGAATGAGAGAGCAAAAAGAAAGATGCTGGGTAGTCAAATTGTTTGAAAAATTATGCCATATAACTTGGAATGCTATTTCTGGATTTCTCTTATTTTTGGTGAAGAAGAAATATTGAATAAATATTGATTTTGTTTAACCCACTGTTATTTGCAGGGTTAATTTTCACTCAATCTCTTCCTTCATCTCTAATTAGTTACAAAGTTTTGTTGCTTCTAGCTTTGAAATTTCTTTTGAATTCTAGTGGGTTTTTTTTTAATACTATTATCACTAAGCAAGTCCATTTGCTAGTCCTAAAAAAATTAAAGTCAGTAGGTTTTCTATGTTTCTGAGAAATACTTTGAGAAATACTAAGATATACAAACATTTGAAAAATATTTGTGATACCTGTAGTAGAATCCATTCATGATGTTAGAAATTGAGGATGCAGACAAGGGAATTGATTAAGCATGCTAATTTTATATTCATTCCATTGCATTAAGCTCCAGTTAGCGATCTCATCATACTTAACATTTACACACAGGGCTTGGAAATCCATTTTTTTTTGGATGAGCTTTGGGGAAGTTAAGTTACTATTAAATAATGGAATAGGGATTTAAGTCAAAGAGTTTTTTAAATTTCAGCACTTTCCACTGAACCACAAGCACATGGCATGAACATAGGGGTAGAAATGGGAATGGAATGTAAGGAGGACTAGAGTATGTCAGTCTGCAGGGATAGTCCTACTCAGAGAGCAAAGTGATGATCGAATGAGAAATGTAGGTCAGTGCCTGAGTTATTGCAGCAGACTCAAAGGCTCTCTTGCCTTTTTCTAATCCCTTCCAATTAATCTTTCCAAAACATATTTATCATGCCAGGCGCTTACCAGAAAACTTCCAGCAATGTTTCTTTGCTCTACACAGTCTTGCCCCTCACAGACATTCTCCTTGATTCCCCAGTTCAAACCCTCTATTTGACAGAGACTGTTTTTGTATCATTTCTGAACTGCGCAATATCCTTACCTACTTCAGCATTCACGCAACCCACACTGATCTCTCATTTTTCTGACCTTGTATTAAATTTATTGTCTGTATCATTCTTTCTGATCATAAAATGTCATTTAATTTATTGTGTGTGTATGTTTTCATCCCAAATCGTTTTTAAAATGTCTTGGGGTCAGATGCTATGTCTTGCTTTGCTTCTTTATAAAGTCTACATCAGTGATAGCTTATAAAAAATATCTGTTATTTGTTTAGCTGAAATAAAAATTGCCTGACAAATCTTGAAGAATGTTAAAACTTATCATTTTTTATTCTAGAGTTTTTAGCATTTGGATTAACCAATTCACAAATATTCTCCAATGAACTTGCATATTTTCTAGTATTAGCCTAAGTAAAATTATGGGGTTGGTAGAACTACTTTTTTATATCTCTTTCCTTTAATTTAAATTTCCCTCGCGACTTCCAATCTTTGCCTAATTTTGCCCTTACCCAGGTGTATATTTTTTCCAGAATAACTTTCCTTGGTTTCACCTCCTTAGGGGGATTTATTGTATAGACCTTCAGCCAATCTGATGATTGCTGTACCACTTTTGACTATTTATATTCCCCAAGAAAACTCTTCTGTCCTTTGAAGAAGGTATTATACCAGCCTGACAGTAACAACTAGCAAATGTCCTCAATTAAACCAAAAGAAAGAGAACAAATTAAGAAAATACTCTGGAGAGTAACTTTTACCCTCCCCCTAGATCACCAGCATTTTTACTACGGTAGAATTTTTGGTGGGACTGTTCTTGACCTTGGTCAGAAGCATATTTTAAGGAAGATATTTTAAGATCTAAGAGGAAGAAGATGACTAGTGTTGGAAATATTTTGTGTCATAGAATTCTACAAATCATCTCATAAAAAGAGTTGCCCCCAATTATTTGTTGAATTCTTGATTATTCACACGCAATTGACAAACCACCATATACTTTTTCACATCTGCTCATAGAAATATTTCCTCTGCTCTAATTCTGTGCATCCTATCTACTGATATTTTATTCTATACCATTATAATAATGGTATAAAGTTAATAGAATACTAATGGTTTGAGACACATGCTTCTTTTCCTGCCTAATACATGATATATTTTAGAATTGATGAATTAGCAAAAACCAAAAAAAAAAAAAACCCAAAAAACCCACCTTTCTCATCTTCTAGAGCTGATGAATCAACAAAAACATAAAACTTTCTGTACCATCTTTGCCTTACATATAATTGCACCCACCTAAACCACACTGGGAAAAAAAACACTTCTGTGTAGAAGAGACAGTGGATCCTGTGCTTTAATGAGCTCCATGTGTTTTATCTTCTTAGGTTAACAAGGCCCAATATTGAAATCATGGGGTAGAAAAATAGAAGGATATGAAATATTTTTGAAGACATTCATATAAAGTGTATTTACATTTAAGAGTTGAAGCAGTTTTTTCAGAAATTCCAACTAGCTGCTAGGAATCAGCACAAGGGTTTTTTAAATTACCTTAAACTCAGAAATAAGCATTTTGGAACTCAAATTATTTACCATTTGGGCTTTAAAATCTTGATCCAGGTGAGACACATGTTGAAAAAAAGAATCAAATCTTGAACAAGATAATTAAAAATGTCATGAATTGGTTTCAACGACGATTCAATTCAAATATTTTAAATAGTTGAATATATCAAACAGAAACATTTATGCCTAGTTTTTAACAAAATATTTTGATATTGAATTGGAAATGGCAGATCACATTTGGAATTTATTGAACGAATCTTATTAATAACAACTTCACACATACCACAACCATAGTCACTATCAGAGGGGTAACTAAAGTGAGGATTGTGTATAGATGGGACGGTGATAAACCCAATGGAAAAAAAGAAAAAAAAAACAAAAAACAGCAAGCATTGGATCATTTGTTCATAAATTAGATAACATTTGGTATTAATATTAAGGACTCTCTTGAGAATAGGCTTATGTGATGGGTTGTGGGGAAAAAAAAAAAAAAAACCTAGAAATAAATCAAAGTAAAGTACGTATGCTTCTCCAAATCATACCCAAACTTTGGTATATAAGTTAGACTGGAAACTCCCCAGGACACTGTTTCCTGGGACATTTCCAGTACGTCCCATTTTTAGCCAAATAGAAAAAAAAATCATTGTGAAAATATTCATGACATTTTATATGAAACCATGAAAATGTAGAAGTTTGTTTGTTTTTCCAATGAAAAATTTTGAAATCTGAAAATCCTAACCTTTGGTTGAAGTTCATGAAAGAGATTTCAGGTCATCACAGATAAACTTTAATTTACTGAAATCCAGTTAAAGAAAATTAAGATTAATTGCTCTCCTATACACTATTTCTACAGGTAATTCTGTACTTTACCAGTAGTATATTTTCTGTTACTTGAATATCCATGTATGCTTGTAATATCTTTAAGATGTCCAAACCCTCTTACATATATACACACACTCACACACACTCTAAAATAACCAGACATTGTTTAAAAGGCCCTCCCCTCATATTGCAGCAATACACAAACAGTAGTTGTGAAGCCTTTAGGCCTCTTCAAGTTGCACTGGCCCCTTGGGTTACATTTAAATCACAGCCTGTTTTTTTCTCCAGTATTATTATCTCAACTCTTTGTTTCTATCATTTTCTCGGTACTCTCTCCCCATTTTTACCACACCTTATATTTCTCCATCATCTTTTAATACTTTCCTCAAATTTATTCTTGCATTTTGAAGCATATTTATTCTTATTCTCTTGTTTTGGATGGAATGATAGAGAATTAAAAATTTATCTATTTATTTATTGAAATTCTTAATTTTCAATCCTTTTCCTTCTTCCACTGATTTCCTATAAACCAATTTGAAATACTAAGAAACATTTGCTCCAGTGATTTTAATTATTTTAAAATGCCTGTAAAGTATTTGTAGATTATATGTTCTTAGGCAATCCTTAACTTCATTGATCCTTAAAACCATTAGCAGAACTTCTATCAGTGGGCTGGGTGTTAATTCTATTATTCGTTTGGACACACAAAGCTAGAGTATTTAATTCTAAATTATAACTACCCAGAGAAATAAGAGTTTATTTTCAATTTTACTGTAAAAGAAATCAGTAATAATCATTTTATTTTGTGCAGCATAAAAATATTCTGCATAGAGACTGTCCAACATGGTGAAGAGTGAGGATTCTAGAGTCCAATCCAATGGAATCCTGCTTCCAAATCATAACAAATGTGTGACCTTGGATAGAGTAACCTCTCCAACTCTTTTCCTCATCTGTTAAAAACTTTTAAAAAAGGTGTCCTTTTAGGACAGAAGAGATGGTGCATGGAGAGCTCTTTGCATGGTTTCTGGCCTGTAGCAACTGTTCAATTATCACCATCACCACTATTACTAATAATAGTTATGCACAATATGATATAGGAAAGTAGCTCTCAACAGTATAGGAAAATAGGTCAAACTGTTCAGATCTGTGAAAGTTAATTATATTTATTTTAGTTACTTATACATTTTTTATCCTCAAAGAGAGGTAACATAGAAAGCCCTAAAGTTTTGAGACTTCCCTGGTGGCGCAGTGGTTAAGAACCCACCTGCCTACATGGGACTGAGTGAACTGATGAGGATTATTGTAATTTTTGTGTCTTTCTGTTTGAATTTAAAAAAAAAAATCCCACAAGGACTCAGAGGCAAAAAATATACAAATCAGTTTTCACTGCAAAGTAAAGGAGCTGTTACAGTGGAGGATTACTGGACTAAATGTCAATATTATGACATAGTATGAGAGTGTTTCGTGTTTGGTAATTGCAATCATTGTTGCTTTTGTTGTGATCATCCATTTACCATGCTTGGTGTCAGTTTATTTATCTCTTGTAAAAATAAAATACAGTGTGTGTGGAAAAAAAAAAAGAACCCACCTGCCAATGCAGCCAAAAAAAAAAAAACTTAATTAATTTAAAAAAAAAGAAAGTCCTAAAATTTCCATGGGTTAAGTTGCCTGAGATAATATGTGGTATGCATCACACCTGCAAGAGGACATTTTCCTAACAATTGGCTTCAGTCACATCTTTAAAAAATGCCCACTTGCATAATGCCAATCTGTCTGACAGTGTAAATCTCCTTAAAGCAATTTAATTCAGATTAAAAAGATAACCATGGCTTATGTAGCAGAATGAGGAATCTGTTTCAAATCCATTACCTTAACACTATCAATAACCCATTACGACCCATGATTGAGTAGTTTTAATTAAGTTCAGGTAGGGTGTGGGGGGAAGGGTGCTTCATTTAATCCTTCATTAACAGTTAAAGTGAACATTATAAATATCTCTATAACTTTCGTTGCTTGAACATCTTTCTTTTTTATTGGATTTATTGTTTACCATGCTATGGAGCAATGCCATTTGGGGAACACCGATTCGCAGGAGCTTTAATGCTACCCCACTTCCAGCACTATAAAATAGAGGCCTGCTGTTTTAATCACGCCTCTCTTTCTCTCTCAATGTTGTTTGCACCCTGGTACAACCCATCTGCCTTGAATCTAGTGCTCCGCTGGGGCTGCACACATCTGCCAGCCAGACTACCTTCGTACACAATTACTCAATCCACCATAAGGCTCTTTAATAGGAAACAAGTGTGACAACGGCAAGCCTCTTTCTTTCTTTTTTTTCTCCTCCTCTTAAACCACAGAGTCAAATAGCTCTAATACAGATGAAGCTTGATAGATCCGCCCAGGTGTAGGTGAAATGGTAGAGCCTCAGGGGTAATAGATGTTGTGCTCTCTCAGGCTGAAGTTTAGCACTTTGTCCTGACCGGCTTTTCAGCAGCAGTGCGATGGGCTGCTCCTTGTACAGTTACAAAGTCAACATGCTTCTTGCCGCTCACATTTATGCCTAATCTGGAGGGCAACCTGGAGCTAGGTAAGGGCAGCAGAACCACCCTTTTACTTCAGCGTGTGGACAAAGGACAGCAAATACAGTAAGTGGAAAATTTATCTTTCCTTCTTTTTCTTGGGAATTAATTAAGGATGTTTACTCTCAGGGAATCCTCTAAAGACTGTGCAAAAAATGAACTAGCATAAAACCTGTGTTGATAACCCTGTGGATTTCCTCTGGTTTCGTTTTTCACCAGTGCCTTGGCACTGTCACTGAAGCTTAGACTCCGCGAGTAACTTGCTCATTCAGAAGGTCTCAGAACGAAAATGTGGTGCTAATAATATTGCTAATTCAGTCCTGTAGCCTAGCATATTACCCGCTCTTTCTGGATGAAATGCCCTTTATTGCTGTCAAAAATGATGGTGGCAAGTGTTTTGTCACAGTTCTGAGAATAGAAAAAAAATTCTTTAGGAAGCACATACTCTTCCTGAAAATGGATTTCAACTTTTACACGTAACTGTATTGTTACATCACTAATCATACGTTAATGGGGGAAAAGTGCTTATAATTTTTGCTTAAATCCGTTCTATAGCTCAGTCTCTTACCAAAGAAGTGATCTTAAAAACTCTGAAAACAGTATTAGGTTGGAGTAGCCATGACAATGATAATGAATTTTTAAAACAAACAAAACAAAACAAAAGGTCATTTGTCTAATAGCATAAGAAAAGATATTAAAACCAGATGTAGGAAATCTCAGTTTAGACTTTTTGGTCTTTCATGCTTGGTTTCAAGCAGCCTTCACATTGCGTTTACTTTGCATTTACAACTTTAGATTCACCATTAAACTATGTTTGAACTTGAAGTTCAGATTTGATCTAAGTACAGCCCTGTTCCTTGAGCCCCTACTCTGATTTTTACTTGGCTATGGGGAGTCTTTTTACTACTACGCCATATATCCTGAATTGTGTTAACAAGCTAACTGTGGTGGACGTTTTCAGGTGGAATGTCAGCCAATGTGAAAGAATGTGTTTGCTGTTCGAATGCGTGATGTTCCGTGTAGGAAATAAGCACATGGGACATATGCCCTGACAAAGATTCCAGTTATGATTCCCAAATTCAGTCCTTCAAATATTGCACAAAGATGATCATGTTAAAAGAGAATGCAGTAAAAACTGTCAGCACATCGTATCTGTTTGTAGCCTTTTGAGGTTTTATCTTTTTTCCTTAATTTAGGCAGTTTTTATTTGAAAAATTAGTCTGGAATGCATTGTCATCCCAAAAGACGATTCACATATATAGGCTACATAGGTGAAATGAGATAAAATACTGTTGCATTGTTTAAATAATTCCCCACTGGCTGATGTTTTGTTTTTGTTTTCTAACTATTATAGATGGACACATTGAAATTGATGGTTTAAAAGCCATGACGGTAGAATCCTGATGACTCCTTTGTGTATATTCAGAAATGATTTAGCTTGGATAAAGTTGCTGCTATGAGAGGTTTAATTAATTACCGCTAGTTCAGTATATTTCTTTAAGAATTGCATTTGACATTACTGATGGCGGAGTAAATGCAGTTTAAAAGTCATCCTTCATGAAATACTTTAACCGACAATTGTTGGTATTGAATAGCGGTCAATGTCTACCCCCTACAGGGAGAGAATCTAATTTCACTGTGCCTTCCCCAGAACATGAATACCACAGAGTACAGTTCACACATGTGAATGCTGTAACCGTGTTAATGACTCCAACAACTGCCCCTTAATGAAAAGGTCAGCCCTGTGATTAATAGGAAGCCAGTTTGAAAAGCTGGACCTCACTTCAGCACTACATTTGGATTTGTTTCTTCTTGATTTACTTCATTTGCCTTTCAAAGTGAAATAAAAATCAAGTGGCGCTACACTGCACTTTTTAAACACCTTATGGTTGATTTTATATGATAGCAACACATTGGTTAGTATCTTTGGTTCATTAAAAAATAGTAATTAAGTGGAAAAGTTAGTCAAGCCAATTATTGAGGGCATAAGGATGATGAATGAGAATTTTATTCTTTATCTAAATAGTTAGGATATATAACCTTTGCTTAAGTTTCAGTTAATTTAACAAATTTTAAGAGGCATTGTGGGGGTGAAGATGGAGTGACAGAGGAAGGGTTTGATTTTTTTACCTAAGATGTATTATGCATAAATGCTACCTATATGCCAGAAAGTGAATATACATAGGTAACTTATGCAGATAATTTTGTACCACCAGTGGTAAAATTCATTGAAGAATATAGCTAAATGGAGTTGAAGCCAGTAATTATAAACCTAGTGACATCCTCAGAGAAGTAATTTAGTCATCTAAAATTTGTAATGGTTGCTTAGTTATAACTATTCCAATAAAAACTTGTGCTTGAAAGCATTACGATTAAGTCCAACTTAAAATTAAAAAAAATATTTTTAACTGGAACTATATTTTGCTAGTAAATATCATGTTAAAATTTATGCAGTTCACCAATTAGATGGTCCTTAAATAAGTTGCTTTGTCTTTTCATTGATCTATGTGTTTTGTGTCCCTGTGGCTTTATCTGTGCGTGTTTTCAAATAAGATTGTGATGAGTAATTAAGTAATACAAACAATGTAAGTATATGTACTATATTTATTATACTTGAAAATTTCCATATACTTGGAGGAAAATTTTTAGCAATCACAGTAATACATCAACTTATTCTAAGGGATATTCTCTTTTAAATAACTTTTATTTTTTTAACCCTAAATCAGCAATTACAGGATTTAATAACTCCATTTTCACTTGCAGTAAAGGAACTATATTACATATCAATATAGAGAGTATAGGAAAAAATATAGTCCAATCTCAATGGCCACCCAAGGAGGAAACAGTGTAGTCAGCTCTATAATGGGCACACAATGTGTCCTAGATGTTCTCCCACTTTATCAATGACCATAGCTATATCTTCCAGGTAATCTTCTATTCAGGGTTCCATTTTTGCTCTGAATTGGAAGCCAGCTATTTCCAGATAGGGTACTGATCAATAATATTTGCTGGGAATCCTCAAGGAATCAGACACTGCGCTGAGCATTTTGTACCCATTGTTTATTTAGTCCTTACAGCCCAATGAAGTAAGTACTATTTCTGTTCCCATTTATAAATATAAAAGCAGCGTGGTTGAGGGATTTGCCCAATGTCACACAGCTAGCAGGTAGTGGAACTTGGGCTCAAATTAACTTTCCCTGAGCACAGATATCTCCTCCAGCCACTGGACTTCACTTCTTCTCTAACAAGGGACTTCATCATCAGTACAGTTAACTTCATCTCTGATCACTTTATCAGTACTACTTGAATGAAAGGGATTCATAAATGGACATAGATAGAATGCCCAATCAAACAAAACATAAATAGTTAAATGCCAGTGAGTATGACGTTACTTCAAGTTACATCATCATTCAGCACTTATAGATTCTACTACTTTTCAGAGGTTTTATTGCAGGTAAAGAAGGAGTTGCAGTTACACCCCAGACATTTGGGGAAGAACTGATCCTTCCACCCTCACTCAGTTGCCAAATTTCCATTCCTATTAATATTGAGTCTCTGAGAAGAGTTTGTCTCCTGAGGGTATTTCCAACCAAGCCACTGCTGACTTTATCGCAATGGGGTGACTCTCATCGCAATGGCCTCCCAATGAGAGTCACCAAAACACATTCCCACCTCTAAGACAGTGAAGAAAATGAGCTGTCAATTATTCACCCTCAAAGATTTTTAGGGCTCAGTTATTTAGTAGGACCACCTGGATATTTATTTTTAAAAAGTTTGAATGCTAATTGGACTTTCCTTATCTGTGGATTTTTTTTTTTTTTTTTGTCATGTAGACATAGCCTGGAAAGCACCTATTTGAGAAATTTCATTTCAAATACAGATTTTCCTAAGACCTGCATCTGTGTTTTCTCTATCTGCTGAAACACTTTCTCCCTAAGATGGATGTTCATCAATATAATTGAGAATATTTCTTTGTAGAGAGATCAAAGCCAAAATATTTGTGATAAAACCCCTTCTATTTCATAAATTTTATCATTATGGGCTTGTGTATTCACTCCCTGATAAAGACAGAATATTCAGTTTAAAAGGCGTTTGTTTTTTTTAAGTCCATATTATCAAATTTTTAAGCCAAGACATCAGTTACTTTTATAAACACAAGCAGATTTATGCAAGGCAAATGAAATGAACATGAGGAAACTCCTTTAAAATTTCAGCAACCTCAACCCACTTTTTTCTGAAAAAGTGGGTAGATATGTTACTATAATTCTCAAATATCCTTTTGGTTTCGATGAAAGATATTTGAAAAAGATATTTAAAAGTGGTTGGCATGTATAAAACCATAGACTGTTCCTTATACAAAAGAAGACAAAGAAGAAAACAAGTAATTTTTTCAAACTAATCTTAAGATCCTAGAAGAATTAATCTATGGTGACAGGATCTAAAAGTTCTAAATACCCTGAGGATTGATGATTACATAAAAAACAGTGGTCAAAGACTTCCTTTATCACTATCATTACTCAAAGAGATCAACAGGCTAGCTCCTTGAAGCTAATCTTATCCACATAAATCCTTTTTGAATTAACCAGAAGCTACTTCTTGTTTGTTTGTAGGCTCATATTAAGTGGAAGAGTCTTCCCATCCCCCCCTTGCCCAACTCCTTACTTGACCCATTCCAAACCGTCCACCAGGGCCCCAGTCTGCAATTAATTCTGATGCTGGGTACTACTGACTCATGTTGCAGGGAAATATTGGGAACACTCTAGGTTATACGTTGTGCTGTGGACGGCTCCACCCATATCTGGTGGTTGGCTGTTTCTGCTCATTTCTACAGCTTCGTACATCCTGAATCCCAAGCCAGCAATCAACCACAACTCAGCTCATGGTCCTTCCTTCGTATGGAGGGTTCTTGTTCCCAGTTTTCCTGTGCCTGTCAGACTCCTGGCCAACTCGGGTCTATTTCTGTAACCAATATGCAAGAGTTCTTGGTTTCTACCCATTCTTAGCAGTAAATATTCTTTTCATTTTAGACCCACTGAAAACTATAACCTATTTTGAGCAGGATATGAATTTTTAATTTTGTTATGAAGGATACTTAATCGTGGCTCTATGTTCAAAGTAAAAGTTGCAGGTGTGACTAACTCAAGAATTCAGAGGCATCTAATTAGCAGTCAGCTTCATTTTGTTTTATTCCTTAATATTGTACATTCAAATTTGGATGAGTGGCAGAAAGGGATGATCAGTGTTCTGTCTGTATTTCCATTAAAAGTTTGAGGTTTTCACCTGGCCAGAGTTTCACATGACAGATAATCATTTTCCCAATATATAGTATTTTCAGTCACTCTAGAATTTATTTTTCCTAGATAAAGCCTATACTATTAATTATATATATATGTATATGTATATGTGTGTGTGTGTGTGTATATATATATATATATATATATATATATATATATATAAACACGTATAATTACATTTAACTGAATGACAAATCTAAAATTCCCCATAAGTGAAGCACTGAAAATGAAATAAAACACTGGGCTTCAGGTCCTCTTTTTGACAATTACTAGCTCATTTTCCAAATGTGGAGAATGTGCATTATGTGACATTTTGGTAATTATTTACGCATGAAAGAACTTTGCAAAGCTCTTTGTAAAGTTACCGGGAAGAACTTTGAAAATGTATAAGATAGAAAAAAATAGGAGACGGCACAAGTCATATATATGAGGCTTCACACAAGACTCTTGCCAGGTTTTTAAAGGGTTTTTGCATGTAGTGCAGGACTATATGTTGGATGTAATTTGTTATATCACATAAAGCGTAACACATATTTTCTCCCTTAGATTAGAATATATGTCAATGATGTTTAATCAGAAAACTTTTATCTGAGCCTGAGTTCCACTTAACAATGAGTTTACATAAATAATTATTTCTTGGACCAAACAAACACTTCTCAAACCTTTTCCCAATTTTGTAAACTTAATGAAGGATTTGTATCTGATTATTGCCATTTCTTGAAGAGTCCCTTCCTTGTCCCATTTTGAAAAATTTAAGAAATGAAAGAAAGTTAATAATGGAAACCAAAAATCTTTACCTTTTGGAGGTGAGTCTACAATATTGAATCCTTGAATTAAGTTTAATTTATCCATCCTATCACAGCCAACATTGGTTTGACACATAGTGAAGAGGAGTATTGTTAATACTATCAAGAATGTCTTAAAATTCACATAAAACATTGACATATATTGTCATCTTTGCTCTCAGCTACTCCATAAGATAGTGCAGTAACACTTACATGTTTTTCGCTTAAATAATATTAGATGCATATTTTACCACAACAAATATTGTGACCAAATATTTAATTTATGCAAAATGAATATTTGAGTAAGATTAGCTTGTGTGCAAACATTTCCCTTTAAGGTATAAAAGTCAATATATATGGGTGAATATAGAGAAGAGATACTAATTCAGTGACTATGTCCTATGGTTTACGTTATCGCATTTGATCTTCATATTGATAGGCAAAAGTAGATTTCTAATTTCCACTTTACAGATGAGCAATGTGTTGTTTTCTCAATTTTATGAATAACATTACACCAGTAAAAATGTTTTCAAGTGACTAGTATAATATTGAATCAGTAAATGTGTACAAACATGCCAAGATGCCCACAGGCAGTGTAGGTTGGAACAGAAACTGGTTTTTATTATGGTTCCAGTCCCTTGGAATTAGAGACTCAATTTCAATATATTATAAACCTCAAGGATGAACATATACACTGTATATATGGTAAGAGTCATCCTGACAGAAACATTAGTATCACCATCATATTTTGGTTCAAGAAAATATAAGAAATGAGTATGATGTCACATAACACCATTTCTTTGGGGAAGGCATTTTACTTTAGCGCTTTTATAAGAATGGAAATGCTATAGATGGTTTTATCATGTGAAAAATAATATATATTCTATCTCAAACTTCGTCTCTACATCATATTTTTAGGTACGTTCATTAATTTGTGTTATAATAATGTGATATATAATTTGCTCTTTGTGTACGTAGTTTGTGTGTGAAAGTGAATATGTGGGTGTGTGATAAAACCCTCTTATTAGCGTGATTTCTATTACATATTCCACAGCAATTGCCTTATGAAATATAAAAGGATTTTTATTTTGTTTAAAGAACAATAATCTATAATTTAAAAACCAATATCACAAACTTTTGTTGCACCAACAAGTAAAACATTTATGAATTTCATATTTGTTTCCTGGCTTACCTTGGCTGTTTTAGAGTTTTGAATATTTATGTTAATCCTTTGCTCTTCTCTGCCGCTGTACAAACACTGCATTTTTATATTATTTAATATGTAACTTTAAACAATGACTATGGCTACCAACAGCATTACACAGGTCTTGTAGGTGGAATATATTTTTATATATTATTATTAACATTTTTTAAAAAATTGTCCATTTTGAAAATTGTGAACTTTTCTTTTTTATTATGACAAAACCCAGATTTTGTTTTTCGTTAGTATAACTTGGGTGATGTATTGCCCACCTGCAGTCTTTTTAGACACTCCTAAACAACTAGACTCACAAGACCACCATTGGCCAATGCTCACGCCAGCTTACTCAGAGCTAAGACCAAGAGGAATAAGAGACTGCCAGCAGGGCAGCCTCTGGGGCTCCACTGAGGCAGTCCTTTCAGCTGGCCAACAGCTCAGGGGCAAGCAGAGAAGCTCAAAAGGATGCAGGTGGAGGAAGCACCCTGGCTTGAAAGCTTCCTTCCCTGTAGGAGTATCTATTGGAGCTGTAGAGGGACAGCTTCTAGGGTTTCCACAAGGGACCTGCCCAGTGAAAATAGTCACCATACTCAGGGAAATCCAACATTAGGCTTCCTATCAGGTATTCACTCCCAGTCACGATTCAGTGTAGCAGTCAAGGCTCATTTTTACCACAGGTAAATTTTTCTAGTAATTCTCATTTTTATCAGGTTTCTGGGAGATTGGAGCTAGACGGTTTGTAAAAGATCAAATTGTCATGAAGAAAGAGAAAGAGTGGATAACGTGAGGTTTGAGAAGATTAATTCAAGGACTAGTATTGCATATTTCCATTCTGTCCACAAAAGCATACTGCACTTTACGGTTTTAGTTATTGCACAGAGACCTGCTATCATTTGTTGTTTTGATTTTTCTTCTAAACATTTTAAGCGTTTCTGCCCTCTCTGTAAACTTTAAAAACTATACACACCTACACACCAACATTTTGAAGGGTCTAGATTCATTAATTAAAACTTCTGAGGGAATTTTGTGTCCTTTGTATCAGGCTAAATTAGAAAAGTGAAGACTACATTTTTTTTTCTTTTTGCGGTATGTGGGCCTCTCACTGCCGTGGCCTCTCCCGCTGCAGAGCACAGGCTCCGGACTCCGCGGCATGTGGGATCCTCCCAGACGGGGGCACGAACCCACGTCCCCTGCATCGGCAGGCGGACTCTCAACCACTGCGCCACCAGGGAAGCCCAAGACTACATTTTAAAGGACTAAAACTCAGAGTCAATTATGTAGCTGCTTAATATAAATAAGGCTTTCCATAAGATAACCATGGGATTGCTTCCATAGCTCAGGTCACTAGTTCTGGAGGAACGCTTCTGCCATGGGAAGAGGCAAATAGGGCCCATCCATGGTACATCAGTTGTGGCCACAGCAGTAACGTTGTATGTGGCCACACACGAGGTAAGCCTGCCTTAGGGGGAGGATGTGAATGTGGCAGGAAGGAAGTGTAATGAGCAGCTGATATCTTTTGAGGTCCTACAACATGATCATCAGTGTTTAAGAATTCACCCCAGGGGCTTCCCTGGTGGCGCAGTGGTTGAGAGTCCGCCTGCCGATGCAGGGGACACGGCTTCGCGCCCCGTTCCGGGAAGATCCCACATGCCGCGGAGCAGCTGGGCCCGTGAGCCATGGCTTCTGAGCCTGCGCGTCCGGAGTCTGTGCTCCGCAACGGGAGAGGCCACAACAGTGAGAGGCCTGCGTACGGCAAAAAAAAAAAAAAAAAGAATTCACTCCAGCTATTTTTTTCAGAAAGGACTATGGGCTGGGCTAAGTTCAGAGCATTTTGAGTACACTTATTATTGTGGTTGCCAGTGCTAACTGTTGGACGTTTAAAAGCACTGCTAAGAATTGGTAATAGTGATATTTAAGTAAATAAACACTAAGAGACTATATGCAATTCAGATTAAATCCACGAGTTTACTGTTTAGTAATAGATATTAGCTATACAAAAATTGTAAAATGTGTGTGAATTTACATATGTACATTGCCTTATAACGCATAGAGACTTTACCAAAATTTCATAGGTTTTACTTGCCATAAGGTCAAAGTTAGCAGTATGACCATGGTTCGGTCGTTTAATAAAACTACCTCAATATTTTCAACTGTAAAATGAGAAGTTTGAAATAGATGATGTATATAGTTTTTTAAGTCTAATTTTAAAAATGTGTACATATATTATTTCATTTATGCTAGTTAACATTAATCAATAGTAGTACATAAAACATAATTTAACAATAAACTTTAGGTAAAAAATATGTTACTCTTACAAAGATAGGTGTCAATTTTTAAAATAATTTTATTTTTATGATACATTTTGAATGACTTAAAGGCACTAGACTGAATTAATAAACTCTTGAGTAATTACATATCCTCAAGTTAGTTGAATGTTGAAAAATGAGGGCATGGATTCTTCCAGTTAATTTTACTAGCTTCTGTTAAGTGCCTATCATGAATTAAGGAATTAAAATGCATTTCTTATACTTTAAATAGGTAATAATTTGGCTTTCTTCTGTTAAAGATAATTTTTTATTCTGTCCAGCTATGGACATCATAATAAAATGGAGATGGTGCAATGTAATTAGCTGAAAATAGTGAACTTTATCTTAAATTATGTATAAGAAGAGAAAAAACATGAAACAATATTAAGGATGCTATTTCTTAAAGAAATAGAAAAATATCACCATTATTTCATATTCCTTTTTGAAATCAGAGCTATAAATCTTTAGAAAATTTGTCAGATATATACAGAGTTTCTGTTAGATATTTTTTGTATTATACACTGCATTTTTTAAATTTAATAGATGTTAAGTTTTAATATTAGCTCTTAATTTAGGTGAATAATATATTTAAAGCACTTTGGACTTATTTCAATAAGACATCTTGAAGTTAACTTAAAAGATCTTTGAAATAATGTTAATTTTTAATTACATTTGATCCCAACCTGTGCATCACAAGCCATTAATAATTGAGACACATGCAAAAGAAGATAGTGGTAATGAGTATTTGAAAGACCTGCGGATCACTGCAGATTTAGATCTGCCCCAGTATCTTTTCATTGGTCAACCACACATTTAGGATGAACCTTTCTCTAAGTAGAAGCATGGCAAACTAGGAAGTATGAAGGACAGGATTGACCCTTTGCAAATTTAGAGTGTTATGAACTTTAACTTTGACACTTCCATTCCGTTCACAACTTCCCAGTTCAAGGGCATTTTCTCTTCTCTTCTTCTCTCAACAGTTGAGTCACCCTCAGATTCATAATCTTCAGACTGACTTCCAATTACCCCAGAACCTGAATTTGTGCCGAAAGCAGAGTTTTCAGTTCAAAGACTCCATACTCTAAAACTGTCTTAACTCTTTGACACTGTTGCCGGTAACTCCTAAATCAAAACAACTCCTAAATCAAAACAACTCATTCCATCGGTGTAGTAATGACCGCTAGCCAATTTACACAGCAGGTTGAAAATACAGTTTGATGGATATCTTTAATTAATAAAGTTTTAACCCTTTTTTGAGGTTTTACATTTTAGTGAGAGCATTGTTCTAATTCAGAAAGGGTCTCTAAGTTTTTAGTTTCAGAAAAATTCACAGACACTTGAATTTCAGGCCAAGGGCTGAGCACCCTTCCATTCCACCTCTGAGCTGTGACCTTCTGCCTCAGGCCAGCCCTGACCCAGGAAGCTGCTTCCCGACCAGCGCTCTCACTAGTGGTCAGGAGATCGAGATCTATTATAATTCAATGTCCATTTTTGGTGCCCCTTTACTTTTGTCTTATTTAAGCTCATGCTCTAAACATTTTGAAATTAGCCAATGGAAGACACTTGCTGAATGAAAATATTCTTTAAGGGAAGTCTTTAAATTTACTTTTAATGACTATGTGTTGCGTATGAGTCTATTTTTCACCTTCTCTACCATTCCAGGTGTTCCTCCTTAGCCCCTAAACCCCACATCCTCCATCCGTAGCATACCTTCCAAAATCAGTCGGAAATTCAGGGGGAGTGAAAAAATGGGAAATGAAATGCAAAAAACCCTGACCGAACGTTGCTAATTGAGTGAAAGCGAGGCTGCTCCACCTTCCCAGTGGCTACTGTAGAGACGAACATTAACCTTGCTTTAGTAAACTTCATGTATGTAATTAATCATGTTGTCATTGGTGGGTTAGTGATACAGTTTACCTTGGATAACTGCTGGATACCTCAGAGCCTTACATGACCCTAAACTTTTCACATGTGCCTAGTATAAGTAAGTTTACATTGAATTCGAAGTTAGTGTGCTAATGTCGTGTTGCTCTAGCTATTTTTGCTGTTATTGTTGTCGTTGCTTTAAATTGATCTTTAGAGTTTGCATGTGAAGAAGAACTGCAGAGTGCTGCCAAATCCAAGTTTGTGTGTCTGATGCACAGTGGGGCACATAAACTGAAACGCCAGTTTGGAGCAGAGAAAGGTTTATTGCAGGGCCAAGCAAGTTCGTGCTCAAAAGACACGACCTCCCTGATGGTTTTCAGGGAAGCATTTTTTTATAGGCAAAATTTGGGCTGAGGGCTGCAGTGTGTGACTTTCTTCTGATTGGTCGGTGTTAACAGGGCAGTGTTCCAGGAATCTTGTGGTCAGCCTGAAGTTAACCATCCTCCACCTGGGCGGGGCCTTCGTTCCTGCAGGAGAACTCAAAGATACTGTTACTTGTATTCCTTGAGGAGGAGCCAGGATGCTGCTTTAATCTTTGCACTATTGTTTCTCGATTGCTCCTCTTTTGTTTTTGCATTCCCTTACTTCCTATTTAGAAACCAGTTGAATCTGACCTTTTGAAACTCAGGGATGGTCTGGGAGGCTGAAACCTCTTTCCTACAGACAAGAAACTGTGGACAAGGAAAGGCATTTGTTGTACCCAGGAGGGCCCCACAGGGTCCTGCTCGGTTTCACAAGGAGTATTTTCATCTATAGAACTTCTTATTTATTAATATTAGTGATAAATTGTTGATGCTCTCAATGGTTAAACTATGGCTGGGCAATATACATAGTCCATGATGTCATTGATATATGTTCACACTGAGGTTGTATACTTTCTAAAGAATGAAGTACTTTGAAAGCCATTAATTTTAAGGCATAATATAAACATCCCTCCCTGTTCTATGAAATCTTGAGGTAGGTAGTATCTTTCCCTGCTCTGAATTCCCTGCTCTGTGTCATTTATTTGATAGCTCCCTGTACTGAGATATTTTCATACCTAGTTCCATTCCCTACTAGATGATAAGCTTCTTGGACACAGGGGCCATGGCTTCTAGCTCTTTGTGTGCAACACAGCCATGACAAAGTAGGTGTTCAATAAATACTTCTTGATTGAGACATGGTAATTCCACGCTGTAAATGCAGATTGAAGGGTCTTTACCTTCAGTCTCTATACCTCATTTGCCGTTTAATTGGCTATTAGCTGGAACTGATTGATAGACGTGAAGGTTTTTTTTTAAGAGAATTGGCAGCTATGTAAATACAGCACTTAACCTTAAGCACTCAGCCATTAACCTTAATCACTGTCCATTAACCTTCAAGCACCCCAGGTTTCTCCCCTTACAGTCCCCCAAAGCAGACCCCACTGAATGCATTTTTTAGCACGAAAAAGAATCTTAGTAGAATGCTTTCATTGTTCTGTGAGTGGCTATAAAAGTGTATTTTGAAAGAGAACATTTGACTCCATTTCTTTGTGTAGATACTAATTAATTTTCCAGGTGTTCAAAGAAAGATACAAAATTGGAAAATTACTTTGGAGAGCATGTTAGGAAATATTTGATAAGAAAAAGAAAAGACAATGGTTTTTTTTAACAGAACAATTTGTAAAGTTGCTAATCATAAAAGTATCACATATCACTTTCTAATTAACCCCAGAAATTTATGAAAAATAAACTTTTCCTATAGTTGTTGCTAAAATCTTACGTAATATTAATTCCAGACATGGAGAAATAACCAGTTACTTTAAGAATAGTGACTGCCTGAAATATTTTCTATCCAATTTCAGATAATAACAGAGAGAAGAATAAATGGAATTTCCTTCTTTAAACATAACACTTTAGATTTGTTCTTGTACGTTTTTTTGTCTATAGGCCTAACGAATTTTGTTGAAATAATAGCACCCATATTCATAATCCTTTGTAGTCTATAAAATTTACATTTTCTCTTTTGGGTGTTTCATAAAAACTATATAGAATAATAATTATATGTTATTGGAAAGAAACAAAGTGTCATGTTAAGTAATGTATTCCGGTTTATTGTGTTTGTTTTATATCATGGTTTTGTTTTCACCAAGATCTACATTCACAACCTATAAACGTAGTAAAATAACACTATAAGGTTGCAAAAAGTTTTCTGAGTGATTTTATATGCGATTATGTTTTACAACCTCAATCTTTGGTGGGAAAACAGTAAGTCAGTGAAGTTTTCCTTGTGTTCTGAACATAATACATCTTAGAACCGGTGGCCGGGTGTGGAAGAGGCAGAAAGAGCACCTTGCTGTATTCAAGAAGGCAACCTGATACTAATGGACTGATTAGTTTTAGACTTGCCAAAGTGTTCAGTTTTGCTCCAAGTCCCAGGGGGAACTGATACTAGAAGGTGTGAGCAACTGAGTGCAGGGGAGGGTCTCCTTTACAACTGCATTTCAAGGTATATTTTAACAAATGTGAAATCTCATTGGGAAAACAAACCAGTGTAACACTATGACTTCAACTCTAGAAAGATGTTACCTCACCATCAACTGGTTAGCTGTTCACTTGGAATATACAGTTACCTAACTGAGAAAGAAGGTGATAATGAGAGGGGGACTTGGCAAGAGAGTCCAGGCAGAAGGAGCTCCACAAAGGCAAACCAAATCCGATATTGACCATGTGTTTTGAGAATTAATCAATAGCTTTCCCAGAAATTACTTCCATATGTTCATTTCACTCTCTAAGCATTTTTGTCATTTGTTCATTCATGGCCCTGAGGATGCTCTTAGAGGTATAAAGATCCTAAGACCATACAAATGAACTGTTTTGCTTTTTATTTAGTAGATTCCATATTCCCACGTCACTATATACATGGGAAAATAACTTAGACATATCTGTATACGTTAACGTTCTTTTCACACAAAGTGATAAAACATATATGTAGATTTAGCTCAGAATTTGAGCAAATAAATGGAAGTAAGTTTCTGTCCTTCATCTTTGCCGAATGCCTTTCCAATGTACACATTTATTCATCTGAGTAACATTAGTTGAGGAACTCCATTACTTCAAGAGTATTATATGTCATTCTGTTGTCAAGACAGTGCTGTAAATGTATTTAGGATGTATTTTTGAATTATTTTCTTTTTCAAACATGTGGCAGATACTGTTCTATGCTGCCTTTTACTTGTGGAAGAGCAACTAGTAATAATACAAGTATCTTTCCTTTAATATGAATATTAAATGCTATGGTAGAGGCTGAATACTGGAAAACTGATTAAAATGTTCTTAATTTTTCTTCCTACAGAACTTGGTTAGGAATTGTACCCAAGTTACAAGAAAAGCTTAAGTTTCTGATAACACTGTTAAGTACAAACTAAACATCTGGAATTGTGCAAGTTAGTGTCTTACACTGGATTCTCAGGGGCGATTTAAAGAGTCTGGACTATATAAAATGCAAATTCTTTTCTACGTTTTTCTACTTTAACTGTATCACTTTTGGGCTATTTATTAGTCTGCATGAGAAACAAAAGATTCTAATAATTTATTTTAATAGCTAAATATTTAAATAGCAAAATAATATATCCAGTATTAGTAAAAGACAGAATTTTTATATTTGTTTATCATTTTTATCTTTTCACTTGGGCACCTGAATGCCTTGCATATATTAAATATTCATTTTATTTGCTGAATAAATTATTTAATTCTTCCAATTAAGCACTGTCAGTCTAATTTAATAAAGCTAACTTCAAAGTTTATCACTCTGCTGGTTGTTAGCTCTACATATGGACAACTGAGACATATTTAAAAGATTCTTTAACTTTCTTCACCTTATCCATAATTTCTAAGGAAATATAAAACTTCTATGAAAATCAAAAATTGCTACCGTGAATATTGTCTTTTCTGTAAATCTGGCTTTATTTGCATGTTTCTCCAAAATGAAGTTTAACCTAGATTTGTATTAAAACTAGAGATAAAGCTTACCAGAAGAACAAAGGAGCCCATAAGATTAATGCTGAAACATTTTAGAGGAAACTGCTAGGGCAGAGACTATTCTGTAGGGAGGAATAGGGAGAACTCTCTTGCTTTGACCCTAGTGTTTCATGTGCGAACAGGAATGAGTGCCCAGGTAATCAGGAGTTCTATAAGTAAATCCATATTTCTGTGCACATCGCCTATCAGTTAACAAAATATTTGCTTAGGTTTAATTACTTACAAAAGATTGAGCAACAAATAAATAGGGATGCCTCCTACTTCCTAATTAAACCACCAGGTTGCATGTTATGTGAATTTTCTTCCTTAAAGACTGTTCTTGAAATCCATTTTGATCTTCTGTTATCTGTAAGAGTTAGGTCAGAGTGTCCTGCCCAACCCAATGAAGTCTGTTTCAACATCTGTGTGACGATTGCATTTTCCTCACTTGAGATTTGTTCAGATGTTTAGCAGAAAGGAATTTAAGAAAAATGGTATCTGTTTCATATTGGTTTTTCAGTCTTAAGACAGCAAGTCAACACACCACCATCACCCTAACACCAACGAGAAGAAACATCATAACCACTCATCACATTCACACACACCCTCACACCAAATGAACAAACACACACACAAGCAGACATAAAAAACAAACCAACTGCAAAAACAGATTCTGCCTACCTAAAGATTCATCATTGCAGGGAAATTTCAGATTGACTGTGTATTGTCAAAATACACTTTCACCAGGGAGTGTGAAAGGGGCCGTACCCACCCCTCCACATCCCAGCTCCAGCACTCCTGGGACCTAGCACTCCTGCGGATGGGCGTGAGAACTCTGGCACCTCTAGCCCATCTGAGGCCCTCTGGAAGAAACATGATGTCACAGATGTTTCACTGTTTTTTCCTCATCCTCTCTATTTTCTTCTCTTGTACCTTTAAAGGTTTTGCCTCTTTTTCCAGTCCCTTTTTCACGTTTTTTAAACTTCTCACATTTCTCCAAAGCTCTCTGATCCCTTGAAGTAGAGGGACAATTCTTCTGACCCAATACAAACATTCATTCCCACTGGTCCTTTGTACTTTTTCTCAGTTTTTACTGTGGATGGGGCTTTTTCCCCCAGGGTAGACGTGAGGCTGTAAGATCATCACCTGCACTTGCTGTCTCTAGGGATTTACTGAAGAACACTAGCTATTAATTAGCATTTTATGACGTGCTTCCCGCTCTTCGGAGGAAACACACTATGTAGGTGCCAAATAGTAATAATTCAGTTCTCTTCTGTCCTTTGGGTTCTGAATGCACCAGTTCTCACACTCCTGAGGAGGAAAAAAGTCGTATTCCTTATTATACCCACCTAGAGGATTAAAATGTCAAGTGTACAAGCTGCTACATGGGGGGAATAGTTGTACTCATTTCAAAATGATTGCAAATATTTCTCCAGAAAAAAAAGAGCAGTCCTTGGCATAACTGTCAGATGAGGAAATCTACCCGCCCTCCCGCCCCCGGAATTCTGTACAAGCCAAGCAGGAAGCAGAATTTCTCACCTGTGTTTCCTGTAGTCCTTTCACTATCTGGGAAACAACCTACCTTTTTGAAAAGAACTAACTTTAGTTTCACTTGTCTCAATGACCAGCTTCGCCATACAGGAAAGCCCCTATTCTAGGTGCAGTTTCTACCTGGTGCTAATTTTGTCATACACACAATTTGCATCTTTAATCCATTTTTTTTTTCATTTAAAATATGGGAAGACTGTTTCCCTTAGCAAGGAAATTTCAGGTTTAGCTCATTTATTTTCTCTAATCATATCATTATCTTTATTATATCATAGAGAAAGCTGAAAGAAACTGTCTTTTTCAAAGGCCGGGAGATAAAGAAAGTGAAAGAGTTAGGAGGTGGGAAAATCCTAGCAAATGAGACTGAGAGCCGTTGTTGCAATGATGGAACATACACAGCCTTGTAGGGTTTTGAACTGATCCGGGTCTCCAACAAGATCCAGACCTGTGTGTGTCTCAGGCATCTGGACTCTTCCTTCAATAAAGGTATGGAGGATAGAATTATGACTCATTCCTGCCTCAGTATAGTGTTTTGAATTATATTTGTTTTTTAATTTTTTTATTTAAAAATTTCCTCTTACAACCAATGTTTAAGATAATACCCATAGTGTTAGGGCTCTTATTTATGATTTTAAATTCTTTTTTAGTTTCTTCACTGTCTGATTGATTGGATATTTTTATCCATCCATTCTCATGGTAATTAAAACGTGTATTATATTTGACTTAAATATGGAATACTAAGATTTATTCATGGATGGCATTTTAGTCTTTCCCATTTCTTTTGTTTCTATAATCTTATTCCTTTATAAGTTAAAATTATGGAAAATAAAGTGATTAGACACAGAAATCAATGTTAAAAACTTAAGAGGGAGTAAGAGGGAGGAAACATATTTAGTAAGTAGGTATTGGGTACTCTGCCTAACTGTGTATATAGGTTGTTAACACGTGTGTGTGTGTGTGTGTGTGTGTGTGTCTGTTTTTATTATTAAATCGAAGCAATATCTCTATGAAGAAAACACATATGGTGATTCAAAGAGATTAAGTAAATTATTTAGGTTCATATCTAGAGATAGTGGCAGAGCTGTGATTCAGACCCAGACCCATCTAACTTCAAAGTCCAGTTTTGTAACACCGATATACAATATACGATACCCTTCTTACTGCCACTCTGGAGTGTTACCAACAATATGTGTGTCGCTCTAAACTGACAGCAATTTTGAAAGCTGTTGTTAATTCTATTATCTGCCATTTTGGGGAGGGAGTATTACTTTACTTCTTTAATGTCAGTGTTTCATTATGTTTGAGATTTCCCTTTTTCCATTGTTAAAACCTATTGCTATTATCTGTAGCCTTGGTTTAGTGAGTTTATGTTCCCCTAACATAATATGGTGAAGTATGTTGTAAAAGTTTAAGAGCAGAATACTGATTTACCCCTTACTAAATTATGTGATCGTTCTTGGCATATGAGTCTGTTTAAAAGATTTTTGTTTTGCTGTAAAACATTTAGAGGTATTTTGTAATTTGACAAACATTGAATGTCTTATCTGGTAAAGATGGGGGTCATGTTTTATCTGAAGAAGGCTGGAGAATGTGATGGGGTAAAAGACAAGCAAACTATAGATTAAAAAATAGAACAGGGCTTCCCTGGTGGCGCAGCGGTTGAGAGTCCGCCTGCCGATGCAAGGGGCACGGGTTCGTGCCCCGGTCCAGGAAGATCCCACATGCCATGGAGCGGCTAGGCCCATGAGCCATGGCCACTGAGCCTGCGCGTCTGGAGCCTGTGCTCCACAACGGGAGAGGCCACAACAGTGAGAGGCCTGTGTACTGCAAAAAAAAAAAAAAAAAAAAAAGAACAAAGGTCAGCAGCTTTATGACCAGTAAAAATGCAATGAGTTTTAAGCTATTTCTTAATTAATTAAGATGCTGACTAAGATTTCTTTGCCTTTAATGTCTAGATGTTTACTTTAAGTCCTCCTTACCCCAGATCCATGTCCCATTGATGTCCAAGCCTACCTCAAGTTTCTGCCTCTTCCTGAAACGTGTTGGGATAGGGAAATAAGACAATGCACCACATGTTTTTCTTTGTAGCTCCTGACTCTCAGCTAACTTTTCCTCAATTCATGAAAAATGTTACCATTTCTCTTGATATTATTTATATGGACATATAAGCACACATGTATTCACAAATCCTTTTTTTCTATTAATGGCCATATATATTATTTTATTATAGACTGGGCACTCAGTTTGAGGTTAAGTAATCCCCAGAGCTATCTACTACTGTTCACTGAGTTAGTCTCTTAAAACTCTATTAAATTTAGTTAGCAATCAGTGTCAAGTCAGTGCAATTAATAATAGTCCTGGGCATTAACCTAAGCTACTGAGGGGGAAAAAAATTGAGTCAGATGATTTGGAGGACCACTATTCCTAACGTGTTGTTCACAATTAGAAGCAGCACATTTTTATAGGAACAAGAGATCTAAAAAAGGATTTCCCAAGTCAGCCTTAGGTTTAAAAGCATGTTTCCCTAGAAACCAAGAAAAAAAAAAAATGCACAAAAGTATGCATGGTTTAGACTGTCTCTTTTTGGCTGGGGGAATTGGGGATTTTGTTGCACTCTAGCAATTCCAGGTCTAGGTTTCGTAACGCTTTCATTCTCTCTCTCTCCCATGAGGATATAAAGCCATTGGGATAGGTTGCTAACACAATCTATTTTTATCTCTCTCGAAAGACTAGAATTATTGTCCTACAAATCTAAGCTTTGCTTTTTTGACATCACTATAGATGTCAAGGTCTTTTGATTCTTCCCACATCTATTTATTCCTCTGTGCCACGAAAAATAAGTTATATTGACATTAAGCAACAATTTCAACATTTTATTAAAAATCTTACACAGAAAAAGACACCTAAAGATCCTCCTTTAGAGATTTCCTTGCACTGTTTTAAAGCTTTATATATCTGTTTATTAAAGGAGATATAAATATGGTGAGTCAGAAAAATGTGGTCTTTTAAAATGATATTGTGTCAAGCAGTCACCCTGATTGCTAAAAAGAAATTCTGCTGGGGATAACACACACACACACAGTTTAATATCATTTCGCCTGCAAGGCCGCTCACAAGCATTAATACGTTATGGCTCAGGACAGGAAAGAAACATCACAAAAGACAGGGAAAATGATTTAATCCCAGTGTCTTTCTGGCTTAAGAATACTTTCTTTTTTTGTGTATTGCTGGTTTTGAACGTCAGAGTTTTTGCTGGAATAAATGATTAAAATATCATAATTCCCCATTTTAGTCTTTCTACTTGCTTGTTGGAAGGTCTGTTAAACTAGGGACATCTCTCTTTTTTTCTCTTCCTCTGTCTGCTCTCAGTGTTCATATCTTTACTGCTTGCTAGCCAGTAAAGAATCATAATCTATTTTTCCCTCTGACCCAAATAATTTTATATATGAAATCCAATTATAAAATATATATATATATATATATCAAGTACAATCTTGAAGGAGAAAGAATTCAACTCTCACTCAGGCAGCCAAATGGATGAATGGGGGCAAGGTTGGGACAGGCCTACTTTTATTCCTAGAGCGTTCTTTCTAGAGTTTACGCTAAGGAATATTGCTAAATAAGAAGTGTTAAAAAATTAAAAGATAATTGGAGAAGGAGTTCTGGGATTTGTGTTATAAACCTTGCTATATACCATACAGAAGTATGTAACTGTTAGCTATTATCTGTATATAAGCCTCAGGTGTTTAGCATGAACTCACAGTCTCATCTTTGAATTCATCATGCTTTTTCCTTACATTAAATCACTGGGTCATGGCAAGGGGAGACCCACCTTGCCAAGGCCCAGTCTGCATTCTTACATCTTCTCACCTTCCATAGTGTTTGGTTTTTTTTAATTTATTATTTAAAAAAAAAAAAATTAACAGTATTTCACAATTGTTACTGTCTCCTACTGACTACAGGGTCATTTACGTCTCCTCAAATACTTTATCACACAACCTAGTTCTAATATAGAATGAAACGTATTTTTGATTAGGAACACAAATTTGACCAAATAAAAGGAAAATAAAAATGAGTATTATTAAGGGCATTGTTTACAAGAAAAGCACTTCTAGTTATTTAGTTTTGACCTTGAAATTTCTGATAATAGAAACAGTAGAGGATTTATGAACTCTTTATAAATTATAACAATACAGGAATTCCAAGCAATTACGGAATCTCCTAATGATTTTTTTTCTCTTCTTCCCATTCTTTATTAGATTATCCAACAGTAAATTTAGTAACTGGTGAATATTTTTCACCGTGCTAATCTAAAATGTAATGAAAGATTTTCTACTTTAATTTTTGTTTAACTATTAAATGTTTTTGTTTCATTTTACTCTTTATATTTCATTAACAATTTTTTGAAAAGATTAATAGCACAGAAAACCATTACTTCTGATTATTTTTAAGTTCATATTTTTCTAAAGTCTGTATTCTTCATGAATAGAACAAATATCAGCATGGTTGGGGAATAAAATTAATTACTGTGATTATATGAAAGAACTTCTTGCCTCTCGGTAATAACAACAGATTTATCACTAAGACATCTCATTTTCCATAACTAATTAAACTACTATATAAAAGGAATCAATTGTATGTGAGAAGTCATACAAATTGACCCAAGTTACAGCCATATTTATTAGATGAATGCTTTTACTTTTTTCAAAAGCACTTTCCGATATACCCCATGTAGCACATGCGGGCCATGATTTAGGTTAACAGCAACCAAATATTTGTTTAATGATCATCAGTTACCATGTAAAAGCACAAAAAGTTTCCTTATGTTCTGAGATATAAAAGAAGGAAGTAAGCAACCTGTACTTTATTATTTTGTATCATATACAAAGCTTTTTCTAAACTTTAAATCCAACTGAAAGCAGCTGCTGGAAAAATATCATTACACTGTACCTTAAGCTACAAAAACCAATTTAATGGTGACATTTTATTTTGTTCAGATGGTCTACTCTTTTCTTTTGTTTAAACCGGTAAAGCCTATGGAAACCGTAACTGGATGAAATCACTGGAAGGTGAAGGCCCATGACCAAAAACATTCTTTAAAGATTACGGGGTTACAGTCGAATGGGATAACAACACTAACAAGAGCAAAGGTCTCCCAAAGACAGGAAGTAATATTGCATCATTCATATACACAGCCACACTTTTCCTTTTCCTAGAGAGGGATAGAAAGTTTATTATTCAAAATATCAATACATAAACCATGAACATTACTTTTAAATCACATGTAGTATGCTTTTCAGGTCAGCCTATTTCAATTTTTTAAAAGAAATAATCATTTCTCTAACCTCTCCAGGTCAAAAATGTTTAATAAAAATTTCTTCAAGGGCTCCCCTGGTGGCGCAGTGGTTGAGAGTCTGCCTGCCAATGCAGGGGACACGGGTTCGTGCCCCAGTCTGGGAAGATCCCACATGCCGCGGAGCGGCTGGGCCCATGAGCCATGGCCACTGATCCTGCGCGTCCGGAGCCTGTGCTCCGCAGCGGGAGAGGCCACAGCAGTGAGAGGCCCATGTACCATTAAAAAAAAAAAAAAAAAAAAAAAAAAAAAATTTCTTCAATTTTAACCATTTTATTTACTATTCCTGAATTAAAATGAAAAAAAGAAAATTGTCTATGCTTTTATATATATGTGTGTGTATACTGATATATATCATTGATGTATATATATATATCTCAATGTTATCATGATCAAAATTTGAAAAGCAAGCAAAATTCAACACTAAAGCTCATCTAGCTTTTTCAAAAATGAGAGTATTTTACCTCAGAGAGACAGTTTTTTAAAAAAGAAAACAAAAACTGCTTTTGATGTGAATCCAGTGGTCATAAATCTTTATCAGAAAAACTTTGGAACCAGATTGTTTAATCTAGCACCAACCTTTACTGAACGTGATGGTAAGCAGCAATCTCTCTCCCTCTCACTAATTTTTATTTTTAAATCATTCGTCTTAACTGGTAACATACATTTGTTCATTCATTTACTCATTCCTAATTTATACGTTATCCCTGGAAAGGACTCCCTATAAAAGTTATAGATAACAGAAAACCACTGACTTAAATAGTTGATAAAAACAAAGAGAGAGAGCAATCCCGGTTAACATTGTTACTGTGATATGAGCATTAAATGAAGATCCAAGTTTCATTGCATCTAAGAACCTAGCAAAGTGCCTTTGTAATTACCTTAAATGCAGTAAACTAAGCACCTGCTGTGGATTGAAGTTATAACCTTTACATAAGTGTGACAGCCTTGCCGCTTAGGAATGACTCCCAGGTGGTCCTGGCGCAGCCTGGTCACATCTGCTAGGTCTTAGAAAGATGGGGGTAAGGGTTCTGCATGCTGGCTTTGTGCCACATGATCTTGCTGAAAGCTTTGTACGAATAAGGAATGCAAAAACTCCCAAGATGTGGAGAAGAGAGAGTTCCAAATTAAAAATACAATATTGGGTGCCTCCAATAGGTAACTTTTCCTCTGTGGCCCTAAATTTTCCTGACTCTTAAATGAGTTTGTTGGGCTAGATCATTTCCAAAGATTTGCTCTTCTGTCACAATTTCATTCTTAGCAAGAATTTCATCTCACCACTGGTAGCTTACATTGAGTCTATCATTTATTCATTCAACAAACATTTCCTTTAGGGCTTGATGAATATAGTCTCTATCTGCTTTGGGCTCAAAGTTTTAGCAGGAGAGACAGAAATGTAAATAGACTATTAAAGAATAGAAAATATTACTATAATACTTTTATTCACAGTCATGTTGAAGGAAGCATGTAAGCCTTTTGGTGAGGTTAAGAAAGCAGCTGTCTTGAATAAGAATTCAGTATGTAATCACCATCAAAGGAAGAAAAGGAGAAGGCCATTTCTGGTAAAGGCCACGTGAAGGCAGGAGGTGAGGAAAGGGTGGTAAGTGAAAAGGAGTTCTTAGAAGTTCAATGATGTTGGAATGCACTGAAAATGTGAAAGTGGCTTTAAAAGTAGATAGAGGCTAGGTCATAAAAGAAATTTCATGAAAGTCTGTATAGTTCAGTGTTTAGGGTCATGGACCCAGTGTCCAATGCCTGGAATGGATTTCTGACTTAGTCATTATATGGTCTGCATCTTACAAAAATGTATTTAATACCTCTTATCATCAGTTTCCACATGTGCACAAAGGTGATTAGATTTCTCCCTTATAGAATTATGCTAAGGAGTAAATTAAATAACTCATACTAAAATTGAAACTTCAACTACACGACAAAAACTGAAAAATGCAAAATTGTTAATTGAGGTGCCAAATCATCACATGTAGATTTTTAAAGGGAATTTCTGAACACTGGTAATCCTTTGAAATTGCTTGCACTTTGAGACTGTTTATTAGCTGAGTGCAAAGAGAAAGGAGGAGGTTTTATGAGGAAATTATGTTAAAAAGAGTAGTTGCCAGCCTCTGGGCATCCATTCTAACAGGAATAGGGAGTGAAGTGGTGCTACCTGCATCACCTCAACCCTAGAGAGGGGAGCTGCAGGTGAGAGGGTCCCAGCTGGGGACAGCTGAATCACTCACATAGGCACTCCAGTAAAAGCAGTCAGCTTTTACGATCTTCCAGATCCAAGGTACCAACCAGCCCTCCAGCCCGAGGCTGACCTGAGCTGGCAGTTGGAATACGATCTGTTGCTAAGTCAGGCTCATCTTTGCACAGGCTCCGGACGCGCAGGCCCAGCGGCCACGGCTCACGGGCACGGCCTCTCCGCGGCATGTGGGATCCTCCCGGACCGGGTCACGAACCCGTGTGCCCTGCATTGGCAGGCGGACTCTCAACCACTGCGCCACCAGGGAAGCCCTAAGTCAGGGTCATCTTAAATGGAGACGTATATTCTAATTCTAAATGGAGGCTGTGTTTTGTGACCTAAGGTGATCAAAGAGCTATCGTTTACTTAAGAAAGGGCAGAGAATTCATGGGCTTGTCAGTTTTCTTTCATGGACAGGAAAATATAACCTTCATAGACAGTGCTTTTGAACAGGATACAAAAGTGAAGTCTCATTTTGATGTCACAAGCAAACTTGTTCCACATACCAGTTTAACGTTAAAGCACCAAAAGGAGTGATTGGTACCCAGTGAGTGATTAATTTTTGTGGTGTGAGCAGCTATGCCAGGCTATGAAGTGTGTCCTGGAAAAACTGGGAAGCCATTATAAGGAGAGCGATATGATCAGATAGTTTCGAGATAGTTTTGAGCTGAGGTTTGGACAAATGTGCTGGGAGAGGAAGAAGAAATTCAAGGAGGTCATTTAAAAAACTATTTAATATCTTCTAAAAGAAACGTTAATGCTTGTAATGAAGGCAGTAGGCCAAGTGGATGGAGTAGATTTGGTAGGTATTTGGAGGTAGAATATAGGACTCAGGAACATATAATGGAATGTGAAAATATGAGGATTATATGACTTTTCTGGTTTTCTGACTTGAGCGATAAGAAATAAGTGAAGAGGGATCCGTATTTTATTTTTAGTATCTTGAGTTTGGGATCTTTCTGAGAGTTTCAGATAGACATCTGCAGTTGGAAATCATCCATGAGCATGGGTCAAGACTATATTAGAAATAAAAAATGAAAATTATATTTATTTAGGTAGCAGTAGCGTGCATGAGAACACCTATGAATAATATCTATAAAAGGAGAAAAGAAAGTCAATGGTAGATCATATCATACTGTATCTAAGAGTAATCTCAGAGATAATTTTGCAATGATTTTCAGTATGTTTTAGCTTCATTCAAGTGAAATATTACAAGTCTAACACATAAGACCAAAAAATATGGAGCCAATTAATTGGGGAGGGGGACATGAGGAGGTCCTTCCCTGGACAGTCAACCTTCACCCAGTTTGAAGACACCTCCATTTCTGCAGAACACTCAGGACTAACAGGAACAACTTGAAAGTCACTGATCTTGTATGATCTTCCCATATTTTTTGTGCTTTATTGAGGTATAACTAATATTACCAAAAAAATCAGAAGATGACATTTAGTGCATATAATTTGATGAGTTTGGAATATGCATACACCACCTATTAAACCGTCACAACACTCGAGGTAAGAAACATGCTTATCACTTTCAAAAGTTTCCTTCAACTATTTTTTGTTTTCTGTATGTTTATTTTGTGATAAGAACACTTAACTTGAGATCTACTCTCTTAACAAAATTTTATGTCAATAGTGCTGAATTGTTAACTGTAGACACTATGTTGTACAGCAGATTTCTAGAACTGATTCATCTTTCATAACCTAAACATTATAGCCGTTGAGCACCAGCTCCCTGTTTCCCCTTCCCTTGCCCCATCGTCTTCCCGTTAATATACAAGGAACTGATAATAAAATAATTTATGTGATTTGTTTAAAGTTGTACACATTCCAGATGCACTTATGTATAATTATAGATTTCAATAATGGTAGGGTCAAAACTTAAGTCTCTTTATCTCTTAGAACCATACAGTAGATGACTTTTATAGGACACTCTGTGGGTCTCTACACTTGCTCCTCCCATAGCTCAGGTCCCTGTTAAAACTTAAGAGAAAACTTCAATATAATCAAGTTGCTTTGAAACGACTCTTCCTACTCCAATGCTCTGTTTATTTTGTTAATAGGAATGCATGCTCCTGCTTCAAACATTTTTAAATTAATCTTTATTAGAGTACAGTTAATTTACAATGTTGTGTTAGTTTCTGCTGTACAGCAAAGTGAATCAGGTATACATATACCTATATCCACTCCTTTAGATTCTTTTCTCATATAGGTCATTACAGAGTATTGTTCACTACTGTACAGAGTAGAGTTCACTGTGCTTTACAGTAAGTTCTTATTAGTTACCTAATTTATATATAGTAGTGTGTATATGTCAATTCCAATCTCCCAATTTATCCGTCCCTCCCTTTCCCCCTTGGTAACCATACGTACATGTGTGACTCTATTTCTGTTTTGTAAATAAGTTCATTTATACCATTTTTTTTAGATTCCACATATAAGCAATATCATATGATATTTGTCTTTGTCTGATTTCAAAACTTAAAAATATATAGATTATATAATAAAATGTCTTCCCCTACCTTTATGCTTCAAAAGCAACTAAATGAAACATTTTAATGTATCATTCTTATGTAACTTTACCCATTTTTGATATCTTTTCTCTATAGTCTAATCTTTTTTTGTTTTGTTTTGTTTTGTTTTTGGCTGCGTTGGGTCTTTTTTGCTGCATGCGGGCTTTCTCTAGTTGCAGCAAGCGAGGGCTACTCTTCGTTGTGGTGTGCGGTCTTCTCATTGTGGTGGCTTGTTGTGGAGCACGGGCTCTAGGTGCGTGGACTTCAGTAGTTGTGGCATGTGGGCTCAGTAGTTGTGGCGCACGGGCTTAGTTGCTCTACGGCATGTGGGATCTTCCCGAACCAGGGCTCGAACCCGTGTCCCCTGCATTGGCAGGCAGATTCTCAACCACTGTGCCACCAGGGAAGTCCTTATAGTCTAATCTTTATGCACCAATTACAGTGATCTTTTCAAAATGTAAGATCATATCACCTCTCCATTTACAATCTTCTTATGAATTCTTATTACAATTAGGGGGAAAAAAGCAAATTATTACCATGGATCTTAAGACCCTAAATGATTTATACCTGCCTGCTTCTTTGGCATTATCTCACTTTATGAGACCTCTCATTCACGACTTTTATTCTTAAACCTATCAAACATGCTATTTTGACTTAGGCCATTGTAGTGATTCTACTTTCTTTCTAAATGTTCTTCCCCCTCTCTTCTCATTGTAGGCTCTGAGAAGATAAAATTCTTCAGAAATCAACTTAAATGTCCACTCCTAGGAGCAACATTTTTTTTCTATCTTCTCTCCATTATAACTTTAGTATACAACTTTGGAGAGAGAGATTTGGGTTCCACTCTGTACTCTGCCACTCATTTGCTGTGTAACCTCAGGCCCATAAGTTTTCTGGTCCTTTTCAAAGCTGAAAAATAGGGATGACATTGGATTTATTGTTGGGGTGGTTGTGACGTTAAGAGTTCAGTAAGTGGAGACTGTTACTTGTGTTAATCTGTGTCATCTTGACTCAGAAAGAATTTAAGTTGCATTTCTTTTATTAGAGTTTAAAGGTAAGGAAAACTAGGAATATGAATATCTTAATGGAAAATGATTTTAAAGGAAGATTAAGGTTTCTAGTTCACCAGCCCCGCGCAGGACTTGCCATTAATTAATTAATTATCCATTAATGTTTACTGTATATCAGGTACTGACCTTAGTCCCTGGAAGAGTAACAGGGACATACATACTCTATAGAGGAAATAGGTATATTGTTATATTGTAATATATATTAGTACAGGTAAGTGCAGTATTTTATGGGAGCATAGAGTAAGGAAGAGAAGGTTTTATATAGGTTCAGTTTGATTTGGTTCTCAGATGTTGAACAGGTGTTCAACACAAACAGAGGAAACATCATTCCAAGCAGAAAATTATGGATGGAACCTCAGGCAATTGTAACACTGAGGAGTATGCAATGAAAAGGTTCAGAAGGTAAAGTTTTAAGGAATAGGCCTCAATGAAGTCTAATGCTTCTGAGGTTAAATAGTTTAAAATTTTTGAAGTGGTTATAAGATTTGAATGTGCAGGTAAATTTTTCAAGAAGTATTGCCTCACACTGATACAGGCAGAATGCAGATTCTGTGTGTGAGGAATGAATGAAGTTAAAAATGGAAAACAAAGGGTTGAACTATTTCAGAAAGGTTGATGTCTGAAAGGAGAGAGTGAGTGAAACATGTAGAGACTGGACTATTGGCGGAAAAAATGTATTAAAATGGAAGAAAGTTCAAACTATAAGGGAAGAGGAAAAGCTAGTATAGAGAGGATGTTTGAAAACAAAAGCAACAAGGTTAATAGCCTAGGTAGAATTGCTCAGGGACCCTTCTTTTGGGTCTGGAAAAAGATGAAGACGCCAATTTTAATTGAGAGGTTGTGAATTGAATAGCTGTTATGTAAACTTACAAGGAAGACTCTTTCTCAACCATGTTTTCTCTAGAGCCCTTTTGTCCTTTTTACCTTGGGTCCACTTGGATTGTATGCTACAAACATAAACTCTTCTATTCATGTGGAGTAGGCATCCACACATAGTAACTTGCTTCTGCCTTGGAAGACACCATTATTATTACAGACCCGCTCAAAATAAAGGTCTGAGGAACATGACAAATTAAGAACGCCAGACTGTGAGGAAGAATAAATCTGACTTAAAGGAACCCAGCCAGACAAAAGAACAGACCATAGCTATTCTAATTTCAGCAATAAGAGTCTTTAATGATACTGTAGAGCTAGTGTCAGTATCAGTGATCATGGAAAATTAGTTCCTTACATTCTTTCAGGGATACTTTGGCTTCTTTACAAAAAATTCCTTGGGAGGACTCCAGACGTCACAGTTGCTATATGTAAAATTTTGTCATTTCTTCTTGCTTGATTAACATGAACCCCTGAATTATATGCTGCACTATAAAATATTGCAGCAGTGGTATCCTGAAAATGTAATATAAGCTGAAAATCAGGCCATACATCTTTTATTAATTCCTCAGAATGCTTCAGTAATAAGGTATATTTTATGAGGAAAAAAAAATATTCAATATGTAACATGTCAATGCTTAATACTAAATGGGAAAATGCTTTATAAATTCTAAGGTGCTAGTCATATAAGAAGCATTATATACTCGTGGAGACAGAGAAATAATTAAGATATATTGACTATCACCAGTACTTTAAAAAAATAAAAACTCACTTAAAAGGCAACTCAGTATCAAGAGAAATGTCCGAATGATTGAACATCACAAAATTTTAACAGTATTGCTAGGGCAGTAGAATTTTCAAACCTCCAAATCCTGTTATTGAAACAATGGTCTTGGTGAGATTGTAAACTTATACATTGTGAAAGAAATGAACAACACAGAGATAAACGAGAAATTACAATCAAAGAAGAACAAAATTAATCATAAATTTGTTTTTTATAAACATGAAATAAGTTCACTTCCTCTATGTGGTTTAGTTTTCTTCCATTTGAATTGACTCCAACCTAATGGTACTCAAATTAGCTACACATCAATAGTTATGTATTCTAAAGTAGACTTAACCCTTCTCAGAATGTCTCTGCTTATTTTGGGCCCAAAAGGTCTATACAAAATTTAAGGGATGATGGAGAGAAGGCACATATCTCCATTATTTGTTCATGGCCTATGCTTCATTATAATACACAAAATATTATCTCTTCATGCATAAGTACCCTAAATTATGCATCCAAAGTTTGCCTTATTTAAAAGAAGTGAAGGCAGCTGTAAAAAAGAGCTTCCCAAGTATTTGTGCATCAAAAATACATATTCATGATGGAAAATTATCCACCAAAAACGTGCTCTTTTCAAGGGGCAACATAATTTAGCAAAAGTTAAATCCTGTCTTCCTCATACTCTTTTATTGTGTCGCTCCTGGTGTGACACAGCGGGGCATTCAGTGGAGATCCTTGAAATTTTGCTCTGTTTGAATGTTTAAACATGTTGAACATAAGAACCAAATTCTAAGGATGTACATGAGTGAAACATAAGGCAGCTGCAGACTGCTAAGAACATTTATCAACACATTTAATCTGCAATTCATTTCACATCTCATGTATAGAACATCGTGTCTATTGCATAGCATTTAGAATGAAGTATACTTGAAGTCCATTATGCTTTCTTAAATAAGAAAAATGACATATACTCTATGAATTTTAAGGTTCTATTTAGGATGCTAAAATAATTTTACGAAAAGAAAAGTATTTTTAAAGTATAGGAATAAATAAGCCTGCTTTTCAATTGCACGTCTTGAGAATTCTCTTGCTTTGAAATATAAGGCAATCTGAATGAATGTAGGTGCTGCAATGAAGCTTATGTGACTCAGTTTTGTACTTTGATATATTTGGGTGTTAGTTGCAAAGAGTCACAAATAACACCTGAAACCAGGAAACTAAAGCCCTGGCTTCTCCACTTCCTACATATACATCCTTTTTGAGCCTCAGCTTTCTTATTCTTGAATGGGGAAAAAAATCCATGCCTAGCCACAGTTTTGTGTCTTAAATTAGGTAGCATATAATAAAGCTTTGGGTAAACAATGAAACACTGATCAAATGGGACAGCATATTATAATTCAAATTGCTGGTAATTGAATCAACAAGTGGTCTCAGAACAGTGCAAAAGCTATGAGACCTTTAAGATGCAAATAATTATTTACCTCAATTTTACCGAATGGCTAGATTTGAGGGTAAATGAATTTATATTCTTTGCTTCATAGCTAGATGGAAGAAAAATAGATGCAGGATAGCTTGCAAGTTGCATGAAATTCATCCCAAATGATTATTGCTGTTATTATTCCTCCTCATTTTTATTTTTTCTGATCATTGATTAGAAAATTATAGCTTGCTGTGCATCCTATTTTTGGAAAAATGTTCTAAAACTTAAGTTCTGACACAAAGATAGCGCTGTATCACTAGTTTCTTAATCTGTTAAGAAAACAAAGCCAAACTTCTATCCCATTACTTATTGCCTTTCAATCTGCATCTGTGATTATAACACATTTCTTTAAATTAATTTTAAAAACCTAAGCCGAGAATTCTTAATATTTTGAAAATTAGAATTCCTAGCATTATTGAGTTGATGAAAACCCTCTCTAATGCCTCTGAAAAGTTATGTGTAACAAAGATTTAAATTTTATTAAATAATTGGGAGAAAATTTTATTTCCTTAAGATTATTAGAGTTACATGAGGAAATTAGAAAACCAGTATTGAATGCAAAGATTGTTTGTCAGAGTGTCAAGGAAATCTTTAGGAAATTCTTAATTCAGATCCTGTCTTTCTTTCTGTTCCTCTGCTGGCATTGTTTCTCCCCACACCATTATCTTGAATCATAGCTACTTTCATCTTGACTAGGGTTGAAAGTATTTATTGGCCACCTGCTACAAAGGTTACTGAAGTTATGTTTTATTTGTTTGTTTGAAAAACTACTTGAGTTTTTAAGGAAGAGTTTTAGGACACTGCAACTCATAATTACAATGTTTGTTTTATTATAAAGAAATAAAGCACAAATGAAGTGTAATGATCAGCATTCTGTGGAGAATTTCTTTTATATCAACAGATCCAGTGTGAATTCTTGCTCTTAATGGTTCAGTAGCTACACTCTCTTTTTCAATACTTGACACAGAATGTTTAGAAATATGAGTATGTGTTTTTAACTGCAACTAATTTAACATCTTACGTGACCGTTTTTCCCTGAAATCACAGCAACTTTCTGCAACACAACAGTGAGTCACATGTTGAAAATGTAATGGGTCTTTAGAGGATTTTTATAGAGAGCAAAGATGAAATTATATATATATATATATATATATATATATATATATATGGATAAAATAAAAAAGCAGGTGCTGGGAGGGTGATGGTATTAGTGCTAAACACTCCAAAGAATAATAAGAGCTAGAACATGTCAAATGAAAATGTGAAACCTGAAGGATAACCAGCAGAGAGGTGGGAGGACTCATAACCATGAAGCCCACAGGATAGGCTCTGTCCTCAGGAAATGCAAGGCAAAATGCAAGAATTCTAAGCTCCCATGTGGGCAATCGCAGTATGTAAATTGAAAAATGAACGATTCTGTTAGAGTATTTTAGAAAATATAATCAAAATTAAAAAGTAAATGTTCATCCTATTTATTTGTTTCTATGATTTACATAGCAACAAAGACCTGCCTTGACCAATAACCTTTTTCTCTAAATTAATGGCATCAATATGTTAAATAATAATTAAGTAAAATGTTTTTTAGGTATTCATTTCTCCTCTTTAGAGAGGGACAAAATAAAAACTGCTTCATATGTTAAATGAACAATTAAGACATGTTCCTTTTACCAAAAAGCTGCAAAAGGAAAATCACTCTCTCGGTGTAAATGTGAGGTATTGCCTTCTCATTTTACAAACTTAGAATCTTCCTGTGCATGACATGCTTCTGCCTTTAGAAGATGAATAATTATTCATATAATTTAAATTGTCATCTTTCAACATCAGTCAGTAGAAGTCTACTAAAAGTCAAGTACACTTAGGCCCAGGTTACACACCAAATGATTCCCTCATTTCATTTCATACATATGTATGTATTTATTTATCTGTTTATTTCCTATCAGTATATAACATAAGTGGATTTTTTTGCTCAATAGTTGTGTTTTCTCCTAATGATTGATTGACTAATATATTTGAGAAGAAATTGAGAACTAGTTAAACATGGTTTTTCATATTTATAATCAAATATATTCTCAAGTCAGAACACCCCAAATGGATGTTCAGCAGTTTGTGATACTAACTTACATTTATAATATATCAATCAGTCAATCAAATAGGAACACTTGAGATTGTATCTTTATCTAGAAGAAATGACTCATTTAAACAACAAAATGTTTTTTAGCTTTATTTTTTTAAAGATTATTGCAAAAAAATTCAATAAAATTTTTTTACATATTCAAATTACTTGAAATTTTGTAAAATAAGTACTACTTTTGGTTTTTCATAGATACTAAAAAAAGACAAATATTCCTCCTCTAAATATTAAGTATTTCACTATCTCTGAGATCCATTAACTGATATCAGCAACTTCCCTAGATTTTGCCCTGTACTCAAATCTTGATCACCCGTGATAGAACAGAGAAGCTGCAGAAATGAAGTTTGAAAATTGTCATACATATCTACATAGATGTGGAATGCATTTGTATGTAATAGAAAAAGAGTATATTCTGTGCTTAAGGAAAAAATGATGCAGGAAAAGCTGGAAAATTGCCACTTTTCTATTCTCCATCCTTCCTGATATTTCATAGCATTTGTTCATCAGATTTATTCAGTGGTATTAGGTGTTCTGTTATGAATCTGAGATTGAGACCCACTTATTTTTGATACCAAAATTCATGTCTATTTATGTAAGATGTACAAATCAGTATAGTTGTCTGAAGACCTGAGTTTGAGTGTCCTGGTTTTATTCCTTATAGCTGACATTAGCCAAGTCACTTAGGGTCCATTTGCCTCAGGTTTTTATCATCATAGTGGGTATAAGATTTAAATTACAAAATTGATTAAAGATTAAATAAGTCTTTCTAACGTGGTACAAATGGGGATGTTTGTGCACCCCTACAAAGTACTGAAGTGACAATACAGATATTAAATGTAAATAAAGCCAAATATACGATGGTTATTTAAGTTGTATGAAAAAAAATTCAGATTTGAAAATTTTACTCAATGAGTTTTTAAAAAGCTTTACAAAACACAACTATGCAGTTACATATATCAATATATTAATGTTTATTAAACACCAAATATTTGTAAAATTTAAATCTTTCTAGTTGGTTGACATTAGACTCTTAGTTTTACATGGTAGAATTTTTATTATTTTATATCTAGCCAATTCAAAGTTAAATGGTTAAGAGACAATGGTACCTCCTTAGTCATTACTTAATTGCAGTGTATGGCACATAAATACTCAAAAGTTGATGAATGACTCCTGTATTAATGTAGAACTCCAACTCTAGAGTTTTCTTTGGGCATTCAAAATGGAATAATAGATTCTACCATATTTAGACTTTATCCATCTTCCAGCTCCCAAGTTGACTTGACTCAAAAATCCTAGATGTCTGAGTATCTAATTTACTTTTATAGGCATATCTTTATAAGCATTGGGGATTAGAAACAAGAAAGATGGTTATTTTCAGCTTTTTAAGTATTTTCCTCCCCACAGGAGAACTTAACAAGTTGTGGAGTGCGTGAAATAATTTTAGAATATCATCCCAAACATCCTTACATTTAGGCATCTCATTCACAAGTGTTAAATCTACTTTAAGGGCTGAATTGTCAAGGAGCACATAAATGGGAGAGCTGCCAAATTTCCACTTCAGCTTATGATGTGTAGATGGAACATGTATCCATATGACCTGCATGAATCAGCATTCAGCTGTCTCACAAGCTATTTCAGCCATTGCCTATTGTCAACTAGGTAAGAAAGAATATTCATTAGAATGAAAGTTGGAGTATATTTTGGTTATAACATTGATTAAATCTTTTTTTCTAATCCTTCTCCTATATACAAAAAAAGAAGAGATGGTTTAGTCTTGAAATTCAGAAAAATACAACTTATAACTTTTTTAACTTGCTTATAGTTATAATTTTTTTTAATTATCAAAACTTAGTTCTAAACTTTAAGTAGTAAACTTAAGAGTATTTTTTAATTATATACAAATATATTGTTAAGATGCCTCAGACCAAACTGTAAGGAGAAATTGACCAGAATGAAATTTCAGAGATTATCTCTCTAAAAAATATGTCCTCAAGTGGGGATATGAGTTTATTAACTGTTGCTGTCACTAACTCAGATCCCTTTATTGAACTCAACATTTAGTGTATGACACTATCTCTTACACCTTTTAAGTTATTGTAAAGTCGTTATAAAAATCTCTTATTATTCAAGCATCTGTTGACTATGTAGAAGTATTAAATTATCATATGTTATTTCAAATATATTTGTTCAATAAGTTGTAAAATATTAAATGAAGTAGTTCTTTTAAAGTAAAAAAAAAGAATGTTGTAAGATAAATTTTATACTCTCATTTGAAAAGAATGCATTCAAATTATTTAACCTATCTGATGTCTGTATAAAATTATATTTATTTTTATCTTGAACTTCCTGTTGGAACTTTTAAACATCTTCAGAAAGACATACTCATCCCGACTCAACAAATTCATTTAAAAAATTAAGAATGAGAGCTCTCATATTTCTACCATACTCTTACTTTAAAAATATCTTCCACATTGTAATCAAATTTAATTCTCTATCAAAAAGAATTAATACAGTAACCACACTGTCCACTAATTTGTGGTAAATATTCAATGTGGTAAAATGAGAAGTACTATTGACACACCAGTGTGATGCCAGATAAACTGATCATTTTTTTAACATCTTTATGAGAGTATAATTGTTTTACAATATTGTGTTACTTTCTGCTGTATAACGAGGTGAATCAGCTATATGAATACATATATCCCCATATCCCCTCCTTCTTTTTTTTTAACATCTTTATTGAAGTATAATTGCTTTATAGTTTTGCGTTAGCTCCTGCTGTATAACAAAGTGAATCAGCTATATGTATACATATATCCCCATATCTCCTCCCTCTTGCATCTCCCTCCCACCCTCCCTATCCCATCCCTCTAGGTAGTCACAAAGCACCAAGCTGATCACCCTGTGCTACGCGGCTGCTTCCCACTAGCTATCTGTTTTACATTTGGTAGTGTATATATGTCAGTGCCACTCTCTTACTTCGTCCCAGCTTACCTTTCCCTTTACCATGTCCTAAAATCTATTCTCTACGTCTGCGTATTTATTCCTGTCCTGCGCCTAGGTTCGTCAGAACCTTTTTTTCTTTTAGAATCTATATATACGTGTAGACATAACGGTATTTGTTTCTCTCTTTCTGACTTACTGCACTCTGTATGACAGACTCTAGGTCCGTCCACCTCAGTACAAATAATTCAATTTCATTTCTTTTTATGGCTGAATAACATTCCATTGTATATATGTGCCACATCTTCTTTATCCATTCATCTGTCGATGGACACTTAGGTTGCTTCCATGTCCTGGCTATTGTAAATAGAGATGCAATGAACATTGTGGTACATGACTCTTTTTTTTTTTTTAACATCTTTATTGGAGTATAATTGCTTTACAATGGTGTGTTAGTTTCTGCTTTATGACAAAAATGAATCAGTTATACATATACATATATTCCCATATCCCCTGCCTCTTACATCTCCCTCCCTCCCATCCTCCCTATACCACCCCTCTAGGTGGTCATAAAGCACCGAGCTGATCTCCCTGTGCTATGTGGCTGTTTCCCACTAGCTATCTATTTTATGTTTGGTAGTGTATATATGTCCATGCCACTCTCTCACTTTGTCCCAGCTTACCCTTCCCCCTCCCCATATCCTCAAGTCCATTCTTTAGTAGGTCTGTGTCTTTATTCACATCTTATTCCTAGGTTCTTCATGACATTTTTTTTTCTTAGATTCCATAAATATGTGTTGGCATATGGTATTTGTCTTTCTCTTTCTGACATACTTCACTCTGTATGACAGACTCTAGGTCCATCCACCTCACTACAAATAATTCAATTTCATTTCTTTTTATGGCTGAGTAATATTCCATTGTATATATGTGCCACATCTTCTTTATCCATTCATCCGAAGACAGACACCTAGGTTGCTTCCATGTCCTGGCTATTGTAAATAGTGCTGCAATGAACATTTTGGTACATGACTCTTTTTGAATTATGGTTTTCTCAGGGTATATGCCCAGTAGTGGGATTACTGGGTCATATGGTAGTTCTATTTTTAGTTTTTTAATGAACCTCCATACTGTTCCACATAGTGGCTCTATCAATTTACATTCCCATCAACAGTGCAAGAGGGTTCCCGTTTCTCCACACCCTCTCCAGCATTTATTATTTGTAGATTTTTTGATGATGGCCATTCTGACCTGTGTGAGGTGATACCTCGTTACAGTTTTGATTTGCATTTCTCCAGTGATTAGTGATGTTGAGGATTCTTTCATGTGTTTGTTGGCCATCTGTATGTCTTCTTTGGAGAAATGTCTATTTAGGTCTTCTGCCCATTTTTGGATCGGGTTGTTTGTTTTTTGGATATTGAGCTGCATGATCTGCTTGTATATTTTGGAGAATAATCATTTTTCAGTTGCTTCATTTGCAAATATTTTCTCCCATTCTGAGGGTTGTCTTTTTGTCCTGTTTATGGTTTCCTTTGCTGTGCAAAAGCTTTGAAGTTTCATTAGGTCCCATTTGTTTATTTTTGTTTTTATTTCCATTTCTCTAAGAGGTGAGTCAAAAAGGATCTTGCTGTGATTTATGTCATAGAGTGTTCTGCCTATGTTTTCCTCTAAGAGTTTTACAGTGATTGGCCTTACATTTAGGTCTTTAATCCGTTTTGAGTTTATTTTTGTGCATGGTGTTAGGGAGTGTTCTAATTTCATTCTTTTACATGTAACTGTCCAGTTTTCCCAGCACCACTTATTGAAGAGGCTGTCTTTTCTCCATTATATATTCTTACCTTCTTTATCAAAGATACAGTAAACATATGTGTGTGGGTTTATCTCTGGGTTTTCTATCCTGTTCCATTGATCAGTATTTCTGTTTTTGTGCCAATACCATACTGTTTTGATTACTGTAGCTTTGTAGTATAGTCTGAAGTCAGGGAGCCTGATTCCTCCATATTTGTTTTTCTTTCTCAAGATTGCTTTGGCTATTCTGGGTCTTTTGTGTTACCATACAAATTGTGAAATTTCTTGTTCCAGTTCTGCGAAAAATGCCATTGGTAATTTGATAGGGATTGCATTGAACCTGTAGATTGCTTTGGGTAGTTTAGTCATTTTCACAATATTACTTCTTCCAATCCAAGAATATGGTATATCGCTCCATCTGTTTGTATCATCTTTAATTTCTTTCACCATCATCTTATAGGTTTCTGCATACTGGTCTTTGGTCTCCTTTGGTAGGTTTTTGCGAGGTATTTTATTCTTTTTGTTGCAATGGTAAAGGGGAGTGTTTCCTTAATTTCTCTTTCTGATCTTTTGTTGTTAGTATATAGGAATGCAAGAGATTTCTATGCATTAATTTTATATCCTGCTACTTTACCAAATTCATTGATTAGCTCTAGTAGTTTTCTGGTAACATCTTTAGGATTCTCTATGTGTAGTGTCATGTCATCTGCAAACAGTGACAGTTTTACTTCTTGTTTTCCGATTTGGATTCCTATTAATTCTTTTTCTCCTCTGACTGCTGTGGCTAAAACTTCCAAAACTATGTTGAATAATACCGGTGAGAGTGGGTAACCTTGTCTTGTTCCTGATCTTAGTGGAAATGCTTTCAGTTTTTCACCATTGAGAACGATGTTGGCTGTGGGTGTGTAATATATGGCCTTGAGGTAGATTCTCTCTATGCCTACTTTCTGGAGAGTTTTTATCATAAATGGGTATTGAATTTTGTCGAAAGCTTTTTCTGCATCTGTTGAGATTATCATATGGTTTTTATCCTTCAGTTTGTTAATGTGGGGTATTACATTGATTGATGTGCATATATTGAAGAATCCTTGCATTCCTGGGGTAAACCCCACTTGATCATGGTGTATGATCCTTTTAGTGTTCTGTTGGATTTTGTTTGCTAGTATTTTGTTGAGGATTTTTGCATCTATATTCATCAGTGATGTTGGCCTGTAGTTTTCTCTTTTTGTAACATCTTTGTCTCGTTTTGGTATCAGGGTGATGGTGGCCTCTAGAATGAGTTTGGGAGTGTCCCTCCCTCTGCTATATTTTGGAAGAGTTTGAGAAGGATAGTTGTTGGCTCTTCTCTAAATGTTTGAGAGAACTCGCCTGTGAAGTCTTCTGGTCCTGGGCTTTTGTTTGTTGGAAGATTGTTAATCACATTTTCAATTTTACTGCTTGTGATTGGCCTGTTTATATTTTCTATTTCTTCCTGATTCAGTCTTGGAAGGTTGTGCATTCCTAAGAATTTGTCCATTTCTTCAAGGTTGTCCATTTTATTGGCACATTTACTTGTAATAATCTCTCATGATCCTTTGTATTTCTGCAGTGTCAGTTGTTACTTCTCCTTTTTCATTTCTAATTCTGTTGATTTGAGTCTTCTCCCTTTTTTTCTTGATGAGCCTGGCTAGTGCTTTATCAATTTTGTTTATCTTCTCAAAGAACCAGCTTTTAGTTTTATTTATTTATTTATTTATTTATTTATTTTTTAACATCTTTATTGGGGTATAATTGCTTTACAATGGTGTGTTAGTTTCTGCTTTATAACAAGTTTTATTGATCTTTTCTATCATTTCCTTCATTTCTTTTTCAGTTTTTTCTGATCTGATCTTTATGATTTCTTTCCTTCTGTTAACTTTGCAGGGGTTTTTGTTCTTATTCCTCTACTTGCTTTAGGTGTAAGGTTAGGTTTTTTATTTGAGATTTTTCTTGTTTCTTGAGATAGGATTGTATTGCTATAAACTTCCCTCTTAGAACTGCTTTTGCTGCATCCCATAGGTTATGGGTCATCGTGTTTTTATTGTCATTTGTTTCTAGGTAGTTTTTCATTTCCCCTTTGATTTTTTCAGTGATCTGTTGGTTATTTAGTAGCGTATTTTTTACCTTCCATGTGTTTGTATTTTTTACAGGGTTTTTTTCCTGTAACTGATATCTAGTGTTACAACATTGTGGTTGGAAAAGATACTTGATACAATTTCAATTTTCTTAAATTTAACAAAGCTTGATTTGTGACCCAAGATATGATCTATCCTGGAGAATGTTCCATGAACAGTTGAGAAGAAAGTATATTCCGTTGTTTTTGGGTGGAATGTCCTACAAATATCGATTAGGTCCATCTTGTTTAATGTGTCATTTAAAGCCTGTGTTTCCTTATTTATTTTCCTTTTAGATGATCTGTCCATTAGTGAAAGTGGGGTGTTAACATCCCCTACTATGACTGTGTTACTGTTGATTTCCCCTTTTAGGGCTGTTAGCATTTGCCTTATGTATTGCCGTGCTCCTATGTTGGGATCATAAATATTTACAATTGTTATATCTTCTTCTTGGATTGATCCCTTGATCATTATGTAGTGTCCTTCTTTTTCTCTTCTAGTAGTCTTCATTTTAAAGTCTATTTTGCTTGATATGAGAATTGCTACTCCAGGTTTCTTTTGATCTCCATTTGCATGGAATATCTTTTTTCCATCCTGTCTTTTTCAGTCTGCATATGTCCCTAGGTCTGAAGTGGGACTATTGTAGACAGCATATATATGAGTCTTGTTTTTGTATCCATTCAGCCAGTCTATGTTTTTTGGTTGAAGCTTTTCATCCATTTACATTTAAGGTAATTATTCATATGTATGTTCTATTACCATTTTCTTAATTGTTTTGGGTTTGTTATTGTAGGTCTTTTCCTTCTCTTATGTTTCCTGCCGAGAGAAGTTCCTTTAGCATTTGTTGTAAAGCTGGTCTTTTGGCGCTGAATTCTCTTAACTTTTGCTTGTCTGTAAAGGTTTTAATTTCTCCATCAAAACTGAATGAGATACTTGCTGGGTAGAATAATCTTGGTTATAGGTTTTTTACTTTTATCACTTTAAATATGTCCTTCCACTCCCTTCTGGCTTGCAGAGTTTCTGCTGAAAGATCAGCTGTTAACCTTATGAGGATTCCCTTGTATGTTATTCATTATTTTTATCTTACTGCTTTTAATATTTTTTCTTTGTATTTAATTTTTGATAGTTGATTAATATGTGTCGTGGCATGTTTGTCCTTGGTTTTATCCTGTATGGGACTCTCTGTGCTTCCTGGACTTGATTGACTATTTCCTTTCCCATGTTAGGAAAGTTTTCAAGTATTATCACTTCAAGTATTTTCTAAGACCCATTCTTTTTCTCTTCTTCTTTGACTCCCATTATTTGAATGTTAGTGCATTCAGTGTTGTCCCAGAGGTCTCTGATATTGTCCTCAATTCTTTTCATTCTTTTTTCTTTATTCTGCTCTGTGGTAGTTATTTCCCCTATTTTATCTTCCAGGTCATTTATCCATTCTTCTCCCTCAAATATTCTGCTCTTGATTCCTTCTAGAGATTATTAAATTTCATTTATTGTGTTGTTCATCATTGTTTGTTTGCTCTTTAGTTCTTCTAGGTCCTTATTAAACATTTCTTATATTTTCTCCATTCTGTTTCCAATAGATTTTGGATCATCTTTACTATCATTACTCTGAATTCTTTTTCAGGTAGACTGCCTATTTCCTCTTCATTTGTTTGGTCTGGTTGGTTTTTACCTTGCCCCTTCACCTACTGCATATTTCTATGTCTTCTCTTTTGTTTAAATTACTGTGTTTAGGTTTTTCTTTTCACAGGCTGCCAGTTGGTAGTTCCTGTTGTTTTTGGTGTCTGCCCCTAGTAGGTGAAGTTGGTTCAGTGGCTTGTTAAGGCTTCCTGGTGAAGGGGACTGGTACCTGTGTTCTGGTGGGTGGGGCTGCATCTTGTCTTTTTGGAGGGCAGGGCCTCATCTGGTGGTATGTTTTTGGGTTTCTGTAAACTTAGTATGATTTTAGACAGCCTCTGCTAATGAGTGGGGTTGTTCCTGTCTTTCTAGTAGTTTGGCATGGGGCATCCAGCACTGGAGTCTGCTGGCTGTTTGGTGGAGCTGGGTGTTAGCATTGAGATGAAGTTCTCTGGGGGAGCTCTCGCCAATTGATATTACATTGGTCCAGGAGGTCTCTGGTGGTCCAATGTCCTGAACTTGCTTCTCTTACCTCAGAGGCTCAGACCTGACATCCAGCTGGAGCACCAAGACTCTGTCAGCCACACGGCTCAGAAGAAAAGGGAGAAAAAGAAAGAAAGAAAATTTAAAAGCTAATTATTAAAATAAAAAAAAATAATAAAGGAAGATGAGAGAGCAACCAATCAGTAAACAAATCTACCATTGATAACAAATGCTAAAAACTATACTAAGATAAACATAAAAATCAAAGTCATATTAGTTGCAAACAACAAACCCCAAGTCCACCACCTCAATTTTGAGATGATTTGTTGTCTGTTCAGGTATTCCACAGATGCAGTTTGCATCAAGTTGATTGTGGGGATTTAATCTGCTGTTCCTGAGGCTGCTGGGAGAGATTTCCCTTCCTCTTCTTTGTTCACACAGATCCTGGCGTTCAGCTTTGGTTTTGGCCCCACCTCTGCATGTAGGTCACCCTCAGGCATCTGTTCCCACCCGTATCTGTTCCCACCCATATAGGATGGGGTTAAAGCAGTGGTTGATTAGGGGGCTCTGGCTCATTCATGCCGGGGGGAGGGAGGGATACAGTAGTTATAATTGGAATGTGGGGCGAGCCTGCAGCAGCAGAGGCCAGCATGACATTGCAACAGCCTGAGGCACACCGTGTGTTCTCGTGGGGAAGCTGTCCCTGGATCACAGGACCCTGGCAGTGGCGGGCTGCACAGGCTCCCAGGGGGTGGGGTGTCGATAGTTACCTGTGCGTGCCCATAGGCTTTTTGGTGGCTGTGGCAGCAGCGTTAGCGTTTCATGCCCGTCTCTGGTGTCCGAGCTGATAGCCATGGCTTGCACCCATCTCTGGAGCTCATTTAGGTGATGCTCTGCCTTCTATGGGCAGATAGGGAGGGAATCCCCTCTCCTTGTGCACCCTAAAACAATGGTCTCTTGCCTCTTAGGCAGGTCCAGACTTTTTACCGGATTCCCTCCTGGATAGCTGTGGTGCACTAGCTCCCTTCAGGCTGTGTTCACGCAGCCAACCCGAGTCCTCTCCCTGGGATCCGAGTCCTCTCCCTGGGATCCGACCTCCGAAGCCCGAGCCTCAGCTCCAGCCCCCACCCACCCTGGCGGGTGAGCAGACAAGCCTCTCGGGCTGGTGAGTGCTGGCACCGAACCTCTGTGTGGAAATCTCTCCGCTTTGCCCTCCGCACCCCTGTGGCTGTGCTCTCCTCCATGGCTCCAAAGCTTCCCCCCACCGCCCATCCCCCATTTCCACCAGTGAAGGGGCTTCCTAGTGTGTGGAAACTTTTCCTCATTCACAGCTGCCTCCCACTGGTGCAGGTCCTGTCCCTATTCTTTTGTCTCTGTTTTTTTCTTTTTTCTTTTACCCTACCCCGGTATGTGGGGAGTTTCTTGCCTTTTGGGAAGTCTGAGGTCTTCTGCCAGCGTTCAGTAGGTGTTCTATAGGAGTTGTTCCATATGTAGATGTATTTTTGTTGTATTTGTGGGGAGGAAGGTGATCTCCACGTCTTACTCCTCTGCCATCTTGAAGGTCTCCCCAAAGCTACTAAAAGTAAACTGTTAGTTTTTGAGATTTTTATTTTTACTGTATTACAATATTTATGTTATAGTTTCAAAGATCATGTTAATTTTCTAGGTGCTATTTGTTAATATAATTAAAATAACATGATTTGGTTTACACATATAATTACTGTATTTATTGAATCCATTACTGGGATCATATAAAATTAATTTTAGTGTACTTTGTTTGACAGTGGTAAAAAAATTTAAAATAAGAGTGCATTGTTTATATGGTTGAATATATTTTGTCTGAGTTTTGGTCTTGCCACCAGATGGCAGGAAAAAATCAGAGTCAAATATTTCTGTTGAGCAGTGTAAGGATTTTTTTTTTTTTTTTTCATTTTGGGTGTTTTTCTATTGTTGATGTTTTGCACAAGACCCAAGACATCATAAATATAATGTGAATAGACAGTAATACCTAATAATTACTAGTGAAATTTTTCTATTTTTTCAGTGTAATCATGCTATATATAACTTAATATATTCATGCTGTCATTGATATGATGAGTTTAAAAATTATAATTAATGTTATTATTTTAGGAACATTCAACTTGTTGTAATAACTGGAGCTGTCAGTCCCCAGAATTCCGAAAGTAAAACAAGTGGTCACTTACCTCCTTTAAACATACATATTTATTTAAGAGAATGATGTAACAGTAAAGTATATACAATCAATGAATGCTTAACAAAGAGATGATGGAAAAGAAAACTAAACTCTCACCTTATAGTTAGTACCTTTCAGGGCAGTATCAAATAGAAACTTATCTTGGCTAATATACGTCTTACTATTTCACAGAGTAAACACTTTGGAGTTTTAGTGTAATGGCACTTGACATAATCTGTAAGTAAAACCCAATTGTAACACAGAATAAATGCAGAAGGTATTCCCCAAACTACAGTAAGACTTCACAGTTCCTTTATGTTTTTTACAAGTATGCTTTTCTTGCTTTACTTTTTTTCAGAAAAGGTTCAGAACCATTAACCTGTTAAATATATGCAAAGGATAGAGTTGAGGTGAACTTTAAAAGAATTAAGTCAAGTTATTGGTGCACATGTATTGTAGATGCATTTTTCATTGCTCTAATAATCATAATAATTGCTTCAATACAACTACTTCTCTTTTTGATACAGTTTTCTTTATCTTGCTTTATAGTGTCACTATAATATCGAGAAGGACAAGTATTGTTTGCTCCCTCTTCTAAAAGAAAAAAATGTAACTGGAATTAAGTCCTCTAATCGGGTCAGGCTTGATTCATTGATGTGATCCTTGCCCAGCAGCTTTCTTTGGCATATTGGCAAATGTACTCTTACACATTTATTTTCTTTTCTTTACAAAGAAAGGCAAACAGCTCTTCTTGATAAATTCCAGATTACTCCTTACTGAGACAATGTAAACAATAGAAGACTATTTAATACAGAGAGTGTGGCCTTTAGGGGAAGACGGGGAATGTTTCTTTCAGGTGGCTCCGTTATATGCCATTTCCTGACCTTGCACAGTAGACTGTAGCATTGCATTGTGTGGATTAGAATGAGGTCTACCTGTCATTCAAACTGAAACAAAGTCTCACTAACCATAATATTCTCTGAAACCAGATTTAGAAGTTCTCTCTTTCCAGGCTTCTCACTGTTTAATTTGCATAACAGCAGGTATTCAGTCTGTGTAAGGGTACAACTTTTATTTTCTCTCCAGATTCCTTTGTCTTTGATAAAGATAAGCCAGAACTTGGGGAGTTTTGGACAAGGTTAGCATAAAAGTGTTAACCTATCACTTGTAAAATGATCTGCTACAAATCTATACGGGCATTACCATGCAGACTTCCAAAGTTAACAAGAAGAGATTGTTAAGAGATTGAAGTGACTTCAGCAGTTTTTACACATTTACTTCCAAAAAAAAGACCCTTGTTTACTTTTACAAATGGTCATAGAGAATGACAAGTGACCTAGTATACCTAGTTCAGGCAAGTTGCAAATGAAAAAGAAAAATGACACCTGTGGTCAGTGACAGATGAACTTTGCATCCATCATGCTGCTGTAGGGAAAACACGTAGGTGACTGGTTGCTGCTGTCTCCAAGCCTTTCATCAGCAGTACTCCATGGAGCAGCGCCAGGGGCAAAATGCATAGTTGCCCTGTGAGTGTCCTACTACATACTTAGGCTTTTAAAACTAATTCTTTTTTTTTGTGGTATCGGGGCCTCTCACTGTTGTGGCCTCTCCCTTGTGGAGCACAGGCTCCAGACGTGCAGGCTCAGCGGCCATAGCTCACAGGCCCAGCCACTCCACGGCATGTGGGATCCTCCCGGACTGGGGCTCGAACCCGCATCCCCTGCATCGGCAGGTGGACTCTCAACCACTGTGCCACCAGGGAAGCCCTAAAACTAATTCTTAATGAATAATAACAGCATTATTTATCTTTCATGCTGAGTGTTAATTAAAAAAGGAATCACTAGGTTTAGAGAAGAAGTAAAGTAATGGAATAGAAATTATCAGAAAATTTACCTGGGCCAGGAGAACATCAGATTCATATTATCAAATATGCTACCACACACTATCTTTATGAATGCTTCTGGGGATAACATACAAATACTTCGAACTGGCCACAACATATTCACAAGGTGTATTGTACTTATCTGGATTGTAGACATCATCAACTCTCAAAGAGTAAAATTCATTTCTCCATAATGGTCCCCATGACCTAGTCGTTCATTGTTCATAAAATAAGTCGTATGGCAGATAACTAATACATAGTAACATCCTAGTAAGTTTGTGTTAGAAACTCAATTATTTTAGTTACTGTTTTTTAAAATATTTCCTTAACATAATAATCTTCAGTTTACTTAGTAAGTGCTTGTTCTGTTTTGCCAAACATTGAACTTTTAAGCTATGAATCTATTTATTCAGACTCAAATCAGATAGAAAAAAAAAAAAAAACAGAAGCTAAAGATAGATTTAAACAAATAAAAAGGTAAAAAAACTTAGCAAATGTCAAGTTAAACAAATATTACTAAATTTATTTAGAGATTAGGAATATTAAGAAGAGGAACAGAGATTGCGAATTTCACCCATGTAACTGTTCCTTTATTTTAGAAAAATATAGTGATACTACATACAGTTATGTGGACCAAAAAGGAAAAAAAAACCCCAAGATTTCCAACTCCTTCTCAGTAGCCTAACTTGGAAGAGAGGAAGTTAGAGGGATAATGTACATTAAAAAAATATATATATATATTAGTTTCTATTTCCAATAAGCTGTTTATGAAATAAGAACTCAGCATACAACTGGGTCATCAATTATTTTCAAACGAGTTTTGCCAAGGCAAATTTGCTGGGATGAATTTGCTTTAAATTTTCAAGCCATGTCACTTCGTAAAGTAGTGCCAGATTTCAGGGATTCTGGAGACTTAATAAACAGAAGACCTTAGCTGCTTCTGCATTAAATATTCATCTCTATATAAAGCATATGTTCATCTACTGTGTATGTATATGCTCTGTAAAAATCACTACTATCACTGGTAAGAGTAGTCTGAATCTTAGGTTAATGATTTAGTTTCATCTATTCAACAATAATTTAGGGCTATAAACATCTGTAGGCAATTTAAGAGTTATTTGTGATAGCTGGGCAAATTTGTTCCAGAATGATTCAAAATTGACAACAGGGGCTTTTCCCTATGATTTTGATTACCCATGGACGTGACTTTAAATATCACCCAAAGGGGATATTTTGCATTCCAGAGGAAAGCAAGAAAGTTTCTACATTGGTCTAGGAGAAATGTTATGTGTATTGAACATATTTTTTAACCAAGCAATTTTGCTTCTGAGAATTTATCTTAAGTATATACTCTAATCAGTCAACAAAAATATATGTACCAGAGTATTCATGAAAGTATTTTTTGGAGTATTGAAAAGCAAGCAAAAAACAAAGCAAATGCTTACCAAGACAGATGCTAGAAATATTAGAATATTTTCATGCATTGGAATTCTTTCAACCTGTTAAAAAAGAATGTGATTGGTTTTAGAAAATAAAGCTCTCCAATATATGTTGTTAGTTAAAAAAAAAAATTGAAGAAGGTATGAAAATGCAACAACACTGGTGTAAAAAATAAAGGAAAAAGTTTTAGAAGAATCTCTTCAGGGGAGGAGCTTCAACATGGCGGAAGAGTAAGATGCGGAGATCACCTTCCTCCCCACAAATACCTCAGAAATACATCTACATGTGGGACAACTCCTACAGAACACCTACTGCACGCTGGCAGAAGACCTCAGCCCTGCAAAAAGGCAAGAAACTCCCCACGTACCTGGCTGTGTGGAGGACAGGCTTTTGGTCCTCCAGCCAGGCATCAGGGCTATGCCACTGAGGTGAGAGAGCCAAGTTCAGGACACCGGTCCACAGGAGACCTCCCAGCTCCATGTAATATCAAATGGTGAAAATCTCCCAGAGATCTCTATCTCAATGCCAAGACCCAGCTCCACTCAACGACCAGCAAGCTACAGTGCTGGACATCCTATGCCAAACAACTAGCAAGACAGGAACACAACCCCACCCATTAGCAGAGAGGCTGCCTAAAATCATAATAAGTCCACAGACACCCCAAAACACACCACCAGATGTGGACCTTCCCACCAGAAAGATAAGATCCAGCCTCATCCACCAGAACACAGGCACTAGTCCCTTCCACCAGGAAGTCTACCCAACCCACTGAAACAACCTTAGCCACAGGAGACAGACACCAAAAACAACAGAAACTACGAAAATGCAGCATGCAAGAAGGAGACCCCAAACACAGTAAGTTAAGCAAAATGAGCAGACAGACACACACAGCAGTTGAAGGAGCAAGGCAAAAATCCACCAGACCTAACAAATGAAGAGGAAATAAGCAGTCTACCTGAAAAATAATTCAGAATAATGATAGTAGAGATGATAAAATCCTTGGAAAGAGAAAGGAGAAAATACAAGAAACGTTTAACAAGGACCTACAAGAAGTAAAGAGCAAACAAACAGTGATGAACAACACAATAAATGAAATTAAAAATTCACTAGAAGGGGTCAATAGCAGAAGAACTGAGGGAGAAGAACAGATAAATGACCTGGAAGATAAAATAGTGGAAATAACTACTGCAGAGCAGAATAAAGAAAAAAGAATGAAGAGAACTGAGTACAGTCTCAGAGACCTCTGGGACAACATTAAACGCACCAACATTCGAATTATAGGGGTCCCAGAAGAAGAAGAGAAAAAGAAAGGGACTGAGAAAATATTTGAAGAGATTATAGTTGAAAACTTCCCTTATATGGGAAAGGAAATAGTTAATCAAGTCCAGGAAGCACAGAGAGTCCCATACAGGATAAATCCAAGGAGAAATATGCCAAGACACATATTAACCAAACTGTCAAAAATTAAATACAAAGAAAACATGTTAAAAGCCGCAAGGGAAAAACAACAAATAACACACAAGGGAATCCCCATAAGGTTAACAGCTGATCTTTCAGCAGAAACTCTGCAAGGGAGAAGGGAGTAGCAGGACATATTTAAAGTGATGAAGCAGAAAAACCTACAACCAAGATTACTCTACCCAGCAAGTATTTCATTCAGATTGGATGGAGAAATTAAAAGCTTTACAGACAAGCAAAAGCTAAGAGAATTTAGCACCACCAAACCAGCTTTACAACAAACGCTAAAGGAACTTCTCTAGACAGGAAACACAAGAGAAGGAAAAGACCTACAATAATAAACCCAAAACAATTAAGAAAATGGTAATAGGAACATACATATCGATAATTACCTTAAATGTAAATGGATTAAATGCTCCAGCCAAAAGATATAGACTGGCTGAATGGATACAAAAACAAAACCCGTATATATGCTGTCTATAAGAGACCCACTTCAGACCTAGGGACACATACAGACTGAAAGTGAGTGGATGGAAAAAGATATTCCATGCAAATGGAAATCAAAACAAAGCTGTAATAGCAATTCTCATATCAGACAATATAGACTTTAAAACAAAGACTATTACAAGAGACAAGGACACTACATAATGATCAAGGGATCAATCCAAGAAGAAGATATAACAATTGTAAATATTTATGCTCCCAACATAGGAGCCCCTCAATACATAAGGCAAACATTAACAGCCATAAAAGGGGAAATCGACAGTAGCACATTCATAGTAGGGGACCTTAACACCCCACTTTCAACAATGGACAGATCATCCAAAATGAAAATAAATAAGGAAACACAAGCTTTGAATGACACATTAAACAAGATGGACTTAATTGATATTTATAGGACATTCCATCCAAAAACAACAGAATACACATTATTCTCAAGTGCTCATGGAGCATTCTCCAGGATAGATCATATCTTGGGTCACAAATCAAGCCTTGGTAAATTTAAGAAAATTGAAATCATATCAAGTTTCTTTTCTGACCACAATGCTATGAGACTATATATCAGTTACAGGAAAAACTCTGTAAGAAATACAAAGACATGGAGGCTAAACAACACACTATTTAATAACCAAGAGATCACTGAAGAAATCAGAAGGAAATGAGAAAATACCTAGAAACAAATGACAATGAAAACACAATGACCCAAAACCTATAGGATGAAGGAAAAGCAGTTCTAAGAGGGAAGTTTATGGCAATACAATCCTACCTTAAGAAACAGGAAACATCTCAAACAGTCAAACCTTACACCTAAAGCAAATAGAGAAAGAAGAACGAAAAAACCCCAAAGTTAGCAGAAGGAAAGATATCATAAAGATCAGATCAGAAATAAATGAAAAAGAAATGAAGGAAACGATAGCAAAGATCAATAAGACTAAAAGCTGGTTCTTTGATGAGATAAACAACATTGATAAACCATTAGCCAGACTCATCAAGAAAAAAGGGAGAAGACTCAAGTCTATAGAATTAGAAATGAAAAAGGAGAAGTAACAGCAGACACTGCAGAAATACAAAGGATCATGAGAGATTACTACAAGCAACTCTATGCCAATAAAATGGACAACCTGGAAGAAATGGACAAATTCTTAGAAATGCACAACCTTCTGAGACTGAACCAGGAAGAAATAGAAAATATAAACAGACCAATCACAAGCACTAAAATTGAAACTGTGATTAAAAATCTTCCAACAAACAAAAGCCCAGGATCAGATGGCTTCACAGGCGAGTTCTATCAAACATTTAGAGAAGAGCTAACACCTGTCTTTCTCAAACTCTTCCAAAATATAGCAGAGGGAGGGACACTCCCAAGCTCATTCTCCAAGGCCACCATCACTCTGATACCAAAACCAGACAAAGATGTCACAAAGAAAGAAAACTACAGGCCAATATCACTGATTAACATAGATGCAAAAATCTTCAACAAAATACTAGCAAACAGAATCCAACAGTACATTAAAAGGATCATACACTATGATCAAGTGGGGTTTATCCCAGGAATGCAAGGATGCTTCAATATGCGCAAATCAATCAACGTGATACACCATATTAACAAATTGAAGGAGAAAAAGCACAATCGTCTCAATAGATGCAGAAAGAGCTTTTGACAAAATTCACCACCAATTTATGATAAAAACCCTCCAAAAAGTAGGCATAGAGGGAACTTTCCTCAACATAATAAAGGCCATATATGACAAACCCACAACCAACATTGTCCTCAATGGTGAAAAACTGAAACGTTTTCCACTAAGATCAGGAACAAGACAAGTTTGCCCACTCTCACCACTACCATTCAACATAGTTTTGGAAGTTTTAGCCACAGTAATCAGAGAAGAAAAAGAAATGAATGGAATCCAAATTGGAAAAGAATAAGTAAAGCTGTCACTGTTTGCGGATGACATGATAGTATACACGGAGAAACCTAAAGATGCTACCAGAAAACTACTAGAGCTAATCAATGAATTTGGTAAAGTTGCAGAATACAATATTAATGCCCAGAAATCTCTGGCATTCCTATACACTAATGATGAAAAACCTGAAAGGGAAATTATGGAAACTCTCCCATTTACCATTGCAACAAAAAGAATAAAATATCTAGGAATAAACCTACCTAAGGAGACCAAGGACCTGTATGCAGAAAATTATAAGACACTGATGAAAGAAATTAAAGATGATACAAATAGATGGCAAGATATATCGTGTTCTTGGATTGGAAGAATCAACATTGTGAAAATGACTCTACTACCCAAAGCAATCTACAGGTTCAATGCAATCCCTATCAAACTACCACTGGCATTTTTCACAGAACTAGAACAAAAAAATTCACAATTTGTATGGAAACACAAAAGACCCCGAATAGCCAAAGCAATCTTGAGAAAGAAAAATGGAGCTGGAAGAATCAGGCTCCCTAACTTCAGACTATATTACAAAGCTACAGTAATGAAGACAGTATGGTACTGGCACAAAAACAGAAATATAGATCAATGGAACAGGATAGAAAACCCAGAGATAAACCCACACACATATGGTCACCTTATCTATGATAAAGGAGGCAAGAATATATAAAGGAGAAAAGACAACCTCTTCAATAAGTGGTGCTGGGACAACTGGACAGCTGCATGTAAAAGAATGAAATTAGACCACTCCCTAACACCATACACAAATATACATTCAAAACCGATTAAAGACTTAAATGTAAGGCCAGTCACTGTAAAACTCTTAGAGGAAAACATAGGGCGAACTCTCTCTGAAATAAATCACAGAAAGATCCTTTTTGGCCCACCTCCTGGAGAAATGAAATAAAAACAAAAATAAACAAATGGGACCTAATGAAACTTAAAAGCTTTTGCACAGCAAAGGAAACTGTAAACAAGACGAAAAGACAACCCTCAGAATGGGAGAAAATATTTGCAAATGAAGCAACTGACAAAGGATTAATCTCCAAAACATACAAGCAACTCATGCAGCTCAATGTCAAAAAAACAAAAAACTCAGTCCAAAAATGGGCAGAAACCTAAATAGACATTTCTCCAAAGAAGATATACAGATTTCCAACAAACACATGAAAGAATGGTCAACATCATTAATCATTAGAGAAATGCAAATCAAAACTACAATGAGATATCATCTCATATCATTCAGAATGGCTATCATCAAAAAATCTACAAACAGTAAATGCTGGAGAAGGTGTGGAGAAAAGGGAACCCTCTTGCTCTGTTAGTGGGAATGTAAATTGATATAGCCACTATGGAGAACAGTATGGAGTTTTGTTAAAAAACTAAAAATAGAACTACCATACCACCCAGCAATCCCACTACTGGGCATATACCCTGAGAAAACCATAATTCAAAATGAGTCATGTACCAAAATGTTCATTGCAGCTCTCTTTACAATAACCAGGACATGGAGGCAACCTAAGTGCCCATTGGCAGATATATGGATAAAGAAGATGTGGCATATATATACAGTGGAATATTGCTCAGACATTAAAAGGAACGAAACTGAGTTATTTGTAGTAAGGTGGATGGACCTAGAGACTGTCATACAGATGAAGTATGTCAGAAAGAGAAAAACAAAGACCGTATACTAACACATATTTATGGAATATTAAAAAAAAAGAGAAAAAAAAGTGGTCAAAAGAACCTAGGGGCAAGACAGGAATAAAGATGCAGACCTACTAGAGAATGGACTTGAGGATATGGGGAGGGGGAAGGGTAAGCTGGGACAAAGTGAGAGAGTGGCATGGGCATATATACACTATGAAACGTAAAATAGATAGCTAGTGGGAAGCAGCCGCATAGCACATGGAGATCAGCTCGGTGCTTTGTGACCACCTAGAGGGGTGGGACAGGGAGGGTGGGAGGGAGGGAGATGCAAGAGTGAAGAGATATGGGGACATAAGTATATGTATAACTGATTCACTTTGTTATAAAGCAGAAACTAACACAACATCGTAAAGCAATTATACTCCAATAAAGATGTTAAAAAAAAAAAAGAATCTGCTGTATAAAAAAACACAAACGTAAAATTCAAAAAAAGAAAAAAAAAAGAATCTTTCAAAGTGATCACCTAAGGCAAGTGAGGGAATATTTGCACATGAAGCAATGTTTTCTTATACCCAATTTTTGTGTGTGTGTGTGTGTATAAATTTTTTTTACAATAAAGGTAAACAAGTGTTAATTATGTATTTTAACTGAACAATTACTTATATAACTAGCAAACTTACTACTAAAAAGTCTATTTGAGTATTATATTTATAAACATGTTTATAAGTTTATAAATGTTTATATGTTTATAAACATGTCTATAAGCATATTATAAATATATAAAGTATTGTAAAATTATAACTACTATTTACAGATGGGTGAAAACATGCTAGACATGATATAAACTTTTCATACGACATCATATTTAAATAGCACAAAGATCTGGGGTAAATTTTTTACACCCATTTTACAAAAGAGGAAGTTGTAACTTAGTTGAATCACTCCTCTAAGGTTTCCTGGCAGTTAAGTGTCTGAATGGGGACTCAAACCCTTGTCTGACTCCAAAGCCTTTTGGAGAATTTTGATTTTTCATTACTCCTGGTGACTCTTTAAAGTGGTCGATAAGAATGAATGTTAAGACGTTCTTAAAGACTGTAACATTAAAAATGTAAATAATTAGCTGAGAGGTATTCATCGTCTTTCTCTCCTCTATTATACTGAAATAATTGTAACGTTAGAGGTTATAAACTACAGTATGATTAGCAAAGTGCTTAAATCATTGTGACTAGGTAGGTGGGTAGATAGGTACTCAGGTTTCTTACTTGTAAAGTAGAAATGATAATAGCTGTTCCATCTGCTTCACAGTTTGTTAAGAAAATGTGAGACGATAATGTATGAAACTGTGTTAGAAAATGTCAAGTGCTATACAAATTTTACCTTATTTAGGATTAATAATATTAAGATCTGTGTTTTTTCTGATGACTCAATATACATTTCACTGATTGAAAATATCTTTGATATTTTTAGAATTATTGGTTAAAAGGAAATCTTTAAATGGCAACCTAGACATAGTCTTTTAAATATAACTGAAGGTAGAATGACTGAAAATGTAACCACCATTTTTTCTCTTCATATATAAAATGAATCTCACAATGCCTTAAAGGTTATGTTCCAGATTAAATTCTATGGTCAATCATTATAATCCCTATCTTCTACAAGCTCTAGATTCCCTTTCTCACCTTTCACTTTTACTTGCTTGGCAACCATGATTAAAACTGATTTTCCACCTACTCCATCCCTGAACCCATCCAGCTGAACAGAAGTAGAGAGAACCACTTCCATGCTGCCTGGTCTCTCTTTAAATTGATGGTCACTAACCTCAAGTAAGTCCTTCATGCTTCCTAGAAGTCACATTAAATTGTGTGAGTCATTCACTCTCCTCCTATCCTAGAACACTATTTTACCCCTTCTCCTCTCTAAGTTAAACCTCTGGTACTTCCTCCCCCAACTTCACTGGCAGTTGAGGACCTTGCATTTATTCACTGAGAAAACTGAAGCAACAGAAAGATGACTTCCAAAAGCTTCCACGCCATATCTAGTCCACCACTTGCATTGTGCTCATCTCCACCAAATGCTTGGCTTTAGCTGTACATGGGCTTGTCACTGCTATCAGCAAAGGCCAGACCTTCCAGTGGAGCTTTGATTTCCTTCTTTTCTCATCTACTCAAAGAAACCGTTCTCTGCTCCTTCGATCGTTTTTCTCTCTTTATTGGATTTTTTTCTATCAGAATACAGCACACATTATACTGGTGTTTCTCTGTCCTTAGAAAGAAAGAAAGAAAAAAATAAACATTCATGGCATATTTTCTTCCTGCACTTTCTGCTCTATTTCTCTATCTCTATACAGCACAATTCCTTGAAGTGTGGTCAACACTTGCTTTCTCCATTCCCCTACCCTGTTCTCTGTATTTATTTTAATTTTGTTAAAATTTCATGCACTAAAATGCACACAGTTCCCACAGAACTGTCATGTGCCTCTATCTGGGTCCTTGCCTGCTCCTCTCTTGGGCAGGTGGCAAATGTGAAGTCCTGGCCATCCCTGGCATGGCTGCACAGTGGGCAGAGTCCTTTTTCTTCAACCTGAGTCTTATTGGTGTGATGGATAATTTGCTTCTCAACTTGATCAAGCTGGGGGCTACATTACCCAGATTCATTTCCTGTTTGGTTAGTGTACAGTTCTACAAGTTTTGGCAGACGTATACATTTGTGGAACCATTACCACAATCAAGATATAAATCAGTGCAATCATCCCCCCAAATTCTCCCATGCCTCTTTGTAGTCAAACCCTCCCTCCACACCCAGTCCCTGGCAACCACTGATCTGTTTTCTGTCCTTATGATTTTGCCTTTTCCAGAATGTCCTATAAATGGAATCATAAAGCATGTATCCTTTTGATTCTGGTAATGCATCTGAGATTCATCCATGTTATTGCATGTATCAGTAGTTTATTCTTGTTGTGTTAAGTCATATTCCATTGTATGTGTATAGTTCTGTCAGACATTGCCTAATATATTTTGAAGTTTTATTATTAGGTGCATTCACACTTAGGATTGTTATGTGTTCTCAATTAATTATTTTTTATAATAAATATTGCTCTTTCTTTTTGATAATACTGCTTTTCTTGAAGTCTTTGATACTGATATATCCATTCCATCCCTCTTATGGTTAATGTTTGCAAGGTATATTTCTTCCAATCCCTTACTTTTAACCTATCTTTACACTTAAAATAAATATTAAGAACCCCAAAACAGCACAGATATTAAGTATTCAGTTCAATGAATTTTGACATTTGTGTATCCATGTGTAACAACTGTCCCCAAAATATATTACACATTCCATCACCTTTGGAAGTATGGATAATCCTCTCAGCGCTCTGTCCTATTAATTTTCCCCACCTCATCACTCTGCCAGAGACATCTACTTTCTGATCTTTAATTACCATAGATTAGCTTTACCAGGTCTTGGACATTACATAAATGGACTCATACAATATATATTCTTTTATATATGGTCCTTTTTTCTCATTGTGTTTTTGAGATTTTTACAGGCTGTATTCATTCTACAGCTATTTATTTTGTATTTAATATTTTTTTTATTTATTTATGCAGTTTTTTTCTTTCTTTTTTCTTTTTGGTATTCTATTTTACGCATATACCACAATGACTTTTATTCATTCTCCTGTTGATAGTCATGGAATGTTTCCTGTATAGGGCAATCATGAATAATGATGCTATAAACGTTCTTGTGCAAACCTTTTGGTAGACATATGCTTTCCTTTCTCTTGGTTAAATACACAGGAATGAAATTGCTACGTCATAGGGAAAGTGTATATTTATCTTTCTAAGAAACAGCCAAACACTTTTCCGAAGCGTATGTGCCGTTTTGCATCTTCATTAGTATTATGGTACTTTTGTTTGTTCCACATCCTCAGTATTTGATATTGCCAGTCTTCTAAATTTTAGCCCTTTTGGTGGATATATCTCATTGTGGTTTTAATTTGCATTTCCCTGATGACTTACAATGTTAAACATTACTTCACATGTGCATTAGTTAATCTTGTGTTTTCTTTTACGAAGTGGTACTTCAAGTAATTTGCTCATTTTTATTGAGTTGTTTGTCTTGAGTTTATTCCTTGGAATTTATATATACATATTTGTATTGAATGAGAATATTTTGTGAGATATTTGTATTTTAAATATTTTCCTCTCAGTATGTGGCTTGCGTAGTCCTTATTTTTAAATGGCATTTTTTGATGAGCAGAAGTTTCTAGTTTTGATAAAGTGGAGGTTATGAATTTTCTTTTTATGGTTCATGTATTTTGTGTCCCATCTAAAAAATATTTGCATGCCTCAAATTTGCAAATATACCTTCCTAAGTTTTCATATTGGATTTTATGTTTCTAGCTTTTATATTTAGGTTTATCTTAGATTTTGAATTATTTATTTTGTATGATGTGAGGTAAGGTTCATGGTTCATTTTTTTCCACATAAATTTACCTGTTTCAGCACAGTTTATTAAACAGACTTTCCTTTCCACATTGAACTCTCCTGGTGCCTTGGTTGACACCAATTGAAGTATACATGTGAACCTTATGCTGAAACTCTTTTATCTTCCACTGATATACATATAAATCATTGTACCATTACCACACTGTTGATGAGCACAACTTTACATAATCAGGTTGTTGAAGTACTTCAAAAGTGTTCCTCTCTTTTAGATTCTAGTTTTGATTCTTTGCATTTTTATATAAATTTTACAGTTAATTTGCCTATTTCTTCAAAAAAGCTGGCTAAGATTTTGATTGAGTTTGTACTGAATCTATAGCTCAATTTGATGAGAATGGATATTTTAACAATACTGAATCTCTCAGTTCATTTAGATCTTCTTTAATTTTTTCTGCAGCTCTTTGGTAGTTTTTTGTAAAGAAGATTTGACAGCCTTAATTAATTGCTAAATATTTTTATATTATTATTGTGATAACTTAAAAAATTTGTTTTTGAATGAGTTTTTCCTAGTATATATAATTACAGTTGATATTTTTATATTAAACATGAATCCTGTCACTTATGCTAACTTTACATAATAGTTTAGTAGTTCTTTTTTGAAGCTTCCATAAAGTTTTCTAATTACACAATCATGTTTTATGGAAATAAAAATGGTTTTACTTCTTTTTTTTCCCATTTTTTATGCTCTTATTGTTTCCTTCTTGCCTTTTTCTTTGGCAAAAACTTCCAGTAAAATGTTGATGGTGAATGGTTGATGATGATGGTGATGATAATGAATAGATGTGGAAAGAGTGGACATCTTTTTATTGTTCCTAATCGCAGAGGATAAATAGTCAATGCTTCCCCACTATTTTGATGTTAATTATAGAATTTTCACAGGTGGTCTATAATATTAAGAAACATTGTTTCTCACCATAATTTGTGGAAAGTTTTGATTAAAAATGAGGATTGTATTTTGTCAAAAGCTTTTTTCAGCCTCTATAGAGATGATCATAAAATTTTCTTCTTTTATTTTGTGAATTGGTGAACTCCATCAGTTGATTTTTGAATGTTGTACAACTTTGCATAATAGAGTTGGTCAGGTTGCATATACCTTTTTTTTTTTTTTTTTTTTTTTTTTGCAGTATGTGAACCTCTCACTGTTGTGGCCTCTCCCATTGCGGAGCACAGGCTCCGGACGTGCAGGCTCAGCAGCCATGGCTCACGGGCGTAGCTACTCTGTGGCATGTGGGATCTTCCCGGACCGGGGCACAAACCTGTGTCCCCTGCATCGGCAGGCAGACTCTCAACCACTGCGCCACCCGGGAAGCGCTGCATATACCTTTTTACATGTTGCTACATTAGATTTGCTACACCTTTCTTGGGTGTTTTCTATGTTCATGAGATCAGTCTATAGGCATTTTTTTTTTCCCCGTCCTTGTCAGGTTTTATTATCAAGAATGTTGACCTCATAAAAGAAATTTGATTGTGGTCAGTCTTTTATTTTATGAAAGAGTTTATACAAGATAGATATTATTTCTTCCTTCATTGTTAGAAAATATTCACTGGTGTATCCATCTGAGCCTGGAGTTTTCTTTGTGGGAAGGATTTTATAATGAATTCAGTTACTTTAGTTGGATTGGTCTTTTCAACGTTTTTCATTCCTTCTTTTGTCAGTTTTGGTAAATTATACTTTACAAGGAATTCACCTATTTCATCCAAGTTGCAAATGTATTAGCATAACAGTGTTCACTAAATCTTCTTACAGTCCCTTTTTTGTGTGTATGATCCATAGTGATGTCCCTTCTTTCAGTGCTTTTATTTATTATTTGTGATTTTCCTCTCTTTTTCTTGATCAGTCTAGCTAAAGGTTTAACAATTTTATTACATGTTCATTATTTTACTAATTTTATTAACATTAGACTTTTTGATTTGCCAGATTTTGATTCACTGATTTTTCCTTTTATTTTTTCTTTTCTTTTTCTTACTTCTACTTAATTTGGATGTAATTTACTCTTCTTTTTCTAGCTTCCTAACATGACAGCTTAGGTAAAGTGATTTCACCTAAAAAAGTGATTTCACACCTTTCTTCTCATCTATAAAATTCATTCAAAGGCCTGCTTGACCTATATATCACATCTTGGTATATTGATATCTTGATTCCCTGGATCAGAAATTTGGGAAGTGCTTGGCCGGGCACTTCTGGATGAGGTCTTTTATGCAGTTAAATGGTGGCAGAAGCTAGCACAGTGGAGTGCTGAAGCTGCCCCTCCCTCACTCTATCTGTAGTCCAAGAGCCTCATCGTGTGATTTCCCCACAGTAGTTGAGAACTGCTCATAGCATCATGAGTTCAAGAAATTCATTCTGTTTACATAATGATTCAGGACTCCAAAGGCAAGTGTCCCAAGAATACCAGGTGGAAGCCATACCTCTTAACCTTAATGACCTAGCCTTGGATGTCACATAGTGTTACCTCAGCTGTAGTTACAAGCCAGACAAAATTCAACAGATGGGAGTATAGACTTCAATTTTTGTTGACAGAAAGAGTGGAAAAGTCACATTTTAAGAAGAAAATGTCAGATGAGATACTGTAGCTGGGCTTGGAAAATACAACCTGTTATATCGATTTTCTTTTTAACATCTTTATTGGAGTACAGTTGCTTTACATTGTTGTGTTAGTTGCTGCTGTATAACAAAGTGAATCAGCTATATATATATACACACATATCCCCTCCCTCTTGAGTCTCCCTGCAACCCTCCTGTTCCCTCTAGGTGGTCACAAAGTACCAAGCTGATCTCCCTGTGCTCTGTGGCTGCTTCCCACTACCTATTTTACATTTGGTAGTGTATAAATTTCAATGCCACTCTCTCACTTCGTCCCAGCTTACCCTTCCCCCTCCCTGCATCCTCAACTCCATTCTCAACGTCTGTGTCTTTATTCCTGTCCTGCCCCTAAGTTTGTCAGAACCATTTTTTTTTTTTTAGATTCCATATATATGTGTTAGCATATGGTATTTGTTTTTCTCTTTCTGACTTACTTCACTCTGTATGACAGACTCTAGGTCCATCCACCTCACTACAAATAACTCAACTTTGTTTCCTTTTATGGCTGAGTAATATTCCATTGTATACATGTGCCACATCTTTATCCATTCATCTGTCAGTGGACATTTAGGTTGCTTCCATGTCCTGGCTATTGTAAATAGTGCTGTAAGGAACATTGTGGTACATGTCACTTTTTGAATTAGAGTTTTCTCTGGATATATGCCCAGTAGTGGGATTGCTGTGTCATATGGTAGTTCTATTTTTAGTTTTGTAAGGAACCTCCATACTGTTCTCCATAGTGGCTGTATCAATTTACATTCCCACCATCAGTGCAAGAAGGTTCTCTTTTCTCCACATCCTCTCCAACATTTATTGTTTGTAGGTATTTTGATTATGGCCATTCTGAGTGGTGTGAGATGATATCTCATGGTAGTTTTGATTTGCATTTCTCTGTTGATTAGTGATGTTGAGCATCCTTTCATGTATTTGTTGGGAATCTGTATATCTTCTTTGGAGAAATGTCTATTTAGGTCTTCTGCCCATTTTTCGATTGGATTGTTTGTTTTTTGATATGGAGATACATGATCTGCTTGTATATTTTGGAGTTTAATCCTTTGTCAGTTGCTTTGTTTGCAAATATTTTCTCCATTCTGAGGGTTGTCTTTTCATCTTGTTTATGGTTTCCTTTGCTGTGCCAAAGCTTTTAAGTTTCATTAGGTGCCACTTGTTTATTTTTTTTTTATTTCCGTTTCTCTAGGAGGTGAGTCAAAAAGGATCTTGCTGTGATTTATGTCATAGAGTGTTCTGCCTATGTTTTCCTCTAAGAGTTTGATGGTGTCTGGCCTTACATTTAGGTCTTTAATCCATTTTGAGTTTATTTTTGTGTATCGTGTTAAGGAGTGTTCTAATTTCATTCTTTTAAATGTAGCTGTCCAGTTTTCCCACCACAAATTATTGAAGAGGCTGTCTTTTCTCCATTACATATTCTTGTCTCCTTTATCAAAGATAAGGTAAACATATGTGTGTGGGTTTATCTCTGGGTTTTCTATCCTGTTCCATTGATCTATCTTTCTGTTTTTGTGCCTGTACCATACTGTCTTGATTACTGTAGCTTTGTAGTATAGTCTGAAGTCAGGGAGCCTGATTCCTCCATATTTGTTTTTCTTTCTCAAGATTGCTTTGGCTATTCTGGGTCTTTTGTGTTTCCATACAAATTATTAAATTTCTTGTTCTAGTTCTGTGAAAAATGCCATCGGTAATCTGATAGGGATTTCATTAAACCTGTAGATTGCATTGGGTAGTATAGTCATTTTCACAATGTTGCTTCTTCCAATCCACGAATATGGTATATCTTTCCATCTGTTTGTATCATCTTTAATTTCTTTCACCATTGTCTTATAGTTTTCTGCATACTGGTCTTTGGTCTCCTTAGGTAGGTTTCTCCAAGGTATTTTATTCTTTTTGTTGCAATGGTAAATGGGAGAGTTTCCATAATTTCCCTTTCAGGTTTTTCATCATTAGTGTATAGGAATCAAGAGATTTCTGTGCATTAATTTTATATCCTGCTACTTTACCAAATTCATTGATTAACTCTAGTAGTTTTCTGGTAGCATCTTTAGGATTCTCTATGTATAGTATCATGTCATCTGCAAATAGTGACAGTTTTACTTCTTGTTTTCTGATTTGGATTCCTATTAATTATTTTTCTTCTCTGACTGTTGTGGCTAAAACCTCCGAAACTATGTTGAATAATAGTGGTGAGAGTGGGTAACCTTGTTTTGTTCCTGATCTTAGAGGAAACGGTTTCAGTTTTTCACTGTTGAGAATGATGTTGGCTGTGGGTGTGTCATATATGTCCTTTATTATGTTGAGGTAGGTTCTCTCTATGCCTACTTATTGGAGGGATTTTATCATAAATGGGTGTTGAATTTTGTTGAAAGCTTTTTCTGCATCTATGGAGGTTATCATATGGTTTTTATCCTTCAGTTTGTTAATATGGTGTATCACATTGATTGATTTGCATATATTGAAGAATCCTTGCATTCCTGGGATAAACCCCACTTGATCATGGTGTATGATCCTTTTAATGTTCTGTTGGATTTTGTTTGCTAGTATTTTGTTCAGGATTTTGACATCTATGTTCATCAGTGATCTTGTCCTGTAGTTTTCTTTTTTTGTAACATCTGTGTGGTTTTGGTATCAGGGTGTTGGTGGCCTCATAGAATGAGTTTGGGAGTGTCCCTCCCTCTGCTATATTTTGGAAGAGTTTGAGAAGGATAGGTGTTTTCTCTTCTCTAAATGTTTGATAGAACTTGCCTGTGAAGCCATCTGGTCCTGGGCTTTTGTTTGTTGGAAGATTTTTAATCACAGTTTCAATTTCAGTGCTTGTGATTGGTCTGTTTATATTTTCTATTTCTTCCTGGTTCATTCTCAGAAGGTTGTGCATTTCTAAGAATTTGTCCGTTTCCTCCACGTTGTCCATTTTATTGGCATATTTACTTGCAGTAATCTCTTATGATCTTTTGTATTTCTGCAGTGTCAGTTGTTACTTCTCCTTTTTCATTTCCAATTCTGTTGATTTGAGTCTTCTCCCTTTTTTTCTTGATGAGCCTGGCTGATTGTTTATCAATTTTGTTTATCTTCTCAAAGAACCAACTTTTAGTTTTATTGATCTTTACTGTTGTTTCCTTCATTTCTTTTTCATTTATTTCTGATCTGATCTTTATGATTTCTTGCCTTCTGTTATCTTTCAGATTTTATTTTGTTCCTTTTCTCTTAATTGCTTTAGGGGTAAGGTTAGGGGTTTTTTTTGAGATTTTTTCTTGTTTCTTGGGTTAGGATTGTAGTGCTATAACCTTCCCTCTTAGAACTGCTTTTGCTGCATTCCATAGGTTAGTGGTTGTCATATTTTCATTGTCATTTGTTTCTAGGTATTTTTTGATTTCTTCTTCTGTTTCTTCAGTGATCTCTTTGTTATTTAGTAGTGTATTGTTTAGCCTCCATGTGTTTGTATTTTTTACAAGTTTTTTCCTGTAATTGATATCTAGCGTTATAGCATTGTGTTCGGAAAAGATACTTGATACAATTTCAATTTTCTTAAATTTAACAAAGCTTGATTTGTGACCCAAGACAGGATCTATCCTGGAGAATGTTCCGTGAGAAGTTGATAAGCAAGTGTATTCTGTTTTTCCTGGATGGAATGTCCTATAAATATCAATTAAGTCCATCTTGTTTAATGTGTCATTTAAAGCTTGTGTTTCCTTATTTATTTTCATTTTCGATGATCTGTCTATTCGTGAAAGTAGGGTGTTCAAGTCTCCTCCCATGATTGTGTTACTGTCGATTTCCCATTGTGGCTGTTAGCATTTGCCTTATATATTGTGGTGCTCCTATGTTGGGTGCATATTTACAATTGTTATACCTTCTTCTTGGATTGATCCCTTGATCATTATGTAGTGTCCTTCTTTGTCTCTTCTTGTAGTCTTTTTTTTAAAGTCTATTTTATCTGATATGAGAATTGCTACTCCAGCTTTCTTTTGATTTCCATTTGTAAGGAATATGTTTTCCATCTCCTTACTTTCAGCCTGTATGTGTCCCTAGGTCTGAAGTGGGTCTTTTATATACAGCATATATACGGGTCTTGTTTTTTTATCCATTCAGCCAGTCTATGTCTTTTGGTTGAAGCTTTTCATCCATTTACATTTAAGGTAATTATTGATATGTATGTTCCTGTTCCCATTTTCTTAATTGTTTTGGGTTTGTTATTGTAGGTCTTTTCCTTCTGTTGTGTTTCCTGGCTAGAGAAGTTCCTTCAGCATTTGTTGTAAAGCTGGTTTGGTGGTGCTGAATTCTCTCAGCTTGCTTGTCTGTAATGATTTTAATTTCTCCGTCGAATCTGAAAGAGATCCTCACTGGGTAATCTTGGTTATAGTTTTTTCCCTTTCATCACTTTAAATATATCCTGCCACTCCCTTCTGGGTTGCAGAGTTTCTGTTGAAAGATCCGCTGTTAACTTTATGGGCGATTCCCTTGTATATTATTTCTTGCTTTTCCCTTGTTGCTTTTAATATTTTTTCTTTGTAATTAATTTTTGATAGTTTGATTAATATGTGTCTTGGCATGTTTGTCCTTCATTTTATCCTGTATGGGACTCTCTGTGCTTCCTGGACTTGACTATTTCCTTTCTTATGTTAGGCAAGTTTTCAACTATAATCACTTCAAATATTTTCTCAGACCCATTCTTTTTCTCTTCTTCTGCGACTCCTATAATTCAAATGTTGGTGCATTCAGTGTTGTCCCAGAGGTATCTGATATTGTCCTCAATTCTTTTCATTCTTTTTTCTTTATTCTACTCTGTGGTAGTTATTTCCCCTGTTTTATCTTCCTGGTCACTTACCCATTCTTCTGCCTCAGTCATTCTGCTATTGATTCCTTCTAGAGGTTTTAAAATTTCATGTATTGTGTTGTTCATCATTGTTTCTTTGCTCTTTAGTTCTTCTAGGTCCTTGTTAACTGTTTCTTGCATATTCTCTATTCTATTTCCAAGATATTGGATCATCTTTACTATCATTACTCTGAATTGTTTTTCAGGTAGACTGCCTATTTCCTCTTCATTTGTTAGGTCTGGTGGGTTTTTATCTTGCTCCTTCATCTGGTGTGTTTTTCTCATTTTGCTTAACTTACTGAGTTTGGGGTCTCCTTTTCACAGGCTTCTCGTTCAGAGTTCCTGTTGTTTTTGGTGTCTGCCCCCAGTGGCTAAGGTTGGTTCATTGCATTGTGTAGGTTTCCTGGTGGAGTGGTTTGGTGACAGTGTTCTGGTGGATCAGCCTGGATCTTGTCTTTCTGGTGGGTAGTGCCGCATCTTGTGGTGTGTTTTGGGGTGTCTATGAACTTAGTATGATTTTAGACAGTGACTCTGCTAATGAGTGGAGTTGTGTTCCTGTCTTGCTAGTTGTTTGCATGGGGTTTCCAGCACTGTAGCTTGCTGGTCGTTGAGTGGAGGTGGGTGTTAGCGTTGACCCCGAGATCTCTGGGAGAGCTGTCGCCGATTGATATTGTGTGGGGCTAGGAGGTCTCTGGTGGTCCAGTGTCCTGAACTTGGCTCTCCCACCTCAGAGGCTCAGGCCTGACACCTGGCCGGACCACCAAGACCCTGTCAGCCACACAGCGGGGCTCTGAGGGCTTCACACTCTCGGGATCTGTCAGGGCTTGGTCATGGCCCTCAGCTCCTGCTCTGGGAGTGGCCATGGCAGTAGAGGGCTGGTGTTGGGGCCAGACTCGATGTCCCAACTGCTTACTGAGGCAGGTTCCTACAGCAACATTTTTATTTCTGCTTCAAATGGAATCCTCATGACTGTTAACTTCCCAATCCACTTACCTATCACATGGTAGGTGCGAGAAATATCTGGATATATAAGTAAATTTATTGATTCTGTCTCATATGTCACAGATTTCCTAATTTGCATTTTTCTAGCCCGAAAATACTTATTTACAATTTTTCAGCTTTAAATGTTGAAACATTGTCAGAAATCTTCACATGTACTTCTATCTTGACCCTCTTTCTTTTGTGTTTACAAATTTAATTTCTTTTACACTTTCTAACAGTTGGTAATTCCAGAAGCACGTTTTTTTTGCCTTAATCTAAATATTCTTTGTGGGTGGCTTATCTTTGACAATCACTGTTTGAGAAGGCTCATCAGAAATATCTATTTTCATGGCTCTGTTTTAATATCAGACATAATCCAGAAATCTTCATAGCACCCATGTTTGTTCTGTCAAAACAAAATAATTAGGACCACTGCCTTGTGTATGCTCAATAGCAAAATTGTAAATAAAACCAGCACAGCAGTCAGTAATGTAAAATAACAAAATAGTTTTGCTTCTTGAAATACAATCGAGTTAAGACAGGCATGAAAATGAGTTAAATTTCATCTAAGCAGCCACATGAACTTTACCTGTCCAAAGCCTTTCATGCTTCCTTGTACTTCTATATCCTCTTCACTGAGATTTGTTCATTGGTTTAGAAGTAAGGAGGGGAAGGGAGATGGAGAAGTTGTATATGTAGTATACCCTCCCAAATTTCTGCCCTTCCAAGAGCAAACAGGAAGAAGAAAAGCCATTGGCTATTTTCTTACTTTTAAGTCTTTGAATTATACAGCCTAAGGCAGATGCAGGTAGTTAATGTTCATTATTCTAAGTCCATGCTAGAGCCAGCAGAGAAGTTATTAAATGTAGAAGTTACTTAAGACTCTGACACTAAGGAGTTAGTTTCCTCACTCATATTAAAAATAAACGTTTTTCTTACCCTTTTCTTTCTAAAGCTTTTTAGTAGTAAAATCACCAATGAAGAGAGGGAGCTGAACAATTGGGTTCCCATCTTCCTTCTCATTGAAGTCTTTCAATGTTGTTACCAGTGCACCAACCTGCTTCGTTCCTTCTGACACCACACTCTGTGGAGAAAACCCTCTTTCCTTTGCACAGTTTAGACATATTGATACTTTCAGAATGTTGCTTTATTGTATATTTAGAAAGAATAAACTGTAATAAGAAAGAAACTTCAATGAAGTATGTTATAATCTGAATTTAAAAAAATAAACTTTAACAAAATTTAACAATATACAGATTATGGACTTTCAAGGATTATAAAACCCCAAAGTGTTGGTCATTACCTTGTTGACATTCTTTGAGTCCTCAAACTCTTGACTGTGTCTGCTTGATGGGTACCATCTTACCACTTACTGTACAGAACAGTATTCAGGAGTACATTCTCTGTCCTTGCTCAGACTGGGAGGAAATGTTTTTGCTACTCAGTTTTTAGTTTAAAAGACATGACTTCCCATGGTTTGCTGGCATTCTTGATGATACACATAACGAAGTAGCCCATACTTCAAGTTGGCCCCAATATCCTGTCTAGAGAAAATTTATTTGACCCATTACAGCTCCATGGACCAATGAAATTTTAAGTATATGATAGACATAGCTTGCATGGCTTACCTTCTATAATTATAGCCTTGATCTTCTATGGATTCTATTGTAACATGTTAGTCTGATGCCTTAAAGTTGTAGGAAAAGCTAATTGAATCGATTCAGCCTTAACATAACCACAGAGTCATCTCTAACACACTGTAGACTTCTTTTTTTTTTTTTTTGGTGGTACACGGGCCTCTCACTGTTGTGGCCTCTCCTGTTGCGGAGCACAGGCTCCGGACGCGCAGGCTCAGCAGCCATGGCTCACGGGCCCAGCCGCTCTGCGGCACGTGGGATTTTCCCGGACTGGGACACTAACGTGTGTCCCCTGCATCGGCAGGTGGACTCTCAACCACTGCACCACCAGGGAACCCCCACTGTAGACTTCTTGAGTGCAATATTTGTATCCGCTTCATTTTGTTCTTCCTGTTTTGTGTCCACAGTGGACAGACAGCCAAAACATATTTGTTGACTGCTGAGTAGCACTTAATCTCCTTTTGATTACCAAAGCATACTCCATAGTCTGTCGCTTCTAGAAGTCCCTGAAAATATGAAATGTTTACATATTTTTCTCTAGCCCTTTTCAGGATAGATTGTTTGGTTCCCAGAGGTTTTCTTCCATTATTCATCTGTTTAGACATCAACTTTTATTTTCTGTAATTTTTTTTTAAATTAGCTTTTTAAAAAATCAGCTGAGTTTAGTAGAGAAGCTGTTAATGTTACATTGGCCTGAGGGAACACCAATACTGGACTGGTATATAATTAGAGAAATTAATTTTTTAAAAAACCTTGAGTTGTACTTATTATGCCAGATATTTTGGTAGAGTCACACATTATAATCTTTTGATGTTCTATTTGATTTTACTCTGTCAATCTAATTACTGCACACTTTAAGATACTTTCTTGTTGGCATTTCCTGTTTGAAAAATTTGACTATCTTGCATACTCTGTTTTCAGGTATCATAATGTAATATCCAGTTTAAAAAAATATTTTCTTTAACTTTCCTTCTTTAAAGCAGCTCTCATCTTTTATTAAAAAATAACAAGCTAGAAAATAGAGAACTAATGCTGTAAAAGCATCGGTTAATTTTGAAATTGTTTATAAATTTTTAAAAATTAAATATACTCTACTAAAACTAAAGGGGAAATTGTGTCCAATCTCATGAACATATTACATAAAACTATCTTAATAGCAATACCAATTTAAATAATCTACGTTTAAGCCAGACTTTTAACTGGAAAGAAAGATGCAAAGGAGGAAGGCCAAAGCAAGGAGTTACTTTGAATACTAGCAATAAAAACTAAGTACTAGTGCAAATGACACAAAATCTCACCTTCCATTTCTGTCTATTTCAGTTTATCTTATTATTCCTTTTTTATTGGAGCTAGTCTTCTGGGAAAAATTAGAACTTACTAAAACTTAAAACTAAAACTTACTTTCCTTTGATTTACCATATATTATTCTTAATTTGACCCCTTTGGGAATCACCTCAACCATCCAGAGAGCCTGTTGTAAAACCCCTTGTGATCTTTTATTCCGAAGGATGATCCACAAAAGTACATAGAGCTGAGAAGCTGTTTTAGATGACAGTCCCTGGGATTCTTCTTTGTCTGTGTTCCTGTCCTGGAATTGAGTTACTGGTACTTAACATAAGTCACAGTTTAAAACTTCTTGAGGAAGATGAATGAAAAGACTTCTGGATAAATAAACAATTTCTCTTTCAGAATAAGTAATTTTTAAATTGTTTCCACATATAAACAATATTTAGCTTCTCAACAAATGTAGGGTAAGTAGATGAAGAAAACTGTGGCTTAAGCTCAGTCACGATAAATTGTAAATGTATTAATTTTGCCTCATTTGCATAAGAGAAGCATTCTGAACCAATTTACCTTCTGACTGACTACTAAGACACATATTTTGTCATGTTGCTCTGCATTAAAACATTCATTGGCTCCCATTTTCATTAAGCTTTGTCCATACTTATTTACATGGCATCTAGGGATCTGGCTCCTGTTTCCTCTCTACTAAAATCCACCACTAACATATGGAATAGATTTTTCTTATGTAGCACTCTGCCCCACCACTGATAGCATCTGCTGATGAGATTTTTTGTGTTAGTAATCCATAGCGTGCCTTTACCTCCTTGGGAAACTTCGATTCACTGTCCAGTACAAAATTACAGGTATCCTTCATCTTTTATAATCTGTGCTGATTCCTCTAGACAGAGGCAGTCACTTTGTCCTCTGTGCTGCTCTCTGCATGTAGTTCTGTCAGTTCACTTATAATGTATTATAGGCATTTGCTTACGTGTATTCCTCTGCTACTCAACTGTATGCTCTTTGAAGGCAGGGTACACGTAAATATTTGACTCTTTGTAAGTGTCAGTGAATGCTTGTTAAATTAATGGAATTTTACCACATTCCCTTCTGCTATGAATTCCTGAAGTTGGTCTCATCTATTATTCTGTATTGCTTAGATTAAATTCTTAGAAAAATAATTAATAAACCCAATCTTGTCACCACGTTTAGGTAGCATTGCTGTTCAAACTCTGATTTTTAGTTTTCTGTAATTTTTTTGAAACATATCCCATTTTTTCTATGTACTAGCCTAAGTAAATGATAACAAAAGGCTTTCTTCATTTTCAAATTTAGTGAATTATGACTGTAAAATTAGTGTAAGCTTTTTGAAAATTAGTTATATCCTAAGCTTGGCAAAATATGGCATTGGTTCAGAAAAGAAAAGCTTTAAAAGGTGAATAGACTCCTAAGACTTAGTGAACGTTAAATAGCACATAAAACATTATGTGATGCATTAGATGTCAGTGAATCATAATTATGGGAGCTAAATTTCCCCTCAGGTACTCATGGGCAGAAAAAGCAAGTTTAAATGCATTTAGTTTTCCTGTACACACAAAATTTAAATAAAATTACAAAAAGTTATTGTCCCCAGATGTCCTCTAATTAGGGCTGGCTGCCCTTTGTGTAAGATATTGAGGGCAGCCAGATTATTAGAAGAAATTAATACTATAAATAGCTGCACCTAGTAGCTATAAATGTTAAATTCCATTAGATCATCTGACTCTTTGGGAGACTGATATTGACGGACCAAACTCTAAATATATAAGGTTTTTAGACCTTTACCCTCCATAAATATCTTGAAAATATTATACAGTTTGGTAAAACGAAATGTTGACTTAAACACAGTAAAACACACACACACACACATACACACACACACACACACACACACACACACACACACGAGAACATCTGTGTGTATGTATGAGAAATATGGAAGGCTTTGAGACAAATGATCTGTACCTTGAACCAGAGTCATCCACCAACACCTGACACTTCCAGCTGATCTGTTTCCCAGGAATACATCCCATAAACCCTATTTCTTTAATAAATCATCAGACAAGGAGTCTGATTACTATTTTACATATGAAAGTTTAGAAATACTTATTTTTCACATTGATCTGATTGAATAATAATAATCTACTTAATTTGAAAAGCACATGCCTAAACTAATCATTTTTATATCCTTATGATAACAACAATTGGAATTTGTAATAATTTTAATTGTTATCCATTATATATAAAATTTTACCTATTCTTTATCATGTTTGCATAGAAAAAGTTACTGTCTGTTCTTTTAGAATTATAGAAATTTTATAGTTCCTATGCAAAATGTCTCTCTGCTTGGAAAGTATCTTGGTTAACTATATTGTTTGGATAAAAAAATATATATATATATATTATATTATAATTTCTTTTTATTATTTTTCTTACCTAAAATCAAGCACATTTCATTTGAATTATTTTCAGAATAACTAAAAGCTGTTGAAATATTCATGTTTTCCTTTGAATGTATTGTGTCATAATTACAGTCCTCTGGAGTAATAAAATTATTAAAAACTGGAAAGGAAGGATTGCTATATTTTAATGAAATGAATTGTCAAAGACATAGCCTCCCCAGTTGGGTCTATATTCCATTTAGATTGATGGAGTAATAAATCCATGCTTCTCAACATTTTGAGGGAGCCATTTACTTAGTGTAAAATTTAATCTGTACTTTAACTTGCTGTCTCTACAACTTGAGAGTAACATTTACAATAGGATAAAGCTCCTGAAAGCATATTATGGTGTCTATGGTATTTTTACAGTGGTTGACGTTTACTGGTGTTCTCATAAGTTGTGTTCAGAAGGAAACAGTCCATGTTCATTTCCCTGCCTCACTTTTCTCCTTCCAACATCATTGCCAACAGCAAATTAAGTTAAGATGATGTAAATGTTTTGACTGTCTTTTCTTTCTTTAATACGTCTTTTTTTTTTTTTTTTGCACATCTTACTGGGTAGGACATTCTTGAATGAGAGATCATGTCCTATGTCCCCTTTCACCCAGAACTAAAATTTTTTTCAACAAAGACTTTGTTTTAAGCAATTGGAATTCTTAGACATAGCCATTTTTGATTTTAAAAAAATGATATAGGCAAAAAATAATGTATAAATATCATTAATATGATATTCAGTGATATTCAATTATAATATTTATCATTTATAAATATTATATCATAATATTTAATTTATATATATTTTGGAGGCAGTTGGAGGGGCTGGGCAAGTAAACATAGCTATTCAGGTAGAATTATTACAGCCTCTGTCCCTAGAAAGATAGAGAAGCAGAATGGCATTAATTACAATAGTTGAAGAACTTAAAACTCAGAATCCCTCTAACATGGTTTCCATTTTTACCAGATGGTAGAATCCTCACTTAGAAGCCCGATCCTTTGGTAGTGAATGTCCTCACATCTTTCCAGGGTCAGTCTCCTCAGTCTAGATCAGAGAGAAGGCACCTAAAATATGGTTGTTTGTTGATCAGCCAATATTTTATTTTATTGTGTTAAAAATATTTTAAGATGTAGAATAGTGTGTGTAAACAATAAAGTCATAGTCTTTCAGAAGAGTAAGAAAAAATGGTTTGAATATGAAACCTAGAGATAAAAGCTAAAATATTTATTTGAAAATGTAAAGATTTATGCTAGAAGGCGTCAAGTTTAATATCAAAAGTTATTGCAACAAGTATAATAATGAGTTTATCTCTAACAGTCAAGAAGGGAAATAATGTTAAACCTTATTAGGAGATATTTTTAAGTTAGATCAGTAAGAATCCTATGATTTCATGAGTTAACATTGGGAATGCAGAAGAGTGGTGTTGTGAACATTTTCTTCTTTTAAACTGTAAAAAAGAAAGATTAACCTAAAGGCAAAATAGCAGATTGAGTGAATATTTAAGTCCCTCTTAATCTTATAACTACATAGTTAGTTAGTGCACTGTTAGGTTTGTTTGTTAATTTCTTAGATGTAATAAAAATTATATATTTGTGTGTTTCATTGACCAGATCAATCAACAAATACTTAGTGAAGGCCAACCATGAACCTGACATTTTTCTAGGACCTAGATATACAATAGTGAATAAAACAGATAAAATATTTGCTCTCATAGAGATTATATTCACCTGGGGAAACAAAGACAAGGAACAAATAAAGATACAGAGGTAGATAGATATATACACAGATACGTAGATGATAGATATTCAAACTGCTATGACAAGGTAAATAAAGGTGTAGGTAATAAATTGAAGTAGGAAATGTCTGGGGAGGAATATAATTCTATTTTTACAGGGTGGCTAGAGACCACCTCTTTGGTGAAATGACATACATGAGGTAGGAAGACGCAAGGTTATATAGAGGGATTATGCTTATGCTAAAGGAATAGCAAATACAAAGACTTCAAGCAGGTATGTGCTTGGTGTTTTCAAGAAACAGCAGGGAAATCAGTGTGGCTGTAGAGGAAGAGGGATAGGAAGTATGGTCAAAGAGGTGCCAAAGACCACATGAAACTTACAGTCACTTAGTGACACACTCATATTCAAATATGATACCTGTAAGTTTTTCCATAGTGTTCTCAGAACACCAACACTGCAAGCACGTCTCTTTTTATGCTGTGCTTATTGTATATAAATTGTTTTGTTTTTTACAAATTCCTGTATTGTGTTACAATGAATGAACATGTTATAATGGCTACTATGATCTATTGGAAGGCAGGTTTAATACTTCATTTGCATTATAATGCCAGAATCTATTACATTAGTTTTTGTTAGATGGTCAATATACATAATTTCTCAGTGAATGAGTGAATAATTCAAATCCCTTTTTACACTGAGAGGTAGCATAACATGGTCAAGAGCACAGACCAGAGAGTAGACTGCCGAGTTTGAATGCTGGCTCTTCAGAGCTGTATTTCTTTAGTTATCGTGGGGATTACAATTAACATTATAAACCCTAAATTTATAACGATCTAGTTTTTACTGATAGCAAATTTAGCTTCAATACCATACAAAGCTCTACTCCTATGGAGTTCTCCACTTCCCCTTACGTTAGTGGCACACATTATAATTGTATATATTGTGTGCCCAATAATAGATGTAACTCTTTTATGCATTTGTCTTTTAAATCACATAGCAAATGAGAAGTGGAGTTATAAACCCAAAACTCAATAACTACTACAGTATCCTTACCTATAAACTAGTTTAGATTATGTTATTGTAATACACATTTCTAAGTTGATGCCTGGACATAACTGATTATTAATAGCAATATCCAATTAAAAGTTTGAAAGGAATATGACATTTTAAAATTGCAATTTATTATAATTGACATCATTTAAATGCAAGCAGTAACAGTGTTGTCCATGGTATTGTTAAATCACTATAAAATTTAAAATTTTGAATAAAAATTTTATAAATGTTTATAACTGAAATAAAACAGAATTTTGTAATGGGAACATAAACTAGTCATAGAATTTTTGTCATGAGGAAATAAATTTAAAACCCATCTATATCAATTCACTTTTTCAGAAACTTTAAAGTGAATATTCCTATATTCTGTCATGTAAGTAGTATTTTACACAAAAATATTCATTAATTTAAAATCTAAAGGAAGGTTTTCATCACCTTTTGAGTTCTAGACCAAACAACATTTTAGCTATCCATATTTATCATAAATTTACATTTTGTAGTGAGTCTTATAATAAGTACAGAGTATCTGAAATAAGTTTGAAATGTTTATTTGTAATAAAGTAGAAGACTATTAAATCATAGTATAGGTAAAAAAATCTTTATTCATGATTGAAGTATCTATTTGTAATGCAGCCAAATTAAAAAGAAGTTCAGCACGGAAGTTAAGTTTAAAAATACTATAGCCAGTTATAATAATCATGCAAATTAGGACTTTTCAAAGGATTTTACCTTAAAAATTGCAAGTACCATAGGGACCTTAATGAAGAAGCCAAGAACTGAATTTTATTCCTTCTTGGAACGGCTTCTTTCTTCTAATTAGTCTGCTTTATCAAAGCTGTTTCTCCTGATGGATTAAGACTAGACAAAAAGCCTCTGCGTCATTTTCCCCTTTGAAAGTTTGTCTTTCACCAAAGCCTTTCTCCAAATTGTTTTAAATTATACCCATCTAATTTCAAATTAAAGGGAGAAAAACTTGAGACCATTTTTATTTTTTTGCCTGTCAAGTTCCTATAACTTTTCCAATCTGGTATCTAATTCAAAGTTGATAGTCTAATTCAGGTAACTCCCGTCTATCTTGTTTTAAACCCAAAGCTCCATGTTTGAAATATTTTTTCCCAACTTTAAAGCTTTGTATTTATGAAGTAAATCCATGTGACTATAACTTCCTTTTGGAGATTCTTATCAGCAAGAGATAGCCAGCAACAACAAAATGAGTTCATATACATCCTGCCAATAACAAAAGATATGGAAGGTTTTCTTAAGTCAGTACAAACAAATCTGGATTATGTGGATATACCTTTTGAGGCTTGTGAAATTAGGCCCACGTTGTGCTTTAAAAGAACTCCTACGAGTGTAGTTAACCAAATAGAAACTATTAGTATAAATAACTAAAGATATAAAATGTAACACTATTAAGTTAGATAGCATTTATTGAATATGAAATATATGCTAGGTAATTTGGATGCTGTATCCCATCACTCAGCTGAGAAAAGTAAGCAGAGTATACTTAAATTGTCCAATGATACACAGTTTGTAAATAGCAATTTTGATATTTGAAACCTGCCAACAAACTCTCCCTTGAGCGCCTATACTCCAAGCTATACTGCTTCTAATGGCTGGAAACCCAGGGCACATGTACAAGCAAACTGATATCATTTAAAATTTAAATAAGAAAAATTGCCAAAGCAAGCCAAATATTTCATTTTTCATGTCTCCAAACAGCTTATTTTTTAAATTACAACCCATAGAGAAGTTGGCAGATTAGCAAAATTAACACCTATATAACACATCAACTAGGTTTATCAGGTATTAACAGTATTGCCACATTTGCTTTCTGCTATCCCTGAGCAATATTTTTCTCGGAATCATTTGAAAGTAATCACAGTAATCACTTGAAAGTAATCACAATTACGAAACACAATTCCAAAATATTTCAGCATACATATTCTAAAAGCTAGGATATTCTTCCACATAAATGGGAATTTTGTTATCACACCCAAGAACTTTAACTTTTTTTTTTTTTTTTTTTTTTCCTGCGGTACGTGGGCCTCTCACTGCTGCGGCCCCTCCCGCCGCGGAGCACAGGCTCCGGACACGCAGGCCCAGCGGCCATGGCCCACGGGCCCAGCCACTCCGCGGCATGCGGGATCCCCCCGGACTGGGGCGCGAACCTGCGTCCCCTGCATCGGCAGGCGGACTCTCAACCACTGCGCCACCAGGGAAGCCCAAGAACTTTAACTTGAATACAACATCAGAAAAAATTCTGAAACATGTAAATAGGTAAAAGAGATTTCTGAGTTTCCTTTGGTACTCAATAGTACTGAATGGTTAATTTGGTAAATTTTCTATCAACTAGTCTATTTTAACAGTTAGGGTTTATAAAATAGCAGAGGTTAACTTGTGGATTTTTGTCTGCACAGATGAATAATTTCTATCTATTTTTAAAAAGATAACCCTGACAGCTATAGTATATTGCCCTAGTTTTATATCTAACCCAGCACTGTTATTTTACTAGTCCCTTATTAATTTGCCTATAGAAACCTTGTTCCTCATATAATCTTTGGTCTAACTTTATCATTTTACTGACTCATTAACTGATAGGCTAAATAAAATCTTTGACTTTATATTTGTGAGTCATGCTTTTAACTTTTTGAAAGTTACACTTTAACAACAGCCTTATCTAATATACAGTTCTTATTCAAATTTCCCAAAGTGTTTCAGTAGTATTCTTTATTGTTCTTTGTTTATTTATCTTGATCCAGGATTTAATCAGGGATCCTACATTGTAATTGTTTTACATGTCCTAGTTTCGTTTAATGTGGAATAGTCTTTCCATTTCATCCTGTTGCTTTTGTTTCTCATAATATTGACTTTTTTTTTTTTAAAAAAGAATGCAGCCTAATTGTGTTATAGAATGTTCCACCATCTGGATTTGTCTTTTAGTCATGATTAAATTAAGGTTAAGCAACTTTGGCAAGAATACTACAGGTGATGTTGTGTACTTCTTATTATATCAGATTCACTTAATGATAGTTTGTCTCTTTTTTGAAAATGCTAAGTTTGATCACATGGTGATTAAGTTGATTTCTGTTGGGATTTCTCTATTGTAATGTTACATTTCATTGCACATATTTATCAAGCTATCCTTGAGGTGTTACTCTGAGACTATGTAAAGATCACATTCTCCAAAAACATTTTAGTCAGTGATTTAGCATGTTCTGATGATTCTTGCTTGGGCTAATATTACATTGGTATTTGCAAAACTAATTCTTTAATATTAAAATAGTGTTTATGAGCAATAGAATGGTTAAAGGAGCTCAGGATTGGAGTCAAAGATATACATACAAATGTGCATGTATATCTAAGTGCATGTATATCCAAATTTCAAAAAATGGTAAACACTTGAGTATAAAACTATTTTTAAAGATATAAAACAAGTAAACAAGTATCACACTTTACTTACTTTATAAACTGGTGTCAAAGAAGTTACTCAGGTTAACAATGCAGGGGTTAAGCCATGAATACCATTCTAAAACTCAATATATCAATTAATAGAGCAATCAGGGATCAGGAATTCATAGTGAAACAGTATGAGCCTACTTTTCAGCACCTGCTAAATTTGGAAAAATAATATCTACTTCGCAGGGTTGTATTGAGGATTAATTGTGATGCTACATATAAAGCACAGATCATATTTCCTAGAATGTGATAATGATTTTTAAATGCTAGTTATTTTTACTGCATTGTCCTTCCCATCATGTGATTTAGAATTTTCAATGTTTAAAAATTACTGTATGAAACAAAGGAATAGTGGGAATAAAATCTAGGCTGCTTTAAGATTTGTCCTCTCTACATATGCAGTTTCATTTGATGGATTTGGTCTCTCCTGTATGTTCTGTTTCTTGCCTTACTTAAATCCTTTGTTCATTATTTTAAAATGGCCCACATAAAATCCTTGGAGAACGTGACTTTCATTCTTAAAGACATTCATTTAGAGAGGATGTGGCAATAGCAACATTATTCTATACATATGGTAATACATTCTGTGATGTCGTAAATGTATTAGCTATAAACAGTAAGTTCCTAATTGGAAGTCTGCAGTAGAAAGAAAGGAATATACAAAAGAGTAATAATTCCAGGATCATGTATGGCAAATTAATTAAATGAAAACTATTAAGATATTTCATCTGTTTGTAAAAAGTGACATTTCTTTCCAAGGATAGAAAAGTAATGTTTGAAAATCAGAAATGGAAGTTTGCTTCGGTGTATTAGAAATGTAAGTGCACTTGCATGTGTGTGTGTGTGTGTGTGTGTGTGTATCTGTGTTGGGAGAAAGCTGTGCAACATCCTTATGCAGGACCCTGTTTCTAAAGCTTTTTATACTTTGAATTGTGCCTATATGGAGTATGACTGCCTGGGAAAGTGTCAACCATAGTGTTTGCTTCTGTTTATATTTTGAGTTAAAATTGAAGAAGTCATGGAGCTAGTTTAGAAACTTTCAAAATTACTCCCAGACAAATAAAAAGGCTTGCTTTTAAAATAACCCATCCAGCCTAATCTTTACAGCACTTACAGCACAACTACAAAGATTGCTCATCAGAAAAGGATAAAAGGAATGTGGTGATGTTTCTTTGTAAGTGGTCTAGCTCTTACTTTATTTGCCTCTTACTTTGAACCATTTCTGTATCAAAGTCATGTCTAGTAATGAAAGACCTTTGGGGGGATTTCTGACTGACAGGTACCATTACAAATAAATTGCCTCAGAATGTAAAAATGTGACCCTTCAGGTGGTTCAACCACATTGTTTGCAAACTGTGACTAAGTATCAAATTCCACCTTTTTTGCTAAGCACACACATGGAACAATACAGTTCCACTCTTTAGTGCTTTGGCACTGATTGTGTAGGTCATGGTTAGAGATTCAGCTGGGGATGACTAGAGAAGAATACAGCCATGCAATTGGCTGTAACCAATCTTGACCCTGCTTGATCCTCACTCCTTAAAAACCTGTGACTTCCTGTAGCCTCTTACATGATCCATGTATGTGGTTAGCACTGCCTCCCGACTAACCTTTTCATCAGTAGGCTTTCTAGTTACTTTTCTTTGTAGCCTTACCAAGGCATTCATTTGAGCTATCTTAAATAGCATCTAGGAGTTCAAAGTTTGCTGAGCACAATAAGAAAAGTCACAATGGGTTTCTTAGGAAAGAAGGTGAAAAATGTTGTAGAAATCATGTATTTTAAATAAGTGCACATTGGAATTAGGGAAGAGTTACAAGAGAATGGAATAATGGGGAGAGAGATACAAGATGTCTATTTTATAGACTCCAGTATGTTACCAGGATTCAACTTTACAACTTTTATTTAATCCATCAAGATCCAGTTTACAGGTGGTCCATGACCTCTTGTTAAAAGAAAGAAGAAAGAAGATAAATCTGAATGTGAAATACTTTCTTAATCCACCTGTTTCATGTTGACATGACAAAAAAAAAAAAAAAACAAAAAACCACCAGAAACATTATCAACATATGTAGGGAAAAACTTATGATTTTTCAATAGAATTTTTACATAGTCTTAATTTTTAAAAGGTGAATAAATTTGAGCCCATCCCACTTAATCCCACTTGTTTTAACAGTAGAATTCAAGACTATATCATCATACCCAAATATCAATATTTTAAGATATAGATGTATTTATGTTAGTAGTCTATGTTAGTAGTCTTTATATTAAACACATTTTTTTTTCAAATGTGTTTAATACAAAAGAGTGATTTGACTGGTATTTTGGAAACACCATAGTGGAATGAATTACTTTCATCATAATTAGGAAGTAAGCAAGGACTAGCATTCTAATATCTCTCCAAGATCAATTATTCCTGACGATAAAATGTCTTAATATGTCCCACTCAAGTTTCTGCTCCAGTGACTGTTTTCTATTGTGTCTCTTAAATATGTTTAGTTGTTAAAATAGAAATTCATAGTTACAGTCATCTTACAACATTATAAAACAGACTCCAACTAGTCTGCTACCAATTTTCTCCTATTCCAGAAATCAAGTATCACTCAGGGAAGAAGGCCATCTCTCGGCCTCTGTTGATGCTTCTGAAATACGGTTAGCTTTCTCTCCTAAACACATACCCACATACAGACACACAAATTCACATGCATTCAAAAGTTTTTGAATACACTGACTTAACTGCAGTCCATATACTTCTATCTTAAACCTTAAGATCTGGGGACAATGAAAAGTTACACCCCCTCAAGAAAATCTGGGAGAAATTCTATCTGACAGTTGCCACTGTGTGAATATAATGTTAGTCTTGTAGGTGCAGATATCCTGGGAAAATTGTCAGTTGCCTTTTCAGAGTCCAAGTGTGGAGAAACACAAATACTTTTGAATGCTTTAAAGGCATGGGGTTAAATGCTCCCCCAAGCAGTTTGCTATTTCCGTGTTAATTCAGTTTGTAGAAACATATAATTAGAATCTGTAATACCTGCATTTTTCTTTTCTTTATGAGAAAAACATGTGGTAATGCACAGAGCATTGGATACACTGGGAAGGAAACCCTTTGTGGGATAGTTTTATATCTCCTGCTGAAAGGCCACAACTATATTTCCAACAGAAAACAAAGCAAAATAACACTTTATTCCTTTATTGGAAACTAGCACCTTTCCTTAAAACTAAAATAAGTGCTTTCATGTAGCATTAGCAATTTTCTTCTTTACAGGTGTTGAACAAAGTAGCCTGGGGAGTGTGCAATCTGGGCTGGGAATTAAATCCAGGTTGTTCGCTTAATAGTATAATATATAACCATATAGGCACGGGTTGACATTAAAAGAATGACTTTAAGATTATAGAAGAAAAATGCTCTCTGATGAATAACCACAATCACTACCTGTAAGGAAAAATATGTTGTGCATAGTTCATATACATACGAGTTATATGCATGTATATTGTATGAAAACACAGTGATTCATGTGAATTTCTGTTTTCCCTTGAACAGCAAACAATTGACCATATAATACAAGAAGATAACATTAATTTACTTTTGCTGATTCTTGTACAGGACCACAGAAATATTTAACTGTCTTGTGATATTCATTTAATTTGGCTTCCCCAGTAGGAAAATTGTCTTTAAGATCAATGATCATATAACTAATGCTACTTCATAATGTGATCTATATTAATCATTCTTTCCAAACAGAAAAAAATCAAAACTTTTGAGAGAATAAGTATAATATTTACATTTCTTTAATGATATTAATACTCCTGTATTTTATACATCACAATAGAAGAAACTTGGAAACCATTACATAATTCCCTGATAAATTAAATTAGGACACAACTTCTATAGTTTCTGTCTAAACTAATTTATTTTAAAAGTACTTGCTTCCACAAATCATAGGCCATCATAGCATAGTTTTTCTCACCTAACTTATTTGGTCCAAAAATGTCAGCAATTCAGAAAACACATTTGCTTTCTCCTTCTCATTTGGGAACAATTAAATCAGTCACAAATAAGTTAGATTTTTTTTCTTTTAATTCAAGAAGGATTTTAAAATAAGTGTTTTATATACATGGTTAAGTAAATGAGTTTCAGGGAAGCGAGCAATTTTCAGCTATGATTCTCTGGTAAATGCTAAGTTAAATGTCAATAATGTCAAAGTTACTATCTTCAAGCTTGGATATGAAAACATCTGGGCAGTTGTAACATGCCAAAGAAGTAACACAAAAGGGTGTGATGGGAAAGGTGACACTGGGATTTGTATAGTGTGACAGATCTTAGGGGGATGCAGAAGCAAAACAGAACACGGAAGTATCCTGAAACTGATTTTAAAGGCTACAGAGAGGAACTGCCAGAGGAGGGTGATGTGCTTGAAACGTTTGATACTTCTGAAATCGAGAGAAAACACTTTTCTAAGAAGTAAATGGTCAGAAATGTCATATGCCACCATGATATTAATCAGGACAAAAGTGAGAAAAAGCCACCAGACTCCTTTATGTTAAATGAAACAGCATAAACCTCCTGTTATAGGTACTGGGAAATTGCAGGCACACAATAAATGGTAGCTATTATTACTTTCAATAAGAAGGGGTGGGATTAAACTCAATATTAGAGTCTTAAAAGACCAGTTGGAGAGGAAAGTGAGGAAGCAGCTGGATTATATACATGCTTGAAAGTTGAGGGCAAGGAATCAAACATGGATCATCACTCAGCATGTCTTTTAGTTGTTTTGATAGTTTGCTTATTTTTACTTTTCAAAATAGCTGCCTCAGTCCTTTGCAAAAGTAAATTAAGACATGGATCACCTAGCACAGTGCCTGGCATGCAGGTGCAAAGGGGAAATAATATTTCTGTTTCCCATGTGCCATGCCCAGATTTATCAGCTTTGCATGACTTACCTCATTTCATTATCACAAAACCCCCTGAGCTGGGTGCCACTCCACCAGAAATAGTATCTCATTCTGTCAATTTACATATCAGGAAACGAAGTTCCATAGCGGTTAACTCCGTTTTTCAAAACTACTCACCTAGGGGGTTTTGTCTGACGTCTCTCCACGATGCCACGTTACATGTTAAAAGTTCCTCGTGGGCTTCCCTGGTGGCGCAGTGGTTGAGAGTCCGCCTGCCGATGCAGGGGGCATGGGTTCGTGCCCCGGTTTGGGAGGATCCCACGTGCCGCGGAGCGGCTGGGCCCGTGAGCCATGGCCGCTGGGCCTGCGCGTCCGGAGCCTGTGCTCCGCAACGGGAGAGGCCGCGACGGTGAGAGGCCCGCGTATCGCAAAAAAAAAAAAAAAAAAAAAAAAAAAAAAGTTCCTCGTGCCTACATATGTATAAAATATAAGGGGAAGAAATTCATGGAGAGTGCTGTGGCCGAGGTTACAGAGTATGTTCATGGAAATGCTAGAAGTTTCTATGTAAAATAAACATTTGATAAATGCTTATTAAGCAGGTGACGGATACTTTTCACACATTTGCCTTTTCTGTATATCACAATTTTAATTAGAGCTGGACACGTGAAGTAACAATAGGATGAAGTAGATTATTATTTGATATTATGAGCAAAGCTGTAGCTTTGTACAGTTTTGAATTTCTGACTTGCTCTTTTGGTATGCCTTTAAAAACTTCTGGGGACTTCCCTGGCAGTCCAGTGGTTGAGACACAGTGTTTCCAGTGCGGAGAGGGGGCTGGAGGGCGTGGGTTCTATCCCTGGTCAGGGAACTAGGATCCCACACGCTGGGCCAAAAAAACAAAAACAAAAACAAAAAATAAATTTAAAAAACCTTCTATTATCAGCTTGGAAACATAAATCATCGAAGTTTTTTTTTTGTTTTTTTTTGCGGTACGCTGGCCTCTCACTGTTGTGGCCTCTCCCATTGCGGAGCACAGGCTCCGGACGCGCAGGCTCAGTGGCCATGGCTCACAGGCCTAGGCGCTCCGCGGCATGTGGGATCTTCCCGGACCGGGGCACGAACCCGTGTCCCCTGCATCGGCAGGCGGACTGTCAACCACTGCGCCACCAGGGAAGCCCAATCAACGAGATTTTGAAAATCTGGAACAATAACCATTACATTTTTGTGTTTTCTTTGCAAGAGAATATATATGTCATTCTGCCATTTACAACTGTTTGGACACAGAACAAAAAAGAAAACATACACCTTTTGTTAACTTATATTTGACAATGATACACAGGCATCATCAAAAGTTAACACGTACTAAAGGCTTATTGACTACTGGTTATCCTGCTAAGAATTTATCCTTATTTCATACCTGATGAGGTAAATACTATCTCAATAAGGAAATCAGGGATTAAAGTTTGGGTCCTATATAATTCCTCTAAGGCAAGAAAGTAAAATAAAGAGTATAAAGATAGAAAGGAAAGAAAACTTTGATTATTATTCTCATGATTTCTTCTTACATGTCAAAGCTTCAACCAGGAATGCTTCCCAGCTGCATATATTTCAGCCTTTGGAAGTTTGCTTAATGAGAGTCAGTTGGCAGGTAAATTCCTTCCCTTTTGGTTTTCCTGAAAACAAATATTTTATTACACCTTGGTTCCTGAAAGATAGTAGTACTAGATATGGGATTATAAATTATAATGCTTATTTTCTCTCAACATATTGAAGGTATTACAGTGCCTCTAACTTCCATGGTTGTTACCTGTCTACTCTCACTTTTTAGCAAAGGGTTTATCTTTCTTGTCATTTCTAAAATTTTCTTTTTGTCCCTGAGGTTCTATTACTCTTTTATTGTACTATAATTATGATTATAGTACTATTATATCATATATTTTATTGTTATACTGTATCTTGCCCAGATCTTTTTTTCATTTACCCTGGTAGTAATTTCTAGCTCTTCCAGGATAAAACATTAGATTTATTTAACTTATTCTGTAAATTTATATTCATAATTTCATAATTATATCTCAAAATTCATAACTTTAAAATTTTCTTGTCAAATACTGCCTTTTAACTCTTCTTCTATTCTTTCTATTCTGGACTTTCAATTAGACTTATATCAGCCTTCCCCAATTTACTTTCTATGTCTCATAACCACTATTTGATATTTTAACTCCTCTCTGTGGATTGCCTCATGAATATTTTCTTTAGTCTACCAGTTCTTGCTTCCACCTTGAGGCAATGAATTTTTTACTTTACTTCTTTCCATTTCTAAAACTTTGTTTAGATTCCTTTTTAAGTCTTCACAGACATTTTAAAGTCTCTTGATCTTCACTCAAATTTTCATGCTTCTATTTTCTGAAATATATGAAACATAAATATTTAAATTAATTTCTTATACAGCACGTATACTTCTGCTAGTTTTCAACTCATGGTACATTTTGCCCCTATGAGTTTCTTGGGTTTTGTCTGTGTATAAGAGTTTGAAATTGAAGTTAAGATTTACTAGTGTAGATTCTACACTTGTGTCAGTTGCCTGGGGGTCCCCCCTTCCGACTAAATTGTATAAAGTTGAGGAGCAAATCTGCATGAAGACCAAATTATGGTTATGAATTCTCAAAGCATATCGTTTTCCCCTCACACAATACCAGTGACATAAGGAAGTTTACTTACTGTCCCTTCTCCTGTGAGTTTATTGCAGGTGTAATCCTTTGGGAACCCAGCTTTATAGAGCAATCTCCTGTCATATACTCTACTTTAAGCATACGCAGGGCTTTATCTTGTGTCTTGCATACCCTGAACAGCCATCAAAATAGAAACCTAAAGTCCCCTGTGTCTGGTGCATCAATGCAGGGTAAAAACTGGCTTTTAAGCACACCTAATTCCTAGGCTTCCATTTTCACTGTTTTTAGCCTCTATGGATTTTTAAATTCATTTTCACTACAGAAAGGCATTGAGAAAGATACCTGCTACATTTTATTTGTAAAATGTAAAATCAAATAAAAAGATACTTATTTCTTATTTATTTTTATTGGGAGGTCCATTTAGTTTTGTCTAATTGTTGCACTGAAAATCCTATTTTCAAAACTTCAATTACATATGCCTTTTCTTGTTATTATATGTTAACATTTTTTTGTATGTGTTAAATGTGTAGATTTTAGTTTTTAAAATTTTTATTTGTTGTTTCAGTCAGCTCTCAGCTATGACTCCTACTGATACTGGGCTCTTTGTTAGAACTGATACAAAACACAAATGAATGTTGATATAACATATTTATGAAATCAGCCTCTAGAGAACTAAGTTCCTAGGAATTATACCTCAGGAATAACATCCCACTTTTAGCCTAACTGTTCTTCAAAGATTAGCAAACAACATACAGAATGCTACATCCTGTTGATTTTATATGAAAATTTTTCTTACAATGACATTCTGTAAATTCTCGATTTTCCAAATCACATGGTGCACATTGGGGTAAGGTTGACTTAATGATCTGTCAGCATCTATCAGTTAAAAATGCATTAAACTGCAAGTAGCAAAATACCTGACCAACAGTGACCACACAATATATCATATATTGTTTATTTAAAAGCTGTCTAGAGGTAGATTGTTTCATGAATGATTCAGTGATTAAAGAACTATAAAACTCACCTATTTTCTTTCTAATTTTTAGTATGCTGATTATTTGTCCTAATCATTCTTGTGTCTTGGCTAAAGATGGTTTCCATAGCTCAAGAATCACATTAGTAAGGCACAAGCAAAGGGGAAGGAGAGATGCCAGCAAACTATTTTCTTTTACTTCTTTGCAGCAAATTATCTTTTGAACAAGACACCAGTCAAATTCTTCTTAGGTTGCTTTAGTCAGAACTAGGCCACATGACTATTTCTTGCTTCAAGAAGGCTATAAGAATGAGAATCTGCTGGGAATCCATTGGGAGAATAAAGTTGGGAATGGATTGAGGGAAGCAAACTAATGCATCTGCAATAGTTCCTCTACTGGCTCTTCAACATCCATACTCATTTCACATGGAAGATGCTCACTTCCTCCACAAGGGAAGGGTCATCCACTTACCATTTATTACATATGGCTCCTTTCCTAAGATAAGTGGGTGATATGCATACTCTCTGAAAGGCTAGATGTGACTACTCATGATCCAGAGACTGAGTTAAAACAGAAGGTATTGCCTTTAACACGTACAATATACAAGAAGAAATGCTATAACTTAGTTTTTTCATTTTAAGTATGAACAATTGGAAACACACAATAATTGCTATTGAGAGCATGTATCTTGCCCTGCTATTTAGTAATGGCAGGAAATCCTATCCCGGCAGTGAAGTAAGTTTCCTGATTAGCCAATCATTCTGTCCCCACCTCTGTTCCAAAATCTTTAGTTCTATCACCAGGAGAGAATCTTTCCTCATTATTATCCTTCCCATCCGTATCTGAATTGACTGCTCCTTCCGGAGGATCCACTGCTTTAGCATCTCTCTTTGATGCCACTTCGGAGGCCCAGGGATTCCCACAGATGTTTCCTAGCTAGATTTCCTATTTTATTGCTAGTGTATTTCCCTCAAATTTTAGTAGGTTCTAATTTATTTGCTTTTAAGGTGGCTCCATGGTGCATTGGAGAGCACATTGGACTTCTAATTTACTTACTTTTAATCAATTCCATGCTCCTGTATCTATGGCCCAAATAGCTTAAACATAATATTTAAGCTAAGCTAGGTAGACATAACTTGCAATTGGGTCTTTGCTAGAGGGTGTGTCCCCTTGATGAAAGGTGCTGGGGAGAATCTGAAGCACCTCCTATCATACCTCCTAATGAGACTGATGTTTCCATGCTGGCAGTTATACTAGTTTCAAGTTGGCATACAGAAGTTGGCTCTTCTAGTTGTGCCAAGCTGTGAATTATGAGGATGGACTCTCAGTCAGCCTGGATTGTAAGCCACAGGCAGAGAGTGTCTAGCCTCCAAGAGTAACTAAACACAGGCCAGCATTCTGAGTTTTAACTACTCATTCCCCAGCAGTTCAACCCCTGCTACTATGTTGTCTACATCCCAAAGTAGTTCAGGAAACAGTTTGAGGAAATGTTTCATCAAAGCTTAAGAACAATCTCTAAAAAGCAGGAATTGTTGATTTCTGGCTATCCTTCACCCTATTATCAAACAATACCACCTTTAGAGGCACTGGCATCAACCCAGTTCTCCTCCTCTGTTGAGGATATGTATTGGCACTCATTGGTGGCTTGGGAATCTTACAGATGATTTGATACCTCTGCATAAGAATGTCTTGTTAAGTGTGACTTTAATTACTGAGTACGCTGAGTAAAGTAGCACTTTAGGGAGAAAAGATACAGAAAACAGGAGGAAAACTGGATAATGTTCTCACAAACTATATTTGTGACCAGAAAGACCATTTCTTATTACGTGTAGTAAAGGAGTAAATACTCTCAATATCGTTAAAATTGACCTATGAATTGGTTCTCAGCTGTTACAATCATAATAATTCTTGGACACCTCCAGCTTTTTTCAGTTAACTCAATATATTCGAAGTATAGGTAAAAAAAATCTTGTACTGCCAGATGTGAGGGAGGATTCCTACCACGTTGGCATTGGGATTGAAAAGACCTGTACATGTCTCAATAGAACTTGAAGACAACCAGTGGCTGCACTTGCTTTATAAATACAAAGTGTCTCAGAAACACAATCATCTATATTATTGTTTTTATTTTTTATTTTAGGCAGAGGACACTTGTGGCTGTTACTTTGGTTACAAAATAATCATGCCAAACTGAGTTTAATATGTCAACATATAGAACGAGATGGACAAAAGGGTTAGGAAATTACCTATATTCTTTTAATCTCAGCTTGCATAGGCAACGTTCAGTTCTATGAATTTTTGAGTGCCCTCAAATGTATTCTAAATATTTTGCAGGTTATAATTTCTCTCTCTCTCTCATTTTATATGCCTACAATTATATCTGTTCTGTTTCATGCATAAACATTCCTTCATCCTCATTCTGTGTAAGTTTAGTCATAAGTTTCAGAAACTTTCTGTCATTATACAGTGGCAAAAAAATAGGTGGAATACATTTTCATTCAAGTACACAATTTTTCTGTACCGTGATGACTACTTTAATGTTTCTAAGTAGAATTCCTCAGCTAAATAATGGATATTATGTTATGCCTAGGAAGGGTATTCAGCAGGTATGTTTAGGATGTCTGTACAGTTTTATTAAATTTGGCGTATTAATGTTGCCAAGCCTTCGGAGATTTGCGAATTGTTTTCTTACCAGCCTGGGCTAGGCTACTCAGAAGCCAGGCGTGTACCATTGAGTTACACAATTACATACTTGAAAAGCAAAAGGGGGAAATGAAACCATAAAAGCTGAGTAGACAGGAAAGCCAAATGCACTCTCAGGGCGCATCACTACCTACTTCAGACTTACAAAAGAGGCCTCCCTCCTACAAATAGTAGATAGGGAAATCAGAGAGTGCATCCCATTGACAAGTGGGGAGAGATACAGGGAGGTTAGCTTCACTCTAGCAATTTTCTACCTAAGTGAAGCAATTCCAGTATACCTAGAATGTCAAAGCCAAAACAAACTTTGATTCTATTTCATCTAATCAAGAAAACACCTACTATTTTTTTCTTCATTTGATTGGTACCTGACAGAAAGAAGCTTTCTTTGCAGACAACTTCACCACCAACATTTCTAACCCTCATGAGTGAGACATAGAAATGGGCCCTTGCTCTATCTTCTTCCTCCTCATAATATCTCCTTTTCATAAATTGTTCCTTGTAATTATGAAAAGAAAATTTGACTTTGATAACCTAGATTACTACCTATTTTCCTAACAGTAAGTAAATATTCCAACTAAATTTCACACTTTTATTTTCCTAATCATATTAATGAAGCTTTGTTTCTACACAGCCCTTGGGGAAAGCTAAGCAGTCAGGAAGTTTTCCTAGGATCACACAACAGAGCTTTAGGGAAAGTGTTTCTGAGACTGTTATCAGAAGCTAAAATGTCCTCAGATACAGCATCACTCTAATAACCTACTAGCTACTAGAAAACTTATTTATGTTTCTATCATTTGTGCTTTCATTCCTAGGTCTTAGTATAGTTTCAGACCCATAGAAATTATTTAATACATAAAAGAGTATTCAGTTTTCCTTTGTATTTCACATTGTTATATAAAGTTGTATGAAGAATTACTAAGAATCCTGTTGATTGTTACAGTCTGGTCATCTGGAAATGTAGAGAGCTGTATAAAATTAAGATATTGAAAATTAAACAAAAAAATTTCTGGGATCCATTTAAGAATCGTTTTAAGTGTAATCAACAGTACTCTCAATCCCTGGCCCAAAAAATTGAAAGAAAATGTGCTTAAAAACATTACAGATTCAAGAGGAGTTATCCTGTAATTCTTTCAGTCTGCAAAAAGCACACAACAATTTCCACCCCTTTTACAGAGAAGTAGAGAAGCAATAAAGTTATGGTTACTTAACTACCAACTTCCCTAAAAACATCTAAATCCAAGACAGCTTAAGAACCAGATAAATGTTTTGGAAAAGCTTTTTAAACTCAAGTTTCTTACGTGAGCTAAGAACTTACCTGTCAACTAACAGACTTTTCCAGAGACACTGAAATTCATATGTTTTGAGATCAGAAAGAAGTCTGTTCCTTTTTTTTTTTTTCTTTTCTGGTTTAGGGTAAAAGTATATTCTTCCACAAAATATCCTTTGTTTTTAAGGTCATATTTTAACATAGGAAATAACTTGAGTTCTATCTTCTATCTGTATTTACCATGATTCCTGTAAATAGGTCACTTCCGCTGCTGACAGGTGGTAAACTTATCTCACATGGTTTTCATATAACAGCCTAGAATAGCAAGACCTGAAGAACGGCATCAAATGGTATCATTAAAACGATTGTAAACATGCCTGTTGTGGCAGATGCGAGCTTGCTTTCTGCTGATTCACATTCAAATTGTTTGGTAAGATCAAACAAATGTAGAGTTTTAATATGTCAAACATGTCTACATTCTAACAGGTTCTTTTTTAAAGAGATCTGTTTCTTTAGAAGTCAGGACAGCTATAAAAGAGCCAGACTACGGATCAGATTCAAAGTCAAAACTCATTTTCTCTGATTAGGGCAGAATTCTCTGTATCTGTATCATTTAGCCAACAGTTTTCAAAGAAAAGAGATCAAACAGAATAATATTGCAGGTATTAAATTAAGATGGTGGTGGCATGTGTGTCTATTAATTAACACTAATTAGTGTTAGGTTTTGTCCAAGACAAAATTAAATATTTTTAGTCATTAAATCTAATCTGTCCTTCTCCTAACCTTTTCACCTCTTCATCACCATCCCTCTTCCTCTAATTTATTAATTTATTTAGAATAGTGTCACACCACATGTTTTATTTTCAGACCATTTAAAATTAATTCTGGGGAAGCCAGTTCAATTTGAAGTTCTCAAGTGCTGGCTTTATTTTTTTCCATTAACAATAAAATTAGATTTCTCTGGCAAGTTAACTAATATGATATTTTTTAATTGTAGCAGGAAATTGTGAATTAAATAGCTATATTATTTGTATGGAAAAATGCACATAGAGTGTGTTTCCCAGTTAAAGCTAATAACCATCAAATACTTCATAGATGTCTGGTATTTTTATATAAATTATCTCATTTAACCTCTCTGGACCTAAAATCACAGAGCTAATAAACCAGGATTATCTAACAAAAGAAACTACCGTCCTAACCATTAAAGTATACAGCCTGTTAAATTTTTCATTTGAGATAGTGTTAGTTACAGAAACTTCTTTTGTTAAATAGGTCAATATATTTATAGTCTTCTCTCTACAAAGATGTAGGAGGTTTCCTCTCTTGTGGCATAGAGTAATAGTCACCAAATATTCTATTGTCTTCCCTACATTCCTATGTTCTATTACAATTATTTTGAACCACAAGACTATTTTTGGAGAATGAAGTGCAAGAAGAAGTGTTATGTGAATTATTTTTTAGGCTAAGATAGTGGATATCTCAGGCACCATTCTTCATTTTCTCTCTTGCTCTGCTGTGTACCTAGAAGGCCTTGTGTTGTGAACCCAAAACATCAAAACAGCATGGGTTACTGCATTGCTTCAAGGCAAACAGTGTCCAAAGAATTGCTCAAATATGCATTGAATTCAGAATGAACCAGAAGTAAGCCTTTTGTTGTACTGAGCACTGAGATGTGGGCATTGTTTCTGTCTATCTAATCTATCCTACCTAGCTTGTCTGTCTTAGCTAGCCTATCCTGGTTGTTGTAGAAGTTGGTAACAGAAGTGAGATGATATCTTTAAAAACCTAATATATTTGGCATTGACCTAGTGATCCAGTGGTGGACGAACAGAGAGAGAACTGATATTAGAGGTTTTTGAAAGATAGAGATTTATTTCATACAGTAGCAAAGCATCAGAATAATGCTTTGAGCAGCAGCAGTTCATGTGCCTAACAAAGTTGGGACTCTGGTTGGAAGCAGGATGTTAATAACATGTGTGATTTGCTATTAACTCTATTCAGCAAGGTATATTAAGTAATAAATGTGTTCAGAATAGAACTGGCTACTTTGTAAGCAGAGATGAAATGGGTAGAGAAAGTCTAATACAGTCTTTCAGTGTTGGTAAAACAATTGCTAATAAATGATAAGAGTGTAAAAGTCTTTACAGATAAATGTCTGGTAATATATTTCCAACTGATTAAGTTGCCTCAAAGCAAAGAACAGGTTAAGAAAGTGACAGTCAATAATTTGGTAAAATGATTCAGGGCAAAGATCAGATTAGGAGGGTGGCTTTGCCCAGAAATTCAAACAGCTTTTGTGTAACCCTGTTATATAGAGAGGATGAATAATGGAACGGAAGAGTAGAGGGGTATAAAATAGAAAAGAACTGGGTATATTCTGGGTACATGAAGAAGATTGGAATGAAGCTTACTGGATTTATTTAAAGTTCTCTGGTAAGGAACTATGAGTTTGGACAAAAACAAAACAAAACAAAAACAAGCAAACAAACAAAACCTATGACTTGAAATTCCCAAACTTCTATGAGCAGAAAGCTGGCTCAGAAAACTCCTTAGATTACAAGTAGAGGATATTCCCCCAAACCCATATCCAATGGGAACAAGGATAATGGGCAAAAAAAGCATCCTTAAAGATGAAGCCATGAGGTACAGAGAATAATGGACTTTCTGGAGGCTCCCAAAAGAATCTAGACCCAATGGAGGAACATTCCCCAACAGCAGTTTAGGACTTCTCACAATGCCTGCTCATGGGGACCGAAATATCTATGTACCAGTGACTGAGGTATGTCTCAGTCTTCTCCTTTCTACCTAGTATCTGTTCTGTTTCTGTTCCACCATTATTAGTAGTATTGAGTGTTCATGTACGTGTATGTATGTATATGGAGAGGCTGCCTAAACTTGTCTTTTTAGTTTATATGTATCATTTAAAAGTACTGACATCAGAACCTGAAAAAGAGACTCAAATATCAGCCAGAGGTCTGAGTGATCCACAAGCAGAGACTGGATTGGACCTTTGAGTTGTCTCATTTGGAGAGTAGTTGACTGTATTTCTTTGTACATTAATGGGAACAAAGGATATTGGGTGATGGAAACAGTCCTCAAATAATACTTCCCACATATTCCATTAGTCTTCTATATTCCCTTGCTCCAGAGGTTAAGTGTAGCCAAGAACTATGAAAACTGATATGGTCAATGAAAGGTGAATAGAAGTGACACATAAAACTTTCAGTCCAAGAGAGCTTGGCTCTTATTTGATTTTCCAATCTCTCTCCCTAGCTTGGCAACAACAAATACTTGTGTTGAGATAATGGTCACATGATTGAAGCAGCCTGGATCCCTGAGTTGCTGTATAGAGAATAGTGGTCTTGGGATGTGATGGGATCCACAGTGCATTTGTGGGAATGAGAAATGGACTTTTGCTGTGTTAGGCCTATGAGGTTCTTTTTTTAACTTCTACATAACCTCACCTTTCTTGTCTAAATACTACTACTACAGCATTTAATGTAAATTTTGGAAAGACATACTGCCTTCTGGTTTCAGACTGAAGTAATGTTTAATTAACATTTTAAACAGACTTATGTTTGTTCATTTTCATTCTTACATATTATAATAATGATGAAATCGATCTCTCTTCTCTTCTGAAGTCACAGTGTTGGGATTATTTTCTATGGTTAGGGTTCTGTAATACATAGGCCTAAAATAAAATTTAACACATAATAACAAATCAAAAATAGTGTGAAACCTGCAGATGGTAATTATTTTAAATTTCTCAATGTCATAGAAAATTGATCTCTGCCCTAACATCTTAGCAAAAATAATTGGAACAAGGAACCAATGAGTTATTTAAAGGACTCATTAAGTTTCACATGACCCTATTTGTAATTGAGACAGTTGTGTCCTAGAAGTACCCTCCAAGAAATGATTAATGAGGTTTGCAAACATTCTAAATTGACTGACATGGAAGGGAGTGGTCCTGTTCTTTAGCCAAATCTCTGCGAGGTCCAGGCAAAAGGGAAGACTTATCTCAAGTAATTCATGATAGTGTCTCATATTAAGCATTTAAAAATGCAATTATTTTTCCTAAAGTTTAAAGAGCTCAATAGACTAGGTCAGTAAGGCCATACATTTATCAAAATTTTTCTCTAAATTGATCAAAGGTAAAGCAGGTTTAGATATACAAATCTTTTGACCTCACTCATATTAGTAACAAACTTTCCACAAATGCATTGAATTGCACAAAATAATTAATTTATTAGATTTTTCCCACTGTTTTGGTCAGTGAATGAGTTATAATTTTACCTGTACCACAGAAGTTTGAATGGCAATCTGATATGTTTGATCACAGTATATGGCTCATTTGAATAGACTATAATTAGACCCCTACTTGTATTAAACAGTAGAACCTAAGGACTGGAATAAAGTGCATCAATGGTTAAATTCTCCCTTTCCCTAGTGTAAGTTGATATAGCTGTAAATTTGAAGTAAACTGTCAAAAGTGAATTTAAGAAAATGTTAATATAGCAGTGTATTGTTGCAAATGAACTAAGAATTTTTCTTTTTCCAAATTAACTGGACTTTGGAAGTTTCTTTCTGGTTAAGGATGAGTTAACAGTTGTTACATTTTATCTGTATAACCAATATCCCCTTTTTGAATTTTCCATCCAGTAAAGTATAAAAATTAGTTAATGTGTAGTGGGAATATTCAATTATATTTTATCCCATTTATTTAATATTCTCTAGCAGAGAAGCACATTGGCCTAATATACATCTATTGTTCATTTTTTCCAGTTTCTTAAATATGTATTATAAATATAACTTGAATTTTTCCAGTTCATTGTTCAAAGTAAGAGCTTTCCATGTAGAACAAGAATTTTTAAACTATTATTATTCATGTATTCTTATACTAAAACTTTAGAGAGAATTCTTTTTAAAAATACGTAATGACAAAAATGTTTAATAGATGTCCTATGAAATGATTCTGGCTCACTTTACATGCATTTCTTCAATTATAAGGAAAATGATTTCAGTTTTCCCTTATATTTCACTGTGATCAAGAATGCATCTTCTTAAAAGAGTTAACTTTTGTGATCTAGGGTATTTGTGCACAATTAAACTAACTGTGACTAACTATAATACCAAACAATATCTAAAATGGTAAAATTATTACTCACTCATCCCTCTGAGAATTTTCTTTAGACTGTTTCCATTACACATACACACACACACGCACATCATAACCAGAATCTAAAGTCTGTAGTTTAATTAAAAATAGCATACGAATTTTGAAAAGAGAAATGTCACCTTAAAATTTTTTGTAACTTTCTGAATCAAACCAATGTTTCTTTAAATTGACATCATCTTGATTTCCTCAACTAATAAATAAATATCACACCTGGTCTCTTATCTGCATCTCCCCACTTCGTGTTTTTGTTTTTCTTTTAGCAGTATATCTAAATAATCTTCCTAAAATATCAATTAATCCCTGAAACATCCTTATTCATATTGGGTTATCTCATCAAGACAAAATTCTCTGTCCAATGTTTAAGACCCTGCATAGAATAACCTCAAAATATTCAATTAATTGTATTTCCTATTAAGAATCAGGTTTAACTTTTGCTTGTTATTGGTATCTTCTTACTTCCTTCTATCAGAATTCTAGCTTGGCTAAGAAAAGAGGGGTCAAACTGGACAGTGTTGTTTTTGCAGATTACAGCATTTAGGACAATGAACCCAAATGTAGGTTAGTAAATGGAAGATCAAAGAGGGGAATTTTGTGAGACAGGTGTGACCAAGGGAATAGAAGAGGGTGGTAGGCAGAAATTGAATGTTGTTAGTAGTTTGTTGTACATTTAAGTCTCTGTGTATTTGAGGTCTAAATGAGTGCCAGAGGAAGATATCTGAATTAGACTGTTTTGCAAAAGATATCTATGCCTGTTCTTGAGGGAATCTTGATGACTGGAGACAGCACGAGAGCAGTCTACCTCTTGTCCTGCCTGTAAACAGCTATCACCAAGGCTGTTGTATACTCTTATTTGCATGAAATAGGGGCTCCAAGATGAAATATTCTTATGATAATGGGCTTAAGTTCTTTAGGTGAACATCATGAGTAACCTGCAGCAAATTAGAAAAATGATTAAAATTGAGGTCTTTTTTTTCCCTCTCCACCTTTACCATGTTCCCAAACTCCATATTCAAATTAGGATCAGCCTCTGTTTATTGGATGGAGCTTAGTCTAATGTAAAGTTTAATAAACAACATATTAAAAGTTAGAAATCTTTAAGAAAGAAACAAAGGGAGATTATCCCATCCCATGCCAATGACGTGCTAGGAAAATAATGACTCCCAAAGAGGTCCACACCCTAATCTTTAGAACCTGTGAATATATTACCTTACTTGGTAAGAAGACTTTGCTGCTTTGATTAAATTTAGGGGCTTTGTGATGGGGAGATCATCCTGAATCTAATCTAATCTAATCACATGAGTTCTTAAAAGCAGAGGACCTTTCCCAGCTGTGGTCAGAGAGAGATGGCTAGATGAGGATTCAGTTCCCCGTCGCTCATTCTAAAATGTAGGGGTCTTTTAGCAAGAGCCAGGGAGAGACCTTTAGAAGGTGGAAAAGTCAAGAGAATTCTCCACTAGGGCACCCAGTAAGGAACTGAGCTTCGCGGTTAGTCCCAGTTGTCAAACTTCTGGCCTATAGAACTATAGAAGATAATAAATGTGTGTTGTTTTCAGCTACCAAATTTTATTAATTTTCCATGGTAAATCCATTACATTTTGCTCAATTTGTTCATGATCTCTATCAAAGCAGCCTCTTGCTTCCACTGCCTAGTCAAAGTTCAGGCAAATTCAAAGTGTGGCCTCTGTTACTCCATTCACTCTAATTTCCACTCTTGAACCGTGGTACTTGTATCCCATATCATACAATAGAACCCTGAATTGCTATCTAAAGATTTTTTCCATTTTGCTTCTGCTGCCAGACTAGACTATAAACATATCACAAGTATGATTTAACTTTATCTTTCTTTTGTGTCTTCCAGTTCATCTGGAACAGTGTATATTTTTATTGCTCAAAATCATTTACAGTAATAAAATTAATCATTTAAATCTTTTCAATCCAGGGATATATCCTTTTATTTTCATCTACTGTCCCAACTTTTATGATATTGTGTGATAAAGTATATATTTGAAATACGTTGCAGAAGATCAGTCTCATTTCTTTGGGAATATATGCTGGATTCAATATTCTGAATTCAAGTAAAACCTGTGATGGAATTTCTCATAATGCCTTATAATTCATTGAAACAATGTTTCCAAAGTCTAATGTACCAAACTCAGTCTCATTTTGAAACCATAACTTTCATTTCCATTGTTAGCATTTGAATCAGAATAACCACAAATTAGTTGCCAAACAAATCTAATTTATGTTTTTAGCAAATGTGTGTGAATCATGCTGCCAGTGTTTTTGTCTTATTTATTAGAAATTGTCCCTAATTGGCAAGTACTCTAGCAGTAAAATATGAAGAGAAAAGCCACCAATACTCTGAAGTTTGTTGGTTACAAAAATTGGATGGGTCTTCTCGTATTCATTTTGATGAGCATGGAGCTTAGTTTTTTGTTTTTTCCTGCTTCAGTCTTGTCGCCTCATTTTAGTTATGGAATAAACTGTTGATTTGTGAGATATTTTTCAAGACCAGACCATTCCCTCAAATAGAGGCTTTGTTCTTATAAATAGATTCAATTATGTTCATATGTTTGGTAGATGAATCCAGTGGTGTGAGTGTTGAACAGAATCTCTTATGAGTAGCTTCCTCAGTTCTTTGGAATTTCACTCTTGTATAGAATCAGTAGAGACAATTCAATGTGAAAAATAATTTTTCATGATGACAATATTTTTCCCATAAACACACACTTCATCTTGTATGTATGTACTTAATTGTATTAGACAAGCTCAGGCGACATTAACCGTATAGCTATAAATTAATTCCATGAATTATAAACTAACTCCTAATTATTATAAACCTTAAGGTGTCTTCCAGTTTATTAAAACTTGATACAAATGCATGAAAATATGATCATGGGTGTTAATTTTTGTATTCCTAAGAACAAATGAATAAATGTACATTCATTTATAATCTTTCCAATTTTCGGTTTTTAAGTATACCGTAAATTGTATAAAAATATTTTATATTTAAATTGATAGAATATGCATTCTTTAGTTTATTTGTAAAAAGAAGAAACTTAAGATTGTTTTGAATATCAAAAAATTAGATTGCGGATAACATGATATTATGGACAACTCTATTTACCCATAAATATTGGGAAATGAGATTTTATTTTTGCCTATGATGAAGTGTTGTATCATCTGCTCTTATCACTGTGTGGTAGTGAAATTGCCATCAGTGGGACGTTCCCAAGGAGAGGAGCCCTGTTCTGGACCAATGGGGGAAGGCTTTGGGGTACGTGGTCAGATGAGCCTGAGAGGATTTGTGTGAATTCCATTCCCTAAGAAATCACCACCTATAACTGGAAACATGGCTATGTTCAGGTAAATGCCTTTTGATCAGTGGTAGCTGGAAGAGATTCACCACTAAGAATCCTAGAGGAGACCGCCATCCTAGAGGAGACCATTTGGTGAGTCATAGCTAGAGTTTAATTAGGGCCCTGTTTTGGATGGAAACCTCTTCCTACTGTCCCAAGATGTCTTCGCATGACAGAAAGTTCTGTCTCTGAGTTTGGGTAGCAGAGACCAGGGATGGATGAGAATATCTACCACTCTGGGCTGGAAGGTGGATTAAGTGAAGTAATGCCCCACAGCTCTCCATATAGCTCTGATAATGAGGAAATTTTCAATCAATGGAAGCTGTGGGGTTATTAGAAGGATGAGCAAGTTATCTTAAGTAAACAGTAGAACTTGGTACTTGTCACACTTAATGTCCTCGATAGTGTTATTTTTCCCCAGAAACTGCCTCTTTTAAAGTACTATGCCAGGTTTCAAGCATTCGCATCTCTCCTCAAGATTGCAGACAAAACCTTAGTACACATAATTCTGTCATATGTAGATACTATGACAGAATGGTTGGTCCAGTTGCATCCATCTCACCAACATAAGTAAAGCTCTCTGATTCCCTATACATCAGAAGACATATACTCTGAAAACAATGACTCCCACCAAATATATCTAGTATCACATGGCTAGATAAACACCTGTTATCAATCCATTAGGCCAATTATATTACTGGGTGCTTACCTTTACAGCTTTTACATATAATTCTAATACTCCTAAATATATTTAAAATTATTTATTGTGATTTTTTTCTGGTAATAACAAGTCAAGAAGATTATTTTAGCCTAATTATAAATAGAGACAAATATAAAAATGATAAAATATGCTAAATGCTTATACACCAGAGATAGTTTTAAACAGGTTTTTAATTGCCCTCTTAAACATTAAACATCATACAGGTGTACACACACAGACACACACATGCAGGCATAAATACTATGTTCCACAGTTGAGACCATATTAAATGCTGTTTAAAAATTTTTCTTTAACAATATATTATGGGAAATGTACATGTTAATGAATATGTATAATAGGTATATATATATAAAATGTGTGTATATGTACATATATAATACACATATATTCATAAAATATATATGTATTACATATACACGTGTTTAATATATATGCATCTTTATGTGCATAGTGTTCATTTCTATAACTTACTTAAATATTCCTTTTTCGATAAACATGCACTTTCCATCTCCACTATTATCGGTATTAGCAGTGCTGCAATGGACATCTTTATATAAATGTCTTTGCATACCTATGTATTTTTATTCTTTGGATGAATTCTTTAGGATGGAATTTTAGGGCAAAGGTTAAACACATTCACATTTTTGGTACATATTGCCTTTCGCAAATCCATTACTGATTTTTTGTCACCACTGACAAGGTAGTGTCTTAAAGTTTATATGAATTTCATTCTCTATTCCCACTGTTTTTCTCCTTTGGGCTACTGCCCATGAGATGTTGCCTGAGATCCATTACTCTCCTGCTCTCACGCCAGGTCTTCTCGACCATGCCTTTTCAGTAACTCTTTCAGGTGGTCCCTTTCTTCAACATTGAGGACTCCCTTGCTGACCTTCTCCACCCCTTAAGCCAATCTCATCTCACGGCATATTTTCAACAACTACTTTTTAAAAGATATAATAGAAAATAAGGATACATTTTACAATATTAATAAATGTAATTTAAACTTTCTTTTAAAATTATAATGCTCATTTTTATTTGCCAGATAGTAGGCTAAGTTCTGTATATGTATTATATAAATAATTAAATACCATTATTAATATTTACCTTTGCAATAGAAGACTGAAATTCAGAAATATCTTATTGACTTTCCAAGGGCAAATAGCCAATGGGTAGCACACTTCGGCTTATATCCATGATTGTATGATTTCAATTCTACTCTCTCTTTTTCTTCTTAATTGAGGTAAGAGCACTTAACATGAGATTTATCCTCTTAACACAGTTTAAGCGTATAATGCATTGTTGACCAAAGGTACAGTGTTATAAAGCAGATCTGTAGAGCTTATTCATCTTACTTAACAGAAACTTATGTCTGTTGATTAATAACTCTGTGTTTCGCTCTCCCCTCAGTCCCTGATAAGCACCATTCCAGTATTTGATTTTACGGTCAATTCTGTTCATAATACCATGATATACTGTCAGCATTTGGAGATTCAGAGACAAATTTAGGGCTTTGCCAGAACTTCAAAAGCATGATTCTGGAAATTAATTTTATTGATAAACTACTGTGTGATGAAAAAATATAAATTTAGATTAGGATAAGTCTAGGCTGATATTTTTTGAGCAAATGTCTGTTATTGGGTTCCATAATAAAGGGTTATTGCTCATATTTTTTTTTATAATGATTGCAGATATTCTCTAAGAGATATCTAGTTAAAATATATTCATATGATTATGATGAAGCAGAAACTTAGGCAAGCTTGTAAGTAACTAATTCTGTACTTATTTGACAGACTATTCAGTGTGTCCTGAATAACTGTTACGGCATAACAAGCACTGTAAATTCAGTGCCTTAAAACAACTGTCCATTCAGTCAGCTGGGGTTTATCTAATGTAAGTTCACACTAGTTTCTGCAGGTTGGCTCAGGTCACTGATCTAATCTGGGCTATGTTGGGGCAGCTTATCAGGACAGCTCTGTTCCACATATTTCTCATTATCCTTCTGGGACCAGTGATTTAGCCCAGGCGTGTCCTTCTTACAGCAATGGCAGAAGAACAAGAGAGTAAATGGAAGCACATATTTCCTAGGCTTAGAATTGGCACACTATTACCTTTACTCCATTCTATTGACCAAAGCAAGTCTCATGACCAAACTCATAGCCAACAGATGGAAATATTATCAGCCCTTTTTGTGGAGGAAAAAACTGCAAAGTCATGTGGAAAAAAGCATGAGGATAAGAAGGGAGGGAGAACTGGGGTCACTAATGTGACCTACCACCAAAACAATTGCATTTTATTTAAAACTGCGTTGTAGTTTCAAACTAAATGATTAACTTATATTCTTAACCACTTGATCATGGGATACAATGAAACTTTCCGATTTCCTGAGGGAGAGAGGACGTGCTGCCGACTTCTTGGGTTTTGATCAGGTGTTTTCTTCTTATGAAATGATATTGCTCATGTTCTTTAAGAACCTCTTGTGCGTCTCTCTGGGTTCAGTTTTCAGCACTGAAACCTCTCAGTGAGTGACTCACTAAGCTAGTCGCCACTACTTCCACCGCCCACTCAACCTCATGCTGTAGCCTCCAGATCTGCGGCTGCTGTGTCATACAAGCATGAAAACTGTAGAATCCGGAATTCCTATTTAACCGGTGCCAAAAAATCAAGTCTGAAAGTTTGAGAAGAGCATTTGAGAGTAATCGTCTGTAAGAAAAATAGCTTGATTGCTGGGGAACCTGATCCTAAGGTGACTATTACTCACAGTGAGTTAAGAGGAAATTGGAGGAGGGAATCATAGCCCAGGAGAATAACCGAAGATAGAAAGCCGGAAATGTCTAAAGCAGCTGAAAGGGTGAACATATTTTGTCTAAAAAGATAAGACAGCTGAGAGAGAAAAGTCATGAGCCAAATTTACTTACAAAAATAGTGGAAATAATCTCTGAACATCCAGTTTGGGAAGAAGTGGGGAAGATAATAGAGCTCTGAGTGGCTAGTGATGAGAGAACAAAGAGGTTAGTGATGCCTGGGAGAGATCAGTAATGCTTCCAAGGTGTCGTACAAGAGCTCACTGGCAATAGGAGAGAAGTGTACTTTTTTTGCCTTTTTTTGTTTTTTAAACCAGCTCACTAAGAAAGTTCAGGTTTTGATAAAAGTTCAAATATGAAAGACTTTTGCTCGTTTGCTTGCTTGGCTTTTCAGAATATTTAAAAATACATCAATGAAACAATCTTTGAAGTAATAAAGGGAAGTATTCATCAAGAAGAGGCCCTTTGGGCTTCCCTGGTGGCGCAGTGGTTGAGAGTCCGCCTGCCGATGCAGGGGACACGGGTTCGTGCCCCGGTCCGGGAGGATTCCACATGCCACGGAGCGGCTGGGCCCGTGAGCCATGGCCGCTGAGCCTGCGCGTCCGGAGCCTGTGCTCTGCAACGGGAGAGGCCACAGCAGTGAGACGCCAGCGTACCGCAAAAAAAAAAAAAAAAAAAAAAAAAAAAAAAGGGGCCCTTTAGCAGGCCCTGTCTAAGAGTCCTGTGACTCTTTGTGTTTGACTCTAGGTGGAACCTAAAACAGTCTTCAGGAAATTTTTAATTTCTTTATATTCTTACAGCCAAAGTCTTCAAATGATCTAAAAGCAAAGCAGAAAGTCCAATTAAGTGTCTTCTCATTTTTCCAAATTCAAATATACAGGACATTAATTGTTTTTCAGTTTCTGTGAGTGATAGAGCTTGTCTTGATATAAGTAGTTAAATGTATTTAATTAACATGTTTTAATATTTTATTTTCTTGCATTGTTTGACACTATGGTCTCAATAATGAAGACCTAAATAAATCATCTAGTTTCACATGAAAATTTAAATTTTATGTCATAGGATTACTTTTGAAAAAATATCATAGTATTCTGCATCAGGGTAGAAAATAAAGATAATTACAAATCTGGATATTATTAATGTAACCTCAAATTCTACTTGTTCTAAATGTCTCATCTGTCTACCTCTCCCATATTATATACTATAGATAAAATCTCTGAGACACGTTACACATTGTCCAGTAGTAACCATTGGCATGCTGGTACAGATAGGTATATCTGATTCTATAACAAGTTTCTGAGGAAACAAGACAATAAAGGAGGAAGTGTTACTGGAAGGAGGTTCTGCCAATAATTACTTATGTGATCTGGTGTATGGTTCTCCATGAGAATGGCAAGAGGGGAATCCTATATATATAGATGTTTGTGTGTATGTATGTGTGTCTGTGTACATGTGTGCATGTATGTGTATGTGTGTACAACAGGCCCCATCATATGAAATCAATATATGCACATATATGTATATATGGTACATAGGTTGCACATATATGTTATCTGTCATCTCTGTGTGTGTGTGTGTGTATGTATATATATATATATATATATATATATATATATATATATATATATGTCTGTCTTCCTATCTATCTATCTATCCATCATCTATATCCATCTTCTATCTGGTTAGGTAGTACCATCCATAGCTTTTGTTATCATGGAGAGCCCTGGGGCCCTGGGAAGCTCTACCTGTGGCTGGGGAGCATGCTCTATTAGTTTGTGGTTTATGTAATCATCTTTGTATGTCCCCTCATCTTTTGTTACTAAAAAAATTTCACCTTACAGCTTCATCTCCATGAATCTCAGTTTCCTCCCCTATAAAATGAAAATAAAAATATATACTGTAAAAGTATTTTTGAGGTGCAAATAAAACAATGCATATTAAAAACCTTGAAAGGGCAAATGTTTACACTTACAAATTGAAATGGAGAATTGATAGAATGAAGTAAATGAGGGTTGATCCATGGCTAAAATAGTTAAACAGAGCAAACAAGATTTTTTGTATGTTTTTAATATTTTTAATTGTATTTAAAGCCTAGCTACTCTAAGATTTGCTGGAAATTATAATTCATCTATGGTTTCCATAATTATTCCATATTTTATTTAAGACGATATCTGTTAAACTATATAAATATGGAGACAACTTATACCTTAATAATATAAGGTATTGGCATATGTATATGCACATTCCTGATTCCCTAATGAGGCTCTGGAGCATGAATACCACAGTGTGGAGATGAAGAGTATGAGTTGTAGTTTGCATATGTTATCACATTTAATCCTCATATGTTTTTTGTTTGTTTGTTTTTTGCGGTACGCTCGCCTCCCACTGCTGCGGCCTCTCCCGTCGCGGAGCACAGGCTCCGGACGCACAGGCCCAGCGGCCACGACCCACAGGCCCAGCTGCTCCGTGGCATGCGGGATCCTCCCAGACCGGGGCACGAACCTGCGTCCCCTGCATCGGCAGGCGGACTCTCAAGCACTGCGCCACCAGGGAAGCCCCCTCATATGTTTTTAAACACATCTTTCATCATTTCATGCTTATATTCAAAATCTGCAATGCCTTCCTTTGCCTGCAGAGTAAGTTACTAACTAGTTCCTTAAGTTTCCATTCCATGTTACTAAGACTCTGCCTACAACCTACCTTTCCGAGGGGTTATCTTCTACTTCTGTCAATAAGATTCTCTGCTTCAATCAGATAAGCCTGTTCATTCCACCCACAATTCCACACACAGTGACATTCTCATCTTTATTTTCATAGCTTTCTTTCCCATCTGGGATGGCTACACAACTTGACCAAAGATTATGCATCCTACATCCTTTGAATAACAGGTCTAGCCTCTACCTGGTGACATTTCTGCATCATCCTAGCCCATGAGTATCCCGCTGTCATCTAAAAAAATAATATCTATATTACTGATTTTCATTAGTAGAAAATTAGTAATTTACTAATTAGTAATAAAATTTGATGTGTTTTCTATTAATAAAGATATAATTGACATATATTGAGTGTTATAAAAGGGGCTATTAGGTCTGTAAATTGCAAATTTTTATAAAGTATTTAATAATGTATTCTCTGATTTACATTGCTCTTCTTTTTCCACAGATGTATATATTCCCAACTTATGGAAAATGAAAAACAATGTTAGATGACTAGTAAAATACTATCTATTACTTGAGGGAAGGAAGTATTATAATTTCTTATAGCCACTAGTGTCCCATCATATCCTCTGAACAGCAGGAACTCAGGAAACAGCTATTTGCTTTTGAAATACTAATATTTGGTACTGACATATAACTGTATAGCTTTTCTATACAAATTAAATATTGCATTCCTCAATACTTCTTCTACCTCTCATTCTTCTGTCCAGAAGCCATCATCTCTCACCTCAACTGGATTCACTGCTTTCACTTTTGCCTCTATACTTTAGTCTCCCCACAGTAGCCAGAATTATCATTTTAAATGTCGATATGATAATTTCATTGTCCAGACATGCCAATGGAACACTTGCAGTTTAAAATAAATTCCAGGCTCATACTTATGACTTTCATGTTTTGTCTCAGACTGCCTCTGACCACTCCTCCTCCTGTTCTTTCCACTTGAACAAGGCTGGCCTACTTGCTGCTCCTTGACCATGACAAAGAATGTTTCATTACAGATATGAGCATTGTTCATGCTTCACTTCTCATCACACATCACCATATCCTTAGAGGAACCTTCCCTGACCAGCCTCAAAATATATAACCCCATCACTCAATATCCACTCACACCATTTTGACATTATGACACTTATTACTACCTAACATTATATTTTATATTTACTTGGTCATTTGTTTATTATCTGTCACCACATAAAAGAATGACATATTTGTGAGTGCAGAGTCTTTGTTTTGTTTGCCATTTTATTCACAACACCTAGGTTACCATCGGGTATATAATATATGTTTAATTAATTTATTTTGAATAAATAAATATTTTCAAATACCTAGATTAGAAACATACACGTCCTTTCTAGTTTGCAGAATTAGGGTGTTTGATATGATATTTCTTAAAAAGATTGCCTGTTCTAAACATCCAAAAACAAGGCTTTTCTTTTATCCCAGGTCTGCAGCTTCTTTTAAATCTCATAAACACCCTGCATCTCAGTTTCTCTTCATGAAACTATGTTAAATATTATTTGTCTTTGTTCTTGTCACCTGGTGTCATGAAACTGATTAACAAAGTACTTTAAGAACCAAAAATCATTTTCAACAGCACACTATAATTAATTCCTGCACATGACTAAATTCTTCTATTTGATTCCAAAGAAAGATGATAATGCATATTTGGTAAAAACCCCCTAGAAATAAGTCTATATAGATACAGGATATTAAAATACATTTTTTTAAAAAAAGCTTCCAGACATACTAAACTTGTAAAATGTCTGGCTCCAAGCTGGTTTGAGGTTTTGCTTGGGCTCCAAACATAGGTTTGTGTGTTTTATATGTTCATCTCTATAATTATTGATTTCCATTGGGATGCAATTTTGGCAAAGTGGGTTTATTGTCTTCAGTCAGAACAACAATAATATAATTCTAAATGAGATGAATTAACATTGTACTTAGTGATATCTTCAGTTTCAAGGATGGATGTATATTTGAAAGATAATCTAAACTAAAGATACATCATCAAGATAAAATCCAGTTACTGTGTAGACACAAACGTACACACAAATACAGAGAGAGACAGAGAGAAAGTATATATATATGATATAATAACCAAAGCAAGATCAATGTAAAGTAAAAATAAACTTGAACAAAAATAAACACCTTACCTAAATGTTTAACATAACATTCTAAAAAGTATTCTAATTAACACATTTTTCAGTAGAAAATACTTTCTATTATTATCATTTGGCTATACATCTCTGAGATAAGATTGGATTCAGTGTTTTGAGAAATAAAACAAATCTTCAACTATAAAATCTCTGGATTTTCATTTTGTAACAAGGTTGTGAAAGTATGATGTGACTTTGAGACACTGCCCCAAACAGCAAAATGTAAAACTAATAAATCCAAATCAAAATTCTGACACAGTGATGTAATATTTAAGTGATCCACAAAATAACTGCCTAGGTTTGACGTACAAGTCACCTCTGTTGGGTTGCAAAAAATAAAAGAAAGAAAGAAAAAGATTACATATAATGAGAAAGTACTGGGTCCTAGTCAGAAACTCTATTTTGGTGAGCAAGATTCACTAAAAATACAATAAATGAATTTTCATTCTATTCTTGAAGTTGTAACAAAAAATAGACTTTTTGAGGTTTATACTATATTTTTAAAAAATATTATGGTGTACTATTTATAAGATTAAACACTTTATGTGTTTAATTTTTCACAGCACCTATAGCATTACGTCGTGATTCCTTATTTACTCAAGTAAACCAGAATGTCCTTGGGAGCATTAACTCTGTCTCAGTCATGTTTTTATTTGTAGTACTTTCTATGGAGTACGTGTAAAATTACTACATATTTGTTGATACAAGGTCTAATATTTTATAAACCTAAGATTTCTTAGAGATCCTTTTAAATAAACAAGTTTGTAGATTTGGCTAAGGGAAATTATATCGCTCCCAAAGAATTAAGTGCAATCTCTTTAGCTTAATCTTTATATTTCATAGTTGGATTTCAGCCTGTATTTCCAGCCAATGTCACTCTACCTGTATACACATAGGTCTACTCATTATTCCAGATGTATCCCTTGTCTTCTCATCTATATGTTTTTTCTTTCCCCACTCCATTTTTCCTGTCTGGGATGTTGTTTTACCTCCACAGGTTGTAACAAAAGCTTAGATTCTTGTTAAACCTTAATTCAAATTTAGTCTTTTTTCTCTGAAGTAACTACAATAGCTGCAGATAGCTAGACTAGATTACCATCTTTGGGGTAATCTATAGCAAATCTGTCCTTTGAAAATCCAGAGAAATTTTTAGCAAAGCTATTGTTTAGCAGTTATATTATAAAAAGGATGTGTTTTATTTATGCATATACCTTAGTGCTTTAAATTTATTTTTGAATTCTTAAAGACATAAACACATTATGTAGATTATTTTGGAGAGTTTATAGGCTTAGTTTAGGAACACTTCTTTTTTTTTTTTTTGCGGTACGTGGGCCTCTCACTGTTGTGGCCTCTCCCGTTGCGGAGCACAGGCTCCGGACGCGCAGGCTCAGCGGCCATGGCTCACGGGCCCAGCCGCTCCGCGGCATGTGGGATCTTCCCAGACCGGGGCACGAACCCGTGTCCCCTGCATCGGCAGGCAGACTCTCAACCACTGCGCCACCAGGGAAGCCCAGGAACACTTCTTTTTAAGGGCAATTGATGTAACTTAAACTAAGTAGAATTTATTAGTCTGTTTCTTTAGATGGAAAATTAAGTAACTAGACTAAATTATGGAGACATCCCCATAACTGGTAATTCCATACATAGCCTATACATTTGTTTATTATTAGAAAAAGTATTTTACTCACACTCCACCCCGTTTCTAGAGGGGTTTTGCTGTCGATCACTTTGTATATCCTTCGTAGATGTGTTTGAACAGGGAGAAATAGAGAAGAGCAGGATTAGTAGATTCACAGAGTTATTGTCAAGACCTAGGACAAGTTACGTAAATTCTCAGGATTTCAATTTGCACAAAAACCAAACTTGGAATAAGATGAGCCCACCTTATAAGTTTCGTTTTGTTTTGTGTTGTCTTTTGAAGATTAAATGAACTATATGTAAATTATTTAGAACGTTGGCCCGTTTAACAAACTCTTAGTAAGTTTCTGCCATCATTAAATGAAACCACAGTGAGAAATCCTACATGACCAAGAAAATAAAAATTTGAATCATCTTTTTTAAACCGTTAGTTTTAAAATAACAATTACCTGCCAGTATGCCTGTCATCTTACAATACCTGGAAAATGACATGTGGATTTTCATTGAACACAAAAGCCTTTTCAGTTGTTGTTTATGACGAACCAAGTGTATCTCTTGAGGGAGCCTGAAGTCATTCTGCCTTGGAGTGCTCATCTATTAAGACAGAAACAAATGTGTGTTCTATATTCTTGCTTGATTGATTGGGCATGAAGCATTGTTGTAACCTACAGAGTCCTACAAGGCAAAGTGAGATTTGGACAGCAAAGACACATTTTCTACTATGGTGGTTTACTCAGAAAAGTAATTGGTTATAGCAGATTAATAAAAATGAGTAATTCACTGTATTAGTAAATGAATATTGAGCCTGTCCTCATAATTTACATGTTAATAACACATTTTTGTACCCCTTTTACCACTGGTAATTGTTTAATGCCTATGTTTCTCCACTAGACTGTCAGATTTATAAGAGGATAATAGAGTTTTGCTTTATTCAAAACTAAATATGGGCCTACTTCAGGTCTGTGGCATCTACTAGTTTCTTAATAAATATATGATGAAGCAAATTTTCACTGTTGTGGCATTACAATATACTCCTCTGCCTAATTGATAAAATTAGATCATAGGGTACAGTGAAATCAATAATTAAAGAAAAAAAGGTCTTTGACTTCTCCATCTGGACATGGGGGCATGAGAGATATTATAAACCAAGGAGAAGGATATCTCTCTTCTGTTTTCCCAAACTCATCATTAAAAAATAGTCACTTTTGATTTTTTTGGACAAAGATTTATCTGTCTATGCTAGTTTCAATGTCAGCTTTCAAAAATAATGGAAAGCCTTTATTTTATTTTTCCTGGTAAATATAATGCTCAAATAATTTAGTTGAACGGTAGTGTCCCTAATTCTGTTAAATTTTCTAACCATGTTATAATTATTCAAATCTAATTCTAATGTAATTTTATCTCATTCAAGGTAAAGTATTTCAAATATAAGCTAAATTCATGTTTCTGATCACAGGTGTACTATTCACAATCTCTTAGAATTACTTATTAAACTCTTAGGGAAATATCATCTTATAATATGTATATGGGTCTCAGTATCCTAGAGTAGTATCTGGTTCTGGTTATAAAAATAAATACGTTAAATATATAATTCATTTAGTAATGTCTTAAGAGTAATTCTGAAGTTGTTTCCAAAGGTAAGAACATAGCAAAATGTGAAAATGGTGAGTAATAAGGGGTAACTAGAAGTCACCACAGTAAAAGTGTTGTTACCAACATAAATGAACATATCAATGGAACAAATGACAATAATAGAGTATGAGGTGTAACTGAATTTAGTTTGGGAAGGAAGAGTCTTTCGAAAAGTGAGAGACAGGTTAGGGAATAATTTTTGGAGTCTAAGAGATAAGGGTTTGAAGTCCAGATTCACCCCATACGAGCTGTGGGCCTTGGAGCAAGTTATTTAAACTCTTGTCTCTTTTTCAAGAGACAAGAATAGGCATAGCTGTAATAAGTGCAGAGAGCACAAACTGCTCTCATACTTGGACTATTCTGAACCATAAAGGCACCAAAAGAGTAATCATTCTCTACTTCCAAACTCTAAATATGTGGGCGTTCCCTTCCAAGCATGACTATTTCAGTAGGCTGTGTAAGACAATGTTCTCTCCAGCACGCAGGCTAAAGGGAAGTCAGGTATAATTCCTACTTGTCATGTCATTTATTTTCCTGTGGCACAAACCCCACTCAAACATCCCTCGATTCTCCCTGCAGGGTTGAACTGACTCTTTCACCTCCATCTCTACTCCTAATTATTATTATTATATAATTGTCGTATGTTTTTATTCGCTTTGTAGTGTCATAACCAGAAGGTAATGGTAAGGCGGAATCCTATTGCTGACTTAGTACACAGCTCAGCTTTGATCAAGGATTCTAACTCTCCTTGGTTGAAGGCATTCTGTGTTTGTAACTGCCCTCATTCTTGTGGTTAAAAGAATGCAAACAATTCTACTGTTCCACCTCTTTTTTCTTCCCTCTTGTTCTGTTGTTTTTTTCTTTCCTCTCCCTTTTCAAGGTCTCGTTGTGTCCTCAGGGCCTGCCTGACCTGAACGGTCTATTCAGAATTTATTAACTTCTTTTCGTTGCAAAAATTACTCTTGCTTCTTTCTTTTTTCCTTCTTCAATAATGAATTTTGCTTCTGATCCATAATTGCTACTCAAAAACAAAAACCAAAAAAAAAAAAAAAAACCACACCAAAAAACCCCCAGAAACCAACAGCACAGTAATGTTAATAGAATATTGGATTTTGCTCTTTAGAAAGATATACTTAAATTCTTGTGTCACACAAGAAAATACATCTCAGGTTATAAAATACTTTGTTTCTTATTCCACACAACAGTATACTTCTTTTGTGGTTAAAATAATTAAATATAAAAAATTCAAATAATTAAAACATTAGAAAAATAAATAAATAGCTTAAATCCAAAAAAGGCCATGAATTTCTAAGCTTCAATGACAAAGAATTTGTAAGGAAAGAAGTAGGTACTTGACAACAGAAAATTAAGTTTTCATTAGAAACATAAATATATTTTTTTCAATGTTTCCTTTTTGTTTAACCAATAGTCATGTGCAAACTTAAAATTAAGACAAAGAGTTTTTAGGGAACATGAAAAAGGGTTATGTTACCATATAAAGCTATTGGTTTCAGGACCTCTTTATATTTTTTTAATTATTGAAGACCCTAAAAGGTTTTGTTTATATCTGTAAATATGTACTGTAATAGAAATTAAAGCAAGGACATTAAAAATATGTATTTATTACTTTATTTAAAATCATAAGAAAATAATCATATATTAGCACAAATACATATTTGAATGGAAATGAATCTCCAAAACCAATTAGAATGTAGCATTGTTTTATATTTTTGTACATTTCCTTAATATCTGGCTTAATAGATGGGTTCTCACATCTGCATCTGTATTCAATTTGTGGTGACAGCCCCATCTGTAGCCTCTGGAAAACTGCACTGTATGCTTACCAGAAAATGAGAGCAAAAGAGGCAGATTAGATCTTCATATTATTCTGAAAGTAGTTTTGACTTTGCAAAGCCCCTGAAAACTTACTGAGGGAACTTAGGGTTCTCTACCTCACATTCTGAGAACCATTGTCCTAAATCAATCATACCCATACCAGGAGTTGGGATTCATAACAATGTCACAAAAGCAGTTTGGTTGCTCCATAATTAAGCAGGACTAGAAGAGGTGTGAAAGTAAGTCACAAAGTTTTCTAAACCATAAGGTTTATTATTATGTAGCCACTCAAATTAGGTTAATCACATTGATTAAATGGAAACATGTTTATGTTATAAAACTGAATGCAAAAAGATTGTAAAATTGTATGTTTAATGAGGCCAATTAAAAAATCTACATCTATTCACATTTTAGAAATGACTGGAAGTTAGATCTAAATAAAGCTGTTAAAACTTTCTTTTAAAGAACTGGGAAAAAACTGGAAGCAAATTTCCCATCAATGCTGCCTTTGGGACATGGACATGTATTTCCAAATGTCCAATAGTGAAAAGTGAGAATCCAGTCCCATCTGGGCTATCATGGAATTTTAGGCCACTGAACTGTTTTCTCTCAGGATTCCTATTTCTCTCACTTAGTGAATCAATTCTTTGTTTGTTAGAATTAGAACCAAAGTAGTCATTTCCCAAATAATTCATTTCCTTTATCTTTGACGGATGGAATTTTCAATAAGGTGTGTCAGGAACTTGTCAGATGATGTGACTTTGCTGAAAGAGAGTTTCAGCAAATATCTATAGACTGACTCTCCCATTGCTACTTTGTTTGGCTTCTGAGGCAGCTTGGTGATCTGTGTCAGGACATGTCATCCATTTCCTTCCTCCAGCTGTTGCTCCATGGTACCCTCCCACACCACTGTTTGATTTGTAGCTTTCCCGTTTTTTTCCTCATCCATTTGATCTGCAGCATGTTTCCCTATCTAGATGAATGGATGAGTGTCTCTTTCCTGCAGGTACAGTGTGGGTCTGTGTATGCTCAGTCTCTGGAATAGCCCACAGTTCAGTCCTGGGTTTTCAAAGAGTGCTCCTACAACACTTGGTGGGTTACCATTGCAGGGTCTGCAGACAGATTGATTGCTTCTGAGAAAACACACAGGAAGCAAATTTGTGCACATATAATATATAAAGTTTGAATACAGGAATTTGATTTTTCACAGAACTTTCATGATAGTCTTAATTGTTACATTTTTAAAATGTGTTCAGTTATTACTGAATAGATTAGTTTGTCTCAGCTAACATTCATTTATGGGATAGTTTATTTTAATTAACCCATTTTCATGTACTTGAACAATTACTTCATGTTTGTTGCTTGAATTACGTTTTCATCTTTATTGTGTCACGTTGTGATGTGCACCCTTAATGTTAAAAAAAAAAAGGTAGATAACTATATCAAAGTTAGTTGATGGAAATGTAAAATTACCAGGGAAAATACTACAGTTCTGTGTAAGTATGTAAATACTAATATTTAACAGAATTCTATTAAAAATATAGAAAGGGATTCCATACGTGTTGGGCCATGTGAAACTTCAAGGGTGTGAATTTTCATAAAACACCATAACTGAAAGGTGACATTAGAAAGCTTGATAAGGATGATCTCACAATGATATATTTGCCCTTGGTCACCATCATATTCATTGTTAAACAGCTCTGTCAAATAGTTCCTGGATCTTTCTGATATTTTCAGAACAAGTGCTCAAATAGGCCTTCTAATGTTGTGGATGGACCTATAAAAGCCTGGAATAATGGTAATAAAATTAACTTTTTAAAGTATTTATTATGTGGTTGGAATTGAGAATTCTGTGCTTTAATTCTCTCATCATCATTTTGAGGTAAGTACTATTTTTATTGCCATATTATGAATATGGTAACTGAGTCTTGGAGAGATTAAATAACTTATTTGAAGTCATCCAGTTATTCAGTGGTGAAGGAAGGATATTTATCTCAGAGAGTGTCTTCAGATGTCCAATTCTTAACCAGTAAATAAACCACCCCAAACTACATGAGCATCATTAAAAAACAAACAAAAAAATAGACAAACTATTTTCAAGAAGTTATAAAACTATCATAGAAATGGAAGAAGGGAGAGCCTAGAGCCACGTTCACCTTCCAATTCACTTGTAGGAATGAAGGAATGAAAGATGCAGCATCTTCTCCCAAGTTCTTCAGTTAACCTCCCAGCCCTAACCCTAAAGGTGCTTCTCTGACTCCCAAGATGATGTCATTTGTATCCACATGATTGAGCAATAGGAAGTTTTCTGAGGATTCTCCTTGCTGTACAGTGCACTTTTCCAGATGGCTTAGCTTCCTGTTCTATGTCATGAGACTCATCATTATCATGGCATCATTAGTAATCAAAAGTTTTCTTCACTCTCCAATTCTATGTTAGTGTGATGTCCACTTATTTTTTGCCTTTGAATATAGACAATTTGAATATAGACAATTGCTTCATATTAAAAAGATATAATTCCCATGCTTAGTAAAAATAAATGTATTTATTTGCATATATGCATAGATCCATTGCTGTAGTGTAGAATCTCCTTTATTTTGTGATACCTCTACATTTTTATTTTTGTTTTGTTATTTTCATTTGTTCCTATCTACCATTTAGGAATATTATAACCACTGGTTTCAATTATATATAATTTCTGCAATTCAATATAAATATTCTTTCTTTCAAATTATAAATGTTTCTCAAGTTCATTTAGCTATACTCCTTCAAAACAAGCTCTCTCAGCAAGAACATGTTCCACATTTAGTCATCTCTCCTTTGGATCATAATATCCAGTAGAACTCTGAGTCACTATGGTTCTACTTGGTGACTACTTAAGATATTCTGAAAAACAGTTTACTTTTTCCCCAAGATCTAGTCATTACTTGCTCCAAGAGCTCCTGCTTACTTTTTAACTTTTATTTTTTTTCTAGTTTCTGATATCCACCAGGAACCGATTAACAGTAATTAACACCAGCCTTTGAAAGTCAATTAGTTATAAACCACCCAAAAATCAGAGCATAATATCTTTAAGAATTATACAAAATTAATTAAACCCACCTTCTATGGTAAAAAAAAAATCTTGGTTCCTGCCAAATCTAGTAAGTTTTCTGTAGGAGATTTGAGATCTTGCATTTTCTTTCTGCCTTTGTGGCTTGGCCACCCTGCCAAGAAAGGAAATTACATTGATTTTCTCTTTGTAAAACTACCCCATACTCTCTGAGATGATTAAATAAATTTCTTCCTAATTAACTTCCTGGTTAATTTCTTATATTGCTTGTGAAAAAGTTTCCTGTTTCCTAAAGTTACATGTCTTTTCTATTATCTTTGTATCTGGCTAATAGTATACTCACTGAAATAGTATCACAAAAATCTTTTTTGCCCTTCTTGACATTGTTATGTACAGTTATAACTCTTGTGTTGTTTTCCCTCCCTTTCATCCTTCTTTTCTTCCTTCATTTGATAGACTGCACATTTGTTGACCGCGTGTCCTCATGTCTCAGAATTTATTGTCAATTACATTTGATGTGGGAAAGAATGAAGACGACCCAGTTCTAATTTTGTTTTGAAAGATTTAATTTCATTCCATTACTACTGAGTAGATGACAGCCAATCTATAATACCCTGTTTTGCCTCATTCCTATATTGTTTCCCTTCTGACTTGTCACAGTTTTACAGCAAAAGTTAAGTATACCTATACAGGTTAATATGGCCTGTTGAAAACATCTCTCACAATAAAATCTGTAATAAGCATATGAAGTTATAAAACGTTTTCAAGCATTCAAGCGAAAGATGAAATACAGGAAAACAAATATTAAACTTTCAGTTTCTGATAATAAAATTTTTAAAAAGATATTTATAGCTCTACATTTTAAAAATTCAAGGTAAGTTTTAGTCTTGGTAACAGAATTTTTAAGGAGTTATTTAAACTTGTAGATTTGTTTTAAAGGGCTGTAGATAAGAATAGCTGGCCCCAAAGTGTGTTTATTCCCCTTTGAAGTTTAGATAATTTAAGAATTCTATGCACATTAGCAAAACCTGCATAATAAACTATATGTTCTAGACTTCATTCTGACCTGCTCCAAGTAAATTTGGGCAAGTGAAAAATATGCGAGTACTTTTGTAATTATAATGTCTTTCAATGTAATACCTTCCAAATCTAGCAGAGCAAGGATTCTGAAGTTCTGAGTCTATTTAGGAATTAATTTGTCAACATGAAATAGAGAAAAAGGTGTCATAATTTACCTGTGTGATTCTTAGGTAGACTTAATCAGAATTAAGCTGCTTTGTGAAATCCATACCTGGAATTTCAGAATCAGTCATTTTTCCAACATCATAAAAAACTTAAATACCATTGTGCGGACTTATCAGAACTAAATATTTAATCATATTAAAACCGTGTTTCATAATAAAGTAATTCTATTATTTGCATTTACTTAAATTGAGGACATTTCAAAAATCAAAATACATAAAGAAGTTAGACTAAGTGACCCAAATGACATCCTTTTATAGTTAGACTTTCTTGCAGGTGCAAAACTTACTTTATATATATTAAAAAAAAAAATTGCAAACTTTCCAAACTGAGTATTTTTCTCATTAAAATGCATGTTGTAAAGGTCTTGATTTCATAGTGATTCAGTTTTACTTTATGGAATTCAATTTACATTCATTTAATAGACTTCTACTAAATCACTGGTTATAATTTAAAAACACATTTCTGAAACTCTTATGTTTAAAGATGTATTTAAGAATAACCTATAAATTCCGGGCCATTTTCTTATAATATGGACTAGGTTGAGAATAGAGTGCTGTTTATACTCTTGGAATTAAACTCAAGTGAATAAGTTAATTTAAATTTTGAATTTGATTATAAGTACATATTAGAAGTAAAGTTAATTAGCATTGAGGTACAATAAGTAAATGGCTATCTTACCTCTAAATTATCTTTTTAAAAGGACAAATTAAACTCATTATATTGCATACACTGTAACATCAACATGATCCGAATCCTTATATACTTTTAAAGCACTAAAATAATTTTCAAAAGAAGAATATATTTTTAATATTCATAGATATATCATTTATTGTGCACAGTAGGTAAATAAGGTCTGTAAAACACAATTCATGAATCAGAAATGTGGCAAAAATTTGTATGGCACTGCCATTTCTTATTAAAACCATTTCTGAAGACTTTTTCTAAGCTATTTTCTTTTCATTCTAGGATATTTCCATTTATTTCCAGTTATACCATTATGAAGAGCCACGGGCACTTCAGACAGACCAGGTTCTTCATTAACATTTTATTGATCAGGGAATATACATTAAGAAATTACATTCTCAAGTGTTTACAAACTTGTCTTTTATTCCTGCTCTTTTGCCTTAAAGCACGTTAACTTGGGATCATATATTTTTTAGCTTTCTTCAATTTACTCCTTAGTTTTGATTGTCTAGATTCAGCAGAAAGAAATTTTTCCAAGTGGAAATAATATGATGTGAACCCTTGATTAGATAAAAAAAAAATACAAAGAAAGAAGAGTGTAATAAGAGATTACTGGTGAGAGTAATTTAAAAGTTAGCTGTTGACTTAGTAAATTCAAGCTTTTTAGAAACATTTATGTAGGTTCAGATTATCCATTTATTACAGAATCAACATATGTAAGTGTGGTGTATTTCTATACTTGAATATAATGTAACTTTTAGTTTATTGAATGAATGAAATCATTATATCCTATAAAACGGCTGAGAAATTGAGCAGAAGCAGCTTTGCTTTTGTTATACTGAACTTGTGAAACACTAGAGACTTGGTTTCTGGTCAAAACAGTTGTTTCTGCCTTCATATTGTGGACATTCTAATTTAGGGAATTCCATTCTGTATACTTAATTTCCTTGAGAATCTTAACTGGAAATGATCTGCGTTATCCTCAGTCAGCCATGAAGGTCTGGTGTGCAGATGCTATATTTCATTCTCATGAAGTTACGGTGGTGGATAAATTGATTTCGTGACTTGGTGGGAAGACTAAAATTTGCTATGATACAAAGAATAATAAGGGCATATTTTCACATCATTTTTGGAGGAATGACCTGAATTTAGTAATTCTAAGTTATTTTTATCTTCTCCATTTCCCTACCAAATTCTAACTATACATCTATTTGTTTCTCATGACGGTGCATACGAAACACGTGGACTCAGAAAATACATTTATAAAGAATCACATCTTAAAGGACTAGCACCGAAGTCTTCTGTTTTAGAGAAGCATTTTTTAAAAAGTGATATAATTGAAAGAATAGTTTCCCCCACCCCACCCCAAAGGCAGAAACGTTCCAACAGTACTGTTTTGTCTCTATGTTTGGCAGGATAAAACCTATTGTGCGTGTGATTTAATGTTCATTTGCTGTTGCAAATGAATATGTTGTTTTAGAAAAATCTCTTAAAAGAAACTCTATCCAAAATGCTGGCATCTTAATGGGGGATATAAGGAAAGGAATATAAATGGGAGGGAAGTGGAAATTGAATGGGTAGAATAATGGTATAGATACATACCTTCTTACAGTTAATAGTAAAATCTTTTTTTGTGTGTGGTACGCGGGCCCTTCACTGCTGTGGCCTCTCCCGTTGCGGAGCACAGGCTCCGGACGCGCAGGCTCAGCGGCCATGGCTCACGGGCCCAGCCGCTCCGTGGCATGTAGGATCTTCCCAGACTGGGGCACGAACCCACGTCCCCTGCATCGGCAGGCGGACTCTCAACCACTGCGCCACCAGGGAAGCCCATAAAGTCTATTTTTAAATGCTTTATTTCTCTTGTATAAAAAAGGAAATGAGAAATGGTTTGTTTATTAAAAGAGTAAGTTCAGAGCCATCTTACCACTTAAGGAACTAGCATCAGTTGCTATGAACACAAATCTCTGGTCTAAGTTTTCTTAGCTGTGTAAATCAAGTAAATATTACACAATGACTTCATATGGAGGGAAGTACATTGCTAATGCTGTTTAGTATATCCCTTTATGTCCAAGAACTCTGTGGATTTGTTATTGCATCATTATAAGTTTTGCTTTAAATTTTAAATGTTTATAATATCATTTTGATGAAATTTTATTTTCATCTAGAACATGGTGACATTTTTATTTCTCTTTTTTCAGAGCATTAAGCTTATAGTATATGACTTGAGAGTAAGCATTACTGTGTCGAGATAACATATGTTCTTAATAGGTAACTGACACATAAAAGAAGAAAAATGTGATTTAATGAAGCAATTTCAGTATTTGTAACTTAACATATGGTTTGAAAAGAGGATAAAATCAATAAGCAATGTGAACCTAAAAGTTCACAGGCAAAAAACTACTTCTTAGGTTAGATTCCATGTTTTATGACATTTTAGTGTTGTGATCATTGAGGCTTTACTTACTCTCTCTGAAAAATATACTACAGAAAAAAAGAAACATTTCAAAATTTTATTTCAATTCTATAAATAGCATAGCATGTCAGTTTCTACTCTAATATGACAAAGAAAATGAAACACTTTTCCTCCATATTTCATATTAATTCACTCATCTATGTTGAACTATTCTTTACCCATCTGTATCTTTATATCAACTATATATGTTATGTAGGATCACAAAAATATATTAGGTATCTGAACGATATACAAAGAAATAATTTATCTCATAGAGAAGAGTTTCTTGTGATGAAACTTGTTATTTCTGGATTACTTTTCTTTTTCTGTTTCAGGATATTCTGAGAACTGGTACAATTGATGAACAGATTTTCCAAACACCTCTATTTAATTAAAAAAACAAAAGAGGATATATGTTTATGTATTTGTATGTCCATGTATGTAGGTAAATAATATACTATATAGTATATAGTTGTTACAGTTTAATTTGATGCTTGTCTTTACCAACCCAAACTTTCTTACCCATTAACTTCCCATAAGTGAAATATCAGTCTCCCCTTATTTGATTTCAATACTTATTTGAGGATATAATGAAACTAAAAGAAGGATATGGCAGTATGACTCTGATCTGCTTACTTTCTGATAGTTTCAGATGTGTTCCAGGATGCAGTAGCATGTTGTTACAGAAATGTATCCTCCTTTTCTTCTCACACTATAGCCGTGTTACATAACCATGTCCCTGAAACATTCCACAATCCATCCTCAGTCTTGGCCCTTAGTATGCTATCAACATGACCAAGCAGTTTCTTGCCTTACTAGAGGAAGTGGTCTACTATAAAATCTAGTTGAATTTTTGAAGTTCTCTTTCTATATTCTGAAATGGAGAGGCAAAGGCTATCATGCTAGGCTTAAAGATCAGAAAACTCAATTCCTAATGTAATGTATATTTGGAAAAATGAATTGTGAATTTTGGGAGCTATCTTTCAGAGGCTTATTCAAGATATGATATTATTAGAGGATAGTAAGCAAGGTCTAAGTCCATGTGTAAATGAGGATATGGGCATTATGTATGAGAAGGATGGGAAGGCATTTTGAAGGCCATCTAAATCATTAACAATGTTGACATTGACTTTATATAAGTACTGTGAATAAATATTTACCCCATACAAGCTCCTAACGCCTCACTATCCAAAAAATGTTTTCTAATGTGTTACTTTAAGGTATATGTGTGTGTGTATGTGTGTGTGTGTGTGTGCTTGTACACATGCTTTCATATAACTTTGTATTTGTAGTACTAATTTTCTGTCTGGTTTCCAAGAGGGATCACAAAATATACACAACTCATCTTCACTCTGTTCAATCAGTAAAAATTCTTCAGGAGCGCCAAGTGTCATGACAGATCAAGTTGACTACATTTCAAAGGTTACTTGAAATTTTTTGTAAACAATAATTGAGAGATAAAAATAGTTGGGAAATACAAGTGATGAAAATAAAATAACAAACATGGTAATTAAGGATTTATGTATTTTTGGCATGATTGTGCTCAGAAACATTCTTTGGTTACCAAGCAGCCTTACTGGTGATGCTTTTAAGAATTCTAAATTTAGATTTTTAATATGGTATATAACACACTGTATTTTTAAATAAGATAAATGAAAAATAAAAGTGAAAATATCCATTGTTACTAGTAAACATGTCTTCAATATGGGGGAAATGCAGAACACAAGGAACACAGTAGCAATGTCTGTGTAAGTGTAATTTGGGCCACTGGTTTATGACTTTCACCCCATGCATGTCCAATCACAAAGAAAATATTATTCTGGTTTTAAAAAAGTGAAGTTACTAAACACATAAAACTGTGATCTGTTAAAAATTAAATGTATTGATTGTTTTCAGTGAAAATTTACTGCTTGATGTATGATTAAGTGGTAATATTGCCTCACTCCCCACCTCTTGCAAAGCACTTGATCAGGCTCTATAATACATCAGTGATGAGAAGCTGTGGACAAGTATGTTAGAGCGCAGTGATGATGGAGATGATGTGATATGAACGAGGACTAGGGGAATGAAAAAAGGAAGTATAGAGTGATAAGAGAGATATTTTAGTGATCAATGCAACAGAGATTGGCATAGATTAACTGAAAGATCATGGAAATGTATTTGATGAGGAACATAAAGAAGAAAGAGGTGTCAAGGTTAAATTCTAAGTGTCTGGCTTTTGTGACAGAACAGATGTAACACTGAAATAGGGAACACTAGTAGTTAGGTCCGTTTGGGGTTACTTAGGGCAGCAAGAATGTTATTTCCAGTTAGGGGATATTGATATTCCCTGGAGATGTGAAGAAGGGAGAAAGAGACATAAATCTGGAGCTCAGAGGACCAGCCTGGCCTAGGGATCACATTGTTAAAAAATCTTTACATAGTTACTCATTGAAGTCATAGATGAATATGAGAATATCTAGAGATTATAGTGGAAAAAGAAAGGAGAACCTGGAACAAATTCTACAAGAAATTATCAATAAAGTCTAATGCTGTTAAGATATCAGATAGGATCATGTTTGAAAATATACTGTTGGGTTTATTAACATGGAGACCATGGGTAAACAAAGGACATATGGGTCTGGTGGGTCCAAATTGAAGTGGAGGGAAGCCTATTCCCTCATACTTACAATTTCCCTCCAGCCACAATATCTGTCCAGATGTTGCACATTCTGCAGCCAACATCTTCCTCCCCTCTTCATCTTCCTAGGTTTGCTTGTTCAGGAAAACCTTTTCTGACCTTACTGCCTACTTCAAATGTCTGTATTATATGGTTTTCAGAGATATTTATCATTCTTCCATTGACTTGAATTTTTTAAAAACTAATATTAGTCTCCTTTCCTAGAATTTAATCTTCATGAGAGTAGGACCATACTATTTTTACAGTTCATTTGTATCCCAAGCACCTCGTCCATTTTGGGACATTGTAGGGGTTTAAAAAATATTTGTTGAGAAAAAGAGAAGATATGGGAAGGAAAGATGAAGGTGCTGAAGGAGGGGAAAAGGAAAGAGAGTTAAAGCTATAAATTTTATTCACTAAGGGAGTAAATGAAGAACAAGAAGCCAGGGGAAATTAATAGACTTTCAGAAAAATATTAAGTAGATTATATGACTCCAATATGGAAAAAAAAAAAAAAAAAAAAACCTCAGAATGTAAGTGCAAACCACATGGATAAGTGAACCACTCAATTACACAACTTGATAAATTAAATAACTTGATAAACACAAACTCATATGTGACCACCACTGAGATAAAAATATGGGATTCTTTCATGTCAGTTTCCAGAAAATAGTCCCTCAAGTAAAACTAACATTCTGACTTTTTTCACTATACATTAGTTTTTCCTCTAATTGAAATTTATATAAATGGGAACATATAGTATTTACTTTTGGAGTCTGGCTTTTACTCAACATTATAACTATTAGATTCATTTTGATGTTTTGATCACTTTTCTGTAGAAAGTAGTCAACTAAAATCTCAAAATATACCTTCAGAGATTTTAAATTATTATTTTTAGAGGTATAATTTCCTTAGTCAAAGAAGAAAACAGAAATCTAAGATAATTTTCAGTGAATTTACATTTTGTTATCTATGTGGAAAAACTAATTTTTATGTCAAATATATATTCAGAAATATTTTGTATTTTCTCTCATAAATAACAGCCCCACAAACACAATCATCTTAATTAAAAATCCTGTAAATTTTATCCATTCTTTTATAATACTAGTGTTAGTTAAGACTTCAGCAAAGCCACATTAATTTTTTATGATAAAATTTACTTTTCATCAGTATTTTTTTGTTGACTTTTTAAAAATAGATTTTAGTTTTTTAGAGCAGTTTTAGGTCCACAGCAAAATTAAGTGAAATGTGAAAATTTCCCATATTTGCCCTGCTTCTCACATGTTGAGATTCCTCTGCTGTCAACATCCACATTAATTTTAAAATCAGCTTCATTGGATTATAATGTACATATAAGAAAATTTACCAATTTTAAGTGTAAATTTGATGAGTTTTGACAAATGTATACAATCATCTAGCCACCACTATAATTGTGATATGAACATTGCCATCACCCTCAGAGTTCCCTTATGCCCCTTGGCAGTCAATTCCCTTATTTCACCTCTGGCCACTTAAAATCACTTATCTGCTTTATGAATCTAAAGTTTTACATTTTCTTGGATTTCATAAAAGTGTCATCATAGAGAATATATCCTATTGTGGCTAGTTTCCTCTACTTATGAATTCTTTTAAGAGTCATTCTTGTTGCATGTAGTCTGCTCCATTTGATTCTTAAGTAGTGTTTCATTGTATGGGTATACCATAATTTATCTAGTCGCTAGTTGATGGAAATTTGTTTTGTTTTTTAGTTTTAATATTATGATAATGTTAATATTATTAATAATAAAGCTGTAAGTTTTGAATGCACATCTTTTTGTAATTACATGTTTTCAATTCTTTGGGGTAAATACGTAGCACTTAGACTGCTGGATTGTATGGTAAGCTTAAATTTAGAAGAAACTGCCGATCTGATCTGTTTGCTAAAGTGGCTATACAATGTTGCATTCTCACAAATAACACATGCAAATTCCACATCCTTATCCATACTTGGTGCTATCAGTATTTTTAGTGATAGCCAAAAAATAGTGTGTAGAGGAAGCCCATTGTGTTGATATTTTGCTTTTCCCTAATGACGCTAAGCCTCTTTTCTTGTGCTTATTTGCTATTTGCATTTATTCTTTGGTAAAATGTCTGTGCATATATTGTGAACATTGTTTAAATAGAGTTGTCTTAATATTATTGAGTTGCAGAAGTTCTTTATATATTCAGGATGCAAGTTCCTTTTCAGATATATGTTGTGAACATACTTTCTCCCAGTGTTTAGTTTAGCCTTTTAATTTTGAATAAGTCTAAGGATATTAACTGATGCTTTATGTCCTACTAGGTCTTTCTATGATGGAGAGTGGAAGCATGACCTATGATCCTTTAGCTCCAGATTATTTTTCTGCCTAATCTTTATAAAGTGGTTCTGTCTCCTTCCTAGAATAGTCTACTCTCACACATGAAATCAGTAGTTCCCCAAAGATTGAAGAGATCCCTCTGCTGATATACAAAGGTCTCTCTTATCCTCTGTGGAGAATTCTCTCCAGGACTCAGGTCAGCAAAGTCTAACTGCCTTGGTTTTTCAGAACTTGGTTCTCTGTATCCTCAATTCAATAAGAATTTTGTCTTATACTTGAGTCTTCTAAACCTCTCTGCCCTGAAGTCAGGATACTGCTTCCAAGAAACAAGCTGATGCAATTGTAGGGCTCGTTTTGTTAATTCCCCTTCTCTGAGGGACCCCAGTCCTGCACCACCTTTTGTTCAGTGTCTTCACACCATTGTTCTATGTACTTTATAGTTGTTTAAGGCAGAAGGGTCGATCTGGTCCCTGTTATTACACATTGGCCAGAAATCTTAGTCTTTACCTTCCATAATATTGGAAGTATTGTAAAAAATCCATAATGAGTAGATTGACAAACATTTCCATTTGAGCAAATTTTAATGTCAGGAATATCCATATTCAAATAGATTCTAATGAATTATTTGCAAAAGTGTTAAAATCATAAAGTAAGGTTGTTTCCTTAAATAATTTCTATGTTTAGACTTCTAATTTTCTATTTGTATCTTGAGTGACGCCTCCTTTCCTGATTCATATTGTTAACTTTTTTTGACATCTCCACTTGGTTGTCCCATAAGCACATCAGCTACCTCTCAATGCCAGATTATCCTCAATAGACAAGTGTTTCCTTAGAGAATCAGTATTTGGCAGAGGATGAGGTAGGATTCAATAATCACTCTAGAAGATTTAGTTTGAGTAAGACTGAATTAAATTACTTTTAAGTGTCCTAGTTGCCTAGCTCAGTTATAGGCAATTTAATGTAGTCATAGGCAATTTAATCAATCCACCTTCATTAATTTTCCATATGTTCTGCCATAGAAATTTTTCTAAAAATTACCTTGGATCATATAATCCCTCTCCTTACAGACCTTCCAGTGTTTCCATTGCCTGGAGGACAAAGCTGAAATTTAAACATGGTATCCAACATTCTTCACAAATGTGACTCAGGTTTATAATTCCAGCTTCATCTCTCTCTACCTCTCCCTCCTCAAGAATAGTATAATCTGGTGGTTAAATTTGTGGGCTCCAGAGTTCAGATGTTTTAATTCCTTAGCTATACATTCCTGCAAAATTTACCAAAATGCCCTAATCCTAAATTTAGAATACTCACATAACTGAATTTAGATAGTATCAGTAGTGCCTATTTCACAGGTTTGTGAGAATTAAATGAGAGTATACCTTTTCAAAACATATAACATGGTATCTGGTACTTGGGAAGTACTAAGTATATGTAATTCTTATTATTCCTTCTCAATTAGAAGAATTGTGTTAGTAACTAATTATTTATAACCATTTTTAACCAACCTCACTAGACTGTGTGTTCATTCAAGAGATTTGGAAAATTTATAATTAAGTCCGTTGACAAATATTAAATTGTGTATATACATATATATGCCTAAAAGCCTCCTTTTCCTTGCATTTAAAGATCTCTTATTTTCCCTGAAATATTTATTTAGTTGAAAAATAGAATTTGAAGGCCTGTATTCTTTCTACATTATAAAAATTTTTCTTAATTTTCCATTTATTTATTCAAGAGACAGTGTTCTTGTGCTTACGGCATTCACAGTGTAGATGTTAAATAAGTTACCACAAAAATGCATTTACAAACGTAGGCACGAATTCCAAAGAGAGGTAAAAAAGTTTCTAGAGCAGCAAAGAACAAATGAATCTGATTTAAGGGTTTAGGTAAGTCTTCTTTAGGTGGTGAATCATAGATGACATTTAAAGAAGGAGTAGAAGTCCATTTGTTTGGGGGTGGGAAAGTAGGAAATGCGTTGTGGACAAAGATTCTAAGGTGTAAGGGAGCATAATCTTCCAAAATGGCAATAGAAATTATTCATTAAAAGAGTGGTCACTAGAGTTATACTGCTACTTTCCAGTCCTTGAAGGGGAGAGGAGGTATATAGATGGCATGTCCAGAATTATAAATTTTAAAAATCATTTTAGTGTTGTCAAGCATTGAGCAGACAACATTGAAGAGCACCTAGAGTTAATGGGAGAAAAAGGAGGCTATTTCAGTCATCCAGGTTTGAGGTGATGAAGGCTTGGATGGATGTTATCAGTGGATGGAGAAACTTAGAGCAGGACCCGTTGATGGAATGAATGTGAAGTGAGAAAAAGTAAATAATGACTCCTAAGGTTCAAGCACCTAGATTCACGAACTGGTGTGAGAATTATAAGCATGTAGGCAACTCGTTCATGCTTTACACTTTTTAATTCAAAAGAAATATCTTGAATGATTTGGAATTTATTTATTTCCATTTTTATTACATTTTCTTTTATTTATTTTTAACATCTTTATTGGAGTATACTTGCTTTACAATGTTGTGTTAGTTTCTGCTTTATAACAAAGTGAATAAGTTATACATATACATATGTTCCCATATCTCTTCCCTCTTGCGTCTCCCTCCCTCCCACCCTCCCTATCCCACCCCTCCAGGCAGTCACAAAGCACCGAGCTGATCTCCCTGTGCTATTCGGCTGCTTCCCACTAGCTATCTATCTTACGTTTGGTAGTGTATATATGTCCATGCCTCTCTCTCGCTTTGTCACAGCTTACACTTCCCCCTCCCCATATCCTCAAGTCCATTCTCTAGTAGGTCTGTGTCTTTATTCCTGTCTTACCCCTAGGTTCTTCATGACATTTTCTTTTTTTTTTCTTTCTTAGATTCCATATATATGTGTTAGCATACGGTATTTGTCTTTCTCTTTCTGACTTACTTCACTCTGTATGACAGACTCTAGGTCCATCCACCTCATTACAAATAGCTCAATTTCGTTTCTTTTTATGGCCAAGTAATATTCCATTTTATATATGTGCCACATCTTCTTTATCCATTCATCTGATGATGGACACTTAGGTTGCTTCCATGTCCTGGCTATTGTAAATAGAGCTGCAGTGAACATTTTGGTACATGACTCTTTTTGAATTATGGTTTTCTCAGGGTATACGCCCAGTAGTGGGATTGCTGGGTCGTATGGTAGTTCTATTTTTAGTTCTTTAAGGAACCTCCATACTGTTCTCCATAGTGGCTGTATCAATTTACATTCCTACCAGCAGTGCAAGAGGGTTCCCTTTTCTCCACACCCTCTCCAGCATTTATTGTTTCTAGATTTTTTTTGATGATGGCCATTTTGACTGATGTGAGATGATATCTCATTGTAGTTTTGATTGGCATTTCTCTAATGATTAATGAAGTTGAGCATTCTTTCATGTGTTTGGTGGCAGTCTGTGTATCTTCTTTGGAGAAATGTCTATTTAGGTCTTCTGCCCATTTTTGGATTGGGTTGTTTGGTTTTTTTGTTATTGAGCTTCATGAGCTGATTATAAACTTTGGAGATTAATCCTTTGTCAGTTGCTTCATTTGCAAATATTTTCTCCCATTCTGAGGGTTGTCTCTTGGTCTTGTTTACGGTTTCCTTTGCTGTGCAAAAGCTTTGAAGTTTCATTAGGTCCCATTTGTTTATTTTTGTTTTTATTTCCATTTCTCTAGGAGGTGGGTCAGAAAGGATCTTGCTGTGATTTATGTCATAGAGTGTTCTGCCTATGTTTTCCTCTAAGGGTTTGATAGTTTCTGGCCTTACACTTAGGTCTTTAATCCATTTTAAGCTTATTTTTGTGCATGGTGTTAGAGAGTGATCTAATCTCATACTTTTACATGTACCTGTCCACTTTTCCCAGCACCATTTATTGAAGAGGCTGTCCTTTCTCCACTGTACATTCCTGCCTCCTTTATCAAAGATAAGGTGACCATATGTGCATGGGTTTATCTCTGGGCTTTCTATCCTGTTCCATTGATCTATATTTCTGTTTTTGTGCCAGTACCATACTGTCTTGATTACTGTATACTGTAGTATAGTCTGAAGTCAGGGAGCCTGATTCCTCCAGCTCTGTTTTTCATTCTCAAGATTACTTTGGCTACTCGGGGTCTTTTGTGTTTCCATACAAATAGTGAATTTTTTGTTCTAGTTCTGTGAAAAATGCCAGTGGTAGTTTGATAGGGATTGCATTGAATCTGTAGATTGCTTTGGGTAGTAGAGTCATTTTCACAATGTTGATTCTTCCAATCCAAGAACACGATATATCTCGCCATCTATTTGTATCATCTTTAATTTCTTTCAGCAGTGTCTTATAATTTTCTGCATACAGGTCTTTTGTCTCCCTAGGTAGGTTTATTCCTAGATATTTTATTCTTTTTGTTGCAATGGTAAATGTCAGTGTTTTCTTGATTTCACTTTCAGATTTTTCATCATTAGTGTATAGGAATGCCAGAGATTTCTGTGCATTAATTTTGTATCCTGCTACTTTACCAAATTCATTGACTAGCTCTAGTAGTTTTCTGGTAGCATCTTTAGGATTCTCTATGTATAGGATCATGTCATGTGCAAACAGTGATAGCTTTACTTCTTCTTTTCCAATTTGGATTCCTTTTATTTCCTTTTCTTCTCTGCTTGCTGTGGCTAAAACTTCCAAAACTGTGTTGAATAGTAGTGGTGAGAGTGGGCAACCTTGTCTTGTTCCTGATCTTAGTGGAAATGCTTTCAGTTTTTCACCATTGAGTACGATGTTGGCTGTGGGTTTGTCATATATGGCCTTTATTATGTTGAGGAAAGTTCCCTCTATGCCTACTTTCTGCAGGGTTTTTATCATAAATGGGTGTTGAATTTTGTCAAAAGCTGTCTCTGCATCTATTGAGATGATCATATGGTTTTTCTCCTTCAGTTTGTTAATATGGTTTATCACATTGACTGTTTTGCGTATATTGAGGAATCCTTGCATTCCTGGAATAAACCCCACTTGATCATGGTGTATGATCCTTTTAATGTGCTGTTGGATTCTGTTTGCTAGTATTTTGTTGAGGATTTTTGTATCTATTTTCATCAGTGATATTAGCCTGTAGTTTCCTTTCTTTGTGACATCCTTGTTTGGTTTTGGTATCAAGGTGATGGTGGCCTTGTAGAATGAGTTTGGGAGTGTTCCTCCCTCTGCTATATTTTGGAAGAGCTTGAGAAGGGTAGGTGTTAGCTCTTCTCTAAATGTTTGATAGAATTCGCCTGTGAAGCTATCTGGTCCTGGGCTTTTGTTTGTTGGAAGATTTTTAATCACAGTTTAAATTTCAGTGCTTGTGATTGGTCTGTTCATATTTTCTATTTCTTCCTGATTCAGTCTTGCCACGTTGTGCATTTCTAAGAATATGTCCATTTCTTCCAGGTTGTCCATTTTATTGGCATAGAGTTGCTTGTAGTAATCTCTCATGATCCTTTGTATTTCTGCATGGTCAGTTGTTACTGTTCCTTTTTCATTTCTAATTCTATTGATTTGAGTCTTCTCCCTTTTTTTCTTGATGAGTCTTGCTAATGGTTTATCTATTTTGTTTATCTTCTCAAAGAACCAGCTTTTAGTTTTACTGATCTTTGCTATCGTTTCCTTCATTTCTTTTTCATTTATTTCTGATCTGATTTTTATGATTTCTTTCCTTCTGCTAACTTTGGGGGGTTTTTGTTCTTATTTCTCTAATTGCTTTAGGTGCAAGGTTAGGTTATTTATTCGAGATGTTTCCTGTTTCTTAAGGTAGGATTGTATTGCTATAAACTTCCCTCTTAGAATTGCTTTTGCTGCATCCCATAGGTTTTGGGTCGTCGTGTCTCCATTGTCATTTCTTTCTAGGTATTTTTTGATTTCCTCTTTGATTTCTTCAGTGATCACTTCGTTATTAAGTAGTGTATTGTTTAGCCTCCATGTGTTCGTATTTTTTACAGATCTTTTCCAGTAATTGGTATCTAGTCTCATAGTGTTGTGGTCGGAAAAGATACTTGAAACAATTTCAATCTTCTTAAATTTACCAAGGCTTGACTTGTGACCCAAGATATGATCTATCCTGGAGAATGTTCCATGAGCACTTGAGAAAAATGTGTATTCTGTTGTTTTCAGTTGGAATATCCTATAAATATCAATTAAGTCCATCTCGTTTAATGTATCATTTAAAGCTTGTGTTTCCTTATTTATTTTCATTTTGGATGACCTGTCCATTGGTGAAAGTGGGGTGTTAAACTCTCCTACTATGAATGTGTTACTGTCTATTTCCCCTTTTATGGCTGTTAGTATTTGCCTTATGTATTGAGGTACTCCTATGTTGGGTGCATAAATATTTACAATTGTTATATCTTCTTCTTGGATCGATCCCTTGATCATTATGTAGTGGCCTTCTTTGTCTCTTCTAATAGCCTTTATTTTAAAGTCTATTTTGTCTGATACGAGAATTGCTACTCCAGCTTTCTTTTCATTTCCATTTGTATGAAATATCTTTTTCCATCCCCTTACTTTCAGTCTGTATGTGTCTCTAGGTCTGAAGTGGGTCTCTTGTAGACAGCAGATATATGGGTCTTGTTTTTGTTTCCATTCATCCAATCTGTATCTTTTGGTGGAACCATTTATTCCATTTACATTTAAGGTAATTATCGATATGTATGTTCCTCTTCCCATTTTCTTAATTGTTTTGGGTTTGTTATTGTAGGTCTATTCCTTCTCTTGTGTTTCTTGCCTAGAGAAGTTCCTTTAGCAGTTTTTGTAAAGCTGGTTTGGTGGTGCTGAACTCTCTCAGCTTTTGCTTGTCTGTAAAGGTTTTAATTTCTCCATCAAATCTGAATGAGATTCTTGTTGGGTAGAGTAATCTTAGTTGCAGGTTTTTCTCCTTCATCACTTTAAATATGTCCTGCCAGTCCCTTCTGGCTTGCAGAGTTTCTGCTGAAAGATCAGCTGTTAACCTTATGGGGATTCCCTTGTGTGTTATTTGTTGTTTTTCCCTTGCTGCTTTTAATATGTCTTCTTTGTATTTAATTTTTGACAGTTTGATTAATATGTGTCTTGGCATATTTCTCCTTGGATTTACCCTGTATGGGACTCTCTGTGCTTCCTGGACTTGATTAACTATTTCCTTTCCCATATAAGGGAAGTTTTCAACTATAATCTCTTCAAATATTTTCTCAGTCCCTTTCTTTTTCTCTTCTTCTTCTGGAACCCCTATAATTCGAATGTTCGTGCATTTAATGCTGTCCCAGATGTCTCTGAGACTGTCCTCAGTTCTTTTCATTCTTTTTTCTTTATTCTGCTCTGCAGTAGTTATTTTCACTGTTTTATCTTTCAGGTCACTTATCCATTCTTCTGCCTCAGTCATTCTGCTATTGTTCCCATCTAGAGAATTTTTAATTTCATTTATTGTGTTGTTCATCATTGTTTGTTTCATCTTTAGTTCTTCTAGGTCCTTGTTAAATGTTTCTATAATTTTGTCCATTCTACTTCCAAGATTTTGGATCATCTTTACTATCATTAGTCTGAATTCTTTTTCAGGTAGACTGCCTATTTCATTTGTTTGGTCTGGTGGGTTTTTACCTTGCTTCTTCATCTGCTGTGTGTTTTTCTGTCTTCTCATTTTGCTTATCTTACTGTGTTTGGGGTCTCCTTTTTGCAGGCTGCAGGTTCGTAGTTCCCATTGTTTTTGTTGTCTGTCCCCAGTGGCTAAGGTTGGTTCAGTGGGTTGTGTAGGCTTCCTGGTGGAGGGGACTAGTGCCTGTGTTCTGGTGGATGAGGCTGGATCTTGTCTTTCTGGTGGGCAGGTCCACGTCTGGTGGTGTGTTTTGGGGTGTCTGTGGACTTATTATGATTTTAGGCAGCCTCTCTGCTAATGGGTGGGGTTGTGTTCCTGTCTTGCTAGTTGTTTGGCATAGGATGTCCAGCACTGTAGCTTGCTGGTCGTAGAGTGAAGCTGGTGTTGAGATGGAGATCTCTGGGAGATTTTCGCCGTTTGATATTATGTGGAGCTGGGAGGTCTCTTGTGGACCAGTGTCCTGAAGTTGGCTCTCCCACCTCAGAGGCACAGCACTGACTCCTGACTGCAGCACCAAGAGCCTTTCATTCACACGGCTCAGAATAAAAGGGAGAAGCAGTAGAAAGAAAGAATTAGTATAAGTAGAAAGAAAGAAACAAAGGAGGGAGGGAGGGAGGAAGGAGGGAAGGAAGAAAAAAAGAAAGAAGATAAAGTAAAATAAAATAAAGTAAGATAAAATATAATAAAGTTATTGAAATAAAAAATAATTATTAAGGAAAAAAAACGGACAGATAGAACCGTAGGACAAATGGTGGAAGCAACGCTATAGAGACAAAATCTCACACAGAAGCGTATACATACACACTCACAAAAAGAGGAAAAGGGGAAAAAATCATAAATCTTGCTCTCAAAGCCCACCTCCTCAATTTGGGATGATTCGTTGTCTATTCATGTATTCCACAGATGCAGGGTACGTCAGGTTGATTGTGGAGCTTTAATCCGCTGCTTCTGAGGCTGCTGGGAGAGATTTCCCTTTCTCTTCTTTGTTCGCACAGCTCCCGGGGCTCAGCTTTGGATTTGGCCCCGCCTCTGCGTGTAGGTTGCCAGAGAGCATCTGTTCTTCGCTCAGACTGGATGGGGTTAAAGGAGCCGCTGATTAGGGGGCTCTGGCTCACTCAGGCCGGGGGGGTGGGAGGGGCATGGAGTGCGGGGCGGGCCTGCGCCGGCAGAGGCCGGCGTGACGTTGCACCAGGCTGAGGCGCGCCGTGCGTTCTCCCGTGGGAGTTGTCCCTGGATCCCGGGACGCTGGCAGTGGCGGGCTGCAAGGCTCCCCGGAAGGGAGGTGTGGAGAGTGACCTGTGACAGGCTTCTTGGTGGTGGCAGCAGCTGCCTTAGCGTCTCATGCCTGTCTCTGGGGTCCGCGCTTTTAGCCGTGGCTCGCGCCCGTCTCTGAAGCTCCTTTAAGCGGCGCTCTTAATCCCCTCTCCTCGAGCACCAGGAAGCAAAGAGGGAAGAAAAAGTCTCTTGCCTCTTCGGCAGCTCCAGACCTTTTCCCGGACTCCCTCCCGGCTAGCCGTGGCGCACTAACCGCCTGCAGGCTGTGTTCACTCCGGCAACCTCAGTCCTCTCTCTGCGCTCCAACTGACCGAAGCCCGAGCCTCAGCTCCCAGACCCCCTCGCCCCGGCAGGTGAGCAGACAAGCCTCTCGGTCTCGTAAGTGCTGGTCGGCACCGATCTTCTGTGCGGTAATCTCTCCGCTTTGCCCTCCGCAGCCCTGTTGCTGCGCTCTCCCCCGCTACTCCGAAGCTTCCCTCTCCGCCACGCGCGAAGGGGCTTCCTAGTGTGTGGAAACGTTTCCTCCTTCACAGCTCCCTCCCACTGGTGCAGGTCCCGTCCCTATCCTTTTGTCTCTGTTTATTCTTTTTTCTTTTGCCCTACCCAGGTATGTGGGGGGTTTCTTGCCTTTTGGGAGGTCTGAGGTCTCCTGCCAGCGTTCAGTAGGTGTTCTGTAGGAGTTGTTCCACGTGTAGATGTATTTCTGGTGTATCTGTGGGGAGGAAGGTGATCTCCGCGTGTTACTCTTCCGCCATATTCCCGGAAGCCAAACTACAAAAGAAGATTTTAAATGGTTAATAAGCACATAAAAAGTACTCAACTTCAGGGAAATGCAAATTAGGACCAAAATGAAATAACTATGGATACAGCCATTAGGATGGCTAAACTTTTTTTTTTAACAACTTTATTGGAGTATAATTGCTTTACAATGGCGTGTTAGTTTCTGCTTTATAACAAAGTGAATCAGTTATACATATACGTATGTTTCCATATCTCTTCCCTCTTGCGTCTCCCTCCCTCCCACCCTCCCTATCCCACCCCTCCAGGCGGTCACAAAGCACCGAGCTGATCTCCCTGTGCTATGCGGCTGCTTTCCACTAGCTATCTATTTTATGTTTGGTAGTGTATATATGCCCATGCCACTCTCTCACTTTGTCACAGCTTACCCTTCCCCCTCCCTGTATCCTCACGTCCATGCTCTAATAGGTCTGTATCTTTATTCCCGTCTTACCCCTAGGTTCTTCATGACATTTTCTTTTTTTTTTCTTTCTTAGATTCCATATATATGTGTTAGCATACGGTATTTGTCTTTCTCTTTCTGACTTACTTCACTCTGTATGACAGACTCTAGGTCCATCCACCTCACTGCAGATAACTCAATTTCGTTTCCTTTTATGGCTGAGTAATATTCCATTGTATATATGTGCCACATCTTCTTTATCCATTCATCTGATGATGGACACTTAGGTTGCTTCCATGTCCTGGCTATTGTAAATAGAGCTGCAATGAACATTTTGGTATATGACTCTTTTTGAATTATGGTTTTCTCAGGGTATACGCCCAGTAGTGGGATTGCTGGGTCGTATGGTAGTTCTCTTTTTAGTTTTTTAAGGAACCTCCATACTGTTCTCCATAGTGGCTGTATCAATTTACATTCCCACCAACAGTGCAGGAGTGTTCCCTTTTCTCCACAGCCTCTTCAGCATCTATTATTTCTAGATTTTTTGATGATGGCTATTCTGACCAGTGTGAGATATTTCATTGTAGTTTTGACTTGCGTTTCTCTAATGATTAATGAAGTTGAGCATTCTTTCGTGTGTTTGGTTGCAGTTTGTATATCTTCTTTGGAGAAATGTCTGTTTAGGTCTTCTACCCATTTTTGGATTGGGTTGTTTGTTTTTTTGTTATTGAGCTTCATGAGCTGCTTGTAAATCTTGGAGATTAATATTTTGTCCGTTGCTTCATTTGCAAATATTTTCTCCCATTCTGAGGGTTGTCGTTTGGTCTTGTTTATGGTTTCCTTTGCTGTGCAAAAGCTTTGAAGTTTCATTAGGTCCTATTTGTTTATTTTTGTTTTTATTTCCATTTCTCTAGGAGGTGCGTCAAAAAGGATCTTGCTGTGGTTTATGTCATAGAGTGTTCTGCCTATGTTTTCCTCTAAGAGTTTTATAGTGTCTGGCCTTATATTTAGGCCTTTAATCCATTTTGAGTTTATTTTTGTGTATGGTGTTAGGGAGTGTTCTAATTTTATACTTTTACATGTACCTGTCCAGTTTTCACAGCGCCTCTTACTGAAGAGGCTGTCTTTTCTCTACTGTATATTCTTGCCTCCTTTAGATGATTTGGAATTTAAATGGTGTTTTCTAAAAAAGTAGAAGATATTATGTTGCCTTGAGATAATCTTTGAAGATTGATAAAACATACAGTCCACTATTTGAAAGCAATATTTAAATCTTTATATCACACATTTAGAAATTGCTTAATAAGTGGGTGCTAGATAATTATATCAGTTAGATACATGATCACATTAACTGCAGGGAGAACAACGAGTATGTGTTTATCATGTAGTTGATATTGTGGTAATTCATGTCTACATGAGGTTAAATGGAGACTTTACTGATCAGATTATTCTAATAATTAGGTTCATATTTTTTCAAGTGGTTCTTTTATTCTTTTGAAATTACCTCACTTCTCTAATTTACGTTGTACATGGAGATATAACCACCGTAAAGTTTAAGCTAAGAAACTTTGAGTATCCAAAGAATTCTAATTTCGCTTTTACATTTTATTTTTTTATGGAAAATATTTATAAAAACAATTTTACTATTTGTTTTTATACATCATTCAACTGTCAATAAAAAATTTAAGTGTTTTCTCCAAAAAGAAAAAAATTCTGATACACTTCCACCAGAAATTCCGAGCCAGTTATAAATTTATTAGTATCATAGTTAACCTGACACAAATATTTCTAATTCACGTATATCTTTTTAAGTACATCTACATAAATCCATCTTGAACTTAGTATAATCCTATGGCTAAACTGAGTGTCGTAACTAGGATATAAAATTGCTAGGCTTAAAAAATATTGCTCAATTACAAATGTTATTCTCAATCAAGGAATAGATTTTCATTGAATTATTAATAAATTTTAATATATTTTTTTAATTTACCTAGGAAAATGTCACTTTCTCACATTGCCTCTTCAGAGCATTGAGAATTCATAGCTTATAATTACATTCATATAATATTCAATTAAATACACATTTAAACAATTCACTTTAATAATCTCCTGTACAGGAATTACAGAAGTATATGAAGTAAGTATTTATTTTTCTTTATAAGATTTAAATAATCTAAAAATAAATTTATTATATCACATCATGGTAATTTTTGAAAATATGTTTTCTAGACAAAGTTACAATCCATTGAATTAAAAAAAAATCCTCCCTGCTTTTTGTCCTCTCTAAAATTATATTGAATATATATCCTAAGTGATGATTTGAGTACTGGAATTACTTTTTCCCCAAAATTAATGCATGTGGGTGAAATAGTTCATCTATGAATGTTGAAAATTTTTTCAGGAATACTACCATTAATATGTTCTTTAAAGATGCCATTGGTGTAATTTATCATGTGAAAGCTCTGAAAACTGCTGTCGAAATTGAGAAGATGGAACACTCTTCAGACCTACTTCACAACATTTTCCTCTTTGCTGTACTTCTCAAAGAAAAACCAAAATTTAAGCAGCATCGCACAATATTTTGCCCTCATTGCTGTGTGAATGGGACCAAAATACCCCAATCAAAATAACCACCCTTATATTCTTTGACTCCATACCTCATGTGCTCAGAAGCACAACTATGGGGAAAAGTTTTACAAACATACTTTAAGTCACCAAACCCTTTCCATAGTTGTTGCCAAACTTCTACACAGTAGGAACTGTGAAAACAAGTGCCAAAACCTCACGTTCCTCATATAGCTTCTGACAGCTGCAAACCCTTAAGCTTCAAGTGCAGCTGCCTCGAGTAGAACGACTGAAAGGACCCACAAAGGCAGAGACACAGATTACATATGTTCAATAACTTTAAAGCAATAATAAGAATATGTGGTTATATTAAGGCCATTAGGCAAGAGGGAAATTGTACAAGCAGTCTCTAATTGACCTTGCAGGGAGACTCTGATCGCCGTTATTGTGCCTTCATTAGTCCCCAAATCATCTACTTTTGTTAGGATTATATAGTTTTTCAACACACAAACCCACACCAAATAAAGTGCAATTACATTGGTTCAGTTAGTACCCCATCTCTGATTTGTAATTTTCCAAGGAGCACCATTTGAACAGTTAATTCTTGAAAAGTCTAAAGCAACTCCTGGCACCAAATTATTACCAGGGACCCAATATATAGGATATATATATATACCCCAACATGGAGAATGGAAACTACACAGACATCTGAGCTACACCATATAAAAACAAAGAGCAAATTCAAGTAAAACCCCACATCTGATGAAAGTAACTTAAAACATGTTTTTCTTCCGAACTTTAAAAACTAGATTTGCCTTGCAGTTCTCTTGTTCCCAAGAAAGATCAAAATAAATTCAGTTAATACCTTAAATCTTCTTTCCCTTTGCTTTTTAAGGCTGTAGAAAACTGAACATTTGTGAATTGCTCTTCTATTCTTTTCAGCTTCTAACTGACTTTATTCAGTTGAATGGACACACACAGAAGCTGGCATTTAAAGATTTTTTCTTGTGGACCTGGGCAAGCTGAGTCCCCATCTCTGCCATTTTAGCGCCATTATATTAATTTATGCCCAATCTCTGTGTTTAAACATCCAATTTTTTCAAACATTCATCCTTAGAGGCAAAAGAATAATCCTGGCGTTAGAAAAAAGTGAAGTCTAAGAATAATTTAAATGTGAATTCAGGCTAATGTGTGTTTAAGCTCTTAGGCATCATGAGTTTCAATTTATAAAATACAAAAGACATCAACATTATAATGATCAACTCTTACTGCCTATTCTAATGTAAGGCACAGGTACAGTGTTAAAATTTGGGAGGGGGGCATAATTCTAAACAGTTATTTAATTTAGGGTTTAACTTCCTCCTCCGCCTAAACTTTAGTTATAGTTTAAATGAACAGATTTGTGCTACTATAGTTTTCTTAATGGATGTCTTTTACAGAGTCATATTTTGTAAGCATTTACTTTTCATCCATATTATATTTATTTAATCAACCTCTATTGGGATAAGTAGAACATTTTCCACTGTTGTATATATATATATATATATATATATGTACATATATGTGTATGTGTATATAAACATATATATACACACATATATATGTGTATTATATACACATAAATATATATAAGATTGTGATGAATATCTTCGTAAATAAAGTTTTGATAAGATTCAATATTCCTGGAACAGTGAGATTTATCTTCAACTTCTGCTTGAAATGTACCCCTCCCAGACATCTCACTGCTTCCTGAAATTCATTGCTCAAGAACTTGCTACTGTTTTTGGGTTTTGTTTGTTTTTAAATTTCTTTCTTTCTTTGAGACTGTTTTGGATGCTACATGTAGATGAGGAGGAACATGTGCCAACCCTCCTTTCCCACACTAAATGTAGTGAGAAGTATGACATCAAACCCCAGCTGCACGAGGCATTTATGGATCTAGGGAGATTCTTTATCAAGGAGTTTCCAATGATCAAGAATGCAAGCTTGCTTCATTCAGATCTGCACACAATGATCCCTCCCTCTAAAGCCTTTTTATATTAAATTGAGTTTGAATCCATTCCTCGGTGAACTTTCATCTTGAGCTAATTATGACTCAGTGCTGCTTGGCCTTAGTAGGCTTCTGTGGCTTAGGATATGGTTTTGAAACACTGCCAGATGAATGCAGCCAAGTGTGGCACACATGGAGTATTGGCCCATTGGCATCTGGGGAAACAAGATGAGAGCTACCTGTCTTCTCTGAGTGTGGCTTCTTTGTTTTCTCTTCAAAATACCTGTTTTAAGGGATGAAATATATAGATGCAGGCCAAGGTCTGTGTATTTTTTGTGTTTGTGCACACATGTATCAACAAAAATGTGCTAGACAATACAACATAGTTTCAGTATTTTTCTTGAAGCTATTTTGGAATTAAATCACATATGGCATAAAAGTAATTCATTGAATTGGATACCAATAAAAGATAACTGAAATGTATCCATGCTAATTCTGTGCCAGTCACCTTTCATTTCTTAACCCATGTAATAATCTAGGAAGTGGCACAACTTATCCCCTTTTGAAAGCGAGTGAACTGAGGCTTAAGAAGTGTCAGTTACTTGTCCTGTCACCTCTGTGAACCAGGATTCAAACCCAGGCCATCTACATAACACATCTTGTTCTTAACTACAAACACCAACCCATTTCTATTACAAAGATAACTTTAAGTCTAGAAGAGGTGTTGAAATAATAGAGATAACAACTATGCTGTTCTTAGAAAAATTGTATCTAGGCTAGGCTTCCTGAAGAAAATTGAGGTGGTAAATAGATTTTTCATAATTTAACTTGGGCTGATTATTTTAAACAACTGTAAGACACTACTCAGTAAGTGTGTGTTTGTGTACATATATAATGGTAACATTTATCATCCTTTAGTAGGCCTGCTAGGGGATGTTTCTCCCTAGTGCGTTCTCCTAATGGAACCCGTTTGTGTGCTGTGTAGATGGCAAGGCCTCCCTGGTGGCTGGTCTCTCCTCCTTAGATGCATTTCTCCCACAGGCTCATAGAACACTGTCCTACTGTATGGAGGTGAAATGGAGGTTGTGAAATGCAGTTCATGTTTTCATTCTGGCTTTGACTGAACATCTGCTCACCCAAGACCAGCTTTTTTTAGTTCCATCTACTCATTACTATGGTTACCATGGTATATACTCTATTTTAGGCCTGTATCTGTTGGCGTGTGGCCATTCTCTCTGGGAGGAAAAAAGAAAAAGTTTTCCAGAGCTAAACTGGCCTTCTATTCAGTAAATATGGTAATTTTTGCCTATGTTGAGTTTCCTCCCCTCCTCTTTCCTTTTTTGTTTGGTGTTCTTCTGTTTGAAAAAGGATCTTTCCATCCAACTTTTTTGTGTGGATTTAACTACACATTTTCTACTTAATTACTCCCTCTGTTTTGAAAAGTTTCCCCTTAATTGCACTCATATAGGGTTTGTTTCTATAGTCATTGTGATAGTTAAATGTGACAGTTGCCTGCTTATATTCTTCTAAATATGGTATCTAGGAAGAAAAAGTTCTGATATTTCTTGAAGAAGATCACGCTGTTAGTCTGTTAGTAAATTTTAGCCACACTGTAGACCTGTGTTGTTCAATAGAATGGTAGCCAGTAGCCTTGTTTGGCAACTGAGCTCTTCAGTTGTGCTAGCCTGAGTTCAGTTTTGCAGATTTTGAAGACCTAATAGGAAAGAAAGAATGTAAAATATCCCAATAATTTTATGTTGATTACATAATGATGGCATGAAATAATAATATTTTTGTTACAGTAGGTAATAAAATGTATTATTAAATTAATTTCACTTAATTTTTTTACTTTTTTAAGGTGATTACTAGGAAATTTAAAATTAAATAATGGCTCACATTGTACTTTAATTAGACTTTGCTGCTTAAACCACTTCTGAGAGTTGAGATATCAGTAAACACACAAACAAATAACAGTAATTAGTATATTCATTATTTGGGGTCATGTTTGAATTCTTACTGCGGGCTATAATAATTTCTTTCTTAAATGCATGTCTCCATAGTTCATAAATGTCTGTCATTTAAAGGCAATATGTTTGAATATCCTAAGAAAATGTGAATCACATAATCTTTACCTTCCAGCAGGGAATAAACAGTGTCTGTGTGTGTGTGTGTGTGTGTATGATAGGTAGATTGATTGATAGACAGATAATATTATATATATATAAAGATATATAGTTTCTCAATTGATCTAATAAATTATTATCTTCCACAATTATAACTTCTATATGCCAATGTAAAAATATCTCTTATCAGGGAGTAAACCTTCATAGTCAAAATACACATGCAAAAGATCTGAGGAATAAAGACATAAAACTCATGTATTTTATTATGAAAGGGGAGTAGTCCATCATATCAAAAACAATTAAAATTATGTTAAAATGTAGCTATATACATTTTATAAGCCTATTATCTTAGGTTCTACATGCAACCAATATTAATAATAAGTTTATAATGGGGAGGAAAGAATTACTCGGGAATCATAGGAATTTAGAGAATTTTTCCTCCCCATCTCATAGAATAGACCCAAATTATTTCAAGTCCTGTAATTGAAGTTTATATGGGTGAATCTGAGTCAGTAAGGACATTTGAAAGTACTTATAATAGGAATTATATACCCAATATTAGAAATTGGTAATACCTTTTAGAAACATTTTCACCCCAAAAAGGCAAAATAAAATAAATTTAATGTTTTATAAACCATTTATTTTAATTATCTTATTTACTTTATTTTTAATTTTATTATAAATTATAAATAAACCTTAGTTTTCTGGAAATTTTTTTCACCCATAAAGCATGATCTCAGGTAAAAATTAGGTTAAATTTTCTCTAGAATTAATTGTAAAATACTTCTGACATTACTTTGAAATCTATTTCACATATAATATATTAATAAATTTATAAAAATAAAATTTATAGAATAGTAAATGTAAAAATGGCAAACAAATTTGCATTTCCAAAATATTTACTCCTAGAAAAGACCAATCCATACATTTGGAGTCATGTAGACAGAAATTAATAGTAGGTTTAGTCTTTGATTACTTGCTACCTTTTAGTCAATTAACTTTTAATAGTAAACTTTGTTCTTGGTATTTAATCAATTGGAAGAAAAGTCAGGCATGGATATTCACTTTTTTTTTTTCCATTATACTTCGTGGACTTTAGGTGTATACCAAAATCTGTTAAATACTGTAGATAACACAGTCCAGAATCTGAAAATTACTTCATTCCAGTACATAGTTTAAGTTTCTGGCAGTGGAACACCATGTAATATGGGAAATTTGAAAATTGTTTCCCTTTAAGTTTTTTTTTTTTAAACATATTATTTATTTATTTATATTTTTGGCTGTGTTGGGTCCTCAATTACTGCTGCGTGCGGGCTTTCTCTAGTTGTGGTGAGCGGGGGCTACTCTTCATTGCGGTGCGCGGGCTTCTCATTGCGGTGACTTCTCTTGTTGTGGAGCACAGGCTCTAGGTGCGTGGGCTTCAGTAGTTGTGGCACGTGGGCTCAGTAGTTGTGGCTCGCAGGCTCTAGAGCACAGGCTCAGTAGTTGTGGCGCACAGGCTTAGTTGCTCCGCGGCATGTGGAATCTTCCCGGACCAGGGCTCGAACTCGTGTCCCCTGCCTTGGCAGGCGGATTCTTAACAACTGCGCCACCAGGGAAGTCCCCCCTTTAAGTTTTAAAAATAGCTTCCTTGATGCCCCAAGCCTTAGAATTCATTTAACTCCTAACAGATACTTAATCTCTGTATTCACATATAGCATGTCTTGGATAAAAGTCACAAACTGAAAACAAAAGAGAAAAATGTCACTACTCATCGGCATTGTGCCTTTGAACATTTCCTTTCTCTAAAATATTTCAAATTAGCACATGTACCAAACTATATCTTCTGACTTTCTAGCCTTGGAGCAATATTTTTTTCACCTGAATTTTTTTTTTTTTTTTGGAGGGTGGGTTTTTCATGGCAAGTCGGAAGGGTTTGAAATTTTGAAATAGTAATGAGAATGTTTTGGTTGCTTTCTATGAATTAGAGGCAACTAGTTTCCTAGTTACTTTTTTTTCCTTTTTTTGCTTGTTTTAATTTCTTCTGCGAGTTCTGAGAATTTTGATAAAGAGGCAAATGAGGAGTTTAAGAGTATATAAGAGTATAAATGAGGAGTATAGAGTCATTGTGGGAAATCTGAAACATCATCATTTTCACGTTACAGGGTTATTGAAGTTGCTTATAGCCAATAGAGAGTCATTTTCTTGTGTTGCATTTCTACAATCTGGTGGAAGCTAAACACCAAAGTAGGGACAATCAAGGGAGGCTGTAAATGTGTTTGTGATGAGGACATCGATTGTAGCTCCAACTGAGAACTTTGGAAGATTGTGATTTTACCAGGTATTTCTAAATTGACACTCACATGCAGTATGTAGGCACTATTGCCATTTCCTGTTTTACATAAGAAACTTTCCATCAAAGCTGGATTTTTGTCTCAAAAATCGTGTTAATGGAACTAAATAAAGAGGTAATTAATGGACACCCTAAAGCAAGCCTGAAACAGTCTTCAAGGCAGCAGTCCTAGACTGAATCATGACTTTTAAAAACATGAGATTGCATTATTTCTCTTTCTTATCTTAAATAATACAGTGATTTGTAACCCTATGATGTTAAATTGTTGTATTGACAACATGCCTGCTGTGAGTAGAGACATTTGAAAATAATCTCTTTGGGTGTAGCAAACTTTATAAAGTTACTTAATTTTTAAATATGCTCAAGAACTATGAATATTTACTCGGAAGTAAAAGCTAATATGTAGTAATCACTTTAAATGTTTTTTCTTCTACAAGTTTTTTCTGTGAAGCACACATCTATCTAGCTACCTGTTTATCTATCTATCTATATCTCAAAGCATATCAGCCCCTATTTCATTAGTAGAGCATATGAAAATAGACAAATACTTCAATTTATCAATGCATTAGATTTATTATGTATACAGCCATATGTTAAGTTTATATTCCTTTAACTATACTGAATTGCCACTGAAAAACCAAAAGATTAGTTTCTTCATATTAAGACAATTCCAACTGATCTTGCTTAATTTTAGCCATTACTTTGAAAGCTTACTCCCACTTTGGCCCAGGATCTAATATAGAGAATTTAGGAATTAATAGACCTTTACTTATTTAGACATTTACATTTCAACAGACTACTGTCCAAGACAGCCTAGACTAGAATTAAGTATTGATACATCCCTTCATTGGCAGTGCATCTGAGTACTGTGAAAAAAAATAAAAGAAGGTAATTACATTTTCATGAATAAGAATTTGTAATTATTTACAATCATGTCAATCACATTTTAATGTGCAGTGGATATAGTGTCTTTTTTTGGAAATGAGTCACTGGGATTTAGAATGTTGGGTTTATTTGTAATATCCTGATGGAAACATCTGGTATGAGCCGCTTGTAAAACTCATAATGCCACACCAGTACTCACATTAGCATGTTGCGTGATTCAGTGAGCTATGTAAGTCTTATTTTTTCTTTTTTTTTTTGCGGTACGCGGGCCTCTCACTGTTGTGGCCTCTCCCGTTGTGGAGCGCAGGCTCCGGACGCGCTGGCCCAGCGGCCATGGCTCACGGGCCCAGCTGCTCCGCAGCATGTGGGATCTTCCTGGACCGGGGCACGAACCCATGTCCCCCGCATTGGCAGGCGGACTCTCAACCACTGCGCCACCAGGGAAGCCCTTTCTTTTTTTTTTAATATATATTTTTTATTTTTATTATTTTTTATGTTTTTTTTTTTTATACGTAAGTCTTTGGATCCTTAGTTGGAACTGTCTCTGAAAGAGTATTGGTAAAGGAGTAATGAGTAATGGTAAAAACAAGTTACTGAGTGAAAAAGAAAGACAACTGAATCCTGCTTATGACAATTTTGTGAATGAGCTGTAAAGATATTAGTAGGAGTCAGAGATTTTATTTACATTTTTGGTTCTATACTTCATTCAGGCAAATTGTATTCTTCCCAATGTGCCAGAACATTTTGTTAATAACAGGAAAATACCTCATTGCCATTGGGGTTGAATAGGCTCTTTTCCACATTCCTATTTTATTTCAGCAGATTGGACTCCCCTTCCTTCCATTTCTCCTTTTTCTGCCACCAAAGGAGCATGCATGCACACACACAGACTTCATTCCCTCTTATTACTTGCCAGCTGTAAGACTGAAATGCCGAACTCTAAAATGTGTTTTTTTTTCAAACAGCAGCAGCAACATCTGGATCTATGCAACTTTAATCTTGGCTGGTTTCCTTCTTTTCCTTTTTGGCCTTCCAGACACCTGTGGACGTCCTGTACATACACAATGACATCAAACCATAGTTGGTAATCTGATTCTCTTGGTATAATGAACAATGATTAGTTAGAAGCATATAAAACCACAAACTGCTAGTAATAAAGAACAAGTTCAATGCATTACAGACAGGGGGCAATGAAAACTCCAGTTAAAAATTAAGTGAATTTAAAACAGTTAATGAAAACTAGAGTCACCTGAATCTTCTATTTTCAAACTTTATTTTAAAAGTGTTGGTTGGGATTAAAAGCAGAAAAGCACCTTTTGTTTAAGGGGGAAGGCTCTTGTCATAAAATATCAAACCTTGATTTCGAGCTACAAGAACTTGGGAAGGAAGCCAAAAAATTCTTCCAAATACCCCTGGCAAATTTCTTAATCATCTTGATACTTCTATTTTTTGATACCTCAAAGTTCCTAATGTCTGTCTTTTTGAGCTCCAAGCTGAATGACTGCAAAGTGGGATTTGGAGATTATTCAGAAAAGCAATCAATAGTTCCAAACAGAAAACCATGTCTGTCACAGGTATCGATTGCTTGAAACTCCACTCTACGTATTCATGGTATTCAAATGTGAAGCCTGAGATATAGAATTTGATGTACAAAACCTAACAGTATGTGGTGCTGGTCTCTCTTTCCATGGCACGGACTCAGTTTATATTTTGAATGCTTCAGCTAACTACCTTCAGGTATGGATATCAAAGAGATAGATATAGGACAAAGTCCGTTCCTATACTTACTGATTCTCTTTGATTTAATAAAATCCAAACCATTCTTATTTCAGAGTATAAAATAAAGACCATTATGGTTGTTAGCATGAGCTCATGGAAGAGTTGGATGAAAAACTGTGCTTGTAAAATTCTAAAATACCTAATCATTTAAGTGTGCAATAAATAAATTGAATTACCCCTACCATGCCCCATGTACCATAGGGGGAAAAAAGTTGTGGAAAATTAGTAGTGCAATCAATGGCAGATGACTGTTTTGGGTGGTAAAGGAAAAATAAATTAGGTAATATCCTTTCAATGGTAAAACAGATGAAAGGGGACGTGCTTTTCTCATTTTACCTCCTCACAAACTCTGTCACTGTCTTCAAAATGTCTACTTATGGGGCTTCCCTGGTGGCGCAGCGGTTGAGAGTCCGCCTGCCGATGCAGGGGACACGGGTTCGTGCCCCGGTCCGGGAGGATCCCACATGCCGCGGAGCGGCTGGGCCCGTGAGCCATGGCCGCTGAGCCTGCGCGTCCGGAGCCTGTGCCCCGCAATGGGAGAGGCCGCAGCAGTGAGAGGCCCGTGTACCGCAAAAAAAAAAAAAATGTCTACTTATGATACTTACCTGAACAGATGATATTCATTGGAAACACTGAAAAATCATAGATCTTATTATTTAATGTTTTGTTATATATTGTCTTCATTGGTTTTTTAAAAATTGTTTCAAAATTTTGATATTAGGTTCCCTCATTGTTCAGTTGGTACATTTAAAAAGTCATTGATCTCATCTATTTTCTTTATTTTTGATATAGAGATTATTGTTATCCTTATTTTGTGAGTTATACTATAAAATATTTAAGAAATGACCTAAATCATATTAATATCATAAAAGATTTTTTTAGACTCCTTTTGAATTCCCAATTAACTGCATTTTTAATAGATCAACCACAAAGTTGAGCAATGGAACATATATCCAGGGCGTAAAATATTTATTTCTGCTTAATATGAGCCACTGATGCCATAAAATAAATTGATATAACTGATCACATGTTTCTTTTACTTGACTTACTTCTTATGGGAATCTCTTTTTTTCTATATCACACCTTTATACTTGGCCATTAGGTAAGAATGTGGGGCATTTCATTGTTAATCACTGTGATTGGCTCAAAATCTCTGTAATTGAGTAAATCATATTTGGGGCACATCAATTAAACCATCAAGTACAAGCCCTAAATTTGCCAGAAAAATAATACCATAAAATTATTATAGGGTAGGACAGTAATTCATTAAAGGGCCACAAAGGACCCATGTGAAGGCATACAGAGAGAAGTGCAAATATGTGAAGTAAAATAACATAACTTTTGGAATTATACACCGTATTCTCTCATTTTTTACTAAAACATTTTATATATCATTGACATTAATGATTGTTGTTTAGAGAAATATAGGATAACAGTATATTTTATAGAAGTTTGGTAAACAAAACCGTGGTCCCAATCTTATTTCAGATTTTCATTGTTGTCCACTTGGACTATTTTAATAGTCGTCTGATCTGATGTCAGTTTCTCTTCTAGGTTTCTGGGAGAATGTTCCTCCTAAAATTCTGCTACATTTATGTTTCTCCTCTGATTAAAATACTCCTCAACACTTTTGTCATGACAACCTCTCAAACTCCATATTTTGCCTACTTGTTTCATTAAAATGTCTTTTGACACACAAAGCTAGATGTAATTCCTTGAATATTAAATGTTTTACTGCCTCCATGCCTATATACATACTGTTACCTCTGCCTGGAATGTCCTCGTTGAATCTGACCCTACTTCGCTATATCCCCATGTGCCTGGATCAATCTGATAAAAAATCCCAGGTTAAAATTACTTCCTCCAGGAAATCTGTGAGCCTGAGTTGGAATTATTCACCCCGTACTACCTCTGTATCTTTGGTTTAGTTACGTTTTTCTACTTCTCTCCCTAATGAATTTACATTTTTACCTCCTATGGGATTTTGAGTTTCTTTAGGGCTGGAACCACATGCTATTTATACCTGTGTTTCCTGTGTCTAGTAGAGTGCCTACATGCTTAGTAAATATCTGTTGGATGAACAAAAAAAAAACAAATGGGTCAAAATGAAGAAAAGTCAGTTCAATAAAGGGTATTTTTGCTCTCTATAAACTTGCCATAGATTGTTGAAATAGATCAGCTGTAATCAATTGATTCAGTGTGGATAAAGATACATCTCATCTGAAAAGAAACCTTCAAAGATCTTAAGTAAAAGAAGTAATGTTTCATCTTTCATAAAGATAGAGACTTTTCATATATAAAAGCTCCTTATTCTGGAAATTGCCATCCATTTCCTCTCTCTCTCCCTCCCTCTTTGCCCCCTTTGCTTTCTCCTTTCTCTCTCTTTCTTCCAAGAACTAGCATTTATTATATGCCAGAAATGTCTCTAGGATATGGTGTTAAGGGGGTCATTAATGTTTATTTATGGTTGCCCAACTCTCTTGTGACGGTGCAAATGAGATTTTGAAGTGTAAAGATGGGGACGCTAAAATATTTTTCCACATAGACTGCCATAAAAAATAACTGGTTTCTATTATTTCCTGTCCTTACGCACTTGACTCTTTTCTCGTTCTCTGAGTAATATTCCTAAAGATTATAATGGCCCTTTTATTTCTTTATAATTTATAAAAACACTTATTTTTACAAAGGGAATTATATGCAATCCAGTAAAAACAGGCTATTTAAAAATAAATGGAGCCACCCAGAAATTAAAGATTTAATTCATAAAACTCAAAACTATAATCTAACAGCCATCATCCCAACAAATTCAAAAATGCTATAAATTATCTTTGTGTTTTATTTATTTCGTGGCAAATGCATACAAATATTATGTTGTTGCCCTTAATCCAATTTTGAATTTTATCACAGGCTAAAAGACCTTGCAAAAAGGAAAACAGCCTTGAGGGCTATCCATTCATCAAAAAGACCATGTACCATAGCTGCTTTTCTATACTGGAGTTTGCTGTATTTGCATGCTTTTAGGCTTGAAATCTGTGATTAAATGCTACATTCTTACATTAGCTAGCAGGGTGAAAGTTACGAAGCTGGAACTAGTTCAAAACAATGCAGCTTTGAAAAAATAAACTCATATCTGTAAAATGATAGTTCTAATGTACAAATAGTAACTTCATAGATTTTTAAAAGCTCTCTTATATAGAATTATTCTAATCTTACAGGATTCAAGAATATTTTTACATACTCTCATGCTGTCTCTGTTAGGAATGACACATGCTCTTTGATACTACCTTGACTATATATGAACAATCCTAGTATAATTCTTGGCATACCTCAAGAGCTCAGTAGTTCCCACTTCCTTTGCCTGCCTGCTTTTCTTTCTCCCTCCTTCCCTTTCTCTCTCCTTTTCTTCCACTACGCATCACGACCACTACATTTACGTGACGTCTTCCCTGATTGTTCCAGTTAAAACTGACTACTTGCTTCCTAACTACCACTGAACATACCTAATGGCTTAGAATTAAGTTATGTTATGAATTTTACCTTGAAAGGTCTTTTCAAATTCTCTCATATATAAATGTTCACCTCCCTGGAAATAATGTAAATCTATCGAGGGCGGAGATCAATTCATTGGCAGATTTTGCACATTTCAGACTATTGTACTTAAGTGGGCCTATCACAGCCTCCAAAATTATTTTAAACTCAAAGATATACATAAAAACATTTAATAGACACATATCATTGAGAAATCCTATTTTTTTCACAATTCAATTACTGTTTTACAAAGTAAAAACGAATTACTCCATATTTTTCTATCAACTATAGAATGACTATGGACTTTACATATATTATCCCAACCTGAAATAAGTCAAAAGCAAATAATTTAAGAAAACCTTTTTTTATGGTTTAAAAACACTTTAATTTATAATATTTTTTTCTCAAATTATAGAATTGGCCAATTTAGAATTTAGCCAGAAACCTTTATTTAACCATTACCACTATGAATGCCCTTGCATATCTCTCCTCTGAACTACTGAAAAGCTGTCTAAATGATCACCACGATTGCACAGGCAGCTCTAATCACCTCTACTCTGCTGAGTTGCCAGAGTGGTCCTTTTAAAATATGCCAGATCATATCACTCCTTTGCTCAAAACCTTCCAATTACTGGCAGATCTCCCATGGCCTGTTGAGTCCTTCAAAGTTCACAAGGTTCTTCATGTTCAAGCTCCCTCATACCTCTCTGATTTCATCTCCCACCATGTCCCTCTCTCAGGGCATTGCAGCCACACAGGCTTCCTTGCTGTTTCTAAAATATTATACTTCACCTGGATATTTTGAGTCTCTGATGCCTCAGGCTCTTCTCATAGATATCCTGTGGCAGACTTGCTCGCTTAATTCAGATCATTATGCAAATGTGACCTCATTAGAGAAGTTTGTTCTGACCCTTCAATCTAAAATAGCACCTCTCACCACCCTTTCTCTCTTTTTCCCCACTTCGGTAGTTTGTGGTTTTTTAATATAATTTAATTTATTTCTTCATTTATTTATTGTCTCTCTCCTTTCCCTAGAATACAAGTTTCATAGGGCAAGGACTTTCCCTGTCCATTTGTCCATCTAGACTCCAAAGTCTAGAGCTGTGCCTGCCCCATAGTTGACATAAACTGAATATTTGTTTAAAAGATGTATATAATATACATATACTATATGATATATGCATACACACACACATATATTCCTTTGTTGTAGGTGTGTAGGCCTATTACAAAAATAAGGACAAATAGAAATTATTGCATATAAACTGTTTATTACATTAGGTGTGGCACTCCTTTTCATACTCTATTATGCAGTGAATGTCTTTTTTCTTTCCACTCAAATATAAGCTCTTTGAAGAAAGGGGTTGATTACATCTACTTACTGTTAGTGTTACCTACAATACTCAGTACATGCCTTATACATTTTATCAAACAGTAAATATCTATTTAACGTTGAAAACATTATTTTTGAAATTATTTTTGTGGTTGATAATTTTTTAATTTACTTTATTAAACTATAGTTGATTTACAATGTGTTAATTTCTGCTGTACAGCAAAATGATTCAGTTATACATATATATACATTCATTTACATATTCTTTTCCCTTATGGTTTATCACAGGATATTGAATATAGTTTCTTGTGCTATGCAGTAAGACCTTATTATTTATCCATTCTATATATAATAGTTTGCATCTGCTAATTCCAAATTCCCAATCCATCCCTACTTCACCTTCCCTCCCCATCGGCAACCAGAAGTCTGTTCTCTATGTTGGTGAGTCTGTTTCTGTTTTGTAGGTAAGTTCATTTGTGTCATATTTTAGATTTGTGGTTTATAATTATAATGTACTCAGGGATATTGTGACTCTTCTTACCATTTTCACTGGTATTGCAGTCTATTTAACTAGACATATTGAAAAATTTCAGAAGTAAACAATTCATTAGTTTTAAATTACCTGCTGTTCTTAGTAGTGTGATGAAAACTTACACTCTCCTGCTCCATCCGTGTGTTCATCATGTCCCATCCCTTGGGCATTTAGTAGGCACCTCCGTTATCATGGCTGAGATACGGCAGTGTTTGTGTTCAAGTAACCCTTATTTTACTTAATAATGGCCCCAAAGCTCAAGGGTAGTGATGCTGGCAATTCAGATATGCCAAAGGAAAGCTGTCAAGTGCTTCCTTTAAGTGAAAAGGAGAAATTTCTCAACTTAATAAGGAAAGGAAAAAAAATCATATGCTGAGATTGCTAAGGTCTACAGTAAGAATGAATCTTCTATCTGTGAAATTGTAAAGAAGGAAAAAGAAATTTGTGTTAATTTTGCTGTCTCACCTCAAACTGCAAAAGTAATGGCCACAGTACATGTAAGTGCTTAGTTAAGATGAAAACGGAATTAAATTTGTACAAGATATTGTGAGAGAGCGAGAGAGCAAGAGAGAAAACACATTCAAATAACTTTTATTTCAATATATTGTTACAGTTCTATTTTATTATTAGTTATAGTTTTTAATCTCTTACTGTGCCTAATTTACAAATTAAAGCTTATCATATATATGTATAGGAAAAAGCATATTGTTTTTAAGTTTCACTACTATCCACATTTCAGGCATCCACTGGGGGTCTTGGAGCATATCCCCTGAAAATAAGGGGGAACTACTGTACTTTTCATAAGAATAGAGGATGATTTTAAGACTAATAGAGGATGATTTTACGATTTTAAAATTTCAGTCTCTTTGAAAAAAGGAATTCAGGAATTATTTTGAAATTTTTTGTTAAAGATTTAAAAATACACCTTTTGTTATCTAAAACCTTCATTTGGTAAAATACGATGGCCAATGCATATATAATCATCATTTTGCCATTTATCTATCAGCCAAAAACAGCATTTGCTTTGTTTCAACCATATGTTCTTTTCTTTTTGCTCTACAACAATCTTGTTTTTGTTCATTCATTGGAGCTGGCAGATAGCTATAGGGTTTGAATTCTAAAGTCAATTCAGCATTAACTTTATATCCATGACCAATGTCAAATGTGAACTCTCCCTAATAGAAATATTGAGTAATCTCATGTTAATCTTCTCAGTGTACCAGCTCTGACTAGCAGTAATGAACAAAGTTTGATTGGAAACCCCAGTAGATTACTATCGTCCTACAGAGTTTACTTTTTAAGAAACCACCCTACGGATTTATCCCACCCACCTAAGTCAGGCTGCTGCGGCTCAACAACATTTGAAAAGTCTTCATACACCCTGTAATTAAAGAAATCCTTGACTCATGGTGCCAGGAATGCAAGTGGGTTCAACCATCGTACTGGTAAATACGAGTTCTTCAGATAAGTTATATTTATTTACACATTTTGACATTGTGTTGATTTACCAGTTTTCAAAAGACTTAGGAAAGGTAATACATAATTAAAAACTCTAAAACAATTTATTTTAAACTACATTTTTAAGAACTAAAATGTACTACTCTCTGGAAGAGAATAAACAGACTTAGGCATGATTTTAAAGTCACATTTAAAATAAAAGTATTTGACGTAAATATTTTTATTGTACAGATGTTGTGCTACAACAAAGAAAAATGCATAGGATATTGGGCTTTTTGTCTAATACCAAAGAAATTAAATGTTGAATTAAAGAATAAAATTCCTAGCCTGTGTTACATAAACTTGAATGATGGTAATCAACCATGATGCATGACTAAGGCACACATCTGTCTATATGATTTATGACAGAATATAATCAGAAAATAAGCTCTCCACTTTTTAAAGAACTATAGTTCATTGTAAGAAAGGATCATATTTAGCATCGAAGCACAGAAGTATTTTTCATTTATACTCCTTCTGCAGGGTTCTTCCCACATTTTTCCCCCAACTTTACTCTTTTTTACTCATTGTATGCTGCAGGTTCCCCCTTGTGAATGTCCACTCAGGAAATGACATGATTTCTTCTCATTAGAGAAATGTTTTCTTTTTAAGAAGCGAATACACTTATGTTCTGCTTTAGCTGAAGGTGGTCTGTCTGTCATACTTGGCGTGTTTGATTATGTAGTGATTAGTGCCAAAAGAACACGTAGATTAAGAGCCTTGCTAAAATGAATATTAGCAAACTTTACCAACCGTACCACCGTGAATTGTATCTTCAGAAGAGGGAATCAAGCTCTCTTAAGAATTCATGCCTTTGATTGACATAAATATTACAGTATAGAGAAAATACACAATTAATTTAATGTCAGTCTTTTAGTAGCTGATCTTCAGAAGTCATAGAGTCTTAGCCTTGTTGTTAACACTTAAGCATTTCTCATGCGTTTAATTACATTTAGTACTTGATGACATTTGCTTAAAGATTCATTTAATCTTTATTACAACCTGATAATGAGTGTACTATTATTTCCTTCACTTTATTGATTAGAAAACTGAGGCTAGAGTTGTTGTCACTTGCCTAAGGTTGCCTGTGAGTAAAATGGTGGAGTCGAGTTTCCACTCTGGTCTGACTCTGGGGGTCCTGCTTATAACTGCTCTTCTGCTCTGCCTGAGTGTCAGGAACCGAGACCCTCTTCTCAAATGAAATCTTCAGGAAGCCTCTACCGAGTTTAAATGTGACTGATGTGCTTTCCCATTTTTTAAAACCCTCAAACCCTTCTTTGGTATCTTTCTTAAAATATGTGTATTTTCCATGAATATAATTATAATACAAACGATGATGATAGTGATTCACTAGCAGTCTTCTATTGTGGGTTTATTTTTGACGGGCATTTGTTTTACAACTATTAACTCATTTATCATCACAACACGACGAGGTAGGTAGTATTACTGTTCACATTTTATGTATGATTAAACTAAGTCACACAGCTGTTTACTTACAGAGCAGTGATTTGAACACAGGCAGTCTGATTCCCAGATTGCGTGTTTTAAAAGTTATTGTCTTATCATTATTGCTGGATTGTATTATAGAGAAAGATGGTGCTTTATTTGGGTTCTGGAGCACTTTTATAAAATAGTATCCTGAAATTTTAATTTTAGTGATAATTGTATCCCATCTAGTTTCAGAAAGCAAGTAAATGTAACTTAGGGAAAAAATGTACTGAAAACATACAATAAAGAGCACTTTTACTAATCAATAAATAGATATTTGTTGAGTTAAATATGTAATAATATGGTTAGTTAAGATAACCATAATATAAACATAAAGATTATGAGATGAAATTAGTATTATCAATTAGAATTGGCTGTAAAAACTATGTTGTCCTCCACAGATTATATCCAAACAACTTGATTTTATCTAGGTAAACTGGAACTTAGGAAAATGATGGTAATCACAATTGTTATTGCAAATAAGACTCCTAATTCAGCCTAATACGTATTTGACTAATGTTAGGTAATTCACCATTATTAGTCACCACTAAGTATTTAGCACACCTGTGGTGCCAATATTTTCATATGTCTTATCATTTAATCTTCACAATAATCCTGAATGGCAATCATATTCATATTCATTTTGCAGAAGAAGGAAATGGAGGCACAGAGAAACAAGTAAGCTGCACTAGGGTAACACAGCAAGTAAATTGGAAAAGTCCATCTCATTTCAAATCTCCTACTTCATTATTACATGGCTTCATCCTTTATAATAGCACTTACAATCAAATAATTATACATAGTTTACCTTTTTACTGTGACATATAACTGCTCTGTGCTCAGGTCTTAATTTATAAAAGTGACTGAGTAAAAACAAGGAGAGATCAAATGCCACTGAAAGAGAAGTTTAATGTTACTCACAGTTTTCCGAGAACGAGGGGCATGCCACGCCACACAGGGCCTGAGGAAGAATGCCATGTTTTGGTCAGGAGGTAGAAGCAGGAGTGAGGGAGGAGACTTTACTGGGGTCTCTGCAGAAAAGGCAGTGTTGGACAGAGTAAGCCATTTAGGATTGGTTAGTTCGAATAATTCTGGAAGGCTTTGGGCTTTAGGGATAGTTTCTAGTTGTCTGGTACCTGGCTGGCTCTGGGTTCATTTAGAGCAGGGAAATACTGGCTTGATGTATCAGAGTTAAATAAGAAGGTAGGTGGGAATATGGCTTTGGATCTGCAGATCTGCACATGAAAGGTGTGCTCCAGGCAAGCTGTCCACCATTCCCAGGAATTAGCTTGTCCTGGGAGGGTCAGTCTCTCTTTGTGTCTGTAAGGCTCCCAAGAGTTGTCAAAACATCCTAGCTCTGGGCCTCCCTGGTGGCGCAGTGGTTGAGAGTCCGCCTGCCGATGCAGGGGATACAGGTTCGTGCCCCGGTCCGGGAAGATCCCACATGCCGCGGAGCAGCTGGGCCTGCGCGTCCGGAGCCTCTGCTCCGCAATGGGAGAGGCCACAACAGTGAGAGGCCCACATAGTGCAGAAAAAAAAAAAAAAAAAAAAAAAAAATCATAGATCACAGAAAATTCTTTTAAAAATATAGTTAATACAATAACTTACATACAGAAAAATCATATCTAATTTACTTCTAATGTGTAATAGGTTTTGCCTTTTATGAAGCAAATGACTTAATAAAAATCCCTTAACTGATTATTTCTGCAAGTGGAGCATATTTCCTTTTAACCTGTTATAAATAATTCCATATATCCAAGTACATGCATTTAATAAGTAGCTGATGCCAGCAATATGAATTTTATAATTTTGCTAGCAATAAGAAACAACTTCTTTGATTGGTTTAATATACTTTTAGCAATCCTGCTTGGGAGGAATTCCTGCTAAAACTTAGCAACTTTTTTAGTGTACCAGAAGGAGTATAACATTTTTACTGTATACAAAGTATAAACTCTATAAATAGCAGACAAAAACAGTAATACATCATAAGTCTCAGAGACAACATATCATTTTCTGATAGCAGCAGGAGAATTTAAATGTATGTCACCTGTTAATTATTCTTAGGACTAAAGGTATAACAGCCATTACCAAGTAGTCTTGATATGGGGTTGGGGTATCAGTGATTCTATAATCATAATAATAACTTGGTCCCCGGAAAGAAGAAAGAGAATCGAGGTGGGAATGATGTCCGACACAGTAACAGAGAAGTGGTTCAATTGAGGTCTTTGCTGACAACTGGGAACTTGATTTTGTTTCACCTACTAGAGAGATTTACTATTTTTCACATCTTTTTTTTTTTAATATTTTATAATTCCCTTTTACTGGCCTTTTCTTCAGAATCTGGCGGTAATACCCCCCCCACCCCTCTTTTTCTCTTGTTTTCTAATTACAAAAGTAATACCTGTACATACTCACGGTAAACAATTCAATATTATGCAACTATGCAATAGAAAAATGAAAGTCTCCCACAATCACCAACCCCCAAATACTAATACTTTTTTTAAACCTCTTTATTGGAATATAATTGCTTTACAATGGTGTGTTAGATTCTGCTTTACAGCAAAGTCAATCAACTATATACATACATATGTCCCCATATCTCTTATGTCTCCCTCCCTCCCACCCTGCCTATCCCACGCCTCTAGGTGGTCACCAACCACCTAGCTGATCTCCCTGTGCTATGCGGCTGCTTCCCACTAGCTATCTATTTTACGTTTGGTAGTGTATATATGTCCATGCCACTCTCTCACTTTGTCACAGCTTACCCTTCCCCCTCCCCGTATCCTCAAGTCCATTCCCTAGTAGGTCTGTGTCTTTATTCCCGTCTTGACCCTAGGTTCTTCAGAACTTTTGTTGTTGTTGTTCCATATATGTGTGTTAGCATACGGTATTTGTTTTTCTCTTTCTGACTTACTTCACCCTGTATGACAGACTCTAGGTCCATCCACCTCACTACAAATAACTCAATTTCGTTTTTTTTTATGGCTAACATTCCATTGTATATATGTGCCACATCTTCTTTATCCATTCATCTGTTGATGGACACTTAGGTTGCTTCCACGTCCTGACTATTGTAAATAGAGCTGCAGTGAACATTGTGGTACATGACTCTTTTTGAATTATGGTTTACCAACAAACACATGGTAGGATGCTCAGCATCACTAATCATTAGAGAAATGCAAATCAAAACTACAATGAGGTAGCACCTCACACCAGTCAGATGGGCCATCCTCAAAATATCTACAAACAATGAATGCTGGAGAGGGTGTGGAGTAAAGGGAACCCTCGTGCACTCTTGGTGGGTATGTAAGTTGATACAGCCACTATAAAGAACAGTATGGAGGTTCCTTAAAAAAACTACAAATAGAACTACCATAGGGCCCAGCAATCCCACTACTGGGCATATACCCTGAGAAAACCATAACCATTTCTCACATTTTTGGCAGCCTGTTGGAGTCCGTGAACGGCTTCAAGAAATGATGTCTTTAAATGCAGCAAATAAAGTCTATAGTATTACAAAGAAAAACAATTATATTGAAAAAATTATAAGAATTTTGAAAAGAACAGATTTTTGATTTAGTAATATATGCCATTTTAAATTAAAGCATTAAACAAGAGGATATAGTGGAATTGTGGAATAATACCACAATTTGAAAGGGGTGATGACTGTAAATGACATTCTAAGATTTCTGAAAGACATGTAATGTGATATGAAAATATCTGATCCCTTTTGGTGGTACCATTATAGGTATTACTAATAAACCACTATGCTTTGTTACCTACCTTCATAAATGAAGGAAATGCTAAATTTCAGTTAAAAGTTAGTAAAAATATTTTTTTTCCAATTCAAGTTCATTGATCACCTGAATTTTACAACAGATTCTTGGTGGTCTAGGAGCCCCTGGTTAAGAGGCTTTGGGGTTCTTAGTAATCTATTTTCATGAGGTTTAGGAAATGGTTATGTCAGTGAAGTATGTCTTTGACACCATCTGCTTCTTTACTTGCTGTCCCCTTCCAGCTCATTGTGCCTCTACTTACTTCTCCTCGAAAAAACCTATTAGATGTGTATTTTTTACAAAAATTGCCAAGCACTTCGTCAGGGCCTAACATCACATGAGCTGAGCACTCTGTGTTCTATTTACCCTTCCAGCTTCCCTTTTCCCATTAAATGCCCCTGGCCAAAATATAGATGCTAAAAGCCACAGAGCCTAAGAACTGTCTTTGCCATCAGGTTGTATAACCTCAGTTCTGTCACTGATTATCCATAGTCATTGAGCTTTGTCTCTCTCATTTTTTAATTAATTAATTAATTAATTTATTTATTTATTTGCGGTACGCGGGTCTCTCACTGCTGTGGCCTCTCGTGTTGCGGAGCACAGGCTCCGGAGGTGCAGGCTCAGCGGCCATGGCTCACGGGCCCAGCCGCTCCGCGGCATGTGGGATCCTCCCGGACCGGGGCACGAACCCGCGTCCCCTGCATCGGCAGGCGGACTCTCAACCACTGCGCCACCAGGGAAGCCCTCTCTCCTTTTTTTTTAACCTGTAAAGTGAATTTAAAATACCTGACTGAAATGTTGACTGAATTAAAATATCTAATTGGTATAAAGTGCTTTGAACAGTGTTTGGATTATACTAAATGGCCAGTAATAGTAGCTATTGTTCTCCTGACCTCTGGCTGATGCATGATAAATTACTATACTAATCAGCCTCTGTGTGGTAGATAAGGAGACTTGAAATCCCTTGAAATTAGGGTTAATATTTTATTCATCCTCTTGCATTATCCGGTGAGTATGTAACATCTGTGATAATCATTTACATAAATATATTTAAAGCAATGCATTCCCAAGACCATACCTAAAAGTATAGTGATTTCTAAGTGGATAGATTTCAAGCAAGTCTCGTGGTATTGTATCCTATCACATAATTCACATACAGGTGTGGTAAAGGTGGCTATATAAAAGATGTTATTGAGCAATGCAATGGTACAGAGAAATTGTTTTATGCCAACTGACCAATTTGTTCTATTTTACATATCTTAATGGATACAAAAATAAAGAAATCATCTATTCACACAATAAATGCTAAAGACAGATCTGTGGACAATTTCCTTATTTAAACTGTTTCAAAATTGTGATAAGTCATTTTTTTTAACAATTGATGATTATCAATTTAGTATTAATATTTAATAGCTAAAGAAAGAATGGGACTAAATATAAAAAATCCATATTTTTTTAATGCTACCAGTGTTCAAAAACATATCAGTTTCATACTAAATGCTCAAGTATTAGTTATCACCTGTTTATTTTAATGAACAGGAAAAGAAGGCTCAGATATGACCTAAAAGTCATGTGACGAACAACTTGTTTTGCTTATTTCACCATTCATGCTTTGCATCTTTTACTGTATAAAAATGTAGTGAATATCTCTAGATCGATTGATTTTTAAGAAACAAATATATCTTTTCAAATGATATTTGTTTCAGAGCTCTTTTGGAAACCAGGCATTTTTAATACAATTGTACAGTTTCAGGACTTTCTGAAGTAGTTGCATTTTCATGGAATTTGTCCCAAGAAATGCTGTCCGCCAGAGTACAGATATTTCAGTTAAATAATTTATTGGCAACTCCACGACCATAATAACTGATGAAATATGTTGAGACAAGGAGTAGTCAAGTATAGTGAATGTGAAATGTACTGCAAATTTTAGAATAGGAAGATCATATGCCAAGAAAAATAATACCTATAGAATAGTAAAATTATATTTGTTTTTTTTTGCATTTTTAAACTGAAGAAATAGTGATTTTTAGGTAAAGGCAAACTTTGTTAAAATATAAGTTAAAAATAAAAGAGGACAAAAAAGCTCTATGCCAAAAAAAAAAAAGAAAATGTATTAGTCTATTACCTTTAACACCTAGATCGGGTGAGAAGCAAAAATAAATGAATTGTGATAGAGTATGCTGTCAGTGAATACATAATATCATGGATAACTATCATGTAGCCCATATTTAATTTTCTATACACAGCACTCTGAGCTCTAGAAAATAAGGGTAAAGTAGGAAATTAAATGAGGAGAAAGAAGTAATAGTGCATTCTTAGGTTTACTGTTTTAACAATCACCATCAGTGACCCAGTTTTGTTTTGTCTTTTTCCCTTCCAAAGAATCTATACATTACTTCCACAAGTTTTGTATAAAAGTCCCTCAAGGCTCCATGTGACTAATGCTTCTTTGGGACAAATGCAGCCCGAGGGATGGAAAGAGATTTCAGGGTCCAAAAGCTGACTCTCACATTAATATGGAGAAGTGTCCTATTAGGATGATGGGTGCCTGCTGATAGTAGAACTTGCTAATGTGTGAAAAATAATTTTTTTGCTGGTATCATGAGCTTTGTGCTGGGCGTACTGGTTTATTTGGAGCCCGTTACTTGCGAAAGCTTCACCTTTTCCATTTTTAGAAAATGTGAGGCAGCAAAATGGTTTTTGACAAACTGCAGATCCTGCAGAGTTTAATCAGCTTGATTGTGGGCACCGCACGCCTCTCCCTGTCCCTTATTTTATTTGACCACTGGTGACATTTTTCTGCTACTGGATTATAATTTTAAAAGAAAGTAAAAGAATGTGATTCTTGAAAACGAAAAATCTGCTTGATCAAAAATCGTCAGCAAACAATAGGAAAAGAAGACTCACGGGAGCTCTGAAATGGTAACTCATTTTCTCTCTGTCTCTCAATGTTTTCAAGTATACTTTTAACATATAGACTTAGAATACCTCTTTTATCTTATTAAGGACTGAGATAGTACAGTAGTAATGTACTCTGTGTGATGCAAAAACAAAGGAGTTTTTTTGTATGTAAATTAGTGGATTTTTGGTGTGTGTACCTACATTCTTTATGTTGCTACATAAATCTTTTTTCCAAGTTTGATTTAAATTATTATTATTTGAAATTATTAACTGATTTGCCTGCTAAAACTTCTTTATATCAGTGGTAAGTTTGGTTTTAATTTGGTTACAGTGATACTGAAAGTTTAAAATGGTACATAGAACTTAAGGCAGTGGTCCTTTTAATTCGAACAATTTTAACTCAGTTAATTTCTTTCAAATGGAACTGAAAAAATATATAAGAAGATGGTTAGAAAAATGTTTAGTATGAAAACAGGGAGAACTTTTTAAAATAAATAACAAAAGGAAAAATATAGTTAAAGGAAAAGGACCCAAAATTATAAAAAGAAAAAGAAAAAAACTTAGTAATACAAAAATAACTAAGATGGAGTAGTCCCTACAGTTTTAACCAGTGAATATATTTAGACATGAATAATCAGATTTGGGGGTGGATTTATATTCAAAAATCACTAGCAGAATGTCTTAATATCATAAGATATAGGTATCAGAGTAAGCTATTTGAATGTAATTAAAGGGAGTTTTTATATGAAATTTTTGAAGGAGTTCGTAACCATAAACCCAAAACATTTGCTAAATTTACTTATTTATGACAAGAATATATAGCTGCTTATTATTTTCAGTGTTGTCTGGTTGTTTTTATGTGTTATTGGTTCATGTTAAGGATGAAATATAAGAAAAACTTCAGTCACCAAAGATTGCTTACGTAACTGTTTAAGAAGGAGATAAACTATGACCAGACTAGTTTTAACAAAGGCAATTTAGATGATTTCTCATTATTTGTTTCTATTCTTTAATTTGATGACAATAACCATAGCTGGTATTTTAAAAACAGAGGTCACACAATTGTATCTATTATTATTATGCCGATCATCCAAGGAGAGTAGAAAGTGTCTAGGCTTTCATTTCTTGGGGTCTTTCTTCCCCAGGGCTGTTGTCTTCAGTGTGGTATCATTAACATACCAAGTTCTTCAAAAGTTAAAAATATCTAGGAGATATTTTTATATCTCCTAGATATAAAAATATCTAGGAGATATTTTTTTTTATCTCCTGAGGAGAATAGTTCATACTCTTTCCAGCCTAACAGATTACATTTGCATATCTTACCTGTTCACTGAGCTGACAGATTTACTGATTAAAGTGATATATCTTAAAATTTCAGCTTGATGCGATGCTTTGGAGTCTTCTGCAGTTTTATTCTGGTAAGGTTGACTCCCTATTTGGAAATGAATGACTTACCCATCCAATCCCACCAGCTAGAACAGTTAGTAGAAAATTATTCACAACAAACAAAAACTTCTCCAGATAACATTATTTTCAGTTAGTTTATTATTTACTTATTCTTCATAATTCTACAGCACTGTGAAGGATTTATTATGAGATTAAAACAAATCAAACCACTTTCTCCATTACTGTTAGAACATTCTTTTCTTCTTTTTATACTCAGGGAAAATCGGCTTTTACTCAGAATAATGGCTCTCTGACCAAGTCTCGTCAGCCAATCCCCTAGAATTCCTGCCGTACTAAGGCAGACAGGGCATAAAATGAATTCTTTCTGAAGCAGACATTGCTTGGCTGAGCAAAAGTGACTATTGTCTCCGACATGGTGTTTTCTCTACACCTTTTGCTTCTGGGCACTTTCTATTGTATTATTCAGTCAGTGAGGCTACACTGAGTTGTACTATGGTAACAAATGATCTCAACGTCTAGGTGGCTTTATGATAACAAAGTTTATATATTACACATGCTATATGCCCATCATGGGACAGTTTAGGCTCTGCTTCATTATTCTAAAATAAAGAAGCAGGCCCTATCTGAGGCATACTCATCTCATAGCAGAAGGACAAGGACAACGGCAGAACCAGGAGCTGGCTTTTAAAGCTTCTGCACATGTTACTTGCAGTCACACGTCATCGTACAAAGCAAGTCATATGACCACATGTAAAGTCAATGGTGCTAGAAGTCTAATGCTCGTGCAGGGACTGGCCCAGCTGAGAGCAGCAGCACATATCTTGACAATAATACAACCTACCAAAGTCTGGTCACGTATATTCATGTTCCTCTGCTACATGCACAAAAAACCCCATCTAATCACAGTGTCAGACTCAAAAGTCTAGAACCTCATGATAGCCCAGATGAGGATCTTAATCTGGAGAACTAGGAACTAAAAAGGATAATTTATATACTCTATGCCTCCCCCTTCGTCCGGCACCACACAAATACACAGTTCTAATGTACTGCGGTGGACGCTTTTAAACAGAAAGGGGAAGAAGTGAAACACAAAGCAGTCACCATGTAGATTATAGCAAATCTGAAATGATAGTGGAAATGCCCCTTTCCTGGTTATGGCGAATGTTCCCTGACGGTCCCCAGGTTTGATGCCTGCCTGCAGTCGTGCACCCTGTTATCTCCATAGCTCTTAGCTCTGCCCTCTGGCAGATCTTTTCTATTACACTCCCTCCTTGGCATTATCTGAAGAGGGCATTGTGGAATATTCCCCCTATCCCCCCTGCTATCAGGCTAAGTAATATCTTAGCCTGATTTTACTGCCAATAGAAATTTGGTAGGCCTGAAGTTTATCTTAAATCTTGAACACTCACAGTCTCTTTTATTCTGGGCTGATGGTTCATTTGGCAGTACAACTTTCTCAAAACATAGTAGGCTTTTTACTAATAGTATTTTATTTTATCCACAATCATGTACCAATAGCTACACCCATGATACCCATCTAAACTCTGGTACCTTGAACTTACTGGGCTTCTAGAAGACTTGTATCCTTTATTCTATTTTCTCTGAGCCATTGTATCCAAAGGAAAGTATTTACTGGCTGCTACTTAAATCAGAGGGTTTTTGTTTGTTTCTTTTCTTTCTTTTTAATCAGCAGAGATTTTAAGGATGGGAGTGAAAGTTACAGTCTGGATTTGCTCTTTGCTAAGAGGCTGTGTTGAAATTATCTTTTGTGACTTAAAGCTTTTCACAGTTTTTCTTTTACTAAGTAATGAAAAGAAGCAGTTTCATCTTTCAGTAATGTCAGGCCTGAAATTTCTAGATTCCCTCTATTTTTTTTTTTTGATTCTCCTTACAAACTGGCCAGTACCAACTAAATAACGACAGCAACTTGAAGCCACAGCTAATTTGAAACATTATATGCTCCCCAGGTTATTGCAGTTTACAGTTTTGCCAAATATTGCTCTGTAGCGTTATGTGGGTCACCATCTTTCCAACCTCCAGTAAAATTTTCTCACCAACTATGGCTTGATCTCAGTAAGAATAAAGCTTTTTAAAATACCATTCACATTATATATATTTTGTGTGACAGTTTCAGCTCTGCTCTATTATTTTGTACCCAGACTTAAGAATTAGCTTATATCCCAGGCAAAAGAGTGATGGCCGAACCATGCCGTGGTCCTGCAACTTCTGCTCAGAAATAGGCCCTGGCACTATCACGCACATTCTATTTGCCAAATCAAGTTACATCACCAAGACTGACATCAAAGGAGTAGGAAGTATAATCTTCCTCATTCGTAGGGACACAGTGGAGAGGGGATGTAAATATTTTGACCATAATGCAATCTTAAACATTTATCTTAAAGTTATGTTACTCAGTATACTAATATGTTAGTTGCTTGACATTTTTAGATAATTCTGTTTTTTTCCCTAATGGAGCTAATAATGCTGATGGCTGCTTATAAATGTTTGATTTGTTATTAAGATTAGCATGATATAGATATAATTCACTTATGCAATATTATATAATATAATACATTAGCTTCACTAAGGGAAGGTTAGATACTCATTGGTGAAAAAATGGAGTGCTTTGTAATATGCAGTATATAAGATACCTAAATGTTTGTCTATAATTTTTATTTCCCTAATGTTTCCAAGGAATAAGATCATAGATTTATAACAATCTTTGTCTTAATTAAAATTTTACCTCTTTAATTAAAAAACTAGATGTATTCACTGAGTAAATTTTAAGGGGGGTTTAAGACTATCAAAATGTTTTAGGACAAGGCCAGGTCTAGAATGAACTTGAAAAGGGTAGAAAATTTGGGTGTCATAGTTACAGAAATGATTCTCTCTCTTCACTCATCATAAGCACACATCTGGAGACACAGCATATACTTCTAGACCTTTCTATCACAAACTCACTCAACAAGCATGATTTTTTCTATTACTTTAAGTGTAAAACTGAATATGGTAGCATTCAAGCTAAGAGGAAAGAAAAAAAATTTCTTAACAGGTAATTTACAGGATGAAACCTATTGTTAAAATATTTGAGACCACAGAAGAGGACAATAGTAATTAATTTGATTTATTCCAAAATAACTATGAATCAATATTTTTGTTTTTAAATAAGTGAAAAGATTTATAGACTTACAGTTTCATTCTCCTCCTAATTTCTACTGTTTTGCTCTCAAAATTGGATTCTTTTGATTTGTATGGCAATAGAACTTCAAAGAAAATAAGCATTTAAGTGTATCAGAGCTGATACTCTGAAAAAATGATAAATAACAATGCATGACTTAATTAGAGGCAAGTGGCCAGTGTGGTTAAAGAAGTCTGATATCTTATTCACAGTGTTTCAAAGAGAAAAATAATAAATCTACTTGGCAAACAACTTTACAATAGGAGGTGTTGCAAACATCAGAAAGCTTCAAAAACATGTACCAGTCATGTTTGTAACTATGATTAAGAAGTAATAGAAAGATTCACAGTCTTGTAAGGAATCATATATATTCAGAAGAAGGGATTATATATATTTAGAATATAGGTGATCACATATATTCAGATGGAAATAAGGAGTACGGAAATTGTGGTGCTACTAAGCCGTTAGATGATTTAAGTTTAAAGTTTAATTAAAACATTGCAAAGTATGTACAAATCAGCTAAAGATTCTCCAAGGAGAGTTTGTGTATGTGTGTGTATGTGAGTAAACACACATGTGCTTGCATGTGCATATGTGTTGTGAATGTGTTATATATAATTTTATACAGTGCATATTAATGTAAACAATATATATATATTAGGAGATATATGTGAATACAAGTTTACTAGAATTATTAATATGAGTAAACTCAAGTATTTAAGCTGTAGGTGATCAGTTTTATAATAGTTCATAGAATTTATTTTATTGGGAGAAAATTGTTTTCAGTGTAATTTTTTAAAAGCTTTTAGGAATTATCTGTTACCACTGGGGCTCTCTTCATGACCTTTTAATGACCTAAAACTGTCCCAAGTAATTTGTCCAGGCTGATTTAAAGTCACCTGAAAAGACACTAAGCAGTTTATTTAAGGTAGCAATTATTCTGAAGGGTATTAAACTAAGGGCAAATATGCTAATTTTCTGTTACTTTGTAATCTCACTGAAAAATAAAAATAATAAAGTTTTTAGCTTCAGGTCTCTATTCTAAACGTGAGATAGTCAATGACACTTTGGGATTTAGAATTTGTTTACTGAAAGGATAGATGCCATGCAAATATTTTGATGAAATTATATTTATCTTCAGCCAGTGAAAGACTGGATAATATGACCTGTTTTAGGTCGTGTGAAGCACCACATGTCATTTTGTTGTTTCAGTTGCCTCACTTCATATTACTTCAAATATATTAATTCTACCTTTGTTCATCATTTAACATTTGTTTTTGTTTTAAAAATTTGAAAAGTCTTTATAAATGTGCCCTTTCATTTCATTATCATTTTCTGTGTTTTTTTTTAACAATTTTTATGCATATTTAGGGATACTTGCAGAGTAAAAGAATCTTAAATATAAAAAAGCTTTCAGTTTAATAATTAATAAGGCTGAGAGTTTATATTTAACAGGAATTTATTTGAATATTTCTTAATTTATAATTTGCATCTTTTTTCATATTTTAGAAGTCATTCAATTTTTCACAACTTACATAATCTGGGAACTTGAAAGATGTATGTGTCTTCCCTGAGCAATTTGCTGTATTTCCTAATGATATATCAGCCCCAGATATGTATACTCTAAATCTTGACTGTGTGTCTTTAATCCTCTGTTCAGAGACTTGGAGCCCTGAACACCCCTATAATCTGACTCAGATTTTTATCTCTGTGTTTCCTAAGCATTCAGTACATATGACCATCATTATATTCATCATATTGAACTTCATCATTAACTTAGTTGTCTCTCAGTAAAATAAAAGACGGGAGACAGGAACATATATTCTTTCATTGACTCAAATATATACATTCATTCAAATATATACATTCACTTAAAATACATATTCATTGTATATATTTGTTGGTTTTTTTAAATTAATTTTTATTGGAGTATAGTTGCTTTACAATGTTGTGTTAGTTTCTGTTGTACATCAAAGTCAATCACTTATACGTATACATATAATCCCCTCTTTTTTAGATTTCCTTCCCATTTAGGTCGCCACAGAGCATTGAGTAGAGTTCCCTTTGCTGTACAGTAGGTTCTCGTTAGTTATCTGTTTTATACATAGTAGTGTGTATATGTCAATCCCAACCTCCCAATTCATCCCTACTCCCCCTCCCGCGCTTGGTATCCATAAGTTTGTTCTCTACATCTGTATCTCTATTTCTGCTTTGCAAATAAGTTCATCCCTATTTGAATGCTACTCTCTACCAGACATTGTTCTATTCACTGGGTATATAGTGACAAATAAAAAGCAAGTCCTTCTTCCCCAGAGGTTATATTTTAGCTGCATGCCTAATTTAATTTTACACCTAAAACATGGCCTGACATATTAGATACAATTTTTTTTTTAATAAATTTTATTTATTTTTGGCTGCGTTGGGTCTTTGTTGCTGCACGTGGGCTTTCTCTGGTTTCAGTGAGCAGCGGCTACTCTTCGTTGCGGTGCACGTTTTCTCATTGCGGTGGCTTCTCTTGTTGTGGAGCACAGGCTCTAGGCGCACAGGCTTCAGTAGTTGTAGCACAGGGGCTCAGTAGTTGTGGTGCACAGGCTAGTTGCTCCGCGACATGTGGGATCTTCCCGGACCAGGGCTCGAACCCGTGTCCTCTGCATTGGCAGGCAGATTCTCAACCACTGCGCCACCAGGGTAGTCCTTGGATATATTTAATAAGTATTTTAATGTATTAATAAATAAGTAAAACATGGAATTTATATAATTAAACATAATAATCTTTGAAGTTACTTAAATTTACAGTTTAGAACAATTTAAACATTCAGAACAGACAACACATATCTTTAAGTTATTTGAAATATATCTACTAATTCTAATCAAAATCACTTTGAATTCTGCATCAGAAATGAAATTAAATTTCAATTGATGAGTTTTAAATGTTTTCGTATCCATTTCTCAAATTACCTCATCTTTTCATCCACTTTTGAAAAGAGAAGGAGAGATAGAAGAAGGAAAGGAGAAAAATGGAAAGAGAGAGATTAAATTTGGAAAGAACTTTTCTAGAAATATAAAGAAAGTTTTAAGTCTTTGCAATAAATTTGCTATGTTATTTTTAAAGAAAATGACCAATGCAAGTTTTAATTCAACTGACTCCTAGTAAATCATTGCTTAATGAAAACAAGAACCACAGAAAATAAAACGTTACATTTGTTCTTAGTACATCCCGGTAGGAACTAGCAGACATCAGATTTGTCAATGTCACAACTTCCTTAGAGTTTCCAGGAGAACACCAGGATCAAAGAAAAGAAATAGATAAGATAAAGAGTTACAATCTCTTTGCAATAGGAGTTTCCCATTTAAGTTTTACTTGCTACTATCATTTTAGAACAAATTGAAAGTATGCTGGTTAGAAATGTTTATCTGACACAAATGGAACCCCTTCTGAGAGAGATTTTATTGAAAAATTACATGGTTGGGCTTCCCTGGTGGCACAGTGGTTGAGAGTCTGCCTGCCGATGCAGGGGACATGGGTTCGTGCCCCGGTCCGGGAAGATCCCACGTGCTGCGGAGCGGCTAGGCCTGTGAGCCATGGCCGCTGAGCCTGCGCGTCTGGAGCCTGTGCTCCGCAATGGGAGAGGCCACAAAAGTGAGAGGCCTGCGTACCGCAAAAAAAAAAAAAAAAAATTACATGGTGTGAATGAAAAAAAGAACTGTCAGGTTGGATCAGATATCCTGTATAGGCAGGTGCTTACTTGGCTCATATAATCTTCCCAAAGATATGTGGAAAACCTCACCTGTGCCAGAAGCTTCTCTATTTTATCAGAGAAGAGGCACATTTTCATTCTGTCAAACAAGTATTTAATCATAGTTTAAACAATATCTTAAGTGTTAGAGTAAATTTTTTTTGACCAACATGATGGTTCCATGGTGGTCAGTTTGATATAGAGATAAATGAAGTAATAAAACCTCCATTGTGTAAGTAAGCAATTTTAATTACTTTATCTGTAGTTGGGTTTTTTCTTTTCTTTTTTTTTTTTTTGGTTGTTTGTTTCATTTTACAATATTTTGATTTGACCACTGTATTGTTATTAACTAGAAAATTGTGTTTGTGGCCTAGATTTTACCAATTTTTATAGTACATTTTTTTACCAGTTCAAATTTATTTACAGTTATAACCATATTATATTTTGCCTCTCCATTTCCTTCACGTCACTCCTCCCTCACTCATTAGTCACTGACTTTATTGCTTTTTCTGGAGCAATCAGTGCACAGTCTGGCCTCAGGACCTTTGTATTTATTGCTCCTTTGGTCGTAAATACTCTTTCCCGAGATATGCACATGGTTTCCTCCTTCAGACCTAAGGTAAAATGTCACCAACTCAGAGAGTACTTCCCTGGCCATCCCAAGCAAATTAATACCCACCCACCTTCTATCCTTTTGTTTTATGGCACATAACATTGCCTGACATTGTATTACAAGTTTGTATGTTATTTGGCTTATTGTTTGTATAAAATTTAAGTGCCTTAAGGCCAGGCACTTTAATTATTTGTCACTACTGCCTAAAATATTGTCTGGCACAGAGTAAATACTCAATAAATATTTATTGAATTAATAAAAAATGTCTACATGGTTTATGATCAGTCCAGTTAAAGTTTATGAAGCTGTTGACGAAATAGTTAAAACTTTTGTAACATCAGGATAAGAGAAAATTCAAAGACATAAAAAGCAGAAGACCTTATATTTGGAACAAAACTTCCCTTTCTTGAGGCTTCCAGTAGTGAAATTCAGGAGATCAGAATGCTGAAATATTCTGACCCACCCCTCTGCAGGCCTTTGAGTGTTCATATGCAGAATATTCAACCACATGGTAGGTATGGCCACCATCAGCTGGGCTCAAGAGACTGGCAATGCCCTCAAAGTAAGTTGACCCCTAGACTGGCCATTAGAATTTCTTCTGCACAAGTCAAAGTGAAGCCCACACGTGGTATACGTTCCTCACGTACAGGCCATTACTGATGGAGGTCATGGAAGAAGGACTCCCCCTATGTTAGTCTAAAGGTGTCCATCCGAAATCAAGAGGAATTCACACATCATTTGCTGTATCAAACAGCACTATTATCAAGGGTCAAGTGGTCACCCTAAAGCCCTGAACATGCCTGACAGAGCCCCACAACCATCCCTTTGCCTTCACTGACATGCCCAGCGTCATCCCTGTGGTCTGTCTTGGGAAAATGAGGATTTGACTTATCATGCCTGTTTTTTCCTGTTAGGTCAGTAACCAGAACTTTCAAGTCATTCCTGATTCTCAAGGCTCTAATTCTCATCCTCAAATTCTGTCTGTCTCCTGGTGCTCTTTCACCATGCTCTCTGGAACTCACCAACCTGGCCTCTTTATTTTCAACTGCTTATGTGTATTTTCTTCTTCTCTCTAAATGAAGCCTGGTTCTTCCCTGATGACACTGCTTCTCATGCCCACTTTCCAGAGAGTGCTATATTCCTGTCACATCACTTAAATCGCTGGGATTGGAGGGAAGGTAATGTTCTGTTGCTCCTCAGTCACTTCCAGCGCAGTCTCCTGCTTCCTCCCTAAATTCCCTAGCTGTGATCTCATGACATTGGTAGGTATCACCTGATACTCCTCTTTGTAGAAGTCTTCCACCAACCTCTGGTCACTTCCCCTCTTCTTTAAAGATTTTAGCTTTAGCTTACTCTTACTCTCTCCAACTTCTTTCTTGCCATACAGTACGGTAATTTTAACGTTCAAAGAGATGACTCTTCAAAAACACTAGTCTCTCAGTTACTTGACTCCTCTCCTGCAAAGATCTCATTTTCCACCGTGAAACAATTTCACCACCTTGTAATGTATGTGTGCAAGGAATATTGAACATGGTATTTATGTTTGAGTTTCAATGTGTGCATATATATTTAGGGTAGTAAATTTTCTGTTTTTTATTTATATACCTATCATAAATCCTTAGCTTAAATCAACTCTTAAGTTATCCCTAATACTATCACATAGTAAGGGATCCAAAGAAGCATGTGGGATAATGTGTTCTACATTTCTGAAAAAATATTATTATAGAAATCATCTATATTTCCCAAAAATGTACAGTAAAAGAAACAGGATTGGAAATAACTGTGAGAACACTACTTCTGTATTACTGTAGTTTTTATTGACAAATAAGATTAATATTGTTTAATAAGGCTAATACTTAGCTAATGAATCTCCATTACATTCTTTTTTTTTTTTTTTGAGATAATATTAGGTTTTTGGCCCAGATTTGAATTGTCTTTATTTTGTTTTCTACATTGTTTTTATTATTTATTCAAATATGAAATAGTGAAAGACTAATGTTACAATGCATCTATTTTAGTAAAATAAAACTATTCAAAGCATATTTTAAATTTCATATTTAAAAAGATTCAGTTATTTAAAATTTATATTTTCTTTATTTGGGAAAAAAGAAAAAGCTTTTGTTAAAATGAAATCCTGTTACTTGCTAGCAGTGCCATGAAATTACTTCTTAGTTGCGTTGTCACTTTGAGCCTTTCATCATCAGTAGTGAAAAATGTTAATGACATCATAGCATTAGGGACAAATCAATAGAGCGTGTTAGAGTTTCAGCTAACTCTCAAATAAATCAGCTATTCTTTAGCAGAGTCAGAGACTAAATAGTGAATTATTTCAAAGTACCTCAAATCCAATTAGTGATTACAAATTGTCATTTGTTTGAAGGAGCCAGAGTGAAAAGGTTGTCAAATTCAGTGTCTGCCTCCCATAATACCTTTTCCCTTCTTACATTTTCCAATGCAAGGAATTAAAGTGGTTTGAAAAAAATTTATACTGACTTTTAAGCACCTATTAATTAACAGCTAATTGTTTTATTTACATTGAATTCTAAGAATGACCTTGTTTGTTTTTATAGGGTACTTACTGTGTCCAGGTACTTAAACAGTTGGACTGAACAAATGTACCCCAGGAATTAAGAATTCTTCTTGGAAAGAGGTAAGAGATTTGAAAATAGGCACATGTTTGTACGTTAATAAGTTTGGTGAGAACTTAGATTTACTAGTACATTTCTTTGGCACATAATTTATAAGGTAATTTCTAAAAATTAAGGGCACTTTCTGTTTTCAATTGTATAGTCTTCTATTCTGTGGAATGATTTGGTTATATGAGAGGGCTCCAACATTAAAAAAAAATAGTGTTTAGGGAAGCCACATTACCCCTTTAAAATGTCAAGATCTGGATTGCTACTATTTTGCTCTTCTTTCTTTCTTTTTTTTTCTTTTTTTAAAAAGTTTGTTATACTTAGGAATTAGACTGGGTTTTCCATGTTCCCTGGGAGCCACAGAGCAGAGGTAGATGGTGTGTGGGCAGATTGCCATCCAGAAAGATCCTTTGGCTAGCCTGCCCCTTCTACATTTCCTGGACCACATACGGTTACTATCAACTCGAAGCCATTCAAAAGTTTAAGTGCCAAACACAGAAGAAGGAGTCAGTTTTTAATGTGTTATGCTGTCTTAATTTTGACCTCAGATGTGAGAGACTGAAATATTACCTTTAAAATAAAATATGGTTAGGAAATCTGAATGTATACATATTACTTTTTTAAAAACCCTGTTTAACTGTGATTGTTGCTCAAGACTCATTTCATCGTATGAAGTAGGAAGAAAATTTACCGGCATTAGGCTTACCATTCCCGCTGTATTATATATATTGCTATTAGAAGGAATGAAGAAAGGAGTGAAAACATACACTAAACATCTATGAGTAGTTGCCTCATAGGACACAAATAAAGGAGGCATGGTTCACAAAGTAAATTTCCTGGGTCCTAATTAAAATCTGTCGCAAATTTATGAAGGCCAAAGTCATATATAGACTTGATTTCTATGTCATTGCCATCAACATCTTTAATGTATACTTGACAATCAAGCCAGTTTTTCAAAATTAATTTGTAAAAGCATCAGCAGTCCATATGGATGAGTCTTAAATCACTGAATGCAATTAACAATGTACACATTGGATTGAGATGAGACAGTGACTGGTTGTCAACTCATGAATATTTATAAAAGAGTAGTAAATTCACCAAAAATCTGATGAAATTTACTTCCAGGTATTGCATCTAATAGAACTATTTGCAGAATTGAACTTACGATTCTAGGCTTTGAGTGATACAAATACAAACTAGGGTAGATAAATATCAGTTTGTTGGAAAATGCAATCTGGCCATCCCAAAGTGGGAGGCCTGAGACCTGTTTTTTATCAGTATCCATTTCAGTGACAGGGCTACTTTATCCCTTATTTTCTCCTTTTTATTTTTTCTTTTTTAAACAGAAGCAACCTGAAGGAGAATATCTGCCTGTAAATGTATTTAAAATATTTAATATAAATAATTACTTTAAAGAGTAGGCAGTCAGTGTACTTTTTCTGTCCTGCTAATTCTATTATCTAATGGCTTATTTGCTTAGGGAATGCCAAGATACATGGCATTTTTTTCCTCTCCTGAATCTGAAAACAGTTCTGCAAATATAGACTGTTTCCTAGGCATGGCTTCATATAAGTTTGATTCTTAACAAATTCTAGATTGAATATATACAAATACCTTACTAGGAAGCTCATGACAGAAATTTTAAGCGTCCATTAAAAAAGTAGAAGGCAACTAAAAGAGACTGTACTTAAGAAAAAGATGTGCTGATTTTGGAAGAGAGGAATACGAGATAAAATTCCACATTAACTAAAAAAGAAAAATTAAAAAGGTGTGGATAAGAAGGAAGAAGAAGATACAAATCAGAATGCTAAGAAGATTAAGAGTAGTATATATAATTTGTTATTCCATTCAAAGTTCATTCTCTTATGACTACTGAATAACTTTGGTCTGTTTTGTAGGAAGTTCTCATATACTAGAATGAAATTATATTCCAGACTCACATAGTTCCGGATTTTCAAGCTGAATTACTGTGTGGCCTTGAGAAAATTACCTTGCTTTTATCTAATTTTCTCATTTACATGGGACTAACAATACCTAATTTTACTTGCTTACATTTTTTACATATTTTGAAACACTTTATGATTTATTTTAAAACTTGAATTTTGAAATGTACAGTATAGTTTTCCCTTTTTTTGAATACTGTACAAAGTACTTTTTTATTTACCTTATCTTTCAAAAGAGTTCTTTTTTCATGGATATTTAAGTATGTCATTTTTCTACTCTAGATCGTAAGCTTTTTTAAGGTGAAAAATATTTTTTATTCTGTACGCCTCCCACCTCCCACCAATTTAAGGAACAGACAGTATTTATTTAGTGAGTGACTGAAAGAAAGAGTATGAACCTTTTTATATAAATAAGTTGCTGGTGAATTGAGTTAAAACAAAACCATTTAAAACATTTAAAATTCTCTAAAGGATGTCAGTATTTAATAGATAAAGGCTTTTTAAAAAAATGATGAATAACTCAAAATGTTCCTGTATTTATCTGTTATTTAATTTTGATTGTTGAACAGGTTCTCTTATCTTATAGCATATTAGTATTTCAATATTTAATATTGAATAATATTTCAATATTTAATAATATTCAATATTCACTTCTAAGATTTTTCAAGGAATTAAAATATTTTTTCCTTATCAGAGAAGTCCTGAGACATTTTTTAAAGAAAAAGAGAAAGGTGAGCTAAGAAAATCATGCTGGAACTGAGCTCCTACTTAGTTGTAGTGACAAGAATCTTGGTGACCTGGGCAACTAGGAAGCTCTTACCTCATTACCCTGGCCACATATTAGTGCCCAGAGAGTCAGAAGGAATGCTTAGAGGCATGGCTTGCCTCCTGAGGGAATCTAGTACATGCCTACCTTCCTCTGCACTCAGTGATGGTGGGATCAGAGTGGCCATGAGTAGGAGAGGAATGTTACCTACCTCTTTAAAAAAAACTTCATTGTCTGCATGTTTGCACAAAGTCTGCTTCAGATTCAGACTGAGTCATTTATTTTTCTGGCTAATAATTCCTTCTTTCCCTAAACTTTGATTTGTTTTTTTCTTGTCTTTGATAATCTGTGCTAAATGATTTTAGGTCCACAGAATTTCTGAGCCTGCAGGGACTTAGGAGATCATTTTATTGTTTACATAAGGAAACCAAGGCCAAGAAAAATTTAATACAAATTACAGAGACTAAGAACGTAAACTCCAAGCTCTCATTCTACAGTTCTTTTCTTTATATCATCATATCTTGCTTCCAAAATACTGCTTTTGCTGGATTTTCTTCCTTATTCATTTTGGGATTGTCTGTTGACAGTTTCCATTATTTATCAGCGTTGTCTTCAACTGCAATTGATATTTGTGTGAACAAAATAAAGAGGTGACATTCTCTTCTTTCACAAAGAGAAGTCTGTCAGTGGGTGGAAATAATTGAGCAAAAAAAGATTGGGTAATAAGAGAAAGACATATGTACTACACTACCTCAAGGAACAACCCTTTTTGGGGGAATGGAATTTTATGGCTGGTTAAATATATGTCTCTATATATGTGTCTACATATATATATATAAATATATGTCTAAATATATATAAATATTTGCCTATATATATGTATATATATATGGCAAAATTCTGCATAGAACCTTTGTCTCTGTTAAACTCTTTGAGATGTGTACAACTTCTTTGGGTGAAGGCTCTCTGTCAGTTTATTTTTCCCTTACTAACTTTACTGAGGGGATAATTTAGGTAACAGAAACTACACCCGGTTTAGAGGGCTCAATTCTATGAGTTTTGACATTGCTGTACACCCATGAAACCACCCCCACAAGCAAAGCATAGAGTATTTCTCCACCCTGACAAGATTCCTTGTGACCTTTTACTTTTTTCGTACTATGCATTAGTTTGCATTTTATACGAAATAAGTATACATATTTGTGTGTATTTTTTTTTACTTAGCATAATGGTTTAGAGATTTACTTTGTTTGTATCCGGAGTTCATTTATTTTTATTGCTGGACAGTATTCCATTGAGGGATACACATTTGTTTATTCACTTGATGGTGGATATTTAGTTGTCTTTAACTTTTGACTTTTCTTAATTAATTTTCTCTGAGCATTTGTGTGCAAGCCTTTGTGTGGACTGTGTTTTCATTTCTCCTGGAAAAACATGGAGGATTGGAATATCAGAGTTATTTGGTAGGTGTATGTTTAATTTTTTAAGAAATGACAAACAGTTTTCCAGAGTGGTTGTACCATTTGGCGCTCACCTGATCAGCATATGAGAATTCCCATTGCTCTGTGTCATGGGTCTGCAAACTATAGTTCTTGAGCCAAATTCAGCTGTACTTATAAAGTTGTAGTGGAGGAGAGGGTGTGGAGAAAAGGGAACCCTCTTGCACTGTTGGTGGGAACGTAAATTGATACAGCCACTATGGAGAACAGTATGGAGGTTCCTTAGAAAACTAAAAATAGAACTACCATACAACCCAGCAATCCCACTACTGGGCATATACCCTGAGAAAACCATAATTCAAAAAGAGTCATGTACCGCAATGTTCAGTGCAGCTCTATTTACAATAGCCAGGACATGGAAGTAACCTAAGTGTCCATTGACAGATGAATGGATAAAGAAGATGTGGCACATATGTACAATGGAATATTACTCAGCCATAAAAAGAAGCGAAATTGAGCTATTTGTAGTGAGGTAGATGGACCTAGAGTCTGTCATACAGAGTGAAGTAAGTCAGAAAGAGAAAAATAAATACTGTATGCTAGCACACATATATGGAATAAAAAAAAAAAGAGTTCTGAAGAACCTAGGGGCAAGACGGGAATAAAGACACAGACCTACTAGGGAATGGACTTGAGGATGTGGGGAGGGGGAAGGGTAAGCTGAGACAAAGTGAGAGAGTGGCATGGACATATATACACTACCAAATGTAAAATAGCTAGTGGAAAGCAGCTGCATACCACAGGGAGATCAGCTTGGTGCTTTGTGACCACCTAGAGAGGTGGGATAGGGAGGGTGGGAGGGAGGGAGATGCAAGAGGGAAGAGTTATGGCGACATATGTATATGTATAACTGATTCACTTTGTTATAAAGCAAAAACTAACACACCATTGTAAAGCAATTATACTCCAATAAAGATGTTAAAAAAAGTAAATTTCAACCCAGAATTCTGTATACAATGAAAATATTCTGTAATGTGGGAGGCAAAATGAAGATATTTTGAAATAAAAGATAAGTAAGAAAATTCATTGTTGGCAGACCTGTACTTCAAGGATTGTCCTTCAGATTGAACAGAAATGATACCAGATAGGAATTTGGCACTTTAGGAGAAAATAAATAGCATCAAACTTTGGTAAATATCTGGATGATTGTAAATTTCTTCTAATTTCTTTAAAATACGTATACTATTTAAAGAAAAAAAAAAAGTTGTAGTGGAACATAGCCACACTCATTTGATTATGAATGAGCTGCTTTCATGCTACAAAAGCAGAATTAAGTAATTGTGACACAAACCATATGGCCCTCAAAGCTTAAAATATTTACTATCTCGTCCTTTAAACAAAAAGTTTGCTGATCCCTGCTCTGCATCCTTGCAAAACTTCATGTTGTCAGTTTTTTAATTTTAGCCATTTTCATGTATATGGAATAGTATTTCAGTGGGGCTTTAATTTGCATTTCCCTCATAACTAATGATATTGAACATCTTTTAATTTGTTTATACCTTCTTTTCTAATATATCTATTGAAATATTTTGCTAAATTTTTAAATTGGCTTTTTGTCTTATTAATAATTTTGAGTTTTAAGAGCATTTATATAATCTAGATACAAGTCCTTTTGTAGATATATATGTTTTGTGAATATTTTCCTTCATTTTGTAAATTTCTTTTTCATTTCCTTAAGTTTCTTTTCAATAGCAAAAATTTTAGTAGGGATCAAGTGCAATATATCATTTTTTTCTTCTTTCATGATTGTTGGATATTAAATCTTGCTTATCCTAAGGTTACATTTTTTTTTCCAGTATTTCTTCTAAGGGATTTTACTGGTTTAGTTTTGAAGGACTATGACCGATTTTGGGTCAATTTTTGCATGTAGTGTAAGTTAATGTCAAAATTAACCTTTTATTCCGTGTCAACGTCTAGTTGTTCTATATGTTGAAAAGACATGTTTTTCTCCATTGACTTATCTTAGGAAATTCATCAAAAATCAGTAACCTATTTCTGGATTGTCTAATTCTCTCCATTGTCTACCCTTTTGCCAATAACACACTCTTGATTTTTGTATTCTTTTTTTTAAAATTTTATTTATCTATTTTTGGCTGCATTGGGTCTTCATTGCTGCACATTGGCTTTCTCTAGCTGTGGAGGGGGGACTACTCTTCGTTGCGGTGTGTGGGCTTCTCATTGCGGTGGCTTCTCTTGTTGTGGAGCGTGGGCTCTAGGTGTGCAGGCTTCAGTATTGTGGCATGCAGGCCCAGTAGTTTTGGCTCACAGGCTCTAGAGTTCAGGCTCAGCAGTTGTGGGGCACAGGCTTGGTTCCTCCGTGGCATGTGAGATCTTCCCAGACCAGGGCTCGAACCCATGTCCCTTGCATTGGCAGGTGGATTCTTAACCACTGTCCCACCAGGGAAGCCCGATTTTTGTAGTCTTAAAATTAAATTTTATCAGATGACCAAGTCAGCTATATTTTGAATTTTAAAATTTCTTTGGTTCTTCTAGGTGGTTTGCTTTCCCAATAAAACACCCACCCCACCCCCAAAAAAAGCCTCCTGAAATTTTAATTAGGATTTTGTTGAATTTATAAATCAACTTGTGTTTCTTTAGATCTCTCATTATTATTGATGTTTAATTTCATTGTGGCTAGAGAACATACTCTGATATCAATCATTTAAAATCTACTGAGAGTTGTCTTAAGGCCCACTGTATGTGTTTCATACTGCATTTTAGATTCATTATGTGTTTACTGATCTATTTTTGTCTAGTGATTCTAATAAAATCCCTTACTATGATTAGTCAATTTTAATTTTCTTCTCTTCCTCTAGTTCTGTCAATTATTGCTTCTTGTACTTTATGGTTCTTTTTTAAGCTCATACACATTGATGCTCAGTATGTCTTCCTGCTGAATTGCCCCTTTCATCATTATGTACTGTTTCTTCTTATCTTTGGTGATGCTTTTGCCTTGATGTCTACTTTAGATGATATTAACATGGTCAACCCAGCATTCCTATGCTTAATATTTGCATCTATTTATTTTCAAGTCATTTGTTTAATTAATGCTGAAGTTGAGCATTTAATGCAATCTGATTTCTGTTGTTTTGTCACATATATCCCCCCTATTTCCCACCAGAAAAAGAAAACCTTTTAGGATCTTACATTTGTCCCTGATATTCTGACATGTAGTTATGTCAGATTTGGGATTTGTTTTATTTTGTGATAATTGCTCTAAGCACTAAGCAGACCCTTTTAATCTGAAGACTAATGCCCTTCAGTTATGGGAAATTTTCTTGATATATATAAGATCTTTATACCTTTATGTCTATATATAGATATATAAATACAGATAGATACAAATAGATTGATATACATGTATAAAATAATTGTCGATATATATATATAGATCTGTGGAATATATATAAGAAATTATATATAATATATATAATATATAATATGTATTTCTTCCCTGAGTTTTCTGTCTTTTCATTCTGTTAGCCCTAAAAATCTGATATTTGACTGCTTTAATGGATCCATTAATTTTCTTTAACCTATATTCCTCCATTTTGTGTTCTTGCTGTCATACTTTGTGGGAATTTTTCCTGGTTTTGTCTTCTGACCATTGTATTATAGTTCCTATTCCAGTTACCATAGTTTTAAATGCTAAGAGCTCTTTTTTGGTTCTCAGTTTCTTTTTTCTTATAGTCTTGTTTGTTTGCTTATTTATTTTTAATAAACTAAATAGATTTTCTTATTTCTGGAAAATGTTCATTACAGTTTTGTGATGTTCTTCATGTCTTTCATCGTTTTTGTTTTCTCCTAGTTCTTTCAGTTTCTCTTTTGAGGGTTTTTGTTTTCCATTCCTGTTGTCAGATTTCCTCTTTAGTCAGGTAATTCTGAGCTGTCCCTTGGTAAGATATCAAACCACTTTTGGAAGCATTGTATGGGTAGGATCGGGGTGGGAGGGATCAGAGTGTATTCTGTGGATCATTAGATTGCACTTGGTATTGAAAGGTAAGCAAATCAGTCTTTTTGCAGTGGACCACCAAATGATGATACGTGGGGTGCTTTCTCTAGTGCTCTTTAATTTCTCCAATAGTTGGCAGAGGGAAAATACTGAAAATGATCGTTGATATTTTGGGAGCAAAATGGGGGGAATGTTGATCTCCTGATTTTTATCCCGGTAAGGTATGCCTTTGAGCGCTCATCATCTCCCAGTTTCCTTAGAGTGAATGGGTTTGCTTTTCTTCAGAGGTCTTCTAACTCCACTTTGTCAAGTTTATTCAAATTCCTTATCCCTAAATTTCCTTAAAGTCTTATATTGCCGTGATCATTTTTATCATTCTCTTGGTCCTAGTGGATGAATATATTTCTGTTTCCTTGTTTGTTAACCCTCTTATAACTCTACTGGGGCTAAGGGAGGGAGAAGAGATGGATTTGTATGTTTAATCTTCCTGGTTTAATTGGAATTCATATTATATTCTTTTTTTTTTTTTTTTTTGCGGTATGTGGGCCTCTCACTGTTGTGGCCTCTCCCATTGCGGAGCACAGGCTCCGGACGCGCAGGCCCAGCGGCCATGGCTCACGGGCCCAGCCGCTCCGCGGCATGTGGGATATTCCCGGACCGGGGCACGAACCAGTGTCCCCTGCATCGGCAGGCAGACTCTCAACCACTGCGCCACCAGGGAAGCCCCATATTATATTCTTAACAAATAATCAGATATTATGTAAATAGATTTGTAAACTTAAATATGATTATGGTTGATGGTAATGTGTTTCCAGAGGTTTGATAGGCAGAAGAAAGAATTTCCTAAGTTTCTCAGGAACAGATATCTAGACCAATGATTAATTACACTTTCCTCCCTTGTGGCCATATCTTGAGAATCATTTTATGACTTATTGGCACCTTTATTATATGAAGAGAAGAAAACTCACATGTCTCCATTCTAATACATACTAAGAAATTTTACTAAGAGATTCAGTAGAGGAGGGATTGGAAATTATTGGCTAAAATGATGCTTAGAGATTATCTGCAGATTTCATTACTCATGTTATTTCTGTTCTCCTATTACCATAGATAATTGACTATAGCTTAAGTGGAAGTACAGACTAAAATACAGTTAAAGCTCATCTGGGTTTCATCAAAACTGTATCTCTGTTGGGACACAACTGGACTTTGAAACAAGTTATATCTGGAAGTACTACCCAGAGTCATCAGAGATTTGCCTGAGGTCTGAGACAGTTGCTGTGGAAACTATCCCACTCCACTCTTCTTTAGTGAAACCTCAACCAACAGCAGTTAGCCAGAACTGAAAATAAGGAAAAGTGAAGAAATAAGCAAAAAGAAACAGGTATTAACATTAGTTGAATTTGTAGACTGTTGTACGTAGATCCATGTAGATTAGTTATTATGAATGGAGTTTCTGGAACAATTAATTTTAGTCAACACTGTAAACATTAAGGCTCAGATCCTCAAGTTTTTGAGGAATTTTGTCCCACATCATTCTAAACATGTGGTCACAAGTTCCTTGAACTTTCTTTGTTAAGCACAATTGTGTTTTGTTTCTAAAAGTGAAGTTAAAAAAATTTAGACCAAAACATAGAATTAATTTTTAATCAGAAAAGCAGAGACGTTCAGATGAAATTATTTAACAGTCTGTATTTTAAGTAGTGCTTTTCTAAATATTATTAAAAATCTCAAAAAAGTATATCAAACGGTATTCAGAAAGCCATCTTACTGAGTAATATAACAACTGACATGATTTGAAATGGTGTTAAAGCTGTAAATACGTTGTCAAATTGTGATTTTTTTTGTGGGGGGGAGTTGGGAATTTTGAAGTGAAAATACATTTTTTTAAATGATGGCATTTAAAAGATTTTTCACCCAACAATACTTACAATACTAAATTCTCCTTATATAGTGATTAAAAAGCTATCAAAAGGAGTATGGGGATACAAAGATGAATAAAATAAAAGCATGCTTAATCATAAAGTATTCCCAGGATATCTAAGATCAGTCACATCAATAGAAAAATCAATTGCAGTTCTATGATTATTTAAGAACACCCCAAATTTCCCTGTTTAGCAGTCAAGAAGTCCCTCTACACAATGACAACTATAACTTGCTATGTAGACTGCCATTCTGCCATAGATTCAGTTGGTAAGGAAACAATGATATCAAATGGATTGAAACACATTGCTATTACCAGGTAATATGCAAAACATACCCATCCCTTACCATGAATCTCATCCAATTTTTAAACTAGTGGATGAGTGTCATGCTTGAATTCATAATTAAAAAGAAGATACACATGTTGAAGTGGCTATTTTGAAGAAACTACATGAAATGGTTTTATCAATTGGTCTGCCAAAATGCCTAATTTCAATCTCATCCATTCATCTAGCTAACTCCGTATAAACTTTCACATCTCGGCTCAATACTACTTCCATAAGAAAAGCCTTAATGTTTTACAGTATTGTCATGCTTAAAACTTCTTGTTCAATGCTATCTTTTATATGTTATATTTTCTATTAAGTTAGTGATTGTGATTCTCTATTTACTGTTTTATTCACTAGTAGTTGCTCAGTTAATATATTTATTATCTGATTAGTTGAGCTTATATTTAAACATTATATATTTTGCTTAATTATTATCATGGTTTCTTACTGCTTTCAGTAAAATATGAGAATACCTATGAAAGTGGCTTTCACTTATGGATTTATGGACATGTTTGAATCATCAAATCCAAACCATGATAATGACTATTATATCATAAGCTTTTGCAAAGTTATCCTAAATGTATTGTTGACTTATTTTCAAAATCGTAATAAAAATCCTTGATTATAACCTAAATTTAAGTGCAACCAAGAAGGGGTACACTATACAGTAAAAAAAAAAAAAAAAAAAATGTCTAAAACTTTGGCTTGAGTATCAGAAGGAATTAATTACAGTTCTTTACTTACTAGTTGCCTCATTTTACCAAAGAAAACAAAGTTAGAACAGGAAGAGTTTTAAAAAATTATTCTACAGAATTCTTTTAGGTATAAGAATGAAAGAAGTGAGGAGAGAAAAGCACAATGATTTGTCCCAAATAACCAGAGTCAATAGAAAGCATAGATATAGAAGACAAATTTTTGAAAGCTATAAACACACTTTTTCTACTGCAAACATATGGACTTCATTTTAGTTATTTCCCTCCTTAAGAATTGTGTTCTTTAGAAAAGTTGTGCCTCAAGCAAAAAATAAATGATACCATTCATGTTTCGTGAATGAAGTAAAACCTTTACCTCTACAGCCTGGTCACTTAATGTAAGAATATCCAACAAAAATAACAAACCTAATGCCACTCAGTTAACAACAAAATGATACTGTCAGCATTTTGATTAATGTCTTTTGAATCAAGAGACCATTGTCGTATAGATAAATTCTAGAGCAATTGCTAGTCTAGACTCTGAAGTTGGATGGAGGTGCCTTCTGAATTAAATCCTTTCATATCCCACAGGCTGTGATCATGCACATCTGAGATGTGTTAGTTGAAATTCCACACAATCCTCAGTTGCCAAGTTTGCATGGACTGAACATGATACAAAAAGCAAAGAAGCTAAGAAAAATTAACATTAAAAACTGAATATTATACAAAGGTCCTACACACAGCAGTGAGACGAGAAGGGCCCCTAGCATTCTCCATTCACAGATTTAAACCTGAAGTTGAAATATTCTTAACTCCAAGAAGAAACTCTGAAGGTAGGGAAAAGAGTTTCAAGACTGAGCAACCAAAAGTGAAATAAGTCAGACACAGACAGACAAATACTGTGTGATCTCGCTTATATGTGGATTGTAAAAAGCTGAAACAAAGTAGATTGGTGGTTGCTAGGGATTGGGGGTGGGGGAAGTGAGGAGAATTTGGTTAAAGGATACAAACTTCCAGTTACAAGATGAGTAAAGTTCCGCGGATCTAATGTGCAGCATGGTGTCTACAGTTAACAGTACTTTATCGTGTACTTGAAAGTTGCTGAGAGTAGATCTTAAATGTTCACACACACACACACACACACACACACACACACACACACACACACACACACACACAGAGTAATGTGAGGTGAGGGCTGTGTTAACTACCTTTATAAGTGATAATCATTTCACTATACATATGTGTGTCAAATCATCATGTTGCAAACCCTAAACTTACCCAATGTTATTTGTCAGTTATATCAAATAAAGCTGGAAAAGAAAGATTGAGTAACCAGTTAATTCAGAGGTATTGTGTGAACAGCTTTCTCTTGGGGACCCATAAATACAAGATGTGATTCTTTCCCTCAAGTATCCGGCAATTTAATTGAAGATGTACTTTTCTCACCATTTTACCAGTTCAGCATTCATTTCCTGAATATTTAGAGCATTCAGGTATTATGATAAATCATTGGTAAAAGAGGAATAAAAATAAGTGCCCTATAACCAGAGGAATGTCATCACGGGAGCAATATAGTAAAATTTTCATTAAAATATGGTAAGTGCTAAGATGGCAGGGTGCCCACTTCTCAGCATTTGCTTAGCCTTCATATAACTCCCATGAGAAGAATATAGGAATTTAATTTATTTAATTATGGTGATAAATATAGACAAATAACCTAATATAAAACTGGCCAAAGCATATAAATAGGAAATTATATCAGACTGGACTATAATGTGCAGCAAGCATATGAAAGGATGCTAAAGCTTACTAGTTGGAACCTGCCAACTATAGCAGTAATGAGATGCCATTTTTCTTCCATCAAGTTGGTGAAAATTAAAAAGAAGAAATCAAGTCAATGATTTCTAGGGTTCCAGGAAGTAGGCTTACTCATTACTGGAGAGAATCCAAATGGCCATGAATTCATGAAAACTGATCAAGAAATAGGTACTAAAATGAAAATGCATATATTTTAATGAAATAACAACTAACGAACAAGTAGGGCAAATCAACAAGGACAAAAGTGAAAACTCCTCCAAGAGTATCCCAATGTTCACTACTGGGGAAGAGTTAAGGAATGCGGTTTTAATCTGGACTATTGACTAGTACACGTTAATTAACAGCACGGGTCAGATCTATGCATTTGACTGGAGGCCTATTCATGATGTATGTTTCATGAAAAACCGTTTTTGCTAAACAGTGTTTACGTTGTGATGCTTTTTGTAAAACAGATTACATAGAACTCTATCGATATGATATATGTATATACATATACATATGCATATGTATGTGTTCATCAGTGTGAAGAAAGCTGTGGAAGAGTCTGGTGCTGATCTTGGCAGCCCAGGGCCTGAGGAAGGGAGTTAATCTAGGTGATTTAGGGGCTTCCCTGGGGCTTCCCTGGTGGCGCAGTGGTTGACAGTCCGCCTGCCGATGCAGGGGGTGCGGGATCATGCCCCGGTCCGCGAGGATCCCACGTGCCGCGGAGCGGCTGGGCCCCTGGGCCATGGCCGCTGGGCCTGCGCGTCCGGTGCCTGTGCTCCCCAACGGGAGAGGCCCCAGCAGTGAGAGGCCCATGTACCGCAAAAAAAAAAAAAAAAATATATATATATATATATATATATATATGTGATTTAATGTAAAATTTTCCCCTTACATAGCTTCTTATATATTCACTAGTTGAGGTGAACACATGTTGATTTTGTTTGAAAATACTTATAACAAAACATAGATATTCTGGAAAATAGTGAGATGAATGCACTTGAAATATTTTTTTGGATTATTAATTGTTTGTAATTTATAGACCTGTGGCTTTTCCCCATCCATTTGTACAGGTAATCAAGAGATTAATAATATTACTTCTAAAATTAAGATATTATAAGCCAAAATAAAATCGTTAGGGTTTTTTACACTAATTTGTGAATTATTTTTCTATCTTTCATCCCACCTACTAATAGGTAGGTTGGAGTAGGTAGCATTGTACAGTAACACTTTATAAATGTGTTATTGTACATACACAAATAGTCCATACACGAAATGTAAGAAACACCATTGATTAATGTTCAGAAAGAAGCCCTGACATATCTACATAAATCAACATGCAATTGTGAGAAAGCAACTCCAGCTCCTTTGAGAAGATATTCTTTCATGAAACTGAAGTGCTCCTGACCTGGGTCTGAATAAGTAATTTTGTCAGTCCACTGCTCAAGGCACTGTGCATAAAACCGCAAGGATGATGCTTCACAGCAATGATTGGCCCAGATGTTTGAATTTTGATTATGTTTGAGATGGAAACGTTCAAAAATATGTGCTTTAATTATAGACATGGAAATAATTATTTCTCTGCCTCATCCATCACCCTGCCAAAGCTGAGATTTTTTAACTACTGCTTTGTCCAATGCATTTGTAAACAGACATTCTGCAATTCTGCTAGAACTGCTTTCAAATTACTACTTGTATATAATTTGCTTCAAGAAATACGTAAATGAATACTCACATACGTACATTAATATATTCACCGATTATTTCTCTACTATCTGGTCCACATGAAAAAACTTTCAGAGAGCCAGGGAAGATATTTTTCACAACAAAATAACCTACAAAACATACACTAATCTTTGACTTTTAAAATACATCCAAAGGTCTTTGTTATGGCTAATTCCAGTTTTCTAATAGAAAGAGATGCAACTTCATATCACTTATATACATTCTTTTTAAAAATTTTTATTTATTTATTATTGAGGTATAGAGTCACATAAGTTTCAGGTGTATAACATAGTGATTCACGATTTTTAAAGGTTATACTCCAATTATACTTATTATAAAATATTGGCTATATTCCCAGTGCTGTGCAATATATCTTTGTAGCTATTTTATACATAGTAGTTTGTAGTACCTCAATATTTTACCTCTATCTTGTGATTTTATACAATATTTATTCACACATTTTTGCAACTACCAAATTTTGTGGATCACAAAGTGACAAATTCTACCTTCTATGATAAAGTTTGCTGAGAAGAAATAAGGAATATTTCTGATTTGTATGTTTAATGCTTCCTACACATTTTTATATGATATTGCCTTCAAGTAAGTAAACTCTTGAGCATCTCCTTCATTTTCAGAATAAAGGATCTCAAGTATTTTAAGTTTTATCTACTCAGGTAATTAAACGGGACCCAGGGTTTTCATCAAGAAAACCCTGCATATCGTAGTGATAGACTTTTTTTTTTTTAAGTCAGGCATCACTATGCTGCAATCTGAATAAATTATTTAAATACATTCATGAAATTAGCTATAATTTATAGCAGCAATTTCTATATCAAATCTTAGTTAAACCATATATCATACTAAGCACATATTCTACTTTCCCATTTTACCTTCCAAATAAGCACTGACAATTAGGCACCATTTGACATTTGTCATGCTTATCGTCACAGCTGCAGCGACACTAAAGGTGACTAAGAATGGCGAGAACAGCTTTTTGTAAAGAGTAGAAAATAAAGGAAAATAACGATTGCTTCTCCTTTGCTTTGAGTGGTTGGAGGCAGATAAGCGGATTTGTAGTGAGGTCGTCAGTCACAATGGGGTGGTAATTTGAAAATGGATTAGTTTAGAAGTAGCGATTTCTGCTCCATGGGCTTCAGTGCAAAAGTCTACCTGATTCTGTAAGAGACCTCATAAACTGGCAGAGATCAATGCCTACCTAATGTGCCATTATGCACTGGGCACACTTCAGTGATTACAGCACAGCTGTGGCTGGGTTTTGCTTGATAGTTCCTTAGCACTTGCACCACAGGTGCTCCGCACAATTATTTTTCCCAAAGGAATAAACTCTTTAGGGAATTAAAGTGGACGAGAGAGGCTTTTCTTCCTAAGAAGCTTTTCACTGTTAAACTGAAGAATGAACAGTGTCAGATGTCAGTAATGTCAGCCCAATAACAAATAAAGACTAAACAACTTATGAGAAGGAAATCATCCTGTATTATATGTCTGGATGACACTTTCTTATGTTTAAGATTTTATTGCATAAGACTACCTGACTGTGTATCTTGAAAGAACATGACAATACAAATTCCAAGTTGGAAATGTTCACCGTTTTAAAGATTATAATTTCATATCAAAATGTAAGAGCATTAACAAGTATTTAAGTTGTTTAGCTTTTCTTACAGGCCATGCAAATTAGTTGGCAACAAAGAATGAAAAGGAGTTCGGTCAAATGAATTTACAACAAAATTTGAATATGAGATACCTTACCGATAATCCTTAGATTCTTATGCTCAATAGGTTTCTTCACTGTTGCTTGCAAATGTTATGTGTAGGAACAGTGAATAAAATATTAAAGGAAGGTAAAATAATTTGAAATGTAAATCCATATAGTATAAATTAATAAATTCTGTTTTATATTTTAAACAAAGGAATATTAGTAATGTTAGTTATATGAAACTCTCCATTTTCTAGCTCTTTAAATTTGATATGATATGTAATGAGATGGTATGAACAACATTCCGGGGTAATGCATCACACAAAAAGAAATTTATTGAGAATAATTTGTGATTAATTCCTTGGCACTAGTTGGAATAATATCTGGTAAATGGTCTGAACCCTTTGAAGTCCTTTTTTCTTCCTTTATTTAAGATAGATAAGGTGTTTATAGTTAATAACCAAATTTATCAGGATCATCAGGTTTCATTCTGCTGCCTGACCTGTTCTAGGGTAAAGGAATACAATTACAGTGATTAGCAAACGATACTCTTTAAGATTTTAGGGGCATATAAAAGGTTTTCCTGTCCCAAATCATTCCTCAATCTGCTCATGCAAAATCCTTTCAAAAAGGAACATTCATCTAATCCACAGTTAAATATTAATCTCTAAATTAAATATTCCTAGTAGAGGTAACATACTAACTTGAAATAGTTTAGTACGTATAACAAGGATGGTGACAGTCCCATTTAATACTTCCAAAGAATTATGTTCAAATTCCAAATGGATAATTAATTTTTAAAAAGGACTTAATTCAGAAGAGAATGTTGCCATATTTAGGGGACTCACCATGTCATATGGGAAAAAAAAAACTAACTTGGAAAATTAGGGAAAAGAGGCAATTTGAAGGCTATCACATGAAAGGAAGATGAAGTTTCAGCTGTGTAAATCCACCAGGGAATACTTGGAATACTTCCTGCCTCCTTAGACGTAATAGATAAATAGGAAGAATAACATTTTAGCTTATAGAACAATCTAAAAAATATAATGAATGGAATGAGCTATGTTGAAATTATTACAAACAGTAATCCTTCTCCAAGGGTATTGAGCTCAGAGAAGAAATCTTTGGATTCTGAATTAGCCATGGATGCAGGCATATTCTTTAATATTCTGTGACACTATTGTTTTATTCATAAAATAAGTGGGTTAGTCCTATTTTTAAATAATAGAAATTGGGGTTTCCCTGGTGGCGCAGTGGTTGAGAGTCCGCCTGCCGATGCAGGGGACACGGGTTCGTGCCCCGGTCTGGGAAGATCCTACATGTCACGGAGCTATTGGGCCCATGAGCCATGGCTGCTGAGCCTGCGCGTCCGGAGCCTGCGCTCCGCAATGGGAGAGGCCACAACAAGTGAGAGGCCCACGTACCAAAAAAAAAACAATTATCTCCTAGGTGCCTCTTATTGGGTGTATTAGATGGCCTAATTTGGGATTAACATATACACACTACTATTTATAAAATAGATAATCAACAAGGACCTACTGTATAGCCCAGGGAACTATATTTTATAATAACCTATAAAGAAAAAATTTGAAGAAAAAATTATCTCTAAATATATAGATAAATACTTTGTGTATTACATTTTTAAAATGATCAAGATGGAAGTAACCATTGCCTGAAGTATAGAAAAATAAGACTCCACATTGCGTTTATGTGTGGAGGGGGTGATGATTCTCAAAGAGAAATACTGGAATACAGAAGGTAAATCTTTCTTTCCTTCCCATGTTTCTAAAGCCAGCATTGATCCTTGTTATAGGTTTTGTATAGTGTCATGAGTTTAATATAATTAATCTAGTTAAATACTCACTCTTAGTGTCCTATAATGACTTTCTATTTAAGGCAAACTGCAGAGGCACACTGAGCCTACAGATATTATGGCAATCCTGTTGCGAACAAAGAACATTTGAAGCGTTTGCTGTAGCTGGCTTATACAACGGCATCTGGACAGAATACCGCAGGTACTAGTTTTTCGAAACTTGCCTCCATTTAATATACATAATCATAAATCTGAAAAAAACGTTTCTGGCCTACTTTTCAAGGTAAAGAAATACATAGACAAGGATTAAAATAAACACATTGAAGAAATTGTTGCAAAAACTTAGTAAATAAGATGAAGATTTGCATTATTTGAGAAGTAAGAGCTTTGGTTAAAATGGTGACTGGAACTGACAGTTCCTCACAATTCATTCTTAGAAAAATAATCCAATTAGAAAAATTTCTTTTCTGAAATTATTGAAAAATGGAAAAGAAAACTTCACATTTGAATCAAATGGAATGTCACCTTAAAATAAAGCAAGATAATAATAATAATAACAGATACAGCAGGTTATGGGTTTTCAGAAACCAAACAGGCTGGGGAAAAGCAATGAAGAACAGAAAGGAATCAGGCCTGGTAGAAGAGGAACCCTCTTCCAGTGATATTATTTGGCAGAATGAATTTGAAGATACATCTTCTGAGTGGAGTTTGGATTAAGAGAATGATAAAAAGAGAGATGATGATACATTGGAAAAGCAAAATAGATAATCCTTTTCAGCTTTAAAAATGCTATGATTCTAGGCTTTAGATGATTTGGCGAAAAATTAAGAGAACATGGCAAGTTTAGTTATTCATAACAAAGTAAGATAATGCGAACTTTATTGAGTTATTATATTCATTGAGGGATAAAAAGACCTTGACTCTGGTGTAGCTTAGATGGAGTAGAGCCTGGTATGTAGTCAGGGTCAGTCATTTTTTAATTGAATTATCGCACTAATTTCAGTAAATGCTGAGTTAAATGCTTAAGGAACTTCTTTGCTCTGTGTTTGTGTGTCTTAGAGAAAATACTTATATTTTCTAAAAATTGTGTAAGTGTAGATACAATGTATAACTTATTTCTTTTAAATATTGAATATAATTATTGATGATATGAGTTGCATCAAATATTAAGAACCTTGGAAATACATCATTATTGCATTTTTAAGTGGTACAAATGTAATTCCTTGCATTTAAAAAGTTGAAGCATATAAAACATAGGAGCCTAAAACAGCAGAGCATAGCATTAAAGAATCAGTCTTCAGTGCAGAGGGAGTGTAACAGTAGAGTTCAAAAGTTGCCTACCTTTGAAGGCTGGCTATTTCTTTGAATTCTATCTGCTATTTTGATAAACTTTTACTCAAATTCTCTAAGGCCTGTTTCTACAGAATGGGAAGAAACAATAGTTTCTGTATCACAGAGCTATTCTGAGGAAATGAGTTGAAGTAGTAACAGTTTTTTCAAGAAATGTTAGCTACCATTATCTAATAATATAAGAATCCTATCAAACTAAAGGTTGTAAATGGAGAGCTTTAAATACTGTTCTCTTTTTACTTTCCTAGAGAGTCATACTTGTTATTTATTCTTTAACCAGAGTCTATAACTTTCGATAAAAGTTTTCAGCCGTCCTTGAGTAATTTTTTGTTTTAGAAAAGCGAGGTAATAAATGTACCAAACTGAAATTCTAAGCCCACTCCTTCCTTTAGCTGCTTTGCTTTCTATCTGTTCTACATTCCCTCACTGTCTGGCACTGAATTCAATGAGACTTCAAAATGTGAATGAGAGTTTGATTTGGATGAGTGTCAAACCAAAGCCACCACTACTACGTTGCGGTGCCTTGTATTTATTTCCTTTTTTTCCTGTTAAAGTAAAAAAATCCGCTGCTCTGCAGTGTTTTAGCTGAGATGGGGGAGGAGGTGAATTAAAATGTTTGAAACAAAATTTAACATGCCAAGACTTCATTGGAATTTCGATCATTATAGTTTATGCATATTTACTGAGGGCTATGCTTTGTCTAATGTAAACAGCTATTTTTTTTCTTTCCCAACAAGTTGCCTGTTACCAGAGAAAATATCTCTTTGTATGCAGCTTCTTTTGTGAGAACCATCTTGCTAGTTGAATGAAAAATGAACAAAATATTCAATGAGATTCTCAAAAGATAAATAATAATAATAAAGGTTTTTATGCTAGCGTTTATATTTGTTGGTTGGTTAAAATGTTTGACATCACCAGCCTTTACGTCTTAATATTTAGGTGAAAAGAAATATAACTTTACTATTAAATGATTTAGGTTTATTAATTCCTCTTGCCATAACCACATTTTTAAGGAATTCCATCGTGCTTGGATGTTCGTATGCATGCGTATGAACATACATAATTTTTTCTTGTATACCTTTGTTATACCTGTATTGCGTTCATTTCCTGGAAGGGCTTTTAGTAGAGCATAAAGCCAAAATTCTTTGGATTTGCCTTTTGCTTCATGTCTTCCCTCAGGTTTTCAGGCACCTGCTACATTGTCTTCTGTATTTAGACAGTAAGGGAGGTAGACTCATTGCAGAGAGAAGTTTGATTTTCCTCTCTGAAACCACCTGGCAACTGCAGATAAACGGTATATGTAAAATGGGAGAAAATTTCTTAGGACCTCCACAATTACAACACAAATAATAAAATAAAGTGAAGCTGTAGTTACATTGTCAAACATAAAAGAGTACAAGAGAAGAAATCATAGAATGTGCCCCACCAAGCACACATTGAGACCTGCTGTTTTCCCTGTGGGTGTCCACATGACTTTGATTTTCATCTAATGACAAGAAAACACAAACATTGGCAAAAGCTTTACTCAAGTTTTGGTGACCCCACTGTGTTAAATAGGACTTGAATTTGAGTGCCTAAAGAAAACTTCTGTATGATATGTTTGTTTGGCTTTTATTCCCAGAAACTTAACAGTCCCATCAATCAAAAGAGAAACATCATCTAGAAAATGGGAAAAAGTGTTTTGATAGGGAGATTAAAAAATAAGCATATTCTCCTTCCTCTTGACCTTTGTTATTAATAACTTTGAAAAAGTCATTCCATTCATAGGACACAGTGATTAAAGGTGATCCAAACTTATGTTTGAATTGTTCAATACTCTTTACAGCATAGGATGCTCAAGTTGAAGGTCAAGAGTCATTTTAGTTTTTGATGAATGAGAGGAAATGAAGATTTTTACATCCTAAGGTTGACCATCTACCTAGCCTTGTCTGCTCTCACTCTGAAATTTTGTAGGTAAAGTCTAACGATCTTAGGTGGTGATATTGTCAACTAGGATAGATTTAGGGCTGCATCTGCTCTTCTGTGTTTCAGTATCTCAGAATCTAATTTTCAGATAATTCCTGAGTCATAATTCTTGAAAGAAAGGAGAATGCAATACTTAGAGAAGGGTAAGAGAAGCTAGTCTTTGGAAATCAGGAGAACCAGGTTAAATATTTCCTTAATAGATAGCCCCTTTGCTCTTCCTACTAATCAGTGTCAGCCAGCTCTTGAAGTAAACACCTGCTCAGTGACAGGTACACGTGGCGTTTACTTTAGAAGATAATGTAGGTACTCAATTTCTCTTAAATTTAGACTTTATTATAAATCAGTAATCTGCTTTCCTTGTATAATGCAACTATCTGGATTTAAAAAAAAGAAAATAATGCTCATTTTTGGAAGTGATATTAATCATAACACTCTTATTTAAATATTTTCTATACACTGTAGCAAAATTTCCTCTCCCAATCTAGAATAGTGATAGTTTTTTACCATGTCCAGTCAGTTGCCAAATTTCCTATATTCTTCTCTAAAATATTATATTCTTCTATAACTTTATTATTTTATTTTCACTGATATTACTTTTCTTTAGGCCCTTTTAACCTTTCACTTAGTAAATTACAGCACAAGGAAGGAATTACAGATTATTTTGAGTATTTTCTGGAATTTTAAGCCTGGAAAGATGACATTAAAAGTAGTAGTTAAAATTTTAAATATTGAAGAGAAAGATGAGCTTAGTTTTGACCAGATTCAGCTTGATACATTCGTTCAGAATTACCAGCACACAGTTTAATGCATGCACGTGTCTGTATTTGAATGTATCATGGAAAAGGTCAGCATGTATGTTTTGCTATACTGATTCTAGATCGGTATAATCTTGGGTGTTCTGAGAACAAAGATTTAAGGTTTGAAAGATTAAGCAGGTTTGCAAGGCAAGCTACCCATTATAACGCATGAAACTTACACACATACACAATTTTTGAAGATTAACAATCCATGTTGAACTATTAAATACCTTACATAATTTTACTATTTTATTTATATAATTATTTCTAAAATTTATTTCATTATGATAGTTTTTTTTTAAATTTTTTAAAAGAGAAAGTGAGAGAGCACAGCTGTTACTATATAGAAATGCAAACATTTTTTCCCTTGGAAAACACTGATTTAAGTTATCTGATGAGTAGAGAAGTCTACAAAAAAGGATGAAAGAAGAGGTTTCTAAACTTTAAGGACAGAGAGATGACAGAAGATGTTTTAAGATAAGAAAGACTTAATTGTGTTTATTAATAGATAATGGGGGAAAGTCAATAGTGGTAGCATGAAATTTCAAGAAATTATAAGGATGATAAAAAAGATCATGAAGGCATTAAAAATAGATAATATAAATTTAATCACTAACATAAAAATTCATTTAGGGCTTCCCTGGTGGCACAGTGGTTGAGCGTCCGCCTGCCGATGCAGGGGACACGGGTTCGTGCCCCGTTCCAGGAAGATCCCACGTGCCACGGAGCGGCTGGACCCGTGAGCCACGGCCGCTGAGCCTGCGCGTCTGGAGCCTGTGCTCCACAATGGGAGAGGCCACAACAGTGAGAGGCCCGCATACCACACACAAAAAAAATTCATTTAAAAAGCTTTTAGCTGGCAGCATTCTGGAGTTTTGAGAAATGAAGTGGCAAATTTAAGGAGAATAGAAGTATTTTGTAATAGCCACAAAAGGAAATGCAAAAAAAAAACCCACTAGGAAATTGAGGATAAATAAAAGTATTGTAAGTCAGCTTTGAGAGTCCAGCAGTGGTGGAAAAATGTGAATTTACTGTGAAGTTGGTTGAAAGTGGTAGATTTATTCCAGTTAAGGATGATGAGCTGATACAGTTATGGACAGGGGTTTCTGGCAAAGCAAGTTTCATGCCATCAAGGGCTCAGATGATTTTGAATGTGAAAGAGATCATTTAAAATGGACGATAAAGAAATCCCACTTCCACATAGCTTCCGGATGGCAGCCAAATGGCTACCTTCTCTCTTTCCTTAAATATCCATGAAGATATGAAAGATAAAGAAAATGTCTCAACACTATCAAAAAACATTGTAATAATAACAGTGAACACTTATTGAACTCTTACTATGTCAACCCAGTATAGTCATATGTATTGACTCAGTTTATCTTTGCTAATATTTTATTATTTTCCATAAATTATTCCCATTTTTCAGCTGAAGAAATTGAGGTAGGGAAGTTAAGTAAAATACTCAAGTTTGCATAGCTAGTGAACAAGTGTTGGATTTGAACCTAGTGAATGTGGCTACAAAGTCTGTTCTTTTAAACACCACATTATATTGTTTAACATCAAAACCTATGAGAAATGATAATAATTTCAAGTTGCAACAAGGTGAGAATACAATTGGAATGAGAGAAACCCAGGCTTCTGTTGATGACCTAAACTGTTTTCCCCTTTGTTTCTTGGAGAGAGGAGTAGGTGATCCCTTTCTAATCCTATCCAAGTACAGCTCATGTGTGATGCCCACTTAATTATCAACACACTAACACCATATCTAACTTCCACACAGCTGCCAGGTGACTCCCTGGGACTTAGCAACGGATCACGCTCAGCAGTTTCCCCAGGCTGCCCATTCTTTTCTTCAAGTGGTCTTCCTAGGGCTGCTGGCCTTTCCTTTTAGCACCACAGACTTCTTCTATGATTGATTGTTATGCTAATCTCACCCTGCTTGGTCCAGCTCTTACAGTAGTAGAGAAGTAAGGAGGCAAAGAGAATATAATCCTTACATCAGAATTGAGTTTTCCAAGTAATAAATCTTTGATCAACAATTAGACAAAATGCTAGTGGGTTGAAAAATGCTTTTGAAAAACTTAAGAGCAATCACTGGCAAACTTTAAACATGACATGCATCCTCTTACATAGCAGTAAATTTAAAATCAAATTGAACACAGTCCATATAACAAAAATATAGATGTCAAGGACACATGAAATTAAAGAAAAAGACAAAGAAGAAGTATGTCTGTTATAGTAGTAAATTGGGAAAATTCCATCTTAAAAGATACATTCTCTCACTTAAAGGGAAAAAACAAGTTTCAGTGATATACCATTTGAAAGATGAAATGCCTAAAATTTGGTATCATGAAGATTTTTTAAATTTTAACAGAAAAATGAAAATCCAAACAATGGGTGAAACTCGATCAAGTCATTAAAATTAGAAGAAAAGTGACAATGCAATTTTAATATTTCTATATAGGCATTTCAACAAAAAAAAGATTAAATGGGACAAAGAGTTACACTGATTGGAAAACACATAATTCATAATATGGACATAATGTAACTTTAACTCTGCCACACATTTCAGTGGTGTAGTGACCTTTCACATTAAGCTTTCTACCACCAAGGAGCTCATATTTTGAGCTCAAGGGGCCATGTGATTCATGCCAGGTATATACAGAATGCTGTGGAGATATATACTGAATAATATCTAAATAGACTGGGAGATCAGACAATACTGAGGTGATTTTTATTAGGAATAAGTTACATAAACATGACAGTACTTGTCCAGAGACAGAAGAGAAATGTTGTAAAACCACAAAGACCATGCATATGGCAGGCCAGTATCACACATTTCCCGTGCACACTGGCTTCAAATTATGATGCGTTTGACTAACTGCAAAAAAGTTTTCATTTATCTTCTATTGTTTCATATAAAAATATTTGTTCTGCTTTGTTTGCTTTCATCCTTTTTATTAAACACAATTTTATTTGGAAAAACTTCAAGGTTACCAAAAAATGTCAAGAATGGTACAACGAACTCCCATGTATCCTTTACCACCATTTCGTTTTGACAACTGCCCAGGCAGTTATCACAACTGAATACAATCCAGCCTGGTGCCTTGCACTCAGTGGTCACATCATTCTCGTCTCCTTCAAAAAGAGCAGCTCTTCAGTCTTTCCTTGACTTTAACAACCTTGACATGGTTGAGGATTACAAGGCATTCATTTTGTAGAATGTCCCTCAGTGCAGTATTGTCCAATGTTTCCTCAGGGTCATACCTAGGAATATACCTATAAGGTTATGCATTTTTGGCAGGAAAGCACAGGAGTCATTCTGTGTCCTCACTGTGTCCTGTCAATTTGCCTATGATATTTGTGTCTCATTACGGTCATATTGCCTTTGATAATTTGATTAAGGTGGTCACTGCCACGTTTTTCCACTAGAAAGTTACATTTCTTTTTTCTCTTTGTAATTATTAAGTATTTTGCAGGGAGCTATTTTGAGATTAAATAAATATCCTGTTTCTTTTTCCACTTCATTCATTAATTTTATTTTATTTTTTTATCTTTTATTTTTTAAATGTAAGTATGGTTGATTTATAATGTTGTGTCACTCATTAATTTTAGAAACTTGATATTTCTTACCTGTATTATTACTTTGATGATTATTGATGATTATTTTCTAATTTCATTTATCGCAATGCATTTATTATTTGATACTGTAAGGGAGAGATTTTTCTTCTCATAATTCATTTATTTATTTGTTTATATCAGTGCGAACTAAAGAATTCCAATTTTATTCAGTGTATTATCACCATTACTATAATTGTTCATAGTTGATCAGCAAGAGTCCTTTAAGCTAGATCCTTTATCATTTTGACATGTCTAAATCATTCTTTGAGTACTTCCATACTATCTGGTGCACACAGTGTTCTAGAATCATCTTGGAGTTGTTGCAGCACAGAAATTAGCCGTTTCTTCAGGGAGCCCTGGTTCCTTTCATAGGAAAATACCATGTATAAACCAAGATCTGAGTGGTACATGTGCTTTTTATTATTGGGATTTTGCTACTCATAGACCCTCTCAGTGGACAGAGGTAGGAAATATATGTGTTTACACTTACACACATGAACATACAGAACTTTTCATCTATATCTGTAACTATACTTATATTTATATATTAAACTATGACTTCATGCTAATAAATCCAATTTTTTAAGACTTTAATTTTTTAGAGAAGTTTAGATTTAAAGCAAAATTGATGGTAAGGTACAGAGATTTCCCATGTACCCCCTACCCTCACATATGCATAGCCTCTCCCATTATCAACATTCCCCCACCAGAGTGGGCCATTTGTTACAATTGATGAACCTGTATTGAACATCATAATCACCCAAAGTCCATGGTTTACTCACATGGATCCTGACTTTAGTGTTTTATCTAAAAAGTCGTAGACATAATCAGGGTCATCTAAGTTTTCTCCTATGTTATTTTTTAGGAGTTTCATACTTTGAATTTTACATTTAAGTTTGTAATCCATTTTGAGTTAATTTTTGTGAAGAGTACAAGATCTGTGTCTAGATTCATTTTTTGCATGTGGATGTTCAGTTCAGTTGTTCTAGCACCATTTGTTTAAAAGACTATCTTTTCTCCATTGTAATGCCTTTCCCCCTTTATCAAAGATCAGTTGAGTATATCTATGAGGTGGGGTTCTATTTCTGGGCTTCCTCTTTCTTCTGTTCCATTGATCTATTTGTCTGTTTTTTTCACCAATAACACACTGTTCTGATTACTGTAGCTTTAAGACTGTAGTCTTGCAGTCAGGTGGTGTCAGATCTCCAACTTTGTTATTATCCTTTAATATTGTATTGGATATTGTGGATCTCTGTGTAAACTATTGAATCAGTTTGTCACTATCAATATGATAACTTGCTGGGATTTTGATTGGGATTGCATTGAATCAATAGATAACTGATATCTTGACAATATTGAGCCTACCTATCCATAAACATGGAATATTTCTCCATTTAGTTGTTTGATTTTGTTCATCAGACTTTTGTAGGTTTCCTCATATACCTCTTATACATATTTTGTTACTTATATATAAGTATTTTATTTTTGGGGTGCTAATGTGAATGGTATTGTGTTTAATTCCAAATTCCACTTGTTCATTGCTATAAAAGAAAGCAGTTGACTTTTAAAAGAAAGCAGTTGTATTTTAACCTTATATCCTGCAACCTTGCTATAATAACTTATTAGTTCCAGGAGGGTTTTTTTTTTTTCTGTTTTCTCTTTTGAATTTGTTACATAGACAAGGCTTTGAGTTTTTCACTATTAAGCATGATGTTAGCTATAGGGTTTTTTTAAGATATTCTTTACCAAGTTGAGGAAGGTCTTCTCTATCGCTAATTTACTGAGTGTTTTTTATCATGAATGAATGTTGGATTTTGTCAGATGCTTTTTCTGCATATATTGATTTGATCGTGTTATTTTTTTCTTCTTTAGCCTGTTGATATGATTGATTACATTACTTGATTTCCAAATGTTGATGCAGCCTTGCATACCTGGGATAAATCTCACTTGACTGTGGTGTGTAATTCATTTTATACATTATAGGATTTGATTTTCTAATACTTTGTTAAAGAATTTTACATCTACGTTTATGAGAGATATTGATCTGTAGTTTTTATTTCTTGTAATGTCTTTGGTTGTGTTATTAGGGAAATGCTGACCTCGTAGAATGACTTAGGAAATATTCCCCCTGCTTCTGTCCTTTGAAAGAGATTACAGAGAATTGGTATAATTCTCTTTCAACTGTTTGGTAGAATTCATAAGTGAATCCATCTGGGTTTTGTGCTTTCTGTTTTGGAAGATTATTAATTATTGATTAAAATTCTTTAATACAGGCCTATTCATATTGTCTATTTCTTCTCATGTGAGCTTTGGTAAATTGTGTCTTTGAAGGAATTGGTTCATCTCATCTAGATTACAAAATTTGTGGGCACAGACTTTTCCATAGTATTCTTTTATTATCCTTTTAACGTCCATTGGATCTATAAAATAGATTCAACTTTAACCTATCATTAGTCATGCCTGTGCAATGACTTTTAGACTGAAACCAGATTGAGGGAAGAAAAAAAAGAAAGGCAAGTATTAAAGAGCCTTTGTTTTTGCTGATATTGTTTGTTAAGGCTTCCTTGTCATCTCCTAATATTCAGTGACTTTGAGACGATGGAAGGATGTCATTTCGTCTCGTCCCCTCATTTTATGCCTAAAATGATTGAGAGGGAAATGGGACTTGCAAAGCAGCACATTTAGGTAAAGTCATACATTTTACTCAGAACATGTAAGTTGTCTAATGCTTTATCCACCAAACATTGTTACATTTACTTACTAAAAAGAAAATAAGATGACTAAGACTTAGCTAGTTAGATTTCATATTTATTGAGGGACTGCTATAAACTGGGCACTCTTTCATAAATTGAATCTTTCAATCTTTTCAACAAAAACATGCAATAGTAATTAAAAATCCACTTTACTAATGAGGATACGCTTATTCAGAAAGAATTAATGAATTGCTTAAAGTCAAATAAGATCATCAAATATGGCTCAAATTTTGCTGAATTGATTCTAAATCTGCTGAGCTTGATAGTACATTACTGCCTAAGACATCTGTAATAACAGAAAGAGGGCTGGAGTGAACCATGCCAAATGGCAATCAAATTAAAGTAATCAATGATTTTTAAAATTAAATTAGATAGTGGAAGTGATTGATGTTTAATTTATTTTTACCATCTTATTTGTGAAATAAAGAGTTCACTCAAAAATTACTTTAGTAAGCACCTACTATGTGCTGGAAATTGTACTTTTAATGGACAATTAAATGGTGATTAAATCATACCATCAAAGACTCAATAATATATATATGTGGGAAAACATACAGTTAATAAAATATATATTAAGCATAATATAAGGAAATGCTTTTTGTGAAATACATACAAAACACCATAGAAGTATAGATTAAGGAGCCAGCAGGTACCTTCAAAAAAGAGAGGGATGTAAGGAATAAAAGCAATTTTTCTTTTTATGAAAAGAGAAGCATTAATCAGAGATAGTGTGTTTAATGAAGCTGGGCCACATCTATCTTTTTTACACCCCTATTACCTACTAGTGTTACCTGCTTTGGTGTAGACACTCAATAAATATATATTTAATAAACAAATAAATGAAAGAATAAATGTTGAGTGAATATCCAGTAGTATCATATAGCTGAAACTTAGATTATGGGATGGGGAATGGCAGGAGGCAAATTTGGAAATGTTAATCGAGGCACACAGTGAATGTTTTCACTACCACTTTACGTAATCAGGACATTGTTCTGTAATCTTGAACAGCAGCAACCAAAGTATATATAATGTGAGCCACACAAATAATTTAAAATTTTCTAGTAATCACATTAAAAATTAGTAATGTAGGGCTTCCCTGGTGGCGCAGTGGTTGGGAGTCCGCCTGCTGATGCAGGGGACACGGGTTCGTGCCCTGGTCCGGGAGGATCCCACGTGCCGCGGAGCGGCTAGGCCCGTGAGCCATGGCCGCTGAGCCTGCGTGTCCGGAGCCTGTGCTCCGCAACGGGAAGGGCCACAACAGTGGGAGGGGCCACAACAGTGAGAGGCCAGCGTACCACAATAAAAAAAAAAAAAAGAAAAAATGTAATGTATCCCTACTCTACATTAAATGAAATTTATATATTATAAGGATCAAAATTATTTTGACATATCATCAGTTTTAAAATTATTAATAAAATATTTGACATTATTTTTTCGTACTCCTTTGAAATCTGGTGTGTATTCTACATTGACAGTGTCTCAACTTAGATTAACCACACATTAACTGCTCAATAGCCATATGTGGCAGTGGTTAGTGTACTAAGCAGAACAGGTCTAGGGTTCTGGTTACTTAAAGTGTGGTCCTTAGACAAGCAACACTTAAAAAGCTGGTAGAAATGCAGAATCCTGGGCTGCACTGGAGACCAACTAAATTAGAATCTGCATTTTCTTAAGAACTTCAGGTAGTTTTATGTACATGACAGTTGGGGAAACGCTGGTCTAGATAACCAGCTCTAACGTTAGGTGTGTACATCCCAAGGAGTGCAGAAGATACATGCTACTGGAGTGTAGAAAGATTAGATCTATCATTTACATTACATTACATTTTAAAAGTCCAAAGTAAATTAAGCTTCACGTATATTTAATATTGTATCCACACTAGTGCCTTTATTTTGTCCAAATGTCAGATTATCTCATGTCATTAATGTCTGGTAACCTGAGGTAAGAGTTGAAGTTCTGCAAAGGGAACAAGTACTGTGCCTGTTATCTTTGCCTGTTAAATGGATTTACGAGTTTTGTCTCTTATGTTTCCTGGTATTAATTAAATGACAAAATGAAGATTGTAAAATATTTTTGCAAATGCATTTTTTCAAATAAAAGAAAACAAAACAGAAAAGTGCCAGAGCTAACCATTCTAATTCTCACAGAAAAATCTTCTTTAGTCTCAAATATAAATAGAAAAAAAATAATGATGATATAATCAGACTTAATAAGCAGTGAGGTGAAACCTCTAAAGTTATCAAAATATCTCCTTGAAATATAGATTAACACCCCTAAGGTTAATGGTGAATTTAGCCCCCAGAGTATATTGTACTTTGAGATATTACCTGATGATAGTAAAAAGCCATTATAATTAGTAAGACATTTGAAATATTTTTAATTTAATCTTTGTTAGGTGTTTTCGACAGGCAGCTTTGCCTAGGAGAGTTCCAATTCACAACACTTGTCTCAATATAATTATAAATAGCACCAACTTTTGCTCTCAGAAGAGTCTCTGTTTGGAAAAGAAGTCATTAGGTCACCCTGTTTATCACGTGCACTCAAAATTTGTCTTTTGAGTGTCTTCTAATGTATGTAATGTGTAAGTACAGCAAATAGTACATGTAGCTAATTTTAAGATGAATGATCATATATACTGGTAGAAATCTATTGATTTATCTATTTATTTTTGTTACGTTGGAGACCACACTGTGAAGACCTGACTTGCGAGAAGCTGGAATGTTTCCCAGGTTCACTCTTAGCCCCATGCTTAATTGTTCTCGGCAGCCTCTTTCAGGCCAGGAATATGTGTTCCCTCTCAGACTGATGCAAAGTGACAGTCTAAGCAGAACTGTGTATTTTTTTTCTCCTCTCTTTCTTCTTTCTCGTCCCTAATTGTGGGAAGAGGGAGAAATAATTGTCAGGAATTTCAAAGGTCTTTCCTGCATAGCGGGTTGTTTACTGACCCAAGGAAAGGCAGAATCAACAGGAGGCAGCAACTTAACCAAGTTGAGTGAGAGTGGCCTGTGAGCTTTGAAGGCAAATTTGCAAACTGCAAAGTGGCTCATCCACTCATGGTTCACCTGGGATAAGTTAAAGATACCTGTAAATGGAAAATTTTATATTTGAGCAGATAAAGTAAAAGATAAAATTTAGATGGTTAAAAATGGACAGTACCCTAAATAAATGGATGCTTATATGATCTCTGAAAATCTTTTGGCCCTCTACGAGTCTTTATTAAGAAAATAAGACATAGATGCAGTCTTCCATTCCATGTCGATATATTATTGTTTTTTTAGTTTAAGCTGAAGGGAATAGGATGATTCTAGAGAATGAGATGGTATTTGAGTGCCCGTATAATGAAACCGGCAAGGCATGTGGTGAGGGGTCAACTGAACCAGCAATTAAATGGATTAAATGCCCCTGAAATGTGGAAATCAAAGAGACATAAAGTTACTTGTTAAATATGACTTTTCATTATGGAGGAAGAAATAGGAGCAGAACACAAAGCCTGCCAAAACCTAGCAGACGTTTGGCAGGGAATGCCATCAAACATTTAAATTACAGGTGTGTGTATTCTACTTAGAGAATGTCCAGGCATAAGCAATTGCTTTCTCAGCGTCCCCAGCACTACAAGAGACTTTGGTATTTTTCACACAATGAAGGTTTAGATGGGGGCAACTTTTCTCAAGTGTGTTCCTGGGAACACTAGTTTTTCCAATATGCCTTGGGAAAAAGGTACAGCATTCAGCTAAATATAGGAAAACATTCACATTCTATTACTGTCCTAAAATTCACATTGCACATTCACATACTTAATGGTCTTAGAGTTAATAGTCTTAATGGTCTTGCAGGAGCTAAGTTACTTGTTCAACTTTGTTCATTCCGCCATTACCTAAGCATCTTAAATTTTAGGAACTTTACTGTGAGTGGCATCTATTAATATTCTAGAAACTAGTGTCCTACAGAAAACATTTTGGGAATTGCTGGGCTGGACGAATGTGGCTGATGTACTACTATTACTAGCATGCTGTTGGCCTTGATATGGAAACCTAAGTTTCAAAACAATCAAAGATAGTATTGGAACAGCATTTCAAAATATTTTAGTTGAATTTAGATTTCCATTGCTCAGTTATTTGAGCCTTCCTCTGTGTCTGAAATAGCAGTGTTATTTTCACTCCTACATCAACGCATTAGCGAAAGACCTGGTTAACAAGAAACCTGACAAATAATATTGAACTATTCTCAGATGTGAAACTTGTGATTCTATAAATGCCAGGGTATAATAAAAAATATGTATTAATATGTATGTATGTGTGTACTTAATTATTTATTTTAATCAAACTACATATTTCTGAAATGAGGTAGATATATCCTCACTGGTACAATGTAGAAAATCATCATTGTTACTGTTTGGATGATATAATATACTATTGGAAAATAATTGCATTTAAGTTTCAGCTAATGTTATATATTTCTTAAGGTGAAAAAAAAAAGCTGATCTGTAAAAATAGAAAATTCCCTAAAGAATTTCTTGTTGGTGTTTAGGGACCAAATAGTATAGGTTTTCCAGATGCTCAGAGATAATGATGTAACCTGACCAGCCTGTACAATGGTTAACTTGGTGGAAGTGTGGGAAAATATCTTTCAGCACTGGACTTTGTAATCTAGTCTCATTTACAATCAATATAAGTGATTCAGCTTGAGGAATGAAGTAAAGCCGATAGTATTGGTGAAAGAAAACGATATTTTAAACTGTCCCAAGATGTCATTACCAATACAATCTTATTTTGTTGCCTAGTTCTTCAGGACCAAGTTCTTTTAGCCAAAATTATTTAATATATTTAAACTGAAAAACAAATATTTTTACTTAATTACTGCTATTTTTCAGCTGAATCTGGTATTAATTACTGCTAATAATGAATATAAATGAGCCATTATCTAATAATATACAATTTAAAATAATTGGATTAACAAACTAGTAGAGAGGCAAGCATCTAGAAGTATTATGTCCTTAACTGTCATCAAAAAAATTTCAAATTTTGTAAAATCTGCAACAGGTGCATATGAAATTACTTTACATCTTCCTTTCTTTTCACAGGTTGTATATTATCTTTGATTTTAAGTCTTGTTCTGTAATGAATTGTAATGGCCCTATTGATATAGACTATGATATCACTTTTACCAAGCTAATAGAAGGTTTCATTTTAGTTTTTTTGTTCATTCATTCCATCAAGTATCCAAACGTGCCAGCCAAGGTGCTAGACACTCTGGGTGTTATCTATCAGCAAGACAGACATGGTACCTGTCTTAAAGAAGCTTGTAAACTGGTGAGAAAGGCAATGACAAGTAAACAGACTAAGTAATTGCATTTAGTAATTGAAAGGAGTGCAGTGAGGTATGACATGTTATTATCTCATCAAAGACAAAGTTGAATTATGAGGAGCATGTTACTATAATCATAATGTTCACATTTTCGGTAGCATGTGTTTCTGAATTTCCGAGGATGATTTTCTGACTGGGTTCCAGTGGGACGTGACCTTTGAAGACTGTTGACAGATTTGTGCCCACTCCACCAGACTCTCCTGTATCTTTCATGGTTAAGGTTAAAGGTGCATGTCCTAGTTGTAAAAGTAAGGACAGTCAATGGCTTGTAAGTTTGCTTGTGATTATGTTTTTTAGTATCCACTCAAGTATCACAATTACATGGACCTATGACACAAGGAGTTTATAATAATACTCAGAACCAGATGAAATGTTTCTGTAAGGCTGATCATCTGATTTTTCCTTTATTCACATTTGTGTTTCTGTTCACGATTTAGTGAATATGATTGTCCAGAAGTTGTAATTCTGACTCGAGAGGCAGTTCTGACTAGAGTTGAAAACTGATGAACCACTTTTGTCTTGTGGGTCCATTATCTTAGCATTTTAATTTTTTTTTACATTTAATTAATTTATTTATTTTTGGCTGTGTTGTGTTTTTGTTGCTGCGTGTGGACTTTGTCTAGTTGTGGTGAGCGAGGGCTACTCTTCATTGCGGTACATGGGCTTCTCGTTGCGGTGGCTTCTCTTGTTGCAGAGCACGGGCTCTAGGCACACGAGCTTCGGTAGTTGTGCCTCGCGAGCTCTAGAGTGCAGGCTCGGTAGTTGTGACTCACGGACTTAGTTGCTCCGCGGAATGTGGGATCTCCCTGGACCAGGGTTCGAACCTGTATTGCAGGTGGATTCTTAACCACTACACCACCAGGGAAGTCCCATTACCTTAGCATTTTAAATGGGTGTGTATTTGGGTCTTTGAAATTAGTATACTTCATAGGAAGTAAATAAAAACTAAAGAGAGAGAAAGAGGAGAAAGGAAATCAGATGAGATTAGGAAGAAAGGTGATATTGTCCACAATATATATTTCTGACAAAAGTTAATGATCCTTAAATTTGTCCAGTAGGAAATTGCTTCAGAGATATGAATGAAATCAGTTCCTACTAATGAAAAATCCCAACATAGTCACCAGGTAAACTAGGCAGCCCCAGGGATTAAGAGAAATAATCTACCTGAAATGTTCCATTTTCTAGAGATTACCCTGTTGATAGGACTCATGAAACACAATTTCTGTCTACAAATTGTGCTTCTATTTATTTTTTTAAAGTTTTCTGTTAGAGACTATTTTAAAATTTAATATTTGCAACTATTTATTATTCCTCTAAGAAATAACACAATCCTAATGTATCCCTGAGAGTTACCAAACAAGAAAGCAAGCTAAATCAGTAAAAGATGCATGTATATAAGAATAGAAAAAAGAAAGCCTATGACCCAAGGCCAATAAACAGCAAACTAGGTCCTAAAGAACAGTCAGAGCTATTCAAACTTGCTGGGAGTAACCAGGGGGAGGGGATTTATTTCTCAGTTTTGTCATCTTCCCTTGGCCGCCCCCTTCACTTGTATCCTACCTCGCAACAGGTCAAATAAAAGTCTGATATGGGGTATATGCCACAGAGATTCTGCAAGGCACACAGGTGTTGGCATTTGGCACAAAGATGTTTCGATTTTTATTTTCCATCATGCTAAGAGCAAATGTTTAAAAGAAAATAATCTACAAAAGTTTCTATACCTGGTTCACAGAATTAAGCCCACCCAGGCTGACAAGTAAAACAAGACTTAGTACCACCTTGACTCTCATGGCCAGTCAGACAAGCAGGTAAATTTGAGAAAGAGTTCCAAGCTTAATCCTTTGAAAATTGATCTCACCTCAGGGGGATACCACATCATACTCTCCATCTAAATGTTCCCGCTTTAAACCACACTTGCTCAACAAGTTTTGTAGGGGAGAAAAATTGTTTTTGTTTTGAAACAATATGAATTCATTATAAAGAAAATGCTTTATTCTTATTTTCAGAAGGTAAATTATGCCTTTTTTAAAAGTCAGTTTTTATTATAAAATGATTACTATAATGTGTTTATATACTCATAAAGAAAAGCATGCATATTTCCGAAGGCACCACAGTAAATATTTTAGCCAAAAGTAGTTTCTGCCATGGAGTTAAATAGCAAAGACCAAGTGCTTTTTAAGAAAGTAAAATGCTGCATGAATAGTTGTTTGTGCAAACTTCAATTAATAATAATATTAACAAAATGCTTATCTCCTTAACATTATTTTAGACTAACATAGAACGTGTTCCAGAAGCAAAATGCTTGACTTGTGAGATAGGTGACCCCGATTTTAATCTGTGCTCTGCCATCAATTAGCTGTTTTATTTTATGTAATTCCCTTAACCTCTCTTGGTTAAATTCAATTATCCTTAAAATTGGAGAAATTGACTGTATTATCTCCTAAGTCCCTGGAAGCTCTAAAATCTCTATGATGCTGAAAGGCCAATATCATAAAATTTCCACCTCCATCAGTTTACATGCCTCTCTCTGGCCCAGTTTTGATCAGGGTTATATGAACTAATGACATGAGTATTGTGTCCAAGGATAAACTACTTCAAAGTTATGTTTCACTTCTTAAGTTTTCTTAAAATATGTTTTAAAATGTATATGTCAAATAATTAGAATTTTAACTCCAACAATTAAACCAAACAATATGTATTAGGAAGAGTGTTCTGGGATGATAAGAATTGCTATATAATCCAGAGTGTGTGTGTGTGTGTGTGTGTGTGTGTGTGTGTGTGTGTGTGTGTGTGTGTGTGTACTTTTTTTAGCCAGTTGACAATTTCAGGCTATTTACTGATCCAGGATGCCAGAAGAAAGAAGAAAATGTTTCCAAGAGGAGAGAGAAAAGAAGGAAGGACAGGAGGAAGGAAGGGAGGGAGGGAGAGAGGAAGGAAGGAAGGAATTGTAAGAGCAAGAAAAGCCTTCTACTAGCTGTACAGTAAGGTTTATTTTGTTAGCAAGAGGAGGCACCGTGAGGTTTTGCTCATTGATCAGCCATATGTGTGAGCAGCAAATTAGAACCATTCGTTTTTCTTGAGCTGGAGTTGCAATTCTCAAGAGTGGTGTGGATATACTGATGGGTCATAATTAGCTGGAGGTGAATTTCAAGTAATCTGATATTTGTTAAAGGAGCAAACTTTGCAAATGATTTTCTTTAAAGTAAATCAGAACACATTTAGGTTAAGCCTATAATAATAACCCCTTTGCTTCCATTCTGACATTCTATCTAGAGAGGAGCAAAAGGGTAGAGTAATAGAGGGCTGTCAGTTGTTCATAACTCTGATAGTGAGGGCCTCTCTAGCTCAGAAAGTCAAGGAAACTCTTTGGGTGAAAGTTACAGAAACTGAATTCAACTTAACCTAAAGAAAGAGGTAAAATAATGGAAAGGACAGGGATAGAGGTTTGCCTCAGATTTAATGAAGCAGGCAGTCAAATACTGAGCCTTTCTCTTTCCTTTTCATCTGGGCTCATCTTGGCTTCACTTCTCTACTGAAGATCATGTATTCCACTAAGTGGGAGGTGTGAGGGCAAACGTTGCAATCAGCCTCATCCTAGCTTGGGACTCAAAGGGAAAAGCAGAGTTCTCTGTCTCAGCGTATATATATGTACTGAGCATATATAGAGAGATAGATTAGATAGATAGATGATATATGTATACATATATCATCTATCTTTAGATAGATAGATGATAGGTAGAGATAGATAGATAGATATACATATCTCTCAAGGAAAAACTCTGTTTCACTGAGTTGGGTAGGCTGGTATCACTTAAACCTTATAGACAAATCACCGTGTCCATAAAGAAAAGGTATTATATCCAGAGGGCCACATTACAGTAATATACAGCCTCCCCAAATAAACAGGATACTAATAAGGAAGGAGTGTCCAAAAGCCCTGGTTCTCTGCTGAGTTGAATGCATAGATGTTTTTATGTCTAATTAATTCAATTATTCCCTTCGATAATGGTTAGAAAATAGAAACCAAGAAATAGAGTTACATAATCACCATTTTTAGCTGCCCCAATGCAGTTCAGATACAGTTTGCATTTTGCATATGTATTGCTATAAAAGAGTCGGACAGTTTATAGACAAAAATAGAAATTAACACACCAGTCAGGCTGATAACCATGAGAAATATTAGCAAGCACATGATATGTTTTAGCAAAGAAAAAAGCGTTTTCTGCCTTAAAATTACAACTTGCATTTCATGGCTACGACTTAAAAAAATGTTGATTTAATTTGGATAACTAGTCCACCTGTGTGTTTGTATGTGTGTATGTTAAAGAATATTTGGTGACTCTGTTAAATATTTCAGACATTTAAGTGACCACGGAATCACTTTTATCTTAGCTTTAACTTTCAAACTGTTCTGTGCTGTCACAGTCACAAAGCTAAAGATCATTTTGTTTAAGCAACAAGGATATACTGTATAGCACAGGGAATTGCAACCTGTAATGGGGTATAATCTGCAAAGATATGTCATCACTCTGCTGTACACCTGAAACTAATATACTATTGTAAATCAACTATACTTAAATAAAAATAAATAAATAAAGGTCATCTTGTTAATTGTAACATTATAATATCTTCATTTTTTATTAAGGACTTGCAAGTAAAAGTGTATGTATTTTTAAGTATAGGTCTTCCTATCAGGAGATGCTTAGAGGAAAAAGTTCAATTTTTAAAGACCCATGAACTGTTGCTTACAAACAATATTTATACTTTTTTGGGATTAGGTAAGGGATGTAGTTTATTACTATATTCTAACAAATGTACCCAGTGTTAGGCAAAAGAACTAGGTTCTTAGAATTACAAAATAAAATTAATGCTTCCTCCCATTGACATTGATAATTGTACATTTTGTGTGCACATGCACGTTTGTAGGGAAGTTGGATAGAGACAAGAGAGTCTTGAAAACATATTTTTTAAATGATATATTTAAGTGTGTAAGTATTTAAAAAGATGTTGTATCTTCTCTAAAATTGGTGAAATTCACTTGACAGGTATTTTTACCCAATATATTGAAAATTAAATTATGTAATATGAAGTGACTTTCATAAATTTGTCTATATTTCACTTACAATCTCTATTATTTCAATGTGTAGGATAAACAACCTCTGTGATTTGATAGACACGTCAATGATTAGGTAATGCTTATATATAAGGTTGTAAATATTCTTAATAAGCTCTTATATATAACATTCACAACATTCTCGAAATGTTCTAGCAAGTCCTGCGGTGACCAAACCTCAGCTAATTCATCATTCCTATTTTCTCGCTCACCAGCTCGAGCAATTTCCTCCCATTTGTGTGCCAGTTGTCACTTCAAGTTTCTTTTCAATTATGTTTTTACATTTTTTGAGTTGTATTTGGCCTCCACTTTCACTGCAATTTTAGATAGTACCTTTTTCTCACTAGATGACTCATAAGTCTTTCTTTTTTAAAATTTTAACTCAAAACTGTAAATTCCCCAAATTTGCCAAAGGATAATGAATTCATATTCTATAGTTACAGATTCACACCAAAGCTGTTTAATTTTCAAAGTCACTTTCTCATATCCATTCCCACCTATACTCTCTAATGTTGAAGTGGCCTCTTGTTTTTTTCTGCTACTGTGATACTAGTAGGAAAAGTTTTCTAAAACACCACTTTGACCTATCCATAAATGGTCAGTGGACCCTTATTTCCTGCTAAAGTATATCCAAATTCTTAGTCCAGCACTGAAGAGAAATCATTCATGCTGTGATCCTAATAATTTTGTAGCAATGCTTTTACTGTTTATTATATATAGTCCATATATCAATTATGTCACTTATGCACTAAAACATATTGTGGGCTTCATCTAAGCAAGAATGCTTGTTTAGAGGAGGCAAAGTGGTCAGAGTTTGGGGAGGCAAGGTGACTGGGGAGGTGGCAAGGATGGGACCTGTTAGTTTTGTCTACTAGACTGAACTGAGCAGTGCAGACAGAGGTATGTAAAGGGAGATTTTCAACTTGTCAGGCCGGCCTGGTAGACATAGTAGAATGTAAGTATTTAGTTCTTGTTCATTCACATTATTTCCTAACAGAGTAGTCCAACCCTTCGAATACCCAAAGGAAAGAGCAGAACACAGTTGCAATGAATTTATGTTAAGTACTGCTTCTTCAATGAGGCATTAGACAGTGTCTAAGGGGCCACTCCATGGTTGCAAGTTTCCATTCTGGGATCAGGTTCAGAAGACTGTCTTTTTGTGTTCACAGAAAAAGAGACACAAGCAAAAGCAAAAGCAATAGCTTAGAGAACATGTGCATGAGCTTTGGAATCAATATGATTAGATGTGACTATAAACTCAGCTTTACTGTTTATTAGCCCTCATTCCTGGTGTAGTTCATTAACTTTCTGAACCTTACTTGAAGTTTTGAAAACTTCAAAACAAAACTCAAATAGAAGTCTTCAACTATGACGTAGGCTAGTCTGGGATTGGAAATAAGTGCTATTGGGTTCAGACATCAGCAGAACCTTAGGTTGCTAGGGAAAGGGGCAGGTAGTCTGATGACTGGGTCAGGAACTCGAAATAGAGACCATGCCAGAAACCTGGTTCAGAAAAGTGGGCGAGAAGTTTGGACAACTTCAACTCTTACACGAATCTGAGAACAAACTAGTCAACACTGAGATACTGTGACCCAGGTCAACTTACCAGAGACAGTGACTTGCCATCTTAAGTTCTACTGCAGAGCCAAGCAAAAATCTAGAAGAAGGAGCGTATCTTGGCTTAAGCAGACTGGAAAAGAGCTCCCAAACCCTCTCCCCTCCAAATTAAAAACTAAATTTTGTTTTTTAGACGTGGATGTGTCATTCTCAGGATGAATAATGCGTCATTGCAGTAGAGATCAGTTTGGATTCGATGAGCATCTCAGATCTGTGTACATGAATGCAGTTTATCTGAACCACATGGATCCACAGTTGGGTTAGAAATCTAATAAAAATATGTTATCTTAATATATCAGGTAACCCTGAATTTATTGCTGTTACAGGAGCCAGAAAAAAAAGCCACAGGAGTAATTTTTCTTATAGAATTTTGGCTCTTCTACTGCCATGCTTAGCCAGAAGCAAAATACATAAATATTCAGGAAAATTAAAAAGAACCGAGGGAAAGAGTTACCCATATTGTTGTAGGCCCCCCAAGTAGTCTGCTTCAGGTTACTACTTATTTTCCTCAAATATTTACATTCTCTCCTAACACATTCTGGAATGATCACGTTGAATTTTCCAAAGTATTCCATCTATGTGAGGAGATGAGAAGATATTTGTAAACTTGTATTGGCAGGAAGACAGACTGATGAACATGTAAAATATTCATTATCTGATTAAACAAAAATAAAGACTGAATTAATACAAGAAAAAGAAAAAATAATGTCATAAACAGTAATGGAGGATCAATCATCCACGTCTTTCTTTGATGGAAGCAGTGACGATGCTGAGTCATTCATAATTTGTTCACAAATTTCACTAAAATAGAAATTAGTTTACACTGTGTTTTACATTGAACAGTTTCAGGTATGCCAGAATACATTTTTTTCCCATTATTCAACTGTCGGTTCTGACACTTTAAAGAAAAAGTTCACTAATTATTAGTACAATTCATATTGAGATGTGTTATTTCTTTTTGGGATCAAGAGTCATGATGACGATTGTCATGTATATCTGATATGCACTTTCTTTTCAATAAGCACTGGAGAGATGTAGGATAGATCTCCTGCTTTTAAATACTGTACAAACTGATGGAGGAAATATTGAGTATGGAACATCATTTCTAGAGATAGCTATTAAAGGCAATGTGTGCATGTGAGCAAGAAAGTGAGAGAAAGATAGAGAATGATAACAGCAAACACTTATACAGCATTGACTGTGTACCAGACATGCTACAAATGCTTCATATATAAATATATATAATTTAATAGTAATTTAATCCTATAACAAACTATGTGTTAGATACTTCTATTAAACCCATTTCATAGACACAGAGAGACTTACACTGTAAAATATGCCAATGAGGGAAACGAAAAGTAATGCAAAGACAAGCTGAGAAAAAGATAGCACGTGTCCTGCTGCCAACATTAAAATTATATAAGTTCTGGAAGATGGGGATTTTCTAGTTCTGAGGCAAGCACTCCTGACCTTGTGCTCTGCACTACCTACAGTATTTTCCAAGTGAGACTGACGAGGACTTCCAGACCTTGAGTGCCTCTGCCTGCATATGCCTGGTTGTGGTCCACAAGATTAGACAGGAGCCCAAATTCCATCACAGAACTGTATAAAGAAATATATTTTAGAATTTGCAAATTTCTTTAAAAACTGAGTCAAGGGCTTCCCTGGTGGCGCAGTGGTTGAGAGTCCGCCTGCCGATGCAGGGGACACGGGTTCGTGCCCCGGTCCGGGAGGATCCCACATGCCGCGGAGCGGCTGGCCCCGTGAGCCATGGCCGCTGAGCCTGTGCTCCGCAACGGGAGAGGCCACAGCAGTGAGAGGCCCGCGTTCCGCAAAAAAACCCCAAAAAAACCTAAAACTGAGTCAATGGGAAAATATATTGCACAAGGGCTTATAAAAAGGAAAGATACCATAAGTAAATGAAAACTTTCCATATGCTACAGCATATAATTGCCATAATTTATTTTTAATTAAGCCCAATTTTAAAAGACCTATACATTTCTAATTTATACCTAATATTGCAGCTTCTTAAAGACAGCCCCTTCCACTTCCTCCACAAATAAAACACATGTTTCCTCTTCCCGTGGATCATCCATGAGACATCTACTCTCTCTGTAAGCTTGACCTTAACACTCTGAATAAACTCTGGAAGAGTTTCCACAAGCTCTTAGTCTACACTTTGTGAAATACTTATCTGACCCGTAAGGCTGATGGAACATAAACAGGAAAAAAAAAAAAAAAAGCATTTAGATGCTTGCCGTACATTCAGGCTAGTAATGGTGAATTAAAAATTGGTTTAAATGTAAATGTTTCTTTTGGTTATATTTGTAAAAAAATTGTTTCATCACCCATATACTTATAGATAAATTTATAGGTATAACTATAGTTATGGATATGGATATAGATTTCCTTAACTCTTCCTCTTATGGGAAGTAATCTAATATAGAAGAGTTACCATCTTTTCAAAATGTTGAATATGTTTTATTGAATGCATCCATTCGTATGATTACGTATTGAAAATACAGCAATCCTGAGAGGTATGATGGCCATTACGTAAAAGGTATACTTGCTCTGGTTTCATAATTGATGTAAAACAGTAATGTGATCAAAGTAGGATTAAACTTAGAGATGTAAGTGTACAAAGTCCTCACAGACAAGGCCAAAAACATATAAACTTGCTTTTATAGACGTTGTTAGTTCAAAGGACACGGTATATCTGTGAAAAGAAGATCTTCCCTGTTAAAAGAAGATAACAGTATTCAGTTTAATGAATGGCTGTGACAGTTATAAGGAGTATTAGTAGTATCTTGCTGTACCCATTATAGTGTCTAGTACAGTTCATTTATTAAACATATGTATTATTGTTATTATGGAGAAAGTGATATTTATATTGTTCCCCCATAAAGCTCTTAACCATATGCTAGGTTTAAAAGTTTCAGTCATTCTCATATCATTTTATTCATTCATTCATTTTTTCATTCACGTGTTCACTTAACATGTATTTACTGACTAAGAGCAAAATCTTAGGCACCATTCTCTTTGCTGTAGATGCAATGAAATATAGAAAATGTCTTTGAAAAAAAATTAGGCCGATAATGACATAGAGCATCAAGAACTCTTGCTGGTATCCTCAGTGGCCCTTGCTCTAAACCACTGCCTTTCCACCAGAAACAGCAGGAGGCCTTGCCCTAGATTTATGGCATAGTATACTTCCAAGTGTTCCACTTCCTATTTTACTGGGCTAATCTCCCAGTTCTTTGCTTGCATCTTCCTTTAATGTCTTCTCATAACTAATGTCTTCTACTAACTAATTTATAGCATCTGTATCTCCTCTTGGGTAACATTTGATCTTAGCAAGGAAAGATTCTACTTCTTTCTCAGCACCATAAATATTTCTGTTTTCTTTTCTAAAATAAGTACCTAGGATTTACTGTAGGAAAATTAAATAATAGTTGTTCATTTTCATGTTCTTTTTTTTTTCTCAGTAGCATATTCAGGTCACATTTTCCCTAAACCCTTCACCAGATCCTTCCCCACCCCTCCCAACAACACACATAAACAAATATATATAACTTAAATATCTTTCACCTGAGAAGTCAATCCTGCAAGGCTTTAGAGAACCAGTTTCCATTCTCAGGGTGAGTGAGGTAGAGTAGAAAATTTACTCATGTCCTTGGTGGTAATTTATCCTGATGCTGGTACCTGGATAAAGGACATAAGAAATAAACTGTCTCAAAAAATTATACAAACTACCTAGAATTAATAGGAAAACAGTATTCTGCATAACCTATCTTCTGTGGTATTAACTGAGTGCAAAAAGTTGTTGATAATCATCATTGATTAGTTGAAAATACAATGTGGTTTTTAAATGTTCCAATGCTTTATTTTAATCTTCTTGGAAAAACTAATTTATATGAAAATATATAAAATACAGGTATCTCAAAATTGAAGTTGTTTAAACATACTGGTCTCTAAAATGTCAGATCATCATAAGATATCCTGTTTCTTTGCCAGAACTTTAGTTTCTTGGTCATAGAAACCAATTCTGGGCAACAAGGGAAATACAACAGATGGCAAAGCCACAGCTCAGAAAAGAAAAAATAATCATCCCTTCTGGTTTAGATAATCCCTAGAGTTTTGCCTTTGGAATAAGACTAGTTTCCTGTAGCAATACCTTAAAAGAGAAGGATGAGGTTTTGTGGTTGGAATTTATGACTAGAAGTGAGGACTCCTAGGTTGTAATTTTGCGTGCACCATTTATTCTTTGTCTCCTGGAGTAGTAAAGTAGCCCTGATTAATAAATAAATATTGGCAGACTGTTTCTAGGGCTCTGTGAAAAGCACACTAGGCAAATATTCATTGTCACCAGAAGTATTTAAAATATTATTATTCAAATATCAGATGGTAAGAAAAATGAAACAGGAGAGATTATTTCTACCAGTCTAGAAATATGTAAAATCCTACAGAAACCAAGCGTGGACTGTCTCTGTTTTTGTTTGTTTTTTCTTTCCACAAGGTTGAAAGAATTATATTGAAAGGGGTAGAATTATCTTCTCAAAATACAGCATATAACTCTTTCTGGGGATTTCCATATCACATTTTCTCTTTCCTCTGAACTTTTACATAGTTGAAAAGAGTTCCTCAAGAGTTCAGTAGAAACCGCACATTACTAAACATTCATCCATCTATGAAAACCCATTGTACACAGGAATTGAGGTGAATTTAATAAAGTAATCACAACTAAGCAAGGGCAGCATGTGACCTTTGGAAATAGGAGCTTATAACTAGAAGACTAGTTCTTAAGGAAACCTGAAGTTCTCATCCATCGACTGACCCCTTAGGAAAGAACAAACTAAGTAAATGAAGTGCTGGATGTGAGTCTACATGATGAAGGAGGTGGAACCTGTCATACTCTGATGTTATATAAGAAAGTGGTGTCCGAAGAAAGGCAGAGAACAGAGCATTGAACATAAAGACTTGGTCTCAGAGCTTTAAAGTGAGAAGTGGTTCTCTCTCATATCAGATAAAGTATGAGTATTTGCAACTGCTTTTAAATTATCACAGGAAAGTTATGAACACAAGAAGTGAAATACCATTCTATTTAACGTGTCTAAAATAGGACAAGAAATTTTCATCATATATTATCTGATTTTGGCCCACATGTTTTTCTTTCACTGGTCTATTAAGTTATTTGAGTAGTGACATTTATTCTATCCAAACCATGCTCTTTATGTGTATGAATATAAACACACCAATTTTTGCCGTGATTAAGCACTAGCAAAAATAGGTCTTTATAAAATTTTGTTTGGGGTCTTTATTACTTTTCGGTTTCATTTATGGAGAGCCAATGCACACACTGCTAATGAATCAGATTAGGGAAAATCACAGCAGGCCCTGCCTAATTTCTACTGGGAGGCCCTGGCCATCCCCTGTGAGGATTACTGTTTCAGAGCAGGTACACATTCTTGTCCTAAAACAAATGACTTGAGTGTTATGCCAGTGCCCACCTGTTTATGCATCTTAATACTTTAAATGTTACCTGATTACATTGTATGAAATTCTAAATACATACTGAGGAAAATTAAAGACAACTGAGGTCTATATGTCAGAATGTATTGTGGCTGGCCCCAGTTTCCTAATGTCCTGGGGGGAAAGGTGTAAGTTTTAAAACAGGTAGCATGGCAAACCAGCTTAACAGTAGATTTCAACTGCAGATGGGCTACTTGTTACAAGTTCAAAGAACTCCAGTTGAGACTAAAATAAAATTTAAAAAAATTAAAGTGCCCAGCCTGTTTTTGATGAGTGTTTGACATTCCCTTGCCTTTTTTTTTCCCTTAAAAAAGTCTTGTGTGATTTAGGAAAACCAAACCTCTAGCTGTTAGAGTCAGAAATTAAGTTAGTCAGAAAATGATATTCCCTTGTTATCATTTGATTCATGGAAAACTGGAGACACTCTCTTTCCCCAAATGATTTTGACAGTTTTCTAAATCCGCCTTTCAACTATGTTAGCTCTCTATGTCTGGAATACCTATGCCATGGGAAAACTCAGAGGGGAAACGAGAAGAGCGAGAATATAACATATTACCCTTTTTGATTTTGGTTTCCCCAGCATCCATTCCTGCTTCTCCAGTGAAGAGAAAAATTGTCAGACAGGCAAATTGGGAGAGGTGCTCCCTGGCCCATCACAACCGGAGGAGTTTCCATTCAGGGAGAAAAGTCATCACAGGGTTCAGAATACTTTTATTTATGTCTCATAAACACATTTAAAAATAACACCAAAAAAAGGATGTTAACTATATGCCGTCTCACAGTTTGTGACTAAAGGGGATAAAGTTAGCAAAGTTCCCTCCAGCCCTTTGAACTTGAGAGCCAGTGTGTATTTTCCATTCCATTGTACAATATGATAAACAGTAACCCCTTCGGTGCTGCTCTGAGTATGTGGTAGGCTCCCTTTGTTCCACAAACCCAGTAGCTCACATCATGTTTATTACTGTCATTAACTAGAGAACTTTCAAACAGGTGCTTACATTCACTAGGCTTTTGTTTTCCTTATTTGCCTTTAAAAAATACTTTTTAGATAAAATCATGATGGAAATCATAGGTTAAAAAATGTCCAAAGAATGCATAGGTCTCAGAGCAGTGATCAATTCTAATGAATTTTAACAGGGCTTTAAGAGTATATTTCATCATTCAAAAATAAAAGAGTTAAAGATAAATCATTACTTTCAGATAATGATATAACTTTTAGTATTATAAGGCATATAGAGTAGCCACATGAAATAACTTCATTTCACAAATTCACGGTACCATTTATTGAGTCCTAAATATGACAAAGCAATATTCTTCAAGTTAACCTTAGCATGTCATTTCTTGTCAAAGAAAGTCACTTTTGTAGTTTTATCTTTACATTTTGTATATATATTTATACAAATAACGGGACTGCACATGTGCAAAACCAACCATACAGAGGCTTAAGTCTGGATGTGATGTTGCTATCATCACATCATCGTCACCCCCATCACCCACATCGTGTTCTAAAAACCCCAAATGCTAACTGCATGTTGCATTTTATTCTTGTGCTTTGGGAAAGGATTATAAAATTCTAGATACTCAATAAAGTTGATTAAAAAGTGATGGAAGCAGAATGGATTCATCTGTCATCACAATAAAAAAAGAGACATTGCAATTTGAAGTCTTGCCTATTTTCCCAGTTGGCAATTGTTCAAAGGATCAGAAAACATCAGTGCAGTGTTGCAGAATTTTCTCTTCTTACTTTTAAAGGGTATAGCTACTAATCTGTATGCCATCTTTCCTTTTCTCATTAGCAGTATCAGTTCTCCTAATGAGGCTGATGATGAACGTGAACTCGGAATAAAATCATAGGAGTTTTGCAATCAATGGAAATACAACAAGGACACAGGGGAGATCAACCTCTGAAGTTTTCTAGGTTAGACCAAAGAAAAAGGAGAATGTAGACTCCAGAGATATTCACCAAAGACTATAAATTTGATTAATCAGGTTTCAGGTTTCAACAGAGTTGCTGTGGTATAGCAGATGTGTTCCCATACATTTCTGGTTGGTTGGAGTTCTACAGTCTTTGTGAGAGGGTCAAGGCTCAGTGTGGAAGGACTGGCCTTGAGAGAGAGTTGCCTTTGAGTGCAGACATCCTAACTGGAAAACCTATGTGGAAACAGGCACAAACTTACCACAATTTCACTTCCTTATGCCTCGGTATAGTCATCTATAACATGGGGTAAGCGAATACCGATCATACAGAATGTTTGTGATGAGGTAGTGTATACACAGGTATTAGAAGACTGTTTTGGGGGCTTCCCTGGTGGCGCAGTGGTTGAGAGTCCACCTGCCGATGCAGGCGACACGGGTTCGTGCCCCGGTCTGGGAAGATCCCACATGCCACGGAGCAGCTGGGCCCGGGAGCCACAACTACTGAACCTGTGCGTCCGGAGTCTGTGCCCCGCAACGGGAAAGGCCACAACAATGAGAGGCCCATGTACCGCAAAAAAAAAAAAAAAAAAAAAAAAAAAAAAAAAAAAGAAGACTTTTTATTATGATCAAAAATATTCACTGTTATTTCTATTTGTTATATTATTTTTCACTTTCGATCCAAGGCCTGCTCAAGCCAGATTCTTAATGTTCCCGGGTACTTCATTCCATGATGATTATCTACTTTCAAGTTAAAGTTTTGGAACCTCATCTTAATTCTATCTCTCACTTGGACTTTGTCTCCAGCCGTCAAAAATAGAACTCAACCAAACACACAAGCTTCATAGATGAAGTACTTGCCAAATTGTACTTCATTAAAATTTGAAGAAGGCTATTAGAAATAGTGCTGTCACGAACCTCCTATAAATGTTTTTGGTACACATATGTAGGCCAACAGACATGGCCAAGCTGTTGATAGTGGCATGCAAAATAGATGACGCTAATCCATGATGATAAAAGCCTAATTAGTAATTACCTGTTCAGATGGGTGTGTAATGACTAGGAGCGAGCAGAAGACAAGCTTCTGGGGTGTTGATGATCTTTTCTATCTTGACTGGGTGGTGGTTACATGGTATGTAAAGATTTGTCACCTGACACTTAAACTGTGTGCACTTTGCAATTGTCAGAGTAAATAAAAATGTTTAAAAATGTTTGAAGAAGAGAGATCTAGGAGTAAGGATTTTCATGAATGTCACGTTATTGTTATGGTTCATTGTGCTCTGATTTCAATTCTCAAAGAAGTCCCTTAAGCCATTGCACCTCAACTCTTAGGTAAAAGCCCATCTAATTTTAGGCTATGCACTCAGCTCTCTCTCCCTTCATTTTTCATCCTACTTACCTTCACAGATCTTCAAATCATTTCTTGTTATTTGCTGAAATCTTCAGGACCCAACTCAAGTGTTTTTTTCCCTATCCAGATATTCTTGCTTTCTTATGCAAATTCAGTGTCGTTATTTTTACTCAGCTGACAACCTGCCCTCTCATTTCCTTGGTCTCATCTCCACTTGACTCAACCTCAGTGACTAAATCTAATAGTCACATCTGTGCCTTGTCATCACCATGAGGAGTTTGGAATAAAAGATTGAGGCAACTCAATCTATCACAGCCTCCTTCCTTTGGCACTCGCATTCAGCTATTCCCAGTAAAGCAGTTCAGTTATTCATCTCATCCACACATCCAATAGCCTGACGTTTCTCAGTTGTTATCACTTTTTTCATTTCTTTACCATCTTCCTTGTTTAGATTAGAATTTGGTGTCGTAATGCATCACTTCTGCAGGCCAACTGAACTTCTTTGCCTCTTTCCTGGATCATTTGTATCACCTGTCATCTTCATGCTTCCACCAGAAGTACTAGAGAAAAATGACAAAAGAGGGAAATTTATTTCACGGTACACATTCATGATGACGAGCGCCAACCGGGCCCTGATGCAGCCCACTGATTCTTAGTCTTTCTCATCACCTCTCTCTGAAGTTTTTTCCACAGCAATCATGTCAAGATATATTTATCTTTCTCACTTTCAGCCTTCCCTTCCTCCATCCCGCCCTCTGAGAGATAACTTAGCCACCAATTGCAATGGGGAAAATAACCACCAGATGAAAACTATCCCAACTTTTGCCACCTGCTGAATAAATGTAGCTGTCTCATCACTTATAATTTTTGTATTCTCTCTCAATACAGCAGAAGATGTGTTCTTCCTCCTATTCCATTTGTGTTCTGGACCTCATTCTCTATTTCCTTCTTGGAGCTCTCACTCTGTCTTATTTCTTCACGCCTGTAGCTTCAGCTCTTACTTCTATACTAGATAATTCTTATCATGATTTTTCAATAAGATGTCTTCCACCTAAAACTTCTCTCTTCCCACCCTCCTCTCTAGCTCTTCTCCCCTTTTTCTCTTCTTCCTTTCACAGATAAATATCCACATATATATGTAGATGTATACATACATGTATTAATATGTAAAGCATATATAATCCATACATGTGTAATAACACATTACACATCTATATCTATAATGTATAATATACTTACATACATATATAACACATAAATTGTATATCTATATCTATTCTACACACTTTTTATCTCTATGTAACTGATCTCGTTAAAGTTGAAAATAAGTGATAACTATTTCACTTAATCTAACAGACACTTCACAACTATTGTCATAGACTTTGTCTTTTGAACTTCCTTTCCACTAGACTAGAAACTCTATGAGGGCTGGGACTAAATCTGTCTTGCTACACTTGTATCTCCAACCCCCTCACAGTAGGTGCTCAGTAAATATTTACTGTGTGATTTAATTAATACTATAAGAAGTCATGTAATACTCTTTATCAGAACTTGCATTCAGAAGAACGTTGACCTCTGTAGAAAGCATAATTTTGTTACTTAAGCACAAAGGAAATATTTACTAAAGCTTTCAGAGTAAGGCTCTTTTATTCAACTTTACCTAAGTTCACACTTTTAACATTTTAAATTGATGAGTTTATATAATGCACTTTCTGTAAATGAATAAGAGAGTGAAATAATGTATTTTATATTACATCATCCAATATATCTTGATTCTTCACTGTATAACAGAGGCTCTTAATGTTTGTATGTCATCCTGAATTACTCTACAGATGAAAACTTGTTTTTCTAAATATATGTGTACAGGGAAATTTGGTTTTCATAAATGATAAATATGTTTTGAGAATTATGGAAATGTCTTAGTAAACAGTAATATTTGTGACAGGTTCATAACTTATGAAGGAGATTTCACTTTCAACAACAGATCTTACATGTATAGCCCATTTTATTGTATATGCTGCAGCAGTCTCAATATCACATCTGGAAAGGAAATCTTATTCCCCCTGTGTTAATCCTGTGGTTTGCCTTTCTGTGGAGGTTAGCATTCTTGAATTTGAGTATGAATGGCTTTTCCATCTTTCGTCTTTCATAAATGATTATCAAGCCTATCTTGCATGGCTGACTTTTAACTTATGTGATACTACATTTTAGCAGCACCACAGAATCACTGCCCACCTGGTAACGACAGTCAAGTGGTCTGAGACTGATCTTATTCTTGCTCAATACTTACCAACATTTCTCCAGAGAAGAATGACATTCAGGGAAGATAGTGTGGAGCATTTGCTTTCCATCCATTCTAACACATACTTAAGAAGAGTCCTTTATTTTATTTTATTTTGTTTGTTTGTTTTTCGTGGTACGCGGGCCTCTCACTGATGTGGCCTCTCCCGCTGCGGAGCACAGGCTCCGGATGCGCAGGCTCAGCGGCCATGGCTCACGGGCCCAGCCACTCCACAGCATGTGGGATCTTCCTGGACCGGGGCACGAACCCACATCCCCTGCATCGGCAGGCAGACTCTCAACCACTGCGCCACCAGGGAAGCCCAAGAGTCCATTTTTCTTTAAATTTTTTTTATTGATCTGCATATTCAAACAGTTGCACATCATTTTGACCTCCTATTAACTTTTCTTGAATCATAGAACATTATTTTTAAAAACCATATTATTCTTGTGATTTTATGTATTGTAAGAATGTGTGACATCGAATTTCTCAGGACCCTAAAAATGAATTTCTCTAGTCTCAGTACTAGGTATATGATATGTTCTCTGCAATTGGTTTATTTGGTTTTGTGGACATGGAATCACATTCTTGGTGTTATTAACCCTCTTATATAAGTAGAGCAGCTACTTCGAGTGGGAAAAAAAGGCCTGTGTTCTCTTGTTTTAGGTTCTTTTGCTGTTCTAGGTTAGACAACTCCTAATTCTTACAGGAAGCCTGTAGATTCAGAGACCCAGGAAATCCTAACAGTTGATCTGAGGATAAAACTGCTTTTGTTGCTCAGGAGAAGCCCGGTATGTGGTGAGGCTGGATGAGTCATGTAATAATAAGTTCTGTGTGAGGAGTACTGGGTCACAGTCACTAGCCGTGTAGCATGGTTTCTGTGGGAACTCTGCTCCATGGATAGCCTTTCAAGCTGTAAAGAAATATAGTTTATTTGAGTCAGCCTTCTAGCTCAAAAATGGTCTCTATGTCTTCAATTAAGCATAGATGTCCTCACTTAAGGATAAATGAGAATACACAGCTTATCCTGGAGGCAGTTCTTCTGACCATGTGCACTGGCTTCAAGTCCTCCTGTCCACTTGGAAGCAGACTTTTGGCTCCCAGTCATGTAAATCAGTCCTCCGGGCTTCTAACCTGCTGTTTCTCAGTCAGAAATCCCAACCCAGCTGCTTTCATGATCATTTACCAAAGCACAGCACCTTGGGTCAGCAAATGATACTTTTCGTGTTAACCAATGTTCCTGAAAGCCCACAACACCATAACACTGACAGGATTAAAGGTAGCCAGTTGCACAGAATAAAGAAATCAATAGTGTTATCAAAGCTATACTATGTTGAGTTTTGACAAAATTTCTCTTGTTGCATAAATGCTTTAAAAGGCATGGGTTATATTTCAACCTATTTATACTGTGAAGTTCTTATGGTAAGAAAAACCCTATAGGAAGAGTAAGCTTTATGAATTTTATCACTGCTATCTCATCTCCATTTAATAAGAAATAGTTAACTCTTCAGGGGATTACCTACCTGCTAGACATGGGCATTGTTGCCAAATTGAACAGAAAACAAAAGTAAAAATTAAATATTCCATAACTGATGAGAGTTGATTCCTAATGGGTTTTGTAGCAAGTGATGAAATCAGAATAAAATACTGTAACTCTGGAATTTTTCCTTCATTATATATATATATTTTAGATAATCTATTGGTAAAGGTAGCCACTTGAAGAAAGTTTCCTTTATTTAAGGAATAGTGGACTGTCAACTTATATTGAATTGTGAAAACAGATTAAAATGAAAATGTAAAGTGCCAAGCTTGTTTTAGAGTTAGAAAAAAAAACAAAACATTGGCGTAGGGCCAAAATATTTGCCTCCCAAATGTCATCTTTAGAACGATTTTTTAAACCCACTGTGATTGCTTCTCCGTCCACTCAACTCCCAGCACGCTAAAGCAGACCTCACATAGTCTTACACAGATGTAGACAGAGAAACTGTTCATTATCAATCAACGAACACAAACAAGTCGAAGACTGCTCAGTTCCCCCTGTTAAAGGTAAAGAGGCTTAAAGCCCCCAAAGAGTTTATTATTCTGGGGCTGAGATCGTCTAAGTCATTTGATTTTGACTTGCACAGTAGCCACAAAGGTTAAACTGAGGTTAAGTTTCCCAAACAAAATGGAAGCAATTAAACAGTTAAATAATGTTGCTTTATTTTGTTTGTTTGTTTTTAATCCAGAGACCCAAAAAAGTACAAAAATGTAAATTTTTGTATATTTTTAAGTAACTAAAATGATACATAAGAAATTGCCTTTTATGCTTAATTATATGCCTCCACACACTATTTTTTTCCCACTAAAAATCACACCAGAATAGTATGTATATATCCAGCCAGTAACTGATCATAAGAATTCTCTTTTTGCAAGAGGATGTGTAAGGCCTTTTGAAGTCTATAATTTTCGATTAGGCAGGAAAAACAATGAAGTTTCTTGAAATGGGATAATAATCTTTATGTTTGTTTGAGTATGGTCAGTTAGAAAAAGAAACAGTCACAGAGTCAAAAGACATGGATGTAGCTGTCTTTCCTCCCTGAGAGCATTACGCAAGCATAACCTACTTTATTTTATACAAATCATTTCAATATTTATTATCGCACTCGACTTCTAAAATAGCTTTATAAGGTAGAAGGACATTTGACTAATGAAAAAAAAGGAAACCAAAACAAAACTCAGATTATGTGACTTGCCTAAGACCACGTTTAGTAAGAGCTGGAACTAGACTCTAATTCACCACTAATTCCATACATTACAGTACATCAAAACTGGAATCATGTCTCTTTAAGTATCATGGAGTATTTTATCTCTAATAAAAAATATTTTGGTGGTATTCTTAAAGAATAACTTTTTAGCACTATAATCAATAGTTATACTATATACTGAATCTGTGTGTCTGAAAAAATATCTTAACCTGCTACCATGGGGAAGAGGAGACCTGGATGAGTTGATTGTATCTGCATATGTTGGCAAAAAGAAGTTAAAAACAATTTGGACTGTGACCAATGCAAGTCCTTTTCTTACTAAATTCCTTTTCCAGCTTGTTCTTAATTGCTATTCTAAGAACAAATACTCCCCTGCTGTAGGTTAATTGAAAAGAGTTTCAGTAGAGGAATAATAAAAGAGGAAGTATGGATTTGAAGAATGGCCCTTTCAGATATTCTCTAGATCCTGAGCAGTCTTCAAGTACAGGGGCTGAAGGATTGGGGGAGGTGGGCTTTGGGAACATGACTCCCTTAAGGAACCAGAGGCCTGGCATCCAGCAAGGTATAGAGAAGCACTTTATTCCTCTGAAACAGGGAGGGGAAGAAACTGAGCTACATGAACTATTGCACTGGTTTGCCAAGTATGGACACACCCAGGTTTTCTGTTCCACATGAGGTTAGAGCTTGGATCACAGATGTTCCGCCAAATGTGGCCTTGCTCTGACCCGGATCATGCCACCAGAGAAGGACCAGTCATTCTGAGGAGCAGTTCTTTTTTTGTTCCTTGAAGCCCTACACTCCCTTAGAGTGGGAACAGTGAGCTATTAAAGGACTTAAAGAGCCTTTTTGTTGTGTCTCCTAGATGGAGAACCTCCCAATACACACTGTGTAATTTAAAAAAAAAAAGAAGACATCAAAGAGTGGAGTTTTTTAGGTGGTATGTCTAAAGAAAACCTTTTAGCACTATAAACAGTCATTGACATGCTGTTTATTGAAACATGTCTGAAAAAATACGTTAACTCTTACAGATAACTGGGCCAAAGAATGCAGTTTTTATCTTTGGGCCGAATAAGTAGAGACAAATTCTTAGAGGAACCTCAGTGCATATCTGCTGACTCTCAAGAAAGACAAGTATTCAGTTTACGGTAAAATATTTTCTTGACCACATGCCACAATCTCCCAGCCAAAGGGTGTACTCCTCATGGTTCCCTTTTGTTGCTGTGAAGTGTTTGCTTGCTGATGCATGCCACACATACGCAGGAGTGCTACAGAAAGCATTCGTGATTCTTCATTTGTCAGCATGGTGTGGTCAAGAACTTGAAGTACTTTTTAATTTTCTTTCAGTAATTTTCCCTCACGTAAAATATCAACAGCCTTTTTAAAGGACACGCTAGACAATATTTGAAGTGAAAGCAGAGGATTGGTGGGAAAAACATACATGAGAAAACTAAGATTAATTATATGTCTTAAGAGTTAGTCACGTCTGTCATTACTAGAAAAGAGACCACAAATTCCAGTTTCTATCTTGAAGTGATAAAGGCAGGCAGTATGTATGGTACCTATCTATCTATCTATCTACTGGATGGTGGGTGACAAGGGAATGACTGCTTTATTCTGCCCAACACAAAGCAGAAAGTAGTTCAATGCATCATTATTTTTCAACTGTAAAAAGAGCCTAGTCAATTTGTGCTGATGTAATCCAGAACATAAACCATGCCTTGAGGAAATAATTTAAACTCAACACATATTTTACCTTCTAAATACTGAGTCGATCAACATCTGTAGTTTTCAGTTCTTCTAAGACTCATGCTGCCTGAACAGCAGCACTCTCTTCTGGACAGCTACCTGGGTGGGAGTAGTTTTGGCGGTGGTGGATGTAATGGGCATGAGTGTGGTGGTTCAGTGAGTGTTTTCAAAGAATTTTGGAGGCAGAACAGCTGATAACTTGCAGATATCTCCCTTCTCTTCTTCCTCTTTTTACTGGCCAGTCAAAATGTTTTGTTGTATGTTGGAAATTTGTATCACTCTTTATTGGCTGAGTTCTTAACTGAAGGGTATTGTTACTGAAATTTATTTTGGTTAAAAATTGGATAACTTTTTTTTCCAAATACAAGTGTTATTTACACCAACTTTGGGATATCAGGTAACTCTGAAAACAGAAGGAGAGAGAGATTTGTTAGTTTTTTATATTGTTGCTTTTTCCATTTTTCTAAAATGTAAAATATAATGGAGAGACCAGGAACAAATATATCAATATGCTAATGTTGGTTTAACATTGATGGTGGATATCTGAGCAAATGCTATATAACTTTTTTCTGAAAAGTTAAAATACTTACGTTTAAATTTTCTGAAGCCCAAAAAACCTCAATGGAGAACCACTAGAAATTAAAAATAAGAAAATTAATTCATTTATATAGCTACACGCAGAAATTATTACCTTAAAATTTTAGAATAAGGCTTTCTAGGTTTACTTTTTAAATAAACATTCTCATATTATTTTGTTGGTTTGTTTTACTTGCCACAATTTTTTTCATACGCTGTGTGCAGTTTGATATTTTAGTTTTTTTCAACATTCATATTTCACCAAATTCTACCACTAAAAGCATTTCTGACATCATTAAGTATACTTAAAAATCATGGTATGTAATCATATCATCATATTGTACTGTATCATTTTGTAGTAATCTGTTCTCCGATTATTAAATATTTGCATTGTTTTCAACCATTTTCTGCTGAAAGTAGCACTTCTATAAATAACTCATTCTGATGACTTCCCAAAGACTAATTTTTAGTAGTTAAATTACAGGGTCAAATACAATACATACTTTTAGTTCTTATACATATATACATATCAAGCCGTTTTCTAGGATGGTATAGTTTCTCCTGCAGGAAGAGTATGCTAGTGCTTAATTTATCACACCCTCCTTTAAACTGAAAAAAAATAAACAGGGTTTTGGCTTTTTGTCACTTTAGGGGAAAAATGTATCAGCTCACTTTTATTTGATTGGTTTTCAGTTTAAACATTAAATATATGTGTGTATTATATGGTCCCTTGAATTTCTCATTTTAGAGATAGCCTTGCTATAATCTAGGGTGTTAGTAATTTGTTAGTTATTTTTAATTATATATATTATTAATCCTACGTTATATCTGTAACAAAACAAGAGTAACAGTTTGAATTTTATTTTTGACATAAATAAGTTTAAAATTTTATGTAGTCAAGTCACTGGGCTGAAATCAAGGTCGGCAGGGCCATGCTCCTTCGAGAGGCTCTAGGAGAGAATACATTCTTCGCCTTTTCCAGTTTCTGGAGTTGTCTTCCTTGGCTCATGGCTCTTTGCTCCATCTCCCTCTACCTCTCTGTTAAAAGGTCACTTGCGATGGCATTTAGGGCCCACCTGGGGTAACACAGGAAATCTCATCTCAAGGGCCTTAGCTTAATCACATCTGCAAAAAAGTTTACACTTAAGGTAACATATACAGGTTCCAGAGATTGGGACCTGATATCTTTTGGTGGCCATTACTTAGCCTACTACAATCATCTTTTAAAAACCATTCATAAGTTAAATGTTCACTTCTATATTTTTTCAGTCCTCTGATAATTCTCTGACCTTCACTCTGCATTTGAATATGATATATCTAGACTAGCCTTGGTGTTTTTCTGATAATATTTACAAAAAATATTACTCTTCATTTTAGGATCCTGAATATCTAGTTCATTTAGGTGGAAAATGGTGATTTAAAGCACTTAAGAATATATACGATATTTTAAAATTATAGTTTATACATTCTGATTTTGATTAAATCACTCATTATACAGACTAATAAAGCTGGAAGAAAATGTGGGTTCTGCCTGTAAAATTATAGAAAAAAATAACTATTCTACTATACTATATCAAACCTTAATATTTACTTGGATGCAGTAAATTTTTTTATAACTGCTATCATTTTTTTTAAATCACAATAGTCTTTACCTAGACTCATGATAGAAGTAGTGATTGTGTATGAAACTCTGTCCTTTGTGGAAGCAACTTCATCCAAAGATGGCGTCCAAAGATAATTAAACTCAGTAATGTGGTTTTGTCTTTAATTCGAACTCGCATTTAGTGCCTTAGATCTCATTATATTCCTCAAAATACGTAAAAAATATTCTAACCACAGTTGTTTTCCTTTTATGATCCAATTTTTAGACTATAAAAGGAAATTGCTAACTATAAAATATAATTGGTATTGCATTTTTACTCAGAAAGATAACCAGATGCTTTAAAAAATGAATTCATTATAGAAGTTATCAAAACTTGTTCTTTGAATAATTATTTCATCAAATAACAATGCAAATCTTTTAAAAAATATTACTCGTGTGTTCCATTTTTCTTTGATGTTTGAGTGTAAAATGGTTATGCCACATGGCTACCTAAAGAGGATTACTTATAAAGTGTTTAGTGGGTGCAATTGGCTGTGGACAAAGGAATTAGTTTATTTGCAAAAAATTTTTGCTCAATTTTTTGAGATAAAATGTCTAATGTTTTATAGATTGAAAAATAATTTCTAATGATAATTAAACTTTTCATTAAGTAGATACTTAATAAACTATTAATATATTTTTTGTTTTGCCTAAGGCAAATATGTGTAGTTTCACAATCATGGAATCTTGCACACTACTCTGAAATCTTTCATTAAAATTGAAAAAAAAATCTTATTTTACTATTACTGTTATAGTACACTTTTCTTGGTCTACATTCCTAAAGTTCTTGGATTTGAAACATGGCTTTAAATCATTGTAATTTTCACAGATAGAGTCAAAGTAGAGAAATGACAATATATACACTTTTGCAAGCAGGTTTATGTATGACAATATATACACTTTTGCAAGCAGGTTTATTTAGGAAAACAAAATTAGCATAGAAAAACTTTGCATTTCTATTTTACTTGTAAAAAATTAAGGTTTTAAATATTACACATGAATGATTACAAGTAACCTACTCATAAGCAACCACCCCTCCTTTCCCCAAATCAAGGGACTTGAGGCAGCTGACTGAGATACATAAATACAAATTAAATGGAGGAGAGGGTTAAAAGTGTTTAAGTTTGAAGTGTTCACTTATATGTATTTGATTCTGAAGTTTTTTGCTTTGAATAGTATGCTGATCGTAACAGTTTATCAGAGGTGTGATACAGAGGCATTGTTACAAAGCCAACCAGTCTAAAAATCACAAGATATTAAGGTTGATTGCTATATTAATAACTACTAATATACTTATATAGATTGGCAAATAGATAAGTGATACATAGAAATATATAGATCTATATATCTAGGAATAGGTATATTGATATATATCAGAAACTACTGATGTATAATCCAAAATGAGAAGTATGATTACTTCTGTTGTCCAATCGGATAGTATGTTTTTAAACAAACACAGTTTATACTGATTTGTTCATTTTACTCAGCATAATACGACTAGTTGATTTAAAAAATTTTTTATACAAAAGCAGCTGTTATATTTCAGATGCTCTTTTAAAATATGCTTTAAAGCATTTATAGTATTCAGATTTCATATAATAATTTCAAATATATTAGAATGTGATTCATTGGAAGTATTTTGCTTCATCAGGATACTACAAAGTGAAGATATAAGGTTTGTTTTCTCTTTTTATTTAAATTATTTATTTTTTATTGAGGTATAGTTGATTTAAAATATTATATTAGTATCAGGTGTATAGCATAGTAATTCAAAATTTTTATAGATTATACTCCACATACATTTATTGTAAAACATTGGCTCTATTCCCTGTGCTGTGCAATATATCCTTGTAGCATGTTTATTTTATATACAATAGCTTGTACCTCTTAAGCCTCTACCCCTGTCTTGCCCCTCCCTCCTTCCCTTTCCCCACTGATTTGTTCTCTATATCTGTGAGACTATTTCTTTTTTGTTGTATTCAATAGTTTGTTTTATTTTTTAGATTCCACCTGTGATAACATACACTATTTGTCTTTGCCTGACTTATTTCACTAAGCATAATACTCTTCAGGTCTGTCATGTTGCAAATGGCAATATTTCATTCTTTTTAACGGCTGAGTAATATTCCATTGTGTACATATACCACATCTTCTTGAACCAATCGTCTATTGATGGATACTTGGGTTGTATCCACATCTTGGCTATTATATAATGCTGCTATGAATATTGGGGTGCATATATCTTTCAAATTAGAGTTTTCATCTTTTCTGGATATATGCCAGGAGTGGAATTGCTGGATCATATGGTAGCTCTATTTTTAGTTTTTTAAGGAATCTCTATACTGCTTTCCATAGTGGCTGTACCAATTTACATTTCTTCCAACAGTTTAGGATTCCCTTTTCTCCAGCATTTATTATTTGTAGACTTTTTGGTAATAGCCATTCTGACCAGTGTGAGATGATACCTCATTGTGGTTTTCATTTGCATTTCTTTAATAAGTAGCAATGTTGAGCATCTTTTCTTGTGCCTATTGGCCATCTGTATGTCTTATTTGGGAAAATGTCTATTTGGGTCTTCTGCCCATTTTTTGACTGGGTTCTTTGTCTTCTTGGTATTGAGCTGTATGAACTGTTTATGTATTTTGGATATTAACCCCTTATTAGTCACATCATTTGCAAATATTTTCTCCCACTCCAAAGGTTGTCTGTTCATTTTATTGATTGTTTCCTTTGCTGTGCAAAAGGCTTTTCAGTTTAATTCGGTCCAGTTTGTTTCTTTTTGCTTTTATTTCTTTTGTCTTAGGAGACAGATCCAAAAAAAAATTACTATGATTTATGTGAAAGAGTCTTCTGCCTATGTTCTCCTCTAGGAGATTTACATTTTCAGGTCTTACATTTAGGTTAGGGTTAGGGTCTTATGCCCATTTTATGATTGAGTTTTTTTTTTTTTTTATAATTTCCAGTATTGAGTTGTGTGAGCTGTTTGTATATTTTGGATACTAACCCCTTGTCAGATGCATTGTTTGCAAATATTTTCTCCCATTCTGTATGTTGTCTTTTAATTTTGTTGTGTTTTGTTTATGGTTTCCTTTGCTATGCAAAAGCTTTTCAGTTTGATTTGCTTTCATTTCTTTTGCCTTGGGAGACTGATCAAAAGAAAATATTGCTGCAATTTATGTCCATGAATGTTCTGCGTATGTTCTCTTCTAGGAGTTTTATTGTGTCATTTTGAGGTTATTATTGCATATGGTGTGAGGGAGTGTTCTAATTTCATTGATTTACATGTAGCTGTCCAGCTTTCACCACACCAATTGAAGAGACAGTCTTTTCTCCATTGTATATTCTTCCCCCCTGTTGTCAATGGATTAATCGACTGTAAGTGTGTGGGTTTATTTCTGGGCTCTCTATTGATCCATATGTCTGTTTTTGTGCCAAAATCATGATGTTTTGATTACCGTAGTTTTGTCTGAAGTCTGGAAGGGTTATGCCTCCAGCTCTGTTCTTTTTCCTCAGGATTGCTTTGGCAATTCTAGGTCTTTCATGGTTCCATATAAATTTGAGTGTTATTTGTTTTAGTTCTGTGAAAAATGTCATGGGTATTTTGATAGGGAATGCATTAAGTCTGTACATCACTTTGGGTAGTATGGACATTTTAACAATATTAATTCTTCCAATCCAAGAGCATGGGGTAGCTTTCCATTTCTTTAACCCGTCTTCAATTTCCTTTATCAATGTTTTATATGTTTCAGCATATAGGCCTTTCATCTCCTTAGTTAGGTTTATTCTTAGATATTATTTTGAAATGATTTTATATAGTATTTTCTAAACTTTCTCTTTCTGATATTTCATTGTTAGAAATGTCATAGATTTCTATATATTAATATTGTATCCTGCTGTCTTGCTGTATGCATCTATTAGTTCTAATAGTTTTTGTATGGAGTCTTTAGGGTTCTCTATATAGAGTATCATGTCATATGCAAATAGTGACATTTTACCTTTTTCCTTCCAATTTGGATACGTTTTATTTCTTTTTTCTCTTCTGATTACTGTGGCTTGGACTTTAAATACTGTGTTGAATAGAAGTGGTGAGAGTGGGCATCCTTGTCTTGTTCCTGAATTTAGCGAGAAGTCTTTCAGCTTTTCACCCTTGAGTATTATGTTGCCCCTGAGTTTGTCATAAATGGCTTTTATTTTTCTTTTCTCTTTTTTTTTAACTTTTATTGGAGTATAGTTGATTTACAGTATTGTGTTAGTTTCAGGTGTACAGCAAAGTGATTCAGTTATATATGTATATATATTCATTCTTTTTTAGATTCTTTTCTCATATAGGTTATCACAGAACATTAAGTAGAGTTCCCTGTGCTATACATTAGGTCCTTGTTGGTTATCTACCTTATATATACTAGTGCGTGTGTGTTCATCCCAGGCTTCTGATTTATCCCTCCTCCCCATAAATGGCTTTTATTATGTTGGGATATGTTCCACTTTGGTGAGAGTTTTTATCATGAATCGATGTTTAATTTTATCCAATGCTTTTTCTGTGTCTATTGAGATGATCATGTGGTTTTTGTCCTTTCTGTTGTTAATGTGATGTATCACATTGATTGATTTGCATATGTTGAACTGTCCTTGCTACACTGGAATGAATCTAACTTGGTTACGGTGTACGATCCTTTTTATGTCTTGTAGGATTCAGTTTGCTAATATTTGTTGAGAATTTTTGCATCTATTGAATATGGATGCAAAGATATTGGGCTGTAATTTTCTTTTTTGGTAGTGCCTTTGTTTGGTTTTAGTATCAGGGTGATGGTGGCTTCATTGAATGAATTTGGTATTGTTCCCTCCTCTACAATCTTTTGGAATAGTTAGAGAAGGATAGGTATAATTTCTTCTTTGTAGTTTAGTAGAATTCCCCAATGAAGCTGTCCGGTCCTGGACTTTTGTTTGCAGGGATTTTTTTTTTTTTTTTTTTTTTTTTTTTTTTTTTTTACAGATTCTGTTTTACTTCTGATTATCAGCCTGTTCAAGTTGTTTCTTCTTAAGTCAATTTTGGTAGGCTGTATGTTTCTAAAAACTTGTCCATTTCTTCTAGGTTGTCCAATTTGTTGGCATATAACTGTTCATAGTATTATCTTATGGTTTTTTTGTATTTGTTTGTTATTTGTTGTTATTTCTCCTCTTTCATTTCTTATTTTGTTTATTTGGGTCCTCTCTCTTTTCTTCTTGGTGAGCCTGGCTAGAGTTTTGTCTGTTTTGTTTATCTTTTCAAATAAACCAGCTCTGGTGTTTATTGATCTTTTCTATTTTTTATCTCTATTTTATTTATTTCCTCCCTGATCTTTATTATTTCCATCCTTCTGCTGACTTTAGGTTTGTCTTCTTTTTGTAATTTTTTAGGTGGTAGGTTAGGTTGATTAATTGACATTTTTTCTTGTTTCTTAAGGAAGTCCTGTATTGCTATGAACTTCTCTCTTAGAACTGCTTTTGCTGTGTACTATAGATTTTTGTAAGATTTTGTTTTTCATTTTCATTTATCTTGAGGTATCTTCTGATTTCTTCTTTGATTTCATTATTGACCCATTGCTTTTTGAGTAGGATATTGTTTAGGTGGTAGGTTAGTTTGTTTATTTGAGATTTTTCTTTTTCCTGGGGAAGGACTGTATATTTCATTTATTTCTGCTCTCATCTTTATATCTTTTCTTCTACTAACTTTGGGTTTTGTTTGATCTTCTTTTTCTAGTTCCTTTAGTTGTGAGTTTAGGTTGTTTGTTTGAGATTTTTTCCTGTTTCCTGATGTAAGCTTGTATCACTATAAACTTCCCTCTTAGAACTGCTTTTGCTGAGTCCCATAGATTTTGGATTATTGTGTCTTTGTTTTCATTTTTCTCCAGGAATTTTTTAATTTCCTCTTGATTTCTTCATGATCCCTTGGTTGTTTAGTAGCATATTATATAGCCTCCACATGTTTGTGTTTTTTGCAGTTTTGTTCTTGTAGTTGATTTCTAGTCTCATAGTGTGGTGATCAGAAAGATGCTTGATATGATTTCAGTTTTCTTAAATTTACCAAGGCTTGTTTTGTGACTTATGTGATCTGTCCTGTAGAATTTTCCTTGTACACTTGAAAAGAATGTGTATTCTGATGCTTTTGGATAAAATGTTCTCTATATATCAAGTCTATCTGGTCTAATGTATCATTTAAGGCCGTTGTTTCCTTAATGACTTTCTGTCTGGATGATCTGTCCCTTGACAAAAGTGAGGTTTTAAAGTCCCCTACTATTATTGTGTTACTGTCAGTTTCTCCCTTTATGTCTGTTAATATATTCTTTGTGTATTTAGATGGTCCTACTTTGAGTGCATATATATTTATAATTGTTATATCTCTTCTTGGTTTAATCCCTTGATCATTACGTAACGTCCTTTGATTTGCGTAACAGTCAGTCTTTGTTTTAAATTACATTTTGTCTGATATAAGTATTACTACTCTGGCTTTCTTTTGATTTCCATTTGCATGGAATAACTTTTTCCATCCCCTCACATTCAGTCTGTGTGTGTCATTAGATCTGAAGTGAGTTTCTTTTAGGTAGCATATATACAGGCTTTGTTTTTATATCTAGAGATATATTCTCTACAAGTGCCCCCTATGTGGTCTTCTTAGGTCCTTCCGTTATGGCAGGCTACCTCCTGTGGGAAGTCTGGTTGGCTTATGTGGTCCCTGGTCTAGTTGGTTTCCAGGTCTTGCCTTGTGCAGAGACTGCTGGCCACTGCTTGGTGTGGCTGGGTCATGAGGCAGCTAGCTGCAGAACCTGTGGGGCCCTGGGCTAGTGCTGGCTCACTAGTGGGTCATGTCAGGGTCCAGGAGATCCCAAAGCTGATTTCCACCCACAAGTGGGTGAAGCCAGGACCTGGGCCTAGTGCTGGTCCACTGGCAGTCAGAGCTGGATCCTGGGGTCTGGCCGCAGGGCGTAGGTGTCCCAGAGCTTGTATAGGACCACTGGTGGGTGGTACTCGTTCCCATCACAGTTGGCTATGGGGTCCAGAATGTCCTGAAGCTTGTGTTGGCCTGCTGGTGGGCATGGCCAGGGCCCAGCCAGACCCAGGACTGGTTCCGGCCTGCTGGTGGGTGAGCTACATCCACAGGCTGGGAGGCTGCAGTTTTCCTGGGGCTGATGTTCACTCACTGGTGTGTGAGGCTGGTCCTAAGGCTAGAGTAGACTTGCTGGTAACTAGGGCCAGGAATTCGGGCCTTAATTCCTGCAACTGCTCAGTGGAGCTGGGTTCCAGGGTATCTGGCTGCCGGGCCCTGGGGGGTTCTGGCTCTAGTGCCCATGCACTGATGTATGGGGCCTGGTCCTGGGTCCTCTTGTAGGCAGGGCTCTCTCTGAACACAGCTGTGGGCACAGGGGGTCTTAAGGCAGTCTGCTGCTGGTAGGTGGGGATGTGTCCCCACCCATTTAGTTGCTTGGCCTGAGAATTCTCAATTTGGTTGCCTATGGAATAGTGAGTATGGGCAGGACTAAGTCCTGAGGCTAATAAGCTAGAAGGAGGATTCCAAACTGGCCCTTGCCTGTACCAGTGTCCACGTGATGGAACGAGCTGCCAGAAATGGCTGTCTCCAGTGTCTGTGTCCCCATGGGTGAGCTCTAATTGCCTCCTGCTTCTCCAGGAGACTCTCCAAGATCAACAGGTAGGTCTAACCCAGGCTCCTTTCAAATTCCTGCTTCTGCCCTGAGTCTTAGAGCAAGTGAAGTTTTGTGTGTGCCATTTAGGAGTGGAGTCTATTTCCCACAGCACGCTGGGTCTCCTGAAAGTAAGACCTGCTGGCCTTCAAAGCCAAATGTTCTAGCAGCTTGTCTTCCCAGAGCAAGATCCCTGTGCTGGGGAGCCTGATGTGGGGCTTACACCCCTCGCTCCTTGTGGAGAAAACACTGCAATTGTAATTACTCTCCCATTTGTGGATCACCCACCTGGGGGTATGGGTCCTTTATATCTTTAGTCGTGCAAGGTCTTTTCTGAGGTTTCAGTCTTTTTCATCCAGAGGTCTTCTGTAAATAGTTGTAATTTGGGTCAGCCCGTGAGAGGAAGTGAACTCAGGCTCTTTCTAATCTGCCATCTTGGTTGATCTCTCTGGTAGGTTTATTTTCAACTCAGCTATTGCTCCACTAAAAAACTCACTTCACTACACGTTCCTTCTGACTTTTAACAAGATTTTACTATTGAACAAGTACGTGGTCCAGTATTTCATGTTTTCCAATACGAATCACGTTTTTTTAGATGTCTTATTTTTCCACCAAAGAGGAAAATGATGCTTGCTTATCCTTCCCCAGAGTTGAGGTAAGCAGGCTACACCTGTTAAACTGATGAGAAAACCAAAATAAAAAGATGATTATTGACTCATCTTTTATCATATAGCCAATTAGGAGTGATGGAAAGCTGGAACCCTGATTTCTTGCCTTTTAGGTCACACATATAGTAAGTTGTGGGCCAGTGTTAAACCCTTGTCACTTGATTTGAAAACCACACCACTTAGTCTCTGACATAGTCTTATTACTAGAACTTACTGAAACTCTGATTGCCAGAAAGCACAGAGCTTCAAGGTCTTCTGACTGTAGAGGAATTGTTTTAACATTAGTTGAACCATATTTGAATATGCAATTTGAAGACATAAGATCCCAATTTGGCCTGTGTTTATGTTTAGCTAGTATTTCATTTCCCTTCATTACAGCATAGACATATAAGTAGCATATACATTGATATTTTAATAATTATGAGTATGTATACTTTTAATTTATAGGTAGTTGTCTGTAAAATGGTTGCTCCTTTTCTCAGTAATCAGCTTTCAGAGAAACATTGGTCACTGATATCTGGCAAATCATTTCCTGTTTATTTCTTCTAGAATTCTAGTACCTGCTCTTATCTGTCTTCTGTGGTGTAGACCTTTACTATGGCTACTATAGATTATCCACTGTCCTGTAGTCAAGTTCAACTGAAAATGCAATCAACATCCCTCTGAGGTACTCTTCATCTACTATTCCTCCAAAATAACCAATGCTCCACCAAATCTGGCTTCCTCAGTATTTTCCATATAGCCTTGCTATTAGTCCATCTAGTGACCTGTGATACTATCTTCTATTTTATAGATGAGTTTTCTGAAAGCACTTCAATCAGCAATAATTCCCACTCTCATCTGCATTGCCATAGAACTTTTTAAAAAAACATCTCTGAAGCATGTTTCTGTGAACTGATCGTATATGGGTCTCAGTGCTGTGTTTTAATTTTAGTACACCGTAGTACACCATAGTGACTAAAGACAATAGACTTTAGTCTATTGTCTCATAACAATCAAGAGAATAGTGAAAAACTAATAATTACCTGTATTCCAAGTGAATGCCAAACTCCTTTCCTTGGTCAAATTAATGTCATCAATGGAGAAATTCAGGTACTTTAGGAGAATGTGGCTATTGATTTGTGGGTCGTACAGTGTAACTTGTGATTGCAAAAGGAGGTCATCATGATCAGAACTGCAGCAACTTAATGCTAATGACTATGTGACTGAAGGAAAGAAAGTTAAATGACACCTCATCCAAAACCTTATTTCACTTGCCCACTGACAAATATGTGGGAGGCACATAATCAATACAGATACGTGACTAGCTATGAGGCATGAGGAACAGTAAGTTCAAGAAGTCTGGAGTTTTAAGTACAAGCAAAGGAGAAGATAGAGATGCATTTAAAAGTGAAGGCATAGCATGAAAATTTGGAAGGGAAACTAATGAATTATCATCTACTCAGATGAAGTTGAATGTAACTTCAGGCTTGTTTTGTGCAGTAAACAGAAGGCTGTTAGGTGTGTAGCTTTGATGTTAAGAAAATAATTTTAGAATCACCCAATAAGGGTGATGTTTGAAGTTGTGGGAGGGAGGTCAATTAGTGAAGATACGTAGTGTGAAAAGGAATGCACTGTGAACATGGGACCTAGAAAATGTACTTTGGGACAAGTGGAATAAGCTGGTGAAAGATCCTAAGATGCAATCGTATAAAATGTGGTTTAAAGTAGCCGTGCTGTTAATAAAGATATCATACTCAACCATGTCAGATGCCTCAGATTGTTATTCAAGAATAAGGATCAGTGGATTTGATGATTAGTTCATTGGTGATTAATCTTTACAAGAACCGTTTTAGTAAAATGGTTGGGGTCAAGGAACTAGATTCCATTTTGTTTAGAAACAAAAGGGAGACGAGGAATTGAAACAATTATATCTAACTACTATTTTCCTCAAAATTAATGTAGTTTAATTGTGTTATTTTTCCTATGACAGTAACATATATTCATGCAGGAATTTCACATAACACCGGAAAGTATGAAGAAGAAAATAAAGAAAAAAGTATCAAAATCATGGAAAACTTCAAAAAATCAATGATTAATAGTTTAGCAAACATTTTTTCCAAACTCGTATGTAGTTACATACAACACAAGATACATATATGTGATTGCATATATCAATAATATGCCAGTTTATAATATTTCATTCCATTCCATAATATAGTAAAGATATTGCCTTATTAATATAAAATGCACTCAATGGATGCATGCTAGTCCACTATACTTATGTAAAATAATTTATTTAACAAATTCATTATGTACAGAAAATAACATATGTATTTTTGCACTTGTCTAATAATCACCTTTGAATAAGTGCTAATAATGGCATTCCTGTTTTGAAGATTATACATTTTTAAATCATTTTCATATAGCTTACCAAATGCTTCTCCAGAATGTTTTCATCACGTTCCACTCTAGGCAAGGTGAAGTAAAGTTTTCCCGTATGCCAAATGTAGACTAAAAGGACAGCGTAACATCAGCATGTTAACTGTTAATTAGCATTTGTTTGTAATGGATACCGTTACTTTCATTACTTGACCCTTTTCAGCAATACTCAGCACTCAGGATTTGAAAACTGAAATGGCACACAGGGCAAGCAGAAGGTCAGAATGAGTAAGGAGCAAATCTACAGATATGTGAAATTAATGATGAAACTGCTGGCTGATACATCTAAAAGGGGTAAGGATGCAGTGAGGGATGGGTGTGAACTGGAAGGGATAAAGTTCATAAGAACAAGACATGTTTGGATAAAGAAATGCATGTGTCTAATAAAAATGAAGATCGTTTGGAACTGAAGAGATCTAGGCCCTATGAGAGTATAGTTTAAAGTCTCATTAACTTGAATGTTGAGAACCAGACCAGAGAAGAGTAACCAAAGAACATAATGATCAAAGTAGGTTTAAGTCAATGGCGAAAAGAGAAGACCCCCCCCATGAAGTCTGAGCTATATATCACAACTGAGTGGCACAGGCATCAAAAACGGAGCAGTTACTGATAAATGATGACAGGACAATGGTCTCAATACAGCAATGAGGAGTAAGGAGAACACTGGCCCCTCCTTGTGCATTCATAGGTATGAGTGTTGGAGAGGTTTTCAGGGTAGGTAGAATTATCAGGGTTAGGCTGAACTTCAGTTCAGGTGAGGACTTCGAGACACTGTTCTAGAAAAAGTTTAGATCATAGGATTTTTTTTTTCTAAAATATCTAGAAAGCAAATTCAGTTGATCAGTGTCCAGAGAATGGAAACAATATGGTCTGATTATCACCACAGCCTTCCCCAAATCAATGTATTTACCTTTTGTTCAGCTTTTTATTGATTTCTTATGCTGAATTATGGCAATAAGGTCACCACTAAAACAAATAGATGACAAGCAAGACCAATAGCTATGGTTCTATAATACATTATGAAATGAGACATTTTTTAGTACAGAGCACTTGATGTCTACAATATTTTATATTTATTATTTCAATATCTTATGCATACGAACAAAATGCTGCGTTCCTACCGGGACCAAACTTCACTAAATGTACTGCTGTGCCTCTGCAGGGCAGAATTTCCCCAGACGGACCATCAGGTGATTTAGAAAATACAGAAAAATGTATTATTTTAAAAATGTTTTACTTCTTGATTTAGTGTAATGTAAGTAAATCTAAGAGAAAATAGAAAAATCTACTCTGCCTACTACAAGTGTTCAGGGAATGAGACAGCATTATGGTATTATTGTATATATCTTTCTGTGATTGAAATATTTCTCAAGGCTTTTAGGTGTTCCTGGCTTACTTCTAAATTATCATTTATGTGAAAATTCCCCCATTAATTTATATCATATTTATTGACAAAAAGTCCCTTTTTTGGTCAATGCGCAAAAATTTCATACTTGTGAATTTGTCTATGAAATTTTACCACACAGAATATAAAACCCTATGAAGTAAATACTGTTTTCCTTGTGTTTTTTTAATGAGAACAATACATACAGAGAGGTTCAATGAGTAGCAAAAGTCAAACGCCCAGAAGCAGGTGGGTTTGGGGTGTAAAACATGTTTAAGAGCATTTCTGTTTTGCAAGAGTATTCACCAGGAACATGGCTTTTACACAGACGAATAAATGTATGCAAGAAAAGTTTTGTTCTTGACCAATGAATGTGTCAACAATAAAGGAGAATAGATTAATTAAACTGAAGAAAATGTTGTATGATTAAGAAATTCCATGTTGCCCTGACTGTTGTCTTTGGTCAGACCAAATCTTTAGGTCAGCAAATGAGGTATGGAAACCCTACAAAGTTACTGAGATAACCTGAAAAAAAAGTAGAACAACTCTAAAAGCAATTCCACCTTAAACACTTGTCATTTTGCTAAGTCTAAAACGATATTCTTCATTAAATTAATTCTTTGTTACTCAATGCCTACTGGGAAGGGATTTGATAATATCAAAAGCCACAGAGGCTGTCCTAAGGAAAAAGCTGACCCTTGGTTCAGACTCGTGGGAAGAATCTGAGGTGGTACTGGGAAGGGAAAGCACCTAGAACAGCAAAGATGACTAAATGTTTGTGAAATATAAATCTGTGTTTGTACAAAGCATTCTTTTGCATTTAAACAGAACTTGGAGGCATTTCAAGAAAATGGATGAAAATACAAACATCAACTGAGTTTTGAAAGAAAATTAGAAGGGAAAAACTGGAAGGAAAATTTGTCTCTCAGACAAGTTCTTTGCAATTGAATGTAGTTTCCCTAGGTGCTGGGGTTAAAATGAAGAAAAGTGCATGTCAACAGTAGGGCACTAGAGAATGGACTTGAGGATACGGGGAGCGGGAAGGGTAAGCTGGGACAAAGTGAGAGAGTGGCATGGACATCTATACACTACCAAACGTAAAATAGATAGCTAGTGGGAAGCAGCCGCGTAGCACAGGGAGATCAGCTCGGTGCTTTGTGACCACCTAGAGGAGTGCGATAGTGAGGGTGGGAGGGAGGGAGATGCAAGAGGGAAGAGATATGGGAACATATGTATATGTATAACTGATTCACTTTGTTATAAAGCAGTAACTAGCACACCATTGTAAAGCAATTATACTCCAATAAAGATGTTTAAAAAAAAAGAGTAGGGCAATTAAGAAAGAAGGGACATGGCTCTTACTTGCAAAGGGATAACTGGTCTCTACAAGCTTGTTATTTTTGTTGTTCAAATCTTCTGTGTCTTACTGATTTGTGTGTGTGTGTATGTATGTGTCTGAATGAACACTATTTCACTGAGAGATGTGTTCAAATCTGTTATTCTGACTACGGATTTTTACATTTCTGTTTGGAAAACTGGATATTTTTGTTTTCTATATTTTGAAACTGTGCTTTTAGTTGCAGGCATCTTAAAAATACTATATTTATTGAACTATTTTCTTATATCCGTGGAACCTCTTAAGTGATGATTTTTACTATTTTGTCAAATATTAATAAACTATACCAGCTTTCTTTTAATTAGTATTTAATGATATCTTTAAATACATATGTGTGTGTATATATATATATATATATATATATATATATATATATACACACACACACACATCCTTTTGTTTTCAACGCTTTTCTTTCTCTTTGTCTTTCTTCTCTAGTAAGAACCAAGGCTAAGAATTCCATTATATCCCCTGTGGGGAGGGTATTTTTCTATTTTCCAAGGTGAGAGGGTCACTTTTCAGGCTTTGAAGTGATTTTCTACCCAGCTTGGCCTTGGCTTTGTCTCCTCTCCACTACACTCCCCCATGAAAGTGCATGCTTCTGCTTAGCAAGGATAGACTGATGTCCTCAGGGTGCTAATTTATCTCACAGGATTCAGACTTTCCAGTCCTTTCTGGACTCAGAAGTTTTCTCATTCTTCCCAGGACATTTTTTTGTAGCTATGCAACACTGGAAACTTTCCTATAGATAACTGGTATGACATGTCAGTTAACATTTAAATAGTGTAATAGGACTCTTTTAAAAAACTAAATGGGGAAGATGCAATCTCAACCTATCTCAGAGTTTTAGGATTCTGGTACCACTTTGTTTATATTTCTACTCCCAGATAAATGATCCTATAAAAGCTTCTCTTCTGATTGTCTTCCTTTTGATGGTGACTCATGGTCTCTTTGTCTAAACTCATGGATTCTTATTCCTGGTCTACATTATATATTATTATGAGATTATGATCTATCTCCTTCTTTTTCCTATACTCATACCCTGTGGGTAGACACATAGTTATCTGCTGTTTACTATGATCTAGACCTGTGCTTAGAACTGAGGTATGAAGGCAACTAAGACACATTTCCTGTGGTCACGAAGGCCAAAGGATAATTTGGAAAATAATGTGTATAAATGAATCATTTCAGTACAGTGAGGTATGTACAAATAAATATATGTTGCATGCACCAGAGTTGCTGTGATGATTCACTCTCTCTGTAAGATTCAGGAATGGCCTCAGAGAAGAAGTTCTGGGTGAAGAGATTTTTAAAGTATAATTAGGACTTCCCAGACAGAAAAAAAGCAGCATAGCAATCCAGTCAGCGGATTAGATTGTGCATATATATTTCACTGTGATACTCTAAGATTTGGGGTAAATTGTAAATACATTGGGATAACCAGGAGAGACCACTAACAGAGAGATAATGGAAAATAAAATTAGAAACACTGACAAGTAGCTTGATTATTAAAAGCCTTTTTTAGAACGCTAAGGAAAGAGAAGGCTTTGAAAGGCTTTATGTAGGCGAATAATATTAAAGAGTTTTGTTTTTAATTAGATAACTGTATAATCAAGTCTATAAGTTTTGAGATTATTGTAAAAGTATAAGCAAAAGATGGTGAGGCACCAAACCAAGCCAGTGGTAGCAGGGATAGGAGCAGAACCAGGCAAGGCAAGGTTAGACTGTGAAATCAGAAGAATATGGTGATTGACTAGGTAAAAAATACTGCAAGATGCAAGAGCTAAGATAACCAAAACGACATGGTTGACTTTGAGATTTCAGGATTATTATGTGCATTAGAGAAAAGTACAAATGAAAGAGAAGTGATTTTTAACTTTGTCTATGTTGAAGTTGAGTTTGATACAGGATATCTATGGGGCTATGTCTCCAAATCAAATAGAAATTTGAGTTTGGGGGTTTGAAGAGAGTCTTAGGTCAAAGATACATTGATTTGGAAACTATCAGAGTATACGTAATTGTTGAAGCTATGATCATGATAGCTTATCAATAATGAGGTAATGAGGGGAAATGTCATTTAAAAAATGGTTAGGCTAAAAAGAGAGAGACACAGGGATAAAACTTTGATAAAGAATGAGGATATGAGGAGGTGATTGCATCAACAAAGATGATGGAGGTTGTGGGATGGGTTATAGACCTGTGACGTAGGAGAGTTCAGAGGCCTCTATGATGAAAAACAAAGAAGGAGAGGTTTCAAACAGGAATTTCAATTGATCAGGGGTATGAAATGCCAGACATTTGAAATAAGATGATAACTGGATAATTAGGACATTGTGAGTGACCTCCTTAGAGCATTTTGTTCGCTGCGGAGAGCTGAGTAATGAGTGAGGGTGAGATTGGAGATAGTCCCGGTTGACTCCTCTTCTGAGAAGGTTGGCTGTAAAGGGAAATGGAGATTGCTTCATAGCAAAAGGGTAGTGTCTGAGAATGGGGAATTTGTTCTTTATTTACTTATTGCCTTTATTTGTTTATTTTTTCTTTCCATAAAATGAGGAAATTGAGCATGTTTGTTGACTGGAAAGAAAAGAACTAAAGAAAAGTAAGAGGAGGGAGTCACAGCAGAAATAACAGAAAGGAGTTAATGTGACTTCATTCTAATGGCATACTTTAGGGGCTAGAGGTCAGTGATGTTACATTGCAAAATTCAAGGTAAAATTTTATTATTTTGTCTCCATGCTACAAGAAACCTTCAATTAAGGACTAAGTGATATAATCCTAGAAACATAGGACTTGAAGATACTAAAAAATTACAGTAGCCACAAAAATTTGTTATATGGTAGTCACCAGAATTAAGAAATATTTTCTGAGGATTTATCTGGGAAACCATATTCTACTGAATATGTACATGTTGTACTTAACCAGCAATCCAAGATTAAATTGGATTGATAACAAAACTGGAAAGAAAAAGAGTATGTTATATCTATGAGACTCTAGTAACTGCTGTTTCACTAATTCTATGTATAAAAGAAAATTATTCATAAGGAGTACTTTTTGTGAATTACATTTGTGATTTTTGTAATATTAAACTTTAAAAATGCTTTCCAGTTGTCTATGGGCAATAAATGTCTGAATTATTTGGGCTTATTATCAAGTGAAAATGCTACTGCTTTTCACTTTATAAAAATACAATACCTTTTTTTGCCAAATTTAACCCATAAGTTTAAAGCAACTTTGTAACTTGGTAAACATGGGTTGGACCAGCCGTCTTTAGTGTGAGTCCCTATGGTGCTAGTTACAAGTGACCAAAAAAACCCCAAAATGTGATATGAAAGAGAATTCTAAAAATGTCAAAAGTAAGTTATGTACAACACAGGTACTATAGTGTTAAGAGTCAGGGTACTGGGCTTCCCTGGTGGCGCAGTGGTTGAGAGTCTGCCTGCCGATGCAGGGGACGCAGGTTCGTGCCCCGGTCCGGGAAGATCCCATATGCCGCGGAGCGGCTGGGCCCGTGAGCCATGGCCGCTGAGCCTGCGCGTCCAGAGCCTGTGCTCCGCAACGGGAGAGGCCACAACAGTGAGAGGCCCGCGTACCGCAAAAAAAAAAAAAAAAGAGTCAGGGTACTGGAAGAAACAGCTGGCACACTCAAAGTGGGTAACTTGAAGAAAGTTTAATAAAGGGACAGTTTTCAAAGGTGTGGGCAGGGTGTAGGGAAACCATAAAGGATAGTGCTGTTATTTCAGGCCTTTGATAGAAGATTCCATTACCAACCAAAGGACTGAAAGGAGGGAGGAAGGTAGGAGAACTCGGAAAAAGAGACAGGAAGTATGCAGCCAGCCCTGCGAAATCCTTCACGGAGAAAGCCAGAGAAATAAACATGAGCCTTTCGTTTCCTTAATCCCTTTTCTCACCCATTCTGTTCTCATGCTGGTAATTCCTATTTGCAAACCGAAGTAAAAGCCAGAGGACACAAGAGCTATTTGATTGAGTTTATACCCGTACTGCTTAAGCTCTCTGGGCACACAGAAGAGAGGATAAACGGAAAGAAGATTTGGAGGAGCAAGTAGATATCTAGCATTTTCACAATTTATATTAATATAAATAATGATGTAGCCTTTTTTAAAAAGGAAGTCACTTTCTTATTAATCCCAGTCAATAAATGCTAAATAAATAATTAAAGACTATCAGGTCTGTGGGGTATGATACTTGTAGCCTATTTGTGGTCCCCAAATCTTGGTCCAGCATCAGTTAAAATTATTTCCATTTTCTCAATAGTGAGACATTCACTTTACATTTCCCAATCCACCCGTCACTTGGGTCTCTTTATTCCCAGATCAACCAGCTCGTTGTACTCAAATGCTAGCCCATTGTACTCTGGTGTCTTCATCACCCCATTATGAAGCACATCTATGCTTACATATCTCTGCATCCCACCAACCCCCGCCATATCTTGCCCTCAGTACAGGTAGAGAAGGTCTTATCAAAGTATTAAAGTGGCATTTAACTGAGGTTTTTCTCTGTGTCTCATTATCTGTTCCCTTTTCGTAGCAATTCCATATGAGCTTTCAACCACCATCCCTCCTACACGTCACCTACTAGCCCCCAGCAGCTGAGAAAGAGGAAATTAGTCAGAGATGAGAATTTCAAGCCGGAAGAAGGGCAAGTTTCTATTGCAGTATGGTGGTGGAATTACTTTGTAGAAGCATGGTCTTTCCATTCCATTCCAATCATACCACACAGGTGGTTCTACTTGTTAAAGAAATAACCTACTCCCCTAGGCATCAGGCCTTTAAATACCTTTAAATAGAAAGTGAGTATGCTTACTCGGAGTTATTGGAAAAACACTCATGACTATAGGAGTCCTGTTTTCAACAGTAAAATTAATTTAATAATGAAGTGGCTTTGATTTACCAGAGTTCAATCAAATAATTTGAGGGAATGAATACAATGACTTTTCCATTCAGCTGTTTTATTAAAATTAATTTTCTTTTTTAACTATCAAACAAGACACACTTATTGAAAGCAAAAATATATTTTTAGTTTTGCTGTTGTTTCAAGAAAGGAGGTAGCAAATAAATGATGGCGTGTCCAAGTTAGGATCACAAATCTTGCTTGCTTTGAGATTGAAAATACCCTGGTGGGGGCTTCCCTGGTGGGGGCTTCCCTGGTGGCACAGTGGTTGAGAGTCTGCCTGCCGATGCAGGGGACGCGGGTTCGTGCCCCGGTCCAGGAGGATCCCACATGCTGCGGAGCAGCTGGGCCCGTGAGCCATGGCCAGTGAGCCTGCGCATCCGGAGCCTGTGCTCCGCAACGGGAGAGGCCACAACAGTGAGAGGCCTGCGTACCGCCAAAAAAGAAAAAAAAAAAAAGAAAATACCCTGGTGGTGCAATGATATTGGATGAAGATTTTAATCTCTCTTGAGAAAGACTTTGTGCAGCAATCACTTGTATTTTCTTCTGTGCTGTTGAATCTTCTCCTTAAAAAAACAACATCTGAATGGAGAAAGCTTCTTTTTTTTTTTTTTACCAAGGACTGTCTAAATTGTAACCAATGCAGTTCATTTTAAAGCACTCATCTGTCATTCACAGATTAACCTTATACAGGATAGCTGCTCTCATTTCCATTGCCCTTCTGTCCTAGGAAGAATAAAACTTGAGCATTAAACAAATAATGAGTTGAATCTGTGAGGCATATATAATGCAAAGAGGATTTTAATGACATTTCTATAATTATAGGCATTGATAACTGACTATAAATCTTTATTTCCCAAATGCCACAGCATTAGGAATAGAATGATTTGTAATTTGTACTAGATGTTTTTAAGAACCTTATGCCCAAATCACCTTGCTTTCTTTTAGCTTCAAATATGGGTTACTGTGGAGAGAGTATCAGATATTTATTATAGTACATAGCTATAAATATACTATGCAGAACGATTGTAAGTGTTTGAGTCTTTGCTTTTTAATTGGAAAATGATATCGCCACCATGATATTGACTGTAAATCTTAGCTCAACCCTGGGGTGGTACTTTAAAAATCACACTTATTTTAAATAATAATAATATATCAAAAAATCTTGGTTACTCTAGTGGGCAACAAGCTACACTGAAAAAGTTAGAGATGTGATTTTTACTGCATGAATACTTATTCTTGTAAGCTATGTCTTGGAACTTTATCGTAGACAAATTTTTAAAGTGCTTCAAAAATTCTATGGAACGTTTGCAAGTCTGAGTTCTCCCAGCCCCTGTTTTCGGTATAGCTTTATGGGCTCAGCTTGTACGTTTAAAGACATTTTCCTTAAAGACTTTCTTATAGGGAAGTCCTTGGCAAAATGTGTGATTTCTGACACCTTTCCTGTTCCCAACAGCACCATTCTGAGTTTATGTTCCCTGTCCTGAATCCTGTCCTCTAGGGATAGAGACAACAGAATGTTTCATTCAATGGTTAATTTCTAATTTGCTACCCTTTGAATACTGAATATTCTTAAATATTTGGAGAGATATCGTTTCACCCTTAGACTTACTTCAAGGTGATTTATTATATTTCCAAATGCTCTTGTGCAACTAAAATCTACCTTATATGCAATATGTATATTGAAATTGAATAAGAAGATACACTTTTATACGGCTTTCAGTTGTGCTCTCAGGGGAAATTTACCACGTAGCCAACTAATAAATAATATTGCTTAAACTTGGCATCCATGGCTGTTTAAGTGCTTCTCAGAAATTAGCCCATTAATCTTCATGCGGCTGCTTGTAAAGCAGACAGCAAGTTATCTTATTCTTCCCACTTTCCTCTGTTATCCCACTTCAGCTGCCTAGAATTCTATACTGTTGGGCCTACATCGTGAGAGGCAGGTTCCTTGCGTGCTTCTCTGCAGAGTAAAGCACACACGGCATGAGTGTCTGTCCTCCCTTCCGTGAGATGATACAGGAAGTTCACGCCTGGCCCTTCAAGTTCTGTTTGGAGGGTGATGCACATGATTGGTGCAGGCAAACACACTGAATAAGTTGCGTGATCTCTGAGTCCTTGAAACTGATCTCTCTAGTTTGTAAACAGGGCTTCACTTCTCTTAAAGGAAACCCTGACACCTCTTCTTCACTTCTCTTAAAGGAAACCCTGACACCAAACACACTGAATAAGTTGCGTGATCTCTGAGTCCTTGAAACTGATCTCTCTAGTTTGTAAACAGAGCTTCACTTCTCTTAAAGGAAACCCTGACACCTCTTCTGTGTTCATTCAGTCTTTTCTGATAGTGAAAGGGATAGTCCGTTAAAAGTAGAACAACAAAACGCAAAGACCTGCTTCGTTACTTTCTTACGGGTCACTCAAAAATGAACTGGCTCTTTCCAAATAGATAAAGTTGTCTGGAGATTTTTTATTTCTTACTACCACTTTCAATGTATTCTTCTAGTTTCTCAGAAGAAAAGCCTGTGTCATATCGAGATCAAGCACAATGTGCGAAATATGATAAAGTGTTTAATTAAATAATTATGTGTTTTACACATTGTACAGAGCTATCAGCTCAAACCCAGATCTCCTGATCATGGCTTATCTCTCCTCACAATATGTATGTTGCTTTTCAAGAATTACATTAAATCTGAAACTGAGAATGATAAGGTATAAAATGAGAAGTCACTGATTGTAAATCAGTGACTATAAATCAGAGAAAATAATTTGAACTTTTCCATGAAGCACAATAAATACTATTTTTAAATATTTCCTTTTAGGCCTACAAGACACTCATTCTCAATCTATACTTCCGGATTCTTCTCTTCTCCAACTTTCTTCCTTCTAATGACTTATAGTTCCGGTACATATACCTGAGTAGAATATAAAGCAGGCTCATTTATTTTCATAATAGGAATTGGACTATTACCTTATTACATGCAGTATTGATGGCTCACAATCCCCAAACATTCACAGATTCAAGGGGAAACCAATGACTCAATTAACTTCTACTTGAGTAGTTACCAGCTGATGGGAAAAGGTCTGTGTATTAAGAGACGCATTATTCAGTTGGAGAGTGACAAATGAGTAAGCATGAAGTCACATCTACTGCCGCATGAGTGATGTGACAACAGATACTATTTATTTCATTAGTGGTACTTGAAAGGGGGCTCAAGGTATCCTAAATCTCTTTTTCTCAATACTTGCAACTACCTAAGATGGAATACATACTACCTAGTATGGAATGGACTTTGTCTTGTTTAATGGACTGTGTAGAGTTCATAATGTATATTTTCATGGGAACGTTTTAGCTCTGTGTCAATGCTCATTCATCATGATGTTGCTTGTTTTTTTAAAACCTAAATAGACCAAAAGATTAAGTAATCTTTTGGTATATTTACCAGACAATTTTTTATAAATAATTAAGTCTGGAGAATTTGAGGGGTTGTAAAAATCACCTAAAATTCCTTTCTGTCATAAAGAGAATACAGTTAATACTGCAAAACTTGAAATTTTAAAATTTTTGTACAATTTACAAAGTAGAAAAATAGCAGTTTGCAGAACCCATGTATTTTGAGTTAAACCGTCAGATAGAAAAAGCAAGAATAATTGGTTTAGGGGCATCACCTCTTACATAGGTCACATTTATGCTTTCCTCTATCTTTTGGTATTAATTAGTCACCTTTAAATTAATGTTGAATAGACATAAAGAACAAAAGGTAAATGTTGTCTTCAAATGAGTGATTGAGTTAAAAATGGGGAAAAGTATAGGAGAAATTACCATCCATTTTGTTATGGTTAACATCTGAACAAATGTACAGTTGTGGTAAACTTTTCTGTTACCTGCGTTTACTTTTTATATATTTCTATTGAAGCCTGTTAAGATATTTCTTGGCTATGGACTTTTATCCACATATCGATCCTTGTTTTTGGCCAGATTTCATTCTTATAATTAGCTTTAGGTATACCTGGACATTTATTTCATTAGAAGAATGTCATACAAGTCTCAAAATTTTCTACTGGTTAACCTTAACTGGGTCTAGTTAAGATAAAATTTTTACTTTATTTCTAATCTAGGGTATGATCTTATCTGCTCTAAAGTTCGTAATATCTGAAATTCTCTAGAGGTCATGTTAACTTTATTATCTTTTTTTCCCCTATTGGTTTCATATGGCAAAGGCTTAACTTTTCACATAGATTTAAAGTGTTCCCCTTCAGAGCCTGTGTTATTTGGTTTTTAAAACCTGTATTCTAATTGGCTATCTCTTACATATGGAAACACACTACATGTTGAGTTGAATTTTGAAACCTAGGTAACTTCAATTTTTGTTTTTGTGACATAATTACATGTAGTCCCATCAAAGGAGTTTATTTTTCTTGAAAATATAAAGGTGCTATGATATTTGGAAACATTAGTAGTACGATTTGAACTCCCTCAGTGGGTTAACCTCTGTGTTAATCAACAAGGGGAGCAGTTTACAGAAGTTAGCTGGACAAGTGTATACACACACAGACACACACACATCCCTATGTATATAAAAATGACAAACCAGTTTTCTTTAATACTCCAAGGGTTTTCTTCCTACCGCACTTCTGAAATCATTGTTTGCTGTGACTATGATAGTTTTCTTATTGTTAGCATTCTATTTTCCCTCCCCTGTCTTTACTTCTCAACGTTAATGAAGGTGCATATCTCTTACCACAATATGCCTGCTTCCTAGGCTGCCAAGCTGAAGGAGTCTGCTGTAAAAAACTTGTTGCGTAATGTATGAAGGTTCTGTTATGATAATATTTATTTTCAGAAACATTTTCAATTTATGTGATGTATAGCTCTGGCATAAGAATCATCTGAAAAATTTATTGAAAACGCAGATGATTATGCCCCACACCTTTGAATCCTGAATCAGAAAGTTTGGAGTGATTTCTACATATTTGTTTTTTGAACAAGTTTCTCCAGTGTTACCAATGCACAGCCAATTTTGAAAATCATTGCCCTAGCACAGGTGTCACTACATGGTAGGTATTATGTGCTTAAAGAATGATTTAGTGGGGAAATGAATGAGGATGAAAATATTAATTTAGAGTCAATAAACCGTTCTATACTAAAACTAAATATAATGCATTTTTTTTAAATGACTGTTACTTATATAAACTTTTTACATTATTCTTTGGAAAAATCTAACCTGTGCTCACAGTTCATATTAAATTTTGAAATAAAAGTAAAACTAATTACTTGTAGGTTGCTTTGTCAGCAATTGTCATTTCCAACCCTTTCAGTTATGCCAAATTGCCAAAGGCAATATGAGATTTTAATTTTTTTCTGACATCCTATCCTGTCTGCTCATTATATTACAACTGATGCATTGTCCTACTTGGATCTATTCTCATGTGTCTGGACACCCATATTTTATTTCGATGTGCATACGAAAAGTCTTGGTAACCTGATTTGCATCTAAGTACTTATTATTGGTGATATGCCCTTCTACTTTATCCATAAGTCTAAGAAGATATGGAAGTATGATGTGATATTCATAGTTAGAAGTTATACTTAGTGTCACAGGTACAAAACTTGAAATCTAACTCCCTTTACCTATCTAAGTTTAATTTTTTTGATCACTTTATCATTGAACTATAAAGAACCTAAGTATCAGAATCAATAACTTACAGTTCTTTTTTCTTGACGTATATCTTGTTGTCTTGAGAAGTTTCTCAGAACAATAAAAATAAATTTTGACAGAAATGACTACACTGTATTAGTAAGTAACACTGTAGTGAATCCTATCATCATGGCAGAGCTTCGTAGCATGGACATGCATGACGAAAGAAGTTCCGTGGCTAGTTCTGTGAGTGCTGTTTTGGGAACTATGGCTAACGTGCTTAGAACTTTCATAGTATCTCTATATACCTTCAACATCCATTCACAAACGCTCTTTATACCACATTAATGACTAGTTTTAGGGCCATTCTACCAGAAATCAGAAAAGACTTCTTATTTCTTGCCAGGCCCTACATAATTAATTTATTTTATTAGGAAGTAGTTGAGAATATAGAATTCTTAGAGGCAAGAAATAGTTACTTAACTATCTTTAGTGAAGGTACTTTTACTTTCCATTGAAGATAATCTTAATCGAATATCACCCTCACTGGTTTTCAGTCTTCTGTTAGTAGTGTGGACCCACTAGTAGAACACAAAGGGAACAAATTATGTAGAGTCAGCCTCTTTGAGTGGAGCATTGAGTACTTTGTGGGTCCTATAGCTACACCAACATTTTTGTAAATAGTTCTTTTGTAAGTAAATCCTATCTTATTTTGAATATGTCATTAATTGTTGGGATCGTAAGACAGGGAGGCATGACAAACATCACTGAAGATAGGTGGGTGCAGAGTAATATGATAGAGAGGTTAAATACAGAATATAGTATTTCTTCACCACTTAAAATAGAGTTGGTTCTTCTGTCATGAAAACTTAAAGGAATAAGTCATAGGAAAGTGAGATCATACCTAAAGTGGCAATTGTATTACTCTATACTGTTTGAATCCCTAAACATCACCAATGCTTCATTTCTTTTTCATTTTGCCTTATTTCTTTTTAAGAACTTAAATAATTCATCTCCATGATTTACTGAAGGCCAGATGATTAGTATAAATTCAAATTGAATGATTTCATTAAGGCCACAAAATAATTCGTAGATTTGGGGTTTTTGATATTCAATTGGATATTTCTAAAAATATCTAGAAATTATATAGTCTCAAGTTTATAAAATGTTAAATGACTTCCTCTCCTTAAAGTTAAGTAGTTTTTCCTAGACTACTTTGTCTCTAGTATGCATCATTTTGAATTGGAAAGCAAGAGAACTATTGATTACTTAATAGTAATCCTTAACTCATTTGAATGCAGAAGGCATGATCATATAATCCCATACAAATTTTACCAGGTCTAAGTATACTAATTCTCTTTATTTAGGTTTTGAGATGGAAGTAATAGATACAACTTAGTTGTTGGAACACAACTCTTCTTTTATGATAAAGCATCTTAAATTTTCTACTCAATATTAGAAAATCTCAGTGAGGAACAAAAATCTTCAATCTGCAGATCTAGGAGTCATACCATAAATATTTCAAATTATGAGGACTTTGAATGGAAATAATGTAAAAATAGGCCTTAAGAACTATAAGATGATCCTCAAGTAGGGCAAGATGGCAAGTAACAATATATCAGTTATCTTAGGCTTAAAAATGCTTCTGTAATACACAATCCCAAATCTCAAAAGATTTATTTCTTGCTCACTTTATACCTTTACGTGAGCTGCCTCTGTCTCTGATCCAAGTCTTCAACTTGGGTTACAAGTTGAAGTAGCAACCTCCTCTGAGACATGGTAGAAAGAAAGAGACACGGTAGGACCATAGGATGGTCCTGAAAGCTGCTGTTCAGAGGTTGCAGCAGTATTGTTCATTTTTCATTGTCAAAACAAATCGTATGACTAAGTCTAAGGTCAACTGTAATTCTCCCGAAGGAAGACGCAGCTAATAGTTAAAAACCATGTTTCAGTTTACTTTCTGAAAATATTTTTTCCTGATGGTATTCTGAAATACACAGTTTATCTATATCTCTGTCATAAAAATACAACATTTCAGAAAGATTTTTCTCAAGTAAAAATGATATTATACATTAAATGACACCTGGACATTTTTATATAAAAATAAATGCAATAAATTAATATTGTGTGAGAAAAATGTTTTTTCCTAACCTGATGCAGGAAAAAAAATCTTTGTTGTATTTTGCAGCTTCATAAATATATGTACAACTATCTGAGCTTATTTAATGAACTGTTTATCTCAATTTATTAACACTCTGAGATAAAGCAGAAATCTCATATATTGCTCCTCTGAAATGTACAGTTATTACTATAGCATGACACAAACATCAATGATAATAATAATATGCATACATGGAGATAGCAACTTTAATAAAAATATATAAATATTTTATATATTTAAATCTCAGATTTGGGATTAAGGTAAATTTGCCTGTAAATGTCATGTTTCTATTTTAGAGATAAAAGCATAATCTTATATTAGTTTATAGAAAATATTTTTCATTATTAACATTTCTCTAAGATTAAATTTAAATTCCTTTTTGAGATCACTCCTTCATGAAAATTTACTGTATAAAAATCCCTCTTTCTTCAGTTTCCATCATCATTAAATAAATATTCATCATCATTCAAATATTCCTTTATTATTAACCAGTATAGGGCTATAAAATCTTCAGAAATTTTCAAAAGTTCTGTATAAAAATAATTTTTAAAATATTTTAGTATTTTTAATTTTAGGCTATTTTCATAGCCCATATGAATGGGAAATATATTGAAGTTATATATTAAATAATAGTAACTGACTATTAGCAAGAATGGAAATTAGAAGCTCCATTCAAAATCATAAAATTAGTGTGAATTTATTCATAAATCTATTCTTACTGGCAAGAAGAATGAATGCTTAAAAAAGATAAAAGGCAGATCTAAGCTCCCAGGGGAAGATATTTAAAAAGAGAGATTTTAAACCTTGCCTTGTTTAATTTCTTCCCTATTCCCTCTCTCCTTCCCTTCTCTGTTTCCCTCCTTGGCATGTCCCCTGCCTCATCTTTTTAAAAAGTATTGCGTTTAAACACTGTAGCACATGGTAGAACTAGCAAGCAATATTATTATAACATAAAATTTAGAATGGAAGCTAAATTTCTTACATACTTGAAATTTTTACAAGTGTGTTCATTACCATAAAAATAGTCATGCAATTTAGAAATGATAACTTTGTTCCCATTTAATGATAGGAGACAAAGCACATCTCAACACTTCATCAATATATATTTGACGGTTCACTTTTTATTGCTAATTTCTCCTTATCCAGATATATTTTGGTATTTTAAAATTATTAGAGAGGAGAAAATTATAGTACAAATAAATTAATTTTTACTTGAAATATTTATGAATGAAATGTAAATTCTCCTGAGTCTATCAAAGAGAAGCCTTCGTTTCACTACATTGAATATTGGTTTCAGGAGGATACGGAATACACACTGAAAACACATTACAGCTGTGCCAATCTTTTTGCAATTATTTTGAATAGTTGGCTATTTGCCCCATTTGACAGTTTGTGAACATGGTGAATAATTTAGCATTCATGCTGCTGCTGTTTTGGCACAATTAACACGAATCGCATATCCACTGCTATTCAAACTGATTGCAGTATGGGGGGAAAGAGAATCACTGCCTTAATGTTCAGTTCTTTGTACTCTGTTTTTCCAAACATGACAATGCCAAATAAAACACAATGAAGACCACTTTGTGTGATGACCTAAAAGCCTCCAAGTACATCCCTTTTTATTAAATTCCTGATACCAATTTAGAGCTGGTATCTAACTTTAGAATTTTCTTGGAGAGTCTGTCAACTGGACGTCCATGTATTCCAAGCATGTGCAAAATATTTAGGGACCTCTGTGCAAAGCCAAAGACTGCCATGTCATTACGTGTATTATCGTCCATTTGTCATTCTGCCTAACATGACTCAGAGGCAATGGCTATTACACTATTTCTTATTTATTCTCTGTGGCATAATTTGAGTTTAGTCTTCTGTTGTGCTGTTTTCATCTGACAAAAAAATGTCAGTTTAATTTAAACTTGAGAAGGGGTCAGAGTTTGAAAAAATATTTTAAAAATATATTTACCATAGATTCTTAAATCCTTAATACAACAAGCTACTTTTCTAACTGCTCTTATGTCTATAAGAAAACCTGAAAGTGAGATTATCTTTTACTACCAGAGTCACTTTTAAATAAAGGACAAAAAGGATCATCATCAGTAAGTATTTGCTCAATGAATATTAGTGTTTAATAGTTTAAAGTTTAGGTTTAAAGTAGCAGTAGTAATAATAGGTTTAAAGTAGTAGTAGTTTAAATTAGTAGTAGGTTTAAAGTAACAGTAGTAATAATAGGTTTAAAGTAGTAGTAGTTTAAATTAGTAGTAGGTTTAAAGTAGTAGTAGTAATAATAATATATTTTTAAAAAACTGACACCACAGTCTTATCAGCCCTATTATAAAATATTGTATGTTTTCTATATGGCATAGAAAAAATATATTTCTTTCAGAGTGAATGAAAAAACTGAGTCCATTAGCTTTTCATAGCTATACTTCCAGATGTGTTATGAATTCATTCATTCAATAACTAATTAGTAACACTTACCATGTACTAGGTATTATTCTAGGTGCTGGGGATATAGACTAAAACAGACTAGGCATGGGGAATATTTTCTAAAAGGGAGAAGACAATCAAAATCCGTATAATTAAAATATATTATATGTCAGATGGTGACAAGCACACCTGGCTTACTGTGGACAGTCAAGAAGCAATCCGTGTTATTACTGTGTAATCAATCAGAATATTTATTATCAGGTACAATAAGAAACTTAAATGTCACAAAACCCACAATGCTCATATTTTCATGACAGTCACATTCCCTCCTTGTAAGCATACTGCTTGGAGCCAGAAAAAGGGAAAGAAGTTTGTTGTTGAAGAACATCATGTTGCGGGCATAGCTGGATGCGTCTCTTTTCATGATGGTGTTGGGACAATCTCCCCTTTTCAAAAAATGAAAATCCAGGGGAAATGCAAGTGCTGTGCACTGCCACGAGTTGGCTTGGGGTCTTTTCTCTTGCTGCCTTCATGGCCGTTCTACCTCCTTGTGATGTGCACCTTCTTATGCTCACTCTGCTAATAGTATCAGGCAGGTTCAATTCAAGCTTTTTTTGTTCTGGGAATTAGGTGATATTTGAATGGTAATTCTGCGTCACAAGTCCAGGGCACTGTGTTGATTTAATGTTGACTTCGTAAGAGACAGGTTTATTTTCCCAACTTCTCACATTCTTACTAGGGTTCTTACCCTTGCTACCTTATGCCATCAGTAGAAATGTTATCACCAATTCTATAATCATTTGACTATCCAGAAAGTGAAATATTTAAATTCCAGAGCAGTGCCTCATTATTCTTCAGTTTTCAACCTACATGTCTGCCTCATTCCTTCCTTCCTTCTTTCATGCATTTTAGCAAAACCAGCCTTTTTTGAGAGCCTAGTGCTCACTGCTTAGGTTATAAGGCAAATAAGGTATAATTCCTCTCTGTGAAGAGAGGAAGGAAGCTGAACTTTAAAGAAATCATTACAATGTATTTTGAGATTCCATTAAAATCGTTAAGAACACAGTGCGTCAGGAATCCAAAAAAGGGCACTGATAACTGTCTAGAGTTTTATGGAAGTGTTCAAAGAAAAAGTGGCATTTGAGATGGGTCATGAGGATGGGAAGGGATTTATCTTATAAAGTATATTTGGGGATTTCTTGTAAAAAATAAAAATAAAAAAGCAGGTTTTGCTAGTTCTCATATCAAATCCCCTTCTACAATTCTCATGCCTACACTCAAACTGTAAACATTCCATAAATGCTCTTCCTTGTTTCATTATTTGTATTCCTTTATTTGTACCTGCCACTCTTCACACTGTTCTTAGGAAGTTCTGCTGAAGGAAAATGAGGCAGAAGGGCAGCACACCAAAAGGATTCTATTAGAAGAGAAGTTCTTAGGAAGTGCTGTTGAAGGAAAATGAGGCAGAAGGGCAGCACACCAAAAGTATTCTATTAGAAGAGAATGTCATAAAATTGGTTAGAATTAGGTTACAGTCTCAAGTGGTTCTAAGTGTAGTTAAATGTCCTGTAAGAAAAATCACCATGGCTATTTGTACTAGGCTTAAGTATTATATAATTAAAAATAAGAGAAGTGTAGTAAATTAATAATGTTCTTCAAGCCAGAATTAAATTCTGTTGTATTGCTTTTCTTGAAATTAAGTATATGAAAAAAAAGAAATGATTGATTTTAAATACTCATCGAGAAGTTTATCTTTAATTAAAATAATACCAAAAATATGCTTTTCTTCTAACATGGGTTTGTGTGGAAGGGAAAAGAAACCTTCAAAAGGAATGAAGAGAAAATGAAATAAAATGCTGACCAAATACTTTATTACTATGATTTTTATTGTTGTTCATTGAACTTCTTATTTTAATAACGTTTTAAGAGGACTTCAGTAAATAGACATATACATGGACATACACATACGATTAAAATAGTACAGAACAAGAAAACTCAAAAAGAATAGAAAAGGTGCTCTCCAGGAACTAACCAGGAAACTAGAAATAGCTGGTTTCCACACGTGAGCGTTACATTTCATTTTAAACTTCCCATCAACCAAGGTTGAAAAGAAATAAGTTCCCACATACTGAGAAAAGGAATATATCAGTTCTTCATCAGAGAAAGACTTCCTGGCATTAAATTCTGGGAGGAATTTATCATGTGTATCGTTCTTTGAGATGTTGACTAATATAATGAATAGTGGTTTTGCAGATGTTGGAAGAGTTTTCCTCCTGAGATCATTTGTTATATCATCCTACAATAAAAGCTAAGGGCATAATATTACATTGTGATCAGTGAATCAACTTCTATGAGGAGCCTGTAATAACACTTGGGGAAAAAATAAAGACATAAATTAAACCAAATTATTTGAAAGAAAAGGGAATCAAATTCCCCAATGTGGTGATGATAAATGAAGACTGTTATGTATTCTAAATAGTTTCCATTTGCAGAGTAGATGTTTAAAATCTCATTGTGAATTCAGGATTCTAGGAAGGTAAAGACTTTTTATATGTCATTTCGTATTTGAGAAAGGGAGAAAGCTGATTAGCCAAAATCAACTAATTATTACCTATTTCTCTTGCAGTTGGTCTTCACAAAACCCACTGCAATCTGGCTTCTGTTCCCACGTCTGAATCAGTTCTTGTAAGGAGTAAGAATGATTTTCAAACTACCTATTCAAATAGAACTTGCATAGGCCAGCTTCCACGTCCCTCTCCCACATTTGGCTGACTTCCTTAAAGAGTTTCTACCTGGGTATTCGTGATGTTGTTTTTCCTGTCCTTCTACACTTAGTTGTCACACTCCCCTGTTTGGGGTTCTCCTCTTTTGCCTGTTCCTTACGTGCCATCCGTGGTTCTCTCCTCAGCCCAGTTTTTCTCTCTATATTGACCCTAATTTCTACATAAACCCTAATCTTTGTCTCTGATATTCAGGCTTTCAACTAACTTACCAAACTGCTTATGTGTACCTAAAATATATACTTAGTAATCTTCTCAAAACCAATAAGTGCACAATTGAACACTGTTCTTTTTCCTCAAACATATCTGCTCATCTTCTTCTCTTGCTGGTTTCAGTTAATAGTGCTATTCATCCATGCCATAAGCATGGGAATCATTGTAAATAATTGCATTATTTACAATATTGTAATAAAAGCACAGGAAATGGAAAATTCCACTTCGCCATCCTTTTGCTTGTCAAATCTTTCATCAGGAAGGCATCAAAGCATGCCTGTTTGTATCTCCCTTTTGCGATTTCTCGTGCCCTTTCATGATCTACTGCCGTGATTAGGTGCCTTGTCACCTCTGATCTAGGCTGTTACAAGAGAAACCTACTTGGCCGTCCTACCTTCAGGTTTGTTGCTAGTCATTACATCCTTCCCACTGCAACGAGGCTCATTTACCTAAAAAGCAAATCTTTTATCAATGGCTTTATCCTCTTGGATGTCCTCTGTGTCTTTTCATCACCTATATTAGAATTACAAGCGTGACGATATAGACACGTTTTTCATTTGGCCCCTGCCGATTTCTCCTCCCTCTTCTCTTTGCTCTTTACACCCTTTTAATGGCAAAATTGCTCCCATTTCCTGCACTCACGCATGCTTTCCTATTTTGTGGCTTTGTGTTTTGCTTGAAGCCCTGGCACGACCTCCTTATCTTTCTTCACCTGCTCTTACTTATCATTTAAGACCCGCCACAGGCACCATCTCCCACAGGAAGCCTCTATAATATCCCAGCTGGGCTAAATGCCTGTCATCTGCTCTATCTGAGCAGTTAGCATTTTGTGTTCGTATCTTCTTTTGCTGTAACTTTCCCTGACTAGATTGGGACCTTCTCAAGGGCAGGAATCACATTTAATTCATTTCCTTTCTTCCCCATAGCAACTAGTTCAGTATCTGAAAATGATTGATAAATAGCCATTGAAATAAGCAAAGTTAAAGTTATCATCATTAGTAGTGTTTTCTATTAAATGTACATCTTAATGTAACTAAATGAGAAGAATATAAATTGAACATGTGCATTATAGTTTCTATTAACCCTCTCTGAAGAAGGAATTTAACTTTTCTTCCTCAAATGATAGGAACAGTAAACATTCTCCAAAAACCTTAACTTCAGTCAAATTCTTCTGCATCATGGCAATTACATTTAACATCAGAATGATATAACTGATTTTATCCTAAATACTTACTTCAGAAACTAGTATAGGAGGTATATTATAACTGAGTTCTATTTAATAAAGTAATAATTTGACATTGGGACCATCATAGATATTTTCAAATATTTTAATAACACAGTATTATATAACAATTTTTTTCTATTCCCCAACTGAAATTACAGTTTTATCTGGAGCAAAATGAATTATTAAATTTTTATTTCTAACTAAAATAATTAAATATTGCTGAACATTTAAGTGATAAATTTCACACTATGGCTTGGAAATATACTTTAGGATATAGGCTTTTCAGTGCTAGAAGGAGCCAGAGGTGGAGTGTATCTCTTCCAGTTAACTCACTTTTAGAGGAGGATATTGAGGCCCCAAGAAATTCATTATCTAATAACACATAACTCGTTAGTGCCCAAGCCGGAACTAGGACTCAGGTTGGATTTTTCTCATCACACTCTACTGCCTCCTTACTTGCTATTTAAAACTGTAATTCTGGGCTTCCCTGGTGGCGCAGTGGTTGAGAGTCCGCCTGCCGATGCAGGGGATGCGGGTTCGTGCCCCGGTCTGGGAAGATCCCACATGCCGCGGAGCGGCTGGGCCCGTGAGCCACGGCCGCTGGGCCTGCGCGTCCGGAGCCTGTGCTCTGCAACGGGAGAGGCCACAACAGTGAGAGGTCCGCGTACCGCCAAAAAAAACCCCTGTAATCCATGTACTTGGGTCAGACGTGAGCCTACACACAGCTCCCCTGCAACACACACACACATGCACACACACCCCACTATGTGGAATAAACAATGAAGTGTTCTTGTTGTTGTCATTCCTACTTGGACCACTGAGGAATGTACAAGGCTCATCTCTAAAATTAATAGAATCAATGAGAATGTGTTACAGAATGTTCATCTCTGCTTTCCTGTTTCATTCTAGATTCTTTCCAGGTATAAGTAACAAAATAGAGGTCTGAAAAGTGCATTTCATCTCCAGTAAACACGAAATAAAATACTCAGAAGAAAAACAATTTTAAAATGCAAGTATTAGTCACGAAGAAAATTCTTTGATATTTAAAATTGAATCAGGGTGTGTAGGCCATAGCCAATTAGTTGTATAAAACATACTACTTAGAAGTTGAACATTACTTTGAGAGCATTTAATATACATCGTATCCATTGCTTGTAATGAGACTTAGGTGACGGTATTTACCTTTAGACCCATTTAAAATGCACTAATCAGAAAGCTGCAGTTTTCTATATCTTGAGTCTGATTTCTGAGAATAGCCTTTATCACTTTTTCCAAGACTGGAATCTGAGAGTAGTAATTCTTCAGAATAAGGATATTGGTCAAAGCCAACTGTTCCACTTGTACTTAACATGCCAGAAATTACACATGAGTTTGTATCATTCGAGAAAGAAGAAAAATATTTTATTACACATTATTGAAAACTACCTCAGCCTAGCTAAGTACTTCTAAAAAATGAGAGTAATTATCTTTTGTCTGTGTTTTAAAGTTTATAATTGAATGGCATCTAGGAGATTGTAGGTGTATATTTCTAAAAGGCTAGTCTTATGGTGCCTCTCCAATGCAATTGCAAATCCTTCATGGTAAGGAATGTGTTCATTTGTCTTTGAATTTTTACTGTTTTAGCACAGAATGCCTGGCACAGAAATTCAATAAATTTCTGTTGAATTACATTCAGTGCATGTGTATATGTGTGTGTAAATGTATATATATATATATAAACATGTATATACACAGGTTTACCTGTATACGTGCATGCATATATAAAATACATAAGACTACAATGCTTTAAAATCTTGGTAGAAAAGGTGTTCGCTTAACCTCAAACTGCTCGTGGTCTCACTGTTTTAAGGCCCTCCTTACATGCGTACCCAGCCTCATTCTCTCATAGCAGCACTTCTTTAGTGCAGAACAACTGAATGGAAACCTGCCTCACCCACCAGCGCCCCACTGACCTCCCAGGAAAAGGGCGACACATTTTTCCCACACCTACTTACACAGGAAGAAGCCTTACCTCTTAAATGTTATAATACCTGATATTTAGCTTATGGGTCAGAGAACTGGGCAAGATGAAAGCCATTTGTGTCAAACCTATACCTAACGAAATTCTATTATTTAAGGATATTTCATCAACCTACTACAAAATACTTTTCTGCATATCCCACACTAGAACATAGTAATCTCTTCAGGTAAATATCATTTTTAAACTACCATATTTTTTACTCTTTTTTCTTTCTCAATAAAGCAAATTAGTCATTGAACAGTTTCTTGAATTCTGGGATTTGTTTTTCAAACCAATCTTCATGAGTTCAGGATACATAAAATTCTTTGAAACAGTTTTTGACAAAATGGGCAGGGTGCTTCCGAAAACTTTCAGATCTCTTTCAACTTTTTGCTGTTCATCTGAATATAACAATTTTGACAGCCAGCTTTGTCTCTTGCTGCCAACACCATCCTGCATTCTCTCGGGATCCTTGACAATAGTCAGGAAGTCATTCACTTACATTTATGGAGGACCCATTGTGGGAAAAGAACTGCACTAGGAACTTCACAGGAAATAGGCCATAGGACCATCACCATTGAAGTTGTCCTGTAATTAAAGTGCTATTGAAGACAAATATATTCATGATTTGTGCACTTCATTGACAGAATGAATACATAAAAACATGCCCCAAACAGAATACATGTGTATAGAGATTTAGCTCATAATGCCTAATGACTGTTGGGATGACTAGAGTTAAAATAATTTATTTTGGAAGACTTTGTAGAGAATTGAATTTAAAGAGGGGAATAACCAAATTAGAGATAGAATGAACTAGGGAAGGGGACACTTACAATAATGTTATGTTTACGTAATGTCTATAGAAAAAGATATCTTACCCATATTTGTTACAGTACCCAGTCACTCATTTTTATACTTGACGGAAAGGACTGTGGAAAGTATCCCAAAGCCCATTTAATGAAAACACGCACAGAAAATTAGAAAAGTAAGAGCAATTAGGGAAAACCTTTAGAGTAAATAAAAGGTCGTCTTAATTTGTATAGTAAAATTCACCCAAGTAAAATTGCTGGCTTATTTCTTTTCTAATAGTTTTAAAGTATCAATGCATTGCAGAGATATTAACATTTAAATACATCAGAATGGGAAGAAAGCTAGAGTGTCAATCATGTCATTTTTATGAAATTATTCTGAAATCGTTTGAGGCAAAGGAAACGTGATCTAGCTGCTGGGGTGGCGCACAGCCCGCCAGTGTTAGATCCCTCAAGTGCCACATCCTGCATCTTGTTAAATGTAACTCAGTCGTCTCTATTTCAGCAAAAGGGTCTTTATTTTCATCCAGGCACTCCAGTCTTAAAGTAGACTAAAGCTTAAGTTTGTTTAAAGCTACAATATGATTATTCCTATAAAACAATTAGTGACATTTGAACCACTTTCTGATAGACTCAATTTAGTGGGAGTCTAAGTGGCTTTCTACATTTGTTGAATGAACATTTGAAAATGCTGCTAAATACATTTGAAACAGCATTTTTTGAGGGAATACACTGGACAGATTTTTTTAAAATTCCATATAGGTTTATAAAACATGAGTCTTTCTTTAAAATCTGCTTAACATATCCCAAAACTTATGTCCAGTGAATCTAGAAAGTTTTGCCATGCACTGATAATTGTGCAAAAATAGAAATCGGAATTCTATTCAGATTGTGACAATTGTATTTTCATACTTCGTAATGTTTTGACGTCTGGCAATTATAACGAAAATAAATATGAAAATGGACTTATTTTGTAGTTTAATATATCCATAAAAATTTATTTTGTGACTCTAAATGATATTTTGGGGGTATCCATTTGTAGATTTAAGAAACTGTTCAAAGATAGTGGTATAATGTTAATCATTGTCCTGTTTCTGCCAGTGTATTTTAACAGTAATAATAAAGGTAAAGGGAAATTGTTTCTGTTGAAGCTATTATAGTAAAACATTCCACTAGAATGGAAAATAAACTTATTTACCAGCCAATCAAGATTCCCTAGTGTTCTGAAAACAGCATGAAAAACAATTCTAACAGTTAAAATACTAAATAGTGCTGTTGACCTATGAGACATAATGGCTTAAAATATAAATAGTAGTAGGAAATATTCCCATAATAGTTGTACAGGTGTTTCACCTGTTGACCTAAACTTCTCTGCTTCCTAAAGTTAAGTATGACACTTATCTGGGAAAAATATTTGCTCTGAAACGTAAATACTGATTCATGAAGCTTGCAACTTAGGTTATTTTAAAAACCACTTGCAGGTTGAGGATTTAGTGCTAATAATGGGCCCTCCACTAATTTAAGGCTTGAGTTACCGTAAAAGATACAACTCTCTCTATACTGTGTGAGCTGTGAAAGGTGGAGGATCTCAAAACCACATCTGGCCAAGTGAGTCACTGGCAGTTTGTTAAGATGGGAAACGCCGCTCTCCTTCCATTTGCAGCTGCCTGGGGTTGCAGGGCTGGTTAGCGAAGGCAACTTCATGCTTGTTAGTCTAAGACAGGGTTTCTCCACTTGCTGCAGCCTTCTCTACTCTTCATATTTCCATTTAGCTATCTTATTCTTTGTGATCAAACCTCCTGCACTTGATATGTAAATTTGGTGCATTTAAAATCGAACATGTGATACTTAAAGGACAACATTTCAAGACACAGAAGTAATAGCAGCCTATGTTCTCCTTTCTTCTTTTTCATCTAACATTTGCAATGATTCTCAAAGGGTTGTCTTTTCTTTCTGCAAAAGGGCATTTTAGAATCACTGTTTTTTACCAACAATATTTACACGATACCCTGGCCCCCCATATTCAATTCTGATGTCCAGAGGTTTGGTCAAACGCTGAACTGCAGAGTCCGGCTCCATGCTCTGTGAAGGTGGAAATTCTGCCTAGGAACACTGGCTCTCTGAATGTCCTCGTACCGGGCAGTGTCAAATATGATAACTGGTTTGGTCCTAACAGCCACTGGGAAGCTGAGAGATGCCCAATCTCATTTGTAGCCAAAGAAACTAAAATTTCAATTATATTGCTACAAATTGTGATCTTGTGATTTAAACCCAGGTGTCCTGTCTCATATAATATATGCATTTTCACAATTGTGGTGGCTTTCTTTCCGGGATTTTTATAAACACCACTCAATTTTTAAAATAAAAAAATAAGAACTTATTGCCATTTGAAAACACTGTATATTTGGTAATACTGTAGAATGTTCATTTTGATTAATGTCCGATTTAGCAACATACTGTAATAATTTGCAGGCTGTAGGAAATCTGAAGAGAGGTCTTTAATCTGAAAAGAAATCTATAATTGAATAAAAAATAATAATAACAAAAATAATTTTCCATGCTTTGAAGAAAAGACCAAACGTATTTTATTTTATGGACTATAATGTGGTTACTTTAGCAGCATTTTAAATGAACAAGTTAGAACTCTGTCAATGTTACTCTCTACACTCCAATCCATGTTTAGTATAAGAGCGTGGAAAACTAGTATAATTTTACCTGCAAAGAAACTATTTCTACCGAACTATTTATTCAAATTGTGAGATTTCTGGGCCTAACATATATTTCCCCTGACCCTTTAATTAATTAATTAATCCATTAATTAATAGGTTAAACTTTACTCTGTGCCAGAGGTTATGCCGAGCACTGAAAATAAAATAATGAGAAAAAGTTTCTGTTCTCTTTGAGATTAGAGTCTGTTGAGGAAATTTATTATAATATAAAGTAATAAGAGCTAAACTAGATATATGCACCTAGCACCATAGAATCATAGGGGAGAGAGCTTCTAGAAGACTCACAAAACATTGTGAAAAAAGTATGCAAACCTTTTTTTTTAAAAAAAAGCAATCTTATATCCTGAGTCCCTAATGCAAAATCCTGATATAGGCATATTAACTTTACGGGACTATAGTAGCCTATAATCAGGAGTAATCCAGGAAAATACATAGACAGTCTGTCATCGGGTAGGGTCTTCCACAGCAATAGAGAAAATATTACTAGACAGAATGAAAACAGGTACAGGATTTGATGAAAAGAAAAGAGCAGGAGAGATGTATTGTAAGTAAGTAAATAAATAAATGAATGAATGAATGAATAAATAAATCTCTCTCTCTAGACCAAAATGGGTACAGAAAGCTTTGTAGATGTTTTTTATCTTTATGGTAGAAAAAAAAAAAATTTTTATGGTAGAAAAAATTTTTTAAAAAGGATAAATTGGCATTGGTTAGCAGGACTATATATCACTAATTCTCAAAAAACTTGTAATTTGTTTTACAAGACACAATGACTGACACCTAGGCAATTCTCAAAATCTTCTTGAATAAATGGGTAAATATAAAAGAAACAATTCAAGAAATATAAGTAAAATGGTTTCAAATGTGACTGGATTTAAGAGTAAAGAAAGAGTATATGTATCTAAAATTACATCTCTGGAACCAAATAAGATGTGCTGGGTTACACACAGTAGCAAACACCTACAAACTCACGTTGACAGCCCAAGAAATAGATTCCCATATTTAGTGTGATTCACTCAAATTTAGTTTTCTTATTTCTCTAAGTGTTTTTATTTTAGCTTAACGGAATTGAAATAGGTTTCACAGTAATTATTGGCAGTAAATTATTTATTAATTATTAAATTGGCAGTAATTATTTAATATGCCAAAACAAGACCACCAAACTATCTGATTGTATCAAAAAACATCAAATGTTATTTCTACAAAATTACACAGCAAGGATTACACTCGTTTAAAATTTTAAGTTCAAAAATTAACTAGTGGGCTTTTTTCTTATGTATCATCAGCACATTATTACAGTTAATTGCTAAACTTTGAGATAATAGAGTTAAAAACTGTGTGAGAATACTATTTGTGGTAGTGGACATTATTTTTATGCCACAAAGGGTGTTTTATAATATTCTGTCTATTAGATATTTGAGGGCCTTTCAAGTGCTTTAAGTTACTAAAGTTATTCATCAACTTTGAAAAAACAAGCAAGAGACTAATCAGATCGCCATTTAAGTCCTCAAGTCAAACCATTTTCAACTTGGATCTGTAATTTAAGAAGATTCAAGGCTGGACATATTGGATGTTATTTTCTCTTCTCATCAATACGGCATGAGAAAATGAATTTATGTTGATTGATTTGCAAAGAGACTTAGTCTTTGAATATGCCCTGAGGGAAAATGGTGGAGACTTGAATTTTCTTCCTAAATCACTTGCAAATAATAACTGTTAACTAATAAACAAGGCGTTTCCTAATCTCTCCCATAAGGTGACAGCTGCTCCTGTAGCCAAGGCAGTGAAATGAAACCTGGCATATAATTCTGACACCAACCCCACATCACAAAAGAAAAAAACGGAGAGCATAGACTAGACCACATGATATTTAACACTTGAAACAATACAGAATAGGGAAGAAAATAATTGAAGTCCTTTCTTCCTAACTCTTGCAATTTGGAGAACTCTGTGCCCTTGAAAAGCAGCATGCACTGTAGTTTTGGAGTCACCATTCGCCAAACAGTTGGTTTTGCCATTATAATAAAGACTTTTAAGGAGCTTTAATTCTAGGCTTCAGCATTTCTGTTCCCTATCGTAATCAGTTTCAAACTCTTTAAAAACATTTTTAAGAAAAGAAAATAGGCTGCTTCCTAGAACATACAGATTTTAGTAAACTTACATCTGAGGTGCAACATTCTTTTCAGTGGTAACATAGGGAAACTATATGCATCTGCTTTGCCTGAGTCAGATGGAAAGTAGTCCTTTAAACAATGCTGCCTAGTTTCTTCACTTTGTTTTGTTTAGTACAGATCTGCTTATTTGTTTATTCAGTGAGAAACTGTGTGCTATACCTTTGCTGAAAGCAAATAACTAATAACTTCATGTCCTGAAACACTCAACAGCCAACCTGCTCATTTCATTTGTATTCCAGGGATGCCTCATTTTTTCCTCCTCACTGCCTAGCCTGTACTGATCAGTATTAACAATGGGATTTTTGTCTCACTTGAAAACTTTCTTGTTCCATTTGAGTTGAGGTGGAGACACTCTCACTTAAAAACAAAACAAAACAACACCACAATAACAAAAAACCCAAACAGGTATTCTGGTATTTTCAGTGTTTAATTATTGCAATAGATTAATATTCTGGAAAACTGCATTCACTTATCAGATAATCTAATAAAGAAACTGTAGTGATTCCACTGCTTAACTAGGTGAAAAAGGAAAAGTCCCATGTTTAAAACATTTTGAAATGTTGAAAAATATGATCGATTTAAAAAGTCGAAAGAAAAGAAAGACTGTGGAAATGGTAAATCCTGTTCCTATAACTGGATTTTAGCCACTTTTGGCTACATAGACACTAAACATAAAATTTCATGCATCCCTTTTTTGTCACTCTCTTCTGTTCCCCCCGCCCACAAACTTAATAAAACTCACCTGCTAGCCCTTCGAATCAAATTCTCAAGGAAAGGGAAGCTACCGCCTCACCTTACTGCTAAAGAACTTCCCCTGTAATTTCTGATACCCCTTAATGGTTTAAATTTTTCTTAAAATCTAGAGCCACAGCTAACGTGACTGGCCAGTTTCTGGACCCCTGCATTGATTTAACATCTATCATGTTAATTCATTTGAAAAACAAAAAGGCTTTTATCTTGAGTCCCTATTTACCTTAAATCTCATGATGAACACTGATGTCACAAGAGAAGACATAAAACTGTTTTCTCTTAAACTGTTGCAAGTTCAGTTCCCAGGAGGGGCTAGCTTATTTTACTGAGATCTCTGTTCATGGGTGGGTAATAGGCAAAGACAGGAGTTAATGCTTCCCTAGAGATTGAATTCCTTCTGCCTTGTACCAATCCTTCCTCTCAACTCATGCTTTCACACGTTGCTTGCCCCAAAAGCATTCACAGGGGTCAGATTTTTAAAAAAGTTTAACCTAATTTCTTAAATATTGCTTTTAACCTGCTGCCACCAAGCCCCCCATTCTCAGCGACTACGGCAGTAATTCTTAAATAACTACCATTTTTTGGCTAGAATGAATAATACATCAACTATTTAGTTTTCCCAATTAATAAGATGTCTTTTGATCTTCTAAAGAATGTTTTCACCCACACAATTCTTTTTTAGAAAAAAAAATAATAATTCAACTTCCCTGTACCAGAAAAACCCTCATTAAAAATGAATTTCCAGCATGAGATGTCAGAGCAAGGGCAAATGTTCTAATCTGATATTTGCTGTAATTCTGTTGATCATAGGTCTTTCTCATATACTAATGAAGCATTCTCTTGAAGGAAAAAAAGGGAGATAGCAGATGTTGAATGGAAACTAATATATATTTTTTTACATGACTCAATTGAATAACACCTTGGGAAGAGTACGGAAATTTGTGTTTGTTTTTTAGTATTGGTTTCCTTCTTGGTGTTTTTTGTTAGGAGAGCTGGTTAACCAACTCCTTTTGAAATTCTTAACTTCATAATTTCTCTTAAAGAGGTCCTCTACTTTTGTGGCTGGTACACCCTTTGGGGGTGTTTATCTAACCATAGTGAAATGGTGGGTGGAGCGGGATTGCAGGGAGAGGCAGGTATGTTTAATGAAGTGCACCATAGCATCAAGTACACTTAATCCACTCAGTCTCTTAAATATATCTAAGCTGTTTCTCCTTATATTCTTTTATGCACAAATATAGCAAGTGTTTTTACCTACCACTCACAGAAAGTTTCAGGCTGTCTATAACCTGGGGAAGCACTTGGAATACCATCTCACAAATTAGAACAATTTCTGCTATTAAACTGCAATGTTTATTGCCATCCCAGTTTGTTTCATTAATAAATAACAAATTATAGAAAGTGTACATTTTAAAAATGTACACATTAGTTTTAGCTAACATATGAAAAATCAAAAATACATTTCCAATGGAGAATTGCTTTAACATCTGTCTTCTTTGACTGTACTGGTCTTAACTGAAAAAGAAGAGTTAACCAAAGTGTTGTGAAGTTGGAAGAGTTGTTTCTCTAGAAAATCAAGCACGCCACCCAGAAAACTGCCTGTCAAGAGTTTTATACTTGGAAGTCTCCGTAATCCATCTCAATATGGAGTGGGGTGAGGTTAAAAACTACTGATTTATTTGACAGAAATATATACAACAGCATGATCATCATATTAAACACCTGCTTAAATTTGACTCTGTAGCAGGACTTAATCACATCTGAAAACTTGAAATTTAAGAAGATATTATAAACTCAGTTGCAAGTAAATTATAGCATATGATGTAGATCGTGGGTTAGAAAATAATTGAAAATAGAGATACTGCTTTAAGAGAAACAAAATAAGATTTTTCACTTGTACCTTAAAAAAACTCAACGTTAAAAGGTCAATATACTATGTATGACTTTTAAAAACGTAAATGATGCAGTAAAATCAATGGTTAATGTGGCAAATACAGGAGGCTTGACCGTGTCAGGGCTGAGGTCACAGATTCAGAGTAGGGAGCAATGTTCCTTGGGAGGTGAATCAAAATTCACATTTCACACATGCAGATTTTGATAGATTCTGATGACATCCACCCAAGTCCACCTCAACTTTGCAGCTACCTCAATTCAGAAATAGGTTTAACCTCGGTCATCCCTCACATGTTTGGGTGTTATAAGAAAAACATTGAAAGTAACTTTATTTAACCCTGACCAAAGTCAATTGAGAAAGCAGTAGAAATACAATATTACAAATACTTTGGTAAGTATTTTTCAGGAGGTAGTTCCTTCCTTCCTTCCCCCTTCCTTCCTTCCTCTCTTCCCCCCCTCTTTCTTTCCTTCCACAATTAAAAAAATTCTATCTGTGGTCACACTTTTCTACTATTTTATAATTTAATCAGTCTAGAACAGTTATGCTTACATAAAAAATTTCCTATTCTCACATTTTTTAATTAAAAAAATTACAGATAAGTAAATATAAATGTGAATTCATTAAACTTTCAATTGTTTGAAAAGACCCAAAGATCATAAAAATTTTAGAGGGTAAGAAAAATGTTAAATAAGTACATTAAAGTTTTTAAAAAATTTGTGTGCATATAAACATGGGGTGTCAGTGCTACCAACTTCCAGGCTTCAACATTAAGTTATTTATTTTACAAAATAAAGTAATTCTGTCATGATTTTGTGGTTCAGACTCCAGATTGAATGTCTTTCTTCTCCATGGAGTCAATTCTGACCCTCTTTTATCTGAATTTTACCTACAACCTTTTATTTTTCCTGGACAACATCAAAATGTTTCAGGATTAGACATTACGCAAGTGAAATGGATACATTTCTAAATTTGCTTATCCTGTTTAGTTTTGACAAATATAAACTTGCTCTGCTAGTCTAGGTAACAAGAGCTGGAGAAAAATAGATATTTACAATATATATTAATGAAAATGGTACAAGTATTTAAAGTATTTAACCATATGTGGTATTTCAATAGGATAATTCGTTAGTCCAGTCTTCTAAATAATCCCAAAGTGACATGAATTCCTCTGCAGAATGAATGTCTATAGAGAGTAATCCATGGAAGACAGACAAGCCTCTTGTCATTTGCAGCCTTAATCCATTGCCTAGAGCGTGAAAAGTGCTCAGGATAACAAGTGTGGGAATCAGTAAAATCAACATTATTTTTGGATTTTATTTTCTTAACAATACTGACTGATCAATAGGCTGGCGGAAACTGACAAATACAATAGGGTCTGTTTGATGAATCAATCTAGTGAAGTAGAAAGAGAATCCCTGCTCCCCCTCCCCCATTCTCGCCCCTTTAAATCCTCTTCATTCTCTTCCTCCTCGTCCACCTACACTTACACAAACACACGCACACACACGCACACACACACAGAGGGAGAGAGGGCGGGAGAGAGGGACAGAGGGAGTTGCTCTTTCTCTATTGGTCTATAGACATTAAGTAATGAAAGCTGTAGTGACAATGCTTAGGTCATTTTTTATAAGAATACTAAACCACTTTCAATAAGTGTTTTTGTTTTTAATTGTAAGACTCACCCTTTCCTTTCAGCCAAGAAATTTCCATATTACCGAAATAGAGCTCTCTCCTCCAAATTTCTAACGTGTGCTGTATGTGGGGTTGGGGGGAGGGTGCAGAGTAGAGAGAGTTGGGGAATAAAGAAGGGAAAGTTCTGTCCTGTTGATCTTCATACGCCCTTCCTCAAAACAAAACAAAACAAAACAAAACCATAAGGATATCAGCTTTGAGAAAAATTGAAAGAAAATACGAAAGGAAATTTAAACACCTCAGGCAACATGCCTGTTTAGAAAAGAATTAATGGTGTTTGTATGACTGCCTGAATACATGCATATATGTCCACAGAAAATTTAGTAACCCTTCACCAGCTCATGAAGACGCAGAGATATTCTCTTTATGTTGGTCCTTGACACCCAGCAGGGACTTCTGTGAACTTTGTCATCTTCCTCTGCCCTTTAAACCAAAACTAGGGAAGTGGCTTTAATTAATGAGATGTGATGCACTAAAAATGTTAGCCAGACCATTCCAGGAGCTGGAAAACCATACATGTTTTTAAATGCTGAGTGTCCTTTTGAGAATCCCCTGTTGTAATTTATAATTCTCAGTGGACCTATATTTGTCTTGAGCTGATTGTTGAAATGGGCTTTACTAGGAATTTCTTCGCTGAAATTGCAGTGGGGCGGGGGAAGGGGGTGGTTGATCCAAGGGGGTTTCTTGGGAGGAGGGAATGATTGCTAACAAGATTTTAAAACCTCCAGTGGTTAAAGTTATATTGATGAAAAGGACAGACATAGATATGCATATCCATATACGTATATAGGCATAAACATACGTATAACATACAACACACAAGTCCAAGCAGAATTATATAATGAGCATGAGTTGGAAATTATGTAGGTAGCAGAATTCAGAATTTTTTCATCAAAATTGCACCTAAAAATGGCTATAAAACAACGCTTGCCTTGGGAAGTAAATTTATAGCTACATGCCTTTCACAGGCACGTTGGAGTGTTCTGCTCCCGGCTCTAATCTCTACGAGATGTTTTTTGCATGTGTTGTGTGACAGGAGGGAAGGGGAGTGGGCTGAGCTCGCCTGTTCTCCCATTGTCAGCCAGTCTAGTGAGTGTTGGGAAAACCTGTCTGTGGGATCTTGTGTCATCTCTCCCTACATGTGTACAGGAAAAGTCCGCGCTGCTCACGGTTTCTCTCTCTCTCTCTCTCTCTCTCTCTCTCTCTCTCTCTCTCTCTCTCTGTTCCCCTTTCATTCTGCTTCCCCGGAGCCGAATGAAGCAGGCAGCAGGATTAGAGTCCGCCAGCTATCAGAAGAGTCTAGATAAAAGGAACTGCTTCTTAAGCACCACTGCTGCAGCCGTTGTTGATTTTTTTTTCTTTCCACACAACAGTTGTGCCTCATTATCCGGTGCCTGGCTCGATTTTTTTTTTTTTTTTTGGAGGGTTTGAAGTTTCTGGGCTTCAGTGACTGTTACAGAAGAAGAGGTGTTAGTGTTGCCTGGAGGTCTTGATTGTCTGCATTTATGAATGAAACTGACCTAAATCACCTGTTACCTCCAGTTTCCAGATTGTTTGAACTTCTGTGGCCGCACAATACAGGACCCGAGACTGAAGCAGCATAGGACCCACAGTGCCTGCAGCATGGGCTGGTTCGCTAGGATTGTCTGTCTTTTCTGGGGAGTAGTACTTACAGCAAGAGCAAACTATCAAAATGGGAAGAACAATGTGCCAAGGCTGAAATTATCCTACAAAGGTAAGTTTTTCTTTTCCTTTTATTTGACTAGCTTTCTAATGCCTCCCTGCCCCCTGCCTTTTCATTCCTTGAACTCCCTCCCAACCTAAACCGTAAAACCTTTAGTTTAACCTGGGAAACATTTGTGATCGTGTGTGTCTTTTGGAGATGATTGAAACACTTTTTTTATAAAAGCATGGCTTCTGTTGGATATATGACAATTTAAATGCAAACAAAGAACATTTAATCACATTTGCAGAGAGAAGCTGAATGCCTGGTAAATGCTGATCTATATATGTGATCATATATCCTGATAATTCTTCTGACTCTACTCCTATTAAAATATTTTTAAAAACCACTATTGCAACAATGGTCTCTTTGTAGATGTGAGTGCCTCACCTATAATAATTATTATGATGCATTGTATTTTCTTAGTTTTAGACAGTAAATGGTTAATTGTCATCATGAATATTCAGTTTGTTCAGATCTGACAATCAGATGCTTAACATAAGCAGTAGATCATGGTTTGCCAAGAGAATATAAACTGGAGAGAACAGACTAGTTTTTCCACAGTGTGTTATGATTGTACAAAAGACTGTGTATTTGGCTAATTGGTGCAAAGCTAAAGCCTTTGAAATGTAATGTTATTTGATTCTATATGTACTTCAGTGAGAACTGAAGAGATACTACTTGCTAGTTGTACAGCTAGCTGTGTGAACTTCTTTTCAAAAAAAGTATAAATTTAAGAAGAAAAAAAAAAGCCTTATCACATGATCGGTCTGGTTACATCTTAATGTGTATGCTTGTTTTTTAATGAGGATTTTAAAGAAAATATTTGTTCTATATTTGTTTAGATAGATTTTATAGATAGATGTATAATATCATGCTAATATGGATTCCAACATGGTATATATAACTTTTAATGGAAGAGAATATTTATATAACTGAGGTATTATTAAAATGGAGTTGAAGATTAAACTGTTTTAACTCAAGTAGTTTTACTCCCTAGGGTGTTGCTTTCTTATGATTCTCAAATTTCTACAGTTGGGGGTGGGGCAATAAGAAGCTTCAATTATATTTCGTTTTTAGCCTATGATGTGAAAGAAAATTATTGCATCTATCTGTAGAGATGTCTGTCTACTATACATTGCTCTTATGCCAGAAAAGATATTCTTTAATTTTCACATGATGGGGAACATCTCTTTCTGAGTACTCTAGTGTGAATGAGAACCACAAAATAGGAAAGACAGATGTAATTTTTCACACTTTGGATTAGAAAATTAAACACCTACTAAATGTGTTTGTTTGTATTTAATACTTAGATAAAATACATTGAATTGGAAAATATATTTATTTTTGGTATAATTTTTTGGTTATTAAAATGAGAATGAATTTTAACCATTAGCAAGCAGAATTGCAACTGTACTCATATAAGGTTTTTAAAAATAATCAAAAGGCACCCATTAAATATTTAATTAAATCCCAATTGTGTCTTTATATAGTAACTGTCTTTAAATTATTTTCCTAGTGTATGATATTATGGTATCTGTGTTTTCATCAGTTTTTGTTTTCTATTTTTACTCTTTGAGAGTATTTCATCCAATGATTCTTAGGTTAATCGTCCACTTTCTTCAAGTTTATATTCCTCATGAGTAAGTTTTACGTACGAGTTTACTTCCTGAAGATGTGAATAGCTATATGCTATAATTTTGGAGTAAGTTTGAAACATGACATGCATTTTAAAAATCTATATTTGGAGATACTTGACTAAGTGCTAAATAAATTGCAAAATTAGTAGGAACTGAGAATTATTCTTATTTATTTTGCAAGAATTTTATTTCCATGGTAATGGATTACTCTCCATTAATAGAAAAGGCACCAGTTCTTTATACATATTAAAAGATAGCATTTAATTAGAATAGCCCTTTGTTATATACAAATACTTTAAACTTGTCTAATGAAGTGAGTTGTATATATTGACAAGATGTATATATTTGAAACTGTCTCTATGAGCTCTTTTTAGCAATGGTATCCATTAGAATTATTCTGCTTTCCTTTAAACCAAAAACTGCCCTACAGCTACATAACAATTCTATTGATATACCTAGAGCTTGGCAATTTGGTAAAACAAGCTGTGAAATGAACAACACCAAAAAGAATAATAGGGATGGCCCAAGCAATTTTTCTTCTGCCCTTTTATTGGTCTGTCATTACCTTTTTGTCTCTACATGTATACTTGTTTTTCCAAAGCAACTGCCTGGTAGCCAATTGTCAGTACTTTGTTTCTAAGCTGTAATAGAGATTTTTTTTTTTTTAGCTACTTCTTTTTCCTCCTTAATTAGATGTCAAACACGGTTAAAACATCCACTGCTTTGCCCTTAAAAATATTCCAGCATGATTCATGAAGAGTTAAATCCCTGCCAACCCTAATTTCCCATGGTCACTTGTTTTCAAAGATCCACCATTAACCCTCTCATTTCTCAGGTTGCCAGGACGAAGTTTCAGGCAATCACTGTGCTTACTTTCTACTTGTCATTTTGCCTGGTAGGAGATAAAAGAGATTTGATATGTTAAATGAGAAAGAAAGAGAAGTAAGAACAAGAAGGCAGCCTTTGTAGTGGATATACATATATATCTAATAAGGTACCTCTTTACTTTCTAGGAACAGGAATTAAATAGATGTTTTCAGGACCATCTGGAGAAGTGATAATATTAGAAAAATGGGGTAGGCTGGCTTTTCCTCTGAACCAATCTGATTTAGAATCCTTGCGGGGGAAGCAAATGTGAGAACTCTGTAAATCTCAGCAGTCACATACAAATTATCCTCAAGAAACATTCACTCAGAGATACTTTTCCCTTCCTTAAATTCATGTAATATAGCTAGATGTTATAATGCTTCTTTTTAAAATTGATGAATAACTGTTTATTTGCCCTACGAAACTAGTCAAATTTCACTTTTCTCATGAAATACCAGATTATCATAAAATCTTCCTTTTGGAATGTGTGGTACAATGAAGACTTCAGAAAAACGTATGGAAATCACAAGGAAATAAATTAGGTCTGGGGTTTTAAACAAATGGCAAACATTCCATCACTCAGTGTAATGAGCTTTTCCAGGACATTGTGTGCTTCAGTTTTAGTAGAAATCAAAGACACATGCAAGTCTGAATGTGACGGTGATCATGTGAATCCAAAGATTATATCAGTGCCTTTAACTTTACCTTCATAGGGAGGACTTAGTAAATAGCCCTTAAATAAACGGTAGACATTTCAGAGGCTTTCTTTTCATACTTTGTAAAGGTTTTTTTGTTTTGTTTTTTTTCCAGAGTCAAATTGTTTAATTATTGTAAGAATGAGATTATTAGTTAAATCAAAATTCTCAGACATATCTTTTTGAGAGATGATAATGTTTAATTAAAAATTATGAATTAAAACTTGCAAAACCTTTTTTATTTGCCATTATTCAATATATTATGACCACTTCAAAATTTAATTTGTATGAATAATGATTTACTAATTAAACTTGTTGACTTTTCTGGGATTTTCATTAGTCTGCCAAAGCACAGGCATATATTTACATATTCATACATATATGTGTACACATATATGAATAGGTGAATATACATGAAGGACAAAATTTATGTTAATATTTTAGAGTTAATAAAAACAATCTTGGCAATCTACACGTGGTAAATTATAATAAAATACTTTACAAATAAAATTGTTATTGGTTTTGAAGATAGTCATGTGTTAAATTACATATGTATATTATAGCACACGTGATCTTTTTTTTTAATATTTATTTTTTTATCTTTGGCTGCGTTGGGTCTTTGCTACTTTGCGCGGGCTTCCTCTAGTTGCAGCGAGCAGGGACTATTCTTTGTTGTGGTGCGCGGGCTTCTCATTGCGGTGGCTTCTCTTGTTGCAGATTACGGGCTCTAGGCGCACGGGCTTCAGTAGTTGTGGCATGCAGGCTCAGTAGTTGTGGCTCGCAGGCTCTAGAGAGCAGTCTCAGTAGTTGTGGCGCACGGGCTTAGTTGCTCCACGGCATGTGGGATCTTCCCGGACCAGGGCTTGAACTCGTGTTCCCTGCATTGGCAGGCAGATTCTTAAACACTGCGCCACCAGGGAAGCCCCAGGCATGATCTTTTGAGTCTCATGAAAAGTCTTCATGAATATCTCAAGTATTCAAGTAATAATATAAAATGGAATTTGTCTTATACTGGAAATCTCATAGCTAAAATGGAATGTGTCTTTGAAGAGTAGGGTAGTAACATGTATATTTTCACAGAGCAAAGACATTATAAATTCTTTGCAATACTTTATCTCCAGTAGTCACTGCATATATGGCATCAGATCTCTTATTTGCTGATTCTTATTTAGTATGGCCTTTTCTTCCCAAATTCTTTTAACTTTAAAAATCATATTTTGGTTCTGAAGTCTTCAATTTGAGCACGCTGAAAACTAGAACTTTTTATTTATCTACTCGACAAGTATATCCAGGCAAAATAATAAAAAACAATATAAAACGAAATGCACAGTATCACATCTTGCGATCCAGTGCGGATCAGATCAAATGAGAGCTAGTGAAAGTCTCCAGTTTGAGGCTTCTCTGTTTGGAGCTGCCAGCGAGATTGGCCTTTGAAATAATAACTTATCAGTGCAGACTTTGGCAAGTAAGAAAATGACTGAGACCACAAAACCACCCCATGTAAGATAACTCACCAACTTTTGATAATGATGTGCAGTCTTTAATAGCTTAAGGAAACCTGAATACTGAAGAGATGAATTTTCCAATTCTAACTTTTTTAGGTTATTTCTCTTCATATATATTATTTCCTAGACTCCACTCTTGTCAGTGATATGAAATGCCTAAATATTTAGGCAACTAAATAGAGGTATAGATCTGTGATAACTAATTTTTCTTTGTTTTCTTTTTTCATTATCATATATCAATCAAACATGATTTAAAAATATGTTGTGATTTTCAGTCTATTATATTTAAATTCTATATTGAAGAATTAATGCTATTAAAGGATTTTTCAGGAATAAATTTCATTGGAATCCATCAGTATGATTGCATATTTTCCTAGTAACAAAATAAAAGTTAAAGTGTTGGTAGCATAGCATAATGTATTTCTATTTAGTGTGACTATATAATTGTATTTGAGATGTGAGCTTTAAGTAACTTATAAAGTTATCAAGAACTTAAAGTCAGCTGTAAGGAAGTATGTGGTTTAACTTCTTATCCCAGTTTCTCTCATTTAAACTTCAGTGGTACACCTACGTATCACAGTTCCCAAGATCAAAATATCACACACACCTTTACATCGTTTTGGAGAACTGTAAAATCTAAAGTCAGGACTATTTTAAATAGAATTTACACTTGAGTTTTTAAAATTCTTCCAGTACTGAAATAAATTTTTAATTGATCATTATCTATAACATTCATTTACAAAGTCATGATATTATAGCATAGAGAGTTACATATTAATTGATGAAGACATTGCACTTATCAAACCTTCATGAAAATAAAAACCTATGATAAAATGATCCATTAATACAAAGCTGTAAGTAAAATCTCCAAAACTCATGACAGTGTCTTAGTTCATGCGGTGAAAGCTGATTTTAAAAAGACCAGCAGTTGTAAACATAAGTTAGAACCAGTGTGAATCTTGGGATGGATTTTACCCTTCATGACTTCTAAGGTGCTGTTTAAAGGAACTACCATGATTTGCAGTTCTATGCTTCTGCTAATAGGTGGCACTAGCAATTTGAGACAGTTCTTTCATTAGTTTGGAAATGGGAAGGCTGCTAGGATAAATACACACAGAATAGTATGTGGAGACCAAGCTTGGAAAAACTGGCATGAGAGTCAGGATACGTAACAAGCACAAAACAGAAGCATTAGTTAAAATGGAATTTGCTACAGAATTTGATGTGCTCTTTGCATTTACTGGTACCTTCTGACCCTCAAAAAGTAGATTGTTCTAACCAAAATTAAATAAATAATGTAATTTAATTTAAATGAGAATTTACATGTGCAATTGGTCTATAAAATGTAAACAAAATAATGAGTGAAGCAGTAGTAACAAACAATCGGAGTGATGGAAGGACAGTGTCCTGTGGATATGTATAAATAATACATATATAATTATTTTAAGCCTGGATCATAAAGTGCACTTAACAGGAGCGAGGCAGCCTGCCTGTGGCACATTATCACCCTCCTTTATAATTGGAGAGTGGCTAGTTGAGAAGGTAAAATAATGTTTAGAAAATTACATTTGGTATATTTTTAAAAGAATGACTCCTTTAGATTTGTAGGTTATTTTAAATTATTATCATAATTTAACATACCAAAGAACCAGTAAATTCTATCTGACACAAATAAATCTAAATGTCTTCAGTTACTATCTCCTTCCATTGCCAAAACATAAACATCAGTATAAATAGAGAATTTGCACACTATTTCCAAACAGTAACAAAGCTGGGCTCTGTCAAACCCAGGATAAGAGGATATACAATTTATACTTGAATTAGGGAATAAAGATAAGTAAAAATAAAATTCTGTTGAGTAAATATGAAGAGTGAATTAGTCTTAGTGTTTTCTACAAGCTTAGAGTAAAACTGAAAGGGACCACGAATTTAGGGAGTCTTGTCATCTCATGAATGAGTCGTTGAAACGACATATCCAGGTTTCCTTTGCTTGAAGAGATGTGCCGTGGGAAACCATGTTGACCAAAACTTTACAGTAACTTAATTTGTTACTGCAATCATAAACATGTCTTTGGATAAAATATAACATCACCCACTTGAGTCTTCATCAGCAAACTAAATGAAGTTTAGTTCTATTGATATGTCCAATGAGTTCTTTAGTCAAGAAAACTACTTATGTGGATCATCTTTGTTGTGTCAGATTGTGAGGTTCGAAGGCCAGATTGTATGGTTTTTCATTGGTGTAATCTCAAAGGCGAGCACAGTCACTCATTGAATGAACTTATGCTTCATTGGATACACCTTGTTTTTAACCGCAAAGTATACCTGTTTATAAGTGAGTACAAAATTAATACAAATCTGTAATAAATCAATTCATTATAAGTGAATAGTACGTTATAATGTGGTAGAGAAAGTAAAGTCAGTTCTAAATGCTAAGGTAGGAGGATATCAGTGGAGGCATTTAGATGCATGCAAAGGGCAGTGGTATCTCCACAAATAGAGTCTCCTCTGAGCCAAGCTTATTCCAGCACTGAATCACAAAGTGTCTGGGTCACCTTTGTTTGCCTGCAAGTAGGAGATGGAAAATATATAACAATAAATGCATCTTAGAAGCCTCTAGGAGAGAAATTATTTCATTCCTTTCAACAAATACCGAGTTTCCTTATTATGGTACCTCAGTACACACAACAAGAAAAGAAAGTGAGCGAGACGATTCTAAAATCAAATAGTGGCTAAAGACATACTGTCTCCTCATCACTCTTACTGTATCTGGATTTTTGTGTAGAACAAACCAGTCCTACCAAACAAAGTTGAAAATGCAATTGTTTAAAAGTTTAAATTGGCTAGATTTCATTGTCCACACTTTTGGGAGAATCCTGGCTTTGCTCTCTGACAACCTGCTAAGATTAATGCTGCAGAGCCTTCCTTGCTTCTTCTTACCCTTGATTCCACTTATCAAGAGCAGCAGTTACTCATTGCCCCTTGCTTTTCATCTCCACCTAAGCCTCTGGCTTACTTTGGCTCTGTGCTCTATGGCCTGGGACCACCACCTACTTCCATCCTCAGCCCTTGCTCCCAAACCCCACCCGCCCAGGAGAGTAGATATGATAAGAAATATCCACAGGAATCTTTGTTGAAGTGTGATGTGCAAAATATATGTTGAGTTTGTTGTTTAAGATCCCAATCTTATATAATAGAAACGGTGAGAGAGAACAGTAGGCTACTTTCCTTAGTCCACTTATAGGTCTATAATTGATATCTAGAATATAAATTAATGTACAGTGCTTGACTTTACAGTCTTATAAAATATATGTTAGTCTTGTGACAAGGTAGAATTATCAATAGGAAAGGAAATAATACAACTACCCAGAGTGCTCTTACATACAAATCATAGTTATTCATGGTGTTTAAAAATGATTTAAGTCCTAATCCAAGCCCTTCCAGAATATATTTGGGGAAAGCCAAAACAAAGTTCTTTATGCCTGAGGTCAAATCAAAACTATACAAGCACTTTTGAGTCTTTATAATATGTGCAGAAATTTTACCTTCAAATTTGAAATTTCAAGAGAATAGACTCTGCTCTGTTGTAATCATCCTTTAAGAATTAGTTTAAATGAACCTAGGTTTTCATTAGCTATGCAAACTTCAATTATTTACAAAAATAAGTTATGATAAATAATAAGCATTTCTTACTTGTATTTTATATGTAAGACAAACACATAAAACCATGTAAGGCAAGTGGCAGATTTCTTCATGAATAAGTAGATTCTTGGATAAATAAAGTGAATACATAATGGGACTTCTGAGGAAGGTGGTATCACATCTACCTAAAGACTTCAGGGAATTTTGTAAAATAAGGCATAAGGAAGGTGGGCCTTGAAAGACAAGAAGTATGTGAGAAGGCAGAAATAGAAAAAAGTGACAATTAAACCACTATCAAAAATATTTGGGGGATATTTTTTTATAAAAGCAATATATTTTATAAAGTATGTAATAATACAGTTATATATATATTCTTATGCATTCAAATGTGATATGGAAACAAGTGTGTCCTTTAACAAGGGGAACTTAAAGTTGTAGTATGTCAGGCTAGGAATGTCATCTAGTTAACAGGTGTTTGTCTATGTTTGACTGAAAATGAGAGCAAGATGGACAAGTGGCACATCCTTGAAAGACTTTTCCACAGTGGTCACAGTGGTCATTTGGGCTTATTCCATCTCTCCTTTGAGATTTATCTGTAAAATATATGAGACAAGCTTCTTTCTAACCAATGGAGAAAAGAGGACAGTTGAGTGTTGTTATCCAGTATAGAAAACACTGTGACTGTTTTTCCTTGAAATTATAAAATATACTGGTTTAGAATGCAGGTTTCTTCTTGTTCTCCTAGTGAATTCCTATTTTTTTTTCTGCTTTACTCTATTATTTCTGTAACCAATCCACCAACAATTTTTAAATTTTATTTATTTATTTAATTTATTTTTTTTTACATCTTTATTGGAGTATAATTGCCTTACAATGGTGTGTTAGTTTCTGCTTTATAACAAAGTGAATCAGTTATACATATACATATGTTCCCATATCTCTTCCCTCTTGCGTCTCCCTCCCTCCCACTCTCCCTATCCCACCCCTCTAGGTGGTCACAAAGCGCGGAGCTGATCTCCCTGTGCTATGCGGCTGCTTCCCACTAGCTATCTATTTTACGTTTGGTAGTGTATATATGTCCATGCCACTCTCTCACTTTGTCCCAGCTTACCCTTCCCCCTCCCCATATCCTCAAGTCCATTCTCTAGTAGGTCTGTGTCTTTATTCCTGTCTTACCCCTAGGTTCTTCATGACCTTTTTATTTTTTCTTAAATTCCATATATACGTGTTAGCATATGGTATTTGTCTTTCTCCACCAACAATTTTGAAAAGAGCAACTGCTATTTTATAAATCATATTTGTTTTTAATATGAAGACACCCATATCATCTATATGATGATCATCAAGTATTAAGATGCCCCTTTAACTGTATATTCCTGTTATGTGGCACGTCTTTAAATGCAAAGTCATATGTTACATATATTTTAATTTGCTTAGCACTTTGTTATCATTCAGGACGTTCCTCTGGCTCACTTAAGAAGGAAACTTAGTTTCAGAACAAACAAGCTAGTAAAATCTTGGAACGTTTCATAACATATTAGACAAAGTTGTAGGTTCGTGGTATTTTGCAACACAAACTGCAAAAAGTTACTTCTGGAATTTTGGTCATAATAGAATAATCCCTTGTACTTGCAGAATTATATATAGATGAAGAGCTACACAAATCAATGTGTTTATACGTGATTCAAACGTGTGTGTATCCATAACAAATACAAGAAAAGTTACATTCAACTCATTACTTTTCTAAATCACATCATGTTTGAGAATTATGGAAAATGGAATGCCAATCACTAGAACACAGACTGAGGCAAAAGGTCATGGGAGACTGTCTCTCCCTTTGCTCGATGGCAGGTCTTGAGTGGTTCAGGACTGGCCATGATTTTCTGTCCTTTAGTGGTTGACCTTACCAGAGCATCTTCTACTGTGCAGTGCTGCTGTGTAGCCAAGTTCTCTGCTCTCTCTTAGGCACTAGCACTCTGGGAAGTTACCAAATTGCCTCTTTCAGTAGCCCTTCCATTAAGACTTCTCAGCATCTTGGCTCCAGGTCATGCAGTGTCTTTCCTCTAAAAGCACACAGGTCCTCTCAGGTCCTTCCACCTCCAGAATGTAGTGTGTGAGCAGGTCCCGCTGGTACAATAGCCCTTCATCTTTCCAGACTTGAAATAAATGATCTTTTTAACTGATCCTGGCCACCCTCCTCTACCCCTTTGCTCTGGAAGTACAAAGTCTTCAACCCATACCTTCTTATCCTATCCAAATAGATCTCCTCTAAGTCTATCATTTGGAAAACAAAATCTGTTCATTTTCCCCTGGGGGTATAGAAAAAGTTTCTAGGCCTCAAAAATTAAAAGCCTTTCTGTCTCTCTTGGGAAGAGGCTAGGAAGCTTTCATTTTTAGCAGATTAATCTACAGAAATTAAATGACTATTTCTTAATTAGGTAACTTTGCCACTTTAACTTTTCTCTAAGGGCTCTCTTCTACACACATACACCTAAAGCTAGACATCCTGCCTAGAACAGAGGGTGTGGTGCTCATATATTTTAGTCTAAATGTCTCAACTTTACATCTATAAAATATGCTGACTAAAGGACAAACAAATTAGTCTTCTTGACCCTTGAGATGTAGAAGTGTCCCACAACTGATGAGTGGGAAGAAAAGCACAGCAGAAAGCTGACAACTGGAGGGCATGAGCCAGGGTTACCCAGGGAACTCTTCCCAGTCTGCCCATGCCCCTGCTTGGGAAAATTACTCTCCCAGGTGCTACAAGTTCTGGGAACCAGTTGCTGAGTAAGCTAGGGGCTTTTGCATGTACCCCTTCTACATAGCAAAGGCCACAGAAAATCTACACTTGGATCTACACTTGGATCTATAATTTTGAACTTGTTTGTTCAAAACTATACTCACAGTCCTCTCTACAAACTTGTTTACCCTCTTGGTTCCCCATTTCAGGGATTGTTGTCATTTTGTCCTAGTTGTTCAGACCACTAGCATCTTTGCCTTCCCCTTGCTGACTCTCCCCATATCTAACCAATCTCAATGTTCTATGGATTCTCCCTCTGGAGTTCATCCCTCAAATCTTTCCTCTTCTGTCCTCCAGGTTAAGTCAGGCTCTTATCATTACTTGCCCTGTTATGACAGCAGTCACCTATAGTTGTCTCTTCTTTCTGTCATTACTGGCTACAAGTCTTTCTGAAATTCAAATCTAATTATACCTCTCCTTTTTAAAAAGTTCCTACTGATTACAGCCAAACTCCTTAGTTTTACCTAGAAGGATGATTAACCTAAAGTAGTCTAGGGCACAGAGGAGCTATTTGGAGGGCCTGCCATGGTTCAGCTATGAGGAAATGAATGCCGGAATAAGGATCATGATAATTGAAATGAGAAAGAAATGCTGGAAATGGGACACAATTGAACGTATAGAAAAATTGGGTTTGGGGAATGATTGTGTGTAGGGAGGATCTGGAGAATTCAAGAACAATAAGTTTTAAGTTTTCTGCAACTAGGAGTATTATACAACAATTGATAGTATCTGGAAAGTGAAACTCTCTTCACCTTACAGCCCAACCATGCCCCAATATAGTACTCCCTTCACGTCACACCTGTGACCTTGCTGCCGCCTGTCCTCCCACGCTCTCAATTGTGTACTGACATTGTCCTCTCAAACAGACATCGACTTGAGTATCACCTTTGGCAAGGCTTTTGAAGAGGCAGAGAAACAGAGGTAGGAAACATAATATGGCACCTGTCCTGAAGAAACTTAGCATTCGCAAGGGAAGAAGACACAGATAGTCAACTTTGTAAGATCACACCTGCTCTTTATCTATCTTATATTCTCAGTCAAGTACAGAGTCTTGTGCATGACAGAGCCTTACTAAATACTCCTTGAATGAAGTGATTGAAGGAATAAGTGAGGAGGTGGCTGGTAATCATTCCAGGTGAGAGAGCTAAGGAGCAGAGGTGAGACCATACAAACAATGGATTTGAGAACAAAACATAGCCCAGTTTAAAGGTTTGTAAAATCAAGTACTGGGGCTTCCCTGGTGGCGCAGTGGTTGAGAATCTGCCTGCTAATGCAGGGGACATGGGTTCGAGCTCTGGTCTGGGAGGATCCCACGTGGCGTGGAGCAACTGGGCCCGTGAGCCACAACTACTGAGCCTGCGCGTCTGGAGCCTGTGCTCCACAAGAGAGGCTGCGATGGTGAGAGACCCATGCACCGTGATGAAGAGTGGCCCCCGCTTGCCACAACTAGAGAAGGCCCTCGCACAGAAATGAAGACGCAACACAGCAAAAATAAATAAATTAATTAAAATCAAGTAGTGAAATATTTGATTGGAAGAAAAATAATTTAAGGCTACAGGAGCAGTTCAAATGCTGATAAATGGTAGGGAACTCTGAAACAGAGTGTACAGGATTTAAACTTTAGATTCGAGTAATAGGTGATGAAATTTTTTAAAGTTTATAAGTGAGTGGCATGTGCGAAGCAACACTTAGGCATCCCGAATCCTGGGAGTAGGGCTTTAGTTCTGAATTACTGAGTCATCATCTGAGATGCAGAAGCAAGATTCTGTAACAAGACTTATAACTCAGGTTAGGCTTCACATAATGACCTTGTTATCCTGGGGCACAGAGACTTCATATGTGGGCATGTAGCTCACCTTATCTACATGGAGCGTATATTTTCACATGTCCAGAAAAATGCAAGTTATACTTAAGAAAAACTGCAGATATTTATGATTTCGTGTAAAATTATAAATTCCAACAGTTGAGTGTCATTTAGGATATAGCTCTACCTAAAAATATTCTACATTATGTACTAATTCCTTCAAATATTAAGTTTATGGCAGACTATACATGTAAAACTTCTGATGAGGAATGATACATGCATTTTACTCTGTCACAAAGTCACTATTGAGGCAAAGCAAGATATCAAAGGTGACTTTCTTTTTTCCCCATCACCATATTATATGAGTTCATCATTCTTCTTTTTTTCTTTTTTTTTTCTTTTTTTTTTTTTTGCGGTACGCAGGCCTCTCACTGTTGTGGCCTCTCCCGTTGCGGAGCACAGGCTCCGGAGGCGCAGGCTCAGTGGCCATGGATCACGGGCCCAGCCGCTCTGCGGCATGTGGGATCTTCCCGGACCGGGGCATGAACGCGTGTCCCCTGCATCGGCAGGCGGACTGTCAACCACTGTGCCACCAGGGAAGCCCAGTTCATCATTCTTTTGATGAATTTTTTTTTTTTTTTTCCTCCTGGGCTGGAAAGCAAAGATTCACTCCTTTGCATTTGATTCTAACTAGATAAAATTAGAAGCTGTACTCAGAGCAGCTACTCCTAAGACTCAGATTCCCTGTTGGACTCTCACATGCTGACCTGGAGCCATGGAGTTTTCTTACTTTCATTGCATGTTTTTCATGTTCAGTAGGGTCTCAGCCTTCTTTTGCTTCCCAAGGTGCTTATTCAGAACAGAATTAAGGTTCCCTCTGCTCACTCTAACAGAGCAGACGTCCGTTCTCTATCGATTGAACCCCCTAATCCAGACAGATTCTTGAGAAAGATTTCTAGCATAACAACAAAATGAGACCCAGTGACTCAAACAAATAGTTTCTTTCTGGCATGCATGAAATCACTTAGCAAGGCACAGTGTCCGTTGTGCCTACTGTTTCATCAGAAACAAGATTACTACTTATCTGATTGGCTTTGCTCTTTAGCTGTCAAATTGGAAAACAACTGTCTACTCTATGACAGTACTTCTGTTTCCATCTATATAAACATCTGCACATTAATTCTGAAAGAATCTGTTTAGTCTATTCTAAGCAGATGCCATATAAGGGAGTGAAATGAGCAATGTTATAGCGATTGGTTTCTTTTGTTTTTTTTTGTGGTACTCGGGCCTCTCACTGTTGTGGCCTCTCCCGTTGCGGGGCAACAGGCTCCGGACGCGCAGGCTCAGCGGCCATGGCTCACGGGCCCAGCCGCTCCGCAGCATGTGGGATCTTCCCGGACTGGGGCACGAACCCGTGTCCCCTGCATCGGCCAGCGGACTCTCAACCCCTGCGCCACCAGGGAAGCCCAGCGATTGGTTTCTTTAGTACAGGTCTCAGTCCGGAATATTGAACTGTACCACAAGCAACATACACTAAGGGTCATAGTCTCCCGAACAGATTCTCCATTGTACATATTACACCATCTTTTTCATACAAATTAGTTTTCTTTATAGAGTTAATAGCAGATTTACTGCCTTTTCACATTTACTAAAGAATAAAATTTCACATTCTTGGAGTATATAAAATGATAGCACATATTCAATTAAAATTATATATATTTGATCATATGTGTTGTCATTATTTAGTATTACTGAATAGTAAGTCATGCTGTGTTTACAGAGTTCAGGTACCTATTTGCTGGCCTTTTGAAAATCAGTGGCCTTTTTGAATTTAGCTGCTGGAACAAAAATTTCACCAATACAAGAGGAATCTAAGCCTAGCAAAGAAAGCAATGAATTGACTCTGGCATTTTCTAGGTGTTAGGACTCTGGCATGTATTTTAGCCTCAGGATGCTCTTCTGTTAAATGCAGAGAATAGCTACTTTACAGTAGCTCTTATTGGGATATTGACAATACACGTGTAAGGTGTTCAGTCAGTGCTTGGTACATGGAAGAGGTTCATTAACTATTAATTCCTTGTGGCAGATTCATAATTGCATAGGTTCTAGGTTACAGTGTTTTGCTCATTCAGAGTGGGTATGCATGCATGCATTCTCTAGCTATTATGCTTATTTTGTGAACCAAATTAATAAATGCTAATAATTCAAAGAAAATCACAGTTACTATATTTGTAATGTGCTTCTTTCAGAGACACGTAGCATAATAGTGCAAATCTTTGAAAACATGAAGTTTGTCAATGTCATCTGGTCACAAAGGAGAACCCTTTGTGAAAAGCTAGTGTCGCAAGTAAACAGTTGTAAAAAAATTTAAAAAGCTGAGTCTAACATTCAGCCTTTCAGTCCTACATAAGTGCCCTTCAATGTCTTGGTGTTGACTTGTTGCTTGTCACAGTTTTAAGTGACTGGACTATGGATGAGGGTATACATGATACTGACCATGGGGGGACTTCCCTGGTGTCGCAGTGGTTAAGAATCTGCCTGCGGGCTTCCCTGGTGGTGCAGTGGTTGAGAGTCCGCCTGCCGATGCAGGGGACACGGGTTCTCAAGAATCTGCCTGCCAATGCAGGGGACACCATTTGGATCCCTGGTCTGGGAAGATCCCACATGCCATGGAGCAACTAAACCCGTGCGCCACAGCCACTGAGCCTGTGCTCTAGAGCCCACGAGCCACAACTACTGAAGCATGCATGCTCTAGGGCCCATGCCGCGCAACAAGGGAAGCCACCGCAATGAGAAGCCCGCGTGCCTCGACGAAGAGTAGCCCCTGCTCGCCGCAACTAGAGAAAGCCCGTGTGCAGCAACGAAGACCCAACACAGCCAAAAAATTAATTAATTAATTAATTAATTTTAAAAAACACTAATTATGGGGATGAAAGCAGACATGATTTTTAGGTCTTCTGGCTCTCAATGCTTAGTGAGCCAGACTGAGCAAAGGAGCACCTGTTTCTTAAGAAAAGACTTGCCTGCATCTCGCAGATTATAAGTTCCAGTTTGTGTTTTCAACATGAACCAAGGTCAGCCATTTAATATTCAGTAAAAATAACCAGGAAATGACTAGTTTTATTAGCTCCTGTACTTACAGCATATCCTGTCAAATGGCGTAATGGTTGCCTTGAATATTATTTTGTTATGACTTGGTCCATGAAGACACAACATCCTTCATGACAACTTACAAAGTATTGAATCCACAGAGGAATTAACACAATATTCCCATTTAATATGTCCCCGAGGCTGAATGAAACATTGTAGATATGAAGTCTGAGTCTTTCAGACCAATTCTATGAACCTCCTGTGATGGCGAATAACCCACTTGCAGGAAAAAGGATATGCAGTCATTCGAGAAAATAAACTTGCAGTCTGAAGCTAGTAAATAGAATGAAGAAAATGTTGGGAGCCACTTAAAGGGGCTTTTGTCTAACAGAAGACACTGGGAAGCCAGACTGGGAAATCTAGACGTTGTCAGAAGGGGAGGTGACACTAACCACAGTTGGCTTTTAAAGGACTTCTCTGGAAGGCAGAATTCCTTTGAAAAACACTTTATGCACCAGCATGAATAAGTTTCTGAGGTACTCTAGACAAAGATGAATTTTATTTCTTTGTGGCTTTAGCAATATTACAATGCTCATAAACTCTTTTACCTTATGCCAGACATGTGGAAGCAATCAATATATGTAAATGATATGTGAAGGTGAGGCATAGTTTTAGCTTAAAAACTTAGACTGTCTGCGGTTATAAATTATAACCACATCACAAAGAGCTACTCGCCTTTTAATAGTAACTTAAATGTAAAAATAATCAGCGATAAATTCTTAAAACTGCTAGTGTTTTCTTAGTAAAGTACAATAAATGTAAAATATAGTGCTACTTTGTGCTGTTACATTATTTTTAAGACAACATTTAAAGGCAAATATTTTTTACTTTAAGTAATTATTAAAATGTAAATAACTGTAGTTAGACATAATTACATCAGTCTATCTCTGAAAAACTACTTTTTTGCCAAGGGTTGCATTTTAGATTAACTCCAGTTGCCCTTATTAATATTAATGCCCTCCTTTTTCTGTTAACATTATATCAATTTGTTTTTTGCCTATAATATACTTTTTTATATTTATATATGTGTGTATATATGTATTCCTATGCTTTGTAACATTTTGTAAATTTTGAACATATAAACATGAATCAAATCTCCCAGCAAAGGCAACAGATATAATAAAAATAAATGTTTCCCTTTCTTTAAATTCAAAACAGTGAAACTGTTAGTCTCAATATGATGGTGCTGTGCCTCTTTTAAAATATTTTTACCATCTGCTCTATATAAAGCTGGATATTAAAATAACATGAATTCAAAGTAGTGTTAGACACACACACACACAACTAGTAGAGGGAAAGAAAGTAAAATAAAATAAATCAAAGATGAATATTTAAACATTAATTTATCATCTTTTCAATGAAAAAAAGATCATATTTTGTTAGACTGAAATCAGGTCTGTTATATCCCCAATTTACTCATAGTAAAACAAACAAAACTCATTCTAACATATGTACTCGAGAGAACCAAGAAACAATCATTATACTAAATATTTAAATAAAATTCACCAATATAGAATGGCTCTACATGCCATACTTCATTCAGCAGGCATGTACTGGTGCAGGGTCTCTGACAAACGGGACAGAGATAAAAGACACAGTCCCCATGCAGAAGAATCCTACCCTCCTATATCAACCCAGATTAATTAGGGTTTAGTATATCATTGGGCTAATTTTTTAAAATATGGAAGTTTTACAAAATAGAATGAATTCCTCAGTCTACTAGACAAATGCCAGTTGCCATTTGGAGTTTATTTCCTAGAGCAATAGTAGAGGAATGTGAGGAGAGGGAGAATGACCAGGAATGGAGAAACATTGACTCAGCTGCTGGATGTGAACAGTCCTAAAAGAAAGACAAATTCTTCAACTCAGATGCTTGTGCCCGTGTGTTGTTGTTGTTATTGCAGTTTGGTCTAGGGTTTTACTGTAACTCTGATTACTCAGCACGTATTTCCATGCTATTATGCTCTTGCTTCTTTAAATAGTATTCTCTTTCTCATCCAGAAAATGTTCTTTTAAAACAAACTCGTTTCAAATGGACAAAAATTAACTAGGTATAACTATGCACCAATCACTATAATGATTACTATGAAAAGAAAATCATACAGGGTTAATCCCTTTTCTCAAGAACCTCACAACATAGTGCTCGAGACAGTATACCACCCAACAATAAGGCAAATTGGTCCATCAGTTAGATATAAAACAAATGCCATGAAATTTAGAGGTGACAGTGGCTTGTTAATTATGCTGCAGTATGATATTGAGCATAGAGAAAATATGTTTTACAGGGAGTGAAAATTAATCTAGACATACAAGGATGAAGAAAATTTTCCAAGGAAGCATGGGGAAGCCCTTTCTGGTAGAAGCACAATCTGGAAACATGAGGCATTAATATGTATAGCTTATCTAAAGAGCCACAACATTAATTGAACATTAATTTAATCTTTATGGAAAGGGGTAGCAGATAGTGAGGCAATGGGAGCCAGTTCTGAAACTCTGAGTATGTCAGGGATCAGTGATTCTTTATAATCTTTGATCATCCCTCATACTAATATGGTATGCAATGAAGTACACTATACATTGTGGAATATGTACAAAGATAACGTGAATTCTGCCCCAGGGGCAAGAGTTTGTTAAAACACCCAAATGTGCAAAGAGTAATGTATCCTAACAAAGGACTGTGAGAATTCGGAAAATTAAGATATCACAGAGGCCATGGATCAGGAAAGTCCTCTTGTGAGAAGAAGAATTTGAGGTGGGCCTCAAAGAGCCTTTTGGCAGGTGTGGAGGAGAGAGGAAGAATAGAAAACATTCTAGGTGACGGAAGTAAATAAACAATAAACAGAGGAGAAAGTGTTAAGGGTAGTTCATGAAGTGTTTAGTATATTAGTTTGCTTAACCATATTTTAAAAAATCATATGAGGTACGTTCAGGTACTAATTGAATAATCATGGGCAGTTAACTTGATTTCTCTGAGCACACGATGCATGACACAAAAGAGTATTCAGTACCTATTCAGTCTTTTTCCTTCAGTTCCCAATGGAAATGTTTAAATATCCCATAAAATATGTCATCGTCATTATTATTATTTTTTTTTTTTGCGGTACGCGGGCCTCTCACCGCTGTGGCCTCTCCCGTTGTGGAGCACAGGCTCCGGATGCGCAGGCTCAGCGGCCATGGCTCACGGGCCCAGCCGCTCCGCAGCATGTGGGATCTTCCCGGACCGGGACACGAACCCGTGTCCCCTGCATCGGCAGGCGGACTCTCAACCACTGCGCCACCAGGGAAGCCCATTATCATTATTTTTAATTCATATGTTTAAGTACATTTTAGGTTCATAGTACCAAGTCCAGAACAATAATCTACTTAGAATCGGTAGAACATAGTAGTTAAGAACATGGTGTTAGTAATCAGGAATTTGGGGCTCAAATCTGACCCTTGACTATGTGACCTTGGACAATATGCCCCACTAAAACTCAGTGTTTGTTTAAAAGATGGGAATAATAAAAGATCTAACCTTTTGGATGCTTCTGTAGATTACATGAGGTTTAGCTGGTACCCTTTTAAAATGTATCATGGATGATACACATGGAGTACTAGCAAAGCAACTGGCATGGTGAGTGCCCAGTAATATTGCATTTTGATAGAAAATATAGGAATGGGTCACAAAATGAGGTATCAGGTCAAGTGATAAAAGTGTAGAAAAGATAATAAGTGTAATGGAGAAGCAGAGGAGGCATTCTTTACCAAGGATTGAGATGAGAGCTGAGAAGTCAAAGATGGGTACAAGTAAGATAAGTCGAGAGTTGAGATAGTGCTGTGAGCAATTAGGTAAAAACGTAAGCTGTATTTGGAGGGGAAAGACAAATGTTTTGTTTGTTTGACTGCCTTTTCCCTCTATTGTATTAAACATTGGTTTACATAAATCATTTCAGTAAATATGGCTAGCCTTGTTGATGTAGGTGCTAATTATTGTGACTGATTTTCTATTTTCTCTCTGTCTCCTGAAAAGATTGATAAGCAATGACTACGTCAAGATGTATGAAATAGAAGAGAATTGAAAGAGCAAGATGACTAGATATCTCAGCAGTTATTGCTAACAATAGAGTTGTTTGATGTAATGATCTATCCAGAAGTTTATCAAGACAGTTAAAAGGCTACAAGTCAGTAAAATAGACAAGTGGAATCAGGGGGAGGAAATAGATACTGTGAGGTGGGATTGGGGAAGAGGAAACTACTTAAAATTATATTGGTTAATGCTTTACTTTTTTTTATATCTCTCATTCATTTGAGACAGGAAACAACTCTACCTTTCAAAATTATTTAAAGAATATTTGTAAAGAATATTGAATTGTTTAACCATGATCGCTAAATGGAGTCTTTTCTAAGTGATTTATAAAAAGTGAACGTAATAAATATCATATATAGAACAAAACTTATAAAAATTGTTGTTACTAAACAATAGCTTGTTTCCATAATCTCATTATAGTTCCCTTGTTATTGAACTTGTGCCTAACAATCTGTGATTCTTTTTAGTTCAGGAAAAGAACAGAGAGTTTTACCTTATGTGACAATAATGGGCGGGTGCTATAGCTAAATAACTGGGGTGATATTATGTCCTAATCATTTACAAGAATAAAATGCATGACCTATCAAGGGGAACTAAAGACAGGTAACCTACGAGTAGATTATTTTTTATAATGTGCCTTCTGATAGGTTATGGATCAAAATATCCTTTATGAAGCATAACAGCTATACACAGTAAAGGCTGTGTGTTGTATGCCCGTTAGCTCTGATGCCACAATTCTAAAGCCATGCCATTGGATTATAGCTCTATTAACTATTTTCTCTTAACGCATACAGAAGAATAGCTTTATTTGAATGCACGTTTCATCATTTTCTTTTAACTTTTGGAAGTAGCATTTTCTTAACTTTTTCCCTGTGTATTCCTAATAATAGAGGACAGTTCCAAAAATATTTTCAAGAACTCGATAGCACTACTGAAGTTGTCCAATATTATGGCCCAAGGCTAGACATTATTATGCAACAATGAATAAGGCTTAGATGGTGCTGTTTCCAATTTCCAGAGCCAGTTATCTTCACTACTGGAATTGAATGTTGCACACTCTAAACTTCACGCATGTTACTAGGAAAGATGACTCCAGACTAAATTATTTGAATTATTTGCCAAAGTAAATCAAAGTCGTTGCTTTCGTTTCACAAACATTGTCAGGCTAGGAAATGCGAGTGAATAGGAAATACTAGTATTGTTCTTTGTCAGGTTGGAAACTTCTTTTAAATGCTTAAAGAAATAAGCATTCTTAAACACTACTTCTTCAGTCTTAGATTAAGCATAGGAAGACCAGCTGTTTGCTTGGTCTACAAATATTGATTTTTCTACTGTTATCTTTGGAGAAAAGGAGTTCATCTTAAGCCACTGTTCCAAACTCTTATGGGTAGTAATCTGGCACCTTAGTGGTTTGCCATGCCATCTTTCATAAATAAATAAGCTCATACATCTTAGAAGATAATAGATGATTTATTTTTCTTTTTGTTAGGTATACATAAACTCATGGTATGTTTTCCATTAAACACAGGAAGAGAGAACCATTTGTGGTAGAAATTCCAATAGAAAACATATTTACACCCCTCTGATCTTTATTCCAGTCTGGATAATAATTTTTTGATTTGTCTGCTCCTTTTTTCAAAGTTCTTAGTATTCATACTAATTGGGGCCTTTATTTAAATGGCTTTCAGCAATTTGCAACACACCGCACAGTAACCTCTTAATGTGCATTTAGAACCAAGATTTGTATCTACTGAAATGTAAGAACTGCATCCTAAATAATTTATAACTTCAACGAAATAAGATATTGCGTGTATTAAAAAGGGAGCAACTAAATAGAAAGAATCATTCTTAGAAAAAAATATTGAGTTTTAATTCATAATTGCATATTTAGGCTGTCACAGATTTACCATTTCCATGCCAAATAAAGTGATAAGAGTGCTGTGAAAATTTAATGCTTGTTAATGTTGGAGAATCACTGTGACCATAAATAAAAACTGCTATAAAACTTCAGAGCATTCTTTTGTGGGGCAGGCAAGGTTCACGTAGAGTCTGCTCCGATGCCTATTTCCAGACATTTAGGATTCACATATCCAGCTTTTAATAGTACGTACATCTACTTGATGGAATGTTTATCAGACTGTTTTATTCAAAATGATGGATATAATAATATAGAGAAAAAGTAAAAAGACTGATGTAAGTTTCTAATCAAGACATTTGTTAGCTATCATTTAGATAACCAAAACCATTTATCTGTTGGTTTCATGCTCTGCCCTTAAGTCATCCGGATGACTCTGAAAGAAAGGAGTGGAATTTGCTCTCAAGAAAATTCTAACTTTCAACCCTAGCAGCAGGGTCCCAACTAACACAGAATGCTGATGACTAAACTTCCCCATGTACCTCCCAAGTGGTGAACACTCATGCTTCTAAAGCAAAGGGGAACTGATACATGGGATACTCAACTGGCATAAGTAATACAGTGAGGTGCTGGTTTGAGATCAACCCTCCTACTCCTTTTTACTGAGGTTGATTGGCATTCCCCAACATTGATGTATCCTGATGTTTGAAATAGCGTTAGCTCTAAAGCAATTGTTTTTAAAGTTACTTAAAATAAATAACCCTTTATGTTAGAAGTAAATAATGGTGATGATAAAATTAATATCAACCATCACTACTTAATGAATATTTATTATTGGCTAGAAATGGTACTAAGATTTTTGGGTAAACCATGTAATGTAATCATTACAGCCATTCTAATCAGTGGACATTTTCCATCCTTTTATGGATGAGGAAACCAAGGCCCAAAGTACAGCAAGTAGTAGGGAAAACAAAATTTTCATGTCTGTCTGATACCAAAGCCTTTACATTTTTTTTTTAATTTTGGTAAGGACACCTAACGTGAAATTTACCCTCTTAAGTTTTAAGCGTATAATACATTATTGTTGATTACAGGTATAATGTTGTATAGCAGCTCTCTAGAGCTTATTTATTTTGCTTAACGGAAACTTTATGCCAGTTGATTTGTAACCTCCCATTTCCCCCTCCCCTAACCTCTGGTAACCACCCATTCCACTCCTTGATTCTATGAATTCGACTATTTTAGATACCTCATATAAATGGAATGATTATTTTTAATCATTGGCTCTCCATTGAAGAAGATCTGATTGCAGGTGATTGAAAAAAAGAACACTACTCAAAGGCTACAACCGTGCAATTTTACATGATCGTTATGATCCAAAAAGTGACTTAAAAATAAACAATGTCAAAATCACAGAGTCCTAAAATTCTTTTTTTTTTAACTATTTTATGGGTTTTGACAAATGCACATATCCCTCATTATAGTATCATACAGAATGGTTTCGTTGTCCTAAATCCTCTGCTCTGACTGTTCATCTTTCCCTCCTCCCTAACCCCTGGCAATCACTGCTCTTTTTACTGTCTCCATAATTTTGCTTTTCTGGAATATCATATAGTTGGAATCATACAGTTTGCAGCCTTTTCAGATTGGCTTCTTTCACTTAGTAATATGTATTTAAGGTCTTTTCATGGCTTGATAATTCATTCATTTATTTATTTTCAACATCTTTATTGGAGTATAACTGCTCTACCGTGGTGCGTTAGCTTCTGCTTTATAACAAAGTGAATTGAATACTATGGATATACCACAGTTTATTTATCCATTCACCCACTGAAGGACATCTTGGTTGCTTCCAAGTTTCATCAATTGTGAATAAAGCAGCTATAACCATCTGAGTGCAGGTCTTTGTGTGGACTTACATTTTTGAAGTCTTTTGGGTAAATACCAAGTAGTGAAATTGCTGGATCATATTAAAATTCTTGATATAAATTATTGCTATTGGGCTTGAGGGGTGAAACATTTCAGAGACTACTACATTTCCAAGAAGTTAACCAGAGATTGTTCATCTTTTTCTAACTTAAAACACACCCTAATACCTAAAATCTTTGGAAAAAAATGAAATCTTTTTTTCTAAGCATATGGGCTACTTATAAAAATGAACACTCAGTCGCATGAGAAGACTTACTCCCATCATAGATATTCATTCATTCTGTATCTTTATTTTGAAAATGATTTCCATAAAATCTTTCATTTTTTAGAAGTGAATAATAATGCATAGTTTTCCCATAATGCGTAGCTAATCATGTACCATTATGTAATTAAGTTTACTGAAATAAAAAAGATAATATATAAAAAGTAATTTTTGCAATAGCAAACAGTTCTAGCCTCTTTTTTTTTTTTGATGCTCAAGATGTTTCAGCATACAAACCATTATTTCAGATTTCAAGAAAATTTTAAGCACACTCAGATGAAACTTCTATAATATGCCTGGTTGAAGCTGAAATAATGCACAACCTCTGCATTCCACAGGATTTACTCTCTAAAACATAAATCCTTTCCTAACATCCAAATATTGCCCCAGCATTGCTGGCATGTTGAACCTGGTTCATATAAAGGTTCCTAAGTTTTGGCAAACTTTTTGACAAATGAATGAAATCACAGACTGGAGTCAATTGTCACATTCTATTGCGGATACTTTATTGGGGCATTACCTCTCAGAATTAATGAAGTGGGCAGATTTATGAAATGTTAAGAGACTCACCAATCTTTTAAGAAGAAAGAGAAAAATGGTGTTTAGATAATGTGCCTTCTCTAGTTTTACAGTAAGTGATAAGTTCTTCTGTTTAGAGATAACAACAAAGTGTCCACTGTGAACACCACAGGTTATGTTTTTGTTTTTTATTTAGCTCTTTCACTTAAAAAAACATGTTTCCAGTGTTGTTCAGATGAACAGCTGGAATACTTAATTGCAATAAAGCGCTTGCCTTGACTATCATGAACCTGGAAATTTATAAAGGATTAGTAAAGGGACCAATTATGCATTATCTCAGTATTTCTGTACCTCAGGGTTTGATTTCTGTTTCATATTCCTGCTTGTGAATTTCAGATCCAAATATCTCTTTGTATCCAGGTCTGTTCTTCTGAATGTACCAACTTGACTTTAAACGACAACTTGTGCTCATCAGGTCCTCTTTCTCAGACTCTTTCTCTTATCTTCCACCCGCAGTGTATGGCACCATCATCCGTGCAGCTGAGTTGAGAATTTGGGTCATGGTGGGTTTCTCCGTGATAGTAAATGGGTTTGATTGCATATTTCCAATAAATAAATAGCAATTTTATAAGAGTTTTTAAAGTTAGTTCAAATTGTTCAGTGGAAGGCTCTTACTTTTCTATGATTAGTAATGCTACCTTAAGAGATGATATGACAAAAATAGGCCAAATACCCTAACTGTCAATATGGAGATATAAAAAATGAATATATTGGTTGGTAAACACAAAACGTTGACAAATTCTGATTCAAAACTTAAAAGAGTGTGTTTGAGATTTGAAAAAATTCAGTGAAATCTTGCTTTTGATCATTTAGCTTCCTTCCTCTACTGCTGAACATGTAACTTAATAGCTGCTCTTTTTTTTTGATTCTTGTTTGAAGAAGCCTGGTGGCTTACATTATTATCTTCATGGTACAGCAAATGGAGGAAAGTAAAAATAATCATGTTTCCATGTAAGCAGGATAAAATATAATATTTGGTTAAAAACATTTAAAATGTTTAGTATTAAACTAATTTGGTTCTCTCTTAATATGATAAATTTTTTTTTTTTTTTTTTTTTTGCGGTACGTGGGCCTCTCACTGTTGCGGCCTCTCCCGTTGCGGAGCACAGGCTCCGGACACGCAGGCTCAGCGGCCATGGCTCACGGGCGGAGGCGCTCCGTGGTATGTGGGATCTTCCCGGACCGGGGCACGAACCCGTGTCCCCTGCATCGGCAGGCGGACTCTCAACCACTGCACCACCAGGGAAGCCCAATATGATACTTTTTTTAATCATAAAAAGTATAATAATTTTATTTTGTTCATTAATATTTTCGTTTTATTTTGTTTTCTACAAATCTTACATTTTGCCACTGTTTAGCTATTTAAGATATTATTTATCTAAATTTATATTAGAAAACAATAGAAAACAATTGAAGGGTATACCAATATCAACATTAAATTAATTGTCCATTAATTAATAATTAATGACCAGCTAATATCTCTATGTTATTATTTTGAAAAGAATGAATTTTTCTAGTGATTTTGTGTATTTAAAGTTAGAACACTTTGTAATCTTTGGCAAAGGTGTTAATTTACATATTCACATGTGATTTACATATATAAAAAAGCTTCACCTCTTTGAAAGTAGTATAAATCCCTCAGATCTGCACACTCAAATTGTCAATGAGTAAGTGCAAATCTCTTCCCACTCTCCAGCCCAAAAAAGAAAATATAATTTTTCTGTTTCATTAAGCCAACTGCAGAAAAAAACCTTTCCCCTTCTTGTGATGTCATATTTTCACACAGGATCATCATAACTTGAAACTGAACTCTATATTCATTTTTGTTGAAATTTTTTTCTTGCTTCAGAAATAAGCAATATGTGTTGATTTTATACTCTAATTGAAATAACTATTCAGGAGATTGGAGCACTGTTCTTTATAATTCAGTGTGATAGTGTATTCCATCACCCGGCAGCTCAATTTATTTCTTTCACCATCTGTTCTTTCTTTCTTTCCTCTCTGCCAAAAATCGATAGAACTCAATGAGCAAAATTGAGCTGTTCCATAACCCAACCATATTGGGATTTTTTTGTTCACAATACATTGACCTAGTTCTTACACTGGTCCAGTTTAATTAGGTAAGCCCTGTGTTTATAAAAATGCACATTTACTAAACTGTAAACATTAAATGAGTGTTATAAAAGCAGCCAAAATGTTATTGTTTCAACAGTCAAGATTTTAAGTTGGCAATACTTGGCAAACATAAAGCCATACACAGTCTGCTTTCAGCTTGGAAATCCATGCAGCAAGAGCTTTTCATGAGGATCAATTGTACACGTCCAAGGAGATTAGATAACTAAAATTTTAAATTCAAGGAAGTCTGAAACTCTTATCAGAGATTTTAACATATATATAAGTATGTCGCTGAAGATAAGTCTATCACAATACTCACAAAATCCTCAAATAATTTTCAGCTGCTCTATTCCATTTGAAAATGCCATATAAAGTTTTTTGCACACATATCAAGTTAATCTCATATGATTGTCACAAATATAAATACAGCAAAGAGCAGGAAAAAGTCTGATGACATTTTCTAATAATCCAAAATTGTCACAGCATTTGCTATTATGTAGCTTATTAGCATAAAAAAAAACCACAGTAAAAGGCTCATAAATTCCATTTTGAAAGTCACTGCAAGGCTAAGCACCTTGAGAAATTGCAGAAGTTGCACTCTATATATACTTTATGTGTGTGCACTTTATATATTACACAAAGTCATTTTAACTTTTAAATGAAATGCTTTTATAAGTAGGAAGATGAGAAAGATGTCAAACAGTACATATATAAAAATGTTTTATCATTACAAGGCAGTGAGTCAGCGTAACTGAGAGTACCAAGATGTGTCCGCCTTCCATAACTTATGTCAGGGCTGTGTTAACAAAGCTGTTTTCATCTGATGTCTCATTCATCTTTGCAACCTGAAAACTGAAATTGCAGAGTGCTTGGTGACACTTGTATTTGTCATTTTCTTTCTTTGCATTTTTCTTTTAAATTTTTGTTTTTACTTTTCTTGCTGGAACTCTCATTAGTTACAGGCACTTATAAAAGTAGGCTGCAAGAAAAATACAGCTTTAGGTCTTAATAACTGTTAAATATGAAGCTATTTAATGAGACGAATGATATCTTCTCTACAAAAAAGCTTTAAGTATTCATACAAAGGAATTGTTACCAGTTATGGTCATTTTTAATAAATAGTATCTCATTTTAAAAATTGATTTCATCTTTATTATGTGTATTAACAACATTGCACCTTGTGATGGCATTATTTAATGTTACTTCCCAAGAAAGTGTCATTCTTTTTGTGATTGATTATAGACTATTCATTGTGACCTAGCAATAGAAAAAAGCAAAAGATGGTCTTTTGTTTTTTTAAAGCAAAGAAGAAAATTCTGGAAAATATCTCCTTTCTTAAATTTATGAATCTTAGTTCCGATATCTGAAGAATAGAAATTATAATAATTTCTATTAAAGAGCAATAAGCTAATTATAATTAATTTAAAAACCCTTCACAACCATTTATATTTTACTCCAGTAAACAAGGATTACAAAGAAGAGCGTTTAATAGATACATCAATGATAATGATTATCTGCAATGCCCAACCTTTACAACGGTAATCCAATGATACTAGACATGCTGTAGGCCAATGTATTAATTGTATTAACTCTAAAATTGAATCCTAAGACAATTCATTGGCTTTTGCTCTTGAAGATTTGCAGCAGAGAGAGGACTAGGGCCCAGGGCTTGTATCTACATAAAGTTTTCTCAACATTTTATGATGGTTCATTATTTTCATAGACAACATAAGTAGTGGAAAAACTTAATGCCCCATTTTCTTCTCCATATTGAGAAGTGTTTTAATTTAATAGGAATGTTATTTACAATTTACAATAGTTGTTATTTTTATCACAATACTTAAAGTATTTGAGGACAATTTGGCGTTTGAAACACTGAATACATATTAGAATCACCTGGTGAGACTGATTAAATATATTAATGATGCCTGAGCTCAACACAGGATCAGTAATAACAGTCTCAATATTTTTTTAAGCGTGTCAGTTGATATTAATGTATGGTCAGGTTTGGAACCACTGCTTTAGTTTATATAGTTCAATATAAACTTGAACCCTCAAGAAATTAAAATTACATATTAAAGCCAAGTAGGAAAGAAGCTTAAACCTTTATCTGACAAATTTAGATAATGAGGATAATCTTTAAAATGTATATTAAAAGATTAACTCAAGTGGCAAAAAGGCTCATATATTTTGTGAATTAGTAGGTGTTATGTTAGGTATCCTAATTGGTTCTCGTCATGTTCTGAAATAAAATCCATTTTGTAAATCATCTAATTTGCTTATGAAATATAAGTTAATTTAATAAAGGATATGATTTCCATAACTTGATATCCATCATTCACTTCCCTCTTTGTTTACAATGTGATACTATTACTTGCTTCAGCATATGTGTATTTCTTCTGTCAGTTGTTTGTAGAAAGTCTCTTCTTTCCTTTTAATACACATGTATATTTGTAATATTGTTGTTATCTTTATTAATGATACTACAGAAGCTTAGCTGTTTTGTAAGTGTTAGAAGCGAAAACAAAAGAGAGCATAGATTGCTGTGTCAGCATGTGGGCTGCAAACAGAACAGGAGAGTTTGTAAATACACCATACACTAAACGAGTAAAAGGAGGGAATATGCACATTAACTTAATTTGATTCTAGTAAAAGTCATTCGAATGGAGGAAAAAACAACCCAGGAGACAGATATTTTGTCTTACTACCTCTTGGTTTATTCTTCATTGTCCTTTTTCAAAAGCAATGTTTTCTAATTGAGTATCAGCCTGGAACGTGGAATTCCAGAATTTTATTCCACTTACATATGAATTATCTTTGACCTTAAACCATGGTGACTTTGTTATTAAGTAACCCCTTACTTATTGAGTGAGATATGATCATATAATCTACGGGAGTGAAAATAGTAAATGTAGTCAAATAAATACGACTGAACTCTGTGACCTATTTCCCCTAATAACTTACAACCACTAGTTGTTGGTTTAGCCTATGGCCCACTTCTCTATTTCATTCAGCTTCAAAACATTGCAATCATCACTGCGATGCAAAATTAAGCCATTTCAACAAATAATCTCAATGTGTATAGTTCTTTTTCAAGGACTATATTTTTATTTGCTTCTTCCACTTGTATTTGAGAAGGGATATTATGGTAACTTTTATTTTTACCTTCTTGGAGTGATGTTAAGCTTGAAATGAAGACATTGGCAATTCTCAAACTAAATGACAGAAAAATCTGCACCAGATGATTGTCATTTCTCTCTGTCTTGTTCTATTAATACCGCTTACAGATTCTTCTCTACTCTCCATCTCATAGTTTTGCTGTTTCATGACTTTTATTGTCATGAGTTCTTCTTACAACCTTCTCTCTATGTGTCTGGGTGTTTGCCATACTCAGTTCTCTGTGTCTCTGGTATTCAAACTCCCAAAGAGAGTACATTTAATCTTTTCTTTCAGGATTCGATAACAAAATGTTCCTACTGAAAAGAGTTAGCGTGCCAGGCATGTCAGAGGCATATCAAGTACAGACTTTGGCGCAGGCAGAGATCTCTAATCCATTAAATTGTGGCTGCATGATATAAAGCATGACAGCAAACTACTGTTCATGTTATTCAAAGGGAGGCTTTGGGTGTGGTGAACACAGTTTTAATGATTTAAATCCAAATTTGAGTGCCACCTGGACACCCAACCACATGTCCCGTAGGTAGCTTGAGGACTACATGTGCTTCCTATGGCCTTTCCACAGTTTAATCCTGATTGGGTCTCTTCCCCTTCTATTTTGTTTTTTCCTCTTTGATGATTCCCCTTCATCATCCAGATAAATTCTTTATTTCTTACCATGTCTTACAAGATGCATTATGTTTTCAAATCTGCCTGCCTTTTCATTATCACATCATTTTGTTCTGTCAGTCACTCCCATGATCCAGGAAATCCGAATTGCCTTTGCAGTATTCGTTCGCTCAGCGAAAAATTGTGGGGTACCTACTACATGATAGGCACTGTTCTAGGCACTAGGGATACAGTAATAAAATAGTCCAAAAAAGTTCACAGAATATATTGTCCATTCTTAACATTGCTACTACCCATCTTTTTTTTTTTTTTTTTTTTTTTTTTTTTTTGCGGTACGCGGACCTCTCACTGTTGTGGCCTCTCCCGTTGTGGAGCACAGGCTCCGGACACGCAGGCTCAGCGGCCATGGCTCACAGGCCCAGCTGCTTCGCGGCATGTGGGATCCTCCCGGACCGGGGCACAAACCCGTGTCCCCTGCATCGGCAGGCAGACTCTCAACCACTGCACCACCAGGGAAGCCCGCTACTACCCATCTTATCCTTCTTGTCCTAACACTTTTCATCTTCCATATTTTATATAATCACATATCACATATACTCATGTTTACTACAAATATAGACTACACCGGAGGATCTTTATATGAATATATGTTTAAAATATATTAAAATGAAGATTCTGTCACCTGGGCCTAAAGCCATGGGAACAAGGAATGTGTTAAGAATTAAGAACTATTTTCTTGATTTATTGTTTCAAGGTATAAAGACAGTGCAGGGGCTTCCCTGGTGGCGCAGTGGTTGAGAGTCCGCCTGCCGATGCAGAGGACACAGGTTCGTGCCCCGGTCCGGGAGAATCCCACATGCCGCGGAGCGGCTGGGCCCGTGAGCCGTGGCCGCTGAGCTGCGCGTTCGGAGCCTGTGTTCCGCAACGGGAGAGGCCACGGCAGTGAGAGGCCCGCGTGACAAAAGGGAAAAAAGAAAAAAAAAAGACAGCGCAGTCCAATGAACGAGAGCAAAGATTGTTAAGCCAAGCTGCCCATATTCTGTTTTCAAGTTATTTACTACATACAAGTTATTTATAAGTTTTCTCACTATAAATTAGGAATAATAATAGAATCGACCGAATAGGGTCATTGCTAGGACTGAATGTGCTAATATGAGACTACCTGGTCTATATAAAAATGACACAAATTGAAGCAGTTTTAGTTATCAGGTATTGTCAACAAATATACAAGATCATCCTTTCTTGGGTATAGGTAGAAGTACAAAGCACAAAAGAGGAATGTTTACTTAGCCCCTGAACATTGTCTAAATACAGTTCTAATTTTCACAACTGTATAAGAATGTGGAGATAAAAATATCAAATATATTCTAGGAATTTTGTTCTATTTTAATAACAATTAAGATTAAATTATGGCAATAGATTTATCAGTGAATTAGTATATAAGCAGAATTACAAGAAATAGTTCCCAAGCTTCGTTCAAGTACCTTTTACAAGTATTTTCCCTTGGTTTTCTGATTTAACATCTCTGTTAAAATAGCATTATATGAAATTAATTGCCATTTTTCCATATAAAATAATTTTTTTGAAAAGCATATAGGCCATTGGAAAAGATGATTCAATTAGAAGGTGATCAAACAAATAGATACTTAAAATTTACAGATAAAGTTTCTCTCAAATATTGGTCAACAGGAATTTATAAAATTTAGGGATATAGAAAAATATATACTTACACAATTAATTTTATTAACTGAGTGTCACTTATTTAAAATTACATATAAAACTATATTAATTGAGGGATGATGCTGTTTTCCAGTCTCATTTTATGAAAATACTTTGTTTGAAGTATTTCCATGCATCTCTGATATCAGACTCTTCAACATTATTTAAGCTGAATTTGGAGTCACCAATGTTCATCATTTTAACTTTTCTTTCCCTGAAAATTATAAGGCTAATCAAAAAATGCTCATATAAAATAAGGACAGTTAGTGTCTTTTTGCCCATTGGTGTATATATATATATATATATATGTATATATATATATATATATATATACACACACACACACACACACACACACACACACACACACGTTCTCATAATAATAGAAGCGACCAAATAGGGTCATTGCTAGGACTGATTGTGCTAATATGAGACTACCTGGTCTATATAAAAATGACACAAATTGAAACATCATTGTATTGCTTCTTTAAGTGTGCTTTAAAAGATATATGTGTATAACATAGTACACATATGTATACACATACATATATATGTATAACATATATAACATACACATATGCATAACTTGAAGTCGTAGGTTTATACCTCTACATATAATTTATAGGATTTAACATAATTCTATACAAAGCATATAAATACAGCAGAGCTTGGATTTTGGAATCAACAACTTTTGGTTAAAACACCCTTCCGACAACTTGTGTGGTTTTTGACAAGCTACTTTATCATTAATAGCCTCTCTTTGCTTACCTATAAAATAAAGGTTAATGGTCCTCGTCTTGCCAAGTACTCAGAATCTGAATTTCTAAAGGACTCACCAAGCAATTACATTAATTAATCACTGGTAGTTTTTACTTTGGTACATAATTTCTAATGCAAGATCTCAGCCTCCACGTAGCAGCTCTCTCCCTAAGTATTAATAGGAATTCCGAGTCTGTCTCCCTTCATTTCAGTAACAAATCTAATCCAGCTAGCTTGAGCTATCAGCCAGGAAATGCTATTACTTAGCTGTGCAGCTCTATTCTCCTTGGTTCTTGTGGCAGTGGGAAGACATAGCTACAACTTTGCTAAGCCACCCAGTACTGAGAACTTTTTTTTTTTTAACTCCTTAGCAAGGGATTATCTCTAAGACCTTGAGGTGCCGAAGCTCTTTGGTTGTTTGTAGGTAAATTGAGAGTAATTGTTCCCTCCCAATCTAACATTCTGCTATAGAAGGAGTAAAGCTTCTACCTGGATTTTGAAAAACATTTAAAATGAAACACATCTCTCAAATTTTCCTTAAAGCTCTCTTTTTCTAAAAAACCAATTCCAGTCCAGAAGAATATGGGCCAAAAGACAATTTGAAGACCACTTACCGCACTTAGAATCATATTCAGTTTTTATCCCTGAGATTTGTTATGAAGTTTCTCTCTCCTGTCTCCCTCTTCCCAGGTCCCTAAATTGGAGTTGAGGGGTCCCCAACTCCAATTCCTGAAATGTAGCCAAGTCTGGATCTCATGTTTGGCTCCAGTGGGGCGCTCTGCTTCACTTCCCCCATGCTTTCCTGCCCTCCTCACATCTACATTTGTAAAGCCCTACTAGAGTATACATATGGCACTAATACTACTAGCCACTCACACATAGTAACAGCATCTCACTCGTCCTATAGTGACTCTTTCTTATTAGAGAAAAATGAACTTAAGAAATGACATTTTGGAGAAAACTGCATGTATACAGGAGCTTCTGCACACTACTACAGAAATCAATTATTAAAATATTATATTTATAGTATCCAGTATGTATGACATGAAGCTGAATGTTCTTGTTCTGTCAGTAATATGAAACTCAAAATAAAAACATTTTATTCAGAGTAAATCCAATAAGACCATATGTTAAATGCTGTATACTTAAGCAGGCTAAACTCTCAGGACCTGAATTAGGGTCAGGATTAAAATGAGGACTGAGCAAAGCAGTTTTGGGGTATATTGTTGCTATTTTTAATGATAAGCTTATATGAATGTGCTAGAAAAATGAAACATTAGTAGCATTAAATGAATTTAAATATTAATTCTTCTAGGACATTTAAAAAAGAATATACTATTCATATTCTCTTTTTTGACAATTGGCTTGTCAACATGTTAAATATCTATTTGGCTTTGATCGTAAGTAAAGTCAATATGCAAAAGTATTTCACATGTGAATGAGCCTGCCTGTCCTGCATCTGCTCTGCACCAGTTCCAAAATTAGACTATAGAGATCTAGCAGTTCTCTCCATAAATCAAGGTATTTCTACAACCTCCGAAGCAGGGAGAGATATACACGATACAGTGAAATCATTTCACACGTCACTTTAAACCTATTTCATGGGCTTGCCAGCTACTTTTATAGTTCAGTAAAAACCTTCAATGACTGGTTTTCCTAGTGTGGTAGAGTTGGGACTCTTAGTGTCCCATGAGCGTGCTTGGTATGATTTGTGCTGTAAGCCACGTTTGTAGTGCAAAGATCGTGTGTTCACATTTTAATTTCTGGATTGAATTAAAAAATACTTTAATGAAAAGCATTCTCTTCTTCTACTCAGAAGGTTGCCAAAGAGCAATCTTTTGTCCTATTTCTGGTAGATAATTCTGTTGAAGTAAGCAGAAAGAACAGTTGTGATAAGGGGCCTGTGAGGACTTTAAATTCAGACAGCCTTGACACTTGCTAGTTCTGAGGTCTTAGCCTCCTTTCTTTACTTCTTTGAACATTAGTGTTCTCATCTGTAAATCTGAAATAACACTGCCTACCTCATGAATTTATTATAAGGATAATGTATATAAAGAGTGTGAAAGAGCACCTAACACAGGATATTACTAAATAAATATTAATTTTTCTACCCCTCAATATGGTCCATGGTTAAAAATATTTCAGTACCAATATTGGGTGCAATTCTGTCAGTGAGAATAAATGAGATCACTCTACTCCTTAAGAATATATTTTAATCTAAGTTTAGAGTACCTCAGATTTTATTTTATCTTATTAAGACCCCATAGCTGTCTCCTGAGGTTTTAAAAAGCCATAAATTATTTCAGAATACAATTGCATAATAAATCAATCATATTTTGAGGATCAACTTAAGGTTTTTATGCTTATTTGTATACTTTAATGTGTGAAAATTGATGCTTTCCATTGTGGGACTCTTGTTCTGATGGCTGCAGTGTTTCTTTTCTGGCTTTCGAACAGCAAAATGTCCAAATTATGAAAGTCACAATATTAAACCCATTAGGACACAATTGTCCACACCCAGCTTGCACGAAAGTCATTATCTACAGCTAATGGTAAAATTGGGTCTTCCCAACCCTCAAATTACTAGAAGCATTAATGCTTAGATTACATCAAGAGCTAAAAGAGCCTAACAATATTTTTGACAGTGTATTCTGTGATTGAGTTACAGTATCACTAGGTAACACACTTCTCAAACTGCAAATTGCCTTAATGTTGGAATGCTTTTCTCTAACCGGTGTGAAGAGGTGTGGTGTTCTAATTTTATTTCCCCCACTATTACTATGTCAACTCCCTGGGAAATATAGCAAAGGTAGAGTGATAGAGCTTCATGTAGGAGTTTTGCATCTAATGTTTTACTATTTAACAGGATCTGCCTGTAATATTTGCTAGGGAAGAATACGTTTGTAAAGATGAGTGCTTCCAAAACACATCACCCTATTCCTTTTAAATTAGTGTAAAATAACAAATGTACTGCAAAAGACTTTTTTTTTTTTTTTTTTAATTTGCTCCTAGTGTAGGGTGTAGCAGTTTCGGATGGATTTACTGCTTCAGTGGGTGTAGAAACAATCCTTCATTACTTCCATAACTGTATCAAGCACTAAAATATAAATTAAAATTTATGAATATTGTACCTTTAAGACCTTGGTAAACAACGTGAAGTTGCTGTTTACTATGCTCACTGACAGATTATCCTAATCGGTTTCTGTAAAGAGGGGAAGGCAGGCAAAAGATACAGCCCCTTTCTTTGAAGAAAAAAAGAAAACTCAAAACATTTTAAGTTATTTATAATGCAAAAGGTCATGGCTTACCAGGTCCGGCAAGTCAAATGAAGCTTGTTTTTAAAATTGCAAACTCTTACAGAGGCAAGCTTTAAAAATTCGTCCATAAAATTTAGTTTAATATTGAACTGTGACTTGTTACACAAATTTTGGAATCACTTGTCATCTACAGAAACTAATATGTATAATTTTCTACCTTACTGTGATCTTGTAGAATTACTATATTCTATAGAGACCATGATGTTAAAAATTGTAGAAAAACAGGTAAAATTCAGGGCATCACAACAATATGCAATGATCAATGGAATAACTACTGACAATGGAATTGTATATAATTTTTTATTCATAATTTATTCAGTCAATATTTTTTGAGCACCTACTCTGTGCTACATGTACTGTGTTACATAGAAGAGTTGCAAGGAGGCACAAACATATATGGTGCTGCCCAAATGACACTTACTGTCTAGTTGGTGAGAGAGATAGTAAACTAAAATATGACAAAAGTAAACATACAGACTTTCACCCTATGACAAATGCTATGAGGCAAAAAGAATATTATGAAAAATTTAATAGTGAGACCTATCGTAGATTCTCACATCAGGGAAGACATTTAAATGGAAATGTAAAATTCAGGTTAGCCAGGTAGAAGGGGAAGGAGGGATTAGAATATTCCAGACCAAAGTTATAACATCTGCTAAAGACCTCAGACAAAAGAGCACTATAGTTCTAAGTGTGACAAGGGAGGGAGGAGTTAATAAGATATTGGGCCTAACATGGCAGGGACTTGAGCAAAGGAGTTGCATGATATGGTCCAAATTTTAGGAAGATCCTCCATTGATTATTCTGTGATCAGTGCATTGAAGAGTGGAGTCAAACTTATTTGGAATTCTGTTGTATTAATCGAGGTAAGAGAGAAGAGTAGTTCAACTAGGTTGGTAGTGGTGGCCGTTGAAAGGTGTGTGGTTGTTTGAGATGTATTTAAGGGGAGAATTGACTGTGACTTTCTCGATTTGGATAGCAAATCGAGAAAAACTGTGTTTCATAATATTCTGTCAATTTCTTTGTTTTTTTGAGTGAAGCCATCTTTATTTTATTTCATTTTTTTTAACATCTTTATTGGAGTATAATTGCTTTACAATGGTTTGTTAGTTTCTGCTTTATAACAAAGTGAATCAGTTATACATATACATATGTCCCCATATCTCTTCCCTCTTGCGTCTCCCTCCCTCCCACCCTGCCTATCCCACCCCTCTAGGTAGTCACAAAGCACTGAGCTGATCTCCCTATGCTATGTGGCTGCTTCCCATTAGCTATCTATTTTACATTTGGTAGTGTATATATGTCCATGCCACTCTCTCACTTTGTCCCAGCTTACCCTGCCCCCTCCCCGTATCCTCAAGTCCATTCTCTACTAGGTCTGCATCTTTATTCCCATCTTGCCCCTAGGTTCTTCTGACCATTTTTTCGGTTTTTGGTTTTTCTGGATTCCATATATATGTGTTAGAATATGGTATTTGTTTTTCTCTTTCTGGCTTACTTCACTCTGTATGACAGACTCTAGGTCCATCCACCTCACTACGAATAACTCAATTTTGTTTCTTTTTATGGCTGAGTAATATTCCATTGTATATATGTGCCACATCTTCTTTATCCATTCATCTGTTGATGGACACTTAGGTTGCTTCCATGTCCTGGCTATTGTAAATAGAGCTGCAATGAACATTTTGGTACATGACTCTTTCTGAATTATGGTTTTTTCAGGGTATATGCCCAGTAGTGGGATTGCTGGGTCATATGGTAGTTCTATTTGTAGTTTTTTAAGGAACCTCCATACTGTTCTCCATAGTGGCTGTATCAACTTACATTCACACCAACAGTGCAAGAGCATTCCCTTTTCTCCACACCCTCTCCAGCATTTATTGTTTGTAGATTTTTTGATGATGGCCATTCTGACCGGTGTGAGATGGTATCTCATTGTAGCTTTGATTTGCATTTCTCTAATGATTAATGATGTTGAGCATTCTTTCATGTGTTTGTTGACAATCTGTATATCTTCTTTGGAGAAATGTCTATTTAGTTCTTCTGCCCATTTTTGGATTGGGTCGTTTGTTTTTTTGATATTGAGCTGCATGAGTTGCTTGTATGTTTTGGAGATTAATCCTTTGTCCGTTGCTTCATTTGCAAATGTTTTCTCCTATTCTGAGGGTAGTCTTTTCATCTTGTTTATGGTTTCCTTTGCTGTGCAAAAGCTTTGAAGTTTCATTAGGTCCCATTTGTTTATTTTTGTTTTTATTTCCATTTCTCTAGGAGGTGGGTCAAAAAGGATCTTGCTGTGATTTATGTCATAGAGTGTTTTGCCTATGTTTTCCTCTAAGAGTTTGATGGTGTCTGGCCTTACATTTAGGTCTTTAATCCATTTTGAGTTTATTTTTGTGTGTGGTGTTCGGGAGTGTTCTAATTTCATTCTTTTACATGTAGCTGTCCAGTTTTCCCAGCACCACTTATTGAAGAGGCTGTCTTTTCTCCGCTATATATTCTTGCCTCCTTTATCAAAGATAAGCTGACCATATGTGTGTGGGTTTATCTCTGGGCTTTCTATCCTCTTCCATTGATCTATATTTCTGTTTTTGTGCCAGTACCATACTGTCTTGATTACTGTAGCTTTGTAGTCTAGTTTGAAGTAAGGGAGCCTGATTCCTCCAGCTCCGTTTTTCGTTCTCAGGATTGCTTTGGCTATTCAGGGTCTTTTGTGTTTCCATACAAATTGTGAAATTCTTTGTTCTAGTTCTGTGAGAAATGCCAGTGGTAGTTTGATAGGGATTGCATTGAATCTGTAGATTGCTTTGGGTAGTAGAGTCATTTTCACAATGTTGATTCTTCCAATCCAAGAACATGGTATATCTCTCCATCTATTTGTATCATCTTTAATTTCTTTCATGAGTGTCTTATAATTTTTTGCATACAGGTCTTTTGTCTCCTTAGGTAGGTTTATTCCTAGATATTTTATTCTTTTTGTTGCAATGGTAAATGAGAGTGTTTTCTTAATTTCACTTTCAGATTTTTCATCATTAGTGTATAGGAATGCAAGAGATTTCTGTGCATTAATTTTGTATTCTGCTACTTTACCAAATTCATTGATTAGCTCTAGTAGTTTTCTGGTAGCATCTTTAGGATTCTCTATGTATAGTATCATGTCATCTGCAAACAGTGACAGCTTTACTTCTTCTTTTCCAATTTGGTTTCCTTTTATTTCTTTTTCTTCTCTGCTTGCTGTGGGGAATACTTCCAAAACTCTGTTGAATAATAGTGGTGAGGGTGGGCAAGCTTGTCTTGTTCCTGATGTTAGTGAAAATGGTTTCAGTTTTTCACCATTGAGGACAATGTTGGCTGTGGGTTTGTCATATATGGCCTATATTATCTTGAGGAAAGTTCCCTGTATGCCTACTTTCTGGAGGGTTTTTATCATAAATGGGTATTGAATTTTGTCAGAAGCTTTCTCTGCATCTATTGAGATGATCATGTTTTTTCTCCTTCAATTTGTTAATATGGTGTATTATGTTGATTGATTTGCATACATTGAAGAACCCTTGCATTCCTGAGATAAACCCCACTTGATCATAGTGTATGATCCTTTTAATGTGCTACTGGATTCTGTTTGCTAGTATTTTGTTGAGGATTTTTGCACCTATGTTCATCAGTGATATTGGCCTGTAGTTTTCTTTCTTTGTGACATCTTTGTCTGGTTTTGGTATCAGAGTGATGGTGGCCTTGGAGAATGAGTTTGGGAGTGTTCGTCCCTCTGCTATATTTTGGAAAAGTTTGAGAAGGATAGGTGTTAGCTCTTCTCTAAATGTTTGATAAAATTCACCTCTGAAGCCATCTGATCCTGGGCTTTTGTTTGTTGGAAGATTTTTAATCACAGTTTCAATTTCAGTGCTTGTGATTGGTCTGTTCATATTTTCTATTCCTGGTTCAGTCTCGGAAGGTTGTGCATTTCTAAGAATTTGTCAATTTCTTCCAGGTTGTCCATTTTATTGGCATAGAGTTGCTTGCAGTAATCTCTCATGATCCTTTGTATTTCTGCAGTGTCAGTTGTTACTTCTCCTTTTTCATTTCTAATTCTATTGATTTGAGTCTTCTCCCTCTTTTCTTGATGAGTCTGGCTAATGGTTTATCAATTTTGTTTATCTTCTCAAAGAACCAGCTTTTAGTTTGATTGAACTTTGCTATCATTTCCTTCATTTCTTTTTCATTTATTTCTGATCTGATCTTTAAGATTTCTTTGCTTCTGCTAACTTTGGGGGGTTTTTTGTCCTTCTTTCTCTAATTGCTTTAGGTGTAAGGTTAGACTGTTTATTTGAGTTGTTTCTTGTTTCTTAAGGTAGGATTGCATAGCTATAAACTTCCCTCTTAGAACTGCTTCTGCTGTGGCCCATAGGTTTTGGGCCGTTGTGTTTTCATTGTCATTTGTTTCTAGGTATTTTTATTCTGTCAGTTTCTATCAATTTCCCTAGTAGTTAAAATCTCAAAGATATCTTAGTCACAATATTAAAATTGCTGGAACTAGCTAGAAGCCCTAGATCCTCAGAAAGGACTGCTAGTGCTATTTTCACACACACACACACACACACACACACACACACACACACTTCATTAAAGTAGGTAAGCATTCAAAACCCACCTTTTAACTTTTTCCTAGCACATCTGCACTCCGCAATCCCCTTAACCTTGTTAGATATTAGTGTGTGGTTATCAGTGAAACCTTTTATGTGAATTCTTAAATAGCATATAACAGGCCCTAAACACAAGACTTTTGAGATCCCTACAGATGTTAGTCGTCTTTTAATAATGAAGTATGTTATTTCAACAGATGTAGATATTTGGAAAACAACTGATAGCTAATAGTTATACCTGCATTTTTGCACATAAACATCTATATTGTAAAATAATGTTATAAGGATTTTGGAGAATTAGAGGTACCAGTGTGAAGGCAAAATAGAAGATTTTAATCCTCAAAGGAATGTTAATGATCAGCATCTCTTCTAATACCATTCAAAAGAATACATTTTTGTCCATTCATATGTTCCAGGTAGTGTTGCAATTGATAGAGCATTCAGTCACTTGCTCAAAATGTACTAATCTTGAAAATTACACTGCTGATTGCTAATTTGTCAGAAATTTAAAGAAAAAACAAAGCATTCCATACAAGTATTTTAAATCAGTGCTGGCATGCATAATAGACATTTCAAGTCTGCCTATCCACCGTTTCATGGAAAGTTTAGTTACGGTAAAGATTTGGGCTTGATAATGTTATACAGAGTTCCTTTAACAAAAGAAATAGAGACATTCTTCAAGGATTAACATTTTATGAGTCAGGACGGGGGACTAGGACTTCCATTCAAATAAATATATAGGGGAAAAATCCTATGGATAGAATACACAGCTGGTGAAAAACATAATATTCCCACATACATTTCATGTCTTTTTGACATGTGTATCTTCACTGTATACAGACTTATATACATACGGACTTTCCCACGGAAACATGCCACATACATAGAAATGGAATGTGTATTTTACAAATAATTCCTTCACAGACAATCCAGGCAATAAATACTAAGTGAAGTGATAAAAACTATCTTTTTCTGTGGCTCACTCAATTATACAATATTAAACTGAATCTTTTTTTCTAATAGATTATTTTGAAGGTACTTTCAAGTCACAGAATGACCAAAAATGAATGCTGTTATAGTTCTCCCAATAGCATTTTATTGTGTCACATTTTCAGGGGTTTATGATTACCTGTCATGAGGAAAGTTTTGGAAAGACTAGTTTTCTGCTATAAGGCTCACAGGTGGAGACTTCAAGCAGGAACTAAGTCCAAATAACTAAGTAGTTGTCCTAGCATGAGCAAAAATGGCATATTTTCATCACTCTAGGAAGTCAGAGAGTATAAACCTCACCATTTCTTTTTTCTTCCTGGTGCATCATGTAAGTATTGGTAACCTTTGATTCCAGAGGATGATACCAAAAAATGAGAAGGAAAAACACAGTAAAAAGTTTTAGTTATAATTTACAAAATTCCACCTGGGAAAATTGTATAAAAATCTTAAAAAATTTGGAATCGTAATGTCTTCAGAAAGCAAAGGGCTTAAAGATATTCAGACATTACATCATTATTTTTCTTAAGTTTGCCTGAGAAATATTTAGGGGCAGGTATTTTAATGTGGTCTAACAGGGACAAAGAAAGACATAGAACAAATTTTGGCAAGGCGTAAGTTTCATCATAAATCAGCTGTAGCATTAAATATGGTATTCAGAACAAAACCTAAGCTTTCTGAATCTTCCTTAACTGTACAGTTAATCTTGATATATTTGAAAACAATATGATATTACGTTGCTTACGTATAAGAACAATGTTATTAATGTAACTCATCAGCAAATAGAATATATGCTTTAAAAGCTGTTTTACTGGATAAGTTAGAGGAGAAATATACTTAAAACATTTTGATTTTGACTTTCCTCATTCTCCCCTACATAATTAAAATAACCTAATGCGTGTAAAGACAAAACAATAATGAAGCCAAGAAGACTGTATTTGGTAACCCCTCAAGGCAGTATCTGATACAAGTTGACACAATTTCTAATCCCCTACCTTAGAGAAATTCCCAAAGCGAAAAAGATGGCCTACTTGAGGTCCAGTGTTTTTGTCAAGTTGTTTGGGAAGAACAAGGCACACCTGCCCAAAGTACACCAACTTCATAAAATGTAGAAGCTCTGGACTGGGAAGGCATAGAGTTGATGAAAGCTAAAATATATTCAGATTCTCCCAGAAACTTTGGAGTAACTTAAAAAAAAAAAAAAGCTATGAAAATCTAATGGGAATTGAGAACATTTGAGTCTAATTAAGAGCGACACTATTTTTTGTAGCCTTGGATATGCTGATCCAACCATAGGAAGAATCCTGCAGAAGGAAAATGTTGCATGGGAAAGTGTGTTGATAGATAGGTCTTGAGTTGGAAGTATGAGGTCACTGGTTTATATCCTGAGGAGAAAACCTGGACATATTCCATGAAAAACAGCTGCTTTAGTAAAATGTAATGTCTTACACACAAGTGGAATTAAACTAGCTACTGTCATTTTAAGGATTCCACAACTCTCCAAGAGAGGTGGATGTTTGGACTCAAGCCTTTCAGATTTGCTGCTTCAGCACGAAAGTATAATTTTCCTTGAAATAAATCAATAACAGAAAAAAATACATTTCAGTCAGAGTATATACTTTATGACTTGAATTATTTACATTTATTGAGACATGATTTATGGCCCAGGATGGGGGCTATCTTGTGTTTCATGTTTACTTGAAATGAATGTATATTGTATTCTTGTTTGGTGGAGGGTTCTACAAATGTCAGCTAGGTCAAAGTGGTTGACAATGTCATTTCAGTTTTCTGTATCGTTGCTGATATATATATATATTCTATCAATTATTTGAAAAGGATTGTTGATATCTCTGAATATAAAAATATTTCTTTGTGTAGTTCTGTCAATTTTTGCTTTGAGTATTTTGAATCCCTCTTATTAGGTGAATAAACATTTTCTATTATTATGTCCACTTAGTTTTAAAAAAGTGTAGGTTTTTTTCCCCTGAGAGCTCTGTAGAACTTCAGAGATCCCCCAAGATCATATTTGACTTCCACTGAGAAGTGTCTTCCCAACTATGGGAGTAGGGGAGTTGGGCTTGATTCCACCATTCTCTGAATCTCAGCACACCCCACCCACGCTCACCCTACCCCTCCTTTTTTAAATACCACTCTTATTGTTTTAATATATTTACAGGGATATATTATCATTTTAACAAAAAATAATGTTTAAAAACAAAAACATTACTCCTCCCCCCTAGTTTCAGATCCTTGTAAGTTGTGTTTCCTATAGCGAAGAGAGTTACCGACTGCTGGGCCGCACCCCACAGGCCTGCAAGCCTGTAGTTGCCCCGCCTCCAGACCGAAGAAGAAACCCAGAGACAGTGACAGAGACATCAATTTATTGGACAGGGGAAGCTTAAGCAAAAGAAGTTCTGGAGGGACACTCCACCATTTACAGCAGAGGGCAGGCAGGACATATCTGCAGTCTTCTCTACCAGCGGGAGGAGGCTACCATTTACAGAGGGAATTGACATCAGGTTGGCTCATCAGTTACCAGGGAAACCAGGAGCTGGGGCACGCCCCTCACAGCCCCTCGGGTTAACGAGCATCACAAGCGCAGATGTTTCCCTTTAATAAACTAGCAGGTGGAGCTGTTCTGGCCTAAAGGGCATGGGGCAGGCACGTTCATGTGAGTAGGGTGCAGATGAAGCAGGGACTGGTCCAGAGTGGATGTACAAAGAGCAAGAGAACAGTCATCTTGAGTGGCTGACCGTACACCAACCCCCAGGGATTGGATGGACGCCAGCTGGCTCCTTTCCTTGCCTGGTGCCACTCACGCCAATTGAAGGAGACCAGGTTCGGCAGAGCAGAAATTTTATTTGTTGATCAAGGTATGAGAAGGGAGGAAGATGGAGGGGATGGAGGCGGGAAACCTTTAAGGGGAGGGTATGCCATCAGAATTGCGGAAAGGGGTGGAGACTTACAGAAATAGCTGGAGTATGTGCAGTCCTCTGCACATGGCAGGCACTAATTGTGCCTAGCAAAGTGCAGGCCCCCCACTTGAGCGGAGGTCTCAGGGTGGTAAGGAAGCAAAGGAAACTTTCTAATCCTTTGGGTCTCGTCTGCGCAGGCGCGGCCGTCGTGGTCAGACTGGAACCGGTTCAGGGCGGCTGACTGTCGCCATCTTGGCCCTGTTTGGCTACGGCAGATTCTGCGGTTTTGCTTCTGTGGCGTCTGCCTTCGTTTCTGTTAAACTGGTACAGCAGTGGGCATAGGCTGACGGATTGTGGTGTGGGGAAAAGAAAGTAGGTTAGTCTCTGTACTGGCGTGGGTCTCTTTCTGGGGACGAGAGGACGCCGTCAGAGAGCCCCAGGCCATTTACTGGTAGATAATTCAGCCTCCGCAGCTGGACCCAGGTGGTGCTCCATGCGTCGTCATGCTGTACCCATGGCTCCAGGGCCTGGCCTGGAGGAGATCCCTGACTCACAGGACCGGCAAAGCCACTGCACAGGATGCGCGGAAGGGAAACGGGTAGGTTGCCCTGGGGCCCGGCTGTGGAGATGCCAGGTTGGGCATACAGTAGGTGCTGACAAAGTGCTTAGGGATTTGGAAGCTTCGCCCTGTGCAAGCCTCACTGGGGGTTTTGTACAGCAGAGCCTTCTCGTGCCAGGAGCAACGCTCTGTTTAAAGGGCATTTCAAGGAAGCCAGCTAGCACCCGAATAGTTATGATTACGGGTCCCAGAATTTGGTCTGTGTCTGAAGGGGCCGAGAGCAGGAGCTGGGCAGGAAGTATCACCCAAATGTGAGTTTTAGGCCTGACCGGACCCCTCCCTTTCTTTGAGAGCGGGCACTGTCCTCTTAGCTTGGGGGCCTGGCTATCAGCTCATGCTGCCCACGGGGCTCACTTCCCCACCTGGCTGGAAGGGATGATGGTCATCCTTCAGAAAGGCCTGCCTGGCAGGAGGATCCTGAATGCAGTGATCAATTAGCTGTGTCTGCCGTGGGTGCAGGAGGGAGGAATGGCTACATATGTGCCCAGAATTTGTCATCACTCATCAAAATGCCTGGTCAAGGCCCCACCTCAGATTCTGCTCACACAGAAAAGCATCACAAGACAGAGATGTCAGCTAATGGCTACACGCCGGCCTGTGGCTACAGCCCTGTGGATGGCCGTGAGGACCCCTCTGGCCTGAATACACGAGAGCAGCTACCCTCACCCACTGAGCCACCCCCAGGAAGGCTCCCCACCCCCCCACCACGACATATGGACGCCTTTCTTGCTCTAAGGCCGATTATATATATCAGAGAATTGACATGTATATATGTGCCTGATATATATTACAATACATACAATGTTTTTACAAAATGTACCATTTTACAAAAAAATGAGTTGGCTGAAATGTACAGGTATCGATATATTTTAAAACCAAGAAGCAAAAACAAAAAAATGGTCTCTTGAAACAAAGTGACTTTGTTTTATTTTTCAATTCTAGACGTATGATTTAAATTCTGGGAAATCATCCAAATTTTTTATTCAGACAATGGCTATTAATCAGTTTTGGCTGAATTCGATATTAAATATTTGTTAAGTATGTGTTTCACTAATTTTATGGCCTTTCTCAGTGTTCTAATTAAATAGATCCTTTTTTTAAAATTTGGAAATGCATATTTTTTTACAAGTTAAAATTATACTAAGGAATCTACCGAAAACATGGGGTATTGTTATTACAATACTGTTACCCTCCAATAATTAAAGGAATTGAAGACAACACTAGTGCACAAAGAAAGGAATTGGTCTGTACTCAGTTTTCAGAATACTTAGCCTAGGTAGATAATGTCTGTGATTTCAAGAAAATTCCCACCAAACTTCTTCCCAAATATTTTAACATCCCATTATTTATTCATGTTATATTTTTAAAAATCAATTTCTGCCATTAATATGATAGCATCTCCCTGAATATTCCTTGAAAAAGAATGCTTTTGTATTAAAAGGAAAAAGAGACTCAGTGTCATACAAGGTAGGTAAACATTGGGTTTAATAGTTTCCTTAAGCAAATTTCCTTACCTCCAAAAGTCTTCAATGTCTTAATTTGAAGTATAATATAATGATATATGTAGTATTCTCTCAAACTCATTTTCTCATGGAATCCTTTATTCCATGAAGCATCAGAAGAATCTTGTTTTATAGAAATATACCTGTATAGCATCATTCATTCATTCATTCATCTACATGTATGTTTGCTTTCATTAGGCAAAGAGACAGGATCAACAGTTCTTAATATATAGATAATGTCAAGTAAGTGTCACAGAAAATATTTTCTAACTTTTGTCTGGGATACTTAAGATTTTATAGCCACATGCTTTTCCTGTTTAGTTTTCTGTTTACTAATCATAAGAAATATAGTAGAAGGTAGAAAGAAAATAAAAGACTTTATGATTAAAATTAAATTTCACTACAGTATTATTTTGAACCTCAACTAGAGTATTTAAAGAGGAAGTTCATGATAGAATTAATTAATTAACAAAAAATACATTTAAGAAAAGATGGGCCACAAAAACAGTATAAGGCCAAGTATAAGAATCCATTTAAGCAGAGATTAAAACATGCGCGTTTTTATTTTTTATGGTCTTTCTTTTGGGAAGAAAATAGGCATTTTTTTAATCCCCATTTTGTCCTCACATGAGTATAAGGTAAGAGTTCTAAGGTCAGTGATAATTCTGCTGTAATGTATATTAAATCAATGTGTGTACTTTTTCTGAATGTTACAAGTCAACTGCTGATAGTTCAAACGCTCTCTCTTTCTTTGATGTCTGCAAGGATGATAACCAACTGTACGGGATGTGGATGATGTGCCTTTCCTGATAGATCCTCTTTTGACTTAGTCTGTTAATTGCTCCTTTTGCAATAAGAGCATTTTCAACTACCTGAATCAAGACTTTCATAATATCACTTAGTGGTTCTTGACAGCTAATGAAGTGTCAAAGCAGGGCTGATAAACTCCAGAGCCTATCAAGAGGGCTGAGTGTAGCATTTTTTAGATTCTGATTTACTAAATGAGGTGGAAGTCATTATGGTCATCAAACAAACTCAACTATGAACTTTTAAACTAATTTCTTGGTTTTTTTAAGGAGAAGTAATTTCTTCTTATTGAGTACTTAGAAATGGTAAGGCAACAGTTATATTGGGAAAAATTAGAAAATCTTTCTCAATTTTGTAATTATACTAGTTTCTACCACTTTTTGAGTTTTATCAGTAGTGGCATTTAACTTAATAAGAAACAAACGTCTGTTTTAAATAACACCCTTACAACATTAATATAAAATTAAAATAAATTTTTAAAATCTTGGAAATCTTGTTTAAAATGCATTGCTGCTTAGGGACACAGCCAAATACATAACCTCAACTTCTAAAGCAAGTTTTGTGAGGTGGAAGTTCATAAGTTGCTCTTTTCATAACAATTGATTAGTTTGAATAGAAAGTTAAAGTATGTGTCTTTGAAAAAATAAACATGTTCCAATTTTAAGTATATAAAATTACTTTCTATTATTTAATCCAAAGTTTAGTGATAACAATATTGTTATAAAGACATGATCTACAAAGATAATCTATTAACTATTTACATGCAAAATAAACAAGTATCAGGAAAATGAAAGTATTAAGATATCAGTGACCTTAGATAATGTTAAAGGACTCTAGTTGCTCACATTGAACTACTCCGAGGGTTTTATTAGGACTGAATAGCACTAACACACACTTTCTCTCCCTGCAGGTCTAAAGGCAAATTTTACCCCTATTGTTCTCTGCATTCAGACTAATGGGAGTGTCTAATTTTGAGTGTGTATTGTGGCCAGCAGGGATTAAAGGGAGGTCATGTTTCGCTCTAAACAAGGTTTATTACTTATCATTCTAACATTGTTATTAGTGCTTTGTTTTGGTTTTTCTTTTGCTGTTTTTTTAAGAGGAAAACAGCCACATTTCCTGATGAAGTATAGAAGAAAGTTTAAAAAGAACTTAAGCTGTTTTTTTTTTTTGCCTACTCTTGAAAAAGAAGTAAATCTATTTCTGAATTAGATGTTTGTCTTGTGGGGATAAACGTCTCTGTGTCTTGTATTGGTCTAGAGAATCTTCAGTGTCTGCTGTCCTGTCCAGTCCAGAGATGTGCTTGATTTAATGGGCCCTGGGAGAGCAAGGATTTTCCACAAAACAAGCTGGATTTTTAGCTTCATCCTAGGGAATCACTTAGTTGTCCTTTGGGCTCTTAAACCAAACCTGGCTCACATTATATTTAATTTCAATCCCAGAACAGTTCTAAACACGACCCAATCTTGGAATACATTTACAGTGGAATGTTTATGGAAAAGAGAATAGAATAATTTAAACTTGTCTCATTTTCTGTATAAGGTAAAATTCTTAAATTATTTTGTTTGTATACAAAATTAATTTTAGAAGTAGTACTATCAGATAACTTTACAAAAAAATTATTTTGGCAGAGAAGAATATAGGAAAACTTAATTTTTCCCAAATTATCTATATAATAATCCTATTTACCCCCTTTTCATTTGTGTATGTAGAAAAATTATAAAATGTCAATGAATTGTTATGAACTAATTTCATTAGGGCATCTGACTTCCATTGCTTATCATTGCTGAAATGTGCTCACTTCAAAATTAAATACATTATTAGGGGAAAAATACTTGAGGAGTTCCATCATAAATAGGATATTATTGTCACTAAGATTAGAATGTCCCCAGAACACATTGTGTGGTTTCATCTAGAGACTCTTTGAGTTCATTGGTTTTCAACACCATCCTCTCTCATCTCCCTCCTACCCCTCTGTAGGGAAATCTGATTCAAACAAAATCCTTTTATAAGTAAGCCTGAAGCCTTCATGATCAAAATTCTAGTTATAGAGGTGGGACATTCTAGTTATAGAGGTGGGACATGCCAAGTGAATGCCCGCCCTCCCCACATCCCCCAGAAATGACAATTAAAAAAACATTTCAGGTGAACAACTTCTATTTTTCAACTGACAAACTTAAATTGCATTTGTTTGTGGCACTCAGATACTAATAGTTTAGAGAATGAAGAGACTAGGAGTAGTAAGGGCAGCAGGATAAATTATGAGTTATCTAACCCATATGCACTATTTTACATGATAAACATATCCATTTTATCCACCTAATTGGAAATCCATCTATTCATTCATTCAGTAAACATACAGTAAACACCTTTGTCAGCCAAATCTGGGGTTTAGGTAACTCGTATCCCCAGCCACACACAGCTGCCTCTTGGATTTGGTTACTTGATTTATCCTTGGGAATATTCACATCATCTCCTGGACTTCCTTGTGACCTTCTCTCTCCCTCACAGCTCTAAGAATTAAATAGATTCTTGTCTCAGTTACAAAGGGACACCCACAAACACTGAATTACATATGTTCTCTAGTAAGTTCACTCTTGGACATACCAGTTTTTGTCAGTGATTAAGGAAAACTTTTTTTGCTCCCATAAATGTGTTTTGGGATGGAAATAATGGAAAAATACTGATAAAATACTCAATTTATTCAATAAAAGGTCATTTGCTCAGCATTAAGGCAATTCAAATAAATCATTCTTAAGCAGTTTAAAAAAAATTCTTATAGTGAGCATATGCAACACATAATGGATGACTAAGTGGTTTATAACTATTTAATTCTCCATATGTGTATATTTTACACAGTTTTGTTACTGGAGAAATGAAATATTCAATTTGTAAGTATCAGAAAAAGTTTGCTTTCTTTTAGTCATGTGGGGAAATGCTAGTTATTTGAAGAACACACTGAAACATATGCTGTGGTGTATGTAAATGGAATGACCAAGACTGCCTGAAAAATCAAACTTTCAATTATGTTAATCAGATAAGCGTCCTTTTTTTTTTACTTTGCTAATGATACAGTGCTTACCACTCATAGGCAATTAATGCACAGTTGCTGGTGAACTCACTGATGATGGAAACCTGCCTGTAAAGGAGCCTTACAAATAAAACAAAAGACAGAATCTAGAAACAAATTTTAATCCTAGATCACTAGCCCATCACTTAAAGCACCAAATTAAACTGATTTGAATTGTAAAAGAAGTATCTACATTTCAATTCTAAATTTTTACTGACTAATCATCTTGCACAGAAATGAGTGATCAGTTATAATATATGTTTGTATTAATAATTTTTGTCCACATTGAAACATTTAGTTGATTTGTATAATGATGACATTTAAACTTTCATTGTTATTCTTCCAAGAAGTAAAAATTAACATTATGCATTAGTTATTTTGTAAATTGTTTCCAACTTTTTTTTTTTGATTATATGCCTGTGCCCTAAACTTACTGCCATCAGCTATCAGGCAGCAAAAATAAGGAGAAAAAATTAAAGTTACAATTTTTTAGAGATTTATTTAGAAAGAGGATTGAACTGAGAGCTAGGAGACCTGAATTTAAACCTGGTCTCTGCAACTGTTAATGGTAGAGTCACTCATGCTCTTTTGCAAATGGAGGCAATCAGACTACAATCTGAAGTAGATCTCAAATTCAATAATTAATTATCTAGTTAATCATTTCCTCTACAGATAATTAGGTCCATATGCCACTGTGGTAACTTTATATCTAAAAGAACTAAACACATAGTCTAATGCCCATGCAGATAAATGGCATGCAGTTAATGCATTCGTGTGTGTAATGGTCAAAGTGTGTGAGGCATCAGAGGAGGGAGTGATACCTACTAATTCTTAAGGCTTTCATAGGAGAGATGGCTTCTAACTCTACCTTGAAGCATGAGAACATGGGAAATAAACTAGAAGCAAGAGGGGGGAGGCTAGATTTAGAGAAGAGTAAAGTGGCCATTTCTGATAGAGTTGTGGGAACTTATAGAAATAGGCATAGAACAAGGTAGCAAAGGAAGATTAGGGACTGTGGCTTTTATTAGGGAGACTGAGCGAAGGTGATAGTGGTGGGTGTAGGTGCTTCTTTTAAAAATAAAAACATTACATTTTTGAAATTGGCTCTGGTCAATTTTTATAATAATGCCTTGAACAATATGTTAAAATTGAGAGAAATTGAAGATAGGGGACCAGTTAAACTATTGCTATAAACTGTAGCAATAAACTATTGCTATTGCAATAATTTCTATGTTTAATGTTACTAAACCAAACTCTGAAAAACTTTATTCATATGATTATTATATATAAAATGACTATAGTAGTGCTTAGCACATAGAATATTTTAAAATAGCCATTTTATAGCCACATTATAAATAATTTAGGGTTTAGATGGCATAATTTTATTGGTTATTTGAATGTAATATATAATTAGAAAATCTAGTCTATAATCTGACATATAATACATATCACAACATTTACTTATTCCTAGATGTTATTATATTTACTTTTTCTGAGTTTTTGCTGCCTTTTTTTTTAAAAGGTGTTTCAAATACTATTTATTGAGACACTTGCTTCTATGTGCCAAGACGAGGTATATACCAGGAAAAGGTTCTAGGATTAGGAATACAAATATAGGTAAAAGCAGCATATTTTAACTCTAGAAAGGGAGCCAAAAAGATAAAGCGGTGATTAACCTACATTATTACATGGTACTGTTTCACAAAGGAAGGCATGATATACTGTCCCTTAGGAGGCTGGAGAATTCACAGAAGAGGCGTAACCTAGATCCTGAAATCTGAGTAGGTTCACACGGTAAGTGAACTCGGAAACCATTGGGAGATAGACCACATTCTAAGCTGTGGTAACTATAGATAGCAGACCATTGAGGTAACTGGAAACAATTCTACCCATGCATGTGTGTGTGTGTAAATATATATATTTATAAATCGTTATATATAGGTACATACACACAATCTACTGGTGAACGAGCCCAAAAACGTGTGGAACATACAAAGGGCTCAAATGATACGTTGGAAATTTCTAGGCAGGTTTTAAAGAGGCAAGTGATGTAATATCTGTGCTTTGAAGTTTGATCCATTCCTTGTTTGAATGAATATATTACTAAGAAGTTGTTATTGCTGTAGTTTCTTGAATTGATGGGTGGTCTGTATCCTTAAACCTTGCAAGTTTCCGAATGTCTGATATTGCCTCTCTTTCTTGCTGGGTATAAACTTATTGAGTCACATATGTTTTCAGTTGGGTATTTGCACAAATTCCTGTTTTGTTTTCTGGCAAATAATCTTGCTTTCAATAAGGATGAAGCCCACCTGATAACTTGCCTTCAATAGGTGACTGGGTTTTTATTAATGGATTCCAAATATATTCTTCCTTTATTTAGGAAGTTCCATAACTGATCCTCTGTAAGATTAGATTTTCCTGGCAGATGGTGACATTTCAGTCTGCAGATACGTTTATTTTTAGGTTTTATTTCCTATCTTTTATTCTTATTCCCAATCAATTTCATCTCTTTCAATGAAAATTTGATTTTGTTATTACTTAGTTTGGAACTTTGGCAACAAGACTCAATCCTCTCTCTTCTTTGTCAGTTCCTCTTTCCTATGCTTTTCAATTGCATTTTGGTCAACTTTTTATCTCCTGACAGTGAGTGAGCGAGCTGGAGGAGTTCACTCTCTCACTGTTGGAGTATACAATTGTTGTTTTGACTTGAAAACAAGCTTCACATTTTTTAATATATTTTCTTCTAGGAAAATATATTCTTTCGTATTTTGGCGATTGGTGTGTGTCTTGTGAAACTCCATCAAAGACACTGTGGAGTAGTCTGGTGTTCACACCTTCTACTCCTGCTTTCACTGTAGTTTACCTACAGTGATTTCCTTTAGTAGAAGGATAATGCACACACAGTAAATATTGAGCATGTGTGTGTTATTAGAACAGTACTTGGCATATAAGTGTTTGTTATGATGTTGCTGCTGCTTTTGTACTTTAGCTGTACTTCTGCTTTTTATGGACATTTTCCAGTAATTTTATAGCCATATAGACTCCTACAGCTTGTTTATGTAATAAAGCATTTATGGATGGAAGGTTTGTGATTCGTTACATTTTAGTTACTAATTACATCATACCTGGGATATTTGTTTTGTAGAAAGATTATTCTGGAGGCAGTGCATAACATGGCTTGTTGGTATAAACCTAGAAAGGAAGTTCTATTAGAAGATAATTAGAATAATCAAGGGAAGAAATTATAAGGAATTGAACTATGAGAGTGGCAGTGAGGATATAAGCAAAAGCAAGTTACAGGAGAAATTATAGTGTTGAACAAAACTGAAGTGATGGAATGGGTCTCTGGATGATGAAGAGGCTCTGGTTTGTACAATTCTTTGGATGAGTGATACTTGCAACCAATTTAAAAATGTACAGAAAGGTGATGATGTAAATGGAAAAAAGAAAAGGGAGTGAGTTCTGATCAATTCCTGCAGACTCTGAGATACTTGTGCAATATGTAAATAGAGGTTACTAGTAAGCCTTTGTTTGGCTTTTAGGGGGAAAATCTGTCTTTGAAGACATACATATGAGACATGTCAAAATACTGCTAGTGACGAAAGCCATAGTTGTGGATAAGATTATACACAGAGCTATTATTGTATAAAAAGACCAAGTACAGAGCAAATAAAATAATATAAATATTTAAGAAACTCTTAACTAAGGTGAATTATGTGATAGTGAGAGGTAACCAAACTTCTCAACAATCAGTTCTTAGTGTTCTCCAAAGCATATTCTTATATTTCTCACTTTTTCTTTTCAATGATCATTTCTTAGTATTCTCAAAAATTCTGCCGCCTTAGAGGTAGTGCAGAGGAGGACAGAGCCTGGCCTCTGGTGTCAGGAATTAGAATCTTGACTCTGTATCTCACAAGCTTTATGACCTAGGATATTCCCAATATCTATCTGAGTCAATTTCTTCATGAGAAAATATGGAAATGAAAATTTCCACCTCAAATCGTTGTTGTGGGCCTTACATAAATATACTAATAAATCATTCAGCAGTTTTTTTGGCACATAATAGGCACTGAAAACTTATTTCCTTTGTATTTTCTCTTCTGTCTACTGGTTTTTATTCATGTCCTCTTACACTTCCATGTAAGAAGGTTAAAAAACTAGTCCTCGATGAACAAAATAAAGTCAGAAAAATAAGGTGAATTTTCCCACAATATAACTTTATTAATCTCTAAAAATTATTCTTTATTTGTGTTTTTTTGGTCCTTTCTAAACTTTTTGCTGATTAAGTATGAAATGATAATGATAGTAAATAGCACTTGTTTTGTTGTTTTGTTTTTATAGTGCAACCTTTCCTTTCAGCCCTTATTTTGTTTTTGGAAATGTAATAATAATCTAGGGAGTGATGAAATACAGAATCTCAAAATTTTGGGACCTTGATGAACTTTCCAATATTTACAAATATCTAGATGTGATCATCATTTAGTCAAAATATTTTGGCATCATATAGACCCAAACTTTGACTACTTTAAATAGCATCTTTGTTCTATGAAAAGGACAAAGTTCAAGTCATGGAAAAAGGACATAAGCCTAAAGCCATCAGTGAATACAGGCAGTTTGTTAGAGTCCAGCAACTGGTGGGGTCCTATTACCTTTCATGCTATAAAACTTAGAGAAGGGAGGGTATTGAAGGGAGGGAGAAAGGAAGGAGGAGCGAAATAGAAATGTCATGGAAGTCAGAAATATAGAGAACAGGATGGCTATTGTTTGGATTTGAGGTTAAGTGTACAGCAGTTTTCTATCCAACTATGAGAAAGTCTAGTTCTGGGCGGTCTTGCATTCTAGAAAGCAGTATTCACTTTATTGCCTTTTTGAAATCTGATTCGATCATTGTAATGTAATCATCTGTATAGATCTGTGCTTATCCTAAAGATAATCAAGATACCACAGGAACTATACAACTTTCTTATGTAGAGCTGAATCTACATATGTGATTTTGATGTAAATTTTGTCACCTTTTATTCTTTTCGTATATTAAATATACAAGAAGAGCATTAACTTATAAAATAATTTTTCAGTATCTTAACGTACTGATAGTGACTGCTAACAATGTCTTTTCCTTTTTCTTTATTCAAATAGAGCTACATTAGAGATCCTGATGTATTCCGGGGGAAAAGGCAAATCTGAAAATTTATAAATAAATAAGTATAATGAAAATGACAATTGACTCATTAGAAGAGAATCACAGTTCTTCTCCCATGATTATATTCTGATTAAAGAACAGATCGATTAAAATTTCTTTTCTCCTTTTGCTGCATGATATTAGATTTAAAAAATCTATCAAATGGACTTTGTGTCTTGAACGTCGTAAGATTCATAAGATTTTTTAGTATTACATCATAAGAGAATGCAATCTATTTATAATTGAAAACAGTGCTGCTTGAAATTATATGAATTGATTTTCCCTTCCAGAACATCTATACACTTATGCTTACTGTCTGCATTGTCTTATAGCCTGTCATAATAATAATGGTGATAATAGGTAGCATTTATTGAACACAGACTATTTGCTTGGCCTTGTGACCACTTTATCTTTCATTTTGTCATTAAGCAAATTATAGAAACACTAAATCATTTGGTGAATCTGGAATAAACAAAATGTTTGCTTAATTATCTTTCAAATTTAAGAATACGTAGTTCATTAAGAGTGCTTGTCTGAAATGGCACTTTTGATTACAGTCCTACATTTACTTTTCTCTATGGTTGACACGGCATGTAGAAGTTGAAATGTCTCAACAAGGAAAAAACTGAATTGCACCCAAAAAGAATTTGTACCTTTGTATGCTTTAGTCTACTAGGATTCACCAAAGTCGAGCTGATTCTATAGAAATTTAGGTTTTTCTAAAGTAACATTTGTTGTTGTTTGACTAAATGTGAACATAGGCAAGATGTAAGAAAGTAGTGGAGTATTAAACATCTCATATTACTGAATATTAATTTTAGTTCCAATACCAAGTTGTGTAATGGTAAGATTTACATAACAGAAGCTGAAAAGAAACACCTAAAATTCTTTGACTCTAAAGGAGTAAAGTCCAAGTTGAAGTTATTTAATATCAATTGCAGCTGAACATGTCTACATATAAGGAAAATAAAATGATACATTTAAGTTAAAAATCATAAAGGAAAACAGAATATTTAAAAATGTGAAATCTAGACTTTGAGAAAAAAATCTCTGATTTTAACCTAGGTTTTTTCACCCTGAAAAGTGGTGAGATAATCTAAGCAATCCAGAATTTGCCCTGGCTCACTGCCAAGAAGGTCTCAAAAAGACTCCTCTCTCAGTTACAAAGCAATGTGTGAAGTCCCTGATACAGAGGAACATCTAAAGAAATTGTAGCAAAAGGAATGATGAGGCAAAGTTAAGTACATTTGAAAGGAATGTAGAATAGCTGCTAACCTGTACTCCAGGAAAAATTGCCTTTTTGTTTAATGAAATGATCCAGCAGTAACATTTTTTAAAGTGTAGTTTGTTTCTAGAGTGATTTCACATGTAAATGACTAAAGACTTTCTCTAAGTTGTCGGTACCTAGGAACCAATAATTTTCCCTGAACTCAACCTGTAACATATTTTTCAATTGTATGAATATTTTCATTGTTTAAAATTGTGATATAGAAAGTCATTATTTTTGCTATTTAAAGTTCAGCATACAGAAGTTGGCAAACAAAAAAGAATACTGTTCTTAATATGACCATTACATTTAATATTAATGTAAATCAAGGAGCATAGTGCTCTTCTTATTTATCCCTTCACCATACAAAATTACTGATGTTAACAAGTTAGCACACTTGGTAAGAAAGTAGAAAAGTACTTTTTTCATTCAGCTCCATCTGGACCCTAATTTCCTACTTATAGTCGAGAAGATCAAACATTAATATTTAACCTCTACTTATACAAACAGGTAATCTTTAACTGAGTGTTTACTATGCAAACTATTGCAGTAATTGTTTTATGAATTATCTAATTTCACCTTAATAATAACTCTTGGGAGATTTATTATTAACCCCATCTTCCAGAACTCGAGGCCCAGGTAGTGTAAGGAACTCATGCTAGTTTACACACCTTGTACGTACTGAGGTGGTGCTTGTGTTTTCACCTGTAACTGTGACTCCATGTTCTATGGCTGTAGTAGTTGTCTTCCTATAACTTCTTCCACATTATGCTTAGACCTCTCTTTCATGGTTTCTATGCATTTCAAATTAAAATCAATCCTTGTGTCTCTTAAATGACCCTCCCAATGATTAATATCTCTATGTAATTTTCTTGGTTTAGACTCAGCTGGCTTTTTAAATTTTTTTAGTTTGCCTAGCTACCTATAGTTTAGTCTCTCTGGTATTAGGGTAGAATTATAGTGTTTAGAATTGGAAAAAAGAGTGAAGGTTATCTAGTCTATTTGATAAACAGATCTCTTTATACAACCTTTCAGTCAATGCATGAATATATCCAGGGATACAGCCCCTGTCTCTGGTAATAGCCCTTTCCATCCTTACACAGCTCAGGGTGCCTGAAATATCAGTCTTACATTGACTCTCTGTAGCATTGATCCTTTACAATCATTTCGTGAGAGGAATGGCATTTACATTCAGATATCATGTGGTGGATTCTCTGTTCTTTCTCTCTGGAGACTCACAGCTCTCATTTATTTCTGATGATGACTTGCATGAATGAAACTCCCTTGATCTATTTCTTCCTTCCCTCCTTCCTTCTATTCTTCCTTCCTTCCTTTTTTTTTTTTTTTTTTTTTTTGGTCAGAGGTAGAGAATAAGATAAGACAAGCCCAGTATTGTACTGTTTCTCATGAAGAAATTAGAAAAGCATCTTTTAACAATGTATTAACAATTAATTCTTCTAATTTTGTGAGTAAGATGTATAGGTAGGTAGGTAGGTAGGTAGATAGACAGGCAAGCGTTCAATTTAATATTCATGACCTGGTAATATGGAAAAGAAACCATGTGAGTTGTGGATGATGAGCTATTAACTATATATCTCCTTACGTGAGGGAATGTTAATTCTGGTAGATAACTCATTTATAGGAATGATTGTAATAATTGACAGTGTGATGCAGATTATGAGTAATTCAAGCAAAATATTACAAATAAATTAATTCTATGAGAATTCTTAGGGATTGCATTTGAACTAGCTTGGAAGAGGGATACTATTTTCTGTAGGTGGCATATAGTTGTGTCAGGAACAATGGCAGGAAAGGCTAATAAGTGGACGACCACAGAGCATGTTTTCCTGGAGGGTTGTGGACATGAGAAAGAGTACTGCGGTGGGGTCTAAACACAGATGGTGTTGATCTGACCTTTAAGGCTAAGTTAAGGAGTTTGAACTTTATTCTCTATTAAAATAATATTTTTGATAAGATGGAAAAGGCAATAAGAGAAATAAAGCAGGTAACTTATCAAATGACTAATGTCCTGGGATAGGGCTGGGACATTGAAGCGGAAGGGTCTTCATTTCGGCTTCCTCTCCTTGGAAGGCACATTCTACATTTTATGGAGGCTGATGAAAAGGTTCTGTGTGTGCACGGTAAAAATCTGAATCATTGATTCAGGACACATTTCTGGAGCCTCCTCAACATTTCTATCCCATAAGAGATGGGTTGTGGTGGTATATATATATATATATATATACCTAATTTCAATTGAAGCAGATAAAGAAAACCTCTTTGGTGATGATCAACACTTACCTCTCTAGTGAAAAGGTGGACTTACTGTTATATCTATCTGAAGATGTTTTTGTCACTTAAGGTGTAGGTCTAAAAAAGTTCAGTATTTGCCTGTTCACAACAAAAGCAAATTGGAAATCAATAACAAACTGAAAAATTGGGGTCATGTAGTAAAATTTATTTAATTCAGTGTTTTCATAAAAGCCTAACTCAGTTGATCTATTATATATGTCAGTTACAAAATATTACAAAGGATTTAGATGGTGAAGTTAATGATTTAATGGTCAAAAAGACGTAAATAAAAAGAGGCGTCAAACAACCTAGGAGGTTGAACAGTGTTTTCCCCACACTACCTCTGCTCTGTTGGTCCCTATGCTTATCCTTCTAGCAATGACTTGGAGCAAATGAAACCACTTAAACAAGTCTTAGTAAAGTTAAAGACATTTTGTATACAAAGTGACCATTCTGATCTATTACTACATGGAGAGATTGCACCAGCCCAGTTGTTTGGACAAGGTATTTCTCTCCTTTCTTGTGTAGGAGTGTGTGGTCTTGAATATGAAATCAGCAAACTAATGGGAGTATAACTCCCACTTCAATGAAATGTAAAGAAGTCCTGTATATTTTTTACTACCACAAAGAATAACCACTGATTTGTAACTACAGCAGGCAGCAGCCTCATTACCATGTACCAATAGTCTGTGTTCATATAGGACCTCACATTAACACCCAATGTCTTGCTTTGTTACCTTGCAGAAATGTTGGAATCCAACAATGTGATCACTTTCAATGGCTTGGCAAACAGCTCCAGTTATCATACCTTCCTTTTGGATGAGGAACGGAGTAGGCTGTATGTTGGAGCAAAGGATCACATGTTTTCATTCAACCTGGTTAATATCAAGGATTTTCAAAAGGTATCTTTATTCTAATATATGTACTATTCTTTTGAAACAATTCAAGTTATATAGAATTTTCTAGTTATTTAACAGTGTGACAACTGAAAAAAATTGTTTAAATTAATATTTTATCTTTTCAGACACAAATAAAAATAATGCACTGATCTATCACAAATCAGTGGATGTAGTAAACCGTCAAAATTATCAGGGAGGAAACTGTACTATTTTCAGTGATCATTATAAGAAATACTAACTTTAGCTTATTCTTCCACAGTTCTATCATTTTTCCTGCATAAAATTAAATACCTAAAGCATTATAGAAATATATCATAATTGATTTCATGTACTAGGTATATATATTTATATATAATTTACATATCTCTCTATATTTCCAGCACATGCAGAGTTCATCACTCATCATACACATGCCTCATCTGAACGTTGCCTGCGTTTGGAAAGTTTATTAGAGCACAGGCACTCTCATTCATTTACATATTGTCTATATCTGCTTTCATTCTACAATGGCAGAGCTGAGTAGTTGTGATAGAAATCATCTGAATCACAAAGCCTAAAATATGTACTATCTGGCCTTTTAAACAAAAAAGTTGGCCAAACCCTGATCACAAAGATCAGTTTTCAGTGTCAGGTTTTTGCAAGTATGGACATTTAGAAACTAGCCTTCTATCAGTATTTTTAATATACTTTATTGTGTTTCTGGATTATTTAATTAATAAGCTATACAGTTTGGAAAAAAATATGGATTGACAGATTAGTGGAAATTGTGCTACTGAGTCTATATGCTGTATTCTAAGTCAAACAGTTTTTTTTCAGTCGGTATTTCCTGTCAGTTCTCTGAGGAACAAAGATCTTTATGCAACAGCTTTCCCAAGAGTGGTAATATAACATGCTTTTTAGGGTGCATACACTTTAGTGTATGTATGTATGTGTGTGTGTGTGTGTGTGTATATATATATATATATATATATATTAGTTTTGCTGCTTCTTAACACTTGGTTTTAAAGTCGTGTGCCTCAACTTTTTATAAACTGTAACATATTGGACAGTTATTTTTAAAAAGTAACAGAATTGTAAAAAGCTTTTTTTCTGGTTGGAGAATGTTGTTTTGGGATAAAGTGAAGATTTAATTTCAGGGCTGATTCATATCTCTAATAGAGTATACTGCTAAACCTAAGACTTTTACTTTTCTTCTGTTACCCAAACATTAAAATTCTGACTATATATTAAGAGATTTGATTCATAACATATAGTCAAATAAAATGGCACTGCCCTTAATGATATATTTTGGAATTAAGATATAACATTTAAAAATCACCTTGGATATTTCTTTTTTTGATTTTCCAATATATTAGATTTTGAAGCTTCCTCAGATTAACAGTATCCCTAAGGTTATCTACTATCTAAGAAAACTGATTATCCATTGTTTTTTCTGAAATGATAAAAATATTTATCTTAGCATCTTTTGTAAAGGTCAAAAAATAAGCAAGTTTTTGTTGTTTTAGTGAAAGATAACCATCCTTTATAAAATGAATGAAAAATCTAAGATGATTAGGAAGACTACATATTTTAATAACAGGAGGTTATATCAGTTCAAATTTTCAGTGTTTATAGAAATTTCATCATTTTGTGAAATCCATATATATGAATATATATATATACTTATTATATCTATGTATCTATTGTATATATCTATATATCTATAAATAGAAAATATTTGAGCACATCTCACCTCAGAATATATGTTTAATGTATTCAACATTTTTTCTGAATAAATATTCTTAATTTGGTTTATATATTCAATTGGCTCTAAAATTGAAAAGGACTAAATGGTCATATAAACAACCTACTATTTTATAGGTAAGAAAAATCCTAGAGACATTTGTGTGCCCAGGATGCATCACTTGTAATAAACATATACTGAAATAATGGGTTAAATAAAAGTTCAGTGACTTGCCTAGTGTTATAGTGTTCTTCTTATAGGCTCTTGATTCAGATCATTATTCTAATAATAGAAGACATATTTCTAATTTTAAAGCATTCGTTTCAATACATTATTTAATTTTAATTATATCACACTCTTTATAAGGGTAAATATAGTTTACTTAAAGATTATATCTGTTTGTCTATATTGTCTATTAATGCTCTTTTTAACCTATACGTAATATTATTCAACAACTTTTTCCTAAGCATCTACTACTGTGATAAACTGTATAGGGGGCACTAGGGTATGTCATCAGTAATTCTTGAGGAACTTACAAGATAATACTAAAGATGTATGAGCATAAAGGTAAATACTAGGCCAATCCCTGTTAGAGACAAAAACACAGTCTCAGGCTTGGAAGGACCATGAAAAGATTCTTGGCCTTGGTAAAGGTCTCAGTCTCCTTAAGGCATAAATGCTTATTCGCTAATGAGTAAGAAGAGCTACCATGGGTAGATGTATAGAAGCCTAAAGAAGGGAAAGTCTAAAATAGATCATGAAGCACTCTGAATATGAGGGTAAGAAATTTAGTCACTGTTAACTGAGAAGTTTTTGAGCAAGAAGAAAAAATATCAACAGGTTAACAAATCTAACCAAAAGATAGGAATTATTCTTCATGGAAATAGATGCTATTGGAAGGACAATTTATATATTTGTTCCGTTGACTTATAGTTATTCTCATTAAATTGCTTTCCAAAAGACCACTTTCTACACCAGAATTTATTTTACTCATGCCAGATCTTTAAGCTAATATTTTTTTACCCTGATCTGTAACAAGTTGGGAGTACACACCCCTCTAAATATGAGAGAATTTAGCATGAATGTTAGCAAAATTACTTTTTATTAATATTTGTCATAAGAGAGAAATCACAAAATGAGGCCCATGTTGTGTCAATGCTGATAATCAAGAGCTAGGAGACTACGAGAAAACAACCTGCCCTTTTCAATTTAAAAAGTTATCTGTTTTAATAATCTGTGATTCTTGCACAATCTAGCTGGAAAGCTGAATATACAGTCAATAAATTTTAGCTCTTCTATATATTATTTTTGTGTCCCAGAGAAAATTTGTATTTGATCCTCCTCCTGTGTATGTTTTACTTTACATACACAAACACACATGAAAAGAAAAGTACATGAAAAGGAAAAGAATACATAAATTAAGAGCTTCAAATGGTAAAAATAAATCCATGTCCAAAAATTTTTAGGGCTTTTTATTGTGATATGGACCTGAAATGCATTTGCCATGTCATCATAGGTTATTTCAATATGTCCTAAATTCTTGTTTATAAATGTGTTTTATTTTGCTCTTTAATTCCCTAGATTGACTATCACAGCCTTTGCCCAAGTTTATGACCATTTATACTGAATTATCTAGAGGTTCCCAGATGAATGATAATCAGTCATTTTGAGACTAAAAGCTTTCTAGCAGACATGGATGATGAACTGCCATCATCTCTGGATTTTTCTTTTACATATGACTTTTTTTTTTCCCCTGAAATTAACTAATGTTACCAGAAAAGAAAGATGAATAAAAAAAAATAAAATTGCTCTACCCCAGTACAGATAGGAGTCATGGGAATTGCTCAGGGGACTGGAAAATTTTATATTAAAATTTAGATGAGGGTATTTGAATTAATATTATTGAGGGAAATGCATCTACAATCCTCTAAGCCATGAGTCATGCCTTGATTTATCTACCACTGTCACCTGATTTATCTACCACTGTCACTGTATTCAAACAATACAGGAACCTCTGGAAAGATGAAGACCAAATATCAGGGATGAAAATACAGTTATTACACAGTTAGTCTGAGTTTTGCCCACAGTGGGGAAGGTGATTTTTTTTTTTAGAGCTATCTATTTGCTTCTTCATTTCCTCCTTTATCTCCTGAAATTATGTAGTGCTACTCTTACCTATTTTCCCTGTCCAAAAAAAAAAAAAAATTCCTTTCTAAAATGGGTTTTTCTAACCCTATCAGTTGCTCATTATAGCATGTCATGCTGAGATTTGAATGACAGAAATGGATCCAGAGCACTTGATGTTAACATTTCAAAATCACTATTTTATGATAAAGACCAATTCATTTAGAAGACTGCAAGCCACATTCTATGCTTATTTCTATCTCTCTTCACTGGATTCTCACGTGGTCTCAGGATGATCTCCCTTTCCCAACCTGCCTTACAATTCTTTGCATTGCACACTGCTTACATCTACTGACTGCATAAATTTCTGTGTTGCTCAACTTTCATTTATACAGCAAAGCCTAATGGGTAGACAGAGAGTGAAAGATGTTAAGTTCATGCCAATTGACTGATGGTACTGCAAAGTCTTAAACTAAGAGGTTCCTGCCACATAATGCTTTATGGAACTTTCTTTATCTCAGTTGCTCCACTTGTTCTAACAGACTATAAGGTTGGATCTCTTAGAAAACTTAATTGGAAGAAAATAATGTTTCTTCTCTGCCCTTAGATTGTGTGGCCAGTGTCTTACACCAGAAGGGATGAATGCAAGTGGGCTGGAAAAGATATCCTGGTAAGTATCAATCTACTAAGTTATTTTAGTAATTGCATAAGGAATTTATTACTCTATCATCATTTTTGTCCAGTGTTATATTAAACACCATTCTTTGCTTCTGGACTTAGAAACAAATTAATGATATTTGATTTTGAATATTGACATTTTTATGTAAAGCATTGAAAATCTTATGTAAAGCAAGTGGGTAGAAAATGACAATACACCTGAATAAAGCAAAAATGGGTTCCTTTTGATGATTTATATACACAAAAGGTAATTAACAGTTTTAGCATATATACTTATACTCAATAAGTCCACTTATTTGTGCAGATTTGTTTTCATGTTAATTCCTCTTGAATTCCTTTTGAATGAGTTGAAATTTTTCTTCTTCTGAATCATCATGATTAAATTCCCCTCCTTCTTTCCATTTCATTCTATTCCTTTTCTTTCTTTTCCTTTCCCCTTCTTTCCTTCTTACATTTCTTCTTTTTTCTCCTTCCTCCCTTAGAACTTCTCTCTTCCCTTCCCTCCTTCTTTCACACATTTCATGCACTCATTCCTTAAATAAATATGGATTGAGAAATGACTATGCAACAAACATTGTCCTGGGTACTACGGACAAAAGATGAGTGAATGGTAAGCAGTCCCTACAATGGTTGTACCACTGTTAGTAGGTAGAGGCCATTTTTCCTGAGGTAAACTTTGTCAGTTAAATTAAGTGGGCCACTGGTTTGAAGTATAGCCAAGGATCTGCACAGATCATGAAAGGCAGCTATAATCATTTAAATCAATAAATTAACATGAATTCAGGATTTTAAATAGTTGTATTATTTTAGGTCTTATCAGATATTTTTGGGTCCAAAACACAAGGAAATAAGTTTAAAAGTTTTGTCTCTATATTAGCATTTAGAAGAAATTTATTCTATGTGCATAAAGACATAAATCAACTTGTATGTATGTATATAGACATATAGATATTTTCAAGGGACAATCTGATTGATTGGTAGCATCTGCCTAAGATTATGTATATGTTTAGAAGGGTTTAGAAGTGAAATCAGTATTCATGGAAAAGAATGTCTCAATCTGGTAGCAGAGTTGGCTACAGGTGAAGGCAGATAAAGGAGCACAAAGCACAGGTATCTCCCATCCATGATTAATACATATCAGCAAACATGGGAAATTCATCCTTAAAAATTTCAATTTAAATATAGTGATTACACGTCACATTAAACCATAGTACAGTAAACATTTTTCTGATTATGTGAAAGTGGACAAAAAATTCTGTTCTATCAAATTTTATACTACCCCAAGTTAATACATAGGTTGGGATGATTGAAAAGGAGTAAATAGAAAGAAAAATGAAGTAGGAGTCCAAAGAATCAAGAATTTTATGTTGACTCCCCACTGACTCATTAATTTTAATTGAGCAAGTACCTTAACTTTTGGGGGGTTTTAGTATCATATCCATTTAATGGGACATATTTGCAGTTGTGAGAAAGAAGTTCAATAGATTTTGTGATAATTATTTAGAAGTAGGTAATATTGCATAAATGTAGGCAAAAAATATGACTGAATACACAAAAATTTATTAACATCAAAATGCTATATTTACCATTAACAAATTATGTTGAAAGACTTCAGTGTGATAATAACTAAGGATGGAGAGAAATGGAGGTTTTACCTGTATACAGCTGTGACTTTTAAAAACAGATTTTTTTTTTCTCTTTCTGTTAAAGTGTAAGAGGTGAAGACATGGAAACTTAGAATTACTGAGAACTCTATCCTGTGCCAAGTACTTTGATAATTTAGATAGTATTTTATATATGTAGTTTTAACAATAATCTTGTCAAGTGGGTATCATTACCACTGTTTTCTTAAGAAATATAATGATTCAGCATATTCATTCAGAATTGTTTCATTCAAAAATTTTGGAACATTTTGAGTACTATGCTAGAAGTCAAGATCAAAATTTTTGTGCCTCTGCTGAAGTTTTTGGTGTTGTGTGGCATGTATGGATTTGAACTTAGCTATTAACACACAGATAATAAGCAATAGAGATTCAAATAAATACCTTACCTATTCTGATCTTTTTAAGCGTGCGGATGTAATGATAACCAGCTCGTGACATTCTTGTAAGATTCAATCACAAATGAAATTATTACATAGACTGTAATGCATGATACAAAATTAACTATTAGTATCTGTAACAGAGTTGCTTAGACAATTTCTAAGTGAAAACATCATTAATGAAATTTATTTGGTCCTCTCTAATGAACATGACCACTGTAGTGTGGAACTGTTCTGAATTCAATTCCATCTGAACACTGAAGATAATAACCATACTTATCTGACAACTTATCTGGATTTTATAAAAAGCACTGAGCCAAGTACTGAGCATATTTCAGTTGCTAAGATAGCAGATACTCTTTTGTATTTTGGTTTGTATTTATGGTTTGTATTTATGGTTTCCAAAATTCGCCTCAGTACATTTCCCTTATCTTCCATGCCTCTCGCCTTGCCTCCCCTGCTCCTCTCCCTCTTCCTCTCCCCTTCCCTCCCCTCCCGTCCCCTCCCCTCCCCCTCCCTCCCCCTCCCTCCCCCTCCCTCCCCTCCCCTCCCCTCCCTCCCTCCCCTCCCTCCCTCCCTTCCCCTCCCCTCCCTCCCTCCCTTCCCCTCCCCTCCCTCCCTCCCTCCCCTCCCCTCCCTCCCTTCCTCCCTCCCCTCTCCTCCCTTCCTCCCTCCCCTCTCCTCCCCTCCCTCCCCTCTCCTCCCCTCCCTCCCCTCTCCTCCCCTTCCTCCCCTCTCCTCCCCTCCCTCCCCTCCCCTCCCTCCCCTCGCCTCCCCTCCCCTCCCTCCCCTCTCCTCCCTCTCCTCTCCCCCTCCCCTCCCTCCCCTCCCCTCTCCTCCGCTCCCCTTCCCTCCTCTCCCACTCCTGCTCCACTGTCAATACTGAACACTGAGGGATTCTGGTAATAGCCCAGACACAGTTATTTCAGCAGCTGCAATAAAGTCAGGATCCCCACAGTGCCCTATGAATAACCTTAATCATGACCTCAGAGGTTTCCTCTCTAAGAAAAGCAACTTTATTTTTCAGGTTTACTGAAAATGCTTATGAGTTTGATAGAACTAAATTAAAAGGAGCTAAAACATAAGGTGTTTGCTAAGTCTGATACAGGGTATTAATGGCACCTGATTATTTCATAACACCTTTTAATATGGATTCTGAAAACTTATAAATTATGTCTTATATATTATGTTAGAGATAGGTAATTAGGTGTGCACTGAAAGATGTAAATTTTTCAAAGTTTAACAGTATGTCAATATTAGTCATACAGATCTTAAGCCAGCTAATTAATGTAACCTGATAAAATGCTCATGCTTTTGTTATTCCTCTACATTCTACATTAAATGAATTCAGTCATTGTGAATTTTTATTCTTCTTTGTTAACACTTATTTAATGAAGGGAAAACACAAGTTCCATATATTTTAGTTAAAAGAAAAATATATTTTTCCTTTAGCTCTTAACACTAAACACCAAACACTAAAGTATATTTAAATAATAAAATATATTTCGTACTATTTTTCTGGTAACCCATCTCATTCCTTTAATATTGCTCTTCATTGACTGTTATGCAAAATACATTTTGTGCATGTGGAATGCACAAATTTTATTAAAATTTATCTTACTTTTCAGGAGACCTCACTTATGTATCTCAACTTACATAACTAATTTAAATAGGATACATGACATTTATTGGTTATGTTTGGACTTTAACATACAGATGCATTTTTTTTCTTTCTTAATATATGATTTTAGAAAATAGCAAATAGTTGATTTATTGGGATTGTAACATTTCTTCCTTGATAAACATAAAAAATAGAATTAGTATTTTTACCAAAAATTTCTTAAATAACCACTTAAAAAGAAAGATTAAGGGTAAAGAGGTTTTTTTTTTTTTTAATTTTCATTCAACACCATATTTGTTAAGTGATACATGGACAGTTTGAAGGAAATTCTGCACTGTATCTTGAGTAAATAATAGCTGTGACTGATGGGACAGTAATTCCTTTCAAAGACCTCTTGTGATGCTCAAAACCACATGAATGAGGCCTTGAGTGGTTTTTGCAGCCATCAGGACTTCAACATAGAATTGTAACCAAAATAGGAAGTGACCTGAACATTTATAGAAAAGTAAACTAACAACCTTCTTGAGTGCTCTCCGTGGTTTCTAGAATCCAAGTTTACCCTTTTCCTACTGGTTTTAGTGTTTTCTCTAAATGTCCTCTGCAAGTAAATCTCCTTTAAACAAACCATCCTGGAGGAAGTGCTGTCTTCTTGGTATTAGATTCAGATGCAAGAATACAATAGGAAAAACAGGACAAAGACACTGGTTATTTTTATGTATCTTGAGAGTAGGTCATTTTTAAGTCCGGTTAAGATGGTCAACATGGTATAGCCACCCAGCAAGTCAGGATATACCACTTGATTGAACCTACATAGTTCCTGTGTCACTAAGTGTAGCATTATACAGAAAGTATTCCCCATTCTCCCAGGCAGCTGGGAAGATACAAACCATCATTTCTCACAGCTCAGTTTTGCATCATACATATATATTAAATCAGCTGCTGGGATTTGAGCAACTAGTCCACAATGAAAGGACTTTGTGGTAAGAGGGAATCTACAGCCAAAGACGTGTATAGTCTCTCTCTTTCTTCATATATACATAGATGGAGAGAAAAAGAGAGAGAGAATACAAACGTGCCTTAGGCTGCTGATAATGGCATTTCTGACAATAAGAGTAATCTAAACTTATTTTTTTCCAGAAGTGAATATGCAGGATATATATACTACCATTGCCTTCTTTTCTTGGTGTTGTAAGTTCTAAACATTTACGTTGTTACGATATTTTTATATTAGAGGAGTGAAATGCTCATGAACTTTTCCACTGTTGTTACTTGAGAGTTGTAATTTTAAAAAAAATTACATGATATATATTATTGTACAGATACCCTCAATAAGGACATAAATGCAATCCAGATATCTCTATTCTGACTGCTATTAGCTGCATTTACTTTTATTTTTGATATTTTTCTGGTGCTTAAAATCCACTTTGTATTCACAATAACATTTCTATTGAGGGATTAACTTCCTTGACCCTGTTTTGCAAATGAAAACTGAATACATGCTAAGCTGGTAAAAGAATCTGTTTCGAATCAATAGCTCTCTGAATCTTCTTTGTTTATCCTACTAAACCATCTCTCTTTGTACTAAGTTTCAGTAAAACCAAATGGCAACCGTATGACTATTAGAAATATTTTGAACATTGTTGGAAATCAAAATTTCAACCATCTGAGATGAACAAAAAAACCAGATTCTCATAAAATCGCTCTTGTTGGATACATTTCAAAGTGCAATATCATGCACCTGAATTTTGGGACATTTTTGCAGTTCTTAAGAGATATATTTTTGTCCTTAGTTGTTACTCATTTTTAACATATGATATATTATTACATGTCTGTCAAATTTATCATGACTCAAATTGCAGGACCTCAACAACACTAATTTTTGCCAAGTGAATGCAACTGAGAATTTGAAGCTACACATTCATCTGAAGTTGCAGTACAGTCTAAAATGCGTGTTAGTCCTTGAATTTCATTTACTTTTTCAAAGGTCAAAGTTGATATCAACTTAATTTTTTAAATTTTATTTTAGGGACTTCAAGGCATGTTAAAACTCTAAATGGATAATTAGAATTACCTCTGATTCTATAAAAATCATAAGGTTTCATTAAATCTCGAAACCCTGATGTTTAATTGTTGGGAGATAATTTTTCATAGATCTCTCACACTTCTGCACATCTGATGAACAGAGGAACTCTTAAGCAAAAGGATACTTTTAAAATAACCTTGAGAAGTAGAGGCAGTGTCTCCCTCAGAGCAAAGGGCAAGTTATGCTCACCTGCAGGTACAATGAACATAACATCTTCCTTAAAATGTAATGGCCAGGATGCTTATGCCTAGTATAAAGTGTTCAGGTTCCCTCAACCCAGAGTTCCTCTGCTGTAATGCACCTCACTGCATGTGCAGGTGTCACTTGGCCCTCTTCTCACTGCCCAGTGGGAATTGGAGCTTGGGTAACTGGCATGAGAAATGCTGATACTTTGACTACTGATATTTCTGTAAACAATAAAGTCATTTATCTCTGATTCAGGAGCTGTATATCTTCTGCCAGCATCTGCAAAACTGTGTCAGGGTAGCTCGTTATCTTACAAGTAGAGCAGAATCATAGACCCTTTACTGTTCCTGATAATATTGATTATAAGTTTTTGTGGGCACCCTAGATGACCTCACAAATGAAAGACTATGGTCACTTTATTCATTTTTAAGTATGATTCCATGATGAAATTTGATGATACTTCAGGTATATAGACAACTGATTCCTGATGAGAGCAAGTGAAAGACTTCTTATTAAATGTCACAGAAATGAGCATTCCAGTTTTCATGTGCATTCATGTGTGTATGTTTATTTCTGCTTGGAGGTAAATAACAGGCAAACTGATAACAGTTTAAATTCAATATTCAAAAATACTAGTAATAAGGATAGCTAACATCTATTGAAGCTTACTATGTATATTAGGTATTATTCTAAATCGTTTCTTTTATTAACTGATTTATGTAACTCCTTTTTGGTTATAAGATACACATTTCCTTTCAAAGGGTGTAGTCCCAGCTTACCTAAGTGACACACCACAATTCTGCCACAGCTATTGAGAAACAATTGCTGTATTTGCTGTTTGACTGTGACAATGATTCATACCATCTACCACTTTGATAAAAAGAGTAATTATAAGTTTATAATTGATAGTCCTTACTGTTGGAGGACTGGAATTTTATGAAAATTCTAATGAACAAAATATAACTCGCCTTTGTAACAGGAATGAGCACAGATTAATATTCAAAACCAATTTTATTAAATCCACCTCTCATTACCACCAATTATGGGTTTAACCTCTTTTAACTGTACTTAAGAAGAAATGAACAATTCATAATAGACTTCTTGCCCAAGTCGTGGCACGGTGTGTGGAATGGTGTGAGAGTTAAGCGGACATGAAAATATTCTAACCAACAAATGGATGATTGATTATTTAAAGAATAAGATGTTACTCTTCCGTTAATAAGTGCTAGGCATCATACTATGTACTTTACACAGATATGTCATTAATACCAATTTTAGTTGAAGAAACTGAGGCTCAGAAGTCCTAAATAACTTTCTTGTAGTCACGTAGCAAATGGAAAATGATGCTTTAATAATTCTAACCCCTGTCTGACTGACTTTTAAAGCATCAGATTAGTATAGGTAACTACCTTCATGTTATTTCTATTTTTTCATTTTGATTTTATTACTTTTATTCTATGTTTTTCTTAAATTCTTCAAGAATACCTTTTCAAATGTAAATACATACCTAAGAATAAGTAACATTTTCATTAAATATTAATAAATATAAACAAATTTTTTAATTCTAAAGTTTAAACTTTTAACTGTATTCAGAAATTATTTTTAAAATTATATATGTATATACATAATATATATACATATAAATGTGTGTATAATCCACATATATTATAAATATGGAGTATATGTCTAAATGGATTATTGTAAATGGTTAAAGAGCCTCCATTTATTAGAATATATGTAGAATATTTTATATTATTAATTATATAATAGCATTTAGTACTTTAGACATTAAGGATTTCAAAAGTTTTTTACTTTTGATATTAGACAAGGCAGAGGGTAGAAAAGAGGTATATATGAATTTTAAGAAAGCATTCTTCTAGGGCTTCCCTGGTGGCACAGTGGTTGAGACTCCGCCTGCCGAGGCAGGGGACACGGGTTCGTGCCCCGGTCCGGGAAGATCCCACATGCCGCGGAGCAGCTGGGCCCGTGAGCCATGGCCGCTGAGCCTGCGCGTCCGGAGCCTGTGCTTCGCGATGGGAGAGGCCACAACAGTGAGAGGCCCGCGTACCACAAAAAAAAAAAAAAAAAATAGCATTCCTCTAAAATCTGGATTTCATTTTTTTTCTCCTTCCTTAAAGCTACATCTCATAGGTGATTAAAGATGCAATTCATCTCCCTTATTTGAGTATTAAATTCATTCATGATAAATGCATATATGTTAGAATTAATATGCCAGCTAATTCTGTCCACAATAAATCTCTTTAGATTGTAAATCTACCTACTTGGTGTAAACCATTGACTTAGTTGCCTTAAGGCATGAGCACTAAGTATTCAACAACCTTGCGTAATATTGGAAACCACAGAATGTCATTATTGAAATCAGAGTAAGGTTTTTGACTACATAATAGTTCTGGTTTGGCAGGAAAAAATATTCAGGTTGGTTTCGCATAGTATTTTACAATTTTTTGCATTCATTTGAATATGAGATGAAGAAAGGTTATGCTAAGTACATATTGTATGGACCACCCACAATCAAGTAACTCCAGTGAGTGGTACAAATGTAATAATTAGATCGATAGCACAATGTAAAATAAAATATAAGCCAAAAGTAGACATTATCATCTTCTCTGGTCCATATGACATTTCAAAGTGAAATTGCTCAAAGCTCCTTTAAATAGTAGAAGAGAATCACATTGGCTAACTTTTGCTAATACCATGGTCTGTAGTGCTTAGGCATATAATTTTGACCAAGTTTGAAGGTTTCAAATAATTTGAAAGAAAAATGTTTATAGAATCTTAATCAGTATTTCTAGAACTTCAAAACAGATAGTCAATCCAGAGGTGAAAAACGAGTCAAATGGGCTGCTTAATTGAAATGAGCATTCAGGTAAAATGTTTTGGTATCCTTGGGCAGGAGTCTTCATTTAGTCTATCACATCATTGAAACCAAGTTAGAATTTCTTTTCTAATTGTCATGGATTTGAAGATGTTATAGTTCAATTAATATGAATAGACTCAGATACTTAAATAACTAGCCATGGAGTAATGCCATCTTAGTTGTTCTAGTTGAATCAGTATGTTTAAAAAAAATTCTCTGAAATCAAAACAAAACAAAACATTGAAGTGGAAAGGTCCATTGGTTTGATTATGCCATCATTCTTCTTAAAAAGGAAGGGGAAAATGTCTCCCCAGATGGACAGAACAGGCTACTCACTATTTCATCAGGTGGATATTAAAAAGTTCCAAGTCACAAATTCAACATTAGATGGCTAAGCCTATAAATAGGACACAGTTAAGTCTTAGTTCTATTAGACATGCCTCTTTGAAGAAGAGATTTCTAACATCCTTTAGTGAATGCTGAGGTATTAGGAAGACATGATTATGGATGATCTGATCACAGCTGTAATAGCACAGTGTTAAAAGAAAAAAAGACAAAACATTATTGCTAGGTAAGCATGGAACAGCTTAAATACAGAGAGGGATGAAGTGATTGACGGGAACAATCTCACGGATTACTGCTTTGGCACGAAGATTCTCATATGCAGCCAGCTTGCCAAATAAATTGACCAGAGAAAAAGAAAGTCAACAGATTAACTTCAGGAATTAAGCTTATTAATGGATTTTCATGCAGAAATGTATCCACCCACTATGATAGGAAAAGGCTTCCTTTGCTTTCCCAGCTGCTACATTATACATTAAAATATTTCAACATAAATTGCTGATGGGATAGAGACTTTTTTCCTTTTTAAATGAGTGTTCACTGACCTGAGGCAATGTTGTACTATATCCATTAATGTTGAGCTGATTTATATTTGAACTAGAACAAGTTGTTTGATTTAATCATGAACTGAATATATTTAAATATAGATTGTTCATCTTCACGGCCTTCTCTCCTCTTTTCTCTTCTTTTATTTAGAGTAAAATTTCACTGCTCCATCCATAATTTAAGAACATGCAAGGAGGTAATTGGAATTGGAGGTAAATTACATTCTTTTATAGAAAGTGTAATTATCAGAAGTTAGTTAAAAACACCTCTATTCTGTTTTAATTTTCATGCATGGAGCAGTTGTTTTGACAGATGGATGGACTTTATTTTTGTAACTGTCCGGGAAAAGTCTTTGTAACACACTCTAATCAGTGCTGCATATTTGTGATGTTTGTTTTTGAATCACTGTGCATTTGGCTTCTATATCCTTTTCTGGGGGTAGACATTTTCTTTCTAAGTTATTTTTCCAGGCTGATATCTCTGTGTGTAATTCCTCTCTACATTTGACCTGAAGGCACTAGAAACTCTTAAAAAATAAGTATAAATGGTTTGTCACTAAGGATGATGAATCATTGGGCTTCATGTGTGGCCTTGGGTTTGCTGGTTTATAACTGCCTTTACTTTTACTACTAGGCTAAGTTAACAATTTATAATGCTGTTGTTCTGGAGTACATTTCAGTAAAATAAGAGCTCAGTATGGTTGCCTGACTCTCGGGAAGCCAACTCGTGGCTAAACTTGTGTGTGTATCAACTTAAATTCCAAAAAGGATCCAGGTTTGAAAAATGAATTCATTTTGAACTGATTACATTCTCTTTATTACGTTGTAAATCCACTAGTGCTGAGCAAAGCAGTGCAGTAGTTGAATGCCAAAAAGTACATTACATTCTGAGTTTTAAGAATCGTCACGGTTCAAGAAAAGGTCAGAAACACTCTTCTTCTGTCTCCCTAGAGCAGAAATGTGTGAAGTGTGTTTCCTTTTTCTGCCATGCTTCCTTTTTTTTTTAGAGGAATGTCCAGGCTGCTTCCAAATAAAATGAATATCCCGTTTTGGAACACTCAAAAACCTTGGCAGCAACAAGCTGGAGAATGAAGGCAAATGAATGACAGGGATTGATACTCTTTTATGTAGGTTTTCTATTTAAAGAACAGTCATTACTCACAATGTCTCTTTCAAGTTTTGGGTTCTTCTCTGTGCAGTTCTTTTAATTCACTGTTTCTTCCTAAGTTGTTATTGATGAGTTTCCTTGCAGCTATTTTAAACCAATTTTGAAAGTATTTCATTCAATTTCTTTGTTTCAGTTCAGGTGTCTTAACATACTCTCTAAACCCCAGAAATTTCTCCCCATTCTATTTGCATCAACCTTCACTTCAAAATAATGTTGAGCTAGCCCCCAGGCACAGAGACAGTACAACCTGCTGCCACCTGGGAAAGTTCACTGGGAAAATCATTCCAGGCCTCAGGCTAGTAGGCTGGGTCTAGCTGCTTTGTAGGGCAGATAGAATCTTTATCAACATTCTCAGTAGAACCCTTTGCCAGGTTTCACAACTATAGTCCCGTGATTTTTTCCAGCAGCTCTGTAGAGGAATAGTTGTCATATCAGAGTGGTGCTTCTTTGACAGTTAATAGAGAACAAAATAAAATTAGGATATTCAGTGTGGCTCAGTTCCCTAGTTCTCAAGAATCCTGAGAATTTTTCAGTCAATAATTATTGCTAATCAGTTACCCAATCTATGAGATAAGAACCCACAGATTCTATAATCTTAGAATTCATAACAGTTGCAGAAGTGACATAGCCTTCATTTGTATGCACAAGTATCTGCGCTCATGAAATATTCCCTTCCTTTTTTTTCCTTTATTGCAGAGAACTAGGGTCTATTCTCAAATTTCTAGGATGCCCTGAGGTGTTAGTAATGAGATTAGAGAAACTGGGTTTGTATTTTAAATTCCCTGCATATCTTTATAGGTATGACTGTGGGCAAACTAAGACCCTGTTCTTTTCTAAAATGAACAATACATCCATCTGGGTGTGCCACTGCTCTTTATTAGAATATTCGTTTGCTTACCAATATGTGTGTGCACATCCAGTTTCTTAATTTCAACATATGGTGCTGGAACTGGTTGTTTATAATCTTGAATGCTATAATATTGAGTCCACTGTCATGGATAGCTGTCTTTATGTAAAAGCAGAGTATGTGACCACCTACATGTTTCAAAGAAAGAGGTGTCATAAAACATTTTCCTGAAAATGACTTATTTGCAAAGGACTGCATTTTCTTAAGAGTACAAGGTTAAGTCCTTTGGGTAAGACTCATAAATGTCTTATTTGTAAATGAGTTTATCAGGTGTTTCCCTATCCACAGCCTCTTTCCTCTGCCCAAGGATCCATGCCCTATCCTCTTGGGGAAGGAGGAGAAACTGCTACAGAATGGGGAGTTTGTGACTAAAAGTCTTGGAAGTTAGGTTATATCTGAGCTTATCTAAGGTTATGTCTAAGATGTACCGTGTTCAAAGTGGTACATGGATAAGATGCATGTACTCTTTAAGCTAGGAAATTTTTCTTCATAGAAAGTTGCAAAATCAGTTGATTTCAGTGCTTAATTTTCTATGTTATAATGCCTTGCCAGACAAAAGAAGGATTCAGGATCTAAGTAGCAAAACAGTGGGAGAAATTAGATGTGTATTTTAGTTGCTCCCCTAAACTACTCAGCATATAATAAGGAAGCATGAGGAGTCGTAACTGGCAAGTTTCATATTTTTCCTTAAAAAGATCTGATTCACCTTTGGGATGATATGTTTATAGGTCATCCTCAGATGTCATCCTAGAAAAATCAGTGATGATGGAAAGCAAGTATTTGAATTTAAATAACAATTATTCTTCTCAGATTTGGTCTGCTCTTTATTTTATGGAGGCAATAAAGTTAATACCAAAATCATCAGCTACAATCACAGAATACAAGTGTCATGTGGAAATGTACTTAAATAATTGTAACACCTCAGTTATAAACACCAATGGACTACATAAGTCTAAATGTATTCTGAGCTTTCACCTGAAGAGTCATAGGTTGTACAGAGTGACTTTGGGAGTGTTACACACATAGAGGCGCAAGGACAAAGCCAATCCACTGTTATGTTTGCCAGCATTACTTGCACTATAGTCTGCTTTTGATCTTTATCTGCATTTTTAGTTACATATTTGGCTCTTATTTATAAATGTTTAATAGGCAAAAACACAAAACTATGTGTATAAGAAAGTCTATGATCAATAACAATAATTTTCAATGTAATTATTATTTACCATATGAATACTCAATTGGATATTAAAAAATGGGTATTGTATATTCCATGACAAACTCATATTTTCTACTTATATGTATTTAATTTTTAAGATTTTCTATATGGTTAATAGACCATAACATTTTATTTGAAAATATTCTGATAGTTTGAATTTCTCTTTTCATTGTTTTATTTTTACAGTATTGATATGGACTCACCTATTTAAAAATAGTTGGCAAAAATCATGTCTTTTCTGCTCTGATTTCTTTGGCAATAAAATTATCTAGTTTATATTTTGACTGTCTGATTTTTTTCCCCTAAATCTTTCCTTAACAGGAACAAAAGGCTAAGATTCCTATTTGTTTGTAGAACATTTTCTTTCACAGGATCTATAGATATAATGGAGTATATAGAAAAAATATAAAGAGCTCTGTCCATTTATCTCTTAGGTGACATTTTATTTGGGTAATAAAATGGCACGAATGTCTAAACTTCTATAAATAATAATAAGATATGAGTATAATTCTCTCTTATAAGTAGCTGTTTTTTACCTGGGGGATCCATGACTCATTGGGCAGGGGATCTACGTATGGGTTTAGGATGTACGTGAACTGCATGAAAATATTTATTAATTATAGCCACTCTAATAAAGACCCTTCAGCCTGTAGACATTGCAGACTCTAACACCTTCTCTATCTCATCTTATACCCAAATTGTCTTTGGGGGTTAAACGACTTTTTCAAGAGAAGGTGGTTTTGTCTTCTTAGGGTCTATAAAGCTCACTAGTAAGAAGCACTACTGAAGTTCAAAGTCAGTCACCCATCATTATGAGTTACTAATGATGTTTCAAATTCATATTTAATAGAAGGTTGTATTACCTTTTATTTTTGATTTTCCAAAATTAAACTCAGAGCTGGCTTCTGAAATTTTCACCATTGTTATGATTTAAATAATTCATTCATTAACCATATAATTTGCTGTTTCCCTCATTTCTAGAAAAGTCACATATGATAATCAGTTATCTATAACTTTATTCCACTTTTGTATAAATTATAGTTTTAATAAAAACATTAAAGAGAATATTATATTTTGCCCCCCCCAAAATAAGAACTTCTGTATTTCATGTAATAATGCAAGCAGACACCTTCTGTATTTCATGTAATAATGTGAGCAAACAATAGAATAATAAGCCCTAAAAATGATGTGAAAGGACACAAAAGAAATCTGTTCAAACATGCCTAGCACCCTAGAGGATACTTCAGCCATGCTGACCACTAGAGCTCACTGGTTTTCCTTTTGTTTTACAGAAAGAATGTGCTAATTTCATCAAGGTGCTTAAGGCTTATAATCAGACTCACTTGTACGCCTGTGGAACGGGGGCTTTTCATCCAATTTGCACCTACGTTGAAATTGGACATCATCCTGAGGTAAAGCTGGCTTTTAAAAAACGGTGTTCGTCCATGACCCCTTCCTATTCAAATGCTTCATTACTAATTTCTTCAGTTCATTTAGCTTCTAGTTGCTATTCATTGGGACCTACTTCGAATTCAGATGCTGTTATTAATTTTAATCTGTGAATGCAAAAAGAATGAGACCATCACTCAACAGTAACTGTGGAACAGGAGGAAGGGAGGAAGCATTTGCTTTCGCTCTGGATTACAGAGTCCAATCCATTTTGCATGTGCAGCAGATGTCAGCAGGCTGAATGTGTACTGTTTTCTCCTTCATTTGTATATTGCCAGCTTTTCCCCTCCATTTCCATCCTTAGCCAGAAGTGTCTGCCACCGCAGTTGTTTTCTTCTGCCCAGAGATTAAGAAAGGATGCCATACATGTGCACAGTGATCTGATCTCATGTTTGAGCTAAATTACTCACATTTATGTTCTTGCTTAGCTAGGCTTTGTTTTTATATTTTGGGCTATTATTTTGTCAGTATAAAAAAGGAAAAAAAAATGTTTGTCTCTTACTCCTACAAGACGTTTTAGTGAGAAAATTTAGTGAGGAAATTAAAGTTAGGGAAATTTAAGTACAACTTGCAATTAGGGATGTATTTAAAGGAAAAGTTACTAGTAGGAAAGCAGTTCCATGAATTGGATTTATCAATAGCCTTAAATTATAAGCCTTTTTATTATTTTTGGCACAAAATCCTAAGAAGAACAAAAGTGTTCATGTGGTGAGAAAATCATTTGTGACAAAATTTTCTTTCAGATTGGAATTCAGAAATACTCAACAGATAAAGAATTTGTTCCCAGAATATTTCTGGAATCCTAAAGATAAAATATAATTTACATGTTAGCCACTTCTTTATAACTTAAACTCTAGAGCCTTTCTTTATATGTTCTTAATGGGTACAAAAGAGTTACAAATATGTTCTTTCAACCCAAAGACTTAGAAATCAAAACAGTTTGTGTTGTGCCTTCTTTGTATAAGAAGGCACCTTCGAGGCTATGTGGTTTCTAGACTGAACACAATTATTATGACTTTCCTGATGATCCTGGGAAGATAAAAACCCTTTACGGGGCTTCCCTGGTGGCGCAGTGGTTGAGAGTCCGCCTGCCGATGCAGCGGACGCGGGTTCGTGCCCCGGTCCGGGAGGATCCCACATGCCGCGGAGCGGCTGTGCCCGTGAGCCGTGGCCGCTGAGCCTGCGTGTCCGGAGCCGGTGCTTCGCAGCGGGAGGGGCCACAACAGTGAGAGGCCCACGTACCGCAAAAAACAAACAAAAAAAAACCCTTTACCAGGGTCTCACCGGCGTAGACAGTTGCCCTCATCAGCCTCTTCTCCCACTGCATCCTTCTTCCTTCCTTTACAAGTATGCATACTGTTCTTGCTGACATACCCAAGAGTTTTAAGTAAAAATTAACTTTAAGGAAGGGCAGTTCCACTTAAATTACTTGTTTCATATGGATGAAATTAGGAATAATTTCCTGCACACGGTCCTGGAGACTTTGCATACTTAACTTTTCAGTAACTTCTGGATAAATCTCTCCCTTTTTCTTTCCTTCTCAGCTATTTCCTATAGTCAGGCACCCTAAAATTGGGTCTCACTTCTCTGTTTACTGGAGACAGCTCTGGAGAACCTTCCCCATGTTGTATTGCACTTTTTACATCTGCCAGGCACCATGCTGTATAAGACAGTGGGGTCCGGACAGCTGAGCTCCAAGCACAGGTTGGTAGAAAAGATATAGGCTTTAGGGACGGATCTGTCTTCTGATCATGTTCGGCAACTTACTAGCTGTGGAGCACTGGAAAAATTACTTAACCTCTCTGAGACTCTGTCTCATAATATGTAAAAACAAAACAAACCTCTGCGATTCTCAGTGTCCATATGTTTTAAATGAGAACTTGACTTATTACCTCCAACTGCTTTCCAACCCTCCCAGCGGGGCGTGACCCACTGACAGTTTTTGCTGTAGAAACTCAGGGAGTTCTAATCCCATCATTGTTAAAGGCAGGTCACCTGGCCTCACACTGCAGGGCTTTGGTCCAACCTCACTTCAGTACTGGATGCTTGATAAGGAGCAAGCTACTAACTTTCTTTGTGTCTTTGTTTCTACTCTAGAAAGTGGTAATGAGAATGGTCTCTACCTCATACAGTTGTTGTAAGAGTTTAATGTTGTCTAATAGGTAGATACTGAAAAAAATGTGGATTATCATTTTTAAAATAGAAATGTGTATCTCAGGCTGAAAGCGGTTTCAGGGTTTATGGTGATAGTTACCACCTTGCTGTTAAATGTACCTCATTCATCAGAGGTTGTATGTTACTGCACTGGGCTCTCATTGTTGCCAGGTCATTCTGTACTTAGCTTAATTTCCTCCATTTTTAAATTTGAAGCTTAGATGATCTTGGTGGTCGTTTAAATTAAAATATCATATATTGTTCCTGTATTTTTACCATTTTCCCCAAAATGTAGTTTTGTTTTGTGGTTTTTCTTTTTGAAGTTGCTCTTTAGCAAAGTTCCTTCCTTCTCATCTCATCAACTACTTTATTGCTGCTTTATGGATGGGTGGGGAGATGCAGAGGTACAGCTTCTGGAGCCAGGCCATTTACCCAGGAAAATGGAGGAGGCCGTTTCCTCCTTCCCATCTCCTTAAGGTGGGATATTGACGTACAAGTATTTTCCTGAAATCCTAAAACTCAGAACCTTTGAGAGAAGTCCTCCTTCAGAAGCTCAGTGATCTTGATTTGCATGGCAACTATACATGGGGAGATACTGTTCCAGACTGTTTAGGGGGTCAGAGGGAAAATGATTATGCAATTACCTGGGGGAATTTGGAGCAGTCTAGACAGTCAATCTAGGAAATTCTGGAAAAGATATTATCACGATGGCTTGTCTAGACAACATAAAATTTAATTTTCAATGCTTAAGCTGCCTTAAGAGAGAATCTGCTTTAAATTGATCTGTATTGGTACTAAAAATACTACACTCGGATTTAAACAGTTATGCTGTTTTTGAAGTTGAGAAAAAAGAGACAATATGTGCTTCATGCCGTTAGGAAAATAATGCTGGTAATGGAAAGATTGGAAGAATAAGAAATAAAATAATAATCAGGACTGAGGCCAGGATTGTTGGATAAGAGTTCATAAGGTCTCATGAAGTTTGAATTTAGTAACTTTTATTTACAAGGATGGATTTTCAGAAAGAACCAAGACAAATCTTTCTCCTATATTCTGGTTGAAAAGTAGCATGTATACTTTGCTGTTCCTGCCCCATTCTACATAAAATAGTGAAATAGTTTACTTTTTAAACTTCTGTCCAGGCTTTACATATTACAAATAATTTTATCATACAAAAAAGGACTTTTTGCTTTTATCATGAATTCATGGACATTTTAACATCCAGTTTTTTCTTTGCAGTGCTCTTCCTTTAAAATAACTCTTTGTCTTACATTGAGTCCCCAAGATTGTTGAAATTCATTGTTAGAAATTATGGACTTACCATTCCAGATGGCTGGATGCCACAAAAGACATCACTTTTGAAACAAAGCAAGACTTCCTTTATCATTTAATAGCTTCAGATCTTATACGAGGAAATAGCAATTCCTTTTAAATAATCATGAACAGTTTGCAAAAAAAAAAGAAAAAACCTTGTTTAGTCTTCTAATTATGAAAATAGACCCAATTTTGCTCTTCTAGCATTTTAATAGCGATATTTAAACTCCTGAATACTGTATTCCAAAACTACTCTTGCTGTATAGTGAATGCCTTATGACCACACACGGTATGTCATTTATTGCTGTATTAAGCAGATTTTGTGTTTGTGTTTCCTGTAGTACAATTGGGAATTGGTAGACCTATTAATTAGCTCCAGTTCTATAAGATGTGTCAGTCAATTCTTGGTTATCCTCCAGTAGTACTTGACATTGCAGATAACTCCCAGTGAGGTCACATGCTCCATACGCATGTGTGTGTTTATTATTAAAATGCATGCAGAGTTCACGGAAGGAATGATTCAGAGCTAGAGTACAGATGAGTTTTGTGTTTAAGCTTTCAGCATCCATGCCATTCAAATGAAAAGTGTAAGTCATCCTTACGAGACAGAATATTCCCAAAAGGCTTATAGTATATGGTATTTCCCTTTCAAATTTACATCTGTTAATAAAAAAAATGTATGAATTTAGGAGGAGGATAGCTTTTCGAAGAAGTGTCTGGATGTTTTCTCACATCCTAAACGGGCCTCCTCCTTGTACTGCGAAGGAAATCTAAAGAAAGATGGACCCAGATGAGAGCTGGAAAATATTAACTCTATAAATACTCTCATAATGTCATGATCTCAATTTATGATAGAACCAAAGGGACATTAAGAAATGCAATGAAGCTTAATGGCTATCTCTAAGGTCATTTCTGCAATGACAACTAATATATCAAGATGTAAAATAAAATGTTTTGTCTGGTTCTTCTCTTCCACCAAGAATAAGAGTTTGCTTTCATGTAAAACTTTGAATCACATGCTCTTAGTAACAGTCTCCAGGTTCAAATACTACTTAAGTGGTAGCTAGTGCTCTGTCGACTAATTTATACATCTAATCTAACTTTCTCTAATTGAGTTATCTCTCTCACTGTGTTATGTCATTGAGTCCAATAGAGTCCAAGTTTATTTCTAAGAGGAAATGCTAAAGCTAAGAAATTCAGATATCTTGGTAAAGCAATGAGGCGTTGTTTTGGGGTTGGTTACATCATTCCATCTTTCTTAGATCATGTCTTGGAGTCTGACTTTTCCCACTTATGTTAGTAGGTTAGGTGGGAAAAGTCAGGATTCCTTGGTGATTTCTTCTCGCTTCATCATTTCCACCAGAGGCAGTGTGTCCCTCATTTGCACTCTCAAACTGAGCCAAGCGTGGTTAGAGCAAGACCATTATGGTTTCCAGGTTTTTCTTCCCTAATCTTTCAATACTTGAATCATGTTGGAAGGTGGACCATACAAGTTACCATGCTGAATAAACAATACCACCGTTTATATTGCAGATGAAATTTTAAAATGCTTTGCTGTTTGTATTTGAGAAAAAGAATCACAGTTCATAAATTCTTTGACCTTAACAGCTCAGCAATATATTTCTTGTGAGCTATTCACATTCTAAACTCTAGATATTATCAGTGAGGCTGTTTCTCAAAATCAACAGAACTAGTGGCCAAGTGAGGCAGTAGAGGGACCTAAGTTATGATTAGAAACAAGTTTAGGGAAAAAAAAAAAAATCACAAATGGTGAAAGAGAGAGAGAACCAAAAATCCAAACCAGCTTCTCCTATACCCAATTTAAAAGATTTCAAATCACCATTTTATATTTTGACTGGTTTGCTCTAAATATAGGGTATGAAAACACCATAGTTATGAGATTAATACACTTTTACCCTCTACACTTATTTGGCTCAATTGTAAAACGTTTTCTTTTTTCCCCCCTCATAGTATTTCATCACTATTTCACAATGACAGAAAAAATAGAAATGTTAGCATTCAGTTTTTAACTTTCAGAGTATTTAGTTTCATGTTTTGTCAGATCTGGTTCAACTAGTGCCAGAAAAAGAATTTGAACAAAATTAAACAGTTTTCTTAAGGCCGTATTGGTGCAGTGATGTCATTCTCAATTACTTATTAAAAGACTGTGTTATCCGTAGTACTCAATTTCTGAGTGACATCTTCATTCACAATACAGACATAAGGACTAAATCATAAACAGCACATTGACCAATATATATTTTTCTTTTCTTCATAACTACTAGTAGCTAGTTTGGATCAAAGACTTTATATTTCTTGGAGCTAATCTGTGACTGGAGGTGTGTACTCCAACTTAAATTTTTCTCTTACTGTGCCCTTTTTGATTGATTGCTTTGCACTCATTCCCTATATAATCTATTTTAAAAGGAAGTTTCTGTTTATAAAAACTAATTTGTTATCAATATTATATTTTTCAAAAAACACAAAGAGTAGTGCTAAACCCCATTGCCTGCTCACCTCTTTGGGCTGTTTTCCTCTTCTCTTTTGTTCTTCCTCTTCATGACCCTTTCTTTGCCCTTGAACTCTAGTTCTGTTTTTCTTCCTTTATCTCTTTGTCTTCTTGCCTAAATTACTTCATTTGGAACCAAAGTTTAAGGTAGTGGAAATACAGCCTGGATATATAGGTGAGAAGGAAGGCATTAGTTTAATGTATTTGAAACTTGGGGAAAATACCAAGATAAATTTAGACTGAATTTCCACAAATCAGAATATGTTTACCTCCTCTTGGAGTGTGTTTCAAATAGGCCTCAGCAAGCTATCTTGTAGATTTGTTTTAAATCATGATTGTTCACTTTGATGATAACCTGAGGAAATGATACAAGTCCATTCCAGATTATTTGGATAACTACCTCATAATCATGTAAAATCTTAAGATTTTAGTGCTCTTGTTTGCTTAAGGCTTATAAGCATGTGAGTGCCAAGGATATACCTTTAATATTCTTGGGCTAATAAGAAGGAAGCAAAGGTTGAGTTGATATGCAAACACTGTCTTCCTGCCAAGTAAAGGCCAAAATGGGGTCAGAGTGGGCTTTGTGAAGGAAGATCTTGCTGTGGTTCAAAAAGAGAAAAGTAAATTACCCCAGAGCACAAAGGAAGGTAGAACTGCTAGCTTCAAAGACTAGCTTCTGGTCACTAGAACCACGTTCATATTGTAAGAAGGTATTTACTTTTCAAGATACACAAAGATATTATTGTCCCATTGCTTTGCTATTGCTAATTTCAATTGTATTTGCTTTCTAGTTTTGTTGGTACTTAATTTTAATCAGGAAGAACCTATATTTAGCTTTATAATTTTATAAATTTAGTTACTACTAGAAAATATGCTATGTAAGTTAACTGGTGGCACACTAAGAAGATAACTTGTGGTAGCTTTTAAGCAGATAGTGTCACCTGTTTTTCACATCTGAGGACACTCCCCTTGCTCTAGTGTAATGGCCTCTGGTCTAGGTTCCTCATGGCTCTCAGCTGCTCCAGGCTTACCACATGTAGTCAATTTGGACGTGATGCGAGCTGGGGAAATAGAAAGAGCAAAGGCTGGTGCTGTGAATCAGCGTGAGGTGATGAGCATAGCACTGAAGTGAAAAGGAAAGACATAATGAGAAAACCAGAAGTTCTGGAATAAAGGTTTTATTTATTAAATAGATTTGGGGGAATACTAGGAGATAATGGAGGCTTAACATTTATATCTAGGGCTCTTCAGCTTTGTAGCTACAATTCTGTTCAACTGCTACAATCAATGCCCAAGTGATCTTGGAGGCAATTTGTATTCAGAAGCAATTTATATTCAATAGAGGTAAAATGGACTTTAATAAAAATATAAGAAACATTTTTCCTAAGCAAGGTTCTAACAGTAATGGTGAGGAACATAAACACAAATGTCTGCCCTCAAAGATTTAACGTGTACATAAATATGTAACTTCAACATGATGAAACATCAGTAATAATAACAACTATATTCGAAACAGCTAGTATTTACTAAGCAATAATTATACTCTGTACTGGCTGCTTTGAATGTATTACCTTACTCAGTGTTCACAAAATCTGATGAGGTAGGCACTCTTCACATCCTCACTGTACTGATGAAAAATTAAGGGTTTCATAGGTATTTTATAATGGGCCTGAGGCAATCATGCTATTCATTGGTTTACGTCTGAGTGGAGAACCCGCTCCTTTAAAAGGAAGTACCAGCCTGGCACAGAGCGAGAAAAGGGTTAAAATCACTAATTCTGGGCTTCCCTAGTGGCGCAGTGGTTGAGAGTCTGCCTGCCGATGCAGGGGACACGGGTTCGTGCCCTGGTCCGGGAAGATCCCACATGCCGCGGGGCAGCTAGGCCCATGAGCCATGGCCGCTGAGCCTGTGTGTCCGGAGCCTGTGCTCTGCAACGGGAGAGGCCACAACAGTGAGAGGCCTGCGTACCGCAAAAAAAAAAAAAAAAAAAAAAAAAAAAATCACTAATTCTGATTTAGGGTATTAAGTCAGAGATTTTCTCATGTATTTATTTTATATTCCAAAAATACTTAATGTGTGCCTAGTTTGAACAAGGTGATGACTGTAAATAAGGGAACACTTGATGAAGTGAAGAAAGGCCATCACATTTAAGCTGAGTTTTGAAAAATAGGTGAAGTATTGATGGTTGTGGAGGATCCGTTATGTAAGCCTAGAAGGATAGAATAGGAAAACAGAGACATTAAAGTCCAATGGCGAAATGGCAGATACCCCAGTGTGCATCTAGTACACTGATTTTCAAAAATGAGGCTGGAAAATTAGGATCAAGTTGAGTTTAGGGAAGCTAGCCAAGAGCTATACAAGATTTTAGGAAGAAACTACTGGTATTGCTATGATTGGTTCTGAAACATGTTTTTGGTGTAAATGCGTGTGTGGAGGGGAAAAAAGACATATAGGTACATCCATTTTGAGACTGTGGCAAAAGTTGAGTAGTGTCACATGCTGAGAACCTGGACTGATAGTGAGGGAAAGATACTGAGTACTGTTAAAAGTTCTCATAACAAACAATAAGAAAATTACATCTAAATTTCATAAACCACTAGATGACATACACTGACATGATGATACTCTTTAAACTCCCCAATGAAAAGATGGTTTCCCAGTTGTCTGGGGACAATTAGATAAACATGTTTTGTAGCATACTGTGGCTTACGCACATTCAATTTTCACTGCTAAGTCTACAAATAAGCTGAATTTATACTGTGCATAAAACATTAAGCTACCATATGCAAAGTTATGCGAATTTCTCACCCACAGTGTATAACAAAAACATGGTTTCTCCACATTTGTAAATCCAGAGAATGCTATTTTGTGTAATGCATATGTGAAAGCAATTCAAACACACTTTGTTTAAAAAATAAAAATAAAACACAAATAACTAAACAAAAAGAAACAAGATATAATATATTATACTTAGAAATAGTAATTTTTAAATGAAAAATATCCATGCTTTAATATTAATTTCATTACTATGTTATAGCTTTTACTGATTTTGTGAAATTTTTATGCAGATGATGTATCCAATTTATCCCCTTGTTATTCTGCCCCATTTCTATCCTGCTGTAACTACTCTCCATGATTTTTTCATTAATTTTATTACTATTCATGACTCATCGTTGACATATTTGATGGTTTTATGACTATTATAGCATTTTGTATTTATAACCCTGTGATGAAGGTGTTATCTCCATTTTTCATTTTAGGGAACTATGTCTCAGAGAGAGTCAACAATCTACCCATCATCACACAACTAGTAAATTTGTTGTCATAACCGTCAATAACATACGACCTTCCTAGTGACATCAATATTAGTCTCATAGTGTACCAATACTGTAGCATCCTCATTGGTAGGATGCTGTCCCATGTGCGTTTTTTTGTTAGTTTTTTTTTTTTACTGTGGTAAGAATACTTAACACAAGATCTGCTCTCCTAACAACTTTTTAAGTGCACAATTCTGTACTGTTAACTACAGGCACAGTGTTGTGCAGCTGATCGCTAGAACTTACTCATCTTGTGTAACTGAAACTTTATACCCATTGAGCAGCAACTCCCCATTTTCCCCACCTCCAACTCCTGACAACCACCATTCTGTTCTCTGATTCTGTGAGTTTGACTGTTCTAGATTCCTCACATATCTGGAATCATGTAGCATTTGCCCTTCTGTGCCTGGCTTATTTTACCTAGCATGATATCCTTCAGGTTCATTGCAACAATATTCACAATAGCTAAGATAGGGAAACAGCCTAAATGTCCATCAGCAGATGAATGGGTAAAGAAAATGTGGTGTCAGATGCAATGAAATGTGATTAGGCCTTAAAAAAGAAGGAAATCCTGCCATATTCAATAACATGCACTATGTGTTCATTAATACTCAGGTGTAAACACTCTCAAAATAGTGAATTTCAAGTAAAATGAACTACAACTTGCATTAGTAGGAACCTACTTAAAAGAAGCATTAAGTTCTTGGTGCTGGAAATGTGACAGTGACTGTCAACTTGGTAAAATGGCAGTGGCAAATTCATGGCGTCCTTTAAAAGGATATGATAATACAATCTGGAAGTCATGTTTCAATAAAAGAAGTGCTTGGATACCCACAAAACAGTTACTTTCTGTTTCTACTAATTCCCTCTCTGTGTAAGAAAGGTGTTGAGCAAAAATAAACAAAACCTGCCTACTGGTATTTCCACTTAGATGCACAGGAGAGTTCAAATATGTTTTACAATCAAAGAGAGCTGTAATTCTTTTTTTTTTTTAATTAATTTATTTATTTTTGGCTGTGTTGGGTCTTCGCTACTGTGTGCAGGCTTTCTCTAGTTGCGGTGAGCAGGGGCTACTCTTCGTTATGGTGCGCGGGCTTCTCATTGCGGTGGCTTCTCTTGCTGTGGGGCGCGGGCTCTAGGCGTGTGGGCTTCAGTAGTTGTGGCACGTGGGCTCAGTAGTTGTCGCTCGTGGGCTGTGGAGCGCAGGCTCAGTAGTTGTGGCACATGGGCTTAGTTGCTCTGCAGCATGTGGGATCTTCCTGGACCAGGGCTTGAACCCATGCCCCCTGCCTTGGCTGGTGGATTCTTAAGCATTGTGCCACCAGGGAAGCCCAAGAGTTGTGATTCTTTTTTACGCAAAAGGGATAACCAGAATCTGTAGCATTAATATATAGAAATATATTTGAAATAGATTTCTTAAAATATATATATATATATTTTAGATGTTGGGGGTAGGACTTTATTAATTAATTAATTTATTTTTGCTGTGTTGGGTCTTCGTTTCTGTGCGAGGGCTTTCTCTGGTTGTGGCAAGTGGGGGCCACTCTTCATCACGGTGCGCGGGCCTCTCACTATCGCGGCCTCTCTTGTTGCGGAGCACAGACTCCAGATGCACAGGCTCAGTACTTGTGGCTCACGGGCCTAGTTGCTCCGTGGCATGTGGGATCCTCCCAGACCAGGGCTCGAACCCGTGTCCCCTGCATTAGCAGGCAGATTCTCAACCACTGTGCCACCAGGGAAGCCCCTTATTTCTTAAAATATTTTAAAAATTAAAGTTTCTCAATTCTCATTCAAAGTAAGTTTAGCAATGAAACATGCCCTTTTACTATTTCTCAATATTTTGATCACGTAATAAATATTTCAAGAACACAGAAGAATCTGGATATTACTATACATAGAATTTTAGATTAATAAACAGAAAATACTTAATTTTACATGGCACACAAATTATTAAATAACAGAAAGTTGGTATAGTCTATTTCATTTTCCTTAATGTAAATGGGCCTTATCAAGATATCTGCCTGTGAAGATATTGAAATATTAACATATTTTTTAAAAAGCTACATTTTTACTCAAAATTAATTTTGTACTTAGGAGTCTTTAGAGTTTCCAGCTAGAATAAATGTATTTGGATAAATATATATTTATGTGAAAGGACATCTTTTAATCATTGCCTCAAAAATTGAATGATATAGGCTTTCAGCTTTCACTTAACACAATTATTTCTATCTTTGCCTATTTTACTCAGATACTTTAGTAATTTCAATCCATTCCTATAGAAATGATAGAAAATTTGATATTAGTACCTGAGTACAGTTTTGAGATTTATATGTTTACATGCAGGAAATATATTGTTTCAAATTGTCAGAAATCAAACCACATAGAATCACTACTTTCCATTTTTATTTTATTTTATTTTTCCTGTCTGCCGTTTTAATTCGATTGTGCATCTCCGGCCACTGAAAGCAATCTCAGGAATTGCTGAGTGGTTAAAAAGGGAGTCAAATGGGATCTAAAATCAATCCACAGGTCTGTCACTGATTCATTGTGTGACTTTTGCTGCCACTGAAATGACATTAAAATGGTCTCCTCAACATTTTTATACCTCAGGATTTCTCTTGTGATAAATAAATACCTATCTAATATGCATTATGGATATATACTTTAAAAAGTAGGTGATGATGAAGAACTACAAGACTAGCTTCTGTTTTAACAAGTTATGTCACTTGAATTTACCACAGAGCTTTATACAGAGGCTAAAAGTCTGGATATTTCTAGTGTTGCAAATGGGGTTTTGTATACATGCCAGGGTTCAAGCTCCTTTTAAGTGCTTTTATCCTGGCAAACTTTTCTTCTTTTGATTTTATTTTGTTGGTATTTAATAGCTGTTGTACTACATATTTAAATTAACCTGGAAAGGATGGATGTTTAGTGTCCCATATTGACTTGCCCTTTGCTGGCCTAAATCTCGGAGGCAAATGGAAGATTTGCAGGGAGGAACACCTATTCGCTGTATTATGTCATGCTAGATAGCCGTCCTAGGTACTAGGTACCTTAACACTACGTCAAATTTTTGCAAATTTTTCCTAACAACAGTATGGAATTTTTAAACGTTCATGCTAAGATTGCACAGTCTCTTAGACATATATTAATTTTTTTCTAGAATAAGATGTAATAACTTACCTGACAGAGGAATAGGAAAATATTATGCCATTGATAACCAAAATATTTCCATTTTTACTATGCAAACGACCAGAAAACTAGATGTGAACTGACACCCCTTTGTTCATAAATTCATCAGAGGCAATCAATAGTTTCCAGTCTCCTTTTTTTAAAATAAATTTATTTGTTTTATTTATTTATTTTTGGCTGCGTTGAGTCTTCATGGCTACACGTGGGCTTTTCTCTAGTTGCAGAGAGCGGGGGATACTCTTTGCTGCGGTGCGCAGGCTTCTCATTGCCATGGCTTCTTCTGTTGCAGAGCACAGACTCTAGGCGTGCAGGCTTTAGTAGTTGTGGCTCGCAGGCTCTAGAGAGCAGGCTCAGTAGTTGTGGTGCACGGGCTTAGCTGCTCCGCGGCGTGTGGGATATTCCTGGACCAGGGCTCGTACCCGTGTCCCCTGCATTGGCAGGTGGATTCTCAACCACTGCACCACCAGAGAAGCCCTCCAGTCTCTTGAGTAAAATCAACTTCAGGTAAAATGAAAAAACAAAATGAAATGATGTGTTTGCCGCATGGATGACAAAAATGTAATCCCATTCACTTTTCTACCTTATACTACTCAAGAGTCTGAAAATTTTAATAAGCTCCTAAGAAAGAAATGAAAAGTACTTTTCAACTGTGCTGCTAAGAAAAATATTTTGATCTGGAAGATTTTAGTACAAAAAATTAAGTTGGAAGATTTGATATCCACAAGACTACTGAAGCCCAATACCATCCTAAGCAGAAAGCTCAGCAATATCTGATGTCTTGCCTTTTTTTTTTGATATCTTACTTTTTAAAAAATGATGTGTCCAGTGCTAACCTCTGACCACAGTTTCCATGAATTTTTGCTTAAAAATACATGTTTATAAAATACTGTATCTTACAGTTACTGCATAGCTCCTCTAAGTCCTATCCTTCATTTCATAATATAGGAAATTTAAACTCAGATTGCTTAAATAGTATTCTCAAATCCCATGGCTACTTAGTGGTAAAAGCTGAGCTTAAACTCAGCTCTCCTGACAGCCGATTCAGAGTTCTTGCCATTGCACTACATTGCCTTCACTCTCACTATCAAACATGGAAAAGGACGTGAAAGGCACAATTTTTCATTTACATCAAGCTGTTTATAAGTTTTTATTAAAATAAAGTGAATAAGTAAATAACATTAGATAATTACTTTTAAAATATAGTTTTACTTTATTTCTCCATGCATTCATGGTCTGATTATAAACTATATAATGTAATGTCAGGGAAAACTTGTATGATTTCTTTTACAAAATAATATTTCCTTATTCAAAATGAGTCAATTGTTTCTTCAAAATAGATAAAATTTGAATGTTGTTTCACTACTTTATACTATTTTCCTTTATTCTCATTAAGGTAGCTAGATTAAAGATGATTTCTATTAGTTGAAACAGTCAGCATATATCAAATATTATCAAGGAAAATAATTGAAACATTAGGAAGGCAACCTGAACACTGTGAACACCAGAATCATGCAAAATTGCACCCACACACCTCTGCATACAACGGACAAGAACGACTAAACTCTTTGATCTCTCCTGGATGACATGAAAGAGTAAAAGGGGGGAAAAAAGCAGCGTCTGTTAGAAAAAGAGTTTAATGAACAGGGTGGAGACCAGCTGAGTGTTGACATAGAGCATGAGAAAAGAAAAAGAATGCAGAAACAAATTTATAGTGATAGACTTCAATAGATCCATAGAAAGTCTGATTTAGAAAAAAGATATTAAATGCAGTTTGATTTGTATGTAAAATATTTATAATTCCTGTAGTGAGTTCTCTACCAATGTTTTCAATAGGAAAAAAATATATATATTACATATGGATATAACTTTTATATATAAAACTATATATTCATATTATATATATGTGTGTGTTTATAACCATAGTGATGACAACATCTTAGACAAAAATGTGAAGGTGTAATATAAGGAATGTAAGTCAGTTCAAACTGCCTGAACATATATTGTAAATACAAATTTTAGTCTATTTTTCCTTTAACTTAAGGAAGTTGTGGGAAAAGTGGGTGTTTTGAAATGGATCAATTCTACAGGGATAGAATTTGCCTAGGCGTTGTCCATCATTCAACTGCTGCAACTATCCAAAGCAAAAATATTTTATCAGTACTTTATAAATTTGGGCAACTTTCAGGCTTGTGAGTTTTTGTATCCCAAAGGGTGGTGGTGATGGTTTTTCTTTTTATGATTGGCATCATATGCTGTTATAAGTATAGATTCTGCTATCATGTGATTTAGTATTTTCTAGGATTCTGACTGTTACACCAGCCGTTCCCAACCTTATGTCTGGTAGATGACATGTACCTATGTGATATTCTCTCCTGGGCACACCCATCATTATATGCATAAGAATATTCTGAAATATGAGCAGCTAAAAATAATGACATCAGAGCCTTAACTTTGAAAAATAATGACATAAGAGCCTTAAGCTTGAACTGGCCATAGTTTCTTTAAAATAATAATAAAGTAAAAAGAAAACTATTGAAAATGTACATATTTAAGTTCAGGGAAGGAAGCCATGTTTGAGGTTAGAGAAAGTGAATCATGGGCAAAAATGACAAGAAGCCATGATCTTAGATGTGTGAGAAAGTATTTAGGAAATACGAAAAGAAAGATTTTTGCCTCTACGATCATGCTTGTATGTAATAGACTAAGTGGACTCTTCTGCTGGACACCAGACAAGCTGTGTAAAGGTCACCATGACTACAGTTCCACTTGGTGAAACAATGCTGTTAACTCAGATCCTGCCCCCTCCCTGCTGCTCACCACTTGGCCTATCCAATCAGGTTATCACCCTGAAGCCAGAGCAATCTTCTCAGGAAGCAAACAGTAGCCCATCACCTCTGTTTAAAGATAGAAACTAGGAAAATCTGCTTTTTGGTCTTGGTCCTTTCTATCTCGGAATCCTTTTCTGGACCTTTATCCCCTTACCCTCTACTAACATTCTGGAGTTCCTTTTCTTCTTCTGGTTCCTTTAATTCACTGTTTCTTTTCTTTTAGGTCTTTGCACTTACTGTGCCTATTCCTTGGATCCCTTGGATATTTGCTTTAATAAATCAACCTCATCCTTCTGATTCCCAACTCAAGCATCACTTCCTTAGAGCAAGTTTCCATCACTTCTCTTGTATTGTAGATAATACTACTATTAAATATGCTCTCATAGCAACACAGGTGAAAAGGCAGACAAATAAATAGATGCATATATTGTGTTAAGTCCTACAATAGGGATTAGAGAAATTTATCTGAAATAGGATATATATTTGCAGGAAGGATTCGCCTTATAAACTCTGAACTGCTAAGGGTCATTTCTTCATCTCTTAAGAGTTAATTGTGATAAACAATTGTGATTCTTTTGTGCAAAAAGCCACAGGGTGTAGATCAGAATGAGGACCTGAAATAAACATCCCCAGCCAGTTTGAACCCTTGAATAACACCAAATAGTCTCTTTTTTAAAATGTGCGTACTCCATATTTTAATACAAACCATTTTATAAATTTGACATATATCACCATTTTCATGTCAGGAATAATCCATATTGATTAACATACAAGTATGCTCAAATTTTAGCATTTTTGGTTTTTTTGGTCATTGGTATAATTGTTTTATCTCTCATATGCATAAGACCCTAAGCAGAGAACAGATTTAAGTAAAATTTTCACTGTAACGTTTGATCTGCAGTTGAAGGTTATTCTGCTGTCAGGGCCCTTATGTAGCAAAGTCAGAAAAGAAGTAGATGAAGGATACACATGACCAAACTTAAAGGAGGGAAGGGGGCCTAAGAGAAGAAAGGAATGAAGTAATATGCCTCCAAATCCATTTTGTTAAAATAGGTTGAGCTAACAGTGAAATTTATTGCATAATAACAGTAATGATAATAATAATAACATATCAATTTTTATTTTGGGCCCTTTGTTTAAAATCGAATAGAAATTCTTGGCAGATTTCAGTGCTCTGAATCAAGTATGACACTTAAGATTCTGTGAGTGCTGTCACTTGTAATGTAACATAGCGTTTATGTAGACGTCTACATTTCTGTCCTGAAGACTAACACAGAGGAAGCAATAAATATAATTAGCAATGTAATGTTCAGCAGCAGCTTTTCCTGGCAGTGTAGGGAAGTGGGAGTTTTAAGGTGAGAGGGCCAAAGAGACAAGGGGAGGGCAAAGGCAGAAATATGTTCACGCTAACATTAAAAAGATAATAACTGAAGGTAGCATTACCAGAAAACTACGCGCTCCATTGTTTGAGTTTCGAATTAAAGCTCTCTGAGGATAAAGGCAAATTCTATTTTGGTCAAAGAATTGCCTTTCATCTCCCCCCATCAGGATGTAATTGGCAGGAGATGACACAACCTGCTTAACAATCAGGTATTTCAGAGATTCCCAGTTGACAGTGAGCAAGATTCCCTTGACTCTCCTTAAATGCCTTTTTTTTCCTCTTTGTGAACAGCATGTATCTGGCATCTGTAAAACATTAATTCACTAACATTCTCAGAGAGTAGACCGTGGGTTGACAAGAATTCCAACTTTAGAATTTAGCAGAGTATACAAAGTTATGAAAAAATGTAGCCTGCGTGTCCATCTCTTGGGAAAAATGAGACATTGTAATATTATGGCATTTAATTGTGTTCATAATATACTGATTTACATTCTAGAGAAATTATCTCAGAATTCTATAATGTTTGGCAGGTTAGAAAAAAAGAGCATTATAATAAAAATCACTGCCTATTTTTGACAAACTGAAAATGACAGACTCGTCTGAGTTATTAATAGATCAATAAATTTCTGGATATTCATTGTGAGGAAAGTATGAAGATATTGCCCAAAACATGGAGTCAAAGTAAAGCAGTTTTCTCTAAGCCTGACTGACTTTTTAGAAGCCACTTTGGATTAACTATAGTGTTAGCTAGATTAAGGTTTAATTTTATCATTTTACCTCAAAGGGATATTGTGATCAAATGGGTTTTACCTAGTAAGGCATTCTGCCTAATAGATTCTGAATTGTACCAGTAAATACTACTTATTCTAATTCTCCTCCCATTTCCCCGGCCCAACACTCTGATGATAAGGTGTGTACTTTCAGTTTGGAGGTTTTTTATTCAGATTAGATCTGAAATATAAAACATTTTGTGTAAAAGCATACTCTTTTTATCAGTCTACACAGTTTTCTACAGCACACAGTGTGACATACTTTAGACACTTGATAATATTTAAGTAAATGAATAACCACTAGTAGCATAATTATTGTGACATTAAAAGTATCACCTTTAAATATCCTTTTTTTTGGCGGTACACGGGCCTCTCACTGCTGTGGCTTCTCCCGCTGCATAGCACAGGCTCCGGACCCGCGGGCCCATTGGCCATGGCTCACCGGCAGCATGTGGGATCTTCCCGGACCGGGGCACGAACCCGTGTCCCCTGCATCGGCAGGTGGACTCTCAACCACTGCACCACCAGGGAAGCCCATCCTTATTTTTAATAGGAAAACAATCAGTTAATATCATGCATTCAGTCCCACTTTGATTTATTTTCTTGGCTTCTAGGTGTAAGCTTAAATTCTATTTTGCATTTATTTCTTCAACTCTTTGTTGTGTGTTTCCTTTTCTTTGCATTTGGGTTAAATCTTTCCTCCTTGCAGAGAAAACATGCTATTGCCGTGCTGTAGGCTATTTCTGCACATATTTAGGCAAGTCATCTGCAACCATTGTGTTACCTGTCCATTGTTTAAGGAGCAAATGTTAAAGCATACATGTTTCAGGAATGGAATGGAGGATACATCATGATTTAGCAACCGTTAGTACTCTGATTGTCAAATTCCTAAATTTTTATTATGTTGATTTTTTCCTTTGAGATAGTCCAACCGGCTTATCCCCTGAACTTCCATGGTTTTACTTTTAAAGCTCTTACCAGGTTCTTTCCAAATCAAACTTTAAATCCAAGAAGTGCGTGCACTCACACCTCCACTGTAATCTAAAAAGTAAAAACAATCTTTTATAATATTTGTATTATTTTATTACCCAGAGAATATATGAGATCAAACTTCAAAATCTTTCAGATATTCACAAACGTAATTCTCTTGTTTATTTCTTATAATAGGACAGATCTAACTTCAGATCCTTCCTAATATAATAATAATGAGTTTTACAAATATATTGTCCTAAGAATGAATGTTTTAAATGTCTTATTTATTTAGTCTCTATATATCTGTTAAATATTTCAAGCTTATACAGCAATTTTGCATCATCAGTACATTTCATAACCTTTAAAACTTAGTTTGATAACACAGAAGGTTTCCTTGCTACTTCATAAATCTAGGTATTTAAAGTAATACCCAGTATACTTAAACTATGAGTTGTTTGTATATAATAGTTTTATGTGTAAGATAAATATATATAAATATAGATACCACCCTTTAGAAGCTGCATAATTATTTCTTAAAAAGTACTCATTTGTAAAATGAGCCCTATAATGAAGTTACCATAAGAAATGTTAATAACTGCTTTGAAGGAATGACTATGTTTCATTAGATGTATAGGTAATTTGAAATTATAACTTTATGTGATTTAGATACGTATCATTTCTGTGAAGTGATTGAAGGTTACAGACTGTTAAATGGTTATCTTTAAAACTATAATTGCACTAAATCAGTAATTTTAACCTTCTCTATTTTTATCTATGAAATAATATTTGCAGTCTGGTATATGTCAAAATATCAATAGTTGACAAGTTTTTGTAGATTTGTATATATGAAGTTAAAAATATTCTTGTTGAAGAATTTACAATTAATAAGGACTTGATTTATTTTTTAAAAGCACAATTTGTACCAGTTATACTAATAGCAACATGTGAGGCACATATTCTTCTTCCAGTGGAGTACCAAACTGATAGCTGAACTGAGGTCTTGAGATTTCTGTTCCTATTTAAGGGGAAGTATTTTACACTACTAGGAAAACATGTTGCAGAGTGGTGCTTGAGATGAGTGTTTACATATAATTTTTCACCAACTGGTATTTTTTTTCCCTAACAGCTCTAAATTGACTCATCATTGGGTCTTAGGAGAATTATTACTTCAGTGCCTTTTTTACTCTTAGTATAAGCTCAAAAACTATGCAAATAACCTTAAATAACTTAAAAAAACCCTTTCCATTGTTTCAAATCCTGAAAAAAATAGTAGCATGTAAGAACATTCAGAGCAGCAACAAAGACTTCTCACCAGCAAAAGAATAATTCTATATTATTTACTTTTAAATTCTCAAGCTAATATTTCATATTATAGTGGTTTTCATCTTGTTGGACAGGAAGTTGGGAAAAATGAGTAGGATGGTGTATTTCGTATCATTTTTCTAAGTATGTCAGATTTTATAGTCAAAGGATAATAAAATATTCTATTATCTTTAAATAGATATGAAAAATGTCTTCATAATCAGTCAGCATAAAACTCACACAGAATACCACTTGTGCCATAGTATGATAGTGGTAAATAAAATTGAACTAAGGAATCTTGCCTTAAATAACTTAGAATTTACTTAGAGACATGACATAAAACTGTCAAAGTCAAAAATCGTATTTTCAACAAACAGTTTTTTGGTGCTCATTTTATGATGATACCAACTTCATGGATTTATATAGTTAAAAGATAAATTTAACATGTTTTCTGCCCTCAGGACTGCAAGGGCATTTGGGAAAGAAATCATTTTTAACATACAACAATGGCCAGTTATATACAGTTATGTAGAAGGTGCCATGGAAGCCCCTATTTTGGAGTATCCAGTTTTGCCTAAGAATCTTTAAGCTACTTCCAAAACAGGTCAAGACAAGAATAGACATTTCAGAAAATGGGAAGAACGTTGCAAGGCACAGAGGAACAAGATTAAAACAAAATGCAGAAACATAGAGGAAGATAAATACTAACTAGTAAAAGAATATAATACAATGCAGTAGATTTTCAGAGAACAGAGGTCAGTGGTAATGAAGTGTTCGTGAAAGATTTCGAGAGGATAGTAATAACAGTGCTAGCAATAAAACAACAATACTAAACTACTGTTTTGAGTTACTCCTGAACGCTTTGCTGTATAACTTCTGTTCATCTTCCGGATCTCCACTGAGATGCCCATCTCTAAGGGAAGCCTTCTCTGGCTGCTTCATTCCCAGTCTCCGCCTAAGTAAAGTCGCCCTTGTATGTTTAATATACTGTCCTTTAGAAACATACATTAAAATTGCATATATATTGTATATGTGTGTATACATATACACATATGTATAAATAGGGAATACAGACATATGTTTAATGTCTGTATCCCCTATAACACTGTAAACGCCAGAACACTGATACTGTGTCTGTCTTATCTAGCTTTGCAACCACAGCTCCTGGCATGAGGTAGGATCATTGAAAATTAATGATTACATGTCCAAACACTGTGCCAAGTAGTTATCTTAGTTCATCACTCCAACAGTCTAACTAGGCGGATGGAATTTTTTCCCATTTTATAATGAGAAAAATGGGAATTAGAGGGGTTCATTGATCTAGGGAATTCCAGAGTCACGTTTTGAACCCAGGTCTTTATAACTACTATAACCTCCTATTACAGTAACTGTGGTAAGTTACTTGAAAGTGAATTCTGATAATGGCCTGCAAGAGTTTGGATAAAAGGATAGAACAAGGTAAATATTTTCATTACAAAAGGAAACCAAAAAAACAAAAGACATGAAATTAATAGCAGATGCACTATTTTGGGGTATGGAGTGGGGGTAATAGAATATGCTGAATAAGCCATTTTGCATATTAGAAAATAGGAAGAAATAGAGTTGGACATTTGCATTAGGCCAAATTATGAGGAATCTTGAAAGAAAGTTATATATACGAAAAAGAAAGCTACTGAGGATGGCTGAATGGGAAATTAATATGAAGAAAGCAGGTTTTATACAGCTTTAAAGTGCTAGTGAAGCATGTGATAATGCAATTGGATAAAAAGGGACAGAGCATCAAAGAAATCTAGGAAGCTAAGCAGAAATCTAATCTTGATATTTTAATCCTATTGATGAAATCTAATTTTGAAAAATTGCAAACAGATAATCTTTTTTCACTGCATTAACTACCGAATACAAAAGGATGCAATCAGAAAAAGAAAAGCTTCTTCCAGTTTCAAAGAACATTTATAACATTTCAGAAGAACATTCTGAAAACCCACTGTAGCATAATAACTCTTAGAAATAGTTGCAATTTAAAGAGGCATGTCCAAGCATTTCTTTAACCAGGAATCTTTGTTAAGGCTATGATGAGTTCTGTTCATCCCCAAAGCTTCAATGAACTATATCAAAAAGCAAGAAAGTGTGGTTCTTTAAAAAAAAAAAAAAAATTACACATTTTAGTTCAGCAAATTCATTCGTTTATTAATTCATTCATTTATTTAGGAGTGATGTTCTGTTTCAGAAATTATACTGGAAGAACTAGGAAAATATAGAGAGATCAGCTTACAAGAATAGAGGGGAAAGAAAACAAATTATTAAATAGAGTTTTATGGATTCTGATTGAGGAATATGCACCAGGTGCCAGGGAACGGTTTGTATGTTAAAAGGTGGTAGACCATACAGGGTGGTTTGGAGAAGGTGAGGCCAGAAGCAGGGAAACCGTTGAATGTGGCTGCCAGGAGAGAAGAGATAAGGGCCTACATTTGGGTAGCTGCAGTGAGATAGAGTCAAAATAAATTTTTAGTATATATAGAAGCTGAAGGTAAGAGAGGGAGAAATATAGGACAAGTGCCTATCATAACAAATATGAAGATGAACACAATAGAAAAAGAATTAAGTGATATAGAAGAGGTAGAAGCAAATTTTCCTCCATGTTCTGTGAGATAAATGCCTGTGAAGATGGTAGATGTGTTGTCTTCTAGAATGATATGCAGGTTCACTAAAGGGCTAAAGAAGGGAAACTGTGGTCAGTTCTACTGGAGGGTAAGTCGACGTTAGTTTGTGGATGATGTGGATTGCCCTTAGTTTATTTTCTATATCAGAGACAGTGTGAATAATGACACTGACAAGGTTTCCCTCTTTCCTCTTGTACTAGAAAGTTCTGAAACAAAACCGTGGCCCGTCTTAAGCAGGTGTATTAATGAATGTAGTATCTCCTTTTAGCCCTGTTACTGGCCCAGAGTAATAGCCCTATTGCCCTTTCTGCTTGCCACACCTTAATTTATGCTACTTTGTCATATCCTATGACACTTGAAATCTGTTCTGGAAAATATATGGTGTAAATGCATTTGTATTTATTTCTGTAGCACTGCATGGATGATGGCTTAGAAGAAATAGATAATACATGTGGAAGACCAGTTAGATGATTGCATAGCCAACATTTTAACGGTAAAGGTAGAAGAAAAAACTATAAGAGCTTTTTTGGTTAAAGGATAAACAAATTGATAGTAAAGAATACATGAAACTGATAAACCAAGGTATGTTCTGGGCTTTGAACATGTGTAATAATGATGATTTCATTGATAAGATTTGGAGCATCATTAGGAGAATTGGCTTGATTACAGGATGCTGGTGTTAAGAGAGAACTTGCAGTGCTTGGTTTCCACTCTATCGAGGTTATGATTTGGATGAGACATCGAAGCAGTATGTCACTTAGGCAGATATTAAGCTGAAGGGAAAAAAAGAGTAAAATGTAGACGAGGGAGTCGTGACAGTGAAGTTTTGAGTGATGATTAAAGGGAAATAAAATATAAAAAAGCCAAAGACTAAACTTCAATGAAAGTACTTTTGGTGAAGTTACATAAGAAATGATGAAGAAAAAGGAAATAGACAGGGGTAGAACAAACACAGAACAGAGTCAAAACAGAAAGTCTTACCTTGTAATAGGCACTCAGAATTTCCATAGTCAGTGAAAATGCCAAGGAACAACAACAACAAAAAGCCTTGGGAAAACTCCAGGGGAGTTGGAACAAGAAAGTCATTGGTGTTTATGGCCTTATAAGTAGAAGAGTGGGAGTGGAATTCAGAATAAAATGTTAACATGGAAGGGATCGTTCAGAACAAGGGATAAGAATAAAACAATTTACATGTGAATTTTGGAATATGTGAAAGGAATCAAATTCAAGGCAGTGTCAGTCAACAAGAAAAACAAATTGTGCAGCCAGCCAAATTTATCTTTATGTGTCTAAAATATATTTCCCAATTAATCCTTGGGAAAAAACAAAACTTATCTCTTTTTCTCAGGTCTATCATGTGTTACACAGTCCCCTGGTTATCATTTTGAACATGTGAAGAAACAAGTTAAGACAACTTGTGGTAGAACAAGATTAGAAATAATAGTTCCTTGTTCCCAGAAATTTTTCTCAGTATACAAACCACAACTTTTTTGGTATGAATTTTTACAATCACACATTTCGTGTAGCAGTACCTGAACAGTTAAGCCTATCTTCTACTATAATACCTTGGCCATGAACATAATTATTGTGAATTCCAGCTCTGTTAATTATTAGTTGTACCCCCTGGAGCATAGGCATTCTCCTTAACTGTCAAGTGAATAAAATAATATCTGCCTCCTAGCAAGTTTGTGGGGAATATAAATATGATTTGAAAATAACAATAATAAATCTAATAGCAAAGAGTTTATATGGTCCAGTCACATAGGAGAAAACAGCTTTAGGTGAAAGTCAGAGTCACACAACTACAGAGCAGCAGAGCCTGGGCTCAAACCCAGAGACTGTGAAAGTAGCAGGCACAGGACTCGCATCTTCCTATGTTCTCAACTTGTGCTGCTGTAATTTAATGCTAGTATCAGAGAGAGGGCAGGCAAAGGGAACCGTGGTAATAGTAATTGTAGTAGCCACATCAATAGCAGCAGGCTTTGATGTTCACCCTTTGGTTCTGCAAAGTGATCACACAGAGCACCTACAATTTATAATAGCTATAGGGCTAGGAATACAGTAAAAACAGCATTGCTCTGGCCTCTTCCCTGATTCTGTGTGGCACCTATGTTTGGGCACTGAAGCAATTATAAAGTGCCAAACAACAACAAGATGGGAAAAATGAAACCAAAAAATTAGTGGAAGGTGAGCAGTCTGGTTTGATTATACATTTAAGGTTCAGTTGTACTTCCCTCTTCCAAAATATTGTATCAAAGCTTCTGACTCTCAACAGTCATGTCTTCATGATAATCCACTCATATGTGTCTTTTCCATTTTGCCTCTTTTATTTTTAAAAGTGCAAAGGGGATGCAAAATAGAGGATGGCTTCATTTACTTTTAAAAGGTTAAAGAAGGTACAAAAAATTAGAGTAATATAAGGGTATAGTTAAGATAAAATTAATTTTATGGTGTAAATAGCTCAACAAATTTATTTCATGTTTTCTAATTATTTTTCTCTGTTAAATGTTATTGGAATTTTATCTACAAAAAATTCCAGATTTCAAATTTTCCAATTGTGCTACAGTTTATAACTTCAGCACATGATTCAGGATATTCCTCAACTTAGTTCCTATCGTATTTTCTCCTTTCTTGATCATGCAGCAGTGTTCCATTTCCATCTGTGTTCACTCACTGCCCTCATCTCAGCCCACCAGTTACTTTTTCCCCCCCAGAACAGTGTCTAAGAGTTTATGATCAGTTTCAAAGCTCTGTGTAATGTGATATCCTCCTACATCTATGCTCTGTGTAATGTGATATCCTCCTACATCTATGTTCTCATTTCCTAGACACCCCCTCTCATCCTCCCTTTGCTCCTAAACTTCAGTACAGTCCATTCGTGCAGTTAGCCAAAAAAAAAAAAAAAAAAATCCACATGTAGCATCCTCCCTCACTAATACTGACATATTCTTATCCTTTATTCTTAACATCCCTTGAGAAACCCACATGGTTAGGCATCACATTTCATAGGCATTTTTAGGTTTCAACATACTGTAGCCTTATTTTTCCTAATGGCATTGTCTTTGACAATTATAATATCAGTGAATAGTGAAAACCTCACAAGCAGGTTTCCAGAATATTGGACAGTCTGTATCTATAAAGACAAAAGTAATTCACCTACTGTTGAGGACAGATTCCTACTTTATTTTGCTCATATTCAGAAATTTTGACTTAAGATATGGGATATATGAAGCAAATGGGTGCTGTGGCTTTTTATTAACCAGCTGGAAAGCTGCCTAGTTTTCCATTTTTCCTTATGCGTACTACCTTGGCATTAGCAAAATTTGAGTGTCTTCAAATAGGAGGAGCTAGATTTCTAATACATGCCATATCTGGGAGCATAAATTTAAATGATAGGAGACTATGCTCAAATTCCAGAAATGTTTAAAAACCACAAAATAACTCTCTAAAAAAAAAAGTATCTCGCCTCTTTTGGGAGGACTTTTTATAATACCACATAGATAAGCAACAGTTGTACAGCTAACTATTTAAGATACTAAATGAATTTTGCCCCCATATCCTTGATATTCCAAATTAGCTATGAGGCATTCTAAGCACAATGGATTTAGGGGATTATTTTATGATTTGTGGAAAATTGGAATAACCAGATCATGCCATAAGCAATTTCATCTGAATTTTTATACATTTATTCTCAACTCACTGTCTCAATTCAACTATCCAGAGAGCTGATTGGTTCCTTTAATGATTCAGATTTTCTGAGTGAAAATTTATAAAGAAACATGTACAGAATTACAATTCATTAATCAGACATAATTTCCCTACTGTGTTATTTTATTATCTAACCTAATTTTAGGATTATTTTCAAATATAAATATCATTTATCTTATAGCTACTTGATCATTTATTCAAAATACGTACAATAATCTCAAAAATTGCCTTGAAACAATAACCAGGTCATCATTTTCCTGGTCTTACGGTTATTTTTTTTAAAAGCATTTTAAAGCATCAAAAGAAATAAATAATTAACACTTAGGGACTTGAAAGAGATAAATTAAGAACTGTAGCAAAACTGTGAATGATTCTATAAAACTAAATCTGACTCAAAAATCAAGCCATTCAACGTGTAACCAAATGAAATTTCATTGCAATGGTTGGTGGTTCTCAGCCTGCTATATACCAACCACTTGTATGATCACTGATGCTCAGCCAAGCAGAAGTCTGGACTTGAAACAGGCCAACAAAAATAAACATAAGATGATTAGTAATGGCACTTGCAATGTAGCTTGAATTGTACATAGAATAATGGCTTTTACATATTTAACTATGGATTTAAGAATAAATGTTGTAACAGTAACACACAAAGGTGACCACGGAAAGAGGCAGAATTATTTGGTGGAAAGGTTCTAAAACTGAGATACTAAATAATCATTTATTCTCCCTGAACTTCAGTGTTTTTATTTATTTTGATGGATTGCATAAAATAGTAATATTAATAAATCTAGACTATCTAGAGGCCATGGTTATCCCTTATTTGAGTCAGTCATCATTTTGGTTTTATTTACATTTATTACATACAATACTAAAGAAGTATATATTTTTAAATAAATGTGGTTTCAAATTATTATTTAGTTAATTACATTTGTATTTAGTTGATTATTTTAGTAAATATCAGTAAAAACATACATATAGTAGATATGGTGAACCATCTCTTATAAGGTGATCATAATTTAATACCCTTGTATATAAATATAGAAAATGTTATCAGAAATCGGTTTATTTACCAAAATAATTTTAAGTAATTACATTTCAATCAAATTTGGACCTCCTTCGCATTTTGACATTCTTTATAAATGTTTTTATGTGTTTCTGTGATGTCATATCCTACTGATTAAATTCTAGTATCAAATTTTAAGGATGAAACCTCTCTTTTGAAAATAACTATAATGACACAGTAATGAATAGCACTAGCAATTGACATTATATATTATTTAAATGATCCTGTACACTTCAGACAAGATTTGACTATGTACTTTTAGGTATGGATGACTACTTTGAGAGCATGCCACCTGCAGTGTTTTAATACAGCCAAATTTAGTTTTTCTATCCATGTGCAGGTTTTGGATGGCTTGAATTTCTTGTTAGACTTCATAACTGGTTGATATAGGAATTCCTTGAGCTCAAAAGCTAATACCACTATGGACTTTACCTGTAGAATTTTTTATAATCAAGATGCTCCTAGATTTTCCTTTGTCATATCTTAAAAAGGACCTCAGGACTAAATTCTTACAAGATTTAATATAGTATAACCTTTTCTTTTTAAATTAAGGAACAGCACTTGTATGCAAGATTAAAAATAAAGATGACCCAAAAAAAGTATTTCTTTTTCAAATAGTCTTTTTTTTATTTAGTAATACAGGATTCTTCACTGATAACAATAATATTAGAAATTACCTAAATTTCCACTCCACAGTGTACCGACTGCCATTTTCATTATCTTTTACACTCTTTTGTTATCATCTTGAGTTCTTTCCACTTTCCCCTTCCTGCTGCTCATCCTTGTTATATAGCTTTGTATCTAGAATTCAGCCCAAATAAATAATTCACAATTTGAAAATGAATGAAACATATGTAATATATTCTAGTCTTTCAAGAGCATATACTTCTTGCCTCTCTGTACATCTCTTCATTTTGAATTTGTATACTACAAAGTATGTAGGAATATATGTCATAAGTTACAGTATTCAATTTTATACTACTAGTATTTATTTATTTTATACTGCTAGTATTTAGTATTTATTTCATACTGCTCTCAGTCTTTATGTGTTACTTTCTCTCCACATCTAAAATTTTACAGTTCTTAATGGCAGGGATTAAAATATATTTTTTAAGAGTAATAAATAGGCATTAACAATGGGCTAGTGCTATTCATTACTGTTGGCATACAACAGTAGCATGGATAATTAAGATGATGATAAAATAATTTTAAGGAAGCAGCATGAAACCAAAACTACAAGGCAAACTGAAAAGCTACCCCAAAAGGTAGACTCCTTTTTTAAGTATTTTTCTTCTACCACCATGGGGCAAGCCATCCTCAATCTTGCTCTCAGTGTTAGAAAGAAAAAGCAATGAAGAGGGCAGAAATTAAAACAGAGAACCTTTAGTCAGTCTCATAATTAAAAATGAAAAAGTGTTTTGTTCTCTTAACCTTTAAAATATACAATATAGTTTGTGTGCATCTGTATGTTTAAAAAATTGTAGGGCTTCCCTGGTGGCACAGTGGTTGGGAGTCCGCCTGCCGATGCAGGGGACACGGGTTCGTGCCCTGGTCCGGGAGGATCCCACATGCCGCGGAGTGGCTGGGCCCATGGGCCGTGGCCGCTGGGCCTGCGCATCCGGAGCCTGTGCTCCGTGGCGGGAGGCCACAGCAGTGAGAGGCCCGCGTATCGGAAAAAAAAAAAAAAAAAATTGTAAACCTAGTATCATGGTTAAGAAGAACCTTAAAATATATATAATATTAAGTCATATATACATATTTATATGCAATATATAATATATGAGATCAGATATAGAGAATATATGTAAATGTGTTTATATGTACATATATGCATTCATATTTATAACTACATATCCATATAAATATAATTAGTAGTCTAGCATAACTTTGTTATGTTATCTGCATATTTCCAGTTTTTCCTTTTGTGTGTGTATATATATATACATATATATAAACATATGTATATGTTTAGGGGCTTTCTAACTGTAATTGTGTATATTACCCATCAATATTGATCAAATATAAGTTTGGAAAATATTGACAATTTAAAAAAAATTAACAATGCCAAGACACTTAGAAAATACAGTTTTGCTAAATTTTTCTTTCCTGTTATTCCCAGCTCATTGTTCAGGTTGGTTCATTCTTCTAATTATGCCACAAATATATCATGTGCTTTCTTCAACTTATTAAAAACATCTCTTCATTTTGAATTTGTATGCTACAAAGTATGTAGGGATATATGTCATATCTTACAGTATTCAATTTTATACTACTCTCAGTCTTTATGTGTTACTATTCTCTCCACGCCTAAAATTTTACAGTTCTTAATGACAGGGATTAAAATATATTATTTTAAGAGTAATAAATGGGCATCAACAAGCTGAGCAAGATACTAATTGAGCTTTCAACTACTCTTAAAATAATTTATGATGACTTATTATGTTTTCTGTAATTGAAAATGTCATCTACAATGACATAAATGTCCAGTGCACGCAAATGGTAATTTTAGGTGTAAGGTGTGATTTTCAACAGCAAACCTTCTAGTTAATAAACCAAGTAGAGAAAAGTGAGTTCCCCTGGCTTCAAAGAAGATGGTAGTAACTCAGTTCTTTAGCTGTAAGGAACTAAATTCTGGCAAAAACTGAATGAGCTTGGAAGAAGACCCTGAGCATCAGAAGAGACTGCAGCCCCAGCTGACATCTTGATTTCAGCCTTATGAGATCTCGAGCAGAGGTTCCTGCTAAACTTTGCCCAGACTTCTGACCCATGGAAACTGGGCTATAGTAAGTGTTGTTTTAAGCCACTAAGTTTGTGGTAGTTTGTTGTATAGCAATAGAAAACTCATATAGCCAGATAGATAAGAAATATTCCTTAAGAAGATGCATTTCTAAAGTAGTGTGATTGATGTTCTTGTAGCAACCTAATATAGTGGCTTTTAGATTTCAGGCTAGAAAAGGATGCTTTTTACCAGTGGTGAAAATGATCTTTACCAGTGGTAGAAGAGTAAGTAATACAACGATGATTGGAATATTTGACAGCATTTTAGATGGTAGGAAAGGATCAATATGATACAGTGATTCCAGCTATCGGACCTACCAGGGCAGATGTGAATGTACAGGAAGGAAGTACATTTTTATATAAGAAGGTAGCATAGAAGTCTTACTGAAGAGGGAACTTCTTGAAATCTGTGTATATGTGAATTACAGATACAATGAAAGATTCACAGTAGAGACTTATCATAGACGTCAGGACAAGATAATAAGATGGACATAGAAAGCTTAAAAAAGAAGATCTGTGTTACAAAATTAACCCAGGTTCTAGAATGTGGTAGAAAGCCTCAACAGTAACTGAAGACAAAATGAGGTTATTTTTTGGATAAAAGATCATTTCCTAAAACAGTTGGTTTAGGAATCCACATGGAATTCCTGGTTAGGAATTTTCTAGTTGGGAAAAACAGAGTCCAAGAAAACTGCCATACAGCTTATCAAATTTTATAAAAGACAGCTGTAACAAAATGTAGTTCTTAAATGAAATTATAATATAAAATTTATGTAATTAGAAATTCTTAAGAAACACAGAGAGGACAGGGGGCGCAGCCTCAGACCCATGCAAGCAGAATTTTGGAGCTGAGTTCCTTGCATAAAACCAGGAGCTGTGAAAGACAGATGCACCTATCTATGAAAAATGGAATAAAAATGTATTGCTTACCAGCCAGAGGAAGCAGCAATAAATGGATATGATATATTCTAAGGTTCTTGCATTGTCTGGAAAGTAGTAAGTTAGTCATAAAAAATAAATAAAAGTAAACCAAGTAAAAATGCTTGATTTATTCTATGTTGTGTAATTATAATTGATAACAAAAAAATCTGCTTTATAGCCAGAAACTGACTTCTACCAGTGAGAGAGATACATTTATAAATAATACAAGTGTTCACTATAGTAGATTAGAAATAATGACCCAAAAGTCAACTCAACATGTGATATAGAATGTCTTCCTCATCATTAATTTGAAATCAAAAGAAGCCACCCAATATCTGGGTACTTCTCTAAGGACTACTCTGCCTGTATTTTGCAATAGTTAACCACACAGCCTTAAAGATCAAGTCTTATGAATTCTGGATAATTAATTTAGATATAAATATTTGGAGCAGTTAATTTTTTCTAAATAAAACAGACATTGTTAAACAGCAGTGCATGTATAGATTTATTTAATTATATAAAAAGAATGAGTGAAGAGCTATGGAGATTTATGATACTATGACAATTTGAATTTCAGAGCACTTTGAAGTTGCCATTAACTTCTGTGTATAGCCATGATTAATTGCTAAACTTTATTTGAAGTAAATCTGAAAAATGGAGACAATAAGATGATAATGCAATGTAGTTTTTGGTAATTAAGAAATTCACAATGCTTTATAGGGGTTGCAAACTTAAATACCTACGGTACCATGCAGGTGACATAAAAAGATGAAAATGGAAACACAAAAAATGGGGAGCAATGGAAACGTTGAATTGTCCTATGGAAAGTTCTAAGTCTCATGAAAAGGCTTTCAAAACCGCATGTCAACTAAATCATGTCTCTGGGCCAGATTCTGTTCATGAACTGCCAATTTGAAAGTTTACTTAAGATATAGTAACCCTGGGGTTTTTGGGGGGTTTTGTTTTTAATACATGGGCTGCATGATCATTGTATACAATATTAAAAGTAGATAAAAACAATATATATAGAAAAAATATCTAAACTAGAGATTCAATATTTTGATGAATTTTCTTCAAGTTTTTTTTCCATGTATCTTACATAGTTGTTGTATTACTACATATTGCTTCCACAATGACTTAACAAAGGTATTCTAGATATTATAACATTTAATATAAACATTTATTTTAATATCTGTATCATAATATATTTTGTAGATAGGTCATAGTTTACTACCCTCCTCTTATTGGCATTTACATTTTTTTTCAGTCTTCTAAATACCATGGTTAACCTCTTCTCGCTTTAATTTTTAAATTTTTATTTTCATTTGTATATTTTTCCAAAAGTAAAATAATCAAGTTAAAGTATATGGACATTCTTAAAGAGCTTTCTAATTCCCAAATTATTCTTTAAAATTTATCTTCTTCCCAAGAATTGACAAGATTGTCTCTTTGCTAAAATACCTTTGCCAAAAATAAAAATTATTTTTGTAATCTTTGCTAATTTGCTAAAAGAAAATCATACATTTATGTCATACGATTATAACAACACTTGAATGACAAAGCTTTGCTAAAACAAAGCTTGGTATAAATAAAATGTTAGTTCTTTTGGCCTCATTGCTTCCCAGATGGTATCTATGAAAAAATCTTGAAATGTAAAGAAACCATATGAGTAGATTCCAATACTTCTTACAGAACATATGCTGCTTTCTATTGACATATTTACATTTAGGTCAATAAAATTCCCCAGTGGTGTCTAATCATGGATGTGACAAACACATTTATAAAAAGAAGTGGTTAAAAATAATAACTGTACTTTCACAGTTTAGGATAAAAAACACTGATGCTTTGTGAAATTATAAGATGGCAAATACAAAATAACTATGTTTTGGACATAGAAGACTTAAAATGCACATGGAAAGATCAAGTGAATTGTTCCATTACTTTACTTTTTGGGGACTTTTGATTTGCTCTTTGAGCTCACTTTACCAGGTCTCACTGGGGCAAAATATTTTAGAGTAAATTGTTCATGTTCTGGAATTTCTCATTCTAGCCAAGATAAAATTTTCCCTTTCATTGTTATATACCTTGGGAGTTAACAGGCATTCATAGCTGAATGATTAAACCATGACAGGTATGAGATATCTGCATAAACTCAAATTAAGCTCCTATTAAAAACATAATCTGCATGAAGTATGAACACATATGCTTTCTGTTTTCCTTGGTTTATACCATTAATTTTAATGATGACAAAAAGCAGATGAATTATGTCACTGATGTTTGTTTGAGGAACCCAGATAAATTCAGATCCCTTAAATTTAGAGGGCAAATCCTATTTAATCCAGCTGTAGGAAGTGTATGTTGTTACTGGGTGGACAACAAATAAAGTGATAACTAATTTCTCACAAACTTGGAAACAAAGTAATTTCATATATTTTTCTGCAAATAAAGATAGAACTATGTTAGTTTTTTTCTACTTGTCTTTACTGTATTAGAGTATAATGTGGGAACTATATTAAATAGAGTGTTATCTGTCATGGTCAATTCAGTTAAGATTAATTCAGGACCCTAACGTATGCTTGAAATACAAGGAAAACACAATTAAGAGATATTATTATAACACTTTATGTATGATGTGTATTTATAAAGTAACATGGTGTGCAAATCAAACACAAAAAATAAGGATTTTAGAATCCCTCCATTTATTACTGGTTATGGAAATTGTTTACCTGACTCTGCTATATAGTATGTGACATTAGGCAAGTCATTTTTTCTCAGTCTTTGTTATTTCATCTGTAAAATTAGTGTTATCACACTATGTACCTCAAGGGGTATTGTAATGATAAAAAAGTAAATACCGATAAAGCACTTAGGAGAGTGTGCATGGCTAATATTTGCTTAACACATATTACCCATTACATTATCATAGATAATGAGTTATCAACATGCTATCATAATAAAGATGTACCACTAATAGTGAATTTAGGATCATTAAAATTATAATGAACTAAATTTCTATATGGTTTAAGTATGCTTTCCTATGTTAATTCACATATCTCATTGAATCCTTGAGGCAAGTATGTGGAGTGTTTTCATAGATAAGAATGTTGACACATGAAAGAGATTTTTGAAACTTGTTTTAGAGTTTACAGTCAATAATTGGCACAAGGGGTTATATAATCTAGATTTTATAATTATTATTAATATTTTTGACCACATCTACCTTCAAATTCAAATAACAACAACAAAAAATCTGGGTCGCAGAAAAGCCATATAATCTCTGGAGACAAATTTTAGAGGTAAGATTTCTGCTTTACTAAAGCAATGCTTGAACAGACTATAGAAATTGAAATCAATGATTTTAACCATTCCTACTTACATTTAATCTAGAGATAAACTTTATAGAAATGTTGTGTACCCTGATGATATTATCCTTCTTTCTATTTTGGATCCTCAGAGTTTCTCAGGAACAGAAATTATATTCAGTGAAAAAAGTCTGCATAGATGTTAACTAGAAAGGGATCACATATTATGAATATTAAATTGGACTATATTTTATATAACTGGAATATTTTTATTTAATTTAATAAAATATATTTTTGTCAAAACAATTATCGTATAATTGGCTTTTGCTGAGAAAAATTTACTTTCCAAAGTGTATATTTGAAAAGTATTGGCAATTATTGAATAAGCATAATTATAATTATTGACTCTAAACATTTTAGCATCAAATGACTACATTTGGGATTTAAAACCAAATCTTGTAATTATTGTGCAGCTAAAACTACTCAAAAATATTAATTATCAATAATATGAGAAGAAGGTATTAGTATACTCAGTTCTAAAAATCCTTACAAGTATATAGCTTTTCCTTGAGCTTATCTTTCACTGAGATTCTTTTTCAATTAGCAGTCAGTCATTTACTTGCAGCAATGTTTTATTAGATTGTAGAGAAAAATAAAGTTCTAATGTAGTATGGCTGCAATCATAGTGAAATCAAAGACAGGGCTAATATATTATAATCAGGGCAGAAAATTATACTTGCTTTATTCACATAGCACTACTTTGTAAATTTCCCAGCCCTCAGTGACAGATACCAGGGTTACATTTCTTTTGTATCTTCCCACAATGTATATTGTTAAATAACTCTTTCTGACAGGCTAATTTTATGAAGTTTATTATTCGTAATTGCTCTTATATTCTTTTGAAGAGCCAAGGCCTCTTAATAGCTCTCAATTTTGAAATAACCATGGAAAATGGAAGATTTCATACAGGCCAGGAAACCAAGTTTGAATGATTAGAATAGCAGAGGGATTGGGGCTGAAGTTCAATAGCTGAATTTATAAAAATAAATGAATACCAAATAATAGTATGTAGAGAATGAAAACGAAAATGGGTTTTAAAAGTCTGGATAATCCCTGTATTATGTTCAAGGACAGAGCCAAAGAACAACAGAAGCAAATGTCCAGATTCAGAGGGATAGGATGAGAGAATCATACCAAGTTAGAAATGGAAAGGTCTTTGTAGAATAGCTGATTTGGAAACTCTTGCCATGACTACATAAAGTCAATAAACCCTAAAGATTGCTTATAAAACATACGTATGCTTAGCTTCAATTTTCTGGAACAAAGAATCCATAGCTTCACTGGAATATTAAAGGGAATTCTGATGCAACTGAAGTTAAGAAACGTGAAATACAAAGAAGCTAAATGACTTGACCATCGTAACACACAACATAAAAAATTCCTTTAAACTGCCGTAATGTGTAAGAAGAGCTAATTCTCCCCTCCCCAGGCTATGGCAGTAGGTCTTTTCCTGTCACAAGGCTCATGTATCTTTAAATCATCCTATGCATCACTGTCAGATTCATCATAATATTGCACCTCTTTGATGCTATTGTTCTCCAGCTAAAATTATCACCGTGTCATGAATGCATGCTAAATTGCTTATTCTGGCACAGGAAACTATCCACAGTTTGATTTCAAATTTATTTATCCACCTTATCTCTTAATATATGTATACAGTCTTCATTGTCTAAACTCAATTTTATGTTACTTATCATATGAATTATATCTATTTTGAGGGGATTTTGTTCATGCTGTTTCCTCTAGATGGACTAACCTGCATCTGTGCTTTCCTCTGCCCTCTCTCTATGAGCTTCTCTGGCCCTCTGCACCCATAACCAATGAACACACAAACACACACATGCGTACTCCCAGATACACTCACCTCCCATCAAAATACATTTTTAAAGGACTAAATCAAATAAAACTTTTCTTTATATGCTGAAACATAAAATTATCTATCCCCACTTTGAACTCCTGTAGTTTCCAGTTTCTACTATCATAGGGTACATCTCATGCAGTTATTTTTTTAACGTAATATTTATGGTAAGCCCACTTTTTTATATAGTGGTTAAAAACATGGATTTGGAAAGAGTTCTGTTATCAGATTCTTACTCCATCATTTATTGTCTTTATGACTTCGAGTATTAAATGGAAAATGTCTCTGCTTCTCATCTGTAAAACTGGCACAATAATAGTAGGGTTGTTTGAAGATTAAGTGAAAAGACATAGATGAACTCTTAGGACATTATTAACGCTTAGTATGTGTTCAATGTTAAGTGAAATAGCTACCAAATACTTTATAAACATTGTAATAGCATATGTATATAATATTATTATTATGTACTTTTTATTGTAATTTCTTGCTCATTGAATTAAATAATTAGACCTTTCACGTTCATATTCCAAACATAATTGTTACATAGTCACAGATCAATATATATTTACTGTACATATTAATATTTATATAGTGTTTCAGAAAACATGTAAATTAGAAAGTTTCTAAAATAAATATAGAAGCACAAATCCCAATAAGAAGTTATATATATTTTATAAGTAGAAAATTGTATTTGGCAAAAGCCCAAACAGCTTCTCCAGTTTGATGTTCCACTAGCCAACATCACAGAGATACATGGAGTAATTTCTGTAAGTAAAAACTGGTCAGGTGAAACAGTTATCCTGGAATTCTGGAGCTATTACATTGATAAGAAGATTTTTGAATTTCTACAAAGGACAATTTTGATAACTTTTCCCTGAATAAAATGGCTGTATTGAAAGGAGTAATATTTATTAACAAGCTTAATATTAATAATAACTGACGAACTACAAGGTCCAATGAAAGTTAAAGAGGAACAGGGATGTAAAAGCAAAGGGATTGTAACGTTATGCTCTTTGTCATTAAATTTTATTTTTTGTCTTTTATAGTAAGAGTAAACTCGTATTTGAAGTGTATAACAAGTATCAATAATCTATTAATAGTGACACATAACAACACTAAAAAGTTAAAGATTATCATGTTTCTTAAAACTCACTTTAAAGCTAGGTTTAATATTTAAATTTTGTAGTCTGGCCTCTACTGCATAATTGTGTTCATATGTGTGTCATATCCTTGAAGTATTAGCTCCTAGAGTCGAGGGCAATGTCCTTGCTATTCCTTGGATATAGTTTTTCTCTAGTGCACTCGGTCACACAGTCACTCATTTATTCATTCTTTTTTTCATTGAGCTTTAACTCAGTGAAAAGTTCTATCTTAGTATTTGGGAGAAATATAATGAATCAGATTTTTCCCTCGCCTCAAAAGTATTTAATAGGAAGAAAAGAAAAATGTGCATTATTGAATAGCAAGGTTGAAGGTAACAAATGGCACAAAGAGATTATGAATAGATTTCTATACAAGTTCCAGGGAGAAAATATTTTTTCTGCCGGGGAAAAGTAATGAACATTTAATGGACTGGTATTATGACTTAAGCTTTAAACAATGAGTGAAATTTTTGCCTGCATAGATTAGGGAAAAGTAATTTGAATGAAAGAAGGATGGCATATAAAAAAATACAGGACATGTATTTGTTCATCTGTTCTGCCATTAAAAGTTACTTAGGATAATCCCTAGCTAATAAAAATAAAAAACTAGTGATTTTACTATAATCTTTCCTTGTAGACTTCATGAACTTTTTCTACTGTGATTGTGTTCTGAAAACAAATTTTCTTTCCCTAGAGGGCCTCTAATTTTCAGTTCTACTCTTTTGCTGCTAAGGGAATAGGATCTAGAGCTGTGTTGTCCAATAGAACTTCTGTGACAGTGGAAATGTTTGCATCTGTGCAATATTGTATTCACAAATCTCATGTGACTGTTAAACACTTAAAATATAACTAGTGTGACTGAGAAATAGGATTTTTAATTTTAATTAATTTAAATTGCTACATGCAGCTCATGGCTATTAGAATTGCACAGCATAGATGTAGAGTCACCTTTTTAGGAGAAGTAAATCCGGATGAATTTTATCCACAAGTGGATCTCCTTTGGGTAAAATATAGTATGTCACAGTATTTCCTATGAGATCCTATTACGTCCCTTCATTGCTGAAGCCAGTAGTTTTACCCAGTATTGTCATTGCTTGTGTACTATTGTTAATTAGGATATGCACAAAGGAAATTAATAAACTATCCAGGAAGCTCTGAAGACTTCTACTAGGAAGTAACTTTTGAATTTAGTCTTAAAGGAAAGGAAGTTCACCCTGGGGTTGAGGACGGGTGAGCTGGGGATAGTTCAGGCAGAGATGAGAAAAATATGGTGTGACCAAGGAATACTTGATAATTCATTAGAACTGGCAAACAAAGTATCTTTGTAAAGAGCAGGAGAGGAGAAAGAGCAATTGAAAAAATTTAATAATGTATGTTTTAAAATACTGTCCAAGTATTGGGTTTGATTAAGTTTATATAGTTTCCCACCCAAAATGGTTATTCTATCACATATACATAGGATTTTCTTTTCTTTTCTTTCTTACAAACATCATTTATGTTTTAATCATTAAAACAACTAAAATTGCAGCTTTGTTCCCTAAATTTATTACTTGGACAAGATTGAGATTTAGGAAATTTATTGCCATGATGTCACCACTGGTTTATAATTTATAAAACTTTGGATTAGACATTAGCACAGTTATTATTTCCTCGAATGTCTTACCTCACCGCAGTCTAATAACATTCAGGAAATCCAGAAGACAAAGGGGAAAGAGTGGTCTTGAAAGCTAAAAATAGTTGCTGAAAACTGATGCAATCATGTAATAAAATATGGCACAATAACTTATATGATATGCTCACAGTATCTGCTAAAGCAATTAGAATCCATGCAGCTAGATTTCTGTTCATGTATTACTAAAAATGAAAAGTATTTCAGCCCAAGTAAGAATATAAGCTATGTGGTTTAATTGTATACATTGGTCTTAAGATTTTTGGTCTTATTACTTGCATATGTGATCTGTTTAACACTCTTTAAAACAGAAAATCATTGAGTAGCAATCAGATTTCAAAAAGTCTTCCAAGTACAGCCAGACGGTTGTCTACGTGACATGCTACGTATGACAACAGAGAATGTACCATTATATTAACACAGACTTCTTTTCCAAGGGGTCAGTGTTTTCACACATCTAATAGGTCTCGTGCACTAGATAACAGAAACAGCAATATTGGTGTCTCTCAATCACATTAAGTTCATCAGACGTATTAAATGGTAGCCCTTTTTAATTGAGAATTTTTATACATATTATATATATATATAACATCTTTATTGGAGTATAATTGCTTTACAGTGGTGTGTTAGTTTCTGTTGTATAACAAAGTGAATCAGCTATACGTATACATATATCCCCATATCTCCTCCCTCTTGTGTCTCCCTCCCAGCCTCCCTATCCCACCCCTCTAGGTGGACACAAAGCACGGAGCTGATCTCCCTGTGCTCTGCGGCTGCTTCCCACTAGCTATCTATTTTCCATTTGGTAGTGTATATATGTCCATGCCACTCTCCCTCTTCCTCCCAGCTTACCCTTCCCCCTCCCCATGTCCTCAAGTCCATTCTCTATGGCTGCGTCTTTATTCCTGTCCTGCCCCTAGGTGCTTCAGAACCATTTTTTTGTTTTTTTTTTTGATTTCATATATATGTGTTAGCATATGGTATTTGTTTTTCTCTTTCTGACTTACTTCACTCTGTATGACAGTCTTTAGGTCCATCCACCTCACTACAAATAACTCAGTTTTGTTTCTTTTTATGGCTGAGTAATATTCCATTGTATATATGTGCCACATTTTCTTTATCCATTCATCTGTCGATGGACGCTTAGGTTGCTTCCTGTACATATTATATTTAATGGGGATTTTTTTGGTCAGAAAAGCTTTTGAACTGGACTGTGGTCTAGCTATAGAAATGAACAATTTTCAGTGCATTTTGGGAGTCCAAAGTATTTACATATTCTTAAACATATGTCTTAATTTCTACTGATGAATATATAGGCAGGCATTTCCACTGTAGCTTGAGAGATATTAATCAGTATAGGAAAGAATGATCTTATTTTGGTAACTATAAACAATGAAAAATAAATTAATATTTTTGAGGGCATACTAAGTATTGTTTTATATACATTATTGCAGTAAATATTCCCAATCAACCCTATGAGATTTTCCTATCCTCCTTTTATAGATGACTGAGCTTCAGAAGGGTTTAGGGATTGCCTGAGGCCCAGATAATAAAAGGCACAGCCAGGGATAATATCCATTTCTGTCTGATTTCAGCAGACTTAGACTCCATTACTATGTGTAACAGGTATGAATTTTACACTACAAACATTTCTATGTAAGAAATATCTTTTAGTTCCCTATTGTGAAAGCAAATTATATTTATTCCAGGCCCCATATCACTAGGCTGGAAAGGAAATTCAATCTTTTACCCTTCAGTAGAATCCTATAAGAATATAGAATAGTTACACTGTAGAAACCCAGAAATGTGGGCAAGAGTTCCGTTTAAAGGAAAAAAGACGGAAAGGAAAAAGAGGCCAGCTTTGAACACATTACCTGACACCATGACAAAGGATAGTTTTTCATCTTCTCTTAAACTGTAACTGACATGCTTAACCTCTCTTCCTATGAAGTTTAATCCTTTACCTTGTAAATCAAATGTTAAACACGAGGTTTCAAGTACTTTTCATATACCTTGGCATTGTCTTACTAACGTGAATGCATGATCCCAGACATCATGTGTCTCACACTTTGACAGATAGCTCCTCTATCTTTGTCAGTATTGTAAAATGTCTTATGAGGACAAGAAATTTATACTAATATTCCTAACAATATTTTCAGCCACACCACCACTTCTCCTTGATGCTTCCTCTAACCTGTGAGGACTAGTCACATAGACAGATTTTAATATTTTCTATCATTGTGGCAGTAGAGTGTATATCATCTACTGAGCATATTTATTTTGGATTATTTCCTAATTTTTATCTAAATATTTCTTAAGATTTCTTCTTTGCTTCTTCTTAGTATATGGCAATAAATTTCATATTATAATTTTAATATTCAAGTGTCTGTGACAATTGTGTATTTGTAAATAAGTTTATAATTTGGTGACTTATGTAACTGTTTTTAAGTAATATTTCTTTCAAGTTCTGGTAGGAAAGTTTACAACAATGGTAACAACTTGTGTTAAATTTTCATATTCTTGTAGCAGTAATATGAGCAGTATTAATAGAATAAAAATAGTGTCTGTCTTTTATTTTGTTGCTTTAAAAATACTTTATTTCAATTCTTTAATCCTCACAATAAACATTTGAGATTAAATATCCTTATCAACATTAACTTTTAGAAACCGAAGGCTCAGAGATATTAATTGGCCACCAAAGAACCAGAGCTAATCATTGGCCCAAGTGGGCCTGACTCCTGACTCACTGCCCTTCCTACTACAACTTAGCACAATTCTGAGAAACCCCGTAAATTTTTCACAGTGTAAATTTTAGAATTCAGCTAAAGAACCATCATTGGTAGGGGATAGCTATTTACCAAGTACAGAATCACTGCAAGCAAACAAGAAACTTGGTAATTCTTACAGTAGTAAAGATGGAGAACATTTTTGGTTTGCTTCCTTTTTCACTCTTCTTCCCTAACCCAAATGAATTTTAAGAGTCATAATTTGAAACTCTGCCATTAGCTCCATCAGAGATATTAAATGTTAAATAAAGTGACCCATATTGGCCATAAAATGAACACCATTTACTATCCTAAGAATATAGAAAATGCTTTTTATGTGAATAGTAGAGAAATTGCCAAAAAAGGTATTTTATTTCAGTCTGTGGACAAGCTAATGTGCTACTAGAAAATGCATACATATTCTGACCTAATTAATTTCCAGAGCACTTGGTTCTGAAAAGAATGCTCAGAGATACCCCAGTTTATTCCACTGTCATATAGAAGCCTCACATTCTGAGGACAGTGTCTTAGGCATGAGTTAGTTATCTCCTTCTTAAGGATTTTGTTGCAGTGCTTTCTGGCATACTTTCTACCATAGTCAGATGTTCACTTAAGTTTCTGGGTGCTTGAGCCTCAACTGAGCAGACTTCCCTGTGATAAAAATGTGTCACCTCTGTGCTTGTTGTCCTAAGGACACTATCTGCAGGCACACCCATCCTAATAAACAGTTTGATATTTCCCACTTAGAGAAATTGATAAGGATAGTTTCAGGCACCTTCCACCTTCCAAGGTGTGAGTAATTTTAAAATGCTTGAGGAGCTTGTAAGCATCAAAGTCGTAGGAATGACAGAGTGGAGGACGTGACTGCTATGACTGTTTCCTTCTGGAAAGTACATACAGAGAAGTGAGATAGCGTATCTTCTTGCAGACATCTAATATAGTGAGTTGTTATTTTTTCTCTATGTGAAGGAAGTAAAGGAGTTATTTGTTTAAATTTAACATTCTTTCAAGAGCCATTAGGGTAGCTCTTAGCATAGCTCTGTGATAAAATGATCACTCATCATAGCGTGCTTGTCCTTTAGAGTTCACTTATACACTATTGCTTGCAACATGCTAAATGCTACTAAAAATCACCAAGCTAAATAGATATTTGTCTAGTAATAGCTAGGTTTTATCCCCCTTAAGTTATTCTGGCATCTCTAAAGTTTACACAAATAATAATACACCTTGATAGTGCAGAAGAATACTCAACCTCTCTCTGATTAACTGGCATGTTAAAAATACTTTCTATTATAAATAAATTGAATTCTTCTTTTTCTTTTCTACAGGACAACATTTTTAAGCTGGAAGACTCACATTTTGAGAATGGCCGTGGGAAGAGCCCATATGACCCTAAACTGCTGACGGCATCTCTTTTAATAGGTACTCAGTCAACAGTCAGCTAAACAGTGAATTTTCTGTAGATAATAGCCAGATTGCATGTTCCTTGTTATATACCAAGATTTTTCATTATTAATCATAAAATATTTTAGGAGTATGTCAGTTGAGATATTTTCAAATATTTTGAAAATGAAGAAGAAACACTAAATGCTGATTTGGTTATTGTACTATCTAATCTATGATTCTTTTTAATCAGAATGGTTTAATAGTATCTTTAAAATTGGCTGCTCAATCACTATACATCCCCCTAGGCCTTTACAATTTTTGTTTTGTAAAAATATGGTTTTGATTTTCATTTTTTGGGAAGAGGCGTTTCAAGGGGGAATTTTGACAGGTCAGAAGGAAAGAAGGAGATTCACTCCAAGTTGTTAATTGTAGTCTGAAGATTTGTCACACTCTCAGCATTTGGTCAGCTTAATCAGCACAATGCAACTAAATGGTAGTACAATTGACAGAGACCCCTTGTGTCACCTTGAGTTGACAAAGTCCTTCTGTATTCATCTTTTCTGACTTCAGGGCTTCTTCTTCTTTTTTTAATCTAACAAAACATTTTATGCATTTCCTGTGCCCTTTTCTTTAGCCATCTTCCTAGTTCTAGTTTTCTTCTTTTACTTCAACATTGCAGATAGGTGGTGAATGCTTAGCCATAGTTCAAAAGGATAGAAAGAGGAAGACAGAAGTAGGCAGAAGGAGAAAACTTTAGTTTGTATTGAAAAATAGAGAATTCTTTCCACATTCTTTTAACCACTTCTGGACTGGGATTAAATAATACACAAAAAGTGATATATCATTAAACAATTTTTCTTTTTCTTTTTTTGTTTTCTTGTTTTAACTTTTGAGTATGCCAGCAACCTAAAGTACGGAAGATTCTGGGTTATTACCTTACTCCTGAATATATGTTTTTATATAATCATGTAGAAATTATGTAGCTTTTTGTTTCCTTTTCTTTTTCCTTTTGTTTTCTTTTTTATAAAATATAGAAAGTAATTATTTGATAACACAAAAGAATAATAAGTGAAACTTTTCAGGTGTAAACTTTCTAATAAAATTTTGAATAATACATCTAGATTTTTAAAAGGTAAATTTAGGCTATTATTTGACATATAATAATTTCATAAAGTTTAGCCTTTTTATTTTAAAAAATAATCTTTTTTCTATTCAACAAACTAAGACTCTAGTCATACTGACTACAGCATTAACTTGAAAATATATTTTTTCCAGTATTCTCTAGTGTTTATCGCTGTTTCACTGATCCTTTTACTATTAAGAATAAAACCATTACAGCATGAATTACCTCCTCTATTGCTTTGGAAATGTAGACAATTTCAGTCCATTTGATCCATTTATGGAGCACTTTAACAAAAGTTTAAGACCTGAAGGAATGCAGCAAATGTAACACACTTATAATTTTCCTATTCGCAGATGGCCTAGTGATTACGTGTGGATGACTTCCTTAAGTGCACACACAGAAATTTGAAAACTGTCTTAAACAAAGGGGAGGAGTCCTATCTTGTTTGAACCTGCAGGCTGTACTTATTTAAATTGCATACTGAACAAAAAAAGATAGATATTCCTCAAAAAAGCAGTATGTAAAAGTGTGCCTAGAGCAGCTTTATTTTGTGGTATGTTTCTCAGTAGGGGTTTGCTTATTTATTTTAATATTCCACTGAGAAAGAATGATGACAACTAAGTATTACATAGTTCATATGGCGTGCAGCCACACAATGTCCACAAAGAATATGAAACGCTGCAGTTTGGGTTTTATATTAGAACTTCCTTGAAACAGTTGTATAGGTTTGTGAAAAGGAAAAGAGAATGAGGGAAGTTGCATGAGTCAAGGAGAGGATGTATGGCTGGAAAAGAACGGTAGGCATTTCAGAGAAACAGCTTTTAAATGAAAGGCCAGATCTCACCTAGCCAGTACTGTAAAGTAATTGAATAATTTTCAGAGATATTTAGTGCTTATTGACAGAGGAGATTATTAAAGCCAACTTAAGTTAATTTCTGGATCAGTTGAATAGCAAGATACAGAAAAATGAGCAGGCCATACTAGACCTGGTAAAATCCCTCAAAATATTTGTAGCACCATTTTAATTCAAAAGCTGTGACTTCCTTTATTGAGGTTACTTGCTTCTTTATAACTATGCTATAATTCCGCCATGAGTCAGGAAAGAACATAATTTGACATTAGAATATGCTCTCACTTGGTATTAAAGGTACTCCCCAAATTAATTAACTATAATTGAGAAATTATTTGAACCACTCTGAGCCTCAGTTTCTGTGTATGTAAAATGGCATGGCTATGCAAATTCCACTAGTTTGTTGTGAGAATTAAATAAGACAATGTAATAGCATACTACATTTGGGTACGTACATATTTCTGGCATATATTTGGAAATAGAAACTGAAAAAAGAGGAACAGGTAATAGAGGTTTTTTGTAGGGAGGCTAGGAGAGAGATTTGGTAATGTATAAATTTTACATTTTTAATTTTGTATCATTTACAACTACTTAAAAAATGTTAGTTTTAAAAGTACAGAATTAACAAAGCCAGTATATTTATTGTTACAGAAAAGGTTGCTTAACAAATGTGAAAATGTAAAAGTATTCCCATACCCTTCCACTCCCAAGAAGTAGCTTTTATCCATGCCATGTCCGGGGGTGGGGGTGGGGGTGGGGTGTGTGTGTGTGTGTGTGTGTGTGTGTGTGTGTGTGTGTGTGTGTGTGTGAGAGAGACATATTTTTTTCCCTCTGTTTCTAATTACTCTGCTACGCAGTGAGTGGAATTTGCTTAAGGTGTTAACAACATAATGGCTTGGTCTTTAGGTTTGTTTGATTTTTGCTCACATCCATGATACACTTTACACCTGTGTTAGTAATGCTGTGATTTCATCAGGAAATTTTTTTTTTCCACCTTCTGTTTCTTCTCACCACACCCTTTTTAGGAATTGTAATCCAATATATTAACTGATCTAAGCCACATTTTTACTTCATTTTGAGCTGTGAATAGAAAGTACAGAGTACATATGAACTTGTGTTTTTAACACATGCTTCTCAGGTAACACTGCCATGGTGGAAATGCAGTTCACTAAACTTTTTGTTCATCTCAGTAAAGAATGCTTTCCTTAGAGACAGTTAAGAAAGCTTACAGTTCAGAAAGAATGGCACTGTACTCAAATATGAAAGAGCAACTTTCATATTTGACAATTTCTAGCTTGTTAGTTACATCTGTCAGCACTAATTTATCTCAGTCTGATGTATTATTTTTGAGACATCAAACTGCCTATATGGTACTTTTGTAGAAAGACTTAACAACTTTGTTGGACAGAGTATCCACAACCACTTTTTGATGTGTATAACAATTCCTTGAGTATATTATTCTACCATCAATTTAATAAAATTGGACAGATACATTTTCTTTCACTAGTAACTTAGTATATATGGGAAAACCCAAAAGTATGTATCTTAGCCATAATGCAATTTGAATCATTGTAAGCTAACATTTACGTATACTTAGGGTCATAAAATTGGAAAATTAACGTGCATAATTTGATAACTTCATAAAGGACCTCGAACATACAAAAGAAGTTTGGCAAGTGGGCTTTTTTAAAAAAATAAAAAAATATATTTGTTCTCCAAATATAAGCCAACTAAGGTATGTAAATTGCTTAAACGCAGATATATATATATATTGTTTAATAAATTTATTTTATTTATTTATTTCTGGCTGCGTTGGGTCTTCGTTGCTGCACACGGGGTTTCTCTAGTCACGGCGAGTGGGGGCTACTCTTCGTTGCGGTGTGCGGGCTTCTCATTGCAGTGGCTTCTCTTGTTGCAGAGCACGGGCTCTAGGCGTGCGGGCTTCAGTAATTGTGGCACATGGGCTCAATAGTTGTGGCTCACAGGCTCTAGAGTGCAGGCTCAGTATTTGTGGTGCACAGGCTGAGTTGCTCCGTGGCATGTGGGATCTTCCCAGACCAGGGCTCGAACCTGTGTCCCCTGCATTGGCAGGAGGATTCTTAACCATTGTGCCACCAGGGAAGCCCTAAACTCAGAAATTGTCGGGTCATTTCAGATAGCCAAAGAATGTAATAAGTCTTTAATACAGGGTAGAATACACAATTACATTAAATGAAATATAGTCTGAGTTGGTATTTTATATCTGCTTAAAGAGAATGCAAGAGTAGGATATTCTACCACCTATACAGCTGGGCCAAATAAAAAATACGTCATACAATTTCTGGAGGAGTCATCCTGGATAAGAACCCTATAGATATCTGAGCAGAAAATCTGATCTAAGGCCTGGTGTAAAGGAACAGTTAGTGATATTGAGCATTGACAACATGAGAATGTGCCCTCATGCCCACCTAATCATCTAGTGCCCTCCAGCTCATAGATATCATGTTGACTTTTGCTAAAAATAATATTTGAGTAGGAGGTAATTTCCTATGACTGGAGGCAACTGGTGCCTTAACTACAACCTTCCTTTGGTTTCTAAGTCAACTCTTTATAAATTCTGTCTTTAGTAATAAATTCAGTCACTACTAGCTCTTCTACTGATGAACTCTTCTAACTCTTCTACATTCTCTGAGTGACAGAAAATCAGTGTTTCTGCCTTTGCCTGCATTTATATTGTTTTTTGCCTTCCTCATGTGGGAATGTTGTAAAACAGCTAAACAAATGAATATGAGAAACAAATACCTATCAATATCCAAATAATGTTTATTTGGTTACAGTTTTCGTTATTTCAACTCTATCTGGAATAGAGTTTACATATAATAGCAACCGTAATTATGAATTTTACTCACACTGAAAAAGCTAAATGAAAAAAGCAATTAACTGATGATATTCTTTACTCTTCCATTTTTGATTATACTTACCGTTAGGCATGGTCTGGCTACAGTCTGATATGAAATTGCTCAGTTTTCACCTTTCGGTTGTTCTGTTTTCGCCTTTCATGATTTTCATCACCTAACGTGGTTGAGGGGGCAATGAGGTTCAACTAGTAATTTAATACTTTTGATTTTTCAAGGTAAAGAGGATACAGGTCACCCTGTACAGGTGTTCCAACATGAAAGTATTTGAAATTGACATGAAGATTTTAGGCTGCTTTCACAACACGCTTTTAACTAACATTCTCTCATTCACCTGAAGTTTAAAAATTCATCACTTCTATCAATCAATTATTTGTAAAAAGATAAGGTTTCAACCTTAATAAAAATGTTACAGTGATTGAATATAGGTTAAAATTAAGTAGACCATATGCATTAAAATGTTTCAAAGTACCTTTGAAACTTATAGATAGCTTGTTCATAGTGTTTTTGTGCCTTTCGAAAAGGGTTATTTCTTTACCTTGTGGGCATATAGAACATTATTGTAGCATATTATGGTGAGAGCAACTCAGATTTGAGCAACTTGATCTTTAATTAAGTAAAGAGAAGACAAGATGCTTTTGAATCCCAAAGATACCATAATATGGCAATTTATGGTGTCATATGAGTACCATCCATTTAGCTAGTAATTTGTACTTAATACATTGTCAGACCATTACTTTTATTTGTCTTGATTCACAACAATTCAAAATAAGTGATCAGTTTTAAAAAACTCAGTCTCTAAGATAAGGTGTCTTTCTATTAATATTTAAAGTTATAACTTGGCGTTTCTCAGTGATTCTGTCTATGTAGCTATTCTGCACTGCTTTGGAAGTTTTCCAAAGCCTGGTACCTTCAAACACATGAGAGAACCAGAGGTTCTACCAGAGGAATTAATTTAGTTTGGACCACTGAAAAGGTCTATTTTTGTTTCAATGCCCCTTATTTGCAAGTGAGAATTGTGGGTGTGAACAAAGATAACACATAAAGGATCAGACTAATTAGACTTTCCCAAAGGCATTGATAACTGAAGATGCACAGAAAGTTTCTGATTGATATACAAGAAAGTCCTTTGGAAATTATAGTGGTATACAAATGTTTTAAGTTATAATTTATGTATGCCTACTTTGTTTTCTGAGTATTTTTCGAGTCAGTGAATTCAGAAACATTAGCATATCCAAATAATCAACAAGATAATAGGTTTTACTGTCATTATGGTAGATTATTTGGAGAAAATGTTACATTTATTGTTGTTTTGTTTTGCTGATAATTCACTGTAAGCAAGCAGGCAATAATGCATTTTCTGGATGGAATAATATGAGGCACTTTTTGTTTAAAGGAAAGAAAACGTCATTTTTACAAAGTTCAGTTTATTGAACGGTGGTATGGTATATATTTAGTATAAGAGGCTTGGGTTAAACAGGCCTGGGTTTGAACTTTCACCTTGACTTGCCTAGTCATTAGCTGAGCAACCTTGGGTTTCTTGAGCTGTAAAATAGGGATAACATTTACGTCATGGGGTTGTTGACAGAACTAAATGAGATAATTTGAAAGTGTCAAGCCAGCACCTGACTACCCTGCAAGCACAAATGGTATTCAGTAAATATTAACTTCTCTTTCTCCTTATTTCTTTTTCCTTTCTATTCCAACCTTCTGATTATGATTCTCCCATTATTAAACTCTGACCTAGAGTTAATTCAACTTAAGTAGAAATGAGTCAAAGCACAACAGAATCTTGAGCTGTAGTGATTATGGCCTGTGTTTATCAAAATACCCCCTTCTTCAAACACATTTCTGTTATATCTGAAACTATGTGGTGGACTTGTTTTTGGATTGTATGATAGCTCATACCAAGTTAGAGCATTTTTCCCACTTAATATACTAAAAAATGAAAGGCAAGAAAAATTTTTGGCAAGGAAAATATTAGTCTTCTCCAAATTATAGCAAAATCTCATTAATTTAGATCCCACTAAAAAGGAAATGTATTAGAAAGTTAATTTCCATTAAAATCAAAACTATAAGCAAGATTTTGCAATGAGACTTTACCCTAAAAAATAAAGATATTAGAACCATAGTAGATTGAAACGTATAAAAGCAGACAATGTGACGCATATAATTTGTGTTTTGTACTTTGTCTTTGGTCATAATAGAAAATATAAAAGTTCATGTTTTAGTAATGTGCACTGAATCATACTTTACTCAGTTTTTCAGAGTTAGTGCTAAATGAGTAGTGAGATACTCCCTTCAACAAAGACACAGGATAAACATAAGTAGCTTTGCATAGTGATGCAGAGAGCATTAGCGTGGTCTTAACATGAAACCTGTATTTTGTGTGTTTTGTTTCTCTTGCCTCAATTGAATTAAAGTATGTGTATGTGGTTTTATTTTGTCACAACACAGATGGAGAATTATACTCTGGAACGGCAGCTGATTTTATGGGGCGAGACTTTGCTATCTTCCGAACTCTTGGGCACCACCACCCAATCAGGACAGAGCAGCACGATTCCAGGTGGCTCAATGGTAGGTGGTGCGTGCCAGAATGCAGGCACAAAACACGGGCATCTATAGTAGGTCAGTGGAGAGCTTTCCTTATACGGTACAAACAGCATGAGTTGAGATTTAGTGTGCAGATAAACTCATGGTGGTGACTTCACGGCTGTGTGTGTGAGAAAGTGGGACAAAAAGAGAAAAGAGAGATTAAAAATTTAAGAAAATATTTGCTTTGTGCCAAAACTAAAGTTTCTCAGTAGTTAACTATGGAAAGAAATAGATCTGGGCTGGAGCTACGGAAGGGAGGCAATGGAAAAAGATAAGATGACTTGCCAGTCTTGTCTTCCAGGGACACCACAACAAATCTCATGATGTAGTATTTTTTTTCCTCCACACCTCTCATGTGGCCTTGAGAGCATAAGTTATTAAATGTTTGAAAAAATTGTTGTGCTAAAAGCATTACATTGAAAGTGTTTTTGAAAGGATTTTGTATCATTTCATTTGATTCTCCTTTAATCTTCCTAAAATTCTTTCTCCTGTTTTATAGGTTGGGAAATTAACATTAATATTTTATCTAAGATTACATCTAACCCAATAGTAGTTTTGGGGCAAGAACCCAGTTTCCTGACCTTTAGTCACTAGTGTCATACTTGATGAAGCAGATACTTTTTTAAAAAATTTATTTTATTGAAGTACAGTTGATTTACAATGTTGTTTTAATTTCTGCTGTACACCAAACTGAGTCAATTATACATACATATATATATATACACATTCTTTTTCATAGTCTTTTCCATTATGGTTTATCACAGGATATTGAACGTAGTTCCCTGTGCTATGCAGTAGGACTTTGTTGCTTATCCACTCAATATATTATAGTTTGCAAGGCAGATACTTTTTTAATTCTCTTTTTCTTTTTAATACATAAATAAATTTACCATAGGAGAAAATTATAAAATTTATATGCCAAAAATAAATAAATACTATTTTCATTCAGATTTTGAACCAAATAATCCTTATATAATCTTCCATGTAGAGGTGGTTTTTTTTGGATTATTCATTTATGCATTCACCAAAGATTTTTTTATAATCGTCCCCACCATATTTTCATGGTTGTTTTTTATTATTAAATAATGATCTCCATTTATATCTGCCTTCAGTCCTATAAAATAAAGCTTCCCAGTCTCTAATCTTGCATTCATGAACTCTCCTTTGGTTTTACATGCCTCATTAATAAGGATGAAGCTCATGGCTTACAGTCCATCTATGTACTCAGTAAGATGCTTGATTGTCTCACTCTTTGAACTTCTGCCACACTTGCTTCTCCTGAACTTCTGGGGGGGTACCCAAAATTCATTTCACCTCTGTCTTTCACTGGTTTGTTAGAGAACAATCACAATATGCTCTAAAACCTCGCTGAAATTTCAGGAGACCATGAGCTGTGTGTCTTTGTTCTTCTATATCCCAATTCTAAAATGACTATTTAAATCATAAAACATACCTCAAATTACCTCAATCAGCATTTCATTCCTCCTGTAACAGTATTTCTGATTGTCCTGTTATTTTTCATGTATTAGTGAAAATGATGTGCCTCTTAACTTCCACCTTTGACCCTACTGCTTTGCTCTTAATTGCATTGATTTTTTTCCATAAATTTACCCAATTTACTCTTTTTGCTGTTTTTATCTCTCCTTCACCACTGATTTCTTCCCTGACCTGCAAACATGTTTGTCTACCCTATCCATACTCTCCCTTTAATCATGGTGTACCACGAGGTCTCTAGATGTCTAAGTCCATAGCCTGGTTAGGAACTTGTTTTCTCAGCATTTTCACCAGATTTAGCCGTTTTCAACCTGACTTTGATCCCATGAAACTGCTTCTCCACTAATGACTTCCTATGTTTTTTTTTTATCAGTCTCCATTTAGACAACCTCTCCTGTGGTATTTGTCACTTAACTAGCCCTTTGTCTTTAAAAGGGTCTGTTCTCCCAGTTTCCTGCATTTCCTGCTCTCCCAATTTTCTCCAGTTTGACATTACTTCCCAGTTGCTGTCCTTTAAATGCAGATGATGCCTAAAATAATTCATGATTGAGTACAAACACTGTGGTAATCAAAAGGGACTGGACATATAGTCAAATACCCACCTCTGGGGGTAGAGGAAGTAGAATGGTGCCCAGGTGACCATCTGAGAAATTAGAAGCCTCACTAAGGAAAAGAAAAATGCTGAGCTGAGATCACGGTAAGGCTCTCTGTGTAAAGCCGTTGAAGACCCAAACTCTAAAATCCCAGAGGACAGTTTGGAATATCCACTGTTAATTATTAAACCTAGGCTTTGTATGGACTCAAAATTAGTAGGAAAAAACCTCTTTCAATATGGCTATCTGGTCTGCTCTCAAACGGAAATATTTATATAGAAGGGGAAAGTTTGTTTTTTTGTTTAGCAAGAATGAGACTTTGATCTACTAAGAACTCTAAAGAGCATACAGGCTTTCACTGTCCATGAGAAAGAAAATCTCATTAGAAGATGGAGTAACATAAAGGAGAGTATAGTATCCATTTCATTTTCATGGCCTTGGAGGAAAAAAGTCATCAAGTTAAAGCTGCTTTTGTGCTGCGCACTCACATGTTGACAGCTGAGTCTGAATAATTTACACTGTGGGAAAACAGTCATTGTCCGCAGCTCTGTATTTCATCTCTGCAAATGTGTAGTTCATTTGAGAATTCAGTTGTCAGTCTCTCAGCACTAAACGTGAGAACTGATTTCGCCAAATTAGCACAAAGGTTACATTTGACAGGGTGCAGAAACCAGAACTGCGGCAAGGTGGAGGATGCAGACACATACGAGATAGAACCAAGGGACTGTGTGATTCACAAGCCTCCTGAAATTAAACACCACTGAAGAACAAAATTGGAAACATAATGTTTACACACGCATGTATAAAATAAGTGAATTTTGAGGCATCAGCATAGACTACACAATCAGTTGTGCTGCCAGAAGTAATAAATTACTTTGCAAGGTACTTTTTGAAAGGTCTCCCTGGACTATTGAAATTAATTTTGGCACAGGACTTACTTTACTTTTATCAAATCAATTCAAACCAATTCAATTATTTTGGAAGAATTAATTGGCCTATTTCAGATGACTTTTAATTTGTGTTCTTGCTAAACAAAAATAAAAAACAAAACTGTTGTGTAGAATTGGATCTTGAAATGTCTTAACTTTTATGGAATTTCACTATTTTCATAATTACTCACTAAAGTTTACATTTTTATAATAGTAGCAATAAAGGCTTAAATTCAGTTTCATTTTACCAGGAAACATTAGGAATTAAGTAACAAACTTTTAGATGAAGAAACATGAGAGATGGAATCTATTGATTTTTTCCATAACTGCTTTTTAAAAATCATCCTTTACACTAGCCCCTAGTTTAAGATTGCTAGATGTTAGAACAACTTTTGATTCCAGAAAATGTACTGGTATGAGTTTGACCTGATGTGCCAAAATTCGCTGTTTTTTTCTTTTTGCTTCATAAATTCTCTTGATATTATATAGCTTTAAACTTCAATTCTAATTTTGGTTTACTAACAGTGTAAAAATTAGGTAAAATTTCTCTCTGTATATTCATAGTAAAAAACCAAGTTTACCCTGCTGTTATAGTAATGATTTCTTATCATTTATTGTGTAAGTATCACCTAGTTCTTGTACATATTAGTCATTCATTAGAGCAGATGGATAGCTAACCCACATTTATTTGATGGACACTATTTCTAACATTGTTTGTATGTCTTGGACTAACATTGGAATGCTCTATGATAGAAGGAAAGACTATAGTCTTCAGAGTGAGACACTGTTTTACCTTGACCTTGTACCTATTCATGGGTTTATAATACTACCTACCTCTTAGAGTTGTGAAAAAATCGACTACATGATAATGCATATAGAGTACTAAGCAAGTGATTGGCATGTAGTAAGCACTTAATAAATGTGAGTTTTTTCTGTATCCTTTATCCCACTTCCATTGGGTGGAGCATGCTTAGTAAGCTTTGTCAGACTCATTCTGTGAGTGATTATATTTGAGTCAGGGTGAAAGGGCAGTCAGAGCTGGGTTTAATACATGAAACCACATGGATCCTTGAGAGAGCCAAGGCCCAGTGCACACAAACAGACCTCATTACAGTGCCCAGAGTGTTAGACCTTCCTACTCATTTTAGGAAGACCTGTTTTCTTTTAGTGGAATTTCCTAAAAGGATTGTGCCTGTGGATAGACCAACTCACTTGCTTTTTTTCCTGTAATTGAAATGGTATGCGAGTCATCATTCCACTTCCTCTCACTTGTAACACTCATACCAGGATGGCTTGCCCTTATTGGAATCAGCATAGCTTCCTCTGTGGTCATGCACTAGGATATTTCATGTTCTCTAAAGATGCAAATTTCTCCACAAGATACATTTTTTTGAAAATAGAACCAAGAAATGTAACCTCAAATAAGTTCTGAGAGCACAAATTAATACTGCATGGTACCAGATATCTAATCTTAAATCACTTGTATAACTCTTTTGATATACTATTTTAATTCTACCATCTTTAAAGGCATGAACTGTATCAGAGTATCTAACTGGATTTTTTTAATAAATAAAATTAATCATCTAGTTTGGCATAATGTCAGACTTATTAATGATGCCATTTTGAACTATTTCTCTGACTTAAGTTAGTAATATTTTGCTGACCTTGAGGAAAAAAAGCCCTCTGGAAGCCTTACTCTATGGTTACATGAGCAGATGAGTATTATAGATGTTGAGTGACCATTCAGTTGAAACAACAAGAGCAACCACAAACATCCTCTATGAAAGAAGCAACAAAGATAGAGTCTTTTTAAACTTTTGAATTACATATTCTATGAATTACATTCTGTAGTAATTAGTTAACAGTTCTGAAGTATCAGTGCATAGAGTCACAAATAAAAATGTTCGTATTTTTGGTTATTTTTGGTGAAATAATGCTGAAACATGGATATGTAATAGTTTAAAATAAGTATCCATAACTATATCTAAACACAACCTATTAGTTATGGTTTTTTCCTTATGAATCTATTACCAAGAAAAATTTTCATGCTGATAAAGAATGCCCACCTGCCAGAAATACAATTTTTTCCAAAAATACATACCATGAAATTATTCTACTCTCTAAATGATGATAAATTTAATACACTCACTAAATATGCCTTCTTTTTCTCATAAAGAAAAAGTTCCCAAAGTATACCTTTACTTGCTCTTCTTTTCTGAGGACCTATTTTCTGTGTCATATTTTATCTAAGGACCATAATCACTTTTAACCAGTTTTGTTTGAAATTACTTTGCACTTATGAGGAAAAAAAATGAATAAAACTTCGCAATAAAAATTAACTCACTAGTGGCAATGTTTGGAACATGATTCTTTTTTCAGGCCTCTGAGAAAATGTAGCTGAATAAAATAGGATATGCTATTTTAACATTTTTTAATGATGGGCTAAAAAGTACAACCCTCAAGTATGGCACATTAATCACAAATTTTGAACCACTTATTTCAGAATTTATAGTTGAATGGTGAGAGTAGAAAATAATATTTAAGGGTATGATTACATTTACTAAAGAAAATTCTGCTTTTTAAATTAAAACTGATGAAAATGTATAAAAGTGAGAAAATTCTTTAAATTATAGCCAGCTCTCTTTTTTCTCTTGGTTCTTAACATTATTTTTCTCTCGTCTCAGCATCAGCTTAATGAATACAGAGCCTGTCTATACCAATTTCCTCTTCTAGAGTCACTACATTCAGAGCTTGGTGGGCCTCAATAGGGATTTACTGCTGACTGAGTAATCTGGGTTCATGTGTGCAGTGACATCAAGCAAGAGATTTACCCTGAGAAGTGGATGCCATGACAATGCGTGTAACCATGGTGTGACTGGCCTCTCTGACATGGCTCTCAAAAGCTTTCCCTCTGTGAAGACAGAAGCCTGTTTGCAAATTAATTAGTTTCTGGCGGCAGCTTGATTGTTGACCCAGAGTTTGTAGAGTGGAAAAACAATCAGATTAGTGTGCTCAGGGTAAAAGACCAGTGTGCAGTTGCGTGTGGCTTGCTCAACTATTGAAACCATGAATGGACTGAAACAAATTCTTTTCTGAGAAGCCTAGGCAGAGGTTAAGTGTGATGAGCCTAGAGCTCCCAACAGCAGGGGTGGGGGAATTAAAGGATTTTAGCCAGATAAAGCTGAATGATGGCAAGCAATGCCATCGAATTTTAATAGCATGGATAGTTTTGGCCAAATAAAAAAAAACCCAAAAAACACTTGTTATGTTGTTCTAATCCCTCTGAGTAGAAGGAATAAGTTTACAATATTATTAAGTGTAGGTTTGACACAAATACTTTCACAGTAGAAAATTTCAGAAGTTTTCAGATGGGAAGGTTTTAATTAAATTTGTCTCAAAGGCTAATATGATAACATCTAAATGAAAAACTGTTATGAAGTAACCTGCATTTTTATGTTGATAAAATTTTTGTTGATATATTTACCTCAGCTGCTTTCTGAGGTGTAATCCTCACATGCCCAATAAAATTAATCCTGAGTCAAAGAGAGATGTTGGCTAATGAGAATACATATTCTGCTGTCTACTTTTGCAGATATCAAATTAGGTAACTGTGCCAAGCAATGATGTCTGCAATCTTAGGATGAAAAAATTCTGCATACAGTTTTTGATGATTAAAATTTGTTTTAGTCAATAAATTATTGTTTATGCTTCATTTTGTAAGATTACCTAACACAATAAGCCATATATACTATTCCTTTTTAGATACCACTGGCAGATGTCTCCCTAAATACAGCTCTGATGGCTATCACAGTACTTTCCTGTTCAAAAATCATTTGTATCTCTGAATTTACAAGTGAATTGAATCCAGATTTTGCTGCCTGTCACGTTCTTTGGCATGCAATCCTAAATGACCTCTCCAATATTAAACACTAACAGACTCAAATAGGGTGGGTTGCCCTTAAATTTACTATCATTTTCATTTAACCATACCATTCTCTCAGTGGATTTTAATCTTTCCCACCTTTGAATCCCAAGAGCACATATATGCATGTTTCGATTTATCACAGGGCCTACCACTTTGCCTTGCAATCTAGGGTATGCCAAATAAGAAACTCTTCAGTGAACCTTCTTTGCAGGCTCTGGGGTCAGATGGCCTGAGTTTGTATCCCAGGTCCTCTCATCTACCACCCTTGTGACTTAGGGGGTAATTTATGTTACTTATTTTCATCACCCATTTATGATTCGTAAAATAGGGTTAATAACTAATACACTGTTTTTCTGAGAATGCATGAGACAGTCCTCATAAGGTACTAAGAACAGTGTCTAATAATATGGTAGATGCTCATTATAACTGTGATTGCTGCTGGCGTTTGCATACCAGCTCTATACATAAAACACAGTGCACATTTGGAGAATTAATACAGAGAACCAGCCTGAAGGTTATGTTTGCCTTTCTTAATCTGTTCTCAGGCTATTTTGTTTTGTCTTATTTAATTGACTATTGTCAATATATGGGCACTTAATACATCAAAAATATATAAAATATTTGTCTTTAGTATTAAAATAGTCTATAAACTTTTTAGTCAAATTGGGCTTAACAAAATTAGCAGATGAAACAGATGGTGAACCAAGGGTAAATTTCAATAAAATGTGTTTTCCTAAGTATTAATTTAGCTCTATTAAGTGCAATACTTACCACTTAAATAAATAAATCATTAGGTTAATTCTTTTTTTCCAATATAATTTTTAAAAAAACATTGACTGCATTGTTGCATCTAGGATATTCATTTATCCTGCCGTATCACAGCTTAGCTTTTAATTTTTTTCATATGAAGACGTCATCTGTAACCTTTGGGGTCGTGGTTAAGAGCATGGAGTCTATGGAACTTGACTGCCTGACTTGGGCACTAACTGAGCAGCTGGAGACAGCTACTGTAAGCTACCTGTGCTCAACGTCCCTTTTTTCAAGTGGAAACGATAATCGTTCCTCCCTATTGGGTTATGAGAATTATGCATAAGTAAATTTCTATAAAGCACTTGGAAAAGAGACTATTCTTACCAAAAACAAAACAAACAAACAAAACAACTCAGTTGATGTTAGCTTATTCCATAACATTGTGTAAGAATTTTAAATAATAGAAAAATAAAAATACCTAAATATGTCAACTCACCAAAGATGTAGTAGAATGTACAGTCTCACTTAACTGAACAGCCATGTATTTCTAGGAAAGCAATGAAAATGGCTTAAGGAAAACAAGACAAGATGAAGTGATAGTAATCTATGCCCTTTCCTTAGACCGAGTCTATACATACAGAATTTCTTGTCTAATGATGTGAGTACATTTTGATAAAACAGATCTACTACTCTTTTGCTTCAAGAAAGGGAAAAAGGATTTTTTTTTCTAAGTTTAGAAATATCCTAAGTTACTTACATATGACACTGAAATGCTCTAAACTTCATATATCAACTAAACATAAATTATAAAATGTTATGCAGAAGAAGGGTCTTTAAAATATTTTCCTGGTAATATTAGTAAGGAAGATTTGCATGTGTTTAGATGTCCTTAAAAGAAACATTTTTTATTTAAAATTGTTTGTGTCACCATATGTTATAAGTAACTAGACAAGAGAAAATCACATCCCTTCACTTCCCACCCCGGCCTCCCCCACCTTCCTTTCAGCAATCTATCAAATTCCTGTGGCACTTTTGGATCAACACATAAATTCTGCATTTTAAACACTATAACATTTTACATATGGTAATATTATTATTTTTAAATATATTTATGCAAAAATAAAGATATGCATTTGAGAACTATAGTTTATTATTAGTAGTAATTTTGTAAATTGATAAGTATAAATTTTTTTATTCATTAGAAGTATAATTTTTATTATTTTGTGATGATTTACTAAATCATAACTATTTTGGCCTTTAATGTAGGCTGTTAGCATAAGGGATTCATCAAAAATATGTCTCTTCAATATGTTAATAAATTTGTCTAAATTCATATAAGTGTAAATAATCTCTTTTGCCTCATTTAATTACTAATATTTTTGCTTTCTTTTTTATTTTTTAAATTAATTTTTATTGGAGTATAGTTGATTTAAAATGTGGTGTTAGTTTCTGCTGTACAGCAAAGTGAGTCAGTTATACACTCATATATATCCACTCTTTTTTAGATTATTTTCCCATAATGGTCATTACAGGGTATTTAGTAGACTTCCCTGTGCTGTACACTAGGTTCTTATTAGTTATCTATTTTACATATAGTAGTGTGTATATGTCAATCCCAGTCTCCCAATTTATCCCTCCCCGCCTTCCCCCTTGGTAACAGTAAGTTTGTTTTCTACGTCTGTGACTCTATTTCTGTTTTGTAAATAAGTTCATTTGTACCATTTTTTTAAGATTGCACATATAAGCAATATCATATGGTATTTGTCTTTCTCTGACTTATGGATAAAGAAGATGTGGTACATATATACAATAGAATATTACTCAGCCATAATTACTAATGTAAAAAAATGTTAGGTTTCAATATCAAAGAGAACCATCCCTTTTTGTACATTTAAAATCCTCACCTGAATGTGTATGGGAAATTCGTGACAGCCAATTTAGTTTTCCCTTTGAAACCCACACTGCCTTCTTCTGCTTAGCGTACAATAGGATTGAAGTGACAGACAGTACAGAGCGGTATTTGGGGGCTTGTATGTTGTGTTTTGACCCATTTACAATTTAGTAAACTTGAATCTCAGTGATCCTGAAAGTTATTAATGCCAAGACTGATATCAAATGATTACTGCCACGTAATTGCTTAACACCTATAGAGTTTATTTATCAGTGTGTTTTCTAAACACATTTAAGAATGAATGAACAAATTATACTCACGTTTTGCAGGACAAGAAAGTAATCTTCTAAGTCAAACAAAAATGACAGTATTCTGAAAATAGAAAACAAAACATAGAAATTACCACAAAACCTTACTCATTTGGGGATGAATTAAAGGGACATCTAGTCATACTAATAATTCAAATTATAAAATTTGGGCTTACAAAGCTAGGATGAACCAATAAGGTGCAGAGCATCCTTGATCAATGACTTTTATGTATTTGCAGTAATCATATTAAATATTTTGACGGAAGAGAAATTATTGAAGTAGTGGAATATTGCTGTTTGCCATAAGAAAGCTAATGACTGACCTCCCTGTTGTTACTTCTGTTGATTTCCTTTAAATAAAAGGGAAAATCACACTCTTTATAAATATCAAGGTAAATATACAGCCAACTCTGATCAACCAATCAGTGCCCAAATTAAGAAAATTGGATGTGAAAGCCCTTGAGATGATTGTATGTTAATGAATCTTAAAATGTGAACTGATTTTCCACTTTTTTCCAAACTGGAACTACCTTTACTGGCTTTCTGGTTTGTTTCTAATTCCTGAGTAAGAGCAACCTGTAGAAGGCAGTTGAAAAGACTGGCTGGAGCTAGGAATTTGACAGCAGGAAATAGAACAAGAATGGCAGACCGTTAGAGCATCCAGTTTTAATGTCCTACAATGCTGAGGTCATTTGGTAGTGATAGAGCAGAGGCAGCACCAAAAAAGAGGGTAGCCATGTCATAAAGATATGCAAAATCTCTACTAAATTTAATAGTTTTGATTAATTTTGTCATCTCCATTTTGTATAAATGTGCTGCAACTCCATTAGTCAGTTCTGCCTGTGAGCTACTCGTGAATTCCCGAACTGTTTGTCCTTGGAAGGATCACACTTTGTTAGCAGTAGATGTCACTAATATGATAGTAAAGAATATTCTGTTAAGAATAGCAAAATGAAACTTCATTTAATACACTTTAATACAACTAAGGAAGCTGAGTATGTCATTGCTATTAAGCTTGATTACTTGTAACTATTACATATTTTCTAGGATGGGAAAACATAGGTTATCATTAAAAGGAAAAAAAAGTTTCTAAAAAACATATCTATCCACTATTTGTATGGAGTCAGAAAAGAAAGATGATAATTATGGAGGAATAAAGGGAGAAAAGAAAAGAGTAATTCCTAATGGTTAATAATAACTTCTTGAATAGATTTTGTCATTATCACTTAACCATAGTAATAACATCTGTGACTATAAGAAAATGTATGACATCACAAACTGAAATTAAAATCTTTATACCATTGTCTCGTACCTAAAAGTCTAACCCTGAAGTTTATAATGTAAGTTAGATGTGATACATATTAAATAATTTTTACAGTCTCAGAACATTGCAAAATATTATTGGAACATATATTAATTCCTGGGCCATTTTATATCTGACCAGTAAAAACAATGAAACGCCATGTAATATGATAAAGGTAAAATAGCTAAGTTATTAATGAGAAGTTAAGAATAGATCACTTTTAGGTGAACTAAACTGTCAAATTTAATTACTATTTACAATGTATTTTCTGTTTTTTAATGAGTATTTTTAGTTTCCCCAAGCCTAGTCCCTTCTAGGCCCTTCTAGTCCTTTCTCATCTCATTCAGCAGTGTTTTCTGTTTCTCTGTATATAACTTAAGTATATCAGTCAACACAGTTACTAACATAGAATGCTACTCTTTCCTCTGTACCCTACAGTTCTACTGGAAGTGCTCCTAGATACCTGATATTAGCACAATGAATAGCTAGCTACGTTTGCTAGCTACTAATATTATTCTGGCCAACTTCCATTTTCTGTACACATTAAGCACTCTCTAGGTACCAAGAATTATCATTAAGCGCTCTCTAGGTACCAAGAACTATTATAAGAAACAGCTGAGTAAGAGAGATCCCTGCCCTCCAGGATAATACTAATAGAACTCTTTATCAATGGAAAACCCTGGAAGTCTTAGCACATCTATGGGATTATATGCATATTATGTCCAACAAGTCTTAATATCTTAAAAACATTGTTTAACTCATAACGTAAGAGAGAAAGTACTATCCATTTTTCTTTCAGTAAACATGAATTTTTTGATTCAGTTGATTTTCAGGCTTTGAGTATCAGAACCACTGACTGTCTGAGGTTTTTACTATATAATGATTTGACAGCTTATGAGGGAGGCTATTTTTTGTCCATATATCTGCGGTCTTCTGTTAGAGAATATATATATAAGAGTTCAAAAATCCAAGAAATTGGAATTTTGTTTTTTTAAGTTTTGAGGAAACGGATGGGAATCTTTTAGAATCAGAAAAACTGTACATAATATGACTATAGATTTTTAGAAGGTATTATTTTAATGGCATACATTTCTAATTATAAATAAATTTTTAAGAAGGGAAGTCATGCCGAAAATAATGAGACCAAAAAAAGATGGGTGGTGAGAGAGAATTAGTTAAGGAGTGAAGAGAAACTAGAAAGAATATTCTTTTATTTTCAAGTATTTTAGCAGAAGTTCTAAATGCTTCTAGATGTTCTAGAAATTCTAGATGTTCTGAGGTGCTGTCCAGTAAGTAAGTAAATAAGGTCACTTCAACTGGTCTCTGAGCTTTAAAAGACATACATAAAAAATTATGAATTAATCATTAGCAACAATCATGATTCTTGACCCGTTTTCTAAGAGTAAAATCATTTAATTTGTTTTAAAATTTTAATTTCTAATTTGATTATTTAAAGCAGTGGTTGAATAAGAGCTTAAAAATGCATGTTCTGAACAGTTTTCTTAGGTAAATTTATTGTCTTCATGGATTTAACACACTATTTGCTATAGAATTTTTATATATCAATAGTTATACTGCCTTTTCTATCATTAAATAGAAAGTGTAGTAATTTTCTAGTTTCTTTGGGTTTTATTATATAAATCTATAAATTGTGTTGTTGTCATACATTTACCTGCCTTTCTCTTTACAGCTGCTCTGTGGGGGTGGGGGGGCGTGCACAGTAACAAATGGAGGGATATTTTAGTGGGGGGGGGGCACAGTAACAAATGGAGGGATATTATTTAAAAAGATGAGGAAATCTTTCTCTCGATGTTTTAAACTAATATATGTAAACATTTCTTATTATATGGTCTAAGAAATTTATTCCAATAACATGTAATTATATAAGGCTCAGAGCATGGCTCAGACAATGGTTGTATTTATAGTTTAATACTTATTCCATGGAAAAATGTAGAAATTGTAGGTCCACTAGAAAGTAAAACTAAATCTATATTAAAGACATTAGAAACCATTTCTTAGTGTTACTGAAATAAAGGGAAACAAACCCTGTATTTATTCAAAACAAAGTTGAAAGTATCAAATTGGTTTAGAAAATACCTTTATTAGTCTTGCGTAGGTATCTATGGAAACAACTCTGTATTAGCCCTCAAAATATATAAGCATTATTAAAGAAGAAACAATAGGGAAAAGTTGCAAGAAAAAAAAGAGGAAAAGGAAATTGAATGCTTGCACAGAACAGAAACCACAAATTGAGTTAAGCATTAGCACCAATTTTAAATCGCATCCACCACACTGCAAATGCTTGACATTTAGTGTTACTACCCAGGATGTTTGAAAGTTTTAATAATTAAAGCAAATTTGAGAAATTGATGTTTTTACATAAAGAAATAATTGAAATAATCATGCACAACTGAAATCCTATGTCTGTATAGTGCTTTATATTCTTGAAAGTGCTTCCTATAAGATCATTTCATCCTCCCCAAAACCCTGTGAAATAGAAAACTGCGAGAAATAAAATTTAAGTAATCTGCAAGAGGTCAGAAGTAACCTTGTATCCAGTGAAAACTGAGATGAAATTCATACCTTCTGACTCTCTGTTCTCTTTCTAACATGTTCATTTTACTATTTACCATTACCAAAACTTGCATGTTTCTGTTCTTTGCTAAAGCTTTTTCATGTAGGAAATTTTTATCAAGTTTTAGACTTTGGTTTTGGGTTTTTTTTTTCCCCCCTTCCCCCTCCCCATATTCTCAAGTCCATTCTCTGGTAGGTCTGTGTCTTTATTCCTGTCTTGCCCCTAGGTTCTTCATGACCATTTTTTTTTCTTTAGATTCCATATATATGTGTTAGCATATGGTATTTGTTTTTCTCTTTCTGTCATACTTCACTCTGTATGACAGTCTCTAGGTCCATCCACATCACTACAAATAACTCAGTTTCGTTCCGTTTAATGGCTGACTAACATTCCATTGTATATATGTGCCACATCTTCTTTATCCGTTCATCTGCCGATGGGCAATTAGGTTGCTTCCATGTCCTGGCTATTGTAAATAGAACTGCAATGAACATTGTGGTACATATCATTTTTTGAATTATGGTTTTCTCAGGGTATATGCCCAGTAGTGGGATTGCTGGGTCGTATGGTAGTTCTGTTTTTTGGGGTTTTTTTGTTTTTTTGTTTTTGCGGTACCCGGGCCTCTCACTGTTGTGGCCTCTCCCGTTGCAGAGCACAGGCTCCGGATGCGCAGGCTCAGCGGCCATGGCTCACGGGTCTAGCCGCTCCACGGCATGTGGAATTTTCCCGGACCAGGGCACGAACCCGTGTCCCCTGCATCGGCAGGTGGACTCTCAACCACTGCACCACCAGAGAAGCCCTATTTTTGGTTTTTTAAGGAACCTCCGTACTGTTCTCCACAGTGGCTGTATCAATTTACATTCGCACCAACAGTGCAAGAGGGTTCCCTTTTCTCCACACCCTCTCCAGCATTTGTTGTTTGTAGATTTTCTGATGATGCCGATTCTGACTGGTGTGAGGTGATACCTCATTGTAGTTTTGATTTGCATTTCTCTAAAAATTAGTGATGTTGAGCAGGTTTTCATGTGCTTCTTGGTCATCTGTATGTCTTCTTTGGAGAAATGTCTATTTAGATGTTCTGCCCATTTTTGGATTGGGTTGTTTGTTTTTTTAATATTGAGCTGCTTGAGCTCTTTATATATTTTGAAGATTAATCCTTTGTCCGTTGATTCCTTTGCAAATATTTTCTGCCATTCTGAGGGTTGTCTTTTCGTCTTTTTTATGGTTTCCTTTGCTGTGCAAAAGCATTTAAGATTCATTAGGTCCCACTTGTTTATTTTTGTTTTTATTTCCATTTATCTAGGAGGTGGGTCAAAAAGGGTCTTGCTGTGATTTATGTCATAGAGTGTTCTTCCTATGTTTTCCTTTTTTTGAGTTTATTTTTGTGTATGGTGTTCAGCAGTGTTTTAACTTCATATTTGTAAATATAACTGTCCAGTTTTCCCAGCACCAGTTATTGAAGAGGCTGTCTTTTCTCCACTGTATATTCTTACCTCCTTTATCAAAGATAAGGTGACCATATGTATGTGGGTTTATCTCTGGGCTTTCTATCCTGTTCCATTGATCTATATTTCTGTTTTTATGCCAGTACCATACTGTCTTGATTACTGTAGCTTTGTAGGATAGTCTGAAGTCAGGGAGCCTGATTCCTCCAGCTCTGTTTTTCTTTCTCAAGATAGCTTTGGCTATTCGGGGTCTTTTGTGTTTCCACACGAATTGTGAAATTTTTTTTCTAGTTCTGTGAAAAGTGCCAGTGGTATTTTGATAGGGATTGCATTGAATCTATAGATTGCTTTGGGCAGTACAGTCATTTTCACATTGTTGATTCTTCCAATCCAAGAACATGGTATATCTGTCCATCTATTTGTATCATCTTTAATTTCTTTCATCAGTGTCTTATAATTTTCTGCATACAGGTCTTCTGTCTCCTTAGGTAGGTTTATTCCTAGATATTTTATTCTTTTTGTTGCAGTGGTAAATGGGAGTGTTTTCGTAATTTCACTTTCAGATTTTTCATCATTAGTGTATAGGAATGCAAGAGATTTCTGTGCATTAATTTTGTATCCTGCTACTTTACCAAATTCATTGATTAGCTCTAGTAGTTTTATAGTAGCATCTTTAGGATTCTCTATGTATAGTATCATGTCATCTGCAAACAGTGACAGCTTTCCTTCTTCTTTTCTAATTTGGACTCCTTTTATTTCTTTTTCTTCTCTGCTTGCTGTGGCTGAAACTTCCAAAACTGTGTTGAATAGTAGTGGTGAGAGTGGGAAACCTTATCATGTTCCTGATCTTAGAGGAAATGGTTTCAATTTTTCACCATTGAGAACAATGTTGGCTGTGGGTTTGTCATATATGGCCTTTATTATATTGAGGAAAGTTCCCTCTATGCCTACTTTCTGGATGGTTTTTATCATAAATGGGTGTTGAATTTTGTTGAAAGCTTTCTCTGCATCTATTGAGATGATCATATGCTTTTTGTTCTTCGATTTGTTAATATGGTGTTATCACATTGACTGATTTGCGTATATTGAAGAATCTTTGCATTCCTGGGATAAACCTCACTTGGTCATGGTGTATAATCCTTTTAATGTGCTACTGGATTCTGTTTGCTAGTATTTTGTTGAGGATATTTGCATCTATGTTCATCAGTGATATTGGCCTGTAGTTTTCTTTCTTTGTGACATCTTTGTCTGGTTTTGGTATCAGGGTGATGGTGGCTTCTTGAATGAGTTTGGGAGCATTCCTCCGTCTGCTATATTTTGGAAGAGTTTGAGAAGGATAGGTGTTAGCTCTTCTCTGAATGTTTGATAGAATTCGCCCGGGAAGCCATCTGGTCCTGGGCTTTTGTTTGTTGGAAGATTTTTAATCACAGTTTCAATTTCAGTGCTTGTGATTGGTCTGTTCATATTTTCTATTTCTTCCTGGTTCAGTCTCGGAAGATTGTGCGTTTCTAAGAATTTGTCCATTTCTTTCAGTTGTCCATTTTATTGGCATAGAGTTGCTTGTAGTAATCTCTCATGATCCTTTGTATTTCTGCAGTGTCAGTTGTTACTTCTTCTTTTACATTTCTAATTCTATTGATTTGAGTCTTCTCCCTTCTTTTCTCGATGAGTCTGGCTAATGATTTCTCAATTTTGTTTATCTTCTCAAAGAACCAGCTTTTAGTTTGATTGAACTTTGCTATCATTTCCTTCATTTCTTTTTCATTTATTTCTGATCTGATCTTTAAGATTTCTTTGCTTCTGCTAACTTTGGGGGGTTTTTTGTCCTTCTTTCTCTAATTGCTTTAGGTGTAAGGTTAGACTGTTTATTTGAGTTGTTTCTTGTTTCTTAAGGTAGGATTGTATTGCTCTAAACTTCCCTCTTAGAACTGCTTTTGCTGCATCCCATAGGTTGTCGGTCGTCGTGTTTTTATTGTCATTTGTTTCTAGGTATTTTTTGATTTCCTCTTTGATTTCTTCAGTGACCTCTTGGTTATTTAGTAGTGTATTGTTTAGCCTCCATGTGTTTGTATTTTTTACAGATCTTTTCCTGTAATTGATATCTAGTCTCATAGTGTTTTTGTCAGAAAAGATACTTGATACGATTTCAATTAAATTTAGCAAGGCTTGATTTGTGACCCAAGATATGATCTATCCTGGAGAATGTTCCATGAACACTTGAGAAGAATGTGTATTCTGTTGTTTTTGGATGGAATGTCCTATAAATATCAATTAAGTCCATCTTCTTTAATGTATCATTTAAAGCTTGTGTTTCCTTGTTTATTTTCATTTTGGATGATCTGTCCTTTGGTGAAAGTGGGGTGTTAAAGGCCCCTACTATGATTGTGTTACTGTTGATTTCCCCTTTTATGGTTGTTAGTATTTGCCTTATGTATTGAGGTGCTCCTATATTGGGTGCATAAATATTTACAATAGTTATATTTTCTTCTTGGATCGATCCCTTGATCATTATGTAGTGTCCTTCTTTGTCTCTTGTAATAGTCTTTATTTTAAAGTGTATTTTGTCTGATATGAGAATTGCTACTCCAGCTTTCTTTTGATTTCCATTTGCATGGAATATCTTTTTCCATCCCCTCACTTTCAGTCTGTATGTGTCCCTAGGTCTGAAGTGCGTCTCCTGTAGACAGCATATATACAGGTCTTGTTTTTCTATCCATTCAGCCAGTCTGTGTCTTTTGGTTGGAGCATTTAATACATTTACATTTAAGGTAATTATCAGTATGTATGTTTCTATTACCATTTTCTTAATTGTTTTGTTATTGTAGGTCTTTTCCTTCTCTTGTGTTTCCTGCCTAGAGAAGTTCCTTTAGTATTTGTTGTAGAGCTGGTTTGTTGGTGCTGAATTCTCTTTGCTTTTGCTTGTTTGTAAAGGTTTTAAATTTCTCCTTCAAATCTGAATGAGATCCTTGATGGGTAGAATAATCTTGGTTGTAGGTTTTTCTTCTTCATCACTTTAAATATGTCCTGCCAGTCCCTTCTGGCTTGCAGAGATTCTGCTGAAAGATCAGCTGTTAACCTTATGGGGATTCCCTTATGTGTTACTTGTTGTTTTTCCCTTGCTGCTTTTAATATTTTTTCTTTGCATTTAATTTTTGATAGTTTGATTAATATGTGTCTTGGCATGTTCTCCTTGGAGTTATCCTGTATGGGACTCTCTGTGCTTACTGGACTTGAATAACTATTTCCTTTCTCATATTAGGGAAGTTTTCAACTATAATCTCTTCAAGTGTTTTCTCAGTCCCTTTCTTTTTCTCTTCTTCTTCTGGGACAACTGTAATTCGAATGTTGGTGCATTTAATGTTGTCCCAGAGGTGTCTGAGACTGTCCTCAATTCTTTTCATTTTTTTTTCTTTATTCTGCTCTGCAGTAGCTATTTCCACTATTTTATCTTCCAGGCCACTTATCCATTCTTCTGCCTCAGTTATTCTGCTATTGATCCCTTCTAGAGAATTTTTAATTTCATTTATTGTATTGTTCATCACTGTTTGTTTGCTCTTTAGTTCCTCTAGGTCCTTGTTAAACGTTTCTTGTATTTTCTCCTTTCTATTTCCATGATTTTGGATCATCTTTACTATCATTATTCTGAATTCTTTTTCAGGTAGACTGCCTATTTCCTCTTCATTTGTTAGGTCTGGTGGGTTTTTATCTTGCTCCTTCATCTGCTGTGTGTTTTTTTGTCTTCTCATTTTGCTTAACTTACTGTGTTTGGGGTTACCTTTTCGCAGGCTGCAGGTTCGTAGTTCCCGTTGTTTTTGGTGTGTGTCCCCAGTGATTAAGGTTGGTTCAGTGGGGTGTTTAGGCTTCCTTGTGGAGGAGACTAGTGCCTGTGTTCTTGTAGATGAGGCTGGATATTGTCTTGCTGGTGGGCAGGTCAACGTCTGGTAGTGTGTTTGGGGTGTCTGTGGCCTTACTATGATTTTAGGCAGCCTCTCTGCTAATGTGTGGGGTTGTGTTCCTGTCTTGCTAGTTGTTTGGCATAGGGTGTCCAGCACTGTAGCTTGCTGGTCGTTGAGTGGAGCTGGGTCTTGGCATTGAGATGGAGATCTCTGGGAGATTTTCACCATTTGATATTACATGGAGCTGGGAGGTGTCTTGTGGACCAGTGTCTTGAACTTGGCTCTCCCACCTCAGAGGCACACCCCTGATACCTGGCTGGAGCACCAAGAGCCTTTCATCCCCACAGCTCAGAATATAAGGGAGAAAGAATAGAAAGAAAGAAGGTAAAATAAAATAAAATACAGTTATTAAAAAATAATTATTAAGAAAAAATTTTTAAAAAGTAAAAACAAGAAACAGAACCCTAGGACAAATGGTAGAAGCAAAGCTATACAGACAAAATCACACACAGAAGCATACACATAAACACATACACACAAAAAGAGAAAAAGGGAAAAAAAAATATATCTTTGCTGCCAAAGTCCACCTCCTTAATTTGGGATGATTCATTGTCTATTCAGGTATTCCACAGATGCAGGGTACATCAAGTTGATTGTGGAGATTTAATCCTCTGCTCCTGAGGCTGCTGGTAGGAATTTTCCTGTCTCTTCTTTGTTCGCACAGCTACCGGGGTTCAGCTTTCGGTTTGGCCCCGCCGCTGCATGTAGGTCGCCTGAGGGTGTCTGTTCTTTGCTCAGACAGGATGGGGTTAAAGGAGTCACTGACTCGGGGGCTCTGGCTCACTCAGGCCGGGGGGAGGGAGGGGTACAGAGTACGAGGCGAGCCTGTGGCGGCAGAGGCCTGCGTGACGTTGCAGCAGCCTGAGGCACTCCGTGCGTTCTCCCGGGGAAGTTGTCCCTGGATCCCAGGACCCTGGCAGTGGCGGGCTGCACAGGCTCCCGGAAGGGGGTTGTGGATAGTGACCTGTGCTTGCACACAGGCTTCTTTGTGGCGGCAGCAGCAGCCTTAGCGTCTCATGCCCGTCTCTGGGGTCCGCGCTGTTAGCCGCGGCTCACGCCCGTCTCTGAAGCTCCTTTAAGCAGCGCTCTTAATCCCCTCTCCTCGCGCACCAGGAAGCAGAGAGGCAAGAAAAAGTCTCTTGTTTCTTCGGCAGCTCCAGACTTTTCCCGGACTCCCTCCTGGCTAGCCGTGGTGCACTAACCCCCTGCAGGATGTGTTCACCCCAGCAACCCCAGTCCTCCCTGCGCTCCGACCAAAGCCCGAGCCTCAGCTCCCAGCCCTGCCCGCCCCGGCGGGTGAGCAGACAAGCCTTTCGGGCTGGTGAGTGCCGGTCAGCACCGATCCTCTGTGCAGGAATCTCTCCGGTTTGTCCTCCACACCCCTGTGGCTGCGCTCTCCTCCACGGTTCCAAAGCTTCCCCCTCCGCCACCTGCAGTCTGCCCGCGAAGGGGCTTCCTAGTGTGTGGAAACCTTTCCTCCTTCACAGCTCCCTCCCTCTGGCGCAGGTCCCGTCCCTATTTTTTGTCTCTGTTTTTTCTTTTTTCTTTTGCCCTACCCAGGTACGTGGGGAGTTTCTTGCTTTTTGGGAGGTCTGAGGTCTTCTGCCAGTGTTCAGTAGGTGTTCTGTAGGAGTTGTTCCACATGTAGGTGTATTTCTGATGTATTTGTGGGGAGGAAGGTGATCTCTGCGTCTTATACTTCACCATCTTTAAGCTCCTCCCAAGTTATATACTTCGGAAAATACAGTTGCATACTTCTCAAAAAGCCAAGATTTGCCACAGTAAAAGGATTTTATCCAACCATGGTTCACAGAATGGATTATGTTATTTATGCGTAGCTCAAATCATTGAAAGCTTAGCTGGTATAAACCCTTATTACCAGGAGTTTGGCCATGGAACTAGCAGCATATGCATCTGCTGGGAATTTGTTAGAAAGACAGACTCTCAGAGCCCACCCAGACCTACTTAATCAGAGTCTGCACTCTAATCCTACATTAAAACTGAGGACTAGGCTAAACTACCAAAACATAGTACATCTTTGATTGTTAAAGAAGAAACATAGAGACAGAATAGCTTTGTTCCATTATGTGAGTGGACTAGTTATATCTCAACTAAATTGACATTGGCATGCAAGAATGTTTGTGTGGTGTGTGTGTATGTGTGTGTTCATTATTTAGACTAGGTTTACTGTGATGTGGTCTAGTTCAGACTTTGTAATTATTCTAATATTGGCCTTCTTAAATTAGTAACTTTTGCTTCCATTTTAATTGGGGAGTTATAAACACTACCTTAGTGTATCCTCTGAACAGGTTGGTTGGAACTTTAAGCAACAATCACTGATAAGATCTCTATGAAAGGCTAGTAAGACCCACCTTACTCTGCTTGAATCATTCTACCAAGACAGTGTTAGGTTAGTATAACTGCTAGCACCTTTATAATAGCCCATAAAATCTCCCACAATTACATGTCCTGTTAAATGTTAGGAATTTTCTTTAAATAGTGGTGGAGATGGTGACTTGTAGGTTCAAAAAAGCCTCAGGTAGTTAAAAAAAAAGTTGTTTTCAGAATAGATCAATATGAATTAACTGTTTTACACTTGAACTAGACTAGGACTAATAATGTTTTATTTTAAATAATAAACTGGATGACAAAACAGCAACATAGTATTTAAAATATGTGATAATATTATTTCTATGTATAATAGAATGATAATATTGATATTATCATTAAATATTAAATAATATTAAATATTAAATAATATGATAAATATTATTTCTATGTAAATATCCTTTTGTCCAGAGCATCCAGTAAAGAAAAACTAGATAGATTCTTAGTGCAAAGACACAGGCAAAATTCAAATATAAGACCAGAAATTATACATTTTATGTTACAACTTTAAATTTTGTATTGCAATCTTAAATTTTAACTTATTGGGATGTGATATAATTTTATACATATAATAGAGTACTTCCAATGTTAAAAAAAACTCACTAGTCTCCAGTTCATATAGATGTAATCCTAAAAAAAAAAAAAATCTCAAAGTAAGTGCAGGTTGTTTTATTAAAGTAACAATAAGTTGTTTGTTTTCAATACAGTGAGATTAGGAAAGTACGAAAAATGGTAGCTAATGTTAAATTTGAATTATTATTTCTTAAGGAATAATAAAATCTTGAAGATTAAACCATGTGTAATAAGAATTGTTTTCTGCAAATTCTAATTACTTTGAAAATTATGCTGTAAATCATCTTCTTTTCTGCCTTGAATTTCCTTCCCCACATAATTAGACATTTTCAAGAATCAAAACTATTATTGTCTCTTAAGAACAAAAGCCATAGAAACTGCTAATTATATCACAGCTGAACATGTTTTTCTTCTTTGAAGAGATCCTATATTTCTGGCATTTTTGAGAACACTTTCTGATCAGAGAATGATAGAAATAAATGCTGAAGCTTTGCTAGTTTTGCAATCAAGATAATTAGTTTCTACCTATAATAACACTCATTAAAGAGTTGCCAAGGTCTGTGTCAAGTAAAAATTGACCTAAATACTCCCTGGTCCCTAAATCATTATTTTATTTTAAGAATCAGGCCACATTGTCATAGATATTTCCTTTCCCGAGAATTCAAGGGCCTGACTACAGAGGAAAAGCCCCCAGTCAGTGCAGTCCTTGAAAAAGGGCTTGAGCTATTGCCAAGTCCTAGGAAATGGGCAGATAGCAGGATGAAACTTTTTCCATTGCACTTACAAAATTGACTTTTTATTTCACAGAGTAAAAATTTTTTGTGTGATTACATATTCAGAAATATTTTGGCAAAGTAAATTTTATGATTGTATAAAATTGGCTTTTTTCTGAATACAACTGTTACTAGAATTCACAAATACCAGTTTTGCCATCTGTAGATTCTGAGCTGCTTTTCAGAGAGAAAAGAATTAAGTGGAAATTGAGTATACACCTGAATTTTAAGAGAATTTAAAAGAAATAAATTGGTATTACATATTTGCTTTTATTTTTGTGTTGCTTAAGTGGTTTTGTTCATTTGTTTGTTGGCAAGATTTCAATCTATCAATTTAACTTTGAATCATGTATAAAATATGTGGGTGAGATAATTGTATGAAACCTCTAAGAAATGTCTGAGGGCATAGACAAAGATTAAAAGGCTTTTAAGCCATTCAAGTCATTTGGAGCTATAGTATCACCAGTAATAATATCAGACAAAAAGGAAAACTAGAAACAAATACATTTATGAGTATCCAGATATTCCAAATAAACGCATGAAATCAATTCTAGTGTTACAAGGATGATTCAGTAAGTAGGAAACCTCTTAATTCATTACCTTAATATTTTAAAAATAAAATAAAGGGTGAGCTGTGACAGGGCGAGAGAGAGTCATGGACATATATACACTAACAAATGTAAGGTAGATAGCTAGTGGGAAGCAGCCGCATGGCACAGGGATATCAGCTCGGTGCTTTGTGACCGCCTGGAGGGGTGGGATAGGGAGGGTGCGAGGGAGGGAGACGCAAGAGGGAAGAGATACGGGAACATATGTATATGTATAACTGATTCACTTTGTTATAAAGCAGAAACTAACACACCATTGTAAAGCAATTATACCCCAATAAAGATGTTAAAAAATAAAATAAAATAAAATATGTTACCTTTTTAAGGTTGAAAAATAATTCAAATGAATTTTTCTGACTAATTAAAATATGTTAGCTAAGAGTAGAAAAAAGTGTTCTTAACATGATAGGAAAGGATTGAACTGCAATTAGAGTTCTTAATGCATAGAAGAATACTGTTAATTTAGGATAATATGTTATTATAATTATTTGAAAATAATAGGCCTTGTATTTTAGAGCACTTTCAGTTAGGTTTACAGTAAAATTGAATGAAGGGGATAGAGATTTTCCTCATAGCCCTACTCCCACACATGCTTAGCTCCCTGTTATCAACATCCCCCACCAAAGTGTACATTTGTTACAGTTGATGTACCTACACTGACACATCATTATCACCCAAAGTCTGTAGTTTATATTAGAGTTCACTCTTGGTGTTTGGACCAATGTATAATGACATATATATACTTTGTGTGATCTATTATAGTATCATACAAAGTTTGTCAGTGTAACCACTGACCCAAAAATCCTCTGTGCTCAACCTATTCATTCTTTTCTTCCCCTTAATCCCAGCAACCCCTGATCTTTTTACTGTCTCCATAGTTTTGCCTTTTCCAGAATGTCATGTTGTTGAAATCACACCATACAGTGTGTACCTTTTTCACATGGGCTTCTTTCACTTACTAATATGCATTTAAGTTTCCTGCATGTCTTTTCATGGCTTGATAGGCTCATTCTTTTTAGCTCTGAATAATATTCCATTGTCTGGATTCACCTACTGAAGCACATTTTGTTTGCTTCCAAGTTTTAGCAACTTTGAATAAAGCCGCTATAAACATCATGGGCAGGTTTTTGTGTGGATATAACTTTTTAACTCCTTTGGGTAAATACCAAGGAGCACAGTTGTTGGGCCATATGGTGAGAGTATGTTTAGTTTTTGTAAAAACCACCAAACTGTCTTCCATAGTGGCTATGTCATTTGGAATTCACACCACCAATAAATGAGAGTTCCCACTGCTCCAAATCCTTGCCAGCATTTAGTATTGTCAGTGTTCTGGATTTTGGCCAGTCTAGTAGATGTGTAGCGGTATCTCGTTTTAATTTGCATTTTCCTAATGACATGTGATATGGAGATCTTTCTGTGCTTATTTGCCTTCTGCATATCTTCTTTAGTGAGATGTCTATTAAAGTCTTTGGCCCATTTTTTAATTCAGTTGTTTGTTTTCTTATAGAATTTTAAGAGTTCTTTGTCTATCTTGGATAACAGTCTTTTATCAGATGTCTTTTGCAAATATTTTCTCATAATCTGAGACTTATGTTCTCATTCTTTTTATATAAATGTTTTTCAAAAGATGTATTTATTTCTATGAAATGTCTCTTAAACGTACATCATTCCTCTTATTTTAAATGTTACCAAATGAGTGAGATATGACTGCAGATTGGAGAAAGAGTTGAAAGGAGTTACTGCTATGTTTTTCTTCCTTCTAAGAGAATTTAAATCACCCTGTACTATACCTCTTTGGTATGGGTTTTTCTTTTTTTTTTTTTTAGCTCCTTGCTCAAGCACTGAAACTTTTAAAAAGTAAATCACATTCACTTAAATGCACTTTTCCATCTCATTTAATAAAGTAGAGTAAGTACACTGTGTAAAAAAATGTGATGAACTTTCTGGCAAAGGGAAGAAAAACGTGCTCTAATTTAAAATGAGGTGAGTTAGGAAATACCATGTTTCTTGAACCTCTACCAATTTTCTCTTTATGGGAAAGGTTTAGTGTGAAGTCATCGATTAAGTAAGATCGTACAAATTACTTTTTATCATGGAGCAATGATTTTTCTAAACAGAAAGTTTTATTTTCTTTGGATGTAGGAAATGGAAGTGGGCTGCCTTGGTTTTCCTCATCCAAGTTCAAAATTTATTTTTAGTTTGTATTGTATGAAAAATATTATAATTACTTTATGAACATGGACTCTATTGATAGCATGATTTTTTTTTAGAGAGCAGCATTTACATTATACATATTCCATTTAATGTTGATCTCTCCTGTAATGACAAAATATTTTTTAAAATTGTCTTTTTCCCAGACCTTTTCAATTTTATAGAAATCCATTGGGAAAAAAAATCTGTATTGAGTCATTAAGGTTTAAGTATAATCAAAACCAATATCCAAATTATTACGTCAAGAATATGTGCATTATATGTGTGTATATGCATGTATAACCATATGAGGTAATGAAAAATTCTTCTATGAAATTATTTCCTTCATGAAATTCCTCTGATTTTCTCAAATAACAAATCATCTCGTCTGTTCATACAGTAGTTTATACTTAACATAATTTAAAAACATAATGTAAATGATAAAAGGACAGTTTATGATGATGGGTATGAACTTATTTGTTTAGAACCTAATACAAGGAATCACTTGTAAATATTTCAGCTTCCTGCATTTAAGAATAAATAGTCCAAAATTATAGAAATGCCTACAAATATTATAGTTGAGGTAACTGTATTAAATCTAAAGTATTATATCAAAATATTTCTAATCTATATTTATCATGATAAAACACAGACCTATAAATCATTATACATTGTACTTGTAAATGAAAGGACATCATTATACAACTCTCAAAATCTGCAATGGAAAAAGGCACTCTAATATACAATGAATAAAGCACATAATTATATCATTCTCATATTTAAATATTGAAGAACTCTTCTTTCACAAGCAGTCAATAAAAAAGACCACATACTTACAAGATAAGAGAGTGGAAATAGACCACATTTTAGTAGATAAGTATCAAATCATAAGTAATGATGACAGATAGTCATATGAACTCATGATAGATCCATTTGGTTTAAATTAGATTAATATTCTAATCACTCTCCTTAAAACCTACTTTGTGCTTAACACTATGTTTCTGTAATTTGAGAAATTCACCAAAATAGAGAAATGATTGTTAAGATATACATGATAGAAATAAATCAGTCAGCAGGACAGAAAGACAAAACCAAAATACAGCAATATGTATTTTCTTAAAAAAAATTCACAAACTAAATATTTATTACCAATTTACTTTCCAAACATAGTTCTACAGCACGTAGGCAATTACAATATGAAAAAGTTCCTATTTGAATACAAGACGTTAAAAACCATAATATTTAAGTAAAAAGAACATAACATGCTATCTAGATATAGAAAATCAACCATACATTGAAGATTTTATCAGATCAAATTTGCTTCTCTATGAAAATCTAAGTGATGTTTGGAGCTCAGACCCAGTTATATTGTTTGAATTTCTCGATTTTGCTGCAGTTTGAATGTAAGACTAAGCCATAAAGATAAGTATTAGTAAAGAAAAAAAGTAAATGTTTTTATTCACCACCTATAATAATTTACAGGCTGTATTTTCTTAATTTGTCCTAATCATTATATGTGCCTTAGCTCACCTTAGCCGAAAGTTAGTAAAAACATACTACTTTTTGTTTCAGGAGGCATAGAGGTATTTTAAAATTATTTTTCTATGAACAATTTCAAATACAGGTAAGTTGAAGGGATTTGACAGTGATACATATTTGTCCTCAATCTCTATTCTACAAATTTATAATTTTCTATAATTTATCACATATCTATCCATCCATTCCTCTTTATCAACCATCTTTTTTTATGAATTCAAAGTAGATTTCAGAGACCATCACACCATTCTCATATGATTAACAATGATATGAGTTCAATATTTGTGTATTTTTTCTATTCAGATGAAATTTATACAATGAAATGCACTAATCTTAAGTGTAGTACTCACTGAGTTGTGACAAATGATATACTCCTGTACCCCAAATGCCAATCAAGGTCAGAAACACCTCAGGAAGTTTTCTCCTGCCCTTTCCTAATCAATCTCTACACCCTTCTTCCCAGAGGAATCCACTGTTCTGAATTTTCCACAATAGATTACTCTTGCCTATTCTAGAAACTCACATAAATGGAATTACACACAATAGATGCTCCTTTGTTTAAATGTTTTTGAAATTCATCCATGTCATTGCATCTATCAGTAATTTGTTTCTTTTTATTTCTGAGAAGTATTTAACTGTATGGCTACACCACATTGTGTTTATCTGTTCTCCCATTGATACACACCTCGGCTTAAAAAGCTGCTCTAGCCATTATTGTTCAAGTCCAGTTGTGGGCATAAGCTTTGAGGTCTCTCAGTTAAATGGCAATTAGTGGAATGGCTGGATCATAGGGTAGATATATGTTTGGTTTTATAAGAAACTGCCAGACCAATTTATATTCCAACCAAAATTGTATGAAGGAGAATGTTAAACAATGGATTGGGAGAGAAGGAGTCAAGATGGTGGTGTGGGAAGACACGGAGTTAGGGTCTCCCCACAACCAAGGTGCCTGCTGGGCACGTCTGGGGGACTCTGACACCCAAGGAGATGGGAGGAACACCAGTAGGACATAGGGGGACTGAGGCGGGAGGAGAAGTGGAGGCCAGATAGGATCGGCGCCCCTGAGGCTTGGGAAATCAGGAGAGGCAGATGGGAGGGGCCCTCCGGGAGGAGTGGAACAGGAGTGGAGGCTGTTGCCCCACCCACTCGGACCCAAGGAGCCTGCTGAGCTCCCAGGCCAGTCCCCTGCCCTCCAAGGTCCCCTCCAGACTGCATGGGTCCTTGAGGGCATAGGAGGGACCGTGGGGAGATCAGGAGAAGCAAGCAGGAAGAGCCATCCGGGAAGAGCAGGAGAGGAGCGGAAGGTGATTGCCCCACCCACTCAAGCCCAGGAAGCCTGCTGGGCTCCCAAGTGGCTTGCAGGATCTTGGTTCACAAGCCTGGGGTCAGGCCAAAGCTCCTGTGGTGGGAGCTCCAAGTCCAAACCACTGGACTAACAGAGAACCTCAGACCCCAAGGAATATTCATTGGAGTGGGGCTTCACAGAGTTCCTCATCTCAGCACCAAGACCCAGCTCTGCCAAATAGCCTACAAACCCCAGTGTTGGAAGCCTCAGGCCAAACAACCAGTAAGACAGGAACACAATCCCACTCAAAAAAAAATTTAAAAATATGTCACAAATGAAGGAGCAAGGTAAAAACCTACAAGACCAAAAAAATGAAGAGGAAATAGGGAAACTACCAGAAAAAGAATTCAGAGTTATGATAGTAAAGATGATCCAGAATCTCAGAAGTAGAATGGAAGAAGATTGAGGAAATACAAGAAATGTTTAACAAGATCTAGAAGAACTAAAGAACAAACAGAGATGAACAACACAATAACTGAAATGAAAAATACTCTAGAAGGAATCAATTACAGAATAACTGAGGCAGAAGAATGAATCAGTGAGCTGGAAGACAAAAGGGTGGAAATAACTGCCGAGGAGCAGAATAAAGATAAAAGAATGAAAAGAATTTGAAAACAATCTCAGAGACCTCTGGGACAACACTAAATGCACCAACATTTGAATTATAGGGGGTCCCAGAAGAAGAAGAGAAAAAGAAAGGGTCTGAGAAAATATTTGAAGAGATTATAGTTGAAAACTTCCCTAACACGGGAAAGGAAATAGTCAAGTCCAGAAAGCACAGAGAGTCCCATACAGGATAAACTCTAGGAAAAACACACCAAGGCATATATTAATCAAACTATCAAAAATTAAATTCAAAGAAAAAATATTAAAAGCAGCAAGGGAAAAACAAAAAATAACATACAAGGGAATCCCCATAAGGTTATCAGCTGATTTTTCAGCAGAAACTCTGCAGGCCAGAAGGGAATGAATAGCAAGATATATTTAAAGTGATGAAAAAGAAAAACCTACAACCGAGATTACCCAGCAAGGATGTGATTCAGATTCGATGGAGAAGTCAAAAGCTTTTCAAACAAGCAAAAGCTAAGAGAATTCAGCAGCACCAAACCAGCTTTACAACAAATGCTAAAGAAACTTCTCTAGGCAGGAAACACAAGAGAAGAAAAAGACCCACAATAACAATCCCAAAACAGTTAAGAAAATGGTAATAGGAACATACATATCGATAATAACCTTGAATGTAAATGGATTAAATGCCCCAACCACAAGACGCAGTCTGGCTGAATGGACACAAAAACAATACCCAAATATATGCTGTCTACAAGAGACCCACTTCAAACCTAGGGACACATACAGACTGAAAGTGAAGGGATGGAAAAAGATACTCCATGCAGATGGAAATCAAAAGAAAGCTGGAGTAGCAATATTCGTATCAGATAAAATAGACTTTAAAATAAAGACTGTTACAAGAGATAAGGAGGGATACTACATAATGATCAAAGGATCAATCCAAGAAGAAGATATAACAATTATAAATGTTTATGCACCCAACATAGGAGTACCTCAATACATAAGGCAAATGCTAACAGCCATAAAAGGGGAAATTGACAGTAACACAGTCATAGTAGGGGACTTTACACCCCACTTACACCAATGGACAGATCCTCCAAACAGAAAATAAATAAGGAAGCACAAGCTTTAAATAACACAATAGACCAGATAGATCTAGTTGATATTTATAGAATATTCCACCCAAAAGTGGCAGAATACACTTTCTTCTCAAGTGCACATGGAACATTCTCCAGGATAGATCACGTCTTGGGTCACAAATCAGGCCTCGGAAAATTTAAGAAAATTGAAATCATATCAAGCATCTTTTCTGAGCACAACTCTTATGAGATTGGAAATCAGTTACAGGAAAAAAACTGAAAACACAAATACATGGAGGCTAAACAGTGCACTACTAAATAACCAAGAGATCACTGAAGAAATCAAAGAAGAAACAAAAAAATACATAGAAACAAATGGCAATGAAAACATGACAACCCAAAACCTATGGGCCACAGCAAAAGCAATTCTACGAGGGAAGTTTATAGCAATACAATATCACCTCAAGAAACAGGAAAAATCTCAAATAAAAAATCTAACCCTACACTTAAAATAACTAGAGAAGGAAGAACAAAGAAAGCCCAAAGTCAGTAGAAGGAAAGAAATCATAAAGATCAGAGCAGAAATAAATGAAATAGAAATGAAGAAAACAATAGCAAAGATCAATAAAACTAAAAGATGGTTCCTTGAGAAGATAAACAAAATTGATAAACCCTTAGCCAGACTCATCAAGAAAAAAAGGGAGAGGACGCAAATCAATAAAATTAGAAATGAAAAAGGAGAAATCACAACTGATACTGCAGAAATACAGAGGATTATAAGAGACTACTGCAAACATCTATACGCCAATACAATGGACAACCATGAAAAGATGGACAAATTCTTGGAAAGGTACTACAAGTTTCCAAGACTGATCCAGGAAGAATTAGAAAATATAAACAGACCTCTCGTGAGTAATGAAATTGAAACTGTAATTAAAAATCTTCCAACAAACAAAAGCCCAGGACCAGGTGGCTTCTCAGGTGAATCCTATCAAACATTTAGAGAAGAGCTAACACCAGTCCTTCTCAAACTCTTCCAAAAAATTGCAGAGGGAGAAATACTCCCAAATTCATTGTACGAAGCCACCATCACCCTGATACCAAAACCAGAAAAAGATATCACAAAAAAAAGAAAATTATAGACCAATATCACTGATGAACATAGATGCAAAAATCCTGAACAAAATACTAGCAAACAGAATCCAGCAATACATTAAAAGTATCATACATCATGATCAAGTGGGATTTATCCCAGGGATGCAAGATTTCTTCAATATATGCAAATCAATCAATATGATACACCACATTAACAAATTTAGGAAGTAAAACCATATGATTATCTCAATAGAGGCAGGAAAAGCTTTTGACAAAATTAAACACCCATTTATGATAAAAACTCTCCAGAAAACGGGCATAGAGGGAACCTACCTCAACATAAAAAAGGCCATATATGACAAACCCACAGCAAGCATCACACACATTGGTGAAAAACTGAAAGCATTTCCACTGATCAGGAAGAAGACAAGGATGTCCACTCTCGCCACTCTTATTCAACATAGTTTTGGAAGTCCTAGCCACAGCATTCAGAGAAGAAAAAGAAATAAAAAGAATACAAATTGGAAAAGAAATAAAATTGTCACTGTTTGCCAATGACATGATACTATACATAGAAAATCCGAACATGCCACCAGAAAACTACTAGAACTAATAAGTGAATTTGCTAAGGTTGCAGGATACAAAATTAATGCACAGAAATCTCTGGCATTCCTATACACCAACAATGAAAAATCAGAAAGAGAAATTAAGGAAACACTACCATTTACCATTGCAACAAAAGGAATAAAATACCTAGGAATAAACCTACCTAAGGAGGCGAAAGACTTGTGCTCAGAACACTATAAAACACTGATGAAAGAAATCCAAGATGACATAAACAGATGGAGAAATATACCATGTTCTTGGATTGGAAGAATCAATATGGTGAAAATGACTATACTATCAAAGCAGTCTACAGATTCAGTGCAATCCCTATCAAACTACCAATGGCATCTTTCACAGAATTAGAACCCAAAAGTTCACAATTCGTACGGAAACACAAAAGATCCCGAATAGCAAAGCAATCTTGAGAAAGAAAACCAGAGTTGGAGGAATCAGGCTCCCCAACTTCAAGACAGTATGGCACAAAAACAGAAATATAGATCAATGGTACAGGATAGAATGCACAGAGATAAACCCACGCACATATGGGCACCTAACTTACGACAAAGGAGACAAGAACATGCGATAGAGAAAAGATAGCCTCTTCTATAAGTGGTGCTGGGAAAACTGGACTGGTACGTGTAAAAGAATGAAATTAGAACACTACCTACACCATACACAAAACTGAAGTCCAAATGGATTAAAGACTGAAATGTAAACTCTTAGAGGAAAACAGAGGAAGATCACTCTTTGACATAAACCACAGCATGATCTTTTTTGACCCACCTCCTAGAGTAATAGAAATAAAAACAGAAATAAACAAATGGTACTTAATTAAACTTACAAGCTTAGGAAACCATAAACAAGACCAAAAGAGAACCCTCAGAATGGGAGAAAATATTTGCAAATGAAACAGCAGACAAAGGATGAATCTCCAGAATATACAAACAGCTCATGGAGCTCAATATCAAAAAAACAAACAGTCCAGTTAAAAAATGAGCAGAAGACCTAAATAGACATTTCACCAAGGAAGACATACAGATGGCCAAGAGGCACATGAAAAGATGCTCAACATCACTAATTATGAGAGAAATGCAAATCAAAACTACAGTGAGGTATCACCTCATGCCGGTCAGAATGGCCATTATCAACAAATCTAGAAACAGTAAATGCTGGAAAGGGTGTGGTGAAAAGGGAAACTTCCTACACTGTTGGTGGGATTTGTAAGTTGATACAGCCACTATGGAGAACAGTATGGAGGTTCCTTAAAAAATAAAAATAGAACTACCATATGATCCACCTATCCCACTACTGGGCATATACCCTGAGAAAACCATAATTCAAAAAGAGACATGTACCAGGCTTCCCTCGTGGCACAGTGGTTGAGGGTCCGCCTGCCGATGCAGGGTACATGGGTTCGTGCCCCAGTGTGGGAGGACCCCACATGCCGTGGAGCGGCTGGGCCCGTGAGCCGTGGCCGCTGGACCTGCGCACCTGGAGCCTGTGCTCCACAACGGGAGAGGCCACAACAGTGAGAGGTCACAACAGTGAGAGGCCCGTGTACCGCAAAAAAAAAAAAAAAAAAAAAGAGACATGTACCACAATGTTCATTGCAGCACTATTTACAATAGCCAGGACATGGAACCAACCTAAATGTCCGTCAACAAATGAATGGATAAAGAAGATGTGGCACATGGATACAATGGAATGTTACTCAGCCATAAAGACAAAACGAAACTGAGTTATTTGTAGTGAGGTGGATGGTCCTAGAGTCTGTCATACAGAGTGAAGTAAGTCAGAAAGAACAACAAATATGGTATGCTAACACATATATATGGAATCCAAAAAAAAAAAAAGGTACTGATGAACGTAGTTGCAGGGCAGGAATAAAGAGGTAGACATAGAAAATGGACTTGAGGACATGGGGTGGGAGGGCAAAGCTGGGGCGAAGTGAGAGTAGCATCGACATAGACAACACTACCGAATGTAAAATAGTTGGCTAGTGGGAAGCAGCAGCATAGCACAGGGAGATGGGCTCGGTGCTTTGCAATGACCTAGAGGGGTGGGGTAGGGAGGATGGGAGGGAAGCTCAAGAGGGAGGAGATATGGGGATGTGGGTATGCGTATGGCTGATTCGCTTTGTTGTGCAGCAGAGACTAACACAGTATTGTGAAGCAATTATACTCCAATAAAGATCTATTAAAAAGTTTTTCAAAAACAAACAAAAAAACCCACAATGGATTGGCGTAAACAAACTGAATGTTGATGAAGTCACTTTTGGTATTATGTAGAAGAAAAAATATAGGAAGGTAAGACTGATAACAAGAAACTCAGAAAGCTATTAAAGTGTGGGAAAACTTTAAAGACCTAAACTAAGATATGAATAATAAAAATAGACATAAAAGATATTTAGGAGATAGATGGAAATAAAACTTGATGATTGATAAAGTCTTGATGGAGAGTAAGGAGAAAGAAATAGTATGGCATTGAGAAAAATGAGATTCCAGATGGAGCTGGTGTGGAAATGATGGAGATAGTTATTCTGAGGAGCTAAATGTGTAATACTACATGAACACGGTCAAAGTCAGCCAAAAAGTTCTGCTCAAGCATAGAATATCCTGGGAATTGGGGAATCAAATTGATTAAGTTGGAAAAATAAATTATAGGAAAGGGAGAGGCAGCAACCATGGGAGTGATACGTTTTTGAGGAATTCCTTTCTCTACTTTAAAAAATTCTTTTAACAATCAAAATAATTTTAATTACCTCATAATGATTATACACACCCCTGTAATCTTACTTATACATAATGTAATTAAAAACAATAATCATTTAAATAATGCAAACATGATGAGTACACTCATGGTATACATTTGTTAATACAAGGAAAATATACAAGGAAAGCACCTATAAATGTTGCAGCACATGTAGTCTTGCTCGGCTAGGCAAGCCCCAGCATTGAGAATCAAACCTCCTTTTGAATATTTTAAGTCCATGCGTCTTTATCTAAGTCGGTGTGAAGAACAGTGCGGCTGCCGATCTTTTTAGTTTTTGACTCGTTTTGATCTTCTTTTTCATTATGGCACCTGATGTGAAAAAAGGAGCTCTTGATTTGCCCTTTGCTTCTGCCCTTTACCTTCCACCCCTATTTTTTAAAAAAGATACTTTTTTTTTTGTTTACTTCAGTGGTACTCTTCTTAAATGATTTCTGATGAACAGCACATGGATAAACAATGAAGCAGAGGTAACGAACCATGGGAAAATAATGACAGTTATTGTTGTTCTCCGTCCATGTGTTTCAACTCTATTAGGTCATTTGATACTTATAGCATCTCCATATTCTCACCTTATGATGAGACACAGATATGTTAAATAATTTGCTCAGGGTCACACAGTTAGTAAGTGGTAGAGCTTAGCTGAATGCTGCGACAGCCCCCTAACCTTAACCTCTGTGCAGTTACTCTGCCATCATCTATGTGAAGGCAGTTTACAAACTGTAAGACAATTATATAAATAGGTAGTGTTCAGTTGAGTTCAGTTAGAACGTAAAGGGTAATGTACTATCTTAAGAAGCAGAGAAGATTTGAAGATGAATGACAAAGCCCTGCCTCAAAAGAACTTTGTGAAGAAACATCCTATATCGTAAAGAATAATTTAGGGCAGGTGAGATGGTATAACTACTTTAATTGAAGTCTAAACAAAATATTGTGGAAACCCAGAAGACAAATTTCCACTGGAAGAATTTAAAGAAAGAACTTTTGGAAAATACTTGAAAAGGATCTTGAAAATTTGGCTTGATTCTTCATAGAGAATTTGCATGAAAGAATGAAAGTTCTGAGAATCCAGAGTGATAAGAGAGGAGGAAACAGAGGGAAATGCAATGGGAGGTGAGTCTAGAATTATACAGGGGGGCACTGGATAGTGAAGACCTTGAATGCCTTTTAAAGGAGTCTGAAGTGGTAGAAAGTGTCAAGGTTTTCCACTAATTTTTTATTAAAGTTAAAAGCTGATCTCTTTATTAAAATAGTAAATAATAATCAAATAGTGTATGTGTATATGCAACCTAGAGACATATTACAAAAATTACAGAATACATAGGTATAAATATTTGATGCTGCTTGACGCCGTAAAAAAAACTCATCTCTTGTTCACATCCTAGCTTTGCCAGTTTCTAGTTCGCATTTTGAGCATTTGTTGAGTCTTAATGTCAGTTTCTTTCTGGGATGAGTGTGGTTTAAAATAATGTATAAGAAGGACAAGGAAGGGACAAAATAAATAGTACGTTTTATTTTCACTTACTGTTTGTGCTCATCTTCCATTCTAATCAGCCCTTCTCTCTTTCCTGGCATGATTCATTTTGAACCTTTCTTCGGGTTAAACTATCCCAAGAGCTGTTCATAGTTTCCCAGCCAGCTAAGCATCAAAAGTTTTTCCAGGCCTGTTCCTTGGCAGCCAGAGGTTTTTGTGTTCCACAGCCAAAAATGATATATCCATTATGCTTAGGCTGTTAGCTAAGAATGTGAGATGACCTTATGCTGCATTCCCTGCATTCCCAATGTGCTGGAAGTTCCCATTCATGGTCTTCTGATTCTTCGGGGCCTTTTTTCCCCCTTACGTTGCATCAGAGCTGAAAGGGGAAGAAACTAGTCACTATGGCTGCCATCGTGGTGCACTAGCCTTCATCTGGTGAGGATTTTTCCCCATCAGCAACTTGTAAGTATTTTGAAGTCTAAGGCTGTGATACTGGAAATATTTTTTTTAATTGTAAACATGAAGTTATACGATTTACATAATTTACAATTGGTCTTTGTTCTCGGTTGTCTTTAACAGGTTTACAGCTGGCTTCTGATTCAGCTTGCTTTCATTAGCAACCTAAGTTTCTGTTACGATTAACTTTTTCCCCCCCCTTTTTTTTTTTTGGTAGCACTACGCAGCTTGCAGGATCTTAGTTCCCTGACCAGGGATCGAACCCGGGCCCCCAGCAGTGGAAGCATGGAGTCTTAGCCACTGGACCGCCAGGGAATTCCCACCATTAACTTTAAAAGATATATTTACATAGGATATTTCTCAAAGTTTTATAAACAGTGTTCTAAAATAATAACAGCTAGCAATTTTGAAGCCCTGTGATATAGTGATATAGATAGGTAGGGAGGGAGATGATAGATAGACAGACAGACAGACATATGTGTATATGTAGGTGTAGATGTATATATATTTTCTAATGTAATTCTCCCAGCACCCCTCAGAGGCATATGCTTCTGACAGATAAAGAAACTGAGGCTAGTTGACGTTAATTAATTTTTTGAAGTTACAAGTCTAGTGAGTGGGAGAAGCCTCGTTTCTATCCAGTTTTCTTTGACTCCTATCACAGAACAGTTTTTATATATGTACAATGAAGTAAGAATTTGTTTATTTTTATGTTTTTAATTCAAGGTATATATTTAGTAAGGATTTTCCTTCCTACATAGTCATAATGTCAGTGAAATCACCTTTTAAGTGTGAAGAGAACAAGAGTGTATATGTTTTTTTGTGAATTTTTTGTGTTTTTTTGTGAATTTTGTGTTTTTTTGTGAATTTTTTGTGTTTTTTTTGTGAATTTTGTGTTTTTATGTGAATTTTCAAACCTTCCTGTCCTCTCATAAATGGTGTCAGGATTGATTCACAGAGTTAGGTGATTAGGGCTGTTCTTCTGCAGTGGTTTTTTTTTCCTTCTGGTCTGGTCTGGAACCCCCTAATATGCTTTACAAGAGGATTGTCTGAATGTTTCATGGTGTGAAACTAACTATTCCTCTTAAAGTTGCACAAGAGAGTTTATAATCATTAATTCCATCTTCTGTCCAGTTGAACTATCTGTAATTTATGTCCTAGAAAACCAATGTATGTCCTACCTTTTAAATTTATAGGTACTCCAAAAGCCTTAATTAACCTTCCAGTAGATTTGATTCATTTTCAGAAAAAATATTTCTACAATTTCAGTTGGATGTTCTTGTTCTTTGGGGATTGTCGGTGGAAGGGAGACGTCCAGTCAAATGCTGGTCAGAATTTTGCCTTACTAGCGAATCCGATTGATCCTAATGCTGAGAGCAGCAAAATGTGTTCATTGTTTACATAAGCTCAAGCTGCCAAATGAGTCATAAAGGCAGCCGTATGTCCCGTGCCAAAGTGTCATTTTCATTAAATGTGAGATTGCACCTGAAGGACAGTTTAATTTGCAGGTGCTAAAAATATTTCGACAGAGTGGTACTGTTACAAGTAGCAGGTGGTGCCCAAACGTGAATTTGGCAAGAAATGCCATCTGTGGGATGAGGTGTAGAAGAATGTCAAGGGGGTAGTAACAGAGATAAAGGACGAAAGAAAAGAGAAGTGTATTTACTCACCATTTATTGCTATTATCATGATTAAAGATTCCATGCTTCACATGATAGCATTGGCCCAAGAGTATTAAATATGATTATTTGTTCAGGTTCTACCCTGTGCTCAGGGGCATGCAAAAGTAGCACAATACCTGTAAAGACAAAGTTTCTTCCCCAAAGGCATACCACTTAAGCTATCCAGATGAGAGAATCTTTCCAACTCTATTTACCTTTTGTAGTGTTTACATTGCAGTTGTGTACTGGCAAGATTTATACACTTTGATCTTGCTTAAATGGATTTTGCCCTTTTCTTTTGATGTTAAGCTTTTAATACACATCCACATCGACTTCCTGCTTCACATTGCAAGAAATATTTTCAGATTGTACAAGCTCAAAGATTTTGTTAAGTCATTGTCACTTTGGATTTTGTGAACTTTACAGAATAGAGAACTGTACAGGGTTGCAATGTGGAGAGGTATCTAGGGGCATTGTAACTGTTTACATTATTTAAAAATCTGTAAATATGTGTCTGTTAGTTTCAATGGACTTGGGCCATATTGAAATCAGGAATTTGTATATGAGGACTGGAAATAGACAATCTCTGATGTAATGGGTTACAGAACACAAATTTTAAAAGAAAAAGTAGTGGGTTTGGGTTTTTCATTTCTGCTTGCCATTTGCTGGGAGTAACTGGAAGTAGAATAACTTCCTTTGTGAATACCATGAATTTTCTTAGATTCCTAAGGAGAACTAATAAAGTAGGTCAATCTGAATGAATTTTGGTAAAACTTTTCCATGCGGAGTTTTTGATCACACGGCAAGTTATTGAAGTGCTTGAAGTTTCTCAGGACAGTGGTAATCTCTGACCCCTAACATATGCATTGTTGTTAGCTTCATAAAATGGAGAGACATGCTTTCTGATATTTTAATCCTATTGATGAAATCTTATTTTGAAAAATTGAAAACAAATAATCTTTTTTTACTGCATTAATTACCTAATATAAAAGGATGCAATCAGAAAAAGAGAAGCTTCTTCCAAGTTCAAAGAACATTAATAACGTTTCAGAAGAACATTTTGAAAACTCAGTGTTGCATAATAACTCTTAGAAATAGTTGCAATTTAAAGAAGCATGTCTCAGCATTTCTTTAACCAGGAACCTTTGTTAAGGCTATGATGAGTTCTGTTCATCCCCAAAGCTTCAATGAACTATGTCAAAAAGCAAGAAAATATGATTCTTTAAAAAAAAAAAAAAAAACTTACACATTTTAGTTCAGCAAATTCATTCGTTTATTAATTCATTCATTTATTTAGGAGTGATGTTCTGTTTCAGAAATTATACTGGAAGAACTAGGAAAATATAGAGAGATCAGCTTACAAGAATAGAGGGGAAAGAAAACAAATTATTAAATAGAGTTTTATGGATTCTGATTGAGGAATATGCACCAGGTGCCAGGGAACGGTTTGTATGTTAAAAGGTGGTAGACCATACAAGGTGGTTTGGAGAAGGTGAGGCCAGAAGCAGGGAAACCGTTGAATGTGGCTGCCAGGAGAGAAGAGATAAGGGCCTACATTTGGGTAGCTGCAGTGAGATAGAGTCAAAATAAATTTTTAGTATATATAGAAGCTGAAGGTAAGAGAGGGAGAAATATAGGACAAGTGCCTATCATAACAAATATGAAGATGAACATAATAGAAAAAGAATCAAGTGATATAGAAGAGGTAGAAGCAAACTTTTCTCCATGTTCTGTGAGATAAATGCCTGTGAAGATGGTAGATGTGTTGTCTTCTAGAATGATATGCAGGTTCACTAAAGGGCTAAAGAAGGGAAACTGTGGTCAGTTCTACTGGAAGGTAAGTCGACGTTAGTTCGTGGATGATGTGGATTGCCCTTAGTTTATTTTCTATATCAGAGACAGTATGAATAATGAAACTGACAAGGTTTCCCTCTTTCCTCTTGTGCTAGAAAGTTCTGAACCAAATCCGTGGCCCGTCTTAAGCAGGTGTATAGATGAATGTAGTATCTCCTTTTAGCCCTGTTACTGGCCCAGAGTAATATCAGCCCTATTGCCCTTTCTGCTTGCCACATCTTAATTTATGCTACTTTGTCATATCCTATGACACTTGAAATCTGTTCTGGAAAATATATGGTGTAAATGCATTTGTATTTATTTCTGTAGCACTGCATGGATGATGGCTTAGAAGAAATAGATAATACATGTGGAAGACCAGTTAGATGATTCCAAAAATATAACTGTTAAGTGAAAAGAACAAGAATGGTGCTGGCTAATTTAAGACTATAAAACAGGGAGAAGAAGTGAAAACAATAGCAGGTATAAGTTTGATAATAAATTTAGAGTAGAGAACAGAAGTCCTGCAGGAGATGGGGGCAGTGTAAGGTAAAAACACATTTTATATCTAGGTGCTGCTCTTGACATTAACCAAAGTGGAACAGTAAGAGCAGAAACAGTTTTTAAGGAAAAGTTGACAAGTTCTTTGCTAGGCATGACGAATTAAAGTTGCAGTGATATATCTAAGTAGAAAATTTTGCCAAAATTTTGAAGTGCAGAATTGGATATAGGAAGAAAAGAAAGTTTTATGTAGTTTGGTGATATTCAACCATTATAAGTGAATAAATCCCCAAAGAAAAAAACTTTAAAAATAAAGAAAATTAAGAATAGTAAAATAATGGAAGCAATACTAGGAGATGACTTTATTTATAGGAGTAGAAAGAAATAAAAGTGCCCCCGCAAAATTTAAGGAGTGTCTATATTTAGGGATTTAGGAAAAGAGAGTCCTAAAGGAAATTATGAAGATTTGATTATTAACAATTCAGGCTCAGAGACAAAAAAGCCACAAACCAGAGAAGCAGTAAAAATTGGGGGCAAGATCTGAATATTTCATTGTGTCAATGGCTAAAGACAACCAAAGGAGGATGAGTACCAATTTGCTGATTTGGTGGTTTCTGTTGTTTCTCATTAAGAACACTACCAATGGTGAAAGTTTCCAAAATCTATAGACAGCAAAGAGTTGAGAAGCAAGTGGTAACTGGGGCAGGGAGTATATGTACTCTCGCAAGAAGTGCTATGGCTTAATGGGTGCAAGAAACCACAATAGATTCCATGGAGTGTCAGTGGAAGTTTTCTGGTTTTCTTTTTCTTTCTCAGGATAAAAAGACTTAAAATATTGAAAATTCAACAAAAGATTGCCTTCTTCCCTTAATTTTACAGCTCCCCAGTTGCTAGATTGCTTCCTGCTTTTCATCACTTTTCTCAGGGCTCCATTCTATCCTCTTTTATCTTTTTATTCTATACCCTCCTAATCACCCCCTTGACTTTACTTTTAAATAGCTTCAACTATAGGCCTCTTTTCTAAGCTCTTTTTTTTTTAATTTTTGCATTTTATTTACTTTTTTTTATACAGCAGGTCCTTTTTAGTCAATTATCAATTTTATACACATCAGTATATACATGTCAATCCCAATTTCCCAATTCATCCCTCCACCCCCCCACCCCCACACCGCTATCCCCCCTTGGTGTCCATACGTTTGTTCTCTACATCTGTGTCTCAATTTCTACCCTGAAAACCAGTTTATCTGTACCCTTTTTCTAGGTTCCACATATATGCATTAATATACGATATTTGTTTTTCTCTTTCTGACTTACTTTGTATGACAGTCTCTAGATCCATCCATGTCTCAACAAATGACCCAATTTTGTTCCTTTTTATGGCTGAGTAATATTCCATTGGGTATATATACCACATTTTCTTTATCCATTTGTCTGTCGATGGGCATTTAGGTTGCTTCCATGACCTGGCTATTGTAAATAGTGCTGCAATGAACGTTGGGGTACATGTGTCTTTTTGAATTATGGTTTTTTCTGGGTATGTGCCCAGTAGTGGGATTGCTGGGTCATATGGTAATTCTGTTTTACTTTTTTAAGAAACCTCCATACTGTTCTCCATAGTGGCTGTACCAATTTACATTCCCACCAACAGTGCAAGAGGGTTCCCTTCTCTCCACACCCTCTCCAGCATTTATTGTTTGTAGATTTTCTGATGGCGCCCATTCTGACTGGTGTGAGGTGATACCTCATTGTAGTTTTGATTTGCATTTCTCTAAAAATTAGTGATGTTGAGAGCTTTTCATGTGCTTCTTGGCCATCTGTATGTCTTCTTTGGAGAAATGTCTATTTAGGTCTTCTGCCCATTTTTGGATTGGGTTGTTTGTTTTTTTAATATTGAGCTGCATGAGCTCTTTATATATTTTGGAGATTAATCCTTTGTCCATTGATTCCTTTGCAATCCCATTCTGAGGGTTGTCTTTTCTCCCATTCTGAGGGTTGTCTTTTCATCTTGTTTATGGTTTCCTTTGCTGTGCAAAAGCTTTGAAGTTTCATTAGGTCCCATTTGTTTATTTTTGTTTTTATTTCCATTACTCTAGGAGGTTGGTCAAAAAAGATCTTGCTGTGATTTATGTCAAAGAGTGTTCTTCCTATGTTTTCCTCCAAGAGTTTTATAGTGTCCTGTCTTACATTTAGGTCTCTAATCCATCTTCAGTTTACTTTTGTGTATGGTGTTAGGGAGTGTTCTTATTTCATTCTTTTACATGTAGCTGTCCAGTTTTCCCAGCACCACTTATTGAAGAGACTCTCTTTTCTCCATTGTATATCCTTGCCTACTTCTTCATACATTAGTTGACCATAGGTGCGTAGGTTTATCTCTGGGCTTTCTATCTTGTTCCATGGACTTATGTTTCTGTTTTTGTGCCAATACCACATTGTCTTGATTACTGTAGCTTTCTAGTACAGTCTGAAGTCAGGGAGCCTGATTCCTCCAGCTCCGTTTTTCTTTCTCAAGATTGCTTTGGCTATTCGGGGTCTTTTGTGTCTCCATACAAATTTTAAGACTTTTTTGTTCTACTTCTGTAAAAAATGCCATTGGTAATTTGATAGGGATTGCATTGAATCTGTAGATTGCTTCGGGTAGTAGAGTCATTTTCACAATATTGATTCTTCCAATGCAAGAACATGGTATATCTCCCCATCTGTTGGTATCATCCTTAATTTCTTTCATCAGTGTCTTATAGTTTTCTGCATACAGATCTTTTGTCTCCTTAGGTAGGTTTATTCCTAGGTATTTTCTTATTTTTGTTGCAGTGGTAAATGGGAGTGTTTCCTTAATTTCTCTTTCAGATTGTTCATCATTAGTATATAGGAATGCAAGAGATTTCTGTGCATTAATTTTGTATCCTGAAACTTTACCAAATTCATTGATTAGCTCTAATAGTTTTCTGGTGGCATCTTTAGGATTCTCTGTGTATAGTATCATGTCATCTGCAAAGAGTGACAGTTTTACTTCTTCTTTTCCAATTTGCATTCCTCTTATTTCTTGTTCGTCTCTGATTGCCATGGCTACCACTCCCAAAACTATGTTGAATAATAGTGATGAGAGTGGATATCCTTGTGTTCCTGGTCTTAGAGGAAATGATTTCAGTTTTCCACCATTGAGAATGATGTTTGCTGGGGTTTTGTCGTATATAGCCTGTATTATGTTGAGGTAGGTTCCCTCTATGCCCACTTTCTGGAGAGTTTTTATCATAAATGGGTGTTGAATTTTGTCAAAAGCTTTTTCTGCATCTATTGAGATGATCATATGCTTTTTATTCTTCCATTTGTTAATATGGTTTATCACATTGATTGATTTACGTATATTGAAGAATCCTTGCATCCCTGGGATAAATCCCACTTGATCATGGTGTATAATCCTTTTAATGTGTTGTTGGATTCTGTTTGCTAGTATTTTGTTGAGGATTTTTGCATCTATATTCATCAGTGATATTGGTCTGTAATTTTCTTTTTTTGTGGTATCTTTGTCTGGTTTGGGTATCAGGGTGATGGTGGCCTCATAGAATGAGTTTGGGAGTGTTCCTTCCTCCGCAATTTTTTGGAAGAGCTTGAGAAGGATGGGTGTTAGCTCTTCTCTGAATGTTTGATAGAATTCACCTGTGAAGCCATCTGGTCCTGGAATTTGTTTGTTGGAAGATTTTTTTTTTGGAAGATTTTTAATCACAATTTCCATTGCAGTACTTGTGATTGATCTGTTCATATTTTCTACGTCTTCCTGTTTCAGTCTTGGAAGGTTATACCTTTCTAAGAACTTGTCCATTTCTTCCAGGTTGTCCATTTTATTGGCATAGAGTTGCTTGTAGTAGTCTCTTAGGATGCTTTGTATTTCTGCAATGTCTGTTGTAACTTCTCCTTTTTCATTTCTAATTTTATTGATTTGAGTCCTCTCCCTCTTTTTCTTGATGAGTCTGACTAATGGTTTATCAATTTTGTTTATCTTCTCAGAGAACCAGCTTTTAGTTTTATTGATCTTTGCTATTGTTTTCTTTGTTTCTATTTCATTTATTTCTGCTCTGATCTTTATGATTTTTTTCCTTCCACTAACTTTGGGTTTTGTTTGTTTTTCTTCCTCTAGTTCCTTTAGGTGTAAGGTTAGATTGTTTGAGATTTTTCTTGTTTCTTGAGGTAGGCTTGTATAGCTATAAACTTCCCTCTTGAACTGCTTTTGCTGCCTCCCATAGGTTTTGGATCATCGTGTTTTCACTGTCATTTGTCTCCAGATATCTTTTGATTTCCTCTTTGATGTCTTCAGCGGTCTCTTGGTTATTTAGTAACGTATTGTTTAGCCTCCATGTGTTTGTGTTTTTTACATTTTTTCCCCTGTAATTTATTTCTAATCTCATAGCGTTGTGTTCAGAAAAGATGCTTGATATTATTTCAATTTTCTTAAATTTACTGTGGCTTGATTTGTGACCCAACATATGAACTATCCTGGAGAATATTCTGTGTGCGCTTGAGAAGAAAGTGTAATCTGCTGTTTTTGGATGGAACGTCCTTTAAGTATCAATTAAATCTACCTGGTCTATTGTGTCATTTAAAGCTTCCATTTCCTTATTTTTTTTCATTTTGGATGATCTGTCCATTGGTGTTAAGTGAGGTGTTAAAGTTCCCCACTATTACTGTGTACTGTCTTATTTCCTCTTTTATAGCTCTTAGCAATTGCCTTATGTATTGAGGTGCTCCTATGTTGGGTGCATAAATATTTACAATTGTTATATCTTCTTCTTGGATTGATCCCTTGATCATTATGTAGCGTCCTTCCTTGTCTTTTGTAACATTCTTTATTTTAAAGTCTGTATTATCTGATATGAGAATTACTATTCCAGCTTTCTTTTGATTTCCATTTGCATGGAATATCTTTTTCCATCCCCTCACTTTCAGTCTGAATGTGTCCCTAGATCTGAAGTGGGTCTCTTGTAGACAGCATATAGGTGAGTCTTGTTTTTGTATCCATTCAGCATGCCCGTGTCTTTTGGTTGGAGCATTTAATCCATTCACATTTAAGGTAATTATCGATATGTATGTTCCTATTACCATTTTCCATTTTCTTCATTGTTTTGGGTTTGTTTTAGTGCTTTTTTTTTTTTTTTTTTTTTGCAGTACTTGGGCCTCTAACTGTTGTGACCTCTCCCGTTGCGGAGCACAGGCTCTGGACGCACAGGCTCAGCAGCCATGGCTCACGGGCCCAGCCGCTGCACGGCATGTGGGATCTTCCCGGACCAGGGCACAAACCCATGTCCCCTGCATCAGCAGGCGGACTCTGAACCACTGCGCCACCAGGGAAGCCCTGTGCGTCTTTTTCTTCTCTTCTGTTTCCCACTTAGAGAAGTTCCTTTAGCATTTGTTGTAGAGCTGGTTTGGTGATGCTGAATTCTCTTCACTTTTGCTTGTCTGTAAAGCTTTTGGTTGCTCTGTGGAATCTGAATGAGATCCTTGCCGGGTAGAGTAATCTTGATTACTCTAGGTTCTTCCTTTTCATCACTTTAAGTATATCATGCCACTCCTTTCTGGATTGTAGAGTTTCTGCTGAGAAATCAGCTGTTAACCTTATGGGAGTTCCCTTGGATGTTATTTGTATGTTATTTGTTATTTGTTTTTCCCTTGCTGCTTTCAATAATTTTTCTTTGTCTTTAATTTTTGCCAATTTGATTACTATGTGTCTCGGTGTGTTTCTCCTTGGGTTTATCCTGTATTGAACTCTCTGCGCTTCCTGGACTTGGGTGGCTATATCCTTTCCCATGTTAGGCAAGTTTTCGACTATAATCTCTTCAAATATTTTCTCGGGTCCTTTCTCTCTCTCTTTTCCTTCTGAGAGGCCTATAATGCAAATGTTGTTGCATTTAATGTTGTCCCAGAGGTCTCTTAGGCTGTCTTCATTTCTTTTCATTCTTTTTCTTTATTCTGTTCCACAGCAGCGAATTCCACCATTCTGTCTTCCAGGTCACTTACCCATTCTTCTGCCTCAGTTATTCTGCTATTGATTCCTTCTAGTGTATTTTTCATTTCAGTTATTGTATTGTTCATCTCTGTTTGTTTGTCCTTTAATTTTTCTAGGTCTTTGTTAAACATTTCTTGCATCTTCTCAATCTTTGCCTCCATTCTTTTTCCGAGGTCCTGGATCATCTTCACTATCATTATTCTGAATTCTGTTTTCTGGAAGGTTCCCTATCTCCACTTCATTTAGTTGTTTTTCTGGGGTTTTGTCTTGTTCCTTCATCTGGTACATAGGCCTCTGCCTTTTCATCTTGTCTATCTTTCTGTGAATGTGGTGTTTGTTCCATAGGCTGCAGGATTGTAGTCTCCTTGCTTCTGCTGTCTGCCCTCTGGTTCATGAGACTTAGATAACCTCATGAGGCTTGGGCAAGTTTCCTGCTGGGAGGGACTGGTGGTGGGTAGAGCTGACTGTTGCTCTGGTGGGCAGAGCCCAGTAAAACTTTAATCTGCCTGACTGCTGGTGGGTGGGGCTGGGTTCCCTCCCTGTTGGTTGTTTGGCCTGAGGTGACCCAACACTGGAGGCTACCTGGCTCTTTATGGGGCTAATGGCGGACTCTGGGAGGGCTCATGCCAAGGAGTGCTTCCCAGAACTTGTGCTACAAGTGTCCTTGTCCCCACGGTGAGCCACAGCTGCCCCCTGCCTCTCCAGGAGACCCTCTAACACTAGCAGATAGGTCTGGTTCAGTCTCCTATGGGGTCACTGCTCCTTCCCCTGGGTCCCGATGCACACACTACTTTGTGTGTGCCCTCCAAGAGTGGAGTCTCTATTTTCCCCAGTCCTGTTGAAGTCCTGCAATCAAATCCCACTAGACTTCAAAGTCTGATTCTCTAGGAATTCCTCCTCCCCTTGCCGGATCCCCAGGTTGGGAAGCCTGACGTGGGACTCAGAACCTTCACTCCCGTGAGTGGACTTCTGTGGTAAGTGTTCTCCAGTCTATGAGTCACCCACCCACCAGTTATGGGATTTGATTTTACTGTGATTGCACCCCTCACAGGGGCTTCTCTTTTGTCTTTGGTTGTGGGGTATCTTTTTTGGTGAGTTCCAGTGTCTTCCTATCGATGATTGTCCAGCAGTTAGTTGTGATTCTGGTGTTCTTGCAAGAGGGAGTGAGAGCACGTCCTTCTACTCTGCCATCTTGGTTCCTGCTTCTCTAAGGTCTTGTATTTCCTGGTCTAAGGGATAACTTCACAAGCATCTGCCTCTAAAGATGCACTAAACTGAGCTAGTCTTCCTTCCACGTCTCGTATCTAGTCTTCCTCAAGTGTTACTTCATGCTAAATGATTCCTGTCCCACCAGTTGTTTAAAGCGGTCTTTCCTTTAATTTTACCATGATTTTTCTTACTACTTCTCACATTCAGCATCTTATCAGTGAACATAATCCATTGGTTCTACTTTCCCATAATCTCTGCGTATGTCTCCTCTATCATACAAGTCCACATCACCATCATTTCTCACCAGTCTTCTAAGTAATCTTCCTGCCTTCATTCTTGCCTCAGTATATATTTTTTTCCTACAGCAGCCAGTGATCTTCTTAGAATAGAAACCTGGTAATGTCATTACTAGGTTTAAAATACTTCATTGGTTTCCCTTTTAGCCGTTAGGACAATAAACTCCTGAACAATAAACTTCCTTCTTATGCTGGCCTCTGCTTAACTTTCTGTCATCCTCTCTGACCAGCTCTCTCTCCTGTTGCACAACACTCTCTGTTGTTTCTGTGACCTTGCACCTGTGTTGCTTCTACCTGGGAAACTCTTATTCTTCAGGTCTTGAATTACATGTCATATCTTCTGAGAAAAACTTTCCCTAATTCCTTCAAAGCAAGATCAGTTGTCCCTTCTATTTCTCACTGCATTCGTTCCAAACTCATTTTTGTTATGTGCAATTTGATAATTGCTCTGTTTAACTGTTGGTATTCCCTCACAGATAGTAAGCACCATGTAGGCAGAAAACATTTCATCACAATATCCCCTAATCTTCCACAATTCAGGGCATAGAGTAAGTGATTAGGAGATATTTGATAAATGAAAATATAAATGTAAGTGATTACATGCAGAATAGAGATTGCTCAGTGGAGCAACATTCTGTAGATTATTAGATTGAGAGCAAATAGAGAGAGGCCTTATGTATATTATGGAAGGGAAATAATTCTTCCACAGAAAGGAAGCAAAGAACAATTGTGGGGGGTGTGAAGGAAGCAAAAGGAGGGAGTTCTTACTGAATGGCCTTGGTCTCAGCCATATAACAAATTAGAAAGTCCATCTTTGGTGGGTAGATTGAGAGATGGCACATTAGTTGTTCTGAAGACAATGAGAATGATTTTAAACAGTAGCTGGTAATAAGTCTAAGGTGAGCCACTACAAGTAAATAAAACAATTACTTAGCAACACTAGAATTCTTGTTTAGGATAAATAACTTGAATTTAGAGCAAATCCATTTACTACGATTATATGGTTTTCTTCATCCTGGCTTAGGTATGGGGGCAAAGGAAAAAAAAGTTTTGGGATTTCAAAGGCAGGTAAGTGGAGGTTTAGGAAGCCAAGAGGTTCTAAGATGATAGGGAAGACAATTAGAATGACTGGTTAGAATGTTCATGTGATAAAGAGGGGAATTCACCAGAGGGGAGGGGAATAGACTGAGAGAATAAGAGGGGCAAGGAAGGGAGAGGCAAACTTTGGAGCATAAGTAGAAAATGAACAGTGAGTAGAGATTTTGGCCAAAAAAAAAAAAAAGATTTTCTAAATTTGAAATATTAGAAGAATGGCTTCTTTTAAATTTTTGAAAGAGATCAACTAAAGACCTAATTTATTTTGAAATTAGAGTGAATGTTTTTTCAAGTATAAGATATAACCTAAATTTCTTGAAGACAATTAACATTGTTTTTCTTAGATAATCTCTTTTACTATTTTGATATATTTGGCTTTTGTTTTCTATGCCTAATGGTATTTTTTGTCTGTAATCTGAAGCTATGTCAAACTGTTAATTCACCTACCAAATCCTCTGTGCCTGTAATATCAGATACTAAAGGAGAGACTAGACTTGAAGACCCTTTAAACAATTAATGTACGTGATAACTTGTTTGAATTATTTCCTACTAGAGTCCACATTTGTAAGGTGATAATTATCTTTACATATTTTAGAGATGGAAGCATGATGCTTGATAACTCCTTTTTTCATGCCCAAATACTAACTTAAGAGAATATCTATAAGTATAAAATATTGTTTGCTTTGTTCTCATTTGTATGTTTCTAACATCACTTTTGCTAGATTGTAGCTTTCTGAAAACAAGGGATATATATTATTCATTTTGTTTTATACTTAGTGCCTTGCATGTATTTGTGATCAAATAAAAGGTAGTTGGATTTAATTACTTGGAATCCTTTAAGTTATTCAAGTGTTTATATGAACAACTTCCTTAATATGGGAGGTAGTATTAAACCGACTTCTCCATTTTTTCATCATTAAAGCAGAAGAAAGTATGATTTTTCACTTTAATTCTGCAGCTGTATTATAATGAGATCTTATAATGAGAACTTAACATGTGATTGAGGCTTCCTTTTAGTATCATCATCATAACAACATAGTACATTTGTTAATATTTTACAAAGTTGTTTCACATGTACTATTTAAGTTTAAAATACTTATTTGTATGTGAACTGTTTATGACACAAGGTGAATTGAACTTAACATGAAATAAGCCCAATTTGAATATTAGGCAACTGAGATCTGAGAGGTAAGAGTCTTGCTAAAATGTCACAAAAGTCATAAGTGATTGAACTGAGTTCTATCATGTGTAGGTCTGTGTTATACATCTGCATGCACATGCATGCACACATACATGCACACATACATGCACATGCTGAATTTCTGAAGCTAGAAATCTGACTTCATCAGTGGGGTGGTAATTATTGGGTTTGTAACATAATTCGTACTCTTGTCACATTAATCCACTCACCATTCTTCAGGAGACAAAAACATGTATACAAATATGTTTATGAATATGATTAAGTAGAAATTTATGAAGAAAAACCACCTTTGCAACGTTTATTAAAGTTGAAGTAATGTATTATTAAAAATTCTAGTCCTGATTCCGAATTTTGAGGTTTTATTCTCCTTCCCTTATTCCACTGGCATACTGAACTTTAAATATGAATAGGTAATATTTCATATGTTTCACATTACTTACAGGGTCTGTATAATGTGCCTGAAAAAGATAGTGGAGTGTAGCCCTGTGAAATATACTAAGTACATGGTCCCAGAGCAAATGCTAAAGGAAAGTTACAAGTGTAGTACACATGACAACATGATTATTCACAGGTGAAAAGGTTAGGACTAAATAAGATGGATAAAGCTGGTTTCAATATTCTGATCCCTTTCCTGGTATCTTAAGTATGGTGCTGACCTAGGTGTGTATATTTCATAGTTAACTTGATAACATAATACAACATGGGAGCAAAAGTAGGTTATTGTGAGAACTTAAATACCTGCAACAATCCTAAGTGCTTTCAATAAAACAAACTCAGCTTCTTAGTATGTTACATTAAAGTATGTTAGTATATAAAGCTTAGTATGTTACATATAAAGCTGTGAAGCAATTATAGTTTGTTAAATAGTTTATATGAGCCCACAGCCATATCAAGCCAGGTACTTACAGAAGTATGTTTTGAAGTGGGACTCTAGACATCACAGATACACCTTCTGCATAATCTAGGCAGTCTTGTTTTTTCCTTTTCTCTTTCCTTGTCTTCTTGCACAGATATTCATTGAATGCCCTCAGTATTTTAAGCTCTAGGATCATAGCATCAAACAAAACACGCCAAGTTCTTGTTCTCCTCGAACTGATATTCATTGAGATGGAGAGGGAGACAGACAATAAGCAAATGAAGATTAAAGAGAGAAGAAAGCAACAGGGAGATGTAGCATAGCAGGTGTTTCATAATGTTAGGAAGAAAAGTAATGCATGTGAGTAGGAGTAAGGCTTTCAGCACTTTAAATTAGGGTAGTCAACAAAGATGTCTTTAATAACGTAATATTTTGAACAAAGACCTGAGTAAAAATAAGAATCCTGTCTTTAGAATATATGAGGGCAGAGAGTTACACAGTGAGGAAAAATCTGAGGCGGTGCTGAGAGTGCTTGACCTGTTTGAGAACCAGGAAGGGGTTTGGTATGTCTGGCTAAGAGTAAGTTAGGGAAGGGAAGGGTAGGAAGAAGAAAAGTCATGTGGGGTAGCAGGGACCAGATGGTAAATGACTTCTGGTCACTGGAAGGAGTTTGCATTTTATTGTGAGTGATTTGAAAAGATATAGGAGGGTTTAGATATGTCTGAAGTGACATATCGGGTACACACTGGTGTGTGGAGACTCAGAGAACTCAAGGGTAACTCCACGGTTTGGGGCTTGAGTACCTCGTAAACGACAATGCCATTTAATGAGATGGGGTACAACTTGAGAAAATTTCTTTTGTTTTATATGAATCTCATCTCTCCCCTCACACCTAGTTTTTGCTCGAAAGTGGAATAGACCAATTGGTAGTTTGATTTAAATTATTTTATGCTTGAAAGAAAGAATAACAGTAGTGATGACAATAAGTAATATTTGATAGCCCTTACACTTTGCAAAATGTTTTAATATCCAGTGATGCATCTGCACTATATGGTCACACGGAGGATTTCTGCACCTACTCCTAAAATAATGTTTGAGACATAAGGTGATTTGTAACATACTTTAAAATACGTAAAGAACAGTTCACATCTACTGAAAAAGAGTGAACTAAAGAGAGATTAAGTCTTGAAATATGTCACATAGGGGTTAAGAGAAAATTGAAAATGGACTGTAATGAATGGTCTTATTTACCCAACTGTGAATTAATATATATGCTATAATTTGTCTCTCAGATCCAAGGTTCATTAGTGCCCACCTCATCCCAGAAAGTGACAACCCTGAAGATGACAAAGTGTATTTTTTCTTCCGTGAAAATGCGATAGATGGAGAACACACTGGAAAAGCCACTCATGCTAGAATAGGTCAGATATGCAAGGTGAGGTAAAGAAAAAAATGAGGAGGGTATCATTGTCCAATTGCAGTTTTTTCCTTTTCCACCTTTGTACAAATATAATGAAAAATATGGCTAAAAAGCTTGACTGATCACTATAAATATTTAAATACCAAAAAAAGATTGAAAACGTATTATAGTTGCTTATGAATAACTTCATAGTCAAACATAGAGGTATAGGTTGTGAGGTGTTATTTCACAATTACATTAAATAATATTAGTTTGAAATTCTGGAGAAATAATTTTTTTTCATATTACCTGGGAAAATATAATTTTTGTATTCTCAGACCTAGCATAGGTTCCTACAATGTGTAAGTTTTCAATGAATATTTTTTGTTGGAAATAAGTATGAATATAAAAGAGACAAGTGTTAAAGCTTGTTCTTATGACTTGATTATAGCATCCTATATACACTTATGTGTACACACATAATTTTGAAGCTCTGAACTTTAATATACTGTGTGGCACAAATTCAGATGTGATATGTATTATAATGTTAGATATATAGAATAAAAAATTGGTCAGTAAATACTTATGGACTAATTAGTATCAGTGTGAAAATATGATAACAATACTATTCTTACCCTCTATACTGTATAGTACAGTATATATGAAATATGAATGAAGCTAACTGTTATTATATATTAAAGCACCTTTCATCTCAAGAAAAATCACAAGGCCAAATCCAGTTACTGTCTTAAAATGAAATTATTTCTTTTAAAAGAAAAATCATGAAATTTTAAAAATCCCTATCTTGGGGGCGGGGATATCCTCTTTCCTATCCCAATCATCTAATTATTTATCTTTAGTATATTAAATTACTGGAAAATTAAAATTTTTAATGCTCTGGAAACATGCAAATGATATATGCAATATATGAGAATCTTTTCTCCACAAAATATAAGGCATATTTAAAAGCAGTACTTACAAGCATTAAAAAAATCTTTATACTAAATAAAATCTTATAAACAAAATATAAATCAGTGTTATATTTTTGAAGAAAAAGTTATTTTCCTTTAAACATATGCACATAAATATTATTTTATAAGATTATAAGTTACTGGTGAATCCATACCATCATAATAGAGTTTATTGCTACATCAGGTTACAGTTAAGTTTCATTTTCAGTGAGAAGATACTTTTTCAAAATTTTTGCTCTAGAATGAGTTTTCTTTAAGATTTAAGCAAATGTTTTTTCAACATGCTGTTTGTAAAGTCAGCATTGCGTCAACTGAGCTTATAAAAATATTTGATGCTAGCATGCTTTTGTTTGTGGTGTATTTTCAGTATGAGTTATAAGGCATGCAGTTATTCTTTCATTCAGTAAATACTCATTAAGTGCCTACTATGTGCCAATGTGCTTAATTTTGTGAACCAGCCTACTTAGGTAAGTAAAATCTTAGGGAAAACTTACATAAGAAAGAGAGACTAAAAGCAAACCAAAACAAACACAAGAGTAATATCGTTCATTGCCAAGTGGTAAGAGAATGGAAAAAGTACAGTGACTTTTTAATGCTAAGGCATATTTATTGTAAGTCATTCCTTGAACAAGGTTGGAGTGAATAGATTTCACCAAAAATATAATAAGAAAGCATAGTTACTTGTATCTAGTCATTTAAAATTCATTTCTCAATTTGAAAAATGAGGAATTGTGATTTGTATGTCTCAAGATATGAGAAGATAAGATATTTGAAATTATCATTTGCATGCACAATTTCTAAAACCATTATTCTCTCCTTTCAGAATGACTTCGGGGGCCACAGAAGTCTGGTGAATAAATGGACAACATTCCTCAAAGCTCGTCTCATTTGTTCAGTGCCAGGTCCAAATGGCATTGACACTCATTTTGATGAATTGCGTAAGTAGCTGATGATGTCATATAGAGAATATTCAAACCTTGCCATTACCTTCAAAAATGCAACTTTCTCCAATTTTGTTTTAAAACAGAGGATGTATTCCTAATGAATTCTAAAGATCCTAAAAATCCAATTGTATATGGAGTGTTTACAACTTCCAGGTAAATAACACTTTGCTCTCTTATTATCATAGAAAATTCATGTCCTTTAGATGCTTTCCAAGTGTCCATAATTTGTGAAAATATTTTTGAAAGAACAACGTCGGCTAAACCTTTGAGCTCTTGTGCATTCTTGGGTGCCTGAAATAAGTCATGACCTAAATCATTTTTTACATAAATTTTAACAAAGAATTCACTACTATAAATTTAATGACGAAAAATATATGCCATGCCCTATGTATAGCTTTGACTTTAAAAATTTGAGTGAAATGTAAAATATTATAAACATAGAACTCTGAGTTTTGTTAAAAGTTTGTAGTGATATAAACTAAGGGTGAAAAATCTTTTTCCCTCCCCTCTCCTTTCTCTTCTTTGTCCCTACCCCCTCTTTCTCTCTCTCTCTCTCTCCTCCTTCTTCCCCCTCTCCCCGCCACCTCCTTTCATCATTCCCCATGTGCCTCAAGGCTCTTGCTGTCAATCAAGCAGTAATTATTTCCTGACTATTATATTCAGCATAAAGTTTACATTACCTGGAATTGCTAAAAGAAACATATATTTAAATGCATATAAAGAGGGATATGCATTTGGATATGTATAAATGTTTAATAAAAGAAAAATAATTTAAAATCAAAAGTCAGGAAGAGTGCTACAAGGGACTGTGATAGCATAAAGAAAGATTAACTACAATGTCCAAACACTGATTTTTTTCTGTAAATATTAAAGCCATTACAAATTGATTGGACATTTTTACTTAATTTTTAAAATAACGTAAAAATTAGGAAAACTATATTAGTAAAACCAGATGCAATTTCCCATACCTAAATATTTCTCCCCTTTAGTATAAAAACAGAATGACCGCTAAAGAATGTGGGAGGCTTGGGCTTCCCTCTTGGCGCAGTGGTTGAGAGTCTGCCTGCCGATGCAGGGGACACAGGTTCGTGCCCCGGTCCGGGAAGATCCCACATGCCGTGGAGCGGCTGGGCCCATGAGCCATGGCTGCTGAGCCTGCATGTCCGGAGCCTGTGCTCCACAACGGGAGAGGCCACGACAGTGAGAGGCCTGCGTACCGCAAAAAAAAAAAAAAATGTGGGAGGCTCAAATTAAACAAATATTAATTGATTTCTTCTGCTTCCTCATTGCTTAGTACAGTAGTTTTCAGTCTTAAGCTTGCATCAGAATCGCCCAGAGAGCCTGTTAAAATACAGATGCTCGGCCACGCCCTCAGAGTCTCTGATTCAGTAGGAAGGGGTAGGGCCTAAGAACGCATTTTTAACAAATTCCCAGGTGATGCCCATACTGTTGGTCTAGGAACCACACTTTGAGAATCACTGGCTTAGTGGGTAAAATAATTTCACCTGTCTGCTTCAGCGAGCTTGATGTCATATATGAGTTAGTCTTAACAGCTGTAAATCCTAAAAAGATCTTTCCATGATGATGGATTCCATCAATAGATAAGCAAAGTGTATAACAATGAAAAAGGGACACATAAACATTACAAACTACAACTACTATGATGTATCAAATATGTATTAATTTGCTACTTATTCCATTATGAAAATATTGTTGTTAAATTCTATAAGTATTTACTGAAATTTACTGTGTGTCAAGTACCGTGCGATATGTAATTTATGTTACAGAAAAGAAGCCAAGCATGTTTCCTTCCCTCATGAAGCTTGCACTCTACCAGACATTGTCTAGATGCAGCAGTTTTCAATAATAAACTCTTATTACACAAGTTTTTCATTTGGTCTAATTTTTATGTAATTTTCTATGGGTAGAGATTAATTAAAAGGTATGCATTCCATATTTTTAATGTGCACAACTTTTATATCTTTATAAATAAATCCCTCAAGCTGTATTTATATAAGCAAAATAAAATGGGAAATTGTGGCAGCTCATGGTAAACTTAGAATTTGCTTCAATTACCTGATTTTTTTTGTCCAACAAAATGATGGGGATAATTGCTATAGTACTCCACTTTTGCTAGGGTGTAATAGCTACTAACTTAAAATGATTTTCTGTGTTGGAAAGAGATGATTTTAAATGCCTTCACACAGATCGAGCTCTGTTACTTGATCAAATACTTTTGTTGGTTTGGGAGTTAAAAATTATAACACATTGACTATTCATCTTCTGCACCAGTTTCAGTTTATAAAATGTGTTCTTAAACATTCTTTCTTGTTTAAACATTTCCTGGTTTCAGCAATGATGCTTAAGTCTTAACATAATACCAAAGTTTATATTTTTATTTTATCTGATATCAGAATTAATCATTACCTTTTAGATTTTGTATATATGTTTTCCCTATCAATGTTTACATATGATATGAATGTATATATTTATAGCATATATTGTCTATTTATGAAATGAATATGTATATGTTCTATGAGTGCTAAAGGTGTTTTCATCCATGCCTTCAAATTTTGAGCAATCATAATTTTGCTTTCTTGTGTATTATTAAAATATATATAAATATATGACTTAAAAAATCCCAAACACTACTTGAGAATTTATGTTCAAGTATTGATAATTGCTATCTGAAATTTAAAAACTCAGTATAAATAGCTCTGTCATTGTGTAAAGATGAAAGTCTGTTTTTGTTCTGTCTGTCTTTTTTAGTAACATCTTCAAGGGGTCAGCCGTGTGCATGTATAGCATGAGTGATGTGAGAAGGGTGTTCCTGGGTCCATATGCTCACAGGGATGGTCCCAACTACCAGTGGGTGCCTTATCAAGGAAGAGTCCCCTACCCACGACCAGGAACTGTAAGTGGCCTAGGTGTTTAAGATAGGAAATGAATGAATTTATGCTGAAGGTTAAAAAAAAAAAAGCAGCTACATACATATTAAATATAGATAATGTAAAAGAAAAATTCCAAGACTATAAATGAAAGAAAGGCAAGGATTTTTCTTTGATAACCATGAAATTCCACATTTAAAGACATGTTCTTCACAGGCATCAGTGCTTAAGTTCAACGCTTACCAGTAGTTAATACCAATAATTTATGAGAAATAGAAACTGAGCAGGTAGCCTTACTTATCTTCTTTTCGGAAAGAGATATAGTAAAAATGGCTTTCACGGGGAGTTGAAACAATTAGGATAGACTTGCTCTCTCTGATTGTGACAAAGGCTCAAGAATTGCACATTAAATAGGAGGAAACAAATTTAAATCAATATTATCTTCCTATGGAAGTGGGACACATCTCTCAAATAGGTAAAGAAGATATGCAAGGAAGAAACAAACAAAAACCTTATGGAAAGGGCCTAGGTGTTTTAATAGATGCTGTTTACTATCGCTGACCTCTCTCCTTCCAGCCTGTTGTACACATTCAGGCTTATAAAAAGGTGGATAGATCTCAAAATAAAATCAGCTTTAAGTCTGCAATTTAAAGTAGGGAGAAAAAAAGAAAAGAGTGATACAGTAGAAAGTGAGTGAATATGACGGCAGATGTTCTAGAATATGTGGATGGAACCATCCAGTGCAACATTTCCTAACCCTAAGAATTTTTTTTTTTAACATCTTTTTTGGAGTATAATTGCTTTACAATGGTGTGTTAGCATACGGCATTTGTTTTTCTCTTTCTGACTTACTTTACTCTGTGTGACAGACTCTATGTCTATCCACCTCACTACAAATAACTCAATTTCATTTCTTTTTATGGCTGAGTAATATTCCGTAAATATGTGCCACATCTTCTTTATCCATTCATCTGTCGATGGACACTTAGGTTGTTTCCATGTCCTGGCTATTGTAAATAGAGCTGCAGTGAACATTGTGGTACATGACTCTTTTTGAATTATGGTTTTCTCAGGGTATATGCCCAGTACTGGGATTGCTGGGCCCTATGGTAGTTCTATTTGTAGTTTTTTAAGGAACCTCCATACTGTTCTCCGTAGTGGCTGTATCAATTTACATTCCCACCAACAGTGCAAGAGGGTTCCCTTTTCTCCACACACTCTCCAGCATTTATTGTTTGTAGATTTTTTGATGATGGCCATTCTGACTGGTGTGAGGTGATACCTCATTGCAGTTTTGATTTGCATTTCTCTAATGATTAGTGATGTTGAGCATCCTTTCATGTGTTTGTTGGCAATCTGTATATCTTCGTTGGAGAAATGTCTATTTAGGTCTTCTGCCCATTTTTGGATTGGGTTTTGTTTTTTTTTTTGATATTGAGCTGCATGAGCTGCTTGTAAATTTTGGAGATTAATCCTTTGTCCGTTGCTTCATTTGCAAATATTTTCTCCCATTCTGAGGGTTGTCTTTTTGTGTTGTTTATGGTTTCCTTTGCTATACAAAAGCTTTTAAGTTTCATTAGGTCCCATTTGTTTATTTTTGTTTTTATTTCCATTTCTCTAGAAGGTGATAACCCTAAGAATCTTTAAGGAAATAATTTCATATGATGAAAAAACTTGTTCTTTAAGTTTAACCATTATTTTAATTTCATGTCAGTTTTATTGTTAAATTCAAGTAAATGATGTTTTTAGATGAGTTTATTAGGCATAGGATGTTTTTAATCTTTATTTTCTGTAAAATTTTTTGCTAAACTTATTTATGAGCATTTCATAAAGATTACTTCTAGCTGATGGAGCTTGTAGGTAAAAAACCTGAATAGGCTTTCAGAAGAAAAAATGAACAAGATAGACTATCCATTGATTATAAGAAGCCCGTTTTAACAGATTTATGCATACATACATATTTATATGTGTGTGTGTGTGTGTGTCTATGTATATAAAATAGTATATACAGTAGCCCAATAATTGTTCCCATTTCACAGATGAAGACTCTGAGGCAAAGAGAGGAGCCAAGATTCATTCCAGGCAGTTTGATTCTAGAGCCTGAATTCTCACCCATTGTTCATAGAGAGTTGTTATGACATGGTCCATTAAGTCAGCAGTATGAACCAAGTGCTGGAGGCAGAAGACAGAAAGCACTGCCTAAGCTAGGAATTAGGGAGGGGCTGCCAAGAGGAGGCAACACCTTGCTCCGTGAATAAAATTCCCTTAGATCAATCCATTAATCCCAAAAGGGGGCAGCTGAGAATATGTCGTTCCATCAACACTACTGGAGAAAAACATATTGAGGCCTTCAAGCAGTGTGTCAATAGAAGGGCATTTTCTTTATTTTTAAAGAAAAACCTACAGCTTAAGTAATACTAAATACAAAAATAAAAGTAAGGCAAGAAAGTGAGACAAATTGTAAGATAAAAATCTAAAATAAGTCTCTTTTGCAATCATTTCTAAATTTTTGCAAGTAGTTTTTAAATGGTGGTAGAAAAGCAAAAAAAATTAATGTTACAAAATATGTTTTATCGTTTCTTCTTCGAGTTTATACAGCTATTTGATATTTCTATAACATTAAATAATTTTTTTAATTTACTTAAATAAAAAGTAATTCCCTAAATCCCTTAACTGTTATATTAGTGTATTATTGTGTGTGTATCTGTATACTACATACATATATATTCATAAAGAGATACTCTTCCCGTTTCAAAATAGCTTTATTTCATTTCTCATGAATTATTAATGATCTGTGTTAAGGTAATGGCAGAGACAATTGATTTCTCCTTCTAAGCCTCTTGTTAGATCAAGAACCACTCAACTACATTTCAGCTCTCAAACTCTTACATTAAATGGCAGAAATTAGTTAAGTGTAAGACAAAAAGCAAGAGACTGGAGTTACTGTACTCTGAATGCTTGCACCACATAATTAAATGCAGTGAAAAGAGACAGTAAAATCTGAATTTTCTTGTTTTTGTCTTACTGCCTTAAGTGGAGCATTTAAATCCAGAGGTGATATTATGACAGTGTACAGCACAGCATCCTGTCTGGCTCTCCCTATAGCCATCATCTGTTCTGCTTGGTCCATTCTGATTGGTCAGTTTCTGTGCCATGCAAGTTGTTAACACCTTGAATAACACATCTCCTTATCCCTAGAATTACTGTAATTATTAAAGAAATAATACTTTTGGTCCTTTTTATGGTACTTTTTCAGGGTTATGTTAAAAATAAGGCAATAAAGAATAGTTTATATTGTCTTTTACTTTGAAGAGAGCATTTATATTTTAGCATAATACCATAGGGAGAAATGAAATGCATTCAAGAAAATTTTTGATTTTCTCTAATCTAATGATTAATAGCATTTAGTTATAACATATTCCACTCATTATTTCAAATACTTCATTTAAACATAAAGTATATGGTGTTGTCACTAATAGAGGCATCAGACTTCTCTTGTACACTGAATTCATTAGATGCATTTGCAGTTTTTGGTAAGAAATGATGACATCCCATCGAGACTTAAAATATGTTTAGAAAATGTACATTATATATTACATCTACTAATTTAAGTAAAATTATTTTGTTTTTTAGTTTAACAGTTACTTTAAAAATTACAGATTTAGATTCCTAGCTCATTGAGGCCATATATTATATAAATTATAATCCTATTCATTATATTTTAATCAAAAGATAATATTTTCTTTATCTTAATAGTGTCCCAGTAAAACATTTGGTGGATTTGAGTCTACAAAAGACCTTCCTGATGATGTTATAACATTTGCCAGAAGTCATCCAGCCATGTACAATCCAGTGTTTCCTATTAATAACCGGCCGATAATGATCAAAACAGACGTAAATTACCAGTTTACACAAATTGTAGTAGATCGAGTGGATGCAGAAGATGGCCAGTATGATGTCATGTTTATTGGAACAGGTAAATGTTTTAACTTCAGCTCTAAATGTTCTTCCAGAACATTGCATCTAACTAATTAAGTATACTGAGAACTGAAGGAAGACTTCATAGTCACTCTCAAGATATAGTTAACCTCTAATAAATGACTAAAAAACCTGAACATTCTCCCATTCCAATGTGTTATTTTTTTAGGCAAGTTGACATATATTTATTAATTTAAATTAAATTTCCTTTTCAATCAAAAGTTGATAAATGTAATCAGGTAAAGCTATTGATTAGGTGAACAATCAATGTCTATAATTGAATCATAACTCTTTTCTGAACAGTGTCTTTTCAGGACAAAAATGTATTGCTCAAATCCCAAGACATTCAATAAAAGTTCTAGAATATATTGATGCAAAATTATCCGAACTTTAAAATTATCATAGAGTGCAAATCTTCCAGAAAATAAATTCTGGCAACAAAATTTGTTTAGTGTTTTTACCATACAATGAGAAGGAAAACAAAGCAAAATAAAACTTCATCAGAAGACCAACAGAGTGGACCTAAGGAATCGTCAGATACATTTTAGATCCATTTCTATAGACATTTAGTGACGTATTTTTTACCAATTCCATGATTAGAAACAAACATTTTATAGGTATATTTTCAGGATGAATTCCATTGCTTTTATGACATATTATTTTATTTTTACCCTACTCTCTTTAATAATACTTTTTTAAAAGCACCAGTTACAAATCTGAAACTTGCTACTTAGGGTCAGATTCCAAGGTAATAAATTCCTAGTCTCCATTAACGTTGTTAACTGAAATAAATCAATAGGAAACAGAGTGAGTGCTCCACTGAAACCTGTATAATAACATTTATTTTCCCTTGGTGAGAACAGAGAAAGAAATTGCATTAAGTACAGGGGAATGCCAACTGCACAGTAAGTGCTTTAAAGACTTAAAGTTTTATAACAAAATTGTGAAATACGTTATCAAGTGTAAGTGTCAGGTTCTGAGTAATACATTACAGTCTGCTTTTATGAGTGAGAAAGTTTCTCTATCAAATAAAGGAATCCCAGGGAGACCTGGAGTTCAATAAAAGTCAATGAATTGCAAGTATCAACTTCTGGTTATAAATACCTTGAGAAATTATAAGATAGGATTTCTCTTCAATAAATATTAGTTTATCACTAATGTCAAATTATAATTAGATCTCTCTACAGAGTAGTTAAACTTGTTCAGTAATGTCACACTTACCTTTTTCTTCACCTCTGGCCTAAACATGTTGAGAAGTCCCCCACTCATTGTCAATGCAACAAAAGCTTGCTTCCAGCTATTTGACCAAAGAAACCTAATCATGAATTTTCAGTTCTTCTTGGACGCAAGCCGTCTTTAAAGGAACCAATTTCATGAGCACGTTGAATGTCTGATGATGTGGATGGCTATCGGTCAGCACAGAACAGGGTCATCTGTCAACAAAGTAAATTGATTACAGTAATTTTATCTTTTAAGTAAGTTACACATTGATCCTAGTTGAGTAATCTGATTCAATTTGTGTGAAATTGTTTGAAATACTACTCAGTAAAACTTGATCTGGAACACAGATAAAGTTATTTTGGGGTATTGGAGAATGATCAGAGGCACTGAGTATATTAACCTAATTTACCTTTAATCTTTGGTGTTATGAGTAATCTAAGGTCCTGTAAACAGAAGGATCTGCTTAAAAGAGGGATTTTTTTTTTTTTTTTGACTTTACAAGGGATACACTAGCAACCTTTCTTGGTCTCATATAGCACATCATATTGATCCCTTGAAAATGGTTATCTGTCATATGAATAGATTGAATTATTTTTCTGGTGCAACTTTACTGGTAAGATTTTCTTCTCGAATAATTAGACTGTTTAATTTGATTAAAATGAGCCAATTGAAGCTAAAAATATTTGATCAGCTGATCAGAAATGGTATGTTGAAGAGTCAAATTTTTGAATTTAATAAATCTCTGTTCTTTATTCTATCAAGAATAGGAGCCCATCTGTAAATACTGGAAAATAGTAGCTTCTTAACCCCACTTAGAGTAAAAGTGCCAGGTCTTATCATTAAAACAATTTACCTCTTTTAACAATGAATCAACAGTGCTTTAAATCTCTATAAAATGTATTTATTTTAACAGTTTTCATTATTTATGGTTCTGAATTTAAAAATTTTTTAGTACTCTGAAGTTGATTGAACAGCATGTTAATTAAACCAATTTGCTAACCAAAATTGATTAGCCAGTTGTTGAAAAACCACTGTAATAAGTAATCCAAGGTATTTACTTTGAGAAATCAGATTATTGTCATTTATCAGGTAATGGTCATTGAGCTGTTGTTAGGGGCCTCTAACTACTAAAGTCTTCCTCGTGGGAAGAAGGTGAGCAGCCAGGCTCTGAGGCTCTAACTACTTTTGTTGCTTGACAACATTCCTTCCATTTTGCTTATATTTTAAGTATTCATAGTAGTTCCTGGTTGCATAACAAAAATGGGAAAAACTTGTAATGTCAAGCTGGTAATTTTTTTCTTTTTTTAGTATATTTTGTTATAGAATGAAAGATTCTTTACATTCTATAGTGCTTTACAATTTTCAAAAGTTTCACACAGATGATTTCATATAACCCCATAATAACCCTTTTTTCCCCACCCCTATATTGCCCCTCCCCCTTCTGCCTCCCCACTGGTAACCACTCATTTTGTTCTCTGTATCTGTGAGTCAGCTTCTTTTTTTGTTATAGTCACTAATTTGTTGACTTTTTAGATTCCATGTATAACAGATATCGTACAGTGTTTGTATTTCTGTCTGACTTATTTTACTTAGTATAATGCCCACCAAATCCACCCAAGTTGCTATAAATGGCAACATTTCCTTTTTTTTATGGCTGAGTAGTAGTCCATTGTATATACATATACCACATCTCCTTTATCCATTCATCTGTTGATAGTAATTGTAAATAGTGCTGCTAGGAACATTGGAATACATGTATCTTTTTGAATTAGTGTTTTGGGTTTGGTTTGGTTTGTTTTGTTTTGGCTATATACCCTGGAGTGAAATTCCTGGGTCATATACTATCTTTAGTTTTTTTTTGAGAAACCTCAACACTGTCAAACTGGTATTATTTTTAGTTTAGTTTTGTTTTGTTTTTGAGACACCTGATAGTTGAGATTAAAAATACAAATAATCCAACCTAGTGATTATTATATATATATATATATTTTTTTTAATTACACAGGTTTAGGATAAAATCATCTCCAAAGCTTCAGATATTTCTAAAAATTCAACTATTTTTATTCCATAGCTATGTTTATACTTTATCTAGTTTCATGAAATGAATTTGTATATATTACTAATGCTGTAACAATAAAATAAATTTTAAAATGCTGACGTCAAAATGTTCTTTCTGGCCAAATACTGATTTCATGCATTAACACTAAACTCTGTTCAGATCTATTTAAATTGTGGTCTTCTCCACTTTCTTTCAAAGATGTTGGAACCGTTCTTAAAGTAGTTTCAATTCCTAAGGAGACTTGGCATGATTTAGAAGAAGTTCTGCTGGAAGAAATGACAGTTTTTCGGGTGAGTGCTGCTTAATTTCAAGTGTCAACAAGTTCCCTTGTATGTCTTTCCCCCAGGACAGCTGCACAGTGAACTTGGTATGGACAAGCAGTCTAGCATACCCTTCTAATTAGCTTGTCAATTAGAAAGCCAGACACTAGTCAAAATAAACCTTGAAACTTTCAATGCTAGTTAAATCAAAAAATGTAAAGAAATATATCCTTGGCTCATATTTTGTTTTCTCAATGATAAATTATATGATTTACTTTTTATATTATTTATGTAAGTTACCTCAATGAACAAACCCTGTGTGCCTCCTACCCTCCAAATCCCCTCTTTCACACTTAATGGTATAACTGGGATGATAGGTAACTTCCATGAATGTATTAAAGGAAATACATTCAGAATGATAACGGAATGAAGACATTTCAATAATTTTTTAGCTTATTTGTGAATTGTTTTATCATATTTTCCTAAAGAAATCATTTGTTAGCAAAAAAAAGTTTGAGGTTTTTATACCACTTGTGGAAAATCTGTTATGAATTCCTAGTCTACACAATTATGAAGAGTACAGATAGTTGTCCTTTTGTCCTGAATCACTGATGGCCCAAGTAGGTTTATATAGGATTGGGGGTAGAGGCAGCAGTATATGGATTGAAGTGAGGGAGGAAAACTGAAGTAATGTAACATACACCACATTCCTTTTAGAAAGCCAGCTAGGAGGAAGAGTTTGAATTGAAGCACACCTTGATATAAATCATTTATGAAATATAACAGAGAAATAGATGCCTATCAAAGGTGTTATTTCAGTTTTTGATAAAAAAAGGCAAAAATCTGAGACATTTATAACTGCAAAATAATCTGGAATTAGAAGAATTTCATGGACAGAAAATGAGAAAATATAGGATCCAGTCTCACAACTTAACATTATCTCATTTAGTCTCCAGAAATCTCACTTTATCTATAAAATGAAGTGGATGAATTAAAGTTTTCAGTCGATTAAATATTTTGATTGTAAGGAAAATCTTCCCAAGACTTCTTTTAGCCCCATACTTCTAGACCAGTTTATTAACACAATAGAGCTCTAGCTCACTATTCAGTAATACTTTGAAGAGAAAATAAAGTAAAATATGGCAAGCTTTTAATATATAAATATAGATTCAAGTAAAGTTATGATTAGCTTTGAAACAGATAACTGGTACATCATGACACAGACATCTTGTAATAACTAAACAATGTTCTAATGGGAAGGGCTTAGGTTCTTCAGTCATAGCTAGCTACATGGCAGTTCTGTTTGGAACCCATACAGTCCCTCTGAGCTTCCATAGCAGGAAAAATAATACCTACCTCACAAGGAAGCTAGAAGAATTAGAGACACTATATGTAGAACATCCAGGACAGTGCCAGCTCCTGTGCTTAGAATCTTATTGTCAATATAATTTTACTTGTTTTAGTTTGTCTACACTGAATATAAGCCACATTCTCAGTAGCCTTCTCTACTAATCCTTGGTTTAAGTCTTAGAATAACACAGTCATCATAATTCTAGTACGATTTTTAAAATCAGGCACTTGGACCTTACTTTGTCTGGTATAGAATGATGACTAATCCCTATCTTTCACCAAGTCCCATTTCATTATTTACGCATTGATACTTTATCCTACAAATTCAAAAATACAATGATGCAAATAGACTGTGTCAGTAATACAGAGCCCATCTAGATTTAGCAAACAAATTATGGGCACTGAGGGGCAGATACATATACTGCTGTCTTGTGTCCATTGTTGTGTCTTCAGAGCCTAAAGTGTGTTTTCAACCTACATTTATTAAATGAACAAAGGAATCAGTATTTACGCAAAAATGAAAAATGAGAAATTAAAGAGTTTAAGGTCTTCTTAGGGAGACCCCACTTAAAGTGAGGTGCCAGAGTATGAGGAAGATAAACCGAGAACAGCAAAAAGTTATCCTGCTGATTATATCCCATATTATTCTAGTAGAAAAAAATTTTTACCAATTCTGTATTTTTGGAAATCTATATTACCACCACTGTAGCAAATGAAGTTGCAGGAGTACTAAAATATTGTTAACTTTAGAATTTCTTAACTATTTCCAGAATCTTTTACTTTTGAATTTGTCATGGTTCCTTTGCGTATTCCCCTTCAGTTATAGTATATGATTATAACAAGTTCCATTTACTAATTCAACTGTAAACAAACATGTCTACCATGGTCCTGGCACAATGCTAATCATCATCTCTGGTGATTCAGAGATGAACACTATAAACATGGTCCCTGACCTTGTGTAGCTTAGAGACTCTTCCATGTTATCCTTCATAGTTTCAAGTACTTAATTTATTATCTTTTAGTACAATTAAGTTTTATCTTGTAGAATTGTATCATTATGTCATGCCATTAAAAAAATAAGGTTCTTTTTATCTATTATTTTCCAGGATTTTATGAATCAGAATATGTATAATTTTGCAGTACTACTGTGTTCTAGCTAATTTTCAATCCCTACATCTCTGGGATTTTAAGTTTACATTTCACATCTTATCTTTGTTTTTTAATAGTAAATCAAATTTTAGTTTAAAAATATTACTTTAAGCTGATCTATTAAATGACTTTTAACAAAATCTTGAGAGGTTGGAAGCCAGCCATCTTGCCAACCCAAATATTTAATGTCTATTAGATTTTGTTAGTGTTTTGCAATTTCCAGAGAAATACACAGCCGAATTACACTTATGATAACTATTGAATGACTTTTTTGTGGTTTTTTAAGATGTCATGAGAGAGGTTCTTTATTCAGTTTTTAACAATTAGGTATGGATACGTAATATTGTGCTTTCATGGAAATGATTGTTTACGAGTTTATAATTTTGTTAAAGGATTGTTTGCAACGTGGGACACATCTTCCAGAGATAAATGTTCCATTTTTCTCCCATATTCTGTTTTATGCATTGTTGTCATTATTATTTCTTTGGCACCCAAGTAGACAAAACGTATTTGGGCAGAGTTTAGAGAAATATTTTCTTTCAACATTCTGTTCTATCAGGCAAAGTTCATACATATATTGTGGTCTAGCAATTGGAATATTTCACTGTCAGACTTTGTTTAATTTTGCAGAAGGAGGGCAAAAAACACATTAAAGCAATTTCTATATACACTGAAACAAGCGGAGAAATGTTACAGTTTCTGTATTTTTATTTGAGCCTTGCAAGTCATTCCATTTAACATAAAATAAAATTTAAAAGGGTTAATTTGAGCACTGTGGTAGTTTGACAAGGTAAATAGACAAGGAACAGATTTAGGGTCTTGGTGGTATCTGATACTCTTGGATTTTAAAAAGAAAGACATTTAATGTCAACCAACCAGTTAATTTTACCATAATATCATCTCCAGGAGACCATGTTCATTATGTGTCTTTGCTAGACTGAATAACCAAACCTCATATAAAATCCGGAATTAAAGCCAGTACTATGTCCATTGCCATCTTGAGGTTGGTTTTAGGAAAACACCCTGGCTAATCACAGAACATTCCAGTGGTTCCAGTTACATCTAAGATACTTTTTTTCTGGGTGAAATCAAATCCCGATCAGAGTATAGAAAGAAAAATATTCCTCAGTAATAAAATTTCCATTTTAGAGTAAAATTTTTGTAGGTAACAAGATGTGAGATAAAATTGGCCTTGGTATAGGACTCTAGAAATGACTTTAAATAGCCATTATATATTCAAAATGGTATCAAAGTACTAAGACACAAACCTGATTCCAAATATTACTTGTAACCATAAATTGGTGTTTGAATCTCATTTACTATGTGATTCCAAACAAGTTGGTTAAAGTCAGTTGAGGCTCCACTTCTTCATTTCATAATTTTTTTTTAATGAAGATTACTGGTAAATTGTAGCTATTGTTAACTAGTTATACTAATGAAAATCTCATTTAAAATAAATGCTTGAAAATTCTACACCTATACCTTGTTAAAAAAATATTCAAAAGGTATGAAAACCAGACGTATGCTGATTTTTACTTTACTCACATTGAGATTTTTTTTTTCCCAGTCCAAAGAGGGTTTTACTTTTGAGACAGTGAGGTGTTCAAGTCGCAATGCATTTAGTACAGTGGGTTTTATTTATAGTCCTATTGACTGCAAAGGATTGCAAGGCAGTTACATTGATAACGCATGCATTTTAAACCCAATTTATGCAATATTCCATGAACAGCTGAGCAAATAAATGAAAGAGTTTAATTTTCATTCAAATGTAAATCATAATTGATGCTTTCCAAAACCTAGTCTATTAACTCATTCTAAAGGAGCATCAGCATGCGTAGCATCCAGGGAGCTCTGTCAGATTCTCCTGGGATCAGCAGGTTGAAAAGCTCTGCAAGTGTGCAAGTTTAATAAGGACTAGATTAAAATATCTGAAAAAAATATATAGCAAATTAGAGTCATAGAAAATCTTGAAAAGATGCTAAGTTTTTAATTTCATTTTTACTTGAACTCCAATTAAATTTGCTCTTGAAACCAGTTTCATGAAAATGCTTATGAAGCTACATCTGTTTTAAATGAAAGTTGTATTCATCACCAACTAGGTCTCAGAAAAAAATATAGCTTATTTAAATGGATGTCATCTTAATATATTGTCTATTAAAATTCAACCGCAGGCAGCATATAGCACATCCTATTCCAAACTGTTACTACTTTCCTGGTCTGAAAAATGTTTCTTTTAATTAAGAGATTCTAGGATCTTAATTGAAGGACGTTAAAATTATAATATGGCACAATGGAATTTCTTGTGTTTTGCGGTTTGTTTTGTTTTACAATTTATGTATGAAGTGATCATTTCCATCTACCTTACAGACATTTAATTTTTTGTATTGTCAATGAATGTGAAATGTCTGAAAATTCACCAGCTTCACTTTTATATAGTTTCACTGAAGTTTTTAAAAGAACTGAGACATAGCTAACTTTCATTTTAATTATACTAGCTGTTGATTCTCTAAGAAGTACTTTCCTTGTACCTTGGCTATAAAATTTATTTCATGAAAGTCCCTATGAAGTTAGCTGCTTACATAACCACTTTTCCTGTGAAACTCTTGGAATGGAAGAAGCTGCTATGGAATATTTTCCTAACTCTTTTGAATTATTTGTTTGGGTTCACTTATTCCAATATTATGTAAACCTAAATACAATTGTCAGTTTTATCTTTTAAAACTAAAAATCTATGATGAATTGGCCCCTTGATTTTTGTGATTTGATGCTACTAAATTCCAAAGATCTTATTTCTGTATAGAGAAAATTGGTAGATATTTCTTTCATCCTAGTTGTCTTTATGATTGACAGTTCCTATAGAAAATTATTTTTAATATCATTAAACTCTGAAAATAGGAAATTATGGGAAATCTCTAACTTATCCCATCAAATTAATTTACATTCTAAATCATTTGTCTCATTTGTGTCTCAGGCAGGTTGTCTTAAATTTGTTAACAAAATTCTGTGCTCAGCTTAGATGTCAGGGTTCAAAGTGGAAATTTGCAATTCTGCAGTACTCAGGGGGTAATTAAAGCCACAAGAGTGGATAAGCCCACCAGGAACAATGTGGCATCCAAAGAAGAGTGGAAAGGAGTCAGCAAGGCAAGGCAAGTATATGAGGAATGGCTGGAGATAGAAAAGACTGAAAAAGGCTGAGAATAGTCAAAAAGAGTTTCAAGGCATAATGAAATCTAAAGGAGGAAGCAGTCAAGAAGAAATGACTGGTCAATAGTGCCATATCAAACAAGAACTCTAGCAATAATAATAGACTGAAAGCTTCCATTCAGCATCAGTGATTTCTCTTTCTGAGAATCGTAGGCCACCTCTCTAGAGTAAGGGCTAGACTCAGTGGGCTGAGAGATGAATGGCACTGAATGGACATGAAGAAGTAAAGATGGTGAGTATAGAATATTCAGATTATTTTCAAAGAAATTACAGCTAACTTTAAAGGATTAAGGAAAAACTTCCTTTAAAGGATGGCCTCCTTTATCTCATATACAAATTCAGTTGAAGGAACAGAGTATAATGGGGAGAGTAAAAGAGTAGGAGAGAAGGGGGAAAATTGGTAGGGAATTCATTTATTCATTCATTCACTCATTCATTATTTAACAAATATTTATTGACAACTTGCAAATTACACTTAACCTTTGAACAACTTGGGGGTTAGGCGCACCAACCCTTCAGGCAGGGGAAAATCTGAGTATAACTTTACAGTTGGCCCTCCATATCTGTGGTTTTGCATCAATGGATTCATCCAGCGCTGATGGTGTAGTACTATAGTATTTACAATTGAAAAAAATCCACATCTAAGTGGACCCACAAAGTTCAAACCCCTTTTGTTCAAGGGTCAACTGTAGGAGCAACAATCCCAGGTATGTGGCAGTGCACGAAACAGCCCCAAACCCCGGCCTAAATTAGTGTGTCGGGTGGTAGAGGGGTGGGGAGGGCTGGGGCCAGGGGAAGATAAACAATTAAGAAAACATATGAGAGATTGGTTCAAGATGATGGAGTAGAAGGGCGTGCTCTCACTCCCTCTTGCAAGGACACCAGAATCACAACTAATTGCTGAACAGTCATCAACAAGAAGACACTGGAACTCACCAAAACAGATACCCCACATCCAAAGACAAAGGAGAAGCCACAATGACATGGTAGGAGGGGTGCAATCACAATAAAATCAAATCCCATAATTGCTGGGTGGGTGACTCACAAACTGGAGAACACTTATACCACAGAAGTCCACACGCAGGAATGAAGGCTCTGAGCCCCAAGTCAGGCTTCCCAACCTGGGGGTCTCGCAATGGGAGGAGGAATTCCTAGAGAATCAGACTTTGAAAGCTAGCGGGATTTCATTGCAGGACTCTGACAGGACTGGGGAAAAGAGAGACTCTACTCTTTCAGGGCACACACAAAGTAGTGTGTGCATCAGGACCCAGGGGAAGGAGCAGTGACCCCATAGGAGACTGAGCCAGACCTACCTGCTAGTGTTGGAAGGTCTCCTGCAGAGGTGGGGCAGGGGGTGCTGTGGCTCACCGTGGGGACAAGGACACTTGCAGCACAAGCTCTGGGAAGTACTCCTTGGCGTGAGCCCTCCCAGAGTCTGCCACTAGCCCCAGCAAAGAGCCTGGGTAGGCTCCAGTGTTGGGTCACCTCAGCCCAAACAACCAACAGGGAGGGAACCCAGCCCCATCCATCAGCAGTCAAGTGGATTAAAGTTTTACTGAGCTCTGCCCACCAGAGCAACAGTCAGCTCTACCCACCACCAGTCCCTCGCAGCAGGAAACTTGCACAAGCTTCTTAGATAGCCTCATGCACCAGAGGGCAGACAGCAGAAGCAAGGACAACTACAGTCCTGCAGCCTGTGGAACAAAAACCACATTCACAGAAAGATAGACGAGATGAAAAGGCAGAGGGCTATGTACCAGATGAAGGAACAAGATAAAACCACAGAAAAACAACTAAATGAAGTGTAGACAGGCAACCTTCCAGAAAAAGAATTCAGAATAGTGACAGTGAAGGTGATCCAGGACCTCGGAAAAAGAATGGAGGCAAAGATCGAGAAGATGCGAGAAATGTTTAACAAAGACCTAGAAGAATTAAAGGACAAACAAACAGAGATGAACAATACAATAACTGAAATGAAAAATACACTAGAAGGAATCAACAGCAGAATAACTGAGGCAGAAGAACAGGTAAGTGACCTGGAAGACAGAATGTTGGGATTCACTGCTGCAGAACAGAATAAAGAAAAAAGAATGAAAAGAAATGAAGAAAGCCTAAGAGACCTCTGAGACAACATTAAATGCAACAACATTCACATTATAGGGATCCCAGAAGGAGAAGAGAGAGAGAAAGGACCCGAGAAAATATTTGAAGAGATTATAGTCGAAAACTTCCCTAACACGGGAAAGGAAATAGCCACCCAGGTCCAGGAAGCACAGAGAGTCCCATACAGGATAAACCCAAGGAGAAACACACCGAGACACATAGTAATCAAATTGGCAAAATTTAAAGACAAATTATTAAAAGCAGCAAGGGAAGAATGACAACATACAAGGGAACTCCCATAAGGTTAACAGCTGATTTCTCAGCAGAAACTCTACAAGCCAGAAGGGAGTGGCATGGTATACTTAAAGTGATGAAAGAGAAGAACCTACAACCAAGATTACCCGGCAAGGATCTCGTTCAGATTCAATGGAGAAATCAAAAGCTTTACAGACAAGCAAAAGTGAAGAGAATTCAGCACCACAAAACCAGCTCTACAAGTGCTAAAGGAATTTCTCTAACTGGGAAACACAAGAGAAGAAAAAGACACACAAAAACAAACCCAAAACAATTAAGAAAATGGTAATAGGAACATCATATAGATAATTACCTAAAGTGTGAATGGATTAAATGCTCCAACCAAAAGACACAGCCTTGCTGAATGGATACAAAAAGGAGACCCATCTGTATGCTGTCTACAAGAGACCCACTTCAGACCTAGGGACACATTCAGACTGAAAGTGAGGGGATGGAAAAAGATATTCCATGCAAATGGAAATCAATAAAAGCTGGAGTAGCAATACTCATATCAGATAAAATAGACTTTAAAATAAAGAATGTTACAAGAGAAAAGGAAGGACACTACATAGTGATCAAGGGATCAATCCAAGAAGAAGATATAACAATTATAAATGTCTATGCACCCAACATAGGAGTACCTCAATATATAAGGTAACTGCTAAGAGCTATAAGAGAGGAAATCGACAGTAACACAGTAATAGTGGGGACTTTAACACCTCACTTACACCAATGGACAGATCATCCAAAAAATGAAAATAAACAGAAGCTTTAAATGACACAATAAACCAGATAGATTTAATTGATATTTATAGGACATTCCATCCAAAAACAGCAAATTACACTTTCTCCTGAAGTGCACATGGAAATTTCTCCAGGATAGATCACATCTTGTGTCACAAATCAAGCCACAGTAAGTTCAAGAAAACTGAAATCCTATCAAGCATCTTTTCTGACCACAACACTATGAGAGTAGAAATCAATTACAGGGGAAAAAAGGTAAAAAACACAAACACATGGAGGCTAAATAATACGTTACTAAATAACCAAGAGATTACTGAAGACATCAAAGAGGAAATCAAAAAATACCTAGAGACAAATGACAGTGAAAAGACAACGATCCAAAACCTATGGGATGCAGCAAAAGCATTCTAAGAGGGACGTCTATAGCTATACAAGCCTACCTCAAGAAACAAGAAACATCTCAAATAAACAATCTAACCTAACACCTAAAGGAACTAGAGAAAGAAGAACAAACAAAACCCAAAGTTAGCAGCAGGAAAGCAATCATAAAGATCAGAGCAGAAATAAATGGCATAGAAACAAAAAAAAACTATAGCAAGGATCAATAAAACTAAAGGCTGGTTCTTTAAGAAGATAAACAAAATTGATAAACCATTAGACTCATCAATAAAAAGAGGGAGAGGACTCAAGTCAATATTAGAAATGAAAAGGAAGTTACAACGGACACGGCAGAAAAAGAAAGCATCCTAAGAGACTACTACAGTCAACTCTATGCCAATAAAATGGACAACCTGGAAGAAATGGACAAATTCTTAGAAAGGTATAACCTTCCAAGACTGAACCAGGAAGAAATATGAACAGACCAATCACAAGTAATGAAATTGAAACTGTGATTAAAAATCTTCCAAAAAACAAAAGTCCAGAACTAGATGGCTTCACAAGTGAATTCTTTCAAACATTTAGAGAAGAGCTAACACCCATCCTTCTCATACTCTTCCAAAAAATTGCACAGGGGTCTTCCCTGGTGGCGCAGTGGCTGAGAATCTGCCTGCCAATGCAGGGGACACGGGATCGAGCCCTGGTCTGGGAAGATCCCACATGCCACGGAGCAGCTAGGCCTGTGAGCCACAACTACTGAGCCTGCACGTCTGGAACTTGTGCTCCACAACAAGAGAGGCCGTGATAGTGAGAGGCCCGCGCACCGCAATGAGGAGTGGCCCCCGCTCGCCACAACTAGAGAAACCCCATGCACAGAAACGAAGACCGAACACAGTCATAAATAAATAAATAAATAAATAAAAATTGCACAGGAAGGAACACTCCCAAATTCATTCTTGAGGCCACCATCACCCTGATACCAAAACCAAAGACACTACAAAGGAAAATTACAGACCAATATCATTCATGAATATAGATGCAGAAATCCTCAACAAAATACTAGCAAACAGAATCCACCAACACATTAAAAGGATCATACACCATGATCAAGTGGGATTTATCCCAAGGATGCAAGGATTCTTCAGTATACGCAAATCAGTCAATGTGATACACCATATTAACAAATTGAAGAATAAAAACCATATGATCATCTCAACAGATGCAGAAAAAGCTTTTGACAAAATTCAATACACATTTATGATAAAAACTCTCCAGAAAGTGGGCATAGAGGGAAACTACCTCAACATAATAAAGGCCCTATACAACAAACCCACAGCAAACATCATTCTTTTTTTTTTTTTTTTTTTGCGGTACACGGGCCTCTCACTGTTGTGGCCTCTCCAGTTGTAGAGCACAGGCTCTGGACGTGCAGGCTCAGCGGCCATGGCTCACGGGCCCAGCCGCTCTGCAACATGTGGGATCTTCCCGGACCGGGGCATGAACCCGTGTCCCGTGCATTGGCAGGTGGACTCTCAAGCACTGCGCCACCAGGGAAGCCCCAAACATCATTCTTAATGGTGGAAAACTGAAATCATTTCCTAAAGATCAGAAACAAGACAAGGATGTCCACTCTCACCACTATTATGCAACATAGTTTTGGAAGTCCTAGCCATGGCAGTCAGAGGAGAAAAAGAAATAAAAGGAATACAAGTTGGAAAAGAAGAAGTAAAACTGTCGCTGTTTGCAGGTGACATGATACTATACATAGAGAATCCTAAAGACGCCACCAGAAAACTATTAGAGCTAATCAATGAATTTGGTAAAGTTGCAGGATACAAAATGAATGCACAGAAATCTCTTGCATTCCTATACACTAATGCTGAAAAATCTGAAAGAGAAATTAAGGAAACACTCCCATTTACCATTGCAACGAAAAGAATAAAATACCTATGAATATGCTTACCTAAGGAGACAAAAGACCTGTATGCAGAAACTATAAGACACTGATGAAAGAAATTAAAGATGATACCAGCAGATGGAGAGATATACCATGTTCTTGGATTGGAAGAATCAATGTTGTGGAGATGGCTATACTACCCAAAGCAATCTACAGATTCAGTGCAATCCCTATCAAATTACCAGTGGTATGTTTTACAGAACCAGAACAAAAACTCTTAAAATTTGTATGGAGACACAAAAGACCCCAAATAGCCAAAGCAGTCTTGAGGGAAAAAAATGGTGCTGGAGGAATCAGGCTCCCTGACTTCAGACTATACTACAAAGCTACAGTAATCAAAAGACAACATGGTAGTGGCACAGAAACAGAAATATAGATCAATGAACAGGATAGAAAGCCCAGAGATAAACCCACACACCTATGGTCAACTAATCTATGACAAACGAGGCAGCAATATACAGTGGAGAAAAGACAGTCTCTTCAATAAGTGGTGCTGCGAAAACTGGACAGCTACATGTAAAAGAATGAAATTAGGACACTCCCTAACACCATACACAAAAATAAACTCAAGATGGATTAGAGACCTAAATGTAAGACCGGACACTATAGAACTCTTAGAGGAAAACATAGGAAGAACATTCTTCAACATAAATCACAGCAAGATCTTTTTTGATCTACCTGCTAGAGTAATGGAAATAAGAACAAAAATAAATAAATGGGACCTAATGAAACTTCAAAGCTTTTGCACAGCAAAGGAAACCATAAACAAGATGAAAAGACAACCCTCAGAATGGGAGAAATTATTTGCAAATGAATCAACAGACAAAGGGTTAATCTCCAAAATACATAAACAGTTCATGCCGTTTAATATTAAAAACACAAACAACCGAATCCAAAAATGGGCAGAAGACCTAAATAGACATTTCTCCAAAGAAGACATACAGATGGCCAAGAAGCACATGAAAAGCTGCTCAACATTACTAATTATTAGAGAAATGCAAATCAAAACTACAATGAGGTATCACCTCACACCAGTTAGAATGGCCATCATCAGAAAATCTACAAACAGCAAATGCTGGAGAGGGTGTGGAGAAAAGGGAACCCTCTTGCACTGTTGCTGGGAATGTAAATTGATACAACCACTATGGAGAACAGTATGGAGGCCCCTTAAAAAACTAAAAATAGAACTACCATATGACCCAGCCATCCCACTACTGGGCATATACCCTGAGAAAACCATAAGTCAAAAAGACACATGCACCCCAACGTTCATTGCAGCACTGTTTGCAATAGCCAGGTCATGGAAGCAACCTAAATGCCCATCGACAGATGAATGGACAAAGAAGATGTGGTACATATATACAATGGAATATTTCTCAGCCATAAAAAGGAATGAAATTGGATCATTTGTAGAGACGTGGATGAATCTAGAAACTGTCATACAGAGTGAAGTAAGTCAGAAAGAGAAAAATAAATATTGTATATTATCGCCTATATGTGGAATGTAGAAAAATGGTACAGATGAACCGGATTCCAGGGCAGAAATTGAGACAGAGACATAGAGAACAAACGTGTGGACACCAAGGGGGGAAAGCGGCGGGGGGTGGGGGTGGTGGTGTGATGAATTGGGCAATTGGGATTGACATGTATACACTGATGTGTATAAAATGGATGACTTATAAGAGTCTGCTGTATAAAAAAATAAAATTCATAAATTCAAAAAAAAAAAGAAAACGTGAGATGCCTCTGCTGCTGTCCTCATATCCTGTCAACCTCACCTCTAATTCCCACTGTGTGTCTTTCAGTTTTTGCCCCAGCACTTCCCTGACAGGCAAAAGGGCAAGCAAGAGTCACAACTGAGGGTGTGGGAGATTTAACAACCCTGTGGGCATCCAAAGAGTAATGGAATATTTCCATATTTATATATATATGTATAAAACTTTTCTTGGTACAAGCCTCAGTGGATAGTTTTGAGAGTCATTGTCTACTATCCTCAGATTTTGTCTCAGTGGTACTTACATGACCTACTTTTTATTGATTTTTCCTCCCTCCTCTCAATCCTTAGTTCCTTACTCTTACTCCCTACCTTCAGATAAGAGCTTTGAGCTATCGGAGGAAACTCACCTCCTCTACCTATATGACTCAAGATAAAGGTCATATATAAATCATATATATGCATAAATGTCATATATATGTATTTCTAGATAGTGATAAGCACTCAAGAGAAAAACTAAAGCAAGGAAAGGATATGGGAGTGTGTCTGTGTGCACGTGTTGAGTGTGTATGTTGTGCGTTTGAAAGAGGAGAGATTTGAATAAACACTATGTGATGAGCAAATTTGTAAAGTATTTTATATTTATTAATTCATTTAATCGTCTTAGCAGTCCTATGAGGAAGGTACCATTGTATTCATTTTTCAGATGAGAAAACTAAATTCGAGATTCTATACCACACCTAATATCACACTTCTGGCCAAGTTTGTGTTACTACTATTTGAACCCATACATTTGACCCCAGAGTGCAACTCTTTACCCTTTCTTCAGGGCTTAACTTCAGTCACCTACACAGAGAGACCTTTCAGGATTTTGTTCTTCCCACCTAAGCCTCTTTGTCATCAGCTGTCTCTGAAACCGCCCAGCCATCTCTTCTTAGAGTTGTGTTTGTCATTGATGAGACATAGGATGGAGCACAGTTAAATGAAAGTGAATCTAAGAGTATAAGCGAATACATTCAGGTGAATAGCCTTTGGTGGTCTAAGTTATTCAAAGAACAGTCTTTATTTATGCAGCATACGTAGGTTTATGATAAGCTTTAGCAGAACACTTTAGCAAAGTATATTGGTGATTACTTCCCTAGTCATGACTGCTCTAGATTAGCCAGTTGATAGAAATTAAAGAGATTATGTTCTCCAGCAGAGACCTGAAGTGTAGGTCTTTGCGTCTTAGTCATTTTAATAATAAAGAAATTATCTCATCCCAACTGAGCTCTCACAGTTCTTGACAGCTGGAAACCAGCTTAGTACTCTCAGCTCATCCTTGGCGCTATTAGGAGCTGCCCTGACAGTCTCACGTATGCCATGGTCTTGGTGTTCTCCAGTTGAACATACAAATTTTCACAGATCCCCAACATCAGATGGGGCCATTCTCAGACCATTATGAATCAAAAAAAAAAAAAAAAAAAAAAAAAAAGGCAAGACCATTCTGTAATCATGTCTGAATATCTAAACACAGAAAAGAATGTAAACGTTGTCCAAACCATAAAAATGACCAGATATCTCCCTACTCTGCCCTAGTGAGTGATTGCTACTTTACCTATCGCTACTTTAGCTTCACTCTGTTTTTCCCTCCTAAATAAGACTTATGAAGATACCGAATCATAGAATTACCTCTGCTTTTTGACAGCATCCAATGCAAAGCAAAGCCCTACTTCCTGGAACCCTTCCTTAAGTTACCTAACACAAGCCCAAAACGTATAAGTCCTTTCCATCCCTCTCTTACTGAGCTTCCCATGAACAGTGGGCAATAAACCCAACCTGATTCATGGGTATGTTCCTGATGGTCGTTAACTGGAGGATGCACTTATTGTCTGCTCCATACATACAACACTTGTCTATGCAATTTCTTTTACATGTCTTATTTCCCAGTTATAGTGCTTCTTACAGGCACTGAAGTTATCTTTCTGGAAATTTATGTTGGTATTTTATGACTTTTCTAATTGACTAAACAATTCACATTTTGTTTTTCTTCTTTAGGAACCTACTGCTATTTCAGCAATGGAGCTTTCCACTAAGCAGGTACTATATTCTATATTTTGTTAATTTTATGTTTCAAATAGATAAATATGTTCCATCAGATTTTATGGATTTATTAATAATTGTTCAAAAAACAAGAGAAAAAATTCTTACAATAACTAGTAGGAAACTAAAGATAATTTTCGTTGCCCTCGTGCTTTTGACCAGTCTCATATATGTCCTATAAATATATTTCTTAGATCACTATTTGTTGTAAATTTTCATTTATAGCATTTCTTTTTTGGTCATTATAATATAATTTACTCAGTAATTATTTTCATCTGTCTATCCTTTAAAATAACATTGGTGAATATTTCAGAATATAAATAAATTTATAATTTAATTTGTATGTATAAACAGAATACATTATATAGGGTAATAAAATTATGCACTGGACTATATATTTTTGGAGGATTTTTACTTAAAAGTTAATTTTACTTTTTCAGTAGTATTGTGTGCTAGAGAAAACATTTAGTTTGGCTAAATATAAAAGGGAAGCAGCAAAATGGTCGCTGCCAAATGATGTTATTAAACTCCATGGATTCAAAGGTTAAGGGCAGCGTGTTAAATTAAGTCTTTTCATTCACGTTGAATGAATGCTTTGGCAAGACTCTTAAGAAACACAAATGACTTCTAAATGCTAAATGATATGGGCAAAACAAATATAATTTTAACTTCTAATGAATTACCTTTTCCACATAAATGTTACCTAGCCTTTCTATCCAGTATATCAAAGGTAACTAAAAAGAAAAAAACGGCTTGGATCCTGAGTTGAAATTAATTATTAAATAACCTAGAAGAGAAAGCCAGGAAGGAGTAGGGAGCCCTTTACTCACTGTAAACTTACATACAAGTTTTGTATGAAAACTTATATACAAAATTATTGAATCTGAGAATGATTTGGTGACTCTTATTTCTTAACTGTTTACATGTTGTATCTCTGACCATACATTATTCCTCATACAGGATGCTAAAATACTGTGCCACTGAAACTCAGTATATATCCTTTCCACACATTCATATCAAAATAGATTGATAATCTCCAAGTTATTTAGAGAAATCCAGAGTGCAGATATTATTGACCTGATACTGTCATCTTACACTTCGTAAGTGTGTGTTCACCTGTTCTTGTAATCTAAAAATTGTCAAATGTTGGCAAGGAAATCCGGGGATTTCCAGGATAGTAGCTAGACCAGGATATTCTTTCCTGTAATGATTTTTTAAATTATTTATTTATTTTCTGCTAGACTTCTTTGTCAACGTTAATTACATTGCATCTAGTTTTGTAAAACATTTCTTTCTGTTTTAACATGTTTAAACCTACCTTAAGAATTGCCTATTAAATGTAACATGTTTCACCAAAAAACAAATACAAACAATTTATCAACCTAAAATACTATGTTAGAAGAAAGTGTCCCTAGCCTTCATTTTTCATTACTGGAAAATTTTCACAACATCAGATGGAGTTTCATTTCCATTCAGATGTGACTGGAGTTTGATTTCATTCAGATGTGACTCAATTTCATTTATGCTCATGGAAATTTTAAAACTGAGGCAGTAGTTTCATGAGGGAGAAGCAGTGTTGCAACTAATTTTCTGGTTAAGTGGGCTCATCTCCTGCTATGAACCACAACTTGTTAAGGAGGTTAGTGAGAAAGCCTGTGGTGATGTTAAATTGGGCAGAAAAAGCACGTCAGGTTATTTACTGGTGACTGGATTATGCTCAGTGGTGCCTGCAAGCGTCCCCCATATTTCATTTAAATAGCATAATTCATTGTGAAAATCATTAATAGTACTGCAGAATAATCGTTAAATATAAACTACATTGAATTGTCTTTAATTTGGGGCATTTTATCACACTTTAGGTTTTCATTACAATAATTTCATTTGCCATATTTTTGGTTTCATATTCTTCTCATGTATTATTTCTCTGATTTTCTCCTAAAGGAATCTGACAGGTTTAGATGTTATCATTTGGATAACAACTCCTTTACTACTCAATGCCATATTCTTACAGAAATCCATAAGTATGAATTTCATTCATGCTTCTTAAAAGTTATTGGCCAAACATAGAAATCTTTTTCTTAGGTATAACCAACTTGGTCAGTAGCTTTTTAAATAGTTATGACCACAGTATATGGTTTGGCATGTCTGTATTCACCAATGCCAACCATGCTTGTAGAAACTGCTACCCCATTTTAACTAGTTTAATTGTTGTTTAAACATTATATTTGTTTCATTTTTTATCATATTGAGATTGCTTGCCTTCAATACAATCTAAGTTTTTTTTTTTTAAAGGTGCTTTTGGAAGAGAGAAAGAATAGGAGGGAAAAAAAAGAATAAAGAATTTCTTTCCATTAGTTAAGTTCCCTGTTAATATTTTTCAAATTATGATCAACTGTTATCACATGCAGGTTCTATAGATGCTTTAAGAGCGGTACAAATCAATATAATTTTCTCTCAACCAAAAAACTTAATAATACTTCATCTTTTCCTCCCAGAGACTTTAACTACCATTTCTTAATTTGACATGGTTTGTAGCATCTTTCAATATAATAATACAAGGTGAATATAGTAAGAAGTTGATTTTCTGTAATATATTCCATATTCTATATACTATACTATGTTCATGTACTATAAATATTCTTCACTTACTGAAATGGAATAAGCAATCAGTATATCTGCCTCCATAATAATTTAGTTTTTATTGTATTATTTCTTACCCCTTTTTTTCCCTTTCTTACATTAAGATATAAGTAAGTTGGTTAGCTTTCAGCATATAATTATTTTCTAAAGGTACTCCTTATACCCTCAATAATTTCATAGATTCTAATAGTTACTTATATCTTCATTTAAACATATCTATTTACATATGTAGTCCCATCTTTGAGAGCCTTTTGGAAATGCAGTTTTAATTATATCCATTGCTGACTGTTAGACAATTTGTTATAGTAAAAGAGCACACCATGGTTCAGAGACTGGCTTTTCTGTAACTTATTTTCATTTATATAGTGGAAAATTAAAATACACTTTTGAGGTCTTTTTCATATGTACTGTCATGTTTCAGTATTTTCACAACTTTTATTTAATGTTTTATTATAATTATTCAATCATCTAAAGCAAGAAAGGGAGCTATGACACCAATTACAGTAAAATGTAGAAAAGTCACAAAACAGTCTTATTTGTATGTCATTTTGTATTTACATAAATTTGCAACTGGTATGCTAAATTGGTTCAACTTTGTTAAAGGTATTTTTTAACTTGTATTGAAATCCTGAAGTAGTTACTGTTAGAAAGCTTTTATCCCCCCAATTCTGGCTCCTTTGATAATTTCAAATTCACTGAAGATAGTGGCAGCTTAGACGTTTTATCTAGATGCATACTTTAAAGATCTAGTTAAACATGCTCATTTTATGAATAAGGAAGTTAAGTCTTAGAAAAATTATGTGAAAGGCCCAAGATCACAAGAGAGTTAATGTCAGGCAAGACCTAGGATCCAGGTATGTTGATGCCCAATACCCCACTTTTTCCCACAACACCTGAGTTTTTTGTTCAAGTCCACGGCACCAGCCAGAGTGTACTTGATTCCCCTGAGATCTTTTGAATGAGAAGTAATTGAGTACTTTTGTTTAAAGTAATCTTCCTGGAGGTAGTGCAAAGGCAAGACATTTAGCATTGAGCAAAACTTCTTACCAATGCAAGTGCCAAAACTTCACCCTTTCCCTTCTTATAGGAGGGCAGACTGCATTACAGGCAATTCAATAGGGCACCCAAGAGTCAAAAGCAAAAGATCCCTGCCTCAAGACCAATCAGAATACATGACAATGTAGATAATCTGATTAATCAAAATTATAAACAGTAGAAATTTAAAAAGCAACCTAAGAGCAAAAACTGAAGGTTTGAACTTTACATTGCTCAGTGTCTTACTGTCTAAAATTTTTTATTTTTATGAGATTTAATTGACATATAACTATTGCTGTCTTCCTTTATCTTCCCTTGGTTTTACACTTATAAAATATACCTGTTTCAGTCAACTATTTAGATTTTGGTCTTGCTCTATTTTAAATGGTCACATTTCCTGCCAGGCCTTTGAAGAAACTACCAATAATGGAATGTTTTTAAACCCACAAATATAAATGCATCTTTGCTAAGCTGGAACCTTTTTTTGTTGTTGTTTTTAAGAAAAAAATAGATTTGAAAAACAAGGTAGATTTTGTCATTAACAGTAAACTCTTTCCACAGCAACAACTATATATCGGCTCTACTGTGGGAGTCACACAGCTCCCTTTACACAGATGTGATATTTACGGGAAAGCCTGTGCAGAGTGCTGCCTTGCCCGAGACCCTTACTGTGCCTGGGATGGCTCTTCATGCTCTCGCTATTTTCCTACTGCAAAGAGGTAGGAGGAATATTAGAAATAAACACAGTGTTTCGTATTTATCTTATCTGATTCCATTTTTGGAACAACTTCTTCATATAAATACATCATCTTTTTTCTGATGAATAAAATGAGGTGTTATACTTCAGGGAACTCTTAGACACCTCCTAAACGTTGTACACAAGCTTGGTTTACTTTTGTTTTAAAAAACAAAAACACTTTCTTAATTTGACAAAATAGTCATTTCAACGTATTCTCTACTACTCACTTAAGGCTACCTTTGCCCCTTGATATTCACCAGTATTTTAGAAACAAGCAATAGTAGATGAAGTAATATACAATACTTGCTAATATAAACCTAAAGATTAACAGTATGCACATGAACATATTGAAACCTTTAATAGAAATTAACATTATTAAGCCAATGCATTATAGGAGCAGTAAAATTTGTTTTTTTATCTTAGCTAATGTTTTACAAGAAGGTAAGAACGTGTCTTTTTTCATTGCTAATGAGATGTGTTCTACAACATTTGGATCATTTTAAAGGTTTTGGAAAAATATTAGGGAAAAGAAATAACCCTAATATCTACTTAAATATTTTGATTACACACTAGATAATATTGACTGTAGTGTTAAATCATCTACAACTTAAATCTTTCATATAGTCAGTCCATATGGATTAAAACACAGTTACCTTGTTAATAATAATATTAAATAATAAATATTAAATATTAAATTATTATTCCACTTAATAAATATGCAATTTTCTTAAGCCTTCAATATTCAGAATTTAGACAACATGTTAGTATTACTTTCATATACGTATTGACTTTGTTGGAAGTTTAAATTTAAAACAAGAACTTAGTGTGGAGGTAATGTGTTATTGATCAAAGAAACCATGGATAATTTAATAAATAGGAATATGCTGTTTTCACAGCAATTAAATTAATTAAGAATAAGGTTTTATGCTTCTTAAAACCAGTTAGCTCTAAAGGGCTTTTCATGTTGCTTGAAAGTGTGAAATTCATGTTTGAACTAAAAATGGGTATTATTTCCTTTCCATGTGAAAATGTATAACATTGCCTAATTTAGTAATAATCCATTTGAATTTTAAGCTTTTATTAATGAGAAAGAAGATAAAAATAAGATCATAACTACGTCTATAATAAGTTAAAAAGCTGGATGTTATTATACATTTGAAATGTGTTTATTGCATACCTAGAATCCAAGATTGAAGGAATTATCATTAACACATTTTTGTTGTGCCTTGCAGATTTTACTTAATCCAATTTCATGTGTCTTTGAAAAGGATGTTTAGAGGCCTCACAATTTATATATTCTTTGTGACGGCATTTTTCAAAAACTTCAATGGCAATAAAAAACACCTTCCCAAATGCTTTGTGGTTCATGTTTCACAAGTTCCCTTGTTGGCTCAATTTTGAAATGTGCAACATCTGTTTGATAGTCTCACCAATTCTACAAATAGAAATCTATAAATACCTGGGACTTCTAAATTTATGAATACAGTAACAAATTCCATGTTTGCAATTCTCAGTGGCCTTTGTGAGAGCTCTTTTCAAGGATGGTAACTAACTTTGCAGCAAGACAATACCCGTTAAAATAGATGCAGAAAACAGATGGGCAAGTGTCCCCAGTCTTTTCGAGTCAGTCACACAGAGCCAATCTCCAGTTTTAGCCTTCTACTCCAACTACACATCTAGTTGGCACCACAACGGCTGGAGCCAACCTCCTTCCTCCCAGTCAACCAGTAGCCAAGTGTAGAGGGAGGACTCCCAGAATGCACTGTAAGTAACATGATCTGAGCAGTAGAATGCAGGAGAAATTAATTTTGAGTTCTATAGCAAATTTAGCTTTTCTTTTAGAGGTAAGTTTGTCTTCTCTCTCACCTTCCTCTGATAAAAGGAGGAGCCTTGCTCCACGGTATTTGTTGTTGTTTTTGTCCTTTTTTTCACTTTGCAGGTAAATTGGTTTGCAATCAAAACCATGTAATCATAAAAGAAATGTTTTATAAAAAAAAGTTGGTATAGCAACCAAAAAGAAAAATTAAAGACTAACTTACAAGTAGAATTCATAGTCTTAATAGTATAATTTAACAAAAGTCTATTTAAGGAATTATGTGTAAGTATTAAGAGAAAGAGAACATTCATGTGAGTTTTAATTTTCAGGCTTACTTCCTCATTAGAGATTAGGAAAAAAAGTTTAATTCTATTCATTGAATAAATGGGTTGCTCTTCTATATTTTGTGCCTTTTCCTCAGAATTTAAGGTATTAAGAATTTTAGATTTTCTAGATGTTAGATACTTACTGACTGACATTCAGTAGCAAAAAGAAACCATGAATTTTCTGTTATCAATACTTTGAAAAACTTTTTTTTCATTGTTAGTACATTTATATACTATTTTCCATTTTGATCATCTTGCAGACTACTGTTATAGGTATAATGAGCTACTTTTAAAAAATCTTTTAGGCAGATGTAGATGCATCTCTTCTGATAAACTTCCAGGGTCTTTGACTCTTCTCAGTTCTTATGACAAATTCCGAAGAGGGAATAGAGATACAGTAATAATTTTTAAATATAATTGTTTTAGACGCACAAGACGACAAGATATAAGAAATGGAGATCCGCTGACTCACTGTTCAGACTTACAACACCATGGTAAGTTATAGCATTTTTCATCTTTCAACTTGCTAACACCAGGGTAAAACCATAAGCAATAATGCGTATACGCACACATGCATACGCACACATACATACACATGCATACAAGTTATACACCTCTGCCAGAATACTTAGAGAAGTGCAACTGAAGAGAAAGAAAATCTTGTAGAAAGAAAATTCCAGTGAACACAAAGTGCTGAATTATGTTTTATTATTGTAGGTATGATAAATTCAGGATGTTAGACCCTTACGAGACTTAATGCTCAATTTTCTCATGTTAACCAAAAGGAGTCAAGTTTAAGCACACGCTTTGTATGTGGTAGCAACCAGGGAGTAGTAGGCAGCAAATATATTCATTTAAATATATCAGAGAAGAAAGTGTAGTCTTAAAATAAGCCATGCAAATTACTCATTAATATACTCGTAATATAGACCCAGTATATTATTACTGGGTATCCTACTCAAGTAGAAGATGGTTTGGATGTCTCCACTCTGATTTAGTAGGATAGTCCCTTGAACTGGGGATTTTGGACCAAGTTCATTTTATGTTTCCTAAATGATGTCAAGGCCTATTTAATGTCAAGTTGCTTATTTAATGATGAAATATCAACCAATCTTCATTTAAAACGCAGTAAAATGGTAGTATAGCTCATCCCCCCCCCACCCCCACTTCAACCCTTTACAAAAACAATAATTAGGCTATGCTTCCCCCTGCTGGGAAAACTCAGCAATGACATCACTGCTAACGAGCAGCTCAGTTAAAAATGGCTAAAATATCAAATATAAACATTTTACATGTAATTGAACGTAATTATCCTTTAACTTTTTTGGTGCGTTTTACATTAATCTTAAAAGCAGGTATACTATTTTTTATCATTTACTTGGATTTGATTTACTAATTCTGTGTGTAGAACATTCATGGTTCATGAATGTTAAGAAAGAAAACACACTGTACGAATAGCACCCAGCAACATTCCAAAACCTAGTTGACTTTCTGAAAGTCCCTGTGTGTATCCTACATGTACTGGTATGTGATTCATGAATGTCCACACGGTTGTTTGGGGGATGCCAATACCAGGAGACAGGTAGCCACAAATTGGGCCTATATTTTGAATTCATTTTGCTTGCAAAATTTCCTTATCTGTTATTTGTCTGTTATCCTGTCTGTTATCGCTCTCATTATGAAAAAAAATACCACTAGATTGGAGCATATAAGTTTTTGTCTTTATACGGATTTAGTGCATTGTTGACACATCCTCATTTAATTTTTCGGATGGCATATTTCAATTGGACAACAAAATATCCACTAGTTTTCCATTTATTTCATGTAGAAATATTGAATTATGATCAGCAGCTTTTCAACAATACAGCATTATGAAATATTCCTTTTATTAAAGAGTATATTTTCTTAGATATAGAGAGGCTAATGATAACTAACTAGAAGTAAAAGAAACAAGATGATGTAAGTAGAGCTCATTTCCAATCAGATTTAATCTCCATGTCAATATGGACCTTGCTATTTTGCTCACTTTTTTATCTCTAGGTCTGTAACAGATGCAATATTGTGAATATTGTAGATATTTACTAAATATTTGTTGAATGAATTATCTAAATATTTCAAGCTATAGCATAATACTTACATACTTTTGTTTCTCAATAGAGATTTGATCTAAATAGCATCCGTTATTTATTGTGAAAATGATTTGTCATACATTGTTATTAATACCATTGTATTCAGAAGTAGAATCTTTAAGAAATATCATAAACCAATTAACTAATAAATTATAGTTGCAAACCACTTTATGTAGGATACCGTGCTATGTTTTGAAGATCGCTAGAGAAATATATATATATATATATATATATATTATTAATACATCCATTTTTTTTAGCAATCAGTCCCTTCATAGACCCAGTTAGTGTTTTTTCAAAGTGATATATATGCTGGAATTATGAGTGTACATATATACAAGGAAAAGTTGACCGAAGTCATACTTTTTTTTAAAGTGAGGCTGTGGATAAATAAATATTATTAACAGTTGAATGAATGGGCTTTGGAGAGTGCTTCAGATTTTAAAGTTATGTTTTGATGAAATTAGAGTGGTGCAACCCTATAAACTTTGGGAATATAGAATTGCTTAGCTGTAGAAAGTAAAATGAATGTGAATAACTTTTTTCTCCTGATTCTTCAGTTGGAATGAATACTGTAGGGAGGAAAAATAATTTCTGTGTTTCAATGTTACTGAGTCTGTGTGTGTATATAAAAACAACCCCAAGTAGATGCTTGTGATATATGGGAGGAAATGGTAAAATAGTTCAAGAAGCTCTGCAGTAGTAAAAACATTCCTTTTTTGAAGGCCTCTTTATTCCTTGTCTGCTTGTCTTGCTAATTGACCAAACATAAAAAATATACACCATAGATTACAGTAAATTTCAAATGTTTGGAAACTAAGTCAGGCATTCCCATGTGGTCAGACTGAGTCTTACCATTAGGAATCAGTGAATTATCTTGGAATAGGTGATGTCAATCTTTGACAGTAAAATGGGCAGAAATCCAGAGCTCAGCCCTATTAAATCATGTATGTTACCTTACTAATGTCCCATCTCACATTGAATAAAATATATGTGCTCATATGGAAACATATAAAGATATGAGATGTTTTCACAGAAATTGCTAAGCAACCTGAAGCCAATTATACACTTCAGGACCATCAGTTCCAGCTGTAATCGTAAACATATTGGGTAAAACTCTATATTTTACATCTCCTGAGGTTTTAATAGAGGGACTGTATAAAATAACTCAGAATTAAGGTGGAAGACATTTCACTCTCGATGAAATCTTTAACACTTACTCAGTGCTCTGTTCGCTCTCTTGTAAAGGCAGCACTAATGGTGAGCTGGACCGGGTGAAACAGAAGAATCCAGCTCCACTTCCCCTTGGTCCAGCACACTCTCCCCCATCACTGGTAGCCTTTTGCCTTGGGAAATTTCAGTACAAAACCCTAAATATATCTGCTAGCAGATCTTCTTGTCTTCCCATTCACTCATACACAATGCTAACGAGAAACCTCCAGTATGTTCCCTTTCCTAACATAACTGTTGTGCACAGAATTGGAGCTTGTCTGACTTTGCATTCAAGAGCATAAGTGGTTGAGTCAATTTACCTTTAAACTACCTCTCATTCTTCCTTCTTTACTAAACGAGCTGTATTATGATCTACATGTCCAGAAAGGAAAAAGCTATACCAGAAGTAACAATTTTTGAAAATTAACATCTTAGATTTTTGCATCTTTGAAATATTTTATGTCCTAACTTCTACATTAATGCCATCATTGAATTTCACTTTGTAATAGTTCTCTTGGCTGTTCTACATACATGCATTTCCTTTCCAAAAACCCACAGTAAAATGTTGGCAGAATTCAACCTTCTTCATTATCTCCACAACTAGTTCATCTCAGTTTATGTCTTGGTTGGCATAATTTAAATGAAATCATTCCAAAATTGTTCCAGAATTTCATAAAATATCTCTGGCAGTGTCATCTTTATGGTGTGCAGAGCTATAAATTTAGTATTTTGGAGCAATGCTAATCTGGTCTGTGCTTTAGCTTCTTTTATACATGTAGAAAATCCAACTATGAGTCTGAGCATTTGGCCCCAAGAGAAGCCTCAAGATTTGATAGATGAGCTGATGTCAGTCCTAAAAAAAATCCCTAACTTTAATAAATTACCAAATTGTATCAAGTCTAAGACGTCACTGAATGTAAGATGCACCATTATTTTATGTACTGCTTAGAGAGAAAAACTGCCCAAAATGGACAATCTAATATATGGTCCCAGCATCAAGCCAGAACGCAATATGTTTCAGTATTGGCACAAAGGAGAAATAAATTCCCAACCGAAAGAAGATAGCAAAGAAATTGGCCTGTTTTACTCCTTGAACCACAAAGGTGGCCCTCATGAAGGTTTAATTTCTGAATTCACAAATAAATTCCCAACCGAAAGAAGATAGCAAAGAAATTGGCCTGTTTTACTCCTTGAACCACAAAGGTGGCCCTCATGAAGGTTTAATTTCTGAATTCACACCAACGGGGTGGACCAAAAGCTTCAGACAAAACTTTAATTTAAGGAGCTGTCAGCTTAGTAGGGTCTCATGTGTCTGGAAGAAGTAAGAACAAATTATTTCTGGAAGAAAGCAACTTCAACTCAGATGGAGAACAACTGTAAGACATTCTGATATCAGAGATGTTAAAATATAAAGGAGCACGCATCCTAGAATGAAATTATTATAGTAGTGTCTTCCATAACTTTTGTAAACCTTTTTTGAAACTGTTTTCACTGGAGAAAATCAATCATCACCACAGTAGTCTTCTGACATTACGTTAGGCCAATAATCCATTTATTCATAGCACATGTATGCAAGACCTGCACACACAACCTGAATAAGAAGAATAAGAAGAGGTTTAAAATATTTTGTGCTATCATTGTTCCTTATTAAAGCTTTTAAATACATCATCAGAGATCACCCAACTGTTCATACATCTATCTGTTGTAAATGAAAAGTTCTTAAACATGCTGTATTTTTTAATTCCAAAACTTACAAGGAAAACATATTAAATAAAATACAAGATGGTATTTTTATTATTGTTTATGGAAGGTTTCTACTTCAGCAAATGGGTGTTTTCCATCATCTATCATATCTCTTCGGAAAATGTAAATTGAACATTAAAGTTCATGTTTCCTTATTTTTAAAGGTGTAAATTCACATGGTAATTTTACTCTGCCATGTAAATTATATGTGTTTTCTTGGTAAAGAATTTGTTATAAAGTCATGAAAATAAAACATATCAGACATTTAATATAGACTATATAGTACAGTAGATATCTTCATATTGGTGTTGCTTTTTAAAATAATTGAGTTTCAGCCCTCCCTATACTAAGAAGCATTGAGGCCTCTGATATCCCAAGATTATTAAGCACGTTATTAAAATGGCTTCATAGTTAACTTCAAAACATGTCAATTTAATTTGTGTATTTTAAATCAATATATACCTTAAAAATAAGATACTAGCGATTCTCTCTACAATAATTACCTATGAACAATAAAATTAAAATATCCTAGTCATATCTCTCTGTTTATCCATCTACCTATATATACACTGACAAGAGCATTTAAACACAAATCCACAGGTATCTGTGAATTCAAGGAAAGCTGGAAACTCCTTGAATTGTAAAATTCGAAGTGCTGTATTCTGCTTGATAATTATTTCCCAGCACCAGAGACAGATCTTAATTTAGGGCATAAAACAAAATAGTGTAAAATTTAAATTTATTTTAGCAATTTGATAAATTATAAGTTTAAATGTTCTCTAAGGTTTCATTAATTGAGTCTTTTTTGCACTTGAGAAATAGATGTATTGAGCATATGGACTTTAATACATATGCACACATTTCTAGGCACATGTATGCATGCAAACTCACATGCAACAAACATTTACTGAGAAACTAGCTGGTATAAGCATCACACAAAACACTGGAGAAATATTATACTAAGCATTATTGTGATGAATAAACAACTAGTACCCCTGTTATATAGCTGTAAATTTGTGTTAAGTGCACTACAGTATATAAGATTATTAAATCAGTTGTTAACCATCTTAATATTCGGTCAGGCCCAAAATATACATGAATGTCAAGGATGAGTGTTAAGGATGAGTGAAACTTTTGTCTTCTTTTTTTATTTTATTTTATTATTATTTTTTTTGCGGTATGCGGGCCTCTCACTGTTGTGGCCTCTCCCGTCGCGGAGCACAGTCTCGGGACGGGCAGGCTTAGCAGCCATGGCTCACGGGCCCAGCCGCTCTGCGGCATGTGGGATCTTCCCAGACTGGGGCACGAACCCGTGTCCCCTGCATCGGCAGACGGACTCTCAACCACTGCGCCACCAGGGAAACCCTTCTTTTTTTATTTTTAAATATTTTATAGCTTCCCAAGAGTTATTGATTCATCCATGAAATGCCTTTTCAGCTACTGCTACTTTAGGAGATATTTATTATTCATCCACTTGAAGTCAAATTAGAGTCTTTTCTATTGATAAAGTACCAGTTGTATTTCTGGAGAAAATAATCAGAATCCAGTAAGAAAAATCTAAGTAATGTTGTTTATAATAAGAAGTGCATATCTCCAGCTTTCTGTGTCACCATGAGTTGGTGGACAACATTTCCTTTCCTCCTTTGCTTGACCTTTTACATTGAATAATATTGGCAAAAAATTCACAGTGTAAAATATTAAAATTACAATGTGATGAAAACAAGTGGAATTAGATTTCTCTTTATGTAGTTTGGCAACTAATTGAATTTGCTAAATATTTAAAATAATTTGCAATTATTTTCCCTCTCCCAAATTGTTTCATTATTTATGAAATTCAGCTTTTTAATAACCTAAAGGATGAGAATATCAAAAATGACAGCAGAGATCAAATAGTTGAATACATATATGGTTCACTACCTCACCTATCTCTGTCTTTTCTACATGAAATCAAATTTCCTAAGATTCTTACATTATTAGCATTTCAATCTTGGGAGACATTTATGGGGTTAAAATGGAGAGTGAAATAAATGGAAAGCTGAAATGTGATGCCTTCTGTTTCTGCTATATTGGAAGAGAATCAAATACTAAATAAGGCCTTTAGCAACGTGATATTTCTGGCCAAATGATGGATATCTTGACTTTTTGTTGTTACAAAAGGAAGCAATTTATTTAACTTCTTTCTTTCCTCCCATTCTTTCTGGCTTATTAGCCTCATTTCATTTCCATAAATTATCCCACTGAAAGAGGAAATGGTTAATTGAAGATTGCTTCCTTAAAAACATTATTTCTTGTCATTAACAGCTGCAACATATTGTAATATGTGTTATTCAAACACACTGTGATGCTTTAAAAATAATTTTAATGTTCTCAATTATTTTGCTCTAACTATTCACTTCAACCCATAAGAATTCATTATGCCAATTTAACAACTCACCCTTCTTGTCTACTAGTAATATTCATGACAAAAGTTTGTATTCAAAATCATTGCTTTCTAAGTATGAAAAGTAGTTTTAAATTGATTACAATGAAATTGCTTTCTTTCTGGAAAAATTACTTATTGGCCTAGACATCGTTTAGAGATATAGGTGTCCCTGGAGATATGAGAATACATTCATATAATTTCTCAAATATCTTTCTCTTCTTATTATCCCATATTTGAAATTTTTGATTTTGGAGTACACTTGATTAGTCATCATCATCTTCTACCATATCTCAAGTCAACTCTTACAACATTATAAAGCTTAACAAATTTAGAAGACTTGAAATGTTTACAGTGCAGTAATGTATTCTGTCATAATGAGGGTTATAAACCCTATACCATTTTTAATTGATCAAACTCTTAATCATTTATGTAATTATGATAACTCTGTGCCTTGAAAATGTCAAAGTTACATGAGATTTCAGCTTTTAAATGCAGAGGAAACTGTTACCTGGATTTGCTATTCAGCAAACATCAGCTAAGGGTTTATGACTACCTTGTGCCCAAATTGTGGAATGCACAGTATGAGGGAGATAATCAGATTAATAAAAAATTGTAACAAATAAGACTGCATGTGCTCTAAAGATACATGTAAAAAGAGATTTTTTGAAAGCATAGAAGAAGCAATACTTTTTTTTGATATGGGTGAGAGAGCAGAATTGATGCTGGGAAGGAGTTCATAATTTGTCTCATTAGGGCTTCTCAATAAAGGATTTTAATTTTTGAATAAACAGTTGAAACTATCACAAGAACAGCAATAACAGTAATATCACCTCACATATTTATGACTACCTCTGTATCCAGACAATGTACTATTATTTGTATGTAGATATATTTTAATAACAAAAAATATTTAAGGGGAGTATAAAAAGTATATGCTGTCTGTAATTGATAAGTGACCTAATATATTTCAGACAATTTGCAGTTGTTTGATTAAAAGCAAAGATAGGATAAAGGCAGCAATAATGTCACACAGGCAAAGCAGATGTACTGACAGAGAACAAAACCAGGCATGTGACAAGAACATATTTACTAAGAAGTTACAAGGGTAAGACATAAATTTGTTTAATGGTTTTTTTCAGCCAATGTGGGGGGAGAAATATGATCAAGTGGTGAGTCACAAAATTCATTAAAAAATTCAGTTGTTCAAGCGAATCTCAATAATTCCTAAAAACTAACATTAGAAAAATTTCCCAAAGATGAACACCATAGTCAACAACAGTGGGACATAAACACAGTGAGCGAATCCATAGAGTATTGCTTATGGGTTCCCTCAACAGATCAGAGGGACCCCACTCAACAGGATTCAATAAAATCAATTATATCATGGGATTAAAACAATGTGTTTCATGTAAACTGCTCTTGTTTCAACTGTAATCCAGAGAGAGATTTTAGATTAGATTTACCTGAATGTGCAAGATTTCATATCCTTCAGGAAATCTTGAATCAACAATGTTTTCTCAGGTGAGCTTTTGATTTATATTGTGTATTTATGAGTTCAACAGTATATGCTCTGAAAAATACTTATAGTGCAGCTATATTCTATGCCACCATTTCTATGCAGAGCTGTTTGCTTTAATAACAGTCAAAATGATAGTGTATTTGGCATCCAAAAAATTGAAAATCTAATAAGTTTAGAAGTCAAGAATCAAAATGTTGTTCCTGTTTGTTAAATTTTTTTTTTGAGAGAAAGAGAGGGAAAGAACGAGACAGAGATGGGGTAAAGGGGTTATGGGGGGGAAGAGAGGAGGGAGAAAAGAAGAGAGAGAAAAACATATTGTTATTAGACCCCTAATGTTTCCTATGTTGTACAAAATTTACTCAAGTGGTTGGGACAGAAGGGTCAGAAAAGGGAATGAATATTTACTGAGTGCCTTCCAGTAGTCTATCGGGTGTAAGATCAGCTGCAAGGATATATTATACAACATGGGGAATATAACCAATATTTGGTAATAACTGTAAATGGAGTGTAACTGGTAAGAATTGTATAAAAATAAATTTAAAATTAAATATTTATTGAGTATCTGTTTATAAGGTATCGGGTGTGGAGAAATTAACAGAAAAAATGTTTACAGGGTGTGACGTCAAAGCACCCAAATATATGAATGCTTGGCTGAGGCCACTGTGAATGAAAGTTCTGGTCCTAAATTAAAAGTTGCTGATGATAGAAACATTCTACTGCAGAGGAATTAAGAGAAACAAGTGTATTCAAAAGATATTTAGTTTCTTCTATTTTTTGGCAGTCGCAGAATCTAACAGAACATACAGTAGGAGACTCTCAAACCAAAGAAAGAGAGTAGTACCTCTGTATACTAAGACTGATAGTTAATATGACAGGACTTTTAGCTTCACTGCTTACTAACTAGAAGATTTTGTTTTGCTTTCAATTTCGACAAAGGAGAGAAAGAAAGGGCCAACTTAGAGGGGAATGAATCCTTAACGTATTGGCAAGAGTAGTTATTAAGACACCAAGAGAGTGAACCAAATTCACCAGTTGTGCTTCTTATCTTATTCAGGTGGGAAAGTATCTGAATGTCATGATATTTCTTGAAGTCCATGGCCTATTGCTATATTAAACCAAAAACAACTTGGTATAAATTTATTAGATTCTACTATAGATAAGTAACATGAATATTTTTTAAATTCAGGAAACATTTACCACTAAGAGAATTCTTTTCTTTAATGGGCTTTGGGAAACATTTGCTGTCACCAGAGATCTTGGAGAGAAACTAAAAACTAAGTAGATTTCCCAAGACTCTAGAGGTAACAGAAAGTTCTCTATGGATCAGTTAGAATGATTAAATTAATTGAGAAGACAAACAGTGACTTTTTTGAAAATGTACCTAATAGATGTTTCATTTATATTAAGCTCTATTATTTCTTATTATACAAGTTACATTGCTTTTCTTATCTGAGTATCAACTAATGTACTGAAGGATTTATACAGATCTCTATGTTTGAGAGCAATAACTTATTTATACCTTAGATTTCTATAGATATCTATAGTAACTTGGACAAATTAGATGAGAGACAAGTATTATCATAAATTTCTACAAGAAAACTAGACCTGAGAGGCATGGCTGGCAAGACAGAAGATACTGGTGGATAACCATACTGTTTGTCTCTAAATCCAGCTGATTTTTTTCTGTGTTATCATGCTGTCATATATCTTATGATTCAGTAATATGTAGATATTGAATGAAAAGTTACTTCCTAAAAGTAATAGGATTTCTTTTTTTAATTAAATATTTTTTTATGTTTTTATTTTATTAGAGTCAGAACACAACATGAAATCCACCCTATTAACAAAATTTGAAGTATTGTTCACTGTAGGCATAATGTTGTGTAGCAGATCTCAAGATCTCATTTATCTTGCATAACTAAAATGTTATACCCATTGACTAGCAACTCCCCATTTCCCTTCCCCCCCCACCCCATAGCAACCACCATTCTACTGTCTGCTTTTACGAGTATTTACTACTTTAAATACTTCATCTGAGTGGAATCATGCAGTATTTGGTTTTCTGTGACTGGCTTATTTCACTTAGCACGTCTTCAAGTTTCATCCATGTTGTTGCATATTGCAGATTTCCACCTTTTTTCAGGTTGCATAATATTACAAGTAAAATAATTTCTAAATCAAATAAGTTTAAACTGCACAACCATTAGCAGAAAAAAAAAATGCATTCTATGTAAACTCTAAAAACCTCTGTGACAAGGCATTCTAATTATTCATGGTAGCTCCTGAATCACAGATCTCCCAGCTCGTGTTGGACATAGACACTCAATTCATCTCTATCCAAGGAAGCAGATGTCTTGCAAACTAGCACAGCAACATGTGCCATATCTATTCAATCAAAGATATACTAATAATTTCAGAGGGAAAAGAAAAACACTACCATAGTGCATGTATATATTGACACACAGATATACATATCTCCAACATGAAATAAACTGTGACTTGGAATGAGTTAAATATTATTTCTTTACATTTCAGTCATTTCCTGTTTTTTATTATTTCTAGAGGATTCATCTTTTAAATAAGAAGAGACAGATACTTCCCAATATTAGAAGAGTTTTGTTTCACACCTAGAACAATAAAGGAAAAAGCACTGGGACTGACATCCCTGGAGATAGCAAATGCAGGCAGAATATTGACTATAGGAAGGGTGAGAATAGGAGATGATGGCCATAGGCTGTGTATGGGAATTGGATGGAAGCAGGATTTTGGAAAGTTTTAAACTTAGAGCAAATCATACTGTCTGTGACAGACAGAAGTACTCAGATAGTTATAACAAGAGTAAAACTGTCAAAGTGATGCAAAAAAGGGGGAAACATTTTTTTAATTAAAAATCTAGCGGAGTTTGAAGAAGAAAACAAAAATTTTTCATCTGTCTACACTGTCAGCCCTCTGTGCATGTGAAAATATATTTATTATTTTCTAAATTAATTTAATGAGTTCCAGATTGTACAGGATGTCATAAAGGAAACAGGATTAAACAAGATAACAAGGAGTTTTTCTTCTCTAAATGAGTTTTACCTAGACACCCCGTGTCGTACTTTTGATCTTAACTGTGTTTCATTTACCACATTGAAGGAGGTTACATAAAGGGTAAAATAATAGAAACTTAATCAGGAAACAGAATTTCTTATTGCTGCATTTTATTACATATTCTTGCCATCTTCTTTAGCCTAATTCTTGAAAATAATAAAAGATGTGTCATTTTAAAATAAGGACAATTGAAACCACATTGCATTATAATTGTGCGTCTTTCTTCTGAACCATCCCAAACGTTTCACACCAATTGATCTTCAGATCAAACTTGTGGATTACTTAAGGGTTGTTGGTGGGGAGTATAAACTTCCTGAACTCTACCTTCTGTAAAATACTAGATAAATATTACTGGCTGGTAAATTTAATTTTACAGATGAAAAACAAACACAAAAAGGCAAAATTAAGTTCTCAGAAATGGACTCTTATTTCCAAAAACCCAATCGAATAACTTTTCTGCTGGAGAATTGTGGCAGAAATTCACTGGCACCATTAGTCAGAGCATAGAGTTTTACAATGAAAATAATATCTTGGAGAGTATTATCATGGCATATAAATGTATAGTTATACTGCACACATGACTGATTTTGTTAATGTAATGCTATTTTCTGGTAGACAAATCTCTGTATATGCTTTATATAACCCATACTGAAATAATTAGTCTATTTAGTAGACACTTGAATTCTGAAACCTTGTCATTTCTGCCATCTTCAATCAAATTGGAAAAGACTTCCAACTTGGCAACAAATTCATCTCCTGAATTTCTGAATAAATACTTTGGAAAGTTGAGTTTACTTCTCTAACATTTTCTCATTTCATTTCCTCATCACCGGCCAGATAATCACCATGGCCACAGCTTTGAAGAAAGAATCATCTATGGAGTAGAAAATAGTAGCACGTTCCTGGAATGCAGTCCAAAATCACAGCGAGCTCTGGTCTATTGGCAATTCCAGAGGCGAAATGAAGAGCGAAAAGAAGAGGTATAGGAAAGAAACTGACTGGATTAATTCTATATGACATATGCTGTTAAGTGACCCCAGCATGGTTGACTTGAGAGGGGAAAAAAAAGTAGTGAATATTTATTCTTTTCTTAACATACCAATACTCATTCATTAAACAAGTATTCATTGAAGGCTGATTTTATCACAGGCTTTGTGATAGGAGTTAGAGAAACAAAGGTGAACTGGTAAGAGTTTTGTCTCAGAAGCTGTTTGGGGATATATTTTAGAGACTTTTTTCTTCCTGGAGTTATCTACAAAACAATTATGTTATCTACATTCATATACAAGAAAAAAATCTGATCCTTCTACTAATTTTAACTTTTGTTCAATTAATTCTGCTCTCCAAACATGTTTTCCTTTCTCCATTAACTTCCTCCTCAAATGGGAAGGGGCAGTTAAGGGAAAGGAGTAGTAGATTTTGGATAAAGGTTCTGAGGTACAGTTATGAACTCTGATGTGAACTGTGCATGTAGTTTCACACAAATCTTCCTCCTCTGTGGATCCATTTATTCCTCTGTAAAATTTTAAAAAACATATACATAGAAAATCTCAGTGAGTACTGTGAGCCTTTAAAACTTTTTAAAAAGTGTTAAATAGGGTAACCATAGTATGTAGGTGATTTGTGAATGTACAATGTGCAGACAATTTTACAAACATAATCTGAATGTAGAAGTAAAAGCCCTTCTGTTATCTCTTTTGACAGTTGAAGCAGTCTTCAAACATGTAATCACATCATATAAATGTTAAGGTTGATTTTATATATTACCAGCTGTGGCTTTCAGAGATCTCTTTTGTAAACTGTATGCAAAATAAAAGTGAGGTTAGACATATTAAATAGCCTATCTTCATGTCACATCTAAGACTTAGGAAATTGAATAAATAAGTAAGCATGCAATCCCATGTTTTTTCTGGTTGCTCAACTGCTGAACTTATTCTCTTTTTCCATCCTTATTTTAAATTTATTCTAATGCTGCATTGTTTTCTAGTATCATGTTTCTATATTTCCAATTCCAATATTCAATGTTAACTTTCACCTATATTTATATAGCTTATTTCAAATTTATAAAGTATATCTTTGTCCTTTCATCCCATTATCTTGATTACTTTAAATTATTATGAGAAATTCTATTAAGACAAGAGACAGCAATATTTTGCAGTGCTTCTTAAAAACAATTGGAAGAAATGTACAACTCTTTTCCCTGATAGTAAAATGCAGTCATTTCTCTTAAACTAGAAATTTTATTAACTGAAAATGTGTCTCAGTACACAGTCTGAATTTTTGCTGAGACAGAGTTTTGGAGCCTATATTTCTTGTAAATATGTATGATTTTACTACATCTTGTCTTTTGCTAGATCAGAGTGGATGATCATATCATTAGGACCGAACAAGGCCTTCTATTGCGTAGTCTGCAGCGGAAGGATTCAGGCAATTACCTCTGTCATGCCGTGGAACACGGATTCATGCAAACTCTTCTTAAAGTGACCCTGGAAGTCATCGACACAGAGCATTTGGAAGAACTTCTTCATAAAGATGATGATGGAGATGGCTCTAAGACCAAAGAAATTTCCAACAGCATGACACCTAGCCAGAAGGTCTGGTACAGAGACTTCATGCAACTCATCAACCACCCCAACCTGAACACAATGGATGAGTTCTGCGAACAAGTTTGGAAAAGGGACCGAAAACAGCGTCGGCAAAGGCCAGGACATACCCAAGGGAACAGTAACAAATGGAAGCACTTACAGGAAAATAAGAAAGGTAGAAACAGGAGGACCCACGAATTTGAGAGGGCACCCAGGAGTGTCTGAGCTGCATTACCTCTAGAAACCTCAAACAAGTAGAAACTTGCCTAGACAATAACTGGAAAAAATGCAATATACATGAACTTTTTTCATGGCATTATGTGGATGTTTACAATGGTGGGAAGTGCACCTGAGTTCCACCAATTATAAATTAAGTCCATGAGTAACTTTACTAACAGGCTTTCTTCCTAATACCAACACTTAATAGAGGTCAGGTGAATGCAGATGTTCACACTAGTGACTTAATGTTTCCTATGAGATTTCACTATACAGGTTTTGCTTTCTTCTTTGCCTGAGAAATAAAAATGTCATTTGCCATGTTGCCATCTAAAGAAGAAAAACTGCATCAGCAAAGCCATTTTATTGAACTAGAAGTTTTAAACTGCATGGATTTACTAAGCTGATGAATATTCCAAAACACTGTTGGATTCAAGCATATTTTTTGTCTACCAGTACTCGTGTTTATATGTACCGGAGGAGTAAGATGATACTGAATTAAACGGTCTGTGGAAATACGAAAAACATAAACCATCCATCATCCAGAAGAAAAATGGAATACACTGATCTACTACTGATGTCTTCTTCCAGCTTTGATCTAAAGATGTATTTTATTAAAACTATAATTTAAATGTACCATGACAAATATGCAGAAAAAAGTAGCTCTTTTCTAAGCTAGAGTAGGTTTTTGTCTTACAATTATTGTGCTATGTAGTTTTTGTTTTTAAAAACTCCAATGTGTGCTGCTTTTTTTAAAACGTTGTTTTCAGTTTTGCAAGAGGAATAACCAATATTGTCCTAGAAACATATATACATCATTAACAACCAATTCCTAAAATCTGGATATAAATTATGCTTTATTTCTCTGAGGAATTAAAAAAAAAACTTCCCCTTCTTCAAATATTATCTAAATTAATTAGAACCTGCATAATGTTCTTAGAAAAACAGAGCATTTAACCCGAAAAAAAAAGAGAAGAAAGAAATAGATTTGTAAATGCATTTTCTTGTACCTAATGGATCCACAAAGAGAAAAGGAACTGCATATTTCATGCAAATAGTAAGCATTGGTTTAATGTTAATAGAAAATGTCTTAATTCTGCGCTTGAATTCCTGCCTGATATTTGAGACATAAAAACTCTCTCTCATGACTCCATTTGGAATTTTATCTGTCACTTAATTTTTTTGAGAAGAGGGAGATCAGTAATATTCAGAACAACCTCCTAAAAGCAAATTTCCCAACTCTGTTTACATTTTTATCAGCTGCCTCTTATCTCACCTTGTTTAAGACAATTATCTGTCTAAAGAACACATGACTCTTTTCAGGTCAATGGGAGTGACTTATACAAACTATTTTCCAGGACACGGCTCACACTTAAAACATGTAAAGCTCTTTGTCTCCTGCAACAACTTATAAAATAAGATAAAAGATTATTAATTAAGGGCTTGCCTGCTTCATTGTCCTAAGATGATTCTTTGAGAATCATTGACTTCAAGATGTATAAGACCTTCAGCATTGCAATGCAGTTTTGCACTGCACTCATCTTTCCAAGAATCCCTCTCTGGGTCCTTCATCACGCACAAAAATGCAAAGGAAACATCTTATTGCTAATTAATGAAAGCAGCATTGAAATTGTAACTCTAGCTGTCTTGGGATTCTAATTAACTCAGCATTAATTTCTCACCTCAGACTACAGTGAACTTTTTTTGAATTCTCTATCAGCTGAAATATTCACAGATGGAAGCTCATGTTTCAGTTTTAATGATTACTTTGAATAAATGATTTTTTGACGTTTGTTTCAAATGGGAGCCTAAAAATATTCTACATTCAATTTTAGGCTCCAATGATTAATACAATGTTACTTTTAGAAGTACATCCTCAAATGGTAGCTAAATTTTAAATTGTTTGAAGGAGAGACTCCTGTAGAGGAAAAAAAAAAAAAATGAGATATAAATCAAAAAACCAAGAGTGCTCCAAAAATAGGTCATTTAAAAATTTCTCATAGAGTATCTTTACTAAAATTCGGTGTTGCATTTTATTCTAAATTTGTAGCTGAAACAAATTTATTTGCAATAACAGAAGTATCTTATTATTAGTCCTCAAAAATAAAGGATTTGAAGGGGTAGAGATTGTATAACTTCAGGGATGCCTTCCAATATCTGAATGCATTTTGTTTAGCATTATGAAATACCCATAGAAAGAATGTGTAGATTTCAACTAACAGAAACAAAAACAAATCCACTGACATGTCTTCATAAATCAGGTCTAAGTTTTCGAAGAAAATTATAGATATAACATGCAGGTAAATAAGTCTTATTACAGTCATAATCTTCTGCCAATGGGTATTGAGGTGGGCAGTTTGCACAAAAAGTAATTAATGTCCCATTTAATTCAGTTTCAATAGACTTTGGCTTATGCATGTATCATCAGAGTTGAAACTTTGTTAAGAGACTCGTGTGACCTTGAACAGATTATTACAGCAATCTTAAAATAGGAAAAAGGTACAGCACAGCAGAGAAATTATGGCCCAGTTGAAATCAAATGCAAAATGTAAATGTACACTTACTGCTACATTTTATGTATTATTTAGTGATTTTCAGTGGTATGTGTTTAATATTTTTGCTACCTACACATTAGGCAACAGAGATGTACATAATTTTGAAAAGAAGAGGAAGGACAGTGTAAAATGCAACTTTTTGTAGGTACTCCATTTCAGTGTGTTCAACGTCATCCTAAAATGCAAGATTTTCCCACATAGGTAACAAGGTGGCTTATGTGCTATTTAAGGGCAGAAGCTGTGTGCCCATTCAATCAGCATGTTTTTTTGCCAGGTAGTAAATACGTTCCATATCTGTATTTATCATTGCATTTCAGATGGGAACTAGAAAACTGGAGAGAAAAATGTAATGAAACTGCTGCTGTAAATTATTCCTTTTAGCATGTATTCAGTTGCTAAATACACATTTCTTCAAAATATTTGAATTCAGATGTCTTTACTATTCCATGTAGCATATAGTGTCAAGGAACATAAGTTTAGAAAAGGTTGAGAACCAAAGTCAGGTTGCTAGCAGATTTCTTCATTGTAGTCATCTGTAAACTGGGCTCTATACTTATGGAGATGATGTGAATTTAATGCCCTTTAAATTAAATACTGTTATTTTATGCCATACTTAAAAAGCAAATATGGGGATGAAATTCTATAGTGTGTCATTATCATAATCAGTTTGGTTTCATTCTGGATCTACAAAGACGCCTGATAATTGTTATTGAAGTTGCCTATCCTGAAGGTCATAAGCAAGCATTTTATTAATATGGAGTGTTCAGTATAACATTTTGAAATCTTTGTTTTATGAATTCATTTTTTAAACACAATCTGTGTTCACTTTAATGGTAATCTATCAGGTTTCATGGCTTCAAAGACACACTTAACAAATAGGATTCAACATCAATGTTATAATGTGTTAGAGATAAATTGGCCTAATGCCAAAGACATCCATGCTTTTTAATTTTGTTTGTAATAATTAAAGTCAATGTTAATGTTTGCAAAATACATGTTTCCATAAAGAAGAAAACATTTTTCAAAAAGTCTGCAAAATCCTATTAGTTTGATTTGTAACAATTTTTATAGTAATTAATTAAAGAAACATACTTTTTAAAGTTAATATACTAAGAGGACCTATACATGAAAGAGAGAAAGAAGCCACAGAAATGGTGCCTCATATAGTATGTCCATTTTCACAGTCAACCTGATCAAAGAAGACAGCTTGGTTTTCATTTCAAACATGCAAGCACACACAGGCAGAGGCAGAGGTACCAAATCAAACTAAACTAAAAAAAAAAAAAAAAAGGATTTTGAATGTAAAGGATTTGGGCTTTTATTTTATTTTATTTTTTAACATCTTTTTTGGAGTATAATTGCTTTACAGTGGTGTGTTACTTTCTGCTTTATGACAAAGTGAATCAGTTATACGTATACATATATCGCCATATCTCCTCTCACTTGCATCTCCCTCCCACCCTCCCTATCCCACCCCTCTAGGTGGTCACAAAGCACCGAGCTGATCTCCCGGTGCTATGTGGCTGCTTTCCACTAGCTATCTATTTTACATTTGGTAGTGTATATATGTCCATGCCACTCTCTCACTTTGTCCCAGCTTACCCTTCCCCCTCCCTATGTCCTCAAGTCCATTTTCTACGGCTGCGTCTTTATTCCTGTCGTGCCCCTAGGTTCTTCAGAACCATTTTTTTTTTTTTTAGATTCCATATATATGTGTTAGCATACGTTGTTTTTCTCTTTCTGACTTACTTCACTCTGTATGACAGACTCTAGGTCCATCCACCTCACCACAAATAATTTCTTTTCTTTTTATGGCTGAGTAATATTCCATTGTATGTATGTGCCACATCTTCTTTATCCATTATCTGTTGATGGGCACTTAGGTTGCTTCCATGTCCTGGCTATTGTAAATAGAGCTGCAATGAACATTGTGGTACATGCCTCTTTTTGAATTATGATTTTCTCAGGGTATATGCCCAGTAGTGGGATTGCTGGGTCACATGGTAGTTCTATTTTTAGTTTTTTAAGGAACCTCCATACTCTTCTCCATAGTGGCTGTATCAACTTACATTACCCCCAGTAGTGCAAGAGGGTTCCCTTTTCTCCACACCCTCTCCAGCATTTATTGTTTCTAGATTTTTTGATGATGGCCATTCTGACTGGTGTGAGGTGATACCTCATTGTAGTTTTGATTTGCATTTCTCTAATTATTAGTGATGTTGAGCATCCTTTCATGTGTTTGTTGTCAATCTGTATATCTTCTTTGGAGAAATGTCTATTTGGGTCTTCTGCCCATTTTTGGATTGGGTTGTTTGGTTTCCTGGTGTGTATGAGCTACATGAGCTGTTTGGTTTCCTGATATGTATGAGCTAAATTTTGGAGATTAATCCTTTGTCAGTTGCTTCGTTTGCAAATATTTTCTTCCATTCTGAGAGTTGTCTTTTCGTCTTGTTTACGGTTTCCTTTGCTGTGCAAAAGCTTTGAAGTTTCGTTAGGTCCCATTTGTTTATTTTTATTTCCATTTCTCTAAGAGGTGGGTCAAAAAGGATCTTGCTGTGGTTTATGTCATACAGTGTTCTGCCTATGTTTTCATCTAAGAGTTTGATAGTTTCTCGCCTTACATTTAGGTCTTTAATCCATTTTGAGCTTATTTTTGTGTATGGTGTTAGGGAGTGATCTAATCTCATACTTGTACATGTACCTGTCCAGTTTTCCCAGCACCACTTATTGAAGAGGCTGTCCTTCCTCCACTGTACATTCCTGCCTCCTTTATCAAAGATAAGGTGACCATATGTGCATGTCTTTATCTCTGGGCTTTCTATCCTGTTCCATTGATCTATATTTCTGTTTTTGTGCCAGTACCATACTGTCTTGATTACTGTAGCTTTGTAGTATAGTCTGAAGTCAGGGAGCCTGATTCCTCCAGCTCCATTTTTCTTTCTCCAGATTGCCTTGGCTATTTGGGGTCTTCTGTGTCTCCATACAAATTTTAAGATTTTTTGTTCTACTTCTTTGAAAAATGCCATTGGTAGTTTGATAGGGATTGGATTGAATCAGTAGATTGCTTTGGATAGAATAGTCATTTTCACAGTGTTCATTCTTCCAATACAAGAACATGGTATATCTCTCCATCTATTTGTATCATCTTTAATTTCTAAAGAAATTAATCAGTGTCTTATAGTTTTCTGCATACAGGTCTTTTGTGTCCTTAGGTAAGTTTATTCCTAGGTATTTTATTCTTTTTGTTGCAGTGGTAAATGGGAGTGTTTCCTTAATTTCTCTTTCAGATTTTTCAATATTAGTGTATAGGAATGCAAGAGATCTGTGCATTAATTTTGTATCCTGCTACCAGGTTCATTGATTAGCTCTAGTAGTTGTCTTTTAACATCTTTAGGATTCTCTATGTAGAGGATCATGTCTTCTGCAAACAGTGACAGCTTTACTTCTTCTTTTCCAGTTTTTATTTCTTTTTCTTCTCTGATCACTCTGGCTAGGACCTCCAAAACTATGTTGAATAATTGTGGTGAGAGTGGACATCCTTGTCTTTTTCGTGATCTTAGAGGTCATGATTTCATTTTTCACCATTGAGAATGATGTTTGCTTTGGGTTTGTTGTATATGGCCTTTATTATGTTGAGATAAGTTCTCTCTTTGCTCACTTTCTGGAGAGTTTTTATCATAAATGGGTGTTGAATTTTGTCAGAAGCTTTTTCTGCATCTATTGAGATGATCATATGGTTTTTATCCTTCAATTTGTTAATATGGGGTATCACATTGATTGATTTGCATATATTGAAGAATCCTTGCATTCCTAGGATAACCCCCACTTGATTATGGTGTATGATCCTTTTAATGTGCTGTTGGATTCTGTTTGCTAGTATTTGTTGAATATTTTCACGTCTATGTTCATCTGTGATATTGGTCTGTAGTTTTCCTTTTTTGTGAAATCTTTGTCTGGTTTTGGTATCAGGGTGATGGTGGTCTCGTAGAATGCATTTGGGAGTGTTCCTCCCTTTGCTGTATTTTGGAATAGTTTGAGAATATAGGTGTTAGCTCTTCTCTAAATGTTTGATAGAATTCATCTGTGAAGCCATCTGGTCCTGGACTTCTGTTTGTTGGAAGATTTTTAATCACAGTCTCAATTTCAGTGCTTGTGATTGGTCTGTTTATACTTTCTATTTCTTCCCGGTTCAGTCTCGGAGCGTTGTGCTTTTCTTAGAATTTGTCGATTTCTTCCAGGTTGTCCATTTTATTGGCATAGAGTTGCTTGTAGTAATGTCTCATGATCCTCTGTATTTCTGCAGTGTCAGTTGTTACTTCTCCTTTTCATTTCTAATTCTATTGATTTGAGTCTTCTCCCTTTTTTTCTTGATGAATCTGGCTATTGGTTTATCAATTTTGTTTATCTTCTCTAAGAACCAGCTTTTAGTTTTATTGATCTTTGCTATTGTTTCCTTCATTTTCATTTATTTCTGATCTGATCTTTATGATTTCTTTCCTTCTGCTAACTTTGGGGTTTTTTTGTTCTTCTTTCTCTAAGTGCTTTAGCTGTAAGTTTAGGTTGTTTATTTGAGATGATTCTTGAGGTAGGATTGTATTGCTAAAACCTTCTCTCTTAGAACTGCTTTTGCTGCATCCCATAGGTTTTGGGTCGTCATGTTTTCATTGTCATTTGTTTCTAGGTATTTTTTTGATTTCCTCTTTGATTTCTTCAGTGAACTCTTGGTTATTTAGTAGTGTATTGTTTAGCCTCCATGTGTTTTTATTTTTTACAGATTTTTTCCTGTAATTGATATCTAGTCTCATAGCATTGTGGTTGGAAAAGATACTTGATACGATTTCAGTTTTCTTAAATTTACCAAGGCTTGATTTGTGACCCAAGATATGATCTATCCTGGAGAATGTTCCATGAGCATTTGAGAAGAATGTGTATTCTGTTGTTTTTGGATGGAATGTCCAATAAATATCAATTAAGTCCATCTTGTTTAATGTATCATTTAAAGCTTGTGTTTCCTTATTTATTTTCATTTTGGATGATCTGTCCATTGGTGAAAGTGTCGTATTAAAGTCCCCTACTATGATTGTGTTTCTGTCAGTTTCCCCTTTTATGGCTGTTCACATTTGCCTGATGTATTGAGGTGCTCCTGTGTTGGGTGCATAAATATTTACAATGGTTATATCTTCTTCTTGGATTGATCATTTCATCATTATGTAGTGTCCTTCTTTGTCTCTTGTAATAGTCTTTATTTTAAAGTCTATTTTGTCTGGTATGAGAATTGCTACTCCAGCTTTCTTTTGATTTCCATTTGCATGGAATATCTTTTTCCATCCCCTCACTTTCAGTCTGTATGTGTCCCTAGGTCTGAAGTGGGTCTCTTGTAGACAGCATATATACGGGTCTTGTTTTTGTATCCATTCAACCAGTCTGTGTCTTTTGATTGGAGCATTTAATCCATTTACACTTAAGGTAGTTATCAATATGCATGTTCCTATTACCATTTTCTTAATTGTTTTTAGTTTGTTATTGTAGGTCTTTTCCTTCTCTTGTGTTTCCTGCCTAGAGAAGTTCCTTTAGCATTTGTTGTAGAGCTGGTTTGGTGGTGCTGAATTCTCTTAGGTTTTGCTTGTCTGTAAAGATTTTAATTTCTCCGTGGAATCTGAAAGAGATCCTTGCTGTGTAGAGTTATGTTGTTATGTAGGTTTTTCACTTTCATCACTTTAAATATGTCCTGCCACTCCCTTCTGGCTTGCAGAGTTTCTGCTGACAGATCAGCTGTTAATCTCATGGGGATTCCCTTGTATGTTATTTGTTGCTTTTCCCTTGCTGCTTTTAATACTTTTTCTTTGTATTTAATTTTTCATAGTTTGATTAATATGTCTTGGCATGTTTCTCCTTGGATTTATTCTGCATGGGACTTCTTGCGCTTCCTGGACTTGATTGACTATTTCCTTTCCCATACTGGGAAGTTTTCAACTATAATCTCTTCAGATATTTTCTCAGTCCCTTTCTTTTAGTCTTCTTCTTCTGGGACTGCTATAATTCGAATGTTGGTCCATTTAATGTTGTCCCAGAGGTCTCTGAGATTGTCCTCAATTCTTTTCATTCTTTTTTTCTTTATTCTGCTGTGCGGTAGTTTTTTACACTATTTTACCTTCCACATCACGTATCCATTCTTCTGCCTTAGTTATTCTGCTATTGTTTCCTTCTAGAGAATTTTTAATTTCATTTATTGTGGTGTTCATCATTGTTTTTTTTTTGCTCTTTAGTTCTTCTAGGTCCTTGCTAAACATTTCCTGTATTTTCTCCATTCTATTTCCAAGGTTTTGGATCATCTTTACTGTCATTACTCTGAATTCCTTTTCAGGTAGACTGCCTATTTCCTCTTCATTTGTTTGGTCTGCTGAGTTTTTACCTTGCTCCTTCATCTGCTGTGTGTTTCTCTGTCTTCTTATTTTGCTTCGCTTACTGTGTTTGGGGTCTCCTTTTCGCAGGTTGCAGGTTCATAGTTTCTCTTGTTTTTGGTGTCTGCCCCCAGAGGGTAAGGTTGGTTCAGTGGGTTGTGTAGGGTTCCTGGTGGAGGGGACTGGTGCCTGTTTTCTCGTGGATGAGGCTGTATCTTGTCTTTCTAATGGGCAGGAACACATCTGGTTGTGTGTTTTGGAGTGTCTGTGAACTTATTATGATCTTAGGCAGCCTCTCTGCCAATGGGTGGGGTTGTGTTCCTGTCTTGCTAGTTGTTTGGCATAGGGCGTCCAGCACTGTAACTTTCTGGTCGTTGAGTAGAGCTAGGTCTTAGCATTGAGATGGACATCTCTTTGAGAGCTTTCGCCATTTGATGTTACCTGGAGCCGGGAAGTCTCTGGTGGGCCAATGTCTCCCACCTCAGAAGCACAGACCTGACACCCAGCTGGAGCACCAAGACCCAGCTGATAATAAAGAAGTACACAGGGAGAGATCAGGAAGGGTCCCGAGCAGAGGAACTTCTGACTCTGTGAAATTGGGATGCACCATGCTCCCAGCATGTGGACATGCTCACCAACTCCAAAGCTCTCCTACTTGGGCTTTTAGACGTTTTGTTCTTGAGAACCAGATTCCTACCCTTTCTATTAAATTCTACTGATAGGTCTTGTCTACCTGCTATGTGCTAGGCACTGGTAGGTGATGAGGATGCTAACATGAATGTGGCATAACCCTTGTCCTCAAGAGCTTCCAATGAAATAAAACAGATTGTAATTTGACTTACCATCATCTTATCTGGCCAAGCTTTCCAGATCCTCCCATTCCTGCACTGAACTAACCATCTTCTCTGCACTAAATCTGTGCCTTGTATATAATTTTTATTGCCACACTTATCAGAAGAGTTTAACTTCTTTGTTTCCAGCCCTGTCACCTTTTCTAGACTGTGAGCTCCTTGAGGGCAGGGTTTGTATCTAATTTATCTCTGCCCTCAGTGCCTAGCATGATGACTGACACAGGGAAGGATCTCTTTATATTGTTGCAGGAAAGAATCAGGTTACACTGTGATGAGTGACAAATGCAAACTCATAATAAAAGTGCTCTGGGGCTGGCCAGCTTTCCCAACACCATTTGGTGAAGAGACTGTCTTCTCCATTGTATATTCTTGCCTCCTTTTTTGAAGATTAATTGATCATAGGTTTGTGGATTTATTCCTGGGCTCTCTATTCTGTTCCATTGATCTGCATGTCTGTTTTTGTGCCAATACCATGCTGTTCTGATTACTGTAGCTTTGTAGTGTTGTCTGAAGTCTGAGAGGGTTATGCCTCCAGCTTTGTTTGTTTTCCTCAGGATTGCTTTTGCAATCTGGGTCTTTTGTGGTTCCATATAAGTTTTAGGATTATTTGTTCCAGTTCCGTGAAAAATGTAATGGGTAATTTGATAGGGATCACATTAAATCTGTAGATTCTTAAGGTAGTATGGCCATTTTAACAATATTAATCTTCCAATCCAAGAGCATGGGATATCTCTCCATTTCTTTGAATCATCGTCGGTTTCCATTATCAATGTTTTATAGTTCTCAGCGTATAGGTCTTTCAGCTCCTTGGTTAGGTTTATTCCTAGGAATTTTATTTTTTGACCTGAATTTTAAATGGGATTGTTTTACTTTTTCTTTCTCATATTAACTGTTAGTATAAAGAAATACAACAGATTTCTGTATATTAATCTTGTATCCTGCTACCTTGCTAAATTCATTTATTAATTCTAATAGTTTTTGTGTGTGGTGTTTAAGGTTTTCTGTATAGAGTATCATGTCATCTGCATATAACGACAGTTTTACCTCTTCCTTTCCAATTTGGACACCTTTTATTTCCTTTTTTAGAACACTCTCTCACACTGTATACAAAAATAAACTCAAAATGGTTTAAAGACCTAAATATAAGACATGACACCATAAAACTCCTAGAAGAGAACATAAGCAAAACATTCTCTGACATAAATTATAGCAATATTTTCTTAGATCAGTCTCCCAAGGCAAAAGAATTAAAAGCAAAAATAAACAGGCGGGACCTAATCAAACTTAATAGCTTTTGCACAGCAAAGGAAATCATCAACAAAATGAAAAAACCTATGGAATGGAAGAAAATATTTGCAAACAATGTGACTAACAAGGGGTTAATAGCCAAAACATACGAACAGCTCATAGAACTCAATATCGGAAGAACAAACAACCCAATCAAAAAATGGGCAGAGGGGCTTCCCTGGTGGCACAGTAGTTGACAGTCCACCTGCCAATGCAGGGGACACAGGTTCGTGTCCCGGTCCGCAAAATGTCTACAAATAATAAATGCTGGAGTGTATGGCGAAAAGGGAACCCTCCTGCACTGTTGGTGGGAATGTAAATTGGTGCAGCCACTATGGAGAACAGTATGGAGGTTCTTTACAAAACTAAAAATAGAGTTACTATATAATCCAGTAATCCCACTTCTGGGCATATATCCAGAAAAGATGAAAACTCTAATTTGAAAAGATACATGCACCCCAATGTTCATAGCAGCACTATTTACAATAGGCAAGACATGGAAACAACCCAAGTGCCCATCAACAGACGATTGGTTTAAGAAGATACGGCATACACACACACACACACACACACACACACACACACACACACACACACACACACACACAGTGGAATATTACTCAGCCATAACAAAGAATGAAATGTCATTTGCAGCAACATGAATGGACATAGAGGTTATCATACTAAGTGAAGTAAATCAAACGAGAAAAGACAAATATTATACTACTTATATGTGGAATCTAAAAATAATACAAATGAATTTATTTACAAAACAGAAACAGACTCACAGACTTCAAAAACAAGCTTATGGTTACCAAAGGGGAAATGGAGGGGGGAAGAGGGATAACTTAGGAGTATGGAATTAACAGATAGACACTACTATATATAAAATTGATAACAAGGATTTTCTGTATAACACAGTTATATTCAACATCTTGTGATAACCAATAATGGAAAAATCTGAAATATATATGTAAAACTGAATCATTTTGCTGTACACCTGAAACTAACACAATATTGTAAATCAAATATACTTCAGATTTTTGTTTTTCTTTTAAAGTGCTATGGGATCAAAGAGGAGGGAAGAATTAATTTGGTGAGAGAGATCATGGAAAGCTTCAGAAAAGAAGTGACACAAGCTATGAAATGAAATATAAGACAGGTTTGCCCAGATGAAGTAAAAGAAGTCAGTCTGGGCAGAAGGAATAAGGGGATTGGAAGAAAGGTATGAAAAAATGCTTTTATTTTGAGAACAAATATTCCAAATGGAAAGAGCATGGAATTCATAAAAGTAAAATGTCCCACTATTATGAGTCAAAGTGGTGCAATTTGTTTGGATTTTACTGGATTTTGGCTTATTGTCCTCTATTTGTAGCTCATATTCTCATCACTGGCACATGGTGTCATTCACTCTGCTTCTTTATACTCCCTACCCACCCTTCCCTCTCCCTACCTGTCTTCCCTCTTAACGTTGACCTCTTTTGTCTTCACTCAGCTGGAGTCATAGCACTGGCCTGTGTTCCCATGATCACCTTCAAATTAATCTTTATGCCATAATCTCTTTGCTAGTTCAAGTGACCACAGGCCAGCTGAAATTTGGAATTCCACAGATGAATGGCTGAGAGAAGATAGCTTCATCAGGTTGGCCCCTCTCTTTCTCTTATATTTCACCTACCTTCAGCATTAACTTACCCATCTAGTACTAGACTGCTAGGTCACAGCGTCCAACATTGCCTAGCTAATTAGCAAGGAACCTCACAAAAAAGACTTCACCAAAGATAGCATTGAAATAGGAAACCTGTATTTGTTCAGTGGATGCCCTAGATGGAGTACTTCACAGTTAAACAATGATGCAGGTGAAGTTAGCACACGTACTTGACAGGAAAAGACTCCTTTTTTTTCAAACAAAAAAAGAAAAAGTTAAAAAAAACAGTCACATCTTGAATCCGTCAAATCCACCCCACCGTTATATTATACTGTCAAGTTTTTTCTCCTATAACAAAAAGAATGTATTTTATTTCCCTTAATCTAAACATTATACTTGTAGACACAGTGTTTATTTATACAGTACCTAAGCAAAAGTTTTCATAAATGTGTTCAAGTCATCACAGTTTGGGTAATTTTGAAGATTCAACTTCCATCCTCTCTTTGTAAACCTCACTGAAGAATTAGATGTCAGGTAAATACAGATTTTTAAAATCCATGTTATTTGTGTAGCCCAGTTCTTAATGTTTTGACTGTTTTGTTAATCACTAAGTCCAGAGTGGCTTACACTTTTTTAGACAGTTTTGTGTCAAAAATCAAACATCTTTTCCACTTTAGGATTTGTTTACTGCATGTCAATTTTTAGGGGGGTTGCACCTTTGAATTTCTAAAAAAGAATGAATTTTATTAAGTCCTCAAATATTTTATATGCAATGATCTGAATTGCTGGTAAATGTCAACAAATTAATACAGATCTCCACATACCATTTAATAAATTCTACTTGAATTTAGACACTGACTAAAGATGGTACCTCTATGTTACATTGTTGGCATCTACCAATTTCAGAAACATTGCTCATTTTCTTTGCATTACTTTTGATTCTAAGTGTATGTTTGTTGAAGTTAATTTTACTGTATTTGGTTCAGGAAGCAGATTAAATTTATTACCTGGTGAATATTATACAGCATCAGAAATAACTAATATTAAAAGTAGTAGTCATCATAGATACAGTAGTACTAGCAATAATGATATTAAGTGTTTATAACATACTGTTTTCTTTACTAAGTGCTTTATTTGTATTGCTTTATATAATTAACACAACAGCTCCACAAACCCTATATTTTATCCCTATTTAATCAATAAAGAAACTCTGGCACAGAGTGGTTAGATAACTATTATAATTACCCAATTTACACAACCAAAAGCTATAGAAATAGAGTTCTAACCCAAGTACAATCCCTGATTACTTGTGTTTCTAGAAAGATAAGTAGTTAATGTAAATATTATTTAAGATACCAAGCTGTACAGAAACAAAGAAAGATTATGATGTCCAAAAGCTTTAGAAGATGAAGGAGGGGACAGGATCTGAGTTGACCAAGGAAGCAGGGAACGCCTTCTTCATAAGGCAAGATAGACAGTCAAGGGGCTTTACAGGCCAGGTCTTCTCCTTTACTTGGTGGGTGTCTTTGGACTTTTTTTTTTTTTAATCAATACTTCCCTAGGCCTCAGTGCTCCTATCTATAAAATAGATAATACCTCAGTTTTATTCATCAGTATAAAAGAGATGATAGAGAGCTTATTCATAGAGTTGGGGTAATAATTAACATTGATATATGACACTTACTGCTAACACTGACATTTATTCACTTTTCTCTATTTCTGTCCTGACAATGATAAAAAAAATTACGCTCTTCCTTGTTAAATGAAAGAATAAAAAAATGCTCTTGGTCATGTCTACTGCCACCCTCTCTAGTCATTCATCCCTCCACTTCTTGTCTTGGTTTCTTGTACTTACAGTTTCTCCCTCTTCCATTCTAATGTAATAATTGTAACAATAACAATAATTTCTCTCATTTATACTATTCATTTGAGCAGTTTTCTACTTGCCTTTTTGAATAAGAATTCTCAAAAGATATTCTAGGGGATTCCCAATTAAAGATAAATAATTTATGTGTTTGACTTCTATCCTCTTGTAAAACCTCATTAAATTAATATACAACAGATTTATCTTAGTTTCCATCTAGGTCAACTTTTAATTCCCAGTTTTTTGGGCTTCTGTCTGTCTGCCATCATCATCACAGAAGATGTATTCTAAAGGTGAATAACCCAATTGTTCTGTACTAAGTAATCACTTGTATATATATATGTATTTTTTATATATGGTTTCCACAGTTAGCATTTTCAAGCTTGGAAAGAAAACATTTCTCTATACATTATTTCATGAACCCTCTTCCAGAAAACAAAATAATTCTTTTTATATAGGCTCAAGTATATAAACCATACTGCATTGTGTGCCTTTATATATGAAAACTCCTTGAGATGTGGTCTGAGCAATCACATGTGCTGATAAAGAACTTTCAAAAATAGAATCAGAGTTAGAAAATACATTGTATAGAAGAAATTTTATTTCTTGTAGTAAGATGTAATTTAAAATACAAGAACAGGCATTTACTCATAGTCTCTAAAGAACACATGAAAAAGAGCACTACCATCATTCGCACCTCCAAAGATAATAATCTGTGCAAAATTACTCCCTTTAGAAAGTAGAGATGAAAAGAAACATGAGACCTCGTAACCCTGCCAAGCTAAGGATGAACATAAGAAGTAAACCACATGTACTGTGGGAGGCAAAGCCACAGCGGAACTGTTAGGCAAAAATAAGACCAAGCTGTGACGTGGTCCAGAGGCTCACTAACAGGAAGTTCTCAGAAGCATCTGACGGGCCTCGAGGTCTGATAGGAATCGATAAAAGTTCCGAAAGTGTGGACACTGATTGGGTCCAATTGTTTGGTAATTCTCCTTAAAGAGTTGCTTTTTGTTTGAAGCACTGTCCTCCTTCAACTCTATCTTGGAAATTGATAAAAAGCAGCATAAAGAGATGAAATAACAGTGCAGGCTTTGAAGTAGAATTATTCTATTCATATGAACTTCAAGAGAACATTTGGGCTGATCCCTAGAAAAGACTACTATATATATTAGACAAGCTGGAAGGGGGAAAAGAATAAGGACTGTAAAAAAGTGTTTTATACTGTCCCTAAATGAAAAGACCATTAAGTTCAAAACTCAATGGGCAGTATATATATTCATGGTAGAACTGAAGATGATTTTCAGAGAAAACTAAACTAGACTTTTTTTTTATTTTTGGAGTTATAAATTGCAAAACAAGTATTTTATTTTTATTTTATTATTTATTTTTAACATCTTTATTGGAGTATAATTGCTTTACAGTGTTGTGTTAGTTTCTGCTGTACAACAAAGTGAATCAGCTATATGCATACATATATCCCCATATCCGCTCCCTCTTGCGTCTCCCTCCCACCCTCCCTATCCCACCCCTCTAGGTGGTCACAAAGCACCGAGCTGACCTCCTTGTGCTATGCGGCTGCTCCCCACTAGCTATCTGTTTTACATTTGGTAGTGTATATATGTCCATGCCACTGTCTCACTTCGTCCCAGCTTACCCTTCCCCCTCCCCGTGTCCTCACGTCTAGAGTTTCTTTTATACCTCAAATTTAGGTCTACTCTCTGGACATCTCTCCAGGCTCTGTGTTTCTCAGTATCTGATCAGTCCTGCTATGTTTAAATGCCTTGCACTGAATACAACACCACTTACCTTGTATGCTCAGCTTCCTTTTATTGACCACATGATGACTTAACATATTTAACAAAACATTAAGGGATGGGAAGATACTGCTCCAAAATAAGAAATTTTAAGAGCATAAGGAGGAGAAATCTCAAATATTGTGAGAGTGTGATGCAAGAGAGAATGGGAGCTGGGAAGGCAAGGGAAGAAAGTGCATGGATCTTCAAAGGAAGTAAAAGCGTCCAGGAACACCGGTATCATCTCTTTTATTAACAGTGCGAATGCTTGGGTTCCTATCTACTTTCTCATTTTATTCTTCTGGGGATCCCAGTCTTATGTGCTATCCGTCTGTATTTAACTTGTCTACTTTGGTCAACCATTCACTAAGTCCAGCTACTCAAAACACATGGTGAAAGTGTGGGCTACCAACATTGGCATCACCTGGGAGCTTATGAAACTACAGATACCTAAGACACTCCCCAGACCTACTGAATCCGAACTAGCATTTTAGCTCAATCCCCAGATCGTGTTTGATCAGCAGTACTCTGACTCATTTCTATAGATTTGGATCTCATTCTCTTTCAGGCACACACATTTAGCTCGCTTTTCCTGTATTTCATGGCTGATTTCTCAAGACTTCACTGGCCCAGTGGCTCCACACAGGCGTTATCCTGTCTTTGTCCTACAAAGGCTAATCTGCTTCCAGGGTCTATGGGCTCCAGGGGCCTGAGACCAGTCACCAAGATGTCTCAGCCTTGGGATATCAGGTAAAAATTACATATTCCACTAATTAAGAGAAACTGTTACATATTTCAAGAATAACTGTGATGGAAATTGACAGAAACTTGTTGTATTTTAAGTAATATTTACCTATCAGTGGTAGAGGCTAGATTGGAGGTGGGAGAATCTTACTTGGAAGCTATTTCTACTCTTCAGATTTTTTAAAGTGTTGCTCCCTGTGTTTGTTTAGTTTGGGGTTTTTTGTGGGGTTTTTTTTGTTTTTTGGTTAAAAAATAGTATGCAAAACTTCAACTGTATAAATAGTTTTATCTAGTTTTTGAGTAACATTCTTAGGAGAGGGAGTGTAATGCAATGAGAGTGTATACTTTATAGATAATATCATCATCTCATTTCCTTTAGATTCCCTAGGATAACGCAGGTACACATTTTCCTGGAATATTTCAGCATTAGGCTTCCTGAAATTTGGCAGCAGTGTGAGTGACTTCTTGAATTTCTCAACCATTTTTTCCCATTAATCTTATAGTATTTAAATTCTATGAAGAAGATACAGTAACTTAAATACTTCCTATAAATAGAACTACTCAGATTACCAACAGAAAGACTTCTTAAAATTAAATATGCGGTTTAGCAAAATAGTGATCAAAGGCTATTTCCGTAGAATATTTTGGTGCCATTAAATCCCAGTATTGTGTGCAGAGCTAATACTTAAAAGTATAACCAGCTTTAACAGTGTACGCATGTGTACATGCCATATATTTCCAAGATTTATTTTTCACTTCATCTTGGGTGGTCTACTACTGCCTTTTACACTACAACCAACTGATCCCAAAGTTCAGGGTTATTGAAAAGCATCATAAATAAAATCCATGTGTGCATTGTTTAAGTACCAGATGATACTTACAAAGGTTTCAGCAACTTTGCCAGTTCACTGCCAGCAAAAATTATCGATCTCTACCGATAGTTGTACAATCACAAATGTTTCTGTAAGGTTGAATTCACCCCGATAATCTTTCCTGGCAAATTCTAGTAGGATTGTGAAAGAATTATATTATTTATGTTGCATTCACTGTTGCATGTCAAAGCAGCAGATACTATCTGTTTAAAGCAGGCCTTGAACTTCTTGTTGGACTACCTATTGTCACAGAGCTATACATTCTTAAGGAAAGAATGTCTGTCCTTAAGAGAAAGTCTCTATGCTGTTTTTTCTATGAAAATAGTTTATTGATTAGCAGCAGTGTGTGAGCCTATTAAAAATCACTTCCAAAAAAAAAAAATTTAGTACTGAAGTATTAGATGTTTTATGTCAATGAGATTTCAGGAAGTGGGGACTTTAAATTAAAGCTCAAGGGAGTTTCCGGTCATGGAGTTTAAAAAGTGCAGTTTTCTCTTAAGCTCTCTGTAAATCATCTTAAAACACTGCTGATTTGCTAATGTGTAACACAGACTTCTAGATTTTTGTTGGGTAAAAAGGGATAAATCGGGAGCAATGGGAATGGGAGCCTGGGGGCAATTTGAGGTACAGGAATGTTTCCAAAGCAGTTTTTGAACAGTTGTAAGGACAAAATGAAGTCACTACCAAAGAGGTGCTAGTTTACAGTCCCAGAGTCATGAAACATAAGCGTTGCATTTTGTACCGCTGAGTATCAGCTTCTTGATGTGACTTAATAGCAGGTTATATTTTTAGCACAAAAGGATAACCCTTGGATAAAATCTCGTATAGCATCAACAGATATGTCATTAGCCAAAACCCAGTGTTAAAGAATTTAAAACCCCAAATCTCCATTGATAGCTAATAACCTACTCCAGTCTCAGGTCACTTTGGCAAATGTGTTGTCCTAAGTTACATTTGTGACGGTTTCCTTGAACCTTTAGGAGTTGTTTCCTTGGCCAGGTACAGTGAACAATCCATGTTTTTTATTGGTCAGTTCCGCTGCTGTTCACCATAGAATAGCGGCCAGTAGCTTATAACGTATAAATGTTATGTAAAGTGGTCAAGGTTTTAATCAGTCGGAAGTATTGGCAAATTAGAAGAACTACACTTTCCAGGAGGCTCATTATCCTTTCCACTTTGGGGCTGAAGAGAGGACCACATAGGACAAGGTTAGAGGACTCTGACCACTTTCAGAGAAAACAGGTATCTCCCCAAGCAAAAGCAAGAGCTACATGTGGGTGAGAGGTCAGAGGAGATACCAGAAAGTGGAAGTAGGAAGAGAAGTGGAAAAGAAGGTGGATAGGGAGCTAACTTAACCTTCTTTCCTTTAGGAAATCTAAATTCTCAAAAGGAAATTTACAGTGAAGCTACAGGAAGATAATTTTAGAATTTGGGTTAATCTGAGAAACGACATGATTAAGGGATTGATTCAGGGAGTTGCTTGTCTAGCTGGAAATACAGATTCTCAAGTCTTGGGTTGTTTTATCTAGGTTCTAAAGAGCTGTGTGTATGTGCTTGTGTGTGTGTGTGTGTGTGTGTGTGTGTGTGTGAGATAGTGTGTGTGTGTGTCAGTTCAAACATATCCAAACTAATAACCCTCTCTCTATTTATTCAAATTTTAAAGAAGGTAACTTGTAGAACTCTTATTTTCAAAGTTTAAATTGCTTGTTGGGAATCTACAGTGTTTAGGTCTCAAGCACCTATCCACTTTCCCCATCTTTGCATTTTATACGCCATTAGCTAATAGAATAGGTTATAGCTCCACTTTCACTAGGAGTGTACACTTCAGTGAGGAGAAATTCAACGGCCCCACCTTTATCACCAAATTTACAGGCAATTCATTTGGAAAAATAAAATGAGATACAGCACCTCACAGTCGTAGGTTCCTCCTATAAAGCCTTGTCCATCAAGCTGTGACTGGTGCCCCTGCTGCAACCCACCTTCAGTGTGTTCTGCTCTTTTACATCCAACCCAGCTCCAAGCCTCTACTGTACACATCTGCACTCAGCCCAAGCTGACTATGAAACTATCACCTGAACTCCTTTGAGCTCATCTTTGCGGATACTCACACATCCAGCTCCAGACACTCGCCCTGGGAAACCACAACAGTCCCTGGTGCCACTCACTGGTACCATCCCCAATCCTCTAGTACCCCAATCTTGCTACTGCTGACATATACTAGTTCCTGGTATGTTTCATAGAATTGAACAATAGAAGAAATACACCTACCCAGACTTTTAAAAAAACTTCCTCAATAATCTCTTTTAAAAGAGTTTTAATTTAAACCCAGACACATTTCAGGCAAGATGAAGGTTTGTGACAAACTCTTCTGTCTCACTTGCGAGTACTCAAATGCAACTCTTCTCCCTCGCTTCTAGGAGTGTAGTTTTCAGAGGAGAAGGTAAAAGGAGGCCTCCAAATCTTTCTTCAAACTCCTTCCATTGATTACAAAGGAAAGAAGGTAAACCAAGTAAGCACCTTAGGATATGCTACAAATAAATATCCTAGGGCTGTTCCAAAAAGATTTGAAAATGTGACTCAACCTCCCAGGTTGTACATAGTAACATAAGATAAATGCTATATGTGAGAGAATTACAAAAATCTAAGTGACAATATTAAATATTAAAAGGGAAGTATTTGAGGTGCAGGAAGGCTCTGCCCCAAATCTCATCCAGATTACTGCCTCTTCTGCCTGCCTACAAAGTTCACTTTACTTCCACTTTCTCTTTCCATGAGAGACCTCTTTATTTTTGCTCATAATTGTGGATACTGAGGCTCTTGGATTATGGTTATAATCCGAGCCCACTTTTTAAAAAAATCCTGTCTTCTATAATACATTCATACCATGACCATACTCTGATTATGTTACCTTTGAGCTCTATTAATCAGAAACAAATGCATATGACAGATATCTATCACAAGCTTACAATACGTAAAAACTCATAATATTACATTATGCAAGAGTTGACACTGCACTCAGAAAGACCAGAAAAGATTGAAGTATCTTATTTATTCACCTGAAAAATATTTATCAAGTCTTTATTATGTGATAGACACGGGATATAAATCTGACTTGTGGGGGGGGTTACAACGTATAATTTGATAAGAGTTGATACTGAAATATATAATAGAAAGCTACAAACATATTAAGAAAACAAGTTATTTACATACTACTGCAATTCATAGATCACATTGTTAAAAAAAGAATCTCAGAACTAATTCTGGAACAACTTCGGTCTCTCAGGGAGATTCAGCATTCTTAACCCCATTATACAGAGAAATGGACAAATAGTGGAAGGCTTTGATGTTAGAGTTCATGTCTCATTATAGATTGCTTTTCATACTAATTATCACTGTCTCTATGGTGTATGAAGGTAACATAAGTATTTCTCCACGGTAATTTAAATATTTGTACAAATTTACCCATATAAAATGTTTTTGTGTACATATTTCTGAAATTTGAGGAATAAATATTTCAGCTTGGTAACTTTCTGCTTTTTCAACTTGCCCACTATGACTTCATACCTATTAATCCCTCCTTAATAATTGTTTTGTTTTTATGTAGAAAGATCCTAGGCGTTTAGATTACTCATTTCCTTCACATAACTGATGTTACGCACAATTTATATTTAGCTAAGTGTGTTCACTTTTAAAAACATACTTAGGAAGAGTTCAGTCTTGAGAATGGGTTCATGCTGGGGGAAAGCACCAACAGGCACTAACAGACTGTCAACTTTTCAAGAAAAGACCTCTCAGGATGTGAGTATCCAGGGATTCTGCAAAGGCCATTTTCACATGATAAAATGTCTCAGTCTGAATTTCTTGGCAACTTTTGTTTTTGACATTTTATTTTTCAAATCAAAGACGTTTCAATGTGTCATTATCTTGAAGAATGTAACATTACATGAGTCCAGATGAGCATAGAAACTTAACAAAAGTTCCATGATTTTAGCCAACCTGCACCTGCCATCTTCCCTGGAGACCCACTCCTGTGTGGTTTCCTTACATGAAGTAAAAGCTTCTTAGAGACCATAGTGCAGTAATTCCCAAATGTTATGCAGTTGCAAAACCCTCTCATTGTGAGATTTTTGCCTTCCACCTCTAGCATTTTGGGAAAATTTGAAGGAATCTCAAGTTAATCTAGTCTTTCTGAAAAACCCAAGTGATGAAATTAGATAATGAGCATGGAAAGGAGATTGTAAAGTAATTATTCTCTCTTCTTTTGGGATTGGGCTGGCATTCCTGGGGAAGGAATGGCTTCTACACATGATGTCTGCTGCTATGCCCCTGATTCACTTATCACCACTCCAAGAAAACATATTTCTTTCATTCATTCAGTAACTATTTGATGAGCACTAATGTATGCCAAGCATGGTCCTAGGTGCTGAATACTTAGAGGTAAAAAAAAGACAAAATTGCTATACTAAAGGCTCTTACATTTCAGTTTGCGAAACAGACAAAGAAACATTAAACAAGTAGATCTTTAGTATCTAGTAGCTCACAATTTTCTTTAGCACCAAGCAAAGTATTTTGAACATAGTAAGTGTTTAGTAACTATTTGCTAAATGAAAGATATAGTGTGGCTTTGTTATTTACTAGCAAGCTACTTGTCCTTGCTAAATGGGAATAACAATAGAGTTCTACTGGGTTTCCATAAGATTTAAAAAAATGTATTTAATATGTGAGTCACGGTATCTTGCATATAGTAAATGGTGGAAAGTATCAGTTCACAAAATTATGCACAATATATTATAAATGTATGGAAACTGAAGGCAAGGAGTTAGTGATGTTCTGGTAGGTGGTTAGATAAGTGGGGTTGGCTGGACCTAAATACATCATAAAGAATGGAAATAAAGACATCTTATTCCTTCTTCCCCTTCAAGAATGGTACTTGACAATTTACAATTGGAAACAAAAGATATGAAGGAGTTAAAGAGATTTCAGCTAATAATTTGAATCAGCTTGACTAGTGATGGCAATAGCTTTGTAACATGGGAAATAGGTCAGTGTATATGTGAAAGCCATAATGGTTAACCAGGCAGTTCCACAGCTGTAGCTAGAAGTTAGTCTTTTCCATGTGGCTTTAATATACAAACTGAAGTGGCAAAAGTACTCAGAAGGGCAGATGTAACTTGGAGAACAAAAACGTATTACAAGTACCAAAACTGATTATATTATTTGATAGTGCACTATTTGCACGATGTCCCCTCCCTTTTATCATTGTTAATAATTAAGTTTTGATTATAATATACACCATAGTTCATTAATTCAACAAATGTTGAGTGTTTCTAACGTGCCAGAAAATGTGTGAATACGTTAAACTGGAATACCACACAGAAATCCTTTAATACGAAACAAACTTCTCCATAAGTTATCATGATAGAAATTCTCAGCTAACTGACCCTTAAAATCCTTCCATTTAAATGGATTCCTGTTGTCCAACCATATAAGAGCTTTCACTTGCGTATTTTGTGCCATGAACATAGAATCAAGTGGGGAGTGGCACCACTCCGTTTGGATCTCAACATCTGTCCTTCAAATTAAAAAACTCGGGGTGGGGGGAATGACACATGATAAATCTATGATAGTTTCAATCAGCGTCAGTTGATAGAACTTAACTAATACTATTTGAGGTTCTAATTACATGAATAGAGTCAAGGTGTTTGACACGTGTAGATTCCATACACGAACCTAGTTCATGCAGTAAATTCACCTATTTTTATTAAAAGGTAAGAAGGTGCCATAAATCACAAAATTATAATCCTTCACTAATGGAGAACCAAAATAAACAAGTGAATAAGTGCACTAGCAAATGCTGAATAATTAAACCTACATCCCAGAAATATCTCTGTAGCCTCTAAAGCCTTACTTGTTAGAAAACATACCGTGAGAAAGTATGCTTTTCTTTCTAAACTTTCTCATGAGCTATAGAGAATAAAACTGGTTGGATAGGGGAAAGGAAGTAATATAAAATCCAATGAATACATGGGATAGATTAACATGGAGAAATGTGGATAATCTACTTATGCAGGAACATTTTCTTAACAACAGCTCTTTTCTGCCACTATCTCTTAACTCTGAAACCCCAGTGGAATTGAATATTATATTTTCTTATTTGAATCGATTCCCTAAATTCTTTGTTAATTGACAAAGCTGATATTGTATGAATTCTCCAAATGACTGTGGTTTCAAATGAGAAGTACATTTATAAAAGAACTTTAATTCCTCTACTTTTGAAATGAGAAGACTATTAATCTTAATTACATATTATTATAGCACCTAATATTTTAAAACTGAAGAGTAACTTTAAAAAGAGTAAAATCAAACTTTTTAAAAATAAGACTTTCCCATTAGGATACAACAAAATTATGTTTTAAATATAGTGAATTTTTCTCCAAAGTATTTAAAGCTTGTTTTATTTAAAAGATATTGTCTTCTTATTCATTGCTAAGTAACTCAACACTGAAAGCTACCCAGTTATACATTTGGAGTCAGCTACGTAACAAAAATATCGACTATCTGAAATACTCGGGCAAAAGCTGAACCTGGAATTAAACTATGTGGATAAATTTCAATTCACAATACCTCAACCATCTCTCAGTTTTATCAAGTACTTTCTAATTAATTCAATACGTTTTATTACCTTAAGGTTTTATTACCTTTAATGCAGTATATTGAAAGCAAAAAAAATGATATAACAGGAAAATGGAGGAATATTAAAATATTTGTGCAAAAATATGCAGAAAATAATCTCAGAAGTATTACAGATTATCAAATACAATTTTTAGAAAGATGTAAAATGTCATTAAAAACACATCAATCTACAATGATATTACGTGAATAATTTCCATCTTTCCAAAAGTTACTATCTAACGAATACCCTAAATTATCTAAAAGATATAAAAGGGAACTTCAACTTAATGCTTTTATGTAATTAAATTGTAGCAATCTTTTAAAATGTATTTTTCTTCTCATAAACAATAGAAGCATTAGAAATCTATACCACAGATGAGAAAACACAAACAGGTTTCTTCAATAAGATCTGGCTCAGGAAAACCCATTTTAGCTCTATCTAATTAGGATTCTTTACTCAGGCTATTTTGGACCAAGTGCTTATGAAGAATACCAGTAACAGAATGGTTTGTAAAATCAAATGTAGTGAACCCAGGCAGAAAAATAAAGTTGCTTCAGAAACGCACCTGCCACACAGGTTTGTCTCCAGCAAAACAAAGGCAACAGGCAGGGTAGTCTGACACTGAGCTAAGATAGAGCGACATATTTTAAGCAAGATTTCACACAGCTCACAAGACAAAGAGATGAAGTCAACAGCAGATGTGTAAAGAATGAAAAACCAGCATAAAGGCCTTGTGTGCTCAGATAACCATACCATAAGAAGCCAAGAGACTCAAACACACACCCTTAACCAAAGCACCACTATCCTCCCAGTAAGAGAGTCCCTGAACTCAGATGAGGAACACAGAGGAAACTGACAATGAACACAAAAGCAAAGGCAAGTATTGAATCTTGATTCTTCAAAGACGTAGGTCATATTATTTATTTTATTTAATCTTTTTCTTATCTTCAGAAAAACTTCCTGATGTACTTCTATTCTAGCACTCATTATATTATATATCTATATAGAGATATACTCTATATTTTCATCTGACTGGCATCTTAGCCAGATGTTGAGCTTTGTGAGAGGGAAAAATCCTCTATTGATCTTTATATCCACAGCTTCTAGCTTAGTTCCAAACATATAATAGAAAGTACTCAGTAGATGTTTAACTGATTGATTTGTAGTTCACGTACTACTAGAAACGTGTTAAATTTTCTTATCAAGTATATTATAATCAGCAGTGCCATCTCTGAGTATGAATGAGAAATGTGTTTGTATAGATACAGTATCAAGTGTATGTAATGTAATATACCACAGCAGTGGACAAAAAGGCATAGTGACCACACACTATAATCTTCCCTCACATTGCACCCTAGAACTGCATATGTATATGTTTTTAATTGCACAAATGTAGAACCATACTCAGAAATAAGGAAAGTTTCAGAAGATCAAAAGTGAGTTATTCCTGACAGACTGAAAGGAGACAAATTTTGATCAAATAGAAGAATGTGAGCTCAATAAACTTTTGGAAGAGTATGATTTTTAAAACCTGACAGGAGCAAAGCCACAGAAATTCCATGGTGGATGCCTGGAGTGGGAGGGAGCTGAAACAACTGTAGTATGATAAATTAGGGTACCACCAAGGAGATAGTCTATCTGCCAGCTCAAGCACATTTCCTGTCCCTCTGCCATCGCATATGACACATCCCTCTCCACCAAGATAAGCTGTAGCATTAGTGTTTATCTCAAGGTGGACTTGTAGGTTGGATACAAAAGACAAGGAGCTAGGCAGCTGGCAATGCTAGAGAAAAACTGGGGGGGGAAAAAGCCCAAAATAAAAGGACAGAAACACCTCTATATAAGGTTAATCTGGCCCTTCTACCAGAATCACTGAAAACTGAGTAGTAAAAGAGCCAGTTGTAGTTTGAGTGTTCTACCCTCAGATAGACTTCATAAACTAAAGGAGCCAAACACCTGAAAGGGAAGCTGAACTACAGATAAGACCATTTTCAGAGATCACAAGACACCTTAGGAGAACCAGCCACAGGAAAGAGAAACAACAATCATGGGAACTTAAACCAGAGAAAGAAGATCAGATAGAGCAGTGATTATCAACCACTGCTGCATTGGAATCGCTTTAAAATGTGTTGAGACCTCAATATCTGAGGGTCAGATATTATGGTGTACTTGGTCCAAGGTGCTACCTGGGGGTTAGGTTTTTTTTTTTAAAGTTCCCCAAGTGATATTAATGTGCAGCTAAAGATGAAATCTTTTGTGATAGGGCAGCCATAACAGGAATTTGAAACACATATGCACCTTCACAGAGTTAAAAGAGAGATTGCGTCTATGATGCCTATTATGATATTCAAAGATCCTTTTAGGATTTATGATATTATCTTTATCCTCTGCTAGTTTTCCTCTGTTACCACTGACTATTATTGGGGGAGAGAGAGGTTTGAATAAAGGGAGGCTGTGTTGAGTTAGGGTATCTCCCAGGGATTTCCTAGAGATTAACCAAATAAAGGCCGCATAAAGTAGAATTACCTGCTTGTATTCAACAAGGTCCAGTGTCTGGTCCTTACATGCTCAGAAACATGATCTGCCAGATTTCAAGATCCAGTGTACTCAGGGATGCTGTCTCCAGACTACCAAATGCAATTCGGAAAGAAAATGGACAATTTATTAATTTTCAACAAGAAATATAGTTGTGAATGAGATAGAAAAGCATGCAGAGGAAGATTTTCATTTAGCATGGAATCAGAACAAAAGGAATTAGTCATGTGCCTCAAATGTTTGAGGGCCTCAGCTGTAATTATGGGAAGCACTTTCTCGTTCATTTGTTAGAAATAAGGATTGACTGAATTCCTCTTTTGTGTCAGTATGACACATAAATGTATAGACAGCGTTTCTTGTCTCAGGGAGATGGCATTCTAGTGGTAGGTGGGATGAAGAAGATAATAAAGAAATTAATACATAGATCAATAAAAATACCAAAGTGAGTACAGTGGGTTAAACAGTACCCTCCCACAGCAAAATCCATGTCTACCCAGAAACTCAGAGTGTGACCTCATTTGAAGACAGGGCTTTTGCACAGGTCATACTGTTTGGATTGGGCCCTAAATCAAATAACTGGTGTCCTTATAAAAAGAGGGGAGGATACAGAGAGGCACACAGAGAAGAAAGCCATGTGAAGATGGCGGGAGGCCGAGACTGGGAGTTGTGCTTCCACAAGGCAAGGAATGCCAGGAGCCACCAGAAGCTGGAAGAGGAGAGGAAGTAACTCCCCCCACACACACAGCCTCATAGGGAGCACAGCCCCTCCAGCACCATCGTTTCAACCTCCAGTCTTCAGAACGTAACACCTGGTTTGTGGTGATCTGTTGTTGTCGCTGCCGGAAACTAATACAGCAGTGATCCACTGTAGATGTAGAATTAAAAAGACAACGGGGGGACGGAAAGTCAATGAATGACATGGATTCTGGGATTGAAATGAGAATAAAGAGCAAACCACCAACAAATGATCGTAATAATGCTCAAGATAGAAGACATGGCCACAGCAAAGATTCTAAGGCCGTAAAAAGCGTGCTGCCTTCCAGAAACCAAAGTCAGGCCAGTGCAGCTAGAGTTCCATGGGCCGAGGGCAGAAAGGTAGGAGACCAGGTTAGAGAGGAAATCAAAAGGCATGTAACATAAGGATTTATATAGATTTTAATTTCAAGTGCAATTTGAAAATGTTGGGAAATCTTAAAATAAGCAGAAAATGGACTCAATCTGATTGAGGATTTTTAAAAGATTCTTCTGATTGCTGTGGAGAGAATGTATTTTTTTCAGTTAACCCTTTGACAACTAGCATATGGTCACAGTGAGGGATAACTTGGGATACGAACAACATGTCGTTTCTAGATCTAGCTCTTTGCCAGTCACTGGTAGCATGTTTTAGTATCAGTGAAATGGCAGTAGGAAAGCTGGAGAATATGAAAGGAGAAAGATCATAACACTGAACAATTGTCACGAGTAGCAGGCTGCTTCTGCATTTGCTTTTCATCCACTCTCATTAGCAGCTAGTTTTCTAAAGAGTGAAGGGCTAAGACCCATAGCTTATCAGATGATGCTACTGTAATATGCTCAAGATAAGAATTTAGAGAAGTCCTGTTTCTTTATTATGTGTCCTATTTCTCACAGGAAGAGCCAAGCAGCAGTAGTATTTCTAATTAACTGCACCTGAGAATTTGAGATTTCCTAAGAAACGACCAAAAGAATGCTAACTTGGAATGATGGTTACTGGATATCCAATCCAAAAGGTGAGTTATGTTGTATTACATAAAGAAAGAAATGCTGTAACAATTTACCTGTATATATGTATATAAACTTGAATGCTAGTGATTCTAATATTTATCATAACTCTGAAAGTTTCCAGTGTATAGCTTCAGTATTTATACAGTCACTAAAAGGGAAATGAATAGCAGGTAAGTACTTTGTTCTACTAATAAGAAACAGTGTAGAAATACAGGCAGATAATATGTTGTGCCCCAGTGAATTTCCCAGCACGTACTGTTGAGAATAACAGCTAGTGAAGGCATGGTTCTCTGGTCACCTACTTAAGAAAAAAAAAATCTGGGGAACTTGTGCTCACCTGGGGAACTTGCTCTCGTCAGCTAATTTTGAGAACAGGATAAAGGAAATTGTGTCCCAGGCAGCCTGACATGAGACAATGGGGCAGTCTCCTTATTGCTTAAACATACGGCATTATGCAGAGCCGTTCTGCACTTGCCTTCTCACAAAAAGCGAAATCAGCCTCAAAGAGCAGTGACGATATTGCAAAAGAGGATTTATTGAGCTTCATTACATCTTGAAAGGATTAGCTGCACCTGCACATAAAGAATCTCAGTCGGTTCAGATAAACAGGCTGAAGGCGCCTGCTTTATTATACAGCTTTCAAGGGGAGATCTGTGACTGATACTCCTGAAGATGTGCAAAGCCTCCGGGTTCCCTGGCAAGGAGCAAGAGTGCCATCTTCTGGTAGAAGAGACTGAGAACATGGGGAAGGCTTTTCTTGAACTTGTTAGGAAAGAATGTTATTAAATAAAGAATCTTCATTTCTTTGAAGCTGAATTAAAGAACTGTTGAACATATCATTTCCTCCTCAGGATTTTATTCCACTCTCAATTACATAAAATGAAGTAAAAATACACTCCAAGAAGTAAAGTGGGAAGAAGGAGGAAAAAGGACAAAGGAGTATCTTTTGACAGAGAACATTAACAGAGAAGTTCTAGTTTTAGGGTTGAGAGTTATTTCCTCTTATCTAGTTTTTTCTTTCTTCTTGTAAATACCTTCAGGTAAATTAGCTATTATATAATTTGGAAACTCTTGATAGTTAAAACATAATGTTCTCTGCTCAAGACATAATAATGTCAACATTTAGAATTAGAGCAAGCATGTATCAAATAATAAAAAAGCATAATAGCTTTATTAATGTTAAATTATTGCAATTATTTCTTTGTTCCACTTAAAACATCACTCACGCGAGGTAAGTTTGCACCTTTCTCTCAATTTCTGACCTATACTTTTTTATTTTTTTTAATTAATTAATTTATTTATTTTTGGCTGTGTTGGGTCTTCGTTTCTGTGCGAGGGCTCTGTCTAGTTGCGGTGAGCAGGGGCCACTCTTCATCGCGGTGCGCAGGCCTCTCACTGTCGCGGCCTCTCTTGTTGCGGAGCACAGGCTCCAGACGCACAGGCTCAGTAGTTGTGGCTCACGGGCCCAGTTGCTCCGTGGCATGTGGGATCTTCCCAGATCAGGGCTCGAACCCATGTCCCCTGCATTGGCAGGCAGACTCTCAACCACTGTGCCACCAGGGACGCCCCTGACCTATACTTTACACAATATGCTTTAAACATCCATATTTTAATCTTTATTTGAACCATTACATTGAAATAATTCTACTTGGTCTACAAAATGTACTTTGTTCCTAACTACATTTAACAGTTCTAGAGTCCTCACTTAATTAGCGGTTCGCATAAATTCTCCATAAAATTTAGCTGTGATCAACATAGCCAAGCACTTCCCAGATCTCCCTTCAAAGAAGGGCTTGTTATCCCAGACTTTAGCTTCCAGCCTCTTTAGGGAATGATTCCCCAGCTGCACCTTCTTACTCTTCCAACGGCTCCAGTTCCCCCATGGCTGACATCCAATGACAGGTAGATACAGGAATATCAAGACCTGCTATTTCTGCCTAATTTTGGACCACTCTAATGGGCCACCTTGGCCCCAGAGCAACTTGTGAGGTTGACAGAAGTCAACCTTCCAGCATGAATTCCATCTCTTCCCAATCCTGCTTACTTACCCTCCCTGACACAGGTTAATCTCAGTGGCATTCCCTAATGAACAACTTGTTTGCAGGCTCACTCCATCTCAGCGTCTGCTTCCAGGAGAATTCAAACAGCCGCTCCAGTTGAAGGACAGCCTCATTATGACCAGGTACTTTGTTTTGTCCTCTTCTATGGAAAAATATGTTATTTTTAACTTAAAAATGATTTCTCTCTCATCAAATCTTATCAAATACTGTGAGATGCATGGTTTTTGGCCATTATGTCTATTCTATATCACTGAAATATTTTACATAGTCCTGTATGTGTATTGCATATGTATGTGTGTGTATTGGTATGTTGATCTAAGTTTGAAATCCTGAACAGTTTATTGGATTAATGTTTTAAATTCTAACTAGTTTAACTATAGATCATGGATGCTTCAAATATGTATTTTAATATAATATGTGCCATAAAGACTTTGAGCTCTTAATAATTTGAGATGATAGATTGATCTGAAATATTTTATCTTTGCAACTTAATAAAATGTACTCAGTCCCTCTAGTTTAAAAAAAAAAAACAAGGACTAGAATTAATATTTTTAAGTGGAAGGAAAATGCCCTCTAGGGGTAAATATTAATAAGCTTTATTTTTAAAGCATTAAACTCAATGCCTTGTTTAAGGCATAGTTAAGTGTCTACCATGAACTAAGCCCAGGATACAATTATGAATAAAATAGAAAGATTACAAAACCTCTTCCAATGTGCATTCCAGTAAGAGAGACAAATTTTTAAAAAGAATTGTGTATTTAGTGAACATGACAAAGGGAACGAACAGGATTTTGAGATAGAGAACAGTTAAGGGGAAACTTGCTTTATTGTCAAATACTACTTACTCCTTCATTTCTAGGAAGCTTCAATCTTCTCATTTATATTTTGTGGAATAAGGATGGTTGTCTTTGTTGCTTTTGCTTTGTTTTAAAAATTTGAGGCATGTGAGTGTATGAAACTAGAATCTCAAGTCCGAAAAAGAACTCAAAGCTAAAATAGTTGTCTAGAGACATCCTGAAATACTATTCCATGTACACAACATCTGAAATGTTATGTAGCAATTGTGCAGGTTTTGCAAAATAACAAAGAACTGAGAGGAAACCCATTGTATTACCAGTAGAAGGGTTTCACAAATATATAATAATTCAGAGTCTTCGTCTCACTACAAAAACATAATCTCACCAGTATAAAGAAATAATAGCTTATGGAAATCCTTATAATTGTATCAATTATATGAGCACTGAGCAAAAGAAAAATGAACTTCTTCAAGATCCTACAAGATCCCACTGCCTTCATTATTGATGTTCCCTGGCCTCATTCAAATTTTGTTCCAGGATTAGACCCAACATGCTGCTCACAGATTGCTCCCTGACAATTTTGATCTCCCCAAACACATTTCCACAGTGATGTGGTCTATTAGATTCTGCATTTCTAACAAGTACCTAGCTGATGCCAGTGCTGCTGGTCCAGAGAACACACTTTAAGTGAAAGAAAGAGACCATCCCCACCTGTGGGTACTTAACTTAAAAAAAAACTGGGTAGGCAAAAATCAATATTCTCAAGATGTCAGTTCTTCAACTTGATCTATAGATTCAATACAATCGCAGTCAAAATCCCAGAAAGTTATTTTATGGACATCGACAAACCGATTCTAAATTTTGTATGGAGAGCCAAAGGCCCAGATAGCCAACATAATCTTAGAGAATGACAAAGTTGGAAGACTGATACTACTGTACCTACTTCAAGTTACTATCATTAAAATTAAAAACTTCTGCTCTGTAAAAGACAATGTCAAGAGAATAAAATAGATAAACCACCTACTGGGAGAAAATATTTGCAAAAGATATATCTGATAAAGGACTGTTCTCCAAAGAACACTTAAAACTCAACAGTAAGAATACAAACAACCCAATTAAAACATAGACCAAAGACTTTAACAGACACCTTACCAAAGAAGATATACAGATGGCTAAATGTGTATTGAAAGATGATCCACAACATATAACATCAGGAAAATGCACATAAAAACTACTGTAAGAAACCACTACACACCTATTAGAATGGCTAAAATCTGGAAAACTGACAACACCAAATGCTGACAAGGATGTGGAGCAACAGGAACTCTCATTCATTGCTGGTGGGAATGCAAAATGGTACAGTCACTTTGGAAGACAGTTTTGTGGGGTCTTACAAAAGTAAACATACTCTTACCATACAAACCAGCAATTGTACTACTTGGAATTTACTTTAAGGAACTGAAATTTTATGTCTACACGAAAGCCTGTACTCAGGTGTTTATGATATCTTTATTTATAATTGCCAAAACTTGGAAACAGCCAAGATATCTTGCGGTAGCTGAATGAGTAAACTAGGTTATATTTAGAGAATAGAATATTATTCAGTGCTAAAAAGAAATGAGGTATCAAGCCCTGAAAATACACGGAAGAAGCTTAAATACTAATAGTAAGTGAAAGAAGCCAATCTGGAAAAGCTACATACTGTGTGATTCCAAATATATGACATTCTGGAAAAGGCAAAACTACTGAGACAGTAAAAAGAACAGTGATTTCCAGGGGTTGGGGGGTGGAGAGGAGGGATGCAAAAGTGGAGTACACAGGATTTTTAGGGCAGTGAAACTATGCAATATGATACTATGGATATATGAAATTGTATATTTGTCCAAACCCATAGAATGTACAGCCCCAACAGTCAATTCTCGTGTAAACTGTGGACTTCAGGTGATAATGATGTATCAGTATAGGTACATCAATTGCAACAAATGTACCACCTTGGTGGAGGATGTAAAAATGGGAGAGGCTATGTGTGTTTTGGGTCAGGGATATATGGGAAATATATACCTACCTTTCTCTCAATATTGCTGTTAAACTAAAACTGATGTAGAAAATTAAAATCTTAAGAAAACTAATAAGAACAAAACACTCTGTTTTAGGATGTCTTTAGGCTAGATGTAGATTGAATCCTACCAGCTTGGTATTCTTTCATCAAGGTTAAGGTAGCAAGACCTAATTGTATGTCTTCTCACAAATGTAATCTCAGTGCTCAGCCCGGTGCCTGATCCAGGACTGATAGCTGTTAATAAATAAGTAAATGACTGATGAATCCATGAAAATGCATGGGGGAAGAAGTTTCTTGTAACATCGAAAGAGTAATTGATATTCTTTTTATTTTTGGAGCATGTTTTGCCCAACATCATGCACATTTCTTCGTAAATGTTGCTCTTTTCCCATCTGCTCTGAATGGGAGCATCTTTTTTTTTTTAATGATTTGCAGAGGATGCTAGGCAACTCCAAATTTTCTAGTTTATAAAACATTCAATAAAGCACAGAATTCTGGTGTTAGCTCAAGTAAATAAATAATTCATAACAAACATTCTTACAGCTGAAGATAAAAGAAAGTGTGAAATACAAGACCTGGCAAAGTAATATGAGTGCAAAAACATTGGAATAGAATGCATATGGGCATCACATTTTTAAAATCCATTTTTTCCCCTTAGAATTTAGGGACTTAGGGCTTCCCTGGTGGCGCAGTGGTCGAGAGTCCGCCTGCCGATGCAGGGGACACGGGTTCGTGCCCCGGTCCGGGAAGATCCCACATGACGTGGAGCGGCTGGGCCCGTGAGCCATGGCCGCTGAGCCTGAGCGTCCGGAGCCTGTGCTCCGCAATGGGAGAGGCCACAACAGTGAGAGGCCCGTGTACCGAAAATAAATAAATAAATAAATAAAATAAAATAAAATAAAATAATTTAGAAAATCAATATTTAGAATCAGAAAGAAATCACAACAAATAAGTTAGTTTTTAAAGCTGCAATAATACAAACATTATAAAATCCAGTAAACTTTGGTTTTATTAATTGACTGTCAGACACACTTTTTTTTTAAATTTTAAGAGTTTGAGTGAAAATTGATTTGAACCAGGCAGCACCAAACCAGAGGTGGTTAAACCTCTGGAGCCAAGGGAACAAGTTAGAAAGAGAAAGTGGAAGCAAAGAAAGGAAATTATTGACTGGCTAGAGTACAATGCCTAGATGGCTGTTTGTGATTGGTTTTCCTGAGTATTTTGATTTTGTAACCTTGAGGCATTTACACGCTTAGATTTTGGTTTGCTTACACAAGCCATCATGGAATTAGAGCCACCTCAGTCTGGTGGCCTCCTTGTTTAGCTAATTTAACAATTCCCCCTGTTTGCTCATCCTTTCATACATGAGAGATTGGCCAACAATTTGGTATCAACCCTACTCTCAGTCACCATCATAGTTAAGCTGTTCCTGTCTCATTGTGAAACTCTCAGGTTATGAGGTCAGATCTGGAGGAACTATTTTTGCTGTTTATCTTTTGGTTCATCTCGTTTCTGTTTCTCTAAGAACAGTGAGACCATCTGAGCTAACGTTGATGTCTGTGAAGAAGCACTTAAGACCTTTGAGCAAGCATAGCACACCAGGGAGACTCCAATGGTGACTATTAGAAGGATAACACCAGGAGATTGAAGTATACTCTGTAGCCAGGGCCACCATGAACCAAACCAGTCAGTATCAAATAAGTCAAAGCATGTACCTGAAGGGGAAGTAACCTGTGTTAGCCAAGTGCCTTGTTTGTTAACTTCTTGTATTTAATACAATACCAGAGGTTTTGCGCCAGGTACAGCAAAAGTTATTCTCTACAGCAGAGACTCCTTCTTGGTCAGCCAATAAGTAATCTAAAGCAATCCTATTGTCTAAATCCACCTTAGCAAGAAAGTCTAGCAAGTTTTGTTGTGCAGGTTTTAATTGTCTGACACATGTTTAATAACACTTTTTTCTTACATTTTTGGCTGAATATATTTTGATTACCTCTTAATTGAACAATAATTTCTAATAGGATTTACTATAGAGATAATAGAAAATATACTTCTGTTGGGACTATTTCAGCCTCACAACTTGTTATCACTTAATATCATGTAAGTTTTAAGATTGTTGTCAAATTGGGGGGAAAAAAACCTATGAAGTTTCTTCCCACATAAGCCATAATATTGCAGGAGTCTATCCTCGTTATAGTAGTGTATTATAGGTTTTATATTATTTTCATCAAAGGTGTTTTCAAATGTGTCCATATGATTCATTTCTCTTCAATAACTTGATCATCAAGGAGCCTATTCATTACTTACACTCTTCCTCTTACATTACTGCTTTTACTGTTGATCTAAAATTTTTTGTTATAATTCTCTTCTAAATATCAGAATGACTTCTATTGATGTTGTGCATCCCTATCATTTTGTTTTATATTTCATTTTATCTGAATTTTCTCTCAGGTTTTAATAAATACATTTTAAAGTGACAAAAGAAGGTACACTTCAAATATATCCAAGTCAAGAATCTGTAATTTCTCTCTTGTTTAATTAAGCATTCCAAACCATCTTTCCAAATTGCAATTAAAATAGCACACTTCAGTTTTATCAACCTTTAAATACATTTTTTGCATATCGTTTATGTGCTGGTTTAACTCTCAAATCTTCAAAAATACATTTACAACTTTATAATAAGGAGCAGACTTTCTCTTTACACAAAAATCCAAGTTGTCAAATGTGTTTAAGATAAACCAAAGAGAAAACTTGTAATTGTGGAAAAATACCAAAGCAATATTTCTGGTACTATGGCAATAGCTTTCTTCTTTAATGACATCAAGGTTAGGAGCTGCTCATGGCACATATTCTGTGCATTTAGTGATGTTTTTATGGAATGCTTGCAGCTCTTAAAAGTAACATTGTCATATAACAGACTATGAATATTATTCATAGGTAGGTTACAATCAGGCTACTTTTCTGGTGATCTAATGGTCAAAAAAATCGTGCAGAGGGTTTTCCCTTGTAGCAGTAGGACACAGTAATTATCAATGATTAGTATTTATTACATGATGCAAAATCTACAGCTATGAGTAATAATTGGTTTCTGGTTTATTTATTTGGACCAGTATTATATACGCTTTCATTATTTCTATTAATCTTAAGAATTTTTTAGATTAGTTACATGTTTTTCACTTTAATGCTTTCCAAGTGCTCATACAAAAATGAACCATATTCAACTCTAACTCAATACTTCATATAAAGTTTTCATTTTTTGTAGAGCATCAATTTTCATCTTGACCACTGAAGGCAAACACATTTTGCCTCAAAATGTATAACTGAAACTCTTTTTTCAGTATTTCAAAAAAAAATGAATATTTCTGTTTCTACATATAAGGAGCTTGGAAGTCACCACTTTATCCTAACAAGTGAAAAGCTGAGCAGACTAAAAAAATCACCAGCTCTACATGGATCCAGAAGAAAGAGCAGGACACAGGGCAAACTGCTGCCTCCAAGATTGAAGAGACAGGCAAATGCAGGGAGTCTCAGCTCATCACTAGATCAGGGACTTGTGAGTCTCTGCAACAGAAACTGCAACAGAAACCAGTGCCCGGGCATGAAAACCTGAACTCTAACTGATGAATTGCTGAAGGCTCATGTAGACAAGTCTGAGAGTTAAAAATTCTGCGGGACCTAGTCATGAGGGGCCGCCACAATATTGTGAGATTTATCTCCAGGTAAATCTTACCATGTGGCCCAGCAATCCTGTTCCTTGGTATTTACCCAAAGGCATTGAGAACTATATTGATACAAAAACCTGCTCATGAATGTTTTTAATTGCCAAAACTTTGAAGCAACCAAGATGTCTTTCAGTAGGTGATGGATAAATCAACTGTGGTACATCCAGACCAGTCCTGAAAGATACTGCCACCTATCTGGCACCGTAATTGAATCTTCAAAAGGCTATTCCACTGTTCCGTTAAGTCAGCTGCTTCAGGATGATGGGGAACGTGGTAAGCCCAATGGATTCCACAAACATAGGCTCTACTGTTGCGCTTAATTTGCAGTGACGTAAGTTCCTTGATCAGAAGCAATGCCATGTGGAATACTATACGGTGGATAAGACATTTCATAAATCCATGGATGGTAGTTTTGGAAGAAGCATTTCATGCAAAGAAGGCAAATTCATATCCACAGAAGTGTGGCTTCCAGTGAGAACAAAATGCTATCCTTTCCATGATGATTAGCAGTCCAGTGTTATCAATCTATCACGAGGTAGCAGTCCAATGACCCTGAGGAACAGTGCCATATTGGGGCCAGTGTTGATCTCTGTTTTTGGCAGACGGGGCAGTTTGCAGTGGCAGTAGCCAGATTGGCCTTGGTGAGTAGAAGTCCATGCCGTTGAGCCCATGTATAACCTCTCTCCTTGCCACCCTCACTACTTTGTTCATGAGCCCATCGGGGAATGACAGGAGTGGCTCAGAAAGGAAGCTGATTAATATCCACAAACTGGGTCATCAGATCCACTTCATTATTAAAATCCTCCTTACGTGGGACTCAAATATCTTCATATTTTCTGTCCATTCAGAAAGGTCTGTCCACAGACCTTTTCCTCAAACTTCCTTATCACTAATTTTCCAGTCGTACTACTCTCAAGTCCCTCCCCATTCAGCCAGTTCCCTGGCCACAGCCATGAGTTGGTATACACTCACACATCTGGCCATTTTTCCTTCCAAACCAACTAAGTAAGCAAGTGCAGTGCTTAAAGTTCTGCTCACGGGGCTTCCCTGGTGGCGCAGTGGTTGAGAGTCCGCCTGCCGATGCAGGGGACGCGGGTTCATGCCCCGGTCCGGGAAGATCCCACATGCCGCAGAGCAGCTGGGCCCGTGAGCCATGGCCGCTGAGCCTGCGCGTCCGGAGCCTGTGCTCCGCAACGGGAGAGGCCACAGCAGTGAGAGGCCCGCATACCGCAAAAAAAAAAAAAAAAAAGTTCTGCTCACTGCATGGATTTCCATTTATCATTGCCCTTCAGGGATGTCCCAGAAAGCACTGTAGTGCTACAGATTTACACTTTGGGGTGATGTCTACATTATCTCCCAGAACAAGATGTAAACCAAGACTGAGGTTTCTCTTCCTCAGTCTAGTGATCATAGGGGACTCCCCATGGTGACACAGATGCAGACTGGGAGAGAAAAAGTAATATAGCAGGAGCGGGAACCATGGGCATCTGGGCCACTTTCTTATGTAACTAAGTTGTGTTCTTACAACCCAGTCTTACATATAACACTTCCATTTGATGATGGAGTGCCACTGCTGTGCACACCCACCTTTATAGCTTGGGGAGTCAGACATGGCCAGTTCATCATGGGAAGCTCAGGTCACATGGTAGCTTGATCTCTTCTAAGGCCTAATAGCAAGCCAAAAGTAGTTTCCGATAGAAGAATAGTTATCCACAAGAAGGGCAGGGCATTGCTCCAAAATCTTCAGGGTCTTTGCTGTGGTTCACCGATAGGGCCCTGTTAAAGGTTCCAAACAGCATGCCTGCCTCTGACACTTCAGGAGCCACTGGATCTGGCCCAAATGACAGAACAGCTTGCACAACAGCCTGGACTTGTTACAGAGCTTCTCTCATATTGGGCTCTACTCAAAACTAGCAGCTTTTGTGTTACTCAGTAAATGGGTCAGAGTCGCACATGTAAACGAGGAATATGTTGCCTCCAAGTGCAGAGGCCCACTAGGCATTGTGCCTCCTTTTGGTTGCAGGAGGAGCCAGATGCAGCAATTTATCCTTTAACTCAGAAGGGATATCTTGACATGCCTCATACCGCTGGACCCCTGGAAATTTCACTGAAGTAGAGGCCACTAATTTTTTGTTTAATTTATTTCCCACCCTCTGACACACAAATGTCTTACCAATAAGTCTAGAGTAGTTGCTATTTCTTGCTCACAAAGTCCGATCAGTATAATATCATCAATGTAATTAATGTGATTTCTTGTGGAAGGGAAAGGCAATCAAGATCCCTAATGTGGACTAAATTATAACATCGGGCTGGAGAGTTGATACACTCCTGAGGTAGGACAGTGAGGGTATTTTGCTGGCCTTGCCAGCTGAAAGCAAGGGTGGTCTATACCAGTAGACATAGAGAAAAAAGCATTTGCTTAGTCAACAGCTGCCTACCACATACCGGGGGATGTGTTAATTTGCTCAAGCAATGAAATAAAATCTGATAGATTTGCAACTGGTGTCAACACCTGATTAAACGTATGATAATCCACTGTCATTCTAACAAGATACATTTTCTGCAAAAGCCAGATAGGTGAGTTGAATGGGGATGTGGTAGGAATCACCTCCCCTGCTTCCATCAAGTCCCTGATGATGGCACTAATCTCTGCAATCCCTCCATGAACGTGGTATTGCTTTTGGCTTACTATTTTCCTAGGTAGGGCAATTCTAGTGGCTTCCACCTGGCCTTTCCTATCCTAATAGCCCTTACTCCACAGGTTAGGGAACCAACATGGGGATTCTGCTAGTTTCTGAGTATGTCTATTCCAGAACTGGAGAAATGAGTAAACAGTGGGTTTGCAGACCCACTGAAGCACCTTGAGACAGACCCAAGTTAAATCTCCATTGATCACCTAACCTCCGTAAGTCCCTACTTCTATTGGTGAGACATAGTAACTTTTGGGGTCTCCTAGGATTAGTGTCAATTCAGAGCCAATGTCCAGAAATCCCCCCAAATCTGCTTATTTCTTTTTCCCCGGTGCCAGTCAAGGTGGAAAATTCTGCAGTTCCCTTTTTGGAAAGCTGGGTAAAAGACTAACAGTATAAATTTTGGCAGTGTAGCCAGATTCTTCCTCAAGGGGACCTGACCTCCCCTTCGTTCAAGAGGTTCTGGGTCTGTAAACTGGCTCAAATCTGAGCAGTGTTTGAGGGGCTGTAACTCGTCCTCCCTGTCTCCTGGGACAAGGGCCACAGGAAGGAAGGAAGAGAGGAGGGAAGGAAAGGAGGGAGAAAGGGAGGGAGGAAGGAAGGTAAAAAGAAAACCAAACCAAACCAGTCAGACAAGGTCACTATAGTTGGCATGCTTGGACTACTCTAGAAAATAAGTGAAATCTGTTTTTTCACTCTTTGCACTACAGACCAAGTATGTAGCCCCTGGTTGGTCTATTAAAATGTGGCTAGAATTTCTCTAAGAATATCTCATTTCAAGATATCAATATTTTTCTGAATACACACACATACAGAAGTGCACATTATCTTTGTTTAAGGAAAAGTCTACAACAATTGATGATTGTGAAAGATATTCACATGCATAAACAAAAGTAATAAAAAGTTTCAAATAGATAAGAAGTCACAGAAATACTTAAAGACTGAATGCGTTAACTAGGTCATTTGAGGAAAAATATATCCTTTTAAGGTAATGGATTTTTATGACATACAAATAATATAAAAAACAAAACTATAGAAATTATACAGTTGTTTTAATCATTATAGAATTGTTTGTATTTTAACATCACATCAAACAAACAGTATTTAATTTTTTAATAATAGTATTTAATTTTTAGTTACTTCATTTAATTTAGGCCATTATCATTTCAAGAAAAAAAACCCTAAACCTATTTGGTTATTCTTCCCATGATGATAAATTGAAAGCACAATGCCAACATAGACATAAAAATTCAGTAGGAAGAAAAAATCCAAACTCATATCCATAAAACCTTTGATAAATCAACTTGGATCTCAACATGTTAAAGAATGTAACATTTGAAGAAACAAAAAAAGTGCAAAAGTATGCACCCATAGCTTACTTTGTTCTTCCTCATCAAAATTTGAGAATGATAAAAGTATAAGAAAGATTTAAGAGGAAGATTCCTTTTACTTTTCTGTCTGTGAAGGCTAATATATTAGACAAAAACTGGTCAAATGATTACTATAGCTTGTCCAACCATTTTCAGCATTTCAAGTCAGTATATTCTTGAGATTTTTCTCAAGTATGACTCCTTGGTTTAAAATTCCTTCTGGAAAACATGCTACTGAAAAACATTTCCCTGAATTACATTCTACAGTGCAAAAAAATCTTAGCGATATTATTAAATGTACTGTTTGAAAGTGATTGCCTGTTTAATATTTTAGTATTAGCATATGACTCAGGCAATTATAGAAGTTTAAATTTTTGAAAAATTTATGTTCTTGAAGTATAATGGAGAACTTTAGAAACTATGTTTCTATAGGTTTAATAATAAAATTAAATAATAATGTTGTATTCCTTTACATTTAAAAAATCAGCATTTCTTCTTATATAGCAGAAACTCCTTCTGTAAGTTAATTTTTTTATTCTCACTTTCAGCCAAATTTGATTTTAAGTAACTTAATCATTTAGCGTTGAGTAATATGTGTATTTCATGCCCCTCATGGTATCTTTCAATTAACAAAAGTGTCAGATAAACCAGAATTTGTTGTTTATTACAAGTGACCAGAACTTTAACAGGAAATCCAAGAACCATGGTAATACTTTCCATGTTGTCAGAATTTGGAATTTAGGGAATTATGATCGATTTTGAACCACTGAAAAATAATTAACAGTTTCAGACATAGAAAGTGACTCTACATGAAAGAGACATACGGATATTTTGAGTTAATATGTAGGAATCATACGTGTGTATATGAAAGGATGTTATGAGAAAGAAATTTACTGGGGCTTAACTACAACAAAGAGATTTTGAGGAGTCATATGGAAGAACTTTTTGATATACCTTAAAACATTTGCCAGAGAAGAAGACGGAGCCTCCTTTTTTGGAGACCTAAATGAAAATGTAGACTGGATTTTATCTTTCAAACTTAAAACCCGTGTAGTGTCAGGAACCCAAACAGATGACCTTTCTGTTCTATGATTCCATTATTTGAAAGGTTTGTGAAATCCCAGCCCGTCAATTGCTTTCTGGGGCTTGTCTCCTGCTAAGTCCCATAAGGTATATTTTCCTCCCAGGCACCAACCTACTTAACGCACAGCAGTCACTGGAGTTGCCAACTCATTAAAAGCAGAGTGTAGTCCAGCATTAACCTAATTATATGCTGCAACCACTTTCTTGTGCATCTGGGAGTAACTCTTTGGCTTCCAGCCAGCATCTCTGGGATTTGATTTTCAAGTGACATAACCAGTTACTTTAAAATGTTTACCTCCTGAATGCTGGAGATGGAACGTCATCATTACAAAGGAGAAAACTTACAATTGGATCAAAAGCCTCTACTCCTGTGAGCAGAGGCTTTGCCATTGTCCAGAGAGCCCTGGTCTCTGCTTTCTCTAGACTCATATTTCCTAATGATGCAGTATCTTGTTCATTACGATTCACTCTGAGATGAAGTCATTATGTGCCTTGCTCTTTCTTTCACACAGCGTTGGTAAGCATTTTAAGGAAACTTTTATACAAATCTTTAAAATTTCTGGCAGGGAAAATAGGCAGACATCTGGAAAAGAAGCAGCATCACTTATCCCCATCCAAAGTGTATTTTTGCTTCATGTCTATACTTTTTCCGAAAGCTTATATACAAGTTCCTCTTAGCCATGAGCCTTTCTTGAGCAAAAGTGTCTGAATAATCTATGGGTTATCTTCCATATCTTAGAGAAGGAAGTCTACGTTTCTATTCCATCCCTGTGTTTCAGAGGGCTACAGTGGGGTGTAGAGCTGTCCCGTGCATTCAATCAATAGCATTTCTTCTCCATCTGTTGCTGTGGAGTTTGGCTACAGTTTTCCCTTCTGGTGGTTTGTAGTCTCTGTCTTCTGTTGTGTTCTCCTCGGTAGAGGCTTTATGAGGTGGTTTCCTGAGCTGTTGTAAGATTCTTTTCCACACTCATTGAGTGGCTGCCTTGATTGATCTTAGCAGTACCTTCAGAAATTCTGGTGGAAATCTTTTCTTAGTTGAGGCTTTTAGATATTGGCTATATAACTAAATAAGGAGTTCCATATTTCAAAGTAGTGTGTTTGGAAGGGTGCCCAGAGTAAAGAAAGCATTAATAGGCATAAAAAGCTAGCATATGGATGCTATAAGAAGTATATTGGAAAATGTACAAATAGAGTAGTGGAACCTTCCAATCAAAGGGTGTGAGGGGCAGTGAGGAAAATATGTTTTCTCTTATGTTTCTGCCAAAATGTAAGGACAATACAACCTATACAGTAAATTCAGCAGATCCTGGAAACTGCAAAAAAAGAACACTCGTTGCAGCCAGCTTAGTTTAAAATAACATACTATTTATGTCTGAATTTGATTGTAGGTATATTTTCTGTTATTTGATCTATTTAATCTATGTTATTTAGTCTATTAAGACCACGTTAAATTAATATAAGTAGATTCTACTATATTGTTCACACAGAAAAAATATAAGACTAAGAATTATTTCCTTGGAAAGGCCAATCTAAGAAAGAAGGTTTATGATTTGTCCTGAGCTCAATCTGTTGGTAATTGTCTTTATGTTCCTATTATGCACCTAGGTATATGTGAGGCGTATAAGCGGGGAATAAGGCATAACTTCTTCTTTTCAGGGGTTTGAAAGCTAGCAAAAAATAATAGTTGGCAGCATTTTCTTTGTCCACTTCAGGGCAGTTATTTCAAGGTTTTTGATTATGAATTTTTTTGTTCCCAAATGCTAAGGAGCACTTCTTATCTAGAGTCCTGAATGTAAATGTTAATTGAATTGTTTTTATGTGATGCACATAGCTTTTAGGTAAGGGTCGTCATGTGCTTTATAAGACTTAAAGATTCTTCTGGTGGCAGGATATCACAACGCACTAACACTTGGAAAGATGGAAGGCAGAATTTTTGGTTACTTACAGCTCCAAACTAGAGAAGGCTTCCAGGTAAGGCCAACAGGGGGTTGTACCCAGGGGAAGAGTTACAGCAAACTGGAGCTGTAAGAGGCAGCTTAGGTATGGCTAGCAGGGTGGGGTTAGCAAGATTTCTCAGGTTCCCTGAAGATCGGCTAACCTGAATGATTTTGTGGGATCCTAGGCCTAGAGGCTGTCTCCAGTCTCTTACCTAGCCTTGGAGTGATTAGGGCTGATGCACTGTGGCTTGGAGTGTGAGAGCCCAGTAAAGGACGTGGTCAGTTGGATACGAACTTGATTAGCTGCTCAAGAAAAAAAATTGATCGACCTCAAATCAGGGCTTCAAAACTGGGTCAAGACAGCACGGTTAAAAAAACCCAAAAAAACTATACTACATGATGATACAAACATAATGATACAAATTTTAAAAATATATTCTTTATAATTTTTTAGGCATTCACCCATTCATACTTGCAATAAATATTTAATGAACACACGTTAGGTGTTGACACCATGATGAACACGGAGAAAATAAAGATGAATCAGAGGCTTTCAGTTCAGTAAGAGACAAAACAATGACAATGTTGTAGTCATTGTAAAAGAGTCATAACATAGGTGCTACTGGAACACAAATGTGGTTGTCAGTTTGACAGTACTGACCACTCAGGAAAAGCTTCCAGACATAGGACGCATCGTGAAGAAAGATACAGAAGCAAGATACAATAGGCAGGAATCTTAGAAAAAGCCTAGTATTAACAAACTTTATAAATAAGTAAGAAAAAAAAAAAAAAAGGCCCAGAAAGATAAAGAGACTTGATTCATATCACAGATATAGCAAAAACCCAGTATTCACTTGTATGTTCCCTTGCATGGTCAATATCAATTTTGTTTAATCACACATCGCACATATTTGACCATCTGGACATGATATATGAGCGTTGTAATAATCTGGCTGGAAGGACTTATCATAGTATAGAATAGACTTAGAATTCCGTTCTTCCAAGATAGATGCACAGTCTCTTTCACTGGATGAGTAAACATCTGGGTCCTATCTGGTCAGGGAACCTGAGACCAGAGCATTATGGTAGCTATAATTGGGGTTGAGTTTTGCATGATGCAAACACAAAGAGTAATGAAGGTGGAGTGTCATGTGGAGACATAAATGTGTTCTCAACATGTTAAATGTTAAACCCAAAGGAAAAGTCACGAAGCAGATTTAAGGTTTAGTGATACGTAGGAAGAGTGTGCTGGATCCTGGAATCCAGCCTGGAAACACACCCAGAACAAGGGATGGGAGGAAAGCTGTAACGAATGTTGGTGATTTAATCTGTGGGTAAGGAGGGAGCCCTTAAGGACACAATGTGTTGGTGGTGGAGTTTTATAAAATCAAGCCTTTCTGTTTGTATTTTATGACATTAAAATAACTCTATACTGGAGGAAATATATTGGGATAGTTGATTTTTATGTAGTAGTAAACTAGATTATACATTTTAATATTAAAGAAATGTACTATATTACATTGATTCAGAACCCATATAGAATTAAGCCAACAACACAGAGTCAAAGAAACATATAAAATGTTTCAGATGTACACGCCAATTACATGAAATAGTTAACCTTGTGGGTTATGATCCCTTTGTCTTTCACTGAAAATGCAGACTGTAACTTTGCAATACTTGTACCCTAAATGCATAAACTGCATTTCTCAACCATCCCTTGAACCGTCTGAAGTGCAGGCCTCAAAACTTAACTTATCCAACTCAAACTGACTTTACCATTATTCTCCTGTTCAAATTTCCCCTTATTGCCTAAACTGTGTCTCTTTACAGTTGGTTTATCTAAATCATGATTGAAACAAGGTACAATTATTGAATTTAGTTGTACGTGTCTCAGGACACACATAAATAGATTTCACTCTCAACCTGATCGCTCCCACTGCAACTTCACTACCATTTTCATGGCGCTGGCTTGTGGACAGCTGTCCTTGGAATGTCCTATACTCTGACATTGACTAATTACTTCATAGTTTTGCCACTGAATATGTTTCTGCATCTCCCATACTATTCTTATACAGGTATTATACACACAGATGGATTTTACTTCATTATTCTATCTGATAACCTCTATCTTCTGTCAAGCTTAGCCTGTTACATCTACTGTGATAACTGACACATTTGGACTCATTTCTACCATTTTTATTTTACTTTATTTCTACCACCATTATTTACCATTCTTAATGTGTCACTTTTCTGTTTCCATTTTTCTTGTATTTTACTTTTTTGGCATACTGATTGTTTCTTCCTTTTAATTTCCCTTTGACTAGAAATACTTTGAAATTTTATCCCATATATTTAACTTAACAGTTTTCTAAAGTGATTCAATATCTCAAGTCCCTACCAAATAATACAAGGTACTTAGAACACTCTAATTCTGATCTCTCCTTTACTGATTTATATGTTACTGTTATATAGAATATTATTTGTATATCTTATTAAATATATAATTAGACTATACTGTTATTATATAGACAATATATATTTCAGTTTACTTATGGATTTACTTGTTTCTTTGCCCATTATTCCTTTTTGCCTCTCAGGTCCTTTTTCCTCTTCCTTAAGTATATCTGATAAAAATTCCTTTACTGCAGATCTATGGATGTAAACTCTTATTTGAACATTTATTCATTTTGGTTTCTATTTTCTTTTTCATTTTCTTTTTATTATTTTTATTATTGTTGTTTTTGTTGATTGTTTTATTTCATTTGTCCCTAAAAATTTCCTAGTTTTCTTATGAGCCCAGTAATGAATTAAAAGTATGTGTGTTTTCAGTGATTTAAGAGGTCACTGTTTTATTTCCAGAGGGCTGTTCAGATATTCAGACCACATGCTTCAGAGGAAGGTTATCACAGAAGGTACTGGTTTGCATGACTAGCAGGGAGAAGGCTATTTATGGATGGGACGTGAGAACTAGAGAGGGAAGTCCACACAGGAGACTGAGAGGTCAAGGAGCAAGTGCCTCAAAAGGGGATGGGGATTTGGGAGAAAAATCTTCTGGATGTTTTTATACTATAATGAGGAGTTTGATTCAAGGTCATTGGTGCTGACACATCAAGACTGACTGTCACTGACTCGATTAATAATCAAGCTAGTATGTTACAGTGTTTTAAAAATAAATGGAGTTCTATGATTTTTGTTAACATAAGTATGCAACTAGTAGCCCTCTTAATATTAATCCCTTTAATTTTTAAAGACTCTACTTGGAAAATAGACACAATGGTCATGGCTTACTAAAGACACACCAGAATTCTAGACTCCCTGAAACACCCAGAGTAAAAGTGTTATATGTGTGTGTGTGTGTGTGTGTGTGTGTGTGTGTTTAAAAATCCCTTTCCATCTGGCTTAAATGCCTTCTTTCAGATCTGTTACATCTGGTCACCACTTTGACCCAGGGATGGAATTGAAGTTACCCCACCATCTGGCAGTCTTTCTAGACTTGCTACTGACATGAAATTTCAGAGCAGCTCATACTGCAGCAACGTGGGACTCAGGCGGCCAGTTTTCAGTTTAACTCATTACTCAAAGTGTTTCTCATAACTCATCTCAGTACAGTCCTTTACATTAATCATGCAAATGAGTGTTCTCTTTTCTATAATTCAAATGACTTAAAGGAAGGCGTACTGTTTTACTTGCTTTTTTTACTCCCTCTATATCCAGTAGAACTTAGCACGGTGCTTTGCAAAGACACATTGAATGAGTAATCAAGTTAATAACTTGATTCCCATTTTCTGAAAATAGCCCTTATACCCTTTCTCTTAGCCATGTTTCTTGTCCTCTGAGCCTCCAATTAAAAGACAACTCCTAACCAATAGTAGGCTCTGGTACTTACCGTCCTAAAGATGTATCTGAAATGTGCTTTCTGTCAGGTGTGGCAGTGCAAATGCAAATATGATAGTCTCCCTTTTTTGTAAATAAGTTGAGTGCCATGTAAGTATAGTTTCATTCCATTCTATTTAATTTTACTTTTACAGAGTATAGTAGATTTACGTAACTATCATTTTCCTTTAAAGTATTATAAAGAGCACACTCTGCCAGAGTATCAAATTTATAATGAACCAGGGATATCAAAACGATTAACTGCTTAGTTTCTACAATCACTCACTTGCAACAAAAAACATTATTTCTGCTGTGAAAACAGAAACAACAAAAACAGTTGGGTTTTGGGGTGGCTTTTTTTTTGGTCAAAAACACTTAATTCATAATACAAACCTTACTGACCAGAGAAGCAAAAAGAAGAGAGAAAAACAAAGATAATTTAGCTGGAGTAAAAGAAAACAGCTATTTGTTTTCAATTATTTTGAAATATTCAAATATTTATAACTGGTGAATTTTATCTTATCTATCGGAGCAATGTATAATTGTTTCAGTTACATAACAGGCTTTTATAAAGGTGAAAGAAAAGTCTAATCTCTATCACCTCCACTTGAATTACTAATGTCACATGTAAATATAAGGTTTCCCGTACATCTGTTTCATAATCCTCCTCCCAAGGATGACTAGCTAAAGAATTTAAATGTCATGACGGCTCTAACCCAGCTGCCATGCTCAAAGAGCCCTTCCTGGAAAGAGTTTAGTGAACAGGCATAAAGAATGCCATTCTTGGAAGTAAGATTGGAGGCACCAGAAAGTGTTCTTTTGCAGCAGTTGAGCTGTCGTGTATCCTCAAATGTAACACTAATCTAAAAAAGATCTTTCCCTTGATTTGCACTTGTGATGTAAACATTTACATGAAACCTAAATTTTAGGCAAATCAAGGTTGCCACAATATGAATTATCTCAATGGAAAAGATTGTTCAGCATTTATAATTTATGTGCATGCTTGATTCATATTTTGCTCATGTCTACTATTCTAATGATATTTCACCCGGGTTTTATAAAGAAATCGATGTGTGCTTTCTTTTAAACATTGTCCAATATCCGCACTTCATTTGTACTTTCTTTTCCCTAAGAATATGATGGGTACAATCAAAAATGTAGAACCCATAATCCACATAGACCTCTGATAGCAGAATTCATGTTGGAAGTTTACCCATCAAGAAGCTTCATTTCCTAGGCTACAGTAAAACATTTAACCAATAAAAGAATACAATTTTCACTCAAATTGAATGTTATATATTCAATTACTTTTTATTCTTTTGTAAGACAATTGAAAACAATATAATTTATATAAAAATGAAAGTTGTAGAAAAGTAAAAGCTAGATAATTTAATCCACTCCCTTAAAAACCTTGATGTATTCTAAAATGTCAATCAAGATTAGAATGAAGCGGGGCTTCCCTGGTGGCGCAGTGGTTGAGAGTCCGCCTGCCGATGCAGGGGACATGGGTTCGTGCCCCGGTCCGGGAAGATCCCACATGCCGCGGAGCGGCTAGGCCCACGAGCTATGGCCGCTGAGCCTGCGCGTCCGGAGCCTGTGCTCTGCAACGGAAGAGGCCACAACAGAGAGAGGCCCGCGTACCACAAAAAAAAAAAAAAAGATTAGAACGAAGCATTAGAAGGGAGTATTTGTATGGTACATGCAGTGATATAGCCCCCAAAATGACAAATTTCATGTGATGAACAGAGCAAAAGTTGTTGAGTGCATCTCAATTTAGCACATAGCATTTTCCCAATGGACAAATATTCAGTAAAGATAAAGTTTACAGAAAGTTATTGACAAGGCTCAGTTAAAATTGTACATATTCTTCTTCATAGAAAAGTCACAAAACTGTGATTGAATATGTTTAATTTGCAAACTCTAAGGAACTAATAAACTTTAAAGATAATTTATTACTACTGGTAGTAGTAGTATAATAACAGTTATGGTAGTAATGAACACTAGTACTAATAGTGGTAGTCATAGTAATAGTCGATATTTATTAAGCATCTACTTTGTGCCTAATATATGTTGTAAACTATATGTATTAAGCAATTTACATGGGTTAAGCAGCTGGTGCAAGATGATAATGCTTGAATGAGATGGAGCTAGAATAAGAAACTAAATAGTCTCTAACTCCAGAGCCTGTACTGTTGGCCACCATGCTATACTGCCTCCGTTTATGTGTCATTGTCACCATTTGGGGGATGAGAGCAAGGAAAAGATATAAACAAAGTCTTTAGAAATATTACATTTAAAAATCTGTTTTTATAATTATTTCTCAATTATTTTCATGTCATCATCATGCAGGTTGTGGGCATTTGAAAATGGAGAAAAAAGACGAGTGAGGAAAAAGAAGCAGTCTAGGCAGACAAGTGACACAGAAATAATCATTTCAAAACCATTTGAATGTTGTGCTAAGTTAGCTTACCTCGAAAAGCTTCTAAACAGAGAGCAATAAAATAAAAACAGAAGAAAGGAAACAGCCTCACGTTCCACCATGCAGTGAACACTGGCAACTGCTTTCTTTAAATTGACTCAGTATTGTACCAATCATGTAGGTATATTTGCCTGCCTCATTCACAGCCCATTGCAGAGCATTTATCCCATGTAGAGTTTCTGGATTTGGCTGTCCTGATATCACATAAATCCATAGACCTGAACATTACTGGTCACATTAGGATAGACACAAAATTCACAGGTGGAGGAGGGACTCATAGGCTGAATTGAGCCAATCAGATTATTTCTCTTAAGAATTTTAAAAACACAGAATGTAATCAACCAATCATGGATGCCAGCCAAATGATATATTTTGGGATAAAGTCTGCGAGCTTAGAGTCATTTAAGGGTGATAAATAAGCAGAGGAAGCCATTCTACTGACAGAAACAGGAAAGTATAGCAAATAAGCAGGGAGAGGCAGAAACTGGAGACCTGAAAACTCTGAGAGACATAGGTGAAGTTCAATTTCTGACAGCGTTCCAGGTTCTGTAAGACCAGTCTCTACCTATGTCCATTCCTCAAAGTCTCTTGAGTCCTGGTTTCTTACATAACAACCCCCTACTCAGTCTTTGTTTAAGTGACTCATGAATCCTTGAAATTAAAATTGCCTTAACTAGAACAAAATGAAAGTAAGTATCAGTCTCCATTTTCTAATTAGAAGATGGTTAAACTTGGTTTAGATTTAAGTAAGGAGAAGTGAGAAATGGAAAAGTCTTGCTTTACGTAAATTGTTTTGTCATGAAGGGACAAACTTAGGGGAGATTTGACTCTCTGGAACTAACTTTCTGATGAGATGGTCTCTAAACGAGGTCCCCTTGTTCAGTAGCTAAAATCTGGAAGGAGTCTCAGCTTCTGATCAAAAAGACAACAGTAAAGTAGAAGATAAGGTAATAGATTTTCAGTATTCACAATAGGGAAAGGTTACACTGAAATTAAGTACAGATGCATCCAAGTTCTTTGGTTTATTTTAAATATGTCCCATTACAAGGTTTTTTTCCACCATTGAATAAATTTTAATTGGTGACATTACAAAATTATGATTTTTTTGTCATTAATTTCCAAATTAATGACAAAGAAAAGAAAGTATATTACATTTTTGACTCCTTCAATTAATATTTATTGAATGTCTAACCTTTTCTTGGTGTCAGGGGTTCCAAGGAGAATGAGATATATCCCCATTATAAAAGTAACTTACAATTTAGTGGATAGAATACTGATTCTGAAGTACAAAAACCATATTAAACTTTTAAATGATGTTTTAAAACTTGATAATAACTTATTAATATTTTCTAAGGATGAAGTTATAGTTAAAACTAGGCTAAGATCTTTAAGCAAAATGCAAAAGGTTATCTGCTCAACTGAGATGATGAATCTATTTGTATTAAAAGTTCTTTGTGAAATATACTACCCAATGAACATTAAATTAAAAACAAATCTGCCTCATGTTTTAATCAGATGCTTAATGAAATACTTAGATGCAATTATGTCATAAAAAATTCTGTCTGACAAAAATAATATTTAGCACATTATTCTCCTATGGCTTTTTATAGATTAACATGTGAAATACATAATTTAGGATTCTTTACTTAAAACTGATGAGTTGTATGCTAAATCATGTTGTGTAAAAATAAACACCTAGCATTATTTTAGCCCAAGAGAGTAATTAGACGTTTACCAATCCTCATTACATCACAAAACTCAGCATATAATATATAGTAGGTGCTTAATAAAAAAAATTGTTAAATAAATGAAGTCAAGAGAAAGCATTTTAAATCTATTTTCTATAGTAAGCAATACACAAAGTGGAAAAATAACTTTCTTAAGGCTTAATTGTATGTTTGGGAAAGGGATACCAATACAAATAATTACTCAATTTTTTATTCTTTGCCATGCTTTAGGAAAATGATAGTTAATATCACATCACCAAGGAAACTAGGTCATTTAATAAAAATGTATTATTTTGTGCAGTAGCATATGGAACTGTTTCATGGATGACCCTGGTAAAAATTCTGGACTCAATAAATAAAGAATAAGTAAGTATGCTTTTCTCTCTCTCTCTCTCTGTCTCTCTCAGGCCAGTTCAAATTAGAAAGGCATGACTGCTTTCAAAGCAAGCAAACTTATGGTAGATGTACTTAATATAAAACAAATTGTTTAAATTATTTCAAAAGGAAAATCCTTGATTTTCAGACATGGAAGGGCCAATCAGGGGACATAATTAAAACCAAATGCAAAGAAATTGATTAAGCTTTCTGAAATATGTAGGTTGTTTGTGTGGGGGGGCAGAGAGGGAGGAAAGCATATTGACAACTGATAGTTTTTAGCACAGGTGAATTTAAATCATTACATTTAAATATAAAAACAATCTGGAAAAGCATATCAGTAATTTCCTCAAACTTCTAAAATTTGTTGACATTTCATAACATTTTCCATTTCTTAGTAAAATGTACTGTTTTTAAAATCATAAGTATAATTCATGTTCATTGTAACTGGAACATGAGTCCCCCATATCACCCCATATTTTCTGACATCAATAAGTTGAACTTATATATGAAGTGATACCCTTCCCACATGCCCTGAGTTTTTATGTTTACCTGAGTTTCACCTCTCAACACCTACTCTATGCTATTATTCTTAACTTTAGTTGGGCTTGAGGATAGAATATAAAAATTGCAATCTAGAAGATAATTTAAAAGAAATTGAAATCATAACTTGAAACCTTCCCCAAAAGAAAACTCCAGGCCCAGATGTCTTCACAACTAAACTTCTCAAAACATTAAATGAATAAATGATGTAACTTTTATACAAACTATACTAGAAAATAGAAAAGGAAGAAATACTTCCCGGTTAATTTTTTTGAAACCAGCATAATCATAATGTAATTATGGTCATATGTGGTATGACCATTGCAAGAATGGAAAATTATAACATTTCCAATGTACTTAGATATAAAACCACAGACAAAATACTTATGATCCTATCTTTATACACACACACATACATGTATATATAGCACCATGTTTTAAGTAGGAGTTTTTTCATGAATTTGAAATTAATTATCATTTCCCAGGCAATCAATATAACTTATTATGTTAATAATAAGGACGAAGAATGATAAGATCATCTCCAGAAAAAGCACTTAATAAAATTCAACAACCATTAATTATAAACATTCTCAAAAAAACTAGAAATTGAAGGGATCTTTCTTCATCTCATAAAGGATATCTACCAAAAAATCTATAGCTATCATCCTAAAAGGTGAACTATATAATGCTTTCTCTTTCAGTCTGGAAAAAAAGATAAGGATATCCACTCTCACTACTTCTTTTCAATTTTGTACTGAAAGTCCTTGCCAATGAGAAGAGAAGAGAATTAAAGAGAAGGTACTTAAAGCTATAAATACTGGAGAAAAAAAAGTAAAATTATTTTATCACAGGTGACATAAGTATGTCTAGAAAATTCAAAAGACTCTATAAAATATTAGTGTTAATAAGTGAATTTAGAAAGAGCATGCAATACATGGTCAATGTTTCTATATACTAGCAACAAACAACTGTAAATATCATTTACAATATCATTAAAATCAATTGTATTACAGCTTTTCTGAGAGAAATGTGTTAGATCTTTCCTGAGAGGATTTTTTTTTTCTTTTTTAGGTTCTTTTCCCATCTAGGTCATTACAGAGTATTGAATAGAGTTCCCTGTGCTATAGTGTAGTGGGTTCTTATTAGTTATCTATTTTATATACAGTAGTGTGTATATGTCAATCCCAATCTCCCAATTTATCCCTCCTCTCCTTTCCCCCTTGGTAACCGTAAGTAATTTTTCTACATCTGTGACTATTTCTGTTTTGTAAATAGGTTCATTTGTACCATTTTTTTAATATTCCACATATAAGTGATATCATATGATATTTGTCTTTCTCTGTCTGACTTACTTCACTCATTATGACAATCTCTAGGTCCATCCATGTCGCTGCAAATGGCATTATATTATTTTGTTCTTTCTTATGGCTGAGTAATATTCCATTTTATATATGCACCACATCTTCTTTATCCATTCCTCTATCAATGGACGTTTAGGTTGCTTCCATGTCCTGGCTGTTGTAAATAGTGCTGCAATGAACATTGGGGTGCATATATCATTTTGAAGTGTGATTTTCTCCAGATATATGCCCAGGAGTGGGATTGCTGGATCATATGATAGTTCTATTTTTAGTTTTTAAGGAACCTTCATACTGTTCTCCATAGTGGTTGCACCAATTTACATTCCCACCAACAGTGCAGGAGGGTTCCCTTTTCTCTACACCCTCTCCAGCATTTATTGTTTGTAGATTTTTTGATGATGACCATTCTGAACAGTATGAGGTGACACTCATTGTACTTTTGATTTGCATTTCTCTAATAATTAACGATGCTGAGCAAATATTATTTTAATAAGGCCACAATTCAGATATTTTAATTATTTTTCTGTTATTTACTGTATCTCAAAATGCTAAATGTTCACATTTGTTTTTAATGGAAACAATATTTGAGTTTACTCACCAGCAATCTCAGGCATTAACATTTGGACCATTTAATTATGTGCTGACAGTTATTAGAAATTTTGTGAGTCTATTTCTACACCTGCGCTTGTTTCTTCCAAGTGAAAAGTGAAAAAGGCAGAGAATAACAGAGCATAAAGAGAATTCATTGATGCTGTCATGCTTAGCCAAATATTTGACAACTATGATGGAAGACTGAAAATTTTCAAACTGCAAGGGGATGGTGGGGATGCTAGATATCAGCGCAGAGTTCACACAAGTAAAGTAAAATGTTATTTATATAATGTGCAAATTCATCAGATATATGGATGAACACAGTCAATTACTGAGCTTGGCACACTTATTTCTGTGAATTCCTTTGCTATTTATTACACCAAGAGATAATGTGAATCAAAGTTTAGAGGTGACTCTACCTTGTTTTGTATGGATTAATTTTATTTACAAAATTTTATTCCGTACTTTTAGAAGTATATTTTAAAAATAGATCAAATATGTCCCATATTTTTATTTTATGGGCCACAAAAATTGATGTGTGATTACAAAACATGATATAAACTACAATTTCTAAACTTTCAATTTTTTAAAGAAGTAAACTTCAAACATTTTCCTGGCCTCTAGCATTCTGCACTCCACCCATTGTTTAAAACCTTTCTATCCAAAAGGTTCATCTTACCCTATGCCCATCCTTCTGTACTTCATTTCACCAGTAGTGCACTTCCTCATTTCTGAGACATTCCTTTAAAAGTAGCACAAGAGCTGGTTTGCAGCAAAACTTGCAAAATCATGTTAGAAACTTGGAATGTCAAGGTCTAGGGCATGTGGCTGCTGTTAATCTCACCATAAAGTCCAGTAAGGGCTTAGTCCTTCCAAAGCAGGTTTATTTAAAGATTTCTCTTTCAATGGGAGGTGTAGGCACATCTGTTTATTATTTCAACCGTCCAGAGCATAGTCGTTGGACCAAACACACACACACACACACACACACAAATGCACACACATCTTTTCCAAAAGAAAATTAAATACTAATTTTTAGAGACAATATGATTTTAATCCATGAGAAGGGAGAAAATAGATTTTCTAACTTTCTGATAATTTACAAGCTGCTTCTTTACAATAAAGTTGGTAATTTATTTTTTCTGAACTGAGCTTAGTATGCTTTCTCAGACCTAAGAGAACAAGACAGTAGACAATTGCTGAAGTACGGTTTTCTTAGTGCTGTCTCCTGGCTATAGAGAGGAAGGCTATGAGACAGTCATCCTAATTATGACTAAGGTGTAATCTTACCAAAGAGTCCTCATTTTTAAAAATGTCTATCCTGGAAAAGTCAAAGGAATAATTTTATTCTCCCAGTTAAATAAACGTATCAGGATTAATACAAGTCTTAGTTGATTAGCAATGTTAGAAAAATGATGTTACTACTAGTTGCTTTGAAAATTGTAAGTAGTAAGATATACTCATTAAGTATCTATTGGTAATAATTCTCGATCAGCATTTGAAATTTAGAATTCTTTAGAGTAATTTTTCTTAGCTACATACTAGTCATATTGTTTTATTTGTAAAATATTTATTGAACAAATATAATGATGGGAGAATTTGATTCAAATATAAATAAATCACAATATTTTACCAAAAGTTGCTCACAGTAAAATGGAAGGGATTCTATGTACATAAATTTTTAAAACATAATACAAATGTTTCTTTTCTTTTTTTTTTTTTTTGATGTACGCAGGCCTCTCACTGATGTGGCCTCTCCCGTTGCGCAGCACAGGCTCCGGACGCGCAGGCTCAGCGGCCATGGCTCACTGGCCCAGCGGCTCCGCGGCAGGTGGGATCTTCCCAGACCGGGGCACAAACCCGTGTCCCCTGCCTCGGCAGGCGGACTCTCATCCACTGCGCCACCAGGGAAGCCCACAAACGTTTCTTAAACTCTAATGTACATACAAATCTGAAGATCTTGTCCAATGTGATTTTAATTTAGTATATCTGAATCATTTATATTTTAGCAAGCTCCCAAGTGATGCGACTGTAACTGGCATGGGGACCCGTTACATGCATGTGCTTTAGGGCATCGAATGGGAGTTGCATAACTCCCAAACCTGAGCTGTGATTCAAAGGATTAGTGAGAGTTTGCCACATAGAGAACATGGAGAAAGGTATTTCTGCAGGAAAAAAAAAGAACCTTAAAAACTAAAAAAGCAGAGGAGTTCCTAAGAGCAGATATTCTAAGTGTGGCTCAGCTTTATTACACAGGGCAGAGCGTGGGGCAGCTTCCTTAAACTAGGGTACCGCACAGTCAGCTACACCGAGGCCAGCTTGGGAAATGGGAGCATTTACTCCTTCATTTTCACCTTACTTCCCTTCTTCCTTTTCTATCTTCTCTTCCTGACCCTCATCCCCACTCTTATTTTGTGCCCTGTTGTTTTCTACCAACAATTGCTCTCATCCTATCTGCAGAACTTAGGTATTTTATTAAATATCCCCTAACCCAATGTTTTTATAGAGGCATTCTAGAGACTGACACCCTTGCTGCAATAAAAGGGAAAAGCCTATTCTGATAGAATGATGTGTTATAACTTTATAGGGTCTTGAAAGAACGGCAGAGATTTTCTGTATTTAAAAAGAAAATGTATTGATGCCCTGTCTGTTAAACGTTGCTTTATTTCCCAGGAAATGAGGGACTACACAGTTTGCTTTCAGAGTGTAAGGCAGACTGTGTGTGCATTTTGAGGTGAAAATTGGGGGATAGGGAACAGACAAGTGTCTGCATTGTTCTAGACAATTATTTTTTGTTTAAGTTAGGATCAAGATTGGAGAGAAAAATAGGAGAATATTTCATGATGCTGAAGTTGGTCATTATCTATCGAGTCCAAATATAGCTTAATAATCAATGTATCATTATGACAATATTGATTCTTCCAATCCAAGAACATGGTATATCTTTCCATCTGTTTGTGTCATCTGTGATTTCTTTCATCAGCATCTTATAGTTTTCAGAGTACAGGTCTTTTGCCTCCTTAAGTAGGTTTATTCCTAGATACTTTATTCTTTTTGATGTGATGGTAAATGGGATTGTTTCCTTAATTTCTCTTTCTGATCTTTTGTTGTTAGTGTATAGGAATGCAAGAGATTTCTGTGTATTAATTTTGTATCCTGCAAATTTACCAAATTAATTTATGAGCTCTGGTAGTTTTCTGGTAGCATCTTTAGAATGTTCTATGTATAGTATCAGGTCATCTGCAAACAGTGACAGTTTTACTTCTTTTCCAATTTGGATTCCTTTTATTTCTTTTTCTTCTCTGATTGCCATTAGGTAGGACTTCCAAAACTATGTTGAATAAAAGTGGTGAGAGTGGACCTGTCTCTATGATTTTCCTCTTAAGAAGACCACATGTTCTTTCTGTTTATTACTACTGTTTTTAACGTTTCATTTGGTATGTTTCGGGACAATCACTTGAACAAATAATTGTAATGCCTCATCAGTGGACAAGGTTTTGAGGTGATACCATACATGCATGTGTGTGGTGCGAGATGGGGAGAAGGGAAGAAGGAAAAGGGGGGTTAATACCTAATATCATGGCTACAGGTTATTACCAATGCCTCTATTGTTAAAGACAGCTAAAACCTTCCAGTTCTTATCTGAAAAAAAACCCCCAAAAAACCCAACACTTAACATTCTTTCATGACGTTTGATCTCATCACGTAAATGTAATGAGTAAAATTAATTGAATTCTGAGACTATGGATTTCTGGATTCATGAGTTTGTTGTCTCACTGTTCATGGCAGCACCCACTCTGTACACCAGATGGCACAGTCTGTCGGCTCTAGCCACAGAAGCCTGAATCACCGAAACTAATATTGTTGAAGAGAGTGGCATTCATTATTAATTTATCACATCTGAATCACATTATTTACATGGGAAGTGGCCATATAGTTAAAAATTTATTTTGTCGTAAACACATTTATTTAATAGAGTATATGTGTGCATGTGTATGCCAAATTGAAATATATTTACACGTATAGTTTGGTTGCATAAGGCCCCTAAAACATTTAGCATTGTAATTAATTATTGTATTAAATACTTTTCAACCCTGTTGAGAAGCAATAATAAGTAATTTATAGACATTTTACCAGACGAATAGCTATATGATGCAGGTGCATTGTAAAAAGAGACAAGTAGCCCCTATGAAAATATGTTTGACAATAACCACAATGTGACACTCCTGTACCTCTACCCCTGGAATTCACCAGAATACTTAGCGGCTTCTGGTGTCTTCTTGGATAACTGTTCGTTATTTGTTAATAACCATGAAGCATTACTAGCTTCATTCAAATCGTAACTCCAACCTTTAGTTGATGTGTGTCCCATGGAGTAAGCTATTTATCCCTGTTTTCTTATCTGGAAAATGGGAATGATAACAATTGTCCCTCCTTGATAGAACTGTCCTGAGAAATCAGTGACCTAGCACTTATGTTTCAGAATATTTAAAAAATTCAATAAGCGTTAGCTAGTATCACTAGTAGTAGCAGTAGTAGTAATAGCAATAGTAGCAGCAATAGTGGTGTGGATTCTGAAGATAATAAAGAAGCAATAACAAATTTTTAACAAGAAATTTTAGGAAAGTGAATAGTCAACTGATTCTCTCTTAGTATGTGACAATTTCCACTTCCCCCTCCTCCCTCTCTCTCTGATGCACATGTGAACAGAGATACACAGCCTTTACATATCATATCTTCTGTTTCATTGGTTTCCTTTGTCAGTTCTGTTACCACAACATCACACCTCACTGTTTTACTCATTGCAGTCTTACTATACACTTTCCAGCAGAGTGAGTTACCATGCACTGCTCTACCTCTGTAGGCTGTTACTTCCTTGCACCTTGTATCTGTGAGGATTCTGCAGTTGCAACATACAGAAAAAAAGTCAACATGTCCTGGGCAAAAAAAAAAAAAAAAAGAGATTTATTGGTGTTTTATCAAAGAACCCCAAGCTTAAATGGTGTCCTCAGGTCACCATTCATCTGTCTCTCTCCTAGACTCCGTGTAAGTGGTCCTCATTCCTCCTGCGTCTGCAGAAAGACTTACTTCGTACCCTGGGCGTACATGGCCTCCAACAGATCCAGGCTTACATCAGCTCAGGTAGTCATCCTGGAGGAAAGAAAGTTTTTCCCTCTCCCAATATTTTGTATTAAAAACGCAATATTTTATCAGGTCCCTGTGCCAATTACTGTGGCGCGAAAGATAAAGATAATTTTATTGGCCAAGCCTGAGATAAATTCTCACTTTAAAATTTAGAACAGGGCTTCCCTGGTGGCGCAGTGGTTGAGAGTCCGCCTGCCGATGCAGGGGACACGGGTTCATGCCCCGGTCTGGGAAGATCCCACATGCCGCGGAGCAGCTGGGCCCGTGAGCCATGGCCGCTGAGCCTGCGTGTCTGGAGCCTGTGCTCCGCAACGGGAGAGGCCACAGCAGTGAGAGGCCCGCGTACCGCAAAAAAAACAAAAAACAAAAATTTAGAACAGAATTCAGCACTTTGGACCCCATTAGAGCCACATGGGTGGAGGAGGCAGATTCCCTTATTTTAAGCCTGGGTGTTATTTCCAGAGGAATATGATGAAGGAGAAATCTAGCAAAATAAAAATAGGAAATGTTATACACAGCTATAGGAGTGAATGTATTCAAAATTTTCAATCTCCAGCTTAATAAGATTTTTACTTTATCTATTTTGTACAAACTTTGCTATTTTAATGGAATAAGCTTGCATTTATTCTTTTTTTGCTGTTCTGGTGAGATTTTGCAAATTTATATGCAATCATAATAACTCTAGTATAACAAAGCAAATCTCACTTTTGTCGTGCACCTTAATAAATTTTAAGAGTTAACTAGATTGAAGTGCTAAATAGTAACATTATCACAAAAACTGGTTAAAAATAACATTGCCACAAGGTAACATACAATAAAAAAATCAAAATCTTGAGCAGTTTGTATAGTATACACTTTGGCAGAATACCATATTGTTCCTTTGTACATAAAGATATTTGTAAATGATGTTTCTAACTTCACCATAAGTTCCTATGTATCTGGAACGAAATACAGCTTCCTAGAAGCTAATTTTGAATAGTCATTTTGTAAAGGGATATTATTCCAACACAACTGAAAGTGAATCTTGGCTTTTAGAAGATTTCATATATGCCAGTGTAAATTTAATTTCTGTAGAACTTAGATATGACTCTATTTTATTATCTAAAATAATTAAAACATTTAGATTTAAAAGGTTAAATTATAGTTTTAGTTTTACCTCTGCTTAGAATTGTAAAATCCCATTCACCATTACTTAGGTTTTACCTAATGTAGTCTGATTTTTACATAATGGAAACTAGGATGAATACAAGCAAAAATATAAGCTAATTTTTAAAATAGCTACAATAACAAGTTTTTCTTCTTAAAGTTTTTTTTGTTTTTTTTTTTACTAATTTACAGACTTTCAGTTTGTTCACTACAAAAGTGGTCTCATTTCACCTGGTATCTGTAATAACACTAAAGGAAAGATTAGGTTATGACGACAGTAAGGAGGTGACCCAATTAAATCCAATTATCAGATTCCATTATTTTTAAAGCTCATCCTTCTTTCCTTTTCTCCTGCAATTTCCTCAGGGACTTTACCCTGGAATCCAAAGGATTTGAAGAAGCTAAACTCCTCCTTCTTCTTTGATGCTCATCAAAACTCTCGTTTTTTAAAGCAGTCAAGGAAATAAAAACTCCTACCCACTCTCCAAACATTCTTCCTTTAGGCAGGGCTCTTAATGAAACCCAGGTTGCATTTAAAGCCACAGTAGCAAAATATTTAATTTTAAAAGAAAGTTATATTAGTATACATTTAAGTAAAATTATGTGGCTAAGGCATGAGGACAAGAGGCATGAGAGTTGTCAATAATATTAAAGCGCTACCACATGGAAAAAAGGATTGAAACAGCTTTGAGCTGCTTCTCAGAGAATAAATTAAACCAATGGGTGAGATGGGCATAGTGTATACAATGAAGATGTTGTCTCACAATTAGAGTTGTTCCTGACCCAAGCAGTTGCTAATTTATTGGCTGTTTTCTAGAGGGATGCACAGGGAAGAAATTGAATTGGATGATCTCTAAGCTCACTTTAGATCCTGGTGATTAAGCCTTTCATGAGCCAGAAGGGAGTTTTAAATCCCTTCCTCAAAATCATATTATGTAGCACAGCTCCCAGCATTTTATTAATACTTACCATTTGATGATATAGATTGTTAAGCCAGAACTCTGACATCAGAAAAAAATGGTATATTATCCTTTTATAAAATTGGCTCTTTTGACATAGCTAATTGCAGTTTTAGTTTATGTTGCTGACTTGTTTCATTCTATTTTCTTCTGCAAGCACTGAGAAGACATCATTGAATGTGCAGTCAGAAAATCCCTCATAGGGGAGATAAGATATTTTACGTTTGGGCAAAAAATTATAAACATTTCCCTAGCATGCACAAAAAGAAAGCCAACTTAATAAACAAATAGTACGTATACTGTTCAAGAACTAAAAAAAAAATTTAGAGAAAAGATGAAAATATGAACAAAGACCATAGTTTTATAACTTCCTAGACTCAATAGCACAGAAATAACAGCACCAAAATTCACCTTTTTAACCTAATTTTATTTCTTGAATTTGCTTCATGCAAACTTCAGCATACTTTGTACTTATGTGTCTTGAATGTTAAAAAGAAAACTGTATTTTCACAAAATCATGATTTCAAATTCCAGAAGCACGGCTTGAAGAGTCACACACTGGTTAATGGACTGTCGATGAGTGATTTTTTATGACCCTCTTTTTGTTAACAGATAACGAGAAGTCTCGTCAACAGAAGCATCTTCAAATATATGAAAATGAGCACATCCAAAGAAGTGAGCAGTGTCCTTTGATGTTCTTTTGATTAGACAAGTTGGACTACTCTGTACATTCACTCACTATTCAGACCAGGTCAGACAATTTAATTCCAACAATGGCTTTATTTGTTCATTTACAAATCAACAGAATTTCGTTAAAAAAAAAAAAAAAAAACCAAGCCAAAAGAAACCATTCTTACCTGTTAACCTTAAGGTACTTTCTGATTAAGAATTTTATTTTCAATTTTAAAATTTGTAAAGAAGGAGCTAAAAGATTAAGGTAGGATGCAAGTCAAATTGTGATTTCTCTTCATCCTGTAATTATTTGAAGGCTTTTGTAGTGAGAGTAAAAGAGAGAAATGTAATTTGCTCTATTGTAGAACTGGATTCTGGTAATGCATGGAAGTATGGTAGAAATAATTCTAGGTAGAAGATAAAGATATTTTGGTTTGGGTCTTAGCTGTAAAACAACTAAGTATGTGACATTGGAATGTCATTTCATTTAGTCATTAAATCTCATAGTCTATAAAATGAGGTAATTACTAGATACATTATTTGCAAACAGTGTTTGCTCATGAAATTCGTTTTCAGCCATGAAGGGGCACCACCCAAATCTTTCTTTAAGAGAGAACTTTCTCCAAGGAATGTAATTAGCTGACAGGCCCCAACTGCTGCAGCTTTAAAATCTGATGTAGTATTTATGCCAAGGCCACTTTCTTCCTGGGTTACTGCCAGCGACTGAGAAGAATGGGGGTTTAAGAACTGTGCCATTTGTGCCTTAGGAGGGTAATTTCTTCTACTAGGAAACCTTTGCTCAGTCTCTCCATCAGGCTAGCAGGAGTTTCTCAGAGCTCTACTGTGGTTTGAGGGTCTTACCCCTCAATCCTTTCCCCTTCCTTCTCTTTCTTCGCAGGTATCAGATCAACATTGTGGTCTGCAGCTCACCCATGTGGCAGCCATGAGAATGTACTTCACACACCTCCAACTGCAGGGAGAATAGTGGACCAAGGGCTCCATCTGCTGTGCTCTGACATCCATTGCCAAGTTCACAAGGAGACTACACTTTCCATGGGATGTTTCCTGCCAATGACTAACAGATGTTAAGGCAGGCCCATTCCTGGTAGACACAGCATTCCTCTGAAGGCTAACCTGCGCTTGCAAACTCCCTGAAGACCTTGCTGACCCTCTCGTAAGATTGCACAGCTGTCTGAGAGTCTTCCATTCAACCTTCCCTCTCTCCTTCCCTTAGGATAGGACTTTCATTATGGTCTGATGGCTCTCCCAGCCTTCTCCAGCCACCTGTCCATTTTCTTTCATACAGGGATTTCCACCATAAAGTCCTGATATTTAAAATTCCATCTTGGCATCTGCTTCTCTGAGGATTCAGAGATCTCATTCCATCGATTCCTGCTCCTTCCACCTTCATCTTTCACAGGTGTTTTGCCCAATCTATATCTTACACTTAGTTCCATATTTGTATATGCTTTCTGGAGATCCAAAACTGACACACATTTTTTCTTTGAATGAAATTCATCAGGAAAGCTTAATCTTGTAAGTCATAAAACGGGTCTCTCCTGGCTGAAGCAAGAGTTGGGGTCCAGAGAGCTCCTTATTCACTGCCACTCTCACCCCGCCTTTGGCTCCAGTGGAAGCTCCTGAAATATCTTTGAGACCTGTTTAGGATATGGGAAAGACAGTTCGGAAACTCCTGAACAAGATGTCCTCACACATTAAATGCTATAATTTTGTAACATCTGAATGTCTTCATTGGAGTCCATATCATATATAAGGCCTTGCTAGTTCTCCCCCAAATCTGAAATTTTACCACCAGAGCCAGGCCACGGTAAGGTGTCCCCAGGCGGCAGCCACAAAAATTGAGGCACCAGACAAGGGTATAAGCTCCTTTCGAGGAGACACCGGCAAGCTGGAGTGAGGCAGAAGGAGATCACACCAGCTTCTGTTTCCTGAGAGCAGTTGTGTATGCCCCTAGGTGTGTGCCAAACCAGAAGCCTGCCCCTTAGGCCAAGGCCTAGACAAGCACATGGGCCTCTTGCACAGAAAGACTGGGCTGTGTTTCAGTGTGCCCCCTGTACAGTGTCCTGGGGCTGGTAGCCTGCCAAGACCTGCCTCTCGCATTGCTACAGTCCCATGGGCCCCAGGAACACAAGCTCCCCTGGCCGCTAGAGACAGGCATTAACGGTGTCCCCTGGGAGGCAGCTGCAAAAGCCAGGGGCCAGACGTGTATAAAAGCTCCCTTCTGGGGGATACACGTCCTCTGGAGCATGGCAGCGGGAGAGGGCGAGGATGGCGCTCACGGGAGGGGGGCAGGGCGGAAGGAGAAGAAACGAGCCTCGATTTAAAAACAAAAACTTTTAAGGTGCCCACAGATGGGAGGAGTTGCGGAAGATGTGTCCTGAGGGGAAAAAAACAAGGGTGCCTGCAGGTGGTGTGGAGGGTGGAGGAAAAAAGAGAAAAAGACCTGGAATTTATTAAAGAAATTAATCAATTAAATTTAAAGAAATTCAAGGCACCTGCGGAGACGGGCGAATGAGGTGGTTTCTACCAAAAAAAAAAGAAAAAGAAAATACCCCCAAATGATGGCGTCCGGCAGCTAGAGCAACCCGGAGGGAGGGGGGACGCCAAGGCTGGCGCCCCACAGTGTCCTCCCTGGAGGGCGTCCAGCAGCTCCGGAAAGAGCTCGTTAAGTCAGATGCTTGCCCCTCAGGCCGCTTTTATATCAGCAAACGAGCCTCCTTCACAGGAAGTCCGGTCGCAGTCAGCTGCGTCTGCGCAGTCAGCCGCGTCTGCGTTGGACCTGAGGTGGGTGAGTCCGAGCCCTGGGCTCTTTGCAAGCCACTACTCAGCTTGTCACTGCCTGGGGGTCTCTTGGACACGAGCCCCTTTGGTTTGCAAAGCTAGATGTTTGGGGGGCTTGTCTCTCGTCTTAAAAGCGGGGCTGCCCAGCGCGGGGTTCAGAGCCTTTGCTCGTCAGAGAGGAGCTCCCGGTTTGAGTTCGGTCTTGACTGTGAGTCGCTGCACCAGGGATATGGGGTTTCGGCGAGCTTGTGGCCCGGCCTCTCCCAGCTGCGTCAGTGGGATGTGTTTCTTGTTTGCCCAGTGTGAAGTTGTCAGACATCCGGCGTTTAGGTTTTATTTTAGAGGAAATTGTTCCATAGGTAGCGGTAGAGTCGGTGTGTCCGTGCAAGGAGGTGAGTTCGAGATAGACCTCCACCTCCATGTTAGGCCAGCACCTCCTTTTGTCTTTCAATTGAAAATTTTCATTTGATTTAATCTCGTATTTCTTTGTTAGACTTTTACTCTTTCCTGACCCTACTTGTTTGTTGTGATTTGGGATATGAGGAAGATTTGTTACAAATTATATGCAGGATAGTAAGAGAAAGGAGAAAAAAAGTACACGACTTGTCAAAATCGTTCATTTGGAGTCGGCTGTGGACAAATACTTTTCGAAACCTGAAGGGAATGAGCAGAGACCATTTCACCTTATGATTTCATGTCTGCTTGTTCATATTTCCATGAGAAGCATTATCTTCAGTATCTAACGTGATTGTCGCTGGTTAATGGGAATCTGAGCCTGATCTTAGGCTCAATTCTGTTTAAGGAAAATGATAGAATCTTATTTGCTCATCTGTTGCTGTGATGTACAGGATGTGTGTGTGTGTGTGTGTGTGTGTGTATATATGTATGTATGTTTGTGTGGTGTGTGTGTGTCTCAGTATGTGTAGTTGGGGCTGAATGAAGGCTGGAACAGGCAGGAGGAAAGAGAAAAGAAGTACTTCTAAATAAGGCAGGTGAAAAAGACAGCGTAGTGTAGCAATCACCCAGCAAATAGATTCAGGTGGATATATAATAAGCAGTTCCTAAAGAGAACTGTCCTATTTATGTAATCCATGGGGATTTTAATAAAAAGATAGCAACATAATACAGCCTGATACTAAGTGACTTTCAGATTCTTTGAATAACAAGGATCAAATTCGAAGTTATATTGATGTCACTGAATCCCTGCAGCTTTTCATTAGTTCCCTTTCTAGTTTGATCTGGAATGCAAATTTCTCAGGCCCATTCACTATTGTAAGCATTAAAAGAACTGCTTGTTCACATTATTCGGATATGTCATCACTTTTGGGGGTTCATTAGAAAGAGACATGGTTTATACCTGTGAGTTACAGTCAACTCAGCAGGCATTTAAAACATTAAAGTTATGTGTTCCTCTTCAAAGGAAAAGAAGCTGTGCAAGCAGTAACTTTTCACGTCTAGAGTAAGTAGGAATGTATTATGTCTTCTGTGGTAGTCAATTAATCACCTGGAGTTTTACATATGATCCTGGCTGGGGTAGAAAGCTTTAGTCGTAATATTCATTCTGTTTTGTAACTATTTCAGCTTTGAATAGTTAACATGGTATTAATTTCTTGAATTGGCTTTCATTTTGGGTAGTTTAGGAGACTGTTTCTATTTCATTGGCAACACAGATGCTATCCTGCCTCCTCTATGAAGCCTCTTCTGACTGCAAGCTGTCTTCTCTGCTCAGAGTTTAACTTTCTCTACCATTAATTTGTCACTTTCTACCTTGCACTGTAATTTCCTCAGCCTATGCATGTATTATCTCCACAAACATATTTTAAGCTACCTGAGAGTCAGGTATTTCTCTAAGATCTCTTTATATCCCCCAGTTCTTCAAGAGTCTTTCATTCATTAACTCTTGGCAAAGTTTTGCAACATAAATTTCTTCAACACATCACATGATTTTTTTCTATGTAAATATCTTGCTCTGTATTTTAACTTGTGACATATTGTGATAATGCAAATAAAATACTAATTACAACTGAAAATTTCACTCATCTTTTTTGACCTTACACCATAATTTACAAGCCAAATACCACAAACATTGTTTGTTTATATGTAATTTTTCCAAATAAGTACATTACATGTACATCAAAAATGATTTATCATCTAGATAAAAACCTACCTGGAAACCTACCAGGCATTCAGTCTGTCAGGTGTATAATATTCGCTGATCTAATCATTAGGTTCTTGAACTGAAAGACCAAAGGATTTGGAATGTCAAGAAACATGGATACCAAAGGCAGTTTTACACCTTCAAAAATCATCTCTAGTGATTTTCTGTTGCCATCCTCCCTGTGCTTTTAATCAATATTTATTGAGTGCATACTATAAATTAGTAATTTATAAGTACATGGGATACCACAGTGAAAAAAAAGTCCTTAAATTAGAGTTCATTACATTCCTCTGTGTGTGTGTGTGTGCGTGCATGCTGTGTGTTGGAGCAGGAGTCAGTAGTGAATATGTAAGATGTCAAATTGTTACAAGAGAAGAAAACTAAATCAAGGTAATTAAGGGGGTAGAGGGTATCAGATACAGATGCTAATTTACACACGTTCAAAAAGGACTCCATGATGAGGTTACAGTTAAGAGACTTAAATGAAGTAAACTATTTGGCTATTCAAGGGAACAAAGTTCTAGAACTGTAAACAGCAAGTGCAGAAACCCTGAGTGTAGACCCTGCTTGGGATGATTAAGGAATAGTAGGTGACCTTGTACAGTTAACACTACCTGAGCGAGGGGAAATGTGGCAGAAAGTACCGTTGGAGATGTGGTCAGGTGTCTGATCGTGCAGGCCACATAAAGAATTTTAGGTTATATTCTGAGTACGATGATAAACCTTTGGAAGACTAGAGTCAGTTGAGATATAATCTGACTTACGCAATGCTTATAATGGTTAAAATAGAATTACTGCACTGATAAAACATGATTTACATTGTGAGAGTCAACTCAGCACGTATTTAAAACATTAAATATATGTGCTCTTTTCCAAAAGAGCATATTAGTGTATTAAGTCACATCTAGGACCATGAATGTTAGGGATTAATTCAAAAATAGAAAGATAGTTGATTTGCAATTTTTTGCCATTGTCATCTTTTAAGTGATGGTTACACTGGAGCTGGGTACTGTGGAATTTCAAAGGGCTTTGGTGACCCGGAGACCAAGGGAGTGGTGCTACTAGTGAGTGCCGAGTGACCCTAAGTGATTTAGGAGTTCTATCTGAATCACTCACATGGAATAATCCAGCTATATGATCACAGGCAACCTTCTTTTGTCTCTTGTATGCAATCAAAAACTCTGAAAATCATGCACTGTCCACACTTAAGAGACATTACTGCCAAACGCAGCTTGCACTACCAAATAAACATGAACAAAAAACTAGGGGAGTTACCAGTTGTCGCATCCTCAAAGCAATAAGCCATGAGACAGAGGTCCGATCCTCTGCATTTGGAGCTTTTCCAACTGATGGGGGAGAAAATTTTCAGCAAGACAGCCACTGCAAAAATCTCTTCTTCAATGACAGACTGAAACACATAGCAAAAGACATGATAAAAATAGAAGAAGATCTTGTAATTCTGGCCACAAATAGAGATTCTTGGGAGACAAGATTGGAGCCAAAGTAACTATAGCAGCAACATACATTCATTTATTCAATAAATATTTTTTAAGTGGCTGGTATGTCTAGGCACCTGGAGATGCTGCATGTGCAGTGATCACCGAGACAGACCACTGTCACTCATGCATCGACATTCTATGGTGTTTTTTACCCTGACTTTCCTCACTCAAACTGCAGTCAAGACAGTCTTAGAGGAGAAAAAGTCTTCAAGAAGGGATCAGAAGCTCTGGAAGTTTTGGAAGGAGGGACACAAATTCTGAGAAACAGAGAAGGCTGGTTGGTGTCTTTGTTCAAAGGAAGGAAAATAAAAACAGAGTAATCATACTAGCTCCATAGCTGCTAATTTTTTAGGTGTATATTTGAATCACCTGTGAAACTTTGAAAAAATCCCAGTGCCTAGGCTGTACTCCAAGCCAGTGAAATCAGCATGTCTGGAATGGGTGGGGCACAAGCATGGATAATTTTAAGAGCAATCCAGGTGATCCCAATGTGCATCCAACATTGAAAACCACTGCAGTAGCTTAACATTTGTTTTGTCCTAGGTATTTTCCTGGGCAAATATATACTCCAGAACATGTGTCTACATGTATATTTGTATGTACCATGGAGATACGTATGTTTGTGTGTTTGTACGATGCAGTTATTTGAAGGTAGTAAGGATTATCTGACTGGAAATATATTTGGAGGGATTTTGCTTTACTGAATAGATCCCAGCTCTTCTGTAAGATCTGGTAATTTGATATAATTAACAAATCATGTTTGATGTTACTGCAGAGAAAAATCCACCTGAAGTTACATAAACTCTACAATAATAAAAAATACGCCAGCATTAGTTTTTGACTAGAAGTTTTATTATCTCTGCCTTAAATCCATGATCATGTGTGCTACCCTAATTTATATTTTCCTATTAAAAAAACAGCAGGACCTCTCAAAAGTTAGGCTTTATCTTCAAAAGACATGAAACCATTTTTTTGTTTTTATAACTGTTTCCCATTCAACTATTAGATGTGGATGTTACTATTTCTTATCAAGCAAACATGTTGTTTGTTATAGTACTTATCTGTTGAAAGCCTCTTTCTTGCCCGTGATTAATAGATGTGTAAAAATATCGTACTCAAGTGTTACTTAACACCATCCCTTGACCGACACTGCTGTGTCTCTATTTGTCTCTTCTTCTAGGGTACAGGGGAACTTCTCAGAAAATAGTTTCCACATCTCTCTGTTCCTTATCTTCTGCCAAAGTGCTGGCACAATGACCCCTCCAGTCTCCCCCAGTTCTCACAGTAATGGCTACAAGCCCAGCCAAACAGAGGAAGCAGCTACTTCAGGAGCTTAAAGGAAATCTGGTCTCATTAAACAATAAGGAAGTGGGCCACACAGCTCACTTATATCCTCTGCCCTTGCGGAAACGTAGATTCCTTAGTGTGAGGCAGAGAAGCAAATCAACACTAAATTACCTCTGTGTAAATAAATCATGTGACACCAATAATTAGGAAACTGAAGAGCATGGCCTGATATATGAAAAGACTCAGATTTACTTCCAGATCAGCTGACATGCATCTTTAAACCCTTTGATGATGCAAACGAAACCTTTAAGCAGTTTGGTTCGCAGCCTGTGTCTTCATCCTTCCAGCAGGATTCCAGCTGTAATTTGTCAGATTTTATGGTGTTATTATCAGATCGGGACTGATTGTGCTAATTATTCTCCTAAAAGATGCCAGGATTTAATCATGCAATAACAATATTTTGCTCCCATTGAAATGATTTAAGAAATTTATCCCATCACACTATTTCTATTGCTTATTATTCTTTTATTTTTTGGAATAGAAAATGGAGCTAATTGTATTGATACTATTTTGGGATTCATGACACTCCTTTAAACAGAGTATAAGCATGAGTAGATTATACAGGGGTTTGTTACTGAAAATTCTAAGTCAGTTGCTTTTGGCTTCTTGAACTTTTTACATTTGTGTGTTATGAAGAGCCTCCAACCAGCTTGATTTAGTTGCTGCTACTACTGCCAGATATAGCAGAGCTAAGACATGTTGCTTTGAGTTAGGTCCTAGCAGTTTTTATTTGTGTTGTAACTTAGCTTCTCCACATTAGTTCAGTCAAGCAGTTCTGTGGATATCTTGATGTGTTCCATATTTACATGGTCATAAATATCCTATAAAGAATTGTGTACAATAGTTATTGCTTCTGGAGTTATGACATAGGTTCATTCTAGGGCTAAGACTTTTTTTCTACTGGTAAACAGTTCCCAGAATTTAATTATGCATTGGTTAATTGGTTAAACTGATAAAACACTTTATAGACCAAATACGTTTGAGGCACATGAACCAAATCATAACAAAAAACGATGTCAGGCCTTCCCTGGAACTTCCGTCATGAGGTTAAAAAGTTGGGTGTTTATTAGCACAGACCAGAGCTTCTCAATTTTAATGTGTATACAAAATATGTGGGGATCTTACTAAAATGCACATTCTAATTCAGAAGGTTTAGACTGGGGCCTGAGATTCTGAGCATTTTTCAGAACTCCCCAGTGATACCCATGCTGCTTGTCCAAGAACTACACTTTGAATAGAAAGGAACTAGGGAACTGGCTTAACACCCAGATTCTTGGGCTCTGTACCTCACTTATTAAATTGGAATTTCCATGGAAATCTGATTCTCCTTCTTTAATTCCTCTATTCCAATGAATAGCAAAGTTATAAACCTCAAACCATGAGACACAATGTAAAGAACTCAACGGGGTAAGTCAGAGTGTGGTTTCTAATCAATTTTTCTAATATCTAATTTCCTCTTAAACCTTGTAGTTAGCTCATCAAATTAAGCACTCCTGAGAATTAGGCTTTTAAAGTAGAAGGCTGCTTGGGAAGGCAGTGCTCAATCAGGAGACACCTCTTTTCTCAACTGTCCCGTCAATCCAAGGTAGAATGCCTCTCAGAGCAAGGCTCTAGAAGCATGTGGACACTGTGATGCCAGCAGGCGGTCTGAGAATGCTCTTCACCACTCCTGTCTGTTCCTGTCTTCTCACAGCACTTCAGAGTAGGCTTGGGTCTGAGGCAGAATTTCCAGGGCCGCTAATCCCATCATGTGCCAGGTTACTTTTTTTTTTTTTTTTTTGCGATACATGGGCTTCTCACTGTTGTGGCTTCTCCTGTTGGGGAGCACAGGCTCCGGACGCGCAGGCTCAGCGGCCATGGCTCACGGGCCCAGCTGCTCTGCGGCATGTGGGATCCTCCCAGACCGGGGCACAAACCCGTGTCCCCTGCATCGGCAGGCGGACTCTCAACCACTGCGCCACCAGGGAAGCCCATGCCAGGTTTCTTAATGTAAGATGTTAATCTATTTATATTCAAAGTACTGTTGAATTTGAAAAATCTAATAGTTTAGTTTCAATTTTACTCCATATCATTTTACTCACAAACAGTATTAATAGAGAAATAAAGGCATAATCCTATCACCCAATGAAATTTTTACAGATATTCTTCCATTACTTTTTATGTGCATACATTTTAAAAGAAAATTTTGATAATACCTTAAGTAATTATTTTTAAATTTTAGATGTGACAGAAGCATTATGGTTATATTTTTAATAGAGTCCTTTTATTTTTTGAAATACATACTGAAATATTATTGATGAAATGATATCTGGAATTTATCTAAAAATAATATGGGAGGTTGAGCAGTGGGAATAGAAATGAAACAAGATTGGCCATGAATTAATGACTGTTGAAGATGGATGAAGGACGTGAGGTCTCATTATACTTTTCTATCTACTGTTACACATGTTTAAAATTTTCTTCAATAAAATGTAAAAAAATGTAGATCACACTATACCTGTAGAGCCAGAAAAATCTTTCTAAAGGGAAGTCTTGTCATATTTATTCCCTTCTCACAGACTTTGGTAGTTCCATTGCTGTCAAACTTTAAACAAGTTAATTCAGCTCATATGCCCTATAGATTCTCTCCCTTGTGTAATTCTTCAACTTCATGTTATACCATGTCCCTCTTCATTCTCTGAGCTTCTCTAAGTTGATTTATTTGCACATCCTGTGACATGCTTTCAACTCTGGGACCACATTTTCTTTTTTGCCTGAAACTCCTTCCTTCAACTTCTAATCCCAGTTTTTCATAAATATTTTAATTTATGGTTTCCCTTTGTGATTACTCTTTGTAATTTGGTGTCTATACTTGGTTCACACATTTTTAATCTTCTCTCATATAACTTTTATCTCTCTTCTGCTACTTTTGTTACTCTTCCAAAGCTTTTTGATATTATTACTATCACCAGTGAAATGTAAAACAGTTGAATTTTGCTTTCAGTGTTATTGATGGTATTGCTAATTCCGCTATTGCTATTTAGCTTATTTGCCTTCTTAGGCCCATCACGCCTTGCTTTGTTCAGCTTATTGTGACATTTGGTATTGAGTATATGTTTTTTTTATTTTATTGACAATGAAAATGAGATTTTAAAACTTTGATTTTATCTACTAAATTAATTTTTACATGTTTCTCTTACATGTGCATTTTCAGGGCATTGTTTTTCTCATCTTAATTTGCAGAATCTTTTCCTTGATTCTGACTTAGATTGGGTTCCTGCAAATGGAGTCTGAGATGGAAATTTTCATTCAGAGTTTCCCTGAAGAGCACCCTTAGGAACACCACTTCTGAGACGTGAGGAAAATTGGGCAGAGGGAGAAAGTGTTACAATGCAGTTAGAAAAGTGACTTCAACTGCGCCACAGCTCACCTTGAGAGTAGCCTGGAGTGGAGGCAAGGGTGCCAGGTCTTGTATACCCACCCCTGCCTTAATAAGAAGGAGCAATTCCTGGGGTGGATGCAACTTTGAGACCTCAGCAGCTGAAGACCTGTCAGCTGGGAGATTAAGTGCCTTGGACCTTAAGGATAGTGCATCAAAGGATTGCTACTATCCACTCAGATCCAATTGCTTCTTTTTGTAATTTCAGCCTGTCTGGGACAACTTTCTCAGGATTTTGACTTGTCTCATTTCCTGGGGAAACTTAAAAGTGGAAGGTTCGTAGAATGGACGACAATCTCTGTTGTTGCAGCTGATCTAAAAACTCATCATCCCCTTCCTTTGGATCCCCCATTCCCGTGGACAGCACCTCTGCTGCTCTACGAGGCATACCTGGTGAAGTGATCCAGACTTAAACCCCCAGGCACCACATCCTTCTCAGGCCACGGCATTTTTTCATTGGTCATCATATTTGGTCACCAGAGAACCAGGAGATACACTTGGATCCCCCGAGTGCCAAAGATAACCCTCCCTGTCCTGTGGTACCGCAGGGGCCCCTTGGTGCTGATCAGGTCAGTAACTCCAGTCGGAGTGTCGCTTCTTTCGTTTGTATGCTTAACTTTGGGCGTGAGATCCTGAAGTTATTGGGTGGCAACCACATCTTACTGTTCAAGAGAACTCTTCCTCTGTCTCATGGTGGGAGCATTTGCCCCTCTGGGAGCCAGGACGTCTAGGTCAGCGTTCCTCAGCCTTGGCGCTATTCACATTTGGGGCCACATACTGTGCTATGGGGGGGCTTTCTGGTACAATGCAGGAGATTTAGCAGCATCCCTGGCCTCTAGCCACTAGTCACTAGTAGCATTTTCCAGTTGTGACAATCAAAAACATAAATAGACATTGCCAAATGCTCCCCCCAGCCCACCCCAGCAGGGGCAGCAAAATCATCTCCAATTGGTCTAGGCCCACAGAGCCTAATTTGAGGGAATGAGGAGCACACATTTCCCAGCTTCCCTATTGGGAGTGACAACATTACTATCCCTTTGTTCTGGTACCCATGCACCCTAGTATTCGAGTACAAACTAATATTCATTAATTTAGGGTGTATACTGTGTCCTCATGGAGAATGGCACAGGGTATCTTCTCTAAACTGGCCTTGCAGCTGAATCTTCAAAAGACCACCTTCACTCTATTTCTGAATACAGAGCCTCAGGGCAGTTCAGGGGCCAGGGGAAAAATCACCTGGTGGTTCTGTGGGCCTAGTGGGCACATTGCGAGCCAGACCTTGCCACAGACTTCATTTGTTACCAAGTTCTCACACACCTCTTGAGCAGTGGCAACATGATGACATTTTGGGTCCTGGGTTATCAGTATCGACTCATACCCTGTGTCCTGGATCTAAAATCCCTATTCCTCTCTACCAGTACGTAGTTGCCAAGTAGATGGTCATGAGTCTCTTTAGAAAAGCACTAGAAATATCATTACCATCCACACTTGGCAGTTGTACTGTAGAGTTCTTCGTTATGGGCACCTGGTGCCTCTCCCTCCATCAGTGGATTCCAGTTGTAGACCTGGCTCAGATCTGAAAATGGAATCTGAGAATGTGACATTGGCAGGAGTGCGGCCCTCAGCCTCCTAATCATCTGTCTTCAGTTGTTGTTTTTTTTTTTATTTTATCGATTAAGCAGTATTCCTGTTAGCTTCCCTACTATCTTGTGCCTCAGAACATTGTATTCTATTTTTTTCAATAGCTCTCTTTAAGTCAGGATCACAGCTGCCACTTAGACCTTGATACTCATCATGATAATTTCTCCCCCCTGAATTCCTGAATGCTGAGCTTTAAGTGGACCAGCTGGACTCTGTTATTTCAGGATCCTTACTACTTTCAGGGACCTTTGTTCTGAATCAGCATTTTCTGTGATGAGCCTAGCCTATAGAGGACAAACTCCAGGGAGCATCTCAATGATTTTGACTCACTTTTCCTTTCTGCTTTGATAAATAAGGTGTCCTTTGGCTCTCGCACTGAACCTACTTGGCTGATGGGTTTTTCAGCCTTACTTAGTATAGCCATTGCAGCATACACACCTGTCTGAGCCTTTGGAGACTGTTAAGTACTAAATGTTTGTGTCCTCTCAAAATTTATATGTTCAAGACTTTAGCTCCCAGTGTGATGTTACAGGGAGGTGGGGCCTTTGGGAGGTAATGAGATTCAGGTGATGTTATGAGGGTGGAGTCCTCAAAATGGGATTAGTGCCCTTATAAGAAGAGGAAGAGATGCCAGAGCTTCCTCTCTCTGCTGTGTGAGAATATGGCAAGAAGTTGGCTGTCTGCAAGCCAGGAAGAGGGCCTCACCAAAAATCAATCTGCCTTCACCTTGATCTTGGACTTCCCACCTTCCAGAACTGTGAGGAATAAATGTTTGCTGTTTCAGTCACTCAGTCTGTGATGTGTTTTAATAGTAGCCCAAGCAAACTAAGACTTAGCCTTTCCTCTAGCATGTAGTTCAGGTCATCACTTTCTCCAGACTTCCAAGGGCATCCTCATAGTCTGTTAGCACTGTCTCATGGGGTTCCTGCCAAAATACTAAACCTTCTATTATGGGAGAACTCTGTTATCCAAATTTATGCCTCTCTCCTAGATCCTGCAACCATAGATGTTCTTTTTTTTTTTTTTTATAGTGATCTTGGGGTCTTCTTATTTATTTTACTTATTTTTGGCTGTGTTGGGTCTTCATTTCTGTGCAAGGGCTTTCTCTAGTTGTGGCAAGCGGGGGCCACTCTTCATCGCGGCGTGTGGGCCTCTCACTATTGCGGCCTCTCTTGTTGTGGAGCACAGGCTCCAGACGTGCAGGCTCAGTAGTTGTGGCTCACAGGCCCAGCCGCTCCGCGGCATCTGGGATCTTCCCAGACCAGGGCTCGAACCCATGTCCCCTGCATTAGCAGGCAGATTCTCAACCACTGCGCCACCAGGGAAGCCCCATAGATGTTCTCTTAGCTTTCTTTGGTCTGTATGTTACTTAGATTCTGAAGCTTCTTTGGAGCGTGTTCCTTTTCCTCCCTTAACAGGTCCAAGACTATTTGAATTGGGTTATGCTGATATTTGGCCCTAACTATGGTGCTTGTGGCCAAGGAGGGAAGTAAGGTGAACTCTGAATGGCAGAACATAATGTCTTGCAAGGCAAAGGCCTCTGCATTGCCTACAAGCAAGGGGAAATATTAATATTTAACTAAGAGACCAAGCTACTTCTGCAGGTTCAGAGGGTTCAGGGAGATCTGGAGTTTCAGAGCTCTCAGACTCATAAACCGAGATGGTCCCTAACTCAAATCTTGGGTCCCAGTCTCTAATCTGTCCCGGCCTGTGCCTCACCTTGGTGTAGCAAACTTGCCAGGGCTGAGAAATTAAGCCTCTCTAGAGCTCTCCTATACTTATGGTTAAGCTCTCTGTCTGATTTTTTTTTTTCTGCCCTCTAGCTGCAGATGATGGGAATCTTTTTATGGGCAACAAAAGAAGCACTCTTTCACATTTCACCTTAAATTAGTGATGATTCACTTCTAGCTTTTCATTTTTATCTAATACATCAAAAATTCCCAGTAGCAAATACCCAATTTTATACTTAGTGAAATTACTACTTTCCCCTCTCAAATGCTTGGACTATTCCACCAGAGCTTATATTCCTTTCACAAGCATCCGTCCCCATTTACCACCAGGGAGGGTTTTCACAGTTGCCTCGCTGGAGAACACTGTGGGCTATCGATACTCTACTGGCCATCAGAGGCAGTTTCTTCACTCTCACCTGGCTGACAGGTGAGTCAAGACGCCAATTCTCATTTCAGGGTTGGCTTCCAAGGCCATTCCTAACACCAACTCTCTTGAGTCAGGTTTCCTGGAAACAAAATGCAATCGAGATTAGGGTACAAGAGTTTTTTTGGGAACACATGTTGGGCCTCTCCTGCAAGGCTGTGAAGGAAGAAAGCAGGACTGAGGAGGGAAAGAAGCTGAACTGCAGTTCAGCTCTAGTACTTCAGCTGATCGCACGGGGAGCTTTAGCGTTGGTGTGGCCCTTCAGAGTCATCCCAACTTGAGGCAACGAGGCGTCAGGCATTTGTTCACTACCACCTCCTTCTGCAACTCTTAAAAGTGGTAAATTTTATTGTCTTCAAGTCATATCTTAAAATACAAACAAGGGGGAAAATATTTTTATTCTTATTACAAGCAAGTAAAAATTTTAAAACAAGATCAGAAAAGGAGAATGAAGATTTTTCTGAAGACCTCATAGAACAAAAGGGAGAGTTAGAGAACATATAAAACAAAACTTCTTTAAAATCCTTTTTAAAACTCTTTTTGCCCAATATCCCACTCCTCAAAACAGTTGCTACATCTCTTCTATACTCTCATTCTGTTTGCAGATTTAACTATTCTTGGAGCATTTCCAACACCACCTTGGGCTGAGTTCTCCCTTTTTATCTGTATCCATATTTTCTCTGACCATTTTTTTCTTAAAAGATAATTTGGCTCTCTCAGCTTTTGCTGTATGCAGCCCCATCCATTGATCTACTTTACTAATGAGGGATCTTCTTTGGAATCCACCTGCCCTAGAACAGTCAAGACTGGAGATAATAAATTCTTTGTATTGAATATTTTATCCTCTCCTATCTGCATATGATAATTACAGCTCTCAAACTTTCCCCACAGGGAAAATAAAATCTTTTAGTATTTTACTCGAAAATGACAAATGATCTCGATGATGATAAGGAAGAAAAATCAGAAGTCATCCGTGTGAAATTAACCAAAGGCTGCAACTTTTAACACTCGAATTGGCAGGAGAAATTCGAAAGCTATCCTCAAAAGATACTGCATTTTTCGCAGAAGCATATTTTAACTGTATATCAAAACTTAAGAATATTTTAAGCAAAACTTTATCTTATTATATGTAGAAAGATTATTGGCTTTACTCTAAATATATATATTTCAGTTAAACGGTAGATAATACAACTCACACTAAGACTCGGTTTTAAAGGGTGATTGCAAATGAGAGTGATACCTCCTCTTTGGGATGTTTTAAAACTATTATCTGATCTCTGCCTGACATACTATCTTATTTACTTTAAAAAAATCCATAAGACATATTTATTAACCTATAGGTGAATTTGGATAGAATTTTTTATGCCAGGAGAGAAAATGAGAAATTGCTAACAATAAACCGCTTGTATTAGATGGAGCTGTGATACCAGACACTAATTTGAGAAAATAAGCCAGGTAGGTAAGCATTCCTCTCCAGCACAAGAGCAGGCTGCTTATCAAAGGTCCCCAGGGGAGTTTTTTCAGTGTCCTTTTTCTCATCCTTTCAGGGCCTCTGGTAAACTGCTTTAGCACTTCTTTGGACCCACCCGAGGTTTTCTTTCGTGATTTATTTACCAATCCAAAGCCAGCTCTCTTTTTTAAGAGAAACACATTGAGGAGGGGGAAAAAAATCTATAATATTGGGGACCATTCCAAATAATTGTAAAGAAGACTACAGACTTTCTCCAATGAATTGCACCATCATTATACACAAAACAAGGATTGCTTCATACTTGATCCACTGCATTTGTACTAATTTTGGCAATAGATTATAAAAATATACCACTCAAACATAATGCAGGCATTCACCACGAAATCTGGTTATTTAGTTATGAGCTCTAAAAACCTTAGAGATTATGATGCTTATTGGGTTGAATTAAAGTCTAAAGATAAACACTCTGGAACAAAATTTCGACTCAAATCCTATCAGGCTATTTCATGTATATGATTATTTCTCCAAAGATGCTGAAATTGGGATAAGCTCAAGAATTTTATAAAAAGAAAATTACTAGATTTTCCATCTTTAGCAAAGCAGTCTGACTCTATTCAGTTACAGTTTAAGAAAAAAAAATGACGTGCTTATATCTATAGTCGCAAAGTTCAATCCAGTACCAGTGAGCAGTTCAGACTCATTCTTTGAAAGTTGTTTGCAGAAATTCATCAGAGGCCTGTAAATATTTACAGAAGTAGGCATTTCTATGTCATGTTTACCTTCGTTAAACATTTTAGGCAAGCAGGAAGATTAGTCCTAGGCCCTCTAAGGAAAAGTCATTTCAAAATTAAAAAAACAGAGAAATTACCTCTGGATGCCCCCTTTCTTTACTAAGATATAAATTTCACCTTCGCCCACAGCAGGTTGTACATTAGTGAAGGCTGTGCGTAGAGAATTTTTGTTATTTTGCTTTAAATTAAGATTTTATTTAATGAAACTGACTGCTATAATTGAGATTTTTGATTGATATTTTATTGTCATTTTATCTCATTTATATAGTGCTAATTATGGTATAATCAAGGCACTGTTCTAAATGCTTTACCAATATTGTCATTTAACCCGCAGTACATTGAAATAGGCACTATTTGATATCCCTAAAATACAGAGAAGGAAACAGGCACAGAGCAGTTAAATAATTTCCCAAAGGTCGCACAGCTAGTAACTGACAAAACCAGAATTTAATCCAGGAATTCTCTCTCTCTGGAGTCCACACTCCTAACCATTGCACATGCTAGTGAAAAGATAAATTATAAAGCTAGAAATTCTTAAATTTTATGTTTCAAATTCATAGCAAAAATAAAAATCATTTTAAAGGAACTCTACCTGGTTCACTGTTTCCCTCTCCATTCCTTCTCCTACAGTCACTCACAGTGGCCGCAGCGTGTACACTGTGAACCCATGAAATGCTACAGCCCAATGCCCAGTAACTTAACCTTCTCTTTATCAGGCAGCAAAGCATAGGTTTTAAAGGAAGGAGGCTGCTGGAGCTGTGCTTTTGAGTTTGCATCCTGATTCTGCCACTTACAAACCATGTAACTTTGTGCAAATTATGTTTCCTCTTTGGGCCTCCATTTGCATTGCTGAGAAGATTAAAAAAAAAACAAAAAAAACATGAACAGCACTTAGATAATGAGCACGTAAATATCATTATCTTCTTTTTATTACGTTCTCTTCTCAGTAGAAATGCCTACTTTGTAAGAGTGCTGCAGGTCTTAACTCTGGCTTTCTATAAAACATCTAACTCCTTGCCAGGCGCAGGAATCAATGAATGTGAATTACTTCCCTCCAAAGTTCTGGTCCACTTTCTTTCCTAGACTATGGCCATCTCTCTAGGCTCTTTCTTTCCCAATATTTTAACCAATACTGTAAATTAGCTACAGTTCAAAGTCTAAATTTGAATTATACTCTATCACTTACAGATAAAGTTGTACATGTTCGGGAGCCGTTTGAGGTCCTGTGCACTTGGGTCCTCGCTTCCTTTTTCTGCCTCTCATCCCTACTCTTTCTCATTTACATGCATACTGGTCCTGTCGCACCTGAGAAGTCACTTATCCAAACACGTTTTGATACCTCTGGGCTGGTAACCATGCCTTTCTTGCTGCTTGGTTACCTTCCTGGCTAACTACTCTGGCCACAGGCCCCATTCAAAAGTTCTCTGTGGAGCCTGTTCAGTTTTTGGGGACAGTTTATTATTCCTTTATCTGTGCTCCAAAGGCACACCCACTTACAATCTTCCAGTAGTTCTAACCATCCTCCACTGTGTTTTATACTTAGTTGTATACATATTGGTGTCACTGTGTAGGGAGTGAAGGCCTTGCACTCTCCTCTATACCAAGAACAATGCCTGGTGTGTAAGAAGTTCTCAATAAACATATCATACGCACAAAATATGGATTGAACACTTAATGACTCCTCAAGGACAATTTGAAAAAGGTAGCTATGTCAGAAATACAGAAGGGAAACAAAAACTTAATATTTACACTGGAAAATTGGTTGGCATTCAACTTCTAAAAACAAATTTGGAAAAAAATAATATGAAGCAGATACTCAGTTAATGGGAGCAACATGGAAAAGGCTATTTATTGCCAAACCGTATTTAAGAGTAATCAAGTTCTCTAAATTGAGCATAAGTCTGAAGCATGATCAGTTTAACAAAAAAGAAAAGACCAGTGTTATTTTGACTGAATTGAAAACAGAGTGTGGGGAAATTTGTGTTTTTCCCTTGGAGAACTGGGTGCCTTTATTTCCTCAATTTAAGCCAATTTTGTGCCAAACTTTAGCTGATGCTTCAGATCTTTATCAGTACTTTATCAGTACTACCTCTTTCCCTGTGTCATTACTGCATTGCTCTGTTCTCTGCAAAGTAGTTGCTTACTCACCTTAAATTTTGTGTTAATGGGCATTAGTATAATATTTTCCCTTATATTAAATGCATGTTTCCTAGAGCTTTCTGGATTTAGAGACTCACTTCAAGATAAACTAAGGGTTGGATTTGCCTTACACTGACCGTGCCAGGTCAGTCATCAAACTCAGTGTCTGTTATGTGTCCACCATCATAGGATACAGCAGTGTCAAAAGAAAGCCCTAACCACTGTCTACCTGGAGTTCACAATGAAGTAAGGAACGCAAACATCTAAGTGTAGGTGAGGTACGTGTTACAGAATAATGCTGTGTATTTGCAAAACTCGAGATTACAACCTAGTTTTAAGGATAAGAAGAGTATCATTTAAAAAGTGATGTTTAAGTATAGTTTTAAAACACAACTTAGAATTAGCAAAACAGAATAATAAAGGTTGGGGGAGGTATTTTTGGATGACAGAGAGTAGTTGAGGTAGAGGGAACGATATCATACGTGTAGACTTTAGAAGCCTACACTTCTGTCTGAGGGACTATGGAAGAAATTAAAAGAATTCAGCATTTTTGCAGAGGAAATAAAGAAATAATAGGATATATAAAGCTAGTGATAAGGACAAAATAATTTGAGGTCTTCTAGTTGGCTTCAGAATTTTGGACTTGATCCTAGAAGCTCTACCTTCTTTCCTCCTACAAAGAACAGATTCTCCCTGCAGTTATGAAAAGCCATCTCATCTAGCATTCCAAAGACTTTATTCCTGCAATCAGTACTCTCTCTCCTGAATCTTTTCTTTTTCCTCCTACTGGATCATTTCTACAAAAATATGAATACACCATAAGAGATCACATATTAAAGAATAAAAACCTCATTCCCCCATTTTCTCAGCAACCCTTATAGAAAATCACACTTAGGCATTTGTCTGTACTCACTGTCTGTACTTTCTCACCAATCTGTACCACTTCAGTGTAATTTTACCAGGATTTTGTCCCCATGCTACACTAAAACCACTTTGGCAAAGTGATCAGTGACCTTCATCACACACATGCCAGCTAATCCAGTAGCACTTAACAAGCTTGCATCTCACTCTTTATACATTTGTGTCAGATGTCCGGCATTGGTCCACCACCATATTCCTCACCTGATTGAGTCCGTACCTAATTCTGTTGAGGCCATTGTCACTAGCTGTTCGTGAGGTGAAGAGTGTGGTGGGGTTCACAGTACACCAGTAGCTTTCTTTACAAATCCTTTCGATACTCTTCTCCCTGATTTTCTAATCCTGAATGTTTGATACCCTAAAGATAAGTAAAGGTTTAAGAGTTTTCAAACAGGTTTTCACCCACCTATATTTGATGTTTCTGTACAGTTTTCTCACGTTGGGATGTACCGTCTCTGGTCTGAATGCCTCAGATAAACTGAGAGGAGAAAAATTTCATTTTAATCACTGTTACCCATGTATCTTGAGATGGATCACAGATTTTCACTTAGAACAATGAATCAATCTACTTTGGGACTCTCAGTTCAAAACTCCTTAGGGACTCTTTTCTCTTTGATCATAAAGTTGCTATAGGTAGTGAGTAGTTGAGAAAGTGCCGACATGTACTAGTCTCCACAGTGAGGGCACTTTTTCTTAACAAGTGAGTTCCAAATATAGGTTCACAGAGAGCAGCGTGCTTGCCCTACTCCAAGTCTCTTTATATAAGTAGAGTAGAAACATATGGATGAAAAAAAAGGAAAAAAGATGGCTGTTCTGCTAATGTACATAAGAGAGCCATTTCACTCACATAGTTAAGCCCGTAGTGGACTGAACTTCCTAAGTATGGACAAACCTGCTTTCTGTGAGAGTTAGGCCCTGGTGTGTTATCTTGGAAAAAAATACACCCTGCAGAGTAAATTATGAAAGACTAAAAATATTGGAGAGGAAAATAAAACAAGGGAAAGGAAGAAAGATGGCTCAACTCAGTGATTTGCAACTGTGTTTTTCTTAATAGCAAAACCCAGTGTAAACTTCAGTATGATGTCCCGTTTCTCTGATAGTAGAAGCAAACATACATGTGGAGTTATATAGTAAGATATATGTTTTATACGTAAAAGCATAATTATTTTACACGTTAGAAAACAAGCCTTATTTTAAAAGATGCCGTTTTGGGCACTGTTATAAAGGGGAATAACTAGAAACAGTGCTGTTATTAGTACCACTGCAAACAGTTACAGACTTTCAAAGTTTGCATGGCTTTTAAAATGGACCATGTCAAAATCATTTAAGAAAAATGTAGGTTATAAAATGTCACATTAGAGTTGTGCCGTATCCACTTATGATATTTTTCACTTATATTCGTAGTTAAATGTTGTCAAATTTTATTGCAAGCCTCAGAAATACTGTGGTAATAAGGATAGGAACTTATTGCTGAATACATTTTAGATATGATATATGGAGGGGTTTGACTGATACTCTGCAGCCATTACATAATTGGGTGGCTATTATGTAATGTTGCAAACCTACCATTACTTAAAAAGTAACAGCTTTTCCTATTAATATTTCATTCCACTTTTTTATCAGATGCACTTACCTTGAGCATATTTTATAATTTAATTGCTTGCAGTGACCATGGGCATCAACAAGACAGTGCAACTATATCGTTTTATTTCTATACTAACCTCATACCCATACAGCTGAAGTGGCTGTCATACCACTGACATTTTGACATGGTATGGGTATGCCTATGCACCAATGCATCTACAATATTGCACATATCTGTTAATCAAGAGCAATATCTATGCAAGCTCTGGTACTGCCATTGCCTTTCTTGGACTAATTTTTTGTTTTTATTTTTTTGGCTGCATTGGGTCTTAATTGCTGCACATGGGCTTTCTCTAGTTGCGGTGAGCAGGAACTACTCTTCATTGTGGTGCAGAGGCTTCTCGTTGTGGTGGCTTCTCTTGTTGTGGAGCATGGGCTCCAGGCGCGCGGGCTTCAGTAGTTGCAGCACGTGGGCCCTAGAGCATGTGGGCTTTGGTAGTTGCCGCGCATGGGCTCAGTAGTTGTGGCTCGCAGGCTTAGTTGCTCCGTGGCACGTGGGATCTTCCCAGACGAGGAATCAAACCCGTGTCCCCTGTGTTGGCAGGCAGATTCTTAACCACTGCACCATGAGGGAAGTCCCTCTTGGACTAATTTAAAGAGAAGAATAATGAACACTTGGTGAGCTATAAGGACGGGAATATGAGTAATGGATTAAGCAAAAGCAAAGGAAAAGTGAATGCATATGTTGTATCTTGCAATACATCTTGATTAATACTTTGTAATTAATTAGTCAAGGGTCTATGAGCTTAACATGTCCTGCTTTATCTCATGGCACAGTGTGCTTCACCTCTTGTTGACTGTCTTCCCTACTAAGCTGGATCTCTCTCTTTATACTCGGCACTTAGTACCATGGGAATAAAACAGTATAAAAATAATGACTTTGAACTGTATTAAAATAAACAAAATTATAGTATTAAATATTCTTTTCAGTCAGGACAGTATCCAAAATAAAACCTTATTATTCCAGTAATACAAAGCATTATCACCTATAAAATGCTGTTGATAAATAAGTGAATAACATCTTTAGATGTGGATGAATAGAGTCAAAGAAAGAGGGCATTTACCACGTTCCAATAGCTCTTTATCCAATTGCTCATTTCTCCAGTTGATACTGGAGAAAAGAGATTTTGTTCTAAATTGTTGAGAACACATGGGGGAAAATATGAGAATTTGGAATTTTTAGCTGAACCCTAACCTTTAGGCATTTGTCTTTGTTTATTCTTGGCAAAATGCAATCCTAGTTTAGAGAGAAAAAGGGTTAACTGGGCTATTAAAAGTCTCCTTGAACGTCAAAGAGCTCTTCAATGAACATTTTCACAATTTAAATATGAATGAATGAAACCATGTGGGTTACTTTCCTTTAAATTATACATGCGTTTAGAAATTAAGGGAAAATACATACAGAAAACAAATTACAGGTTTCATCACACTCTATATTGAGTGGTCAATATGCCGTTAACATGTCTACAATTAGTTTAAAATTTAAATGTATCTAAAGCAGAAAAACAATCACTAGGTTAGAAGAAAAGAAAAAAAAAGCTTTACCATAATACAAATCATCAGTGTCACCAAAAATTAGTTACTGACTGTACATGGTAGTGAACCATAAAATGCTACCCAGATCCAGTCTCTCCTTTCTGGGAGTTTATAATAATTCACGGACATTGTGAGCTAAGTTCATTCATTCTTCCTCAAAAAGAATATTATTAATATTTACAGCATGTACAGTGTACCACAAAGTGCGTTGTTCTTTTCAAGACTGCATACTTGGCTGGAGAAGAACCATATACACACTAAGTCAAAATCTGTAATGAGAGAGAGAGATGGATGGGGAATTGAGAGCTTTTTTCTGTCACAGCTGAAAGAGAAATCTGTGAGATTTATTTTTAAATGATGACAAGATAGTGGCTTTTCAAGCTACAATTTGGAGGGACATTCTAAATACATGGTGCTGCTAATCAAATCAATTCAGTGCACACTTACTGAGTCCTGGCTATTGTACGGTGCTACTAGCAAACAGTCCCTACAATGGGAATGACTGGGGACTCTGTTTTCAAGAGGTATCTAATGGAGTGCTGAATCTTGGAAAGAAACAGAGAAATCAATTGCATTTTTTGGACCTAAGTCATTTTAGGTTCTCCAAAATCAGATGGGAGACAGCAAATACAATATGAAGAAGTTTCTAAATGGCAGGAACCATGTCCCAGGTAAACTCAGTGAAGTGAGGCTCACATCGACATGTGGCCAGCTACAGTTATTACATATGTTTATCCTCGCTTCCCAGTCAGGGTTTTCTTCTGGGTTATTGATGCAGGCTTCCAGAATTGTCCCTGCGGACTGTGCTTTTTCTCATATCAGGAATCACATTCACAAGTTTATTTTAAATTGTGATGCAAGAGTGCCTTCTGTGTGAGCCATTTCTTCATAGCCATTGCCTTAATTCTTCTTTAGAACATGCTGCTTGGCACTTGATACCTCAATTCAAAATTCAATACCTCAGTTTTTACAGACATCATAAGAAATTTCTTTTTACTATAGCCATATATGCATCAATTAACTTGAGAAAACATATTTGTTTTTGACGTTTCAATCTCAATACAACCAGGTTCCTATTTCTCCTGCATTTATCTAAATGGGATACTGTGCCTTGGACTAGGTGTTCTAAGTATAATGAATTTATAGGCACAATCTTCGATGTACTGGTTTCTCCCAGGTCTTTTAGGAACTCAGAGTCAACTCACATCCATCAATTTAGTCTTCATTTGCAGAAAAGCATAGACGAACAATGATAGTTCTTTCTTCAAGCACATCAAACAAACTTGTTACCAGGGCCAAAACCTAACTGAACCCTAAGGTTTGAAACTTGAGCCAGATTCTGATCTCACTGGGAAGGATTGACGTATCCAATTTAGACCCATGCACAAAGCCTCTATTCTAAACACTAATGGCAGTGTTCTTGTGTCAGTTGAAGGCCCTATGGGTCTCTCACAATTCTCAGCAATGAAACAATATGAAGTTTTGAAAAAAAGAAATCTCATTCTATGTATATTGTTTCCCAGAAGACAGCACTCAGTTGACTCAGTGCTGGTTTCTGGAGATGAAAGAAGTACCCATGACCTCTAGTTCTGAGTGAAATATTCTCTTCCCAAAGGAAGCCTCTCAACTCAGTATGAGTACCTGTTTATTGCACTATGTTCTAAAGAGGGCAGGGCAAGTGAGACAAGCAGACTTTGGTGCGCAGTCTTTCTTGTCATCTTCATCAGAGCATGTTTGATAGCAAGTAACTGAAACCTGCTCAAGCAGGTCTCGGGGATTTTCTGCAAGCTCGTGTGGGGTATCTCATGAAACACAAAAGAAAGAAGCACAGCTGGGCTGGCTTAGGGTAAGAAATGCTTGCTGGAAAGTCATCAGGGATTGAGCAAGTTACTCTTGAGTTAGTATGGGATTTTATAGTGGTTAAGAGGGCGGAATCTGGAACCAGGCGTCATGAGTTCAAATCCCAGTTCCTCCATTTGCTTGCAGTACTTTTTTGAAACATAATCTCTCCCTGTCTCTTCTTTCTTCAGCTATAAAGTGGGATAATATTAATTTCTGCTATAGAGGATTGTTGCTGAAGTTAAGAAATACAAAGGGTATGTAGTACCTGGCATGTGTAACTGCACTCAATAAGAGGTAATCACACTAATAACCTATTTATTGACAATGTGACATTTATTTTATTACCTGTGGGCAGTTATCCCTTCGATACTTACTTTTAGAAAAAGCTATCCCTTAACATAAAATATTAATAAACCGACTGAGTCAAAAAAGGAGTGGGACAGGGAACAACTGAGTAAATTAAAAGTAACATTGAACAAAATAGCACATAGTACAGAATATCCATGAAATAAGGTTCATATAAGATCAAACGCATTCAAATTGGTGGCTTATTTTATGCTGCACAAAAATTCTACATCAAGTCTTTCTGTGGCTTTAGTATGTATCAGTTACAAGTCAGCAAGATGTTTTGTCCTTTTAAAAAGTATAAAAATGGTTATACCAAATAAAAACCTGTTACATGCAATAACATTTGGCAAGTAAAAGAGAAAACATCATAATATTGATAAATCCATTGATTTTTATGTGTATATGTATACATACAAATCAAGGACATGTCCCCAAAGATATGGCAGTGTGTTAGCCTTCTAGAACTTAAACCTACAACAAGGGACGTGAGGGAGAAGAAAATGCCTGAATTAGCTGAGGCATCCTGACTTGACTGAGTTAGCATGCAGCAACTGAGTTTTCACTGTCAGGCAGAATGGGGACTCAAGAAACAAATTAAGTTCAGTTTTTATCTTTTTTTTTTTTTCCATAAATACTCTTCATAGCAAAGAGCATCATAAATAAAGTCAAAATATCAAAAGGCCATAAAAGTTTATTTAATTTGGCTACATATAATTATAACTTCTATAACTATACCATTAACAAAGTCAAAATACAAACAAAACACTGAGAAAAAGTCTTTGCAATGTGTTTCACAGAAAAGGACTAATCTCCTCAATATATAAAAAGCTCATAAAAAATCAGTAAGAATAAAGACATACAGCCCAAAAGAAATATGATTCAAGGTTAGTCACAGAAAAGAACTTTGGAAAATTTACCCAGCCTCATTATATAAATTGTATCCTAATGTCATAAGCCATCTAACAACATGCTTTGTTTATGAGTCTGTGGAGAAAAACACACTCTCATATATTATGGGTGGAAGTACAGTTTTTTGTTTCACAAACCCCGTGGACTATTAAGCAATGTCTCTTGAAAATACAAATGCATATAAATTTGATCCTGCATTTCATCCAGATTTATTTGCATGTACGTGAAATGAATGTGTTTTCTTATTATAGTACATCATTTTCTAAATAGCAAATTATTGGAAAAAGTTCAATGTCTATCAACAAAGGACCAGTTAAATAAATTATGGTAAATCAAAAGAATGAGAAAATATTTTATATATTTGTTCTGTGTGAAGCTATGTAAAACAATCTACGAATATTATATGGAAAGATTTCTTAAGTGAAAAATATTTACTACATACCTTTTTATACACTTTGAATTTTCAACCATGTTAATGCATCACCTATTCAGAAAATTAAATTTTAAAAGTTAGAGAAGTTCTGATAGTCCTCACAACAAATAAAATCTAATTAGAGAGTTGTTCCATCATTGCAGGAGCAGTGAAGTAATATGTTTGTTCAACATTTTTATTATAAGAAAACTTCAAATTAAAATCATGCTGTGATACTGCTTTTCATTTATCAGAAGAGGAAAATCTAAAATTTGACAATTCACAGTATTGGTGAGGCTCTCGGGAAATAGACACTTGTACATAGCTGGCAGAAGTATGACTTGTCTGCCTACTATATAGCAACATTCTCACCTATTTCTTTCTTTCTTTCTTTCTTTTTTTTTTTTCCCAGCAGAGCCTCCCACTGTAATAGCTGAACATATTAGCTACTTGCTCTCCCAGCAATGTGTAGTTAGGGCATGGGCATATAAACTAGTAGAGACAAATAGAACCTGAGAGGATGTCTGGGATTTGGGGTTCTTATTCCCCCTTTCTAATAGAAAGGAACACACAGATGGAGAATATTTTCCACTCCATATGACACCTTTGACTGTGGTAACTATCTTGGACCATAAGGAACAAGCTAAGAATGCCATGCTTTCAGATTTTGTGTTACATGTAAAGGACATCTCTGTCTTTTAGCCACTTTTAGTTGGGTATTCTTATTTATAGCTGTAAGCATTCTGATATTTGAAGTTTCTCAGAAAGTAGATCAAATGCTAATAAATAGAGCCACTTCAAGTTACGTTTGTAACTGTTCTCCACAGGTCAAAACTGGAAAATTAGAGAAGTGAGAGAGGGCGAGAGAGAATTAGAAGGTGCAAACATTGCAATTTTCTATAGGTGTGCATTGCTTTGCTTTAACAACACCGTTCCTTACTTGTGTGGTTTAAGAAGATACGGTTTTCGGGCTTCCCTGGTGGCGCAGTGGTTGAGAGTCCGCCCGCTGATGCAGGGGACACGGGTTCGTGCCCCGGTCCGGGAAGATCCCACATGCCGCGGAGCGGCTGGGCCGCTGAGCCATGGCCGTTGAGCCTGCACATCCCGAGCCTGTGCTCTGCAACGGGAGAGGCCACAACAGTGAGAGGCCCGCGTACCGCAAAAGAAAAAAAGAGAACATGTGGTTTTAATCTCACCATCAAATATAGTTTGTGGGCATAACAAATGCTAATATAGTCTACTGAATCAATGTGGAATTCGAGAAATAGCTTCTCAATGAACAAAGGTAACACTGAGTTTTACATCTTTCTTGATTTTGTCTATTTCAGGTGTCAGCACCTCTTTGTCATTTAGACCCCTAAAAATAGTGATCATTCAAAGCAGAATAACATTAGTGGTCTCTCCTAAGTTATCCACTAACCAGCAATTAACTTATGAAAATTCGGTTCATCTATGATCCTATGAAACCCTTGCAAAATTACTACTGCCTTATAAACTCAATAAATTGAAATTCTAAGCAAAATTTGTTTTTAGGCTTTCAGTTCTATAGACTAAAAAAAAAACCCAACAATTCTGTTTTTCTCTAAATCAAGTGATGCTACCAACTGACAGATTGTTAAACTATTTGTATGTAACAGACAACTGTAAAATTTACAAAGAGAAATGTAAGTAAAGATTTCTGTTAGGAATGTCTGAACCAGTTGTAATCAATCAAAAAGCTGATTAAAATTATTAATTTACTAGACTATGAATTACTTCTCTAGCTCTAATTTTCTGTACTGTAAATACTCATTTGCCATGAAATCAATAGTATGAGCCTGAAACTGGAAAATTCTATGTCAACCAATATCCTAATATGTATGTGTGTGTGTGTATATATATATTTTTTTTAATTTAAATTATGAGTATTAAGAACTTCCTGATTCCTTCATTTTGCCATTTCATTTATGGCCAAATCATACTTCTTATGTAAATTTATTTTCATGCAACTAGAGTTTGAGATACATTTTTCCAAAACCTTGTAAAATCTAGATTAAATTTGGACATTTTATTTGCAGTGGAAATGGCATCTAAGAAATTATGAAATTTCACAAATATTTAGGGTTTCATTTTCCAGAATTACATGAAATATTTAATGTAGGACTTAGTAGAACAATTAAATTATTTTGTTAAGTATTAAATTCTATGTTGGCCATTCAAAATATGTCACTCTACTTGTCTATAATGATATATATATATATATATATATATATATATGTATTTTTTTTTTTTTTTTTTTTGCGGTACGTGGGCCTCTCACTGTAGTGGCCTCTCCCGTTGCGGAGCACAGGCTCCGGATGCGCAGGCTCAGCGGCCATGGCTCACGGGCCCAGCCGCTCCGCGGCATGTGGGATCTTCCTGGACCGGGGCACGAACCCGTGTCCCTTGCATCGGCAGGCGGACTCTCAACCACTGCGCCACCAGGGAAGCCCATGATATATATTTTTGTCTTTATACTTAGATATTTTCATCAGCGTGAAATCCATATTGTATCTTTAGGAGGAACAGAAGTTTATAAAATTAGGTAGCAAATTTAGTTGATTCCCTTTACCTTAAGGAAACAAACTGTGCATTTTCTCAAGCAGGGAACAGATGTAAGACATGCTCTGAGGGAAAGAGGAAGAAGAGGGGGGCATAGTAAAAGCCACTTGTGATCTTTTAAGCAACTTGGTTATATCTGAGGGGAAAAAAATCACAAATTCAGCACCCAAAGCATTAAAGGATAATGTGGATTTCTCTGAATGAGTCGTGGGAATATGCAGGTGGAGGCAATTGTCATCACATATCACAAACAAAACCTCCCCCAAACCCTCCTTGGGCATCCCTTGCTTGTTACAATTTCTAGTCCCTAAGGCTGATGATGACTTCCATCTTGTTCTCATTCTCTCCTTCTGCCCAGACTTCCTGCTTCACAGGCCCGCCCTCCCAAAATTCCCTTTCTCTCCTCCCTCAGCCTCTCCTTTTTTCTGCTTTCCTATCCTACCAAGCAAAAAGTGGCTCTGCTATGAGCCCAATTTAGGTAGTGTTTTTCCTCTAACATGGCTCCTGAAGGAATGTGTGTTTGTCGGGGGTGGAGGAAAGTCTCAATTCTTCTGCTGTATATAATGTCTTAGGTATATCTGTGAGAATGTATTTGTTGCATCTATCCTATGTACCTAGCGCTGTGCTCAACAACAGTGATACACAAATAGATCTGTAGATACCTATCTATATAAATAAATACACACATACATATATCTACATATAAATACATATATCTACATATAAATACACACACATATATACACAAATATATGTATATTTTAATGTATATTATATAATATTTCCATTTCATTTCATATAGGACTAACTTTTTATTTTATAATTAAGTCTTGTACTCAGACACAGATTACATGCTTCCCTAAGTGATTTCACCTCCCTTTCAAGAATGCTTTGATAAGATTTTTAAGTAATTTTATTAGTCTTACACCTGATACTCATACTCATCATTATTCTCTTGCTTTCTCTGGTTTCATCTTGTTTCTGCTTCTTGGACCCTACAGTGGTCACTACACAATGAGGCTCACAAAAAGAACTGTATGCAAAAGTACAGAATTCCAGAAGGAATGTATTAAAATAATAGTCGAAGCAAGCCCCAGCTTCATTCCCAGCTACTCTTATTTTATTAAGCTCTTTGTTCATGGTTCATGATGAGCATAATGTCTTGTCTATTCTGCTATGACAAGAGCCCCAGACTGCACAACTTTACCATCATTTCATTCAGTTGCCCAACCAGTTCAACTTCCCACGCATGTAAACATGTACTGGTTTTACAATCCTGATGGATGAAACAGTTAAACTTAGTTTTCCCAGACCCCTCCCATTCTATTTTATTTCTATGCCCCCACTTTACTGGAACCTAACTCATTCCTTCTTGTTCTGTTCTTAGTAAGAATGGTCATATTTCAATCATCTCCCCTTTATCTGAAGGCCATTATATATTCATTTTTTCCATTCTATATAATTGTATCCCAAACCTTTTGTCATTTTAAGAGCATACCACAGCTAAGGAATAACTAATTATTCAGTGTGATATTGCATTATGATTTATTGCCTTTCCTTTCAATTTCATCTATATTTTAAAGATAAACATAGAGAACTTTCCAAAATGTATCTAATTTTGAACCACTACCAGCATTCATGGGCATTTAACCACAGTTTTCACGCACTCTGAAATACCCTCACATATCTCTAAGGAGTGTGTCTTCATGGGATGTTTTTCACTTCCATGTACAAAGCAGCAGTGTGAGTATAACTGGCAGAGAACCTTAACAGAATAAAGCTTTGTTTCAGTTAACCAACAGAAGCAATAGGCTTTCTCAATTTCAACAGTTTTTTTTTTAATATCACTCATCTACTCCAATTAGAAACATAAGGAAAATATATTCACTCTCTGTGGGCTCTAAATTTCTAAGCTTGCATTAGTCCATGGAATAATGAAACAGAAATGTCTTAGTTACACATCAGTGAAAATACTTGATTAAAATTTTTAAGTGAATTTGTATAGAGGCACATCTAAGTATGGTATTTGTGTCACAAGGATTGGGTAATACCACTAACAACTACAATTATTTTTAGGTCTCTTACATCATCAGTCGTAATGCACTTGAATGGTACACGCATCTTAGTACCGGTAAGCAGTTCAAATGAGTATCATTTTATGACAGAATTGCTTAGGGTAAGTGAGTTTCCTTTTCCAGATAACTTTCTTTCAGTGCTAAGGGGGAAGGAATTCATTAGAAGTCATGGAACATTCACTGTCGAGCCATTTCCATTTTCTGAAGGTAGAAACAGGTCATTAAAAAAACATTATGGGTAATGGTAGAAAAGCAACAAGAGAATGTTGTCTCACAACTCATGGGAGCATGAGAGGGAAGGAGCACCACAATAATCAGAAATCGTTTAAGACAGCTCTCTTGTGCCAAAAAGAAAGAGAAAGAAAGAATGAGGGAAGGGAAGGAAAGGGAAAGGAAGGGAAGGGAAAGGAAAAAGAAAGGGAAGGGAAGGAAGAAGAGCCTACAGTGTCTCATGAGATATGCCTTTACCTCTCTGGCCCTTAGATTCCCCTGCACCTGCTACACACTCACCCTGCATTCTATAGATCTATTACAATTGGGAGTTGCAAATAATTCTTGTCATGTGATTCTTTCTTCTACTCTTCCACGAAAAGCCTTCTTACTCAAAAATTTAAGAAAAATAAAAAACTTTTTTGAATGATATTGTGAGAAGAGGGCTTAGAAAAATGAAAGTCTTTTATTCTCTTTCCCTTCCCCTTTCTTCCCTCTCTCCCTTCTTTCCTTCCTGTCAATCATCTACTGATGTATAACACATATTCCTCATTTTGTTATATGATATCGTTCAATTTAATTAAGTTAGATAAACATATACTAAGTATTATGTACAAGGCACTTACCACTTTTAAGATAAATCTTAGAATTTTGAAGGCCAGGGATGAAAACATCCAGAATCAAGGATAAAAGGCAGCCAGAGCACACTACCACTCTGCCAAGCAGAAGTTCGTATGCGCCCTTGTATGTACAGGCTCTCATTCTTTCCATGGTATTCACTTGGTTTAGCACTTAGGGCCTTTATTTTGAAGATCTCTGTGACTGTGGTTATGTATCCAAATCTTACGTATTTTAGTTGCTTGATTCCCATTATTGACCCATTTAGGACATTGCATTTATTCTTTCCACCTCCATGAAAGTTTATTAAAGCCCTTCTATTCTGAGTGGGAGGATTTAAGATACTCATTAAACGTGGGCTATATTATTGCTATCAAAAAGCATTATAATAGAGCCTTACGTTATTGTATACAGTAAGCCGTTCCAGGTGGATTAAAGCTTCCTGTGTGAAAGGCAAAAGTAGAAAAACTTTTCTAAGAACATATAGAAAGACGTTTACATGGACTTGGGACAGAATACGATTTTGCAAACAAAACAGAAAAGTGATAACCATAAAAGAAAAGATCGATAAGCCACAAAATTCAATTAAGAACTTCCGTCCTTCAAAAGACACCATAAAACAATGAAAAGACAAGCCAGACACTCTGAAATATATGACTTCATAAGGAACCCGTACCAATCCCTAGACAAGTGCACAAAATTCACAAACAGCAGGACATTGATGCTGAGGGAGGCTGTGCACGTGTGGGGCGGGGAGTACACGGAAGCCTCTGTACCTTCTCCTCAGTTTTGCTGTGAACCTAAAAATGCTCTAAAAAATAAAGTATTTTAAAAAATCATGAACAAGCATTTCACTGAGAAGGAAACATCGACGATCTTAAACATGGGAAGATTGCTATTGATTAGAAATGTGCAGATTCAGACTGCAATTAATCGCCATTTCCATTTATTCCCCCAAATTAGCAAAAGTCAAAATATCTGATGATGCTGAACGCTGGTGTGCATGGGAATCAGTGGAACTCTTTTTATACAGTTGGAAAGTATGTGTATTATACAACCATTTTGAAGGATAGTTTAGCATTGCCTTGTGGAGATAAACAGAAGCATTTTCCACAACCCAGTGTTTTACTCTTGCAAGATGTGCCAGGATACAGGTGCTTAGATGCTGCAATAGCTAAAACTGGAAACAATTCACATGTCCTTGAAGAAGACAATATATAAACAAATCATGGTATATAACTAATGAAGTATTATACAGCCATTATTGAAATGATTAATGAAAATAAATGAAATATAACTATATTCAAAAACAGAATAATATTAGAAATATATATTTGAGGAAGGATATGAATTACAGCAGTATGATAACGTTTTTATTGAGCTCAAAAGCAAACAAAATCTAACAACATATAGGTTGTCTATACATACGTAAAGTGACAAAATAATTTAAACAGAAAAAAAAAGGAAAAGAAATGATTAGCCCAAAATTCAGAATAATGGTGGAGTCTGAAGGTGAGACAGTGGGATGTCGTTGAGAAGCATACACAGCTGGGTATAAGGGATTGGCAGTGTTCTAGATCCAAAATTGGGTAGTGACGATAAAAGATGTATACTTTGTTATTCAGTTTCTTCTGTGAATACTACATGTTTTTTTCCTGAGGAATTACGTGTAGCGTGCATACATTTTCACTATATCCATTTATTGCAGTGATTAATTACCAATAAAATATACCAAGTATTTATAAAATTTAAGGGAATGGCAGATTCAGAGAACACATTAGTCACCTTGCAGCTTTACCTCTTTTAAAGATAACGAAGACAATTGTAGCCAAGCAAATAATTTATTTTTCAAAAGATTAAATCCAAACTATACAAAATTCAACTCTAAAGCTTATTCTATCCAAGTATAGGAATAAAAATCAGGATCAATTCTCAACTTTAGACTTTCTAAAAAATTATATAATAGCAATCAGGAGAAGTTCTTGTTCAGAAGTACAGCAAAGCAGTGGTACCTCACCCTAGGCCTTAAGGATTCATTTGACTCCAGGGATGGGAGTCAGTGCTTATGATTCTAGTTGATCTTATCACAGACTCATATCTACTCTGTCACGGGTGGATGACTTGTGCAGTCTTTGAGTCTTCTCTTTCTTTGGCCCAGTTATGCTAAAAGCTGGAAGATTCAACTACATTTTACTGATTTATGAGGAAAATAGACTTTGGAAGACAGTGGTTACCATGCCAGCCCTGCTCTGGCTAGGTCTTCCCAGATAATACTGTAGAATAGAAAATTGCTATTTGGGGAGTTCCCTCAGTGTGCTAGGAATTGAAACTAAGACAATTTGGGCAAGGTCAACTGAGGTATGGACTTAAAATATAACTACACTATATATATACTAGAACATTTTTCCAAGACACAGGAATACTTTTTTATCATTCATTAAAAAGAAATTAAACTTGATTCAGAGCCGGGCTGGTTTCCACAAAGTGTTTGTAATATTTTTTTTTTTACAAAGCCAGCAGGAAAAAATAAATTCAAAAATAAATCAATTTTGAGATAGCTTTAAATAAAGATTCAACATTTCCTTTGAATTATAGGAAATGTATTCCTTATAGAGAGAAAAAGTGTCTCTCTGACTCTGTACCCTAAATTACTTCTTTTATAATGTTCCATTTCAGGGGAAGTTCCTGCTGTTCAGACTGGGCAAACAATGTTGCAACTCCATAGGAATTTTTAGTTATAAAAAATGTGTTTTCTACAAAAGCCACGTAACTAGAAGCGTAGAGAATGTCATTACAGTAGGTTGAAGCACCCTCCTCTTCATCTGTGGGCACGTGGGCATACATTGTTTAAGCTATAGACCAGGAAATCGGCCTACAACCGGGTGTGGAGCTATAATATTTACATATTCAGATAATTCTTCCTTCTCAACAGAACTGGTGATAGATATATAAGAAGGTGTTATGAGTATAGCAAGTACAATAGATTTACTTAAATAAAATAAAAACTCATTGAGTAAAACCTTGTTAATTTAGAGTTTGTCACATCATAGAAATTATATATAAAATCAGGCAAACCCAACTTGCCCTAATGCAGCTGTAAGAGCAAATAGTTGAAAAATCAGTGAAGCACTAACAACAACAACAACAAAGCAAAATAAAACAACCAAAAAACAGCAGTAGTTTTGTCCAAACTAGAAATGATTTTTTAAAAAGCAAAATTCTTAAATATTTTATAATTCCCAAATATTTTTACTCTAAAGAAGGATACTTGTTTTCTATATGTGTCTTAGTTTTCCTCATAGCTATTAGATTCATGCCTGAAACCTAAATCCTGTTTGCTTCCTCTCTGTATGATTAGGGTTAAATGGTCATTTAATGTGTTTCAGTGTCACAACTAAGGACGCACCACTGACTCTTAAAGCAGCTCAGACTCCAGACTCTTGTCACCTCCCTTTTGTTCTTTTGTCCTTCTTGCCAGAGTTCCTTCCAGGTACACATTACAGCCGTCTTGCATTAGGAACACCAGACAGCATTTCCAACCTACCCTTGGGGACCATTTTATTTTTTTGTTTATTGATTTATTTATTTAAATATTTATTTTATTTTGGAGCATAGTTGATTAACAATGTTTTGTTAGTGTCAGGAGTACAGCAAAGTGATTCAGTTATACATACATCTATTCTTTTTCAAGTTCTTTTCCCTTTTAGGTTATTACAGAATATTGAGCAGAGTTCCCTGTGCTATGCAGTAGGTCCTTGTTGGTTATCTATTTTATTTTATTTTATTTATTTATATAAATTCATTTATTTATTTTTGGCTGTGTTGGGTCTTTGGTTCCACGTGCAGGCTCTCTGTAGTTGTGGCCAGCGGGGGGTTACTCTTTGTTGGGGTGTGTGTTCTTCTCATTGCAGTGGCCTCTGTTGATGCAGCGCACAGGCTCTAGGTGTGCGGACTTCAGTAGTTGTGGAATGCAGGCTCACTAGTTGTGCCTTTCTGGCTGTAGAGCGCAGGCTCAGTAGTTGTGGCGCACAGACTAAGTTGCTCCGCGGCATGTGGGATCTTCCTGGACCAGGGCTCGAACTTGTGTCCCCTGCATTGGCAGGCGGATTCTTAACCACTGCACCACCAGGGAAGCCCTGGTTATCTATTTTAAATATAACAGTGTGTATGTCAATCCCAAACTCCCAATCTATTCCTCCCCTGCACCCTTTCCCCCTGGTGACCATAAGTTCGTTCTCTAAGTCTGTGAGTCTGTTTCTGTTTTGTAAATAAGTTCATTCGTATCATTTTGTTTAAGATTCCTCATATAAGTAATATTATATGATATTCGTCTTTCTCTGTCTGACTTACTTCACTTACTATGATAATCTCCGGGTCCATCCATGTTGCTGCAAATTTTAAACAGCAAAACACGGAAATGCAAAAAAAAAAAGAAAAAGAAAAAAATGGTAGTAACTAGATAGTGAAAAGGACACATGTTGATAGCATGAACGCTGAAACAAGGCAGAGCTTGGCCACGTTCAGCCTCAGCTGGGAACATGCACATTAGGTGACTCAAATTTTTTGCTGCTCTGCCCACGTCTGCGAGTAACCGCAGAGGCACGTCCCTAGTATTAATTTTACGTTTACAAATAAATTTTAGTAAGTAGGCAAATTAGCAAATTCTAAGTCCTTGAATACTGAGGATTGATTGTGTTTCTCTAATGCCACTTCTCAAACAGAGCAAGCCTATCTCTTCTTGTATTAGCCCTTCTCAACTTCGAGGCTAAAGTAAGAGCTAACAGTTATGTAGCCTTTGATGGTTTCCAGGCCCCTTTCACAGGACTTCACTTGTATTTACTTCTTCGATTCTCACAACAGTTTTATGAAGTAGAGATACCATGATCATCATCTTTGTTTTGTAAAGCACTCAATGAGCACACAGAGTTTTGATTATTTGCTCAGGTTACACAGGCAGTAAGTAGCCTAGGTGGAATTAAAAGCAAGCAGCCTAGCCCCATACTTGTTCAGGTAAACAGATGCTCAGCTGTACAGCTCACACAAGTGCCTCCTCTCTCCCCACCGCCTAAATGTCCTCAACATACCCAGTGCCTTGGTCTCAAGTCATCCAGGTTTTGCTACTTCGGTTTTATCTCTGAATCAAGTTAAAGTGCAGAAAATTCTGTATGTGTGTAACATGGTCTTGCCTCCTTGGAGGAAGCTTTTCACAGTATTCTGTCCTGGGCTTACACGGTTAGATACCATAAGTGCCATATGGAACCTGTTACTTTCTTTATTGGAGATATGTTGTTGAGGACATTGCCTTCGACATTCCTCAGTGTTCCCAGTATAAAGAACCACATGAATCATTTCCCTCAGGCCTAGTGGCAGGAAGAGCCTAAGTAATACGCATGCATTTTTTTCTTTTGGAACAATGTGGGTCAGATTAATAACCATATTTCTTAAGTGAATTTTAGGCAACTGTGGAACTCTAAAGGAGGCCATGTGTTCACAACATCCTACATGGTCATTAAAGCTTATGTTACCATGTACTCATTACATGTTTTCATTTTTCTCCTTCTCTTGACAGTTCATTCTATTTGAATTTCTACCTTACATATATCTATATATGCTACCTCAAAACAATTGTGGGATGAAACACGGGGAAAGTATATAAAGAAATGAATATATAAATTAATTTGATTTGGAGTCACCTCATTTTCCCTGCCACTGTCTTCTAATGCATTCTAGCTTATAGACACAACTTTAAAAGGGGCATCCAACACTGAATGTGAAATTCTAGAAGTGCTCTAACCAACACTCCTAGCCTTATTCTCATTTGCCTTGATCAATTTTGGTTAAAAGATAGCATACACTTTGTGTCTAAGTTTCCATAATTCGCTATGTGATAGAATTATAATATTTTAGAAATTTATAAGGATATTTTTGGTAAATTCCAATTTAGATTTATAAGCATATGTTTTTAAATAAAAATCTTATTTTTAAATTGTATCAATAATTTTATACAAACAATGAAGTTATATTCAAGCTCTGCAATATATTTTTAAAACTTCTGCAGATAAATCTAAACAAGACCAAAGTGACTACATTTCCTAAGACTGAGTAGATGAACATGTGTGGGTGTGAGCAGAGTCACATCTGCATAGATTATGCTCCAAAGTAAGGAAGGACTCCTAGTTTTTAAATGTTATGTCAGCTTAGCAACATGATCACATCACCTTCAACTCTAGGAATTTATCCACTGATCACAGTTATGATGGGATCATAATCTTATGTTTTGACCATTTTCTTCTAGAAATGTAATGAAGTTATTTACTGTGGGTTATAGACTGGCATCAAAAATTGTTTTTAACTAAATGTGATGGAGTTGAAAAGGTAAAATTATCCTATGAGCCTGTATATATTAGAACTTTAAAAATAATCTTTAGAGAGTCATAAAGGAGCAAGAAGAAGAGGAGACTGCTAACTGTCTCATAGGAGGGATGAGTTGAGCATGTTGTAAAGTAAAACATGGTTTGGTCTCAATATAAGTTAACTTTATTTTATTAAGGATAATTTACAACCCAGAAGATATAGTCCGTGCTGAGACTTTTAGGAGGCTTTAAATTTTATGTGTAGGAGGCTCTTATTTTATGTTAAGAGAAGTGGCATCTGTTTATTATCCAAGAGAGAATAATCCACATTTTGTTTCCATGATTATGGATATGATATTGAATACAGTTAAAGAGCGCATTGTGGATTGATTTTTTTGACTTTAGAAAGTGCCAGAGATAGGTAGATATAAATACACACACACACACACACATTCACACACACACACAGATTAGGTAGCTGTGATTACCAGATCAGTAATGTAAAAAGCAGAATCGTCACTTTTCCAGAGAACCAAGAGGGAAGGCTTGACTAAAGATAAAACAAAATTAAAAATATAGACTATTTCCCCCAGAATTTGTTAAATTTTAAACATACTAATTTTAAGCCTTTTCCCAATATTGAATTTTAATCATTCAAATTTAAGCAGGGAACTGTAGGAAGAAACTAAGCTTGATAAAAAGTAATAAAGAAGAAAAAACCACACTAGAACACCTAATATACATTATAGCATGGATCATTACAGACCATTATTGAAGAATTTTAATTTTGGTAAAAGATACATATTTTGCCACCTAATAGTCCTGGTATTTGTAAGTGTTTCCCTATAAAACAGTTCTTAATGCTACCACAGAGAGGAAAAGAGTGTTTCCCTGAAATAATTGTAGCAGTGAAGGAAGTAACAGAATCTTCCCTAGGTATTTATTATTCTCTTTTCTTTTAGGTGGTCGGCAAACTTAAAGTGTTCAAGGCAATACAGGTACTTTTTTTATATATGGCTTTTATTCTGGCATAAATCCCTTAAAGTCAATTAAAACTCATCATGCTCAACCAACAGAAAACTTCAGGAAGCACAGCTCCTTCTAATTAGTAGACATACATGTATTGGCATAGCCATAGGAAGTATAAGTTCCACTGACAACAATATTTTTGTTAGAGAAAATGCATTTATTTATAATGTATCCAGAGTCTTAAAATCATCTAAATAATGTATAAAGAAGCTTAGTCCCTCTTCAGCGATGGAGAGTACATTCTCTGTCTGATAGTGGATAATTACAGTCCCAAAAGTCAGCAGGAAAAGAACTTTATCATGTAAACAACATCTCAATTTCTATGCAAAGGGTTGTATGTTAAGAAAACACTTAATATGGGACATAAAGCCACGTAAAACTAACATTTTTCTGAATAATGACTAAGGGTGATGCTATTTTTCTGAGTTGTGACATAAAACATTGTGTTGGGATTTGAAAATATTAGAAATAAAAGAGAAATCACCAGAAAAACTTGCAAAATCTTAACCTGTCTTCTGGTCTACTAATTGAAAGCATAACATATAAAACAATTAACGGTAACATCCACTCAGTATATACTAAGTAGTTATTCTGTGCCAAGCACTGCTTACAATGTATAAGTGAATCTAGCACTCAAGGATCCTGTTGCATTCTCTTTGCCTTAACTGGTTTATATTCTTCTTTCCTGTATTACCTTATTTTGTTTATGTTTACTATTATTGTCAGTTGTTTTTCCCAGTACTTACACAGTGTGTATTATTTTAGTCTAGATCTGTGCTATCCAATACGGCATCCACCAGCCACAGGCGACTATTAACTTAACTTAATTAAAAATAAATAACGTTTAAAGTTTAGTTCCTCAGCCTCACTAGCCACATTTTAGCAGAGCTAACAGGATTTGATGATGGACTGCAGGAGGGATGAAGAGAAAGCAAGCCATCAATGAGGATCCAGGGATTTGGCCCTAAGCACTGCTAAGGATGAATTTGCTAACTACTGAGATGAGAAAGCCTGTAGATAGAGATCAGTAATTGTATTTGGAACACGTTAATGTAAGTTATGTATCTTCACATCTCTAAGTGGAGATGTGAAGAGGGCATTTGGCTATACAAATCTAGTGTTCAACAGAGAGGTCTGAGTTGGAGATTTTAGTTTGGAAATACCAACATGGAGGTGATGTTAAAACCTAGATAAGATTGCCAAAATAGCAAGTATAGATAGAGGAGAGAAGATGAAGGACTGAGAATTTACATACTACAAAATGAAGATGTCTGGTAGAAGCTGAGGAAAGAGTGTAGGAGAGCAGTGTCCTGGAAGCCAAGAGGAAAGGTAATCCATTGTATCAAATACTTTGATAAGTCAGCTATAGGGAGAACTGGAAATTAACCATTGGATTTAGCAACGTAGATGCAACAGACAGAAGCAGTTTCTGAGGAAGGTAGGAGTGAAAGCTTGATTAGAGTATGTTTAAGAATGACTTGGAGAGGGAGTTTGGAAACAGGGCTTATACTTGCCTTTTTGAAGATTTTCGCTACGAACAGGATAGTAGCTCGCAGGTAAATGGGATCAAGAGAAAGAACTTTTAAAATAAAGAAATTACAGCTTCTGTGGATGGAGATGAGAATGATCCAATAAAGAGGGAGCATTGGTGATGTCAAGGGGAAAGAGAAGAATTACTGGGGTAGAGGAGAGGGGATAGGATCTGTGCTCCATGGATGCATTGACTTTAGACAGGCTTGTGGGGTGCTCTTCCATAGTCTTCGGTAGTAGCAGAGATCATGCATGAAAGAATAGATGTGCAGGAGGCACGTAAGCTGGTGGGGGTCTGTGGAAGTTCTCTGAATGCTTGCTTTCCTCACCGAGATGGGAGGTTGTTGTTTGAGAGTAAGCATAAGGGAAGAGATTTGGGGGGTTAAGGGTTAAAGAAGAAAGTAGGAGATAGATATTTAAGAGTTTATGATGCATAGTATTGTTGTCTGGCAATACTAGGAGTCTTTTTTTTTTTTTTTGAAGATTTATTTTTTATTTTCTTTATGTTTGGCTGTGTCGGGTCACGCGGGATCTTCGTTGAGGCATGCGGGATCTTTCATTGCCGCGTGCGGGTTTTCTCTCTCTAGTTGTGGTGCGCAGGCTCCAGGCCGCGTGGGCTCTGTAGTCGTGGCACACCGGCTCTCTTGTTGAGGCGCGCGAGCTCAGTAGTCGTGGTGTGTGGGCTTGGTTGCCCTGAGGCACGTGGGATCTTAGCTCCTTGACCAGAGATCGAACCCGAGTCCCCTGCATTGTAAGGGGGATTCTTTACCACTGGACCACCAGGGAAGTCCCTGAGAGTCTTTTGAGGTTAAAGGGCGTGAAATGAGATCAGTCCACGTGATTGTGTGACTTTTCCCCAGCTCTCATCTTCACAGATGTAGCTGTGGAATAGGGCAGAAAAGTATTTAACCACAGTTGTGGCTAAAACTAGTATGATAAAGAAACATAGGCAAGAAAATTAATTTTATATACAAAGGAGTACCTAAGCTGGGTAAAAGGGGATAGGGGACCTCATGGAGTAAGGGGCAAGGAAAAGATGGTAGCATCTAGAATGGTAGTTCTCAGTGTGTGGTCTGGGCAACCCTGGAAGTGCTCCAAGATCCTTTCAGGGAGTCCTAACTATTATCTTAATGCTACTAAGACGTTACTTGCGTTTTTCACTCTTATTATCTCATAAATCTACAGTGGAGTTTTATAGAAGCTCACGATGTGGATATCAAAGCATTGACTACAGAAACATAGGAGAATCCATCTGCCTTCTTTTAGCTAGATGTTAAAGAGCTTTTCAAGATAGAAAACAGTGCTACTTTTCTCTTAAAGTTTATTTTTGCTTGGGAAATATAGTAATTTCCCCAACGTGGAAATTGATGCTAAAATGTGTATTTATGTTTATATAAAATAAGTCTATTTTTGCTATTTTTAATAAACTTTTAAATAATTTTAATTTTTTACTTTCGTTTGTGATTCAGCACAAAGCAGCAGACAGCCACATAAATAAAAGCTTTTTGGCATCCTCAGTAATTTTTTGAAGTGTAAGGTGTTCCTGAGATTTAAAAGTTGGAGGATTGATGAATTAGAGGAAGTGATAGAGTGAAACTATTGTTGAAGTCATATTAAAACAAAGAGTGGGCTGAAAGATAGGAGGTGTTGATAAACACACAAGGCATGCAGTTGAGCTTGGGGAGGGATTAAAGTTATTGAATTCAAGGTCTACAGCTGTACTAGCTAATGAAATTTTCTGTGATGATAGAAATGTTCTATCTATTGTACATCTGAGCTGTACAATATAATGGCCATTAGGCACAGAAGGCCACTGAGCCCTTGAAATGGGGTTTAGTGCCACCAACGAAGAAATTTTAATTGTAAATTGTATCTAATTTTAATTTTAATTAAATATGTATAGCCACATGTATCTACCATATTGAACACTGCAGTATCACTGTGAGACTATACAGCTGAAATAGGTTGGAAAACAAGATTATTGCAGAAGAAGAATTCAGCCAACTGAGAGAGGCCAAAGTGTTGGAAGGATTATCTATCCATAAGTGCATTTTGCACGTTGAAATCATCAAGAATTAATATAGTAACCATCAAAATGACTAATATTCATAGAGCACTTTATATACCGGGCTGATACCTTCACACGTGTTTATTCATTTGCTTGTCACAATAGTCCTGAGATTTAGGTACTATTATTATCTCTATTTTACAGATGAGGGGACAGAGGCATATGGCTGTTAGGTAACGTGTCATACAAGGTATTGTGTGGTTGAGGGAGATTTAAACCCGGGTGCTCCAACTTCAGAGTCCGCTCTTAGTGCATTATACTGCTTTTCTTATTTGAGGTTGGTCATCTTTTAAAGTTTTCTCTAAATATTGCAGATAGGTGATTTTGTACCAGGTATACTCTGTGCTAATTGCTAAGACAGGAATCCTACTAAAAGGGCTTGTGGTGCAACTAAAGCAAGCTTTATGATAGAAAATATACTATATAAATAGTTGACAGTTGTAGCCTGACAAATGTTCAATACATTTTTGAACCTCACCGCCTGAAGTGTAGTATTGGCTAAAATTTAGTTTATAAAGGCAGATACCAATCTTTATGAACTTACATTTTCCAACTGAGCTCATTAGCCCTCTTGGCTATTTCTATAATGCTGATAACCATAAACACTTAACTAGGTATTTATGATGATAACACGGCAACACTGAATAGGCCTTTTTTTCAGGGTGCATTTAAATATCTCCAGGGTAGGAGGGACATTTCTTTGTCAGGACAAGAGGTAATGTCACATTTACTTTACCAAATCCTTATCAATACCAATGATAATAGATTGAGAATATAGCATTTTTCTCATAAATACATTTGGATTAATAATTAATTAAACAACCCTAGCAACAGAATAAAATAACACAGTTTAAAAAGATTTAAACTCCCTTTTACTAAAGTGTTTATTAAACTAAGAAAAAGGTAGACATATTAATTACTTTGAAGGTAATATTTTATTTACTTACCTTTTATTTATATCTTTTATTAAGCATTTAACATCTAGAATTTATTTATTCAGAGAGGAAGAAGGCTTGGGTCAAAGCATGCAAGCACGAACCATGGGCAGTCCTAGTGGAATTAGACTCTAAACAATAAAATCATGTAGATAAGAATCATTTACTACAAAAATAGTGCTAATATTAAAAAGTAGTATTCCTGAAAGTTAAAGTCAGCGGCTGAGGCTAACATGTGAATTCATAACTATTGGTCAAGGGTCTGCAGTGTCCTGGCCTCCATCCTAATGGATGAGCATCCAGAGGTGATCAACACAGACACTGTCTCTGCTTTCAAGTCACCACAACATAGTGTTAGAAAATTAAAGGAACCTGAACTATTCAAACCTCTATGAAGAACAAAATATTTGATCGTGAAGAACAGTTATGAAAATAAAGACAAATCTCATAAATACCACTATATAACTTTTTCTTAATTAGAGTCGTTTCTAGGAGAAGCTGGTCAAAAGAAATGTGAAGTCTGTATACATAGTAAACAGTCTTTAACGCACTAATAATGTACTCTGTATTTTCAGTGTCTCTAGTGTGACATCAGGAGTTATTGTAACTCTTTGAGCCTTTTATTCTATCTGTCAGATTACCATAATGACTCACTCATATCAGTTAACAATTCTCGAGGGTCTAAGGAGCCATGCATATTTTTAAAAGAGCTTTGAAAATTTTTTTTAATACCGTTACAGTTTGATGCTGCTACAGGTTTGGCAAACTTTATTGCTACGATGTATTTATTATGAATATCAACATATAGAACATGCATTATTATCTATGATTCAAATAGATGTTTCCAGCTATGACATTTATTTAGGAGTAAACATTCTAATCTGTTGCTATATAAATATTATTAGTTTCTTAAGCTGTCTGACTGTTTACATGACACTCCTCTGGTTACTAAAACAAATGACGCACCATTTTTGCTTCTTTATCAGAGCAATATACTTGTTTCATTTCGTTTGTAATATATAGCTTGATGAACCATTATGCACATATTTCATTCAACAAATATATATTTGTTACTAGGTGTACAGCTAAAGTTTAGCTCATGTGAAGAATACAGAAGAATATACAAATGATTCCTGTGATCCAAAAGTTAAAATTTTAATCGAAGAAGAAAAATGAAATAAAGGGTATAATATAATCGTACTGTATAGTAGATACAATACAGTAAAATTAACATCACAGGGTACAGAAAATAAAATATATTTCATTATTGACTTTCATGAGCAGAATGATTTTTGCTGTCATTTTTAGATCTAGCAATTATGTTCTATCTCTGTTCATTTTGTTGTGGCTATTTCCTGAAATATACTTAGCCCATACTTGGCTTAGTTCATTATTGTTTTAGAACTCCATTGCGAAAATGATATTTTGCTCTCAAAGTAGAATGGTTTCCTTTGGTCATCTAGGTTTTGCCTGCTTATTTGCAAGTTTCCTAATTGTGTGTGTGCGTATGTGTTCATATATATGTACCTTTATTTATTGTGTGATTGGAGCTCGTGGTCATCAAACCCTGAAGAGGTGATTTTATTAGGATGATATTTATTTTTTTAATTTGCATTGCTAATCAGCCTAAAATCTTGATGTTGTTTGATCAGCTGACCACTTCTTCATAGGAAAGCTTATGTGGGATAGTAACATACTATCTTGTGATAGTAGATCAAAATAAAAGGACCTTGGACATAATGTTTGCAAGTTACGATGCTGTTCACCTTCTCCATTTAAGGATGCATCTTCCTAACTTATCACGATATCTATGTTAGCAAATCTCAGCATCACATCACAATCGAAAAAAGGAGGAAAACATTCTATCATTTCCCCATGATCTAAACTCCATGAAGATTGTCATCTTTTTGTATTTTAATGAATGTTACAATTTTAAAAGTTAAAATATATTTTGCCTTAGTTTTATTTTATGACAGTTGCATCCAGTTATGAAAAGATTATCAATTAGCGATCTCATTAAAATCACAAGTGGGGTGACTAATTTTTGGAAAAGAAAACAATGTAAATCTCTCTTTTTGTGCATTAAGCTTCTTGTATCTTTTCCCTGTTTTAGGGTTTATTTAGTTCTTCGTTCCCTGTCAGTAAAAAGAAAAAAAAAGTCCTCATATGGAAGCATTTCTCCTTATAGTCAGATAGCTTACTTTTTATATATTTGGAAATTTTCCATGGGCAACATATACTTAATCTCTAAATTTCTGAATAACTTGAAAGATTTCATTATTTGTCTTTGCAATTGACATTTTATTTATTTTTTATGTACAAGTTATATATATTTAACTTACGCTTTTAACACTTCACAGGCACTAGATAGATACATAGATAGATATTTAACCTTTTCATGCCCTTTAACCTTACAGTGGTAATTCATTTTATTATTTTATATTAGTTTTACTGATGCTACTACTTTGAAGAGTTTTGTTCTTTGATGAGCAATGCTTACGAGGAGTTTAAGGGAATAGAAGGAGATTGGGGCTTCTACAGAACAGATGCTATACATTATAATTGCTAACAACAGTCAAATTAGAGAAACTGCTTTTTTTACTGAATAACAAAAATCATAGCCTGTTTAGGACAATGCTTGGCATATACAGTGATTGATATTATTCTCATTAGATCTTTGTTGAGACTGTGAGCTTTCTTTATCTACTTTACTGATTATGCTGACCACTTCTCCTTGGCTAAGGATGGTACAGTACAGTACAGTATGGTACTGTCCCATACAGTACAGGGGACAGAGGGTAGAACACAGAGGACTGGCCCAAGTGCTGAAGACTCGCTGCAGATCAGAGCTGAGCAACCAAGTGGAATCTCTCCCAGCACTGATTCTCATCCATACGGAGATTCTTAATTTTCAGTGATTTCTTATTACCCTTTCCTGAATCAAATTTTATTTTTCTAAACCTAAATCCATGAAGAGATCTCAGCTAGTCACATGGTTTCGACTACCTGTATTCACTTTGCTGACTGAACCTGAATTTGGAGGGTACTTGTAACTGCCGAATAGGATAATGTTCTGGGAGTGATCTTTTGATATTTTTTTAATTTCCTGTGGGTAAGAAGGGGCAGCTGTATAATAAACTGTGTCTTAGGTACCAAGCAGCTGTGTAGAAGAGTTGCCAGTCAGATACTAGGCCAGAACATCAGATATATATTTGATCACTGTTAAATTTTTTTTAAACGGGTTACTAAGAAAGTTATTTTTATAGTAAAAACTACAAAAAAATTACGTACTTTACTAAAAGGAAATTCTGAATCAGTTATTCTCTATTTTTCTTTGTCTAACATAAGTGCTGTCAATATGGGTCAGACGATTGTGCCAAAATTCCAAGACTTGTGACAATGTCACCTAACAAATACCAGAAGCCCAGAGCAGTGCCAACTCCGATCAACACGAACTTTACTGTATTAATTGCCAACAGTTCATGTTTCAGATCTGCTTAATATTGAAGTCATTGGTAGCCGTTTAAAGGTTGGCTGTGAGTTCAGAAGAAAGTCAGAAAGTTCAGTGAACTAAATAATACAAACTAGTTTAGAGACAAGGTTCATATAAACTCAGAGAGTAACACTGAAGAGGGAAATTGCTGATTTCACAGAACAGAAATGAACTCGAGGAACATCCGTCTTACTGTAACTGTGTTTTCTCGCCCCAGTTCTTCCTAGTAGCTGAATTCACAGTGAACATTAGATTCCTCAGAGCAAGCTGCCAGTCTCAGTCTGGGCTTGTGGAGGTCATTGAAAACTGATTCTTAATTGGGGTTTAAGAGAATTTCAGCTTGAAGAAAGAATAAGATGTTCCACAATATGCCTTATTTTGTTCCTCTATAATTTAGATATCCTATTTCCCCTGTAGGTTCCCTGAGTTCCAAATTAGCAGTTTGAAATTTACATTGTACTCCCAGCAGCACTAATGTGATACTTGGTATGTAACAAATTTATATACTTTGTTAAAAAAAAATTAATTACATTATTTTACAATCTGTCCTTATTTAATTTCACTAAAAATAAGCTGGTATATATCATTTAATTTTTAAAATCCAATTTTAATATAATATGAAATATAATTTATATGATTGTATCTTATATGACTATACTATGTTAATAGTATATTATGTGGTACTATAAAATATATATTATAATTAATATATTTTAAAGGAATGTGACATATTCATTATAAAATAAAAATATTAACTAATTTAATGCACTCTATTATTTTACATTATATAATTGTATTGATTATAACTAACCATGAGTGCATTATTTACTTACATTACATTTAGTATCATCACATTAATATTATAGCATTAAAAGCCCTATTGAGTACTTGCTATCTGTTAGCCATTGGATTAAGTACTATACAGCACCTAATGTTATCCTCAAAACAACCTCTGATTTATCATTCCCATTTTACAGACAAGGAAATCGATACATTAATTTCCTTGCTTGGTGAGTGGAGCAACTGGAATCTAAACCAAAGTATGCTAATTCTAAAATGATCTCAGTGGACATATCTCTGTCTCACGTACTTAAACATTACATCCTTCTTAGAAATAACAAGCACTGCACAAATCTCATTTTAAAAGATTCTATTTTGATTCCCACATGAAATCACTCAGTATGTCACCTGATACATCAAAGTTCCTAGCTTATGGTACCACCAATATAATTAAATTATTTTAGATGACACATGCATACTTCCCATGGAATAAACGTTATTGTATATTTATAACAGTGAAACCGCTTCCAACAGCCCAGTTCACCAAGGAGAAAAACAGACAGATGTTAACATGGCTCATAATTATCATTTTTCTTAAATTCCAAATTTCAATTGATATTAGAAGAGGAAAAGCAAGCTAATTAAACTCGAAAAATCAGCTGATTATTTTAACGCCCAAATGACAGCACTGATGGTCTGTTACCAAATGTCACTCTAACACTTAGTTTCTAAAACTATGATATTTAATGGAGGAAGATGTGAGAATGTGTAACAGGTGCTGCCAACTCTACCCAATCTCAGTGCTCAGCTTTTCACTCAGGTGTTTGAGCACTGAGGAATCAAAGGATATGCGGGCCTGGATCGTTCCTTCTGTTGAAGAGGGAACCCATAGCTAAAGCCTGGAGGTGCATTAATGAGCTCAGTGGGAGTACATAGCATCGAACACCTTGTGACCATGCCTTCTGCTAATCAGTATGTCACCAATATTAACTGGCTATAATTAGTAAGTAAATTATGTCCCGACTTTTTCAGTGCTTTTCAAAGGGACAGGAATTTTATTTTTCTCTTGCCACAGTGTTCTGGATGTACTGCAAATTCTCTCCTTTTTATTCTTTTCCACTCCTGTAATTAGATAAAGAGCCTTACTTTTTGGTAGAAGCAAGGGAAGCCTTCCAAGATAATTACCGTCTAAGTTTGTATTTCTTTCTCCTACGTAGGGTTCTGATTTCCTAAATCCTTTGGTTCATCTGCAGATGTAGAAGCTTGCCAGGTTCTGCTCTACCTGAATGGAGGCATTAAATTTTCATTTGTTTCTTATGTATCTGTCTTCTAAACCTTCAAAATAATTCTCACCTAATATCCCATTTGGATGCCAAGAAACCATGAGTATAAATATCTAATTCATGTAATTAGCTCACAGGCTGTATTCTTTTAAGAGATGACATGCATGTAAGTTCTCTGTAAAAAGAATTAAGTAATTTAAATGTAAAAATCCCTAATATAGGTAATTAAGCTTTCTAACTTTTAAAAGTGTTTAAATTTAATTTAAACTGAGATATGAAGATTAAAATTCCCATTAAAGAAAGATAAAAATCATATCCACAAGGACACTAAAGAAAGACTCATTTTACTGCTGAAAGGCATCTGTTCATTTAACTTCTGTTTTTCAGTGAGTACTGATAATCTAATGACATCCCAGAAAATAATGGAAAAGAAAAAAAAAATCAAGATTTCAGACATATTATCTTTCCATTCTGGAAAAATCATCAGTGAACATCCTTTTATAATAAGTTGTACCCTAAGAGAATGAATGCATTATAATTCAGAATTCTTAAAGAATAAAAAAGTCCTTCACATAGATTAACACAAATTTAGAAAACTTATAAGAATAAAGCACTTATCAACTCCCCTGAAACTTTTTAAATTGCTATAAAAAGTGTTCAGTTCTGATTCTGATTTAATAAGACTATCATACTGAGGCGGGCTCAAATATCAGTTGGTAAAAATAATAATGTATAAAGTGATCAATAAAATTAGATGATCACTCTGTACACAGCACTTGGTGGAACAAAATATAGGAATGTTTTTAGTTCCTTTTTATCTGGAATCTAAATTCTTGCAATGGAGCTGAGTCTGTGTTCCCTTTTTAAGATGAAGAAGCTCAGTGACTTTGACCAAGCAGAGCTGGTTGCACCAGTGGAGCCCCAAAGGAATATGACACAGGAGGCCTCCATGGGATGTGGTGACTGTTTTTGATCCCCACATTAGACACACTAGTCCTTAAATCTGCAAGGATAGTGGCTAAGAAATAAATGAACTTAACAAATCAACACTTTTTCAGTTATACTTTATAAAGATAGTTAGCAATGAATGAAACAATAGCTTTTGTTAGATTGGCTTTACATTAATAAATATAAAGATTTTTTGCCACAGGATTCTTTTTCTGCTCCACTTAAATTTAAAAATAAATTGATTTCAATTAATGAAGAGTCTACAGACACGTGACACTGTTAATAACAGCGTTTTCCTCGATGTGTCAACATAGCTAAAGAGTAAAGGATGGCAAACCTTTAAGGAAAGTAAAATAGACTGCACAGTGATCTAATTCTTCCACCTCTGAGTACAGAAGCCTGCCAAGTTTTAAAAAGCACACATACACACTCACAAGATCTAACAAATCGCAAAATAAGGGGTAAGCAAGACTAAAAAAAACTTTCATTAGGCAAGTCCAAGAACTTGGCAATAGAGTAAGTGCTCTAAAACACATTTTATATTTGATATGTCAATGTATCTTTTGCTATTTGATGTTATAATACATTAAAACTGAACAGTAAATAATACTCCATACAAAGATAAGAAGTCTGATGATGAGAAACTATATAAATTCCAAATTATGACTCCATTTTCCTGTCCTCCATACTGATACAGAACACAGCCCTTAAGGTTCTTCAATTCTACAGCAATTCTGCGGCAGGAAAGGCAGATTTTTTAGCATAAGAAAAAGGAGCAAAACTTTTATTTTACCATTGACATAGATTTCAGTAAGGAGTGAAACTAAGTTAAAATAGCAAGTGCCTCAAATTTTGTTCTTTAAAAGTTAAGAGTAAAATGAGTAGCTAGAGTTCATAAAAAATCGAAAGCAAGATTTGCTACATGAAGCTTGACTTCAAAATGTATCTAAATGGTTATGTACAAGTATTTAAAAAATGCTATATAATTTAAACAATAAATATTCCATAGTGGTAGTTAAGATAAGATAGTAATTTCTACTTTTGCCATGAATTTTATTTTGAAGCCACTGGATATCTAACAAACATAGATGTATAGATTTGCACATAAGTTTGTTTTCTTACATATACATATATACATACATATGTTTGTTTTCTTACATATACATATTTTCCAAACCATGTGCTGGAGCAAATTTGTATGAAAAAACTGCAGATAGAAGGGACATGTAAAAACATTTCTCTCCAAAAATTTTAGGCTGTGTGCCTTAACTAGGAAAAAAAAAAAAAAAAAGGTAGAAAGACGGGATGCTATTTTCTTGTTGCCAATGAGATTCTTTGGTAAAACCGATCATTTCCAGAAGTACTTGAGCTAAAAATGGAAGATGTCTAATCAAGGAGCTCAACACAAAGGGAGTAAATTAAGTATTCTTGATCCCAACTGTGATCTTAATTTTTACCTTATTTTTGCTTAAATTAAATATATCTTTCTATAATTCAATTTCTTCAGCTTTGTAAAGGTCATATTAATTTTACCAAGTGCCACTTATAAGGATAATTTTGTCACTTCAAGTCAAAAGTGTTTTGATGAAAGTTCAGTGTAAAACTTAATGAATAACTACTACTACTTATAGCCATTTCGTATTTTACCTAGAAGTTATTTCGTATTTTACCTAGAAGTTTTAGTCTAGAATTTAATTTATATTTAGTAACAATAATAATATATCCATATACTTTTTCCAAAACTTTAGGGCCAGATGTTTTTTGGAATTCAGGATTTGGAAATTTGAAAAAGTTAAATGGCACATATACCATATCTTGTGTCATATTTCCTCTAGAGTCTGGGGCTACAATATACAATTACTCATTGAATGCTTGCAGTGAAAACAAATTATTCATTCCGTAAGCAGCCTTATATCAATTCAGGTTAAATATTGTTGCCAAATGAATTACAAAAAGTCTGTAACTTTCAGAGTATTTTGGATTTCAGAATTGTGGACCTGTGATAGTGACCATTTTTACATACTGCTATTTAATCCACAATGAATACTAAATACAATCCTGCATGCTAGGATTACTTACCCCACTTTGTAAACGATAGAATTGAGATCCAGAGAGCATAACCGCGTTTGACGGACTCCAACCATGTGATCTTTCCGAAGACATACTGCCTCAAAAAAGGAAAGTGTGGCGTTCATGTGGATGTGAGAGAGATTTTTGCACCTTTTCAAGCTGAAGGGAAGAAACTCCCCAAGTTTCTCCCCGTATTTAGAAATTATTAGGAAGAATAGGTGCTAAATTTATATAAAATAATGTACTTCTGATAAAAGTGCAAGATGTTTCTTGACCTTAGTCAACTGTGAGTTCAGTCACTGAAAAATCTGACAGATCGTTTTTTTCAGTTAGGCATCCAGTTTCCTAATGTGGACAGTGTGTATTCTGTTATTATTAAATCAAATCTTGCATTTTCTATCTCAGTTTTCTTAATAAAACCCTTGAAATCTCAGTAATAAAATGCATAACAAGGAAAGTCGTAGTAGAAATTTGGCACTAGACTCAAATGAGATTAAATTTCAATTTACTAGTCATACCATGAGCAATCACTAAACTTCAGTTTTTTAAATTGAAAAGTGGGAATAGCAATAGTTATCTAAAAGGGTTCTTGTGAGGATACAGGAGATAATATATGGCAGGTGCTTAATAAATAGTTGGTAATCAATAAATGGCAACCCTGATAAATTCCATTTTATAAATGAGGAAGAAGGAGCATTAAATTAGGTGACTTTCTCAGTGAAGTATATCCTGAATCATGGGATCTGGCATCCAACTCAATTGAGCAAGAAAAAAAAAAAAGGAAACGGAGTGAGAGATAAGGAGTAGTACCTTAAGGATATGAATTATATCTTTTCATCTTATTTTTTCTTAAAAAAAAAAGCAAGAAATTATGTTAATACATACCTCAGAGTCTCTCAAGAGTTTGCAGTCTCTCCAAAACACCAAGGATATAAATGCTCATTAATAATGGTGGATCTGAGCTCTTCTCCCATGTTATATGTTATAGAAATTGTAGCGAATAGGTCATCCTATGTAATTCATGACTGAGTAGAAACATCACATCCAAGTTTTGAGGACGTGTGGTTTCTAGAAAGAGAGAACCATAGACACAAACTACATAATGAGACATGCCAACCATACCCTGGAGGTCTGAGCCTGACTGCAAAATAATTAGTTTAAGTACTTATTTGAATTGGTTTTGAACAAGTACATTGTTTAAAGTGACTGTAATTTGCTTGTTCCAGGTAGGGAATATAATTAAAATTTGAGTGTACAGGGGAAAAAAGGCCCAAACCTGAGTAATGCTGAATAAGGTAATCTGAAATTATTTATACTCAGACTTGTTTTCCTTTTGCTTTTTCTTTCTCTTACTAGTCAAATGATAGGGAGAAGAAACTCAAATTTACTGAGTTAGTTTACTGTGTTGGGCTTTTGACATGAGGCCTTATTTAATTGAGAAAACATTATGACGAGCTATGCCTATGCCTACTTTACGAATAAGGAAGATTAGGCTCCAAGATGTTAAGAAACTTGTCTAAGGTTACACAGTAACTGAAGGAAGCCAGGTTACTCTGACTTCAGACCCCATGTTTTGAATCCATGTACATGTCCATATTCCTGGCTGTTTGTAGTTTGTTGGTTAGTATCAGGACATATTTTGCATGAAGCTGACTGAATGTCTGATTATCATTAAGAAAATGAATTTAAAACATGTCATTGTAATATATTCTATAAAACATTGCAAAAGGATTAAATATTTAAGGTAATAATAGTTACTCATCATAATTTTATCCCTGTAGAAAAGTGTAGTATCTAACCAGTTGAATGATTTTTTTTTCAAAGTTCACAGATTTTCATAGCACAGAAATTCATAACTCATAAACTTGACAGTTTTCCACACTAAAAACTTATATGAAAAAGTGGGCTGATCTTATTCTTCAAGTGAATAAAAATGATTAATCAACCAAATGATCTTTCTTCTAGTAAAACGTCTGGTATAGTATAAATATAATAAACATTACAAGTAGCTTGGCTGCTGTGAGCTTTGATCTCCCTGAGATACAGGGAGAGGCCCTTCTCTATTCTAAATATGAAATTTAACAAACAGTCCTCTTACCATATGGTTCTGGATTAACATTACTATGTATACTGTTCATCGATATTGTTCCCAAGTGAGAAATGTTCTTCATCAAATTGTAGGCTCTACTTTCCTGTGGTGCATATAATTAACTTGTTGAAATTTGGTTACTCTAGAGAACATAAAACTGTTTCTTATGAAACACCAAAATGATAGCTAATAAGGCATCTAGTAAATTTAGAGTTGACAAACTTTTATAAGGTCAGAATTGGTTACTGGATAAAATAGTCTGGGATAACTCAAGAGATCAGATTTAGATTAACATTTATTAACAACTTTTATTAGCATGAGTTATACAACTATATTATCTATATAACATGTTAAAATGTATTCTTATTTCTTATAAATAATTAGAAATTGAAATAAGGTTTGCTCATGAATTAATCTTAGTTTATTTTAAATGCTGAGTAATTGAAAAACTGTATAACTTAATGACACATTGCTTTTAACAACCCAACTTTAAAAAACTTAATGTAATTTTCTTAAACTTAATTTTAATTTTTTAAATTAATTCCCCAATTTTTAATTATATTTTAATTCCCCAATTTTTAATTATTATTTAATTATTTTAATTAATTATTTTAATTCCCCAATTTTTAATTATAGAATAAGGTATATTTTATTTTATGTAATTCACCATTTCTCACATTATTAGTTTTCATACTATTGTCAAATTTTTAAAAATGTTTTAAGCCAAGTAACAAAATTCAGAACATACAGGCATCTTTAGATGCTAAATAAGTGTTCTAAGCTTAGTCACACAGATTTTCCCCGTTTTTAACGTAATTCTTTTTCTTAACCAAAAATATTACCTGATGTTAAGTTTAATTTTGATATCACTGAATAAATAAAGCAGAAGGAAATATTGTCATTATTTCTTTCAAAATTGTTCTTTAGAGTTCTTTTGTAACTATGTAACTATGTATATATTGTACACCCAAATGACTTCACAAGAGAAATAGGCCTGAAGTCATCTTTTATAAATTTAAATGTTATCCTACAAAAACTGTTGAAAAGTTCATACTCAATGAGTATAGCAATAACCAGAAGTCTAAAGGCATATTTTCTGATTAAGTCATCAAAATGAAATAAAATTACCTAGTATTTTGCTGGATGATTTTACTAGAAATGTAGTTATTCACTATGCATTTTCATCTTTTAAGGTCTATTGTTACTAGTAAAAATTTTAGAAGTGAGTTAAAATCATTTTAAAGTCAATTTCTAGGAAAAATTTTCACAGATTTATCTAAAGATGTTACAAGGAAAGAATCAGAAGAAAACAAGTATTGGACTAAGACATAGAAATGAATATCATTTGCAAGAACAAATAAATTACATTCTAGTAGGTGAAGGAGTTAACATGAATGGCCATACTTAAAAAAATTATTTCTGATAAAAGCAAATTTAAATTCGTTAAAGTAAAATTCTTAAAAATTGAAATAATCTATGAGAGCAAATCCTTCTCTATATTCTCAATTAAATAACAACACCTAGCATTTATTGTATGCTTACTTGTGTCACGAACTGTAGTAAATATGCACCTTCATTCCTTACCGCATTACCTTTTGTAGTCCTCTCAACAGCATGAAGTAGGGGCTTTTATTATCTGTATTTTAGAGATAAGGAAACTGAGACCTAGAGCAATTATGAATCTTGCCCAGTCTATTCAGATCAGGCAACTAAGTGTCAGAGTCAGCACTGAAATACTTTTCTTATCCCAGAGCGCACATCTTTTAATACTACGCTAGGCTGACACTTAGAACACAATTGGTAAAATTATCTTCTAATTCAGTTGAAAATTACATACTAAAAATGCCTACTTTTTAGGATGCAGAAATAGAATACTGCTGATAGAAGAAAAGAGGCTAAGATCAGAGTAATGAGAAACAACACTGTTCTGTGAAGCTAGATGTAAGCCCAGAATAAAGGCAGAGAAAGAATGACCACTAAAATAACCTAGCTGGAAGCTGATGGAAGTCTAAATAAGAATTGTGGTGATAGAGAAAGGGATGAGGGAAAATATTCAAGAAATATTTAGGGGATAAAATTGGTGGAACTTTTTACTTCATAAATTTGGATTTTGGAAGAGGCAAGAGTTGACAGTAACTCCCAGATTGCTCTGAGTTATTGAATGGATGATTTATTATTGATTGCATTTGAGTGTTTTGCCTAAATATAAATTTTCTTATCCATATACACACATTGAAACAGAATTTTCATGTAAATCCCAAAGAAAAGTTAATGACTTACAAAAACATCTAATGTTTTCTTGAATAAAGCTTCTCATCTCACTGTTTAGTCTATGTTTTGGACTGAACGTTTGTGTCTCCCTAAAATTCATACCCCTAGATATGATGGTATTAGGAGGTGAGGTCTTTGTGAGGTAATTCAGATTATATGAATGTGATGGTATTAGGAGGTGAGTTCTTTGTGAGGTAATTCAGATTATATAAATGTGATGGTATTAGGAGGTGAGTTCTTTGTGAGGTAATTAGGATTATATGGGCGTGGAGCCCTTATAAATGGGATTAGTGCCTTACAAGAATCACCAGAGAGCTTGCTTTCTGTCTCTGCTCTTTCCACCGTGTGAGAATACAAAGAGATGTAGCCAGTCTATAACCCAGAGAGGTTTGTCACCAGAACCTGACCATGCTGGCTGGCACCTTGATCTTGGACGTCCCAGCCCCTAGAACTGTGAGAAATGTGTCTATTGTTTAAGTCACCCAGTCTATGGTACTTGGTTACAGCAGCCCAAACTGACTCTGACAGTTTACGTTCTTTACATTGCTGGACTACAACCCAATGTTGAATGGAAAAAACATTCCTTTTAAACATTCTGTGTTCAACATCGTATCTCCAGTTCAGAGGCTGTATTTAAAGACTAGTCTGTATTGCTTCTTGTACTGTATACAATTTTTTGAGAGCTTTGCCTTATGGTAAAATATTTACACATTGACAGTTAATGCAGAGATAGGTAAAGTTGGTGGGAAAAAAAAAAAGGACATTGAGAAAGTACCGAGTCTGCTACCTTCGTCACATTTTTTCCAGACCTTCATCATCTGTATTAGTCAGAGATCTCCAGAGAAACAGAATCAGTAGGATGTGTACATAGAGAGAAAGACAGATTTATTTCAGGGAATTGGCCCTTGTGCTAGTGGGAGGTGGCAATTCAAAGTTCTGACAAGAGTTGATGTTGCATTCTTGAGTCCAAAGGCAGTCTGCAGGCAGAAAATTACTTCCTTCTCAGGGCTTCAGTGAGGCCCACCACATTATGCAATATAATCTGCTTTACTCAATGTCTACTGGTTTAAATGTTAATCACATCTAAAAAAATACCCTCACAATAATATCTAGATTGGTATATGACCAAACAAGTGGGCCCCATAGCATAACCAAGTTGATACAGAAAAGTAATTCTCACGTCATCCTTCTCGACCCCACCATTGGTTTATTGACATTGATTTGCCTTTCACTCTAAAGGCAAATGATTAGTTATTTAAGAGTCTTACTGTGCTTCCTACGGCCTTTCAACAAACTGGTGCAAAAGTAATAACTTAGTACACTGCATTGTTTCTGATCAGAGATCAATGCATCAAGTCAAAACTGTTAGAACAAATTCATACTTAGTATTTTCTATTTACATAAATATTATACCAATATTTTCCTGAGATTCAAGAGAATTCTCTAAGTCAGCTATTTACATGAGAATCAAGAATTATATAAAACACTGCGGTCAAAATATTATAATTTTAGGAATGTATACAATGGCGATTTCTGGGATAGAGAATCTAAAAATAACAGGTTTTTTTAAACAGGAAATAGAGTTATTTTTCTTATGTTGTAATTCATGGCAAAAAAAATTGTAATTCATTTTTATTCTATTTGAGGACTCAAATCAATTTTCTTAATGAATAGAGACTGAGAAAGCTTATAATATAAAAATGTAACTAACACTAAAATTATGTAATCAGATTCTAGTCTTAGTAGAATTTTATCAAACCTTTGACAACATATCTCATGAGTTTTCAAATATTTAAAGCAAGAAAAGTGTAATTTCATTAAAAATTTTTGAGGAAACAATTTGAAAAATTAATATACACATTTTTCAGGTTTCTTTATTATGAAAATTTACATTTATATAAGTCAAAAACAATACTACAGTAAACAACCGTAAACACTTCAGCATGCATATCATTAACTAAATTTTTCAATATTTGTTTAACATTTCTCTTTGATGTAAAATTTACATACAGTTTACTGCACAGATGTTAATTGTACCATTCTGTAAGTTTTGATAAATACACACAGCTATGTAAAACAAATACCTACTAAACATTGCCATCCATCCAAAAGTTCCCTCATACTCCGTCCCACTCAGTCTTCATTCCAACCCTTTAGTAAACAACCAGTGTTCTAATTTTTTTTCCCTTCCTTAGAGTAATTTGCCTGTTACGGAACTACATATAATTAGAATCATAACAGTTTATGCTCTTTTGTGTAAGGCTTCCATCACTCAGCACTTGGGAAATTTTTGATTATACATATTTTTGTGTGTATGTGTTTTCTGTTAGGTTTTTGGCATTTTGGCAAGTATATTTTTATGATTCCCAACGTACACATTATAAGAATTCCATGTATTAACTTGCCTAATGTTTTTGAGCACCTATAGTATATAAGTCGAGGTATTTACTTTTTAAATGTGTTCAATGGTTATGTATTTGGAAGTTTACAGTTTAGTTGGGAAAAAAACATCAGAAAGCCAGAAATATCAATTCAATTTGTTAAACACAAACTGCTATCATAGCCAAAAATATATAATTAACCTAAAGGATCGTAGTTGGCTACCTCTTTGTTGTAAAGTGTAAATAATGAATTGTTTTATTTCTTAATAAGATTGATTAAGGGTAACATAAAAAGAGAAAACATATACACATACCACATTATTTGTTTCTTCATTAGTTTTAATTTCTTCAGTAATCGTTTAAAACCACACTTCACCAAAAACTAAATTTTATGAACATCATTATTTTTACATAAATTTTTTTAAAGGATTAAAAAGAAAGCAGTTGTGAAGCCTACACTATTTGCACTCTTTTGTAAAATGAATAATTAATTTGCCTTCCACAGGGTAAATACCTGACTCTAGTACATTTTAATCAGAGCCAAGAAATATTTTCAGAAAAGATTATATTTAAAATGATGACTAAGAAATTAATTTATATGATAACCAATCTGTTATGAAGTAACAGTGGTGCTATGATAAGGGCATATCACAGCCTCATCACATTGGGAGAGATCAGGACAACATTTATTCACAACCACAAAATAAGTGATAAGGTTCTGTTTAAAGATATAGCAGTTTTATGTTTTTAAAACTAACTCATATTTGAGACAATTATTTTTAATTTTATATCAAATGGTAAAGGCAAAAATGGTTCAATGTGTGATTTAAAGATTTCAAAACAGGTACAGGACTGCAAATCACAGAGCGGATAAAATTGTCAAGCTGGAAGCATAATGTAACAGATTGCATATATCTTTCACTTTTCTCTAAGAATTACTAATAATTTCAGGCACAGAGAATAAGTATGTGACAAAAACAAACATCAAAAAGCTTTCTTAAAGAAAATACATGTGTTGCTTAAAATGTAAAGAAAATACAAAAGTTGCTTAAAATATAAATAGCATTCATACATATTAAAACATTAACTACAGAAGAAAAACACCCCAAACAATATTGGCTCAAAAATTAATGGATCCTAATATAATTTTAAAACTCTCTGACTCACTATACCTAAATTTGATCAGTGCAATTCTTACGGTCTATGTACAATCTGTAAAATACCATCCATTCATTTATAAATAAGTATTTAGCATTTACTCTATATGAGGGATCACTTTGGGCACATTAAGTGTATTGGCAAACGCACAGAGCTTGCATTTATCAGGGGGTGACTGATAAAATAAAATTAATCTATGAGTAAATTATATAGCATGTTAAAAGGTAATGAGGAATGTCAGGAGGGGTTTTGAGGGACCACATGCAATGTTAACAGGGTGGTCAGAGTTGTCCCCATTGAGAGGATGACAGTGGAGCAACAAGACCTCTCTCAACAAACCTCTCTCTCGGTTTGTTGAGAGCACAAATCTAGATAGATATCTATCTAGAGATCTTCTGGGCAACGGAGGAGCCACCGCATAGACTCTAAGGCAAGGAAACCAGGGCAGCTGGAGCAACCTGAGTGAGAGGAAGAAAAGTAAGAAACACAGTAGAGATGGGAAGGAAGCCAGAATATATGTTGTATTGTAAGTCACGTTAAGGACTTTGGCTTTGACTTTGAGTGAAATTGGGAGAGTTGGCACAAATGAGTGACTGTAATAGCTGGAGAAGAATTGGGTGATGTTTGTATTAGAGAAAGAAAGGAGTTAGAGGTGACTCCAAGGAGGGTTTCTTGTTTGTTTGCTTGTTTCTTTTAACCTGAGTATTGAAGGATGGATTTCTAGGGTGGCCCTACATTCCAGATTCCTCCAGCTTGGTGTGTGCCTGTAATCCGATATAGTACACCTTTTACTTTGAAAGTACCTAGTTTGAATGATAAATTATATGGTTTTCCTGTAGTCAATGAAATACTGGCAAGAAGCAGAATTTTGAGGAAAGGTCAGTAGTTAAGTTTTGGAAGTACTCAGTTTGATTTGCCCATAGGAATTGTGGTTAGAAGGTTGAATAGGCAGTTAGATACTGAGTCTTTTCTTTCCCCTGGTTTTATTGAGATATAATTGATATACAACACTGTATAATTTTAAGGCATACAGCATAATGTCATGACTACATATATTGTGAAATGATTACCACAAGTTTAGTTACATCCATCCTCATATAGCTACAAAAAAAAATATTTTCTCTTTGTGATGAGAACTCTTTAGGGTTTACTCACTTCACAACTTTAACATATATCTTATAGTTGTCAGAAATTTGGTCAGGGCTCAAGCAGGTGATAGTTTTGCTCTTCAGAGCTTGACTAAGGTCCTCAGTCGCATTGAGCTGGTGGAGGGCTGATCTGGAGGATCTAATACAGTTTCCTCACGTCTGGCTTCTTAGCAGGGGTGTCTGGGAGGCTGAGTTCAACTGGGATGGTCTTGCAGAGCACTGACAAATGGCATCTCCAACCTGGCGGTCTCAGTGTTATCAGACTTACTACATGGTGGCTTAGAGCTCCCAGATGGAAAGTGTTCTTCAAGAGAAGAAGTAGAAGGTGCCTGTGCCTTAGGGTCTCGGTCCAGAAACTGGACCAACATGACCTCCACCATGTAGGGAAGGAGACATACACCTCAATTCTGAGTGGAGTGTTAAGAAATTCATAGCCATTTTTAATGTACTGTAGAGTGACTAAGTGTTAATTGTGGCTGCCAGCCAGATCATATGAGGACTGAGAATTGATAGTTGGATTTAGTAACATGAAGATCACTGGTTTCCTTTATAAGAGAAGTTTCATTGTCATAATGATGATGAAAACTTGATTAGAGTAGGTTTAAAACATAATAGGAAAGCCAAATACAACACATGGGTTGCCCCTTATCACCCCCTTGGTGATAAGATTGAGTGATTCTAGTAGTAATAGTGCAACTTAAATCACTCTGAATACTTTTCTAATGCCAGAAAATTGTCTTTTATTTATTTATTTATTTAACATCTTTACTGGAGTATAATTGCTTTACAATGTTGTGTTAGTTTCTGCTGTATAACAAAGTGAATCAGTTATACGTATACACATATCCCCATCTCCCGTTCCTCTTGCGTCTCCCTCCCTCCCACCCTCCCTATCCCACCCCTCTAGGTGGTCACAAAGCACCGAGCTGATCTCCCTGTGCTATGCAGCTGTTCCCACTAGCTATTTTACATTTGGTAGTATATCTATCAATGCTACTCTTTCACTTCGTCCCAGCTTACCCTTCCCCTCCCCGTGTCCTCAAGTCCATTCTCTACCTCTGCGTCTTTATTCCTGTCCTGTCGCTAGGTTCATCAGAACCATTCTTTGTTTTGTTTTTTTAGATTCCATATATATGTGTTAGCATACGGTATTTGTTCTTCTCTTTCTGACATACTTCACTCTATATGACAGACTCTAGGTCCATCCCCCTCACTACAAATAACTCAATTTCGTTTCTTTTTATGGACGAGTAATATTTGATTGTATCTATGTACCACATCTTCTTTATCCATTCACCTGTTGGTGGACACTTAGGTTGCTTCCATGTACTGGCTATTGTAAATAGAGCTGCAATGAACATTGTGGTACATGTCTCTCTTTGAATTATGGTTTTCTCAGGGTATATGCCCAGTAGCGGGATTGCTGGGTCATGTGGTAGTTCTATTTGTAGTTTTTAAAGGAACCTCCATACTGTTCTCCATAGTGGCTAGATCAATTTACATTCCCACCGACAGTGCAAGAAGGTTCCCTTTTCTCCACACCCTCTCCCAAGAAAATTAAGTCTTTCAGAGTAGAAACTATTGACCTTGAAACTCTGCCAAAAAGTCCCTTTGAGTATTTGTTATTTTTTATTCCTTTTTACCTACATTGTTGAAGTGGCAATGTTGGAACTATTCTGTAATAATTAAATAACAAAATTTTTTTCATAAGTTGAGCATAGATTTTGTGTATTTTTTCACATCCTCAGCATCATTTATCTCAGATCAGACATTAGGGAGTAAAAATACAAAAACATAAACCATCCTTTCCTAGTCTAGCAAAGACAGAAATATTTAATATCTTGTTTTATTATAATTTATGTTAATTTTAAAATATAGGTTTTGCTAATTAGTTTACAGTTTTAGAATAAGTTCAATTTCTTAAGCAATATAGAAAAAAAACATGGAACTGGGGAAAGAAGAGCAGTGAGTAATGAGTAAGCCATTTTGTAAAAGGCACAAGATTTGTATAATCTGAAGAGAAACATGAGTTTTGAGTAAGCCTTTTGGGAGTAAAAATACATAACTTCAAAAGCGTGACGTTTTAAATCTAAGATTCCCTTTGAGTATTTTAACTTGTTTAAACATCGTTGTTCAATCAGGTGCTTCAATAAAAAGCAAAACTGTGTCTTGTTATTCACCTAATATTGTTTCAAATTTTGCACAATAAATGTTTAATACTAGTATGAATATTTAATCAGTTAAATTTCCAATGACAGCATTGCAAGCCTAATAGATTTTAATTGAAAAGATGTTTTAATTGTTTGGGTTATTTCTTATAAATATTTAAATGTATAAAGTAATTTTAATACACTGTACAATCCAAATAATTCATGATATCTAAATAAGGTGTTTCTAAGGGCCAAGGAAATATGTTCCATAAATTTCAGGCAATGTAATTAATTTAGATGATGGAGAATAGAAAATCACCTTTAATTGCAGGCACCCATTTTCCCTGGTTAATATTTTCTTTAGCTCTTTATTTTTGTTACTTTTACTTAAATAATTACTGTCTTCAAACCATCACCACGTGAATTGGTTAAATTATGTTATCAACTTGGTTTAAATGCTGCTGCACAATTCAGTCATTACTAAGTAGGTAGTGAAATATCATAGGAGAGTGTAAAGAAAGTTATATAATTGATTTAAAAGAATTTTATAAATACTTGTTTTAAATTGAAAGGTTTTCATAGAAATATGTGTCCTTAAAAATTAAGTTTCTGAGAGCTTATGCAAAGTCGGTAAACAAGCACAGATAACTTCCAATGACTGCCGTCCTCATTCACCTATATAAGAGAATTAGACTATAAAATAACGTACAGGATTCATGTTCAAAAGATGTATGAATTGCCATTAGTGTTTACTGGCAGTATTGATATTGACAAAAATGTTGGAATAAACCAAGCTTATTCATGACCACTTTAACTATTCCTCTTATCATCTTTACTCCCAGTATATCTACACTTTTCCTACCACCAACCCTTATTGCTACCACAAAACACTTCTATCTTCTGCATTTCTTTCAGCTCATCTGTTCTTAATATTCCCCTGGATCTGTTGCACCTCCCTCCATGTAAAATGTCCAATAGTCTGTTTGATTTTTAGCATGTCCTCCTTAGTTGATAATAAACTTGAAAAAAGATTGGTAATCTTATTTACACCAAAGTGTTTGGTTTATAGCTAGCATCAGTATTAACAACTATATATGGTAGCATGAAGATGATCATGCTGTACAACATGGGAAGCAAATATTTGTTTCTTTCATTTTGTGTATACCTTATTATTAGTGTCCAGGGAACAGAGCGATGTCCATGGAAAAGGTACTGTTTTCAGGGCAGGGAATGTGTTTATAGCGTAAGCATACTGTTTTGGTCAGAGTTCTCTAGAGAATCAAACCCAAAATGATATATAGCTATATATAAGAGGAGATTTATTGTAGAAACTGGTACATAAGGCTATAAAGGCCTAGAAGTTTGACAGTATGCTTTCTGCAACCTGGAGAACCAGGAAACCAGGTGGTGTAATTCAGTCCAAGTCCAGAGGCTAGGAGCTCTAATGTCAAAGGACAGGAGACAGATGATGGACAACCCAGTTTAAGAAGAGAGGTTAAATCCATCCTTCCTCCATCCTTTTGCTCTATTTGAGCCCTCAAGGGATTGGATGATGCCTGCCCACATTGGTAAGGGCAGATCTTCTTCATTCACTTTATTGATTTAAGTGATGATCTTTTCTAGAAACAACCTCACAGATACACCCAGAAATGATGTTTTACCAGCTATCTGAGCATCCCTTAGCCCAATCAAGTTGACAGATAGAATTAACCATCACTAATACATATGTTTTCAAAACTAACATCACTTGTAGTCTACTTTCATGAGATTTGCCATATCAACATGTCACATGTACTGTTTAGCTACTTTAAAAATTTTAAGTCAACTCATTATTTGACTCATAAATTTATTTAGAGTAGGAACTGTATATCACAATGGTAAATGAAAACCAGTGTCACTTGCCGTAAGTAGTAAAGATTAACATCCATTAAAAAAGGTAGTAAATATGAACATTGAAAATATTCATGTGCTGCCTAAAATATCACACACACTGAAAAAAATGAAAAATGAAATCATCTACCTTCTATTATTTAAAAGATAAACCATCTTATGGCAGTCCAAAATAGCAAATTAAAAGATCAACTATTATGAATGCTTTTTTAAAATTTGTCCAATCTCTCTCTCTCTCTGTAAATCTCATGAAAATGATAGTAAATTAAAAATTGACCAGAAAAAATAGAATTGGTGAGAGGGATAATGACAGATAAAAGATACCAACAAAATTTGTTAGGGTTAAAACAAATCATTAAAGAAAATCCTTATAATCTACCAGAGAAGAAACTCAAATATGCACAAAAGTCTACAAAGAACCAGATGATTTGTACTGATTTGTACTTCAGAAATATCAGGAGTTAAAAGCCTATATAACCATGAATGAACTATTCTTGCTCCTGTCTAAAGCTAATCCTTCCACATGTGATGTGGGACTCATCACCTCTCATCTGCTCAAGAACAACAATCCAGGATTTCTCTCCTAAATCATCAGTGCTTTCTAATCTACTGGATGCTTTTCATCAGCATTCAAATATACTATGGTCACTACCATCTGAAAACACAATATAACAAAACAAAATTTAAAATCTTCTCTTGTTCCACTTCTACCACCATCTACCACTAAATTTCTTTGGTTTTAGAAGAGTTGTCCAATCCTGTCCTCCCATTTCCTTAAACTCACTTCAGTGAGGGCTTTTCTCTCCTTGGTCCTTAGAAACTAGTCAAAATCACCAATGTCTTCCATTCTGCAAAGTCCAATGGCCAGTTCTTAGTACTTATCATACTTGGCCTATGAGAAGTATTTGACACTGTTGCTCAATGTCTCCTCTTGAACCCTTTCTTCATTTGGCTTGCAGAACACCTCTCTTTTGGTTTTCTTTTCCATCTCCCTGAACAACCTTGTCAATTCCTCCTCTGCTCAATTTCAGTCTCTTAATATTCGGGTGTCCCAGTCTCAGGCTTGCTCCTCCTTTCTTTTCTGTGTATATTCATTCCTATGAATGAATATACCTTTAGTGATACTAAAGGTCAGATTTCCTGGTTTAAATACCATGTTTATGCCAGGAATTTTCCAATTTATATTCCTACCCATATCTGTTTTTCTCTCTCTCTCAAATTCCAAATTCATATATTCAAATGCCTATTTGACATCTCTATTTGGAGGTCTAATCGCAGCATCTCAAACATCATGTCCAAAACTAAATACATTATCTTCCCCCAAACTTCGTACTTCCGGTTACTAAAAATCTTAGGGTTTTCTTTTTTTTTTTTTTAACATCTTTATTGGGGTATAATTGCTTTACAATTGTGTGTTAGTTTCTGCTTTATAACAAAGTGATTTAGGGTTTTCTTGATTTGCTTTTTCTCACATTCCACAGAAAATTAATCAGGAAATCTTTCAAAATATATCTGATATCTAAACAAAATAAGTTTCAGGTTAGCATTTTCTCTTTACGAGATTACTGCAACCTGCCCTTTGGTTAGGTTTCTCACTGGTCAACCTGTATTAATTCAATACAATACCACTCTTTTAAAAAGGTAAAAATTATTGTCACAAAAATGGAGTTTCCTTTCAATTCGTGTGCCTGATTTAATTTGACTCTCTATTGGATTCAGAGTTTCAAGGTCAACATAGTATAGCCTATTCTAATTTAGGCAGAATGATGCCACAATATTCTTGCTGTTTTTGTATATTTCTTTGTCCTTAGTTTGGGAAATATTGAAAATGTATTTCTGAACAATATAATTATAGTGATTTTCCATAAGACCTGCTTATCTGAAGGAAACAATTTGTCCTGTAAAGTCACATATCGTCCTGTGTATCTAAGAAGCTTACGGGATAGGTCATATTGCAACAAGATATAAGTTTAATATTTCAGAATATAAGCTGGTCTGTGAAAGACCTTTGTAGCATTAAATGACCTGTGGGACAAATGGGAGGCCCTATTATTTTGGCACTCTTAATGATGTACAAATGTGATAGAAATAAGCTCTTCAATTGTGTAACACTTTATCTCTCCAGACCTGTTTTTTGTCTCCTCCGCTCTGGGAAAATTGAAGCAAATCTTTAGACCTATTTCTTGTATGTGAGCAGAGCTGGCCAAAACAAATAAAATATTCAAAATACAGCTTTATTTAAAAGCACTTTAAGGATGTTTTGGGGATGTGTTTTTTCATTTTATTTCTCTTCCAAAACGTTTCAAATCAAATTATAGTTCTTTTTCAGAGTCTCAATTCAGTTCCTTCCTTCCTTTCTTCCTCATTCTTATGAACAGAGTACTCTAACTTCAGGCCTTTTGTAGCCTCCAAAATGAAAACAAAAAATTTACATTGTGGATATAAACAAAGAAACAAACGAAAATCTTACATTTCGATCATCTGTGCAACCTTTTAGCCAATTTAAATATTGTGTCATTTGGCTGATAGCAATTGTTGATAAGGAAGCTTAGCAGAATGGTTTAGAGCATGGGCTCTGAACCAGACCCTGTCTGTCCTCATTCAGAACTATCACGTATTGCTCAGTGCTTCACCTCAGAGGTCAGTCCCTTTTGGTCTCTCCGCCAAATAAGATTCATTTTACTTTGTAACAACCTATGCCCTTAACATTTAACTTAGGTGGACAGGGAGTTTTAGTCAAAAGAAATAAAAATGTGCATTTTAGAAATCTCACGACAAGAACATCTAAAGTCCAGAAGAAATGCAAAGTGCTTGTTTTTTGTTTCGCCTTTCAGTAATTTTACCGTCCACGCAGAGGTTTTCTTTTACATAGTTCCTGCCCTCTTTTTTCTCCACTGATGTTTATTTCTTTCATTTTTATCTCTCAGTCCTCCCAACAAGATGCAGATTCTCAGTCATTTGGCCCCATCCAGTTTTCTGTGAATGCAAAGAAGGGGATGGCAGATCATTTTAGGTTGAAGACGAAATCGTTGACATCCTCCCATCTGACTAGATCAGAACTAGTAGTTTCTTTGGTTAATTAAAATATTTTGTTTAAGTGTGGAATTTTAAACAAATTTTATCAAATCTATACATCTTGTTTTAATGTAAAGAGTAAACATATGTGTTCATTCGCCAATTTTTTGATATAGACCCAGGTCTCTTGTTTTGAATACGTGTCCATTAAATGAAGTTTTTCAGAGTATTTTATATTAAAGCGTACCCATAATCATCTATGATTTTCACTTCAAAATTTGTTAAAGAGACTTAGAACTTAAGGATACTTAAAGCTGTCTGAGTGAATAGTAATTCTAGATTTTGAAACTTTTTCTCCTAATTTTTAACAGTTGTTTCAACATTACTAGGTTTGACAGCAATTTTTTGATTGGCTTGTCCTTATTAAGATTTCCCAAAGCATTCCATTAGTGGAAACCACATCTTTTTTTTTTCACTCTGTTTGCATTCATATTTCATTGGTTTGCATAATATTAACTGAATTCTATAATTATGTTAACAAGTAAAATTAGCATAAACAGACTTGAGAAAGTTAACACCTGACTTTCAGTAAGAACATAGCTCTACAGGTTAGGAGAAATGGTCAGATATTTTAATGAACAGTTTAGTAACCTAGACAGCTCAGCATATTGTAAATCTTAGTGAACAAACAGACTGCAGACTGTGTTAATCAATCTCATGAGTTGGTTAAGGTGAGGTAAATTACAATAGCTTTTGTTGGAATTTTAATGGCTCATTATGCCACTAGTCTCCTTCTCCTTTCTCATCTTATCTAAAGACCCCTTCTTCCAGCAAGGAGTTGTAGCAGAAAGAAGGGACAGGGTGAAAAAAACTCCACACCGCAACAGTTACTTGTGCGCCTAAAGTCTTAGGCTAGAGTAATATATCTGTAACACATTCGATGTGCTGAGTTTTAGCAGAATTTATCCTTGCCAGCAAATAAGTAGGGTATCTGAAGAAAGATACGTAGATTATGGATGAACTAAAGAACTATATGTTATACTACTAGAATAAGAAATGGTATATATTTGTGGAATTGATGTAATTTTAATTATTAGCCCAGGTGTTACTGAACACAAGTGCAGAGTGAGGCCAAACAAACTGTAACGTTGGAATTTGGAGCAGAGAAAGATTTATTGCAGGGCCATGCAAGAAGATGGGTGGCTCGTACCCAAAAAACCCGTGAACTCCTTGAAGAGTTTCAGTGAAGCACTTTTATAGGGAGGGTGAGGGAGAGGCGTGGTTAGTTGTTGCAAACTTCCTGGTGTCAAAATCCTTTGTTTTTGTAGCTGTCTGTGTAGGTCAGGTCACGATGTTCCTGTAAGCCTCCAAGAAAATAAATGTTATTCTCTGTTCTCTAACTTTTTATCTCTGTATGAATGGGCTCTTAAACGTCAGAGCCCTGAGAATAGGCTATTCTGTATATTTCAGGCTATAGGTAATATTCTTTTACAAAAGGTGCAGAGCCAGCATGACTGAGCACAGGCAATAGAACAGATCTAATATGGAGTCAGATTTGTTCTTCCCTATTACACAGGAACAAAGAATTCTTACCACAGCCTTGGTCCTTTTTTATCACATGTCATTGGTTAATTTACATTTTTGCAAATCTATTGGTAAATATCCACTTGAACTGTTTAACTTGTACTAGTCTTTTGTCTCACATTGGCACTGTAACTCATACTTTCTCTGCTCTAAGCTTACTGATTTACTCTGTACTACGTATTTCTATTGGTTTTAACTGCATTATAGAAAAAGTAGGATTAATGGGCACTTATTATATTAGTCTGCTGGCGCTGCTGTAACAAAATACCACGAAATGGGTGGCTTAAACAACAGAAATGTATGATTTCACACTTCTGGAGGCTAGAAGGCTAGCTCAAGATGTTGACAGGCTTGGTTCCTTCAGAGGACTATGAGAAAGAATATATCCCATGCCTCTTCGCCTAGCTTTTGGTGGTTTGATGAAAATCTTTAATGGTTCTTGGCTTGTAGAAACATCACCCAAATCTCTGCTTCCATCTTTATGTACGTTCTCAGGCACTCTCCCTGTGTGTATATCTGTCTCTTCATGTGACATTCTTTTATAAGGATACCAGTTATATACTGGAGTAGGGTCCCACCCTACTCCAATATGACCTCATCCTAGTTTAAATAATTATATCTACAAAAACCTATTTCCAAATAAGATCACATTCTGAGGTACTTCTGAGGACTTCAGTATCTGAATTTTTGAAGTACATAATTCAACCCACATCACTTATTATCTTTGAATACAAGAATATGTAGAGAAATTAAATAAATGTATAATTTGAACTAGGAGAAATTGTCATACATTTGTCTAACACCTTCCCTGTAAATCCCATAAATGAGGTAAGGGCTTAATATTGCTAGGACACAAGAATGAAAATCAAAACAACACCATGACCTAACAGATTTATGCTTGGCTGAAAGAACTAGATTTTTTTTTTTAATCTAAATTCCTCATTCACAGGAATGACAGCAAATCTTCCTTCTGATTTGTGTTTCATTTAGAATGTTTCATTTAGAATTATATTCAGCAGTTATAAACATGAATGAAAATATACTGTCTACCATCAATACCTTCAAATCACACATTCTTAATATGAATTATCAGTTTTTCATAGTTTATACTCTCTTCCTATTTAGAGCTACATAAATAATTAAATTATTAAAATTCTTTTTTAAAGTTCAGTAAATATATATACATATAAAATTTCCTTTCCCCTCTTCAACAATGTTTAAATAAAACTGACATTATTCTTTTAAAGTACAGGGTACTTTAGTGACCATTTTCATTGTTTCTATTATATTTACCATCTTAGAATTCTCTACATTTCTTTTCCATGTCTCAGCTTACTTACCATATTTGCTTCCTTTCTCTTCTATTTGCATTTGAAACACTGCTTTATAAGAGCTTCATTTGTCAGTTACTCAAGTTTTCATATGGTTTTCCTGTTATTTATTTTGAAAAGTGTGTTTTCTATCTTATGATTACATTTCCCCAAATTATAGTGTATAAAATTTTTGTCTCTTGAAATTATGTCATTTATGATACACTGTATTTTTTAGACTTCTTATATAGATTTTAAAAGTAAATGGGCAATGATAAAAAGTAACGTAGGAACAGACATCATATCAAGTAATACAATTTGGACTCCTTTGGAAATCAATTACATTTTTTTCTAAAATCATGTAAGCATAAATCATATCACAACTTTATTATTTTAAATGTGTCCTTTTAGTGTTAACAGAATTACAGCTAATAAAATAGAGTCCCAGAGAGCACTGATTTGCATCTGTAATGCCCTTTAAGGATCAACTCTTGCCATTATAAGTCAATCAAAAATCAAGTTAAGCCCCTTGACATAATTGGAAGTTTCAAAGTGATCTGAAGAGCACAATTTTCTGTTACATATGTCAAAGCTAGATGGGAAAAGTACCATGGGAACAGAAAGGTCAAGGGCTAATCCACTCCAAAGTCATTAAAGATCATATTTAAATTGCTTTGGAAACTTCAAGGTTTTTAAAGCCATCATCAAATTCCCCACCAGGACAAGGTGCCTCTGACATGACAGCCACTCCGTACAGGGAAGGAAGCAAGTTCCTTTCTCTGTCAAGCTGAAATGGATCTTTGGCTTTCAAAGTTTATTTTGTTATGCATATTTATGTATTACACAAATTTAGTTAAATTTTAAAACAGAAATTTATTCTGTGTTGTAACAGAAGGATTTTTTTAAGCTCAGTGAGCCTACTTCAAATTGAATAACACTGTAGTTGAAAAATTAATTGTGGCAGTTTGCACAATGCCATCATATTAAATGTTGAAGGAAAGGAGTTTCCCATTTGTCCTGAGTATATCACCAGCATTGAAGACCTGGAAGAACAAAGTAATTACCTAAGAATTAAGCCTACAACATGAGCATATTTTTCATAAATCATCCAGATAAGATAATTACTGCATTGTCACTACATTTGGGCAGTGCAAACCTATTTTATTATAAGCATTAAATCATAATCATTCAAACTTGCTATATGACTGTGTAATCAAAACAGTGTTAGGAGACATATAAACATATCCACACACCGCTAGTAAGTTGCTGGAACAGAATAAAGTACAGAAACATATCCAAATATGTATATATTTATGCATTTACTACATAATAAAAGCTGCATTTAAATTTAATGTGAAGACAGGTTTATAACATGGTTTTGGCAGAAGATAAAAGTAAAAATGGACAGCAAATCTATGAACCAGTATGCAACTGGAGGAAATGAAAATGCCAATGTGACTGGATATCACATTTTACCCATTAGATGGACAAATTTTAAAACAATAGTTGCATCATTATTCACAATAGCCAAGATATGGAAGCAACCTAAGTGAGTGTCAGTGGATGAATGGATAAAGAAGATGTGGCGCATATATATATATATATATATATATATATATACACACACATACACATACACACACACACACACATATACACACACATACATACATACATACAATGGAATGTGCGTTAATCGGCCATGAGAAGGAAGGTAATACTGCCATTTACAACATCATGGATGGACCTCGAGGGCATCATGCTTCATGAAATAAGTCTCACAGAAAAATACACTGTATGGCAACCCTTACATGTGGAATCCAAAAAAGCCAAACTCATAGAAATAGAGAATAGAATGATGGTTGTTAGAGGCAGGGAGTGGAAGAAATGTAGAGCTGTTGGTCAAAGGGTACAAACTTCCAATTGGAAAATAAATATGACATGGGATTGTAATGTACAGCATAGGAAATATAGTCCAGAGTATTGTATTAACTCTGTAAGGTGACAGATGGTAACTAGGCTTATTTTGGTGACAATTTCACAATGTATACAAAAGCTCAACCACTATATTGTACATCTAAAATTAATATATTGTATGTCAATTATACCTCAATTTAAGTAAGTAAATAAATAAAATGTACTTTTATCATACATTCTTTTTATATGTATGATATGTCTCACAACAAATTTTTTAATTAAAAAATTTGCAAAGTGGAAAAAAATACAATACATGAAACAATTGATAATATCAAATGTTGGTGGGGTGGAAGAAACTGAGAAACTTAAAAGCCACTGGTGTACGTATAAAGTTTGCTAACATATTTTTATAAAGGTATTTGTCAGCTCTAGTAAAATATGAAATATGCACACATTTGACAAAGCAGTCCTACTTGTAAGACTTTGCCTTCTGAAATAAATGCAACAGTAAATAAGAATATGTTATAATAGTATTTATTGCATCATTATTTAGAGTGACAAAAACTCTGAATAATGACCATTACAGTAATGACCGTTATTAGAAAAACTGAATAAATTATTTAATATCTATATTTTGGAGCTATTACATTTTTAAAAACATGAGTTAGATCTGTATATACTGACCTGAAAAGCAAGTAATTTCAAGATGTAGTTTAGAGGAGAAAAAAGCAATATTTGTTTTAATGTGTGTAGTGAGATGCCATTTTGTAAGAACAAGGCAGCGGGGGCAATATATAATGGTGTGTATAGCTACAATTTAAGGCCAAATTTATGCTACCTAAGCTTTATTTTAAGTCAAATCATATATAAAAAGATCTAAGCATCTGGATTGGTTTAACACTCTATATTGCTGTCATTCAGACATTTTGTTTAAGTATTTAGTGTTTCAGACAGGAGAAACACAGGAGTAAATTATTCGCTTGGGGTTTACTGATTTTTAAAAAGGAAAGTTCAAGTGCTAAAATAAGTCAATAGGTGACTACAAGTACTTCCTAAAATTCAACTCCCCTGACAGTATCCAGAAAAAATATATACTTCTCTTCACCAATATCTCTGACCAGAAGGGAAACAATGGAGTAAGAGAGAAGACGCGTAGCTGTTCAACTTGTGTCACCAATTTTTGCCTTCCTCTTAAATTCCTAAGATCCCTGCTCACCTTAGGGAAAATCATTCTTCATCCTAGAAAGTTAGAATAATATATGACAACTGGTAAGTTCATATCACTGCATCTTTCCAATAGTCCTATTAATATAAGACATAGTCTAGTGTGTATTTGATGCACAGTCCAGATACAAATTGATATTATGATTCCTGTATGTGAGGTTATCATTTTATCATTTTTAGAGTCATTAAATGGCATTTATTCATAGCCAAACTCATAGTAACTAGATGTGCTATTGTTTCAAATAAATAAATACAATGGACTGAATTGTGTTCCCCTCAAAATCCATGTGTTGAAGCCCTAACCCCCTGACTGTATATGGAGATGGGGCCTTTAAGGAAGTAATTAAGGTTAAATGAGGTCCTAAGGGTGGGCCCTAATCCAATAGGACTGATGTCTTTATAAGAAGAGAAGGAGACACCAGGGATGTACATACACAGAGCAAAGGCCATGTGAGGACAAAGGGAGAAGGTGGCCACCTGTGAGCCAAGGAGAGAGGCCTCCAGAGAAACCAAACCTGCCAACACCTTGATCTTGGACTTTCCAGCCTTCAGAATGGTGAGAAAGTTAATTTCTGTCACTTAAGCCACCCACTCTGTGGTATTTTGTTATGGCAGCCCTAACAGACAGGTGTACAGCTATAACATGCTTTATAATAAAACATGTTATACATATTGTCATACAATAAACAATAGTTACATTGTATATACATATATATACACATACATATATATGTGCTAGGATTGCCTTAACGAAATACCAGTGTAGCTTAAACAAATTTATTTTCTCATCGTTCTGGAGGCTGGAAAGTCCAAGATCAAAGTAGTATGTTTTATATTTATACAGAAACTCAGAAATGTGTAAGGCTATGTAAAACAATTTCACTATATTCATTAAAATAAAAGCTACACTGTGATGTTCAGGTAGAAATTTGTACCCTAACCCGTGACACCAAAAGAATGGTAAGGTACATTGTTCATAGAATTTGGAAAGTCAGGTTGTGAAAGAGACCAACGTTATGCAATTATTTTCCTTATTTTCACTTCCTTCATCTTCACCCTGTTCCTCCACCTACATCTGGTGTGAGTGGAGAGAACGTTTGCTACAAATGGTCACAGATTTATGGTCCTAGAAAAATTGAAAGGTCTACCAGGAGGCCAAGTCATTTAACCAGCTGTTCCTGGATCATGTTTTATTACTTAGGATTAGACCATAATGATACAAAGCCGTTTAACATGTTCCTCAAGGAAAAGTGGAAACTTGCTTAAGTGATCGTGAATCAACCGCTCTCATAAGGAATTAAATTGCTTTGGAAAAACTACTGGGAAATCCTCACTGGAGATAGCTATAAAGAAAAAAAGTCACGTGGCAGCATGCGATTTGTGACAGGAACACATGACAAATCACTTTCCCTAAAGAAATTTTTTAGAAAGCAGTAAGTTTACCTAGAGCAAGAAAACATGATTACAGTAAAAAGAACACTCGACAGAGAAATTCGACATCTGAAAATTTATACCTCTAGATCATGCAAGCTCAATAGGGCTAATATCACCCCTATGGCAGGACAGAGGGATTGATTCTTGGGGAGAGTGAAAAACTTTTAAATACTGTAGTGGTTTGTGGCCCTCCAAAAGACCACAGTACATAAACAGACTTACAGGATACCTGTGGTGTTACAGTTTCATGGAGTGGGGGTGAGGGGTAATTAGGAAAGATTTGACTACAAAGATTCCTTAGGGAAGTGATTGCTTAAAAAAAAAAAAAAAGGTTAAGAAACACTGCTGTTAAGTCAACTGTAACATGTATGTATGGAGATGAAAACTGGAAGAGTGCTGGACCTGTCTGTTCCTGCCCCTTGATAAGGAACCTTGGCTATCCCGCACTCACAGCCCACCAAATTCCCAACCTGCCGTCTCCAAAGCACTCCCCAGACTTTCTCTGAGTTGATAGGAGGCTTATGTTGTCTTGGTTTTCTCTACCTCCTGAGCTCTTGCTTCTCTCTCTTAGTCTCTGTTCACTCCTATATCAACCAAAATGTGGACAGAGCCACTTCACAAGATTCTCCAAAATAGTATTAATTTTTTTTGTAAATGTGCTCAAGCATTTGTGAGTCTGGTAGGTTTTACTCCAAAGTTGGTCATAATAAACAAGGTCACAGAGTTTAGTGGACAACAAGCCACATTAAGCTACAAATCAATTAAGTTCTTCAAAAGCCCTGCTGGCCAACCTCTCCCCAGACACACACACAGCCTCTCTTCCTTTCACACAAAAACGTTCACACCTTTTCTCTAGAACATTAGAAGCAAAGGATCTCTTGGTTACATCCCTTTCTAACCACTGGCTTACTGTCTGTGATGGTTAATTTTCTGTGAGCAGAGGGATACACAGGTAGTTGGTAAACATCATTTCTGGGTGTGTCTGTAAAGGTGTTTCAGAAAGAGATCTGCATGTGAATCAGTAGACTGAGTAAAGATTACCTTTATTCAATCCACTGAGGACCTGAATAGAAGGAAAAGACAGGAGAAGGGCAAATGTGCTCTCTGCTGGAGCTGGGATATCCATTGTCTTCCACCATTGGGCATACTTCTAGTTCTCAGGCCTCGGGGCTTAGACTGACACACCACTGTCTCTCCTGGTTCTCAGGAATCCAGGTTTGAACTATACTGGATTTGAATTATACCACCAGCTTTCCTAGGTTTCCAGCTTGCTGAAAGCAGATCATGAGACTTCTCAGCCTCCATAAATTACATGAACCAATCCCTCATAATAAACCCCTATCTATCTATCTATCTATCACCTGTGTTTATATGTATATCCTATTGGTCTGTTTCTCTGGAGAACTAATACAGTATCACTTATGCCAAAACGACTTATGTTACATTTCTAGGTGGTTTCAATAGCCATATAGATTTTTTCATTTCTCCAGGTTTTGAGTCCCTTCACCTTTTCCTCTCCAAATTATCTTCCACATTCAACTTCAGCCACTTACTTCAACAGTCATAAACTAGGCTTGTAATTACCAGTAGCTGAACCCTTTCTGTAGTTTTAATTCCAAGCATTACCAGTTTTTGACCACCACCTCTTTCCATTTTTCTCCTAATATCCTGACTGCAAAAGTACTGAAATATCCAACTCATGGATACTCTTACTATTTCACGTTCCCTCACCCCCCTTCATGTCTGCTCTAGGCTTCTAATCCAGTTTCTACTCCATGGCAATCATTATCATCTTTTCCTTTTGAAAACTTTTAACTCCCTCTCATCTCATGTTTGTTAAAAACGAATAAACAGAAACCACAATTAAACAGAACTGGGAGACCAGAGGAGGGAGCTCTCATGCCTGGTGAGACAGCAGAGCCCAACAGGAAGGAAAAAGACAGCTCTTCTTTCCTGGCAAGGGCTCAGCCAGTAGAAAGCCATGGACTCCTTGTTTACTTAGCCTTTCCAACTTCCTTTTTCTCTCTATAAAATTGTTCTCCTTCCCTTGCCATGGGGGGATTAACCCCTGGCTCGCCATGGTTGCAGACCCTGAAGTGCAATTTCCTGCTGATCCTGAATAAATCATCTTTGATGAAGAAATAAGTGGCAGTCTGTTTGTTTCAGATTAATATGTTCTACCATCCCTATTGACAAAACAATTACAAGCCTGGTTAAATATAACTTCTTTCTTTCTCCATGCCTGTACTGGCACAGCTAAACATGACTATAGAAAAACATATAATTAATGATAAATCATCTCACTTTAAATCTGTGACCTTTAACCTGGAGAAGGCCATTTTCCTGCCTGGTAATTCTCTTTCCTTTTCTGCACTTCATTATATCATTCATCTCATGTTACAACTTTGTATGCTTCCTCTCCATTCCCATTCTCAGCTGATGATCATGCTTTCTCATTGAGAATGTTGAACTACTAGAAGTTCCATAGATTTTTCACCACCAAATCTGTCCCTTTTCTACATCTGTATCCTTATATTCTGCCTTTCTGCCATCCATAAATAAACTATCTTCATCCCTGAAAACAAATTTCCTTCATTTCTACACTAACCCTTTTCCCTTCCATCCACAAGGGATGTGACCAGTTACAGTAAGAAGGACTGTAATTGTCTTGAGTATTTCCTTCTTTTTTTAATGAATATGTTTGTGTGTGTATGTGTGTGTGTGTGTGTGTGTGTGTGTGTGTGTGTGTGTGTGTATATATATGGCAAATATCTTTGTCTTCTTTCGTCTTTTACTCCTTTATTATGTAACATAACACATTGGCTTTATATCGTCTTTAAGTATTAATTTTACATCATGGATTTCAAGTTATAGGGCATCAAGAGAAGAGTAAACATTATTCAAGGACTTTACCTCCTCTTCTTGGGAAAGGATTTTTGCATTTTCAGCTGTATGCAGGAGAGTTGTATCATGTGAGATAGAATTATCATTTTATTATTGTCTTTATTTGGAGACCACGTATGGCTTAAGGAAATGCATATAGGCGTCGAGTTGATAGGGGTGAACTTGTGATTTTATGTGTTGTTAACCAAGAGATGGCAAGATAGCCCATAACAGATTATTTCTCTGTGTGTCTTTGACGGTGTTTCTGAAAGAGATTAGCCTTTGAATCAGTGAACAAAGTAAAGGAGATCCACTCTCACTGAGGTGGGCAGGCATCATTCAATCCACTGAAGGCCTGAATAATAGAAAAAGTGGGGTAAGGGTGAATTATTCCTCTTCTTGAGCTAGAACTTCCATCTTCCCCTGCCCTTGGCCATCAGAGCTCCTGGTTCTTATACTTTTGGACTCAAGGACTTATACCAGCTGTCCCTACTTTGTTCTCAGGACTTTGAACTTGAGCTAAATTTTATCACCAGCTTTCTTGGTTCTCCAGTTCCCAGATGGCAGACTGTGGCACTTCTTGTTCTCTATAACTGTGTGAGTTAATTTCTACAGTAGATCTCCCCTCCCTGACCCCCTCAATAGATAGATAAATATAGATAGAGCTATACAAATAGAGGAAGATTTATTTTAAATATATGTGTATATGTGTATATATATCCTATTTATATTTATTTAATATATATGTACACATTCTATATATCCTATTGGCTCTGTTTCTCTTGAGAACCCTGATTAATACATATAACTGTGTAAACAAAATGACTCCCAAGCTTAGTGGCATAAAATAACCATTTATTATACCTACTGACTGTATGGATCAGGGATTCTGACAGCACACAGCAAGGATGACTTGTCTGTACTCCAAAATGTCTGAAGCCTCAAATGGAAGTGCTAAAGGCTGGATGTTAGAATTATCTGCAAATCTGTTGATGCTGGCTATCCTAGAAAGGACTCAGGTCCTTTCTAGGTGGCTTTTTCTCCTTGTGGTTTCGCCAGAAAAGCTAGTTTGAGCTGCCTCTCGGTGTGGTGGCTGGCTTCCCCAGAGAAAGCATGCCAAAAAGAACAAGCCAGATAGAAACCATAACATTTTTATGACCTAACCTCAGAAGTCACATAGTATCACTTTCACTAACTCTATTGGTTGAACAGTCATAAAACTCCTACCAGGTTTAAAAGGAGGGAACACAGACACACCTCTTCCTGGAAGGACTATCAGAGTTACATTGTAAGAAGAGCAGGTGAGATGAGATGAGAAATGTTGCATCATTTAGAAAATTACCAACATCCACATTTGCCTCTGTAGATATGGTCAAGAATTTCCTTGTTCTCTGCCTCTTTACTGATGAATCTGGCTTGGCGTTCTTATTTTCTGTAGTTCAGGTGAAAGCCAGTCACATGTAATGTTAGACACGTGTTTAGACCTATCCTAACGACAACATATATACGTACGGAATAACCTGTGTGTGTGTATGTGTGTGTACCTGTGGCATAATAAGAAATGTATTTGGTCTTTATCGTTAGTTCTTGACACAGAGCTACTAAATCCCTTGGAACTTCCTGAGAGAAAAGAGCATCTTTTGTTTTAATGAGGTGACTTTTTTTTTTTAAAACATCTTTATTGGAGTATAATTGCTTTACAATGGTGTGTTAGTTTCTGCTGTATAACAAAGTGAATCAGCTATACATATACATATATCCCCATATCTCCTCCCGCTTGCGTCTCCCTCCAACCCTCCCTATCCCACCCCTCTAGGTGGTCACAAAGCACTGAGCTGATCTCCTTGTGTTATGTGGCTACTTCCCACTAACATGCTCCTAGACAGACAGCTTCAGGATGGGGGCTGGTCACCAGACAGATCAAACCTTGATTAGAAGTCTAGAACTTTCAGCCGCATCTTCTCAATCCCCGGAAATAGGAAAGGGCAGAAGATTGAGTTAATAATCAATCATACCTGCATGATGAAACCTCTTTAAAAACCCCTAAATGATGGGGTTTGGAGAACTTCCAGGTTGGTGAACACATAGAGGTACTGAGAGAGTAGCATGCTGGGAAAAGGCATGGAAGCTCCATACCCTTCCCCCGTACCTTGCTCTGTGAATCTCTTCCATTAGCTGTACCTGAGGTGTACCCTTTATAATAAAATAGTAATAATATGTCAAGTGATTGAGCTCTGTGAGCCATTCTAGCAAATTTTTGCACCTGAGGAGGGAGTCATGGAAATATCAATTAATAGCCAGTTGATCAGAAGTACAAGAGTCCCAGGACTTGTGACTAGTGTCTCAAGTGGGGGCAGCCTGTGGGACTGAGCCGTTAACCTATGGGGTCTGTACAAACTCTGGGTAGTTAGTGTCAGAACTGAACTGAATTGTTGGACACCCAGATTTTGTCTGGAGAATTGGAGAATTGGTTGTTGGTGTTGAAAAACACTGCAGAGTGTGCGTGTGTGTGTGTGTGTGTGTATACATATATATATATATGTAAAGTTGTACTTGAAAAATGACTCATTTTCCAACATATTCTTTCTGCAGATCAAAAATAGATTAGATATCCAGTCCTAACCACAGAGCTTTTTTTTTTTTGTGGTACACGGGCCTCTCACTGTTGTGGCCTCTCCCGTTGCGGAGCACAGGCTCCGGACGCGCAGGCTCAGCAGCCATGGCTCACGGGCCCAGCCGCTCCGCGGCATGTGGGATCTTCCCGGACCGGGGCACGAACCCGTGTCCCCTGCATCGGTAGATGGACTCTCAACCACTGCGCCACCAGGGAAGCCCTAACCACAGCGCTTTATTTGGAGATTCCTCAATTATTATAAAGGTATTTCTCAGCATGAACGATTTATTTACCAGAGATAGGTATTCCAATCTAGCTTCCAAAATTGGAAGCTAGCCATGTGACAGCTATCACATCCTTTTATGCAATTTATTTTAACAAGATTAACATTTCCAGTTCTCTAATTTATAGCTCCTCTATTATGTTTACCCTCCTCTACTGTCCCCTCTGGACCTATCCAGCTGGACCCAGATTTAACCCAAAATTTATCACAGTTGTCCCGACATGGTTTGACCAGAGCCTGCCATGTGACTGAACCTCAGTAAATGGGTTGAATGACTGTAATCTGATTTAATACTTACAGCAGTTTTTTGAGGTATGTTTTACTATCTCCATTTTATAGATGAAAAAGACCACATATTTAATCTTATCAAACTTTAGTTAGTGAGAGCCAAATTAGACCCCAGAGCTCTCTTAATTTTCTGTAAAACAAAGATGCCTGTCTTTGGGGCTGCACCTGTCCTCCGCTTTTATGACTGAGGGGCTACTCATCACTCATCTGTGAGGCATCAGGATTCTGCTGCCCTCTTGAGCCTGCAGTATTTTCCTTGTTTTGTCCAGTGATGCATAGCCATGCTTATCACAAAACTTGAAACCGTGGGTAATCTTTAGTCAAATCCATTTCACCTGCCTTCACTAATCAAGATTGTTTTCCTTGCTCCTGCAAAAGACTTGCATGTCCTCCAAGCAGCACGTTGCCTACAATAAGATGTTTGCCCAAGCTGTTTTCCAGGAACTTGGAGTCAGTTGTGTCTAGTTCGAGTTGAGCTGGTTAGGACTGTATAGGACCACCGACCTTCCAACAGGGCATGCGCAGATGTCCGCTCGGTGACGTTATGATGTCGGAGGGCCAAGAACTCCATGCTCAGATCCTGCTAAACGCCTCCAAGCTTTAATATACAGAGACCTGTAGCTTAGTTATGCCTGCGATTACTGCACCTTTGTCCATTCTCTTTTCCCCACACTCCCCATGCCTCAGACCACACTGATTCTTTATTCTTTTTTTTTTTTTTTTTTTCGGTACGCGGTTCTCTCACTGTTGTGGCCTCTCCCGTTGCGGAGCACAGGCTCCAGGCGCGCAGGCTCAGTGGCCATGGCTCACGGGCCCAGCCGCTCCACGGCACGTGGGATCTTCCCGGACCGGGGCTCGAACCCGTGTCCGCTGCATCGGCAGGCGGACTCTCAACCACTGAGCCATCAACGAAGCCCTGGTTCTTTATTCTTTATCCCATAAGTACCCTTATCCCCTTGTCTTCAGGGAGGCTAACCCAAGACTTGTTTTCCCGTCTCCTTGCTTGGTTGCCTTGTGGAAAGAACGAAACAGAACCTCTCTTTGCTTAAAACCTCGGTGTCTCAGTGTTTTGGCTTGCTGTTCTTCAGATAAAATGAAGCTGTTTGGGTAACAAACTGTTGGGACAAATGTTAGAGCAACCTAAAACAGGAACAATATGATATGAGATCACCACCGTGTTTGGTAACAGAATATCATAGTTGGTATATAAAACTTGGGGTGAACTTGGATCAAAGTGCTTTACAATGTATTAGGTTCAAAATTAGAGAATCAGGTAATTATATGGCAAGAGAAAAGAAATTATCCACTTAGAACCAAAAAAAAAACAAACAAAAAAGAAGAGGAATGAATTACTAAAACTGAAATTCTCCTAATTAAGCTCATCACCAAAGAGGAGTTAATGGAAAGTAACAGACATTTAGTTCATGCTGAGGGATAGTTATAAAGAAAGGTGCTGTGTTCCCTCTATGATCATAACACTTAATGGTGGAATAAGTAAAAATATAACTATAATATAAGGCAAAATAAGGTGAGGGCTGTAATAGAGCCATAAGTAAAGTGCAATGGGGAGTTGAAGGAAAGGTCAATGCCAAACAAGTCACAGCATAGAAACTAGATTGACAAAATAATATTGCAAATTTTGTTAACCAAAGAGCAGACATTTCTTCCTGACTCTGGGGGAATTGCTCATTGGTAGGGCAGCCTTCAAAAGCGGTATAACACTAAACAGAAGCAAGGCCAATATTAAATGAATTTGATGGCTGAAACAGTTTTCTGCTCCTGGGCCTGTAATTTAAAGTCATTATTGGGCCTTTCAGGCTAATCCCACTAGAACAAGTTTAGGGGCTCTGAGCAAAAGACAAGTAGAGAGGGGGTAAAGTCGCAGCAGCAACTTCTGGTAAACAAATTCTGAAACTTAGTATTTCGGTAATCTCTTGGGAACCAAATTCCAACCATCAGAGGTATTTTATGACTGTAATATATTAAATTTACTTACATGAGTAGCAGCACAGGTGTGTCTTGAACTATAAAAATTGAAAACAACCTTCTAATAGTCATAAGAGGGTGGAGGAATGCCTTCTTTTTTTTTTCTGTTAAATAATGGAAATGCACCTAAGGCCTGGAAACCCTTAGAATTAGGTAGCAAAATTGACAAACTGGACTGTAATTTATTTGTATGTAGAGCTTACATTTTGTGGATATATGTTGTTTTCTTCTATGTTACCTGTATTTAGTTTGAGACTAACTTGATGTTTTAAGATATTTCATTCTGTAGATCTTAGTTATTTAAATATGATTTTGAATGAAGGGATTGATATATAACAGATTTTTATGGGACGTAGGATCTTTACATTATAAAGTTTTGATAAAGGCAGACTCCATTGATTTTCCAAGTTAGGAAATAAAGTAGTCCCTTCAAACTGTTAATCATATTAAGGTTGATCCTTATTTAGTTTATCTAAGAAAAGATGAAAGCCTGGTCACTCCAGGCATGCGGCATTGTCGACAGACTTTTCAGCACTCCTCCTAATTTATGGCCATTCAGTGGGAACTGAAAAATACTCAGGTGACTGATGGTAGACTTCCCAATGATTTATTCACAGCATCTGCCATCCGATCACAGCTCACATAGGCTCCATTCAGCAGTCAGTGTCTCGTAAAATGGTGTTTCTCCTGAGTTCCTTCTCTTGGGCAGGTCATTTCCCCTCAGATAGGTATTGAAAGAGTCTGTCTCCCAAGAGAATGATAGTGAAGAAAGTCACTTTTCTGAATCATATCGTATTTAGCCAGGCAGTTAATAGAAAATGGGGTGGAGGGGGTGATAAAAGGAAAAAAACCCTACTGCAGGAATCTTAACCTTAGGATTTCATATCTACTTGTAAAATCCAGTAGTGTACTTTTATTTTTTTAAGAGATCAGTCTTCCAGAAAAGTACCTGTGATATTTATTTGTGAGAGAGATGATTTCAGGGAACTGAATATAATTACTTTCTTTGTATTACTGCAGAGAAAGTAAGAAAGTAAACGTGAAAACATAATTATGCACAGTGAGCTAATTACGGTTTTGTAAAAGAAAAACAATCTCAGATTTCTACCTATTGTGATGATTAAAATGAATAAAGCCACAGATTATAAACAAACATTGTAGCAGTTAATATGCACTGAGTACAGTTAGTTCCCAATACATTTATGACCAACTGTAAGCTTATTTAATAACACAGTGGAACACAATAAGAAGGATCAGTTGCCAACTTTACGTTAAGTTGGCAGTCTCTAAAAGTTGTGTCCCGTCAGATATGTGCGTGTTTCCGACACCCTCTGAATTTTTCAGAGACAGCATAATGAAACCGAAAAGCAAGTTTAGAGCTGTTTAGAAGAAACAATGTTCTGATTGTTTTTGAGGTGGCAGCAAACCATTTGGCACAGAAATAAACTTCTTAAACAAGTGAAACACAAAGAGCTCATCTATAAATCTTTCCTTTGTATTATGTACTTAACACCAAGATATGCTTGGCTGGGAGACTAGCCTCTAATTACATCGTGAGATATATGATATGCCAACCTTGTAGCACCACATAACCATTTTCTTCTTTTCCCAAAAGAAAATGCAGTACACTAATTTCAGAACCTGGTTTGGGATCCTAGCTCTGCAATTTACTTGCTGAGTGACATTGGGCAAATCGTTTAACCTCTTCGTCCTCGGTTTCCTCACCTGTAAAATAGAAATAACTTACTCATTTCATAGGTTTATTGTAACTAACGACTAAAATGACTAAACAGACGTGAAGTCTTTGGACAGGGCTCGGCACATTATTTATGCTACATGAGCATAAGCTATCCTTATTACCATTGTGTCTTGCGTGCGGGGGTGGGGGGGAATGCACATTGCGCCATCACTGCATCATGTACACACATCTTCAAATACCCGCCCTTACTTCTCTTTCGGGCTCTTCTCTTGCAGCTTCCTCTCAGTGCCCCCAGCATACTTTTTTTTTTTTCGGTCTTCAGCAGGCTCACTTGCTTTAGCCCCCTGTGTCCAGAATTGCATCCCACACCAATCACAGCTTTCCATTGCTCCGTTTCTTACACAGAACTTAGCTTTGTCTCAGCTTCTACAAAGTTGGATCCTCTCACCTTTACTTAATCTTGTCTTCACATACCTGAAAGTATATTTACTGTAAACATCAAATTTGTTCCCTCTCAGCAAACAAAAGACCTTCTATAAACTAGTCTCCAGTATTCTAGAAACGTGAGTCGGGAATTATAAATGAGGTTTTTTTTTAACGTTTTTGGTAATACAGGCCACATTTACTACCATTAATGTGATATATGATTTATTTTCATAAATATCCTTCACCATCCAGTAATTTGATACCACTGAAAGAAACATTAAATCTATGAAAACGTTAGCAAGTGTGTGTTCAGTGCAGTAATTTAGAACACTGGAAATGGTTTTATTTACTGTTCAGGCTACTTAGTGCCTAAAAGTCATGACTATCATCTTTAGTTAAGTTCCATATTCGGTTATAATAGGTAAAAATATATGAACAGGTTTTCTTTAATCAGGACTTTACAAAAACTGAAACGAGATTATGTGTATATGTATATTTGTACAAATTTACTCAGAGAGTAGTACATATTTTGTAGAGTTTTCATGTAGACAGAGATATAGATAATGCGAACTAGAAAAAAATAATAAAATCATTCTCACATAAATTTTCAATGCTTCCCAATTCAGGAAATAGTGAAAATTCAGAACACTTAGCTAGATGAATGTAAAGAAAATTGTTTTCTACTAGAGCATTTAAAACCAGCTGTAAAAAATCCTCAGTCATTCCCCTACACACACCACTCCACACCCTCCCACCCTCCCACCCAGCCATAAACAGTCATTCTCAGTTCCGATTTAATTTGTAAGTTTCCATCACCTGGATTTTTATTGTTCTAGTAATCTTTGCATTTACTTACACAGATCCGAGGTTTTCTACTTCCAATATAGTCTGAAAAATGCCAGTACTAGTTACCATTTTCTAGGACCAATTTGTCTCTGTGTGGAGCTGTATGAAGCTGTCTTGCATCTTCCCCTTTTCTGAAGGACTGTTCTACTACTTGTGTATTTACTGAAATATCATGAACTATAGGTAGGAAGAGGATATCATCTTAAAAGGAGAAGGGTAGTAGGCAAATTGAGTCAAAACTGAGACATACTCTCATTAATGCTGTTGTGATTTACATCGTATTCAAACACCCTGCTCCTTCAGTTACAGAGGTTTAACTATTTAACTTGCAGGAGTCCCGGCTTGAAAGACAAAACTAATGATCACAGGTGTCAGAGATCACAGTGTGCCTCAAAAGGATTATCTTGAGGTCTGCTAGGATTCAGTTGGCATGAAGGAATGTGAGACTTGCTATGAAGTAGAGGAGGGAAGATTCCTACCTCCAGTAAAGAGCCATGGACATGGGGCTGGTGTGGGTGAAAGAATTGTATCTGCTGTTCAAAATTTCTTCTGGTCCCGTCTTCATGGTATATTCTCGATGGATGGCTAAACATGGGTAAGATAATAGAAAAGAGAAAAACACCTGGAAGCGTTTTTGCACTTTACTCTCTGGGTGACTCTTCTGGGACAAAGTGGTGGTATAAATCTCTGGCGGTTTCAGGGCTGGTGGAATGTGGCACTGACAGCTCTGAGGTGTGTCCCTGCAGTCTAAACACGGTTGGTGGGGACAACTGCAGCCTATGATGCCAGTATCACCGCAGGCAGCTGGACAGGTGGACTGGAAATTGTCATATGCTGCATTGCTCATGAGCATGAAAGAAAGAGGGGTGAGGGGGTAGAAGGAAAGAAAGGAAGAAGAAAAAAAGAAAATATAGACCCAGCAGAAAATGCTATGTGAAAATCAACATTGCTACTTGCAAAAGTATACAATTCTATTACCTTTTAAAGGATTAGAGTAGTAATTTCCTGTTACTACTTTCCCTTCTTTGCAAGATTTCGCTCTACAAGTTACATCTGAAGGTCACCAAATAACGAAAAAGAATGTAAATTAGAAAGCTTTTGAAAAATATTTCAGCCTGAATGCCTTTTTTTCCTTCTTAAAATTAGCTCGTTCTTTTAAACTCACTCACTCTTTTATAGCTATGTTTTAAAAACAGGGAAAAATCTATGAAAAAGACAGGGAAAAACTGTCTTATATTTTTTTTCATTTTCTCTCTTTCCAGGAGTGAATTACTATTTTCAGTAGCATTTTCCTATGAGAGTCATGAATCATTCTGGCCTATTTTGAAGAGGGTTCTCATGACATTCTTTATGCCCTACCAATGATATAAATATTTGTTGTCACACCTAAATATGCAACTAATTTAGTACCCTAAAATCTTTCGGTTTCATCCACCATTACCTTGATGTACTTCATGGCCAGATTTGAATGTAATTTAAATATATCATATTTGGTAAAAATTGAAGTTAACAAAAGGAGTAGCAAAAATAATTATATGTTTTAAAATGCACTAGATTTAAAATGAAAAGACCACAAGTATCAGTTTACTCTAAGTGATAACAATGTGAGTTTTAAGATTTTAAAAATCCAAGTTTTATGACACGTTAAAAAAATATTTCTATAACAAGTTTAAGATATTTATAAAATTGATAAATTAAGCATTTAGCAAATAATGAAAGCTCTTTCATATAAATTGTAGTCTTTATTAAAACTCTATTTTTTCTACTAATATCAAATTAAATTATGTAAGGTAAATTTGAGTATGACTAACCTGTCAATTCGATTTAAAAATGACATAGTTCCCTAGAGTCTGTCATACAGAGTGAAGTAAGTCAGAAAGAGAAAAACAAATACCGTATGCTAACACATATATATGGAATCTAAGGGGAAAAAAAAGGTCATGAAGAACAGCCTAGGGGTAAGATGGGAATAAAGACACAGACCTACTAGAGAATGAACTTGAGGACACGGGGAGGGGGAAGGGTAAACTGGGACGAAGTGAGAGAGTGGCATGGACATATATACACTACCAAATGTAAAATAGGTAGTGGGAAGCAGCCGCATAGCACAGGGAGATCAGCTCGGTGCTTTGTGACCGCCTGGAGGGGTGGGATAGGGAGGGTGGGAGGGAGGGAGATGGAAGAGGGAAGAGATATGGGAACATACGTATATGTATAACTGATTCACTTTGTTATAAAGCAGAAACTAACGCACCATTGTAAAGCAATTATACTCCAATAAAGATGTTAAAAAAAATGACATAGTTCATAACGTATTTTAGTATTAATCACCCAAAGAGAACAGTGTTGTACTATGTATACTGTCAAGAAAGTATGCAAAAGAGCAGCTTTCTCCTTATGTTCCTTTGTTAAATATAAGTTAAAATCCCCCAAAATATTTTGTTCACGTTTTTAAGTTAACCCAAATCACCACTCTGTCAAGCAGGTGTTCTTTTTTGGCAACAGTCATTGATTAATCCTTGATTAAAGGGATGAATAGGAGAGTCTCGTTCTATTTCTCTCACAATACGAGAAGCAAAAAGTTGGGAATCCCACAACTCCAAACCTGCAATGGCCATAAACCGAGTTCAGTACAAACACATATTTATTGAGAAGCATCTGCAAGCTGAGGACAGTGTTATATAGTACAAAGGCCTAAGTATGAAGACAATAAATTCCTGGCTTGCAAAGAAGAATCAGACATAACAAATTGACTATAATAGAAAGAATAACCATCCAAGAGCTGTACTAGAACTACAAAATCAGGTCAGGAGCTCTGAGTACGAATACATTTGTATCCATCTCAAATCTGACTCTTTCAATAGATTGTTTTCCTTTTCCCTCTATTCTTGCATTTTGTTCTCACTCCTTTTTCCCAAAGGAATTAAAAATACAATATTCAGTTTCCATTTCAACTGATACAAGGTTGGACAAGGTCTTTAAAGGGAATATAAAGAAGAACTGAAAACGTGGTTCAATTATTGTGGTATGTGTAATACACTGTGTTCTTTATTTTCTTAATGTGATGTTGACAAATTAAAAAGACAACGCTGATTATTTCATATGTTCAACTTCTAGGTGGAAATGGCTCTACGTATAGTAATAATCTTAAAAGCCAATGTTTTTTTTTTTTTCTCCAAGTGCCCAAGTGCTTTAAAAAACACACACACTGTACTAACAGTGATTATTCAACATGGAATGCACTTACCTACTCCGTGAATGTTTTAAATTCCCCTTTCTTTCGGAGTGCACTTAGGCACATGAAACACAGTTTGTAGAGCCTTATGGATCTCAAGGGATAAACATTATGTGCTCAAAAAAAGTCGTGTATGGTTATGGCATAGGATCCCCGATTACTTGTTTTCAGTTACTCAAAGGAAAAAGATACTTTCGGCAATTCTTAATGAGAAAACAGATGCTTTTAGTTGAATTTATTTATAACATGTGCAAAAATATAAGTATCACCCCAAATTTCCATTAAGCACAAAATTCTTTAGGAAGATTTGGATGGATAATATTATTTCAGTTTGGGAATTTGTTACAAGATAGAGAATTACTATCTGCTTATAATCAGGAGAGCCTTAGTGTGGTACGTTTGTGTATATGTGAGGGTTTATTGTGGTTATAAGGCTTTTTTCCCTATATCTAAGTTAGAAAATAGAAACGTTCTTTTCACATCCGTGTATGGCCTGGAAAATTATATATCCTGTATTGTGAAAATATTGTTATGGCTATTAAGTTCTTGCCCTATTTACCCCACCCGATTTTTATGGAGATCTAATTTTTAAAAGAATGTGAAAATTAAAACTATATACTTATAAATTATAAAGCTCAAAAATTTGATGAATAACAATTAAAGGGCTTCTCTTGTGGTGCAGTGGTTTAGAGTCCGCCTGCTAATGCAGGGGACATGGGTTCGCGCCCCAGTCCGGGAGGATCCCACATGCCGCGGAGCGGCTGGGCCCGTGAGCCATGGCCTCTGAGCCTGCGCGTCCGGAGCCTGTGCTGCGCAATGGGAGAGGCCACAGCAGTGAGAGGCCCGCGTACCGCAAAAAAAAAAAAAAAAAAAAAAAAAGCCAATTAAAAATATCTTTATTATTAAGTATCATAATATAGCAACACTACTCTAGCATTGAGAAAATAGTACATTAAAAAGTTAGCAAAGGGGGAGCTGAAATTTTTTTAACTCTCTGCTCTTCAGTGTGAATACATATTTCATCCAATTGTATTCAAAGTGGATAATGACTAATAGAGTACACATCATAACCTAGAACTGGCATCCCTACCTCAAAAATAATTTTTTCCCAGTAAATGTTGTCAAGTAATAAATAGGTAAACCAAGGAGAGAGAGCAACTTAACTCAATGGCTTTACAGGACTGGAGGGAAGGGGAGAAGAGGGGAAAGGGAGACCGTAAAAAAGGTAAAGAAAACCAGAGAAACGTGTTAACAGGGACATTTTCCATCCTTTTGTCCTACAAAATTTATTTTCCTAAGGACAATATCAAGAAGGGAAAGGAAATTGAGGTTGCAGAATGAGTTAAAAATATTTGGATTTACCTGAAAGGTAGAGAGGTGCCTTCCAATGTGGATCCGCCCTTTACTCCTATGACACTCTCTTCCTAGTGATTCTTTGCTTTTGTCATCAGGTACTTCACTGTGGTCTTTTCCCTGAACTCCTAAATCTGCAACATTGGTCATTTCATTTCCCTTCTATATAGAGCATGTCATAGTTTTTTGGTTATAACTCACTAAGTATTAAATACTAAAAACTTAACTGTGGGCAAGGCATCAGGGATATAAGATGGACATAGTCTCTGTCCTGTGATTTGTGATTTTACAACTTGAGATGAGAGGGAGAGAATACAGCCCTAAAGTAGACGATATCAAAGGTAATAGATGGCCTCACAAAGGTAGCATAGAAGCCTTTGGTAATGCTTAACAGAGCAGCCTTAGTCCGATGCATCAAAGTAAGACTTCTCTAAGTATTGATAGTTAATCTGAGTCCTGAATGAGAAGTACCTATTAATCAAGTAACTCATGATGGGGAAGAAGAGGAGAGGTTGTATCCAGAGGGTTGGAAGGGGAGAAAACAGTCTGCTCAACAAACTAAGCAAAACTGGAGGAAAGAGAAGAAACAGGTCGATAGCATGAAATAAGTAAGGGGAGACAAGGAGGCAGGTAATGAGGACATTGTAAGTTTTGCTAATCCAGCTGAAAGGTATCAGCAAGCAGACATCCCAATGTTTTAAGCTGGGGAATAATATGATCAGATGTGCATATTTAACAAAAAATTCTGGAAATAATGTGAGAACCCAATGGAGGTAGATTCAGGGAAACCAGTTAGGTGGCTAATATGGTAGTTTAAGAAGATGTTCTTGCCTTGGGCAAGGATTGTGGTAGTGTGGACACAAAGGGGTATTTAGAGACAGGAATACTCAATTTGATGTGCCTGTGAAACGTCTAACTGAGTATGTTCAGTGGGCAGTGGATTGATGGGCTGAAGCTCAGGAGAGCCATCTGGGCCAGAGAGGTATTCCTTTGAGAGAAACAGTACAGTGATAGTAACTGAAGCCACCAGAGTGAATAAGACTGTGGAAGGAAAGCATGTAGAGGAAGAGAAAAGAGCTTAAGATGGAGCCATGAGGAGCTCTTCTATAAAAGGATTATATGCAAGAGGAAAAGCCAGGAAATGAGAATTTTTTAAAAGTAGGAAACATACTACAGTTGTAGTGTCATCAAAGTCCAAGAAAGAGGCATTTTAGAGAAAAAAATAATAGAAAACAATGTAGTAATATTGACAAACAGTAACTAACATTTTTAAATGCTTCCTCACTCTAATCAGTGCTACCACAAATTTTCTTGTCATGGTACACATGGCAAATGATAATATCACTGTGGCACACACTGTTCAAGGAAGCCAGACTGGGGGCAAGGAGGTTTGAGAGAGCAGGGCACAAGTCATTTTTTCCTTGCATGCCACCCAGGAATTCAGTCTAAATAAACAATATAAGTTTCTCTGATTTTACCACACTCTGCTCCCAAGTTCACTCTGAAGTACTTTTGTTACCCAAAAAACTGGGTTCACCTCTTGGTGAGTGTCGAGCCAGAAGACACAGCGAAGCCAAAGAGCAGGAGAAGGAAGGATTTATTATTTGCAGCAAGTAAGAACACCAGGGATCTTTCCCAAAGCAGTGTCTTCTCCAACAGCAGAATTGGGGAAGTTTTAAACTAAGGGTACATGCATATACATGAGGGGCTTGAGCAGAGCAGAGTTCAGCATAAAATTGGGGCAAAGGTCTGCAGAGTCCAAGCTGTGGTTGATTTTCAAGTTACAAGGGTCAGAAAAGGTCAACATCAACATCCCTTAGGTTCCAGTTGATTCAGTGGTTGAGCGCCTCAGGCTAATCTTTACCATTGAAACAGAACTGGGAGTGGTTACAATGGATCTGTTTTCTTTGCTATTGTTACTTCTCTTGACTGATAACAGTCCTTTGTTCATGCATGCTTTTGTTCCCTGAAGATCATTAATTACTGAGACCTGTTCAAAGACAAGCATGGCTTAGGCCAAAAATGGCTTCTCTTATATCAAGAAAGCAATGCTTGGTTCACCCGGGACCCTATCTGCTTATACTTTGTTCATTCTTGGTGCACAGATGACTTTCCAAAACCCTAAATGGAAAAAGGGCAGAAACCTGTATTCCTGAGGAGTCCCCAGACATATTTAACATACTTCCCTATTTTAATTGCCTTCTCTTCGTCCTGTTGGTGAGGAAAGGATTCTCTTCCGAGGGTTATAGGGATGGCTGAACACAGGACACCCAACCCTGGGCAGATGAGATGGACAACAGTTGATAAGTCCCATGTACTCATAGGCTGGGGGAGGAGAAGGTCACACCACACAGGGCCAATGGGGGTTGCACCCTGGGCTCTGGGAGGCCGATTTTATAGTATCAGGAGGATGTGGTACCCCATTTCCCACGGAAGAGTGATTGGTGTGTGAATAATTCCAGCAGCTTACAGGGAATGGAAGTCCACTACTCAGAGGTGAGTGGGAACTGTACCTGGTCACTGTGATAGGAGGTTGTTTGGCTACTGGACCTTATCCACAGGAGCAGAGTGGGGAGGGGAACTTGTAGTTAGGCCATTCAAATCCCTCTCTGTTTTCCCCAGATCTCAAGGCACACATGATACTGGGCCTAAATCTTAGGCCTTATGCCTCATTCCCATGAAAGCCCAGAGAGTACAATTTGGCTACATGGATTTGAACACTGAATATCCCTGAATATTTTGAACTCTAAACACTGAGGATGGAACTCCCAATCTCTCTCTCACTCCTATTTTCCTCCCCAATCCCAATGACTATTTTCCAACGTAGAATAGAAAACCTTAGATTCAGTTGTTGCTTTTCCATAATGTGGAAGAATGTTTTGAGCTGAGCCCTCCAGGCTTGGTTCTTGAAATGCTAAAAGAGAAGAGGAAGGATTTAGAAAATCCTCTCTGAAGATAGAAGCCTTGCTTAAAGGCTTTTTGTCTAGCCCAAAAGGTCAAGTGCCCATCAGTCCCTGCCCTGGGAAGGCAAACAGTAGAGTTTTTATTGGGGTGAAGACTTGCAAGAACAAGTCTTTGATGGGAATTTACATGTATTTGATATTTGTGAACTTTAGAATCTCTGCTTAGAATTGTTGTCTTACTGTATTGTATTATATGTTTAGAAGTTCTGCTCTATCCATAAATTTTAAACATCCTGCATATACATAGAATACATCCCTGTTATCCACACCAACAATCACTTAAAATTTCTTTTGTCTATGGCCTTGGACATTTTTCCCCACTGAATTAGTTCTAGGACTTATACTTATGTGACTGTGTAGATGGCTTTGCTACCCTCAGAGCTGGGGATTATAGGAGAGGCAGAAACTGAGTGGCTGGGAAGTGTTAGATTTGGTGACAAGCAGAAGTGGGCAGGAATTCAATTTGGGTCATACTGATTTTGAAGTGTGGTGAGACACCAAAGAAAAGACCTAGCTTGAAGTTCAGGAAGGGGTCAATCTTGGAAGAAAGGCTTGAAAGTCATCAGTTTACAATTTACATGAGTAAATAGATAGTTCTCAGGAGAGCACATAGAAAAAGAGAAGAATGCTGAAGCCCCAGGAACATGGGAGGTAGGCTCGCTGGGTCTGTAAAACTGAAAGAGAACGCAATGATACTCACTTTGCAGACTTTCCAGAATTATCCTGAGTGAATACCCCGTCTCAGGAATCAAGTTGTTTATATTCACGTGTCCTTCTTGTTTTGATGTTTCGTCTTGGTCACCATCTGTCTGGAGTTTACCAAAGGAAACTATTTTGTTTTATGTGCCTCTGAACAAGTGTTAGAAAAGGGTTGCAAACTTTCATTGGGTTCTACTCTAGCATCACAACCCCAAACTCCCAGCCTCACACTCAACTGATATCTCTACATTGATATTGGATAATCAGTGACAGTTACGATACACTTCCACAATATTCATTACAAAAAAATTCATACTCAGTATGATACTTGTAGTGCCCAGAATGTGTCTCTCAGATATACATGAAGAATATCTATGACACTTTTGTTCTCAAAATGAGTATTTTTTGCTTTCTTGGACTAAAAGGGGAAGCATGGCTTTTAATTATAAATTTAAAATCATGGGGGAAATATGTTCCCTCTCAGAGTCTTGAAGAATTTGCTCTGCCAATTGGAGTAGTAAAATACCATTTTCCACATTTTTTTGTCTGCTTCATATTTGTGAGGTTTGCACAGAACTTCTAACATAATGTGTTTCTAGAATCCAGTTTATAATGGCACTGCATGAGTTCATTGATAATCCCGTATGACTCATAAGGAAAAAGAAACAAGAAATAGTGTCACCATGTGCTTTGTTTTGAACATGTTAACTAAATATTACAAGAACAGATTAGAAAAGCAATCCCTTTATTTAGTTGAGTAATTGCCCACTTGAATCCCTAAAGATCAGTTATTGTAACATGAACTATAAGATTTCCACTAAGGGTCTTAAATGAGTCAATAAAAGGTCATGTTTATATACGTTACAAACACTTGAAAGAATAATATTAACATTGACTCTCAGGCCATGCCTACACTTGCCCAGTGAAAGGTATTTCTCTAGGAAATAAGCAGCTTTCGACATCAATATTCTTCTAAATGTGCAGCAGATGTGACCATTGAAAATCATTTTCAGTATCTTTTCATTGAATAGTAATATAGAGGACCCAATGCTAAGTTCACTGGTATGGAAGGAAGTCTTGTTTAATGCCATGCTGTTGATATTGGCCATGCAATTCATAGATGCAGAAAGCCTCAGAATTGTGTAACTAATGTGCTGTTTCAGCACTGTTGTTTTTAATCTGGCAAAGTAGATATTAAAAAGAGAGAAGGTTTCTCACTATTCTTTTCAGTCCAGTTTTAGCAGACAAATTGATACATGTGGTTGAATTTGAAAAAATGACTATGTACTTTGCAATTATAAAAGAATATGGATTCTTCTTTCCTATCAAGGATTCGAGATCACTAAGGACACTGTGATCCCTAATAAAACTTGGTTTAAAAGTTTTCATACTCTCAGAATACACTTCTCAGTTACTTGTACTATAAAATGATGTCATGAAATATGTCACATGAGTTAAGTTGTAAAAGTCAGAAGTGAAAACATAAAAGAAAAATAAAACCCTCTACTTTAAAATTTAAAAATAAAAACCTTATGACTTTTCCTTTTGATGAACACCTAATCATATATCAAAAAATTCAGTGTGTTCTCTTAGACCCAAGGAGTATGGCAAGTTAGTAAGGAATTTTACTATTTCAAATTATTTGTTAGAGTGTTTCTTTGTCATATTGAAAAACTTAATCTCTTTGGTTTATAACTATTACATTTTTGAGAGTTACCCTTTAGAATTTAGGGCCTAAGATTAAAGTCATAATTTTAGACCTAAACTGAGGGTACACTTTTACTACAATTTCTAGTCTTTTTTGGGAGGTGAGGGGAATCTGTTGGAAAAATATATGATTCATTAACAAATAATAATAAGTCATCATGACTCTTAGAAGAGCATTAGAAAGCCAAAGAGGTCTTGTGTGGATGACACCTAAGTTGAAGTTTCTAAACTGGTGGAAATGTAATGTTTGAGAACAGATTATAGCAAAGCACTTAGAAATTATGAGTCCATTAGATTGAAGACATCTAAAAAATCCCTTGTAAAACCAAACTCTGGACTGGTTTTTACACATCTCCAGAAATTCAATTTCTTACAAAATCAGAGTCCTTTGTAGTCAAAGGAAGACTTAAGTGCAACTACATTTGGGCTAGTTCAAATTCTCTGCCCTGTGCCACCAGGAGAGATCAGATCCTTGGGTATCTGCCTGGGATCTTGGAAGTAAGCAGGATTTGCAACTGCTGGTGCAGAGTAATTGCTAATAGAAAATTGAGAAATTCTTGGAAACTCCATTCCGGGAGCCAAAGTTTGGAACTTTGAGGGTAGTTAGGATATGCAGCAGAACCCAGAAAGTGTACGTAGTTTTGAAGCTAGAACGACGCTCCAATTTCTGCAGACATCTCTAAGGCCTTACACTAAAGGTAATTTACAGACTTGGAGTTGTGAGGAATCACACTATGTACAGGTGACTCTTGCCATCTTATGGAAATGCCAGGAATTCAGATCTCATCTTTATAATCATGATTGATTTGACAACTTATCCCAACATTTCTCAGATATCAGCGTCCAGTTGGAGTGAGATAAACCTAAAAACCATCTTCAAATTGTCCTCCCATTTTCCTCCAAACCTTGGGGAGTGAATGTGGTCCAGCACTAGCTTTGGTTTTGGCAAATCAGGATAAGGAATACTGCTACCATGAAATCATTTATTCTCTGCAATGAAGGAAAAGAATCAAGGGGATTAAGGAATCAACTCTCAGGCAGGTGTGTTTTCTCCAAAGGAGAAATTGTGATCTGTGAAATTCCACAGAAGGGAGAAGAGTGGAATCTTTTTCCCCTAAATGCAAGAGACTGAATTAAACAGTAAGACCAAGTAAGTACTCATAATGATACGCTGAAAGATGGAAGTTGCAAGAAATGAAAACTGATGTTACTGGGGAAAACAGGGAAGAAGTTTTAGTTGTAGGAAATTGGAAGAGCATGACTTTTTTTTGGTGAGATAATTTCTTAAAAACTTCAGCTAGATGTGCAGAAGTGGTTCTTGCCTCAGGTTCACAAGGGCTTCAGGAATTTAACCCACCTTTGTTGATAAGATTTGCAAAATAATGGTTCCATCATTTGTTGAAAAACTTTACTTGCTATTCAGCATATTTGTTTATACACAGAGGTCCCCTCTTCTTGAGATAAAGCTTGGTAGTCATCCAGTCCAAACCCTGGCACTGCTATGCTATTTGTCATTGTCCTTATGGAGATATGTACGTATATATCTCCATACAAAGGATAAATAAGAGTGTGCTCTATTTATTTGAGGCCTCCAGGAGAAAGGTGCTCTTACTCAAAGAACATAAGTGAACAGAATCAGGCAGTTTTCCATTCCCAGAATCCCATTAAAGAATGGATGTTGGTTCTAATAGCAGAAGTAGCATCAGTGAACCTAGAGTGTAGAAACCTAACTTCTCAGTGTGGCCTGCAGACCAGCATCAGCATCACCTGGGAACTTGTTAGACAGAAATTTAGCATCTCTGGTGCTTCCCCAGTCTTACTGAATCAGAATCTGCATTTTACCATGCTCCTCAGTTGATCTGTTTGCACATTAAAGTTTGAGAACCGCTGATGTGGACTACTCTTTCCAGAAACTTGGCTGTACAGAAAGTAAAGGAGATGTGAAGGAGGTCCTAGCTAGAGGTGGACCGTAGGTTCATGGCATTTTTTTTTAATTTGGACAAACCTTGAGTATGGAAGGAGAATGACATTATTTTAATGACAATGTGTGAGGGGTAAAGGGGGCCGGTCTTTTAAATTAACTAAATAATCCTTAATAAGTGTTTTCCACACTAAAAAACAAAAACAGTAGGAACTATGTTGCACATACTGGCTAGATGCTTATCAGATTCTTCCTGAACACACAGAATAACTTCATCCACTTAGAGCTGCAAACTGCCAAAGAAAATCAATCCCAGTACACATCAGACTGTGACAGAAGGGAGACATAAACCTTCGCTGTTACTAAGCTCCTCAGATTTCATGCTTTATTTTTAACCATGGCACAACTTAGTCTATCCTAATTCGTAAGTTGGCATTATACGAGGGTTCCTAAAATATTTGTTAAAGATTTAGAGATCAGGTGATAGCAAGAAAAATGACATTGAAATTTAGAAAGATGATGATCCCTGTTATGTAGAGGCAAACATTTGATAAAACTGTTGTATGCAGTAACTTGAAAGGCAGACGAGGCTATTTGCCTATTCAGTCAGAAGCTTTAGGGGATGTGGTTGCAGGAAAAAAAATCACAGAATTACTTTATTTTGGACATCACTGACTACTTTCAACAAGGTATTACCATTAAAGAGAGAAACTCAGGAGTAAATTGGGCATTTTGCAAGCAGAAATGAAAGAGAATACAGAGTCCTGAAATTCTGTGCCTTGTAAAGTTGGAAAAGGTAGCTGCTTATAGATACTGAGCAGTTGGTGATGGTATTTTTAAAGGACTGAACAACAAAGATCCAGTAAAATGTGTCAAGTGAATAATATAAATCAAGGGTAAAATCAATAAAGTATGTACAGTCTTCCCACCCTAGATAGGTGGTCCCAATTAAATGAAGGGAGAAACAAGTTGGTAAAAAGCAATAAAATAAAGATATTTGAGAACTACATCTGGAAATGAACTTTGGATATGTGATTACTGGTACATGTAAAATTAGAATAAAACAAATCAGCGGTCTACTGGTTTGAGAGAATTTTATTGCCAAAAATCACAAATTTGAACTAAAGAAGCCTTTGACTGTTTCAGGTTTAAACAAATGAGTAATAATAATAAAACCTTGAACCCCCAATTTTCCATCAACATGAAGCAAACTTTGAAGGCTGTAGAGCCCCAAAGGTATTCTCTCTAACATTCACTTCCAATGCAGCCATGGAGACTAATGGATTAAGAGGGGTCTCCAAATGGGTGGACCAAGGGGCCATGGAGAAAATAGATGTAATAATTCCCCCTAGAGAGATGAATTGGATCTTAATCCAGGTACTCCCCCCGCAACATGCTCAAGGTGGGGGACCTTCACAAAGTCTTCTCAGTGAGATTTCAGAACTGTAATGGGCAAGTCCACTGTCTTTTATTCTTTCTCTTTCTGACTGAGAAGTTACATTCTATGTTCCAGCATTGGGCAGAGTGTGTGTGTGTGTGAGAGAGAGAGAGAGAAGGTAGCTAAAAAAACTTGTTTATTTGGTTCACAGGTTCTAATACAAAAGAAGCCATCTATGGACTATTGGAGAGGACTACACCTCACCAAAAGGTACAGCACTTTGAGTTCAATGCAGTCACTGGAAAGAATTTGATTTTTCCTCTGTGAGGAGGATCGTATATGAAAAGAAACATGTAAATTTGATACTTAATGATCAAAAGACTAGACTGTGTTAGAAAATGGTTAGATATTCATCAAACCTGTTTCTTCTTCCTTGGCAAATAGGAAGATTATACCTGCAAGCCTCCTTTGCAATTAACTTTCGCATGAACAGTTCTGTTTAATGGAAAGTGGGAGAAAATGATGAACACGTGGCTGTTATTATTTCTTCTGAGAGTGTCATGTAGTTCTCTGTTGCCTTTCTGCTGTGATCTGTGGTAATGTGTTCAAGATAAAGGTAGTACCAGATGGAAGCACCTCCAAATCCCTCCTTATAGGGAAGTCACAAGAGGAAGCCATGAGAAACAAAACATCATTGACTATATGGGTTACAGTAGCTAGCATTCTATGAAATATATCATTGATCCATTTCCTCCATCGCTACTATTTCTATTCAATCTACATAATCTCTTCATTCTAAAACATTATCAACACAAATCACAGGGTAATATTATAGGTATGATTGTATTTGTTTGTAAACATTCTATAAATTTTCACTGACTGTGGCATCACCTTCAAATTAGTTACACAGACTGTAAGGATTCAGACTGCCTGTTATTGACTCATATACCTCAATTTTTTCTACAGTCCTTGAATCACTCCCTAACTTCATTTCTCTGGAAATTTTCTATTCATTTCTCAAGGCTTCTCGTAAATGAAGATTTTTCAGTCATCTCAGCAGGGCTGGGGTTGGGGGGGGTAGTTGTTTTTTCTGCTACTCCTTCCATTCCTCAGTGCATGCTACATATCACTTTTTTTATTTTTTGCGCTTTATAGTTTATTTCATTGCCATTGTTTTAATCTTTTAAAATATTTATTTGGTTGCGTCAGGTCTTGTGGCAGGTGGGCTCCTTATTTTCAGCTTGTGGGCTCCTTAGTTGCGGCATGTGAATTCTTAGTTGCAGCATGTGAACTTTTAGTTGCAGCATGCATGCAGGTTCTAATTCCTGGACCAGGGATCGAACCCGAGCCCCCTGCATTTGGAGTGCAGAGTCTTAACCGCTGTGCCACCAGGGAAGTCCCACATATCACTTTTATTTTATTATAAATGTTTGCTATGTCTGTCTTTAATTGTGGGTATCTCCTGAAAAAAAAAGTCAATTTACCTTCATACTGCCCTTCCCTGGCATACTTCATAGCACATATTAATGTCTTACATAAATAATAAACATAATAAATGAAAAAGTACCAACAGATACGTTATTCATGCTGGCCAGTTTATTCAGCCAATTCATTGACAAAAGTAGATTTGTTGAAGAACATACTTAGGGAATTTCTTCTATCATATATTTTCCTAACATATTTTTATAAGCTCTTATTCATTATTGTTGGACTTCTCACCTAATAACCTATTTAGCACAAAGCTTCTGTATTGTATTTTATTATGTTCTTATACTTTCTTCATGGTAGTTTTAATAGTCATGTTTCAAACAGTCTGAGAAGCCATCACTCTGAAAGGGAAAAATAGTAGTTATTTCATCCTTCTCCCCAGACACGACTAGAATGAGTCTTTGATGTAGATTGTTAGTACAAAGCTAAATTGGTAGTCTAAACTGTATTCAAAAACCAAATCACATCATTAATTTTATAGAAGATGTTGGGCTTAGAATTATAAACCCTTGTCTATTTTTGTCTTATTCTTACTGAAAATTGACTTCTGATTAAATTATTAAATGCTTTGAATTGCACTATAAAAATTAACTTCTAGGGGCTTCCCTGGTGGCGCAGTGGTTGAGCGTCCGCCTGCCAATGCAGGGGACACGGGTTTGTGCCCCAGTCCGGGAAGATCCCACATGCCGCAGAGCAGCTGGGCCCGTGAGCCATGGCTGCTGAGCCTGTGCGTCCGGAGCCTGTGCTCCACAACGGGAGAGGCCACAGCAGTGAGAGGCCCGCGTACCGCAAAAAAAAAAAAAGAAAAAAATTCTAACTCCTTGTCACTATGCAATGAGATGAGATCAAATTATTTATAAACCCCTGCTCTGCCAGCAAGTGATGTCTCTTGGACCTCATCAAGAAAGAAATTCAACACAAGCTCACTTTCTAACTTAGAACTGAATTTTATAATAAGGTGTCATTCTTTAGAAACCAGCAATTATTTTATGCTCACACTATATTTATTTCCTTGGCAATGTCAGACACTTGCCTTGAACATTTTTGTATATGACTCAGTATTCATAACACTGACAGTTGAAGTCAAAGTTTTCCTTCACATTTCCTCTTATTTATTTAGTTTTCAAGATATTTTGCCACCAAACACATTTAAAGTTTCCTATGATAAGTCAGCAAATGAAAGCTGTGAACCTATAATATAAAGCACTATGCTAAACGCATAGAGCTGCAATGCAAAAGCAAAGAGCTACAGTGCAGCACAATTTACAAAACAGCTAACATCCTGGGACTTTTCAGTTTAGTTGGAGCAAAACTAGCAAAATAAGCCAATGCATTAGAGGTGCCAAATGAGTGATAATAACAAAAAACTATGTTTCTATAATTATTTAAAGTATCTTTTTAAAAAAATTGATGTCTAGTTGATTGACAGTGTTGTGTTAGTCTGGTGTACAGCAAAGTGATTTGGTTATACATATATATACATATTCTTTCTCATATTCTTTTCCATTATGGTTTGTTACAGGATACTGAGTATAGTTCCCTGTGTTACACAGTAGGACCTTGTTGTTTATCTATTTTATATGTAGTAGCTTTTATTTGCTAATCCCAAACTCCTCATTTATCCCTCATCCCCCATAGTTTGTTTTCTAATATGTCTGTGAGTCTGTTTCTGTTTTGTAAATAAGTTCATTTGTGTCATATTTTAGATTCCACACATAAGTGATATCATATGGTATGTGTCTTTGTCTTTCTGACTTACTTCACTTAGTATGCTAAAGTATCTTTGTTTTTATATCAGTTGGTGACCAAGTATCAATTGGTCATCATTGAAACTATATAAGGTAGAATATAGAATTATAGGATAGAACTATACCTCCCTTTATACAGATCCATTACTATTTGAATTCAATATAGGAGTGCCGGGCTTCCCTGGTGGCACAGTGGTTGGGAGTCCGCCTGCCGATGCAGGGGACACGGGTTCGTTCCCCGGTCCGGGAGGATCCCACATGCCGCGGAGCGGCTGGGCCCGTGAGCCATGGCCGCTGAGCCTGCGCGTCCGGAGCCTGTGCTCCGCGGCGGGAGGGGCCACCACGGTGAGAGGCCCATGTACCGCAAAAAACAAAAAAACAATATAGGAGTGCCTCTCCATTGTCTTCATTCAGGGAGAAATATTGAACAGATTTCTCTAGCAATACCTGAGTGGGGAAGTTGGTGATAGGCTTTCCTTTCCGTCCACTTAGGGGTCCAGGATCTACTTTCCAGTTCTCTGGGGCTTATGACTATCCTGAAATGATAGAAGGATTGTCTATATGAGGGTAAATCTAGTGAGGACTGAGCAAAATCTTGGCAAATGTAACAGGAATCACCTATTAACTTTGTTAAGACTCAGTTTCCTGAGAAAACTGATTTCATATTAGGTACTGAACTTAGTACCTAAGTTCAGAGATTGTTTTATGTGTGTTGTACTTATTAAAAGACACAATCTTTTTAAAGTACTTAACAAAATACCAGAGAATGATAAATTTTCAATAAATGTTACAGTTGCTAGAAGATTTGTGCCTCTTTCAAATGGGAAAATTGGTGGAAACTCAGCTGTGCTCTACTTCATTCCTCCAGTAATTCTGGCAATTCTGAGATGCTGTCCCACAGGGCATGGCTGCATTGAGAAGCAGGGGTGTCTGTCACATGTGGAAGGAGCATTGAAGTGATAATGTTACCTAGTCCAAACTTATTCTCTCCTCACCACAGGCCAGTACATTGGGAGATGCGTTTTTGGGGCAAGGAATAACAACTTTATTCTGAAAGTCAGCAGACCCAGAAGAAGGCAAACTCATATCCTAGGGAAGGATCTTACCCGAGTTAGAATTCAGGCTTCTTTTATACTAAAAGTGGAGGGGATGTGGTTGCTTGTGGCGAACTTCTTGGTGTCAGAATCCTTTGTTCTTGCATGTGTCTGCGTAGGTCAGGTCATGATGTTCCTGTAAACCTCCAGCAGGACAAATGTTATTCTCTGTTCTGCAACTTTTTATCTCTATGTGAATGAAAGAGTGTTATACCTTTAAAGGTCAGAGCCTCGAGAATAGGCTATCTTCTATATTTCAGGCTGTAGGCAACATTCTTCTACAAAAGGTGCAGAGCCAGCATGGCTAAGCACAGGCAACAGAACACAAAGGTTAAAGTAAAAGAAACAGATCCAGCATGGAGTCAGATGTGTTCTTCCCTATTACAATAAGAGTGGTTGAGAACCACTGTTCTAGATCTTGAAGCCAAGGACACTAATTATTTTGAATCTTCATAAGTGCAGATAATTTTTTGTATAAAGCAGATGTCTCAAAATTTTTTGCTGACCTGAACTAAAATTTAAAGTTAGATGTCATTCTAGTTTTTCATTCAAAACGAGATTTTATGCTAATTCCAGTGGCTTCCAAAAACAATTTTTTTTTTTTTGAGAAAGAAATCATTTGTCTAGTGAGGAAAGAGTTTCAACTGGCGCTGTGAAATAACAACATAGCTGAGTAAGAATATAATGAACAATAAGTAGAATGTGGTCTTTTGATCATGGAGAGCAATGTTTGGAGCATCAAGTTTGCTCTGTATGGGTGTTAGTATTTGTAATTATTCACGGTAACCATTCAGCCAAATTGCCACTTAGAAGCAATGTCAAGGCAAACAACTCAATCTACTTCCTCCTGGCTGTTCAAAAAGTAACAACATGCCCTACAATCACACCTAAATCTGAACACTGTCATTTCAGGAACTGTGCAGAGGAAAAAGAGAATTCTTAAAACTACTTTTGTTCCAAGTTAATGATAACCTGATGTCCAAAACATGGATTGGAGAAATTAATTTTGTTTAGTAATTTATTTCACTTTAGACTAAAATTGCTATGAAGATACCTCGGCCTCCTAGAAACAAAGGAATTTTTTTTTAATGTTTCCAGAAAAAGTTAAATTATGTCACAGGATTCCTAGACTCACTCTTTTTAATGGAAAAATGAATGAAAGGCAACTTCATTTGATATAAAATAATGTAGATTTCACTTTAGTTTTAAAGAAAATTGTTCATCTCAAATTTATAAATTTTCCATTTTAAGTATCTGCTAAAAGAGTGCTTTGTGACTATGTTAATTTTTTTCACTTTTCTGTCTCAGTTAATTGAGTACCCTGTGATTAAACTGTCATCTGTATTTAATCATCAATTTTTTAATGCAAAATGAACTGTTAAGATAGTATTTACATAATTTTATGGGTTTATGAGTTAGTGTCTCCATAATAGATATTAGTGTAATTTATATTTGCCTGTTAATATATTGAAAAAAAATATTGGTGATTTGGGCTTACTATGCAGGGACCAAATAATATATATGGGCTACATTACACAATATATTTGTGTAATATATTAAAATATATATGATTTCAGTATTTTGTAGGCCAGAACATGAATTATATTTTCAAAATCACTTCATAAATTTATAAACAAGAACATATTATATTACCCAGACACTCTCTTTCTCAGAATGTAGAAGTCCACTAACAATACACTTCTTTTAGTATATATCTTTAAAATTTTGACAATGTAGCCTTTCTCAAAGTACATGAGGGTAATCATATTTTTAAGTTTAAAAAAATTAAGACCCTTTTAGAAAATGTTTTTGGGAAAATCTACATATAATTAGGGATAAAAACTCATTCTCCAAAATGAACTCTAAATACCCATGATCAAAATTTGAAATACTGAGGAGCAGCTCTGCAACTCCTCGAGTCTCTGTGTGCTTCAACCTCCTTGCCTCCTCTCCAGCCTCCACCATGTCCATCAGGTGACCCAGAAGTCCTACAAGGTGTCCACCTCTGGCCCCCGGTCCTTCAACAGCCGCTCGTACACCAGTGGGCCGGGCGCCCGCATCAACTCCTCGGCCTTCTCCCAGGTGGGCAGCAGCAGCAGCAGCTTCTGGGGCAGCCTGGGCAGCAGCGTGAGTCTGGCTGCAGGTTACAGTGGGGCCCCGGGTCTGGGGGACATCACAGCTGTCATGGTGAACCAGAGCCTGCTGAGCCCCCTCAAGCTGGAGGTGGACCCCGACATCCAGGCCGTGTGCACCCAGGAGAAGGAGCAGATCAAGATCCTGAACAACAAGTTTGCCTCCTTCGTCGACAAGGTACGGCACCTGGAGCAGCAGAACAAGATTTTGGAGACCAAATGGAACCTCCTGCAGCAGCAGAAGACAGTCCGGAGCAACATAGACAACATGTCTGAGAGCTACATCAGCAACCTCTGGCGGCAGCTGGAAACCGTGGCCCAGGAGAAGCTGAAGCTGGAAGTGGAGCTTGGCAACATGCAAGGGCTGGTGGAGGACTTCAAGACCAAGCATGAGGAAGAGATCCAAAAGCGCACAGACATGGAGAATGAGTTTGTCATCATCAAGAAGGATGTGGATGAAGCTTACATGAACAAGGTAGAGCTGGAGTCCCGCCTGGAAGGGCTGACTGACGAGATCAAGTTGTACAGGCAACTGTGTGAAGAGGAGATCCACGAGATACAGTCACAGATTTCTGACACCTCCGTGGTCCTGTCCATGGACAGCAGCCGCTCTCTGGACCTGGATGGCATCATCGCCGAGGTCAAGGTCCAGTATGAGGAGATCGCCAACCACAGCCGGGCTGAGGCTGAGACCATGTACCAGATCAAGTACAAGGAGCTGCAGCCCTTGTCTGGGAAGCATGGGGATGGCCTCCATCACACGAAGATTTCCGAGATGAACCGGAACATCAACCGACTCCAGGCTGAGATCGAGGGCCTCAAAGGCCAGAGGGCTTCCCTGGAGGCCGCCATTGCTGATGCCGAGCAGCGTGGGGAGCTGGCCGTCAAGGATGCTCAGGCCAAGCTGGCCGAGCTGGAGGCTGCTCTGAGAACCGCCACGCAGGACATGGTACGGCAGCTGCGCGAATACCAGGAGCTCATGAACATCAAGCTGGCCCTGGACGTGGAGATCGCCTCCTACCACAAGCTGCTGGAGGGCGAGGAGAGGCGGCTGGAGTCTGGGATGCACAACAAGAGCATCCACACCAAGACCGCCAGCGGGTACTCAGGTGGGCTGACCTCAGCCTACGGGACCCCTGGCCTCAACTACAGGCTGAGCTCCTACCAGTCCAACTTGGGCTCTGGAGGGGGCTCTGGCTCCTTCAGCCGTAGCAGTTCCAAGGCTGTGGTTGTGAAGAAGATTGAGACCCGTGATGGGAAGCTGGTGTCGGAGTCCTCTGACATCCTGCCTAAGTGAAAGGCTCCCGCGATCCCTTCCAGCCTCCCTGCTCACTTGCTCCTGCAAGAAGGAGTTATGCAGGGGAGTGTTGGAACCAAAGACCTGAGGCTCAGTCCCGTCCTTAGCCCACCCCTGGGGGAGTCAACTGCCTGGGGCTCCCTCTGTTGCCCACGCCCCCAACTAAAAGCCAATCCAAGTGTCTTTTTCAGAATAAAGCTTCAGCTGCCTCTGCCAACAACAACATCAAAAAATTGAAATACTGAGATTCAAAATTAAGACAATAATAGCATCTCTGCCATGGAAATATAATGTAGATCAATCAAGTGTTAATTATATCCATGTGTAATTTTCCTATCAATTACTAGATTGTTGAAATAATACATGTATTCTATATGTCCACATATGTATATGTTTCTATAACTTTTTCCAAGAGTAAAGAATAGTGAAATAAATATTATTTTAAGAAAAAACTGTGTCTTTACAAGTTTGATAAATTGATGCCAGATTGCCCGTAGAAATATTACCAACTTAAAATATATTGAACAGTATATTAAAGTGCGCATTTCTTCATGCCCCCTTCCAATTAGAATAGTATAAATTGTAAAACCATTGCTAATCTGGTAGGTAAAGAATACCTGCAATGTTTCATTAGTTTACAGTTATTTCATTACTAGTGCATGTTGTTGTCTTTTATCTGTTTATAGTTGCTTTTCTCTTTTGCTTTTGTGACTTTTCTCTTTAAGTATATTAAATGATGTACATTTAAGGCCCAGCATCCAGTCCACCTTTAGACCAAGGACACAAGCCCTAGAAGTCAACCTAGGGCAGCAAGAATTCCCTTACATAGTAGTAGGCAGACCGAAGAGTGCTGACGTGTCTCCTGTACCAGGATAACTATATAATTTTGGCTATGGACCTGAAACTCACAGTCACTCTGACTGGCAGCTTGCCACACATGTAGCATTATATAAAAACTTCAGGCATGCCTCTGCAAGGAACTCCAGAGGCATGAGGGAGCTCCTTTCATCCTTTGAGATTTTTTTATCCTAGTTCTGCATATAAATCAAAGTGAAGAAAATTTCAGCTCAGTTGTAATTCTTGTCCATATTCAAATTTGGATCAATTCTTTGTAGTCTGGCCTACCCCTCACTTTCCAGGAACAGAACTTATTTTCTATGAGAAATTATCTCTGTGCCATATTCTGTGTGGCTTGGATGAGCTAACAGCACATAAAAAGGTTCATGTGGCCAAGGATGACCAATCACAGAACTCATCTCTGACTTCCTGATTATACTTATTCTGGAGTACATGTCCTAATCAGAGCAAATTTAAGCTTATCTTAGATTTTGCTGGTGGGATTCCTTTCTTGTTTGGGGTAGCTGAGAAAGTAGGATGCAACCCTGAAACTGCCCGTGGTCCCCTTGCCACCAGAAGAAAAGGGCTTGTATGAAAATGAAGCCAATATATAGGAAAGCATAATTCAGAGATGGAAAAAGAGTTCCGATGCTGTAGCTTAAACAGTTGAATCTAGCTTTACATAGGTTTTCCAGTTAAATGAACAAATATATCCTTCTTTCTATTTGAGCCAATTGTGTTGGGTTTTTGATATCAACACGGAAAGATTCTTGACTGATACAGTAATCCATGTTTTTTGTCCCTTTTTCTTTTGGGGTGTACATCTTTTCATTGATATGTAAAAATTCTCTTTACCTTTAATCATGTTTATGGTATTTTTTGACAGAATTTTGATGATGTTACATTTTTACATTAAGTCTAACCTTTACTTTCTTCCTGGCATGACTCCCTGTTTATAAAATGATAATACACCTATTCAGCTCACCTTTTTTTTTTTTAATTCTCACCTGCTACACACAGTAAACTTCCCTGTTTTTGCAGGTCTTTCTTTTGTTTCATTGCTTTCTTTATCTTTTAAGATAGTACCACACTCATTTTGGTCATATTATCTTTTTTTTTTACATCTTTATTGGAGTATAATTGCTTTACAATGATGTGTTAGTTTCTGCTTTATAACAAAGTGAATCAGTTATACATATACATATGTTCCCATATCTCTTCCCTCTTGTGTCTCCCTCCCTCCCACCCTCCCTATCCCACCCCTCTAGGTGGTCACAAAGCACTGAGCTGATCTCCCTGTGCTATGCGGCTGCTTCCCACTAGCTATCTGTTTTACGTTTGGTAGTGTATATATGTCCACGCCTCTCTCTTGCTTTGTCACAGCTTACCTTTCCCCCTCCGCATATCCTCAAGTCCATTCTCTAGTAGGTCTGTGTCTTTATTCCTGTCTTACCCCTAGGTTCTTCATGACATTTTTTTTCTTAAATTCCATATATATGTGTTAGCATACGGTATTTGACTTTCTCTTTCTGACTTACTTCACTGTGTATGACAGACTCTAGGTCTATCCACCTCATTACAAATAGCTCAGTTTCATTTCTTTTTATGGCTGAGTAATATTCCATTGTATATATGTGCCACATCTTCTTTATCCATTCATCCGATGATGGACACTTAGGTTGTTTCCATCTCTGGGCTATTGTAAATAGAGCTGCAATGAACATTTTGGTACATGACTATTTTTGAATTATGGTTTTCTCAGGGTGTATGCCCAGTAGTGGGATTGCTGGGTCATGTGGTAGTTCTATTTGTAGTTTTTAAGGAACCTCCATAGTGGCTGTACCAATACACATTCCCACCAGCAGTGCAAGAGTGTTCCCTTTTCTCCACACCCTCTCCAGCTTTTATTGTGTCTAGATTTTTTGATGATGGCCATTCTGACTGGTGTGAGATGATATCTCATTGTAGTTTTGATTTGCATTTCTCTAATGATTAATGATGTTAAGCATTCTTTCATGTGTTTGTTGGCAGTCTGTATATCTTCTTTGGAGAAATGTCTATTTAGGTCTTCTGCCCATATTTGGATTGGGTTGTTTGTTTTTTTGTTATTGAGCTGCATGAGCTGCTTGTAAATTTTGGAGATTAATTCTTTGTCAGTTGCTTTATTTGCAAATATTTTCTCCCATTCTGAGGGTTGTCTTTTGGTCTTGTTTATGGTTTCCTTTGCTGTGCCAAAGCTTTGAAGTTTCATTAGGTCCCATTTGTTTATTTTTGTTTTTATTTTCATTTCTCTAGGAGGTGGGTCAAAAAGGATCTTGCTGTGATTTATGTCATAGAGTGTTCTGCATATGTTTTCCTCTAAGAGTTTGATAGTTTCTGGCCTTACATTTAGGTCTTTAATCGATTTTGAGCTTATTTTTGTGTATGGTGTTAGGGAGTGATCTAATCTCATACTTTTACATGTACCTGTCCAGTTTTCCCAGCACCACTTATTGAAGAGGCTGTCCTTTCTCCACTGGGTCATATTATCTTTTAACACTTGTTAAAATTTTTTGTCCCTCAATAATTTTCCTTGCTGTTCTTACACTTGTAGTGTCTAGATAGAATTTTACAATCATTTTACATAGCATATCTCAGCTGTTATTTAAATTTTCTCAGTGATATTTTACAGTATTTCCTAAAGAGGGCCTGTACATTTTCTTCTAATTTTTCCCCAAGGAACTCTATAGTGTTTACTTTGTAAATTAATTTTTTTCCATTAGAGTGTATTACTGTATGTATTGTGAATATATTAGAAAACCATAGGTTCTGGCATATTTTTTTGTTTGTTTTTTTTGTTTTGTTTTGTTTTGTGGTACGTGGGCCTCTCACTGTTGTGGCCTCTTCCGTTGCAGAACAACAGTCTCCGGATGCGCAGGCTCAGTGGCCATGGCTCACGGGTGCAGCCGCTCCGCAGCACGTGGGATCTTCCCGGACCGGGGCACGAACCCGCGTCCCCTGCATTGACAGGTGGACTCTCAACCACTGCGCCACCAGGGAAGCCCTCTGACATATTTTTTTCGAAGATATATTAATCATCTCATATTAGTTTTAATAATTATTTAACTAAATCTTTTGGGATTAATTGGTAATGAGTTGCATTTCTGTAAACCTTAATAATTTGACTCATCCTTTCCAGTATAGATACCTCTTTTTATCCCTTTGTGAATTGGCTAATATTTCCAACAAGATATTACATATTACTGGTGATGAGTGTAGTTGTTTTATTTCTGACATTAATGGAAATACTTCAAGAGTTGCCAGTAGGGCTTCCCTGGTGGCGCAGTGGTTGAGAGTCCTTCTGCCGATGCAGGGGACGCGGGTTCGTGCCCTGGTCTGGGAAGATCGCACATGCCGTGGAGCGGCTGGACCCGTGAGCCATGGCCGCTGAGCCTGCGCGTCCGGAGCCTGTGCTCTGCAACGGGAGAGGCCACAAGAGTGAGAGGCCCACGTACCGCAAAAACAAAAACAAACAAACAAAAATTTGAGTTGCCAGTAATATTGTGATGATTGTAAGTGTATGTATATGCATGTGATTTATATATTGTTAAAAGATAAACTGAGGCATATTACAATATTTAAAAGCTTATATGAGCAAACATGAATTCCAGTCAGGCAGTGCCAAACAGAAAGTGGTTAGGAACCCTCCAGTGACAGGAGCTAGGAGCAAGGTGTCTGTTCTTCCTAACCTTGAGGCGTTTGCAGGAATTGACTTTGGCTTAGGTTTCAGTTTGCTTACGTGGGCTATCACACATACAGCTTAAATTCACGTCACATGCAATGTGGTTGGATTGGCAGGAAAAGTCTTACTTAGGTCAGAGCAGCAAACATGATTTTCTACCAAGGAGAGATATTAATATGTAACGAAAAACTACATGGGCACCTTGGTAAACTGGATCGTGCACTGTTTACCTAAAGAAGCAACCAATATTCAGTACTGAAATTGTCAAATATTCTGGTTAAATCAAAAATCACAGTTTTTATGTATAAATGCTGGCGAATTGTAAAGGATAGGCAAGATTATGTTGTAGTAATGAACAATTTGAAAATTCTAATGACTTACAGCAACAAAGTTTATTTCCTGTCCATTCTACATGGCATCACGGTTTCGCTGCAGCTGTGCCACGTGTCTGCTACATGTCATATTCACTTGAGGCTGATTGAGTTGCAGCAGAGGACAAGGAGAATGTGGCAAAGCATCCAGTGGTCCTAAAAGCCAAAATTAGTAACATTTCACATACTGACACCGTCACATGGCCAAGACCAATGTCTATGAAGGCAGTAAATATAATTCTTCTTGCAGTGGGGCAGAGAATAGCAACTAATTCAGTCTATAGTAACTACTTCATAATTTATATGAATACAAAGTGGTACAAACAGAACTTGCCAGTGAACCACCTTTGGCTTGTGGGCCACCATCTTGTAAACTTTATTTCACACTCCTTAGTTTTAAATTCTGGTTCTAAAACTATATGATTGATAGTCTCCAATTCACTGAACCAAAAAATAGTTGATTTAGTGAATTGCAGCTATAAGCCTTTCAATGTCCACTGAAAAATTGGAGAAGCAGAACTCCACAATAGCCTTTGGTGACCTTGTTGGAAGAATCATTGAACCATAAATCATGAGTAATCATTTAACAAAACTAGAATTAAAATTCTTTTCTGAAAAGTCAAGACAAACACACAATCTCATGTTTTACCTTACAAATTCTTAAACTTGCCCAAATATCTAAACAACTAGGCTTCTATGGTATATTTATTTCTAGCTGTTATATAAACTAGATAAATTTAAAAATCTATTTCCTTAATCACATAATGACCTTCAAAAATAACAAACACATTTCTCAAAAAATTCCATTAATTTTATCACTTGTCAGCATTTCTTATTAAATGTTCAGTAGACCTTGTCAAGATATTCCTCATTGTCTGAAAATGTTTCTTGAACTAATATAGTTTTTCCAAAAGATTACATAAACCACTACGGTGGACAAAGAGATGCTCTATCCTTTTCAAAGAAAGACTTCTTGTCAGAGCTGCAGGGAGTGCTGTCAGTGGACCACATTCAGCTGCAAGCTCCTTCAGGATTGCTTCAGCTGCAATGGACCACTTGCCCAAGGTTATGCTTCTTCCAAGGCTGCCTGTATCTAATGACTGATGGTTATGAGGGTACGTCAGTCAGCCTGGATGTGGAAGGTAGAAGAAACTCACAGTCTTGGCCCAACTCAGAACAACTCTAGTGTGTTAGTTCCAGAGCTCCCTATGGGATCAACCAAGGCACATCAGTGGATACACAACTTCTGCTTCTGTCAAATTCAGCTTGTGTCCCCTCCCTTCTTCCCTTCCAAAGTTAGCAATCCTGAAGGAATTCCCTAATAAGCCTCCTATAGGCTAAACTCTGCTTCAGAGTCTGCCATCAAGAGAACCCAACCTAAGACAGTGTTTGAATATCCTGTCATTACCTTGCTGTTACAGTACATAAAATAGGAAGAAAAAGCCAGAAATTTTAAATATTTGGAGTTTAATATTCACAGAATAAAAATTCTAATGAAATTTGAAAATTATAAGTTTTTTAGAGAATGAGAGAAAAAGAAACAATCTTAAAGTACTATGATAGTATTCGTAAATATTTTTAATCTTATCTATTGATTATATTGACATTATTTTCATTATATTTTATTACAAATTAATACCATGTAATGACTATTTTGTGATTAAGTCTGGCATTCATGAGTGATTCCTGTATTGTTCTATGAGCAAATACCTTACTGTAATATTGGCCAAATCTCCCAGATATGTGCTATTGATCACTAGAATATCGTCAAGTGATTGCATTTGGGGAGAGGAATGAGCTGCGTGACCTGGAATGTGGACAGAGAAGGACCATTTTGTTCTAGTGTTGTTGTTAAAAATCTTTTAATGCTACTTTTAAAAATCATTGCATTAAATATTTGGATAAAAATAGAAAAAAGAAAAGGAAAGATAGACAATGGAAAATAAGGCGGGAAATTTGCTCTTTACTGAACATTTTTTAATGTTCTAGGCATTTGGTTGTATGTTTATCTCATCTAGTCCTCCCAAGAAACCAAAATTTAAGTCATTTGTTCGAGGTGTCATATTTAGTAAAATAAGACTCAGTTTAGAACCTAAGCAGTCTGTCTCCAGAGAGTCTAATGTGGAATCACAGCATAGTGTACTTAACCCTGTCTTTAAACCAGATTATTTGTACAGAGAATGATTGCTATGGAAATTCAAGTGTTAGATGGATTGGGAAAGGTAGCAAGAGGGATTAAGGATTTGACCTGTGTCTTAAAGTACTGATATGAATTTGAAATGAAAAGGGACGTCGGGGGGATTTCAAAACTGAATGTGATTGTATGTGTGTGTGTGAGAATCACAGGTCTGCAGACATCAGGAAAAGAGTGAACAAAGCTCTGGAGGTGAAATAATACAAGGCAAACATTCTTCCTTAAATTATAGTTTTTTTAAGATGCATAATTAATTAAAAACATACAATTCTCCTGGAAAATGCATGAACAAAAACAGTATCAATATTAATATATCACTAATTTGACATATAAGTCAGTATCAAAAGCAAAATTTACTTCCCTCTCAGAGTTCAAAGCTTAATAGGCAAATTCATGGTTCCCTGGCCCCCCTCTAGCAGGCATTGATAGTGTCATATATTGACTCATCCGACCTCTGATTTTTCTATTTAGGTTATTATAAATATACTAGAGGGCTTCCCTGGTGGCGCAGTGGTTGAGAGTCCGCCTGCCGATGCAGGGGACACGAGTTTGTGTCCCGGTCCGGGAAGATCCCACGTGCCGCAGAGCGGCTGGGCCCGTGAGCCTTGGCCGCTGAGCCTGCGCGTCCGGAGCCTGTGCTCCGCAGCCGGAGAGGCCACAACAGTGAGAGGCCCGCGTACCGCAAAAAAAAAAAAAAACCTAGGATTAAGCTTGGATAAGGACATGCATCTATAAATTTGATATTAATTGAAAGGGCATCTGTTCCCTTACATAATCGTTGCTAATCATGCACACTAAGGGAAAAAAAAAAAGGCAAGAGTCGATATTTGTTCGTTGATGCACATACTCACTCTACCTTTCACAAAGGGGAAAATAATGAAAACCCTCGCTGCAAGACAACCCTGTGTGGAAGGTGTCAGGTCAAATGCCAAGTGTTCTTTGGCCTTTGACTTGAATTCCTGAATTACTGATCTAACTCTTCTTTGTTTATGCTATCCTTAGTGAACAAAAATCTTTGTATACCACTCCCACATGTTTTCAACCTGTGTGATCATGTGCCCTCAGTGAGGCAAAGACTGTCTCCCTTTATTTTTCCCCCTAAACAACGTCTCCATTGCGTAGCTTAAAAAAAACCTACCCCAGTAGGTGCTTAGTAAATATTTACTGATTTACTAAATGGTCATTTGATGTAATAGTGAGAAATTTTTTCTCCATGTATATTTCCCATTACAAATTTGCTGATAGACCCTATTGGGGAACATTGCTAATGAAGTTTAGAAGTAGTTTCAGAGATGGTAAATAACAGATTAAATGGCATATGATAAAGAAGAATTGTAATTATGTCAGAATCTTCTTTGTGAACAAATTATCGTTTATATACAAACTTCTCCTGAAGATTTTCAGTAATTTTATTATTTCTATAAATGACCATAATACTGAATGCACCATTATTAGCATTTCATTGGAATCTCAAACTGAATACATGACAAAGCATATTTTTTGTTCAGGAGAATATGACATAAACTTGCAGCCTTTTATAAATGTTCAATTTAAAGTAGAAACTATAAATATGCAGTTCTATTTTGTTTTCTTTCAACTTCTATAAAATTATTTTCATTCCTTTTTATAAGTGATTGGCATGATTCTTTAGGAATTTTTTAACCAAATTAATGGCTATTTTTTTTCAAATTAATTGCATGGCTTCTATTAATACACCATTCTCCACAAAATGTATAAGATAGTTTTAAAGCCAAGAATGCAAAGACAGAATAATATGTTGTATGGTAAAAGTGCCAGTTGGATATAAAATATATGGTAAAACAAAAACTTGTCAGATTGATAAAAATTAGGGCTTTCTTGTTGTTTAAAAAAAATTATGAGGCATGAGAGATTTAAAGCAAATATTGCTGAACATTTTTTATTTACCAGTGTCCCCTGCTACAAATCTCATTATAAAAGGTCAGTCAGATTTTAGCCTTCCATGATTTCCATTTGGTTTCTAAAATAGTCAGTCTGGAAATATCAGTGAGCACTTACTTCCAAGTTTAAGTTTTAGGGAATGAAACTAGAAATTGGCGCAAAAACATATTCAATTTTGTACTGCTGCAAAATTAAATCATTACTTTAAAGTTTTATAATTTAGGCATGCATATCTTCATTCCTTGGAAATTGTTATATATATGGTATATTCAGTAATATATTCAAATGAGATGTATGTTTATTTTTTCCAAATCCATTTAATTCCATTAATTTTATATTTCTCTACTATCTATAAAATATTAATTGTTCTTTCCTACTTACATATCCTGGCATTACATCCACAGTATTTAATGTAAAATATTTACTGACCAAACACATTTGAAGAATATGATTAAGCATTAATAAATTGAGGAGAAATGAGATCTATCCCTTTAACAATTCCACAGCACATTACTTTCACAAATTTGGAAGTTAATTCATCTGGAAATATACACACTAATTCCCAGAAGCCTGTTGAAATCCATTATCCCTAGAACATTGAAGGCAACATACATGGGAAACAGAGTGAGCTTTAAAGCAGCCACAGCTGTGGAACTTTGGACAACTTCCTATCTCTTAACTGTCATTCTTTTATCAGGAAAATGGGCTATAATGATGAAACCTAAGTTACTAAGGTTGAACTTACTAACACATGCACCTGGGCATATTAGTCCTACAAAACTGTTGGTTTATTTGCTTTTCATTTCTTTTCCCTCCTCTTTTCTCCTTGGCAATATGTTGGTGCTTAAGAATGTGACCTCTGTTTAGAATATTTACAAGTAAATGTAGCTGTGTCATTTAACAGCTCTAATAACTGGGAAAAGATATTCCACTCCTCTTTTCTTCAGTTTTCTCATCTGTACATTGGGGATAATAATATCAGTGCTTTCTTCTCAGGGTTTTTCCTGAGTATTAAAAAAGTTAAAACATGAGTGAGTAATGCCTGGCTCATAAATAGGTTCAATAACTTTAGATACTCTTAATGCCTAGAAACAGAGGATGTGATTTCTCAATAATATTTACCAATGACAGTATTTTTCCATACCTGTAGTGGGTTAAAGAGTGTCATCTCAAACTTCATGTCAAATCAGAACCTCAGAATGTGATCTTATTTGGAAATAGGGTCTTACTGATGTAATTAATGATCAAGATGAAATCATATTGGATTAGGGTGTGCCCAAAATCCAGTGAGAGTGTTCTTACAGGAAACACAAAGGATACACAGGAACAGAGAGAATAAGGTGATATGAACATAGAGGCAGGGATGGAGTGATGTGGCTACAAATCAAGGAAGGCTAAGGATCCCTGGCAACCTCCAGAAGCTCGGAGAGAGGCAGCACGGAATGGTTTCTCTGCATCCGTGATGTAGATTATGATGTATGCAGTGTGAGAAGATCAAGTCTTTGTCATCTTTACGTCCTTAGACTAAGCCCTATAAGATTTGGAGACCTAGTGTTAGAATCAGCTTCAAAGCATTCATCATCTCCCTTGGAATATTCAGATGATCATTTATGGAGCATTGGAAATATCGCTGCTGGATGCATTGGGTCAAGACAACTATTCTATTTAGGAGATTAACTCTCCTACATCTGGGAGTATATCTATCTGGAAGGGTTTGAATGAATCTAATCTAAAACCCACTGATTTTTGTCACATTATTGTAAATAAATGGAGCATATTCATAAGGCATTTCCTCAGAGCACATGTGATAAGCCTCAAATAAGAAATGCGTCAGTTCATCAGTTATGTACAACATTATGTTGTGTTTGAGACTGATGTATCAAAAGTGCTTTTAAAAAATAAATAAAATAAAAATAAAAAGTGCTTTTATGTTTTTTAGAGGGTAGAAAGATCTTCATTTAAGTCAGCATCCAGAAACAGTCTGAGCATCCCATTTCTTAAAATAAAGATGTATAAATTAAACTCTATAAGCGGTTATGGAGCACGAAAGCTGAATATGAAATCTATTATTCATTTAAATGTTTTGCTACTTGAAGTGTGAGGAATTGACATATTTTTAAAATTATATTGTTAACACCCATAATATTCTAAATACTACATAAGACTGTGAGAAAAAAGTCTGAAACCCCATCATAAAGTAGGTGGAGACTAGTGTTAAAATCAACTTCAAATCAGTTGGCTAGATTTCTGAGTGGTTATTACATTTAGAGGGAAATTAGTGTTGTAGGATTGGAACTTGTTAAAATTATGTCAGTTTTTGTCTCAAATATAGCATGGCTAGGGAAAGAAATTCAGAAATCACTTGATGACAGCTGTGTCTTAACAGAGATTTGGATTTATTTTAGAGGTCATTTGATGTCTTTGCTTCTGTTACATCTGCTCAGTTGCATTTGGTTGCTTATTTGAAAAATCAACAAATTGCTTGCATGACTCCAGTATTGTTCAAAACAATGTGAAAAAAAATATCAAATTATAGCATTGTTATTAAGGTTAAACTTTCTAACACATGCACCTGGGCATATTAGTCCTACACAACTGTTGGTTTATTTGCTTTTCATTTCTTTCCCCTCCTCTTTTCTCCTTGGCAATATGCTGGTGCTTAAGAATGTGACCTCTGTTTAGAATATTTACAAGTAAATGTAGCTGTGTCATTTAACAGCTCTAATAACTGGGAAAAGATATTCCACTCCTCTTTTCTTCAGTTTTCTCATCTGTAAATTGGGGATAATAATATCAGTGCTCACTTCTTAGGGTTTTTCCTGAGTATTAAAAAAGTTAAAACATGAATGAGTAATGCCTGCCTCATAATATAGGTTTAATAACTTCAGATATTCTTAATGCCTAGAAACAGAGGATGTGATTTCTCAATAATATTTACCAATGACAGTATTTTTCCATACCTGTAGTGGGTTAAAAAGTGTCATCTCAAAATTCATGTCAGGGCTTCCCTGGTGGCGCAGTGGTTGAGAGTCCGCCTGCTGATGCAGGGGACACGGGTTCGTGCCCCGGTCCGGGAAGATCCCACATGCCGCGGAGCGGCTGGGCCTGTGAGCCATGGCTGCTGGGCCTGCGCGTCCGGAGCCTATGCTCTGCAACGGGAGAGGCCACAACAGAGAGAGGCCCGCGTACCGCAAAAAAAAAAAAATTCATGTCAAATCAGAACCTCCGAATGTGATCTTATTTGGAAATAGGGTCTTACTGATGTAATTAATGATCAAGATGAGATCATATTGGATTAAGGTGTGTTAGATTCTGCTGTATAACAAAGTTAATCAGCTGTACGTATACATATCTTCCCATATCCCCTCCCAACACTAACCCCCTCAGGCTGTGTTCACGCAGCCAACCCCAGTCCTCTCCCTGGGATCTTACCTTAGAAGCCCGAGCCTCAGCTCCCAGCCCCGGCCGCCCCGGCGCGTGAGCAGACCAGCCTCTCGGGCTGGTGAGTGCCGGTCGGCCCTGATCCTCTGTGCGGGAATCTCTCCGCTTTGCCCTCCGCACCCCTGATGCTGTGCTGTGCTCTCCTGTGCGGCTCCGAAGCTTCCCCTCCACCCACCCCACTTCCCCGCCAGTGAAGGGGCTCCCTCATGTGTGGAAACTTTTCCTCCTTCACAGCTCCCTCCCAGAGGTGCAAGTCCTGTCCCTATTCTTTTGTCTCTGTTTTTTTCTTTTTTCTTTTGCCCTACTCATCTACGTGGGGATTTTCTTGCCTTTTGGGAGGTCTGAGGTCTTCTGCCGGCGTTCAGTAGGTGTTCTGTAGGAGTTGTTCCACATACAGATGTATTTTTGATGTATTTATAGGGAGGAAGGTGATCTCCACGTCTTACTTCTCTGCCATCTTGAAGGTCTCCTATTTATGCTTAGAAACGTACTAGGCGAGTTCCCCCCTGCCAGCCATACAGACAGCCTTGCAGGCTCCTGGCCCCACCCACCAGTTGTGCAGCCAACCATGCAGAAAGCCTACCCCACCATCCAGCAGGCCTACAGCCACTATACCAAGTATGGCCTCGTAGCCAGCCAGGCAGGGGGCCAGGCTTGTGTACCAGTAGTGAACCCCACCACAACAGTAGGTTGCGTGCAGCCCACGTAGGGGGCACCCCTACAGCATATAGCTCCAGAGATCAGAGGGGGAGCATGTTGCACAATGAAATATTATGCGGCCATAAGAAAAGAAATCTTGCCATTTGCGACAACATGGATGGATCTGGAGCATATTATGCTAAGCAGAGTAAGTCAGAGAAAAACAAATACCATTTGATCTTATATGTTAAATCTAAAAAACAAAACAAATAAAAAAATGAAAACAGATTCATAGATACAAAGAACAAACAGGCAGTTGCCGGGGGGAAGGGGCTGTTGGTGGGGTGAAATAGGTGAAGGGGGGATCAAAAGGTACAAACCTCCAGTTAGAAAATAAATAAGCCATAAGAATGTAATATATGGCATAAGGAATGTGGTCAGTAATATTGTAATAACTTTGGCGGCAGATGGTTACTAGACTTATCATGATGAAATATCATTTCGTAATGTATACAATTGTCAAATCACTATGTAGTACACCTGAAATGAACATAATTTGTAAGTCACCTATATTTCAATAAAACTGAAGTTGTTTCATTTAAAAGAAAATTTGGAAAAATGAGAACATAGGCAACTGCCATCCCATAGCAAACATTACATTTCATGCGAAAACTTTGGCATCATTCACATTAAATTCAGGAACTGAACACCTGTTTGGTATGATATTAGAATTTCTCATTAATATTACAAGATAAGAAAATGGTAGATTTATTAATTGGAAGAGAGAGATAATACTGTCATTATTATTGCATAGTCACCTACTTAAAAACACCCCAACGTAAATGATTTATGAGTACCCAGAAACGACAACCAGTACCAGACCAACTTACAAAGATTAATAACTTTCCTCTAGACTAGCAACAACGTATGTGAGATTTTAATAATAGCAGAATTCACAGTGGCAGTGAAAAACTTTTAAGTATTTAGGAATCAACCTAACAGAAAACGCAGCAAATCATTACACCCTATACATGAAAGAATGGCAAAAATTAGGAAAGGTGTTAGCAAGTGTTAGCAAGGATTTATGGAGTACCATTGTCGGTCTTTAGCAAAATTATGAGTGTAGATACCCAATGGTTCAGTGCTCTTACTTAGGTATATATGGTTGTATCAGGTTTAGGTTAGGTAATGCTTTGGTAACAAATACTTTCAAAATCTCAAACCAGTGCTGATTTATTCTTACACTGTGTGTCCATTATGGAATTCGTGGAGGGTGTTATCCTCATGTCTGGATACAGACTGACCAAGAAATACCATCTGTACTATTGCTGGTCAATGTGGCAGATAAAAAGAGTGTTTTGGAGGGGTTCTCCCATCAAAAATTCAATAGTTGGGCCAGAACTGACAGAGGTCACTCTGTCGCACTGTCCTACTCCATTATTTGCCCCAAAGGCAGAGAGGCAGAAATATTTCATGAGCAGTATTAATGGTAACCATGGTTTGCCCTTCTGGTCATTTGGCCCACTCTCCTTCCTACAGGCAAACTACACTCAGTCCAAATTTGCATCTGGTCATAGGCATCACCTTGAAGTCCAGGATCTCTGGGTGATGTCTGATAGTCTCTACATCAAACCCAGATGTGTCTCTTCTCAGTTTGGAGAAATAAAAAAATTAGGTGCCTCCACACTGCCGGTATACCCTGGTGGAACAAGGAGTCGTGTTAAATGCTATTCTTCACAAAGGTGCGGGAATGATATGGACGCAGCAGTTTATTGGTCCGTTGCAATTCTGAAATATATATGGGGAGCAAGTTAAAATCTAATGTGCTCTTATCCAATGAAATTGAGCTGTTTGTAGTGAGGTGGATGGACCTAGAGACTGTCATACAGAGTGAAGCAAGTCAGAAAGAGAAAAACAAATACAGTATGCTAACACACATATATGGAATCTAAAACAAAAAATTTGTTCTGAAGAACCTAGGGGCAGGACAGGAATAAAGACACAGACATAGAGAACGGACTTGAGGACACAGGGAAGGTAAGCTGGGATGAAATGAGAGAGTGGCATGAACATATATACACTACCAAATGTAAAATAGATAGCTAGTGGGAAGCAGCCGCATAGCACAGGGAGATCAGCTCAGTGCTTTGTGACCACCTAGAGGGGTGGGATAGGGAGGGTGGGAGGGAGACTCAAGAGGGAGGGGATATGGGGATATATGTATATGTATACCTGATTCACTTTGTTATAAAGCAGAAACTAACACACCATTGTAAAGCAATTATACTCCAGTAAAGATATTAAAAATAAATAAATAATGTGCTGTTATCAAAATGAAAGCAAAATTTTCACATGGCATCACATGGGTACTTGTTCAGTAAGTTTATCATGGCATTGTTTTTGGCTCTGGGAGTTGGAATTACCTAGAGGAAATCACTGGGGAAATGGAAAAATAGAATGATTGTTGCATACTATGGAATACAGTGCTATAGTAAAAGTAAGAAACTAAATACTAGACAACAGCATAAACGTATCTCAAAAAGTGTTGCATGAATAAGGTAGATAAACATGTAAATTTTAAAGAAACAGAAATTTAACAAATATTATCCAGTAATTTATTAAGTTTAGGGACATATAGTAAACATATCAAAGAAAATGGCTAGGTAGAAAGTAGAATAAGAGTGGGGAGCAGAGAGAAAGAGACAAATAAAATGAGATAAAATGAAACCAGAGCAGACTTGCATTGATTGCTAATGACAGTGGTCAGTGTACTGCAATGCTGGCTCACCTCTACTCTTAGCAACAAAAGGTGGTAATAAGTAAAAATTCACAAAGAATACATAAACAACACAGTGGTATACAATACGAGACTGCAATTTTCTCACAGCAAAGAGCAAAACATATTTTAAATAGATGTAATGAATTACATATACCAGTTATTTACATAACACAGAGAAGAAATTTTATATAGAAAATTTTCCTTATATTTTGTGGAAACGATGCAAGAGTGCAGACTTTTTGTCCAATAGTCTTCATTGTACATTTATACTCAATATTGAGTGATGGTGTTTGGAATTTCCTCCCTGGAAAATGAGTCCTATAATTCAACACACTAACTGCTTTAGGACTGCGGCCTATATTGGGTTGTGCGTATTTGTCATCTTTTGGTTGAGTTTTGTTTTCCTCATAAAAGCAAGGAAGCTTGCTGCTGGCTCTGCCAGGCTGCTGGATGGTTTTCGAAAATAGACTTGCTTCTGGAACAAAAGTCTAACTTCACTGACCAGGTCAAGTCTCACAACACCAAAGGCATTTATTTAAAGTAGGAAGAACTTAATTATACACATGAGAACATGGTTTCAATGCTATGGTTAGAAGTGTCTGCTGGAAAATCGGCCACTGTAATTTGAGAGTAGAGAGCATACGAAGGTGGGAAAATTGTGGACTTGAACATTTATATTTACGACTTTTCTGTTTTGTGGGTAAAAAAAGTGGATATGGTCTAGCTTAGAAAATTTTTGATAAATTAGAAAAAGGTGATTCTTATAAAATAGCCAATTGGTGTATCAAGTACAAATGCAATCAGGGCCTTTACCACACAAATTAACACTATTTATCAATTCCTGATATTCATAATATTAAATGAGAAAGCACTATGTTGAAATCAAAAGCATTTTGGTGCTAATAAGTTACAAATTCGTATGCAGCTTATCAGTGTTTTACGTTACTTTGAACTAGGTGGAAAAAGTAAATAAAAGTTAAGGAATGTATAGAACTGTATACTTATTTGGTTGCCTAGCCTTTTGCTTACTATAAATGAGAAAAAAGTAAAATAATTTTTCATACCAGTAGGCTTTATTTTACCTGTGGCCAAGATCCTCAAATTGACTTTTTAATTTGAGGTGAAATTCACACAACAAAAAATTAATCATTGTATTTTACTTATTTTTTATTTATTTATTTTTTTTTGCTGTACGCGGGCCTCTCATTGCCGTGGCCTCTCCCGTTGTGGAGCACAGGCTCCGGACGCGCAGGCTCAGCGGCCATGGCTCACGGGCCCAGCCGCTCCGCGGCATGTGGGATCCTCCCGGACCGGGGCACGAACCCGCATTGCCTGCCTCGGCAGGCGGACTCTCAACCACTGCGCCACCAGGGAAGCCCTATTTATTTATTTTTAACATCTTTATTGGAGTATAATTGCTTTACAATGGTGTGTTAGTTTCTGCTTTATAACAAAGTGAATCAGCTATATATATACATATGTTCCCATATCTCTTCCCTCTTGTGTCTCTCTCCTTCCCACCCTCCCTATCCCACCCCTCTAGGTGGTCACAAAGCACTGAGCTGATCTCCCTGTGCTGTGCGGCTGCTTCCCACTGGGTATCAGTTTTACATTTGGTAGTGTCTATTAAAATGAACAATTTAGTGACATTTAGTGCATTCACGATGGTGTACACTCTCCACCTCTATCTCGTTCCAAAACGTTTCTATTACTCCAAAATAAAACCCCATACCTCATAAGCAGTTTCTCCCCATTCTCTTCTCTCCTCTCCCCAGCCCCTGGCAACCACCAAACTGTGTTCTGTCTCTAGGGATTTATATTCTTTGGACATGTCATAGAAAAGGAATCGTACTATATGTGACCTTTTGTGTCTGGGTTCTTTTGCATAGTGTAATGTTTTCAAGGTTCATCCAATGCTGTACACGTATCAGTAGTTCATTCCCTTTTACGCTGAATAATATTTCATTGTATGTGTATATCGCAAGGTATTTATGCATTAATCCACTGATGGACACTTGGGCTTTTTCCGCTTTTTGGCTGTTGTTAAGAAAGTTGCTATGAACATGAGCGTCCATGTATTTGAGTACCTGTTTTCAGTTATTTGGCTATATACCTATGAGTAGAATTGCTGAATCAAATGGTTAATACGATGTTTAACTTTTGAGGAACTTCTTTTTTTCTTTTGAGGCTAAAGAATTTTTAGCACTCTCTCCTCATGACCACTGTGTATGTGTATGTATATGCGTGTGTGTGGGTGTGTATGTGTGTGTGTATGTGTATGCGTGTGTGTGTGTATGGTGAGGGGACTGAGATGTAACAATAGGTAACATCTAAGAAACTACCTGATCATTTAGAGTAAATACCCTTTACCTTTCCTGTATTATTCAAAAACTGTGTTTGGTATATTTAGAAGTGGAGTGAGGGAAAAAAGGTTATTTTAAATCCTAATTTAGTTTTTATTAAACAGGCTTTCAAACGGTTTATATTTTCCAATTTGAATAATTTGAGGTCTAATCTTTTAGCTTCATTTGGCATCTGAAATTTGTCTTTATACACTTAATGATACATTTATTTACTCTTTTAGAATGGCTTAAAAGCAATTTTTAAAACAATAGGTTTAATTAAGCTTAAACAGCAAAACTGGAGGTATATTCTTTAAGAATTAATGTATAACTTTCTTATAGTTCTGCCTCTTCATTAAAAATTATAAAAATACACATGGTAAAAATTAAAGACAACATATTAAGCATTAGTACAAAATAATGAATTATTTAAATAATGACTATCCTTTAAATGAAGACTCTTATTAGGAAGACTTTGATTCCCTCCATTTTTAGTTTTAGTTGTACAGAGGTTCCCATTCTGTGTGATGTATCCATGCGAACCCTTCCCATTCTCTTACTTTATAAGTGCCTTAAAATAATAATGTTATCTATTTTAAAATTAAGTTTATGATACAATTAAATAACTTTAAAATACAATTTTATTATTAGTTAATTAAGATTAATATTAGTTTGAGGTTAAAAATCTATGTATATAGATCAGAGAAAAATCTATGTATATATTACATTTTGTTAAATTCAAAGGTAACAGTTTTATTCTCCTAGGGGTTATAATTTAAGGATCACATCTACTCATTTCTCTCTAGTCACAGTGCTACTTTATGTACTTAATGACTTTGCATTAAGGTCCACAAGTAAAGTACAGCATGGTGACTAGAGTTAATAATACTATCTTGCGTATTTGGAAGTTGCTAAGAGAGTAGATCTTAAAAGTTCTCATCACAAGAAAAGAATTCTGTAACTATGTGTGGTGGCAGATCTTAACTAGACATTATGGCGATCATTTTGCAATATATACAAATATCGAATCATTATGTTGTACACCTGAAACTAATATAGTGTTGTATTTCAATTATACCTTAATTTTAAAAAAAAAAGTTCCCTGAATAGAATGATGTTAAGAAATCTCCAAGATATAAGGAGAAAAAATAGTTTTTAAAATAACACACATATTAAACTTTCTGTAAAAAAAAAAGGGGGGGGGCAAATAATATATATTTATGCTTATTTGTATGTGCTTAAACAAGAAGGATAGACCTATGAATTATACGTAAGAAGTTAATAAGAGCAGTTATGGGTAAGAGTAGGGTAGATAATGATAATGTCTAGTTGGGAGACGGGCGTGAATGGAAGACTTTTCACTGTTCATCTTTTTACAATTTATTGTTTTTGAACCCTGTGAATATATTACCTAGTGAAAATTGTCTTTCATTTATTGTAAACTGTTCAAAAAGCCCACATTTTCAAAGCCAAACTTTTTACCAGATAATGCAGTTATGAAAAGGTTATTCTTAAAGAGAATTACAGTTTTGATTGGTTTTCTTCTCCCCCAAATTCCCTAATAAGAAGCTCACTTTGTTCACTTAAGGATTAATGTGCCTTCTGTAACTTTACCCTAAGATGGGTTTTCCATGTGACATTAACTTATAAATTTTAAGTTGACTAGGAAACCCAAACACAGGTCTGAATTACAAACTTCAGTAGTTTTCTAAGCAGGAAAGACAAGGTGTGCCACTTTATAAAAACAGAAAGGCTGAGTTTACTGTAAATGAAATGATTCATTCTTCCCTGTTGTTTTTGTCCTTCTGAGTAATTCGGATGGCTCACAAAAAGGAGATCAAAGTTGGATTTTGTAGGTTTACCACACAGTATTGTCAATTTACTAGACTGGAACTATGGCTGTCAAAAAGTAAGTGGGGGACTCTCTCCCTGCCACACACACACACCCACACACACACATATATATAAACACTGCACGCCATCCAGGCTTACCTCCTTTGAGCACAGTTTGCTTTATTGCACTTTGCCAATCCTAAGTTTTTTACAAATGGAAGGTTTGGACCAACCCTGTGTGGTACAAGTCTGTTGGTGCCTTTTTTCCAACAGCATTTGCTCATTTTGTGTTTCTGTGTCACATTTTGGTAATTCTCATATTTCAAACTCTTGCATTCTTATTACATTTTTTATGGTGATCTCTGACCAGCAATCTTTGACGTTATTACTGCAAAAAGAGTATGACTAGTTGGAAGCCTCAGATGATGGTTAACATTTTTTAGCAATAAAAGATTTTTTAATTAAGATGTATACTTTTCTTTAGACATAATGCTATTGCACACTTACTAGATTACAGGATAGTGGAACCATTATTTATATGCACTGGGAAACAGAAATTCGTGTGTGACTTGCTTTATTATAGTGGTCTGGAAGCAAACCTGTAATGTCTCCCAGGTATATCTGTACACACTTACTTTGAACTGAATAGGAAGGAACCATTTTTCTTGGAATTAAATTATATATAGTTATTGCTATAATAGAACAGAAACATCTATATCAAACTACTTTAATATGGAGTTCCCACTGCAGTGAGCTTAGGTTACCTGACTGTGGTTAAATTGAATTGTGATTTTCAAAACAAATAATTAGACAAAACAAAAGTGGAGTTTAAAGACTTCCACATGTCAGTCATGAAACTCAGAAAATTAAAGCAATCAATATTTTTCTTTATCTAATTTTAGTTATGGATACAATTATGAAACATATTGAAAACTTGAGGATTAACCTGATTCTGTATTCCAGCTACAGAATTTTAAAAGTTTTGTGACTTAAACTGTTCATCAAATTTTGAAGATTAATGTGCCTACGTACTTCAGATCTAAAAAACAGAGAATATTTCATAGTAATTTAGATATTTACCCCTAACTCTTCAAAGTTGAGAATCGGTCTGTGGTAAAATTAGTATTTTATTTCTGGAACAAACTTTTCACCCGTGACTGACACCTTTTACATAATCTGGACATGAACTATAAGACAGAAAGAAAATATTGCTAAGGATCATGGCTTTGCTACAGTGAAGAAGAGTTTTCTATCTACTTTTCAGCGGGCATTGCAACAGCTATAGAAAATTGCTAAAATCAATGAAATTTCAAGTTTAAAACATGACTTCTAAATAGAACATAAGTGGTATAATAAAATAATATGTATCTATATACCATACACTTAATAAAAGAAGTAGAGTTCATTTTTTAACTAAAACACTAAATTTACTTATTAACAATAAACCAGGAAAAGGGTCTACTAAAACTTTGCTCTTTAATTACAAGGGCAAAGATTGAACTTTGCTTAAGTATATGCAAAAACAGAATGTTCCTCAGACGAGTTACCATTAACTGATGTGCTAACAATTTATTTGTTCTTAAGAGGCATCAACAGGAAGGAGAAACTATTAATTCTACCAAAGCTAACATTTCTTTCACGCCAGAACACACAGAACTGGATTTCTAAGCCTCATCCATGTACAGAATATCAAACACCTGCTAATCATCCTTACTTGGAAAAAAAATCAGATTTTTTTCTGGAAAAAATACAAAAAAAGAAAATCATTTCTAAAGAAAAAAAGGCTACTTAACCGTGTTTGAAAATAATAATATATAAACTTTCTTTGCTAACTGCTGTCATTCCCCAATCCTTTTCTTTCTCTTTTCCCTATTCAAACTATTGTATTATACTTAAAAACTAAATAAGATGCTCTTAGTTGATTTTTGCTGCGATCTAACAGAATCCCAGTCTTGTTTGTGACAGCAGTCGGCCCAGTTGAAAATGATCGATTCCCCAAACACTCTTGTATCTAAGAGTCAACATAGTTCAGGCCAGTGAGATATAAGAAGTGTATTGAATGGGACTTCTGAGAGAAGTATCTTGTGTAAGTTTGTGATAAAAAGATTAAAAACCTGTTTCTTTTTTTTCCTCTCTCTTTGAATGGAATGGTTAGAGTTCAACAGTTGTTTTAAACCAAATTTTAAGATGATAGAGTGGTGAGCTGGAAAGAGACAGGGAATCATCCTATGATCCCGTACTTCCTAGCTCTAGACTTCTTTCATCTCCTGTAATGTTGTGTTGTTTTCTGTCAAATGTGCCTAAATCTGATACTAATACAGTGTTCCTCTGCTTTTCTACAATGCCCGTACCTTTATCACGGTACATTTTTCAGTGTTAAAATTACCGATTCATTGTACTAGACCAGATTTTTAATTTCACGGAGCAATATTTTTTTCTTTAATAAATCAGGTAATAAAAATATCCTAACATCAAATTCACTTCTTAGCATCATTTCATGAATGAAATAAAAGGTAGAAATGACATTTCTACCAAAGAGATGACTACATATGTATATTTTAAAGAATTTAGATCTATGAAAGTCTTGCAACTTTGTCTTCCCAGACCGCTTAAAATTTTTCATAAAGAAGCAGGCGCCTTATCCACATAGCATTTTTTGGGAATCACTGTACTCGGCTATGTGTTTCTCAGGGAAGGCTCACTATATTGTTCTCCTCAGCATAGCATCTATGCTCAAGATATATTTGCTGAATGACTGAATCACCCAAAGAAAAATCTACACCCAAAGAGAAAAAAGAAAAAGAAAGAAAAAGTCATCTCTTTTCCTTTACTGTGGCCATGTGAAAATAATTTAAAATGTTCCGTGCTGATTAGTGCAAAAATGAAAATGATAATTTGTCTGTTGGATTGTTTGTAAAATCTTGTCACTCTGAGAAGGAAAGCCCATTGTCTGTTGGTAATCCATTCCCATATCTATCCTTCTTCACTGACAGGAGGCTGAGTCCTCGAAGGCCACAGGGCCTGCTGCCTACAATATAACTTTACACACTGAGCCTCCCTCTGTGGGCTTTAGTTTCCTGCTCTCTGAAAGAGAGACGATGCACCAGACGATCTTATAGTCATTTTCACTCTGGCCTGCTATGATTATATATCCAACTTAATCCTCTTAGGCTGTGGTGTAAGTCTCTTCTTTCCTTTTCTAACCTCCAGGGAGATGGAGATCACAGTCTCTGTGTGCTTGAAAATCATTGCTAAATTTATCCTTCGATATTCCTAGGCAACCTGAATTACCTCATTTCCTCTGTTTTTTTATTTTCTTCCCCATGCTCCCTTAACTGTAGAACCTAAATTGAATATAATGACTTAAGAATTTATGAATAATATAATGGAAGGTGGGTAGGTGTGATGCCTGTATTTTACATGTCCTAGCGCTCTGCTCATGCGTGATGTGGATAGCAGAGAGAATTAGTAGTCAATATTAAAACTGGTCCTGTACATGGAAAAAATGCTGAAAATATGGTTATTAAAAGCAATCTTAACTATTTACTTCTATGCTCTCCACCAAACTTTACAATACTGCATTAGAATATGGATGTGTGTGTTTCCGTCATTTATTTTGAAAGTAGAGTGAGGAATGCCACCTGAGGATGACTGCAATGTTGTTCTGTAATTCTGCTTTAAAAAAAACAGTGTATTCTAAAAACATTAGGGAATAATATCCATGGAAGTTTGGAACAACGTATAAAGACAGAGAGAGCAAAAGAAGAGCTCAAGAACAAAGTTTATCTTACTGTTCCCTTAGGATATTTCCCATTTCTACTGCACAATTGACGAAACTTTATTTATTTTTAAACTTTTGCACAAAGGCCCTCAGAATTCAACAATAGTTCTCAAAGTATGAAGGTAATTCATCTAACTAAAACTCATTTAGAAATATCAGCGACATCAGAGAACAATAGCAAACTAATTGGAGTGAAGAGATGCTTTGCAGAAGGGCTCTGGGCTTTGTCATATCTCAGATCTGTGGAGGCAGAAGAAATATTCATATTAATGAATCCAAAATAGATCGAATATTCCTTAGCATACATATTTCTCTGGGGCTGTTTTCCTTCGTTGATGGTGTGTCTTTCTCCTGTGTGTTTACACAAACACAGACACTGAAGGTGCTGAGTTCTGCCCTGGTGCCTCTTTTCCCTCAGGCTCCCTCCCTAGATCAAAGGACAACACTGTGGTTAAAAGGGAACTAAATTATTTTCAAGGCAGAGAAAAGGGTAGTTCTGGTGTATACCCGTGAAACTGTTGCTTAACAGTCCATTCACTCCTAAGACATTAAATAGTCTACCAACACACATTCTGATTTCATATTGCCAGCATCCAGCTTGGTCCACAGGACCAATATGGTGCTATCATTTATTTACATTGTGATCTCCAGCATCTATACTTATAAATCAGGGCAGATCAGAAGTAGAAGGGATTCTAAAACCATTTTATGAAGTTCCCTTTCCACATCTATAGAATGGGAATAAAATGGGAATAATATTAATCTGTGTTTTAGATAGCTGCTGAGAGAAATAACTGAGCCTACATAAAGCAGAATAGTACCTATCCCACAGGTCTGTTTTAAGGATTTAAATGGCATCCTATTTGTAAAGGACATTTTTAAGTGACATCTTATTTCTAAATAAAGTAAAACATTACTCAGTACTCAACAAATATTACCTAATAATTTCCCCATGATACTACCCCTGATGTTGTTTCTAACGTTGATGGCAGCCTGTACTTTCAAGGAGTTTTTGTCCAACCTAGGCTGCAAACACACACCCAGATCATTTTTTAAAAATGACATAGTACGAGGACTCGAGATGTGCACAGAGCATTAGGGAAGCTCCACACAGGTGCATTCATCCGTTTGGCTTGCTCTGGGCTTAGTTTAAAAGTGAAGTCAGGAAAGAGTCAATTTGTTGGATCACCTAATCATTGTCTTCTTGCATATTTCTGCATCTTTTTGTCTTGAAAAGCCCAAACTGGCAAAGCAGCTAGAATTTATGTGGGGAACACAATATTAGCTGTGTTACTACTAAGCCTGAAGAGACGATGGTAATAATGAAGCTGTCAAGAGATTATAAGCATGAGGAATACAAGGCTTTGGTAACAAAAATTCATGCAGGTGTATTGCCTTAGGCAGAGGAAGGAGGCGTATTTAACCCTTTTTCTAAAAGAGAAATATAGCTGCAAACATAGAGAAACAAGACTGGTTTTTATGAAGACAGGTGGTGTTGTCCTTGATGTTACAAACTTTCAACCTGACTTGCTTCTTAGAAATTTTTCTTGTTCTGCAGTGGCTGGGAGTTTGTTAGGGCCCAGAATAAGCAAAAATGAAACGTTCACATGGCCTCAGCAATTAGAAAATAGTAGCATGAGTCCTTGGTGTAGGTCAGGGCCTCCTTGAAACATATGCCATGTTCCCAAAGGCTCCTTGTGTTCCCTAAGGTTCCTCTATAGGAAAAGATCAGTTCCAAGGGTAGCCATGCAACTTTGGAATGAAAATCACACTGCTGGGTCCTTCCTTAGACACAGGGAATTAGAATTGATAAGAATTAGAGATGTGATATGGAAATGTATATTTTTAACAAGTTCCCCCAGGTAATTTTGATGCTTTGCCAAATGTAGCCATTGTTCCAAATTCATTTTATGTAGTTATTGCCTCTCTGATACGATAAAAAGACATAAATTGGAAGGATAGCCAGAAAGTGACAATAACTTATTAACCTAAATTTTTAGAGAAAAAAGTGTTAATTCAGTAAAAAAATCGCTTTAAAAAATTACTTTGAAATCCCAATTAAAACTCTTCCAATTAAAAAGAAATCAATAGGTATATGAATTCTATTGTACTTCATTATGAAGAGCTTTAGGTATGAAAATAATATCAAGAAAAGACAAACCCACATAAGTGAGTTCTTTATAACAAATTAATCTTTAGTTGTAGAGTATCCATTTAATACTATAAGCACATTAAGCAATGTCAGATGTAAGAGAATCTCTTTGGGCTTAATTTCCCTTAATGGATTTTGCTGGAAAGCCATAGAGTAATTCTAATTCATATTAAATTCCCAAAGGACACAGATAGCCCAGAGTTATCAAGTTAAATGCAAATAATCCTATAATACTTTTAGTATTTGAAACTGATGTGATATTGAAATTTGGATCTCAATTTAAAGGACTTATTTAAATTGCTTATCAAATATCCATTTGCTATTAATTTCCTAAATGTCAAATACCACTTTAATTTTGAAGGCCAATATTATTTTATAAATATATGTGTGTATGTGTATGAATAAATGTATGTGTATATATGTATATACATATATGTTACCTTGTTTTTCAGAATGCCTTTGAAATTATGACATTAAGTTTGTAAAATCCTGTTTGGTAACATTTCATATCAAGGGATAAGTAATTGGTATAATTTGTCAGTATCAACTCTGTTCAATATAATAAGTGAATTCTGATTCTAATATTCAAAATATACAGTATTTAAGGCAATGACCACATGGTTTTCTATCCTCATTTAAGTTAGTTTTTGACAGTGGTACCATAAAAAAAAATCTATTCATTAATTCAGAAAAAAATACTCATGCATTCTCTCTTCCACTCACTCTTGAAAAGGCTCTTATCAATGTCACCTATAACCTACACCAGTAATTCTCAAAGTGTGGTCTGCAGACCAGCAATATCAATATCATCAAGGAACTTGCTGGAAGTATACATTCTCAAGCTGCTCTCAGACTTAATCAGAAAGTCTGTGTTCTAGCAGTCTATGTTTTAGCCTGTCCTATAGGCGTCCTTGATGACACTAAAGTTTGAAAACCAGGCTCTGTTGAAAGCCAGTGGTCAACATCACCTCTTCATCTTACTTGATTTTCAGGAAGAAATGTCACAATCGACAACTTACAAATTAAAAAAAAATTTATTTAATTATGAAATATCACAGAAGTATAAGAATAATACAAAATACTCATGACCTCACTCCTGCAACTTACCACACATTAAAAGTTTTGCCATACTTGATTCAAATAATTGTTTGAAAAGAAATGCTTCAGATTCTGGTGAAAGCCACTACCTTACCCGAAACCTTTTCTTTCTTTTTTAAGGTAATCGCTAACCTAAATATGTGTACATCCATTCGATACATGTTTTTATACCTTTATTACCTATGTATATGTCCATAAATAAATAGAACGATTTAGTGTGTTTTAAAATTTTATCTAAACAAATAAATCTTTACAGTTTGCTTTTTTCACTCAAAATTATGTTTTTGAAATCTGCCGATGAACATATATTGCAATTTAGTTTGTTCTTCTTAAATATTATATACTGTTTTATATTATGAACAATTATTTATAAATTTTTTATCAATTCTCTACTGGTAGAAATTATTTTTTTTTTCTAATAAGTGATGCTTCAATAAACATTCCTGGAATTGTCTTTGTGTGTACCTGTGTGATGTTTTCTAAAAAATAATTATATAAGTTTCTATGTATATAATTATAAATATTTTATATTTATATGGTATATTATAAAATTTTAATGATATGTATATATTTTAATACATATTAAATATAATATTTAACTATTATAGCTGTATTACATTTAAGTATTTAATATTAAATATTTAATGTTCAGTATTGAAAATATTTTAAATTTCTATTTTAAATACTTAATATTTAAAATAATTTATAATAACTGTAGATATAAAATCTGGTTTGAGGTATATGTGCAGGCCTGCCACAAATACAGCTCCAGGGGCTACAATTTACATTTTCTTTTATGTAAACACTGCCCCCTAGAGCTGTGTACTCCGCACCCTAGGCACCTGTAGAAACTTCACTAGACATTGATAAATGCTCATAAATATACAAACGTGTTATCTGGAATGGTGTCCTTCACCATTATTCTTTTCATTAAAATTATTTTAGTTAACTTTGGACCTTTAATATTCCATATGGATTTAAAAATGACTTTTTTCTTTATTTTTATTTTTTTATTTTTGTATTGAAGTATAGTTGATTTACAATGTTGTGCTAGTTTTAGGTATACAGCAAAGTGATTTAGTTTTATATATACATATATTCTTTTTCAGAGTCTTTTTTTGATTTTTTTATTAGAATTTCATTATATTTTTATAGATCGATATGGGGAGAATTGATATATTTATTACACTTCATATCCCTACATGTATTCATCTGTTGAGGTCTTTGTGCTTGTGGATAAAGTTTTGCCCCACCAGCCTGCATGTTATTACTTGGATGTCATCGTGGTAGGGTTCCTGAGTTGGCTTACCTGTGTATGTGTGCAGGTCTGCAGTTGGCTGAGTCCTAAAGGTAGCTTTTTGCAAAACTGAAGTACAAGCTAAGAAAGGCAGGCAAATCAGGAGTCCTTTTAGCCTTTGTATTTATTGATTCATCTTGTTCTTTAGTCTCTTTCAATACTGGGTCTCTGTGACATGACCAGGGATATTATAAAGAAATTTTATCAGGGCCCACCTAAGCATGAATATTCTTTGATTCAGTTATTTCTACCACAAATCACCTTTTGGTCTTACCTCAGGGTGAACTTTCTCCAGGGTTTCCTTTCTTAGGAAAAGTTGCTTTGAAAACTGGGCTGAATTTGGAGGAAGGTTAGCTACGGGGTGATGATGCCATGTAGATCACCACTTTCTATTACCTACAGAAGAAGAAATCTTGAACTTAGATCTGGAAGAAACCATATGCTGTAAACCTATCCCTTCTACAGATTAAAAGCAAGGCAAAGAAACAAATGAAACCCCCTTGACCCCTAGCCATATATACTGTTTACAAAGGACACAGCTGGTAATAAGGAAGAAGCCCTCTGCAAAAATGCTGTGAGAGTGGGAGGCTGCCTGACATGGTATGGTTTGGTTTTAGTTTTCTATTTTCACCCAGCAGCTCCTGGCTCGGAAGCTAGCTACATCAATAATATTCTCTCAGGAAGTTCAAGGTAGAGAAAAGTCAAGCTCCTGGGACTTTACTGTTTGTGGGATTTTACTCATGGATACGGCAAAACTGCCTCTTCCTAAGAGCCCTAAAATACTGCATTTGTACAAAGTACTTTTCTCAGCTAAGTTCTTTAAGGATTTTTTTCTGTCATTAAAAATACCTGACTCGAATGGCCATCCTCAAAAAATCTAGAAACAATAAATGCTGGAGAGGGTGTGGAGAAAAGGGAACCCTCCTGCACTGTTGGTGGGAATGGAAATTGATACAGCCACTATGGAGAACAGTATGGAGGTTCCTTAAAGAACTAAAAATACAGCTACCATACGACCCAGCAATCCCACTGCTGGGCATATACCCTGAGAAAACCATAATTCAAAAAGAGGCATGTACCACAATGTTCACTGCAGCACTATTTACAATAGCCAGGACATGGAAGCAACCTAAGTGTCCATCGACAGATGAATGGATAAAGAAGATGTGGCACATATATACAATGGACTATTACTCAGCCATAAAAAGAAATGAAATTGAGTTATTTGTAGTGAGGTGGATGGACCTAGAGACTGTCATATAGAGTGAAGTAAGTCAGAAAGAGAAAGACAAATACCATATGCTAACACATATATATGGAATCTAAAAAAAAAAAAAAGTTCTGAAGAACCTAGGGGCAGGACAGGAATAAAGATGCAGACGTAGAGAATGGACTTGAGGATATGAGGAGGGGGAAGGGTAAGCTGGGATGAAGTGAGAGAGTGGCATGGACATATATACACTACCAAATGTAAAATAGATAGCTAGTGGGAAGCAGCCACATAGCACAGGGAGATCAGCTCAGTGCTTTGTGACCACCTAGAGGGGTGGGATAGGGAGGGTGGGAGGGAGGGAGACGCAAGAGAGAAGAGATATGGGAACATATGTATATGTATAGCTGATTCACTTTGTTATAAAGCAGAAACTAACACAGCATTGTAAAGCAATTATACTCCAATAAAGATGTTAAAAAAAAAAAACCTGACTGACATATTGGTAATTAACTGTTCACATAGCTCTAGACTGGATGGGGAAAGTATAAAAAATCCCCGCATCCTGTTTTTTTCTCTCACTCTGGTTATTAATACAAATGAAGACTTAGATCAAGGAAAGTTAGGATCACTGTTTGTTTGACAATTAACTAAAACATGCTCACTTTCTAAAGTATTTACTTGGAGTCTTCAAAATTTTAGTTACATTAGCAAGCAACTACATGAATGCCGCAAAACGGAGGAAAGATTTATTACTATTTCCTCAATATAATCTCCTAGAGACTGACTGACCCAATATAAGCTTAAGATAAAATTGAAAACAACTCCCTATTTAAGTAACATTTTATTCTATTTACCAATTCCTTATTATACGAATCATAAATTATTTCTTTGATTTTAAATAAAGAGAAAAATGCCAGTGGAAGATATTAGAAGTACCATACATCAAAGCAATACTTCAAAAAGCTTTGAAATCACTGATCTAAAAGCCTTGAAATTACTGACCTAATTAGTCATAATAATCATGTACTTAAGGAAATAGCTGTATTTTCATTTTCACACTGGACAAGCTTTATTCAACACAAAGGTAAGGATTTTGTTCTGTGAGTAAAACATATCCCTATTCTTTTCACTAGGACAGAATATGTTAATTTTCTCTTGCCTCTTTTAATCACTACATTTATAAAAGAAAATATTCCAACTTAATATTTTTTCCAAGTAGCCTTCCTTATATTTCACACAATATTTGGAAAGTAAAAGAAGAAAATTATTTTTACAAATGTTCATGAAAACAAAGACATACATACCAAAGGGGCCATTCCAGAAAGGTATGTTAAGTAATTCTTTTAAACAGTCACTGAAGAACAATACCAAAAAGTTTTGCACACAGTTAAAGCAATAAATTTAAATGAACCCATGACCTTTGATCTGTACAACCCAAAGTATATCTGTGGTGTGCATATTGGAGGTGGGAGCAGGCAAAAAGGAAAGGTATAGAAACTAAAAATAAACACAAAGTAAATCTATAGTGGTGTAAAAACATGTCCCCAGATTCTTTGACAGTCCTTCCATCAAGAATTGGGACTTATGTTCCCTCCCCTCCAAACTGTGTGGGACTTTATAACTGCCTTGACAAATACTGTACAATGTAATACAAGGGACATGGCAATGCTGTGGCTTCTGAGGCTTGGTTTGAAAAGGCCATGTAACGCGGCTGGCATCTCTGGAGACACTTGCTCTGAGAGCCTTCACTCACCACGTGGAAAGACTGCATTCAGAGCCTGGAGCCCATGAAGAGAGAGAAAGAGAGACCCACAGAGCTCTTTGTGTCTTCCCAGCCCAAGTACCAGATACCTGAATGACGAATCCAGAGATGACCCCTACCACTCTATCTGACTGCAATCCAGTGAGAGACCCTGAGCAAACTGTCTACCTGAGCCCAAATCCCAGATTTGCAAACAAAATAAATGGTGGTTATTCTTTTAAGCCACTGTTTAGGATGGCTTGTTACACAGCAGTAGAAAGATCAGTATGTGATAAAATTAGCATACTCGTTGTAGGTGAACGTAAAATAATAACACTTTCTCACCACTGCTATGCAGAACTACCATATAACCTCATATAAATTAGATGTCAACCTAATAATAAAAACATATTCAAGGTAGATGCTGACATAATTTAGTTTCTAACAGTGGAAATATTATCATTTGTTTTCCTTATGTTATTAATACCAATAATTGCTGTGATTTCAAGGTTACCATTTCTCTATTTTTATAACATACTTTTAGAATAGCACTACTAATTGAGATCAGGATGCAAGAATATGATTTATTCTATATTTTTCTTGCTGAAAATAAGTAGTTCTTTATTTATCTGTCAAAGTTCTTCCCTAAGAAAATTGTGTTTCCTTATTATAATTTCCATTAACTTATTCTATGTAATATTCTTTCTCGATGGAATTATTGGTTTAAAATGCCTCCATCATCTTTTTTAAATTTATTTTTGGCTGTGTTGGGTCTTCATTGCTGCGCAGGCTTTCTCTAGTTTTGGAGAGTGGGGGCTACACTTCATTGTGGTGCGCGGGCTTCTCATTGCAGTGGCTTCTCTTGTTGCAGAGCACGGGATCTAGGTGCATGGGCTTCAGTAGTTGCGGCACGTGGGCTCAGTAGATGTGGCTCGCGGGCTTAGTTGCTCTGCGGCATGTGGGATCTTCCCAGACCAGGGCTCGAACCCATGTCCTCTGCATTGGCAGGCAGATTCTTAACCACTGCACCACCAGGGAAGTCCCCCATCTTCTTTCAATAACTGCTGGTTTTCATGATTATAGATCTGTTTTCCTAAATTAGGTGCAATGTAAATATAAGACTTAGTTATATTTCTATACAGATTCACTGTTATCCTCCTTTAGCTTTATATATAGTCAATCCTTATTTCTAACTACAGTAAAATGCAAAATAAAAATCCAGATGCTATATCATTATTCTTTTGTTATCACACCATTTTCTCTCATTTGTTGCTTTTTAAAAAATTTTTATTGAAGTATAGTTGATTTACAATGTTGTATTGGTTTCAGGTGTACAGTAAAGTCAATCAGTTATATATATACATATATCCACTGTTTTTTAGATTCTTTTCCCATATAGATCATTACAGAGTATTAAGTAGAGTTCCCTCTGCTATACAGTAGGCCTTTATTAATTATCTGTTTTATATATAGTAGTGTGTATATGTCAATCCCAATCTCCCAGTTTATCCCCCTTCCTCCCTTTCCCACTGGTAACCATAAGTTTGTTTTCTACATCTGTGACTCTATTTCTGTTTTGTAAATAAGTTTGTTTGCATCATTTTTTTTTAGATTGTACATATAAGCTATATCATATGATATTTGTCTTTCTCTGTCTGACTTAACATCACTCAGTATGACAATCTCTAGGTCCATCCATGTTGCTGCAAATGGCATTATATTATTTTGTTCTTTTTTATGGCTGAGTAATATTCCATTGTATATATGTACCACATCTTCTTTATCCATTCCTCCATCAGTAGACATTTAGGTTGCTTCCATGTCCTGGCTATTGTAAATAGTGCTGCAGTGAACATTGGGGTGTATGTATCTTTTCAAATTATGGTTTTCTCCAGTGTAATTGCTGGGTCATATGGTAGCTCTATGTTTAAGTTTTTTAAGGAACTTCCATACTGTTCTACATAGTGGCTGTACCAATTTACATTTTCACCAACAGTGTAGGAGGGTTTCCCTTTCTCCATACCCTCTCCAACATTTATTGTTTGTAGATTTTTTGGTGATGGCCATTCTGACTGGTGTGAGGTGATACCTCATTATAGTTTTGATTTGTATTTCTCTAATAATTAGTGATGTTGAACATCTTTTCATGTGCCTTTTGGCCACCTGTATGTCTTCTTTGGAGAAATGTCTATTCATATCTTCTGCCCATTTTTTGATTGGCTTGCCTGTTTTTTTTTGATATTGAGCTGCGTGAGCTGTTTGTATATTTTGGAGATTAATCCCTTGTTGGTCATTTCTTTTGCAAATATTTTTTCCCATTCTGTGGGTTGTCTTTTCGTTTTGTTTATGGTTTCCTTTGCTGTGCAAAAGCTTTGAAGTTTCATTAGATCCCATTTGTTTATTTTTGTTTTTATTTTCAGTACTCTGGGAGGTGGATCCAAAAAGATATTGCTGCAATTTATGTCAGAGTGTGTTCTGCCTATGTTTTCCTCTAAGAGTGTTATAGTATCTGGCCTTACATTTAGGGCTTTAATCCATTTGAGTTTATTTTTTCGTATGGTGTTAGAGAGTATTCTAATTTCATTCTTTTACATGTAGCTGTCCACTTTTCCCAGCACCACTTATTGAAGAGGCTGTCTTTTCTCCATTGTATATTTTTGCCTGCTTTGTCATAGCCTAGTTGACCATAGGTGCGTGGGTTTATCTCTGGAGGTTCTATCCTGTTCCATTCATCTATATTTCTGTTTTTGTGCCAGTACCATACTGTCTTGATTACTGTAGCTTTGCAGTATCGTGTGAAGTCAGGGAGTCTGATTCCTCCAGCTCCGTTTTTCTTCCTCAAGATTGCTTTGACTATTCAGAGTCTTTTGTGTTTCCATATACATTGTAAAATTTTGTATTCTAATTCTGTAGAAAATGCCTTTGGTAATTTGAAAGGTATTACGTTGAATCTGTAGATTGCTTTAGGGTAGTATAGTCATTTTGACAATATTGATTCTTCCAGCCCAAGAACATGGTATATCTCTCCATCTGTTTGTGTAATCTTTGACTTCTTTCATCAGCACCTTATAGTTTTCTGAGTACTGGTCTTTTGCCTTCTTCGGTAGGTTTATTCCTAGGTATTTTATTCTTTTTGATGCAATGGTACATGGGATTTTTTCCCCTTAATTTCTCTTTCTGATCTTTTGTTGTTAGTGTATAAAAATGCAAGAGATTTCTGTGTATTAATTTTGTATCCTGCCACTTTACTGAATTCATTGATGAGCTCTAGTAGTTTTCCAGTAGTGTCTTTAGGATTTTCTATGTATAGTATCATGTCATCTGCAAACAGTGACAGTTTTACTTCTTCTTTTCTAATTTTGATTCCTTTTATTTCTTTTTCTTCTCTAATTGCCATAGCTAGAACTTCTAAAGCTATGTTGAATAAAAATGGCAAGAGTGGACATCCTTGTCTTGTTCCTGATCTTAGAGGAAATGCTTTCAGTTTTTCACTGTTGAGAATGATGTTAGCTGTGGGTTTGCCGTATATGGCGTTTATTAATTTGAGGTAGGTTTCCACTATGCCCACTTTCTGGAGAGTTTTTATCATAAATGGATGTTATTTGTTTATTTTTTGTACAAGTTAAGATATTGTAAGGATTTCACTTGCTTCCAGACACTTGAGCAGATCAGACGTTTAATTGAATCTCAGGGTCTGAAATCAACCACGTTAAGTTTAAGTCTTGTAGTAGTTAGCTTTTATGGAGTAACAAATCATTTCACAAATCAGGGGATTAAAACAACCACGGTTTATTTAGCTCCTGATTGTTTAGTTGGGTAATTGGGTTGCCTGAGCTGGGCAGTTGTTTCGGTCTGGGCTGGTTTCTCAGACATGCATGCCAGTAGAATTACATGCTTAATATAAAATTGATACTTTACCAAACACATAATTCCTTTCAATTTAAGCTTTTAATTTCCACTTAGTTGCAGAGAGAAGGCAAAGAAGTTCTCACAGTTAATGTGACTTGATGACTTGAGACAATTTTCTGTATAAAGAGAATAATCCTTTAAAAACACTATGGTTGTTAATGAAGGAGAAATATTCATTGATCAATCATCCCTAGTCTAATAAAACAATATTAAACAGAAACAAGAAAAATAAATTGTTGCCTTAAGAATCATTAAATAAATTAATTTTGATGAGAGGGTTGCTTCTTTTAGAAGCTTCTTTCCATCCTCTAAACTTTTTGCACCAAATTCTTTCTTCTGTGGTACTTACTGCCAATTCATGCTTTACAGAAAGATTCTACTATGATTCGGCCATAGAGAGAGAATTCTTTATTAGTCAGAATTTATTCTTCACTGAAGAATTTGCTTTCATACTGTGTTGCAAATTTCTGAGGCAGCAAAACTCATTGGAAAAATACTGTGTAAAAAGTTAAAGAAGCCTAAAATGATGTTCCTGTATAGAAGATTAAAAATTCTCTGCTCCAACCATTCACTGCTTTGAAGAGAAAAAGAACGTATTTCTATCTCACATGTAGATTACAATTAAAAGCAGAGAACCACCATGCCAAATTTCATTTATTCATATACCACCTTATATGAGGATCAACTGTACTAACAATATTTTTCTGTAAATTGACTCACTTCTTAAAATCAATCCTACATTAATCTCATTCTAAACAATAATGTTTATGAAATGACAAACTGTTAGTTATTTTCTTATATGACCATTAACACATGATTATTAATAGAAGATTACTGTATAAATCATCTAAGATAACTTACATAATACCCTTAGTAGGTATATTATATCTTGAAAAACACTAATTAAAATGTTCACAACTGAGAATTAAGAGCAAGATTTTCCTTTCCCTGGTACCACATTCAGTAAGAAAAGTTGTAGTAATGATAGTGAATATTGATAGTAAATTCATAGTAATGGAAGTGATGTGGAGTAATTTGTTTAGTTCTCAGAACCATATTTTTAAACCATCATGGATAAACTAGAGCATGTTTCTAATCAAAATTTTAAAAATTAGACCATTTTACAAGTCACAGATTTTCCTGCAACTAAAAATAGTCAAGTACAGGTAGAATGAATAATTGCCAAAGAGGTGTGCGTGGACTACAAGCATTAATAGATATGTTCTAGGACTCCTTGCAATATTCATATACTATCACTTTCTCATTGTTTTGGGCTGCTGAAAAATAACTATGATTTTTAATATAGGTGTTATTAAAATCCATTGTTTGATGTATTTCACAGCAAAGAAAATTTCAGGAATCTATTGTGGTTCTTCCTTAAAATGTTTAATAACAATATAACTATAATAATTTCCTAAAGTACAGTTTTTCAGTTATACAAATATTTGTTTCTTTTTCATATTGTAAGTGTAAAGTTTTGAGTTAAGTACGTCAACACAGTCATTTGCACTATATACTTTTTTTTAGTTAATCCGTTTTAACTGACAAGCCAGATGCTACACAACAGATGGCTTATAAAATCACTTTGACCTTCCAGTAGTAGAAATTTTATGAATCATTAGATGAGTCACTTGATAATCTATGCAAGTAATATAGCTATATCTGTATTTCCTCATTCAACAAAATGTAATTTGAATGAAGTGATATATTATGTAAGAGTGATATACTAAAAGACAATTCAAATCTCAAAAAATTTTTTTCAAATTCACATTATTTTTGAATTATACCAATTTTAGCTAAAGTACAGTTCAGTTTCTGTCTCCCTCCAAACTTGAATCCTATCCTTCACTTCTCAAAGAAAAGGTGCAAGGGGTAGGATTTACATCAATATGTTGGGTTTGATGTGACCTAGGTATAGTTTCCCAAGTGTGTATTGGACTACAGTATAGAAATAAAATGTATTTATACTGGGCTTGTACCACTACATTTTACATCAGATCAAGAAGGTACTGGTAAAACAAAGTAAATTGAATATTTTCTGTGTGTGTGTGTGTGTGTGTATGTGTGTGTGTATGAAACCTGTGCTCCAAACCAGTAAAACTTAAAGTTTGCACTTATATAACAAACACAGAAACATCTAAATTAAGCCAGAATAACATACAAAAGAAAACTCCTTTGAATTTTGAATATGAACACGTTGTGATAAAATATTTTAATTAATAAATAACTGATCATTAAGTAAGGTGTGCTCTTGTTTCTGAAATGAATTTGATATTATTTTGCATATCTCATAATAAGTAATTCATCTCCTAAAAAAAATGTATGGCTGTAAAAATGTATTTTAATTATTGTTACCTCACTTTATTCCATTTTTATCAGAAGTGACATTGAATGTTACTAAAGTTGGAAAACTGTTTCTTTTAAGTCAGTCTATCTAGTCAGTATTAACCCAAAGGAGAATAAATTTCAAGTTATGTGTCATTTATAGTTGTTTTTGAAACATGCCAAGTAATTCACAGTAGAGATTTTATGCAGTTAGCCCAATCTGTGATTCAGGTATTTCTTCTAAATTGCAAATTATTTAAATTTCAAATATTTATGTGTTGTATTGTCTTTAAATAAGTATATCTTTCAGTGCTCTAAAATTAGAATGAGATGATAGTTGTATAAATCTGTACATATACTAAAAACCATTCAATTTTACAATTTAAATAGGTAAATTATAAGGTGTATGAATTATATCTCAGTAAAGTTGTTTAAACATTTTTTTTCGTACATCTGATATATGGTACCAAACTGTATGGGTTATCATACAGTTCGCTCTACCCCCTTGCTATTTCTCATGACTGTATCTTTGTTTATTCTCTCCCACTCAGGCACCCTGCTTTGTACATATCTTTATTATGAACGACCATGTAGATTTTTCATAATTACTTAATATCTATTTTCTTTACTAAAGTGTATGTGAGCATTTGACAATAGAGTTTTTGGTTTCTTTTTATATTCTTAATGCTTAGCATGGTAAATAATACATGATAATAAATGTTTGTTGAACAAATTAACTCATTAAGGAGTTAATTATTATTAATAGCTTTAAATTTAATAACACTAAAAGTGGAAATGCAAAGTTACTACACATAATATGAAAAAAACAGAAGCCAAATGTTGAATATATGGATAGGTTTCAAGTTACATGGATATAAACGTACACATTCCACACTAACATGACTCGACGTTTCAACATCCTCTCTGTACCAAGCTTACTCCAAAATATGACAGATCAATTTTCTGGAAAGCCTGTTCTTGCTGCAATGAAAGTCTGGAAAAAATAATTACAACTATGAAAATTACATTTGGAGCCCTGCCAACTTTTGGTTTCTCCCATGAGAAATGCTTCATGAGTATATTTGATAATTTCTATATATCACCACCCAAAATTTGGCAGATTTCCTAGGCAGGCAGGAACATATACCAGAATGTCCAAATCAGAGAAAAAGAATTAGTGATGCTATAAAACAAATAAATAGGCTATATTCTGTTAATAGGTTAACAGTTTGAGTAAAAATTCCCCCTTTATCATGTGAGTTAAATATTTAACATGTAGTATAGATTATGAGATATTTGATGTGCTGTTATGTTCATGATAAAGTGTCACTGAAACACACCAATGTAATTGACAAATTTAGCCAGATCTTTTGAAAGAAAATACATTTAATTTTAAATTTAGTTCTTTTAAATAAATCAATACTTTGGACTACTACAATTTTAGAAATTTCCAACTTTGTTGATTCCATCTGGTAGATTTATAGATCTCTTTTTTAAAAAAACCGCCTAAACGTCACTCTCTTCCATTTGAAATCCAGCCATCTCTTAAACAGGAAATGGAAACTGAAAGCAGTGCAAAGTGGCTGTAAAACAGTGGAACCCAGTTATATAATAATTCATTATTAAACAGATTTTATTCCACAATTTAAAATATTATAAAAACATGGTTATGTGCATTAAAATCTACTCTTACATGATTATGATTTCCTATTGTATAGCGCAGCTATTCTGTAACTATAGAATTATACATATTGTCTACTATAATTATGATAATGATGAACTCAGACTTCCCCCCAAAAAAGTGTCAACCAAATGAAAGAAAAATTTATTTTGTGAGAGAACAAGTGTGAAATTTTTAGGACTCAGGTAAAAGAAAATCTCATTGCAGACAGTCACTTGGAATAAATACTAATTGCTTGGCATTGAGATGATAATTAGGTACACCGTAACACACTACTATAACATCTTCACTGATATCATCGTAGAAACCAATGCATTCATAAATATTTTTGTGAAAAATATATGTTCCTAAAACATCTGCTTACATTTTAGTTTATCAATTTTTTTCTAATTAATGAAAAAAGAGAAACTCATTTCCTTTTAACCATTATGTATTCCATATTAAATGCTATTACTTAAAATGCCACATTGGATCATTTTCAATAAAAACACAATACAAAATTTGTATACCCTTTTCCATTTTATCAGGAAGAAAGAGATTCTCAGCAAACACTTTGCTTGGCGGGCGATATTGTGACTCTGAATCATTGGCAGGTGCTAATTAGCAAAAGAGAAGGCGGTTTGCAGTAAACACCTTTCTCCATAGAGAAAGTGTTGGGCTGCAAAACCCGACTACTTTGAACTTTATTGGCTGTTCAACCAATAGTCTTTTCATGGTAACAAATGCTTGGCTTTACATTAGCATTAAACAAAATTATTTGTAACTCTGAGTGTGTGGTAAGTTTCATTGGCTTAATTTCCCAATTAGTTTTATTGCTCCTACAAAAACGAATCTAAACAGTTCCATACTTTAAGCAGTTAAAGTTTTTGTTGGGACAATTATTCCCCTCACTGAACTGCAAAAGAACCCAAGTTACAGGCACAGTTTTATATTTATTATGCAGTGAAAAAGTGCACCCTGTGTAGAATTACAAGGGTCTAATTTCATTGAAAGTTTCTGTGATGTCATAAACCAAAAGGCTGAAAAATAGAATCTTTAAAATACTCATATGAAAAGTTAAAAGCATGTATTACCTCAGTATGCTCTGTAATTTAATCTTATATTATTTGTTTCTTAAATGACCCATTTCCTAGTTCCATTTCAAAATTTGTAAATTTTAAAATATTCAGAAAACGTTTACTATTTCATTTACCAATAAGTAATAACCAATTTCAAAACTCATTACAGTAGGAAATTAACTATTTTCTTGCCCTAGAAATGGGCAAAATCATATTAAAATTTATGACATCAGTAAAAACATCTATTAAAATGCACATATAGTTTAGAATAATTTAATCAGGATCTGCCTTTTGCAAAATACTAGGCAATCATGATGGCAATAAATCCCAAAGTTACCCCAAAGTAATAAGAATGGCTCTGTTCAGAGCTTTAAACCCTTCTGTGTAGCTTGGGGTATTTTATAGGCAGCAGATTCTTATAAAGAAACGTTGCTACCATTCCCTATTAGCTGGGGCCAAGCTTGAGCTTAACTATGCAAGTTGTCTCAGTGAATTTAATTTTCACCAGAGACAGAGAACCTTTGGGTCTGGGAGACTTGATCGATGGATTACAGTATCCTAGGAAGCAATAGAAATTCTGAATATACCACACTAATATTCACAATAGTTTGTATCCTATTCCAAGCCTCCCACAGATTTGCATATTGCGTTTTAAGGTCAGATGAGCTATAAATTAAAAGGTTCAAGAATTATTTTCAAACAGAAATCAGTGTGAGTTGTCTGGAAGCTTCACAGAAGGCATTGAGAGTCATAGCCTCCTGTGATGAGTAATGCCATGTGTCTTTGGCACATGGGTAACACAGCACAGCATTCTTAGAGCACACACTCCAGAATATTTCCCCAGCCTGGGGTGGGTATTCTCAGTCTCTTCATTAGCACCCAGTCTGAAGCAGTAACACAGTAGTGGCACTTGGGCAACTGCATCTAAAGCAACGGGAGGCTGGCACAGCTGTGATAACCGCAAACACGAACATCAGCCCTTACCCACAGTAAGTGGATGCTAGTGGCACGTTTGATGAAGGCCAGTTTTAAATGTGCATGCATGAAATGCCCCACAAGCGCGCTCAGAAAAAAAGCGCAAGAGATCTTAAGGGACCAGAGGTTCCCTAGAAATAGAGAAGAGTAGAGAAAATGTGTTTATTACTTATGATATGCAACCCCGTAATGTAAACAGTGGACTTGGGTGTTTATGGTGGGTCAATGTAAGTTCATCAGTTGCAACACATGTACCGCTCTGATGGTGGATGTTGATAATGGGGGAGGCTATGCATGTGTGGGAGCAGGAAGTATATGGGAAATCTCTATACCTTCCCCTCAATTTTGCTATGAACCTAAAATTGCTCTAAAAATGTAAAGTCTTAATAAAAAAAGTTTTTTTTAATTAAAATACAATCACACTTTCAGAAGCATAGATTCTTTACATGTTTTCTTTATATACATATTGACATTCTTTGGGGGAAAATTGAGGGGAAAGAAAATGAAAATATACTTCTAGGACTTCCCTGGCGGTCCAGTGGTTAAGACTCTGCACGTCCACTGCAGGGGGCACAGGTTTGATCCCTGGTTGGGGAACTAAGATCCCGCATGCTGTGCGGTGTGGCCAAAAAAAAAAGAAAAGAAAATATACTTCCACCTATTAAATTAATTACTCTCATCTTCCTTAAACATTTAAGAGACATCTGCTGTTTGCTCTTGAGAGTGATATTTCACTTTATTGAATAAAATAGCCTAGGTAAAAACTTGCTTCAGCTTCTCATTTACTAGCACTAACAGACAGAACTCATTTTCACCAATGAAACAGTAAATACCCTGACTGTGTGAGCCTTGGAAAACTTTTATACATGATATTATGCACCAATAAGACACTTTCAGCTGCAGTCATAAACTTATATTTACTATAATCATTTTCAGTTAGTTAAAATCAGATACGTTAAAGAATCACTTAAGGGGCTTCCCTGGTGGCGCAGTGGTTGAGAGTCCGCCTGCCAATGCAGGGGACGCGGGTTCGTGCCCCGGTCCGGGAAGATCCCACATGCCGCGGAGCGGCTGGGCCCGTGAGCCATGGCCGCTGAGCCTGCGCGTCCGGAGCCTGTGCTCCGCAACGGGAGAGGCCACAACAGTGAGAGGCCCACGTACCGCAAAAAAAAAAAAAAAAAAAGAATCACTTAAGATAGTCTTGTCCTGGGTAATATAAAATATTAGGTTCATATGAAACTTAATAACTTTTTTCTAAAGTACTAATGCAAATACATGTATATATGTAATATAATTTTACATAAATGTGATCATAACATGCTTACTCTTTTATGGTAGTCTTTTTTTTTTTCCTTCTACTTGACTCTGTCCTTTACCTTCCTCGTCCCTCTCAGGTAACATGTCTCCCTGTCCTGCGGTAACACCTCACAAGAACATCTTGTGCCAGTAGTTTTGAAAACCAGTGCTTTCATTTTTATGGAAGAGATGTCTATAAGTTAGATAATGTATAGAATGTCTGGATCAAAGTTTTAAAAAATAGATGATTAGATACATAATTGGTATCTTTTTAATACATAAGTTTGATATTGCCAGATCATTTTTAGAGAATATAATTTACTCTTTTTTCTGTATCTTCCTCTTTACAGGCATCCTAATCCATTTAAATACTTGCCAGCATTACAAGCAGTTCCATTATTATCAGTGAGTTTGAGATTTTTTTTGTTGTTTTTGGAGATTTTTTTTTCGTGTTTATCAGTGCTTCAGGTTTACATTTGTTTCTTCTTGTATTTCCTCTTTATAGCCTTTGTGCGTTCTCTTTGAGTTGCTTTCGCCTGTGTATAGTGTAGCCGATATTCATACGGAATTGTAGGAATATCCATGACATATTGTCAGTTAAAACGAAGCAATTGCAGCGTAAGATATATAATATAATTATTTATTAATTTTAAAAGTCAGATAAACAAACACCTCTCTGTATGTGCATACACGCCTATAAACATTGAGTGAACAAGGAAAAAGGTGTTGAAGAGCGTCACAGCAGGTTTCTCACACTGGCTGCATCTGGGGTGTGAAGCTGGAGGGGAATGTGGAGATGATCATCTTGCATACATACATTTTTACATTGTAATGTTTCGCTTATGTCACAAAGCACATTATGATGTTTGTAATTTAAAATTCTAAGAAATTTTTAAAAATAATAGAAGGTCTCTGATTTCAGTGACATATATCATTGCTTGGAAGATAAAAAGTATATACTCTACTTCTCATAGAAATAATCGTTCTAAACACAAATTTAGAAAAGAGAGAGTAAGAAAGAGAGATTAATCTCCCACAGTACTCTTAGAAAATTATATTAACATCTTTATAACATCCTGAAATTGTCCTTTTAGTACCAAAACACTTATGGGCATGTATTTATACTTTGGCCAGTGAATTTAATGGGAAAATATATCGTGGGAAAAGTTTTCTAGGTGTAAATTAATTTGTTCATATGTTTGAGTTCTCATAAATATGGGATTTTCAGCTATGAATCGCTGCACTGAGATACTAAACATATGAAAATCAGGCTGCAAATTATAAATATCAAGTTGTAACATCTTGGTATTAGCAGAGACCTTAATTCACCATACAGTTATCAAAAAATATCTTCGTTGTGAAGACAACAGAAGATTATATGAAATTTGAACAGAATATGGTGAAGTTACTCATCGCTTATTTGGTCCAATTTGAGAGAGGTCATGATACGCCCTCCTGCCAAGGGTACTGCTGAGGGGCACGAATTCTGACATTACCGCTCCTCTGAGAGCATGCAGTCGTTATAATAAAAGTATTACCTGTTATATCATTAACCTGGTAGTTCAAATTTCTTGAAAACATTAATTATCCAGTCACCCAGCAGTGTGCTGAGGTCATGAAACTCAAGATAGGTTGATTTTACATCACTAGGGGACTGGAAAGACTGTGGAAGAACATTTATTGACCTGAAAGGATTAGGCAGGCGAGAGGCCATGTGGCCTTTTGCCTGAGGTGAAAAGGCAGTGAGTTCCAGTGACCTGGAGACTGGGCCAGGGTGGAGTTGCTTGAAACTCTCCTCTCTGGGTTTTGTGGGCTTTTCATTTTCTTACACCTCTCCCCATAAAACAGTCCTTCAATGTCATTGTTCCCTAGCATTCCACCCACCACCTTCTCCTATTCTCCCTTTTAAGTAATCTCTTTGAGTAATGTCCATAGTGTTCTGTTTTTGATAGATGACCAATAGTTCTTACGTGTTGAATTTATGGAAGAATATAAAAACAAGCAAAATGTAGGTAGGTATAGCTTAAATTTTTAAAAGTCTGAGGCTCCAAACTGTGTACGTGAACTTATTATTTTTAGAAACTTTTTTATATGGATAGATATATATCTACATATATATTTAAATTATTTCTTATATTCTATATTTTTGAGGAAACAGAAAAATTATTTTCTTCCTCTCCTATTGGAAAGGATGTGTCAGTATATTCTCATTGAGGACAAAAAAGTAGAAAATCAGACAAGAAATAGTTTAATAAAAAAAATGCAAGATAAAAATACAAAGGAAATATATATCAGTAGGTCTGAACGGAAGGTGAATATATAAAAACCACTGAAAAATATTTATAGACCAGCTAGACCAACTAAATGATCTCATGGCACTGAAATTACAGTGGAGTTTTTCATGGCACACCTTTAAATGAGAATATCTTACAGCCATTATAAAGAATAAAGTAGAAATAATATAGAATAATCTTCAAGATAAATTAATGAAAAAAGCAAAACAGTGACCGCAAATGTTTTGCTGATTTCTAAAATGCTGCATCTTTTCCCCTTTCGTATACATTTTTTTTTTTTTTTTTTTGGCGGTACGCGGGCCTCCCACCGCTGTGGCCTCTCCCATCGCGGAGCAACAGGCTCCGGACGCGCAGGCCCAGGGGCCACGGCCCACGGGCGCAGCCGCTCCTTGGCACGCGGGATCCTCCCGGACCGGGGAACGAGCCCGCGTACCCCGCATCGGCAGGCGGACCCTCAACCACTGCGCCACCAGGGAAGCCCTACAATTTTTAATATAGTCAAATCTGCTGTCTTATTTGCAATTACCTTTACAATTTCTAAGAATAGCAAATCTTGTACTCTTCATATTTGAAAATAAATATTTGTGTGTGTGTGTAAAAAAAAAGCATGGTTCAGTATAGACTGAATAGTATGCTACTATTGGTGTAAACTTTATAAAAGAGATTAACATATACTTAGAGCCTTGTGAGACTGAAATTTTTTGGAAAGCAAGAAATTGGAAGAGAATTTTTCTAAGGAGGGTAATTGAGGGATTGGTGGTCAGAAAAATAGAGACTTATTTGGATTCTAGACTGTATGCTATTTTTTTAAACCAAATTCAGGTATTATTTCTTCAAAAACAATTTTAATTTTTAAAAAAATTATAATGTTTGTATTTCTTTACCATTTTATCAATCTACACCATTAATGGGTATTATTCTTTTAAAATTAACATCAGGGACTTCCCTGGTGGCGCAGTGGTTAAGAATCTGCCTGCCAACCAGGCGACACAGGTTCGAGCCCTGGTCCAGGAAGATCCCACGTGCCACGGAGCAACTAAGCCCGTGCACCACGACTACTGAAGCCTACATGCCTAGAGCCCATGCTCTGCAACAAGAAGCCCGAGCACCACAAAGAACAGTAAGTCCCGCTAGCTGCAACTAGAAAAAGCCCGCGTGCAGCAACGAAGACCCAATGCAGTCAAAAATAAATAAATAAATTTATTTATTTTAAAAAAAATTAATATCAAAAGTTTAAGAATCATAATAAGACAGTACAATGGATAGCTCTGGAGAGCTGATCATTGAGTAGATTCATAAATATCATTGGGTAGCACAAAATGTGGAGTACAATGCAAGAGTGAGTGTTTGTCAAAATAAAGAGAGGCTTTTAATTCCTTCACATCCTTGCCGACCCTTGTAATTTTCTGTTTTTTAAATTATGACCATCTTAGTTAATGTGAAGTGGTATTTTATTTTGGTTTTAATATGCATTGCTCTAATGAATAATGATGTTGAGTATTTTTCATGTGCTTATTGGCAATTTGTATTTCTTCCTTGGACAAATATCTCTTCAGACCCTTTCATACAATAGTGTATGTAGCTCGTTGGCATACAGTCTGGCGGTGTTCAAAAAGTGAAACATAGAGTTACCATATAATCCAGCAATTCCACCTCCAGGTTCCCGAGAAAAATAAAATCACATGAATATTCATAGCATCATTCATAATAGCAAAAGGTAGAGACAACCCAAATGTTCATCAACTGATGAATGAAAAAATAAAATACAGTATATCCCTATAATAGAAAAGGATTTGGCCGTATAAAGGAATGAATTACTAATACATGTTACAGACATGGATAAACGTTGGAAACATTATGCCATGTGAAAGTAGCCAGTCACAAAAGATCACATAGTGTGTTATTCTTCTTACATGAAACTTCCAAACTAGCTAAGTTCATAGAGACTGAAAGTACATTCATAGTTGCCTAAGACTGAGAGAATGAAGGGAAATGAGGAGTGATTGGTAATGAGGACAGGGTTTCTCTGGGAGGTGATGAAAATGTTATAAAATTGTGATGGTGGTACAACTCTGAGCTTAATAAAAACCATTGAATTGTACACTTTAAAAGGGTGAATGGTCATACACAAATTGTATCCCAATAAAGCTGGTTTTTTAATAAGAGAGAGGATAGAATCCAATGTCTTTAAACATCTTAGACTCTCTATATTTCCAAATCATTTATGTTTCTTATGAGACTGCTGTGGGTTCTGGGAAGGCAAGCAAATAACCATGGTTAAGTATGAATCTTTGTTCCCATACTGGTATATTTATTCAACAAACAATTCCAAGGTGCTTACCATGGAACAATGAATACAAAGCAGGGTTAGAGATATGAAGTTGAAAAACGTGTCTGTGCAGTGGGTAAGAGAGACAAGATGAGAGCTGGATAAGTAGCACTAAATACTATGAATGTATTCCCAGATGTGGGGAGAGTGAGGGGGATATAAGGATTTAACCAGAAAAGATGACACAAAAATTAGGCCTTGATGGTTGCATAGGAAGTTAGCCAAGTAAAAGTTACCGTATATTCTGAGAATTGCCCTTTCCTTCCCCACGCCCTCCACCAGGGATTTGCCCTTGACAGGCATATTGTTATTATTACATCCTGTCTGCTGGCCACAATGGACTAGACCATAAATAACCCCCTGACCCAAACTGCTCCAGATGTTCTCTCCTAGGAATTAGGAATTTGGACTTAATCAGTCTAGATAGGTATAACTTGAACTGAAGGATATAAATTTAGGAATTATGGATCTGCCATCCTCTGTTATCTCTATGTAAGGGCTGAGAAAGCCAGGCTGGGAAGATGGATTGAAAAAAAATGATACCCAGAGAGAAGCAGAGATAAGAAATGAAAAGTAAGTACGACTGGGTTACTGATGGTTTTCTTATTCCTGCTGCCAGGCCTGGCAGTCCTGCATTTTGTAAAATACTCCAGTATCCTTCTAATAAAACTTCCCTTTTTGCTTCAGTGAAAAACAAACAAACAAACACAAAGGATAGTGGGGTGTGAGACAAGTGGGAATGGATAGTCTAGTCAGGAGCTGGCATGTGCAAGGACACAGAAATGTGAGATTTGGGCAGTACTCTATTTATTTGAATATAAATTCACACCTTTTGGGACTTCCCTGGCAGTCCAGTGGTTAAGACTCTGTGCTTCCGCTTCAGCGGGCACGGGTTCGATCCCTGGCTGGGGAACTAGGATCCCTCATGCCACGTGGCATGGCCAAAAATAAATAAATTCATGCTTTTTATGTTACAGTATTTACTACAGTATTGGAGTCATGTGTAGTCATTCATTATCAAACTTATATTCTCATTAGAGAAAATCTGAGAAAAATCACTTGATTCATAATAACAATGTAGTAACCTCCAAACATCAATGGGTCAGATGAGAAATCAATGGGAAGAAATGCCGAGTCCCACTGGTAATTCTTATTCCTCTCCCTTCTCTGAAAATTCAAGCTACTTCATGGAATACTTGATACTTTCCAGTTTTCTTCTGCAACGGCTTTGACACAGGAGATACATCTGTAATTAGAAGTAAAAGGTGATCAGTAGCAGAACTTGATCCTCTGGATTACAAATGTGCACCAAAAACACATTGAAATTTCAGATTCAGGATATTTCCAAACTCCAGAGCAAAGAACAAACTAAATACTTTACTCACATACATATATTAAAAATTTTAATTTAAAAGAATTCAAAGTGAGAACTGATAAACAGTCCGATTAAAATACTGAACTATTATAAAACAAGAGTTAAAAATATATTTTACGTGGAAATATGGAAAAGTAATAAAGATTTTCACATCTTGAATTGCCTTATATAAATGAAAAGAAATAGAAAATCACTACCAACTTTCTTACAATTTGTTACCATTCTCTGTAGACTTTTAGCCAAGAAGGAAAATCTCCCCATTTATTTTGTTCATCTAACAAAACTTTCTCTAACATGTTTTCGCCTGGATTGATCCATATGCATTTCAGTATTCAGCAATTTCTTCCTATTATCGTATAAAGAATTTAGTAAGAGACATGATTATTTTCAGTATCACATCCAGATATGGGTCCTTCAAATCCTTATTATAAGGCAGACTCACTTCAGTACGTACAGTGCCGTTATAGCTAGTGTAGTTCCCACAGTTAGCATACTGCAGGTAAAAAAAAAAAAAAAATGAGGATGGCATTTTAAGTTCTTAAGCCACGTCATTTATGCTTTACATATATAATTCACACATAATTTTGAGTAATGTGTTAGAAGAAGGATTAAATGTGTCAACCAAGTTATGTTTCCAAATAAGAACATTTCATTATTTTGGACTAGGCTGGTGGATGCTGAAGGTTTAGTACTTCAGTTTCTGCTTCAAATAGCTGCTTTATACCATTATAGTTCTTTTTTAAAATTTTCTATTATTTTTATTATATCATTATTGTTCTAATCAAAATAGTGCTAATGTCAGTTCACTCTTCTATAAGTAACTCTATTGGAAATAATTTATACATTCTGTATATCAATGCAATTCTATATATTAGACACAGTTATAAGTGTTCTTGGGAATACAGTTATAGAGTTCTTTACCATAAAACTATTATGTCAAACCGGATGTCACTTAGGAAAGCAGTATACAAGTGTTAATGGGAGACTTTGAGTAAAAAAATAGTCACTTAGGGTAAACCAATTTTGTTCAGTTATCTTCCTACTACATACCCTATATCCTCTTTTTCCTCCTTCTACTTGAGCTCTTTAGTTAGAGTCTGTATACTTTTCATCATTTGGTCTCCAGAGTCTGGCACAGGGCCTGTTAGGATACTCAGGGATATTCATTCAGTTCATCCAATCACTGAGTCCCATTCATTGCCTGGCCCTGCCCTAGGTAATGGGTTATAGCAGTGTACAAAAATTAAAAATCCCGGGGCTTCCCTGGTGGCGCAGTGGTTGAGAGTCCGCCTGCCGATGCAGGGGACACGGGTTCACGCCCCGGTCCAGGAAGATCCCACATGCCGCGGAGCGGCTGGGCCCGTGAGCCATGGCCGCTGGGCCTGGGCGTCCGGAGCCTGTGCTCCGCAATGGGAGAGGCCACAACAGGGAGAGGCCCGCGTGTCGCAAAAAAATAAAAAAATAATAAAAAATAAAAAATCCCTACCCTCATGGGGCTTGCATTCTAGAATGGTGAAACTTACAATAAAAAGTAAAAACAGATGATACAGTACACTAGATGTTAGTAAATGCTATGGGAAAAAATAGATCTGTGAACAAGAATAATAAACATTGGGACAGAGACAGCTACAGTTTGAAAAGGGGTAGTCACACATGTTCCCACCGAAGTTCCATGTGAGTGCAGACCTGGAGGAGTAAGAGAACCAGCTGTGTGGAACTAGGGAGGAGAAGCATTCCAGGGAGAGGGGAGAGCAAATGCAAAGATCTTAAAGCAAAAGACTATGTGTTCAAAAAGCAAGGATGCCAGCGCGGCTGCTGTATGAAAGCAAAGGGGATACCAATAGGAGATGAAGTCGGAAAGGTAACAGGGAGACGAATCCTGTGTGTGTGACATCTAGGTCATGTGAAAGACCTGAGCTTTTAGAGTAATCAAGTTGGGAAACACTGAAGGATTAAAGCAGAAGCATGACATAATTTAACTTGTGTAGTCTACAAGATCACTCTGGTCCCTGTATTGAGACTGAGAAAAGAAGACCTGAAGCAGGGAGACATGGCCATGGAAAGGAAGCAGAGATACCTGCACCACCAGGTATAAACACTTTAAAAAAACGAACGAACATGTAATCGATCGGGAAGAAGGAGAATTCCCTGCAAGAAAATGATGAGTATAATTTGCCAAGCTCTCAGTGTGTCAGGTATGTGGTTTGAAAGGGAGAAATCACTTTTTGAGATAACTAATAGTGGGTATGTGTTTCTTTGTCACTGAACCGCAGGTCAAATAGACAGTAGTCTATTTTTTGTGTGTGGTACGCGGGCCTCTCACTGTTGTGGCCTCTCCCATTGTGGAGCACAGGCTCCGGACACGCGGCTCACGGGCCCAGCCGCTCCGCAGTATGTGGGATCTTCCCGGACCGGGGCACGAACCCGTGTCCCCTGCATTGGCAGGCGGACTCTCAACCACTGCGCCACCAGGGAAGCCCAACAACAGTCTTTTTAATGCTAGTTGCAGTAAGAAATCTGAAACCATATCAGTCAGTGTTTTGTACTCTGTTACACTGAAGTCCATTGGTCTACCTTGCACTTCGCTTGGATGTTTTATTCATTCATGATCTTATAATGTCATTATAAGAACATTATAGTGTTTTGATAATTTGGAAAATATCGGCTCACTGAGTTACGCAAATATTACAAACATTGACATAGTTTATTATACAATATTTTAAAATAGCACTTCCGTTTGTATCATGTCCATTTCATCAGAAAAACCTTAAGTATTAGGAAGCACAGGTGGCAAATACAAATTGTTTATAATCATAATTTTCAGTTGAAAGCTCAAAATTTACCACTGGCAACAAATTGTTAGTTGTTCTTCTTGAAATGACTCACTTTCTTTATTTGTGAGAAAATGTCTGCCAGACACCCAGTTAAGAATCACAATAATTTGTTTGTCAGTTGCTCTTTCAAATAAAAAGTGTATTCCATGGGGCTTCTCTGGTGGCGCAGTGGTTGGGGGTCCGCCTGCCGATGCGTGGGGAGCGGGTTCGTGCCCCGGTCCAGGAGGGTCCCACGTGCGGCGGAGCGGCTGGGCCCGTGAGCCGTGGTCGCTGAGCTTGCGCGCCCGAAGCCTGTGCTCCGCGACGGGAGGGACCGCGGTGGTGAGAGGCCCGCGTACTACAAAAAGAAAAAAGAAAAAAAGTGTATTCCATGAAAAAAGCACAAATGCTTTTCCTAGGGACAACTATCTTCCTTTAGTATGCAATAGTAATGCTTTATGTGTCACCCAGAATATTAAAGACATATACTCGAGTTGAAATCTAATATTAATTATATTAGTATTATATATAATATTAATATTTTTACTGTTTCCTCTAGGGCATTCTTAAATGTCATTTAAGAAACTTATTTTTTTAAATGAAAGTGCTTGTTGATGACTTCTATGATAGTTTGGTGCCAGTACCTTAGCTGTGCTGAGACACCAACAATTTTACCCTCTATTGCTTTTGTATCTTTGGGGCTAATGTGAAGAACATGGTGAAACAGACAAACAACATGTAAGTATTTTTATGAGAATAATTTTGATTTCTCAGACCCCTTGCAAAGGTCATGGAGACTTCTAGGAGACTGTGGACCAAACTTTGTGAACCACTGGTCCAGGAGACTGGGAGAGTGAATGTACTGGGGAAATAAAACATGATCATCAGGTAGCTTCCAAGTTCTTGGCATGAGCTTAAAGTGAAAACTGAAAGTGGTTGTGTGTTTTTCACTAGCCTGTTCAACTGTGTGCATATTGGCTAAGATTAGACAAAGGGTGGAATTAACCAATATTGTAGTTTGGTTGAGCAAACGCTTGGAAGGGAGAAGTTCAAGGGAATTGAGTGTGCATACCAAAGAGTGATAAGGATTGACTCTGAAATTTAAGCTGTACTAGGAGGAAAGTAAAGAGTGATGGAAGAAGGAATAATAAAAAAAGATGGCAGGATTAATAAAAGCTATGTCTGAGCAGAGTCTCAGGATTGTTTTATTTGGATCTAATTTGGAGCTAGGAAGTTGGGAGGTATCATTTGGACATGAAATATTTGAGAATGAGGTTAAAGATATTTAAAATGATAAAGGATGTCTAAGGTGTGACCAGAGGAGTGGCCCTCTATATAAACTGAGTGAACTCTGAATTCCTATCATTGTTGAAATTAATAAGGACTCTATGGTCAGGCCATTCAAGATGGCTGTTCTCTTGCTTTCTGTACATGCCGTGCTTGACCGGTCACTCACATGACTATCCAGTCCTCTGAATTACAGGGCTTAATCAGTAACTGTCTAAGTGCTTGCCCCCTGCCCAGCCGCTGGTTTCCCTGGCAACAAATGAGCCAACCTGATGTCAATTCCCTCTATAAACGGTAGCCTCCTTCTCCCCTGAGTAGCAAAAACTGCTTTCATGTTCTGTCTGCCACCATCTGCCATCCTCGGTGGGATGTTGCTGCAGGACCTTTTGCTTCAGATGTGTAAAGTCCCCTATCCTGTAAACCACTGATGTCTTTGTCTCTGTATCCAGGCTCTTTCTTCAGTCTCCTGGCTGGGCAACTACAAGGCTTGCAGGCCTACGGGTGCAGTCCAACAAGGACTAAGAAAGAGAATGACTACCATGTTGTTGCTGCATGGTCAGGGCTAAATACTGGAGCTAAGATCTGCCTCTCTGGTAGTGTGGGTAGTGATAATAGATGCTTCAGGCATAGTCCTACAAGCAAGGTCCTGGTGACTGGGATTAAATATATTTTGCATTACTGTTCAAGAGAACTCTCCTTCTTCCTCTCCCCACCCCTCCCCAAGAAAGGCAAGAGCTACAGTGGGAGGCTGTTCCCACTCATTTAGTTCCAGTGTGATGAAGAGGGTAACAGGTGGGTGCTTCTTAGCAATTTTGCTCTCATCAGCTGGTGCTTTACAAACAATAATTAGTGTAGGCCAAATCCAGTGTTTATCCCTAGAGAGCTGAAAACTTTGAGTGGGCTTAGCATTTCCTTACTTGTGACCTCAAGGAATATCTTATGGTAATTTGACTTTATGAGGAAAAGAACTCAGTATACACTATTTTTCTCCTTCTGCTAAAAAAAAAAAAATTGGAGGGGAAGAAAATGATATTTAAACTCTAACATTGAGGCATTTATTTTTCGGGAAGCCCATGTATGGGAGGAAAAATAACTTTAGCTCTACATTTCTAGGTTCTTGGCTGAGATCCACCTGTAATAAAAGAGAGATTGATAGGAAAAAAACAAACAAGTCTAATGATGTATATACCTCCTGTATACATGGAGAGACCAGAAAAACTGTGTAACTCTGAATAGCCCAAGCCACCACCTTAAATATCATCTCCAGCTAAAAACCAAGGATGTTCGGGGAGAGGAAAGGCCAGTTGTGGGAGGTTACCAGGAAAAGCGTAGTAAACAAGGGTATAATAGTCATGGAGATTTAAGTCCAAGCCTTCTTCACTGATAAGTTTCTAGAGATTTGGTCTCCTCCTCTTCCTGGCACAGAGAGGGAGACACTCCCACAAATGAAGATTTCTCTTATAAATGTGAATGGACCTTACAAAGGAAAGCTTTCACCCTTTTAACCCAATTTTCAGAGCTTCTCCTGTGTCTGCAGTTTCATAAAAATAACCAGTCTAAAATAAACCTTATGCTGCATAGATATAATCTGGGAGTGGCAAATTCTGCTCCCCTTCCTACATTCCTTCTTTGTAAGAAGGAAATGTTTTAGACCACGTAAGAAACTCCAGAGGCATCACATAAAATATGGAAAAATGGAATGGGATTAGACCATAAATAGAAGGAGTATCTAGACAGGGTAATTAAAACTGGAGCCCGCTTATGGAGGTTCATGAGATGGGAGAATATGTAATGGGGATAAGATTTATTTAACATGTGCATAAGACCTGTATTTCACTTACTTCCACGCTAACAGGACTGTAATTTTTGTTTGTCATGATACTGCTATGACCCTTCCCTCTTCTATGAATTGCCAACCCATTCCAGGATTTTTCTGTAATTGAGAATGTGGAGAGTATTGGAGGTAGACTAGAGGTCAGAGAAAGTAGGGAAGGATTTAGCACAAAAGATTAAGGGAAAGAAAGCTGGGATCCTGGGGGGCTGGGTGGAGGTTCAGAGAAGCATTGTTTGTAATGAACTGAATCTCTTAATCTTTCTTTAGAAGTTGCATTTAAATACAATAATGCCCCCTTATCTGAGAGGAATACCTTGCAAGACCCCCAGTGGATGCCCCATATCAAGGGTAGTATTGATCCCTACTTATACTAACAGTTGGGCAGCATATACCGCGTGGATACAGTGGACAAGGATAGTTCATGTCCTGGGTGGGATGGAGTTGAACAGGGAGAGATTTCATTCACGCTACTCAGAATAGTGCATAATTTACAATTTATGCATTATTTCTGGAATTTTTCATTTAATATTTTCAAACAGCAGTTGACCATGGGTAACTGAAACCATGGAAAGTGAAACCTTGAGTAAAGGAGGATAGTGTATTGGAAATTTTTTAATTCTAATTTCTAGATTTGCTTACATGCTAATCCATAGACTAGACCATGTAAGCCCTGCTTTTATTAGGATTTTACAGTCTTTACATGCAGCTCACACTGTAGAAAACTCTCTTGCCATTTCCGGCATACACTATAACCAAACATGCTATAACCATGGTTCTCAAACTTTGATTCAAGGTACCATGGGGCACTGCAGTAAACTCTCAGAGGCATTGTCAGGTCTTTTAAATATTCAAGGGAAATACACTTATATTTGTTGCATACCATATGAACTACTACTATAGTTTGTTTGGACTTAAACTACCTAATAAATGGATCTGTCCTGAATTTCTTTTGACCTACAGTTGATATGAAAAAATTACTGAGACATGAAGGGTCATGAATTAGAAAGTTCTGTAAGCTTTCCAAATTTCATTCCTTCTCCCATTGCTTTCATTTCACCTTAAATAATTTATTCCCCATCTTTATTTGAAATATAATTCCTTACTAATTTTCATATTCAGTTTCAAATGCTCCCTCCTGCAGAAAGACTTCCCTTATACCTACTGACCTCCCTGCCTCCATTCTCTGAACTTTTGGTCTAATATAAAGCGGAGCGGCATTTGCCACCCCAAAATGTACCTTTTTGACATAAGGATTACTTTAGACTGGTTATTTTTAAGAAACAACAGACACAGGACAAGCTCTGAAAACTAAGTAGGTTACTCATTTGTAAGGGGCATTTATATTTATAAGGGAAGTCTCCATTTACGAGGGTCACAAATGGACCTCTCTGTACCAGGAAGAGGAGAATGACTAAATCTCTAGAGATTTATCAGTGAAGAAGGCCTGGACTTAAATCTGCATGACAACTATACCCTTGTTTACTGTGCTTTGCCTGACAAACTCCCATAACTGGCGCTCTCTACCTCCAACTTCTTTTGTCTTTAGCTGGAGATGATATTTAAGTGGTAGCTTGGGCCATTCAGGGAGCAATTCAGTTTTCCTAGGCCTCTCCTATGTATACAGGAGCTATGTATGTTATTAAACTTCTGTTTGTTTTTGTCCCATTCACCTCTCTTTTATTATGGCAGGGTGGGGTGGGGGGGTGTCTTAGCCAAGAACCTAGAAGGATAAAGGGGAAAAAATTTTTCCTCCCCTACGATTAGAACTCTACTGTCTCCTCTCCTACAACACTATATAAACTCCTTAAGAGTAGAAATCACATCTCATTTGTAGATTGAGATTTTTAGAGGTGGCAGAGACTTGAGGGATTATTTACTCCAAAATATCTTTTACACAAATGAGGGCAGTGAAGTAGAGAAGGAGTAGTTGATTGACAAAGGTAGCACAGTAACTTACTGGCAGAACCGAGACTGAATCCCATATTTTCTGACTCTTGGTAACATTTATTCACACAGAGAATTTCAAGTAACATGTCTAAAATATTTGATGAATATATTATTAAACTAATGATGAAATTAAATTGACTTTTTATCAGGATAATATAAATTTTCAAGATATAATCTCCTAAGAAAAAATTAGGTCTGATGTACCATTTGTATTACTTTGAGATTGACATTAAGATAACTGAGTAATTTCTATTCATGTGTATTTGCTGAGTGAAAAATCTGGGCTTTAAGAACTTCCCATATATTTCTACCTTAATAGGGTCAGAAGTGTGACAATAAATACCCAATACATTATCATTTGAAAAACAAAATATATATATATGGAACATGTGATGGTGTGAATTTTTGCAGCCATGTGGGAATTGGTAATTTTATGCTGTAGAAATTATGATGTTATTACCAGCTATGTTATTTTTTGGCTGTATGTAATTTTAACTTACAGTCAATGAATTTAGAGATTTTTATAAAGTAATAGCATTAATATCTTTATACTACCTACTATTAATCTTTCATTGTAATCAGATATTTGTCTTTATTTCCTCTGGCAAAGAATATGTTGAAAGTTGTTGCTTTGGTAAATAATAATAATAATATAAATTAAAATTTACCTGACATTCGCATAGCACAGGGAGATCAGCTCGGTGTTTGTGACCAGCTAGAAGGGTGGGATAAGGAGGGTGGGTGGGAGGGAGACGCAAGAGGGAAGAGATATGGGGACATATGTATATGTATAACTGATTCACTTTGTTATAAAGCAGAAAGTAACACACGATTGTAAAGCAACTATACTCCACTAAAAATGTTAAAAAAAATTTATCTGACATTTATAAAGCTTAACACTGATTTTCAACTTATATGTGTTATAGTCCAAATTACATATTTATAATATTTTTTAATATCAATACAATATTCTCTCTGTATAATATGGACTTTTTATAAGCAGCTATTTTCTTTAGATTAAATAGACCCTTGAAGTTGCCAAATCTAATCATAAACTCTGGAAGAGTTCATATGTAAACTTAGTGTACAAATGAATTCTCTTTAGACATGTATACACACACACATGCAAATGTATATTATATAAATTTGGATAGCTCTAGAATCATGGAACTACCAGATTACTTGAGAAAGTCCAAAAATAAGACTGACTTTTAATATGTTCTTTTTTATGTTTCCAGAATTTCATAGTGATCACTTCCATGAAATAAGAGTCATGAAAGTTTGAATCTTAGGACAGATTGCCCTAAAATGAATTAGTGCTTAAGACAATTATATCAACTGTTTGTACTAAAAAAAAAAAAATTTTTTTTCATTTTCTTTGTATGTATACACATATATTACACACACATATACATGTATATATACAGAGAGATGTTTTCCTGAAAAAACATTATTTAAATTAATTTGGTTCTTGATCTGAAGTACTTTAATATATGACATATTTCTATTTCTTTTTTTTTGGCCTTACTCAAAAACTTTTCAAATATTAACGTGTCACATTAAGGGATAAGGTTTTTATGGAAGTATCTGTTACATGTATTAGTTATTCAGAATGAGACTGATTTCTACGCTAAGTAAATGGCATAAAAATTTCAGTAAGAATTTGTTAATATTATATCAACTTGTAAATATTTCAACTTATGACCTGATTTTAAGCTTTGCCTTTGATTGCATTTCACAATTTACCTGCCAGTTAGCACTCTAGCACCAAAAGGTGTAGGAATTCAAATAACAAATGCCTCACATGCCTCAGTCCTTGGATTTCTGTTTGGATGATATGGGTGTCTAAGACTTTCAGGCAACCAAATTATTTGGTTTAATGAAGAGGAATTGAGACTATTTTTACAACAGTAGCAAAGATTTCACCCTTTGAGCCACAGTTATGCTTAACACAAAACACACCACTCATCATCTCTCTAACTCCTTAATGGTTCTTCAAAATGTTTACTTTAGGTAGAGAAAGCTTCTTAAATATTTCTGGAACTAACCATTTAAACAAAGAGTATACACAATACACTGTGGAATGAATATTACAGACACACAATCGTCATTACAACAAGCAGACAAGCACAAAGTAAGGGCTGACCAACTTTTTTTTTTAACCCTACACTACAGCTGAGAAGTAAACTGTCAGGACGTAAAGAGCAATCAAGATAAAAAGATCAAAATGGCATATACTGAAGTAGATTTCTCAGAGTCTGTCTCTATTACACTTTCTTTATTATACTTTCTCCATAACCTTGAGCAGGACTAAATAGATTTAATCCCTTGTGTGAATCTTATTTATCTGAGGGTATTTTATGACTGAAAACTCAACATGCTTTTAGATATCTATCCGCCCTTGGTTGAAAATAAAACAACCTCATTGGTTGTTCAGTGTATATTAAGTAGTTTTAATCTGTTCTGCTGGGTTTTTTTTTAAAGCTCCTATGGCTTCATTTTTTTTTAAATACTCCCTTGTGTTAATTGTAGCTGATTTGAACAAAACTCTGCAGTTTTGCAGCTGGTTTTCTAAATATCCTTGGGGCAGTCATGTAATATGCTTCTGTGATTCCATTTCTCTCCACTATTTAAAAAGGGAAAACTAATCCATGTGTCACAGAGAGGATATACAGGCTCTATAAAATATTAAGATTTACATGATGGAAGGTATATTTTATATATGCATCTTTTGTAAAACAAAATTAAAATCTTATTTAGTAGTTCTTCAAATCCCCCATCAACTTTAAGAAAAATCTTATTGATCATTAATAATATTGAGATATGCTTTGGGTTCTTAGGGGAAAGGGCTTGTCGGTTACATAATTAGTGACCCCAAAAAACCCCAAAACCCCGTGTCTCTCTGCTAATTGCCCTGTGAGAAGCCCAGGCCCAGAGAATTTATAGCTTGGGTTTTAAGACTTATTCCTTTCTCCAAACCTGTCTGTGGAGTGGGAAACACACTGTTGCTTTCAGAATATATTCTTGCCAAGTATTTCATTTCAGCCATGTTAAAAATATTTTCATAGAAAAATCACTTAATGAAAGTTCAATGAAATGTTAACCAAAATTATGACTAATCATGATTTTTATACATTGTACAAGATTTCTAAATGTGTTCTTTAATTTAAAAGTAACTTTCATATTATGTCATATTCCCTTTGATATAACAATTCTACTTGGAATTTATCTTAGGGAAATATTCAAAGAAGTGTATAACTATACCTACTGAAACAAACAATAGCAGAAAGAAGCAATTGAATTGTTCATCAATAGATGATGTTGAATATTATCAATATATAATGTTGATCAGCACTAAGATGATTTCTTAAATAAATGATGATATGTACAAAATGTACATGCAGTAAAATATGCAGCCATTAAAAATAAAGAGAGGGCTTCCCTGGTGGCGCAGTGGTTGGGAATCTGCCTGCCAATGCAGGGAACACGGGTTCGAGCCCTGGTCTGGGAAGATCCCACATGCCGCGGAGCAACTAGCCCCGTGAGCCACAACTACTGAGCTTACGCGTCTGGAGCCTGTGCTCCGCAACAGGAGAGGCCGCGACAGTGAGAGGCACGCGCACCGTGATGAAGAGTGGCCCCTGCTCGCCGCAACTGGAGAAAGCCTTCGCACAGAGGCGAAGACCCAACACAGCCAAAAATAAATTAATTAATTAATTAAAATTTAAAAAAAAAACTTTAAAAAATAAAGAGAACCAATATAGTCATTGAAAACATACACAATATATTTTAAGACAAAAAATGAATAAAATAGCATGTTTTATGTACAGTATAATCCCACTTTATTATAATTTTATATATATATATTTTTAATAAGAAGTTTGCACTTAGAAACAGAAAAAAGTTTATTGTAGATTTCTCAGGGTGATGGGTTTATAGGTTTTCTTAACTTTTTTTTTTTCTTTTTTGCGGTACGCGGGCCTCTCACTGTTGTGGCCTCTCTCGTTGCGGAACACAGGCTCCGGACGCGCAGGCTCAGCAGCCATGGCTCATGGGCCCAGCCGCTCCGCCGCATGTGGGATCTTCCCAGACCGGGGCACGAACCCGTGTCCCCTGCATCGGCAGGCGGACTCTCAACCACTGCACCAACAGGGAAGCCCGGTTTTTAAAATTTAATAGCTCTCTGTTTTTGGTTTTTTTTTGGCATTGAGCATAAATGATTTTCTATCAGTACTTGGAAAAATAAAGGGTAAAACGACAATTTATGAATCATGCAAAGCTTATGATATTTATTTATTTTTAACATCTTTATTGGAGTATAATTGTTTTACAATATTGTGTTAGTTTCTGCTGTATAACAAAGTGAATCAGCTATACATATACATATGTTCCCATATCTCTTCCCTCTTGCGTCTCCTTCCCACCCTCCCTATCCCACCCCTCTAGGTGGTCACAAAGCACTGAGCTGATCTCCCTGTGCTATGCAGCAAGCTTATGATACTTAAAACAGACCAATACTTATAATTTTAAAATCAAGAACTTGAGATGATAGAATTTTAAATATTTATTCAAATGTCTTTATTTTTCAGATAAAGAAACTGAAGCCTGGAGAGGTAAAATTATCTTCTTTATGTAGCTCATTAAGTACCCAATGCATGCCAATTCTGTGATTCTGTAATGCTTTTAAGTTTGCTTTCTTCATTCTAAGTAATTAAGTAGATGTTACACATGCTTATATTATTTATGTGCTTAAAGATTACAGCACAATTTTGTGCAACACCATAATCTGATTCAAAGACCTGGCCATGCCAAGTCTGTAAGATGGGCTTTTAGATAACGTACTCTCTTACCTCCTCCCATTCCTCAATTTGTTGTTTGTTCGCTTTCATTTTTAAAATATATGTTGAAATAATGCAAGGATTATGTGATCACTGAGGTTGCGAAAGTGCAGTCCTCACTATGATTTATGGGGGACCCCTGGACCCTCTCCCCATGAGTCCCGAATGCCTTCCACTGGCTGAGGTCTTCAAAATGGTAAAGAGCTCCCTGCGGTTTCACAGCCCAAGGTAAAGTGGAGAATCCACATTCCACCCATTCCTTCTAAGGAGGGAGCCTGTCAGGCCTTCAGTACAGAGCACAGCTGCTGAGACCACAGCGGAGATTCCCACAGCCCTAGACCTTATCAGTCCAGGCTCTCTCCCCCAGGGCCCCACCCCAGCATCTCACCTCAGCACCTGCTTCTTTCCCGCCACCCTCCTTCCTGTGAATCAGATAAAAACCCAGGGTGCTTTGTGACCGCGTTTCTCACGGTCATTTAAGCAAACAAGTACTCCACACCCCGTTTCTTATTTCAGGTGTGTCAAATGCCCAGAAATTTGAAATCAAATAGTAATAGAGTCAGAATGATGGCAGAAAGTCCGATTTCCTATATTTCTTAAAGAAGTCCTTGAGATTTTTATGAAGATGGGCACTAACTCACACTATGGTGAAAATTAGGATTTTAAATAATTGGACAGCTAAGACCAATTTAATTTTTCCTTGAGAAAATACACAAACAGGCAATTATTCTCACCAAATCTATTTAAAATACACAGATGAGCACATCCTAACAGTCTAATGTCTGTGAAAAAAATAGAAAACTTTTTGAAATATAATTCTTTAATTCAATGACATATTGTTGCAATATTAAATAGTATCAGTAGGTACTCCACTGTTCTTAATGATAATCTTCACACTGTTTGTAAAAGTATAAAGCAGTGAAATAATTATTTATAGTTTCTAAATCTTTTATCAGATAGAAATTCTGGCTAAAATAGCCGCCTTGGTTTTATATTTTTTCTCTTTCCTTGAAGAAGTGTGTACTTGCATTCAGTTTGCTAGTTACTAAAAATGATGGCAAGGGGCTACATGTTCTTGACAGCCTTTCTTTAAAAAGGAAATTGATGTTATGTCACATAGAGCTCTTACTAAGTAACCCACTCTAATGTTTTCTTACCCTTGGGCTTTCTCTCATTCTCCACTGCTAGTTTAAGGACCCAAGAAAGCTGAATTTTGAGCTGGAAGTTTTCCTAATAGGAACCATAAAAACCATCCTTGAGGGGGCTTCCCTGGTGGTGCAGTGGTTGAGAGTCCGCCTGCCGATGCAGGGGACGCGGGTTCGTGCCCCGGTCCGTGAAGATCCCACATGCCACGGAGCGGCTGGGCCCGTGAGCCAAGGCCGCTGAGCCTGCGCGTCCAGAGCCTGTGCTCCGCGGCGGGATAGGCCACGGTAGTGAGGGGCCCGCGTACCGCAAAAAAAAAAAACATCCTGGAAAGATTTTGATTTCTGCCTTTAGATGTGCATAGTTCTCAGATTATAGAATAAAGGTGGACAATTATTGAGTGCAACAATGACAGTTGCACAGATTTGGTTATTTCTAAGACAATAAAAATTGTAGAACCTGACATAATCACCTCCTTTAAATTGTAAAGGAGCAAAACCAAAATTATAAGCCTTCCTTTTTTAAATAGTGGAAATTATTTTCTACTATCTTTATATATTGTATATTAATAACCAATCCTACAATTAAGTATATAGTCTAACATTTTTCCTCTCCTAGTGGTAGAAATTACAGAGCGGGATTCTATGCATAATTTTCTATTAAATGATAACTGTTCCTAAGAATATCATAATTTACTACCAATTGATAAATTACCACATTACATTTACAACCTAACGTTATATTGCATATGAAGTTCAAAAGCTTTGGTTGTGAGACTGCTGTGAATGGTGATAGGAATCATGGCCCTCCCCTCCACCGCAGAAACTAGAGATAGTCATCTACAGCGTAGGATCAAGGTGAGAATCGCTTGGGGAAATGTGGGATTCTTGGGATCCTAAACTTTCCACCACGCCCTCTTCAAGCAGCTGTGATCTGGCTTCTCTAAGGACAGTGACTGCACCGTGAAACAAACCAATGACCACCCTCAGTGACAAAGCCAAAGCTTCCTTTTACTTAGCGTGTGTATTTCAAGTGAGTTTCTACTTCCTTCTTGAAATTCTCTTTCTTCCCTTGGATCCTCTATGCTTTCACTTTGGCTTATATTTTCTTTATCCCTCCTGGGCGCTTCTGACTCTTTCTGAAAGTTAAATGTTACTGTTCCCCAGAGTTATTTCCTCAGCCAATTTCTGTTCCTGAATTGTCTCTTGCCGAGTATTCACATCCATTCTCACAGCTCCAATCTGTGGTTCTACCTGGAATCCATAGACTGGTTACTGCCAAACAGCTCTTTTCAGTCCATGCTGAGTTGGCCTCTTCCAACATGTCCCATTTTCTGCTTCACATCTCCACTGTGTGTCCTACAGGAACCTCAAATTCAACTTGCCTGAAATTCAGTGCATCATTTTGCGCTTCCTGTTGTGTTTTCTATCTTGTTTTTGATGCCAACTTGCACCCACAATCCAGGCAAGAAAACCAGGAGATGACTCCTACACGTTTTTCTCTTCTCCAAATAACGATCAAAACTTGCTGTTTTCACTTTTTACATGTTTGTAATTATGTCCACTTTTCCCAGTCACTGTTGCCACTTCCCTTAAAATCATATGTTCTTTTTCGTAGTTCATTGTAGCAACCTTCTAATACCAAGGCTCCCGTTCTCAAATACATTCTCTTCTAAGCTGCCAAAGTGATTTATATAAAACCCAAATCGAAACATATTGCACCTCTGTTTCAAATCCAGAAAAGCCTCCTATTATATAGAGGATAAAGATAAAGCTTTTTGGCAGACCGTCCAAGGCCTCCCTAATCTTACCCTTTCCTGGATCTCCACCCTCATCCTTCCCTTCTTCCCTTCCACTCTAAACCCCCTGTCTGCTCAACCCACTCCCTCAGCCCCCATTGGCCCTGGGCTCCAGCCTTTCATCTTTCAGAAAAACTCCTACTTGTGTTTTAAGTTTAAAAAAATGTCCTATTTCCTCTTGGCAACCTCTGATCCATCCCCCACTTCCTTTCCCAGTGGAGATTGATACCTTTAGCAATCAGTAAATTTTATTATTATCTGTCACTTTATTAAAATTAATGCCTTCACTTTCTAACTTTCACTTCATTCCATAACCCACCAAAATCTGGCTTTTACTACTTCATCCCACTGAAGCTATTAGGAAAAGCCAACCGACAATTTTTAGACTTGTTAGAAATGGACTGTCTGAGGCATCTCACGGTGTTGGCACCTACACAGTGTATTCATATCACATGTGAACAACAGCTGAGTTTCTTGCTTATTCTATGCAGTCTTTAGCAAGATATTTGGTGGTTCTGTCTTGTGTTCCTCATCTGTAAAATGAGTATAATAATGGAATCCATCTGAAAGTTTGTATAATGCATTAATACATGGAAACTGCTTAGAACAGTTTCTGGCCCATCGTTATTATCATTGAGCTGATGTACGTAATAAATGTGTCTGTATAGGTTTACAAGTTTACTTGAAAAGAATAAATGTTATCTTGAAGAACTGACCCCAATGGAGATATAAAGCCAGATATATACATTTGTCATTTATTAAGCCAGGATGCCTTCTAAAGAATGACAGTATAATAATAATTTTGGAATATAATACAATAATACAGATAAACATATATGTAACTAGTTTCTTCTCTAGACACAAGGAAATTCTCCCATTTAAAACATGTATTTTCTTGTCCATCTTAAATCATTTTGTTTTGGTAGATAACATAATAACTCTGAAATAACATTTTTATACATAATACCAAGTTTTCTTGGCCTTTGCACTACATTCCTGATTCATAAACTCAAACCTGCATGTTGTTCTCCCCCCTAAGAACATATTTTTTCCTTTTAAAAAAAATCACTTACATTGTCCCAGAAATGTAAATCACTGAACCTCTACTTATACTTTTTTTTTTTTTTTTTTTTTTGCTGTATGCGGGCCTCTCACTGTTGTGGCCTCTCCCGTTGCGGAGCACAGGCTCCGGACGCGCAGGCTCAGCGGCCATGGCTCACGGGCCCAGTCGCTCCGCGGCATGTGGGATCTTCCCGGACCGGGGCACGAACCCGTGTCCCCTGCATCGACAGGTGGACTCTCAACCACTGCGCCACCAGGGAAGCCCTCTACTTATACTTTTATTTGTTGTTGTAGGTATTATATAATTATCTTGTCTCAACAAATAAAAACAAAACCAAGATCTTTTACAATGAAAAGGCTATCTGCTGTATTTTAATCAAAAGCAATATAAGTATCAGTGTGTGATTAAATGTTAAAGTGGAAAAGTTGTCTTCCTTTCCTTCTTATGAATGAGTATTTCAACTGATAGATACACAGTGCCAGCATATTGTCCCTTTGTCACCTCACCTGGACCTATGTCCCTTAGGCCCAACCCCCTTCCTCAAGATCGTTTCCTTTCCATATTGGAAAGGATCGTTTCCTGATCATTGTTTATTCTGTCCATGACTTTTCCGCTTTTATGATTGGAGAGTGACAATTTAAGCTTCTGAGTCAGTACCTTAAACCTCAAAAGTAACGTATATATATATTTTATGGGAGGGGTCTTCAGACACGCAATAGAAATGGGCGTAATGTCAAGTCTTTCAATGGGTTGGGAAGGTCACATTTTGGAAAGGTAAGCTGTGTGGCATCTCAATTTTGAACATATATGGAGGTGGACAAATGAATTTCTCCATCCTCCCAATATGACATCAATTCTGTTAATATAAAATATTCTGTTATCTTTCATAATAATAGGGAAAAAGGTTAAAATTCTTCCACATTTGACTGAAAAATCATAAATAATTTATAGAATAACCTCTACCTTTATGGAGAAATATTTCTAGAAACTGTGTCATGGGATGGATGGCCACAACATAGAGAATATGTACTGCTGTTCAAACATGCTTCCATCTTCAATGAGCTGGTAGGGTGGTGAGAAAGGAAATCATTTTGACAGTAAGAGAATAATAAAAGAGTAAAATGTTAGCCAATGATAAATAGCTGTGATTGTTTTAAAAATGCATACTGGCCATACAAATTTTATATTATTAATTAGCATTGTAAAAAATGTTCTGGGGTGCACTCATACTTTTTTGCAATGAAAACCTACTTATATTTTCAGAAGCTCAGGAATGGAGCATGCTAATGTTTACAGAAAATAAAGTCACCTCCCTGAAGAATGGTACTACCAGGTATTTTCCAAACAAAGGGCAAATCTCGAAACAGGGGGAATCTGTCAGGTAGAATTTTTATTTAAACTGGCAATGCCACATTTACTTATGACATTGAGGAATGAAATAATTTGTATGACCAAAATTGCAGCTAGTGATATTCCTCTACTTTAAAAAAATCCTCTAAGAAAATATAATTTTATCATAATCTACATTTTAAGAATTAAGTAGTATTTGTAAAATGTTTGCATATACATTTGCCAATCATTAGACTAATATTAAGACTTTAAGTATTGAAGATCGGTTCAGTCCATTTTAAAAAGTAATGAATGGGATTAATTATGAAACTTTAAATCTCTATACTAATACATTTTATTTAATCCTTTTATAATGCAATGACTTATAGCCCAGATGTGTTTTGACTGCTAATGAAGGACGGTCTATTTTAGTCCAGGAATTTTCAAATATATCCCAAATAGTGAAATCTTATAAGTAGTCAAATATTAAGTGTTGGAGACTTTAATATCTAGATAATTGGAAAACTTTTCAGTTCTTAAACATTTTAAGGAATCTTGGTTATCTAAAGCTAATACGGAAATGGAATGTAAGAGAGTCCCAGGAACTGGCCTCCAGTAGGGACTCTGGCTAGGGCATGTTCTAATAAATGTTTGATATGAGGGAGCCATGGTTTATGCTGATTAATCACCTGTCTAGTATGGACTCCAACAGTCCTACAGCCTCACTAGGATCTACAGTCCTTGATCCTACCATCTCTTCAGTGTCCTTCACAGCCCACTTTCATTTTATCACTCGTCCTTATCCTAGTTACATTCTGTGGTCAGTCCTTATGATCATTCTGCATATACTCTTTCAACTCCTTTGTCTCTTTCTTTCTTCATCATATTTGCCTCAGGGCCTTTGAACTTGTCCCTGAGGATAGAAAAGGACTTATTCCCTTACCTCCTCAGGTCTTTAATTATCTTTAATTATCGCCTTCTCAGGAGATCATCACTGAGCACGGGATTTAAATGTTAATATCTCCATAATCCATGCTCCTTTCCTTTTTTTTTTCCTTTATTGCATTTATTATCCACCATAATACAATCTACTTACTCATTTATTTAGGTCCTTTGTCTTTTATTCAGTTTTTTTTTTAGTAACTGTAACAGTGCTTGAGTATAGTTTTTTCTTAATACATGCTTGTTATATAGATTATGACTCTTCCATAGTGATTATGCATCTTCCTTCTTAAAATTTAAATTATTTATCCAGAAAAGAAAATACAATTCATTTTTAACCATCATAATTGGTAAGAGCTTATGCTCTAGGATCAAAGATCTTGTGTTCACTTTTGTCTCCACCAGTTACCTGAAGCATGAGCACGGGTGTAATAACAATGTCTACTTCACAGAGTAGCTGTGATCTATTAAAGGAGATCAAGCAAGTAGAGTGTTTTGTAGTATTTCTGGCCAGAGTAAATACTGGTAATTGTTAGCTATTACTTTAATTAGAATGGGTTAGGTGGGCAGGGAAATAGTACTATAGATCCTGTATGCTGTATCTCATTAAATCTGCTTGCCTGAATGGTAGACGTGAAGTGCTCTTGCCTTTGGGGACTCCAGAAATATCTGGGCTCCTCCAGACTAAAGGAGGGTATGAGCAGGTTGATGTCTGGGGCTGTGTGTCATGTCAGGTGTTTACTGGGCATATTTTAATGTATTCTGCAATTACTCATACTCACCAGTACTTATTGGAAATGTAAATAAAGAATGCTGTGAATTATGATGAATAGGATGGGGAACCATAACAAAAACTAAAGGAGCTAGAAATACTCTCTGAAACCCGGACCAGTCCAGACACAATGATAGGTCTCGTAGGGGATCCCAGGCCCTAGGGATCCCCCCAAAACCCCAGGGTTTTCCTTTTCCATCTGTGTGTGGGCTTGTGACTCAGGCTGATTCATCACCACTTAACCAGCCCAGCTGTTTCCATTTCCAGAGCTGTGAGAACCTCCTTGGCCTCCAGGTTGTCAAAGGTAGTCATTTACAGTGCTTTTGAAATTGTTGAAGTGACTCCTGCCTTAGAAAAGCAAAAAATAAATTCTGCCCTGTTTTTAGACTTGTGAATCCACCTGGGAGCCCATTCCTAAATTACACAAAGGACAAAAAGTACTCCCGCTCTCCATTTAGAAACCGCTCTCGGACTGTGCCTCTTTTGATTTGATAGCACTTTCTAACATAGAGGAAAAAGAAAAGAGGAAAAACATTAAACTCAGTAAAAATGGTAATTTCTCATAAAAGCCTTTGGTCACAATTTAGGACTTGAAAGAAAAGGAATTAAAATTCTTCTTATTCTAACAGATAGTCCTACAGGGTTGTTAGTAAATATATCTAAACGGAAATCAATTTATTTGGGAAGAATGTATTTTATAACTGTTAGCAGAAGATTTTGCAAGTCAATACGTGGTAAAGTTTTCAAAGCTAAAAGTGCTAGAGATGAGTTAGATCAGACTCTGGCTTATTTCCCAGAAAATATAATATTCTATAAAGGAAAGCATTATAATCGGTTTCTTATGCTACTCATTCAGGTATCTTGTGTTTAGGAGAAATGTAAACCAGATCTTCAAAGAGAAATCTACTTAAAATGTAAAGGAATAAGACCAGATACCAACAGTAGATGAAGCATTTTCCTGTGCAGAAGAACTTTAGATGCATGAAATTTATAATTTTCATGAAATTAGTGGAAATAAACTGTAAAGTGATATTGATAGATTTATAGAATTAGAACATACTCATTAAGGAAAAAAGAGCTCAATTTCACTCTCATAGGTAACATAATCAGAGAATCCTGTTCTGACTTAAAGGCTAAACCACATTAAGAAAATACTAATCACTGTGTTGGGCACAGACATGTGCTTGGTAGATGCTGAATGAATGAAGGAAAGTAGCTTTTAACCAGACTCAGAATGAAACAGGCAAAGAAGATGGAGAAGCTAACCTGAAATGAACTGAATAGGTAGGTAAGCTGATATTAAGTATATTCAAATTATTATTATTATTTTTTTTTAACGTGCAAGCCCAATTTCTTTTTCTTTTTCTTTTTCTGTCTTGGGCAGTCCATCGGGAGAAAATGGCAAAAGGAAGTAAAGCTTCCAATCGGCTTGGAAGAACACGATGGCCCTGGGATGGGTGGACAGTCATTCATGCCGGTCGAGGATGCTGACACTGTGGGTCCTACTTCGGATCCGACTTTGGAGCTGTTCCAGTCTATTTTGGATTCTGTTGCCCGCAGTTCGTGAGTTGGCCCAGGGCTGTAGCTTGGTTACAGAAGTAGCTGGCAGCGGGATTGAGCTCCATGGCTTTTCCTTAGAAGTTCACGGCAGCTTCCAAGTCTTCTACTTTCATCTGCTCAGTTCTTCTTCTTTCCAGTCTCAGTCCTCTTCCGAAGACAAGGTTCTCTCTGGGCTTCACAGGTCCTGCGGCATCTCCTCGCTTGCGGCGGCCGCCTCATCTCTTTCCGGGATTGTCGGAGGAAATGTGAGGTCGCTGTTTCCCGCCATCATCCCAAAAGCGGTCTCCAAGCACTGGACTGGAATACACTGAACGTACACTCTTGTGCTTTTGAAAAGGATACATAATTTAAATAGCAGAGATAAACTCATTGCTACAAGAATTAAGGTAACGTATCCTGAAAATCTGTTTTTTTTATTACCATCATCATCGTTATTTATTCTGATTTTTTGCACTATAGCAGCAAACCTTAATGGGTTTTGTATGACCAGGGGACTTTTGGGATTTGTGGAGGTATTTTTGGTTTTCACAGTGATTGAGGGACACTACAGCCAGGGATGATAGCCATACTGCAATACAAGAATAGTTCGGCACAAGAAAAAATGTCTCACATAACTTTGAAATATTTTGCTTAACATTCATATACGTGAAATACTTATAATTATCTGAATCTAGAATCTCATTCTGTTTTATACATAGGCAAAAAAATTGGGGGGACATGTTTTTAAATATACCAGATTTTCTAGGAATGCAACTACGTGTAGATGGAAATGTAAATTTATGTGTTTATTTGCTTTTATTACCAGGGATTTAATCCCCCAATACTCTGGGAATTCCACTATTTCTCTAGTTTAAGGTCTAGACTAGAAATCAGGCTTACCTGCCTTTTTCCTGGTCTTGTTCCTCGGAGCACCCTTCCCTGTTGACAGAGAGGCAAAGTAAAAGGATATTTCTCCCTAAGGTTTAGAGAAGAGGTGCTATAAAGTGGCCACCCCAGGTGTCCTTTCCCTGGTTTTACTAGATCTTACAAAGACAAAGGGACCTCCCAAGAAGAGGTAATCACAAACTCATCTTTGCCACACCAGCCTAAGGGGAAAGGAAGCAATTTAGAGAGAAGGGAGAATCCAAACAGAGAACACTCCACACAACAGCTTGTAGCCCCTAAGTTCCTCACTGGGAAAGCTCTTCCAACACAATGGCCTACTTTGTCCCTACTGAGAAAGGTAGGCTTAGGGCCATCTCTGTGGCGTAAGCCAATACTTACAGTAACTTACCAGAGCTATTTTCTTTGTGACTTTTAACATAGTTTGAGATAATTTTATCAAAAAAAGGGAAAAGAATTAAGCAATTATAACCTAACAATTATGATAGACTTTATATGCACATTTATTACTACTATATTAAAATTGAACATTTTAATATCTTTGTAGGAATGTAGAATGTTTAATTCTTCTATTATTACGTGAATTACTATATTAGAAAATACAATCTACTGGAATATGTCAGTGTATTGAATACTTTATATATGCTAGAACATTTAGAAATTTTTCATTAAAAGTTTACTGTACATCAATGCTCTGTAACTATTTTATTACACTTTTTCTCTGTCCTTACTTATAATGTGTCCGCATCCATTTGCATTAATTTTTGATAAAAGGGTGATCTGAGGTCTCACACACATGCATAAACACAATGGAAAATGTCTTGGAAACTTTTTTTTTTAATATTAATATAACTAGTACACATTACATATTATACTGGAGTGGTAATCCAGAGCTTTACTACTCAGAGTATGACTCATGAACCCGCAGCATTAACATCACCTGGAACTTGTTTAAAAGGCAGAGTTTCAGGCCCCAAAATCAAAATCTGTACTTCAAGAAGATCCTCTTTGTGATTTGTATGATACAAAATTTGAGAAACCAAAATCTTGATCAAGGGTTAGCAAACTTTCTGTAAATGACCCCATGGTATACATTTCAGGCTTTGTGGGCCATTTAGCTTCTGTTGCAACTGCTCGATCCTGCAGTTGTAGTGCAAGAGCAGTCGTAGATAATGTGGAAACATGCGTATGGTTGTGTTGCAGTAATACTGTATTTATGAACACTGAAATTTTAATTTAATTTAGTATTCATGTATCATAAAATATTATTCTTCTTTTGATATTTTCCCCCCACCATTTAAAAATGTGAAATCACTCATAGCTCACTGTGGGCTGCCTTGGCCCCTGGTACTATAATTTGGTGACCTCTATTCTACGGCACAGTAATCTTCCATAAGATGACTTTTTATGCAGAAGTAAAGTATAGAGTTGCAAAGAGAATGGCTCTGGTCTCAAACATCTGCGAATTATATTAAAGACAATAATAAAAATAAGGCAGTCATGTAAAGAAAATATCCTTTGTTATGTATGTAGCATATGCTTACAGAATATATTGAAAATTATAAAGGAGAAATTTAAAGTTATGGAAACTATTTCCTTCAGGAACAGAAGCTGTTAAACTCTCTGTTTAGCAAGATATTTTTGTAGACATAGAAACATGTACAATTTTGTACTCCAGTTTTCCCACCTAATACTATTTCATAGTACTTTTACATGTTAATGAATTGCAGCCTAATATTCTAGCATGAAGCTGTCATATTTTATAAGGCCTTCGTATCTTAAGAGACCAGTGGAAAACACAGTAAGGATAACTCAAAGTTTGGAGAATGAGTAACAGTTACTCAGCTTAACATGTTAAATCTAAAATAAGAAGGGCTACAGGCATACCTAATTATAGATTTCAGAAGATGAACAAGGGCCTCAATTGAGGAATCACCTCAAGGAAGGGTGAGCACTTGGATATATGAAGAGAAGACACCTGGGTACATTTTGTTATTGTAAAGTTAATGCCTATGTAGAGAAGCATTTTTTTAAGTAGGCATAAGGTATTTGAAAAGTCTTACTTCTTCTGAATGTGTTTCTGAAATACAAAATAGAAGTACTACACACCTAGACAAAGGAAAGCAATTTCAAAGCTACTCTAATCATAATTCAAGACAAAAAGTTATTGAGATCATACTGAAATGCTGCTAAGATGTTTAATGTACATTGCCTGCATGAAGAAAAACAAAAGTAGATAGCGAGAATAGAATGGTTCCTCCTGCTTGAAATTAACAAAATTATTTATAGTGATGTGATGACAAAGATAATATATTAAATACAAGAACACTGAAATGAATTTTGTAGCTGTGTTGGCTTCTTGCCAAAAATTGTACCATTTGCACTTCTGACTTTCCTTCACTTATTGTTATTAGTGAAAAATACTGCACTCATGACATTTCATGATCATATTTTTTATTATTATAAAAGTAATTTATTGTCTTCCAACTTAGAGATGGAAAGAACCAGGGTAGAATATTAAATTGTAATCATTTAAATTCCAAAAATGTAATTATTTTATAGAATTAGCAAAGTATAAGCATTTATTTTTACCTAACAAGTTGTAAGTATTCCTTTGAATTCCCTGAATTTGTTGAGAGACAGTGTGTGTGTTTGTGTGCACGCATGCATATGCATAATTTGTTCCTTAATCTAAAGCTATTCTTGGGATTTATTTTTGAGGATTGCTTTATAGATAAACTATATTTTAATAAAAGTTCCTTCAGTAAGTGGGTAAGCTAACACTGTACAATGGTGTGCAAGGTACAATTACGAATACTTTTACAAGAGTGTCATTTTATGTGTACGAATAGCAAATTATTAGGCCAGCTGTAACTGTGGTCACAACTTGGTTAGAGTGTACCTATGAAAGACAACAGCAGACTCCCTGGACTACCATACTGGTTTTGCAGAGAGATTGTCTCAACAGAATTATAGAAATAGCCAAAGTGAGTATGACCAAACTAGTTTTTTTAACACAATGAGATCTTGAAATGATCTTTTGTATTGTGTTGTCTTTTTTTCAAAAGATTACTTATAACTAATTGAGAACGCTTTAAAATGGAAAGTACCTCTCGAGTGATAAATTATTGCAAAACAGCTGTTTAAGAATAAGATGTCAAATAGGAAGTGACTCACATAATATGAAATGGACATTGAAAGTTTCCCTTTAAGTAGAGAGTGCCTCCCTTGACTCAGAGTGCATTTCCATATTATAGGTGACTGTGTTGTATGAGATTGCACTGCGCATCTTGTTGGAGTCTCTTTCTCCCTTGCTCACTTTGAGGAAGCTAGTGACTATGTTGGGGAATCCCCTATGACAAGACCCTATGGGGGGCACCTCTAGGACTGAGGGCAGCCCTCAGGGACAGACTGTAAGAAACTGAAGCCATGGTCCTACAGTCACAGGAAACTGAATTCTACCAACAGTGAATTTGGAAGTGGATCCTTCCCTAATGGAATCTGAGATGTGACCTCAGCTCTGGCAGAAACTATGATTGAAGCCTTTTGAGACCCTAAGCAGAGGGCCCAGTGAAGCCATGCCAGACTCCTCCCACAGAAGCTGTGAGACAATGTGTTGTTTTAAATCCTTGAGTTTGTGATAATATTGTTCCTCAGATAATATACTTACCTAGAAAACCATGGTGACGTGTCACTATTTCTAAGGATGGTTTGTAAAGAATATTGATAATGATTTTTTAAAAAATACATGCTCAGAGCATTCTTCCTTTGAGAATTAAATGTTTATAAAATAGGTGATTGAGAAAGTAGGTCTGTAAATAGACAGAAGGGAATGGTTAGAGACCATGGTAAATCTTGATATAAGAGTTATATGACCTTGGTCTCTTATATCCTTAATTTTTTGTTTTTATTTTCTTCTTCTTTTTTTTTTTAATGAGAGTTGAAAATGAGCAGTGATTTAGTGACATGGAGAACATCACTTAGCTTCGGTCATGTGATGGGAGGGGTGGCCTGACTATAGGTAGCAATTTGTAAAGAAAGATGAAGAACAGAAAAAAAGAGTAAAAGGGACTTAAAATAATTGCTATAAGAAGAAAGAGAATGATGAAGAGTTAGTAGAGGGAATGAGGTTTATGAAGGTAGTTTGATGTGTATGTGTTTCTTTAAGATGGAGAGACGAGCACATTTAAACACTTACTTGAAGAATGATTGAGAGAGAGAAGGAACAATTGATAATGTAAAATTCATAAGAGGTTGAAAGAGACAGAGTCCAATGTACAGCTGGATGTACTAAAGGCAGATGAAGGAAGGACACCACATCTAATTTCCCCAGACAAAAAGGAAAGCATATGTGCAGTAAATTTCTAGCTTTTTCTGTGAAATAAACATCCAGATAATCTGCTATGACTAAGTAGAGATTTGAAGCAAGTGCTGATTACACCTTTCGGAAGAAAATCTGTGGAAGAAAGTACTGAGAAGAGTGGACCTTGAGTTTAACAGTAAAACTTCCGAAGACTGCCAGAGAGTATAGAGAGACCAATTGAGATAACGTTTGTATCTTTAGTGGAACATCTTTCCACCCTTCCATGACCTCCTGCAGCAATGCCCAGCTACCTTGGGTTTAGTCATGGAGAAAACAGGTAATCAAGTTAATCCAAGGCTGGAGTTTTGCCAGATGGTAGAAGAATAAAAGAGAGGGACTGAGGCAATAGCATTATTAAAATAAGGCAATCTTAGTTCAAAGCAGTACAAAGAGGGAAATAAAGACATTAGAGGGCTGATGAATTGGAAGGAAGTCAAAAGGTTAATAACCTAAAGGTCCTGATGAGATGTGGCCAAATCTGGCCCTGTTTTTGTACAGCCTGCAGCTAAAAACAAAGCGTTTTACATTGTAAAACGGTTGAAAAAATATCAAAGGCGGATATTTTGAGGCACGTAAAAATGGTAAGAAATTCAAGCTTCTGTGTCCATAAAATGAGTTTTATGTTTCTAACACAGCCATGCCCATTTGTTTACATATTGTCTACAGCTGCTTTTGCATTACAAAGGCAGAGTCCAGTAGTTGCCACAGAGACCTTATTGGTGCAAAACCTAAAAGTCTTGGTCCCTGAGAGGCCAGAAAGATTAGCAATAGAAGGATTGAGAAATTAAACTTGGGGTGGAGGAATTTTTGCTCAGAGGATGATTACTGAATTAATTCTCTTGAAAATAGAGCAGTTTGGTAGTGACAATACCCAGGTTGTAACCATGAGATTGTTGCTTAGGGAGAAGCCAAATCATTAGTGATTAGAAGGTCAAGGAATTGAAAGGGTTGCGAAGTAAGTCATTCATTTGAATAGTGAAGTCATTTGAATGCCATGAGCTAGTGCCATAGTCATTGATGAAAGACTGGAGGTAATGATGAGGTTGTAGCGGCATCCATGGGGAGAGAGTGGTTAGTTCGAAAGGTATAAGCTCCAAAATAGCAGAGCTTTTTAAAAGGACAATGAACTATCGCCTTTGGGAGGAATGGGGACTGAACATGGTCAGTCTGTGCTGCTTGTCTCAGCTTCTAGACCAGAGTGGTGGGAAACCCAAAGAATCCCGTTGGGAGAGGAAGAGATGAGCTTTGAAGCTTTATTCTCGACAAATCAAGGTCTTGGTCACAGCCAGAAGGAACCAAAGGATATTTTTTAGACAAAATCTTTATTATGTAAGGAGTTTATGTTAGTGCCAAATATAGTTTTAAATGATCATCTTATATTCAGAGCAGAGCACGATGATTGAAGATGTTTTTCTTTTCAAAATTTCTCTATGCTAGCCTCACCTTGAATGATTATATTCTAAAAAATTTTTATAATTTCCAAAATTTATATTAATTAATTAATTAATTAAAATATAACTAATTATAGTTATATTATAATATAATATATTATATTATAACTAATTATAGTTATATTATAATATATAAAATATAACTATAGTTATAGTTATAATATATAATTATATTTATATAATTAATATAAATATAACTATAGTTATAGTTATATATATATAGTTATATATAGTTATATATATAATTAATATAAATATAAATATAACTATAGTTATAGTTATATTATAATATATAATTATATTTTATATATAGTTATATTATAAAATATAACTATAGTTATAGTTATATTATAATATATAAAATATAACTAATTATAGTTATATTATAATATAATATATTATATTATAATATAATATAGTTATATAACTAATTTAATTAATTAAAATATAACTAATATTTTAATTATTAATTTTAAACTGCTTTATTGAGGTATAATTGACATACGAGAAAATATATAAGATTTATGATTTGATGTTTTGACACATGTATATGCTCATGAAACCATTGCTGTAATCAAGATAGTGAATATATCCATCACCCCCAAAGTTTATTTTTAATTATTAGTATACTATTATAATATAATGTCTTATATTATAAAACATAACCTTATTTTAACTTGAAGTATTTGATATATTTTCTTTCATTCATTTGTTCTTACATTCTTCAGTAATGAATAAGTGAGTACATTGAGATGAATATATATATATTTTTAAACATCTTTATTGGAGTATAATTGCTTTACAATGGTGTGTTAGTTGAGATGAATATATTGATATGAGTATATGCTCAGGCTTTTAAGGGTAATGTCACCTAAGCAAGGAGTGTAAATTTGGTCAGAAGAAATATCATTATCCCAACATGTAAATAATAGATTTTCCTTTTTAAATCTGTGGTTGAGCTTATTTTTACAAAGAAACATATCCCTAAAATAAATTAAATTACTGTAAGATACAGATTTTATAAAATATTTTGCTCTGCAGATTGAATTGTTCAGCATAGTTTTCAAAAGCATTTTATACTCTGTTAAATTCTGACCTTGTTGAAATGTGTTAAAGACTATTCCTATATTGATTGTAGGATATTAGCTCTCTTTTATTCTGAGAGATGAGATTGTCTTTCTGCAAAGTCATTCATTTCATTAGTAGGAATGGAGAAGTATAGGGTTGCCTAGTACCAACATCTCTTCAACCGTTCACAGGAGACATCGATATATACAGCACTGCTTCTGAATGCATGGAACATTAGGAATCACATAAGAGTTAAGTTATTTAAATCCTGAAAAGTCAGTTATTCATTTGTAATGTTATTTCTAGAAGTACCTGATCAGAGATAGTTCTTAAAAGGAAAAAAAATTTAACCCATTATTCAAATGGTAGGGAAAAAAACTAACATATCAATATTTATAGACCTTCATGCAGATCTTTTCATACCCCCCAAAATTGAAATGGAACTTATTTAAATATTTTACTATACAATGTTAATATCAAAACAATATAGAAAAATATAGAAATGTTTATATATTAAAGCTTTGAATGTAATCATATTAGTTTCAAAGTGCTTATTCTATTTAAGCTTACTTATTATAACTATCTCTATTATAGATGCTAGAAAATGATGCTCAGAAAAAATATTTTGGATAAGAGGACCCAGCTACATAGTATTAAAGCAGGATTTAAAGCATGCCTTTTTACTCTAAATATAGGTCTGAAAAAAAACTTCCACTTAAAAATATAACGATAGATATGTGTAGAGAGTTGAAATATAAGAAATTGGTGTTTAGCATTATACATTATAAATTAATTATGTTCAGCATTTATTTTCTTAGTAATTATGACTTGCTAGCTTTCGACTTGTAATAAAAATTTAGAGCTATTATAATGTAAGATATGGATTTCTGTAAGATATGGATTTCTGAAGGGAAAGCTGGATAGGCAGAGGAAACAGCAAATGCAAAGGCTCTGAAGTGGGAGTGTGCTGAGCTAGGATGGAAGCTGTCCGAGAACTCACTGTGATTCCAGTGGGGTGAGGGAGAAGAGGAATGATACCTAAGGTGGATAACACAGCGGGGGTCAGATCAAGGAGGACCTCAGAGACCACTATAAGGGTTTGACTTTTATTCTAACTAATATGGAGCAGAAAAGCATTGATGGAAAGGGACCTAGACATTTCCATTTACTGGGTTGGGGGAAGCAGGTTTGCAGATTGAGGAGGCGAAGGGCAAGTAGAAACCAACAGTTCTATTTGAACATGGTAAGGTAAGAATGTTTATTAGACATACAAGTGGAAATCTCTAGAAGACAATTGGATATACAAATCTGTCTGAGTTTCATGGAGGGAATGAGGGGTTGGATTTATTGATGTAAATTTGATACCCAGCACATAGACGTTATGAAAAATCATGGTCTTGGGTGAGGTGACTGGAGGATGTACAGTGGAAGAAGGAGAACCTCTAGAACATATAGATGGATTTGTTACAGAAACTTAACCTTATGCATTCGTGGAAGCTGGTTAATAAGTCTCTTTAAAGCTGTTGTCCTCATGTCTGATGCTGGACTTTGAAGCACACAGGGCAGGCAGTAAGAAGAGAAGAAGGATATAAGGTTGGAGAGGAATTACAAGCTGGAATCCACAAGTATGAACTGGAACTCAAGGAGGAAAGACTGAAACCCCTGTCAGCAGCTGTTGCCTCTGACCTTGATGTTGTGGGTGTCCAGCAAAAGCCAGGGCCCTGTGGTGGTGGAGTTAAACATATACACCTGTCCCAGGAGACAAAAGCTGAAGGAGGTTTCTAAGAAGGTGGAGTAGTTGCAGATGTAAATATAAGAAAATATGTATGTTACAAAATGACTGCTGTTTCTCTTCTGCTCTCCAAATCTCCCGTTTCCCCTTTGGCTCAACCTAAACGGAAACAGGCAAGAAAGGGAGTTCCGGGAAAGGGAGCTCAGCTTAGCCAGGTTGACTTGCTGCAAATCCACCAAAGGGGGTGAGCATAGAGGAGAGGTAGAGGAGAGATGAGGTTGTAGGTTTGAATCCCATGGCACTCAAAAACTTAGAGGTCGGGAATACGAAGTTTTATAGCAAGTGTCCTTAAATGCAGAGGGCACGTCCTTCTTCATTAATTCCTAATTATTTTTGGCTGCAGAGAGGTTATGATGGTTGGAGCTTGGACTGTGAGATGGAGTCCGCCTATTGAGATGAATAAGTGACAAGATAGAAAATGCTTCTATTAGTTATGGATTAGTTAGCTTCTTGTTCTGCCACTTCAGCCCTGGCCCTACCCCCAGACTATGTTTACAAAAAGGAGAAGTAAAATTTGTCATATTTAAACCACTGTTGTTTTGAGTTTTCTACCACCTGCAACCAAACCTAATTCAAACTGATAGAGTGGACTCAAGAGAAAATGAGAGGCCAACACATGAAGACAGACTATAGCCAATATTTTGAAGGAATTTAACTATAAGTTGGAACTCAGAAATGGGTCCCCAGTTGGAGGATTAGTGAGGATAGGGGGAGATTTCTTTTAAGATGGGAAATGTTACCATATTTTTCTATAAGATTGGGGATTATCTCGTAGAGAGGTATTATTAATCCTCTAGAAAAAGATTAAATTGATGCAAGGAATTGTGAACTGAAAAATAGGAATAACAGAAAATTCTAGGAGAAAGATTTACTTGGGGAAAATTATATTTGAATTCTTCTCTTATATAGATGTTAATATTGTTATAGTTAAAAACTAAGAAACAGCATTCTTGGAATTCAAGCAAATTAGCAGAATTTTCAATCAGGCGATCAGGAAAAAAATGGATGATATGCCATGTTTTTAATGGTGTAGATCTTACTTCATTGAAAATAATTGGTAAAGTAGACTTTTTATGTTAAAATGTAGATCAATCAAAAAATGTTTAATTTGATTTCCTCCTTTATTTGCAACACACATTGCTGTTTCTTGTATTTTAGTCCTAGATAGAGCTTATCAAGTTATTGTGAGGATGTGATGCACCAGTTAGCTTTTCATGCTTAGCTATTAAAATTTCATTCAAAGTGTACAGTTTTTATTCAGATTCAACTTTTACACCATTTTCACAATGATAAGTGATCCATATTCAGATCATTAAGCAATTTATTAAAATTCTCCTGCAATTAATTTTAGGCAGAGCTCTAATGCACATACACTAATTTATCCTTGAAAACATGCGAATTTCTTACTTGTATATAATACAAAGTAAAATTCTAGCTTGAAATATTCTTTCTCTTTAGGTCTCTGGGGAAAGACATTGCTTGATATGGTTATATATTTTTTGGCAAGCAAATAGGGTGAGGTTGGGATTTACTTGATATTTTCTGTTCATATTTTTGCATTATTTATTACCTAGTATAAACATGGGATTATATAAAGAAATATTTACACGCAATTATATCACTGTCTCATAGTAATCGTAATATTAGAGACGCTTTAGTATAGGACATAATAGTCATAAAATCAGGGATGATTAAATTTAGAGATCTCCAAACTATTAAATTTTCAACTGAGTTTGCTAAATTTTCATCAACAGATTTTCACAGGAGATATTTTCCTATTTAATACCTTTGTTTCTGACACATTTGTGGTCATCTCTTCAAAATTCTAAGCCTCTTGTTAAGAAATAGTTTCTTCACAGAAGTCTTAATGTTTTTTAAACTAAATGTTGTATAAAGAACATTTAAATTATTTATCCTTAACTGTCAAGACCCATTCTATCAGCCATGAAAAGTGACCATGCTCAGAATATAAAGTGTCACATTATCATTAGATAAAGCACATTCTTTATTTTGTAAGAGTAAACAAACTGTGAGCACGAATAAGCTTGTACTGTGGTTTCGTTTACAATTGAAAGCATGTAGTACCAGGCTTGGCCTCCACATGGTGCTAGTGTTATGTACTGGGACATCACAAGGCAGAACTACCTGGTAACGCAAAATAACCACTCATGCTGCCCATCAAAAATAATCCCAATAATGAAACAAATAACCACTCATACCGCCCATCAAAAATAATCCCAATAATGAAACAACAGATTCAAATAAAAAGACACTATGCCTGAAATCCTGCCTTCTTTAAAATCTGACTCATGCACAGTAATAATTTTGGCAAACCATTTGTGGAAATTGTTGTAAAGCTAAACAAAAGGTGACGTGAAATAATGAGTTTAGATTTCTTGTTTCATCTTTGGGATCTCACCAGTGGGTTCAAGATCATGTTCTTTTTTCTATGGATTGTTTTCTGTCTTCCATAGATGGTTATTTGGAATGGTGTTAAGGAAAGGAAGTCCTTGGGGGAAAAGAGGCTTCGTAGGACTTCTGCCAGGTTTTTATTTTGGTCATTGTGATTCCTTTGAAGTCTAAGATTCACCTTCATAGCCAAACTGTGATTTATTTTGAATATTCTGATTTTCTGTCAGATTCTTCACAACTTTAGTGTTTGTTTCCATTTCTTTTAATGTGAAACATTCATTGAGTTGATGGCAGCTTTATGTGATATATAAAATTTTATATCCATCTGCCAAGTGTATGACAATTGAAGATACTATAAAATATTGCAAAATATTTGGCCTTTTTGCTTAGTTTCTTGCCAACTGACTAATGGTTAATTGCATTGGCTTTATATAAATCCTTCCTTTTCTTCTTTCATAATGGGATACAATTGTTTTCTTCCTTTTATGCTTACGTATGGGCCATTTGTCCTCTGTAGAGTCAAAGTGAACTACTAAAAAAATGATCCAAAAAATTAACAGAAAGAAACTAATCTTTGGTTTCTAGATAGCTTAAGCTATACGAGTGCCTTGCAACTATCACACTCTCAAATATTTATTGAATAAATTACTCCATGCCAACTGGTTTGGGCCTGGCTTTAGCAGTGGTAGTTAAACAACAATGGAGATCATAAAGAAAATGAAAGAGGGTTCAAAACTTGAAATAAAGTTGAAAAAAATATTACATTGAATTATCACTTACTTTCTTCCTGCCTTCCTTCCCTGCCTCCTTCCTTTCCTTCCTTCTTTCTTTAAAAAAACAAATAATCTAGAAACTGACCTTGAAAAATTTAGACCACTTCTTGCCAGGAAGACAAAAAATACAGGTGGTCTTAAATTCTAGAAAGAGATTAAAGAAGCCAGTGGATGGATGACTCCTTTACTGCAGTTATGGCATTTATTATTGGTCTCATACTGAGTCCCTTTCTTAAGTAGACTATGAAATGTTTTTTTTCATTTGGGTACATTAGTGGTAACGTTGTTTGAAAATGTTGGAATCTTTTGGACAAAATAATCTAAACATCAGTTTATATTGTTAAGTGATTTACTACCCCTAAATCCTTTCTTGGAAACTTCTTTCTTCTCCTGCAACCATAACTAGAAATGTGTGTTTGTGTGTGTGTGTGTGTGTGTGTGTGTGTGTATACGTATGTATACATATGTATATATATTTCCACAAATAAGAGTAACTATTATTATCTGACAGTTTTTCTTAAAATATCTGTTTGTTACAAAACTATTGTACTTTTCAATGTGGAATAAAGATTATTAATAGAAAAAAACCCATTTGCTTAGTTCCCTTAGAAACTGGATCTTTAATAATTTTGCCTACTGCGTTTAGGTCCAGTGTTGTGCCTGATTACCAAGCTCAGAAGACTCCAGTCAAACCTAACAGCTTACAAGGGCCAGTATCTAGTCAACGAAACAAGTCACTAGAATTTGTGCAATTGGACACTATAGCCTGTAATGGAATGAACAGAGTATGCGCTGCCATCTGACACAACCTGGGATGGAGGGCTTTATCTGGTGAGTTCAATCTCAATCATAGAGGCTGGTTGTCGACTAAAGCACCAACTGCCTTGAAAGGTTTTTATTGTTAAACTGTGTAGATTTCCTTACTAACATTTATTAAAGATAAGTTCCTGCTAGTGTAATAATTTGGAAGAGTCATTACGAAGTCTTATCTAAATAATATTCTCCAAGAAGGCAAGTGTAATGATTGGAACACGGGCCCTGGAGTCTGGGTGTAAGAGGGCAGATTTGCTTATCAGTACTTCACCTCAGGCAAGTTACTGAACATCTGTGTCCCAGATTCTTTTTCTGAATAAATGGCAGTAAAAATGGTTTCTATTGCGTAGGGCTGTTGTCTGGATTAAACTGGATTATATGTGAATGTGCCTTGTACAGTGCCTAGTATACAGAAAACAACAAATGAACATTTTTGTTATTATTATAGTAATCGTTTTTGTTCTATTAAAATGGAAATACCTTGAAGTGCAGTGCTAGGTGTTGAGGACCCTAATCAAGTGTTAAGAACAGGTCACCATCAGTGCCACCAGTAACTCCGAAATATGTGTTAAAACAGGCATATAAACCAATAAATTACAATGTATTATTGAGGTTTAACCATATAAACCAATAAATTACAATGTATTATTGAGGTTTCTCTTACATTTTTTAAAGATAACTAATTGGATTGCTGCCTTTTTAAGGAATTCTCTATAGCCTATAAGGAAGAGTATATAGGGAAACCTCTCAGGACCTACAAATTAAAGGATTTCTAGAGTTAGTCACACATAATAATTTCATTTTGCCATTAAAAGGGCATGAGAAATAGCACTGCTCTTTGATTAAAGTCAATTAAAGCTGATACCTGGTCACAATGCTTCTGCTTTTCCTTATTATCAAGGACCTAAAAGAAAATTAGAGAAAACCTAGTGTCAGTCAGAAATAAAGAACTTCAAAATTCTATAACATGTAAATTTTGCTCAAATTTTGTCTTTTTTTTTTCTTACTAATACAAAAAAATGGAAAAAGAAAAGGCCAGTTTATTGAATTATTAGCTATCTAAATGATGACATCAGAATGACATCGGCCAAACCTCTCTCAGGCAAGCGACTGGATTGGCTCCTGGCTGGTACTGATGGATAGGATGCCGTTCTCTGAACTACTCTCAATTACATACAAACCAGGAATCATTTAGTTGTCTCTTTTCCGTCATCCTCTTGAATCACTGAATGTGAGAAATAGTGAATCCAGACTTCTGGAATCCTCACAGATCTTGTGCATCATCTGAACGGACTGATCAATAAACACATCAACAGTCTTGGTTGTACAACCCATCAGCAGTGATGTGGCAGCGGCAGCAGTAGCTGGCAGTATTGGTGGAGCATTTGAGATGCTCTAGATTACAGGGTTAGCAGGAGTGGAGGAAGGATTAGTGAACCTGAAAGGCCATGACCATTGTAGAGAAAGTTTATCTTTAGTTCTAAAAAGGATCATCATCCTTGCTATTGTGATCTGTTGGTTGTTAATAGTTTTAATCATAATGTTCTTGAGATGTAGTACTTATTTGTTCACCTATAAATACTGTTCATGACATCATTTTTGTGTGCAAGGTTCAACTGGAAAAGCTAAGGGCATGTCTCATCCCATTCTAAAAGTGACATAGGGAATCACGTTACCTCTTACTTAGCCCTCAACTATCTGTATCTCTCTCTGGCTGAAATAAGTTTTAGTGACAGATAGGAAGGAATACAATATCAGTGACTTACTGATGCTTTATGTTTGTCTAAGAACCTGTTTCCCAAATCACAGTAAGTAAAGTGAGTACCGTTAGTTAAGGGAGACTATGTATGCTGTGGTAATAAATAAACCAAATAGTTTAACATATGTTTAGTTCCTGCTTATACTAACTTTGCTGTAGGTCAGGGTAACTTTCCAGGGCAACTGTCCCCAGTGTGGTGATTCATAATTCAAGATGCTTCAGTCTCATAGTTTCACCATTTCAATGTAAGGCCTCCTCCAGGACTTGAGAGAGACAGAAGAATTGCTTAGGAGTATTTCACTGCCTCGGCCTACATGTGATACACGTCACTTCTGCTCACATTTATTTGGTCAGAAATTGTCACATGGCTTAACATAACTGCCCAGGGGCTGAGAAGGGTAGGCTCCCATATTTATCTTCTGTCTTCCTGGGTAGGAAGAAAAGAAAGAATGGATATTCTCAAGGCCATTAGTAAATACTGTGTCCCACAATATGTGAGATAATTTTAAGTGGTGCAGAGAATAAACTTTTATAATTTTTGCTTGTGTTCAACATGTGTTTGAAAAATGTAAGTAGCGCACTGTGCCTATGAGGTCATGGCTTCATTTTATATAAATTTAAACTTTAATAGCAGACACTGTGTTCTTATGGTAAAAATGGTAAAAAGTGCCACACAGATGTCTAATGTTTTAATAACACTGACCGAAAAGAACCACTCTAAAACAAATTTCAGTACGTAAAACTTTAGGTAAACTGGGAGTACAAGGTGGGGCATTAGAATTTGCTCTTTTAGCAAATACCCTATAGCCTTCGTGATTCAGGAGCAGATAGTCATGGACCACATGCTGGGAAGAATTGTTTCAGAGGCCAGCTGCTCTTCTGCTGTTAAAATTGTTAAAATTGGGGAACCAGGGACAGAACCCACCATGGGGGAGCCTGGAACTCCTGATGAGTACTCAGTTCCCCCCTTTTTTTTTTCTCACTACTGTGTGTGACACTAACCACAAAGGGTTAAGGTTTTGGACAGAAATATTTGACCTGGCAGGCAATACCTTCAGAGCTGCCATTTTCCTTCTTACCTGGTTTTCCATGTTGTCTAAGGTTGTTCAAACTGGCAGTCTCACTCCTCTCAGATCAAATATAATAAAATCAATAGGTATTATTGCTAGTTCCAAAGCTCTTCCATTTACTGAAGCTCCTCGTTCGTTCACTGTTGGTGGTAAGTCAGTTTTGTTATTTAATTTTTTTTTTCCATTTCCATATTTTCTAAGGGAGCCTAGAAATCTCTCCCAAGGAGGGTGACTTTGATGTCCTGATTTGTCTGTAATAGTCTTGGTTGTCTGTGATTATTCATAGAAGACTCTTTTACTTTTAAAAAATGTTCTGTTTGGATGATAACTTATATGGTGACCCTGCTCCTGAGAACTCTTCTTGTTTTATTTTATGATGTGAATGAGTGATTTGGTCCCAAAGACCCTTCATTCCATTGCTAGTGGCTAGAGCCACATGGGGTTGGCTGAGGCTATGGTTAGCATTTTGAATAGTCATTTTGTGGGGACATCATCTGTGTGTTCTGTAGAGACTAGAGAGAAAGGTAGAAGGACATAGAAAGGAGTTAAAGGGAATAAGCAATGACATTGATGACTGAGGGATAAACCAAAGCACATTTCTGAGGAACCCAGAGGAGCTCATTATTCGGGCCCAGACTGCAACAGGTCCTAACCTTATCTGAAGGATGACATGTAAACACTGAAGGTGAATCTTGGTGTATAGCTCTATGTATGTCACTAACATTCATAACCTTTATCCCTGCATCAAGATTTCATGGTGTGAATTCTGTACCCCAATGAAATGGTTGTATCATCTTACATTGCCTCAGCTCCTTACTAGGGTTAGGACAGGCTCTGCACAATCTTAAGTGGAATTTCAGTTGCATGAGTGTAGCCACATATTTGTAATAAAAATTATATGCATCACATTTACTTTTTCTGGAACCCTACCATTAGATAACACATATAAAAGCTGCTATTTACTTTCTAGTTATTTCAATTCTGGATGAAAGTAAAAGAGGATTCCAAAGGTATATTATAGCACACTTAGAAAAACCTTTAGGTCTGTAGCTCATCAGACTGGCTTTTAAAATATGCAAGCGCCTACAGAGACCACCCCAGGTTAAAAGTATCTACATACTTCATGGTACTTTACTCTTAAATAATGTTTAGAGTTTGTTATCTTTTGTAGACCTTGGAAATCCAATTATTTATAATATCCAGTGACATTTACATTTTGCTAAATATACTCTGCTTGTAATAGAACATACTGTGCTTAGGAAAATGGGTATAGAATGCCTGGCTCTACATTTGCTTATATATGATGCAAAACACCAGGGTAAACTGTGTCATCTTTTTGTTATAAGTACATTATTTTAAAAACATAATTCTCAAGAGGTATCCTTAATCATTACCATGTAAAATGCAGAATGAGAAAAAGTTAGAGTTGAAATCGTTTGTTGACCATTTAACTTTCAGCTATCAAATCAAATATCCATTCACGTTTATTGGTACCTAAAAATAATACCATTCATTTCCATGCCAACAGCCACAGAGTGTTTGGTTTAGTTTTTGAGACTGATTGAAAGTAGATTGTAAGGTTGACCTATTGTGTTAAGCTTATTTACACAAACATAGTGTCTTGGAAAATAAACTCTGAAAGTGCATAGCAGTTGAATCCCAAGGTATTTTACATCCTGAGTTTTCTAATGTCTACTGAGATCTGTCCCATACAGAATCTCAAGTTTACCATAGTTATCTTATATAAGAGAAAAATCACCTTTAAAAGTTAATTATTCCAAAATTTGAGATGAAATTTATGACTTGCTTATAAAAAAGAACTTGCTTTTAATTGATTTGAAGAATTTGCCTCTGCAAAATAATTTGTTAGTTTTAACATATCTATGAAACAATCACAGGTGACAGTTTTTCAGGTTCTTAAAAAGGCTTTCCTTACAAAAGTTGAAAATAACATTTCTAAGATGTAATCAATAGAAAAAGCCAAAAATGTGAAAAAAAATACAATTTCAGTGGAAACACCAAAAAATCAGTTTGGGTACTGGATGGTGACAAATAGATTGTTTAAAACGAATCTGTATTTATTCAAGGGTTAATCTTGATGAGTGAACATTTAAAAGCCCTTCCTGACACTCCATCCTCTTGTTATACTTATTCTTAAGTAAGCAGCCTATGATGTATCATTCTCCCTCCTGATTCCCCTTTCCCATCAAAATGCGAACTTCTCTGCTGTCGCTGAGTGACGCGGGGCCGACAATACTGGGAGGGAGGGTGGGGCGAGGGCACGTGGACCAGAAACACTTCCTAGAAACAGCAAGTACGCGGCTCAACCCTGCCTGAACTTTCCCCGAAAACACAGCTCGCTGACAGAGCGGCATCCCTGCTGGGTGGATCCTGCAACTCCTAGAGGGAATGGCACTTCTTGTTTTTAATTAGCAAGGTGAAAGGTGAATTAAAACTAGCTGTTTGGCAAGTCAGCGCAAGAGGCTGACTTCTGAGAGGCTAGAACGAGCCAGAAGAGAACAGGAGCTCCACGGGGGAAGGCAGTGGGTGTGCTGGTGTGGTTGTTTTTTCTGAATGAACCGCTTGCAGAAGTGACTAAGAAAAAAAATATACAGTTTCTTCCTGAATCCACCGGCATAGTGACTGAAGAGAGCTCTAGACAGGACATGGCTCTGAAGACTCACTCCTTGGAATGTCCTCTTGCTCCCGGCTTATAAACAACTATCCTGGGGAAAGGCAGGTTTTACTTATCCAAATACAGCCTGACAAATGGCACTTTGGAACTGTGCTTTCTGATGACAACGCGTTCGATTTCTGACAAAGCCTCTCTCGCACGCTGCCCCTGGAGGGGAGTCCTAAGTAAAACTCACGCCGCCTGAAAGTGAGGATCGCTGGCGGCAGGCTGGCAGCATGGCATCTGCCGGGTACCTCATCACCTGGCTCCTGTGGGGCTACTTGCTGGAGCTCTGGACGGGAGGTCACACAGCTGACACCCCGCACCCCCGCTTACGCCTGTCACATAAAGGTAGGTCACCCTTTCAGATCCTTTTGTTAAAAAAAAATGAGAAAAAAATTAAAGTCATTTATTTAACATTGATTTTTGGTCTTCCCATACCCTTAACATACACCTGAAAATAATGATTGCAACACTGACCCAAGCTTCTAAGTACCTCTAATGAATAGGTCATACTTAACCACAGCTGAAAATTGTATAAAATCACAGCCTAACTTTGGAGATGTTATTTTTGTCTTGTAAATATTAGGTTTTGTTAATAAGTTCACTCACTAGCAGACATAACAGAAGAGGGTAGGAAGCAGGTAGTAAAGAGCCTTGAGGGGCTGAACCCACCAAGTTAGCAAAGGGTATTTAAATACCAGTTTATGCATTTTGGGAAGCAAGTACGTTGGGGAAGGACCGTAGAAATAGAGGTGCAATTGGTTTTCTGTTTTGTATTGTCCATAATGGGGATGAGAGGAGGAAAAAAGAACACTCCTGAGAATCAAAGTGATTCCTTGCCCATGATAACAAAGTCATCACCGTGTAATTAAAATGACTAACAACTGTTGTAAATGAGCTTTCTAGTTGAATTGATTATTGGAAATTTTTTTAATGTGTGGCAAAAAAAATATTAGCAATCCTTGTGAACTGATTTGTACTGATTAAAGTGTTAGATACTATTTACTAGCATCTATTCTTTTTAATGTAAATTCATAGTGCTTAACTGAAGGTCCATCTATCAGAGAGTGCTTAAATATTTTATTCTGCAGCTCTGTCTTGTAAAGCAGCATTTAGTCATAAATGATTAAAAGATAGCTTTTGCATCAGTAAAGCCAGTCATGAATAGGTTTGACGACTCTTCCTGTAAACAAACAACAAACAAAACCCACACTCTAAGAAAGTGACTTTGCTGACTTAAAAGTAACTTGGAATAGATTTTCAGGAAAGAAGTATTTATTATCATTAACCACTGAGACAGATAATAGATGGAATAGTGAGAATTACATAAAAAACATTTTTCCATTGTGTAAGCTTTTAAATTGTCCCCACTGTAGAAGGAAGTCTGTATTTTAAAAATATGAGTGTAATCTTTACTCAAAAAGGGAGGGCTCAAATTTATGACACAGTTGTTTTTTTTTTTTTAATTGACAATCATCAGTAGATTGGGCTATAGAAGTTTCTCATTTTTAGAACAGCTATAATCTATGGGTATTTTCTTAGTTTAAATAGATTTCCTATAGTACTCCCCAGTAGATAACATAAATTTAAGAAACACATTGACACTGAATTTGTGAAGTATTTAAAATATAGTGCCTAGAATTAGTATAATTCATTTGATTTGGGAAGATGTATCATGGTGTGTATCAAAATACATATTCCTAAGAAGTTAAGATCAAATATATCTAAATGTAAACATTTGATGTGATGGAATATGGACACATAAGGATGTCAGAAAAAAACCCATAATAATGGATTCTTTTTCTTATGTAGACAAGCGGATAAGCTGCCAGTTTGGGCAAGCTGCCATTCTGCTATGCATGGTATCAATCTTTTATACCTCATTACTAGGATACTTGTTTTTTGATAGCTCAATATCAGTATGTGTCCAAAGATACCTCATTTTAATATTTCATTGGAGAGCTTCTAATTTAGTCAGTGCATACCAAAACTCTGATGCATAATGTTACCATCAGCCTTATCTCCACCACATCTCTCTTAGTCAAAGGAATAACTGTAATTGATTTTATGAGTCCTGTTAAGTGGTGTGGGAGGACCACTGCTAGAAGCTATGGGTACACTAGACAGAAAACTCATGTAAGATTTCCTTTTGGCTTTTCTTAACCTTTTGATTTAAGGGCACTAGCTGAAAATGTGCAATATTGTGCTGTTATGCAGACAGTATAGAGTTACCTGAAAATAGAATGTTCCCACTTGTGCAGTTTAGTTAGCAAAGTCAGCTAAGAGAGCACAGCGGAGATGCAACCTGAAGCAACAATGCCTCCTGCACCGCAGGTGATTCAGTGGAAGAGAAGCACAGGACTGCCTGAACAGGGATATTCCATCCCTTTGATACAGTATGAACAGCACATTCACCTCTCTACACTCGAGACTCAGTGGACATTTTAGTGGTGTCTGAAAACTGGGGGCAGAATATTTTAGAGTATACTCTTCTGCTATCTTAAATGATATCCAAAATGGTACAATTTTAGTAGCAAGTAAATTAGGTGATTAGTATTATAAATGAGTGCATGGTCCTTAAAAATAAGAGCCACTGCTTATAAGTAATCTAGCACCTCTGCACTGCTGCCTGACCCCCAGTGGAGAAAGCTGGTAGGCTCCCTGGAGGTAGCCTACTGGATTCATCCAGGGATTCATTTCATAGCAGTGGTCCATGCCATATTGGAGAAAGACAAGCATCTTTCTTATATCTTCCATTATCAAGATGGTGTTGGAGAACACAAACCTCGTGTCACTTCCCAAAGAGGAGGAGAAAGTTTCATATGTTTACAAAGCTTGAGTTAAATTATATAAAAATATGTTCAGAAAAAAAAAAAAAAGCCCAGGAATTGCCCTTTTTCTCTCTCCTCCCTCCTTCTCTAACTCTGGAAGTGGCATGTTCTTTTTTCTTTTTCTTTTTTTTTGCGGTGCGCGGGCCTCTCACCGTTGTGGCGTCTCCCGTTGCGGAGCACAGGCTCCGGACGCGCAGGCTCAGCGGCCATGGCTCACGGGCCCAGCCGCTCCGCAGCATGTGGGATCTTCCCAGACCAGGGCACAAACCCGTGTCCCCTGCATCGGCAGGCGGACCCCCAACCACTGCGCCACCAGGGGAGCCTTGTTCTTAAACACAGCTTGAGAGGAGAAGACCATTAGGACCCAAAGGGAGAAAAGGCAGAGAGGGAGAGAAAAAAGGTAGAAAGTTGGGATCAGATACGGAGCATCTTCGAGCTTCCTCCCCACTACTCTTCACCCACAGTGGGATAATATTGAATTCCTCCCTCTTCTTACTGAATATCCACTCCACCCCAATATTAAGCAAATATGCTAACTTCAGGCAGGCCTTGTAGCTAAAAAGATGAAATATTTGCTCTTGTTGAGGCAATGCATATCTTTTAATGCATTTTATAGGTACAAGATAAATTGGGTTAACAAATAAAAACATACAAAGATAAAAATGGCAAGATTCTGCCCTGCCCTATAAGAATTTTCAGTCAAGATTTGAGTCCAGATTAACTATATCAGACAAGAATGTTAAAATTTATGAACAGTTAAGAATTTATAGCCAATACCCTAAAGAGGGTAGTTTGGGTATAATTCATACAAATTTATAATATTCCACTACAAGGATTTCTTTGAAAAATAGCTATGCTCCTCATGACAGAAATGAAGGAAAGAGAGAATAGAGGGCGAAGTGTCCTGGTGGATTCAGCCACTTCCCTTCGTTGATGTCTGTTCTCTCCTTATCTTTCATCCATCCTGCATTAATGGGGTTACAGGGAAGGCAAAAATAGCCTTCTTGATAATGGAGCTCAAAGAAGAAAAACACAAATGAGGAAAGCCCATGTCAAAGAAGGAATCCCAATGCACGTGGAAAGCCCCAGAAATTCAATCGAGGGAGGTTCCAGATAGGGTAGGTGTTCAAAGACCCAATGAGGAACTTCACAATTGCAGAAGCCAAGGAGAATGCCTGCTGATAAGCAGAGGATGTTCTCTCAGGATGTTTGATGAAAAGATAGCTAAATAAAGGAATGAATATGGCAGAAGATCATTGCTAAAATATGTTGATATTATAAATGTAGATTTGAGCTTTGAATACATATCCATACATATAGAACGTGGGCTAGCGAGTGTTAATTAGTCTATCTGTATTTGAATATTATAACCAATTAAATACAGATTTGTCATAGTTCAGAGAGCTCACATTTGAAGTCAGAGGTCTGTACTCCAGCTCTGATTCTTCCACTTATACTAATGGTAATTATCTGTGCCTCAGTTTCCTTAATTTGAAAATAGGGGTAGTACTGATATTTTCCCTGTATATCTCACTGGGTTTTTGAGAGGATCAAAATGGAACAATAATACTGTAAAAGCACTTTATAACCTAAAAATGATCTTATTAATGTTTCCTGAAGACTGATAGAAAATGAGAAGGTTAGAAGGAATCATGTCCTAAAGACATAAACTCTTGGGAAATGGCTTAAGTTTGGATATCAATAAGTCCTAGAATGATGCTAGTATAGATGACAGCAAAACTTGGTCTTAATTTGCATAAAACGTGTGATTTATCCTGATTGCATTCACTCCAAATCCCATTTCCATACCTTTGACCTCTAGTTATAATAACTTAGAAGATAATTACATCATCCGCGCATTTTCCAAGATTCATGGCCAATATTTTTGCAGTACAAGTGTGCATATATCTGTTTATTACACATACTTTTCACCACACATTTTAGAATTTTTTTCAGTTTACATTAAAAAACTTGAGATAGAATTCTAGAAGAGCGCAGTGATAAATAAGTTTTGAATGATCATCCTGGAGGCTGTGGTATTTATTTTCTATCCAGGGCCAATGTTATGAAGGCAGTGACTGAGCCAGTTTTTCGTGAACCAGCTCATAGCTTGGGTTTCTCAGCCAGTAACTAGGTATTATCAATAGTGACATTAGTCACACATCCCTGTGTGGTTAATAAATAAAAACTGGTCATAAGGCATGATTCATAAAGAAAGTAGTTAGATAGGACCCAGGGGTAAACACAAACCTTACTGCCCAGATCTCCATGAGGGGGAGTCAGTGAGAATTAAGTGGTGGATTTATTAAGAAACAGTTTATATTTAAAAAAAATAAAAAGCCACTGGGTAACATGAAAGGAATTACAATATGTTTTGTGGAGTTTAATTTACACAGAATATACTTTTTATAGAGGAAATCTATGTAAGGATTTTAGATAACACTATTTTTTGTATTTTTATATCTGCTACATAGAAATATTGCTTGTGCATCACAGAAATGCATCTGGAGACACAAAATCTTCTGAATGATTCTATGAATTATTTGTTTGGTTTTTTTTAATAAATTAATTTATTTTATTTATTTTATTTTTGGCTGCTTGGGTCTTCATAGCTGCATGCGGGCTTTTCTCTGGTTGCAAAGAGCAGAGGCTTTCTCTAGCTGTTGCGAGCGGGGACTTCTCTTCATTGTGGCGCACAGGCTTCTTATTGTGGCGGCTTCTCTTGTTGGCAGCACGGGCTCTAGGTGCTTGGGCTTCAGTAGTTGTGGCTCGCGGGCTCTAGAGCGCAGGCTCAGTAGTTGTGGCACATGAGCTTAGTTGCTCCATGGAATGTGGGATCTTCCCGGACCAGGGCTCGAGCCTGTGTCTCCTGCATTGGCAGGCGGATTCTTAACCACTGCACCACCAGGGAAGCCTGAATTATTTGGTTCTTATCTGTACGTTGAGTATGACAGTGAGAACACGGTTATCTTTAGTATAGAAATAGGGTGAGGGAAGGTCAGAGTTAGGAAAAGCAATAAATGAACTGGGCCAGTTTTGGACCAAAAAATAATTTAGTCACATAAAATCATTTCTTAAAAGTTTTGTGAGGACTGTGTTCTATCCATAATATAGAACCAGTACTTGTTCTTGACTAAAAAATACATGCAACAGTCATGTTGTCACAATGGAATATTCTTTTTTTTTTTTACATCTTTATTGGAGTATAATTGCTTTACAATGGTGTGTTAGTTTCTGCTTTATAACAAAGTGAATCAGTTATACATATACATATGTTCCCATATCTCTTCCCTCTTGCGTCTCCCTCCCTCCCACCCTCCCTATCCCACCCCTCCAGGCGGTCACAGAGCACCGAGCTGATCTCCCACAATGGAATATTCTTGTAAAAATTTATGTTGCTATATTATTTTGCTGTCCATGTCAGATTTGTCATTTAACGAGGGTATTTCATAGAGACCGCCTATCTTTCTGTCTGGTATGAGATCACTTGGTGGCCCCAGTTCTACGACCACATTATAAAGCACCAAACATCGGGTTGGTCATTGCTGGTGAAAATTATTGTTAACAATCTGGTGAGTCAGTTTTCTTTCATCAAAGATATCTACTGGAATCATCCTGGGGAGTTCTGAGTGGGAGAGCGTGCAAAGATTTACTCCTTTATCTTGTGTCTAAGACTCCTCTGTGGTTTAGTAGAGGAATTCAGTCTGCAGGAATCCAGAAATGGCACTTTGCGTGCATGCATGCCCCTTCATACATAGCCACCGTGGTATTTAAGTGTTCTGGTAAGTTCAGTCTCAGAGAATTTAAAAGAAAACAAAACTGAAATTATACCGCTTACAGCATTTTCCCAAAAGGTGCAAAGTAAAGATTTCAGTTATTCTCTTTGTTTCAATAGACAGGGCCAGTTGCTGTTAGTAGTCTTTAGTACAACATCTGACACTTTGGAATATTATATACATCGTACAAAGGATGATGATTATTTTAATAAAGAATTTTTTCACGGTATGGTTTTAAATAACATTTGAAGCGTAAGGGAAACTATCAATGTCATTAGTTAATTCTTGGGCTTAAGCAAGCATTATGCTTTGTACTCATGATAAGGATGATAATGACAAGACTAGATATTTTATCAGCTGTATTTTTTGAACTATTTAGGAAAAGGATATGTTAATACCCCATTTGAACCAAGTGTTACAATCTCTGATATTGGAGAGCATTTTCTGTCAAAGAATGTGATGATTTCAAGAACAGAAATGTCTGTGGAATTGACAACTTGATTTCCTGTTGCCCTGGTGGTGGCCAAAGCAATTGATTACTCAAGAAGTTTTCAGCCTGCCTTGGGTCTAATACCTAGTTCAGGATATTCCCACCATAAGGCCCCATTGTCCTGGTAACCTTGACTCTATAACTAGTGTAGAAAAGGAAAAGAGAAGTTCATGACTTGCCTGATTTCTGGGGCTTAGAAATATACTTCTCCTTCTGTCTTTAGTCATCACTGCTTTCTGCTCAAGGACTTAGCTCATAGCCTTGGCACAGTACATGTAGAAAAGTAGTTTAGGCCCAGGTTTTACAAAACACTCTCACATTCTACTATCAATAGCCTAAAAGCTCTAGACTTTGGTTGAGGCCTTCCTAATCTGAATGTTGCTTCCGGCTGTATGACATGAGCAAGTTACTTATTTTCTGAGTATGAATTTTCCCATCTTTAAAGTGGGATAATATATGACTTGCAACACCCTGAAAGAATTACATGAGATAATGCAAATTAGTGTGGTAAATACTTTAGCCTTAGGAAGCTTTTCATAAATTACTCAATGCATCAGAAGAGGTTCAGGGAGAATTAGCCTACTCTGGTTCCCTTTTTTATTCTAAAAACAATCATGAGTTAATTATTAACTTAACAACTTACAATAAGGGAAAATCTTTAGTCATCAGTTTTTTACTTGAAAGCAAAGGTTTTTAAAAAATGAAATCCAGCTCTTATTGGAGTAGATGACTAGAAGTAACTAGGGATATTGGTATCTCTCATGCTTGTAAGTTACTGTAAGATTATTTTGTTGATAATTTAAGGAAAGTTGGAACTTCATCTGATGGCACCTTGGAGACAAGAGACCAAAGCCTTGAAATAAACAAAAGTTACTAACAAAGGTAATTGTAGGCCTGGCTTTGTAAGGCACAATAGAACAGATACTACTAAGACCAGATCACACTGTCAAAAGTTCAACCAGACAGTGTCCTGTAAGCAATCAGCCCAACATGCATTGTTTGCTTTGAGAGAAAGCTTTCCATTCTGCCTTCCCCTGGACCCACACACAGGTAAGGTATCTGCTGCAGAGCATGGTTCCTTACCCTTAGTAGGTGTTCAATCAATGCTCGTTGACTGGGTGTATGAATAAAACAGAATGATTTAGAGCAGTGTTTTTTAAAGAAATGTCTGATTCCAGGGGTGGGGTGAGGAGTACCAAGGAAACCAAGGAATCATGAACAACTATTTATGGCTCCTTTGGTGAAACATACATGAAGAGGAAGGCTGGGGCTTTCTCTGCCTATTCACCTTCCTTCCCCTCAAGCGTTGCATTGTGTGCAGCAGCTGGGGTCTCCAGACACCCTCCTGACAGGTCAGCCATATTCTCTCATCTATAATCAGTCTTCTTTTGAAAAAAACAAAACAACTACTTGGTGGGCTTCCCTGGTGGCGCAGTGGTTGAGAGTCCGCCTGCCGATGCAGGGGACACGGGTTCGTGCCCCGGTCCGGGAAGGTCCCACATGCCGTCCGCCTGCCGATGCAGGGGACACGGGTTCGTGTCCCGGTCCAGGAAGATCCCACATGCCGCGGAGCGGCTGGGCCCATGAGCCATGGCCGCTGAGCCTGCGTGTCCGGAGCCTGTGCTCCGCAACGGGAGAGGCCACAGCAGTGAGAGGCCCGCGTACCGCAAAACAAACAAAAACTACTTGTTGATGCTCTCGTCATTCCTGGATGATCACTACAACGCCTTCCTTTTCTTCTCTTCTCACTTCTTTCTTTAACTTCTCCTCCGTGTTGTGTCACCACCACCCCACCTCTTTTTTTTTTTTTTTTTTTCTTGGCGGTACGCAGGCCTCTCACTGTTGTGGCCTCTCCCATTGCGGAGCACAGGTTCCAGACGCGCAGGCTCAGTAGTTGTGGCTCACGGGCCCAGCCGCTCCGCGGCATGTGGGATCTTCCCGGACTGGGCACAAACCCGCGCCCCCTGCATCGGCAGGCAGACTCAACCACTGCGCCACCAGGGAAGCCCCCACCGCTTTTTGTCTTCACCTTGCTTCCTTCCAAAGAGATATTTTGATTTCTTCCCTACCTTAAGCCAAAAATGAAATTAAAACATTTTAAGTAAGTGCTATCTATTTATTGGTCCTCAGTTTACCTGAGTATTTCTTTTGTTGTCTCATTCAATGAACAGAAGACATGACGTTTGAATTTAAAAGAAGTTTAACTGCGTTCATTAGGCATTCAAACTTGGTTGAAATTCATGACTTAGGAAATAATGAAATATTAAATTAATAGCTTACTAGCCACTTGGACAGCTTGTCCTGTTTGTCTAGCCTGAGTTTCCAGTGGGAGGCTGCTGTTCCCAGCACCGTGGCACTGTGGGGACTGGGAAGGGAGAATTAGGGTCCTGAGCAGGACAGAGCAGGGCCTGCCAGCCTGTCCCCTTTGTGGCTAAACTTGCGTTAAGTGTAAGAATATTATTTATATAAACCTGTCTATTTCCATGTAGTTTTGCTTTGTGTTCTCTGAGTTATGATTTTTAACTCGTTGAAACCAGAATAGACAGGGGGTTTTGTTTACAGGATAGAGCAGAAGAGTAGCATCCCTAAGGGTACGTCTCAGTGGTGATTTTAGGTGGCTGGACTAACTCCAGAACCAGAAAAGAACAACAGCAATGAAAATGGGAATAAAAAAGGGAGAAAATAAGGTCAGCTGGGGACAGTGACCTTTTGCCTCCTGACCAGTTTCCTCTCAGGAAATGATGGGAACCGAGGAGAGCTTTAAATTCAAAGCTCGAGATACACGGTAGAACTAAAGCTGAAGAGGAAATGTGCTGACAGCCTTGCACATAGCTATTCACTCCTGCTGATTACTTTTTTCCTAATCCTGAGTCAAAAATGTATTATGGTCCATGTGATTTCGGAGATGGTTTCCAATTCTAGAAGTGTAGGACTCCTTTCTTCTCCTCACCAGACCTCCCAGTGTGTCTAGTTTCTCCAGAACACTTTGAACATTTTATTAGGAGACAGCATGTTCTAGTGGAAAGTTTGTATGGATTCACAGTTTAAAAATCCTAGATTTGAACCTACAGCTTGTCCTATTTGATGTCTATTATTCTTGCTAAATCATTGAACTTCTGAGGCTTACTTTCCTCATAAGTGCACAGAGACTAATTTCTATCTCGTGATTGTTGTAGAAAATTGAAATGTACCGTGGAGATGTAGAATATTGTATAATAATGGCTTATAATATTCTCTAAGTTATGTACTTGTCTTTAACTATATTTTAGGATCCTTGAGGGCAAGGAGCAGTTTTTTGGTGAGACCCTTGTGGACAGAATAAAGTGACTTAATCAGATCATTCCTAAAGTCTGGGTGTTTAGTATCTACTGAAAAAAACAAAAGACAAAAAAAAAAAGAAAACTTTTTCTTGTTGTTTTTGGCTTCCATGTTATGGTCAAAATGACAAAATAAAGACTTATTTCTTTAAGAGCTAGAGCTAATGCTGAATAATTAACCCAAGAGAGCCTTAGTTGAATTTCACTGCAGAGGAGATGATGCTACTTGTGATTTTCTTCTGCTCTTCGTCCAGAGTAGGGGCAGAGAGGAGACTGAGCTGGGATTAAGCCAGTGCTGTACAAAGTGTCCTGGCAGCATCAGCATCCCCTGTGAGCTACTGAGTTAGGCTTACTGAGTCAGTGATTCTGGGGCTCAGGAATCTGTGTGTTTTTTTTTGGTTGTTTGTTTGTTTTTTGCGTTATACGGGCCTCTCACTGTTGTGGCCTCTCCCGTTGCGGAGCACAGGCTCCGGACACGCAGGCTCAGCGGCCATGGCTCACGGGCCCAGCCGCTCCACGGCATGTGGGACCTTCCCAGACCGGGGCACGAACCCGTGTCCCCTGCATCAGCAGGCAGACTCTCAACCACTGCACCACCAGGGAAGCCCAGGAATCTGTGTTTTAACAAGCCCTGCAGGGGATTCTCAATGCACATTCGAGCATGAGAGACACTGGGCTAAGTGTTTGGGATGATGCTACAAAGGAGCCTCACTTTCATATTAATGTTTTCATTTTTTTTCCTCCCTTCAGATCCATTACCCAGGCTAAGGTGTCATTTATTTAAATTACAGCCTTGGTCTTCATACATATATTTAAATTCATAAATATCTAACTATTATACCATTCTCTACCTATTATTTTTTCTATTACATAAGATACAGTATATATAGTTATTGATAATAATTTAACATATAAATTAAATTTGTTTTTAATGATTATTCTTGGTGTAAATTGTGACACATGGTGCTATCATTGAGTTCAGATAAGAAAACATTTAATGTTGATGGATTGTGGAAAAGCATTTTGTAAGATTCCAGGTGTCGTTTATCTCTCAACAGAAAGTTTTCTTGGACTAATGAAGTTAGGTGCACTTCATTCCTCAGTTATACATCCTAACCTTTCCCTTAAGGGATACAGAAGTTTCTATATCTTTTTTTTTTTTTTTTTTAATTTTATTTATTTATTTTTTTTTTTGCGGCACGCGGGCCTCTCACTGTTGTAGCCTCTCCCATTGCGGAGCACAGGCTCCGGACGCACAGGCTCAGCGGCCATGGCTCACGGGCCCAGCCGCTCCGCGGCATGTGGGATCTTCCCGGACCGGGGCACAAACCCGTGTCCCCTGCATCAGCAGGCGGACTCTCAACCACTGCGCCACCAGGGAAGCCCTCTATATCTTTTTAATATTTATTCATTCAATCATTCACTTATTCCGTGACTATTTGTTGACCTTCTTCAATGTATTAGATACTGAGCATCATGCTAGGAATTTTAGAATAAAAAACACAGTTTTCTAAATGAAATGTGGTATCCTGGGTGGTATCCTGGAACAGCACAAGAATATTAGGTAAAAACTAAGGAAATCTGAACAAAGTATGGGTTTTCGTTAATAATAATATATCAATATTGATTCATTAACTGTGACAAATGTACCACACTAATGTAAACTATTAATAATAGAGGAAACTGGGCTTGGGTATATGGAAACTTTTTATACTAGCTTCACAACTTTTCTGTAAATCTAAAACTATTCTAAAATAAGTTTATTAAAATACACACACACACACACACACACACACACACACACACACACACACACACACACACACACACACACACACACACACACACACACACAGTGCCTCTACCCAAACCCTTTCTCCCAGAAGCTTAAGGTCTAGTTGTAAAAAGAGACAAGTCATGATAAAGCAGGATGTTTTTTATACATACTAAAAGTTAGAACAAAGTGCTATGGAAACATAGACTTGGGAATGAAAAAAAACAGAGCTCAGCCTTGGAGATGAATAGGAGGAGACTCGGTAAGAAGCAATAAGCAAACTGTCTATGTGTCTTAGGCTGTCCAGCCACCATGCCTGCCATCCTTCCACTGCCGTCCCCTCTGCATATAATGCACTGTATCCTCCTAGAAATGCAGTTAGCCTTGAATATCTGATTGACTGAATTCCATTGTATTCATAGCTTTACTACTGATAGAATCATGAATGTTCTTTACTCATGTTGTTGGCTTCATTTCTATATGACTTTAAGGAATTGTCATTTTCTTTGTATGACTAATATATGATTAATGCACATTCATGAGTAGATTTTGAAAGTTTTGAAGGCAAGTATATTGCATTTTATTGTTTGAATCCTTAGAATCTAACCAATTTAAGGTACTTAATGAATTTACCTAACCTATTTCACTTAATGTAAAGAATTTCATTATGTCTCTTCACATTAGTATTACCAATCTTAATTCTTTTGTCTGATGCCACATATAACTAGATTCCTAAAAAAGATGACAGAAAATGAGCTGTTGGAGCTTGGGGGAGCATTCAGAAATCAGGAAAAAGGATGGGAATACTTCTCTTCTGCCCCTGCTCGAAAATGTTAGGCGCTAGTTGGCTTCAGGTTTTGTTGCAAAAGCTATGAAGAGAAATTCAGAACGGCTTTAAAATTTTTCAGAAAATATCCATATTTTATTGAAAGATAGTGTGAAGCTTTTGCAGAGAGTGGTTTGAGTTCATCTGGGCCATTACATGATCAATGTCCCATTTCAATCACCTTTTCTTCCCATTTGCCCCTGCTGTGATCTTCCAATGTCCAATGTAGCATTTCATTCATGTCTAGAGTGATGAACGATGAAGAGAGACAACTAATGCATGAAGTCAGTGACAAAGCAGAAAGCAAAGGGAGGGCTTTGAAAACGTAGCAACTTATCCTACACCTTTGTTTGTAAGGAATGCCCTAAATGACCAAAAGCAAGAATGCTTTTTGTTTTTATCAGTTTATCCCTGTGAGAAGGTTGTTTTACAAATAATTTGACTATGCTGCCTTTTTGTTTTGTGAATTTATCATTGAAAAGCGTAGCTGTAGGTAATGATATTGTGAGAAGAATAAGGAATAGTTACCAGTTTTATAATTATGGTTAGTTTATGTAAGGTGTTTTCCAAACCAAGTTAATTGGGAAAGAACCAATGAAAAATTCACCTAAGATTTTATTATGTATAAGCCTTATAAAAATTGACAGTATATTTTGAAATGTTGTATCCTTGAATTTTTGTTTGTTTGTTTTTAGCACCGTATGAATCCATCAGATATGATACACCTAACATAAAAGAGGAAGTTAATGGACATAAACAGAAATGTTATAAGTAAAGTTAATTCAGGAGAAAGCGCACATTTGTCACTGCCCCTTACTGCTCTAAGGAGAAAATAAATATGGAAATGGGAGGTGCTTGATTATTTTATTTTTAGAGACTAAATCCAGTTGTCAAAATAAATGTGTAGAAAATAAGATCATTTTGATTGTTTTGAGCAAAGGCAAAACTATATGTTTTGTAAAGAAAACATTAGGAGAAGTAATGGAAAATAAAAATTGAAATAACTCTGTCATTATTGATGAAACTGATATAGCTAATTTTTCCTTATCAAAAGCAAAGTAGAAAAAAAGGAAATGCAAAAGAAATTTCAACTTTGACATTATCACAATGCATAGATGCTATACGTATTTCAGGTCAGATGAACGATATCTGACGGATACTTTACAATTGCTTAGAATGTGTACTAGAATATTGAGTTTGCTGGTAGTTTTAAGGGTCTGCATAAACTTGAGTTAACCATATGGTGTATTCTTAGAATAGTCATACCACCCCATGTTTAAAATTTAAATTAAAAAGAAAAAAATATTTTTTTCAAAGTCAAATGTTAGAATTTTAGTGGTTGGCATGTTCAACTACCCATATAATTGCACCTTCCCATTAGTAAAGGAACACAGAATACTCCCTTTTTTGTTCATCCAGAATGAAAGAAAAGAAAATACAGGACTTTGAAATACTGGAATGGACATTATGAGTCACCCCAAAATATCCATTTTATTACTATATTGTACCAGTTATGGGAAGTTAATATGTTTAAACTTCAACACCTTCATATATTTTGACTTCCTAGTAATTCCCCAAAGCAAAATTCCCTTGCAATAATATTTAGATAACCATAGAAAGAAGAAAAATATTACAGTTAAGTCAATTATACTTATAATTAAAAGACTATAATTGTATCTTTGTCGTTATAATTCTCAGAAATAAGACAAAAGTTATGTACTGGGCACTGCTTTTGACAGATTTTTTTGCCAAATGTTTTTTACTTGCTCCAAAATGTGTATTCCCAAACTGAAGCCTGACATATTTTAGGATTGTAGAAGAGTTTTTCATATCTGGAGAAAAAATTGGAAGTCTCTAAGGCTTCAATAAAATTGAACAAGAATAAAAATGAAAAATAAAATTAGAAAATTGATACTAATGAGACAGTCTACATGCAAATCAAGCAGTAATCACTCAGAAACACATTCGATGCCTATTATAATCTAGGTGTCAGGAGATGTAAAATAAATAGAATACTAGGATTTTATTAGATGCAGTTATGCTTTGGAATATGTGATTATGTTTACTATGCATTTACATTTCTATATTAGTGAACTAGGTGACAGCAATTTTTTTTTAGATTGGAAATGACATTTGTCCTTTTTAGTCTGCTAATTTATACCCACTATGTAGTTAGAACAGACAGTGATATTGCTTAATTTTTGAATGCCCAGAATACCGGGAATATGAGAAAATATAGACAAAATTTGTCATTGGGAAGTTTTGCTCTTGATGGAATAAAACTCTTGCCAGCAAAGGCAGTAGTGTAGGGAACACTTTCCCCGTGAATGGTTTGTGCAATACTGTAATTTGGTTGCTGACAGCACTGCTCCATTTCACTTGTGAGGCTCCCCCAGCTAGGCTCCAAGTTTCCATTCACACTGCTAGCCACTGAAATTTCCCTTTGTCTTCACTGAAGATTTTTTCCCCTTAACAAATAGGCCCAGCTGCTACTGCAGCCGGTTGCCCACACTCCCCCGTACCGCTCTTGCTGAGGATGGCAGCCAGAGTAAAGAATAACAGCTGGGATTGGCTTACTTTGGCATCTAAATAATTTTGGGTGGGTCCATTCCTAACTTTATTATTTCATTTAATTTGCTAATCTTTCCTTCTGCTGAACTTTTAAAGCATTGGCAAATAATGTTTTTCCAAAATGTTTTCCTCATCTGGATGTGACTCTTTTATACCTGGCTGCTGAAAATGATTCATTCTGCACATTGTTATTTTTTCCACTTTTAAGCACCATTTAGAAAACAAATGCAGCAGAAACTAATTTATTCACGTGATCTTGGAAAAGTTACTTCACTTTTTCTGACTGGAAGAGGTGGATGATAAGTAGCACCTATGTCATTGATTGTCTTTGATAAGGATTAAATGAATGAACAGTTGAACGCATGTAGAAGAGTGATAGAAAGGCAAAGAAAGAGAGGGAAAGAAGGGCAGAAGAGAGCACATGAAAGCAAGAGTGGAGCAAGAGGGAGGGGAGTGAGAAAATGAGGGAAGGAGAGGAGGAAGGAAAAGGGAGGGAGGGAGGGAGGGAGGAATCATTGCTGGAACGCAGAAAATCCAATAACTCTACTTACGCAATTAAGACATGTATTTAGCACTTAGCATTTTATATATCTTATTCCATGTTCCTTCCCCGCAAAATCAATAATTAGAAAAAGACTGGAGTTTAGGAAAGCTTGTGGAATTTTACCCAAATCAGAGAATTTTATTGAAGGTCGGAATTTCAGTGACTTAATTGTATCTGTGGCATCCAGACAGGTGGTCAGACACATTTTTTCATTTGAATTTGTACATTCTCATGGAAAGGGAAATTACTGCCTGATAAGAAGGTCTGTTCCATTTTTGACTGTTCTGATAAGGAGAAAGTGTTTACGTACCTAATCCCAAATCTGACTTACTGTATCTCCCACATTTTAGCCTTGGTTCTTTCCTCTAATGCCATAAGGTCATAAGTCGTAACAGACCTCCAAATGTTTAAAGATAGTTCTCATGCCCTTAGGTCATGGGTGAATATTCTTCATGCCATGATTGTCCTGACTGATATCAGCATTCTGATCAGGTTCCTGTTTGTTAATTTCCCCCTTAAACTCGAGCACCACAGTCAACACTCAAGAGATCCCCGACTTGTTCACGGAACTGTGGTGCTGCTAACTGGTGACTTTATTTATGAAAGCCACCTGAGTTGACAGCAGCTTATTTGACAAATATGCCAGCCTTTTGGTTTATGTTGAAATGACTGTCAGTTTTTCCAAGGGTTTTTCACATAGACTCTAAGCCAGCTCTTTCCTTTATTTCACATGTGTGGTTTATTTGTTGAAGTTAAGGAAAACTCCCTCCTACTCTCTCCAGTGTAGAATGTGAATCAGAAGCAGAGTAACAGCATGTGGTGCCCTGCCTGGACAAGGACATGAGCTCTGGAGTGAAACATTCCTAATTGCAGACTATTTTTGCTGTTGTGTGTTCTCACTTAATTTTCTTAACATCCGTGTGCACATTTATTGTCTTTAGGAAACTAGCTAGTTAGGAGAGATGAAAGTTGCATGCGTTGTAGAAATTCTTTTAAAGTATTTTAAAATTTTAAAATATTTAGTGGGCTCGTTCTAAAATGTCAGTATTTGGAAGAAGTGTAATGCACATAAAAGACAATTTTTAAATTAGAATATATAAAATGTATGCTTTTGGCTTTCAAGGTTGGTGTAGACCAATAAATGTAATTGCTGATTTTCTTTATAAATATAAAATAATTTGTATAATTATAGTAAATGAAAGGTTCCTTTGAAATTCCTTAATATGAAAAAATAAAACAGTCTTCCTTCACTGCTAAAATAAACAGGAGACTTTTAAATGTCTTAACAATTTTTATTTAAAAAGAATCTGGAATGGTCACCACAACAGAATGGCAGAATTAAAATACCATCATAGCTGTGATTGCTTAATTTTGTAACTTTAATTTGCTGTCATTTTGTAGATTTGCCAGTCTCTCTGGGTATTTGTAGAATGTCCTGTAATTTGAAAAACGAGGCATATGATTTTTCAGAATAATGTTTTTCATTAACTCCTTGTAAGTCAAATGGTAAGCTGTGGAAAAATAATTCTGCAGAAGACTTTATATGTTAAAAATAAGCATCATTAAAATTAAATTTTAAAAAACCTATATATATGTGTATATGTATGTATGTATGTATATATATATATATATATATATATATATACACACACACACACACATACATTTTAACCAAACTTGTTCTGTTCTTGTTATAGGATTCACTTTATCAAATGCTCTTTTCCTATATCACTGTATTAGTTTATGACCTGTTTACACTTTTTTGTAGTTTTGAATGTAGAGGAAGAATGACTCTAAGAATAGCGTTGAGTCAGGTGGTCATTGAGTTCAAAGAACACTATATATTCAATCAATTTATATGCCTGGTCCCACTAATGTTTTTATGGTCCATCTGCTTTATTACAGTAGCCTCCTGACTGATATCTTTTTGTCAATCCAATCTACTCTTCATACTACAAGTAGAGTGATCATTAAAAATGCAAATCTTACTCATTTCAACTCCCCCCAGTAAATATTTAATGGAAGAGTAGACATGGAGTTTTAGAGAAAACACACTCCTCTTGGCATGGTACACTAGGCTTTTTGCGATGTGAACCCTGTTTATTTTTCCCCTTCTTTTTGCTTTGCATCTTTTTTGAGTTCCAATCTTCAGTGATACTGAGCTCCATGATTTTCTGGCCACCTGTCAAGCTTTTTCTTGCTCTGGACCTTTGTATATTGCTTCTTCCTAGAATGCCTTTTCCTTTTGTCTCCATTCTCCCTTCCTGTGCTGCTTACTCTTAATGTCTGCTCATTTTTAGGACTCGATTTAGACATGGTAGGTTTTTCCAGTCATCCTTTAACCTCCACAGCACTCCATGCATACTTTACAACAATTATTTACTGTATTCCAATTGTCTCTTAATCTATTAAGTTCACTAGGATGAACTCGTTAGGAATAGGGGCAATATTTTATTCATCACTATGTCACAAACACATATCACAATATCTAGAAAATAGTAAGAACTTATTAAATATATGGGTGACTGTGTTGTGTTATGGTCAACCTGTCTTTTCTGGGTGCTCGTTCTACCCAAGAAACATGTGGGAAAAGCTAAACTTCAATGGCACGAAGGAATCTTTCTCTACCCTAGGAGGGCCATAGATAGCCTGTTCCCAGACAACTCCAAATTTATTCACAAATACGGTATCCATAAACTTAATCAATTTTAGGTTGGTGTTATTTTTTTCTTGTTGTGGAAGAATACTTTTTAGGGGCTACTCTACTATGTATGAATTCCAGATCATCGTCTTTGTTGGATAAGATCTACTACATGAAGCTACCTTTTAAAAAACCCATCAAACAGTGATTTATAATTTCCTCTTTCATAAAATCACTTAGTTACCAGTGTATCCAAATTACAAACTCTGGTAAAGGAAATGGAAGCTCTTTATATTCTATGACACAGTTATGGAAAAATATTTGCTGTGGTTAGTTTCATCCCTTTATGGTTAACCTCCTAAGGGCATTTATTGGCCCTCATATATGAAATGGAAATTGGTCATTCTCAAAGGAGGATTATATATATTCGATAAATTCCACTGCAAAGTGAAGATTATATAGGAATATAAAACATAAAAGATATAAAAATATTTTAATGATGAAAAGGAATTTATTGACTATAAAATATTTTAAATTATGCTAAAATATATTTTACACTTTGTATTTCCTATTTAAAATATTCTTAACATATATTTTGGAATTTTAACCAAAATAATGTTTAAGATGAAGAATGTAAATAGTGTGAATTGGATTTTTTTTTTTTTTTTTTTTTTTTTTTTTGCGGTACTCGGGCCTCTCACTGCTGTGGCCTCTCCCGTTGTGGAGCACAGGCTCCGGACGCGCAGGCTCAGCGGCCATGGCTCACGGGCCCAGCCGCTCCACGGCATGTGGGATCTTCCCGGACCGGGGCACGAACCCGTGTCCCCTGCATCGGCAGGCGGACTCTCAACCACTGCGCCACCAGGGATGCCCTGAATTGGAATTTTTGAAGAATATTTCTTGACAGAGCTGGAATCTCAGATCTCATCTGGGCCTTGAAGGACAGGTAGGACTTCAGGAAACAGAGAATGAAGAGGAGGGTATTTCAGCCTGATGCAAAGGCAAAAGTGATGTGGAAGTTGTGGCTTTTCAGGAGAAAGCTCGACTTTTGAAAAAGAACAGGGAATACCATTGAGTAAGTAGACTGGTGCCATTTTACCAGATTCTATCTTTCTGTTAGAAGATACAGAAGTGTGACAAATTGTGGTTTTTATAGAATAAAAATTCAAATATAGTTTCTTTTCCTATTCTGGCAAAATGTCCCATCTTAGAACTAGTTATGTCCAACATGAGATATATGGTGTTTCTATTTGATCTAGAATGTGCTTGTACAAAAATTAGGAAATGCAAAAACATGTTTTTTTTATGGAAAAGAGGTCATAACACGAACGACAATTGCCCTTGCTACTTACATCAAGTTTTGTAATAATCCAGATATGTCTATATTGTGTGTCACAATTGCTGCCGTAGTTGGAAATGTTTTTGCAGTATGTATACTCCCATTTGCCAAAAGCTTAAGAAAATAGACTCACACATAATTAACAGCAGCTATTTTCCCCCAGCTGGACCTAATGATTGAAATCACAAATCGTTGGAAAAGGACCCTAACAAATTCACTAGTTCATGGTCTGATTTCTTCAAGGGCATATGTTTAACCAACGACAGCATAGGTACTTACTGAGGACTTTTTTTTTTCCTTTTTTAAATCAAGCTAATCCATTTTACTAACTTTAGGCAGGATTGTTTAAAACCTTGCCTGATGAAAAAATTCCATTTAATAAATAAAACCCTCTGGAGAGAGAGAGATTCCACAGCAAGCCCGTAGTACTGAGCAAAGCTTAGCGGTTTTTTATTATATCTAAGGTAACTCCCCCATGCTTCTTCCATTTAAGACCATTTTCTCTAGTGTCATGTGGTTCACTTACAGTAGAATTGTTTTATAGTTGCTCTAGTCTGCCTTTAGGTGGGAAGGTGTGGGTGTATGTGTACAAACCTCTGTCCTTGAGTGCTAAAAACAATGATGGAGATCTATAAAGTGTGGCATTATTAAGTTATTCTTTTTATGACCTTAGAAGTTTCATGTCATTTTCACCTATAAAGTGCCTTTCTTTAAAAATAGAAACAGGCTTCTTCTCCTGCCAGCTTCAAGGAGCCTCCACGTTCACACACGGCTGCCCACATCATAGTAGAGCCCATCTGAGCCTGTTTTTTTCTCTGAGCCATAGTCTAAGCTCTTATATTTTCCCTACATTTTTCTTATCATCATTGTTTTATTCTCTCTGTACATCCCTCAATGCCACGCTATCTGCTAAGTAGGGGGTTTAAAAACAACCTTATGTGAATTAAATGTTATCCATAATCTAAACTTTATAAACAATATATTAACATTTTAGAACTGTTTGGAGGCATCAAATCTCAAATTAAGGGTAACAGTGGTAGTAATTTCAGATTACTTGTAGAGATATACGATATATGGTGTCACAGAAACCCTGAGAACAGTGCTGGACACAGAGAAAGTGCTAAATTGATATTAGCTCCTGTTTTTAGCTGTGATGAAGATGGTGACAGTGGTGGTCTTGTCTAAACACATCAGAGTACGGGCTGTATTGTATTCATTTGTATTTTCTGCAGGGAATATAGTGCTTTGCTCTATTCATAGATATATTCAATACATACATTCATACATGTATTCAGTAAGTATGCATTTGATTCAACCACATAAAATCCTCTACTTAAGAATGATAGGAAGTTACTTAGACATTTATGTTTTGTGAAGAATCATTTGAACGGTTTATTAATCTTTGAATTCTTCATTGTATGCATGATAGAACTGCACCTTCCTACCTCCCCTTGGAGGTTAACATGGCTTTGTGACTTGATTTGGTCGGTTAAATGAGGTCAGAATTGACAAATGCCACTTCCATGCAAAAACCTTCGAAATTAAGACCAAGAGTGTGATTTGTAACGTTTCCTTTTCCAGCCTCAGCAGTCACAAATGCACTTGCCAAGACGGAGGCTCTGGTACCCTGGGTCCCAGACTTACTTGATAAGCAGGGTCCCACTTGAAGACTTGCCTTGGTTACATAAACTGAGCTAGAAATAAACATCTGTTCTTTGAAGCCACTGAGATTTCCGGGGTTTTGGGTTTTTTTTTGTTTGTTTTTAACATCTTTATTGGAGTATAATTGCTTTACAATGGTGTGTTAGTTTCTGCTGTATAACAAAGTGAATCAGCTATACATATACATACATCCCCATATCTCCTCCCTCTTGTGTCTCCTTCCCACCCTCTCTATCCCACCCCTCTAGGTGGTCACAAAGCACTGAGCTGATCTCCCTGTGCTATGCGGCTGCTTCCCACTAGCTATCTATTTTACATTTGGTAATATATATAAGTCCATGCCACTCTCACTTCATCCCAGCTTACCCTTTCCCCTTCGCATGTCCTCAAGTCCATTCTCTACGTCTGACTCTTTATTCTTGTCCAGCCCCTAGATTCTTCAGAAGCTTTCCTTTTTTTTTTTTTAGGTTCCATATATATGTGTTAGCATATGGTATTTGTTTTTCTCTTTCTGACTTACTTCACTCTGTATGACAGACTCTAGGTCCATCCACCTCACTACAAAGAACTCAATTTTGTTTCTTTTTATGGCTGAGAAATATTCCATTGTATATATGTGCCACATCTTTATCCATTCATCTGTCGATGGACATTTAGGTTGCTTCCATGTCCTGGCTATTGTAAATAGAGCTGCAGTGAACATTGTGGTACATGACTAGGATTAATCTCCAAAAGTTACAAGCAGCTCATGCAGCTCAATATCAAAAAAACAAACACCCCAATCCAAAAGTGGGCAGAAGACCTAAATAGGCATTTCTCCCAAGAAGATATACGGATTGCCAACAAACACATGAAAGAATGCTCAACATCACTAATCATTAGAGAAACGCAAATCAAAACTACAATGAGGTATCACCTCACACCGGTCAGAATGGCCATCATCAAAAAATCTAGAAACAATAAGTGCTGGAGAGGGTGTGGAGAAAAGGGAACCCTCTTGCACTGTTTGTGGGAATGTAAATTGATACAGCCACTATGGAGAACAGTATGGAGGTTCCTTAAAAAACTAAAAATAGAACTACCATACGACCCAGCAATCCCACTACTGAGCATGTACCCTGAGAAAACCGGGGTTGTTTTTTATTGCAGCCTAACCTGTCCTCTCTTGACCGACAATTGGCAACACATTTATTTGGGAAGAAAACATTTTTGCTCCTAGACATGACTAAGCAAACTGTTTTTTTCCACACACAAATAAATTATGTTCAGGTGTCACTCTGCATAACCGACCGTGCCGTGCCACCTTTCTCTATACTACATGTGGTGAAATTCTTTCCTTACAAGGAAGAAACAGCATCTGTTGTATTTGCACAGGAAAACATCTTCTGGCTGGCTGTCCACAGTGCTGAATCGGGAATGTAATCTGTCTGGCTGTTTGTCTCCTGGATTGCAGGACTTTGGAGGAACGCGAGCAGCTAGACTTACCTGTGTAATTGTTGTCTTATCCTCCTTTTTCTCTTGGCTTATCCATTAGAAAGTATAGAGTGAAGTGACAACTTGTGACAGGTATAGTTGTTAAATAATCACGTGGGACTTTCCAGAGCAAACACAGCAACTCCTTTGTCTTAGTAACAGCAAGGGAGACTGAAGGGTGGAGAAAATAATCCTCACTTCCACAGACTTGGTAATTCTCTGAGAGATTCAACCATATTTCTTGAATTCTTGTTTCCCTGCCTTTACATATGAATATTGTTTTATATTTTAAATGCTTTAAAAGATGCTGCATCCTTAGAAGTCATTTTTGTTGCGTTTTTTCAGTAAATGATTACAATGAAAATTACATTTCCTATTCTCTAATGGTAAGGAGTAGGAAACTGGGATGAAATATGTAGTTTTAGTGACAACTAAGAGAGATATATGAAAAAATATTATTTTCAATTTGTTTACACCATCCTCAAGAGTACTGGTCTTGTGTTTGTTCTTATTTTTTTTACAGTAGTTTTACTATCTTGGTGTTAAGAGTGAAAAATAATGATCAAAAGTTGACATATGGATTGTGGAATACAAAAGACTATTAAATGCAGAAAAAGTACAAATAATCTTCATTCAAAAGCTTTGTTAAGTGTATTAATATGGATTATTTTTAGGCTTGAATTCTTATTCTCATATCATATTAGACTAAGTCTGTTTCTCTGTGTAGATGGTAAATAAGGCTGCTTGTTAGTTCAATTTTAGATAAAATGAGTAAAGAGAGTACTTTCTGAAAACAGTAAGCATTCCATATTTTGTGGTTTACATTGCTCCATTAAAAATAGCGTGATAGGGGCTTCCCTGGTGGCGCCGTGGTTGAGAGTCCACCTGCCGATGCAGTAGACACGGGTTCGTGCCCCGGTCCGGGAAGATCCCACATGCCGCGGAGCGGCTGGGCCCGTGACCCATGGCCGCTGAGCCTGCGCGTCCGGAGACTGTGCTCCGCAACGGGAGAGGCCACAACAGTGAGAGGCCCGAGTACCGCAAAAAAAAAAAAAAAAAAAAAAAAAAAAAGCATGATATTGTTAGGTCTATTTTAAGCAATCATACAGTCTGATTCACAAAGGAGAATTGACAGTTCCTTCCCATGTTTTATTACTGTATGTCTTAGATTGCATTCTGTATGCTATTTTTTTATTGATGGGAGGATGGTGAGAAAGACAGGATGGATTAACTGGATTCATTGGGAGACACTACAGAACACAAGTTTCTGTTGGTTTCAGGTTTCAGAGTAGTCAAGAAGTTAGGGTGCTTCTTCCAATATGAATAAAAATTACTGTTTTTAAGTACCTACTTTGTGCTCAGTGATTTAGATGCATCACCTCAAATCCTCCAAATACCTTTGTATTATTATTCATATTTTATGAGTAAGCTAAGAGAGGCTCAGTTGTTTAAATGCCTTCCCCAAGTGAAGCCTTGTAGCTAGCAAATAACAAAACTGGATTCAAACCCAGTGTCTGTACTGTTTGAATACAACAGGCTGAATTATGGGTGTGGGTTTTGAAAGATTATTTCCCCTTAGTATGTCAAAGTGTCTTTCTCAGTGGTGTGCAGATTTGTCATTACATTTACTACCTGTCTCAATCCTTCATCTGTAAGGTGTACCCATCTCCTTTATAGGATTGTTCTTTGGATTAATTTGAATATTAAAGCTTAAATCACAGTGCTTGTCATAGTAAGATCTTAGAATTTTAAGTATTTACTGAGAACATGAGAACATATGGTTAGAAGGAACTGTATTATTACTGTGCTTTAGCTCTGAAATAAATAAATATATATTTACATATTTAAATAAACAAATATATATTTATTTAAATAAATATATATTTATGTATTTGGGGGGGGACAGTTTTCCTTTATTTTTTTTCACAAATTAAGTCAGAGGACCCAGAGACCCGGTGTGTAGCACCAAGTGTCCTGTTGCAGCAGGTACTTCTCAGATACCTTGTCTTCCAACCCAGCCCTCTGACATATCCAGTTTTTTTTGACAAGTGCAATCATTTCAGCAACAGGGCCGTTCAGATCCACTTCATGTATTCAAAAGCTCTTCCGAGAGGATCTCTGCTTGACTGCTTCAAGGATCTCCCTGCTGGTAATGGCTTTTCAGTGGTTATAGAAGGACAGTGTCACTGCCTCCAGGCTAACCCGTTCCAGTTGCTGATCCTTCAGAAAGCCCAGTGCATCCAAGACCCAGAAACACCTGCTGAAGTCTGGGTGGGTTTGCTTTAGGATTTTCCCCATGAAACTAAAATAGGTCTGCTTCTTCCTCCTCTTCTTCCCAAAGGCTGAACTGGCCCATTCGTATTTCATTTTGTCTGGGATATAAATTGTAGTCTTCTTAGGAAATTGTAGTCCATGAAGCAAATGAAGTGCGCATGGAAGGCTTAATCCATATACACCTAACTCAGACCACTGGCCTAATGATTGAGATATATATATATGCTACTTGTTGAGTAACACTCTGAATAAAAATCAATAAAGTGGGTGAAAGAAGATAGAATGTGTCAGGGGTTCTGCTTTATATAGGGTGATCAGAAAGAGTGTCTCTGTTGAGTGATATTTCAGTAGGGAACTAAAACAAATATGGAAGCTTAGGAGGAAAACATTATGGACAGAGAGACTGTCAAGTGCAAAGGCATTGAAACTAGAGGGTCATTTATCCATTCTAACAGTGAACTCAGCAGGGAGAAATAGAGGTGAAATTAATGAGGCAGATGGGGAGCTGATCTGTGGGTCTTGTCTACAGTGCTGAAGAGCGGGCTTCACCTGCAGGAATAGGAAGCTGTTGGAGTTCTGAGTTACAATGACTTGGTCTGACTTTCAGATTGAAGAGGTCACTGACTATTGGATAAGCAGGTGATAGACTTTAGGGACAAGGTTTGAAACAGAGAAACCAATCTGGAGGCTATTTTAATAGTTCAGGTAAGGGAGCTTGGTGGCTTGGAGGTAAGTGGAATTGATGGAGACAGAAAGAAGAGATGTGGATATTAAAAGTAGATCCAACAGAATTAGCTGATAGCTTCTTATGGGATGTAAGAGGAAGAGAGGAGCCCAAAAATGATTTCAAGTGTTTTGTCCTAAACAGCTGGAATCGTGGAGTTGCTACTTTCTCATGGGAAATGTTGCTGGAGGAGTGAGTATGCAGAGAGATCGTGTGGTAGCTGAATGGGGACCTGAGTTCAAGGGGAGTGATGGCTAAACGTGTGTGATGTACCACATGCTTGTCTAGTGAGGGAATGATCTGGTGAGAGGGAACAATTGATGATGCAAAAGAGGGAAGAAAGTCCTTGAGTAGGTGAGAGATGGGATTTATTAAAGCAGAGCAGAGGCTGGGCTGTGACAGGAGTGCAGAGGGCAGCAGAGTATAGGAGTATTGATGCAGAGGGTTAGGTAGGATTGATGGTGGTGGAAAAACTGGGGACTTCTCTTTTTACAACTTCTAGTTTCTCACTTATATGTGAAGCCAGGTCCTCCACTGTGGGAGAGGAAGGAGGAAAGGCACGTGCATCATTTTGCTGGGGCTTCCAATAACACATACCACAGATGAGGTAGCCGAAACAACTGAAATTTTTTTCCTAGAATTTCGGGATCAAGGTATCAGCCAGATTGGTTTCTTCTAAGGCCTCTCTCCTTGGCTTGGTCATCTGTGCCCTGTGTCTTCACATGGTTTTCCTTCTGTGTCTGTGTCCTAACCTCCTCCTCTTATAAGAATACCAGTCACATGAATTTAGGGGCCATCCTAATTCCTTCATTTTAACTTAGTTACCTCTTTAAAGAGCCTATCTCCAAATACAGTCACATTCTGAGGTACTGGGGATTCGAATTTTAACATATAAATTTTGGGGACACAATTCCATCCATAAAAAGGTATTTGAAGTTTGAGGACAGTATGATATAATTCTCGAGAATGGGCTAGGTACATTTAGGACTGTATGGCAATGTTTCAGTTAATGCTATAAACATGTTCAGTCACAGTCACAGCATTGTAATATTCATAACACTTAAGAAAATCAAGGGATAACTTAAGTTTAAAGTTTTAATAACTCTTCATGCCAGTTAAATGTAAAAAATATTTTCTGTACATATACTCTAGTTGTATAGAAGGTAAAAAAGAATAATAGTTGCTCTAGATTTCTTTACTATGCATACATATGTTCTAGGTATTTTTGCCAAGTGATTTGCATTTGTTATTTCATAAATTATGCCCACAGAGGGTCAAGATTAGAAAACTAGAAAAGCGGGGGAGATAGGTAGAGTGAACTCTCTACATCTTTCATCCCATGGCCTTCAGACTAAAGTCCAGCTTCTGCTAGTCTCTACAACAGTCTTCTATTCAGTATGAAAAGTCTATGTCTACAGCAGTTTTATATTCAGTATGAAAAATCTATGTCCATTCTCCGCTTTGGGTATTTAATACATAATATACATTTTTTTCAAAATTTATTTATAGTTTGTCTTTAAATCAAGATTTAATATATTCCACAAATATCTTGATTTTATTTTACAGTTCATTTTAGCAAATTTAAAAATTATTTATACAAATGAAGGGGAATCTCTTTGGCTTTCTTAAAACTTATCCATAATCACTCAGTATGCGATGTTTAATTTTATTACTGTAATGTTTAAAATACAGTAGAAAATGAAGAAAACCAGTCTCTTCAATAAGTGGTGCTGGGAAAACTGGACAGCTACATGTAAAAGAATGAAATTAGAACACTCCCTAACACACACACACAAATAAACTCATAATGGATTGATGACCTAAATGTAAGACTGGACACTATAAAACTCTCAGAGGAAAACATAAGAAGAACACTGTTTGACATAAATAACAGCAAGATCGTTTTTGACCCACCTCCTATAGTAATGGCAATAAAAACAAAACTAAACAAATGGGACCTAATGAAACTTAAACACTTTTGCACAGCAAAGGAAACTGTAAACAAGACGAAAAGACAACCCTAAGAATGGGAGAAAGTATTTGCAGATGAATCAACGGACAAAGGATTAATCTCCAAAATATATAAACAGCTCATGTAGCTCAATATTAAAAAAACAAACGACCCAATTAAAAAATGGGCAGAAGACCTAAATAGACATTTCTCCAAAGAAGACATACAGATGGCCAAGAAGCACGTGAAAAGCTGCTCAACATCACTAATTAGTAGAGAAATGCAAATCAAAAGTACAATGAGGTATCACCTCACACCAGTTAGAATGGGTATCATCAGATACCAAACTACAAACAACAAATGCTGGAGAGGGGTGGAGAAAAGGGAACCCTCTTGCATTTTTGGTGGGAATGTAAATTGATACAGCCACCATGGAGAACAGTATGGAGGTTCCTTAAAATACTAAAAACTACCATACGACCCAGCAATCCCACTACTGGGCATATGCCCTGAGAAAACCATAATTCAAAACGAGTCATGTACCACAGTGTTCATTGCAGCTCTGTTTACAATAGCCAGGACATGGAAGCAACCTAAGTGTCCATCGACAGATGAATGGATGATGAAGATGTGGCACATATATACAATGGAATGTTACTCAGCCATAAAAGGAAACGAAATTGAATTATTTGTAGAGATGTGGATGGACCTAGGGATTGTCATACAGAGTGAAGTAAGTCAGAAAGAGAAAAACAGATATCGTATATTAACATATATATGTGGAATCTAGAAAAATGTTCCAGATGATCCAGTTTGCAAGGCAGAAATAGAGATACAGACGTAGCGAACAAACGTATGGACACCAACGGGGGAAAGCGGGGTGGAGGGGTGGTGGTGGTGGGATGAGTTGGGAGATTGGGATTGACATATATACACTAATATGTATAAAATAAATAATAAGAACCTGCTTATAAATAAATAAATATAATCCCCCCCAAAATAAGAGGTAAATGAGAGAGAAGAATAAATTGCATACGGTATAATGTTTAAATTATGTTTCTCAATACAAATCGTTAGACATTTCTCTATACTTTCTCAATACTTAGAAATATGTCAGATGGCTTTACTTTTACTTCTTGGCAGGCGTCCCTTGAATCCTTAAAATGAATGAAATTTTATGCTGCAAGTTGTACCACAGTGTACTTTCCTTTCACTTAGCTCTCTCACACAGTGCGACTTGGGATTTTACCAACTTTGAATGCTTATCTGTACTCGTAGCCGTTTGGGTTGCATGCCATTTGAAAACCAGATGAATACTATGGATTCTTTAGAAAAATTCAAGACTTTGCATGTACATTCAAAACATTGCATCCAGATTCAAGCAGTTCATGGATTCCCATAAGACAGCCCGTGAATATCCATGGCCTTCAGATTATAGTGCTTCTAGACTAATGGTAATAGCCTGGTTATACCAATTATGACTTATCTTGATGGAATATAATGTATAACAGGAACAGGGGGATGTTTATGATGAACTGAAGCATGACGAAAGCAAAACACAAAGTTATATATGTACTATGATTACAATGATATAAACTACACATCTCGACAAAACATTTTTAAACTCATAAAACTAAAGTAGCTGTCTAAAAGTAGTAGGATTATGAAAATTTTTCTTTTAAAAATTCCTTATTTTAAAAAATGCTATATTATTTTGTATTAAAAATAATATAGCAATAGGAGAAACCTACAAAAGAGATAATACATAACCTGGACAAATGCAATCATTCCTTAGGTGCTCATTGAACATCATTCTTTTTTTCTTTTCTTTTTATCATCTTCCTTTTTGTTCTCTTGACTGAAGCTAAAATAATCATAAAAAAAATTCAGTCTGGTTATACCACCTCTGCAATTAAAGCTACTCAGTAGCTTCTGACTATGGTCTCCAAGTCTCCTTTTCATGAGATGGCCTTTGCCCATCTCCCTACATTTCCCCCACTTCACTAGCCTTTCCCAGAAAAAGCCTACTCCTCCTTGCCTCTCTGCCTCTACACTCGACTTTGCACATTCATCCTCTGGTTCTCCTGCTCTCCTCTCCTCAATGTTACTCATCCTTTAGATTTCAGCTCCAACTTTACTTGTTAAGGAAAGATCCTGTTTATTCTCCAGCTTGAGAACAGTACTGCATTATTCACACTTACAAGCATTCTGATTTTAATTTCATAGATTTTTTTGTGGAAGGAATGACTAATAAACCCACAAGACAGTTCATATTTTTTGTAAACCATTAAAAGATTGAAAACATGGAGTTTTTTTTTTACATAAATATAGATAATACTGAGAGCAAAGCATTCCAATTGACTAATTTAATCAATACGGACAGCCCACTCCCATAATATTAACATATGTAAGGCAAGTCCTCTTCAAGATAGTATAGTAAGGAGATTACAAAGGTAGAGAAAGTGCTCGAGTGGAGAAAGTATTTTATAACACTTACAGTTTATTTTTTGAGATTTAGGCTGATAATATGACCCGAAAACATCCAGCAATTTTCAAACGTTCAGAGTAAATGGAAGTAAATTAAGTTAAAAAAAAAATTGAGTCAAACATGTTATTTGTCGTCATGTGGACACAATAGCTAACTGATTGAATCTGTATTTCTTTAAAGTTATGTAAGTCCTGCCTTAAGTCATTTCACTCTGGGGGGTTCAAGAGGAAAGACAAATTAGCTCAGTGGGTGCTAATCTCAGCATCATCTCTATGGTTGGAATAGCACTTCTGAGTGTTCATATAGAAGTTCAGCCTTCACAAGTTTATGTAGCTTCATTCCTGTGGACTTAACATTTAAGGAATGGTGATATATATCACATCCTGCATTTTGCTTCAAATAGCCTTAGTATAACAAAGATCATGAAATTACACTGTTTTTAGCTTTAATTTCAAATAGTCTTGGAAGCTTTACTTTAGTAGATCCTATTCTGTAATCTTATATTGGTCACAATATAATATGCAAATAGGAAAATACATATATTTGTTTAAAACCATAATATCCAACCTGACATTTTTAATCTCATAAGACTACTCAGGAAATGGATGACCTGCTAAAATATTAAGGCTAACAAATCATCAATTCAATGGCGTTTTATAGGTCACCCTGACCGGAAGAACTGTCAACCATTTTGTTCCCTTAATTCTGTAAATCAAGACTTTCAAAGGTTTTGCATCCAAGGCAGTAGTCTGAAAGTTTTCAATTTTCTTACCAGGTACCATTACCTAAACCTGCTGAATGCTGAGTAGATATCTAATGATTGCTGTTCACCAAAGGGCAATTAGGATTCTGGTCTCAAAATGTTTAATAACATATTTGAGAGATGGAAACTTTTATTATTTGTTTCAGTTGTTCTTAATTTTAAAATTGTATCTTTGTACATATTTAAAAGTTCATAGAATAAAAGGTTTCTATGCATATCTAAATAGTAAGGAAAAAACCACTTAGGTTTAAAACCAAAAAATTGGATCACGTCTACTTGAATTCCATCTAAGAGCCCTTACAGCCAGGTATTTTTTCATAAATTATAGACAGCTTGATTCAGAGTATATACACATAGCACTTAAATGGAACAATATATCTGAAGAGAGGCATTCCCTTTCTTTCTATACATTTATTGCTTCTTAAACAGATTTTGCTTCACTTTCAGGAGTAAGGGATGAAATTCCTCTCTCCTCCTCCTTAAACCTATTTGCTTTGCAAATGTACTAATGCATTTTATTCCAACAGTTAAAGAAGAAGTGCTTTATCAGAAGCTAGAACAATTTCACTTTCCAGAAATGTGATTATATTCAGTTTCATTAGGTGAACCATGCAACTAGGGATATCAATCTTCCCTTTCGGTACCTGAAGAAACTTCTGACAGTGGGTGATTTGGTGAGATAAGCTCTACACAAATTTAACTTCTGTTCAGTTTCTTAGCACCTTAATTTTCTTACAGCTTTTAAAAAACACATGTGCAAGAGGAGTAGCCAAATCCAAAGAAGGCAAGTGTTTGTATAAATACTTTTTATAAGTACTGTTATGTTGCAATAGACAGCTCCAATGATTAAATGGCTAGGTTTTTATACAATATTTTAGATGAATGCAGAGATTTACAGCAAACAAAATATATTCATGTGGCTTAAAGGATTAGAAAATATTTACTTTTGTGAGAAAATCATTGAACTTTTGGTCTTTTTCTTTACACTTTAAAATAAAACTGTACCTGTCTCACTGCTGGTATTAGAACTAAGTTAAAGAACTAAACTAAACTTAGCACAGGGGGCAGAGTACCTTCTGATTTCCTTAATAAAGTGTCTATAGCAGCATCTAGCTTTGTTCAGAATAGGTGTGCCATTTTTCTGTACGAGTAGTTATGATTTAAATAGTATTAGCTTTCATGTCATAAAAATATGAGACCTTTTCTCACTTCCTCTACCTAGTAGTAACTTGAAGATATTCCTATTCACAGTATAAAGCAAAAAAGAACCCACTGTAAAGTTTTATGCTTTTTTACTCCTTTTTCTCTTTTATGTTTCACCTTCCTCATATAGCCAGCAAGCAGTGACAATAATCCAACACTTGTATTAACGTATGAACTTCAGGGGTTTTTGGGGGGCGTGGGGTGGGGAAATGAGAGTTAATGATGTACACATTCATACTGTGCTTCTAAATGCTTTATTATTCCCAGAAGTAGGGGACTTCGCTCAGTGGGTAAGTGGTATTTCTTGGAGAAATATAGTGCTGGGTTGGAAGCTTATTGAAGAAATACTGTACAACTTAACTGTATTTTCTTGAACAAGTATCTATGAAATTCCGTATTTTTGGTGGACTAAATATCAGTTTCAGTTTCACTTAACAAATATTTATTGAGGACCTACTATAGGCAACTTATGATACTCAAATGAGTCAAATAGCCAAAGAACTTTAGCTGGTGAGTGAGGTTCACGTGGAATATTCAGGGGAAGAGCGTTCAGAAAGGGATCTTATGTGCATATCACAGTGAATAGGATGGATCAAAGAGAGTAAGTAGTTAATCCAAGTTCATACAGTAAATAAATGACAAAATGGGACTTCAGAACACAAATTTTGTCTGAGTTAAAGCCAAAGTGGCGTTCATTGAATTGTATTGACTTTTGTATTAGTTTCCTATTGTTAATGTAGCAAATGATTATAAACTTAGTGTCTTTAAACAACACAGAGTTATTAGCTTGCAGTTCTGGAGGTTGCAAGGGCGATGTTCCCTCTAGAAGCCCTAGGAAGTATCCATTTTCTTGTCTTTTTATAGCATCTAGAGGCCACTTACATCCCTTGACCTGTGGCCTCTTCCTTGAATCATTTCAAACCTCTGCTTTCTTCATCACACCTCTTTCTCTCACTCTGATCCTTCTGTTCCCTTTTCGCAAGGACCCTTGTGATTGCATTGGATTCACCTGGATAATCCAGGATTATCTCCCATTTCAAAAACCTTAACTTCTTTACAACACTGAAGTCCCTTTGGCTGTGTAAAGTAACATATTCACAAATTTCCAGCGATCAGGGTGCGCTTGTCTTTGGAGAGGCCATTATTCAGCCTACCGCAACTCTCTAGAGCCTAGTCCATTCCTACTTAATTTTGCCATTGGAATTTATCTTTCAATCTTCTTTTTGCCTCCTAACTTTCCACTTATTTCTAGTTATCCTTTTTTCTCTAAGATTATGACCCTGTTTAGAAAAAAAAAAAAAAAGCCACAATTTTTCTTTGTTTTACCTTCATATTGCTTGAGATTCTGCCATGCTTCTAATAATGAATATTTCTTGGTAGTGGTAATTCCTAGGTTTTAATTTCTGATGTAATCCGTCTGTTTCTTGAGAAGGACTTTGAGGAAAAGTTTTAATTTTGACAGAGATAGAAACAAAGGGAGAGTATTTTATTTTGAAGGATTTTGATGAACAAAGGCCCAGAGCAAGATATATAAGGTAGAACCAAATAAAATAATGTTACCTAGTCTATAGGGAACATTTGATACTCTGTAGGATGAGAGAGGAAAAATAAAATGTGGGAGCCATTTTTCAGAAGCCCTCAAATTAATCAGTAGTATACTTATGTAATATGATTGACAGAAAAAATGATCTTTATTATAAAATTAAGTTTTCTACAAATCCATTACTGATAAAATGTGTTTATTGTGTGGTAAATGCCCATTTTTAAAAAGCGTGCTCTTCTTTTTATACACTGACCTTTAAAATTCCAAAAACTTCTTTCAAAAACAATTGTACTATTTATTATTTAGAAACAGATACACACACACACACACACACACACAGCAACACATTAGCGGGACCTCATGCAATGCTGGCTATAAAACAGGATTGGAACACTATAGGCATATAACTTTGAACAAGGGTTTATTTATTCTGCTTATCTCATTATGTAGTTCTAATGATTTTTAATACTATTGAATGGTTTTTTGAATGTCTGAATGTGGAAATTAGTCTATATGTAAACTGTCAGGTTGTAAATGCCCAATGGGCCATCTGTATACTCACTTCTGTTGTATTCATCTTGTGTAGGACTACTCATATTTATGTAACAAAAATCAACTTAATTTTACAGTCATTAAGGAACAGCTATGAAAGTATTTAATAGCTATAAATCAACCTTGGAGCGAAAGTTTTAAATGATTATATTTAAGCTCCCAGTATAAATGAACTATTTTGGCATTCATTAGATTCAAATGATTAAATTGCTTCTCTCGTGTCTCATATTCACATAGGAAGTTTTGTACTTTTGCTTAACCACAAAATACTTTACCCTCTAGAAGGAAGAAAAATAATAATCTCATAGCTTTTTAATGAAAGGGACATTGTGTTATGTATAACTTAATGTTTCCTCTAGATTTACTATTTTAGAAAGGGCTAGAAGTGGAAAATGTTAGATGCTACTGACTTACAATGACATCATTCTGTATTTAATTAAAATGTGTACTTAATACTTCACTAAGACTTTTAAAACCACAGAGCTTTATCTACTTTCAGTTTTTGCTCTCAAAAACTCGAGTTCTTAGACTTTTCATATTGGACATTATTTTCTGAAGTGTGATAAAAAGTAAATCCAAACATTTAAGCAAATTTAACTCAGAACTATTTTGCCTACAAAAATTTTCCTAGAGACTGTGTTTATAAAGAAAAACTTCCATAATGTTTTCTGCTTATAAATTTATTTAGCTGATCTTTACTCAGTGCCACGTATTTAGGCACGCAGTCTTATAGAGATACGAAGTCTTAAGAGATATAAAAATATATAACATACAGATTTTGTTCTAAGGAGAAAATTGATATACAGTTAAGTACATAGCATTTCATGGGATAAGTGCTGACAAAGACACGTAGAGATGCTGTAGAAGCAGAGGGGTATCACAACAGGTTTTCCGGAGGTAAATTATGTTATCGCTAAGCCTTAGGAGCCTTGTTCATTCTGAGTGTTGATTCTTCTGGCTTAAGGTCTGCAAATGTCCAGAGCAGCAAACTGCAGGCATTATTAATGCAGCATATTTCCAATGAGAGGACTCTAGCCTGAGTAATAGCAGCGACGCACCATTGATTTTTATATATAAACACTGACTTAGTTGTCTACCTGGGAAAGCAAAGAAGGGATGAGTAAAACCCAAGATCACTTTATAAAAGCCACTAGTATTCAGTACTTTATACTATTTAATTATTTCACTGCTTTCCCTCACTAACTCATTTACTAAAGTTGACCAACAGAATAAAGTGACATCATTTATCATGGTACCATCCTTACAGTCTTTTAAAGGATCTCTAAAACAATTACATTTTAATATGGTGAAAACTTGAAGTATATAAAAAGATACTGGAGAAATGCTAGATCCAGGATCTCACTGCATTTGTTTTGGCCCAGTCCTTGTGTCATCTGGGAGATCCAGCCTACACCTACCGCTGCAGGTAGATTTAGCTCACCTCTCCCCTAGCATTCTCAGCTTCAGTGGAGCCAACGACCGTAAATCTCCATATTCATGAGAGACTATAGTACATGTGAGAACCTTTTGGAAACCACAATTGATATGTTTGTACGAGGTTTCATAATAATAGTGCAAAGTTAGTTGCAATGCCTTCCAAATAGTTTTCTTCCTCTCAATTCCCAGAAGTACACCATCAGATGAACATGGCCATTCTTTTAATCTAAATTATTTCTAATTCCTTGCCTCATATATATATTCTTTTGTACATATATATATTTTCCCATTAGGATAATTTTTTCTTCGTATCAAATTATGAAATATTAGTTCTATAGGAACAGTGAGGGATAGTGGTGAAGTATTTGAATTGAGTTGGATATTAGATTACAACAACTTGACCCTATACTACCTACAGAGTAAATTTTCCATTAATTCATACTGTTACCACAGCAATAACCAAGAAAAATAGAGTTGTGCTATATTGTCTTATCTACGTTGAACCTATGTTTGGACAAAGTTGAATATAGTCCAATAAAATGTAGCATCAGTTACTGATCGGAAATGGGCAAGAGACTTGTAAAGCTTGCTACACTGAAACAATGTGTATGAATGTATTCATAGGACACTTTCTAATTGGTAGGACAGTTCATGGAACCACAACTGAGTGAAAGCTGGTAACAAAAGAACTAGTGTTGAGCAAAACACAGTCAAGACAGTAAAATGGATGGACATAAAAAACAGAGTGCTAAGACAGTGTATTGATCTAATGCATTCTTACCAGAGAGTCCACAGAGATGGAATATTACAGAGTGAATATCACTGAAGGCTCTCCTTGCCGGTGACACATTTTCATTAACAAAAATAACTACCATAAAAAAGTATCAAGTTTTTCCACGTGAGATCTGGGTCCTACAATAACCAGAGACCTTCATGATCAAAACTGGCTAGGCTTAGAGCTTGATTTCAAGTGTTTTTTTCTGGTTCTTGTCTAGTCTGGCTCACTGTGGCATAAGACTTTGTGTCACAGTGTTAGTGTCAGAAGAGATACTTAAATAGATGTGTCCCTTGCCAGGACTATAAAGTATATGGGTGCTATCCATAGATAGATAATTGTGCTGATGGTTCTATAAGCTGAGTATTAGTGTTGTTTCTAGAAGTGTCAGACTCTCACCTGTCCAACTGGTCTAGCCATCAGTTTATAGATTAATTGAGAACAGTGTGGTCGTGGTGTTGAGGGTTAAATGGGAAATCTGTAATTGGGGTACACCACTGATAGACTGTCATGTAAGAGAGATCAGGTTAAGAGTCCTACCTCAGGAAGTTACCATTTTCAATTAGAATATTTGACCCCACTGATATTTTTTCTCTGTGCCTAGGAAAATTTTAGGGGGCAGCCAAAAGATTCACATCAATTCATATAAATATAGGAAGGTCCAAGGTCCAAGATGCCATCATGAGATCAGAGGGTGGGGGGAGGACATATGAAAGAGATTGGGACATGCAACAGTGTTTATGAATGTGTTAATATACATACATATATCTCCTGTCTTTATTCATTGAGAGAACCTAGAAACAGTGACACTCAAGCAGCGAAGAGCATTTCCAGTACATAACATTCTCCATTAAAAGGAGCTGAGGTTCTTTGGAGGAGTGGTTGGAGTTTGCAGACTGTATCTGCAAACAGATTTAATGTTTGACTGGAGTAGGGAAAATACAAGATGAGTCTGGAGCATGAATGTACTCTAAAGAAAGCAAAGAAAAGAGAAAAAGAGAGGGAGGGGAAGGGAGGGGGTGAGGAAAGATGGAAGAAAGGGAGGAAGGAAGGAGGGAGAGGAAGGAAGGAAAGAAGGAAGGGAGGGAGGGAGTGTGGGAGAGAGGGAGGGAAGGGAGGAAAAAAAGAAAGGGAAAGGAAGGAAAAGTGAAGTGTCAAAAGGACACAGGATCCAACCTAGAAGAGCTCACTATGGCCAAGCCTGGAACAATTCAAGCAACACATAAATTTTGACAGTATTTGATTATACCAAGAGAATGATGTAAATATCTGTGAGCCCATGCTATTATAAATAAATAAAAAAATAAGTGAATGGGAAAAGGGACAACTCTTTCCTATAGAAGAATTTCAGTTAAAACTGTAGAAGAAATGAGGGAAATAGAAAATCACCCTTAGAACACCATTGTAATAATTGCTGCAGGCAAGACCCAATGATGGATGCTAAAATTAGTGGACAAAAGTTTAAGGAGAAAGGGGATATTTGCATACTCAGTAGCTATCCCTTCCCCAAATCTATCAATTACAAAGAAAAACATAGTAACTTTACAGTGGAGAAACCTGGCAGTTGCTACCTTACAGAACAATCAGTGTGAACATCACCAGACTTATCAAATCTTGAGTTTCTATTATGATGCACTGAGACGTAAGGTATATCTGTGGTATCCCCAATGCATAACCTCAATCGAATTTTGAGAAAACACCGTACAAACACAAGTTAAGTAACATTGTACAAAATAACTGACTAGTATTCTTTTTTTTTTTTTTTTTTTTTTTGCGGTACGCGGGCCTCTCACTGTTGTGCCCTCTCCCGTTGCGCCCTCTCCCGTTGCGGAGCACAGGCTCCAGACGCACAGGCTCAGCGGCCATGGCTTATGGGCCCAGCCGCTCCGTGGCATGTGGGATCTTCCCGGACTGGGGCACGAACTCGTGTCCCCCGCATCGGCAGGCGGACTCTCAACCACTGTGCCACCAGGGAAGCCCCAAATATAGTTTTAAAAATTATTGCCTACAGGTAATTAAAGTATAGTTTTGCAAATGCCGTCAACGGAAACCAACTTCCATTTATGCACTACATGTTTCGTTGGGTATTTCTATAGTGTATTTATTTATCTTTTAACACCTTTATTGGAGTATAATTGCTTTACAATGGTGTGTTAGTTTCTGCTTTATAACAAAGTGAGTCAACTATACATATACATATATCCCCATATCTCTTCCCTCTTACGTCTCCCTCCCTCCCACCCTCCCTATCCCACCCCTCTCTCCCTGTGCTATGGGGCTGCTTCCCACTAGCTATGGGTTTTACATTTGGTAGTGTATATATGTTCATGCCACTCTCTCACTTCGTCCCAGCTTACCCTTCCCCCTGCCCGTGTCCTCAAGTCCATTCTCTAGTAGGTCTGCATCTTTATTCCCATCCTGCCCCTAGGTTCTTCATGATCTGTTGTGTATTTAAAAGTATTTCAAAATATATGGATAAATGGCTCTTGCACTGAGGATCAATTAAATCCACATCTGTAGATCTGAAATATTCGTTGTCAATAGATCCAGTATCTTACTGCTTGCTGGCATTCTCTTGACTGCTCAAACTCAGTCTTTCAAAAATGGAACTCATTATAATACAACCCGGACCTATTCTTCTCCCCACATCTCTACTTCCAGTTGAGAGTACCACCATCCTGCTGGTGACTTCAGTCTGTGACTCCCACTATCATCTCTAATTTCTCCTAGCTGCTTTTCAGCCTCTACATGCTGTTACTAAGTGCTCTTGATTTTATATCTAAATGTTCTTTTAATCTGTGCTTTCCTTTGCATTCCCACAATGATCAACTTGTTAAAACAGAGTACGTATTTTCTAGCTGGTCCAAAATTCTCTCCCTCTCTCAGCAACCCCTTCCCTGAACACACACACACACACACACACACACACACACACACACACACACGCACACACACACACACACACACACACACACACACACACACACACACACCTCTCAGAGATAATTACTACTACACGGATTTGATTTTATGATATTGTCACTCCCCACTTCAAAATATTTGACGGCCAGTGAAGTAACTAAAGTTTAATAGACAAGGCTCTCCATAATTTGGCCACTAACTACCTTAGCAGTCTACTTCAGGAAATGCTTTTTAGGTCTCAGCTTAATTGACTTTACTCATGTCCTCCTTTTTACAAACACTTGCGTCTCTCATTCTCCAAGGCACCTCTCTCTCCTATTTCTCTTCCCTCTTTGTCTTAGGCAGTTAGGATTCCTATATCAAAGTATCATACCATAGCCTTGGAAGCTTATAAACAGCAGAAATTTATTTCCCACCGTTCTGGAGGCTGGAGGTCTTAGATCAGGGTGCTAGCATGGTCAGGTTCTGGTGAAGGCCCTCTTCAGTGTTGCAGACTGCCGAACTCTCTTCATCCTCACATGGCTCAAAGTGGGCAAGAGAGTTCTATGGGGTCTTTCTTTATAAAGGTACTAATCCCATTCAAGAGGGCTCCACCCTCATGACCTAATTACCTCCCCAAACCCCACCTCCTAATACCATCACATTGCATGTTAGAATTTCATCATATGAATTTGGAAGGGACACAACCATTCAGTCCCTTATACTCTCCGACCAGGTTTTCTTCAGCTGTTTCATCCACTTCCTTTATTTTAGCTAGCACCTCTACGGTAATTATTCCCAAGTTTGGTGCCTTCAGCTGAGATACTTTGCCGAATCCCAAACTTATATATCAACTGCCTACTACTTACTATATCCTCCTGGATACCAAATTGAACCTATCACTTTCCTCTCCCCATTTACTATGTCCCTCTATATTCAATCATCAGGTATTGATAATCCCACCTCCTAAATATCACAGTGATGTTAGAAAAGTTCTAAGCCTTTTGGCTTAATCCGGATGATGACCATTGGTTAGGATGAGATAGGGGAAAAAATGTAAATTTGGGTCTGTTATTTTAAAATTATATGAATCAGAGAAAATGCTAAAAAGATAGGGTAGACGCAATAGTTCTTTAAAACCTAGAAATAATTAATGCTTTGTCAATGCAGCAAGCAAAGTATTACCCCCAACATACCCATTAGCCTAACCCTAATTACATATTTATTCATTTTATCTAGCTTCTGTCACACTTAGCACAAAGCAGAAGTTTGATTTTGAATAGTAATCGTCAGCTAGAGCAGCTGAATAATTTAGAAGTCTCAATTTCATCCTTTTCCATGTAAATGATATTCTAAAAATAAAAGCATTACCATATATAGTATTTCTAAAGTTTATGGCAAAGATGTGTTAAAAATGTACATTAGCATATTAACACTGTGCTCTGTGAATATACCAATACCTATAAATATTTTTATTCCCACAATTAGAATAGAACATTCATTATAGTTATAAGGCAGTGTTGTGGTTGTGCTTTTTTTTTTTTGTATGACTGTATCTGCAAACAGATTTAATGTTATAACTGGATCAAAAAATGTTTGACTTAGAATTACGTAGAATAAATTGATGTACATCAGCAAAGAATAAAATCCCCACCTATCCCTTTCCCATCTGCTATGTTACAGTTGTCTTACCGAGTAGAGCTCTAGTTTCTTAGGTAAGTGACATAAGCATTCTAAACTTCTATGATCATTATGAAAAGGAAAAAAACTTTGAAATTCAAAATAATACCAGTTTTTGTGTTTCTTGAAAAAGTTTTAAATGTTTATTTTAGTTCAAATCATGTGAAACTGCCAATATTTCATCATTTTGCTTACAAAAATGGTAGTTTTATATGATTAATTTATATGGTTTGATCCCACTCCATTAAATCTATCAAAGTTCTTAATTTCTATGTTTAGAAGTGTACGTTAAGTTGAAATGTTGAAAGGATATTTGAATTTGGCTTTACCAAATGGTAGCTAAAACTATTTTTGTTAATATTGTACTATATATTTTAAATATAATACATAGTTTATATTTTACTTTTCTTCAAGCTCAGGGTGTGGAATACTCTGAACAATGTGTAGACTATAGTAATTGAACAGGAAGAAAATCACCACACTATAAAAATAAACAATTATAACTTGCTACTGACAGCAGGTCCCATGATATCCTATAATCCAGTGAAGGTTTCCACACATACAAAAGCATTTTAAAATAAACAATTCTGATGGTGTGTTTACAGTTTACTTACCTAAATTGTGTCAATGTTATTTCTACTGGCAGTAAAACTGAACATTTGTTTTTCTATTCTTTTGAGAATTACTCTTTCTTTGCAAATAACTCTCAGATAAAGTTATAATGTATGGATGATGTATGGAAGTAAATTGACAGAAAATCAATAACTTCCTCATCGAGAACTGGTGGCTTAAATTCTCAATTCACTAATGAAAATTATTCCTATTTCATTTTGACTAATGTCTATAAAACATATTTTTCTTGATGTTTGCCTCAGTTAAGATGCTTTAAGTTTCAAGGAACAGAAAACACAACCAACAGTGGGTTAGCAATAAGAAGGTTATTATCTCACATCTAAGGAAGACACCAGTTCTGTGATGACATCAGAGATCCTGTCCATCATTTCTTATGCTTATTGGCTTTTTTTTGAATTTTATTTATTTTTTTATACAGCAGGTTCTTATTAGTTATCCATTTTATACATATTAGTGTATATATGTCAATCCCAATCTCTCAATTCATCCCAACACCACCACCCCCTTCCCCGCCACTTTCCCCCCTTGGTGTCCATATGTTTGTTCTCTACATCTGTGTTTCTACTGTTGTCCTGCAAACCGGTTCATCTGTACCATTTTTCTAGGTTCCACATGTATGCGTTAATATATGATATTTGTTTTTTTCTTTCTGACTTACTTCACTCTGTATGACAGTCTCTAGATCCATCCACGTCTCTACAAATGACCCAATTTCATTCATTTTAATGGCTGAGTAATATTCCACTGTATATATGTACCACATCTTCTTTATCCATTCGTCTGTCGATGGGCATTTAGGTTGCTTCCATGTCCTAGCTATTGTAAATAGTGCTGCAGTGAACATTGGGGTGCATGTGTCTTTTTGAATTATGGTTTTCTCAGGGTATATGCCCAGTAGTGGGATTGCTGCGTCGTATGATAGTTCTATTTTTAGTTTTTTAAGGAATGTCCATACTGTTCTCCATGGCGGCTGTATCAATTTACATTCCCACCAACAGGGCAAGAGGGTTCCCTGTTCTCCACACCCTCTCCAGCATTTGTTGTTTGTAGATTTTCTGATGATGGCCATTCTAACTGGTCTGAGGTGATACCTCATTGTAGTTTTGATTTGCATTTCTCTAATCATTAGTGATGTTGAGCAGCTTTTCATGTGCTTCTTGGCCATCTGTATGTCTTCTTTGGGGAAATGTCTATTTAGGTCTTCTGCCCATTTTTTGATTGGGTCATTTGTTTTTTTAATATTGAGCTGTCATATGCTTATTTTGATATGTTAACTTCTGTCCTTAGGCTGATTCCTTTCAGGGCCACAACATGTCATTGCAGGCATCACAGGTAGACAGCAAAGTCCAAAGAAAAAGAAGACTTTTCATTTCCATGCAGCTGTTTTATGAGCAAGAAAATCCCTTCCTTGTCCCTTGTTTTCATTGGACAAAACTACATCGTACACCTTTGACAAAGTCAGTCATTGGCTAGGGAAAGGGAATTACCGCATGGGCTCAGACAAATCAATATCCCACTTTTTAGCTCTTCTGTGCACACATGGCAACAGTGATTGTAAACGCTCAGACAAAATAGGAGCTCTACCAGCAAGGAAGAGTACAGTGCCTTCTGTTAGGCCACCTAATGTTTCCAGTAGTCATCAAACATGTTAATGCACTAGACTTTGCCAGTGAATCTGCTCATCCTCATTAGGCAAATCTGGATGCAGTATTTAGTACCTCTGTCTGAACATCTATTTAACATAGAAAAATGTCTAGAATGATACACAGCAACCTTGAGTAACTCTAGGGAACAGAATAGGGAATGCAAGGGGAGACTACTTTCAGTTTTTAATTTATGTGCTTCTGTGGTGTTTGATTTTTTACAGTAAGGATTTGTTATTAATCTTTTATTTTAAAAACGAAATTGTTTTTCCTAATTGTATAGTAAATTACAAAATGATTGCATTAAAAAGAAATATTGTTTCTGCAACTTTAAAAAAGCATTATAAAGCAGGTAGTGCAGGGAGCAGGCAATTATGTACTGATCTGAGGAAACCGTTTCTCAAGATGCGAGGGGTTCATCACTGGACATGCTGTACCGAAGTTAGTTTGGTATTTAAGAAAAGTCTTAACATGAAACAAGGTTTTTAGATCAAGCTTAAACTGTTGAGCCAGTTGAAACCCAGAATTTTTTGAGTAGCCAGATCTCTACTAAGCAATAAAGTAGCCACTAAACACATGCAGTTATGCATTTGCAGTGTGGCTAGTCTAAATTGAGATGTGCTATAAGTGTAAAATAGATAACTGCTTTTTTAAAAAATTAATTAATTTATTTATTTTTGGTTGCATTGGGTCTTTGTTGCTGCATGCGGGCTTTCTCTGTCTGCGGTGAGCGAGTCTACTCTTTGTTGTGGTGTGTGGGTTTCTCATTGCAGTGGCTTCTCTTGTTGTGGAGCACCGGCTCTAGGCGTGTGGACTTCAGTAGTTGTGGCGTGCAGGCTCTAGAGCGCAGGCTCAGTAGTCGTGCACGGGTTTAGTTAGTCGATCTGTGGCATGTGGGATCTTCCCAGGCAGGGCTCGAACCTGTGTCCCCTGCCTTGGCAGGCGGATTCTTAACCACTGCGCCACCAGGGAAGTCCCGATACTCCTTTTCAATAAATATAAAATTTGTCATTAAATTTTATTTTGATTACATATTGAAATACTACTTTAGATATATTTGGTTAATAAAAATATGTTACTAAAATTATTTTCATCTGATACTTATTTACTTTTTTAAAAATGTAGCTTATAAAAGATGTGAAGTTACATATGTGGTGCACATCTGTGGCTCACATTATATTTCTATTGTACAGCACAGGTCTAGATGTCCCATGTGGAGGGCCAATTAGGTTCCAGTTGTCTGAAAGCTAAGCAGCCTCATGTAAAGGCCAGTACTTGAATGTGCTGGGAATGAAGTGAAATTTACCAAACTCCCATCTTTAAGCCTCTCAGGAACAAGAGCAATTTTTAATATCATAGATAATTATAATTTATATATATATAATATAGGCAGAATCTCAATAAATAATTATCTTAGGTGGGAAAGAAACTCACACTGAAGAAACAAGAGAGGAGTATAAAACAAATAAGCCTGCTTACTTGTTAAAAGTCTCAGGAAAGGAATAGTGTTGAGAGTAAGAGAAAACCTTGCCAATCAGATTATCTTCTGGACTAGGTATAATAACAACTGGGTAAAACTACAATTAACTTGAGAAAATGATCATTGGTAGAGCCAGTGAAGTACCTTGAGGGCTAAGGATGGATGCACTTGATTCTGACTTGATGATGGAATTGAACACGGAAGTGAAGAGGGTTTCTACCCTTCTTTGCGACTCACACACCTCAGTTCAGTGAGCTGCGAAAGATGAGAAGTGAGGGAGGCATCCTTCTTGGAAGGTTCCAGGGTTGTCACCACAGAGACAGGAGCTTGTCAGCCTCTGTTGGGAGCATCTGAGGAGCAGGGTGCTACAGTTGTAAGATCCCCTAGCAGCTTTAGGAAGTAGCCATGGGGATTTGGGGATGAGATTTCCAGAGATTACACTAGTGGGGCTGTAACTAAGATTGCCTGTTTCTTTGTTTCTTATTATCGTGACCTTTGTTTACTTTTCATGCTAATGTGATCTAAGGCAAATGTGGACTATTTAGAACATTCAGAAACGAGATGAAGTCATTAAAGACCACTAAGATAGAGGGAAAAGGGTCTAACACCTTTAAACTTTAAGCTATTAGCAAATGCATCTATAATAATTGTGTGACTTTTGTCATCTCCTTCACTAGCTTCGAATACTAATAAGTGACATTGCATTAATATTCAAATTAATTAGTAGAGACGCTTCACATTAGATGAGCATCAGTGTCTTCACCTAGAAAGAGAAATACCTGGCTGCTTTTAAACGGCAGTTTCTTAATGATCATCTGCCCAGGCATTTAACTACAGAGGTTTTCACAATGCTTATGTTTTTATTTTTCTTATTTTTTAAAATATCTTTACTGGAGTATAATTGCTTTACAATGTTGTGTTAGTTTCTGCTGTACAACAAAATGAATCAGTTATATGTACACATATATCCCCATATCCCCTCCCTCTTGAGTCTCGCTCCCACCATCCCTATCCCACCCATCTAGGTCATTGTTAATAAACATTTTTTGAGCTTCTTTAATGTATGAGAATCAATTATTATACCAGTATAGACACTGAGTGACTTTTAACATTAAAAATAAGTTAGTAAAGGGCTACTAGTATAAATATTGTCAGTTTCTCGCCAAATATAATTAACGTATATAAAAATCAATAATAACTGAAGTATAAAAAGTTATGAAAACATAGAAGTTGCTGCTTAGAGCTGTATTTAAATATTTTAATTACATAAGTAATTCTCAAATAATCTGTTTGGGTTAAAAAAGTCATATAACACAGATAAATATTTTATAACACATTTTCATCTCCACTCCTTTTATATAATCATTATCTTAAAAAATTCTGTAGTATACTTTCAAACTTTTTCCTACATAATCTTATGTATTGACAATATGCCATTTATAATTATGTACACATGCATATATATTTACATGACCATGTATGCACAAGTTTTTATATGTGTATGTGTGGTTTTTAGCTGTTTTCTACATAAATGGGCTCATACCATAAAATAATAGACTATTTGGGAACTTGATTTTTAATCAACAGTATATCTGGGATTCTTCCCCTATCAGCATATCTCGATCTACCTTATTCTTTTAAAGGGCTGCTTAGATTTTTATAGTATGGATAAACCATAGTAAATAAAGTAAAATAATTTTCAATAAAATTGAAGAAAGCAAATTGCTTTATTTATGAGAATAAACTATATTTTTTTAGTCTAGAGTATGTGAGCTTCCAAGGGTTTCATATGTGAGATGCCCTGTATTATCATCTGCATTTACATATAAGGAAACCATGTCCAGAGAGCGTAAGAAACATACCGCAGGTCAAACAGTAAATTGCGTGCCGATGTCCTGTATTTGACAGCCTCCCATTTGTGTCAGCAATGTGTGAATACATTTGACTGAATTAAGGATGGTATAAAAGAAGAGATTTTTGAGCTGAATATGTAGTTGTGATGAAGCAGTATTTCTGATTAAGGAAAAACACACAAGTAAATACCTAATGGAGGGAGTTCCCTGGTGGCCTAGTGGTTAGGATTCTGGCCTTCCACTGCCGGAGCTCAGGTTGGATCCCTGGTGGGGGAACTGAGATCCCACAAGCCACGTGGAGCAGCCAAAAAAAAAAAATACCTAATAGATATTATGGAATATAGGTTGTGATTGGTATTAAAATGAAATTGAATCATGCATGAATCCTTAAGTGACTATGACAACATGGTAGCAATTACCCAACATATGTGCAGCTACATTGCTTGGATAAATTGCCATTTTAGTGGCAAGTATATATATATATATGTATATGTATACATACATATATATAAATCTATTTAAATGATCTGCATTCCTTTTGCAAAGGATCGAACTCAACAAATTTTTATTGAAAATTATAATGAATTCTTCTTAATTCCCTGTGATTAATATCTAAAGACACACTTTAGAGCCATGAAGCCCCCCCAAAGGGGTAGGATATGTATCTCCACAGTCCTTTCCCTTCCTGTCTGCTAAAAAGATTCTGAGTCTGCTAGGTCGGCTCCTGGTCCTTTGCTAAGCTTAATCGGGGTAATGGTTAGAAAAAAAGTAGATACCAGGAGTGGTAGATTAAATTGGAAAGGACAGCTTTATTTCTGGAAGAGAAAAGTAATAAATTCATAAAGGAAGGAAAGAGAAGAATGTTTTTATTATTTTTTATTTATTTATTTATTTTGCGTTACGGGGGCCTCTCACTGTTGCGGCCTCTCCCGCTGCGGAGCACAGGCTCCGGACGCGCAGGCTCAGCGGCCATGGCTCACGGGCCCAGCCGCTCGGCAGCATGTGGCATCTTTCCGGACCGGGGCACGAACCCGTGTCCCCTGCATCGGCAGGCGTACTTTCAACCACTGCGCCACCAGGGAAGCCCGAGAAGACAGTTTTTAAATTCTTGGAGAAAAGACTGAAATTTTTGTGGGCAGCTTCTGTGTAAATGAGATGGGAAGATGGGGAGGGTTTTTTGCTGTACATTATGAGTGGGATCTCTCTTTACCATTTAGAAAAGATTTTAGTATAGATTGGTAAACTTTTTATGATTTTTCAAATACGAACTTAAAGTGATTAAAGAATAATTTGAAAAATAGATTGAATTTGCCCCAAAGTATTTAGCATGCTGTATACGGGTGTATTAAATTGAACAAAACATCTTGAATAAACAAACAAGAAGAAATAGCAAGAACAGAAACAGAAAGTATTGGAAAGAGAAATACAAATGCATGAGAAGCCATAAAATATAAGAAATACCAGGCTGAGGAGTGTCAGTTGGGAGTTAATTTTTAAATACTTCAACATGAAGGAAAAGGGCACATGATGAAAACTGAATTGTAAGAGAGTGAATCTTTGAGCAGGGTACAGGATAGATGTAACTGAAGAGAAATGGAAACCATATAAGAATGTACTACCATGGAACAGGCATGATTAATAAAGGGTTAACTTTCCTACAGGCATTATTAAATACTAATACTTTAAGATAACATGGATATAACTGAATTTCTGACCTAACCTAAATGTATTAATTTCTGACCTAACCTAAATTATTAATTTACTAACATTTCCTGTGAGAAATATTAAATGTAACGTAGAATTCAAAATATTATATGTAAAATGGGATTAGTAGTATATCCTAATGTACTTTTGAGTCAGATACTGCAAATATCTGATTATAAGATGTTACAAAGATATTATAAGATATTACAAATATCTGATTACAGATATCTAAATACAAGAATGAGTGATCCACATGGTTCATAGTACATCAGGAATTTATTTCCTGTAAACCTCAATGCCATGATATTGGTATATAGAAAAACTTTTGAAACTTAGATTCAGCAAAGTATACATTAATAAAAACCTTTTTCATCATAATTTAAATAAGATTATAGCTAACACTTATTGGACACTTACTATATTCCATGAATTTAATAAATTCAAAGTAAGTTGCAGTATTAACTCATTTAATCCTCAAACAACTCTTAGTTACTGTTACTGGCATTTTCGAGAAAACTGAGACATGCATAAGTTAAGTAATGTTGCCCAACTTTTCACTGGTGGATACAACATTTGAATCCTGGAAATCTGGTGCAAGAACTTGTACTCTTAACCACTGCTTACCATTGCCTCACATAGCAGTTCATCTAAGCTATATTTAAAAGCCACAGCAAAGTTCATTTTTAAGGGAAAGCAATCACTCTTCAAAGGCATAACTTTTAAAACCAATTTGATGACTTTCAAGTGAAAGGCTTCCACCCACATAATTACTTCTGTGCTTTACAAAGAATAAAGGGACATTTATTGTCCATACCACATAAAAAGGGCTGTTTGTCAGATCTACAACACCTTGTTCCAATCTAATTTGTCTTCCGTATATTCTTCCTATGTATACATAGTGAATGAACTGAAAATTAAGCTTGCTTTAATTTTCAAGAGACACGGCCTGATAATCCATAATATATTTCTTTTTTAATTGAAGTATAGTTAATTTACAATGTTGTGTTAGTTTCAAGTATACAGCAAAGCGATTCAGTTCCATATATATAAATGGAACTGAATATATATATATATATATGTTAATCCCCAACTCCTAATTTATCTCCCGCACAACCCCTGCTGCTGCCACTATCCCCTTTGGTAAGCATAAGTTTGTTTTCTATGTCTGTGTGTTTGAGTTTTGTACATAGATTCATTTGTTTCATTTTTTTAGATTCCACATATAAGTGATATCATATATTTGCCTTTGTCTGACTTCACTTAATGTGGCAGTCTCTAGGTCCATCCATGTTGCTGCAAATGGCAATAATTCCTTTTTATGGCTGAGTAATATCCCATTGTGTGTATATGTGTGTGTGTATATATATATCTATATACATATATATATATATATATATATATTCGGCACATCTTCTGTATCCATTCATCTGTTCATGGGCATTTAGGTTGTTTCCATGCCTTGGCTATTGTAAATAGTGCAGCAGTGAACATTGAGGTCATTGAGGTGCATGTATGTTTTTAAATTAGAGTTTTCTCTGGATATATGCCCAGGAGTGGGATTGCTGGATCATATGGTAACTCTATTTTTAGTTTTTTAAGGAACCTTTATAGTGTTTTCCACAGTGGCTGCACCAATTTACATTCCCACCAACAGTGTAGGAGGGTTCCTTTTTCTCCACACCCTCCCCAGCATATCCATAATATATTTCTTATAAGCCTCCAATTACTTCAAGCCTCAAAGTTAAGATTCTGTTAACTTGAAAGAGGTTAGAAACATATACAATTTATTTATTTATATAATTTATTTTATTTATATAATTTATTTACAAGAAATCACTTGACATAAGATTTATTATATGTTTGTACTGTTGACATTTGCTTCATGGATCATATTCTGCAGAAAGTTCTTCAGTTTCTGTTTGGTAAACTTTAGAAAGGATTCACAGAGAAACAGTAAACTTTAAGAACATTAGTATCCAATTCTTCCTAGATGTACATCTATTCTAACTTTTCTTTCATAGCCTTCAATGCACAAAATGCAGAAATATGGCTGTTCTGATAAGAATGACCAGCAAAGAAGAAACTTCAGCAAAGAAGTTTCCTTTGCTGAAAGAAATAAGGAAACTGTGTATTTTTCATTTGCTTTTTTTTTCTGTCTTTATTCTTACTATGACCCTTTAACTTGAATATAGCAATTTCAGAGCTCAAGGAAACCTGGAGTCTGTATTTATATTGTTGACTGTAGAGGTTATTTCCTTTGCTGGAGGATGGTGGGTAATGACAGACTGCACATAAGAAAACGGAAACCTGTAGATTTTTATTATAATGTTTGGAAGAAGATAAGTTTACTTAAAACAACTTCTATTATAGTCTCTTCATTGGCTTGCTCTTGGTCTTCAAAGATAGGATCTTACTGATTAAAATAGCTTTCCAAATCTCTTTGGCTGTTTCAAAGTCATATAAACCTGAAACATTATATCAATATAATAGTTAGAAAGGACCTTCAAGATTCTTCAAATTTGAGATTATATCTCTTTTGGCAGTCCCAAACTCTTCTGAGATCTGATGAAATTTATGCACGTTCTCCTTAGAAGAAGGTATATTTAACTATAACTGTAACATTTGCATGCTTGGCAGGAATTCAGGACTCTGCAGGTGCCCCACAAGGCCCACTAATATCAGATTCACAACTTCTAACCTGGCCCAGTGCCACTGTTTTTTACACATATAATAAAAATGATTTGACAAGATGAAGATGATGACATGGGGATATGTGCTCAGCTACGTGCATTTCTCTCTCTATTTGCATATGCATGTGCAGTGGTATATTTGCTTTTTGTAATATATGTTAAGCTGAATTTAAGAAATCCAATTTCTGCCTTCATTTACACATGGCCTTTTCTTCTTCTCTCCATGTGTCACTTACAAGAGAACACTTGTCATTGCATTTAAGGTCCATGAGAATGATCTCGTATGTTTTTGGGAATGCCATTCGACTCACTATAGTTATTGTTATTGATCATATGTTAGGCAAGTGGTATTATATATATGATTTCTTTTGATTTCACCAAAATTCTGTGAAGTAGGTAGAAGGGTACTTACTACCAATGAGGAACTGGAGACCCACAGAAGTTAACATTCCAGACTTCGAACAGCTTAGTTAGTGGTGGAGTTCTTGCTTGGCCTATATTCTCACTGCTGAAGGCTTTTAAGGAGGACTCAGTTACCCAGAGTAAATCAGAACAAACAAATAAAAGTCCTTAAAGACCTCTTGGACTTTGTGATTTAATGAAATAGAAAATATATGAACACAAATAGCTGAGATACAAAATAGAAGGTACATAGAGTGAAGAGAAATATATATAAATTTTTAAGGGTTTAATCAGAGGGAGCTGATTACCCGGTCATTTATCAGTTTGTGGTGTCTTAATACCCTAATATGATGAGGCTGATTATAATGTCTCATGTGACAGTCTGTCTCATTATTTTAATACTCATATATGCAAATTTATGCTGCCTTACTTAATGAGCACTCAATCCTTCATCTATTCAATATTTATGGAGTACCAGAAAATTGTGTTATACACTTAAGATGTAATGGTTAAAAAAGAAAACAAAAACAAATGTTGTCTCTGTCCCAATATACATGCAAGTGGGAAAGACAGACAGCAATGGAAAGGCAAATATATAAACTGGTTGCTAATACTAGTGAATGCAAGGAAAGAAATGGGAATCTCTGTTAGAGCATACTGGATGGGATCCTAGATCAGGTGGGATGGTGAGGGAAGACCTCTCTGTGAATGGGGCATTGCTGCTGAGCTGTAAGCATAGAGAAGCACTTACCTATGGTAAGAGCAAAGAAAGAGCATTGTAGACTGAAGGAACAACATATTCAAATCACCCAAGACCAGAGAATGTTTAGCATCTTCAAAGAACTGAAAACAATGATTAGTAATAGGAGTATAACATACTTAGAAATAGGCAGGGGTCAGGAGATGCAGACTCCTGCACAAGGGAAACAAATAAGGATTTTTTTCCTGGGTGTTTTGGGAAAACACTACAGGGATTAAGGAGGGAAATGACATAACTGAGTTGCTTTGGGAATGATTGCTTCTGCTCTTCTATGGAGCATGGACTGGAGAGGGGCAAGAATGGAGGAGAAGGGACCAGTGAAGAGGCTTGGAGAAATTAAAAATTCTCTTTCAGTGTTCAGAGTTCACTTGAATGATGGCCTGTCTCTGATATTATGAAGAGTACATTGTACTTTAAAAAAAAAGTTTTTATGTATAGTCAATAGTACTGTGTGTGTGTGTGTGTGTGTGTGTGTGTGTATACACATATATAATCAATTATTTGGTACCAATTACCTTGTAGTATGTAAATGTTGAATATTATATATATATATGTATATATATATATATATACACACACATATGGTAGCCATTGTTTCATTGTTATATAAAGGAGAAAATTTATCTAAAAATAATTTATCTCAGGAAGAGATTTGATAGCAGTCTCTTCTTTGGAGCATTTGGCTATCCAAATAAAAATTTATCATTAATAAATAGTGATCCTTATTTACCTGTCTGTACTGCTATGCAACTTTGCTTTCACTTGAACGCTTGATAGAGGTGTGACCGTCTACAGAGCAGAATGATTACTGGTTGTCAGACCTTCATTCAGCCAATGGGGAAAGGAGATATATTATCTTATTGTCTAGATTTTCATGTGGACATGAACAATCTGAAAACAGAATTGTACTAATTTGTGTCTTAGGAAAACTCTAAATGCAGTTAGTTTCCAATTCTATTTTTCCTTATGAGTCCAGACTTCTAATTGTGATTTTTTTTTAAACAGGGATAATACAATTCTTTTTTCCTTGTACATATGAGAAAAATACTTGCACTTGTGACTTCAATAGAAAGCAATATTCTCTCCATGACTCAGAAGTCAAGGGTTGGTATAGAGCTATGACCCCTCATTAGACCTGCCTTAAACACTTTAGTAGTCTTAAGATGTGTGATTCTATTTCTTCTCATAGCACATGGAGAGGAATAATGTTGGTATTTTGCAGTTAATTCAGTTACTTTCTACTAGTGAAAATAGTAACAGGATTTCCTGTTGCTAAGTCAAGTCCCCCAACCATTACCCTTGATTGGCATTGTAGACAAAACTTCTTGTGAATGAAATAAAAACATTCCCAATTCATTTCTACCTATACACTCTGAAAGACTGTTTTACATGGGGTTTTAGTTTAGTTTCTAATACTCTGACTTCAGTAGCAGTTTAATGAGTAATTGGTCAGCTAATAGCTTTCATCAAATTCCAGATTTTAATTATCACTTACTGTGATATGCGTTGCGTGTCATTTTATGCCATATTTGTTTTAGATTTAATCTACTCATGTTTGCAAAATTTCTTTTCCATGGTGCAAAATTCAATTTATTAAATTGAAAATATTAAAAATAGTAGTTTGAAATTTTAGTTTTAAAAACACTCTACAGGTTAAACAAATAAACATACCCTAAAAACCAAAATAAAACAGTATTTCTAGTTTAAAACCCAGTGGTACTATTATTCACTAAGAGAGGTCCTTCAAACAGGAAAATTGATAGAATTCACTTCCCTCTTTTTGAAACATGGACGTTTAAGTTACAAGAAAAATAATTCAAGGTCCAGGCCTGTAGTTGTTACTATGAGTAATGTAGTAGTCTGCTACAGTAGACTGTGTGGAACATTTTTTAAAAGTTTGGAATCTTTAATGGTGAAATAATACTCAATGGTAGGGACTTAGAAAATATGTGTTGATTTTTATTTTTAAAGGCATTTGAGGAGTTAAGAACCTTAGCCATGATATGGATCCTTGAAAGATGCTGAATCTTGTGAAGTTTTAGATCTTAATTCCAGTTACCGTATAGAATGACTTTAGCATTCTGATATTACTTTTGAAGGGCTAGGATAATAAATCAGTTTCAGGGTAGACATGTACAAGGCTTAATTTATGAAACTTTAAACTATTTAACATTAACTTTGTTCTTAAAATACAAATTCATCTAGGGAATGTAATAAACTATGCAATAATAAAGATCTGATATTATTTTGACATGAAATTCAACATATTCATAAGTACAAGGATCAAGAATTAAAAATAAAATTCTTGGTAACAGTATTCATTGAACGAACATTCACAGTATTTAGTGCCTCACGTTTGCTTGGAACGGGAGTTAAAAACTTAAAATAATATAGGCTTTGCCTTCAAGGGAAAGAGGAGAGGGTTATATAAATTGACAATTATAGTTCAGTGGCATAAATACTAAAATAGAGAGGATTAAGGAAGTCTAGAAAAGAAACTTATCAAATTGAAGTGTTAACGAAGGCCTCCCTGAGATAATTCATGAACTGTGTTTGACATAAGAGTTGGAGTTAGTTATGTGGATGAGAGTTGAGGAAGTGCGTGCAAGACAGGTGGCAATCATTCAGTTAGTAAGATACAACCACAAAATGATCATAGTCTAAATGGAGGAAGGACCAGTGAAGGTGAAGTGGAAGGGATGCACATGATAGATAGTAAATGGATAGAACATACAGGATTTGATGAGAAAATGGAAATGAGAGAGCTGATTGAAAGGAAGGCGCCTGGAATGATTCAACTTGAGGCTACAATATTAACTAAAATGAAGGTGCTAGTAAGGGTGAATTCACCTTTGACCACATTATGTACTTTGCAGTAGAGGTGATTAGTGTAAGGAGAATAAATTTGAGAACAGTCAAGAAATTGTGGAATTTGTTGAGCAGTCAAGAAATTTTCTACTTTAAAAATAGGAAATAGAGAGATTAGAATATTCTGCCTATTTGTAATTTTTCCTGTTGAGTTTTAGGAAGAATTTTGGATAAAGGACTTAAGATGTCATCAAGGTCATCCTTTTACCTAAGTCAAAATTTTTGTTGTTGCTGTGCCTTTTTTTTTTTTAACGGAATTCACTCATAGAACTAAATTGATTGTTGTTTAGGCAGGGTAGAGTGTGCTTTGGTTAACTAAAGTGGACAAAAGCAAGAATCTTTATTATGTTCCTAAGAATGACTCATTCCTTCAGTGAGTTCATTCATTGTTAGTCTTCCAGAAACAAATTTAACAAGCCAGATTTATGGACTAGTCTTAGGTACTTTTCTAGCTAGACAATCTTTAACTGGCTATGGTAAATGTGAATTAAGAAAGGAAAAATGTAACTGCGGTGTTGAAACTTGTTCCTAGGGCTTTTATCCAAATTTACTTTATATTTCTATACAAAGTGGTAAATTATACAAAACATTTTGCATTGACCCAGAATTTTTATTAACAGTTTCTTTTTCCATATTTCTTAGCATATACCAATGGTATACAAATGATATTTAGAAATATCTGCCGGTGTAGTGGGCCAGTTTTAATCACAACCTGATTTACACTAATCTATGTCAAAATATACTGTACAGTTGTGCAACTCTAAATTCTATTTATTTGTCTATATTACAAATGATAGACTGATTTCTTTAAACTTTTTCTAAGATATTTTTAATTTCAAATTTAAATATGAAAATTGGTAATTTTTAAAGAATACTCAAAATTGTTCTGCTAATCCAAACTGAGATTATCACACTAAAGCAATTAAAACATATGAGTAGATTGTATTTACATAGTTTATTATATAATACACAATTTATGCATATAAGCAATAGCTTTTAGTTTCTTTCAAAACAATCTCTGTCCTATTAAAGTATCATTAAATAATGTCATTCAACTATGAAAAGTAAAAATCTAACAAAACTTCTATCCAATTCAACATATATTTGCAAACAGTTAAATTACATGATAGGATAAATTGTATTAGATCTTTTAGGATCTATTTGTCTTAATAAAACATAGCCAAACTTAGCTGCTTATATATTAAATACTACAATATGAGTAGTTATTAACTGAATTTCTATACACTTCTAATTAATTCAAATAATGGTACTAATTGATTCCATAACTTCTGTGACTTATTATTCCAGGACTTAACAAAGCTCACAAGTCTAAAGGGCCGATATTTGAATAAGCTGTCTTTTATTATGACTACATTTAATCAAATTTAGGCATAATATATTTTTATTCTGAAGTCATCTGCTTTTTATTATAGTGAGTCCTTCGTTTCTAGGTCTTCTCTTTTTAGTTATAACTGATTCTACTATGAGAGGAAGTTTGTTTTGGAATAGTCATGGAAGAAAATAAATAGTCTCTAAGTTCATCTTAATAATTACTTTTTTGTTTGTTTTATACATTGCCATGAATGTTTAAAACAGTTTTCTGTGTTGAATGGTACCTTTTAATAGTCCCCGCTATGGATTCTATCTTTTAATAACTGCAACAGTAAAAAAGGTAATTGGCGTAGCAATATTACACGATATAACCATTAAACCAAATTTAATATTAGAAACTTAAAAAAATTTTGGGGGAATGTGTGAAGCATTTTTATTATTTTATTGCAGCATTTTCTTATGAGAAAGCTGTCATAGTCATAACGGGATGCAAACAATGTTCTTTCACAGAAACTTAGAAAGGTAGAAAGTATGAGGTAATATCCTTTGCCTTACATGTGCCAACATTATGAGTTAATACTTAGATATTTTTCACATTCTGGCAGCTATTAAATTACACATGTTCCTCAGAATGAGTGTATTTTAGGTTTCTTTATTTAAAAATAAAAAAGAGTAATATAAAAATTGAGATTAAAATTTTATATGGAGACATTTTTGCTATGTCCTTACTGCTTGTTAAGATGCAAATGCTGTAAGATTATTTACACTTAAAATAAATATGAAAGAATAACAGAATATTACATTATTTTCAAACTTCTGAATTGAGATTTGTTTCTTCCAACTATATTTTAATTTCAAAAATTCCCTTTTTCTCTCCTAGGGCAAATTTTCCTCTCTTCTCATTTTAAACTGTCTATCATCTACCACAGGCCTCTAGAATTAAAATAAGTGGATAATCTGCCAGCACTTTATTTCAATTTCATCTAGTTTTTGTATATTAGAATATTATAAGGATTTAACTCATTTAGGCAAAGCATTACTTATCTGTGTATCACATTACAGTGATTTCCCCTACCTGTAAAACAAATGCGGTACTGATTAAATGGCTACCTGTGAGACATATATCAGTTCATAAGTACTAAGACATTTCTTGGACATTGCATTATCCCCTATTTTTCTTTAAATTTTTTTTGCGGCACGCGGACCTCTCACTGCTGTGGCCTCTCCCGTTGCAGAGCACGGGCTCCGGACGCGCAGGCTCAGCGGCCACGGCTCACGGGCCCAGCCGCTCCGCGGCATGTGGGATCTTCCCGGACCGGGGCACGAACCCGTGTCCCCTGCATCGGCAGGCGGACTCTCAACCACTGCGCCACCAGGGAAGCCCGTCCCCTGGTATTTTTTGAACAACGTCTTAAATCTTGGCAAGTTACTGATATCCTATTGTTCAAATTCTAACGTCAGTGAAAGTTGTAGTGAGTATGGCAAATACAAGCTAAACAGCAAAAGGCTGTCATACAACACAGGGTTTTTAAAACTTTCCTCATGTTTTGGTCCTTTTGGACGAAAGGAGCTGTATATTCTTCCAATGTCTATTAATTTATCTTTTTTATTCTTCATTTTTTTGAGTTCTGTATAAAATATGTCTCAACTCTTGTTAGAGACTAAGGGCAGGGTAGTGGCATCCTATCTATCTATCTGTCTCATCTATCTAATCTGCTATCCATATATATCTATCATTACATGTTGATACACATGTTCATGTATAAATTTTAATATAAATATTTTAAAATTTAGATCTAACTCTTCGGTGGTTTGAATAGTGATTAGGTGCATAATGTATATAAGTGAGGTGAATATAAAACATTGCATAAGTGAGAAAATGTTAAATCCAATTTATAGGTTTTAACATGATATAAAACAAATATAACTATCATGGAAATTATTTAGAATTTAATGATGATGACTATTAAATATAGATCAGTCATGTTCTTTCAGCATAATACATTTTACACATTCATCTGAGAGATTAAAAACACAGATTTATATGGCAAATTCACTTATAGAAAAAGACCGCTAATTAGAAACTCCTTGGTAAGTTTTAGCATTTCATGGTTATCTATTCTGTGACATTTTCCTCTTGTTGGTTAGAAACAGAACCTAATTTTTAGCTGGGCTTAATGTTACCTATTTTAAAGCCTGCATTTCCTATCTCCCTTATAATTTATATACTATTTACTCAACATTTACATACATCGGAAATTTTCCAATAAAATTTTTTAAATATTAAGTGTCAAAACTCGATAGATTAACTTCTGAAGAGTGCTCATGTAAATTAAAGAATAAATGACCAAGGCGTCTAGCATATGCGAATAAAAATTTTTTGTTATTTATTAAGACGCTGGCTATGAGAAACAAACCTTTAGTTGATTATCATTCGTATAATAATTCTTACAATGAAATTTATTTTTATGCATATCGTCAATAGATTTATATCCTTATATATATTCCAGTTCATATTCTTCAGTAGTAATGTGACATCATTCACTTGAAGTTATCTTTTCTGTGTGAACTAATATAACGATACACTGAAGCTCTGCAGTTGGATAAATACTTAACCACGCAAGTGCTTAACTACATGGATAAAGCTTTCTTTGTAATGCTGTAAATAGGTGAGGTTATCTAGTTGTTTATGGGTTTAATGAAATCACACTCTGCAGATTATAGCATGTATCCTTGTTCTTCCATTAAGGATTTATAAATTGGTACTTTCCCCTATAAATACAAGGGAAAATGTTAAAATAGCTCTCCTTTTTCTATTATTCTGAGGGTAGAAAAATCAGAGAGGAGATGGTATATATCTTTGGTGTTCAGAAAGGAATTGACCCACAGCTTACAGTAACATTTAATTATCACTGAGAGCACACTCTGTGCAGTTTCAGAGAGCTATGAGCCCAAGGGCTGACATAAAAATAAAAGAAATCAAATAGTTTTGCATGAGAGTTTTTTATCTTAAAACTCAAAAAGAGTAGAGCACAGAAATATGAGTAAAATGTCAGGCATATCAGAAATCACTTTCGATAAATACTTGTTGAATTTATAGTGGAACCAAATAAAACTTTATCGAGTACATATGTAAGTAAAATCAATCAATAATATTTATATTATTAAGTACTAATAAAAATGACTATTTTTACTTTGTCTCTAAATGGTACATATATTTAAGATATCATAGTCCATCGAATACAATGCTAGATCTGATCTTTGGTTTGATTGTTTCTTGTAAGCAAGTGATAAAATTGTGATCTATTTCTATCCAAAGAAAAATTTAAGATATTGCATCCGTGCTGCCCCTCTCCTCCAACTAGGGATAGGAGGGGAGGTGTGTACTGTTACTTCTAGCTTTTTAGCAAGGTGGTCTTTTAGGGTAAAAGCAAACCTACAATGAATCAGACCTATTAAACAAATGCACATTTCAAAGAGAAGTGAAATAGTAACCTATTCTGAAGCCAGCAACTAAAATGAAATACCAAGTGGAAAAGTGTTTTTTTTCTCTCAGCACAAGCTACTGTTTCCTCATTTCTGTTTATTGTTCCCTGCATCAGTTGGCTTTTGCCACTTTTGCCACCACTCTAAAACTTAATGACTTAAAACAGTCCAGTTTCTTTTGTTCACAGTTTTGTGGTTGGAATGAGCAGGATCTCTCCTGGGCTCTATCATGGGTCTGTGGCTAGTTGCCAGGCTGTCTGGCCGTGGATGATCTAGAATGGCCTCACACATATCTGGCTATTGGCAGATGGTTGGCTAATGGGCTGTTGGCTGAGGCTCCTCACTTCTCTACGTGGCCTCTCATTCTCCAGCAGATTAGCACAGACTTGTTCCCTTGGTCTAAGGTTTCCAAGCACAGCATGAGAGAGGAAGTCTCAGTAGGCAAACTCTGTTGAAGTCTCCGCTTATATAGTGTTGACACTTATCTCATTGGCTAGAGAGAGTCACGTGGCGCAACACAGGTTTACATGGGTGAGGGTTATCCAGTGATGCAGATGCAGGGAAGGGAGTTAATTACTGACATTTTGCTAGCAATCTCCCTCACTCTCTTTTTTTTTTAACTTTTTTTTCTTTTCTTTTTTTTTCCCCAAAGTATGGATCTCCTTCTCATTGTATGTATTATGGTCTCTCTTTCATTTGGAGACTCTCTTTTATTTCTTTTCCATGGGAGAGATTCCTATCCCATATCCCTATCCTTTCCATTTTCTTTTATTCTTTCTCTCTTTTCCTAAGGGTGAAAAATTAAGTTAAATTTTATTTTCCCACTTTTATTAAGTAAAAGTTTTTGACTAATATCAAATTAGAAAAATAGGATTATATCCTTTTCTATAGCTTTGTTCTTAAATCCTAAATAGTGCTAGGAACAAACTTGAGATCTCTTTCAGGCAGAAAAAGGCCTGAATGTTGAAAATTCTACACTGAATCATGCAAGTCCCTAAGGATTTGGTTTGCATTTCTATTTAGTAAAGAAATGGGAAGAGGAGTCAAGGTTAATATTTGAAGATCAAGCTGCAGTCCTAGTATTTACATATAAAAACATGAGCATTGATCAGAGGCAGGAGAACTTGTAGCTCTAAAATTTACAATCTTAGCCCATTTTTAAAGCCTATTTAAAACCTTACAATTGCTTTTTTTTTAACATGGCTTCCAGGAGCCAGTAATGAAACTGATTAGAGCTATTTTTTATTATTTTTTTCACCTTTCACATTTCCTTTTTTTTTTTTTTTTAGTTTTTACAGCTTTATTGAAAAATAATTGACATACACCATTGAATAAGTTTAAGGTATACAGCATGATGGTTTGATTTACATATATTATAAAATGATTACCACAATAAGTTTAGTTCTCATCCATCACCTCATATAAGAGCTATTTTTAAAATCATCTTATTTTATAAAATGCTAAAGGAAACAATATTACACAAGATTAAAATATTTCTCTGATAAAAATAAGAACCCAAGAAAAGTGGAGTATCTGATATATAATAAAACAGCTATTTTTATTACTTCCACAATTTAAAAGGATAACATTAATGTATACATTTCTTTATTTATGATGAACTAGTTACTCAAAGAGGAAAGATAAGAAAGCCAAAACAAAAGACATTAAATAAGTTGAACTCCCTAATTTTGAAGGTTATATTTAATTACAGAGGTCACAGAAAATTACAAATATATGCTCATTATTTATGCTTAAGTCAAAATATCTTTATCTTCCTCTTATTTTTAGAACTGATCAGACAATTTCAGAATGGTGATAGCAACCAACTAGATTTCCCCCCTTCATTCCCAGAATGTTGATTTTTGCCAGAAAATATCAATTTTTCCTGTGACAAAATTTGTCTTAAGACAAATTAATCATTTGTGTATGTGTCCATACACTTTGTGTTATGAATTTTAATTATGTTAAATATAGTAGTCTGTAAAAGTATGAATTTGACTAATTTAAGGGTATCTAAAAAAAAAATGCTTGAAGACTGAATAAAAATTGACAGTGACATTCTTCTTCAATGTAAGAGTCTTATAGAAACCAATTCTGAGCAGTCCCTACAATTTTGAAAACAATTCTAAAAATAAAATAGCTAACATTTATTGAGTGTCTATTTTGTACTCAGGATGTGTCATCCCTAGTTGTCACAATATTGCCTGTATTCCTCTAAAAATAAGGTTGTTGAGAGCTAGAAGTCAACTTGCCTTGTATCACATAACTATAAAGTGTTGGAACCAAAATTAGAAGAGTCCAAAGTTAATGTTCCAAAATTTTTCTCTATCTCATAGTTTCTTACAGAGCTCAGTTTTGGCTGCTTGACACTCAAAAGCCAATAATCAAAAGGCAAGTGTCAGTAGAAAGGAAAGATGCTTTAATCAGAAAAGCCGGCAATCTGGAGAGAGGGTGGACTCATGTCCTGAGACCAACTCTGAAGATTCTGCTCAGCCATGACAGTTTTTAAAGGGAAAAGGGGGGAAAGAATCTCTGTGAATCATCAAGGCAGAAGGTTGGGTTCTGCATCATTCTCCATTGCCTGCAGACTAGCTGATTCCCTTCAGATGTTACCTTCCCCATGTGATCTGCCTGCAGGATTGGTAAGGGGGCTGTTGTGGGTAAAGAGCTAGTCATTGTTTAACTATTTAATTCTTCATTCTTACTTCTTTTAATCTAGGAAAAGAATCAACAGGTTAGATAAGGCATGGTGTGCATTTGGGAGGGCATAAGTCAGGAATTAGGATAAATTGCCTAGTGATCTTATTGGGTTCTTTCAAGGTTAAAGGGTGACAGAAATGGGCAAACACGAAAAGGACAAAAGAGCTGCTTTCAAGTTCATTTCTTTGATAGAGAATTAAGATTGTCATAAACAAATTTTTTAGGCAAAGATTATAAGTATGAAGTTGTCAATATTCTGGAAAACCAAAATAGCATATAAATAGACATTGACAGAATGAAGGGGAAAATAAGTTGTTCTTCAAAACATGCTAGAATTTAGAAAAGCTAACTATGTTGGGGAAAATAATCAACACTAACAACACAGACTGGGGGACAGCTGTTAAGGTATAATGCCATGAGAATGTCTTGGACCTGCAGGCTAAAGTCAAACTCTGCTCTTGAAGGGAGAAATAGCCAATACCACAGTAGGTCATGTTAGAACTTGTAATAAGATGATGAGCCCAAGGGTTAATATGTCTGATGTAGACTAAAATAGTAACCCCACATATGAAATAGAATTTTAAAAAACGTGAGAAAGGCCAGAGAAGAATCAGTCATTGATTTTAAGGTTGCAAATGTAGCATATGAGAAGAGGTGAAATGAGTTAGGTGGTTTTAGAACAAAAGAATGAAAACTTTGGGTAAGTAAGGAAGGAAGCGTATAAATCAAATACAACTTTAAGATGTGTTCAAAAAACTGAATCATGGTAAGATTTAAAGTGCTCAGAAAAAGCTTTTTAAAAGAAATAAGTTAATGTGGAGAAGCTATTGGCGGGGGTGGGGGAAAGGAGTAACTTCTTTACTGTCAATATGATAAAATGCCAGAATTCCAAAGACCTCATAAAATTTCCACCCCTGGAAAGTGAGAAAAACATTGACAGCTGTTTGTTCTGTTTCAATATCCTGTAGCCTTGAGGCAAGGAAGCTGGAGCAGAAACACTCTCAAGTCTCTTCCACAAAACCAGTATTAAAGTTTGGCTATCAAGTATATATTCTGGGCATCCATACACAAATTGGCAATGAATCACAAAACACATTAAACCTTCATGCATTTACTGTCTATTCCCAGGAAGTATTTTTGAGCTCACAACAATTTCTAAGCCTATCATTATTTTCTTTTTGAAAAATTATGTTTATTCTTTTTTACCAACCACAAAATTTTCATCCTTCTATTCCATCATTCCTGCAAACATATATTAAACAACAAATATGAGCTGGGGGCACATCCCTGGTGGCCCGGCAGTTAAGACTCTGCACTTCCACTGCAGGGGGCGTGGGTTAGATCCTTGGTCAGGGAACTAAGATCCCGCATGCTGCGTGGTACGGCCCCAAAAAACAAAAAAACAGAAAACAAAAAAAAACCCAAATATGAGCCAGGTATTGAGTCAGGTGCTAAAGTTACAGCAGTTAAAAAGACAATTTCCCACTTTCATGGAGCTGACGGTTAATTGGAAGAAAGATTTGCATAAATGGTTAACAATTGTTATACAAGAACAATGCCTATGGAACGAAAATATTTACTAAAGATATTTTAGTAAAAATGGGAGTGATATATTGGTGGAAAACTTTTTAAAATATGCTAATGAAAGTGTAGTGTAGAGAACAGTGATCCAGAAAGACCTCAACGTGGCATTCCAGGAATGCAGTTTTGTGAATGTAATTTTTTCTGTAACACTTGAGGCTTTTTTTTTAAACTCCTTACAATGTAATTTTCCCCCAGAATACAAATTCATTTTATTTTATTTAATTAATTTATTTATTTATTATAAATTTATTTATTTATTTGTTTTTATTTTTGGCTGTGTTGGGTCTTCATTGCTGTGCGCGGGCTTTCTCTAGTTGCGGCAAACGGGGGCTACTCTTCGTTGCAGTGTGCAGACTTCTCACTGTTGTGGCTTCTCGTTGCAGAGCATGGGCTCTGGGCGCACGGGCTTCAGTAGTTGTGGCACATGGACTCAGTAGTTGTGGCTCGTGGGCTCTAGAACACAGGCTCAGTAGTTGTGGCCCATGGGCTTAGTTGTTCTGCGGCACGTGGGATCTTCCTGGGCCAGGGCTCTAACCCATGTCCCCTGCATGGGCAGGCGGATTCTTAACCACTGTGCCACCAGGGAAGCCCACAAGTTCATTTTAAAAAGTGGCTTTATTTGCAAAATATATTTTGAGAGGCTATATTAAGCAATGGCTTTTTAGAGAAACGGAGTTCATTGCCCACTAAGAGATTTTAATTCTGTATTTTATTATATTTCTAAAATCGTCCTCCATAGAGAATTACAGGAAGTTTGATGGCTCTTATTTGGCACTGTTTTCTTACATGATAGGTTGGACTGGTTGAAGAATGAAGGGATAAATGGTCAATCTAGTTGAATTGTTGTCATCTTAAATTTAAAATTGATTGATTGTATTTCTTTTTTGGTGAGTTGAGTTTTAGGCACAATTCCAGACAGATACCAAGTAAGAGTTGATTAACAGCTTTGTCTCCTGTGGGCAAGAAGAATAATGTGAAGAGTTGTGCTTAGCTTAGATGCAGGAAGGCTAAATGGGGGTGGGAGAATCATTTTAAACAGTTATGTATTTATATTTTCATACATGTCAAGTATTGAGGAACAATTAAACAGAGAATCCATTGAAGTTATCAGGAAGCAGGTAAAATAAAGGCAGACTGACATATTTGAATTGAAGGGATAAAGCAGCAGTTCTTCAGTTTCTGATTAAGTAGGTCTGGGTTAGACCCTAACATTGGCATTTCTAATGAATTCCCAGGTACTTCTACTGCCTGAGGTCTGGGCACCACACTATGAGACTCACTGGCTTAGAGTATCTCTGGTTAAGAGTAGTAGCCTTTGAGTAAAAAAGTCATCAACAATAAAAACAAAAATAATAACAGTAGTGGCAGAGGCGAAGTAATGGCAAAAGAAAAAGCTGTGGGCAAAGTGTGCTAGGGGTTTGTTTCATTGTATGCTTCGTTACAGCTCATTTATAGAAAAGTTGACTTCTCACAGTCCTGCTGCCTTTAAAGTATCATGTCCTATTACAAGCGATAATCATGACACTGTAAGCTCCATGAAGCCAGGGACTTTGCCTGTCTTTTTCATCACTGTGTTTGTTACACTGTCCCTGACTGCACAGTTTATTCAACCCATGGGCTGTCTAAGGACCAGATTCTGACTCTCAGGAATCTGAACTGAGACACACACAGGCTGCCCACAGTGGACACTGGAGCTAAGAAATGAACTGATTCCACCAAAATCATGAGTAAGTGGAAACCAAGAGTAAACAGGGAATCCAGTACGTAGAGAGGAGAGAGCTGGAGAAGATGTAGCCCCATTCTTGAAAGCAGCTGGTCTGCTTCAGATGACTTTCCTGTGCCACTGAAATGTGCTCTATTTTGTTTCCTCCTTTTAGATTCTTAAAAATTCCCCAATATCTATAGAGTAACTCTCCCCTCTCTCCCCTTTTTGAAGATAGATTGGATATGTCTTTGCTCCATGCCACCAAAAAGCTCACACTAGGACCAAAAGGCTCATTTCCTTGGCATTAGTTGCAAACATTATTATAACCACTTCTAAAGGTTGCAGAAGGCAGTTTTGTCAGCTGAAACCAAATTCCCTTTGCTACAGACAAATGAGGTTTTCTAAGGAAGATCCTGCTTTTACTGTCGATACCTGCCAATCTCAAGGGAGAGCGGGGGCAGAATGTGCCTTTCTGAGATAGTGCTTGTGCTATCATAGTCATTTTATACATTCAGCTGAAAAAGGAGATTCCACTCTGGCTGCCACTGCCTGTAGTCCTGGGTGTGAACCTGGGATTCTGAATGCTTCTTGGCAGGAGCCAAAGCCAGGTGGGACAATATTCAGACACCCCCATTCTCAACTGCATTGAGGAAAAGGAGTTTATAGTCAGTATTTGGAAAAAGTAAGTCCTTTTTTCAATTTAAAACTCTCAACCAAAACAAACAAAACAAAGAAACAAAAACCTGAAAGTAAATGTAATCAGAAATCATTTTCCAAGATAGAGTTTTCAATTTTAAGGTTAAGAAAACTCTGTGGTTCTAGATTGTTCCTTTTTAAACGTGCTTTTCGAATAATTTCTTTTGAAAGATTTTCATTTACAGTATGCACATTAAATAACTAAAATACTGAATGTCATACTTATGAATTATGAATACAATGCTTGGTAGCCTCTGGCATTTTCCATACTATGTATACAGGAGTCTAGTATCAGCCATGGACGAAATGCTTCCTCCTGACCCAGGGCTCAAAGTCAATAGGGAGCTTAGCCGTGATTTCATGTGTGTTTTTCTTTCAGGAAGAGTTCTGTGACTAAAGACTGTTTGAAAACGCAGTGCTTAGATATTATATAATTCCCCACTTATATAAGCTAAAAAGTCCAATATTTTCAATTTTATTAACTATAAATCAGTGATGCTATATATACCAGCAGTGGGGTATCTGAAAATATCATTTTCGTTAGCATATTGATGAAATACTTACCCCCAATAAATAGATTAACTTTTAAAGTCAGTTTGTTATAATTCAGCTACAGGTAGATTGACACACATTTTCTAGAGTGAATTGAAAACGCTATCAGCTAGTTACTGTGAGAGCTCATATGCTTAAAAAAAGCAGCTTAATTCAAAGTGTCAGTTGATTCTTTCAGGAACAGGGCATTACGGACAAAGTTGCCTGCCAGAGGTAAGAATATTATCAGGGAAGAAGAGGCAGGCAAAATTGAAAAGCAGGGAAGAGAAAACTGAAGTATTTGCAGAAACCTGAAAATTCTACCATGCAATTATTTTAGAAACTCAACAGGGAGGTAGGCAGTCAAAATTTTAAGGGAATCAAGAGAAGAACCCCATGGGAAATATTTTATCATAAATGAAGTATAGAGGAATGAAAAGTTTTTCCTTTGAATAAACTCCTAGTTTATTTTGTGGAAGATTAAAGCTCAGTTAAAATGGATTGTTATTTTGGAGGTCAAGGTGAGTTTTCACATCTGTCATGTTGAAAAAGTAGGGCTCTCAATTTATTCTGTATTTCACACTGGCAACTTTGTACAAAGTTTGGTAAATAAAGATTCCTTGTTGGTTTTGTTAATTCTTTGAGAACAGCTGTACTTTCTTAGCATAATTAATGGATGCAATAAAAGAACACTAAAATTCCCATATTGTATATTATAATTTCTTTAGGATTTCTAGATTAGGAAATTCTAAAAAAATAACTCATAGTTTATCATGTGTCTTTATTCCATTTTTTTAAAAACTGTGCTTTGGAAAGCAGCATTATGAATTGACCGGATTAGTTTACCCCAATCCATATGTTTAAAACTCCATTACACACTTCAAAAAATTATCTAGTGTGAAAAATAAAAAGATATAATAGGAACAAAAATAATAGGCTCAATGTAGTCTTCTAAAAAATTATTTTCTAATTTGCAAATTCCATTGATAAGTGGATCATACAATTTATTTAAAATGTAGAGCAGATTTAAAGAATATTTTTTAAAAGTTAGTCTCAGCTCATGTAAACATTAGATGAACATGTGTCAATGGTTAATTTAACTCATTACTAAAGAGGGAACTAGTAAGATGATATTATCAGTTCAAAGGAGAGCCTAAGAACCTCATATGAATAGAGAAAAAGGAATTTTCAAATGAATTTATAAATACATGCAAAACCTATCTATTCACAAGGCAATAATCAATTGCATACCGTCACACACAATAAATTTGCATTTCTGTGGACAAGAATCGTTTGGATTATTATCAGTTTTTTACACGAAAGGCAATTAGGTGAGCTAGACGGGGCACCACAATTTTCTCCCTGTTTTTAAAGTATTATTTTCTGATAGTAATAATACTTTGAATATCAAAACAAATATGAATATAACTAAACCACTAAGACTGAGTTTCCACCAATGATTGCTTTTTATCGTGGCACAACGCTGTATATCTATATCTATATGTATATATATGTGTGTGTGTGTGTGTGTGTATATATATATTCTTATATATATATATAAAAGAATATATATATATTATATAAGTATATATATTCTTCCAAGTCTGTCAAATACCATTAGGGAAAGGTACCATTTTACAGAATAGGGAACTAGGGCTCAAGGAAATAACCTTTCAGAAGTACCATAGTTAGCAACTATCACAGTGATGATGTGGACTTTTTCTCTTGCTCCAAGTCCAAAACTGTTTTTGCTACTTCAAAATTGATACAGTCAAAGAAAAGCAGTAATTATTGGTGCTAATTTAGGATGATTAAAGAGCAAAATCGTTTTATTTATCAACTAAACATGTAGCTCGTTAAGTTTATACTTTATTCAAAACCTGTGAAGTGAAATATTATTAAGAATAAACATCACTTTCAACCGGTGACCTAACTGGATTTAACAATTCAAGAAAAGCAAAAAAGAGAGCCAAATTTGGAAGCTTATATTTAATTTCTGTTGCATTTGTTTATTAAAGAAAATATTGTATATCTGTTGAAAATTTGATTTTTGTAATGACATGACACATGATTAGTCATTCCTAATATACTATAGATAAGAATTTTAATCTTCCATCTTTAGGATGCTAAAATAGAAGAATTATTATTGTATTTTATTATGGTTTGTCATTGTAGCATTGATTCTCAACCATATTTTTATTAAAATATATTAGAATATTTAGTTTAGTTCTGAAATATAACCATAATTTAGGAAACCCATCTGGAATACATCTCTGCTAATATTAGTGGCTCTATTGTTTTTTCCTGCTTCATAATTTGACAACTGCACTTTTTGAAAAGTGGATAAATGTATATTTTTATAACTTTCTTTCTCTCCCCAAATGCCACATTTTACATTTTAAAGGGAAATTACTAAAAATATGCTATTGCAAGATTCCTGTATTTGGCTTTTGAAACCAAATACCAGTAGCATAGAAGACCACAAAAAAATTATTCAGTAAAATCTTGGTACCAGTCCCTATAAATTAAAACAGTGTGGAAAGTGTGTTGTTTTGAAAAATCAAGGCTGGTATTTTTTCAGATATATTACAGCTGATCTTTGGACAACACAGGTTTGAACTGCACGAGTCCACTTATACATGGATTTCTTTTCAATAATAAGTACTACAATGCTGCACGATCTGCAGTTGACTGAATGTGTGGATATGGAGGGCTGACTATAAGTTATATGCAGATTTTCTACTACATGAAGTTTGGCTCCCCAAACCCCAGTGTTGTTCAAGAGTCCACTGTATTAGAGTGAAGTAAGTCAGAAAGAGAAAGACAAATACCGTATGCTAACACATATATATGGAATTTAAGAAAAAAAAATGCCATGAAGAACCTAGGGGTAAGACAGGAATAAAGACACAGACCTACTAGAGAATGGACTTGAGGATATGGGGAGGGGGAAGGGTAAGCTGTGACAAAGCGAGAGAGTGGCATGGACATATATACACTACCAAACGTAAAATAGATAGCTAGTGGGAAGCAGCCGAATAGCACAGGGAGATCAGCTCGGTGCTTTGTGACCACCTAGAGGGGTGGGATAGGGAGGGTGGGAGGGAGGGAGACACAAGAGGGAAGAGATATGGTAACATATGTATATGTATAACTGATTCACTTTGTTGTAAAGCAGAAACTAACACACCATTGTAAAGCAATTATACTCCAATAAAGATGTAAAAATAATAATAATATATTGGCACATAGTCAAAGATAAGTGGACACTTAAGCAAAAAAAATACATTGTAAGTGACAGCCCAAAGAAAAAATAGACAATGAAAACAAATTCAGAAATATTTCAGATATCAGAATTATGAGACAGACTATAATCACTATGTCCTACTATAGTTCAAAAAATTAAAAAATAAGCTTTAAAATATTTTCAGGGAACAGAAAATCCTAAAAAGCCAATTTGAAAAAGAATCAAATAGGACATCTAGGACTAAACAATATAATAATTGAGGGTTTAATGGATGAGTTTAACAGAAGGCTAAACATAATCATTAGATGATGATAAATGCGATGAAGAGAAATAAACCTAAGAGAGAATTACTGAATTAGAAGATAGACCAAAGAAATCATCCAGAATTTTGCCTGGAGAAATGAATTATATGAAAAAAAAATCTAGGATAAGAGACACAATGAATAGAGTGAAGAAGTCTAATATACATTGAATTTAAATCCTAGAAGGACAGGAGTGAGAAATGGGAAAGAAGATGATGGCCAAAAATTTTCCAGAGCAGATGAAATACACCAATCCAGAGATTCTAGAAGCCCAGTGAATTCTCAGCAGGATAAAAAACAGAAATTCACTCCTAGACACATCATAATGAGAGTGCAGGACATCAGAAAGAATGAAGGCTATGTTAAGGATCCCAGTTAGAGATAATGAATCTTGACCTTGGGCAGGAGCAGAAGAAATAAAGACAAGGGGATGGGCCTCTAGACGCTGGTCTTTAGAATACCTTTTTCTCAGACTTACCATGAAAGACTATTTTATAAACGTTATCCACTTCATTCTTCATTAATAAAATACATTTGCTAACAAAAAAAAATCAACTGTATTATCTGAATTATTACTCATGGTGGAATGGGGCACCTTTGGTGATGTATTCGTCAGGGTTCTCTAGAGAAACAGAACCAATAGGGTGTATACAGGGAGAAAGGGATTTGTTATAAGGAATAGTCTCATGCAGTTGTGGAGGCTGAGAAGTCTCAAGATCTGCAGTTGGCAAACTGGAGACTCAGGAGAGCAATGGTGTCGTTCCCATCTGAAAATCAGCAGGCTCCAGATCCAAGAAGAGACAGGTTTTTTTTTTTTGTTTGTTTGTTTGTTTGTTTTTGCGGTACGCCGTCCTCTCAGTGTTGTGGCCTCTCCCGTTGCGGAGCACAGGCTCCAGACGCGCAGGCTCAGCGGCCATGGCTCACGGGACCAGCCGCTCCGCGGCATGTGGGATCTTCCCGGATCGGGGCACGAACCATGTCCCCTGCATCGGCAGGCGGACTCTCAGCCACTGCGCCACCAGGGAAGCCCAAGAGACAGTTTTTAAGTTCAAGCCCAAAGGCAGGAAAAGATCAGTGTCCTAGCTCATGAGTCAGGCAGGTGGAGTTCTCTTACTCAGCATTTTTGTTCTATTCTGGTCTTTGATTAGATGAGACCCACTCTGCTCTACTCAGTGTAGATTCAAATGTTGATATCATCCAGAAATACCATCACCGACACACCAAGAATAATGTTTGACCAAATGTCTAGGCATCTCATGGCCCTGTCAAGTTGACGCATAAAATTAAGCATCACTGGAAATATCCTCAAATCCTTGTCTTTTTTTTTTTTTAATAGCTCTATTTATCTCAGAGCTTTCCCCCACCATGGATTGAAATTGTTTACTCTACATTACATCTACTTTTCCAGATTGTTAAATTATGAACGTTATGAAAGCTATTATTAGGAATATATTTTAGTGAACAAGTGAAATGAAGAGCTTAATTGGACAAGGACCTCAATTTTCTCCTATAACCTGGTACACAGAAGAAATGTTTATCCCTCTACACCGTGCTCATATAGAAAGGTGTATTACTGGGTTTAACAATCTTGGGTATATGTGCAAATAAGAAATTATATTTCAGAAGCACATTGTGTTCATTTTGAATGAAGTGATAATGCCTTATTCCTGGGGATAAAACTGGAATTTGCCTCATACCTCCGTGTCAGAATAATTCTTAGTTGGGGAAGATGAGGAATAGAGGAGTGTACATTTAATCAAGTAAACTTTATGCTAAAGAAACACAAGCTACCAGCCATAAAAATTTTATTTTTTAGATGAATAGGAGGAAATAAGGATATATTTCTTTTCTTTGTACATCTGTTGGCATTTTTACTGACATAAAGCATAGAATTTTACTTGTAATTTATAGAACCTCATAAAACGTTTTTCTTGAATAATTTGTCAAATGTCAACTGTTTGTTTAAAATAACTACTTGTATCTTTTGAGAGTTCCCTAATAACTGGCGTTCATGATAATTAATGAACACTTTAATATTTTTATTTTATTTATTTATTTATTTATTTATTTATTTTGCGGTACGCGGGCCTGTCACTGCTGTGGCCTCTCCTGTTGCGGAGCACAGGCTCTGGACGCGCAGGCTCAGTGGCCATGGCTCACGGGCCTAGCTGCTCTGCGGCATGTGGGATCTTCCCGGACCGGGGCACGAACCCGTGTCCCCTGCATTGGCAGACGGACTCTCAACCATTGCGCCACCAGAGAAGGCCTATTTTATAATTTTTAATTTTTATTTATTTATTTCTGGCTGCGTTGGGTCTTTGTTGTTGCATGCGGGCTTTCTCTAGTGGCGAGTGGGGGCTACTCTTCGTTGTGGTGCGCTGGCTTCTCACTGCAGTGGCTTCTCTTATTGCGGAGCATGGGCTCTAGGAGTGCAGGCTTCAGTAGTTGTGGCGTGCAGGCTTCAGTAGTTGTGGCACGCAGGCTCAGTAATTGTGGCTCATGGGCTCTAGAGTGCAGGCTCAGTGTTGTGGTGCACAGGCTTAGTTGCTCTGTGGCATGTGGGATCCTCCCGGACCAGGGATTGAGCCTGTGTCCCCTGCATTGGCAGGTAGACTCTCAACCACTGTGCTGTTAGGGAAGTCCCTTATTTTACTTTTTTAATTAATTTTTATTGGCGTATAGTTGCTTTACAATATTGTGTTAGTTTCTACTGTACAGCAAAATGAATCAGCTCTACATATACATATATCCCCTCTTTTTTGGATTTCCTTCCTGTTTAGGTCACCACAGTGCATTAAGTAGAGTTCCCTGTGCTATACAGTATGTTCTCATTAGTTGTCTATTTTATAGGTATTATCAATAGTGTATATGTGTCAATCCCACTCTTCCAATTCTTCCCACCACCACCCCCTTCCCCCTTGGTATCCATACATTTGTTCTCTATGTCTGTGTCTCTATTTCTGCTTTGCAAATAAGATCATCTATATCATTTTTCTAGATTCCACATATGTGTGATAGTATACGATATTTGTTTTCCTCTTTCTGACTTCCTTCACTCTGTATGAAGTCCATCCACATTTCTACAAATGACCCAATTTCATTCATTTTAATGGCCGAGTAATATTCCATTGTATATATGTACCACATCTTCTTGATCCATTCATCTGTCAACGGACATTTAGGTTGCTTCCATGTCCCGGCTGTTGTAAATAGAGCTGCAATGAACATTGGGATGCATGTGTCTTTTTGCATTATGGGTTTCTCTGGGTATATGCCCAGGAGGGGGATTGCTGGGTCATATGGTAGTTCTATTTTTATTTTTTTAAGGAACCTCCATACTGTTTTCCATTAGTGACTGTATCAATTTACATTCCCACCAAGAGTACATGAGGCTTCCCTTTTCTCCACACCCTCTCCAGCATTTATTGTTTGTAAATTTTTTGATGATGGCCATTCTGACCTGTGTGAGGTGATACCTCACTGTGCTTTTGATTTGCAGTTCTCTAATAATTAGTGATGTTGAGCATCTTTTCATGTTTGTTGGCCATCTGTATGTCTTCTTTGGAGAAATGTCTATTTAGGTCTTCTGCCCATTTTTTGATTGGCTTGTTTATTTTTTGATATTGAGCTGCATGAGCTGCTTATATATTTTGGAGATTAATCGTTTGTCCGTTGCTTCGTTTGCAAATATTTTCTCCCATTCTGAGGGTTGTCTTTTCATCTTATTTATGGTTTCCTTTGCTGTGCAGAAGCTTTTAAGTTTCATTAGGTCCCACTTGTTTGCTTTTATTTTCATTACTCTAGGAGGTGGGTCAAAAAAGATCTTGCTGCCATTTATGTCAAAGAGTGTTTTTCCTATGTTTTCCTCTAAGAGTTTTATAGTGTCCGGTCTTACATTTATGTCTTTAATCCATTTTGAGTTTATTTTTGTGTATGGTGTTAGGGAGTATTCTAATTTCATTCTTTTAAATGTAGCTGTCCAGTTTTCCCAGCACCACTTACTGAAGAAACTGTCTTTTCTCCATTGTATATCCTTGCCTCCTTTGTCATAGATTAGTTGACCTTAGGTGCGTGGGTTTATCTCTACGCTTTCTATCCTGTTCCATTGATCTATATTTCTATTTTTGTACCAGTACCATAGTGTCTTGGTTACTGTAGCTTTGTAGTTTAGTCTGAAGTCATGGAACATGATTCCTCAAGCTCTGTTTTTCTTTCTCAAGATTGCTTTGGCTATTCAGGGTCTTTTGAATACTTTAATATTTTTAAATTGGAAATGATGAGCATAGAAATGTTTATAACGTAAATTAGATAGAATTAATTTTAAATTATTATCCCATAATAAAAACATTCATTTCAATAAAATTCTATTTTAATGTGCTTCATTAATTAATTAAACTATATTAATGTAAGCTATTAATTCCTATATTTAAAAATACACGTAGTGATTTTTTTTATTTTATGTCCTAGTTATAGATTAATATAAATTAATAAAAATTGCTTATCTTTCTCCTGCTCAATGAAAAATTAGGTAAGGTTTATTACCTAAGGTTCACACATAAATGTAATTGTTATGTAAATTTAGTAATAGAAAATTCACTTTCAAGTGAAATATATTGACATAAGGCTTTTTTGATCCTTAATATATTATAATCCTTACATTTATTCAGCAATTTTTAAACTAATTAGTAAGCTAATTCATAAATCAAATATATTTTGAGATCCCCAGATAATATTCTATATCATTATTATGTGCCTGCCACCTGTACCTACAAATGCCTCCACTGTAAAACTCTATTAAACAAAATATAGAGTAATTAAATTAGGATTTGTTTCCTATCCCCTGAATGTCTATGTCTTTTTCTAAACAGTTTTTTCATAAAATATGAGATACACGAGAGTGGGAACCATTGCTTATTTTGTTCATTGATGTATCATGACTCTAAAAATTGTGCCTGGCATTTAATAAGGAGGTCAATAAATAGCTGTTGAATGAATGAATAATACTTAAACGAGCCACTTGGCCTTGATAAGATAGATTGAATGAGAATATCCATGAAAAGTCCTTGGCGTACGGAAAGGCTCATTTCTCCATAGATACATACCAAATTATTATCAATAGTTACTTCAGGAAGAAAAAGGAATATGCAGGGGGTGGGGAGGAAATTTTTTCTCCTCCTTTTAGTTTTTTCTTTAATTTTTTTTATTTTTAACAAGTTCATCTTACCTATATGAAAATTTCCTATCATGCCATAAATAGAACAGACCAAAGTGCATTTGGAGCTGCCTTTCTCATTTATTAGAGGTTAGACTGAGGACAATCACAGGTTGCAGGACAGAAATTTAAAAATCTGTAGTTTAAAAAATTGGATGTCAGAATATATTGGATGCATGGCATGGTCCCTCTTGGGTGGGAGTTCCTTGCAAGGTCTCCACACTTGTAGTTTTAGTATGTCCATGGATGACAGGTTTATAATGAGTGATCCATGCCACCAAACGTAGATGTGAAACAAGGAAAAGTAAATTGGAGTTACTAAAGCATGGCAGGAGAAATTAGTATATACAGGAAAAAAATGAGAATGTATCATGAGGGTGCAAAAAGACCCAACTTCCTTATGTGTAAAATGGGTATTCCAGAGTATCTCTAGTATCTTTTTTACATCTGTAAAAATTACATGAGTTGATTTGTTCAGTGATTTGCACTGAGACATGAGCAAATCATGATTGCACTGCACCTCACTTTCTTAGGTCCCATTTATACATGGGAAACACATTTGCCTCTTGTGGGAAAAGAGAATATGTAAAAAGAAAAGGTAATAGAAGTAGTTTAGGATATAGATAATTTTAGCTAATAAAGCACATATTTTTATCTCTATGGCAGAAAATACTGCTGTGACTTCCATCATGCACTTTGTTCTTTCCAACCCATTTAAGTGGGAGAAAGAAAAAAAGGAAAAAGTAACACACTCATCCACAAACTTTTTGATGCATAAAGGAAACTAGTATTAGTTAGATTTATTCCTGTACCTTATGTCAGGGAAAAATATTTTTTGGTGAAATGAATTTTTTTTTGGTCTACAATAAATTACAATAGGAAAAGTAGTGTTTGCATCACAGAATTCAAGGCTGCATCTGTTCTGAAGAAAGCATGATTATTTCACTTACATTTAAATCTTCTCTGTTAAATTGGATTGTTTCTAGGAGAAATCCAAGTCTTTAAAGTGTTCTTATGCTTTTATAAAGTGAATATTCTGACATTATGCATTAAGAATAATGCCCAAGAAACTTTCCCTTCTTTTACCTTAAGTGGCAAGGTCATCGCTCTTCACTGGATTAGGAAAATGTTGACATACTAAGTTTTGTAAACTGGATCTTTTCAAAAGTCCAGATACTTTTTTTTCCTCTTCAGATTTCTCACATATATCTACATTTCTAGAGTGGTCAGCAAAATTGGCTCAGCTCTATACAGATTTTAGAAGCTTTAGTGAATGCGCGTATCTCTACTCAAGGTCTGGAGAAGACTGGGTGCTGCTTCCTGTCAAGTGTCGGACTGCACCCCGCAGGCCTGCAAGCCCTGTACTTGCCCATCCTTCGATCCGAAGAAAGAGCCCAGAGTGCGTGACAGAGACATCAGTGGCTTAATGGATGGGGGATCTTACATGTCTGAAGCAAGGTCCTGGAGTGACACCTCCCTGTGTAGGGCAGATGACTGACAGGACAGGGCTGCAAGCTTTGCTCCCAAGGGGAGGGGGAGGTTACCAGTTATAGGGGGAATTGATGGCAGGTTGACTCATGGGTTACCGGGGAAACAAACAGAGGGGCCCGCCCCTCACTGCTCCTTTGCTAAACTATCATGGTGGAGATGTTCTGATCTAAAGATTAGAACAACCACTAGCTGGGGCCTGGGGCATGTTGGAAGGTCAGTCATGTGTGTAGGGCGTAGGTGAAACAAGCACTGGTCAAGCAGGGGATATACAGAGAGCAAGAGAACATCTTGGGTGGCCTGATCATATAGCAAGCAATTTGGTTTCAGCTTTTCTCTGTGGATTCATCTTTCCATTTCTTGTTAATTTGACAACATTGATTTTAAGATTACATTGAAACCTTAGAAGAAATTACAGTCTTTCACACCTATGTTTACATAGAAAGTCAATAATCATTATTTTTATCGTAAAATGTGAAAATAATTGCTTTATACATACAACATCCATAACTCTGAGTTAAAGTGCTATGACAAAGAGTTGTTATATTTATTTTTCAGTTTTTGTTACAAATGTGATTATGAGAACAAAGTCTTGACACATTCAAGTGTTTTAGAGTTGCATACTTAAGTATGCAGGAGTGAAATACTTCTGACATATGGAATTTGAAATAATAATTCAGCAAAGAAAATAAAATCAAAGTGGATAGAGAAAGCAATTAGGGCAAAATCATAATAATCATTAGATTTAAATAAGTGCATGGGGATTCACAGTGTTATACTCTCAACTCTTACATATGCTTAAAAATTTGCATGACACAAATACAAAAATATTGACCTGAAAGAGACATTCCATAGTTCTTCAAAGATAAGTCAGCAAGAGATTTTGTATTTAATTTATGGATTAGTATTGTATACAGGAGGAAAAAAATTTTTCCTTCTACCATTCTAGATTCTCAGCTGGGGCTGTGTAATGAAAAGTACATTCAAAGGGAAAAAGCATACAAATTTATTTAATATAAGTTTCACGTGACACAGGAGCCTTCCTAGGGAAATGAAGACCCAAAGGTGTGGTTAAACCTGAGTCTTTTTATGCTAGGTTTGATGAAAAGTGGAAAGATATGGTGGGGAAAAGGGTACAAGCTGAGTATAGGAAACTGGGGGAAACTTAGCAAGGTCTGTTTGAATTCCTCTCAGCGTCTCTCCATCTTCAGAGACAAAGATGCTCTAATCTTACATTGTGCGAATCTCACATAAATTATTCCTATAAGACAATAGGTCTCAAGTGGAGGATATTTTGCCCCCAAGGGGTATTTGCCAACTTCTAAAGTCATTTTTGGCTGTTACAACTGGCATCTTGCTTCTCGCATCTGGGAGTAGAGACAAGGGCTGCTGCTCAACATTCTACAATGCAAAGACAGCCCCACACCACAGAACAATGTTCTGGCCCAAAATGTCAATAGTGCCAAGCTTGAGAAACCCTTCTCTGAGATTACTATTGATCGTGTTTTATGAAAAGTGCAAGGAAAACAAAGCGCTGAGTTCTCTGATATTCATTCATGCAAGTAAATGTTTTCGTATGAGTAAATTATACTATAAATTATAAAACATGCGTACCTGTGACCCTATTACTCAGTTTAAGATCTAGAACCTTCCCTGTTCCATGTCATCTGCCTGTGTGCTATTTCCCTAACTCATCCTCTTAGTTTCTTCCAGGAGGTAATTGTTATTATGAATTTTATATTTCATTCTTATTCTTTTAAAAAAGTTTGTCCTTAAATAATAGTCTAATTGTGCTTGGTTTCACACTTCATAAAAACAGCATCATGACCCATGTGTCCTTCTGTTATGTGTTTATATTTCACTCAGTACTATGTTTTTAAGAATTTTTAACATCGTTGAGAGTAGCCATATTTCATTTCTGGTCACTGCTGCCTATTAGCACATGGTGAGTGTATGCTAAATTTATATAGCCAGTCTTCTTTCGATGGCTATTTGGGCTTATTTTCCGTGGTTTTTGGTGTTATGAACGGAATGTTATAAACATTATTGTATATCTCCTGATGGATATATACAACAATTCTTTTAGGGTATATGCTTAGGAGTGGAATTGCTAGGTCATAGGGCATGTGAATGTGTAGATAATGACACACTTTCCCAAAGGTTATACCAGTGTATAGTCCTACCAGCATGAGTATGTGAGTGTTCCTTTTGATTCACATATTAATCAACACTTAGTATTATCTGATTTCTTTATATTTTTTCCAATCTGATGGGTCTAAAATTATACCTCATTGAGGTCTTCTTAATAAAATAATTATTTTATTACTAATGTTTACATATGTGTTTTGACATTTGTATTTCCTGTTTTGTGAAAGCTAATCATATTTCATGCCTATTTTTCTACTGATATGTTTGCATTTTTCTTGTTGATTTGAAGGTTTTGTATATATTTTCCAATTCTATTGTGCAATATCAAGAATTAATGATCCCAGGAAATGCTTAGAGTTTTTCCTTGTCAACTCATCAGAACTGCTTGATTAAAAGAAAAAAGAATCCCCTGATGGGTACATGATAAAAGAATGTTAAGAAAATAAATCTCATTTGGAGATATTTTATTTCTGCCATTTTAAATAAATAAATAAATATATATATATATATATATTTTTTTTTTTTTTTTTTTTGCGGTACGCGGGCCTCTCACTGTTGTGGCCTCTCCCATTGCAGAGCACAGGCTCCGGATGCGCAGGCTCAGCAGCCATGGCTCATGGGCCCAGCCGCTCTGTGGCATGTGGGATCTTCCCAGACCGGGGCACGAACCCGCGTCCCCTGCATCGGCAGGCGGACTCTCAACCACTGCACCACCAGGGAAGCCCCATTTTAAATATTTTATCTTTAATCTGTCACATTGTAGTAATAGAGAGCGAGACATTGAAATTGATGGCTGTGCTATAGTATAAAAAGTGAAAAAAATTCTCTAAAAGGTCATGTTTCTTTGATAAATGAATGGAATGTCAGACGGTAGCTTCTTATTCATACTTAGAATGTATTACTATGTTTACCTTTTGAAAAAGATATGGCACAACTTTTAAAGAATCAACAAAAAATGAAGAAAGAACAACAACTCCATTTTCCCCTATTTGGAAAAGATAAATATAAAATGGTGAAATGAAGTATTGCCCCATCATACCTATATGTGCATATATGTATAAGCATTCCACTGATATTGTTGGGTTCCACACATATGCACAGGAATTCAGAAGCTAGCCTATGGGAATTGAATAGAATAATCATTTTAAGAAAAGAAAAATTTGATCAGTTCTTCAAAGCAAGGATTTCAGATCAACACAAAGTATCATCTGTCTTATGCAATTGTGAATGTAGGTGTTACTACTTCTCCAAATGATTGGTGACCTACAGATTCAATACCATATGTGTTTAATATTGAAGGGGGATTAGATAAATGAAGACAGTTGATTTTCTAGGCTCTGGATATTTCTTTAACATATTTTCTGCGATTAACTTGTGTAACCTAAAGCAGTGTAAATAAAACCGTGGTCTTTACTTTGCAAAAAATAAGGGACTCGAGTAGATTTTCTGCAGAATTAGCAGAGGGTATTCTGACATTCTAGTGTTTATAGTGTGGATGATCTAGCTTGTTTGATTAAACTAGAAAAACGCCTTGATTTTGAATATGAAAACTCTTATTAACTATGATTTATCATTCATTTCTGAGAAATTGGTAAGACAAGGGATGCAGAGAACAAAAGGGAGTAAGAGAATTGAATTTGACCTTACAAAGATCAAATTTTTTGGGAAAATTAGAAAATATTCAGAATGGCTGACACTAAAGTGAAAACTTAGAACTTATGAGAAATTTGTCTGGGATCTAGCAGATGATGGGAAAAAAGTGGATAAACTCCTTTTTAAATATTGTTTTTTCTTCAGTGGTGATATTGGTGGAAATGTCCTATGGATATAGGATTAAGGAAAGGTAAGTCAGACATTAGATGTACAGACAAAAATGATTCAATGGGAATTGATAAAATAGTTAAATAAGAGTAGAATTTCCATTAATTTTTTTAAAATGAATTTTTATTTGAGTATAGTTGATATACAATGTTGTGTTAGTCTCTGCTGTACAGCAAAGTGAATCAGTTATACATATAAATATCCATTAATTTTTAATAATAGAGATGGGATAAAAATTAAACAGATAAAAATGTAAAAATATATCGTTAAAGACAATGTGTCAAGGAAAACAGTGACAAATGTTAAAAACAGGAAAAGAATCATTGGATTTGATTATCAGACAATAAGTGGTAGAAATCAGGATTCTACTCAGGTTCATCTGAAAAGCTATTCCATTTACACTTAGCTGTATCCTTTGGAGTATGTAATCTAGTGGTTGAATATTTAGAGATAATAAGAGCAGTACTGGTTTGTTGAGGGATTAAATGAGAGAACAGGTAATACTTTGTAAATTAAAGAGACTTACAAGTATAAATTGATAGAGGATATTGATAGGAATGTTTCAAATGACTCAAAAATTGAGTCTTCAGTGTGTGATAGAATGCAAATTTCAGAAAAAATTCTGTTTGGTAGGAAACAAAATACAGTTTAAAATGAGATATTCATTTTGGTCTATTTTTACTTCTAAATTCCCAGAAGGTAGTGAGTTCCTTTGTCTTGGGAGCATATGTGGTGTTAGGCTGAAAGAAGAAGTTACCAGACAGAGGTAAGCCCTCTTCCTGGCTTTTGTTTTCCGAAACCTAAAATGTTGAGGGTTTCTGCTTAGACCGGAGAGGTAGGAGTTGAACTTGTGGGTAAAAAGAGTCCTTAGTTGAGAAGGCACCAGAGAGTTGGGACATTCTGGGAGCAGTGTGGACTCCTGCTCTCCTTAATTTCCCTGCTCCAAGGAGGTGATCATACCTAAGAGGAAAACACTGTGTGGTTTATTTACGGAGAATGTCCTTAGTGCCTCGGCACTAAGGTTCTCAGCCTCAATAGGAAGCTTGATTCCCAAGTTTGAGAAACACCAGAGGGATGACAACCTATCAAGCGACTATGCACCTGGGACCACAGACTATTTAGAGGTGATGAGGGTGAATAAGAACTAGAGAATCTGCTCACCAAACATTCTTCTGGATGTGAAAGAGGCTTCGGATCTTCTCAGGACTCTATAGGGAGGGAAGAAGTCTCAGTAGCGCATTAAATTGACACTCTTCCTTCCTGTATAGAGGAGTTTCAGAATAATATATAATTTTACTTAGATAAGAGATTTGGGGGGTACCTAACCGGAGTACTGTAATATTATAACTTTTATAAAAAAGGTAAATCCTGGGGAAGGACAAATCATAGACCTTTATACCTTGACTTATTTCTAACAATCAATGAAAAACATGATATAGGGCTCTGAGGTGGAACAAACTTAAAGTCATTAAATATTTCTAATTACCTGCATCATAATTACAGCATCAGTGTGGGTATGAGAAATGATCAAGTTCTCGGTTTCTTAAAAAGCTCTTAAACATGGGTGTGAAAATGGAGAAAGGAAAGGCCTGGGGATAGACACAGGGCATTAAAAGGAAAGTAGAGAAGGATTAATCCTGGAACAAAGATAGGAGATAAAGGAGACTAAGGCTCTGGTTTCTGAGCCTACCTTGGACTCACTGGAGCCAGATATGGAAGAAGATATTCTACTGAGGGTGGCAAAGTTCATTTATCTGGATCTGACAGCCTCATCCAGACTGGGGAATGCTACCAATTCCTCATTCTCGTGTATTTCATTTTCTGGTGAAAGATTGATGATTACTCCAGCATTAGAGTGGGAGAACCTTTTCACATATCTGCCTCAGTAAGCCTACTGGAGTCTGGCAGCTTGCCTTACCTGCCAGCAAAAAGGCAGGATATACCCCTCTGAAACTCTGGGGGTGGAAGAAAATTTGACTTGGCCTGTGTTTGCATTAGACAAACCTACTAACCACCACCTTTAGCAGCAAACAAGAGGTTCTGGCGAGCAGCCAGTTTTCTAAGGTTAAACAGAAATCTTTAAATATGATTTAATAAGAATATAATAATATCGTACATTCTTTATTTGGGCAGTGTTTATACCAGAGTGTGTCTGACCACAGCAGACCAGTCAGACCAAACTAGCAGGGGTTACTTTCCTTGTTTAGACTGTGAAAATGGCAGAATGAGTGATTCCATTGTGAAGAGAAAGCACACCTATAGAGAAAATTGTAGTTGATGGTATTTTTGCAGAAAGCCTGTACTTTCTGCTAAAATTTTACCAACAGTTTTACAAACTGGAGAAAAAATAGGGGAAGGTTATAGACCAGTGTTTCTTCTTGGCACCCTGATGAACTGGTCTTAGAATATTAGACCTTATATAGTGCTTATAGGTGAATACTGTGCAATTCCATAGATTGTGATTTCTGACTCTGCCTAATGCTAATTTAATTAAATGCTAATTAATAACCTGAACTATAACTTATTAAAGTTTATTAATAAGTAAAAGTAAATTTTATAAATCATTCATAAATAAAATTCATAAGATCCATAAATATGAATTTATTCATAATTATATTATAATTATTATTATAAATAATTTATCCATAAATAAAGTTGTAATATTTATTAAAGTATACTTAGGACTCTAGTTCAGTATCCTAAAAAGAAAATTTGGCTCCAGTTAACATTTGGTAGCTGTTCAAAACTCTTTTTTTAAAAAAATTTTTATTTTATATTGGAGTATAGTTGATTAATGTTGTGTTAGCTTCAGGTGTACAGCAAAGTGATTCAGTTATACATATACATGTATCCTTTTTCAGATTCTTTTCCAATTTAGGTTATTACGGAATATTAAGCAGAGTTGGGCAGGTGGTTGAAATTTTAGGAAGGACAATTTACTAATTCATCCTCAGCCTTGTTTTGAGTTGCTTATAGTTTTCAATTGTTGCCATTCTTGTTTCATATTAAGACATTATGCTTACTTAATTTCATTTCCAATTATTTTGTCATGCACTTTTTTTTAAACAAGTTTGAGTAAGATAAATATCTCCATCAATAGAACTTTGACCAAGGATTTGGTAACATTTACTTTAGTTTGCATTTTGAACACAGATCTTTCATATCTTTTTTGCTAAGGATACACACACACACACACACACACACACACACACACACACACACACACATAATTCAAATGGTCACTCTATTATTTATCGCTGATTTATTTATTTATTTATTTATTTTTGCGGTACGCGGGCCTCTCACCGCTGTGGCCTCTCCCGTTGCGGAGCACAGGCTTCAGACACGCAGGCTCAGCGGCCATGGCTCATGGGCCCAGCCGCTCCGCGGTATGTGGGATCCTCCCGGACCGGGGCACGAACCCGTGTCCCCTGCATCGGCAGGCAGACTCTCAACCACTGCACCACCAGGGAAGCCCATATCGCTGATTTATTCTTCATTAGAATGTGAGACTAGCATTAAATGGGGCATGCAATGTACAATAAAATCACATCTCCAAATATTCTTTTCAGGAGTGACAATAACTAAGTTGTTGGATTTAGCAAGGTCAGCAGATCCTGAGTTTCCTATTAATGTATTTATGATGCTAGTTCATTAATTTTTTTCAACGGGTAGCATTTATTAGCTGGCCCCAAAGGTTTAAGTTTGAGAGTGTTTTTATCCAGTAGTCTAATTTTTCCTGTGAATTAGAAAAAAAAATGGAATTTTTGATTTTATTAGTAAACATCTTTTGTCCAAGGAAACAATTAAATCATGGATTTGAAAACACATAACTAATCCAAGGAGCTATAAAGGAGTGAGTTGAAGGGTCCCATATAGATGAGATATAAATGTTATGAGACTACAGCATGAGACCCCTACTGGCTTAGTGATTAGGAAAGCTACCTTCAAGGCTTAGATTCAGAGATACTTCTCTTGGAATACCAGCTCTACCTGTGTATAGGCAGTGTGTCCTTGGGGAAGCTAATTAAACCCTAGGTCTGTTTTCCCATGAATAAAATGAAAAAAAAAACTTTGTATCTACTGTACTGAGTTGTTGTGATGGTTAAATAAGATAATGCAGGTAAAGTACTTAGGACAAAGTACACATGTAAGCACTTAGTTTCTGGCACTTGCTGTGTTAACTGGGACTTCTGAACACAGTTTTGTCTCTCAAAGCTTTCTTTCTCAATGATGCTTTCATGCCTCCCTAAGTAGAGCTCTGTAGTCTCCTACAAATCATACCAGTAAATAGTCATCAACTTGGTGTTGAAAAATGATTATTAGTTATATGTGTAGCTGCTCAAATGAAGACCTAACACTACTTTCTAAACAAAATTATTATTGCTATGATATACACTGGATTCGTTCAAGCACTATAGTTCTCATTTATCTGTACTTAGAGTTTTAGATAAAAGTTGAATAAGGAAGGAAACAATATAAAACTTTATAGAGTCTACTTAAATATATTTTAACCAGCCTGCCATTAAAGGCCCATACAGTGTTAGTGTCTTCTACTAGGCAATTAGGCAAGTGCTTATTTCCAAGATGTTTTATGAAGTCTTAGAAGTAATTTTATCAGTACTTTATAGAATTTTTTTGTTGATGTCTTATTCTAAAAGGAACCTACCCCTTGAAAGAGGAAACAGAAAGCAACAATTTAAAGGTGATTTTTAGGAGGAAAGGTTAAATGGAAAACATAATGATGAAAGAATTATTGACCTAACTAAAATGTAAAGGTGAAAGTAAACTGGTCAAGAAGTTTGAAACTAGAGTAGTATATACATCACCCTGACTTTGAAGTTTTAGCTTGTGTTTCCTCTTTTGCCTGTAGCTTAGCAAAAGGGGAGCATGTTTGTAATTCTGAAGTCGAGACTGTTTAGTGCATCATTTTATAGGCACACAGGACAAATCCAGGGAAATACGTGATCCATCTGCTTAGAAAAAGAGCCATATTTAACCAATTTCCCCACCTCTATCCATTGATGTCATCTTCTTGTGCCAGGAGGGATTCATTTTACTGTTTTTGTGTAGTTACAGTAGAACTGTCTTAGTTTGTTGCTTCCCCACAAGCATTTTTACATACATATATCACCTTAAATTTCTAGAGCCATTAAATCACAGACTTCCCATTACAAAGCAGCTTGTTAAGAGGAGTTGTTGGAACTTTACCATATTGAGTAACCAGAAACACAAACTTGAGTTTGTATGAGTCTGGACACATATGCAATCTCCCTGGAATCACAGAAGAGGTATTTTAGTACTTGTAACCCCTAACGGATTTGGCTTTTTATCTTGCCTAAGAAACAAAGAGAAATCTATTCAGTTTTATGTTATCTTTGCTTTTAGAATAACACCCTTAGTGTTTCAGAGGATCCATGGAAATTAGGGCCATATTTAAGACTGAGGTTTGTGAGGTTTTGGGGGGGTTTTTTGGCTGCCATGTCCAAATCACTTTAAATCTATTTGTCTCAGTTTCTCCAAACTCAAAATCAGTCCATCTATGTGTTTTGTCAGTGCAAGACTATCAATAATAGCAATACCACTTACTGAGCACAGACTATGTACAAAGAACTTATACATCGTCTCTTACATCAGTCCTACATGTAGGTATAATTAGGAAAACTGAGGCCCATATTAACATAGGAAGTAAACTTCTGAAAGTCTTAGAACTAGTTAATTTTTGTATTGTGTGTACATATATAAAGCATCTCTTTTTTTTGGACTTACAAGCCACAAAAATGCTATTGTTCAAAATTCTCCATTATTTATCAATACAATATGAATTTATAATTTAATAACTTGGTAAAAAGTTTTTGAGCATCTACTGTGTACCGGTTATAGTGGCTTAGAAACAAATAAATTACCACCTAAACCTTGCCCTTCAGGAGTCTGACAGTCTAGTGAGAGGGACAGACATTTAAGTTGATTATGAGACCAAGTAACTCTAATAAAAATGTAAGGATAAAATCTATGTCGGGAACAAAAATCCTGTATCTTCTGTCTGCCTTCTAGGGTGAATTATTACATGTTATTTCAAGTTATGCTTTAGAAAAGGTCAAGTTTTCCTCTATGAATTTTATTTTGCTCGCCTAACTATTCAAACAGTACAAAGTGCTGTCAACTATTCTATTACATATATAATATATATGCCTAATTCTATTATTTACAAAACAAAACATATTATAGACATTTAATATATATATACCTATGTATACATATAATATATGTATACATATTATACCAAATACATATGTATTTAAATGCATTATATACACATGTATATATAAAATCTATTATATACATAACAAAATCATATAACTATAATTTATATACACATATATAACTAGTTCTATTATATAAAGAGCAAAAGGAAATTGTTTTCTGTGTTAAAATATTTTAAATATGTTTTCAGACTTTTTTAGTATAAAACAAGAGTTAACAACAAAACATTTGATTTCTTTGAATACTAATGCTCTAAAAATCCTCAGAGTTCTCTTTCAGTTTATTTAATTCCCATCATTAAAGAGTCAGGCCTCAATCTTGGCTGTCAGTGATTGACTACACAGCAGACCTTATCAAAAGCTAAGTCCTACAGGATACCACTGACTGTAGCAGTGAGGTCATGCCAGTCTCTTCCATCCCGCTCTCCACAGATTCTGTTTCCTTTCATCTAATCCTTCTGGGGCCTCTTTTAGAGTATGTTTTCCCATGCATTCCCCTTCTAAGAGCACTTCTTGGAAATATGAGAGGTTATGTATTCCTTCTGACTTACAGAAAGCCATCTATCATAGTGTGTATTTCTGCCACCATCATTGGAGATCTCACTCTGAGGGCTTATACCAGAGTCAGAGTCCTTCAGTTCCTCTGCAGGGTAAGCTTCATGACTGCTCGGAGTTTTCTTGAATTTGCTGGCAGTACTGCATTGGTTATTCACAGTTCTCCTATCTACTTCAAAGAGATCAAAGTTAAGCCAAAATCACTCCCTTCAACCGTCTCCTGTTACTATGTTGTTGATGTTTCATTGGCCTCTGAGAGGGGTTCTCAGATGAGCTAACAGTAACCTCTGTTTTTGCCTCTCTTGAGGAGAGGGCAGGGATTGATGGAAAGAATTAGGCTCAGTGCTGATTCTGGTGGAATCCAGTAACATTACCCTATACAACATTTATATTTTCTTAGCATTGTAGCTTCTCACGGTCAAGCGTCAGTATCTGTTCGTTAATTCAGTGTCTACTAACCCCTACTGTGTGTGGTGGGTCCTGTGCTGGATGCTGAAGGTGAAACAAGGAATTTGATAGAAATGATCCCTGCCTCCACAGTGTACAGGAACTTTAATTACAACCTTTACATAACTTCAGAGATTGTTTGAGAAGTCCTGCCCAGTCTTCCTCTCAAGGAAGTCAGTCTTAGACTCTAGTATTCATGCTGCCAAAACTAATGAGGTAGAGAAAATGCCGGCAACTTCCATTCCCCAAATGAATTGGTTGGAGTCATTGTTGAAGCCCTTTCCTAAAGATCTGAGCATCTGAAAGTACTCAGTCATCCCTTCACTGAGGGTCTAGGCATCTCATCTCCTTTCTTGAACTCTTTTCTCCAGACATAACATGGAAGTGACCTCTAAGTCATTTGGATACATATTTGCCAAACCTTTTCTTACAGAAAACAGTTAAAACCCCCTGTGTCTTACGCAATTTGGCGTATAAAAAACAAATTCATTAAAACCTAGAGATAAAATTAAGTTCCTAACCTCACAAAACACATTCTTTATGGTTCATTGTGATTCTAAAATTTTATTGTGCTTCAGATTTACCTAGGAAGGTAAATAAAAACGAAGGCTTTGCCCTCAGAGATCCACACACAGTAGTTCTTGGCGGAGGCTAAGGAATTGACGTCGTTAATCAAACTTTTTGCATTTTTTACTGTAAATAGTCTGTGGATCAACACTTGGTGAATATTACTTCATGTTATACATCCCATAATTGTGGAGGTAGAATATCTGGTAGGATATTAATGTTGACATCTACTTGTGAAAGTATTACATATTTTAGAATGATATATTTAGAATGGATGTATGCATTCGAGGGACATAAAGTAAGACAGAGTGTAAGGAAGAAATATTATTAAACATACTTTGGCCATATATGTCCTTAGAAAATTATCTTTATAATAGGTATTGGGTTATTTCCAATTCCAAGACCAGCAGTACTGGTTGATATCCCCATTGATATAACACTCAAAATTAATATGGTCTTACTAGATTGATATTTAGAGAAAAATTATGCTTGGTGGATAATTTCAGATCTAAAATGATATCCATGTCCCTTTATGCAAAAAAAAAGGTGTTAATAGAAAAATTGAATTTGTTCTCCAACCGCTTTCAAGACTAAAATTAACTTCAAAAATGGAAGGAAGGGTTTTTTTGGTTGTTGTTAAATGACAGATAAAACATGCACCTTAGCTTTCACCTTTTCTCCAACAACTCAAGTGCAGATAAGGCCAATGGAAAATTTGGTAGGCATGACAATAGGAAAAAAGAATGAGGTGGGGCACGTGACAGCAGTGACTTTAAGAAAAGAGGATGAGGGTTTCCCCTGGTGGCGCAGTGGTTGAGAGTCCGGCTGCCGATGCGGGGGACACGGGTTCGTGCTCCAGTGTGGGAAGATCCCACATGCCACGGAGCAGCTGGGCCCGTGAGCCATGGCCGCTGGGCCTGCGCGTCCGGAGCCTGTGCTCCGCAACGGGAGAGGCCACAGCAGTGAGAGGCCCGGGTACCGCAAAAAAAAAAAAAAAAAAAGAGGATGAGAGAGGGCTTAGCTGACATTTGGAAGGCTGAAAACCACAGAGGTAAATGATAACAGATTTAGCAAAGCAAGAAAGCTAGATCCTAAACTGGAGTAAAGAAGACTGAGAGAAAATTTAATCTACAGGAAACACCCCCAAAGTTTGGGAATTGGGAGTACCAGATTCTCTGAAATTGGGCTAAGGTGGGGCTAACATAAGAAGATTGCTTGGAATTCTGTTTAAGAAGTAATTAGATAGATAAACAGCAAGGTCCTACTGTATAGCACAGGTAACTATATTCGATACCTTGTAATAACCTATAATGGAAAAGAATCTGAAAGAGCATGTATGTATAACTGAATCACTTTGCTATACACCAGAACCTAACACAACATTGTAAATCAACTCTACTTCAATAAAACAAAAAGTAATTAGAACATCAGACTCTCCCTTCTCTACAACCAGATGTCTGCCACTTTGTATATCATCAGAAGAGTTAAGGTTTATTACCTGTAGAGGATAAAGCAGAGACTTTCTGACTGGGGAATACCAGGCACAGTTGAGAGAGAGGATAAATCTTCTAAAAAATCTGGTGATAAAGAGAAATTTTACTAGAGCATGTTGAAATTCTAGCTCTCCTCCCCCCTGGGCTCTCAGAGCCTGGCACTAAGCTATACCTAACATAAAAAGATTGAAATAATCTTTTGTGATTAATGAGACCAGCCCAAAGGTAAGATCCTATACTTCCTTAGAAAGTTGCCAAACAAAACCACCCTGTGGGCCTATAGATGAAAACTTGGAGCTTCTAATCAACTTTTTAATGTCCCAGTCTTATATATGAGCAGATAGCCTTGAGTCTCACCAGGTAGTTGAGGAAAGACTTTAGTGACGAATCCAAATTACTATAAAAAAGCAAGTTAGGGAACATAGAGGTTATGCAGAAGCAATAAAACTAAACAAAAAAGTTCATTCATATCCTCAGAGATAATTCATTGACTTCTTATGGCAGTCATGAAGCAACAAAAAAATACTATTTTTTAAAATTAGAGAAAAAAGAGCTTTTTACATTAAACACGTGACAGTTGAAAAACAATCAGTAGATGAGTTGGACATAGGATTAAGGAAATCTCAGTGAAAGGAAAACAAAGAGACAGATGGAGACAAACAGAAAACAGAGAAGAGGAAATAATTAATAAAATAATTAATGTTTCCCCAGATGGAAAGGTTAGTATAAAAGCTGAAAAGACTCAATCTAAAACACAGTATTGTTCAGTTTCAAAGTACTGGGACCAAAGGAAGATCCCAGGGACTTCCAGAGAAAAAGCATAGTTTCACACAAAGAGCAGGTGTCAGAATGGCTTTGGACTTCTCATTAGCAGTGCTAAGCTAGAAGACAATAAACCGATTTCTTCCAAGTTCTGAGGCAAAATCATTTCCAGCCCTGAATTCTGTGCCTAGACCAATTATCAATTAAATGAAAGGGTAGAAGTAACATCTCACAAATTTTGCTTCCCTTTGCACACTTTCTCAGGAAGATACCAAGGACGTATTTTACTACCAAGACAAGAGAGTAAACCAAGAAAGTGAAAGCCTTGGGATCCCGGAAACCAGTCTTCAACATGAGAGAGAGGGAAGGGAATTCCTAGGTGATTGTGCAGAGAGATCCCCAAGTAATATTTGTGTAGCTGACCTAGAGCAGGTCAGATGGTGAGATTTATTCAAGAAGATAAAGTTGATTTTAATGTATTGAGAGGAGATTGATAACAACTGCGAAAAAGTTCCGAGATGCAGCAGTGAGAAGTACATAGAAGAAACAACAAGAAGGTAATTACTCCAGAGAGGGGAGAATTATGAAATCATAATAATTATATGGTTCAGTTGTCAAAAATATTTATATAGTTATAATAATGTAATAACCAAATACTGACTTAACAAAAGCACAATTTCAGTATATTGGAAGAAAGAGAATACTAGGTATGCATGTGCACGATGTGGGTTGCTACGGTAGGATGAGAGACAGATGATAATAGATATTTCTCCAAGGAAGATATGCAGGCGTCCAATAAGCACATGAAAAGATGCTCAACATAGTTAGTCATCAGGGAAATGCAAATTAAAACCCTGGTGGCGCAGTGGTTGAGAGTCCGCCTGCCGATGCGGGGGACGCGGGTTCGTGCCCCGGTCCGGGAGGATTCCACATGCCGCGGAGCGGCTGGGCCCGTGAGCCATGGCCGCTGAGCCTGCGCGTCCGGAGCCTGTGCTCCGCAGCGGGAGAGGCCACAACAGTGAGAGGCCTGCATACCGCAAAAAACAAAAAACAAAAAACACCGCAATGAGATAATACTTCATACCCACTAGGATGGCTAGAATCAAAAAGTCAGAAAACAAGTGCTGGCAAGGATGTGGAGAAATCAGAACTCTCATACACTGCTGATGGGAATGTAAAATGGTGCAGCTGCTTTGGAAGACAGCTGACAGTAACTCAAATGATTAGACATAGAGTTATCATATGACCCAGCAGTTCTACTAGGTATATACCCCAAAGAAATGAAAGCACATGTCCACACAGAAACTTGTGCACAAATGTTTATAGTAGCATTATTCATAAGAGCCAAAAGGTGGAAACATCCCAAATGGCCATCAACAGAAGAATGGATAAACTAAATGTGGTATATTTGTACAACGGAACAAAGTACTGATACATGCTACCACCTCGATGAACCTTAAAAACATGCTTAGTGAAGAAAGCCAGTCACAAAAGTTCACATATTGTATGATTTCATTCATAAGAAAGTCCAGAATAGGGAAATTTACAGACACAGAAAGTAGATTAGTGGTTGTTTAGAGCTGGTGGGTAACGGGGTAGAGGAGGGAGCAGGGCTAGAGGGGTGATAGCTAAAGGGTATGGGTTTCATTCTGAGGGAATGAAACTGTTCCCGACTTGACTGTGGTGATGGTTGTGTTTATCTGTGAATATACTAAACCCCATTTAATTATACACTTTACATGGGATTGATTGTATTGTATTTAATTGTATGGGATGTGAATTATACCTCAATAAAGCTGCTTAAAAGAAATATTAAGAAGCAGGAAAATGACCATATTGTTTAGAGATTTGAAGATAAACATGAAAAAAGTTGTAGCATAAAAGTGATTGCCTGTAAGGCAGAGTTCCTCAGCATGGGCATGATTGACATTTGGGCCGGATCATTCTTTGTTGTGCAGAGCTGTCCTATACATTGTGGAACGTTTCAAAGCATCACTGGCCTCTACCCACTAGATATTAATAGTAGCCCTCTCTCCCCCCATTTGTGATAACCAAATGTGTCTCTAGACGTTACCAAATGGCCACTGGAGGGGTGGGAGCGGGGGCTTGGTTTACCCTAGATAAGAACCCCTGCTCTACAGATTGGGAATTGGAGTGGGAGAGCTGCAATGTGGAGGCATGGCTATTTTTCATAACAAATACTGAAGAACTGTTTGATTATTTAAACTGTGAACATGTATGTCTTAGTTTGGACTGCTATAACAGAAAACCACAGACAGGATAGATTAAGAACAGAAATTTATTAATTTCTCACAGTTCTGGAGGCGATCAAGATTTGGTTTCTGGTGAGCACTTTCTTCCTGGCTTTTAGTTGTTTCCTTCTCTCTGTGTCCCCTTACATGGTGAGAGGTAGGAGGGAGATGATCTCTCACTTTCTCTTCTTCTTCTTCATTTTTTTAATGCTACTTTTTAAAAAATTGAAGTATAGTTGAGTTACAATGTTTCAGGGGTACAGCAAAATGATTCAGTTATATATATATATTCTTTTTCAGATTCTTTTCCCTTATAGGTTATTACAAGATATTGAATTAGTTCCCTGTGCTGTACAGTCGGTCCTTGTTGTTTATCTCTTTCTCTTTTCTTATAAGGCCACCAATTCTACTGGATTAAGGCCCACTCTTATCAGCTCCTCTAACTTAATTACCTCCCAAAAGCTCTGTGTCCACATAAGTCACATCAGGGGTGAGGGTTTCAACATATGAATTTTGGGGTGGGGGGACAAAATTCAATCTAAAGCAATGTATAACTTTGAATAAAACAGAAACTAAATACTAGACATTTGCACAGAAAACCTGTGATAAAATTAGCCATAATAGTTATTTCTTTGCCAGGTTGCCAAAGAGGTCACTGTCACTGGGGATATTATTAACTATAATAGGAATACTGTTTTTTTGTTGTTGTATTGTTTCTGGGTGTTTATATTCATTTGGCAATAATATGCCCAAGTTGTATTTGTGGTGGTTTTTTAAACTACCTCAGTTCAACTGGTTATTAGATAACTGTTTTATAGGCAAGATTTTTTTTTTTTATTACTTGCTTTACTTGTTTTGTTTTCCTTTAGGTGGCCTTGGCCATAAATATTTACCATAATTTTCAAATGATTCTGGAGAAAAAGTGCCATATAAATGAAACATTAACCTAATCGTTCTTAAAGCACTTTCATATCAGGACTGAAATATATAGGTAATTACATTATTTTTATAAATTGTTATTCGAAGCCCTAAATATGATATTCGTAACAGATATTAGTTTTAATTAATCTAAGATGCACTCCTGGTAAACTAAAATCATTCGATGTTGTGGTTATTTCCCTATTACGTTCAATCCTTTGAACAGAGATTCAGTTTAAAGATTTTATTTGGTCAATTCGTTAAAAAGAATCAAATCTTCTTAATCAAAGTGATTGAAGCTTTATTTCGATTTTTAACAAATAACTAATCTTGGTTTTACTATGTACATTCATCTACGTATTAAAAAAAACAGAGTAGGTACTTTTGAATTACCCCATTTATCAAGCTGACATTTTGGCTGCTTCACAAAAAAAGCAGATTCCATCACTGGTGTATATAGAGGCAAATTCAAGTCAAATCAGTTCTTCCACTTGGGGATGTTTGATTAATGAGATCCTGCTTGGTTTTATTAATCTTTCTGCATTCTTCACATCTCACTTTTGACACATAACCATTCTCTTTGGAAACCACCTTTATTTACTTTATAATGCAGATTTAACCATAATTTAGGTTTGGAAATTTTTTCTTTTAGAAATCTTCTCATAAGCCTTATAGGACCTTTATTTCTAAGCTATGTACATTTACCTACTATACTACATGTTGTGAAGATCTTCCTATTTTCTTCTAACCTCAGTTAATAAAACCCAGCTGGTGAATAAAACATTAAAATAATTAACTGAGACCTTTTGCCTGAAGCATATTTTTCTTATCATACCTTTTAGAATATGAAAAGATATAAAAAGTCACCTTTAAATTATAGCATCAGACCAGTAGGGCTTTAGTAATCATTCTCAAGGTCAACAACAGGTTTTTCAGTGCTGTCTTTGAAGCAAGCATGAATAGAATCTAAGTTGCCATTAAGAACTGTATGGTTGCTATGTTTACTTAAAGCAAAACATATTTGATGGATAGATGAATAGTGTAAATGTTTACTGTGTCAGTTTGATGAATGAATTAAGCATTACCTGCTGAAAAAAGAAAAAAGCTTTACTTTTTTTACTGGTCTCTTGACCACCTTTAATGGGCTTGCTGCTTATTTTATGCACCGTCAAAAGCACAGCAGCTTCAGGCAGGAAGCATGGTTGACCCACACCACCACCTCTCCTTAGAGAACAGAGGAAAGCCACCTTTAGGTGGAGCCAGAATGCCCACTGAATACAGTCCAGAGTTATGAAATCCTCTGATGAGACTCAGGCAGGAGTCTTTAATCTAAAAATAGGAAGATTATAAATTCCAGCAGTTTCATAGTCAAAGAGAAGCAAAGGCTAAGTGTACGTTTAGCAGATTCCCAGGGAACATCAACTATTGGAGCCTAGAAATGCACAAGGAACAAGACAGTTTCATCCCTGCCTAATGTGCTCTGTTTTCAAAGTTTCAGAACCCAGCTGGAGACTTGATCAGAAAAAAGGGTCACTCCTACATGGAAATGGTTCATTACTGCCCCTGGGATAAAATCCAGTCCTTAGCTTAACATTCAAGACCATTCAAGATTTGCATCCTGATTCTTTTCTAACCTCTTTGCTTCTGCCCCCAGTTCCACCCCTCCTAAGTTAAAATACTTGTTTTAAAAAAGGGGGGTAGGCAGACTTTCTCTAGGTCAGATAAGAAATAGCTTAGACTTTGCGAGTCCTACTGTCTCTGTCACATTGACTCAATTCTGCCACTATTGCAGGAAAGCAGCCATGGATAACAAATGAAAAAGTGGGTGCGGGTGTGCACCAGTACAACTTTATCAAAACAGATGGCGGATCTGATTTGGTCCATGGGTCATAGTTTGCCAACTCCTGCTGTACCTCAGTTGGCTTACAAATTGTGAGTTTAATAGAGTGTGCAATCAATTTTGTAGGTCACAGGATTTAGGATTTACTTTAAACCTTAAATCCCACAACCATTGTTTTTTTACAAATGGCGAACTCCGATCTTCATGAAGGGCTTATCGGTAGGATTTCTGGTAGCGCATACGGGCACCCGGGCCTCCGAACTGTTTGAATTAGCAGCGACAGGGGGCAGCCACCAGCAGGGTTCGGTCTTACTGAAGGGGGATGGCTTTGATCTTCTTGGAAGCCTCATCCGCGAATTTCTAGTACTACGCCACCAGGGCTTTGGAGATGGACTGGCAGATTGGGTAAATCTGGGTCACGAGACCACTACCGTTTACGCCGACACGCACGACCACGCCCCCGAATCGCTCTTTCAGAAGCAGAAGCGGTTCCGGTCGTTGCTTTGCGGCAGCCTGTTTCACCTCAGTGAGCTCTTGGCCCGGTTTGCAGCGAGAGACGGAGGCTGTGGCCTTTTCCTTGTGTCGGACGACTGCACAGACTGCAGAGGGCTGCACGGCTGCGGACGTAGACAAGAGTTCCTCACTGGGCAGCGCCGCAACGGGAAAAGGCCAGTTTTGTTGTTTAATAGATGCTTGTTTTTATTACTGTTTAACATTGTTTTAAAAATTCTGGGTAATACAGTAAAACAAGAAACAAAATTAAGAAATATAGTGATTTTAAATGAAGAGAGAACTATTATTATTTACAAGTGATAAAACCATATTCCTCAAAAATCCAAGAGGGTCACCTGAAAATCCTTTAGAAAGGTGGTTCCCAGAGGTATTTACACATTGGAATCACCTGGGCAATTCCAAAAAGAATCGCCAAAAACAAACCAAAAAACCCACAATAAAACCCCACAAAAAGCGAAAACAACTAGATGCCTGAGTCTTACTCCAAAAGATTGGGATTTAATTGGTCCAGCCGGTGTTTTGTTTTGTTTTTTTTAATATGGGATAAAATAAATCAGAAAATATCAGTGCATACTGCATATAGTAAGTATTGTTTTGTGAAACCTTGTTTTCGGATATATGACATGAACCTGTCTAATGGCTCCGAAGTGAAATCTGTTTGTTACCGGTGGACGTGGTCTCAAAAGTTTGAAAGCTGCCCTGAATTACCTAGAATTGCCAGCATAGGTTTAAAAGGGGAGCTGCCTTGTCTTTCCTTGGAGTATGTTACATAGAACAGTATTGAGTTGTCAGTACCACTTGGAGTAAAGAGAACTCCAGAGGCAAGAAGCCCTTGCAGAAACGCAGTCGTGGGTATTAGCAAGGAGAGTGAGCTCCTCTTTAGGACAGTAGGAAGGACCTATGGCAGTAGGGAAGGACCTTACCCAGCCCCAGTGCCTCTGCCATCTGAGGACAAGAGTTCCAGTAACTCCCTACTTTTTCTTCTCCTGCTCCTTTTTAATTATTCAAATCTCAGTTAAGCATAGTAACAAAAGGAAAGGAAGTTTCAGCTGGAGGTAACTTCCCAGTAGAGTGCAATAGCGCAGGCTGAGGCAGTAGGGGCTGTGGAGTCTCAAATGAAGGATCTGTGTAGCATTTAACTGTTCCTCTTCTGCCTCTGGAACTTGCTTGTTTTCTTTCCACTTGTGACTTAAACATAAATTGAAGTGAGAAAGGGGAGGTTCCCTTTTAGGTTGTAAATCCTGGGACTGTACATGATGCCCTAGGGAAATTCAGGTAGAGGCAGTTAAACAGGTGGAGGGGGAGGAGGGAAACATACAGAAGGAAGTGGTTGGCGAACAGCTTATTGGTATAGTTATTTCTGTTTGAGGGCTGGAGAAATCCTAGATGTTTGTAGGGGGTGAATGAGAAAACCATGTAAAATTAATCAATTTATGTTCAGGATTTAATATGCATCTTCATTAAAGTTATAAGACAGAAGTTCTGATGAGAGTTCCTTACATTACAGATCACATGGTAGTTCATTAACAAATGAACATAAATAGTCAAAGCAAGACTGTAGCCTCACATTTATTGCATTTTGTTTTTTCAAACAGATCATAATTTTACCTAGGTTTTATCTGAAAACTGAAAAGGACTTCAAAATTATATACAATCATCTGTCCCCTTTTAGGGTATTTATTTTCTTATGAAACACAAGTATTGAAAGTAAGTTAGTCACAATAGGTGCAGAGAAGAAACTGATCCCAGGTTTCAAGATTCCTGGTTAGATTGTTTCCATCAGAGCAAATTTCTTTTTCTTCAAAAAGAAAAGGTTACGCCTTCCTGTATGTTATTATGCCGTCCATTCATGCATTGATTCATTCATCCTTTCAGAAACTGTTTATTGAATTTGTGTTATGTGCCAGTCACTTTACTAAGTGCTTCTGTCTAAAAGTAGAATGAGGGGGACTTGGTGTCTGCCCTCATAAAGTTCATGCTCTAGTTGGGGAGAGAGATGTTAAATCGCTTTGAGAATATTCCTTTCTGGAGAGGAAAGGCAATTGAACACAGGTTTCCTAAATTCTTAAATCTGTCAATGTTGATTAACTCATTTTCTAGAATGTGAGGCTAGCTTCCTTCCTCCATTTTATGTCCTCAAAGAAAAAAGTCAAAGAATATAACAAGAAAAATAAAGATACCTTACATTCTAAAAAGATCCCTGATTTGTATTCTTAAGTGTTATCTTAAGTTTTTGCATTGAAATGTCTCCTTCAGATTTCCTTAATTTGTCCGTGCTTTTATCCAGAAGAAATAATAATCAGCAATACAGGATAATTTTAAAAGTCACGTTTATCACGTGTTGGTTTGAGAGCCAAAAGCCAAATGTTGCATCTCCTGAGGATGCCCATATGGAACAGTGGAATGCAAATATTTATCTTGAAGTTATTTTTATAGGTGCCAACCTTATGTCTTAAGGTGGTTCAGATTAATCCAAGAGAAAATAAATAATTCTTTCCCCCATAATTTTTGCACTAAAAAAGAAGAAAAATATTTGTTAAGTAACATATTTTGGCATCTTTAAATGTATGCATTTTCATACTTAGTGTCTGTTCTAAATTGGGAAATAAATTTTAAATAAGTAAATAAATCTCTTATAAACATGAAACAAAAATATAAATTTTTGAAGACATCTATATTAAGAATATTCCAATCAGGAAGCATAAATACACACAATGACTTGTTGCTTAAAACAAAGTAAGATATAATCATATTCTCAACTTGTTTGCTTTTCTTACAAAATAGAAATAAATATTTATACTGGAATAAACAAAATGGTAACCTTACATTCTTAAAAGTTATAATATTAGGCAGATATTAGGAGAAGTTGATTCTTATATTTTTATTGATTGTGTATGCCAAAATAAAACTTTTCATATAAGTGGGAATACCAAATTTCCTTTCTTTAAGAAAATCCATGGTAATTTCAGGGAAAAATGTTTGTGTGTATTTATAGACATATGTGTGTATAATGTATATATACACACATGAATCCACTGTATATTATATATGTGGAATATATACAACTTATAATAATATACATAATTTAGTATGTATTTAATGTGGAACATATATATTTCCACAGACACATTGGATTTATTTTATACCGACTAGAATCTTGAATTAAAAATATATGTCTTGGAAATTGTTCCACATACGACAAATAAAACTTCCTCCTACTTTTTAATGGCTATATAGTGTTCCATGTTATGATTCTTCCATGATTTATTTAACCAGCCCCAGTTGAAAGGTACAATATTAACTTTAGAGCTCAGGAAAGAAAGAAGAATTAGAGAAGTTAATGCATCGCTGAGTGCACTGCATCAGTGAAATGGCAAAACGTGCTGACCTAGAGAAATTGTGCGATTTCCCGATTTGTGGTCATATAAGCAAAAATGTAGAGGCAATGAAACTAAAACACAGAAGACTTAGAAGGAGGCTGACCTGAGCATCAGTAAGCACAGCCCCCAGGGCATTAAGATACGGTTGACATGTCAAATAACTTCTAGGTACATTTTTAAAGTTCACTTAGGCAACTGGGTGGTTTGGTTTTGTATAACACAACTACTGTGTGACCCATCATTCTGTTTTTCAGTGGAATTATTATTCATGTGTTTATACAGTGTTGTCTGATTTTTATGTTTTGTAGCATATTATTTGATATCTCATAAGAAGTCTAAAGTTAGACAAAGTAGATTGCTCATGTTACAGAGGAGAAGTTGAAGCTTAAAAGTTAGATGATGTGCCTAAGGCAGCAGAGACAAAAAGCATCAGGACTGGACTGGAAAAGTCCATAAAGAAAATCTCCGCGTTGGTTGTGATACTGCCTCTCAACCGATAAATACATTCTTTTAGTTTAAATTGTAAATATTTTGTACAATGCTAATTTCTTCCACTAGGATATCATGGTCATTTTTATTTAGTGCTATTTTGAAAATCAGAAAAAACAAAAAAGAAGTGAGGTATTTTGATCTCTTTGAAAGACTGAGAAACACCCTGTGAATAATGCTTATTTAGTTTCAGGTTAAAATGGCAGTATTTTCTATGGAAGCGTAACCCAAACAACTATCATAAAAGTATTATACTTCTGAATATAGGATTTAGTAAATATTAAAAACATTTATCCAAAATAAATATTTAAAGTATCTCATAAATCAACATGAACATTTTCCCTTAAAGCGATGCAAATTGATATGTGTAATTGGTATGCTCTCTTGTTCATCTCTTGGGGATAATGAAAAGAAAAAAAAAATTCAGGGAGGACAACTCTTGTGCCAATAACTATACTGTAGAGTAGTTTAGAGGGACCAAAATGATTTAGAGATGTGGAAATCAGGACCATAAAAATTAAAGTAACTAGGATAACTAGGATTAATTTTACAAGAAGGAAAAAAAGAGTGCGAATGCAGTACTGCAATGAAATATAGGAGAGCACTTTGTAGAATAAAAGAATGAACACAGAGTGACCCTTTGCTTCTGTTTATCATTTGATAGAGTTGCATCCCATTTATACTGACATATTTTATATCATCTGTAGGGTTTCTGTCCCGATGGAAATTTGAAACGTTGGGATTAATAGTGGGGAGTATTACAGGCTGGGTTCCCTGAGAAGCAGACTCTGAGAGAGATTAGCATTCAGGGAGTTTATTAGAGAGTGCTTTTCGGAGGGACACATATGGAAGGGAAGGGGGAAACCAAGAGTGGGCGGTCAGAGAAGGTTGGATGGAGATGCAGTCTCAACTGTGACCTCAGCCTGATGTGGGAGGAGCTCTGAGACTGGGATGATCTTTCAGAGTCAACCTGCATTTTACCCCTGCATGGGTCAGGCATAGGGTAGAGGCCACCCTGGGAAGGGGCTGGACCTTGGGCGAAGTGGCTCCCTTTCTCTCTAGCTGAGAGAGTTCCTGGATGGGCTGATTGCTGAACTCTGTTGGCAGCATGCTCAACAACTGTGGAAGTAAATTCCTTTCTTCCGAAAAGAAGGTGTCCCCAGTGCACGTCGCAGCGCTTATTGTCACAACTGAAGCAGAGAAGGAAGGAGTAAGGTTGTTTGTTAAGGCCTGGAGTTGAGATTGGTAAAGGAGACATCAGGCAGGAGAGCTGAGACACTGGGGACTGAAATTCTACAGGTGACAAATACTTTTGAAGAAATAAGTCCTGTTATTTTTTATGAGCAAGTCATTGACTAGTTATCGTCTATGTGTATAAAGATAATATTAAGAACATATATATCTTATATTTGTTTATGGTGAGATGCAGTGTTGCAGAGTGGTTCAGAAGACACATTTTGAGCCAGAATAAGCTGGTTTATATTTCAACTCTGCTACTGGTTGTTTAAGACCTTTTACAAGTTAAACTTTCCATTCAGTTTTCTAAACTGTAAAATGGAGAAAATAATATGACCCGCCCTGTAGGGCTATTGTAGAGAATAAGCAAGTTAATACCTCTGAAGCCCTTAGAATAGTGACAGGAAGCTTGTAGTAAGCAATTCACAACATGAACTCTGTATCCGTGTCTTTTGAAATGTAAGTTCAGGTGAACAGAGACTTTATCCCTTCTGCTCACTGCGTTATTCCCAGGACCTAGAAAAGTTGGCAGCACATAGTAGGTATGGATGAATAAAACCTGAATTCAAACCTGATAAGGTGTTTATACATATTGAAAAATACCTATATTTAATAATTTTAAGTAATAATTTTTAGGATGTAAGTAAGTATGTTGATCTTATTTTGAAAACTACATGACTAAGTTTCAAGATAATGTCTTTATCTTTTACAATTTACTTGAAACTTTAAAGTCATGAAGCAGGATACTAAAAATGTACCAAAAATGGCAATTCTTTCCAATTATGCTAATTTGAATTAATTTTTTTCTTTCTATATTTTTGTCCTAATATATAATGAAAAAGTTTGAAGAAGATACATAACATTTTATCTGTAATGTCTGTCTGTATAATGTTTTTCTCAATCAAATCTAGTTTACTCTTTTGGTTTTCATTCATTTTTTAAAACATTTAATTAAGAGCCAATTTACAATGACTTCTCTTTCCTTACCTCTTGGAAACTTCTACCTAGAATAGGACATCTGATCATATATTGTGTTTGGCAGACATCTTCTGGGAACCCATCCCTATGATGAAACCCGCTGTGGGAGACACAAATGTGAATGTACCTTCTATCTGTTCAGAGGACCCATGACTTAGCAGGTGAAGATGAATGAGGGCTGGGATGTGGTAAGAAAGAACTACTACGTATGGACTAGTCATAGAATTAGCCAACAGGAACTGGCAGGTGGGACTAAGGTGCATCTTTTTTTTTGAACATGTTTAAAACCATTCAGTTTTATTAATTAACATATATTAAGTTCACAGGCAGTCTAAATGAGGCCTTTCACAGTGCACTGCATGATACTAGATAAAAATACAGATTACAAGAAATCAGAAGCATTCTTCTGATATAATGATCTGAGAATTGTGATTTCTATGGTTTACAAAACAGAGGCTAATTCTTTATTAAACGTGGATGCAGGGCATCTTTGAAGGTCCTATCCTAGCAGCAGGACATCTGATATTAAAAGTTTCTACTCTAATATGTAGTGGTAGAAAAGCAACCCACCTTGCTTAAGAATTTCCAAGCCATTCTTACTTGAGTAGTTATCATAATAGTGTTACTGAACGCCAAGTTCCTGTGCCTGACGTACAGTGAGGCCAAACAAATTGAAAACGTCAGAGTTTGGAGTAGAGAAGGACCATGCAAGGAGTCGGGTGGCTAGTGCTCCCCAAAACCCTGAATTCCCTGAAGCTGTTTGAGCAAAGCATTTTAAAGGCAAGGTGAGGGAGGGGCGTGGTTGGTTGTTGCGAACTTCTTGGTGTAGGAATCCTTTGTTCTTACAGCTGTCCATGTAAGTCAGGTCACTGATGTTCCTATAAACCTCCAACAAGACAAGTGTTATTCTCTGTTCTGCAGCTTTTTATCTCTCTGTGAATGGAAAAGTGTTATACCCTTAAAGGTCAAAGCCTTGAGAATGGGCTATCCTGTATATTTCAGGCTATAGGCAACATTCTTTTTTAAAAAAAAATTATTATTTTTGGGGGGCTGTGTCGGGTCTTAGTTGCGACATGTGGGATCTTTCCTTGTGGCCTGTGGGCTCTTCATTGTGGTGTGCAGGCTTCTCTCTAGCTGTGGCATGTGGGCTTCTCTCCAGTTGTGGTGCGCGGGCTCCAGAGTGCATGGGCTTTGTAGTTTGTGGCACGTGGGCTCTCTAGTTGAGGTGCGCCGGTTCAGTAGTTGCTGTGTGCAGGCCTAGTTGCCTCGTGGCATGTGGGATCTTAGTTCCCTGACCAGGGATCAAACCCGCGTCCCCTGCATTGGAGGGCAGATTCTTTACCATTGGAGCACCCGGGAAATCCCAACATTCTTAACTGATAGCAAAAGCAATAGAATACAAAGGTTAAAGTAAAAGAAACAGCCCTAATACGGAGTCATATTTGTTCTTCCCTATTACAGTAGCACTTTCAGATCACCAACCAGAAAGTGTGTCGGTTCCTAGTATTTTTATTGTGTGTGTGTGGTACGTGGGCCTCTCACTGTTGTGGCCTCTCCCGTTGTGGAGCACAGGCTCCGGACACGCAGGCTCAGCGGCCATGGCTCACGGGCCCAGCTGCTTCGCGGCATGTGGGATCTTCTCGGACCGGGGCACAAACCCGTGTCCCCTGTATCAGCAGGCGGACTCTCAACCACTGCGCCACCAGGGAAGCCCCGCTTCCTCGTATTTTTAAAGAAAGTCTTGGACATCTAGATAATCTCAAATAAACAATCTTTTCCTTTTGCCCATCCAGTAGACGGGGATGTGGTAGTCGTGGTCCCATTTCCCTTTTCAGCTGAGGGTAAGTCCTTTTCTTTAGGGAGCTGCTCCTGAGTCCATGTACTTATGGAGAGGCTGACTTTCATGACATCTAAAAATCTCTCCACTATTTTTGACTTATTGGTCCATCACAGTACTCTATGCCCCTAAATACAAATTAGTTTCAGAGGGTGAGCATGAGATGCATGTCAGGATAATCAGAGTTATAACCCTTAATTCTTTGAAATTGTGGTGGAAGAGTAGTTTTCTGTGGGTTGCAAAGGGTCTCTCTAGATACAGTCCAGCCTTGGGCCTGATTGCAGCTCTTCTCCATCATACCGAGTGGGTCTGACAACAGCTGGAGAGAGGAAAATAAAATCAGAAATGAATGTGTAGGGGGAGAGGAAAAAAGAGAAAGAGAGCACTAGTGTAGAGTCCCTGATTTCAATCCCTAAAGCTCCTATTCCTTTGACGTTGAGAATTACCCCAATATACTTAACAATCACGTGAATCCTTTTTTTAAAAAATACGCCAATTAAGATTGAATTTCTATCACTGAGAAAATACTAAAACTTGCTTTCTGCTTCTATATCCCTGCCTAGTATTTCTGTTCCATGGATTCCTGACACACTGGTGGGTCTTTATCACACTGTTGAGTTTTCTCCTGACCCCTTTCCAGGTAATAGTAAATTCTAGATCTACTAGCTGGAGTCCAGTAGTGAATGGTCTGATCACCTGGAACAGCCACCTACCTAACCACAGCTTAGTCTAGGATTAAAAACCCTTTGTATTGCATAGATCACCTGTCGGCACAAAATGTTTGTGAATCTTTTTGAAGGCAGGATCTAGTTTCTTCATGAGAAATTGAACCTCTTTACCATATACTCATATATTGATATTATTTTGTAAAACATATTTACTGGTTTTTGACAGAGCTCAATTTTCTACCAGTTATCTAGAGTATGGAAAGAAGTTATTAACTCTTATATACCTTGGAAAATGGCTTTCTGAATCACTCACCCTTAGCAGGAAAGTAAAGTCACAGGCAAACAAAAACAGATATGTTGAGGAAACCACTACAGTACAGTTTTAGGCCGTAGAATATGCCAAGTTACACTGCTCCGTGGTAGAGGAGAAATAGCCTTTCTTCCCTTTGATCAGGAATATAATTTTCTAGTTATTTGAAGAGCTGCTTCTACCGGCAGTTATAAAATTCTTTAGTTACTATTTAAAACACTCATGTTACATTCCAGTGACCACTATGTGAATGATTTGAAATACTCTACCAAAAAGATAACTCTTCATGAGGGTAGAATAGGCAACTTGAGTGCTCTTCTATTCTCAGACCATGTTTGGAAGATTTTTGTAAGGACATAACACTCTCATTATCTAAAAAGTATTTACTTCTCCACTTGAGTGTATTTTTCACATTTTTAAGCCCTTTTACAGTATGGTTCATTAAAAAAAATTGTTTTAAAGACTCTCTGAAGATAGAGAAGGGTAATAAATCACTGCAATTTCATTTGTATTTTATTATATCTTATCCTTCTAATAGTCTCTGAAAATGTATTTGTTTTAAAGATTTTTTTAAAAAAGAACTTTAAAAAATCATGTTAGATATTTATTTTATAGGTGATACATTGCAAATGCAGTTTAAGCAAAAACGTTAAAACAGTTAAATATCTGGATAGGAGTAGCTTTTATAATGAGTCTTGGGTTTTACTTATTCAGCCTTTTTCTTTGCCTTTATGGATTATTGAGTGAGTATTTAATAAGAAAATGAATAGGGAATTGATTTAATTATGAAGGAAGTTTGGCTATAATATTTATCTATGACAAACTTTATGCTTTGATAATAATATCTTATAGTTTGTAGTTAGCAGTTTATTCCTTCACCCATTTTCAAGGCCCAGTTGGTGGTTCACGCTAGTTAGTCTTAAACTATGTCCTCAGTTTCAGTAAAGCTCCGATTTGATCCTTGATAATACTGCAGTGCCATTTTGACTTCGGAGAAAGAAATGAAAATATTGGACATTATAGTTGTGATTTTTGATAGTTTTTTCATCCTTCAAGGTGTTTTTAAATTTTTGAGTGTACCTAGTTAGAAACGCTTAAAAGCTCCTTTGCTTAAGATTCGTTTTTACAATGAATATTATATAGAGACTATTTGTACTTCATTTATACTCCATATTTTCATTATGTTAACTTAGATGACAGTTATTTTTGTCTTATCAAAAAGAGCATTATGGGGTCTTCCCTGGTGGTGCAGTGGTTGAGAGTCTGCCTGCCGATGCAGGGGACACGGGTTCGTGCCCCGGGCTGGGAAGATCCCACATGCCGTGGAGCGGCTGGGCCCGTAAGCCATGGCCGCTGAGCCTGCGCGTCCGGAGCCTGTGCTCCGCAATGGGAGAGGCCACAACAGTGAGAGGCCCACATACCGCAAAAAAAAAAAAAAAGAGCATTACAGTAAGAACTATGACAAAAACTATATGTAAGCATATAATTACATAAGTTCAGTAATTAAATATAAATTAGAGAGTCATTTTCATCATATGCGTAGACAGGGGTTATAAGTTGTTTTTCTTTTAAGGGTCCCTGCCTCATCACAACTTATTCTTTTACTTTCTTTCTGTTTTTCTTCTTTTAACCACTCACATCTATATTTACTCAATTCCTTCAGTAGAAAACTTAGGTTCTAGATATAATCACTGTGTAAATTTTTTTTTTTTTTTGCGGTATGTGGGCTTGTCACTTTCGTGGCCTCTCCCGCTGCGGAGCACAGGCTCCGGACGCACAGGCTCAGCGGCCATGGCTCAAGGGTCCAGCCGCTCCAGAGCATGTGGGATCTTCCTGGACCGGGGCACGAACCCGTATCCCCTGCATCGGCAGGCGGACTCTCAACCGCTGCGCCACCAGGGAAGCCCGTCACTGTGTAAATATTTTTATAATAATTTCTACAAATGATATAGTTTGTACCCTCCCATCACTAAAGACCAAAAGTAAAAAAATTTAAAAAACTCATTGAAAGGATTGTGTAAATATTCGTAATATATCTGATTCTGAGAAAAAAAATATATAGTAAAAATGCTGTCTTAGCTCAAGAAATCATTGAAATTATTGGTCTTTGCTACCAACTAAGATTGAACTTTCTAAATTTCAAGGGTGAAATATTTAAACCAAAAGGCTGCTATTTTATGTCTGCCACATGTAGCTTTTCAGTGTTGAAGCACAGATAGATTTGAACGTATATTTCTGAGGTCCTTGCACTAGTTATAACATTGATTCTTGAATACCTGAGGTAATTGGGCGATGTAGGCAGAAGAAGGGAACTAAGCATCATGTCCTCCATAGAATCAGGGCTTAATGATGGAGAGGTTATATAAGTGCGGACTGCCTAGTCTTCCTTTTCGCTCTTTGCCAGCTCACTCCAAGGAAAGAGCGAAGCAAAAGCCTTGGAAGCAGACTACTGGAGGTTGTGTTAATTTTCTAGAGCTACCTTAACAAAGTACCACAAACTGAGTGGCTTTAAACGACAGAAATTTATTCTCTCACAATTCTTGAGGCTAGAAGTCCAAAATTCAGGTGTTGGCAAAGCCATGCTCCCTCTAAAGCATGCAAGGAAGCATCCTTCGTTTCCTCTTCGTCTCATCTGGTAGTTGCTGGTAATCCTTGACATTCCTTGGCTTGCATTCTTCGCCTTCGCTGTCACATGACCTTCTTCCCTGTGTCTCTGTGTCCAAATTTCTCTCCTCTTGTAAGAACGCTAGTCATTGGATAAGAGGCCACCCTACTCCAGTATGACCTAATCTTACTTTGACTACACGTGCAAAATCCTTAATTCCAAATAAGGTCACATTGGAAGCTATCATACTTAAACTCCGAATGTTTAATTAAAAACATAGTCAGATAAAGATCGATAACATATGTGCCTATATTTTCATAAGCTCCCCCATCTTCCTACACCTACCATAAAAGGATTTTAAAGGTACAAACCACTACACAAAAAAAGGGGACAGAAAGCAATAGCAGCTTCATTTTGGAAAATGAATAGCACATGGGTGAGTGTAATTGACTTGGCATAACCAAGAGAACCATATGCTAAGCCCCCAGAAGCCCCAGTGGAGAAATAACCTGATTTATTGCATAGAAGCCCCCAAAGCTTCAGGCATTGGAAGCATCAAGTACGTATGAGAGTGGATTCAAAACTTTGGAAGTCTGTTTAATAAGCATTAAATCCCAAGATCTCCTGTCTCATCCAGCATAACCCTGCCACTTCCTCGCTCATATCTCTGTGAAGATTGAAATGTTTTCTTTGGAGTAGGAAAAACAGAGCATCTCTGCACTGAAGGACTAGACTGAAAGCAGTGGAACCAGATGAAAGACTAAATATTAAGACCAGCAGTGTGCTGGTATATGTTCAACAACCAGCTGTCTACTTGATTTGTAGCATTTACTGATTTCCTTGGTGTAAATAGCACCATCATGCCCAATTTCATGCTATCAACATGATGTCCCTGAATGTAAAGTAGGGAAGATAATGCACATCATCGGTCCTTCCGATTGAGTTCTCACCAGCCCCAGCCCACTATTGATTGAAAACTGCTTGTCCTTCTTCTCCTAAGGCTTTCGATTGCTGGCAGCCCTCCAGGAACACAACTGGAATATTCTTCGTAGAGGAATATGACCACTCTAAAGAAACGTACTGATGCTTGGCCTCCTCAAAGCAACAATCTACCAACTCTCTCTATAGCAAAGGTCTCCAATTGGCAAGGCCTACTCATGTCTTAGAGCCTCCATTCTTAAGCCCCCTCTTAAATATAAACATAGAGTTCAAGACCACTGGGCAGCTGAGGAAAGCTTCTAAAACAAAAAGTGGCGTTCCAAAAAAAAAAACAAAACAAAACAAACCGATAACAAATGAAGGAGCTTGGAGGGAACAGAACCTATGCTGAGAGAAAGAAAAGATCTTCATGAAGATCAGAGAAGATACTGCATTCATGGAACTGGATCACGTACTATTTTTAAAAGGGACAGAAAATAAAACAGCTCCCTGCATTTAAAATCTGAGATGAATAAAAATCATAAAAGGTTTTGAAAATTAAAGTTAAGGAAATATCCTAGATGTAGAGGAAGAAAAGAGAAGATGGATGGAAAAAGTGAGACAACATAAGAAAATTTAGGGGCAACTCAGAAGCTCAAAAAATAAGTATTGAAGAAAGAGAAAATAAGGAATGTGCAAGAGAAGTTATCAATAAAGTCACTGAAGAAAATTTCTTTGTACTTAAAGAAATTATTTCTAGATAGAGAGGGCCCAGTACAATGGATGGAAACAAACTCATAACAAAGCAGGTCATCATAACATTTTAGACCACTGGGAAAAAAATAGAAGACTCTGTGAGGTTCTGGAGAAAATAAGCAGATTGTATGCTTTTCAGAGGTTAGAAATGCTTGGTCCTTCATAGCTTCAACCCTTAAATCCAGGATGCAACAGAAAAATGCATTCAAATTTCAGAGGAGAATATTTTCCAGTGTAGAATTCTATATCTAGCCAAAATATCAATTAACATAGGTGGTTGAATAAATTTTAGACATGCAAGTTTTCAAATAGTTAACCTTGATGTACTATTTCTTAAGAAACTGAAGATGTGCTCACCATAACAGGAGAATAAAGCAACAAAGGGTTAGATCTAGAAACAGGCGATTGAAATCAGGAAGGAGTAAAAGAAATCCCCAGTGAAGAGTGATGGGCCATCTCACAATGAGTGTGTGCACCAAGGGAGGACTGCCAATCCAAGAGGCTTCTGGGCAGAGGGTCCAAGAGAGATTTCTTTGGGGCAGTGAATCTGATGGAGTAGTATTGAAAGAGAAGTAAGACAACTGGTGGAGGGTTGGAGGTTGGATTTGTGATATGCATGTAGAAAATTAATCAGATAAAAAAATCACAGAGAATATTAAATCCAATGATTAAAAGAAAACCAAAAAGAAAGAAAATATATTCCTATTAGGAATAACTTTGTTCTAAGACAAGCTTTAAAAAGCCACAGTTCTGTGTTATGTACAATGACTGGATAAATTCAGAAAACACACCACCTGCTTCTAGGAATGTGGCATGGCCACTGCACAGATTGTGTTCCCTGCATTCCTAGAAGTGCTAACTTGGTGAGTAATGAAAACAACTTGGAATTTTTTTTTCCTTTGAGTAAGAACTCACAGATATCAGACATTTCTCAGCTTTTGGAACTTTAGGTCCAGATTTCCTAGAGATAGTTCTGGCCTTTCTATTTCATTCTGTTGTAGAAGATTTGAGAATATCCTTTCCTTTAATGTACCTCAGGTGAATTCGTAGAAAATAAGTGCATGAGAGATTTTGTAAATTTCTGTACTGACATGACCTCTCTGTTAAGGGGGAAGGAAAGCTATTCCTGCAAGTTATGTAAGTCAGACCTAGGTAAGTAGGAATCAAAAATGTAACTTTTTCCAAAGCTGTGTTCTACTTGTGCAAAGGCAGTTTGCTTGGTTTATGTCATTTATAAAATATTGGGTAACATCATTTTACTTAACACAGAAAATAAAATGTTTCCATAGTTCACTCATGATGAAGCAAATATAATGTTTCTCTTTTATGGGATTTTTAAATGAGATTTTAAAGCATTTTCTCAAAAGAAGTGTGTATGAGTTATTATTTTTTGATTGTATGTTTATTTACTCAAAAATCAGTGACTAGTTAGTTACCTTCTAGGTCTCAGGCAATGGAAATGTAAAGATTACACATGGATTTGCCCTCATAATGGAATTTTTAGTCTTAAAAAAGACAAATACGTCAATGTTATTCCTTGTAATTTGATAAAACTGCTTTTGAAATCATAGATGTAATGTAGGGACAGAAAAAGAAAATACATAGGACGAGAAAGGCCTTAATGATATCTGTGTTTATGAAGACATTGAAGAAGAAAAGTCCAGGGAGACAGAGTGCCTGCCCAGAGAGGGTGAAGAACATCTAAGAAAGTACCAGGAAAACCAAGGGTAGACAGAGTTCAAGATGGCAGAATGGCTCGGGACAAATGCCACTGAAAGGGAAAGACGATCATGACAGGAGAGCTGGTAGTAACTTTGACAGGAGTGAGTTGTTTGATTACCTTCCTGAATGGAGCTTCCATGGATTGGTTGGGTTGAAACACGTTGTAGTGAACTTCTCTATTCACAGGGATTCTGTTACATTTTTTAGAGTACTACCCCTGTGATTCTCTCCCACCTCCATTCACTGACCTCTTTCCTGCATCCTCTCTCCTCCTCAACTAAAAACCAGTTCTCTCCTAGGAACATTCTTCTCTGTGAAAAACACAAGCAGAAACTATTTAGTCTCCAACTCACCAAAAGTTGAAGTCAGGAAGATGGCGGTCAGGCCCCTGAGTCCTGAATAGCACTGCTAAATAAAGAAGGGGCAGAGCCACCCCTGAGTGCATAGTGCGTGCACTGAACGGGAAGCATGGTTGCTCATTTCCCCCCTCACGCTCCCTCTAGCTCTTTTTGCCACTGCCATCTGCCAGCCTTCTGTCTGTTTCCTTGGATTCATCCCCTCTTTATGCTGGTATTGCAGTTATCCTGTGCTGTTCAAGTCTCTGTTACTACTCTATCAAACACCAGAGCCTGACACTTCCCCGCCTTCCCAACTGTATTTCCATCAATCCTGAGAACTGTGCTTTGGGGTTCATTAAGGATAACAGGAGTGTTAGGAAAAAGTAAGAAATAAGGTGAAATCATGTGTCTCAGACAGGCTGAGAAAAGTGAAAGGGAAAAAAAATAAGTCCTTGGTGAGACAGTGAACCGAAGAATGAGGGATTAAGTTTGAATTGCTAAAAGAAAGTCAGCTAGGAGGTTGTCAGTATAAAAGCTGCTAACATTTGACATCTCCTATTTATCCCCATTGTATCTTCTTGGTAGTGTCATAGATGTTATCTCAAGTGCTGTCTGAGGTTGCATTCCCCAGATGACCCTGAGTATTGGGGTGTAAGGGGTTTATTAAGGAAGCACTCCCAGAGGAGACTGGTAAAGTTGAGAGAATCTGGACAAGGAAGTAGGGGAGACAAATAAGGGTAGCGTCAGCCTCATCCCACAGGGAAAATTTAGGTTATACATTAACCCCTAGAGGTACCCCGACTGAAGCAAGGGACCTGGGCTTTCATATCCATGCATCTGTCACATATTGGTCAATGGCTGACTGAAGAAGTGAATTCCGAGGCACTTCTGGTTCTCCATTGCATTGGCAAAACAGCTCCAGTAGCTAAGGACAGTGATCTGAAGACAGCCACAAATACAGGATGTTAGAAATAAAAGTCCACTGAGTTAGAGAAACATACAAAAACAAAAAATGGAGGAAGTGATTTGAGGGGATGTACGTAGAACACTAGCAAGTATCTTTGGCTAAAATTATTGCTCAAGATAGCATTGAAATTTAGGAGAAACCTGATTTATAATTTCTCACGAATCAACCATGATATATCTCTGTGACACTTCTGAGTACTGCATCTTTATAATGCTTCTGTATAAATATCTTTGTAATACTTTCATAGAACACTCATAATTCTTGTCTCTTTCCTGAGTGTCCTCATAGCATTACTCTATTACATAACATGTGGCTTAGTTTTTTTTGTAAAGGTGCCTAATATAGGCTGAATTGTGTACCCCCGCACCCAACACCAAATTCATACGATAAAGCCCTAACCGCCAACGTTGACTGTACCTCATAAGGATATAATTAAAGTTTAGTGAGGTCATAAGAGTGGGGCCATGATAGGATTAGTGTGTTTTAAAGGAGAGACACCAGAGAGCTCACTTGCTCTCTGCCATGTGAGGACACATCGAGAAGGTTACTGTCTAAAAGTCAGGAAGAGGGCCCTCACCAGCACCTCGATCTTGTAGTTCCCAGCCTCTAGAACTGTGAGAAATAAATGTCTAAGCCACCAGGTCTTCGGTGTTTTGTTATAGCAGCTAAAGCAGACTAATACAGTACCACGTGTCTGTACTCGTCTTTAAACTCGTTTAAAAATAAAACTCGTTTAAAAATAAAACTAAAAACAGAATCTAGAGAGAATGTTTCCCCTTTTATCACCATCTTCTCCCTAGCTAGTGAACAACAGTGCACTTTCTTAGTCACGTATAGGTAATTTTCATATGTTCATTGTTATAAACTGTGCCTCTTTAAGATGGAGTTGTGCCTGAATTTGCTCTCCGACCTTTCCAGGCTGAACCTACCTGTTGCCTGCTTGTCTTGGTAAAAGCATTCTTTCAGTGTTTAGAAAGTCAGAACCTGCACCTGGCAGAGACTGGTTTCCAAGGCACTACAGGAAGGAATGTTCCTTGGCAGGGACGGCTACATAGGTCTCTGTAAAACTTCCACTGCCATTTTGTCCATCTATACACAGGACCTAAAAAACCTTAAAAGGTCCAGGTGCTTCCCAGAACAGGACCAAAGCATCTATTAACTGCAGTGAAAGCTTTCTGTTTACGGGCGTGCTGCAGAAGAGCAAGGATCCATGTGACTGACCCCCACATTCACCCCACAACCTAAGGCCCCCTCCTCCTAGAGCCCCACACAGCAGAGCAAGACAGGTTGCTTTTGGGAGCTGGCCAGCAAGACCTGGCAACACTCCAGCTTCTTCTGTAGGGTGGGTGTCTATAACTGGCCAGTCACAAAGAACTTGAACTTGCCAATTTGCTGTGATAGGCAAGGCTAAGTTTGGCTTAAAGTTATCTTTGAGTGGCTATGTCTTTAAATGGACTCAACAATAACTACTATCCTATCTATCCCCTAAACAGTATCTGAATTGGTAATGCTAAATTTGTGTCTTTTTCTTAAATGAAATAGAGGTTAGCAATGCAGTAGAGAGGTAGATTTTGTTCCTCGAGGAGCTTGCCACCCCTTCCTGCTGCAGAGCCAGCCTTGAACTTGTTCTCATGTTCCTTACACTTTGCTCAGCCTCTCTCTGAGCCCACACTTCTCAATTCCTTTCATTTACGACTGGTAGAGTGGCAGTGATGGGAGGTGTCAGAGAAATCAGGTGAACTTTTGTGCTAGCTGATTAAGAGAGAAGAAAGTATAAACGGGAAAGAAAAGAAAACAAAACAAAAAAACTAGCCTTGGTTCTGTTACCAAACATTCTCTCCAAGGTCCTTTCATTGGTGAAGGGGCTTGGTAGCTGAGCTTGGAGCAGCTGTCTGGCCAGGCCCATTCCTGAGATTCCCCCATCTCCTAATGAATGTAATTTTCTAACTGTACTCTCTCAGGCATCACTTGAAAGAAGAGTTGTAAGTGGCACTCAATAAATATTTAAATGCATGCAAGCTCTCTGGTGCAGAATGGTTTTGGAACTTTACCTACATAGAGAGATCAGGAGATTGCCTGAAAGAAGTTAACAGACTAGCAGTGCCAATGCCAGATGAATGTCAAGGCTGATTTTATTCTAAGCCTTCTTCAACTAAAGCTTACATGTTTATTCATCTTCTACATATTTATTGAGCACCTACTATTCAGCAAGCTTTTGGGATTGATTGGCCAGTGTGCTTAGGAGACTTGGATAGCTCAAGCAGCCTGGTTCATGGCCCAATTCGAAACCTTAAAAGTTTGTGACCTTGGGCAAATTTCTTCACCTCTCTATGCGTTGGTTTCCTCTTCTATAGAATGGCAATGATAAGAAAGATACATATCCCATAGGGTGGTTTTGTAGATCACTTGTGTCTGGTACATGGTAGTAGGCCTTCGATGTAATAGCTCTTGTTACCATCTTCATGCAGGTTGTATCCATGCAGAAATCGATCAGATAAAGCTTCCAAGATTCTCATAGTTTGGTGGGGTCCAAAGGAAATTCATGATTAAAACTCAGTGTAATAAGTACTGTAAGAGAAGATGTATTTCAGAGCTGTGACATTCATAGAGGAGCCCCCCCTTCTGAGGAGAGGGGTATGATGTTAGGGTTTGGCATGAGTCTTGAAGGACTTTACCAAGAAGGCAAGACGATGAAGACTACTGAAAAGACACAGAGGCATGAAAAAACGTGGTGCCTTCTAGGCATGTTACATGATTTAGCATATCTACTATGGGAGGGGATGCTGGGAGCGTGTTGGAGAAAGAAGTTGGGGTAATAGAAAGGGCCAGGCCATGCTTAAAAATGTCCATTTTCATTGCAGGACATTAGTCAGATTCCAGAAAGTTTGCCCTAGGTGTAGTGAGAAATATATATTTGAGTTGATATTCTGAAAGCCCAGGCAAGATAGAAATTTATAAGAAAAAAAGAACTGCAGTGGGGAGTTTCATTATGCTGTAAAGCAGGGTTATTGGCCCTGGTGGAAACAATGGCTAAATTCAAGGGCTGTGATGTAATAGAAAGGAGAAGTGAGGAGCTTGCCTGAGAGGGAAGGCTGTGCTAGGATCTCTGGGCATCACTGAGGAAAGGAAGAAGTGGAGACGGACAGGGAAGCATGACCACTGGCATTCACTGACGTCTCCTGTCACACTCTTATCCTCTCTTTTTATTAATGGTCATAGTACTATATTCTCCTGTTCTGCTGCCTTACATAAATCATTTAACTTTATCCTTATGATAACTCCATAGGTAAGTGCTATTATCTTCTTTGAGTGGATGAGGAAACTGACACAAAATGAAGATACGTGCTTTGTCTAAGATCAAATAACTAGTTAGAAGGTGAGCTTAGACTTGAACTCAGGCCAGACTGAAACCAAAAGCGATTTCTATACAGCTTTTCCAATCTGTGAGTCTCTTTTGTGTTTATGTGTCCTCTTACCTTTTTCCAATCTGCAGTTTCAACTACTGGTATTACTGTGACTGCAGATTTCTTTGTACCTTTTCCTTTTCTTACCTGTGAGTTATAAGTGCTCGGTCATCTGCTATGTCTTATTTCTGGGCTAACGAATATATTTGGCAAAACCCACAATTGTTGATTCATGTTCTCCAACTTCAACTGAATCCTTATAGACAGTTTTCTGTATGCGTCTTGTCCATTCTGTAACCTGTTCCCCATGAAATCCATCTCAGATTGAGATTATGGTCCATTCCTGACTCACAGATGTCATACTTTTTTCCTTTCATGAAGAAAACCAAGGCCATGATGTGCATCCGTTCAAATTTTTATTCCTTCTGTATATTGTCTCCTCATTACAACCCACGATACTTTTATGTGCCTCTAATGGAAACAATAGCTTTGGGGTTTCTAAGCTCCCAACGGGATTAACTCTAGTAATTACTTTTTTCACACAGAATCCCCAAACCATTTTCTTGCACCATGGTCCTCATTTACTACTTCTGTCTAAACACATTCTCATTTACCTCAGATCCTGCTAAAAATTTACCTGTGTCCGTTCTCTTTCAAATTGCTTTTGCCTCAGCTCTCCATAGTGGTTAAAAACTGGAAAAATCTCCTTTTCCATTGCATAACAGGTGTATGGGGTGTGTTGCCAGCACCTAAAGTTGGATCTCTAAAGGCGTTTTTTTTTAAATTTACATGTTGATTTTCTCTTCCTCATCCCCTACTTTCCTTTTTCCTTCCTCTGTTTATATAATCTTGCTACTCTAAGCTTCTACTCTCCTTTTCCCTAACCCTCCATTCTTCACGGTAAGGCAAGGGAATAGCTAGTCAAGAAAAATATTCTGTCTCCTTAGAAGTGGGTTTGGTGATAATGGTGAAGTTAGTATTTTTCAGAGATAATGGTGAATTAGTATTTTTTATGTATCCCTGGTTGGAGGGAGTATAGCAAAAGCAGCATTTCCTGGAGTATAATTACAGTTAAATCACAAAATGCGAATCGTTTTTCTTCTTCTGAACTTTGGGGTAAATAAAGTCGATGTATTTAGAATGAGCTCTGGAGGTGACAGTGCTTCATTGCTCGCTTTTCCTCCGCCTCTACAAAGCCAACTTGTTATTTAGAGAGCAGAGTGTGTAAAGGCCACGGAGCAGTCTTTCATGCTCTGTCTAGCATAAGGCAGCTGCCAAAACACATGATTTGGGGCATCAGGGCCATTGCGGAAGTCCTTCCTTGTCAATGCAGATGTTCAACTTAAATGTATGCACTTGTAGACCCTGAAAGGCATAGGGTCACTCTGTTGTAGAGACACTAACGATGTGTGGTGTTTCGTTCATTTTGATACTGACAAGAGTGCATTGAGTTTAAAGTTGTATTCCAGGAAGTAAAACTTTGTATGGAGTGGATGCAGTATTCTGACAGTCACAAATTCCCCTTATACTCTGTACTATATGCTGTATGCTCTATATACTCGACATGCATACATGATGCCTATGATTGTACATTCTTACTTTTATTGCTAAAATTTATTATTGTAGTGAACTGGAAGGTACTGTTAAAATTCAAACTCTCTCAAGCATGTCTGACTTGTGTGATAGTTAAAAACAATGTGGCAGGTGAAGAAAATATAAATTCCCTGCTATTGCTTAGACACACCACTGTGTTCAGTGATATTGAAAACTAAAATTAGGTGATGAAATATCAGAATACATTGGATTTAACGGCTATGATGTATTCTGTCTGTTCTAAGAATTTATGTAATTCATAAGTTATTGCGCCTACTCGAGCAAATACTGTCTCAGCAATGTCAGAATCAAGAAAATACTCTTCATGTTAAGATTTGATTATTTTTTATATTCTGAAAGATTTCAAATATCTTTATAATGTAAATATATTTTTTCCCTTAATAATTTAGCCTTAGTAGGTATTTTTCCCAAGTACAATGAATGTTGAAAAAAATAGAAGAAAGTATCTTTACATAACTTTGTATCTCTGTCAAATAATATTTAAAAATTACTATAATTGTGTAAATGCCTGTTTAGAGAGAAAATATTTTCTCTTTAATGGCGAAAATATGTTTTGTTAGGAGGGAAACTCTGTGAAGCCAGGGCCCAGGACAGTTTCACGTACTAATTTCACCAGAAATTAGTACTATGCATAAAAATACTTAACAAGTAAAATTACATTGACATGAAAGAAAATTAATTTCTGGTTGATTGTGATATGTTATATAAAATATCAATTTAATGATCAAAAGAGAATCACTGACAACTATATAAAAGCTCAGTATTTGGGAAAAAAATATATCAAATCCAATTTTTTTAATAGTCCAGGGGTCTTGCTGTTTCAGGTGACCAGTCTTCCCTAGAGATACTATTTCTGGTGATAAGTGTTTCTGTAGTAAACTCTAAGCATGAAGCGGATGGATTAACAATCACGGTACAGGCAAAGCTTGCGCTTCCATAAGTACTTTGTGATGGGAGGATGATGCACATTACGAATATCTCAAACTCTCCCCTCTTCCAAGCAGTACGGGGAGGATGGCTGAGGAGGCAGTAGGTTAAGGAGATCAGAATCATTTTCTGCTAGTTTTCTTGATAATTTGTCCTAATATTTCAGATCATCCTTAATACAGAACAACAGCTGGTGCTCAAGGTCCCAAATACTTTGTAACAACATTTGCTTGCAATTCAGGACAGCTCTTCTTTTCATAAGCAAAGCCCTTTATTGAGCTTAAAAAGTATGTAGACACAAAGTAAAACACCTGCAGGGCAGAAGGTTGCCTGAGAGGCCTCTGCCCCCTGCCTGGAGTAGAGAGAAGGAAAAGAAGATGAGGCAAGAAGGGGGGGTGGGGAGGTCCTGGGTGAGGGGAGGCTGGTGCAAACTCATTGTTTCCCAGTCTCCCATCTTTCCAAGGCTGTTGCTTAGTTTAGTTTAATCTCGTATTTGTCCTGGCAAGGACAAAGCACAATTCAATTAGTCAGGCTTCTGCTGGCAACGTGGTTGCTGTTTTGGGGCCGGAGAGCGGTCGTGAGGTTTGGGGAGTGGGGTGGTAGAGAAAATCTTATGCAGGAAAAATCATTTTTCTTCAGTTTTTGCTTACCGTGTATACGCATCTATAGGAGAAAAGTGTGTGCTTGTAGGCAGGTGAAGCATCTAAGTAAATATGATATTAAATCATTACCCAAGATAAGATTCAATTTTTCCCTGTCCCTCTTCCTAAATTTCCTGATTCTTTAAAAAAAAATCTTGATAAATGCAGGTGAAAGCAGCATATTTCCATTTAATTATTCACAGTTTGTTACAGAATATCTAGCTAATGATGACCGTGTAAATCTAACTTTCCGTCATTAATCTTTTTTCCTCTTCAGAAAAAGAATAGGAATGTTTCTCTCCTATTGCGGCTGGGTAGTTTCCAATTAAAGAGGGAAATAGAACGTAGATTGTGCATTAATCATGATTTTCCATCAGCCAGTAAAATGTGTGCTTGATATTTAAAGTCAAGTTTAGTTGCAGTTACATTGGACAATAAAGATTTTGTTCTTTTTCTTCCTTTTTAAGAAAACAAAATCTTTAAGAAAAAAGTTATAGAGGTAGATAGTAGAAACTTGTTAAACCCTGTTTTTGAACCCTTGGTACATTTATACAAAAAAATTTCAGGAGATTTTGACAGCTTGATCAAAATAGTATGGAACTCATTTGAAACATATGTAATTGGTTAATGATATTTCAAAACCTAATCTTATGAGTTTTAAGAACACAATGTGTACTGTTTTCCTAAAAGTGTATACCAAAGTCACCCAGCTAAATCATTTCTCTTGTAATATGAAAGTGTATGTATGTGTGTATTTTTAAAAGAAGAGCCAGTGATAGCTTTGACATTAACGAGAAAAGCTAGCCTAAATGTGGTCTCATAGACTTTTCATCCTGTGGCAAGTTCTCCTTCTCTATAAATGACGTAATTAAATTCAAAGGATTTTAGAATGTGTTTGTGCAATCAACATTGAGCAATCATTGTAAGAACTAATCTGTTTTGAAAAAAATGTGTACCTTTTTTCCTTCTAACTTAAAACATTTATGGCATCTCTGTGCTGGTTCTCCTGGGAACTCTATGCGGAGTGTTTGGAAGTGTTGTGGAAAGGGATAATTATTCTGTCCAGGGAATTTGTCAGGGAACAGAGCTGTGGGAGATGAAAGGAGATGTGATGGTTGCAGGGGTTACAGCCTTGATTTTGAGCCAAGACTTACTATCACTGTTTTAATTGAGTCTGAAAACTAGAAAGCTGTGATGTGGTAGCCACCTATTACCAGCGAGGCCACAGCTAACTAATTGGAAGCGAGTGAGCATGGGGCTTAACTCCAGAAACAAAGAACCACAACAACCAAATATGAATGGCAGTTCATTAAAACAAATACTCTGATAAATAGAGACTTTCATATTATAATTGATGTGCGCCCTCCCTTTGCTATTTAAAAAATATAAATTCCTCACTATCCCTGTTTCAAAGCATCTGAATAGTTTTAGCCTCTATTCTAGCTTTAGTCTTTATGTAAGAAACTGAGTAGAATTCTTTCCATTAGTGGTGAAGCTTTGAATTAGGATCATTTTTATTTTTATGTATTAAATGAAGTTTAAAAATTATATTGACAGCATTAGTGCATCATATTATATTTCTTTCTATATTATACCAAAATTAAAAAGCAGGTATAATTTACATCACATTGTCATATTCAGAGTACAGAAATAGCTTGTGTTAGAATGTTTAAAATACCTTATTTACTTAATTTAGTACAGTTGCCTTTGTACGGCTCCAATTCCTTTTCAGCACATTTCCATGTATATTCAAACCTTAGATGATAAATTACTGATTTCAAACACTATTTAATAAAACTAAGTTTTATAATAGCAAAATAATTTGCAGTTATAAAGACGTGTGACATATATTTTATATTCTTGTGAAGCTCAAATTAATATATTAAATACAAATATCTCTAAAAATAATTTTCTGATTTTTTTTTTTTTTTTTTTTGCGGTACACGGGCCTCTCACCGTTGTGACCTCTCCCGTTACGGAGCACAGGCTCCGGACGCGCAGGCTCAGCGGCCATGGCTCACGGGCCCAGCCGCTCCGCGGTATGTGGGATCCTCCCGGACGGGGGCACGAACCCGTGTCCCCTGCATCGGCAGGTGGACTCTCAACCACTGCGCCACCAGGGAAGCCCTGATTTTCTGGTTTTTATTTCCTGTTTCCTTTCTTGAGAACTTGCAGAGTATCAGAACAAAATGGAATGCCTTTTTGAATGTAATGCCCATCCCTTTGCCTCGTCTTATCCCGTGTTTATGTACACAGTAAAATGAATGCAACTAACCCATAGCCTGTATTTCAAGAGTTCTCTAGTGTGTGAGTCCTTGTAAATAGAGACTCAGATCAAGCGCTTCAGCCGTAAGTAATTTCACAGTGTTCATACAGCTTCTTCAGGGTTGCCAGCCTGAGAGATCTGCTAATTATATATCCCTGTCCAAAGACTCTCACTTTTTTTTTGTCCAGGAAGTGTGTTTGCTTCCTCCAAGCCCACAGTTTCGAGGGGGCAGTATAAGTATGGATTGGGGAGGGTGAAAGAAATCAGCCACTTGGATGATCACTTCAGTTAAATTAACCATGGGGATTAAGTGAGTGAAAATGTTAGTCCTAGGAGATTTTTGGACAGATTTACTGTTGTGGGCCTAAACAGTTTCTAGCATTCACCTTCTAGTTTTATATATACATACATATACATATATATATATATATATATATAAAATACATAAATATGTATTCATTTCTTTGAGGTTAAGAAATGAAGTTAGCAAATCATGACCTTTGTCTCCTGTGCTGAGGTAACACTGACATAATATGCTCCTTCCTCAGAAAATACTTTTCATGTATTGCCACAACTAGAACGTGCGATGTTCTCTTGTTTTAATGTTGCTATTAGAGAACAGACGGGGACCTTCCCCTTGACCCTAGCCTCAGTAGATGAATGGAGATCTCATGGGCCTATATCCTTACCCCTTAGAAGCATTCAGCTGCTGGTGGGCAGGGACTAGATCATCTCAAACCTTTTAAAAATGCTCATCTACTTAGTAGAGAGCTGCAGACATGAGGAGTAACCATGAGTGTTGTTTCATACCCTTTTCAGTAGAGAATATGACGTTAGAAGCCCTTGACAGGTCTCTGTATCTTGGTGTCCTAAAGTGTCTGCTTTATTTCTCACTATAAAATAAACACGTTTAAACCTAACCCATAGAAAAGAGTTTACCTCTAATATTGACAAACACTTCGTAAAATGTCCCACCACATCTTTGCAGTGCCTGAGTTAGACAGGGCCTGAAGTCTTTTATACTAGCTCAGTATCTTACCTCAGTGCCTTACAAACATTACAGATGACAAGAGACATATACGGTTTATTAAGAAATCTGGGAGTTGAAAGTTGCTCAAAATCAAACCTGTAGAACTCAACAGAGACATTTATTTTTGAGTTTATTCCCCTTTTGTCACAAGTCTGACTGATGAAGCACCATCGTTTAATACTTTCTTCCAGTTCAAATATTCAGGGCTAGCTGTTCAAAATATGCGATATCTTAAATATAATTATATGAACATTGTACAAATTATCTGAACAAAATAGATTCATCACATGTCTTATGGTACAGATGCAGGGCATACTACTAAGTGTCAACTAATCACACCATGAAATATGTACAGACACACCTAGGAACAGCCAGCATTTGCTTCCATCATTAATATGTTGATATAATATTCAAGTAAGGTTTTTTCCTCACCCCTTCTTGGTCTTGTGTATAATGTCAAGCAGTGATTAGTTTTAGTTTCCTCCTGTGACTGACATGATTGGATAATGACTGGAGCAGTTTGGTAAATTTGGCCTCTTGGCAGTTCTTTGTAACTGACCCCCCCAAGATGGTAAAACCTGTGATTATGTGCATATATTTGCATCTTGTCTAATAGCTGAGCTTCTGCAGAATCATTCTACAGCAGAGTTTCTCAGTTTTTATGTTACAGTAGAATTGCCTGGGGAGATTTTTAAAACATACCAATGCCAGACTGAATGCACAACCCTCTCTTGGGGAGGGACCCAGGCATCAGACTTTTTTAGAGCTTCCAGGGGATTCCAGGGTACAACCAAGAAGCAGCAACAGAATCAAAATCAGCATGAAGAAACCACCCCTCGACACTGAGCCCTGAATTTCCCAAAGAAATAGCGTTTTTCGGTCAGGTTGATGGACGCCAAAGTAAATTTTGACCAAATTACTTAGACTTTGGTGACACTGTTCAGACATACCCTCATGTGTCATGGAGTGTGTCTGATTGCCTCCAGAGCACTAGGCCAAAAGTGAACAATTTCCTTTGTTCTGGACTCCCTGTTTTGGCCACATAGCAAGCTGTGTGCCTGGACCTGGAAAGCTGGCCCATTAGGGTGACACTAGGAACAGTGTCCACCTCCACAGCCCCACTGCCCCTACACACCCTAACCTAATATCATCCCTTTTTCCCACGTGAAAAACACCCCTTCTCTAGGTTCATCTAATGATGTGTTCATGCTCAACCCGGTTCAAGTGTTCAGACAAAGCTAAGTTACTAGTTGATAAAGGTTTAAGATATAATCCCTCCCAGAGGTTCCAAAATTTTAATAAGGTCTCTTGAAAGCCACAAATATCAAAGTTGCAAAACTTTAATGACAGTAGTAACTGGGAGAGGATTAAATAATTGGACTCAAAGGGCCCTCTTCATTACCCCTTTTCAAATTATACCACTTGGGCAGTTGTGCTCATTAAATTAACCCTTCTGGAAAACATTAAGCTTCTGTTCACAGTAAGTTCAGAGAACTTACTATTACCCATTCAAAAAAAATTTTTTTGTCTTCTTGGTTCCAAATATGATGTCTCCTTGGTCATATAAGTAAGTAGTCAGTTACATTAGAAATTAATTATTATTTTACTGAAGGTAATTTGCCCCTGAAGCACTAAAAATACACTTTATTTGCTAAGGAAAATGTGCTAATTGATTGCCTTCAAAAATTTAATTTACTCCAGATAATGTATTATCACAAAATACCGTAGATAAAATAAAAATAAAAAATACCGTAGATGTCATATGTACTATGCTTTATCAATGAATATTAAAGACACGAATGAGGGAACCACAGAATTTTAAATGATGCAATTGACATTACAGGAGTTACGGCCTCTGTTGATAATCTTGCCTTTGCTAAAGAAAATTGTGTTACCAATTATTCACTTAGTTAATTTTTTTATGTTCTTTAATGTTTTCACTATAACTGTTTTAGCAACTGGAAAGCATTAATAATTTAGGTAGAGTGTATATGTTTTTATTTCTTATGTGGAAAATCAAGAGGCTCTTTGAGAGCTGGACTTGGTGAGTTCTACAAAAGCAGGCTGGGACTTGATAGCTTTAAACACTTCAATATCATATCTATTAATTTATGTTATTTTTAGCAACATGAACTGTAACGAAAATGATCACCTCCTGATGTTATTTACATCAGTGTTAATTACCATTTTTCTTTTTCTCTCTCCCCTGTTGCATTCAGCAAGAGGAAATGTTGAAGAGAAAGCTTTTACACCTCCTGCTTGCCTCTGCCTGCCACCTCCCCGCAACTACCTTCATATTCTTCAATTTTCCTCTTTCTCTTTCATACACATACACAGAGAGTTCTATTTTAAGGTGATAAATCCTAGCAGTCGCTAACCACAAGCATTCTAAAAAATTGCATCATCACTTTGAAGGGTGTCTGCCAGTAAGGGAGGTTAATGCATTTGCTCCTTTCCAGTGGCAGAGGCTATCTCTGCTTGGTCGTGGCAGGAAAGGAAAATTGACCTCCTGTTCCCAATTTTATGTGGCATTTTTTTTCCCAGATAGGGGCGGTGACCTTGCCAGAAGGATCCAAGTACATGTAAAATCATATTTGACTTGATGATGGATGGCCAGTTACGTGGGTACACGCCTCTGTTCTGATAAATTTGGGGCCTGGGGATAGGGCAGCTACATGTTAATGCATTTTACTCTTGCCTCCAGCTGGCAGGAATGATATTTTCAGAAATTCAGTTGATTCTCAAAGGAGATGATTGGCAGTCCTATCATAAAATATAGAATAAGGACCTAATCTTGAGTTTCGTGGCAGAACTTAGGTTTCATGCTTTCAACTTGCTCTACTAATAAATTGCTTGTCTAGAGCTAATTTTATACTTTGAAGTTTCTCAGTGAGTTCTATGAAAGACATTTTAATTTATCCCATAAAAATGTCTTCCAAGCTTTCCATGCTTTTTCTTATTTATCATCTATTCTCTTGCTCTTAGCATGTGGGAAGGTGTTCACATTTGCCAAGGTACTTGTTTCCTGAGTAATAAAGTTTTGGCTTAGGTGATGGCATTATAATTTATAAAGGTTTTGTCACAACTTTTAGTTCTTCTAATTTTAATGTGAATTCCTGTTATCTCATTTTCTTAATAAGTGTGTTATACCAGTATGAAGCTAGACTATATGTGATTTATTGCTTCCCCCTTATATTTGAAGACTATTAAAATTACAGGAGACAGATCAATAACAATAAATTTGTTGTTGTTTTTTTTTTTACCCATAGTGATATGCCTTTTTGGACACAAGAACTCAACAGATATGAAATGGTATCTTTATCATTAATTCTTATCTTTCCATACAGCTAGAATTAATTCCGCAGTTCTCACGGTTTGCAAAAGCTGACAAATTAAAAAATTCTAGAGAGCATCCTTTGGACACTTCTAGTTTATGTTTTCCCCAACTGGAGACAATATAGTTCCTGATGTGATATAGGTTGCGAAGCTAGAAGGAACCTTAGTAATGATCCCATTCACTCCTCTCATCCTGCAAGTGGGGAATTTAATCTCCTGTAAATGGTATATTCAGTGGTAAAGTTGGGAACGATGTCTTGATTTATTTTCCTCAAAGAATTTTTATTTTTCAGAACATTATCTCCTCTAACCAATTTGAAGTTAAGAGGTATATGTTTTCGTTTTATTTGCTTCTAATCTCTGTATTGTCTGACCCTCTGGGTCCCCTTTTTTTCTGTTTGTTGTGATTGGATTATGTAACATAAACATGGCTGCCATGAAATCGCCTTTAGGATGAGGCGAATTATGAGAAAAGGCTGAAGTACAGGCTGAAACATTGCCGACCTCCAAAGTTGTCTATGGCTGTTTATTATGGATAAATGTTATTTGATAAATGCATGAAATATGGGAAACACCGGTAACATACTCTTCAGAGATTTACCTCACTGACAACCTATGACTAATCTGAGTCTGTGAAGAAACTATATAATTATACAAATTCTATTTTTTTATGATCAAATATACAAAATAAGCAAAATAATATACTAGATCCAGAGATACTGACATTCAAATGATTTGTGACCTTAGGAAGTTTTTAAGTTTCTCTGTGAGCTTCTGTTTCCTAATCTGTAAAATGGGAAGCACTGTCTGTTCGTTGTTGCAGTGGTGTGAAGGGCAAATGAAATGATGCAAAGTGGATACTTCACACAGTACCTACCACACAAGAGCCTTTCTGTGAATGTGCATTTCCCTTCCTTCAAAGTTTCCAGAGAAAACACGGGTGGTCTTTTTAGGTACTATTTGCCTTGTGACAGGTTATAAACAACAGGGTTTTCTGGGAAGTGAATCAGTGCTTATTGACGATTGCCTGGAAAGGAAAACAGAGGAAGAATTTGTTAGCAGCTTAGTCACTAAGGCGACTTCTTGTGAAAGAAAGTCATCAGTGAATTGTACACATAGCGTGGGTTTGTCTTCTCTCTTCACTTTTCTCTTGGCCACATCTGAAGAGAACCCACCTACCCAGGGGGCCTATCACCTATTAAGGGGCTTCCTCCGGTTCACATGGCAGCAGCGACAGTAATTGAGGCATGTAATTTAAGAGCAAATGAGCTTTTAGTGGTTGTCTTGCATTTCCAAAACTATCAAATGATGGCACATAACACACAGCCTCATTTCTACATCAGATATACATCTACAGTGATAGTATTTTCTTTGTCATTATCATGTAGATGAGTAGATTCAATTTCCTTTTAATTCGTGGGATATCAAAAGATTATAAAATTGCCCTTCATTCTGCCTGGGTTTGAAATTCAGTTATTATTCTCTTAGTATTGACACTATGAGGAAAATGCGATGTTAAGAAAGTATCCAAATTACACAGTAGTCACTACGTTATGGTAATATGTCAGTCTGGAAACGATATATTTTTAAAGGTGCAAATGTTCAGTGTGTCAGATGATCAGATTGCAAACTCCCAGGACATCTGGAAGTCATTTTTTCTTAGAAGGAATGTTTTATAGGATTAAATTATATGGGTTGAGAGAAGGCTTTATTTTTATAAAGATGAGACTAAAGATCTTTATTAGAGGTCAAAGGAGGAGAATGTAGAGGGTGTTTAGCTGTGATGCCTTAACACCATGTCAAACCACGCACCTGTCTAGAAATGACAACTCTGTTCTTATAAAAACAACTACCAAATTAAATACTGAAAAACTCATAAAATTCGAAGGTTTAATAGTAGTAGCAACAATGTTGAAGGAATGTTTGCCTGCTGTTCTGCTACTTAGAATTTAAATTTGAGGGGTTAAGTGGAGAATAGTTTAGTATAATATATTTTTAGATGGAGCTTATAAGTAAATGGATGGTAAAGAAATGAAGCACATTTTGCAAGGACATATTCTCTTGCAAGCAGAGATGGATGTGGATTAACAAAAGAAATAGAAAACGATCCCAAACTGCTGTTGGTAGGAAAACAATGTTTTAACTTAAAACACAGACTAGCTGTTGACACTGATCATAGGAATCATGTGCTTGGAAAATTTCCTGTTTCACTTTAAGCCTATATAAAAAGCCTGGACAGTAACTATGTCCACTTGCAGAATATAATTAAGAAAGGCCTGTTTCTATAGGAGAAATTTTCATTCAGTACCCTTCACCAATAATTTATCAACATCAGTGAAAGGAGAAAGAAACCCCTGTATATCGACTGTCCATTATGTACTAGGAGTCATTTGATTCTTATAGCAATTCTACTAATTTGTTGTTATCCCCATTTTACACTCGAAGAAGTTGAGATGCAGAGAAATTCATTCATTTCATACACCTTTATGAGTGTTTACTAAACAGGTGGCTGACACTGGCCTTGGCTCTGGGGTATCACAGTGACCAAGGTGGAAAATGTCACACCTCCCATGGAACTTGCTTCTTATCAGAGGAGGAAGAAAATACACAAGTTAAGAAAAATACAAACAAGCCAAAACCAAGTAGCATTCGTGCAATATTAAAATACTAAAAGGGAGTGATGCAGCTGGGAGTGTGTAAGTGGGAACTCTGGATTCCTTAGTCTGGGAAGACTTCACGGAGACAAGGTCCAAATGGAGGGAGGAGCTGGCACTGTGGAGGTCAGAGGGAGGCACGGGGCAGGCAGGACGAACAGTCACGGCCAAGTTCTGAAGCCTGTGCCCTGCAGCTCTGTGAGCAAGGGAGAAAGTGCAGCAACGTCTGGGGTGAGGTAGGCAACTGATAGATCACTCCAGACTTGAATTTTAAACTGAGAACACTGTGAAACAGTTGGAGGGCTTTATGCAGAGGAAGGAACATCATGACCCAGTTAATTTTTTTTAACATCTTTATTGGAGTATAATTGCTTTACCATGTTGTGTTAGTTTCTTCTGTATAACAAAGTGAATCAGCTATATGCATACATATATCCCCATATCCCCTCCCTCTTGCGTCTCCCTCCCACCCTCCCTATCCCACCCCTCTAGGTGGTCACAAAGCACTGAGCTGATCTCCCTGTGCTATGCGGCTGCTTCCCACTAGCTATCTGTTTTACGTTTGGTAGTGTATATATGTCCATGCCACTCTCTTACTTTGTCCCAGCTTACCCATCCCCCTCCACATGTCCTTAAGTCCATTCTCTACGTCTGCATCTTTACTCCTGTCCTGCCCCTAGGTTCATGAGAACCATTTTTTTTTTTAGATTCCATATATATGTGTTAGCACATATTTGTTTTGCTCTTGCTGACTTCCTTCACTCTGTATGACAGACTCTAGGTCCATCCACCTCACTACAAATAACTCAATTTTGTTTCTTTTTATGGCTGAGTAATATTCCATTGTATATATGTGCCACATCTTGGTATCCATTCATCTGTCAGTGGACACTTAGGTTGCTTCCATGTCCTGGCTATTGTAAATAGTGCTGCACTCAACATTGTGGTACATGACTCTTTTAGAATTATGGTTTTCTCAGGGTGTATGCCCAGTAGTGGTATTGCTGGATCGTATGGTAGTTCTATTTTTAGTTTCTTAAGGAACCTCCATACCGTTCTCCATAGTGGCTGTATCAATTTACATTCCCACCAACAGTACAGGAGGGTTCCCTTTACTCCACACCCTATCCAGCATTTATTGTTTGTAGATTTTTTGATGATGGCCGTTCTGACATGTGTGAGGTGATACCTCATTGTAGTTTTGATTTGCATTTCTCTATTGATTAGTGATTCTGAGCATCATTTCATGTGTTTGTTGGCAATCTGTGTATCTTCTTTAGGGAAATGTCTATTTAGGTCTTCTGCCCATTTTTGGATTGGGTTGTTTGTTTTTTTGATATTGAGCTGCATGAGCTGCTTGTATATTTTGGAAATTAATTCTTTGTCCGTTGCTTCGCTTGCAAAGACTTTCTCCCATTCTGAGTGTTGTCCTTTCGTCTTGTTTATGGTTTCCTTTGCTGTGCAAAAGCTTGTAAGTTTCATTATGTCCTCTTTGTTCAGTTTTGTTTTTATTTCCATTTCTCTGGGAGGTGAGTCAAAAAGGATCTTGCTGTGATTTGTGTCATAGAGTGTTTTACCTGTGTTTTCCTCTAAGAGTTTTATAGTGTCTGCGCTTACATTTAGATATTTAATCCATTTTGAGTTTATTTTTGTGTATGGTGATAGGAAGTGTTCTAATTTCATTCTTTTACATGTACCTGTACAGTTTTCCCAGCACCCCTTATTGAAGAGGCTGTCTTTTCTCCATGGTATATTCTTGCCTTCTTTATCAAAGATAAGGTGACGATATGTGTGTGGGTTTATCTCTGGGCTTTCTATCCTATTCCATTGATTTATATTTCTGTTTTTGTGCCAGTACCATACTGTATTGATTACTGTAGCTTTGTAGTATAGTCTGAAGTCAGGGAGCCTGATTCCTCCAGCTCTGTTTTTCCTTCTTAAGATTGCTTTGGTTATTCGGGGTCTTTTTTGTTTCCATACAAATTGTGCGATTTTTTTGTTCTAGTTCTGAGAAAAATGCTATTGGTAGTTTGATAGGGATTGCGTTGAATCTGTAGATTGCTTTGGGTAGTAGAGTCATTTTCACAATGTTGATTCTTGCAATCCAAGAACATGGTATATCTCTCCATCTGTTTGTATCATTTTTAATTTATTTCATCAGTGTCTTAATAGTTTTCTGCGTTCAGGTCTTTTGTCTCCTTAGGTAGGTTTATTCCTAGGTATTTTATTCTTTTTGTTGCAGTGGTGAATGGGATTGTTTCCTTAATTTCTCTTTCAGATTTTTCGTCATTAGTGTATAGGAATGCAAGAGATTTCTGTGCATTAATGCTGTATCCTGCAACTTTACCAAATTCATTGATTAGCTCTAGTAGTTTTCTGGTGGCATCTTTAGGATTCTGTATGTCCACTATCATGTCATCTGCAAATAGTGACAGTTTTACTTCTTTTCCGATTTGGATTCCTTTTATTTCTTTTTCTTCTCTGATTGCCATGGCTAAAACTTCCATAACTATGTTGAATAATAGTGGTGAGAGTGAGCAACCTTGTCTTGTTCCTGATCTTAGAGGAAATGGTTTCAGTTTTTCACCACTGAGAACGATGTTGGCTGTGGGTTTGTCATACATGGCCTTTATTATATTGAGGTAGGTTCCCTCTGTGCCTACTTTCTGGAGAGTTTTTGTCGTAAATCGGTGTTGAATTTTGTTGAAAGCTTTTTCTGCATCTATTGAGATGATCATATTGTTTTTATCCTTCAGTTTGTTAATATGGTGTATCACATTGATTGATTTGCATATATTGAAGAATCCTTGCATTCCTGAGATAAACCGCACTTGATCATGGTATATGATCCTTTTAATGTGTTGTTGGATTCTGTTTGCTAGTATTTTGTTGAGGATATTTGCATCTATGTTTATCAGTGATATTGGCCTGTAGTTTTCTTTTTTTTTGACATCTTTGTCTGGTTTTGGTATCAGGGTGATGCTGGCCTTATAGATTGAGTTTGGGAGTGTTCCTCCCTGTACTATATTTTGGAAGAGTTCGAGAAGGATGGGTGTTAACTCTTCTCTAAATGTTGTATAGAATTTGCCTGTGAAACCATCTGGTCCTGGGCTTTTGTTTGTTGGAAGATTTTTAATCACAATTTTAATATCAGTGCTTGTGATTGGTCTGTTTATATTTTCTATTTCTCCTTGGTTCAGTCTTGGAAGGTTGTGCTTTTTAAGAATTTGTCCATTCCTTCCTTGCTGTCCATTTTATTGGCATATAATTGCTTATCGTAGTCTCTCATGATCCTTTGTATTTCGGCAGTGTCAGTTGTTACTTCTCTTTTGTTATTTCTAATTCTGTTGATTTGTGTCTTCTCCCCTTTTTTCTTTATGAGTCTGGCTAATGGTTTATCATTTTTGTTTATCTTCTCAAAGAGGAAGATTGTAGTTTTATTGATCTTTGCTATTGTTTCCTTCATTTCTTTTTCATTTATTTCTGATCTGATGTTTATGATTTTTTTCCTTCTGCTAACTTTGGGGGTTTTTTGTTCTTCTTTCTCTATTGGTTTAGGTGTAAGGTTAGGTTGTTTATTTGAGATTTTTCTTGTTTCTTGAGGTAGGATTGTATTGCTGTAAAGTTCCCTCTTAGAACTGGTTTTGCTGCATCCCACAGGGTTTGGGTGGTCCTGTTTTCTTTCTTTCTTTTTTTTTTTTGAGGAATTTTCTATTTTCTTTAATAAAAATGGTTTCAGGAGTTCAGACTCTAGATCCTATTGGTGGTTGTGTTTTCATTGTCATTTGTTTTTAGGTATTTTTTGATATCCTCTTTGATTTCTTCAGTGATCTCTTGGTTATTTAGTAAAATATGTTTCACTTCCATGTGTTTGTATTTTTTATAATTCTTTTCCTGTAATTGATATCTGGTCTCAGCATTGTGATTGGAAGAGATACTAGATACGATTTTAATTTTCTTAAATTTACCAAAGCTTGATTTATGGCCCAAGATATGATCTATCCTGGAGAAAGTTCCATGAGCACTTGAAAAGAAAGTATATTCTGTTGTTTTTAGATGGAGCGTCCTATAAATATCAATTAAGTTCATCTTGTCTAATGTGTCATTTAAAGCTTTTGTTTCCTTATTTATTTTCGTTTCAGATGATCTGTCCATTGGTGAAAGTGGGGTGTCAAAGTCACCTACTATTATCGTGTCACTGTCGATTTCCTCTTTTATGGCTGTTAGCATTTGCCTTCTGAATTGAGGTTCTCCTATGTTGAGTACATAAATATTTACAATTGTTATATCTTCGTCTTGGGTTGATCCCTTGATCATTATGTAGTATCCTTCTTTGTCTCTTGTAATAGTCTTTATTTTAAAGTCTATTTTGTCTGATATGAGAATTTTGAAAGCTACTCCAGCTTTCTTTTGATTTCCATTTGCATGGAATATCTTTTTCCATCCCCTCACTTTCAGTCTGATGTGTCCCTAGATCTGAAGTGGGTCTCTTGTAGACAGCATATATACGGGTCTTGTTTTTGTATCTATTCAGCCAGTCTGTGTCTTTTGGTTGGAGCATTTAATCCATTTACATTTAGGGTAATTATCGATATGTATGTTCCTATTACCATTTTCTTAATTGTTTTGGGTTTGTTTTTGTAGATCTTATTCTTCCCTTCTGTTTCCTTCCTAGAGAAGTTCCTTTAGCATTTGTTGTAAAGCTGGGTTGGTGGTGCTGAATTCTCTTAACTTTTGCTTTTCTGTAAAAGTTTTAATTTCTTCATTGAATCTGAATGAGATCCTTTCTGGGTAGGGTAATTTTGGTTGTAGGTTTTTCCCTTTCATCATTTTAAATATGTCCCACCACTCCCTTCTGCCTTGCAGAGTTTTCCTGAAAGATCAGCTCTTAACCTTATGGGGATTCCCTTGTATGTTATTTGTTGCTTTTCCCTTGCTGCTTTTAATTTTTTTTCTTTTTTATTTAATTTTTGATAGTTTGATTAGTATGTGTCTTGATGTGTTTCTCGTTGGATTTATCCTGTATGGGACTCTCTGCGCTTCCTGGACTTGATTTCCTTTCCCATGTTAGGGAAGTTTTCAACTATAATCTCTTCAAATATTTTCTCAGACCCTTTCTTTTTCTCCTCTTCTTCTGGGACGCCTATAATTCAAATGTTGGTCTATTTAATGTTGTCCCAGAAGTCTCTGAGACTCCTCAACTCTTCTCATTCTTTTTATTCTGCTGCTGTGTAGTTATTTCCACTATTTTATCTTCCAGGTCACTTATCCGTTCTTCTGCCTCAGTTATTCTGCTACTGATTCCTTCTGGAGAATATTTGGTTTCATTTATTGTGTTGTTCATCATTGTTTGTTTGCTTTTTAGTTTCCTATGTCCTTGTTAAACGTTTCTTGTATTTTCTCCATTCTTTTTCCAAGATTTTGGCTCATCTCTACTGTCATTACTCTGAATTCTTTTTCAGGTAGACTGCCTATTTCCTCTTCATTTGTTTGGTCTGGTGGGTTTTTACCTTGCTCCTTTATCTGCATATTTCTGCTCCTTCATCTGTATATTTCTCTGTCTTCACATTTTGTTTAACTTACTGTGTTTGGGGTGTCCTTTTTGCAGCCTGTAGGTTCGTATTTCTCTTTGGTTTTGGTGTCTTCCCCCAGTGGGTGAGGTTGGTTCAGTGGCTTGTGTAGGCTTCCTGATGGAGGGGACTGGTGCCTGTGTTCTGGTGGATGAGGCTGGATCTTGTCTTTCTGGGGGGCAGGACCACATCTGGTGGTGTGTTTCGTGGTGTCTGTGACCTTATTATGATTTTAGGCAGCCTCTCTGCTTATGAGTGGGGTTGTGTTCCTGTCTTGCTAGTTGTTTGGCATGGGGCATCCATCACTGGAGCTTGCTGGCCATTGGGTGGAGCTGGGTGTTAGCGTTGAGACGGAGGTCTGTGCGAGAGCTCTCGCCGACTGATATTACGTGGGGCCAGGAGGTCTCTGGTGGTCCAGTGTCCTGAACTTGGGTCTCCCGCCTCAGAAGCTCAGGCCTGACACCACGCTGGAGCACCAAGACCCTGTCAGCCACACTGCTCAGGAGAAAAGGGAGAAAAAGGGAAATTTAAAAAAAAAAGGAAAAATTAAAAGTAATTTTTTTAATTATTAAAATAAAATTAAAAAAGAGAGCCACCATGCCAACAAACAAATCCAGCAATGATAACAAGCACTAAAAAGTAAACTAAGATAAACATAAAAATGAGAAACAAATCAGTCATAGACAGCAAAGCCAAGTCTGCAGTTGTTCTCAAAGTCCACCACCTCAATTTTGGGACTATTCATTGTCTATTCATGTATTCCACGGATTCAGGGTACATCAAGTTGATTGTGGGGATTTAATCTGCTGCTCCTGAGGCTGCTGGGAGAGATTTCCCTTTCTCTTATTTGTTTACACAGGTCCTGGGGTTCAGGTTTGGTTTTGGCCCCGCCTCTGCGTGTAGGTCACCCTCAGGAATCTGTTCCCACCCAGACAGGAGGGGGTTAAAGCAGCAGCTGATTAGGGTGCTCTTGCTCACTCAGGCTGGGGGGAGGGAGGGGTACGGTAGTCACAACTGGAATGCGGGGCAAGCCTGCAGTGGCAGAGGCCCGTATAATGTTGCAGCAACCCGAGGCACGCCATGTCTTCTCCTGGGGAAGTTGTCCCTGGATTGCGGGACCCTGGCAGTGGTGGGCTGCAAGGCTATGCAGGGTGGGGGGTGTGGATAGTGACCTGCGCTTGCACACAGGATTCTTGGTGGCTGCAGCAGCAGCATTAGTGTTTGAAGCCCGTCCCTGGGGTCTGAACTGATAGCAGCGGCTCACGCCTGTCTCTGGAGCTCGCTTAGGTGGTGCTCTGCCTTCTGTGGGAACACAGGGAAGGAATCCCTTCTCCTCACACACCCCGAAACAATGATCTCTTGCCTCTTCGGCAGGTCCTGACTTTTTTCTGGACTCCCTCCTGGCTAGCTGTGGTGCACTAACCCTCTCAGGCGGTCTTCATGCAATCCAACCTCTGTCCTCTCCCTGGGATCTTACCTCAGAAGCCCGAGCCTCAGCTCCCAGCCCCGCCCGCCCCAGTGAGTGAGCTGACAAGCCTCTCAGGCTTGTGAGTGCCGGTCGGCACCGATCCTCTGTGCGGGAATCTCTCCGCTTTGCTCTCCGCACCCCTGTTGCTGCATTCTCCTCTGTGGCTCTGAAGCTTCCCCCCCACCCCCCGTCTCCACCAGTGAAGGGGCTTCCTAGTGTGTGGAAACCTTTCCTCCTTCACAGCTCCCTCCCACTGGTGCAGGTCCTGTCCCTATTCTTGTCTCTGGTTTTTCATTTTTCTTTTGCCCTACCCAGGTACGTGGGGAGTTTCTTGCCTTTTGGGAAGTGTGGGGTCTACTGCCAGCGTTCAGTAGGTGTTCTGTAGCTGTTGTTCCACATATAGATGTATTTTTGATGTATTTGTGGGGAGGAAAGTGATCTGCACGTCTTACTCCTCTGCCATCTTGAAGGTCCTCCCCTGCCACCCGCCCCCGGCAGTTAATATTTTTAAAGGCTACTATTTTTAAACCAATTGGGTGGAAGGGGGAGTTGGGGAGAGTAGAAGCAGGAAAATCGGAAGCCGTTTCACTAGCCTAGTTGGGTAGTTGTAGTGAGATGTTGAGGACCGATAGTATGGCATTCAGGGAAAGGAGAATCAGGACAAATCCTAGATTTTTGGCGAGATCCAAAGAACCATTTACTGTGAGTGGAAGTCTGAGAGAGGAGTTGGTTTATAGGTGGAAATCACGAGTTATTCTTCATTTGCTCAGTTGGAAAAGCTAGTTTGTTAGAGTCCAGGAGAAGATGGCAAGTAGGCATTTGGCTAAATAAGTATGGATTTGGGGGTCAATATAGGAGGCAAGAAATTGAGTATCATGTTACTTTGAAGAATTTCAGATATCAAATATTTGAACCAGTGTATGATGAAGTGAAAATTCAATTCCAGTTTTAGTTAATTTGCTTGTTTGTTGTTATGTGATGGAGTATTTATTAGAGAAAACATTATAGACCAGTGATCGATAAAGTTGTTATAGAAAGGTACAGAATTTCAACAAAAACATAAAAATTTAGGTGTGTGGGAAATGGGTGAATGTGTTCAAAAGGTACAAACTTCCAGTGATAAATAAGTCATGGGGATGTAATGTAGAGCCTGGTGTCTGTAGTTAACAGTACCGTATTTTATCAGTATATTTGCAAGTTGATAAGAGTAGATCTTAAAAATGCTCGTCATAAGAAAAAAAATTATAACTGTGAAATGATGGATATTAACTAAACTTATTGTGATCATCATTTCACTATATATGTATATCAAATCATTATGTTGCATACCTTGAACTAACCCAATATTACATTTCATCTCAATAAAGCTGGGGGGGAAAAGCCCCTAAAATTTATGCTACTTTTTAGCAAGTTATATTAATCTAATATTTAAAATGATCAACTATAAAATGAAAAAGTGGCTGATAGACCTAGTCACCTTCTTAGCATGACCTAACTTTAATTAAACATATAACCTGTATAAAACGTATTAGTTTTATAGCATAGAGCACTTCTGGGTCAAGATCATATTGAAATATATTTATAATTTAACAGCTAATTATGCTAATTACAATTGTGTATACCTTAGCCAACTTTGTTCAAAAATGAAAAGTATCTTACAAAAAGCAGTTTTTTGTGGGGTGTAGTTTGAGTGATGGGAGTCAAGATTGTTCAGTGTGTGTTAGAGGAAATGCATTATGAAGTACTGTTGCTCATTTATTTTAAATCCAATTCTAAGACAGAATACAGTGTAAATGTATAGAACAGTTGTGTTTTATTATTCAAGTTTTAAATATTAAATGAGAGCCAATCCTTAGTGAAATGACATAATCCAGAAAAAGTGGCTTTTAAGATATTACTGTAAAATGAATGCTGTTTATACATGTCTCACATTAAGAAATAAGTAACAAATAACTAAATGAAATCAAAGCTTTATTATCACAGATAATTTCGTAGATTATATGAAAATATTTTGAAAGGAAGATGTTCAGATGATGATCAAACCTATAGCACACTATGATAATGCTGAGAGCACTTCGTTGGACTTCTAGGAACATGTGTCCTTTCACACCCCTCCTCTCGATAAGTTTTAAATGACTAACAGTATAGAAAACGTTACGGCATTTCACACATATTCTTGGCTTTGTTAACTTCTGCTCTGACTGAACGTTTAAAACATCTTGTAGAATACTTGTTATTTCGAATTTTGGAATTCTCGTAAACAAGTGTCCAGAAATCAACACAGAGTCAAGTTAAGAAGAGTAGGGTTGAAAGGTCAGTTTTGAGTGAGTCATTTTTCCCCTCCATGTGAAAGAAACTTTCTCATTGGCTAGTGTTCAATAAAAGCCTGACTATAAGTAAAAATTGACCTCCACAGTAGTGGCCTTGGGGAACTGCATGTTAAGCACAACATTTCTGATATTTTATAGTAGTGAGTAAATTATTAAAAAAATATTATGCCTCTTAATATAACTCCTAGTTAATCTGTGTATGAGAAAGGGTTGTGAATTTGGGAATCATGAGTGACTGGAAATAATTGTTAAAGCAAAACCAAATGAGTAAAAATGGATTCAATGGGGATCTTCAAAAATGGAGCTATCGGAAAAATCCAGAGGAAGTCTGAAGGGGATTGGAGTCTGAAGAGGCCAGTTGGGAAACATGCCCCTGAAGGCAGGGAGGATGGATGAGGAAAATGTCTGGATCAACCATGGTCTCCTTAGGGAGGAGAAAACATCTCACAAAGGCCTCTGGCTGTAAAACCACTGTCACTGCCCCAACGGTGGCACCTCCACTGTGGCCAAGGCTCCACCTTTCCTGACCCACGTAGGGCTCCCCAGCTGAACAGCTGTGCCTGGGAGTTTGTTGACACCCAGTTCAGCCTCCGGGAGACCAAGCATGTTCCTTGATTTATAACATTTTTTTTGGTGAGCTGTTAATGACAAACTGGTTAATTTCCCTGGATAATCAAGAGTTAACTCTACTTACTAAAGCAAAACTATAACACATTAAATATATGTTTCTAACATGGTTGAAGCACAAATTTCTACATTTAAGAGCCTCGCCTCCTTCATCTTTCAGCCATGATGGCACAAAACATAAAAACAGTTTAAACATTTCTTAAATTCAGGTGTTGACAAAGCACCTTTAATCCTGTGGAAAAATAGGCAATGGACATAAAGGGAAAAATGGCAAAAAGTGACAATAAGGTACTCTGAGATATAGGAAAGGATGCTTAACTTCATCCATAATAAGAAAATTAATTTGTATTCCCACAATCAGATCTGCAAAAATCCTAAATTTTAATAACATACTGTTCTCTTAGGTGATGTGCAACAGTCACTCTCACATGTAGTAGTAGAATATTAAACTGATATAATTCCTATGGAGGCACATTGGCAGTATCTGTAAAAAATTATGAACTCATGTTTCTTTAGGCCCAGTAATTCCACTCTAAAAATGTATATTACAGATATATTTTCACATATGTGAATTGGCATATATTCATGTATACACATTGTTAGCACTGTTTTTTAAACCATTTTTAAAAATTGAAGTGTAGTTAATTTACAGTGTTGCATTAGTTTCAGGTGTACAGCAAAGCGATTCAGTTATACATTTATATATATATTCTTTTTCATATTCTTTTCTATTATAGGTTATTACAAGATATTGCATGTAGTTCCCTGTGCTATATAGTAGGTCCTTGTTGTTTATGTTTTATATATAGTAGCTTGTATCTGCTAATCCCAAGTTCCTAATTTATCCCTCCTCCACCCACTTTCCCCTTTGGTAACATAAATTTGTTTTCTATGTCTGTGAGTCTTTCTCTTTTGTAAAGAAGTTCATTTATATCGTTTTTTTTAGATTCCACAGATAAGTGATATCATGTGTAGTGCTGTTTTTAATAGCAAAAATTTATAAGAATTCAGTGCCTGCCAATAGCTGATTCATAAAGTGGGATATCATGCAAACTGTATCCTCTCTGAGTTTTGGTACAGGAAGACTTTTAAAGTATATAAAGTGAAGAAAAGCAAAGTAAACAACAGAGCTTATATTACGATTCTTTTTATATACCAAAAGTTAGGAAAGTATTAAAGACCTATATACTTACCTTATTTGTTGTGTAGGTGTAAGAAACTCTGGAGGAATACCCAAGAAAGTAGACAGGGTTTGACCCTTCAGGGTGAAGGAGTGAGAACTCTACAGGGAGAGTGAGGCCAGATGGAAGGGAATCTATCATTGTAAATCTTTATATTCTTTCTGGTTCTGAACCATAAAAAATATTTTCTTAAAAAAAAAAAAAAAAGGTAAACCGGCCTGATTTTCTCCGGTATGTAAGCCTGAAAAAACTTACCTAAAATTGATGTACAGAAATAAAATGAAGAATGCCAAAATCTGATTTGTGTTATTTTTACATAATTACATTGATTTTTAGTATCCCTCTGAAACCCCAGATCTAGTACCTAATGCAGATTATCTCAGTATGCATTGAATGTTTCATCAAAATGAATTACAATCTGTTACCCCAATCCTAAACAGCTTACATTTTAAAAAAGACTTTTACTGTATTGTGTAAAATTTGATGGCTAGCTTTCTTCCACTTAATCTTTCAGGGCTCTGCCGTCACAGTGCACCATGCTTTACTACTATCATTCTCCTCACCTGCTTATAATATATATATATTTTTTTTCCCCATACCTTTTATTCAACTTTTGCCCCCTGCTGGCAATTATGCATATCAAAACCCATTGGTATTTTAAAAATAAATCCAGTCATGTACTTGCTCTTAAAACCTTTGAGGGCCTTTCCATTATATTTAGAATAACATGTCCTAGTTTACAAGGCCCCAAAGGAATGTTGAATGAAGGACACAGGGTGGTCCCAGGTCAGGGTCCCTCTGGCCTGCAGGCTCAGCTTCGGAAGCTGTTCACTTAGGACTTGCTCCTTTGGCCTCCACTGGAATAAAATGTAATTAAATATTTAGGAGGCAATCAAAAATTGTTAAATCATTGACTTTTATGGAGTAGCACTTTATATTCTATGATTTTGTTCAGTTCAATGATTTAAGTATGTGCACTCACACACATACAGTACATGCATAGACAGTACACGCATAGACAGTGATTCTGTGTAACCTTTGTCCCATGGTGCCCTTGTGTTCGTTCAGAGACCTGTAAGGCAGAATATCGTGTATAACACTGAATAATGATAATTTATATAAGATAGGAACATAAGGAATATTAAAATTCTGACACTATTATTTTCCTTGACCAAGGAAGTAAAAGGCTGTTTAATGCCTAGGCTATTCATGTGTACTTTTGAACTTTTTCTGCTTTTGTTGGAAGCAGTTTATGATTAAAAGTTGGAACACCACAATGCCTGTCGTGGACCTTTGACTTGTAAGAAAGATAGAAATCTAAAAGTTCAGAAAGTGCCTGAAAGGCTGGCCACAGTCCATTGCTGGAAAGACCAATTAGGAAGCCCTGTTTACACTTAAAAAAAAGTTAATTGCTTATTTCTTTACCACTCTGTTTCAACGTTATTACAAGCCATTAGTGAGTATTGATCAGGTCTGTCAAAATCATCAAAGCATGTAGTAAGAAACCTTTTCCTTTGGAATTGTTAAGAAGTTGAAGAAATTTCTAACCTTTATTTCTACATTTCATTTTCTTTAATAATGCTGACTTTGTGTGTGATTCAATATTTTATTGTTGAATTAACTTTAAGACATTGAATAAAAGAATTGATTTGGAAAATAATAAAAAGTTTAAAGTCCTGGGTCTCAGGAAGTCACTACTTTGCAGGTGACTGGTAGAAGTATGCATTCAAAAAAGGAAACACCCATCCCTAGGAGATCTATTTTTTGTTTGAGAGCTTAAAAATATGTACTCTGTCCTCCCCCATCTTGTACATGGATGTGTGGAATTTAATTATATTTTGACAAAGTGAGGAGAACTGTCTCTATAATATATTGATGTCAGTGAGTTTCAAAACTATTTCCCTTGCAGTTTTAAAAGAAAGACCATGAGAGGAAATGACTAAATCCTCTGAGTATGCCTTCATTGACAGCTGATAATTAGCAGGCAGCTTAGCAATAATAATTAGTTCCCCCTTGAGAAAATTTCCGGATGAACCCTGAGTTGGTGCATCCCAGTTTAGTCTTGTTTCTTTGTCCACTGCCTCCCCCCAAGTAATTCGTGTTGTTTTTAGAGTAGGAAGAACTCAAGATGAGCTTCCTCCGGTTTATGCAGTCAGCACTGTCCATTATTTGCACTGTGTTTTCTGGAGATTACCTGAGATTAGAGTTTCTTTGTTCCCTCTTCCTGTATGTTTTCTGATTCTTTCATCTAAGCAGCTTGCAGCAGTGCAGAGGGATAAATAGGTCAGCCATTGCTTGGTAAATACACCAAGTCCACGGACTATAATTTGGTGCTAAGACCACTATTATGACTTAAAATGCTGGCTCTAAAACTAAAATGAGGAAATATTCTTAAAGAAGGAGGGAAGCTTCCTGCTTGAGGTTTTTGTTTTGTTTTGTTTTGTTTGCCTAAGTATATACCAAAAAATGTTTCAAATCATTTTGAAACTCTATCACAAGTTATCTACAAACATTTCAGTTTTCTTAAAGTAAGATGTATAAAACTGAAAATGTCACCAATTAATAAAGCAACATGAACACGTCCGTAGTCATTTGAGACAGCTTTTTAAATACATACGATAGGTAATTAAAATTGATATTAACCTAAATTTTCCTTTTGATGTTCTTGCTGTTGAATTGTTTTGAATTATATCAATCACAGCTATTGAATATTGGGAAGACCTTCCGTTTTACTTTATTATTAATATCAAGCTCTGCAAAAATGTATTCAAGTTCAGAAACATCATAATCCCTTAATAGACTAGACTTAGTTGCTTCTATTGGGAGTTTTCTATATAAGGTTATGGAGTCACTGTTTATAAGGAGCAAGCTTTTAACAAGTCAAACAATCTTGATGCTCTTCATCTCTGGGGACCAGAATTGGGGATGACTAAGCTCTGAGAGTATACAGTGGTGATAAACACCCCATCTCACATGGATCATTAATAGCTAAGCTCTCCAGTCAACCTCTTATTCAAATTTTGGCACCAACAATGACCAAATAACCTTAGCTGTGCACTGAATCTCTTAAAAGCTCTCTTTTTGCAATTAGAAAACGGAGGTAGTTGTAGGTCTTACCTCGTGGAAGTGCCCATGATTAAATGAGATGTTTAGCCAAATATCTGGGCAACCCTGATCTAGTCAAGTTGAGACCTAAAATTGATCATCACATCAGGCAGTACTCTTAAGCAATTGATATAGTTTTTCTCCTGTATTATAGTGACTTTTAATTTGAATTTTAAGAAGCCTGGGGTCAATTTTGATACTCACTTTAACAGTGTATAGGATATTAGAGAATAACTTTCACTTAATAGCATTTATTCCAGCGTTCCCATCTTATTTTCTTCGTTTTTTATTTCCCTTCATTTTAGCACCCCTAGCAGTATATTTGTTTGTTCAACTGAATATATTTGTATGAGTCATCTCAGATCCTTTTTGGAAAGATGCAAGTTAAATAATCAAATAAATAAAAGTAGAAAATTAGAGTTAGTATTAAAGCATAAATACGCACAACCTTTAAAAAATGTTCCTCTGTGTCCATTATTCCAGGTATATGTCTAAAACACAAATATTTACGCATAATGGGTGCTTTTAACCTTTCCTGACTTAAAGTCGAGGATGTTGGAGAGTCACAGACAGTGGTTAGTACCTTGATTCTGAAATTTCCACGGAAGAGCCTGAACTTCTTAGGAATCAGTCGTTGGCATTATTCTGTTGGGCGGTGATGGTCAAAGTGGAGAGTTGCAGAAACATTCAATGCACAGCTCTCATATTGGGAACATGTTTAAAGAAAACTGCAGTCTGTTTATTGGATCTTATATTTAAAAAAATAAGTTAGGAATTATCCCAGGAAGTGTCTTCGTAAGTGAAATGAAATTTCTTAACTTACTACCTAAGACATGTACGTGATATTCAATTTTATGTATCCAAACATACCTCGGCAGCAACTTCCTCTGAGGTGATATGAATGAATCAAAATAAATTAGCTCCAAAATTCCTGATAACCTAAAAGTATTCCCTGACCCTGTAATCATTTAAATATATGAAAAGTAATAAATGAATATTTTAACTACTTCCTTTCAGGCAAGCTTAAATAAGGGTCGTGGGATATGTAGACTTGTTCATTGATCACTCCCTCCATTTGTTAAGATTCCAAAAAATATAGATGCAGCACTGTACTTTGAAAGGCTGTAAAATATCTGTGGTTGGGTTTATTTTTTTTAGCAATGTTTTATCACCTCCATTTCAAAAATGCAATTTAGTCAAAGAATTAATCATTTTGAGTGTACAAGGGTGATTAACATGTGAGGAAACCAATCTAAAGAGGTTAAGTGGTTGTTCATAGTTACTCAGGTAATTAATGGCGAAGCCAAGACCAGAACCTGGCTCTTCAGATTCTCAGCCTACAGGACTTTCATTATGGCATATACATCTGTTGTACTTTAATTCTCATTTTTGTTTTTTTTTGTAATTTGAGTGATTTTTCATTGTAATAGTATATAGCTGTAGGCTGGTCATTTATTCTCTGGGCACCTGAGTTTCTTCATAAGTAAAATAAAGGACAGTGGTAATTCAGACGGTTACACTGTGGTTGTTTACTGTGGTGGAAAAAAAATTGATACATGTAAAGGCTGTAAGAAATGAACAGTTTAAAAATTTGCATTTGTTGAAATTTTTCCCTTTGCATTTTCCAGTCTACATCTCCACAGGAACATGAGTTCATCTTTGTGGTCTCATGGGATCGACTTCATCATAGTGATGGGAAGATGGGTCAGAATAAAATTTGATTAGAAGAAAATAAGACTGATGGGCCAGTAGTTAGTCTCTATTACTGACAAAGAAACAGGAACGATGACCTTTACACTATAAAAATTATAGTAAACATAGTATGCATTGCAGAAGTTGGCAAGTCATAAAAACAAGTAGAAGTTTTGATGTCTGTATCTCTATTTATATACAGAGGTAATGAAGTCCTAATGACTCATTGGGAAAAAGCAAGGTCATTCCATCCCTAGATGGAATTCATTTATGGAGTGCCTCCTTTACTGGTTGAGCTGCCTCTCTTTCCAATTCATACTTTTAAAAATTGGCACTGACTACTCCACTGTGGCAGCACTTTAGGGTAGCGCCCTCATGTTTCATTCCTTTCCTGGCTTTCTCTCATTTTCCAGCCAACTTATTCTTCTAAGCTTTGTACAGTACTGTGTTTGGTAAGTCTGTAGTTTAGAGACCTGCTAATTCTAGCTAGTGTATAACCATTCTTTGAACAGTTGAATCTTTTCAGATAATGATTTCACCATGCATAAAGCTTGAGGAATTATAGCAACATACTAGAATAACTGGGGAGCCTTTTCTGGAAAATACTCCACTTAGCAGCCCTGTTGTAAAACCATAAGTGAATACATGTGAAGACAAAGTGCAATGGCAGTGGAGAGCTCTGATTTATATTTTTGTTATAGTATTGAATCCCTAAAATACACATCTGTTTGTGAATGCCTATTTAGGAAGGAAAACAGTGTCATTCTACCTTGACAAAATTACTGAGTGGGAAAAATTTGTCTTCCAGGATTCAAGAACGCCTAATCTCTCAAATTCCTATTTTCATCTTCCCTAAATAAAGCACCTTATTATTATTTCCATCTGTCCCTCAAAACTTTAAGTTCTTTGTTTAGGTGAATGGTCAAATGATTCAGTATCACAAGTTTTACCTTTATAAATGATAATTTGATGTTAGCAAAATTGGTTGTTTTAACTAAAGGTTTAAAGTTAGCCCCATTCCACAAAACTTTGGACATCAACAGTTTCAGAGTAGACAAATAGAAGTTAATACATTCATAATAGAGGGGAAAAGATACTTCATTTCTCTTTTCTCAGAAATAGGCAGTGTAAGAGTGGACAAAGTGCTATCGATTTTCATATTTCATACTGCTGTCTGGGTTTGAGTGTTCTGGTTACCAGTATTTCACCTTCTTTGTCAGATGCATTAGGAGCTGACCTTTGGGAAATGAAGTTATCTTCTAACTTGTCAATATTTCCAAGGAGCCTCTTTAAGAAATCTTCAACATGCAGGGTTTCGTATTAATTCTCTCTCATCCTCAAAGGCTCTCACATTATCATTTACCAACCTTAAGTAGTGAACTGCCATATGCAATTAAATAGCTTCAAGAAACAAACAAATACACACATATGAGAGGTTTGCCAGATTCTGGCTTTCTAAAATTAAATGTATGTTAACTAAAACAAATAATTTGTAATTTCTGAAGTAGGGGTGAATGCATAAACACCAGCCCAAATCACAGTGGTGGAAAGTAGATCCCCATCAGTTTTAACAGTCATTCCCACTGTACTGAATACATTAACAACACTGATAGTTTCCATTCTTGGACAATTTGATTTTGGACATGACTTTCAAAACCAGTTTCAAGTGGAAACATTTTTTCTGAGTTGTTGTTCATCTGGAATTAACTGGACTTGCTTTGGGAATATTTATTGTAGAATTGGGATTTTTGTTATACATAGAAAAGTAAATATAAAAGTCATAATGGAATGACTTTTCCGTGTAGCACTTTACATTAAAGTTTGTGAAAAATAATTCTTTCTGTATTTAAAAACGTAGGATATTTACCTTACCTATTAAGTTGAATCAAAGCTTTTCAATCAGTAAACTTATAAAAGATGTTAATTTGTGCATATCACAACTTATTTCCATTGTAGTTTTTTTTACACACTGAACAAATATTTAAAAATTTTTTTCCAGTGTTATTGAATTATAGTTGATGTATAATGTTGTATTAGTGTAAGGTTACAACATATTGATTTGATATATGTACATATCAAGAAATGCTTACCACAATAAGTTTAGTTAATATCCATCACCTGACATAGAATATTTTTCTGTTGATTCAAACTTTTAAGATCTACTATCTTAGCAATTTTCAAATACACAATTAAGTATTGTTGATGCACTATATATTTTTAATCTTTTTGAGTAATAAATTTTAAAGACTTTGTATTTATGATAAAATGAATGTTAATTGCACAGTATTAATAGGTATGAAAATAGAGCCATGAGAAGAGTGTTATAAAGGTATTTATATTTTCTCTTGTGTTTAGTGTACATTTTGTTTTGTATTTCAGAGCTCTTGGATCTAAACAGAACGTCAGTCTTCCATAGCCCTTTTGGATTTCTTGATCTCCAGACAATGCTGCTGGATGAATATCAAGAGAGACTCTTCGTGGGAGGCAAGGATCTTGTGTATTCCCTCAGCTTAGAACACATCGGCAGTGACTATAGAGAGGTATGGAAACAGCAAACTATATTTCAGGAGAGAAAGAAAAGGAGTCAGGGAGATAGCTTCTTGCGTGGGTTTTACTTGGACTAGATTTTTCACTGTCTTGGCCATTTCACATTCTGAGTGATAATATTATTGAAATAAAATATTCATTAAAATCATTTTGAGAAAAAGTTACAGATGATGGAGAATGAACTTTTCTAGCACCCTACAGATCTCTGTGTCCCCAGAAGACTTCTGATTGGTGCACTCGACGTTTCTCTTGCCTGATGGCCCTTGTCACCACACCCACTGTCCTGACACCTGGGTTTGGAATATGCTGATGTAAAGTACCTTTAGGCCTTATTACTCCAGAAATCCCATCCTGAAGAATTACGGATGTGTGAACTCAGTATAGCTAACTCATGTATTTCTGTTGGTAAGGTCACTAATTCAGGTGGATGCTTTTTAAACCTGAAGGATTAAACTATTAAAATAGGAGAGCACCCAACTTTTCTGAGAAAGATTAACTGTAAGAAGAAAAATGGTTCTTATAATCTATGCTTATAGAGTTGAATTGAGGTAATATGTTTCCAGAAATATTGATATATCAACCTTATATAAAACATGCAGAAATATTTATAGACCATAGGATATTTTTGGCATAAATGTATTACATAATACATTTTCTTTATAATTTACTTATTTATTTTTATGTTTGTCGAAATGTATGATGTCCATATTTTTTAAAGGCATTTTTAAAAAAATGTATCATAAAAAGCAGCATACCTTCATCCCTGACAGTTCCTCATCTCCAGAGGAAATCATGTAAAACTCTCATTTCTTCTGGTTCTTACCTCCATATGTCTAAATAGCATTTGTGTACTGTTCTTCCTTGGTATTGTTAATTTTAGATAATATCTGTTGACTTTCTGTAAAGGAAGATGAGGATTTTAGCTTTCTTTTCTTGCAGTACCGTAGCTAAAATATCTGCACTATTTCACCAGCAACCCCTACTCATCTGCCTGGTCATCTTCCCAATAGAGCTGTACCACAACTTTCAGCTAAGTAATAACTATTTACATTATTATAATTGGGAAAATGGATCACACTTCTTCCCGCCACCCCAGATGAAATATTTCCTCTTTGTTTCATTTGCTTAGATTACTTTTACTCATTTTTCACCAAACTTTCTACCAGAGTTCTTATACTCCTTTTAATATTGTAAACCGTATGGCTTTCCAAATCAGTTTTTGGTTTTTAAATGAGATGCGTCCTTCCTGATTCTCTTGTCAGCCCAGAGTTGAATGCTGGAGCATCCCCTCAACCTCCCACTTGTGTGATATTCTTTCGTAGTTTAGTCTGACATTTTACTGAAACACACCTTCAATTAGCTTGCTGAAGGAAGATCCAAAGTAAACTTTTGAGGTATTTTTAATGTTTAAAAATAATATTTTTCAGACTCCACACAGAATTGGTAGATGCATGTAAAATTCTAGACTGAAAATCATTTGCTCTAGAATTTTGAGGATAGTGTTCCATTGTTTTCAGACTTCGAGTATAGCTGCAGAGAAGTGCAATAATTTCAAAATTTTATTTATAAGCTGTTCTAATTTCAAAATTTTATTTATAAGCTGTTTCCTTTCTAATTTCAAAATTTTATTTATAAGCTGTTTCCTACCACTGTGTTCCCCTAATCCTGTCCTCATGCCCTTCTATGTTTTAACATTTTCTCAAATTTTCTTTAAGATTTGATCTGTTTTTCATTCACTGTGTTGAGACACAGAGGGCCTTCTGCAGGGGAAAGCCTTGGCCTTCAGCTCTGGAAAATGTTATTATTTCTTTGATGTTTTCCCTTCTTTTCCATTTTCCTCCTGACTCTCTTTCTGGGACTTCTATAAGGCAGAGTTTTGTTCTCAATTGTCTGGCCTGCTGTTTATTATACAGACATTGAACGATTTCTCCTGATTTCACCCACACCCACCCCTTTTCCCATTTTCAGAAGAGCCCTAGACTTCTAATTCCTGAGAATTTTTCAAGTTCTTTTTCATGAATCAGCTTGTTTATTGGCTCCCTTCACCTTGCAGGCATTTAGATTTCAGCTTTTCTCATGTGGAAAGCCAGTCAACACCTGTCCATACGTTGTAGAACTTCCAAAATGTTGCTCATATTTCTTTGGCATCTCCACTCAAGTTCTATTTGTCCTTTTTGCATTATGTCCTTTGGCTACTATTTTAGTTGCAGGATGAAGTGGAGACACATAATGTGTTAAACTCTTTCCTTTTTTTTTTCTATCACCCTTAATTTTATTTTCTCTGCAGTTCTCAAAAGAGATGATTGCTCTCTCTCTCAATGTCTATCTAAAATATATATTATAAAATTGTATATTTATATATATAAAACATAAATATGGAATATTTGTATTATACACACACATCATTTTTGGGGATTTTTTAATTGAAGTATTGTTGATTTCCAATGTTTCAGATGTACAGCAAAGTGATTCAGTTATGTATATATGTGTATACATATATTCTTTTTCAGATTCTTTTCCATTATAGGTTATTACAAGATACTGAATATAGTTCCCTCTGCTATACAGTAGGACTTTGTTGTTTGTCAACTTAATATATAGTAGTTTATATCTGCTAATCCCAAACTCCTAATTTATCTCTCCCCCCACTGCCTGTCCCCTCTGGTAACCATAAGTTTGTTTTCTATGTCTGTGAGTCTATTTCTGTTTTGTAAATAAGTTTATTTGTGTCATATTTTAGTTTCCACATATAAGCGATATCATATGCTATTTGTCTTTCTCTGTCTGACTTCACTTAGTATAATAATCTCTAGGTCCATCCATGTTGCTACAAATGACATTATTTCATGAGTAATATTCCATTGTATATATATACTACATCATCTTTATCCATTCATCTGTTGATAGACATTTAGGTTGTTTCCATGTCTTGGCTATTGTAAATAGTGCTGATGTGAACATTGGGGGGCATATATCTTTTCGAATTGGAGTTTTCGTCTTTTCCAGGTATACACACATAAATCTTTAAGACCATCAAGGACCTCCTTCTTCCAGACAAATTCAATGGATTTTCCTCTCCCTTTTTTGGATGGTCATTTTCCTCCTAACTGTGGTGTTCACCACGTGGCCCCCTTCTTTTTCTCTCGGGTAGATCATCTGCACACTCCAGTTCTTTGAAGGAATAGCTAAGCTAGGGGTGGTTAGAATGGGGGCCATGGAATAATCTCTGTTATGGGATGATTTCCTCCCCACCCCCAGCCCCTAATTCATATGTTGAAGCCCTAACTCCCAGTCCTGAGAATGTGACTTTAAAGATGTGATTAAGTTAAAATGAGGCAATTAGGGTGGGCCTAATCCAGTCTGACTGGTGTTCTTATAAAAAGAGGAAATTTGGATACATGAAAGAGACATCAGGGATATGTACCCATAGAGGGAAGGCCATGTGCGGACACAGTGAGAAGGCAGCCATCTGCAGGCCAAGGAGAGGCCTCAGAAGAAACCAGAGGTGCCAACACCTTGAACTTGGACTTCTAGCCTCCAGAACTATGAGAAAAGAAATTTCTGTTATTTAAGCCACCCAGTCTGTAACATCTTGTTATAGCAGCCATAGCAAACTAATAAAATCTCCCTATTAACATTATAAGTATATGAATATGGAAAGATCCTTCAAGGGATCCGACACCCAGAAGATTAAGAATCTTTGCATTAAGGAAGTAGTTCTTAAATTGCTGTCCTTCGATCTGGATCCTGTAACTCTCATGGAGCGGGTCCCTGAAATCCACATTTATGACACGCTTTCTAGATGACTTTTATGTACACAAAATCTCATAACAGTTTTCCTGAGCCCTCATTTCCTATGTGGAACTAAGGCCAGGAGTTAGCAGCTTCCCACTTTAATGTGATTCTGCTTTAGAGTAGGGGAAATTGAATAACCTACTTATCCTTGATTGTTTTGGCCTAATTGTACCCTGAGGCCTTTAATGCTAGAAAGACTGCTGTAATGGAGGAAATGACCTGTGAAGACTATATAAGGATAAGAAAGCTGGAGAGTGATGAGTATTTATGAACTGCATCTTAGGGAGCTAAATAGAATAGTAGCTGGCTGTTGAAGCTTCAGGGTTCCATCCAGCAAGGATGTCAAGGAAAGTAGCTATACAAATTATTAAATTGAATAACTTTGCTGCATTCAAGGGTAAATCCTTGTTTTGTGGGGCCTGAAGTATATACAGTTTGCTGGGCCACTTCAGGAAATATAATTCAAACTTAAATTTCAAAATTGCTAACGCCCCTCCCAGGGCCACAGAAGGGCTGGGTACTCGTGAGGAATTCTGAGAGGTAAGCTACATTAACTCTGAGGTGACTTCACCCCACCTGCATTTGTTATTTTGTACTTTTCTTGCCTATTTCCACAGAATGATTAGCAATAAAACTCCACATAGACGTTCTGCATTTATTTTCAGTAACAGCAGAGTTAGACAAGGTCTACTTCATAGACAGTCTGTTTAAAAAAAGTAGACTTAAGAATGAGAGGGCTCCCCTGGTGGCACAGTGGTTGAGAGTCGGCCTGCTGATGCAGGGGACACGGGTTCGTGCCCCCGTCCGGGAAGATCCCGCGTGGCGCAGAGCAGCTGGGCCCGTGAGCCATGGCCGCTGAGCCTGCGTGTCCGGAGCCTGTGCTCCACAGTGGGGGAGGCCGCAGCAGTGGGAGGCCCGCGTAGCGGGGAAAAAAAAAAAGAATGAGAGTTGGTGCCTCAGTGCTGTCCAGGCTCTGAAGATGTGATGTTTCTGCTTCTTGGCCAAGTTCTCCTCCTGTCTTTCCTGGACCTTACTCCTTCAATGATTTACCTGTTATTATATCTTTAATCTCTCCTGCTTTATCTTTGGGTTTCTTAACCTCAATACTGTTAACATTTGGAATAAGTCTAGGTTGGAGCAGAGAGTGTCCTGTGCCATTGTAGGATGTTTAGCTGTATCCCTGGCTTCTATCCAATACACTCCAGTAGAATGCTGCCCCTGCGTCATGATAATCAAAAAGTCTCCAGACACTGTCAGATACCCCCCGGGAGGCAGAATTACCTCAGGTCAGACCACTGTGTCTAGCCCATCATTTTATAAGCAGGATACAGACCTCTCATTTAAAAAGTCCCACCATAAACATATATCTACTTGGTGCTACCACATCCCTGCTTCTTCCCCTGGGATCAGTCACCTTGGAAGAGTAGCCAAAGCCCATTTTCCCCACTTTCTCACTTTCCATTTATTTCTTAGTTTTTAATATCTTTTAAAATGTAATATGTGGGGCTTCCCTGGTGGCGCAGTGGTTGAGAGTCTGCCTGCGGATGCAGGGGACACGGGTTCATGCCCTGGTCTGGGAAGATCCTACATGCCGCGGAGTGTCTGGGCCCATGAGCCATGGCCGCTGAGCCTGCGCGTCCGGAGCCTGTGCTCCGCAACGAGAGAGGCCACGACAGTGAGAGGCCCGCGTACCGCAAAAAAAAAAAAAAAAAGCTATCCATGTTTAAATTGGCTTTTTGGCTTTCTTTTTTTGGCCGCACTGCATGGCATGCAGAACTTCCCCAATCAGGGATCATACCCATACCCCCTGCATGGGAAGCACGGAGTCTTAACTGCTGGACCACTGGGAAAGTAAAAAATCTTCTTCATTAAATTTCCTTTCAGTCACTACTTAATTTTAAAATTATCATTCTGTATTGAGGAAGAACTTCCAATCTAGATCATCTGAAAAGGAATGTACCTGTTTCTTCTCATATTCTCCACCCCCAATTTATTTATACTTAGTGCAATATCAAGATGTGGCCAAAAGAGATAATGAAAGTTTATTATGTTATTATTAAATTCTCTAGTTAGCAGCTGTACACTCAGCAATATTAAATGTTTTTTGTTTTTGTTTTTTGCGGTACACGGGCTTCTCACTGCTGTGGCCTCTCCCATTGCGGAGCACAGGCTCCCGACACGCAGGCTCAGCGGCCATGGCTCACGGGCCCAGCCGCTCCGCGGCATATGGGATCTTCCCGGACCGGGGCACGAACCTGTGTTCCCTGCATCGGCAGGCGGACTCTCAACCACTGCGCCACCAGAGAAGCCCTAAATGTTATTTTTACATGATGCATAGTTATTTGAACTTCAGTCTGGTGAAATGTAATTTGAGTTAAATCTAAGGGGATTTAAATATATGCATGCAAAATTAATGAGTTACGTTTTTTTAGCGTTAAACATGTAATTCAGAAGAAACTATGTATGTTAAAAATATGATCAAGAAAGGGAAGCAAAGGAATAAATACAAAACATCCTGGTATATTGCTAGCATTTAAGGAGCATTTAAGAGTAAAATTTACACAATTATTGAGTAATTCAAGCAATTCTTAAAAAGAGGATTTAAAAAAACTTTTCCTGTGACTCTAAAATATTTCAATAATATATGATATTATTTCATAATGGTAAATAATAATATTAATTAGTAAACCAAAACTAGTAATGAGTTAAAAATCCCTCTAGATATTACACAAAGTAAAGTTTTTTCATATAGCACCTAACAATTATTGAAAACATTTTTGTGCTGTTTTCCATATTCCATGAGAAAAATTTATTTCCTAATTCATATTTATCAGGTTTATTTGTATTACTATAAAGAAGCATCAGCCATGGTACCTTTATTTGTGTTTCTTTATTGGTTTAAAGTTTGTCTTCATTCTTTCTGATCAACATTTCATTTCTAGAATGAGATATAATGGATCAACAGCTACATTTTTTTTTTTTGATATTTGACAGAAAGAGCCAACAGATTATTTTTTTGTTTTATTTTAACTTATTTCCATTTGCAGATATTATAAGACCTTTTGAAAAGTAGCAGAATGTAATAGCAAAGAACACGTTTTATAGCCAGATTGCCTGAACTCCCGTATCTGGTCCAGCACTTAGGCGATGAGTGATCTTGGTCAGCTTATTCCATAGCTCTATTTCTCAGTTTTCTCATCTGTAAAAGAGAGATAATCATAGTATTTATCTCACAGCTTTCATAAGACAGTTTATTGACTTATTAGTTGCCTAGGCCAGTGCCTGAAACATAGTAAGTATTATCCAAATATTTGCTATCATGGTTATTATCTAAACAAGACATAGAATCAGCGCATGATTCCTATGTGCTGCCATTTCTAACTGAGGTAGGAGAGTACTGCATATTTTTAGAGATGATTCAACTAAGTTCTAGAAACAGTCATGGAGATACGAAGTATGCAGAGATGAATAAAACGGTCCCTACCCTAAAATATTTCTAATGCAATGGAGAAGATACATACATACACATCTGTCACAGGTAGCACAGTTTGAATAGAACTATAACAAAGGCCCAAGTAAAATGCTAAGAAAGTATACAGAAGCTGGGAGTTGAGGTTTCCTGGAGGAGATATAATTTAAAATTGGACTTTGAATCGTAGTTGGAATTTTGATTCACACAGATAGGTAGTGGGAACAGAGAGAGTACAGGGAAGACGGTCAGACATTTTAGAGCACTTTGAAGTAATGACTTGGCTGAAGTAGATAGGTGAGGTGGGGGCGTGAGGGTATCAACAGGGTAGAATGAGAGTTAAGGATGGAAATGGGGTTTAGACCAGATCCTGAAGAATACTGACTGCTGTGCTGTTGAAACTGAATCTTCTAGGCAGTGCAGGAGCCAGTGGGAGAGTCTGAATACGTGTAAAACACAATCAGAATGGTAGTTCAGCATGATTGCTTTAGCAGCAGCATGTTGGGTGAATGGAAGGAAGAGGAGAATAGGGCCATGAGGCCAGTAAGTAGCAGTTAGAACATAAAACCAGGTTCACTTGTCTTAGAAGCCTAAGGTCTTTGCACCATGTCACTGTTGAGAACCAGGCTGCTGCTCTGGTGTGAACTCCGTGTCTCCCAAGGTGGTCTTCAATGTACTGTTAGTTCTGCCTTTTGTCATGAGGTGCTTCTTTCCTCTTGCTTCTTATTCCCTTTGCATGACTAACGTTTACCTTCGTAATGGTTAAGAGACTAGTGGAACAGTTAGTGGTTGGTGACAGTAGTGGAGGAAAACCACTGACAAGTGCGAGAAGGAACTGTCTCTCCCTTGTTAACGGCAAAGTTGAGTTCCCCACGAGGCTCCGGTATTTCAACCACAGGTGAGGGACTAGCTTGTCCGTCTCCTGTGGACATAGCCCCTTGCAATCTGTGCACATTTGAGAAGTACTGAGATTCCTGAAAAACAAATCAAAATTATTCTCAGGGAGGTAGCAATAGTAGTTTGAGGTATAAAATCTTCTTTTCTTGTTCATTTCATGAAGAAATCAAAAGTGGAAATGTTTGTTTATTTAAGCTGTATTTTATAGGACGTCATAAAACATTCCATATTTAGTAGTAAATATTCACTTTAACAAATTTTCACCCCTGGCTTTCTCCAAGTTTCTAAATTTCAGCTTTATTTTTCTAAAATTACTCTCACCACCATTATTTTAAGCTAAAGTTACACTACTTAATTTGGATATCTCTAAATATAACTCAGTCACTTCTGCTTGTAAAAATATTTATACTTTTCTCGTTTACTCAACTTTACTGAATCCAAGGTGAAAAATAATGCTTGAATTTTAGAATTTAATTTTTTTAAGTGAGAGAAAGGCATTAAAATCTAATTTGCATATAAAATGGCAAATGGTATTTCACATTAATGATGGCAGTTTAGTAAATTTCATCCATTAAAAAGGGCACACACAAGGCCAGAAATGTTTGTGTCATAATAATAGTGTTCTAATTCAAAAGCTTTGGATTATAAACATTTCAAGAACAAATCTTGTCTATAGTCCAAAAGATTATAATTCTAGTATACAAACTACTTGAATAATGACAGCCATTGTAATTAAGTATAAAAGCATAAGCAGTAAGGATAACGTGTCAGGTTAAAACTACCATTTATAAACCATTAGGCCTCTTTTAATGTGTTATACTCAATCTATTTTCTTGATTTTAATGACATTTATAGGACCTTTCATTAAAATATACATTGATGGACACTGGTACTATATATAGATATAAAATATATAAAGAAAGAGTAAAATATAAACAAACGTTTTTCATTAGAATAATAGAATTAGGAAGAGAATATTAGATGAAGTTATAATAGTGTCTTAATCACTTAAATGTATTCCAAGGAAGAGAGACTTATATTACCTGGATCATTTTATTTAATTTTTTTCAATAAAAAAGGAAATAATGTTTTTTAGACAGTTAAATTATTGCTTCTTTGTTCATTTGTTTTTGCTCTCCAAAATCTCTGAGTGTCCTAACATCTTGTAACAATAGAATTGTTAAATCCTTAATCCTGGTGTAATTAGGAGACTCGGTAGGGAGTCCGGGTAAGAATTACTTTGTAATTTAATTTTTATTTTATTTTTCTCCTTTGAGATATGCAAGAATAGTAAATGGCCTGTTAAAATGCATTGGACAATTAAATTATATTGTAGGAGTGTTGTGATGAAATGATGTGTATTTAACCTTCTGCTTTTTGTACCTTTCTCAGTGCAGAGAATTTGGAAATGTCATTACAACCCTGTTGCTTAACTGCCTTTAAAAATGTTTTATGCAGAACAAATAGCTTAATTTTATGGGTTTTTGTTGATGCTATACTCTGGAGCAGAACCAAAAGGCATCCTTACTGCCAAAACAAATGAGGAAAATCATTTCCCTTACTGTCTTGGCAGAACATTTGTACATGATGGCTTTAAAATAACTTTTGATTTCCAGTGAGATCATTCTCTGATCTTTTCTCACCTGAGTGGACCTTTGAATGCAGTCCTGAGCCTGTTAAATTTTGTTAAAAAAAAAAAAAGAAAAAGAAAAGAAACCAAAGCAAACTAATGTATAAACAACAACAAAAGCAAAACTTGAGTAAATATATAATGACATTGTTCATTTGGAGAGTTCCCCTGTGTTGCACTTTAGTGGTGAGTGTTCCTAATTTAATCTTCTACCTCTCTCCCTTCCATGGACCCAGAGTGATCTGGTTAACACCCTTTTCTCTACCCTCAGAAATCCTGCCAGTCTCTCAAACTTGCTAAATCCTGCAGGATTTCCTCCCTGATTAGACTGGAAAGTTACTTGTCTCATTTATTTGATACTGCTTGCAGCATTTTCATGTCAGTGAATCTATATCTCACACTTTATTGTAGGATCCTTTACTGAATTGACTTTTTGAAGAATGTGATAAAGAAATGTTGACTGATACAAGTCTGCCAATAGACAATGAATGAGCAGGGATTGCATTTAAGGCCTTATGCCAGGTAGGCATTTTAGGGCTGGGGCAATAAGTCACTGCCTTGCCCTCTGTAACTTATAGCCCTAATAAGAGAGCTGAAGTTGAGTACACATATCATTATAGTCATAGGTAGAAAAAGTAAGAAAAGCAATATAGAGGATCAAAGGAGGGAGACATACTATCTGTTGAAAAAGTTAATCAGGAAACGTCTTCTAAGACGTGCCTGAAATAATGATTTCATTATTCCTAGAGCAACTGCCACTATTAGGTTTGCTGCTAGAAACAACACATGTTCTGGCAATCCTAGAAAAGCCATGTATTGTCTTCGCCACCACATAATATGTGATCTTTTGTTTGTGTCAAGAACTGTGAAGGGCCTGAAATTTTACCTTGCTTTTAAGACAACAAGTTAGCCTGTCATAGTTTCATTGATGCTGGCAGAAGACAACGCCTGGGCTAGAGACAGAGGACTCTGTCACTCACAGGACAGCAGGTAGCATGAACCTCGTGTTTCCATCTTGTCTTTTCCTCCTCAAGTCCCATAGGGGATGGGCAAAGCAGCCTAAGTAGACGCTGTACACACAGTGAATTTGTGTCATACCCGCTTTACCAACCTCCAGCTCAGAAAACTCCCAGTCTTACAAGGGATTTGCTAGGAAAGCTGTCCAACCTTTGCCCAGAGGGAGACATTATCTTTATTATCCTGGTCAGGAAACAAATCTTCTATTTGCCCTGAAGGGAGATTCTATCTCTGTCTTCCAAGCCTCTTTGAAAAGATAATGTGGAACAAAAGCTGTCAATAAAGTATAGGAATCCTCTAGAGAATTGCCCCCCAGACAATATGTTCAAATAGTCCCGGAAATAATCCTTATGAAGCAATGATTGAGGAGAATGAGGTAATACGTTGAGGTTGTTGTATTGTCTGGATACTGTTTCAACATTGAAAAGCTGAACTTCCGTATATTTTTCCAAGGGATTAGTTATCTAATACTTTGAAATTATAGAACTACGGTTTAAAGAAGTCACCATTTTACATAATGATGAAAAATGAATAAAAAAAGATGCTAATATTCTAAGAAGAAAAGTGCTGCATCTCATAAATTAAAGGTGTTAAGAATATAAAAGCATTATTCTGCTCTACTGGTGAGGTATTCTCCGATTTATTCATGTCAGTAAGCAAATTGGTCATGAAAATCTTTCCAATGATGGATGATCCTAAAATGAATTTGTATTTTGAATTTGTATTTACACACACATATACATTCTAGCATATCCTTTTGAATAATTTATGCATCCACAGTAAAATTATAATTCCAAAACCAAATTGAATCTCAAATTAGAATAAGTTTTAGAAATCATCTGAGAAAACCTACTGCTCAGTGCCTGAATTTTTTCCAAAATAAAGGATAAGTGAAGTTTATAAATTCTACAACTTCACTTCCAGAATCCTTTTGTCAAGTGGTGTTGGTAACCTCCCTCAGGCTGATGTGAAGCCTGCGGTCGAACCTGACATTGTCTTATTTATGTGGTATCTTTCCTGAATCATATATGATCCACTGATAGATCTACTGCTATAATGAAGCACATTGATTCTAGGGTATTCTATGTGTGCTTTGGACTTTTTAGTTGGTTTTCTTTTATATCCCTACTTTTTTCCTTTTGTCTTTTTTCTATGTTGCAACATAACAAAAAGCGCTTGTGTTTTTATTTAAAAGTTTATATACTGCACTATGAAAGCAAAGGAACACATGAATGCTGACTATTGTTAGCAAGAAACTTCAGGGGGCTCATTACACTAATAATAGCATCAAAGTAATGTCATACACCTATAGTGCAAACCCTAGAGTGCTTACTCCTATGATAATAAATTTAGTCATAAAAGGATCATCATAATCAAATGCCATTGTCAACCACTTTTATAAATCCCCAATATTTTTCATGTATCAGGGCCTGGATTTGACTACGTAATGTGTGAGTTAAGTGACAAACCTCTTCCCCATCTAGCATATAAATACCTAACCTGATATTGTATGGGACACAGCTTTTTTAAAAATCTTAAATTTTGACCATATTTGGGATTCAAACATGTATATCAGATTTCAAAAACTAAAACGCCTACAGGGGCCACTCAGGTAAAAGAAAAGTCTGAAGAGAATCAGAGAGTGCCTGTCCCAGTGAAGGAAGACTTCAGACTCAACTCCAGAAGAATGGTGCCACATAGGAAGGCATGCCTGTTGCTTGCCTTTTAGATTTTTCTAGGGACATTGTACACCAGGGCATGTAGATCCAAGGCACAGGCCTTTGGAGGCAATGAACAAAAAACTATAGGGGGTTCTGGTGAAAATCAGCATCGCTCAAAATAGAATTCATCATCGCTGACCAGCAGAGTCCATGAAGATGATACATTAGCATGAGAAGGCGATTCCATGGAATTCAGAAAGAGACACAAGAAAGGGAGCCGATTGAGCTTTTTCAGTCAGGGGAGGAGGAGTGATTGATCTAGCAGGTGAGGGGATAAGCTATTAACCTGGAGGCTTTTAGATCTTGAGGCACAGGAAACATTTGAGAACTTACCAGTTGCTACAATTACTTAAGGGAATTGTATACCTTGCTTCCCACCCATAGATCTGCACTGTAGAGTTGGACAGAGAAATATGCATTTTTTTTAAAAGAAGCTCCCAAATAATACTTAGGTAAAGTTCTGGTAAGGATTAAATTAAATGTTGAATCTGAAGTGCTCAGTACAAAAGTTAGAAAGCTGATAATGCCAAGTGTCAGTGAGGATTGCTGGTAGAGTATAAACATGTCACCATCCTGGAGAGCAACCTGACACTACAGTAAAACATTAAATGTATGCTTCGCTAAGACCCAGTGATTCTGCTCCTGGTTATACATACCAGTGGTATTCTTATACAGATCCCAGAGGGACGTGTACAAAAATGTGCTGCTGCTTTTGGTGGGGGGGGGGGGGGAGGGGGGAGGGAGTGGTTCTTGTCAATAAAGTACTTTATTAAAACAAAACAGACTATTGTGGTAAGAAGCCTTTTCCCAAAGTAGCTTATACACCATCACTTGTGGTGTAGTCACTGCAACTGAAATGAGCTGTTCATGGAGATCATAAACATTAAACTGATTCCTCTAGGTTTTATTGGGAGAAGATGTGCCGGTGTTTGCCGTGGTGGAGATTTGGAGACAATTTGGGTGTCCTCATTGGGAGAGTAGAAGAGGAAATATGGGGGATCCATACCCCAAATATTACAAAGCAGTTAGAAACAACAGACTGTGTGTATACATAGGGCTTTGTATAGGGGTCTTCAAAGCCCAGTTCTTAGTATAAAAGATGAGAAAGACTTTACATAAATTAAAATATGCCATTTACATAAATTAAAAAATGCACAAAAAGCAATATACACTTTATAAGAACATATGCAAAGAACAGAAAAACTGTTAGTCTTCCCAGGAACAATTTACAGTGATTGCCTCCTGGAGGGATGCAGGGAGAACATGGAGGGGGGAAGGGAAGGAAATAAATAGATAATTAAAATAAGAGAGGGACCTTTTGAGACCAATGATAATAATGAGCCCTCAGTTGCATAGTATAACAAACTCAAACCTCTGCACATGAGTTTATAAAGTAGAAGAAAGAAGAACTAAAAGTTCTTGCCACGCTGTCTGCCACATGGTGTGATTAATCTATCATTTAAGCAAAAAGAGGAACAGAAACAGTCTGAGAAAAGAAAAGGATAGAGAAAACCATTTCTTGCATTCCCAAAAAAAAGTACTTAATGATTTCTGCCTGTGGTCCCAGCAAAGTGCTAGGCACTATCTGAGATGAAAAAGAGGTATTTGATATATTCTCTCTTCAATGAAGAAACCAACAAATTTGAAATACAACGAAAATTTCCCGAAATCCAGTGGGAAACTGGTAGAGTTAAATTATGTTTTAAAAATAATCAAAGATGTTTGTGGTGTATTATGAAGTGATACATTATAAACAAAGGATGAATTATAAATTCATTCATTATAAATCCTTTCATTCTTTTGTTCACAAATGTTATTGAGAGTCCACCACACCAGGTTCAGTGCTAAGTGGTAGAAATGCAAAGGGAACTTAAGGAGGTTCCTGGCCTTTGGGGGTCAGACAAGTTCGGGAGAGAGATTGGACAGCAGAGGTCACAGTAGGTTAAGTGCAGAGCAGTGCTGGTTGAAGTATGGGTGACCTCTAAAGGCCTGAGACTTGAGATGAACCTTCAGAAAGATTAAAAAAAATAATAAGTAATAATAAAGTTTAGCATAAAATAAAAGCTAAAAGATAAGTGCCTTAATTTGGCAAATAATGCCATAAAGAAGATAAAGTCTTGCTTGATCTTCTCAAAGAAGGAAGTAGAACCAACAAAAATAGAACAAAATAAAATGTATTGAATTGCAGAAGAAAAATGAAATGGTTTTTCCGTGTGGTTTATTTTTATATGCAGTTGCATAACAGTCCATTATCTTTTATTCCAGATACACTGGCCAAGTACAGCAGTAAAAACAGAAGAATGCATAATGAAAGGAAAAGATGCCGTGAGTATTATTCATTGTAAATTAAACAAATCATCAATTATAGTCATGGTCAGTGACAAAAGACTGAATCTCTAACCTTTTATTTGCTCTTAAAACACATATATGCAATTCATTTCAAGAATAAATATCTATCTCTCTATATATCTATAGATATATATATTGATATATACATATATATCAATATATATGCACACATACATACATGTATATATACACACGTATACGCATGCACATATATATACATGTACATGTATATACATGTACATGTACATGTACATTTTCTATATATATATAATATATAATTTTTATATATATAATTACTTAAAAATTAATTTCAGTGTAGAGGTAGAGTAGGGCACCAAGGTACCATCTAGATCTTGGTTTTATTTTGTCTTATAATATTTTAGTCAACTCAGATTTATAAATTCCTTCTAGTCAGGCTTATCTCCTATGTACTGGGGACAAAAATAATTTCAGGTAATTTCTTAATTTGAGGAAAAGCTAAGCACCGTCTTTGTGAGATTTCATCTCACCCTGATTAGTAAATTAGAAACAAATGAAGAAACTAAAGGAGAAAAAACAAAAAACTTGAAAGAAGATGGCAAAGGCAGTAAACATGCTTTATATATTCCACATGTTTTGAGGATGTCTCCTGCTGAAAGAATCAATATTCCATCTCTCCATAACTTCCCTGCAGCATGTGAAAGGGAAGAGGTGGTCCAGCAGCAGCAGCCCTGCCATAGTTGCTAACACACGCATACACGTATATCATATGTGCATGCGTATACGTGTGTATACGCATGTACATGTGAAAGGGAAGAGGTGGTCCAGCAGCAGCAGCCCTGCCATAGTTGCTAACACACGCGTACACGGGTGAAAGGACTTTTCACGTGCTAGGAGTAGCTGGCCGACGACACAATTCACAGCTTTGGAGGAAGGCATGCACAGCTCCTTTTGAAAGTTAACTCATCCTTTTTTTCAGTAAGAAAAAATAATACCATGTAGAAATCTAACACACATTATACCAACTCCTGATTCTAACGGCAAAGGGATGAGTCAAGACATTCTTGCTGGCTTAGTCTACAGCGTGATGCTGAGTAATTGAACACATTCACAGGCTGTGTCAATCTAAGCCCACCCGAGCCAAAATGTGGTCTAATCGGCTTACTCAAGCTGTGACAGTTTCAAGAGAGGAGAAGCATGTGCTTATAGCAATATGAAAATAGGATATTAGATTTTCCCAACTATACGGGTCATATACAGACTAGGATGCTGCATGAAGGGGAAATTAAAGGAATAAGTCTATCGGTGTGCCCCAGATAATCGGTTCAGTAGTGTGTTACTTGTTCTTACCAAGGGAATGCTCTATTCTGAATCACTTATGATGAGATAGGTCTGCTGGCTTTTTCATCCTAATACTGTTGTATGAGAGAATTTAAAAGTCAGAATCTGACCTTATAAAACATAATATGTACTGATTATTGCATGTACTAATGTCAAAGTGCTATTTAGCAATAAAAGGGTTTAGTATTTCTCTCATAATTTAAATGAACTAGCAGTACCTGCTTTGCCAACAAGGTATTTGCTAAAATTAATTTAGTCAAGTTTTGTCTGAAGTAATTTTAAACTTTTTTTCACTCAGCATACTCAACTAATGACTGATCTATTAAAAGTTTGTTACACATGGAGTGTGTATCAGGTACTGGGTTTGATTAACTACAGAATACAAAGATGTGTAAAATCAAGATTCTGTCCTTGATACGATTACAGTTGAATCCCATTATGGGCAAACTAGAGCTCTGGGGCCGAATGTGACCTGCCATAAATGAAGTTTTGTTGGAACACTTCCATATACATTCATTTTTCTGTTGTCAACGGCTGCTCTTATGCTATAGCTGTAGAAGTAAATAGTTGCTGCAGAGACCAGATGGCCCATCAAACTAATTATATTTAGTCTCTGGTCCTTTATAGAAAAAGTTTGCTGATCTCAGGACTGTAATCTTATAGTAATAGGTATAAAATGTTATTTTTATCAGTTAGCTTTCTATCTGTTTACTTGAAAATTCTCTATGAAAGTACTTTATATGAATTTATGAGTTTGAAGATATGACTTATTTGCCCAAACATCAAAACTCTGTAGTGCCCTAAGGTCTGCATATGTTCCCTTAAGGGTAATGAAGCTTTTTCTAGTTATTTGTTTTCTGACTTTATGCTGATTCATTGTTTATATGAAATTTTAAAAAATAACAGGTTTGGGAAGAATTTAATTATTTAGTGAAACATATTGCCATGTAAATATACCTGGATACATTTCTGAACAGTGGTTTTTCTAAATTCCTCATGTACTAGAATACATGAAAATGATACACTCGCATTATTAAATGTAATTCATACGTCGCTGTATTGGTCACCTCTGTCTCTTCTTCCACTGGTCCTTGTCTTCTTTTCATCTGCCCCCTTTGCCTTCTCTAACCAAGCATGGGTTATACATGAGATTTCTAGGGCTTGGAAAAGCAATAATCAAAAAAGAACTAAACATATTCATTACAGTAATCACTTTCTTTTTTTTTTTTTTTCCTGCTTTAGAGTGAGTGTGCAAATTATGTTCGGGTTTTGCATCACTATAATAGGACGCACCTTCTGACCTGCGGTACTGGAGCTTTTGACCCCCTTTGTGCCTTCATCAGAGTTGGATACCATTTAGAGGTATGATGATTTCATTCATTGCTCTCAATGGATTATCAAAGGTAATGCTTAAAAGAACTTTGTTTTAAAAGAAAGGTTGTGGCATTTCTTCCTACAAAAGAGAAAAGCATTTGTGATCTTCTGATTAAGCTTGCTTGAGTCAGATAATCGATCTCCCTGGGGCTTTAAAATTCTTGCCAGCTACAAAATCTGTGAACCAATTAATTCTTTAATGTATTCATTCACTGAAGAGTTTCATTTACTTAATTTGTCCGCTTAAAAATATTTCTTAATATCAAACTGTGTTCTCTATTGTCTTCTTATATAAAATTTTATTGGTGTAAGTGCCAAACTAGAATGAATATGTATATATATGAACATATATATACAAGCATATACGAAAATAAATTACTACCTGCAGTATTTTTTAAAAGACATGCAAAGGCTTGTTGATCCTGTAATGACTCCTTTTCTTGGCCAGGTGAGGTGGGAGAGGTCGAGTTGGGCTGGGGGGAGATTGCAAACTGACTTAAGATAAACTTTACTTGATGAGAGCTATACATGTCCTCCCCTGAGACCCCACTACTAGATGGTATGGTATCCTGAAAGCAAATCCCAACTGAATTCTGCCACATACACCACATTATATTTACTAACAAGCAGGCTTGACATTCAGTCATATAAGCGGTTTCAACAAACTGGGTAAGCTCTCAGCTTTGGTTTATTTAGGCACATTTTCAAGCACCTTACATCAGTTTCACTGTGAATAAGCATACTGAACAATATACTGATGTCAGGGTCTGTTACCTTCCCTTGTCGTCAGAAGGCAGAATCCTGCACAAGATGGGGCACAGATAAAGCAGAGCTCTGGATGATCTATAGTTAGGCAGCTAGACTCTCTCTCTCTCTCTTTTTTTTTTATTCAAGTATAGTTGATTTACAATGTTGTGCTAGTCTCTGCTGTGCAGCAAAGTGACTCAGTTATACACATGCGAACCTTCTTTTTTTTAATATTCTTTTCCATTGTGGTTTATCACAGGATATTGAATATAGTTCCCCGTGCTATACAGTAGGACCTTGTTGTTTATCTGTCCTGTATAGAATAGCTTACATCTGCTACTCCCTTGATTCTTGGACCCCATTTATGAAAGGGCAGCAGTGACTATAAAATATTTTCAGCTACCACATATGAAGAGCAACATTCATTTCACTAGTGAAAAATTATTTCTGATATTCCTGATACTAGTTAACACACATGTGCACACACAATTAGCAGTATCTGAAGTGCTCACTCTAGCTGCCTTTGGAGAGTGCCCCTGATTGAGGCACTTCAGCTGTTAAGCATCCTTATAGGCAGGATTTTTGATTAGCATATTTTAAATGTTAACTAACCACCCCTAGTTGTAGATTAAACTTAAGTAGCGTACACAAACACATCACAGTATATTTACTAAATTATTTTAAAGAAACAATGCAGGTAATATAATAGAACATTAGAAGGCAAGTAAGTCCAGTGCAAAGTCAGAATATTTACATATATATAAATATACAAAGTATACATATGTATATACATATGCATATGTACATATGTGTATACAAACACACAGGTATACATAAATACAAAGTCAGAATATATACAACTTGTGTTGCAGATTTATTGGTGGCAGATCCTCTCAGTTTTCATTTATCTGAAAACGCCTTCATATCATCTTTATTTTTGAAGGATATTTTCCCTGGATATAGAATTCTGGGTTAACATTTTTTTTTCTTTAAGCGTCTCAGAAATGCCTTATAATCTCTTTCTCATGTAGATTTAGGTTTCATTCATGCTGGTATTATCCTGTTTGTAACTGCTTTATCTTTCAAGATTTTCTCTTTATCTTTGGTTTTCAGTAGTTTCTCTGTACTGTGCCTATGTGTGTGTGGTGACAGTGTTGGAGAGATTGATATCTATATTTCTTGGGATACTAAGATTTTTGGATACAGCGTATATATTTTACACCAAATTTTTGGCCATTGTTTTTTCCAAATAATATCTCTGCCTCATTCTCTCTCTCCTCTCCTTCAGGGACTCATAAACAGATAGATAGACAGACAGACAGACTGACTTTTGGGCAGTGTCCCACAGATCACCGCGATTCTGTTCATTCTTATTCAGTCATTTTTTCCTCTGTTTTTCAAGTTGGATAAATACCTTTGATTTATTTTCCCTTTCTTCTGACAGCTCCCATATGCTGTTAAGCCCACTCCATTAATGGTCCATGTAAATATTGTTCTTTGCAATTCTAGAATTTTCATTTTGTATATTTTCCATTTCTATCCTGAGTGCTCCCCCATATTTTTATTTATTATGACTATTTTCCTTTAAACTTTTGAACATATTTTAATAGCAGTTTTAAAATCCCTGTGTGCCCCATTTATGATAAAAACCCTGCAGAAAGTAGGCATAGAGGGAACTTTCCTCAACATAATAAAGGCCATATGTGACAAACCCACAGCCAACATCGTCCTCAATGGTGAAAAACTGAAAGCATTTCCACTAAGATCAGGAACAAGACAAGGTTGCCCACTCTCACCACTCTTATGCAACAGTTTTGGAAGTTTTAGCCACAGCAGTCAGAGAAGAAAAGGAAATAAAAGGAACCCAAATCGGAAAAGAAGAAGTAAAGTTGTCACTGTTTGCAGATGACGTGATACTATACATAGAGAATCCTAAAGATGCTACCAGAAAACTACTAGAGCTAATCAATGAATTTGGTAAAGTAGCAGGATACAAAATTAATGCACAGAAATCTCTGGCATTCCTATACACTAATGATGAAAAATCTGAAAGTGAAATCAAGAAAACACTTCCATTTACCATTGCAACAAAAAGAATAAAATATCTAGGAATAAACCTACCTAAGGAGACAAAAGACCTGTATGCAGAAAATTATAAGACACTGATGAAAGAATTTAAAGATGATACAAATAGATGGAGAGATATACCATGTCCTTGGATTGGAAGAATCAACATTGTGAAAATGACTCTACTACCCAAAGCAATCTACAGATTCAATGCAATCCCTATCAAACTACTGCTGGCATTTTTCACAGAAGTAGAACAAAAAATTTCACAATTTGTATGGAAACACAAAAGACCCCGAATAGCCAAAGCAATTTTGAGAACGAAAAACGGAGCTGGAGGAATCAGGCTCCCTGACTTCAGACTATACTACAAGGGTACAGTAATGAAGACAGTATGGTACTGGCACAAAGCCAGAAATATAGATCAATGGAAGAGGATAGAAAGCCCAGAGATAAACCCACACACATATGGTCACCTTATCTTTGATAAAGGAGGCAGGAATGTACAGTGGAGAAAGGACAGCCTCTTCAATAAGTGGTGCTGGGAAAACTGGACAGGTACATGTAAAACTATGAGATTAGATCACTCCCTAACACCATACACAAAAATAAGCTCAAAATGGATTAAAGACCTAAATGTAAGGCCAGACACCATCAAACTCTTAGAGGAAAACATAGGCAGAACACTCCGACATAAATCACAGCAAGATCCTTTTTGACCCACCTCCTAGAGAAATGGAAATAAAAACAAAAATAAACAAATGGGACCTAATGAAACTTACAAGCTTTTGCACAGCAAAGGAAACCATAAATAAGACCAAAATACAACCCTCAGAATGGGAGAAAATATTTGCAAATGAAGCAACTGACAAAGGATTAATCTCCAAAATTTACAAGCAGCTCATGCAGCTCAATAACAAAAAAACAAACTACCCAATCCAAAAATAGGCAGAAGACCTAAATAGACATTTCTCCAAAGAAGATATACAGACTGCCACCAAACACATGAAAGAATGCTCAACATCACTAATCATTAGAGAAATGCAAATCAAAACTACAATGAGATATCATCTCACACCAGTCAGAATGGCCATCATCAAAAAATCTAGAAACAATAAATGCTGGAGAGGGTGTGGAGAAAAGGGAACACTCTTGCACTGCTGGTGGGAATGTGAATTGGTACAGCCACTACGGAGAACAGTATGGAGGTTCCTTAAAAAACTACAAATAGAACTACCATATGACCCAGCAATCCCACTACTGGGCATATACTCTGAGAAAACCATAATTCAAAAAGAGTCATGTACCAAAATGTTCATTGCAGCTGTATTTACAATAGCCAGGAGATGTAAACAACCGAAGTGTCCATCGTCGGATAAATGGATAAAGAAGATGTGGCACATATATACAATGGAATATTACTCAGCCATAAAAAGAAACGAAATTGAGCTATTTGTAATGAGGTGGATGGACCTAGAGTCTGTCATACAGAGTAAAGTAAGTCAGAAAGAGAAAGTCAAATGCCGTATGCTAACACATATATATGGAATTTAAGAAAAAAAAAATGTCATGAAGAACCTAGGGGTAAGACAGGAGTAAAGACACAGACCTACTAGAGAATGGACTTGAGGATATGGGGAGGGGGAAGGGTAAGCTGTGACAAAGCGAGAGAGTGGCATGGACATATATACACTATCAAACGTAAAATAGATAGCTAGTGGGAAGCAGCCGCATAGCACAGGGAGATCAGCTGGGTGCTTTGTGACCACCTAGAGGGGTGGGATAGGGAGGGTGGGAGGGAGGGAGACGCAAGAGGGAAGAGATATGGGAACAAAAATATGTACAACTGATTCACTTTGTTATAAAGCAGAAACTAACACACCATTGTAAAGCAATTATACTCCAATAAAGATGTAAAAAAAAAAGTGAAGTATGAGGTAGCTGTGAATGGAGAGTAAATAAATTACAAGAAATTAAATTTCTCTCTAAAACAAAAAATCCCTGTGTGCTAATTTTAACATCTGGGTTACTTTAGGTTTGCATTGACTGTTTTTTCTCTTGATGATGAATCATATTTTCTTGTTTCTTTGCATGTCTAGTAATTTTTATTTTGTACTGAACACTATAGATTATATACTTTAATTCTTGATTCTGAACTCTGTTACCTTTGAAGAGAGTCTGTTTTTATTCTAGCAGACAGTTTACTTGGCTGGGCTCACACTCAAAACTACCTTGCAATGGGCAGCATCCACGCATCTCTTGTAACTTTCCAGCCACTGCTTTTCAGGGTCTGCTTGCACATGCAGTTCAAGTATCAGCTAAGGACTTGGGAAAGAGTATATACACAGATCTCAGGGCGCCTCCTTCAGTTTCTGGATATGCCTTCTCACTTTTAAGTTGATTTGGTACCTTACCTTTCTGTCCTATGCCTTTCCAAGCTAGAAGGTCTCTAGCTTTCTGCTTGAGTTCTAGCCATTCCTCCCCACATGAATTAGGACATTCCTTGAGTGAAAAACTCTCCAGTCTTTGTCTGCTCTTACTGAATCCACTGCCTTCAAATAATTTTTTTTGTACTTTTTTACTTAGTTAATCATCATTATCTGTGGGAGTTAGTTCAGTACAAGCCTTCTTGTCATTAGTAGACGTGGAACTCCATGTAGTTCACCTCATATACGTAATGTTGAATATTTTTCTCATGTAATTATCTTAATATTAGGTCTGATTAAAAACATATTTTGAAAAAAATTCTGTGTGTGTCATAAAAGGAATATGTGGTCAGATGATAATAAGGGCAGTGAGAGATTTATTCCCAAAACTCCATTTGGAGGCTTGATAAAATTTCATATGAGGGAATGAAAAATTACAAATTGTTATAGGCAAGGAAAACGTTTAAAAAACACAGAGATAGGCACATATAGAATAGGTTCACAGACATTAGTTGCTTGGGAAACAGCAGAAGATAAAGCTGGGGCAAATTGGTGGAGGATGTTGATGCTAGACAGTAGCATTCTGTAGGTATTTCTGAAAACAGCATGGAGACTAGGAAGGAGGTTGAGCAGAGTGTTTGATTGACATGTCATTAGTAATATTTAGCATTGATTCAAGCAGAGAGGGATGAAAGGCAGAGAGAAATTAAAGGGAACTATTATAAGAGTCTTCGTGAGAGATCATGAGGATATTTGAGTGTTGTCACAATAGCAAAGGAAAGGAAGTGTGGAGCTGATGTGAGAAGCCACTCAGCAGGAGTTTATATAACTTAACATTTTATTGGATGTTGCTGACGAAAAGGAATCAAAAACAATTCCAATTTTATTTCTTGATGACTGGGAAGAAAAACAGTCTAACAGCAAGAGGAAGCTAAGAAGATAAGAGTATGTTTCTGTGAGAACATAAAAAATGCTTAGTGTTTCTCAGTTATAACTGCTTTATTTCCATGTACAGTTATTTGAAATATTGATCCTGCAGCTAGGATAGGATGTTATCAGAATACGTTGAATTATTGAACCCTAGGGAGTTAATGGTCCCTGAAGGAGTCTCTCCTTTCTATTTTTCTCTCTATCCCTCATTCTCTATCTTATTTTTTTCTCTTGCTTTCCTTCTCTGCCGTTCACTTTATCAAAGTAACTTGGAAAATGCCATTATTTAGGTGACAGTAGAATGTTTAGGGAATATCAATGTAAACAGACTGAGCAGACATAGTAGTATAAGGCAAATCATGTCAGTGCAAATTAGAATCACACTTGTAAGAGTGAAAGGAAAAAAATTAATAATAGACGACATTATCAGTGCTACAGAGAGGGCAGTTTTGGTAAAGGGACGAGGAATTAGAATGTAGGAGATGAAGAAGTGACTGAATTGTGATAAAGGCAGTAATATTGCCTATTCAATCCAGAAATAGAATTGTTAAGGAAAAGAAATATGGAGAAGGATATAAAAAGTGTAGGAGTGTTGAAAGGTTTTTCTTAGGATAGTAGATGGGGAAACTTTATTTATTGAACAAGAAGATATGATCACTTTCCTTCTTGGAGTTAAGGAGGGCTGGGTGGGAAGCAAGTTTGACAAGGCGGGGGACTGTCTTATAGTCAGTGGAGAGATCTCATTAACAGTTGGATGTAAAGGGCTATTTTTCAAGAGAGAAACCAGAACTAGAAATGCAGATTTGAGAATTAACAGCATGTATATGTGTGAAAGCTGAGCCCTTTAGGTATGATATCATTGCTTAGGAAGAGAATTTGAGTAAAAAAGGGGGAATAGTTGAATATAGAGTCCAGAAACACCAATATTTGAAAGGCTAGTGGAGGAAGAAAAACCCACAAAGGAGACTAACAAGAAGTGACTAGAAAGGTTAGGAGGAAAATAGGAGAGGGGGATAGCACAGAAATGAGGAAGTGATCAACAGTGTTACAAGTCTCAAAGAGTCAATGTCATTGGACTTACAAAGTCTTTGGAGGAATTTATGAGAGGAGTTTCAGTAAAATGTGGTTGCAAATCATGGTTTTCTGGCATAAAGGATTAAAGCCAACTTTCTCTTGAATCACTTTTGTCTCTTTCTTCATTTCATTATTTTTAATTTTTTCCTGAAGTATAATATAAATACAAGATGTACACAGCGTGTGAATGTATTGCTAGATCACGTCCACAAATTGAATACCCCTGTGTAACAGACACCCAGATTGAATCATTTCTTTTATTTTTTGCTTTTATTTGCACCTTTTTTTCCCCTCATAGGTTGTAAACTCTTGGTTTTGTTTTATCTTTTTCTCTTATGCCCCTTCTAGTTTAGTCTTCATTTTCAAAATTATTTTTTCTTTTTATTTCAAAGTCCTTCCTGAATTCTATCACTTCATTTTTTAGTTTTCCTAATTTTGATTTATGTATTTTATTTCTTCTATCTTTTCTTAACTTCTTTTGAAATACTAAGTTATGTTTGATTCTCATCCACTTTGTGGCGTGTCTGTTTGACAAACTTTCATTGTCTGTGGTAATGTTATTCTGTTTATTATTCTTTTATCCTATGGTAACATTGTAGTAGATTCAGGTGGCATCTTCTTCTATTGCTCATTTTTATAAATAATTAGTTCCTGAACTTTTAAAAGGAAAGTGTGGATCAGAGTAGATGTATGTCTACCTTTACATTTTAGAACTCACCATTCTGTTTTGTCAAGTTTTCAAAACTATGGAGATATGGATATAGATACAGATATATAGACATGGATATAGATACAGATATTCTTCTGGCCATGATCTTTTTCTCTTTTGTCTGGCTGTTGCTTTCCCTTGACCTTCTTTATCCCTCCTCTTGGACAAATTGTATTCCACTTCCAGCAGTTTCTTCTTGGAAGGGAAATGGGCTGGTTAATTTTGAGAATTCATAAGACTCCATTCTTTCCTCAGGCCCCTTGAAATCACCCACAGATTGAATCAGCAAGAATTCCTCCCAGGTTCACCTGACATTCTAAAGCAATGCTACGCTACTAGTGAGTGCTTATTGGAAATATGAGAGTTATTTTCTTCTCACATTCGACAAAACCTGGTTGCTTCTCTCGGCTTCCTCTGGCAAGATGTTAATACCCTGTGTGTTTTACAGCTTGCAGTAGTTCATCCACACCTGCTGGTACTTAGGGGCTCATGGAGGTGTCTTAATAGCCACCTTGCTGCAGGTGTTGTGTTGTCTGTGAGCTTGTCGTTTGGCATTTCTAGTTGATCCATCTGTTTTTCTGAGAGAACTTATGGAAAATAGAATGTATGCCTCTGCTGCTATCCTCTCAGAAATCTCATATTACCGAGTCCAATCTTGTACTGCTTTCTGCACGACAGGCCAGTAAATCTAGAGACGGGTTGTTGGGGCAAAAGGAATAGTGACTTTATTCAGAAAGCCAGCAGACTGAGAAGGTGGTGGACTGGTGTTACAAAAAGCCGTCTTACCCGAGTGAGAATTCAGGCTTCTTTTATCCTAAAAGGGGAGAGGATATGGCAGGTTGTTGCAAACTTCTTAGTGCCGGAATCCTTTGTTCTTGCAGCTGTCTGTGTAGGTCAGGTCACTGATGTTCCTATAAACCTACAATAAGACAATTGTTATTCTCTGTTCTGCAACTTTTTACCTCTGTATGAATGAAAAGGAGTTATACCTTTAAAGGTCAGAGCCTGGAGAATGGGCTATGATATATATGTCAGGCTGTAGGCAACATTCCTTTACAGAAGGTGCAGAGCCAGCATGACTAAGCACAGGCAACGGAGCACAAAGGTTAGAACTAAAGGAATAGATCCAGCATGGAGTCAGGTTTGTTCTTCTCTGTTACAGTAAGAGTACCATTTATGTATTTATTTTTTAATTTTTTAATTTTCGGCTGCATTGGGTCTTTGTTGCTGCACGTGGGCTTTCTCTGGTTGCAGTGAGTGGGAGCTACTCTTCGTTGTGGTGCGCAGGCTTCTCATTGCAGTGGCTTCACTTGTTGTGGAGCATGGGCTCTAGGCACACGGGCTTCAGTAGTTGTGGCACATGGGCTTAGTTGCTCCGCTGCATGTGGGATCCTCCCAGACCAGGCCATGAACCCGTGTCCCCTGCATTGGCAGGCAGATTTTTAACCCCTGCGCCACCAGGGAGGTCCCAAGAGTACTTTTTAAATAATGAAATGCTAGCAGGGAAGTCCCAAGAGTACTTTTTAAATAATAAAATGCTATACAAATATAAAGTACTATGTAAAATACTACAAGTTTATGTCTACTTCTAATTTTACTCAGCTTTCATAGAAAATCTAAATTATGTGTTGAATATAGAGGTTCAGACAAAAAAATCCGGGGCTTCTCTGGTGGCACAGTGGTTGAGAGTCCGCCTGCCGATGCAGGGGACGTGGGTTCGTGCCCCGGTCTGGGAAGATCCCACATGCCGCGGAGCGGCTGGGCCCATGAGCTGTGGCCACTGAGCCTGCACGTCCGGAGCCTGTGCTCCTCAACGGGAGAGGCCACGACAGTGAGAGACCCGCGTAGCACAAAAAAAAAAAAAAAAAAAATCCCAGAGGTTCAGGTATAAAACATGTTTCTAGAGAATTGGCAAGGCCTTGAACTGCTGCAAAATAAAAATTGCTTTCATCACTTAACAACCTAAGTTTCTCTAACAGCACAATGACTTTAGCTCCATGCTATTAGCATGCTACTATTTGCATAAGTTTTCTGTGTTGCAAAACAAACTCCCACAGATTTGGCAGCTTAAAACAGCACACATTTATTATCTCACAGTTTCTGTGGGGCGGGAGGAGACCAGGCACTGCTTAGCTGGCTCCACTGCTCCACGTCTCTGAAGGCTGAAATCAGTGTGTTGCCTGGGCTGCCGTGCTGCTGGAGCTCAGGGTCGTACTCCAGGTTCTTGTAGTTGTTGACACAATTCAGTTCTTTGCAGTTGTAGGACTCACGTCCCCATTTTCTTGATGGCTGTCACCCAGGGGCTGCTCTCTGCTCCTAAAGGCCCCCAGCAGTTCTTTGCCACGTGGCCCTATCACAACATGACAACATACTTCTTCGAAACCAACAGGAGACTCTTTCTGTCCAATTTCCTAAGGAGTCATATAGTATAACCTAACTATGAGAATTACTATACCATCACCATATAAAGTACTATAATCTAGAGGGGGGTTTCTACCGTATTTATAGGTCTTGTCCAAACCCAAGAGGTGGAGATTATACTAAACCTCTGTAAGAGGGGGTGGGAATATTGGGTGCCATTAGTATTCTGCCTACCATACTCTCATTTACATATCTTTATATGGAAGGAAGATTGTATTAATAAATACAGGTGTTTTAAGAGGATGGTTCTGGGAGAGGCAAGGCAAAGGCACAGAGCAAAGGGTGAAAAATAAAAGTCATTCTTTTCTAAACTTTGTCCACGGCTCTCCTCTTAAAAAAAAAAAAAAAAAAAAACCCTAACATTCCTCCTGGTAAGAACTGTAAAGACTGAGGGGTGAATTTGTGGGCCGCCTCCAAATTTGGCTGCTCAAAAATGGGAAAATTTGATTGGCTTTGAGGGCATAGCATTTGAACGTAGGTTGCTGTGGTATTTCATTAGTGTAGGGTAAATTTTCTCAGTGTATTTTAATTTAAAGACTATTTATATCAGTTGTTAAGTACGCAGACTGTATTAGTCATGCAAATGTGTCTGGCACCAAAGATAATCAATAACACGCTTTTTGATTTTCAGTATATGATTTTGACACGTTTCATCTACTGCAGGAAGTAGCAGCTCAGCTACTTAAGTGGGGATACTGTCAGCTTCAAAATCAAAAGGATTATACATTAACTCAATCCAGTATAAGTCTCTTTGAAAATACGTTAGGAACTGTACCCAAATAATGTCTTTTACCAAGTTCACGTTTGTACTTCGTAGACTGGAAATTATGTATTTTTCTAGTTGTTTGTATTCCCTAGTTAAATATTCTCTGATGTGCCAGTAAGAGATTACTATCCAGACATAACAGATTCTTGCCTTTTAGAGTCATGTGTTTTGTATATTATCTCTTGGGTCCTTTAGAGCTTAAATCCTTTATTTTCAATAAATATTGAAAATAACTTGGGCTTCCCTGGTGGTGCAGTGGTTGAGAGTCCGCCTGCCGATTCAGGGAACATGGGTTCGTGCCCCGGTCCGGGAAGATCCCACATGCCGCGGAGCGGCTGGGCCCGTGAGCCATGGCCGCTGAGCCTGCGTGTCCGGAGCCTGTGCTCCGCAACGAGAGGCCACAACAGTGAGAGGCCCGCGTACCGCAAAAAAATAAATAAATAAATATTGAAAATATCTTTTCAGGCAACAATACTTAAGTGTCCAAAATAGATTGGAACATACATGTTATGAGTACATGGATTTTTATCAGATATATTTTCCTCACAGGTTCTTAATATTTGTTTCTTAGCAGATTTTTAAATTTTTATTTTCTGCTTATAGTACAGAGTGAAAATCCCATTGGGAGAGCCAGCAAAACTAATAACAATTCCCAGAGGTTTAAAAAGTTACTCTCTTAGAGTTATATGACTGTTCTTTGTAGTTTGTTTTACACAACTGAGATCAGTATAGCCATGCATTTAATATTCTTTGTGTTTTTCACAAAGAAATATGCATATTTTGATATCACAAATTATTTTGTTTAATATCAACTCTTGTCACACCCAGCTTTTAAACACACAAAATTTCAAGGATTTTCAAATTTGTTCTCTTAAAGCGTTTCTGTTAGGTCCCTATTTATTTCTATTGGTTTACCTGCAGTTATCTTAAAAGTAGATAAAAAATGTTAAAGATAATAAATTTTAAATTATTTTGTAAAAATCTAGGGTGAGCATTAGCCATTTGAATAGAATAAATACATGAAACTTTACGTTGAGTATTTAGCAACATTTATTTTTTCAGATAATTTTTATATATTAAATTAGCTATTAGTTAACAGAAATGTCTATATTATAATTTGTATCAAGATATTTGTATAAGCCTTGTTGGTCAAATGTTTTGAAGGGCAACTCTGGTCTGTAATTTCCTGATCTACTTATATGAAAATAATATATGGAAATGTTTTATTGATTTAAAAATTATGGCAATTTATTTTATATTCATTTCAAATAAGTGATTAAAAGGTTATATGTATGACCCTATGAAGTCAGGTTTATGTTTTATTCTGACCTCAGTCTATGAGGTTTTCGTTCTGGAGACCATGTGTTGTAAGTTATTTTTGACTGGAGGTGTAATGGAAATTATAAGCAAAGAAAATAGCGATTACCTAGCAATAATACTTTTTTGTTTAATTAAATTAAATTTATTTATTTTTGGCCGCATTGGGTCTCGGTTGCTACGCGCCGGCTTTCTCTAGTTGCGGCTAGCAGGGGCTGCTCTTTGTTGCTGTGCGGAGCTTCTCATTGTGGTGGCTTCTCTTGTAGCGGAGCATGGGCTCTAGGCTCGAGGGCTTCAATAGCTGTGACACACAGGCTCAGTAGTTGTGGCTCGCGGGCTCTAGAGCGCAGGCTCAGTAGTTGTGGCTCACGGGCTTATTTGCTCCGTGGCATGTGGGATCTTCCTGGACCAGGGATCGAATGTGTGTCCCCTGCATTGGCAGGCGGATTCTTAACCACTGCACCACCCGGGAAACCCCAATACTTTTTTCTGAAGTAGGAAGAATGAAAATATTTTATCCATTGGAATAGATATTAAAAGTTAAATGTGAAAAATGAAATTATACTATCATCATAGCTATCAAATAGGCAATAGTTCTGTTAAAAAGAAGACATCCTAAGAGTTACTATCACAAGGAAAAATATTTTTTTTGAGTAGGTAAAGAAGGTTAATTAAATTGCTTATCACATTGTATCAAGATTTATTATTTAGAAACTAGCATTAGAAGACTTAAATAGTGACCGATACTTTAAAAGAAATTATATCTATCTTGTCCATCAGGTATTCAACCATTTTCTTCATTGTTTTTCTACTTTCTTTACTGCAAATCAAAAGATATTTTTCAGTGCAGGTGATAGAAAACGTAATATTTCAACCTCTGGGACATAAAAAGATGAGCATGATACTTTCTCCAGGAGCTTGCAGTCTATTATTTTTGTGATCTTTAATATCCCTAAGGTTATTTTAAAATGTCTTTGATAGAGGGATTGTTCCTTCAAGGTCTCTGTCTCCTGTCAATCTTAATACTGAAAGCTGGTTACATGATCTTCTGGTGGGAAGGAAAACAGGATTCCTTGGGCTAGTTTTTGTTTGAGCATGATTATATGAAAGCTTTTGGAAAGGCAGACTGCTTGACGCTCTTGTGTGTGCTCTGCATGTGAGGCAGTTAGTAAGAAACCCCACTCTCCAGCACCACGTGCCTGGGACCAAAGGGAAGGTGCAGAGAAAAGCAAGTGATGCTGTATTGCTGAGCCACTTTCCTATTGGGCCCTGGAGGTAAGGGATCAGGAGAGGCTTATGCTGGTCCGGAACTCTACCTAACTAAAGAAGTAGCAGGCCAGATCCTCAGGGAGCAGTGAGCTCTGCCATGAGGGCTATTTTTTCCCACTTAATACGTAGAAGACATGGAAAAGGTCAATAAAATAAAAAGTGAAATTGCTCCAGTGCCAACTTTTGCCCACCTCTTCTGTGGCGCCCCTACGTTAATAGTTTGATATTTATTCTTCCAAACATGTGTGTGTATACGTGTAAGAGCAAAACACGTACTCTACATGAAATTCTGATTTTCTTAATTTTTACTCAAAAATATTTCATAGACATTACTATTTATATATTTGGACATCATAATTCTATCTCATTCATTTAAATGGTGCATAGTATTTCATAGCAAGAATGAACCATAATGTAATTAAGTGATGTATTTTTAAACCATTAATTCTCAGGCTACAGCAAAACAGAGAATGAATGTGGTACTTAAGTGGTTGGGCACCTAACGGACAAACGAGCTTCTATGGCTGTAGCCCAGGAAGCATTCACGTCTCTTTAATTTGATCAGACGTTATAAACTGGCAGCCATATGTCTGATTCAGCTCACAGATGTGCTTTGTTTATCACAGCGTTTCTTGTTTGTTTTCTTTTAAAGAGCCTACATTTGAAAACCGGTTGGTTTCACATAGTAAATTGTGATTTCTGTTGAATTGACATGAAAAGAATCAGTGGGTCCTTAGTAGTTGCTGCCCCATTGCACACATAGGGGCATGTGCTTAACAATATTGCACAGTCCCTGCCACTCACACGATGCACGCTTACACCAGGCCTCTGCTAGCTCGCCATCTCCACCTGGCCCTGATGGGCATTTGCATTTGTTACCCAAGCACTAGAAGGATTGTGGACTTCCTCAAAACACTTTAGTGCTTAGAATCCAATAATCAATAACATGGGATGAATGAATGAGTGAGCAAATGAATGAATAAATGAAAGGATTTTGTTACATTCGTACTTTGATGTGAACCTCTAACATTCTAACAGCCCTGATTAAGAAATTTCTGGACTTTATTTTGAGATCTGAAAGTTTTTGTTAAATTTGGTGAATCTTTGCTTTTTGATAACTTTATAAATATTTTTTGCTTTTTAAAATAATTTTATTTCGTTCAACTGGTGAAAGTGTTTATAAGATAGACTCTACCTTATAAATTCCATAATAAACAAATCCCCTCTATACACATACTGTTTTATTTTATGGACTCTGCCAACTCTTGAAAAGGTTTGGTGATAACGTGATAAATATTTGTTTTTACTTCTCTGGCCTTTATAATATAAATTAAGAAGCCTAACATAGAAAGCAGAGACATTCTTTAAGTATACTTTTTTGTTCACTTATAAAGAAAAGTGCACAGCTGCAAAAAAATGTACCCATGTTCTGTTTCACAAACTGAACGCCTCTGTGTAACCAGCACCCAGATCAAGAAAGAAAACATCACCAGTAGCCCCCCAGAATCTCTGCTGTGATCCTTTCCAGTCAGCATCCGCTACCTCCCCCACTGCCCAAGCCAAACCAACCACTGTTCTGACTTCTACACCATAGATCAGTTTTGCCTCTTTTAGAATTTTATGTAAGTGGAACCATACAGCACATCATTTTTTGTGTGACTAGCTTCTTTTGCTTAATAATATGGTAACATTAATCTGTGTTGTATATAGTCACGGTTCATGTGTTCTCATTGCCGTGTAGTGTTTCTCTGTACGGATACACCTCCATTTATTGACCCCATTCTCCTCTGGCTGAGCCTTTGGTTTGTTCACAGTTGCAGTGCTGTTATCATGCTGCCATGAACATTCTTGTGCCTGTCTTTTGGTAAACATGCCTGTGTCTTTGCTCAGTATGTTCTGGGAGTAGAATTACTGGGTCATAGAGGATGTGTATGTCCAGCTTTAGTAAATCCTGCCAAACAGTTTTCCAGTCATTGTACCGATTCTGTGCCCTCTGGCCATATATGCATGTGCCAGTTACTCCACACTCCACAGACAATACTTAGTGTTGTCTGTTGTTTTTTTCTAACCGTTTTGTTGAATGTGTAGTGGAATCACATTATGGTTTTAATTTTCGTTTTCTTGATGACTTAGAAAGTTGAGCACTTTCACATATTTATTGAGGCTTAGGATTTTTGAGTAACTCTTTAGTTGAAGCCTTCAGTTTGCCGTTTAGGAGCTGCTTGACATTTGCCAAATAGGTTTGCTGGGTGACTTGATGACAGAGCAAATGTAAAATGTCCAGTTCAGTGTTAGACATAGAGAAAAGAGTTAAAAATAGTTCTTATTATGACCCTTTTCCTTTTGAAACTGATAGAAAATTTAAAACAAGGGTCAAAAATACAATTGGGGGAAAATGGTGGAAGAGAACAGTTGGATTAAATATTAGAAGTGGTGGTAGGAAAAGAGGAACAGGTGAAGAGAATACAACCAATATTTCCTGATTATGATATTGACATTCTTGGTAATCAAGGTAAATCCAGGAAAAAAGATGTGTTACATAGTTCTCATCAGGAAGGAAGAGTTTAGAGATTAATAATAAAAGCTTTGTATTTTGGAGTACTGGAGTTTTCATTTATATATATATATGTGTATATATGTGTGTATATAGATTATATATATGTATATATATATATATAATTGAACATAAAATTTTCTAAATATAAAAGTATAGTAAAAATCATATATCGCCCAATAGTGAAGTGGTACCTCAATAAAAATTAGCTATTTTTATTAACTTTTCTATCTTTGAGCTTTGAGATATAATTATGGCATAATTCTCTATATAAGAGTGGATCGTGTCCATAATGTAAGTCCATTACTTAGAAAAAGCACAGACTTTCTACATATGGACTTTTGTACCTCATGCCAAAATCTTAATGTTACCATGGTGTATCACTTTCCACATTTATAATTCTATGGCAACCAGATGATTTATTTTCTTTATCCGATGGCTATTGAGTAATGGTGGATGTTTTGTAATAGCTGCATTAGCCTGCTTTAGGTTGCAAATGATGTCAAATGGATTCACTTTTGAAATGCTCTCATGAAAGTGTCCGAAGAAATTTTGAAAAAATATGCCTGAAGATGTTCAGTTCTCTACCTCTAAAGATACATTTGGCATTCATCGCAACAATGACTCTAAGGACAAAGCATGCTAGCTTGGGACTTTCTTGTTTTCAAGAATATTTTCACTAAGACATTTGAACAACATTAGGTGATTAAGTAATATGTTGCCTCCTTACAGCTAACTTGGATTTTGTTAGTGGAGTCGAGTTAAATTAGTTATAAATTCAATCACACACTATACTGCTAATTCATGGACATGAAACAGAGCACGTGTACATAGAGTTAAATTTGGTAGCCTAATTAAAATATTGACAATTAAAATGACTTGCTTACTCCAGTCTGGCAAATTGAACTTTGTCAGGTTTTACTTTCCAAAGGGAAATTAAAACATATTTTAAAAAGTAAGTAAACTCAACTTTACTCATTTGTTGTGTTAACTTTTAAAAGTCTACATTGTTGTAGATGTATTTTCCAGAAAACTTTCTTTTCAGCATTTGCATAGATGAAACATCTGGACAGAAAAAGGTAAGAAAGAGAAGAGAAGAAATTTGATAGGAATTCAGGATTCTTGATGTGTTGCTTATTACCATCATCTGCCTACAAGAAAATGAAGAGAAAAGTAATATAAGAGACTAAAACAGAATGGAGCCCTTTTATTATCCTGATATTGGGTAAAGTATCACTTGGCCACTGTGCCGCCTTTTTACTGATCTTACTGTCTTCTTCAGCATTTCCTACACTAGGTATATCTTCAGTGTCATTGGAAAGCTTAGATGCCCCAATTTTTCTCTCTCTCTGCCTAAATAACTTTTCTGCTTAGCATTTGGGTAAATAAGCTTCTGTGTCCACCTTTCCTCTTTTTCTCTAACAAAAGCCTTCCATCTTCTTTTAAGATTAGAATGCTAAATAAGGTCTTATATGTCTATCCATATCCTCATATCTGAAACATTTGTCAGACTTTGGTAGTCTGTCTAGCTTGATTGATAAGTATGTAGATTCAGTTTTATTTTTAGAATGAAATTTTAAGCAATATTAACAAGCTCTAGTCTCATCCCATTTCAGTCTCCTCAGTCAAGTTTGTTTTCTTCTCTAATTCCCCATTTTCCCTTTTGTAAAATGAGGTAAGAGGGCATCTTTTAGACCTAAAATCACTTGTCAATGAAGTAATATTGTCTACCTCAGTCTTATTTGATGAATCAAAATTTCCCCCAAAGAATCTTAATAAATACAAGTACCGCATATTGAGTACATACCATGTGCCAGATGTTTTTGTTCATTTGCTTTAATGCTTATAACTTCCCATGAGGGAGGAATTACTGCTTTCATATAACAATGTGGAAATTGAAAAGAAATTAAGTGGCTTCTTCTTGTTGCCCAGTAAGTGCCAAATTTGGGCCACATGGTCCAAGGCTAAGTGTTGTCCATTATGCTATGCTGCTTTCCTGAATGACCAACTATATTAAGGCATTTTGTAAACTGTGAAGTGCCGTGTAAGAGTTTAATGATGATGGTAATAATTGTCTCTACTCAGGCATCTTCTCCGTGAGTCTATGCCTTCCACAGCTTTTCCACACTTGATCTCAACTTGATCTTCATCATCAGCTGTCAGTAGACACGTTCCTATTTTCTCAATCCTTGAATCCCTCCAGATTTTACTCCCTTCTTGACACAGTGGCGACCTCACTGCACTGATATTAATGAAACACAACAAACTACTTTGGTCTTTTCGTCTTCACCTTTGTGATTTACTAACCCTGCTCCCAAACTGCTGAATCGTACTAGAGACAATTAGAGAACGTTGGTTGTCACCATCACTATTCAGATGGACCAGTGGTCCATCATTGGTCATATGGTCAATTTGGTTCATTGGTCAATATGGTCATATTGGTCATATGGTCATATGGTTCATATGGTCAATCATTCACAGTCCTCAATTAACAATCCTGGCATTGTCCAAGTCACTACTGTTCTGGAAGTGGGGTAGGGGCAAAATAATGCAGTGAAAATAATAGAGGCTTTGGGACCAGACTGGTGAAATTTCAAGTCTAGGTTTTGCTGTGTGACTTTGGGTCAGTACTTAACTTCTGTGAACTTCAGTTTCTCTATTTTAATACCTAGTTTGCCAGAGCTATATGGATTTTCTGAGATCATATGTGGAGAAGCAACTGCCCTAGGAACTGGTACATGGTATTGCACACTTGATGTTAACAGTTTTCTCCTGTTAAACTTAACTCTTGGCATTTGAAATGTCTTCTTATTAAAAAGGCAAGTGGAGATCATAAAGTAAAAGTCTATAACCTCTCCTCTTTTCTGCTTCTTAATTTATGTATTTGATGCTGCCTTTCCCTCTGTCCCATATGGAGACATTTCTGAACTCTTCCTTCCAAGATTACTTGTTCCACCTATGCCCTTTATCACATCTATTACCTTCTTCATTACCTGTTTCCATTCTCTTTTCTTCCAGCGCACAAAAATGTTTAGAATTGTCCATGTTTAGAGTTGTCTCAAAAATTAAAAATTATGAAACACAACTTTAGCCTCAACTCTACTTGGCCACAGGCTTATCTCCTGAGTTCTCTGGTTCTCACCCTTCCTATGACCACCTTGAAAGAAGAGTTGGTACTTCCCATCTTTCCTTCCTCGACTTCCATTTGCTTGTCAGCCTGGGGTGCACCTAGCCCTTTGCGAAAACTGCTCCCAATTCTGTTACCCATGACTTTCTAGTTGCCAAATAAGTACCTCTTTAACTCATCTTATACTCCTTCTTTGCTGCATTTGCTAGTATTTATAATTTTTGTAGAGATGTTTCCTCTTTTAGTTTTTAGGATCGTTATTTTTGTATAGTTTCACGATTCTGAATATTCTGCCTTCCCAGCCGTTTAAATTTCGGTGATTGCAGGAATTCCATCCTTGGTATGGATTTTCCTACACTGCATGCTTTCCTTGATGTTCTTATTAATTCACATGGCTTGATCTCTTATCTACTTGCTGACTCTGAGATTTTAGCCCAGTCTTGACTTTTATTCAGTACTTTAAATCCACGTTTCCTATGCCTGCAGGACAGGAAGAAAATAATTTTCTGGAGACATTGTAAGGAAAGAGTTTCTTTAATAATAAAACTCTGAGGATTCAGGTTGACGAAGGAGGGAGCCCTGGTGGGAGGAAGAGGAAGATCCTACACGCCCTTCATGACTCTCCTGATCCTATGAGACAAATGAGGCAACGACAGCATTTTGTGCCATGTCTTAAAGATGTATTCTGTCACTTGCTTATGTTTTTCACTCATGCTGATTCCTTTACTTGAGGAACTGTTATCCTTATTCTCTGTTTGGAAAATCCTAACTCATCCTTCAAGATTCAGCCCATAATATCACCTCCTCTGTGATGCTTATCTTTTTTTTTTTTTTTTTTTGCTGTATGCGGGCCTCTCATTGCTGTGGCCTCTCCTGTTGCGGAGCACAGGCTCCGGATGCGCAGGCCCAGCGGCCATGGCTCACGGGCCCAGCCGCTCCGAGTCATGTGGGATCTTCCTGGACTGGGGCACCAACCCCTGTCGCCTGCATCGGCAAGCGGCCTCTCAACCACTGCGCCACCAGGGAAGCCCTGTGATGCTTATCTTGACCTCCACCTGGTGAAGTTAATTACTATTCCTTTGGATTTTCATTGTACTTAAGACAAACCTTAGTTATGAATTACGATTTCCATATGAACGCCGGAGTGTCTCCAGGGAAGGCGCTGTCATTTCTATCTCAGTTTCTTCATGACCCAACATAATCTTGGCAGTAGTCATTGAAATCATTCACTAAAAAGATGTAATGAGCTTAGAGATTATCATACTAAATGAAATAAGTCAGAGAAAGACATGAGGAGGGGCGAACTGGTTCCTTAAATGGGGTAAGGGTAGAGCAGATCCATGGGTCAGGCAGGAGGAGTTGCTTAGGTGGTCTGCCCACCGCTTGGTGGTGCTGTGTGCAGGGATCATGCGCAGTACCCTACTTCTGCTCCCAGCACCTCAGAAGTGACAGCTGGTTTGTGCCCTTTTTGTATCTTATTGTTCATAATAACCCCAACTATGCATGCATGCAGTTATTTTTAGTCCCTTATTATTTCTTTGTGTTCTGTTGCTCCAGGAGATGTTTGTCCAGATGCAAGCACTCCAGTAAAGGGTCCCAGGACCCAGCCTGTCTAATATATATCAGGCTCATCATTTTACTTAACCTAATTATTTATAACCCACTATTTGCCAGACCTTTAAATTTGTTGAATTGATATGAATCTATAAAAAATGTTTCTGAATAGAATTGAGTGTTGGATTGACTTTTTTAGAATCAAGATGAGTTATGATCAAACATTTGAACATGCAGTAATTCAAGAAGATCACATATATGCATGTGTATGTAGAAGTATATATAAATGTAAATGTATATGTATGTATGATTATTTTCAGCTTTTCAGCTTCTGGACAATTGTTTTTTGAATGTTTCCTCTTCCATAATACTGAGTTCTTTTTTTAAAATTTAATTTATTAATTAATTTTGGTTGCATTGTGTCTTCGTTGCTGTGCGGGCTTTCTCTAGTTGTGGCGAGTGGGGACTACTCTTCGTTGCCGTGCGTGGGCTTCTCATTGCGGTGGCTTCTCTTGTTGCAGAACACGAGTTCTAGGTGCACAGGCTTCAGTAGTTGTGGCGCATGGGCTTAGTTGCTCCGTGGCATGTGGGATATTCCCGGAACAGGGCTCAAACCTGTGTCCTCTGCATCCGCAGGAGGATTCTTAACCACCGCGCCACCAGGGAAGTCCCTCTTCCATACTACTAAGTTCTTAATCATCAATTAGATTTTTACCTCTTACGTAATACCTAGAGTGAACTACTTTGATTTCAGCTCCAATAATCCTCCTGTACCCTCAGATGGAATTAGTTGCAGGCTGTCTCTCTCTGATGCTGTGCAAGTAAACCTTGCTTAGCTCAAATCAGCGAAGTCATGGTTGAGTAAGTCGTAAGAGGCAACATCTAGGCTGTTTTGCTGTGGTTCTGCTATGACCTGTGCCAGTTCATATAATGGTGATGCTTTGGTTTTGTGATGACACTTTATACATTTCTACCGAGATAAGTGGGCCTCCAGTGGGCTCTTTGGTTTGGGTTTTTGCCTATGAACTATATAGTCCAGCCCCAGGGTCCTACTTTTAGTTTTGTCTCCTTCTTTACCCACTACCCTGCTTCCATGTCTGCATGTTTTCCGCACTCAGAGACACTACTACCCTGCTCTCTCCCTTCCTGAATTTACTACCGTTCTGGGCAGCAACTAGATGTTGCTTTGCTGTGTCAGCCTTACTCTTTTGTTTGTGCCTCATCTTAATTTTTCTGGCTTTACCATCATACACGGCCTCAGCCATGGGTCTCTGCTCTGACAGTCTCATCTTCTGTAATTCCCTGCTGTTTCCCCAGTCCTTCACATGTACATCCTCACCGCAGCTTCTTGTTATTCATTTTTGTCCTATGCTGTCTGTCAGTTTCATCTTGATCTTTCTTTCCAAACTTGGCCGTTTTCCAGGCTCAGGCAGATCAACTTAGCTTTCACTAGTACCCCAGGCTAGTGATGTTGGACCTACAAGTTTCCACTGGCTCTTTCTGCTTCAAAAACAAGCATGCTCTGCCTCTGTGCTTTAAAAGAAAAAAAAAAGCTTCTCATAATAAGCTGAATACTAAACTTGATCAAAGAGATAAATTATCAAGCATATAAAGACTTACAAGAGCATACTTGTGATTAATTTATCTCCTCCTCAGCAGGGGAGGCAAAAGTCAACAAGAACAAAAAGCAAAAGGAATCTTGATATGTTTGGGTTATATTGGGTAATTAAAAAAAAAAACTTGTGTATTTAAAAATTGCATCATAAATTTACTCAAAACAGAAGTAACAGAATGAGAAAATATTTGTAACAGGTAACAAACATTAATATCCTAAACTCTGAGGAGTGTCTGTAATGCATGAAAAATATGCCAAGAACTTAATTAATAAATGGATATCAAGATAAATTTGCAGAAGAGTGAATACATATGCTACTAAATACATGAAATGTGCAAGCTCATTTTAATTAAATAAATGCAAAACAAAATAGAGTTATTTTGGTTTGTGAAAATTTTAAATATATTCGGTCAATTGTGGATGTCTGGACTCAGGAACTCTTACATACTTTTTCCTGGTGGGAACATAAAAGTATACTGACTTTTTGCTGTTTCTTTTCCAGTATTATTATTATTTAATTTTGCATCCAATATAGTTCACTTTCGTTCAATAAATGAATTCTAAATTTATTTTATGAATTTTGTCATGTGTGTGGATTCTGGTAACTACCACCACTAACAGGATTTGCAATCAAGCTTTCTGATCCCCTTCCCAGACCTTGGCAAATGCTGGCCTGTTATCTGGCTCAGTCGTTCTGTAATTTTGAGAATGCCATTTAAATGGAATTACACAGCAGGCAAACTTTGAGATTGGCTTCTGTCACTTAGCATAAAGGGTTTGAGATGCATGGAGTCGTGTGTATATCAATAGTTTATTCCCTTGCATTGCAGAGGAGTATTGCATCGCATGGATGTATCACAGTTTGCTTATCCACTCACATATTGAGGGACATTTAGGTCATTTCCAGTTTGGGGTGATTATGAATAATGCAGTTTGTGGTGGGCGGATCCATGCTCTGTATAATCCCTTTCCCTTGAGTGGGCAGGACCTGGACCTATAACTTGCTTGTACCCAATACAATATGACAAAAGTGATGTGATATCACTCTCCTAATTAGTTTATATTATGTGGCAAAAGGGAATTACATTCTCGGGGCATAATTCATTAGACCCTAATCCTTCACCTTTAAGCTGGCAGTTGCTAAACTTTGTCAGCAGATGGCGCTGCAAGACGTTCCAGAAGGAAGAGGCCATCCTCATTGGTTCAGGTTTGGCTTCTTCACCAGACTTCTGGAGAGTACACTTTTTTCGCCACTGCCCAGCCTCTTTGGTTTTCTTCAGTGTGAGGGTGCCCACAGGACACAAGTTTCTCTAGCATCTGGCTGCAGCTCTCAATTCGGACAGAGGCAGCATGAGATGTGGGGCTGCCCCCAGCTTGTGCAGACATGCTGCTTCCCTGCATCCTTTCCTGTCCCCTGCCTGCGGCCCCATGGGTCTGGCTGTCCGGTGAGCCACCCCAATCCAGGCCATACCAGCATGCTAGGTTCTGCAGGGGGCGATCTCTCCAGCTCCAAGTTCCCTCTGATGTCCTGTGCACGGGTGGTTTCAGAACTGTGTGCCTGAGGGTGGTTCCACTTGCCTGGGGACATTGGACCAGCCCTGACCTGGACACACTGCAAGCTTCTCCACCACCCGTTGGCATGCAACCGTACATCTTTCAATGACGTCTGAACCCCCCTTTTCAGTTTGTCCTTCCTCAGCGTGCGATTCATCTTTATACTTAATCTCCTATCATCCCGTAATGTTTGTTTATGTTAAATGTCCCCTGTTTAAACTTTGTGGGGTTTTGTCTCCTGATTGGATCCAGGCAGATACAGGTAATAACCTACTCCCTCTACTTCTTAAGAACCACCTTGTTGCTGATTTTCTATTGAATTTACCAGAAGGAGTCCATCAAAGGGGAGAACTTGCATCAGCATGCACTACGAAGGACGAGAGTGCTACCATATGCCTGAATGTCCAGGGACATTTTATTAGCTGTGATGCAGAACCAGATTGGAGGAAGGCACTTAGGGTCAAAGAGCGCGACTTGACAGAACAGTGCCTCCTCATGGGAAGCAGAGAAGTTTCTGGCAAACTCTCAGGACCTTGCCAGCAACATCTGGAGAGGGGTTAGGTGACAACACATTACTTACATGCTGTACAGCCTGGCCTGGACGTAAAGTTGTATATAGAAAGGCTATAAAACAGAACAAAAAGATGCAAACAAAAATCTGACTGTCCGTCTAACACCTTTAGCAAACACAAGAAGGAAGAAAACAAAGCCTGCACAGCTGGTGATTTCGTTTCAGGACTTTCTGTAGGGCTGCCATCCCCTTGCCCTCAGGTGGCTGAATCGCTGTTGAGATGATATAAAATTTACAGCAAATGAATGTGTGGGAGGCCAAAAGTAACAGGAGCCCAAAGGACACTGAGATCAGTACATGGGGACTTACTTATTACCTTGTTTCAAGACAAAACCAGGCTGGTAGACAGCTCTTCACTCCAGTGATATCAAAATAAAAATCATCGAATGTCGGGGCTAAAGAAAAGGTTCTGCCCATAAAGTATCACAGCATTGGAGACTGAAAAGTGTTTATTAAAGAAATGGAGACAGAACGTCTTATTACTTGTTTGACATCCAAGTGTCAAACACTTGGATGATGTTACACATCATGGCGTAACATGAGCGCCATGAAATAAGATATCAAAGATGCTATAAAGACTGGAAGGAAATGTAACAGCTTCAACAGTGGTTCTCTTTAAATAGTACGACTATGAAAAATCATTATTTTCAGCCTTTAGCGATTTATATTCTACACTTTTCTCCATAATGATATATTGATTTCATATGTAAGTAATGATATCGTTTCAGTCATTCAAAGTCATCCATGTCATTGCCTTCTCCTTTATGAGGGAGTCAAAGCACAGAGACACACTGAAAGTATTCCTTCAGCATTTCCCCAATCTCAGCCCCTCCCCCAGGCTAATTCACCACCAGCGCTCTGGGTTGTGTCTTTCAGCCCTCTCGCTCTCCGGAAGGCCACAAGCCAAACTGATGGTGGTGGTGCAGTGGTGATATTAATTACATATATAGAATAATTCCATACCTCTAGGCTTAATCCCAGTCTTTTACTGACTGTGTAATAATTTAGGGCAAGTCACTGTTCTCTCCATGCCTCAAGTGTCCTTTTCCATAAAATGGAGCTTATAATAGTACCTCAGATATAGGGTTGTTATGGGATTGGATTAATATAAGTAAATCACCTTGACGGATAATAGATATTATGTAATTGTCAGCTGTCATCAGCAGCAGCATCTTCAGTCTCATTCCTTTAACTTCTCCAGTGGCATCAGCTATTCACGAATCTGAATTCCTAGTCCTAAGACATCTTCTGACGTCCCATGTCAAGTTTCTATTATTTCCTGTCATCATTTAAAAAGTATCCAGATCGGGCTTCCCTGGTGGCGCAGTGGTTGAGAGTCCGCCTGCCGATGCAGGGGACACGGGTTCGTGCCCCAGTCCGGGATGATCCCACATGCTGCGGAGCGGCAGGGCCCGTGAGCCATGGCCGCTGAGCCTGCGTGTGCGGAGCCTGTGCTCCGCAACGGGAGAGGCCACGGCGGTGAGAGGCCCGCGTACCGCAAAAAAAATAAAATAAGAAGTATCCAGATCGATAAATCAAACAGATTCCTAATATGAAATTTATCATGTTTCCTAAAAACCTATTCTTTCATTCCTTTTTACTGGGCTCCTTATCATAGTTAAAAGATAATACTTCTTTTCTTTCCAATCATGCTTAAAACTCAACATTGTACTGTCAGCCTAGCTTTCCTTCAAGTTAAATCAGTAGCAAAACCCTTTCAGCTGTATCTTTAAACTATCTTTCCGATCCATTCCGCTTTCTGTTACTTCTGCCAGAACCATTGTCACCCTCCACTAGCTTTGCCCCAGTTTTCACTTGCTCTTCAATCTAGCCGTAACTCAGTCAGCTGTCAAATTAACCATGCTTAACAGTAAATCTTTTCAAAACATTTTTTCACGATTTCCCCTTGTACATTGAGGGAAGGAAGTTCAAACACCTTATCTCAGCATCCTTCACAGTCTGGTTCTAATGTACTTTCTCAGTCCTCTCTCCTTCCCACTTATTAAACTTCCTCTGTACAAGTTTGATCATAGTCAATCAGGGCTACTTGCTTCTTTCCTACCCACTCCTTCATCATGAAATGATTTTTCTTTTCTCCTAGAATGCCTTCTTTTAGGAGAGTGGTTGAAAGACTTTGGAATTAGATATTCGTGTTACTAGCTATGTGAATTTGGATACATTTTTTAATAGCTTTGAGCCTTAGAAATTTTATTTGTATAATGAGGATAAAATTATCTGTCTCTTAAGGTTGTAGTAACAGTGAAATAAACAAATAAACAGTGTTCTTAGCACAATATTTGAGCCAGAGAGAGTGTTCGTAATATAAATCTTAATCAACTTTTTTTTGTTTCCTTAGGAAAAACATCCCAGAATATTACCATTCCCTTCCTCAACCCAGACCACTCTACCCCCAGGACTAGAATTAGGTTCCAATTTCCTGTGCACATAACACCGCATTATAGGACTTTTGACACTGAGGCACTCATTATACTAATTGTATTTCCCTATCTAGAGCTCAGAAGGCACAGTTCCTTCCTGTGATGTTCTTTGGAGGATCATTGTGTTTGAAATAGGTTAGATATCTATCTTAAAGATTTGTGATAAGCAATAAAGGAAGAGCACGTAGGTAAAAGTGCTTTGTATCTTCGTAAGTGCTCTGCAGAAATGACTTATTATTCACTTTGCAGCACCTAGCACAGTGCCCTGCACGGAGTAGTGAAGTGCTCATGGAATTCAAGTGCACATTGAAATCATGTCCTCTGAAGTGCCTGTGAGGCCCTGTGTTTGTTTATTGTCCATTCTATGTTATCACTGATCATGGGGGCCTAGTGAAACATGCTGGTTGTCTCTTTTAATTGTACTCTATTTCTGTTCTGTTCTATTCTATTCTATATCTACAGGCTTGAGCCTCCAGAATAATCACATAAAAAAATATGCTCACATGCCTTTTGTCTCTATGTAATAAACTAATTTTTGTGGTTTGATAAAGGGAGGAATGAGATGCAAGAAGAAAGAGGGAACATATACTCTTAGACTCAAGCCTAGATCGTGGAGCAGGTTTCCCCATTTCAAGCATACAGCAGATTAGAGTGTTTCCTGGGCATCATAAAATCAGAAAGGGTTTAATTATTACCAGCTTTGAAAATAATTTTGGAATACTCTTCTGTAACTATGTAAGAATATTATAATGTAGATACATTTCCTCATGAGCATTTTTCCTCTTTCCATAAGAAAAGGCCAGGAATCCCTTAACCTAGACTTCTCTGATAACCATGAAAGTCTTTACTCACTAAACGTATTTTCCAAAATTTCCTTTGTTGACACCTTTAACTCTGAGAGCTGTATGGTTCCAGCCAGAGCTGAATGACAGATCACCTGTTATAGAAAGCGTCCCTTCCCTTCAGCTGTCCAGTGCTTACTGTGCAGGTGGTGGATTTCTTTTTCCTTTTACCAGCAGTTCTTTTCTTTCGTCTCTACACAGGACTGTGATCCTTTGTCATTATGTATGAGTCAGTCATCAGTAGGAACACTCATAGGACTGAGGGGTTTTCAGAAGTGTCCAAGTGAAAGGGAACAGGGATTCAGAAATGAGCAATGGCTCCGAAGCCTAGCTGCATATTAAAAAGGGACTATATCTTCCTTCCCGTGAAAAGTAGATATTCATAGTTTGATCAAAAGCATCTTTGTCCTCAAAACAATTTTGATTCTTGCTTCATTGTGTGTGGTCAAAATAACAGTGAGAGTAGTCAAACCCAGAGAAGCTGGACAGGAAAAGCAATGCAGAAGAGAAATCCAGATCATTAAACTGACTTGAGTCAAGATGGGTTTTCTCCTGACATGTGTAAAAGTCTAGATAATTATCTCCATCATTCAGTTAAATTTTTGAAAGTATACATAACTGTTTATTTTTGATTATGTCTAGCATTGTTCTATTTAATAGTTTAATATTAATAGTAAGGAATATTTAATATCTCCTATTTATACTTTACATATTAAAATATATAATGCTTACGTATGTTATCATATATGTAGATTATTCTATATACATATATATAAATTATCAGATACCGTATATTTTATCTAAGAAACAGACACAGTTTAATCCAATTGCTTATTAGATGTGCTGTGCCAATTATTTTATCATACAATGTATAGAGAATATCAGAAGGTAAGCACCTGTTTACATTGAACAAATATTTACTACCACTATTTTTTCCTCCAAATTCACCCGAAAATGTCTATGCACGACAGCACGTCCATACTGCTCAAAAGATAGCCATAATTGCATTCACTAAATTTCTTGGCATTCTATTAAGCCGCAGCTAGTTTTCATAATCCAGACCATGATGTCAGTTACTGCAAAATTTTATTTTCTTCAGCCTTTTCACATATAGATATACCTGCTTTTAATACAGCATAATTTGTTGATGTAAAGAGATTCCAAGTAAGCTACTTGAGTAATTTGTTATAGAATGCTGTTTCATTCTCAGTATGAGTTCAAAGTCAGTTCAATATGTAAATTCAATATGAATTCAATATGTAAATTCAAAGCCAGATTAACTGGGTAGTTCAGGCAGGGACTGACTAGACATATGTGATGGATTTTCTATCACATTAAACTTGACTTTTTCCAAAACCAAACACAGATGATCATAAGGTAAATGAATCAAATCAGCACCCATGATGTCATTATAAGCAGACTGGCTATGCTCATCTTTCAAATAATTAAAATACTAACTTTCCTAATCTTAGAACTACATAGTTAATTATAATAGGACACTTACTAATGTGGCCTTATAAGATATTTCCAGCAAATATTGCCAGTATTCAGCTTTTTAATATTCTTTGGCTGTTCAGGTTTATTTCAGTCCGTTGCACTTATTATTCTTATTGATCAATGAATTATCCCATATTTGTCCAGTAGATACCTCTTTAAGTTGACATCTAACTCTTTACAACCCTAATAGTTTTGATAGCTTTCTTTGCTTTCTGGAATGAAAAGGTATTCCATGCCTACTTTATACATGTATGACCCCAGACCATTTTTTAAAATTAATTTTGTGATCTTTTATTGATTTGTATAAGTTTATTATATATTAAGGCAAAAATAAAGGTCTTGTTTTTTATTTGAGTGAAAAAAATGTTTATTTTATTCCATAAAAGATTTAAAAAAATTTTGTCATATTATTTATCAGTCTTTCTTTTAAGTCTTCTGAATTTTGTGTCTTATTTTAAAAGGCCTTTCCCTGAATCAAAGGTTATATACAAAATTTTTGTCTTTTTCTATTCCCTGTATAATCCTATTTCTTACGTTTAAATTGTTGATCAGCCTGGAATTTGACTACAGGGCTATAGGACATGAGGTAGTAATCAAACTTTATTTTTTTCCAGATGGCAGTCCAGTTGTCCAAACACCATTTATTGAATAATCCATCACTTATCCACAGTGCTTTGAAATACTATCCATATTAATGTGCATTCTGACACCACATTGGCTTCTTATAATATAGAACAAGGTTTTAAAGTTCACTGTAGAACAACAAAAACAAAATGCTGAATGAAATCAGCATTATGCACCATTGGGTTTGATATGAAATATTTGGTTGCAAACCCTTGATTTTGTAAGAGGTCAGTTTTCTTTTCATGTATGGTTATGTCACATATTTGTATGTTCTAGTTCTTATGGTTTCTTAATGGTCTTTTATACCCATTACTTCCTCTGATTGTCACAACAGTCATAGAAGATAGCAGCATAGAATTGTCATTTCTTTTTTTACAAAGAATGAGTTACAAGTAATTGCAGTAGAAAGAGGTTATGGACTCGAGCAAGAGCAAATCAGAACCTTTCTTGTCTCCACTTTGAATTGACTCTCTTTGCGAAGCATCCTGACTCATTCTAGTTCTTATTCCTGTTCCTATTCTCCTTCTCCTTCTCCTTCTTCCTCTTCCTTTATTTCTTTTCTCTAATTTATGAGAAGAAAGTATCAGAGACTTTATTTCTGCCATTGAAATGATGTATTTGTCCAATATGATTCATTGAAGTTCAGTTAATATATTGATTCATGAAAAAATTTTATCCTATTATATATTACTTGCAGTCACCTGTTCATTTTGGTTTGCCATTTGTTAAATTGACGCTTATTATTTTAAATGTTTAGATTTAACTTGCTTCAACTAAAAAAATAAAAGTTCACCCGTGTCTCCTACCCGCCGCTCCCTGCTTCTGAGAAGCACCAGTTTGTTCTCTGTAGGTCTGAGCTTGTTTTTTGGTTTTTTTACATTCCACATATAAGGGAGAGCATATGATGCTTGTCTTTCTTTTATTTCACTTAGCATAATGCCCTCAAGGTGCATTCATGTTGTCACAAATGGCAAGATTTCATTCTTTTTTATGACTGAATAATATTATATTCCACATATATATACCACAATTTTGTTACCCATTCATCTATCAATGGACAGTTAGGTTGTTGCCATATCTTGGCTGTTGTTAATAATACTGCAGTGAACGTGGGAGTACATATATATTTTTGATTTAGTGTTTTCATTTTCTTTGGATAAATACCCAGAAGTAGAATTGCTGGATGTATGGTAGTTATATTTTTAATTTTTTGAGGAACCTCCGTAGTATTTTTCACAGTAGATGCACCAGTTTACATTCCCACCAACAAGGCCTAAGGGTTCCCTTGACTCCACATCCTTGCCAAAACTTGTTTTTTCTACACCTTTTGATATTAGCCATTCTAACAGGTATGAGGTGATACCTTATTGTGCTTTTGATTTCCATTTCCCTAGTAATTAATGATGTAGAGAATCTTTTCACATACCTATTAGCCATCATATGTCTTCTTTGGAAGAATGTCTATTCACATCTGCCCATTTTTAAATTAGATTGTTTGTTTGTTTGTTTGTTTTCCTATTGAGTTGTATGAGTTCTTTTATATTCTGGATATATATATAAAATCCATTGTCAGATGCTCCTTCTGAATCTATTTAGATGATCATATGACTTTTATTCCCCATTTTGTTTTGTTAATGTGGTGCATCACATTGCTTTGCGAATGCTGGAGCATTCTTGTATCCCTGGAATAAATCCCACTTGATCATGGTGTGTGATCCTTTTACTGTATTGTTGAATTCAATTTGCTAATATTTTGTTGAAGATTTTTGCATCTAAGTTCATCAGGCATATTGGTCTATAATTTACTTTTCTTCTAGCATATTTGTCTGATTTTGGTATCAAGGTAATCATGGCCTCATAAGATGAATTTGGAAGAGTTCCCATCTCTTCTATTTTTTGGAATAGTTTGAGAAGGATTGGTATTAATTCTTTGAATGTTTGGTAAAATTCACCAGTGAAACCATCTGGTCCTGGACTTTTGTTTGTTGGGAGGTTTTTTTTTTTTTTTTATCTTTTTTTTTTTTTTTTAACATCTTTATTGGAGTATAATTGCTTTACAATGGTATGTTAGTTTCAGCTTCACAACAAAATGAATCAGTTATATATACACATATATTCCCATATCTCTTTGTTGGGAGGTTTTTGATTATGTATTCAATCTCCTTACTAATAATTTGTTCAGATTTTTTATTTCATGATGATTCAGTCTTGGTAGGTCATATGTTTCTAGGAATTTATCCATATTTTTCTAGGTTGTCCAATTTATTGGTGTATAATTGTTCATAAGTAGTCTCTTATGATCCTTTGTATTTCTATGGTATCAGCTGTAATATCATTTCTTTCATTTATGATTTTACTTCTTTGAGTCCTTTTTTTTTTTTTTTTGGTGAGTCTAATTAAAGGTTTATCAATTTGGTTTATCTTTTCTCAGAACCAGCTCTTAGTTTCATTGATATTTTCTGTTGTCTTTTTAGTCTTTTGCCATCAAATAAAGGTTAAAGCAAATATTTATTTAAAAATTCAGCGCAAGACATTTGAGTTAGAATTTTACTTAGCTGTATTATAAGCTTTTAAAAAATTTTAGTAGCCTCTGCAAGCTATTCTGATAATATTTAAGGAAATAAAACATTTGAACATATAATTTAATAAGTACATAAAATAATAAAATACTTTTCTTCTTTAAAAAAATCTTAATATACATTTTTGAACCTTGATTATACATTAAGTACCTTATAAAGGACTCAACCATGCCTAGCAACGCAAATATATCCATCCTCTCCTTTATAATGGCAAGTAGGGTAATACTGTAAAGTAATGTGGAACTAGAAGACACTCTTTGAGACTAGCAAACCCTCATTCTGCCTGTGATTCCTCACCTATAAAGAGAAAGTAATATTGTGAACAATATTATTGACCCTGTCTTACTTTACAAACTTACTTTGAGGATGAAACAAAACAGCATGTGCAAGAATACTTCCTAAATTGTAAAGTATTATACAAATGTAATGTATCATTTTTGGAAAAAAAATGTAAAAAAAGAAAAAAGCAATTAAAATGCAAAACTATTAGCCTTAAAGTCAAAACATTTACTTACAACTTCACTCCCTTTTTGCATTTTTTTCCACTTTGTTTATTTAGCCTTTAGGAAATGTTTCACATATTCTTTAATAAATGATTTTATTGCTTGGCAGAAGAAAGGGAAAAAATAAATGATACAGTGAATCACATTCAAAATTAATGTGTGATACAGACCATTGAATAGCTGTTTTTTTGTGTGAAGGATTAAAGTGCATATTATGGTTATTTATTCTAGGCATTTTTGTACCCAAACCACCTTTATTGATAGATACAGGGCTGTGAGCCTGTGTATTTTACTTTTTTCCTATTAGAAATAGCTAATAAAATAAGTGATTACTTGTTTTATCTTGTTGTATTTGTAATGTTCCAATTTACTTTTGACATCTTGCAGAATATCTCAGTGGTGCTGAGGGCAAGAATAGTATTAGTTCACAAAGCTGATTTATTAATGGGAAGCTCATTTCATTTAATTAGCATCACGTTTAACACCTGATATGCAGCACCTCACGCCTACTGACAGTAGCTTACAGCAGGCTTCCTGGGTTTTGAGGGCTCTCCTCAAGACCTAAATGAGAAAATCCTTCTGGGAAGATGGACCATTTATTCTTTACAAACGTTTTTCTGAAGAGCACATGCATCTCCTGACATTTGTGAGCTAGATGTCCTGCTTTTTCTCAAGCACATGAGGATCTATTGAAAAACTTCTCTGTGTCACACTGAAACAAAAAGTGCAGCCCACATTGTTAATACTAGCGATGTCTTGTAAATTTAAGCCACATTACTCAGGCAGAAATTCCAGCTGTTAAAACATAGATAATGGAAAACCAGTCTAAGTAGTGACCAACATTCTCAAAAGGGTTAAACACCAGCATTACACATTACTTGAACCATAAACTCGATTGCTTTGGGGTCATTGACAAGGTCATTATGACTCAAGTTTTCTGGTTGGTTTGGTTGTTGAATTCTACTTCATGGAAGAAAATTATATTACTTGCTTTTTAGTATTTTATTGGATTGTGCACTAAATTAAACACTGCATTTAAGACCACAGTGAACTCTCCAAATAATGTGAAAAACTTCATTCTTAAATTTGTAGTTAATTTTGAAGTTAGCTTGACCTATGCAAAGCAAAGCAGTAAAAGCTTGGAATTTGCCTGTTTTCTATCATAATATCAATACTATTGTGTGTATGGTAAATTTTCTTCCTTTAAAATTTCTACATCTCAGCTGTATAAAGTTGCAAGAATAACATATTCAATCCTGAGGAATTAAGATGACTTGCATCAGTGTATTTTTTTGTCATATGCAGCTTAACAAGACAAAGGAAGCCTCTGCTTTAAAATCATGGCACAAAAGACCAATTAGTATGTTAAAAACTAGTGTCAAGTTGGTTGTTTGATAACAATTAAGAACTCGGTCTTTATTGCCCATTCAGTTTTCAAATTTCCTGACAATACACAATAGTATCGAGAGAATGCCTTTTCCTCATTAAAAAGAAAAAAAAAGTCATGCGGGAAAGGGAAGCCTTAACTAACAAGTATGTGTACGTCCATGTCACACCTCCATATTACTTCAAATTACATGCTGTCACTAATAAGGTCTTTGGGGATAAAATAAGTCATCTCTATAATTCTTCAGTACTTGATTTTATTTTTAATGACTGCCATGTGATTATTATGTTCTATTCATCCTAACCTTTAATATATCAAACCTCGCAAGAGTTCATCATATATTGTCAAAGTGTCTATGAAAATACATTATCTTCAATAAATAGCGGGGGAAATTAAGAACACGTTTATTTTTTCCTTTAGTTGTTACTAAAGCCAATGGCAATCAAAACATAGAAAAAATAGAACTGTGATACTGCTGTATGGGTAGCCCCAGGAAAGCATGTACAACAAAGAATAGCATAATAACTTGTACGTGTTGTCGCGTTTTAAATCAACATACCTAGCCACAGCTCTGTTTTGTGAGTTGTTTTAGATCTGTGAGAAAGTAGGCAAAGATCACACAACAAAGGAGATAAAACTATTTATTCAAACAATAAAAACAGCTGTGCATTTATTATACATCAGGTATTTTATTTGATACAGAGGATCGAAGATAAATGTCACATAGGCAGTTTCCTCAAGGAAGCCTCACAAACCAGTAGGGAATAGAGTCAAACAGACAGTTGTAATACAGAGGAGTAAATGATGTAAAAGGGGGATTTATATGATGCTTCAGGAGGACCCAGAATCCGTATTAGGGCAGACAGATGGGTCAGATCAGGATTCCTGGAGGTGATAAGGTCTGTGCTGAATTTTTAATACTGTGTGGGCATTATTATCCTAAAGACATTAATAAGTCCAAGAAAGATTAAAAAATCTACAAGCAGTCAGAATGGTTGGTACTCAAACTGTTAGAGCAGCATTTTAGAGATGAAGTATTTATGTATAAAGTCCCTCATGTAAATACCCTAAGGACTTTGGACTTTGTTTTCTGGAGTCTATGGGAAGTCAATGACAGATTTTAAGTAGGGAGGTGATAAGAGGAAATTCACATTTCAGAAAGAAGTCTTTGGTAGCAGAGTAAAGAATTAGTGGCTGGGGAGACTGCTCAGGAGGCTGGTTAAAATTAAGGTGATAAATGGTAGAGGAGTGAATCAAAAGTGCCATGGTGCAGGCAACAGCATTGAACATTGCAGATAGATACAGTAAAAAAAAAAAATCTATTGGGGGTAATTTTATGAGAATAGTAGAGTGATAAGGCTTGGAGTTTTGTTTGCTACTGTGTTTCCTGTTCCAGGGCCAGGACCTGACAAGTGGAAACTGATTTTTTTTTTTTCTGAATAACTACATAAATAATGGAAACTGATTTTCTCCATCAATCGTAAGGTGTGAGGCTGTCTACTGAATGTCAAGGGAGATCATGAGTTAGGGTGTCTGAGCACATAGCTGCTCAAAAGAGTTATAAAAGGACGTAACCAGGGAAACATACATTCCTTGGAAATTTTGAGGGCTGAGCTAAAAACCACTGGTTGTTAGTGATTGCTTTATATTTTTGAATGGTTTGCTTTAGCATCATCGCTATCCTAGGTTTAGAAATGGCGAAGGTAGACATGTGGATAAGAGAACAAGGGGCAAAGTGAGGGCTGACTAAGGGGGAGAAGATGGGAAGCGACCTTTGTATTTTGAAAAAAATAAAAGGGTCTCAACTCTGGAGGTTTGTATTGGGTCAAAAATATTTATAATTTTATGATTAATCATGTAGAAGAGCTGGGAGTGTGAGAAGCTGTGTGGAGCAATATCCTCATAGGAGCTGCGTTCATTTTTTAAGGCTGCTGTAACAAATTACCGTCAATTTAGTGGCTTAGAATGAAACAAATGTTTTATCTAATAATTCTGTAGATGAGAAGTCTAAAATGATTCTCACTGGAATAAAATCAAGATGTCAGTAGGGATGCATTCCTTCCAGAAGATCTCGGGGAAGAATCCATGACATTCTTTTTTCCAGCTTCTAGAGAACCACCCACATTCCTTAGCTCATGGCCCCATTCTTCCATCATCAGAGCCAGCAATGAATGGCGGGTCTAGTCTTCCCCACACTGCATTGCTTTGGTTGGTTCTTGGCTGTCATCATCACATCTTCTCTGACCATTTTTAGGACTCATGTGATTACATTGGGCTCACCTGGCTAATTCAGGGTAATATCCCCATCTGAATGTCCTTAACTTAATCACGTCTGAAAAGTCCGTTTTGCTATGCAAAGTGAGATATTCATAGGTTCCGGGCATTAGGACATGAACCTTTTGAGGCTCCATAATTATGCCTAGTATGGGAGCTATGACTCAATTAAGGCAAGGAGGTATTGAAGCATGTTGTAAATTGAGTGTGGTTTTAGGGATTCACTTACCATGGAATAAGGATTTCAAAAGGCATGGTAGAAAGGTTTTAGAGAAGCAATAAAATTAGATCAGAAATATGGTTTTAGTAGCCATCTTATCTCCAATAGAAGTTGCCTCTCTGACCTTGTTCATCTTTCATGATTTGTTCAGTGGAAATCTCATACTTGTTATCAACAAAGATTGATGGGTTAAAAAGAGGAGTTTTGAGTACATTCGTGAAAGAGGCAAACTCGGGCTTCCCTGGTGGCACAGTGTTTGAGAATCCACCTGCCACTGCAGGGGACATGGGTTCAAGCCCTGGTCCGGGAAGATCCCACATGCCGTGGAGCAACTGAGTCCGCGAGCCACCACTACTGAAGCCCGTGCACCTAGAGCCAGTGCTCCGCAACAAAGAGAAGCTACCTCAGTGAGAAGCCCGCAGACAGCAATGAAGACCCAATGCAGACCAAAATAAATAATTTTTTTTTTTTTTTTTTTTTTTTTTTGCGGTACACGGGCTTCTCACTGTTGTGGCCTCTCCCGTTGCGGAGCACAGGCTCTGGACGCGCAGGCTCAGCGGCCATGGCTCACGGGCCCAGCCGCTCCGTGGCATGTGGGATCTTCCCAGACCGGGGCACGAACCCATGTCCCCTGCATCGGCAGGCAGACTCTCAACCACTGCGCCACCAGGGAAGCCCAAGTAAATACATTTTTTAAAAAAAAAGGCAAACCATTTTTAGGTTTGATTAGCTTTCACCACAGGCAGATCTTTTGTTTTTACCATGTCATAAAACATTGATTGGGTGTAAGATAACTTTATCTTCTTACTTTTTCTGGCCTTGCTTCTTTTGTTTAACTTCTGTAAGTGTCATGTAATTATGTGTTAAGGTTTGACTGCACGTAATGTGCTCAGATAAAATTTATTGAGGCCAGTCACTGATTTATCACAGACAAATGAACAGTTGCGTTCAACTGACAAACGAGGCTGAGTTCAAAATAATAGGAATGTAAAGCTGTGTGTAATCATAGCCACACTTAGACTCTCAAGTCACTCGCGTAAAAAATGTCAACCATTTACTGGCTTTTATTATCAAATGTTATTTTAGTCATAACATCATAATAGCCTTTACTAAAAACCAGGCAACATATTTTTGTTAACAGTTTCATTTAACTTAGTAATTCAGAAATAAAGTAAAAAGCAGGGAGACGGTATTACTGTTTTTAAGGCATCCAGTGATTTAAATAAGGAATATTGACAGCACCTATATTATACTTCTGCAGAAAGATATGTTCTGATTAATAAAAATAAATATAGAGCTTCCTGTTCTATGTAGTGACATTTTAATTTAATAATGGAAATGTTCATTTAAGAACTAGTCAGGGGCTTCCCTGGTGGCACAGTGGTTGAGAGTCCGCCTGCCAATGCAGGGGACACGGGTTCGTGCCCCGGTCCAGGAAGATCCCACACGCCGCAGAGCGGCTGGGCCCGTGAGCCATGGCCGCTGAGCCTGCACGTCCGGAGCCTGTGCTCCGCAACGGGAGAGGCCACAACAGTGAGAGGCCCGCATACTGCAGAAAAAAAAAAAAAAAAAGAACTAGTCAGGTTTGGGTACAGGGTCAAAGAAGACTATGCGAAGTGATAAGATACAAGTTATAGAACTTTCAAGCGTTCAAAGCACCTCTTCACTATTTTGTTAGAAATAGTGTAGTCTTCAAATTTAAGAAGTACGTAGCAGAATTTACAATCCAGCTTAACACTGTCATCCATTTTGGTATTATCTGACTTCTGCAGTATTATTAACCAAGGGTTATGTATGCATGAAATGATTGTATCCTCTACAGATTTGGACCTTTCTTGTTTTTATAAAGATAATGGTGCTTGTCTAAAGCAGGGATGTTCTAATAGTTTATCTTTTTTTTAATCATTAGTGGGCTAAAAACCTACAAATTGCAGAATACACGTATTTTTTCCAGCTTTACTGAGTTCTAATTGAAAAATAAAATTGTAAGATATTTAAAGTGTACATCGTGATAATTTGATGTAAGTGTACGTTGAGAACACATGAATTTAAAAAATTAAAATGATAGGTATGTCTATCCTCTAAGCTCTTCAAAAATGTGGATTTTTAATACTGATGTGAAAAGCAGGCAAAAAGGCTTAATTTAATTTGTTCATTATTTCAAAAGACTGTTTGTTGAGGCAGTTTTAGCCATTAATCAAATTAATGAGAGAGAGATATTTGAAGTCTTCTGGAGAAAGGTGGGAAGGGTTCAGTCAAGGTACATCTGAGTCTGGACTTGAGGCATAGATCTCTGAGAATATATAAGTACTTAGTATTCAGTATTCAGTTGTCAAATTTGAAGTTTCATGAAAGAGTTCATCCTTTTACAGACTCAAACAGATTTTACGTATTGCACAGAGTTGTGCTTCATGCATCCTGGGTTCCACTTATTTGTTCTCAAAATGTTAGGGTTATAGGCTTTTGTGAATATAGTTTCCAGTTGATTCAATTTCCTTCTCTTGAAAGTTGAAGACACTGCTCTGTCCGATACTTGATATCTCAGGAACACGCTGAAATTCACAAATCCACAGTAGTAGCCTTAGGAACCTAGATCATGATTTATATTTACAAAAACCTGTGACTTTTCTAACAAATTGTAACTTCATTTCCTTCATCTAACTTTGTGGTTCTTCAAAATCTGAGATTCTCTTGATCTTAGCATTCTTACAGTTTGCATTTTCTGTTTCACCCACTTGACAGTTTAAATTTAAATGAATATATTATATTCCTTGAATCAATAAGCAATATACTTGTTTTTCTCTTGAAGTTTCAATTTTAGTGTTTACAGTTTCTAATTATATCTGTTAGATAAATCAACTTCATCCATCATTAGAGACAAAAAGTTGAGTATCACAGAATGTTGAAGCTATCAAAAGTCTTTTGGGCCTCTCCCGTTGCGGAGCACAGGCTCCGGACGCACAGGCTCAGCGGCCATGGCTCACGGGCCCAGCTGCTCCGCGGCATGTGGGATCCTCCCGGACCGGGGCACGAACCCATGTCCCCTGCATCGGCAGGTGAACTCTCAACCACTGCGCCACCAGGGAAGCCCCCAAAAGTCTTGATTTAAGAAAATAGTTCAGTATATTTCTTCAACTGCTTTCTGTGAGCAAACATTTGGACATTTGACTGTATTAGAGCAAATATAGTATGTATACCCTACCTATTTTTACCAAATATTCTATAAAGTGGCAGTGACTAAAAGGGTAAACAAGTATTTCATTCATAGACTTGAACATTTCCTCCTCCATATAACAAACACTGGATATGTTTGGCAAATTTAGATGAAACCCTTTCCTTTTAAGTATTAGCTGGGTAGACCAGTCATTTTAGCTCATTTCAACAAACATTTTCTTTTCATGTCATTGCAAATCCGTTGTCTGTGGGAAGCGAACACAAAAATGTTTCAAATTATTTACTGGCATTCTTTCTCTCTTCTGATTCGTGTGAAGTGTATAAATAGATAAACTTTTCTTTTTCTGGCTTAAAATATCAGTTTAGCCACACCTCTGGACTCAGAGGCCACATTTGTTCTCTAGGCTATGGTTCGGTTCCAAGAACAAGACTGGAGTTTTATAAGAGTCAGGTGAGCTCTGCACTTACCAGAAAGGTCTTGAAATGGCAGGATCAAAATGGTGATTTTAGAGTATCACAGAGAGAAAGAGGAATGTGTGTTGGATAAGAATGGCAAGAAAAGGATGGCATAGATAATGTGGAGTAAATAGGCTGTCTAGGAAAGTCCAGATCAAGTTCTAGAAAAGTGTATGCAACCCTTAAAGGTTCCTCAGGACTTTGGATTGGTTACAGGTTCATTATTCACAGGTGGGCGGGACTACTTATAGAGGCCACAGTGGGCAGTATGGACAATATTCTATTGCAAAGTGGGTTTTTTCTTCTGACAAAATATTCTATATTGATTTTTAATTTTTTTTTTTTTGTGGTACACGGACTTCTCACTGCTGTGGCCTCTCCCGCTGCGGAGCACAGGCTCCGGACGCACAGGCTCAGCGGCCATGGCTCACGGGCCCAGCCGCTTCGCGGCATGTGGGATCCTCCCGGACCGGGGCACGAACCTGTGTCCCCTGCAACGGCAGGCGGACTCTCAACCACTGCGCCACCAGGGAAGCCCCTCTATATTGATTTTTATTGTCACTTTTCCAGACTACTTTTTTTTTTTTTTAACTGAAACCACTTATAACACACTTAATGGAGATTACTTGTAAAAATACCTATTAATGAGAATTTTGCAATCTGAGAACATTCAGAAAAAGTTCTGTGGTTATGTGATTGCAATAGGAACCAATAAAGTAGTAGTTTTTCATGGAAATGTTTATTTTCAAAATCTCATTTGTGCAAAACCATACTGAAATATTGTTCATAATATGGCATCAACTTCTACATGTATATCCCAGTAATTATTTATGCAGTAATCATTCTCTAAATTATTAAATATTAGTTGTCTATACAAAGAATATGCAATGAAGAATAAAAATGATTGGAAATAAATATTCCAAATTATTGATAGAAAATTTGATGATTTTCTTTTAGAGATTATTCAAAAAATCAATAATGGCCTTTGTGGAATAAATTCCCATTTCCATGTTTATCAGAGTCTCCTTTTTACTCACCTTTTTTTTTTTTTTTTCAGCAAGTCTCCATTCATTTGGAATATTTAACTGACACATCTCAGAATAACTAATACTGGCTGATCAAGTGATTAAAAACTGCAAATTTCTTTCATTTCAGCACCTGCATCCTTTTTGAGAGAAGTGAGAAAACCCACATGGGCCTGAAAACCCTCGTGTTTATTTATAAAATCCAGTTTGTTCCTAAATAACTTGATGTTTCCCACTGGTGCCCTATTTACAATACCTGTTTTGTAAATAATCAAGGTTAAATGTATTTTTTCTGAGAAATTAAATTCTTACTAAAGTTGGCAAATACATAATGGCTTTTCTGGTTTTCTTTAAAGGATCCCCTTTTTCACCTGGAATCACACAGATCTGAGAGAGGAAGGGGCAGATGTCCTTTTGATGCCGGCTCCTCATTCATCTCCACTTTAATTGGTAATTATCATGGCTGCAGACATCAGGTGGTAGTCATATTGATTTCGAAACTTCAGGCAGATTCTTCGGTGTTTCTTCATATACATTGCTGTGTCATATCTATTTATTGGTGCTGGGAGCATGGATATTAAATTTCAAGCCATACTCACCTGAGCCAATTTTACTCTGAAATAAGTGCAGCTGCTATGAAGTATGGACGTCTCATCCAGAAAACACAAACTGTCCCTTAATACCTGATAGAAGGTATCTTGTATTATGTCATTTATTGTTCACAAAATGCAATTATGTAAATACTTTTTATAAAAATGTAGCTAGAGAAACCAAACTATTTTAACATATGTTAATTCTTTCTGTATTAATTACTCTGTGACTTTAAGGGAACTTCTAATATTCTCTTCTTGGTACCTTTCTCTGTGTCAGTAGAATTCAGCAGAGAGTCATCTCAATTTGGAATTTCAAAGTCATTCCTGTTAATTTAAAATGTAAGCTGTAGAGGTTGAGTGGCTCAAACTATGTCCACGTTGGCATAATAGAATAAGCTGGCCATGTCTGATCTGGATTTCAATTGGCTTTCAATTAAATTAGTCAAGATACATGAAAATCTCACTTAAATCTCAGAAAAATCCCTTTTCTTTAATACAGTTTGGGACTGAAAATGGAACACCTTTATCAAATACTCCAGCACTGCTATGGTACAGACAGCTGATTGAGTTGCCAAGTATAAAGTTGAAGGGAGCAATCCCTGACACCTCACATAGGTGCTCTTAGGAATCATTCTGTTTCCTCAGTGTTGAGAGGTTCTGATAGATATATGGTACAGATGTACAAGCTTCTGTTATTACATTTGCAGCACTTAGAGTTATCTGCTACTATTAGGCCATCCTGTTTACAGAAAACAACAAGTAGAGATTTCCTATCCTAAATAAGTGGGTAAAACTTAAAACTCCCCACTGATGAGTAATCAACATACCTTATGCTGGACGGAGAGTTGATGCAGATGTTCCTGTATATTCTAGAGACAACACGTTCCGTGAACTTATTCCAGACAGTTGATTCTGATGGGCCTTGCATCCGAGTTCCCACAGTCCCCTGTCGCAGTAATGGTACTCAGGTCCAAATAAGTAGAGCTTTTATATATACGGGTATTTATTTGTAGAACAAAAGTCTTACGTTAGCTCTAAACAGTAGGGAAGGTTTGATTTACTACAGCTTCATAATTTGAAAGTGCTTTAAGATGAGAATTTCACGTAGTGATTAGTTCTTTAGGAGCTTGAATAAAGAGATATTTTTAAAGAATATAAGATTTTTAAGAAAATACTATGATATCCTGAGTTCTGCTACTCACTCATATATGTGTGTGTGTAAACACAATATGCGGAGGGGAGATTTTAAATATGGGAATTGAGTTGCTTAAGTCAGTTTGGACTTAGTAGGAATCAGAACCTTAAGAATGCCACTTTTGGAGAATGCCAGATTCATAAATGTTAGAAATTCGTGGTAGATTGGCAGCATATGAGTTAAAATACATGCATTTGATAGACTCGACAATTTTTTTCTAATGTTTTTAGTGATTTTTGTAACTTCATAGGTTTAAGATTTGAATACGTCTGGAAGAAAGAGACTGTCTTATCATCTTTCTTTTACCATACAATATATTGCACAGAAAAGGCCTCCTATAAATATCGACTGAATGAAATACTCCCTGAGCTTCCTAAACAAACAAACCATAAATAAATTTGGGGATAGTGTTCACAAGAATATTATAAAAGGTATTGAAAGTCAAAAATTACACAGTAAACGCTACTTCTCTAGTAAAATCCTAAGAAGATTGGAAGAGAACACCATTTATTTTGAACATTTCTTTTAATGGTTAAAAGTAATTTTTTTTTAGCCACTCACCACTCAGCCTCCTTGGAGCTTGTTTTTGCATGAAACCAGGAATTTGAAATTGAATTTTTTTTAAGAGGGGAAATATTACTGGAGGGACATTTCCAAGTGAATTTCATTGAACTTCCAAATCGAATTACACGATGCTAAAATGTGAAGTGCTTGCCATCTGGGTGACTGTTTCCCTTATTCAGAAAAGAAATCAAATCATAAGAGCCCTCCAAGCTAAACACAAAAGTTATAGAATAATCCCTGCAAAGAGAAGAAATAAAAATATAATTCTTCTCATTTATCCGCTAGCTTTCATCCCAAAGTACCTTTGAGAGATCATTCACTTACTGTGGCTATGCAGCAGCCACTGGGATGGAAATCTGATAACCTCTGTGAGCCAGCAGCTCTTTAAAAGACAGGAAGTAGAAATAATTCACCCAATTGAAAAAGCAGCAGGAATTTGGACTGGAAAAAATGGAGCTACCTGAGTTGGAATTTGGTAGGCCTGGTGCAGCTTACTCTGACAGGAAAAGAACGCATTAATGTGGAATTTTATGACCGCACATGTTCTCTGCTGATGGGTTAGGACAGGACTCCAGCAAAAAGGTGACCATCTTTAGACCATTTCTGCTTCTTCGTTTCTTTGTTAATTATAGGTCACACTTAACTTTTAATACCTATTCACGTTAAGATTCACTTTCATCATTAAAAAAATAAACCCTCAAATTTGTAACAATAGTCATAAAACTAACAAGGCCCCCAAAGAAAAAAAACATGCTCACGAATCTGAGAATTTCTTATACTATCTTAACTTTAGATACAAGTTTCATTTTAGTTAACCTAAATTCTGTTGACTTAAGATCACATGGAGTAAAAGCTTACTGAAAAACTAAGTAAGGAATAAATATTATTTGTTAGGTGAAAGGTTAATGAACACTTTTATAAAATTTATAGTCTAATTGAGAATGGAAATGTTAGTAACTGGCAATGATTCTGTGTGAAACAAGATTTAAGGAGTAATAGCTCTTTACTGAGCTATGTTCTATATGTTTAGAAGCCAATCAAAATGAAATCATACATTAATTAGGTTTGCTCTTTAAATGTCACTTTGTATTAACAGAATTTACCTTGGTGGTATATAAATTCATATCACAGGTATAATATTTCTATATGTTTAACCACACTTTCCCTCTATGGTGATTACTAATATTACATTGAAAGTGGTCTTAAATAAGTGGTTGAAGAAGGCAAGACAGTATAATCGGGTTTTAAAAACAGTTTTTTGAAACAATGAATTACTTAGTAAAATGAATTGCTGCATTGCTTGTCTGTACCTTTCAAGTCAGCGAAAGATGCTTAGGACTTATCTTGCCACTAAAAATTATTAGGTTTGGTGGCCGGCCAAATAAAAATTCAGGAAGGGGCTTCCCTGGTGGTACAGTGGTTGAGAGTCCGCCTGCCGATGCAGGGGACACAGGTTCGTGCCCTAGTCCAGGTACATCCCACATGCTGCGGAGCGGCTGGGCCCCTGAGCCATGGCCGCTGAGCCTGCGTGTCCGGAGCCTGCGCTCTGCAATGGGAGAGGCCACAACACTGAGAGGCCCGCGTACTGCAAAAAAAAAAAAAAAAAATTCAGGAGATATTTTCTTTATGTCATATGTCATTTTGGTCAGGAAGGAAAAGTATTAACTGACTTTTTTGCATCAGTTTACATTTGATATAATATTGCAGTATTCTTTTTATTAAGTTGATAGCACCTTCAGTAACTTCGGGATTTCTTTAATAGGTTGTCAGCTCAATTCTATTGCTACTGTTTTAAAACGTTTCATTCTGACCCAGATTTTTATTACCAGTTCTAGGTGTAATTTAATACATACCATACCTAAAGTACCTAAGGTATGCTAATGTACATGTTACTAGTGTTTGGGGGGAAAACCACTCTGATTTATCAGGTACCTTTTCACACTTTGCTTTTGAAAGTGCTAGCTTTGTTGTTAGAATTTTTAGGATACTTTCAAGTTAAAGACTTACTGAATTTTATATCAACAAATAACCATGAATGAGGTATTTCATGGTCACCAAAATTTTCTTTCTGCCCTTTTCATGTCTTATGTTACATTTTACAGCAAACAAAACTACAAAAGTTAACAGCTGCTGAAATTTTCTTCCTGCACTTTTATTCATCATAATGAGACCTTTGTGAATATATCCCCTCATTACAAATTCTGTGAATTAAAGGTCAATGTCACTTGAATGAAAGGGAGTCGGAATTCATGCAGGGAAAATTTAAGTGATTATCTCAAGCTCTTAATACCATTAAAACTTTTTTTACAAATAAATGTTTCTATTTTATTAACTGTGTATTCAAGGCAGAATTACAAATGAATAGTTCTGGCACAAAATAGGACTTCATAAATGTTAGAAAAATAAATGAAATCATCGAAATGAAGGTAAAGTGTATGTCTTTACAATGACAACCTCTATAAACAGAAGTGAATGTGCTGGCTCGTTTCTTGAATTCGTCCCAACTGTGTAGGAACTTATGCCTTTAGCATGTTCCTGTGCCTAAAGAATATCTGTAATTTCTTATCCAGGTTAAGACTGCTGTGCTTTGTCATCTGGCAGAATGCCAAGTATCCACATGCTCACTGTTGCTTCTGGCCATTAACTGCTAGTTGCTAATGAGCTATTTGAATACTTGCTTATGGTTTTCTCAAAAAAAGAAGAAAAAAAATGTCGTCTTCAATTCCCCATGGACATTCTCCCCCTTAGAAATCTGATTTGACCATGCTGGTAGCAATGTCACAGTTTTGCCACCAGGGAAACTCAGCACTGTCATGGATGCTAGCAAATGCAGATGAACAGATTCAGAACGCAGTTTTCTTTTTTCCTTCATACGTCAGAAACCACCTTCCTGACATTGATAGCTAATGCTAGCTATTTGCCGAAGCAGAAACAAACAGAAAGTCCAGACACCTACATAACTAATAAAAGGACCTGCTTTTCCTGATTTCTTTCAGCATCCTACACAGACCATGAGTGTAAACTGGGAGGTTGGAACCTGTGGACCATTCTTATCCATCCTCATCCTCCCAAGTGCATTTTGTTTCTCTTTGCAATTATGCATGTAATAATCACTCTGTGAAATAGTGCAAAAGTAGAATGATTTTCTAACAAAATGATACAGTTCAGTTATAAAATGAGGTAGTTAAATCCATCTTTAGCCATGTCTTTTCCATGAAACGAACATGTTTCACATTCAGATTTGTAGACATTTACAACATAAATAGGAGAAATGCTTGAGCAAGACTTAAGAAAATAAGAAGGGCATGAAAAACTGTGAATTTTTCTCACTAAACACTTAAAATCTGTATTTACAACATGGTGAGTAAAAACTCTAATCGATTAATAATACCATCTGTGAACTAAGCTCTTGATAAGGTTGATAAAATATTAAGGCAATGAAGTATGTTTCACTAAAACTTCAACTGGAGTTTGTATTGTAAAAAAAGGAGTTGTGTAGAAAAGTACTTTACTCATGCATTTTAACTTAGAATTATTCACAATGGGTTTGTTTTTGTATCGCCAAGGTCAAATGATTGTTTTATTTTCTTTCCTACAAACTAGTTGAGAGTAGACACAGTCTTTTGCGGCTGAAACTATTGGGGACAAATACTAGAAGAAGGTAGAGTCCCTGTGTTCCTGGATTTAAATTATTAAATACAGTCTTTTTGAGGAACAAAAACTCAAAGAACTCTGCTATTCATATAAATGCCAACAGTTTTTTCTTTCTTTTGATATTTTCTCCCTGAAGCATTTTTGAAAAATCAGAATCTTATCCTGAGGTTTTTGTTTTTATTGCATTTCATAGTTTTTTTTTAAATTTGAACACTAAAAGTTTCAGATTTATTCACTTGTTAATTAACTCATTATGCCATTCTTTGATTCAACAAATGCTTATTGAGCATTTTCTGTATTCCAGATGCTCTACAGGATATTGGTGACAAAAGAATATAATAAGACACATCAAGAAGTCTGCATTCTAGTGAGGAATAATGTCAAACACAGGAGACAAACTATAGTAGGATGAGAAATATGATGGGCATGGGGGCTATGGTGGTACTAGGAGCTACTAAACTAACACAGGTTCGGTCAGGGAAAGCTTCATGGAGAAAGTGGGCCGTGGCCAGGTAAATGGGAGGTGAAGTGGGAAGGCGGGGAGGTGCAGAATTCCAGGCAAAGAACATACAAACCAGAAAAAGGGCAGCAGAGAGAACAGAAAAGCTTGGCAACCTCAGGAAATCACTTGTACACCTCTCTGATTGTCCAAATAACCAAGGCAGTGAGATTCCGAACAGTTTTGCCACAAGCAGTAGGTTTGGGGCTGGGGGCTTAGTTTGCCAGATTTCCAGTGCAGGATTGTTTCCACTCTTCTGGTATCTGTACACAGAGACTATTGTTGAACATGACAATGATAAGTTGCATTCACCTGTCAAAATACCCTGCAGATGTGTTTTATTTTTTAATGATAACCAACTAACATTAACATAACATCAGTTACCATCAGAAGCCTATAACAATGAAACATATGGCATACAAGTCAAATTGGTTATTTATATTCAGAATATCAAAATAGATACCAGTAAACTTTGTGACGAAGCTAATACATTTATTAAATATCATGTCTGTATAGACATAGAAAACTAAAAATTTGAGTAGTTCTGTTATTATTGAAAATCTAAAACATATTGTACTATTTGTATGAAATATTTTTTAATCCGTGAAAATATGAATTATGCAGATATTATTTTTTGCTCTATACAATACCAAAATATTGATTCACAAGTTGTCTCTATACCAGGTATAATTTTAAAGTTTTCAACTAGAAACTATGTATTTGCCGTAAATAATATCAATTATAATAATGTTGATTATTTTTGTTCATTTAATTAGTATTAGTTAACTTTGTGCCTAAAGCTTTATTCTCATTATTTTTCATTAAAGTGTTTATTTTTTCTTAGGAAAGTATTTTACCAAACATCATTATTATCTATTACTATAAATTTATTTTGTTCTTCACACTGATAATAAAATATGAAAGGACAGTCTTTCCCTTCTGAGGAAAAGCTAATGTTTCCAACAGGAACACGTTTGGTTCAGTTTACATAGCATATAGTTTTTAGCACCTGTCTAGTAGCTTCTTTGAAGTTTAAGTCATAAAGTTCATATTGTATTATTTGAATTGTTTACAAACCATTTTCTTTTATCTGGATACAAAAAGGGAAATTGGGTAAAATTGGTACTATATCATCTTTTCCTTTTCGCAGATAACCTGCCCTGGATGTATATTATTTGGTATCATATGGCTCCATCTAGTGGCTGCAAGGGGAACTTTTTTGTTAAATTTGTAGAATTGATTACAAGTGGAACTTGGAAACAGTGTTCAGATTGGGATAAGTGCAAGAAAATTGATGTGAACTAAAATAAAGATTATTTTTCCAAAGTAATATTTTCAGATATAAAAGTTCTGTGAATATTTTAAGAAATTTTAAAGAAATCTTTTTTTTGTACCCATTATGAATTAAACATTCAGTCCAGTCCATATTAGAAAAATAAATTCTGTTTAGGACAGTTTTACAAAATGGGCTTTTTATTTTATTACTGTATTTTATTGAAGTATAGTTGATTTACATCAGTATATTCTTTTTCAGATTCTTTTCCATTATAGGTTATTACAAGATATTGATAATAGTTCCCTGTGCTATACAGTAGATCCTTGTTGTTTATCCATTTTATGTATAGAAGTATGTATCTATTAATCCCAGATTCCCAATTTATTCCACCCCTCCCTTTCTCTTTTGGTAACCATAAGTTTGTTTCCTATGTCTGTGGGTCTATTTCTGTTTTGTAAATAAGTTCATTTGTATCATTTTTTTTTTAGATTCCACATGTAAGTGATAACACATGATATTTCTTTCTGTGCCTGACTTACTTCACTTAGCATGAAAATCTCCAGGTCCATCCATGTAAGATGGCCTTTATATTTTTATGGAAACTATAACCAAGTACAATAACTTTTTAAAATTTCAGAACAACCCTTGCTCTGGTGGTTCAATAGTCAAGTAACTCCTTTGTGCGTGAACTCGTTCATTTCTGCCATAGAGTTGATGATCTCCAAGGTCTTTTAATGAATTCAGCATGACTCTCTTTTATCTATGTTCAAGTAGTACAGATTGAACCCCACATATGGTTCATATCCCTAACCACTGAATACATTTTATCCCAAAATACTCTTTTTCCACATGGATATAAAACTTCTGGTGAAGACAGCGCTGATTGAATTTGATACAAATTATGTCGTTCTTCCCCCCTTCTAGTTTCAAAGAATATGCTTAAATAAGAGCTCTGATATAACTCTTCTCTACCAAATTTTATTTTCTTAAGTCTGGATATAAAGCATCTTTATTTTTTAGTTTTTGTTATTTTCCTTTTCATATTTCTCATTCAGCATGTATTGAATATACAGGATGAACTAAACAAATACAGCTTCTTTTTTAATTTTTTGTCTTGAAAATTTTCAAATACAAAGAAAAATTGAAAGAGGAATAAAAAATTTATAGCATTTACCTTGGCCCACCAGCTGTTAATATTCTACCACATTTGCCTCTGTCTCTCCTGTCTCTCTCTCTCTTTCTCACTTATTATAATATATATAGTTTAAAAGTGAATTCCTTTGCGAAGGACCTGAATTTTATTTATTTGTATCTTGTATAGTTTTTAAGTATCCATAGTGGGTTCTGTGAACCAAAAAAACCATTTATGATTACTTGTCTTTTTGTAAATGAAGAATAGTTTATTATAGTAACATTTATCAAAACTTAGTTTTCTTGTTTTTAAATTCAATTTATAGCTCACTTTTCTTTTTCTAAATCTAAATCTAACAAAAGCAATCATCTTTACTTTTGAAAAATTGTTAGTTATCTCAAGGTGGAAATAAACTTCTTACAGTGATCCTGTTTACAACTCAGTTGATTACTTTCTCAAATTTTAAACTTTACAAATATATTTAATCTGTTCAAGCTTTTGAAAGTTTTAAAGACCTTACCTTAGAGAAAACCCTTCCTAAATATTGAAACAATTTTTAAATCTAATCAATAACATTTATAAATATGACACTCAAGTTTTGTTTAATTCTGTTTAGATACTTGGTCAAATTTTTATACCTGTAACTTTAATAATTCTAATTCTAAAATTGAGTATACAGTTAAATTTATTAAATTGGAAATCCAATTAATTTGAATTCTCTTTAAAAAAGGACTTTAAATACCACTTGGACACCTATGTACACATTCCAGATTTAACAGAAAGGCATTAATACTTTGAGTATACTTTTAGTATACTCATCATGTCTATATTTTAAAAGCTGACCACAGTTACATGACACTCATTAAGAAAATAATTTTGTCACCCTAAATTGAGGTTGCTATATCCAGCAATCTGTTGCTATCATCTGCTTCTTGGCCAGAGATTTTAGCCCAGGACAGGATTGGAGCCTCATATGCCCAAGGCAATCCTTCTGGACTCACTGAGGAGCACACCAGTTACCTTTTGTTGTCAGTTCGACAAAAGAGAACCCCAAGTTCCTGTGCTTGAGAGGTTTTGGTCTTTCTGGAGGTCTAGTTATATCATTATGTTATTTTTCTTTTTGTTAATTGTTTTTTCTCTTCTCGTGAGCAATTTTAACGTCTGTCTTTCTGGCTGACCCCAAAGATATGTTGCCATGGCTTGAGATCCTGCGTACGTTTGTGTATTCCTTGGTCTGATTTAAGTCTGTGGCCTTCGCCACATGTTGCAGCTTACTTCATTCGTTCTGTTGACTGCCTGATTAAATTATGAGCTCTTTCTGTCATTTCTGTCTAAATAAGCCACACACTTAACAAATTAGATGACAACTAATTGGATTATATACAGCTTTGTCGGACTTTGTGGTTCCTGCCTTAAAATCATGTTGATGGAAGCAGTTTCGTACTACAAGAAGAATTTGAGTTAGCTGACTCACATATAATACCAGTCCTAATACTAATACCAATACCAATACTAATACCCTGATGATATGAAGGTTAAAATAAGTTTATTAAAATACCATGAAGCCAGGTTATTTATCAAATACTAATGTAGGCCTTAGTATATACCAGCTACTCTTCGAAATGCTTTACTCTTAACAACACTTCTGAGTGCTATTCCCCTATTTGGAAATGTGGAAACTGAGGCGCAGAGAAATTAAGCAATTTGCCCAAGTTCACACATCTAGTAAGTGGCAGAGTCACAATTCAAACCCTGGCCGTCTGACTGTACCATATATGCTCTTAGCAGTAGTATCTGTTTCGTTAGGCCGTATACATGGGAAACCTGGATATGTTGATTGTAATTGTGGTTTTATACATTGTCATCAGACCCAGAAACGAATACTGACTTATCTGATGTTTTCATGCAGGTAGTGAATTGTTTGCTGGACTCTACAGTGACTACTGGGGCAGAGACGCTGCCATTTTCAGGAGCCTGGGGCGACTGGCTCATATCCGCACTGAACACGATGACGAGCGCCTGTTGAAAGGTAGGATTGAGGAGAAAAGCATATGTAAATCAGAACTGAAAGCAAGTCTAGAGCTCATGGGAAACTTGCCCTTTTGATAATGATAACAATACAAATGTAATTTATAGTTTCCACAAATTCCAGGGGTTTTTTCCTTAGTAGTATTCCCGAATTAAAATATTATATATGATATATGTATATCATTTTATAGCAGAGGGGATCCGCTTTAGTATACAACCAGATTACCCTCATAGCAATAGTTAGAAATCAGGACTTAAATGAACAAGACCAATATATGAAAAGTGAAAACCCCTTTCATCCAGTAAGTTGCTTTGTTTTCTCTTGTCAGTTGGTTTAATTTTGCATGAATTGATTGCTTTGCTTTGCTTGTTTTGATAGGATCACATTGTACTTGAGAGACAAATGAAATTCCAAGAGAGTCCCTAGGCCTTCATTTACATAGAATCCTTTGTAAGGATTCATGTTTATATTTTGGCACATTGGTCTATCTAGGGGCTAAAATCATTTTATAGTGAGTGGTTTCATCATTTTCAGCCTTTTTATTAAGCTTTAGAGTGCATAATCATTATTGGCAGCATTTTATCATTAAAATATTTGACATTCCATATCAGTCAAAGGTCATTCCCTCAGATCCCTTTGACTACAAATACTAAAACTTAAACTGGTCTTCCATGAGCTGGACTGATAGATAATTTATGAATTAAAAAAATAATGATAGACTTCTTTACTAAAATATTTTACATATATTGACTTTAATATGTCCCTCCCATATATACATGGGAGGAAATTCATGGAGATTATAATCATGCTGCTCTTAATCTGTTCTTCTTTGAATTCATTTCAGGTCTATAATGTATGCTATTTGAAATTGATTTATTTCCCTCCAACTCAGTTAAATTTTAAGTACCCTAACATTTCTTAAAAATTGTTGATTTGGGGCTTCCCTGGTGGCGCAATGGTTGAGAGTCCGCCTGCCGATGCAGGGGACACGGATTCGTGCCCTGGTCCGGGAAGATCCCACATGCTGCGGAGCGGCTGGGTCCGTGAGCCATGGCCACTGAGCCTGCGCATCCGGAGCCTGTGCTCCGCAAAGGGAGAGGCCACAACAGAGAGAGGCCCGCGTACCGCAAAAAAAAAAAAAAAAAAAATTTGTTGATTTGCACAGAATATGGAGATAGCTACATGATTTTAATGTTTAGTACAAAATTTCAAGGGAACTATATTAACTTACTTTGTTGTAATAGTTACTACATTTTCATCTGTTTTTTACTTCTCTAGAACCAAAATTTGTAGGTTCGTACATGATCCCTGACAATGAAGACCGAGATGACAACAAAGTGTATTTCTTTTTTACGGAGAAGGCCCTGGAGGCAGAAAACAATGCCCAGGCAATTTACACCAGAGTGGGGCGACTCTGCGTGGTGAGGACCGCCTTCTTCTCTCACTAAGCTTGCCTAACTCGCAATTTATGGTCAGGCCCTTGTTCATTTTATAGTAGGTTTCTACTGTAAAATATTTTCTTCTATTCTCTTAGGCTCCCTAAAATTGGTATTTACTATCTAGTCTTCAGACTTCATATCTACTGAAAGTTTAATCTGAAAAGAGCTTTGCATTTTGTGTGATTTTCTCCATTTTCAAAGCCCTACTAAGAAATGGCCTATAATTAGGCTAGACTTCTTCCTACACAGAAGTTTGAGCTCCATTTTAAAAAGTTAATTTCACCAAATTCTTGCCAGTTTCTTTAATCCACATTCTAAATAATTTACATGAGCATGTTTCAACAATTCAGATGGTTGATTCTGTAGGGAAAACATATATAGTTTTGTTGGGCATAATCAGATAGGTTGTTTTGTGAACATTCAGAACCAACTGCGGTAGCCATGTATATTGAGAGAATGCTGATAGTGTTATAAATGTGAAGTTATTTTGATATTTAAGAAGATACTTGAATAAATTTAAGAAGATGTTTATACGTATGTTCAGTATATATGTGTGTGTATATATATTCACATATACACACACACGTATTTTATGTATGTGTGCAAGTATGTATGCCTGTTATGTGTATGTGTGCTTGTGTGTGAGTATTTCAAGCCTTTTTCCCTAAAATAAGAAAAAGAAGTGGATGCTTCTGTACTTCTGAGATAAGCTGATTATTTATCAATAAAATAATAATAAACGTTACTGTATCATAAAGCTTACTACTTTATTTAGGAAAGTGTACTCTACTCTCTACTAACGTTGTTTAATACCTGGAAACCGTATTTAATGGGCCAGGGTGAAAGTACACTGACAAGGCAGAATGTGCAAACCTAAAGAAAAAGTTTATGGGGCATTGCATCTTTAATATTATTTGAAGATTATGCTCAAATTTTCACATTAAATAAAAGAACTGTAACTCTTGCCATCTGCAGGTTTAATGGTACAAAATCTGTTGTTGATAAAAGTTCTCTGGGTACCCATGTACCTGCTTTCTGTTTTTTACAGAACGATGTAGGAGGACAGAGAATCCTAGTGAACAAGTGGAGTACTTTCCTCAAAGCTAGACTGGTTTGCTCAGTACCAGGAATGAATGGAATTGATACGTATTTTGATGAATTAGGTAACTATTATTGGGAGAGCTAAATTTTCCTCTTCAATATATGCTTCTTTGTATAACCCTCAGTGTTTCTAGCACATATGGAAAATTTGCTTTCTGCAGTAATTGACTGCTATCTAACTTGGAGCAAGTTTCTATTCTTTTCATCTTGGCCAGGTCCGTGTATGGGGACAAGGGAGTTGCGGGAACAGAAAGACCCCTCTTGTTAGTTTAGAGTCGGCGCCTCTAGTTTCCTCCTTGAGGCCCAGGTCACAGTCATCTTGAACAGTCATCAATCTCACTGTGTTGTGATTTGGTCATTGTTATATGACTGTATATGGAAATTTATATCTTAAAATCTGTCATGGGTTCTAAACTATTTTATGACAATATATTTTCTTCACATGCAGCGAGGGCTAAACATATTAAGTAACATAATGGTCTTTAATGTTTCAGAGGATGTTTTTTTGCTGCATACCAGAGATCATAAGAACCCAGTGATATTTGGACTCTTCAACACTACCAGGTGAGAAATTTATATGGCCAGTCACAACATCACGAAACAAAGGATGCCAAACCCCTTCACTGTATATGCAACTGAAAATACTACTGACCAATGAGTTATTCTCACTTTCTGTACTTTATAAGTCACCAATTACTCTTCGTTCTCCTGTGTTTGCAGTTGTACTTTGATGTTTACAGCCACAATCTCAATCCAGATCCTTATTTGTTTTTGTTTGAAGTACCAGAATCCTCCTATGCTCAATGTCCTAAGTTCTTCCCTCTCTGATCTACAACAGAATGATTTTTTTTTTCTCATACAGTTTTTAAGGTACTAGTTCCATGCTTTAGAGTCTAGGATAATTCTTTCAATCATCATATACTGTTGTCCAAGTCAGGCTTTCAAGGCTCTCTATCAAATATTCCCCATTCAGGATTGAAAGTTTTTCCTCTAAATTCCCACAAACTCTGCTTTTGACAAGATAATACCTTGTCAGAATCCCAGTCTCTGCTTTCCCCGTGACTGTGATTTTATTTATCTACTTTCCCTTCTAACGCTGATTTATATCAGTTTTTCCAATACTTGTCAATTGCCGTCTTCATGAAACACCCCTTGATTCCTTAATCACAGAGCACTCGCTCACTCCTTTACTCTGGTTGTCTTGGTCCTTTGTAGATTCTTAGAGAACACACATTTATGATTTACCCTCTGAGTTTTAAATTTTAAAAAGGTGCTCAAGTTTAGGGCTTATGATCTAGTATTTTTCTCTTTTATGCTTTTGTATTTTGTATCCATTGAAGACTGCTGGAAAAATGAATCAAATATTTCGTGTGTTGATACATGAATGAAAAAATGTTATTAGAATCAGTTTTGGCTGAAAGTTTATACATATAATTTCCTGAGTGTCTTTGCAAATAAGGCAGAGTGGAGATGATATGACTGGAATGAGAAATAAAGAATATACTTCAGTTCTCTTGACAGGAAAAGAATGGTATTACTCAATTCCTCATTTGCATTGCATTGGCCTTAAACTGTTCTATAGTCATGTATACCTTGTTTGCTTAGGATCTCTCCACATAGTTTTTGTTTACTTTTTCAGCAGGTAGTTTATTACGGTCACTTTGAAAAAAAAAATAATAAAGCTCTTTCGGTAAGTATCCTGCTATTGTAAGGAGATCTTTTCTTCATCACAGAAACATGGAAGCAGTTTTGCTATCAGTTATTCCTTGATGCAAGGAGATGTTAATGTAGATTGGTAGCTATTACAGTCCATGGAAAATCCCTAACTTCTTTTTACACTTCATCTTCTGCCTTATGCCAGTGAAGAATTTATACACTGCATGATAAATCCACGGCTTTATATGATAAATATAAACTATAGGGTAATCAGTATAGATTTTTTTATGGGTTATAATGATCAGTTTATAAGCTGCTTTCATAAATGATAGCATAATGGATCTGTCTGAGATTTCAAAGGCAAGACATTATTTTCTTCCATAATTTCAATCTTGACTGTTCAATTTATACATAATTGTGAGCAAAAGGCTTGCCAGCTGTTACCTGACGTAAAGGTTGATATCGTAGCATGGTGATCAAAGGTTTATTGCCATGTTAGTTGGAAGACTATCTCTGGTTTTCTCACTGTTGCAGGCATTTCCAATTGCTTCAAGGTGTGTTATAAGATGTGTGAATTGATGTCCTCAGACAGTAACATAACTGCTGTTCTACAGGTGTCTCAGAATGTAGGAAATGTTACACTTACAAAAAATTTTGCAAAGCACTTTCCCAAACTAATTATTTTAATTCTCACAATAAGGAGGCTAGGGAAGTGTTAGAATTCATTCAGATTATGCCAAATTAAGAAATGCAGCCAGATCTTTAAAACAAATCATTCTAAAATGTCCTTTTGCAGAATCTTATGTCCCCAATAAAGCTTGCTGTAGTTAGTCAACTACTGTCTTTATCTGCGACAAGTAGAAATTTTTATCAAAAAAATAATTTCAGTTGCTAGTAGTTCTGCAGGTAAAGAATCTGAGTTTTTTAGAATGTAAGTCTTTTTCTCAAAATTAATCTGGTGCAGCCCAGTAAACCTTTCCACTGTAGCACTGTTTTCAGTGACCTGAAGGAAGGAATATACAGCAGGCTTATAAATGTTTCTGTGACCCCAAGCTAAAGAATGAAACAAAGCCCCAAATTTTCTTTAGACTTTAAATTGTTCTTCAAATCATATACACTAAGAGAAGTAATAAAATTTGAATAAAATTTATAGCAATATTAACAGCATGGTGAATAGGAAAACACTGTCTACTTGGAAGAGAGGACAACGTACAAGGAGATAAAGCCTTCCTCAACTTGGGAATGAATCTTTAAAATATTAAGGCCAAATCTTAATAAAAAATATAAAAACACAAAAGAATTTGAAAAAGAATATGTGTGTATATATATATATATATATATATATATATATGTTTGTATGTGTGTGTATATGAAAAACTGAATCACTGTGCTGTACACCTGAAACTAACACAGCATTGTAAATCAACTATATTTCAATAAAAAAAATAAGATTTAACTGGAAAAAATGAAGTGACACAACTGCTTTTGTGATTCTAACAATGTCATTTTCAATTTATTATAATAAATACGCAAAAAATGGTAAATTTTGGAGTTTCCATACTTGAAATATTGCAATAGTTAATATCTCTAGAATATCCTATGCTTAAGAGATGGCAAGTCTTTTATCCAAAAGACTTCATCCTTATCTGTGTTGTCTGCGGGGCTTGACTAGGTGATCTCCTAGTCTGTTCCAGAATAGTAACTTATCTTTTTTTTTTTTTTTTTAGTAATATATTTAGAGGGCATGCTATATGTGTCTATCACATGTCCAGTATCCGGGCAGCCTTTAATGGACCATATGCACATAAGGAAGGACCTGAATACCACTGGTCACTCTATGAAGGAAAAGTCCCTTATCCAAGACCTGGTTCTGTAAGTTTAGGCATTTAACAAAGTATTCTTATTTTTTAAAGATTCTTTTAGTAATATTCTGTTCATTGTTTCAGATGCTTTACTAAATTAGCATGAAATAGTTAAATTCAGTACCTAAAAATATGCTTGATTACTTGCAAGGTAAAGAAATATTACTTCTTACATCAACATGTATGCTTGTTACTTAATGAAAAGAATATAATCTAGCATTATAGACTATATATTATTGTTGATATTTTAGCTATCTATGTAGCTCTCACTAAAATTTTATTTTTAAGGATACTGGTGAATACAGAAATATCCAGTGAGCATTATATTCCTCTCAGCCTCTTCAGAAGAATTAGTGCCACATGTGATTTCCATGCAAGAGAATGTTACCAAATTTTTATTATAATATTTGAGTCAGGCTCTCAGTTCCCTAGGCCACATTTTCTCCCTACTTCTCACTTTAACGTGTCAAGAGGAAGCTTTTTCTCTGGCTCTTCAGAATTCGGAGCACCCCATTTGCCATCCTTGCTGGCCTTGTGGAAGAAAAGTGACAATACAGCTGTGTTGCTAGAGAATAAGGAGTTGCACCATTCGCCTCTTAACTGATACTACCAAGATTCTCCCTAACTAGCCGTTCAAACCTTGTGCTTTTAATTGCACACACGATGATGATTATGATGAGGATGATTTTGTCTCATATGTCCCGTACACAACTAGGTTGGGAAAGTGTAGCATCATTGTATCTGCTGTCCATGGAGAACAAATACTGAACTTGTCATGCAAGTCACGGTCTACACTATTACGAGCAGCTGGTGAAAACCCAACACTAGGCTGATTCCACAAGTGCTTGCAAGTCGAGTAGAAACCATTTTTGCAGAGGCAAAATTCAAAGTGGAAACAAAGCTTACCTACGTTAACAAGTGTAAGGCTTTACCATTTCAATCACTCTCTCTCACTAGCTTAAAATTATTACTTCCAGTAAGACATAAAGTATATTTTATTTCACTCTATTGATTGAAATTACAATTTAAATGGAGAAAACCCACTCCTGTGGCTTTGCTGGAAATGCTTCTTGAAACCACATGGTATTAAAGGAGATTTGGAGGAAGTGACTGGTTACTGAACTGCTTCCAGGCTGGTCCAAAATGTTTCCAATTATATATCATGAAAGTACACTCAAGTGAAAAATTCATGCCAAATTAAGAAATATGGCCCAAATTTTTAAAACAAACCATTAAAAATGCCCTCTTTGCAGAATCTGATTACTAAACTACTGTATTTATACTCTGAAGTGGAAAATTTTTATCAAGGTCATCATTGCAATTGCTGCTGGTTCTGGAGGAAAATATGTGAAATGAGGGAGCGCTTAATAACAAGCATGAATCAACGCAGTTAAAGGTATTCCAAGAAGTAACTTAGGTACCGTTGAACATTTATTGTTAGAGTCAGTGATTTAAGAATTGAGACATGTTATGGCAAATATTTCTTGTCTTCTCAATTTGTTGTGTCTAATTCATACAAAAATAATATAAATTCATACAGATTACAGTAGAACAGAGAGGGTTTTTTCCTTATTCAACAGCGATGGCATTCGAATAGGTTTCAATGTTACAGCACTAAAATTCTGTAGTCAGTGAGCCAACTGGAACCATCACCAATCATAGTATCAATAATGGGAAAGCTGCTGTGCGGTTGTGATTCTGAATTTGGGGGGAAGATTTAGCACAATAAAGAGTCTCTTTGTTTTGCTATAAACAATATATTGTTCATAGCAAATTAAAATTTAATTTACAAATATGAAAAATAAATTTTAGAAGCAGGAAAAATAATTAGAATATTTATAATGTTATACGTTTGTATTACCTCCAGACTATACCAGTATTACATATACTTTACTTTTTCAGTATTTCACTACTATCTGTCTATTTCTACTGCTGCATGTTTGAAATAATTCGGTCTCTCTATGCAATTTTTAATGCAGATTTTATTTCTGTAAGGAAGAATATATGGTTACTAAATATTGCTAAATGCACAGTTGATTAAGTGAACATACCCAGTTTTTGTAATTTTTTTCATAATTGAGTATAAATTTGCTCCTTAGGTTTCAGGGGAAAAAAATTCTCTCATCCGTTTGTATTTCAGTGTGCCAGCAAAGTGAATGGAGGGAGGTACGGAACCACCAAAGACTACCCCGATGATGCCATCAGATTTGCAAGAAGCCATCCGCTTATGCACCAGCCCATAAAACCTGCCCATAAAAAACCAATACTGGTGAAAACAGATGGCAAGTATAACCTGAAACAAATAGCAGTGGATCGAGTGGAAGCCGAGGATGGCCAATATGATGTCTTGTTCATTGGGACAGGTAAAGAGATTAGAGAGTACTCAGAGAGACATTTAAATTGAACCTTAAAATCAATAACATTATTACATTAAAAAAAAACCCACCTATCAACAAAACCCTGGTTGACCCATTGACTCATTTACATACTACCTGTCTACTGCAATGGAAGAGAAGATTTGGGGTAGTTACTGCACATAATTCCTGATACATGGTCAATACTTAATACATTTGAACAAATGAATACATAAAGTAACGAGTAATTGATGTTAACAAACAATAAACAATGTTGGTTCCAAAAAGAGCTCACAGAGGAAGTAGGGTACCGTACAAGGATATCCTGTTACTCCCCCAGGTCCACTGCTACCTTTGGCTGCTCAGCAAGGTCTCAAGATTTTTCAATCTTTAGGTGAAGTTTAGGTAATTTCACCTAAATCTGTAATCTCAACTATGCTTATCAGGCCCCATCAGAAGTCAACCATGTGTCCCAAACAAGCCAAGCATTACACATAATGGAGATAAAATTTTAGACCAAAGCTATAATATCCTGCATTAATAAAACAAAGTGTAATAAATATGCTAAAAGTTAATATTTCAAATAAATTTGTAATTTCAGTTAATGCTGTGCATTAGATCTAGCTTGTGGAAGAGAACTTGCAATCTTTTAGCATCCAGGGTAATATGTATCAAATTCTGTCAAGTACTTTAAAATTATATAGTCATTTAAAGAATCTTTAAAATGATCGGGTTTTTTTTTCATATGCATCATAGTAATTGCTACAGCAGATCCTATTTAGAAGAGGAAACATTCTACCATACTTAACTTTAATCATTGACATTTTCTAAAGAGACATTGCATATGCCCAAATCAGGAATTAGGATATAGTATTAATATTGGTGCTTGAGTTTTTCCAGTCATGCTTTCTGAAAAAGCAAAGATTTAAGTAAGGAGATATTCATCAGATTTCCAGAAATTGATCTCTGGTGCAGGCTGTATTTTATTCATTTATTTTAGGAGGTTAGTAATGTGCTCTACACTGTGGGTTCAAGATCAACAAAGCATCAGATTTCTTTAACAAAGTTAGTTACCTGGCCATGAATTCACTTATAGTGATGTCCAACAGAGTTTAAAAAAAAAAAAAAAAGAATTCCATAAGCAAGAGTAATATTTGATAAAATTAATCATAGAAAAAAGTATGTTATTTTTAAATGAGAAGTCATATAATATAAGTCGAAGAATGTTTTCAGAAATACTTGTTTATTAGATTGACCAAAGCTATTTGAGAGAATTCCAGAAATATCAGGTATATACTTACACTCTCTTGTAACCTATGTTTAACGTAAAGATATTGTTATATTGAACCACAGCTTTTCAGCACAAAGAACATATTTGATAAATGTGTGATGAGTACAGCATTGGAAAACCCCACAAAATAGTTATTTTTCCCCAAATTTACCAGACACTTGCTTTAATGCTGTATAGTCCTTATTGCAAAATCACTGGTTGCAAATTGATAATTTGAGTTTCATCTTTGCTTTTTACTTGATATAATTGTGGGATATTTATAATGTGTGCTTGATATGATAATTTTTGTTCCTTTTAATGTATGATACAGGTAATTGTTATTAGTTTTATTTTAATCAAATTTTATTAACCCAACCACAAGATTTCATAATTTTTAAACAAATTGCTTAAATACCATAGAAACTCTTGAATCAGAACCTCCAACGTGCTTTTTCTCCTCTAAGTTATTTCTAGCCACTACACCAAATCTTTCTTACAAGCAAATTAGCGTCTCATTAAATTTTTCATTGGAAATAACAAGCTCAGAATATCAGGAATAATAAAAATAACGTGGAGTTGTAAAAGGTGAATATAAATTTATAAAATTATTGATAATTATGGAAGCTAAATGGTTTGTACAGGAGGACTCATTATACTATTCTCTCAATAGTGTATGCTTGAAATTTTTATTAAAAGTGTACATAACCAAATTTGTGGTTACTGGAGGTGACGGGTGGGAGAATTGGATGAAGGTTGTCAAAGATACATACTTCCAGTTATGAGATAAATAAATACTAAGGATATAATGTACACCATGATTAATATAATTTAACAGTGCTGTATGTTATACATGAAACTTTTTAAGAGAGTAAATTCTAAGAGTTCTCATCACAAGGAAAATAATTCTTTTTATTTTGTGTCTATGTGAGATTATGGATGTTCACTTATTGTAATAATCATTTCAGGATGTATGTAAGTCAAATAATTATGCTGTATACCTTAAACTTATACAGTGCTGTATGTAAATTATATCTCATTAAAACTGGAAGGAAAAAATAAAGTATATATAGATATAAACATGTTCTATCTATAGGCCTATCTATCTATCTATCTATATATATATAAATTTCCATAGTGTGTTGCTTGGAAGGTTCCATAAGATTAAAGGTATAGTTTCTTACAGGGAAGGTAGCTTTAGGTAAAAAGTTTTCTTTCATCATACATCACAGAAGAAGCTAGAATAATTTGCCATCTGTCTTATATTTCATTAATTCCAAAAGACATTTTGATTTCTGAACCTTTAACTAGATTTTTGAATCAAATTTTTGAAATAATGAATATGAATATGTAAGTAGTCATATTGTTTTCACTAGCAATGATTAAATGTTTTGTACATCTAGATTTCAAATCTTATTTGAATTTATGGTCTCTCCATTGTTTTTAATTGTTTGAAAACCAGATTGTGACAAAGCTTCTAGTTTATCTCTTTTGTTTTCTCACAGATAATGGAATTGTGCTGAAAGTAATCACGATTTACAACCAAGAAACAGAATCAATGGAAGAAGTAATTCTAGAAGAACTTCAGATATTCAAGGTATTTTTAGTGAAAAATATAGCCAACATTTATGTATTACAGACAGTTGCAAGTGAGTTATAAATAGGAAAAACATTACGTCAGTTTTTTTCTAACAGGTATATTGTGAATTCAGAGTGAATTGAAGAATGATTTAAAATTCTGATACATCTATTTGATTCTCATAGACTGTTCAGATGAAGAGGCCAGTATTTACCGAGCATGAAAAGAATTTCATTATATGAACTGTGACATAAATGACACTTGTCCCACAAGTGAATTCTAGAATCATTATTGCAATGTATCATCTTGAACAAATTTACTATCGATATAGACAGTTAAAAAATAGCAGTAGATTTCATGTTGTGGACTTTGTGGTATGATGAGTAGACTGCTTTTTTATGGCATGCAGTTTACACAGAGAATTTACTAAAAGAGAGAAAACTACAAAACGATAATGGAAAGATTAGACATGACGCAAACAATTGTACATATTGACACACACGCACACACAGTAAGTCTCAACATTTGTGGCACTTACCGTCTTTGAAGTCACCCTGAACGCTGAATTAATTAATAATCATTGCTCCTAGGGGAGATACAGGGTTAAGTTCCTGAGAGTCTCTAGTCACGACATTTTTGTCAACTTATCAATCCATAACCTTGTTTTATGTGTGTTTCTGTTTAAAGACACCTTAGTTAGTATACATAGTTGATTACTTAACGTTGAACTTATGGCTAACAGCACTATAACTAATGCCTGAACAAGGCTTATTTAAAACATGTTTTCTTCATAAGGCACATCACAGTCTTTTGGAGCGTAGGAACACAAGACAGCACTTCAGCACTGTGCTTAGGGGCCTTTTAATCAGCACAGTCACTAACAAAAAGCACAACAGTATGAAAATGGGGCACTAAATAGCCCATGAAAAGGATACCTGTTTACGATATGAGAGCTGAAACAAGAAGGCAGGGTATCACCTTGACCGACGTTATCTGGGAATGTACACGTTGGGCAACTCAGAGATTTTGCCATTCTGAGCACACACATGTCTGTGAATGACTGCGAAACACAAGTATTGATATTGGAGTTACAACTAAATTTTGGCAAGTAAGCAAATGTGCAAGAACACAATCTGCAAGTAATGAAGATTGTGTATGTAGGTGATGAATGTATATGAAAACATTTTTGATGAGAAACAGTTTATTTCGCGTTGGCTCTTCTGGAGATTAGATTCCCCATAGCTATGCACAAAGTTAACCACATTCTTATCTCATCCAGAGCAGCTATGCTTTTGTTTATTTTGCGTATTGGACCTCTGTAAGATTTCATTTCATATTAGGAATCATAGCTCTCATATTAACCACATTCATCACAATGTCTTGTTCATATAAACCCTTAAGAAGCATTGTGTTTTGAATGAATAAATGCATGCCTGCATATATGGTTCTGTAGTTTAAAATAGTTTTAAAAATTTAATAGAGAGGATCAGTTTTTCTCTTTCAGAAAATAATTGTTTGAAGGGTAATTATCCACAGAGCGGATCCCACGTGCCTATGGCGTCTCCACTTTCAGAATTGACTGACTTTGTGGTGTCCTTAGAGACACTGTCGTCTCAGTCACCCTCCCTAGAATTGCACATAGGCTCTCAAACTATCCTGTAGATTCATCCTTCCTCTGGTGCAGTTCTAAGACAGTGATGATGACAGTGCATCTTTTTCAAAGCATTCTGGGTTCGTGGAAATTGAACTCTAACAGAAAAGTATTCTGTGTAGGCCTGGGTTAAAACAATGAAAGATCACATGGTTTATTGGCAGTAAGACCTATTCAAAGACGTAACTGTTTTACTTCTAATGGTTCAACTTTCTTTATAAGAAAGAACACGCTGACTTTATTATTTTATTCAAAGATATTTGAGTTTCCAGAGCATGAGTAATATTCAAATGCAAACACAAAAATTATAATCCAGAGACAAACTATAAGATGCTTAGATTATTCACTACTTTTCTCATCCACATGTTGTCCTACTCTACTAGAAAATGTATTTTAAAAGAAAGCTGTATTTTATTTAAGTGTATTTTCCTTTTGATTTACTAAAATGAAAGCTGTAGACTGCTTGGCAGCAAACAACTCACATACCTAGTATGATTTCAGGTAATTTATAACCACACTAAGGTATGTTTCTATATTTTTATTCCTAAAAAGGAAACGTATCTTTTTAATTTTTCAGGATCCAGTTCCGATTATTTCTATGGAGATTTCATCAAAGAGAGTAAGTTGTGTGTGGGGGGGTGGGGTGTGTGTGTGTGTGTGTTTTGTATTATCAGATAAGGTCAAAGGATAGAAAGCTTAAGTATGTGTGCTTATATATTAACAAGTTACAGTTTTATTCTGACAAAAATACATAGTGGTTTACAGGTAACAGATTTCTTCACTTTCTGGTTTTAGAAAGGTTGACAAGAGTAGGTTTACCTCTACAACCATGATAGGACCTTATTCCATGATTTTTTTTTTGGTAATGTTTTTGCAAAAAACAGTGGTAATGATGGTAATACAAAATAGTGTACAATGAAACACAAACCTCTTTTCTACTTTACTGGAACCAGCTTCAGGTGTAAATTTCTTCAGAAGTAGTTGTTGCATATATTACCTCATTTATTTATAAATAACCTTTTATGTTTAGGCAAATGGGAACATGGGATGTTGATTGTTCTGCTCCTTCTACTTTTTACTTAATAACATATCTTACAGTTTATTCCACATCACTCTATATATATCTACATCACTTTTCTACGTTATATGTCTATGTGCGCTGTTAGTGGGAATGTAAATTGGTGCAGCCACTATGGAAAACAGTATGGAGGTTCCTCAAAAAATTAAAAATAGAACTGCCATATGATCTAGCAATTCTGCCTCTGGGTATTTATCCAAAGGAAACAAAAACACTAACTCAAGAAGGTATAGGCACCCCCATGTTCATTGAAGGATTGTTTACAATAGCCAAGACATGGAAATGAACTAAGTGTCCATCTATGAATGACTGGATAAACAAATTTTATTCACACACACACACACACACACACATATACATACATATATGCACACACAATGGAGTATTATTCAGCCATAAAAAAGGAAGAAATCCTCCCATTTGTGACAACATGAATAAAGCCTTGAGGGCATTATGCTAAGTGAAATAAGTCAGAGAAAGACAAATACCATATAATCTCACTTATGTGTGAACTATTGGCAAACAACAACAGCAGCAACAAAAACAAGCTCATAGATACAGAGAGCAGATTGGTAGTCACCAGAGGCAGGGGCTGGGTGAAATGGGTGAAGGTTATCAAAAGGTACAAACTTTTAGTTATAAAATAGGTAAGTCCCGGTGATATAATGTACAGCATGGTGATTATAGTTAACAATACTGTATTGTGTATTTGAAAGCTGCTAAGAGAGTAGATCTTAAAAGTTTTCATCACAAAAAAAAATTTGTAGATTTGTAGTGTGTGATGAGGGCGGTGAACTAGACTGTGAGCATTTCACAGTGTATACAAATATCGAATCATTATGTTGTACAGCTGAAACTAATATAATGTTATATGTCAGTTGTATCTCAATTAAAAATGCAAAAAAAGACCATTTACTTTTCCAGTCTCCTACTGGACATTCCTATAGATCTTTTAAAAAGACCTACAATGTTAGATGACGAAAGACTCTACTTAGATAATGAATAAAATAGTCAACTTCTTGAGATTTTTGTCAGCCTTGCTCTAGCAATTTTATTACTCATGCATCCAAGCCTGTAAAAGTATTTCAGGTCTTGGAGAAAATGAAAGTATCAGTGTTCCAGTATCTGTCTTGAGTAACTGCAGTCATTTAAGTGAGTGTCCACAGAGGCGATTGTGTAGGAATGTGAAAATCCAGGTGTAAGAGCTCAGTGAGAATTCTGCCCGTTTCTACTAGTGGCCTCTCTCTTCCTTGATGTCTCTAGCAACAGCTCTATATTGGATCTGCTTCTGCCGTGGCCCAAGTCAGATTCCATCAGTGTGACATGTATGGAAGTGCTTGTGCAGACTGCTGCCTGGCTCGAGACCCTTACTGCGCCTGGGATGGCATATCCTGCTCCCGGTATTACCCCACAGGCACACATGCAAAACGGTGAGACAGAGTCTTCCATGGAATCTTTCCCTTATTTAGAGAAACAAACCTAACACTATTTTCTTCTCTTTTTGTACTCATTCCATGAAAATAACCGTGTTTTTTTTTTTTGCTTGTTTGTTTCTTTTTAGTGATTTTCCATTTATTCCAAAGTAACTTTGATTTTTTTGTTTTTATATTGGAATATAGTTGATTTACAATGTTGTGTTTATTTCAGGTGTACAGCAACTTGATTCAGGTGTACATAGACTTTAGGTATATCTATTCTTTTTCAGATTCCTTTCCCATATAGGTTATTACAGAGTATTGAGTAGAGCTCCCTGTGCTATGCAGTAGGTCCTTGTTGATTATCCCTTTTATATATAGTAATGTTTATACATTAATCCCAACCTCCTAATCATCATAGTCCTATTTTGTTCATAATATAAGTTTTGAAACATCCACATTTTACTGAAAAATAACTCCCATTAAGTATTGTGTAGAGACTGGGCTGAGCAGGCTGCTGGGGTTTTATTTTTCCTCCGGCTTTCAATCAACTCTTCCCCCTCCTGAAACTTTTGCTGCAAGACATGAAACCAGTTTAGATAAACGTAAAATGTGGAAATGGCTAGCCACCCCACACATGAGGAATTCAAAGACTTAAAAGGAAAATAAATAAATAAATTCTAAAATACATCCTGCATTTGCCCTGTGTCCTCCCGACCAGCTGGTCTTCATTTATTTCATTTTGAAAGTGAATATTTTAACTCCTAGGCAAATGCATGACCTGTATAATTAATGAAATGTGTGATTTAATTCAACACAAATGAAAGGTACTTAAAGACCTCCAAACTCTAATATCGACAATTCAGTGGGGTCATTGCTACTTGTTAGAGAAGGTAAATCCTGGGATTCTTTGAACAGGAGACCTTGAGGTACAGAAAGTATTTTAAAGAATAAGGATCTTCACTCAAGTCAGAAGAAATTGTGCATTCTTTGGGGACAAAAATTAGGGAAAATATTTTTATTATAGAATAAGCAATTATCTTTTTCACTTGATAAAGTGACTAAAGATAATATAAAGCAAAAATATAGACTCATATACAGTTTCCCTACTGAAAAGCAACTTTTATTAATTTCATTTACTCTTGCTCTTTCACTTTGGGCTACTTTTCTTTAAACCTTTTTCAAAATCTAATTTAATCTAATTTAATACAGTTGTTATTTTTCTAAGTTTACACGTATAGTAGAATCTCATGTTTTAAAAACACTTAGTCACTAATTCAAATGTTTGTTAATTTGACCTTAGCTAAGTTAACATTGCAATGAGTGTTTAAATATATACTAAGCAGATAGTAAAAAGATGCTTTGAGGAGCTTCCCTGGTGGCGCAGTGGTTGAGAGTCCGCCTGCCGATGCAGGGGACACGGGTTCGTGCCCCGGTCTGGGAAGATCCCACATGCCGCGGAGCAGCTGGGCCCGTGAGCCATGGCCGCTGAGCCTGCGTGTCCGGAGCCTGTGCTCCGCAACGGGAGAGGCCACAACGGTGAGAGGCCCGCGTACCGCAAAAAAAACAAAAGATGCTTTGAGAGGACATTTGTGAACTAAATAATTTACCAACTGTATTAAAGAATTGAGTGAGTTAATTGATTTTGTACAAATGCTTAATGATATTTGAAAGCAATTCTTGAGGAATATAGCCATGTTATTAATTGAAAATATTGTTTTATGATTTATTCACTCATTAAGCCAGTTTCTGTACTGTGTTAAAGGGGTATGAATAAACAGTCACGGCCCCCTGTCTGTAGGAAATCAGAACCTGAAGTGGAGAATGGAATTGTAAGTAAGGATGATAGCTCACCACTGAGCACTTAGTATGTGTAAGGTACTGGCCTAAGTGCAATACACATAACACATTATTTAATTCTCGAAAGAACCCAACCTTTGAGCTCAGTCTTGAAGGTAGAGATATAAGGAGATTCCAGCTAAAGAGAATTAATTGTTTGTACAGAGGCACAGAATGTTCTGGGAAAGCCGTGTAGTTCCACAGGTTAGGAGTGAAGTGATAGGATCTAAGGGCAGAAAGGTAGTTTTACCAAAAGTAACAATATTATTTATCCTGTTGTTTTTAGCAACAATCAATATGTTTACAAGCCTTGCATCAAATACTTCCGAATAGCAAGGTTTCGTATTAGGCATGCAAGAGCGATGAAGAATTTTAACTGAGCAGTTTCCATAGCTAAGTATGTCTTGGTATACAGTACATCTTGTAAGATTGTACATGCACAAGTTTGTAAGATAGTATTTAAAAGGGTGGACAAAAAGAGTTATTTAGAAAAAGTTAAATGAATAGGCAAAATCATAGACAGGAAGGACTGAGATGCTGGTCAGGAGCCACGCTCATAAGTGAATTAGTTCAGTTCAGTGACATGTAATGCAGATCTTCCAGGAGCGTCACTCTTGTGAACCGTCACCCACCCCTGGAGGAGAACTTTTTGGATAAGTTCCAGGACATAAAGGGAAAATAGTTTGCTTTTATAGCAGATCGTTTTTGCTTCAGATCTGACTAGCAGCAGAAATTGAAAACTGGTCATTAAAATAAATACCCTTCTGTTCACGGAGTGAAAATGAATCAACAGAGGAAAAACATTAATTCACAATTCAAACCACTTGTTTAAAATAGTCTTCCAAAATACACTATAATTTCTCTAGGTCTTTTTCTTCCCCCTTGCTCTTGTATTCCGTCTATTTCCAGCATTCTCTTTAAAAGTTTCCAAGAGGCAAGAGATATAAGAAAAATATGCGACTTGGAGAATAAACGACAACTTTGCTTAACCTTTCTAAAACTCCTGCTTTGAATACACTCTTTTTTAAATGCTGAAGTAAAGAACAGCTATTTTAGGATAGTATAAAGTGAACTGAAGCTTTGTTGGAGAATGTGATATCTTTCTTTTTAAATGCATGTTTCCAGTGATTTTAAACAAAATTTGTGTACACCTATCCACAATGCTTATCTAGTCTTAGCTGATTGTAGTTCCCTTTATTCTCAAATCATCTGTATAATAAATATGGTACAATATCATTTCTGCAAAGTGGAACCTATTTCCCATTCCACTGATTTATTCCTGTTCCATTATTCATTATTCCTCAACAGGCTTGGGATTCCCAATACCAAAGCAATACTCAATGAAGTGAGGAATTAACAGCAGCCTTTTATTCTCATTTAGAGCTGCTATCTGTTGTATAATAGATGTTAACACTAGTATAAAATAATATAGAGGTCTAAAACTTTTAAATTTTGCTCCTTACTTTTCTGTCAATGTTTATTTTCAGTTTAGCTCCGTAGAATGATCCATGTGGCAGTTTTAATCTTAACTTTCTAAATAGATCCGTAGAATGATCCGTGAATGATCCGTGTGGCAGTTTTAATCTTAACTTTCTAAAATCTCAGGTCTTTAGGTAAGGTTTTCTAATCCACAATCTATCTTTTTTTAAACATGCTTTCGCACACAGATCATAATCCTAAAAATCGATTGGAAATATTCTTCTGTCCTGGCTTTCAATATAGGGAAATACTGAAATGGTTGTTTAAGTATTGCGTTCTTAACTAGGATCTGAACTCATGTGTGAGGAAGCACTCCATCTCTTGAAATAACGTTCCAATATCACTATTTGGTGAACTTGAGGAAAAGCTAGAATGAAAAAAGAAAATTGAGACTGGAATTTAGGGGTCAGTTAGCCCAATTTTATTTTACGAAGGAAGACACACAGAACCAGGATAGGCAAGGGGTATGTATAAGTTCATGCAGCACATGAGTGGTGGCGTTGGGATTTGAATCTGGTTCCCTTTTCCAAATTTTATCATCGCCTATGGTTAAAGCATCTCTTTATCAGTCTGGAAGTCTCACCCATTTCCCTCTGGGGTAAAACTTCTGTTTTGCCTTCTGATTTTCCCTCAGTCTTGAAGATATGCCATGATTTAGAGAAGCAAGTAGTATTTTCTGCTTTTATTGTAATACTTCTGTTTTTATCTCAAATCTGAATTAATATGCTGAAGATCTTGATTTTAGCTTCCCAGTACTAATAATGATAATTTCCATTGTTTAATTCCTGAGAACAGTGCTTACAAATTTGAAACATGGTATATATTCTGGAATTCTTTTTCCATGGATAACGAATATTGTCATTTGTCAATTATATGTCTAAGCGAACTATAAAACATGAAAATATACTAGAAGCGTATTTGCGTTTTAGAGGCAAATTGAGGAGAAGTACAATATTTCTTGAGTTCTACTATATGTAAGACATCCTGTTAAACAGATAAATGCACCATCACATTCAATGGAGACATATACTTTCTAAATGTTATAACTGAATAAAAGTAAATTGAGTATATTATTAGTTTATTTTTATTAGCAATCATATTGATCATGACGTCTGTAGAACAAAACATTTAGATCCAAATACCTTTACTTAATGCACTTTAATATAGATAGGAATTTTATGCATTTCTACTCGAATAGGTAGTCTGCTTCAAATCCCATTGTCTTTATCTGAACACATTCTTTACCACCCAAGACACTCATTTTGAACTAGAAGACTTCTTGTTTAACTAAATTCTTAACGAAATGTAAAGAGAACCTTCTTAAATTATAATCAAACTCGTGATGATTTAAAAAACAGTTTTCTATAGATCTTATCCATTGAATAACATTCAATGGAAATATGGTAAACTATGAAACTTGGATTGTATCCTGGTTTTGTATGACTGATCAGTTTTTTCAGTAGCAGAATACTACTTGAAACTTTAATGCGGTTGGCTATCTTTTAACGTCTGGAAAATTGAAATCTGAACATCTCCTAAATGCATTTACTTACTTTCAGGCGGTTCCGCAGACAAGATGTTCGGCATGGAAATGCAGCTCAGCAGTGCTTTGGACAGCAGTTTGTCGGTAATCCATAGAAAATCGATTGCCATGGGTTTCTTAGAGTGTGCACTGAAGATAAACTGTCAGCTTCTTAAACAGGGTCCTTGTTTTCTTGGTGATTGATACACACTAGAACAATGTTCCTGAAAGTATTCTGTTTTTCCATGTAGTTACGATTTTGTGCATTTGATATATAATCTTTCCTAATTAGGAAAACGTTTTACCTACCCTCCAAGCTTTATTGTTAGAATTCAAAAAGGGGACTCCTAGAACAAAAATGCTGCATACTTTAGGTGACAGTTGCCACAGTGATTTGCAGGATTTATTTCACCAGTTCAACCCTGGGAATATCTTCACCGTGTTTTTATAACTTACAGTAATTTTATCAAGAGTGATCTAACTTGAATCAAGTCACCTACTAAGCGTTGGATAGAATAAAGTGAAAAACTTGGACTCTTTCACTGGGTTTCTGATGAAAGATGGTAGGTGGTCCAATGTGTAAAGGAAGAGAGAAAATTTCAGCTGTAGACAAATGTGAAGAAGTCAGACAAGACGGAAAACCACTGTCCTGACTCTTTACACCATCATGGTGGTTGGTGAACAGGCTGTGCTCACCAGGAAGCAACAGAGGGAAGGGGCACCATGATTGGGAGACCAGAGATATTTATACACAGATCCAGAGATTGTGGTCTGGGATCAGTTTGCTAGACCCCAGGCTGATTCTGGATTGGATGCAAGATGTAAGCCTCTGAGAATATTAGCTAGAGAAAGGTGGCATTATAGTTTTAGGGAAATTTAGGGGTCAGTTTTGAATGCAAGGAGGACTCAGACATAGAAAAAAAAAATCCTGGGATCTAGTACTGAATTTGATCTTGGTTAAAACAACAAAAAATAAATCCACTTGCTTTTATTCGAAACTGCAGTTAGGTATACTTGCCTCTATGCCCATTTGAGTTCAAGTTCAGTGAGAGCCTTTCTGGGCCAAAATACAGATTATAATCAAGAAGCTCTGGTTCACAAAGTCCTTAGTTCAGTTTCGCACTCTTGTCTTCCTTCAGGAGCCCCGTATCTGGATAAGTGCAGTCCATTGTCAAGATAACGCTCACACTTTTGTTTGTGTAGTTCCATATCTCCTTGATTTCTGCTTTCCACTTTTGGTTGTAATCATGAATTTTAGTTCTATGCCTTGCTTAATTGTTTGGTGCTTACCTTGCCCACTTTATCAGTGGATGTTGCCACTGATTTTCCATGAATTTAACACTGATGCACCTTCTTACCTATCAGACTGTTATATCCTTTGGAACCAAACTCCCAGTTACTTCTTTCTGTCTCACTCCATAGCCTGCTGTGCCTTTTTAATGCCTAGATTTTGGTGTGCTACTCTCCCTAGATAACTCCTGTATAGAAATTAACAATGAGTAATAAAAGTTATTCACTTTGCTCTAGGGGTCTGAATAAAGAATCTTTTAAAAAATATTGTTTACCAGTAAAATCAAAGTCTCAAGGCTGATGTTAACATTTATGTTATAGGGGATGTTTTGGATAAGACTGAGGAGCGATTGGCCTATGGCGTAGAGAACAACAGTACTTTGCTGGAATGTACCCCGCGATCTTTACAAGCAAAAGTTATCTGGTTTGTGCAGAAAGGACACGACACAAGAAGAGAGGAGGTAATTCATAGCTGCACATTCACACCGTGGTGTCTTGCATACAGTGTGCCTTCAGTAAATAGATGATGCTTTATTTGGGTACTTAAAAATTAAACAATCTGTTGTGCTGTACCTGTCATTTTAAAAGTGGGGTTTTTTTTATTATGTGTGATTTATATCCATATAAATATATATGTGTATATGTATAGGTATATGTATATATAAAGGTTTTTAAATACATATACATGTAGATTTTTATATACATCTATACATTTATAGACATATAATTTTATAGACATATATAGACATATGTCTATAGACTTATATAGACATATATAAATAAATTATGTATGTATGTATAAATAAAATTTGGAACCTAGAATTAGATTTTAACTTAGGAGCTTTTTCCGGCTTCATGATTTTAGTGTCATGTTGTAAAATTATAGTCTCAAATTGTATCGCCCAAGGCAATGTTTCAGAAAAATAGCGAAATTAAACACCATTATCACATATATCTTAGGCACATGGATAATAGAATTGAAACAACAGTAGCAGCGACATTAAACCAGTTGTTGATAAAGCGATTAAATCATATGTGAGACATCAACTCAGGGGTTCCACTGTTGTCCAAAAAACAGGCATCAGCTCTTTTATCCTTCTAAGCAGGTTTAGTGGTGGAGATTATATTTCTATAATTATCTAACTAATGAGAGAGGAACGAGTTGGGCTGCTTTTACTGATGGAAGACTAGGCAGCATTTAAAGCACACATACAGAACAGGCTGGTGGCAAACACTGTATAGGTGCATGCGGGTCTAGGGAGCTGGTTTTATGTAGGGAGGGGTCAAGGGTGTGAAGCACGTAAAGCTTAGGGAAGGCAGATAAAGCATTGTTGATGTGGGCGTTGAACTTAATTTTTACAAAAATGGAATTAGAAAAATAGAAAATAGAAGAAAATTTGGTTATATTAAAGGGTGATAGACTTGGTGAATACTGGGGAAATGGTCCTTAGGAAAGAGAGGGTTACAAGTTGAATAAGGGGAAGAAATTCTAGAGGCCTGCCTTAGGACACAGAGGACAGCTAATAGGTACTCATAAGATAGTGAGTCAGGAAAGTCTGTACCTCATTTTGACGCTGGAGACGAAACCTTTGTCATCGGAAGTTTAAATGACTGATTCTACATGTAGAGCACAAGTACATTTTATGCCTTTTTTTCCCCTAGCCTGTCGTGAAACTAAAAATCCAACATGTTTTTGGTCGAGAATCATAAAGTACATTCTGGGAACTGACTAAATTTCTATATCCCGTGTTCCTGGGATAGCTATTAGAGAGGAAGATGATACCTCAACTTAACAAAGACTATTAGAGATAATATAGAAAGGCAATCAGGAGAGGAAAATTCTCCTAAATTTTCATGACATCATAACAATAAATACGTGTCCAAAAAAGTTACAGTACATTGCACTGAAATAAATTATTGATTTAGTACTGAAGTATTTTCCATTGCACAAATCTGAGATAAAACTGGTTTTTAAATTCCATTGTAACTGACTTGGCAGGAGAGGACCTGGGAATATTCTATAGTTCTTCCAGTTGAATGGCTTCAGAAGACAGAGCAGTAATTCTTTCATCAGTAGTTTTCTTCACTCAGTATGTTCTGTTTCTGATTTGGAACTTAGTGTAATCTGCCTCATTTGGAAAACTTTACCAAATCATTTTGACATGCTGCATCCAGTAGTGTTCAATTTTAAGTTTCTTTATCATATTAATATAATCTACTTCTTTTTCCCCAAATTTTAGTCCCTATTTTCAACTACATTCAAATTTCCCTGGTATATTTACTGGTACTAGAAATTTTGAGTTTACTCTATGCATGACAAGTGGTATCATAATCAGGTAGTGCCTGATTTCTGTAGACATAACAATATATATTGAGTTATTCACAATCTAAAACAAAACAAAACACACAGTTGCTGCCTTCGTCAAAAGCTGAATGTGCGTGCTGTGTACACAGGACAAAATGACTTTACGTGTGTATTCTTTCGGAGTTTTTTAGAGTCTGTTTAGAGTTTTTTCAGCGTTTAGAGTTTGGACCATTTTGCATTTATTATAGTTACTATAAGACATACAAGATAATTTTATTATCAGATCTTGACCGTTGCACAGGATGTTTAAGTTCAACTAGTCCAATTCTTAACTCACGTGGGTATGCGTTTTCAGAGTATCCCTGACAGTGGCCGTCAAGGCTCATCCTGGACGCTACAAGCCACGGTCAGCCCATAGCCTTTCTGAAAAGTTTTGATTGTCGTATCCTTTTATTGAACTGCTATTGTTGAGTCTGGAATCCACTTACAGATCCACCCTCAACTCTCCTGAGCTGTCCAGAAATCATGTATTCAGGTGGATGACGTTTTTGCTCCAATTAATATGTAGAAATGCTCCATAACCGAATTTCTAGAAAGCTTTTAGGAATTCAGTTATCTGGTTTCTAAACTGGATCACTGCAGTTCTCTCGAATATGCACTTTATAGTTTCTTGCTTCCTTAAATAATAAATATGATACGTAACATGTTATTAATTCCAGAAATGTTTATGGAAAGCCTAATTTATAAGTAATTTATAAGGACTTCATAAGGGAACATCTTCCCTTGGCTTGACGACCTGGTTAATTGTGGTGTGCATTGTGATTCTGACACCCTGGGGGAGAAGCCTTCATAGAAGGGACTTGGGAGATGAGGTTCTTTAATGTGCATCTACTGTATACAGGAACTGGGGTAGGCGCCTTACCTTCTTATTCTCGGATCTCACAGCTGCACCTTAGGCATAAGAATCCTCATCTTACAAATGCAGAAACTAAAACTCAAAGAGGTAGAGCTCATAAAGTCAGTTACAGACCCGAGGTTTGAACTCAGGTATTCCTGCCTCCCAAGCTGAGCTGCTTCACATTTATTCACCAGCCAAGTAACTAGGAATTTGCTCTCTGCGTTTTATAAAATGTACTATTTGATTCTTAAAAATGTATTTATAGATGAGATCATTGAGACACAGAATGTTTAATCACTTTCCTGGTTACTCATAGCTAGTGAGGCAGATTCAAATCCAGGTCTCTTAGTTCTTTCTACTAACTCACAGCATCTTCTGAAATCAGAATTCTAAATACAGTTTCACATGCTCTGGGACAAGCATGGGGCAAAGGGAAAACTGTTCACTGCAGAAGTTCTGGAATCTGATTTCTGAAAAATGCTCCTGTTGTCAGATATATATATGTGTGTGTGTGTGTATATATATGTACATATATATGTATGTATATATTTTTTTTCCATCAGAGTTTAGTGGAGCATGCTGCCTCAGCTTTGTTGGCACTCTACCTCATTTTCTTGGGTTTTAACTAAAATAACGCTTTATTCATTTATTTGAAACTTATTTAGTGAGCATCTATTATGTCCTGCTTTCGTAAAACTTGCACTCTGGAGAACAGAGAAAGATAGCAATAATAATACTATGACTAAGTAAGAACATTCTTTAAAGTATCAGTTGATGGTAAGGAGAAAAATACAAGAGAGATTACTTGCAGGGAAAGGTTGCAATATTAAACGGGTGGTCATGGAAGGCCTTACTAAGAAGTTCACCAACAAAGTGACATTTGCAAATGAATCGACAGAGGTGAGGTAATAGGCCACGTAACAGTGTTGGATAATGGCTTTCTGGACAGTGAGAACAGCAGGTGCAAAGGCCCTGTTTCATCAGGAGGGCACCTGATATATTAGAAGAACATCAGAGTGGAGGGCCACGTGGCTGGAGGAGACAGAGCAATAGGGAAACTAATAAACTGAGTCAAAAAGTGAGGTAAAGGGCCAGCTCATGCAGGGATTTGTAGGCCCTTATAAAGGGCTTTAGTTTTTGCTCTGAATTAAATAGAAAGCCATTGGGTAGTTTACAGGAGAGCTATGACACGGTCAAAATTCGGTTTTCAAAAGATGACTTTGGTTATTGTATCAAGACTGTAGCATGTGGGTGTGGAGATAAAGGTGGAAGCAGGGATGTTAGGGACATGCATCATCATGTTCAGTGGCACAACATTAACTGTCAGTGTGCCCTTCACCTACGAAGTCAAAGGATGGGCAAGTGACCGCCTCATACACATAAGAGCAAGTGCTTCACATATATTCTTCAGTATTATTGAAAATTGTGAAGGCTGTTTAATATATTTAATATCTCAACTGGAAAGCATTTTCAACCTTCTGTTCTCCTCCCCAAGTGTCTAAAATTAGTGTTTTGAATTCAATAAATATTCATTCAGAGCCTACCTTAATAGGTGATGAAAAAATCATAGCCTTAGCCTTGTTGAAGCCTATAGGCTTACAGTGTATACAGTAATGTGAACAGATAGTTATAATATATTGTGTTCATTACAACGTAGTGTGAAACCATGGGAAAAGAAAATTGTCTCAACCGACAGGTCAGCTGTGGACGTGGCACTATGGACACTTAGGAAAAAATCCAAGGCAGAGGTGACATTTGAGCTCTGTTTTAATGGATAAATAGAAGCCAACTAGCAGAAAGAGTGGGGTAATCATACGTGCTGGAGAGGACAAACAATACGGTCATTGTAGGTCTGTGGAGGACATGAGGATGCAACAATGAGTAGACCCACCAAGGAACCATTTCGCTTTATCTCTAAGCCCATGAGAATGCCTTAGACAAACTGTCTAGACACATTACTCTAGAAACTGGCTTACCAGCTTGGAGGATAGGCAAGCTGACAAGGAGACCATTTAAGAAGGTATTTCAATGGTCAAATGAAAGAGTTTTGATCAAACTAAACAGTGGTTGTAGGAAGGGAGAAGACAGATTTTAATTTTTATGAGATAACATTGAGTGCATTTGATATTTGAGATAAAAGAGAAATGATCAGAAGTGATTCATATGTTCCCGGTTTGGGTGTTCGTGTGGTTGATGGTGCAGTGATGTGATTCCAAGAATACAGGGAGGAGAGGAAGAGTTTGATTTTGGCCGTATTGAATTGGGGCTCCAGTAAAGCATGCGGACAGAGCTGTCCTTCTGGTATATGCATGCCTGGAATATAAAGCCCAAAGGAAAGCTTTGGAATGGCAAGAGATGTGTGAGAGACATTAGCAAAGAGGCGTTAAATTCATAGAGATAATAAAAGTAAGAATAATCTAGCAAGCATCTATACTTAAATATGGCTTACTGTGTGCCAGGCACTGTCCTATGAATGTTACCTATAGTACTACTTTTAATCATTGCAACAGCCTTATGAAATAGATAGAATTATTGTCCCCACTTTATAGATAAAGAAACTGAAGCACAGAGATTGAGTTACTTGCATAATATCACATAGCTTGTGAATTTGAGCCAGATATTCTGGTTTTAACCCTAGGCCCTTAGTTACACTGCAGTGGTGCCTCTAACTGCCATAGCGTGCCTTGGAGGCTTGGAGTAAATAAGAAGCATGTGAGCTAAAGCTAGAAGCAAGGGGAAAACGCACATATAAGGAAAAAATAGGAGAAGAAAAAACGCTAAAAGTTGAAGAGTAAAATCGTTAGGGAAACAAGTCATAATTGTAGTTAACATTCATTTAGTGCTTACTGTGTGCCCTGTACTGTTCTAAGTGCTTCATGTGTAGTAACTTTTTTAAAACTTACAACATTTCTCTGCAGTAGTTAGTATTATTATGTGCATTACAGAGATAAAATTAAGTAACTGATGTAAAGTACACAAACGGTTAAGTACCACTAGAGTAGTATAGCTTGAGGAAGTAGAGATGGTGCAGATGGGGATGTGGTATAGTAGAACTCAGAGAAAAGGAATTGGATAAGGACAAAGTAACAAACAGCACCCGTTGAAAAATTCAAAAAAATAAGTGCCCAGGCTCTAGTGCAAACGTTCAGTAGAATGGTTAAGCCAGGAGCCAGCTAGCAACAGGTGAAGTGATGTTGATGCTCGGGGCTGTGTGGGATTAGAAACAGTTCGTATCATGTTCTCGACCTAAAGGTTTAGGTGAGAAGTTTGAGAGAGGTCAACAGTAGGAGACGAGAATTGAAAGAACTTCTGCTTTGCTTTTTTGGCTTAAGAAAAACAGTGACTTGGTCATGGTTAGAGGTTGAAGGGAAGTAGCCATGAAGAAGAAAATGTGCAGTTAATTGATGAAGCAAGATGAAGAGTATGGGAGAGAATATCACTGCAGAAGTGACAGGGTGGATTCTAAGAAGGAAGAGGAAGAACCCTCGTTCTCTGAACTGAGGAGAAAAGAAAAGAAAGATTTTATGTATGTGGATGAGGGTAAGTTCATTTACAGAATCCTAGTTTAGCTGTTCCATAGGCCTTCTATAATTGTTTAAATTAGGTGGCCGTATATATTTCTACATATAATTTGAATTTGGAATACAGCTCAAATCTTCCTTTTATGAAGGAGGTATAAAGTATGTTTGTGTGATTGCAAAGGACAGAACTGTTAGAAACACAACTAAATCACCCCAAAATGATATACCCTGGTTTATGAAGTCTCGATTTCTGCAGCTTGATGTATTTGAATTGACAAGCCTCCAAAATAATTGCAAAACTTTAATTCTGAGTAACATCCCAAAGGAAAGGCATCCCTACTTGTTAAGGCATGTGGTTGGAAAATTGCATTATTTCTCTATGTATTTCTCTTTCTCTAAAATGCATGAGCACTGTATTTTAAAACTAAGTAATTGAGGGACTTCCCTGGCAGTCCAGTGGTTAAGACTGCCTTCCAATGCAGGGGGTACGGGTTCAATCCCTGGGCAGGGAGCTAAGATCCCACATGCCAGGGCCAAAAAGCCAAAACGTGAAATAGAGGCAATATTGTGACAAATTCAGTAAAGACTTTAAAAATGGTGCACATCAAAAAAAAAAATCTTAAAAAAAATTTTTTAATGAAATAAAACGAATTGAGGAGAAATTGAAATATGCATTGATTTGCTTAGATTTAAATATTTATTAGTTCACTGTGTGTAATTTTCACTTATCATGACAAAGAAAGCTGTAGTTTCTTCAAGCTACTCAGATTAGTGTAACTGCTCACGTTAATATGATCCTCATTTTGAATGTTTTAAGTTTGGAGTATATTATTTTTAACCTGAACATAGAATAGTCTTTGGAACCTTGACAATAATTTAAAACAGAAGTTGGCGAAGTACAACCTGCGGGCCAAATCTGGCCCTCAGCCTCGTTTATAAATAAAATTTTATTTGAAAACTGCCACGCTCACTTGTTTACCTGGTGTCTATGATTGTTTTCATGCTACAGCTGCAAGGTTGAGTAGTTATAACAGAGACCATATGACATATGAAGCCCCAAACCTTTATAGCCCTTTACAGGAAGTGCATTGACCTCTGATTAAAGAGCTCAAAATGAAAACGTATACAAGTAAAGTCTTATTAAGTACCTCTGTACTTTGGACAAAATATCTTTTCATGAAAAACCAAGCCCTCATTTTGTGCTGAGCACTGTAATTTCATTGGAATGAGTTTTCAGCAAAACCAAACAAAATGAATATTTTCTTGGAATGTGCTCTTTGGGATTTGATTCTTTACTGACAAAACCAATGTGCATCCCAAAGACATTGTAAACAAGGTTGGGTTCTAGGAAGGAGTTCATAAATCCCCAGTGGGGAAGTTTCAGAGCAATCCCAAAATGCGTAAAATATTCTTCATGCCCATGCCAAAGTGGTATAAGGCAGGCCAGTAAGCTGCTGGTCCATAAGACCATCATCATCATTTATCCCTTGGTAAGCATGGAAGATTTATTTCCCCCTTGATCTTTGTTGATCCTTTCCATTGGGGATTCTCTAGTTAAGGGAAACTATTTTTGTGTGTTTGTGGGTCTTAAAGTATCAATTTTATGCACTGTATAGACTGCTTAAATAATGCTCAGATGTGCATGTTTATTATAGAAAATTCAAGAGAGGATGTAAGTTGACAGCAAAACTCCAAAACTTCAATTTGACTTTACTCTCTCAATTCTTTTTTAACTCTCTACCAAAAATTTGTCACTTCTTAACTTCGTCTTCAGACCACCTACTGAGTAGGATAAATTCATCAGAGTTATTTAAATATTGTTGAGAAATCTAAGAGGCATAGTTAACTTATCAGTCAGCAGTTCCTTCTAGATAACTTAGAGTTCGTTGCATCTATGCTAAATTGGTACAGTCTCCATGAAAGCATAATTTTATTGATGATTCAATGCATTATGGAGACAGCTTCTCTTGTAAAAACAAAAGAAAGAAAAGTGGAGTACACAGATTACATCTTTTAATGTTGCAGTTGCATTATGTAGTCAAAACTCGGAAACTTTTGAAGCAAAATGTTATCTTCATTGTACCATCTTGTTGGCTAGAGGACTCATGTTTTCTTGACCTTCACCAGTCCTAGCTAATCCATGACAGGGATCAGTGACAGCCCTAGGTTTACATTTCTGTCTTTATTTACATGTTTTGAAAGCATCAGATTTGCTTCACGTGAATATTATTTCTTTGTTTTTCTTGTTATCATAACATTAAAGTATGTGAACTCTTTGCCTCGTTTGAAACATCTGTTTAGTAGTTTTGATGTTTCTACTTCAGTCTGTTAAAAAATGTTCTCATTTTTTCTAAACTAACAACTACTTACAGGTAAATATTCAAAACTTACATTTTTGAACCTTGACAGGCATGTTTTTATAATGTCATATGCCTCGTATTTTAGTTCTGGAGTAATTAGCAATATAGCTTATTAATTTCATTTTTTCCATTGCAATGGCGAAGACAGTTTCTATTGTGTGAAGGGAAAATATAAAGCAGCTATGTGATCATAAGAATGGATCTAGAGTTTCAGGTGGAACTGTCTTCTGTTAATTTTCCAAGAGAATGCTGAACACCTTTGAAAATTAAACATATATCTTTCTAGATCTATGGAATCAGATCACGATCTGTTTAATCCCATTGAGACCAGTCTGACTGTGGGCATCTGATTAAACGAAGTAACATGGTAATGCAGAAAGTAACTTTAAAAGTATATTTTAAAGACACTTGGATCTCAGAATTTATCATACTTTCCTCTTTCCTTTGGTCACTAGGAAATTTAGTTTGGAATTTATACTTCAATTAGAGTAGCTGTTCAATGCCTTATGGTATGCAGTTTTGTGTTCAAACATTATCTTTACTTTCTCTTTACTTTCATCCTCTGTCCTCTTATTCCCTTCATCCTGATCATCCTGATACTCTTTTTTATTTTTTTATTTTATTTATTTTGCTGCATCAGGTCCTAGTTGCGGCACGTGGGATCCTTCGCTGTGGCGCATGGGCTCTTTGTTGCGGTGCACGGACTTCTCTAGTTGCGGCGTGTGGGCTTCTTTCTAGTTGTGGCTTGCAGGCTCCAGAGCGCGCGGGCTCAGTAGTTGCAGCATGCAGGCTCTCTAATTGTGGCATGCAGGCTCTAGAGCACATGGGCTCAGTAGTTGCAGCACGTGGGCTTAGTTGCCCCACAGCATGTGGGATCTTAGTTCCCTGACCAGGGATAGAACGCACATCCCCTGCATTGGAAGGCGGATTCTTAACCACTGGACCACCGGGGAAGTCCCCTGATATTCTTATCTACAGAAATTTTCAACAAAACATGACTTTTAAACTGCTGTTTGCTTATTTTCAAACAGTATTTGTAAAAGTATATAATTATAGTATACTAGAGGATGAACAGATCTTACAGACAATTTAGTTTTTTGTTTTCCAAACCAGGATGATCACTACAAACATTTGGGGTTTATTTTATTTTTTATTTATTTTATTTTTTTATTTTTACATCTTTATTGGAGTATAATTGCTCTACAATGGTGTGTTAGTTTCTGCTTTATAACAAAGTGAATCAGTTATACATATACATATGTTCTCATATCTCTTCCCTCTTGCGTCTCCCTCCCTCCCACCCTCCCTATCTCACCCCTACATTTGGAGTTTTTGTTGGTTTGTTTGGTTTGCTTTTTGGTTCTTATTTTTGACTTCAGTTGCCTAATTTAATTATACTGCTTAGTTTATGGCACATTGTCATGATCAGTCCACACAAATGTCCTCTCTTGTTTGACTTTATTTTTCCTAGACCACCTTTCTCCATTTTCATCCTTGCTTCCCCATGTACATCCACTGTAATGATTGGGATAAGTCCAGTACTACATTTGTATATTGAACAAGTATGTAACATTTTTAGTGTACATGAGCTGAGAAAATAAATGTATCGTGTTATAACTCTTATTCTGCTTCTGCTTTTTAAAACTCAGCACTATGTTTGTATGGTTTATCCCTGTTGCTTTGTGTGTCTCTGTTTCATTGTTTCTGAAGGCTGCTCATCCCATCGCGTGTATTCATTGCTCCTAATTGATCCATTCCCCTACGAGTGGACCAAGAGTGTTGTTAATTCTCACTACCATATCTTTGGGTTTTTTTTGTTTTTTTTTCTTTGCGGTACGCGGGCCTCTCACTGTTGTGGCCTCTCCTGTTGCGGAGCACAGGCTCCGGACGCGCAGGCTCAACGGCCATGGCTCACGGGCCCAGCTGCTCCGCGGCATGTGGGATCCCCCCGGACCGGGGCACGAACCCGTGTCCCCTGCATCGGCAGGTGGACTCCCAAGCACTGCCCCACCAGGGAAGCCCTCAGTACCATATCTTTAATGATCATCTCTGCAAGTAACCCCTTATAGATCTGAGTGAAAATTTCTAAATTATTATCTGTCAACATCTTTCATTTCTATAAGTATTGCCAGCTTGCTTTGCAGAATTTCTGCACCATCTGCACTCTCAGAGCAGTTCATGTGGGTTCCCATTTCCCTATATCCTCACCTATATTTGGTATTTTCTATTTTTTGCCTTTCTTCTGGGTATAATGTAGTATTTCATTTAAATTTGCATTCCTAAAATTACTAGTAAGGTTGAACATTAACTTTGCATACTTATTAAACATTTGGGTTTCTCCTCTGAATTGCCTGTTTATATGCTTTTTCCATTCCATCTTTTATTTCTCTTTGTTGACCTTCAAGAATTCTTTGCATCTTCTGTGTATATTAATCCATTCTTGAATATAAATATTCCAAACTTCTTTGATATAGTTGACATTTTGAATACATTTTTTACAGTATAGAGTTCTTATTTATGATAACTTTCTTCTCAGCATCTTCTTGTGTTAGATTTACGTTTTCTCCAGTTGGATCTTTAATCTGAAGTAAATACAGCTTTACTTGTTCTCTGTGTAGTGTGGTAGGTTTCCCCAAATGAGCTATTAAGTAATTAATCCTGTCTCTCTTGGGGAATCATCTCTGTCATATAGCAAGTTCACATTGGAAAGTGTTTTTAATAAAAGGAAATTTTTATTTTTATACTGTAATATATGATACATTTTCTGTAAGTCAAACACATTTTTTTTTATTGAAAGAAGGCCAGATAAACAAATATATAAAATTGTTCGTCTTTATTTCTTTACTAAAACTGATTTCATTGTTAAATATATTCTGAACTAACCAATTCAAGGCCTATGTCTGTCCATTTCCTATAAAAAGTGTGGAACCGTATCATATGGTTGATACACATGGACATCGCTGCTTCTTCCTGACTAGCTACCAGATGTGCAGGGTTCTTTGTTCAATTACTTGTTTTATTTGACATTATGAAACATACTGAATCAATCTTTATAGCTAAAAATATTAAAACCATTTTCAGTAAGAAATTTTGTTTTTATTGATTGCCTATAAGAATATTTGATAAAGTGATGTATTATGTACCATCTTCTTTTTTTTTATAAATTTATTTCTTTTTTGGCTGCGTTGGGTCGTCGCCGCTGTGCGCGGACTTTCTCTAGTTGCGGCGAGCGGGGGCCACTCTTCATTGTGGTGCGCGGGCCTCTCATTGCAGTGGCCTCTCCTGCTGCAGGGCACAGGCTCTAGGTGCGTGAGCTTCAGCAGTTGCAGCACGTGGGCTCCGTAGCTGTGGCTCGCGGGCTCCAGAGCGCAGGCTCAGCAGTTGTGGCACACGGGCTCAGTTGCTCCACGGCATATGGGATCTTCCCTGGCCAGGGCTCGAACCCATGTCTCCTGCATTGGCAGGAGGATTCTTAACCACTGCGCCACCAGGGAAGTCCCTGTACCATTTTCTTGACCAGGGAAATCTGGTCTGCAGACAGAACAGCTGGATGAAAACAATTCTGTAAAAAGGATTTGATGTTGAAGATATCCGTGTTAACAAAAGGGGAAAGATTAAATTGTGGAAAGAATTCAAATCCAAATTTCTAAGTCATGTTTTATTTTTAGGCATATTTTTATCATAGGCCATGGAAGATATATTTAACTTTCAAAGCAGTTTAACCTTCATAGTGTACAGCTGTCCAGACTCAAGAGTTAAAACATCTTTTCCTAAATTTATGACTCACTGTAACCAGGAGGGGAGACCAAAATTCCAAGACAGGCAGTATCTATAACATGCAAATAAATGATGTAGGACAATTCTCATTGTAATTGTCGTGCTTCCGCATTTTTGAACCAGTCTGGACTTTATCTATACACAGTGCAGTTTCTCAAACTTGCGTTTCTGATTATGAAAGAAACACCTGCTTTTTATACCAGACTTGGAAACAGAAAACAGAAAACAAGAAACTACTTCTCATCCAGTGATGAAAGGTTTGTATTTATTTCTATTTTTGCTTTATTTCAAAACACTTTCATAGACTGCTTGCTCTATGCCAGAAACCAGGCTAGGTGACTTTCGTGTTTTCTTATGTATTATTCACTCTCACAGGAGGTATAGCAGGGAGAGATCAAAGGATCATATTCGTGATGATGTTTGTATGCAGATTCTTTTCAGGGGAAGACAGTGTCCTGGAACTGTTTTTTCTATGTATCTGTGGAGCACAGACCTCTTCTTTCATTAGTTAGTAACTGCTCCTGAAATCATGCTTGTTTCCTCTCTATCCAAGTCATTATTGAACTTACCTAGAAAAAGTGAATGACTTTTGGATGTATCTTTACGGGTATACCCCATTGTTTTGCATGTTTGTGCACTATGAACTAATTAGTATGTTCTCATTTTTCAGTGTGTTCTGAGCACTCACTGTGGAATATTCAGAGTGATTAGGAGATAGGCCTTTGCCATTATGAAACTTAGTATATGGTTCAAGAGATAAAAATTGTATGGAAAAATAATTTGAAGAGGAATAAAAATACCAACTTATGTACTACAGATGTGAATGCTATTGAGTTACAGAAAGAAACAAAAGATTTTTGTGGGCTGTAAAGAAAGTATTCATTTAAGAAGGGGAAATTTAAGCCTAGAAGGAATTTTTTTAAGTAATGGATGGGTGGAGTTCCCAACAACAGAAAGGAGTTCAACTAATGGAAAGAAAGACTAAGACCAGAATAAGACCTGGAAGTGCGAAGTAAGGGGAGAGCTCAGGGGCCAAGAGCAGTGGCAGTTGTGCGGAGGAAGGTTTGATTCTAGTATTGTATAGGTTCCCCCCACCACCTGCCGTTAAAAGTAAAACATTTTCTTGGGCTGCCATCATCACTTAGAATGTTTATTAAATATTCACAAGACTGAAGCCAGAAATGCATTCTTTATGCTCATAGCTTTTATTCAAATATAGAATGAAAATAAATTTACAAATAAATATATGCATCATTTAAATGTTTATTTAATGTGATGACTTTTTTTCACTGAAATAAGGTATCTCCACGAACATATTTTGGAATACAGACTACCACGTACGTGTGTGTACGTGTGTGTGTAAAACATCTGTCCACAGCACCTTGTGCCATATGATGACGCAGTCCCTACACACGTTGTTCAAGTGACCTCAAAACTTTTTACGTACATTAGTACGTAGAGTTGTTGTTTGATTTTCATATGGCTGGAATGTATCAGTAACATATTAAATTTACCTTTGTTCTCAGCAGCTGGAAACTATTCAAGCTTTAAAAATGGTTCAGAATAAACACAAAGACTCACAGTGAGGTTGATCTTCCACACGATCCCAAATAGAGTTTATTAATTTATATTGATTATCATGAAAATAAACACATTAAGAAATCCTTCTAGAAAATTCATTCATCTCCAGAAGTGTTCCTCTTCCACCAACCCTAGTGAGAAACACCACATTAAGCTGCTTTGGGATAGACAATCAGAAAGGCAGAATCTGGTTCCTTGAGCAATGCTCACCTGCTCAGAGGAGCAATAGAGTCTGAATAAGTTCTCAATCAGGAGCATGACGAAAAGGAGTGGACTTTGAAGAGTAAAATAGCGCCCATATGTTGACATAAAGGAGAAAGATACCAGGTAAAAGAAAACTTATTACAGGACTGTTGTTATGTATTTGCAGGTAATGTTGCAGGCTCGGGTGTACAAAGGTTAACAGGTGAAATGATGGTATTAAGGGAAGGAGATACTTTGACATTGGGTGTGAAGGAGACCTGAAGAAATGACATTTGGTTCAGCCTTTCGGGCTGAGAAGGAACCAGCCGTATGGGAGTCCCTCTAGGTCCTGAAACAGAATGAAGTTGGGCATGAAAGCAGGAACAGAAAGAAGGATTTGGGGGAGACTGCCATGAGATAAGGTCAAAGAAACAGTCATGAAATATGTAGCAAAAAACAGTGAAATGGAATGGATGGATTTTTGGGGGTTTTTTTTCGGTAAGGAGAGAGAGTATAGGTATCCCAGCTCTCTCAACACAGGTCCTTGTAGGTACATTGAGCATTATGATCTGGGAAACATAAGAACCCCTGAACTAATAATGTGAGAAATGGCATTTGTTCTGGCATTACAAAAGAAATTAAATTTGACAAATCTTCATTTCACTCAAACTTTGAGTGCTATGCTGAACTGGGAGAAAGCTCTCTCAGTTTGCTCTTAACAATACTGATGTAAATTGACCTCAAAGTCACTGATATGAAGTGATCTCAATATAAATAAGTTCAGAACACACACACACATACCTGATGTAATTACCTCTTTCTCATATATATTTATACTATATTTATATATAGTATAACAATATAAATATAATATAAAAGAAATATATGTATTAAAATATGAATTATAAATAAAATACTAACATCATTTATATACATTTATATAATATATAGTTAATATACTCGTATAATAGGTATATAATATATATAATTATATATATGATTTTTAGGATTTCATCATACGATAACAAAAATGAAAAAATTCTAGATAGTGGAAAGGGTTATAGGTTGGCGTTCTTTTGTCCTGGATAATACTTCAGTGCCGTTGATTTTCTTGTTCTTGCAGGTGAAGACAGATGACAGAATGGTTAAGATGGACCTCGGTTTACTCTTCCTGAGGGTACGCAAAGTGGATGCTGGGACCTATTTCTGTCAGACAGTAGAACACAGTTTCGTCCATACAATCCGTAAAATCACCCTGGAGGTTGTGGAAGAGGAGAGAGTGGAGGAAATGTTTACCAAAGACTACGAAGAGGACGGGCCTCACAAGACACCTTGTCCTGTTCAGAGCAGCATCCCACATGGGACCAAACCCTGGTACAAGGAATTCTTGCAGCTGATTGGTTATAGCAACTTCCAGAGAGTAGAAGAATACTGTGAAAAGGTATGGTGCACGGATAAAAAGAGAAAAAAGCTTAAAATGTCCCCTTCCAAGTGGAAGTATGCCAACCCACAGGAAAAAAAGCTCCGTCCCAGAGCCGAGCATTACCGCCTGCCTAGGCATGTGCTGGACTCCTGATGGAGCAAAACCAGCTACTGGCTTCTGAAGAATTTATATTTAGAAACCAAAAAAAAAAGAGAAAGAGAAACCATCCACCTTCTTTGCATTACTTAAAAGAGATTTCTGTAATACAGAAAGGACTATAAAGGTGTTATGATAAATTATTCTATATGCTCATTTGACTGGTTGAACCTTACATAAAATTACCTAATTTTTTAAAAACGTTATTGCTTGATGATTTCACGTTATATTTATCAAAAGGTGACCATAGCTGTAGCTTTGAGTACTTGTCTGCTTTTCCATGGCAATTATTATTTTACCCTGGGAGGACTTAAGATTATTGCAATATTGCTGAAAAATTAGAGATTTTCATAATCATGGCAAAAATATACGTTTTGATCCTTCTGAATTTTGCCTTTCCACCACGATGTAAAATATATAGAATATCAGATACTTTAACATTCTCATGTGAACCATCTGGAGTCTTTAAGAATTATTGTGTTAGTGTTGTCTAAGCCATGAGCTTTATGAAGCGGGTGTGTTGTAATTATCGTAAACCATGAAGGAAAAATTGTGGTCACCTTGAGGCTCGTGCTTTTCATAAAACGTTCATTAAACCACATTCACAATAGTCCTGTTTCAGGATGAAAACACATTCTTTCAATTTCACTCCAGTGCAGAAAGAAGAAAGTCAAGGTAGCTACTCAGAAAAACAGCAAAATATGTCAGAACAGCTGGAGTGACAGACTTTAACTGAAAACATTTTTGCTGCCCTCTTGTGGTAGAAAAGGTATATTCTCTCTTTTTTTTTTTTTTAATTCTATGGATTGTGCAGTAAAGATCTGAAACCAGTTTCTCAGTAACTGTATCTAGCTCATTTTCAGAAAAAAAACTAACTGGAGTAAAAATGTGTTAATACTTATATCATGTTTTAAAGTGGAGATAATATGTTTATTATTACCTCACAAGCCCAAAATGAAGATACTACGGCACTGAAGCTCTATTAAAACTTAAATTTTATGCCTTTTAAATAGTCTTCCGTGAAATCTAAAAGATATTCCAGAAACATGTTTTATTATTTAAAAATAAATAAAGCATTCTGCTCTCAGATACCAAAATTTCCTTTCAATTTTATATTAACAGGAAAATTGTTTCATGAGGTTCACTTAACTACTGAGGTGTTTAGAGCACCTTAACTTTTTTCTTATAAATCTTATCAGAAGTTTTTATTTTTGAGAATGCTTATTTCCTGAAGTTTTTTCTTCTATTTAGCCATTAACTTTCTAAAATATGAAATTCTGAGAGTTTTCATTTAACCACAAACTAAAAGCAAGTGAATTACACATGAAAACAGTTATGAATATTTAAATGTTCATTTTGAATAACGTTCATTTCAGTTTTCAAAATTAGCTTATAGGCTGTACATTTAAGAAAGTTAAAGTGTTGATAACTTGTGATGGTTTGCAATTTCATTCAAACATTAACAAATTTAAGAAAGTTTGGAAAGTTCATTCGATAAGCTACCAAGCTCCAAAAGTCCTAAAGGAAACAAATATATCAGAAGTTAACATTCTCTGAAACATGCAGTTGTTATTTACCTAGAAATCCACTGGAGGTCATTGCTGCCCACCAATATTAACCGAAAACTGTATATGTTTCAATAAAAGCCTGCCCAACGTGGAGAAATAGAACCACGTTCTATTTCTAAGGAGGGTCCTTAGCAAACTTTATGTCTGAAATACTCAAAGTGAACAGATAAGGCAAAGCATAATTGAAAATATTCTTCCATTAACACAAGAGAAGGGAAAGTAGGATTTTCTCCTGTATTCAAAATTTTTTAAAAATAAGGCAGTTGCCGTATAAGTAGTTATCACTTTAAATAACACACACAAGCAGTTAATAATAATGATAGCAGTGACGTCAATTGTGAGCTAAAATATTTGGTAACTGAAGAGAGAAGACTAAGGAAAATAACTTTTCTATGACGTGAGTCTTAAGAATAAATGGTCCTACAAGCTGTTCAACTAAAATGAGATGACTATTTTAACAAGAAAAGGAAAGAAGCTTTTTAAAATGCTAACTTGAAAGAAGCCTGATAAGAAAATTTTGAGGACACAAGTTCACAGTTTAGGGAGAGCACTAAATTTCATACACACTTATTTTTCTGTTTTCTCAGTTTCTGTCTCTCTGTCTCTCTGCCGCCGGCTCCTCCCTCCTCTTTTCTCCCCCCATACGTGAGTGCAGGTACACAATCTCACACGCACACACACATCATGACATACTTTAAGATAAATCTCCATTGCCCTCTCAAAAGACAAACCAACAACCTATGCTGTCCTGTCCTTCTTGAGAATCTGAAACATACCACAAAAACATATTTGCAATCTTTTTTTCTGTCTGGCATTAGAAATCAAATTTAGAATCTCCTTTGCGACATGCCCAAGCTTGGAAAATCACAGGTGAATTGATCCTTCTTATCCCCTTTTTCTTGAACTCAGGAAGGGCACATACTTAGTCACCTGCCTTGACACCAGCACATTTTTGCCAGACCCCGTGCCCTCTGGGAACACACAGCTGAGAGAGAATCGTAACCCATAACTACCCATCCTAGGTTCAAAGGGACACCTCCATGTGGGGTCAGTCTCCTGCTTCTTCAGCTGTCTTCTATGTTATTCTCTGGGAAGGGAGAGGACCTGTGAATAGAATGAGTTTGGCATAGGACAATGTGCACCTCTGTTTTCAGTTTTGTGTCGCCCATTGAGCTAGAGATGGAGATCTGTTAACTAGAAGGATTACAACTTGAATGGATCTTACTTTATGATTTGGAACGTCTCTTCCACATCTAGCCTTCTCCATTGCTAATGTTTTCTTTTGTGGTTATTACTGACTATTTCAGTGCAAAGCTATCAACTTGGAGAAACAGGATTTAAAAATAGTAATAAACACTCAATAAGAGCTCTAGCAAAAAGGGAGCAGAAAGTCTTTGCCTGCTTAGTAAGTGGCAATTCCATATATATTTTAGAGTTTTTTCCTTCCTAAAGTTAGTTAAATACTTAGGATGTTTTTAATCAAGTGTGTAATATTCGCTATAGGGTGTAGGGTTTTGTAAATCTTCATAGTTATTATGAACATTTGTAAAATTTGTAAATTACAGTAAATCGTTTTGAGTGTTAGTGGTAAGCATGAAACAAACACAGCAGCTGTTGTCCTTGAAATGAATTGTCTTCAGCCTGACTGATGTATTAAAAATATCACTTAGCGGGCTTCCCTGGTGGCGCAGTGGTTGAGAGTCCGCCTGCCGATGCAGGGGAGACGGATTCGTGTCCCGGTCCGGGAAGATCCCACATGCCGCGGAGCGGCTGGGCCCGTGAGCCATGGCCGCTGAGCCTGCGCGTCCGGAGCCTGTGCTCCGCAACGGGAGAGGCCACAGCAGTGAGAGGCCTGCGTACCGCAAAAATAAATAAATAAATAAATAAATAATCTTTACGAAAAATATCACTTAGCATTGTATAGGTATTTGAGATCCCAGGAGAAAGTGCCACAGTCATGATGCCTGTAAGGAGTTGCTGTTATTTTTCTTAGAGCAAAATTTCACATTGAGATACTTCTTCAAAAGCAGTGCTCATTTTTCAGGCCAACAACTGTTGCATTTGAATCAGATATAAATAATAGATTTTCCAGAAACACTTTCGATTTTAGTATGTTATGTAAGCTGGTACGTTTATTTTATTTTTGTTGGGAAGATAGCGTTATCTTTTTGGCTTTCATTATAAACTCAGTGTGTTCTGTTTGTGTCTAACTGGCTTAGTTACAAGCTAGAGGACTGTATTGGGGTATTTCTGTCTGTATGGCTTCCTTTTATTTGCTTGCCTGTGTCCATCACAGCATGTGCCGTATTGTTTCTTCTTACTGATGATAAGCCATGAGACTTATTACCATCTGGTGGCGAGCTCCAAAGACCATTGACAATGGGTCTCTTTGACTGTTGCATGAATCTGCCACTGTACACTGCAGAATTTGTACCATTATGTATAATTTCTATTTAGTTCAACTTAGAGGATAAAGAAATAAATATTTGTAAACCCTTGAGTGCTGTCCGAGGAGTGTTTTCTCACTTTTTGGCAGTGGAAGCCCAGTTTCATAACATGTCAAGCTGAACGTAAACATACAATGTTAGACAAGCACTGATTTTTAAGAAGTTAGAAAAGAATTCAGTTCTCTTCCATTTCAAACGTGTAAGTCAACTTTCTTAAGAAGGAGAGCTCGTTCATGTCAATACGTTGCAGCGGTTGGATTTGTTTATGTCACATCACGTTTCCAGGACCAGCATCCAGAAATCCCTTTCAAAGCTGCATCATCCAGGTAAGAGATACGGAAAATGAATGCCTTTAAGATGGTAACTAATAGGGTGTTTACGATTTTTACAAGCCTCGACTGGTGTCTAAATTGCTGTTTTCTCTGCTATTTTTTATAGGAACTTGGGGAGGTCATTTGAATGAGATTTAGTGTTAAATGACTCCTTCTTTGGGGAGTTTTGTTTTCAAGGCCAATCTTATTGTATCGGTAAGTAGTTCCGATGTTTTAAAGGAAGATGTTGGCAGCAACCTAGGACGTGTTTCTGGCAGCTTTGTGATATGACAGTGCCATTACTGCTTATGCATGCTTCACACTTGCATTTATTTATAATACAGGGCCTACTTTTACTGTAGTATTTGATGAACCCATTGAAACTGCTTTTTAGATCCATACTCAGTCATTAGTCGAGGAAAAGTAGAGAAACATTTGTGGGGATTAGAAATCGCTTACCTATTATTCAAAGGGAACAAAAGTCTGCACCCCTTTTTATTCAGAACTATGAGCCAGGCAGTGGATGGTTGCTTAATAATGCCATTAGGTTATGTAGATCAATAAAAATTGAATTATATTTGTTCTCAGAAGATGTTTTCATTGGAAAAATTCCAAATCTTCATTTTACCTCATGCACTGAGACACTCAACAAGAGTGTAGCTTTAAAATTTTTTTTTCAAGCGTTTTGAGTGTTGTGAAAAGTACTTCTAATTGTGAATCTTGGGACTTCTGGTCAGGATGGCATTGAAAAGCCACGCTTTGATTCAGAGGAGCTGCAGTGAGGTAGCAATGATAGTACATAAAAAGAAAAAATAATTTAACAAAAAAAAGAAAGAGACAAGTCACAGCAAGAAGGTGGTCACCTGCAAGACAGGAAGAGGGCTCTCACCAGGACTGAAGTGGCCAGTCCCCTGATCTTGGACTACCCAGCCACCAGCACTGTGAGAAATAAAATTAATTGTCTGATGTGCAAGTCACCCAGTCTATGGTGGTTTTTTTACAGCAGCCTGAGCAGACTAATACACAGTGAAAGCACAGAGAAGGCAGAGACATTAAGGAAGAAACAGAAACATGCAAAATGAGCCTAGAAACAAATATTCCAAGACATTTCAAAATATCTGAAGTTAAGTGAAAAGCGATATCTGGAAAAAGTGATGAGAAGTGGCCTCTCAACCATGACTGTCGGCTTAGAGCAATCAGGTTAGGGCATTCAGCAAGAGTTTCCATATTGTAGGAGGTCTCTTCTTTGTGGCTCAGAATAGGTTTGGGGGGAAGGGAAAGACAAAATTATAAGCTCAGTATTCAAGCAGAAAAACAAAAAGAGCTGGTGACAAGCAGGATGATCCCTTGGAGATTATTCCATAAATTTAATCTCTTTTGAAGGAATGATTGAAGAGTTTCTTAATTTTACATGTTTTTTTTTTTAAGCAGCTTAAAACAACTCAAATTTATTATCTTGTGATTTCCATAAATCAGAAGTCCAGGCCCATTGTGTTTCAGTTGGATTCTCTGCATAGGATCTCAAAAGACCAAAATCAGTGCATCAGCTGCCTGGGCTCTGGTGAAGAATCCACTTTCAAGTTCCTTCAGATAATTGGGAGAATTCTGTTCCTTGTGGTTCCAGGACTGAGATCCCGTCCCTGCTCCATATTCAATGCCAGCAGTGGGCTGTTAAGTCCTTCTGAAGCTTAGACTCCCTCTGACTTCCTGTCATGCTGCATTTCTCTGGCTCCAGTTGGAGAAATGTTACTGCTTTAAGGGTTTGTGTGATTAGACTGGGCCCGCCCACATAATCCAAGCTAATCTCCTTATTTTAAAGTTTGTAACCTTAGTTACATTGGTGAAGTCCCCTTTGCTGTGTAACAACATATTTTCAGATTCTGAGGATTAGGGTATGGGCATATTTCGAGGACCATGTAAATCTCCTGGTCCCCAAAGCGTCACATTCCTCCCAAATGCAATGTACATTTACCCCTATCTCAAGGTCCCCTAATGCCTTATCCTTCAGCTCAGAAGTCCTCAATCTTCTCATCTGCTTCTAAGTCAGGTATGAATAAGGCTCTTGATATACTATCAAATACCCTTTGGGGGTACAGTTCCTATCCATCTGTGGCCCTGTGAAACTAAAGGAACAAGTTATCTGCTTCCAACATATAATGATGGGTCAGGCACAGGGTAATAGTTTAAGGATATTCTGGCTCAAACAAGGAGAAAATGGTAGATAAAAATGGAGTCCCCAATCCAAAGCAGTTTGAAAATTCAGCTCGGCAACTTCCGCGAGGTTTCAAGGCCTGGAAATATTCTTCTGTGCCTCTTGGCTTTCTCTCTGATTATCCGTCTCTATGCTCTCTATCCCATTCTCTGAACTCCCTTTTTAAAATACCAAAATCAAAGACATAGCTCTTCCTAAAAACACTGATACGAAGTATACAGATAATTATCTCAGCTTTCAATTTTGTAAACTTGAAATTTTTTTCCTGTTAACATCAGGATGATGTGTAATTGACAGATGACATTGAGTTATGCTGACTATAACATCCTACCAGTTTAATAAATGAAAATGCTAAGTTCAGAGTTGTCTTTCCTCAAGGGCTTATGGAAAAGTGAAGTAGTTGTTCTATCAGGTATGTAGATGTATCTCACTGTAGGGTTTTTATTATGTTTCCTCAGTGACTAATGATGTGCTTATTTGTGCTTATTTGTTATTCATATATGTTCTTTGAGGACATGACTATTCAAGTTATTTGCCAATTTTTATTGAGTTGTTTACCTTTTCATTATTAAGTTGTAAGAGTTCTTAATATTGTTTAGATATAAGACCTTCGTCAGGTATAAATGGTTTTTATTAAGTTCTATTTATTGACATTTCAAGTTTTTTGCATTAAATTTAGGAAATGTTTGCCAAACACAAGGTCACTAAGATTTTTTTCCAATATTTTCTTTCAGAATTTCATGGCTTTACTCTCACATTTAGATCCATAATCCATTTGAAGTTAGTTTGTGTGCACTGCGAAGTATGTGTCAAGATTTATTTTTTTGCATGTGTTTGTTCAGCTATTCCAGTACCATTTGTTGAAAAAACAATTCCCCCATTGAACTGTCTTTGTACTTTTTTAAAAAAAATTGAAGTGTCGTTGATTTACAATGTTGTGTTAGTTTCAGGTGTACAGAGTAGTAATTCAATACTTTTGCAGATTATATTCCATTATAGATTACTACAAGATAATGGGTATAATTCCCTGAGCTATACAGTAAATCCTCATTGCTTATCTATTTTGTATGTAGTAGTTTGTACCTGTTAAACCCATACCCCCAGTTGGTTCCTCCCCCCTTCCCTCTCCCCTTTGGTAACCACAAGTTTGTTTTCTATGTCTGTGAGTCTATTTCTGCTTTGTATGTACATTTTTTGTTTTTAGAGTCCACGTATAAGTGATATCATAATATTGTCTTTCTCTGTCTGACTTATTTCACTAAGCATAATATTCTCTGGACCCATCCACATTGCTGCAGATGGCAGTATTTCATTTTTTTTTATGACTGAGTAATATTCCATTGTATAAATACCACATCTTAATCCAGTGGTCTATTGATGGGCACTTGGGCTGCTTACATGTCTTGGCTATTATAAATAGTACTGCTATGAACATTGGGGGTGCATGTATCTTCAAATTAGTGTTTTCATTTTTTCCAGGTATATACCCAGGAGTGGAATTGCTGGATCATATGGTAGCTGTATTTCTAGTTTTCTAAGGTACCTCCATACTGTTTTCCATAGTGATTGCACCAATTTACAATCCCAACAGCAAACGAGGGTTCCCTTTTCTCTACAACCTCTCCAACATCTGTTATTTCCAGACTTTTTGTTGATAACCGTTCTGACTGGTGTGAGGTCATACTTCATTGGGGTTTTGATTTGCATTTCTCTAATAATTAGTCATGTTGAGCATCTTTTCATGGTCTCTGCACCTTTTGATGAAGGTAATCAGCTATAAAATTTTTAGTTTTACTGAACCAAGCTAACCTACCAGACTTAACGGTTTACCCCTGTCCCAAAATGTGTAACATTCCACATATATGAAGGTCCTTTTAGTCCTAAAAACTCTATCAACTAAAGAATGTCTTTGATTTATCAAGCCATCTTCTTTAAAATGCCAGTAACTCTTGTAGAACTGAGGAGACTAGATAGAATTCACATCGGCAGTATCAGTTAGCTTAACCAGCCATATGGAGTCATCTGAACTGTTAGAATGACATTTTTGATGGAATGGGGGTGGGGGAAGGAAGTGAAAGGAGGAAAGGAAGGAGCTATTTGGCTTGTTAGAATGGAACGCTTTAAGGAAAAGTTCAGGCCTTGGTTGAGAGATTAGAGTAACAGAGGAGGAATGTGCCCCCAGGGGTAAGAAGATGAAAATAGGAGATAAAATGACATTTTATACAATTTTTCCTGTATTCGTATTGTTCTTTATTCAGGAAAACGTATAAACTTTAAAAATGCTTTCTACAACCCCCTTCAAGTTTGTTGTCAACTATCATCCACAGTTCCTGAGTCCTCAGATGCCAGTACTTCTTTCTCCTCCTTTCTGCGCTATGTGGCCTTAAATCTCAGAAAACCGAGCTCAGGCTAGTTAATACTCAGGTGAGGTCTTTCAGGGACATGTCGGTTAAAAAGATGCTTGTGGCTTTCAAAGTAATTCAACAGCTGTTTACAACATTATTTCCTTAGGGATGGTACATTTTTGAGTTATCAAAATGCTTTGGGCAGGGTTTTCTATGTTACATCATCATAAAACGTCATCTAATTCCTCAAAGATGTAATTATATGCAAAATAAGCTTAGTGCTAATATATTTTTTGAAACATCATCTTCTAAAATTTTAAGTGTGTATTTGGTTATCATGTTCTTTATTAACCAGACTATTATAATATATAGAATAATATGTCAAATATAAATTAGTTCCTAAAATGTGTGCATAGATGGGCATTTACTGTAACACTTTTACTCTCTCAGGAGTGATATTGCAGATATATTCTTGGTAGCAATCTGAAAATTAGCTTGGAGTTTATTTTTAAATGTGAGAATGTCTCATTTCTGCAACTAATTAATTCTGTTTAGTGAGGATACACATTGAAACACTGAATTTATTTATTCTGGTTTGTCATGTCTATATGTAGCCTAGCAGTCAAAGCTTTTCTAAACAGGACATTTTAAAACTGTATTCGTTTTACCACATTTTATGATATAGCACAAAAAATTACTACAGAATGTTTTCAGAGGATCCATAAATGAAATACTGAGGCACTTGCCTGAGGAGATCAGTAATCAGTATTTTATGTGCTACATTGGTCTGTTCATCATCTACTATGTTTGAGGCATGTGGTTGATATTGTATTTGGTACAGTGCAAAGCTCTCTCTGCATTATGTTAAAAATGATCCCTGCACCAAGGGACTAGCCTAATTCAGGTGTTTAATACCAATCCCCTTCCCTTGTCATTCTCCTTTCAGTCAGATAGATAGATAGATAGATAGATAGATAGATAGATAGATAGATAGATGTATAGATACATTTTATTATTGAAGGAACCTTTCCATACAGCCTCACTAAATCTTTTATTACCCTCCTAAAAATCCCCTCCAAGGACTCTATTCTTTGTACAGAAGGAAGCCAAAACTCCTTAGCCTGACATTCAAGGCAACTGCATTATCTCTTGTGTATTCTACGCTGTATAACAATTGAGAAAACTTAATGTATGGAGCCTTTTTAAACATTTTTACCTTGCTACCCTCAACTACTGGTATGTTATAAAATAGAGCTATATTCCACTTGTATTACAACTTGGATAGACAGAAAAATTGTAGTTTCTTTACTGTCTTTATCAAGCCCAGGTCTTTTTCACAAGCTCTGAGAATCTGGGTATCAGGAAAAAACACGAGCTCTTCTTATTACTATTTGATCTGATGAAATGACTGTGACAGACCTTGTAGTTAGGCGATAGTCCTTCTTGGACACTAATTCTCAGACTCAGATGGCGAAGTGCTGCCTGTCACCCAAGGTCTCTCGGGAGGATGGTGTACAGGGGTATGGAGGAAGGAAGACGTGTGATCTCCTGTCACTGTGAATGACTGTCTTCATATCCAAGCCATACCTTAGAGTGTCCTTGGGCTCCTAGAGTCTTCAGTAGAATTATGATGCCATTAAAATATCTCATTTTCTCTCAAGGCCTTGATGATCCGACCTCAACTCCCAAATCCCTGGTGCTTAGTTACACTAGGATCTGGCTCTCCCCCTCAAGAAACTCTTAGCCCACATAGTCCGCCTGTAGTACCACTTCGCCTCTTCTGGTAGGTTACCTGGCTGACACTCTTGACTATCTTTCACTTCTTTTCTCAAGGAGGACAAGAACTTCTGGTAATTTTAGTCAACTCAGTGTGTTGAGTGGAGACACCTGTGTACGTTGTGAGCTGATGTCCAGGTTCTGTTTACCTAGTTTCTCACTGTGTCACCAGGTTTCTTTGGTGAGACCTAGTCCCGGGTTGATATACAGACCATCTATATGGTAGCCTCCTCTAACTTTTCCAGGTGAGATGTGGGTCATTCTACCCACAGTAACCTCTTCTTGTTATCCACTTTTCCATGCTCTGGGGCTTTAAAGCAACTGAGAGGGAGACGGTATCAAGGCCTGAGATTTTATCTCACAAGTTAACGAGGTAGCCTATTACTGTTTCATAGGTGCTGGCGGAAGACACGAGATCCCTAGATCAGGGACAAAGGACTTATTATTCTTAACTCAGAAAGTAGCATGAGTATGATGTTGGCACTGGTTTCTCTTGCCCCCAGGTTCCATGGAGGTGACAAATTGCTCCTCCGGTAAATACTGAGTACATGTTGGGTTTGAGTCACAGCTGAAAGGCATTGATTTTGGGAAACGTGCTGCTTTTAATTTTAAGCTTTGTTTTTTGCTCTAGAGGGATACATTGCATCATCCCTTAAGGTTGCTTGCTGCCAATCCCACCCTGAGAAATGATGCAGGTAAGAAACGTCAAGGCTTTGAATACTTGCCACATTTAGCAAGAACATGCAGGGGGTCTTCTGTCCCATGGCAGAGTGCCTCTCCCAACAGAAGGTTCATATACATTCCTCACACTTAGCCTCTCCTACCGCTCACTCCTGTCCACACTTCTCCAGACCAGGAAGGATGAGGTTTTCTTTTTCTTACCCTACATAACATCCTTCTTTCTCATCACTGCCTAATGCTAGGACATCATAGTGGATAGGAGCAGCTCTCCTACACTACGGAAGATCTCAGATGTCCCTTCACATCTAGCACTTGACAAATTCAGTAGGAGCTAAGTCGGTTCAGGTCCTCTGGGAAACAGACACCAGGATGGAATTAGAAATGCAAGAGAATCTTTGGAGGCAATGCCTGTGAAAAATAAAGATGAGAGAGAGGAGAAGTAGCCAGGTGAATACTTTAAGAGTATTATACAGGTCTGACACCTATAGGAGGAGATGGGGGAAGGAAGGAATATTTGGGATGAAGAATCTCTGAATGTGATGTAACTCTGAGGAAGTGGTAGGCAGCCCAATTGGTAGTTCCCCATTGGGAAGGAATGACCAGATCTGAGTGTCCTTGCTACACTCAGTCATCGAGTTGCCCTGGGACTGGGCTTCAGCTAGGGGCCATCAGCTGCCTGTACTCTTTGCAGCTGGTTCTCTCTTACAGGGAGTTCTGAGCAGTGTACTTTCTTGGCTGCCACAGGGACCAAAGGCATTATCCATCTTGTCTCTTTATAATGGCTTGTTTTAAAGCCTGTCATCAAACTAAAGAGCTCAAATAACCCCCTTGTCTGCCTTGGAGCCATGATTGGCTTGTACTGGGAGGCAGAAGATTGCAATGGGGGAAATTAGAACATATACTTTAATTTTTCAAAAATATTCCCATTGCAGATATTCTTTTATGTCTTAAGATGTTGAAACTTATCCTTTTCAAAGCTGTTTTCAAGACATGTGTTCTCCATAAAGCTCTCCCAGAATTAATCTCTAACTACTAAGTGTATGTTTACATTACAGTATGAATAATCAAAATAAATGCTAATGGCATGACTAAAACCCACTCATTTTTATTTCATGTTCAAGGCTTCCCTACCTTCATAAAGGAAGCTCTAATGAAGTCAACCACCTGCAGCTCTAGACCTGCCTCAGTCTGTGAACAGATCCTCACAGAAGTAGGAATTTTGTTAGCACCCTCTGTCCCACTTTCTTAAAATCAGGTCAGTTCCCGCATATGGGATCTGTGGCCCAGATGCAGCCTATGCACCATGGGTGTTTTTTTGTTCATATATATATATATATTCATTTAACTCATGTGTAGAATCTACCGGAATTACACAATTCATATTTCATAGGTCCTACAAACATACGTATTTTGTTCTTAGCAGAACAGTGGGAATACACACACAAAAAAACTCATCTATTTTTTTCTTAAATGAATCAAAACAGTTGATTTTTAAGCAGATACATAAACATATATATGCATATAATATATAAAGTCAACATTTTAATATGATTCAAAACTGTATACCCACTTTACTGAGAGGTTTTATCATAAATAAATGTTCAATTATGTCAGATGCTTTTTCTGCATCTATTGAGCTGATCATATGATTTTTAATCTTCATTTTGTTAGTGTGGTATATCACATTGACAGGTTTACAAAAGTTGGACCATCCTTGTATTTCTGGAACAAATTCCATTTGATCATGGTGTATGATCCTTTCAACATTATGATTGAATTTGGTTTTCTAATATTTTGCTGAGGATTTTTGCATCTATGTTTATCAGAAATGTTGGCCTGTGATTTTCTTTTCTAATGGTGTCCTTGTCTGATTTTGATATCAGAGTAATGCTGGCCTCGTAAAATGAGTTTGGAAGAGTGCCCTCCTCTTCTCGTTCTTGGAATAGTTTGAGAAGGATTGCTATTAATTCTTTGAATGTTTGGTAGAATTTACCAGTGAAGCCTCTGGTCTTGGACTTGGTTGGGATTTTTTTTTTTAATTGAAGTGTCATTGATTGACAGTATTGTGTACAGCAAAGTGATTCGAGATATATATATTCTTTTTGATTCTTTTCCATTAGAGGTTATTAAAATATATTGAATATAGTTCCAGTGCATATAATAAATCCTTGTTGTTTATATGATATTTTAAATATGGTAGTCTGTATCTGTTCATCTCATACTGTATCTGTTAATCTCATACTCCTAATTTATCCCTCCCCCCTTCCCCTTTGGTAACCACAAGTTTGTTTTCTATGTTAGTCTGTTTCTGTTTTGCAAATAAGTTCATTTGTACTAATTTTTAGATTCCACACATAAGTAATATCATGTAACATTTGTCTTTCTCTGTCTGACTTGCTTCACTTAGTATGATAATCTCTACATCCGTCCATGTTGCTGCAAATGGCATTATTTCATTCTTTTTTATGGCTGAGTAATATTCCACTCTGTGTGTGTGTGTGTGTGTGTGTGTGTGTGTGTGTGTGTGTGTGTATACCACATCTTTATCAATCCACTTTTTTGATTACTGATTCAGTCTTCTTACTAGTAATCTGTTCACATTTTCTATTTCATCATGATTCGGTCTTGGTAGGTTATATGTTTCTAGAAATTTATCCATTTTTTTCTAGGTTGTCCAACTTTTTGGTGTATAATTACTCATAATGGTCTCTTATGATTCTTTGTATTTCTGTGGTATCAGTTGTAATATCATTTAGTTCATTTCTGATTTTATTTATTTGAATCCTCTCTGTCTTTTTTCTTGGTGAGTCTAGATGAAGTTTTATCAATTTTGTGTATCTTTTTCACAGAACCAGCTCTTAGCTTTATTGATCTTTTCTATTGTCTTTTTAGTTTCTGTTTCATTTATTTCTGCTCCAATCTTTGTTATTTCCTTTCTTCTACTCACTTTGTGCATTGTTCTCTTTTTAATTCCTTGAGGTGTAAAGTTAGATTGTTTATTTGAAACTTTTATTGTTTCTTGAGGTAGGCATTTATTGCCATGAACTTTTGTCATGGAAGTGCTTTTGCTATATCCCACAGATTTTGGTATATTTCCATTTTTGTTTGTCTCAAGGTATTTTTTGATTTCTTCTTTGACCCACTGGTTGTTCAGTAACATGTTGTTTACTCTCCATACATTTGTGAATTTTCCAGTTTTCTTCATGTAATTAATTACTTGTTTCATACAATTGTGGTCAGAAAATATTCTTGCTATGATTTCAGTTCCCTTAAATTTATTGACTTGTTTTGTGGCCTAAAATATAATCTTATCCTGGGAAATGTTCCATGTGCACTTGAGAAGAATGTGTATTCTATTGCTTTTGGGTGGAGTGTTCTATATATATCTGTTACGTACATTTGTCTAACATGTCATTTAAGGCTGATGCTTCCTCACTGATTTTCTGTCTGGATGATCTATCCATTGATATAAGTGGGGTAGTAAAATCAACTACTATTGCCATCTATTTTTCCCTTTAGTTCTGTTAATATTTACTTTAAATATTTAGATGCTCCTATGTTGGGTGCATAAATATTTACAAATGTTATATCCTCTTGTTGAAATGACCATTTCATATCTATGTAACACTCATCTTTGTCTTTTATTACAGTCTTGTTTTAAAGTCTATTTTGTGTGATATAGTTATGGCTACTCCAGCTTTCTTTTGGTTTCTGTTTGAATCGAATATCCTTTTCCAACCCTTCATTTTCAGTCTGTGTCTTCTTACATCTACAGTGAGTCTCATGTAGGCAGCATATACATGCTTCTTGTTTTTTTAAATCTCTTTAACCACTCTTTGTCTTTGATTATAGAATTTAGTCCATTTAGATTTAAAGTAATCATTAATAAGTATGTACTTATTGCCATTTTGTTAATTGTTTACTAGCTATTTTTGTAGTTCCTTTCTGTTTCTTTTTCTCTTGCTCTCTTCCTTTGTGGTTTGTTGACTTTATTTAGTGGTATACTTATACTTCTTTCTTGTCATCTTTTGTGTATTTACTGTAGATTTTTGGTTTGTGGTTATCACGAGGCTTACATATAATACCTTATATCTGTAACAGTCTGTTTTAAGTTAATAATAAGTTAAATTTGATCCCATTCTATATCTTAACATCTTTACTCTCCCCCTGCCATGTTTTACATCTTTGATGTTTCATTTTACATGTGTGTCCCTTAACTACTTACTGTAATCTTAGTTATTTTTACCACTTTTGTCTTTTAATCTTTATACTAGTTTTATGCATGCTTAATCCCCTACCTTTACTATAGATTTACCTTTCCAGTGAGATTTATTCTTTTATATGTTTCTTAGTTACCAATTAATGTCCTTTCTTTTCATTAAAGAAGTCCTTTTAACATTTCTTGTAAGGCAGGTTTAGTGGTGATGAACTCCCTTAGTTTTTACTTTTCTGGAAAACTCCCTCTCCTTCAATTCTGAATGACAGCTTTGTCAGGCAGAGTATTATTGGATGGAATTTTTTTGGGGCACTTTGAATATGTCGTGCTACTCTCTTCTGGCCTATGAAGTTTCTGCTGAAAAATCTGCTGATAGTCTTATGGGGGTTCCCTTGTACATAATAAGTTGTTTCTCTCTTTTTCTCTCTCTCCCTCCATCTCCCACCATTTCACCCTCCGATTCTCTTTTACTTTCAATCATACCACAGATCCTCTGAGTTAGGGTTAAGTGCTAGTTATCTGTATAACCAATGTGGAAAAATCATTCAGAACACTGTGGCATTGAAATCATTCAATCATACCACAGATCCTTGGAGTTAGGGTTAACTGCTAGTTATCTGTATAACCAATGTGGAAAAATCATTCAGAACACTGTGGCATAAATTTCTATTTGAAAATACTGAGTATTAGAAAGCGCTGAAGGAATGTTCTGTCTCAGGAGAAAACAGTGGCAATTTGTAGCCTTTAGCAAAAGAAGTGAGCCTAACTCAGCTACTCTCAAGAATTGTCAGGGAAAAATGTTTCTCAAAAATGGTTGTCCTCTAAAAAGCAGAAGTGGTTCCTTTTGTGGATTAGTAGCCATTGAAATGGAAAGGAAGATCTAAGGGATAAGCCCAGCTTAGATCTTATCCCTTAGACGGATGAGGTGAGAGGACCAGCTCTGGAGTGCAAGGACATAAAAGGGACTCAGGAAATTCTCAATCCTTCTGGTCTCTTATACCTTGAAGTTTATGTCTTTGCTCTCCAATTCCCTATACGTCCAGTCCAAATCCCTGGGCTTCTCATCCACCTCCTATAGCCTAATTCCTGCTCACTTATCATGCCTCATGCTTCAGCCAGTTACTGGAACTGCCTAACCTGATGTAGGCATCTGACGTCCTCTTTATCTCCGTGTTAGACCCTTTACACTTTGCCCCTAATAATCTATCAGGGCTCACCACTTAAGCACAAATCATAAACTGCTACTGAGCACACTGCCTTGTTTTTTAATTGGACAACAGCTACAGCATTGAACTCTCCTATAACTATGTCCCAGTAATACTGATGATCCTGAGCTTTATGTAACCAGTTGGGTTGTCTGCCTGCCCTCATGGTGGCCGTCTTTGCTCTAGTAAGCAGGTCTCCATTTGGCTTCCTACTCTTCTCTACTGTTTCCATTTATGCCAAGGTCATGGATTATTTCACATCTATGTAATCTTCCCCAACTCTTAAAAGAAAAATAGATGGGGTTTTGAGAGAGAAATGAGATACGGGAAAAAGATAGCAAAAGTGCAAAGGGCAAAATGAATTCAAGAGACTGCGAATAATTCATTGTAACCATTGCAGCCAGAATGGTTTCTGGAGCATTTATTTAGCAAAGCAGGTATGGCTGCAGTAGAAGTTAAACCGTTGCTTTTCACTGGGGAAGGAGCCAGTGCTAGACATTGCTGATCAATTGCAATTACCATTCTTCTTCCTCATTATAATAGAATCCTTTCCCTCACACCTGGACACAGAGCCACCAACCTAAACTCCCTTGCAGCTAGGCAGAGACATGTGACTACACGCAATTCAAATGAATCATATCTGCAATTAGTGGGGAAAGTCCCTTACAAAGGAAGTTTTTGTCTTTTCTCTTGTTTTTGTGCTGGCAGAGAATAGTGAACATTGGACCTGATGCCTTGGAATTCATGTCTAAAAGAGAAAGACCACCCCATCAGTCCTAGATCTTTGAGCTTTTATGTAAGAAAGCAATAAACTTTTATCTTACTTAGGTCTCTGCTTTGAGGTTTTTTGTATTTATTTTTTTTTGCGGTACGGGGGCCTCTCACTATTGTGGCCAATCCCGTTGCGGAGCACAGGCTCCGGACACGCAGGCTCAGCGGCCATGGCTCACGGGCCCAGCTGCTCCGCGACATGTGGGATCTTCCCGGACCGGGGCACGAACCCGTGTCCCCTGCATTGGCAGGCGGACTCTCAACCACTGTGCCACCAGGGAAGCCCCTGAGGTTTTATTTTTACACCTAGTTATGTCCTTATTAACAAAGAGCTTTGGAGTAAATTTTGATTAAAAAAACTTAAGGTTGCTATGCCAAAAATAATAGCGCCAATCAAATGAAGGTTGTCATGAAACATAGTGAAGCCCTAACTTACACTGATACCAGGATGACTCTCACAGTTTCTCTGGTCACAGTGCTTTTTCTGCCCAATGTCATATTAGCATAAATACATCCAGCAGAGACATCTCTTCCTCCTTTTCACTGAGCTTGATGGATGGTATCTTTTAGAAAATTAATTGGCTTTGGAATGTTAATATTGCCTTTCAGTATCAGTGTTCAGCAGTAGGGCAAGCAGACAGCCATGTTTTTGAAATGATATTTGACCTGAAACAAGACACCTCTTTTATATTCCGGCCAGATGAATGTAGCTTTTCCTCTAAGCATTTTAATCCAGACATTGCTAATGTTCATATGATCCCTAGAAGAGACAGAAAACTAGAGTCTTCCGATATTTTTTGTTTTGTTTTGTTTTGCGGTACGCGGGCCTCTCACTGTTGTGGCCTCTCCCATTGCGGAGCACAGGCTCCGGACGCGCAGGCTCAGCGGCCATGGCTCACGGGCCCAGCCGCTCCACGGCATGTGGGATCTTCCCAGACCGGGGCACGAACCCGTGTCCCCTGCATCGGCAGGCGGACTCTCAACCACTGCGCCACCAGGGAAGCCCAGAGTCTTCCAATATTTTAACTCTTTGTCCAGGCAAATTGTTTCTTCAGGAGTTGTCACGTAGAAAATGGCAGAGCAGTAGATACAAAGAAATTCAATTTTCCTAGGAGATTTGGTAGATGAGGCCTTCTTCCCAGCAAAGGAGGTTGTGTGAAGAGTGCTGTCAGAAGCTCTTTATCAGTGGTTCACACTTACAATGAGCAAGGCCCTGTACAAGCATTATCTCCTCTAATGTTTCCAGCAATCTTAAGAGGAAGGACTCTTTACTACCCATTTTACAGATGAGGACTCTGGTTTAGCAAGGTTCAGGGATCTGCCCAAGGTCATAGGAAGTGGTAAAGCTGGTATTCAAATCCAGTGCAACTGACTTCACAGCACTGGTTTAACCTACCCACTCTGCTCCCTCAACATTTTATGGCTCATATGAGGAGTTGTCAACAGCTAATCTTTACCTCTCAGTGTTGCATGGAATCAGCCTTAAAGCCATTGGGTAATAATCCACCATCTGTGAGCAGTTGACTTGATACGGCACAGCAGTAAAGCAATTTTCGTCAGGGTGCTACTATTCCTGACCCTGGAAAGGCAATGACGAGAAGAAAATACATGCACAGTATAATCAAAGTTTGATAGATGTTTCTGAGATTAAAGCTATGTGCGGTTTCTAAAAATATCTGAGCCTAACCTATCATTTCATTAGTTGTAAACCCGGGTGATGTTTCTTAATGAAAATCTTGCCAAATCCAGTTTTAGGATCATTTTCCTCTCCTTTGAAAATTTTCTCTTTTAAAGTTTTCAAATAGAAATCTTCATACACCTCTTCTAAATATATTATACCACTTCTTTCCCGTTTAGAGATCACTTAAATTTGAAATAGAAGGAAAACCTGGAATGACCTGAGCACAAGAACAAGGGCTGCCCTCATTTCAATGTGATTTAATCAGTGGGTCTGGCTGTGAATTTTTCGAGTGAGTAGGCTCTGTAATGAGCCGCTTATTTTTCTAGTTATCATAATAGAAAGGGCATGAACCAGAAACTGGTTCCAGAAGAGTGCCTCGTGACTGTCGGATAGGAGGAGTTGCTTTGCAGAACTCGCTTGTGACTCAGCTCTGTGAAATTCACCAGCATCCTTCTCCTAGATAAAGACTTAAGTGACAGCATGAGAAATCTGTTCAAGTCTCTCAGTGGAGAAGGAAGATTCTGAGAGCTGAACTTTCTCCTTCTACTGAAAGGATGCTGACTGCTGATCTAGATAAGAATGGGTGGAAGTGCTCTGGTTTTTTTATGAAACTGAAATGAACACAATTTATGGTCCTGTAGATTTCTATGAGATAAAAAGCTTCTTTGGCTTCACGTGTGGCTCCCAGCGCATGTGATTTCTCTCTTCTCTGAGCTGTAGGAATTTGGTTGTGCTTTCTCGATGGGACTAAGCATACTGCGCCATAACATGCCTCAAAATATAGTTACTCTATGTCAATAATTTTTACGTTCTTTATTAAATTCAGTTTCTCAGAGGGTTCTGGGTCCTACTTACATTTGTATTTCCCTGAGATTAGTGTTTTGCACATAGATGTAAGTATACTTATTGAATAATGAGGGGGAATGATTCCTCTCTTTCTTTTAGATATTTTGAAGAATTTTCCCTTTAGTTGTCCAGTGTTATTCTTTTGCTCCCTGGTCACAGACTGCTTAATGAAATTCTTTGTATTTGATCATTTGTGACCTATAAAAGCAACAATGTCTATGGTTCAACTTAAATTTTCCACAAATCAGAATACTCAAACTATTAAATGAAAGTTACATTAATATACAGTTCATATTAGGTTAAGTTTATTACATTTAAAACCCCATATTTGAATTTCTGTGATTAGAGCCTCAGAACATAGGTCCCTGGATGTACTTTTCAATATTTTAGAGTCTAAATGCATAAACTCACGAAAGAAATCTTTTTTATGTCTTCTTGGTCTGTGTTCCACAGTGTAAGACTGTACTAGTTGCCACGCAGACTTATTTATATGTTACTCTGAGAAATTTATAAAAACAGATGTAGCTTGAATGCAAGTGATGATGGTAAGAATTATTTTACTTTTGGTTAGTAGATTGCATAAATATTAAAATTCATAACTCTATTGCATTATAAAATATAAAATATTTACCCATGCACTTAACAAGCATTGCCTAAATGCCCAGCATGGTCTGGGGGAAGGGGGAGCAGAGAACACTGAGTGTGGGGCTGCAGACATAAATGAGATGCTCTATATCCTCTCAAGGAATTTGTAAAAAGATGAACAACATCTTTTCATAGTTCTGTCCCTTACATTCTTACGTTATGGAATCAATCATCCTTTAATGATTTAAGCCCTAATTTGTTGGATAAAAGAACGGCCTTTCATCTATTATTACAACTTACCTTGTAAGTAATTGTGACATAAACTCTGTACGTTATTCTAAGACTTAAGTTGCATCATTAGGTCCAAATCTTTCACTTTAAAGCCTGGGTCTAAGTGAGGGAAATTCTTTAGGAACCCAATGCTGCTTTTACTCGAAGGTGCCTTTAAGAAAGCAAAACTCTAAGGCAATAGTTCACAGAGAAATACTAATTAGTGCTAATTCACTCTTACTGCCTCCTCTTCAAAGCTATTTAAAAGAGCTATTAAATAAACCTGTGAACAACCCCAGCTATAAGTAGCGGGGGGGTTGGAGGGCTTTGTGCAGTAGGTCTGATGTATTGGCATGGCTGGCAAGTGAGCCTGTTACCAGGCAGGAGGGAGTTTGTTATAGTTCCATGGTGGTGTGGTAGGCTGCTTCTAAATGGCTCCCAATGACCCCTGCCTCGTGGAATTGACACCCTTGTGCAACCGCTCCTTTAGTGACTTGCTTCTAAAGAAGAGAATACAGCAAAAGTGATGCCACTCCCGAGATTAGGTTATGAAAAATGGCGATCCTCCCTCTCTTGATCTCTCGCCTGCATACTCTGCTGAGGCCAGCAGCCATAGTGAGCTGCCCTTTGGAGATGAGCAAGTAGTAAGGGACTGAGGGCAGCCTGGAGACTGCAGTCAGTGAATTATTCCACGGGGAGCTGAATCCTGCCAACAACTGTGTGTGAGAGGTTGGGCGTGGATCCTGTCCCAGTTCAACCTTGAGATGACTACAGCCTTCGACGACACCATCACTGTAGCCTGTGACAGACCCTGAGTCAGAGGAAACACCTAAGTTGTGCTGGATCCTTCACCCAAACTGTGAGTTCACAAATATGGGTTAAACTACTACATTTCAGGGTGATTTATTACACAGCAAGAGATAACTGATACAAATTCCTGTTTCCTTGGAATTTGTAAAAGTAAAGGTTTTAGCTATGAAATAAGATGGTGGAGAGAAATAGGAAAGAAAGAAAATTAGGATGGCTGAGTCACATGAGGGCAGATTAGACTCGTCACCATAGGCATCTTTTTTTTCTCAACCAAGATTTTGAGAGTGAAGTGAAATAAATGAGTACAACAAAAGGAAGTAAGGGTTTTGTAACAGTTGAATCAGAACAACTCCAGAGATGAGGTTAATCGTGGTGGGAAATCTTTTTTATTGTGGCATCAACACAGTATTTATGAACACAATCACCAAATGGCAATTATAATTAACTTTTAAGACATGCAAAGACTAATCAAATTATAAACATAACATACATATGCATACACATCTTGATGACCCACTAGGTAGGGGAACTTCGGAAAGTTATTTTACTACCCTAAGCTCTGTTTCTGTACGTTTAATGGGTAGACTGTACTACGAACCCCCTAGGATTGCAGAAATGAGAACATGTACGCAAATCACCCAGCGCAGTACCTGGTACAAGGGAGTTGGCTCCTCCCTGTATGGTCTAATTTTGCTCTTTCATCATATAGATAGAGTGTAAGAGTCCCCTTCAGTGATTGTGACCACTCAGTATTAACTTGAATAATGCTGGCCCAAGTGCTCACAGGTGTTTTGAGAGAGGTCATGAGGGAGGCTGGTCTGTCTGAGCCCTGAGGCTTTTACCTTAATGCATTCTGTAGAGAGAGATTTTCTAATCAAATTAGATTTCTAATTTGCCTTCCAAGTTTGGAATTTGGAGTTCACATTGCAGAAGTGAAATCCATTTTAACACCCACTTTTCAACACATACATACATCTAAGTCTGACGTGCTATATCTTACTTGAATTCTGCTGAATTTTCTGTTGGAGGCTGCCTGAAACAGGATTATTTTTTTCCAAATAATCATGGAGGCCCTTTCTTCCTCCCTCCCTTTCTTCCTTCCTTCCCTCCTCTCTCTCTCTGTCTTTTAGGATTAGTGTCTGAAATACCAGTTAATAAATATTTTACTTTTTTTCCTACATTACTTTTTTTTTTCTCTCATCTGGCATCATATTTTGACCTAGATTATCAATCTTTCAAAATGGTCATGTGGCGTTTTGAAGCAGCCAATGCCAGGAATCTAAGTAAGGGAGGACAAAGCTATTAGCAAATGAAACACACCTTCTTCCTGAAAAATGGCAGTCCTAGGATTACTAATTATTCTCCACCTATCATATATAACAGTTGGAAAGCAACAAAAACCAGCTGTGTGTAATTTAAGTTGAAAGTGAGTTGATTAGAAGGCTATGGAGGCACTCAGGACGGAAGGGAGAGCTAGAAAACAAGCTTGAAAGGGAAAGAACTTTTCACCTAGAGAAAGTCTCCAAAGCAAGAACCACTGGATAGTCTAGTTCAGGCACCACTCCTGAAACAGGTAAATAAGTGAACAAAGTTTTTTTGTTCTTGATTTTTTCTCCATTTGTGACATTTTACTTAAATTTCAAAGTCTCAGAATCTGATTGGGGGAGCATAGGTCAGCTGGGCATGCCTATTTGTATGAGTGAAGCAAAATAAATGATGAAAGAAAGAGACTCCTGGTACCCTTAAGCTTCTGAAGGAGAGGGCAGAGCGTCCTAACCCTAACTCACTTTCACAGCTGCACATGCTGTGAAAAACATAATTTCCCAGGAAAATCTCGGGGTGCTAGTGGGAAGTAGAAATGGATGCTGGATGACTTAAAATGACAAATATTGGGGCTTCCCTCGTGGCGCAGTGGTTGAGAGTCCTCCTGCCGATGCAGGGGACAGGGGTTCATGCCCCGGCCCGGGAAGATCCCACATGCCGCGGAGCGGCTGGGCCCGTGAGCCATGGCCGCTGAGCCTGCGCGTCCGGAGCCTGTCCTCCGCAACGGGAGAGGCCGCAACGGTGAGAGGCCCCCGTACCGCAAAAAAAAAAAAAAAAAAAAAGACAAATATTGACCACACATGTTTTTTAAACAGCCAGTTGACAGAAAGCAACCCACTTGAACTTCATGTAAGGTCCAGGCTGTGAAACCCTACGCCTCATCCTCGGGTCTGGGGAGAAGCATTATTTCGTGGTGGCTTAGACCACAGACTCTATAGCCAGACTGAACGGATTCAAACCCCAGCTCTGTAGCTTAGTAACTATCAAACTTTGGCATATTGTCTAAGCTTTCTGTACCTTAGTTTCCTTATCTGCAAAAGGACATAGTAACAGTACCTACCTGAAACTGATGCCATAATGATTACTTGTGTTATTCTATACGCAACAGTAACTTTCAATTAGTGTTACTATTAAAATGGAAGAGTGTAGGATTAAAACATCTAGAGTCATGAGCTCCAGGATGAGGCAATTAGGCTGATTGGTAGTCAACTAGGTTATTATTCATTGGGCTAAACTCACAAGTAATCAAACTGCAGGAGAGCGAGGCAGGAACAAAACTTAGGTGCCATAGATACCTGGGACCAGGACCCGATGTGAGAATGACAGCAGGCACGTGAGAAACAGGACATAGTGTGAAGGACAAGGCAAAACACTAGGCCATAAGGCGTTGCAAATAGGAACCAAGAGGTTTACAGGAGCACTGAGGAAGGCAAAGCAGAAAAAACAGATGCGTGGACTATCAGGGAATATTTTTCTGAATAATTCTCCTGTCTCTGTCAAGAGCGTCTCATATTTCTATCACTAATGCTAATAAAACCTAGGTTTTAGGAAAGAGATAGTGGGCTGAGCCACCTGCAAAAAGGGGGACATGATTAAACCTAGAAATAGGGATTGTGGGGATGAGTGACACGTTAGCATTGAGGTATCTACGCCTATCAATTAAAAATAATGATGATACCACTACCACTAATGATAATAGCAATAATGATAACATTTATTTAGCTTTTGCTAGGTGCCTGGCACTGTGCTAAGTGCTTTATATCCACTATGTCACTTAATTCTCATGACCAATCTTTGAGGTAATTACTAGAAAATAAAATCCCAAAGGACACACAGTTTGGCTCCTTCACTATTCTGTCCACAGCTCAGAATAGGAGCTGGTACATAAGAGGTATTTCCAAAGTGTTGGATGGGCCCCGATTAAAGAACAAAATGAGGTGTTGATGGTCCAAAGTAACTTGCTCAAGTCAAATAATGGTATATTACAGAGTTAAGGTTCAAAGTCAGGGAGTTTGACTCCAGAGCCCACAATTAAACTCTATAGTTTCTACCCAACACCCACCAGTCTCCAAAGCATCACCCAAGCTAGTTTTTTACTTGTTATTCCCTCATTGCTGTAATTCCTCATGTGATCAGAGTGAAATAGATTGTTATAACGAGGGGAAAAGAGTCAATGATGGGGCTTCCCTGGTGGCGCAGTGGTTGAGAGTCCGCCTGCCAATGCAGGGGACACGGGTTCGTGCCCCGGGCAGGGAGGATCCCACATGCCGTGGAGCAGCTGGGCCCGTGAGCCATGGCCGCTGAGCCTGCGCGTCCAGAGCCTGCGCGTCCAGAGCCTGTGCTCCGCAACGGGAGAGACCACAGTAGTGAGAGGCCCGTGTACCACACACACAAAAAAAAGAGTCAATGATGAAACTTTATTTTGAGACTGTATTAGTATTAGGCAAACATAAGCACTTTGAACCAATTATGTACCAGACATTGTACTAATTGGATGATAAAAATATCAAGATAGGTCTCTAAACTCGAAGGATCCACATTCTGTTGGGAAAGACAGGGATATAAACAAGCTTAAAATAATCTACTAAGTACAGAAATCAAGGTGTTGGATTTTTTTTTAAGTCCAGCTGGTTCCAACAGCAATGCACTCACTGTGTGTGGGACACACCAGACGTGCAGGAGTAATAGGAGTGAGACAAGAAAAGTAGCTGATCTGACAGAAGATGTAAGAAGGGCTTTAATGTGATGCCAAGGAGACTACACTTTATTTTGTCAAATGTGAGGAGACAGCAGGATTACTATGTTAAGTAATAATTCTGGTGGTTGGATCACAGTAGAGAAAGATGGGCAATAAAAGGCCCAAGCAGTAGAGGAGGGCAGAGGTGAACAGGGCCTGCAATGAGGCTGTAGCAGTGGATCCATGCACAGTCAACAGGATTTAGTGTCTGATTGAATTTCAGCATGAGGACAGCTAGAACGAAACACGACACTGAAGTTTCTCACTGAGGTAAGTGGGTAGATGGTAACACTATTAATCCTAGGAACAAAAATAAATAGAAAAAGCAGTTTAGTCCAGCATAGGGAGAAAAAAACTGAACTTAGATCCATACATGTAAAGGACTAAAAAATGTGAAGAATGAACTTAGGTATACATAATGGTGCAAAATCACATATTGTTGTTACATGGTATTATAAGTGGGAAGTAATCCTATTAATTCAGCAGGGTTCTTTTTTTAAAGTTATTTTTTAAGAAGTTAGTTCCAGGGCTGTAAGTGAATGTAATATAGTTTACTGGGTGGTACTTTAACAGAAAACCTCTCTTCCTCTGGCTGCTTTTTCTTTATCTTCCAGAAATAATTGTAGCTCTGTTTATAATCTACCAGACACAGTCTGAGTTTACAGTACTTAATGTTGAAGTTAGTGGCCAGGGCACATGTGGATAAGTCTTTGAGAAGATAATTTTCTCATATGAAACATCATTTTCAACTTATAAATGTAACTTTTTAACTTGAAAGAGAATAGCCCTAAGACAGAGGAAAACTTACTTTAGCGCAGCATTAATCAGGAAAAAAAGCAAGAAATCTAGATATTGTGAAGACATGACTGTCAGGCTGTGGTGTCTGCAATTTGTTAGAATGAAGAGAATTAGAATGTTGAAGACTGTCCATAGTCAATGGACTCTTCAGGCTTTATTGGTTGACTAGACTTACTAGGATATGTAAACTGCTAAGTCGTCTCTTCCGTAATTGCTCAGCCAACAAGATATTCTATTTTTTCCTTCCAACGTTTTTAAGGTTTAATTGATAGGCCAAAAAATTGCATATAATTAATGTATACAATTGAGTGAATTTGGACGTAAGTATAAATTCATTAATTACCTGGATTGTGGTGGTAGTAATACAGCCATCACCTCCAAGAGTTTCCTTGCATCCCTTTGGTTTTTATTTTTGTTTTTTTGTAGTATAAGGACACTTCATGAGATCTACTCTCTTAACAAAATTTTAAATACACAGTACCTTATTGTTAACTACAGGCACTGTGTCCTACAGCAGGTCTTTGGAACTTGTGTAACTATAACTTTCTATCATTGAACAACAACTCCCCTTACCTCCTTCCCCCCATCATCTGGTGACCATCATTCCACTGTCAATTCTATACTTTTGCCTATTTTATATTCTTTAAAGTTTAAGTATCTATAAACACAGTTAGATACTTTAAATTTGAGGAAAGTAAGGTACTTGATGGTATTTCCTTTCAAAAGACATAAGATAATTGCATTTTTTGTGTCTGTATCTGAAAAATGGGTAAATAGAGATTTTCATGTTTGAATTTATATTTTTGTTTGAGATATACACAGTTTAGGCCTTGATATATGTATCACAGAATCCAAAGCTTTTCATTTCTTCTGCTTTTTCATGGCCATTGAACAGACCTAACAGATACATTCATATTCCTGAAGGGTATAATTAAGAGAAATATCTGGCAAAAGTTACATCCATTAAATTGTTTGTCTCTTTTATGGTGGAGCTATTTCCAGTTTGTGTAGTCTGAAATTATCATTTTGAGGAGGAATAATAACACAAATATGGAGTATTAAATAAACTACCATATTTTTCTCTTTCATCTAAGTGGCAACTTAGTATTTTTTTTTTTTTGGTACGCCCGCCTCTCACTGCTGTGGCCTCTCCCGTTGCGGAGCAGAGGCTCCGGACGCGCAGGCCCAGCAGCCATGGCCCACGGGCCCAGCCGCTCCGCGGCATGTGGGATTCTCCCAGACCGAGGCACGAACCCGCGTCCCCTGCATCGGCAGGCAGACTTTCAACCACTGCGCCACCAGGGAAGCCCGCAACTTAGTATTTAATGAAGAGAAAATCAGCATAAAGATTTTAAATACAGTAAATTTAAATATCTGATCTAAGAAAAAGCAGATTATAACCTATCGGTAGATATTAAAACCTGAAAGCTTAATTGTCTATGACAAAGGCTATCACTTGTCCTTCATTCACGTGCTTCTTTTCTGTGTTTTTCTGGTATTCCCACCAGAATTGGATGCACATATGATCATTCTATGTATATATCTTGTTGGTCATAATTTTAGTGTAAGTGACGCCTTCTTGAAAATCATTAGTTGGACTTTGATTTAAATTTCTTTTATAGATGATACATTGGGACCAATTAAGCAAGTTGATGGAGGATAAGGATGAATAGAGTGCCATTAATAAGTTAGATTTTCTTTGCCTCTTTGAATCATGCTTGATTAGTAAGTCCCTGGATTTATAATTTTGTTCGCAGAAAGCAAATTGAATTTCTTGATATGAAAATACAGTCTGCTATTTGATATATCAAAATCTCTGTTCTTCCAAAATCTGTTTCCATTTCAAATCTGTTTGGTTGCTTCCCACTTTCTTAAAGTATTTTATGAAGGTTTTAGTGCAATCTTCATCATTATTATCATTTACAAACATTAAAGACCCTCAATTAGAGAAGCTGATTAGAAAAATGAATGTTCAGAGGCAGAGGCCTGTCTCTGAAAGGAGGATTCACAAAACAACTGCTTTGTAATGGCAAAATTCTAAAAAATAAGTTGATCATTTGTCTGATATCTGATTGACATTCACCACAGCGGATCTTAAATTTAGGTTAAGTTCCTTAATTGTCACTAGATTATATCAACTAATATTAACAGACCATTTAAATTGTATGGACTGGTACTTAAATGGCAATACAGAATAGCTATGATTCAGGTACTTGTTAAGGAATTTGGTCTTAAAAATATAAAAGTTGGGACTTTTAAAGTTGGTGGCACAGTGGTTAAGAATCTGCCTGCCAATGCAGGGGACACAGGTTCGTGCCCTGGTCCGGAAAGATCCCGCATGCCGTGGAGCAACTAAGCCCGTGTGCCGCAACTACTGAGCCCGCGCTCTAGAGCCCGCTCACCACAACTAGAGAAAGCCTGTGTGCAGCAATGAAGACCCAACACAGCCATAAATAAATAAATAAATAAATACATTAAAAATATATATATATTTAAGAGTTGATGAGACAAAAGACTTCATGAATAACTGCCTGAAGAATCTGCAATCTCTGTTTGTCTAGATGGCCTAATGTCTGCTCCTGGGTTAATCTAAAGCAGCAAGAGTTACACGTTTGAGGTTTATCCATTGACCGTCATGTAGAACTGTAGTTACTGAATTATATTTGGCATCATGACTTTGACTTACGCGGAGGTCCTGTATGAGGATTTGTATTAGGAAGCACCTTTATAAAACTTGTTTCCGATTTTATTCTAAGGATATTATTGAGGACATATTTTGTTCAGCAGGATCCTCCTTGTGAGGACTGACAGAAGAAGTTAGTTTTTATTTGTAGTATCAGGAATTGCTGAGCTTTTCCTGAATAGTTTATTTATCTTAATGTTTCCATGAATTATGTAACTCAGCAATTCCAAACTAAGATAACAATCAACAAAGGAAATATTCAAACTGCAGAGTCTCAAGCCTTTTCCCAGATACGCTGAATCAGAATACGGAGGCTCCAGGTCCTAAGAATTTGTAGTTTTTGTGAAGGTCTCCAGGTGACACTCTTTGATCAGACATTGAAAATCATTAAAGTAAATAATCGTTTCCCGTTTCTCACTACCAGTTAGAAAACTTGAGGCAAAATTGTAGTCAATGCTTTATGAGCCCATGTGATTTCATATTAAGGATGTATTTTTTTAATTTACCCATTTAAAAATGTATCCTACTTTGATTTCTCTTTGCCTTAATTTTAGCATTATTTTCTACTTCATACTTCAAACATATCTGTTGTTTGACAAATTGCTTCTTACCACTTTTTAATCCTTTTTTTAATCAGGTAAAATTATATCCTACAATATACACAGATTTTAAGTGTCCTCCTGTTTAAGAAACATTTATGAATTACACATGGTGTAACAACTGTTCAAATTAAGATAAAACTACTCCAGAAAGTTGCCAAATGTCCCCTTCTAGTCACTCCTCCCCAATCTACCCTCTAATTATATCAGTGAATGATCTAAGTCATTATAGTTAATTTAACATATTCTAAAGTTGAAATAAGTGGAATTATATGGTATGTGCTCTCTTGTAACTGGTTTCTTTCATTGAAAAAATTGTTTTTAAAATCCATCTATGTTGTTATACAGTTGAACAACTGTGTAGCAACTTAGGGTAGGGATGCCAATCTGGATACAGTGGAAGATCCAAGTATAACTTTACCGCCAGCCCTCCTATCCCCAGTTCTGCATTCTGGGTTTCAACCAACCTGGGATGGTGATAAATATAGTTGACCCTTGAACAACATGGGTTTGAAATGTGTGGTTCATTAGTATGTGGATTATTTTCAATAAAAACAGTACTACAGGATTCGCAGTTGGTTGAATCTGTGATTGAGGAATTGCAGATACAGAGGTCCCACTCTGGAACTTGAGCATCCTGGGATTTTGGAACTGATGGCAGGTTCTGGAACCAATCCCCTGCAGATACTGAGGGACAACTGTAGTTCAATCTTTTTTATAGCCAAATAGTAATCCATTTTCAAGAATATATCAAAATTTATTTATTTATTTATTGAGTTCTTTCCAGTTTGGCCTCTTATGAGGGAACATTCTTATACAGGACTTTTCGTGATCCAGTGTTTTGATTTCTCATGGTGTATATCCTAAGAGTGGAATTGTTGGGTCAAGAGTAGATCTATGTTTAACATTTTAGAAACTACTTTTCCAAAGTGGTAGTATCATTTTACACTCTCACCAGCAAAGTATGACAATTCCACCTGCTTAATGGCCTTGCCAACAATTAAAATTTGTTAGCCTTTTACAAATTAGGAGATATAATATCTCATTGTGGTTTGAATTTGCATTTCCCTCATGTTTATGGATGCTGAGAACGTTCTCATTTGTATATAACTGCTCAGTAAAGTGTCTTTTCAAAATTTTGTCCATCTTTATTAGCTTGTTTTTATTTTATTGAGTAAAGGAGTGTTTTTTTTTTTTCCTTTAATACATGCTGGATGCAAGTCTTTCCTCAGATAAGTGTCTTGTAAATTATTTCTTCCAGTCTGTGACTTGACTTTTGATTTTTTAATCATGCCATTTGAAAAGCAGAAGTTATTAATTTTGATGAAGCCCAATTTATGATTTTATTTTATTCTTAGTGTTTTTGTGCCCAGTCAAAACTTTTTCGCATGCTCTGTGTCTGAAAATATATTCCCCCATATTTTGTTCCAGAAGCTGTATGGTTATAAGTTTTACACTGAGGTCTATAATCCATCTCAAGTTAATTTTTCATAGGTGTGATATAGGAGTTAATTTTCATTTTGATCTCTACAATTATCCAGTCATTGTAACACTATTGCTGAAAAGATAATCTCTATCTCATTAAGTTACCTTGGTGCTTTTGCTGAACACAAGTAAATATATGTATATTTGGATCTAATCATGGTCTACTTTCTGTTCCCTCGATTTATTTCTCTTTTTTTTAATGACAATTACACATCAACTCAATACCTTTTATCTGTGTAGTGAGGATTAAAATCAAAGGGAATAAGTAAAATCAGCCAGTGTAAGTATAGTAATCTTTTCAAGATTACTTTTCCTGTGTCCTTGGCATTTCCACATAAATTTTAGAATTAGCCAGTCAAAATTTCTCCACATGAATTGATATTTTGTTGAATATATAGGCCAACTTGTGGAGAACTAACACCTTAGTAATATTGACTCTTTAAGTCCATGAAAATGGCATTTTTCTGCATTTATTTGGGTCAAATGTTCTTCTTCATCTGTTGAGTTGGTCATACGGAATTTCTTCTTTAATTTGTAAGTGTGGTCAATAAATAATTCTTTTTTAAATGTTGAACCAGACTTGCATTGCTTTCTTTTTTGTTGTGGAGCACAGGCTCCTGACACACAGGCTCAGCAGCCATGGCTCATGGGTCCAGCCGCTCCGTGGCATGTGGGATCTAACTGGGCCGGGGCACGAACCCGTGTCCCTTGCATCGGCAGGCGGACTCTCAACCACTGCGCCACCAGGGAAGCCCTACCTTCTTTTTTATTGAGGTATAATTGATGTATAACATTATATTAGTTTCAGGTGTACAACATGATTTGATATTCCTATATATTGCAAAATGATACACTTGCATTCTTGAGGTAAACCCTGCTTCCTGGTGATGTATAATCATTTGATAGATTCTGGACTGACTGTTAACATTTTGTTGCAGATTTTTCAGTGTGTTCATGAGTGATATTTGCTTGTAATTTTCCTTTCTTTTTGATGTTTTTGCTATGCGTTTTATGCTCTATTTCACTTTACTCTCCAGCTATCTCTTAAGTATTCAGAGGAGATAAAATGCTGATCATCTCCTGTTCTGTTTTGTCAGGGTGTATAAGTTCCTAGGCTAAAGTAAAAAAAATTACCACAAACTTGAATTTCGTGGCTTAAAATAACAGATATGTATTCTGTCATAGTTCTCCAGGCCAGAAGTCTAAATCAAGGTATCAGTGAGGCTGCACTCCCTCCAAAGGTTCTAGGGGAGAATCCTTCCTTTCCTCTTTTAGCTTCTGGTGGATCCAGATGTGCCTTGATACTGGCTACGTAACTCCAATTTCTGCCTCTGGCTTCTGTGTCTGTGTACTCTCTTCTATCTCTTATAAGGAATTAAATTTAGGGCCCGCCCACATAATCAGGGGTTATCTCATTTCAAGATCCTCAGTGTAATTACATCTGGAAAAAAAAAAAAAAAGAAATGAAAAACTTTTTCCAAAATAAGACCACAGTCACAGGTTATGGGGGTTAGGGTATGAACATATCTTTTTTGGGGGGACAACTATGGGACCTCCCGATACAGGGCTTGAATCGTGTTTGTTTTCAAAAAGAACATTCTTTATGTATGTTAAGTTTTAAACCCGAAGACTAGAGAATGTATATAATTTTTACTGGAAGAAATGTAGTTAATACAAAAGATCTCAGTCAGGCAGGGGTAAAATCACTTAATGCAGTAGTTCAGGTCGTCTGAGAAGAGGAAGTCAAGAGAGAATTAGGTGCAAGAGATATATTGGGAAAAGAGGAAATGGGAAAAGAAACGGAATAGCTGAGGAAACGCTGAGCCCAGTGAAGAAGATAGGTAAGGAAGGAGGGTTGTGTAGGCTGAGTCTCAGGTTGCAAATAGTTCCAAGAAAGTTTCGTCCAGGTTGAAGGGAAATCTTTGAGCCGAAATTACATCAAAAACATTCTGCGTTCTTAGAGGACTGGGTCTTTCTTAGCCATTGGTTGAGAGCAGCCCACTGGAAATGAGATGATGGGGAAAACAGGATGGTAAAACAACTCAGACAAGAGCTAGGGCTACCAATCAAATATCTTCTCGGCAGCGGGACATCTGACTGGACCATTCTCATGGCTGCCACACTTAATATGTGTGAAGGTAAACTTTACTTGTCTTTGGGCTCCCAATGAAGTAAATTATCATTAAATAATGATTGTTCATCCACTCCCAAACCCTCTCCCCATGCTGTGATGGTCTTGAGGGATTTTTATTTCATACATAGAATACATTTTTTCCAGTGAAAAGGGGTGACTCCTCCCAAGATTAATTAATTTAGACCATTAATTTATAATCTAATTTAATCTAATTATAAATTATGCTCTGTAAACTATTTAAAACAGTCTTTCTTTTTTTTTTTTTTTTTTTTTTGGCGGTACGCGGGCCTCTCACTGTTGTGGCCTCTCCCATTGCGGAGCACAGGCTCCGGATGCGCAGGCTCAGCGACCATGGCTCACGGGCCCAGCCGCTCCGCGGCATGTGGAATCTTCCCGGACCAGGGCACAAACCCGTGTCCCCTGCGCCGGCAGGCGGACTCTCAACCACTGCGCCACCAGGGAAGCCCAGTCTTTCTTTTTAAATATGGAATCTGGCCTATCATTAAACAGATTTTTAATCCCTCCGTTAAAAATTTTTGATACTTTCCATACAGATTTGAGTATTTGAAAATGGAGGGTTAGAATATTATAACATGACATTCTTTTGTCCTCTTTACAGCCTTTTGCAAACCAGAGTCAAGGGGTCTAATTTGTTAGGAAACCTTGTGAATTCATATGACTTTCTGTAGCTGTGAATGTTGCTGATACTGTTTCCACCCACACACTTGAACTACACCATCACACTCTGCCTGCTGCCTTAACGCTGGTCGGGAGGGTCATGTCTTCCAGAAGTCTGGTAAGGGCAGTGAAATGAGTCAGGATGACCTCTAACTTCATGTGACATAAATATGGACTTTATTTTTAACCACAGTGGCCATTTTGTGGCAGAGGAACCAAATGCATAGGTCTCACCCCTAGTATAGAGAGTCCGGTTCAGATATTCCTCTTTCCACCGTGCTATGAGGTTTTACAATGGGAAAATGTAACAGGATGGATTGCTGTTACATCTCTCCAAGAAGGAACGTGTGTGGTAGGGAAGGTGGGTTGAGCTTCAAATGCTGGTCACTAAAATATTGCTTTTTGTTCTCTGCCTGGTTACCGTGAAATGCATCTCTTATGGCCCCTCGTTCTGTATCTTATCAGTGGAGGATTGGGTGAAGATTTGTAAGAATGAAGCCTGTAAGCATCTGGAGTTTTCTGAAACTAAACATCGTACTTAAGGTTTCTGGGTTCGGACACCTGCTCCTCCAAGTAAGAGTTAGAGCTAGAGCTCTAACTCTAGAGACACCTGCTCCTCCAAGTAAGAGTTAGCTTTCACTTTCTAACTTTCTAATCCAGCATTAGCAATCTGGATAACACATTATTAATAACCATCTGTTAATGGATGAAAATACAGATACATATATTTAGTTACACAAGCTAGCAGAATTTGAGTAATAACTATTTATAAGTGTATTTTTCGAGAGCATTTGGTATGGACCAGGCACTTTGGAAAGTATTTTGTAAAATAAATAGTGTTCTTTCTCCTGGATACTAGTCTGTCCTAGGGATAGACCAGCAATCATAGTTGCAATGTGCAGAGTATGTATACAGATATACATGGACATAGTATACACAGATATTGCACAAATTATATGCCATTTATGTGGATTTTTTCTGAAAAAACTATGGTGGTGACATCTAAATAATAACTTGATCAGTGTGAGTATACCAGGAAATCTGAGGAAAAGTTATGCAAACGTAAAAGAATAAAAAAAATCAAAGTTTATATTTTATTCAAATTTCTTTAATAATTTGGTGTAGTTGGAATAGAACATATACGTAAAAACTAGACTTGAGATTGAAAATATATCAGTTGGGGCCAAGGTGGCAACAGACTGTATTCTGTAGAAAATGGGTGTTGCCAGGGGTTTTCAAACAAAAACAAGGCCTGAAGATAGGGCAGAATCCAAAAAACCAAGATTCTAAGAATTTAAAGGATGTTTCCTGAGAAAACGATTAAGAAACAAGATAATACGATGACCATTCAGGCTCTCTAACAACCTCACTATTGGGGAAAACCATCCACGGCAGTTCTGGTGGACATTTGTAGTTGAGATTGTACCTGGCAGGTGTCTACCCAGCATTGGCTTTTCCAATCAATGGTGGTTAGTCAAATAGGACTGCAGGAAAGGAGGTATCCTATATAAAGCTGCACTGCATAAGGGAGAGAAGGGGAGGCAGAGTTGGGAGGATAATGAGTTCTAATTTAAAAGTCTGTTTTGCATTTCATTTAAAGAAAATTCCAATGGCTCAATGGTCTCTCACCTGTAGTCAATTTAGACCCTTAATGGTGTACACATTAGATGTTACCTCTTAGAATCCTTTTCAAGGTCCCCTTATCTCTCAACAGTGACTTCCCAGCATTTTCTCAACGTCTCCCCTCCCCTGCCCACCTGCTCAGGAACATTCATTTGGCTTACTAGTCTTGCAAGGTGTCTTCAATTGTTGTTAGTGCCACTGTGCATATGGAAAGCAAATGGGCACACGCTCTCCCCAAGGACCCAACACACTTGGCCCTGACAAATTGTGATCGCATATTATATTTAGAGCAGATACCTACTTCTGACAAGTATTCAAAAATAAATTCGCACTTCAGTCAAAACTCAGTCATGCTGACAAAGTTGTTCATCCTGAGGAAGTAAAACATTTCTCTCTCCCTCTATTGACGTATTGATTTACCCTGCACTCATCACATACAGAAAGCAAAAATGGTGTGGTGGGTGCCTCTTGGGAGAGCTATTTCTAGCACAGCCAGCTACTGAAATATTGAACATTGAAAATATTGAAAATCTAGTATCATAATAGCTAGGACAGTTTTTGCTCCCTGAATAACCAGCCCTCTCCAAGTATTTTATGACACTTAGATCCCTTTTGTGAATTTGTACCTCTGCTGCCTTTTTGCACTCAGAAAGTGTGCAAATTATAATTACAGATTGAAGCAGAGGGAAAGGAATTAGAGGCATCGTGTTCTTTCAGTAGATAACCAGTCATGGTGAGTGAAATACTGAAAATTACTCTAGCTTTCTGAAAAAATTAATTTACAAGATACATGACTTAGAAATCTGTTATTTGGTAGACTTAAACATATTGAAACACTTAAAGACCTAAAAATGTATCTATTAATTTCATTCTAAAAGTTTTATCAGTCCCATCATGAAATAGATCATATTGAACCTTTTCTTGTCTTCTACCATAAGCAAGGGAGTCACCATTCATAGTGCAATCACATGATACATTATCTCTGCTATGTTTGCTATATGCTACTCATTTTTAATTTAAATATTCTTGAGCTCTCATGGGTTTTTTCTATTGTCATTATTGGACTATTTGTATAGTTTACCATACATAAAAATATCGCTGGAAAATGAAAATCGTACTCGAAGGACCTTGCTTATTTTGTATTTACAGTTATGAAGACTTTTTATGTTCACCATGGTCTTTAATTTTAAAAAATACTATTTTGCCATGTAAAATTTCAGCCTTGTTATACTTTAAACTTCTCATATATCAAGAGAAGATTTGAGCTGTGCCTACTTTTCTTATTCTTTACGGTTTGACACAGAGGCTCCTCTGTGCTGTCTGGCTTCCAGTTGGGTTCAGACAATGATAGGCAACAAAAAAGGCAGAAGCTAGAAGCTGAGACATTGAGAGCACTTATTTTCCTTCCTTGTGCCCACCTTGCTGTGATGCTGAAAGTCCCTCAGCAGACCCAGATGCTGTCCTGTGGTCCTTCTTCCAGAGCACAGCTCTACTTGTTCTCATCACTTCAGGCCTAGAAGTGATAGTGGGTTCTTGCCTACCAGTTGTTCCTTAATCCTTCACACATCTGAAAATAATCGCTTAATTGAATTCTCTCCAGTGAAACAGTTTTGTGTATACCTTTCATCTTCTAACCAGGATGCTGCTTAATACAGTATCATCAGTGGCCCCAGGAAACAAGCCCCATACTTGAGAATCTAGTATTGGTTGGATCATATTTCTAATGAACGCTTGGAGGGAACACCGGTCATCTATAGTATGCAGTGAGCATCACAATTACTTAATTAATCAAGGAGCAGAGTGCTGTACAGCAAGGTGGTGCTGTAAGATCAAGAGGTTTCGGCACATAGTTGCCATGTCAAAAGTGATTGCAAAAATAAGGGGAGTTGGATAATTTCTTATTATACTGGGAATATTACAAAAAGAAAAATATATGATTAGAACTTTGACCTTCTAATTCAAAGCACAGGTAGAAAATCAGAACTCTCTGGTGACCAAGAATTGTGTAATTGGTATGACTCCAGGACAGACAGGTTTGAAGATCCTGTCCCCAAGCCTGATTGTATGGGTCAAAACTATTTTCACAATAAAACAGTGATGGTATTTGCCTTATAATTTCGATTCTCTAATTCGTCAGTGGAATCTGGTAGAAGCTACATGAGGTGAAATAGTTACCCTCTTATGTGTATTGGTATATTCTCATCTCTGACAATTTTCTGTTTTAAGTTGAAATATTAAATATCAAAAGATATATTCCATGTACTAAACTTTCATTGGGATTATCAATAACTTTTCAAAAGATAAAGGGACCTTGAGACAAAAAGTTTGAAAACCACTGCACTAACATATGGGCACTAGTTTCCCTTGTGTTAAGTACTAGTTAATGACTGAGACTCTGAGACATGTGATGAGAACGTTGGGATAGATTTAGACGCTGCTGAGAATTGAAAGATTCGAATTTGCTTGAAGCTTCTTTGCCAGTGAAAGCTGTCCTACAAGTATCTGAGGAAACTGGCCTTCCAATGCAAAAAACAAAACAAAAAACCCACCACCAACAACAAAAAAACCCAAACCCTTCCATTACTACTTAAAGGAAGTCAGAGCAAGCCAAATACTGTATGTTTTCATTTATATGTGGAATCTAAAAAACAAAACAAACATAAGAAAACAGAAATGGACTCACAGATACAGAGAACAAACTAAGGTTTACCAGAGGGGAGAAGGGTGGGGAGATGGGCAAAATAGGTGAAGGGGCTTGAGGAACAAACTACTAGGTGTAAAATAATAATTTACGAGGATGTAATGTGTAACACAGAGAATATAGTCAGTATTTTATCGTCTTATTTAATATTTTAGAGTTTTATTTAATATAGTCAATAACTTTGGAGTATATTCCATAGAAATATCAAATTACCATGTTGTACACCTGAAACTAATATAGAATTATAAGCCAATTATACTTCAATAAACATAAATTGTAAAAAACCAAAAAGAAAACCAAAAGAAGTTGTCTGCAGAGAACGACTCTTAGCAGCAGCCTCCCCCTTCCCTGACATACACATATTCAGATACTTTTTATTCTCTTGAGGCATATTCCAAGGGTTGGATTTCAGCATAGTCCAGAAAGGTAAGAATCAGGTTTTCTACAGGAAGAGAAAGTGAATACACTAAAGATGTAACATCCTGCCAACCTGCATCCCTGTAGAGGGTTGGGGAGCGTGTATAGGAATGTATCCTGCAGATGTAAGATCAAGGAGAATGAAGGGTAAGTTGGATCAGGCTAAATTGATTAACATGGACATGTCCATCCAGAATTAAAGTTTGGACTAAGGGCCATCTAAGATTGGCTGTAAACGTCTGCTATGTACTTGAAACCTGAACATAGGTGTGGCTACAATATGTTAGGATGGAACGTCCTAGTTACAGTAGAAGAAGTAGTATAATCCTCAGGGTGTTAGGACTGATGGATTGGATCCACTTCTACAGGTCGTTCAGCCACACCCTAACTATTTCCACTAGGAGGACTCAGAACCCTCCCTTTACCAAGAAATTTAGAAATTCATGCAGTGAGAGGAACACTGGCCTTCAGAAAAGCTCTCTGTGTTACCTCTGTAAACTGGAGATGCAGGAAATTTCACCACACTATTGGTCTCCCTGGCATCAATGAGAATAATGGCCATGGAGGGAGCACCAAAGACCATGCTTCAGCTGGACGGCCAAGGACTTGCCCCCTCCCCAAGGCTCATCTGGCTACCACTACTACTGATTGCCCAACTTCATTTGAGTAAAGGCTAATGCTATGTCCCTGATAAGGCACCATTTCCCAGGTGGCCCACAGCTACTCAGTGTCAGGTTGATTACATAGACCATTTTCCTCAAAGAGGGGGCAGGAATTTAATGTTATAGGAATGTATATAGATGCATTCTGCATGCAAATTTCCCTTTCTTGACTGAAATATTTCTACTAGCACTATTATTTAAGGATTTCTATAATGCCTCAGTCGTCACCATGGTGTCCTCCATAACATATCAAGGATCTTAATTTACATTTCTTTAAGTTTCTTTATATTCAACAGTGACATCAGACTATGGTGTCTCTATCTTTACTATGTACTCCATTACCTTAAGACATCTAAGCCATAGAACCATAGAGTTTCCTATTGGAGTCTCAGTAATGGCCCCAGCCATGGAATACTATCGTGTGGATTGTTGATTTACAGGATGTAGTTAAACTAGCAGCAAATTATTATGGTTCCCCATAAAATGAATAATTGGGTCTGGGAACCAATTACTATTACCCTTGATATCTTACTTGCTTAATTTTCCTCTCTTTAGTAGACAATAAAGACACCAGCAAAAAAGAAAAAAACAGGTTAGAAGGAGAGAATGATTTTGGTACATTATTTCTCCTCTTTCTCTCACTGCCTCATTGAGGTTTTGGCATGGGCTGTGTTCATATATGAGGATGTATTAAATCAGGTGACCCCTGTTCTATAGTTCCAGTTTTCACTGGGTTCTGGGAACTCCATGCTTTTTCTTTCCCTTTTCAAAGAATGGTAGCAGCTCCCCAAATTCCTGCCTGTGAGTAGTCCTTGGTACTTTACCTTTGTTGGTTTATCATCCTAGAACTCTGCCTACACCTCTGTAGATAACTCCTGAAGTTAATCTTCACTTAAAACCTTTGGGTGCTCCATCTATTTCCTCCTCTGGCACTAATTAATAGAATAAGGAACGATTTTAGGTACCCTACGTTTATAATTGGGATCACATACATAGCCCGTCTTGAATGAACTTAAATGTAGCAGAAGAAATAAAGCGTGGCTTATACATAAAGCTATAATAAAATACTTAAAAGTAATTCTTTACCAGATGAGTATTTAGACAAGGCAGAAAGTATTTACATCTTTTGGAACAACAGAACACTTCAAAGCAAACATTTGAATAGGACATAGAAATATTGTTCCAACTTACACTTGTGGTGAGTAGGCGTAAGGGTGAGGAATCATCCAGATGGAGAACAAATGCTTGAGAAAGAGCTAGTGTGATTCAAAGTGTAGTCGAGTTGTCTAGACCATGTCTGGGAGGTTAAAGATTGGTGTAGAATGTACTGGAATTTAAACAGCATGGACTTTACATACGTTAGTATGTTAAGAAAATAATGGACTATTCCAAGATAATGGAAAGAATGGTATTTGGTTTTCTTTCATTTTTATCTTAATTTTAGAGAAGACTGATAATTTATGTCATCCTTCAGAGTTCTTTTTGTGAAACACTACTGGGAAATATATGTACAGCTTTCTTGCACCCGTTTACAAATGTGCAAAATACGGTAGAACCTATCTTATCAAATGCGATCACTTCGTGTCATATGTTTTTACTGGCAAAAGTGCTTAGGACATTGGAAATGTTGGTTTATACATTCATATTTTAAAAAAATGAAATATTTTTCGTGGATTTTTTCGGTAATCCTTTTTTATGATGCACTGTGAAAGATATTTAAATTCTCTTCCTCTGTAGTTCAAGGCATTGTCATATGAAATAGGGAATTATTATGTAATACATGAGGATAATTTTTTCCCAAATAAGGAAGAAAAACAAAAAATAGAGAATCATGTTGCCCATAACAACCAAATGCTAGATTATTGTTGCTGGGTTATTTACTGAGAATTTAATGAAGAAAGATAATGACGAAATTGCCTTGAGCTCTGCTTTTCAGTATTTTTGTAAACTCCTCAGGCAGTAATACAAGGTGTTTGCTCCAACTCTCTACTCCCAAAAGATAGCCAGGTCTTTGTTCTCTTAAGGCTTGAGTATTCTTCAGCTCAGCGCATGGGTTTCGATGCTTCCAGGGCCTGTGTCTGTCGGTGTGGGCCATTTACTTCCCCATCTTTCAGATAGTCAGCCAGCGCTATAATTGTGTTAAAAGGCTGGCGGAGCAAATTAGAGTGACGTAAGTATTACACAGGTTTGTGGGACCTGGGGGAGAGGTAGGAAGTGTCGATACCTCTACTTCAGTCCCATCCAGTGCTTGGGAAATGAGAGGACCGCAGAGGCAAGGGCAGGGCGGTCAAAACAAAGACTTTGTGAACCTAGACCGCAGGCCTCAAGACTGACAGTAGAGTAACGGTGTTGAAGCATCTGATGTATCAGTCTTACAGAAAATTTCAGAATTTCAGCTGGTGTGTTTTGTATCCCCTTGGCCACAGTGTTTTTGTCAGGCATTCCAGATGAGTTTTCAACATGAAACACACAGAAATATGGGAAAGCAAAAGGAGAAGATATTCTCATGTCCACATCAGGGATTACACATTCCTCATATTTTTCTTAAATATTAAAAGAGCCCCAGCCTAAATCTTTATCAGGATTATGCTGGTTTAAACTTATTCCCAGGAAATAAATAACGCATCAAACATTTTTTTAAACTTAAGTTTACAAATAATTCAGTAGTTTTGTAGAAGCTTAAATAAATAAAAACTGTACAGTGACACAGATCGAATACCATGCATGAAGGCAAGAAGCAAAAAGGCAATGAACTTTCATAGACTGCATGCATATTACAGTTTCTGAAAGAAGTAAACAAGTCTTGGAGAACACGTGTGACTCAATAGATGAAGCCACAAACAAAAGATATCCCCTGTACTTAAAGGAAAATGATGCAAACAACTTCAGCATCAAGGTTAAATGGTAAAAGATGAAAGGACTCCATTTTGCATAACGTCGCGAATAAAATCTCTAGAGCAGTGCTTTCCAAACTTCAGTGTGCATGTGAATCACCTGGGGACTTTTTAAGGCGAGATTCTGACTCAGTAGCTCTGGGATGCGGTCTGAGATTCTGCAATTCTAACAGTTTCCTGGATAGTGCCAACGTGATGGTCTGTGGAGTAACGGGAGTCTAGGTTCAATGCAGGTTATATGTGACTATCACAGGAGCAGGCTATAGCCATACTAGCAGATTTCAAGCACACCGACATCCACTAGAAGTGTTCTGCTACTGAAAACAAGTCATCTGATAAATTTGTAGTCTGCCTTAAAATTTTTTCTCAGAAAATGGAGAAAGGAATAATAATAATAACAGTTTTATTGAGGCTTTGTTATATGCCATGCATTGATTTGAATGGTTTACATTTAATATTTAATTTTTGTAGCAACCCTTTGTGGTAGGTGGGTAACAAGATCCAGAAATTGACTTCTACAGAGTAATAATAAACAAGAGAGTATGGAGGAGGGTTAAATAAATACTTTCCCATTTATGTAGAAATGCAGTTCTGCACAAGTATCAGGTTAAAGCAATCTTACTATCAGAAATTCAGATAAAAAAGACATGGTCCCAGTAGTAGATCAAATATTTAACATGAGCTAATAGGATGAGTTCCTTGTGAAACCAAAGTAAGAGAACTACGTTACCCGTGTTACAGGATGTTAGATATAGCATTTATCAGGAACAGGAAAAATGTAATGTTTAGATCAAAGGCATAGCATGTCCATTGTGCTCTGTTCTGGTTAGAACATATTTCTCACAATTTCTTGTTAAATCTGGCAGCCAGAAATTAGAGGCATGAACAAAATGGTGTACATGCATAAGAGAGTAAAGCAAAATTTTAAAGTGACTGAAAAACAAATACAACCCAAATGTCTCACAGTCACTCAGCCTTATGGATCATCCTTTGATAGCATAATAAACTGGCCCAAGTTCGATTCCTGGGAGTGAAGTAAATCCACGAAACTTTCAGAGATTTTGAGTTTTCCTGAGGGATTTTTTTAATTTCCTTGATTATCTCTTATTCCAACTTCTTGCTTTCTCTTCATGCATTATAAATTCCCATTTCTGGTTCTGTTTTGTGAGACATCTATCCTATTTTTATAATACTTTGTCCCATGCCTAACCACCACCACTTCCCTTTAATTCCCTAGAGTACCATGAACACAAAGTTCGTGTGTGGAACAGCCTCTTATTCTGGGGGATTAAGGATAATTTAGTGTTCAAAACATGGAAATGTATACTGCAGTCTCCTTCCAGGCATTTTAAAATAAGGGGAAAAAAACCAAATAAATGATTTTGATTTTAAATCATTTTGTTTTGAATAGATAAGACAAGCGTAGGTATCAATTTATAACTAAGATGAGCAAAGATATGAGGAAGAATTCTTACCACTCCATATCCCAGACCACAATCCTGTTGCCCAGATGCACCCCCATTATCTTTTTCTTGTATATTTTTCCAGAAGTAATCTTACTTGAAGATTTTGAAAAATAACAAATACTAAATTCTTTAAAATTAGGTTTTTTGAATGTGTTTCTTGAAGATTGCTCTACACACATTCTTAGCCTTTCCTTTGGGTAATAAGACACTGGTTAGAGCCCAGCCTCGGAAACAACTTAGAACTCACATTTGACCTAATAATTTAAAGGTCATTTTGTCTTTCCCTAAAGAAGAAATGTATCACCCAGCATCTGTATCATTCTCCCTGATATTTGCACCTTCCCTTGGGGGTTCTGCTCTTGCCAACTCCTTATTCAAAATCCTCTCTTTTTAAGACAGCCTCCCTTCACCATCAAATCCTTTGTCTCTCAATCTGCCAGTTTAAAATTTCAGATATGTTATTATACAGAGCAATTTAACTATTCGTGGCTAATAGTTTTCTTCCTGTTGGCCCTTCACAAGGACTAGCCATGCATTAACAACACCAGCACAGTTCTCTCCCTAAGAGGTTTGTTCATTGCCTCTTACTAAACTCTCAAACTGCAGCCACCTTTTAAAGTAACACTCCCCCCTCCCCCGCAACTCGATTATTTTCCTTCCTTAGCAAAAGTTGTTAAATCACTGGATAGTTTCCAGGAAATTCATTCCCCGAATGCCAACGGGGGAGGGAAGGGGGAACATGTTATTGTTATTTAATCAGAGCCTAATCAGACAGTAAGCTTGTGCCTAAGGGGTGGGATCTTCCTTAGGCAAAGAATGTGCACCTGTGGGGATGGCCTGTGTTCAGCGCTGTGAGAATAGAGAAGGGGAGCCTGACCTTAGAACAAATTCCTTCCCCATCTCTGAGGTCACACCTCAGCTCTCCCATTCAAATCTTTCAGGACAATAATTTAAGGAAAGGAATTCTGAGTCGGAGAAAATATCTGGCAGAGCTCCTGTACCAGGGATTGGGCAGCTCTCCTCTCCTCAAAGGTAACAGCACAGTTTAGATGTGGCCAGAGAGGGTGAGCAGATTCCCCACGTTCCTCGCTGCATTTCCTTTGCCCTTCGTCTACCTGCCGCCTAAGGAGAGATCATCAATGTAGATTAAACTGCCTGCATTCTAAGTAAGGTACCAGTAAAACAAATCCAACAGGTTATAAAAAGAATATAAAAATGGCAAATTAGGCTTTATCCCAGAGTAATGTAAAGATAATATCTCAATGAATAAACATTAAACAATAGGACTTCTATTAATGTAATTGGTCACATTAATAGTGTAAAGGAGAGAAAAAAATCAGCTTAAAGAAGACTGAATTAGTCAAATTTAGCACTCATTTGTTTTTTAAAAAATATTTATTTTAAAATAATAACCCATTAAAATTAACAAATTATGTTTTTATGGAAATAATTGTATTTTCCAAAACAGATAATAGTAAGAAGAGTAGCACCCCTTTATATTTTTGCAAATCTTTTTAAAGCCTGGCTTGTACAAGACAAATTCTCATATCTGCTTCAGCATTCAATCTGTTGCAATATGTTACTTTAAGTATATGAAAAAAATCTGGCCTCGCATAGGTATACAGTTGGACAAGAGAGGAGCTTGTGAGACCCCTGAAAGGGCTTGAGAGACCCTCACATTTCTCCAAATCATATTTGAGAATTAATGTCCTAGAGAATCTGTATTTAAATCTCACTAAAATTGATTTAGCAACATTCATTCTGTATTAGATGAATCAAAATTTATAGATCAGGAACTGAAAAATTATAAGAGTTCGGATAAACAATGAACTGTTTTCAACATAAACTTATGGTCAAAATGGTAAATGAATGCTATAAAACTTTGAGATGACTTTAATTATGTAAGAAGATATTAAAATAATTTGTGTTAATGAGTGTCAGCTGTTCTAGGTCTTTGGCACACCAACCATAAACTAAAACCTTCTTTATTGATGTAATATGTGTGTGTGTGTGTTTTTGTGTTTTAAATACCTTTGAGGCTCTATTAGAGGGAAAATTTCCTCTTAAATCTTAGCAATGTCACTCAGTGTTTTTAATTTAAATGATCTCATAGTTTTTCTGTTCAGAAAAATGCACAAAGGTTTAGTAAACAGTATAACTATTTATACACACACACGTGCAGATCAATATAAAGTTGAAAAAGTGAACTGTGATTACTTTCATAATAAACACTTATTTTTAGAAATTTAATATATGTCTTAATTATATGTATATTTTCTCATGTATAAATGTTACCAAAGAGCAATTTTATGCATAATTTTATGTTAATTTATTTAATGAATTTTTTATTTGAGCCTGTCTATATACCAGAGACTATCATAGGTTCTGGAGATAAAACAATACAGAAGGCAAAGTAGCAAGCTTTATAAACATCACCTTCTAGTAGAAGAAAACGGATCATAAATTATCAAATAATAGTAACAGGTCATTAAAATTAAATACCATTTACACTCTTGGCAAATATTAAGAAGTCTTATGATACTATTAGAGATGGTGTGGGCTGAAAGAATATCTTAAATATAGCTGGTAACAGTGTAAATTGGAAAACTATGGTTTTGACTTGTAAAATTGAGCATAACTTAAGACCCAGTAATTCTATTCCTAGATACATACTTAAGAGAAACCCCTGGACATTTTCACTACAAAATATTTTCAGAAATGAGCACAGAAATACTGTTAATAGTAGCAGAAAACTGGAATCTACCATAGAAAGAAAAAGAGGGGGAAAATGATATATTTATACTATGAAATATTATATATAGGAAACAAACAACCATGGTTACCTGCAGCAACATGGTTAGATTGTATTTGCGCACAAGAAGTGGGCCACAGATTACATTCAGTATAAAGACTTTTTATATAATTTAAAACAGTTTTAATAAAATACTGTTCAAGTGTGGGTGTTTGTGTGTTTAGGCAAAAAAATGATGAACAAGATAGAGGAGAGCGGTTAGCTGCCTCAGAGGAAGGCAGGAATGATAAAGGGTACATAGTAGAATTTACTGTCATGTTTTAGATCTAGGGTTGGATGTTGGTTTCAGGAGGGATCGATTTGAATTGGCCAGATTTAGCATTCATTTCTTATATGAGCCTTTTAGCAAGTTAATGATAACAGATAATGTCCTAAACTGGTAAAGAAAAACTGTCTACAAAATCACCATCAAAATAACACCTATTAGAATAATTCCTTTTAAAGTCATGAACAAACCAAACAGCTGCTATATTGGCTATAATTTAACAATATTATAAAGATTCAAGTCAGTTCCATCAGTTGAGAAGGAAAAATAAGCTATATGTTTTTGAAAAGAAAAATTTAATTGTTTGAATATAATAGGATTGCTTACTTAGAAATATTTGTGTCCCTTGAAAAATTATTTAAGCTACTATAACCAGTAAGATAACTGATTTTAAAATTCATTTAGAAAGAAAAGTGTAAAGAAAAAGTGAGTGAATCTTGCTAATCTATGTAATAGAACATATATTGAAAAATATAAAAATGAAGAGATGAGTGGGGTAGAATGTAGCATATATGTGACTTATTTTTAAGGTGGGAGTAGGGAATAATTAGCAGGGAGTAGTAAGGAGGAACAAGAATGAAACCAAATCCCCCAGTGGTCCTGGGAGTGAAAGAAACAAAACAGCATTAAGAAACAAGACAACAACCAGATGAGAGGGATGCTTGGAAAACAGGGTCTTTACTGATGGTGAACTCCCACAGTGTTCCTCAGTATGGACCTTTGGCCTATCAGGAAGGACAAATCTTCTGCAGGACTTGATGTATCCAGTCCATTTAACGTTCCTGACCCCTGTCCACTAAATGCAAGGAAAGGTCTCCAGTGATTGGGGCAGATAGTCTTCCAAACATGTCTAGCCCCATGGACTGGGAGTCTTTTGGAACAAGAAGGTGCTCTGGATCAGGAAAGAGGTTGACCGTTTGGAAGTTTTGTTTATGACCATAAATTCAGAGAGAATGTCAAAAGGTACGAGAAATTGGAGCTGTATGGGGCTGGTAGTGACTGACATAAACAGGGTTATAGGACTCGATGAAATTTTCTTGATGATCTCTTAAAAAGGTGTAGATGATAGGTTCTAATTGCAACTTCCTTGTCAAACTTCTCTCTCAAGAAGTTTCCAGTAATGAAGCAGATAGTATGGACCTAGGGGGTTGCACCAGGAGCATTTAGAAGTTCATGGACCCTCATACCACTCCAGAGGTGGGCAAGGTTCAGTCAGCAGAGGGACAGCCACCCTGATTGAGACATAGAAAAATATATTCTATCATAAACGATCAGATTTTTCTCATTTCAATAGAAAGATTCAGTTTATATTATTTTCTGATCCTCTCTACAATCCACAATTTCATATTTGAAGCTAATATAAATCTGATTTGAGGAATTAATCATATGACCCATTATAGTAATTTCTGCCAACCATATTTACTTTTGTTACCTATTTTAGGCTGTTTTAACCTTTTGTGTCAAACCATTCTGCAAACTGCTACCAAGTCAGCATAGCCTGATTATAACTCGATAGAAATCAAAATTTCAGCATTTCATATATGAGGTGAATGTTATGGTTAATTCTGATTCATTTCAAGATGCTTCTGAATTTTAATTTAATTTAAATTAAAATAATTTAAATGAAATTGGCTGTTAGATTTTAAATTAAATTTAATTTAAATTCCTTAGATGCTTTTCCATTTCAATTAGGAATTTTAATTTATCACAAATATAAACTAATTTAAATTAATTTTAAAATTCAGATATCTTTCAGATTCAATTTGAATAAAAAGCATTTATTTTGATCTGTGATTTCAGCCCATCAGAATAGACTAATTAAAATTATTTTTTTAATTATATCTTCTTTCTCTCTCTCCTGTGGCTTACCAAAGGCCAAGATAGGAGAGCAGTCTGCCTAGGTGCAAGTGAGAAGGGTGTGCATTGTAATCCAAAGTCAATAACAAAACCAGCTAAAAGTCAGTCTTACTTTTAATGTCATAATGCACCAGCAATTCTTAAAAAATTGATAGATTCTAAAAGAGTTATAAATTATTCTTCTCTGATAAAAGCTTCTGTTGGCCTCAGCTCTAAACAATGGTGGTGGTTACTGTTCAGTTTTAAAGTCCAGATTAACACAGTTTTATTACTCACCTTTTCAAAAATGTTTTATATGGCGGCTTATTTGGAGAACTGCCAGTTATACATCTGTGGACTCAACTATACATGCTTATCTGGAGAGTAAGCTTATAATCGTTTAGAATCATTCAAGTTAGCTTTGGTTGTAATTTCTGTCTCCAACCCCAGTTGATAGTGTATATTTCTACATTTAAGAACCAGATTCAAAACAGTGAACAGCAGAGTTATTGTAAAAATGAAGGAAAAAGCTTGAGTCAATTCAATTCTGCCATTCTACGTGACCACTTGGTTATTTTTAATATATAATTAAAACAACGAAAGAGCGCAAGTTGCAAGATGTAATTTTTTTTTTTTTTTTTTGCGGTATGCGGGCTTCTCACTGCTGCGGCCTCTCCCTCTGCGGAGCACAGGCTCCGGAAGCGCAGGCTCAGCGGCCACGGCCCACGGGCCCAGCCGCTCCACGGCATGCGGGATCCTCCCAGACCGGGGCCCGAACCCGCGTCCCCTGCATCGGCAGGCGGACTCTCAACCACCGCGCCACCAGGGAAGCCCAAGATGTAATATTTTTATTGGATAATGCAAGTTTTAGTTCAGTAGTGAAATATTTTATTAAATTTGAATAATATCTTTAAAATTAAAATCTAATTTTTTTTAAATTGCTGCTCTTTTTCATTATTAAACCATACTGTTATTATTCATCATTACAACAAACCAACATATACGTGTAACTCTTCCCCATTTTATAAAAAATGCATTAGTGTAATTAAGCAGTATTAATCTAGTACTCTATTTTCCCTTTTTGTACTGTGATATTATTTATTTGTCTTATTATGGCATAGTTTTATACACACATATATATTTCAATAAAAGAAAACGTTTACCGCCTGTCTTTTTTTCTAGCCATTATTTTATTAATTTCGTGTCATGATTGTTACTGAAAATAATTTTATCATAAAATGGGGGTTCTAAAAAATGATCTGCCCTCCTCCCCGCACCCCACCCAGTGTCAAGTACACTAGGAATACCATTCTGTTCCTCCGTCTCTTCCTTTCTCCTTCTTTCCCCAAACCCAATATGTGAGCATGTGAGGTTTGTGTGTACTTTGGTGACTGTCCTGAATCTAGAACAAGTTCTGCAACACATCTTGGGTGTTCAGTAATCATTCATTATGGAATAGCACCGTATTATTCCAATTTTCTTTATTTTTTAAAATATGTTGGGTTATTTTATGAGGATGAAAGAAAAATTCCTATTATGCTTGTTATGGGTTATAATATTTAGGATTCTGATTTTCTTAAAGAAAATGTAATTATAAGAAAAATCTGTGCTTGCTTTGGCAGCTCACATACAAAAAAAAATCTATAAAATTCTGTTCAAATAATAAACTAGAGTTGGCTGAGTAGAAAAGAGTGTGGAGAGAAAGCATTAGAAAAAGATAAACCAATTTATTATTTTACTCTATTTATATATTGAAGAGCTATAACAAATTTCCCAACTCTGTGACTATTAATATATAAAAGAAAGTGTTATTTGATTCATAGACTTAAGTTTAAGTTTTGTTGTTGCTGAGTCTGAGCAAATAGTTGGAGATTTCTCTATACCCTAAAAACTAAGGCCAGCTTTATGACTGCAGCACCATATCCATCACTAGAAATGAATCACATAGACAGAAGCCCCAGACACAAGAACCTTTAACACTATTTGTAAGGTGAACTCCATTTATCTGTATCCTCTACAAGCAAGGACTCTGGAGACGGCAACATTGATCTGAATAGTATGTCTGTCATTTAGCTGTGTGATCTTGCAAGTTACTTAGCCTCTCATTGGAAAAAAAAATATTATCCATATTAAGTGGATTAATTTATGAAAAGTACTTAGAACATATTAACATATGTAAACTACTTAGAACAACATATAAATGCTTATTATTATTTCAATAAGTAACATCACTGATGTATTGATCCTTTATGTCTTTGATTCTTTATTTTAACCACTTAAGTATGACTAAGTGGATTAATCATCCCAATTTTCTCAAATGGAGCGATGAATCTTAGAAAAGTAAATGATTTTCTTCAGGTTGGCTAAATGGGGTTAGAAAAAATATTTTAACTCTTTCTCATGGTTTGGTACAACCAATGCATTTAGAGGGTTTGCTTTAATATTAAGAAACTTCGTAGTTCCTCTTTTGCAAAACCATTTATATAACCTGTAATTGTTAGTGTATTTCTTGTTACAATCTTGTGACTCATGGAGGTGATGGACAAGTACTATGATAAAATAAAGCCTTGTTTTGTAACATGGTAATTGTTGAGATGATGATATTCCTAAGAGAATATCAACAATGATTCTAAAAAGACAGGGGCAAGGACAATAGAACATAATGTGTTTAAAAGAATATAACCAGGGCTACTTTCCAGGCACAAAATGACTAACCGTCTTTCCTTCTGAGTAATTGCTGCCTTTTTATCAATGATGTCTCCTTTCCCTCGTCACACTCCCACAGTATAAACATAAATAAGACACTGAATTGCTGAATTGTCCCTAATTCTTGATAGCGTCCCATCCAAAATTAGCCCTTATCCCTCCTTAGAATCATCTAACACAAGTCCAAACCCTGTCAGGGATACTGTAATGCCCAATTCCTATGATATGTATCTCATCCTGGCAGCAAGTCAATAAACTTCTTTTTGTTTTAAGCTATAGGTGTGTTCCCTGTGATCTTTAGTCAGTGGGCTTTAAATTGTACTTTCTCTCAAAGAATATAAAAACTGTAGAAGAGAATTCTGCACACATACACACCAACACAAACACACTTTTCATCTCCCAGTGTGTTTGTACCACTATACTGCATTCTATAATTGACCATAACCAGTCATTAATTGGCTGTGAAGCAGGAAAGTTAGAAAAGACAGTATTTTGTCTGTACTAATGTGACTTCAATAGATCAAGAGTTTGTCTTTAAAAGTGTACTCTGTTAAATGCCTTAGAGAAAGAGAGATTTTACTCTGATGCTCAGTAGCCTATACGTCATCTAGGAGATTAAAATAAATAAAAATTAATTTTCCTTTTTTTCTAGATGTTTTGTTTTAAAAATTACTGCTAAAACAGCTACCCTTGGAAAAATGATGACATTAAGCAGACATTATAAAATCCTTATATACTCTATTATTGTTTGAGCAGACTGTGATATCATTCAGAAATGCATAGATTCGTGTTTTATGAAAATAGTTAATTTTAGAATTTATAGTCTCACACTAGGAAGGATGCTGCCAATACGCATACCTTTCTTCTCTTTCCTTTTTGGTTCTTCTTGACACAAATATGGACTATGGTTAAGCAAAACTTTTGTACATGAAAAAAATGTATACAAACAGTCATTGCTCTATGGCTTAAAGAATATATCTGAGTACCATTTAATGGTTCTTTTACTCTTATTTCTCTTTTTCTCTTGAGTTTCTCATTCGTTTTTGCTTTTATGTTTTATTAGGAATTTCCTCTGAAGTGCTTATGCTTTTAGAGTAATCCTTAGGGTAAGCTCTTCCACATTTTATAACCTAGTGAAAATCACACAGGTCTTTAAAAATTCAAGAGTAAAGAAATAATGTTGGCCACAACAGGCTGAAGAATTCAAAATTCAGACGAATACCCCTAACCTAACCACGTTTTCTAAGCTCTCTCCATTTCCCCCATCTAACACTTTTATTTGCATTTTTGCTGTGTTTGATGATGGAGAAGTGGTGTTGTCTGGGTGGCAGGCTCACTATACTGTGAAATGAAAGTCCAGAACATGCTAATCCCTCCATTAGCTAAGCCCTCCAAGATAACAAGGCTTGTAATTCTATTACGAATACTTGTCAGGTTATTACTGTAGGTAGAGTATTTCGAGATTTATTGAATTTTAATCTGCTTCTGCCCTGCCAGCTGTTAAACAGAGCTGCACAATAGGCCTGTATTTCTCACTGAGAATTTCTGTAAAACTAAGAAAAATATTCACTAGCAACAGGAAGAACAAGGACCCACTTTTTTTTTTTTTTTTTGTGGTACACGAGCCTCTCACTGCTGTGGCCTCTCCTGTTGCAGAGCACAGGCTCCGGATGTGCAGGCCCAGCGGCCATGGCTCACGGGCCCAGTCACTCCGCGGCATGTGGGATCTTCCCGGACCGGGGCATGAACCCGTGTCCCCTGTATCGGCAGGCGGACTCTCAACCACTGCGCCACCAGGGAAGCCCAGGACCCATTATTTTTAAGTGCTGGCATTAAAGCCGAGCCTCAAAAATCTTCAGCGCTTTAAGTCAGAAGCTGCGTGAGCAACATTTTTGAACCCCGTGATTTATCATCAGTCTAGATTCTAGAACTAGGATCAGATGACTCAGAAGCGGCCACAAATGATGACTGTGCAGAGGGGACAGAGAGGAACCCAGCCAACCTGGCATATAACTTTTCTCACAGTGAACACAGTAAAAAATTAATTTTACTAATATTATTGGACTATATTTGAAGTTTTAAATAGTGTCCCCTGGAAGCATTACACATTTTTTTTGAATTAGGCAGACAGAAATCCACTACAAGTGGCACAACATTAGAAAGTATTATGTTTTTCTTTACAAGGGAATATTTGAAGTATGAGACCAGAAGATAGAGGAATGGAATTCTGTTGAAAGAATAATAATATAGCTGACAAAGAGTTTACATAAAAACATAAATTAAAACAATTCTGTGAGAACATTATTCTAAATATTTTTAAATTCTATATTTCAATTTTGTGGCTGAAATAGAGGTCCTATTTTAAATTCTTTTTGTTTGCTTGTTTATTCATTACGTTTCCCTGCCTGCAAAGGAAAGGTGTGATGTGCCACCAATGGAATCAATACTCAGGAATTGATGCGACACACACTAAGTACCTTTGTGTGCCAGGAGGGGGCTAGAACAGCGTCTGGTAGAAATACGCGTCAAATATATATGTGCTCCTCATTGTTGCAAAGCCACATTCTGCAAAGCCAGAATTCTTTTTAATGTTCTAGAGAGCTTCTTAATTAAAGTGTGGCCAACTACTTCAAGTCTCAGCTTAAATATCTCCCCAGAGAGGCCTTCCCTGCCTGACCAACCTTCATAAATTAAGACTCCACTGTTATTTGTTATGTCAGTTCTCTGTTTCCTTCATAAACAGACCAATATCTTCAAGCATTCATTTAATTTCAATTTTTCCTTTCACTTTCTGTCCACTCACTACAGTGTAATCTTCTTGCGGTCAGGGACCAAATCTGTGTTACTTACCACTGTAACTCCTGCATTTAGCGCTCTGCCCCAAAGCAGGTTTATTTTATCCTCAACTAGGGTTTTAACAAAATTTTAGTCTTGAATGCAACATTATGTTTCAATTTGATAATAGCATGTTGGATTTTTCAATTAACTTTTATTTCACTTGTGTTGAGACACAACCAGAGTAGGAAGTAAGGAAGAAAGGTAATGTCTGTAAAATGTTTCTACATGCTACTCCTCTTCTTAAATAAGAAAATAAATAAAACTTTATTCATTCTAAAAGAAATACTATAGAAAATTTGAAACTACAGAAAAAATTTCAAATTTTAATTTTGAAATAATTATAGATTCACAAGAAATTACAAAGAGAGTACAGAGAGTTCTCGTGTACCCCTCACCCTCTTTCCCCAATTTCATATTTTATATAACTATAGTATAGTATCAGACTCAGGAAGTGAACACTGGTACAATAAGTGCCAATAGTTCTATAACATGTTATCACATGGGTAGTAGATTCATGTGACTCACGCCACGACCAACACACAGAACCATTCCATCGTCACAAAGATCTCCTTCACACTACCCCTTATAGTGTAGTCGCATTCACCCTCCTCCCCACTGCCATTCCTAACCACTACTGTGTTCTCCACCCCAAACAATTTTGTTATTTTGAGAATGTTGTACAAAGGGGAACGTATACAGTATATAACACTTTAGATTGGCTTTTTCTACTCATTATAATGAACTTGAGAGGCATCCAGGGTGCTGGTACATCATTAGTTTGTTTCTTTTTATTGTGGTGTAGTATCCACTGCATGGGTATAACATGGTTTGTTTAATCATTCACCCATGGAAGGACATCTAGGCTGTTTCCAGCTTTTAACTATTACAAATAAAGCTGCTATAAACAAGTATGTAAGGTTTTTGTATAGACATAGTGTTCATTTCCATTTTTATATGAACATCTGTTTCCCTTTTTTCTTATTTCTATTTCTATTAATGAAATAAGTAAAAGTTGTATGAAAAGGTACTCACTATAGAAAATTTAAAACTACAAAACACTTTTAAAAGGAGGAAAAGCAATCACATACATTCCTGCTAATGAAAATCAGTCACTATTAGTATTTTGGTACGTTTCTGTCTAGTTTTCTTCTAGACTCAAGATTTTTATTGCTGTTTATAAATAGTTATGATTATAATACATAAGTGAAATTTTGTATCCTGATTTTTTCTTTACTATTATAAAATAATTGTTACAAATAAAAATGTGGGAAAGATATATACATATACGTGTAAACATAAGTGTATTTGAAATAAAATATAATAGAGAAATATTCCCTCAAGCCCACCACTCAGTGTAAGAAATAGTATACACTATTACCACTAACACACCCTTAGGGTCTCTTTGTGTTTTATCCTTTTTTTTTTTTTAGGTGTTTTCAGGACCTCTTGTCAACCATACTGTTGAAAACAGATGTCATTTTTTTAAAACAAAACTTTAAATGAGGAGAGGTAGGAGGCCCCCTGATTTTTTTCTTAACTCACTGTATCTGATAATCTCCTTTACTTCCTCTTAATAGTTCTTCAAAAAAAGAATCTTACTGGAAGCATCAGAACTTTCTTCTTTTGAGAATCTTATGCTTTAAATTTCTTCCAAGTAAAGGGCCAGTTAATCCTAGACTGTAGTATACCTTTAAATAACCAGTGGAAATTAAAACCTTACCTGTGAGCATTTTTCCAAATTTGTTTGTTGTGTAGTTAAAGCAGCTGGTCAGTCTCTTTTCTACATCATTATTGAGATGGAAGCACTCTTCTTGAATTGTGAATATGGATTTTTCTAAATATGGATTAGTTTTATTCTATGTACTGTACCAGAAAGCTAATCTTTTGGTCATAATTATGTATTGTGAGTACATTATGTTTACTTAGTTCCATGTACTTTATCTCTAATCAATATCATAAAAGTTATATATTTCAAACTATAATCATTCCAACTTCTGGAGGAATTTGAAGTTTAGATTTATACATATCTATCTTTTCTTCTAACTTTGCTGTTACTCTCAGGTTCTCGGTTATTCCTCAAAAAAACGCCATCATGCTATTTATTTAGAGCATATTAAAATAGTAATAAACGTTCAAATCACTCTTGAAATAAGCAGAAATACCACAAAATCAGATTTAGGAAGCTATATGTAGATTCTAATGAGTTTTAACCTGTTATTGCCTGCTCGATATTCAGAAAATTTAACATGGGAAGATGCTTCTATTGAGATCTGTGTCAGGCACAGCAGAAAGGCAATGATCAGGTAGAAGGGCAAGCTTCCTGACAAGAGTTTTCGTGAGGCATACACATACATAACAAATTCTGCAGTTTAAGCAATTCTGCTTTCAACTGGTCTTTGGCCCGCTGATAACCTTAAAATACAATCTTTCCTAGAAAAGTGATACTAAAACAGTGACATATTGGGCAACGAAACTGATGGCACAGCACACACTAAAAAATGGCAAGGAAAATGGTCAAGATGCTCCAGGATGAAAATCAGTCCTCAGGTGTAAGCCTCACCAGGATACCCCAGATGTCCTCCTAGACTTTTCATTCTGAGATTTTAGGTCACATCATATATACATACACTTATACATATACATTCATATTTAATGTTAATGAATAAATTCTGTCAACTTTAACCCTTACTAGTCTGATTGCTGGAAATTAGTTCCACTCAAAGTACCTGCCCATTGTTTCCAAGAGTTGTTTAAAGGGCTTCTCATATATTCTCAAAATCAGTCTGTCAACTGTGATCACTGCAATATCCACCCCAGTTTTGCTCTCCCATTCTGTCTCTCACTCGTCTGCTTATCTGCCTGCAAAGCCACTGGATAATGTTCAGTTACTACTGTCTTTCTGTGACTCATTTCAGATGTTCTCCAGACCTCGAGGTACCAAGGTTGTTTTTTGTTTTCCCTCCAGTCATAACTGTACTTTTGTCTCCAGGAACCTGAACCACTTCTTTTTAGTTCTAGATTAGTTCACATTTTTTTCTGCTAAATTCTGACCACTTCTTACCTGTATGCTTCCCAAGACTCAAAAAAAAAATCAAGAAAACAAGTGAACAAAACCCAAAAAAACCTAACTCTGGTTCTGTTTATTGCTGGACTTCTCTCCACTAGCCACAGACGCTTAAGTTCAGTTCACGAGACCAAAGAGAATAGAAACTACAGCTATAACTTTCTCCACTGGTTGTAAATGACTCTCCTTAATGTTGCCCCGGATATCATATAGGCATTTGGTATGCGTGTTAGTTTATACAAAGAGTTATTGGGGAAGGAAGATTATGGCTTTACCTACACTCACAGCATCTGGGACCTAGATCAGCAATTTCCTCATTCATTAGGTGTTTATGAGGGGTGACTAGTATGTGAAAGACACCTACCCTCATGAGTTTCCATTCTAGAAGGAAAGACATAAACATAAGCAAATAAGAAAACATACATTTAAGAGTTGGAGGTTGGTCGTGCCGATGGCACGGGAAGAATATATGTCGGCAGATAACTGGAGTAGGAGATGCACCTTATTTACATAAGATACTCAAATCTCTGAGAAAAGATCCTAAAGATAAAACTTTGGAAACAGCTGAAGAATGAACATTTTAAGAAGAGGGCAGGGCGCTACAGGACAAAGTCTTGGTGAACTCAAGAACAGAAAGAAAGCAGTTTTTCTGGAGAATTTTTTCCTGGGGAAGGAATGAAACCAGATTCAGAGAGTAAAGTTGGGCATCAAGTTATGCTGTAAGGGAAGGAAGAAAAACTGAGTGATTGCTGCATTGGAATATGGAGTCGATGGTATTTTATTTTTGTGGCGGGGGGTGGGGGTGGTTATGTGCAGTCTTAAAAATGGGAGTATCCTGAATGGCTAATCCAGCGGAGAGGGCGAGTCCAATGATGTAGGGCAGAGTAGATAGCAGAGGAGTTGGAAGGGATCCAGAGGCATCCGGAGAGATTCCCATTTGATAGGAGTGACAGCGCTTTTCTAGTTGTGATAGAAGATAAATATAGGCTCAAGTAGGTTTAGAGATTTGTTGAAGGGAATGGGAGAGATTTCTGCTGAGCTAGCAAAATTCTCTTTGTTAGACAAGAAAACATAACCAGATAAAAGTAGATATGATGAGTTACAATGATATTTGTGTAGGAACCAGGTTTTTTTCTTTCCATAAAGCTAAGTGTCATGTCTTTTTTTAGATTAATGTTCAGTCATGATTTTAAAATTCAAATGATTTTTTTAAAAGAAGATGACCATAAATTTACTCTTCACCTGTACTTATTGGATCATTTACTGTGTATTAAAAAGAAATAGAAAAAGTTAAAATTTTCAGTCTGGCAGAGAAATAGAAAAGGTTTAAGCTTTCAGTCTGAGAGAAATCTTAAACTCCTTGAATGATATCAAAGAATATCTTGGGCCTATTTTATAAAAAACAAAAATGGCTTCAGTCTTTCCTTCTGTAAAATGGCTCAGGTCAATTGACATATTCTTAAATTATTAGCTCCAAGAGAAGCCTGACCAACAGAAGGCGGAGAAAAGATAATTTTGATATAGAAATACAGTAAGTATATTATCCAGAATTTCATTTTTAAACTCACATGCAGAAGGAGTTTTCATAAATTTGAGCATTCCTGTTAAAAATTGTCAGTGAATCAAAGTAAGTTAGGAACAGGGATTACCACCATCTAAGAAATATGGGAATACCAATGAAATTTATTTTATGACATAATACTTTTCTACATGTTACGTTTTACTTATCAACTTTATGATGTATGCTTGTTCTAGAGTTAAACTGTTTTTTAAAAAATTCATTTAAGTATTGCTTATATTTGGCAGAAGAATGAGTTGATTTTAAAATGCCACCTAAGATTCAGAATAGCATACAAAACCCTTTGTGTAATAAAGAGGAAAAAAATATATAATATGTATTTTGTATTTTTGTTTATATATATTACATATATATATATATATATATATAAAAACAATAAGAACATGAAAAGGTTTCTCTGGAAATAATTTTAAAATATATATGTTGTTTCCTCCAGGAAGGGGAATTGACTAATGGGGAGTGAAAGGAACATTTTCACTCTTCCAATTTATACCTTTTTATTACTGACCCATTTGGAAGTAATACTAGAATATAAAATTTTGGAAAGGAAGAAAGAAAGTGAGAAAGAGGGAGGGAGGGAGGAAATGGAAATAACACGTATTGATAAGTAAGTACTTGCTGTTTATGTAGCTGTATTTAAAACCTATGGGGCTTTTTTCCCCCAGTTTAAAAATCTTCTAAGGAGTTTGATGAAGAAGTGTAATGAACAATATAAACTAGACAGTAAAACCCTTTATTTTAAAGGCTGGTTATCTCATCATTAAAATGTTAACTTTAAAACGGAAAAATATCACCATGCTATGTGAAATCAGGGACGTATCAAAAGTGATCTCCTCCCCGCAATTACACCTTTGGCTCACAAACATTCTCTTTAATAGATAAGCTCAAAATTGGTGGCAAATTTTAATAGAGTGGAAAGACTTTGCTGTATATTATCTGTAGTTAGAGTGTGTTTGTCTTTCTGAAGAGAGAGTTCCAAGACTAATGAGCACTGAAGATAAGAATTAGATAAACTGCTATTATGTTCAGATTGTTTCACCTGTTGGCTACAGCTTGTTAAGTTAAACTTATATATTGGTTGGAGTGTGATGGGTGGTGGTAACAATTTTCCAAAATAATGAATCCTGAGATGTTTGGGCTGTAGAAGGACACCACACCCCTAAAAATACCATTTTTTATAATTATTTTATCATCATTTCATTGGTCAAATTTAAATACATGTTTTATATACTTCAGTCTATCTAGTTTATTTCTCATAACAGTTTTTGAAAACTACCCAGCGTAACAGGACATTTCACAGAGGGAGGGACTTACGTAGTGCACCACAGCCATCAATCACCCATAAACATGACACATCTCAGAGTCATATACCTCCTCTCAATTGCCCTGATTGCCACACTCTCCATCCTGGAGAAAATGGTCATTTCCGTAACCAAGCCCCAGACGATCAGGTTCCTTCAAGCCTGAACATTATTCCTACCTCTATCCATTGCTTCCCACCCCTAGCGCGCACGCACGCGCGCGCGCGCACACACACACACACACACACACACACACACACACACACACACACACACACACACACACACACACACACACACACACACACACACACACACACACACACACACACACACACACATCGTTACAAACCGGTATGTGCATTGAGCAACTTAAGGGATTCGAAACCTGTCATTCTAATATCAAGTAGCTCTTTACAAACCTTAGTAAGCACATAATCACTTGTTATTTAATGCAGACTTCCATGAGTACTCTCAGAGCTTTTTTTCTTTCTTTCTTTTTTTGCGGTACAGGGGCCTCTCACTGCCGTGGCCTCTCCCATTGCGGAGCACAGGCTCCGAACGTGCAGTCTCAGCAGTCATGGCTCACGGGCCCAGCTGTTCCGCGGCATGTGGGATCTTCCCGGACCGGGGCACGAACCCGTGTCCCCTGCATCAGCAGGTGGACTCTCAACCACTGCGCCGCCAGGGAAGCCCTCTCAGAGCTTTTAATTTCATAGTTCTGGGTGAGGAATAGGTATTTTCTAAAAGTTCTCCTAAAAAGTGATTCTGGAATAGGTAGTCTCAGAATCATACTTGGAGAAACTGTGGTATAAAAGGAACCTCAATGACAAATTCTTTGCATACAGAGGCAGTAAATTACCAAGTCACAGTTCCAAATGTTTCAAGTGGCAATTGCTCTCCTGTTTCTTTTGTCCTCAGTGGTTATCTACAAGGCTAAGAGAGATGTTTTTCCTTGAGACCTCTCCTCTGGAGAAAATAATATCCTAGTCTCTTATAGACCACATGGCTCCAGATTGAAACTGTTTTCCTGAAAGTCACAAAACCCCCATGTCATTGGAATTCCCTGTATTCAATGCAAAGATGTTCTCTTTCTTAGCCTCTCCCCTCCGGAACAATGCTTTGTGCATCCGAGCAGCCTCCAAATTTCTGCCTCATTTAAGCTTCCTGAGGTTGTCTAGATCAAAAGAGCCTACCTTTCCTAGTGTGAACAGCTCCCACCTCGCTTGCAATCCGGACACCCCTGGATTATTAACAGCAAGTATCCAGCTCTCTGTGCCGCATACTCACGCGCTCACGGCTGAGAAGAACCCGCTTACACCCAGCCTGGGGACGATTGTTTCTTCTCAAACCACATTTCAGTAGCAAAGAATACTTTTTAATTTTTTTTTTACAGAACAGCTGAAAATGATTTTTTGAAGTAAAATAGAAGGAAATACAATTCTCAAATAATCTGATATATAGCCTATTAGAATATTATGCTTTGCACACTTACGTACTCACACCCACATTAGAATTTCAAAATGCACATTCCCATGTTTTTAGCAAAGAAGTCCTGAAGTTTTTCAAAGTCTTTAGTTTTTGCCTAACCAAAATGAATTTCACACATATGACAGTTTAACCTTTTTTTTTTTCCCCCACCATTGAACATTCTGTGAGTGGTCTATGAAACGCACTGACAGATATTTGAAAAACTCTGACAGAGAATAATAACATTCTCATAGATGAGCAATAGCTTCCATTTCTTGGTCAGCAGCCAAGTGGGAATATTAGATTTAAATATGAATAATGATATTTAGAAAACCCTCTGATGATAAATGCAAGACTCTTCAAAACTAAAAGTTGACTTGAACTTTGCAGTTTGGGAATTATTACTGAGTTAACCTAAGGGACTTGGTTTGTGGACAGTCGATCAATTTGCATAATTCAGCAATAAATAAAATCAATCAGACAAAATTCAACTTTCATCTTCTTAATATGAGATTATTTCTGTAAAATGGTAACTACTTCTTTGTGTGAGTCAGAGTAGAGCTAAAAAGAGGTGAGGCAGTAACATTTATAATATGTCCTCTGATATATTAAATCTTTGCACTGTGGAAGAAAAGGTAGGAGGGAATGGCTTGCTGAGTGCAGATCTGGGTGGTGGGCAATGTGTTATACATGAAAGTGCCAAGGGGAAAGATGACAGTTGCTGTTCTCACACTTATTAGCACCAGTCATAGGAGATGAGATCTAGAAACAGCATAGGGCTCTAAGTGCTGCTGTAGCTACCGGCACAGGGCACAGTGGAACCAGTTATGTGTTCACTAGAATGCATATAAAGTCTTCTTTATGGATTTACATCATGAAATAAAATCAAGTTTTCTTTCTGAGCATTTTTCTCTTTGGTGGGAGTGAGGGGGATTATTTATTTTTATTTACATTTACAACGGGCTGAATAATGGGTGAATAGCATATGCAACCTATGATCAGGATTTGAGGTGACAGACATAAAGGGAAAAGCAGCTGACATTGAAATAAAAATAATGGAGGGCTTCCCTGGTGGCACAGTGGTTGAGAGTCCGCCTGCCGATGCAGGGGACACGGGTTCGTGCCCCGGTCCGGGAGGATCCCACGTGCTGCGGAGCGGCTGGGCCCGTGAGCCATGGCCGCTGAGCCTGCGCGTCCGTAGCCTGTGCTCCGCAACGGGAGAGGCCACAGCAGTGAGAGGCCTGCGTACCACCAAAAAAAAAAAAAAAAAACTAAAACAAAACTGAGTTTGGGCTTCTCTGGTGGCGCAGTGCTTGAGAATCCGCCTGTCAATTCAGGGGACACGGGTTCAATCCCTGGTCCAGGGAGATCCCACATGCTGCGGAGCAACTAAGCCCGTGCACCCCAACTCCTGAGCCCGCACACAATAACTACTGAAGCACGCGAGCTCTGGGGCCAGAGTGCCACAACTACTGAAGCCCGCACGCCTAGAGCCCGTGCTCCACAACAAGAGAAGCCACCACAATGAGAAGCCCTCGCACCACAACAAAGAGTAGCCCCTGCTCGCCGCAACTAGAGAAAGCCCGCATGCGGCAACGAAGACACAACGCAGCCAAAAAAAAAAAAAAACTAATTTATGGTTCCCTTCACAAAAGAATTAGGTGTATTAAACTTTCTTACAAATAAGTAGTTTTGTAGTTCACATTCCTAACTGCATATTAAAACCTCCTGAGGAGCTTTGAAAAAACACATATTACCACCCACAGAAATGCGGATTTAATTGGTCTGAGGCAGGACCAGAGGATATTTTCTCATAGTTCCTCCAGTTGGTTTTAATGAACAATCAGGGCTGAGAATCCTTGCAATGAATCTTTTTCAAACAAGTTATGAGTATGCTAGTCGGAATGGGTGGGATGTGTCGCAGAGGAATTTGGGGATGCCCTACTTCTCAGGCTAAAATTTGCAGCCAGGCCTGGGGATTTGGTTCATAGATTGGACACAACTTTAGAAAGCTAGCTTAATCACAGAGGAAAGCAGTGAGGTTGGAGGAGTTTCAAGTTATCTTGGTTGTTTTTCTCAGAGAAACCTGGGAGGGGGGGAACAGGTGGTATGAGGTGACATCTTGTTTAAGAAAACTCCATAGTCATGAAAATACCCATGTTTAATAAATATGACTTAAGGTGGAAAAGACAGGTGAGTAAAATTTTATCAGCTTCAGCACGAAATCTAAAATTGAAGTAATTAACAATACTGCACAGCTCAGATGCATGCAGGAAATACCATGTATTTTCTTAATCATAATCCAAAGGGATGTGATACAACCCAAATGCAGCAACATGCATGGTGATAGTAACAACACAAATACTCAGGTGAAAATGAAACAGATGCCAGGCAGGGTCTTTTACAATCATTCTGTTATAAAATAAAACATATAGACAGAAAATACTACCAAGAAAACAAGTCAGTATAAAGGTTAATGCATTATTATAAAGGAAACATCCTTGTAATTACAAACCAGGTCAAGAAATAAAATTTTGCCAGCAAGCCTGCCCTTGTGGTCCAACACAATCACAAGGAACTGCTCCCTGCAAAAGAAACCACTAACCTGGGTTTTATAGCAACCACTTCCTTGCCTTATTGTACAGTTTTATCACTCTAGTGTGCTTCCTAGACATTATTGTTGACCATGTTGCAAATTTCATATGCCGCTTTATTCTTTTTCAATTTCAGTTTCCCGCTCCTTCCTTTCATTTCCTTATAATTTATCTGCTGAAGAAACTGGGCCAGTTAACCTTAGCATTTCCCACAGGCTAGATTTTTACGTATTGAAAACTCATCATCCAGTTTGCTGTTGATGAGTCCTGTATTTCCTCATAATTGGCAGCTGGATCCAGAGACATGATTAGACGGAGATTATATCCCTTTGACAAGAGTACAAGTGGTGTTACATTCTTAAATCAGGAACACTATGTCTGATTGTCTCTTTTTCATGATAGTAGATGTTGATACTCAATGCAAAGATCCATTAAGCGGTAACAAAATGATGATATTCTAAAGTTATCATTTCCTTACTTAGCTGGGAAACCTCTATAAAGAACTCCTTCCCTCATCTCTTGTTTACTTAGAGATATATATGCTAGGTTTCTCTTTTATTTATCAGTTTTCAAGATAAAAAATTTCCCTATCCTCCTCCATATGTGACCTATTGTTTTATATTATGATGACCACATAGATTTAAACATGGGCTTAAACATATATGCTGGATTTATCCACTTCAATTATTATTATTTTTAAAGCTCAAGTTGTCTCATCTTTGTCCAGTGAGGTTTCTTGAAAATGGCTCCTGAGTCTTTTTGATGTTACCCGTGTGGTCCGATGGCTTCCTTGCTCTCAACTATAACAGAATGTCCTGAGATTGTATGTTTTCTATTGTTGAGTAAAAAATTATCACAAATTTCAGGTCTTAAAACAACATCTGTGTTTATTATTTCACACTTGTGTAGTTCCAAAGTCCAGCTCTATGGGGTTCTCTGCTTACGGTCTAACAAGGCTGAAATAAAAATGTTGGGTGAGCTGCCTTCTTACCTGGAGACTCAAGGAAAGAATCTGATTTCAGGCTTATTCAGATTTTCCAAAGATCTTGTTCCTTCAGGCTGTAGGACTGAAGTCCCATTTTCTTGCTGGCTCCTGACTGGTGATCACTCACAGCTCCTAGAAGCCTCCTTCAGGTCCTTTTCACATGATCCTTTCTCCAACTTCCCGTAAGGAATGGCACGCTAAATCTGCCGTGTGTTTTGTGGAGTTTCGGTTTCTTTGCTTGTTTCCTTTTTTCCAGCTTTGTTGAGGTATCAGTGACAAATGAAATTGAAAGACATTTAAAGTATACAGTGTGATGACTCGGTATGCATATCTCTTGTGTTTTGATTCTCTGACCTCTTATACAAGCAGCAGGAGAAAAGTCTGTGCTTTTAATGTACTCAAGTGATTAGGTCAGCTAACCAAGATACTCTCCATAACTTTTCGACTTTAATTACACCTGCAAATCCCTTCACAGGGATATCTAGATAAGTATTTGGTTGAATAGCCAAGATAGGAATCTGGGGTTATATATACACACATATATGTAATAAATAATATTAAGAATAACAAACCTCATGAGTTTATACTAATATTTCTAATTCAAATTCGGGACTCCGAGACTTTTACTTAACTTCCATCTTATTTATATCTGTATCTCCATTCTTTCAACCGGACTTCTGGTTTTCAAAGACACATTTGATGAAAGGAATTAGAGTTTCCTGTAATCACTCACTGGTTTATAATATATTACACACGCAACTATTTCAGTATGTGTGTGGCGGTACACATACAAGTATGCGTACAACATAGTACAACTATGGCGGCACTAATATACAACCACTGATAAGCTTACTGAAAATGTTAATTTTTTTAATTTAATAAAATACCTTACATATTCTTTGACCAATAAAAATAGTTTGTATATATTTTCAAACCATATAGCCATTACTACACTCCTCTTTTAATACTAGTTTCATCTTTTTTTTTTTTTTTTTTTTTGCGGTACGCGGGCCTCTCACTGCTGCGGCCTCGCCCGTTGCGGAGCACAGGCTCCGGACGCGCAGGCTCAGCGGCCATGGCTCACGGGCCCAGCCGCTCCGCAGCATGCGGGATCCTCCCGGACCGGGGCACGAACCCGTGTCCCCTGCATCGGCAGGCGGACTCTCAACCACTGCGCCACCAGGGAAGCCCACTAGTTTCATCTTGATGTTACAAGTTACTGTATGTTTAAAACTCACCACTTTTTATGTAGGTGACTCTCTAGTTGTTTTGGGATTTTTTTATAAATGTATTTATTATTATTTATTTATTTTTGGCTACACTGGGTCTTCATTGCATGTGGGATCTTCCCGGACCAGGGCTCGAATCCGTGTCTCCTGCATTGGCAGGTGGATTCTTAACCACTGCGCCACCAGGGAAGTCCCTCTCTACTTGTTTTAACTGAAGATTTTTCTCTAGTAAATTTCTCAGGGGGATTCTTGAAAACAATATTTCTTGAGTTCTTGCATGATGATAAAATTGACCTGTGCCCTTTATAATAAAATGTCAGTTTTGCTAGGTATTAAGTCTTTTGTCCACATTTTCTTTCCTTTAGTATCTTAAATATCTTATTCCTCTTTGTTCCGCTATAGAGAGTTGCTGTTGAAAAGTCTGATGACAAGCTAATTTTATTTCCTTTATGAGTCACTTGCTCTTTTTGCAAGAGCAAAGGGCTCTTTTGACACCTAAAATAATTTTTTATTTTTTTGATATTCAGTAATTTTATTGACTATGTCTTGGTGTTGTTCACTTAAATTAATATTCTTAAGTATGCAATGCATTCTTTCATTAAGTAGTTTCAAAAATTTTTTAAATTCACAAATGCTTCCTTGAATTACAGCTTTTAATAGTAGCTTGGTTTTCTTTGCTTTTGTTTTTGCCTTTAGGGATTTCTATTTTCATATATATATATATATATATATATATATATATATACAAAAAACCATACATATTACTTTTTTATCCCTTTTAATCTGTTTTCATTCTTTTTTAAAATAAAAATTTTCCATCTTTACCTTTTATTTCTATCTGAAGACATTATTTATTCATTATTATTTTTCTTATAGTTTTAATGTTTGAATTTTAAAAATTTCTGTCTTCGCTGCATTTTATCAATTAATTTCTGAGTTTTTAAAATTATTTTTAATGTTTTTTCCTCATGTTTTTAATCATTTTCCAAATATCTTCTAGCTCATTTTGTTCTCTTTGTGGGCATGTCTTTGGTGTGTTTTCATTATTTGTAGAAATGTTATCCTGGTTTTTATTCTATTTTTCCTGTTACAACTACGTTTGGGATTAGGTATTTATGCTTTCTTATTCTTAGTTTTCCTAAACTTTTAAAAGGAGATTTGATTCAAGATACCTTTTCTAACTTCATAGTACTTCTTCTCAAGTGTTCACATACTACTAAAAATATGACAGCTTGCTCTCTGGACTTCCCTAGTTCTGTTACCCTTTCCTACTTTTTATCTGGACTTTTTCAAACTCAGGTCAGGTGAATACACAATAGCAAAATGGTTCATGCACTTATTCTAAGAACAGGGGACTATGTTTTGTTAACTATTATACACCCTGCAGTTTGCACAGTGCCTGGCACATACGAACTCAGTAAATATCTGTGAAGATAAGAATAAATGAAAGTACACTGATGCATAAGCATGGCAATCCCAGAAGTCTTAGTCTGGCATAACAGCTGAATCGAATTGATGGATAACTGAACCAATCATCACATAAATAAGCTTTCAGTTTTTCACCAGTGTTGTAGCAGCTTCAACCTATTGTTACTTTTGGCATCTTTCAGATGTGGCCTTAGATTAGGGGAGGTTGGCTACTTTAGGGTTTATTCAATACTCTGGTAGGTGCTGGTATTGGAAGAGTAAAAAACAAGCAGAGCCCTTGCCTTTTTTAGTGTAATGAGAAACACAGGTGATGTGTGTTTTGCTGGAGTGAGTACACTCTATGGATATACGTAAAATGGGTGCTCAAATAGTTGATTGGCTGATTGATTTGAGGTGGGCAAGAAAGTCGTTTGTTATTTATGCTGATGTCTCAAACAATGTAGAACTTGATCAGCTGAAGGGAATAAAGGGACGCTGGGAGGCATTCTAGAGGAAAGCTCTTGGAGAAAGCCTCGGCGGTAAGAGAAGCGTGTTAAGTTTAGGGGAAACGCTAAGAGTTTCTGTTGTTTTGTAAGTCCCGCAATATCTGTTTTGAATTCATTTAGAGCGCTTACAACATTCAGTGTAATTCAGTTAGGGTGTTTTGTTGTTGTTGTGTTGCTTTTAGTGAAAACAGCTGGGTATTGTCTTAGTCCGTTCAGACTGCTGTAACAAATTACCGTAGGGTGAGTGGCTTATGAACAACATAAATTTATTTCTCACAGTGCTGGAGGCCAGAAATCTGAGACTGGGGTGCCAGCATGGTCGGGTTCTGGTGAGTACCCTCATGGAGGTTGCATTCTGCCAACTTCTTGTGTCCTTTCATGGTGGAGGGCGGAGAGGGGAAGCAAGCTCTCTCCTGATGATTGCTTTCTGGCAGATTTTGGGGGGGTTCATGCTTTGCTGTTCTTTAAAAATGACATGATACAGAAATGTTAGTACAAGAGGATTTTTCCGTTCCAAGCTTCTGTAGTTTTTTCCATTGGTTTGATGCTTCTCCCCTCCTTTGAAGCTGTGGCTTAGGCAGTAACTTTCAGTAGCTAGTTAACAGTTACAAATGCCATCTTCATGTTTCTTCTCCACAGGAGCTAGGGCAGTGCCTCCCGCAATCCTGGGAATTATGCTCAGGTCTCATTCTTGTGTCTACATTAGCTGACGCATTAAAATATCGAATTGTTTAAAGATGAAATTGAGTATCCATGCTTAACATTTTGAATTTTTATAGAAAATTTGAATTCAAGTAGTGAAACTAAGTACAGATTAAACACAGCTGTCCAGATGTCTGAGTTATCAAAAGACTTCATAAGTAAGCAGTTCTTTAGAAAAACGAGCTCTTTTGTTCAATTCCTGTAGCGGAGCCCACATTTATTTGTATAGGAAAATTCCATTCCGCAAATAGAGTTGGAGTAGAAATTAAAGAACTTTTTAATGCGTGTGTCACTTTTTCGGAGTCTAGAAAAAGCAGAGTCCAAGTGACTTATGGGAATGATTATGGTAGATCTACATTAATTTACATCTTTTTCTTGATATTAAGGTTGTTCAATATTAAATTCCCTTTTAAAAATCCCATGTTATTCCTGCAGTTTCCTCTGGTGTCTGTTTCAGAGTTTTAGCCTACTCAAGCATTCTTTAGTAAAAATCTCTGAAATCATTAGCATTTAATTGTTCTTTAGAATGCCAGCAGTTTACTTAATCAAAGATTTATTTTACTTCATTAGAAAATTAAAAAAAGGAAAACTTCTGTGATTGTTCCTGGCTTCTGTGGTCAACATTTTGAATAAGCTGTAGTCTTTCTCCTTGAGTCTACTCACTAAACTGAGAGTGGGATCCTTTCCCAGCCAGTTCTTTGCCGGAGGCCAAAACAAGATGAATTCTTAAATAAGCATTTGAGAGCTTTGTAATTAGGAGAGCAAAATCTAAACTACAATGTGTCACATAATGCCTATTTGCAATAATATTTAGCAAAAAACTGGTTTTCACCATTTTAAAAGAAACTGTTTCTCTTCTATAGAATTCAAACGTTTTCTCTACTTGTAGACTGTTTTCCAGAGAAAAGTGCCAGGTGGAGAAAGGCACGTGATAACAATTAAATCAGAACTTGGTGTTCAAAGGCATCCATGTAGGAATTGCCTCTCTTCCATCAAGTAATGTGTACGTTTACTTGAGAATAATTGTGTGCTAGCTATGAATTATGTACTGAAAATCCAGGAGGTAATTTCTTAGCTTGCTGATAGAGGAGGGCTTTTGGAAAAGTGTCATCAGCTTCACTCTCTCCAGTATAAGATAATTTTGATTGGTTACCTAGAAGCTTTTACCCTAGGGAGATGCTAAGTATGTAGGCCCATCTTGTAACCTCTGGCTTACCTTTGCATTGACCTAACATTTTTTAGTACAAACAGGATATACCATTTCAAAGAAGGTTCTTAAAACTGAATAATCCAGGGGTTTATTGTTTTTAGTTTCTGTCATCACGTTTTCATAGAACAAATAGCAGGAAAAAACCAAGATAGTCATATTTGTTTCTCACTCCCTGCTGACTTTATAAACCCTCTACCTTTTGGTGTGAATTACGCAAAGCACTAGATTGCAACGTGCAGATGCTCTATTCACTACAGACAATTACCTTCTTTGTCACGAGGTGGCACTGCATGCAGCTCTAAATGGGCTATTCTTCCTCAGGAAAGAAATTTTACATCATTCAAGGGAAAGCAGTATAGCCCTTGAACACTCATACTTTGCTTCCGTGGTATTGGAAAGTAAGACAGGATAGCCAGACAGAAGGAAAAACAATTTTCCAAACTTAAAATTTGTGTCAAAAGAAAGAGGATTAAAATCCATTCTTGAGAATAATTTTAAAAAATTTTTTATTGGAGTATAGTTGCTTTACAATGTTGTGTTAGTTTCTACTGTACAGCAAAGTGAATCAGCCATACGTGTACATATATCCCCTCTTTTTTGGATTTCCTTCCCATTTAGGACACCACAGAGCATTGAGTAGACTTCTCTATGCTATACAGTAAGTCCTCATTAGTTATCTGTGTTCTACATAGTATCAATATTGTTTATTTGTCAATCCCAATCTCCCAGTTCATCCCGCCACCCCTCTTTCCCCTATTTACAAAGCACAAATAGAGACACAGACGTAGAGAACAAACGTATGGAAACCAAGGGAGAGTAATTTTAATGTGGAATAAACAAGAGAATAGTGTAATCATCAATATAATAGTTCCTGCCCACACAGGTCATTTATTCACTTCACTTTTGGATAGAACAGCGACAGGACAAAAATGAAAGGGAAAGATGAAAAACTAGGAGTATTAAAGTGGCGATTTTGAGCAGTGTGTACCTACTTTTTTTTCCTTTTTTCTCTCTATATTTTTTTAACATCTTTATTGGAGTATAATTGCTTTACCATGTTGTGTTAGCTTCTGCTGTATAACAAAGTGAATTAGGTATTCATGTACATATATCCCCATAGCTCCTCCCTCTTGCGGCTCCCTCCCACCCTCCTTATCTCACCCCTCTAAGTGGTCACAAAGCACCGAGCTGATCTCCCTCTGTTATGCAGCTGCTTTTCACTAGCTATCTATCTTATATTTGGTAGTGTATATATGTCCATGCCACTCTCTCACTTCATCCCAACTTCCCCTTCCCCCTCCCTGTGTCCTCAAGTCCTTCCTCTATGTCTGCGTCTTTATTCCTGTCCTGCCCCTAATGTGTGGGGGCATTGAAACTGCTGAAAGGAGAAGCCCTTTCTCCCGTTTTCTTCCTCACTGAACTTAAGTACAGGGTCAGACGGGACAGTAGAATCAGGTATCATTACATTTTAGATATGCAAAGGTAAGCAATGGACAGAAACAACCATCTCTGGTTTTCATCATATTCTCGGTGCATTTTTGCAGAACGACTATCACTTTTTTGCTTAAAGATCCTCCATGCCTTTCCATTATGCTCAGAATTAACTTCTGCCTCCTGGAGTTACTCATAGTACACGGATTATGAACCGTTGTTTCAGTTTTGCTGTGACATAATGTACTTACAACAGATGGAAAAAGATAAATCGTGTTATTAAACACACTGTTCAGCTCACCTTTTCTTACCTAGAGCTTCTCAATGAAGGAAGAAGTGCACTGATTAACTGTCAGCACAGCAGGGTCATTTTAGAGGCCTCCACCCACCTCTGCCTGTTTGCTTTTTCTGACCCTCTCCCTGGCTTCATATGCTTAATCCACTGTGGCTTTTGAGCACCTAAAATTAATGAGCCAAGTAATTTTTCACCATTAGGGCATCTGTACATACTGCATCTATTGATGAAATACTTGTCACCTTCCTCTACGTGATTTCTTTTCATCCTCATGTCACAATTCTGATCTCACAGAGGTATTCCCAAGCCACTTAATCTATAATCTATAGAAGCTTATCGCATTTCATAGCCCCCATCTTATTTTTTTAAATTTTTTTTTTGGTTGCATCGGGTCTTAGTTGCAGCACGCGGGATCTTTGTTTGAGGCATGTGGGATCTTCATTGCAGGGCGTGGGCTTCTCTCTAGTTGTGGCACGTGGGCTCCAGGGCACGTGGGTTCTGTAGTTTGTGGCTCGCGAGCTCAGTAGTTGCAGTGCACGGTCTTAGTTGCGCCATGGCATGTGGGATCTTAATTCCCCGACCAGAGATCCGAACCCATGTCTCCTGCATTGGAAGGCAGATTCTTTGCCACTGGACTACGGGGGAAGTCTCCCCTGTTCTTTTTCCTTTATGTCTCTTGTCATAAATTGTAATTATATACATAAATGATGCACAGGCTTGATGTTTCAAATAGATTTGAGAAAGGCATTTAATGGACCTCTCTAGTGAGCTACTTTGCACATTAGCCTTGATAGATTATGGAAAGTCCTAGTCTAAGAAACTTACAGAATTTTATTTAATCCAGAGCTTCCACAAATCACGTTTTAGCATTAACATTTCAGGAAGCTATACAGAAGACCCTTTAGAAAACACTACTCAAATCCATACAAGCTCTACATGTTATGGAAGAGGAAACATGCTCAGGTTAGTGATTGCCCGTGCTACAAATTTCGTTAGCAACAGTTCAGGGCTCTTTTTGATGGACACAGTATATTGACAGTGGATTTATTTCCACAGAATGATGGGTCTACTCGTATCATTATTTTTTATTACCTCTGTCTCACTATATTCTGGCTGTTTTTACCAATCTTTATTCCAGTAGCTCTCTCGGACTAAATTTTGGCAGATACTTATTTGGGTACACGCTACTTTTCTCTCTGTACCTACCTACAAAAAAACATTCATTACTGCATTACATTTTTGGCAGGTCCCTATTATAGCAAGGATCAAACAGAATAACAAAGATTAAGTTCCATATCTCACTTCCCTTTCTAATTTGAACTTTTAAAGGAAAGGGCACTTAAGTTATTCATTCTTATATCTCAAATTTATTCAGGGCCCCACAAAAAATAAATACTAGAGGATGTAAGGGTGAAGACAATTTCTGTGGAGGTATTCAAGGTGTAAATGGGAGACTGACATAAATACAAGCAATTATAATGTGTCAGGCTGTGATGTGTTATGTATCAGAGCAAGGTTCATTGTGATGGGGGTTCTGGGATAGGATCACTTTCCAAGTGTGGTCCTTTGTAAGTTAGACAAACAAATAGTGCTTCAGCATGTGGGGGAAGAGAAGAAAGGCCGAGATAACACCATAGCCCAGTCATGCTGTTTTTCCCATTTGGAATGCTCTACCCTAATTGCTGCCAACCTTTAGGATTAACTCTAAGTTCCATAGGGAAGGCTTTCTGGGACCCTCACAAACCAGACCCACATGAGATCTCCAGTCCCATCTTTTACTTTTGTTTCATAAAATCCCAATTTAATATTAGGCATGAAAAAATATAGTAATAATTTTTATTGATATTTCCTACTAAAATGTAAGCATCACCAGAGGAAGACACTGTATTTTCATTAGTGTACTTGAAGCACCTAGCAAAGGGTCTTGTGTATAGTAGGTTCTCAATAATTACTTGTAGAACATGTGAAAAAGCAGAGAAGGAGGTGAATTGCTTATGGTGAGGAGGAAGCGGCTTCAAAATTTATGCTAAAGCTTTGGGATGTTATTCTGTCGCTTACAGGAAGTTACTGAAGGTGTTTGAAGAGTAAATTGACCAAGAAAAGTATCATTGTCAAGACTTTATACCAAGCATTCTGATTCCCTAGTGAACCATTCCACAGTCAAATCCCTGAAGTGACAGAATATGCTATATAGAGAGATAGACTGTGTGTGTATATGTCAGGATACACATTGTCAGAGTGAGAGTCATGTGTAAAGAGATTTTCTTTTAACAATATAGTTGTAAAATATAGTTATTAACAATATAGTCACTAACAAGTTCCTTTCTTCATCTGAGATATTTTAAAGATAATCTTTATTTCTAAGATGGCCTACCCTAGAGAAGGCTAGAAATCTAGATCTCATTAATTCTTATATCCTCTAGACTAACCTGCATTATTAGGTTAGTGGTTGATAATTTGCAAGTGTTTAAAAACAGTCTTAGAAGGCAATAAATAATAAAAACTATTTAATGCCCTAGAGCTGTGCTGTCTGTTTATGGCAACCACTAGCAAGATGTGCCCATTTAAATTAAAATTAGTTAAAAGTAAACAAAATGAAACGATTCCTCACTCACACCACATTTCAAGTGCTCCTTTGATCACTGCGGAAAATTCTACTGAACAGTGTTATAGCCTAGAGGGCAATAACTAAAACAAAAATACAAAACTTTATCATGCTATGTTGCGTTTTTCAGTCTATAAGTCTTTCAGAATTCTTTTTCCTGTGAAATCTTGTTTGACTCTGAGAATGAATGGTTGACGTAAGGTGTACACAAATCCTTACCATTGCCAGGATGAGGGAAGGGGGGAGAGAGCAACTCATAAGACTCCCCAACTTCACATTGGTAGCAGCACCAGGGCTTGAAGTGAATTTTGACTCAACTACAGTCACCTTTCCTGGGTGAGAGGTCAAAAAAAACCCAAACAAACAAAAAACCTCTTGGGAATGGATTCTGAGAAAACCCCATTCTAAAAGCAAGCTAAAAATAATAAGGAAAATGTGAGATGAATTTTCACCCTTGCTGAAGTCATCCCTTGTGTGATTCTATGTGACAATTTCTCAGCCACGTACTGTAAAGCCATATGACAGGATAAAATGGTAAGCGAAATATATACATTTTAATCAGTTGAAGGAAATGTAGCTAGGAGAATGATCCTTAGCAATAATGTGGAGTAAAGAGCTCAAAATCCCCTAGTCATCCCACGCAGGGCTCTTGATCTGATTGGCTGCGAGGATTGGCTATTTCATAGTGAGAGCAGCTTCCTAGCAACGTCCTTAGAGCCTAGCATCTCCCAGTCGCTCAGGCATCCAAGCAACACTGCCGTTTCATAGTTCTCTATCCTACTTTTGTTTATATACAGCAAATGGGGGGAAATAAAATGAGAAGGATATATTAACAGCTCTACTTATGAGACTGTTCTTCGTAATGTAGATTAACAGGAGAAATATGTTTAACAAATAAAACGGATTGTAAAACCTTCAGCTTAAAACCCAAAGCTGTAAATCACATAAAATCCAGGGCCTGGAGTACAATGTGCTACTCATAAACTTTCAGTTTGTGTAAGTGGATTTTGTTACTGGTTACACATAAAGACACAAAGCTGCAGTACCATTTCCGTAGGAGGCTACTTTGACAACATCTGTCTTCACTTCATGTGTGGCCTCTCAGAGTCTTGGTTGAGGTCTTCAGGATGTGCATTTGGGGATGCTAAGGACAGCATCTGGGTCATGAGACTAAAAGGAAAACCCACTTGCTGCTTATTCAGTTTAATAGAGCAGAATAAAGTTGAATAAAATGAGGTAAGATTAGTAGGCACTTTACAAGTGAGCATAAATGTTTGCTGAATTAATAAACATATTTCTGGAGGATGTCTTCTCACTTCTGACTTACCTCTTGCACGTTCGTTATTTTATCATTCATCACAGTAGAAAAAATGCTTAATGTAATAATAAAATCCATTGGATTATAAGCTGTTATTCATCTTTCCCTCCCTCCTTCCCTATCTCCCCATCTTTTCCTGTCCTCCTTTCTGGAATCTGGATCACTGCAGATGCTCTACTTGTGCTATTGACATGATCAAGAACTAGTTGACTATTTTAACTCAGAAAATTTGGACTTTAACATATATTAGGAAAGAATACTTTTCTGGAGGAAAAATTGGAAGATAAAGTTTTCCAATTGTCAGTAAACTGCCTAGTTTCAGAATCTATTTGCAGAAGTTTTGATTACAAGGGGATGATTATTTTTGCTATATATATTAACAGAGTACCCATCTTTCCCCTTATTAGCTCTCCTTATATTTATACATGATTACACACCCCATAAGTAGGGTGACCATATGACATCTTCCAAAACAGAAAATATTTAAAAGTGAAAGGGCAGTATTAATAATTACAAACATGGATAAAAGAAGTATATACAGGAATAATATCAGGCACGCTGTGATGTATGTTTGCCCTGCTCCTTGTTAGGTAAGGTCATTGTCATCCAAAGAATAGCACCTTGTGTACAGACTTGCTGACAAATGTAGAATATAATTGCTTGGTAATAAATATTGTAGAGTACAATTGTCACTTTCTGCCTGCATTTTTCAAAGTCTCTGTTTACCTCTTGGTAAAATACTTGATATTGTTATTTGTTTATAAAGAACTGAGGGATAAGCTAGTTAGAAAGCGACTTTGCTTTCATAACTGTCAAGAACCTATGGCAATGGTTTCTAGTTTGAGATTGTGAGGCTCTTTTCCTCAGTGGGTCTGGCAGATTCCAAATTCATATCACTTTTTGGTTCGACATCACAAGTCTAGAAAACTTTGAGAATGGTCCTGGGCGTTTGGTTCAGATACTCAACATTCTCTGTGCTCACCAGTACTTGGGCTGTATTTTTACATAGCTATTTTTATGACTAATGTTTTAAATTCTCACTGACTAGCAGAAGATAGAAATACAGCTTAAATGTTACTATTCAGTAATTTTTTTTCCCCCGATTCCATCCATAGTATCCCTGAACTAGTTAGTAATTACAGTATGGGTTTAATAACTGCATACTTTCATATAATACTTTGAGACTAGAAAGTGAACAGAGTTAATAGGAAGGTAATGTAACCTGACAGGGTGTAAAGATTATAGAGGTATCTTTGTTATGATACAAACATACAACTGAAATAAGATAAAGAACTGAAGGCACAGGAACACCAGCATTGAGAGAAAACTAGGGAAGGAGACCAGAGATATGAATAGATATAAATACAGATATAGATTCAGAAGCCTGATACACAACCAGCTCTGTTTACCTGTCCTTTTCCAGGACAATTATACAGAGAAATTCAAGAGAATTTCTAAATAAACAAATATAAACCATAGACCAAGTTTAACTTTCAGCTCCTCTGCCTACCATCCCCCTCTTCTCCCCGTCCCCTCATTTATATCAGTGAGGATACTTCCACCTGAAAGAAATAGAAAACACAAGCCAAACTTACTGAAATATTAAGGGGCATTTTGTGGTTTATATACCCAAACGTTCCAAAGGAAGTATGATGAGCAGCCATGCTCTGAACAGGGCTATAGTGTCAACTCGTTGTGTTTCTCTTGAGATGTGCACTTCTGTGCGCTATCTTCCACCACAGGAGGCATACTTCATGGTGGCAACGTGGCTATCGTTTAGGGGGAGGTAAATGTTCTTAGTACGGTATTCCTGGCCAAAGTCTCCAGTTCTTTGCTGATTACTTGGGGTTGGGTAACCAGAACAAATTTTTTCAGTAAGAAAATTACTCTTCCCAGAGTCAAGAGTGAATTCAGTCTTACCTCCAACTACACGGCCGCCACACCGTTAGGTAAATGTGGTGTAAATGACAAATGAGTGTAAATGACACTTCCCCAAAGGAAACCTGGCTTCTAATAAGGAGAGGCAAAGGGAGGAATAGACAGGCATGCAATAAATACGTGCTTATTTCTACCAGATGCTTCTCTTCTGTCATACCTTTTCATCCTTCTTTTACCCATGGGCTTTAGTGTTCTTGTGTTCTCTTTGCATTAAGAGAACTTATCATAAAAATTTTACTTCAATGGTGTATAAATATCTATTTTTCAAGAGAGAATTTTTATGGTAGAACAACCCCCCATTACATTTATTTTCTTTATGTCGTAGAGGTTATAGATCTTTCTCTATCCAGCCCCCAACATTCAATCTGGCCATTTTAACCTAGTCCTGTTTTCTCTCCTGCCAATCAATTTTTTTTCCAGTTATTCCCCAAGTGGATTGAATCCCCCTCTTTTCAAGACTATTTTAAAGAGTAGCGCAATGTAGTTATTTTTATATATTAAAAAAAATTAGTTGCAAGCAACAAATCCAAACGTTATTTCCTAAAATAACATTAATATGTTTAAACTTAATAGTCACATTTTGTTCCTTCCAGATTAAAATATGATGGAGGTAAAAATAAAATAGAATATTTTAAGTAATTACAATAAAAATACCACTAAAAATCCTCCAGTGTTTTTTACTTAGAGTGATTTTAACGGTTGTATATAAAATATTGGGGGAAAGATAAAAGACACAAACATGGTTCATCCGTAAAAAGAAATCTCGTGCAGTTATAGAAATTGAAGGATCTCTTTATATACTGATGTGGAAAGATGTCCACATGTGTTGTAAAGAAAACTTAAAAATTCACAGAATAGTATCTTATGTGTTTTTATTTTTTGCATAAAAATGAGGAAAATAACAATTTATTTGCTTGAATATATATATATAACAGCCTCAGGAAGGATACATATGAAACCAGGAACAACAGGGGTTCCCCATGTTGAGTGTGAGGGGAACTAGGCAATTAGGGACATTTTATGGACTGCAATTTTTAATTTTAATGTCAGTTTACAAAGAATCATACAGGTCTATATGTAGTGACAATGTAAAGATGTACTAAATTTAGAAAAGAAATCAGACTCAAAATAGTAACCTGATTTTGCTAACTATAGCATATTTAATATAATGTGGTCTTTTTTTTTTAAGATGCTTCAGAATCTTGAGTTGCTTTCTAGTTCTGAAGATCACTTCTTATCTTAAAAAGCTCTAGAACAAGATGTTGGCAGAAATTGTTATTTTTTTTTTCACAGTCACCCCATTGAATATTTCTATTCAGATTTCCTTTATTTTTCTCTTTGCTTAACTGAATGGAAATTCCATGAGTTAGGGGTGTTTCTCCATTTTGTTCATTGCCATATCCTAGCATATAAAACATTGCTTGGTACATAGTAATCAAACCATAAATATTCCTTAAACAAGTAAGATTATTTTTTAATGTAACTCTGATTCTATGAAGGTAATCAGTCCCTCATAATTTCAGAAAATTTTCTTTTGTGCCATTTTAAAAAGATTCCTTATTGGTTCTTTTTATATTTAATAACTATTTTGCTTAATTTATTACATTTATGAATAATTATTGTAGATTTTATTGAAGAAACAGTTAAGAAATCAAATCCAGAAAGACACAAACTAGAAGTTGGGCAGTCTTCATAGACTTTCACAGGATGATTTACTGAGTAATCTACAGATTGTTCTCCCCAAATAAGCCCTTATTATCAAGACAGATAGAACATTGTTTAAGATTGTCTCTGATGCAAAGGGAATTATAAAAATCATAACTTCTTTGAAACATGAGCTTACTCAATATTTTGATCACTCTAAATATTAAAAATACAGAAAATAGCTGCTCTGACAACATGCTTTAGATTTTTTGAAAATGCATTGAGCTAATGCACCTAATTTCCTCTTGTAAACAAGTCTATCTTGTAATAATATTCTTCTATTAGTGGTTATCTTTTCAGGATCTTACGATGATATTCCAAGCCTTGTTTTATAGACTCCCTGAAGGGCCATAATCAGTCATGAACATCTTCAGTAATCACCATGCAGAAGAAAATTTCCTTGATTTTTGGCTGGCAAACTTACAAACCATGCATTTCTGCAATTGGCAATCTGTAGCGTCTGCTTAATCTCAAACCACATGGATTGGTGCTGAGTAAATAGACACGAATCATGATACCATGCTACATTTTATAGAAAATGTGACATTTATTTATGGCAAATGTCCTTGACAACCCATTTTAAATTTAGCAACATTTTTTGTTGGTATGTCTCAAGACCTCTTACATCTGTAAGTGATGCTGGAGGAAAGTCATCTGATCTCACCTGAATTGTTAATATATTAATTTTAGTAATGACTTGGAAAAAAAAAATCTAAGCTACTGCTTTGAGACCTGTCTCTGAGAGCCTGAATATATCACAAGCTCTGTAGTATCTTGCATGTTACAGTAAGCTTCAAAGTTGGAATATGAAGCCCTATTTAATTATTTTGAACCATGGACTTTCAAAAAGGCAATAGGAAAATGGACGGAGGAGATGAATGTAGAGTTAACAAAAAATAGATTCTAACCATATGAAAAGTTATTCACCATCACTCATAAATAAAGGAAAGCAAATAGAATTATGAGCTTTTTTTGAGCAGTGAATTGGCAAAAGATGAAATATTTAGTGATACAAAATAATGCCAAGGATGCTGGGGGGAGAAATATTTATCCATTTTACAGAAAGAATCTATAGGACAAAAGCTTTTATTGCAGCTTTTATTATAATAATAAGGGACTTTTAATAATTAAAACAATTATCAGTAGGACACTAAATGTATAATACATTCATCCACTGGAATACTTTGCAACTATTAAAAAGAAAAAGATAGATTTACATGTGCTGATATGAAAACATCCCCAACATTTATCATAAAATGAAAATGCAAAATGAAGAATTATAAGTACAGTACTCTCCCATTTGTGTTCAAAGAAAATATATATATGTACACACACACTTTTAAATAGCTATCAAATCCTTCTGAAAGAATATATAAGAATATTAACATGGTTTTCTCTAGGGAAATGCACTGAAGCACTGTGATACAAAGGAGAATTTTTTCATTTTATTTTTTTCATGCTGTTAAACGTTTAAGCCAGGTGTGTGTATTGTCTTACAGTCTTAATATGGAATTTATATTGTTTAAAAGTATAAAACCAATGTTTTGTGAAGTTATGTATTTCATAGTGCACGTAAGCCTACTGTTCCTTTTTGATTCATCTCGCTGTCTCATGGAAAATGAGTTGATACTAAGAAAAAAGTTGTAAGCTTGTTGACAGGGTGTTCTTTGAGTGATGGGGTGGAGGTGTTACTGTTACAGCTTCTCTCTGCTTCAGAGGCAGTCAGAAGGCAGGATGCCTTGCGTAAACATGCAGGGCAGGCTCTCTACTGAACCAGCTGGGGCAGGGTGCACAGTCTAGTTTAGGGAGAGAATTAGACAATATATTGGGCTGTATATCCAATGCCACATTTTCTGATGGGATTCATTGTTAAAAATGAAAGTGAACATTTGAGCTCCAGCAGATTGACCCTTATGGTTAATTTTTTTTTTTTAACTTGAAAGGGAAAAATGTTACTATTTGTTGCCCCTCCACAAAAATTTCAATTTTTTTTAACATTATATATTCACAGTTTGGCTGGTGGTCAATTTTAAGTTGACCCCTTTGCCCTCTATCACTGGCCCAGATAACCTCAAAGGCATTTTTGCTTTTTGGCAACAAAAGCTGCTAACCTAAACTGCTGTTTTTCTAATTTTGAGAATCAACTACATTTGAGGAGTCCTGTTTCCTTTTTGGTATTATGTTATTCTTAGTATCATATTACATTATATATAATTACATATAGACATTATATAAAAGAGATATTACATTATATTTAATCTTGTAGATCAAAAATCTGAAGGCTAGGAGTATACGTCAGTATCAGTCATGGGAAAAGTGCCTCTGATGTTACTGCTACTGGGCCACTTCTAGAGAGACAAAGCTGTTTTTATCTCCACCCTAATCTTTATTATCTCCTTCTTCCTGTTTTATTTGACTTTGGTTTGCTCATTTTTTTCTACTTCCTTAAGGCAGAAATTTAGGTTATTGATTTGAGATCTCTCTTCTTTTTTAATATAGATATTTACGGCTATAAATGTCCTTTCCTTACACTGCACCTCGTAAGTTTTGGCATGCTGTGTTTTTATATTTATTAATCTCAAAGTATTTCCTACTTCATTGTGATTTCTTCTTTGGTCCACTGGTTGACTGATTTATTTGATTTTCACGTGTCAGAATTTCCCAGATTTCCTTCCATTATTGATTTTTAATTTCATGTGGTCAGAGAAGATGTTTTGAGTGACTTAAATTTTTTAAAAACTGTATTGAGACTTTTTTTGTGACCTAACATTTGGTCTATCCTAGAAAATATTTCATGTGCACTTAAGAAGAACGTGTATTCTGCTGTGAATGTGTATGTCTTTTGATCTAGTTGGTTTATAGCATTGTTCAAGTCATATTTCTGTGATCATCTTCTGTCTAGTTCTATCCATTATCAAAAGTGGAGTATTGAAGTCCCCAGTTAGCACTGTTGAATTCTTCCTGTATTTTTGTCAGTTTTTGTTCATGTATTTTGGTGTTCTGTTGTTAGGTGACTATATGTTTATAATTGTTAAATCTTCTTGATAAGGTCACTTTTTTATTATTATAATTTTCCCTCCTTGTCCCTTTTAATACTTCTGTTCCAATTTTACTGAGAGATAATTGACATATAACTACAGTTTTTGTCTGAAAGTCTGTTTTTTCTGATGTTAGCGTAGTCACTTGAGCTCTTTTTTCATTCCTGTTTGTGTTGTATAATTTATTTCCATTCTTTCACTTTCAACTTATTTGTCTTTCTATCTAAAATGAGTCTCTTTTAGACAGCATATAAGTAGATCTTTTAAAAAATTGATTCTGCCAATATCGATTTTAATTGGAGAGGTAAATCTATTTATATTTAATGTAATTACTGATAAGGGCTTCTTCCACTTTGCTATTCAATCTCTATATGTCTTGTATCTTTTTTTCCTCAATACTTGCACTACCGCTTCCTTTAGGGTTAAATAGATATTTTCTAATATATCCTTTTAATTCCCTGGTTGTTTCTTTTGCTATATATATTTGACTTATTTTCTTAGTGATTATCTTGGGGATTATGATTAACATCTGAATTTGTAAAAATTTATTTCAAATAAGTGCCAACTTAGTTTCAGTAGCATATGAAAACTTTGTTCTTATTTAACTCTGGCCTCCCCTTATGTTGTTATTGTTATAAATTACATCTTTATATATTGTGTACCCACTCACAAGGATTTATACTTATTGTCTTTACAGTTTTCTTTTAAACTATATGGAATCTACTTTTCTAAAAAGAGAAGTTACAGTAATAAATACAATTATACTGACTTTTATATTTACCTATATAGTCACCTATATCTGTGATCTCTGTTTCTTCTTGTGGATTCAAATTCCTTCATTTCAGTCTAAAGGACAGTATTTAGCATTTCTTGCAACACAGGTATGCTGGTAATGAGCTCTGTTTTTGTTTATCTGAGAATATCTTAATTTCTCCTTCATTTTTGAAGGATGGTTTTGCAGGCTATAGAATTCTTGGTTAACAGTTTTTCTTTTTTCTGTTTCTTTTAGCACTTGAACTATGTCATCCCACTTTCTTCTGATCTCCCGGGTTTCTGATGAGATAGCTTTTACAAATCTCAATAAGATTAACATCTGCTGAGTTGTTTATCTTTTGCTGCTTCCAAGATTTCTTGTCTTTGATTTTCAACAGTGTGATTATAACATTCCTCAGTGCAGATGTCTTTGATTTTATCCTACTCGCATTTGTTGAGCTTCTTGAATGTGTATATTAATATTTCGAATCTAATTTTGGAAGTTTTCAGCCATTATTTCTTCAAGTAGTCTTTCTGTCCCTTTGCTCTTCTCTCCTTCTGGGAATACTCTTAAGAGTCTGTTGGTATACGTGATGATCTCCCAAGAGCTTTTAGGCTCTGTCCATGTTTGTTCCTTCTTTTTTCTTTCTACTCCTCAGACTGGATAATTTCAACTCTCCTATCTTCAAGTCATTGATTCTTTCTTCTACCTGCTCAAATCTGCTGGTAAGCCTTTTTAATGAATTTTTCATATCAATTATTTTACTTGTCAGTTCTGGAATTTTTATTTGGGTCTTTTTTTAGTAATTCCTATCTCTTGATTGGTATTCTTGATTTGGTGAGACATTGTTCTCATGTTTTCCTTTGAATCTTTGCATTTGATTTTATTTACCTCTTTTTTTGCTATAATTTCTTTAAAATATTGACATAAAAAATCTTTATCTGTTAATGCCAAATTCTGGATCCTTTTTAAAACTGGTTTCTTGTTTTATTTTTTTCTTTTCCCCCGATTATTGATCACAATTTCTGCCTCTTATTTTATCTCATAATGATTCATTATTTTCTGAACATTGTGTTTCAAAGACCCATAGAAATGGAAGTAAATATTATTTTCACCCCAGAGGTGAAATATTCCAGGCAGGTAGTATGACTGGCTAAACATTTTGACTCAATCCAATCAGTAGTTAAGCTGAATTGGAGCAGTGTTACTGCTGTAGTTAGTTTTGTTTTACCTCCTGTTTCAAAAGTTGTTAAAGGCTATGTGTCCTATGTATACGAGAGGCCCCTTGCTCCAGTAGAAAATTGAAGAATTGGAGAAACCTGAGGTTATGTCTTCTTTCTAGCCAAGATCCCAAATTCTGTTGTACCCACACTGCTGCAAACTCAAGAAGAGTCCCATACAGGAGAATTAGAAGCAGCGTGAAGAGATCTAGCTCTTCAGCTAGGACTCTTACTCAGGCTCATCATTTAGAATGGCCATGTGGCTGTGAAAAGTTCCTCTGGATCGCTTTAATCAAGCAGAGTTCCTGTACCTGTAGCAGGTCCAGTCCTCTGCTCACCTAGACCCAGTGACAAACAGTGGCCACAGATCTCTGCTGGCCCAAACAGGACTTATCTGTCAGTAAGATTTAGTTCCTTTGGGTTTCTTTGTGCTTATTGTTCTTAGACGTGTTTAATAGATACATGATTTTTTTGTTTACATGCATATTTTTGGTTGTTCTGGCTGAAGGATGTTCTGTTTAGACTATGTCATTTCCTTTGGAAACAGAACTTTCCAAAGATTGCCTTTAGAGTACTGAGTGTATTACTGCATTAATTCTGTTGTTGAAAATAAATTGAAAAATACTGAAAATCTCAGTATATCTTCTTCATTTTATCAAATTCTATTGAAATACAAAGACATTAAAATACATAGTATCAATCTCTAGTGGCATTTTAATTCCTTACTTTTCTTTTTGAAAGAGAAAATTACTAGGACAGTATCGAAGATAAAACATGAACATAACATTAATATTTGCTATCCCTTAAATCACTAAAGTTTATTTTTACTATTTAATATAAAACTTACATTTTATACTACTTTTGTTTTAGTCTAGGAAGCCACTGAATTTGAGAATTATCTAACTCCAACATTCTGAAATCTACACATTTCCTTTATTTTAGAGGCCATTTTCTTTTTCTGCTTTTACTTTTAAAATTTACTACTTAACCAGCTTAGCAAAGACATTTCTTTTTTCCCCCTTTTGTTCTTTTTAAATTGCTTCTTCATGAATCATTCTGATCATTCTCTACATAAAAACAGCAGAAAATTTGTTTCGAACAGAATGGCTCAAACTTACCAACAAAACGTGTATTTAGTCCTTACTAAATCTCAAGAAAATTTTACCAACTTCAATGCAAACTATTTCCTGCTCAGTCAGCTTTCTTGTTGAATAATTATCTTAATTCTGATAAGGATTCAGTTGGATCCTTTTCAGCGAATGTAATTCAAACCTGGAATAGAAGAAAAAAATCTTAGAATTTTATGGCTCTTGAATTTTCTCTTTGACTAAATTAATGATTCCTCCATTTGTGTTACCCAGTAGACTCCTCTTTACTTTCTATAAGTTCACATTTGGAGATAGTGGTCCCCTTCCTCTATCGGTGAACCTCAGTCAGGCCCATCACAAAATATTCAGAAGGCCCTAATAATTGATGAACTGCAAAGGGAATGTTTAGGGATCTTAAACAGGCTCCTTAAACAGCTTTCTTAACCTCTTTATTTAGATATGTATATCTTCTTTTAATCTTCACAATAACCCTATGAGGTGTGTACTATTATATCCCTGTATTATAGATAAAGAAACCGAGAGTTGAAGAATTAAGAAAATTGCCCGAAGTAGTACATATAGCAAATATGTGGTGGAATCCAAATTCACCAGCAGTCTGACTCCAAGGCTTGTTCTGTTGATTACTACATAGTGCTTCTACTTCACACTAGGCCATGTGCTATCTAAAATCCACTAAGCATATCAAAGATTATTGGAAACAGATGCTTTGTCAATACATAAACCAAAAAGTTCTTTCCCTTGGTATTGCATTTATATAATAAGGACCGCTTAAATCTGATTTTATTGCAGTAATAGAAAATCTCTCTTCAGTTACTTTGCTCATTCCACTCAGGAGCATATAAAATGACTGCCAACTTTTAAATGGCATCTTTCTTATTTGGTCAAAAAATTACTTTTCCAGGCACCTTGTTATATGTCTCTGATTCTGGATTCTATCATCTACATGTTCACGTCAGAAAAGGATTGTTGAATAGATGAAACTGAAGCCAGAAGTGATAATTTTATAGAGGTCGCTAATTGTTGACAGTGAATATCAAATTACTATAAATTAGTGACTGTTTCCTGTCTTTTTAACTTAACAGATCATGATATTTTCTTTATTATTTTAAAAATTAAATTTAGTCTAGCTCCATGCCCTCATCTCTATGAGCATGAGAGATATTTAGTCACAGTGGTTTGGGAGTTTGTGTTTGTGTGTTCATTCGAGTGGGAATGGTCTTATATCTCCTTAGGGATGTAATGTTATGGGGAGATTTCTGGCTGACTTAAGCACAGAGAAATTTATTGGAAAGGGTCCAGGGCAGCAGACTCAAGATGGCCAGGAATTCAGGGAGTCCTAGAAAGAAAGAGGCAGGAAGCATAGCAGCCAGGACATCTTTTATCGCTGCTGCTGCCACCAGAGTCACTATGATGAATAGTCTCCAAACATTCTTTCCATCCCCGTGTCAACCAGCTCAAGATTTACAGTCTCAGGAGAGAGGATGTGGGTTGTCAGACCTTAGTCTCAGGCCTACCTCCTGTTTACACCAAGGTACAAGAAGAGGGGGAATCTGCCTTCTATAATGAGGACCAAGAACATGGAATCTTCCTCATATCAAGAGTAGACAAACCAAAGAAGTTTTCCCAAAGATATATGAGGTTACTGGACAAACAAATGACTGCATACTCTGCCTGGAAAAGAGAAAACTTTTTATACTTCAGTACATCATGTTTGTGCCTGATATTCTAATTGCTTGTGGTTATCTATTTCCATGAAGACAGGCAATTCAGCTATATTCTTCCCAAGCTACAGTGCTTAAAACATGGCATAAGTAGAATGCTTTCAGCTTGGTGTTCAGCCTTCTGAGATCCTGCCACCACCCAGAGACCTTGCAAGGGAATTGGGTCAAGCTAATCTCTGCTATTTCCCAAGTGTGGAAAACTTACTTCCTCTCTCTCACCATGACCCCTCTTACTCTGAAGAAGACAGTCCAATTTTACCCCTACCCTTTCAGATTAACTAATGTTGCAGTTGTTAAACTTTTTTCCCTTGACTCTCCTAAAAAGTTATTGAGGATATCAGAAGAACTCTGTTTATGTGGGTTCTATCCTATTGATATATACCCTATTAGAAACTAAAACTGAGAAAATTTTCGAGCATAAGAACATGCAAGCACACATTCTAGTAGCTGTTAACAATGATATCACCTGCCATGTAATTAATAATAAATTGTTATAACCTTGCGGACCCCTACAAGAGTCTCAGGGACCCCCAAACACATATTGGGCACCTGTTAGCTAGTCTAAACTTCTAGTGACTTGAAGCTTTTTTGAGAGATGGAAGCTTTTTTGAGAGATGGAAGCTTTTTATGCAGACAGTGAGTTTAAGCTCTTATAAAAAGGTTGTCTTCACAAGCTTCTATTTTCAGCTCCTTCAGCCAGAAAGTCTGGCTACCTTCTTGGAATGGAGGACGAAAAAATCAAATGAAACAAAGATAATTAACATTTCTTCAAAATGTTTAAAACAGTGAACATAGAATACAATTTAATGTCCCAATATTGTGCATTAAATTTCCTCTTCTGGTAACGTCTCTGGCAATGGAAGAAAAACAATGTATCTGTTTTCAATTCATAGACTGATACCAGATGAGTAGCATTTTGCCTTTTTAGATATACTTAGAAAGTGCCTAAAACATAAACAACCATAGTGTCAATTATTGCTATATTGATATTTTCCTTCATTACAAAATTTGAAACCGTTCCATGTAATTACTAATGAATTGTGAACCCAAATGTAATGAAGAACATATTTTACATTTAGCAATGTTTAAAATATAGGAACTATTGTTGCCAGTAAATCTTCAGGGAAATAAGTGTGTCACTTTGATTCTTATTGTAAGAATTGACATACACAGGTCTTTGTTCTGTATGATACTGTTGGTTACTTTGATATTTAACTTGGGAAGTGTATGGTCACAAGGATGGTGATTATTATTATTACAGGCAAAGAGGAAACTTGTGTCAAAGGCTACAAGGCGGCTCACACATATTTGGGAAAGAATACTTAGATATAGATAAAAATCACTTGTAGATTTTTAATTAAGCAAAATTCACCAAGTAAATTGTCACACAATTTAGATTCTGGTATTAGTAAGAAAAGACAGATAATAGAGAACATATCCTTCTAAGACTTTTGTCAAAGGGTCGATTTGAATCAGATAATAGAAAATAATTACTCCTTGAAGGACTTTTTTTCTGGTCATTTTCTTTCCTTCATAAGAAGGCTGCAGATGAATTTTACCATAGTATATGCTCCTTAAACACCAGGGAATTACAACTTCTTGAGGTATTCATAGTCTGCTTTCCTCCAGGACCTTTTTTGAAAAGCTGCTAATAAGTATAGTTTCATGTCTATAATCTCATTGTTTTGATTTATTAAAGGCTTTCTAAATTATTTTAAGGAACCATTTGTAAGCCTTAAAAAAGGCTGTGGGTTTGGACTTTTATGTTTGAAGATTAACAATGGATGATTCATTAATCAAGAAGTAGAGGTCAAGATAACTGCTAGATTCTCCTGGGGGCTATGGGTGTGTGTGTATATATATAATGTTAGCACAACAGAAGTAGACTATTTGACAGAGTTCTTTAGTCTGTGTTTTTCTCCTGTGACATTAATAGACATAGTGTTTGGTGAACAATCCTAAAACTGAGCTGATTTTTTAAAAATCTGCTTATAAAAAGATTGAAAGGTAATGCATTTGCTAATGCGTATCTCACTACTTAAGAAAAAAATTTTAAATCTCATGCTGCATGTAATCAATGGTGCCTTCGTTGTTTCTATATGTTCTAAAGTATTGTGCAATGCTTTTCATTAGTAAAAACGGAAAGACATGGGTTAACAAAATTTCTGTGTCAACACTTTAAATGTTTTAAGTTTTCAATTTATCCATTACCCATGTCATTCTCATGATCAGGATGGATAGGTAAAGATACAGATATAGATATACATACATATGTAGATGTAGATGACCCCTCTAACTCTATTTTTACACTATTTACATAACCTTTTGAGGTTCAGTTCTTTTTCTCCAGCTATCAGGTTTATATTCTCTAGGTAGCTTCTATAGATACTTTCCCAGTATGGTGTTGATTTTTTTTTTTTTTTTTTTTTTTTTTTTTTGCGGTATGCGGGCCTCTCACTGTTGTGGCCTCTCCCGTTGTGGGGCACAGGCTCCAGATGCACAGGCTCAGCGGCCATGGCTCAAGGGCCCAGCCACTCTGCGGCATGTGGGATCTTCCTGGACCGGGGCACGAACCCGCGTCCCCTGCATTGGCAGGCGGACTCTCAACCACTGCGCCACCAGGGAAGCCCATGGTGTTGATTTTGTTTTAATTAACAAAGGATTCTTAGTGCTTTGTTCTACACTAAGCAGTATTCTCAGCGGGAAAAGGAGATGAGGGAAGAAATATGGCGATTTATATATGAATAAATATATAACAGACAGATATGAACTCAAATGAAATTTTCTTCAAGGGATTGGTAGGGGCAGGCTTTTGGTAGTTGCCTCATTAGAACCCACCAGCCTAGAGAAAAAGTGTCATTTTTCCCCTTGATATTCATGGCGGATGACATGCTCCCCTGGACAAACACAGGTCACTATTTTCTCATAGATGTAATAGACTACAAGATATGTGTGATTCACAGAGGAATAGATTGGAGTTCTCAAACTTGGGTCTTGGACACTTTTACACTCGAAAAATTTATTAAGGACTTGCTTTTGATATTTACCATATTAGAAATTACAACCTGGAATTTAAAAGCATATGTATTAATTTACTTAAAAATCACAGTAAAAACTCATTACATGTTAAGTGAAATGAGATATATTGGTGGAAAAAAAATGTTTTCCCCCAAAATAGAAGAATGCTCTTATTTACACCTGTACAAATCATTTTAAAGCCAACTTACTAGAAGATAGTTGAGTACTGATACCTGCTTCTGCATTCAGTGTGTTGCAATATGTTGTATATTTGCAGTATCATAAAAAAAATTTTGCCTCACACAGATACAAGTTTAGAAAAGGAGAACCTTGCAACCCTGAGAAGGCTAGGGTCATGTTTTTAGAATGACTATTCCAACTCTACCTCTTTTTCCCACTCAGAGAAGCATGTAGAAGTGTAAGGAAATGAAGGCAGCAGTTTTAAAACCAGAATTTTACTTTCTTAAAATGCATGCTTTGCATTATTCCATGACACCTAACCTCTGACACCCCTCACATCATCCCTCACTGGTTTGTCACAATATTTACACTGACGTCATCCATTAAAGGGCCGCTCTGTTTAATTCCTTTTTGTGGGTGGAGTTCTGCAGGCCTCATTTTCCTCTTGTGATTATTTTGTCATAACAAGACCATGCCTGTAAATCAGGGAGGTTGACAGTGCTGTGAGGGTTAATTCAAGCAAGTCAAGAATTAGCCTGATCTGTTTTATTGAAATAAGAAACACAACCATAATATTAATGATATTGATTGTAACCATGATCCAAGGAGTTTCAGGATGATTTATACCAATTTGTTAACATTATCTATTGATAACAGAGATTGATGATTTATATATAGTCACAGTAAGACCCAAAGGATTATGCCTTTGGGGTTGCTTATGTAGCAAGACTGTTCTTACATAACCAATAGTATATAAGAGAGTCTAGCCAATATTCCATTTGACCTACCTGATTTTGAGATGTTTTATATACACACCAGTGGTTCCTGATGGCAAGAAAGAAAATGCATCCAGTATGCCGTTGCAGAAGGGAAATAATTAAAGCTTATGCCTGAACCTTTGCTGTGAGGCATATCCTTACTTCAATATTGCTCTATTATATTCTTTACCTACAGCAAACTGTAGCTACATTTCACTTCGGATCCTATGAGTCTTCTTTAGTGGTCTCCTGTTAACTTCAGTGGAATCCTGTTTAACCAACTGGTAACTCTTAGTACAAGATTTTGAACCATTATTTTTAGAGAGTAAGATATTTATGCAAGAAATATCATGATCAAAAAAGGCCTTAAAAATGCCTTAACTACATGTAAATTGTAGGGATGAATAGAATGATAACATTTGAGCTGTCTGAAAAAAAAGTTACTGTTCAATAAAGGATAATTCTGGAAAATATACAAAAAAGGGTTGAAAGAAATAAAACTCAAAGATTGTCTTTCTGGTTTTATGTAAGAATATATTGTTGACTTGAAATAAATAGACTGCCAGGTATTTCTCCATCAAAGATGGACATATTTGAGATCAGCAGAGAATTGCAGTTTCAGGGGCTACAATCATGGCAAGCCACCTGCAAGTCCTCCCATGACAAGGGAATGAGAAAGCTTTATAGAGACGGAAAAAAGAATCCATGGCTTTTCATTGGCTGAGTCCTTCCCAGGAAAGAAGAGTCTTTCTTCTTTCTGCCATTGTCACAGGGGGAAAGAGCTTCCCGTTTTGGTCTCCCACCCCTATTTAACTGGGGTTTCTATGTATTAATTTTTTATATTTTCCCATTTGGATCAGATGTTTTTCTGAAAGCATAGCTGATCAAGAGTCAGTCTTTCTAGTTGCAGCAGTTTTTGTCCCTCAATGCCAGGAAAGACTTGGGTGTAATGTCTCACATCAGAGAGAAAGTACACAGATTGGACACCTGTTAACATCACATTCAAGTAACAAGGAGGGGTGGGAGGGAGAACTCTCAGGCAATTTTTATCTAAAGTTCGTATATTATTAAGAGCATAGACATTGCAGACAATCTGATGCATTATGTCATGATCAAAGGTTTGGCAACAAACTTCCAACAGGTCTGGTCTGGATATCTTCTTGAGAAGTCTGTCTCATCAAATTTCTTCTGCTTTGATTCCAGTATGTCTTTACTTTTAGGTCATCAGATGAGGTGCAGTTCCAGTCAGGGTTTAGCAATTTCTTTAGGTGTGTCATGGGAATCCATGAGTCTATTCCTTCGAGTTTGGTATCACAAGGGTTGGTTAGCAGTACTTGATAGAGGGCTTTCCAGCAAGATTGAAGAGGGTTCTTCTGGAGATGTCTTTTCCTGTAGATGAACTCTCCAGTTTGCAAGGCGTGATACTTAAGGTCTTAGTTTCCCAAAGGCATAGAGTGAAAAAAATGTTCTACCAAATCATGGTGATTTTCAATAGGAACAATCAGGCCTTTGAAATATTGGATTATATCTCCTTTTATCACTTGTGGGTCAAAAGAAGCAGGAACCAAGTGCATTTGGTGTCCTGTGATTATCTTGAAATGGTGAGAGTTTGAGTTCCATAAGGGGTGGATCTGAGATTTAAAAGGATGAATAGCATTGCTTTTGGTCAAGGTATTTGGACGGTCTCTACAAATTTTGCCAGTGGAGCCTTAATAATGCCATTAGTGTGTTCAACTAAATCAGAGGATTGAGGGTGGTAAGCACAGTGAAAGTGTTGTAAATCCAGACACATGACACAGACTTGTCAAAGCACCTGGCCAGTAAAATGGGTTCCTTGATCACTATGAAGTTTGGAGAAATTCTCCCGGTAGGGATAAACTTTTCTAAAAGGACTTTAGCCACAGAACAAGTAGAGTAGCCTGTCTTCAAGGGAAGGCTTCAGTCCAGTGTGAAGACGTAGACCTGCCTAAAACATACAACCATTAGACGAGGGGACCTATGAAAGCCATTTGTCAGACCATGAATAGTCCATTAGGCAGTTTAAAGTGTCTGGGGGCAGTATGAACAGGCTTCCCTGGATTGTACTTTGGACAAACAGAGCAAGGCATCTGTGAGGTAGGCAATTCCTGTGGCCTTGTTAGTGTTTCCCCACCCATATCGATTCATGAAGGCTATTATTTTGTCAATATACCAGTGGTTTCATGCATGTACTGTGGCGAGGAGAAAGAACTTTAGAGTCTCTTGTAGAACTGGGTTGTTATTTGGTCTGAACCAGAGCTTTCTCTTCTTATCAAACAATTGTTGAATTTCCAAGCTTGTTTTACCTTTTCTAAGGCCAATTGTTGGGCCTTTCTAGCCAGTTTTTTCTAAATTATCATTTGAGAAACGTTATGTCCATTTAAGGCTGAAGTAGCCATTGGTAAATATGCCGCCTCAACAACATCCAAAGGAGTTGTAATGGCATACCCAGCACAGTGTTTGCCATTGTCATCTTTTAAATAAGAGCCATCAGTGAACCATGAGAAGTCAGCAATACCAAACAGAATTTCCTGTAGATCATTGCCGGGAGTCAGGAGGTGGTCTGCCACTTTTAAGCAGTTGTGAGGGACTTTATTGGTGATAGAGGGGAGACGAGTAGCTGGGTTGAGGTTATTACAACTTAAAAGAGTTATATAAGGAGCAGTTGACAAAAGGAGTTCATAGGTGGGGATGCAGCTGGCTGAGAAATGTTGAGTATGACAAGAATATAGGAAAGACTCTATTGCATGAGGTATAAAAATGGTTCAAGGAGATCCCATGATTTTCTCAGTGGCATTAAGCAAAAAGGCAGTGGCTGTAATTTCTCTAAGGCAACGGATGTGTCCTTGGGCCACAGGGTCAGGTTGCTGCATATAACACCCTATGGGTTGATGTAGGTCCCTGTGATTCCGGGTGAGTAATCAAGGGCATTCCTTTCCTTTTCATGTACAATAAGGGAAAAAGAAATCTGATAATTGGGATCCCCAAGGGCAGGTGGGGTCATCAAACGTTCCTTTAAGGCCTGGAAGGCTGTGTTGTCCGGTTCTTCCCATAAAATTGGTCGGGGTTGTTACTGCTTAGTAAAACATATAGAGGTTTGGGCATAAGAGAAATGTGGGATCCAATTTCAGAAATAAACAACTAGCCTGAGAAAAACTTCACAGTTGGTACTTAGCTTTGGGTTTTGGGAAACTTAGAACACCATGAAGCCTAACTGCATCTAGGTATAGCCCTTGTTCTAATATCAGATGCCCTAAATATCAAACCTGGGTTTATGCAAACTACACTTTTTCTTTGGCAGCCTTATGTCCATTTAAGTCTAAAAGCTTTAGTGAGTGGATGCTGTCTTTCTGTGAGAAGGCTTGAGAAGGAGAGCGAAGAAGTAAATCATCCATATATTGCAACAATATCAATAGAAGCTCTGGGGAACTTTACATCATCCACCTTATCCTTCAGGATTTTTGAGAAAAAAGAAGGAATCTCAGTGAAACCCTCAGGAATTACTGTTCGGAAGAATTGTTTTTCTTCCCAAGTAAAGGCAAAAAGATATTGGCTACTTTCATCAACTGGAATACTAAAGAATGCACTGCATGAATCAGTTACAGTAAAGAATTTGTTTCCTGTGGGAATGGATGTTAGTAACCTAACATCCATTAGAATGTTAGGAACAACAGAGTGTTTAGGAATAATAATGTTGTTTATTGCTCAGAGGTCCTGGACAGACCTCCACCCTCAGTTTTCTCACCAATAAAATGGGAGTGTTACAGAGACTCTTGAAGCCCTTGAAGGGCTTCTTTACTCCTAAGGTATTGATTAATTCCAGGAAGAGATTTTGAGAGATCTATTTGAACTTTAATGGGGGATGGGCTGTGAATTTTGCCATCATCAGTTGGAGGTTTTGCCAGTAAGGAAACTGGTGACAGATTCAAGAGGGACAAAATATCAGTGTTCTCAGAATCTATTCTAGTACCACCAGAGACCAAACAAATAAAATATTTCAGACGGTAATTTAATTCACCTGGTGAGCTACTTTGATGACTACTGTCAATTTCTAGAATTACTTCCCCATTTTGGGAGAAAGAAATTCTGGCATGATACTTCTCTAAGAAGTCTTAGCCTAATAAATGGATAAGGAGAAAAGGGTGGGTAGCTCTCAAAGGGCCTAAACAAAAGGGAATATGTTCAGAGACAGGAGTCTCTTGATGTTCATTAAAGAACCCCACTATCTGAACTGTTTTAAAACTCGAAGGCAGGTTGAGCACCGAGAATGCAGTGCCAATGTCAGTTTGGACTGGAAGAGATTTGCCCCCAATCTGAAAAAAAAAAATGTTTCCCCAAGCTGATTAATAGGGAGGAAATGGAAGAGCCATTGTAGTCCCTCAGAGCCCATCATTAAGAATTGGGAGGTTGTTGGAAAGGCTACTTAGATGGCAGAAGGTGTCGAAAGCACTTAAATTTCTAACAATCTCTTTTCCAATGTCCTGGATCTTTGCAGTAATCGCAGGAAGTAGGTTTTTGGTTTTGTTTAGGGGTCTTCATTTACTGGAACTGAAGACTAAGAATTTTGGCTGTCTACCTTGGAGGTCACATCTAGAGTATTAGAGAACTGGTTTGCCAGATTAAGTAAACCTGGAGTGAATAGTTTCCCATTCCATACTGGCCTTTTTTTTTTTTTTAAACATCTTTATTGGAGTATAATTGCTTTACAATGGGGTGTTAGTTTCTGCTTTATAACAAAGTGAATCACTTATACATATACATATGTCCCCATATCTCTTGCCTCTTGCGTCTCCCTCCCTCCCACCCTCCCCATCTCACCCATCTAGGTGGTCACAAAGCACCGAGCTGATCTCCCTGGGCTATGCAGCTGCTTCCCACTAGCTATCTATTTTACATTTGGTAGTGTATAGATGTCCATGCCACTCTCTCACTTTGTCACAGCTTACCCTTCCCCCTCCCCACATCCTCAAGTCATTCTCTAGTAGGTCTGTGTCTCCATTCCCGTCTTACCCCTAGGTTCTTCATGACTTTTTTTTTTCTTAGATTCCATATATATGTGTTAGCATACGGTATTTGTCTTTCTCTTTCTGACTTACTTCACTCTGTATGACAGGCTCTAGGTCCATCCACCTCACTACAAATAACTCAATTTCGTTTCTTTTTATGGCTGAGTAATATTCCATTGTATATACGTGCCACATCTTCTTTATCCATTCATCCGATGATGGACACTTAGGTTGCTTCCATCTCCTGGCTATTATAAATAGAGCTGCAATGAACATTTTGGTACATGACTCTTTTTGAATTATGGTTTTCTCAGGGTATATGCCCAGTAGTGGGATTGCTGGGTCGTATGGTAGTTCTATTTGTAGATTTTAAAGGAACCTCCATACTCTTCTCCATAGTGGTTGTATCAATTTACATTCCCACCAGCAGTGCAAGAGTGTTCCCTTTTCTCCACACCCACTCCAGCATTTATTGTTTCTAGATTTTTTGATGATGGCTATTCTGACCAGTGTGAGAAGATATCTCATTGTAGTTTTGATTTGCATTTCTCTAATGATTAATGATGTTGAGCATTCTTTCATGTGTTTGTTGTCAATCTGTGTATCTTCTTTGGAGAAATGTCTATTTAGGTCTTCTGCCCATTTTTGGATTGGGTAGTTTGTTTTTTTGTTATTGAGCTGCATGAGCTGCTTGTAAATTTTGGAGATTAATCCTTTGTCAGTTGCTTCATTTGCAAATATTTTCTCCCATTCTGAGGGTTGTCTTTTCATCTTGTTTATGGTTTCCTTTACTGTGCAAAAGCTTTGAAGTTTCATTAGGTCCCATTTGTTTATTTTTGTTTTTATTTCCATCTCTCTAGGAGGTGGGTCAAAAAGGATCTTGCTGTGATTTATGTCATAGAGTGATCTACCTATGTTTTCCTCTAAGAGTTTGATAGTTTCTGGCTTTAAATTTAGGTCTTTAATCCATTTTGAGCTTATTTTTGTGTATGGCATTAGGGAGTGGTCTAATCTCATACTTTTAAATGTACCTGTCCAGTTTTCCCAGCACCACTTATTGAAGAGGCTGTCTTTTCTCCATTGTATATTCTTGCCTCGTTTATCAAAGATAAGGTGACCATATGTGCATGGGTTTATCTCTGGGCTTTCTATCCTGTTCCATTGATCTATATTTCTGTTTTTGTGCCAGTACCATACTGTCTTGATTACTGTAGCTTTGTAGTATAGTCTGAAGTCAGGGAGCCTGATTCCTCCAGCTCCATTTTTCATTCTCAAGATTGCTTTGACTATTTGGGGTCTTTTGTGTTTCCATACAAACTGTGAAATTTTTTGTTCTAGTTCTGTGAAAAATGCCAATGGTATTTTGATAGGGATTGCATTGAATCCGTAGATTGCTTTGAGTAGTAGAGTCATTTTCACAATGTTGATTCTTCCAATCCAAAAACATGGTATATCTCTCCATCTATTTGTATCATCTTTAATTTCTTTCATCAGTGTCTTATAATTTTCTGCATACGGGTCTTTTGTCTCCTTAGGTAGGTTTATTCCTAGATATTTAATTCTTTTTGTTGCAATGGTAAATGGGAGTGTTTTCTTAATTTCACTTTCAGATTTTTCATCACTAGTTTATAGGAATGCAAGAGATTTCTGTGCATTAATTTTGTATCCTGCTACTTTACCAAATTCATTGATTAGCTCTAGTAGTTTCCTGGCAGCATCTTTAGGATTCTCTATGTATAGTATCATGTCATCTGCAAACAGGGACAGCTTTACTTCTTCTTTCCTGATTTGGATTCCTTTTATTTCTTTTCCTTCTCTGATTGCTGTGGCTAAAACTTCCAAAACTATGTTGAATAACAGTGGTGAGAGTGGGCAATCTTGTCTTGTTCTTGATATTAGTGGAAATGGTTTCAGTTTTTCACCATTGAGTACGATGTTGGCTGTGGGTTTGTCATATATGGCCTATATTATCTTGAGGAAAGTTCCCTCTATGCCTACCTTCTGCAGGGTTTTTATCATAAATGGGTGTTGAATTTTGTCAAAAGATTTCTCTGCATCTATTGAGATGATCATATAGTTTTTCTCCTTCAGTTTGTTAATATGGTGTATCATGTTGATTGATTTGTGTATATGGAAGAATCCTTGCACTCCTGGAATAAACCCCACTTGATCATGGTGTATGACCCTTTTAATGTGCTGTTGGATTCTGTTTGCTAGTATTTTGTTGAGGATTTTTGCATCTATGTTCATGAGTGATATTGGCCTATAGTTTTCTTTCTTTGTGACATTTTTGTCTGGTTTTGGTATCAGGGTGATGGTGGGCTTGTAGAATGAGTTTGGGAGTATTCCACCCTCTGCTATATTTTGGAAGAGTTTGAGAAGGATAGTTGTTAGCTCTTCTCTAAATGTTTGATAGAATTTGCCTGTGAAGCCATCTGGTCCTGGGCTTTTGTTTGTTGGAAGATTTTTAATCACAGTTTCAATTTCAGTGCTTGTGATTGGTCTGTTCATATTTTCTCTTTCTTGCTGATTCAGTTTGGCAGGTTGTGCATTTCTCAGAATTTGTCCATTTCTTCCAGGTTGTCCATTTTATTGGCATAGAGTTGCTTGTAGTAATCTTTCATGATCCTTTGTGTTTCTGCAGTGTCAGTTGTTACTTCTCCTTTTTCATTTCTAATTCTATTGATTTGAGTCTTCTCCCTTTTTTTCGTGATGAGTCTGGTTAATGGTTTATCAATTTTGTTTATCTTCTCAAAGAACCAGCTTTTAGTTTTACTGATTGTTGCTATCGTTTCCTTCATTTCTTTTTTATTTATTTCTGATATGATCTTTATGACTTCTTTCCTTCTGCTAACTTTGGGGTTCTTTTGTTCTTCTTTCTCTAATTGCTTTAGGTGCAAGGTTAGGTTGTTTATTCGATATGTTTCCTGTTTCTTGAGGTAGGATCATATTGCTATAAACTTCCCTCTTAGAACTGCTTTTGCTGCATCCTACAGGTTTTGGGTCGTTGTGTCTCCAATGTCATTTGTTTCTAGGTATTTTATGATTTCCTCTTTGATTTCTTCAGTGATCACTTCATTATTAAGTAGTGTATTGTTTAGCCTCCATGTGTTTGTATCTTTTACAGATCTTTTCCTGTAATTGATATCTAGTCTCATAGCATTGTGTTCAGAAAAGATACTTGATACGATTTCAATTTTCTTAAATTTACCAAGGCTTGTTTTGTGACCCAAGATATGATCTATCCTGGAGAATGTTCTAAGAGCACTTGAGAAAAATGTGTATGCTGTTGTTTTTGGATAGAGTGTCCTATAAATATCAATTAAGTCCAGCTTGTTTAATGTATCATTTAAAGCTTGTGTTTCCTTATTTATTTTCATTTTGGATGATCTGTCCATTGGTGAAAGTGGGGTGTCAAAGTAGGGGTACTGTGAATGTGTTACTGTCAATTTCCCCTTTTATGGCTGTTAGTAGTTGCCTTATGTATTGAGATGCTCCTATGTTGGGTGCATAAATATTTACAATTGTTATATCTTCTTGGATCGATCCCTTGATCATTATGGAGTGTCCTTCTTTGTCTCCTGTAATAGTCTTTATTTTTAAGTCTATTTTGTCTGATATGAGAATTGCTACTCTAGCTTTCTTTTGATTTCCATTTGCATGGAATATCTTTTTCTATCCCCGCACTTTCAGTCTGTATGTTTCCCTAGGTCTGAAATGGGTCTCCTGTAGACAGCATATATATGGGTCTTGTTTTTGTATCCATTCAGCCAGTCTGTGTCTTTTCTTGGGAGCATTTAATCCATTTACATTTAAGGTAATTATCGATATGTATGTTCCTATTCCCATTTTCTTAATTGTTTTAGGTTTGTTACTGTAGGTCTTTACTGTCTCTTGTGTTTCTTGCCTAGAGAATTTCCTTTAGCATTTTTTTGTAAAGCTGATTTGGTGGTGCTGAACTCTCTGAGCTTTTGCTTGTCTGTAAAGGTTTTAATTTCTCCATTGAATCGGAATGAGATCCTTGCTGGGTAGAGTAATCTTGGTTGTAGTTTTTTCTCCTTCATCACTTTAAATATGTCCTGCCAGTCCCTTCCTGCTTGCAGAGTTTCTGCTGAAAGATCAGCTGTTAACCTTATGGGGATTCCCTTGTGTGTTATTTTTCCCTTGCTCCTTTTAAAATGTTTTCTTTGTATTTAATTTTTGACAGTTTGATTAATATGTGTCTTGGCATGTTTCTCCTTGGACTTATCCTGTATGGGACTCTCTGTGCTTCCTGGACTTGATTAACTATTTCCTTTCCCATATTAGGGAAGTTTTCAACTATAATCTCTTCAAATATTTTCTCAGTCCCTTTTTCTCTTCTTCTTCTGGGATCCCTATAATTCAAATGTTGGTGCGTTCAATGTTGTCCCAGAGGTCTCTGAGACTGTCCTCCCTTCTTTTCATTCTTTTTCTTTATTCTGCTCTGCAGTAGTTATTTCCACTATTTTATCTTCCAGGTCACTTATCCATTCTTCTGCCTCAGTTATTCTGCTATTGATCCCTTCTAGAGTATTTTTAATTTCATTTATTGTGTTGTTCATCGTTGCTTGTTTCATCTTTAGTTCCTCTAGGTCCTTGTTAACTGTTTCTTGCATTTTCTCTATTTCCAAGATTTTGGATCATCTTTACTATAATTATTCTGAATTATTTTTCAGGTAGACTGCCTATTTCCTCTTCATTTGTTAGGTCTGGTGGGTTTTTATCTTGCTCCTTCATCTGCTGTGTGTTTTTCTGTCTTCTCATTTTGCTTATCTTACTGTGTTTGGGGTCTCCTTTTTGCAGGCTGCAGGTTCGTAGTTCCTGTTGTTTCTGGTGTCTGTCCCCAGTGGCTAAGGTTGGTTCAGTGGTTTGTTTAGGCTTCCTGGTGGAGGGGAGTAGTGCCTGTGTTCTGGTGGATGAGGCTGGATCTTGTCATTCTGGTGGGCAGGTCCACATCTGGTGGTGTGTTTTGGGGTGTCTGTGGCCTTATTATGATTTTAGGCAGCCTCTGTGCTCATGGATGGGGCTCTGTTACTGTCTTGCTACTTGTTTAGCAGAGGGTGTCCAGCACTGTAGCTTGCTGGTCGTTGAATGAAGCTGGGTGTTGGTGTTGAGATGGAGATCTCTGGGAGATTTTCACCATTTGATATTACGTGGAGTTGAGAGGTCTCTTGTGGACCACTGTCCTGAAGTTGGCTCTCCCACCTCAGAGGCAGAGCACTGACTTCTGGCTGGAGCACCAAGAGCCTTTCATCCACATGGCTCAGAATAAAAGGGAGGAAAAATAGAAAGAAAGAAAGAAAGAGGATAAAATAAAATAAAGTTATTAAAATAAAAAAATTATTAAGAAAAAAATTTTAAAAAGTAAAAGTAAAAAAAAAACACGGATGGACAGAATCCTAGGACAAACGGTGAAAACAAAGCTATATAGACAAAATCTCACAGAGAAGAGTACACATACACACTCACAAAAAAAGGAAAAGGGGAAAAAATAAACTATCTTGCTTCCAAAGTCCACCTCCTCAATTTGGGATGATTCGTTGTCTATTCATGTATTCCACAGATGCAGGGTACGTCAAGTTGATTGTGGAGCTTTATTCCGCTGCTTCTGAGGCTGCTGGGAGAGATTTCCCTTTCTCTTCTTTGTTCTCACAGCTCCCGGGGCTCAGCTTTGTATTTGGCCCCGCTGCTGCGTGTAGGTCGCTGGAGGGCGTCTGTTCTTCGCTCAGACAGGACGGGGTTAAAGGAGCAGCTGATTCGAGGTCTCTGGCTCACTCAGGCCGGAGGGAGGGAAGGGTACGGATGTGGGGCGAGCCTGCGGCAGCAGACACCGCTGTGACGTTGCACCAGCCTGAGGCGAGCCGTGAGTTTTCCCTGGGAAGTTGTCCCTGGATCACGAGACCCTGGCCATGGCGGGCGGCACAGGCTCCCGGGAGGGGAGGTGTGGAGAGTGACCTGTGACAGGCTTCTTGGTGGCGGCAGCAGCAGCCTTAGCGTCTCATGCCCGTCTCTGGGGTGCGCGCTGATTGCCGCGGCTCGCGCCCGTCTCTGGAGCTCCTTTAAGCAGCACTCTTAATCCCCTCGCCTCGCGCAGCAGGAAACAAAGAGGCAAGAAAAAGTCTCTTGCCTCTTCGGCAGGTCCAGAGTTTTCCCCGGACTCCCTCCCGGCTAGCTGTGGCGCACTATCCCCCTTCAGGCTGTGTTCACGCTGCCAGTCCTCTCCTTGCGCTCTGACAGAAGCCCGAGCCTCAGCTCCCAGCCCCGCCGGCCCCGGCGGGTGAGCAGACAAGCCTCTCGGGCTGGTGAGTGCCGGTCGGCACCGATCCTCTGTGCGGGAATCTCTCCGCTTTGCCCTCCACACCCCTGTGGCTGCGCTCTCCTCCACGGCCCCGAAGCTTCCGCCCTCCGCCACCCGCAGTTTCCGCCCGCGAAGGGGCCTCCTAGTGTGTAGAAACCTTTCCTCCTTCATGGCTCCCTCCCACTGGTGCAGGTCCCGTCCCTATTCTTTTTGTCTCTATTCTTTTTTCTTTTGCCCTACCCAGGTCGTGGGGAGTTTCTTGCCTTTTGGGAGTTCTGAGGTCTTCTGCCAGCGTTCAGTGGGTGGGTGTTCTGTAAGAGCTGTTCCACATGTAGATGTATTTCTGATGTATTTATGTATTTATGGGGAGGAAGGTGATCTCCGCGTCTTACTCTTCCGCCATCTTCTCAAATGCCCCCTAAACCTTTGTTTTTAAGTGTCAAAATTTTTATGCAGTTTCTCATTTACCTTTTTACTTTGCTTATAGTGTCTTTTCCATGTTTTTGAAATTTTTATGCTTCTAGATTTTGCGTCATAGTTGGGCAAGTTTTGCCAATTGCAGGGTTACATAAAAGTCTCACATATTTTTCTTATGTTTATTGCTTAATTATTTACATGTAATTATCTTATTTGTTTATCCTGGCCTGTCATATGAGTTATGGATCCAAATCTCTTTTCCCATAAGGGTATCCTGTTATTACAATACAAATACTAAAGAGAAAGTGTCCCATTCTCCAGAAGCAGCAATAAATGTGATGTGTTTGTGAAACAGAGAAGACTAACTATAGTATATGGTCATGTTGGGGAACAACAAGGATGTTGAAAGCCCAGTAGCCAAAAAAAAGCAAGAAAAAATCCCCCAAGTATTTTGTGCAAAGAAATAATTGGCTAAATTATTGTTTAAGCAATTTCCGTTTTGTAATATTGTTCAAGATGTTAAGTTTGTTTCTTGGTTTAGTTAATTAGTCAGTCCTAAAAGGAAACGTGAGACCTGTTGATCAGGAAGCAGAACCTTTACTCACAGAGCATCTTTGCAGTGCCACACCCCAATTCCCCACACACAGAGCAAGCGGCATCTGATGTCATCTGTGCATCAGTGCGGTTTGCATCAGCCCCAAATTCTGAGACTTGGCCCTTCTGTAAGAAGGCTGAGAGAGAGACAGAGTGAAGGAAGAAGGGAGAAAATAAGAGAGAGAAGGAAAGAGGAGCGGAGGAGGGAGAGTAGAGAAGGTGGGACAGACTTTCACTCTCTACAGCTATAATGTAACAAATCCTCTCCAAGGAATGGGAGGACACTGCTGCCCTGGAGGTGAGCAAAAGCCTTTGAGGGAGGGGAAAAAGCACCTCTGAGTGTTACCCTTACCATGTAAGCAGATGGCTTTGGGAGACATGCCTTTAGATCTTCCCAGAGCAATTCATTAGCTTTAACTTCCAAGACTTGTTTACTATTTAGTCATCCTCTCACCCAGGCTGTCAGTACTCTACTCAGAAAGCCCAGACTGTGCAGAAATGTGGAAATACTCATGGAGAACTGTTTTCCTAACAAACACTGGTTGCAGGGGAGGCTAACACAAGGAATGTAGCTAGGAAAGTGCTTAACATTTGGGTCTAGAAAATTATCCAGATTCAGATCAGTCCAGTGGGAATGAAGAGGATGAAGTAGACATGAGAGGCATATTTTATATAAACTTGCAGGACTTTGTGGTTGAATAAATCTCAACGAGAATGATGAGTAAAAGTACAATATGTACTTTCGAGCACAGATGACAGAAATGGTAGGAAAATTAAAACTTTTTTTTTCCAATAGAGAGAAATAGGAATGGATTTGAATATACAGTGTTGGAAATGTTGGGAATAGAACTGGAGCAGCAGATCAGAATTCACTCTTTTAAGCACTGTTATACTTAAGGAGCTTCTGAGGCAGAAGTATATGGTGTATGTAGTTGGAGAAAAGGATCTAGAAAGGGGCGAAGACTTGTCAATGAAATAGAAGGAATAATAAAATAGAATTTGTCCAGACAGTATAGGGTCATGTGTTCTAAAGAAGACGCCACCCTGAGAATAGCACAGACAATGCTGAGACAGATTATAAACAAAAGCTGTTTGATTTAGCAATAGGGAGGCCATCAGTGGCTATGTGACACAAGTTTAATTACAGTGACTGAGGCAGAAGCCAGATTACATGGTTAGAAGAAGAGGTGAATAGAAAAGAAGTGAAAATAAATACATATTACTCCGTTACACAGAGGGACCTCTATCCACTTAGTATAAATGAAACAATTCCTCTTTGTGCTGACATCTTTGGCTTTGCTTCTTTAACCATAGCTTTCTGTCAATGGCTTTACCCTGTTTCCCTCTGAGACCCCAAAATACAAATGCATTTAGCAAGCAAGCATCTGTATTGAACCCGAACACTAGCACTTTCTTTAAACAGACTTACTATGTTTTAGGATGAGTACTTCTGGGATTGTGTATGGTCTTCAGGATTTTTTGTTAATTGAATTTATGAAATCAAAACAGTTACAGTGGGTCGCACTCCAGGTCATAGCAGTAGCTCCAGCAAACAAAAATTTACATTGAAAATGAATTAGCTTCAAATAGAATTTTACCTGCAAAAATATAAATATGCAAATAGACACTTTTTAAACTTTTCCTGAGATTGTCACATTATTCTCTTTAAAATTTCTTGACTTTGTAAAAAATAATTTCAAGAGAATCTTTCAGTAACCTTTAGACATTAGGAGAACTGAAGATTATATATTAGTGTAATTATAAAAGAGAACCCCTTATGTTGAAGCAAGGAATTACATCCAGCGTGAAATTGAAACTCTAATAGTTGATAAGTGTTAACAGTGCCAGGCTAAAGTGTATTAAGCAGCCATCTGGCCGTCTCTTGGGGAGAGATGAACGTTAAAGTCTATCCTGGCTCCATGCTTGGTTCTGTTCTTTACATTAATAAGTACTCTGCCATGATTCAGAATATTGAGGATATGTTACACTTTAAGAAAAAAAAAACCTAAACAAATGTTATTTCAGATGTCATACTAGAAAAGATTTACGCTTAGTGTGTCACGAATATTATTTCCATGAAGAATTTTGAGAGTAAATCAAAGATAATCTGAGTTTGTACAGAGCACATTTTAGCAAGTCATTATGTCATATTATTACCACTAAAGTGGAAATCTCCCAGTTATACATCTATTCTGCCTGATGTCTATCAGATAATCTCAAAGTCTTTCCCAGTGGATTGTGACAGCAATCTAATGTCTGTGGCTAACCCTGGTTTCTGTTTAGGCATGGGAGCTCTGTCATTCCCCGATTGCTACCTGGTTAAGAAGTACTAATAGGAAGAGCTTGCACTGACAAAAATCTTATTAACCAGGCTGTATTCTGTGTGTTTTATACCTTTTAATTCATTTACTCTTAAGCATCCCCATGTGGTAGTTGCTATTATTATCCCCATTATTGCAGAAGAGAAACTGAAGTGACGTGTCAAGAAGAACAATTTGGGGAAAGCCTAAATACAATATGAATGTTTATAGAACAATTAGAACTTTGGCTCCTGGATGATAACCACCAGGATTTTCTGGGTGCTTTAAAAACATGGTGATTGGTAACTCTGTCTCCTCAAATCAGAGAGTCCATCAGTACCCACCTGGGTTTTTCTTCCCTTTCCGGTGTCTCAAGACAGTAAGTGAAGGCAGTCCTAGGGGTCAGTTGTTTCCCTCTTCTAAAAGCACTCTCCTTCACTGACTAATGTCCAGTGACTTGAAACCTAGTGACTCATATATCTGGTCTGCTTTTTGGTTATTTAAGGCAATAGAGGAAATCTGGTCCCCATCCCTTCATTTTAGTCAGAGGTAGATGACCTTTTGAAAAACCATTTTATTGTAATCTCTATACATACAGCAAAGGCACACCTGTCATAAGCATGAAATAGAATAAATGTTCATAATCTGTAATCAAAGGATGATAAGACCACCACTCAATATCTAAAATAAAAAGATTGTTGAATTTATTGCTTATTTTTGTGAAGGAGAATTGTATTAGATGCAGTGTCTCTGAGCAGAGCAGATGATGATCTTATATACAAAGTTGGGTGGAAGTGTGGAATTCTGGTATTGACACTTTGTAGCGGCTGAGTTAATGTTAGCTGTAGTGTTCACCCAGGTGAGATTTTTAATTGATGTGTTGTCAGCCAGAGGCGTTCTTATTGCAGAGAATCCATTCCTGACGAACTGCCTCTCAGGAAGGCAGGGTTGTCACTGATTATAAAAGCACATTCACTGAGGTGAGTTTCTGATCAGTTCAGCAAGTTTCAAACCAGTTCTGGTGACTCCATGAAACCACTGCTATCGGACAATCAGTCTTTGCCTGGGAGAGCTAGAACTTCTTTTTGTCATTGATTACGCTTAAGTAAATAACACTGAAAACAAAACAAAGCATTCAGAACATCACTAGTTCCTCAGAATCTCCACCTTGTGCTCTCAGCTACTTCCTGTCTTCTTTTGAGAGGGACCTTTATTCTGACTTCTAACAACACAGATTACCTTTGCCTGTTTCTGTACTTTACATAAATGGAATTAGTATATATTTTTTCTTGTCCTAGTTTCTTTCACTGAACATTATGTTTGTAAGATTCATGCATATATAATATTAACTGAAATATATATGAACGTATACACACCTTTGTGTTGGGTATATACTAAGGAGTGGGATTGCCAAATCATAGTATATGCATATATTCTGCTCTAGTAGATGTTACTAAACCATTCGGTAACGTGGCTGTGCAAATTCATGCTCCCCTCAGCCCTCATGAGAGTTTCAGTGGCTTCTCATCTTCACCAACACATGCTACTACCTGATACATAGGGTCGTAATTTTAATTTTCTTTCCCCTGTTGATTAATGAGGTTGAACAGCTTTCCCTGGTGATTAGTCTTCCAGCTCTGTCCATTTCTTGGATCCCAGAGCCTTGGAAACTAGGTTTACACCCTCTAAACAGGAGATGTGAGAATTATTCTCCAGAAAGGCTAACAGAAAACATTGAAAGACACTGAAATTAGTGGTATCCCCCAATATAATCCAGGCATATTCTACAATGAAGTCATATTTGACAAATCTGTCCATGTATACAAGCTTCCACTCAGCATTGTAAAGTACAGCTCTTAATTATGAGTAGGCAGACAAAAGTCACTGAATATTTTAGAAAATTACCTAACATGAAATAGAGACCTAAACCCTCAAATAATAACAATTTGGAAGAAACAGTAACTTATCAAAGACATTTATTGTCATAATAATATAAATACTGGTGTATCCACAATTATGCTGTAATTCTGTTGGGAGGATGTATGGGTTGGTTGCATATTTGCAGTGGGCGTATTACTGAGTTTGTGTGGTGTACGCAGTGTGTAGTGGTTGTGGGGGACATTATGAAAATTATCTAAGTTTTCATGTTCCATTGTTAAGAGTAAATACACAATGCTTAAAACTGAAAAATAAAAAACAAGGGATCTTGATATCTGATTGAATGATAAGGATGATAAGATAGAAACAGCGAATAGTTGAAAGTAGCTGCCTCTGGGAGGATAAAATAGCATAGGGTAGGAAGAGCTGCTTTTTGGTAAGAGTCTTTGTAAAACCGTGTAACCCCTAAAACTGTGCATGGATAAATATAAGAAAAATAAACCAAACTGAAAACCTCCTTCTTTTTAAATGCTGAATAAGATTCCACTAGTGTAAGGGGAAAAAAGGAAAGTAAAAAAAGTAGAACAGTAATTTCTAGGGGTTGGGGGGAGGGGGTCATGGGGAGTCACTGTTTAATGGGTACAGCGTATCAATTTTGCAAGATGACAAAAATTCTGGAGATGTATGGTGGTGAGTTCCTCGGGAGGGAGATAAGATAAACATGTGGAGACACTTGGCCACATTTAATCAGTGGTGCTCCAGTAGATGCTACAGGTGCTTAGCCCAGAAAAAAGAAAAATCCAAATTCTTAATACCAGGAAGTAGTAGAAGGAAATTACATTATTTTAAAATAAAAAACAAACAAATAATTCAGCGTCCTTATACTAATGGATTTCTGAAATGAAGGATGCATCAATTTTATAAAAAGGTAATAAAATAATAATACCTCCTACATTGGATTATTCATTCTCTCAACAAATATTTATTGGGTACTTACTATGTGCTAGATGATACAACAATGATTAAGGCACATTTCTTTACCGTAAATTGTTTGATCTAGTGGAGAAAATAGAAAAGCACGTCAACAGTTGCTCTACAGTACAGGGAGTGCCACACACAGAGGAGAGCTTGGGAGCATGTGAGCACACACATGCACATAAACAAACCTCAGGGAGATGTGAACACTTCCCCAGGAGCAGACATTTGAGCAAGTCCTGAAGATATATATATATATTTGTTGTTGTTGTTTGTTTTCTCATTTATTTGGAACAGTTGCTATGAGAAAGGGAAAGCCAAATGTATGAAGAACTTCAGTCAGTAGCTGAAGGCACAAACTCAGTAATAGGACCAAGTCATTTCTCAGGTCAGTCCCTAAAAGTAGTTTGTACCTTGGACAAATCTAGTGAACTTCAAAAGATACTGATACCTGTAACTCACAACCACAGACCCTGATTTGACTGGTCTGGTGTGTGACCTGGGCATATCATATGATCCGGCAATCCTACCTCTGTATAGGATTTCAAAGAAAATGAAAACAGAATATTGAAGAGATCTGCATTCCCATGTTCAGTGCAGCATCACCCACAGTAGCCAAGATATGAAAACAGCCTAGGTGTCTATCAATGGATGAATGGGTAAAGAAGATGTTGTGTGTATATGCACAGTGGAATATTATCCAGCCATGAGAAAGAAGAAAATCCTGCCATTTGTGACCACTTGAGTAGAACTTGAAAGCATATGCTGAGTGAAATAAGCCAACTAGAGAAAAACAAATACTGTGTAGTGACAATTTATGTGTATAAACTAAAAGAGCCAAACTCCTAGAGACAGAGAGTAAAATGGCGGTTATCAGGGGCTGGGGGGTGGGATTTGGGAGATGTTGGTCAAAAGGTACAAACTTGCAATTAGAAGATGAATAAGTCCTGAAGATCTAATGCACAACATGTGCTTATAGTTAACAATATTTCATTATATACGTCAGAGTTGCTAAGAGACTAGATCTTCAATGTTCTCACCATAAAAAAGAAATGATAATCATGTGACACAACTGACGTATTAGCTAACACTTGGGTGGTAACCATATTGCAATACATGAATTTATCAACTCAACACCTGTACACCTTGAACTTATACAATGTTATATGTCAATTATATCTTAATGTTTAAACAAAGATTTCTGAAACATATATATATATATATATATATATATATATATATATATATATATATATTCCCTAGGGAATTCAAATGTGCAGCCAGTGTTAAGAACCAAAGATGTCAGCTATTTTGAAAGATAATTTCGTAGTGGGAGAATATCTCAAGGAAAAATGACTACCCCATAAAATGGGTTATAGCAGAACTCCAGGACCACCACATGTACACTTAATACATGTAATATTTTCATACGATACAATGGAAACAGTGTCCCTTGCAGTCATTAAGGCAAGAGTACTGAGGACTAGAAATTTAATTTTCTCTTAAAATGCTGTTTAGTTTTTAAAATTCAAAATAGTAAAATCTCAAAATGATGACACCAGATTTTGACTTAATGTACACATCTCTGAAATAGTTTCAGGAATATGGCCATTTTCAAACATCCTTTTCATATGATGAATGTTGATGTCACATTTGGGGGTTTGTCTCTTTGCGGTATCTCACTGTCTTGTGCAGAACATACAGTTCCCTTCAAACTAGTATTTCATTCTCACCAGAACATTGGCTCTTAAAATGTCTACTTATCTTGGGCGCTTACTGAGTGTGTGACTCTTCACCACAATTCACCATATTTTTCACTGTAATTTACTTCATTTCAGTAAAATCTTATTTCTCGGTTAGGTAAAAGACAAATTTCAAATATTTCTTAAAATAGTTGACAGTCCTTTTTAATGTTTTTCTGTCAATAATTATTTCTTGGTTTGACAATTAACCACTGTGAAGAATTCAAATGTAAATGATGAATACATAAAACAATGTAAACAATGCATTGATGCACCAACCTGTAAAATTAAGCAGATATTAATGTTTTCAATGTTTTCTTTATAGTTTTCTTCTTTAATTCCTTTTTTAGAAATAAGTCATTATAGATGCAGCTAAAGACTCTTTTCCCATCGGTTTCCCTCCTTCCATTCCCCAAAGTTTTTTTTAATTCCACTATGTATTTTTGTTTTATACTACATGAATGTAATCATAAAACAGATACATGATTTCAAGTGGTATACACAATTTTGCACCTGGATTCCTACCATCACCACCAAATGTTATGATGTATACATGTTGATACATGTAGAACTAGTTCAGTTATTTTAATTGCCTTATAATAATCTATTGGATGAATGAAGTAGTTTTTCCTATTCTCCTGAAGAACAGTTCATTTTTAAAAATACTTTTTACAGTTATAAACAGTGCTTCTATGAACATTCACATACATATTTCTATCCTATTTCAGCCATTCTACTCAATGCTTGGTGGTATCACACTTTGGCTTTAACTTATACTCCTAATGAGTAGTACTTTATGTGCTTATTGACCATTCAGATAGTATCTTTTGTGAAGCGACTGTTCATGTCTTTTAACAGTTTATTATTATTATTGTTGCTGGACTGCTGCTTTTCTTATTCATTTGTAGGAGTTCTTTAAATCTAAATGTGAACCCTTGTCAGGTAGGAGTATTTGGAATATTTTCACCCTCTTGATAATGTTTCTGGTGAACAGAATTTCTTAATATTTATGAGGTTCAGTTTATCAATCTTTTTATGGTTTGTGCTTTCTGTCTCCTGTTTGAGACATCTTTCTCTTCCCTGAAGTCATGCACATATTCTCTATTTTTCTTTAAATGATTAATGTCTTTTCCCTCCACATGTAAGCTATGCCATTTATTATTATTATTTTTTGGTATGGTGTAAGGTAGGAGTCAAGATTGATTTTTTTTTTCCATTCAGATATCCAGTTGACTCAGTTCCTTTTATTGAAAAGACCATCTTTTCACCAAGTGTTTGCAATGGTAACATTGTTATAAATCAGGGGATAACATATGTGTACATCTCTTTCTGAACTCTATTCTGTTCCATAGATCTGTTTCTCCTTAGATACTACCTTATGTATATGCCTCGATCTCATATGGTAAAATTCCTTAACTTTGTTCTTCATAATGATCTTGGCTAATAAAATTCTAGATCCCATGCATTGTCATATAAGTTTGTGTGTGCATGTGTATCTGTGTGTTTTCATCTGCTGAAAAATTTGAATCATATATAATTATATAACATTATATATAAATAAAATATTTTATAAATATAAATAAAATATTAAGTTATATAGCATAGACTTTATATATTATATATATATATATTTACTAGTAACTTTGAACAGTTGCTGTTGAAGTTGTTCCCTGTTTGTTTGAACTGTGTTGTATTTTTCTGTACAAAAACATTTGGTCATCCTCTGGGCGAGTTGTTGTGACAACCTATGTGACTTACTTAGTTCCTGGGTTCATTTACTTCTTCCTTCTCTTGTTATAGTATAGGGCATTTTCTTTACAATACATGGTGCCTTTTATTATGTTTCTTTCTCTTCTGGTTTTTTGTATTATTTGTTTGAGAACTTTCTTTACACTTAACCTCTTTTCGTCCCTTCACCAAGAAATTTCCAAGAAATATGGTATCTTTCAAGCTGTCACATTCTATCCCAGAAGTCCCTTCCTGGGACTGTCATATCATATCTTGTGCACTTTCCAAGACAGTTCCCTCAGGTCCTTGGCATCCAAGGTATCATCTACCAGGTCTTGTTAATGATTTCAGTATTTTTTCTCATAGTCAGTCTTTTCCTTCTGGGAGTGAAGCCTAATTGATATTATCAGTGGTCCACTGCTGCAATAATCTGCTACACTTTCCTTCCTTTTGCCTAATCAGAATGCTAAAATACATCCTTCATTTTTAAACAACTCACTCCAAGATAAGCTGACACATAGCATATCTATATAGATGTCTTGTTTCACAATGACCTATATCATATTCTTCTCCACAGGGATCAGCGTAGGTTTATCTATTATTAAGGACTCCTATGTGAATTAGGTCACTATGTCATTCTTTTGATTGATGGAGTTCATATATCAGAATGCATAGGATGACTCCAGGAGCTTTAAAATTACATATCTGCCTCTAGTTTCTGGTCTGAGATGGGGCCCAGTAATCGACCTTTGTATGAAGCCACAATTCTGAAACAGGTGGAAGAAAAGCAATGTTTCTTGACCCCTCTCATATATTATGTGATGAGATCATATAAGCCAGTGTCTCCTCGGTGATAATCAGAACACCTTATAGTCTATGAAATATCTTCAGGGATGTAAAGCCAGCCCCTGACTTAAGAGAGGGACATATAAAAATAATATTCTTTAGGCTCAAAATTATCTGTGTAAAGATACAGAATTTCTGCCAGCTAAGTGCTCTCTGATCTCGTTCACAGAAATACTCCACGCTGAGAGTCTGTTTTCTAAGGACTGGTTTAAAAGAGATAACATATGATTCGACAGGTTATGCTCCATGTTCTCCATTATCTGATTTTTCAAAATTAACAATAGTGTGGAGTTATATGATGTCTCATTTGTAATTGGTATCTGAAAAAAAAATCTCACATATCTTAAATTGCACATATCTTTTGTAGAAGTCTGACAAGAAGTTATGACTTACAAGAATCAGAAAAGGACTTGTATCTGGGGATTTGAATATCTTAGCTTAAAGGTGCAAGTTATGCTATGATCATAAAATGTATTACTCTTCCTTTACTTTAAAAACATACTATTGTTTTTTTTAAAAAATCCTCTTAAGCTAATCAGTTTTTTTAAAAACATCTTTATTGGAGTATAATTGCTTTACAATGCTGTGTTAGTTTCTGCTTTGTAACAAAGTGAATCAACTATATGCATACATATATCCCCATATCTCCTCCCTCTTGTGTCTCCCTCCCACCTTCCCTATCCCACCCCTCTAGGTGGTCACAAAGCACCGAGCTGATCTCCCTGTGCTATGTGGCTGCTTCCCACTAGCTATCTATTTTATGTTTGGTAGTGTATATATGTCCATGCCACTCTCTCACATTGTCCCAGCTTACCCTTCCCCCTCCCTGTGTCCTCAAGTCCATTCTCTGCATCTCCATCTTTGTTCCCATCTTGCCCCTAGGTTCTTCATGACCATTTGTTTTGTTTTGTTTTTTAGATTCCATATATATGTGTTAGCATATGGTATTTGTTTTTCTCTTTCTGACTTACTTCACTCTGTATGACAGACTCTAGGTCCATCCACCTCACTACAGATCACCCACTTTCGTTTCTTTTTATGGCTGAGTAATATTCCATTGTATATATGTGCCACATCTTCTTTATCCATTCATCTGTCGATGGACCCTTAGGTTGCTTCTTTGTCCTGGCTATTGTAAATAGAGCTGTAATGAACAAGCTAATCAGTTTTTTGGTAGAAATTAATTTTTGCACTCAAGAATGGAGTAATTTACCTAAATTATACAACCTTTTAAAGGTAATTTATCATTTATACATAATAATTGTTTTCACAGAGAAATATGGCTATGTATAAGTGCTATTTTACATCAAGGGAAAGTGTAGCTGAAATTTAAAGTTAAAAAGACTTTAAAAATTACTTGCCTATTAATTTGGTTCACCTAATTTTAAATACTACATATGTTCATTTATAAAGTGACACCAGATATAAGTTAATACCCATTTTCTAATTGGACTGTCCCCAAAATGTTATGATATAATTTCTTGTAGATCTAGATAAAATTGTTTTTTCACTTTTACAAATGTATTTAAAATCCCATATGCAACGCATTTCAAAGAACATTATTTCTATTCCCACACCTTATGAAACTATTTTAAAGTCTTCACACATAACTTTGACATTGATACCTTTGAAATGACTAGAGTCACTTTTGAACTCATCTAACAATTTCTAAGAACCTACTGCCGGTACTTCTGGCTGCCTAAATTGTTTAAATTCACTTTTTGAATCAGCCTAGGATGCTAATCATTGGAAATTTTATACCAACCCAATTACTGATTCACATAACTTTTGGGTAGCTTAGGTTTTGTTTTTAACATTGTTTCCTGCGGGTATGTATTGATACCTCCAGAACATACTACTTATTATGTGGCTTTAGAAAGTATCTTTAAAAAGACTTTTAAAAATAATGATATCCATCACTAGCAATGTGAAGTTACACCTCTTAAAATTACTACATCCGTGATAAACCTTGCTCTCTCACTATTTCACTTAATCCACCAGATGTCCTCAGTAAACATTCAAAATACATCAAGGTCATTGTCGGCTAAGATATCATTCTCAAACAGCACTTTAAAGTAAAGAAATGGGAAGAATTCTGCTACAGTGAGAGGCTGTGTAAGGACTTAAATATAAAGCAATTTCTTTCTCAGAGATGATTTTGGAAATGAAGCTTCCTAGTCAAGTAATCTACATTTATTATTTGTACCATAGTTCATTTCTTCTTGAGAAATATTTATAATACAGCATCAAACATAGTTCAGTATTTTAAGCTTCCTTAAATTAAAAAATGAGAGTTTAGGATCTTTCCTTAGTTTAGAAATTAATATTATGCCTTTTGAAAAGAAAGAAGGATTTTTTTATCATCAGTTTTTCGATATAATGTATGAGAGTTCCTTTAGCAATTTTTACCGCTGCCCCTCTAGAAGTGGGTAAGTAGTACAGAAGGTGGCCTCTTGATGTCAGCCTATAGAGGGACCACAACTCATAAGGGTTCAGAAATTCCCCCACTCTGGTTCTACCTTGATCCATCCCCAAAAGAAATAGCTTATATTTTAGATTTTTTTGTAATGTCAGTATCCAGCTTGAACACTCAAATATTTGATTGTCTTTTTCTGTTCTTACCTGTAATTTTTTACTATTAAGTGAAGAATTTTTACTTTTTCCCCCAAGTATTTCAATGACTCTTCTTTCCCAAAGCAGAATAATGATCATCTTGACCTTTGTTCTTAATTAAAATATCAAATTGAATCAATAAAATTTTCACGAAGAACAGCAAAGTTTTTCAGAGTGCTCAACTTAGATAATGAAACATGACTTTGCTTTTCCATGTATGTAAAGCTATCTAAAAGAAGTTGGCATGAAAACTATACAGATTAGTATTGAGTCCTTTAAAAGCACACTAAAAGGATATTAGTACATTACTTGAAATTCCATAGAGGAATAAGTGATATGCTTCATAAAGAAAAGCTCTTCGTTCCATATATCACTTTTTAAAGTTGAAATATAGTTGATTTACAATATTCTGTTTCAGGTGTACAGCATAGTGATTCAGTACCTTTGCAGATTATATTCCATTATAAATTATTATGAGATAATAGGTCTAAATATAAAATTAACAACTACCTATCATAGAACTTTAAAAATTATAATTTATTGTAATCATAAGATATTAAAATGGTTCATAATACTACTATTTTTAAACATTTAATATTTTGGAATACTTTCTTTTTATTTATTTATTTTTAAATTTTATATTGGAGTATATTTTATTTACAGCGTTGTGTTAGTTTCAGGTGTACAGCAAAGTGATTTAGTTATATATATGTGTGTCTGTGTGTATATATATATGTGTGTCTGTGTGTGTGTATATATATGTATACATATATACACACACATATACACATAATTTCTTTTTCAGATTCTTTTCCCATCCATGTTATTACAGAGTATTGAGTAGAGTTCCTTGTGCTATACAATAGGTCCTTGAATGATTATCTATTTTATATGAAGTAGTGTGTGTATGTTAATCCCAACCTCCTAATTTATCCCTCCCCCATATTTCCCCTTTGGTAACCATAAGTGTGTTTTCTAGGTCTGTGAATCTGTTTCTGTTTTGTAAATAAGTTCATTTGTATCATTTTTTTAGATTCCACATATAAATGATATATTTGTCTTTCTTTGACCTACTTCACTTAGTATGATAATCTCTAGATCCATCCATGTTGCTGCAAATGGCATTATATCATTCTTTTTTATTGCTGAGTAATATTGCATTGTATATATGTACCATATCTTCTTTATCCATTCCTCTGTAGATGTACATTTAGGTTGTTTCCATGTCTTGGTTGTTGTAAATAGTGCAGCAAGGAACACTAGGGTGCATTTTGTGTCTTTGAAGTATGGTTTTCTCTGGATACATGCCCAGGAGTATGATTGCTGGATCATATGGTAGCTCTACTTTTAGTTTTTTAAAGGAATCTCCATACTGTTCTCCATAGAGGCTGTACCAATTTACATTCCCACCAACAGTGTAGGAAAGTTCCTTTTTCTCCACACCCTCTCCAACAGTTGTTTGTAGACTTATTGATGATGGCCATTCTGACCTGTGTGAGGTAATACCTCATTGTAGTTTTGATTGTAGCATTTGTCTAATAATTAGTGATATTGAGCATCATTTTATGTGTGTGTTGGCCATCTGTATGTCTTCTTTGAAGAAATGTCTATTTAGGTCTTCTGCCCATTTTTCGATTTTGCATTTTTAATAAGCAAAATACAACTTGGGAGGACAATTCTAGTGCCAAATCTCCCTCCCTGAGGGATCAGCTAAGTTTGTAGTTGCCCCACCCTGCTTCCCTCTCCTCTCTTCCGCAGATATTGACCACAAACACCCCTAATAAAAATCCTATAGGTTCAATTTTCTCTCAAAGTCTGCTTTGAGGAGAACTCAACTTGCAAAAAATATTTGAGACATGGGATTATATACAGTTTGTGAGAGAAAAATTCATTCAGAGTGATAACACATGATTTATATAAAGCAGTATAATAGTATTTAAATAAATCTAGATTATCTAAATGTAAAAACTATAACTCACTTATGATGAGAGATTGTGCTAGTATGTGTGCATATGTGTGATGCAGTAGAAGTAAATATTTAGGTCTGTGGCAGACAAAGTGAATTTTAAAAGAAATATTAAATTTTCTCCTTCTCCTTCTTTACTTCTCTACTTCTAAACCAAAATGACACTAGGTTCGGAGCAACATTTTATCTTATCCCAGGCAAAATACTTATTTTTCTAGCTTGTCTTTGCCATATAACATATTTCAGGTTTGTGAGATAGAAACAGCATCCTGCTGCATGTCCTGGGAAATGGAAAAATGGGAAGATAGGTTTGGCACTTCCCTTTCTATCATTCTTTCCACCTGAAGCCTGGATGTGCAATCTGGAGCTGAAGCATCCATGCATTTGCTATGAGGAGAGGGGAAAGGGGACAAGGTCAGAGGATCCCGAGATACTGGTCCTTACATCACTGAGCTGCTGAACAAGCCTCAGCAGCCATCTCTTCCCAGACTACCTGATATGTGTGGACAATAAACCCCTTTACTTAAAACAAAGAGGCTTTGAATTAAATTTGTTTGTTTGTTTAGAATAAACTTCCCTATTTAATTAAATTAATTAAATATATAGATATACCAGGAAAATTCCGTGTCACTGGGGATTCTATTGGAAGAATGTCAGATCTTCCAGAAACTGTGTGCCGTCTGAGAAAGCCAAAGTTTCTCTTTTATTTTTTATGTTGTTGTTTTCTTTTTTTTAAACATCTTTATTGGAGTATAATTGCTTTACAATGGTGTGTTAGTTCCTGCTTTACGACAAAGTGAATCAGCTATACATATACATATATCCCCATATCTCTTCCCTCTTGAGTCTTTAGGAAGATATGAAAACCATGTTTTGTCCTGAAATTTAAAAAATCAATAAATCCCTTTAGCTCTGTTTAATGTATTCAGAATCTATTAAAGCATCACATTTTCCATAAAGGTTGAAGAGAGGAAAATTAGTCTTTTAAGTTCTGGTGGGTGATTGGGAATAAAAGAGAGTGAAGAAGGGCGAGGGTGTCAGAGGCCAAAGCTCTCATCCCTGCTCATCCTCTGCCTCGTCTACACATCAGGCTTGGTGCTGTAGAGGTGTCTCCAAATGTAACTGAGGGAACGCAGTGTTAGGAAGCTGTAGGTTCTTAGGAAATATCTACCCTTCAGTTCAACCGTATTAAAATTCCCTGTCACTAGGGACATGAACAAGGCAGACGAGAGTGGGTAACTAGATGAGCCTGAGGCTGTGGCCCTGGTTCCTCAAAGCTTGTTTGGCATATTGGGAAGAATGGAATTAAATATCTGGCCTGGGATCCCTTTCTAGCCTTTAGGAGTTGAGGTAAGGATGCTCCGGGGAAAGAAAGCAAGCAGACACCTGGTCTAAACTTCTTCTAAACATACTAATAATACACCTGCTAGAAAATAGACCAATATTTATCAGGAGTAGAATTTTACCTCTTGTATTCTCTTAGCAGGCGTTCCCTGGTTTAGGATTGCTTATGGTAAACAAATCTAGTATGTATGGATTTATGAAATGTGACTCCAAACAGTGTCATGTAAGCTATGCAAATATCCGAGTGCAAAATGGAGATGTTTGGTAACCTATGATACTCCTTATTATGAGTGGTAGCCCCGTGCACCTCATTAAAGACCTCATGCATTATTCTGGGCCATGGAGAATGATGTGTGAAGAAGGGACCTGGGACCTGGTGTGTCCAGACCTCTCCCTTCTTCATCTGGTCCTGACGACTTGTATTCTTGACATTATTAGTAAAGCTTGACAGTGGATAAGATATCTGACTTCTGTGTTAGTTGGATCTGACAACCCAATCTTTGAGTTAGCTCACCTGTATAGGGCCCTTAATTGCCCTTCGGATATACAAAGTATATGCAGAGGTGCTAAGAGGGCCAGGAGACTGTTAAATACCTTACTCTGGAAAACAATGCACAGTACTCAGGGAAAATATGTTTGGTCCAATCTTGGCGAAGTTAGTGTGATCCAATAATTTCAGTAAAATAAAAGCTTTGTGAGAATGAAGAATTTTTTTCTCTCTCTTTGGCTCACTCTATGTCTAATATATTTACTGAACACATAGTAGGTTCCCAATAAATATATTAAATAAAAGTATGAGTAAACAAATACATACTTAATAATCTAAATGGCCTTGTCAGGTACTTCGCCCTCTGCTTGGATGTCTCGGGTGTGTGCTCAGTGTTTTAACTCTTGTGCTCCTCTCTAGATAACTTCAGTGTATATATAGTAAGAGCTTATGTAACCATATGACAAAGTGGGGGTGAGGAGGTCACTGAATTAATGTTGGAGTCTTCTGAGTCTCCTGAGCTCGCTGCTGCAGTTCAAGTAGGAGTGATCTCAAATGTCAATGTCCTGGCATCAGATGTTGAGAGCTATAGTCCTACCTATTTGCCTCCGTCCATAATGTCCATGAATAAATTGCCTTCTTTGTTCACAATCCATGCAGGCCCATACTTACCCACTGGCCCTCACAAATTTCCCTTTCCCCTCACATGGACATGTTGGAACTTCTGGTTTCCTTGTACACATCACAAAAGACCAAGAGCACTGCCTTGCAGTAATTATATTGGCCTTTTAAAGACTTCCTTTCTGCCCTTTCTCCCATGCCTATTTCACATGGTGCTATCACTAAAGCTGGAAATATACAAGGAGTGGATGGGGGAGGGTTGTCGGCAGACCTCTGACTCTTCTCTCAAAGAAACACACCATTAATTAGATGTGTCTAGGTTTTATTCTGGTTAATTTGATTTCAACTTGGAAATTCCAGTGTATAATTCCTGTTTTTCCTACATTACTCTTCTTCTCTGTGAGCCCTGCAAGAGGGAAGGAGGTAGATTTTGGCTTTTTGTTTCCTTTGTCTCATATCCTGCTAGTGTCCTAGAAGATAGGCCTCCTGGATCACCTACCACATGAGTCATGGTCATCTTTCAGCAGAATGGACTAAAAACCATAATCTGAATTCTCTAGGCTTGAATATAATATTTTTAATATTAAAGCCATTTAGAGACTTATTTCTCTATAAGTAGTTTTGGCATTGATAACCATTGCGAAACTAAACCTGTGAGGAAATTCAGCCTCAGGACTCAAAGCTGACTAATGACCTTTTTTGTTCTAGGTGGTCCCTGTCTGTTCCTTTTTAAATAATACACTATCTGATTAGGACTTAACCTTGGAAGGCTGTAAGGGAACATGTTTTCAGGGCAAAACAAAATCAATGTTTTAATACTTGCAATTTCTGGTCTCTGTTACCCAGAGTCAAAAAGGCCCTCCCACCTCCTCTCGTTTCCTTTCCACTCTCCTCCGCAAATTCGCAGCCTTCCTTAAGCGGCAGCAGCAAGTGGTTCTTGCCTCCCATTATAGACTGGAATTCAAAGATATCAAAGATGCAAAAAAAAAAAAATAGCTGATGGAAAGAGAAGCTAAGGAAAGTGAAGTGGTGGATGAAGGCATGGAGAAAATGTTGTTTGAGGGATATGAGGTCGATGAGTGTGTGTTCCTCTCTAGTCAATGCAGTAGCTCAGGTAGGAGACGCCAAGTCCAGGGAAATGGATTCTCTGTCTAGACAAGATCACCATTGAACTACACTTAACAAGAGAGCTCTGCCCCTGCCATCTTTGATTACTGGCAGATACTCCTCACAGTGAGCAGCACATGGACACAGATAGCTCACAGTGAAGACTGGGGAGTGATCAGAGTTGACTAATAGAGTGGGGAGAAATCTAATGTTTGAAGGGAGAGGAAATCAGATTAGTTAGTAGAAACAGAATGTAGGAAGGCAATGAGTTCAGGAGAGGGTACAGGTTGATCAATAGGGCATTGGGGGAGAAATCGAGAGAATAAGGAGAGGAAAACTGTAAGTGTTTATTTTCTGATGGCTATAAAATGAGGAAAGAGAGGGCAGAGTGGGAGATTAATCAAGTAGTTAAGAGCTTTATGCATATAGCATTAGAAAGAGAAAGCATGTGCAAATGAATTAATCAGCACTGTACTTACAGATGCAGGGACTGGTTAGGCCCATCCTGGGAAATGTCCAGGGAAAATTTGGGAGGGTTTGTGCTGCACAGAAAGAGCAAAGTCTGGATGTAACATATCTGAGTTTTATCAGCCTTACCACTGAGAAAGATACTTGTGTGAGAGAGCGATTCTACACAACTGCAGGGGAAACCTTTGCTGGCTACCTAATAGTATGTATAGAAAACCAAGGATCAGCACAATTGAGAGAAATTAACAGCATGAAATAGAAAGACGAAATATAGACAATCAGAACAAATGACACGGAAGAGAACAGATAATTTAGGGAACAAAGGAAAGAAATTTTGATTAGTGTCCTCGGAGGGATTATAGAGGATGCTGATTCTTTTTTTAAAATTTTGTTTATTTTTGGCTGCATTGGGTCTCCATTGCTGCGTGCGGGGCTTTCTCTAGTGGCAAGCGGCGGCTACTCTTCATTGCGGTGCACGGACTTCTCATTGTAGTGGCTTCTCTTGTTGCAGAGCACGGACTCTAGGTGCGTGGGCTTCAGTAGTTGCAGCACACGAGCTCAGTAGTTGCAGCATGCGGGCTTAGTTGCTCCGCAGCATGTGGGATCTTCCCAGACCAGGGCTTGAGCCCACGTCCCCTGCATTGGCAGGTGGATTCTTAACCACTGCGTAACCAGGGAAGTCCAGAGGATACTGATTCTGAAAAGAAGACCAGGCTTCCAAAAAAAGAAACAACCAGAGAAGAACAAAAAGTTCGGGGAATATTAAAAATAGATTGAAAAGTTAAAAAAAATGAAAGGGCTAGTTATTAAAAGTTAAATGACTATAGAGCAAATAAATAACCTGATAGATAGAGTCAAAAAATGCCCCAGACATTCCTAAAGAAAACAAAACCTTTCCACAGCTTCCTAAAGAGAGTTACAGATGGAAATAGGTCAAAAGGTAGGAGTAGGGAAAAAAATCAAAGACATAAGAAAAGAATCTTTCCTTGCTTTGAAGAAAAGCATACTTTTTCATACTCAAAGGAGCTCTGTAGATTGCACAACATAACTGAGAAAAGACTAGCACTTATACAGACCGTGCAAAAAGTGTTACAACCACGAGGATACAGAAAGGCATCCACAATTTTTCTTTTTTAAAAGGATAAAAAATAGGTGGACTTCAGACAGCTCATCTTTAATAATGAATACAAGCAGAAACTGAAGTATATTTTCACAGTCCTAAAAAAGTGGGAGAGAACCTAGAATTTATTATCCAGGAAAATTATCATTAATATATGGAGGAAAATAAGTATATTTTTAGATGTCTAAGGATGCTGACATTATACCTACCATGTTTAGAACTTCTCTTAAAGATTGACTCAAGTAGGTACTACTTTATGTCAAAAGGTAAGTCCAAAAATGGAGATAACATGATAGTTAAGAAGCAGTGGTTAGAAAAGAGAGAGTGATTATTAAAGGAACTTAGACTTATTTCTAAAAATCTGTAACTTTAGGAAGACACAAATTTCCAAAACAAAAGTGGTCATGTTAACTGTGAAGGCTGATCTCTTTTATCTGTGATCATCAGAAAGTTAGGTTGCTCTGGATGTGAAAGGTAGGTGATTTCAATGGGTCTTCCAGGCCTCTAGATAGAGAATGTGATATAAACAAAGCATAGACACAGGAAAGAAAAAGTGCGTTTGAGGAGTAGCAAATGCATCAGTTACACCGAGTCACTGTTGGACAAGAGTTGGAGATTAGAATGGAAACATTGATAAGAATTAGAGGATTCTTGACATTGAAATTAAAGTGAACAAATAGAATGTTGATTATTATTATTATTTTTTTTTTTTGCGGTACGCGGGCCTCTCACTGTTGTGGCCTCTCCCGTTGCGGAGCACAGGCTCTGGACGCTCAGGCTCAGCGGCCATGGCTCACGGGCCCAGCCGCTCCGTGGCATGTGGGATCCTCCTGGACTGCGTCGGCAGGGGGACTCTCAACCACTGTGCCAGAAGGGAAGCCCGAATGTTGATTATTTTTAACACCTTTTTGTAGTAGAACAAAGCAACAACAAAATAAAAACAATCTCAAAGTTTTGCCAAGGACCAGTTCATGCCTTTTGTTTTCTGGTCAGAAAAGAATACAATTACAATGATGCTAATTAGTACTCTCCTTCTATATTCCATATTTTTGTTCTTACATGTAATTATTTTATCTTTGTGGTGGTCTGGCTAGAGTCTGAAAGTCACTCGTATGAGTAAGATAGGTAGATAGTGGAATTTTCTATACCTCCATATAATAATTCAAATAATGCTATAGCTTATTGTGAATACCGTAATAATTAATATTATGTTGTTTTTATTAATTTAAAATATAACAGAGCAGGTGTACAAATACAAGAGAGAGTTTTAATATGCTTCAGCTGATGCGATAGGCAAAATTTGGTCTTATCTATATGAAGAATATGTGTATGGACCACTGATAAATAATAACATTACCCTGAGTAGCGTTGTTTTACCATGTATTATCATGCCAATAGAAAGTCATGAGTGGAATCTTCCTAAGGATGCATGCATGTTAGTTGCATGCATGTTAGTTGTTACCCTGTAGTGATGGGTTTTATTAAATTACACTGGTAGTAGCAACCTTACTTTGGTTGGTTGTGTGTCCACTTATAAATAGTGTACCCAAATTACCACCATAAGTGACATTACAAAGAACACTACAAAAAAATGTTTGCAAGTTTTAAAATCTACAATAAAGAGAACAAAACTTTTGTATGAAATTCCTTGCCAAGTTTCAGTTTTTGTTTAAAAAACTGAAAGAAGGGAAGGAGGGAGGGTTAAAAGGAAGAAACGCCGAAAAAAATTGTTTTTTAATTTATTCTGTCATTAAAGTCAAACATTTTTTCAAATTATAGATTTTCCTCATTAACCTTAAGTGGCAAGGAGTCAAAATAGTTAAGGTAGATAGTTACTTTTCTTAAAGGAAAAACAGGTTCTTTTCTTTCACGGAGCTTACTTTCTGCGTCACCTTGGGGCCTCTGAGAAGCAGGTACCACGGTGGGTGTAGATATACAGGTGATTTACAGGGGAAATGCATGTAAACGATAAAGAGGATAGGGAGTGGAGGGAGGTGTGGAGATCCCTCAGATGGCTGCATCCCTGATGCCTGACCCTGGACACCCATAACAGAAAAGGGAAGGAAGGAGGATTGGGGAGGAAAGGCTTCCTACTTCAGTGGAGCCTGAGAAAGTCTTGCTCAGGACTTTCAAGAGTTTTTGAGCACTGGTTGCCCATTGGAGGAGTCCTGGGTTCAGGTAGAAACGGACCGCTCTATACCAGTGTTCTGCCCAGTCAGTGGCCAGGAGCTGTCCAGTGGACGCGTGGCCTTGATGAAAGTTAGGGTGTGGTCGCTGGAGGCTGTCACGTCAGCAGGTAGCTGCCTTGCAACAGGTTCTCTGAGCCATACAACTCCTTATTTTCTCACCTGTCGTTTTCCTTTCTTACTTTCTCTTACTTGGGGGAAGCACCAGCCAATAAGAAATGTTGTTTTCTGTTTGTATTTATTTGGCTGAATATTTACAACCTCTTCCCTCTTCTGGTCCATTGCTGATTTATTTCCTAATATATTAGAGCAGCCGGCCAAAAGAGGGAATTTAATGGAAGTGATGTTTTAGATTTCTGACTCACTTAACTCTGGCATTTCGGTGGCTACTTTAAGGCCATTAGAAAAATGTGATTGATTAACAATTTTCTAACCTTTGTTTCCCATACCTAGACAGAAATGCTTTTTCCTAACATGTGAATTTATTACCACACATATGTGGGAAGCAAATGGGGACGGACTGTGGTTGAGTTTCCTTAGCCCACACAGTTACAGAAAAGCTATTGAATACAATCTCAGCCATAAAGTTGAAGTGATTATTTTACCTGTTAAGTCTAAGTTCTCTAACTTAGTAACATGATACAATTTGATAGAAGATTGTAATGGGTTATATAACTGACAAAGTAAACTTTATTAAGGAGTATAAAAGAATGTCTCTTTGGTAGAATAGCTGCAGGTTGTTATAGAGGCTTCAATTTAATGTAAAAGAAATAATGCATTATAAAAGGATTTATTACATGAGAGTTCTCAACCAAGGACAATGAAAAATCTTGATAGACTGTAACAAAAAAGTCTATGAAGTTTAAAATACCCATTTTAATAACTTGGGGGAATTTGATCTGAAACCATGGAGAAAGAATCAAGAACTTCTTCTTGGCCTACTAAGAGGTTAGCTCTTGATACTTGAAAAAAACTGCATAAAAATATTGAAACAAAAAAAATTTGCATGTTTCTAGAGTATTTTAATTGTGAGACATAATAGATGAGAATAGATATATGATCATTTCTGGACATATGATTCAAAAACTTTTGCTGTGCAGATGTAAAAAGGATACAATCACAGAGGATATCTCTTCTCTTTCTTGGTAAATGTTGTGAATTTTTTGAGAAAAACATGTTTTCTCATCTAGTATTTAGGTCTTAGTTCTTCATAAATATAATATCCAACAAGCTGTAGCCCATAATTCTCCCAGTTCTACCATTATCCTGTACCATGGCAAGCCTTCAGGGTAATCAATTCATTCATCAGTAGCCCAAGTTATAACCAAATTAAGAGCATATTAAATTTGACAGCCAACATTTGCTAAATACTTGCCACCCTATTCTTTTAAAAACTTTAAAATATTTGAGGCTTCACGTTTAATTTTTAATATTGAGACCTTGGTAACTGGTCTTCAGAACCCTCTTTGAAGGAAGCGTTTGTCACAGTAAAGATATGACTGAGGTAGTGTGCTGGTTGGGTTGCTGTGCTGAAGGCTTGTCCTGGTAGAGGATAATTATGTTGAATGATCCTTGTATTCAATACAATACACTTCAATTAATTATTATTAAGCTTCTATCTATCTTGTTTTAAGAATCTACTTTTGCTCTTGAGTGCAACTGGCATCAAAATATATTCACAATATTGTATTAATTGGCTAGAACTACTGTAACAAAGTACTGCAGACTTGGTGGCTTAAACAGCAGACACTGATTTTCTCAAAATTCTGGAGGCTAGAAGTCTGAGATCAAGGTGTTGGAAAGGTTGGTTTCTTCTAAGGCCCTCTCTCCTTAACTTGTAGATTGCTGTCTTCTTCTGGTATCTACACTCGGTCTTCCCTCTGTGTGTATGTCTGGATCCTAATCTTTTTTTTTTTTTTTTTACAAGGACACCAGTCATACCTGATTAGGGCCCACCCATATGACCTCATTTTACCTGAATTACCTCCTTATGTCCAAATACGCTCACATTTTGTGGTACTAGTGGTTAGGACTTCAACAGACAACTTTTTCGTGGGGGCTGAAACACAATTCAGCTCATAACAAGGCGTATCGAGAGAGAGAGATTTGAAAATTGTCTTCAAGTTTGGAAATAAGAATCAAGTTTAATTGTATACAAAAATATTTTTACTCTTGCTTCATTTTATGTCCTACTGTGATGTGTGTAGTGTGTGTGTGCATATGTGTGGTGTGCAAAATCCTTGCGGGATTACCAATTTACTCAGATATATAAGATTTGATATAAGAAGTGAAAATCAGGGGCTTCCCTGGTGGCGCAATGGTTGGGAGTCCGCCTTCCAATGTGGGGGACATGAGTTTGTGCCCCAGTCCGGGAGGATCCCACATGCTGCGGAGCGGCGGGGCGCGTGAGCCATGGCTGCTGGGCCTCCGCGTCTGGAGCCTGTGCTCCGCAGCGGGAGAGGCCACAACAGTGAGAGGCCCATGTATCGCAAAAAAAAAAAAAATGTTAACAGCATAACAAAATGCACATGCTGATATGGGTAGTAACTTTACCACTAATGGTAATTTCTTAGGTAAATATAATTTATTACTAAAGATCATTTAGAATGACAAGTTTCATGGTTCTTATTTGTTAGATCATCATTATATTTAGACTAAACATTTTGAGATTAACAAAATAATTTCTCAAACTGTATCTCCAACACAGAATTCTTTCTTTACCTTGCTTCCTAGTCAGTCAATCCCTTATATTGATACTCTTAGAAGAAAGTCTTATTTAGGGCCAGGAAGAGATAAAAACAGGGAGTTGGCTCTGCCATCTAACTTATAACAGTTTCCAGGAGGTCATTCATCTATTTTATAATGTGAATTAAAATATGTCCTTCTTGTTGTCTGTCTGGTTCTCTAAACTGAGTTTTTTGAGGATGACTACATTTTTATATTTAATCACTGCATGGGGTTACTTAAGTGATTTTTGTTGACTGTGATGTATATTTGAACTTAAAGAGTCTGTATATTTAATAATCTCAAACAGATGAATTGATTCTCATAAATATGAAAAAACAGGTTAATTAATATGATCTAGAGGGAAACATTTGTATAGATGATTGCAATAGTTCCCTAACTCTACTAGAGTTAAAATATTTATTTAGAAAACAAGCAAATATTTTCTAAGATGTGGATGGATTTCCTCAACAAGGAAATTCATATTAATGTAGACATTTATTTCGTTAGGAATATCATTCTTAAGTTTTCTCTAATTAAAAAAGAAACATTTTGGTAAAACTATTTAAATAAAGCAAAAATTTGTCCTGTAGAAATAGAAATTCTCCTATAGGCAGTCCCTATTTTATATATACAATATGTATATCCACCTCCTGTAACCATCTCTGTTAACAGTTTGAAAATGTACCTTCCAAAGTCTATTCACATTTAAATGTACTTTTAAAAATAAAACAGAAGGGAGAAGCTGTGTAACAGCAGCTTCAATTTGTTTTGCAAATTAAAAAAAAAAAAACCAAAAACCCGACACGTTGTGTCTTTTCTGGCATTATTCATAACTCCACTTCATTCTTCTCGATATTGCATTATACCGTATTTAATGAATTTTCATGATTTACTTTAATCAAATTCCTATGTGATGATGTGCATATTGGTTAAATCTCATTTTGTTGAATTTCACTGAAATCTGCTTAGGCTTGGTTAAGCTTAAAAGAGAATTAATTAGACAGTTCCTGGGATATCACACGTAATCCCAGGAACTGTCTAACTGTGACAGTCAAATGTAGGGAAAATGAGAGGAGAGAACAGTTAGCTTTGGTCAGGGTTGCAAAGCAGCAATGTGATTGACAGTGCCCAATCTTGAGTGGGCAGTTCTCCTGGTAAAGGGGCTGACAAACAACCTAATAGGTGGTTTTTCACAATCTTTAAATTGATTACAATTCTTTTACTGATCCAGGCAATATTATAATCACAGATGTAATGAACATCTGATCAGTACCGGCTACATAATTTGCACGGCCCAGTGCGAGAAGAAAATGTGAGGCACCTTGTTCAAATGTTCAAAGAATTTCAAGATGATAACGACGAAGCGTTGATTAAGCCAACAATGGGGTCCTTCTAACACGGTGTCTCTGTGACAGTACAGGCTGAATGCTCGTGAAACCAGCCCTGGATCTGAGCTATCTGCCAAAATTCCATGAAATGTTTTTGTAAATCTTACTAAAAATTGAAAGGTAAAGAATAATAAGTCTAAAATTTCAGTTTGTATGCATCTTTATCTGTCCTTTCCCCTAAAATTATTTTTCTACAAAAGTTTGAAACACAGTTATGTATAGGACACTTTGACAAGCTAAATAAGGATACACAATGGAAAGCTCATACGGTAAAAATAAAAATAATTTTCATTTCATTTTTAATTCAAAGTTTTATTTTGCCCATGTAGGTCAAAGTATATTTATTCCTAGGAGTATTTATCTCCCCAGTTGAACTCATATGTCACCATAAATCAGTGCTGTCATTTGAGAGTAAGCAAGGGAGCAATTTGGGGGTTGGTTTAGCAGATGAAAGGTTTAATAGTAAATTGTTCAAGGCACGTGGATGTTCTGTTATTGGCACCCGAGACAACTAGTTCAGTAATCTAGTTATGTTAACTATTGTGTCTCTAAAATTCATCCTATTTGTTTTTGTTTGTTGCCAGTCAAAACTGTTTATTTTACTTGTAGGTCTTAGATATTCCTAAATTAACAGCAAATGTTTATGTTAATGGGGGATGTGCTTCTGTTTATTAAGGACCGTCATGGTGCCTTAGCTCAACTAACAGCTGGCTCCCCCATTCAAAAGAGCAGTAGCACTAACCTAGTTGGGGGGCTGTTAAATGAAGGGCAACAATCTGGCAACTGACTAAAAGGAAATAATTTCTAGCATGTGAACAATTTTCCTAGTTATGCAGATTTGGAGCTATATGTGTGAGGTTTGTGTGTGTGTGTGTGTGTGTGTGTGTGTGTGTGTGTGTGTTACGCGGGCCTCTCACCATTGTGGCCTCTCCCGTTGCGGAGCACAGACTCCGGACACGCAAGCTCAGCGGCCATGGCTCACGGGCCCAGCCGCTCCACGGCGTGTGGGATCTTACCGGACCGGGGCACGAGCCCATGTCCCGTGCATCAGCAGGCAGACTCTCAACCACTGCGCCACCAGGGAAGCCCTATGTGTGAGTTTTTTAAAAGCATGGAAGTCTTTTTTGAGAATATATTTTTCTTTTTTATGGCCAAATTATTTTATTTTTATTTTCTTTAGAAAATCTTTGCCTGTGTGTTCTCTTTCCCATGAATTACTTTCAAAATTCTTACTAAAAAGTAACAAAGTAGTAGAAAGCAATAGAAGAAATACTACTTGCTTAACAAATGATACTTGTAATCAAGTTTAAGGAAATTATATGTAGTATAACTGAATTTTATATGCAATTTAGAGTCATGTCATTTTTCAAAGCAGCTCCTCAAAGGCAGGCAAGTTAATGTCAATACAACTTTGAAAAGCTATATTTTCTCTCTGGCTACTACAGTGTTTTCTTAAAAATCAATGTCTAGATGTGGCTGCTTTTTATGGAGATGATAAATATGCAAAGAAAATTCTAAATAAGTAGCAGCAGTCTTACAAAGAAAGAACGGTTTGTGAAAGTAATGAGGAAATACAAAGAAGAATTCACTAAGCTGCACAACACGGAAACATTGGTGCACATATTTTAATCAGAGATCTAGAGATCATTCAGTTCAGGTATCATTCAGTTCTGGACTTTGGACAACCAAATATTATCTGTTGACTTAAAAATATAACATGTCACATGTGATTTGTTTTTAGACATACAGCCAGGCCATAGACCTCTAGTTCATTGTTGATCCTTCCCCAGCCTCCCCTTACCACATACTTTCACCAAAACAGTGTAAGCTTCTCAGTACTTGAGATTGTCAATTTCTCTCCACACATTAAGGACCCAAATTAAAGCTGCCTTGCATAGTTCCTGGAATATCAAGGTGCTAACAGCCTCTTTCTTTAAAGAAAACACTTTATAGTTGTTAATGAAAAGGCTCAGCAAGGGTTAGTGACTTACCCAAAGGTGTGCAAACTGAGTCTAACGACTAAGTCTAGGGTCACTGCCCTCTGTGTTCACCAAGCTGTCCTCTAGGGTGGAAGCCAGGGATATCTAACATTTAAATAACAACCAATATTACACGTGAGTCGAGAAGATAGGAGTTCAGCATCACGGGGGCACTACCAGGCTATCAGTCACGTAAATTCTGAGCTAGAACATTGTTGTCAGTGCCAATCGGGACCTAAAACTGATTTTTGAATTTGGTAATTTGGATAAATATTTTGTGAATCCTTCATTGCATGCTAAATATTCCTTAAGTCTTTTTCAAAAGTCAAAATTCTATGCACTGCCAAATGGGGTTGATATTTCAAAATTAGTTTACTTAATTTAACATAGTCAGTGGTCCTGGGAAGTTTCTTCCCCTTCAAGATTAGGCCTGATTTATCTGATTTGGAAATCTAAATTTAATAAAAACAAGATAATCTCTAAAACTTAATTTTATGATTCCAGACACTATTGCTACTCTGTCGCCAGCTTAGCAATTGTCAGCACTTACCTAAAACTTATTAGGCGAAAGGTTTTTGACATCCATTTAGCCATACTTGAATTTATTATATTATGATAGTACGCAGAGTGTACAGTTATACTCAACCATGCCATCATTTTGTATGGGTGTAAAGGTATAGGTTTGTGGTTTAAAGGTATAGATTTGTGGTTAAGAGCGTGGGCTCTGGAGATGGACCACCTAAGATAAACTCTCAATTCCACTACTCAAGTGGACATGGAGAAGCAAAGTAACCTCAATTTCCTAATCCACAGAATAAGTCTCTAGTGAAACTTAAATGACATAGTGGTTAGAACAGCAGCTGTCCTGCCCTTAATGCCCTAGGTAGGTTGGCTATTACTACTACTCAGAGAATTGCACAGGCTACAGAGCACAGCTAGGATTTGAACCTTTGTGTTGAAGTCTGAGGTTATACTGCCTCTCTGTTGCTGTTACTTTCCCCCCTTGCGCCATGATTCTCAGCAGGATAATGTATCCCCAAACATATAAGGAGTGGCTTTCTGAGTGCAGAATGAATCACAGTAAACTGTGGCCACATAAAACTGTTTTTCCTTCTATTTTGATTTTTATTTCTTCTTTTATTTATTAACCATTTTTTATTGAAGTATAGTTAATTTACAATGTGTTAGTTTCAGGTGTACAGAAAAGTGATTAAGTTAGACATATGTGTGTATATATATATATATTATTTTTCAGATTCTTCTCCATTGTAGATTATTACAAGATAGTAAATATAGCTCTCTGTGCTATACAGTAGGTCCTTGTTTATTTTATTTTTTAAGGGAATGTTTTATATTTTATTTTTATTGAAGTACAGTTGACTCACAATGTTGTGTTAGTTTCAGGTGTGCAGCAAACTGATTCAGATATGTGTGTGTGTGTGTGTGTGTGTGTGTGTGTGTATGTATATATATATATTCTTTTCAGATTCTTTTCCCTTATAGGTTAGTACAAAATATTGAGTAGAGTTCCCTGTGCTATACAGTAGGTTCTTGTTGGTTATCTATCCTATTTATAGTAGTGTGAGTATGTTAATTGCATCCTCCACATTTATCCCCCCGCCCCCCCCCCTTTCCCCTTTGGTAACCATAAGTTTGTTTTCTATGTCTGTGGGTCTATTTCTGTTTTGTATATAAGTTCATTTCTTCTTTTAATTATTTCTTCTACTTGTAAATAAATGTATGACATAAAAATACTGAAAATTTCCCTAAGCTCTAGGCAAGGGAAACGACACAAATTATGCAGCAGTTACCAAAATCCACAAGGTAAAACGCCGTCACTTAAACTAGAGCTGCATTCAAACTGGTTTGAAATATGACTGTAAACAATCAGAAAATCAGACTTCTAACTCGGGTATTACTTGCAACATACAGTTCTAAAAAGTAAACCTATCATCTGCTTATAAACCACAAATAAACAAGCATATTATTTGGTGACATCCTTGTTCATTTTTCAGTCTAATTTAACTACATTTCTATTATATACTTAAGTAAAAGAATAATGAAAATTTCTGACATAGCCATGTTTAAGTAACTATGTGCTTTTGGAAAACATACATTTAAAAGGTTAATTAAGCTGTATTTGGTACTCACTGAATGTGATATGTATAAACTTTATAATTATATAGGATTATCTATTTATGGAGCAGATTTCCTTACTAACTGGAAGAGTAATCATGTATTCTAAGTTCATTTTATAAAACATTATATTCTAGAGAAATTTTATTTCGATAAAACAAACATGTATTTTACATTAAAATATAACTTATTTCACAATCCATATATAGTAGTGAGAGAGAGAATGCATTCATTTGTTCCAAGGAGAATATAGGGAGATTAGCTGGACCAATGTATCACAGTTTTACCTGCTTGTACTGAATGTATTCCAAGAGAAGAATAATTATTCCCTTAATATACATTCAGATAATTAGAAAGCTTTTTAAATTGTTTGTTCAGTCAGTAATGAAAAAGTTACATTGAAAATCACAACTACAAAATTTTAACTGAATCACTAATTTACTTATTAACCAGTCTCTCAGAAAACTTTTCATCATAGAAGTGAAAACTATAATTTATTTTTTATATTTTATTTGTTAATATTTGACTTCAGAAATAAATAAGGTTAGATTTTATCCTTTACCTTTAGCACAAGCCTTGATGTATCCCTTATTTTTAGCAATAAACGCTAACATATGGGCCACTGAGCCATTGGCATACATTTTTTTTAACATCTTTATGAGAGTGTAATTGCTTTACAATGGTGTGTTAGTTTCTGCTTTGTAACAAAGTGAATCAGTTGTATGTATACATATATCCCCATATCCCCTCCCTCTTGCGTCTCCCTCCCACCCTCCGTATCCCACCCCTCTAGGCGGTCACAGAGCACCGAGCTGATCTCCCTGTGCTATGCGGCTGCTTCCCACTAGCTATCTATTTTACATTTGGAAGTGTGGCATACATTTTAAAATATAATGGGTGAATTGAACCTCCAAAAACTCACCTTTTTTCCTTAAGGTCTTTTCTTTTTTTTTTTTTTGGTGGGGGTGGGTACGCGGGCCTCTCACTGATGTGGCCTCTCCCGTTGCGGAGCACAGGCTCCGGACGCGGAGGCTCAGCGGCCATGGCTCACGGGCCCAGCCGCTCCGCGGCATGTGGGATCGTCCCGGACCGGAGCACGAACCCCGCGTCCCCTGCATCGGCAGGCGGACTCTCAACCACTGCGCTACCAGGGAAGCCCCTTAAGGTCTTTTCTAGGATACCATACCACGTGAAAAGAATGATCAGGTAAGTTCTAATTTCCTAAAATTCTATTTCTAAGAATATGACGATTCCGATGCTCTAAAGGAAGTGGTAGGGGAATATCCTGGAGTGTTACCAGAATCACTGCGATGGTTTTACTGACTTTCTTCTTCACAGTTCCGGTTTATTCTACTGTTCCCTGGATCCCCATGTTCTTCACAAGTTCTGGGCATTTACTTCTCCTTCTCCAGGTTTCTCTCACATTTTCTTCTACTCCTTGTATCTTTCTTCCCTTATGATACTGAAAGGTGAAATGTTGAAGCATAAAGTTCAGGTACAAGGGGATGTGCTGTGGAAAATGTCCCTCAGATTGTACCCATATAAACAGCCCCCTTATTTCCTGTTGACTTGTAGGACTGGCTGTGATTTATATCAAAAAATAGTTAGGGCTTCCCTGGTGGTGCAGTGGTTGAGAGTCCGCCTGCCGATGCAGGGGACACGGGTTCGTGCCCCGGTCCAGGAAGATCCCACATGCCGCGGAGCGGCTGGGCCTGTGCGTCCGGAGCCTGTGCTCCGCAATGAGAGAGAACACAGTGGTGAGAGGCCAGTGTACTGCAAAAAAAAAAAAAAAAAAAAAAAGTTAAAAATGCCTTCCTACAATATAAGGAAAAAAAGATGGAGGCAGGGTTCAGTTGTAAGATTTCTTCAGCTTTTCTTTAATATTTAAACTCTGAAAGGATTTTCAGGTAAAAGAAGTCATAGAAGTTCTAAGTCTCTCAAAAGGTTATTTTCTCCAAACAGGGCAGCTTCTAAACTCTCCCAGAACAGTATTCTTTGGTGCCTTGACTATAATTTTCCGAAGAAGGTGACTCTAATTTCTCAGGGTACAGAGTCCAAGTCTCACAACCATTAGTTTGAAAATACGCTTCATAAAATGAGTTCAAAATTTAGCAGTTTTCTACAGAGATAATTCAGAACAAAAAAGTTGTCCCAGGTAAATCTCAGTGAAGCAGTCATTCCTATATAGCCTTTATAAAAGGCAGGCTATATTTCCCTGTCAAAAATCACTAAATTATTGATTTTATATTAAGAAATAACACCACTGACATCCTGCATCCTGATTTCTTTCCCAGTTTTTCTCATACAGAGGACTTTGACTTTCTACTGTGTTTCGAAGTCTGAGCCCTGTAGTTTCGTTAGGGATGCCAAAAACTGGGATGGGTGAGGGTGATGCCATCCTACGGTTTGTGTTTTAAATAGTCTTTGAGTGAGGCATACACAGATCCAGACTGTTGATGCAGAATCCACTTGAGAAGATGGGAATTCCAAAGCAGCCTTTCTGATCTACTGCCCCATCTTCCCTTCCCCAGAAACTTACTGCTTTGTGGGTCTCAAAATTATGAGTGTCAGGATCTGATGGTGGTGACGATCTTCCTTCACCATACCCTTCAGTCCTTTGTTCCTCTTCTGCTCTCTACGCCAGGGCCACACAGTCTAGATGGTTGTCCAACTGTTCAGTGCTCTTCTATTTTGGAATCCCATGGGTCTGAAGGGGGCGAGTCTTCACAGGACTCTCCCATCAGATAATGGCAGTCTGGAAAAGAATCTGGGCTTTTTACATTATTTTCACACAAGGCATTTCTCTTTCTTAAACTAGGAGACAGAAATGAGGGAGAGAATATATTATAATTCTTAGGACAATTCATTTCTCTATTGGTTGAACTTTTATGCTACTATTATTTTTTCCTTACTTCCTATGGTCCAGACACTAATTGTTTTACATGTGTTATGCTATCTAATTTTCATAATTACTGGATTAACCGCTAAAATTGTATCTATTTAATAGATAAAACAACTGAGTCAAAATGGATGCATTATATTGCTTGAGCCAAAGGAGGATAAGAAACGTGGCAAATAATGGTACAGTTATTAAGTGGAAAATGTAGAACCAAATCCAGTATATGTTCATACCCATTATGCTCTTCGACTTCCCATATTCAAGGATTCACCATGTAATTACTGATGGTTTACTTACTATGCGCCAGGCGTCATTGTAGGTGTGCGGGATACCATGAGCAAAATCACACAAAATTTGCAGAGCCCAGAGCTGTTTCTATTTGCCTTCTGATCTGAAACAACAGAGTACAGAGCAAACCTTCAAGGCAGGGGTCATGGTCAGCTCCTTGAGCCAAACCCTTCAGTTGGTGAAGTTATTTTTTTTTAACCAGCCTTCCTATCCTACCTATAAGGCTGACCTAAACTTATTGAAGATCCTTAAAGACAGGCTGTGTCTAGTTGGCCAAACCGGCTCACCTGGTAGATAGTACATTTTGTTAGTTTGATTTTTTAAATAAACTTCTTCATTTTAGAATAGCTGTAGATGACAGAAAAGTCATGAAGGTAGTACAAAGAGAGCCTGTTTACCTCACATCCACTTTCCTGTCAGAAACCTTAGTGTGGCACATTTGTCACAAAGAACCAATATTGATACATTGTTATTAACCAAAGCCTATACTTCACTTACTCAGATTTTCTTTGTTTTTACTTAATGCCCTCTTTTCTGTTCCAAGATCCAATCCAGGATACCAAATAACATTAGTATTAAGCATCCTTATGTTGGCTGTGCCAGTTTCTCCAGTTTTCCATGTTTTTGATGATTTTGAGAGTTTCAAGGAGTAATGGTCTCTATTTTGTCAACAATGACCCTCAACTGGGATTTGTGCAATATTTTTCTCATGATTAGATTGAGAGTTTGGGGAGGAAGACTGGAGAGATAAAGTATCATTTTCATCACATCATATCAAGTGTACATGTGCTCGATATAACTTACCATTGTTAATGTTGACCTTGAACACATAGCTGAGATGCAATCTATCAGGTTTCTCCACTCTTACATATTTTATCCCCTTTCTACATTGTACTCTTGGGAAGGAAGTTACTTTGTGCAGCCCACACATAAGGAGTGGAGTTATTCTCCATCTCCTTGCCAAGGAGTATCTACATAAAGTGTTTGGAATTCTTCAGCATGAGAGATGAGTCACTTCTCCCCCACTTATTTATTCAACTTTTCATTCAAGTATATCATTAAGCATGGACTCATGGATTTTTATTTTATACTTCAGGTTATAACCCAATGCTACGTTATTTATTTATTTTGTTCAAATTATTCCATCTGTGGCCATTGGAAGCTCTTTCAGTTGGTTCCTGTGGCCTTTTGACCTTTCCCATTATTCTGGCCAGCCTTCTTCCTTCTTTCCTTCCCTCCCTCTCTCCCTCCCTCCCTCCCTCCCTCCCTTCTTTCCTTCCTTTTTTAGTACTTTCTTTCTGATACTTCAAGATGCTTAGACTCAACTTGTATGTGCCCTGTCTCAGCCCTAGACTAGGTCATTTTCCCAAGGATCTCTGGTTCTTTTTATTGAATAATGGCATATGAAACTAAGAACTTAGTGCTAGGTGTGCTAAGTGCACTGGAACGTTGTTATTTCTAAGATCTCTCTTCTGACAGAGAAATGAAATACATGTGTATTCTACCTATGTATATACATATCTGTAAGTAATTCTGTGTGTATGTAGCTGTATCTGTATTAAGCTTAACTTGCGTTCTTACTGATGTCTTCAACTGTAATCTATTACCACATGGGTCATCCTAGCTTTCTCCCCTTGCTTGCCTATAAGCTCCCAATAATTGTGTTTTTACCCCAAGGTCATTGTAACTCATTCTCCGGCCAGTATACTACAAGGAATTGGAAATAAAAAGATGAAAAAAAAACACCTCTACTCTTGATATTTTTGAAATTGTTCTTCACACCACTTCCCCAATGACCTTTTAAAAATGGAAATCAGACCATGTTACTCTTATAATTAATAGCCGCTAGTGACTTCCCATTGCTCTTGGAATAAAATCCAATTTTTTTGCCTTGGCTTAAAGAGCCCTGTATGATCAGGCTTCTACCTACTTCTCACTACCTCATCTCAGACTCACTCTCACAGCCTCCTTTCTAGTCATACCAGCTTACCCATTTTTATATTCCTTATTCCAATCAGACTCTTGGTTATTTTCTTATCTTTAGACTTAGATATTTTTTCTTCATCGAATACTTTTTCCTCCTGTCTTCACCTCTTCAACCTTTGGGTTTCAGCTCAAATATCACCTCTTGAGAGACCTCTTCCCGTGCTGTTCTATCCAATATAGCTTCCTCTAGTTACTCTTCCTCATTTTCCTCTTTGTTGACTTTCTGGCATCTGACAAGATCGGTAAGTTTCTTGTTAATTGTACATTTACTTCTGAATAACAATTCTCACCACCAAGAGCTCCCCTAGGGGAGGACTTCGACTATGTACTTTACTGCTACTTTCATTCCTGAGATGCCATGTTTATGAATAACTTGGCAAACACTGTCAGTAATCTCTTCCATGAGTTTTGGCTCCGCATATAAATCCCTTACCCCCAGGGACTGCATGCTCCTGCTTACTCACCTGTAAAACAAGATTGTTTTGAATTCATAAGTCATGCTCTATAGGCTACGTGTTATTATATGTATAACAGAGCCACAATCAAGGATAATAAAGGAATGCTTCTGTGGGAATGTGGTTGGGAGGAGCAGAAGGGGAGTGCATGCAGGATTTTGTTGAAAAAGGTTTTACACTGAGAAAATGTTTTAATATTTGCTAGTGTGGTTATTTTTCTTTTATACCTTCTACAGCACAACTACCACAATGGTGGTCACATGAGGACTGTCAGAGAGTTGAAACAGAAGTTGTTTCTTTAAGTAGAGTTTCTGGAGATGGGAATAAAATTGTTTTAAGGATGGGAAAGGCATGTTTTCCTGAGAAAGTAGGCGTCTGGGTTAGGTCTTTAGCATATGCAGGAAATTTAGATGGAAGATGTGGAAAGGAAAACAAAAAAGACAGTGAAGGTCATTTCTCTGGATTGGAGTCATAGGGAAAGAGACATGATTGTTTAAGGAAGGAATCAGCAGAAGACATATTCTAGGATAGAGACAATAAAAGGAGAGGTTTCAGAACTGCCTTGAAAGTCAGAGGTTTTTTCTGGGACATCGGAGAAGATTGTTACAGAAGAGGACTATTGAACACTGACTCTATGTGGAAACTGTAGGCACTGTGGGCACCACTGCTTACCACTTCTGCTTCCAAACAGGTCCATGCACCACAATATTTTGCCTAGGTTTTTGGAGTAGCTTCTAACTGGTCTCCTTGCTTCCATGTTTGCTCACTAGAATCTCTCCACAGCAGGGAATGTGATCTTGTAAAAATTTAAGTCAGATAATATCACTCCTTTGCTCACAACCGTCTACTAGATTCCCATCTCACCCAGAGGAAAGTCCTTGTGCTCTGGCAGCTCCTGTGTGTCTGCAGTCCCCACTGTCTGTCTTCCTCACTGCATCTCTCACTTCCTCCACCACTCGCTCTGATATAACGACACTGGCATCTTTCTTGCTGCTCTGGAACAAGCAAGGCAGCCTGCTAACACAGGATTTTTCAATTTGCTTTTCCTGACCCCAACTCTCTTTCTTCAGTTATATGCCTGGCTTGCTCCCTCACCTCCTTCAGATCTTTGCTTAAATACCATCTTCTCAGTGAAGTCTTCTCTGGCCATTTCAGTTGGAATTCTGGCCTCCCTGTGAGGGTGGGGACTCTTCCTTCCTTCATTTATTTATCTAGGAAATTGATTGTACACTATAACCAAGGAACTAGGGATAAAGTAGACAAAAATCCCTGCCTTCATAGAGCTCATATTCTAAAGTATAGAGATGAAGAGAAGTGAAATTAATGAGTTTGTGTGTGTGTGTGTGTATTGGAGATAAGTGTTAAGAGGAAAAAGAAAAGTGGGGGAAAAAGAGTGGAATTGCTAGGAGTGGAGGTAGAGGCTGTAATTTTACATAGATCTCTTTGAGCTAGACCTCTTAAACTAATAGGCATTTCTAATACAATGAAAAAATCATAAAGTGTAAAAATAAACTTTTTTTTTTTTACCATTGGTTTAGCTCCTAAGTGGGTTTTTAAATCTTCCCAAGTTATCATTATGTATCAGTGTATATCTATGTTACTGAGAGGCGGTATAAAATAGTACAGATGTTATACTCCAAATGACTGGATTAAAATGTCATCTCTTACACTTGCTAACCATGTGAACTCAGTGTACTTTTCCGTAACTTCATACTTTCATACCTTCATCCTCATCCTTCATACCTCATCATGGTAGTAGCTACTGGATTTTTTCAAGCTTTTTTTAAATTTTGAAATAATTTTAGACTTACAGGTAAGTCAAAAAGGAATAGAGAGTTCTTATGCTCTTCACTCAGCTTCAAGTGTTTACGTCTTACAAAACCACTGTATGTATTAAAACTAAGGAATTAACATTGATACAATACTATTAACTAAACTACAGATTTTACCAGTTTTTCCACTATTGTTCATTTCCTGGTTCAACATCCATCTAGGATCCTACACTGCATTTAGTTTCCATGTTTCCTGAATTTCCTCCAGCCTGTAACAAGTTTTCAATTTTTCCTTGTCTTTTATGACCTTGATACGTTTGAAGAGCATTGGTCAGGTATTTTGAAGAATGTCAGTCAATACAGATAGATGTCATGTTTTCTCATAGCTAGACTGAGGTTATCCCTTTTGGATAGAGTGCCACAAATGATTGCTCTTTTCACTGCATCATATTAGGCAGTACATGATGTTGATCAGTTATATGATGTTAACTTGATCATTTATTTAGTTACAGTGGTATCTGCTGGGTTTCTCTTTTGTAACGTTACTGTTTTTCCTCTTTGTAATTAATACAAATTACAAAGGGGGAGACACATTGAGACTAAGCAAATATTCTGTTTCTTCTCAAACTTTTATCCACTAAGTTTAGCATCCATTGATAGAATTTGCTTGCATCATTACTGCAGTACTTTAGTGGTGAATTTCTATTTGATGGAGTTGTTTAGTGGTTTAAATAGGTTAAATAATAAAAGCACAGTGGATGCATAATAATGTTAACTATTAGTATTTTATTAATGAATATTAATAACAGCTACTGTTTATTTAGAGTTTACTCTGTATACTGTCCTGCATCTCTTATGAATATAACCTTGTTTAATCATCACAACAGCTGTATGAGGAAGGCATAATTGGTATCTAAATTTTACAGAGAAAAGAATAAGGCACAGACTGGTTAAGCAAGAAAACCAAGAGAGTCTTTTAGCCACTAAAATGGAAGATATTTGTTGGGAATTTTCTACACAGTCTGGATCTCAGAACAAGAGGGCATTGAGAAAGCCACATCATTTCTGTGGCATTCTTGCCAAAAATGTATGGCCCAAATCTACTCATGAGAAAATGTCAAACTAAAACTGAGGATAGTCTGCAAAATAACTGACCAACACTCATCAAAAGACCCAAAGAGCCCTTTTTGCAACCCTACCCCTTCCAGGGTCCTAAATTTGTTTCTAATCATGCAAAGTCAGTGTAATCAGGAAACCTAAAAGTGGGAGGGATGTCTGCCTTTCAGAGTTTCAAATTTAAAAAACCTTAATGGCATAAATAAGCATGCAATGCTGTTTATAAATTGAAATTAGTAAAACCAGTTTTGAGAAAGAAGAATCTGAAAAGTAGATTATTTAATATAAAAAAGGATGTTGACAATTTGTACCTTGCTTAAGAATGACGATCTTTAGTGGTGAGTATGTTAACTATAGGAATCTTTTTTTTATTCTTTTTTATTGAAGTATAGTTGCTGTACCATGTTGTATAAGTTAAAGGTGTACAATATAGTGATTCACAAATTTTAAAGGTTATATATACTCTATTTATAGTTATTATCAAATATTGGCTATATTCCCCATGTTGCCCAATATATCCTTGTAGCTTATTTTATACGTAATAGGTTGTACCTCTCAATTTCCTATCTCTATATTGCCCCTCCTCCTTCCCTCTCCCCACTGGTAACCACTAGTTTGTTCTCTATATCTGTGAATCTTCTTTTGTTACAGTCACTAGTTTGTTGTATTTTTTAGATTCAATATATGAGTGATAACATACAGTATTTATCTTTTTCTGTCTGACATTTTACTTAGCATAATGCCCTCCAAGTCCATCCATGTTTTTGCAAATGGCAAATTTTCATTTTTTTAATGGCTGAGTAGTATTCCATTGTGTGTATATATGTTATGTATAAAATGTGTATATATAGATATATATAATATATCTATATACACACACACACACATATATATACCACGTCTTCTTTATTCATTTACCTGTTGTTGGACACTTAGATTGCTTCCATGTTGGCTCTTGTAAATAATGCTGCTATGAACATTGGGGTGCCTGTGTCTTACCAAATAAGTGTTTTTGGGTTTTTTTGCTATATACCCAAGAGTGGAATTGTTGGGTCATATGGTAGTTCTATTTTTAGTTCTTTGAGAAGCCTCCATACTGTTTTCCGCAGTGGCTGCACCAGTTTACATGCCCACCAACAGTGCAAAGGATTGTCTTTCTCCACATCCTCACCAACGTTTGTGATTTGTGTTCTTTTTGATGATAGCTATTCTCACAGGCATAAGGTGATACCTCACTGTGGTTTTGATTTGCATTTCCCTGATGATTAGCAATGTTGAGCATCTTTTCATGTGCCTGTTGGCCATCTGCATTTTCTCTCTGGAAAAATATCTATTTGGTTCTTCTGCCCATTTCTTAATTGGGTTGTTTGCTTTTGATGTTGGGTTGTATGAGCTGTTTATATATGTTGGATGTTAACCCCTTATTGGTCATATCATTTGCAAATATTTACTCCCATTCAGTAGGTTGTCTTTTTGTGTTGTTGATGGTTTCCTTTGCTGTGCAAAACCTTTTAAGTTTAATTAGATCCCATTTGTTTATTTTTGGTTTTATTTCCTTTGTTTTAGGAGACAGATCCAAAAAAATACTGCTGTGATTTATGTCAAAGAATGTTCTGCCTATTTTTCCTCAAGGAATTTTATGGTATCTGGTCTTACATTTAGGTCTGTAATCCATTTTGCGTTTATTTTTGTGTATGGTGTTAGGGAGTGTTCTAATTTCATTCTTTTACATGTAACTGTCCACTTATTGCAAAGAATGTTTTTTCTCCACTGTATATTCTTGTCTCCTTTGTCATATATTAATTGACAGTAAGTGTGTGGGTTTATTTCTGGACTCTCTATTCTGTTCCGTTGATCTATGTCTGTTTTTGTGCCAGTACCATACTGTTTTGATTACTGTAGTTTTGTAGTATACTCTGAAGTCAGGATGCATGATACTTTCAGTTCTTCTTTCTCAAGATTGTTTTGACTTTTTGAGGCCTTTTGTATTTCCATACAAATTTTAAAATTATTTGTTCTAGTTCTGTGAAAAATGCCAGTGGTATTTTGATAAGGATTGTATTGAATCTGTAGATTGCCTTGGGTAGTATTGTCATTTTAACAATATTCTTGTAATCCAAAAACATGGTATATCTTTCTAGCTGTTTGTGTTGTCTTCAGTTTCTTTCGTCGGCATCTTATAGTTTTCCAAGTATAGGTCTTTTACCTCCTTAGATAGGTTTATTCCTAGGTATTTTATTCTTTTTGATGCAAACCATAAGAGTCAAATTGTATTTGACTCTTAAATACAATTTGTGTACCTGTTAGTACCTTTCCCCCACCCTGTCTGTTCTTCACAGTGTCTGCTTTCCAGTTAATCCATAGGAGTGGGAGGAAGTGAGGTGTAAAGGTTGAGGATATCTTCTTTTCCTAATTCTGGGTAATAAAAGTAGTTATAATTTTCTGTTTTAGTCTGCATTAAAAAGGTCCCTTAGTCAAAATGGCTTCATTAATATGCTTGAGTCAAGATTCGTTTGCTTAAGTTCATCATTTCTTCCCCTTATCCATCACCTCCGCAAGGCCACCAGCTCCTAGTCTCTCTAATTCATTGCTTTTCTAAGATTTTTGGTTCTTGGGAAGATTGTGACCCTAAATCAGCTTGATGCTGTTTTGTACAGAAGTCTGTTTTGTGTCAGTGGACAGTTTTACTTATTGAATGTTATTTAATAATGGGGAAATGAGAGAAGAAAAAAGAGACTGTACTCTCCCAAGGTTAAAAGGCATGATGAAAAGTTGAAGTTCTGGAGCTTTAGAGCCTGTTTTTTTTTTTTTCCCTTGGTGTTCAGAAAAGTCCTTATCTGAATTGTTAGTCATACTGGTGACTTTGTTTCATAGAGAGACACAGAGAGAAACAATTGATTAGGTCAAATAAATCTTAGCCTACAAATGCTGAAATACCATGGGTATGAATTTAAAGCTCATAGAGCAAAGTGGCTCAGTTATACCCATACAAGTATCCATTCTTTTTCAAATTGTTTTCCCATTTAGGTTATTACAGAATATTGAGCTGAGCTCTCTGTGCTATACAGTAGGTCCTTGTTGGTTGTCTATTTTAAATATAGTAGCGTGTACCTGTCACTTTGCCGTATACCTGTAACTAACACATCATTGTTAATCAGTACAAAATAAAAATTAAAAAAACTAAAGTTGATAGAGCCTCCATTCTGCTGAGTGGGTGGGATATTCAGGGCTCCATGTGTTTGCTACCATTCGAGATCTTCAAGACCTTCTGTGACAACAAGGTAGGTCACTGGTCATTGGTCCTCTTGGTGTCATTTAGAGTACCATTATTAAAAAAAAAAAAAAAAGAGTACCATTATTATAGTCTGCATTCCTTTGAGTCTGGAGACTTTCCAGCTCCCAGGTTTTAATGGAAGAGTGTAGCTCTTTGGAAGGTCTAAACACCAGTGTGCTTAGGACAGAGCCTTCCTGGGAGAACCATGTACCGAATACAACTACTTGTTCTAATGTCTTAATCTTCTCTCTCTCTCTCCTCCTCCTTTTCCTCCTCTCTCTCTTTCCTCCTCCTCCTCCTCCTCCTCCTCGTCCTCCTCCTCTCTCTCTCTCTCTCTCTCTCTCTCTCTCTCTCATTTTTCTCCCTCATACTCTTTCACTCCTTTTGTCCCTGTAAATACTCAGCTTCTACTTGAATGCTGAAAATTCCTGTGCCAAGAAAATACTACAGGTCTACTCTCCTGCTTGGTGTAAAAGAGCAGAGAAAAACGAAAAAATCCCCACAAATTTGTCTCTCAAAAATTATCTTGCTGTAGTTTCTTAGAAAGAGAAGGAAAAGGCTGGGATACCCCCTGCAATTCATTTTTTTTCTTTTTTATTGAAGTATAGTTGATTTAAATGTTGAGTTAGTTTCAGGTGTACAGCAAGGTGATTCAGATATATATATATAAATATATATATATACACACGCACACATATATGTCTATTATTTTTCAGATTCTTTTCCATTATAAGTTATTACCTATAATATAATTATACTCAATAATATAGTTATTGAAGATATTGAATATAGTTCCCTGTGCTATACAGTAGGTCCTTGTTCATCTATTTTATTTATAGTAGTGTGTACCTGTTAATCCCAAACTCCTAATTTATCCCTACCCCGCCCCCCGCTATCCCCTTTGGTAACCATAAGTTTGTTTTCTATGTCTGTGACTCTGTTTCTCTTTTGTAAATAAGTTCACTTGCATCTGTTTTGTTTTTTTTTTTAGATTCCACATATAAGTGATATAATTGTCCTCTCTGTCTGACTTACTTCACTTAGTGTGATCATCTCCAGGTCCATACACGTTGCTGCAAATGCTATTATTTCATCCTTTTTTTATGGCTGAGTAATATTACTGGAGTGCTGAGATTGCTTATACCAGATGAGGGAGGATTCTGGGAAAACTGCTACATATCTGGCTTGGGCAAGAAGTGTTGCCATTTAGTGAGTTAGGTAGCATGACAGAATGAGTAAGTTTGAGTGAATATGATGAGGTTTGGGGCATGTTGAATCTATAATGCCTGAGGAACATTTTTATGCTTCGTCCATCACAGAGGTGAGTAGGGAACAGTAGAGGGTAGTGAAAAACTATAAGAACCTAACTGTGTATATGGTATCTAAGTCCAAAAATGTGGTTTGTATCATCCAAAGACAGCATGAGAACTTCCCTCTGAATTTACCAGGATAAATGTATTATAATTGCATTTCACCTATAATCTAGTTTTACAATAGATAATGTTAATCTTCTCATCATTCATTCAACCATTCTTACATTCAGAAAATATTTATTGAATAACTATTACATGCCAGCCACTGTTCTGGGCATTAGGTATAAATCAACAAATGGAACAGATAAAGAAAACCCCTGCTCTAATGAAGTATGCATTCTGGTTGGTAAGACAAAATAGATAAGTAAAATATACAGTATATCAGATACGGGTAAGTAATGGAGGATAATAAATAGTGCTAAGGTGAGTAGAGAGATTGCCATTTTAAAGAGACTGTTCATGTAAGGTCTCACTGAAAAGGTTACACTGGAGCAAACTAAGGAGCAAATACCTAAAGGCAGGAAGTTTTGTGGAACTAGTAAGGAAGACTGTACCAAGCAGTGAGAATGGTAAGTGCAAAGGCCCTGCAGCATGAGTATGGCTGGTAGGTTTGAGAAACAAGTTGGCCAATGTGGCTGGAAGGATACAGGTAGAGGGGAGACGACTAGGGGATAAAGAGAGTTGGCTTAAAATGACATATGGCTTTGTAGGTCCTTGCAAATTCTTTGGCCTTTCTTTTGATTGAGATGGGAAGACACTGGATGTGTTTGAGTTAGAGAAGTGACATGATCTGATAGCAGCATTCTGACCACATGTGTAGAGAATAGACTTAAGCTGGGTAAGGGTGAAAGCTGGCCGAGCAGATAGATGCTATTGAAATAATCCAAGCAGGAAATGATTGAGTAATCATAGCAGCAGTGTGGGAGGTGACAAGTGTTTGGATTCCAGATAAATTTTGAGGCTGGAGACAATAGGATTTGCCATTGGATTGGATACTGGATGCAAGAGAAAAAGGCATCTGACCTTAATGCTAGAAAGATATAGTTATTGTTACATGAGTTGTGGGAAATGGCAGGAGTAGTGTTTTGAGTCATGGGTGGAGATCAGTATTTATTTTGAACATGTTAAGTTTGATTTAACTGTTAGGTATCATATGGGCTGGACATTTAAATCCATGAATACTGAGTGAGACCATCAGTTCAGCTACAAAGGGGAACAGAAATGGACTAAGGCTAGTGGGAGATATGAGGTCAAGAGAAGGATATTTTTAAAAACATACTAGGAATAGAAGTATGTTTGTCTGCTGATTAGAAAAATTTTCTATGTAGAGAAAGTTTGATGATGTAAGATCTTTGATTTAAGCTATTAGATCTCAGAACCAGACTGTCAGTGTGTATTTATACAGTTTTATGGAAAGAAATTTAGTGGATAAAAAAAATGGGATACAGGGCTTCCCTGGTGGCGCAGTGGTTGAGAGTCCGCCTGCCGATGCAGCAGACACGGGTTCGTGCCCCGGCCCGGGAACATCCCACATGCTGTGGAGCGGCTGGGCCCGTGAGCCATGGCCGCTGAGCCTGCGCGTCCGGAGCCTGTGCTCTGTAATGGGAGAGGCCACAACAGTGAGAGGCCCGCGTACCGCAAAAAAAAAAAAAAAAAAAAAAAAAAAAAAAAAAAAAGGGATACAGTCCATTTCTTTCACAAACATACTACTAACGGATTAAAACATGTTTACTTAATAAGATGAATAATATTTTAATCTGGCACATGATATATGCCAAAGGATTGACTCAGAAAGTCATATAGTAATCAGGGATGGTTTCATGAGGGATATGCATTTGAGAAGGTCCGTGAAGTTTGGGTAGGATTTGGATAGACTGGGATGGGGTAAGAACATAAGACCAGGGGATTTCAGAGCACCAGAAAAGAAAAGGCATAATATGAGACATCTTAGAAGGGAAAAAATTCATATAGGGGACAAGGGGATAATAAGTCAGGAGGGGCATATTTTTTCTAGAATTTTTGGAGTATATAATTTAATGACCTTCAGGAAAGGAAGGTGTCTCAAGTGACTCACATATTTCTGGCTTGGGCCAGATTTTTTCTGAAACAAGTTAAAAATGTATTACGGGACTTAAAGATTAAATAGAATTTTATTTTAATATTAAATTTATGGCCAGATATATGGCATGCTAATTTTTCAAATTATCTATAAGAGATTTTCAAATATTGCTAACTTCTCCCAAAAGTTAGTAAGTCCTAGAGAATTTATGAACTCCAGAGACAAGGGTTTATCAAAGAAGACAGGCAGTGTTAATTTTTGACTTCAAAAGGATTTTTAGAAATAAGAAGAGTTACATGGAAAGCGAGTTCATGTATGACATTTATTATTTTGGGAGGGAAACGTTCTTTGCTGCTAAAGGAAGAGATTAATTACAAAAAAACCCTCCAGACACTAAGTTAGGAGGATGACTCTTCTCTTTCATATTGCTATCACTGTTATTCTACCTACGTGATCGTTAATTGCAAGTCTGACACATGCCGTACAGAGGAATTTCAACCTGTCAGGCACACAAACCAATGTGCTCAAAGGAAAATCAGTGGAAGGAATCAGTGGAGGTGCAAAGGAGAAAATGTGGCTGAGATCTATAATGTAATGCAGGTCTCATTCCTCATCTTTTAAAATTGTAGTTCAATTGCCACATTTAAAATCAGTTAGGAATGTCATAAGCCCTAGCTAGTCATCTTTAATTGGTAGAAAGATTATGTCCTCTCTTGGTAAGAAGTAGAAACTGTAGAATTGTCAAATACAAAATGTCTACAGGAGGCAGACAAGGAATATCAACCACAAAGTCAGGAGCAGGTCTGAAGGAGAAACTGCTACCCCACTACAGTTGATTGTTGCCAAGTAAGAACCAGGACAGTGCTGTGAGTTTCATTTTAACATGAAAGCAAGAAATCTGAACTTTGAAATGGGAAATATCCCAATTAAAGAAGAAATAGCACGTAAAAAATCACTGTGTGAGGAAGGCAAAACATCTCTGGGCCACACTCAGTCTTGCAGTAGTTGGCTTGCTGTCATAGTCACCACCGTTAGAGGAAATGGGTGTGTGGTCACCATCTTATCCTAACCTATACCTGGATAAGGGCTCCTAAAGCTTCCCATATGTTCTTGCCCAAAACTCAGTTCTCATGATGAATTTAAGGATTTGTTCACTTCCCATCTTTTGTTTTTCATTTAATTTGTTTTCATATTGGCTCTACACGTGATAATGAATATTTTACTAACAAATTGTAGCACAGTGTTGCCAAAGAAAGAATAGTTGGTGAAACAAAAAAGTTGGGAAAGATGTTAGTAGCACATCTTCATGCTTCATGTAACATTGAAGTTTACCAAGGTAGCATAAATCTTTCTAATTTTGAAAACATAGTTAAATTATTATTATTTTTTATTTGTTGTGCCAGTTTGAAAGCACGTTGAAGCACAACTTAGCCGTCTCTCCAGGTGCCTAAATTAAGAAACTGCATGGGCTCTAAAATCAAATACACAGCATCTACAGTTCCATCATTCCTTCTCCTTTCATGCTTCATTATTTTCATTATGTCAAATTTATTTCATTCATTATTTCAAATTTAATGTGCATATGAATCACCTGGGGATTTTGTTAAAGCGCTGATTCTGATTCAGTAGGTCTGGAGTCAGGCTTCAGAGTCTGTTTTTCCACAAGCTCTCAGGCAGAACTGATGTAGAAGGTCCAAGCACCACACTTTGCCCAGAAAGATCACAGACAGTTGTTACAATCTCTGGCGCAAGGATCAGGTGGACATCTCTTACTCCTCAGGGTTTTGTTTAATTTTACTCTTTTTCTTAGTTTCCTTTCCCATTCTTCTCATAAGCAACTCCAATCTTGAGCTACATTTCACTAGCTCCCCTGAAACAACCTTAAATCTCAGCATCTGACTTCCTCTCTCCCAGAAAGAGCAGAAATTTTTAGAAGTCTAGGGTGAAAGTACCTTCCTCCAGATAAGACCTTCCTGTGCTTTTGCCTTCCACCTAGTGGTACGTACAGTCCACTTTAATATTGGAAACGCAAAATTTGAGACTTGCGTTTTCCTACGTAACTTAAGCAATGGAAAGAAGTGATTCCCCTTCTAGTTCACCTTGCCCTGTAGCACTTTGGTGTTCTAGCTTATTGGGAGGATCTCATGTCAGTCTCTTCACCATTTGCAGACTCTGGGCTTTTATTTCAGTCTTCATCACTCTACAAGGCTGTTGAAAGGAAAGCTGACATTTTTCTGAATCACCAAATGCTCTCAGCACAAAAGCAGCTTACGGGTTTCTACGTCCCTTCAGTTTGGGACTGGTAATACTTCGCTGTATTATCAGCTCTGTGATGCATCTTAACCTTCTTCTAAACGTATTTTGACCAACTCAGTTTTTTGCAATGGGAGGACTTGTCCAAATAAGCTGGCTTGACATTTTTGAAAATAAGCAATCTGTAAATACTTTTAAAAGTATCTGTTTCCCCCCACTACATTATACACTTTTTAAGCACAGGAACCAGGAAACCTGATTTGAATCCTTTGTATCACACTATATTTCTAGCATCAGCACATAGTAGGTTCTCAAACTGGTTGCTGAATGAAGGCAGCCTGCCCCACTGAGCAAAGCCAGGAGGTCATCACTAGCCATTAAGGCAGGCAAGTAGGAAAGAGATGATTCCAAGATGGACTTCTTGGACACCTAAAGCAAATTGATGGGCTGCAAGGTATGACCTTGTTTCTGGTGCCAGATAGTTCGTCTTTTTTCAGGATGCATTTCAGAATGGAATGACACCCACAAAATGACTAGAAAGAAACTAACTTGTTCTCTTCAGAAGGAGCCTTTACTTGTGGAAGATCTCTCTAGCAGTTTCTGTCTGAGTCTTCTACTATCTATGATTAAAAATAGCCACCATTTCCAGCCAAGAATGGCAGAGAAATCAATAAAAGACCGTGATTATCTTGGAGTGTCATTTATTAGATTGATACAATTACTTTTTTTCTTTGAAGTGCTCAAATTTTGAATTTGTCATTGGTATGTCTTTGGTCTTATGAGATGGATGATGATAACAAAATGTGTGAAAAATTAAACTTCGCTCATGGCAAGTATAAATGATTCAAGAGTTAAGCTGGAGACTGGCTCATTGATTCATTTCTGCGGTTTAACCATTTGTAAAACAGACCTGTGATGGTTATTGCAGTATTGTATGGCTGTCGGATTTCAAAAGCTGGAGATCCCTGCAGTGAAGGCCATTAGAAAACGTGAAGTTATTATTACAGGCAGATTGTGGACCATCCACCAATAGCAGACACTGATTTTTTTTTTTTAATATTAGTACTAAGTCAAATGGAAGACTTGGGAAGCCTGAGGCAGAATTATATAAAATCCTTTCCATGCTCTGCTTGCTCATCAATAATTAACCTAGCCAATCTAGAACTTCGTGGGAAATAAATTCTCCAAATGGCTCCTGAAATGGTGAACAAAAAAATTCACACCCTGTGATTTGTGGCAAGACATCTAGCATTAAATGCAAATAAAACATGATAAATTGATAATGATGAAGGCAACTTTTTAAATTAAATTAGCCTAGAAAATCATGAGAAAGTTTTATTACTTCTTGTTTTTTAATTTATTTTATTCATTTATTTTTGGCTGTGTTGGGTCTTTGTTGCTGTGCATGGCTTTCTCTAGTTGTGGCGAGTGGGAGCTACTCTTCGTTGTGGTGCGCAGGCTTCTCATTGCGGTGGCTTCTCGTTGAGGAGCACAGGCTCTAGGTGCGCAGGCTTCAGTAGTTGTGGCATGTGGGCTCAGTAGTTGTGGATCGCGGGCTCTAGAGCACAGGCTCAGTAGTTGTGGTGCATGGGCTTAGTTGCTCCACGGCATGTGGGATCTTCCCAGACCAGGGCTCGAACTCATGTCCCCTGCATTGGCAAGCGGATTCTTAAACAGTGCGCCACCAGGGAAGCCCTATTGCTTCTTTCTGAAATATTTTTTCCCCTCTCTCTGTCTACATGGGATATTTCTCAAACAATTAAAGTACTATATGCCATTTTTCAATTATTATTATCATTTTTGATTAGCATGTTAAAATACATGTACCTCTAATATACTTAATGTATTAGCCAAGTTCTGAAAGTGGCCACAAGACATACCACCTCATATAGACTCTTTAGCAGTGACTGTCTTTTCCGGTTAGAAATGGAAGGTATTTTAATACAAGTGAAGAAAGTAGTAGTTATAAGATTCAGATTGAGTTAGGTTTGAATTCTCTCTTGTTATTTATTGGTTAAGTGACCTTAAGAAATTTAAATAACTTTCTTGAATCTCTGTTTTCTCATTTATAAAATGGACAAAACAGTAGTTAAATGACAGGACTGTCAGAAGGATTAACTGAGGCAAGAATAGATAAAATACTGAAGAGACTACCTTAGTAATATACTAAATATGTTATTTATGGGTTAAAAATTGTACCTTTACAGAAGAGGTTTCTTTTATCTCAATGAAAACATTTCCTTACTCCCCCCCCTTGTAGATGTCCTCTGCAAAATAACCTAATGTGTTTTTTGCATTATTCGTGTTTTTAACCTGAAGACTCCTCACTAAGTAATGCATTTAATGTCTGTTGGTTTGAGCACTGTGTGCACTTGATACTGATAGGACTGCAAGAGAAACAAAAACACTTTTGATTCATTCTAAGAACTCAGTTCTGAAACAGTTAATCAAATAAAGCAAGAACATATGTAAATAAATGTCAAATGGGTAGTAAGATTTTCAAATAACAATGGAGAACAATAGCAGCTTCAGAGTAGGAAAAGGTCTTATTATGGTAAATGGGCCTTGAGCTTGGCCTCGAGAAATGCATAGATGGATAGAGGTGAGGGCACAATTTTGCCAGATTAAGAAAGAACAAAAGCTGGAGAAGAGGTGAGCGTGGCATTTTCAGGGGTCAGTGAGGCACCCAGGTTTACCCATCCTGCTATTCCAAAAGGAAAATGGAACCAGGATCACTGATGTGGAATGGGGGTAGGGAGGGGATGTATTTTATTAATGTTAGTTTCTCCTGTATAGAATTAGCTCCTGCTATCTTGGATTAGTTAAGATGATGCTGACTACTTTAACAAAAACACCAAGAAAACAAATATACTGTGGTTCGAATATAATACATATATTGTCCCCCTCATTTACAAAACTGTCCAGGGAAAGTGGTGTCAGTAGGGGAATGCAGAATTCCACACATGGTCATCCAGGGAACCCTCCTGATGGAACCTACCCAATGACTCTGTCATCTTCAATCCATGGACCCACTGGAGTGGACATGTTGTCTCCATCCCTACCAACCACAGGAGGCTGAACACCAGAATTCCTTTGGGCTAGGCCTGGAAGGAGCACATTTTCATTAGGTGCAGCTGGGTCACAAGGCCACATAAAACTGCAAGAGAAATTGGCAACTTTGGCTTAGCTACTTGCCCAAAAGGGGAGAAAAATGATGTTCGTGAAGAGTTTGCATCCTTCATCCTAATTTGAGATGTAAAAAAATCCATAAATGTACTGTACCCTATTATTTTTTTTTTCTTAAGCATGTCTTTTCCATGTATTTAAAAAGCCCCTTCGTTTTAGTTTACCACATTTTGGTGAATATTTCAAATTCATATTCTTCAGTAAGAGGCTCCAATCTTTCTAGATTCCCCCTTCAAACGTCTAGATTGAAGTGACTGATATTGCTTTTTCTTTAATTTGCTGTACCTTTCTTAACTCTGTTACACATTTTGCAAAATGCAGTGGCCAGAATTGTACACCATATTCCAAATGCATACACCACCATTTTGAACAGGGTAAATCTGTGTCTTTTTTTTACCTTTTTCTTCAAAATTCATTTCTGATGATGGCTACTATGTTGCAGATGCCTTTGGCTGCAGCTTCAAAGAAAAGTCTACACTGACACTGATTCCCAAGTGCCTCTTTCTTGTTTTCAGTCTTGTAATTGACATTAAAATCCACTAATCTTTCAAAGCAGTAGTTCTCAACTCAAGCTGTATATTACAATCATCTGGGGAGCTTTCAAAAATACGAATGCAAAAAAAAAAAAATACGAATGCCACCCCCTTCCTCAAGATTCTGATTGAATTTGCCTGAGATGAGGCCTAGCTATTGATCTTTCTCAAAATGTCTATGTAAGATCCTCTCAGGGCTGTGAACCGTTGTTGTTTGAATAATTTGTAATTTTTTCCAATTACTCTTTACATATCCCTATTGAAATTTATGTCTTCTTTTTCTGCTTGCATACAGACAAGAGCAAAACTTTCCAAAGTTTTCTCCCATTAGTTTGGAATGAGCACATGGGAAAATTATGGGGCTCTCTGCAAACCATAATAAACCTTGCACTTTAGCATATATGATAATAATGACGGAAACACAGCGGTCAGATGTCCTTTGACCTTCGGCTCCTTCACGTGTGTATGCATGTGATATCTTACTGCATATATATGTGTATATATATATATTTTTAGAGATAGTAGTGTTCTATTTAGAAGTTTTAGACAGTTTAGCAATATGCAGAGGTCATGTTTCACAAGGTTTCACCAGAGGTACATCACTCAAGTTTTACAAATGTATCCAAATCAATAATGACAAACACCCTTAATTTAATCATGTAATAAAAATTAATCAACTTCCTTATTTTTTGTTATAATTAATCTAGAAGCTATAACTGGGAAAATAATGAACCTTAGCATGTTTACTAAACAGATTCCCCTATTTAGGTATCATATTCCACTAGTTGCAAGGTATTTCTATATACAAATACAAAGGAAATTATGAAATTCTTTACCACTACACATGGATTTGGAAAAAAATTATACAACAATAAAATAGTATTTTATTATACAGTATAAATTATTGTATAATAATATAATAAAATTATACAATAATTTTATACAGTAATTATACAGTAGCTATTGTATAGTGCCTGTAGTTTTAATGTTTATCAGCTTGGATGTAAAGCTTTGCATCTCTTTCTATGCCACCCCTCACCTCTCAAAGAATCCATGTACAAATGCCTTAGTAATGTGGACTTTCCTGTAATTTGCATGTGAGAGACAAAGCTAGTACAGTGAGAACATTTCCATTTCCCCTTTCCACAAAATAAGTGGCATCGGGTCCCCTCCTTCCCGTACACGTTTCTCTACTTTTGTCTTCCAGTGGATGCTGCTCAACCAACTCAAATTGCTCTCTCTTTATTCTGCAGAGCAATTCATGTAAGCCCTATCTTCTCTTCCAAAATGTCTGAACTCCAGTCTATCATCCAGCTAAGTAAAACTAAGTATCCTCTAGTTGATGTGATCCTGAATCCTTTAAAAGTTAATGTGAATATTAATAGGTCTTCCTGGATATATAGTAAAGGCACGGTTAAAATTTATGTATCATATTAACTTTATAAAATCCTAAAAATATTTTTGAACCTCTGATTCCAAGCGTTTCATCTAGGAGTCTGCACATCTGTCATCTAGCCACTGTCTTGAGTGTCCTCCCCTCCCACCAGTTTCTCAAATTGGTCTCCCTCAGAAAAATTCTCATGAATAAGTTTTCCACTTTTTTCGTATAACTTTATCTTTGGACAGCATTATGTAGTTCAAAGATCTTCCCATATATTTTATTGTTTTAGCGTTTCACAACACAAGCATGTAAGTATTTGGTATAATTGGGCTCTTTCCCATTGATAGTTTAGAAGGGTGGTATTTGAAAATTTTGAACAAATAGCTCAAGTCCCAACTGGACAGTAAATGGGTAAAAAGTCACTAGAATTCAAAGAGTGAAAAGGGAACTTTGAGAGGTTATACATAATCATAATGTATAAAAACTGAATGATCAGTTAAGTACTTTAAATAAAATCCCCAAAACGTAGTGACTTAAGGTAATAATTACTATAATAACTGTTATCATTTTGTCTTATGATGGTTGGGTTGATTGGGCAGTTTTGCTGGTTTCAGCTGGTTCACTGAGGTGACTGTAGCTGGCAGGGTGATCCAGGGGACTCGTAAGACCGCAGATGAGATTGCTGGAGGCTGCGGCAGCTGGGCTCCTCTCTTCGTGGAGTCTGGGCTATTCTGAGCACAGAGGTCTCCTGGTATGGAGAGGGCCAGATTGGAAGGCTAACCTGGGAAGTTACATGCCACTCCCACCACATTCTTCTGGTAAAAATAAGGCAGGGGTTCATTTCCAGTCAAGGGGTGAGGAAACAGACCCTATCTCTGACGGGAAGTGTGGCAGTCCCACTGTAAAGGGCTGTGAATACATGGACGTGTGATTCATTGAGGACCAGTATGGCAACAATCTATCACAGCTGCCCTACTATGCATCCCAGTTTACAAGTGCATTCACATCTTTTTCTCATATCCCATTATCACAAGAACCCTGAGAGGTAATATACAATCTTCTCTATTTTCACAGTAGAGAAAGGAACCTCAAGTTCTGGAAGAGTCAATGACTTACTAACCCCAACGTAGGTGTAAGATGGCAGAGCAAGGATGTGAAGTAACACCTTGCCATTCCAAAAACCATGAGGTAAAGACATGCACACTCATCCAGGTTTTCCAAAGAGTAGGCTCTGAATTCTAAAAGCCTCTTTATAAAATGGGTGAATAAATAACGCTGAATAATCTGTTATAACCTCATGACTTACTAATAATTTTCAATTTACAAAGTAATACTGTAAAGTGACATAGAAGCTAATTTTATTCTTAATATTTTACACATTTTATGTCTATAGGAACTTTTTTCAGTAGCATTTATTTTATTTTTATTTTTTTAATTTTTATTGGAGTATAGTTGATTTACAATGTTGTGTTAGTTTCTGCTGCACAGCAAAGTGAATCAGTTATACATACACATATATCCACTCTTTTTTAGATTTTTTTCCCATGTAGGTCATCACAGAATATTGAGTTCCCTGTGCTATACAGTAAGTCCTTATTAGTTATCTATTTTATATGTAGTAGTGTATATATGTCAATCCCAATCTCCCAATTTATCCCCCCCCACCTTTTCCCCCGGTAACCGTAAGTTTGTTTCCTACATCTCTGACTCTATTTCTGTTTTGTAAATAAGTTCATTTGTACCTTTTTTTTTAGATTCCACATAGAAACGATATCATATGATATTTGTCTTTGTCTGACTTACTTCACTTAGTATGATCATCTCTAGGTCCATCCATGTTGCTGCAAATGGCATTATTTCATTCTTTTTTATGGCTGAGTAATATTTCATTGTGTATATGTACCACATCTTCTTTATCCATTCCTCTGTCGATGGACATTTAGGTTGCTTCCATATCTTGGCTATTGTAAATAGTGCTACTATGAACATTCGGGTGCATATATGCTTTTGGATTATGGTTTTATCCAGATATATGCCCAGGAGTGGGATTGTTGGATCATATGGTACTTCTATTTTAGTTTTTTAAGGAACCTCCATACTGTTCTCCATGGTGGTCCTACTAATTTACATTCCCACGAACAGTGTCGGAGGGTTCCCTTTTCTCCACACCTATAAGAACATATTTTAATACAAGCAACTTTCTCTTTTATTTTAAATTACAGATTTAGTTTGGGAAAAAGTATAAAGGGAAGGAAACTGCCTGATATTCCAGATGTCAGAATTCAAAAATATATTTATCAAACTTTTCTCTAAAAGACTTTTCATGTTTTTTTCTCTCAAAATTGAGAAGCCAGTTCATAATCAACTGTACTCTCACTTGAATTTTCTTCAAATCTCATTTTCTGCAAATCTCATTTAAAAGCAGAGCTCACAAAAATGGCTGAGAGGAGCAATTGAGAAACAGCTCAACCACAGCAAAAATGAGGTTGGACCTTAAGTCACTGCAGGTTCCTCCTCCACTAAATTAATAATCCTCTCTTACCTTCTGTTAGAGAGGGAACATTAAAAAAACATATGTGTCTATATAAAAATATGTCATGGGACTTCCCTGGTGTCGCAGTGGTTGAGAGTCCGCCTGCCGATGCAGGGGACACGGGTTCGTGCCCCGTCCGGGAAGATCCCACATGCCGCGGAGCGGCTGGGCCCGTGGGCCATGGCTGCTGAGCCTGCGCGTCCGGAGCCTGTGCTCCGCAATGGGAGAGGCCTCCACAGTGAGAGGCCCGCGTACCGCAAAAAACAAACAACCCCCCCCCCCAAAAAAAACAACAAAAAAAGTCACGTTCAGTATACTTATACAAACATGAATATATACATCCACACATACACTAGGAATGCATGGACTTTTAAATACAGAAAGTACAAGAATTGTTTGAGTTGTAGCACTCATCACGTCATATGAATTCACTGTTAGGATATATACTGCATCATTTTCTTCAGCTTCTTCAGAGGCATTTGTTACGAAAAGATGTTCACATTTTGATTCCCTAGCTGAACGGGTTATGTTATTTTTGCTGTTAAAAAAAAAAGATTAGTAATAATTACTAGTGCTGTTTCACCATTACAACCTACAAATTCATTTTGGAAAATATAGAAAATTGTAAAGAAAAAGGAAGGTTACCTATGGTCTTGCCATTAAATATATATGGATTTTGTTCATTGTCTTGTTTCCTCTATTACTTTTTCTGTGCATTTTAGTGGTTTCATTTTTTTGCACATTTGAGTATATAACTTTATGAAAATTTACCCCGTGTATACTTTGAGAAATTTTCCCCATGTTATAATGAACTCTTTAAAAGCATTATTTTAAATAAATATCTTCATAAAATACTACCATCTAGTTATACCAGATTTTACTTCTCTGTTTTGAGGAGTAAAGACTGTTTTACTTTATTGCTGTTGTAAATAATAGTGCAGTGAACTTTTTTTCACAAAATCATTTTTGTAACTCAAATGATCTCTTCAGGACTGGTTTCCAAAAGGGTATCACAGGTTATGAATCTTTCTAAGGCTCTTGATAAGTACTGTGAAATTATTTTCCAGAAAGGTTCAATCTGTTTTTACTTTTGAATTTAGCTTACAAAACACTCACTAGCATTATTATAAAGGTCTTAATAGGGACATAAAAGGCATTTAATAAATAAGTATTCACATTATGCCTGCTAGAGTTTAATAAACATATGCTATTATTTTAATTAAATAGGCTACATTAAATTATATGAAGTTTATTTAATTGTAGGTTTTTAAAAACTAGTGAGACTACACATTTTTCGATATTTGATGACTATTCTAACTTCAATTCTTGCAGTCCTTAATTTATTCAAGTATTGCACATGTGATCACATATGAGGTGGTCTGTTTGATTTTATCCCCATTGAATGGTATCTGTAAGGACTTGGGTAGACTGGGCCACCCCATTCCAAGGAATCATGACCTAGTTTAGTTGTTAACTATCACATTTAGATTGGTTCTAATCTACCGAAATAGAAACTACCTGGGAAAGTGAAACAAGAATTAAAAGAAAAAAGATGTGGTTTTCTGGAGTTGAGAAATGTTAGAAAGACATAACAGTATATGAGTGGAGGTTTTCAGAAATTGATTCATTTCATGACCTACCTATCAAGCTAAGTGAATGGGAACTGAACTATCAGCTTGTTAAGTTAAATCAAAATTCAAATAAATGATTATTAACTATATAATGAACAGGAAGCAATAAAGATTTTGAATCTAGTACCATTAATTAATTTGCAGAATGAAAGTAATTATGATAGTTTTCTGAGTAAACAAAGAGAAATTCCATAAAGTTATCCTAGCCTTTAACTTCTCATCCTCATCCCTAGAATTCTGAGAATTCACACAAAAGGAATGCACCTGGACTCTGCTCTAGCATTTCTCTTTAAGTCAGAAACACCTCCCCAGTACAAGCAACTAAGCCCAAATAAAGGATTAAAAGAATAAATGTTACCTCAAACTCAATAGTTATAAAGGTCCCAAAGGCAAAATCCTTTTTTTTCTGCGGTACGCGGGCCTCTCACTGTTGTGGCCTCTCCCGTTGCGGAGCACAGGCTCCGGACACGCAGGCTCAGCGGCCATGGCTCACGGGCTCAGCTGCTCCGCAGCACGTGGAATCCTCCCGGACTGGGGCACGAACCCAGTCCTCCTGCATCGGCAGGAGGACTCTCAACCACTGCGCCACCAGGGAAGCCCCACGGCAAAATCCTTTAAAAAAAGAGTCAACAAGCGATAAGTTTCCCAGTGTCACCATCACATCTCTTGTTTTCACAGTTCATTTACTCTTCCCACCACATGCTCCATTTTTGTCTTTTCTGATGATGTTTGCTCCTGGGAGAGAGTAGGGAAGGAGAAAGTAAATGCACATATTTGCACAATGGGTTATAACATTCCTATTTTACAAATTACTGCTTTTTGTTAAGCCTGTCAACATTACTTTGCATGTTGACTATCACTTTTTATTTCTTACTACTTGACAAGCTCCTTTCCATGTACAATGGCAGAGAATATAGAGTTAACAATGTATTTTCTCAGTTTTTATATTATTCTGAGGCTAGAGTTTGAAAGGGTATTTATCTTACCAGTTTTTTAAGCTTGTGGTTTGTGAATCTGAGTACATCAGTATATTTTATTCTCACAAAACTTGAGCATACTATTAGAAAATAGCCAGCATGTGAATCATCTCCTTCCTCACCTTCATCTAGAGTGTTACTTATTCCGAGGGTAGCCTGAGCCATGAAGCAGTTACTCATTTTGTCAGAGAAGGCATTATGATTCAGAATTGTGTACCTAATTATCTACTTTTTTGAAGCAAACTCCTTTCCAGGAGGTATGACAACAGTGTATTTGCCCCCATATGTGGCCACTGGACTGTCAGGTTGCCTCAGCTTGATTTGTTTGTATGAAGTGTGAGCATTCTCTTCTTTATTTAAATGAATAACTCTTTGCAGTTTTGACTTTAGAAGTCACATCTCAGCATCTTACAAGAGAATCAAAGTTTTTCTAGGAACTCAGCCAGTAATAATAGTTCATCTGCCGACTAGCCATCTTCCAAAGCAGTAAATTTAGTACAAACTGTTACAACTGTGCCATTATTTAGTTTTGATACAAGTGTAATGCACAATAACAAACTATTATAATGATTATTACAAAACCTAGGAAACTTTCTGAGCAACTCATTCATTTCTGTTTGATTTATTCTTTCGTTCCCAGTTGTGAGCTTTTGATTTTCTTTAATTTCAACAATTGGGACATTAAGTCCACCTTGTTAGGAAATGGGTAGCAAAATTGGGGCTGCAGATCCAGTGCTGAACTAAAACACTCCCTTCCAAAGCGCGCAGTAGCAAGAAAAGAGTTGGTTGGTGGGTGGCTCTGGGTATTAGTTATACCTCTGCTGCTAGCCAGCTGTGTGACTCTACACAAGTTAATTTTTCTGGGCCCACAGTTGTACGGAAAAGGGTTGAACACACGTTTTAAAATTTCACACTATTGTAACATTTTAATATTCGACAATCTGGATCTTACTACAGTATCCTATCCGCAATTTCTCCACATCTTTACTTTTGCGTAGTCCCTTTAGGGAACAACACAGCGGTAAGCATTCAAAAACTTACCTTTTTACTTATACTGTATCTAAGATTATAAAATAACTGTTCTGGCAAAATTATAAATGAAAACGGCCAGTTTTATCTCTTTTGGGGAAATTTGTTCCAAAGGCATCTGGCTTCTCTATTAATCTCCAGTTACCTGAAAACATTCCTAGAATCTTTTCAAGTTCTCCCTTAAAAAAAAAGAAAAGAAAAGAAAAGAAAAAAAACTACAAATCCCATGAGTCAAAGATGGAATGGAAACAGACACCTCCCCTCAAGCCCCCTTCCCGGTCTCCTTGAATGTAGTCCGCTAAAACTAGGGTTGAGGCATCCTGAAATATGCCTGAAAGAAACGTCGGCTGTTTTGTTCTGCTTTTTAGCTGTGCTCTCGCTGGGCTCCTTTAAGTCGGTGCTGAGAGTGAGGAAGGATACAGAGCGACGCAGAGTGGAATGGGTGCGGGCGCAGGCATCACCTGTTCCAAGACGGGCATGCGCACTGCGAGGGCGCCGGCGAGGAGGCGGGGCACGGTGGGAGGGGCAGACGGCGCCCGGCTGGCACCGCTCAGATCTGCTTTTCCCCGGCTTGGGGCGCTGAGGCGGCGTCGGGAGTTGTCTTCCGCAAAGGTTGCCTGGCGTTGTCCAACATGGAGGAGTCACTGGCCTCGGTCATCACCTGCAAGAGGGACTAATCTCCGCCTGGTGTTCAGGGACTTCGCCGCCTGCACGCCCGGCGGCAGCCCCCGTCTCCGGTTGCTCCTGCGGCCACGGGCTTCCCGGCGGGGAGGCAGCACAAGGAGGGAGCGCGGTGGCCCCGAGTTTCCCTAAGCCATGGGCAACGAGGCGAGCTTGGAAGGGGAAGGGCTCCCCGAAGGGCTGGCGGCGGCAGTAGCGGCTGCCGGAGAAGGGGCTGGCGGGGCGGGGAGCCCCTTGCACACCGTGACTCCGGCCGGCATGGAGGCGGATCTGAGCCAGCTGAGCGAAGAGGAGAGGAGACAGATCGCTGCTGTCATGTCAAGGGCGCAGGGGCTGCCCAAGGGAAGCATTCCTCCGGCCTCTGCGGAGCCGCCTTCCATGCACAGGCACGCACAGCATGATGTATATGTCCGGGCATATATGTACAGCTTCCCGTGCACATATGTGCCAGCCCGTATGTGCCGGCACGGCAGTACATATATGTCGCCTCCGTTCATTTTATTCTCCCTAATGGGGTGGTGGTAAAGAGAACATAAGCTTTCTGTTGGGCAGGATAAAAATGATGTCTTATAGAGTTTCTGATGGGATAGTCAAGGGTTGCATTCTTGGAACTGTGATTTTAGGTTGTGATTTCTGGCCTTTTGGAACCTTTTCTCTCTAGGGTGGCGTGGAGAGACGCCCTCCAGTGTTTTACTAATCTGGAAGTCTTCCATTAATACAAAACGGACGTGTTAGGAAATGGAGAGAGCTGGGTGTTTACCTGTTTCTGTTTAAACCTCCTCAGTCATTTCGGGGTCTTTCTCTCTGTGAATGATGTCTAAATATTTCTGTAACAATACCTTTAATTCCCCTGGAGGTGATTTGTCTTTCCTTCCCACCCTACCCCCCAGAGGAGAACAGGAGCTGTTTAGGCAGAAGGTATAGAATAAATACACCTTTTATATTCAATGAGAAACCCTAAAATATGTGTGGCATTAAACAGATGGTTTGGTCACAACAGTGCAGGTGCTGTACGTGTATTTATGAATTAGCATATGCTATTTTTTAAACCACCGCTCCTTTATATGGAATAGCGTTTTACAGTTTACGGAAGAACATGTGAATTTGTGTTACCTTCAAATTAGTTTCCAGTACATACTTTTAAAGACAAATAGCAACTTGGACAGGCAATTAAGAGCTAATCTATAATAGTAACATATTCATTTTCCTCTCTAGGTCTCTGTATTCCTCCATCCCAATAAATTAGTTGTTTTCTAATTAGAGTACTAAGAGGGTATAATCACTGTGCCTGCCCTGCCTTTATTTGTTGTAAACAAACCCTTTAACTTTGCACCCTCGTAGCATGTTCAGAGACAGGACATTCCTCTGTCCGTGGTCCTGAAACCACTCCTACTTTATGATAACCTAACAATTTTCATTAGAGATACTGGAAATATGAAAGATATGGATATAGGTGTAGGCTTTTATCCTGTACTTTATAAAATAAAAACACTTAGGAGCTATAATATAAGTATATACATATAATTTTGTCAGGTAACTAATACAGTAGAAATGTAAAATGTTTTGTGGATAGTGGCAATGGCAATATGTTTCACATAAAATCTTAAATTCGTAAACTATATCAGGTAAAAACCCTATTTTCTTGAAGGGGAACCAACACTACTAGTAAAGACTAGCTTTATTATATTGAATATATTTTTCTGTGTTTTTAAACTAGTAATATATTGGGCTATTTCTGGTATAAAGCCTTTCTTATCTATTTCCTTAAGAGTACAGTTTATGATATGTACTATTTTCTCTACTGTTTAAAACCTGACTTAGAAAAAATTTTGAATGTTCATATACTAGATTTTTCTAGGGTAATAATGAGGTACAGTACTTTTATTAACCCTTTAGAAATGTATGCCAACTCTTCTACAATTTTTCCTAAGAGGCACAAGCAACAGGTTTACCATGCTGGTTACAAATACCAAGAAGAGTGTGAGCTTTGATTTCTACATTTCTTCCTTGTATTCAGAGGGTGGCTAAAAAATATTATCTCAGCCTATGAAAGTGTGGTGTTTTGTTCAGTATTTGTATCAGTTAGCATACTTTTAAAGCTCTCTGTTGATGTTTTTGTTACGGTAGAATTCTTATCAATAGGTGGTCTGCGGCCTAAACAGTTATTGATGAAAGCTTCATTGAAATATATAAACGTGTCTGATTTTGGTAACCTGCTTATATTTTACTGAGAGATTTCTATAAATGTCTTTAAGTTTGGAAAGTTATCCCCATATGTGATAACCAAATAAACACATATTAATTTAAGTATATATAAGAAAGTATATCCAAATCATTTCAAGTTTTAGGAGATTATGTGGTGCGAATTAGGGTGGGCTTTGATTTTTTATTTATTTTTTTAAAGAAATAAGGGTTGAGAGCCCAGAGACCTTATTAATTTTAACTGACTCTCAGCCATATGTGCCTGAGTTTCCTTGCTTCTAAATAAGGCAGTAATACTTATCTTACTCATCTTGTAGAGCCATAGTAAGGATTAATTAAAATTTGACAGGAATATTTTTGCTTGGATTTTAATTTGAAGGAACCCTATACATATAAAGAGTAGTGATATCAGTATCAGCAGTGAAAGGCACTGGCAGTGATGGCTGCAGACAAGTTGTATATTGAGTTATTCACTGTCGTGAGTTATTTTGATGTACCTATACTCTTTTACATATGGAGAAGTCAGTGCAATGTACTGGAAATCCTGCCTCCCCTTCCTGCCCACCAGGAGTTAGGATACCAGATTTCTGTGACTAACTAGTTTTATAACCTTGAATTAATTTCTTAGCCTGTTTAAGTCTTGGTATCCTCTGCAATATACAATGAACGGACATTCCTAAAGATGCTTATATTTCTATTATAAAATTTTATGACTTAACGCTGTCAAGTGTCATTGCCTGTTGTGTTACATTTAAAAATATTTTAGTATTCCAACTGCTTTTATATTCTTAGTCTTGAATACATGTTTATCTCATTTGCTGCTGAAACTTTTTTTTTCTGTTAACCTGTGAAAGAAAAATTCTAATCTGAGGATGACAATAGTAAAATGAAAAGGGAAGTTGTATAAGACTTGAGTAGTTAGAAGCTAGAAGTTAGAGCTTACAAATGAAATGCTTCTGGATTTTCGATTCATTGTCGATCCAGGGAAATGCAATTTTATTATGTCTTCTACTCATTCTCTTTACACCTACAGATGTGTCATATGAGAAGAGCTTTACTGAAAAACACCTCTGATGAGTAGAATATTTAGTAACAATTCTGACTGAGTCAGTTATTTTCTTTAGCATTCTTTTAGGCCTCCGCTGCTGGGTAGACACCTCCACAATTGTTTTTCTTCCTAGAGCAGCAAGCCAAAATGAATATGGAATGTTTCCATTTATATCTCACAAGACCTGTAGAAGAATTTAAAGTGAAAAGAATTCAAGAGACGTTAATCTAGAGGGAAACAAAAACCTGATATGTTCATTCATTTGTTCACTCACTGTTATTCATTCATTCATTGATTCATCAAACATTAATACTCATCTACTAGTTACCAGGTTTGGTTCTAGTGATGAAAAGATGAGTGAAACATATCTCTCCCTAGGAATTCATAGTCTAGTACAGAAGACACAGATTGCATTTTGGTCATTCTTCTTTTTAACACAACTGTCATACCAATCAGAAATTCATCAAAAGACATAGCTAAGACATCTTTATATTTTTGTTTGGTATTAAGCCTGTATCTTCTCTTAATGATTGTCTTTCTATTTTTCCCTCCCAGATCTCCATGTTTGACGTTTATTTACATAATTATAGCAACTAAAACTAAGTTTAAATTGTAGTCTTTATAGCTGTATGGGTATTTTCTCACAGGGGGATTCTATAATATAATAGAACTTAATATTCATAGGAAGTACATGCAGTTATAATTTCTAATGCAAGTAGCTTCCTTTAACTTTTGGTATTTATTGTTGTCACAAATATTTGGTATTCACAAAATTTATTTGTTTTGTACGTATGTTGGATTAAGTGAAATATCACAAAAACAGTGATTAAGTTTAATAGTATTTTCAAGAGAGCACAGTTAAGAATAGATTTTTTGGGTATTCGTTTAAATATAGATTTCTTTAATAAAATGCTTAAACGCTTATAGGATAGTTCCTAAGCATCTGCCCCTCAAGGGAATGGTAAACTTTATTAATTGAATATGGAACATTTCTAGAATAATGTGATTATCTAAACAGTGGAACTTTTTGAAAATAATCTATTTGGGGTTGTTTACTATGGTTCTTTTGCCTTCATACGGAAGGGAGCACATAATGGGGCCTATAAGGAAACATTCAAAATTATTTTCCCCAATGGAAATATGTAGCAGTGTGTTTTGAGAGATCTCTTAGAACTGTTGGAATCAATTAGGATAATAATTTTAGTTCCTTATTTAAGTACAGGCTTCAGGGACATGGTAGCATCTAAAGTTTTTGTAACCTTTTTTCCTGGAGGAAATGGCCAGAACTAAGAATTGTATTTATTCACCTTTTATTAGAAAATCATTTTGTGGCATACATTGCCATTTATAGATTATTTTCTTTCTGACACTTTGCTATTTAGAAGTAATACTTCTGTGTTTCTTCCTACTATGCCTTACATCTTGATCTATACTCAAATTTCTGTATCATTAGGGGTAGTTTAAAAACTTAATTCATAATAAGTACCAGATGACCTGAAATGAAAAAGTTATAGGCTGGTCCGTTAGCAGGTAAATTTTATTCAAACAAATTAAAACCTATAGAACTTTATTGTGATCATCTCATATTTTAAGTGCTACTGAATCACTCTGTTTATCTCTTTTTCTTTTAATTAAAAAGAAATCTTTTCCAAAATTAATGTTACATAAATCAAACAAAGTACTTATAATTTGATTTATCCCATAATTCTAGTGCAGCATGTTCTTATTAGTTGCAATTTTATCAGTAAAAAATAGCTTGTTTAAAATTTAACGTACTTGGTAAAAGTGTATATGAGAAACAAGTATTTTAATTATTGAGCCATAGTCATTTAAAATTGATGTTTCCAAAACTATTTTAAAAATATCCATCTTGTGTATTTGTCTATGAGTTAAAAGAAATCTTGCAAATTAATTACTTGTTGCATTTTTAAGTCATTGTCAATAATAGTGACTAATTAACAATGGTAATAGTAAGTGTTGTAGAAAACATTAAGTAAAGAGATCATTATGTTTTTTCTTCCTTTGAGGAAGGTAACAGTACTTTTCAAAAGTGGGGTCACAACCAGATTGTTGCTATTTGTACATCAGGCTATGTATGTCTCAAGATGCTTTAAGCATCATATTGTTACATAGAGAGATCTCAGATTAAGAAAAATAATTGAATGATATAACACTGTTCTTCCACAAGAAAGAATTGTTTCTCAGAATTTTCTAATTAAAGTAGGAATTCTTACTCTATAAAGTTTAATAAGGACAATATTTGATAGATGTTACCTTTTTTGACAGATATTCTGTCAACACTTGAATAGATGATCAGCTTTTTCAGAGTTCCTGAAAAACCTCCTTTACCAGGTCCTGTGATGTCATGTTGTATGTCTTATGTAGCTAATGTAAATTCTACTATTAAGTAAAAAACAAAACAAAAAACAGTTGCAGCAATCTCATTTAAAAATGAATATTTTCACTTCTTAGTGTGCTGGTATTTGGGAGGCTAGCATTCCTTGACTATAACTTTTGGTTAAAAAGGATACATCCTGTGAGCATAAAAGTACTGGAACATGGCTTTGCATTGATCTGTTGAGTTAATATGTTTAAATAGGTTTGAAGTATGGCTAGATTCTATTAAGTAAATATAAATTATTTTTATTATAAATACTTTCTAACTAGATATCTTAATAGTTCATTACTTACAGTAGCAAGTATGGGGTTTTTTCCCCTTCCTCTTCACTTCCGTGTTGAAAATCTGTATCCATGTAAAGAAAGTAACAAAGACATTAAAAATTTTATGATTACTTATAGGATGCTGCAAAAATGGATTTTAGTTATATTTATGCATCATAATTTTGAAGATGCAAGAAAGTAATGGGTTTTAAATATTATTTTGAGTTGTGATAGTTTCCATTATTTTCACTTCTTTTTGTTTCATTCTTCTAGGAAACAAGAGTTGGATAGTAGTCAACCTCCAAAGCAGCCAGGAAAACCGCCGGACCCAGGGCGTCCAGTTCAGCCTGGTCTCAGTAAAAGTAGAACTACAGACACTCTGAGGTCGGAGCAGAAATTGCCTGGAAGGAGTCCTTCCACTATTAGCTTGAAAGAATCGAAATCCAGAACTGATTTTAAGGAAGAGCACAAGTCTAGTATGATGCCTGGCTTCCTCTCAGAGGTTAATCCTTTAAGTGCTGTCTCCTCTGTTGTAAATAAATTCAGTCCTTTTGATTTGATATCAGACCCTGATGCCTCCCAGGAAGAAGCCTCCAAGAAACAAAAAATGTCTCAGAAGGAACAAGGAAAACCTGAAGGAATCACAAAGCCTCCATCACAACAACAGTCACCCAAGCCAGTTCCTAAGCAGCCAGGACCTGTGAGGGCCCTGCTTCAGCAGGACGGTTCTCCCAAATCAGTATCTCCTCAGCAGCCTCCAGAAACAGGAAAGCCAACTCAGGGCCTCACCCAGGCTCCTCAGACAGACCAGGCAAAATTGCCACTTCAAAGAGATGCAGCCAGGCCTCAGACTAAACAGACAGATACAGTAAGGGGAGAGTCAGTTAAACCCTCACTGCAAAGCCCATCCAAGCCACCTATTCACCAAGTAAGTCCTGGAAAGCCTCCAGCCCAGCAGCCTGGACCTGGAAAACTTTCCACACCACAGCCTGGGCCTGCAAAGCCCTCAGCTCAGCAGCCAGGGCCAACGAAGGCCCTAGCTCAACAGCCAGGGACCCCAAAGACCCCGGCCCAGCCACCAGGAACAGCAAAGCCTGCAGCTCAGCAGCCTGGGCCAAAGGCTCCAGCTCAGCCTCCTGGGCCCGCAAAGACTCCGGCTCAGCCTCCTGGGCCCGCAAAGGCTCCGGCTCAGCCTCCTGGGCCCGCAAAGGCTCCGGCTCAGCCTCCTGGGCCCGCAAAGGCTCCGGCTCAGCCTCCTGGGCCCGCAAAGGCTCCGGCTCAGCCTCCTGGGCCCGCAAAGGCTCCGGCTCAGCCTCCTGGGCCCGCAAAGGCTCCGGCTCAGCCTCCTGGGCCCGCAAAGGCTCCGGCTCAGCCTCCTGGGCCCGCAAAGGCTCCGGCTCAGCCTCCTGGGCCCGCAAAGGCTCCGGCTCAGCCTCCTGGGCCTGCAAAGGCTCCGGCTCAGCCTCCTGGGCCTGCAAAGACTCCAGCTCAGCAGGTTGGGCCAGCGAAACCTCAGGTCCAGCAGCCTGGGCCAGGCAAGACTCCAGCTCAACAGCCTGGCCCAATGAAGCCTCCTCCTCAGCAGCCTGGCCCAGCAAAGCCCCCTCCTCAACAATCTACAAAACCTGTAAGCCAAACAGGGAAACCTCTGCAGCCACAAACTTTTCCATCTGCAGCACAGACTCCAGTACAAGGCCTCCCCAAAACCATCTGTCCTCTTTGCAATACCACTGAACTTCTGTTGAATGTTCCAGAAAAGGCCAATTTTAACACATGCACTGAGTGTCAAACCACTGTTTGTAGCCTCTGTGGTTTTAACCCCAATCCTCATTTAACCGAGGTAAGTGCATTTTTTTTGTTATGTTCATGCTCTTAAACCATATCATCATCTTACACAATGGTGCTTAGTTTATTGCTGTTAACGATAGGATGGCACTGTTTTTCTCTGGTTCTTTTCTTCTTTCCCTTCTTCCTTCCTACTTTCCTCTTTTTCTTCTCTGCCAAATGTAAATTAGAGTTTTTCAACATTTTCTCCAATAATATTTCTCCAAAATATTGCTACAATTTCTGATAAATTTGGCACATAAAGGAAGTATGAATTGATTGATAGATGCTGAGCTTTTGCTCATTGCATTCTATGGGTAAAATCCACACTATTATTACATTATATTAATTTTTTCATCAGCTATTAAATTCATGCTCCTACCTACCATGACACTCTTGATATGATATTCTTAAATGGGATCCTATTTATGCTGCGAAAAAAAGTGGACAGTGTTTTCAGATTCTAAATACAATTTTGATACGAAATTGAATACATTCTTTCAAACTGCACATCCCCTTTTCCTGCCAGTGATTTTGCTATACACTGTGAGAGCATGCTTCCCTCGTTAGTTGAGAGTCATTCATAACAGCGTAAGTCACTTCAAAAAAGTGAAGTCATTGGAACAGGTTCAACTTTATGGGTGTCTTCTTAGATGGATCACAGTTTATAACTCCAAGTCTTTGGGTAAGCCTTCCTGGCAGACTGAATCATGAAGGGGCCAGTTGTGACACAAATGAGTTCAAGGTTGTTTACTCTGGTTCAGGATAGAAAAGTTATTCTCAGCAGGTCAGTTACTGTCAACTCAGTGCTTAAAGTCCCTGAATAAAATAGCATTTTAATAGGTAGAGATTTGGGGACGTTCAGGGGAAGGGACAGAAAACATAAAACTGCAGAACTTAGAAATTCTCTGGAGTTAAGAAATAATACAGTGAAGATGGTATAATAATATAAAATAAGTGAGAATAAAAGGGCTTAGGGTTTGAAAGAATACATTTTTAAAAGAAATGCAGTAGCCCCTACCCGATGAGAAGGCACAGAACCATTGAGTCCATCTAGAGAACAGCTGTTAGTGGGCTGTATAATGCACAAGAAGGAATGAAGGCAGCAGGCAATGAAGGATTCTGTCATTTAAATATCCGCGAGAGAAGAGACTTGTGTACCCTTGTTATAAATGCAATCTATGTTCTGATAAAAACAACAGTGATAATTATTGGTAGCTGTTACGTTAGTTTGGATACTTACTGTGATGAAAGTTGAAAATGATGTCCATTTAAAATATGTCAACCTCTGGTTTTCCGCTAAGGTATCTTTTACTCTTTTTACCAAAAGTCATGTTGAGTACTTTAAATTTTTAGATAAGCCATACTTCAGTGGTAAAATTGCAATTAATAAGAACATTTAAGTTATGGAGGAAATCAGATTATAAATAGTTGGTTTATATATTTGTAGCTTTTTTTCATATCTTAAACTGTTTTCCACATTCTTTTTTTCTTTTAATTTTTTTATTGAAGTATAGTTGAGGTATAAAATATGTTACAAGTGTACAATAGTGATTCACAATTTTTAAAGGTTATATTCTATTTATAGTTATTATAAAATATTTGCTGTATTCCCCATGTTGTGCAATATATCCTTGTGGCATATTTTATACATAATAGTTTTGTACCTCTTAATCCCTTACTCACATGCTGCCCCTTTCCCCTTTTTTCTCCCCACTGGTAACCACTAGTTTCTTCTCTACATCTGTGTGTCTGCTTCTTTTTTGTTGTAGCCCCTAGTTTCTTGTATTTTTTAGATTCCATGTATAAGTGATATCATACAGTATTTGTCTTTCTCTGTCTGACTTATTTCACTTAGCATAGTGCCCTCCAAGTGCATCCATGTTGTTGCAAATGGCAAAATTTCATTCTTTCTTACAGCTGAGTAATATTCCATATTGTGTGTGTATATATATATATGTGTGTGTGTGTGTGTGTATATATATATATAAAAATTCTGATAAAGATGTGTTTCTGTTCATAGTATACCATCTTGATAGGAATGTGTAGTAATAATGACTTCAAACAGTAGATGATCTTTTTATAAAATGTTTGTCATGTTTTTGTGGCAATTTATAAGGCAGAAACCTGTAGTTGGACCTTCAAGCCACATATATTATTTGAGTACCTACAATGTGGAAGACATTTTACTACACGTTCGGTAGGCTATAAAGATAAGTAAAACATAATGCTGATCTTAACATGATCCAAATGTACTAGCTTAGGTCATACACACACAAGGAAATATGTGGTCAAATGATAAAAGCTGTGAGACATGAGCAAACATTATGAACTTCCAAGTAGGAAGTACCATTTCCAGTGGGTGAGATAAGGAAAGCTTCATGGAGACAATGGCATTTGTGCTAGGTATATAGTGATGGATATTATTTCAACAGATAAAGAACATGAAAGGCGGTAATGATTTAGCCTAAGACCTAGAGCCAGAATAATACAGGGTATGTTTAGGGAATCAGGCATAAATCTAGGTTGCCTGAAGTGGTGGCGAAGAAATGCTCAATGAGATTGGAGAAAAGTTTAAGTCAGATTTAGGTCTTCCACATTTAGTCGGTAGTGGTGAGCATTCTCCTTTATGAAACTTACCTTGTTTAATGTAGTCATGCCTTCAATCCTTCATTCATTTTACAAATGTGTATCAAATGCCAGGTTGCGAAGCACCATCAAGTACTTTGATAGAATCAAGTATGTGTTAGATATGGAGTCTTCCTTCTACCAGAAAACTGGGGAAATAAAAGTTGTAAATAAGAAAGGAAAAAATAGATATATATGAAAAGTAACTTTGTATAGGTCTTTACAGTTCACATAGTTCCTTCTTATTTGTTTTATCAAAATTAAATTTCCAAATAATTCAATGGTCATGTATTCTGTTTTCTCTTATGAGAGAAAATTGGTGTTCAAGTGGTTACTACGTTAGGATCATCCTGATAGTAAATAACCAGAACCCAAAGTAAATCTTCTGATTCCAAGTCCATTTACTCGTGGTAAGAAGAGAGAAAGTGCTATGAGATCAAACGAAGAAGTCATCACTATCTTTGGGGGGTATGACAACTATCTTCATGGAAATAGAAGTATTTGAGCTGGGAATGTGAAGAATGATAAGAATTTGGACACACTTGACAGGAGTTGGGAATGTGGGGGCGGCAGTTAGAGGGTCTCAATGGCTAAAAAAAAAGCATCCCCGTTATTAAGGAGATGAGCTTGGGCAAGTCACTTACACTTTCTGTAACAGTGATACCATATAAACAATGGAAATAACATGTTCTCTGTCAAACACATTGGGTTTTTAGGAGGATTAGCTGAACGTTTGTATGAGAAGGTATTTTTCAATATATGAAGTTCTTTTGAAGTTGTAATATGATGTCATAGATAATCTTAATATTTTAAACAGAGTTGACTTTGACAGCTTACTCTCAAATTGTTTTCTACATAGATACAATATCATAAGTTGTTGGGTTCTGAGATAGCAATCAAGAGCCATTTGATCTACAGTATTAATTGTAACATTTCATTTTAATTCACATTTTTCCCTATAAGGAAAAATGTAATCTTATGGGTCAAATTGTCCAAAAATACTCAGATTGAGTAAACAGTTTTACCATGCAGGACAGCGCCAGAGACTAGACATTCTATACTACTTTAATTTACATGAATTTATTATTTTCAAGTTTGAGTTATATGCAAGTTATTCTCTATATTATTACTTTTACAGCCTATTGGGTAAAAATAAAATAAAAATAAAATCCTGGTCTCTTGTATGTCTCCTTGAAAAGATCAGGAGAATTTCTCTGATATATTTTTGTCACCAAAGCAGAATTATGACTATATATATTTGCTTTGAACATCCTGGGTCTTAAATGACTGCTAGATCTGAGGAGGACTGGAGAGGTGTCAACACCCAGACACAAGCTTCAGGAAAGGGGACTTTTACTTCCTTAACTAAATTTGCCAGCTGTCTCCCACCTCTGCCCACCTGACACACATATACACACACGTACACATACATATACAAACAAACACACTCATACCTTAGATAACTCAAATATTTGTGTGAAGGGGATGATGTTTAAGTGTCCTCTCTGGTAGTTGTCAAGATGTGTGCTGTTTAGAAAAACCTTAAGAATCCACTGGCTCCAAGCCTAGACTTTATAGCTGTATCTCTTCTTGCTAAGAGGCGTTTATAGTTGTATCTCTTCTTGCTAGTCCGTTAATGGAGTTAATCTCAGCAATACAGGTTCACTCTTTGGGTTTGCTTTCTGACACAGAAACTGAACATTTGCTTTACAGTTAGTAACTACAGTGTTTCTTGTTGTTGTTCTTGTTGTTGTTGATTTACTTTATCTCTTTTGATATCTAGGCTGGGACCAGGTAGGTTTAAGGAGAGATTGAAAGACTTATTCCTAATGTGTGATAATTCTCCTGGTTCTTAGGAAATTTTGTAATATATGAAATGACTTGTCATTTTTTAGACTGTTAATAATGAACTAAATGTTAGTGATAAAAGTGGGTTTAGGTGGGTGTTTTTTTCCCTCATATTATTTCGATCATGATGGCCCATATATTAATCTTGGCTGAAGCTAGATGTTTTATTTAACAAAAACATGGCCATCTCTCAGGAGCTAAAAAATAAAAATGAAAAACAAGCGCACTTAGACTTCCATATACACTCTCTCAACTTTTTAAAGAACAAACAAAAAAATGACTGAAATTTTTTAGGTTGGCAAAATGACTTAACTGGCCACCTCTTTTAGGTGGATCAGCCTGCTACTTCTAGTAGGAGAAACTGAGGGGGAAAAATCTGTTAAGAAAAGTAGAGATATGCCAAATGTTAGGAGGCTGGAATTTGTGGAGAAAGAAAGCCAGTAAGACACTCCTGATGATGGAGTAGCAGAAAGAACTTTTAGAAAAAGGAATATTCTCTTTAGTTGCTTGCTGTTTTAGCACAAAGGTGATTTGTCACCCCAAATTCTAAGCAGAGACAGCAACACGGTTCTGAGCACATATGCGTTCACCTCCTCTCTAGAGGTCCCAGTTTTAAAAGATTGAAAGTATAGTAGTTCTGTATACCTCAGTTAAAAAATAAATGAATAAGTAAAACCAATAATAAAAAGTACTCATTAAAAAAAAGTGTAGTAGTTTGAAAAAATGGGAAAGCCCACCAATAACATAAATTGGCAGGTTGAAGAATTCCTAGAAGATAGAAAGTAGATGGAAAGGTAGTGACAGAAACAGAGCTAAAGAAACCACTGTCAGGTGGCTTCCTTATGGAGCCTCAGTGAAGCTCTGAGCTTAGCATCCACAAATACAGACAGCAACAGTGGGTCGTAGGTAGTGATCAAGTAATAAATTACAGAACTACAGGAGGAACAAACAGGACAAGTGGACTCTTTCCTAATCTCTAGTGGAAGACAGCAGGTAGAAGAGGCTTTATTTTCTTCTGCTTAGCCTAAAGCCAAAGAATTCTCCAAATGAAGGGATGAACTGCCTGAGGAAGGGCGCTCATGAGAAAAGTAGGGCTTTCGAAAGAAAATGAGAAGAAGTAATGCTCCTCTCCCACAACAGAGTGATTTAAAGGAGGAAACAAACAAAACACTTAAGGAGTCAAATTTACTAAATCTATTACCCTCCTAGTAAAGCTGTCCTTACTTTGGACACTGACCCTCTGCCATCCTACTTCCTCTTATTCAAAGAAGAGGACTAATGGGGAAGCAGAACTGTCAAGAAATACAGAAAAACCTCTGTTGATTACCCATTCTAAATAATGGAGACATTCACTGTAAATGAATGGTTTGAAGAGAGTCACTTGACATTTTAGCAATAATATCACAGGAAGGACATGGATAAACTAGTGAAAGACAAAACAAAACACCTGACCTCACAGGAAGGAGTCCATTCAGGAAATATAAAGAACTTATAAAATTCTTATTATTCCTGAGAAATACTTAAGAGAGGGTATATCATCAATAATTAGTACACTCAAATTTCAGTGGGCTGATTGAGGGTAAAAATAGGCCTGGTTGATGTTCTGGAAAAGGAAGACCCAGAATTTTCCCAGCTTGTAGAGCAAATTATCCAGCTATTTAACTGAGCACCTACTATGTTTCAGGCACTTTTCTGGACTGTGCTAGTTGTAAAAGTGAATAAAGTAGCCAAAAATTCTTCCCTTGTGCGACATGTATTCTAGTAAAAGTGGCAAATAAATAAAACGTATAGTGTGACAGATGGTAATAAGTGTTATGGAGAAAAATGAAGTAGAAGGTTATAGCACAGACCAAGGGAGGGTTGGTGATGTGGTGGTAGGGTCCTCTCACTCCCTCTAATTGGGGGATTGGAGTCTGGGAGTTGAGGGATGACTCAGGAATCTGGAATTTTTAGTGGTGACTAAAGGTCTAATTTGTATAGTTCTGAGGCTGGGAGCTCGAGGGGGGTTAAGAAAGGAAAGAGTGGGAATGTACCCAGGAATGTGCACAATTCTGAGATGCCTCTCTTTACTCCTTCCTGTGGTGATGTGGAGGCTGGGGAATGAGCATTTTACTCCAGCATAAGGAGCTCTTTCTAAACTCTTGTCCATGGAGTTGTAGACATTTTGGGGGTGTGGTCATCTGAAATTCTGGGGCTCCCTTGGGACTCTGGGAGTTCTGAGGCTTTAAGAGAAATATTAAAAATCATGGAAATTATATCTAAGAGCTCTAATAGGAGTTCCAGAAAAAAATGAATGAAGGCTATGGAGTCAGGCTCTAGAAGAAAGAAAATGTAAATCTTCAGATTTTGATCCACCAATGGATCAAGCAAGATTAGTAAAACATCTGATAGATACATCCTGGTGAAATAATCTGATTTCCAAGGGTAAGGAGAAAAGTTGGAAGACTTCCACAGAGAAAAAAATTAGCATCTACAAAAAGATGAGAAATCAGGCAGGTGTCAACACAGAAGACAGCCAATTTCTTTAAATTTGTAGAGATGGTGATTAGATGAATCCTCTATCCAGGCAAGATATCAAGAGGGAGTGTGAGGGCAGCTTAAGAATTTTTTTTCACACTTAAGGGTCCATAAAAATCATTGGCACTGTATAAGTGTATGTATATATGTATAAATGTGTATGTAGGTGTATGTATGTATATATCACAATCACTGTAGGAGTTCCTCTATTAAAATGGAAAATGAAAAGAGTGGGATGGAGTAGCTGATTATGCCCCAGAAATGAAGAAAACTAAAAAGACTAAAAAGTCATTTTTTTCTAAAATGTGATTGCATAATAGTAGTGGAATGTGAAATGATATTAGATGGTACACAAATCAAACTGAAAAAGTTATACATCTTTTAACTGTGTGTTAAAATATTTAATTAATACATCAAATATAATTTCTTGGATATTGCTTAAGACAACCCTAAAACATGATAATATAAGGTTGTTTTTTGAAAAAATGTTGCTTTTATAGAAGGAGAAAATACATAGCATCTTAAATTTATAAATCAAAACTTATTATATGATGTTATAATGGCAGCCACTAGAAAAAGTCACAACAAAAGTTAACACTGATTGATTCTGAAGATGCAAGCTTGGTGCCTGAGAGAGAGGCTTTTACTTTTAATGTCAAACCTTTTTGTGCTATTTTTTTTTTTTTTTTTTGCGGTACACGGGCCTCTCACTGTTGTGGCCTCTCCCGTTGCGGAGCACAGGCTCCGGATGTGCAGGCTCAGTGGCCATGGCTCATGGGCCCAGCTGCTCCGCGGCACGTGGGATCTTCCCGGACAGGGACACGAACCTGTGTCCCCTGCATCGGCAGGCGGACTGTCAACCACAGTGCCACCAGGGAAGCCCTTTGTGCTATTTTTTTAACCTTGGAAATTCGTTTTTTTTTTTTTTTTTTTTTGCTTGTTTTTGTTTTTTTAAAAATTTTCCTGTGCTTTATTATTATTATTTTTTTTAAACATCTTTATTGGAGTATAATTGCTTTACAATGGTGTGTTAGTTTCTGCTGTATAACAAAATGAATCAGCCATACATATACATATGTATATCTCTTCCCCATATCTCTTCCCTCTTGCGTCTCCCTCCCACCCTCTCTATCCCACCTGTCGAGGTGGTCACAAAGCACCGAGCCGATCTCCGTGCTATGCAGCTGCTCCCCACTAGCTATCTGTTTTACATTTGGTAGTGTATGTGTGTCCATGCCACTCTCGCACTTCGTCCCAGCTTACCGTTCCCCCCCCACCCCGTGTCCTCAAGTCCATTCTCTACATCTGCGTCATTATTCCTGTTCTGCCCCTAGGTTCATCAGAACCATTTTTTTTTTTTTTTTAGATTCCATATATATGTGTTAGCATACGGTATTTGGAAATTCATCTTATAATTAACACTTGAGTAATTTAAAAAATTCTCATACATCACATGACTGATTAAACAATTTATATGATATGAAGGAATGGGTAAATTAGAGTCTCGATTTTCACATCTTTAGCTTTGGCATTCTACTTGGTGAAATGTCAGGAATTTTTGGTTCTAGATAACAGTAATGATTTGAAATGCCTTATGCCTGTAATGCCAGATTTGGTCCGTTTTTTCATTTGTTCTTTGCTTGTCACAGGCATGTATACTTTAACTGGCACAATTTTAAATGAACCCAGTAAAGAGAAATAAAGTCCCTTGATTCTAAACATAAAGTTTTTAGAAGACAAAGAATATTCTGGGTTTGTTTTGTTTTGTTTGTTTTGTTATTCTCTAATAATCCTTAGGTATCCTTCATAGTATTTAAAACAAAAATACCCTGAGTATAACAAAATTTATTTAAAATAATTTTCTCATGAATTTAGAGGACTAGAAATAATCATTTAAAAATCCTTATTACTTAAATGTGTTCACGAACGCCATGTTTGTTTAGCTTTCATTTTCCATGAGGTCTAGTTTGCAGCATTTTCCTCATTACTTGGATGTTGCACCTATAAAATAAATATGTATTCCTCATGCTCTACCCATAAGTTTAATCATTAGAACCAAAGCTTTTTTCCACTTTCAGCTTTTAAATAACTAGATGTTTCAGGTGTCTTTCTGCATGTCCAGCTTTTTGTAATGTCTACTAAGTGTTGCTACATATTATTGCAGCTAGTATGATGATCTGTATAGCTTAGTAAGAACAGATGTTCTGCTGTGAAAGCAGATACCCACAACTAACAGAATCATTATTGGATCAGTAAACTTAATACAGTGATGGGTTAACTTGCTCATTGTTCACATCCCTGGAGAAATCACACATACCTAACACTCTCCGCTGTTCCATATCTTAATTAGCTTAGGTGAAACTGGGCTCTTACTTACAAACATTTCAAAAGTACTACATTGAAGACAAAGATGTAAATAATCTATTAGAAGTTTATATATCTTCCTTAAAGTAATGCCAATATCGAAAGCATCAGTAAGGCATATAAAGATCTGGGTTGTAGTCCTAGCTCTGCCCTTTACACATAAATACTCTCGCTGATATTCCTCTGAATTCAATCAGCAGTAGTTCTAGTTACCTTTGATAAAGAAGCAGTAACTTCACTATAGACAATGTTTCTTGCCTGTCTTCTTACTTTACTCATACTGTAATTTGGTCAGGTCATTTTAACTTTTCTGAGTATTTATTTTTCTTATTTGTGAGACTTGTCATATACTAGTGTCCATCATCAGATGAATGGATAAAGAAGATGTGGCACATATATACAATGGAATATTACTCAGCCATAAAAAGAGACGAAATTGAGCTATTTGTAATGAGGTGGATAGACCTAGAGTCTGTCATACAGAGTGAAGTAAGTCAGAAAGAGAGAGACAAATACCGTATGCTAACACACATATATGGAATTTAAAAAAAAAAATGTCATGAAAAACCTAGGGGTGAAACAGGAATAAAGACACAGACTTACTAGAGAATGGACTTGAGGCTATGGGGAGGGGGAAGGGTAAACGGTGACAAAGCGATAAAGAGGCATGGACATATATACACTACCAAACGTAAGGTAGATAGCTAGTGGGAAGCAGCCGCATAGCACAGGGAGATCAGCTCAGTGCTTTGTGACCGCCTGGAGGGGTGGGATAGGGAGGGTGGGAAGGAGGGAGACGCAAGCGGGAAGAGATATGGGAATATATGTATATATATAACTGATTCATTTTGTTGTGAAGCTGAAACTAACATACCATTGTAAAGCAATTATACTCCAATAAAGATGTTAAAAAAAAAAATCTAAACCATTAAAAAAAAATTACATTTGGCAGTATAAGTGGAAGTGCTTTGAAATTGGCAGGAATAAATATTTGTATTTATTATTAATCTGTATAAAAATTCTAATAAGTAGGGATGTTGCCATCATTGTTAACTCCGTTTGTCACTGGGAAACCGAGGGTAAGAATTTGCAAGGTCACAGAATTACTTAGCAATGAATCTCATACAAGAAGCTAGATCTAAATTTAGCAACATTTTTAAATAGAAGAGCACATTGATTTTAAACCAGTCATTTCTAGATTACAGAAAGTGTGTGTGTGTGTGTGAGAGAGAGAGAGAGAGAGAGAATTTTACATATTCTTAAAGTTATAAGAAATCAACCTTCTTGAGACTCACAGACATAGAGAACATGTTTATGATTACCGAAAGGGAAAGGTGGGGAGAGGGATAAATTGAGAATTTGGGGTTAACAGGTGCACACTACTATATATAAAATAGATAAACACCAAGGATCTACTGTATAGCACAGGGTACTGTATTTAATATCTTGTAATAACCTATAATGGAAAAGAATCTGAAAAAGAATATATATATGTGTGTATACATATATATCTAATATGTATCTATATCAGTATATCTCAGTCAGTTTGCTGAACACCTGAAACTAACAACATTGTAAATCAACTATACTTCAATTAAAAAAAAAGAAATTAACCTTCTTGGCAGGAGTTTATTTTTGAAATTTAGTGTAAAAAATTGAGGTGTAAGAGCACTGACTTTATACCTTTCTACTCACTCTTCCTCAAACCAAAGCCTTATTTATATTGCTGAGCTCTTTTTTGTTCTTTAGAAAGCCATGAGCTCCTACTATGAGCCAGCCACTCTGTTAGATTTTGAAAATAGACATAATGAAGTTGATAACTTTGCTCACTGTTAAGAATAGAACTCAGAGATTAGAGGGAGAGTCAATAATTTAGCAAATGCAGATGGAGTCTTGTTTGTAAAATAGAAAATAATAAACACCATATGGATGAGATACATTCTTTTTTTTTTTTTTTTTTTTTTTTTGCGGTACGCGGGCCTCTCACTGTTGTGGCCTCTCCCCTTGCGGAGCACAGGCTCCGGACGCGCAGGCTCAGTGGCCATGGCTCACGGGCCTAGCCGCTCCGCGGCGTGTGGGATCTTCCCGGACCGGGGCACGAACCCGTGTCCCCTGCATCGGCAGGCGGACTCTCAACCACTGCGCCACCAGGGAAGCCCTGGATGAGATACATTCTTACCTGAATATAAAACAATAAACTACCTTTCTATTATTTTCTTCTATCTAATCAGAAATAAAGATTTTTAAATCAGTTGGTAAAACAAATATGACATTTCTATCATTTATTCAGGAAAATCAAACTTCAGTAGAATTCATCAAACCTTCGGATCAGATTTCTACTTAGGTAAAAGAATTCAAAGAAGTCAATGGCAGGCTTCATCATGTGAACATGTAACTATAATTGTATTTGTTGGGAAAAATTTTAATATGTAGATCTGTGTGTTTTTTAACTTGAAAGAGGAAGGATTTAAAAAAATGGTCAGAAGGAAATCAATGGTAATGAAAAATGTGGCTAGGATTTGTGAAAAAAAGGTGAAAATAATGTAAAGCTGATTAATTTTAAAGTCAGATTTTCCTTAAATACATTCTTGAAAATGCACATACATAAAACTATTTAAGATTTGAATAAATTATAGGGGGCTCCCATTCACAGAAAGCTGAAGAGGCTAAAATCCCTTATGAAAGTGTATTTTTACACAAGGTCCGTGCAGTGGCAGCAGAGTCTTAACCAATGGACCGCCAGGGAAGTCCCTCATATATGTATTTTTAAAAGCACTTCTTTCCTTTCCAAGTTAACATACAAATGATTATCTTAATTCCAGTTACTATCTGATCAAATTAAAGATATTTAAATTTCAGCATATATAATGAGTTCACAAAGTTTATGAGCCCTTTGAGTCTTTTCACTAATGTAATTTTTTTCACTTTTAAGTGAAATAATAGGACAATCAATAAGTTGTTTAAATAATTGCACAAACATTGCCTAATTGAAACTATTGGATCGCAGGCTACAAAATTGTGTGATAGTTCAAGGCGTGTTAATCATTTGAGATATAGAAGTTTGAATTCACCATGTGAGAGGCAGTCAGAAGTGTTAATATATATGTAAGTTCAGTTTACTGATTTGGGGTCTTCTGTGTTGCTGTAGTAAAATACAAATAATATTTTCAAGTCTTTGTACTGTAATTATTTTGTAAATTGATTAAAGTGGCAGTTTTTTTTGGTTGGGCTGCACTGACACTCAGATATGCTTTTATCATTTGACCCTATTTTGTGAAGATTTAACAAATGTTATTTCTAGCCTTTGGTGAACATTACTATGCTTTATGAAGAAAAAAGTGCAGATTTAGGTTACATTTCACAAAGTTTGTTAATGGTTTCTGAATTATGCAGCAGAAATTGTAAGCGACACAGTTTCAGAAGGTATCCATTCAAATTCTGGATGGATTGTCGTAAATAAAACAGTTTCATCAAGTCGCTGAGCATGTCATCACAGTTCTGAGGAATGCTAGTGTCTAGTTTTTATCCAAAATAAATTGTGCGTTAATATGCATAAAGATGTCAACTGCAGTGAGCCATCTGCAGCCAAACTGCTGTCAGCTAGTAGCTGCCTTTGTGGAGGAGGTCATGTGGGTTGGGCATTCCTTGAATAGCAGAACGCATAATCTGTTATCAAACTTTACCTTGGGTTTCTCTTGATAATATTATATGTTATTATCTGATACATATTATTTAATTATATTCTCTATGGCATTCAAAATAATATGAATAAAAATAATACATAGATAACTTAGAGATCATTTGATGAGAAGTAGGAAACAAGTTTAGAATAATTCATCAATAAATAATATCTAAAATTTACTTGGTATCTAATACAGAGGTAAGAGTAATCATAAGAAGTGGTTGCTCTTTTTAAGAGTCCATGTGAGGATAGGAAAAGCGAGGAAATAATTGGAAAAAAAATATAAAGCAGTATCTATTTGAGTCTAAATGCTGTGCTTCAAACGATAGTAGGAATAGTTGAGAAGGGGCAGATCTTAATGGAGAATGGAATAGTTAAGTGGTAAAGGAGAGGGGTCATCGTGTAAAGCCTAGGAAGCATTTGGTAAATGGAAGAGGAGTACAAATTGGATTTCGAATCGTGACTCAGGTAAGAGAGAATGAGAACACTGCCTTGATGGAGTAAATGGTACATTTAGATACCGTGGTTTGCAGAAAAGTTGAGTTGTGACGCATCCAGAAGTAAGAACCCAGCAGATTTTAGTACAAGGGCAGGGTGATTGTGTGATTGAAGAAAATGTATTCAGTAGCTAACGTGAATGGTATGAACACCGGCAAATACAAATTCCTAATATTGTGTTTGTTCTTTAGATGGTCCATTATGCCTCCTACTATGCTGTGTTGTTGAGCAGAGATTCCATTATAAATCTTCTGTAGGTTTGGCGTTTAAAATGTCCAATTTGGAGCACATTGAAGGGTGGATGTTAGTCATAATGCCTTCTGGACACTTTTGTTTTGAGAAGCTTCCATTATCTTTTGAAGCGAATAGATTAAGAACAGTTCCAAGAAGGAATATACTTTAATTCTGGAACCCCAGTGTTTGCCAACTCATCTTATTTGTTAGATGTATTGAGTTAATTATCTTGAATTATCATTAAAGACATACTCTTAAAAATCAGAATCTAATTTTTCAGTACTTTTTTGATAGTGGCACCAATAATTGAAACTCTGTGTGGAATTTACAATTAAACTTTCAAGTGGTACCCTTTGAAACATTTAGTAAGACATTTATGATTATCCAGCAAAAGCCTTAGCCAGTGAAGTTGTATTACTATATTTCACATGACTCGGCTCTGATACATAACATAAAAGGGAGCCGGGGGAGTTGGATTAAACAGGGAGCTGTGTTAGTAATTATAAGCAGGTCCACGTTAGAATACACAATGACCTCAGAATGAGCAGAAATCCTGGCTGACTACTCTCTTACCCCCATTTGTATAGCATATTGTCAGAAGACTGAATGAACAATTTTATGCCTTTTTTTTGCTTCTTTCTATAGAGCTAATTGGATTAGAGTAGCTCATTAAACACTTGTGTCTCCAGATCATGAATTCCATTTATTCATTGGCTGTAAGTAAGACTATAGGTGGGGGAAGGAAAAGATGACTATTTTTCCTTATTTGTTATATAAAATCTGGAATTTATGAATAGTTAAGGCATGACATATTTATCTAACACAGATTCTTTCATTTTACTGCTTGTATGTTGAAGGTAAGCTCCAGTGTTAACATTGCACAGAGACTTAAAATTTTACCGATAAGACCAAAAGCGTCCGAAGAAGTGGGGAGGGGGGGAGTTGAGGGGGGAATTGCAGGAAGAAAGGAAAAAAGCACTCATCGAGGGCCAGATCAGGAACCGTGGCTTTGGAAATACTGATGCAGTTGTAGGCTCCCCTGGTATTGTTTCTTGAATTTCTCCCATTGCTTATCAAATGGATGTGGATAATTAGAGGAACGGGTGCTACTCGTGTCAGGGGACCTGGGAAGTTGTTTATGAAATATTGGTGAAAGGCTTCTTCTGAATTAGGCTTGGCCTTGGCTATTGTCTGACTTCTTTGGCATAGGTAATAAGGGATAAGGACTAAAGTCTTCTAAGATCCACATTCATAGCTATAGTGAAATGAAGACCCAATCATGCAGAACTAGGAGAACCAGCTGTGTTATAGATGTGGATACCAAATGGAACGGGCAGCAGGTGTCTGAGGCAATGATGGTAGTAAATTCAGGTTCATCTCTGTTCATAGTTGGAGATAAACATTTAATTTTAGAAGTTAAACAAGACAGTAATTGTCTCCAAGCAGTGAAAATATGTATGGTTAGCAGGTGGGGTAAGTATGGGGTGTTACTTCAGTTCGAATCAAAATGAGGATGTATGATCCATGAGCAAAAGTATGGTATAGGGAGAATGGCTTGCAACCAGAAAATGAAGGTAGAGGCCTGCCATTTAGGCAAGGTAAACAGTGGCGATTAACAGAGTACACACAGAAATGTTGTAGCTTGAAGAGCATAAACATTTTAAATTAATTTATGTAATTGAAACCAGCTCAAAAAATATTCGTGAACATCTATAATTATTAAAGGGTCAGACCGTACCAGGAAGTCTTTATCATTTGTTGCTTACAGTCTTTTGGGAAATACAGCCCTGGAGGTAGCAGAATTATGTCAGACTATACCAGGAAGTCTTTATCATTTGTTGCTTACAGTCTTTGGGGAAATACAGCCCTGGAGGTAGCAGAATTATGTAAGTGCTAACATGAGAACAGGAGCAAAATTATATATTTTGAATTTCTTGCAAAAATTAACTTTATTTCACAGTTATTGGAGAGGCGTTGAGGTTTGAAGAGAAGTAGAGTCAACCCCTTCTGTGGTGGTTTGTTTTAAACAGGTTATATTTGGTGGAGGTATGAAGTATTTGAGAAATGACAAGGGCCAAATGAGGGACAGTGGCTTTGGAAATGTGAACGAATGAATGGGGAATTACCTTTCACAAGCAATGCAGACACCCTTTAGAAATAACTGAAAATGCAGTAAAGATATAATGGGATTTTTAACTGGGATGAGTGAGAGGGCAAAGGTGCTATTACTACTCCTTAACTCTCCCTCAGTGCATTGTGAAAAAGTAGATGGTGGTTCATGATATTAATGTCAGGGCGGGCTATGGAGTTTTTCATTTGATTAATGTATAGGAAAGATTTTTTGTTTTTGTTTTCAGCTCAATCAGGGACTTGGAAATGCTGCTGTGTTCAGTAGTAGATTAAGTTCTGAGATAAAACTCATTTCTGTTTTCAACAGATTTGGCCAGAATTAAATAAAAAAGAGGCTCTTTCTGAAAAATCCTAAGAGGATAAAATGCTTTTCATATTGTGAAAGCTACAGACAATGATTTTAACCTGTATTCTCACAGTGAGGAGGAACATTGAGGGATCAGATGTCTTTTATATGTTGCTTATCAAAGTGAAGAAAATGGGGTCACGAGAAGGACAAAAGATGTTCGAAAAAAGGGTGTATTAAGAGAAAAGTAGAATTGTATCCCTATGAAGAAGCAGTGACCTGTGTTATCCACCCCTCTTTTCCTAACTCTCCCTTGTCTGCTTACTGGGAGACATAGTCACATACATTTATTAACTACAAGGAAACATTTGATTTTGGATTGAGGACAGTATAGTATGTGTGACCCACTATTGAAGTAAATCATACGTTAGATATGCTGTGGTAGTGTTCTAATTTTGCAGTGGTCCAAAGATGGAGTAAAAGCCTACTGGCCAGCTATGCATGACGCTCCAATGTTCCCATGGCAAAGAGACTTAAAATTTTGCTGATAAGACCAAATGCATCCAAAGAAATTGGCGGGGGTGGGGGCTTGTTTGAGGGAGAACTTGCAGGAAGAAAGGATAAATGGACTCATCACAGTATCACCATCAGATACTTATTATATATCTGTGATTATCTTGAAATTATATTATGCTTTAACCTGTTTCTTACCTGATTCTTCTATAATATAGTCTCCATGAGGACAGAGATTTTTGTCTCTTTTGTTCAGTGGTATGTGCTAAGTAGAAGTTGCTCAATAACTATTTGAATAAAGAAAGAAACAGATGAATACATTTTGCATCTTCTTTGGCTCTGCCATTTGTTAGAAAGAATAAGAGCAATTAATACAATGACAGACACTAGCCCTAGAAGTTTGTAGTTTAAAGTGGTTAATCTGGGTATAGCTCTCATATAATAATTTATAGAAAAAAATCATTGATAAAATATAAGTAAAGAATTATGCTTTTAATTATATTTTCTTTCATCTTGTCTGGCTGCATGATTATCAGGTCACATGGTATCATTTAAGACTGTGGAAGAAAACAAATGAGAAAAAATAAATAGTAGAGTAGCAGAATTGACATTGGCAGTAGGGGAGGGAGATGGCTGAATGTGTAGGGGCACGTTTATGGAGAAATTTCCTTCCATCAAGAAGGGGACGAAGTGGAGAGAATTTCCTTACATTCAAGCTCACCTTTAGTCGTGTTACTTACATAGGTAACAGTTGCTTGATTATGTTTTGGGATTCAAATATCTTTATGTTTAAAGAGTTATTTATTAGTGAAATGCCTCAAACATACAGAAAGGTAAAGACAATATGGCGAATACATAGGTACTCAATACTCATGTTGAAAACAAATGTAATGAACACCCAAGTATCCCCCACCCATATGTAACAAATGTTTTCATTTTGCTTTTTGATTCACATTTTTAAACAGAAATATAACTTGTCAGAGTTTAAAATGTTCCTTCAACCTTCTAAAAACAAAAGTTTGCTTTCCATGAGATTGCAAAATAAGCCCTGTTATACTGGTACCTGAGTTTAAATAATTTCAGTGTCTTTTTTTTTTTTTTAAGCCATTTTAATGATTAAGAAAAAGGTACAGTAGAGGTTTTTTTCATTAAAGTTTAACAGCATAAAATGTCAAGTGAAAAAAGTTTTTAAAAGTTTAGAAATGACTAGTTTGGTTTCTTTTCAAAAGGAAATTGTTTCAAATAGAGAGTATGTTGTTTGCCAGCCTAATACTTTACAATTTTGTACTATAGAAAACTTTTCTCGTACTTATGCTCCATATATTTAGTTTTTCACTGTGTAGATTTCTGAAGAAAGAACTTCAGTGCTAAACTGGTAACATTGGTTACTTGGGGAGTTAAAGATTAGATCATGAATTTGCCCTTCAAAATTACTTTCGTAATATTTAAAGTTTTGTATAATGAGCATACATTATTTTGGAATAAGAAAAGGTAAATTTTAAACATAGGTACTTTAAAAATATCTTCTAAAATATGGTAGTACCAAATTCAACATCTCCTTTTAACAATGAAGGTGATATGAAAAGAACAGATGCATTTACGCCTATACGTGATGCATATACGATGTGTATCTCACATATATATCTCACCAGTCATATAAGTATATTGCATACTTATATTGCTCTTTCCAATAATGAAAAGGAAATGGAAGCAATGTTTTCTCTGTTAGATGATGCTATCTATGATAATTTGAGGGTGTGCCATTATTTTTCATTTATTTTCTTAACAGAGAATGTTCTCTTTCTAACCTACAGTGGCTAATACAAGTTTTTTGTTTTCTCACATTTGATTATATCACCTTGGAGGGGGAAGTGATGCTCTTGCTAATTTAAGAAGGTAGCAATGTGTTAATAATTTGACAAGCATACTCTGGGTTATATAACTAAAAATTGTTTATGAGCCATCAATAGAGAAAATATCTAACATAACTGATTCTAGAATCTAATATGTTATAATTAATTTTCTTTTATCATACATGGTTTTCTATTTCTAGGAGTAATCAAACTGAGTATTTTGTTTTACAAAGGCAAAGAATAACAAAACTAACATTAGAAGAAAAATACAATTCTGTGCTGATTTTTATTTTGTTTTCAGAGCTTAAGGCTCAGAGGTTCATTAGTTATATTGTAATGTACCTAACATTTTAATATTTTAATAGAAATTAAGTAACATTATTTGATGTATATTTTATGTTTTGCATAATAAGAGACATAGTTTCAAAAGGTACCATGCAGTTTAAAAAATGTTTTTGTTTCTACATTGTTATTATCTCACTGACTATTGTTTTATATTATTTATATTATTTCTAGATAAAAGAGTGGCTCTGTTTAAACTGTCAGATGCAGAGAGCTTTAGGAGGTGACCTGGCTCCAGTTCCATCATCACCCCAGCCCAAACCGAAGACCGCCCCTGTTCCTACATCAGCAGTGAGCAAGCCAACCCCACAGTCACAGCAGATTTCTCCAAAGAAAGATACTACACCCAAACAGGATGTCTCAAAGGCACCTGAGTCTAAAAAGCCCCCACCACTAGTGAAACAGCCAACCCTTCATGGCTCCCTCCCAGTCACAGCCCAGCAGCCTCCCGTGGCAGAGTCCTCCTCCAAGCCGGCCCCTCCCAAAGAGCCTTCCGTCCCATCTGAACAGGCCAAGGTCTCCGTGGCTGATGATAAACCAAAGCAGCCCAAGACAGAAAAGCCAGCCACAGACGTTGTGTCTTCATTGTCAACAGCAGCAAAACCGGATGTTCCGAGCTCCAAAGTACCATCACAGGATCAAGAGAAAGCAATTCCTGCTCTAAAACCAGACTCTGCCAAACCCTCACAGAGTTTTCCACCCACAGGAGAAAAAGTCACCCCATTCGATTCTAAAGTCATCCCTCGACCTGCATCAGATTCAAAACTTATTTCACATCCTGGGCCTAGTTCAGAGAGCAAAGGTCAAAAACAAGTTGATTCAATTCAGAAGAAGGACGAACCCAAGAAAGCACAAACCAGAATGAGTCCTAAGCCAGATGCCAAGCCTATGCCAAAAGGGGCACCAACACCCCAAGGTCCACGACCTTCCACTGGCCAAACTGCCCCCCCATCTCCACAGCCCCCGAAACCTCAGGAGCAGTCGAGACGTTTTAGTCTGAATCTGGGAAGTATTTCTGACGTCCCTAAATCACAGCCCACAACTCCTCAAGAAACAGTGACTGGGAAACTCTTTGGGTTTGGAGCATCCATTTTCAGCCAGGCATCGAATCTCATCTCCACAGCAGACCAGCCTGGGTCTCACTCACAGGGTGGGCCAGCGGCCCCGACAAAACAAGTCCCTCCTTCACAGCCACCTGCTTCTCAGGGGCCACCCAAGTCCACAGCACCACCTGCACCTGCAAAGGCTATCCCTGTGAAAAAGGAAACCAAAGCTCTAGTAGCTGAAAAATTAGAGCCCAAAGCTGAACAAGTTTCAACAGTAAAAACAGAAACGGAAAAGAAACCTCTGCCCACTAAGGACAGCAAACTTTCAACAGCCGAGCCTCAAAAGGTTGTTCCTCCCCCCAAACTGGAGGAAGTCCCCAAACCAGAATCAACCTGTCCTCTCTGCAAAACTAAACTCAACATAGGTTCTCAGGATCCTCCTAACTACAATACTTGCACTGAATGCAAGAAAGAAGTGTGTAACCTCTGTGGATTTAACCCTACACCACACTTGACTGAGGTAAGCAGTATTTGTATCACATATGAATGTGAGTATATCGTGTTTATTCTGGAATATTTTGGTGGCCAAGTTTCTGAGCAAAAAATACATTTTTAATAAAGAAAAATTGATACTGGTATCTTTGAAGAAGTTTCAGTTACTTATTATAGGCTTACTTTCTTATTAAAAGTTAACATAATTTAGATTTTTCTGGCTTAAAGTACCAGAAGTAAGATGATGAAATAAGCTGACAACTTAAAATAACAATTATCCCATCCTTTATATGAATTAACAACCTATAGCTTCAGAGCACTATTTGATTTTCACCTAAAAACACCAAATAAGAGTTGTAATTTACTATTCCCAGTATCTCTAATCCTTCCAGTCTCTTTCATACCTTAAAAAGAGAAGCTTGATTGATTGCAAATCTATAAACAATGTGAGATCTGTTATCTTACAAAAGTTAAGAGCTTTGAGTAAGTTAATAATATTGTCTGCTAGAAAATATTGGTTCAAATATATAATGTCTAGACTTTTTATAATTCTGTTTGAACTGTTATCTGACATAAATATAATAGAGCACTTTATTAGGAACTGTGAAAAGAAAAAGAAGTTATATGGATTTCAGTGACTAAAGTGAAGGATTATTTTTTAATGGGGTGACCGAAACACTTTTTATACAGTGTAAATGACTGAAAAGCAGATGACAATTTTCTACCTAATACAGTTATAGAAGAATGAATCTGTAAGCATTAGTCGTGTGTTAGGGCTATTAGAATATTTGGATATTGAGAGACTGAGAAGTTGAATGATGCTGCTGTCTTAGATAAGTAACAGTGATGTTTTAGTGAACATTTTGGGATTGAATTTAGATCATTGTTCATTGTTTTTATACAAATCAAAAATACTTAAGGGTTGTTTTATTCTCCTCTCCTTGATTTTGTAATTCATTGGGTTGGAAAAAAAACGGAACAGATTTTTAGCAATTATACAAAAGAAGCTTTGAGATTCTTGGTGGTGTTTTTGAGTTAAATTTTTAAAATAATAATAAGTTATAAAATATTTTTATTTTTTACTTTTGAAAGATATTCGGTTGCTTTGACATGTTTAACACCATATGAAAGTGTTGTCCCTATGGACTTAAGCTGATTCTTATCCTCTCTAACTGTGATGAATAATGTTAACCACAACCCATTTGAAAAGTAGATAAAATTTGGTTTCTCTCAGCACTTCATGAGTGGTAACAACTGTAATTATTACTTACAGTATTCAGGATTCATTGTAAAAGCAAAACAACCTTAAGTGTCTTCCATATTTTTAAAAGAGTTGTTTTCTGTTGTGTAATTATGAAGAGGGAAATTTCGGTTTTCCTAGGACAGTTGTATGAATTTCATAGATTCTAAAAATTGTACCCTTTAATGAGGAGCCTATGGTATCAACACCATGCAGTTAGTTTAAATAGTTAGAAAACATACCGCACCGCTAAAAACAAAACCGTAATGTCTGCATTTAAAGTGCATTTTGTGCACACTGAAAAAAGGGCTATAACTTGTGTGTGTGTGTACATATGTATATGTACACATTTGGGCCATAATGATTATTAGAATTCTGTCAGTGTTTCAAGGTGTGAAATGAGAGTCCTTGGGCAGAGGGACAGTAAACCTTCAAGAAAATCTTTGATTTTCTGTGTGTTGGTAAATTATATTTCAGAAGTGGTAATTTGGAAAGGAGATTCCTTGAATCAAGCAGAGAATTATCTAGGATGTGTGTGGAATTTAAATAGTTTGAAAATATAAGTGGTTTTAAGTTTTCAAATGGTTTAGGGGAAGTCTATTTTAAGTATGATCAGTGGGATTTAGATGATCTGTCATTGTTCAGATTGTTTTTTTCTGTGGTCATTTCTTTGAATCTGGAAGATCGTATTTCAGAGAAGAAAATTTGATGTAACAGAAGCCGTCGACTCATGTTCTTGGTTCCACTTGACTATGTTAATCACAGTGAAGTTTTTAGCTGATCTAAGGCCTTAATGCCCTCTGGTCTCTAGGTAAATAAAGTCCATTAGCTGACCTGGCATCAGGGGAGTGAATGAAGGTCAGTGGAGTTAATCCCTGTCACCATAGTTCCTACTATTTTACCTAGAAGACTTTAGAGGACTGGCAGAAGGGATTCGTTGAAGCAAAAGCCACTCTGTGTTTGCGTGTGTGTGTGCGCGCGTACATGTCCATGTATATCCAGGTAATTGTGAATTCGGTGTATATGCTTAACTTGTGGTGCTGTCCCAGCGTTTATACTACTTACTGATCTCTCCTCATTTTGAGTGGTTAGAAAGTATTTCCTCCTTGATCCTTGTTTTATTTCCATGATTTCTTTGTTCTGCTTATGTTATTTTTCTTGTGATCCAAGATTTTCTGCTGCGCTGGCACTGTAATTTCATTCCAGTTGAAAAGAGCACATTCTGAAAATACTCAGACTTTCGCCTGTAATGCAGAGTAATGGTGTTCCTTAAGAAAGGATTCAACTATGTATTTCCATTTATTTTTCTAATAAAGCACATGTAACTCTATTATAAGCCTCTGCTTCTACTACTCTCATCACTGTGAGGTAGGATGTCTTTTCCTTCTGGTGTCTCTCTTCCCTCCCCTTTTTCTGTCCTGTTCTGGGGGTGAGAAGAGCTGGTCCTAGTTTGTCATGGGTTGGGAGCTATAGACACTATCCTCCTTCCCCCGCCCATTCATTAAACACACCTGTCTCTAAGGTTGTTTCCTGTATCTCCTACTCAGCATCTCCCACAGCACCTGAAGAGTGCCAAGACTGCCTGCAGGGCCCTGGGGTGTCGCCAGGCTTCCGCCTAAGCCTTACGGTTTAACTGTTTTATGCCCAGTTTGTATAAATGGTACTCTAATCCATTAACCTCTGATAGCAAGGAACATTTTTTTTTCAGGCTTTAATTTCTGCCAAATCAGGAAATATTTTGTCTTTGAAGGAGTTTTAAACGTGATTGCAAGGCTTTCTAGTCTTACAGAATTTGGAGGCGTGCTGAGAAGAACAGCCTAAATTGGCAGTCAGTTTACCTAGTGAATTTTAATCATTCTGACTCAATTCAAGTACAAAAAGGAGTCAAAATGACTCATCTTGGGTATTTGTTTTATTGTTTGTACTACCCTTTTGGAAAGTAAATTTTTGCTATGAAAGTACGATTTAAAATTATGTTTCCTCATGCTTCAGGAAGCCCTAGAGTCATAGTTCTGCTTCCTTAGTAAGATAATCATTCATGGCCTAAATGATGTTGGAATAGCTAGCATAGATTTGTCACCAGGCAACAAATGGGCCTTTTGAGCTAGTTAAGACCCAGTGGTGTAACTGAGTTCCCTTCAGATCTTTACTCTCTAGTCAAGGTGGCTTTTGCATTTTCTTTCATACCCTTAAGAAAGGCCTGCTGGGGATGTGCTGCATTTCTTAGTTCAGTAAACACATAATATCTTGCTTTAACTTTAAAAACCATTACTTAGTACTTGAAGAAATAGATCTGTTACAAAAAAGCGTTTAAGAGTATGCATATACACATATATGAGCAATTAAAGACAGAGTGATCAAAAATCAATAAGGAGAAAATAATTCTACCAATAACCCATTTTTAAAGAATTCCATGATGGAGATCTACATTCTGTTTAAAAATTTCTGGCATGCGTGGCAAAGAGGGACACCTGATGACACTTTTTGACTGACATAACAAAATTGATAAGTTGGTAGAAACAAAATTTTTACTTAACTAATCTTTAGGAGAAATTTGATGTTAACTTTTTATTAAGTGATATTTGAACAAAAATCCAAATGTGGGTTTAAAATAGAGATATTTTGTTTAAACAGATTTTTTCAAAAAGTAGTTTCTTCATTAGTCTTTTTTTCTGTGCATTTTTATGTATTTAATATTCTACTCTATGTGGTAGTTCTATATCCCAGTAGTAACATGATTATATACCATTTTACCATGTGATTAAACATTTCTTAAATACTATATGAAATGATTACATATTATTCAATTCTATGGTTGTATGTTTTTTTCATACACATTCTCGTGGTATTAGGGATTTAGAATGTCTTCATTTTTTCACTATAAATAAGATGAACATTTTTGGATGTAAATATTGATAGTTTTAACTGTTTCCCAAGGAAAGCTTACTACTAAGGTTACTGAATCAAAGAACAAGGACCCTGAAGTATCAGATTCTCTTTGGAGATGTGATAGTCATTGACATTGCCACTAGCATACGTGATTCCTTTCTTAATGCAGACTCTCCAAATTTGAATATTATTTAAAATGAAATTGGTTAATTTGGAAGTGTAAAAGTGCTATAATATGGTTCCTTTGGTTTGTATTTCTTTGGTTACCAGAACTTTTATTTAAATATTAAATGTATAAAGATGATTCTAATTATGATCCGGACAAAACATTGTGCAGACATTGTCGGAAAAAGTAAACTGGTATTTGACTAGGCCTATGTGAAAGGCATTGTGTCAGTCGTTTTTTCACAACAACTGTGTGGGGTAGGTTTTACAGCCGCTCTAGAGATCAGGAAAAGAGTATCAGAGAGGTAGTTACCAAGCCACAGAGGTATCATTCAGAGGCTGAGTCAGTGCTCTATCTCCTGGACCATGTTTAAGTAACCTGGCGAACTGGATAACAAATGTCACTTCTTCTGTCCTCGCTTACCTATAAGTTGTGTCAATGGTAATTACTAGGACTTTAATATCAACAAATTTGCTAATACGTGCATCAAAACCAGGTAACATTTGGGGACCCTAGAATAATGGTGGCTGTGTTACATGGCTGGATTTAGAATCACATGCAGATGGAGAGCTTCAGAAACGTAGAGGCCAGCAGCATCCTTTTTTTTTTCCAGATAAGCCTACCAACTGGTCAACATTTATTTAGGTGAAAGCATATGGCTGAATGATGAAGCATAGGTTATATTTATCTTAAACTGGTCCTCCACAGTAGTTTTATCAGTTTTTATTTTGACCAACTTTGCATACATGCTACTGTTGTTCTAGGGATGCTTTGTCTGATAAGATAGTCACTGGACAAACGTAGCTAATGAGCACCGTGGCTGGCTCAAATGAAAATTACTGAAAGTGTGAAAAACACACTGGATTTCAAAAACTTAGCATGAAAACTGTAAAGTATCTCACTGATAATTTTATGTTGGTTACTACTGTGTAAGGCTTTTCTTCCTTAAATATCGAGGTTACGACTACCTTTTCACATGACACTTTGCAGTTGCATATGTATGTACTGCGGTATATTGCTGTGCGGGATATATTTCTTTCTCTTCATACCAAAAAAAACCCATGACTATTACTATATTTGCTGTACTCTGATTAGCTTTTCCAGAGCTTAATTTCCTCATGTGACACAAGATAGCTCGCTCTTTTTGCATGCTCTACTGAGCAGATAGTTCTCAGGGCTTTCATCTTCTGGAAGTAAAATACCGATGCCTGGCCTGACCCAGCCTGGCCTGAAGATCAATGTTCTAGGCCCTGCTACTCATCAGTAAGAGATATCTGTACTATTGATTAGTGTACTGTGGCCATACCAACCTTTAGGTCAGGATCTCTTCTCTTTTCTACTAACTCCTCTGTGTCCAAATGTTTCCTCTGTTATTTCTTTTCAGAACTTTTGGGTCTGTTTCTATTCTCCCTGTGGCTTTGGGTGAATATCATCAGTTTTTGGGTCACTTCCTATCAGAAGTCTCAGCAATACAGAGTGTTAGAATTTGAATATGTCATGTGGTCCATCCACTGCTTTCTTCCTTTCTTCTCTTGTTGGCAATTTATTTTCTTTTAAAATTCTGTTCTAATAATTTGTATTACAAAAGCAGTATTCCTTATAACAATCCGTAGAGTACCAAAGTGTCTGAAGAAACATGAATAGCTTCCTCTTGCCCTTGCACTTCATGTGAATGCTTTAGTATCTATTTAGATGTCTTTTTTTTTTTGCTTTTTGTTTATTTCTATAATGGTTATACCAACAGTGAAATGTAAAGGAAAGGATTTGAGATTTTTCAAAAAGTCTTATGGGCTAGTTGTTTTTAAAACTAATGTATTTATTTTGAAATGAATATGTTTTCTTACTATACATATTTTCATTGAATTCTTTTTTTTCACAAAATTTTATACATTGGACAAGTGAATTTTCACTGACTTGCCTCATTCTACTTATGAGGGAAATAGCTGTGCAGTATCTCAATAGTGATGCCCATTCTCCTCATGAAAACTGAGATGTTGAAGATATTTCGAGTTCCTGTTACTGTACAAACAAGGTTACAGTAAAACATCAACACATATATTTTTCCATTGTATCTTGATATGTTAGATAAATTCCTTAAAATGGGCGGGCAAGGTTAAGACAAATCATGTTTGACAGAGTTTCCATATTACTTTTTTTTAAAAGGGTGGTAATTATAGTCCTGCCAACAAACTATTAGTGTCTCTAGTTTCCCACGCTGGATAGTAGTTCATATTTATCAGTTTCAAGAGTCAGAAGTTAAATAGTATTGTTGCATAATATTAAATTTCCCTGCCTACTTTGAGAGTAAACATTATATATTTATCAAAATCAAGAGCTTATCAACTACTTGTATTTCTCCTGTTTTTTTAAGTTGCCCATTTGTACGCATTGGCCATATTTTCGTGTGCATATGTTGTATATTTCTTAACGTATTTTAGAGAATTTAATTCTTTGTCATCTTATCTTGAAATGATTTTCCCTGTTGATCACTTGTTTTTAACTTTCTTTATGAAATTTTCTTCTGTACATGAGGTTTTTAAAAAAACTTCTATGCAATCAAATCGTCCAATGTTTCCTTGCTTGCTTATTTTGCTAAAGAAGGCCTTTTCACATTTTATTATAAAAATAGCCTTCCACATTTACTCCTAAACATCTGTAGTTTTATTTTTCACTTCCGATCACTTATTTATCTGTAATTGATTTTTTTTTGGTATGATGTGAGGTGAAGGGCCTAACTTTATATATTCAAAACGTATAGCCACTTTTCTCCATGTTATTTATTAAGTAATACGTCATTTTCCCTCTGGTTTTTATTGCCACTTTCTTCATGTAATAAATTTCCATTGAGACAGTTTTCTTTTCTAGATTCTTTAATTTGTACTGTTAGTTATATATCTAGTTCAGAGTGTCAGCACCTTACTATTTTTATTAGTCTAGTTTTAATATTTAAAGATATTAAATATCCATGAACACCTTAGCAAGAGTCTAGTAATAGGGTATTGTCCTTCCCAGGATTTGGCTTTACCTTATTCTACTTATAAACTAATAAATTAACTTGTTACAGTTTCATGGATGCCAATAGTAGACATGAGATTCCTGGGTTGGACGCAAAGAACTTTATTACTCACACCACAGGAGGCAGCGTGAACATCAGCATATTTGCATCAGTTCCCCTTGTCCCCCACTCTCACGTGGGTCACATGAGACATGGGCCTAGATTGATGCTACACACGTAGGTTTGAGTCACAGGTGAGGAGCACTGAGCTTGTGGAATCCACCTCTTTTATAGCAAGCAGTAAGTTAGTCTGCTCTTTGTCCCAGAGGGAGACATGGCCTCATCCCTAAGGTTGTTGCCTATTCCACACAGAAGCTTGAGAAATGGCCAAGGTGAAGAGCAGTAAAGGTCTTGCATTGTTGGCAAACCCCGTAAGATGTGTAGGTATAGGAGAGACCCATTGAGGATTGTCTTTCCCAAAGGTATTAATAATCCAGTGGTTTTAAAGCTTAAAATATTATCAACTGTTCCTTCCAATGATGTTGAATATAGACACCAAGTGTAGAAAGCTGATAAATGTGGAAGTGTGCTGGTTGAGGCCAACTTCATCTGTGTGACTAAGGGCTGGAAGCTGCCCATTTGGCAGCGTCTCTTATTCTTGGGCCTGCCTCTGATCCAGCTCCATGAAACTCATGAATAAAGGCTACTTCTCAAAACTCCTACTTTAAAGATGAAGAAAATGGGCTCAGGGAACTGAAATGATACGCTTCTTAAGGTTGGGGTCAGATAGTGGTTGCTGAAGTACTAAATAAAAATACCCTTTTCATTGTTTGTTTTCTGCATCTTCTTTTAAAACTTCCCTCCTTGACTTGCTCGTGAACAAAAGAAACGAGAAAAATTTGTGAAACAAACAACTCAGTCTTATATTCAAACAAGCATTGCTGTAGCAGAAAATACATGCTCCAAAATCTAATATATATATTAATATTTTCTTGCCTTATTATATGTGAGTTACATAACCCCCCATGTTAGCATAATGTTAATATGATTTGAAAGTAAATTCAGTGGCATTTTCACTACACGGAGTTGTGGCATGACTCTGAGATTACTCCTTTATTAAATTATAAAAATTGATCTAGTCACATAGCAAAATAATGTTTTGGTCTAATAACAGTCTATACTATTGATAATGTAATTTACTTGGTCATTTTATACAACTTATTGTAGATCTGTCTTAGTCTAGGAGGGAAATGTAACAACAGATATTCATGTAAATAATTGAAATAATGTTTTAATATTTCTTAACATTGGAAAATTTTATTTGTGTGTATATCTGTATATATACAAGTAGATGTGTGTGTGTGTGTGTATATGCATATGTATATATTTTAGAGCTAAAATTAGAAATTTCCCTGGGAAGAAATTAGGACTTAAAATACCATGAGGTTTAATTTGGGGAGATAACATACGTGCAGTGTTGTGTGTTAGCATACAGAACTGTGAATCACATCTACCAATTTTAAAAAATGTATAGTGTCAAATAGAAGCATGATCAGGAGAAAGCAAAATATGCCTTGCACATGGAATTAACCATTGGAATAAAAATAACCTCATATGTCTATGTGTGGCATTCTTAAACTTGGATTTAAGTACTTTTTGCTTCTCTTGTATATTTTAAAATTTCATGTGAAAAAAATGGACAGTCAGATGTGGGAAGACATGTCATTTTAATTTACCAATCTGGGAATCCACAGAAAGAAAGGATATTCATTTAAAGCACTTTTAGTTGTTGTTGTTGTTTTTTTTAAGTCTATGAGAAGACTGTTTTAACAGCTAATAAGTAAATAGGTAAATGATGGTTGTGAGTTTATCTTAATTGTTTTTAAATCCTTAAATTAGATTTGTATTCACTTACATTACCTTTTAAGCATGTCAGTTATACATTTATAACTGTAAACATGTATAACAGTTATACATTGTCACCCAGTTTATCTCACGATTCCATAACTTTATAAGTAGAATGATTTTTTTTTCAACATACCACACACTGTCACTGCTCTCATCAGCTCAGAGTACCATCACAAGCAGTATTCTTTTGCACCTGCTAAAAATAGAACCTGTCTACCTGAGCCACACTTCCAAAGGAAAGCTAATTAAAGCACTCAGTAGGGGCTGGGCCCATGAGCCATGGTCGCTGAGCCTGCGCATCCGGAGCTTGTGCTCCGCAGCGGGAAAGGCCACAACAGTGAGAGGCCCGCGTACCACAAAAAAAAAAAAAAGCACTCAGTAAACAATTTACTTTTTCATTGAGTAAACGGCATGCCCGAATGCCTGTTAATTTCTTTTGCTATTTACTCAGCCTTCTTGAAACTCTGTGGACTTCTTTCATCTGTTATATATCATGTATTTATTCTTTCATTCTTGTTTAATTCATCAACATACTGCAATACATGAGTAACTACTGGAAAAATAACTACTCTCCACTTTAAAAAAAAGTCACATTCATACAGAAGTAATTATGTAAGTATTATCTAAGTATACAAAAATCTTAATAATAGACTTAAAAGACTTAAATAGAAGTGAAGAGTGTCAGCTGAGCCATGCAAAACAAAAGATTGAATGTGTTTTGTGACTTTTATAAAAAGAATCATCCTCTATTTAAAAGCCTTCCTCTTTTATGGGGATCTAATTGACCTAGAGTCAGTTTTCTCATGGCATTGTAATACAGTGTAAAGAGAGATACACTAAATGATGGACACAACATATTTTGATAATATACCTGTCTGAATAATCTAAGACAGGTTTTTTTTTCAAAAAAGCATTTTATGTGCATCCCACACAATGCTACACTAAAAACATCTCCCTCAAGAAAATTTGCAAATGCTTCATATTTAATTTCTCTTAAAGATATGAATTGCATATATTACTTCTATGACAATCCTTTTAATAAAGGACTTTGTTGAACCAAGTATAAAAAAAATTATTTTACCACATAGTCATTTTACTTATTTGGCAGAACTAGTGTTCTAAATGACACATATTGCTCAAGAAATAGTAGTTTAAATACTAAATACATTTTAATTAATACCTTCATTTTCTTTTTTTTTTTTTTTTTTTGCCGTACGCGGGCCTCTCACTGTTGTGGCCTCTCCCGTTGTGGAGCACAGGCTCCGCACGCGCAGGCTCAGCGGCCATGGCTCACGGGCCCAGCCGCTCCGCGGCATGTGGGATCTTCCCGGACCGGGGCACGAACCCGTGTCCCCTGCATCAGCAGGTGGGCTCTCAACCACTGCGCCACCAGGGAAGCCCAGTACCTTCATTTTCTTATTCGTAAAATTCTTTCTTTTGCCTCCAGAGACATAAATGACACCATCTAGGGAAATTTTCCATTAAGGTGTATGACACACACTTCATGTTCAATATGCCCCATGTTGGAGTTGTCATTTTTTTCCTTGTGTCCCTCTTCATGTGTCCCCTGTCAGACTGAAAGGCATCACAGATCCCGAGGGTCATTCTAGACTTCTCTTTCTCTATCACTCGCCCGGAAGCAGTAGCTTTCAACTGTTGTCAATTCTACGTGCTAAAGATATCTGTTCTCTTGCCTCCTTCTTAGTCTTACTGTGAGAGCCTTGTTTGAGCCCTTGTTTATCGTCTTCGCTAATGTGATAGACCATGAATACTTTATTTGGGGAAACTCAGTTTCTCAAATTCATTCTCCTACAAGTTGCCGAATATTTCTGCAGTTTCCTTGTGTATCATGTTCTACTGAATCCCTTAGTCTTTTCTCACTTAGGACTATATTCAGTGCCATGAGCAAAGAATATACTTTCAGTCCTCCATGTGCCTCAATACTTTGCATGTGCCTCAATATTCTCCACCTCCCCACATCTTTCTCTCCTGTCCATTCTTTGAGATTCATCTCAGATACCATTTCCCCTTGACCCCCTGCTTCATGTTCTAATACTCCAGTCAGCCCTCTTACATATCTTGCAGTTGCCTGTTTAGTCGTGTCATCCCATGGGAATGTGACCCTTGGAGCACCGTCGGTGCTATCAAAATGCCAGCATGTGGTAGGTAGTCAATACGTGTTTGTTCAATGAAGGAAAGACAGAATTTAGGGAAATGGCATGTAGAGTAAAAGTCATGCTTTGTGTTAATAGCATCATAATTGTAGTTAGAAGTAGTATGAAACTTGGTTATTTAGTTCTATATTGGCTGCGAGTATTTTTGAAGCCCTCTTAAAAAGTCTTACATACTAATATATATATATCTTTGCATGTGTTCTTAAAGTACAGAAGTATTAGAAGATGAAAATGTAAGAACTTTCTATTTTTTAATTATTTCTTTAAATATTACCGCAATGAGGCCAGCCTAGACCACTCTGTTTACTACTGTAACCTGCCTGGCACCTCCCATAATGCAATGTTTTCTTACCCTGCTCTCTTTTTTCTTTGTCCAGAGCACTTACTACCTTGTAACATAGTATTTCATTTACTAATTTACTATGTTTTAAAAAAATTATGTCTCTGCCTCACTAGATGCAAGGCACAGAGTAGACTCACAAATCCAGGTACTTGGCTTACGGCAGCATACTGTCATGAAATCTTTATACAACCAGTGAATTAGTCCTGTATGGTTACTGCAGATGCAGTACCTGAATAAGGTATACTGGAAAGTTGATTCAGAATGCTAAGATCTGGTCAGACTCATATCTGGTGAGCTGCAAATGTTTTTAACGACTTTCCTACCTCACCTTTTCCCAATATGCTTCATTTCAAAAGGTGAAAAGAAGACACATACACCACATATTTGGAAGAACTTTCTGCATGTAAAGCCTCATTATAAAATTGAGTCCATAAAGGATATTGTATCCTCTGTTATGGCTGAGGGATAAACGAATGAAACTAAGTTTCAAGGAAAAGAGACAATGGGTTGGGTGATCTGTTGAGAGGCAGCATAGCAGAGTTGTCAAGATGGCACCTATACCACCTCCTAGTAGCTCGGTTTTGTCACCTATCAAAGAGGACCTCCCTCATGGGGCTGTTGTGAGGATTAGAAGAGTGGATACCTGTTAAGCTTTAGGAACAGTTCATGACGCTGCACTTGATGAAACTCAGTAAACGATAGTTTTGCTCACTACAGTTGGCAGATCTAGAAGGCCTATGGTACCAAGATACACCTTTTGCTGAATAGACGGGATGAAAATGATTCCTTTCTAAGTGAAGCTTCACTTCTAAAAAGAGTTAAGCTGCTTAATGAAATGTGTTTTTATGTTAAATAGTAAGTGTGAGCCTTTACTGCAAGCTTGAAAGATTATGTCAGGTTATTTTATATAATGCAAAACGTAATGGGCCCTGACTAAAAGAAAATACGTGCATTGCTGTGTGCTTTTATTTGCTATGTCAACAGTGCTTCTATTTTTACTTATTTAATGAGCTTTTCTCTGTGATTGTGGCATATTAATATGAATGCATTCTTTACATATGAAAAGAAGCAAAGTATCTCTAAGATTTGGAAAAGATTTTCATTGGGAGAAGTTATAGCATGGATTTTCTTCAAGCGAGTATATTTGGAAAGCCTTAGAAAATGGCCTATAAATGATTACCAACAAGAATATGTTGACATGAGAAATGCTCACTGAAAATTATGGCTAAACGGCTTAATTCATGTTAGCAATGGGCTGAGATTTTTTTTCTTTCCTCACATTTAAATGAGTTCACATTTTTGTATTTATAGGCTTTATATCATCATGACTTTTTACTAAATGAAGCCCAGTAGCCAGAATTGTTAGAATGATTTATCTTAGTTCTTAAAAAACAAGCGTGTATTTCCTAATTAAAACACTCTGTCATCCTCAGGGAAATTGTAAATATACTTCTTGACAGATACAATGTTATTTAAGTTACACAGAAATAATTATATCATTTGTAGTTATAAAAATGATGTTATATTCTCTATTTAAAAAAATTATATAACATTTAAAGGAAAACTAAATATAGAGTCAATTTTAAAACTGACATTACTCTAAATTCAAGTAGTGCAGTGAAGACTGATTTTTTTTTTTTCCTGCATGGGTGTTAGTTTTCTATTGCTTTGTAACAAGTTGTCACAAACTTGGTAGCTTAAAACAGTACCAGTTTATTAGCTCACAGTTTTGTAGCTCTGAAGTTTGGTATAGTGTGGTTTGGTTCTCAGAGCAGATCTTACAAGACTAAAATCAAGATATTGTTGGGGTGTGTTCCTTTGTGGGGGCTCTGCCGAAGAACCTGCTTCCAAGTTTATTCAGGTTGTTGGCAGAATTCAGTTCTTTGTGGTTGTAGGACTGAGGTCTCTGTTTCCTTGTTGGCTATCCACCGGAGCCACTGTTAGTTCTTGCAGGTTGGTGGCCTTCCTTGTCTTAGGGCTCCCCCACCTTCAAAGCCAGTAACAGAGAATTTCCCTCATGTGGAATCCATCTCACACTTTAAATTTCTGGCTTGAAGAAGGACCCAGGCTCTTCCAAAGGATCACCTGGTTGGATTGAGCCTGACTAGATATCATCTCTTTGGATTTACTCAGAAGTCAACTGATTAATAAACTAATCATTGAGAGATGTCCCATCATATTTATAGTCTCCACCTATACTAAAGGGGAGGGAATTAAATAAGGTGTGTATACCAGAGGGCAGAAATCTTAGGGGTGTGAGATCCATTTTATTTATTTATTATTATTCTTTTCTTTTTTTTTAACATCTTTACTGGAGTATAATTGCTTTACAATGGTGTGTTAGTTTCTGCTTTATAACAAAGTGAATCAGCTATACATATATATATATCCCCATATCTCCTCCCTCTTGATCAATTTTAGAATTCTGCCTAGCAGAACAACTGAATTATTGAACTTAGTAGTAAAGGAGAACACACCTATTTAATTGATTTTTGTCATAGGACATGCATACTTAATTGTACATGGGTACTTCATTGATGCCTGAATGTAAAGCAGAATTAATTTATTTCAGATCCCATTGGAAGGAGAGTGAGTTAGAGCAATACCAGAAGTGATCTTTATGGTGTCATCTCTCCTTTAAAGCCTTCCCCTCCAAAATAGTAATGAGTTGGAGTTCCATGGCGGTCCAATGGTTAAGACTGCACCCTTCCACAGCAGGGGGCATGGGTTCGATCCCTGCTCAGGGAACTAAGATCCTGCATTCTTCACGGTGCGGCCAAAAAAAAAAAAAAAAATATGTAGTGCATTATTCTCTCTATTTGGGATAGTAATGAGAGGGCTTTATGAATATACAGTTTAATGCTTGACCTCATTTTTTAATCTTATCATTAATTTATTAAATGAACCAGATTATATTGGAAATTAGAGTATAGGATTCCCTCTAGGGGAGGAGATGGACCACAGGGTTTAGCAACTAGCTGGCTGTTTGGAAGTGGAAGGTAAACATGACTCCATGGTTTTCATTCTGGAACATTGGGGCAGCGATTGTAAAATCAAGCAAAATTGAAGTTTGTGCATTTACTGGAATGTTGATTTCAGAGGGTAGTTAGATTACTCAGTTCCAGATCTCAGAGGATATTTCAGGGATAACCATCTTGTTTTGGATATCATCAGAATAGAAAAGGTGTCAGAGCATGAAATTAGATTATAATATCAAAGAAGAGAACACAGAAACGCATAGAGGCTGGAGAGCTAGGAAAGGCCACAATCTGTGGGGAAGGAGGAAAGGACGCAAAACATAGCATATTGAGTGCTTAGAGAGAAAGGAAAAAAGAGGGCATTTTGGAAATACAAGGGAAGAGAGATTTTTTTTTTTAGGAAAACAAGTGATTAAGTACCAACAGTATGGTGATAAAATTGATCTCCTAATAGCTGTATTATAAATTGTTACAAATCTTTTTTTAAAAAGGCATATTCAGAGCCAAAGAGCATCTGTATTCTTGGATCTAGTTAATATTCCTTAGGGTTTTACCAGACAAATGATTTAAGAGAAGAAAGGCCCTATGCTTATTGCATCATTTTCTTTAGTAGTAAAAACAAATAAAACCCCCAAACTATAAAGATCTACATTTCCAGCAATAGAGATGGTTATATAAAGAAAACATGGCACATTATAATTTATACAGTCTAGCACTTATTGAGCACCGACCTGGGTGTCAGGTTCTAAGAGCCAGATATACAGAACTACATCAGGATGCATGATTGTTCTCATTCTACAGATGGGATACTGAGAACAGAAAAGTGACTAAGTTCCCGCTGCAATGTAAGTTGGAGAATTAGAGTTTTAACTCAGTCTGGCTCCAAATTGGGAAATCTGAATTTATCTGCAAGATTGCCTTTCAAAATTGATGGAATGTTATGAAACCATTGACATAATAACTGATTGTTATTTGGAGAAATCATATATTTATGAAATAATATTAATTAAAATATGGTTTTGCTCTTATTATAATTTATAAGGCTGGAAAGACCATTCTTAAGTGAAAATAGATGAATTAGAATGGTAGATTTATCTTCATTTTTTCTTGAAATTTTTTGTCTTTAATCTTTTAAAAGTAATTGGAAAGAGAGGCTGTCTATAGCATCATGCTACAAAATCATCGGCTAGAACAGTCATTCTAACTGATATATTTTATTCAGTATGAAGCCAGACAGCTAGAAAGAGCAAATACATCAATATCAAGACCACAGAAGATAAAGAGAAAAAGGAGCTAGCTGTATGTTAGGGTTAAAGCTATTGAGAAGGTGTTGAAGGTCTATGGAAATGAGATTCATGCATTGGCAAGGTACACTAAACAATAGAGCTTTCAAAAGAGGAGAGTAGTTTGTTAGGGAATGAACTGTGGTTGGAAAGTAGCAATGGAGAGTAGGAGATATACAACTCCCCTCACTCCATCACACTCCCATGCAGATATTTTTGGGAATCAGTCTAAGAAAAAAAAAATAATTTTGGAAAAGCTGGCAATTAAGCAGAAGAATAGAGGGAAACGTTATAGAATTAAAACAGGGTTTGCTTGGGGCATATTTAGAGTCCACTAGAATTGCAGACACCTGTTTAGTTCACCTGGTGAGGTACAAGGTTAAGGTCTGGGTATAGATGTGGGTATGTGAGTTTGAGAGTTGGGACAGGTACTTAGATCTGTGATTATTATTTACAGGCACAGCGAAGTGAGGGGGCTGAAAGCAAGAAGTCCAGAGAGTACTAAGTCCAAACTTTCAAAGTAGTTACATTAGTTATAGTAGAGGCATTTCAAGTAGCCACAAACATTTCTAGGTCCAGTACATTTTGCAGGCATAGCCCTGATTCAGGTAAGAATTAATGAAGGAGGTTGGTTAATAACAGTGGTCACGTAAAAAATTGAGGAGGGAGAATATGTTTTGCACAATAAAAACAACATAACTCCTTAAAATATTGAACATTTATCCCTTTCTGCCTTTAATGATTAAAGGACTAAGGATGAGTACAGTCTGTTTCAGAATTGTGTACTTGCTTAAGTATTTGAATTTGGGTAGTATTTTTAAAAGATAAAACTTGGGTATAAAATTGTATTTAATTTTTTACAGCACATACAGTGGGAAATTGAACTTTTAAAATGATAATTTTAGGTGAAACTTTCCATGTGAAGGTATTTCTATTTCTCTGATAAATGTCTTATGATAGATAGAATGATAGGTAGATAAGAAAGTAGAAAGATATGTATACAGGTGGATGCTATAGGCTAGGATAAAAGTTGACATATGTGGTGTGAAAAATGACCAAATAAATATGGACTTAGGATCTAATATACAAAGAAGAGCAAAGGAAAAGAAAATTCATCAGTTTCACTGCTAATAGCGACTTTTGCTTCTTCCTTTTTCAAGTCAATGATTTTTTAGAGATGAGTTTTTTTCTCTCACTCACATGTATACACACCTACATGCACACATGAACTATTTTACTTTATGTAAATTATATTACTTTTAATTTGCCAAAAATATCTGAAAACTATTATAATTTGAAACTTGAGTTCTTTAATATATATAATTTATGTATAGTTTTGTTCATTTGTGAGTTGTGTTGGTCTTCCAATGAATAAGTTTTCTAATGAATTCAACTGGGTATATCTATATATTTGAAAAATCCAAATCAAAACTAAAAGTTATTAATTGTAAAGGTGACTAAGCATTGACTTTTTAATAGATATTTTAGTTATGATTAATTTATATTAAGTCAATTAAATCTCAGTTAAGGCCTAAGTAAAGGAAACATTATTGTACTTTGTGTATTTAACAAATGACAGAAGGGTAGACTTGGGCAAAATGGATTCATGTTGGTCTTGATTGAATATTAAATTTTGTTCTCCACAACACTTAACTCCAGCAGGTGCTAAATGAAATTCACCCAGGCATGACAGTGGTGACGTGAAACTGCTGACATCTAGCTGTGTTTTCTTCCTGTTATGTTGGTCACAGGATAAGTCATAGGTGCATAGGTGCGACACCAATGATAATACAGCTTCTTTAGTAATTCTGGCAAATGTCCACATCCACTTGCAATTAATAGATAGTAAATTTCTTTCTTTTAAGTATTGCTTATATTATTTCTTTTTTTCTTAAGTGGGATGGCTTTTGGTAAGAAATATATTTAATTGATTTCAGTATTGTAAAATACATATGAATGATCATAAAATAAGGTAGTGAATTTTCTTGAAAAAAGAAAGGTACTTCCAAAGAGAATAAAGACTAAGAATTTGACCTGTAAAATAATCCTTGATAACTTTTATTTGTTATAGTTACTGGCTAATATAACTATAGCAGGTGGTATTCACTCAGGATGGGATCTAAATCCTGAAAGAAGGATTCTGGAACATTGACTTAGACTGAAAGAATAAAATCAGGCTACAGTTGATATTAGATTGTTATTTCTTCACTTATAGACAGAATTCCACAGTACTGCAGCACATGGCTACATACATGTATATGATCTGTGAGTATGAGTAAAAAGAAAAAAAACATCAAATTGATCACTTAAATCTATATATATATTGACTACTCTTTTTGTCTTTTAAAATGCAGTGAGTCTGTGTTTGATGCATGTCTTCAAAGTATTTAGGTATATTTACTAACTTTTTGTTTAGTTCTTCAGGCATGAGAATGTGCTAAAAATTCTCAGATAATTTTTAAGTGATTCTAAAAAGCTGGGTAAAGTGATAAATCACACTATTAATAAGCACAGATGTTTGATATATTAGATCATCTTGGTTAAAATAAAGTTAAATATTTTTTCTTACTGTAGCGAATACTCAGAATTTTGAATGTGGTAAGGTACATCCCATAAAGGGATGTTAATACCTTTCTCATACTTATTTTGTTGAATATGTCTAGGGATTTGTGTATGTTATTTGAGACAAACTTCTGGAAATGTTGACCTTGTTAAATTTGTTATATTAAAATTGAATAATAATGACAAAACATACCTATATTTTCCTTTTCTACTTGCATATTTTACTGTTTCATATAAAATGAAGCTGAAATTTTAAATGCTTTGGAAGATTTTAGAAAAAAAGGAATGACATAGCATCTGCCCTCACAAAACTCATAATTCAGTAAAATAGGAAAACCTATAAAATGGCTAATGAAAGTTAGACCATTGTAATTACTGTAGTAGAAGTATGAAAAAAAAGGATCATAAAAATGTAGGAAAATGAGGGTTTTGATGAGCAAAAAAGTATTCTGGCACATATATAATATGATCAAAACTAATTCTTATTATTTCTTATCTTTTATGTTCATCAAACTCACACTAGCTTAAGACATTTACAGATAAATTGGAACTGAAAAATGTGGTTTCTTTTTCAGATTTCCTGTACTGTTACTGTATTTTCTTAGAATGTGTGTTTGAATGAACAAGACTTTGAAATTATAAGGCTCTAAATGTGCCACTCAATGAAGTAAACAATAACCAACTTTAAAAAATAATCTTGGCTCAACAGGGAGATCAGCTCAGTGCTTTGTGACCACCTGGAGGGCTGGGATAGGGAGGGTGGGAGGGAGGGAGACGCAAGAGGGAAGAGATATGGGAACATATGTATATGTATAACTGATTCACTTTGTTATAAAGCAGAAACTAACACACCATTGTAAAGCAATTATACCCCAATAAAGATGTTAAAAAAATATACATATATAAAATTAAAAATAATAATAATAATCTTGGCTCAAAGGCCATAATCCCTTAGATGAGTCTCTGGCATCCATCAGTGCTAAAGTGCATTGATATTCTTGAGATTATAATTTTATTTTTACTAAGTATAGGCAAATAGCCTTCTTTGGAGAAAATGAGGTTTCTCTTTGGGAAGGCCTATGAAGCATTAACTTAATACAGTAAACTGTTTTGTGACTTTATAATAAATAATGATGGTGAGGAAGGATTCCTTGCATTTGGTGTTGCTTAATATTGTGTGACTTAGTCTGTCTTGACTTTTGTATGACAGCATAATTAATATTATGTTGAAGTTTTAGGATTATCATTTTTTTTCTATGACAGTTTGATAAGCAAGAAAGAGCATAAACATGAAGTATTTGTTATGGTTTGGCAAAGTTAGAAACTGACTTGCATTTAATTGAGATTCTAATTTTGAAAAAAATTTCCAGGCTTCCTTTTCTATGTTAAGTACAGATGTATTAAGACAATTATCAGACTCTCATAATTGTTTGTCTCATAAACACTGGAATACCTAATGATTTGTGTATGAATAGCTTTTTTTTTTTTTCCTTAAAAAAATAAGGGTGGCTATTAGAGGTAGTAGGTAGATGATCTTGGAAGGTTTTTCTGGTCAAAATTTTATATTGAGCTTCTTAATATTCTGAGCATTGTTCTAAGCACTTTACTTATTGAGGTATTACTACCTCTATAAGTCCTAAGAAAAATTTGTAATAACAGCAGAAGTAAATTACTAATGTTTTACAATAGAAGTCCCCACCACACAGGGTTTTGTAATTACTTGTGAGGTATGTTAAAAATATGAGTTTCAAATGTAATCAGGCTGTATCTATTGGATCCTCATGATATGCCAGACATTGCATCACCTTCTAACTCTAGCGAATAAAGTAGGCAAGCACCCTCTTGCTCTGGCAGTTCCAATCTATGAGAGAGAGGAATAAAAGTGAATAAATGAGTACAACTAAAACAGGGTGGTTCCCTGAAGGCCTTTTTGAGGTTGGATCATTTTAGGTGAGACCGGTGAGGTGAGACGGGTCAGGGGAATGGGGTAGGGGCGTGCAGGGCAATTCAAACAGAAGAGATGGCCTACGTAAAGGCTCTGAATGTTAGAAAATGCCGGATTGTGATGTTGAATAGAGAGAGCCAAAAAAAAGTGTCATGAGAAGGCACTCTCCAGTTCATAGAGGACTAATACTTGTAAATAACTGTCATACACAAGTAAATTAATGCAAATTGAAGTTTACCCTAGAATTACGTCCTCATTCTAATGTTTTCTGATAGGCTGCTTTGGTGAGTCAAAATAGAAGTATGGTTATTAACTAGAGCAGCAGAAGGTACACTAAATTTGCTCCTTATTTCTAGTGAGCAGAGGATTATTTCTTTCCCTTTCATATTTGTGGTAGTTGCAAATTACTGTAATGCTTTATTTCACCACAAGTAGTTTCTAGAATGCCCATGAAAGTAAGAATGCAAGTATCATTTGTTGCATGTGTCCAGGTGGAAATACATTGAGAAATTATTTTTTGGCGGGATTGTGATTCTCAAAACTCTTATATCTTGGGCTCTTAAGACATCTCAATGCAAGTTAGATATTCCTTCACATTGCAATGCTTCCTTATGCTAAATCTGACATAGTCCTTGAAACCGATGAGTTTTAAAAACAATTTCAAATTAGGTAGTATTTCAGATACAAAGAGAAAAACATAATGAACACCCCATCCAATCTTGTCAAATCTTAATATGTAACCTTATTTGCTTTAGGCAGATATCATATGAGTCCAGGCACAGCACCCTTGATACTCCTCTTTGATTCCATTACCATCCCCCACTTCTCAGAGAAAACTACCATCCTAAATTTGTTATATCTTTTTACCCTAAACAGGGTTTTATATTTTTATTATACATATATGTGATCATAAGCAATATAAAGTATTGTTCTGAACTTTAATTCATGAGGATACATGTATCTTTGGTTCATTCATCTTAACTATTGTATAGATTGGCTTATTGTATGGATGTTTTCTGAATATACCATATAATGTGTACATTCTCTTCGTGATGAACATTTAGTTTGTTTCCAAGTTGAATTTACTCTTAACTTTTATCTTTGTCCATTGGTATATTTTCCTCTTCATTTTTTTCTCTCTTCTTTTGAAAAGGTATTTTTTTAATAGCCTAACCTTATAGACAAACATAAAAATATCTTTTAAATATCTTTTTTTTTTTTGCGGTACGTGGGCCTCTCACTGTTTTGGCCTCTCCCATTGTGGAGCACAGGCTCCAGACGCACAGGCTCAACGGCCATTGCTCACGGGCCCAGCCGCTCCACGGCATGTGGGATCTTCCCGGACCGGGGCACGAACCCGCATCCCCTGCATTAGCAGGCGGACTCTCAACCACTGCGCCACCAGGGAAGCCCTAAATTTCATTTTTATTAATATGTATTGTATTAGTAAAATAGATTGGAATAGATTAAAGTTAGTATATCTTCTCAAAATTAATAATTCCTTTTATAACAATGGTTAAACAAAAAAGAACCATGTGTTATAAACCTATAATGTTTAGAAAGATCCTGTTGGTATGTGTTTCTGAGGATAGCCAATCAATCTTCCTAATTATCACCTTTAAAATTTTTCAATATAATTATAATTTTCAGATTCCTTGGAAAGGTATATTTTAATAGACATTCAGTTTATAAATGCCATATAATTGTATTTATAAGACATTTGATATGTTTAAGAAAATAAAACATGCCTTTTTTAGTATGCAAATTAATAAATGTCTGAGGTTTGTTGAAATAACAGATCTTTTCTTCTGTAAGAAACACCCCACTCATTACTTAGATTATAGAAGCCTGCTATACAGTGCACTATCGGAAGTAATTAATTATTCATCCTGCATGATTAGAAAAATCATAATGAACTATGTTGGGGTTGAATTTAGAAGACACATAACAATGTTTTGTTGTAACAAAACTTTCCCCTCTACTTCTTAAAGTTGTGAATTCAGTTCTTAGAACTGTTTCAGGTCGACTTGTTTGCTTGATTAAAATCACATTGTTCTTTTATTTCTGAGTCACAAAAACTGGTGACATTATCTTCTCAGGAAAAAAGTGGGTTTATTTGAGTTTAATCTTCTATCAGTGAAATACTTAGATGTCTGCTAAGAAATGTTAGACTTCAGGTTAGTTCTGGGAAGGATGATACCTAAATAAACAAACTTGAAATTTTTTGGAGTGTGAGGTAGGATTGCCTCGTGATTGGCAAAGTTAAGTTTAGAAGATTTATTCTTAGAAGCAACAGATTTCAGCCATTGCCGCATTGAAATGTCACAGGTTCTTATGCCAAAAGTAAAACGTATCATTCAAATTTTCCTTCACTTCCACATGTACTAGTTAAGTACCATCCATCAACAGTGTGCCAATTAGTGGCCTTTGTCTGTATTGATAATTATGTTTTCAATTTAAAGGTATATTTGTATACAATTGTATTCTGTCTTGTGATTCAGAGTTCCAAAGGAAATTTAAGTATGGTATTTAACATTACATAACACTCATGAACAATTCTGTCATTTTATGTGGGGAGTAACTAACATCATAGAATTTCTTAATGACAAAAGTAATCATCAAGGAAATAAACCATTAAGTTGAGGAAAGATTTGTCAGTGGATGTAATTTAAACTAAACCAAAGCTGTCAAACCAAAGAGAGCTGAAAAATATGAAATTTTTTAAATTTATGAAAGCAAAATTAATATTTTAGCTAGAGATAAAAAAATTCCTGAGTTTTATAAGTAACAAATCTGTATAGTTTTCAATAAGAAATGTATTCATTGTATATTGATTATGTGCTTACTTTATGACAATTGCTTTACGAGGCATAATTTAAATTATTATGATATAAGGTGAGTATTGCTATTTCAGTTGTAGAATGTCAGAGATTTTTAATTAACTTGCTTTATATCATAAAATGGCAGAAGTAGAATTCAAACCCAGATCTTTCCAATTCCAAAGTCTCTATCTTTATGATTTCCTTAATTGAGTGCTCTGTGTATTTGTAGGGTGGGGCAGAGAGGCAGGAGAAAGTTATATAAAATATCAGAAACTGACTATTCAAATAAAATGCAGTATTTGATTCTTGAGCCAAATCCCACAAGTAATTTGTGTTGAGTAGGTGGATGGATGGGGTTTGGAATATTAATAAATTTTTGCAGTTACGATTTTTTTCAATCATGTAGGTAAATGTATGCCTCTTATTTGTTCAAGGTCATAAAATATGTAAATAATTCCATTGTCAAGTCTGATCCTAAGAGCATTTTAGAATCTACAGCCGTATATAGCTAATAGCCTGATTACCCAAAGACACAGCAGGTAATATCTGCTAAATAGATTTATTTATTTATTACATTTATTTATTGTTATTATGTATTTTTTTGCTTTAGTTCATGCTGAAATTGGTTGAGCTTTAGCACACCTAAAACATTTTCTTTTACTGTCTTATTCACATTTCACAGTTCAAAGAATTAAGAATGACAAGTGTCATTTGTGGTTTTAATGGCCAGGTGATTCTGGTTGTTTTTTTTCCTTGAGACCTTAAAAAAAGAGCCACTTAGTTCACATTCTAATGTACTTTAATTCCTAAGGTTATACGTCAGTCCTGTGTGAATTTAATGTGTAGATTTTAGTTAGACTATCTCATGTAAAAGTCAAGACATCAGTAATAGATACTTACATAATGTTATATAAAACTACCCTTTATTCCTTGAGTGCTAAGCAAAGTAGAATGTGGCTTTGGTATATTTTAAATGAAAAACATTTTAAAAGAAAATTCATTCTTGAGAGCAAATTATTGAACATTATGACTCCCCAAATGTGGGACTAAGGTATATATGTCATTTTAAATGGGAGCGTAAATTTATAATCTTATAATAAGAAAAAATACTGCTGAGGGTCTTATGTGGTAACAGAATATACCGTGAGGTTAATGCCAGCGATGAGACAGATGACTCCTAGGCTCCTTTTCGGAAGTGACATCTGAACCAAGCACAGATACCAGCTTTTCTCCCTCTCAGCCTTCATAGTGCTGTGTGCTGCGTCAATGACTTGATTACATTTTCAAGATTGACTCTTTGGTATTTACTGCAGAAACATACCTAATTCTGTAACATGCACTCTTGAGAAGCTCTCAGTCCTTCCTTAAGTACATACACACATTTAATCTCTGAGGTACCCTCACACCTCGCATATTCCCTCCATTGCAGAATTCTGCTCGTCTTGAACAGAGATGTGATTCAGCTCAGAAATAGAAGAACAGTGATGGTTCTTAATAAAAACGTGAATTTTTTGTCCAGATGGGAACTTTGCTTATCACTGATTTTAGAAAAGAGTCTGATGCTTTCCATGGAACCTTTCTATTTTCTTAGCAATGGTCAGGAGGCCGTTAATTCCCTCAAACACTGACAGTTACATAAAAGAGGGAAAAGCACATCTTCCTCCTGTTTTTCTACTTTTGTGGCCACACAACCAAGCAAAAATCACCATACTCTATGAAAGATAGCTTATTACTTAAAATAAATGGTAATAGAATGTTAAATATGAAACTTAATTGTATGTGTGCCTTTCTTGTGGAGTAGAAGAGAGGAGGGTTTCTCAAGTAACTTCTGGATGTAGCGTTAAAGTCTAAATATAGCTTCATCATTGTCTCGCCAGGTGTCTATAACCACACCTGACTGGCATTTTTGTCTTCTAAATTCTGCTTCAGTGACATTCTTACATCCTGCCATACAGTAGCCTCTCCCATACCAGAATATAAACTCTGTAGGGAGAAGAGCCTTGATATTTTTCCCTTTTTTCTTTTTTTAATCCTAGGAAGAACAGGAGTAGACTTCTTATTTTAAAGAATAGACACTCTATTCATGCTGTTGAAATAAACCAAAGTGAAACCTGTGTGTGTCACCAAGGGTTCGAAAATAAGCATAGGGCTTTGTTAAGCCACAGCTGTAGTGTCCTTGACACCATGATGTCAATATGTATGAACACAACCCCACCATCCTCATCCCTCACCTTCAGAGTTCAGTTGCATTGAACTTCAGGGACCTGCTTTGGATGCCCAGCATTGTAAACACTGGTCAACATCCTTCAGCCTCCTTGCCACAGGAGATATAAGTGTGTAATGTATAGGATAGTCAAATAGAAAAAGAAAAGAAAGAGATGGAGAGATTGATTAAAATAAAAACTGAGGTTTTCTCTCTTTCGTGGCAAAAGAGTTTTTAAACTAACGTAATTGTGTCCATTTTAGTTGTACAGTCAAAGAAGAAAGAATGTCTCAGAAAGATCTAGACATGCTTTTAAAAAACTTCCAGCTATTTAGTATTAATTATCATCACTGCAGAGTTAAGTCAGTTGTCCACTGTTGCACAGTGCAACCTCAACACAATTGTATTGAGTAATCTTGACGTAAATCAAAATATTGAGAAACGGAACTTAGATCAACTCGTCCAACATTTAATCTTTCCTTCTGTTATTGTGCTCCTTCCTTCTTCAGAGTGGAAATCTGAAGAGTATAGATGGTTGTAAATGAAGAAGGCCCTACTTTTATCTCAAGATTATCTTGATTGAGCTCAAACTGTGATACCTATGTAATGATCTGCCTGTGTTCCTTTGATTAGTTGTACTGATCCCATATGGCCCTCCTCTCTAGACATCCAAGTGAGAAAGGACATCCTTCTCTGGTTCTCTTTGAATCCTGTAGAACACTGGAAACTTTTTCTCATGGTTATGGTAAAGCTTCTGTGTAATTAATCTTGCCTTCTATCCTTGTAGCAGGATTTGCTCTGGGAAATGATGAGCTGAAGCTCAAAGCTAGAGTTACAAAGGCATGGGGTTTAGTTCCTCAACGAAAGGATAATTCAGTTGGTGTAAAGGTTATGTTATATATGAGAAATTCATATATTCTAAATATCATGTATTTACATATATAAATAAAACCATAAATTAAATAAACAATATTATTTAATATAATAAGTGTAGTAGATTTTAGTCTAGAGTGTGTAGCTTGAAAAAGATAGTATGCTTTCTAATAAACTGCCCTAAAATGGCTTTAGCACGTTGACAGTAGTATTTTCTCTACCAGTTTATGGATTTAGTGTCAATAGTAGAAGAAGGAGGAAGAATGGTTGGAAGTGCTTTATGGAGAGTATATAACTTTTTAGATCTATGTTTAAATCAATATATATCTAAAATGTATGTAATCCTAGCAGATTTGCAAGTACATTATACATAAAGAGAGTAACCACCATTGTACTCTGGTTCTGTGAGTTCAGCGTTTTTAGATTCCATATATAGTTATCACATTGTACACCTTAAATATACACAATATTTATTTATAAGTTCTACCTCAGTAAGGCTAGAAAAATTAATAAATATTAATAAAAAGAAAGTAAACAAATTTCTTTTGACTGTAAGTTGCAACATATTGTTTGCTGCTTCTTCTACGTTGTTTCTTTATCCAATTATTTTTTTCCTTTCATAATCCTTGTTTGGAGCCTTCCTGCCTCCAGCCGGCTTTCTTGACACTCCCCTTGCCTTTAATACCTTGTTGGCTCTGGTCACCTCTACTGTCCCTCCTACCCTTCCCTCATCATGCTGCCCTCAGAGCAAAGCATTGCTAGTAAACATTCAGTGGCTTTCCTTTGTAGAAGAGAGTTGAAATTTCTTAGCGTGATATGTTAAATCCATTAAATTTGTATTTAATTTCTATGCTTAGCATTTTTGTAAGCTATTCAACTGATCTAATTTGTCATTCCAACCTTCCAGATGTACTTCCTGGCCTTCAAATGTGTCTTGTGCTTAACCATCCCAAGGCCTTTGTTCACACTCTTCTTGATGTCACAAATCCCTTCTTTACTATGTAAATTCTATTTATCCTTCAAGACCCAACTTGAATACCTCTTCTTCTGTGCAATGATTGCTGACTAGCGCAGCTCATCATTGCCTTTTCCTGTGCTGATCTCCTATAATCCATGTCACCCAAGAGACATAGCATATCAAGTCAGCAACAAAGGAAGGTGACGTGTTTACTGAAACATGAGAGAATGTTTCCTCCTGAATATAAAAGAAAACTTGGTCAGGGAAGGTTACTGTCTTAGTAAGAGAATGCAGAAAGATGATCACAGAGAAGAATGCAGGACATGCAGATGCTTTTATGGACATATGCTAAGGCAAACAGTAGGAGCAGTTGTTTGGGACTGTTATTTATTTCTTTTATATATGCCATCCAAAATTCTAATATTCAAAGATGTTCTACTGATACATAAAGTTTAGGATTCACTGTTATGACCTACGGTTGTCACTTTTGCTAGACTGTAACCTTGGAAGGCGAGAATTCAGCTTTCCCTTGATGTCTGACGCAAGGCTTTATGTGTAGCACATGCTTAATTAATTTCTATTTTAGTAATTTGATTACTAACAATGCACTAATTTATACGGTTGGTTGTATGTGGTGCTTCTTAAAGAGTGTAACTTCTACGTTCACTCTGTAGTATTTATCGAAAAGGATGGTATTTCTTCCCCAAATTAGAAATCTGTTTGTAAAGAAATTATTTCCAGGGGTGGATATTAATGATCTTTTTTGTGATTATCTTAGTTATTGAATTAGTAAACACCCGGAGAAGCTTTGATCCTCTAAACAATTTAGGTCATGGCATGTCCATAACCCCCCTGAAATTAGAATGATGTTTTTGACATCCATATGTGGTATATGGAGAGAGACACTTCCCTTAGCTGAATAAACCTAACCTGTCTGGCTTGTATTTACTTATACAAATACCTTCATTCATTTCTTTAATAACAATGTGGAGTTATGAGGCCATCTAGAAGAGCTCTTATTAATATTTATTTCATCTTTTTCATATTATGATTTTATCAGCAAACAATATTAATCTAAGTGTCATTTATTATAAATACTGAGAGTGGGGGAAAGAAAATATGTTCGTCAAGCATTGAATAGTCAGAGTCTTGGAGAACTTTTTATTTGTTAAACAAAGAAGAATCTCTTCCACATCTTGTAGAGCATAGCATGGATAGTGAAGATGTTCAGCTTTTCCTGTTATGGCAGACCAGTTGTCAAAAGATGATCATGCTTGTGAAGTTTTGTTAATTGAAGTTTAAGCATATTTTTTTTACAAGGACAATTTGCTCTGTTCCACAGTTTTCTAAAGCAGTTTAAGGGGGTTGCAATGTAGAAATGTGAAATGTATTATTTAGACCCGAGTCCATTTAGCCATGTGTATTCTAGGCCACAGTTTATAAAACATGGTGGTGAAAAAAACCAGAGGGGTGAGCACTTTAATCCATGAAAAAGAATATTATATATAGCAAAACTAACCAGACCTGTGAATTTACCTTTGGAAGTTTATTTACTTTTATTTACCTTGCTGCTTTACTTTTATTCCTTTAAAATAGTGACAGTGTAAGTCAAATTAGAGGATACTGACGTGCTGAATTTCATTGCCGATCTTGCCCTCTTTTTCCATCATAGGAGATGTGCAGTCATAGCCGACGCACATAGCATGTATACCTTGTGCACTGATCTCTAAGCTCGTCACATGTATTAGATCTTTTAACTCTTACACAACCCTTTGAGGTACATGGTATCATTACTCCCATTTTAAAGATGAGAAAACTGAGTTAAAGTGTTAATAACTAACTTGTACAGGTCACTCAACTAGTAATTTTCAGAGCCAGGGTTTAACTCCAACCACTTTCCGATACTAACTCAAACAGTGACTAAATTTCTGCAGTGCAGAATGTGAACCTGGGGTTGAGAATGTTTGTTTTACATTAGTTGTATTAGTTTAATCATCAGCAAAAAAAAATGGAGATGCCAATCATATCAGCAAGCACTCCAGAGAGATAGTATGTGTGAGGGTCATGTTAGTTCCGATATAGGAAAGCACTCTAAAACTTGTGAAGTGCGAATCATAGTCTTTTCATGTATTAAGAATGTCGGAAGTCTGAGAGGATAGAGTTAGGAAGTTTAAGATACATTCAATACCATTACTTTTTTTTTAAACAAATGTATCTGGGATGGAAGTGATATAGAGCCCCTGGCATTTAATGATAGGGTGCGCATTGTTTATGGAGAGTAGATTTATTTGAGGATTTTATAACCAGAATCTGATACAGAAGAATCTACATTCTTTTCGAACAGCAAGGAAACATATTCTAAGATATATCATATCATGGGTCATAAAACAAACCTCAACAAATCTAGAGGAATTAAATATATAAAGTATGTTCTCAAACCACGTGGAAACAAACTAGCAATTAGTAACAAAAAGATATAAGAAAAATCTCCAACACTTTGAGATGAACAGTGCACATCTAAATAATGCGTGCGTCAAAGTGGAAGCCTTAAAGAAAATAAAAAAAAATACATGGTACTGAATGAATATGAAAATATATCAACATTTGTGGAGCTCACCTGAGAAGGGCATTTATAGCACTGAATGCATACATTAAAAAAAAAAAAAGTCCAAGTGGGTCTCAGATCAGATTAATAATCTAAGCTCACACCTCAAGAACCCAGAAAAGTAGAGCAAAATAAACCCAAAACAAGAATAAGGAAAGAAAGAAAAAAGAACAGAAATCAATGAAATTGAAGATAGAAAAAATAGAGAAAATGAAACCAAGACCTGTTTCTTTGAAAAGTTCATCAAAATTGACAAACTTTTAGCAAGACTGACAAAGAAAAGAGAAAAGACACAAAATGTTGATATAAGTAATGAAACAGGGGATATCAGTACAAATCCTGCAGACATCAAAAAAGAGAATAAGGGAATGATGCAAACAACTTCATACACATAAACTTGACAACACTGACAGAACAGATTAATTCCTTGAAGAACACAAACTAGCATAACTCATTTGATATAAAAGAACTTGAATAGCTGTGTAACTGTTAAGGAAAATGAATTTTGTAATTTTGAAATGTCCAAAACAGGAAATCTCCAAGTCCAGATGGTTTCTCTGGAGAACTTGAAGAAGAATTAACACCAATTCTACACAGTCTTCTCCAGAAAATAGAAAAGGAGGGAGTGCTTGGCAGTTCATTTTGTGAAGTTAGTATACCCTGATACCAAAACAGTACAAAGACAGTAGAAGAAAATAAAATTACAGACCAGTATACCTCATTAATATAGACACTAAAATGCTTAACAAATACATTAGCAAAAACAATTCAGCCATATATAAAAAGAAATTATACCATCTGTAAAACATTTGACAGTTTCTTAATAAACTAAACATGTAAAAAAAAAAAAACTAAACATGTAACTACTATATAACCCAACAGTTGCACTCTTGGGCCCTTAGTACCAAAAAAAATGAAGACATATTCATACAAATATCTGTACACAAATGTTTATAGCATCATTTTTTCATAATAGCCCCAAACTGGAAACAACCCAGATGTTCTTCAGTGGGTAAATGGCTAAACAAACCATGGTACATTCATAGCATGGAATACTCAGAAAACACCACCAGCAAAAACCCCAAACGTGATACACACAACAACCTGAATGCACCTCCAGAGAATTATGTGGAAAAAAAAATCCCCAAAGGTTGCATATTGTATGATTCCATTCATATAACGTTCTTGAAATGTCAGGTTACATAAATGGAGAACAGATCCATATTTGAATGGATTTGAGCATCCAGAACATTAGCCTGAGAACGTGACCTGGGCTCACTTTGAATGCTGTCAGTAAATTTGGGAATTAACTTTTTGGATTGGTCCTAGGCTAAGTGGTAAAATAGATAAATTCTATATTTGATGCTGCCCCACCTCCCTTTTTCTGGGCTTTTCCTTGTCCTCTTTCCTATTGTCTGTTTTTTTCCCAACCCCATGAGTCTTGGATCTCAAGTGGTTGCCAACTCCAAGCCATATGTGAATTAGGGATAATGGCTTATGGTGTTTTATCTTCCTGTGTGTTCAGGTTTAGTTGACAATCTCTCAAGACTGAAAAGCTTTCAGGATTTTAATGGCAGATAATGAAGAGGACATTTTGTTCAGGACGCCCCTGTGGTGACTCAAATCATGTTATAGATGCAGCTGCCGACTCTGGGGCATCCACAGTTATTCCTGACTTAGTGCTTTCCACATATTGCGTCAGAGTTTTCTAAGTGAAAAATTTTTTAATGAATACACTGCTTTTTTCCCCCACCCAAAGGTAATATTCAATAGTCATATTAAACTCAGGTGGGGAACAGGCACATTTTTAACAAACAAGTAAGAAATAAAAGAAATTTGAAAGTGACAACCTCCATATTACTTCCTTACTGTTACAATTCGGGTGGTAACTCCCGAGTGATGTTTCATCATAGCACGTAGAAAATTCTGTCAATTAAGTACATTTTTTGTAGTTGTTTTCTTCACTGAACCAAAAGCATTTGTTTTAATATGACACATGATTACAATCTTCCCGGTAAAATCTTTTTAAAGAATTTGGTAGTACAATTGAATGGCCTTATTTCTTATATCATTGAAACACACATTTTTCTTTCAAGCTCTGGCCTTGTTTTTCAAAATGCAAAATCAATTGAATATTTGTTACAAGCAAATCCAAAATCTGTATCAGTAAGTGAGGGAAAAAAGAGGAGAAATTTTGGAGCAATTCCTTCCCAAGTCTGTTTAGCAGAAAACGCATACAGAGTGGCAGCTGATTAGAGGTTTTAGCTCTTGCAATCACTTGAGTCCTTACTTGTGAGATTACACCATTCTTACTCAGTAATTCTCCTAAGCCCTCATAAAAGTGGCACAGTACTAGGGAAAAAAGTCCATTTTCTTCAATTGGCTAAAGAGAATGATTCTATTTTCCGTTGCTATTTTTGTCTCATCATTCCTTTGATACTTTTTAATGAGTGTTGTTTTCTAGTCATTCAGTTGGCAAGTTATTTTCTAGCTTTCAGACATGATTTGACATTAGAAAGATGAACATTTTCTTTCTTTTTTAAATTTGTTTATCATTATTTAGTGGTGAGTACTACATGTATATATGCATACACTTGAAGTCTTTTCAGAAGCAAGGTTCTATATATTTTTTTAAAAGTCTGTTTTCTAGGAAACTAAAATGAGTTAATTGAATCAGCATATTTCATTGCTCATCAAAACATCATTTAGGCGACTTACATTATATAAAGATTGTTTCTCTAATTGGAACAAAAAAGTACTGTGTACATAAATTTCTCTCTCAGAAACTAAAATCTGTCTGCAATCCCACTCCTGTGAAAGATGGGTGACAATGATAGGAGGGTATAATATTTTGAATTTAGCACAGGCTTAATACAACTTTTATTTATTTACTTGGAAAAAAGGATATTTCCCTGAAAGTATAACTAAATATTCCAATTTCAAGTTTATCAGAAAATATGTAAATTTTTAACGTAGCTTTCAGAATGTTTTAGTCTTACAAACAAAAATAATAGGGCTTCCCTGGTGGCGCAGTGGTTGAGAGTCCGCCTGCCGATGCAGGGGACACGGGGTCGTGCCCCGCTCCGGGAAGATCCCGTATGCCGCGGAGCGGCTGGGCCCGTGAGCCATGGCCGCTGAGCCTGCGCGTCCGGAGCCTGTGCTCCGCAATGGGAGAGGCCACAACAGTGAGAGGCCCGCGTACTGCTAAAAAAAAAAAAAAAAAAAAAAAAGTCAATTTGTAGGTTCTCTTGGTTCCTCCGGAAACGCATGTCTTTCCTTTGTACCCATCACAGGGCCTTGTGTGTTATTAAATTATGAGATTTTAGATCTGGGAAAAGACCTTAATGAAAAGCAAGTTCCTTTAATATTGAGGAAGCTGAGATTAACAGATCTTAAGCAGTATGCCTGGTTCACACAGATTAATGTAGAACTCCTGATTTGAAGCTGATGACATTTTGTGTGAATGCAGAATGTTTATTGTTGGTGGAAAACTTTTTGGAATGCTGTCATGCTAGTACCTTCCTAATTGATGCTGTGTTTGAGGGGAATTAAACTTCTGTTGTTTTGGAGGGACAAATAAATGTCACCTTTTATTTACTTTTTTACTTCCTGGATTTCTAGCTCTACATAGTTTAAAATGTTTATGTCTTTAGCACACATCAACCAATAAATCACATTAGTTTGCATAGCTAGTATCTATGGTTTTATGAGTGAAGGTTAAACTTGTTGACTTCTACTTTCTTTGTTAATTTGGGAAAGTTAGTTGCATGTTCTACATGAGCACAAACTACAGAATATTCATGAGCTGAAAGAACTACCGAATTTAGTGAAGTCTCCGTACTCTGTAATCCTGACAAAGCGAGGATAGGTGTTTTGGAAGCCTAGGGGGCCTTGGGGCAAGCCGGGGTAGATGAGTGATGTGCTGTGGGACCATGGCACACCAGGTTCTGCCTCAGTGACCTCAGGTCATGAGTACCGAAGCTTCCTGTCCTGCCTGTCTGTTCCTGCCAGTGGTGATTGCACTGGCTGCTGTAGTGAACAATGTCGAATCCTTTCAAGTAAGTGGACGGATGGATGTATTAAATACTGAGCAGAGAGTTTGACAATTACTAGGTGTCATGGTCAGCAAAATTGTATGGCAGAAAATGAGGGTGAAGCATTATCTATAATAGTGTGTGGTTTGAGTCCTGAGCCAAGGGGGCATTTCCAGAGAGGTGACAGCCGAAATGGGTTTAATGAGTTAATAGATATTTCTCTCAGAAAAGGGAAGGACCACCATTTCACTCAGCTGAAAAAAAGTACAAACTGATGGGGCATGAGAGCGCACGATATGTTCTAGAATATGCAGGTATTTTAGGAAGACGGGAGAAATGTTGTCGAGGTGTGGAAGTGGAGAGAGAAAGCTGGTGAGTTAGAAAAAGTAGCCTCAAAAATGGCAGAGCGGAAATCAGGCAGTCCTGAAGGCTTTAGCACCTGTAAATCTCTCCACTCTGAGTGTGTAATCCAAAATAAATGTAATATTATCCTTTCGATAAAACATAAAACTTACCTATATACTGAAATGATGGTAGGTTCTTGCCAGATTTTGGTTGTAGACTGTTAGACAATTTACTCAAAGCTGAACTTGACTCATTTTCTCACACATGCTTGGTCTTCTGGTGTGTCATACAGTTCTATTGAAGGAACTTATAAACCATAATAAGGATTTTGATTTTATCCTGAAGAAATTGGCGTGATATTGAAGAATTTTTCAGTAGTGGTTTTTGATCAGTTTTGCTTTTTCAATAGCTTGTCTTGTCAGCATTGTGGAGAGTAGCCAGGAGGAGATTGAGATAAGGTAGGGAGGGACCTTTTGAGGGAGGCAACAGACTTCCTCTGTGGTAAGTAAGGACATCTCCACCCAGGCAGGGTCCACCCAGGCAGGGTCAGTGGTGATGGAAAAGAGGAAAAAGGACCTGAGAGGTATTCATGAGGCCGGAAGTGCAGAATGTCCTGACCAATGGAAGCTGAGGGTAAGAGAGAGGGAAGAGTCACGACCAGGTCTGTATTCAGCGTGGGAGAAAAATGATGAATCAGTGGCGGGGGGAAGGGCAGTGAGTGCTTGTGGAATATGCTGGTGGAATTAATCCACCGGTGCTTGAATATACTCCTCTGCTGACATAAATCTGGAAACATGGACAGTTGAAACAATGGAGTGAACAAGGTATGGTGTTAAAAGCGAAGAGGATCTTTTCTCCCAGCTCTTTATTGGGGCTTCAGGGACTTTTTTTTTTTTTTTTTTTTTTTTTTGCGGTACGTGGGCCTCTCACTGTTGTGGCCTCTCCCGTTGCGGAGCACAGGCTCCAGACGCGCAGGCTCAGCTGCGATGGCTCATGGGCCCAGCCTCTCCGCGGCACGTGAGATCTTCCCGGAGCGGGGCACGAACCCGTGTACCCTGCATCGGCAGGCGGACTCTCAACCACTGCGCCACCAGGGAAGTCCTCCCATTAAGTTTTGAAAGCTCTTGTTTTTTTGTTTTTTATTTATACTTTTTATTTTATTTTTTTTACATCTTTATTGGAGTATAATTGCTTTACAATGGTGTGTTAAGTTTCTGCTTTATAACATAGTGAATCAGTTATACATATACATATGTTCCCGTATCTCTTCCCTCTTGCGTCTCCCTCCCTCCCACCCTCCCTATCGCACCCCTCTAGACAGTCACAAAGCACCGGAAAGCTCTTGTCTTTTTCGTCTTACCTGTTCTACCTCAAACATTTCCCCCTGTTGGATCTCATGAGCTTCTGTTTTTCAGATAAATCTTTTTATCAGATGTTGGCTTCATATGAAAAACAGTAATCCATTTGTGGGACAGAGTGATCCAGGTACAATTTGATTCCATGAACTGGAATCTACTGAAATCAGAACAAAAAGGAAGAACTTCTCCCGGTGCTAGCAAATAAGTGTTTTTCATCTGATTGAAACTTTATCTAGACTTGGTTGTCTTTTTTGGTTAAAAAAAAAAAAAATGCATCTCTTCCTTGTGCATTTTTTTCCAGGAGAGTGCTAATGAGTATTTCTTCTTTTAAAAATTATATTGAAGTATAGTTGATTTACAATGTTGTGTTGAATTTCTGCTGTATAGCAAAGTGACTCAGTTATGCATACATATTTTATATTTATTCTTCATATTCCTTTTCATTATAGTTTATCACAGGATATTGAATATAGTTCCCTGTGCTCTACAGTAGGGCCTTGTTGTTTATCCATTCTCTATATCATAGTTTGCATCTGCTAACCCCAAACTCCTGATCCTTCCCCCGCACCATCCGCCCTCCCCATCCTTATGCATTTTTATCTGTAGTTAGAGTTATTAGTTGTTTTTGTTTTTATAACTTGGCATTGAGTCTGGAACCAGCCTCCACACTTGCATTTTTTTGATGGTGAAACCACTCACAAAGCCAAACAACAGTAACAATGGCCAGGAATCGGGCATGAGTCCAGGGAAAGAGATGGCTGATTTGAAGAGCAAGAGTTAGGGAACACTCACAAATTCATACTGGCCCCTTTGAAATTGAATCCTCTTATTAATGACTGAGAGACAGCCTTTGCCCCTTCTTCCAGTGACCTCTTTCTCACACAAGGTGGACAAGAGAAATGATATCAATAGAGTAGCAGAGCTGGGGAGAAGTGGCAACCATTATTAAAAGGCAGCAGGACCCTATAATGTAAATGTTAATGCTACTTCTTTGTTATATTCTGTATATGAGATTCTATAAAATGGCCTCCTATGTGCAGAATATAATCAATCATATTTTAGTCCAAAAGGAGGAATATTAGACATTTTTGAAACCACGTAGCCTTATGACACACACATGCATGCACACATGTCAATGTACTTTTAATTTTAAAATTGTTATACTTTTAAATTGTTTAAAGCAGGGTATCATGTTCTAGATATAGAAACAGTGCATAAAGGTATCTTGAGAGAAACTACTCTTTTCTAGTCTACACTATATTTTATCTAGACTAGATACAGATTGGAGAGCTGATTATTAAATAGCTCTTTAACCATAAGAAATTCACGTTCCCCAGTTGTTATTCATTGATGAACAGAGGATTAGAAATATAAGAGGGTTTTGTTTTTTATTTACTTTTTTGTTCATTTGGTTTTGTTTTATTTTTTGACCGGAGGAATGCAAATATTTTACATAAAGATTCTAAAAAGTAAATTTCTCCACCATTCACCTTTTGAAGGATTATTCCTTGGATAAGCCAACTGCATGGCAGGGATAAATCAGAAGGATACAAGGATCTGTAGATATTTCAGTATGAACTTGTATAGGAGACTTATGAAAATTTTTATAGAAGTCTGAGAAAAGCTAGTTTAGAAGTGGTCTGGAGAGTCACACTGAAGTAATGCAATCTTAGTGGTATCTTATACTAGATATTAATTTAAAAAATTCAGGTCCTATAAACATTTTAATGTTTATAGCAAAACTATGGTTATGATACATTCAAAATTATATCTGAGAGTTAAAAAGAGTTTTCTATTCAAAAAATTTCAACCAACTTTTCCTGTTTTTCACTTCTCTTATCTCCCTATAAACTATACAAGATGTGTCCAAAAAATCCCTTGGATATATTACATGTGTTTATTTACAGGACATAAATTAGGCTTTTTTGTGTTAACATTTATAATTATTAAAATTTCCTAATTCAATCAAAAGTTTATATATGCATATACACATACATACATATGTATTAGAACGATTTCCCAATACTCTCTTTTGATATACCAGATTTTAACTTGGTGTTACAGAGAGGAAATCATGGTGACTTACTCTTTTGACATGCAGGGTTTAAAAATGCATTAAAGTCTAATGATTATTTCAAAGTAATAAACTGCTTGGATTCTATCAGTCCTTAATATCATTTAATTTACTCTTGACAGAAACAGCATTTGTCATGTTTTATCATCCATGGATTTTGCTATTTGTTATATTTTCTACAGTCATTTTATATTAAAAAATGTGTGGAATGTAGTTTAGAGCTCAGGCTTCTTTGGGTGGAACAAAAGATCAGCTCAACTAGGTGGGACCTGTTAGAATTGAAGGGAGACCTGGTATCATCGAGGCTCAGAAATGGAACCAACAGCATCGGAGCCTGACTGGCTCCTCTCCCAAATCCATCAAGTTAGTACCTGACAGAGAGCAAAAAGTGTAGCCATTAAAACTCTGGCTTTTGCGGAGCGACTGGGCGCGTGAGCCATGGCCTCTGAGCCTGCGCGTCCGGAGCCTGTGCTCCGCAACGGGAGAGGCCTCTAAAAAAAACTCTGGCTTTTATTTCAGAAAAGCTCTTGATACTACCTGACACTCACACTTGATGATATCTTTCAACCTTTACTTGTCTTTTCAAAGTATTTTTTAGTTTTAATGGAAAAATGAATGGTATATTGATTTGTTTGGTAATCTCTTTTCCAAAGAAGTATATTTTGTTAAATACCTGTAATTTTGGTAAGGGTCTCTAATGGGCTCAAAATATCAACTTGGTGACATGATCACCGAGCCATTTCAGATGCAACCTCTTCAACTGTTTATTGGATTGATTCTATCTACTAGGGAGCCCTTAGATTTTTCTCTTTCATTTCTTTAGGAAATATTCTGTGATCACCTTATTAAAGTAACTCATCAGATATTTGGTTATAGTTAAAGCTATAAGGTATGAAAGTATTATTCTTTCATTAGTTGCACATGTCCCCTGTCTTTTTCCTGTGAATACGCAAATGGCAGATGTCAAATTGGGAGGAAGTATGTGTTTCAGACAGTTCTTAGATTGATCAAGTACATTCTTTTACCCCAAATAGGTGCTGATTTTTGTGTGTGATGCATCACCTTTTGTTAGTTGCTTTAAGGTTTTCAAATACCTAGTGACAGTTCATCTAATTTCCCCACATTGGCCTATACCGTTAAGCACTTAAATAAAAAAAAAAATTGATAACTCGTTGCTCCATCAAGTTTCCCCATGAAAAGGTCTCTTTTAGAATTTTTAAATTGCTTATGTGGCTCAGATCGATGGTCACTGTTGTGTTCTTTGACCATCATTCTACATCTTGGAAGTGTCCACCCAGCTTATCTAGGCATCTTATGTGGGCCTACTTGCATGTAATTGGGCCTAATTCTTACAAGATTTCTACAGAGGTAATTTCATCTCATTAAAGTTAGTTCAATAGTAATGCATCTGAATGGTATCTATTCAGTCACTTCTTGGTTAACAAAACTTCTTTCCATATGATTCTAGGATGTACTAAATTTTGCGTATATAGAGGGTCAGTTTTACCTATGAAATTCTCTAAGAATGTTGATAACTCTAGGTGTTAAGATACCTATTAGAGATTTTCTCTCTGTCTCTGTCTCTTCCCCACCTGCCCCCGTGAATGAACTCTAAAATAAAAAGTAATGACCGAATTGTATGTATTCGTAGAAATTTTACACGGATAGAATTATTTTACAAATGAATTATTGTGAAATTCCATCTAGTTTTCTTGCAGTTATAAAGAGATAACCTAGACATATTGAAGAAACATAGGTCATTTATCCAGAATTATAATGTGTTTCCTTTGTATTTAATAATATTCTGAATTTAACTTTCTACATCCAATGCCTCCAGGATTGTATGGAGGTTTAATAGTGGAAGGTTTAGAAACATATCTAAAAGGGATTTGTTTTAATTACGAATAAAATTCTTTTTATCTGTCATCCCCACATATAGTTTGGTTTCATGATCATAATTTCAATAAATCATTTTTATTATTGAATTATTTTTAAAAGACTATAATTTTAAAAATAAAACTCGATTTCAGCTTTCGAAGTTATAATATCACAGTATCTGTAGTTGCATTTCAATATTACAATGTACTTCTTGGGTATTTTAGAATTAATATGTTTCACTAAATTTTTACAGCAAAGTAACAAGATAAATACAGGGTAGCTACTTTGCATTAAAAATGTTCTTCCTTGGTAGTTGAATGGGGGAAAAGCTAAATGCAAGGCATAAAGTATATTTCTCCTCCAATGTGGGCTTTTGTTTGGTTTATATTGTGATTTCTTTTTGTTTGCATTTCTGTCTCCTCTGTACAAGGCAGTGAATTCTCAAATGCAGAGAATAGTAATTACTATTTACCTAACATCTAGCATAATATCTGGCACGTGTGTGGGAAAATATTTGCTTCATATCATTTTGTGATGACTTTTAGTTTAACTATAATTTTAATATAAATGTAATTTAAATCATTTTACAAGATATTCAAAAGTTTTGGGCTGATCGATACCATCTTTAATTCTAAAATATTGCCCCATATGCCATGGGGCTTAGAGGTTAGAATGGTATTATCCCTGCATCCCAGTCATATTTCCAGTCTGTTGCTGGATGGTGGGGACTCTGTAAGCAGGGAAACTAAGTTGGAACCTTAGTATTTGTCTAGGGGAGTAGCAATAAAACTCAGAAATAGCATGATGGAAATAGAAAGATACTAGACTGAAGGGAGATGGAGATGAAAAACTCACATGTATTTTGCAAGTGATTTGATGTTGAAGATGAAGGGGCGGTTAAGACAAGAATTACGGATTTCCAAGTCTGGGTAGTGGAGAATGATGGGGTCCTTATCCGGGAAAACAGGGAATGGCTCTGTATGCAGACCTTTCTCATTAGTTTAAATGAATTTGAATTTGAAGCAACAGCAAGTGGGAAAATGTACAGAAAGGGTGAAATACCAGAAAATTTGCACCTTAGGAGGTGTGTAGGATTTGAATATCAGATTTGAGAGTTATAAAATGTTGTAGCTGAACAAGAACTGGCACAAAGCTTAATTTGGTAGCTGAAGAAAATGAGTCCCGGGAGAATGAAGTCATATGGCCAAGGTCCCAGAGATGCTGTCAAAGTGAAGACTGTAATCCTCATCTCTTTTCTCAATACCTTCTTCCCCATTTTCTTACCTGTAAATTGAAAATATATGTAGGAACAAATGTAAGATTTTTGGTGAGGAGTACAGTAAAAAGAGAGTCCAGAGGGCTATTTTAGATGTGAAAAAGAGAAAAAGGAACACTGGAAATGTTGGATAATATTATTTTAAAAATCAAGAAGAAAGGGACTTTTGAGCCTAACTTTTTAGGCTCTGGCAGTTTCGTGAAACTTTTATTTTAAGTAGTCAAGCTTAGGTTGTGAAATATTTGTTCTTCATAAAGTGTTGAAGTGCTTTCTGTAATTGAAATTCTCTCATGGATTTGAATTTTCTCATAAGTTTTTCATACTAAGCCCTTTTGATAGAAACCATAACAACAAAACCACAGCATAACCTTTATAGTGGACTTATACAAATCTAGAGAGCCATGATAAATCGTTGATTGTTTTCTTTTTGAGAAAGATTCTCTTCAACGTGCATATTAAGCTGTTATTTTAATCCACAAAAATTGACAAAATTAAAGAATTTGAATAAAATAATTTGTTTCAACCACAAATGGATAATTCTCCATGTAAGAAGTGTACAGTATTTAATAGGTCTCCTCTTACCTTCCAGGTGGGTCTTAAGCAACCAATTGCATGATTGTATTCTAAATCCAGGTATATGTAATTATTGTGAATATCCTTTTAAAGTGTTTTCTTTACTCGTTCCTTTTCCAATAACAAGACCAAACAACCATTATAGCCCTCATGTATTTCTTTGGAAATTAAGTGGAGAAAATCTATATAGCTCTAACTTCTGTTGTTTCTCACTCTCACCCGTGGAAAGCAATAAGAGATTCCTGATGTATTAATTAATGATAGGTAGCACTTGATTGCTATTCAGTTAGAAAGCTCTTTTGTCCCATATAACGCTCTGAAGAAAGAAAGAGGGGAATGAGAGAGAGAAAGAGTAATTGATTGAGATTAAAATAATTATTTCAGTCTGGGAAATGTGCCATTTGTTTTATTACTGGAAAAGTGATCCACTTAGAAACAGTTGCCAAGTCTTCCTTTACTGAAGCTGATATATGGTTTCAGGTACAAGAAATACACGTTTTTTAAATGTCCAGAAGACCACTAGATTTAACTGTCCTTACATGGAAAGAAAATAATAGTAAGCACAAAAAGATGTAACTATTGTCACATTTGAGAAATATTTTAAAGTGATTTAAGAACTTTCATGTAGAATCCAATTCAAACGTAGATATTAACAATAGTGATACTTGCCTTTGTACAACTGAATAATCGAGATGGGTAGGATGATGACAAATATTATTGGAGTTTAATAGAGAAGCTGGGGTTGAGTAATTCATAAGTAAAGAGGCAAGAAGCTGTGCTCCATGATGAAATGGCTGAGTCAGGGACAACTCCTGAGTACCCATTTTCTGGTCTGATTTTATCACCATTCCCTTGGATCAGTTTCTGTCACTATTCAGGTGTGTATTATTTCTGCATAATAACTGACCGTTAAACATACAACTTACAACAACAAATATTTATTTATTTCACATAGTTTCTGAGGATCAGGAATGTAGGAATGAGGTAGTTCTTGTCCAAGATCTCTAATGAGATGCATTCAAGCTATTGGTCTTGGCTGTAGTCTGAAAGTTAACTGGGGCTTGAAGTTCCAGGCTCACTTGTGTTACTGCCATCAGGAGACTTTAGTTCCTCACCATGCAGGATCCTCCTTAGGGCTGTTCCCAATATGGCTTTCCCTAAAAAGAGTGATCAAAGAGAGAGCAACAGAAAGAACACCCAAGATGGAAGCCACGCTGTTTTCATAACCTAATCTTAGAAGTGACTTCCCATTACTTCTGCTGTGTCTTGTTTTTAGAAGTGAATCACTAAATCCAGCCCACACTCAAGGTGATGGGAATTAAGCTTCACCTCTTGGGCTGCGGAGCAGGGTATATCAACAAATTGGTAGACATACTTTAAAACCACCACAGGGCTTGCAGATATACTTCTCCATTTGCTCTCCTTTGGGTATCTTTTTAGTTCAATGGTTGTTTCATATCTTCAGTCTACAGACTGATATATATATATATATATATATATATTAGAGTCTTTAGAGTACTTGGTGAGTAGCTAAGGATATAAGGCGTGGTGATAGTGATGATGATGACCGTGCATATTTATATATTCATTAAAGCTTACTATGTCACAGTCACTGAACTAGGCACTTAAGAACTAAGCATTTTGTTAATTTGCCCAACAATCCTATAAAATAGATACTAGTATTCCTGTTTTAGATAAAGGAACTAAAGAACAAAAGTTAAGTAACTTAAGTTGAATAAATTATAAGTGGCAGTTTTAGAATCCAAACTCACGTTATGTGATTCAAAAAGATATATATATAGGTAAATATATGTATATAATCTGATTTTACAAAGTTGATACTGATTTTAAACTTGTAATTCTTAAATGATACATATTTCATTAAAAAAAAAGTGATTTTCTTCACTTTCCCTTTAACTATGATCCCACTATGATAGTTTGAGGTAGTGCAGTCTCTCTTTAATATCTTTCCTTTCTTGTTTATTTGTTATCTACAACTCTTAGATGTCAGGCCATTTTCTTCATCTCAAAGGGCCTAGTGTTAGGAAGAAATCCTTATTTTGATTGAATGTGGATAGTATCTGAAAATTTGGCTAAATTTCAGTTTTTCTTGTTTGGTTTTTTATTTGTTTATTTTTGGCTGCATTGGGTCTTTGTTTCTGCGTGTGGGCTTTCTCTAGTTGCGGCAAGCAGGGCCTACTCTTGGATTGTGGTGCATGGACTTCTCATTGCGGTGACTTCTCTTGTTGCAGAGCATGGGCTCTAGGTGCGTGGGCTTCAGTAGTTGTGGCTCGTGGGCTCTAGAGTGCAGGCTTAGCAGTTGTGGCGCATGGGCTTAGTTGCTCTACTGCATGTGGGATCTTCCTGGACCAGGGTTCGAACCCGTGACCCCTGCATTGGCAGGTGGATTCTTAACCACTGTGCCACCAGGGAAGTCCCTAAATTTCAGTTTTAATTGAAAAATCTGGAGTTATAAATTATCCAACACTGCTGCAAAGAGAATTCTCAGTAACTTTTATATAAACCTCTCTTTAAAATATCATGTCTTATCATATTACCTGTTTAAAAACAAAAAAAAACTTAGCAAAAGTAAACAAAAAGTAATTTCATTAAAACATAGAGGGGAAATTTTCCTTGGTTTCAGATACGCACACAAAGTCTGTAAGGTGTACCCCAGAAGGGTTCCTTATAAATCTTGCATATTGGTTCCTTTGACCTTTCTTCGCACATGAGGGATTCGTTGTATGCATTTTTAATCTAAATGTGATAGACCAACTTCCTACTGAATTGTGTCAGAGCAGAAGGACACGTACAAAGATGGTGCATCTTACTTAGAGAAGAAAACTCAACATAACAAAATCAAACATGTCAAACAAGGAAAGGTATGGATCTTCAGTAACCAACACAAAGCAAGCTGGTGGCTGAACAGTGGGGTGCTGTGGAAGCCAGGCCTCTTGACAGGACAGTGCTCAGCTGACATGGAGAGGGCCCCTGCTGAGGGCATTCACTCTGGCTTCAGCCAGGGGACTCATTAAAAACCCTCTTGGTACTCTGCTCTTTCTCTATATTTCAGTAACTTGTTCAAAAGGCGTGCCTATGGACACACAGAAGAAAATGAAAACAAAACAAAAGAAACTCCTGCTGAGAAGGAAAAAAAATTAACTCCCTGCTTTGAAATTTATTTTGAGGAATATCTCAAGCAACCAACTGACTTGATATAAATTGATAAACACTTGAGGCAGTTTCTAAAACTGAATAAAGTGTGAGAAGCCAAGAGAAAGAAGCCCCAGGAAAGCCAGTCAGTATGTGTTCACAAGTAATCTCGTTAATCCTTATATCAACTGAATGAAGTAGGTAATAGCATTGTTATTTTACAGATTAGAAAACTGAGTCACAGTTTTTCTCGTACGTGAAGAGCAGTGATCCAACCCCAATTTCATAGCTAAGGTCCTGATTATTTCCATTTTCCCTTCTGCTTCATCAACATGCCTCAGAGCTGAGTTTAGTGTGGCATTTTGACAGAACACATGTTGTATAATTGAAAATGTAGAGAGGTACATTTGGTTATTTATCAGTCATAATCCAAGTTCAACAAGTTCAACAGATGTTTCAATCATATAAATATACTAGAAACCTAACATTTTAAAGATACAGGTGTTGATATGCTAAAAAAAAGAAGAGTATGAAAATAATCCTTAATTTAACTACTTTGGAAATAAAAATAAATTAAAATGGAATGTGAAAATACAGATGGACAAAGGCCTAGTCTTTGGTACTGAGACTTCTTTGTCTTCAATTTGTTCTTTAGACCTATGTGCGTACATACGTGTACATATGAGTAGTATAATGGTTTCTTCAATGAGCAAGTATTTAAAATTCAGTTATGAGTTGGAGAAACAAAATGACCTTAAAAATGGAGAAAAGTGTATGTTAGACATAGCAGATAAAAGATAGGTGTGAGGGCTAGAATGTAATACCATCAATATAATAAGTACCATCAATATAAAAAAATCATAAAATTTGACAAATCAGACTAGCGTTAACAAATCAGACTAGTGACTCTGGAAGGGTTTTAGAAGTTTCGACAATCTATTCTTTGATATATAGAGCTAGAAGTCATTGGGTTAGCAACAACTTTTCATAGAAGAGAAGCTGTAAGAAGTAAAACGTTGTATTTGCTCACAAGAACTGAAACTCATGAAGGAACCAGAGATCATCAGAAGAAAATATAAGAGCGAAAGCAACATTCTCTCGATTAGTTCTGTCCCAGAAACCTGAGTACAGCAGGCAGGATACATTTAAGGTAATAGAACCTCCATTGTAGTCTGCTGAACATAAGATGGCAGAAGGGACACAAGGAGATTATTAAATTCACCCTTTTTCACCATTGTTAGGGACAACTTCCCGTGACCAAATTGCATCATAACTTTGACCTGTTTTCAATAAAATTCATGTATAATACTAGTGTTCTGATTTTCATGTATTTGTTCATTTATCTGGGGCACAGGGAAAACAAATGAAAGCTTTCCTAGTTTTATTTTTCTCTCTGTTGTATAATAGCAATAATTACAATTGTTATTTACTTCTAGCTAAATTTATCTCTGTCTTCATTTTATCTTCATATTTATCTAAAAATAACATACTTGCATAATAAAACTTAGTTGAATATAAAATGATATTTCATGGGACAGGAGAGAAGTTTAGTTCTCTTTTTGGACTTCAGTGTTCAGTTGAAGTCTGGGGAATAGTCACCATTTATGCTCATTTTTAGTTGCATTTCAGAAAAATCTTAAGAACCCTTGAACCAAATGGAAGCAGACTTCTTCAACAGCAAAAGAATTTGTGGATTAATAACCTTTTTTGTTCTCTTTTGAGTAAAATAAAGTTTAAAAGAACTCCACGAATTCTATGTTGAAAATTCTTAGAATATTGGGGTTTTTTGGTAAGCTTTTATTCTGCTAATTACTTAGGAAAAAAGCCACAGGAATATAGCACGAGAATAACTATAGCAAGAGAATTAGGTAAAAAAGAATTTATAGAAATTCAGTGGAATGCAAAGAGAATGTGTAGTGAGATGATTGTGGCTATAGGAAGCCTTTCGGCCAGGAAGGAGAGAGCAGTCAGCAAGTCTTCAAGCCCTTGATTAAGTGTCTGCGTCTGGAAACTGGAAGACCAAATGGGTCAAAATGGTTGGTTTCCACTTAATTTCTTTCTTGGAGCCAAGCATTTGTAAAGATGATTGGCCAGAGGTAATTTGTGCAAAATGATTCCAGTGAACGAAATGAAATGCCAGAGATGCTGGAAAGGGTAAGGCAGTCATATTCTGTGTGCCGAAAGGATCCATCTCCCACCTTCAGAGGTTTCTTCACTTCAGCGGAAAAATAAAAAGTGAATTTAAAAAGAAGGACTACTTAGAATTAATCATTTTGATTCTTTTTAACATCTCTCTGAGGACACATGAATGTCCATGGCATTCAAGGAAAGACAAATTAACTTATGCTTTTCTTACTGCTCTTACTGAGAGCGTCTTACTCTCCTAAGAGCATCTCTCTCCTTTCAGGGACACATTGACTGACAGTTTGCTCTCATTGCCTCCTTTTTGTCCCCATCCTGTGGAATCCAGGCAGATTTTTCTGTTTAAAGGAGAACTCTGATCAGTGAACAATGACAAGGTATCCTTTGGTGAACATCTGTGATTTTCCAGGCCCGATACTAGGTGTTTTACAAACACTCTCTTCTTTAATCATAACAGCAACTCTGCATGGCAGTGTGCTATGTTCATTATGAGCTGGTACTCAAAACCATGCTGAGGTTTTTCCTGGTGACAGAGTGGTTAAGAATCGCCTGTCAACGCAAGGGACACGGGTTTAATCCCTTGTCCGAGAAGATCCCACATGACATGGAGCAACTAAGCCCGTGCACCACAACTACTGAGCCTGCTCTCTAGAGCCCATGAGCCACAGCTACTGAGCCCGCATGCCACAGCTACTGAAGCCCACGTGCCTAGAGCCTGGGCTGTGCAGCAAGAGAAGCCCCCGCAATGAGAGGCCAGTGCGCTGTAACGAAGACTAGGCCCTGCTGGCCTCAACTAGAGAAAGCCTGCGTGCAACAATGAAGACCCAACGCAGGCCCAAAAATTAATTAATTAGTTAATTAATTAATTTAATTTAATAATAATTTTTTAAAAACATGCTGAAATTCAAAGAGAATCCAAAATCCATAGCCTGTCATTCAGGGTTCTCCCTCCTTTGTTCCATCTATTGTTTTATTAATTTCCACCATTTCATTTCCTATTATATTTTTGTCAGATTAGCCTATTTCCTCCTCCTAAAGTATGTAACCTGTGCTTCCCTAATCGTATTTCTTCTTTCTGTTCCCATGATATGGCATATCATCACTCAAAATATCGTACTTTGACTAAGCCTTCCCTGAGTCTCTCTTACGGTACATGCCAGTGTCTCTCTTGCTGTGGTTATTGTAAATATACAACAAATTACAAATTTGACTAGGAATTGCTTCATAGCAAGGACACTCTTTCAGGGAACATGTATATTCAGCTGTTTGTACCTTCCATTCTCATTGTAGGAGCTTGCCCATGGGAACTTCTTACTAAGTTTGTATTGAATGAGGGCCCGCTATCTGCAAAGCACTTCCTAATGTAAGGTATTATTCTGTATGCTGTGAAGGCAAGAGAGAGTATAAGGCAAAATCTGTATCCCTAAATAATTTATGTTCTCTCAATAAGTCAGATGTCATAAAGCACAGTCAAATAAGTTGAATATCCGCAGTAAAAAAAAAAAAGACATAAGTGCAAAAATGAGATAGATGTTCATGAAATTCAAAGGAGGGGATAAGACAATAACCTGGTTGGTCTGGACTACTTCAAGGAAGAGGCTGAACTTGAGATGAGCTTGAAAGATAAATCACATTTGAACAGGTGGGGAAAGATGACGTGCCAAATGACAGGAAAAGTCAATGGTGGGAGTGATCCGTATGAATACAGATGGGATGAAGAAGAGCAGATTTGAGTTCTAGGTTGAAGCATTCAGACTTAGCTTCACGGATACTGGGCATAGGTCCAGGCTGTTAATTTACAAAGGAAGGCAACACAGTAGTGATTATAAGAAGTAGCTTTGGGGTCAGATACCTACCTTAGGAAACTTCCTTGGTATTTATTGAGTCTTTCTCTGCAAAATGGAGATAAAGAGGGTTCAGCTAGGTTGTTTATGTTTACAAAATGCATATAGAGTCGTTAGAAGAAAATCTGACGAATGGCACTCCAGTATGCAGAAAACATTAGCTTCTACTAGGCATTTGGGCATGTCAATCGAACAGTTGTATATGTGACAGTTTGGAAAGAGTAGTCATTTTAGGCAGGGAATCTAGTTCAGTGTTAGAAAGCTAGCGCAATCTTGACAACAGGGGAATGAAAATTAAGGGATTTGTATGGTGAGTATTACAGTAAAACTATCAACAGCGTTGCTTATGGTGAACAGGGGTGATGTGATATGTCAAGGAGAATGCGAAGTTTTGAGCTTGAACAACAGAAAACAGGATAGTAGCACTGGTTGAAACCAAGAGAAATGGAAGCTGGATTTAAGACGTTTGATGCCACGTAGTGCGGTGTTAAATTTGAGGTAGCCTCACACACACAAGTCTGTCAATGAATGTCTGCTGTTGATGGGCAGGACTAGTGGGGTGTTCCACCTTCCCCCAGCTTTTGGCGAAGTTGTTTTTGCTTTTATTTAAATAAGGATTACTTATCACACACAGTTGTTATTTATACCCAATTTAGAGATCCTATCATGAAAGAAAATGAAAGAAAGGTAAATAAACTGATTTTTTTTTCACTTCAACCCAGGATGTTTGTTCAGTTTCAGTTGCCTATTCTCTGTCCCTTTAATGTGGGTTTAGATGCAATTTGCCTTTTATCCAGAGGAGACACTGAGTGTTACATTTCACAGTATTTTTATTTCGCCCATGACATAGCATATTGGTGAAGATAAATAATATTTTTTAGCAGGAGCAGTAGTTCTCCATAATTCTATATTGGCCCCAGTTCTGTGAGAACTTTGGAATCAGATTCAATTGCAGATACAATTGTTAGTGTTTTGTAAGAGTTTCATTAAGACAGACTTTTAATAGGGCTTGTGGTAAACTACAGGGAACCAGATCTGTATTTGGCATATCCAGAGACATACTTCTTGAAGCCTGGTGTACATTTCTTTGCTAACCATAAACTTTATGCCGTTTGGCTCTTCGTCACCAAATGTCATATAGATTCTGATAACCTGAGTAAGGTCATAAGAAAGTCCTTTGCCTTCTCTTCACTGTCAAATTAAAAATCCCGGATGTTTAAAATATATGACCTTGATGCCAGTATAGCCTCAAGTTCTCAGGAGTAGGATTGGATTAAGTCATTTTGTATGTATTCCAAGTACCCTAAGACCCAGATTCAACCCAAATGATTAGAGAGTGAAGCCTGAGTTGACTCAGGATTATTCTTAGCTTTAAAGCTAATGGCTTATGACTGTGTCTGGTTGACGGGGCATGTGGGGTAATATCATTCACAGCTTAACTGCAGAGGCAGAAAGGATCTTATCTTCAGCAAGAAAATAAATGTACCTAGGGAAAAAATAAACAACTGGAAGCTGCATGTATGGTTAGCATGTGTAGTTAGAATACCAATTCACCTGTGGTAGGAAGAATTTTAAGATGGTCCCTAAAATCTCCACCACCTGGTGCACATGCCTTGTATAATCTTGTCCCCTTGAGTACAAGCTGGACCTGTGAAGAAGATGGATTAGCACTCCCTTGATTGTGTTATGCTGTAGGGCAAAAGGTATTTTGCAGATGTAATTAGTTTCTTAATCAATTGACTTTGAGTTAATCAAAATAGAGATTATCCTGACCTAATAAGGTAAACATTTAAAGACAAGAAACGGGAACAGATACTGTTCACAAGTTGGCCTTAAAAAGGCAAGCTCCTGTGTTTTGGAGAGGGCCATATGGCAGAGAATATGGCTAGAGGCCACTAGTAGCTGAGCACCTCAGTGCTATAACCACAAGGAACTGAATCCTGCCAGCAACCTGAGTGAGCTTGAAAGAGGTCTCCAAGCTCTACATGAGAACAGAGTCTAGCCAATACCTAGATTTCAACTTTTGAGGATTCTGAGCAGAGGACCCAGTGATGTCATTTCCTTTATTTCTGACCAACAGAGACTGAGATGATACATTCATATTGTTTTAAGCCACTAAATTTCTGGTAACTTTTTATACATCAACAGAAATTAATAACGCCCTTCATATACTCATTCTCATTTTATTCTATAATTTATATTCTCATTTAATCCCCAATTAATAAAGCAGAAAAAACTTTACAGAAATAAATTAAAATGTTCCAAAGTTGAATTTTAGACATATTCTGGTATAATAAGCTGTGGACCAGCAGTCTGTGGTTGACAGCAATAGCAGAAGGCAGATTATCAGGATGTACAGTGTCGTCCATAAAAAAATATATATTTATTATGATAGCATCATTTTGGAGCTGGACTCAACAACCTTGACTAAAGGGGCAAATAAGTATTGGTTCAGTCCACTCTTCTTTGTTTTTTTTTTTTTTTTAACATCTTTTTTGGAGTATAATTGCTTTACAATGGTGTGTTAGTTTCTGCTTTATAACAAAGTGAATCAGTTATACATATACATATATCCCCATATCTCTTCCCTCTTGCGTCTCCCTCCCTTCCATCCTCCCTACCGCACCCCTCTAGGTGGTCACAAAGCACCGAGCTGATCTCCCTGTGCTATGCGGCTGCTTCCCACTAGCTATCTGTTTTACGTTTGGTAGTGTATATATGTCCATGACACTCTCTCACTTTCTGCCAGCTTACCCTTTGCCCTCCCCATATCCTCAAGTCTATTCTCTAGTAGGTCTGTGTCTTTATTCCCATCTTGCCCCTAGGTTCTTCATGACCATTTTTTTGTTTTGTTTTTTAGATTCCATATATATGTGTCAGCATATGGTATTTGTTTTTCTCTTTCTGACTGACTTCACTCTGGATGACAGACTCTAGGTCCATCCACCTCACTACAAATAACTCAATTTCGTTTCTTTTTATGGCTGAGTAATATTCCACCGTATATATGTGCCACATCTTCTTTATCCATTCATCTGTTGATGGACACTTAGGCAGTCCACTCTTCTTGAACCTGTCCGCAGCTACCCTGTACCCACCGTCCTGCCATAGGTGACTTTTGTGCACCTAGGAAAAACAGTTACCTGAGTAAAATTGGAAGAATAGTGTGACTCTGTGCACCTCATGCTCCAAAGGTGTCCTCTAAGAAAGTTGGACTTAAGAGGATTGAGTTTCCTGCTGATACCATAAAAGAGAGAATGTTGTGATGGAGGGTAGAATGGTGATGTCATCACACTGAGGGAAGGGCTGAGCAGTGGCTGGAAGCAGAGGTGCAGTGCTGTGAGCAGCAGTCTGGGGCAAGTTTGCAGCCCTTATCTGATAGAAGCTGTAGCAGAGGGCAAGCCGTAATGAGCAGCAGGTCAGCTGGCATTTCTGGCAGAGCAACTGGCAGTTACTTGGAGCACAGTCACAAACAGCAGCCTCAGCACCGGCCAGAGCTAAGCAGGGGCAGCATCCTGATTTTATCCCTGGGAGCATGTGGGACACTTCTTCATGCATAGGCCATGGGTTGTGTGTCGGGGTTGAGGGAAGGGGAGGGGCATGGCTTAAAAGGGGACCGAAGTCCAACCATTTCACCAATGAAGCCTATCAAACTATCAAGTTTGAGTTTGGATTTTTAAGGTGGCATTTGTTTACCTGCTGTCTTTGCAGTCTAGAGGCACTGGGTTGTACTAGCTAAAAAATAATTTTACCAGGGCAGTTTATTCAGGTGTTTTTTATTTCCACGCAGCTCTCTTCTTACTGTAGTGAAGATGATTTAAGCCATAGTGCAGATGGTTTAAGCCACAGAAAATGAATATTATTTGCAAGTTTCTAGAAACCATAGAAATCTGTAGATCACTTTTGCTTCTTTTCAGATTCCAAAGGGCAAGAGAATAATGCTACTATCATCTTCTTAACCTCCCGTCACATACTACTTTATACTCAGCACATTTCTAAAGGACTTAAATATTCCTTTATTCATTTTATCTTGTTACATGGCTTTCTGTATCTCTTAGCATCCTGCTGCCATTTCTACTTTCCATTTAGTGGGGGAAACTTGATTGCTGTTTCCTACCCTGCTTCTCTTTGACCTCTTGTCAAGATTTCCATCTTGATATTCCTTTCAGATGGCATAGCTCTTCACTTCCTAACCACTGATATGAATGAATCGCATGATTTAGTGCTTATCTCAGATCCATCTCTTTTGGGAAATTGCTTACCGTTGTAACATGCATTAAAGGTTGGCTAGATATTTTTCTGTCACGACTGTATTTTAAGCCTACTCTCATTTTTTTTTAATTAAAAAAAATCAATTGATAGTTACTTTTGTTTATGCTAGCATGAAAGTTTCTCATGGTTTTGTGATCTATACATTTCTCCCTTTTAAAGCTGGAATTCCGTACCGATCAATGTATGTTACCCAAACCATTCCTTTATTAGTTGATCCTTTCTTATTTTAAAATTATACTTACGTCCTGTACTATGTATTTATATACTACTGTAGATGTGTATAGATATACATCTATCCACATATATACATACAGACATTTTCATAATTTTAAAGAAGATGCAGCTTATAAAACTATTGATAATTGTGCTTATAACAAAATAAAAGTACTTTTTAGTTCTTTCTAATCTGAGCTCATTTATAGTTTATATCCTTTTAGAAACAGAGAAGAGGCTGCTATTTCTTAAGGTAGGAATGGTAATTTTGCTTATGTGAACATTGTCACTGTTCATGTTTAATGATCCTTCTTTTATAAATGCTAACATTTCATTATTTCCATCCTATAATATCCGGGTAAGTCCCTGGCTGCCTCCATGGATGTGACATTGCAGAGTTGGTAAGAGGGCAGGCCCTGGAGTCAGATGGGCCAGGTTCAAATTTTGACTCCATCCCTCGCTGATGATATGAATTGGGGTATATAACATAACTCCCCCCATCTCTCAGTTTCTTTACTTGTACGTAGGAAATGATAATAGAGTACTAGTGAGGATTAAATGAATTAATTCATGTAATGTCCTTAGAACAGCACCTGACACATATTTATTGTTTGATAAATTTTAGCATATATATGTAATTTATCCATACTCATATATGTTATGAATTTCACCCTTGCCCTGGAGAATGTTAACTACAAAGCAAATAACAGAGTTTTCGTTTTGTCTGTAGTTTAATGCTAGGCTGATGTCAGACTGTCTATAAGGGAAGTGTCTCAGATTCTTTTATGGTTTTTGTATCCCAGAAGGATTTAGTACTTTTTGATACATTGTCAGAGCTAAGTACCATGACAGTGGTTCAGAATATACTGCACTTTGAGTTTGAGTTGCAGAGATTGCTGTTTCCTTGGAGCTTACTTTAGGCGAATGTCACAAAACAACAAGCAACTCCTAATAGATGCCTGAATCCTCAGTAGAACATATGAGGCAGACTGTTTTGATTTCAAACAACTCAGTGTGAGAATGTTCTTCCAAATAATGAACTCAGGGTTCTAAGTTCTGAAGCTGCATGAAACAGGACTGAACCTTAAATATATATGAAGACTGTTACCAAGCCTCACCATTCTCTTCTTTAAAGTGAACTTGTCTGGTTAAGCCTCAGAAGCCCCAAACTGCTCACTTTCTGTTTCCCCAAGACACTAATTCATTCTGTCCTATCCTATTTGGAGTTGGCAATAGGTTCAGTATTCAGTTTTCTAGTCTCATGTTATTATAAAATCAAATTAGCTAATGGTCTTTTATTCAAAAGATTTGGAATCATACTAGCTGTATTCTTTTCAGTGTAAGATAACTTTCAGAGTGGATATAAAACACTGCAAGTCTTTACTGTTTCAGAGATTTATACATCATACTTTGAGTTTAATTATGTGAAATCATAAAATACACAAAATTGTAAGATTTGGATTTCCTTTTCATTACAACCCTTGTAAGTTCCAGATCTGATTTTGTCTTTCAAGTAGAGTATGTTGCTTGATAGTTATATAGGTATGGAATCCCAAGAAAAAAATTATTTTAAAAAGCCTTAAAGATTAAAGAATGAATGTTTTAAAAGTGGCTGTATGGCTTAATGATATAAACATTGGTGAGTGTTGATGTACGTAACATTTCTGTACTGTATTCACTTTATGAGAAACACAATTTGCAACACATGCTAGATGACTGTAGTAACCTAAAAAAGCAATTAAAAACTGTTGAAAGAAATTTTATTATTTAAGAAAATTACAAGACAACAGTGTAAGAAAGTTGTATGGTCTAGACAGTAGTAAAGAGTAATGGTGTTAACATGAAGAATTCTGGCTGAGCTTCCCTGATGGCGCAGTGGTTGAAAGTCCGCTTGCCAATGCAGGGGACCCGGGTTCGTGCCCCGGTTTCCGGGAAGATCCCACATGCCGGGGAGCAGCTGGGCCCGTGAGCCATGGCCGCTGAGCCTGCGCGTCCGGAGCCTGTGCTCCACAACGGTAGAGGCCACAACAGTGAGAGGCCCGTGTACTGCCAAAAAAAAAAAAAAAAAAAAGAATTCTGGCTTTTTACTCTCCCTTATATTAACATCTGTGCTCAGCTTTGTAAAATGAAATGAGTGGACTAATGACCCCAGAGCTTTCTTCCAGTCTTAATCTCTGTAGTTCTAAAGGGTTCACCTCCATTTAGCTTGAATTTGTAAAGTTTGGAGATTAAAATGATATGTTAGGCTGTTGAGAAGGCTGTTGAGAACAGTCTCAGCATACACATAAAGATATGGATGGGAGGTAAGTATTTTCTTTGTTAACTCTCAAAGTAACAGTGGGTTTATGGGTTTTTTCTGAACACTCAGGACTGAACATCTATGTAAGGATAGGCGCATTTATCATCCTTATTCTGTGTTGATAATTATTGACTAATTTTAATTAATACTCGATTGAGCACAATTCTATATAAAAATAGGTATTTTTTTTCCTAAAAATGTCTGAGTACAATTGAATTTATCCCCAAGATTTGAGAAGTCTTATTTTCTGCCCTTCAGTGTAGAAGTAACTGATCCTTTCTTCACGGTGAACTGTGGAGGAAGCCTTCCTTGGAGCACACACACTATTTGTTTTAACGCAGTGGTTCTCAGATTTTATTGTTTATAAAGATCTCAGGGTTAGATTGTGGAAATGCAAGATTAATAAAATTATGAATATCTAGTACTTCAAAATGATTTGAGATTCAATCTGAGGTGTAAGGTTCAGAAACCTACATTTTTTTTGTATTTTTTTTAAATTGAAATACAGTTGATTTGCAATATTGGGTTAATTTCATGTATACAGAAAAGTGATTCAGTTATACACATATATATATATTTTCTGATTGTTTTCCATTATAGGTTATTACAAGATACTGACTATAGTTCCCTGTGAATGTAGTTCCCTGTGCTATTATAGAATAATGATTCTTTTCCATTATAGGTTATTACAGTATACTGAATATGGTTATTACAAGATACTGAATACTGTTCCCAACAGTAAATTCTTGTTGTTTATCTATTTTATATATAGTCTTGTGTATCTATTAATCCCATGGTACTCTTAATTTATCCCTCCCCCCCTTCCCCCTTTAGCAACCATAAATTTGTTTTCTATGTCTGTGAGTCTATTTCTGTTTTGTAAATAAGTTCATTTGTAATATTTTTTAGATTCCACATATAAGGGATATCATATAATATTTGTCTTTGTCTGACTTACTTCACTCATTATGATAATCTCTAGGTCCATCCATGTTGCTGTAAATGGCAATATTTTATTCTTTTTTATGGCCGAGTAATATTCCTGAGTGTGTGTGTGTGTGTGTGTGTGTGTGTACACATCTTCTTTATCCATTCATCTGTTGATGGACACTAGGGTTGCTTCTATGTCTTGCCTATTGTAAATAGGGCTGCTATGAACATTGGGTGCATGTATCTTTTTTAATTAGAGTTTTCTCTGGATATATGCCCAGGAGTGTGATTGCTGCATCATATGGTAACTCCATTTTTTTTATGAGGAACCTTCATACTGTTTTCCATAGTGGTTGCACCAATTTACATTCCCACCAACAATGTAGAAGGAGTCTCTTTTCTCCACACCCTATTCAGCATTTATTATTTGTAGACTTTTTGATGATGCCCAGTGTAAGGTGATACCTCACTGTAGTTTTGATTTGCATTTCTCTAATTATTTGCGATGTTGAGCATCTTTTCCTGTGCCTGTTGGCCATCTGTATGTCTTCTTTGGAGAAATGTCTGTTTAGCTCTTCTGCCCATTTTTTGACTGGGTTTCATTTTTAATAAATACTCTAAGTGATTCTAATTTAGAAGTGCCATATTCTGAAAAATACTGTTAAACTGCCTAGATTATGAAAACAAATTTAGGTTGCACGCTGGTTCCAAATTCATTGCCTATAAACTATTGAATTAAAATATCTCTTTATGCTAATCACAACAGCTACCCAACAGAAGCTACATGTCTTCTCACTCATGACTTGAAGCATTTCAGTGCTTCAAGATTTCTACTAGATTTCAGTGCTACTAGATTTGTAAAAGTATAGTAGCATTTGTATATTTGACCTGAATATAGAAAAAAACTAAGAGTAAGATAAAATAGTTTAGAGAGCACTTAACGCCAACATCTTTCTTTTAGTCAACTCTGTCTTGTTTTTCAGAAAACTCACAAATTTTTAAAAGCATTTATACCTACTGACAGCCTTTTTCACCCTTCATCTCTGCAAATAATTGACTTAGACAGCTTTGCAAATGCCTACCTTTCAAAAACAGACCCAAAAAGTGTCTGACTGATGGAGACAATCACAAAAAGTCCACATACACAATGGAAATGCAGTGTTGGGGGAAGTAGATCAACTAAATAATTTTATGCTCATGTTTTAAGATTAAAATAGATTTTTCAGAGGGTTCCCTTAGTTGCCCCCAAATAGAAGGTTATCATTTTTTATTTCTTCATAAAGGTTGTAGTGAGTCTCCTCAACTAAAATCAATAAGTAATTTTGACAGAATGTCACAGACCATTAAGGATCTCATTCTAAAATCCTTCTCTAGCCACTTTCATCTCCATATTCCCTGACTGCCCGATGGGTAAGAAGGCATCCCATTTATTCCACAGTCTTTGTGGCCCTCTTTAGGGTTTGAACGCATTTGGGGATTATTTGCGATACTGGGGGAAAATAGTGTTGAAAAAGGTCAGCATTTTTATTAGCAAAGGCATGCTCTTTCCTGTAGTTATGAAATTATGGTGGCAGTGCAGGAAATACTGAAACACTTCAGGAGACTTTTAGACTTTTAGGAGATACTGAGTTTACAACTAGGATGGTTCTGATTTGGCTCTTTCAACAAATAAAAATAGGATACTGTGTTTTTTAAAAATCAAACGTGGAGGTGCAATTGAAAATAATTTAAAATGTTTAGATTTGCCAATTTACACTTACGTTACCGTGCTGTGGTTGGACCATTTAAATGCCATTTGAGGTAATGTATGTACCTATGAAGTTGTTCGACTGATTGAACAAAATTTAACGACCAAGCGTGAAATTCCTCCTCATTGGCAATGCTTCTACCTTAGTGCACACTTGCCTGCCAGTTATTTGTATTAGAATTGTACTCAGTTTTGAGCCAGTTGACCTTTGATTTTATGTGGATGAGCTGTTATGCAAATTTTGACCTTGATGTTGCTTCCTAGCCACAAGGGAGAATTTTTGTTCAGCCACTTGATTCTTTTGTATCTGGATTAATGCTTGAGTTGATTCTTTGATTCCTACCTTAGAACTTATATCTGTTTTATTTTAGTTTGTTTTAAAATAATGTTTAATTTATTAAATATTTCAAACAATGTTATAATATTGAAGAAAAGTACTTGTGAAAGATTATAGTTACTTCTGGGCCTATATATATTATGCCATTCCTTGAAAAGGAAAACATGGGGCGTGGGAAACCACTATCTCTAGAAGCTTGGTTGGATTTGCAATATGAAGGTGAGCTGTATGACATAAGAGCATTTCCAGGACTTGGCTTTGCAGCTTTCCTTTTTGCATAGGAGTTCTCCTAAGAATTGATTTTACCTATTTTAGAAAGTTTTCTCTTGTCTTAGTAACTTAGAATAATTTGTTATACCTGAACTTGTTAATATTTTATAACCCTTCTGAATCATGTAAAATATCATGTTTCCCTCTTGGCAGCAACTACTGAAAATTTTAGAGCCAAAATTAAGATTATCCTGTGGTTCTCTAACTGATATTTGCAGACATGCAAGGTTACAAGCAATGGCTAAATGTTTCTCTTCCTTTTGGGATACATAGTGAATGGTCCATGAGAATTGTGTTCACTTATATCTACCTGTTTTTCGTAGATTCTACAATGCATATTTTTTGCATTTTAACATTTGTGAAGTGGAGATGTATTTTATGATTTGGTTAGAGTTTATTTGACACTATTTTTCTTTCTCCAGGATACATAAAATAGTGTAGTCTTAATATAGATGCCATCTTAGAGTCAACAAAATAAAATATTACAATAGTATTGTTTAGGGAATGCTTATTAGGTTGAAAACAAGAGTTACTGAAAACTCAAAATGACTGGGTGGATTTAGAAGGAATTTGCAGGCTATGATACATATTCGGGTAACTCTAAAACTTAGCTCACTTCCTTGTTTTCTGTGAAACTCACTAAGTGTTTTATTTTCTATTTGTTTAAGTGATCTTACCTGAATAATATCTGATCTAATTCTTCTATTCCTTCTTCCTTCCATCACTTCTTACTACCATCTTACCTTCCATCCTTCTCTCCATCCATTCCTTTCTCCATTCGTTTCTGTCAATATTCACAAATATTTAATAAGCACATTTCATGTTCTAATGACTTGCTAGTTGTTAGAATATAATTTTGAGCTCAGTATAATCCTTGATAGCAACATGCTTGTATTGAGTTTGCAAGACAGATAGGAAAATGTTGTGTAATATTTTACAGGAGTGATGTAGAAGGGAAGGTATATTATTTATCACAGGGTGAGAAGGGAAATGATTTGGTGAAGATTAGTCAGGGTCTCAAAGGATAAGAAAGAAAATATTCAGATGAAAAAGTAGATAAAATGTGCCTTAGGAAGAGGAAATTGCATGAAAGAATAGGGAATGTACAGAAAACTTTAAGTAAGCTAAGAGAACTGAATACTGAATGTCAATTTGTGATGCTGGCAGAAGAGGCCAAAGAGGTAATAAGACCAGATCATGAAGGGCCCTCTACATTTTACTGGGGAAAATGCCATCCAGACCATTTTCTGTATAGCACTGTGAACCCAACTTGAGAATTATTTCTAGGTCATTATTTGCCTTTAAAAAAATCACTCAGGCAGGAGCGTGGAGAATTAACAGGAAGTGTAAAGGTTAAACTGAAGTCAGAGACTCCAATTTGGAGGATGATGTAATAAATTAGATAAGAGATGATTAGTACAGAAAAGTAAATAAGGTTGAACTATAATTACATGGTACAGTTGAGAAGATTTGGTGACCAGTGATATACGTGTAGTCCAGTTGAGAGGGAGGAGTCAAGACCATCCCTGTTTGTAGCTGGTACAGCTGGGCTCAAGGTTGTCTTAACACTCAACAAGATAGAGACATAGGGGGAGCAGTTGTGAAATCAGTGAGATGATCTTACTTTCGTTTGGGGTCATGGTGATTTTTTTAATCCCTGTGGGACATCGGTATTTTACAAATATGAGCTTGAAATGAAACCATTAGAGACACTGTACTAAACATGTAGCATGCAAAATGTCACTTAAATATCAATATTATTCTAAGTCAGACTGTCAGTGTTCCCTTTTTACAGATGCAACTATTGTCTTAGAGAAGTAATACCTTAGCTCAGATTTCTAGAAAGAAGTGGAGATAGTATTGAATTTCAAAGTTTCCAACTCTAGAGCCTTTGTGTTTTTTTGTTTGCTTATTTGTTGGTTTTGTTTTTATTACGACTTTCTTTTTATAGAGCAATTTAAGTTTCACAGAAAAATTGAGGAGGTACAGAAATTTTCCGTATACCTTCTGCCCTCACACATGCACGGCCTCCCCCATTTTCAGTATCCCCCACCAGAGTGGTACATTTGTTAGAATCATATCTACCTCGACACATTAAGAGTTACCCAAAGCCCTTAGTTGGCATTACAGTTTACTCTTGGTGTTGTACATTCTGTGGGTTTGAACAAACGTATAATGACATATATCAATTATTATGGTGTCATAAAGAGAACTTTCACGGCCCTAAAAATCTTCTGAGCTCCACCTAAATAGTCCCTCACACCCCTACCTCCAGATAACCACTGATCATTTTACTGTCTCCATAGTTTTGTCTTTTCCAGTTGGAATTGTATAGTTGGAATTACAGTTAGAATCATTTAATTGTAGGATTTTCACATTGACTTCCTTCACTTAGTAACATGCATTTAAGTTTTCTCCATGTCTTTTCATGGTTTGATGGCGCATTTCTCTTGAGCACTGAGTAATATGTATTTCATTCTCTGGCTGTACCACTGTTTATCTGTTCGTCTACTAAAGGACATCTTGGTTGCTTACACGTTTGGGCAATTATGAATAAAGCTGCTGTAAACATCTGTTTGCAAGTTTTTGTGTGGATATACGTTTTCGACTCCTTTGGGTAAGTAACCAAGGAGTGTAATTGCTGGGTTATATGGTAAGAGTATATTTAGTTTTGTAAGAAAGCACCAAACTGTCTTCCAAAGTGGCTGTACCATTTTGCATACCCATCAACAATGAATGAGAGTTCCTGTTGCTTTACATCCTCACCAGCATTTGGTATTGTAAGCGTTTTGGATTTTATTGTTTTCTTTTTAAATTAATAGACTATTTTTAGAGCAGTTTTAGATTTAAAAAAAATTATCAGAAAGTGCAGAGTTCCCATATCCCCTGTCTCCCTTTTCCAAACTGCCCCGGTTTCCCCTATTTTTAATATCTTACATTACTATGGTATATTTGTTATAATTGATAAGCCAATACTGATATATTGTTTTTCATTCATGGATCTTAATCTGGGTGTTGAATCTAAAATGTCATCTCCAAAGTCAGGATTACTTAAATTTCTCCTGTGTTATTTTCTAGGAGTTTTATCATTTTGAATTTTACATTTAGGTCTTTGATCCATTTTAAGTTAATTTTTGTAAAAGGTGTAAGGTCAGAATCTAGGTTCATTTCTTACATGTGGATATTCATCTGTTTTAGCACAAGTTGTTGAAAATACTATCCTTTCTCTATGGAATTGCCTTTGCTCCTGTGTCTAAAAACAGTTGTCAGTATTTGCAGGGGTTTATTTCTGGGCTCTCTGTTCCGTTCCTTTGATCTATTTGTCTGTTCTTTCACCAATACCAAACTGTTCTGATTACTATAGCTTTACAGTAAGTCTTAATGTTGTGCAGTGAGAGTCCTCCAACTTTATTTTTCCTCTTCTTCTTCTTCAATAGTCTGTTGGCGATAGTAGGTCATTTGCCTTTCCATATAAACTTTAGAATCATTTTGTTAATATTCAGAAAATAAATGTTCAGGATTTTGATTGAGATTGTGTTAAATATGTAGATCAAATTGGGAAGAGTTGACATTTTAACAATGGTATATTATCTTCCTATCAATGAACTTGAAATATCTCCTCATTTATTTAGATCCTTTTTTTTGATTTCCTTCATCAGAGTTTTATGGTTTTCCTCATGTAGATCTCATATATGTTTCTTATATTTATACCTAAGTATTTCATTTTTTAGAGTGCTAATGTAAATGGTATTGTGTTTTAAACTTCAAATTCTAAAAGTTCATTGCTAGTATGTAGGATGGCAATTGACTTTTGTATGTTAGCCTTGTATCCTGTGACCTTGTTATAATCACTTAGTTCCAGGAGTTTTTTTGTTTATTCTTTGGGATTTTCTACAGAGATAATCATGTCATCAATTTAAAAATATGGCTTTATTTCTTCCTAATCACTATACCTTTTATTTCCTTTTCTTGTCTTATTGTATTAGCTAAGATTTCCAGTATGATATTGCATAGAAGTGGTGAGAGGTGATATCCTTGCCCTGTTCCTGATCTTAGGGGGAAGCAGAGAGTTTTCCATCATTAAGTATGATGTTAGTTGTAGGTTTTTGGTAGATGTTCTTTATTGCATTGAGGAAGTTCCCCTCTATTCCTAGTTTGCTGAGTTTTTATCATAAATGGCTATTAGATTTTGTAAAATTATTTTTCTAGATCTATTCATATGATCATATGATTTTCCTTATTTTGTCTGTTGATGTGATAGATTACGTTCATTGATTTTGAATGTTGAACCAGACTTTTGAATGTTGAACCAGAATAAATCCTACTTGGTTTTGTGTATAACTCTTTAAAATACTTTGTTGGATGTGATTTGCTAACATTTTGTTGAGAGCCTATGTTTAAATCACTCCCTTATAGTATTCTAGAAGAGAAATTTTAATTTGGGAGTCAACAGTATATAAACGATAGCTGTGGTGTTAGAAGCCAAGAAATGATAGCAAACAGATTAATAGTATCATTAATAATAATAATGGCTTATATTGTTTAGTGTTTTTTTTAATGCCAGGCAGTGTTGTATATGGTTTAAAAATATTTACTCTTTAAAAATGCACTGTTAGTTTTCTGTTATATTCATCCCCATTTTACAGATGAGCTAAGGTTAAACTACCAGCGAGTTAAGTAGTGATCCTGGGAAGTATGTTTTGAACACAGAGTGTCTCATTCTAGAACTCAAGCCCTCAACTACCATGTAATAGTAACAATTGTAATTCTCTGTGATAGACTGGGAAAAGCAAAAGACTAAGGCCTGAACTTTGGGAAAGCTTTATATGTGGGTTATCAAGGGAAAGATTATATGAAAAATATAATCTTTGATTTGGAGGATGGGTAGGAGAGAATGGGGACCAGAATTTTTGTACCATCTCTTAGCAATAAGCTGAGGAGACCTCAATTAATCTTATTTTGTTATATAACACTCATTGCATCATATTATCAGACCGTAAAGTGCTTTGGATCATGTTCTGTGAGGTCAGTGGATTTATCTTTCACACATTTCATCGTTCATGTCATCACTGCCAGATTCCATCAAAATATTAGAGAGTGACAGTGCAAGCTGGAAGTTTAGCATGGAAGTTTAGCATTTTCTTCTCTTCCTTAAGAGGTGAACTTGATGACTCCAGGTGAAATTAAGATAGTGAGAAATCAGCAGCAGGTGGCTAAGTCAGCTTCATCAAAGTACCAAAGAGTACATTATTGTCATTTGGGAGGACAGTCAACCATGAGTAAGCCACCTGTTCTGAGAGCTTCCATATGCAGAATACTTAAGTTCCCCAACTATGTAAAAGTTTAAGGTAAGAAATGTGTTATGATTAAAATATAAGTGACGCATATGTTAGATGGTCAAATTAGTGAATTATAGTTGTTTCAGAATAGTTTTCTCATCTGTCATTGGAAAAAGCAGAAAGGAGTATGTGAAGTTTTGCAGTACTGTGCTCTTTAAGCCATGAGAATGAAGGGTGTGGAGAATGTAAAAGCTATCATAAATAAAGGAGACAGTAAGAATCAGAATGTTTCACAAACTACTAATTATTACTTCTAAGGATATTCTGCCAATCAGCTACCTAACTGTCTTCTTTGGGGAATACTGTTTTGCTTTTAAACAAATTTGCCAAATTGCCTGCAGTATTAGTGGGGAATGGGGTGGGGGAAAAAGAAAATATTTTAATTGTCTCATATCTCCAGGGATGGTTTGGTTTCTGTCTGACCTGAGGCATGGATCAAAACCCCAGCTATCCAAGGGAGTAGCTGACTTTGTTTCTGGGCAGGAGATCCTTAAAGAAAGGATCTGATTCAACGGTGGTTTCCCCTTCTAGGTAGCAAGGTAACTTATTCTAGGGCATCCAAACTGATCTGTCCTTATAAGTACTGTCTGCACTATGGATCAACAACTCAAGCAAGCCAGCAACATGTTTATTAAAGAACAGGCTGTGTGCAGCGCCTTCTTATGAGACCTATGGACAGACAACATAGATATGGTGCTATAACAATGTTAGATCTCACATAGCTGTAATACTATAGCAATCTAAAATTTAGATTTGAAATAAAGGTGGGAACAGAAGACAGGTACATCTAAGACATCAAAGTAGTAAGGCAATATGCAGTTCAGTGCTGAAATATGTGGTTTAGGGCATAGATAACTATCAGAGTTCAGAAAAGGAAGATATCAGTGTATGCTAGAGTAGTGGAGGAGAACCCCATGAAACAAGATGTGGACCCTGGACTCTGGAACAAAGTTAGGTTGTTAGGCCTGGTCCTCACGTAAAATATGTTGCTTCTATTCCTGTGATTATCTACAAGAGTTCCATTTAGTTCTTGCAACATTTCTTTTGTGGGTGTGTTCGCTGAGGGGTGTGTGTGTGTGTGTGTGTGTGTGTGTGTGTGTGTTGTTGGGGGAGGTGGCTAGAAGTCAAACAAACTTGGGTTAATATCATGAAACAGCTAGTTTTTCACAGGTGACATTGAGAAAATTATTTAAATTCTCTAATTCCCATTTTCTCATATTTATAAGGAGTGAAATATTTCTTAAAGGGATTTTTGTGGATTAGGTATGATCATGTTTAAGCATTTAAAATAGTACCTGGGAAATAGTAAATCCTCAGTAAATGGGAATTGCTAGTATTTGTGCTAAAAAGTGCAAGATAGCAATTGTTTATATGTGTTGTGGATTCTTTATAGTGATCTCTCTATCGTCATTAATATGAAAACCAAGGGAAACGGATTTTGAACTCAGTATGCAAGTCGAGTTGACTATGATAATGTAAAATATTTTCAGCACATTTAAAATCAGCAGATATTCACTGGACATTATAAGAAAGCAGCTCATTTTTAATGTCTTAATTTCTAATGTGTTATATTTGACTTAAGGTGGGAACTGTATATTATGCTCCTTTGGAAATTTAATCATACATGTTTTCTGATGTTAACAAATGTCATATCTGTACATATAAATTCATTTGTAGGTAGATAATAAGTAATTCTATCACAATCTCTTTGATGTTGAAAAAATGGTCACATAAAGGCACTTTACTCATTGTCATTCTTTCCAAAGAGGTGGCCATGTTATCCGGCAAAAAAGAGTAAACAAATGTGATTTTTATAATAGGAAGCTTTCTTTATCCTGCTTTTCCATATTTAATATTTAGAGTTTGAGCTGTTTCCTATTTTTACTTTTGATTTGTATTCATAGTGAAGTTTTAGTAGCTTGCAAGATAAGAAAGCACAGATAAGGATACTATACCTAGCCGGAACAGTTTAAAATAACTAGCTATTTTTATTTCTTTAATTCTACTTGGACAAGTTTATTGTCTCATATTGATTTTTCTTCTTCTTTTTGAAATAATTGCCCCTGGGCAAAACACATCTATCCTCTTATTGTTCCATATTTGTCAGCATGTTAAAGCACAGAGGGTAAAAATGCCAAAGGTAGCCGAAGTGCTCATGTTTAAAAATTGATGTCTCAGCCATGGAATCAAAACCTGAATTACAAGCACACATTTGTGTTTGGGACCTTGGATATAGATAAAATTTTATTCCTTTCCTAAAAGGAATATTTTTTAGCCAGAATTAATAAGAATGAAATAATTCAGAAAATATGGGTGTGCTTTTATAGTCTGTGATTTATATTTCAAATCTGGACAAATTTAATATTAAGATCTAAAAACACAGAAGAATCTAATTCAGGAATTTTGAAAGTTATTTAGATAACAGTGTTTATGAAATGCTTTCAGATTCTCCTTCTTGAAAAAGTTTTGGAGAGCTAGAATTATTATCATGACTTGGAAGATGCTGTTTCTTACTTAAAAATTAGCATTTCTTTATTTATAAAATCCAAAGCAACATGGTAAGGATATAGAGAACATACAAGATACATACCTGTATTAATTCCGGGACTTTAACATGGGGAAATATTAAGAAGGTGACAATGGTGTAGTCAGAAATTTAGAGATTAAAATAGGCCATGTTATGGGCTCAGTTGTGCCCCCACCGACCTTCGGATTCATATGTTGAAATCCTAGCCCCTAGTACCCCAGAATGTGACTCTATTAAGAGATAAGGCTTTTAAAGAGAGGTAACTAACTTAAAAGGGGTCAAATGACCAGTGTCCTTATAAGAAGAGATTAAGACAGCACAGACTGAGGAGGGCCTATGTGAGGACACAGCAAGAAGGTGGCCATCATCAGGCCAAGGAGAGAGGCCCAGAAGAAACCAAACCTGCCAGCACCTTGATATTGAACTTCTGTCCTCCATAACTGTGATAAAATACGTTTTTGTTGTTTAAGCCACCAAGTCTAGGTTATTTTGTTATGACAGCCCTAGAAAACTAATACAGACAGGTATCTGCATATCATAATATTTACATCTTGGTTCTTAGAATCCCCACTTGGTAGTATTCCTCTTGAAAAAGGTCTGCCTCTATTGGAGTATTGGACAATTGTAATAAAGCCATCATTTCCGTGAATGAGTCACAGGGCATATCTCTCAAAGATCATCATCTCCAATGAATCTAGGAGATTCATTGCCTATGGGCTAGGTAGAAGAAAAAAACATTAAATAATAATTGATTGAATATTTTTATGTTAGACAATCTGGAGGATATAAACTAGAGTCACTGATGTACCTAAAGAACATACAAACTAGTAGTGATGATAAGCTCTAAACACAAATAGCTATAATATGAGCCAAACTCTGCTCCAAGTCATGAGAAAGGTCCATGCAGATATAGAAAGTTCTGAAGAGAAAAAAACCTTAGTCATTTGTATTATCTGTTCCAGAGGGCAGATTAAAGAAGTCACTTCCTTGGAGCAGTGGGCATTTTAGCTGGATCTTAGAGGATGAGTAGAATTTTTAACAGATGATTTTTAAGAGCAAATCACATTTTACGCATTAGCAATGCATAAGCAACTCGCTTATGCATTGAAATTCATGGAAAAACCAATCTCACTTTTCTATCCATCCCTAATGTAACAACACAACCCTTTTTCTGCTATTTTCCTTTCCTTGAGTACTGATCTTTTCTCTACAAAAGGATATAGGTTGGACTTGAGAAGAAAGTAGACAATTTAGCCATCTAAGAACTATTGGACTGGTATATTAGCTCAACAGGGAGCTAAACGATGCCATTAAAGTTGAATTGCATCAGGCATGTATCTGCTTCAGAATCATCAGGTCTTAATCATATTAAACAACTGCTTTGCTGTTAGATTTGAAAGCTACCATCAGTTTATAAGAAACATTGAATAATAGGAGTATATGGTCATTTTACAAATATTTTTGGCCTACACTGTGGTTAGGAAGATTGATTTTGTTCCTTCATTGTTGCTTTTCGCTGGAGCTACATTAAATGACAAAAGAAACATCTTCCAAAACTTTGACTTTCAATCAGCCAAATAATGTCCCTACCCACTATATCCCCACCATTTATAGGCAAGAAATTATAGTTCACACAATATTGTGAAGGTTCTTATTTTAGAAGCTGAAGCAATATCAATACTTGACCACCCCTTGTTCTTTCTATACATGTAACCTGTGCAATGTTTTCTTCCAAATAATCAGTAAAATAGTTGTTCCTTCTGTTTTATAGAGACTGATCTTTACTTGTTTTTCTTTTTTTTTCATTTTTTACATCTTTATTGGAGTATAATTGCTTTACAATGGTGTGTTAATTTCTGCTTTATAACAAAGTGAATCACTTATACATATACATATGTTCCCATATCTTTTCCCTCTTGCGTCTCCCTCCCTCCCACCCCTCTAGGTGGTCACAAAGCAACAAGCTGATCTCCCTGTGCTATGCGGCTGCTTCCCACTAGCTGTCTACCTTACGTTTGGTAGTGTATATATGTCCATGCCTCTCTCGCGCTTTGTCACAGCTTACCCTTCCCCCTCCCCATATCCTCAAGTCCATTCTCTAGAAGGTCTGTGTCTTTATTCCTATCTTACCCCTAGGTTCTTCATGACTTTTTTTTCCCTTAAATTCCATATATATGTGTTAGCATACGGTATTTGTCTTTCTCTTTCTGACTTACTTCACTCTATATGACAGACTCTAGGTCCATCCACCCCATTACAAATAGCTCAATTTCGTTTCTTTTTATGGCTGAGTAATATTCCATTGTATATATGTGCCACATCTTCTTTATCCATTCATCCAATGATGGACACTTAGGTTGTTTCCATCTCCGGGCTATTGTAAATAGAGCTGCAATGAACATTTTGGTACATGACTCTTTTTGAATTATGGTTTTCTCAGGATATATGCCCAGTAGTGGGATTGCTGGGTCCTATGGTAGTTCTATTTGTAGTTTTTTAAGGAACCTCCATACTGTTCTGCATAGTGGCTGTACCAATTCACATTCCCACCAACAGTGCAAGAGGGTTCCCTTTTCTCCACACCCTCTCCAGCATTTATTGTTTGTAGATTTTTTTGGTGATGGCCATTCTGACCGGCATGAGATGATGTCTCATTGTAGTTTTGATTTGCATTTCTCTAATGATTAATGAAGTTGAGCATTCTTTCATGTGTTTGTTGGCAGTCTTTATATCTTCTTTGGAGAAATGTCTATGTAGGTCTTCTGCCCATTTTTGGATTGGATTGTTTGTTTTTTTGTTAGTGAGCTGCATGAGCTGCTTGTAAATTTTGGAGATTAATCCTATGTCAGTTGCTTCATTTGCAAATATTTTCTCCCATTCTGAGGGTTGTCTTTTGGTCTTGTTTATGGTTTCCTTTGCTGTGCAAAAGCTTTGAAGTTTCATTAGGTCCCATTTGTTTATTTTTGTTTTTATTTCCATTTCTCTGGGAGGTGGGTCAAAAAGGATCTTGCTGTGATTTATGTCATAGAGTGTTCTGCCTGTGTTTTCCTCTAAGAGTTTGATAGTGTCTGGCCTAACATTTAGGTCTTTAATCCATTTTGAACTTACTTTTGTGTATGGTGTTAGGGAGTGTTCTAATCTCATACTTCTACATGTACCTGTCCAGTTTTCCCAGCACCACTTATTGAAGAGGCTGTCCTTTCTCCACTGTACATTCCTGCCTCCTTTATCAAAGATAAGGTGACCATATGTGCATGGGTTTATCTCTGGGCTTTCTATCCTGTTCCATTGATCTATATTTCTGTTTTTGTGCCAGTACCATATTGTCTTGATTATTGTAGCTTTGTAGTATAGTCTGAAGTCAGGGAGCCTGATTCCTCCAGCTCCATTTTTCGTTCTCAGAATTGCTTTGGCTATTCGGGGTCTTTTGTGTTTCCATACAAATTGTGAATTTTTTGTTCTAGTTCTGTGAAAAATGCCAGTGGTAGTTTGATAGGGATCGCATTGATTCTGTAGATTGCTTTCGGTAGTAGAGTCATTTTCACAGTGTTCATTCTTCCAATCCAAGAACATGGTATATCTCTCCATCTATTTGTATCATCTTTAATTTCTTCATCGGTGTCTTATAATTTTCTGCATACAGGTCCTTGGTCTCCTTAGATAGGTTTATTCCTAGATATTTTATTCTTTTTGTTGCGATAGTAAATGGGAGTGTTTCCTTGATTTCACTTTCAGATTTTTCATCATTAGTGTATAGGAATGCCAGAGATTTCTGTGCATTAACTTTGTATCCTGCAACTTTACCAGATTCACTGGTTAGCTCTACTGGTTTTCTGGTAGCATCTTTAGGATTCTCTATGTATAGTATCATGTCATCTGCAAACAGTGACGGCTTTACTTCTTCTTTTCCAATTTGGATTCCTATTATTACCTTTCCTTCTCTGATTGCTGTGGCTAAAACTTCCAAAACTGTGTTGAATAAGAGTGGTGAGAGTGGGCAACCTTGTCTTATTCCTGATCTTAGTGGAAATACTTTCAGTTTTTCACCATTGAGGATGATGTTGGCTGTGGATTTGTCATATATGGCCCTTATCATGTTGAGGAAAGTTCCCTCTATGCCTACTTTCTGCAGGGTTTTTATCATAAATCTGTGTTGAATTTTGTCGAAAGCTTTCTCTGCATCTATTGAGATGACCATGTGGTTTTTCTCCTTCAGTTTGTTAATATGGTGTATCACATTGATTTGCGTATATTGAAGAATCCTTGCATTCCTTGAATAAACCCCACTTGATCATGGTGAATGATCCTTTTAATGTGCTGTTGGATTCTGTTTGCTAGTATTTTGTTGAGGATTTTTGCATCCATGTTCCTCAATATTGGCCTGTAGTTTTCTTTCTTTGTGACATCCTTGTCTGGTTTTGGTATCAGTGTGATGGTGACCTCATAGAATGAGTTTGGGAGTGTTCCTCCCTCTGCTATATTTTGGAAGAGTTTGAGAAGGATAGGTGTTAGCTCTTCTCTAAATGTTTGATAGAATTCGCCTGTGAAGCCACCTGGTCCTGGGCTTTTGTTTGTTTGAAGTTTTTAATCACAGTTTCAATTTCAGTGCTTGTGACTGGTCTGTTCATATTTTCTATTTCTTCCTGATTCAGTCTTGGTAGGTTGTGCATTTCTAAGAATTTGTCCATTTCTTTCTGGTTGTCTATTTTACTGGCATAGAGTTGATTGTAGTAATCTCTCATGATCCTTTGTATTCCTGCAGTGTCAGTTGTTACTTCTTTTCATTTCTAATTCTATTGATTTGAGTCTTCTCCCTTTTTTTCTTGATGAGTCTGGCTAATGGTTTATCAATTTTGTTTATCTACTCCAAGAACCAGCTTTCAGTTTTATCGATCTTTGCTGTCGTTTCCTTCATTTCTTTTTCATTTATTTCTGATCTGATCGTTATGATTTCTTTCCTTCTGCTAACTTGGGGTTTTTTGTTCTTCTTTCTCTAATTGCTTTAGGTGCAAGGTTAGGTTGTTTATTCGAGATGTTTCCTGTTTCTTAAGGTAGGATTGTATAGCTATAAAATTCCCTCTTAGAACTGCTTTTGCTGCATCCCACAGGTTTTGGGTCGTTGTGTCTCCAATGTCATTTGTTTCTAGGTATTTTATGATTTCCTCTTTGATTTCTTCAGTGATCACTTCATTATTAAGTAGTGTATTGTTTAGCCTCCATGTGTTTGTATTTTTTACAGATATTGTCCTGTAATTGATATCTAGTCTCATAGCGTTGTGGTTGGAAAAGATACTTGATACGATTTCAGTTTTCTTATTTACCAAGGCTTGTTTTGTGACCCAAGATATGATCTATTCTGGAGAATCTTCCATGAGCACTTGAGAAAAATGGTTTTCTGTTGTTTTCAGATGGAATGTCCTATAAATATCAATTAAGTCCATCTTGTTTAATATATCATTTAAAGCTTGTGTTTCCTTATTTATTTTCATTTTGGATGATCTGTCCATGGGTGAAAGTGGAGTGTTTAAGTCCCCTACTATGAATGTGTTACTGTCGATTTCCCCTTTTATGGCTGTCAGTATTTGCCTTATGTATTGAGGTGCTCTTATGTTGGGTGCATAAATATTTACAATTGTTATATCTTCTTGGATCGATCCCTTGATCGTTATTTAGTGTCCTTATTTGTCTCTTCTAATAGTCTTTATTTTAAAGTCTTTATTGTCTGATATGAGAATTGCTACTCCAACTTTCTTTTGGTTTCCATTTGCATGGAAGATCTTTTTCCATCCCCTTACTTTCAGTCTGTATGTGCCTCTAGGTCTGAAGTGGGTCTCTTGTAGACAGCATACATATGGGTCTTGTTTTTGTATCCATTCAGCCACTCTGTATCTTTTGGTGGGAGCATTTAATCCATTTACATTTAAGGTAATTATCGATATGTATGTTCCTATTCCAATTTTCTTAATTGTCTTGGGTTTGTTATTATAGGTCTTTCCCTTCTCTTGTATTTCTTAATTGTTTTGGGTTTGTTATTGCAGGTCATTTCCTTCTCTTGTGTTTTTCTTAATTGTTTTGGGTTTGTTAGTTTCTTAATTGTTTTGGGTTTGTTACTGTAGGTCTTTGCCTTCTCTCCTGTCTCCTGCCTAGAGAAGATCCTTTAGCATTTATTGTAAAGCTGGTTTGGTGGTGCTGAACTCTCTCAGCTTTTGCTTGTCTGTAAAGGTTTTAATTTCTCCATCAAATCTGAATGAGATTCTTGCTGGGTAGAGTAATCTTGGTTGTAGTTTTTTCTCCTTCATCACTTTAAATATGTCCTGCCAGTCCCTTCTTGCTTGCAGAGTTTCTGCTGAAAGATCAGCTGTTAACCTTATGGGGATTCCCTTGTGTGTTATTTTTCCCTTGCTGCTTTTAGTATGTTTTCTTTGTATTTAATTTTTGACAGTGTGATTTATATGTGTCTTGACGTGTTTCTCCTTGGATTTATCCTGTATGGGACTCTCTGTGCTTCCTGGACTTGATTAACTATTTCCTTTCCCATATTAGGGAAGTTTTCAACTATAATCTCTTCAAATATTTTCTCAGTCCCTTTCTTTTTCTCTTCTTCTTCTGGAACCCCTATAATTCGAATGTTGGTGCGTTTAATGTTGTCCCAGAGGTCTCTGAGACTGTCCTCAGTTCTTTTCATTCTTTTTTCTTTATTCTTCTCTGCAGTAGTTATTTCCACTATTTTATCTTCCAGGTCACTTATCCGTTCTTCTGCCTCAGTTATTCTGCTCTTGATCCCATCTAGAGTATTTTTTATTTCATTTATTGTGTTGTTCATCGTTGCTTGTTTCCTCTTTAGTTCTTCTAGGTCCTTGTTAAATGTTTCTTGCCTTTTGTCTATTCTATTTCCAAGATTTTGTATCATCTTTACTATCATTATTCTGAATTATTTTTCAGGTAGACTGCCTATTTCCTCTTCATTTGTTAGGGCTGGTGGGTTTTTATCTTGCTCCTTCATCTGCTTTGTGTTTTTCTGTCTTCTCATTTTGCTTATCTTACTGTGTTTGGGGTCTCCTTTTTGCAGGCTGCAGGTTCATAGTTCCTGTTATTTTTGGTGTCTGTCCCCAGTGGCTAAAGTTGGTTCAGTGGGTTGTGTAGGCTTCCTGGTGGAGGTGACTAGTGCCTGTGTTCTGGTGGATGTGGCTGGATCTTGTCATTCTGGTGGGCAGGTCCACGTCTGCTTGTGTGTTTTGGGGTGTCTGTGGACTTATTATGACTTTAGGCAGCCTCTCTGCTAATGGGTGGGGTTGTGTTCCTGTCTTGCTAGTTGTTTGGCATAGGATGTCCAGCACTGTAGCTTGCTGGTCGTTGAGTGAAGCTGGGTGCTGGTGTTAAGATGGAGATCCCTGGGAGATTTTCGCTGTTTGATATTACGTGGAGCTGAGAGGTCTCTTTTGGACCAGTGTCCTGAAGTTGGCTCTCCCACCTCAGAGGCCCAGCACTGACTCCTGGCTGCAGTACCAAGAGCCTTTCATCCACACGGCTCAGAGTAAAAGGGAGAAAAAGTAGAAAGAAAGAAAGAAAGAGGACAAAATAAAATAACGTAAGATAAAATAAAATAAAGTTATTAAAATAAAAAAATAATTATTAAAAAAAATTTTTTTTAAAAAGTAAAAAAAAAAGCAACGGCCGGATAGAACCCTAGGACAAATGGTGGAAGCAAAGCTATACAGACAAAATCTCACACAGAAGCATACACATACACACTCACAAAAAGAGGAAAAGGGGAAAAAATAATAAATCTTGCTCTCAAAGTCCACCTCCTCAATTTGGGATGATTCGTTGTCTATTCAGGTATTCCACAGATGCAGGGTAAATCAAGGTGATTTTGGAAATTTAATCCGCTGCTCCTGAGGCTGCTGGGAGAGATTTCCCTTTCTATTCTTTGTTCGCACACCTCCCGGGGTTCAGCTTTGGATTTGACACCGCGTCTGCGTGTAGGTCACCTGAGGGCGACTGTTCTTTGCTCAGACAGGACGGGTTAAAGGACCAGCTGATTCGGGGGCTCTGGCTCACTCAGGCTCGGGGGATGGAGGGGCACGATGCAGGCCTGCGCCTCAGAGGCCAGCGGGACATTGCACCAGCCTGAGGTACCCCATGCGTTCTCCCGGGGAAGTTGTCCCTGGATCCCGGGACCCTGGCAGTGGCAGGCTGCACAGGCTCCCGGGAGAGGAGGTGTGGAGAGTGACCTGTGATTGCACCCAGGCTTCTTGGTGGCGGCAGCAGCAGCCTTAGCGTCTCATGCCCGTCTCTGGTGTCCGCCCTTTTAGCCGCGGCTCGCGCCTGTCTCTGGAGCTCCTTTAAGCAGTGCTCTTAATCCTCTGTCCTCGCGCACCAGGAAACAAAGAGGGAAGAAAAAGTCTCTTGCCTCTTTGGCAGGTCCAGACTTTTTCCCAGACTCCCTCCCAGGTAGCCGTGGTGCACTAACCCCCTTAAGGCTGTGTTCACGCCACCAACCCCAGTCCTCTCCGTGTGCTCCGACTGAAGCCCGAGCCTCAGCTCCCAGCCGCGCTCGCCCCGGCGGGTGAGCAGAGAAGCCTCTCAGGCTGGTGAGTTACGGTCGGCACCGATCCTATGTGCGGGAATCTCTCCGCTTTGCCCTCCGCACCCCTGTTGCTGCGCTCTCTTCCATGGCCCCGAAGTTCCCCACTCCGCCACCTGCAGTCTCCGCCCGCGAAGGGGCTTCCTAGTGTGTGGAAACCTCTCCTCCTTCACGGCTCCCTCCCACTGGTGCAGGTCCCGTCCCTATTCTTTTGTCTCTGTTTATTCTTTTTTCTTTTGTCCTACCCAGGTACGTGGGGAGTTTCTTGCCTTTTGGGAGGTCTGAGGTCTTCTGCCAGCATTCAGTAGGTGTTTTGTAGGAGTTTTTCCATGTGTAGATGTATTTCTGATGTATCTGTGGGGAGGAAGGTGATCTCCGCGTTTTACTCTTTCGCCTTCTTCCTACACGTCCCTCACTTGTTTTTCTTTATTATATGATCTTCAACAAAATTTGTTATGTGTAGTAGGTTCAGACAAAATTTATGTGCAGTAGGTTCAAAATTTGTTATGTGCCGTGGTTCATTTCAACCACTCAAATAAGTAGTTAATATTTTACTGATCGTCTCCTATATGGAAGGTGCTAGTTATTTAACTACTCAGATTTCTATTTTATAGTTATCAAAACCCTTCTAGTTGAAATAATTGTGTTATTTGCTCAAAATTCTTATACTTGCACACTTTAGGTATATGCATGATATAAAGATATAAGGGAAAAAAACAGTAGTAAAGTTGACTTCCGGCTATCTTTTCTGCTTTGTGTGAAGCAATCAAGGTCTCAGTTTCTCTTCTGGAATTGGAAATAAAACCTTTAGCTAAAAATGGATTTGTATTGTGAGCATTTGCAGCCATTTTTGCTGTGGCAGGCTTCTGTTCCCGTCAGTCACAGCCTGAATCTTTAAGTTGCTATCAGAAGCTTTGGGGGCTCCATAGATGCAGGAAATCCAGTGTGTGGGATGCAAATGAAAATTGAGGGCAATTCAAATGGTGCATGAAAGAGAAACAAGCACCACTTCAGTTCTCTATTAATTTCTCACTTCCGTACTTATGTAAGAAGTTGCCATATGACTTTTAAATGTAATCTTTTGGCAGTTTTTATGCCTTTTTGGAATGCAGTAGGGTGCACATAATCAAATACCCAACACATTTTTCCTTTGGACAGTTTTGAAATAATGTCATTTCATACCAGCTTATTTACTGTGTATCACTTCAATATGCTAGGGCTGTAAAGGAGCAAGACTCAATCAGATACAATTCTGTATTCAAGGAGCTTACATATACTGAAGGTCAAAGAAAATGGAGAGGACCAGCAATGAAATTCATATATATATATATTTGCCTTGACTTAAGGCTTTCTCCAGAACTTCAACTTCATTAATTTTAAAACAGTGGTTGTAAGTTGGGGAAGAATTTGCCCCCCAGGGGCTATGTGACAGTGCCTGGAGACATTTTTGATTGTCACAACTGGCAAATGCATGCTACTGTATCTAGTGGGTAGAGGCCAGGGTTAGTACTGCAAGGCACAGACCAGCCATTCTACAATAATCATGCAGCCCCAAATGTCAATAGGGTCAGGTTTACCTGCTATAAGGAAATAATACTTGATAGGACAGAGTATGACATAGACAGTTGTTTCCAATTCTGTCATGTTTTACTTTGGGTGCCCTGTTGTCTTAAGTTATTTCCCCACCCTGGTCTAGTTTCCTTATTTATGAAGTGAATATTTTGATTATATTACCTACCAAGAGACCTAAGTCTATAAATCTTGCAAAATTCATCTCTACTTTTCTCATATGAGAGGGAAAGACATGGGGGGTTATTTTAAGAGCTCATTTAAGTTATTCAAGTTTTAATCATTTTTAGGTTAATAGTCTTGGAGAAACACCCAATATGTATTCATCAGTGCAGAGATACCAATGTGATTCACATCTGTCACATTTCCATACACTAACAATGAACTATCTGAAAAAAAGACATTAAGGAAAGAGTCTAATTTCCTGTAGCAACAAAAACAAATAAAATACTTAGGAATAAATTAAACCAAGGAGGTGAAAGATCTATATACTAAAAACTGGAAACCACAAAACATTGATGAGTGAAATCAAACAAGACACAAACAGAAAGATACCGTTTTCATGGATTTGAAGAATTAGTATTGCTAAAATGTCCATTCTACCCAAACCAGTCCACAGATTCAAAGGCAGTATCTATCAAAATTCCAATGACATTTTTCACAGAAATAGAAAAAAAAAAAGTCCTTAAATTTGTATGAGACCACAGAAGACCCCAAATAGCTAAAGCAATATTGAGCAAGAAGAATAAAGCTGGAAGCAACATACTTTCTGACTTCAAACTATATTACAAAGCTATAGTAATCAATACAGTATGTAATGGTATAAAACCAGATGCATTGATTAATGGAACAGAATGGAGAACCTAAAAATAAACCCATACATACTAATTTTTGACAAAAGCACCAAGAATATACAGTGGGGAAAGGATAGTTTCTTCAGTTAATGATGCTGGGAAAACTAGATAGGCACATGCAAGAGTGTAATTGGACCCTTCTATTATATCATTCACAAACATCAATTCAAAAAGGATTAAAGACTTGAATGTAAGACCTAAAACCATAAAACTCCTAGTAGGAAACACATAGGGGAAAGTTTCCTTGATAGTGGCCTTGGCAGTGATTTTTTGGCATTAACACCAAAGCATAGGCAACAATAGGAAAAATAAACAAGTGTGACTACATCAAAGTAAAACGTTTTGCACAGCAAAGGAAACTATCAACAAAATGAAAAGGCAACCTATGGAATGGGAGAAAATATTTGCAAACCATATATCTGATAAGGGGTTAAAATCCAAAATCTATAAGGAACTGATATAACTCAACAGTAAAAAAATATATAACCCAATTTAAAAATGGGCAAAGGACCAGAATAGACATTTTTCCAAAGAAGACATACAGATGGCCAACAGGTATATGAAAAGATGCTCAACTTCATGAATAATCAGGGAAATGCATAGCAAAACCACAAGGAGATCTTGCCTCATATCTGTTGGGAAGCTGTTATCAAAAAGTCAAAAGATAATAAGTGTTGGGGAGGATACGAAGAAAAGGGAACCTTGTGTACTGTTGGTGAGGATGTAAACTGGTATAACCTTATTCAAAACAGTATGGAGGTTTCTTTAAAAAAAATAGTACTACTATTTGATCTAGCAATACTACCTCTGGGATTGTAGCCTAAGGAAATGAAATATGTATCTCAGAGAGATACGTGCACTCCCGTATTCATTAGAAGCATTATTTACAGATATGGAAACAACCTAAGTATCTATCTACAGATGAATGGATAAAGAAAATGTGGTATGTGTGAACAGAGTAGATTCGCCTTAAAAAAAGAAGTAAGTCCTGCCATTTTCAAAAACATGGATGAATCTGGAGGATATTATGCTAATAATAAGTCAGACACCATGAAGACAAATATTGCATGATCTTACTTATATGTGGAATCTAAAAAAAAAAAATTGAATTCACAGCGATAGAGAGTAGAATGGTGGTCACCAGATGCTAAAGGATAGGGGAAAATGGAGATATTGATCAAACAATACACATTTTCAGTTATACGATAAGTGCATTGGAGACCTAATGAATAGCGTGGTGACTATAGGTAATAATGTATCATATACTGGAAACTTGCTGAAAGAATAGATCATAAGTGTTCTCACCATTAGAAAAAAATGACCTGAGGTGATGTCTATGTAAATTAGTTTGACTGTGTTAATTACTTCACAGGGTATACATATATCAAAACATCACATTGTGTATCTTATCAAAAATAAATAATTTTAAAATGTGATTCACATGCTGTTTTTTTATCAGTGTGCAAGAATTGAAAGAAGCTGAAAAATACAGGAGTTAGTATTCATACTTTACATGTGCTATAACTGCAGTAATATGGGTCTATTAATTTTTGAAATAATATCACTAACCTTGCCTAAAACCTCTCAACCAGAAGACTAGTGGTGCATCTTCCAAAAAAAAAGGCATTTTTAATACAACTCCTATTTCAGTTCATCTGTAGCACCACAGAATGTATCAGTGTTTATGCTGTAAAATGCATTTGACTTTAATAATTAAAAATCTGAGTTCAAGCAGAAGATTTTATTCCTCTTTTAGTCTTTTCTGTCCCTATGAAACAAATACATGTCTTTGGAAGCCCTAGCTGGTGCCTCATATGTTATTATTCAGAAACACTTAGCAGTTCAGTTTAGGAGTATGTAATGATAAATGTAGACCAAGTCCCATAGTATTTTTATACCATGAAAAAATGTAATTTTAGGAATTAAAGTTAAACCTGTTATGAAAAACTAGAATTTGATATTGTCATAACATTCTTGAATGATAAGCTAGATACTTGAATAAATACTATATTAAAGCTTCATGCCCTTGACTGCCCCATTTTTATCTCCACCTTTCTAAAATGACTTTATTTTATAGGGCAGTATTTGCTAGGGAAATAAATTAAAATAAAATAATGCTTTTACAAGATTTTTTGAAAGTTTGAATTGTAGAAGTTGGTCATTTGGTTATGTTTTTTGGATTTTATCAACCATACATTCTTTTCCTATAGCAAATAACTGAAAGTTAAACTGATGCTTTAACATGGAGGGGAGAGTTTTTAAGACAGAACTGAAAAGTAGGTTTTGCTGCTTTGAAAATAAGTCAGTTTTCAAGGGTAGACTTTGCCAGCCTGTGGAGTAGTGGCAGGAGGTGGAACAGCAGGCCACTCACAGTTACTCTGAAGTGAGCAACTGCAGGTTCACTTCATATATACACTTTTTTTTTTTTTTTTTTTTCCGTACGCGGGTCTCTCACTGCCGCGGCCTCTCCCGTTGCGGAGCACAGGCTCCAGACACGCAGGCTCAGCGGCCGTGGCTCACGGGCCCAGCCTCTCCGCGGCATGTGGGATCTTCCCGGATGGGGGCACGAACACGTGTCCCCTGCATCGGCAGGCGGACTCTCAACCACTGCGCCACCAGGGAAGCCCCACACTTACTTTCTGATATTTCTGAGTCTTCATTTCTTTTGAATAAAACTTGTATTGGCCTTATAACCATTTAAGGTTTTTAAAAGAAACATTTTTTATTTATTAATGTTTTATAAAGTGCATTGAACATCACGATAGTTGTGGTTTTGATATATTTTTTAAAGCAGCACTGATGAAGTCAGCAGTTAATAATTTTTAAAGGAAAAACACCCATCATAATTGTCATTAAAAGCTATGACGTTTCAGAGAGGTTAAATTTCCTGATTAAATGGTATTGTCAGTCTAAAAACCACTCACAGTTATCCTGTAAAATATAAACTTTTTAAAGAGGTTTAAGTATGTAAAAGAAGTGAGAGCTCACGATGAATAAAAATACTATTCTGTTTACTATGTGATTAGTGCAGCATTGCAGAATATTCTATCTGAATATATACATTAGAAACAGGAGAAAGCAAAATATATTTCATAATTAATTTTTCACTCCCTTAATGGAGATTATATTATTGATACAGTTTATATCGCAGGGGTAAGGTTAATGACTACCTGTGAAAGAGTAGAATTTTGGCTTAATAATTTCCTGAGTCAATAAATTACAGAATTGGCTAGTAGTTTGCTTGTGTTGAAGGTGTATGCATTTCTGCCTGTTCTTCCGTTATTTAATATAAAGAAAACCATAGAACTAGGTGTATTTATTAAAGAGAGAGAAGGTTGTTAGTGTCATAGAGACTTTACAAAAATGTTGAGGGACTTCCCTGGTGGTCCAGTGGTTGGGACTTCACCTTCTAATGCAGGGGGCTGTGGGTTCGATCCGTACTCAGGGAGCTAAGATCCCACATACCTCAGGGCCAAAGAACCAAAACATAAAACAGAGCAATATTGTAACAAATTCAATAAAGACTTAAAAAAAAAATGGTCCACATCAAAAAGCTTCAAGAAAAATGTTGAAAAGGAAATTATTGATACGAAAGGTATCATGTTATAATCCATCTTATAATTAACTCAGTTTTGGTGTACTGCAAATCTGTTCATGTATTTGCTACCAAGGGCCTAAACCTAATCCAGCAATTCAGAACACACATGCACACATACGCACATACACACACTCCTACCCACAATGTTAAATGCTAACTATATGTTTTAGGCTCTACTAAGCTTTTCTTGATGGCCTAAGGTGAAAGTAAATTCTCTTTCTATATGATTATCATTTTGTCCCATGTAATGTTACTGCCTGCAATTCTAGTACTTGATTTAAAAAAAAAAGGTTCTCCAATTGGTAAAAGACGTTGCAGTTCAAGCTTATTAAAAATAAAGGCCCTGGGGCTTCCCTGGTGGCGCAGTGGTTGAGAGTCTACCTGCCGATGCAGGGGACACGGGTTCGTGTCCCGGTCCGGGAAGATCCCACGTGCTGCGGAGCGGCTGGGCCCGTGAGCCATGGCTGCTAAGCCTGCGTGTCCGGAGCCTGTGCTCCACAATGGGAGAGACCACAACAGAGAGAGACCCGCGTACCGCAAAAAAAAAAAAAAAAAAAAAAAAAAAAAAAAGGCCCTGGAATTCCACTTCTGTCCATGACAGCATGCGGAGCTCTGAGGATCTGCTCCTCAGTGAAACTGGTGAAAATTATGAAAAACAAACAAACAACCATTTAAAGTCTCTGGAAATGGCCCTGTGGACATCCAGCAAATGAGGAAACATTAAGAGATACACTAAGTCTCGATAAGAATTGAGAGTCTGTGGTGTTTGAACCAAGACCCTCTGTCTTCTTCCCCTCTTGCTACTGAGTGAGAGGGAAACTCCACTGGGTTCTGGTATTACCGAGAACACAGTTTTCTCTTCCCCGGGTTTCCTGACGGCTGTTTTTCTGGAAGGGGCAGGACCTCAGCACTTCTCGTCTTGCCTCCAGCTACCTATTATTATTGAAACTAAGTTCTGGGCCATGATGGCCAAGAGGTGATAGCTCCCTTTTTAGTACCAGCCCCCACTCCTGGTACAGATGCTCTGCCGTGGGCGGGGCACTACTGAGAATACTGGGGCCCACCTTGCCCTCACCCCAGACCCTGGCACAGAGAAAGGCAAGCCAGGAAGACCTGGGAGTCTGCAGGAGAGAAGTAGGGAAAGAGACTACTGGGAGGAGTTTTCCTGAGCTCAAAACAAATTTCAAACACTGACCTTGGGAACTATTCCTTGAAAGGAGCCAGGGTTTGATTAGATTAGACTGTGAAACAATTGCTGCCCCAGGGTGTTGTTGACAATAATAGAAGAATCCCCTGGCTATTAGTGGACTTTAACAGCTGCTGTGATCTCAGGGAAGAGACCGTCAAAGGCAGCCCTGTCAAAAGCAGTCTTCCCAGGGTGACTGTCAGCATTCCCAAGGCAGTGATCCCTGAGGAGCATTATCTGAGACCTCATAATGCAGGCAGACAAGGGTAGGGGAATCCACTTCACTGAAATAATCCAGCCAGTCGTTAAACAAGTAAATAGTAATAGATACTGGAGGACTTTTGCTAGGATTTGCTATAATTTATTCTCTAAAGATCCAGTTTCTAACAAAAATTTATGAGACTTGCTAGGAAACAGGGAAGTATGATCTATATTCTCAAACACCACGATCTTGTATTTAAGAAATCCTAAGGTATCTACTAAAAGTTATTAGAATAAATGACTTCACCAAGGTTGCAGGATCAATATACAAAAATCAATTGTATTTCTATATACTTGCAGTGAACAATCCGAATAGGAAATCAAAACAATTCTATTTATAATAGCATTAAAAAGAATAAAATACTTAGGAATACATTTAACAAAAGAAATGCCAAACTTATACTCTGAAAACAGCAAAATAATGTTGAAATATATTAAAGAAGATCTAAATAAATGGAACAACATTTCATGTTAATGGGTTGGAAGATTTAATATTGTTAAGATGACAATACTCTGTGAAATGATCTACTGATTAAATTCAGTCCCTCTCAGAATTCCAGTGGCTTTTTTATAGAAGTGGGCAAGGTAATCCTAAAGTTCATATGGAATTGCAAGGAACCCAGAAGAGATAAAATAATCTTGAAAGAAAAGAACAAAATATGAGGATTCACATTCCTGGTTTCAAAGCTTAATACAAAGCAACAATTATCAAGACAGTATGGTACTGCATAGGATAGATATATAGATAAATGCAGTATAATTGAGTCCAGAAATAAACGTATATGTTTGTGGTCAACTGATGTTTGACAAAGGTGCCAAGACAATTCAGTAGGGAAAGAATAGTCTTTTTGGGAGATAGTATTGGGACAGCTGGATACTCACATGCAAAAGAATGAAATTGGGCCTATACACTGTATACAAAAACTAGCTCAACATGGGTCAAAGACCTAAATGTAATGTAAGAGCTAAAACTATAAAAATCTTGGGAGAAAACACAGGGATAAATCTGCATGAAGTCAAAAACACAAACAGCAAAAGAAAAAAAATAATAAATTGGACTTTATAAAAATAAAAAACTTCTATGATTCAAATCACACTATCAAGAAGGTAAAAAAATCCATAGAATTAGAGAAAATATTTGCAAAACATATATCTGAAAAGGGACTTGTATCCAGAAAATATAAAGAACTCTTAAAACTCAGTAATACAAATAACCTATTAAAAATGGGCAAAAGATCTACATAGATATTTCTCCAAAGAAAATATACAAATAGGCAATAAACACATGGTTGACAATTTCAATTATCAGGGAAATGAAAATCAAAACCACAATGAGATACTACTTCTAGGATGACAAGAATTGGTCAGAAAATAACAACTGGTGGCAAGGATGTGGGGAAATCAGACCAGTCCCTAATATACTGCTGGTGCAAATAGAACCAAGCAGCCAATTTAGAAAATAGTCTGGCAGTTCTTCATACAGTTAAACTTAGAGTTTATAGCAGCGCTACTCATAATAGCCAAAAGGTAGAAACACCCCAAATGTCCACCGTGGATGAATGGATAAACAAAATGTGATATATTCATACAGTGGAAGATTTCTCAGCCATAAAAGTGAATAAACATACGGAAACATGGCTGAACCTTGAAAACATTATGCTAAATGAAACCCGTTACAAAAGAGTGCATGATATACATATATGATTTCATTTATGTGAAATCCAGCATAGTCAAATCTGTAGAGACAGAAGTAGATTAGTGATTATTTTGTGGTTAATACAAACTTTATTTATAAAAGACTCTTAAATTAGTTGTTTCATGCCATGCATTCACACAGAGTATATTGACTATTCAGAGCTATAGGAAGAGGAGCTCACAAACTCAAAGGAAAACTATTAAGGAGTTTCTAATAGTTAAAAGCTAGGAAAGATTAGGACAACTTTACAAATGAGCAATTAAAAATAAAACAAAATAAAAAATGTATGGAAAATAGTCTGAGCTGAGAGTAGGGCTGCTTAGGACTGGGGATAGGGTAGGAGAAAAGGCAAAATAGGGGGGGTAATAACTAAAGTGTATGGAGTTTCTTTTAGAAGTGTTGAAAATATTCTAAACTTGATAGTGGTGATCATTGCACATATCTGTGAATATACTGAAAATCGTCAAATTGTATATTTTAAGTGGATGAATTTATGGTATGTGAATTATACCAATAAAGCTGTTATTAAAAAAAAGTCCCTTTCCCCACACCTATACACTTCAACTAATACAGGAAGTTTACTCAAAATTTAATCCACATTCTAGCAAATTGTACAGAACCAACATTATTTGGCAGTAGTTAATACGCACTTTATCCCTCAGTGGTCCCAATAAAAACAGTCATTACCGTGACAGTTTATAGATTAAAAGGTATTTTTAAGTGGTGAATTATAAGATAGTTTTAATTTTATTTATTTTTTAAAATTTTTATTGGAGTATAATTGGTTTATAATGTTGTGTTACTTTCGGGTGTATAGCAAAGTGATTCAGTTATACATATACATATGTTCATTCTCAGATGCTTTTCCCATATAGAATATTACAGAATAGTGAGTAACATTCCCTGTTCTATACAGTTGGTCATTGTTGGTTATCTATTTTATATATAGTAGTGTGTGTATGTTAATGCCAAGCTCCTGATTTATCCCTCCCCCTGCTACGTTTCCCCTTTGGTAAACTTATTTATTCATTGATATCCTATGATATTTGTCTTTCTCTATCTGACTTCACCTAGTATGATAATCTCTAGGTCCATCCATATTCCTGCAAATGGCATTATTTCATTCTTTTTTATGGCTGAGTAATATTCCATTGTATACATGTACCACATCTTCTTTATCCATTCCTCTGTTGGTGGACATTTAGATTGCTTTCATGCCTTGGCTATTGTAAATAGCTCTTCAGTGAACATTAGGGTGAATGTATCTTTTCAAATTATGGTTTTCTCTGGATATCTACCCAGGAGTGGGATTACTGATCATATGGTAGTTCTAAGTTTTAAAATAAAAGTAAACAGTATGGCATCATTTTGATAGTTGCCACTCACTTTAGATTTTTCTGGATGATTCATTTTGAGGGAGTATCATAAAAGAAGTCAGAGGAAACTGGGGCCCCAGGATAAGCCTTTTCTTTTTTCTTTGCCATAAAACAAGTTAGAATTGATATCCTATTTATGAAAGGTAAAACATCCTATTTATGAGTTAGAAGTATGATTTTAAAAGTAACTGCTTCTTTCCCTTTGGTCTCTTCCTGACCAAAGCCTGTTGATGATCCTTCTTGCTAGCCATCAGAAACAAGTAGACTGCTCTTTCTGATGTCCACTCAGTTTGGTTCTGTAGCTCACAAGCTCCAATAGAAAATTATATTTCAGTAAGAATCTATCCAACCTTTCAAACCAGCTTCTATCTAAATGTATTAACACTTCTGGCATTATATTCTTTGGTCTTATGATGTGGTAATAGACTAGGTAGCTATTGGAAAATCTTCTAATAAGAAAATGATACGGAAGAAAGCTGTTTTAAAAGCACATTTGCAAGCCAGGCCACTGTCAATAATGTGCATTAGGCTTCGTGTGGCCTGGCAACCTGCTATAGTTTGATCACAAACAGGCTTGCTGAACTGTCAAAAAAAGGTTTGATTTGTCAATAAGTAATAAGCAATATTTCTTCACTTTCGTGTTTCTCTTTTTTTTTTCCAAAATATTTTTTCCATTTACTTTTCTTCAACCCCAGTGGAACACCGTCAGAGAGTTGAATGCCAAATCTGTTGCTCTTCATTTCTCATTATGATTTAAACAATATCGCATTGACTCCATAAATCAATGCCAGAACAGGAGGTAACTTTGAAAAAAGGACACAGTGCCCATAAAGTTATTTGGCCATGAAGAAGCAGCCTTGGAGCTAGGAAGCAGTAGGGGATAGGAAGGAAGCAATTACAATAGTGATGGCAGTAGGAGCAATGTAATTAGCAGCTGTTTCAAGGGTAATTATTTGCAGACATATGACAATGGAGAGGTGGTATCTCAGAGAACTTCCTACTCGCTCACCCCCCCACCACCAAAATGTTAACTGTCCTGTATTCATATGAAGGCAACCATGACAAATAGGCTGTGCACTGGAGCCTTTAGGAGGTTCAGTCGCTATGCTCAGGTCATCCCCCCCGATACATTTCAGATTATCTACCTATGTCGTTGGAACAATATTGCATATGAGGACAAGTGTTCTGTGGTAACAAAAGGAGGCAGAGGGGAGGTGAAACTGATCCAGGAAGAGCAGGTGAACAATACAAGTATCATGATCAAGAAATAGATGACTATGACCACCTAGAGGGGTGGGAGGGAGATGCAAGAGGGAGGGGATATGGGGATATGTGTATATGTATAGCTGAATTCACTTTGTTATACAGCAGAAGCTAACACACCATTGTAAAGCAATTATACTCCAGTAAAGATGTTTTAAAAAAAAAAGAATAGATGATTGTCTCACCCAGATTACTTGGCAGTCATCCTGCAGGAGATTTAGCAGTATATACAAAGGCAGTGGTTTTCAGAGTGTGGCCTCCAGACACAGGCAGTGTTAGTGTCACTTGGGAACTTTTTAGAATTTCAAATCCCCCCCTCCCCAGACCTACTGAATCAGAAATTTGTGGGATGGGACTCAATAATTTGTATTTTATCAAGTCTTCCAGGCAGTTCTGATGTCTAGTAAACTTTGAGAATCACTGTACTAAGATGTTTTATAAGACTTGAGAGTCACCTCACAGATTGGACATTAAACATAGTTTTGGAATCAGTTGGCAGTGAGTCTCAGAAGGAAAGGAATCAGGACTGGACCTCAGTCCCCCCAAAACAGCATACTGGGTAGGAAGCCATCCATTTCGAAAACTACATAGCTATAAAAGGCAATATACAGAGTCAAATAAAAATATCTGGCTGGGCTTCCCTGGTGGCGCAGTGGTTGAGAGTCCACCAGCCGATGCAGGAAACACGGGCTCGTGCCCTGGTCCGGGAGGATCCCATGTGCCGCGGAGCGGCTGGGCCCGTGAGGCATGAACGCCGAGCCTGCGCGTCCGGAGCCTGTGCTCCGCAACGGGCCACAACAATGAGAGGCCCACGTACCAAAAAAAAAAAAAAAAAAAATTCTGGCTTCACATAGGTATAACCTTCAGCAAGCTAGACTCCTTATGCCTCAGTTTTGTCATCTCTAAATCAGTTTAATAATAATAGCGATAGCTTTGTAGAGTTACAGAGAAAATTAACTGAGCTAGAGACCAAACCCAGAATAAGTCTGTCACATAGTAAGGGCAGAATAGATGTTAACTGACATCATGATTTTTATATTATTAAAACTGTGATTTAAGGTTTGCGATTCCTAAATTATAATTTTGTAAAAGTTAAAAACATGGCTCTCATGTAACGTAAAATAAACGTGTCAGAGATTTTTTTTTTTAATTCATTAATTAGAGAGGTAACTGATAAAATGTCAAAATTGAGTTCAAAGGAGATTTTGGAGAATGGAGTTTATATAATCTGTCAAGAATGCTGAAATGTTTCTAATACATGTAAAGCTGGATGATATCCTACAGAACAATATATTGTAATGTTTGGAGTTATCGTTTTTATCAGACTAAAACCAATTGTACCTTTCCTGGACAACATTTATTTACATTGGTGTAGACCTGAATCATTTTCATTACTCTCACACAAGGATCATTTGAATTGATATCAATTTGCTGCAAGATAACCTCTAGGCCTACAGAGTTATAAAAGAGCCTAGTCAATAGACAGTCAGTCAAAGATGTACCCCCGCACTACTCTGAAAGAACATGCAATTAAGGATTTTACCTGTTTTCCAATTCTGGAATAATTTTTCTTGATGGATGTCTCACAAGAAAGAGTACAGAAGCCAGGTTATTGGAATTGATTTACAGGAACGAGGCAGGACCCGAAGCAAAGGTGATATGTCTAGTACTTCAGAATCCTGGGCCTGCAGATAGTGGGAGAACAACAACAAGAAAACAGCTCTGAACATTGCAGAGTCTTGTTGCCAGAGCATCGGAATGAACCTTGCAGCGTATAAAAGATATATACCTTACAAAGGAAGAGAAATACACCCTGAATTTGAAAAATATTTTCATTACACCTGGTCAAGGAACCAAATGAAACATTATCCTCAGGTGTATGAAACATTTTCTTATTCAAAGTAAAACTGTAATCAAGGGTATAAGATAGATAAGGAATTTTTATTGTGGTGTCACTTGTGGTATAACATTCAGTGCATTTTTCTGTAATGCAAATGGTATCAGCAGTTTGAGACAGAAACCTCAGCAAGAGGCTTTAAATTCTTATCACGTATTAACTAGAAATAAAACACAGATGTGGATGCTGCCTAAGCACAGTAGCACGTTTATGTAATTAAGTCACCAGTGTGGTTTGCATTGAACGATGATTTTTAATAGAGCATATACACAAAGATTAGATTGATAAATGTCATATCGCAGAGACTTGGCTAGGGAGAAGCAGTGCTCAGGTAAGGAGATGAGTGGTAATTTGCTTCTAAAAATTGTCCTGCATCATTACGGGAAAGTTATATCTGATGGTTCTCTTTCTCAGAAGTGTTTTGGAGAAAAGAGTGTTGGCCCTTGGGGAAAAAACATAAGAGAAGTTTATTTTAAATGTATTCTGATTTTCTGTCATGGAATGGAACAAGTGCAAGAAAGATATACTTTTGACTTTTTTCTTAACTCTTCTGGACTCATTTTCAATTTACAAGTATTCAGATTAAACTTATTTAACAAAAGTTTATTTAGCACCTTCAATAAAGCTATGTACTATGCTCTGAAAACAAGAAAAAAGATAAATTTGATAGTTTCTCCAAGAAATTTACCATTTTATCTGGGAATGAACTAAATATGACTTCAAATAAAGGGAGAAAGAATGTGATAAAATCAATAATAGTCTAGGTGAGCAATGGCATTGCAGCAGGAATATTTTGAGGAATTTGAAAATATGGTGGAGAGAGAGATGTCTAGTAAATAGAAGAAACAAAAATTGAAAAATAAAGGGCTGAAAGTGGCTAAAGTGAAGTGCAACGCATCATATGTGTCCCAAACAAGTTTAAACTAGTATGGAAGGGTAGTTTATCAGCAAAGGCTTCGTGGAGGAAGGACTGTTGAAGGTGGGCCTTGAATTATGCATAGGCTCTAAGTGGTATGTGATGGAGCATATTCAAAGCGTAAGAAAAAACTGGTGCCTTTGTACATAGATAGGAAGCTTTAGATAATACTTGAAGAATAGGTTACATATAGGGAAAAGGCATAATAATAATGATACCATTTGTTTAGTGGTGTCATATTGTATCCATCTTTCCGAATATTATTTTGTTTAATCTTTACCTATTAGGTAATATTTTAACTATCATATTTGGGTTAGTAAGTAATGGGGATAAAATCAAATAGGTAGTGGGGAGTTGGCCTGGTATTCTTAATCAAACCTTTCTGATTAACTTTCACCCTGTGCTTCATTTTCACTCAGCTGCATCTCAGGCATTTGAACTGTTACAGATGTTAAAACTTGATGATTTGACTCTAGATTATTGGAAGTAGGGCCTAAGGTAAAAAGAGTAGTCAAAATAGATGCCAGTGTTTCATGTCTGGGTGATGTGGAAAACGGTAGCACTGTGAGTGAAAAGAGTTTTCATGTGGGCATGGTAATCAAAAGTTACTAGTAGACCTGCAAGAAGTTATATCGAATAAAAAAGAATTTGCCTCTGGAGTTCAGGAGAAGTCTGAGCTCAAGATAGGAAAAAGGTAACAAGAGAACAAAATCTTGGAGAACATTAATGTTAAAAAAAGAAAGCAGAGGAGCCAATGGAGACTGAGAGATTAGCCGGGATGAAAAGAGAGGCCGGGGAGCCTTGTGCTTTTTCAGTAGAAGGAGAAGGAAAAGAGAGTTTGAAGAAGGAGTAGAGGGGAAATGTCCAGCACTCAAAGGATAATGAATTTGTCAATTGGAACACTCAGGAAGACTCTTAAGACACTAGTTAGAGCTGTGTGGTGAAAATAGAAGCAGATTGAAAGAGGGATAGGAGTGGCTGGTAGACAAGTGGATGCGAGGGGCATGAGCGAAGAAGTTAAAACAGTTCTACTGCATGTCTTAAGATGATGCCGCAATTTTAGTAGGTAAGAAAAATCAAGGTAAAAATCCCATACTATTTACACATCCAGATCATAAACCCTGCCGCTGAATTGAAGAAAGTAGCTCACTGAATAAGAACAAGCCTGTTAGTAGAGCAAAGGGTGACAATATCAAGGGTAGACCTGTAAAGGAAATGAGTAAAGGAAGGGGAATTACTGAAAAGATTATATAAAATGTGATATTAAGCCTCCCTAATGTCAGTGATTATCTTTGTTTGAGGGGACTTACTTTTTCTAGTGGGTCTGAAATAGGAGCCAGCATTTGTGTGTGTGCGCGTGTGTGTGCGAGAGAGAGAGAGAGAGAGAGAGAGAGAGAGAGAGAGAGAGAGAGAGAGAGAGAGGCAGAGAGAGGCAGAGAGAGACAGGCAGACAGACAGACAGACAGAGACAGAGAGAGAGAGAAGAGAGAGAGAGAGAGGTTGCCTTGAAGTCTCATTTCTTGGTGCAGCTTTTTATTCCTTATGTAGTTGTTAGACGATTCTTTAAAAAGACATTACAAGTATGTTTAGAATCTGATTCTGATGACTGGTCAGAATGCCTTTGCATTTGTTCAAAGACTCCATCTTGATTTTACCATTTTCGTTCTCCTTGTAATGTGGTATTTTATCAATGAGGCTATGACATGGCGCCCACATGGCATCCGGGATGCTAGATGGTAAAAAGGGAGAATACCTGGAACAAAATTTAAAACGGTAGCTTTTGGCCTGAGTTTTAAAAGTTCCAAGATCTTTGATCTAACTGTTTAGAGACTCTTAAGTAAAAGGCCCTTAGATCCTTTCAGTCTGGTGGTAAAACACACTTGTGCTCAGAGCCCCAGGCTGCTGAGGGGAGATTACAGTTGCCTGTTTCTAATAGTGTGGTATGAAATAGACGTTTGGAACATGCCTGTGATGTATATCTGAATTTCAATTGATCAGAGATTGCTAAATTGATATAGTGTAAGCTGTAGATTCAATTTACAAAGGCTTTTCAAAGTATTTTCCTCACAGTAGCTCTGCTGTTACAGTAGTTGCTCTTATCCCTGATTTATGAGGAAGTATGAACATTGCAGCCAGAGGCGCTAAGTGACTCCCCCAAGATCGTATAGCAAGTCAGAGCAGGGCTGGGAATGGCAGTTCCCACAGGGCAGTGTCTTCTGGAGCCATATGGGGGCCTGAGGAAAGAAAATTGGGCCTCTATATACACTTACCTAAATATCTTCCAGTATTTTTGAACCAAATACTAAAAGCTCTACAAAAAAAGAAGTGAGTGTACATACAAAGCCTGGCGCTGCCCAGTGGGTTTGCATGCCATTATGTTTTCATAAACTCAGCCATTCCAGGGCCTGAAGTAGACCTGGGGGGCTCTTGCACACCTGGAACCCTTGGGCTGATTGGAACCACTCCTCCCATTGTACGATAATGCAAGGTTGTAAAACCATGCATTATTGTTTTTATATTTTATTGTCTTTAATGTTTTTATATTTTATTCATCCTGGAGTTTTGGGCGCTAATTTTGATTTTTAAAAATATTACATGGCTGCCAGGCTTTTCCGGTACTGCTGCCCCTTTAAATTTGCTCTAAATTGTGTTCTTCACTCACCTGATTCTAATCCCAGCCCTGCAGCAGCCTTCTTTCTGTTTGGCTTCTCTGCAGTGTAAATTGCACAAAAGCAAAAGGGCCAAAGAAACGGAGGTGGAATAAATCAAGGGCAAAAGACTGATTTACAGTTGTTTTTAGAAGACAGCTAACAGTCTATAGACAGTTCCAGGTGGTCTAACTTGCCCACGCCTTTGCTCATGCCATTTTAATTGCCTGACATAGCTTTTTTCCTCACTTTGAAGAAATCCTAGCATTTTTTCAAATCCCAGATCAAAGGTACATCCTCTGTAGAGCTGTTTTCATATTCAGACAAGATTAATTAGTTGTAGCTCTCTGCTGCATACACAGATCCCTGTACAGATCCCAACTGTTGGGCTTATCAAATTGTATTAGAGTTTTAAATGTCGGTCTCACTCCATCAATTGTGAGGCTCTTAAAGCTGAGCAGGAGCCCTTTCTTATCTGAGTCTGTATCATTAACACCTCACATAGTGACTGGCCCACAGCCAGTGGGCAATAAATGGTCATGGAGTGACAGAATGGTTAAGATGAGTCAACTCTCAGGAATTACCCAATGGGTAGCTCTTCTGTCTCCTTAGTTTGATATGCATTCCAGAAAATAAAGTTTCCAGGAAGGCTTACTGAAATTTCAAGATTGGTAAACCATGGTACTTCCTAGGCACCATTGTTTCTCTATCAATGGCCTGAAGAAGTTAGAGTTATTCGTCTCACTCCCCACCTGTCCCACTCTGGCACAAGACATGGTGACTTCGTTTTTGACTGAACTGTTAAAGTTTGGTCCCAAACAGTATTAAGCTTTCCTTAATCACAGCACCCAGATACATCTATTTTTCTTTTTTCCAAGGGAAAACATTGTTGCTGTAACTTTAATCATTTCTCTTGCTGCTCAGGGGCACAATCTTTGTGCTGAAGCACTTGGGAACTAAAATTAGTACTTTTATGTAGGGATCAGTTTCAAATTCAAAGATATGCCCTATTATATGGTGCTTTAACCCCCAGTTAGAATGTGCCTTGTGAATAGGCTATGTGAATAGGGTTTCAGGTGGGAGGGTGTGTGGTTAAATGGAGCAAACCAATAGAACATACTATTGAATTCTAAATGTGTTTTAACCACCTTTCCTTCTTGTTCATTTCACATTGTTTCTGGATTGTCATGTTGTCAGTCATCATACTGTAAATAGCTCTATAATATTTTACATTTAAGAATAATAACTTTTGGGGCTTCCCTGGTGGCGCAGTGGTTAAGAATCCACCTGCCAATGCGGGGGACACGGGTTCAAGCCCTGGTCCGGGAAGATCCCACATGCTGCAGAGCAACTAAGCCTGTGCGCCACAATTACTGAGCCTGCTCTCTAGAGCCCGTGAGCCACAACTACTGAAGTCCACGTGCCTAGAGCCCGTGCTCCGCAATAAGAGAAGCCACTGCAATGAGAAGCCCACACACCACAACGAAGAGTAGCCCCCGCTCGCCGCAACTAGAGAAAACCCGCGCGCAGCAACAAAGACCCAACGCAGCCAAAAATAATAAATAAAATAAAATAAATTTATTAAAAAAAGAATAACTTTTTGTATTTTGCTCTGCAGCTATAATTTTTACATTATAATCTGCAAAATCAATACATGAATAGATTTAGAAATTATAAATTCACTTTGTTATATACTAAGATCAGCTTTTTATATGCCATCAATAATTCATGTGTAAAAATTAACATGCTTTATGACAGTAAATTTTGTATGTCAAAATAGCTAGTGTAACAGTTTTTGAAAAGTGTGATTCTGTGATTTGGTATATACATTTTACATGTGATATTTACTTCAAACGAAATAATAAAAATAGGGTCATGTGTCTAAGGACACAGTCAGATCTCAAGTTAGCTTTCTGTTTTTCAACATTTGTTCATAAAAGTTCTTGGGGAACAAATAAGAAATCTCTTTCTTAAAAATACCTTTGTGAAGCAATTAAACTCCAGTAAAGATCTATTAAAAATATAGTTTAAAAAATACCTTTATCTTACAAATAAGACAAGATGTGTAGCCATATATGCAGGCTTTTCAGTTTGTTCATGCCAGAGGCACTTACGAGCTATTGTGTTTCTTACATAAAGCAAATAAATGTGCTATAACCTTTTCCAATTTAAAGAATTTTTTTCTGTGCAGGCTTAAAAAAGACCTGCAGCTAAAGTAGTTTCTATGAGTCTAAAAAATGGGTATTTCTATTTCAAAAGAAAATATGGAATCTTATAATAACAAATATATGAAACATGAATGATTTATTCATTCAACAGATATATATTGTTTACCTGCTGTATGTCTTTTACATATTTATGGAACACAGGATTTTCCACCGATATTGATGATGATTCTTAAAACAATCCTATGGGCTTTCAGTAAAGACTCTTTGTTGGTCCTGAGCAATAAGATTTTGGTATTTTTTTACCTTTTGTAACACTGCCATTATTTTCCAGCTACCTTTGAAGTCACTTTGCTTTTTGAGCTAAATCACTGCATATGTGATTGACAATTATATACAGAATTTTTAAAATTTTAGTTTACATAATTTTCTCTTGCCAGAATGCTTACGGGTCCATATAAACAGCTTTATACCATACACACTACAATTCCTTGTAGTCTTAAGAGATCCTTATAAATATATTTTATTTTTCGTATTTTGTGATAAAGATTATAATTTTACCTTTTATATATAATACTATTTTAGGAAAACTAAAATATGTCAGAGCACTTACAATGAAGCATTCTAAAAATTGACACCTTATTCTTAATCATAATATTATTTTACCTTGTTTTAATGCATGCTAATCTTGTTCCAAATATGCCAAAATGTGTTTTTATTTCTATGGTATGGTAAGTATATAAGGAAATGCATGGTTAAGAGGAAAGGAAAGGAAGGGAGAGGCAAGCAAGGAGAGAAAAAGAGAGGGGGGGTATCTACTGAATACATACGATATTATAGTATGCTCGGTTTTTCCAGTATGTTTGCTCATTTCATTCTCAATATTGATTTAAGAAGTAGCTATTTTTATCTTTGCTAGATAGATGGAGAAACTGAGGGCCGTAAACTTTACATAACTTGTCCAAGATCACATTGCCAGTGAATGGTGAATTCAGTTTAGATCTAGGACTCTCTGGGCAGTGGTTTCTGGCTCTGTTAGCTCTTCTCAGTGTCACAGTTAACATGACATTCGTTAGCAAATGTTATCCACTCTTAGCAAATTCTGCACCTCTATGAAAAGTGGGATGTAACAGAATGCAGCAGCACACGAAACATGGATTTTTTAAAATGCTTACTTCTTTCAAAGAAATAATCACATAAACACTTAGGGATCAAACTGCATCTGAGTAATTAAAGGTCTTCTTTGGATGTGGGCCATTTAATAATTTTAGTATGTAGGGCTATGCTACTGCTTTCCAAGTTGTGAATAATTAAATAGGATACATTACCAAGTAATGATCTTATTTAAAAGTTCTAATTCATCTAATGAAAAAGACTTGAAACCAGGACTATCATATTCCCCTTCCTCTTTTAGATTCTTTCTGTTTACTTCTTTTTTTTTTGAATTTTATTTTATTTTTTATACAGCAAATTCTTACTAGTCATCAGTTTTATACACATCAGTGTATACATGTCAATCCCAAATCGCCCAATTCATCACACCACTACCACCACCCCCACACAGCTTTCCCCCCTTGGTGTCCATACGTTTGTTCTCTACATCTGTGTCTGAATTTCTGCCCTTCAAACCAGTTCATCTGTACCATTTTTCTAGGTTCCACATATATGCGTTAATATACGATATTTGTTTTTCTCTTTCTGACTTACTTCACTCTGTATGACAGTCTCTAGATCCATCCACGTCTCAACAAATGACACAATATCGTTCCTTTTTATGGCTGAGTAATATTCCATTGTATATATGTACCACATCTTCTTTATCCATTTGTCTGTCGATGGGCATTTAGGTTGCTTCCATGACCTGGCTATTGTAAATAGTGCTGCAGTGAACTTTGGGGAGCATGTGTCTCTTTGAATTATGGTTTTCTCTGAGTATATGCCCAGTAGTGGGATTGCTGGATCATATGGTAATTCTATTTTTAGATTTTTAAGGAACCTCCATACTGTTCTCCATAGTGGCTGTATCAAGTTACATTCCCACCAACAGTGCAAGAGTGTTCCCTTTTCTCCACACCCTCTCCAGCATTTGTTGTTTGTAGATTTTCTGATGATGTCCATTCTAACTGGTGTGAGGTGATATCTCACTGTGGTTTTGATTTGCATTTCTCTAATAATTAGTGATGTTGAGTAGCTTTTCATGTGCTTCTTGGCCAGCTGTATGTCTTCTTTGGAGAAATGTCTATTTAGGTCTTCTGCCCATTTTTGGATTGGGTTTGTTTTTTTAATATTGAGCTGCATGAGCTGTTTATATATTTTGGAGATTAATCCTTTGTCCATTGATTCGTATGCAAATATTTTCTCCCATTCTGAGGGTTGTCTTTTCGTCTTGTTTATGGTTTCCTTTGCTGTGCAAAAGCTTTGAAGTTTCATTAGGTGCCATTTGTTTATTTTTGTTTTTATTTCCATTACTCTAGGAGGTGGATCAAAAAAGATCTTGCTGTGGTTTATGTCCAAGAGTGTTCTTCCTATGTTTTCCTCTAAGAGTTTTATAGTGTCCAGTTTTACATTTAGGTCTCTAACCCATTTTGAGTTTATTTTTGTGTATGGTGTTAGGGAGTGTTCTAATTCCATTCTTTTACATGTAGCTGTCCAGTTTTCCCAGCACCACTTATTGAAGAGGTTGTCTTTTCTCCATTGTATATTCTTGCCTCCTTTGTCATAGATTAGTTGACCATAGGTGCGTAGGTTTATCCCTGGGCTTTCCATCTTGTTCCATTGATCTATGTTCCTGTTTTTGTGCCAGTACCATATAGTCTTGATTACTGTAGCTTTGTAGTATAGTCTGAAGTTAGGGAGTCTGATTCCTCCAGCTCCGTTTTTTTCCCTCAAGACTTCTTTGGCTATTTGGGGTCTTTTGTATCTCCATACAAAATTTAAGATTTTTTGTTCTAGTTTCGTAAAAAATGCCATTCGTAATTTGATAGGGATTACATTGAATCTGTAGATTGCTTTGGGTAGTATAGTCATTTTCACAATATTGATTCTTCCAATCCAAGAACACAGTATATCTCTGCATCTGTTGGTATCATATTTAATTTCTTTCAGCAGTGTCTTACAGTTTTCTGCATACAGGTCTTTTGTCTCCTTAGGTAGGTTTATTCCTAGGTATTTTATTCTTTTTGTTGCAGTGGTAAATGGGAGTGTTTCCTTAATTTCTCTTTCAGATTTTTCATCATTAGTGTATAGGAATGCAAGAGACTTCTGTGCATTAATTTTGTATCCTGCAACGTTACCAAATTCATTGATTAGCTCTAGTAGTTTTCTGGTGGTATTTTTAGGGTTCTGTAGGTATAGTATCATGTCATCTGCAAACAGTGACAGTTTTACTTCTTCTTTTCCAATTTGTATTCCTTTTATTTCTTTTTCTTCTCTGATTGCCATGGCTAGGACTTCCAAAACTATGTTGAATAATAGTGGTGACAGTGGACATCCTTGTCTTGTTCCTGATCTTAGAGGCAATGCTTTCAGTTTTTCACCATTGAGAATGATGTTTGCTGTGGGTTTATCGAATATGGCCTTTATTATGTTGAGGTAGGTTCCCTCTATGCCCACTTTCTGTAGAGTTTTTATCATAAGTGGGTGTTGAATTTTGTCAAAAGCTTTTTCTGCATCTATTGAGATGATCATATAGTTTTTCTTCTTCAGTTTGTTAATATGGTGTATCACATTGATTGATTTGGATATATTGAAGAATCCTTGTATCCCTGGGATAAATCCCACTTGATCATGCTGTATGATCCTTTTAATGTGTTGTTGGTTTCTGTTTGCTAGTATTTTGTTGAGGATTTTTGCATCTATATTCATCAGTGATATTGGTCTGTAAATTTCTTTTTTTGTCATATCTTTGTTTGATTTTGGTGTCAGGGTGATGGTGGCTTCAGAGAATGAGTATGGGAGTGTTCCTTCTTCTGCAATGTTTTGGAAGAGTTTGAGAAGGATGGGTGTTAGTTCTTCTCTAAATGTTTGATAGAATTCGCCTGTGAAGCCATCTGGTCCTGGACTTTTGTTTGTCGGAAGATTTTTAATCACACTTTCAATTTCAGTGCTTGTGATTGGTCTGTTGATATTTTCTATTTCTTCCTGGTTCAGTCTTGGAAGGTTATACCTTTCTAAGAATTTGTCCATTTCTTCCCGGTTGTCCATTTTATTGGCATACAGTTGCTTGTAGTAGTCTCTTAGGATGCTTTGTACTTCTGTCGTGTCTGTTGTAACTTCTCCTTTTTCATTTGTAATTTTATTGATTTGAATCCTCTCCCTCTTTTTCTTGATGAGTCTGGCTAATGGTTTATCAATTTTGTTTATCTTCTCAAAGAACCAGGTTTTAGTTTTATTGATCTTTGCTATTGTTTTCTTTGTTTCTATTGCATTTATTTCTGCTCTGATCTGTATGATTTCTTTCCTTCTGCTAACTTTGGGTTTTGTTTGTTCTTTTTTCTCTAGTTCCTTTAGATGTAACATTAGATTGTTTATTTGAGATCTGTCTGGTTTCTTGAGGTAGGCTTGTATAACTGTAAACTTCCCTCTTAGTACTGCTTTTGCTGCATCCCATAGGTTTTGGATCATCATGTTTTCATTGTCATTTGTCTCTAGGTATTTTTTGATTTCCTCTTTGATTTCTTTAGTGATCTCCTGGTTATTTAGTAACATATCGTTTAGCCTCCATGTGTTTGTGTTTTTTACGTTTCTTTCCCTGTAATTCATTTCTAATCTCATAGTGTTGTGGTCAGAAGAGATGCTTGATATGATTTCAATTTTCTTAAATTTACTGAGGCTTGATTTGTGACCCAAGATGTGATCTGTCCTGGAGAATGTTCCATGTGCACTTGAGAAAAAAGTGTAATCTGCTGTTTTGGGATGGAATGTCCTATAAATTATCAATTAAATCTATCTGGTCTGTTGTGTCATTTAAAGCTTCTGTGTCCTTCTTTATTTTCATTTTGGATGATCTGTCCATTGGTGTAAGTGAGGTGTTAAAGACCCCCACTGTTATTGTGTTACTGTCGATTTCCTGTTTTATAGCAGTTGCCTTATGTATTGAGGTGCTCCTGTGTTGGGTGCATATATATTTATAATTCTTATATCTTCTTCTTGGATTGATCCCTTGATCATTATGTAGTGTCCTTCCTTGTCTCTTGTAACATTCTTTATTTTCAAGGCTATTTTATCTGATATGAGTATTGCTACTCCAGGTTTCTTTTGGTTTCCATTTGCATGGAATATCTTTTTCCATCCCCTCACTTTCAGTCTGTATGTGTCCCTAGGTCTGAAGTGGGTCTCTTGTAGACAACATATATATGGGTCTTGTTTTTGTATCCATTCAGCAAGCCTGTGTCTTTTGATTGGAGCATTTAATCCATTCACGTTTAAGGTAATTATCGATATGTATGTTCCTATGAGCATTTTCTTAATTGTTTTGTTTTTGTAGATCCTTTTCTTCTCTTGTGTTCCCCACTTAGAGCAGTTCCTTTAGCATTTGTTGTAGAGCTGGTTTTGTGGTGCTGAATTTTCTTAGCTTTTGCTTGTCTGTAAAGCTTTTGATTTCTTCATCGAATCTGAGTGAGATCCTCGCTGGGTAGAGTAATCTTGGTTTTAGGTTCTTCCCTTTCATCACTTTAAGTATGTCATGCCACTCCCTTCTGACTTATAGAGTTTCTGCTGAGACATCAGCTGTTAACCTTATGGGAGTTCCCTTGTATATTATTTGTCATTTTTCCCTTGTTGCTCAATAATTTTTCTTTGTCTTTAATTTTTGCCAGTTCGATTACTATGTCTTGGCGTGTTTCTCCTTGGGTTTATCCTGTATGGGACTGTCTGTGCTTCCTGGAGTTGGGTGGCTATTTCTTTTCCCATGTTAGGGAAGTTTTCGATTATAATCTCTTCAAATATTTTCTCTGGTCCTTCCTCTCTCTCTTCTCCTTCTGGGACCCCTATAATGCAAATGTTGTTGTGTTTAATGTTGTCACAGAGGTCTCTTAGGCTGTCTTCAGTTCTTTTCATTCTTTTTTCTTTATTCTGTTCTGTGGCAGTGAATTCCACCATTCTGTCTTCCAGGTCACTTATCCGTTCTTCTGCCTCAGTTATTCTGCTATTGATTCCTTCTAGTGTAGTTTTCATTTCAGTCATTGTATTGTTCATCTCTGTTTGTTTGTTAATTCTTCTAAGTCTTTGTGAAACATTTCTTGCATATTTTCGAAATTTGCCTCCATTCTTTTTCCGAGGTCTTGGATCATCTTCGTTATCATTATTCTGAATTCTTTTTCCGGAAGGTGCCTATCTCCACTTCATTTAGTTGTTTTTCTGGGGTTTTATCTTGTTCCTTCATCTGGTTCATAGCCCTCTGCCTTTTCATCTTGTCTATCTTTCTGTGAATGTCTCTGTTTACTTCTGAGAGCCACTCATCTCCTAAGAGTTTTTTAACTGATAGTGACTTTGAAATGCTCTAAGGGTCATTCTCAAGTGCTTCCTTTCTCTGTCTCTTTTGAAATAAGATATTGCATCTTTCTGGTATTTAAGTGTCTTTTACTGATTCATCAGTTGTTTCCAAATCTGAATGGTTTTCTAGCCATAATATATTGTATAGAAATAGTGATTTGGGATATATGTAAGGAAAAAACACCCTGCTTCTTAGAGATACAGCGTAATAAGGGCCACATAGTGCCTAGAGATTAGAAATTATTTTATACAGTAAAAATGAGACACTGGTTCTCCTACATGATAGCTTTGTGTATTCCTGTAATTCATGCAGATTTTATGCCATCCTTTCTGTTAACTTCAAAGACTAACAGCGGACACTTGCCCTTTGTTTGCACTCTTTTGGCAAAGCAAATCTGACTATTAAAAATGTGCCAGCCAATGATATTCCATGTGTAGCTTTACATTAATTTGTTTTTCTCTTAAAATCTCATCATCCTGTTAAACATTCATGATTGAAGACAACTGATTACAATAGATTAAATGCAGTGTATTAGACTATAACGTAGATTTACATACTTTTGCCCAAATAGGTTTAAATCGAAACAAAACTTAGGTCTTTATTTCTGCTCTTCTTCCTGCCTTTCTCCACCCCTAAAAGATTTAAAATTCATTTGGGCTACTTAAGCTAAAATAGCTACACTGTTAGCAAGCAAAGCAAAATGCACATATGTTGAGGGAACTGAAAATTCTTTAAGATTTTTTAACAATTTACATTGATACTTTCATTTATTCATTTACTCATTCATTCATTCATATATAAATACATTGATTTCAGGAATATTTATTGAAACTTTATTTCAATATTTATTGAAATTCCATAGTAGGTGTTGTAAAATACAAGTAAATTGGAACTCTCACCTACCTTAGTGTGTGCCAGCCCTTTTCGTTCATTCCACCTCCTTTATTTCCTTCCAAAGTTGTATTTTCTGCCTAACTCAAATTTTCAAAAAGGGTTTCTCTCTATTATGTATTCTAACAGAATTCTAAAGAAAGTGACGTTTAAAACATAGAATACTTTTAAACTTGCCATCAATTCTTTGAAGTTGTGGAATATTTCACTAAGTGCACTCCAGTTATCTCCTGATGTACAGCCTTCCAAACTGAGTTTCAAAGACATTTGTATAATAATTAAAGCAAACAATAAAACACTAACTTAAACTATAGTTTAACTCCTCCCTAAAATGAAAGGGAAATTAGTATTACTCTTAAAATATTCATTAATATTTAATATGTATATACTTGCAGAATGATTTGTAGACCCCTACTTAAAATGGGGTTTATAATATTCTTAATATGCCCCATGTTAGAAACATTCTAAAACTAGGTAATTCTGTCACAGGTATTACAGCTCAAATACCAAAATACACAAACTCTTTTGACAGAATATCACAGTTTAACATTTTTTGTACCTATATTTTTTTCTGGTTATAGTAGAACATTTTAGAAAATTTAAAAAATACATAAAATTATTTTACAAAACAAAACAAAAGCAGTGTATCATAACTGTTTCCCCTGATGATGAAGCTAGTCTTAACATTACTTATTTTCTTTATTCCTCACATTTGTTCTGATATTCTGTTCAGATTAGTTCTCTACACACATTTACAACTTTATATTTTATCTTTTTCACTTAACAGAGTTGTATGGTAAACATTTTCTATGGCACCAAAAATACTTTGTAAACATTTTGATGCATAAATTTTATGTCAGTGTGTGACAGTTTGTGGAGTCCTTAGCTTGCTAACAATTTAGCTTTTTTATAAATAATACCGCTATAAACAGTTTTACGCATTTTGAGGTGTTTCATTAGGAAAGATTCTTATAAAGGGAGAGTAAATTCAATTCATTCATAATACAGCATTGCCATTTCAGAGTGCTTCTTTGCATTTATTTCTTAGCCATTTGAAGTATGTTGTCAAGTATTTTTTCCCCATAAAAATCTTATAGTTAATGGTACATCATAAGTCTTTATATATGGTATAGTGTATTTTCCTGTCATCATATAGGAACTATAACTGAGTTGTTTATGGTTTGTGTTTTTTAATGTCTCTCTTCTCTGAAAATGTAAATTTTTTTGGTTTGTATTTAGTGATGCAAAAGAGCAATCTGATTTTGTGGATGTAAATGTAATATGTATTTTATTAACTCTGCAAGAAAATGATGCTATAATAATAACTTAAAAATAAGAAATCTAGTTATACCTCTTTGCATTGATTTTTCTTGGAATTCAGTGAACCCATCTGCATAATCTGGTCTTTTTTCTTCTCTGGAAAGATATTGGCAAATGTGTCTGATTGTTACTCCTGTGCCAGTTATTCTGGTTTTATTCTCTAGAGTACTTACAGTTCTTTCATTTTGTGTCTTTTCATGTCTGTCTTCATTTTTCTTTCTTTTTCCAGTAAAGTTCTCCACATTTTTCTTAATGTTTATACTGTTCTAACATCAAAATAGAGCTTAATCCTGTGACTGTATTATTAATTTATTTTCCATTCTTCCTTTCCTCACCCATTTCCACAACCTTATAGAAGATATATTTTCATTTCTAATTCTCCCCCTCCTACTTTATAAAAAGCATTTTTAACATTGTATTAAAATGGCTAAATTGTTTTCTAATTATTTTTTCTGAGTCTTTATAAATTATTTTTAGAGATTTATTTTTCTTCCAAATCTTCAAATTTTCACTTTTCTTGTTCTCCTTTAGACCTTCATAGAGCCACAGTTTCTTCCTAAAGGGAATACAGCGTGTTTCCCTCTTTCTATCTACTTAAAGCCCATCTCCAGTGAGGACTACTTATTCCTAACATGGTTTATGCCAACAGGTAAATCACTTGAATTGTCTTGGACTCTGCTCTCTGTCCTAGGAGTGTTGGTTGAATCCTTCCCACAGCCTGAAAGCAAAGTTGATTCAATTTCTCCCGACTTCCGAGTATCTAGTGTACTTTTCAGCTAAGCTACTGCCCAGCCTTCGTTCTTCTCACCCTGTATAACACTCAGAATCATTTTCTGAATATTTACGTTCTTGATGTCATACTTAACATTTTTCTACTCAGAATACTGCAGTGATTTCTCTCTTGTTTAAGAATGACTTCATGTACCTGGTGTGCAGGACCCTGCATAACAGACCTATTTCTCCAACGTCAACTCAGTTCTATGTTTCTACCCTCTCCCAACTCTATCGATTGTCCAAAAAATAACTTTCCTTTGAAGCGAACATCAAAAGACACATTCTGTAATGGCCCAGACTTCTATATTTGCTTCTTAGCATAAGCTTCCTAAATAAACAGAAGAAAGTCATGACCATCATTTAAAAGTATCAAAAAATAAGCATCCCTCTTCATTCCTTCTGTTAAAACATTTACACATGAACTGAGTTTTTCTTACAGCACTTGAAATCACGTGTTTAATTGTGCTTCCTTCAACATTGATTCTAATTTCATGTCCCCATTTTCACACATATTTTTTTCCCTTTTTCCTCAACCTATGTGTTTTAGTTTATTTTATTGTGACATTTCCAGATTTTGGCAGCAGTGCTAATTCTTAGTCAGTCCATCTGTTGTTGAGCCTCTGATAGTGGGTGTCCAACCTTGTGCCATGTCCTTTCTACACCAGGAACTCAGTGAGCTGGTGAGAAGAGAATCCCCTGCGTCCCGATTTTTGATTTTCTACCCAGGCTGTGCACTTTCGTGAAAACAAATTAGGAGCTGGTGCTTGGGTATTGCCAGTTTTCTGCATTATTTTAAGGAAATAGACATAAGAATGTGTGACATCTCAAAAAATAGAGTCTGTGATGAACAATTGTGCGAAGGAAAGGTTTTTTTTAACCCTGGCTTTTGGCCATGCCAAGAAGCATACGTTCTTTAGGGTAAAATAAAAGAGTTATATTCTTGGATCTTTTTTAAGAAACTGTATTGTTGTGGGAGAAAAACAAACTTTAAAAAAAGGGAACTACAGGGAAACACCCAGACCCTGTCCACCTGGATGGCTGCAAGAAAGAAGAAATTAACACATCCCCTCGCCAAGGCTGGCCATTACAGGGCATATTTGCAAAACTTATGGCCTTTTTACTTTACTTCCTCATCTCCTCCCCCTCTCTGTGCTGTAAAAGAAACTGGCATCTGAACCCCGATAAGATGGTTTTTCGGAGATACTAGTTTGCCGCCTTCTCGGTCTGCCGGCTTTCCGAATAAAGTCGTATTCCTTGCCTCAAAAAAACAAAAAAAAGGAACTAATTCGTAATGTGGTAGAAGATTGTGATATATTTCAGTGTTAAGGAAATGGGAAGATAATGACTCTGCATCATTTAGTTAATTCAAAATGGTGCATATATGGGTAACATGTTATTTTTTATCTAGCCTGGTTTTCACAGTAAAAATTTCTAATGATAATTTGTTATAGATCATTGCCTATACCATCTGTTTATATCAGGAAGCAGTAGCTTATATACAAATCTCAATTTTTTACTACTAAATCTGTTTATTTTTAAAATATAGTCTTATTTCAGAGATACAAAGTGTTTTATGTACATTTTATAGAAATAAATGAGAATGTGTGGAACTTTGTAGAGTATATGTGCAGATGAATGTATCAATAAAAAGAAACTCCTGTTGAGATCATTTTCCACATGGAAGGGGCTGAATGTACACCCAAGAATATGATTTTTTTTTTTTTTTTTGGCTGTACTGTGCAGCATGCGGGATCTTAGTTCCCGTACCAGGGATTGAACCCATGCCCCCTGCAGTGGAAGCATGGAGTCTTAACCAATGGATTGCCAGGGAAGTCCCAAGAATGTGATTTTTTTTTTTTTAATCTAGACCTAGTATTGAGAGCCCGGAAATTTAATCTTCACAGGGTCTAGAACTGGTAGGGGATTTAGAGATACTGATTTATGCCCACCAAGCTCACAAAAATTATAATGTCAACTAATAAGATCCTATAAGAAGCAGTAGAGTATAGTATTTAAGAAAGATCAAAGACTTAAGAGTCAGATTGCCTGGCTCTGAATCTCGTCTCTGTGGCATACTGTGTGATCTCAAGCAATAACCATTACCCCCTCTGTGCCTCAGTTTCCTCATCTGCAAAATGAGGATAGTAGCTAGGCATAGCTCATAGGGTTGTTGTGATGGTTTAAATAGTTAATTCATGTAAAACATTTAGGAAAGTGTCTAGCATATAGTAATTGCTCAAAAAATATTCCCTACTATAATTACTTACTGTGAGAAATGCAACCAAAAAGGAGCAGGACACTTGCATCCTTTTTCTGGCATTTTTCTCTTACTCTCCTTTGGGAAGCTACCAGAGAAGGTCTAAGGCAATCCAGCCTTTGCTGTTTTAAGCAAGAGATTAGGACAGCAGAGATGTTAGTTGCCGAATTTGATCATCTAATGCATTTAGGAAGAGGTAGCCTGGTACATCCACCTTTATAAATGGTGCAGTCTTGCCTCAGGGAACCAAAAAGTTGGTCGGTCTATGAATCAGGATTCTTCCCAGTTGGTGCTGAGATGAGTACTGTTAATTTTGAGCCTTTGCTATTCTTTTTTCTATTTCCAGTGTTACACAGCCATTCCCCTCCACTCCCTTATGACTCACACATTCTTTTTATATTTATGTTACTTTCAGGAAATTTTGCTCTAAGAGCTTCACAAAGAAAATACTGTATTCATTGATCCATTATGTACTGATTTTATAGTTAAACCTCAGCAGGCAACTGTACTTATTTCCAATTCCTTCTTTTTTAATTGAAGTATAGTTGATGTGCAGTATTATGTAAGTTACAGGTGTACAATAAAGTGATTCACAGTTTTTGAAAGTTACATTCCATTTATAGCTATTATAGAATATTGGCTATATTCCCTGTGTTGAACAATATATCCATGTAGTTTATTTTATACATAAGAGTTTGTACCTCTTAATCCCCATCCCTGTGTTGCCCCTCCCCCCTACTCTCTCCCCACTGGTAACCACTAGTTTGTTCTCAGTATCTGTGAGTCTGTTTCTTGTTTTGTTATATTCACTAGTTTGTTGTATTTTTAAGATTCCACATGCAGGTGATATCATACAGTATTTGTCTTTCTCTGTCTGACTTATTTCACTTAGCATAGGGTCCTCCAAGTCCATCCATGTTGTTGCACATGGCAAAATTTCCTTCTGTTTGTGGCTGAGTAATATTCCATTATAGTAGTATAGTCATATTCTGGTATATATATTCCACAACTTCTTTATCCATTCATCTGTTGATAGACACAGGTTGCTTTCACATCTTGGCTCCAAGTTCTTGAGGGGAATTTATTTTTATCATCCTGTATTCTCTATTCAGTGCATATACAAATGCATAATTCATCATTCTTATAAATTCCTAGCAACTGATAAATATTTCTGTTGGATTTGACAGTAGATCAAGCTAGATATTTAATTGAAGACCTTTCCAGGCATGACTTGACCTCTCATTTATATCACTCATTCTGACTTTGTTTTTTACTTGCTGACTTATCTGTCTCATATGTGTCTCTTGCCTTCCTAGGAAGATAGTAAATTTCTTAAGAGACTGTTTAATACTAATGCCTTTCTTCACAGTGCCAAGCATAAAGCTGGACCCAGAATCGATGCTGAATAAGTATTTGGTTGTTTTCCATGAAACCATGTATTGTTTCCTCCTGCTTTGCAGGGGCTAGTGGTATAAAATGGTATATTAAGACTGTCGTAAGAATTGCTATGCTACAAAGGATACAGGAACAACAGCAATAAAACCCCTCACAGACTATGTTTAATAACATACTATGAATATCTAATATATATTTTAAAATAATTCTTCTGTAGGAATTATTATCCTGATATTTCCAAAAACATTAAGTGCCTTGCAAATTTGTTTATTCACACCACTGTTCCTTTTTTTTTTTTTTTTTTTTTTTTTTGCGGTACGCGGGCCTCTCACTGTTGTGGCCTCTCCCGCTGCGGAGCACAGGCTCTGGACGCGCAGGCTCAGCGGCCATGGCTCACGGGCCCAGCCGCTCCGCGTCATGTGGGATCTTCCCGGACCGGGGCACGAACCCGTGTCCCCTGCATCGGCAGGCAGACTTTCAACCACTGCGCCACCAGGGAATCCCCACTGTTCCATTTTAAATCCATTATATAACTCTAGGAATATAGTCTCAGAAGTTTCATTTCCATCTGTTGTTTCCTCATGTAGAAAGTTTGAAAAACTTTTTTTATTTGGATTGATTAGAATCCAGACAAAATATTAGGATCCCCTACTGTGAAATTTTCTGAGGCAGGGATTTGCCTTATTTAGATTGACATCTCTGGCATCAAGGTTCCAGCTTCTGTTCCAGGAAGCATCCATAAAAGTCATTTACCTAGTAGTAAATAGATGTACCTTGTGGTAGATATTGTGCAAGGCTTCTGTGCATGTACTTTTTTTGTTTTAGAAGATGCTGGGGGTAGGAGTTTATTAATTAATTAATTTATTTTTGCTGTGTTGGGTCTTGTTGTGCATGTACTTTTAATTTTTTCCTGACGACAACCATGAGAGAGCGATAGTCTCATCACTTTGAATGAAGAGCATCAGGCATATAGAGGTTAAAAGATTAAACTGCCTGTGATCACATAGAGAATACATTCCAGAGCAAATACTCTAACCTGAGTTTTGTTGTGTTAAACGTCAGTGCTTAAGTTTATCTTCGCCAATTTTCTTGTCTACTGGAATCAAATTTTCAGATATCTGATTTTTTACTTCTACTACATTGATTTAAAAGCATGAAATATCTACATTAATTGGTGAAGACTGATTGGTGAAGATTGATTCTGTCTCTTCTGGTTAGGAATTCCATTTCTTTTAAGTTCTTTCTGATATGAGTTTTCAGTGTGTCAAATCAAGGATTTGAAGTTATCTAGCTAAAATTTCTAGAGCTGCTCTCTTTATTGAGATGGAAATGTGTTCGAGGTAATGTTAGGCACTGATTTTTCAGGGCTAATGTTCGTTCAGGGCCAGTGTTTGGCCTAATTCTGAAATTAGCAAATGTTCCTGAATATTATAAGGAGAAGTCTTAAAAGGCTGAATTTTGGTAGAATCCGACTGGCTTATCCCTCTCGATTATCTATACCTGATATATCTATATCTGTCTATATCTATCTTGCCTTTGATTAGGCCATTTTACATCTTCACAGAGCTATAAGTTGTTGAAACCTGATAGTAATGTAAATAATTCCTAATTCCTGTCCATAGGAAAAAAAAAATTGTTTCCTGTCAGTTGATTTTCTCACTGTAAGTAATGATCAGCCGTTTTGTATCCACTTGTAAGTTCATTTCAGTATTCTTATCTGACTGTAAATGTCTGGTACTTTGAGTTCTCTTTTGAACCAGTTTTAACATGTATTAATTACCTCATTCATTAAGAGCTAATTAAAATCTTTGATAAGTGTTCATTTTATGTCTGTATGAGAATAATTTTAGCGGCTCTTATTTTGAAAATTATCTTTTAAGACTATCTTTTTCTGCTACATTTTATTTCTGCCTCTAGCTCACCTTTAAGCGCCTAATGAAGTCTCTTAATCGCAGGAATCTAAGGTTAGGTATAAGTATCAAGCCAGTTATCTCTCCCAGCATTGTATTGAATTTCACATCTTTTGGTGATTTACAACTATTAAGAGGGCTAATAAGCAGCAGAGAGATCCAGGGATATGAGTGAGTACTCAAGCGACAAAGACTTGCATGTTACCGAAGTTCCTTTATTCCCTCATACTCGTATTTTAATATAAGATATATATACACTCACACACACATATATAGTGTATGTATATGACAAATAATAATATTTTAAATGGTATGAGAGGGTTTTTTTTCCCCAAACTGGTTTATTATAAAGAGACAAGACACTAAGTGAACATTATCAAGTAGGAAGAGAAACCAGTTTCTAAAATTTGCCTGAGGATCACAATATATCAGAAGGCATGTTGATTTCATGAGGCATCATCTGATAATATACAGTAGCATACCAAGGAGAATTTAATTGTTCAATCCTGCAATACTTCACGTATATACATACTGCCAAATTGAGAGGTAAAACATATTATTCGTGTGTTGAGTTCTCAGTTTCTATCAGACGCCTTCATAAAATGTATTATCATCATAGAATATTTCACGTGTGACTAATTTTTATTCTTATTATAAATGGTATATTCATGTTTATTTGTATTTCCTATCTGGAAAATATATACAAACTGAAGATGGAGGTATCAGAAGGCTGACTAGAAAGCTACAGTAGTAAGAGAAGGGAAGCATGGGATGAGGGATGAGCTTTGAACTCACAGCTAATTTGAAACCCATCAGCCTTTCTCCGGTGGGGCAGCGTGGACAAGGGGACTTTCCTTCTCTACCTTGGCTCAAGTCCAATATGATCTTGTAAGTTATAAAATTCATTTTGGTGGGACGTTGAAAGAAAATATCCATAACTAAATAGATTTATGTTATTATATAAAACTAGAGTTTAACCTAGAGGTAGGATCTGGTGGCCAACAGGCCAGAACCAGTCACCAGGGGTTTTTTCTTGAGTTGTACTGTACTGGTCCCCATAGTGTTCTGCTTTGTTTTTAGAGTGGTTGTAACTATGAATACTTGAACCACAAGGAGTTTTATATGAAAATCAGGGTTTCTGGCTTCTCTTTGAAAATTGTGTTTCAGGAAGCTCTGGGCTAATTCTTTAGAGTAACAGTAAGCTCTCCATAGTGATTTCCCTCCGTATTAAGGACCCATATTCTCCAGCTCACAAGAGCCCCGTACCACGTCCTATTATATCCCTAAAAATATCCATAAAACATCATTATGCTGACGTTGTGGTTTTTCCTGTGTCTGATTTGCTTTACTTGTTTGTGTTTCCTGCCTGGACACTTTGATCCTTTGATTTTTTTTTTTTTTTTTTTTTTGGTACGCGGGCCTCGCACTGTTGTGGCCTCTCCCGTTGCGGAGCACAGGCTCCGGACGCGCAGGCTCAGCGGCCATGGCTCACGGGCCCAGCCGCTCCGCGGCATGTGGGATCCTCCCGGACCGGGGCCCGAACCCGTGTCCCCTGCATCGGCAGGCGGACTCTCAACCACTGCGCCACCAGGGAAGCCCGATCCTTTGAATTTTTAAACCATAATTTGTTAAGTGTGAGTTTTTGGAGATTGTGACTGATATACTTTTCTCTGATTCTCAGTTCCTGGCGGAATCTGTCACTCAGGAGACGCTCAGTGTTTGTTGTATGAATGCATTAATGCACTCTCATTGTAGATTTCAATACTAGCTCTAATCTAGGGATAGAGAAGCTAATCTAGGGACCTTTAAAGTGCAGATCAACCACTGTTGATTTGTTGGTTGTTTGGGCTTCTTAGCTGGTTTAAAGTGAGATGAAAATTTAGTCGTGGTTGGGTTTTAAGAAGTCTAGTTTAGAAGAGGTAGGTCAGTAGTTTAAAACTAAATTTAGAAGATATATCTTAAATTCTCTTGGACTTTGTTTTTCAGCTTTAATATTATATCATACTTTTACATTGTGCTATGAATTTGTCTTGCTCTATTTAGTAAGCTCCTCAAAATAAAATCACATAATAAGATTGGTAGAGAATAAAAATACTCTCCAATTCAGGTGTTTATGCTTTTAGTAGAATATGTATATTCCCAGTATAGAATATATCCAACAAGTATCTAGCAAATACCAGATTAAACAAACAAATAAACAACAACAAAAACGTTATGTAAGAAATAGTCATATAGAAACAAGAATATAATAGCTATAGATTTTTAGGAAAGAAATTTATCTAGTACACAACTGGATATAAAACATATATCTAGTTAATTTTTAGAAGTTAAAGATGTTTGTTTTTAAATTGGATAAATTTTATATGGTGGTATGGGGAAGACAAGAAAAATAAAAGATAAACATAAAAGTGATAAAGCAAATTAGGCTATTAGGAGGAGGTTACTAATGACAGGAAATTAAAGATAAAAAACAACAATGCAGTCAAAAAATACAAACTGAGATATAGCTGGTAAAACTTAAAGATTTAACTTTTGTTGTAGATTTGAAGAAATATGATTTACTTTTCTTAAAGTGTTTAAATATATGGACATACCAATCTCTATATTTTTTTATTCCTTTATTTCTGTATTCTGTCGCCAGAGTATGCTAGGTCTTGTCCTAGGTGTTAAGAAATCAGACCTATAAGACAAATTCATTGTTTTCTCTTGAGAAAACAAGTAGAATACAAACCATTACGGCAGTTTTATAAGAGCAGTTATGCTCAAGGCATTAATGTTAGAATTATGCTCAAGACATTAATGATCAAAAGGGATCACAATTAACTATGCAGAAATAAGGGGAGCATTCCGGATAGTTGCACAGAAGATCATGTGTGTGCTGAGGCTCCCAAATGCATGGGCAGTGGGTATTAAGCCAGAAAGAAGAGCATGTAGGGCTGAAATCGGAAAGAGAGAATATGATGTGTTTGAAGTTTGGCAAGTGTTTGCATGGGTCTAAAGCAGAGTGTGAAGTGAGAGAGAGTGGTAAGAGATGAGGCCAGATAAGATATAGGGCAAATGATTGAAGGATTTCTTGGACCAAATATTTGGAGATTTATTCTTTACATGAGGAAGCATGTTCATATATTGTGGGCAGGGAGTGACATGATAATATTAGTGCTTTGGAAATATCACTAAGGTACTATGTGAAGGGTGGGTGGTCTGAGCTACAGATGGGTGATAAACTGGAGGTAGGGAGACAAGTAAAGAGGTAATATCAGTAAGTTGGGGTGAGAGCTAAGGAAGGATGGTGGTGGGAGTGCAAGTAAATCGACATTTAGGAGGCAGAATTATCCTGTTTGATGGCCAAAATAGTATTGGTGCTAAGGAAAGGATAATTTCCATTTTTCTAGAATTGCCTGTCAGCCAGCTAGGATGGATGTTGGTGCTATTCACTACGTTTGAATTTGGAGATACCTAAGTGTGGGAAGAGTTTGGTGGTGGGGATGTGGTTTAAGATCATGAGTTTAGTTTGGAGCATGGTGAGTTGAGATGCCTAAAAAATAGTCAACTGTGGATGTCAAGTAGAACAGTTGTTAAATATGGATTTGAAACTCAAGTCAACACTGGAAAAGGATGTGCCTCTTCAAATGGTGCTAGAACGGAGTCCTAGGGGGCACTGATAATTAAGGGCATGCAGAATAGAATGAATGCATATAATAAGAAACAAAGATTGTACGGCAGTTACTACTTTAACCTTAATAACTACCCTATAAAACAGGTGCAGACCTTATCCACAGCGTAATGTGGAGCTAGTTGAGGCAGAAAGATAACAGGTAACTTGTTCAACAGTGAGAAGTAGAATCTAGAAATGTTAAAAAAAAAAAAAAAAAAGATAGAAACGAAGTGGTGTTTAGGACTTACCATGTTACAAATTAATATACTGTTGAAAAAAATTTTAATTGAGTACTTGATAATACTTCGTAAATGATAAATTATATTCTAACCCTAAGACTTTGTGATGCTAATATTTAGAAAGTGCTTTTAAACATCATGCTTAGTTAATCCCCATCTAACCATTATGTAACCTAATACTATTTTTCTTTTCCTAGAATAAAGAAACTCTTACATAAATTTTTAATGTAATCCCAATTTTTATGTTAGAAATAAGTATTTATTTTAAATCTGTATTATTTCAGCTCCAGGTAGTTGCTTATACTGAGAAGCCATTCGATTTGATATGGGCTTTATATTCTTTGTACGTTATCAAATGTTGTGTTAATTAATCTCTCAAAGTAGTATAAAAGTGGAAAAGGATTTTATTATGTGCTTTCAGGTCCTAGGATGAAAAATGCTCTTTGAAAAGCAAGCTATTACCTCTTTTCTATTACACTTAAACCATTTATCTAAAGTTTATAGAATTCATAATTAAATAGAAATCAGAAATTAAATAATTAAATAGAAATTGGAAATCTTTGTCACAGATGGACCAAGTAACCTGTCCAAAAATTACAGAGAAAACATGCCAACTTCAGGCTGTTGTCCTTCTCTAGTGTTAAGTTCACAGTACCAAAATGATTTGTTCAAATTATTACTCTCTATCTTTATGTTAAACATTGTGCCAGTGAGTGCATTTGGTGCTAGTGGAATTATTTATCTCTGAAAATGTTCAGATATTACATAATATTCTAGGTCTGTGGTTGATCCATTACTTGCTAGTCTGGGAGCTAAGAATAGAGGCAAAAAGGAACCAGTAGCCACTATATTCAGAAATTTTGAAATACCTTTTACAGTACCCACTAAAAATCCTATTTTAAAATAAGCTAAAATGAATCAGGATAAAGGTGATTTTTCTGTATGGGATATTACTGGACATAGAAATTGGTAAAGAGATGAATTTTTGTCTTAGCCTTTATGTAAATATCTCAAGAAAGTGCAGCCTGCCCCCCCCCCCCAAAATCAGATTTTGAAATATAAAAATCTTAAGAATTTAAAGTGCTGCCTAATGCATTTACTTACTAAACGTAGGAACCTGTTTTATATAACAGATCAGTAACCATTTAGGCTCTGATTGAATAGTTCCAGTGACAAGTTGCTTTTTAAGGCCTCATTCTACATTTAAATTAATCATTGCATATATGCTTTTGGGTGGCTACTTTTCGTACCTCCTTTTTTTAGATCTTTTTTATTTCATTCCTTACCTCTCTTTCTTAATATATAAAAAACAGCAACATGTAGTAAAAGTTTAAAAATTGTATAATGTAAGAAACACTACTAAAATTAGGCAGATATTAGCGTTTTGCTATACTTTCTTTGAATATGAGTCACGTATACAATAAAAATGTTACATATACATTGATGTAAATGTTAGCTATGAAACATCCTGTGTGTGTGTATGTACGTGTGTGTATTGATGTGTGTTCTAAATTCTTTATATAGGGACTCATATTATGGGTTTTATTAATTTTGAATTTTTTTGTATTGTGATTAAATAACATCATTTGCATGATGTTGGTTTATTGCTGTTTGTTGATATTTGCCTTGTATCTTGACATCTAATCACTTTTTATAAATGGCCAATTCTGCTTCTAACGAATATTAATTTTGTTATTTTTAAGTACAGGATCATATATATGATCATCAGGTCACATTTGTTCAGTTTTACTAATTTTTTGGTCAGCTTGAGCAATCAGTAACTAAGAAATTATTTAAAATTTCTATACCATGATTGTGAATTTTCCCATCTCCTCTCCTTTTTTTCTTGAAGTATAGCTGGCTTACAGTATTATATTAGTTTCAGGTGTACAGCATAGTAATTCAGTATTTTTATAGGTTATTCACCCTTGAAAGTTATTACAAAATAATAGCTATAATAATTCTCTGTGCCATACAGTGTATCCTTGTTGCTTATCTATTTTTTTAAATTAATTTTTTTTTTTTTATTTATTTTTGGCTGTGTTGGGTCTTTGTTGCTGTGTGCAGGCTTTCTCTAGTTATGGTGAGCGGGGGGCTACTCTTCGTTGCAGTGCGTGGGCTTCTCATTACGATCGCTTCTCTTGTTGAGGATCGTGGGCTCCAGGCACACGGGTCTCAGTAGTCTTGACTCCTGGGCGGTAGAGCGCAGGCTCACCTATTGCGGCGCATGGGCCTAGTTGCTCCACGGCATGTGGGATCTTTCCGGACCAAGCCCTGAACCCGTGTTCCCTGCTTTGGCAGGCGGATTCTCAACCACTGTGCCACCAGGGAAGCCCCTTGTTCCTTATCTATTTTATACATAGTGGTTTGTATCTCTTAATCCAGTATCTATCTTGTCCCTCCCTCGTTTCCTCTCCCCCTGGTAAGCACTAGTTTGTTTTCCATATCTGTGAGTCTGTTTCTGTTTTGCTGTATACATTTGTTTCATTTTTTAGATTCCACATAAAGTGATATCATACAGTATTTGTCTCTCTCTGTTTGACTTATTTAACTAAGCATAATATTCCCTAGGTCCATCCATGTTGCTGCAAGTGGTATATTTGCTTGATAGAGATTTTTTTCCATCCCATTCCCTTTATGCCATTTTATTTTGAGTGTGCATCTTATCTGGATAGATATATATTCACATATATATACACACATATGTTTATATATATATAAAGTTGAGATTAACAGAATATATGTGTGTGTGTGTGTATATATATATTCCGGTAATCTCAGTTTTAACCAGTGAGTTTTCTTTATGTATACTAATGTGATGATGGATATATTTAGATATATTTGCTGAAATTTTTCAGTCTGTTAATACTAGCTGTGCTGAGACAACCTATACATTTCTATGGAAATTATTCTTTTCTATACTTCCCCCATGCAAAATATTTTATTCCTTCTCTTGACTACACATTCTTCGCCATTTCAAGTATTCATATTAGCAAACTCTAAATGTTGGTATTAAACAGTAGAAACACCAAATTACAAAATACATGAAGGGCCTTATATATGGGAAGCACTCAAAAAGATTAGACTCCTGCCCCAATAGTATGTAGCCAGTTAAACTTCTAGAACCTTTTTTGTTTCATATAAGCTGATTTCTAACGAATAGTGTCATTCAAATGACTATTTTGACCTTGAAAGTGGTTATTTAGGCCTTTAAATTTAAGAGATTAAAAATAATTCAGTCCTTTGAGGAGAAATTACTAGTATATAATCTATATCTTTAGAGGACAGGGGAATCCTGCAGTAAACATAGTTTGGTCATGTGTTTTACATATTCTTATGTTGTATGTGTTTTCATGTGTCTGCTCGTGTGAACGTATTTATTACACAAATAACAGGTATTACTTGGAATATACAGGTAGGCTTTAAAACAGGAAAGAAAGCATAAAAAGTACAAGAAAACCAATCTTTAAAAATAATCACAATTATTGTTTTATTATATATCATTCCATATTTTTTATTCACACACATATGTCCAAATAAAGCATATAACAACAACAAAAACAACAAAAGTAGCTAACATTTATTCATCATTTCAGTGACTCAGACACTCTGCTGTATGCTTTACGTAGACTTTATCACACAAGCCTAATCATAACTTTCTAAAACAGGTACTATTATGCCCTCATTTTACAGATGTGTAGACTAAGGCTAGAGAGATACTACAGAGTTAAGTAACTTGCCATTATTTCATGTTCTATAAGTGATGGAAAAGAGATTCAAACCCAGGCAATATGAATCCACAGGCCCACACTCTTAAATTTTACCTTGAATGACCTCTCCCCATAGATATTTTGTGATACATATGTTTCCTTGCCTTTTTTTCCACTTGGTAATAATAAATGGATATCTCATCATAGTATCTTTTAATTGCTATGTAGTCTTATTTACAGAACAAATTTGCCTAAGTAATTCCCTATTGTTAGAAATTTGTTTCTATTTTTTCACAGCTATAAAATAGGTAATACCATCTTTTTTGCATTATTTATCCAATTTTCATATCAAAAATAACACACGTTTTACAGCCTTCTTTCCTTCCCCTCCTTGTTTTTACTACACAAAGTCTTTTCAAATCTTTGCTCAAATATCAGTTCCTCAATGATGACTACCTATTTAAATTTGCAATTCTACATTGCCCTCTACATTAACAAAACAGCCAATAAATATTATACCAATTTACATATCTTAGAGCAATATGTTCAACTTTTGTCTCACTAACTCATTGCCAACACTATGCATTACCCTGTTTTATAATTTTTCAGGGTGATTTTTCGCTGATGTTTGTTTTGCAGTGAAATTGTACCTCTTTACTTTTTTCCTTTGAGAATTTCCTGCCATATGCCTTGACTATTTTTGGAAAATACTTAAGTTTCTAAGGAGACATATATCTCATTTGAATCAACATAATTATTTCAACAAATATTATTGAGGTCCTAGTACTTGACAAGCTATGGTTAAGGATCTTGGGATACATCTGCAAACACAATAGACAAAAACATTTCCCTGTCCTTGTGAAGTTTCCAATCTATGGCAGTAAACAGATAATAAATGAATTAATCTAATAAATATGGAAAATCTAACATGTTAGAATGTGGCAAGTGATAACGAAAAAATTAAAAGCAGACCAGCATAAAGGGAGATTGTGGAGGCTAAGACATGAAGGAGAATTGCAGTTTTCAATAGGTAGTGATCAATGAGGAGCTAATGGTTGAGCAAAGACATGAAAAGAGTGTAATAAAAGTAAGGGAGGGGGCTTCCCTGGTGGCGCAGTGGTTGAGAGTCCGCCTGCCAATGCAGGGGACACGGGTTTGTGCCCCGGTCCGGGAAGATCCCACGTGCCGTGGAGCGGCTGGGCCCGTGAGCAATGGCCACTGAGCCTGCGCGTCCAGAGCCTGTGCTCTGCAATGGGAGAGGCCACAACAGTGAGAGGCCCAAGTACCGCCAAAAAAAAAAAAAAAAAAAAAAAGTAAGGGAGGAAGAAAAGCAGGCTGTATGGTTTTATAAATATTACAAGGGGCTGTTGGTAACTCTAGTAGAAACATCCATCTTTATCAAAGTATCATTGTCCTTTTTGATAAGTTTTTGGTCAGGTTTTGCTATTAAAGGTATGCAAACTGGGCTTCCCTGGTGGCGCAGTGGTTGAGATATACAAGATAAAAGTGAGAAAAGAAATTGAATCACAGATAAAAGAGAACTTAGAAAAAATATAAGGAAATATTACATGTAATACTATGGCAAATACTTTGAAAATGAGAGGAAAAAGACAAATTAAGCATAAATTACCCAAATTGTCCCAATAATAAGTGGAAACCTTGAGTAGGCCAATTACCACAGAAGAAATTGTAAAGCTGCTTAGAGATGTGTCATTAAGAAACATACAAAACAAGGTGGGTTCACAGCTGAGTTTTACATAACTTTTAAAGATCAGATAAATAAATCCAATATTATGTGAACTATTCTAGGCCAGAGATAAAGAAGTCTTCCCAGTTAAACTTATAAAGTTTGCATACTTTTTTTTTTTTTTTTTGCGGTACGTGTGCCTCTCACTGTTGTGGCCTCTCCCGTTGCGGAGCGCAGGCTCCGGATGCGCAGGCTCAGCGGCCATGGCTCACGGGCCCAGCCGCTCCGCGGCATGTGGCATCTTCCCAGACCAGGGCTCAAACCCGTATCCCCTGCATTGGCAGGCAGGCTCTCAACCACTGCGCCACCAGGGAAGCCCCCATAATTCTTAAATCCATAAAAATCTTTTTTTCAAAAAATTGGGAAAGTAAGCCTTAAAAATATCTATTAACTTTACCAGGTTACGTGATATGTATTCAATTACTTCAAGTTTTACAGCTACTTTAAGTTTTATTATTATATTTAAAACACAAAATTCTAATTTTAAGTACTGTATTCTGTAGGTTAAGGTTTTTAATTTCCATGCATTATTAACTCATCACTATCTCTTAAATTGTATAGTCCAGCGTAAATCTGACCCCATTTAAAATTCAATAGAAGAAATCATTTGTGAAGCTGTAGCTGTTTTCCATCCCAGACTCCTGGTTGACGTTGTTATCTTAATGAAATCCTGTTGGAGGGCCTTGTTAATTGCATTAAATAAAGGCCTTCATCATCCGCACTTCTGTACAGTTAAAATCAAGTGTTATGTTTGCCAGGACAAAAAGAGCTTAAGAAGTGTATACATTCATAATGTTTTCAAATACGCCTGTACAGAATGATTGGGATAAAACAGAGGACCTGGGCATGGGGTCCCCACTGTAGCATATTGCAGTAACATGCCCCCGTGAGGCACACCACTCAGAATCCAAGTCTTTGTGTACTCACTTGGCCCAGGGACTTACTTTGGTGAATTGTATACCAGCAAACATGATGCTGATACAGGCTGAGGCTTGATAAGCGTGTGTGCCTTGGGACCTTTTTGGAATGCCGCTCTGAGACTACCATGACATGCCAGCATGAAAGACAGTGTGGGGGGTGGGCCCCTGCTGTAAGGGGCACCATGTGGCAGGCGTGCTCATGAGGCCACATCTTGTTCTGCCCAGCCCAGTCTTCCCCAGCCTAAGTGGAAACCACAGGAGGGAGCCCAGACAACACACAGGATCATGGAAAATGCAACTAAGTATTGGGAGGTTTGAAACTCAGTAATAGATATCTGTTTCAGTTCCCAACATTCTTTTTCAATTTGAGAATGAAGGAAGATCCTCGGCACAGGCTTGATTTTCTTCTTCTTCTTTTTTTTATCTGACACACCTGCTAATACATTTAGTTATGTGATACAGAGTGTGAATTAGTCATGAAGGTTTTCTGTATATGCTAGTGATTCTTTTTTCACTCCAACATGCATAGATATTCCTTCCAATAATTGGTATTCTTTTCCATGACAGGAATAGCTAGCATTCTGATTATTTCTCTTTGTGCAATCACACACCTCAAAATCTTCTTACTTAAAACTCCACTGACATACATTAGAACCATGGTTTCCAGACTTGTAGAATTCACAGAATATTAAAGAGAAAATAGTGTGTCTGAAGTAAATCTGTCAGATTTTTATTTTGTCACTTAAAGTCATAGAAAGAGAAAAGAAAAAAACCCTGACTAAATGCTACTATCATTATTTTAAATGGTGTGGATATTGTTAACGTCAAAAATGTAGGAAGGATATGATCTCAAAATTAAGTAGTATCCTTTAGTTGAAAATGTTTGGCTTTGAAAATTTTGTTTTCATTATGTTGGAGACAGGTAAAAATAAAAGTGGGTTGACAGTAACCCATGGACCAGTGGATTGCCACCTCTTCAATACTGTTTGGTTTGCTTGATCCTCTCGTTTCCTTTGTTTTTCCTCATTTATCTCATGCTTATTGAATGCATCATTATTTGGCTGTTTTTCTCTTATAACTATAATAGAAAGTCAAGGAGAGTATGTTTGCCCAGCTGCTTCGGAGGTTATTTTCTTTTTGTGGCAGAGGTAAAACCTTATTTTTCCATTAATTGTCATCATCATCATCAAATCAGAATTGCTATTGTTAAAAAATACAACTTGTTTTTGACCAATTGTTGTAGGTCTGTATTAAGAGCTTTATAATGATTACTACACTTACTCCTACAACAATTCTGTGATTAGGTATTATGTTCCATTTTACAGATGAAAAAACTGAGGTTTAGAGAAGTTTACAAGTTGCTTAAGCTCACACAGAACATAGTGGAGCCTGGAACTTGAAATCAAGATCTGTCTGAATCCACTACCTATGTTCTTATCAAGTTCACTCTACTCTCTCTTCCATGGACTATCTATCTATCCATCTATCTATCACCTATCTATCTATCTATCTATCCATCTATCATCTATCATCTGTCTATCCATCTATCATCTATCGATTTATCTATGTATCATCTATCATCTATCTATCCATCTATCATCTATCTATCCATCTGTCATCTCTCTATCATCTATCCATCTGTCTATTATCTATCCATCATCTATCTATCCATCCATCTATCATCTGTCATTGATCATCTATCCATCATCTATCTATCATCTGTCTACCCGTCTATCATCTATCATCTATCCATCCATCTATCTATCATCTATCCATCCATCTATCTATCATCTGTCCATCATCTGTCTATTCATCCATCCATCTATCATCTATCTATCATCTATCTATAATCTATCTATCTATCCTATCTATTTATCTATCTGGATATCACTCCTCTGAGAAATCAACCTACTTAATCCTGACTCATTATATTGGCGAATGACTTGAAACATATACTTGTGGAAAATTAATAAAATGATATTTTTGGCACAGGACACAAGAAGTTTCATGTGCTTCAAAATCATGTTAAACATATTTGATGGTTAATTTTATATGTTAGTTTGACTAGACCGCAGTACCAAGATATTTGGTCAAGCACCGGTCTGGATGTTACTGTGAAAGTATTTTTAGATGAGATTAACATTAATATCAGTGGACTGAGTAAACCATATTACTCTGTATGTTGGTAGGCCTCATCCAATCAGAGAAGAAGACTAAAGTCTCCTAAGAAAGAGAGAATTCTGCCTTTAGGCTACTTTGGAATTCAAGCAACAACAGCTGTTCCCTGGGTCTCTAGCCTGCTGGCCTGCCAGCTTCTGTAATAGTGTGAGCCAATTCTTTAAAACAAATCAGTCAGTCTCTCTCTCTCTTTCCCTCCCCTCCCTCTCCCCACTCTCTCTCTCCCTCTTACTCTCCCACTCTCTCTCTCTCTCTCTCTCACACACACACACACACACACACACACACATTCTGTTGGTTCTCATTGATTCTCTGGAGAACTCTGTGACTGAGAATATGGTCATTTGAACAAGTCACTCAGATTCTTTAATTTCCTCATATACAAAAAGGAATTATTTGTGATTAGTGAATAGTGCAATATATGTGAAATATTTACACTAAATGTGATTACAGTATATCATAAATTTCAGCTAATTTTTGTTGTTTTCCCCCTAGTACTTTAACAAGCCAATCCATTTTCTCTGTCTTGACTTCTAGAAAGCTCCGGCAAATGGTTTATGCTTAACCCCTGTGACTCCACTAAACTTGAGTTTATTATTTTCCTTTCCTTTCCGCTCATTTTCACTGTTTGCTTTTTGTGTTTTGTCCTGTGTTAATTGTACAGTTTTTATTACATTGTGCTTTAACTACGTAGTGTCTCTTTTGGATATAGCAAAATGTTCTGTCTTTGGAGATACAAAAATATACATAAATCGAAGACTTCATGTGCATTTACCATCTAAGTGACCAATTAGAATGAGTTTAAACTGGTTCTTCATTTGCTAACAGCAGTTTCCTGCCAGGTCTCTTGACCGATATCACCAGAATTGAGAAGTGTTATGCATGTGACTGTTATGAGGGCACGACTTCTAGCTGACTTATATGTGTGACCTTTATAAACTTGTCTGTGGTGTATGTGTTTGTACCTTGAAAATTTTTGTTGTCACAGCTCTACCTGTTTATAAGCAATTTATAGATTGTTTTTTTGGAGGGGAGGAAGAATTTCTTTCCTTACTTTGTAGTTGTAGTTATCATTACTGATCAGTTACTATGTGTTACACTTGGGCTTGTTAAAAGAATTATTCAAGATTTGAAAAGTGACAACCATAAAAGCAAAGGAAAAAAGATATATTCTTCCATTTTTTCTTAAACATAACAGAAAGAGTATGATGGTTACAATTATCCTTGGGTTATGGAGAAAATTATCTGATATAAGAAGGTGAGCCACCAGCTAATGGCTTTAAATTCAGTTTGGAGTGGATCCAACAGCATTCAACCTTGTACTCTCCTGAGGTAGCCTATAATAGCTTTTCCTAACAGATGGTTGCTATTCTATTTACCCATTTACCATGGTCAGATCAGCTGGTGCACTCTCTCTTTTTTTTTTTTTTTAATATTCCACATGTAAGGGACATTATCGTGTTTGTCTTTTTTTTTAAATTTTTTTTATTTTTGGCTGCGTTGGGTCTTCATTGCTGAACGTGGGCTTTTCTCTGGTTGTGGCGAGCAAGGGCCACTCCTCGCTGCGGTGCTTAGGCCTCTCATCGCGGTGGCCTCTCCCGTTGCGGAGCATGGGCTCCAGGCACACGGGTTTCAGTAGTTGTGGCTCACGGGCTCCAGAGCGCAGGCTCAGCAGCCGTGGCGCACGGGCGCAGCTGCTCCGCGGCATGCGGGATCCCCCCAGACCAGGGCGCGAACCCGTGTCCCCCGCGCCGGCAGGCGGATTCCCAACGTCTGCACCACCAGGGAAGCCCAGCTGGTGCACTCTTATTCCCCAATTTAGTCTTCAGTGTTACTAGTGAGAAGACCCTTTTCATTGAAGGCTTAAGTATAATTATCTATTGAAGGGCAGTGATGACCTAAATGTATTTGGTCTACGACTCTAAATTCTCTAGTCTTTCCTGTCTAAATTTTTAAAATTTAAAACTGATTCTAGGTTTTTCCTTGGACATAAATGAGAAAAGTATAGGATTGCTCTTCTTTTCAACAGTTTTTTTCAAAGTCTAACTTCTTTATCAAAATTTCAAAGAGGCTTTAGAATCTTTAGGTCCACTAACCAGTTTGCTTCAAATTAATTCAACGCACTTAGCAAAATGTATTGAGCTAGATGCATAGATATAAAAATTATGTGTGTGTGCACGTGCTTGTCCTTGCATCCAAGTGGCTGAGAGTCTAGATAAGACCTGTAGAAAGAGAAGATCACTACAGCATATGCTTTGGCAGCATTAACTAACCAAGCAGTGCTTTGAAGGAAAGGCACAATTTGGTTATGTGAGAAAGGAAAGGAACGGCCTCTAAGTAAATACTTCTGAATGCATGTGGCAGAGCTTGCAAACAGGCTGTTTTATTCATAAGGAAGGAGAGCCACTGTAGGAGTTTGCCTTGGCCACATTTGCATTTTGTGAAATTGCTTGAACAGCAGTAAGTAGATAACAAGATTTTTGCTTAAACCTCAGGGATTTGGGTTGAAAAGGCTGGTGGTGACTCAGTTGCCCAAGATTGATGCAAATATCAACTAAGTAGCTTTGCATTCTGCTCAAGCTCTATTTGTAGACTTTCAGTCAACAGAGAAAAATGTCTAATTTTTTGAATAGAATTTTCCTCTTATAAAAATACCATTGATGTTAATTGTAAAAAATTTTTAAAAGGTACAGGAGCACCGAAAATAAAATCAAAATACTCTATAACCCTACCACTCATAAGTTGCTACTATTGATATATATATATTTTTACATCTTTATTGGAGTATAATTGCTTTACAATTGTGTGTTAGTTTCTGCTTTATAACAAATTGAATCACTTATACATATACATATGTTCCCATATCTCTTCCCTCTTATGTCTCCCTCCCGCCCACCCTCCCTATCCCACCCCTCCAGGCGGTCACAAAGCACCGGGCTGATCTCCCTGTGCTATGCGGCTGCTTCCCACTAGCTATCTACCTTACGTTTGGTAGTGTATATATGTCCATGCCTCTCTCGTGCTTTCTCACAGCTTACCCTTCCCCCTCCCTATATCCTCAAGTCCATTCTCTAGAAAGTCTGTGTCTTTATTCCTGTCTTACCCCTAGGTTCTTCATGACATTTTTTTTCTTAAATTCCATACATATGTGTTAGCATATGGTATTTGTCTTTCTTTCTGACTTACTTCAGTCTGTATGACAGACTCTAGGACTATCCATCTCATTACAAATAGCTCAATTTCGTTTCCTTTTATGGCTGAGTAATATTCCATTGTATATATGTGCCACATCTTCTTTATCCATTCATCCGATGATGGACACTTAGGTTGTTTCCATCTGTGGGCTATTGTAAATAGAGCTGCAATGAACATTTGGTACATGACTCTTTTTGAATTATGGTTTTGTCAGGGTATAGGCCCAGTAGTGGGATTGCTGGGTCATATGGTAGTTCTATTTGTAGTTTTTTAAGGAACCTCCATACTGTTCTCCACAGTGGCTGTATCAATTTACATTCCCACCAACAGTGCAAGAGGGTTCCCTTTTCTCCACACCCTCTCCAGCATTTATTGTTTCTAGATTTTTTGATGATGGCCATTCTGACTGGTGTGAGATGATATCTCATTGTAGTTTTGATTTGCATTTCTCTAATGATTAATGATGTTGAGCATTCTTTCATGTGTTTGTTGGCAGTCTGTATATCTTCTTTGGAGAAATGTCTGTTTAGGTCTTCTACACATTTTTGGATTGGGTTATTTGTTTTTTTGTTATTGAGCTGTATGAGCTGCTTATAAATTTTGGAGATTAATCCTTTGTCAGTTGCTTCATTTGCAAATATGTTCTCATTCTGAGGCTTGTCTTTTGGTCTTGTTTATGGTTTCCTTTGCTGTGCAAAAGCTTTGAAGTTTCATTAGGTCCCATTTGTTTATTTTTGTTTTTATTTCCATTTCTCTAGGAGGTGGGTCAAAACAGATCTTGCTGTGATTTATGTCATAGAGTGATCTACCTATGTTTTCCTCTAAGAGTTTGATAGTTTCTCGCCTTACATTTAGGTCTTTAATCCATTTTGAGCTTATTTTTGTGTATGGTGTTAGGAAGTGGTCTAATCTCATACTTCTACATGTACCTGTCCAGTTTTCCCAGCACCACTTGTTGAAGAGGCTGTCCTTTCTCCACTGTACATTCCTGCCTCCTTTATCAAAGATAAGGTGACCATATGTGCGTGGGTTTATCTCTGGGCTTTCTCTCTTGTTCCATTGATCTATCTTTCAGTTTTTGTGCCAGTACCATACTGTCTTGATTACTGTAGCTTTGTAGTATTCTCTGAAGTCCTGGAGCCTGATTCCTCCAGCTCCATTTTTCATTCTCAAGATTGCATTGGCTATTCGGGGTCTTTTGTGTTTCCATACAAATTGTGAATTTTTTGTTCTAGTTCTGTGAAAAATGCCAGTGGTAGTTGGATAGGGATTGCATTGAATCTGTATATTGCTTTGGGTAGTAGAGTCATTTTCACAATGTTGATTCTTCCAATCCAAGAACATGGTATATCTCTCCATCTATTTGTATCATCTCTAATTTCTTTCATGAGTGTCTTATAATTTTCTGCATACAGGTCTTTTGTCTCCTTAGGTAGGTTTATTCCTAGATACTTTATTCTTTTTGTTGCAATGTAAATGGGAGGGTTTTCTTGATTTCACTTTCAGATTTTTCATCATTAGTGTACAGGAATGCCAGAGATTTCTGTGCATTAATTTTGTATCCTGCTACTTTACCAAATTCATTGATTAGCTCTAGTAGTTTTCTGGTAGCATCTTTAGGATTCTCTATGTATAGTATCATGTCATCTGCAAACAGGGACAGCTTTACTTCTTTTCCGATTTGTATTCCTTTTATTTCCTTTTCTTCTCTGATTGCTGTGGCTAAAACTTCCAAAACTATGTTGAATAAGAGTGGTGAGAGTGGGCAACCTTGTCTTATTCCTGATCTTAATGGAAATGGTTTCAGTTTTTTACCATTGAGGACGATGTTGGCTGTGGGTTTGTCATATATGGCCTTTATTATGTTGAGGAAAGTTCCCTCTGTGCCTACTTTCTGCAGGGTTTTTATCATAAATGGGTGTTGAATTTTGTTGAAAGCTTTCTCTGCATCCATTGAGATGATCATATGGTTTTTCTCCTTCAATTTGTTAATATGGTGTATCACATTGATTGATTTGCATATATTGGAGAATGCTTGCATTCCTGGAATAAACCCCACTTGATCATGGTGTATGATGCTTTTAATGTGCTGTTGGATTCTGTTTGCTAGTATTTTGTTGAGGATTTTTACGTCTATGTTCATCAGTGATATTGGCCTGTAGTTTTCTTTCTTTGTGACATCCTTGTCTGGTTTTGGTATCAGGGTGATGGTGGCCTCGTAGAATGAGTTTGGGAGTGTTCCTCCCTCTGCTATATTCTGGAAGAGTTTGAGAAGGATAGGTGTTAGCTCTTCTCTAAGTGATAGAATTCGCCTGTGAAGCCATCTGTTCCTGGGCTTTTGTTTTTTGGAAGATTTTTAATCAGTGTTTCAATTTCAGTGCTTGTGATTGGTCTGTTGATATTTTCTATTTCTTCCTGATTCAGTCGTGGCAGGTTGTGCATATCTAAGAATTTGTCCATTTCTTCCAGGTTGTCCATTTTATTGGCATAGAGTTGCTTGTAGTAATCTCTCATGATCTTTTTTATTTCTGCAGTGTCAGTTGTTACTTCTCCTTTTTCATTTCTAATTCTATTGATTTGAATCTTCTCCCTCTTTTTCTTGATGAGTCTGGCTAATGGTTTATCAATTTTGTTTATCTTCTCAAAGAACCAGCTTTTAGTTTTATTGATCTTTGCTATCGTTTCCTTCATTTCTTTTTCATTTATTTCTGATCTGATTTTTATGATTTCTTTCCTTCTGCTAACTTTGGGGTTTTTTTTGTTCTTCATTCTCTATTTAGGTGCAAGGTTAGGTTGTTTATTCGAGATGTTTCTTGTTTCTTAAGGTAGGATTGTATTGCTATAAACTTCCCTCTTAGAACTGCTTTTGCTGCATCCCATAGATTTTGGGTCATCATGTCTCCATTGTCATTTGTTTCTAGGTAGTTTTTGATTTCCTCTTTGATTTCTTCAGTGATCACTACGTTATTAAGTATTGTTTAGCCTCCATGTGTTTGTATTTTTTACAGATCTTTTGCTGTAATTAATATCTAGTCTTATAGCATTGTGGTCGGAAAAGATACTTGAAACAATTTCAATTTTCTTAAATTTACCAAGGATTGCTTTGTGACCCAAGGTATGATCTGTCCTGGAGAATGTTCCATGAGCACTTGAGAAAAATTTGTATTCTGTTGTTTTCAGATGGAATGTCCTATAAATATCAATTAAGTCCATCATGTTTAATGTATCATTTAAAGCTTGTGTTTCCTTATTTATTTTCATTTTGGTTGATCTGTCCATTGGTGAGAGTGGGATGTTAAAGTCCCCTACTATGAATGTGTTACTGTTGATTTACCCTTTTATGGCTGTTAGTGTTTGCCTTATGTATTGAGGTGCTCCTATGTTGGGTGCATAAATATTTACAATTGTTATATCTTCTTCTTGGATCGATCCCTTGATCATTATGTAGTGTCCTTCTTTGTCTCTTCTAATAGTCTTTATTTTAAAGTCTATTTTGTCTGATATGAGAATTGCTACTCCAGCTTTCTTTCGGTTTCCATTTGCATGAAATATCTTTTTCCATCCCCTTACTTTCAGTCTGTATGTGTCTGTAGTTCTGAAGTGGGTCTCTTGTAGACAGCAAATATATGGGTCTTGTTTTGTATCCATTCAGCCAATCTGTGTCTTTTGGTGGGAGCATTTAGTCCATTTACATTTAAGATAATTATCAATATGTATGTTCCTATTCCCATTTTCTTAATTGTTTTGGGTTCGTTATTGTAGGTCTTTTCGTTCTCTTGTGTTTCCTGCCTAGAGAAGTTCCTTTAGCATTTGTTGTAAAACTGGTTTGGTGGTGCTGAACTCTCTCAGCTTTTGCTTGTCTGTAAAGGTTTTAATTTCTCCATCAAATCTGAATGAGATCCTTGCTGGGTAGAGTAATCTTGTTTGCAGGTTTTTCTCCTTCATCACTTTTAATATGTCCTGCCAGTCCCTTCTGGCTTGCAGAGTTTCTGCTGAAAGATCAGCTGTTAACCTTATGGGGATTGCCTTGTGTGTTATTTGTTGTTTTTCCCTTGCTGCTTTTAGTATGTTTTCTTTGTATTTAATTTTTGACAGTTTGATTAGTATGTGTTTTGGCATGTTTCTCCTTGGACTTATCCTGTATGGGACTCTCTGTGCTTCCTGGACTTGATTAACTATTTCCTTTCCCATATTAGGGAAGTTTTCAACTATAATCTCTTCAAATATTTTCTCAGTCCCTTTCTTTTTCTCTTCTTCTTCTGGAACGCCTGTAATTCCAATGTTGGTACGTTTAATGTTGTCCAGAGGTCTCTGAGACTGTCCTCAGTTCTTTTCATTCTTTTTTCTTTATTCTGCTCTGCAGTAGTTATTTCCACTATTTTATCTTCCAGGTTACTTATCCGTTCTTCTGCCTCAGTTATTCTGCTCTTGATCCCATCTAGAGTACTTTTAATTTCATTTATTGTGTTGTTCATTGTTGTTTGTTTCATCTTTAGTTCTTCTAGGTCCTTGTTAAATGTTTCTTGCATTTTGTCTATTCTATTTCCAAGATTTTGGATCATCTTTACTATCATTATTCTGAATTCTTTTTCAGGTAGACTTCCTATTTCCTCTTCATTTGTTAGGGCTGGTGGGTTTTTGTCTTGCTCCTTCATCTGCTGTGTGTTTTTCTGTCTTCTCATTTTGCTTATCTTACTGTGTTTGGGGTCTCCTTTTTGCAGGCAGCAGGTTCGTAGTTCCCGTTGTTTTTGGTGTCTGTCGCCAGTGGCTAAGGTTGGTTCAGTGGGTTGTGTAGGCTTCCTGGTGGAGGTGACTAGTGACTGTGTTCTGGTGGATGTGGCTGGATCTTGTCTTTTTGATGGCCAGGTCCACGTCTGGTGGTGTGTTTTGGGGTGTCTGTGGACTTATTATGATTTTAGGCAGCCTGTCTGCTAATGGGTGGGGTTGTGTTCCTGTCTTGCTAGTTGTTTGGCATAGGATGTCCAGCACTGTAGCTTGCTGGTCGTTGAGTGAAGCTGGGTGCTGGTGTTAAGATGGAGATCTCTGGGAGATTTTCGCCATTTGATATTATGTGGAGCTGGGAGGTCTCTTGTGGACCACTGTCCTGAAGTTGGCTCTGCCACCTCAGAGGCACAGCACTGACTCTTGGCTGCAACACCAAGAGCCTTTCATCCACATGGCTCAGAATAAAAGGGAGAAAAAGTAGAAAGAAAGAATTAGTACAAGAAAGAAAGAAAGAGAGAGAGAGAGAGAGAGAGAGAGAAAGAAAAAAAAAGAAAGAAAGAAAGGAGGGAGGGAGAAAGGAGGGAAGGAAGGAAAAAAGAGAAGATAAAGTAAAATAAAATAAAGTAAGATAAAATATAATAAAGTTATTAAAATAAAAAATAATTATTAAGAGAAAAATATTTTAAAAAAAGGACGGATAGGTGGAAGCAAAGCTATACAAACAAAATCTCACACAGAAGCATACACATACACACTCACCAACAGAGGAAAAGGGGAAAAATTAATAAATCTTGCTCTAAAAGTCCACCTTCTCAATTTGGGATGATTCGTTGTCTAAAGGATGGACGGAAGGAAAGAAAGAGAGAAAGAAAGAAGGTAAAGTAAAATAAAGTTATTAAAATAAAAAATAATTATTAAGAAAAATAATTTAAAAAAACAGATGGATAGAACCCAGGACAAATGGTGGAAGCAAAGCTATACAGACAAAATCTCACACAGAAGCATACACATACACACTCACAAAAAGAGGAAAAAGGGAAAAAATAATAAATCTTGCTCTCAAAGTCCACCTTCATAATTTGGGATGATTTGTTGTCTATTGATATATTCCAGAGATGCAGGGTACATCAAGTTGATTGTGGAGCTTTAATCCGCTGCTTCTGAGGCTGCTGGGAGAAATTTCCCTTTCTCTTCTTTGTTCTCACAGCTCCCAGGGGCTCAGCTTTGGATTTGGCCCCGCCTCTGCGTGTAGGTCGCAGGACGGCATCTGTTCTTCGCCCAGACAGTACGGGGTTAAAGGAGCCGCTGATTCGGGGGCTCTGGCTCACTCAGGCCGGGGGGAGGGAGGGGCATGGAGTGCGGGGCGAGCCTGCAGCGGCAGAGGCCATTGTGACGTTGCACCAGCCTGAGGCGCGCCGTGCGTTCTCCCGGAGAAGTTGTCCCTGAATCCCGGGACCCTGGCAGTGGCGGGCTTCACAGGCTCCCGGGAGGGGAGGTGTGGATAGTGACTTGTGCTCACACACAGGCTTCTTGGTGGCGGCAGCAGCAGCCTTAGCATCTCATGCCCGTCTCTGGGGTCGGTGCTGTTAGCCGCGGCTCGCGCCCATCTCTGGAGCTCCTTTAAAGCAGTGCTCTTAATCCCCTCTCTTTGCGCACCAGGAAACTAAGAGGGAAGAAAAAGTCTCTTGCCTCTTTGGCAGGTCCAGACTTTTCCCGGACTCCCTCCCGGCTAGCCGTGGTGCACTAACCCCCTGCAGGCTGTGTTCACGCCGCCAACCCCAGTCCTCTCCCTGTGCTCCAACCGAAGCCTGAGCCTCAACTCCCAGCCCTGCTCCCAACCACCCCGGCGGTTAGCAGACAAGCCTCTTGGGTTGGTCAGTGCCGGTCGGTCCTGTTGATCCTCTGTGCGGGAATCTCTCCACTTTGCCCCCCGCACCCCTGTTGCTGTGCTCTCCTCCGCGGCTCCGAAGCTCCCCCCCCCACCGCCACCCGCAGTCTCCGCCCGCGAAGGGACTTCCTAGTGTGTGGAAACCTTTCCTCCTAAACAGCTCCCTCCCACTGGTGCAGGTCCCGTCCCTATTCTTTTGTCTCTGTTTTTTCTTTTTTTCTTTTGCCCTACCCAGGTACGTGGGGGGGTTTCTTGCCTTTTGGGAGATCTGAGGTCTTCTGCCAGCGTTCAGTAGGTGTTCTGTAGGAGTTGTTCCACATGTAGATGTATTTCTGGTGTATCTGTGGGGAGGAAGGTAATCTCTGCGTCTTACTCTTCCACCATCTTCCTACATGTCTCTACTATTGATATTTTGACAAATATTATTTTAGTGATTTTCCTGTATGTATATATATGATTTCAATAAAATCATTATAATATTTATTTTTTAATCATCGTTCTTATTCTCTTCCCAGCATATTATGAGCAATTTTCATGACATTATGCATTTTCTTCTAAAGCAATATTTAGTATATTTATTATAAAAGTCACAAAGTGCTCATTATGAAATAATAGAATCTACTCTTAAGCAAAAATAAGGTGATTAGAATCATCTTTGATCTCTCTTTCAGTGATAATAATAAAGATATTTAACTTTTTCCCTGCTGTATTAGATTCTTCCAATCGACATTTGCATGTAATAAAGATTTTTACATGTTGAACAAAACAATAGCAAACACTTTTACTATGTACCAGGCATGATTCTCAGTACTAGACATATGTCAACCTTTTTTTCCACAAAACCTTATGACATTGTTCTCGTTGCCAATTTTAAGATGAAGAAATTAAAGCACAGAAAGATTAAATAACTTACCTAAGATCACACAACTAGGAAATAGCAGAGCTAATGTCCAAACCGAGGACATATGTTTCTAGATTTTATGAGCTTGAAACGTGTGTAATATTGCTTCTCCCATGATACTGTATTCACTTTGTGCAGTGATTTATTTCTACCCACCCTGTCATAGCCAGACTTCTTTGAAGAGTTATTTGTATTTTATGGCTGCATTTCCTCATATCCCTACCGCTTTGTGACATACTCCAATCCAGCCCTTTTTTTTTTTTTTTTTTTGCCGTACGCGGACCTCTCACTGTTGTGGCCCCTCCCATTGCGGAGCACAGGCTCCGGACGCGCAGGCTCAGCGGCCATGGCTCACGGGCCCAGCCGCTCCACGGCATGTGGGATCTTCCCGGACCGGGGCACGAACCCGTGTCCCCTGCATCGGCGGGCAGACTCTCAACCACTGCGCCACCGGGAAGCCCCCAGCACTTTCTTATACCAGTTTACCAAAACTATTGGTTCTTGCTATAGAGTCTCTAATGAATTTTAGTCCAGGGGATGCTTTGGCTACCCAATTTATTTGTCCTATCAACCTACCAAGGGCAAGGACTACTCTTCTTTCACTCTTTTTTCTCGGTTTCCCTGGTACATACAACCTTCCTCCTCTGTTCCACCTATGTCTTTGCCTACTCCTTCTCAGCCTCTGCTGTTGGGCATCAGATGATTTTGGTCTTCAGCCTGTCTTCCAGATGTTACATAGCTTCAGGGCTTGACCATGGCTCCGCATGTCTTCTCACTGTACATCCTTTCCCTTGGAGTTCATCAGTTTCCATAGCTTAAAAGATTCTTTAGTCACTGTAACTCCCATATGTGTTTCTCTGTACCATATCTCTTTTCTGAATTTCAGACCCATATATCCAGTTACCTCAGCATCATCACTTGATATCTTAAAGACTGCCTTTAAAATATTGGATATCCAAATATCTTTTTCTCTCTGATTTTGCAATCGTAGTAAATGACCCAATAATCCACTCAGAAATTTGAGCCAGTAATCAGGGAGTGACCTTTACACTTCTTTTCTTCCTCACTGCCCACGTTCAGCTAAACACTCATGTCTATCAGTTGTACTTTCTTAAAGAACTTCAGTTTTCTTATTCCTTCTCCCACTACGAAAACCTCACCCTCCTTGTCTTATCTGGACTCTTACAATCTGGTCTTTCATCCATTTTTGTCTCTCTCCAATCTATTTCCCACATAAACTGCTGTTTTGAAAATAGATATCTGATCAAGTCATTCCCTGGCTAAACACTCTGGTGGCCTCTTGAGTGCTTTAGATATTACGTTTAAAATCCTGACAAGGCCTATGCCCTCGGGCCTCAGTTTCCCACACATTATCACTTCCATCCACAAACTCTCATCTCCCAATTTAACCACCTCACCCTTTGCATTACCTAGTTTTCACCTCATGTCACTTCCACAGGGAAGTGGGATCTTTCCTTTCTCGGAGTCCACTACACAGTTATCAAGCTGAGGCTGTAAGCTGAATTCTTTTGTTTCATAATCGGGAACAGATCCAGGAGGAGTGACTTTGCAGCCTCTTATAAAGCCCTGAATTTCAATTCTGGCTTTACCACATGTTAGCAGTTTGATTTGGAGTAATTATTTTAACCATCTCTTTTGTCATAGGAAAAATAGTGAAATAATTAACTGAAGCCGTAAAATGAGACTTTCAAAGCTAATTAGATATGATAATAGACTGTGTCTGGTTTTAATGAGAAAAAATTATTAAGAAGAAAAAAAATGGGCTTTAAGCCTTAGGAAAGCTAGTTAGTGGATGCAGTAATATCTCACTAACTTGGGAGGTAAAGGTTGAAGTGAGGACATCTAAATTATGGAAAAAGGTTGAATGTTAAAATTTTTAAATGAGAGGCAGTTTTGACTCATTGCATGAAGTAATTTAAACAATAATCTTAGGTTCAATATAAAACACAACAAATATATAAAATCTCAAAGTACAGCTAACTATTTTTAAAGTATCATTAATCATTCAATAACTAGGTATTGATAGACTATTATTACAACAGTGAATAAACAGATACAGTTTCTACCCTCTGAGGGCTTACAGTGTCTTTATAGCAGACAGTGGTGGATCTTTTACTCTCTTAGATTCTACAGAAATACATTGCATTTGCTGTGTCCCTTTATGTAAATTTTGTCTTTGAGTAAGATACATGAACAAACTTAACCAAATGTAGCAAGTTTTCTTTCGAGATGGAACATGTTTGATTCTAAAGATACAATTTATTGGAGGGAGGAAAAAATGACACTTTATAGAGTTTCACCTTGGGTGGTAAGATCAAGTGCACCTTCAATGAGCTTAAATTTATAGTCAGTACTGAGAACATATCTTGATTATCAGATGTATCGTTACTGTTAGGTATATTTAATCATTAAAGTACCCCTCCAACACATTGAGTATAGATGACTAGATGATTCCTGTCCTACTTCAGAAAAATTTGAAATCATTTCTGAAATAATTCCTTTGTGAAATGTACTTTAAAAGAGTGGCAATAATATAAATGTCAGTATTCTTTCTGAATTCACAAAGTAAGGCATCAATTTTTATGGAAGTCTTATAAGACATTGAGGTGTATCAATCTAGTATGATGACTTTAAAGTACAAGGTAAATAGGGTATTCCATTATTACAACACATCACTGTAAACTCTTTGAAGAAGTTTAGGCTACTTTCTTAACTAATTACTCTTTTATTTGATATTAATTGTGGAGAGCAGCTGGAACACAGAGAGTAGCCATTCATCTCTTTCCCCCTCCAGGGCTGAGCTCTGTGATCTTGGAGGGAAACTAGGAGGATAAGCCTACATCTCTCTTTGTAGCTGTCTGTGGAAAGAAGACCACACATAGTAAGACACGTAGCTCTTACAGTGTGGGGCTGAGCTTGGTGTCAGTCAGTTTACTAATGTTAAGCATTTAGGCAAATAGAAATAAGAGAGTTAAGTGTTTTCTCATGTAGGCAGAAGATGATGCCTGACTTCCTGAGTCTGACAGTCCTGTGTCTCTTGAGCCAGTAGTAGGTTTTGATGTTAAATGCAATTTCAGAACTATACATAATAATGCCATAAGATCGTTTAACATACCAATAAGAATATATAGGACAGAGGTCTGAAATGACTGCTCTATGAAACTAATTTAAGCAAGTGCTGGTACTGAGAACATTTTTACATTTGCTCTATGTATTATTCCCCCTGGGAAGAGACCCTAGTAGTTGTTACATGCAGTTTGATAATGTTGCACTGTAGTGCACTGATATTTTGTTTTGACAATGAACAGCCTTTTCACTGAATAAGGCTAAAATAGTCTACACAGAAAGCTTTTAAAATCACTGTATGATCCTGCAGTGTTTAGATGTTTAGAATTGGCATGTATCTCTTTTCCTAGTGTGTATCCTTGAAAAATCTCTTTGAATAGTTCCAATAAAAATTTTATTGAAAAATATTAAATTATAATAGCATTGATATAGCTATGATCAAGTTATGACTGAAAGGGTTGCTGATAGGTGGTGAGAAGGAACGGTGGCCCCAAAACATTTGAATAAATTACTAATCAACTTCTCAAAATGAAAATGACTTCTACCATTATACCACCAAGTCAGTCTCTTCAAAGAAAATCAGTTCATTGTCATGAATATAAATTTCCCAAATAACAAATGTATACCCTTTTCTTTATGTTTATCAAAGATGTTGTGAGGATAAGAATAGAAAGGGACATTAAAGTTTTAATAATGTATATCATAAAATATTTGAGTAAATAAGATATGAATAAATTATTATGGCTAATTCATGATATTAAATTTTAAATTGACACTCTTAACTTCAGTGTTTCATGACACATTTAAAAATGTCTGAAGGTATAAAATTTATATTACAAATGTATATAAAAGCATAGCATTTTAAAGTTATGGTAACAATATGGATAGACAGACAGACAGATGTATTAAGATAACTGAGATACACAGTTATGTGGTGGAAAAGTCCACGTCTAATTCATATTTTATCCCCACTGGATAGTAAGAGTTCTTGGAACATTATTGTTCATAATTACTTTTTATGAGCATTATTGTTCATAAATATTTATTGAATAATTAAATGAAACAAAAGTAGATGACTGCTTTTTGGAGAACTTGGATTAAACATTACTACTGGTCTACTAGCAAGTGGTAGCTGATTTTAAAATTAATAAGCAAGAAATTAATACCATTTTTGAAAAACTTAGAAATAGTTCATAATGCTTCATTTGATAATTTGCTTTACTGTTATGTATCTGTATCTTTGGTGTTGATTTCATTTGCCTGTTTTATCATAATGTGCTTTTATTTTTTTAATTTTTATTAATTGAAGTATACTTAATTTTCAATATTGTATTAATTTCTGCTGTACAGCAAAGTGACTCAGTTATACATATATATACATTTCAAAACAATTTTTTATTGGAGTGTAATTGCTTTACAATGTTGTGTTAGTTTCTACTGCACAGCAAAATGAATCAGCCATACATGTACATATATCCCCTCCCTTTTGGATTTTCCTCCCATTTAGGATACCACAGTGCATTAAGTAGAGTTCCCTGTGCTGTACAGTATGTTCCCATCAGTTGTCTATTTTATACATAGCATCAATAGTGTATATGTGTCAATCCCAATCTCTCAATTCCTCCCACCCCACCCCTTTGCCCTTGGTATCCATACATTTGTTCTCTATGTCTGTGTCTCTATTTTTGCTTTGCAAATAAGGTCATCTTTACCATTTTTCTAGATTCCACATATATGCGTTAATATAAAATATTTGTTTTTCCCTTTCTGACTTACTTCACTCTGTATGACCCTCTCTAGGTCCATCCACGTCTCTACAAATGACCCAATTTCATTCCTTTTTATGGCTGAGTAATATTCCATTGTATATATGTACCACATCTTGTTTATCTGTCCCTCTGGGGTTTTTTTTGTTTTTTTGTGTGTGCGTGTGTGTGGTTTTTTTTTTGCGGTACACAGGTCTCTCACGGTTGTGGCCTCTCCCGTTGTGGAGCACAGGCTCCGGACGCACACGCTCAGCGGCCATGGCTCACGGGCCCAGTTGCTCCGCGGCATGTGGGATCTTCCCGGACCGGGGCACGAACCCGTGCCCCCTGCATCGGCAGGCAGACTCTCAACCACTGCGCCACCAGGGAAGCCCTCTGTTCCTCTGTGGACATTTAGGTTGCTTCCATGTCCTGGCTATTGTAAATAGTGCTGCTATGAACATTAGGGTACATGTGTCTTTTTTAATTATGGTTTTCTCACAACATATACATTCATTTTTATATTCTTTCCCATTATGGTTTATCCCAGGATACTGAATATAGTTCCCTGTGCTGTACAGTAGAACCTTCTAGAGTCCATCCATTTTATATGTAATAGTTTGCATCTACTAACCCCAAACTCCCAGTCTATCCCCCCCACCCCCCTCCCCCTTGGCAACCACAAGACAGTTCTCTATGTCCATGAGTCTGTTTCTGCTTTGTAGATAGGTTAATTTGTATCATATTTTAGATTCCACATATAAGTGATATTATATGGTATTTGTCTTTCTCTTTCTGATACTTAGTATGATAACCCCAGTTGCATCCGTGTTGCTGCGAATGGTATTATTTCGTTCTTTTTTATGGCTGAGTAGTATTCCATTGTACATATGTACCACATCATGTTTATCCCATTCATCTGTTGATGGACATTTAGGTTGTTTCCATGTCTTGGCTATTGTGAATAGTGCTGCTATGAACATAGGGGTGCATGTATCTTTTTGAATTAGAGTTTTGTCCGGATATATGCCCAGGAGTGGGATTGCTGGATCATATGGTAATTCTATTTTTAGTTTTTCTGAGGAACCTCTCTACTGTTTTCCATAGTGGCTGCACCAACTTATATTCCCACCAACAGTGTAGGAGGGCTCCCTTTTCTCCACATGCTCTTCAGCATTTGTTATTTGTAGACTTTTTAATGATGGCCATTCTGACTGGTGTGAGGTGGTACCTCATTGTAGTTTTGATTTGCATTTCTCTAATAATTAGTGATGTTGAGCATCCTTTCATGTATTTGTTGGCAATCTGTATGTCTTCTTTGGAGAAATGTCTATTTAGGTCTTCTGCCCATTTTTCGATTGGGCTGTTTGTTTTTTTGTTGTTGAGTTGCATGAGCTGTTTCTGTATTTTGGAAAGCAAGCCCTTGTCCATTGCATTGTTTGCAAATATTTTCTCCCATTCCGTAGGTTGTCTTTTCATAATGTGTTTTATAATAATTTTTTCTCAGTTTATATGATAATAATTGTATCAGTGTTTAATGATGTTTCTCAGAGAGCATAATCACATTTAGATATCTCTCAGGAGATAGTATATTGAATCAATAACAACACCATTTATGCAAAATAAGTCTTTCTAAAGACATCATAGAGGGCAAAAAAGTCTTTTCTGTTTGTAGTAATTATGAATTACAGTTGACATTCTGTCTTGTGCACATAACAAACTTACACTCATTTATTTGTCTGTAAGCAAACTCAGGTTCTGTTTTGAGCCCCATTCATTAAATTGGTGAAAACTTAATCTGAATCAATTTGGAATCCCCCTAGACTAGCTCCCACTGTGTACAAGATCCAGTAGATTTATAAAGAGTCATGGCAGGGTGGTTACCTTAAATATAATTACCTGTATGATAGTTAAGTCCTGTGTCTATAAGGTAAATATTGAAAAATCTATCTTGTCCATGGTCTTGGTCTGCACTATTTAGTGAGCCATTTCTTTTCCTTTTCCCATGGTTCCATTAGTTTAGGAAGCAATAAAGGAGTTAAAGAAATGTTTCTCTGCTTTGGTGTAATTCTGGGTCATATTAAGGTCTGACACTCAGTGGTCCTATATTCCTACACAAAGAATCCATGGACTTTCTGGGTCTTGCCCTCAACTCCCACAACTTCTCTGGGGAAGGATTTCTTCATGCTTACCAATTTAGGCGTTTTCCTAGAAAGCATAACTTAGGGCCCCTCTCCCGCCATCTCCTTTCACTATTCTTCATAAATGTCCTTTAATCTTTCTTATCATCCAAGGCTAGTAAATCTTTTCATAGTCACAAAGAAATTCTTTACTCTTAAGTTTGAATGTTTTCTCATCTGAGGTACTCCCTATATGATGCTGCAGATACACCAAACATATTCTCCTTAATGGATTGAACTTCGGGGAAACACAAATCCAGAGACTACTAGGTAACTACTAATTCTCTTAGCCATGTTCTACCTCTTCCCCATGGCACTCAATACACAATAAACCATATGATGGAAATAAAGGGAAAGGGGAAATTCTATAAGAAAAAAAAATTTCAAAATTAACAGCATTCTATCTACAGAGAATATATATCTGATAATTTTTATAAACGTGGTACCTTAAAAATCACTGGCTTTTTCTTCTTTTATTAAGAATGCTATCTTATCATTTGAATAAATTATATCCTCTTAAGGATCTAGAAGCACAGAAACAAATAAGTTCTCTAAGGTATTTTGAAATAGACTTGATTTTAGTCTGGTATTTTTCTGCCTTTAAAGAAAATGGTAGAACCTTTCTTGACTAGAGGTAATTGATCAGGAAACCCAAGGATTTTACTTTTTAGTTTCTGTACATCATTGGATTGCTTTTTGCCCTAAAAGTTTTTACCTTTCTACAAAGAAGAAGAAAACAACTCCTTCACCAGATAGCAGCTAATAATAATCCAGCTTTTATTTTTTCATTTAGGAGGATCTATATGTACTTTAGAAATTCAGCCTATTCAGAAATAAATGCTCTGATAAGAAAACCCTACTCATCCAAGTCATTGTTACACATGGATTTGTGATGGCCCTAGAAATACAATTTAAGAGCTTCCTTAGTGAAAACTGGAAATATTTTAAGTATGTAATAATTGAAAATGGTTAAATAATTTTTGTTTTCATAGTAGAATACTATTTCTGTTTTTAACGATGTAAGCAAAGATATTAATAAATAGCATTGAGTGTGCTCATATTATAAGCTTAAGTGGAAGTAGCAGGAAAAAGTGTATATGTACCAAATGAATATATAACTCCTCCTGCATAGATGATTGATAGATACAGATAAAGTAAATGAGTAGTATATGATGTCAACTGTATTAATGTAGAAAAGAATATTGGAATAAAAAAAATAGATTGGAATGAGATATAACAAATTACAAGTTCATGTGATTTTTTTCATATTTCTTCCATTTTCCAAGTTTTCAGTAATTCTTATTTACTGCCTTTAAAATATCAACAGACATTTCTGCTGTTTCTTTAGTCTTCTTCTGTCAGAATTGTTAATAATTAAAAACAACCTTCAAACTTCTGAGAAACAAACAGTAGTAAGGTAAGAGACCAGAATAACCTATATGTTGTATAAATTATTTAATAACAAAGAGAAAAAGTGCATAAATAGTATGTGTTTGTGTATGTGTGTGAATCCATTCATTTTGCTTAGAGTTATATTATTAATACCTACTAAATTTAATTTTATGTAATTGATAATGCGCTATCTCCAAGTTTTTTAAAACTGTTTACAGTGTTAGCCACCATTAGCATATAACATCTGAATGAGCTTACCCTCATCTTACTTTGTTTTTCCCCTTTTAACTCCCACCTTTCATATCTAAGAAGAACAGCTGTGTCTGTGAGTGGGAAGGACTAAGGCCATGGGGAGCAATAGGCAGGTTAATTTTCTCCATTTTTAATTTCATCTTTAAACATATAAAATATATAAACATATAAAGCAGTGCTGATTGTTGGTTGGAACTAATAGATTTAAATTTACTATATGCAAAACATATTTCTGCAACCTTCTTTGAATTAGGAATTTTTCTTATGAAATTCTTGCGTAATATAGCACACTTGAGCACTATTTAAAATTGTACTTTATTTGCTACTACCTGATTCTAAAGTATTACCTGATTAGGCAGAGTTCTGTTCAATACTTGACATATAATAATAGACTTAATAATATAAAGCAAATATTTCAACCCTAAATTTTTACTGTTTTTTCCTGCACACACCATTATGTCTGGCATATTATCACCAGTTGCTTTGAAAAACACTATGCATGCATTACCTCTCTTAACCAAAAAGGCTTAGATGATAGGTGCTGTTATTTCTACTTCAGAGATGAAGAAACTGAGAAAGTTGACTATTTTTCCAAAAGTCAAGTCAGTAGTATATAGAAAAATGAAGATTTTACTTTATATAGTACCTATCCTAGACTATTGGCCACTTTGCTGTAATTCTATTTGTAAAACCCAGTCAAAATTTTGTATCCTCAGATCTTCATCCGTTGAAGTTGATTGATAGTTTAAACTGGGCAGCACATTACATATATTTAATGTGCCTACTAGCTACTGTGAGTCATCAGTTGTAAAATATGTTTGATTTAAGTAAAATGGAATACCCCTTTCTGTTGTTTTTTTTTTTTGTATGCTTACCTCTTTTGGTGCAATATATAGATAGATAGATTATACATTATATAAAAGTAAGAAAACTTTTACTGTTGAAGACTTGCTCTGCCCTTGCCAATTTCCATTTGCCTCTATGAAACATCACAGGTTCATTTAATGAAATAAATTTCTGGAGGTAATGAAATTCTTGAGTGATCAAAAATAATATTGCAATAATTTGATAGAATATCCCCATATTAATTTCTTTAAATTATGTGTTTATAGAAGTTTATTCAAGTTTTAAATTTGAAAAGTAACACATAGTTTTTACCAACCCAGCCGCATTTTACACATAAGAAAATTGAACTTTAAATTAAATGTACTTTAAATTTTGTTTCTAAAATAATTTAACTCGTTTGAGTGGATTTTATTCAGCATCTTGTGTTATACATTTGTTTAAAGAACAATACCTGGTTTAGATCTAAATTTTAATATTAATAGTAAAATGTGAAAATCAGCTAAATTAAAATAGGACTTATATGAATAATTGAAATATGAAAGAGTTAAGAAAATCATTCTCCTTTGTGCCAGTGAAGCTCTCCTCACTCAAATATTGTTCAGTATTTAATGGGAAAAGAAGTGGCTTGTTACTTTAGAGGGAACATATTTGGACTTATTAAAAAATGCCATATCTTGTTAATTATGACAGCATATTTCTAGTTTATTTTGTGTATACTATATTTGAGAAGAAAACTACTACAAATCGTATATGAGTGAGGCCATTTGCAGAGAGTGCAAACAATAATATTTGTAAGTTATGATGAAATTTGATGACCGATTTAAAAGGAAAACAACCTATAATCTATTTTTCTGATTCCAGTGGTCCTCTCAATTGTAGAGTTCTTATGGGTTTTTTTCCTCCTTCATCCTTCTTAAATATAGTTGTAACCTAATTTGTGACTTTATTAAGTAATTATAAGAAAAATGTAGTCTCATCAGAATGACTTGCCCTGAATTATAATGTATTGGTAGGCGTGATATAAAAAAGTATATGAAAAATAAGGACATTGACTAAGTATTTGATACCATTTCTCTTTCAAATGTACATAAAATGAATACTCTTTTCTAAACTTAATAGAGTTTATTCACACATACAAAAATGTAAAAAGTATACTTGAGAATAGATAGACAACAGTATTATTATCTCTGATTTTTAAGCACATGGTTAAAATGCAGAATGATTTTTTAAATAACTGTACTGGGCATATTATAAGATTTTTTTTTCTTTTGTTTTGCGATACGCGGGCCTCTCACCGTTGGGGCCTCTCCCGTTGCGGAGCACAGGCTCCGGACGCGCAGGCTCAGCGGCCATGGCTCACAGGCCCAGCCGCTCCGCGGCATGTGGGATCTTCCCGGACCAGGGCATGAACCCGTGTCCCCTGCATCGGCAGGCGGACTCTCAACCACTGCGCCACCAGGGAAGCCCTATAAGATATTTTTAATAAGTAAAAAGCGATCAACTTTCTTCTGTTATCCATTCTTAAAATGGAGGACATTTTTATTTTTTTCCCTATTTGGTTTATAATATTTTTAGTACTTAGTAATAAGTGTAGCTTTGGATTCATGTTGGTTTATTTCCACATACATTGACAATTTTGATCAAATATTTAGTTAAGATGTTTTATGAATCTGTGATAGTAGACACTACAGAAAGCAAGTCCAAAGAGATACACAGCAATGCCTGTTGAACATATGCTCTTGTTCAGCAATTAGCATTCACAAGATGATACCAGTATATCATTTAGAACCCCAGTTTGGCTAAATATTAAAACACGTGGCTCCTCAACAAGTGGGCTATGTGAAATAACTACACTGAAGGGGCTTGACACAGTATAATGCTGAATTAGCCTCAGGTCAGATTTTTCTGAAGCTTGGTCAAAATAAACATCATGGAGGTTTGCTTGAAGAATGTTCAGTCTATTGACTCTTCCTGATCATTTTTTTTTTGGGGGGGGTACGCGGGCCTCTCACCGTTGGGGCCTCTCCCATTGCGGAGCGCAGGCTCAGTGGCCATGGCTCACGGGCACAGCCGCTCCGCGGCATGTGGGATCCTCCTGGACCACGGCACAAACCCGTGTCCCCTGCATCGGCAGGTGGACTCTCAACCACTGCACCACCGGGGAAGCCCTTTTTCTCATCCTTTTAAATGGACTCTAGGACTGAAACAGAACATCAGAAAGCCATCTGCCTGGGCACTGTAATCTTGCCTGCTCTACCTCCAGGCAATTGCTTTCATAACAATTATAACTGTTTTTCATAATTTGAACTTTTGTCACTATACCATCAGCCTTTATCGAGGACATTTAAGGACATACGGTTATGTAATGGGTCAGTAACTGCTCTCTGTGAGGATCCATTTCTGGTCTCCTAGCAACATTAGTTGGACTAAATAGTTTCAGTCAGTTTATATAGGGAGAAGCTCCAGGTTTAGGAAAGTTCAGGTGGTAACAATAAATTATTGTAATATTCCTCCAACTTTATCAATAGAAAGTACTTTCAGCTTCACACTTGATTTTATACAACATTCTAAGAATATTTCAATTTGATACACGTTCTCTACTCAAGGATATTTTTCAAATTAAAATATAAGTAAATTTATCATTTAAAATAACACCTGTTCTGATAATTAGAATCCCAGAACAGCTTCAGATGAAGCAAGAAGCATGCATAGACCTTACTGAAAGCTTTCTCAGGGATGAAGTGTCCAAAATATTATGTTCTGTTCAAATAGAGAAGAAAATATACAGGGCTAAATGTAGCTACGTGAGCAAGAACTTTGGTAGCAGGCTGGAAAAACAAAATAACAAACAAACAGGTTTAAGGTCACAGGAGGGACCTTACCGCATGGTAGGTAGATGATGCATTTTTGTTGTTCAAGGTTGTTACAATATTGACAGTGTTTCTGGAGTTAGGCTCAAGATCTCCATACCTAAGCCCTTGACTACAATACTGATTTTATTTTTTTTTGTTTTTTAATGCACACCTGTCTCATGATTTCTGCAACACATCTGTACCCCGCATTTGGAATAAATTAAGGAGAATGGACAGTTTTGACATTGCCATAAGAGAATTAAAGTCTGTTTTGTTCAAGATAATAATAGTTAATGAGATATTGATTAAATGAGTAAAACAAATATATTTCTTGGAATCGTAATATTTGAAAAGGACACCACAAAATTAAGTAACCCTCAGAAAGAGAAAGGAAATTTTCATGTTAGAAAATCAACCTTTGATATGGCCTGAGGTAGTGTTAGTACTGAGATTAATTTCTTCACACAACTAAATGTTTTATATTTGTTATAGTCATAAATATATATCATGATTGTAGATGTTGAGCGATTATTAGAAAAACTTTCTTTTTTCACGTACCTAAATCGTTATAGAACACCAAATGAAACTGAAACGTGCTTAATCTCAAGGTGTCAGTTTTTTAAATTTTATTTTCCTAGTAGCTGCTAAAATAGATTTGTGTTTTAAAGTAGTCCTATTCAGTCTAGGCAGATATCATCTTTAGCTGTTTTTCTGACTAATGAGGTAAGGTTACCTTGACTTTTTATGCAGAAACTAAAAGAACATATTACCCAAAGGCATTTGGAAAAATGATTCTTCTGAAATAAGGATTGATTATATCTTTAGCAGTACTGTTTCCTTCAGTTTGCTCTTTTGCCCAAGACCTCATTCACACTTGCAATGTGAATTACATTTTATTAACTATAGTTGTTTTAAATAATTACATAATATATATGTATGCTAATGTAAATATATATTTTAAAGTTTGGCACCATGTACTAAAATTTAGTGTTTAGTTAGATCTTCAGTATTTATGCTAATGGTATGTTATATATTATTTAGCAAAATGTTAATATATATAGCATTTCTTTTTCCTAATCCTAATTTCTAAGAAATCAAATAGAATCAAATAGAATGTGAAATAAGCATTTAATAAGCTAAATATGAGCTAGAATATTACTGATATGAAATATATTTAATTCTGTAAAACCAGTGAGAATACATAGAGATATCTTTTTTAAGTCCTATTTTTCTGTTGACTGTTATAGAAAGATAGTTTTAAAAACTAGACAAAGTCCTATTTACGTTTCATATATAGTTTAGTAGTTTTAGGATTGCCTTAAAAAATTGACAGTATAAAATGAGTATAAAATTACATTATGATTAACAAATAATATTTTCTTATAAAAGTCAGGAGATTCTCTGAGACTGATGTCAATAAAGAATATGTATAACCTGATTTAAGAGCGTGTTTTAAAAATAACAGCAAAAGTAACTTTAGGACAGCTAAAGTTTATAGACAGCTTATAAATTACCAAGTAACTTTCACGTCACTCTTCTCCAGACTAAATCAGGAAATTAAATAGCATAGGTATGAATATGACTGTCCTAGTTTTGCAGGAAGAAAATGAAAATATAGAAAGATTAGGTTTTAAAAGTCTCCTAAATAATAAAATTACATTTAAAATTTTATTATTTCATTAAAATTTTTTAACATCTTTATTGGAGTATAATTGCTTTACAGCGTTGTGTTAGTTTCTGCTGTATAACAAAGTGAATCAACTGTATGTATACATATATCCCCATATCCCCTGCCTCTTGCATCTCCCTCCCACCCTCCCTATCCCATCCCTCTAGGTGGTCACAAAGCACTGAGCTGATCTTCCTGTGCTATGCAGCTGCTTCCCACTACCTATTTTACATTTGGTAGTGTATATGTGTCAATGCCACTCTCTCACTTGTCCCAGCTTACCCTTCCCCCTCCCTGTGTCCTCAAGTCCATTCTCTGTGTCTGCGTCTTTATTCCTGTCCTGACCCTATAGGAAGACCTCTCTTTGACATAAATCACAGCAAGACCCTTTTTGACCCACGCCCTAGAGAAATGGAAATAAAACCAAAAATAAATAAATTGGACCTAGTGAAACTTAAAAGCTTTTGCACAGTAAAGGAAACCATAAACAAGAGGAAAAGACAATCCTCAGAATGGGAGAAAATATTTGCAAATGAAGGAACTGGCAAAGGATTAATCTCCAAAATATACAAAATTTTTTATTTAGTATAGATTGTATCAGTATATCAGTAGTATTAAAACACAACCAAAATGTTGTGTGCCTTAATTTATGGGAAGCTATATATTGGTTAGTATTACTTTTATAATATGGATCTCAATGCTAAATAGCCAGTCCACTTTAATAATTATATAATATACATTTAAAGCTAAATATCAAGTTTTTCTTTCCTTCTAAAAAAATCAATGAAGCTTTAATACCTGAAGTTTGAAATATTTTTTTAGCTTGGTCTTCAATGCAAAGGGGTACCTATAATATGGGTATAAGACATATAATATGGTATAAAACAATTTATGGAAATGCAGGAAAGCAAAACTCCCATTTATTGAGAATTTACTGTGTTTTAGTCACTCTCCTTTTCCATGCACATTTCCCTTTGGTCATAATAAATTCCCTGTCAAACTTGCCCCTCAGCCTAGCATGCTCTCCTTTGGCTAACACTAGTTCTTCACAGTTGATCCCAGTTGTCACTTCTTCTGAAAAGCCTTTCCTGACTCTCATTGTCTTCTATTCTACATTAGTTGCATCTTTATCATGCTTTCAGAGCACTTTCTACTGACTTTTATCATAAGGATAGTAAGTTTGTGGTTTGTTTTTTTTTTCTGCTAGACCTTGGGCTCATCCTATTAAGTAACTGTGTGTTTAATCTCTGTCTTGACAGAGCCCAGTAGTATCTGGTGAAAATATGTGGAATGAGAAATTAATTGAATGAATTATACAGTATGATAGCTCATTAACTTCTCCAGGAATAAAGGTTATCACAGTAGTTTCAGTGAATGCATTAATATACAAAACATATAGAATATTCTTATATTTACATCTTAACCAATTTTTCCATTTTAAAATCTGGGAGAAAAGAAAGGAAGAAGTATTGAGTTTCATTCTATGGTAACTAGTTCACATAAAGTCTAATTATTTAATGCTCTATAAGGAAAAAATGATACCCACAAATACATTTCTACATCAAAATCTAATGTTGTTTAAAGAAATATTCTAACTTAGAACGTGAATTTACTTCTAGAGTTTTTACATTTGTGTTTTTAAATTCTTAAACTTATCACATAAACATGAAACAATGTAATATACATCATAACTCACTGTTTTCAGGTAGAAGTACATATTTAATCACTGGTAAAACAATTGTTCACAGTCAGTTATGCTGACCACTTGAGAAAAATCAAAACAATTATTGCAAAGATGAGAGGAACAAAACAAACAATTAAGAAATCTATATATATTTGTATATATATATATGTTTATATATAAACAGGGTACTTGGTTCAATGATAAAAAAAGACATGTCTGCCAACCTTTTTGAGATCTATGTTATTTAACCTCAGTGCAATACTTGGCAGTGTTGCCTATCACTTCTTTGAAGTCCTTACCTTTCTTTGCTTGAGTTTACTAAACACTGCTGGTTTTCCTTCCACTTTCTTGTATGATCCTGTTTTAGTATGCTTTGCTGTTTTTTCTTCTTGTCTAAATGGAGCTCTTCTCCAAGAATCTGCCCTCTGTTTTCTTCTTTTCCACTTCATCCCTGGGAAATCCCACCTCTAACTCTGGTTTAAGTATCCCTTATATTTTTTAAGGTCGAAATCTACAGCTATGGCCTCATCTCTGACATCTGCCACTTCTAGCTTTAGATATTGAGAAGGATATTACTTCTTTCTGTGCTTTGATTTTTTCATCTGTATAACAGACATATTTAAAGAAACTCTTTCCTAGGTTTGTTACAAGGATTAAAAGAGTTAGGCGTACTGACTGGCTCCCAAAACTTGTGTTCCTTCCATTTTTAAATCATTAGGGTACTTGTAAATTAGAATAGTTTTTCTTTACTCTGTCAGTTCCCTCATTCAGTTTCTTCTGTTGCCACCCTAGTCATCTGTGCAAGCTTGTAATCTCTGCCTTGCACTGTCGTTCCTTCAGGGAAAACTTGTCCTCTTGAAATAAATGCATATAGCCTAGGGAGGAAGTTACATGCTAAATGGAAATCAGTTATCTGTTAAAAATGAGAATTCTGTCTTATAGTTCTTTTTTTAGCCAAGAGCACTATGCATACTTAAAGACTCAGAAAGCAGTGTTGTTCTTGTTTTTTTTCAGGGTAGATTTACCAGATTCTTTCCAAGATGACATACTCAATCATGCCACTTTCTGACTCAGAAATGTTCATTTGATTCAGCTGAACATTTTAGGCAGTGAGGCTCACCGCTAACTTCCCCTTAGAGCAGTTCTGCCTCTGGTATGTTGGAAGGGCTTTAGAACACCACATGTTCCTGACAACACCACTCTGACATTGATCCTGACAGCAATATGAATAGGTGTGAAAACTAAACATCCCATGTGTTTCTGGTGAGACCTTTTCCCTTTTTTCTTTGTCTGCCCCTCCCTTCACCCTGGCTTATCCCTGTTGTCACATTCTCATTGTCTGGGAAACACTGAGCAAATTTGATGAGATGGAGAATGAGAGTCTAGATAACAAGAATTGACTGGGGTGTTGTAGGCTCCTCGAGATGGCTAAGGTATACAGACTGGGCTCAGTCCTCAGATTATTTCAGTGGTCTTTCTAGTCGATGCTGGTTGTGAGGCTGAGACCTGGAATCTGGTAGGATCCATCAGTAAATTCGCTTGTTCTTTAGCAGTAAAAAAAAAAAAAAGAAAAAGAAAAACATCAATTGAATTTATACCCTTTATTTAATACCTGGTTATTAAAAAGCTGGTATTTACTTTCTGTTATTATGTATCCATTAAACTATAGTATAGTTCTACAATTAGTAGCATATGCAATGCACAAATGAACAGGATAATGGTAGTGTTTTTGATACCTAATATTTAATAATATCTTTGCCAATTTGACTTTTCATACTGTCTAGTCTGCCAATCTCAATCCCTCATCACCACATCCCATCCTTACTGGCTCTAAGACCAGAGACAAACAACACATGTGGAAGTTAAACCTACTTGAAATATCTCTTCTTTCATAGATTCCACGAGTAACTAATGAGTCTTCAGGCTTAGGCGGGCTACATCTGCCTATTTGCTGGCAGCAATATAATACTAAACAAAAGATTGAACTATGAATGTCTTGAATATATAATACACATTATTGGCATAGTGTTTGAGTACCAGATAGTGAAGCAAATGAATAATATTTTATATATGAAATTAAACAAGCTACTTTAAACCACTCTCTACATCCTTGCATTGACATTCTGACTTACATTTGCATTGTCGTATTTAAAATATTCCTCTAATAGAGAGATCATTAAATAAATTAAAATCCATCCACACAATTGGTCATTGCATCATCACTAAAAATTACATTCTTAAAAAATATTTAGTGGAATCAGAATATTGAATTTAATGGTCAGTGATTGTTTCAAAGTGTTCAGAAATTTTCCATGAACAGGTAATCCTATAAAAAAGCAATATTTCAATATATTTATGTGTGTATATTTATGTATATATATTTTTTAAATACAAATGGATTTCAGGGTCAGTATAAGAGACTTCAATCTATGTCTATTGAAGAGACTTCAATCAGTCTATGAATGGCTACAGGAAAAAGAACAACTTAAAAAAATGACTAGCTTTAAAACAGATGCTTCTGGTCATACCATATTGAGGAACAAAGTCCTTCTTAAATGTTTACTTGAATTTGATATTTTTTCTTTATTCCTACTAATTTTAGCCTAGGCTATATAATGGATAATTGTCTTCCATATATGAATTATGAATTATATATTGTTTTCATTATCCATGTAGCTATCTACTTTTTTGTAATATTCCAGCTAAGAAGGATGTACATTGTGTGTGTGTGTGTCCTGTCCTTTAAGCTTTGGTCCATTTTTTCTGTTTTCTGAATCTGTCTGGCCTGTCATATAGCCCACAGTAAATTCTACTGCATTTAGGTTTGCTTGACTTGACCAATTTGGTTGCTACCTTCCTAATCCTGATTTTATCATTTTTACCTTAATCACATCATTTGACTGAATGAGGAGGTATATATATGAATTTATATTATAGTATACTATAGTATGTATTATTTACACGTAATTTATGAATATATATTTATTGTGTTTTTGTTGGTTCTTATATAATCACTTTGGTTCTAAGAGCAAAGATCAAACATTTAATACTCAGAATAAAATGCATATTATAGGAAATGTGATAAATACCCAATGAATGAATTTAATAACACTACTTCAGAGTCTCACTGAGATTTCTCAATATTGGTTAGTTATTAAGTGTAAAGTAAAAACTGTTTAAAAATTGAGTATTCAAAATCTTTTTACTTGGGGTATAGTTGCTTTACAATGTTGTGTTAGTTTCTGCTGTACAACGAAGTGAATCAGCTATATGTATACATGTACTCCTCCCTCTTGGACCTCTCCCCCCCCCCCCATCCCACCCATCTAGGTCACCACAGAGCACCAAGTTGAGCTCTTTGTGCTATATAGCAGGTTCTCAGTAGCTATGTGTTTTACACATGGTAGTGTATATATGTCAATCCCGCACTCCCCATTCATCCCACACGTTTTTTCTCTACATGTGCGTCTCTATTCTTGCCCTGCAGTTAAACTCTATCCATATTTTTTAATATTTGAATAATCATACTGTCTCTTTTAAAAATTAGCCTCTTAATAATTGAGTAATCTGAGATAACTCAGATTGTAAGGTCTTCACCAAGTTTTTAATTAAAAACTTGGTGAAGACCTTACAGTGAAGGGAGTGTACACTGGTAGTTCCTAACCTGAGTTTGACACAGATGTGTTTTGTTGGGTCTCTAATATTTTAAAAAATGTAGTTAAATGAGTTCAGGTAAGTCATGCACTCTCTAGTTTGTAACAATGCCTACATCTAGCTATGGTCTTATACATAATGTTTATCATCATCAATACTTGCTAATGGCACCATAGCTTGGATTTGAGGAAATACTTTGATTTTGAAAGAGATAGATAAATAGATAGATAGATGACACTTTAATTTTAACTCTAAAATCATAGGGAATCAAAATAAAAAAGAAATGTAGTGACCATCTTTCAAAATTGTCAATAGCAAACAGTATATTATTAGGGATCCAAACACATAGGGTAAAAATATACCCCAAAACGTCATAATTATAGACACAAAAGTTAGGATAGTAATTAACTCAAAGGAGAAGATAAAGGAGTGAGTCTGAAAGACGCTTTAAATATAATGATAATGTTCTATTTCTTTAATTGGATCAGTGGCTCGCAGGTGTTCACTATAAAGTTATTCTTTTTTTTTTTTTTTTTTGCGTTACGCGGTCCTCTCCCTGTTGTGGCCTCTCCCATTGTGGAGCACAGGCTCTGGACGCGCAAGCCCAGCGGCCATGGCTCACGGGCACAGTCGCTCCGCGGCATGTGGGATCTTCCCAGACCGGGGCATGAACCCATGTCCCCTACATCGGCAGACGGGCTCTCAACCACTGTGCCACCAGGGAAGCCCTAAAGTTATTCTTTATGCTCCACACTTACTTCATAGATGATTTTTGTACCAAGATAGTGTTCACTGAAAAGAATAAAAAGAAAAAATAAGAATAGCACAAAACTATTTATATATAGTTTTTAAATGTCCAGAAGCAAACAGTATATTAAAAGTATATGTATAATGTTAAAACCACAACAAAAACAAAGGTCTAACGATACAGCAGTTAATATAGCAGTTTTTGGTGGTGAGTATAGACTAGGATGGTATTGCAGAGGGCACCTGGTTGTCTCTAATGATATTGAAAGTGTTCTGTTTCTTAAGTGGATAGTGGGTACATGGGTGTTCAACCCTTTAAAATTTTTTTATTGTATGTGTATGTCACAAATTATTTTTGATGACTGTTTTTAATATTTTACCATAACAGTTTTAAAAAGTAAAACCTTTCAAATGACTCATTTATGCATGTCACACTGACAGACTCAAAAGACAGTCACTATTTCTGTTGAATTCCAGTGAAGTGTACTTTCTTTGCCATGCAACTTAAAATCAGAAATAGTCTATCATAATTACTTTGAACATACACCAACATTCATGATAAAAAGTCATCATATCTTGAATAACGACAGAGTCAGCGTGACTGTATCACGTCGACTTTAATTAGAAAAGCAAAACTATTAGCAAGTATAGAATGTATATAGCAGGGATTTATTTTAGGAATTTGTCCTTACACATTGGTGGGAGCAGGGAAGGTGCTGAAGGGCCTCTGGAGCTTGCAGTCCAAAGGGCTGGTAGAGGGAAGGACGATGAATTTAGAGTAGTTGAGAGCAAGGACAAGCTGGAAGCCATGGGGACGGACCAGAACACGTGTCTGTTTTCACTGCCTCCAGCCTAAAAGCTGATGAAGATGCTGAAGGAGAATTCAGAGGAAAGTAGAGCAGCTGCATGCCTGCCTGCTGCCCCAAGCCAAACAATAAGCAACAGTGTGGATGAACTTCACCAGCACCTGGGGATTGTACCCAAACTGTCTGAGCATCCAAAGAGTAAGGTGGCTGCTGCTTCACTTCTGGCCTCCACATCTCACACAGAAGGTCTCTGGGGCTAAACTATAATGGGAAACGTTTAGGGAAGGGAATCCTAGGAAGCATAGTTCAGCTTAGACAAGTTTACACCTTGCCGAATCAACACATTGATTCTTCCCGGTACAAAGAACCTCCAGTACTGCACCATGTTCTACTGCATTGTAGGAGGGCTTAACACCCAGCCAGTCTCCCCAGTCACCTTGCATTCATTCTCTATCATCCAGTTGTGCAAGCCCCTTTCCGATATATTTCAGGCTCCCTAGTCTGGGAGATTATTCTGTCTTTGAATATTATATTCACAATGATGCTTAAATTTAAAATTGGGATTGGTTTTTATTTATCCTGTAAAATGTTCGGTAAATTTTATTCAGCTGTAATGTGCTTTAAATAATCTGTCTTCCAAATGCATATAACTTTGTAATTTTAACATCTGTGATGAAGTGTATTAAAATCTTCAGAATAAATCTTATTTTAAAATTCAGTCACACATTGCCTGAAGTGCTGACTAGTGACTAAGACTAAAAAGGTATTTTTTCTTTGATGTAATTATTCACGCATGCAAAATATATACCTCATGTAATAGGAGATAATAAAATACAAGTCTATAAAAGCAGAGGGATGAGAACTGATTATATAAAAACTTGAAGTTGATATTCATATAACATAAACAATACATTTTTAAACTGTTGCTTATTTTTTATGTTAAACTTATATAAATATCAGCCCAAAGTGTAGTACACTAGAACAATTAATCACAAATAGAAATGTGAATCCACAGATATCTTACCTTTGAGACTTCAATTTTTGCTTAGAGCCAAGTTAGCTAAGGTCAACATAATAAGTACATATGATTACCCTTAAGTTTAGTGCATCATTGGTTACCAGTGAGAAATCATCTGTGTCCTTGGAGTTGTCCTTTATACACACTGGTAGGCGATCAGTTATCATAGTGCTTCTGACTGAACCCAAATCAGGTAGATTACTTAGTCAAAACAGTTTTAGTGAGCTGTTCTCTGTTCCTGCTGCCCTCTATCCAGATAGAAAGAGAGAGAGGAAGGAAGGGAGAGAGGGTGGGAGGAAAGAAGGTAGAAAGGAAGGAAGGAAAGAAGACATTATAGGGAAATTAACCCTATTTAGTTCTCATCCATGCAAATAAATATACATATTTACATAAATATAAGTATTCATTTTCAGGTATCTATAGTTCCAAAAGAAAACTAAGCCCCTGATTTTCCTCAACAAATTCTGTCAAAATTGTGTTAATGTAATTATTCAGAAGTATTTTAATGAATGCTTGTGTGTATTTATATATTATTTACGTAATGGTATTTAAAACATCAAACAGTTTACTTTTTTTTTTTTGGTAAATTTATTTTATTTATTTATTTATTTTTGGCTGCGTTGGGTCTTCATTGCTGCACGTAGGCTTTCTCTAGTTGCGGCGAGTGGGAGCTACTCTTTGTTGCGGTGCGAGGGCCTCTCATTGCGGTGGCTTCTCTTGTTGAGGAGCGCGGGCTCCAGGCGCGCGGGCTTCAGTAGTTGTGGAACAACGGGCTCAGTAGTTGTGGCTCACGGGCTCTAGAGCGCAGACTCAGTAGTTGTGGCGCACGGCTTAGTTGCTCCACGGCATGTGGGATCTTCCCGGACCGGGGCTCTAACCCGTGTCCCCTGCATTGGAAGGCGGATTCTTAACCGCTGCGTCACCAGGGAAGCCCCAGAGTTTACTTTCTTAGTTTAGGAAAATACTTATTAGTTGTGATGAGAAAGTGACTAGAAAAATGATCCTGGTTTTATTCAAAGAAAAATGGACGTAGAAAAATGTCAATCAGCAGTATGCAGTAATATTAACCCTGTTGTAATATACATGATGGCATGTATATTTAGTTGGCATCTTGCTATTTATGGAAATGTTTATGTAGTTTTACATTATGCAGAAACACATGTTATATAGAAACTTACATCAAATGAGTGAAACAGACTTCATGTGATAGATAAGGGTTTGGAGATCTTACAGAAATAAACATAAAAGAAGAGATGAATAGGGACATGACCAATGATCAATTTAGACCTAAGAATGATAACCCCAGTGCAGGTTCCTAAAAGTACGAATATTCTGTTAGGTTTCCTTATTGATATGTTACCCTTCACATTCACTAACTCCACTGGAAATTGATGTTTAAATTGCCTACTTGGTTTTTTCTTAGTTTTCATATCAATGTTAATGTTCTAATATACTCTAATAGAATTCTTACATCTACATATGAAGTAAATAAGGAAGAGCCTCAGTCAGTCAATTACATATATTGGGTATGAGTTATTCTTGTTTCAATGATTATAAAAGGAACAAAAATAATCCCATTCAGTTTTAGGAGGGACACAGTAATAGAAGTATCACAAACACATTACTGCATTCACTTGTAAAATGTAGTCTCATAAATGATCACAGATTTTTAATATCCTGATTGTGTAGTCTGAACAATTGTGTAATCTGAAAAAAAAAAAGTGTATCAACTGTGAACTCAATCCTTTTCCCTTTTACAAATGACCAAAGGAAATAAATTTAGGAATTTAACAAGCAAAAAATCTGATTTTCAGAATGTCAAGTTGAAGAGTGTGTGGGCCTTAGAGAAATAGAACAACCCTAATGCCGAGACTATAGGGGGCATAGATACAAGTGGCAAGTTGCAAATAACATTGCTTCCCAGTTTTTGAATGTGTCAGTAAGTAAAACAGTGACGTCTAAGCAGATTATTAGTGTAATTATTTCTTAGCTAAAAAAAAAATAACATTCTGAATGATAAGCAAATAAACAGACAAAAATGTGTGTAAAATATTTATTGTTGACTCAAAAGCTTCATGGTAGGCAGGAAACTCAATGGTGTTATAGTACCAATCCCCTTGATTGCTTGGTTTTCCTTCACAGAATTTTAAGTAGGGGCCACCCAGTCTCTACTTAAATACTTCTATTGATGGAAAGTATATGAGCTTCCAAATCAGTCCAGTTGGTCTTTTAATGAAAATTCATGTTAAGATACTATTAAGATTTCTTAGACACAAATATGAATGCTCGTGTAGATTTTGGGACCATCACTTCTCTACCATTTATAGTCTAATGGCAGATTTTAAACCTGCTGCAGGTCTTATTATCATGCTGCAAAAAAGATTTTTAGAAAAATAAATAGACGGGCCTGAAGTTCTGAGATTTTCCTTAATGATATTGTTGCTATAGTTACAGCTGAAATGTTATATAAAGAAAATTACTTATTGATCGAAAAATGCTGAGTAGCACAGCAGCATCCGTTTTGGGGGGTTTTTACTGCCTTCATTTCCTACTCTGCTCTTAAGATTAATGGATTTTTGGAGTGTTGTTTTGAAGCCCTGGTGATTTGATGTTAAAATAAATACATTATTAACGTGTACTAGCTGGCAACTGGATATATTCTAGTACGTTATGATCAACATGGAGTTATTTTTTATACTCTTTATCAGAATTGTTCCTACTTGGAGATGAATTTTGATATCCTGGATATTAACATTAAAGTACTAAAAAATGTGATTGGTCTCATAGTATAGACTCTTCTGAATTTATTTAAAACATTTAATAACAATATAGATGAAATGTAAACTTTTAATATGTTTATACCATTAGGAGATACTTACAGTATACTGAGAATAAAATATATTTTAAAAACACAGAAAAACAAATGGAAATGGCCTGAGAGCATCCATAATAATGACTAGTATGTTTTTTAAAAAGCCTCCATAAGATCTATATTTTCTATTTTTCTATGTAATAAACTCAGTAATATAATAGAAATGCCTTCAGTTTATATATGTAACATACATTATATATACTATATATTCATTTTCTGATTGTCTCACTGTCTTTATAAGGAAGTGCTTCAAAGATAAAACTGTAACTCACTTTATATTTAACCTTAAGGCAAAATATGAATAGTCATGTGTGTCACAACTGTAACTATTATAGAAAGAGTTTTCAGCTAGTAAAAGTCATATATGGCAGTGATATATTATGCATTGAATTTTAATAGAATTTAAGAAATCTTGCTTAATTCTCCAGATTGCTGCTGAACTAGGAACATTATGACTCTTTAATAATGTTGTGTCTAATAGTATCGCAGCTATTGAGGAACTAAGAGTGGAGATACATTTCTTTGGACCCAGAAATATAATACTTCTTAAGTTAGGCTCCTGAACAGTGATACAAAAATCTTTGGGATTATTTTTGATAAAAAAGGCAAAAAAAATTGTGAACCACAGGTTTTTACATCATCTTATGTGGTTATAGAGTATTTCCCAAATTGTCTTTTGTGAAGAAAATTTTTCTAGTAATTGTGTCTATAATTAATGATGATGTGATAATGGTGATGGCCTATATTGTCCTGAATGAACTTTCTTGAAAATTCATTTTTACTTTCTCCACTTTGTCAAAATTTGATCAATTTTACTTTTCTCCTTCCTACTTTTGATTTTACCGTAGCCTCTGCCTTTTCTTGTCTTTTCTCTTAATAAACAAAATTTAATTTTATATGTTTAAAGAAATACAAAATTTTGATGCTACTATAGTGTTTTTTCCCTTTCAGTCCTTTTTGATTTTATAATTTCCTCTACTTGCTGAATTTGTTGGTGGTCTAATTTTGGTTCTAGGGCTGCAGAAAGAAGAGACACACATATGAGACCACCAATTCAGTATTTCTAATTGGTGAAAAAATACTCTTGTGTGCTTTATAATTTATCAAATTCCTTATGTTCTAAATGGATTCATCAGATAACCCTTTTAAATCCATTCCATCTTCCTTAATTTTTTCCCTGCATATTATACTTATTTTTAACCCATGTCTTCTTTCTTCTGCTCGAGTATGAGTTTCTGATCAAATAAGCCTTGCACGTATAATTTCTCAAGAGTATATGTAATCCATAGTTATAAATAGACTAGAGATATACAGAATAGATGCATAAGTGAATGCTGTTATAATTATTTGACATGATAGTAACATCAGTTTCCAAATTAATTTTGGTGACAAAGTGTAAAGTCAAAAAAAATTAAGCTTGGCCTTATAATCTTCTTCAAAACACAAATCAGTCATGTAACCAAGTGACCACGTGTAGCAACATCATGTTAAAAATAATTACAGGATAGTACTGACTGAAGAGGATAGGTTTAGGGAATTCCCTGGCGGTCCAGTGGTTAGGGCTCCTCGCTTTCACTGACAGGGCCCTGGGTTCCATCTCTCATTGGGGAACTAAGATCCCACAAGCTGCAGGGCGCGGCCAAAAAAAAAAAGATACTACGTTTAACTGAATCAGGATGCAAATTTAAGCAAAACACGAATTTGAACTAGCCAATGAGGCTCTCAACGTAAGGTCCTTTTTCTCTTAGACAGACGCTATTGCCTTCTGTTTGCTTTTAGTAGTGAGTGGGTTATCACTGCTTGTAGGTTTACCAAACATTATTTTAAATCAGGAAAATGGAGCATTTTATGTGACATAGTAGATTAAACAGAGTATACTCTTTATCCTCTTACCTAAATTTTCAAATGTATGAAAATAATGAGTATACTACCTTGAAATAATCACTACATTTATTTTCTCAACACATTTTCCTTTTAACAAGAGCTGTGTACCATTGTGGCATCATATGCTATAAGTAGCAAGACGTGACACCTTTTAAGTATAATTTGTCCCTAAAACTCAGATAAAGTAATCACATTTTTATAATTGACAAGAATTTCCAGTGGGATGAAACCTTTATTTCTGGTATATTAAAAACTTCCTAACTTATTTACATTCAGACCTGCCCTGACAGGAATGCATAGCACACATCTGCATTTGGTTTTTAGAGTCCATGTGACAAAACAGCACAATGACACAGCTATTTGTGTCTGTTTTTGTTTTTTAAAATGTCAGTCTCTGAATGAAAATATCCTAAGATGTGGCCCCACCAAGTAATGTTTTTTAAAACCACAGGACAGGTTAAGATTGATTTTCTGTAGGTATTATGGAAGTACCTCCTCTAGTGACTATTCAGCACAAGGGCTGGAGCTTTTAGAATTTGACATAGGGATCAAATCAGTTTCTTTCCCAAGACTCTGTATAAAGTTACTGTATAGAGAAGCCACAGTTCACTTTTTTGCTGCTTAGACATGAAATGAAGAACAGAATTGGTATTGGATGATCATAACACAAAAAGCAAATGAACCCGTAATACATACTAATGTTTTATAGACAACATTTTACTGAAATTAAATAACTGACTTGGGTCTTTACTCTTTTAGATCACCAAGTAAGAATTATAACAGCTTACAGATTGCAAAACAGTCATTAGTATTAAGCAACATTTTTTATGTCTTTAAAGAAATGGAAAGCTGAAGTAAGAAATGAATCTCAGATGTCCAATAATATTCTAGAACAATAAATGATTTTTGTCTCTAAATAATTAAAGTTGTGGTACTGGAAAGAATGATCCAATATGAAAAGCAGTTTGAAATTGAACTTCTCAGAAGACAATACAACATACGAACACAATATTATTTGCATGACTCTCCAACCATGCGCTTTAGAGAATAGGTACTCATTAAATGGTAACAATTAGAAGCTACATGTATAGTCTTTATTTCTTACATTTTAATAGGTATGATGTAAGAAAAAGCACAACATACAACAATAAGGGGGGAATTCTGCAATATTATTGGTCTAACAATCTCTCTCCCATGTGATTATTTATATGTATTATGAGAGGGTTGTTCTCAGTCTTTAGTTTGCAAAAAAATTAACCAACAGGTTATTTAAAAGGCAGATCCTCCTTCTCCTATCCCAGGATTCTGATAAACTTGTTTTGGTGCAGTTCCTAGAATTTGCATGTGTAGGGACAAACACAGGTGATTTGGTGCAAGTGGCCCATAGATTACACTTAGAGGTATAAGGAAGTGTTTTAATTAGCAATTGAGAAAACTCTGGGGAAAAAGAATATCAGACAATTTTAACCTGTGAATGCTTCTTGACACAATTGCATGAGAAATGTGACTTATTAAGAATGACATTATTTTTTAATCTTAAATTAGATGGAGAATTATGCACAAGTGATTCTTGAAAACTCTACGTGAGCCTTGTAAAAGTTCTGCTCTGGTGGATAGAACTACATTTGATCCAAGTCAAGAGACAGGAGATTATAGGCTAAGTCCTAAAAAAAACTTACGATTAATTGGCTGTTAAAATTACTACGAAAATTAATAGTTTTTGAAGGGAAACAATTTTGAAGGCACGAGGCTTAAAAATAGTTGTATTTGGAACAAATTCAGATTTTTTTTAACCAAAAAATTGATATTCCCCTGGGTCTATCTTTGATGCATTTTTTTTTTTTTTATGGTGAGGTGAGTTAATTGCTGATCTCTAAGGACTCCTGTTTTTAGATTTCAAATAGTCTTTTTGCAATCTTCTTTAAGTCACCATATCATTGATCCAGAAAACAATGACCCACCTTCTCCATATACAAAAAAGCAGCTAGAAATTGCCAAGTGCTAACCTTGGTAAATGCACCAGAACAGATGTATATAATATAGTTAATCTTTTAATTTCTGTTTTATCTGCAGATTCAGGAATGGCTTTGTTTAAATTGCCAAACCCAGAGAGCAATATCAGGACAGCTTGGAGACATGGGCAAAATGCCACCTACACAGACAGGACCAAAAGCCTCTCCTATGCCTGTCCCTACAGAACAACCTTCTCAGAAAATAGCAATGCCTGCCCAAGTAAAAGTGAAAAAGAGGGAACAAGAAGAAAAAACAGAAGGTGAAAAAATCATTCCAGAAGAAGTGAAAGAAACACCTTCAGTTGAAAAAATTCCCCCTAAGGGAACCACAGATCAAGTCCAGGAGGAGAGTAAACTAGAGAAAGACAAAACTTCAGCCCCTCAAGAAAAGAAGCCAACCCCTGACGACAAAAAGCCACTCGTAGAAGAAAAAAAGCCGCCTCTTGAAGAAACAAAGCCAACCCTTAAAGACAAAAGGCCAGCTCTTGAAGACAAAAAGTTACCCCCAGGAGCAAAAACATCAGCTCTAGAGGAGGAACAGAAATATGACTTACTTAAAACTCAAGTACAGATTGCTGAAGAAAAATCTGAAGGCAGAGTGGCTCCAGAGGCAGTGCAAGAAAAGAAACAACCACTGACCAAGATGGAAGATTTACCATCTGGCGCACCTCAGAGTTTGTCTAAGAAAGATGATGGAATGACTCAAAAAATAAAAGAACAGCCACAGGCAACATGCTCGGCAAAGCCTGATCAGATGGAACCTAGGAAGGAAAAAACAGTAAGTTATGTTTTTTTCCTAACTTTGCAGATAAGTGAAAGCCTTCAATTAATAGCGTTTTCAGAAAAATGTAACAGTTGTTTGCTAAAATGATGAACTTTGGCTTTCTGACAGCTTAATCTAATTTAAATAAAGCATAGATATAACATTTATTAGCTTTTATGCTGATCAAATAATTTATAAAAATCTATGGAGTGATAAAGAAGGGTTTCATATAATTTTATTTTATTTTATTTTAATATTTATTTATTTGGTTGTGCTGAGTGTTAGTTGTGGCAGGCAGGCTCCTCAGTTGTGGCAGGTGGGCTCCTTAGTTGTGTTATGTGAATCTTAGTTCCAGCATGCGTGTGGGATCTGTTCCCTGACCAGGGATCGAAACCGGGCCCCCTGCATTGGGACCGTGGAGTTCTATCCACTGCACCACCAGGGAAGCCCTCTTATAATTTTAAATGATTGCTTTTTCCTTCCACTATGAACATAAAATCAGTATCCTCCTTTAACATAAAATAATGTTTGTCTTGGAATTTCTGTTTACTTAGCCACTTGGTTAAGCAAGACTCAAGTTTCTCCTCGCTTGAAAGCTTTTTAAGGTATGGTCACCCATAAAATGATTAAATAATTGTGATTTTAAAAAAAGAAATATGGCTAAAATTCAGGAGAAACTTTTTTTTAAAGTTTATTTTAGCATTTAGTGTGAAATCAGTTTAATATATTTTGTTCAGTTTTATTCAGTGTGTTTAATATTGGAGGGTTATTTATAATCCAAGCATCATCTGGAATATATATTATTCTTTATATATTTTCTTTTTCTTTAGTGGAAACTTTTAAGGGTACCTCATCTTAACCTATATTTGCACGGGCAATAATACCATTTCTAGAGGAACTCTGAACTCTTTTCAGAGCTTCAAGAAATCTTATATCAGGCTGAATAATTTTAATTCACAGATGGCAGCAATGACTTGCAGGAAAACGAAATGATTCATTGGTATTAAAACTTAATATTAGAATTCTAATTAGAACTTTTAGTCCATCCCAACCCTGGTTCAGTTGTTGTATTGTTTACAGTTTTAACACATGGTTACTAGACTGTCTCTGGTATATAAGACCTCACTCATTAAATAAATCCTGATCTTCCTTTGTTATATGAGTTTATCCAACTCAGAGAAAGCAGATGCCTATGTATTCTCCATTCTAATGGCTGGATCTAGCTACCCCGCCACCACCACCTGCTGCTTCTCCCAGTTAACCACCTTGTAGAACTTGATGCTTTTTACCATTTATCTCTTTGTGAAGCTTCATGACTCTTCCCTTTTTGTTCTATTCTTGTCTTTCTGATCACCCCTTATGAGTTCTACTTTGATTATCTCTATTACTTTCTCTTTTCTGATCGGTTCTTCTTTGAACTCTGTCTTCTTTCCTCTTAGGGGAGCCACATGAACATTTCCTAACTCTCCTTGTGCACCTTCTGCCCCTCTTGAGTGTTAGACCTACATTTTCAAATACTGAGTAGATCATTCCACTTCAGAAACTCACTGTAAACTGGAACTCAGTGTGTTCAAATCATATCCAACTCTCTATAGAAGCAGTTTCTGCTTAGCTCCTATTCCTAAGGACAGTATCCTAACGGCCTTCGTGACCTTTTACCAACGATTTGGGTAATCTAATTACTAGTCACTAGGCCTTCTCTTTTTCCCTTCTCCATTATATAGTTATCAGATAATTATTTTCCAGAGTTCAGATAATTTAACTCTATCACTCAGATATTTCTAATGATCCTCTGTTGTTTGTTAAATATAATCTAAACAAGAAGTATCCAAATATTTTGTTAATGTACTTTATTTTATTTTACAAATGTGTCACTTTTAATAATTTCCTTTTACCACTACTTTTGCTTTTAACGAGTTCAATATGTGTATATATATTTATTTCTAAATTAAATCTATGCACTATTACTAACATATTATTTGCAATATAAACATTCACAGAAATGTGTAAGTCAGTGAAATAAGCTAAAATCACCATTTTTATTATATTTATTTAAATATATACATTTGGTCACAGTAAAATATGATTAATAATAGCATTTTAGAGAGAGCTTTGATTGACTGTGCTTCAGTGTTTGAAAATCTTGTTCTAAAATTTTATGATAGAGTTCTTTGAAATTCAGCTTAAGTTTATTTTGATATTTTGACTTTTAGTTTTAATGACGCTCCATAACAAAAAAGCTAATCCACAGGATATACCAGAAATGAGAGAAGTGTATCAAAGGTTGTACTTGCCAAATCTTGCTACCTGTTTTCTAAGTTTGGAATTGAAAACGGTTTTTTTTAACTTGTGGAAATTCCAGAAATAAATGTTACTCTAACGTGATACCAATCATTTCCTCTTGCTAACTATCAGAATATGTGGTGTTTTAAAATATGTTTTTTAACAAATGACTTTAAAACCCACTGCAGTTCTTCATCGGCAATGTTTATAAAAAGATTCAAGTATTCTGTTTAAAGTTTGTCTGAAAAGGCAGACATGACAACTTTTTTAAATGATATGTCATTTTATGTAGCATAATTACATGATGATTTCCAATTATCCATCTTCATTACCGGCTTACTTGTAACAGATGCAGTAAATGAATTTCACATACACTGCTATCTATGTAACTTTACCTTTTTAAAAAACTAATTCCAATTAAAAGAGCCACTCCTCAGAATTTAATATACAGTTTTTTCATTTAAATATATATATATACCTTTTTAAACAAATCACTGAATATTGAGCCATTTGGTGGCTCACAGTAGTAATCCTTTAAGTATTTTATTATTGAAACAGAACTAGTGAATATTATAAACTGAGCATGTTAGAAATATCTGCATGTTGATTTTATTATTACCAAACCTTTTGCTACTTACTTTGTTCTAATGATTTTCCCCCGAACCTTCCACAGTTCTTTCTTTCTTTCCAGCAATATTGACTGACAAAGAAATGTAGTTTAATTTGTCACCATATTGTTTCCATGGCAGAAAAATCAAGTTTCCCCAAATGTTATGTGACTTTTTTGTCTTTTACTATTAAATAAGACAGCTCCAAAGACGATTTTAAGTGTTTATTTCAATTCATTGAAAATGTGTGAAGTACTGGAATATTTATTTGCCAAAAATTCTAGAAGTTTGTGATAGTGTCTTAGGATGACTTGCTATAAGTAGCCTAAGCACATTATGTGTTTAGTCAAGGTTTGTTATTAGCAATAACATATGTAAGACAGATATCAAATGGTTTTCCTGGTAATGTCAAACTTTTTTGGCCAGTTTTGTGTCAGTTTTCTTTATTAATGTGTTTGTGTATGTCTTGCATTATTACTATTAACTTTGACACATGATTTTTTGGCAAGAATATTTTGTCTACCACTTACCTATTATAGGAACGTTGGTTTGGTTGGTTATATCTGTTTTAAAGAGGGGGAAACTAAATTTGTTGTGCCCAAGATCACATGGCTGGGAAGCAGCAAAGCTAAGATTATAGTCCTGTTCTGCCTATAAAGGCTGGCCTCCTAAACACTGCACAGAATGCTTCTTCCCTGTGACACCTTTAGGATGCTGCCTTTTTATTATTTTAAGTATTCATCTCCCTTAGCAGCTTCCAGTTTGTGTGATTTTTTACTTTGTTTATATATTTATATTATTTTATTTATTCATTTATTTGTCATTTGCGTCATTCATATCGTTATAGTATACTGTTTACGTTTCTTTATTGATACATCATTTTGTCTCTCCACTCATTCCTGTCTTTCAAAGTGTGTTAGTTGAATGGAATTAAAATTTATCCTGAAATATAATAAATATTTTGAAATGTACATTCTCCTTTTTTAGTTTAATATTTTAAAATTGTACATCACTACAGAATTCTCTTTCTACCTATACACTTAAACAGAATACTGCTTGTCTACATTTGATATATTACATTGAAACGTTATAGCTCTCTTGATAAAAAAAAAATTTGAACATCCTTTAGCATAAACTTCTATTTATGGTTAAAATGACCCAGGGTTAGTATTCAAGTTATATATAGCCATGGTATCTAAAGGCAGCATAATTGTATAGGATGGAAAATGATGAGGTTTTCTGAAGTGAAAAGGATTCCCATGTATGTGGGACTATCCAGTTTTTATCTCCAGACCCAGTGAATTTATAGATTTAATCTTGTTTACAGTGCTTGGAACACTCAGACTAGCAATCCATTTGGACCCAAACATTGTATAAATGATTAAAGAGTATTCATCTGTTGTTTTACTTTAGCCCATTAATATAAATGACTTGGGAGACATTAGGCAAAAACTTAATATTGCCTCCTTTCTTTGTACAGTCTTATATTTAACCAAGAATTCAGTTCATAACCCCAATGCTAGTTTTTAAAAACCTTCCGTTTTCCTTCAACATGGAAGGCTAAAAGTTTCAAAATCTGTGAAAGGGGCAGAACTAAGCTTGGCAGTACACAAGTGTCTTGGTACTAGGGAAGGCCTCAAGATATGACACCATGGGAAGGTTTCAAGCGGGTCTCAATTCATCACTGCCTCTCTCTGACTGGTCTTCAGGTCAATAAATGGCAGTGGAGTATTGGAAAGAAAAGAATTCTGTGCTTTCTGCTTTTGGTTAGTGAGTAAAAAATATGAATCTTGGTTTCTGAAAATTTTGAAGATTTGTTTCATATACACAGACTAGAAAGGCTCAAGTACCATAATTCTGTACATAGAGAAGACTGCAATATATACAAAAAAATAAAAGTCAGTGTAATAGAGTTGAATGCTAAATGTACTTAGGAAAATACAAGGAAAATGTGTTCATCAGGGAAAATGTGTTCCTGAAAAATAACATTGCTTTTTTTTCTTTTTTAAAGTGCTTAAATTATGGATCTTCCCAAAAAAACAAAATTCTCATGCAAGGGGTCTTGGCCTGTAATTTTATTCTTATGTAATAATTTTGGAGATCATTCTAGGTTGTATTTGGACTACATGTAAAATATTAAATGGATAATTAATTCCAACTCCTATCTATTCAAATGAAGAAAATAATGCATAAATGAGAAAATTCAGTGATATTTAAACACATATGTATATATGTGTTATATATGTAATCTACGCATGTACTTTAGGAAGAATCATTTGAATCTATTTTATTAAATCTTAATATGTTACTAAATAGCTTAATATTTTTCTCAGAAATAAGCATACAACTACACATTTTTTTCAATTTAACATCTTTATTGGAGTATAATTGTTTTACAGTGTTGTGTTAGTTTCTGCTGTATAACAAAGTGAATCAGCTCTGTGTATACACATATCCCCATATCTCTTCCCTCTTGCATCTCCCTCCCTCCCACCCTCCCTATCCCACCCCTCTAGGTGGTCACAAAGCACGGAGCTGATCTCCCTGTGCTATGCGGCTGCTTCCCACTAGCTATCTGTTTCACCTTTGGTAGTGTATATATGTCCATGCCACTCTCACTTCGTCCCAGCTTACCCTTCCCCCTCCCCGTGTCCTCAAGTCTATTCTCTACCTCTATGTGTTTACTCCTGTCCTGCCCCTTTTTATTTTTTTTTATTCTTAGATTCCATGTGTATGCAACTGCACATTTTTGAGGCAACTGAGAGAAAACTGCCAATCTTTTAGTCCTAGGGAGTTAGAAATTTGAAAGAATATAAGCCTCCCTCACATGGATCCTTTGAATATAGTCATCTAGGTTACAGTACTTCAGACATCCATTTGAAGTTTGAATAGAGAAAACCAGACCCAATTTACATGCTATGTTTTACATTCTTCTCAGTGCCAGCTACTCTTTCTTATTTGATCAAATTATTCCCTCGTTAAGGAATGTTATTCAATAAAGCAAGGGTTTGTGATGTTAAATCTATGAGAGACCAGTTAACCTGCATGGGAACAAATTGCACTAGAACTTTCACCCAGATATCTCACAAATGAGAGTGGAGAGCTGCAGAAAGGGTAAATGGATGGACGCATAAGCACCTCAGTTTGCTGATCTCTGTATATGAAGAAAAGCTTTTTTTTTTAAATTTTAGCAGCAGCAGGTGAAAAGAGGAATGTGTAGGTATCTTAAAGAGGTAAAAGGGCTAGTTGGTATATGATCTGATAGTTAACAAGCTAACAGTAATGAAGTAGAAGGTCACTCACCTCTGTCAGGGGAATTTATACCCATGGTAGTTAGTATGAGAAAAATTGACATTTTGAATTTTTTCAATATCTCATGGTACAATAAGTACATGACCAGTTGTTCCTTCTAAACAGTTCAGCCAGATGCCCTTTGGTCACCTAACTTGATTTCCTTATTAACCACTCCAAACACTTTATCTTAGACGCACAAAGCTGTAGGGCAACATCTTTGCAGACTTTTGCCACCTTATAATATGGAGAGGAAGTCATTTAGGTGAAAAATCATCACAGCATCATCATAGGTAAATGACGATTGAATCCCGTGAGGAGGAGAGGAAAGAGACCAGGAAGAAAGTGGCAAGAGGGAGAAGTGGGTAGAACATAGCACTGAGAAAAGCAGGAAAGCATGAACACATCCAGAAGGGCACATAAGGGGGATTGTAGGGTAGGGATTTTGATGTTTATGCGTCTGAGTCTTCTGTCTAGTGTACCTTAATTTTCTTTGTTACATTATGTATGTCTGATCCTAATCTTATTTTTGTCTAATGTCAGTAGAACCTTCAGAGTTCATTGTATACAATTATAATTTATTCTTTATTATACTCAGTGAATTGTTATATGTAACCGCAGTTGCATTTCCTCCTTATATGTATAATTTTATTACATTGTTATGTTTTATAATATGTGCAGACTCAAAATAAAGAACACAAATGACACCATCAAAATTTGATTATGAAAGATCATTTTCTTGACCTTTTTTCCACAAGAAGTTTAGGTACCCCACCCTTGTGGTTACGATATTTACTGTGATTGAGTGAAGGGTGGGAAGGCAGACAAGGAAAGGCATAGAAAGCATACTGGACTCAAAATATTGTGCTGGTATTGTGTGGGATGTGAGGAGGTGGAAATATCCCTCCACTGTGACCATCCAGAAATATTTTATGAGAACACTGCTTTACCTGTTTTTTTTTTTCTTGTGTCTAGTAGCTCTTAAGAGAAACAAACCAATTAGTTGCGTGCTTGTCAACCCAACTACTATAGTCTCACAACAGCAGATAAGTAATCCTTTTCTGGAAAGACATCTGAAATGGTCTAGGAAAGTTAATTCTTAGTAAACCAGAGAGTATTCATTGCTTTTGCATGACAGTTGTAAAGAATGTATCCGACTGTCTTTCTGAATTGCCATGTTGTAAATTCAGCAAAAAGCATTTTACCATATAATGTGCATTTTACCCTATGTGCTCGAGATACATCCTTAGCCATACATAATAAAGACAGATATTGAGATGGAAATGAATGTAAAATGAGTATCAACCCAACAACTTTTATATTTGAGAATGAGGGGAAGGAGGAAGAGAAAAAGAATGAAAGAAAAAGGTAGGGAAGGAACAAGGCAGGAAAGAAGGAAGAGGTGTTTGCATGGTATTTGTTTTTTGTGCAACCTGACATCTGTTCATTCGAGCTGTGGATAGGTAGGAGAAACCCATGGCCATACACCCACTGAAAATATCAAGATTGTTAGTTCAAGATACATACTTAGTAGAATCCAGGTGGCCTCATAGGCCAGGGTCAGACAGAGCATGTCCTCCTGCAACTCTTCCTCTGACCTCTTCATTCCATAGGGCTGTGGGGTTATTTTGACACTCTCTGTAAAACATGGAAACTAACTGTAAAACATGGAAACTAACTGGATCACTTGGGTTTCATTTTGCCCATAGGTATTTTTAATTTGGATTTATGCAAAAAGGTCTCTGTTTCATACTTTCGCTTAAGGCCTCTCTGATTCTTAAAGCAAACTGCTGGCATGGCCTCATCACAGCCCAAAGAAAGCAGCTGTTTAAGACTGATGTGTCTCTGAAGTGTCCCAGCTCCCTGGAAAGCCCCTGTTCACATTCACAAGTTAGTTATTGTGCTGGTTGAAGGGAGCTGACTTTGAAATAGCGTGAAGGTAAAATTCCAAGTATTTTAAAATCCAAAGACATTTATAAGAAATTTATTAAATTTCTTTGAGATGGGCTGCTGAAGATAAATGTGATTGAACAACTCTAGAAAAATACTAACTGGATATTTCTCTTTTTCTAAAACCTTGAGTGAGACCAATTATGTCATAGCTTCTTCAGAGTTTACGCTTTCTAAACATTCATTTCAAGTGTTACAGAATAATAATATTAACAGTCATACCAAGTAAAATATAGTGTTTTACATCTTTCAAAGTGTACTTAAAAGGCAATGCCTTGTTCGAATCTCTCTCTCAAAAAAAAAAAAAAAAAGTCCTTAGCGGTAGGTGAGATGAGTATCATACTGTGGCCATGTTACCTACTTGTTTCTGTTAAGTAAATTTTTCAATATCCCATGCTACTTGGAGGCAAGTACAGTGCCCATCCTCTGATTCTTTGTTTGCCTGTCCTCATAATCCAAAAGTATTAATTATGTTAATGGAAACTTACTAAAATTTTTCTTCAACCATTTGAACTCTTTCCCAAAGTAAATGTGCCGAGAAAGATAATCACGTTTTTGAAGAAAAATGGTATTGAGATGTAAAAGGATACAACATTGATGAAATAAAATCAATTGTGATTGAAAATAGACATTTAATTAAACTTAAGTTAAATGAAAACTAACCTTTATATGTATCAACCACTTTTATTTTTGTGCTCAAAGATTTTTTTTAAAAAAATACTGTTATATAGTTGAAAAAATTCCTATAATTATTCCTCAGTTTGTAATAGTTATTTGAGAGTAATGGAGAGGCCATGTTATTAGTTTAACCATGTTAAGTTTTCCTGTATCTTTTCCTTCCCGCTAGGAAAAGGAAGATGACAAATCAGACACTTCAAGTATTCAGCAGCCAAAAAGCCCACAAGGTCTGAGTGACACAGGATATTCTTCTGACGGAATATCAAGTTCGCTTGGTGAAATTCCAAGTCTTATTCCCAGTGACGAAAAGGATTTGCTCAAGGGACTCAAAAAGGACTCCTTTTCACAAGAAAGCAGCCCATCCAGCCCCTCGGATTTGGCTAAGTTAGAAAGTATGGTCCTATCCATTTTGGAAGCTCAGGCAAGTACACTTGAAGAAAAGTCAGAAAAGAAAACAGAACCCCACGAGGTTTCTTCTGAGCAGCCTAAGGACCAACAGAAAACTCAGAGTTTAGCCGAAACACTGGAATCTACAGTTTCAGAGGAGCTTAAAGAGAGTCAAGAAGAGAAAGACACTGTTAAGAAAGAGAGCCAACAAGGCATCCCTTCCAGAAAGGACCATGAAGAAAAGTCTGAATTTGTTGATGAGTTGCCTACAAGAAGACAGCCTTATGATTCAATTGAAGACAGTAGTGAAAGTGAAAACTCACCTGTTCCACAAAGAAAACGGAGAACTAGTGTTGGTTCATCAAGCAGCGATGACTATAAACATGAAGATAGTCAAGGATCGGGTGAAGAGGAAGACTTCATTCGAAAGCAAATCATAGAAATGAGTGCTGATGAAGATGCTTCAGGTTCTGAAGATGATGAGTTCATTAGGAACCAGCTCAAAGAGATTAGTAGTAGTACTGAAAGCCAGAAGAAGGAAGAAACCAAAGGGAAGGGAAAAGGAACAGCAGGGAAACACAGGCGGCTGACGCGAAAAAGTAGTGCAAGCTTTGATGATGATGCAGGGAGACGCCATTCATGGCATGATGAAGACGAGACCTTTGATGAAAGTCCTGAACTTAAATACAGAGAAACTAAAAGTCAGGAGAGTGAAGAACTTGTAGTTGCTGGAGGAGGAGGGCTACGCCGATTCAAAACGATTGAACTCAATAGCACGATCGCAGATAAATACTCTGCAGAGTCATCACAGAAAAAAACAGCTTTGTACTTTGATGAAGAGCCAGAATTAGAAATGGAAAGCTTGACAGACTCTCCGGAAGATCGGTCAAGGGGGGAAGGATCTTCTAGTCTTCATGCTTCCAGCTTCACTCCTGGCACATCCCCTACATCAGTTTCGTCACTTGATGAGGACAGCGACAGTAGCCCAAGTCACAAAAAAGGAGAGAGCAAACAGCAACGCAAAGCTCGACACAGATCGCATGGCCCTCTTTTACCTACGATTGAAGATTCTTCAGAAGAAGAAGAATTGAGAGAGGAAGAAGAATTATTGAAGGAGCAAGAAAAGCAACGGGAATTAGAACAGCAGCAAAGAAAGACTTCTAGTAAGAAATCAAAGAAAGACAAAGATGAACTTCGAGCTCAGAGAAGGAGGGAAAGACCAAAGACACCACCCAGTAATCTCTCTCCCATCGAAGATGCGTCTCCAACAGAAGAATTACGTCAAGCTGCAGAAATGGAAGAGCTCCATCGATCTTCTTGTTCTGAATATTCACCTAGCATAGAGTCAGATCCAGAAGGCTTTGAAATAAGCCCAGAAAAGATAATCGAAGTACAAAAAGTTTATAAATTGCCCACAGCTGTGTCTTTATACTCACCGACAGATGAGCAATCTATTTTGCAGAAAGAAGGTAGCCAAAAGGCATTAAAAAGCGCTGAGGAGATGTATGAAGAAATGATGCATAAAAGCCAGAAATATAAAGCTTTTCCAGCTGCAAGTGAACGAGACGAAATGTTTGAAAAAGAGCCTTTGTACGGTGGGATGTTAATAGAGGATTATATTTATGAATCTTTAGTAGAGGACACATATAATGGTTCCGTTGATGGCAGTCTGCTCACGAGGCAAGAAGAAGAAAATGGATTTTTACAGCAGAGAGGGAGAGAGCAAAAAATAAGACTTCCAGAACAGATTTATGAAGATCCCATGCAGAAAATTACAGACCTTCAGAAAGAGTTTTATGAGCTAGAAAGCTTACATGCTGTTTTGCCTCAAGAAGACATTGTTTCAAGCTCTTTTATCATCCCAGAAAGCCATGAGATTGTGGATCTGGGTAGTATGGTAACTTCTACCAGTGAAGAAAAGCAGTTATTAGATGCTGATGCTGCCTACGAAGAACTCATAAAAAGGCAACAGATGCAATTAACACCTGGATCCAGCCCAACCAAGCCCCCCATCAGGGATGATATGACAGAATCTACTGTGGACTTTGACAGGGTGCCTGATGCATCTTTGACATCAAGTGTTCTCTCAGGCGTATCTCTTACAGATTCGACCAGCAGTGCCACACTCTCCATCCCAGATGTTAAAATAACCCAACATTTTTCAACAGAAGAAATTGAGGATGAATATGTGACTGATTATACAAGAGAAATTCAAGAGATAATTGCACACGAGTCACTGATTTTGACCTACTCTGAGCCTTCAGAAAGTGCTACGTCTGCCCCACCCTCTGACACACCCTCTCTCACATCATCTGTTTCTTCAGTTTGTACCACAGATAGCTCCTCGCCCATTAGTACCCTGGATAGCATAACCACAGCTTATACTGAGCCCGTGGACATTGTAACTAAATTTGAAGATTCTGCGGAAATTTCTTCATCAACATATTTCCCAGGCAGCATTATAGACTATCCAGAAGACATATCTTTAGATCGGCCGAGCATACCAGATGGTAGAACTAGTGCTGGTCACATTGTGATTTCCTTATCTGATAGGGAACCTTCTCTCATAGAATCTGTAGGAACTAAACTTGAGGGGCTAATTGCTGACACTATTTCCACTGACTTGTCTGTATCTGAAAAAGACCCAGTGAAGAAAGCCAAGAAGGAAACAGGGGATGGAATTATTCTGGAAGTTTTGGAAGCTTACAGAGATACAAGGAAGGAGTCGGAGGCCGAACTAACAAAAATTAGCCTCTCTGAAACTGTGTTTGATCAGTCACCTTCTTCTCTAACAGCCCTTCCAATGAAGGAGCAGGTTTCAACTACATGCTTTTTATCTGAAGACGTTTTTGGTCCAGCAAAGCCTGCATCTCAGGTGCCATCTGGCACTCCTTCTATTTCCTGTCTTCCAACTAAAGCTCGTCCATTCCTTCGAAGTTCTTCTTTGGATGCCTCAGCCCAACCTCCTCCCCCACCCCCTCCTCCCCCACCCCCTCCTCCCCCTCCACCCCCTCCTCCACCCCCACCTCTTCCCCCACCAACCTCACCTAAACCAACTATTCATCCTAAAAAAAAGGTAACGGTTCCAGCTCCAGTTACTGCAACTACTGCAGCTCCACCTCTAGTAGATTCCGTTGCTACAGTAGAGACCACAGCTGCTCCAGGAAGTAATGGGTTACCTATAACAAAAATATGTACCACCGTACCTCCTCCTGTCCCCCCTAAGCCATCTTCAGTTCCATCTGGACTTGTATTTACACATAGACCTGAGCCAAGCAAACCTCCAGTTGCCCCTAAACCAGCAGTTCCTGAACCTCCAGTCACTACCGCAAAACCAACAGATACGCAGCCCAAACCAACAGGTCTACCTATAACTTCAAATATGACATTAAATTTAGTGACTTCAGCAGATTATAAATTGCCTTCCCCTACCTCTCCGCTTTCCCCTCACTCTAACAAGTCCTCGCCAAGATTTTCCAAGTCCCTCATGGAAACTTATGTGGTTATCACATTGCCATCTGAACCTGGGACTCCAACAGATTCTTCAGGGAGTCAAGTTATTACCAGCTGGCCCTTGGGATCACCCACCAAAGATCTGATTTCCATTGAGCCAGTATTTTCTGTAGTTCCTCCTATAAAAGCTACAGAAATTTCAAGTTCTTCACAACAGAGCCTGTACATCTCAGGAGCTTTGGAGACATTTTCTGCTATCCCTGTCACAACACTATCTTCATTTCAAGAACCCCCAACTTCAGTTACACAGTTTCTCCCAGCTGAAGTTTCCAAGGCTGAGTTTTCAACAGCCAAAAGTACAATCGCTAGTACTGGTCTCAGCAGCGTCTCTATATCCATTCCTCCAGAGCCTCTTGCTCTAGATCACCTCCATTTAGAGAAGCAACAGTATAAAGAAAATGTCAAGTTGCAACTTGTTGGTGATGCTATTGATCTGCGTACAGTACCCAAAGTAGAAGTTAAAGTAACTGAAAAATGTATGGATCTTTCTGCTTCCATGTTGGATGTGAAGAGGCAGACCACAATAAGTGAAATGTATGGGAGGCAAATTAGTGCTGTCCAGCCCTCTATTATAAATCTCAGTGCAGCTTCATCAGGAGTGACTCCAACATCCCTGGTCGCTGAGACAGTGACTGTTGTCACGTGCACAGCTACTGCAAGTTACACCACAGCCACAGAAAGCCTAGTGAGTCTAGAACATGCAACAGCAATGCCACTCCAGCTCACTACATCAAAGCATGTAGAGCCCCCATGCAGGGTACCAAGTGGCCAGGCCTTTCCTACAGTTAGGGAGGAAGCACCAATAAACTTATCTTTAAGCACTTCTGTACACCCAGTGACATCAGCTCTTACGAAACCCATCACTGCACTTCCTGGTGGTGTCACAAATGGATGGACTGATAGCACCACATCACAGGGCATCACTGATGGGGAAGTAGTGGATCTCAGTACCTCCAAGTCTCATAGAACTGTTGTAACAATGGATGAAGCTACTTCAAATGTGGTGACCAAAATAATAGAAGATGATGAAAAACCTGTTGATCTGACCGCAGGAAGAAGAGCTGTGTGCTGTGATATGGTTTATAAGTTACCTTTTGGAAGGAGCTGCACGGCACAGCAGCCTGCAACAACTCTTCCTGAGGATCGTTTTGGTTATAGGGATGATCACTATCAGTATGATCGAGCAGGGCCATATGGTTATAGAGGGATTGGGGGAATGAAACCTTCCATGTCTGACACTAATTTAGCAGAAGCTGGACATTTTTTCTATAAAAGTAAGAATGCTTTTGATTATTCTGGAGGAACTGATGCAGCAGTAGATCTAACTTCAGGGAGAATTACTACAGGTCAGTATGATGTAGCAACAGACCTTTCCGTGAAATACCATTATGGTGTTCCTCATCTCATTTCAGGATGACAATGTGGTCCCTTCCCCAATTTTGTTACTTTTCATCTTTCTTTGGATGTTTTGGCACCATATTTTGGAGTACATGTGCGCTTTTGTTTCTTCATTTTTTTTTTAATCTGTTCCACGCAAAGTCGCCTGCATGTGCCTGCATGTTCAACATTGCTTTTATTCCGCACCTAGGTAGGTTAGCCTGTGGATTTGCATGCAGTCCCATTCATTATGTTCTTCAAGACTGAGTGGGCTTTCCAACCCCAAAAGCATCATTCGTTCTGGGAACTGCACTATAACTCTACCCTGTGTTTCAGGTGAGGTAATGGATTATTCAAGCAAGACTACAGGTCCATATCCAGAAACACGACAAGTCATTTCAGGAGTTGGGATTAGTACCCCACAGTATTCCACAGCAAGAATGACTCCACCTCCAGGACCTCAGTATGGTGTGGGGAGTGTTTTGAGGTCATCTAATGGTGTTGTCTATTCTTCAGTAGCAACTCCAATTCCTTCCACATTTGCTATCACCACACAACCTGGCTCCATTTTCAGCAAAACCATGAGGGATTTGTCTGGTGTGCACACAACTGACGCTGTGACTTCACTATCCGCCCTGCACCAGAGCCAGCCAATGCCTAGATCATATTTCTTGACAACAGGGGCATCTGAAACAGACATTGCAGTAACTGGTGTTGATATCAATGCCAGTTTGCAAACTATCACTATGGAAACTCTGACAGCTGAGACGATGGACTCGGTTCCCACTTTAACCACAGCGTCTGAAGTCTTTTCTGAAGTGGTGGGAGAGGAAAGTGCGCTTCTAATCGTCCCCGAAGAAGGTAAGCAACAACAGCAACTGGACTTGGAGCGCGAGCTCTTGGAACTGGAGAAAATTAAGCAGCAGCGTTTTGCTGAGGAATTAGAGTGGGAACGGCAGGAAATTCAAAGGTTCCGAGAACAGGAAAAGCTCATGGTTCAAAAAAAGCTGGAGGAGCTGCAGTCAATGAAGCAGCACCTCCTGTATCAGCAAGAAGAGGAGCGGCAAGCCCAGTTCATCATGAGACAGGAGACGTTAGCGCAGCAACAGTTGCAGCTGGAGCAGATCCAGCAGCTGCAGCAACAGCTTCACCAGCAGCTCGAGGAGCAAAAGATCCGCCAGATCTACCAGTATAACTATGACCCTTCTGGAACTGCTTCTCCACAAACCACTACAGAGCAGGCCATTCTGGAAGGTCAGTATGCTGCCCCAGAAGGTGGTCAGTTTTGGGCGACCGAAGATACAACCACCACAGCCTCTGCCGTGGTGGCGATTGAAATACCACAAAGCCAAGGATGGTACACAGTTCAGTCGGACGGCGTTACTCAGTACATTGCCCCACCTGGCATCCTGAGTACTGTTTCAGAAATACCTCTGACAGACGTGGTTGTAAAAGAGGAGAAGCAGCCCAAAAAGAGAAGTTCTGGAGCTAAAGTCCGTGGCCACTATGATGAGATGGGGGAAAATCTGGCAGATGATCCCCGCTGCTTTAAAAAGATAGTGGACAGCGGGGTACAAACTGACGATGAAGAGTCAACGGATCGGAGTTACGTGAGTAGGAGAAGGAGAACTAAAAAGAGTGTCGATACAAGCGTCCAAACGGATGATGAAGATCAGGATGAGTGGGATATGCCTACTAGATCAAGGAGAAAAGCTCGCGTAGGGAAATACGGTGACAGCACTACAGAGGCAGACAAGGCCAAACTCCTTTCCAAAGTCTCCAGTATAGCAGTTCAAACAGTAGCAGAGATATCTGTGCAAACTGAACCAGTCGGAACCATAAGAACGCCTTCGATACGGGCACGCGTGGATGCCAAGGTAGAAATAATTAAACACATTTCAGCACCAGAAAAGACTTACAAAGGGGGCAGTTTAGGATGTCAAACAGAAGCAGATTCAGACACACAGAGTCCTCAATATCTGGGTACCACATCTCCACCCAAAGACAAGAAACGCCCAACACCTTTAGAGATCGGGTATTCATCTCACCTTCGGGCAGATTCCACATTACAGCTGGCTCCTTCCCCGCCCAAATCTCCAAAAGTCCTTTATTCACCCATCTCACCACTTTCACCAGGCAAAGCCTTAGAATCAGCCTTTGTACCTTATGAGAAACCCCTCCCTGATGATATAAGTCCACAGAAAGTACTGCACCCCGATATGGCTAAAGTTCCCCCAGCAAGTCCTAAGACAGCCAAGATGATGCAACGCTCCATGTCTGACCCCAAGCCTCTGAGTCCAACAGCAGACGAAAGTTCCAGGGCTCCTTTTCAGTATACCGAGGGCTACACGGTAAGAGTGCTTCTTTTCAGTTAGAAGACAATGGATGAGTTGATATTAACTGTGTGTTTGCAGACTTTAGGAGGCAGTAAAGGCTCCTGGTGCCTAATTCTAAATTTCAGTGAGGACTATTTCATTAGAAATTTGGGGGAAAAGATAGAAAAGTATACATCCATGTAGAAGTACCAAAAAAAAGACCATATTATGTGAGACAAAAATGAGAGAGAAGGTTATTATGATGTAATGAGATTGAAATTTTGTTCTAATCTTGAAATCTCCCAGGTGTCAATTGTAGACTGATTTTGGTGAGTACAGTTAATACTCATATTCAAGTATGATGGAATAAGCATTGAAGATAAATAGATAAGGCAAAGGATGACCAAACGTTTAAACCCATGGATACTGGGATTCTTTAGTGGGAAGATCTGTGGTGATCATTTAATCAGTCTGTTCTTCCTTCCTCCGGAATGTTAACCTTTGTTGCTCCAGAGAGAGCATTTCTAGAGCAGAAAGTGTAAAATAATCTTCATAGTTCATCCATGCTTATTTTGTTTCTGGAAACTTTCTTAATCTACCTCAGATAAGCCTTAGTCCTAGTTCTTAGAGAGGAAAATTTAATTTTTAATGTTCCTTTGAATAATAGAGTTTAATTATTTAAAAATATGCTTCAAAGGGAAAAGAACATATATAGGTATGTCAGACACATTCGTGAAGATCTCTATAGCTGAAAATAAGAAATGTTAGTAATCAGGTATAAAAGAAGGTGTATCCTACTTAAAGAAAACCTAATATATAATTCTTCAGAAGGTTATTGATAAATCTGATAGTTCTATTTGAAACTAGATTTATGTTCAGATTAAGAGTTCCCCTCATGCACTGGTTTCTGAAGTCTAGATCTTCAAACCCTGAAGCATCTAAATAGGTTTTTCTGAGATATCACTCTGTTGCCAGCAACCCATATACATTAAACATTGGCTGTGGGCTGAAAAATATGTCACTATATGTAAGTCAATTTTTAGGTATATAGGCATATTGATAGACATATTAATAAATTAAAAATTCTTACAAGTTTTCTAGTTTCGTAGGGGCATTTTGTTATTATGGACTTTCTCAAACAGTGTGTAATTGTCTTTATGTGGGGGACAGGTCATAACTGTTTTAAGTCAGGGAACCACTGGTGCACTGAGATTTCATTCAGTTTACAGAGATTTGTTTTAATGTATAACTGTTTCTAGAATTAAATATATTGCAAAAAATATTTTTAACGCGGCTATAATGTATAGGTATTTATTTTTACAGCTGTGCCCTATGAACTCATCCAAAGAGTTACTTGGAAATCTTTGAAAATACATTTTTAAACAGTATTTTAAAGTTATATTCAAGGCTTCTGTCATTAGAAAGAACAGGCTTTTCCACTTGGTGTATTCATCATTTACTTAACGTATGGCCCTATAGCCTTAATTCAAATGAGCTCTGGGATAGAAGAGATTCAGGTGTCAATATTTTTTCCTCGCAGTATTCACTTTGGATTTAGAAGTACAAAATGAAAGATACAGTGGGCCATATAAGTTGTATTATTGATTGTACCAGCGATACTGATTAACTGTCTAATCGTAAAAGAAGTTGAACAGAATTACCAAATACTCTGAGCCTGAAAAATCCTAAGGGTATTGAGCCTTGGAGCACAATCCAGTAGTTCCTTTTGTTTACCCTGCGCCCTAGCCCATGGACCTCACCACCCTTGCCTTCCTTACAGTTTATTCTCCGAACTGCACCTAGGGTGATTTTCTAAGTGTACGTCAGATTTTGTCACACACTCTCCAGTAGATTCTCAACAGATTCATCAGGATACATTAGAAATTTCTTAACAAGGACCCATGTGATCCCAACTCACAACCTCATTGGTCACTCCTACACTTACCCCCCTTCTCGCTCTGCTCCAACCACTGACCTTGCCTTTCTTTGGATGTGCCAACCTCATCCCCACCCAGGACCCCTGTTGGGATCTCTCTCTCCCAGATCTTTGCCTGGCTCGCTCCTGTGTACAGGTTTCTGCTTAAATTTCACTTCCACAGAGAAGCTGTCCTTACCTCACTCTCTAAATGTCTATCAGCATGAATCCCTGCACCCTCTAAATTTGTGTGTATTACTTATTAATATAGATTTAATCAAATATCATCTTCCTTCTCCAGTAGATCATAACCTCTACAAGATCAGGAATCTTACTTTGTTTGCCTCTGTATTCCCAAGAGCCTAGAAGAGCACCTGGCACAAAGCAGACCTTCAATATTTATTGAATAAATGTATTAAAGGAAGGATTATAAGCATAGAAGCAATGGGTTAAGGCATGCATTAAAAGACTCTGGCTGCTGACCTTTTCATTGCCACAATCTAGACCCATCCTAGCAAGTCCTGTTGATAATCTAAACCGATACCTCCTTTGCTTAAAGTGTCAGTTCCACTTTGTTTATTTTTATGTATTGGGTTGACCAAAAAGTTGGTCTGGGTTTTTCTGTAAGATGTTATGGAATAGATATTTGAAACAACTGAGCACAAGTTAAATAGCATTTAGCTATTAGTCCAGCCACCTTACAGATAAGGAGCAAAGCCCAGAGTAGGCTAGTGCCTTTATCATGGTTCTTTAATAAACCAGTGACCTGGCCAGGGTTAAAATGTTAAACTTGCTGCCTGACAGTTATTCTTTGTTAGTCTCTTCTAAGGCTTATGGGACATTTTCTGATTCTTCTCGCTAATTCAGTACCATGCTTGTTGTCTATTTTTTTTTTTTTTTTTTTTTTTTTTTTGCGGTACGCGGGCCTCTCACTGTTGTGGCCTGTCCCGTTGCGGAGCACAGGCTCCGGACGCACAGGCTCAGCGGCCATGGCTCACGGGCCCAGCCGCTCTACGGCATGTGGGATCTTCCCGGACCGGGGCACGAACCAGCGTCCCCTGCATCGGCAGGTGGACTCTCAACCACTGCGCCACCAGGGAAGCCCAGACTGTTTTTATGGTTTGTTGCTTTGTCTGCATTTGGTCCTCTTTCCATACTCAGTTATTTTTTTCTTAGTAACTATTTCCCAAGCTTTTTGGAGAGCTTTCATTATTACAAAGTTCTTCCATATGGGTAAAATCTCTCTTCCTGGAGTTTCCAAACATTTGTCTTAATTCTGCAATTTTAAACATTAGAGATTTAAATTTATTCCATTCCTACTCTATAGGAATCCAACTATCTGAGATCCTTTAACTCTGATTGAGTTTTTCCATCATGGAACTGTGGTCACACCTTTGGCACACAAATTTCAAGGCAGGAGTCTATATCATCTGCTTAGTCTGTCACTGACACTTTGAGTTCATGCTTAGCCCTAAGATATTGCATAGATTTAATTGGTTAAATTAGCACTAATTAACATAAAATCATAAAATAATACAGAGTGGGCATAACTGGTGCAGGGAGTTATCAGAGATCATTTTATTGAGTTATGTAATATTCCCCTGTGTCTGTAAGAGGTGAGCTGTATCTCTTTTCTAGACCTTATCACTCTGGTATCAAAGTCACAGCCCCAAAGCCAAATTCTATTTTTGACAACTTTATATAACCAAACACTTTTATCTTGTGGTCTGCTTCCTTTTACAAATAGAAAATTTTAACTCTGAGTAAAGATGGAAAAAAATTACCACGTTTTTACTTGAGTTCTTCTGATTGCTCCCCAGGAAAATTCCCAAGAGATACAACTAAAGTAAATTTAGAATGTACTGCTTCCCATGGGGCTGGGCTTGCTACTTAGATACCACTTGAAAATAATGTATTTTCATCATGATTTAGTAAAAGCACAGAAAGGAATAAGCTTTGTAATGAGGAAATGGTATGCACACAGAGATTTTTTTCTAACTTTCATCAGTGGACTTCTTCAATTAAAATGTTTTATGGAAGTCACATAATGAAAAATGAGTGGACACTAGTGGAGAGTGACCAAATCATCTGTAATGATTGAATGAAAGTAACACTACCTTCCCATCACTAAGTCTGGCAATTGTAGATATCCTGTTAATTCCCTTTCCTCACGGTGCGGGGTGGGGGGGTACATTTGGCAGTTTCTGTATTTCCTCAGCAGAAATTTGCTGACTGTCATTAAAGAGCTTCACCTTATGGGTTAGTAGAAAAAAATTTCAAATCTCCTAGTAACTGTGTACCTTTCATGGTCTATGAAGTATATAATGGTGCTTCTCTAGAAATTTTAGATTCCTCTTCTTTATAACCATTTTAAAGTTATTCTTTTAGGTAATAAGGCCTTTACTGACTGACCAAATGAAAACCACCCACCTTTCTAACACTCTATCCGTATGCCTTTCTTGATTTTTCTCCATATCACATATTATTGTCAAAAGTACTATGTCTGTTCCTTTATAATTTCACATATTGTCTTTCTTCCCCAACCAGAACTTATGGGTGAGCATTTTTGTTAATTATATTCACTGCTATATCCCCAGTGCCCAGAACAATGCCTGGTTCACAGTAGGTTCTCTACAGCAGTAAATTAATTTGATGAATTAGTGAACAGGCCGCTTTATCCACCAAACTGCTTTTAATTTGGGGGTGATTCCCCAATTCCTTGCTCCCACCTAAAACAAAAAATAGAAACAGGGCTTCCCTGGTGGCGCAGTGGTTGAAAGTCTGCCTGCCGATGCAGGGGACACGGGTTCGTGACCCGGTCCGGGAGGATCCCACATGCCGTGGAGCGGCTGGGCCCGTGAGCCATGGCCGCTGAGCCTGCGCGTCCGGAGCCTGTGCTCTGCAACGGGAGAGGCCACAACAGTGAGAGGCCCGCGTACCGCAAAAAAAAAAAAAAAATAGAAACAAAGCAAAACAAATAAATAAAATCTTATTCATTCTCCGTACGACACTTCTTGTGTAGCTCAGGGTTACAGTTTTTCCTTCTGCTTTCCCCTGTGTTTTTCTTCTTTTGCTGAACGGATGACAATGCGCTTTCTCAAATTTATTTCAGTCCAGTATTTTTGTGTGTGTCTGTGGATTACCTCGAGCATCACACCTATGAAACTTTCATAAACCAGAGCACCAAAACATGTTCCTCATGCTCTTTTTCTTTCTTTCACACAATGAAACTGTTTACATCATGACCCCAGATGATCACGAACGTCAAGAAAGGAGGTTAAACTCTCACTCTTTTTGCAAAGTATAACTTCCTTGTTCCCACTCACCTCTGCCTGTAAAACTCATTTTGTACAGCTCTTCAGAGCTTCTTTCTATCTGCTAGATTGGATGCCGCCTGACTCAAGTGGATTTTTGCTCAGATAAATTGTTAAAATGTTATAAAAAAAAAAAAAGGAGGTTAATGTAGCATGTTCTCTACAAAATCAGGAGAGAATGTCATAGCCATTGGAAGAAATAGCAGTGTAAATTCAAAGGATTTGTTTGGAACTAGATTTATCATTCCAAGGTTTATCTGTCTTCAAAAAAAAAAAGCAATGATTTTTTTTCTATCAAAAGGAATAGCACGTTTTATCAATAATGATACATGCCACTTTTGTGCACTAAAATAAGCTACATTTAAAATGTTGTCACCTCTGTCTGGTCTTAAAATTACATAAACTGCCAAGTGTTAAAACTGTTTTTCCTACCCTTAGACTTGTTGAACAATTTTAGAGCTTTTTTAGTAATAGACAAACTCCTTATTAAAATATTTTTGTTCTAGAGTTTAAGCCAGGATCCTATTGCAAAGCAGATGGTATTCATGAGCTGATTTTTACAAGAATGTGTTTTGCTTCACTGATTGCTGTTTTGATAGCTATTTTTAAGATTTTTAGAACCCTTTAATGTCTATTTCTGAGAGTAATTTCCATAACCTAAATTGAGAAATTTTATTTCTGTCAATTTTATTTCTGTCAGAATATACAGATTTAAGAAATAATGACCGTGATAACCAAGTGTGATTTGAAGAATAATATTTTTTAGGGATTGTTTTTCATTACTGTCTTTGGAAAGCAACATAAGAAACCAGTCTATTAAAACTGACTTTGACGAAATAAGCTGTTTTATAATGGTAGTATTTACATATATGAGAGAAAAAGTATTCATATATTAAAGACTGGCTTTCTACATAGCTGAGGCCTCATTTTTTTCTATAGCTTTTACACCCTCTTCATTGCTAGTACACTTTTCTTATCATATTTCTTCTTTATGATTAAAATCTTGGATATTATTATATATTATTATACTATTATATTATAAAATAGGAAATAGTATGTTAAAGTGTTTTTCAAAATAAATGGCAGTAAAATAATAATTTATGGTCATTATTATTAGGGTCTGATAAAAAGCAGATTGAATGTATACATGTAGACAAATGTCAGTGAAAACCAGAAAATTTTTAAATTGATCTCATCAATCTAGTGTTCAGTAGGTAACCTTTGCTATTTCATTGTAATCAGTATCTAAGGATTAATTTCAAAGCAAACCTTTTCAGACTGAAGGGGAAAAAAATCAGATTATTTGTGTTATTTTTTCTCAACGTCAACATTTCAAACTATGCCAATAAACATAATTATAAGAAACAGACGTATGTTCCTAATGTTCAGTGAAAGACCTTTGCTGAAAATGTAACCCTAAATATTAGGAAATACTAGTTTAACACGGGGGAGTTCTGAATTAATAGAGCATTGATTATTACTGACCCAGTTTAAAAACACTGAGCATCATTTAACAGTTATTAGCTTCCTAAGTATTTTATCATAATATTCTTAATTCAGTACACTACCTGTTTCGAACAGTTGTGCAGTTTAAAACTGACTCTACATAAAGCTACCTACATATTCTCAAAAATACATCCCGTCCCAACAAACAGACATGCATTTTTGTATATTTGTTTATGTTTTGGTTTTTTTTGTTTTTTTTTTTTGCGATACTCGGGCCTCTCACTGTTGTGGCCTCTCCCGTTGCGGAGCGCAGGCTCAGCGGACCTGGCTCATGGGCCCAGCCGCTCTGCGGCATGTGGGATCTTCCCGGACCGGGGCACGAACCCGTGTCCCCTGCATCGGCAGGCGAACTCCCAACCGCTGCGCCACCAGGGAAGCCCTGTTTATGTTTTTTAAAATTACTACTTATGTAGGATTCTATAATCTGCCACATGTGCTATTACTGAAATAAAATAACAAGCAACTAAAATGATTGTGATATAAAAATTTGGAAAAGTTTTGAGGTACATTGTACATAGTGGCATCAAATGTATTCCACTAGTTGCTTTACTTTTTCTTATCACTATGTTCAACATAAAAATACATGTTTGTAATAGACATATATGCCTATACATATACATCTATACATAAGCTAGTTAATACTTTTATAGCCTTATATAACTAATAAAATAGTTTCAAATTCAGTTGCTTGGTAGAGATCCAAACCATTTCTTTTCTGTAGGTTTTATATTTATTTTATTACATATTTTAAAGATGAGAAATCTGAAGTCCAGGTCAGTGTTCTTTGCACCTCCATACCCACCCAACATTAATTCCATTTGTAGAAAATGAATTTCTTCTATTTAACAGGATTTTCTTTTTGGTCCTCTTCTGTATCTTGACTTATGTGTAGAGTTTGAATTAGGAAAGCACCAGAACAAGTATAGTGAGGTAAATTGAGCCTGAAATGAACTGGCTAAATAAACTGAGGTAACTTAGTCTAAAGCTTTAAACAACAAAGGGAATTTTTATCTATTTTTTTTCTCCTTAAGAACAGTTTGCTAGAGATTCAAATTAAAACAGTAGAGAAAAGCGATGGTTGAGCACAGTGTAAGAAATCTTTAAGCTAAATTATAGAACTGCTATCTCTATTTATTTTGGTTGAAAAAATTTTATAAGATGACAAATAAAAGCTTAACTTTGTGAAGAACAGTAAGTAACCCCTATGAGGGAGTAAACAGTAACATTAGAAGAGTTGAAGCTAAAAGTGATTACACTCATCCTCTCTCCTCCTCCTTCCTCAACTGAATGAAAAAGATATATACGAAAATTGTTTGGGCTCACTGATAAACCATTTTAACTACATAAGTAAATCACTCTTAATAAGTTGGACCACATTTTAATTTCTGACCTGTTGGGTAGTATATTTTAACATGACAGGGACAAGACAAGTCTCCAGTGTTTTTTCTGATAAAACTCAGCCCTAATCACAGAGCTCAGTCTCCGGGCATAGAGGCTACTTTTATGGGTTAGTCATTTACTTTTTAGAAGGTCGAGCTGAAATCACTGTTTAAAGTACTAATAAGCGCTAGTTGTAGAGAGTTTCAGGATACTTCACGAAAGACTCAACGTCATGACATTTCTCCTTTTGACATTAATAAATGTGCATGAATTTCTTCAGTGTGTCATAGGTATTAAAATGATAGTAATGTTTCTAATAAAACAATGTTATTTTGTTTAGAATAAGCTTCTTTGCGGCGCTTTCAACCAGTTCTTCCATTTATGGCATGAGCTGATGCCTGTAAATGCTCACTCAAATGCACTGCAGTCAATAAGCTCAGGTTTCATTAATTATCCATTTGGAAAATCATCTAATCACCCATCCAAGTATACCTCTGTTCTCATGTAACTGAATTTATAGAATTAAGGATTGAAAAGTTAACCTCTTAAAATAACACTTAGAAAAAATATTGTTGAATTTACATAAGTCCATGCATGAGCTTTATCATCTTAGAAGACCAAAAAAAAATATTTCTTGCCACTTAATTTAATTGCCATCCTTTACCAGTTCTTAATAGCACTGTCTTCTAAAGAACCAGATGGTTCTCCAGTTCATATGGAAGAAGGACCATGGTCCTCCTTGCCAAGGAAATTTTGTTGTTTAATTTAACCTGGGGGAAGCTATTCATGTGATTTAGGTTTATGAAAAACAACTATTTTTATTTACTGCACTCATGTAGGTCAAAGCAGCTTGGAAGTATTTTAATGTCATGTTGCAAAGTTTTATAGGCCAGAGGATAATAAATCAATGAGAAAGGAACAAAAAACAATAACAGAGATTCCTGTGATTTTGTGGTTAGGCATTTCAAGAGTCTAAGCATAAATTATCTTTATTATCTCAAGATAATTTAGTAAAGACTGTGCCACTATTAAAAGGTCATGATGTTTCTCATGGCTTTAGGTAAGTAGTTATTGAATCATCCCTTAAATTGCTAATGATCTGAAGTGCTGGAAAACATATCACATAGTAATCAATCATCATTCTAATACTCCATGTACAAAACTGTAGCATAATTAGAGATTTACATTTTACAGCATTTGAAATACAGTTATTTTTGTTCTGAATACAATTATTTTTGTTCTGATGAGAGATTGTCAATGAGAAATGCAAATGAGGAGATATTTTTGGAAGTGTTGGAATCACTACAATCCCTCTTTGTGGATCAATAATTTGTTCTCAAAATGAAGTAAGTCACAGGCAGGCAATACTATAATATTCAGCATGCTGGGAAAAAAAAGCAGGTGGAAGAGATGTATCTTACTTTTTAAATATACATTTATGTTTTAGGGTAAGTTTTCAAGTTAATTCTTGGAAATTTTTATTAACTTTAATTTTCCACTTCAGATTGCTCGTATAAACCATTAACACATTTTCTGGTAAAGGGATGTAGTCGTTATCTTGTGGTAGCATGTTAGAACTGTAAATGGATTTGCCCTTGAAGAAGGAGTCAACGTTAGATAGTTCTTCATAGCATTCCGTCTCCTAGTCCAGCAGCACTATGTAAAAGTTAAATGGTATAGAAATGAGAAAATAGGAGGTATCTGTGTTTATTTTCCAGTGATCTGATCTGATTTTAATTCTTATGCTATCATGTTTTCATAGCCTTTAGGTTAGTCAGTGCTTTTAAATTACTTCTTTGTTTCTCTTTATACTCACTGGTTATCAAACCTTGTTTCTGCTTAGCTAAGAGCATATAGGCAAAATACGTTTTGCTGCCCCAATAAATTTTTGAAGTAATAACTACAAAAAGAGTGATTTTAAACATAGTAATAACTGGATGTTGGGAGATTAAAAGGAAAAGAAAAAGGAGGTCATCAGTACCTTTAAGCATTTTCTTTTCTCTTAGGAAAATGATCAAGAAAACGTAATTTTGAATGAAGCAACACACCAGTGAAGAAATATATCTGTAGTCTTGCACAGAAATGTGTTCTTCTAATGAAAATGTAAAATCTAGAAATAACAAAGATGGATGGATGGGAGGGATAGAAGGTAGAAGGGAGGAGGGAGAAATACATACACATACATATGTATAAAAAATGATCACCTTAAAAACTTCTAAGAGGGCTTTCTAAAATACCTTATACAGATTTTAGGAGAAAAGAAATTAATCTGTTTGGGACATTCCAGAAAATAGAAGGCAATACGTGTTGCACAGACTGATATCTCTGATGCGTCTGTCCAGTGAGGTGGAAACTAGTTTTCTGCTTGGCTGCCAGCCCAAGAGCAGTGACTTTCAGCAAGCAAACAAGACAAACTGGGGCAAGAGGCACATCAAGGAAAAGCTTAAAGATGCCTGATGAAATATTGAGTGCCGCTTTCACAATATTAATTGGAGAACATTTTTGCCTCTGCTACTAGACTTTGAAAAATAACTTGTGTGTAACTTTTAAATATGTTCTATTACTTTGTTTTTATTTTCTGACTAATAACGTCTTGTGTTTCAGTTTCTCACTTTTTTCTAGCTACTAGAATATTACAATAATTAAAGAACTACTTTAAAAAAACAATTTCAAGTACATTCACAAATGTTAAATTCTCTCCCATAGCTGTAGAGACTCAAGACTGTTTATTGATAAAGGTCTTTATATTTTTTCAGTGATTCGGTGATATTTTCATAGCAATGATGATACTGCTTGTTTTGAGTTTGATTCATGGAAATAGTTATGAAATTATTCCACAGTACTCTAGTTGAAGAAATTTGATGGCTTTATTTTGTGTGTGCCAGGCACTGTGCCTTATTGCAATGCCTAGTGGATTCTAGATGTTGTATCAGTTTTTAAAGTATTTTTCCATGAGTGGTATCATTTAGAATTTCATTTTCACAGGTCACTCCTCCGTTGTCTTTCATTTTTCTTGTATATCTTAAAGCAATAGAAATTACTGAGCCCTTGCACTCAACATTTGGAATGTTTTAGCTGTGTGTAGGGGTAAGGGTGGGATGGTGGTAAATAACGGGTCTGTTTTGGGAGCACATTATTAATGATACAATGTATAGGATAGAATGCTGAATATTTTTATATTCAACTGCTATTTTGTGTCAAAACTGGAAACTGTAGATGTTGGGGTAGAGAGACCCCTGGAAGGTGAATTAATGCTTTCACTGACATTTCAGAGAGTGAAACTCTGCTTCTAGTCCTTTTTCAAGGAAGGACTTGTAGTCATATTTTCCAGCTTGCAGCCTTGTGTTTATCTTACAGCTTCATCTTCATCCTCCATCCTAACTTTACAAAGTTAAAGGAGTATGCTAACCAGTGTTCATATAGTTTATTTGTTTGTTTGTTTGCGGTACGCGGGCGTCTCACTGCTGTGGCCTCTCCCGTTGCGGAGCACAGGCTCCAGACACGCAGGCTCTGCGCCCATGGCTCACGGGCCCAGCCGCTCCGCGGCATGTGGGATCTTCCCGGTCCGGGGCACAAACCCGTGTCCCCTGCATCGGCAGGCGGACTCTCAACCACTGCGCCACCAGGGAAGCCCTCGTGCGCATTTTTAACCTCCTTTGGTAGGGAGAATTCTTACTTTCAAAGTAAGACTTTTCAAATGTCTTCATATTATGCAATGCCATTACACTTTCAAAGTAATACACTTAAACGCTCTTTCTCAAACAATTTCACAACCACAATCATGTAGTACACATGAACATCTTAAATTTGAAAACTCTTAATGCATATACCAAATCTTCCAAATGCTAGTCTAGGAAAAGAAACAATCATTAATTTCAGCCTCCTATTGACCTCCTTTATATTCAGAGAACTGAGAAGATTATTGTGAAAAAACTTTTTAAAAACAGAAGACGTATATTTGTTAGTATTTTGGAAAATTATTAAGTAGTAAGATTTTAATTTTATTACTATTTTATTATGGTCAGTTGATATTAAGCATAATAACATGTGCATTCATTTATTAAAAAAACAGTTTTTAAAAATATTTGGAATATGAATTTACCAAATTCCACAGTTTTCTGTGGAAATAAGGGGATTTTATAAGGAAATAATACTTAATGGATGCCTACAATGAGTACTAAATATTTTACACAGAGTTCTCATTTGCTCTTCATAACAACCCTATGACTTGATTGTGAGTATTAAATACAATGAAAATAATTGAGGGTGAGAGAGAATAAATAACATGCCAAACAGCTGCTTTTGTGGTTCCAATTCCCCTTGAGATTTCTCTGTGAGGATGAATAAGCTATGATTTCAAAATCACTCTGCCATATTTTACAAACTCACAACATTTATTCATTGTGAATTTGCATTCAGATATTTAAAATTTCAGAAATACACATAAACCTCAATTGACCTTTAGGATATTGCTTCTGATTATTTCTATTAAACAATTAGGTCGATAAATGGAGCAGAAAAATAACAGAAAACAGATTAAAAAAACACCAAGGTAACAAATTTGGGAGTAGTAAAAAGGCAATAAAAGTTCACGGTCTTGGGCTTCCCTGGTGGCGCAGTGGTTGAGATTCTGCCTGCCGATGCAGGGGACACGGGTTCGTGCCCCGGTTCGCAAAGATACGACATGCCGCGGAGCAGCTGGGCCCGTGAGCCATGGTCGCTGAACCTGCGCGTCCAGAGCCTGTGCTCCACAGTGGGAGAGGCCACAACAGTGAGAGGCCCGCGTACTGCAAAAAAAAAAAAAAAAAAAGGGGTCTTGGACAAATATGATATAATTAATTAGACATAATTCCCATATACTTTTTGTTATTTTGGGGTCCTTGATTTTTAGTGATTGGGAAAAAGGGAAGAATTAAGGTCTTTGTATTATTAGTAAGAAGAAAAAAGTAAAGAATATGCAACTAGAAGGCAGAAGGCCTGAGATCTAGTTGTGAATATGCTGCTACATGGTTGGGTAACTGAGTATATCAGCTTATTTTAATTATAGTCAAAATAATCTCTCATGTCTTCTGATATTCTAAAATTGTATGATTCTCAAGACCAGTGATTCTTAGAATGCAAGTTTATGACAAATTAACCAAATAAAATTTAAAATATCTGACAGCTCACTGATAAACTTTATCTGATTTTTTTTAAGATTTTAAGGAGTTTTTGAATTGTTTGTAGTCACTTCCTTTTGCTTCATGTAGAAGTTACTAAAGCATTTAGAAGAAGCTGAAATTACTAAAGAATAATAGCATTGAAAGAAAATAGAAAACTCAAATAGTCAGAAAAATATTGAAAGATTAAATAGGAAATTGGTTCAGATAACTCTTGGGGAAAAAGAGACAGTAGCAAATGAGAGGATTTCATTTCAAAACACTTCATGATTGGAATAGGAATTACAGTCACTTCAGGGGGTGAAAGTAGGAATGGGAAGATAGAAGCAAACAATTGAACAGCACAATGAGCATCTTCAACAAATATAACTTAACCTTTAGATAGTTAACACGAATGCTCTGGGCATACCTTCAGTAAGTAATACTATGTATATTCAATAGGATGGAAAATGAGTTTTTAAGAGTTCTCCTGAGAGTCTAACTAAAATATAATCCTGCCTAGCAGTGTACTCTGTGCTTGATTTCAGAACTCACTTCTAATGTTACAAAGTTGTAATAATAATCAATTTACCAAGAAGAGGAAAATTATTTTTCAGTTAACTGCACTTGTGACTAATACTTGAAATTATGTGTAGAATTTTAATTTTATTATGCACTCATAGCTAAAACATATATGAACTCACTTTTATTTAAATGTAAATTATGTTTTTTTTGACCTTTTACTTTTTTTCGTTGATGATAAAGTATTTTGTTAAGTATTTTGTTTACTTAATTACAGACAAAAGGTTCTCAAACCACGACACCCTCTGGCACTCAGAAAAAAGTGAAGAGAACTCTGCCAAACCCACCTCCCGAGGAGACCTCCACAGGAACTCAGTCAACATACAGCACTGTGGGCACAGTTTCCAGGAGAAGGATCTGCAGAACCAACACGATGGCACGAGCCAAGATTCTCCAGGATATAGACAGAGAGCTCGATCTTGTGGAGAGGGAATCTGCAAAGCTTAGAAAGAAACAAGCAGAACTTGATGAGGAAGAGAAGGAGATTGATGCCAAGTTACGGTACCTGGAAATGGGGATTAACAGGAGGAAAGAGGCATTGTTAAAGGAGAGGGAAAAGAGAGAAAGAGCCTACCTCCAGGGAGTCGCTGAGGATCGTGATTACATGTCCGACAGTGAGGTCAGCAGCACCAGACCCGCCCGCATCGAGAGTCAGCACGGCATAGAGCGACCGAGGACTGCTCCCCAAACTGAGTTCAGCCAGTTTATACCACCACAAACCCAAACAGAATCTCAACTAGTCCCTCCTACAAGTCCTTATACCCAATACCAATACTCTTCCCCTGCTCTTCCTACCCAAGCACCCACCCCATACACCCAACAATCCCACTTCCAGCAACAGACTCTGTACCATCAGGAAGTTTCACCTTATCAGACTCAGCCAGCCTTCCAAGCTGTGGCAACGATGTCCTTCACACCTCAAGCTCAACCTACACCAACACCACAACCTGCTTATCAGTTACCATCACAGATGATGGTAATACAACAAAAGCCCCGGCAAACTGCGTTATATTTGGAGCCCAAGATAACTTCAAACTATGAGGTGATTCGCAACCAACCCCTGATGATAGCACCTGTTTCTACTGATAATACATATGCTGTTTCCCACCTTGGTAGTAAGTACAACAGCTTAGACTTGAGAATAGGATTGGAGGAAAGAAGTAGCATGGCAAGCAGCCCAATATCAAGCATATCTGCAGATTCTTTCTATGCAGATATTGACCATCATACTCCACGAAATTATGTCTTAATTGATGACATTGGAGAGATTACAAAAGGAACAGCCGCTTTAAGCACTGCATTTAGCCTTCATGAAAAAGATCTGTCAAAAACAGACCGTCTCCTTCGAACCACTGAGACACGTAGGTCTCAAGAAGTGACAGATTTCCTAGCACCTCTGCAGACTTCTTCCAGATTGCATAGTTATGTGAAAGCAGAGGAAGACCCGATGGAGGATCCTTATGAGTTAAAGCTTCTGAAACATCAGATTAAACAAGAATTCCGTAGAGGGGCAGAGAGCTTAGATCACCTCGCTGGTCTTTCCCATTATTACCATGCCGATACTAGCTATAGACATTTTCCAAAATCTGAAAAGTATAGCATTAGTAGACTCACACTTGAAAAACAAGCAGCAAAACAACTACCAGCAGCCATACTTTATCAAAAGCAGTCAAAGCATAAGAAATCACTAATTGACCCTAAAATGTCCAAATTTTCACCTATTCAAGAAAGTAGAGACCTTGAACCTGATTATTCGAGCTATATGACTTCTAGCAGTTCATCTATTGGTGGCATTTCTTCCAGGGCAAGGCTTCTTCAAGATGATATCACTTTTGGCCTCAGAAAAAACATTACAGACCAACACAAATTTTTGGGATCATCTCTTGGCACAGGGCTGGGCACGTTAGGAAATACCATACGGTCAGCTCTGCAGGATGAAGCAGATAAGCCATACAGCAGTGGCAGCAGGTCCAGACCTTCTTCCAGACCTTCCTCTGTCTATGGGCTTGATTTATCAATTAAAAGAGATTCTTCCAGCTCTTCTCTAAGACTGAAAGCTCAAGAGGCGGAAGCTCTAGATGTTTCCTTTAGTCATGCATCACCCTCTGGCAGAACTAAGCCTACCAGTTTGCCGATTAGCCAGAGTAGAGGAAGAATACCAATTGTGGCCCAGAATTCTGAAGAGGAAAGTCCACTCAGTCCTGTTGGCCAGCCAATGGGAATGGCCAGGGCTGCAGCTGGACCCCTGCCACCAATATCTGCAGACACCAGGGATCAGTTTGGATCAAGTCACTCATTGCCTGAAGTTCAACAACACATGAGAGAAGAATCACGGACTCGAGGCTACGATCGTGACATAGCTTTCATCATGGATGACTTCCAACATGCCATGTCAGACAGTGAAGGTAAATTGGGCCTCAAACTACCTTGTTACTCTCAAAACTCAAACTCTTGTGTTTCTGCATGTTTAATTTTCCTACTCCAAGGACGTATTCTACTTTTCTTGGTGCGTCTTTTGCATGTTTACTTCTATTTTATTTCTTGTAAATGGAAATTTTATCTTGTGTATAGATTTCGTAGCATGCTCTTCTTTATTTCTTTTTAGTTTATTCTTTTACTGTTGTTTCTTGGTTGTTTGCTTGATTTGTTTGGTGTCCACTTTTCCAAAACCATTACCAAATAATTGTGTCAATAAAATATGGTCATCCTTTAAATCTATAGTTGGAAATATTTTCATTGTATGTTTCTTTTATTTTTTTAAAAGGCATTTTTAAAGTTATTAGTTTCTTTCAGTTTGTGAAATGATTAAGGTTTTGAGCCATTAAGTACTATTCTGCTAGACTCTGTAATAGAAAATTATTTATGTCATTTTGTGAGATCAGTGTTCGTTAATTCAGAGAATGTTCTCTTTTTGAGAACTTTCAAATAAGTCCTTAATGTTAACATAATGTAGAGTTTTATAATTCTACTTAAATAAAAGGTTTGTATTTTAATCTCTCTCATTATGAATGTCATAATTGACAAGTTTGTACATTTTGCATTACATACTAGAAAGCTTAGTACTAAGTATGGTTTTGACAATAAATAACAGTACTATCCACATGCTTGTCAATATGTATGAAGCATTGTTTAGATTTTAAAATTGGAAATTTGTACACTGCTTTTGTGAATTTAGCTATTTGAGCTGAAGCCTTCCTTGTGTGTTCAGTTAGCCTTTTCCATGACTTTGCTTTTTGCATTATTCCATTTTTTTTTTACCTAAATTGTCATTACTGGTTTTTCATATTGAACAAGAGATTTATGGCAAGTACGTACTTAACTGAAAACTGGTTCATGGTAATTTTCTTTGTTTAATCATATAGAACCATAAGGATTTTAGAAAATGACCTAAACCAAGTCTAAATTTGAAGACAGGGTTGGACAGGTACAGAGATGTGAAGTCTTGCCCATGCCAAGAGGACTCATGACACTTGGTTCTTTTTTTTTCCCCCTCTGTGGTATACATTTGAATGTAGGTGTGGTTTGAGTCCTAAAAATAAAATATTTCTCATCAAATAAAAATGTATTACTTCATGGCTTTAGAGAGTGCAAAACACTAAGTTAACATGAACATCTCTTATTTTAAATCTAACATCTTCCCTGAGGACTTAGAGGAAAATATGTTTTCATGAAAAGGATTTTCTTTCTTCTGTATCTAGACACCAATATAATTTTAGAAGTTCAAATGTAGGTTTGATCAGGACTGAGGTAATCACTGGATCTGAAGGAAGAGAGACTGCTTTTTCTAGTGAAATTCCAAGAGACTATTCACCTCCTGATTTGTTTTATTCTCTACAGGCTATTGGATTGACCATTTTTTATTGATAACCAGCCAATTAAATAAAACACTCTGTGTGTTTTTTTTATTTAGCCGATTGTTTGAATCAATCTACATAGTTAAGTAAGTTATATAATGCAGAAACGTTTACTTTTTTTCTTTTTTCACAATCCACATTTTACACACATTATATATGTATATAAATATATATATAAAATGACTGCTACAGAAGAATAAAAAGGCTCTTCAATAATTGTATCTGTAAAATAGCAAAATAAAAACTAACAGGTCAATCACATAACTAAACACCTAAAATCTGTGTGTGCATGATGAACATATACCTGGAGAGAATTTGACAAATTAATTTATTCATCACAGATGTTTTGCCATCATGGTTCCAGACATACAGATGTTTCTAGATATTCCAAAATACGGCAGTCATTTACGTACAACCATGTAAAAATAACCAAATTTTTATTTCTCATATGTTCGGATGATGTGTACTTATAGTCATCAAAGACTATGAAAACTTGATAAAATATTAAGACACATCAAAAAATACTTATCAAATACAATTTGGTAAATATTTGGAAATATCATCAGCTTTAAAAAAAGCATGTTAATCTCCAGAAACTTATTTAAACTAATTTGGATAAGACATCATGCAGCATACAAAATTATGAAATATGTAACGATGACACCAGAGAAGTAAACAATTACAATGAAATTTACACAAAGTCAAATTGAGTTAAAATGTATTTTTAAATTAAGCAGACAAGAAATTTAGTCATAAAAATCATGTTGATATAGAATTCTACAAAGAAAAACTATAACAAACTGAATTACATATGTAATATTATGTGTGTGAATTGTAGTGATTATCTTTAAAAGATGTATGTTTTAAAATGTTATCTATTTTCTTTGTGTTTATATCTCATAAGCATATCACTTTTCTTCTGGTGAACAGTGGTCTGCTTTTCTTTTGAAATCTTGGATTCCTTGGGTAATTAAGAAAAATAGTAGAAAATATTCTTTCCAATTACATAACTCAAGACATTATAAACTCATGAAATATTAGGGATTTTTAAAATAACAATTAACCACATATATACTATATCTGTGTTTGAATGATACTAAAACAACTTTGAAAAGTATAACATTCCAACAGGCTATTTAGTATCATGTAAACAAAGCAAATTTAACTGATTTCAAATTTTTGCGCTTTCTCTGAACTCAGACTCTAGGTTATAGACAACAGGATGTTTTTCAGGTGTATTCTGTATAACTCCAATTAATTTTGAAATATCCCATTTGAGGTATAATCTAGGTAGGCATAATTTATGTTGCTTACTATTTATGACCATCAGCTTGAATTCTACAACTTAATATTCATTCATGGTTAAGAGAAAAACTAAACTAGAAACAGTCAAATTGTATTTCTACAACTGCAAATATTTTGTTGAAAACATTCTTTCAAAATATACTCCATGTAAAAAGAGAAAAAAAGCATCGGTATATACAGTCTTTAAAAAAAAATTCCAGTGAATATTTCGTACAGAATAGAAGTAAGCTGTTCGTATAACTATTGTTACAGTCAATAATGTGAATAATGCTAGACCCCAAAATAGCTTTCTTGCATTTTACATTTAAGAAAAGAAAATATCAGTGGCTTAAAACGATGGGATGTTAATCTCCAGCAAGATTATTTAATTTGGAAAATATTATTATTATTATAAAATTTAGTTTTTAAAGTTCTGATCTACCATGGCAGATCAGACAATTGCAGTTATAAACAATTAGCAATTAAGTCCAACTTGCTGTAAATGATGAAGACAGAATCCAATATAAGAGCAGATTTATATAATCTGGTTTTTCTTCGTTGATCTATAAATTCCTATGCAAAACATGCTAGCCATCCTAACTTGGTTACGTATAGAGTCATTATAAGACATAACACAATCAAAGTATGTCATCAGAATTGGAAATAAATTGACAAAATTTATATATCAGGTTGAGATTCTGCCTTATCTGTATAGACACAACCAAGGAAACATTTTAAAGGATTGTTATTTTAAATGCATTAAGCAAAGTTGTATATTCAAGTGAAATCATGTAGTGCATTATCCAAGATAGTCATTTATTAAAATCAGTATAGACTATTTTTTATGAGAAACATGTAATAAAGATATACAAAAATTAATATAAAATGATGTTTGTTGATAATCTAATAAGTTTTAGAGATTAAATAATGGATTTTCTATTTACTTATCAAGTTTATATTAAATATTTCTTTCATAAATTTAGTCACTTGATGTCAAAACTATGAAAAACCATAATAAATATTGAGTAGATTGTGAGAAAAGATTGTGTAACTGTTAATGAGATTCAAGGGACAAATTAATATTTATTTTAACATGTGCTTATCATAATTAGGATATTTAGCTTTCTTTAGTTGATGACTAATTTTCCTGTGTTTCATTCATTTCCTGAATATTTAATGAATATTATGACATTTGCAAGGCATTGTTTTTAGTATTGAGGGAGAAAAAAAAAACAACAAAAGAAGACATGAGCCTTACCCTCAAGCAGCTTAGAGTCTAATAGGGGAGATCAGATAAGTACATATGCAGCCACAAACCAGGTATGTATCGTATTTCCTCAAATCTAAGACTGACTAAATTATGACACATCATCTATCATTCTGTGTTTATTCGGGGAAAGTGCTGTGGTTAATCAGTGGCCTTGACCAAGATCACGGGAGGTGTAGAGGTGAGTAATGCTGTATATGCTGTGGGTTTGCCAGCCCTGCCAGTAAAAAGCTAATGGAAATTGCCTGGGAAAAAGTCTTGGGAGAAAGTAGTAGAAGAGAAGTCAGTGATGTAGACAGAAAGAGAAGTGTAATGAGATAGAGAGGAACACTCAGTAGTACGGCATTGTAGAAGCTAGAGTTTCAAGAAGGCATAGGTTGATAGCATCATCAACAGATCTTTCAGGATGAGCACCTGAGAAGGGGTACTCCATCTGCCATTTAGGAAGCAAGAATGTATTTCCAGAGGCTATTAATTAGGGATCCTTTTACAAAGAATAAAATTACATAAAGTCAAATTCTGTATATTAGGTAAACAATGATTTGGGGGTACTAAATAAGAAAAAGACCTTGGAAGTACCAAGAACTGAATGGGGTGAAAATTTTTAAATAATATTTATATACTCAAATATGGTTGTATTTTTTAAACAGTATTTTAAGATGTCAAGTTTTGGCACATTTTAAGTACAAAAAGCAGTCAACCAACTCTTTAATTCCAAAATCTGTGATCCCGCAGAAAATAATTATTTAATTTTTAATGAAAAATGCTAATAGATATATTTTTAGTATTAGGCTACCAGGTGATTATGGCACACATGTTCCTAGCAATGATACCTGGGATTCTCCTAAAAATAAATGCTTTTGTTTATTTATGGATGTCATAGAAATGTCAGGTTTTCAAAAAATGCTCACTTGATGTCCAAAGCCATAGTGGTACTGGGTTGATATGAGAGTGGGGAAATAACAGAATCTTCTGTATTCAAGGAATATATTTTCCTTGGATTTTGGTGATGGGTAGTGGGGAGAGGTGAGGAGGTGATACTGATGGACTGAGGTTGAATAGAATGACCTTTGAGAAATATTCATTGTACATTTATTTATTTAATCACTGTCTAAATTTCTTCTTTCACCTAATCTAAATTTAAATTTTGTTTTATTTTGCTTTGAAAAGTTTCACAGGTGGCACATCATTTTTTCTAGGTTATTCCATGGTACAAAATTTTTAACATAGTATTGGAAGTGATTTTTCTGATCCTGTTGGGAATTGTGCTTGAAATGCATGAATGATTAATAAGCCTGGAGCATGTTAGTACTTCAGAACATCTGCTGCCCTCTGTCATCTGTATTTGTTAGAGTTGGAATGTTTGATGTTTCCTTGGTCTCCAAAGCCTATCACCTGCGTCGTGAAGAAACAGATTGGTTTGACAAACCCAGGGAATCTCGTTTGGAAAATGGACACGGTCTGGATCGAAAACTGCCAGAAAGGTTGGTCCACTCTAGACCACTCAGTCAACATCAAGAGCAGGTAAGTGCTATATTGAGCAATCTCTTTCAGATTTATTAAAAAAAAAAAAAAAAAAAAGATTCATTTCATCCTAAAATGGTCTCAGTTATCCTGCAACGAATGGGACTTTTGTCAATCAAGTTCACAAATGATTTTTCTTTTCAGTATCTTAAAGTACTAAGTAACCTTACTTCATCATCCATGACTGATGTCACACCATAACCATGATGCTTCTACCAAGGCAATTTAAGTGATTTTTTTCCTCTAACAGATAATTAAGTTTGTGCAATATACCCAACACTGCCATACACAGAGAATACATGAAGCTCCTAAAGAGCTTACAGAATATTGGGTGAAATAGATTTGGGTAATTTCAATGTTCTCCATAACAGTATGTTCAGGTGTCAAGCAAATAAGAGGATGACCAAACCAAGTCAGCTGGGGACAGGGAAGGCGTCAGTTGCGGGTGAAGGGATGATGTTTTAGGGTCTATTATGTGGAAGTGTTTTTTTGTTTTACATTCATTTTTGGATTTTATCTTCAGAACAACTTTCATAAAGTATGTTTTATTAATACCTATTTATAGGTGAAAAACTTAAACTTAGAGATACTATTCACTATTACATAAATATAATTTTATAATTCATGATCTTATTCACTTTAGAACAAATGTGGTGATGTTTGAATTGAATTTTGATAGATTTTAGGAGATTAACAGTTGGATAATCTGAGGGAGATTCCTCTGGTAAGCCACGTGGCCTTAAATCTGTTGCCTTAACAGACCAGATTTTTGCAGGCTGGTATATTCATTATGATTATTAAAATACCCACAAAGAGATAGTTACTTATATCATGTACATTAACTCCTAAATCATCCCTGTCTGATTAATGATTCACTGATGTAAATGACAACTGTATTTTGAACAACACAGAAGAACCATATGAATTTACTATAATTCAGTGTTTGTCACATTAAGGTGTAAAAGAAAACAAGACTTTTACATGTATAAGTACTGTCTAAAACATATTATCTATGGTCTTAGATTTGTTTTTTTCCTAAGCAATTTCAGCTTTCATAGACAAATTTCCAGCTGATTAGAATTTTCTTTTCTCAGAAGTTTGTTCTAAATTTTTCAGAATTGTTCTGAATGTTTTCTCAGAATTTTATTTTGTTTTTCTAGATGCTATCATATTTTATAGAAATCTGTTCTTCTCTGTATATTGTAAGTATTCTAGATCTAGAATAGCTCTAGCTCAGAAGTGGGAAAATTAAAGGATTAAAATCATTCTGAACATGTTTAAAAGTTTCAATTTACCTCTTATCTACAATTACTAAAACAATCAATTTGTCAACTGAAAATAATTTCCTTGAATTTTTTTTATTACAGGAATCTCTCTGTAATGACTTACTTGTTATATCTTACCCATCTTGTTTGTTTCTCTGAAGTTTACTATTTCTGACAAACCTAGATCAAGTTAATGAAAACACAAATCCTTTAAAGAAATTCTAATAAGATGAACTATAAAAACTGAAGAGCTAAAAGAAATAATAACTTCCATACAATTATTTCCCTAAACTTCTGAGGCTCCAATCAGAATAGTCTTGTCCAACTAATTTATCCAACTAATATTATACAGGATATATTTTAAAATAATCTGTGTCCATCTCCAAAAATATTTTCTAAAATTATTGTATGTAGTTTAAACATAAATATTCCTAATGACTTTTTTGTTCATAATTTTCTGTTACATCTACAGATTTATGATTTTGGTTCACTGAAGTCATAGCACATCATGTTTAAATATATAATTATAGAGCAATTTAATACCAAAATTAGAGTGGCTGTATTTGAGAATCATTTAATTAATTTCTCTCTTTGATAACGTAGAAAATGTAAGGATCCTTGTTAGAATTATATACAGGTAAATGTAATAATGTGTATTTTCTTGCTAAAAGATATTTTTTACATTTGTATTTTGTTATCTAACATACAAACAAAAACACTGCAATACTCAAAACTGAAAATATGTAGAATTATAAACTAGTTATAAAGTGAACAGCCATATAACCACCACACAAACAAAGAAAGGGAGGATTTTCTGCGCACTGAAACCTCCAGGTGCCCTTTGCAGATTCTAATTTTCAACCTCTCCCAAACAAGTAGCAAATATACTGACTTTTGTGACAATAATTTCTTTTGCTTTATAGATTTCTCTAAATAAAAGCTTTATTGAAGACAACATATGCTTTGATTACATTTATATAAAGTTCAAAATTCATGCTTTTTTGCATTAATATTTATCTTCAAATACTGTCTTCCTCATTAACTCATCAAAACTATATTTTGGTCTAGAAAGAATAGCAAAATAGCATTCTTGTTTTAGTCACTTTGCATATTTAATCACAAAAAGGTAATACTGAACTCTTGGTACCAATAAGTCCAGCTGCTTTTATTTGAAAACTTATGCATAATAAGAATTTATGTTCATAAAATGCTCTGGAGGCAGAAGTAATAAAACCAAATAGACTAATGCAAGCACTAATTTGTCTGCTTTAAAAAATATTTAATGTAAACATACATTAGAGAAATTGAAGAGTATTTCTGAAGTTAGAGTCAAAAATCATATAAACCATAAAAATAAACCAAATCTTCAAAACTATATGTTTCTTTTCAAATATATATATTTATGTTTAACCTCTGCACTGTTCAGTAGAAATTCAACTCTGCTTTGTGAATTGAACAGATCACCTGCCTCCTTTCTCTTTTTTATTTTTTTAAATTTTTTTCAGTCTCTTCATCTATAAATAGGACTAATACCCTTCACAGGGTTGTTACAAAAGTCAACATTTCTCTACTAGTACAAAATGCCTTCACTCTGCACTAATGCCCATGCCTTGTGCAATTCCCGTATAGCAACCGCTGTATTGCGGTACATTGAGCTCCTCTGAAAGAGCCACTCTTTCTCTTTCTTCTGGGCTTTTGAATGTCTTGTTTCCTCTTCCTGATCATTCCCCCTCCTCTCTTCTCTTGGCTAACCCTATTCATCACTCAGGTCTCCATGTACATGCCTCATCTTACAAGGAGCCTTCTCTGACACTACCACCACCACCTCCCCACAAGTGTTCTTCCTTTGTGCTCCAGTAGCACTCCATGCATTGTGTCTTGGTCTACGGGCTTTTAGAGAGCAATTGCTGTCTCCTCCATCCACCATGGTATATGTGCAGTGCCTAACACAGGGTTTGGATCCCCAGAGGGGCACTCTGTCCCCTGCATCTGTCATACAAGGTATTTAGGTGAGGGAAAGCATGAATGACTGTATAAATAAAAGATATATTAACACAAGAGTTGTTATTTCATAAGTATGAAGGGCCAGTTCATGAACATAATTTCTCTTGAAATATTTGTAGGTAGGGAAGAGGAAGAACCCTTTTTCTGGGCAGCATACAGGTGATAGTTCTGTCAGTGTAGAATCATCAAAAGACTATGCTATCAGAAACCTGGCTCTTGGGGAGAGGTATGAGGCACTACTTGACGTCAGTCCCGCCCTCTGGCCTTGTTCCTACTCTTAGTTGGCAGAAGCAACACCTGCCGTAAGACTTCATCTGCTAGAGAACTCTCTCAACACTTACCTGCGTTGGTTAGAAAAAAGCCAATATCCAGCTAGTGCAAACGTGGGAGATGGATACTTCTGCTTTCCTCACACTCTTGGTCACATTGATCAAAATTGAGGCAGTTTAATGTTTTTAATTGATTAAACGAATTCATGAAGCTGAAATTACAGGAAATTCTGTGAGATGCTCTGAAAGCAATATTCATGGAAATGAAGAAGCTTAACATCCCTTCTACTTAATATCATCATAGGTACATATTGAAAGGCAGTAGGGACTAGTTGATAAAACTGATGAAACATTTGGGAAACCTGATTACTCTTCTAGACTATGCAGTAGGGGGACTATCAGATTATATCAGCTTCTCCCTAGACTGGAGAATTAGAGTAAAAGGCAAAATTGTGTTTTCTTAGTTTATTTTTGGCCACGTGAAATTAGAAGACATTTGAAGTAAAATGAAATAATATCCATAATTTTAGTGAATTATCTACAGTAACAAAGTAGAGTTATATCTGATAGTTGTAGGATTTTCAATGCACATGGTTTGATTTTTAGTAAAAAATAAAGATCTTTAAATGCAGATTAGGGGAGGGAGGAAGGAGAGGAGGAGAGGAAGAAGGAAAGTAGAAGAAGGAGAAAAGACGAAGGGAGGGAAAGTAAGGAGGCCAGGAGAGAAAGTAAGAAAGAGAAAGAGACAGAATGGGAGGCAAGAGTATGGAAGAAAAGAGGAAAATGCACACTCTTTTGTTATGAATATATACAAGGTTTTCAGTGGTATACAAAGTTAGCTTCAGTATAAATTATCAAGATTGATTATACTGACCATAATATTTTTACAATCTTGCAAACAATACTTTAGCTTTACTTTGCAGAATTCATATAATATTCTTGGACTTGACAGGATTCTGCTGTTGACTGGGGAGTGTTTTGTATCTATCAGAGGCCTGATTAAGCTTATTCTTTGCCGAAGAGAATAAAAGCTAAAGGCTATAATTTAAGTTTGTATTTTTTTTAGTACATTTTCCTTTTAAAATCCAGAAGTCTAGCAGTTTTACTGATGGATTTTCAAAGACACATTAATATCACAAGAGTATTACAAGGAATCTTCCTTCACAAAATGTAGATCCCTTTAGTTCTAAATTCTGTTTAATATTTTGGTTTGGTAGTTCCAAAAACTTCTTAAACGTATTCTGAAATTGTTAGTATTGAATGTCTCTTTACTGTTATTTCATTTGTAATTATAGTCAAAAATTCTCCTGAGGTGATAAATACAAGATTCTATCCTAATAAAATCCTATTAATATAGGTATATAAATATTTTACTATTTCTATCTTTCATTATTTCACAAATCTCTTTTGAAAGCCAAATTCCATAAAATATAAAGCATAAGTTTGGATTTGCTAATTTACTTTTGTTTCAGAAATCTCATTTTGCCAGGTGGAAACAGCAATAATGCAGTCTATAGTATTCTCATGTTCAAGTCTCAGTAATGAGAATTGAAATCACAGGCTTGTAACAGGAACTTTGAGTGTTGTTTCTTCTACCCGAAGGAACATCAGAAGTAAATGAGAAGTAACACCTTTGCATACAAAGAAGGCTTCAGAAATATTAGAATGAGGAAAGATTTGATTTATTTATAAGAATTAGTCTCAGCATCAGGTATACATTGAAACTGCTAGTAGATGTGCTCAGCAGAAGCAAAATTCCACAATGAAATCAAAATAACATAAATATGCATTCCTAGTAGAGTGATAGAGATGCAGAGTATGAGGATCTTCTCTGGCTTTTCTCCCTTAGGATCACTTGATTGCTGAAAATTGACAATGCCTATTTCTAAGCTGTCCAGAACAAAGTCAGCAGATATCAATTTTCCATATACTTCCTCTATCCACTGTCATCACTACTATGCACTACCATAGTAACAGACATCCTTTAGGTGTTACATGTGCTCGTTGATTTTCCAAACACAACAAATCAGTTTGCAAGAGAAACGGGTTGTAAACCTAAAGACTATAATGAACTCAGAAACCAATAACGTCATTGTGTAGTATTAAATGCTTAAAATTGTCATCATTTGAGGGTCTTCTAATATATTTTCATTGATTGAATCAATGTGCTTTGAAAAATAAGTGAATTCTGTAAATTGCCTTTTAAGTCTCTTTAACATTGCTTTTTCACCTTATCACATGTACGTCTTAGATTATACAGATGAACGGGAAAACTGTGCACTACATCTTTCCTCATGCAAGGATAAAAATAACAAGAGACTCCAAGGATCACACAGTTTCAGGTAAAGGAAATCAAATAATCTAGTTCTTTTCACTTTAATGTCGCACTGAGATATGTATTTGAATTTCAGTTTAGATGACTCATTAAATTTTAGAAAACACCACTTTTTATGTAAAAAGTTGTGTATTGGAAAATTTCAAAAAATAAGCAGGCTGTGCATTTGAATATAAAAGACAATAATGGCATAATCGTTAGTATGATACATTACTAAATGGCATATGTATTTAGATCATTCTATTAAATATCTTCATTTTTAAAAATGTGCATGACATTACAATGCTACGTAATTATTGCACTGTTGAGTAATATGGTCATAGGACCATTCAACATTCTTACACAGAAAGTAGAAAACTAACTTGAATTTTTCTAAAGAATAGATTCCCCTGTACCTTATCAATTTGAAGAGTATCAATTTTGTTGATTTTTGTTTGTGTTCTTCTGTAAACCAAACTTATGACAGAAATTTTAACCTTGTTATTTTGAAATACTTTGGACTCCCAGAAAATAACAGTCAGTTCTTTTGCCCACCCTTTACCCAGTTTCACTAATGTTAACATCTATCTAACCACAAAAAATGATCAAAACAAGAAATCAACATTTTTATGATAGTACTGAAATATCTACAAGCCTTATCCAAATTTTGAGTATCCCCGCTAATTTTTTTTTTCTGATGCAGAATCTAATCCAGATCTCAAGTTGCATTTAGTTTACAAATAAAAAGTGCTCTTATATTTGTGAGATGGAAGTATAAATTTTCTCAAAGTTAATAAATTTTTAAAATATGACAATTACCTGTATTCTCACTCAAGTATTTCCCTATATTCTCACTCTTTGTTTCATAGACACCGTACATCAACAGAAAATATTCATGAATATATATGGATATATGTATAGGTGGTATATCTAACATGGCCTATGTGTTGGAGGGTTTTTTTTTTTAAGGACTGATAGAGAATAAAAAAGAGGTATTTCTTCAGTGTTCTTCCTGTTGTTCCTTGCAGATTTTAGACCTTAGAGAATGTAGATGCAGAACAGGTTTTGCTTTGAGCAATTGTCCTCTCTTTATTTTCATAGAAAATGAATTGATTTAGAGCCTAATATTGTTGTTTTCCTTTTAAGATTGGGTAATTTTTCTTCTGCCAGAGATAGATAATTCAACCTTTCAAGATTTTATTGCATGCAGACTGTATTTTAAGTACTGATGAACATTCCAGGGATGAGACTTAAAATCCAGGGACTATTTTTGTAGAAATAATTACCTGCTACAAACTATTTCAGTTCCCTCTAGCTCATAAAGCAAAACAACATAATACTTTCTAGCAATACCAAAATTATTTTTTTCAGGGAGTACAACAAAAATCTTCAAAGCATTTTTACTAAATCATCAGGACTCTATATCAATATGTCTGTTTTCTAGTTGTATTACTATTAATATACTATGTCAAAGTAATTATCCCTTCAACCATATCATTTTTCTTTTGCAGCTTATTTAAATTTTTCTTTTACTACAATTAGGAATTTTTTTAAAATTTGTTTTCTTTTACTACCATTTAAAAAAATAATAATTCTTATTTTAAAATATAAGAATAACAGAAATAAGAGCTATTGATTTCTTGTTATAAATATTCTAGTCTGAAAACTAAATTCAGTTTCCTCTGTATATAGATTTTGCAAAATGAGAAAAGAGCATTATAGGTTTGAACGGTAAATTTACTAGAGTATTATATTATTTCTCTTCAAGCTCCTTTTTATTTTGATATTTGCCTAAAGTAATAATAAAAATATTTTCCTTGTTGTACTTACCCTGCGTTACTACTGAATATATTTTCCATGTATCCTGTAGCACCATCTCATTCTAAAGTAAACGTTTTGAAGCAATTTGTATTGTCTTCAGATAAGTCTTTAAGTACCTGAAAGGGATTTAAATGCATGTATATGCGAGACTAGAACCAGAAACGGCAATTTTTAGCAAACAGCCTCCAGCAATTTGAGGTTAGTAGGCAAACCCTGGCATAGAGCATTTACACTCCTGGCTAATCTCTGTTATTTGCTGGTCTACCAAAAGCTTAGTGTGAGTGACAAAATGTTTGGTGACAGTAAAGTTATTCGTAGCTATCAGTGTCATTTTTATGTTAATGTTTTCATTAAAAATGGAATATATCTTTTAGAGATGCATACTAAAATATTTACAGATGAAACAATGTCTTGTGTGGAATTTGCTTCACAATTAGCTGTGTAGAGAGTGGTAAAGAAATAGATGGGACAAAACTGACCATGATTTGATTAATTGTTGGAGTTGGAAGATCACCCACACTGGGTTTTATTATAGTCTTGTCACTACTTTTTTATATGCATGAAATTTTTCATAATAAAAAATAATTAAATTCCTGTTTGTCTCTCACATTTAGAGAAAAACAGCAGTGTCCAATAGCCTCATCAATAGTGAAAAAGCTATCTAAGCTAATAATTTAACTCCCTTTGTCAAAAAGATAAGGATATAATCAAGGAAGGAGAGAAGAATAAAATGTAGTATTTCTGCTCTCCTAAACAGAGGGGCAAATTGTCGTTAGTAAATTTTCATTTTGGTTATATAAACCCATCGAAAGTAGAAATAAAATATATCTTTTTTAGTATTTTAATAGACCATTCTAAATGGGTCTAGCATTAAAATATTTTATAAGAATTATATGAAACCAGCATACATCACAGAAAAGGAAAAAATATATTTCTATTTATTGGAAGCAAAAGTAATTTCAAAATAGCAGACAGGATTAGAAAGTTTGTTGTTTTGTTTTTCTTAATTCTTTCTACTATGTGGACCTGGGAACCCTCATGGTTATCCAAGATTCTTTCAGGGGGTTTTCAAGGTCAAAATTATTTTCATAGTAATGCTAAGGTAGCATTTGCCTTTTGCACTCTTATTTTCCTGTGAATATACAGTAGAGTTTCTCAGAGATTAATTGATGTGTGACATCACAACAGACTGTATATAACAGATAAGAGAATTCAGCTGTCTTCTATTTAACTTAATATCAAGCAGATTTGCAATAATATAAAACAATGCCACCTTTCTCATAAATATTTTGTTTTTAAAATACATTTTTACTAAAAATGTGATTTATTTTAACATAGAATGAGTTTTTAATACTTTAAATTCATTAATAAGTACTGTAAATTCTCAGTTTTAGTTTATAATACAGAAAATACACATAATTATAACCCATATAAACAAAAGCTTTTTGAGGTCTCTAATAATATTAAAAAATATAAATGGCTCCTTGGAACCAAAATGTTTGAGAAATACTTCTCTAAGGATCTTTATAGAGAAAGTTTAAAAACTTCTAAATAAGCTTTTATTTCTTCCTATAAAAAACTTACACAAATAAAGTGTATTTTATAACTGCTTTTAAACTTATATTGAATTTATTAAAAAATTTTTATTCATTAATAGTTATTGAGAGAACACCCATGGTGTGATTTACATTGTGTTGGTTGCTGTATTACTAGAATGAATCCAACAAAGACCTTGATCTACAAATTACTCATACTTTAGTAGGAGAATCTGAAATGTGAGTAATTATTACAGTAAAATTTTAGGAACAACTGAGACAAAGCCGGGAATTTATAAAACTTTATTTTTCATAGACATATGTATATATGTATAAGTGTGTACACACATATACATATGTACCATTATTTATAGTATTTTTATGATGTATGCAGAGAAAAATACATGCATACAATTTTCTATTAAGCGGCCCATAATTTTAAGGAAATAGACACTTTAACTTTTTACCGTAAACTTCAAAGGTACTCTTATAGGTGTTGATCAACAACTGTACAGTGGTTTTGAAAACCTTTATTCAAACAAGTAAAAGGCAGCAAAATGGAGAAAACAGGTCATGAGTTTTAGAATTAGAAAGACCTGAGTTGGAGTGCAGCTCTATCCTTACTTAAATTTTGAGAATAAGTTTGCTCAACCATAAAATAAGACCAGCTCTCTCTATCTCACATAATTGCAAGTGCACCTAGCCCAAAATGTTATACTTACTATACACTCAACAAATGTTATTTCCCCTTCTCTTAGACAGAAATTATCAGAAAAAAAGATAAAATGTAATGCTCAAGAAATTAGTCTCTTTTTTATTTAGAACTCGTCTTATGGCTCCAGAAACACAGCTGTTTGAAACAAGTCAAAGAAATTCTTCTGATTTTAAAAAAGATATTTGCTTATGTATAGTTCTGCAATAGACTGGCTGCATCTGCAAGGCTAGAAAGACTAATTAGGAAGTGCAATAGTGAAGAACATTAAAAATGTTTGGGTTCAAAAGACAGCAGTGTCTTCTGTGGAAATAGCGGCTCATTTTCTATTCCTCTTTAGTCCACCATCTTCATGAGCTTCTAGAAACAGATAAATATAACAGATCTCATTGGATCTGCGTTGGTAGGAATACCATTGTGGATAGCCCTTTTTAAATTATTATTTCAACAACTTTACATATCATAAATATGCACGTTGTATGTGTACAAATCAATGACTTTTATAAATTTATGGAGTTGTGTGACCATCATCACAATTTTGTTTTAGAACATTTCGATCGTTGCAAAAAGTTCCCTTGAGTCTGATAGCAATAGCCACTTCCAACACTCCTCTCCCAGCCACAGGCAGGAAATTTATGTCTCTGAGTTTACCCTTTCTGGGCACTTCACATACATTAAATCACACAGTTTACAGTTTTGGTGTCTGGCTCCTTTCCCTTACCAGTATTTTTTAGGTTTATCCATTTTGTAACATGTATCAGAAGTTTGCTATTTTTATTATTAAGAAGAATTCCATTGTTTAGATTGTGTATATTTGTTTATCCATTGGATTTTGCCTGGCTTTTCTTAATATTTGCATACATGTTTTAGTTTGGACATACGATATTTTTGTATGGCATCCTAGAAGTGGAACTGCTGAGTTACATGGTAAGTTTCTTAACTATTTAAGAAACTGCCAAATAGTTTTCCAAGGTGAAGGTACCATGTTGCATTCTCACCAGCAGTGTGTAAGGATTCCACTTTCTCCATGTCATTGTCAACACTTGGTAATGTCTGTCTTTTGGGGTGAGTGTGGATGATATCTCATGGTTATTTTTAGCTTGCATTTTCCTCATGACTTATGATAATGAGCATTTTTTTAGGTTTATAAGCAAAGCATACGTATTCTTCGGTGAAATATGTATTAAGAAATTTTGCCCATATTTATTTGGGTTGTTTGTCCTCATAGAGAGTTGTAAGAGTTCTTTATATATTTGGATGCGTCTTTTATAAGATACATGGCATGCATATATTTCCTTCTAATCTGTGTTTTGTCTTTTTATTTTCTTAAAGGTGTATTTTAATGAAAAGTTTTAACATTTTAATGGAATTCAATTTATTGATTTTGTTTGTTTGTGAACCTTGCTGTTCTTGATAATGTATTAAGAACTATCCCAAGGTCAAAATGTTTTCTCTTGTGTTTTATACCAGAAGCTTTAAACATTCAGGTCAGTGACCTGTTTTGTGCTGTTTTTTGTATATGGTATGAGGCTGAGATCCAGGTTCATTTTTTTGAAGCACTAATGGATATCTAATTGTACAAGCACCTTTTGTTAAAAAAATGTCCCCCATTGAATTGCCTTGGTATCTTTGTCAAAAATCAATCTACCATTAATACGAGAATTTATTTGTAGATTCTCAATTCTGTACTGTTTGAATATACGCCTAACTGTTACACTCCTTTGCTTACTATATAGCTTTATATTACGTTTTGAAATCTGGTAGTGGAAGTCCTCCAACTTTTTTTTTCAAAATTGTTTTGGCTCTTCTTGATCCTTTTAACTTCCATATTTTTTTAGTACCAACTTACTGGGATTATGATAGAGGTTGCATTGAAATTATAGATCAATTTGGAGGGAATTGCTCTCTTACCAACATGAATCTTCTAATTCATGAACATGTAATACCTCTTCATTTACTGAGATATCCTTTCATTTTTTTCAGTAACGTTTTATAGTTTTCAGTGTACAAAACTAGCATTTCATTTGCTAAATGTCTCCAAAATTATTTTATTCTTCTTGATGCTATTGAGAATGCAGTTGTTTTCTTAATTTCAATTTTGGACTATTCATTGCCATTTTATAGAAATACATGTGATTTTTGTATATTGACCTTTTGGCTTATAATCTTGCTAGTGTTTTTAGTTCTAATAGTTTTTTGTGGAGTTCTTAGGATTTTCTACATGCAAGATTATGTTATCTGCAAGTAAAGACAGTTTTACTTGTTCCATTCCAATAGGGATAAGTTTCATTTTTGTCCTTATTGCAATTGCTAAAAGTGTGGTACAATATTGAACAGAGTAGTGAGAGCAGACATCCCTGCTTTGTTCCTAAAGAACATTAGTGACTCGTTGTGACAACAATGCAGGAACTGTACCACCTGCCATAGAATTCCTTCGTCTCTTCCCATTTAATACTCACTGGAAGGAGTTTTATTGGCCTAAAATTTTAAAAATCTGAGCAGAAGTATTTAAGAACAGCTTTAAAAGCAAACAATAGCTAGTCAGACTTTCCGCTTCCTTTTGTGAATCAATGGAGATCTCAAATCCTGGCAATATGAATAGGCATTGAGTGAATTATGTTTTCATTTTTGGAAGAGGATAGGGAGTTTACATACATGCATACATACGTATATACACAGCAGATAAACCCTCATACTCACTATGGTTTATATTTCAATAATTTTTTTAATGGAAATGATTACATTTGTGATAATTGCCTTATTTACATAGTTTGGTCAGTCCATTATGTTGTCCCAATATGCAACCAAAGAAATTATGTATGCAGAATCCTAAGAAAGCAAATGAAAATCTTAAATATGTTAAAAAGATATGAAAATAATTATACTGTTTACTTTGCACTTGCATATTTTCTGTTCACTTTTGAAATTGAAAGTATAACCATTTCCACCAAATACTGATATCATTCTCCTCCTTTTTTTCTTACTTATGAGTGTTTACAGAGAAAATCCACAAACTTAGAGGTGACTTAGATAGATATGTGTATTCAGACTTTAGATGGAACCTTCTAGGTGGTAAGAATAGTTCTATATATCTTACCCAGTATTTCTCAAAGATATGATCAGCAAATTAGTTTAAAAAAATACCCCCATGTTCCATAGAATATGTTCCATAGTCAATAAAAATACTGAAACAAAAATTTAGCAACCTTTTTTTTTTTTTTTGCGGTACGCAGGCGTCTCACTGCTGTGGCCTCTCCCATTGCGGAGCACAGGCTCCGGATGCGCAGGTTCAGCGGCCATGGCTCACGGGTCCAGCCGCTCCGCGGCATGTGGGTTCTTCCCGGACCGAGGCACGAACCCGTGTCCCCTGCATCGGCAGGCGGACTCTCAACCACTGAGCCACCAGGGAAGCCATAGCTACCTTTTTTAACTGTTACATTTACTTGAAAATTTTTCAAATAATATAGGATTACAGAAAGTAGAGTTATGATAAACAAAGACCTATCTTTCACTTGCCCACTGTAAAAAAATAAATAGTTCATATTGAATATAGATTCAACCTTAACCTAGCTATGAGGCAGATACGGGAAGAGCCTGTGGCGACCACTCTGCTTCGAAAAATTTGCAAGACACTTGAAGAAGTGGAGCTAATACATAGGAAGCAATGAATACATGAGACTATCTAATGAAAATTAAAATATGGCACAAACCACGGGTACATGTTTGTACACGTACAATTTTTGCACTGCATATCTTCATTTGCTCAAAGAATTTTATCAATGGGATGTAGAGAACACATCTTTCCCCTTTTTCTCATGAAGATTTTCATTTCTTTTTCCTCTTTTAGAGATCTATAAGGGAAACCTCCCATCTGGCTTTCAGCTACCAGTAGCTAAATGGCTAAATGCATGTATCATTTTCAACTGTGTTCTTTGTATGTATACGTAAAATGAGCGTGTGTGGGTGTGTGTGTGTGGGTGTGTGTGTTGTGTATGTGTAGATAGCTGGATGGATGGATGGATGGATAGACAGATAGATAGAGCTATCGATCCTCAGTAAATTATGGTAGTAGTGAAAAATATAAAGATGAAAATAAAAGCCATCGTAATTTGACAACTTATATTCTCTTTCCTTTTTATCTTGTTTATACCCATGTACACACACCGTAAAAGTTAGGAGTATATTGTAAAGTAGTTTACATATGTATTTTTAATATAGTGTAAATTGCCTAACAAAGACATTTACCTGTTACATCAAAAGTTCTTCGTAAACAAATTTAATTACTTGTTTTTATCATGTTTGTAGATATTTAATCATCTACATCAACCATTCCTCAATTGTTGGACATTTGTCCTTCCCCTTTTCAGGATTATAAACGATACCACAATACTGCAGTGAAAAAATGCTGCCATGATATTCATTATTTCCTTAAAATATATAGGCCACATGGGGGTTCTACTTAGGAAAAGCGTAAACAACCAGCTGTGGAAGGCCAACATTTTAGTATCAAAAGGTTGGACTTCCCCTGGTTCTTGAAGGAAGATATGATTGACTTGGTTGAATAATTTCCTCGACTTGGAGTAAACTCAAACCCAGCTGCTCAGGGATAAGCAGAAATTGTACTTGATCCCCTTGATAAAGGGGGCGGTTTGGCTAGGGGTCCTTATATCCACCAGAGTAGGGAGGGGATCTTATGGTTAGACCATTTAAGACCCTGCTAATCTGAGCAGTTCATGAGGCAGCACATAATACTGAGTCTTAATTTTAGGCCTTAGACCGTAATTAGTGCTGTTTTTTTCTTTTCAATGACTTTATCATTGCAGGAAGACAGATTATTTTTGTTTGGGTTTTTCTTTATTTTTTTTTCCATTTTGTTTTGATAGAACACAGAGTACATAAAAGGAACCAAAGTTAGGGCCAGATCATGGTGGACCAGACAAGTAAAGAATCTGAATTTAATTTGATAGGTGGTATGGGTATCATTGAAATCATTGAAGCATGATTTTGTCTTGTTTGCTTCAAAGCTGAATTCTGAAAGAAACTTAACCATAATCAAATAAGTTGCACCAGGTGATCAAATAAAAATGTTTGATCACTTTTATTTGAGACTGCACTGCTGTCCTCACATGTGGTATATAAAATAAAAGGGAACTGAGGCAAAAATGTGGTGAACTCTGCTCCATGCAGTTGATATAAATTATAGCTGACATACACTTAACATGCCTCCGATGTTATTTACATGAACACTTCACGAGAAAACTTTTTTTTAAGGCCAAGCCTTAGAAAGTTAAAACAATTTTGTCATATCTTCTGTTTCTTGTGGGACATGAAGAAAAAGTGTCACTGTCCATTTGGGAACATGTGTGTTCCATAGTAACTGCTGCAAGTTCTGGGAAACTGAACAGATTCTGCCAAGGTGCCTTGGCCCCCAAATTTCTCCCTCCCCATTCAGGATGGCTTTTCCTCTTTCATTCTTAGCAACGGTCCAAATTATGTATGACATAATTTCTTGCAAGCCTCTCAAATTATTTTTAGGAATAAACAAAGTATACAACTATAGAAATAAAATACTATTTGGACTGAATCTCTTCTAAAATCACAGTTTCTTCCTGGTACATCTTAGTGAAAGCTTGTGTGCATTTCCTTAGTGACAAAGGAAGTATCTAGTGTCAGGACTAGTTCCTCATTCACATCATCACTTCTCCTGACATCTGTCAAGATAAATATTGCTTGTGGAAGTGTGTTCCTGCTAAGGAAGTGACATTATAGGCTATGCTTCTAACTGGAGATAGAGGAACGTATTTTTCTGTTTTTCTTAATAAAGCAAAATTAAAGGAAGTAATAATTGATTCTGTGAGGATACGGTGAAGACATTCAAGATATTTAACCTACAGGTTAAGGAGAATAAATTGGTGATGCTAATGTTAAATATAAGGGTATAAATGTAAAATGTATATGAATGGGCCATGGAAAGTAGGTAATAAGAAATGAGATTAAGTTAAAGGAGAAAGGATTTATACTGATCTTCTAGAATATTTTCTTGACAATTAGAGCGATGAGCAAAGTTATATAGAAAGAACAAGGACGTGGGACTCAAGAAGATAATGGGCTCTAATATTAGCTTTTTTACTTGCTAGCCAACCTAGGCAAGTTTCTAACCTTCCTTAGTCTCAGCTGCTTTGTCCTGAAATGGTATGGATAGTAACTAACATGAAAAGTTATAGAGATGATTAAAAAACACAGGAATTAGTATAAGACAAATAGGAGAAACTCTAGAAATGTTAGTTACTTTCTTTTTCCTTCTATCCCTGAAGATGATAGTGAAGAGATTAGGAACAAATAATATATTAAATATAAAATAATATTGGCACAAGGTAGAGACACCAAATAGAATTCATTGGTTTCAAGTCATATATTTTGAGACATCTGACAACTAAAAGTTCAATAAATCTGATGTAGTAGAAAACTAGATGAAAATAAATAAAAGCAGCTCACTTTTTGTTTAAAGCACAATTTCAGTGGAATGTTTATTCTTAGCCTGGTCACCTAACAACATATAACGTTTCTTCTCCATTACAGATAGTAGTAACAGTTTTTTTAAATAGGGTAACGAATATAACCAAATTAATTTTATTAAATAACTCTTTAGTGAAAAATATTCCCTGACATATACTGGACAGTAGAAGCTGTTGAACTTCATTGAATACCTCCTTCACCAAAAGCAAATTGATTTCGATGAGAGCAGGTTTAGCCTGTAGCACAAAAATAATACGGACACCTAGATTTTATTTACAGTATCCCTAAAGTGACTCAGCAAATTCAGAACCCTTCTCTCCAAATCAGTTTCTCAACTACTCCCCCAAATAGTGGTAATTATAATATTATTATGGTACCAGGCCTGTATATACTTTCTTCTATATAGATTTGTATACTAAGATATGTAAGTATTAACTACTTATTCATTTAACAGATATGTATATGCCATTCATCTTTTTAACACAAATGGTAAAACACAAAAATGATAAAATCTGTAATACTTAAAAAGTAACACTTTCATCTTTGTAATGTCTGATAAAGATATAAACAAGTCATAGACATTTATGCATCAATAGAAAAATGGAAATTATATTGATAAAATGAGCACAGTCTGTCCCAACTGATCAGTTACAGCTTCAGATTAAATGGTACAGTATAATCTGCAAACGGCCTAAGCCAGAAATGTTTCCTCTCCTCATTACTGACTGAGAGATACTGACTCCCCAGCATTTTTTATATCTTGGTAGTTTCTCCTTTTAATGGCCTGATTGTGATGTCTCTCATCACTCTCCCCTCTGCAACTGAATGAGAAAGGGAAGGGCTGGTTATGCTGCTCCCAAAACCACCCTTTCTGATTCCAAACCAGGTTCCCTCGCCCTAACCCAACAGGAGACTCATCACTAAGCCACTTATTTATTTGGACTAAGAGTTTGGGCTCCGCTTTAGCATTGCCATATATTAGGTGTTGTCTTGAGCACTTAACCTCACAAAACTTTATTTTATTTGTGTAAAATAGAGGGTTTCTTGTTTGTTCTTTTACTTTTAAGATTCATTGAGTTAATATACTTTTACAGACATTTTCTAAGAACAGAATACAATGCGAATTTATTATTTTTAACATCACTGTCACTGATGCATCAGCCCCGCTTGGGGAAAATTAGGCATTTCAATTTTCATCCATTCATTATTCATTCAGTTATATATTTAGTGCAGCCTAGATGCCATGTACTTGCTACATATATTATACCATAACCCCAGCATTGCAGAACTGATACACAAATCTCTTCCTCTTCATTTATGAAGGGCAAAATGTTATCTATTCATGGCCTATTTTCCCTTTATCTCCTTGTTTTTTTTTCTTACAGTGCCCTCTAAGTCCATCCTCTATAGCTGCTCAATCACTGTGGTAGCTACTATAAACAAAATGTTCCACAGGTTTTGCTACCAAGATAAGGTTCCTATATATTTTGTGCAGAGAATACAATTTTCATCTTCGTATTAATTTTCTATTGATGCATAACAAGTTACCACAAGTTTAATGGCTTAAAACAACACACATTTAGTATCTCACAGTTTTCATGGTTCAAGAAATTAAGCATGGACTGGGTGCCCTGGTAAGGATCCCACAAAGCTGCAATCTATGTGTTGGCCAGGCTGTATTTTGTTCTAGAGCTTGGGGATCTTCTTGCAGGGTCACGAGATTGTTGGCAGAATTCAGTTCCTCCAAGTTGTGGCACTAAATTCCCCATTTTCTGGCAGGCTGTCAGCTGCGGACCACTCTCAGCATCTGCGGGGCCCACTCAGTCCCCCTCACACATCCCAGTTTACTTTTCTCAAGGCCAGCAGAAGATTCATTCTAGTCTGCTGAGATGGAGTCTTACATAGTATAATCATGGTGGTGACTATCACATCACCTTTGTCAGGTCCTATTGGTTAAAAACAAGTCACAGGTACATGGACTCAAAGAGTGTGGTTTATACAGAAATAATTCACTGCGAGTCAATAGTGTATGTCTGCACAATCTATTATGTTCAGAAGTACAAAAGGAACAGTTAATACTCTATTTTGAATTAGGATATTATTTTTCTTCCTACTATCTTTTGTTTAAGTAAAACTATCATTTGGGAAAGCACATCATAGCTTTACCCTAAAATAAGTGTAAACTATTTTCTTTCCGGTGACATCATAGGGTTACATAAGCATCTCCCAGTACAATGTTTTTCTTTAACACATGTAGTAGATGACCCTACCCCAAGTCCTGGCTGCCATCAATGAGATCAGCATCTAAACAAGTCAGTATTAAAGCCATATCTATAAATTGACCCTATTTTCTCACTTCATAGCATCCACTTTCATATCAAAGAATCAGTTCATTTTGGACCCTAAGTACTGCTAAATGGAATAATTTTTTATTTAGATATAGTTGACATATAATATTATATTACTTTCAGGTATACCTCATAATGATTCAGTATTTGTATATATTGGGAAATAATCATCACGCTAATTCTATTAACATCCATCACCAAACACAGTTACAAATTTTTTTTTCTTGTGATAAAAGCTTTTAAGATCTACTCTCTCAGCAACTTTCAAACATGTAATATTGTGTTATTAATATAGTCACCATGCTGTACATTACATCCCCATGACTTAATTTATTTTATAGCTAGATATTTGTACTTTTAACCCCCTTCACTTATTTTGCATGCCCTCCCACCCCCTGCCTCTGGCAACTGCCATCTGTTCTCTGTATCTCTGAGTTTGATTGTTTTGTTTTTTTGGTTTTCTGTTTGTTTTAAGATTCCACATATAAGTAATGCCATGTAGTATTTGTCTTTCTCTGTCCGACTTACTTAGTACAGTGCCCTCTAAGTCCATCCATGTTGTTGCAAATGGCAAGATTTCCTTCTTTCTTATGGCTGAATAATATTCCATTGTGTATATATACCACATAGTCTTTATCCATTCATCTATAAATAGACAAGATATAGTTTGCTTCCATATCTTGGCTGTTGTAAATAATGCTGAAGTGAACACGGGGGTGCATGTGTCTATTCAAGTTAGTGTTTTCATTTTCTTCAGATAAATACCCAGAAATGGAGTTGCTGTATCATATTTAATTTTTAATTTTATGAGGAACCTCCATACTGTTTTCCATGATGGCTGCACCAATTTACATTTCCACCAACCGTGCACAAGGGTTCCCTTTTCTCCACACCCTCACCAGCACTTGTTATTTCTTGTCTTTGACGATAGCCAGTGTAACAGGTGTGAGGTGAAATCTCATTGTGAGTTACATTTCCCTTATGATTAGTGATTTTGAGCACCTTTTCATGTACCTGTTGACCATCTGTATGTCCTCTTTGGAAAAATGTCTGTTCAGATCTTCTGCCCATTTTTCAATCAGATTGTTTTTATTTTTGTTATTGAATTGTATGCATTCTTTATATATTTTGCATATTAACCCCTTACCAACTGTATGATTTGCAAATATTTTCTCCCATTCAGTAGGTTGCTTTTTCATTTCATTGATGGTTTCCTTTGCTGTACAGATGCCTTTTAGTCTGATGTAGTCCCATTTATTTATTTTTGATTTTGGTTGCCTTTTGCTTTTGGTGTCAGTCCAAAAAATCATTGCCAAGGTCAGTATCAAGAAGCTTACCACATGTGTTTTCTTCCAAGAATTTTATGGTTTCATTCAACTCTCTGATCCATTTTGAGTTAATTTTTATGTATGGTGTAAGATAATGGTCCAATTTCATTCTTTTGTGTGTAGCTGTCCAGCTTCCCCAACACCATTCACTGAAGAGCCTGTCCTTTCCCCATTGTGTATTCTTGGCTCCTTTGTTGTAATTCACCATGTTTGTCTGGGTTTATTTCTGGGCTCTCTCTTCTGTTCCATTAGTCTATGTCTGTTCTTATGCCAATGCCATACTGTTTCAATTACTATAGCTTTGTAATATTGCTTGAAAATTAGCATGATGCTTCCAGGGAATAAATTTATTTTAATTGCCTTTTATAGGAGTATCGTGCAAACCCCTCAGATTTTGTCTTTATGCTTGTAGCTTTGCAATTGACTTATATAAGCTAAAATAAAGAAAAAAATCCTTATCTTATTGTGTGAATGAAATGTGCATTTATGATGTGGAAGTCCTGAGAACTACTCTTCATGAGAATTATTTCTGAAGCATTTCAGGAAGAGGAAATCCTATGCCCTTTTAGTAAAAATACTTTATCAGTACATACATCATCTGCCATTTGAAAGATGTTGCTCAACAAATCCAAAATACCAGTGTCTTTTGATGTATATCCATGACTTATCTTCCTTATTTCCCATGGCAATGGCCATTTCAGTCTTATGGCAGGCCAATTTGGACCCATCTCATCCAGTATGATGTAAGTGTGAATACCATTTTATACATGCTATGAATCCCATGCAACAGTTTTGCCTTAACATTATTCAAACTACAATAGAAAAGACAAGTGGTGAACTTTTGTTCGTGGAAATGTGAAATACGATGTTCACTTCAAATTCTTCATGTATGTTTACATATTTAAGACTAGGAAAAAGGATGTTATACAGCAGTTGGCTGGATTAGAAAAAGTTAATGGGAATAGATGAGTTTGTAATTTGCATGCCCAGACTTAGAGTTGGATTGTATTTGGCATGAACGTGGTGTTGCCATTTTGATGTTTCTGGAAACAGTCAAGTAGGGATTGCTAATAAGGCAATTGATATACTTTGTTATATTTGTAGAAATGTTTTTCTTATAGTGAGCGAAAGTAAGTAAAGTTAAAAAACAAATAGTGAAATATTCTTTAGGTCTTCGTATTCAAGTATTAATGAATTAATGTACCATTTGATAAGACATGCAAAGGAAATGATTATGGACTTCTAATATAATTTGGTTTATTTTCCTAAATATTTACTTGGATAATTGATAACATTAGTCGGTGCAAGAGTGTAAAACTATATTTTCACAGCCTTATGCAGGAATATAATTAACAAGAACTATAAAAATAGATTTAATTGAACTATCCTTTGGAGACTTTTTCATTATCCTTAGTACTTCATTAGCATTAATATGTATAGAGACAATCTTCTTCTTCAGCCCAACTAATGACATGACTAACCTATGCAGTGTATCTTCTTTCTGTAATAACTTTATTATGAATAATAAACTCTATTGATTTAAAGACTACTATTCATAAGATAGTATGTTCACTGATAAAAATTTTGCTTTTCCTTGATGCTTAGATGTAGAACATGATAGTATTGAAATGAGACAAGTATTTTAGTTTTGTCCACACTTAATGCTCTAATTATAACATCATAATATTTTCATGTTATTTTAATAATAGAAATGACATTTTTGTAAGACTTTAAAATATCAGAGCTTTTAATGTAACATGTTAATAAACATGTAAAATTAAAGTAGATTTAAACTGCAAATTTAAATGCAAATGTGAAGATTTTTCCTTAGTATGCTCATGTTTATTTTATGCACAGCTTATTTTTTAATTTTTTTATTTCAGCTTTGTCAAGGTATAATGGACTTATAAAATTATAAGATATTTAAAGTGTACATCGTGGTGATTTGATTTATGAATACATTGTGTATGAGACTAAGTTCTACTTTCTTGGCAGATTTAAGATTCCATGCTTTCACTGCAGGGGGCGTGGGTTCAATCCCTGGTCAGAAAACTAAGATCCCGCGTGCTGCGCGGTGTGGCCAATAAATAAATAAATAAGAAATAAAATACAGCGTTAGCAACTATAGTCACCAGTCAGACCTTTTCCAACTTATAGCTAAAACTGTATACCCTTTTACCTATTTCCCCCATCTCCAACCTCTGGCAACCACTCTCTATGAGTTTGACTTTTTTTCCCCACATATAAGTGATACCATGCAGTATTTGTCCTTCTCTGTCTGGCTTATATCCCTGAGCATAATGCCCTCAGGGTCCATGCATGTTGTCCCAAAGGGCAGGATTTCCTTCTTTTGCATGGCTGAACAGTATTCTATTGTATATATGTACCACATCTTTTTCCAGTCATCCATCAATGGATACTTATATTGTTTCCATTTCTTGGCTACTGTGAGTATTGCTGTAGTGAACGTGGGAGTACAGATATCTCTTCAATATCCTGTTTTCATTTCCTTCAGATATATACCTAGAAGTGGGATACATGGATCATTTGGTAGTTCTTTTTTTAATTTTTTGAGAAACTACCTTACTGTTTTTCATAGTGGCTGTACCAATTTACATTCGCACTAACAATGCACAAAACTGTTTTTCATAGTGGCTGTACCAATTTACATTCGCACTAACAATGCACAAAACTGTTTTTCATAGTGGCTGTACCAATTTACATTCCCACTAACAATGCACAAAACTGTTTTTCATAGTGGCTGTACCAATTTACATTCCCACTAACAATGCACAAGGGTTCACTTTTCTCCACATCCTCGCCAATGCTTGTTGTTTTTTCTTGGTAAAAGCCATTCTAACAGGTGTGTAGTCACATCTCACTGTGGCTTTGATTTGTATTTCCCTGATAGTGATTTTGAACACCTTTACGTGTACCTGTTGGCCATTTGTATGTCTTCTTTGGAAAAATGTCTATACCTTTCCTCTGCCCATTTTTTCAATCAGACTGTTTATTTTTTTTTGTTATTGAATTGTATGAATTCTCTATATAGTAATATACATTTTCATATCAACACCTTATCAGAAATATATTTGCAAATATTTTCTCCTCTTCCAAAGGTTGCCTTTTCATTTTGATGGTATCCTTTAAGTCCCTTAATCTACCTTCATTCTTTTTCATGCTTTTTTCTTTTTACTCCTCTACTTGGATGGATTCCACTGCCCTGTCAGATTCACTGATCCTTTCTTTCAGTTCTCTAGTCTGCTGTTGAACTGGCCTACGAACTTTGCAGTTCAGTTACTGTATTCTTCAGCTCTGTAATTTCTGTTTGGTATGTCCTTATATTTTCTGTTTGTTGAAATTTACGCTTTGTTCAGGCATTGTTCTCCTACCTTGGTGAGCATCTTTATGACCATTATTTTAAACTTTTTATAAGTAAATAACCTATCTCTATTTCATTAAGATCTGTTTCTAGACTTTTATCTTGTTCTTTTATTTGGAACATATTCCTCTGTTTCTTCATTTTCCTTGACTCTCTGTTGGTTTCTGCACACTGGATAAAACAGCCACCTCTCCCAATCTTGATGGAGTGGTCTCATGTAGGAGATAAACATTATCATTCCGCCTAGCCCAAACTCTTGATTGTCTATCAAACCTATGTGATTGTACAAGCTGCCTTCTTTGTTCTCAACAGCTCCCAGTAGTTGAGGGTATGCCAGGACCTGTTTTGTTGTGGGTATTTTCTCATTCACCCCACGTGTAGGACTTGCTCAGCTAGTTTCTGGATTGTTTCCAGTGGGAATTGCTCCATGTATAGCTGTATATTTCAATGTATCCATGAGACAAGGTGAGTTCAGGAGCCTCCTATGCTGCCATCCTGGACCAGAACTTTAGAACTGACTACATAATAGTATACTGATCCCATAATTATAAAATACATACACTTGAAAACACCAATGCATTTATTTATTTATTTATTTATTTTAAACATCTTTATTGGAGTATAATTGCTTTACAATGGTGTGTTAGTTTCTGCTTTATAACAAAGTGAATCAGTTATACATATATATATGTTCCCATATCTCTTCCCTCTTGCGTCTCCCTCCCTCCCACCCTCCCTATCCCACCCCTCTAGGTGGTCACAAACCACCGAGCTGATCTCCCTGTGATATGCGGCTGCTTCCCATTAGCTATCTATTTTACGTTTGGTAAACGTAAAAGCACTCTCTCACTTTGTCACAGCTTATCCTTCCCCCTCCCCATCTCCTCAAGTCCATTCTCTAGTAGGTCTATGTCTTTATTCCCGTCTTGCCCCTAGTAGGTAAGTCAGGAAGAGAAAAACAAATACCGTATGCTAACACATATATATGGATTCTAAGAAAAAAAAAAGGTCAATGCATTTAAATCCTAAGGTTCATCCTAAGGTTATCAAGATACAGTAATACATTTTCTTAGGGATTTTGTTACTTTTATGATAGAACTTCTCTTTTTTATAAATATTTCCTATATATTTTAATGGATTTCAGAAATTCAGATTTCCCTGCGAGACTTCCTTAACCACATTTATGCTTATATGGTGTGAAGTTACTCTAACTTTTTGTGATCTCTTTTCCTAAAGCTCCTATGTTCATTATAGTAACTGTTGGCCTCTCTACTCTGCCATACTGTGAACTCAAGAGCAAGACCAGTGCATTTTCATGGCATCTAACTGAGGAAGCATTTTAGCAATGTTTCTAGATGGACTAGAAGCAGAGAAGAAAATAAGTTTATGTTGATAAAAATTTGTAAAAGTTGAAAACAAGGATAATATAAATACCAGTTATCAAGGAACATTTAGATTTAAGCATTTCAGTTAAAAATTAATGTTGCTTCTTGAGTTTATCAACTCTTTTATTGGCATTCTGCTTTTTAGATTTGAGCTGAGGTGTTTTATCTTTATAGAAGTGTCTTTATTCATTTTATCTGCATTCAATACATAAAATATCAAAGTTTCCACGGTGGTGCAGTGGTTGAGAGTCCGCCTGCCAATGCAGGGGACGGGGGTTCGTGCCCCGGTCCAGGAGGATCCCACGTGCCGCGGAGCGGCTAGGCCTGTGAGCCATGGCCGCTGAGCCTGTGCGTCTGGAGCCTGTGCTCCACAATGGGAGAGGCCACAACAGTGAGAGGCCCACGTACCTCAAAAAAAAAAAAAACAACTATATAAGCGTTAAATCAAAATGTCCAGATTTAAATTCTTAGAAATTGTGTAAGTTAAATTTGTACTTGTGACATCCAAAGTAGGATACAAGCAACTATTGTAAAATAAACAAAAATGTTACCTTTCCTGGGTTGTTATTTTCTACCTTGCTTTTTCTTTCACAGATTTTTAATATTTCTATGGTACTTTACTGTATACGTGAAAAACAGTGGGAGCCACCATAGCAACATCAACAAGAGGAAAAGTAATTGTTGAAAATTTACTATATGCCTGAGTAGTTTCTATATACAGTTGACCCTTGAACAACAAGAGTTTGAACTGCATAGGTCCACTTATATGCAGATTTTTTCAATAGTAAATACTGCAGTACTATCCAATCCATGGTTGGTTGAATCCAGGGTTATGGAACCGAGTATACAGACGAACCTTGTCTACGGAAGACTGCTATAAGTTATATGAGGATTTTCGTCTGCACAGAGGGTCAGCACCCCTAATCCCCATGTTGTTCAGTGGTCAACTGTATATCAAATATCATTTCTCATAGTATTTTCATGGCTATATATTACTCCCATTTTACTAAAGACACTGAAGCTTATAAAGTATATTTAGAAAGTTTTGAATTCACTAGCATGAAACTGTATTTTACAAAATTAAATAATTATTGTGTCATGCTACTTTATGAAGATAGATAAGATTGTAATTTCCTATCACACATCCTATACTACAGGGTTTTGGAATGTACTCAGTCACTAAAAATCAAATGACACGAAGGACCCAGCTACTTAATCCTCAAGACAATGTCATCTACAGAATGAAACTATAATCAAATTTTTAAAAATAGTCACATGTTAATTAATAGATTTTGAAGTTCTACTTTTCAGCTATACCTTTACAAGGTATAACAATTCTCTTTGTAGATTCTAAGCGTATGGCTGCACCATATATTGTATAGTGCTGAAATTATTTTTATGAGCTACATTTATATTCTAATTTTTAAGCTTAAAAAGAAATAAGTGGGACTTCCCTGGTGGCGCAGTGGTTAAGACTCTGCGCTCCCAATGCAGGAGGCCAGGGTTCGAGCCCTGCTCAGAGAACTAGATCCCACGTGAATACTGCAACTAAGAGTTCGCATGCCACAACTAAGGAGCTGGTGAGCTGCAACTAAGGAGCCCACTAGCTGCAACAAAGGAGCTGGCAAGCCACAACTAAGGAGCTCTTGAGCTGCAACTAAGAAGCCCACCTGCTGCAACTAAGGAGCCCATGTGCCACAACTAAGGAGCTGGCAAGCCACCACTAAGGAGCCCGCCTGCCGCAACTAAGACCTGGCAAAACCAAATAAATAAAATAAGTAAAATTTAAAAATTAAAAAAAGAAAGAAGTAAGACCCATGCCACAAGCACTCTATATACTCCACTATAGTCTAGCATAAATTATGATAGATTTTGATATAAGGCAAGGTCTTGAAACTATGGCTTTACACTAAGGAAATCTCATGAATCATTTTTTGGGATCTCAGACTGACCATGTCTTAAAATTGATATGGTTATACTGACTACTTAGAAATTCAGTATCTGTGTGGGTTTTATGAGATCTTTAATAAGTGAGGAACTACAACTTGTGAGTGATTCAACCATGGAAAGTGAAACCAAACCTTAGATTAAGAATCTAGTTTTATTTTTTTGGATAAATTCCATGGAATAACCCTTTAAATATGACCAACTATTTTTAAGTCCTCATTTTGTAATTTCTAAAATGTCTTAGTACACTAAAAAAAGAAAAAAACTAGGCTAACCTAATTGAATGAAGAGTGGCTAATAACTTTTCTTCGTCTTCTACCCTTTATTAGTATCTATCTGATGTCTTACTGTAGAATCAGTCCTGGTGAATCTTTAAAGGCTAATGTCTAAGAAATCAACCATCTCTATCCAGGCTTAGTTGAGACTAAAAATCATATAGTAGATGATAGTCTTCATTCATCCAGTTATGTTCAGCTTGTATCATCAATTAATCTCTACAAAGAACAGTAACAGTGAACCAAGAAACTTGTGACAGAAAAGGTCCACAAGTGGGGCCAGAGAGAGCTAGTATCTTACTTAACTCTGACCCTTGACAACCCCTTGTAGAAGAACACAGTTAATTTGTTTCACTTTTGTTTTTGTTTTGAGGCTAAATCATTTTTCAGAACACTTGCTCTACTGTAAAAGTAGGTCTGGGGGGTAAGGATGGAGGTGGGGGTACTAGGGAAAGAGAGGGAGAAGAGAGGGGAAAAACAAGGATGGAAAGATGGAAGGGAAGGGGGGGAAGAAAAGGAAAGACGAAATTCATTTGGAAGTATCACATCACCTAGAAATAAGAAACAGTATTTTTCCAAAATATATCCCTACTAGATAAATGAAGAAGGGTTCCATAATTCCGCTACTACTTGTTGAATGTTTGGACTGTGTTGATGCTGACTCCAGGGATGGTTTCTGAAGAGTTAAGTAGGAAGGGAACAGGATTTGGAAGAGAGCTGGCTTTTAATTTTGGAGATTTTGAAAGAGTTGAAAATGGCACTTCAATCACTGAATGGAATGAAGTTTATTTTAAAGAGATAATTGTGTCTTCAGTAAAGGAGAATTCTGCTTTCTTTTAGTGCTTTCATTTTAAAATCTTAACATTTGTAACAAAAATATATCTGGTGCTGTAAACACTAGCTAATTTTTAGATTATTTTTTTAAAAAGATAAAATATCAACAGTTTATTTCTGTCTCAGTTAGATTTCTCACAATAATCATTCTCCATCTTTCTTCCATGTGGCTAATTACAGAAAAATCTGTTCTGTGGAATAAGGAACAGTTTACTCAGTTGCTCATCAATCAAGAATGCTTTTATTGTCCCTGTACTAAGTGCCATTAATGCACAAACAGTATTAGTTTATGAGTTAAGGCTGAAATGTGAATAATAATTCATAAGTTATGATCGTGTTTTCACTTTATCAGTTGCAGTCATTTATATGTTTAGATTGTGTCTTCTCAATTTATGATAGCCATTAGTATCTTTTTGTAAGTTAAATGCTCCTTGATTTCATAAATGAATTACATGCTGTGGAATTTCTTATACTGGGAACATCCTCATACAAAATTTTTATAAAATATCTGATCAAAATGGACAGAGCCTTATTATATTACTGAATATGGCTAAAATAAAAATTATTTGTTAATATCAGATTAATCATTATAGATCCGACCAAGATCTCAGAAAGTTCTCTTTCCTATCAACTATTATTGAAATCAGAATATTGTTCTTTTGATATTGGTATCCAGTTCCAATATTCATATTGTAGTTAACTTCTAGATACCAGAACCCATTTTTTGTGCACCTTATAACTTGTGATAATTATTGTTTCTTCTTAACTTATTGCTAATAATTTGCTAATTTTTCAATACAGGTAATGGATTAGGAATTAGAATTGTGGGTGGTAAAGAAATCCCCGGACATAGCGGAGAAATTGGAGCTTATATCGCCAACATTCTTCCTGGGGGAAGTGCAGAACAGACAGGGAAACTTGTAGAAGGTAAGAATAAGGATTTCAGAGTAAATTAAAATGAATGTGCTCATATTAAATATATCTTAATTTGATATGAAAGTTTTCGCTTCTTTTACTGTCTAGGAAAAACTCTCCTTATGGTTAATTATGTTATTTTGGTAGAGTAATATAAAAGATGATATGTCCATAGCTGTATTCATTTTATTTTCAGTTGCATTGTCCTTTTTGGCAGTTGGATTGCTATGGGAATATCTTGTTTAAGAAACAGTAATTAGTCAAGATTTTTTACTGACTGGGGCAACATTATGTTTAAAAAAAACACATTGATTAAAAGGATTAGTGTTTCATAAACACCAGGAAAAATTATATTGAAATCAGAGCCATAAAAACATCACATGATTCAGTACATGGTAAAGTCAGGTCAGCAAACTATGGATGACCCACAAGCCAAATCCATCTGCTGCCTGTTTCTGTAAACATTGTTTCATTAGAACACAGCCAGGATTATTAATTTACATATTGAACACGGGTGTTTTCCCACTACAATAGCAGAACTGCATTCACAACAGAGACTGTATGGTCTACAAAGCCTAAAATATATATATTCTCTCTGACCCTTTCAAGAAAAAAAATTGCCAACTCCTGTGCTAGGTACTATTCTATTCACCTCATTACATCATAAAGTATTTTAAAGTAATGAACTTTACAGATGTGTCTTATGGGCCATAAAATGATGTTTCTTTCAGTAAAAGGTTACAGCTTGATTCTCAAGATACACAATAATTTTCAGTCATTAATTAGACGATGTGATCATTTGCATTTTCCAAAACCTAACATAGATATAGTTTACAAGTTTTCAGTTAGATTGCTTACCACGAATATATTTATCATAAAGCAGCCTCAGTCTATCCTTCTATTTTTATCCTAAATTAAATGTTATTTAGAAAGCATTTTTCTGTCGTTTCATCGTTTAATAAAATGTTGCCTGTTATTGTTTGAAACTGAATTATGTTAAGATTATTCCCTGTCATTGTCTTAAATTAAATATATTGGAACCTACTGAAAAAAATCCCTAGATATTTTGATAGACAATTCGAATAAACACAAATTTGAGGCAGTATTTATTCATCACAGTGTTCTGCTGGAAGCAGCTTGCCCAACTCACTAAGAGATGTTTTGAATATCTCTTCCCAACTTCACACTCAGTACCATCACATTGTTAGCTTGAATTGGCCATGGTGACAGTATTTACAACATGAAAATAGGCAAATGCTATGAATCAGGCCTTTTTTGTCCATTTATTTGCCTGTTGATTTTCAGAATGCCAGTTTACCAGGACATCACCACATATATAACTGAAAGCATATTATTGAAAATATTCTAATGGTATTCATACAACAAGGAAAATTGGAGGTTTAGCCACATAGCTAAATGAAGGAAAAGACTATATGAATCAAGAAATAACCATTATGAGCAAACACTGGGTCTCTGTGAATTTTCTATGACTATAATCCTATCATGCCTAATGCTACTCTGTTGGTATTGCAGTCTAGTTAAGATACAGGAATTGAGGCCTGTTTGTAAGGATGGGAGTGATATGATTGCTTTCTAATAGCATACTTCAGGAAGAAATGAATATGCTATTTTTATTTTAAGATAAAATTTGCAACAGTAACTTTGCCTGATATAGTTGACAAAGATACTCGAATAATTTAAAGATAAAATTTCATACCCTTCTTTGTCCTTACACCATGAAAATCAGCAAATGCTACAAATCAGGATGATTTTTATGTACAATTTCAGTGAAGCACTCTGTGATGAAGTGATGCTCTTTGCATTTGGCAACTTATATGACCATTTTTAAGTTCATGCACCTAAATTAATAATAGATATAATACAAACCCATTCAAGAAAGGAAACTGAAATGAACCTAAAATTACATCTGTGATTTTATAAACTCAGAGACTGCCATTAAAGTCATCATCATTTTTGGAAATAATAGTTTTGCAGTTTGTTTCATTGGGTAAAGTGGGAAATCATTAAAAGCTGTGTGCATGTGACTTAAGATTTTACTTTTATTAATTGTATTATTTATTAATTCTCCCAAAGTTTTGCCAAGTGCTAAGCCAGGCCTCTCTATGACTATAGATCCTCTGATTATTAGAGTCCAGTTGTTACATAACTCACACATATAATTTGTTATTTATGATTTCCAGATTTACTTTATTTTCTTTAAAACATAAATCTTTATTACAACTCTTGGTAGTATTTCTGTTAGACTCACGATGCTATCTTGACTGTCAATATCTAGATCCTGTTTTTGCCAGTACAACCCAGAATCTACAGTTGTCTACTGGGTTCTTCACCAGTCCAGAATCTCCCAGTCTTTGTGTTGGCTGTCTGGTGGAGAGAGGGTGAAGGGCACAAAACAGATGAGTTTTAAATTAGAAATTAAAATCTAAACTCAAAATAGCAAGTCCTACATGGAAATGTTTGCTGCCTGACACGTCTCTTTCTGATTCATTTGCACTTAAATGGTGAGTGAGTTTTGCTCTCAATCTTGGAAAATTTTACTGAAGCAGCTCAGTGGTTGCATTTCTCCGTTACACGGTAAACACAGGAAGTCAGGGTTTGATGTTTGCTAATTCGTTGAAAGTGGATGTGATTTTCCTTAGTCTGGGCCTCCTCCACAATCAGGAAAACTGCCTTAAAAGATTTGCCTTGGGGGCTTCCCTGGTGGCGCAGTGGTTGAGAGTCCGCCTGCCGATGCAGGGGACGCGGGTTCGTGCCCCGGTCCGGGAAGATCCCACATAACGCGGAGCGGCTGGGCCCGTGAGCCATGGCCGCTGAGCCTGCGTGTCCGAAGCCTGTGCTCCACAACGGGAGAGGCCACAGCAGTGAGAGGCCCGCGTACCGCAAAACAAAAACAAAAACAAAAACATTTGCCTTATAAGATTTCTCATCTATTGGGTTGTGCAACTCCACATCACACATCTTCTGTTCTGCCTTCCCCGACGGAAGTGGGGCAGAGGGAGCGTCTCAGCATTCACGGTTTGATGTATGCAGTTTAACAGTTAATTGAGCACTGACCTGTAATTTTCATTACAAGTGTTTGAGTGTACAAAAAAGCTGTAGAGAATAATATGGCAAACAACCATGTACTCACCATATTGTTTTAAGTCTTAACATTTTGCCTATTTGTTTCATATTTTTAGGAGAGATAAGTACCTATAAACCAATTAAAGCCTCCTGTAGTTACCTCTCCTCTCCCAAACCTCTCTTACTCGCCCAAAATAAACCACTAGACTTAATTTGAGATTACCCTTCACTTGCTTTTCTTTATAGTTTTATGTATGTATTCATAAATTTTATAAGGATTCATTTTGCTTGTTTATGAAATTTTATATAAATGATAGTTTACTGTACATGTATTTTTGCCACTTTTTTTAGTTCCAGAGTTTATGAGTTTTATCTAAAATGGTTTATCTAAAATAGCTACGTGTACACACATGTCGTTCTAGTTATTTATTTTCACTTCAGGACAGAATTCTATTACTGTATGTCTCTACTACAGTTTAATTTAAACATTCTCTGGTTATTTCGGTTATATATGAGTTTTTTTTTACTATTTCCAACAATGCTGTAATTAATTTTTTGAATTAGTCTCCTTTTGCACATGTACAGAAGTTTCTTCTATAATAAAAGTGCAAAAAAATTTAGAAGAAGTTCAATTCCTGGGTTATAGTGACTATCTTATTAAATAATATAGGAGAACGTTGTGTGGTTTCTTCAACAGTAGTTGATTTTTCCAAGTTGCTCTCCAAAGTGTTACGCTATTTTTACATTCATCCGTAGTAAATTAGTGTTCTTATACCTTTATATCCTTGTTCCTCTTTCTCAACATTTTCTTTTTCAAATGTAATGTGAAATGATAGGCCATTGTTTTCTTCGTTCACCTTACCTTCAGTCATGTTGAGTATGATAATATGTTACTAATCTTGTTAGCACTTGGGTTTTCCTCATCTGTGATTTGCTTTTTCTTTTGCTTATTCTTTATTTGGATTGTTTATGTCTTTTTTTTTTTTTTTTGTGGTACGCGGGCCTCTCACTGTTGTGGCCTCTCCCGCTGCGGAGCACAGGCTCCAGACGCGCAGGCTCAGCGGCCATGGCTCACGGGCCCAGCCGCTCCGCAGCATGCGGGATCCTCCCAGACCGGGGCATGAACCGGTGTCCCCTGCATCGGCAGGCGGACTCTCAACCACTGCGCCACCAGGGAAGCCCTGTTTATGTCTTTTAAATTGAATTTTAGAGAATCTTTATGTATTCTGGTTATAATCGTTTGTCAAGTATGTAGGCTGTAAATATCTTTTCCAAGTATGTAGGCTGTAAATATCTTTTCCCAGTATGTGGCTTGTTTTTTTAGTGTCTTTTTTTTTTTTTTAAAGTTGAAATTTTAACATAGTTGGCTTGTTTTGTTTCTATTAAGTTTTATAAATGTTCTATATTATTTAGGAAATTCTCCTTGCCCTGAAGTCTTCAAATATTAGCCTATATTTCCTTCTAAAAATTGTGAAATCGTACTCTTTATATAATGTCCTTATAGACACAGAATTAAGTTATTTTTAGTCTATCGTGCTCGGACTGGAAATTTTAGTTTTCTCCCCCATCAGTATGGATAATCAGTTGCCTGTGCACCATTTATTGAAGAGTGTATCGTTGCGCCCACTGATCTACAGTGCCCCATCTGTCATATATTGATTTTTTTGTACATGTGTGGGTCTTTTATGAGATGTTTGTTCTAGCTTGTCTATTTGTCTATCCCTACATCAGCGTCACACTGTTGTAATTATGATGACTTTAAGTCCTGACATATGGTAGGTAATCTACCATACTGTTGTTATTCAAAATCCTCTTGGGACAATTCTTGACCTTTGGTCTTGCATATACATTCTAGAACCGGCTTGTCAGTTTTCAGGAAAATCTCTGTTGAAAATTGGTAGTGATTATATTGAAGGTATAGGTTAATTTAGAAAAAAAAAATTTTTATTTTGAGTCTTCCATGGGTTCACAATGCTGGACCTTTGTTCTTCTTAGAGATTTAATCATTGTATTTTGAATCAATACAATAAAATACATTAGGACATTTAAAAAAATTAACACATAGCAATTGTTAGACTTATTAACAAGTTGTATCATTTTATATCAACTTACAACAATTTTATATCTGCAGAAAAGGAAGAGTAGAAAATATAAATAAAATAAAAGTTTGTTTAGGAAGTATAATGGGCCAAACCTAATCCTTTATGTGCATATCATTGGTTCTAAGCTTTATTTAATCGCTGGACTTCTGAAATTATTCTCCAAATGATTTTCCCCCTAGTATTGTGTATCATAACATCATAATTGTGAAATATGTTACCTGCATGATACCTTTCATATTTCAACAGTTTTCACAAGAGAACAGTGAATCCATAAGAACTAAACACATTTTAGCCATTGAACCAAAAACAGATATTTGTTTATATTGTTAGGTTTTCCAGCTGAAAATCAATTTAGTTGAAGTATTTTGAAGATAAATTGTGTCTTTATTATTGATAATAAAATCATATTTGTTTGGACAATGCTGTTTGGAGCTAAGATAGGAATATAGTGTTAAGCTCTGAATGTAGCTTCAAGAAGCTTCTTAATGAATCAGTAGGAACATAGACTAGGAGAGCAAAAAGTTAAAACCAATGATATACAATGTTTGCTTAAGGATTTAGCCAGAGCTATGTGGAAAATTACCTTCTCCCAGGCCAGTAGGTAGACCTGTAAGGAAATTAGTTTACCTTAGTTTGTCTATATGCTATTCTGTGAGGAAATGTACCTGTGGCATAAATTCTAGTTCATGGATATTTCCAAATTCTCAGTTTCTAGTTGTCTCGGTGTAGGGGATATTGATTCGGCTAGTTAGCACCTCTTAAAGATGAACTGACAGGGTTTCGGGCAAGAAAATGTTGTTGGATTTATATTTGAGAATCAGTGATTGGAGTGGAGGTGAGGTTAGGTGTTTTTGGCATGGTGGTTTTGATTTTAGAAGTTCGCCTCTGGAATTCCCTGTCCTGAAGAACTATGGTAGAAGAGCTAATTCCAGTAGAGGACACACTCCTGTGTGACTTAAAGGATAATGTTCCGAGGCAAGAAAGTCTCTACTTCTGCTTATGCTTTTTTGGCATATGTTACAGATGGCATGGCAGTGATCAAAGCTGGAGACCAGGAAACACACCACACAGATGAGTGAGCTTCCTTATTCTTGTTCCAGGGGGATTACCAGGTACGGATTGGTCATTAGCATGAGATTTCTCAGAATTCCTGCAAGATAGTGTGTCAGGTACACATGGCACAAGATCATATTTCTTGTTGATACAAGGATTTTTCTAAAAAATATTTAGGAAACTATCTTCTGGAAAGAAAGAATATAAATTGTGGGTACCTGGACTGGTAGGTTGTAATATACTATTTTTAAGATGCAGTGATATCATACTTACATATTAATGATTAGCTGTATTGCCAGGACAAAGAAAGATGTTTCTCTTCTTTATCCATTTATTTTGAAATTAATCAGAGGAAACTATGTTTGAGTCAGTATTTCCGATAGGGACATCAAGAAAATGAAATAATTGCCCTTTTTTTTTACACATTTTTTAGTATGTATAATACTCCATATCCTAATTTGATTGCTTTTATCAATAAGAGTGGTATAGCTTGAAATATATATGTATGTTCAAGTGATACTGATTAATGATTAACAGTTGTTTCTGTTTTTAAATTTCTGGATTTGTCTAATCAGTATGCCATAACAGGCTACATTTTGGTGTGTATGAACTTGGAGTTGCTATTTTGGAAGCAAGGATGCTGAACTGTCTTTAATAGCTGTAAAAAATCTTCAAACAGCCAGTGCTTCAAGGTCTTCATTATATAAAGAGAATGTTTTTAGAGTCAGACACATCAGGATTTAGATTGAGCTCTGCTACTTTTTGCCTGGATAAGTCGTTTAACTTTTAGTACTTTGGTGTTCTCATTTGGGAAATCGGGATAATAATAGTGGCTGCACAATTGTTATCAGGTTTACAAATAATGTGTCAGAAACATTTAATATAGTGTTTGATATAGTATTTCACAGAAGTAGTGAAAAGATGGTACTTACTTTGGAGATCTTTGATGATAAGAATAGTATGTGCTACTTAAGCTTGAATTCCGTCCCCTCTCTCTGAACATGCGTAGATAATTGACCGTGGTCAGGTCTGAGCTCTGAACTGCAGGGATTTGGAATATTCCTAATGGAAAAAGCACAGATTTGAAGTCAGAAGACTCTGAATTAATGTCATCCTCATGATGTTAGGCAAGTTGTTTATGTCCTCTGAGTCTCCTTTTATCTCATCTGGATGGGTTGATGTTTCAGTTAGGAGGTTTCAAGACCTATCTCATGGGGCTAACTGTGAGTATGAAAGGAGCTGATGTATTTTTCATGCTTAGTTAACTATGAAGATCTAGACTAAAGAAACTACTTTGTTAAGGATAGACGAAATTATTTTCATAGATGACAGTTAATCTCACAAAGTTCAGGCTTCCTGTAAAGGAGCATTGATCTGCTAGAGGTATTCTGCTATAATGGAATATCATTTTAGGTATTTATTAGGCCTGAATAAATTTTAAAAAAATTTAAAACCTGAAGTGATTAAGTCATGTCCCATGTAAATATATCACCTCCTAACCGTAAAACCATACTTTTGGCTAGTCTTATAAAAAGGCTTCTAAGTTTTTCTTCTTATCAACAATTTATTAATCTCATGTCTGATTAAAGTCTATGGACATACATACAATGAATATCTGCTTATGTAACTCTCATGGTCTGTAAGTCGCTGAAAGCATATCTTGTTAGTGAATAGAATCGTGGTGTAGGTGTCAGATGTCAGGTGTCTGGCACCCAGTGTGTGGACTGATCTTTCTCATCAACTCCTTTTTATGGCTGTTGACAAATCACAGAAACTCACTGGGTGTTCAGCATTAAGTGAAGGGGGCCCTCCACAAGACCCTTCTGTAATGCATACTTTTGAGACACTTTATCTGTTGAAGAGATGCAGAGAGATTGAACCTTGAGAAGAATCATACAATCTAAGGTGTGGAAAGAGGAAGCAAAACAGTAGTATGTGTGCTATAATAAGTTATGTATGTTACATAAGACGGAAATGTGAGCCCTAGAATTAAGAATGTGAGACTAATTACATAGAATGAAAGGAATGAAATCAGAATGGATAAATCATGACCCTTACGTCTCAGGGCTCCTTCCTCACCTGTACACGTCCCTTCCAAGGCTCCAGGAAGTTAAAAAACATATGTGATGTTTGTGGCATTTGTCAGCTTTTTAACTTTTGTAATTTGTTGTGATTTATTTTGTCCTTTTAACAGATATTCACATGTATCAATTTTGTATTCATAATTTTCTCTTTTTTCTTAAAATTGCATAAGCTTCAGGCCTTACAATACTTGAATTCATCCCTGCATGAGATATTGTTTCTTATTGGGGGAGAACACTGGAGTGCTTACTGCGGAACTGTAAGGACGTATTGGTATGCAGCAGTAATATACTGACAAGATAGATGGAGGTGATAAAAAGGGAGTTCAGAAAGAAGGTTTTAGGAAGGAGTAGAGGTGAGAATATCAGGAATATGGGAAATAATAAAGAATGCAAATGGGTCAAAACGTTTCTTCAGTAACTACTCTACAGGTATATCCTAGAATTCTATCATTCTATAATTCCACCTTGCTTTCAAGGTGGTTACAGCCTAGAAGGGCAGTGGATAGAGGATGTTGACTGTGGAGGAAAAGTTTGGTCAGGGTCTGAATGAACAAAAATATAAAATAAACCTGAAGAACTAGGAGAAAGATGTATTTACGGAAAGAAAACCCATGATTTAATAACTTTTTTGACAATGTGTATTTTCTTCTAGTTTCAGTAAGAGAAATATAGAAATGCAGAATACATTGGTTGATTCTGCAGGCTTCTGTCAGAACCAGTATCATAACTAAGTGTGGGTTACAGATATGCCTCCTCCCCTCCCAGAGAATTCCAGGTAACTTTCAGGTAATGTCTAAGAACAGACTGTAAGCTCCTGAGGGCAAAGAACTCTCCAGGAACTGAAACAGATCTTTTTAGACTTTTATCTCTTTCATTGGTTAATTTTTTACATAGTTCATATTTTACTTATTTATAGTGATGGAGTACAGCCATGTTCCAGATATAGTGACGAGGCTGGAGCAGAAAGAATATTCTGTGGGAATGCAGATTTTCATATCAGACTACAGGTTTTTCATATATATACTAAGTTACACTGAGAGTGGTGGAAGAAAATAAATTTGCTTTTTTTTTCCTCTTAGGCTACTTTTGTTTTCTTTTACTCTCTAGTTTTTACTAGATCCCCGTCACTGTCAGGTATGGTGCTTGAGATTTCTAAGTTCTAGCGCGTGTGCGCACACGCACGCGTGCGCGCGTGCACGTGTGTGTGTGTGTGTGTGTGTGTGTGTGTGTTTGTAAATACATGGTCTATAGAGCAACCTCTCTTGGTCCTGTGGGATATGAATGAAGAAAACATGGACCATACATTTCAGTAGGTGAGACAGAAAGTAAAACCTACTTATAAGTATCACATAATAAGTGGTAATAAGTGCTAAGGAGAAAAAGATAACAAGGAGAGTGGATATGCCAAATAGGAAGGTAGGGTTGAAATTTTAGATGGGATGTCAGGGAAGGCCTCGCCAAGAAGGCAAAAAATGAGGAAAGCCCCCAAGGAGAGGAAGGAGTGAGCTTGGAGTTATTGGTATTATAGGCAGAGGAATGAAAAGGGCACAGGCCCAGAGCAAGAGCCTGCCTGGTGTGTGCCAGGAATAATAAGACCGCAGGGAGGCCAGCATGGCTGGCACTGAGTGAGGATGTGAGTGAGAGAGAAGAAAGCAGGAATTTCCGGCTGAGAAGTAACCGATGTAACAGAATAACAGAAGTAACAGAGGTAGCATCTTCTAGGTCAGTGTAAGGACTTCAGCTTCTATTAATGTCAAATGAGAAGGCACTGGGCTGACACAAGCTGAATGACGTTTAAATAAAATCACTCTGACTGCTATAAGGAGAACAGTTTGAAGGAGTAAAGAATAGGAAGGAGAGCAGTTAGGATGCTGTAGAAATAATCCAGGCATGAAATGTGGCTGTTCAGACCAAGGTGGAAACAGGGGATGTGGGGATAAATGATATTATATCATATATCTATAAATACTAATACAACATGTGTATTAAATTTCAGCTCAGTGAAAATGACCTCAATATGTCCATTCATTTGTTCCTGTACACAGTATTCAAGTTTAGTGGGCCAAAATGTACTTCACCATTTTTTTAAAAAACTTAAATCTCTACATAATATAACAGACCTACAGAGCATTTAACATTCAAGTCTTAAATCTTATTTTGATTAATACAATAAATATACATTCTTTAATAGAAGTCATACAACCTAAACAGAAATGAAGCCCTCAGATTGCTAATATTCTTGAACGTAGATGAGGAATCAGGAGTCCTGGCTTTTTGAACTACCACTCCGTATAATTTCTAAAACAGATTTCAGATCTGTAAACATAGTAATAGTTACATTTACCCTACCTATTTTACTGAAGTGCTGTAAAGATAAAATGAGAAAAAGTGGTCAAAATAACTTCGTAAAAAAACAACAACGAAGTCCCATGTTGGTACGATTAACATAAGTGAAATAGATCTAATTTTATTCATTTTAATCAAAAAGACTTCTTATAATTAGATGGTATACATCTGAAAGTTTTGTGTAATTCATCTAAAATATGTTACCATTATTTTTTGTGATTGTTAATCATGTTTGCTTCTGAATTAGAGGAGATCATTTCTCTACATGAATTTTAAAGAGCTGGAGGGAAAATAGCTGAGTTTTTTCTCTATTATTTGACAGATATTGCTGTTAAGGTGTCTTCTTAAACAACTCTGGTTTATTAATGGAAAAATCAATAATTGTAATATGTTGTATATACTATATTATATAGAGAGATTGAAATTACATTCTGTTTACTGTGAGAACTTTTTGAATAGAATTCTACCATCAAATAGCATTTGTTATGTGTTGAACATCCATCCAGCCAAAGTGAATTATTTGCTAGTTCTTCTTCATGATGTTAATAGAATACTGGCACTTCTTATGAAGTAACTTAACACATAATTCATTTTATTTTTGTAAAGTTTCTCTTAGGGTGATAAAATGGTTATTGATTTTTTATTGTTTGAAATGACTTCTCTGTTTTATTTCTATCCTTTAACTCTTCAAATGATGAAAGAATTTATGTATTTAAAGTTTACTCTTAGTTTTGATTATACCATTCATAATAATTATATAGTGTCTTTGGCTCAAATAAGCAAAATATAAAAACAACATTTTTATGCACAGAAATTGACCATGTTGTAATATTTCTAGTGATGAGTACTTAGGTTATGATTTTTTTAAAAAACTCTCCTTCTTTGTAAAAAAAAAATGTATTTTCTTATACCCTAGAATAGTATATTGGAATTTTTTGCTCTTAAATTTTGATTGGGAGATTTCTTTTTATAACTTTACTTTTCAAAACATAGTTTCCTTTTTGTCCAATTTTGCACATGATTTAAAGTTACAACTCAGAAGTCAAAGCAAAGCTCTGTGCATTTTGTCTGTCAAATAATGTTATGAAGTGGAATTTGTATCTTCTATATATATGCTCAGTGGAGAGGATGATGATTTTGCCACTGGTTCAAACGTTTCCTGTATTTATTAAGAAACACTTTTCCTGGTATAAATTGATGATATTTTATGTTAAAATCCATTGTCTGAGTAGTGGGGTACATTTAAATAACTTTATAAAGGGAATAGTACAGAACACATGAGTATCAAAAAAGGTTAAGAACATAATTAAAGTTAAAATCCTTGCTGGTTCGCTAGGGATACTGCAAGTAGAGGAGGCACCAGTTAAGACAAGCATTTCTCACGCACAATTGTGTCATTTTCCCTAGCTTCCTATGTCCATTTAACCCAACTCTGTATCTCTATATATAATCTTGAGTGCATTTTGGATTAATCTGTTACTGTTAGCTGGTCATGATATCCTTTAGATTTGATGACATTAATCTGTTCATGCCATTTAATTAGAAAGTCAATAGAAAACATCCATTCTGAGTATTTTAACAAAATAAATAGGGAAATTAAACTGAGAAAAGTTTATAAATTTATGAACTGCACCCTATTTGAAATGAGATGATAGCATCACAAACCTATCATTGGATATCTCCACATGTTACATTATTTTCAGGGGGGGTCAATAAAATTTTACTAATCTGTGCATAACCCCTTTCCTGCCTTATTCAGCCACATTCTGTTGTAGCCTGTTTCAAGTAACATATCTAATTCTAAACACCATAAACCGTAGCCATAGAGTGACTTTGGTATCTGTACCAATCCTTCCAGGAAATATTGAACTGGAATAATAGATTATTTTAGTGGTCAGAGTGATTAGAAACAGAATCCTATCACGATAATCTTCTTCAAATTGTACCCACAAATCATGGATATATTCCCCTATTTACCTTAACTCTGTTTAAAAAGCATGAATTTGCAACACCTATACTGGAGTGTAAGAAACGTACGACTTTTTCTGTAAATCAAATGTAGTCAGTTCCAATCTTCCCTTCATCTACTGGTGAGAAGTTGAAACACTTCAATTTTTTGACGTTGCCTGCCCCACGAGCACTGGGGAAGTTCCCAGTGAGGCTCTTACACATTCTAGAACACTGGGGGTTGGGCCTCTGTACCTTGACCCACACCGCATTGAGAGCAGTGTCCAAGCCTGCATGCTTCCTTGGCAGTGGGTGGCTCCTTTAAACTGTGACCAAATTTTCACGAGAGTAATTCTGCCTAGGTTGAGCCACCAAATCTAAGGTCAAGTTTTCTAATGGCACCGTACAGAAATTGTTCTTTTAGGTAATGCCATCTTCCCTGGATAATATAAGCAAGCAGGATACTGCTCTCTACTGCCCTTGCAACCCCCAGCCACCATTGTTGGGGGAGATCTTCTCCCTAGAACTCTCTACCTCCCCTTCCTTTCATTCACCCTACATTCTTCTTTTTTTCTTTTTAAAATTCTGTTTAGTACTTTTAACATTGAAACTTAAAAACCTCTTCATAGGTTTTTAAGTGTACGATACAGTATTGTTAATTAAAAGCACAATGTTATTTATCAGATATCTAAAGCTTATTTTGTCCTGTATAACTGAACTTTTATACAAGTTAATAAGAAATTCCCCATTTCCCCCTCCCCCAGGCCCTGGCAACCACCATTCTATTCTTTGCTTCTATGAGTTTGACTATTTTAGATACCTCATATAGATGGAATCAAGCAGTATTTGTCCTCCCGTGACTGGTTTATTCCACTTAGCATAATATTTTCAGGGTTCATTCATGCCTCATATTACAGGATTTCCTGAATGCTGAACAATAAAGGCTGAATAATATTCCTTAATATTTATAAACCGTATTTTCTCTATCCATTTATCTGTTAATGTATATTTAGGTTATTTCCACATTTTGGCTCCACATTTTGGCTCTTGTGTATAGCACTGCAGAGAACATAGGAGCGCTGATATCTCTTTAAGATCCTGATTTCAGTTCTTTTGGATAAATACCTGGAAGTGAGATTGCTAGATCATGTGGTAATTCTACTTTTAATTTTTAGGAAGCTTCATACTGTTTTCCATAGTGGCTGCTCCATTTTGCATTGCAACCACCGGAGTACACTAGCTCCAGTTTCTTCACTTCCTTACCAATACTTTCATTGTCTTTTGTGGGGTTTTGTTTGTTTGTTTGTTTGGGTTTTTTTTAAATAATAACCATCCTAACAGGTGTGAGATGATGTCTCATTGTGCTTTTGATTTGCATTTCCCTGATGATTAGTGATATTGAACAATCCTTCCTACATCATTTTCCCTTCCAGCGGGCCTCAGCCTAATTTCCCATCGTTGTGCCTGTAGAAATGTGAAATTGGTTTCCCTTCTGGGAGTGAAGTGGAGAAAAGAGATGAGAAAACCAATCAGCTTTCCTAATGGTCACTGTTTACCCACCATAAAATGATATATCCCACAACAACTTTCTGTTTGTTCAATAAGATCTTCAATTTTTGCATGCCCAAATCTTCAAATGATATTGTCATATAGATAATGAAATAATTTCTAAGTTATCTTTCTTTATTGTGGTTAAATATGTCAGTATAGATAATATATGTATTCTTTGTGCTAGGTTTTACACATTTGAACATTGTTTATATTAAGGTGGGCTACTATGTAGTTTTGGTTAGCATAATTTGAATGAGTTTTCCTCTTTACTGACAGTAGCATTGGCCTGAGAGTTAAATGGAGTTCATATTTCTGCATTACCATCAGCTGTGTGATGTTAGAAAAGTCATGTCACTTCATGTTTCACTTCTCTAATGTATTGTACAAAAGACTAAAACTAGCACCTCTATACAGATCTTGCTTTATAATGAGTCTATGAATTAGTTGCCATGCCTTTGCAAGACATTTCATTCATGTAATCCTCCTTCAATGACCCTTTTATTATTGACCATTAATACTGCAAAATATGTGATCATCTGTTTTCTTTACAATTTTTTTAATGAATGGAGGCATATCTGTTTTACATCTGGAAGTGTGGAAGTCATTAATTCTAAATATTTTCAGTAGACTCAGACCTAGAAAAAAAAAACTGTGGGTAAGCTCAGACAGTTCAACAGTAGTCTTTGATATTTCCTAGATAATTTTTTATATTCAAAATGTGATAATTTTGTAATATGTAAATTTCATTTGCGAATTTATATATGCAAGCCATACCTTGCTGATTTTTAAAGTGTTTCAGGTGTACAGTATTGAACATCTTATCATAATTGAGGACATCTCCTTTAATCTGTAAATAAGCAAGACACTACTCAAATACTATTTTTTTAACTTTACCTCCCTCCATTCTTTTTTCCTTTCCTTTTTTCCACCCTTCTTTCTTTCTTTCTTTCTTTCATATTAATGTATAAATAGGCTAAAATTGTAAAATATTTTAAAGTGTAGTTTTGAAAAATAATAAAATCCATCTACCTGTGCATTTCTCTTATACTAACATTGCCTAACTTGAAAATGAATGAGTAATTAGTATAACTGTTGGGGACAATGTATTGGACTCCTGAAAATCACTTGCAGGGTTTGTTTGCTATTTAGAAAGCCAGGGCAGATAACCAGTTCAGCTGAGTTTTTCCTACTGCTGCTAGTTTATAGAGGGTTATTGAGAGCAGATGTCCAAATTTAGAAAATTAATCTAGAGTCATAGTTAATAATATCAGTGGAAAAAAGGATAAAAAATAAATTATAAATAATTTATTATATGCATATTTTTAAATTGTTTTGTGGGGTTTTTTATCCCAGCTGCATCCAATTCTCATTTCACAGCACAGCAGCCCTGTTGGTTCCCATAAGGTCCCCTCCTCTGTGTGTGTGGTGGGGGGGGGTGTTTGCTTGTTTGTTTATTCATTCATTTATTAACTCGTTTCTTTCTTTTTATCTCACTTTCTTTTCCTATCTGTTCTTCCCTCCATGAAAAACCATGATAATTTATGTAATGGTCTGTTGTTTATTTGTATGATATATAATGTTAGTATGTGTGAATATCATTTTAATGAACATAAATGTCATTGCCCTATAGATCAGATCCTGTTTCTCACTTGTTTTTACTCGGCAGATGATTTTAAGATGGATCTGCCCTTTGGTGTTAACACCTGGTATGGTCTCTTTCCTAAAACTGCAAAGCGTTTCCATCATGAGTATTTAATAAGCTCTCGTTGTCCATTTTTCCTGATACTACCACCTCCACACAAATAGAAAGTCAAGAAGATTTCTGGGTCCTAGGGTGTACATATGCTTAATTTAACGACGTTCTGCCACACTGCACTCCAGAGTGGTTGCATTTGTCTGCATTCCCATTAAAATAATTACATGTTTATAAATTGTAAATGAGCAGTTGTTTTTTCTCATCCTAACAGTCATAGTATTCTCACATCATAGAGTGGGGATAAAGCTAAAAAACCTCCAAGCAATTATAATCTCTCTTGAAGTCAAGGTCCCCTAAATCCCATATCCTGGTCAACATGCTGTATTTTCTGGCTTTCAAACTTTCCTCAATATGATGAGCGTTAAGTAATACATCATTATTGCTTTGATTTGAACTTTCTAATGTCTAATGAGTCTGGGCTTTTCTTCATATACTTAAAACACTTTTGAATTTCCTTCTCTGTGAATCTTCATTTTACGAATTGCCAAGATACTTCTGCTTTTTCTAGTAGAGTATCATTTTTATTAATTTTTATAACAGCATAAAATAGTAGATACATAGGTGGGGATCATCACAAAGGTGATGAATTGTGTAGTGCCTGCCACATAAATATTTGTGGAATAAATAAAAGACATGAGCTTTCGTGTGATATATGTTTGGATATACATTAACTTATAAGATTTTGACTGTTAATGCAATAATTTTAATACAGAAGATGTTTTTGCAGTAATGGTAAATATTATAGACAGAGAAATAACATACATGAACTTCTGAATTGTAAAGATAAGAATAGCTTTTGCCAATTTGAGAAACATATGAAATTCAGTAATCCCAGAAGTTATAAAAACACATATTTGAGAATGTTTTATAGTGATTGATGTTTTTAGAATTCAAAAATTACCTGATTATTGTCTTTCTTCAGTTTTTAATAACCTATTAGGTGTAAGACTTTGAGCAGCTAATTCTATCATGACTGTTGCACATTCAAAAAAATTCATATTATCTTAGTTTTCCTATTAAAAGTTATTAGAAGAGGCACTTTCTAGGGATATAATTGAAGTATCTATGCAATCTCAAACTTGAACAACTGGTTAACATACATGTTGATATAATTTCAACATGAAGAAAATGTGTTTGCTCATAATGCTAAATAATAGATAAAACCATTCATGTGTTCACTGTGTTCTGGGAATTATTTCTAAACCAAAATCAGAGTAAAAAGTTTCTTCAAACAATCTCTGCATGCATTTTAAAATAGTTTATAGGATTTTACAATTAAAGTATTTTCAAAGATATCATATTTGAAGACACATACTTAACAGTACTTAATTCTCACAATGACTAAAAGCCATATTATGAATTTAAAAGTAGTTTGTATATTCACTTGGTTATTTTACTGTGGTTCTTGTAGGATTTGTAGGAAGTTGGAGAGGCAGAGGAAAGGGAACTGTGTTCAAGTCACATTCCCTATAGATCGCATACTCACCATTGAAACCAAAAATAAAAGGATAAAAGAACCGGCAAAATCTTTTGAACTGCAGTACTGCCCCAGTGCTAGTGGGAAACTCAGTAAGGGGAAAAGAAGTTCAGCTGGTATATCTTAGGACAGAGTAAATCATGTAGTTCATGATCTCAGGTATATATCTAGGTTAAGATCCTAGTTATCTGTATTTTTCATCGGTTTTATTAATGTGTCTAAATAGTTTTCCTGTTTACAACTAGAAGCATTTATTCATTTCACTGGATAAATATGTTTTATAAATTTGCCCCTTTAAGATGTGAAAAATGGACAGGTAAATTCAACAGAAGAAGCATGAAGATTATGCAGCTATTTCCTTTCATAGAATTTGCTCCTGCAGAAAAGTGACAATGCAATTTCTGAATTATAGCACTATTAATTTGTTTCAATTCAGAATCATCTGTTCATAAATGTACTCTTTCTTGTGACTAAGAAAAAGTGTGTTTTTCAGTGTGCTTTTCCTCTTTCAGCTCTAAATTTTTCTTTAGTGGTATTATCACTGTCTTTTATGTAATTTTCTCATTTTATGTGTACAACAGCCTGGGATTGTTGAAATAAACCTAAGGCCCATCTGAAGATAAAGTTTTCTTGGAGTAAGTTATAGAAAAGTCATTCTTGTTTGTGTTATTGTGGGCATTTTTATGGACTTCTTTTGCCATTTCCCAATAGTAAAAGAACTTCCCTTACTTGTTTGCAACTGGTAATATGCTTTCCAATGTATATCAAAATCATTAAAACTTTTAAAGACCCAGTCATGCCATGTTGAGAATTTCCCATGGAAGCCAATAGTGAGTAATAGGGAATTTCACATTGGCATCTGTGAAGCTCATTGAAAACCTAATTGTTCAACAAGTATTTCTTTTTATTTAAATTATAACCTAGTCATGGCATACAGGTATTTTTTTCTCAGGTAAAGCTGGTAGCATTCACAAATATCTGGGCACTATAACTCTGGATGGCTTCATCGAATTTATATCTAGCCCACATAGCTACATATTAGGACCATGTGATTTGTGCCAAATACGTTCCCAAAATTATTTGACAGCTCATATAAAATGGACAAAAATACTAAATGTAAAATATTGAAATACTAATTATGTTACTACTTTTTTGTATGAAAATTACCTTTCTAGGAAGAGAGGAAACATGAAATGCTCTGTAATCAGTCCAGCAACATAATTTATGGGACCCAGTGCAAAATAAAAATATAGGACTCTTTGTTCAAACAGTGTTAAGAATTTCAAGATGGCAGTAGCAAAGCATTAAACCAAACATGGGGCCCTTCTGAGCACAGGGCATACTATTGCACAGGCCACACACACACCCATGACGCTGCCCTCTGTATAACATTTCTGCTGCTTCTACTCAGGACTGTCTTGCATGCAGCAAAGAAAAACACACACCATGGGAATCTTTTTTATCTGAGCAAAGTTGAAGCTGTAACAATTTCTTAAAGGGAGCTTCGCAACAAAATCCTAATGACTTTTTTCTACCACTCTTATTCTGCAATAGAATGGAAGTTTACACTCTTCTAGTTGCTCGTTGCCCGTGGAAAAATTATATTGGTGGTTGCAATTATTTTTTTCCCACACAAAATTGGTTTAAGCAGTATACAGTCAAGAATGTTTTCTTTAAAGCAGTGTGAACAAAATGCATGTGTTTGATACTATTTAATAGATTTTCAAGAGCAACGTTTTGCATGTTCTGTTTGACATATTTTATATGTTCAGGTAAGTTGATGAAATCAAACTTCATATGATTTTGATATTAATGTTCCAGAGAACTTTGAACTGATGTTCTCTGAAATGGTGTGCTGAGTTGGTTTTTACATGCAAAGCAATGTCTTCTGTGCCTTGTGGACCCAGATGAGACAGCACACCTTTTTTATTTTATACTTGAATTTGTCTTTGTAGGCATGCAAGTATTGGAATGGAATGGAATTCCTTTAACTTCCAAAACATATGAAGAAGTGCAGAGTATCATTAGTCAGCAAAGTGGGGAAGCAGAAATATGTGTAAGACTGTGAGTTTTTCCCCATCTTTTTGTTTCCATTTTTTGGCTATTCATGTCTCTTTTAATTTAAAATTGTTAAGGTGGAACCTTTGCCAGTCAGCAAGATTTCCTGTAATTAGAACATGAAGTGAATACAAGTTTTATAGATTTCTTGTGTTCAGAATCAAAGTCTAAAGCATAGAAAGAATCCAGCTAATTTTGTTTCTGATTATGTCCCCTTTCATGCTTTTATTGAAACATGCGTCATTTAAATGAAAGCCTAAACCCATTTAGATTTCATGGATGTGTACAGTATTTCAAAATGAACTTATATTTAATCCATAAAGATTTCACCTTAAATAATCATTTTTATCAGCTGACTTTTAACAGCATTGCAAATATAGATTTGGTTAGAAGGGTGAGCATGCTTTGAAATTGCTTTATATCATTAACCACTTCTCATTTACCTACTGAAAAAATATATTCAGCATAGTTGGGAAAAAAGGCCTTTTGTCTCAGACTTCCTCAGTTGCTTTCTTAATTTTTTTTGTTTTGTTTTAATTTTTAGGGACCTCAGTATGCTATCAGATTCTGAAAATCCCCAGCACCTAGAACTTCATGAACCACCAAAAGCTGGTAAGTGAAAGCAGTCTGCTTCCAACTGTGGGTAAAGATGTAGATTTAAATGGAGGAGTAATTGTAGAGGCAGATGTAGCTGTAGATGAAGACATAGACATATACATAGATATAGGCAAAAATAAATTTATAGACATGTTTATATATTTATGTAATCATAAAGAAAATCAAAAGCATTGTAACTACACTTTTAGCGTTCTAGGAAGACACATATTTACATGTTAGACCCATTAAAGAAATTCATATGAAATTCTTACTGTGAGAGTTTATATTTTTAATTCTTTAAAATTAAATTCACTGTATGAAAGTAATCCATGGAGCCATTTGTTTGGGGTCCTATATAATTTTTAGATGATACTGGTTCTTTTTTAGCAGTTGATTTTGGAACACTTACTCCTAAACCTTTTGATTGCCTTTTATGATAAATAAAATTCAACATATAATTTCATAACTACATGATGAGGTAGATTTATCTCTTAGATAACAAATACAGTCTATACATTTAAATCACTTATAAGACTAAAAGTTTCACTATAGCTTTGTTCAACAAATATTTATTGGGCACTTCCTATGTTGTAGTCAGCATTTCTAAGAGGCTGGGTCACTGCACTGAACAGAACAGGCCAAGGCCTATAGAAATTTTCATACATCTGTAAATGTAAATATGTTCTTTGAAATTTCTCGCTTAGAGAAATAGATATATAAGATTTCAAGAAGGAAAAACAGCCAGTCATGCAAATTAAATGCCAGTGAGTAAAACAATATTTTATCATGCATAGAATTCTCTATATAAAACATTTAAAAACATTTTTCTGAAGATATAATAGGAACCTCCATTTTCCTTTGTAATTTAGTATTCTTTCACTTTTCTCTGAACCCTCCAGACTTCTTTAAAAATAGATTCATAAAGGTACAATTGCATGTATTTTTTTAATTTAGCTTGTTTTATAAGTAACTGTAAAACTTTTATAAGTTCTAGATGACTTTGTTATCTAGAACTCAGATAAGTTCCATGGTATTAAGTACCTATGAAACTGAGACTGTGTGAAGCCATTTCATTTTGTTGCAGTGGATAAAGCAAAATCCCCAGGGGTTGATCCTAAGCAGTTGGCTGCAGAGCTCCAGAAGGTCTCGCTACAGCAGTCACCACTGGTTCTGTCGTCCGTCGTTGAAAAAGGATCTCACGTTCATTCAGGTCCTACATCAGCAGGATCCAGTTCTGTTCCCAGCCCTGGGCAACCAGGGTCACCCTCAGTGAGCAAAAAGAAACACAGCAGCAGCAAGGTGAGAAGTGTCCAATGCAACCTCCAAGTTACTTATTTTCTAGCTCCTTATTCAGACTAGGAGATAGGAAATACAATATTATTTCCTAAGGTGTTTTTCATGTGATTTCTCCTTTCCTAATGATCTACTGAAACAAACAAAAAATGTTTCCATTTCTGAGTTTATAACTGATCAGGATGTATCAGAATGATGTATTTCTACATCTCTTAAAATATTGTAGCAGTTATTATTATGGGGAACTTGAAAAATGTCTCTAATGCTTCATGGTCTTTTTCTTTGTTGTTGTTACACAAATCTGAGCCTCTGTATATCAAATATATCTTTGTATCTTTTTGGAAACACAAGATATACATTACAATAGATTTTGTAACTTAAGTAGAAGGTAAAACGGACAAAGAAATGATGATAATTTAGGACAACAAGAAAGAAGGAAAGCCAGTAATATAGTATTGCCATTTTGAAATTTATCCCGAATTCCGTAGTAATAAATTTTCTCTTGATGCAGCTCTTCATTTAGAACAAACGTTTCTAACATTATTATTTTGGAGTTACTGGGGAATTAAAAGAAAACATGAATTAATTTTTTAACTTTATAAAATCAGATGATAATATAGACAATTTGTGATTTTCCCCCATAGATTTGATTATTAATAGAGAAACTCTCTTCATGGTTGATAAATACATTTAAAAAGGTTTTTTGTTTGTTTGTTTAACCACAAATAAGATTTTTTCTTTATATGTTGAGATATATAGGAAGGACAGGCTGTGGTTGGATAAGTTGACTAGACTTCAGAAAATAAAGTTTTTTCTACTAAGTGTAAAAACACAGCAGATGTCACTAAAAAAACCCTTTTATTCAGAAGCAAAAAAGAATGGTAGGATGATCTTAAGCATTGCATCATAAAATGACTTGTTTCAAACTAAGTATAGTAAGGTTTTGTGAGGAATAAGTTCAAGGATCGACTCAATTTCAAAATAAATTTTAACACAACTGTATTTTACCACATGTGTTAATTTTGAAGAATTACCTCGTGGAGGCACCCTGTCTCTGGAGTTACACACTGATACCATTTCTGATTCCTTTCTCAGTATCTCCACACAGTAGAACTAAAGACATGACAGACTTGGCTAGCAAAGTTTTCACACCAAGCACATTGTAGTTCTATAAGTCTGTCATCCAGATATTTTTTATTTCAGCATTTGACATCACCATCCTCCCAGAAAATTAAGTACAAACGTACGACATTTGCCTCTTCTTTTATCTTCATTCACTGAATCTTAATCCTGTGAATTTTACTTTTTTAATAAGTCTTTAATAATTTTTTATGTTCTCTGAACTTGCCAACTTCTTTAGCTAAGCATTATTTTTTTGGCCAACAGTATTGCACTCACTGCTGGTCACTCCACTCACCAGTCTCTTTTCCTTCCTCTTAAACTACCCTACAACTATCTGATCTGTGACACCATGTTCTGATTGGATCACTGTCCTGTCAAAAATGAAGCCCTGCTCCCAGGAATGTCAGCTTCTCTACCTCTGTCTAAGACCCTGTCCTGCTCATTCTAAGAGAGCCTGGTCAATGGTTTTCCTTAGAAGATTATCACCATAAGCTTAATGTTGTCAGATCTTTACAATAGCCTTGCTAATAAGTACTCTATTTATTAGGGTTTTAAACTCATTCCTACTTTCCACAGACGTTTTTGGATGCCACCTCAGTGTCACGGGTCATAATTGGTACCCAAGATACAAGGAGGGGTAAAATCCTTCCCTGTATACTACGTAGATGAGTGGTTCTTAAAGCGTGCTCCCAGTCTAACAGCACCAGCATCATCTAGGAACTTGTTAAAAATGCAGACTCTTGATCCCACCCTAGGCGTTCTGAATCAGAGACCCCAGGGATGGGACCAAGCAACCTGGGTTTTAATAAGTTCTCCAAGTGAGTGTGGTGCCCCTTGTAATTTGAAAAGTGCTGATCTACATATAGATGAAGAGGATATATAAACAAATTTAGTAAAGCTGTAATGTTGGTGGTCATTAAGAAGTACACGGAGCACTCTTAGGAGAGTGGGGTTAGAAAAGCTGGCATTTAGCTAATGAACTGGTTTGGTAAAGGGGAGAAAGGAACCAACATCCAAAGAAGAGAATGCAGCATGAAGAAAATCTCAGAAACAGAAAATTGTCTGCTTAGGACATAGGTGTACAAAAGATATAGGGGTAAGAAATAGAGGAGAAGCCTAGATGATTGTAAACTGGAAGACATTACATGCCATGTATGGCTTTTACAATCTGTGGAAAATAAAGAGCCAGTGATAAGTGAAAATAAAATAACAGGAAGCCTTCCTCCACAACGTCTTTCCGTATTCTAATCCTTCCTTAAGTCAGAAGTTATCCTTCCTTCCTCCTTCCCTCCATCCAAAGTGCCAGATGCTTTATGTACCTCCTAAGACAATTTGTATCTTGATTATAATTACTTGTCTCCTTATTTTATCCTCCCAAATGGGCTGCAAACTCATTGAGAACCAAGAACCATTTCTTGCTTCTTCTAGCTCCCTAAGTGCATGGTAGAGTAGCTTGCATAGACCGTAACAGAATAAATTAAAATTAAATTAAAACGTCAGTGGCACCTGTGAGTCTCTGTAATATTATGGGGGTACAAAATGTAATTGTTTTGTAATATGTTAACTTTTTTGGTAATGAGTAGAAGATGAAAACAGGTATTGTAGGACAAACATCAAGGAAATAATATGAGCAGGTTTTATGATATGTGGTCATTCTTTTCTGTGCCAGGAATGTGGCCTATGTAGTTTTTATAGAAGTTTTGCTAAGATAAAGAGTTATAGAGCTGCGCTGTCCCTGACAGTAGCTGCTAGCCACATGTGACAGCTGAGCTCTTGAAATGTGGCTAGTCCTAATTGAGATATGCTGTAAAAGTGAATTACACAGCAAATTTCAAAGACTTAGTATAAAAAAAGAATGTAAAATAGCTCATTACAACTTTTATATTGATTTCATCGTGAAATGATAATATTTTCAATGATTTGGGTCAAATAAAATATGTCAGTAAAAATTCATTTCACCCATTTATTTTTATATTTTTAATGTTACTACTAGAATATTTCAAATAACCTGTGTGGCTCACATTATATTCTACTGGACAGCGTTGGTATATTCCTTTTTAACTCTTATTAGTAGTAATAATAATCAAATCTGGTTATTTTTGAGATTTTATATATATATAGAAATGTATAGTCAATAGTTGTTAACACTCTTGAAGAAAGGTACTACCACCTATTCATCTTTTGGGGGGGTTATCATCAACATTTAGCTGGTACTGAATTTCTTAAAACATTTTTGCTGAATGAATGAATGAATTTAACGATATTTCTTGGCCAGTCAACGTGTAGTATGCATAAAAAGCAATACTTTTGTTTGTTCTCTAAATTCTGCAATGTTAAGAAAATTGATATTGAGAGATTAGAGAAATATCAAGCAGTTGTCTAAAACTCACATGTTCCTGAGTCAGGTAATATAATATTTAAAAATATAGCATATGTTCTTCAGTTAATTTAGAAAATTATAGTTTTAACATCCTTTTGTTTTTACTAGGTATGAGGCTAACTATATATTAAATAATAAAACATTAATGTAATAGAACGTATTAAAACTAAAAATTTAAATCATAGCATAATTATACATTTAGATATTTAGAGCACCATCTATTAAACATTTTGAATGATTATTCATAAGTAATTATTAATCTATTAATACTCTAGTTTAAGTGATTACTTCTGAGTAAATGTAAGTAAAATATGAATCTATTTAGATATATGTTTAAGTTAAATGTTATGTATATAAGACTTTTTATTATTTTGCTTACTAATTCAATATGAATTTTTGTCTTCAAAATTTTTAGTTTACTGCCTCAAGGTCTTTTATGTCTGAAATCTAATCAGACTTTTTTCATTTTATCTTTAAAATCTGAATAATTTCTTCCAAGTCATGGTATAAATAAATAATTGAGCTAAGTGCTTACTAGTTTTAAGTGTTCTAATGAAATAGGTTCTTGCTTTCCCAAACTTTTCTATCATGGCACACAACATCTCAGTAATTTTTTCATGATGCCCTTATGCCCAAAGAAATACATAAAACAATTTAATTTATTATGTAGTTAGGTCCTAACAATTTAACTAGTATTTATACCCTAACGTCTTAGTAACCATTGGAAAAAATAATACCCATAAAATGAAATAAAAATAATATATTTATTTCATTGTTAATAATTCAAATTAGGTATCAGTGGGGTATGTGCCTGATGGGCACTGCACAGCTACTCAAATGGTGGAATTGGTTTGGACACTGACATTCTCATTTCCTGTTCCACACTGATCTCACTGATTTTCTTGCAGTACATTTTTTTTTATCACCACAGTCATCACAAACCAGCCTCACAAAGGTATGACATTATCGAAAAGAAATACTTGTCTCTAATCTTAAACTGTAATTATCTGGAGCTGGTAGTTTGCCCACTGTACAACAGATATTACAACATCCTTCTGTGCTCTTATGAGTTCACTGCCATACCCCAGAACATTTAAAGATGGTCCATACATTTATTCTCTGTGTTGAATCTAGCTATGTTTGCACAATCATATGTCAAATGAGTTACAACTGTCAAAAATAAATCAAAACAAAATACATTATCATTATTCTTTTTTTTTTTTCTGGTCTTATTTTTGACTTTTTATCTCTAGTTATTCCCCAACGTTCCTAACTGAGATGCAAGGATATCTGGTTTTAGGAAACTCCCCTTCTTTAATTGAGATAGAAATAGTTTGAGGAAGTTGTGTGGTCCCTTTTCTAGATTCAGTTTCTTTCTCTTAAAATTTAAACAGTAAAATAATTATTAAGTAAATATAATGGTTCATTACCTAGCAGTTTATCCTTTGCAGCCAGAGCATAGTTTCTTATAAAAGAGCTGAACTAATAAAGGATATATGGCTTAGAAAATTTAACCCTTACTCCATAACTTTACCAATGATTACATTATTTTTATTCTTATTTCACAGAACAAGACCTGGAATATAGCTGTCTTCTTTGATTGCTCTCATTTCTAGCATAAATTTATAAAAGAAAAGGTAGCAGAAGAAGTATATACACCTAAGTATTATGAATTTCTCCTTTTCTCGTTAATTATGAAAATAAAACCAATATTATGTATATATAGGGAGACAGGACCTTATTTGTAGGGTAGCAAGCTTGCCTCCATTTTAGTAAATATTTCCCTATAGTGATGCCACGTTGCCTGAAATTCTATTATAGATCTAGTCAGGAACAGCATCTCTTTTTCGGTACAGATTTGTACATTCTATTGAAATGTAACAATTCAGCAATTAGTCACTTAATCAGCAGAATGAATCACTTTACCAGATCACAGTCCTAACGGTTTTTAAGGCTTTACTGACATAAGGAAATTATTAAGGAGATGAGAACTTATATAGACTGGGATGGAATTTTAATTAAAGGAGTATGAAATACTAAGAAGTGATTGCCTGGGTGTTCCACTCTAGAATAGGCTGAGAACCCAACAAAGGAATATACGGATGGACTTTTATAACTTCTGGGCTCCTAGGCAGTTGAATGAAAACAGTACCATTTTCATTCTCTTATAGATATTTAAAATCTGTTCATATTTAAATTGAATACTTTCAACCAAAGTTGTTCCATTTCTTAGGTAATTGAACGTAGATTACTGCAGGTATAAAATTATAGCCTCAAAACAGGCTTCACAAAATGAAAAAGGGATTTATGTATTTATAAGCTTAAACATGTGTTGAGAAGTGTAAGTAGACACCCTAATCTGGAGCAGCCAAATGGATGAAATGTGTTCTCCAGGCAGGGTGTGCTCTGACCAACAGAAATTAATTCAGAAGGAAGTTGAAATGGTAAATCCTATGAAAGGTTTATCCATTAATCTGTGTTTTGATATTGCAGCCTACTGATGCAACAAAGGTTGTCTCTCATCCAATTACGGGGGAAATTCAGGTATGAAAGTTTTTAAAAGATCATTGCTATACCATCTTTTGTGGCTCTTTTTCCCACTGGTCTATTGAAATTGTAAGCATTGTTAGAACCTTTCCTGTTTTATAACATATGTAGATGTATAATGAAAAAATACAATTTTACAGAAAAGTATTTTAACACAAATACATGTTTTATTAAATCTAACGATATCTGTGGAATACTATACTTCAAAGTCTGCCTGATAACAGTATAAATGTATTATGCCTCGGTTACTTCATACATGTTGAAAGTGTTTCAAACATGACAGATTCTCCGGGAAATTTGAAGGTTTCTCTTTAAGAGTTTCATGCGTCTAATGCTGTCCTCTTTTCTTCCTCTGATCAATAATTGTCAAATAATTGCTCAGCAGTTCTTTTAGAGCAGTGTTTTTCATATTGGGGGTCATAACCAATCTGTAATTTATCAAATCAATTGAGAGTATTTTGACCAGGAAAATAGAAGAAAATAGTGTAAATCACTATCTTTTTTAGTTTTGTATGTGTGTTTCTGTGTTTATATTGCATTGTACATGGGCAAATTCAAAAATGTTAGAAAAACTGTACTTTAGATGGTACCAAAAAGTAATTTAGTGTAGATAAGAAATGTCATGTGGAAAGAGTTAACACAATACCAAATAATAACTATTTGAAGATAGTACATTTCAGATAAGGGAAAGAGAACAGTGAGTCTTAGTTGCATCTACAGTACATTTTCACAAAGTGTAACAGATTTGAACTAATTTGAGGGTAAGCATAGAGAAAGGGGGAGTGTTTTCCTGGAAGAAATGGTACAAGGGAACATTCTTCTGCCAGAGGGTAGTGAAAGGAACAGATCTGCTTTGCTGCAGGAAAATGTTCCTGTAGAGGTAAGTTGAGACTAAATTAAGAGAACCTTGAACAGAAGCCAAGGGATGTTAGCCATGACATAATAGAGTGATCAGGAAATAAATATTTTCGAGTGAGGGAGAGGCTAATTCAAAGCAATATGTGATAGAAAATTCATAGAGCCTTGGCCTCTAGAAAGTATTATGAAGGGTAGGACACAAAGACAAAGAAATCAATTAAGTGTTATCTAGGTACACTCTGATTGAAGCAGAAGCGCAGTATGAGAGTGGAAATGGAGAAAGAGTGCAGAACGTGGGCACCTTAGTAAGAAGGACCCAGCAGGATGGAGTCGGGATCACCTGTGTGCTCTTGATCTTGCTGTATCGCTGCTATTTCCCACTTCTAGAAAAACAGACCTGATCTTTCTTCATTTCACATGCAGCACAGAAAATGCTATGTGTTCTCATTCATAATATCTCCTTCTCTCTGCTCATTTTTTTAAACTTCTTGCTCATGGGCCAATATGTGCTGTTTCTTTTTGGCTTGTTGTTTTTATTTGTCCTTATTTTATTTTCCTTTCCCTTCAGTCGTTATATTTAATTCTATAGTGGAAATTTACTCTAATAATTTTCCGTCTTCACACCCAGGTTATTTTCTTTTCTTTTCCTTTTTTTGGGGGGGGGATATTTTCTTATGACAGTGATTTCAATTTTTTACATTTTATCTTTTGTCTTTTAGCAAAACCTTATTCCAAATGAAACCTTATGTAAACACCCAAACAATGAATTACCAGCATGGCGTAGCTCTGGTTGAGGGTTACTGGGGGCATCTCATTCTCTCTCAGATGTAACCTCCAAGCAACTCTAAGTGTTCTCTAAGGCACCAAATTTACAGAGTACATTTTGGAAAGCACTCTCTTAGGGTAGCCTGCAAATCTCAGTTTCAATAAGAAATGATTTTACTGCCTTACCAGTTAAAAGTGGACTTTCAGGCTAGCAGAGAAAGGAGAAAATTGAAAAGAATTTCTCCTTAAAGATTTGGAAGCCATTCTAAACCTCAGTGAAATTAATTGCAGAATAATTCTTCTATTTCAGTACTCCATTAGAGCACAGTTACTGCAGTTCTAAACTTTTCATTTCTCCTCTTCCTTCACAGCCCTTTGTTTCATGTTTCATATTGCTTCCATGATAGTCAGAGAGACTCTGGGCCTTTCTGTACTGAGGAAAGCAAAGATTTGTTTTCTGCCACAAAACATAACCAGATCAAGATTATGCTGAAATTAGGAAATTATTTTAATCATTAACATGAAGATTATCTCATCTAAATTATTCCATTTTCAACATAAACATAGCATATCTGTTTTGTATGATTATAAAAAATACATTCATTTTTTATTTATGGATTTTCTTTTTCAAAATATAGATCCCTTCCCTTCTGTTATTTGATAAACAGAAAGAGCAACAAACAGAATTGTCTTATTCTAAATGATGCCAAAAGAATCTTTCATTTTTAATGGTGAAAAATTAGTTAATTTGATTATTTTGAATCATGCAGGCTTCTCAAATATTAATTTGAATTGTAAGTCTTTTACTATTCAGTGACAGTTTTACAACAGCCATTAAGCATCTATGAGACAGTGCCTCTTCTTTTCTCTTCAGCTTCTAAAATTAAAGAACAATATTTCATTTTCTTAGCATCACTATTAAGAAAGCACGCACAGAAAGAATAGCTATAGGTTTATCAGCTAATGTAATATCGGAAGGGATAAAATCTACACATTCTTAAATATTCTTACAATTCAGTACTAACATCTTTGTCTTTAAATAATGTTTCCACCCACTGCTAATTACTTGATGAAATGCAAAAGATATTTTCTAATAAATCCATCAATTAGTTAATCTATTTTCAAAATTCTGCCAATTGTATTTATGAATGTTAACATTTCTGATTTTCCTAAGAGTACAAATTTAGTTTAAAAATGGAACTAGCATTCACTGTGTGATTATCCTAAATGAATTTTTGACAGGCCAGAACTTTCACCGTAGAAAGAATGAACAGCACATTTACTAGTAATTAATGTGTGCCTGGGAGTTCCCAATTAAATTAGACATTAACTGGTCTGTTCAGTTTCAAATAAAATGAAAGTAGCAGTTGATGCTTCTTATGAGAACTTTTTTTAAATACTGTAAAATACTGAATAATTATTATATGTTTTTTATACAAAAAAACATAATGTTCATGGAATATTTTCTGTCCCTTTAAGCTTCAAATCAACTATGATCTTGGAAATCTCATAATACATATTCTCCAAGCAAGAAACCTTGTCGCTCGAGACAACAATGGTTACTCAGACCCCTTTGTTAAAGTGTACCTTCTTCCAGGGCGAGGGTAAGTAAAGAAGCACTATATTCTTAGTATTGTAAATATTGCCCTGTGGTTTAAAAAATAGTGACAGTGTCTTCTGGTCTCTAATTTAAGGAGCTAAATATCTTTTCCTTAGTTTTATCTACATGTCATATTTATTTATTTCCAATTAGTAAGTAAGGTGGAATTAAAAATTTGTAATTAGGCCTTAAAGGGTTTTAGGAGAGCCATGATGGTAACAAAACCTGACTGGATGAGAACACATCAGTATTTCAATTCTGGAAAGCACTTGTGCTATGACCAATCAGGTAGACAGTAAAATCATTTCAGGAATTATTTGTGGAAGATTTAAAGAATTAGTTTACTTTTCAAAATGTATTTGTGAAACCAGTGTTCAAGGACTAATCAGTTAGTCTTTTATAGGATGTGTATTTTTCAATACATTAAATGTTCATTAACTGACTTGATATATTATTATTCATATGCATATTTTCAAATGGGTGTTTTAAAATTATAAAATAAAGCTTTAGTTAGCATCTATCGCCTCATACAGGTGAAATAAAATGAAAGGAAAAAAAATCTCCTTGTGGTGAGGTCTTAGCATCTACTGTCTTAATAATGAGATAAACAATATATTTAGTCAGAAGACACAATTAGCAATCATGAAGACAGGTCAATTGAGTTTGTTTAGTTTAAGGTACAGAAAGAAAAAAGAATGAACGAAAGGGAACAATGCCTTAGAAACCTAGGATATCATAAAGTATACGAACATACACAGAGAGGCAATTCCAAGAGGAGAGAAAGAGGCAAGGGCAGAAAACATTTCTGAAGAAATAATGGCAAAAGATTTCTCACATTTGTTGGAAAAAATCTGCACAGCCAAGAAGCTCAACAAAATCCAATCAGGATAAACAGAAAAAAATTATACCAGGTCTCTTCTTAACCATACTATCAAAATCCACAGACAGAATCTTGAAAGAAGCAAGAGAAGTGGCTCATCATATCCAAGGGATCCTCTATAAGATAAACAACTAATTGCCAATCAGAAACCATGGAGCCCAGAAGGTAGGGAGATGACATAATCAGTGTACTAAAGGAAAAAGATGGTCCACAAGAATTCTGTATCCAGCAAAACTGTCCTTCAAAAATAAAGACTTTTTTTTTAAATAAATAAGACATTGGAGAGGACCTTCAAGATGCCAGAGGAGTAAGACATGGAGATCACCTTCCTCCCCACAGATACATCAAAAATACATCTACATGTGGAACAACTCCTACAGAACACCTACTGAATGCTGGCAGAAGACCTCAGACTTCCCAAAAGAACAGAGGGAGACCTACATGCAGAGACGGGGCCAAATCCAAAGCAGAACACCAGGAGCTGTGTGAACAGAGAAGCAAAAGGGAAATTTCTCCACGCAGCCTCAGGAGCAGCGGGTTAAATCTCCACGGTCAACTTGATGTACCCGGCATCTGTGGAATACCTGAATAGACAATGAGTCATCCCAAAGTTGAGGCAGTGGACTTTGGGAGCAACTGTAGACTTAGGGTTTGCTATATGCAACTGACCAGTTTCTGACTTTTATGTTTACCTTAGTTTAGTTTTTAGCGCTTGTTATCACTGGTAGATTTGTTTATTGGTTTGGTTGCTCTCTTCTTTTTTTATTATGTATTTATTTTTTTATTTTAATAATATTGTTTTAATTTTTTATTTTAATAATTTTATTTATTTTCTTTCTTTCTTTCTTTCTTTCTTTCTTTCTTTCTTTCTTTCTTTCTTTCTTTCTTTCTTCCTTCCTTCCTTCCTTCCTTCCTTCCTTTCTTCCTTTCTTCCTTTCTTTCTTTCTCCCTTTTATTCTGAGCCGTTTGGCTAAGAGGGTGTTGGTGCTCTGGCTGGCTGTCAGGCCTAAGCCTCTGAGATGGGAGAGACAGGTTCAGGACATTGGACTATGAGAGGCCTCCCAGCTCCATTAATCAGCAAGAGCTCTCCCAGGGATCTCTGTCTCAACGCTAATATCCATCTCCACTCAACGACCAGCAAGCTCCAGTGCTGTAAACCCCATGCCAAACAACTAGCAAGACAGGAACACAACCCCACCCATTAGCAGAGAGGCTGCCTGAAATCATAATAAGTTCACAGACACCCCAAAACATACCACCAGACCCTGTCCTGCCCATCAGAAAGATAAGATCCAGCCTTATCCACCAGAACACAGGCACCAGTCCCCTCCTCCAGGAAGCATACACAACCCACTGAGCCAACCTTACCCACTGGGGCAGACACCAAAAGCAGCAGGAACTATGAACCTGCAACCTGTGAAAAGGAGACCCCAAATACAGTAAGTTAAGCAAAATGAGAAGACAGAGAAATATGCACCAGATGAAGGAGAAAGGTATATACCCACCAGACCAAACAAATGAAGAGGAAATAGGCAGTCTACCTGAAAAAGAATTCAGATGATAGTAAAGATGATCCCAAATCTTGGAAATAGAGTGGAGAAAATAAAAGAACTGTTTAATAAGGACCTAGAAGAACTGAAGAGCAAACAATGATGAACAGCACAATAAATGAAATTAAAAATTCTCTAGAAGGAATCAATAGCAGAATAACTGAGGCAGAAGAACAGATAAATGACCTGGAAGGTAAAATGGTGGAAATAACTACTGCAGAGCAGAATAAAGAATAAAAATGAAAAGAATTGAGGACAGTCTCAGAGACCTCTGGGACAACATTAAACACACCAATATTCGAATTATAGGGGTCCCAGAAAAAGAAGAGAAAAAGAAAGGGACTGAGAAAATATTTGAAGAGATTATAGTTGGAAACTTCCCTAATATGGGAAATGAAATAGTCAATCAAGTCCAGGAAGTGCAGAGAGTCCCATACAGGATAAATCCAAGGAGAAACACTCCAAGACACATATTAATCAATCTATCAAAAATTAAATACAAAGAAAAAATACTGAAAGCAGCAAGGGAAAAGCAACAAATAGCATACAAGGGAATCCCCATAAGGTTAACAGCTGATCTTTCAGCAGAAACTCTGCAAGCCAGAAGGGAGTGGCAGGACATATTTAAAGTGATGAAACGGAAAAACCTACAACCAAGATTACTCTACCCAGCAAGGATCTCATTCAGATTCGACGGAGAAATTAAAACCTTTACAGAGAAGCAAAACTAAGAGAATTCAGCACCACCAAACCAGCTTTACAACAAATGCTAAAGGAACTTCTCTAGGCAGGAAACACAAGAGAAGGAAAAGACCTACAATAACGAACCCAAAACAATTAAGAAAATGGGAATAGGAACATATGTATCGATAATTACCTTAAATATAAATGGATTAAATGCTCCAGCCAAAAGACATAGACTGCCTGAATGGCTACAAAAACAAGACCCGTATATCTGCTGTCTACAAGAGACCCACTTCAGACCTAGGGACATGTACAGACTGTAAGAGTGTTGATGGAAAAACATATTCCATGCAAATGGAAATCGAAAGCTGGAGTAGCAATTCTCATATCAGACAAAATAGACTTTAAAATAATAACTATTACAAGAGACAAAGAAGGACACTACATAACAATCAAGGGATCGATCCTCAAAGAAGATATAACAATTGTAAATATTTATGCACCCAACATAGGAGCACCTCAATACATAAGGCAAACGCTAACAGCCATAAAAGGGGAAATCAACAGTAACACAATCATAGTAGGAGACTTTAACACACCACTTTCACCAATGGACAGATCATCCAAAAGGAAAATGAATAAGGAAACAGAAGCTTTAAATGACACATTAAACAAGATGGATTTGATTGATATTTATAGGACACTCCATCCAAAAACAACAGAGTACACTTTCTTCTCAAGTGCTCATGGAACATTCTCCAGGATAGATAGTATCTTGGGTCACAAAACAAGCTTTGGTAAATTTAAGAAAATTGAAACCATGTCAAGTATCTTTTCTGACCACAACGCTATGAAACTAGAAATCAGCTACAGGGAAAAAACTATAAAAAATACAAACACGTGGAGGCTACGCAATACGCTACTAAATAACCACGAGATCACTGAAGAAATCAAAGAGGAAGTCCAAAAATGCCTAGAAACAAATGACAATGAAAACACGACAACCCAAAACCTATGGGATCCAGCAAAAGCAGTTCTAAGAGGGAAGTTCATAGCAATACGATCCTACCTCAAAAAGCAAGAAAAATCTCAAATAAACAACCTAACCTTACACCTAAAGCAATTAGAGAAAGAAGAACAAAAAGCTGCCAAAGTTAGCAGAAGGAAAGAAACCATAAAGATCAGATCAGAAATAAATGAAAAAGAAATGAAGGAAACAATAGCAAGGATCAATAAAACTAAAAGCTGGCTCGTTGAGAAGATAAACGAAATTAATAAACCTTTAGCCAGACTCATCAAGAAAAAAAGGGAGAAGACTCAAATCAATAGAATTAGTAATGAAAAAGGAGAAGTAACAACTCACACTGCAAAAATACAAAGGATTATGAGAGATTGCTACAAGCAACTATATGCCAATGAAATGGACAACCTGGAAGAAATGGACAAATTCTTAGAGAAGCACAGCCTTCTGAGACTGAACCAGGAAGAAGTAGAAAATATGAACAGACCAATCACAAGCACTGAAATTGAAACTGATTAAAAATCTTCCAACAAACAAAAGCCCAGGACCAGATGGCTTCACAGGCAAATTCTATCAAACATTTACAGAAGAGCTAACACCTATCCTTCTCAAATCTTCCAAGATATAGCAGAGGGAAGAACACTCCCAAACTCATTCCACAAGGCCACCATCACCTTGATACCAAAACCAGACAAAGATGTCACAGAAAAAGAAAACTATAGGCCAATATCACTGATGAATAGAGGTGCAAAAATCCTCAACAAAATACTAGCAAACAGAATCCAACAGCACATTAAAAGGATCGTACACCATGATCAAGTGGGGTTTATCCCAGGAATGCAAGGATTCTTCAATATACGCAAATTAATCAATGTGATACACCATATTAACCAGTTGAAGGGAAAAAAACATACGATACTCTCAATAGATGCAGAAAAAGCTTTTGACAAAATTCAACACACATTTTTGATAAAAACTCTCCAGAAAGTAGGCAGAGAGGAAACTTACCTCAACATAATAAAGGCCATATATGACAAACCCACAGCCAACATTGTTCTCAATGGTGAAAAATTGAAACCATTTCCTCTAAGATCAGGAACATGATAAGGTTTCCCACTCTCACCACTATTATTCAACATAGTTTTGGAAGTTTTAGCCACAGCAGTCAGAGACGAAAAAGAAATAAAAGGAATCCATATCGGAGAAGAAGAAGTAAACTGTCACTGTTTGCAGATGACATGATACTATACATAGAGAATCCTAAAGATGCTACCAGAGAACTACTAGAGCTAGCCAGTGAATTTGGTAAAATTGCAGGATACAAAGTTAATGCACAGAAATCTTTTGCAATCCTATACACTAATGCTGAAAAATCTGAAAGAGAAATTAAGGAAACACTCCTATTTACCACTGCAACAAAAAGAATTAAATACCTAGGAATAAACCTACCTAAGGAGGCAGAAGACCTGTATTCAGAAAAGTATAAGACACTGATGAAAGAAATTAAAGATGATACAAACAGATGGAGAGATATACCATGTTCTTGGATTGGAAGAATCAACATTGTGAAAATGACTATTGTATCCGAAGCAATCTACAGATTCAATGCAATCCCTGTCAAACTACCAATGGCATTTTTCACAGAACTAGAACAAAAAATTTCACAATTTGTATGGAAACACAAAAGACCCTGAATAGCCAAAGCAATCTTGAGGAAGAAAAACGGAGCTGGAGGAATCAGGCTCCCTGACTTCAGACTCTACTGCAAGGCTACAGTCATCAAGACAGTATGGTTCTGGCACAAAAACAGAAATATAGATCAATGGAACAGGATAGAAAGCCCAGAGATAAACCCATGCACATATTGTCATGTTATCTTTGATAAGGAGGCAAGAATATACAATGGAGAAAAGACAGCCTCTTCATTAAGTGGTGCTGACAAAACTGGACAGCTACATGTAAAAGAATGAAATTAGAACACTCCCTAACACCATATAAAAAAATAAACTCAAAGTGGATTAAAGACCTAAATATAAGGCCAGACACTATAAAACTTTTAGAGGAAAATATAGGCAGAACACTCTATGACATAAATCACAGCAAGATCCTTTTTGACCCACATCATTGAGAAATGGAAATAAAAACAAAAATAAACAAGTGGGACCTAATGAAACTTAAAACCTTTTGCACAGCAAAGGAAACCACAAACAAGATGAAAAGACAACCCTCAGAATGGGAGAAAATATTTGCCAATGAGGCAACTGACAACAAATTAATCTCCAAAATATACAAGCAGGTCATGCAGCTCAATATCAAAAAAACCCAACCCAAACCAAAAATGGACAGAAGTCCTAAGTAGACATTTCTCCAAAGAAGATATACCAATTGCCAGCAAACACATGAAAGGATGTTCAACATCACTAATCATTAGAGAAATGCAAATCAAAACTACAATGAGGTATCACCGCACACTGGTCAGAATGGCCATCATCAAAAAATCTACAAACAATAAATGCTGGAGAGGGTGTGGAGAAAAGGGAACCCTCCTACACTTCATGGGAATGCAAATTGATACAGCCACTTGGAGAACAGTGTGGACGTTCCATAAAAAACTAAAAATAGAACTACCATATGATCCATCAATCCCACTCCTGGGCATATACCCTGAGAAAACCATAACTCAGAAAGAGTCATGTACCACAAGATTCATTGCAGCACTAGTTATAAGAGCCAGGACATGGAAGCAACCTAAGTGTCCATAGACAGATGAATGGATAAAGAAGATGTGGCACATATATACAATGGAATATTACTTAGCCATAAAAAGAAACAAAATTGAGTTATTTGTAATGAGGTGGATGGACCTAGAGTCTGTCATGCAGAGTGAAGTAAGTCAGAAAGAGGAAAACAAGTACTGTATCCTTACACATATATATGGAATCTAAAAAAAAAAATGATTCTGAAGAACCTAGGTGCAGGACAGGAATAAAGACACAGACATAGAGAATGGACTTAAGGACATGGCAAGCGGGAAGGGTAAGTTGTGACGAAGTGAGAGAGTGGCATCAACATATATACACTACCAAATGTAAAATAGATAGCTAAGGGCAAGCAGCCGTGTAGCCCAGGGAGATCAGATTGGTGTTTTGTGACCAGCTACAGGGGTGGGATAGGGAGGGTGGGAGGGAGATACAAGTGGGAGGGGATATGGGGATAGAAATATGCCTATAGCTGATTCACTTTGTTATACACCAGAAACTAACACAACAATGTAAAGCAATTATACTCCAGTAAAGATGTTAAATAAATAAATAAGACATTGCCAGAAGAACAAATAAATAAGACATTGCCAGAAGAACAAATCTGAGAAACAGTTTTTTTCCCAGCTGAGTTGCCCTTCGAGAAATATTAAAGAGAATTCTGCAGGCTGAAATGAATTTAATTCATACACTACCAACTAGCCATATAGAACAGGAAAGGGAATTTTTTATTTTATGTTAGTTTATATCTTTATGTAGTAGTTATAACTGTAATTTGTCTACCTTTTTGATGTAAAGTTGATTTATAATGTTGCATTAGTTTGTAGTATACAGCAAAGTGATTGTTATACATATATATGTATATATATTCTTTTTTATATTCTTTTCCATCATAGTTTATTACAAGATATTGAATATAGTTTCCTGTGCTACACAGTATGACCTTGTTGTTTATATATTTTATATGTAGTAGTTTGTATCTACTAATCTAAAACTCCTTATTTATCCCTCATCCCACCACTTTTTTTTTTAACATGAATATAACAAAGTGATAACTTCATTCTGCCTTTGATTTGGGTCATTAGACCTTCAGTGTTATTTAATGACAGTATTATGGGACAAGAGGAAATGACTGCCAAGGGTATATCTCCAATCAGCATTTGCTAATGAATGAATGAAAATAAAGCACTGTCTTTTATTTTCTATCTTCTTTAATATCCTAGTATCACCTTTTATACTATAAGAGAGTAGTTATCCTTTATTTGTTACAGGATATGTTTCCATTAGACTATTGCAAACTTGAATAACTGGAAAGGTCAGGCAGGTGGCATGAATATGTCAATCCATTCTGGAGTAGGTAACAGAGAAAGTGTTGAAACTATAGTGAAATGAAGAGTGAGGTCCCACCTAAAGCTATCCCCGTGCCATTTGTCAAACAAAATATGCCTTCTGGGTGGAATTTGACCAAACAGCAGGCTAATGTGCTTACTCGTATTCAATTCCTAGCCCTTTCATTAAATTACTCTTAATTATTACAGTGGCCAAGACCTTGGAATTTACTACACTTGTGAGGTATTATTTTCACTTTAGTTCTAAGATTATTTTCTGCCTCATGTTGTTAATATATTATGGTATAGCTCCTCTAGTTTTTATTCTCACATTTTCTTCCTTATTTCTGTTCCTAACTTTTTTCTTCCTGTCTTTCCTACTTTCCTGCTGTATCCTTCATTCTCGCTCTTGGAATCAATGCAGTCAAGTCATGGTTGTCCAGAATGCAAGGTAGAGTTGGTTCTCTTTCAGTGTCACCCTTCAATGAAATGTCTAGAGTTCTCTTGTTTGCCTTTTAAGTACATTCACCTGCAGTTCAACTTCGGCTGTAATTTTTATTTTTCTACATGTTGGTATCAGTTGAATTAGGCTAATAGCAGACTATTCTGACCACAACATTATTACTAAATATGTGTAGCAGGTATGTGCATTGGAGCCCAGAAAAGTAGAAAAGAGCAAAAACATAGAAAGGTATGAATAAGGAACTATCACTTTGAAATGAGATATAACTAAAGTTTTCATTTATAATTTGTCTGCTAAAATTCATTTAGCTTCTCTTGCAAAAATTATGGCTCAGATTCTTCTGAGTCTTCTATGACAACCAAACAAATAAATCTAGTCATTTTTCAAAAGGAATTAACTGATCTTCTGGATGACCAGTACTAGGTGTGTATGTCATCTTAAAGATGATAGCTGTCTGGTCTTTTACCCTCACTTAGACCTGATATTGAAACATTTTCATGCCTTTATACCTTCTGTACCACAAAATTATTGCTGTGTAATATAGGATGTCATAATCTGCCTGCTCTAGAGTGTTAGCAACAGCATAAGAGCAACCTCCGTGGTTTGTCTGTTTTCTGCTAGAGCATGTTGCATCATTACATTGTCAGCTAAGGATATTTCTCAACACATAGCCAAAAGCACTTTTTTGCACATCTCATTGCATTGTAAATTAAATGTGTTATTTAATTCGGGAGGTGAATCTTGTACCATCTGAAGCAACAGGGTGATGGGAATTTTAGTCCCACCCAGAATATTAGTGGTACAGGATTTTTGTCTGTGACATTAAAATTCAGCATCTTTACTAAACCTGACAAGCTGTGGCCCAAAAGAGGCAGTTTCTGATTTGTAAAGGCTTAAATATTTAAATATCTCAAAGAATAGTATTAGTCAATACAACCTTTCTGGTGCCCAGAAACTTCCTGTTTCTTTGCAACCACATAATTATGGCAACCAGTAAAATTTGATACTGAGAAAGGTTGCTTGTTATGACTGGCTCTCTCATCTTCGGATCTCTCAGACTGATACGCGAAATGAGTTTTGTTTCAAAGAGATAGTGTCATTTTAGAACAAACGTTATCAGTCACTTTATTCAGAAGCTTCTCTCTTTTATCCAGAGAAACCAGGGGGAAATTGTCAGAATGATAATGATTGTCTATATTTAACTTAGAAGAGAACGTGTTTTCTGTAAATGTAAATAATGGTCGAAATAATCTGGGATGTATTAGATTACAATTTAGAAGATCTAGAGTCACTTTCTCATCATATCTTTCATCTTGAAATCACTTTCATCATCTCTTCGAGAATTGTCAGTGTGGAAAGGAATTATACTGATGAGGTACTGACATTGTAAGTTAGGCTGAGGAGGCCCACGAGCGAAGTCCTTAAGAACTTGGATTTGAATTTCAGTCCTGCCACTTAAAAGTTGTGAGGTTTCTCTAAAACTGTTTCCTCTTCCACCTAGGAATCATAATAGCCCCCCTCCCAGGGATTTTTGTGAAACACAGGGAGAATGCACCAAAAATGATAAGCATAATGTCTGGCACGTAGTAAGCTCTCAATAAATGGCAGTAGCTATTATTGCTAGAAATATGTATAATAAACTCCACGTAGCCAATGGTCAGTTATCCCTGCAAAAAAGAAATGCAGAATGCTTGGGCTACTGAATTACACCAAATTATTTAACAACACTATATAGAAAATAAAACAACTTTTCTTCAATAATAAGTATAATACATCCTTCATTCTTAAATTTTTTTTTTAAATGTCCTGTTAACTAAAAGAATTTCACTGGTCCAGTTTTCTTGTCTCCTTTCATTTCCTCTTGCCATCCTTTAATCAAGATACTCATAAGCTCTGACAGCCCAAATGTCAGCCAAGATGAGGTGAAAGAAAGACAAGGAAATAGCCTGAAGAGTCCATGAACTCAAAATTTGTCCCCGGATAATTAAGAAATGGAAATGAGCATATCTGAAGGATTTCGCTGTGGTTTTCTCTCATTACACTGTTGGACAAAGTACAGATTTTTTCACACTAATGAGATTTTGCCATGACTGAAGCTGATTTTTACTCTCATGATAGCTGGAAGCCTAATTCCTGGCTGGACTTTCTCTAAACACCCTTGTTAGCATCTCAAACTATTTCCTCTGGAAAGAATGTAAAGCAGATTCAGGTGTTGTATGTATTTACAATTTGAAGGCCAAAACATTTTATTTTAATAGATTTTTAAAGGAAAAAGAGAAGTACAAACATGTTTTAAAGATACATCCGGAAACCATTTATTTAGCACAGACTGCTCCAGACTCTGCTGGAATTGAGAACACAGCCATAGTGTCAGACTTCAGGGAGCACAGAGGACAATCAAGTGACAGCCCATAAATGCACTATTGCACACAGAGAAACAGAGCTTATAAAATGGCATATGCTCTGTGCTTCTTTCTAAATTAAAGGCAACATCCTCAGAGGAGTAATTTTGAAAAAAACTACACACACACACACACAAATATATATATATCTTTATTGGACTCATTATATATTTTTTCAATAAAGAAATTTATATGTATTTTTTCCAATCAAGAAAAAACAAAAGAAATGAAGACCTTCAGTACTTTAGATAATTCTGTGAAAGTTAAGAACAAACAAGCCATTATATTCCATTCTTCTTTCTCAATTTTTTTTTTACAGAGAGAACTTTTTTTTCTTCTGGTTTAGGAGAGGGTAATTGAATTTTAAATACCTTTTTCTGCCAGCCTTAAAATCATATCTACCTATGAGAAAATGATTGTCCAATAATGAAAAAGAGAAAGAAAAAGGAAATCAGTCAAAACTTTAAGGAAATAAAGGTTTAGATTTTTTTTTTTTAAGTTTTCGGCTGCACCCCACGGCATGTGGGATCTTAGTTCCCCAACCAGGGATCGAACCCACGTCTCCTGCATTGGAAGACAAAGTCTTAATCACTGGACCACCGGGGAAGTCCCTAGATTTTTGTTTGATAAACACCGTGTTCCATCTTGATTAATTGACTTTTTATTTTCCCTTATTAAAAAACTTCTCTGATTATTACATATGGCTTAATTGTCCTAAAATAATGTCATTATTGCAGTCTTCCCATGAGGGATTGCAGTGTGTTTAACAGACATGGTAGGAAAGGAAAAGGAACTCCACTTATTTCTCAGCCTGGACTTCTGCTCACATTCAAGAATCCCTCTGCTTACCTGGCCACCTTCAACTTGTAAATCCACAGATTTTGATATGGAGATGAGAACTGTGGAGTTTTCAATTGTGTAAAGTGGGAACACAGCCCATTGACATCATGCCCAAGATGGTCAGTACATGGTAGCCATCAGACAAGGGTTCTTGAAGGAAGAGCTTTATGTGGCCATCTCTGCGTGTCAGGAAATTCAAGCGTGAAAAGATTGCAAAGAGATCTCATTGGCATTTACACAGGTCAACCAGGGCTGGTAGAGGCAGGATCAGGAGAAAGGTGTGTTTACCCTCGTTAACCCTAAAGGACACAGACCTTGAAACTTGAGAGAACTAGAGATTCAAACTTATTAGTAAGATTAAGATAACCTAGTAAAGTGAACATCTAGATTTTTCCCGACTAATTGGGGTTATATGTGAATGTATCTGAGCAAAAGTAAATTTTAATAATAATTATCCCTAGTTGTTCCACAGCACTCTCTTAGTCTTAGGATATACCATTCAATATTTCCCTAGGCAACTCTAAAGCTGTCCTCATTTTCTATATGTGTATATATACACACACTATAAATAATTTATGTTATATATATAAAACATACATTTAAGTTGAAGTGTACAGTTTTTGACTGTAAAATAAAGAAGACAAACTAGACACTTCAGCTAATGAAATATGCAATTAAGAAATTTTATGATGGGCCTAATCAACTGAGTTCATATAGCTCATGTTTCAGAGCAAGAAATTAGTTTCCCTGTGTTTGAAACCTGGTCCTATGAATTAATAACTATGCAGCCTTGCCAACGTGCCTGAATTCCTCTGAGCTTCAATTCTTATCAGCTATAAAATAGGGTAATAAATAATACTGGACACATAGAGTTGCTTTGAGGATGTAACACATGAAAAGCACTTAGAACTCCGCCTGTGAAAAAGTAGCGTTTCGTAAATGTTAGCTGTTATTATTTCAATGTGCTTACTTTATAAAGTGCTTCTCATGACATAATGGTATGTCAGTACAATTAAGAGTTTTGCAGTTGTACATTTTGATAGAGCATAATTCCTGGTGCAGAGTTGGCATTCGATAATTTTGCTACATACGGGTGAAAAAATGACTAAAGTATGCATGTGAAATATAACAATTATTAATATTATAAATTAAAATATGTTAACTAATATATCTTTTTGAAGACATTTCAATAGTTCAGGCTATTTTAATATACACTGACATATCTAGAATTTTAGTAAAAATACATGAGTTTGCATTTGACATTAATTTTCCATCTTCAATCTTATTTTAAAATTTTGTGCATTCAGTTTTTCAGAATTTGAAAAAAATAACAATTTTACCACTGTTCAGTGTATTATGAATCTTAATCCCTAATATGTTTTTCCCATGGCCTCACCACTTGGATAATTAAGTCAAAACAGACAGAAACTTTAAAGCTCATACTACACAATGTGTTTTTTTCTTAGTGTACCTACTACAGGAATAGCCATGAATTCTAAAGTAGCAACCAGAGTTGGCTGTTAACTTAAAAGTGGTCATATTCATTCTTCTTATGTCATTAATTTAAAGAATCAAAATCATAAAGTATAAAGGGACATAATTTGCTAAAATAGTTTTGAATTTTGTTATAAAATATTTTAAACTTACTGAAAATTGTAGATAATACTGTCACAAATACTTGTGTTCTTGCTATCCAATTTTATCAAATCGTAACATTTTGCTATATTGGCTTCAGATTTTTTTTAATAAAAAATATATTACAAGTACCCCTGAAGTCCTCTGAAACCATTCCCCTGTCCTCCTGAGACAACCACATAATAGAGTTTAACATCTATAATTCCCAAGCTGTCGTATGATATTAATGTTTGTCATACATATATACAAGTAGACATAAATAATTTACAGTATTATTTCATGTAATTTTAACTTTATATCATGATAACTTACCATAGGTTTTCTTCTGCAAATTATTTGCTCAAGATTTTTTTTAAGATTTATCTATCTTGATAAATGAAGGTATATTTCATTTAACTGCTGCTTAAATTTAATTGAATAAATATAATGTATTTATTTATTATATTATTAACACACTATTAGAAACAATGTTGCAATGAATGCTCTTTAACAAATTCCTTTTGTACGTGTGGGAGAATTTCTCTAAAGTAGAAGTGGAATTAAGTCAAAGTGGAATTTTCTGGGTACTTGAGTGCATGAACTTCACTAGACATAGACAAATTTACCTAAAAAGTATATGTACAAATGTATACTTTCTGTTCACAGTCTATGAAAGTTCCTGTGTCTTTGAATCATTGCCTATACATTTCCCCAGAATTATTTGCACTTTGTGCTGAATGAAAAAATTGTCAAATCCTGCTCTCTTTTTTTGTACTTTCAGATAGGTTGGTTACAAATGAGAATAGTGCTGCTTCATTTCTTAAATTGGATTCAGTTCACAGTGGCTGAAATGTGAGGTCTCAGGAGACGTGAGCTCAGTGGTTCTCAGTGGTTCTCAATCTTGGCAATACTTTAGATTTACCTAGATCATTTTTAAAATTCTGATGCTCAAGCCTCACCCCAGACCTGTTAAATAAGACTCTCCTTGTGGGTGAAGGGCAGGGGGATGTGGGTGCCGTGCTAGTTGCCCCACCTACCACCCTGGGAACTCAGATCCCAAAGTGATCCTAATATGCAGTCAACGTTGGAAATTATTGCCCTTGTGTATGTCTGATAAGAAAGAGAATAAAGCCAGAGGGAGAAAAAAAGATACTTGGCTGTAGACCCATCTCTAAAAGTGAGTGGTGAACTGGAGCTTGATTCTTTAGTTTTATCTAGGATAGTTTTATCTAGGATGAATAAGTAAATTAGCATCTGGGGAACAATAGTAGGTATTCCAGAATTTGGCAATGCTTGAGACCAGGAATATAACAAGAGTTAGTCTGTTGACAGCAGTTGGGAATAGAACTACAGATCCAGGGTCAGGATGCAGTACCTTTAGGGTAAGGCAGTTTATGAAGTCCAGGCACGTGAATGGACCCCAAACAAATAGGTTTGTTTTCTAGGCAGAACATTTGGAAAAAGCCAGTGAGTGTTAGAGAAAAGCTTTGTCTATGTGGGCACCATTGGCTCATAGCAAATAGCAATAATTCCAACCCCATTAGCTGGTTGATGCCTGTTATAAATGTTTTGTCAGACTTAATTAGAATAAGTTTTGAAAGTAAGTTATGCTTAAACGTGTAAGATATAAGCTTCTAACTGGTGATCAGAGGGTATGGAAGAGTCAAGGATAAACTGAAATGCCCCAAGTTATAATGCATGAGGAAAAATTTTGATTTGGTTCATCATTTGTAACATAAGCTATTGACATAAACCAAGAATTTGTATTTAATTAAGATTGTTTCATAACTAGATTAAGTATTCTACTTTACCAAGAGTGTCAAAATCTACTATAAATATAAGGTAACAAATGTTCATGGAATCTCACCTATAGCAACAGCCATTTTTCATCCTTTCCTCAGTCAGTACAGTTATTTCAGCTTTTTACACAAAAAAATGAATTGAAAGACCATTTGGCTTTGCTGACATGATCAGTTGCAAAACTATTGGAAAGTTAAATATCCAATTATTATTTATGGGACAAGAAGATATTGACATTACTGTATAGTTCATGTAATTATCTCACACATTCAGGAGAGATTAAGATTTCTAAAATTGTATTCTAGTTAGAAGACCTAAAAACTTTTCTTTAAAAAAAAAATACCTTAGGGAAAATAAAACTAAAGGCATCCAAGATATTTTTGAATTGTCATTGTGCATTCAACTTAAAATACAGTTTAAGACATGAGGATGAGGAGATGATTACATAGTGATTCAAAACAAAATACCTTTAAAAGTCTGCATGCCCTTCAGGTTGACTATGAAGTCATCGGTCAAGGTAAATAATCAGGGTAATTCTTTCTCTTTTTCCAATTCAGTGCTGAGTACAAGAGAAGGACTAAATATGTTCAGAAAAGTCTTAATCCTGAGTGGAATCAAACAGTAATTTATAAAAGTATCTCCATGGAACAGGTATGCAATGATTATTTTCTATATGACAGATTCAGGCTAATATAAAAATAGTGATGATAGAATTACTGAAAGATTGTGATTCATATCAATTTTTCCATACAAACAAAAAAAATTAAGTAAAATACATGCAAGAAATATAGCCAGTAAAAGGAACTGGGTGCAGTTCGAAGATACAGTGAAAGAAAATGTGCACATTTTCACAAAACAGCTAAAAAATAAAATGAATAAGACTAGTGGGACATTTTCCACTGATTATTTCAAAATCAAATATTTCAGTAGACTGGGCTCTATTTATCATATTTTGAGGGAAAATATTTTCCAGCTAGCTGTATTTTGACTTTCATAAACAAAGAAAAAATAAGATTCAGATGCACTGAAATGAATTACCCCTCCTGGCAACAATTTAGGGATCATCTCTTTTCTAAATTGAGGCTTCCTACGGATCTGGCATTGTGCAACTAAACTGTACAGAAGAAAGCGTGAAGAAGACTAGTGTAAAGGATTATCACAACAAATAGATGACTCTAAGCAAAATTGCATCAATGTGTTTCTGAAAATCTTCATGTCATAACTTTGTATCAATAATAGAAAATAACTGATGGTTTATAAAGATGAATTCAGAGAGAAAAGAATACAAATAGAATAGGAAGAAGACATCCATGAAAACAATTTACAAATGAGTTGTCTTTCAAAATGAGGTTTCTTATTTATCCTTTGGAAGATTTCTAATTTGACTATGAAATTGAAGCTGGATATAAATTGTAATCTGGGTTCTTGAGTTTAAAATAAGTTACGTTCACCTGCAGAAATAAGACAGTGCTACTAATGTGTTTTGGCAATTTACTGAAACAAAAAACTATAACCCAAATACTTTGAATAACCTAGACATTTTTGCAACCTATGAATTTCATGTATTTAAAGAGTATATATAGATTCTGCTTGGTACTTTTAATAATGGGCAGGGGTAGAATAACAGGAAATAAGTAAAAATCACCCTTTTTTTTTGCAAAATAGTGAGGTATCTTATGACCAAATACTTGGTTGGACCACAAAATGATTGACAGTTTACATAATATTGAATGTAAGTATACAGTTTTATATAAACTTAAAGTATTTTTACATAAGCGGAAAGAGTTCAAGGAATGAAAATATAAATGAGTCTATTATATGAGTATAATGAAAATTTATGATGAGAAACGAGGTTAATGACATTTTGATTTGAACTGTAGCTCAAGAAGAAAACACTGGAGGTGACAGTCTGGGATTATGATAGATTTTCTTCCAATGATTTTCTTGGTGAGGTGAGCCTATGGTTTCCTTTTTTTTATTTGCTTCATTATAAACCATCAATTAAATCTTTATGGAAAGCATATTTCTTAAGTGTATAAGATAACTATTTCTGGATAAAATTCTTTGGTGGATAGAATTTATTTACAAATGACTCTGAATAGATGAATAGCAACTGGAGAAATAATTCTCACTTTACCACTTGATGTACTTTCTAATTAATTTGAAAGATGAAATATTAATTGTTTTGATAGAAAGTTATATAATCATGCTGTGAATCCAAATGATTATGTAAAAGATTGGAGATAAATTTATTGTATTATAAAATGAGCTGGATTTTTTTCAAATGCATTTTCAGTTTATTTAATTGCTATTCCTCATTGCACGTATGAATGACTTTATGTGACATTTTACATACTTCGTTTAAGTGTCCCTCAAAACATCTCAAAATATTTTAAGAAGCAAAACTAGAAGTAGGAGAAAGCAGTAAAAACAATTTTTATAAATTCACAAGGAATGTAACCTAATTATGAAGTGTGGCAGGATGGTCAGATTCTGTGATATTTTTCATCTATCATATTCCAAAAATACATATTTTGTTTAGTGATCTTTGCTTAAAGCAGAAGTTATGAATTAATGTTAAAAAAATAAATCTCCAAAAATATATAACACCTAGAAAATACAATATCCTTTTGATAGAGACAATAGAAAACAGTTGAGTAGTCTAGGTGACATGATGTCTTGTTTGGCTCCTACACTCTGTACCTTTTTCCCATCAAAACTAGATCATTTGAACTTCACCTACAGGCTCCATGTGGTATAGCCACTTGGACTAATCTTGGTCTTAGACAGGACTACTCTAGAGTACGGTTATATCTGATTTATTTTCCTATTTCAAAAAGCTGATTTATTGAAGTCCTTATAATTTATTGTTCACATGAACCTAAAGCATATATCCATTGTGTGGTTTTATTTTTTAATATCTGCTCAAATATAAGATGCCAACTACTGTAAAATGCACCACTGTTTATGTACCACTAAGAAAAAATGTTGCCAATTAAACCATGACACAGCGCTTTCTTATTGTAAACTGTTGGTAATCTCTCTGTTTCAAATGTGAACTAAAGTATGTTTTAAAATAGAGGGAATAAGTTAGTAATTGAAAATTAGCCATTCTTTTTCATTTTGTTCCTCTTGTAACTAAAATCAAACAATCTGCAAAAAAACACTAGCCCAGTTTAAGAATATCATGTGTCCATTTAACAAAAGAAGACTTTATTTTATGAAGAGATTGACTTGTGACTCTACCTTTTTGCATCATCTCCAAATAATTTAATTAATAGAGATGTCATACAGTTCAAGTTAAACAAACGTTTATACAGCATCTGGTATGCACAAGACATTCTCAGTATCATGGGTGAAGAAAAATGAGGAAGACCTCATCATCCTAAAGGTTATACTATATCCTTTGACTTATGTCCTTGAATAAGTTTCAGATCACAGAAAAAAAACAACAAACGAATTACAGCTTAATCCATAAATTTTACTCACTTATTGCACTTTTTTCCAGGTATTGATTGATTTATCTAGCACATCTCACCTCGATAACACGCCTAGGTGGTATCCTCTCAAAGAACAGACTGAAAGCATTGATCATGGCAAGTCCCATTCCAGTCAAAGCAGCCAGCAGTCCCCAAAGCCGTCTGTCATCAAAAGCAGAAGCCATGGTATCTTCCCTGACCCATCCAAGGGTAGGAGATATTTCAAGTAGAAAAAAGCTTTTGTCTTTTTGTTCACTCAGTATATTCTTGAATATGAGTGCCTGTATATTTAATATCTTTTGAAAGGTATTATATTGGGAAATATTTAATATAATATCATGCAAAGAGTAGTGGATGTGGAATCAGGAGAAAGGGGCTTTAGTCTCAGATCAGCCCTTAATTAGGTTGATGCCTTTGTGATCTTCACCCCTCTGGTTCTCTGTTTTTCAACCTATAAAATAGAGGAGGTTGGGTTATATGAGCTTTTGGGTCTTTTTCAGCTCTCAAAATCTAGGTTAATATGACTTCATAAAATACGTTGGGGTATTTCATAAAGAAAACATAAAAATCCTCAACAGTTCATTGACTAGACATAATCATCATTACCATTTATGCATGTTTCTTCTGTTTAAATCCCTATTTTTTCATATGTATATTCTTACTCATAAATCATATATGTAATATATGGACACAAACAGTTTTGCATTCTGCTTTTTAATGATATCAAAAACATTTGCCTCATGTCATCAAAACAATTGGTATGCTGAAAATTACTTAAACCTTTCCTAAGTGGTGCATTCAAACTAATTCTATGATTTTTTTAACTACTATTATTATTTTTTAATTGCAGCATCATACATTGGGTTTGGCAATATGCACAGCTTTCCCATTGGAATGGGCTTTTCCTTTGGGAGGTTCATTGACCAGTTATCCTACAACACAACAGTAATCTTCATCATAAAATGAGTTAACTGCCTGTATGAGAGAACCATGTAGTATCTTTCCAGGATATGCTGAGCTATTTATAAGTATTAAATAAAAATTTTTATATTGGATCTGAGTATTCCTTCCTTTTCGCCATTTCTCAGGAAGTACAGCAAATTGAAAAGTGGTTCTTTGCAATTTGGATTGGAAATGCAAGTGTTCTAGGAGACGAAAAACTGAGGTCGTGTCCAGGAGGCCACTGAGTTAATACAATAAACAACTGACTACAATAAGTGCTGTAGATTACTTATGAGTTGTATAGATCATTTCTGGATTCCACTTAGCCAGATCAGCTCTGCACTAATTAACATTCTGGAAGATGATTGGTATAAAGACCTGTCTCTCTATGACTACCACAGTAAATGTGTGATCTTATATATACATTCTCTAAAATCACCTGAGATGATGATATAATACAGTCCCCACTTCCATGTATCCCAGTGACTCGCACACCTTCCTCCAGGAATTTTACTTAAAACTCCTCCTGCGGCAATGTCAGCCTATTGTTTCTTCCCTGGTCCCTACTAGAATTAGCAGAGTTGCTTGGTGAAACTGTAAGTTAATATATTCATTTATATGAGACTACTTAGAATGTATTTATTCCTCTTCTCAAACCTTTCTTCTCAAGATTATCATCCTCTTGCCTTTCCTCCCAAAAATTGTCTCCCAAATGTTGAATCACCTCGCTGTATGGTGAGCAGTTGCATAAACACGCCAAAAAAGAAACAGAGTTAACTTAAATCTTAGACGGTTTCAAATTATGTGAGACCCAGCTTGACAGGAGGAACGCTGGAGCAAATTTAACTCATGTTTTACCCTTTTGTAACCAGACATGCAGGTTCCCACCATTGAGAAATCCCATAGTAGTCCCGGTAGCTCGAAATCCTCATCCGAAGGCCATCTCCGCTCTCATGGACCATCTCGCAGTCAAAGCAAAACCAGCGTCACTCAGACCCACTTGGAAGATGCAGGGGCTGCTATAGCCGCTGCCGAAGCCGCCGTGCAACAACTCCGCCTTCAACCAAGTAAAAGACGCAAATAAATTCCTCAGCATGGCAGCTTAATGTTCATCTGTTGCCTTTCTTTCCTGCTGTCCTTCCCCATTTGCTTTGTTTTGTGCTTTCCCTGCTCCCTCTGTTCTCTATCCCTTTGTCTGTGTAGGAACAGTATCGATACATAAATATGCTCTCTCTCATTTAGTTCTTTTTTGTTTTACTTTACATAGGACGAAATAAAACTGGCTGTTTCTCCTTTGTCTCCACCATCCATCCAACCTGGCTCATAGTATTTGGTAGCTGTGTCTGTGATGTGTGCAGGCAAAACTATGTTGTGTGTCCTTTTTGTGTGCACTTAAATATCCTTTAGAATACAGGAATTATAAGCACAAGTGGCTGCCAGTTTTCCAGGCATTACACCAAAAAAAGGCACACACGTAAGCATTGAGCAGATTAGCAATGAGAGTCTCACCTCTGAAAAACACTAAAAAATTTTAGGCAGAAGAGTCATGTAACCAACAGTCAAGTTCTAGAACCTAGGGGAAATGGAAAAAACATTTTACGCTTAAAATTTTTAATAAATTATGCATGTGAAATAATGAGGCTTTCCACGTGAGAAACTTTGTAGTCTTTTGGAGAAAAAAAAATCTGTAAAGAAAATAATGTTTCCTATATTCTCAAAAAAGTATGTAGTATTAATATATGTCTAAGCATATTCGATGAGGCCATGTTACCTCATTAAGGATCCATTCTGTTGGATCACACTTTGTATATGATACAAGAGAATTTATAGGGTTATTCTTCTTTCTAACCACTGGAAATCATTTGGAAGCCAAGATATCAATTAAAGCGTAACAATTCACCCATCTTAACTGCTGTAATTTCAATTGATAGAATTATATAAGAACTTAGTGAGTACAGACACTTTAAAAATGTAGGAGCACTGTTACTTCCAAGAGGCATCAGGCAAACAACGGAGATAGATGAATGTTCTCCCCATCTCCCAAAGTCATCATTTACAAAGAAACAGCCAGTTTTAACCCCCTTTAGTGCTGTGCATGTGGTGTCATTTTGGCATTTGAAAACAAAACTTCCTTCGATAGAGCAAAAGATCACTTCTGTTTGCATGAATAACATTCAAGCTGGTTCCATCTGAGGATACATACTCTGGGTTTCCATTTCACCCACACTACCACAGCAGCACATAAAAGCGGTCAGTCTAATCATGCCAGGAAGCAGCACAGACACAGCATAGCAGGAGTCCTCCCCATTCAAAGAACTCAGTCTGATAATCTGCCTCCACCAGCTAATGGCAACCAAGACCAAAGCCAGCTAGCCCTCAGGAAGGTGATGTCTGATGGACCAGTCAAGCCAGAAGGAGGTGAGCAGAAAGGCGCTATTCAAAGCACACAGCAAGAACATCCCCCAAATTTAAAGCCCTCATCTTTTAATTTTTAGAGATTGTCTGATAAAGTATGTTTATCCACTTTTTAATGTGCTTTTGTGGGCATGGCATTTCAGGACTTCATCATCACTGTGTAAGTCCCAAGATGAGTCCCATAATATATTGACTACAGTGATTTGTATTTTTCTATGCACTGGGCATCTTTTGACTTTTGTTGGGAAATAGATTAACAGTATTCATATTGCAGAATGGAACGCATGCTACTAACATAATCTGTTCAAGCATGACTATAAATATGTTGCACTGTGATAAAAGTTTAAACTGCTCACAATTCGAGTTAGCATACCAGTTGGAATGTAGATCAGTTTTTGTTGAATATTATTTCAAGTGTAACTTTTTTAAAAAATTCAGTGGATTTTGGAAATCTTAGAGGAAAGTAAAGGAAAAAATTGTTAATGCACTCATTCACCTTTACGTGGTGAAAGTTCTTTCTTGATCCTACGAACACATTTTTTCCACTCATGTTTCCATAGTTTTCAAGTGTATCAGATGTGTTGGGCATGTGAATATCCAAGTGCCTGTGTAATAAATAAAGTATCTTTATTTCATTCATAAACCACTGGGTTCTGAGCCATTGTTATATGATGCAGCTTAAAATGAGTGTGTCAGTTTTTGCTTTCTCATTTGATTCCTTGCAATAGAGAATTTAAAGTTACTGCTTCGTTGCCAGTGCAAGCTATAATGATAGAATATTGAGTTGCAGGACAAAGTTTCATGTCGGAAACATAAGATAGATGGGGAGTTATTACCAAATAAAAGTACCAGAGCTTACATAAACATGTAAATAAATAATGGGTTTGGGCTACTCTAGGCAATGCTTCCACTCTTCCTTTCTTGCACGTCTGATCTACTTCACAATCTTCTCAGCTTTCTGGATAAAGGAAGACAAATCCAATGAGTCTTGCTCCAGACAGGCACCTAGACTTGATCCATGGCTTTGTTAGGAAGGAAAGCAAGTTAATATCTGTCCCTAACTTGACACCAACAATTTGTGGAATTTTCCCCAAGAAAGAATGCCACTCACTGCCAGTGACAGGGATCAAACCAGGGTGATTATAAAATTATCTTCATTGTAATTCAAATTTAAATTTAATTTTAATTCAAAAACATATATCAAAGAAAGGATAAAAAAAAAACGATAGCAGTGTTTGCCCCCTTAAGTCCCTTCCAGCCGTAAAACACTTGATTCTATGATTCTGTACTTTCCACAAACTAAAATTAAGACTTGTACTTTCTTATTGCATTTCTCTGTATTCTCAGAAATTTTTATAATTTAATACGCTTTTGTCCCAACTAATCAGACATTTAGGAGCAATGGAGGATGTATGTGGCAGTACAAAGGCCAAACCACTGTGATGTTCCTTGAATTAGGCAATTAAGGAAACAGTTTAAATATTAAGATAATTGTGAATATGCATTTACTCAGCCCAGTTTATAGACTATCACCAAAGCAGTTTCCCTTTTCTAGTTAGCCTTCCTAGTACTGTCCAAGAGTACTTAAAATTCCACCTCTCACCTTTTTTTCCATCAAATAAGTTCAGTTGATTTCTTCCTTCATTTTCTTACCGCAAATATTTAATAATTGTAAATGTCACAGTAGTCAAATGCTTCTCTTATTTCACTCTATTTTTAATTATCATGATTTAAGTATTCCTATGATAGTTTGTCCTAGTTTTCCTAGATGTGGGTCTTAAAATTTGCAGCAAAATGCATTTAACTCCCTTTCTTTGAATAATGCTCTAATGGATATTCTCATACATTTAGAATAGTTCTTCACATTGTGCAAAGTGTTTCATCACCCATTTTCTCATTTTGTCACACCTAGTGGGTGAGGGATTCGTTGCAGATATTTTCATTTCTGTTTTCTGAGTGAGCCATCAGAGAGTCGGGGTGTGCGTGTGGCAGCATGACTGGTGAAGAACACATACCTGGAAATTGTCAGAATCGGCAATCTAACCCTTGTTTATGACCGCACCTAATAAGCCTTTGCTTTTTAAATACATTGGCACCTTTGAAATCAAACCCTCCTGATTTCACTAAAAACAATTGTCATTTACTTATTTGCTATTTACACTCCAGTCCTTACAAATGATTAGAGGTTGCTAGAAATTATGGCGGAATACAATTTAGACTTGGTCTACCTACTTGATCCTCTTTTCTGAAGGCTGATAATTAAACTGCCACAAATCAGGGAAGTAAAACCTTCCCACTGCACAAGCCGAGTGCAGCAGTAAGCAGGCTCTGTAGAGGAGGCGGTGTGTACATCTGCAGTCATTGCTATCAAGGGTGACGAAATTGTCCCTAAAGAGCTTTTCATATATATATATATATATTTTTTTTTTTTTTTTTTTTTTTGGTGAGCTTTTCAGCGGGTTTCTGCTTGAAGTAGCAGAAAATATGGGTCAGGTAAGAATTATGGAGTAAGAAAGGAGGAACTTTTTCTCTCCCTCCAGGGTTTAGTTGCATGCTAGGAAACCTGAAGGACAGGATTTAGACAGATTGTGCCAGGTCATCCTGACACCTAAACAACTCTCCATTTGTATTTAGAAATCCCTGGAAATGTTTTTTTCCAAGCCAGTTGGTTTGGTGGAATATAGGCCCGGCTGTTTTAGAAGGTAACGCCAACCAGGGAAAAGAGTTTCAAAATAGGTTGTTTTTTAAAACCATACCCAAACTAAAACAAATTGAAGTATTTTTACAACCTTGAAAATTAATTTAGTTGCTATGGAATATATTACATATTTTATATATATATATATATATATGTGTGTGTGTGTATATATATATATATAAAGGGCATTTTTAAATTCCTGAGCTGTTTTTGTTTGATCTGAGATTTTAGGTAAGCTTTAAGTTTAGAAACACTCATGCAGGATAGATAGAAGTATCCCTCCACCCTGGGCAGTAAGATGAGAGCTTGGAGAGGTTAGTAAGAAGATGAATCATTGACTGAGTTGTGTGAGGAACTATGACTGAAGGTCCCTTGTTGTGGCCGAATTGTAGGAGAAGGTCCTGAAGCTACTTCCACAGACCGCTGCTGGAAACTCCACTTTCCGTAAGGCTCCTTTGCGGCACCTGTCAAAGAAGAGTTTCCTATCCATATTGCCGTGGTGAACTCTGACTAAGCCATCTCTCTGTGAGAGCTGCTGTCTTGGGCAAGTGGTATGGGTGGCTGGGTTGGGAAACAGGGCGGGCACTGGGAGTGGAGAGAAGTGTTGGTTACAAAGGCAGTAGTTGATCAGTGGTCCATTCTGTTCTGACCCGAAGCAGATGGTCACTTTTGATCAGAAAGAATTTGGTGTTCTCTGTTTCTGGAAAGGAGAGGGTTCAAAAGGGAAAGAAATCAGAATGAGATCATTTGGAGGTGAAGTCTTCTGGAATGTGTGTAAGAGGTTAATAGAAACAGACTTAACATTCCTCATTTCACTGTGTTTGTGCAAAGAAAAGAAAGGCAGCAAAGCTTTAAAAAGGAAACTTTGCATAGTTTAAAATAGAAAGAAAACAAACTGTAATGATGTGAACACAGCAAATAGCCAGCAAAAATCTGAGAGCATCAAATTGGATTTCAGCTTTCAAAGTTTTCTGCCTGTTTCTCTGGGGGCAAGGGTTGTATTTCTTTGTTGTCTCTGAAAATCAAAGTGTTCTTCTAAAGTTCTGGGTTTTTAAGAGTTTCCATATTTTCTTAGAAAGATTGGTTATGCATTTTCAAATCTTTCTATAGTCATTTAATATTCATTGCCAGAAATATCTCTGCTGCACATGCAGAGGCACAGACAGTAAATATATAGCTCGGAACATATGACACTGTCTCTTGTTTGTGCACCTTCCCTCCCAAAGGTGAATTCACTGACGTATCATCAATGGATACTTTTGTTCTTTTCTAGTAGTAGCCATGAGTGTGTCAAGCCATCCACGTAAGGAATTACTGGTTCATACTGCAGTGTGCCTTTGTCGCGTGATCTAACCAGGGGCCTATATGATTGAGCGGGACTATTAATACATGATCCGAGAAGAGAAAGGCCTAATTTTTAACATGTCAAAGTGCCTTAAATGCTATTTATGACATGTCTTTAACAAAGTTAAACTTATTTTTGATTGCAAATTATTGTATTTTAGGTTTAAACAAATTTATTTTTAAAAAGTTAATTTACCAAATTACCAGCAGAGAGCAGGACCCAGAGCCAATGAGACAGGCAAGTAAATGCTGATGGAGGAAAGAAATGAGAAGCATGGAAGATGAGAAGGCTGATGGGGACACTGCGGGACCATGGACAGAGGGTACAATCTGAGCTTGGGGCTGGGAACGTTATCGCCTGGGTAGGAAGGATCCTGGAACTGGGTGAAGTGCCACCTGGGGAGAGGCAGAAGAATGCCAAAAGCTAATAGCTTAAGCTAAAGCTTAATAATAGCTAAATTAATAGCTAAAGCTTAATAGCTAAAGCTTAACGACATTGCCTAATTCCAGATATCTATCCATGAATTACTTGATTTTTTTCCCACTTTTCATCCGAATGTACTACATTATGTAAAATCATGATATTTCACCCATTCTCTGTTGTGCAAGATAATCTTTGGGAGGGAGGGGGACATATGGGGATGGGATAGGATGAAAGGAATCTTTATGTATAATGAGTCAGACCGTGAAAAATAGCCTTTTTATTTTATTACTTTGTTGAGTCTGTAAATATATATTTTAATCATTGAGGTGACAAAAAAAACTTTCGGATTTCAAATGAAAACATTTCCGCAATATTTTGATTGGGGTATTACGGTTTTCAGATGTATAAAGAGAAATAATGTAGATAGAACCATAGCTTTATACCTCAATGTGTTTTAAAATACTGAAAGCTAAAATTAATTAAATGATCATTTGAACAGAAACTAATCAAAATATTAATAATACAAATCAAACAAGAACAGATAAGTTTTTAAGAAGAAAATGTTTGATGAAAATCAGGAGTTAGGAATTCCCTGGTGGTCCAGTGGTTATGACTCCACACTCTCAACTGCCAGGGGCTCGAGTTCAATCCCTGGTTGGGAAGCTAAGATCCCACAAGCCTCAAAGTGCAGCCAAAAAAAAAAAAAAAAATTAGAGAAAATGTCAGGAGGTAGGTCCCTATTTCTAAACCTAAGAAACAAAATGGAATAAAATTTCTACTTCTACTTTATTCTTAAAAGAACACAGAAGCAAAATCTACTTTTCCTCATTAAGACATTTGAAACTAAAAACCACATTATTTTAAGTTCTATAGATCACATTTTTTTTTCAGAGATCTTATAGCTTTCATTTTTATTTAAAAAAATTTTTGAAGTATAGTTGATTTACAATGTTGTGTTAGTTTCTGGTATACAGCAAAGTGATTCAGTTATACATACTGGTCACATTATATTTTTATCTGACTCTTTAGGTAAAATGAGGTCGGAATCTAGAGAGAGAGAAAATGTAATTTTTATACTACACAATTCAAATTTCTTTCTATATGGATATATTTATAATTTCTATATATACTTTTAGTTTCTTGTAAAGCATTCTTATTGCTACTGATATTTTTAAAGTAAATAACTACTTTGGCTCCATCCAACTATTAATGTACAAGAAAATTGAAGAGACAATGTAGAGAAAAGCCGTTTTGGGACGAATTTGCATTGTTTTATGCCTGCCAAATTTCATTATTTACTCTGGATTTCTGTGTAATATAGTTTTTTGTGGGTTTTTAGGCAAAAATAGAACAGACAAGCAAATTTTTATGATACATATAATATTTAACTCAGACCTTATAATTCTAGAGTTGTGAAGTTCTGGGTGAAACAAATTCTGAAGAAGCTTAGAGAAATTCAAAGGGTGATGATAATAATAATAAATCTTTTCAAGTAAGGTGTTAGAACTTGATTTTTTTAGTGCAGAAAATAAAAAATAAAAGACACCATAGAATGATTGTCATGTATATACTGGTTTAAGATGATTGTCAAAAAAGGTTGGTGCTAATTGTTTTTTTTTTTTTTTTCATTTTCACAGTTCATACTTCATTTTCATCACTGTAGATGTAGACCAGTGATTCTCAAAGTGTGTCCATTGATCCCTAGGTGTCCCAGAGACCTTTTCAGGACTCTACAAGGTCAAAAAATTCTTAAGACTCTTAAGATGTTATTTGCCTTTTTTACTCTCATTCCTTCCTTAGTGTGCAGTGGACTTTTCCTACATTTCCATGAGATGTCATGACATCATTGCTCTGATGGCTAATGGAATATGTATTTGTCAACTGCTTATGTTAAATTTTTCTTAACTTTGAATATGATAAATATTGATAGATATATTTCACATAAAGCAAAGTTCTTTAAGAAATTCAACAATATTTAAGACTGGAAAAGGGGTCTTGAGACCAAAATATTTAAGAGCCACTGATCTATACCTGGGTACAATCATAATTTTATCAATAGTCAATGATGTTGGATAATTAGAAATTTCTTACAAGATATAATTATCATATTTGCCTCTAAATTTTCTATGCCTTTTCTATCTTGTATTGCATTTTGGAACCCCTACTTTCTTTTCTTATTTAATGTTAATTTATAACTTAAGATTGACAAATGATTTTATATTCTTATTTTAAATATTTTATTGGGCATGATTTAGATTAAGTTATGATTATATGCCCATTTTCATTATTTACATTTGCAGTTTGACTGGTAAGTTGTCTGTCAACTTTAATCAAGTTGTTCCTAGCCTAAGGTAGAATGAAAGGGAGTATTATAAAGGTAGAATACATTTTATTTGTGTCCTTATTTTGATGATAAAATTTATTGGAAAAACATTTATAAATTATTTGTTTCTTTAATCTTCTATTGTATTATCTATATTAGTGGTCCTATACTTTGCAAATTCATTGTTGGCATAAATAACAATAGAAACACTGAAGATCATCACTTTGATTCAAATTTGAGGAAATGTTAAGCTTCTTACCTCTTACTTAATCCTTGATCCTTAATTTCAAACATACAATTTATTGTGTTTTTAAATAATTAAAGCTAAAAAGGGAATTCTGAAAATATTTATCATTTATAGAAAATATTATCTGAATTACCCCTATTAGTTGCTCATCATTTATTCACATTCATACACACAGTTTTTTTAATGAATAGTATGTTTCAGAAACTCTTCAAAGTGTTAGTGATTCTGCAGTGGACACAATAGACAAAAATCACTGTCCCCATAAATATCCCATCCTAGTAATATTTATCAAATAACGGATTAAAGATATGTGGGAAAAATTTGAAGACTGACAAAAGCATGACTTTTGTCTATCTTCAACTGAAATTGAAGTAGAACATTGCAGTTAGTCATTGACTTAAGTTTATATACACAGACACCATCATGTTTAGAAATATCTGAAAATAGAATTATTTTGTTATTTGTTCTGGTCTGGTTATCTCTCGTAATCTTTACAGTTCACTGGGATATAACCAAGTATAGGAGGAGAGAAAGTGTTTGAAAATGATCTATTTGGAGAAGGTAGGAATATTAATGAAATTAATTAGAGACATTGTATTCCATGGGACTGGACAGGTGTTTACCAAATAATTGTCCAAATTCCTCTTTACTTTATGGCCACTGACTACATTTGAATGATATGAAAAATAATACTCAGTGTTTGTTGTAGCATTAGCCATGTAAATCAGTATGCTATTATTAATTTGTATTTGTTTACACTGGAAATGTCTCCTTTGGGCAGGATTTTTATATAAATCAAATTATTTGGATTCCGTTTAAAGGTAACATCCTTGTTATCTTAGTATTCATGATCTAGGTGATCAGTTTCAGGATTATATAAGGACATTTTTCAAAACTATTTTTATAATTACTTTCACTCAAACAGGACCACTTGTTTTGCAAGCAAACTGAGAGAGAATATTTCAGTTTCAAAGGAGAATGAAATAAATATTGAAAAATTGAGTTGCCCTTGAAAAATTGATGTAGATCTTGAAGATTTTTTTCTGTCAAATATATTTCTCCTTACTCTTAATCTTTTAAAGGTAAAGATTTTTCCTGTGTTATTTAAAGGTAAAGATCTTAATTGTGTTAGCATTTTTTTAGCACAAAACCAAAACTTGGTCCTTGATAAACTCTTTGTTCATTCTATTTATTTGGACGTAGCTAGAATTATAAACTAAACTTATTAAAGATAAAATGAATTTACTATCTTTGTGATGTCTTAATCAAACTCCATTATTTACTCTGAAATTTTGGTCCCCACTTAAACTGTATTTATTTTAAGTGTCTTCTTCCAAAATAAGTTCTGAACCAAAAACACCTTTAGAAAGGAAGACACACCTAAAAGGCAACATTATAGCATAAATGCAAGAACTATAGTACAGTGAGCCATCACATATTGTATTTATGTAAGAAAAAAACCTTCTCTACCATGTTATTAAGCTAACTTTACTCTCATTTCAAACACATGTTGTATTGAAGTTATATGCTCTTACTTTTGTTCCCTAAAGTGATCATTGATCCTATTATCCATAAAGCTAGGGAGTGAATGGGAGACACCTGCAAAATAGTGATGCATTAGATCAAAAAAGATTGAACTGATTATTAAAATGTCTTGAAAAAGTCAGTTGTAAGGCCAGTGTGGATGGAGAGGGAAGAGTGCGAACATGATTTAAAGCTTTACCACCTTTCCCACGACATAGAAAATAGAGGCATCACATCTTCCTCTCCCTCTCTGAAAGAAGCTACTATGTGAATAATATGGAATATCTTGAGGGACATGTTTTGATTTTTTATAAGTTTGTTGTAACTTTCTGATATATATAATTATTTTTTCTGAGTGACCAAGCCAAGTGTTAGTGTTAATTTCATCCTCAGCGACCCTGGGAGAGAGGTAATATAATCACCAATAATTTTTCATTTAAAAAGTATTTCAGTGACATCCTTCCTTTCACTGACCCCACCTAGGGGTTTACAAATGACTGATATATTCTAGAAACCAGAGTTGTCTATTTTAAATACTTTTATTTGTGAAAACTTGTAATTTGGAGGTATGTGAACATTCCTACAAATAGTTGTATTGAAGCTACCTATGCCATTTTTCTAGTGTCTTCTTTTAAATTTTTCCAAATTGGATAATGAATATACTGAAGTCAATTCAGAAAAAAGTATATTAAATTTCTAAAGTCCTTGTAAGATGCAACACCCCTTCTTAATACCCCTGGATGATAGTAGAAAACCTAAAAATGTTATTGCACGTAATTCAAGGGGAAAACTACCAACAGTGCTGGTAACAGAGGAAATTAAAAGTTGACATTTTTCAGGGCTACATCCAAATGCAATCAACAAATGAGATAAAACTGCAAAGTCTCTTTAGTAAATATAACAACTAAAACAACAGCAATAATAAAAGGTAGATAGATAAATAGAGAGTGAAAGGTAAAGGAGATAAAGTAGAAAAGGTCACTAAAGTTAATACCAGCTAAATTAAAGTTAAACCAGCTAAAGAACCAAAAAAAAAAAGCATGCTGTAAGTATATAATTTCTAAAATAGCCAGGTAGTTATTTCAGTTCCATCATTATACTATTGGAATAAACAAAAGAATTATTGATTGTTTTCTCTTAATTTCAAGCAGTTGATCCTAAAATCCTATACATTGTATCTATGAAGATAATACTAATACTGCATCAACCAAGTAATTTGGGAAATTACAGGTTACCTACATAATAAATTACTCCTGAAATATTTGGAAATACCTTTGAGCGAGACCAAAGATATAAAACCAATGGAAGTGAGGCTTCATACATTCCAGGCACTGAATTCTAAGGTAGGTAACCTCTCTTAATTTGAGACAATTCAATATGATAGAAAAGTGGATGAGCACTTTTCAGTTTTGATTTGTGACCTGGAACAAGTCACTTAAAACTTTCCAGGGCTTAGTTTTTCTGTAAGCAAGATGATGGTTCTGGAACAGGTTATCTTTAGAGTCCTTACCAGCTTTTAATTTCCATGATTCCACAATTATAAAATCATCTACAATTCTGATCCGAGACTTTGCTCATGGTGCTGCCATCGTGTGGTAGGCACAGTGATAGTTCTGCATTTTTTTAAGTATGTATATATAGTAGAGGGGAAAAATCAACAGAGCAAACTAATTGAAGACAGATGTTCAGTCAAAGAGACACTACCAGGTTTAATTAAGGTTAGCCACAGAGGAGTAATAAAACAAAATGTTTTCTAACCACCTAGCAGCCGCAGAAAATGAAGAGGTCAAAGAATAATTTAAAACAGATTGAATTGCCTCACTGAAAATAAAATTCGTTTACCTGAAATGACCCCTCAATAACTGAGTCACAAAATTATTCAACACGCTAGTATTTATTCTTCTAGCATATAGGGACCCTCTTTGTAGGAGTGGACTTCTTCCATCTCATATTTATATGATACATTCTTTTTTCTGGTTGGTACTTAATAGTACAAATAAAAATTCAAAAAGAAGGTAGGCCCCCCAAAATGTAACTCTTTAAGAAAATGGCTCCAAAAATGTTTTTCATTATTAAATAAATCTCAATTCTAATGTAAAATAAATATTTCCATATGTAATACACAGGTACATAATACAGGATTTCTGAAATTCTGATTTCAAGATTTGGAAAAAGCAGGTAGAATATTTTTAAATTGTTAACTTTGAAATCATAAAATTATGGAAAGTCATATTTAGTTTTAATGTTTTAAAATAATATTTTCTACAAGAACATAGAAAGAGAGACGTTACACTGAAATATAAACTGGAGCTCACCATCTGTCTGTATACCAAGAGGTGCAATCAGCCTAAGTACTAGTGTCTGTATTAGCACCATCTAGTGCCTCCCATGGAATGTTACCATGCAAATTATTTTGTCACTTCAATTTAGAAATATATATATAATATTCATGGTCTGATATGAATTTTTTAAATTCACAAGCCTATGCTCTCCCATGTTTCATGTATTATTAAATATTTCAGTTAAGCCAGTTTTGAGGGAATTGGGATAACAGAACATCTGGTTGAGTGATCACATTTTTATATACAGTATGACAGATTAAAGTTGAATCTCTGATTTTAAAAGGTGCCAAAAAGAGGTTACCCAAAATTTCATTGACAAAGAAAGTGGGGTTAAAAAACTATATTGTGGTATCTTTGATGAGATTTTTTTGATTTGTATCAACAGAACTGGATTAAAAATGAAAAATCTACTAAATCACTCAGATGTTTTAAGTTGTTTGGTTAAAGGAAAGAATTATTAATATGTTATCATTATTATAATTTTACTGTCAATTTATTAAATATTGCTTAAGCATAGTCCCAGGATTAAGCTTTTAAGAATGCTACCATGGAGCTAACATAGGTAGGTTCTGTTTCCAATAACCACATGAATGTAACAACTACAATTAAAGATACAAAGTGACAGTTGCCATAAAAGACAAAAATTATGTGCTATGAGAGTCTAGGTATAGAAGTCCACTTCTGATTGTAAACATGAGGAAAATGTATGAAGCAGGTTCTATCTGAGCTGAGCCTTTCTGGATGAGTATAATTTAGATATGAGAAAGTGACAGGGTCAGAGGAGGGTATAACAAAACTGGTAAGAAGAGGCTTGGCTAGAGCTCAGGAGAAAAAAAGCCGAACTATAGGGATTCAGAGTGAGTGGTCTGAATGGGCTTCAGTGAAGGGTATACAAAGGAAAATTATGGGAGGTATATATGGAAAGAAGTAGACGATAAAGGACTTCGAGAGGCAAACTAAAGAATTTGACTGAAATCATGAGATGTCTTGAAATTGCATACGACCTGGCCTCCAATATTAAATCCTAAAAGCACTTTATTCATTAAGAAGTTTGCAATAATACAGATTTAGTTCAGTTTAATTGAGTTGATGGTTTCTTATGTGGGGGCTGATTCAATTAAACGAAATCAGCAAATAGACGTGTTGTTTCAAGTAACTGAAAAAGAACTTTTAAAATTTTTGGACTCTTAGCACCAGCTTATCAAAACCTCACCATTTCTGTATTTTTAGTCTCATTTTATGCTACGTATATATAGCCCTGTACAGGGAAGATCCACTTTGCATTTTAGTTTAAGTCATTTTCAGAAACTAACTGTCAGGCTATCTATCTCTACGCTTACATACCAGGTTAAGTCTAAAAAAATTCAGTCATGCACCAGATGTTTTGAGATAATGCCTAATATCTAGACTCATTTGAATTATTCACCTAACCGCCCAAAATTTCTTTAGATTCAACATTACGTGTAATTTTGTTTTGCAAAGATGTTAAGGCAGACTTAGAGTTATTCTGAAATATGTATATATGCCCTATATTTAGTTTTCTTTCTTGTAATATTTCTTATAAACTGTGACTTGTTTGCGTTTAAAATATTGCATTTAAAATATTGACGACACTTGCACAGGTTTTCCAAATGAAATTTCTATTCACCTAGGCAGTATGACAAAACTGGCTTTCCTTAAATTTATTTCTATCCTTGATCCTTTTCTATTATTATATTGTTTTACATTCTGTTCACATTTCTCAAATTTCCCAGAAGAGGAATAGAACTAGAAATTGCATCAGGTAAAATCAAAGTTTGCAAAAGAAAGATTGGATATTTTGATATGTAAATAAGAAGACATCATTTCTATAATGTGGATATTTTGATATATTGTGAGATTTCTCTGGGATAGAAAAAAGTTTTAAATTAGTAAAGATAAATTGATTTTAAAATTAATGTCTATTAATTAAGGTTTGTCTTTGAAAATGGTATATTGAGATTTTCCAGTTGATGAAATTAAATTTTTACATTCAATATCATACTAAAAATTGTTAACAATCTAGTAGGTTGTATTATATAATGACAATCAAAAGGTATGATAGCTTTTCCTTGTTTACAATCAGTTGACTTATCTGACTCATGTGGTTGTTTATACAGTTTAATATTCTTTATAATGTTCATAATTTTATATCAGTCATATTACCTTTACATTTTTTAACTTATCCTTTTAAAAGGTCTTTAACACTAAATACGTCAGCTGGGTTTCTTCTACATAAGTTGAAGAAAATATTAAACAAACATTATGACTATTATTCTTTTCCTGGAAATCTAGTCCTATGAGTTACTCTTAATTCACTGGTGACTGGCTATGTAACAGGATTCAGAGCCTTTTCTAACTAGCTATTCCCAATTTATAGATACCTGATATATAACTGACTACTTATCAAATGTTTCTTCCTTCTCTATTCTGAGAAAGGAATCCTACTATCACTGGAATAGATAGTATGAAAATTTCTGGTGGCTTTAGAGAAACTGCTAGTTCAGAAATAGAAGGGAAGAAGTGAGGAAAAGCTAAAGCCTTTGCAAGACTTGATCCTGGCTAATCTGATGGAGAGTTTCCTGCCCTCAGATGATTTCCCTCACAGCATCTATGCTTTTCACTTTATTTGGGTATATTGGTTAAAACTCCACCCACCGGATTGTCATTGTGTTTTTATACATTTCCTTAAGAAAAATGTTGATAATTTAGAATCATTAAATGATTATCAACTCTCTACCCCGTTGTGTGGATCTGTCCAACTGCTTGAGAAACTCCTGAGTGAACAGGAGGAGAGTATTTATGGAGGAGAGAGACTCTTAAGTACTTTTGCAGCCTAGAATACATCTAAAATTAGAAGAGAATCAAGGTGAATTCATTGTCCGGGACTAGGTGTGCTGTTCAGTGGGGAACAGCCATTGACGATAAAGCCCTGAAGAAGAGCTTGGGGGTACAGCAAATTAAATCACAAGACAAAGAAGAGTGAGTTCCAGTTTTATCTCACTCCTCATAATCACAATCTTATGAGGGGGGCTTTACTGACCCCATTATTTTAAAGTGAGGAAACTGAGACCACCTAGAGTTAACTTCAGCAGGAGTTGGGATACAAAACCAGATCCGTGTGATCAGAGCTTATGCTCTTAAACTCTGACCATATGTCACAAGACAAATGACAATTTCAAAAATTTGCCTAGAGAATCTCCACCCCCACAAAAAAAGAGGAAACACTTGCCTTCTGTTTCTTTTTTTTTTTAGTTATTTCTGAGATATACATTTTAAAGTAATAACTAGAATTATGATTTATAACATTATACCAGAACATATAAGATTTTTAGAAATTTCATGTAATGTCTGAAACATTTATATTAACATATTTCCATACAAATAACCCAAAGAAAGTTTAGTATTAGTTGTTTTTTTGTTTGTTTTTTATACTGCAGATTCTTACTAGTCATCAGTTTTATACACATCACTGTATACATGTCAATCCCAATCACCTACACCTGCCTTCTTTTCATTCCTTTTGCATCAGAATTTCCTCCCAAATCTCTAGCCTAGAACTCTGCTAACAATATTACCATTCTCTACTGCATAATTTATAACACAAATTCATAACTCTTCTATGGGAATATGGATTCTTATATACAAAAAATCAAACTCATGGGTTATTTAAAACAAATCCCAGTCATAAACTAGGATGTGCCTAAGGGGAAATAAATATCTTCAAATTTAAAAACATGCTGGAGGTAGTTGATAGAGCTACATACAAACAAGTCCAGGATTTTCAGTCATTTCCTGAAATTATCTATTCTATTTTGCATCTTCACTTCTCAGGAGAAAAACAAATTACTGGTTATTAATATGGGAAATAATTAAGCAATTTTCACATATTCTGTCATTTCTATCTACCCAAGTCTTCCTAAATTCCTTTCTCCATGAAATAGCCACAATTCTTATTTGTTTGCCATATCGTTATTGCAATACTCTATAAAGAAATCACAAGTAATAATACTGTTTAACTCAGTCTAAAAATGTGATGGTTGATTCCTAGAAGTTAATCTTTTTTTTCTTTTATATCCAACAAAAACAATCAAGGGCTTTATTGTTGCCACTGAGAGTTACTGGTTAAGGAAAAGAAAATGAAAGGCAGGTTAAGAGATGTGGAGTTCTTGCTAGAGCTGTTTCTTTACACCCGTAAATGAAGAAACATATAAGTATGCATTCGGATATCAATGGGAGGTTCATTGATTGACTGTGGTGTTGACTCTTCCCACACCATGCAGCCAAGCCCACCAATCACCGGCCTGCAGAAAGCTCCGTGTCCACTGGCTCCTCGGGCAGCAGCTTTGGCAGTGGGTATAGCGTGGACAGTGAAGGAAGCAGCAGTACTGCAGGGGACACTAATCTATTTCCTATTCCAAGGATGTAAGTGGTGGTTTGTTTGCTTTTTTTTCCACTGGAACGTTAACAGCCTCATGAGTAAGCTTTTCTTAACATTGAAAAGGAAATAACTAGATAATTATCCAAGTCTGAGTCAGTGTCCCTGAAGGACTTCAGCTGTTTATGCCTATGTAAAAAATAGACTGTTCAGGAAAGACTGGATTAACTTAGTGAATTCTAAGCATGAATGCTGGTGACCACCAGGACTACTTAATCAGTGCATTCTGTATTTAATAGAAAAACTGCTAAAATAATAATAACTTAGCTATGCCTGAATCAAGTTCAGCAGCAGTAATACATGGCTGCTTTAACTGCATAATGCATAGATTAATTGATTTTGAATCAGGAGATATTTGAACATATTTAAAGAACTCATATATCACATTTGAAATAGCACATTGGACCACTCATATAGACTTTTCAACTATAAATTCCTCTACCATTAAAATAGAAGATTTTGAAGTGGATCCATATTTTCTAGAACAAATAACAAGCAGGACATAGGTCCCCAAATAGATACTCTTGGAATAAAGTTAATTTATAATACGTTAAGCCTCGAGAAAATCATATTGCAAATAAAATGCAAAACTAAAGCAGACTGTATTTAAAATGTGTTAGAATGGGTTTAGTCATATCGGTGGCAAAATCTAGCAGCATCCAAGATAAATATGTTATCTCTATTCCAATATCAAAATCTAAACTTCCTGACTTTCTCCAGTAACTAGTTTTCTAAGTTTACAAAAACAACATTGGGCCATGCAGCTCCAGGATCTAACCCAGGGTGAGTCCAGCCTGCTGCCTGGTTTTGTAAGGTCTGTGAAGAACTAAAAATGGCTTTTGCATTTTTAAATGTTTCCCAAAACCCCAGAAGAATAGCATTTTGTGACACATGATAATTACATGAATTTGAAATTTCAGTGTCCATTATTAACTTTTATTGCAACATGGCCACACCAGTTTGCTTATGTGTTGCCTAATGTTGTCTGTGCTCTAGGGGCAGACTTGTATAATTACAACAGGGACCATTCAGATCATTCACTGTCTGGCCCTTTGCAAAGTGAGTTTGAAGATCCCTAGTCTGGGCCCTTGTTAGAGGGTCTTTTTCATTTTCTCTGTTAAGTGAAACCATCTCTGGGAGCAGAACTTCTATTTCTCTTTGTTTAAATATCACAGTTTTTTATGAATCTTTCCTTTTGATCCCCAGAATAGTTCTAATATTTAGATAATGGCTCACGTTTATAAAAGCAAAATAATGGGGAAAATGGATTTGTAAGGTGAAAAATGTGTTTATTTTGTGATTTTCGGGTTACATTATTCCTACTTAAATTGACTAATTATTGGATTATCTGTCTATTTTTTTTGAGACCTAGGCTGTGGATTCAATGGAGTTATTTGTATTTAATCAGTTCTTTTTATATTGACAGTTATTTCTAAAAGGAGTGTGATCTCATTAGTCCGCAGACTCTGATGATCCAATTTAACTGAAGAGAATTTCTACAAATTCATTACACTCCTCTCTCCAAGCTGTGAATATCATATAAATTTGTAAAGGTTTTGCACCACACATCACTTACTATCCTTCCAATTTATCTGTATCTTTCAAAATATATAATCTAACACTGATGATAAAGTTACAACTTTCAGAGCGTAAAATACATTATTTCCTCAATATCTGAATGTCTGAAGTGGAAGTAGATTGGTTTTTTTACATACAAACCACATTTCAATTTTGCTTTTTCCCATTTTCCTGTTTCTCTTGTAAATCAAAAGCTTTTAAAACTGCGTAGGATGCTTTTGTTTTTGCCATATGAGCACAAAGAAAATTCTCTTTTCTAAAGCATCACCGGATATAAGTAAAAAGCAGCATTTGGTGGTTCTTTTCTGTCTCTCTTTGTATCTGACACAGTTTTGCTTGGGCTAGCATAAGTATTCAATAACTATTTGGTGATTGTTTAACAAAGATAAATTATAACCTGTGCAGTCAGAATGTCCTGAGATGAAGATTATTTATTGGGAATTCAGAAAAATTGCATCCTTTAAGACCCACACAGTTACATTTCCTTTGTACTTCATTTAGCTTCACAGTGCTGCAAGTTTTCTGTATAATCTTAGAAATGCACCTAATCCACATTTTGGCTAAATACCAAATGTTAAAATCAGTTTTCATTAGAAGCAAATACTGCAGCTGAATAGCATCATTAAAATATGAAATGCAGTCCTCAAGATCAAATAAAAATTATCAAAAAATTTTTTATTACAATTACTAAAAATTATACTTATTTTGTTAAAGTTTGGCAAAGTATAGGATAGTAATTTTTCAGGACTCTCATCTACTCGATTAGCACTACTAAAACGATCCTCACTTTCAATTGAGTTTGGCTCAGTAACAAGATGTGTTTTGGCCCGCTCTGCTTGTATAGTATACTGCTAAAGGTGAGATTGCTACTAAGTTATGAAGCTTTCTCCATGTCTAATCCTGGCAGACAAAGTTAATTTTTTTAATTTATCAGCTGTTTGTCTTGAATCTCATTGAAGTAATTACACAAATTGAAGTTTTGTGCATTGCTTAATCAAGACTTTTTTGTATATATTCAGATGCAAACTATATATAATTATAGATATAATTTATAACATTTCTTCATGCACTTTATCCTTCACATAATCACTTAATAAAAATTTGTGTTTAAAACTTTGACCTAGAATTGTCATCTTGGAGCAATGTAATGGCTTTCAAGATAAAATGATTTTTGAATTTACATCAGTTCCTCTTTCGTTATGTGCAGAACCATTTCAGTAGAATGATGAGAGGATCGTTAGAGCAGTTTTCAAGTAAGATCTAATTGGAGTCTTAAGCAATAAGTATGGTTACATTTTCAGCTGGTTGGGCAAACTAAATATTTTTTGTGAGAGTAAGAATGAATTGTTAGTAAATACTGCTATGTTTGAATTATTGTCTAGAAAGTCTAGTATCAAGACATTCCTTTGTTCAAGCACCATTTTTAACACTTAAGCATTTTTATTCCATTTTTTTAGAACATCTTATATAACTACGTATAAAGGCAACTTCCAAATCTTTTGTACGCCATGTAGCTTTTTCTCTGAAGAAATAAGAAGTGACCTATTATCGTTTGGCTCTTACGTTATCAATATTCTGAACCCACAGTGCTCAGAGTATAATGAATTCTTCATTTGTTTGGCCTTCGAAGACATTTAAGGCTGAAATTAAAAATGGTTTGCAGCCTTTGGCTGAATTCTAAAGCTGTTATGTACACATCTACCTATTAGTACTTTATATTTATCGAATATTATGATGTTTCAGGCACTATGCTAAGCACTTACCTACATTTTCCATGTGATTTTCCCATAACCAAATGGTAGCTCATGTTACTATCCTTAAATTACAAAAGAAGAAATAGTCTTCACCGGATTGAAAGATTTACCTTACATAATGTATAGCTTAAAGTAGCAAAGCCAGAAGTAGAAACCAAGCTGTATGACTTCAAAAGCCAATGTGCTACACACAGCTGAAAATACAGGAAGGATCTGAAAGAAATAATAATCCATGTAATTATAATATTATATTTATAAATTATTCAATTCAACATTCCCTTCTCACCAAAGGATCTATACAACTCCTCATAACAAAGTGTGAATATATAAGAAACCCTTCTCCTTCTTGAGTTAAAAATGGCAGAAAAAAAAAATTCTAAAACAAAATTTGAAGATTTCATGATGGTCATGTCTTTGATAAATGAGTCCATGAATAGGACACTGAATTTTGAGGTTCTATGTTTGGACTCAATAGGAATGATAAATTTCCACTTTAAAATTAATATGATATAGAGTGATTTATTGTGTTCGTACAACATTTGCCATTCAAGTAATTTGTTGCAGGTCTGAATATATGATGTCATTCTATTTTTTCAAACTTGGACTCCTCATTTGCATTTAGGATTATAATTGAATATATAAACTTTTATTTCCTTTTTAAACAGAGGAAAGATGGGGCAGAATGGGCAAGAGACTATAAAACAGCCAGGAGTAGGCGTAGGACTAGCAGACACTGAAGGTAAGTTACAGTTTACAATACACTGGATTTTGGTTGTATCTGTATGCTATACTGTTTGCTTTGTTTTCGTTTTAATATGAACGTTAATTTCTAAGTACTAATACCAAAAGCAGTAGGAAATAAGTCACCATTATCCATATGATCTATTAAATTAGAATGACTTTGTCACTTCATTTAACATTCATATTTAACATTTAAGCACTTTGGGGTACTACAAATTTTAAAGGGAAAGAAGAATGAGGATTACAGAATGAAACTTGAAGACTTTCTCTGGGAAAAAATATCTTGAAATTTAAAAAAATGTTTTTGTTTAAAATACTATACAAATAGAAAATCATGAAACCTCATTTAAGTCAATGGCAAGCCTTAAAAATGTGGAACTAAGAGGAAACTAATGGTGTAAAAATCTTTTTATAGAAAAATAATGACTGAACTAACTTCTAAAGTGAAAACTTAATTTTAAATTAAACTTTGTTTTATTAAATAGTATTATAAATGTATTACAAAATGCAAAAAAAATCCTTTTATTCCACACATAATCAGTATCTCTAAGGTGCACAATGACTTTTCCTTCGTTTAAAAAATTTTTTTCCTAATGTTTTGATAAGATCTGATAGCACTGGTATACATCATGATTTACACTCTCAATAATTTTAACTATTCTAAGTACTTAACACTATTCTAAGTACTTTTCACATATTATCTCATTTAATTCGTACAATTACCTATGAAGGTACCTGGTTTTACATGAAAAGAAACTGAAGTGCAAACATCACACAAGGTAAGAGCAAGTGATTGAATCCATGAAAATGACACCAAATCACACGCTATTAAAAAGAATCATTAATGCCATGGTACCACATGGACATTCGATGAGGAAATAGGAAACCCAGATTTAAGGTTCAAATCTTGTCTTGACTGGTGACCTGATCTTTCTATCTTTAGAAACCTGATCTGAAAAATGCTGGGTCTAAGTGATGCTTAAGTTTCCTAGTGGACTTAAGTAGATATCACATATTTCTGGTTCTACTAAAAATTTTTATTTGAACTCATTCAAAGACTGTGCTTCCTCTACTTGTTGCCATGGTCCCACGGTCCCATCCTCAATCCACCATTCCTTTTACCCATCTTCCTTCTGCATAAACTCATCAACTCTTGTTTATATGTTGATTGCCATCCAAGCTCCCTGGAATTCAGACTCAGATATCCACCAGGCATTTGTGCCCAACCAAGAAAATAGAAACCAAATTAAAAATATACGTATTTTAAAAATAGGACATTTATGGCTGGCAATTATTATATACGTGTGGAAGATGCTGAGAAACCCAGCAGGGGGTACGGAGGTAGCAGAAGAAAGCTACTGTCCCTAAAGGCTGGAGGGCAGGGAGAGCTGAAACCAAGATAAGCCTGTCTGCTGGGATCAGCAGGTAAGGAAGAGACACAACAAAAGATAGAAATATATATTGAGATAGACAAGGATGGGGAGAAATATCCCAGTTTCTCCCTTCCTCCCCTTCTCCAGTCTCTGCCAGGGCCTGGTCAAATCAGCTGGAAGCCAACTAACAGGGGAGGCTGGAAAACATGCTAGGGAGCAGCTCTTCTGAAAGCAGGGCAGAGAAAGACCAAAGATGCATCCAAGGGCACACAGGCGTAGGGCTGGTACAGTACTTTACCTGGAAATTCCATAGATGCATCAAACTACATATGCCCTGAATTCAGTTTTCCCTCTTTCTCCTCCTATACTTGTCTATCACTCACAAAATCTGTGCCTATTTATACCGTAATTTTCATCTTGTGTTATTATTGTTCTTTGACTTAAATTTACCTATTTCTATGCCTGTCTCCTTCATCAGGCTGAACAACTCTCAGACCAGAGCTATGATTTATTCATCTTGGTGTCCCAGCACTTAGCAGAAAGCCTTGCCCATAAAGTTGCTTCAAGAATGTTTAAGTGAATGAATAAACAATATAATCTTGTATTAAAGTAATGGCCATTGATTTTCATCTGACCCTATACTTCATGTATACAGAGAAGCAATTCATGTGCGCTTTTTCCCAAAAGTTTTAACTACTTAACTTCATCTTTCTCTTAACCTTAAAGTTTATAAATAAAATTATTTTAGTATAGATGTTAACATTTGAAAAGAATAGAAATTGTTCATCCTAATGCTACCTTCTTATTTCCTATCAGTCCCACACAAAACATGCTTGTTTTCCAAGAAGAAGCCAGTCGGAGGCTACTTTATATTTTATTTAAACTTATGAGTCAATGTGTTTATATTTTAGTGAACTGACCCTTATCAACAGTTAATCTCAGATTAGTTACTGAGCAGAGGGGTGGGAGTTGAGGACGGGAACCATATGGAATATGTAATGTAATGTGAGTCATGCCCTTTTGGCAGCAATATTTTGGACAAATTATTTTTGACTGAGTTACTTATGACATTTTGACGATAAGCAAATTTACAGGTAACACATTTATGTGAAGTTATGAGTAGTTCTATAAGAGATACATAAGAGATTGCTAATAATATGAAAAAGAAAACTGCAATAAATATTAAACCTTTATAGGAAAGTTATACTTCAAAATCCAGCAGGTATACCCTGGACCAGCTACAGGGATATTCTGGCCTCAGAGAAGCTGCCAGTGGGCTAGCAGTGCCCTGGCTGTAGCAGGGTCCCTGCCCCCACATGAACACTAGCATACCACAGAGAGGGGTATCTCAGTTAGGCCTAGCCACGTGCCAGAGTTAGAAAGCATCCATGTCTAACAACAAACAAAGAAGTACTATGTGAAGTACTGTGATGATTAAAGTCCCAAGTGAAGAAATTTTACTTAGATACCAAGTAAATATACATTATACTTATAGGAGCTTTAAAATGGAACACAAAATTTCTCCATTTATTTAGTCGAGTCTTCAAAATCTATGAAAAAATTCATTTTCACATTTCTTTGCTTTTCTGTATTATTTTTCACAGGGTGTAGTGTGTACACTTACAATTAATGCACTAGAAAGTCCCCTCCTTTGAAATAGTATAACAAAAACACAAAACAAATTGGTACTGATCATATCAAAGGAAATAGCTAAATAAGGAGACAAAACACTTGGTATAGATTCATTTTATAAATCATTTCATTAAGACCTTTTCACTATGCTCTTCATGTAATAAAATTTTCATATCATTAGTAAATTTTAAAAAGAAATCTAAAATAATATTTCAACATAGTTTTCTTTTAAACTATGGTCAGACAACAATATTTACTGAGCAAATACTATGTGCCAAGTACTGTGCTACATACAATGATTAAGACAGACTGCCCTCATGGAGCTTACAATCTAGCAAGAAGAGTAAATGTTAAACATTTATTACAAGTGTGATAAAGAAGATGTGGCACATTATACAATGGAATATTACTCAGCCATAAAAAGGAACAAAACTGAGTTATTTGTAATGAGGTGGATGGACCTAGAGTCTGTCATACAGAGTGAAGTAAGTCAGAAAGAGAAAAACAAATACCATATGCTAACGCATATATATAGAATCTAAAAAAACGGTACTGATGAACATAGTGGCAGGGCAGGAATAAAGACGCAGACGTAGAGGACGGACTTGAGGACACAGGGGTGGGGGAAAGGGAAGCTGGGATGAAGTGAGAGAGTAGCACTGACATATATACACTACCAGATTTAAAATGGATGGCTAGTGGGAAGCTGCTGCATAGCACAGGGAGATCAGCTTGGTGCTTTGTGTCCACCTAGAGGGGTGGGATAAGGAGGGTGGGAGGGAGGCTCACGAGGGAGGGGATATGGGGATATATGTATACATATAGCTGATTCACTTTGTTGTACAGCAGAAACTAACACACCATTGTAAACTAATTATATTCCAATAAAGATATTTAAAAAAAAACCTTTATGAATAATTTTACATTAAGAAGAATATATAGGCAGAGGTTGGGGAGAAAATTATCGAATCAGACAGAAATTTATTTGTTCTAAGCAGATAAGAAGAAGATACCAATTTAAAGTGTAAGATTTTGTTTTGTCCCCATAGAAATATGGACTTAACCTTGTGTTGTACTTGAGGTATATGTATGATGTAAATTTTGTCAGGTTTTTTTTTTTTCTTTTTTTCTTTTTTTTTTTTTTTTTTTTGCGGTACGCGGGCCTCTCACTGTTGTGGCCTCTCCCGTTGCGGAGCACAGGCTCCAGACGCGCAGGCTCAGCGGCCATGGCTCACGGGCCCAGCCGCTCCGCAGCATGTGGGATCTTCCCGGACCGGGGCACGAACCCGTGTCCCCTGCATCGGCAGGCAGACTCTAAACCACTGCGCCACTAGGGAAGCACGACATGGTATATCTTTATACGCCAGTGTGCACATGACAATTTTTATATGTATGATATTAGACAAGTTACTCATATTCTCTAAGTCTCTGATTCCTAATCTACAAAAGTAAGAATAACAGTAGTATTTTACCTTATCAGTGTATTGCAAGGATTGATGGAAATAACGAGTGTAAGGCGCTTGGCACTGTGGCTGGCACGTAGTCAATAAATGCTAGCGGTCATTGTCCCAGTCATCGCCTATATCATGTAAGTGAATACTTCTGACCTGATTTTCCCCAAGACTTTTAAACTCATGTTTTCTAAAATGGTTTCTTTTTCTGCCTTTGGCATTCCACCAGAAAAGATGTTTTCAAGGTCCTGCATTTTCCAGTTTGTTTTGAAAAGATGATACATATATTTATTACAGTATTTCAAACTACTCTTCTTCCCAGAATAAATCTGATGTGATCCCTTGTATAGTAATGTCTCCCCTCTATGAAGGATGTCTTTTCTAGACCTTATTATGCTTTACTAAATGGCCTGAGTTTAAAATTCAGTGCTACTGATTTCTAGTCCTGGATTACTGACTGGGAATTTAACATTGAAAGCATATCCTAAAAATTGTCTATTATTGAAACAAAAAATAATTCTGGGTCTTTACTGTGAGACAGATGCATCACTGGAGGTTATTAATTGACCACTAAAAACAAATTAAATGAATTAAATTTCTGGAATAGATCTTGACTGTTTCTTATCCTTAAGCACTCATCAAAGAATTGACATTTGCTAAATTTAAGCCCAGAATATTTTAGACTTTCAGGGATTCATATCTCTAATGGCAGTTTTTAATATTTTTTGAAAATGTCTTCTTTGCCTAGAAGTCCCCAAACTGCTTGCGTTGGGAGTTGGTGCTCTGATTTATTTATGGGAGAGGGGCTTTTGAATCAAGATAAGGACGTTAAAACATAGCAAAGGGTAGTGAATGAATATAAACTAAGAATATTCTCTTAGCATAGTTGTAGAAAATTAACAAAACAAGACATATAAATATTACAGATATATAGTTTTACTTTGTTCTAAATGCCTTTACATTATCCGGTTCATTGTCACAAAACAGTAGGGGATATAGACATAGAATAATGATTTCGATTTTAAAGTTATGGAAACAGAGACATAGAACAATGACACCATTCACCCAGAGTCAACTAATTAAACAGTGTGGGTTAAAATCTACAGATATATAATCTAATATCAACTGACTCTTGCCTACTGTACTTTCCAAGATTTTTTAACGTTAATGGTTACAGTGCTATTGCATGAAAAATAAATTTATAAAACTAGCTGCAACTATTCGAAAGAAAACTAACATTGTTGATGATTATGGCCAGTTAACTGAGATTAATATCAATTACATTATAGGTACTATGTAGCTTATAAAACCATTTTAAATCTTGTTCTATCTGATATTAAAAATGTCCATAAAATTACTGTATTCAAAACAGCAAGAGATATAAAGAAGATTCCGATATTCCCATAAACCTAATTAAAATACATTACACACAAAGGAGGAAGGATAAGAATCCATACGATGTCTCAACAGCAATAATTGACACGTAGAAGAGGGTCATGGGTAATGCCCTTGAAATTCCAAGTGGAAGAGAGTATAAACTAAAGTTCTATCCACAAACTATCCATTAAGTATAAGGGTTGAATAAAATCATTTTGGGATGTCTAGTTCTCAAAAAATGTTAGGTCCCCATGCTACCTATCTGGAAGTTACTTGAGGGTATGTTCTACCAACATAGAGAATAAACCACACTCAAACTCACACTGACCCCTCCCCCCCCACCCCCGCACACACACACAACTTGAGAGCCAAGAGACAAGAAGGGTAGAGAAAAGAAGAGTGGGGACGTCAATGGTGAAATGAGGAGATTCTAAAGACAGTAGTCATGCAGCAGGCAGAGAGAACACGTGGGAAAATCTGAGCAGATATGGTGAGTTCTAGCTGCAAGTGGATGACGAGTGAGGTGTTAGTGTGGGAAGGAAAAGAGGAATTGACAGGCGTCAGTATCTAGCCAAGTGTAAAATGGTCTTCAGAGGGGTTGAGTACTCTTGGAAATTTTGGGAACAGTTAGGAATAGGTACATAGAAAGCAAAGCAAATTGTAAAACAGAGTAATTAATAACTTGAGGATAAAACACAAAAGAAATCTTTGAGAACTCCATGAAATACCCAATGGTCTCAGAAGTGAACAATATTAGTCACATTAATGTAAATTCCAAACATTAGTTTAATCAAGATTGTGACATAACTATATGTCAAGGTGGAGGAAGGCTAACTCTTCATCTACCAGAATTTAAATATCAATAAATTAATGAAGGCAATACAAAATTATTCTGAGAAATATGAATATAAAGAAGCAAAGAAACATATAAAAAGACTTGACGGTAGATTTTTCTTGGCAGTTTTATTAAGGGTTTGGGGAAATGAAGAGTTGGGCCAAGGGAGAATTGATATTTGAAAAAGAAGTCATAAAATTATGTAAAATGATTCAACCTTTTGATATATGAGGAAATAAAAAATGAGGGATAATGATCAGTGTTAACAAGTATGAGAAAAAAAGTGGCAGTTTGTAATAAATAATTTCCTATTATTACCCTAAATGATTATGAATATCCATTCTCTTAAAGCTTTTTAAGTAATAGTTATTGCAACTAAGTACTCTGTTTAACATACTCATTAAAGATATTCTGATAGCACCAATGCTATACACAGGGAGCTTTTTCACTTTTAAGAAATTTAACTGTAACCAATAACAATAAAATACAAAACCTCTGGGGAAAAAATGCTGTAGAATTCAAACTACCAAGTAGTTTTAACCTTTCTTTCACTTCAATCAAAAGTCAAAATGAATTTTCTAAATGCCCAGCAAGAAATAAATTTCAGAATTTTGGAAAATGCAAAATTCATTGAAGATAATTCATTTTTCTACCATTTAGTTTATTAGTTACTTTCTCTGAAACATTCTGATTTATCCAGAAAGTCATTTGGAAATTTATATAACTTTCTACATTTAAGTAAAAAAGAGTAGAACTGACCAAAAAAACCCCACAAAAACAGCACATTTCACAAAAGTAGCCCTTGCTCAACCAAGTAACACTTTCCCTAAAGGAACCAATTTTACAGGTAAGAAAGTAACCCAGACATGAGATAATACACTCTGAGGAAAGTCCACACTGCTTTATTAAGTGACTGCTGGTCTCTAAAAAAATCAATATATTCTACTGTTTGCTTTGCAACAATACAATTGTAGAAAAGAAGCATTTGCCTGTTTAAATGTTTTATTTTAAAAATATGCTTTGCTATCTACTCAAGTCATCTTTTGCATCTGAGTATTTTCCTGCACCAAGCAAATGCAATTTTAGACTGTTATCACAGAAGATGCTTCTTATCCATTAAATAACATACCACTGTGATTCCTGTAATTTACATAACCCTCTGGCTCACAGACAACTATCACTGGTGTATGAAATACTAAGTAGCAGTAACAGGGCTTTACCTTACATATTTTATTGTGACACGGTTGCTATTGAATAAATAAATACATATACATATTATCCATTCTACTTGATGACTCATACTCTCAAAAAACCCAGCACATCCTCCTTAACAGCAATAACCACGGCAACATTACAACTGATAATTATTTGCTAAACATTTTGCTGGGATCTTTAAAAATTTGGCAGCTCCATTCTCACAATAACCCTCTAAAATAGATATTATAATATTTATGATATTCCCAATGTCTAACACTGAGACTTCTACAAAATTACCCACACAATAAATATTTTTTGAATCAAGGCATTAAGACTCCAAGAGACTAAAGGATAAATCAAGCCTAGTAATACACCTGTGAAATTGAAGTGAATATTTACGCAAAAAATATTTCGTAAGATGCTATGGAAAATCCGAACGAACTTTTTGGCCAACCCAAATGTATCAGATTTTAGTGTAGTTTTGTTTTGTAGGGAGTTTTTAAATTACAGATTCTATTTCTCTTCTAGGCTGTATGTTTCTAGAAACTTGTCCATTTCTTCTAGGTTGTCAAATTTGTTGGCATATAATTTGTCATAATCAAGAAAGAGATTTATAGCACAATATTATTTCCATTAAAAATAAATAAATACAAAGTAATACTAGATTTTTTATAACTACCTCATTATGTAAATATTTACATAAACAAATATATGGAAGTTGGATTGAAAGGATTGTAGTAAATATACAAGATTGGGTGGCTGCTGTTGGGAGGGTGATGAGTTGAAGTTATTGGGATGAAAGGGAAAACTATAAAGATAATTAAATACTATACAAAGAAGGATCCTGGCAGAGACAATGCTGATTGAGTGCTTGTGGGCTATGAATTGAGGAGTGTGAGCAGCTCAATTCTGGGCACCTGCAGTTTAAAAAAAAGTTGGGAATAGTGTTTTCTGGGAAAGCTTCACTGAGAGACAGTTGTGTCAACACTGGAGGAGATGAAAGAGAGCCGTGCGGATACCTGGGGGGAGAATTGTCCAGGCAGAACAAAATGTTTTTAAGGAGAAATGAGCCCCACACATCCAATGAAAAGGGAGCTAGTGTGGCAAGGAAGAGCAGAGGTGAGGAGGTCAGAGGAGGAACAGGAGCCTAGGAGAACACAGCATGAACTTTGCCTCCTATTGAAAGTGGTGTGGGACATTGTTGGAGGGTTTTGAGCCAAGGAATGCAACAGTCTAACTTAAGTTTTAAAAGATTCATCCCAACTACTCTTTTGAGACTATTCTGCAGGGAAGAAAAGCAGAAGAAGGAAGAACTGTTGGGTATTTATTGCACTTATCCAGGGAACAGATGATGATGTCTCAGATCAGGTTTAGGGTCCAGTGTAGTGAGAAGTGCTTAGATGATACATATATACATAGTAATAGTATTAAAATATAATCATCAAATTAATAATGATTACTTTGGGGATGTGGGAAAAGGACGCAATTGGGGAAGGGTTCCATAATTGGCTTCATCTGAATTTATGTTTTATTTCTTAAGCTGACCTGTCATTACATGAGTGCTTACTACATATTATTTATACTCCATTAAACCTACCTAAAGTATTTTAAATTTTTAGAAAACAATATTGAGTAATTTTGACATTTATTTGTTCATTACATCCAGGGTGCAATTTTTTAACATGATATTTCCTCAACTATACCTATATAAGGCAGTATCTTTCACTGTTGAGAGACAGATAGCAACACAAACTAACTTAAAAGAAAAGAATGTTTATAGGTTGCTATAATTGAGAAGTTGATAGCTGGAAATAGCCTCAGGAAATACCAGCCTCCAGCCTGTTCTAGATTCTCAACTCTTTTCTCAGTTTTCCCTGCAAGTTAACCTTGTACTCAGGCTGTTCCATGAGGCTGGGGACAGAGCGCCCAGCTATTCTGGGACCCACTTTTAAGCTCTTAACTGAAGGGAAAGAGAGAATATGTCTCAAATATCCTAAGTGAAGCACTCTACTTTTTCCTACGTGGCTCAGATGCCCACCTCTGGAACAATCATTCTGGCAAAGAAAATGAAATATGGTGGTTTTCAACCTAACAGACTCATTTGGATTTGGGGGCAGACCTTCCCAGTGGTAGTGGTAGAAGAAGACAAGGGATACTGGAAAGATAAAATAAGAGATTTATGTTAGAATATATCTGCGTATACTTTCAAACATGTACTGAAATCCATGAATCTGAATGGAGCAGTCAGGGATATGGCAAAACAAACACACACAAAAACCTCTTAAATAGATGCTAGAAAATTTTCTACTAAGTATTAAAGGGAATTTTTTTAAATAGATAAAGAATGTAACTAATAAGAATAATAATAAAAATAAGTATCGTAACTACTTATTACATAGAAACGGTAGAAGAGTTTTGCTTGGAATGAAATACAGAACAGAGGGCTAGACTAAATTTCTGAAATGTGTTTTGATATTCTATAATAACGTGAAAAAAGTTTCAAAATTCATCAAGTATTAATGGATAATTCATTTAGCGTATCATTTCCAATGTGGCATGGGGACTATTTCCAGAAATTCAATATTTTATTCTTTTTTATTTCGGCTTCTTCTGGCTAAACATATATCACCACAATAGATTTACAATCTTGGATGCACTACTACATTATCAGTCCTCTTAAAACTGACATAGGGCTTCCCTGGTGGCGCAGTGGTTAAGAATCCACCTGCCAATGCAGGTGACATGGATTCGAGCCCTGGTCTGGGAATATCCCACATGCGACGGAGCAACTAAGCTCGTGCGCCACAACTACTGAGCCTGTGCTCTAGAGCCCGCGAGCCGCAGCTACTGAGCCCATGTGCCACAACTACTGAAACCATGCTCCTCAACAAGAGAAGCCACTGCAATAAGAAGCCCACACACTGCAACAAAAAGTAGCCCCCACTCGCCGCAACTAGAGAAAACCTGCATGCAGCAACGAAGACCCAATGCAGCCAAAAATAAATAAAAGTAAAATAAATCAATTTATTTTGAAAAAGATAATATTATTTGGGTAAATTTCAATTAAAAATTTACAGGTCATTGCCTTTCTTTTCAAAGCACTGATTATTTAATTTTTAAAATATTTATTGGTGTTTTGATTATTTAAAAATAATTTACTCTTCTTTTTCAGAAAACTTACTCATGTCAATCCACTATTGATGAAGCATTTTTATGAGTCTGATTTCAAGGATTATTTTACTGTGAGCTAAAGTGACATTCCAATCTTTGCAATACCTAGTAGTATATTCTCAATATACTTTGGCCAATCTAAAATTATGGTTCATCCATTTCCTATAATTTCAACCTTTAAAAAAGAAACCAAAGGAAGTCTAATTTACTAATTTGGGGGATAATAATGCCAAGTGCTTTTGTACCAGATACTGTCTTTGTCATTTGAGGAAAATGATTGACTTATGAGGACTTAAAAGAGAGCTAATATTAACTACTTATTCAGAGTATCACTGTGTAAACTGAGTATAGAGAGAATATAGGAGGCTTTTATTTTGCTGTTGAAGCACTTGGGGAAATGATAGCTATTTTTGATTAGGAAAGGGCTTAGCTTCAGTCAATCAGAAATAGTAAAATTGGTAGCAGGTTTTCAGAAGTGGTGGCAAGCAGTAGCAATTAGTCCATAGAACATTCTATTTTTTGTTCTTTGAAGGTAGGTTACTAAATTCTCTACTTAATAATTTCAACTTTAATAGTAATTGTGTTTTGTATTTATCAGGAGTATCAATGATCTTGCATGCTTCATTTACTAGGAAGCCTGAGGTCAGTGCTGCTCATGTATGTAAGATGAGCAAAACCCAGTTCCAGGAGGCACTGTTCACCTAAACCAATTAGTGATTGGTACACTCTGGAGGTATCAGTGTGAAGTTCCTGCCAGAAGGATAGGGTACAATATACTGCCTGGACTTGGGGATCAAAATGATTTGGGGTTTATAAAAATTGGATAATAAGAAATGATTTCCATTATAGTAAAGAGGAAATGTAAATAACTTAAATCTGTCAAGAGCTTAAACATGCTGAGCACTATGTTAGCTAATTTGATTTTTGTGAGAACCCTGTGGTGTAAAATCCTTTTCTCTCTGACCCATATTATTGTGTCTGGAAGGTAGACGTGATGCCTGGATATGTAGCATGCATCTTGCAACCATTAGACAAAAAGGGCAAAAAAAAACAAGTACTAAAAATGACACAGTAGAAAGAAAGAAAGAACTTGGGTGCCTGCCTCATTACTGAAATGACAAACCTGTGCTAATCTCTGGATTTCTTTTATATTAAGAAATGAATCCCTATTTGTTTAATCATTCTAAGTAAGTTTTTCTGTTACTTACAGATGAAAGCATTCCTTAAGGAGGCAGAAGGAAAACAATAGAGAAAAGTGCAGTTTTAAAACAAAGGAGTTAAACAGAAAGTAAAATTTATTCCAACTTACTTCTAACTTGTTGATGTATTAAAATCACCTAATGAAAGAGAAATTTCATCCAAGTAGTTAAACACATCTAACTGCCTGCTATTTACAGAAAATCTACCTAAAGTAAACGTCTCACAGATGAGTTGAAAATAAAAGAAGTGGAAATATATACATCACACAATTATTATTCAAAATAAAGCAGGTGAAATGGTATCAGAGTCAGAAAAAAATAGAAAAATCAAGGCAGGAAATAATAGCCTTCTTATGTCACCTATAATGACCACTTCAAAAACATTATTTAAAAAGAGAAACTCTTCACAGTAGAGATAAAGTCTAAGATTCCAGGAGATAAATCTAACAAAATACTCACACTTTTATGAGAAAATTGCAAAATACTGTTGAAATTCCAAAAAGAAGGCTTGAATGAATAGGCATGTAGAGCATGTCATAAAGATTAATATCATAAAGATTGCAATTGTTTCCCACTTAATATGGGGATACCATGAAAGTTCAATTAAATAACTAAAAGTTTGTAGTGGAATTTTGAAAGCTGACCCTGAAATTTATATAAAGGAAGTAAAGGCTAGGAAATTTTGAATAAAAATGATAAAGTAGGGTTATTCCTAGTTATCAAGATTAATTAGAGAGTTATAGTATACAAAATACTGTGGCACAGCACATGTATTATCCAGTAGAACAATGAAACAGAGCAGATGGACCAGAAAATATTTTCCTGTATATGAAACCTTAATTTATAACAAAACTTGCATTGCAAATAAAGAAATGATTAAAGAAAATTTGGCTGCCTGCAAAGAAAAATAAATTCCTACTAACTCACACTGTAAAAAAGCAATAAAGAGTAACTGAGGCTGTTTTGAGTATCTAAAGTGAAAAACTTTTAGAAGAAAATAGAGACTTTCTTCCTAATGGCAAAATATGAAAGAGCTGTTAAAAAACAAACAAAAAAACAAAACTATTTAAACACAAAACCAAAACTGTAGTGTAAAAAACTAACAAATTTGACCACATTGCAATTAAAATAAAACTTTTGTTCAAAAAATTATAACATAAACAAAAACAATATGAAGACTGAAAGTAGATATTTGTTATGCATATAAAAGAAATGGATCAGGATTCAGTATGTGTGTGTATGTATATATTATTTTTCTAAAAGTCCTTTAAAAAAATTCAGAATTTGCAGAAGTGTGACAAAATTATTATAGTGCTGATAGAAAAGCAGTACATAAATTGTTAGTATAAACTGTTTCGAGACTAATTTGACAGTAACAACTAAATTTGAAAATTTGCATTATGTTTGATTAATCATTGGCTAATGATTCCAACATATCCTAAATATTCTACTATATTCTAGCTAAATTCTTTTATCCATGTGTGAAGAGTTGTGTAAAAATGTTTATTTTAGCTTTGTTTATAATAATGTAAATTGGAAAACTATATTTATGACAGATTAATACATAATTTTAATATATTCACTAATATAATAAATTAAACTACATGGATGAAGAAAAGTCATTTGATTTACATTAAACATCTGTTTTTGATGACAGTTCCTAGCAAATTAGGAAAGGTAGGGCCTTTCCTTAATTTTGTAAAGATTATGTTAAAAATTATTTTATTTATAGGTGAAATTTTGGCACATGCCTTTTAAGATCAGGATTGACAAGGATGTCTACTATTAATATGTGACATAGCATTGGTCTCGGTTAATATATAGGGAAAGAAAATTGAGTAGGAGGTACAGTGATTGGAAGGGAAAGAATAAAACAAATTATTTGTATACAATTTGAATATGTATGCAGAAAATCTGATGGAATCAACAGATAAATGTTAGAACTAATAAGAATTACTCTAGATCACCAATAATTAATCATAAATACACAATAGCAACAAAGCAACAAAAATAATAATATCACTCATAATATCAAAACTAAACAGTATCTTAGGTTTAACTTGTACAATAACCAAGATACCCATGGCAACTTTTAGACTCTATTAAAGGGCATAAAAGGAAATCTGAATAAATGTAGAATCATTCTGTGCTTTGTAGTGAAACAATTTAAATATAAAAATGTAAATCTAATAAAATTCTGGTTAAATTACCAGCTAGATATTTTTGAGGAACTCAATATAATTATTCGAACATTCATATGAAATAATAGAGAACTTTCAACATCCAAGTCAACTTTGAAAAGGAGCAAAGGAAGTTTTGGTGTTCATTTTTGTTGCTCACTAATTATTTCTGTTTCTCTGACTCCCAGACTGTTTGGCTCCTTTGTGACACAGTTGACCCTTTGACTAGTTCTAGCCAATGAGTCATGGATGGTCAAGATGTGTGCCATTTTTGGACTGATCATTTAACTGCTGATAGAGACTTGTAGAGTTCTCTTTTCTTCCAGACATGGCAGTCAGCAAGGGGGAAAATTGTGACTCCCCATCAGCCTGAGATGGTGTGACTAAAAAGAGCAGAGACCCTGCCAACCTTTATTGGATATGTACAGTGAGAGAGAATAAAATCTTGCAGTTTTTTTAAATTAAATTTTTTTAATTGATGTATTGTTGATTTACAGTGTTTTAGTTTCAGGTGTATAGCAAACTGAATATATGTACATATATATATATATATATATATATATGCTTTTTCAGATTTTTTTCCATGATAGGTTATCACAAGATATTGAATATAGTTCCCTGTGCTAAACAGTACATCCTTGTTGGTTATCTATTTTATATATAGTAGTGTGTATCTGTTAATCCCAAACTCCTAATTTATCCCTTCCCCTATCCCTTTCCTCTTTGGTAACCATAAGTTTGTTTTCTATGTCTGTGAGTCTTTTTCTGTTTTGTAAATAAGTTCATTTGTTTTTTGTTTTTTTTTTTTTAGATTCCACATGTAAGTGATATTATATGATATTTGTCTTCCTCTGACTTACTTCACTTAGTATGATAATCTCTTTTGGTAGTGTTTCTTACTACAGCAGAATCTAATCTATCCTGACTGAAACAAGGGTGAGGTTACCCTGCAAGGTGTTAAAACATAAAGACAAAAGAGTCTGGTACTTGTGCAAGATGAAAGGAACAATGACATGGAATACAAAGCATAGATATAGACCCAGGAATATATGGGAACTCAAAGTGGCACCACAAATCAAAGGGGACTGTTTCATAGATGGAATTGGGAGAATGTCTCCCTATAGAGAAAAAGCAAACAAACAAAACAAAACAAACCCTGGATTACTGTCTGACTTTATATGCAACAGGGGATGTCCTGCGAAGCCCTAGTGGGAAGCAGGTAACACATTCAAAGGGGAAGTATAAAAGAATTTAATGACCATTTACAAGGTGGGGAAGGTTAAAGGAACTAACAAGGAAAGGTGATGCGTATTAAGGACCAGCCACAACAAAAAGCCATTCCTACCCTGGGTCTAATGAAGCATGGGGAGGGAAGCTATTGCCAGAACCCAGCAAGATATACAGCCACGGTACAGGAGATCGCAGACAGGAGTGGTAGCCTTTGTAACAAGGCACGGCCACTGCAAAACTAGCTGACAAAGAGGATGGAGACAAAGAAGACAAAAAATAGCCCAGCCTCTCTGCTCCTACCCTCACATCTCCTTCTGGCTCTTCATTTCTAAAACCCCACAGAAGTCATATAAGGTAAGGACACCCCGGTGATGAAGTGCAAGCGAGTGTTCTTCTTGGGGCAAAGCAGGTAAGACTGATGAAGAGGGGAACTGGAATGGCAAATATATACACATACAGTCCAAGTGGACTGAGAATACAAGACTGAGGTAGAATTATAGTGTGCTCTTTTATCTAGCATGGCAGTTGAGGACAAGGAAGACAAAGTGATTGCTGCAAAAATTGTATTGAGGAATTGAGGAATGGTTTTATAGAATGGAACAAATATTGCATTAGTAGTAAGTGAAAAACTGGAGAATTGGTTACAACTGAGAGGAGGATCAAAAGTACTGTACGTTAAGAGTGGTAGAATTAATCTAAACACAAAGAAATCAAAATGATATAAGTAACCTAGTGGGCCAATGGAAACATATGACTCTCATAATCTATTTAACCCTCATTCAGGTGGTTTTCTCAGGTTTATTCAGAGGTTACCTGACTGCCTGATCACAAGAAACTGGGGATTGTTCTGCAGTGGATCGGTAGCTTCACTCTTACAGAGACAAACTTTTTTATTTTTCACAAGAACTTCTAGTTTCCCTAATATTATACTCTTACCTGATTTTATTTTCTAAAATCATTACATGACGATGATAAGGTTTCTCTGTAAAAAGAGAATATGTGTAGACCCATCACTTCTCCTGGGTGGGTAATCTTCCTGGTTTTAGACCAGAGGTCAAGAAGTTTAGATGGGAGGTCTAGTCAATGCCTTGTGAACTCAGGAAACTAGCCTTGTTTCTTAAACTTGACGCTTCTCTGGAAAAGAACATTACTGCCCTCTTGTTATATCATACCAGCTCTCCCATTTCAGTCATTTTAGGATTTGTTTTCCTGACACATCTGAGGGGTATTTCATAACTGCACATGTTTAAAATGTAATGTCCTTTTAGGTTTTCAATTTTTATTCTCTAACAGCGGATGTTGTTTTGTTTTAGTGAGGATTTTGGGGTTTTTTTTTAGGTCTCATACAAGATAATGGATGGGAGGCTTTAATTAAAATTTTTTTTTTAAAGAGCTCTGGTTATTTTCAGTCACAGCAAAATGAATGCTAAGAATCATGTACCAAAAGGACAAAAGATGCCAAAAACACTGAAGATCAATCAGAAAAATCTATTTTTTCCTTCTAAAATGATGTTCTTTCTGGCTTTGTCTCAGAAAGAAAGGCTTTCTTTATGTAAAAAGAGATAGAGAATGTTCAGGCCTGGCCTACTTTCACAAAACTCTTAAGTCATATTAGACCCAAATGCCTGCCTTATTGTATAAAATATCTCCTTGAATCTGGGTTATTTCAAATAAGGGCCTTAATGAAAGCTTATAGAACTCTTTTGCCTTGCAAAAAAAACTTAATGAAAACATAACAAAATGCCTCCTCCTTCGGCTCCATTCAGCCCTGAGACATGACCATGTATTAGGATGTCTCCCCATGGCTTTGAATAACAGAGGCTTGTATATGCACGTAAACAGAGAATGCAATTAATAAACTGACAAAAAAGCATTCATTTGGGGGTGAAAACCACAGGTTTGAAAAAAGATTCCAAAATATCTCCAGATCTATGGTCTCAGCTTAGTTTAATGGGAAGAGCATGGGCTTTTAAGTCAAGCCTTATCAATCACTTTCTTAAGAGCTAAATGAAAATGATACCTCATTTGTAGGTTTGCTGTAAATATTAGAGAAAGTTTTACAGATTCATTCATTAAATATCTAACATATTCTAAGTGTCTTTTCTGTGGGCTAAAAAGACCAGGATAAATAAGGAACAGTCTTTACCCTTTAAAGGCTGTAGTAGTCTACATCCATAATGTGCCTGGAATAGGAGAGTTGTTTAAGAAATTGAATGCATTGTGGATACCATTCGAGTATACTGTAATTCCCTACATGCAGCAAATCAAGAAGTATATGATCACAAACTAATGCTTTGGAAAGGGAATGGGTGAGCATTTGCTCCTGTCTGTACCTGGTCTTTCCAGCACAACTTCCCCACAAAACCTGAAATTTACGCCCCCCAACATAGGCATGCTCACAAGCATATACATGAATTTGGCACATAATCGCTGTTACATAATAGATAATCAAAATTTTGGCATTAACCTTGGGGTGTCTTGCTGGAAGCATCTAATCTAGCTATGTGGCTTTTGGCAGATTAATCAACCTGAACTTTTTTTCTTGAAAGTGAAGTTAGTCATACCTCTGTCTATTTCAAATGGTTTAGGAAAAATTGAGATGATATGACTGATGTTTACATGTTATTTTGTTTTTTAATTGAAGTATTGTTTATTTGCCATGTTGTGTTAATTTCTGCTGTACAGCAAAGTAACTCAGTTATACATATATATATATATATAACTCAGTTATAATATGTATACATATACACTTTCTTTTTTTATATATTCTTTTCTATTATGGTTTATGATAGAATATTAAATACAGTTCTCTGTGCTATACATATGTTATTTTAAAATTTATTTAATCTGTATTCTTTATCCATAATATTATAGTAATATTTATTCACTTGGTTACAGATGAATATATACTTAACCTGTTAGAGAGTGGAAAATTACATTTTGTGAAGTATATTTGGGATGAGGATTCATTTATTTTGAAAACCAAATATATTGAATTGTCCTATAAAGGAATTACTTATATCTAATCACAAAGCATTTCACATATCCTGTCTTGGGAATTCTCTAACACTTTATTAATGGTATGTTTTAGTAAAAAGTGCTGGACCCAAGCATTTACAGTCATCTGTTATATACAAAGGTAGCAAAGAAGTCAGATAATGGAGTTGGCTGCATGGTGTCATTCTCATTGTATGAGCAAGCTGATTTATGGAGCGTCAACTTCAGGAGATCTTACAGTGAGAGTACTTGGAATAGAATTTAATACAATATAGAATGAAGAAATTAGTTTCATTTTTGCTTCCTCCTTTCAAACATTAAATTACTAGCATAAACCTTTAAAAACTAATTCTTCATTCCTTCTATTCAATCCTGCATATAAAGTGTTCTATACAGGTAAGAACCTTTGTCCAGAAAACATGTTTCTGAGAACTAAGTTTAAAACATATCAATGACTTGAATACAGCCGCTAGAAAACAACGATATACTAGGAGATGAAATTCAATACAAATAAGATTACCAGACTTGTTAAAAGATCTAGTAGCTTTCCCTGCTACTCAAGGACATGGTGTAAAGAAAAAGGAAGTACCAATTTTAGATAATTATTGGATACCACCATCAAATTAGTGAGTACCACTTTGAACTTTCGGAAGAGAGAGAGAATTTCAGCATGGAAGGTAAAATTTATTATAGGCTGTAGGGTAGGGTTGATACACATGGTTGCAAATTATAGAGAGACTGTTGAATAGAACAAGCTACAGTTAGCTCACTTCCTTTCTCTGAAAGGCTCAGTGAAGTAGAAGAAGACCTTTAATTAAAGAAATTTCCATTTAAAAAGTCTTGATTTATATGGATATATCAAGATATATTTTTTTGTTTTGTTTGTTTACTTTGAATAGATTGAGCAATTGACCTAATGCTATAGAAACGTTTGCTAGGTGTAAACTGTCAATTACTTCTAGAACTGATCTTCCATTGCATCAAATGTTGAGACATAAAAAAGAATTAATGCTTATTGAATAATTACCATTTTAGGCATTCCGCTAACAATTTGCCATTGTTGTGCTAGCTTTTTTTTAGAGGATCATCACTTAGACTAAAACTGATAGAGTAAAAATAATTGAAATGAAGGAAAATACAACTATACATCACTACTTTGGCTATTAACAGGTATTAGCACATTATTAAGACTTTCTATAATGAGAAGGTTTAGAATACCTGAGTAAACAGACAAAATTATCTAGGATAGAAGATACTTAGTAGAGGGTCAGGACTAAATAATATATAGATAATATCAAAAAATGTCTAAAAATTTATTATTCTGTAAAGTTGACAGATATTATAAATGGTCTGTAAATAATCGTATTACATATTTTCACTTTACAATATGAGGAAATACAAAACAGAGATATTTAATGACAGGCCTGCCATCTCACAGGGCTAGAAGCCAGAATTCCTGGTTTTTAATCCATCTTAATTCTATATTGAACTTTTCTTAGACTTGGAATGAGTGATAGGAGCTAGGAGACAAATTATGAGGTGATAGACTGTCACAGCTAAATATGCGTCTTACCTAAAACCATTTCAGACTGTATTAGCTAGCACCAGTGACCTGCAACATTGCTATGTAGTATTTATTAACGAAAATTTGCAAATGCAAAGAAATCTAAGTGTTGAGAATTGTATTCGCTGTTTTTTTCCTTACACAGACTTTCCTTTTACAAAGTAACATTCTTTGCTTCTTTACTTTTCCACATTTTATTCACTTCCAGCTCATTAAACATTGCCTCTAAAGAGACTTTTGCTGGAAATGGTCTTGCATTGGCAAAAGCTGCTCAAGTTGCAATATAATATGCTTACAATTTTGGGAAAACGTAAACCTCAATTTGTACTCCATCCAGTTAAGTGTTAAAAATACCAATAATGCAAATAAAAAAGAAATATTTTCTTAATCAATAGACACTTCTTTTACTTTGTGTGTCTAAGTCAATTCCATATAGACTCTCATATAATTATGAATATTTCAGAAAGTATTTATTGCTGGTTTTTGTTCTTTAATATAAATATTCTGTATAATCAATCTAATGTATAAAGGTAGACGATAACTTCTAGCTATTGTTTAACCAACTAAAATAATTGTTTGCTATGCCTTCCCTGCTTTCTAAAGTCCTATGTCTGGGTAAAATAAAATAGCAAAATAGCCCCTGAAAAATCCTTTCATTCTGATAATATTTTTTAAAAATATTTTTAAATGAATATTTCCATGAATGAGCCAGTGTTCTACAAATATTATTCATAAGAAAATATAAGGTGTGCATGAGAGAAGAGAGCCCTGTGCTTAAAATAAGAAGATCTAGAGTAAAGTTCTGCCTAGGATGCTTAACAGGTTGGCAAGTTACTTAACACATGCAAGCCACTATTTTCTCATCTGTAAAATGGGGATTTTACCAACTTTATTTCTTGTGAAATAATGATTGTGTTCTGTTAATTGCAATTTTTTCTTAAAATATACTTTACTAAAAATATAAAGTAGTTGGAGATATAGATCTAGGTATGTGTATAAATGTTGCTTACAGATAAAACATACACATTTTTTCAAAGATAAAATATATGTAAACTCTTTTTTAAGAAAACAAAAAAGTGGAAAGAACACTGCATATCTTAAAGGAGAATAAAGCACTGGAGAGTGTGAAAAAAGAAAGCTGGGCAAGATAAAAGTAAGCCAGTTGTACAGTTCCACTTACTTGGAGCACTTCAGCTAGCTAAAGAGAGGGACACAAACAATTTTGTTAAAATGGAATTAAATTAGTCCTGTTCTTTGTCAAAAAATAATTATATTGTTTTTAAATTTAACAGAAAAGAATATAACATTGTAAAAATAAAGAAATAACAATTTCAATAACTATTTTAGTCATGTAAAATATTTCGATAAATATTTTAGCCATAGTTTATAAAAGATCTCACTAAGTTTAAGAAACAAAATGGAAAATATTAAGAGGTTGAGTAATTATGTTTTTTAATACTTTATTTCAAATTTACATTTTATTGATTAACTCTCCGCTTAAAGGAAATCAACGCTCATCCACTTTCTTCCACTTTCCTCTTCCATTGTTTTATTTGTGGCCTGGATTTCATCTTCAGATTTTCCCTTCATTCCCTCTTCCCTCCCTCTCTCCCCCTCTCTCTCCTCTCTTTTTCTTTCCCTCATTACTATAGCCTCTATATCCTTGACATAGTCTTTTAAATATTTTAGGAAGGCTGTTTCTTTTATACACAAATGTACTCTTGCAGAGGACTTTTTTTTCCTCCTGGATTTTTAAAGAATGTTTTCTGTATCCTTGAAGTAGCTTAAGCTGGATATATCAGTGTACCAACTTATCACTTCAGTGAGTGTAGGATGATCTTTTGGTCCAGAGATTCACTCTCCTGTTATTTCAGAGAAATATCTTTATGTTTTAAATAGATGTTATTTCCTATTCTCTTGAATTTACTTTTTCTGAGCAATAAGTTATATTGGATCATATTTTTCAGTTCTAATATATCTGCCATTGTTCTGTAACTTCTTTACTTTTCTCTCTGTATCATCCTGAGCCTTCTTCCCTCTATGTCAATAATACTGATTTCTATCTTATTTAATTTTGTTCCCAGGATGTTTCTAATTCATTAACAGCTTTCAAATGGGATTATTTGTGTTTTAGCTCTGTTATCCCCATTTTCACCCCACCTATTATTTTGTCATCTCATTTTTGAACTATGCCCTGTATATATCCATCATCTCTTCTTCTTTCTATTCTTTTTTTTTTTTTTTTTTTTTTTTTTTTTTTGCTGTACGCGGATTTCTCACTGCTGTGGCCTCTCCCGTTGCGGAGCACAGGCTCCGGACGCGCAGACTCAGCGGCCATGGCTCACGGGCCCAGCCACTCCGCGGCATGTGGGACCCTCCCAGACCGGGGCACGAACCCGCGTCCCCTGCATCAGCAGGCGGACTCTCAACCACTGCGCCACCAGGGAAGACACAATTCTTTTTTTTTTTTTAATTGAAGTATAGTTGATATACAATGTCGTGTTAGTTTCTGGTGTACAGAAAAGTGATTCAGTTATATATATGTGTGTGTGTGTGTGTGTGTATGTATATATTTGTACATACATATATTCTTTTTGATATTCTTTTCCATTATGGTTTATTGCAGGATATTGAATATAGTTCCTTGTGCTATACAGTAGGACTTTATTGTTTATCCTTTATATATATAATAGTTTGCACCCCTCTCCCACCCTTCTCCCCCCTGGCAACCAAAATTCTCTATGTCTGTGAGTCTGTTTCTGTTTCATAAATAAGTTCATTTGTGTCATATTTTAGATTCCACATATAAGTGATATCATATGGTATTTGTCTTTCTCTTTCTGGCTTACTTCATTTAGTATGATAATCTCTAGGTCCATCCATGTTTCTGCAAATGTCATTATTTCATTCTTTTTTATAGCTGAGTAGTATTCCATTATATATACATATATTGATCACATCTTCTTTATTCTTCTGTTGATGGACATTTAAGTTGTTTGCATGTCTTTGCTATTGTAAATAGTGCTGCTGTGAACATTGGGGTGTATGTATCTTTTTGAATTATAACTTTGTCCAGATATATGCCCAGGAATGGTATTCCTGGATCATGTGGCAACTCTATTTTTAGTTTTTTGGGGAACTTCCATACTGTTTTCCATAGTGGCTGCACCAATTTACACTCCAACCAACGGTGTAGAAAGGTTCTCTTTTCTTCACACACTCTCCAGCATTTGTTATTTGTAGACTTTTTAATGATGGCCATTCTGACTGGTGTAGTTTTGATTTGCATTTCTCGAATAATTAGTGATGTTGAGCATCTTTTCATGTGCCTATTGGCCATCTGTATGTCTTCTTTGGAGAAATGTCTACTTAGGTCTTCTGCCCATTTTTCGACTGGGATGTTTTGTTGTTGTTGTTACTGAGTTGTATGAGTTGTTTGTATATTTTGGAAGTTAAGCCCATGTGGGTCACACTGTTTGCAAGTATTTTCTCCCAGTCCATAGGTTGCCTTTTCATTTTGTTTATGGTTTCCTTTGCTGTGCAAAAGCTTGTAAGTTTGATTAGGTCCCATTTGCTTATTTTTGCTTTTATTTCTCTTGCCTTGGGAGACTGACCTAAGAAAACATTGGTATTACTTATGTCAGAGAATGTTCTGCCTATGTTCTCTTGTAGGAGTTTTATGGTGCCATGTCTTATATTTAAGTGCTTAAGCCATTTTGGGTTTATTTTTGTGTATGGTATGAGGATGTGTTCTAACTTCATTGATTTATATGTGGCTATCCAGCTTTCCCTATACCACTCCACACAAAAACTACTAGAACTGATAAATGAATTCAGCAAGGTAGCAGGATACAAGATTAACATACAGAAATCTGTTGCATTTCTTTACACTAACAATGAAATATCAGAAAGAGAAAGTAAAAACACACTCCCTTTTAAAATTGCATCAAGGGCTTCCCTGGTGGCACAGTAGTTAAAAATCCTCCTGCTAATGCAGGGGACATGGGTTCGAGCCCTGGTCTGGGAAGATCCCACATGCCGTGGAGCAACTAAGCCCATGCACCACAACTACTGAGCCCACGTGTCACCACTACTGAAGCCCATGCACTTAGAGCCCGTGCTCCACAACAAGAGAAGCCACCACAATGAGAAGCTTGTGCACCACAACAAAGAGCAGCCCCTGCTCACTGCACCTAGAGAAAACCCACACGCAGCAACGAAGACCCAACACAGCCAAAAATAAAATAAATAAAAATAAAAAATTATAAAATAAAATTGCATCCAAAAGAAAAACATGCTTAGGAATAAACCTGACCAAGGCGGCAAAAGACTTACATGCTGAGAACTCTAAAACATTAATAAAGGAAATTGAAGATGACTTAAGGAAATGGAAAAATATCCCATGCTCTTGGATTGGAAGAATTAATATTGTTAAAATGAAAATACTACCCAAAGCAATCTACAGATTTAATGCTATCCCTATCAAATTACCCATGACATTTTTCACAGAACTAGAGCAAATAATCCTAAAATTTACATGGAACCATAAAAGACCCAGAATGCCAAAACAATCCTGAGGAAAAAGAACAAAGATGGAGGTATAACCCTCCCAGACTTCAGACAATACTACAAAGTTACAGTAATCAAAACAGCATGGTACTGGCACAGAAACAGACATATGGATCAGTGCAACAGAATAGAGAGCCTAGCAATAAACCCACACACCTATGGTCAATTAATCTTGGACAAAGGGACAAGAATATACAATGGAGAAAAGACAGTCTTCTTTCTACTTTTAATCATAGGTATGTATCATGTTGTAAGATAAATATCTTCTCTAGAGTAGGATTAATTTTTATTCTTTTAATACAACCAAAACATAAATTTTGGGACACCAAGAGACCTGGAGGCTGGTCAAAGCAGTTTTTACTGCCCATTTACTCTCTACTCCAAACACAATGACAAAACACCCACACATGGCCTCTATGTGTGCATTGTCTTCTTCAGTTCAGAGGCCCAAGCAGATCTATAGTTTCTGACCCCCCACCCACCACTCTCCCTCATCCTGTGGAGAGAGTGAAAACAGAGGTTTTTGTCACCATCCATATGCATCTGTTTCCAATGACAAAGGTTTTCTGAACCAGTGAAAGGGCAAGCACGATTGATAGTGATAACTCGTAATTAATGCAAACGTCCTTTGAGACCACCTCAGTAAGTATGTTCCTCTCCTCCTTTAGTATAAAAAATAAGGAACAATCTGGAGTAGGAAAAATTTAACAAGAACTTCACAAGTACCACACTGTGAAGCATGTGAATTTAACCTTCCAAGAAAAAAATAGGCAATGTGATGCTTTGAGAACTTTAGTTAGCAAGTGTTTAATTCTACCTTTCTTCTGAAGTGAGAAAGTGGTAAACAGCAACAATAAATTTTATATGCTTGGCATGTTGGAGTTTTAGAGCAATATGACCCATAACAGTGAAGTTTTCCGAGAAAAAAATTGTCTTGGTGTTTCATTTCATCATGTTCAGTGGTGTGATCAATTCTGTCCACAACTCCTATTGGCTCCAAATACTGGGAGTATTTTCCTTGACTCCCTCCTTATCAGGTAGAATACTCTTTTTTCCCCTCTATCCCAGTTACTGTTTGAGAGATGGAGCAGTAGTAGTTCTATCCAATTTTCTATGCCTTTGGAGGAAAGAAATAGAGCTGTTTCACAGGTAGATTTGCTGCCCTGATGGACTATGTTTTGCTCTCTCTTGAGATTTGATTTAAATGGTTTTTGGTTTTGTTTTTGCTTTTGTTTTGCCAGCATTCACTCAACCAAGCCCAGGTATGTCTTACTGCAATGAAAAGACTCTCTCAGCTTTGGATTTTGCTCCTCCTTAACCTTGGATCCCCAGTAAATGGGGAGCACTTGTTGTTTTTCCTATTTTCAGTGAAACCCTCAGATCTTCCTAGCGATTAGCCAAAGCTGCCACTCTCAAGGGTTTAGTATAACTTTTCTGGGGCTGCCTAAACTCATTGTTCATCCACTTCTCTGTGCTGGGGACTTGGTGGTAATTCTCAGGATTTTGGCAATTCATCTCTCTTTTTCCTGGCAAAATTTTGTGATACGTGGTATGGTTGGGGATGCTGCTAAGCTGAGCCTTCCCAGAATCTGCCTTTCCATTCCTACACACCACTCAGCATTTTCTGGCAGGAGACTATTCTTTGGTTAGTTGCTACTGGCTAATACTTTCCTGAACTTTACTTTTTCCCCTAGTTTTTCTAGGTATTAAAGAAAGGAGATTCTAACATCTGTCTTCTTTTCTCATGTTTATATTGAAGATTCTTCATTTTCCTGCAAAGTTCTTTAAAATAAAACAGATTGATTTCAATGGGCTTGTTTATACTTATTTAAAATCATTCAGTAACCTGAGCTAGATGGTCCCTCACAAGTTCAAAGAAATATATTAGACATGTTTGCTGTTTCTGCCTGTCAGGAATGTGTAAACAGAATGTGAGCTGATAGTATTAGGGTATATCCAGGACACTAAAATGTTTACACCAAATCACTGAGAGGAGCATAGTGTCATAGTTAAAAGGCCACATGCCATTTGTAAATCATAATATTAAGGCCACATGTTATTGACTAAATTCATTATTGGTTTTTCTATTTTATTGATGCTAGTCAAAGTACCAGAATTTTGATCCATTAATTTTATCTACTATTTTTCTATTTTTTCTATATGCTGCCTCATTAATTTCTCTGTATATTTTTATTATTTATTTTCTTGTACTTTCTTGTATATTACTTTGTTCTTTTTCTAGCTTTTGGGATTTTAAATCAATTGTATTTTTAAAAATTTTGTTGATGGAATATTAATGCATATATGCACTTTCTTCTGATCACTGCTTTAAATGATATAGGTGTTTAAGACTGGTGATTTTCCTCTGATCATTATTTTAATTCTCATTGATTCTGATAGTGTTTTCATTATCATTGTTTTTCAGAACTTCTGTATTTTCTCATTGTATTTTTCTGTTCAGCCAAGAATTGTTTCGTTAAAGCCTTTGTGTGTGTGTGTGTGTGTTATCAGACAATGTATTAGCTTCATTTTATAGAACTTACCGTTGTCTACTTTGTAAGTCAATACATAATCAATCAATATGATCCATGTTCCATATTTAATTGAGGAAAAGATATTTTCTTTCTTATCAGAGTGTAGTGTTTAATATATACATCCTGAGATCTGCTATATTGGTTCTGGTGTCTCAGTATTCTGTCTTTACGTATTTTAGTCTACTTCACCTGTCTTGTACTGAAAATACTGTGTTAAAGTATTTTATTATTATTCTCTTTATTCTGGCTTTCATCTCCTACATCTTTACACCTTATTTTCTAGTTTCAACCTATTTTAATGGTGCATAGATATTCATAATTGTGTCTTCATTATGATTTATGGATGTTTAACTTTATAACATGTCCTTTTTTTGGTCTTGTTTACTACATTTCAAACTGATTTCTATTTAGCCTCACAATAAGATATCAACCCCTACTCTCTTATTGTTTCCATACATCTGGCATGCTTACAATTTATGTATTTGTGACTATTTGAAACGAAACTAAGTTTTAGCATAGCATAGCTCATAAGCTTTGCTTTATGGGCCAATCTGAATATCTTTTTAAAAATATGCTCACTGAGCCTGTTCATGTTTATTGATATGACAGATATGTTTGATCACAGCTCTGCATTTTGTTTTATAACTATTGTGTATATGATGTTAGATTTGTTGTGTTTCTTCCTCCGTTTGGTGTCTTTAATTTTTTTTAATTTATTTTGTAATTAAGAAAGCTTTGTATCTTTGTTCCAATGATTGTCTTTTTTTATATTTTTTATTATGTTTGCTCTTACTTACCATTTACCATCTGTCTTGTCAATTTTAAATAGTATAACTTGTGTCACCTACCATTTACCTATACAAAAATCAACAATCTCATTCTACTTGTCCCTTTCTCTCCCTTTGTCATCCATCTCTTTCAGTTTCATTCTGTATACTCTATCAGAATACATGACAATTACATGCTGCCCTTCTACCCACCTATATTCTGACTCTTATTTTAGTCTCAGTTCTACAATTAAATGTATTAAATATTCACCATCACTCCCTTGGCTGAAGTCTCTCTAGTTATCTCTTTGATGTGATGAAATTCATCCTCTCATATATTTCTTGAGAAGGAATTTTTCTATGGTATTCTTGAGTTCCTTATGCTTAAACTTATGGGCTTGCTGCTTGAAAGACACTTTAGCTGTATAAAAAAATCCTTGGCTTGCACTTTATTTTCTTGAATTTCTCAAGGGTAAAGCTAACACCCAGCTACTGTGAAGTATCTATGATCATTGGCTGCTGAATTATCACGATTTAACTATGTCTAGAAGAACTGTGTTTCAGTTTATAAAACATATGGAGGGCAACTTTGCCTATTTGGGGAACTTAGTGTTTTGAAAGAAGGAAGAGAGCAGGCCAAAGTATGGTATTGGTAGATAGTTTTCCACATGTTAGGGTACATCTAGACATGAAAATATAAGTTAATTAAAGCAAAAATTAATGCAGGGAAGAAATGCATTCTAAAAACCCATATCCAAATGTGTGATAAAATTAAATCGCAATGATTAAATAACTACAATCTAATAGATTTTGTACATGATGCTTTTGTTACTTTAATTTCCAATTGGAGATTACTCAACTATATTCTTTAACAGTCATTCTCAAAGCATGGTTCAGAAATCCTCGTGGGTCCCCAAGACTGTTGAAGTGCATCCAGGTCAAAATTATTTTTTAAGTATACTAAGATATTATTTACCATTTTACCATGTTGACATTTACATTGATAATGCAAAAGCAATGCTGCAGAAAACTGCTGGTGACTTAGTATAAATCAGGGCAGCAGCACCAAATTGTACTAATAGTGACTGTATTTATTTATTTTTTACCACCATGCACTTATATGAAAAACTTGCCTGTTTCACTTAACAATATCCTTTATAAAGAAATTAAGGTTCTTGTTATTAAACCTAGACCCTTAAGTACATGTGTTTCTAATAGTCTATGTTCTAGACTATTCTGTGTGATAAAATGGGAACTACACACAAAGCACTTCTGCTGCATACCAAAATATGAACGTTGACTTGAGAAAACATGTTAGTGCAATTTATTTGAGTTGCAAGCTGAGCCAGCCTTTTTTTACAAGAGATATCATTTTTACTTGAAAGACAACTGACAGATAAACTCTGCCTATTCAAACTTTGGTAACGTTAACCCTTGGTATCCATGGGAGATTGTTTCCAGGAGCCTCCTCAACCTCCACAAATACCAAAATCTGCTTACACTAAAGTCCCTTATATAAAATGATGTGATATTTGCATATAACCTATGCACATCCTCCCATATACTTTAAATCATCTCTAGATTACTTATAATACCTAATACAATGTAAATGTTATGTAAATAGTTGCCTGCATGTGGCAAATTCAAGCTTCGCTTTTTTGAACTTTCTGGAAAATTTTTTTTTGATATTTTGATCTTCAGTTGGTTGGATCCATGGATGCAGAAGCCATGGGTGCAGAAGGCTGACTGTATTCAGCTGCCATTTTCTCAAAAATTAACAAAGTGAGTTTTTCACTTTGATAAAAACAATTGGCAATAGTTGTTGTCAATAATAAAAATCAACTTTTAAGTAAAAATAAAAATTTCCAAAACTTATACCTGCCTCCCTGAGCTTGTCAGCTTTTCAATAGTCAGAATTTTTTTATGATATCGATGGTGATATTAACAAATGTGCTTTTAATATTGTATGAATTGTGTCAATGTTTTTGAAAACCTGCATAACTCAGTAAACCGGTATTTTCCAAAACGAACAATATAGGATGTTACCAATTCAGGCATAGTTAACTGGTCCATTCAAGGTGCAAGATAGACAATTGTATTTTAAAGTAACAGTCCAAAGGTTCATTGATACGGTTTCAGATTTCACATTTACACTAATCTTAAAGAAACTACCACTTTTCAAGTGTTAATGTAGTATCAAAGATTGTCCACAGTTGTCTGAAAGGATATTAAAATACTCCTTCCTTTTCCAACTATGTATATATATCTGTGTGAGACTGTCATATATTTCAAATAAAACAGCATATTGATCTGGATTTAGTGTAGAAACAGGTATGAGAATCCAGCTGTCCTCTATTAAGCCAAGCACTAATGAAATTTGAAAAATATAAAATGTCACTCCTCACTATTTTTTGTTGCTTTGGAAAATACAGTTATTTTTCATTAAAATACTTATTTATAGATATATTGTTGTCATTTTAACTGAATCAATAAATAAATTTTTAAATATCCAATTTTACTTTTTAATTAGAAATTTTAATGTTCTTTGAGTACCACCATTTTTTTAAGACTATAAATAAATCCTGAGACAGAAACATTTGAGAACAAATGATCTACATCCATGTTAAAGACCTTTAATAGATTCCTGTTGTTCTAAAGGTAAAACCCAAATTCTTAACATAGTACCACTTAACAGTATCTTATAATCACACAAATATTTATTTAGTTCCTCAGTCCCATTATGTTGCCTTTTGTGAACACACTGTTCCTTCTCTTTATAATGTTCTTCCCCGCCCATGTCACCTAGTTAATTCTTTCTTATTCTTCTGGTTTCAGCTCATGAAGCCCTTTCCTAGGCTTTTCTGTATCCATGCTCTTGTACTTCAGAACCTTTCCTCTCTTTCTAATTGTACACTTATTGACGAAAATATTTCATTGATGGATTTCTTCCCAATAGACAGAAAAACCATAAAACCAATAAGCATGTGTATGTTGGCTTATCATTGTATCCATTCTTCCTAACAGAGTGCTTATCACAGAGTAGGGTGGAAAATAAAATATTTGTTGGTGAATGGTAAGTGGATAAATATATGCATCGATAGAGAAAAGGATGAAACTATAAAGAATTTGACCTAGTATGAATAGCTTCTTCAGTAATGGAAAGATCCAAGATAAACACTAGAAAGAAATACATTGAATTCATTTCAATCACTCATATTTTCCCTTGTGTAATGTTATTGCCATGTACTCTTGTTGCCTACTTCTTTTACAAGAAAAATAGAATGGAAGTAGATATAATATACAACGACATTTAGTTGTATTAGCAAGTGTTCTTTTGCAAGCCTGGTAAGTAGTGAGCAATTGTCGGCAAACAACTTCTTGCATTTCACTTGACTTAATACTGCCTATATATTATATTAGAATTCTATTATTTTTATGTATGACTGTCTTCCTATAGTCCCCTGTAGTCTCATCTATTACCTCTTTTGGCCTAAAAATCTACAATTGAGTAATACCTACTTGCATTTCTTCCATACCCCTCTTGTCACTTGCTTATCATTATACTTAACATACTTTATTGTAAGCATATAATTTATCAGTCTCCCCATGAGGCCTTCCTCTCCTTAAGGGCTGGGACTGTATTTTATTCATCTGTGTATCCACGGGATGCGATAAGGTGTTTAGCACTTGATAAACACTCAATAAATGAAAATATGAGTAAATTATTGAACTAACCACTTAATTAATGGCATGACATATTCCTTAACTTTTTAATTAAATTGTTCCAGTTAAAACTCAGGTAATGGGAGAAATCAAGATTGCACTGAAGAAAGAAATGAAGACAGATGGGGAACAACTCATAGTTGAAATCCTCCAATGCAGAAATATCACCTACAAATTTAAATCTCCTGATCACTTACCAGGTATCTAATTTTATGACAATGAGCAATATAATGTATCTAGGAACTCTTTAGGAGTATGTCCTAAATAGCTAAAAAAACGCTCATTAAAATTTGGGCTGTGTACCAAATATATCTGAAAAATATGAAATAAGAATGAGTTTCTCTTATATAGAGCAAGTTGATATTTTACTAGTTAAAAATTAGATTTTTTCAACACAAATGTAGAGTGATGTATTTATTATACAACAAGAAAACATTTAAGTTGCTAAGAAAATTGATGTATATTTTAATTACTCTATGTTATCTGAAACAAATTGTTCACAGGCTACTGGCTTTGTGTAAAATGTAGGAGAACTGTCCATATACAATTATAACTCTTTCAATAGAAAATTGTATTATTAATGGACACTTAACAAGCTGAATTCTTATTTTCAGATTTATATGTGAAAATATATGTGATGAATATTTCTACCCAAAAAAAGGTGATCAAGAAAAAAACAAGAGTATGTAGACATGATCGAGAGCCTTCATTCAATGAAACTTTTAGATTCAGCCTAAGTCCTGCTGGACATTCTCTTCAGGTAACTCATACAGTTCCGATTTTTAGATATTCATTTATACTGTAGTTATTTCCCATTTAATTATTCAATATTTAAATGCCAATCATACACTATGTGATATTTTATAAGTTAATTTTTAGAGGTAACTTCCCAGGGGCCCTTTAAAATTCCCCAACCCGCTCATCCCATCCTTTTAGCTACCAAGTAGCCTCTCCTACCAACTCAGTTTCTTGTACATAGATTTTTTTCCATGCTCACTGCCACACTAATTCTCTTTGGGTCCTCATCTTTGTTATGCAAATCATCTCAGCAGTATATACCTGGCCTACTTGCCATCAATATCTTACCCTTTAATTCATTTTATCACACTGATGGCAGAGGTATCTTTTAAAAACACTGGCTAGGTTTCATTGAAACCCTCCAGTGATTCTTCATTATTCCTGACTCATTCAGAGTCCTCTAAGGTGAGTTCTAATTGTATTGACTTAATTTCATCTCCTTGTATACATTTCCACTCACGCTTGACCCCAGTCACACCAGAATCTTGAAATCAAGTTAAACCTCTAATTCTTTGCTCATATTCTTCCTCTCCTTCAGTACTCCCTTCTCCATCTCTCTCCATCTATCGCAATTTTCCATGTCTTTTGACGTAAACAGCTCTTTAATAATGACCCTGGGTATAATTTATCACACCTTATTCACATAATGTTTTGCTTATCTCATTAGGCCATTAATCCCAGTCTTGTACAACAATTTGTGTACTTACCTCTCACTGCTTCTGTACTATCAGCTTCTCTAGTGCAAGGCTTGATTTTCATTGCTCTTTGTTTTGTAGCCTAGCACAATGCTTGTGCATAGTATATCTTTAGTAGATACAGAGACATGGAATGAAAGAGGAAAAAGGAGGAGGGAGGGAAGAGATGAAAAAATGTGGGAAGAGAAGACCATGGTACTGGCACTTAGAGACCTGTACTAGAGACATATATAAGAGATATTGCAAAGCAAAAACTGCACTGAGAGGATTAATTGACATTAGAGTTGAAGGGAGTAAAAAAGTTAAAGGATACTCTGAAATCTGTGTGAACAAATGTGTCAATCACAGAGATTGAGTAGTTACAGAAGGGACGGATAGGGAGAAAGAACATGAGTTTGAAATGTGATAAACTTGATAGGAAGGCAGGGTCGGTCCAAGTAAAACATGTAATGTGCCATTTGAAATCCCCAAACCAGAGGCTAAAAGAGACAGAAAAGTGGATTTTGAAGTCAGAAACGTAACAGTAAATTTTAATCAGGAATAAAGATGAATTATCTGAAGGAGATTCCAAAAAGAAAGAGAGAGCATGAGAGAAGAATTGTCAAGGATTAATGGTTATCTCCATCTCAATTTCTCTACCTTTCTTTCAACTGATCCCTAAAAGAAAAATATTTCTTGAATATGAGATCCCGTGGAATTTCAACTAGTGTAAGTTCTACATATGACAAGAAGCCACTTTGGAAGTGCTTCCTATAATAAAATTCCCAGTAAATTAAATGGCATTTAAAGTCAGCATTATGTTCTATCCGCCTTGTAAACTCGTACTCGTATGTACTCACCACTCAAATAATTCTGTATTTGAGTTAATATTTCATTAAGTAATAAAACATGCACCTAGCAAATTTCTTTTTTGAAACTTTCAATCAGTTTAATCACAAACCTAGTTAGAGTTAGCTAGGTTTATCTAGCTAGCTAATATTATCTAGAATTCTCCTGTCCTTCAGGATATGTCTTTGCCTTTGGGAAATGTTGAGGTAAATTAATTAATATTATGCAAATCTTTTGAGGACATGTTAGTTATTAGTTCTCCTACAAGTATGCCTGCTATTTCTCTCACCCTCACCCTTTCTTGTCTCTGTTACTTCTTTGATGAGCAAATGTCCATAAAAGAGGTTGAAAATATACACACAAATATATATAATTTTGGCTATTTTTTCTAGATTTTACTTTTTTCCAATGGAGGGAAGTTTATGAAAAAGACCTTGATTGGTGAAGCCTGTATCTGGCTAGACAAAGTGGATCTCAGAAAAAGAATAGTCAACTGGCACAAACTTTTGGTCAGTCCTACTCAAGCCCACTGAAGAAATGTGTCTGCTCAGGGTATAGAAAGTGCTTTAAACAGTCTTAAATCAAGACTATGGTCGAATACTATTGTTCTAAGCTATGTTTACAGGGGTAACCATGAGAAGAAGAACAAAAGGCAAAAACATACTCAAAGGCTTGCAAATGTATTGTTGTGGAACATAGAAAAAAAAAACTCAAATGAAAAAGTTCATATATTGAAGACAAGAAAAAAAGTTCTCAAACCTTGGATTTCTTGTGGCTGTCAAGAAAAATGGTGAGAGAAATTTTGTTTGCTTAATGCAAAAATTTTTGAGTAGAGTTGAGCTACAGCTATCTAAAGGCTGAGAGTCAAAGATTAATATGTTTTCTCATGCAGACAAAAGTAATCCTTTATGCAAAAGAACTTGGTTGAAAGGAAAAAACTAATGGAACAAATCTCAGTTTTAAAAAGTCTCTTCTTCATCTTATCTTCTCAGACAACTAAATGTTTTGAGATTCTGACATAGGATACAATATGTGTCCAGACTAGAAGTAAGGAGCTTGTGTTTACAGGAAAAAGGGAACCAGGGATGTAGAAATTATAGCTTTTAGATCATGTTGTACAGGTTTTCTCTGTGTCTAAATGTTACAAGGGTGAACACCACCAGTTTTAGAATTCATGTTGTAAAAGCACACTAGTAAAACTTGAAATAAAGTATAGTTAAGACAATACTAAGTAGAAATGAGACGACATTTATCTAGAAATAAAGCCATGACTGGCTAACAAAAAAGAATATTGCCCCACAAACTTTTGGAACCTTGGTTGAAACATCAAAAACTCCATAATTTACCCTTAATCCAAGACATTTTCAGTCTACATAGCAAAGGACCTAGATTAAATTAGTATGTTCTAGGAAGCATGATAACTTGTTCTTTGTGGAATTGCAAATAAATGTATTATCCCATATATTTTCTTTCTCTTGAATGATACATGGACAGAGAGAAAATTCTTCCTCTGGCAAACAAATCGTATTAATCTGTGACATTGATTAAATTGGTGTCATTTCCTGCTCTTCCACAATGGTCTTTTTTTCCCCTTAGTACATCAACTTGTACAATGAAAATCCTGACACTAAATTCAAGTTCTCTTTAGTGCTCTATTTTCCTACTTTAGTGACAGTATCACAGTGATCAAGTTCATCAATGTTGGGAAAATATGTGAAAAATCAACATTATATTAAAGTGAAAACATCCTTTGAGCTATTTTAATAATATGGAATAAAGGACCAACGTCTAAGTCATTAAAATGAAGCATCCTCTTCCCCATCAACCAACAACGTGAACAAAGGAGGTAACGTGGACTTATAGGATATGTACTCGGCTAGGATTAAAAGCCTGGCTTCTGGTCTTGGTTCTGCCACTGACGAACTGTGTCACCTTGCACATGTCACTTAAACTCAATTTTCCTCAGTTTTCTTATTTGTGGGAAAATATAATTATATATTCCTAGCCTTCCTAATGGGATGTTGGGATGATCAAGCTAAGTGATCTATGAGAGAAGATGAAAGCACATTTCCAAATATAGTTTTATACACATAAGTGAGGAATAAGTATTATGCAGTTTTTTATTTCCCAATTTTTATATGTGAAAAAGCATCTTCCAAACCAATAGCAAGCACTGACATGGATAAAAGCAGTACATTGGCTCTAAAACTATTTTTTTCTTTAAAATATAAACTTTCGTTTAACCTAAAAAGGGGAGAAAATTCAATGAAAATGACTTGCAAATCGGATTATCATAAATTAAGTAAATTATGCCGATTTTATCCTATTCCCATATCCACAAAAATAAATTAATTAAATTGCTTCTCTGTGAATTCTGAGCTTAAGAGCTGATTCTTTATTCAAAGGTGAGGTTTTAGTGGGATCAGAGAAATCATCTCCAAATCTATTGCTCAGATATTGAATCTTCTCATTTTTAGAGAAAAACATACTTGAAATCTGAGAGGAATTGATTGAATTTAAGACATTAAAAAATAATTTCTAATAAATATCAGGTTACATATCTTTATTATATTCATAAAAAATACAAATTCACTCCTTTCCAATCTGAGAAAGATAAGTCACTTTTCTTCCCTCTATTTTTTAAGACCCTCTCCCCCGAAAATGCAATGTCATTTATCATTGATATTGCTGTAAAATGAACGTGCAGCGAGGGGATCGCTAAGGATTTGATATTGCTAGGATTCTATTTTTAGAGACAACTAGATCTGCTGATGGTTGCCATGGTTATTTCCAGCAGAATTTAGCACTTTAGGAAGCTTATAATCATCACTCATAACTGGGGAAGGGAAGGGTTCAGGAAGATCTCTTTCTGACATAAAAAGGCTCTGCTGTTTGTCCTTAAAGGAAACTCTGGCTCCCGTGGATCCTTTTCTGCAGCCGCTTACATCCAGAAGTGTGCGTGAGAGGTTTATGACCAGTTAGTTTACTTCATTCCAGCTGCAGTTTCTTTTAGGATACACAAAAGGAGGTGCCACCAAAACAAAGGTCATACCTTGGTAGCTATTTGACCTGAAAAAGTAGGAGTCTTTCCATTACAGGTGCCCCTCTGTTCCAACAACTAGTAATGGGGCCAGGCCAATCCAGAGAGTTAAGTGACAGGGCTTCTTTTTGTGCACCAGCATCCCCCTTCAGAGAGCATAAGTGTGCCAAGTTTGCAGCTGACCAAACACCTAGGTTGTACTGGAATTATTCTATGCAACACTGATCCTTCTACAAATGCATTTCTTCTGAATGATATTGATTACCCTTCTTACAACAAAACTATTTCTTTTTTAATTGCAAATAGGGCTCTTGGTGTTTTTTACTTTTTGTATATATCACAGCACATGATTTTCCACTTTTTATTTCATTTGTTTTACCAGAATTAGCTTTTTTTATCCTAATAGAGACAAAGTTTGTAGTCTCTAAATAACACGTGATTAGTCCGACTATAGCACTTATACCTTGAAAAGCATCTTAATTTTTCCTACAACTTCATTGAGTCATCAGAGACGGAAGTTGCTTCTTGGTTTAAAATTCGGTCCTCAAGAAACCTTTAGCTGTGAAGCAAAAGCACAGAGTGAATTTTTACAAAAGACAGGGATATCTAGAATGGTCGTGACAGACACAGACAACGCTAGGAGCAAGAAGTTGGTGTTTCCCTGTTTTACTTAAGGTTAAGGAGACTTTTGGCGACTCTGAACTCTTTATTTATCACTTCAGTTTAAAGGAAGAGTATCCAAGACTAAGGGGTAGTGATTGTCTTTGCTCCTTAGTGTTGCCCATATTGTAATTAATCACACTAGTAAATGCATATTTTCAGCATATCAGTGGATTTAATTTTGTGGATCACACACATTAAGATAGTCATATTGTGGGAATATTATAGCTGGTAACCAGCTGATATTGATTCTTATTATAGGAACGGTTGTGATGATCATGGTGATAGAGGTAGTGAACTAGGTTGGTGGTGATGTGAAATAAAATGAAATAATATACTATATTGTGCCCAATTTATTAGAAACGATTTGATCAGTGTTTCATTTCATTAAGATATCATAAAGATGTTTATAGTATTTTTTTACTTTATTATTTAAATCATAACTAACAATATTTTTAAAAACTTATTTTCATTGCTACAATGTCTAATATTCCAAAAGCAGCCAACTACAGCTATATATGTGTTTATAACTCTATGTGTGACAGAGTGATTTTCCCTCTTTTTGAGCTTGGAGCTGGAAGTAAAAGAAAGCTCAATGAATAATTATGAGCTGTCTCTTTAATAATAACTTGCCTTTGATGTAACACAAGAATGAATGAGTGAAACAGATAATCTCATTGAATATGACACATTGATGTTTTCTGTATGTTCCATGTTGTTATTATTAAAGATAATAAATCAAAAGCATTTAATCAAGTGATTCCTTATCTGATACGTAGATTGACAGCATTTTCTTAATTCGTTACCCTGTACATAATTATACATTTGGTAACCTAGACGAAGTTGAAATATTAAATCCTTGTGGCATTCAGCATGTGAACATGATTCTTGTTTGATTGTGTCTGTATATTTGTTGGTGATGTGCTCAGGTGCTCCCACTACCAATTAATGTGTGTGCTGATATCCTAACAAAAACACATCTGATGTTAAAGGAAATAAATTTCTTGTCTGAAAAAATAAAAACCTAATAAAATTGATTTCAAGATAAAAAATAGAGTACTTGGAGATATGTCTTGTTTCTAACTGTATGTTGCATGCTGTGTTGGTGATTTGCTAATGTGTCCTTTTTTTCTGTTCTACCCAGATCTCTCTGGAAAATCTAATGAACAAATAAAAATTCTTGGGCTAAATGTTGTATAAATTGAACTGAAATACATGAGATTTGTATAAAAATGCTTGTAAATCTGTCTTGAGTTTTATTCTATGTAAAAATATGTCTTGGTTTTGTGATTGTATACAAGAAGTATCTTGATAACTTACGCAAATTGTGCTGTATAAAGGCTGTGGCCTCAGCCTTACTAATAAATATTGAAAATATCAACTTCGACTTCTTGTGTTTATCAACTTGATAGATTGATACTTAATATAGACATGGAACTTTCTGGAACATTTTCTCTGAAAATTATATGATGGATACATTCACTCAGTTTAAAAAGTATGTTTTAAACAGCACGGTTACAGAAACAGAATTAAACAAATGTATAACTTAATAAAATTATTATATCAGACATTCTTATAACCACCACCCAGATCAAGAAATTGAACTCTAACATATTTGATACATTTTAATTCATTGAAGTTGTTACTCTTATTAATCCTCAAATTTACCCTCTTGGGCCAGCAGGTAAGTCTTTGAGTGGACTTACATGTATCTTAGTTTATTCGATAACTTTCTCTCTGTGGCAAGAATGTTATATATCATTTCTTTAACCTTAAAACAGTGTAGGAAATCTACTTAACTTGAATTTTTATTTTTCTTTCTATTTATCTCTATAAAATAATTAAATTTAGGAATGCATTGAACTGATTGAAAAACTTTTATCTAATGTGCTATCCCTTCTCAATGTTTTGCTAAGATCAAGTGTAACATAGATGCCAATACCAAAAGCCAAAATTTAACAAACCCAATCAAACAGTGTATAAAAGTGGTAGACTCATGGCCATGTTGAATTATCCCAGTGACACAAGATTATTTCAATATTGGGAAATGAATTAATGAAATCCAGTACATTAATATATTAAAGTATAAAAATCATAAGATGGTGGAAAACATTTGATAAAATCCAACATCTATTTATATCTATAAATTGAACAACTGAACAAAATAGTGAGACCAGCCGACTCGCACAGGAATGGACCCTTCATATCTAACAGGAGATAAAGCAGAGCTGCAAAAAAGCATGAACTTTCTAAGCACGGGTCAGTTGGGTAGCCACTTGAAAAAGGTGCTTAGCAAAATAAGGTTAATTAGAACATGTGTAGCCTGTTTTGAGTGGAGTGATGGGGACAGAACCAGTTTTTTTTAATGGACTCAACAAATATTTAATTCTTTTTAGACCTCTGGATTGTATCAAAGGTAGACTGAAAACCCTTGGACAGAAGTGGACCTGCAGTCCACAGGTAGAATTTCTTCATTTTGGAGCCTAAGCTTTTGAAAGGTTTTTAGGACTTTCAGCTGATGAGATCAGCCACACCCACGCAGATGATTGAGGATAATCAACTTACTTAAAATCAGCTGTTTAGAGATGTTATATATCTCTACAAAACGCCATCTCGGCAATGCCTCCAGTCGTGTTTGGATGAATAACTGGGTGCTACAGCCTAGCCAAGCTGATACAGAAAACTGCTCACCACAGGTAGGCTGGAGAAATTTAAAGTTTTTTGTTTTGGTTGGTTGATTGGTTCGTTTGCTGGTGGATTGGTTTGGTTTGTTCTTCTGTTTGTTTGTTTTTAACGCCTCTGTGGGTTTTTTTTCCTTAACATCTTTATTAGAGTGTAATTGCTTTAAAATAGAGTGTTAGTTTCTGCTTTATAATAAAGTGAATCAACCATACATATACATATATCCCAATATCTCCTCTCTCTTGCGTTTCCCTCCCACCCTCCCTAACTCACCTCTCTAGATGGTCACAAATCACCGAGCTGATCTGCCTGGGCTATGCAGTTCTTCCCACTAACTATCTGTTTTACGTTTGGTAGTATATATAAGTTCATGCCACTCTCTCACTTCGTCCCAGCTTACCCTTCCCCCTCCCCATGTCCTCAAGTCCCTTCTCTACGTCTGTGTCTTTATTCCTATCCTGCTCCTAGGTTCTGCAGAACTTTTTTTTTTTTTTTTTAGATTCCATATATATGTGTTAGCATACGGTATTTTTCTCTTTCTGACTTACTTCACTTTGTATGACAGACTCTAGGTCCTTCCACCTCATTGCAAATATCTCAATTTCATTTCTTTTTATGGCTGAGAAATATTCCATTGTATATATGTGCCACATCTTTATCCATTCATCTGTCGATGGAAACTTAGTTTGCGTCCATGTCCTGGCTATTGTAAATAGAGCTGCAGTGAACACTGTGGTACATGACTCTTTCTGAGTTATGGTTTTCTCAGGTTATGTGACCAGTAGTGGGATTGCTGGGTCGTATAGTAGTTCTATTTTTAGCTTTCTAAGGAACTTCCGTACTGTTCTCCATAGTGGCTGAATCAATTTACATTCCCACCAACAGTGTAGGAGCGTTCCCTTTACTCCACACCCTCTCCGGCATTTACTGTTTGTAGATTTTTTGATGATGGCCGTTCTGACCGGTGTGAGGTGATACCTGGTAATTTTGATTTGCATTTCTCTAATGATTAGTGATGTTGAGCATCCTTTCATGTGTTTGTTGGCAATCTGTATATCTTCTTTGGAGAAATGTCTATTTAGGTCTTCTGCCCATTTTTGGATTGGGTTGTTTGTTTTTTTGATATTGAGCTGCATGAGCTGCTTGTAAATTTTGGAGATTAATCCTTTGTCAGTTGCTTCGTTTGCAAATATTTTCTCCCATTCTGAGGGTTGTCTTGTCTTTTTTTTTTTTTTTACACCTTTATTGGAGTATAATTGCTTTAAAATGGTGTGTTAGTTTCTGCTTTATAACAAAGTGAATCAGCTATACATATACATATATCCCGATATCTCTTCCTTCTTGCATCTCCTTCCCTCCCACCCTCCCTATCCTACCCCTCTAGGTGGTCACAAAGCACCGAGCTGATCTCCCTGTGCTATGCGGCTGCTTCCCACTAGCTATCGGTTTTACATTTGATAGTGTATATATGTACATGCCACTCTCTCACTTCGTCCCAGCTTACCCTTTCCCCTCCCCATGTCCTCAAGTCCCTTCTTTAGTAGGTCTGCGTCTTTATTCCCATTCTGCCCCTAGGTTCTTCATGACCATTTTTTTCTTTTAGAGTCCATATATATGTGTTAGCATACGGTATTTGTTTTTCTCTCTGACTTACTTCACTCTGCATGACAGACTCTAGCTCCATCCACCTCACTACAAATAACTCAGTTTTGTTCTTTTTTATGGCTGAGTAATATTCCATTGTATATATGTGCCACGTCCTCTTTATCCATTCATCTGTTGATGGACACTTAGGTTGCTTCCACGGCTTTGTAAATAGAACTGCAGTGAACATTTTGGTACATGACTCTTTTTGAATTATGGTTTTCTCAGGCTATATTCCCAGTACTGGGATTGCTGGGTCATATGCTGGTTCTGTTTTTAGTTTTTTAAGGCCAATAACAATTTTTATAATGATTTCCTGGCCATATGCATACGTATATCCCCTCCCTCTTGCGTCTCCCTCCCACCTTTCCTATCCCACCCTTCTAGCTGGTCACAAATCACTGAGCTGATCTCCCTGTGCTGTGTGACTACTTCCCACTAACTAGCTATTTTACATTTGGTAGTGTATTTATGTCCATATATACACTACCACTCTCCCACTTTGTCCCAGCTTACCCTTCCCCCTCCCTGTGTCCTCAAGTCCATTCTTTAGTAGGTCTGCATCTTTATTCCCATCTTGCCCCTAGGTTCTTCATGACCTTTTTTTTTTTTTTTAGATTCCATATATATGTATTAGCATATGGTATTTGTTTTTCTCTCTGACTTACTTCACTCTGCGTGACAGATTCTAGCTCCATCCACCTCACTACAAATAATTCAGTTTCTTCCCTTTTTATGGCTGAGTAATATTCCATTGTATATATGTGCCACATCTTCTTTATCCATTCATCTGTTGATGGACACTTCGGTTGCTTCCATGTCCTGGCTATTGTAAATAGAGCTGCAGTGAACATTTTGGTACATGACTCTTTTTGAATTATGGTTTACTCAGGGTGTATGCCCAGTAGTGGGATTGCTGTGTCCTATGGTAGTTGTATTTGTAGTTTTTTAAGGAACCTCCATACTGTTCTCCATAGTGGCTGTATTAATTTACATTCCCACCAACAGTGCAAGAGGGTTCCATTTTCTCCACACCCTCTCCAGCGTTTATTGTTTGTAGATTTTCATGATGGCCATTCTGACTGGTGTGAGATGATATCTCATTGTAGTTTTGATTTGCATTTCTCTAATGATTAATGAAGTTGAACATTCTTTCATGTGTTTGTTGGCAATCTGTATATCTTCTTTGGAGAAATGTCTATTTAGGTCTTCTGCCCATTTTTGGATTGGGTTGTTTGTTTTTGATATTGAGCTGCATGAGCTGCTTGTAAATTTTGGAGATTAATCCTTTGTCAGTTGCTTCATTTGCAAATATTTTCTCCCAATTTGACGGTTGTCTTTTGGTCTTGTTTATGGTTTCCTTTGCTGTGCAAATGTTTTTAAGTTTCATTAGGTCACATTTGTTTATTTTTGGTTTTATTTCCATTTCTCTAGGAGGTGGGTTCAAAAGGATCTTGCTGTGATTGATGTCATAGAGTGTTCTATGTTTTCCTCTAAGAGTTTTACAGTTTCTGGCCTTACATTTAGGTCTTCAGTCCATTTCGAGTGTGTTTTTGTGTATGGAGTTGGGCAGTGTTCTAATTTCATTCTTTTATACCTATCTGTCCAGTTTTCCCAGCACCACTTATTGAAGAGGCTGTCTTTTCTCCATTGCATATTCTTGCCACCTTTATCAAAGATAAGGTGACCATATGTGCGTGGGTTTATCTCTGGGCTTTCTATCCTGTTCCATTGATCTATATTTCTGTTGTTGTGCCAGTACCATACTGTCTTGATTACTATAGCTTTGTAGTAGAGTCTGAAGTCTGAGAGACTGATTCCTCCAGCTCCATTTTTCTTTCTCAACATTTTTTTGGCTATTCGGCATCTTTTGTGTTTCCATACAAGTTGTGAAATTTTTGTTCTAGTTCTGTGTAAAATGCCATTGGTAGTTTGATAGGGATTGCATTGACTCTGTAGATTGCTTTGGGTATATGTATTTTCACAAGGCTGATTCTTCCAATCCAAGAACATGGTATATCTCTCCATTTGTTTGTATCATCTTTAATTTCTTTCATCAGTGTCTTATAGTTTTCTGCATACGGGTCTTTTGTCTCCTTAGGTAGGTTTATTCCTAGGTACTTTATTCTTTTTGTTGCAATGCTAAATGGGAGAGTTTACTATTACACTAATTTTTCATCATTAGTGTATAGGAATGCCAGAGATTTCTGTGCATTAATTTTGTATCCTGCTACTTTACCAGATTCATTGATTAGCTCTAGTAGTTTTCTGGTAGCATCTTTAAGATTCTCTATGTATAGGATCATGTCATCTGCAAACAGTGGCAGGTTTACTTCTTTTCCAATTTGGATTCCTTTTATTTCTTTTCCTTCTCAGATTGCTGTGGCTAAAACTTCCAAAACTATGTTGAATAGTAGTGGTGAGGGTTGGCAACCTTGTCATGTTCCTCATCTTAGAGGAAATGGTTTTAGTTTTTCACCATTCAGAACATTGTTGGCTGGTGGTTTGTCATATATGGCCTTTATTATGTTGAGGTAATTTCCCTCTATACCTACTTTCTGGAGGGTTTTTATCATAAATGGGTGTTGAATCTTGCCAAAACTTTTACTGCATCTCTTGAGATGATCATATGGTTTTTATCCTTCAGTTGGTTAATATGGTGTATCACATTGATTGATTTGTGTATATTGAAGAATCCTTGCATTCCTGAGATAAACCCCACTTGATCATGGTGTATGACCCTTTTAATGTGCTATTGGATTCTGTTTGCTAGTATTTTTGCATCTTTGTTCCTCAGTGATATTGGCCTGTAGTTTTCTTTTTTTGTGACATCCTTGTCTGGTTTTGGTATCAGGGTGGTGGTGGCCTCGTAGAATGAGTTTGGGAGTATTCCACCCTCTGCTATATTTTGGAAGATTTTGAGAAGGATAGGTGTTATCTCTTCTCTAAATGTTTGACAGAATTCGCCTGTGAAGCCATCTGGTCCTGGGCTTTTCTTTGTTGGAAAATTTTCAGTCCCACTATCAATTTCAGTGCGATTGGTCTGTTTATATTTTCTATTTCTTCCTGGTTCAGTCTTGGAAGGTTGTGCTTTTCTAAGAATTTGTCCATTTCTTCCAGATTGTCCATTTTATTGGCATAGAGTTGCTTGTAGTAATCTTTCATGATCCTTTGTATTTCTGCAGTGTCAGTTACTTCTCCTTTTTCATTTTTAATTCTATTGTTTTGAGTCTTCTCTCTTTTTTTCTTGATGAGTGTGGCTAATGATCTATCAATTTTGTTTATCTTCTCAAAGAACCAGCTTTTAATTTTATTGACCTTTGCTATGGTTTCGTTCATTTCTTTTTCAGTTATTTCTGATTTCATCTTTATGATTTATTTCCTTCTGCTAACTTTGGGGTTTTTTTAATTATTCTTTAATTGCTTTAGCTGTAAGATTAGGTCGTTTATTTGAGATTTTTCTTGAGGTAGAATTGTATTGCTATAAACTTCCCTCTTAGAACTGCTTTTGCTGCATTCCTTAGAATTTGGGTCATTGTGTTTTCATTGTCAGTTGTTTCTAGGTATTTTTTTATTTCTTCTTACATTTCTTCAGTGATCTCTGGTTATTTAGGAGTGTATTGTTTAGCCTTCATGTGTTTTTTTTGTTAGTTTTTTTTTCCCGCAGTACATGGGCCTCTCACTGTTGTGGCCTCTCCCATTGCGGAGCACAGGCTCCAGACGCTCAGGCTCACTGGCCATGGCTCATGGGCCCAGCCGCTCCATGGCGTGTGGGATCCTCCCGGACCAGGGTACGAACCCGTGTCCCCTGCATCAGCAGGCAGACTCTCAACCGCTGCGCCACCAGGGAAGCCCAATGTATTTTTTACAGTTTTTTTCTTGTAATTGATATCTAGACTTATAGCATTCTGGTAGGAAAAGATACTTGATATGATTTTAATTTTCTTAAATTTACCAAGGTTTGATTTGTGACCCAAGATAAGATCTATCCTGGAGAATGTTCCATGAGCTCTTGAGAAGAAAGTGTGTTCTGTTGTTTTTGGATGGAATATCCTATAAATATCAGTTAAGTCAATCTTGTTTAATGTGTCATCTAAAGCTTGTGTTTCCTTATTTATTTTCCTTTTGGATGATCTGTCCATTGGTGAAAGTGGGTTGTTAAAGTCCCCCACTATGATTGTGTTACTGTCAGTTTTCCCTTTTGTGGCTGTTAGCATTTGCCTTATGTATTGAGGTGTTCCTATGTTGGGTGCATAAATATTTACAATTGTTATATCTTCTTCTTGGATTGATCCCTTCATCATTATGTAGTGTCCTTCTTTGTTTCTTGTAATAGTCTTTATTTTAAAGTCTATTTTGTCTGTTATGAGAATTGCTACTTCAACTTTCTTTTGATTTCCATTTGCATGGAATATGTTTTTCTATCAACACACTTTCAGTCTGTATGTGTCCCTAGGTCTGAAGTGGGTCTCTTGTAGACAGCATATATACAGGTCTTGTTTCTGTGTCCATTCAGTCAGTCTATGTCTTTTGGTTGGAGCATTTGATCCATTTCATTTAAGGTAATTATCGATATGTATTTTCCTATTACCCTTTTCTTCATTGTTTTGAGTTGGTTACTGTAGGTCTTTTCCTTCTCTTGTGTTTCCTGCCTAGAGAAGTTCCTTTAGCGTTTGTTGTAAAGCAGGTTATGTGGTGCTGCATTCTCTTAGCTTTTGCTTGTCTGTAAAGGTTTTAATGTCTCCGTCAAATCTGATTGAGATCCTTGCTGGGTAGAGTAATCTTAGTTGTAGGTTTTTTCCCTTTCATCACTTTAAATATGTCCTGCCACACTCTTCTGGCTTGAAGAGTTTCTGCTGAAAGATCAGCTGTTAACCTTATGGGGATTCCCTTGTATGGTATTTGTTGTGTTTACTTTGCTGCTTTAAAATTTTTTCTTTTTATTTAATTTTTGATTGATTAATATGTTGGTGTGATTCTCCTTGGATTTATCCTTTATGGGACTCTCTATGCTTTCTGGACTTTATTGACTATATCATTTCCCATATTAGGGAACTTTCCAACTATAATCTCTTCAAATATTTTCTCAGTCCCTTTCTTTTTCAATTCTTCTTCTGGGACCCCTATAGTTCACATGTTGGTGTGTTTAACATTGTCCCAGAGGTCTCTGAGACTGTCCTCAATTCTTTTCATTCTTTTTTCTTTATGCTGCTCTGTGGTAGTTATTTCCACTATTTTTTCTTCCAGGTCACTTATCCACTCTTCTGCCTCAGTTATTCTGCTATTGATTCCTTCTAGAGAATTTTAAATTTCATTTATTGTATTGTTCATCATTGTTTGTTTGCTCTTTAGTTCTTTTAGATCCTTGTTAAATGTTTCTTGTATTTTCTCCATTCTATTTCCAAGATTTTGGCTCATCTTTACTATTACTCTGAATTCTTTTTTCAGGTAGACTGCCTATTTCCTCTTCATTTGTTTGGCTTGGTGGGTTTTTACCTTGCTCGTTCATCTGCTGCATATTTCTCTGTCATCTCATTTTGCTTAACTTACTGTGTTTGGGGTCTCCTTTCCTCAGGCTGCAGGTTCATGGTTCCCGTTGTTTTTGGTGTCTGCCCCCAGGGTAGGTTCAGTGGGTTGTATAGGCTTCCTGGTGGAAGGGTGTTGGTGCCTCTGTTCTGATGTATGAGGCTGGATCTTGTCTTTCTTCTGGGCAGGACCTCATCCAGTGGTGTGTTCTGGGGTGTCTGTAAACTTATTATGATTTTAGGCAGCCTCTCTGCTAATGGGTGGTATTGTGTTACTGTCTTGCTAGTTGTTTGGCATGGTGTGTCCAGCACTGGAGCTTGCTGGTCGTTGAGTGAAGCTGGTTCTTAGCATTGAGATGGAGATGTCTAGGAGAACTCTTGCCAATTGGTATTATGAGGGGCCAGGAAGTCTCTGGTGGACCAATGTCCTGGACTTGGCTCTCCCACCTCAGAGGCTCAGGCCTGACACCCAGCCAGAGTACCAAGACCCTGTCAGCCACATGGCTCAGAAGAAAAGGAAGAAAAGAAAGAAAAAGAAAGAAAAAGATAAAATAAATACAGTTATTAAAATAAAATTTTTTTAATTTATTAAAATTAAAAAGTAATTAAAAAAAGAAGAGAGCAGCCAAACCAATAAACAAATCCAATTATAACAAGTGCTAAAAACTATAATAAAAAAAATGGGCAGACGGACCCCAGGACAAATGGTAAAAACAAAGCTATACAGACAAAATCGTAGAAAGAAGCATACACATACACACTCTCAAAAAGAGAAAAAGGAATAATATATGTGTGTGTGTATATATATATATATATAGAGAGAGAGAGAGAGAGAGAGAGCAACCAAATCAATAAACAAATCTACCAATGATAATAAGCTCTAAATACTAAACTAAGATAAACATAAAAATAGGAACAAATTAGATGTGGAAAACAAACCCCAAGTCTAGAGTTGCTCCCAAAATCCACCACCTCAGTTTTGGGATGATTGGTTGTCTATTCAGGCATTCCACAGATGCAGAGTACATCAAGTTGATTGTGGAGATTTAATCTGCTGCTCCTGAGGCTGCTGGGAGAGATTTCCCTTTCTCTTCTTTGTTCACACAGCTCCTGGGGTTCAGCTTTCGATTTGGCCCCACCTCTGCATGTAGGTCGCCTGAGAGCATCTGTTCCCCATGCAGACAGGACGGGTTTAAAGTAGCAGCTGATTAGGGGGCTCTGGCTCACTCAGGCCGGGGGGAGGGAGGGGTACGGAACGTAGGGTAAGCCTGCGGTGGCAGAGGCTGGCATGACGTTGCAACAGCCTGAGGCGTGCCGTGTGTTCTCCTGGGGAAGTTGTCCCTGGATCACGAGCCCTGTCAGTGGCGGGCTGCACAGACTCTCAGGAGGGGAGGTGGGGATAGTGATCTGTGCTTGCACACAGGTTTCTTGGTGGCTGCAGCAGCAGCCTTAGCATTTCATGCCCATCTCTGGTGTCCGTGCTGATAGCCACGGCTCGCGTCATCTCTGGAGCTCGTTTAGGTGATGCTCTGAATCCCCTCTCCTCGTGCTCTCCTGCCTCTTAGACAGATCCAGACATTTTCCTGGACTCCCTCCCGGCTAGCTGTGGTGCAGTAGCCCTCTTCAGGCTGTGTTCACTCAGCCAACCCCAGTCCTCTCCCTGGCATCTGACCTCCAAAGCCCAAGCCTCAGCTCCCAGGCCCAACCCACCCCGGTAGGTGAGCAGACAAGCCTTTCGGGCTGGTGAGTGCTGGTTGGCACCAGTCCTCTGTGCGGGAATCTCCCCGCTTTGCCCTCCGCACCCCTGTGGCTGCGCTCTCCTCTGTGGCTCCGAAGCTTCCCCCCTCTGCCCCCCGCAGTCTCCACCCACAAAGGGGCTTCCTAGTGTATGGAAACCTTTCCTCCTTCACAGCTCCCTCCCAGAGGTACAGGTCCTGTCCCTATTCTTTTGTCTCTGTTTTGCCTTTTTACTTTTGCCCTACCCAGGTACGTGGGAACTTTCTTGCCTTTTGGGAAGTCTGATGTCTTCTGCCAGCATTCAGTAGGTGTTCTGTAGGAGTTGTTCCGCATGTAGATGTATTTTTGATGTATTTGTGGGGAGGAAGGTGATCTCCACGTCTTACTCCTCCGCCATCTTGAAGGTCCTCCCTTTGGTTTTGTTTTTAATGTGAGAGAAGATTGAGCAAATTGCAGTGTCAATGGAAAAAATGAATTTGAGAGGGAGTGATTCTCTAAACTCCCTCTATATATAAAGAACAAACAAATTAGTTTGAGTGTATGATATGAGAAGATGGAATGTTAATACTTGTTCAGCAACTCCTCTTTAAGAGGAGAAAGAAAAATTTTTCTAAGGATTGATTCCCAGCCTTGACTACGCATTAGAATCATATGAGGAGCTTTCAAAAACATGGATACCCAAACTCCAACCCAGACTATTTAAACCAGCATCACTGGTGTTTGAGCCCAGGTAGAAGTATTTTTTGAAAGCTCCCCAGGTGCTACTATCAATGTGGAGCCAAGGCTTAAAACTACTACCCTAATGAAACAAAAAAAGAAAGGGAGATCTTTAGTACAGAAGTAGACATTGTAAGTTTGATAGGAAGCGGTTAAGAGTCTTTGCTTCTGATGGCTATATTTTTCTCAGTGAGCTATGAGGTCATCTGCTTTGAGTGAAGAGGAAATGAATAGAAGTTAGATATTTGAAGAGCAAAGGAGGTTTAAAATAGTCCTGGAAATGAGTGGGAGAGCAAGTAGACAGGAAGAGAAGGATGCTGTGCTGTATTGAAGGCTCTTTGGAGCTTAGTGACAGCACATAGTCACACCAATCTTCCTTCCATATGGCTTTCCCCTGCCTTGACTTGGTTTATTTCTAGGAGCAGAGAACAGACACTGTAAATTTTAATTAAGTGAATTAGACAAAAAGATAGATGTGCAAGGGAGCACAGGTCTCAGGACCTTTACATTGCCAGACCATAGAAGGCATAACTGTTTTGGTTTTTTTTGGCTGTGTCAAGTCTTTGTTGTGGCACGGGGGATCTTTGTTGAGGCATACAGGGTCTTTCATTGTGACAAGTGTGCCCTCTTATTGAGGCACACGAGCTCAGTAGTTGTGGCACGCGGGCTTAGTTGCACCACTGCATGTGGGATCTTAGTTCCCTGACCAGGGATCAAACCCACCCATGTCCCCTGCATTGGAAGGTGGAGTCTTTACCACTGGACCACCTGGGAAGTCCTGGTATAATTGTTAAGGAGGGAAGTAAAGAAAGTGAATGATGATTGGATTGGGTAAAAGAATAATATAAAAAATTAAGTAAGATGGAATAACTAATTCTTCCTGGGAAAATCAGGGAAATTTTAGGGAACTATGAGTAAAGTTTTAGAAGGGGACTAGAATTTACCAGTTGAAACAAGAGACTAAGAATTAGGCTAAGGGAATATTGTAAACAAGTGTTGTGAAGACGCATTGCTTATTTCAAAAATACTGAGAAACTGTATTTCCCAAGCTTACAATGGTAAAGAAGAACTGAAAAGAGAGGTTTATAAAGTATCAGGATCAGATTGCATAAACTGTCATAAATTCTGATTTTTGGTAATAATGGTATCGCTATAAAATAAGTGTTATGATTCCAGGGGGGCAATATCTGATTCTATCTTTTATTTATCAATTGAAAATTTTGCAAATAATATATTTCTAAACATATTTTAGTCTCTATTCTTCAAAGAATGTTTCCAAAAAAATAAGAGATTACCACTTTCTTCAAAATATACAGTATTGCACCTAAAAGTTTGAAAAAAGCTGAACCAGAGACAATAACTGATTATTAGCAAAACTGACCAATTTTCCTTTATCAGATGACATTTCTGCTTTCAATGAAGAAAAGTTTCTAATGTGGGGGCCAGCTTTATTCTGTTGAGCTGGAGAATTTAATTTTCTGCTCTACCTGTGAAATTCAAGGAACTATTTTTGTCAATTGATTAGAGCTTTTGAATGCTTCCCATATTCCCTTGAAAGGGACTACTCAAATCTGCTGTAGACCTTGAAAAGAAAGTCATACACTATTGAATTACTTCCTTTTAACAGTAGTTAGGACTTGCAGACTAAATGAATTACAGCTGCCTAGAATATTTGATTCAGTTATGCCTCATTCAGACTCTATCAACTCCTACTTGGATTTCCACAGTAGCTTCTTAATGGCTTTGCCACCTCCTCTCCTTCAAATGCATCCCCTGCACAGTCACCTGTGACTTATCTAAAATCCATATCTGACCATAACAGGTCCCTTCTAAAACTTCATAGTGGTTCCTATTGCCAAACCATACCAAGAAACTGGACAACATCCTTGACACCTTCTTCTCTTATACTCTCCCCCTCAAATTCAAGCCATTTAAAAAACTGCATCCTTCTGTTTTTCTAATTCTCTCTCGCACTTGAACTATTGCAAATGCTTCTTGTCTGGTTCACCCACTTGCATGGGGAGTTGTTTTTCCATTGGTATAAAGTTTCAGTTGTGCAAGATGAGTAAATTCTAGAGATCTGCTGTACAATGTAGTGCCTAGGGTTAACAATACTGAATTGTGCACTTAAAAATGTAAGTGGGTAAATCTCATGTTAGGTGTTCTTATCACTAAAAAGGGAGACATGAGGAAAGTTTTGGAGGCGATGAATATGTTTACTAACTTGATTGTGGTGATGGTTTCCACATTTGTATATGTCCAAACTCATTGAATCTTATCCATTAAATATATATCTTTTGTATATCAAGATTATATTAAGAAAAAATTAAAGTAAGCTCTAAGGAAAGAGAGGTCCGGGGCCTAGAGGCAGAAAGAAGCCTGTCTAAAGTTTGGCAAAGCTGAATGAAATGTTAAGGCCATTTTGGTCACTTATTTCTCACTCACCCCCCATCTTCAACATACACACAGACACACACACACACACACACACACACACACACACATACACTTACACATACATACTGCATACACACAGACACTTTTCCTTTTCTCTTGAAAGAAAAAGGATAAATACCAGGTGGGATGAAAGTCAGGAGAAACACTGATAGAACAGAGAGTTACATCTGTCTTAGTCTTTATAAGCAGTAAGGTTAGGAGGGAGGTGATGGCTTGTCAGAAAGTGTGGTGTGGAAAGGGAGAAGGGGAAAAAGGACTTTGAGGCCAGAATGGTATTGGTATAACAGTAAAAGATTTTCACAAGTTTCAGTACTTTAGAGAATAGGAGAGTAGAAAAATCACTTTAACTTTCTTGGCCTTATGTTATTTCCTTTCTGATTCTAGCATTCAGTCAAATCTTAGACAAGTGGACCTTTTTTCTTACAATTTCTGATAGAACATTTCTTGTCATTCAATATTTTTGTCAATGAATTTAATGTAAGGTGCTCATACAAAGTACATTTTACATAATAAAAATATTTCACAGTAAAAGGCTATTGAATTTATAAAATATATAGAGAAGAAGGAGAAAATTATTCTCAGATAAACTTTTGTCACCTTATGATCTCAGAATCATCACCTGAGTGATGAAAATACTTACACTGATGAGGAATCTGAGAAAGAAAACAAAATTCAAGAAAAGCGGTGTGAAATGCTGATTAGCTAGTGCTACAGAAATAATCTGAAGTTTAGAATTGGAAATGGGAAAAACCCTGAAAGTGAGCTCTTGTCGTTAAACTGATCAAAAGCAAATTTAAATTTTAAATGAAATCTTAGAGTTGAGGATGGATAATCTATAACCTCATCTCAAGAAGGTACATGGTAATCAAAGAAGAGTGTCCAGGGGTAGAATAGGTTGATTAACATTTTCTAAAAAATGGCACTATTAAATATGTGAGAAAACAGCTGGTATAAATTCATAATTTAGAAAGTTACCTGTTATCAATGTTCATACTTTTCAGCATTATCACCATTTCCTCAAGTTGCATTTTTAATTCTTCTTTTTTTTTTTTTTTTTTTTTGCGGTACGCGGACCTCTCACTGTTGTGGCCTCTCCCGTTGCGGAGCACAGGCTCCGGATGCGCAGGCTCAGCAGCCATGGCTCACGGACCCAGCCGCTCCACGGTATGTGGGATCTTCCCGGACCGGGACACGAACCCAGGTCCCCTGCATTGGCAGGTGGACTCTCAACCACTGCGCCACCAGGGAAACCCTAATTCTTCTTTTGGACAAAGCAAATGCAGGATTTATTCAGGGCCACCATTAAGACGAATTAAGAGATCAGTTATTTCAAGGAATATGAATTTCATGTGGGTAACGACAGTATTTTCAAATAACATTATTCTAAGTACAATAGACTATATGACATAGTGGAAAAATAATAGACTGTCAGAATAGCTGGATTCTAACACTAGTTTTACCACTAATTAGTGCTATGACACTGTCTCCCTTCTCAAGGCCTGATTTTCCCAGACTAAAGAGTTGAACTACATAATCTGCAAGGTACCCCACAAATCTAACAAAATTGAGAATGCAATTGCATTCCTGAAACAAAACCTTTCTGCTGACTCATTTGCTCCCATTTTATGTAATTTCTCCCCCCACCGCCACCAAATCACTATAAGTAGCCATGTTTTAAAACAAGATTTTTCTACAAAGTCTGAGTCAAAATTGAATCTAAATAAGTGCTAAAAAAAGTAAGGCTCGGACTTCCCTGGTGGCGCAGTGGTTGAGAGTCCGCCTGCCGATGCAGGGGACACGGGTTCGTGCCCCGGTCCGGGAAGATCTCACATGCCGCGGAGCAGCTGGGCCCGTGAGCCATGGCCGCTGAGCCTGCGCGTCCGGAGCCTGTGCTCCGCAACGGGAGAGGCCACAACAGTGAGAGGCCCGCATACAGCAAAAATAAATAAATAAATAAATAAAATAAAATAAGGCTCACTTTCTGTGGAACTTGCTGTGCTTCTGGTTGAATACTGTCTTGCTACATAATTCTGGTATTGATAATTTTCTTCTAAACCTCATGACTTGTTTATATAATTATCATAATTCTTCGTTCTATATTTTAAACACAATAGAAACGTATGGGGACAATTAAAAGACAAAGCTGTAAGCATAAACATCATTTAAGCTTTGCCCATTAAAAAAAAAAATCTTTGCCCATGATCAAGAAATACCTGTAGTGTGACTGTGGCCATTCCATTCATGAGTCCCTAATGCCAGTTCTAGACTGGACAATGACAAAAGTGGCTAATGTCAACTGAGCCAAATCATTTTGTCTACTTCATTGTTCAGTGCCTCTTCTTTGGTGGATACTTTCTGTTAGGCATTAATATATGATTCAAAAATTATACTCAGTGCCAACTCCCACATATCCATCCACAGCTATTCCAGACCTTCTCGTCTCTGATTTTCCAATCTTTTCCTTCCATGCTCCTGACCAGTCTACTAGGCCATTAGCAAATGGCCAGAAATGTACATATGTTCTCCCCTTAGGTCACTTCTCCTTCCACAAAGAGTGGGTGATCAGATTCTCCGTTTGGACTTCTACCCATTGGGAAGGTTTTCTCTCTTCACTATTATCAAGAAATACTGCTCTCCACTGTTATCCAGTTTCAGTTTGCATTCTTATACCCATCTAGAAATTAAGCTTAGGCCTTTTCCTCTTTCTTCAGCTCGTCATAGGGAATTTACCCACAAAGGGGCTCTAGTACAACAATTGTGAATGACATGGGGTCTGGGCCACCTGCTCATGCAGCTTGCCTATCCCCTCTGTTGTCATTTACACTTGATCCCAAATGCACTGTTTCTAACTTATGATGGACTGCTGCTCAGCCTTCTGCTTTTTGAGGTTGTGGGCCTAAGAGAATTCAACCCATTATGGGCAGTTCCAGACACATGGTCACTTGGTGCCCCTTTGTCAAGTATCATGCCAGGAGACGATTCTCTAATGAAGTAGAATTCTCCACTGCAGATGGCACGGCCTTGTTCCAGAAGCCCAGTAGCACGCATTAGGATTCTCTCACTAAGGTTTGCCGTAAACTTGGATTCCATCTTTCCCACCACTGACACTTCTAACAATATAGAACCTACAAGCTTATGTGGCCCGAGTAGCAGGACCGCTTGTACCATAGCCTGGGCCAGCTGCAGAACCCTTTTCTACTCTGGGATTTTATTCAATTCTGGGAAGCTTCCATATCGTTGTACTTAAGCATCATAACATTTCTATGTGCACAATGTGTTCCGGCCAGAACCCCAAATGTTCTACCATGTGTTGTGTTTTCTTTCCTATTATAGGAATTGTAAGACACATCAATTTGTCTTTTACCTTTCCGGGGATATTGCAAATGTCCCTGGCCACTGGACCCCTAAAAACTTTACTGAAATAGCAGTTCTCTGAAATGTGTCTTAGCAAGGCCTCCAATTTAATAGCCACCAGTTTTTCATAGTGCCTAACTTACCATCAATGTAATGTCATCAGTGTAATAATGTGATAATCTGTCCAGATAATATATTCAGAAGAAATCTAAATTATGTCAGAGGAGTGAGAGAGTTAATATAGTCCTGGGGGAAAGCCATAAGTAAATGTTGTTGTCCATTCCACAAAAATGCAACTTTTTCCTGATCTTTTGTGATCAAAATTTTTTTTAAAGTGCATTCGCAAGACCCATGTCTGTATACCATGACTTGAAGCCTTATTAGTAAGCTTTAGCAGCAATACCACATATAACATAGCAGCTACGACCAGAGCCGTTACTTGCCTGAGCTTATAGTAGTCTGTGGTCACTCTCCACAATCCATTCATTTTCTCTGAGGGCCAGAATGATGAACATTAGGGCCATGCATCCTTTACGTCTGTAATGGTGGTGCCAATTTCTATATTCCTTCCTGTCCCCCAGGGATGCTTTGATTTACTATCTTGGCTGGGAGGAGAGTAGAGGAAGTAATTTTGGAGTCTTCCACTTGGTCTTTCCAATAAATTCAAGGACTCAACATGGGGAATACCCCAACTTCCAAGTGACATGCCAATTGTGTATTTGGAGACCAAGAAATGACTATCAGTTATACCTATTGACACAGTGGATCCACTCTAAGCCAGATTTTAGCAGGATTCCATTTATTCCATGGCTCCTGTAATCCGCAGAGTAACTAGGGGGTCGTGATGATACACTAAATCTACAAGTATCACTGTCAGCTCAGACTCTGTGTCTAATAGTCCTCTGGGTGTTTCCGTCTCCCCAGTATATAATCACATGAGAAAATGGCTGTAAGTCTCTTTGGAGAAGGACCTGGGGAATCAGTACAGCATACACTTGCTGTGGTGTTACAGACTTGTTCCTCCTGGATACGTGGTCCTCTCTTCAGTCCATGAATTCTGTTTTAGGTTTGAGAACTGAGCAAGGAATTTCGAGTTTTTATTGAGACAATAGCCCTCAGCTTCCTGCTTTTCCGTTCTAGGCTGCTTCTGATTGTACAAGTCAAACAGCACACTCAGTGGCTACCTATCTATTTTGCGTGTGGTGGTGTCATGTTCTATTAACAATCTCTGTAACTCCCTGCAGGTCCAGCCCCCTTTGGCTACTACTCCAATCCTATGGGCCCCTTGTTTCCGGCAGTTAATCACTGCCACCTAGACTCGATTACTTCAGAGCTTCTCATCCTCATGGAGAGTGATCAGACCAGCTCTATGAGCACTTCTTCTAATGACTGCCCTGTCACTCCGAGATGAGCCGCCCCTGAACTTATGGATGCTGGTACCCCTACCAATGCATTCCTGACTGCCCTGCTGAATGCTGGATTCCCCTGAATGCTGGCATCCTCTAATGGGTCTTCTGACCTCACATAACATCAGTTCCACCGGGCCCACATTCCTGAGTCTTCTTCTTCTTCCTCTACAACCTGCCAGGCAACAAAGGCATTTGCACTTTGCTCAGTGTGAACCATCTTATTCTTAGCTTCTAAGAGCCACTCTTAGCAGTGAGTGTTCCATTTTCTGGGGTCCTTACCCAGGTATAAAATCAAACATTCCAAGAAGATGCTGCCGAGTCAATATATTGCTCTTGTTCAGTTTTTAATTCTGGCCCCTTTGATCAAACAGCCTCAAAACCTAATCCCAGTGGTATTCCCTTGGCTACCACTTGTAGCTTCTTCAGTGTATAACCTCATTCCTCCCTTCTCAGGCCCATCATATCTCTCATTAAATGATGCTAGGATTTAATCATAGTCATCAGCCTAGTAGCCAGGATGCAGGGCGGGGCAACTCTTGAGAAAGACACCTGCTTGGTGTCTTGCAGCCTATTCCTGCCTGGAGAAGCATTAGCTCTTACTAAGGAGGGACAGCCTCCTCCCCTCTGTAAGTCCCCAAGGTCAGAGGGATCTGAAGAACTACTATTCTCAGGGATGTTGTGAAAACAAAAATTGCACAGGAAAACTTTACTCAAGGCTGTTGAAATAGGAGAGAGAGGCCAGAACACATCTGACCTCAACCCCATGGAAACAAATGTCAAGAGGGTTTTCCAGCTCTGGGGTGAGCTAGCAAAAGTGTGCAGGAACTTTCTTTGCCTCACATTTCATTCAAGATGAGGTCTCACTTGCCAACTGGACAGTGACCCCAAACCACATCTCGTCACCTGTATACAATTTGTGTCAGTTTGTGTCTTCCAAGAAGACATCTGGAGTAGACATCTGGGCAGGATTGGATGTGTCAGGGATTTGGGGTATTACCTGTGAAGGATAAGGCAGTGGGGAGAGGAAGCAGGCAGGGAGAGCATTCAGGATGAGATGGAAGGGTGACAACTGTGAAGACAGAGAAGAAAAGGAAGGCTGGGCAAGCAAGGGAGCCTCAGATCACAGAACAAGTCTGAGAAAATCTTGGGCAAGCTAAGGGAAGGCTCCAAGGAAAATTCGTTCGTTAGAAGTATGACTTCAGGCAGGCCTGGGCTGGGTCTCATCCCCTGTCCTGCTTAGCCATTGGCTGGGAGTAGCTGGGATGCATGGCTTCAGGGCTCATGGGGGTAGCTCATCAACGTGATTGATCCCCTAGTCTCCACACAGCAGGTTTTCATGAAGGCGTGGCCACTTCCCCAGCTACCACAATTCACATGCAAGAATCCACTGTACGACACAGAAACAGGCTAGAGAAGTTTAAAGGCAATTAAAACTTAAGACTATGGAAAAATTGGGATTGGGTTTAGAATTAGAAACCAGTGTACCTCATATTCCATTCTACTTTAGAAAATACTGAACACGACTTTTTGTTTGTTTAAGTAAAATTTAGATATTTAACCCAAATGAATATGTTTCCCTCAAATAATCTATTTCTTACACCAAATACAATGCATAGGTAAAGTTTGCCCTTTAAAAAATTACACAATTTGCAATTGTATAAATGTGCAATTAAAGAGAGATACAATGTTTCAACTGTAGCTTCAAGTCTGGTGATCTTGGAATTTTCAGAAATATGTTGTGTGAACTATGTTATCTACTTGTTCCTTTAGCTCAGAGGAGAGGCTTTTGAAATGTTTCCCAAAGTCAGAAATTTAGTGGTCTTAGGTTAGAATCTGCAAACTCTAATTTTAGTGTTCTATTAAGTTTCCTTTCGAGAAAAAGATTTTTTATTTTTGGAATTTTTGTTTGCTTACTAAAAAAAAAGTTTTGGAAAACAAATCATGCCTTCTAGCCAAATAGATTCAAATAATTTGAGAAGTTTGAGTGCAGGAATAGAGTTAAGCATTTTTTAAAAAAATCAGATGTGAATCTGATAGTAAAAATTTTAGGAAGCATAAGTGTTTATGTCTTTATTACTTGTAATAAATAAAAATAATAAAAAAATTATACAAACAGAACACTAAAAATGCTAAGAATATGCTGGCCAAGTGCTTTATTTGTTGATGAGTAAACAAGAAGAGCCCTTTTTAACAAATGATTTTGGATGGCTTGATGTTCTTTTAATGTATGAAAGAAATGTTTGAGCCTAGTGTAAACATGCTTTTGGTTCCTGAATTTTAATACTGGCTTTTAATGATAGTGCAGCAGACATTTAGTAGAGCTTGAAATGCCTCCTTAGTAAATACTTCAAAGGAATGGCGAGCCACTGCCTCTGCAATTCTTTGGTACTCTCATAAAATGGAAAATGAAAGTGTGTCTGCTCCCAAGGAAGAAGAAAAATCCCAGGGCCTACATACATTTAGATATGTAATTGAGATGGATATTTTATTTTTTTCACTGGGGTCCAGGACCTCAGTTGAAACAGCCTATTGCCCTTTCTATTCGTATTTGTTTTCTATGTTCTCTATTGTTCTTTGTTCTATTTGCACAGTGTTGTTTTTCATTACCATCATCAACATTATCAAAAGTCACTATTAAAACTATCACTTTGCCTTCAATGTGTTATATGTTACCCAATCTGAGATAATGTCTGAAATCTCCTATGTGCAACAGGACAGATTCAGGGCTGAGGGCCAAATACAAGCTAAAGCTAAAAACTCAAACCCATCGTTTTCAGAAACATCGAGATCAAATGTTGGGATCTTGAGTCAGAAGGTGAGAGAGAGCTATTGGGGATTTTTTTCTTCCAGTCATCATAAAGTTTATGATGGACAAGGTGTCGGCGTTGGGTGGGGTGACCCCACCCACAGAGGAACGTTGTATGGAAGCTCCTCTGAGGTCAGGACATTTTGGGTAGGCGGAGAAATCCTGATGATGGAGATTCGTCCCTCAGCTCCTCTACCAGTTTCCTCATATTCCCTGAATATTTTTGACCTCAGGAATATTTTTAAATTACAACATATAGATTTTAAGACACTCGCCTGAGAAGAAAAGCTAATTATTATTCAGTGGTGGGGTTTATGTCTGTGTGCATACATGTGCTGTTTAGAATTCATTATTAAGAACTCTTATCAAGCTCTGGGTGCTTTCCCAACTGTAGTCACCTTTCCTTCCTAAGATAGGCTGTTAACTTGGCATTAAAAAATATGTTTTTTCCCCCTCCTTCAGATTCTGGACTCAATAAAGCAGCTCATATCCATAAAGAAAGAAACATAGTCAAGCATTTTAAAGAAAAATGCAATTTGCCAAAAAGAATCATTTTTCAGTAAATATTTTAAAATATTTTATTCAATAATTAATCTCTCTCTAGAAAACCAGCTTCCTGTTTCTCATTGCCATTTTCGTTTGTTTGTTTGTTTTGTTTGTTGCGGTACGCGGGCGTCTCACTGTTGTGGCCTCTCCCGTCGCAGAGCACGGGCTCCGGACGCGCAGGCTCAGCGGCCATGGCTCACGGGCCCAGCCGCTCCGCGGCATGTGGGATCTTCCCGGACCGGGGCACAAACCCGTGTCCCCTGCATCGGCAGGCGGACTCTCAACCACTGCGTCACCAGGGAAGCCCTCATTGCCATTTTCTAGGGTAAAAAACATGAAGTATATTAGCTTTCATTACTAACGCCCTGAATGAAGCCCACTACAAAAGGAAAGCAATCTGAGGTTGAGAGAAATTGGAAATTTCAGATCCATCTCCAGATAGATGGATAGATAGATAGATAGATAGATAGATAGATAGATAGATAGAATAAATAGATAACGCTTCCCCCTCTGCGGCATTTGTGAATCATGCCCTCTGCTGGAGTCCTACAGCTTTGGTTTAAAGATGTGGGATCAATACTGCATGATTATACTAAGTGCACCAAGAGCTCTTTCATCAGTGCCAATCCTGCTAATGGAGAAGATGCACAAAGTGTATGCTCAGCAGTCCCTCAGAGATGACAGCTTTTCTATTGTGATCTATTTATGATTTATTTCTTAAATGACTAACGTGGCTTAGTCAGATTTTTCTGACAGCTTTGGGTCTTCAGCTTTCTGCTTTCATCATTTGTCCTTAATAGCAAAATCTAGATTTAAAGTGTTTTAGTTTTCTATTCACTTATACATAGTTATATAGATAAAAAATGTCAACATCCTATACAAATGCACCCTTCCCTACTTCTACCTCTCAGTATTTTGTGGAGACTTTTATCTTTATGCAGAGAGTGTATTTGGAGGGGGGAGGGGGGAGGGGGGGAGGGGGGCCCTGTTTAAATAAAATTGCATTTAATATAAACCAAAATCAATACTTTATACCGTTAGTACCACCAATATGCCACTCAGGCTGTCCTAAAAGCATCCCTAAAGCAGTTCCTGTGGAAAACAGAAAACAGGCTGTTTGCAGTTCGTGAAGAACACCCCAATACTATTCCATTGTATTTTATGTCAAAAAAATCACGGTCTCTATCAATTTGAGACATCATGTTTTAGAAAATTCAGATATAAGATGCATTTTTTCCCTTTCCTAGCGAACCTAAATTAATAGCAAAAGTAATCATTTATTGAGCACCTACTATGTTACACAAATTATTTATAATCTTTATAACACACCTGCAATGTAGGCATTATAGTTGCCATTTTTTAAATGAGGAAATTGAAACTCAGAAATACAATATAAGCTGAGCATTTACACAGCTATTGAACAGCAGAGCTAGTATTTAAACCTGTCTTGTCATATACAAAAGTCTATGTCTGTATTAAGATAGGAAGACTATAACTTTCTGATACTCAATACACCTAAAACAGTGAAATTTAGAGAATTTGAAAATTCCCCCCATATCAGAAAACTAGTCTAATTTTTAAGAGAAGTATCATGAGCAGAATCAGGCAATTAAGTAAAAGTACTATTCAAGTACACAAATCACTGTGATCATTGGAGAACGTGTTACTGTCACATGAAAGGCAACGAGAGAAGAGTAGTATTTACAGCGGTGGGAGAAAATTTCTATATCTTTATGCTTCTTTTCCTTTTAAAATGTTAATCTCATAATGATAAAACTAAAGGAACAATAAGGTTTTGTTTCCAAAAGCTGCTAATAATGATGTGTTCACTATACCATAGGCTGGCTAGGCCAGTGTGTTTGTGCATTACTTGTTTATTTATGTATATACTTAATTTTTAAAATAAGTCTTTTATTATAAATATGATATAACTTCATTGCTACATATTCAAGCCATAGAGAAAGGCACAGAATCGTTTTTCATTATATTCTTCCAGATTTTATTATTTTTTCACTTCCTTTTACTTTCCTCCCTTTATTTGAGGTTGTTATTTATGGAAAGGCTGTCCCAAAGCTTGAAGTTTCTAATGACTCTATTAAGCTTCTACCATCCCACTTCCTGTTTCCAAGTGGCAACCGCTTTGAATTTTTCAACTTGATCTTTTGGTATTTACCTCTGCATCTCCATGTAACATGTTTAAACATGTTTCTACTTCTTGTATTTTCTCATTGAAATTACCTTTTGACTTCCCATTTTTGGAAGATGAGGATTTATATCTTTTCAAAATCCCTTCTCACCCCCCACTACACACACACCACACACACACACACACATACACACACACACACACACACACACACATGCACACACATCCTTTCAACTTGGTAAGAGTGAAATTTTGGTTTCGTTTTTTAGGACTGAATCCCGTATACTATGATCACTTTTTCTTGTACATTTTGTTTAACTTTGAGCTAATATTTTCTTATGTACTCTTCACTAATTCACCCCCAAAGGCTCCTTCTCTTATATAATAAACTTCTTATTATATCCAAACACGTTAGGTCTTGTCTGAATTTTCTCTTCTTACTAAAAAATAACTTTCCTGGAAACTTCTGAACTGCTAAAATCTGGACTCGATCCTCTCTGTGCCCACCTTTGGTCCTGGACACACTTCACTATCATTTTAATTCCCTTCATTGTAGGATCTCCTGTTTCCTGGGTTCCATCTCCTGTTGGGGAAGAAGGGAGTGTTTGTTTGTTTACTTCCTGTTTGGGTAGAGTATATCTTCCAGCATATTCCTAATAAAGGGATGCATGTGAAACATTTTTTGAGAATTTGCATATGTGAATATTCCCTTACTCTATCATCTTCCTACTTAATAGCTTGACAAACTATAGAACACTAGATTGGAAATTGGTGTCTCACAAAATTTTGAAGGTATTTCTCTGCTGTCTTCTAGGCCCAAATGTGACTGAAATCATTCAAATTCTGATCTTTTCTTTGAAACCTAGTTGTCTCTCTCTCTCTCTTTCTCTCTCACCTTGTCAATATTCCTCTGATTCGCAGGTATATACTTTGATGGGCTCTGTTTCCTTCCATTATGTTAGGCACTCTGTGTGTGAATCCCTTTTGAGTGCAAATTTATATTCTCCAGATCTGCTAATCTTTTGAAAAATATTTTATTCATGACTTTATCCTTTCTACGGACTTTTTTTCTCTTTTTGGAAATTTCTATCAGATCTCTTGGACTGTTTCCTTTCTTTTTCCCCCTCACTGTTTCCTATTTATTTGCTTCTTTACCTTACTTTATGCGAGAATTGTTGACTTCATATTCCAAATCTTGTGAATTTTTTTCTTTTCTGCTCTAATAGTTTCAATTTTCAACATATCTCTATTAGTTCTTTGAATGTTACTTTTTCAAAGAATCCATTTTAGTTTATGAATGCAATATCTCATGGCTTTGAGGTTACTTATGATATTTTAATAATGTTTTTCTTCTCTCCACTTAATTCACATTTTCTTTTTCTTTTTTTTTCTACCTGTTTTGTTGCTTGCGTGTTTGCTCATATTTAAGAGTGGTACATTAGAAACCCAAATGGAAACTCTGAGAGCAGATGAATTTTTTAAACCGTGATCTTTATGTAGAGTGATCTGGCGGGGACATTTCCTTGTGGAAATCCCGATGTTGGCGTATTTAGAGCTTTCCTCTGGGGCTGCTCAAATTCCCAAGCATAGTCTTCCTCTGTCCTGTTTGGAGAGAATCCTCCTGGTTGCTACTTCGGGAATTTGTTTTTTCCCCAGCTTGCTAACACACACCCAATTTTGTGATTTATTATTAAAATTACGTTCTCTTGGGACTTCCCTGGTGTCCAGTGGCTAAGACTCTGTGCTCTCAATGCAGGGGGCCCAGGTTTGATCCCTAGTCAGGGAATTAGATACCACATGCCAAAACTAAGAGTTCACATGCCACAACTAAAAGATCCCTCATGCCACAACTAAGACCTGGCACAGCCCAATAAATAAATAAATATTTTAAAAAATAATAAATAAAATTACATTCTCTCCCTTGAACACAATTTATGTGAAGGAACTAGGATAACTAGGAGGCAGAGGTGTCAGGCACTTAAAAATTATCTCAATGGAATTTTTCTTTTCACTGACGTCCTTAATACTCTACTGTTTGTGAGGGCCTGTTACAAGAGCAAACTCTTGGAGTTAACAAAACTGTGTATAAGGTATGGGATTACGAAGTTGAGGTCAGCTGATAGAGAAAATTGAACCAGGTGACATTAGCACCACAATTCAGGGTTATATTTTTTCTGTAAACTACAGCACCAAAAACTTAATTGACTAAATCAAGTTGTCCTTCCTGATAGAGTTCACAATCTATAATGTTGAAAGCTATTTTGGTGAGTGTGATGTTGCAATTTATAATAAAAAGTATATATTCAGTCTTCAAACCCTGTTCCTGCCACAAATCTCCTAAAAGTCTTGGAATTTCCTAAGTTATAAGGGCAACAAAAGTGTGTTTTTACGTTAATGAGGTGACTTTTGGAAAAAACCTAAGGATGGAGGCTGGTTGCTAGCTGAGTCAAAGATTTGATTAGAATGTTGGAACTTTCGCTTTCCTCCCCACCCCTGAACCTCCAGCCTCAGGGGAGAAGACAGAGCTGGAGACTGAGTTCAGCCATAAGTGTTGTAATCAGTCATGCCTTTCAGGAAGCCTCCATAAAAACTCAAAAAGAGGGGTTCCAAGAGCTTCCGAGTTGGTGAACAAGTGGAGATTTGGGGAGTCACACCCAAAGAGGGCAAGGAAGCTCCATGCCCTTTCTCATACCTTTCCCTAGGCATCTCTTCTATCTGGCTACTTCTGAGTCATATTCTTTTACAATAGACCAGCAATCAGTTAAGTAAATGTTTCTCTGAGCTCTGTGAGCCACTCAAGCAAATTTACCCCAAACCAAGGAGGGTCGCTGTAATTGCTGATCTATAGTCAATCAGTCAGAAGCACAGGTGATAACCTGGACTTGCGATTCACATCTGAAGTGTGTGTGTGTGTGTTTGTGTGTATGTGTGTTTGTAAGGAGGTGGGTGGCAGTGGAGGGCCATGTGGTCTGGTAGGACTGAGCCCATAACCTGTGGAATCTGATGCTGTTTCCAAGTATGTAGTGTTAGAATTGAGTTGAACTGTAGGACACCAAGTTGGCATCCAGAAAACTTCTTGGTGGTGGGAAACACCCTCCCTCCACACATTAGAAATAAGGTGTTCAGAGGACCAAATAGTAAGTTTCCAAAATAATTGAGATCAGTTCAAAAGTGACACTGAGATGCGTGTGCACAGACACACACAAATCCTTCACTGTGTTCATGAAATTCACATTTATTTAATAGAGTAGGAGGTTTGTCAGTGTGTGGGGGGAAGAAAAAAAATACAAACCTCATTAAGTAGAAGTAAATAAACTCATATTGACTCAGACAACAATCTGTGATTTCAGATATTGAATAAAAATGTAGCACATGTGCTGGTAAATTTAAGAGGCCCCCTGCAGATGACTTTAAAATTGTAAAATTACCTAATTTTATTTCCAAGTCAAAATCTAGAATAACTTTATGAATATCACCAGCTAATTCATGGCTTCTTGGGATAGATCCTCAACCACATGACAGCTTCTGATAACTGGAATATTACTTTTATGTATTAGTTCAAATTCCTTGGAAAGTGGATCGGTTTGGTCTAGCTAATCTTAATGAGCCTGTCCATCGAGTTCACTGGTTACCTGTCACCTTTGGATCTGCTGCCCATTAGTCACGTGCCCACACCTGAGCAATGAACTCTGGAGGAAGGACAACTGGAGATGGGCTGCACGTCATGGTCACTAGGCAAGAAGGAACTGTCTGAAGGAAAACTTTTACCTAGAAGGGAAATATCATCATTTCCTCCCAAGATTTAAGATTCAAAGTTTTTCCATTGCTTTTTTTAAAAAAATTTTTTATTAGAGTGTAGTTGATTTACAATGTTGTGTCAGTTTCTGCTGTACAACAAAATGAATTTTATATATATATATATGCTCTTTTTTAGATCCTTTTCCCATATAGGTCATTACAGAGTCCTGAGTAGAGTTCCCTGTGCTATACAGTAGGTCCTTATTAGCTATCTATTTTATATATAGTAGTGTGTATATGTCAATCCCAATCTCCAAGTTTATCCCTCCCTCCCATCCTCGCTGGTAACCATAAGATTGTTTTCTACATCTGTGACTCTCCTTCTGTTTGGACAATGATTTTTTTCTTTTTTTACATATTTCTTGGAGTATAATTGCTTTACAATGGTGTGTTAATTTCTGCTTTATAACAAAGTGAATCAGCTATACATACATATACATATGTTCCCAAATCTCTTCGCTCCCACCCTCGCTATCCCACCCTTCTAGCTGGTCACAAAGCACCGAGCTGATCACGCTGTGCTATGCGGCTGCTTCCCACTAGCTATCTATTTTATGTTTGGTAGTGTATATATGTCCATGCCACTCTCTCACTTTGTCACAGCTTGCCCTTCCCCCTCCCCATATCCTCAAATCCATTCTCTAGTAGGTCTGTGTCTTTATTCCTGTCTTACCCCTAGGTTCTCCATGACATTTTTTTTCCTTAAATTCCATATATATGTGTTAGCATACGGTATTTGTTTTTCTCTTTCTGACTTACTTCACTCTGTATGACAGACTCTAGGTCCATCCACCCCATTACAAATAGCTCAATTTCCTTTCTTTTTATGGCTGAGTAATATTCCATTGTGTATATGTGCCACATCTTCTTTATCCATTCATCCGGTGATGGACACTTAGGTTGTTTCCATCTCCGGGCTATTGTAAATAGAGCTGCAATGAACATTTTGGTACATGACTCTTTTTGAATTATGGTTTTCTCAGGGTGTATGCCCAGTAGTGGGATTGCTGGGTCCTATGGTAGTTCTATTTGTAGTTTTTTAAGGAACCTCCATACTGTTCTGCATAGTGGTTGTACCAATTCACATTCCCACCAGCAGTGCAAGAGTGTTCCCTTTTCTCCACACCCTCTCCAGCATTTATTATTTGTAGATTTTTTGATGATGGCCATTCTGACTGGTGTGAAATGATATCTCATTGTATTTTGATTTGCATTTCCCTAATGATAAATGATGTTGAGCATTCTTTCATGTGTTCGTTGGCAGTCTGTATAACTTCTTTGGAGAAATCTCTATTTAGGTCTTCTGCCCATTTTTGGATTGGGTTGTTTTTTTGTTATTGAGCTGAATGATCTGCTTATAAATTTTGGAGATTAATCCTTTTTCTCCCATTCTGAGGGTTGTCTTTTGGTCTTGTTTATGGTATCCTTTGCTGTGCAAAAGCTTTGAAGTTTCATTAGGTCTCATTTGTTTATTTTTGTTTTTATTTCCATTTCTCTAGGAGGTGGGTCAAAAAGGATCTTGCTGTGATTTATGTCATCGAGTGTTCTGCCTATGTTTTCCTCTAAGAGTTTGATAGTTTCTGGCCTTACATTTAGGTCTTTAATCCACTTTGAGCTCAGTTTTGTGTATGGTGTTAGGGAGTGATCTAATCTCATACTTTTACATGTACCTGTCCAGTTTTCCCAGCACCAATTATTGAAGAGGCTGTCCTTTCTCCACTGTACATTCCTGCCTCCTTTATCAAATATAAGGTGACCATATGTGCGTGGGTTTATCTCTGGGCTTTCTATCCTGTTGCATTGATCTATCTTTCTGTTTTTGTGCCAGTACCATACAGTCTTGATTACTGTAGCTTTGTAGTATAGTCTGAAGCCAGGGAGTCTGATTCCTCCAGCTCCGTTTTTCATTCTCAAGATTTTTTTGGCTATTCGGGGTCTTTTGTGTTTCCATACAAATTGTGAATTTTTTGGTTCTAGTTCTGTGAAAAAGGCCAGTGGTAGTTTGATAGGAATTGCACTGAATCTGTATATTGCTTTGGGTAGTAGAGTCATTTTCACAATGTTGATTCTTCCAATCCAAGAACATGGTATATCTCTCCATTTGTATGCATCATCTTTAATTTCTTTCATGAGTGTCTTATAATTTTCTGCATACAGGTCCTTGGTCTCCTTAGGTAGGTTTATTCCTAGATATTTTATTCTTTTTGTTGCATTGGTAAATGGCAGTGTTTTCTTGATTTCACTTTCAGATTTTTCATCATTAGTGTATAGGAATGCCAGAGATTTCTGTGCATTAATTTTGTATCCTGCTACTTTACCAGATTCATTGATTAGCTCTAGTAGTTTTCTGGTAGCATCTTTAACATTCTCTATGTATAGTATCATGTCATCTGCAAACAGTGACAGCTTTACTTCTTCTTTTCCGATTTGGATTCCTTTTATTTCCTTTTCTTCTCTGCTGTGGCTAAAACTTCCAAAACTATGTTGAATAAGAGTGGTGAGAGTGGGCAACCTTGTCATGTTCCTCATCTTAGTGGAAGTGCTTTCAGTTTTTCACCATTAAGGACGGTGTTGGCTGTGGGTTTGTCATATATGGCCTTTATTATGTTGGGGAAAGTTCCCTCTGTGCCTACTTTCTGCAGGGTTTTAATCATAAATGGGTGTTGAATTTTGTCAAAAGCTTTCTCTGCATCTATTGAGATGATCATATGGTTTTTCTCCTTCAATTTGTTAAGATGGTGTATCACATTGATTGATTTGTGTATATTGAAGAATCCTTGCATTCCTGGAATAAACCCCACTTGATCATGGTGTTTGATCCTTTTGATGTGCTGTTGGATTCTGTTTGCTAGTATTTTGTTGAGGATTTTTGCGTCTATGTTCATCAGTGATATTGGCCTGTAGTTTTCTTTCTTTGTGACATCCTTGTCTGGTTTTGGTATCAGGGTGATGGTGGCCTCATAGAATGAGTTTGGGAGTGTTTCTCCCTTTGCTATATTTTGGAAGAGTTTGAGAAGGATAGGTGTTAGCTTTTCTCTAATTGTTTGATAGAATTTGCCTGTGAAGCCATCTGGTCCTGGGCTTTTGTTTGTTGGAAGAATTTTAATCACAGTTTCAATTTCAGTGCTTGTGATTGGTCTGTTCATATTATCTATTTCTTCTTGGTTCAGTCTTGGCATGTCGTGCATTTCTAAGAATTTGTCCATTTCTTCCAGGTTGTCCATTTTATTGGCATAGAGTTGCTTGTAGTAATCTCTCAAGATTTTTTGTATTTCTTCAGTGTCAGTTGTTACTTCTCCTTTTTCATTTCTAATTCTATTGATTTGAGTCTTCTCCCTTTTTTTCTTGATGAGTTTGGCTAATGGTTTATCAATTTTCTTTATCTTCTCAAAGAACCAGCTTTTAGTTTCATTGATCTTTGTTATCATTTCCTTCATTTATTTCTCCTTCATTTATTTCTGATCTGATTTTTATGATTTCTTTCCTTCTGATAACTTTGGGTTTTTTTTTTGTTGTTGTTGTTCTTGTTTCTCTAATTGCTTTAGGTGCAAGGTTAGGTGGTTTATTCAGGATGTTTCTTGTTTCTTAAGGTAGGAGTGTATTGCTATAAACTTCCCTCTTAGAACTGCTTTTGCTGCATCCCATAGGTTTTGTGTCATCGTGTCTCCATTGTCATTTGTTTCTAGGTATTTTTTGATTTCCTCTTTGATTTCTTCAGTGATCACTTCGGTATTAAGTAGTGTATTGTTTAGCCTCCATGTGTTTGTATTTTTTACAGATCTTTTCCTGTAATTGATATCTAGTCTCATAGCGTTGTGGTCAGAAAAGGTACTTAGTACAATTTCAATTTTCTTAAATTTACCACGGCTTGATTTGTGACCCAATTTATGATCTATCCTGGAGAGTGTTCCATGAGCACTTGAGAAAAATGTGTATTCTGTTGTTTTTGGATGGAATGTCCTATAAATATCATTTAAGTCCATTGTGTTTAATGTATCATTTAAAGCTTGTGTTTCCTTATTTATTTTCATTTTGGATGATCTGTCCATTGGTGAAAGTAGGGTGTTAAAGTCCCCTACTCTGAATGTGTTACTGTTGATTTACCCTTTTGTGGCTGTTAGTATTGGCCTATGTATTGAGGTGCCCCTATGTTGGGTGCATAAATATTTATAATTGTTATATCTTCTTCTTGGATCGATCCCTTGATTTTTATGTAGTGTCCTTATTTGTCTCTTCTAATAGTCTTTATTTTAAAGTCTATTTTGTCTGATATCAGAATTGCTACTCCAGCTTTCTTTTGGTTTCCATTTGCGTGGAATATCTTTTTCCATCCCCTTACTTTCAGTCTATATGTGCCTCTAGGTCTGAAGTGGGTCTCTTGTAGACAGCATATATATGGGACTTGTTTTTGTATCCATTCAGCCAATCTGTGTCTTTTGGTGGGAGCATTTAGTCCATTTACATTTAAGGTAATTATCGATATGTATGTTCCTATTCCCATTTTCTTAATTGTTTTGGGTTCATTATTGTAGGTCTATTCCTTCTCTTGTATTTCTTGCCTAGAGAAGTTCCTTTAGCATTTGTTGTAAAGCTGGTTTTGTGGTGCTGAACTCTCTCAGCTTTTACTTGTCTGTAAAGTTTTTAATTTCTCCATCAAATCTGAATGAGATCCTTGCTGGGTAGAGTAATCTTGTTTGCAGGTTTTTCTCCTTCATCACTTTAAATATGTCCTGCCAGTCACTTCTGGCTTGCAGAGTTTCTGCTGAAAGATCAGCTGTTAACCTTATGGGGATTCCCTTGTGTGTTATTTGTTTTTCCCATTATGCTTTTAATATGTTTTCTTTGTATTTAATTTTTGACAGTGTGATTAATATGTGTCTTGGCATATTTCTCCTTGGATTTATCCTGTATGGGGCTCTCTGTGCTTCCTGGACTTGATTAACTATTTCCTTTCCCATATTAGGGAAGTTTTCAACTATAATCTCTTCAAATATTTTCTCAGTCCCTTTCTTTTTCTCTTCTTCTTCTGGAACTCCTATAATTCGAATGTTGGTGCATTTAATGTTGTCCCAGAGGTCTCTGAGACTGTTCTCAGCTCTTTTCATTCTTTTTTCTTTATTCTGCTCTGAAGTAGTTATTTCCACTATTTTATCTTCCAGGTCACTTATCCGTTCTTCTGCCTCAGTTATTCTGCTATTGATCTCTTCTACAGTACTTTTAATTTCATTTATTGTGTTGTTCATCATTGCTTGTTTCATCTTTAGTTCTTCTAGGTCCTTGTTAACTGTTTCTTGCCTTTTGTCTATTCTATTTCCAAGGTTTTGGATCATCTTTACTATCATTATTCTGAATTCTTTTTCAGGTAGACTGCCTAGTTCCTCTTCATTTGTTAGGTCTGGTGGGTTTTTATCTTGCTCCTTCATCTGCTGTGTGTTTTTCTGTCTTCTTATTTTGCTTATCTTACTGTGTTTGGGGTCTCCTTCTTGCAGGCTGCAGGTTCATAGTTTCCGTTGTTTTTGGTGTCTGTCCCCAGTGGCTAAAGTTGGTTCAGTGGGTTGTGTAGGCTTCCTGGTGGAGGGGACTAGTGCCTGTGCTCTGGTGGATGAGGCTGGACCTTGTCTTTCTGGTGGGCAGGTCCACGTCTGGTGGTGTGTTTTGGGGGTGTCTGTGGACTTATTATGATTTTAGGCAGCCTCTCTGCTAATGGGTGTGGTTGTGTTCCTGTCTTGCTAGTTGTTTGGCATAGGGTGTCTAGCACTGTAGCTTGCTGGTCATTGAGTGAAGCTGGGTGCTGGTGTTGAGATGGAGATTTCTGGGAGATTTTCATCATTTGATATTATGTGGAGCTGGGAGGTGTCTTGTGGACCAGTGTCCTGAAGTTGGCTCTCCCACCTCAGAGGCCCAGCACTGACTCCTGGCTGCAGCTCCAAGAGCCTTTTATCCACATGGCTCAGAATAAAAGGGAGAAAAAGGAGAGAGAGAGAGAGAGAGAGGGAGAGAGAGAGAGAGAGAGAGAGAGAGGGAGGGAGGGAGGGAGGGAGGGAGGGAGGGGAAGAAAGAAAGAAAGGAGGGAGGGAGGAAAGAAGATAAAATAAAATAAAGATAAAATAAATTTATTAAAATTAAAAATATTAAGAAAAAAATTTTTTAAAAAAGAAAACAAACAAAAAAACGGACGGATAGAACCCTAGGACAAATGGTGGAAGTAAAGAGAAAATCTCACAGAGAAGCATACACATACACACTCACAAAAAGAGGAAAAGGGGAAAAAATCATAAATCTTGCTCTCAAAGTCCACCTCCTCAATTTGGAATGATTCGTTGTCTATTCATGTATTCCACAGATGCAGGGTACATCAAGCTGATTGTGGAGCTTTAATCCGCTGCTCCTGAGGCTGCTGGGAGAGATTTCCCTTTCTCTTCTTTGTTAGCACAGCCCCCGAGGCTCAGCTTTGGATTTGGCCCCGCCTCTGCGTGTATGTCCCCGGAGGGCGTCTGTTCTTCGCTCAGACAGGACGGGGTTAAAGGAGCCGCTGATTCGGGGGCTCTGGCTCACTCAGGCCGGGGGGGGGGGGGGGGGGGGGAGGGAGGGGCACGGAGTGCGGGGCGGGCCTGCGACAGAGGCCATTGTGACGTTGCACCAGCCTGAGGCGCACCGTGCGTTCTCCCGGGGAAGTTGTCCCTGGATCCCGGGACCATGGCAGTGGCGGGCTGCACAGGCTCCCGGGAGGGGCGTGTGGAGAGTGACCTGTGCTCGCACACAGGCTTCTTGGTGGTGGCAGCAGCAGCCTTAGCATCTCATGCCCGTCTCTGGGGTCCGTGCTTTTAGCCGCGGCTCACGCCCATCTCTGGAGCTCCTTTAAAGCAGCGCTCTTAATCCCCTCTCCTCACACACCAGGAAACAAAGAGGGAAGAAAAAGTCTCTTGCCTCTTTGGCAGGTCCAGACTTTTCCCCGGACTCCCTCCCGGCTAGCCGTGGTGCACTAACCCCTGCAGGCTGTGTTCACGCTGCCAACCCCAGTCCTCTCCCTTCGATCTGACCAAAGCCCGAGCCTCAGCTCCCAGCCCCCACCCGCCCTGGCGGGTGAGCAGACAAGCCTCTAGGGCTGGTGAGTGCCGGTCGGGACCGATCCTCTGTGCAGAAATCTCTCCGCTTTGCCCTCCGCACCCCTGTTGCTGCGCTCTTCTCCGCGGCTCCGAAGCTTCCCCGCTCCGGCCCCCGGCAGTCTCCGCCCATGAAGGGGCTTCCCAGTGTGTAGAAACCTTTCCTCCTTCACAGCTCTCTCCCACTGGTGCAGTCGACCATGATTTTTGATTCCACATATAAGCAATATTATATAATATTTGTCTTTCTCTGACTTACTTCACTCAGTATGACAATCTCTAGGTCCATCATGTTGCAAATGTTACTATTTTTTGTCATTCTTTTTTATGCCTGAATAATATTCCATTATGTATATATGTGTACACACACACACACACACACACACACACACATCGTGTCTTTTTTATCCATTCATCTGTTGATGGACATTTAGGTTGCTTCCGTTTCCTCGCTATGGTAAATAGTGCTGCAATGAACATTCGGGTGCATGTATCTTTTTCAAATTATGGTCTTCTCTGGATATATGCCTGGGAGTAGGATTGCTAGAACTTACGGTAGCTCTAAAAACAATGCTGGAGAGGGTGTGGAGGAAAGGGAACCCTTGTACACTGTTGGTGGGAATGTAAGTTGGTATAGCCACTGTGGAGAACAATATGGAGGTTCCTTAAAAACAAACAAAACCAGCGGGGTGGTGGTGGTGGTGTGATGAATTGGGCGATTGGGATTGACATGTATACACTGATGTGTATAAAATTGATGACTAATTAAAAACAACAACAACAACAAAATCTACTAAAAATAGAGCTTCCATTGCTTTTAGGATAGATCCTACAAAGGCTGATGTGACTGGGCCCCTGCCTCGCCTCTTCTCTCATCACTCTCCCCTCCTTCTCTCTGCTGCAGCCATGCTTACTTTGCAGTTTCTCAAATCACCCTTGTTTCCATGTTGCCAGACAATATTTGCCTAGGCTTTTCCCTTTACCCACCTAATAATCACCCTTTAGATCTCATTTCAAATTGCATTCTCAGTGTCTTTGAAGAAGTCTGCAGAACAACTTACTTCTGGAAATTAGAGCTGCCAATTAAATTCCATTTTGTTATGAAACTAATTGTGTGAATCTGTTGATTGGGGTTCAGGACACACTAACCCAAAATATGACACCGTGGAATACTGAATATTTTAAGCTGAAGGAATTTGAGAAAGAACATATGTAAAAAGGACCCTCTGACCTTCCTCTGAAGGAGATCATAAGACCCTTATGTGAGGGGTGCCTTTTCTTTACCCAGAGAAATTGTTCATCCCCATCTCCAAGACGTCAAGAGGAATTAGACTGAAAAGGCTTTGCTGTTTCCCCTAATTTACCGCATTAAACTCATACCCCTTTTTGTCCTATCATATTTTCCATGACTTTCCAGTCTTCTTCCAACCAAACAGAAACACTCCCAGGTTTAACCACTTCTTCAGGTCTTCATTTTTCTAATGAAGTTTCCAGTGTCACGTGAAACTTACAATAAACGAATTTGTATGCTTTTCTCTTGTCCATCTGTCTCTTGTTAGAGGGGTCTCTGTCAAGAACTTAGAAGGGTAGAGGAAACAGCTCTTTCTCTTCCGTACTTCAGTAACCAGGTAAGAGGCTGTCAAGGTAGCCAAAAAAGAGGAAGTTTCTAGACGGTGAGAAGGGTCACACTGTGTTGAGTAGTGATTAGCAAGGAGAGAAGAGTTAGTAGCAGGGGAGTGGTACTGCTCTCAGAAGTCATCTCTCCCATCTCTGAAGTCTCCTCACATTTGCTACTTAGGCAGTGAATTGTTCCCATAGTATATTTTTTTTCTTCTCCTTAGCTGAGATGCTCATTGAAGACCACATTTATAAGGTACAATTTGATCAATATATGTGGATGGCTTGGTGCATTATATTTGGAAAATTTTTAATTGTTATTGAGTAATAAGTAAGCTTTGTTGAAGCCTTGTCTTTTTTTTTCAGTGTTTGTAATATACTTTAATTTGATTTGATTTTTTACTGAAGTATAGTTAATTAACAACGTTGTGCTAGTTTCAGGTATACAGGAGAGTGATTTAGTTTTATATATGCATATATTAAGATTAAGTTATATATATTGTATAATATATATATTCTTTTTCAGATTCTTTTCCATTATAGGTTATTACAAGATATTGAATATAGTTCCCTGTGCTATACAGTGGTTGCTTTTTCATGTTCTTATTAGGTTTCATCTTCCTGCATTTTGTTTTTTAAGATGCATTTTTTTTAAACATCTTTATTGGGGTATAATTGCTTTACAATGGTGTGTTAGTTTCTGCTTTATAACAAAGTGAATCAGTTATACATACACATATATTCCCATATCTCTTCCCTCTTGCGTCTCCCTCTCTCCCATCCTCCCTATCCCACCCCTGCATTTTTTTTTAAACGGGAAACTTTTTTCTGATTATGTTAGTCTATGGACTATCATAGTTCTCTAAATTCAGAAATATATATTAGTAAATGTTCCCTTCTGCATCCCTACATTCATGGGTAATCTCCTGCTAATTATTAGCATGGTGAAGTAAATTAAGGAAGCTATTATTGGGTGTATATGTTAATAGAGTAATAATTGGATACCAGTGGGTAAGAATTAAGTAGGAAATGTCCAGGTGAGTTCAGAGACGTTTCCTTAAAGAAAAAAATAGGAAAATGCTGAGGAGCTTACAATCAATTGCTTATTTGACACCAAATGGCTTTTTAAAATTAATCTCATCTGGTCACAAAAAGTGGATAAGCAGTAAAATCTACATTTGAGCTGATACAAATTGTCAGAAGAGAAATAAATATTGACACGTTTCACATTTGAGGTAGATTAGATAAATGTTTGATTTTTGAACATTCATTTCAAACAACAAAATTGAAATAACCTAAAATTTTCATGAAAGCTGTGCTGACATTCCAAATCAGTTATGCCATCATTTTGAAAATGGTCAAGATGGGAAAGGGAGGTAGGAAGATGGGATTCCACGTAAAATTCATCCGAAATATTTTTCTAAGAGGATTTGAACAACACACTTAGGATTTCAGGGATGCCCATTCTATGTATAATGTATCTATCTGCAAACGTGTTACGGCAAGCATCACTTGACTGACACACCTGCCTACTGTCCTACCTACAGTGAGCTGTCTGAGATGTCATGGGAGTTGCCTCTAACCGGGACCTGATACCCAATGTCCTGACACCGCTGCCTTTTCAGAGCTTGAACTGCGGCTCTTCACTTGGCTCCGCAGGCCCAGGGCACCTTGAACACCTGGCAAGACAGTAAGTTGGCAGATTCCTGCCTCTGAAAGATTTGCAATTTTCAAGTGAGAGCTGCATTTCTCAGTTTTACTTTTTTGTTCAGGGATTGGTTTGCTTATTTGTTCACTTATTCATTCACACATTTACGTTTATCGGCCAATATTTGTACAATTACGTTTTGTTTCTTCACTTGAATAAATAATTATTTTCTCCGTGATGACTAAGGAGCAAGCTGGTAAATGGTTGTTTTCTCTACAGTCATTTTGCCACAAGGTGGTGGTATAACTCTTTGAAGTTAAAAAAAAAAAAAACTTGCAAAAAGTGTAATTTCAAGATTTATAAAAACAAATATAACTCATGAGAACGGCTTATTTTTGTTTCATAGTTTAATTTCTCTACAGCTTTAATAACTGTAGAAATTATGTTTCTATTGCAAATGAATTTTTCTTCAATAATATATAAATTCTAAGAATTGAAGTCACTGATAATGATGATGATATGCAGTTATCACAGCTAACATTATCTAAGGCCTTATTTTGTGCCAGGCACTGTGCGAGGTGTTTTACGTACAGTGAGTCAGTGCTTACTGTCCTATCATTACTTGAATACAATCACTGCTACCCTCTTTGCAGATAAGAAAACCAACACTTATATTAAGAGGGATTCCTATTTATCTGGTCTTTTACTACTGTGTCTTATGTTAGGTTTTATAGTTGAATTAGAGCTATGTTTCCTGAGTTAGAAGGACAGTAATCTCCAGGGGGTACATTTTTCCATAAATAATTTTTGCAGAGTCCTAACCTGAAGATTCTAATTCCGAGGGTCTGGAATTGGGCCCTAGTAAACTGTACTTTGAACAAATGTCCCTTATGATTCTTACTGTTAAACAAGTTTAAAAACTATTGATTGATAGTTAGTTGTCTTTGAGTTTAACTGCTTTGCTTAAAAGATGCTTAAAATCACTTATTTCCAGCACGGCATCATTTACCTCAAGATTTTAAAATCAAGATTATAAAATTACAATAATGTTTCATTCAGGCTCTTCAATACCACTTTCACCCTGATTTTGAGGATTTGGGCAAGTGATGTATTATAAAGAGGTGAATGCTTTTGTATTTTATTGTAAAAAAAAAAGTGATATGTAAAGAAAGTATTTTGTGCTCTGTTACAGAAATATCCTGGTGAAATTCATACTATACAATGCAGTAAAAACAGATATCAAATGCTTTATCAGTTTAAAAGCACTGAAAATTCTAATTTATCTTTTAGGGACGCATATAAACTATTAATTCAAATATTATATGGCAATATTGAGTTAGTAAAATCTCTTATAACATAACTGATCCCAACTTTTTAAAAAGCATGTAATATTTCACCTCACAAGCTTTACACTGCTGAAGTTTAAAAATGAACAAAGTACTGAAATCCAGTGACAACAGCTAGCAGAACATTTCCCTTTGCATCTAAAATATTTATAGTGCTCTGTGTATTTAGATTTCTCTTCTCCTAGATATTAGGTATCCGTATTAGGCATCAGTATTTTCATTTTTGCATTTTTTCAGAACAATTTAATTGTTTGCTCTACAGTCATTTTATCACAAGGTGGTGGTATAACCTTCTGTCTTAGATTCCTTGACACTCCCAAAACTTAACTGGATTAAAATTGCTTAGAGAAAAATATCCCATTACCTTTGTAACTATTTTAACAAACTTTAAGAGGTTTAATTAATTATTATGTGTTGCCAATGCACCTATAATTTATACCAATTTGACAAGTGATATTTTCTTAAAATGATAAAGAAAACCTAATGTTTTAAAACTCTTGTGTGCTATACCAAGAGATGACACTAATCACCAGAAAAACTTAAGCTAATTCTGGAACTAGCCAACATTAATGGAGATACTATAATAGGAGTAGTAGGATGAGGTCTCTGAATATTTTTCATTGCCTTGAACTTTACTTTTAGAACTTGGTAGTTTATCTATTTAATGTTTATTCTAAAACTGGATTTTTCCAAATTAATTTTTTCTTTTTTTATATTACTGGTAGCAGCCTTAATCCTAAGTGCCCCATACTGAAACATTTATATAAGTTACTGTGGTAGATACTTGAGTGTACCTTTCAGATGTGGTCTGCAGAGAGCCTCTAGCTATCAGCTCCTTCTGTCTCAGCTGCAGAGAACCACCTATGTGGAGGTTAGGTCCTTCCCAGGGCAGCCCACTTCTACTGACTGAGCAAGATGGCAGTATAACGACCTGGCCATTTGGGCTCTATGCAGAATTTATTTTTATTGACATATAAATGACATATAACTTTGTATTAGTTTTAATCATATAATATAATTATCTGATACCTGTTTATATTGCAAAATGATTAACATGAGTTTAGTTAACATCCATTACAACACATAGTAACAATTTTTTTCCTTGTGATGAGAACTTTTAAGATCTACTCTCTTAGCAACTTCTAAATATACAATACTGTATTGTTAACTGTAGTCACCATGCTGTATATTACATTCCCAGGACTTATTTATCTTACAACTGGAAGTTTGTACCTTTGCACCACCCTGACTCATTTCTCCCATTTTCCCACACACCCTCCTACCCCACACACACACCTGCTCTGGTAATCACATATCTGTTCTCTGTATCCATGAGTTTACTTTTTTTAATTTTAACTTATTTTTTAAGATTCCACATATAAGTGATATTATAAGTATTTGTCTTTCTCTGAGTGTCTTATTTCACTTACCCTCCAGATCCATCCATGTTGCCACAAATGGCAGGATTCCCTTTATTTTTATGGCTGAATAATATCTCATTGTGTATATACACTATATTTTCTTTATCCATTCATTCATCCATGGACACTTAGTTTGTTTCCATGCCTTGGCTGTTGGAAATAATGCTGCAATCTATATGGGGCTGCAGATATCTTTTGGAGACAGTGATTCTGTTTCTGTTAGATAAATACCCAGAAATATAATTGCTAGACCATATGGCAGTTCTCATTTTTATTTTTTGAGGAGCCTCCATACTGTTTTCCACAGTGGCTGCACCAATTTACATTCCCACCAACAATGTACGACGTTTCCCTTTTCTCTACATCCTTGCCAACACTTGTTATTTCTTGTCTTTTTGATAATAGCTATTCTAACATGCATGAAGCGATATCTAATTATGGTTTTGATTTGCATTTCCCTGATGATTAGTGATGTTGAGCATCTTTTCATGTACCTGTTGGCTTTCCGTATGTCTTCTTTGGAAAAATCTCTATTCAGATATTCTGCCCATTTTTAAACTAGATTGTTTCTTGCTTCTTTTTTCTGCTGAGTTGTATGAGTTTAAATACTTTTTAGATATTTACCCCTTAACAGATACATAATTTGCAAATATTTTCTCCCATTCCATAGGTTGCCTTTTCATTTTGTTGATCGTTTCCTGTGCTGTGCAGAAGTCTTTTAGTTTGATATAGTCCTACTTGTTTATTTTTGCTTTTTTGCCTTTCTGTTTAGTGTCAAATCCAAAAAGTCATTGCCACAACTGATATCAAGGAGCTTACCTCCTATGTTTTCTTCTAGGAGTTTTAAGGTTTCAAGTCTTCTGTTCAAGTCTTTAATCTATTTTGGGTTAATTTTTGTGTATGGTGTAAGATAGGGCTTCATTCTCTTGCATGTGGCTGTCTAGTTTTACCAACACAATTTATTGAAGAGATTATCCATTCTCCATTGTATATTCTTGTCTCCTTTGTTGTAAATTAATTGACCATACATATGAGAGTTTACTTTTGGGCTTTTGATTCTGTTCCATTGATCTATGTTTCCATTTCTGTGCCAGTACCATACTGTTTCAATTACTGTAGCTTTGTAATACGGTTTGAAAACAAGAAGCATGTTGCCTCCAGCTTTGTTCTTCTTTCTTTCTTTCTTTCTTTTTTTTTTTTTTTTTGTTCTTCTTTCTTAAGATTGTTTTGGCTATTCCAGGTCTTTGTGGTTTTATATATATTTTAGGATTATTTATTCGTGTTCTGTGAAAAATGCCATTGGTATTTTGACAGGAATTGCATTGAATCTGTAGGTTGATTTGGATAGTATGGACATTTTAATATCTATTCTTCCAATCCATGAACCTGGAATATTTTTCCATTTGTTTGTGTCTTCTATTTCTTTCATCAGTGTCTTATAGGTTTCAGTGTACAGATCTTTCACCTCATTGGTTAAGTTTATTCCTAGCTATTTTATTCATTTTGATGTAATTGTCAATGGATTGTTTTCTTAATTTCTCTTCATAATAACTTGTTATTAGCATATAAAAATGCAACTGATTTTTATGTATTGATTTTGTATCCTGCAACTTACTGAATTCATTGATTAGTTCTAACTTTTTTTTGGTGGAGTCTTTAAGGTTTTCTATATATAATGTCATGTCATCTGCAAATAGAAACAGTTTTATTTCTTCTTTCCTTCCTTCCAAGCCTATACTGAATAAATGTGACAAGACTGGGCATCCTTGTCTTATTCCTGATCTTAGAGAAAAAACTGTATGTTTTTCGCTGTTGAATATGATATTAGCTGCAGGCTTGTCACATATGGCCTTTATTACATTAACATATGTTCCCTCTATACCCACCTTTTTGAGAGTTTTTTCATAAATAAATGTTGAATTTTGTCAAATACTTTTTCTGTGTTTATTAAAATGATATGATTCTTATCCTTCATTTTGTTAATGTGGTTTATAATATTGATTTGCAGATAGTGAACCATCCTTGAATCCCTGGAATAAATCCCACTTGATCATGGTGTATGGTCTTTTTAATGTATTGTTGACTTAGTTTGCTAATATTTTGTTCAGAATGTTTGCATCCATCTTCATCAGGGATATTGGCCTGTAAATTTCTTTCCTTGTAGTGTCCTTGTCTGGTTTTGGTATCAGGGTAATGGTGGTATCATAGAATGAGTTTGGAAGTGTTGCCTCCTGTTCTCTTTTTTGGGAGAGTTTGAGAAAGATTGGTATTAATTTTTCTTTAAATGTTTGGTAGAATTTACCAGTGAAGCCATCTGGGTGAGGACTACTGTTTGTTGGTAGGTTTGATTATTGATTCAATCTCCTTACTAATAATTGGTCTGTTCAGATTTTCTGTTAATTCATGATTCAGTCTTGGTATGTTCTATGTTTCTAGGAATTTATCCATTTCTTGTAGATAGTCCAATTTGTTAGCATATAATTTTTATAGTAGACTCTTGTGATCCTTTGTATTTCTGAGGTATGAATTGTAACATCTCTTTCATTTCTGATTTTATTTATTTGAATCCTCTCTCTTCTTTTCTTAATGAGTCTGACTAATGATCTATTTTGTTTATCTTTTCAAAGACCCAGCTCTTAGTTTCACAGATCTTTTCTGTTGCCTTTTTAGTCTCGATTTCATTTATTTCTACTCTGACCTTTGTTATTTTCTTCCTTCTACTAACTTTTGTCTTAGTTTCTCCTTTTTCTAGTTCCTTTAGGTACAAAGTTAGGTTGTTTAATATTTTCTTTTTTCTTCATGTAGGGGTTTATCCTTATAAATTTCCCTCTTAAAACTGCTACTACTCTATCCAGTAAGTTTTGGTATATTGTATTACCATTTTCATTTGTGTCAAATTTTTTTTTTAATTTCTTTTCAACCCACTGGTTGTTCAGTAGCATGCTATTTAATCTCCACATATTTGTGAATTTTCCAGTTTTCTTCTTGTAATTGATTTCTAGTTTCTCACCACTGTTGTTGGAAAAGATACTTGATATGATTTCAATCGTCTTAAGTTTAAGATGTGTTTTGTGGTTTAATACATGATCTATACTGGAGAATGTTCCATGTGTAAATGAGAAGTATGTGTATTCTATTGCTTTTGAATGGATGTTGTGTAAATGCATGTTAAGTCCATCTGGTCTAACATATTGTTTAAATCTAATGTTTTCTTGTTGATTTTCTGTTTGATATTCTATATCTGTCCATTGACAAAAGTGGGGTGTTGAAGTCCCTTACTATTACTGTATTGCTGTCTTTTTTCCCCCTTTGTGTCATTAATATTATATATTTAGGTGCTCCTTTTTGGGGTGCATAAATATTTACAAATGTTACATTCTCTTGTTGGATTGACTGCTTTATAATTATATAATGACCTTCTTTGTCTCTTATTACAATCTTTGTCTTAAAGTCTATCTTGTATTATATATTACCTCAGCTTTCTTTTGGTTTCCATTTGCATGGAATGCCTTTTTCCATCCCTTCACTTTCAGTCCGTGTGTGTCCTTAAAACTGAAGTGACTCTCTCACTTAAGGCAGCATATATAAATTGGGTCCTGTCCATTTACCTTTTATAACTCCCAGTGAGATCCATTTATCATGGAATAATATATTTAATAATATAAACGCAATTCACTATTAGCATTATTATGAAGAATAAGAAATATCAAAACAATTCCTGGGCTTCCCTGGTGGCGCAGTGGTTCAGAGTCCACCTGCCGATGCAGGGTACACAGGTTCGTGCCCTGGTCCGGGAAGATCCCACATGCCGTGAAGCGGCTGGGCCCGTGAGCCATGGCCGCTGAGTCTGCGTGTCCGGAGCCTGTGCTCCACAATGGGAGAGGCCATAACAGTGAGAGGCCCACATACTGCAAAACAAACAAACAAACAAAAAACAAACAAAAAACCAATTCCTATATTTATTTGGCTATTGTTATTCAAGGAAGTGATTTTTTAAAAAGAAAAGTCTAATCAAATAAGTTATTGTTAAACTCTAGAAGGAAACAAGTGAAGAAATCACTTCTCCATTCACTGTTCTCTCCTTTGCTCACTGTGCTCCGGCAACACTGCCTTTCTTACAAGCTTTCTAACACGCTGGGGACACTATCCTTGAACCTTTGTTCTGGCTGTTTCTTCTGTGGGTCTAGATGTGGTCAATCCAGGTTGCATCACAGCTCCTGAACGAATTTTGTAAGAATTTCTCTCCCTCTCACTGTCTTTCTCTTTTTTCTTTTCTAATTAATTTTTATAATGGGGTATAGCTGATTTTCAATGCTGTGTTTCTTCCTTCTGTACATCCACTTGATTCACTTACAGAGAGACATCAATAAATTCTTTTTCAGATTCTTACCAGTCTTATATATTCTTTTCCGGTGACTAGAGTGTGCTGACTAAAGTGCTTTGAGCTATAGAGTAGGCCTTGTTGATTACCTATTTGGTGTATGGAATGGTATCTGTGCTAATTTCAACCTCCTGATTTATCCCTCACACCACCCCACCTTTCCCCTTTAGCAGCCATAAGTGTTTTCTAAATGTGTGACTCTGTTTCTGTTTTGTCATTTAGTTCATGTGTAGCCATTTTTAGATTCCAACTATAAGTGATATCTTATGATAAGTCTTTTTTACTGTCTGACTTATGTCACTTAGAACGATCTTACCTAAGTCCACCCGAGTTGCTGAAACTGGCCTTCTTTCATTCATTTCATGGCTGAGTAATATTCCGTTTTACATAAGTACCACATTTTTTTTTTTTTTTTTTTTTTTTTTGCTGTACACGGGCCTTTCACTGTTGTGGCCTCTCCTGTTGCGGAGCACAGGCTCCAGACGTGCAGGCTCAGTGGCCATGGCTCACGGGCCCAGCCGCTCCACAGCATGTGGGATCCTCCTGGACCGGGGCACGAACCCACTCCCTCTGCATCAGCAGGCAGTCTCCCAAACACTGCGCCACCAGAGAAGCCCAGTACCACATATTCTTAATCCACTTTTTCCTTCCAAGGTCATTTACGTTGTTTGCAAGTCGAGGCTCTTGTAAACAGAGCAGCACTAAAGGTTGGGGTGCCTGTGTCCTGTAGATTTTTGATTTCCCAAGAAATATGCCCATGGGCTTATATACTCTGTAGCTCTGTTTTTTAGACTTTTAAGGAAACACAATACACTTCTCCAGAATAGCCTTGGCAATTTACATCCCCACCATCAGCGTAACAGGGCCCTCTTTTCTCCACCCCCTGTCCTGCATTTCTGGTTTTTACACTTTGTGAGGATGGCCCTTCTGAATGATGCGAAGTGATACCTCTTTATAGTGTTAATTTGCATTGCCTGCTTGTTTGGTTGGCCAAAAAGGGCGTATGCGTTCGTCCTGAATATATTCAGGACGAACGCATACGCCCTTTTTGGCCAACTGCATCATTGGCAAAGTTCAGCCGCTTTTCATGTGCTTTAATGACGAGTCCATTCTACCTCTTGAAATCCCTTTCCTGCAATTGTGCCTTGATTACAAGTCCTTTTCGATGACTTACCTCAAGACATTTTTCAATGATAGGTATCATTTACAAACCTGCTGGTTTGTGAATTGCAGTGCCCCTGAGCTCCATTTTTCAACTTGTATTTTTGGGAACGGGCCACAAAACAGGAGGATTGCTTCAAGCCCTATTCTGGTTCCAGGGGTAAAGTGAGCCTTTGGTCAGTTCCTCTTCCTGATTGGAAATTAGCGTGGCATGTGCCTGTCCAAACACCTAGGGCTTGTCTCTCATTGGTTCCCCCTCTTCCGCTTCATCCTCCAGACAACTTCCAAACTGTGTGAAACAGGGTGTTGAGGGTGCTGACTTCCCCAAGTGGGGAGATTGTTAGGAAAGAGGCTGCAGGGGGAACCCGAGCACCTGGAGATGAGGAGATGAGGTGCCTTTTCCAAACACTTCCTTATCAGACGGTGTACCATCCTCTGGGTGTGACAGGCATGTTTTAGGTGTAGGAAGGGTCCCCTCCAAGTAAGGGGAACACCAGGGACCTTTCCAAAGTAGTGTCTCCCCGAACCCTAAAACTGGGGATGTTTTAAGCTATGGGTACTTGCACGTTCATGAAGGGCCTTGGACAGTAGGCAGAGTCCAAGCTTTAGATGATTGAAGTCTTGAGTGTCAGAAGCGGTCATCATCGGTCTCCCTTAGGTTCCATTTTATCTGGCGTTTATAGATGATGTACATATAGATATCTATTCATTTTCAGATTCTTTCCTCTTATAGGTTATTACAAAATGTTGTGTGTAGTTCCCTGTGCTATACAGTAGGTCCTTGTTTATTATCTATTTTATATATAGCAGTGTGTATATGTTAATCCCAAACTCTTAATTTATTCCTCCCCCCGCCTTTCCCGTTTGGTAACAATAAGTTGTAGGATTTTATATTCCTCAGAAATGGGGGAGTTGAAAGAGGGGTGTCATTTTCAATAGAAAATTATTCAAAAGAAGATTGAAGCTTCAGCCCAGATTATTAGATGTACATCCTTGGAAAAAAATCACTTAGTTTCTCTAAACTTGACCTGACAAATAAGACGAAAGCCCTTCACTGAACTTGCTTATAATAAAGTGATGGAAATATCAAATGGAAGTGTCAGAAACATCTTATTTTACCCGAGCCTTATACACTGCTCTCCGTTAATTACAGTTTGGCTCACACATCTGTTCATTGAAGTTACAATGTTCTCAAATTCCGTCACTGATCCTCCAGAATGGGTCTCAACAAGGGTCCCCCTGCCCAGTGTCACTGGAGCTAACAGAACGAGACTGAGTTTGGTTCAGAAGCAAAGGAAAACTTTATTATTATTATTTTTGCGGTACGCGGGCCTCTCACCGCTGTGGCCTCTCCCGTTGCGGAGCACAGGCTCCGGACGCGCAGGCTCAACGGCCACGGCTCACGGGCCCAGCCGCTCCGCGGCATGTGGGATCTTCCGGGAACGGGGGCACGAACCCACGTTCCCTGCTTCAGCAGGCGGACTCCCAACCACTGCGCCACCAGGGAAATCCGGAAAACTTGATACTTTAATCAGAGAATCGAGAGGTGAGAGCGTGCGCTCCCCTGCGGGCTGTGGGCCGGGCTGCTGTGTAGGGATCCCGGCGGCGTCAGCGGGAGGGTGGGGGCGGAGCTCTCGAGGTCCGGCTTGGCTGCAGCTCAGGCTCTATGTCGCCGAGTCTGCACCGGGTCCCGCGAGCTGAGGTGTCACCCCAGCCATTTTGCACTAGGAAATCTGGTCTGAAGTGCCGGGTGTGGGACCTCTGCATGTGGAAAGCTAGGAGCAAGTGAAATTAGACAAAGCACAAAGGAAAAAAAGGTTAGACTTTATTTTATTGCCCAGATTCTATTTTTATCTCCTAGGAATTTTTCATGGTTCTGCGGGTGACAAACCCCTCCTCTGCCTTTTGTCCCGTTCCTCATTGTTGGGGCGCTGAGGGTGCAGACCCCTCTTCTGTAACTGCTTCGTGCTGAGTTGGGAGTCCTCATACCCAGGGAGGAGGGGCAGAACTTCTCCCCAGCAGCCTACAGGTGAGGTTGATTGTCCCCAGGCCTCCTGCCTCACCTCTCGTCCACCTGAGCACCAGCATTGGAAGTGTTACAGATTCTAAGGACCTTTAAGGGTCCAGGAAAGAGATGCGCAGAGACGCTGGGGGAGCCGGTTTTACCCCGCCTCACATTTGTTTGGCCACCTTAGGCTGACGGTTTCTGCCAGCCTAGATGCTCTGACCAGTAGTCTGCACTTTCTTCACTTAGGCCCCTGAATTAACGTACAAACAGCACCAGGTGTCAGAGCCCAGCCCGTTCAACTCCCAGACAGTCCAGGCCCGGTGGTGATCCAGGACCATGACGGCCACTGAGTCAACGGCCTTTTGAAGTAGCCAGGAGTCCAGCCGGTCTCATTGGCCACCGTCACCGCGGTGTCTGTAGGCTTTTCTATGGTGACAGCATGATATACGGTCCCCCTGCCAAGCTTATTAGCTACCCTCTGGGTGCAGTAAGTCCTGCAGGCAGCAGTCTGCTCTTTTGGGGCACACTCTTGTTGTTTTCTGAGAGAAGCTCCAGCTCAAGTGATGGTCACACGAGACGTCATGGGGGCCCGTTGCCCCCGGTTGTCTCTCTGGAGGTTGGAGTCGGAGGGCGTCCTCACTCGAGGTCAGCGTGCCCACGGAGCGACCCCTGCAACTTCAGGGCATGGTGGATGGTTAGGATAACCACATGGGGTCCTTTTCCCTTAGGAGGAAGCTGGATTTGCGGGCTGCTGAGTTCCATGTTCTTAGATACCCCCAGTACCCTGACCGGATGGGGCGGCGGGCCAAGCCATTGGTGACCGTAGTTTCTCCTCCCTGGAGGGCATTCTTGTGCTGTTCCATTTCAAGTGGTCCCAGTTTTTGCACTAATACTCCAAGGGCGATTCACCTTCTATGGGAATGTAAAGGTCAAAGGGTTTAGCTAAATTAGGGAGTTCCAGGGCAAGGGTCTGAATTGACTGCTCTTTCCATTATTGAAAGGCCGCTTCTGGATTCTATTCGAAAGGATCATCATCTTTTCCTTTCAGTGTTTCCTATAGAGGCCCAGCTATTAGACTGTAGTTAGGGATCCAGATGCAGCAATCCCCGGCCTCCCCAGGAACCCCTAAGCTGTCTTCTAGTTTTAGAAGGGGTAAGGCTGCAAATGGCTTCTTCCCTTTCCTGGGATGGGCTTCTCCGACCTTCTGTGAGAATGAAGCCCAGGCAGGTCACCTTAGTCTGTGATATTTGAGCCTTTTTCTTGGACACCTTCTATCTTTTATTGGCTAGGTAGTTCAGAGGCCTCCTTAGTAGGGCTGGCGATCAGAATGTCATCTGCATATTGAAGGAAGTTTCCCTTCTCCAGAGGTAGATCTTTCAGGTCTTTAGCTGAAGTTTCCCCCAAAGATGGTGGGGGAATTTTTGAACCCTTGGGGCAGGATGGTCCAGCAGTATTGTTTTCCTTGTATGTTGAGTCCTGCCACTCAAAAGCCAAAATTTGTTGGGACTCTGGGACTAATGGAATACAGAAGAAGGCATTTTTTAAGTCTAATACAGAATACTAGGTCCTGGTGGATGGTAGAATGACCAGCAGGATGTAGGAATTAGGAACTACTGGATGTATATCCTCAGTGGCTTCACTGACTATCCTGACGTCCTTTACCAGGTACCCAGCAGCCCACGGGGCTCTCATGGGCAGGCCCCTCCCAGGATATGGAGCTCGCCTGAGCACATACCCAGCAGCCCACGGGGATCTCATGGGCAGGGCCCTCCCAGGATACGGAGCTGCCCTGGGCAGGTACCCCGGCAGGGCTGGGCACACAGGAACCGTGCACATAGCCCTCATTGCAGAGCACCCCCAGCTCACCTGTCGCTCAGAGCTGACACAGAGCACCTCAGAGCAGGACTTGAGCTAACAAACAGCAGCTCAGACAGGTCTGTGACCCTGATCTACAGTCTGTGCGGCCTCCCTCCACCTGGTCTTCCAGAGGCTTCCACTGCAGCCGGAACGCCAGGCCTCTGTCTCCACCCACCACCCCTCCCCTCCCTGACTCCTGGGTTCCTCTCATTAGGAGAGGGTCTTCTTGAAGTTGTCTCCTACTCATGGGCCAGATAAAATGATTAGAAAACAAGCCAGAGCTGCAGCCGCTTGTCTATCCTGACTCTCAGGAGCCCACACCTGTTCCTTGGACCTCGCTGGTTCATCAACGTCCATTTTCTGCAGCTGTGAGCCCCTGAGGGTCGAGGATTGGCTGACCTAGGCAGCCTGACACTGCCGGCCAGCCCTCCCCAGGTGTGCCTGGGTTGAGGTCAATATAAACACCGCTCCAGGCAGCAAGAGCCCCTGTAGCTGTGCCTGACGCCATATTCTCTGCCCCGTCAGCAGTGTCGGGGCTCGGCTGGTGGGAGGGAGTGAGGGGCCACGGCTTTGTGGGTGGCCCGGTGTGAGTGGGGCTCTGCTGGACTTTCTGCAGGAGTTGCTGGGCTGCCACCTGCTAAACAAGAGGATGTGTCACCCATACCTGCCGCAGGAATTTCTCCCCGGGCATAGGTAAGGAAGGAAAAAAGCAGTGGGGGCCGGGACAGGAGGGGTACGTCAGGCAGGGAAATGGAAAGCTTCCAGAAGAGCGCCCGGGGCCAGGACCGTCCTGGCTGGCCTGCAGGCACCAAGTTGGCCGGCGTGCTCTCGCTGGTGTGGCTCCACGGCCCTTCCTGTAGGCTTTCAAGTCCTTGCACACATTCAGCTGTTTTACCTGGGAAGGGTGGGAACAGTTCAGCAGCAGCTGGCCTGGGGCTCAGCTCACATTTACTGAGAGATGCCTCGGCTCGGTCCCCCAGATTTGCTATGAGAACGCTCCTTGCGGGGTGGGGGGATGCTGGCTGCATGGGAGACGATTCCCCGCCTCTGACCAACTTCAGAATTGTTTACCACTGGAGCAAGTGCCCTGATAGGGTTTTCCTCTGTATAACCAGTAGGTTCTGTTTTTTATTTTTTATTTTTTGGTTCAAGGTAGGCTTTATTCCTCTTTTTTGTATTTATAGATATACGCGTGGAAATAATTCATTCATATAAATAGGTCTATGGGAAGGGAAGAAATTCTTTTTAATTTTATTTTTTTTTAATTTTTGAGTTTTATTTATTTTTTTATACAGCAGGTTCTTATTTGTTATCTATTTTATACATATTAGTGTATATATGTCAATCCCAATGTCTCAGTTCATCCCACCCCCTTCCCCGCCACTTTCCCCCCTTGGTGTCCATATGTTTGTTCTCTACATCTGTGTCTCTATTTCTGCCCTGCAAACTGGTTCATCAGTACCATTTTTCTAGGTTCCACATATATGCGTTAGTATACAATATTTTTTTCTCTTTCTGACGTAGTTCACTCTGTATGACAGTCTCTAAATCCATCCACATCTTTACAAATGTCCCAATTTCGTTCCTTTTTATGGCTGAGTAATATTCCATTGTATATATGTACCACATCTTTATCCATTCATCCATCGATGGGCATTTAGGTTGCTTCCATGACCTGGCTATTGTAAATAGTGCTACAGTGAACACTGGGGTGCGTGTGTCTTTTGGAATTATGGTTTTCTCTGGGTATATTCCCAGTAGTGGGATTGCTGGATCATATGGTAATTCTGTTTTTAGTTTTTCAAGGAACCTCCATACTGTTCTCCATAGTGACTTGGTATGTTCATACAAATTGAATGTATCAATTTACATTCCCACCAATAGTGCAAGAGGGTTCCCTTTTCTCCACACCCTACAGCATTTGCCGTTTGTAAATTTTCTGATGATAACCATTCTAACTGGTGTGAGGTGATACCTCATTGTAGTTTTGATTTGCATTTCTCTAATAATTAGTGATGTTTAACAGCTTTTCATGTGCTTCTTGGCCACCTGTATGTCTTTTTTGGAGAAATGTCTATTTAGGTCTTCTGCCCATTTTTGGATTGGGTTGTTTGTTTGCTTAATATTGAGCTGCATGAGCTGTTTATATATTTAGAAGATTAATCCTTTGTCTGTTGATTCATTTGCAAATATTTTCTCCCATTCTGAGGGTTGTCTTTTCGTCTTGTTTGTAGTTTCCTTTGTTTTGCAAAAGGTTTTACGTTTCATTAGGTCCCATTTGTTTATTTTTGTTTTTTATTCCATTACTCCAGGAGGTGGATCAAAAAAGAACTTGCTGTGATTTACGGCAAAGAATCTTCTTCCTATGTTTTCCTCTAAGAGTTTTATAGTGCCTGGTCTTACATTTACGTCTCTAATCCATCTGGAGTTTATTTTAATACTTGGTTAAACAAAATACATCTTTTGTAAACAAACCCAGCACAAGGCCAACAAAAAGGAATAAAAGCAAGAAAAACAAAAAGCCTAGGATTGCCCCTTACTGGGCATCAGGGTCAGGACTGCCCCCTTTCTTAAAGGAAGTGGGGCTTTTTGCCCTTGGGCATCAGCATAGGTCCCTGTTCCTAAGCACCAGAATTGGATATGAACAGAGAAACCAGCCCTGAAATGTTTAAGCGTCTTTGCATATATCCCACTGGCTCATGGGGACTCCTTTGAAGTGCCATTTGCACAGGCCCCAGCAGATTGGTGGCGAGGAGTTTCCTTCTCCTCCAGGAAATGGCTTACATCACTGACAGTGCCAGGGACCCAAGGTCCTGCTTGTGACAATCAGCAACGTTGGCTGTAACTTCTGGCTGGTGGTGGTTGGAATGTCTGTGCAGTGGCGAAGAGCTCCCTGTGGTGCCAAGCAGGTCTGGTGTAGAAAATGGTGTGGAAGAGAATGCGGCCACTTGCTGAGAGGGTGTAATGCAGTTGCCACTTGGTGGCCTCTGTTACCCAGCATAAAAAATGGCCTTGTTGGATTGAAGATACATGTGCAGAAAAAGTGCTGGTGTACACATGCACTCCAGTCACAGTGGGGAGAAAGCCTCAGCTTCATCCTGTTAAGCTTGCTCAGGCTGGACATGCAAGTCCCAGGCTGGCTCTGCTATTGGAGAGGTCTGGCCAGTGGGGCAGCTCTCAGACCTGCCGAAAACACTGACTTGTGAGGGCTGGACAGGCCATCCTTGCCTGCCCGCCTGCCCTGAGAAAACCACAGCCCCTGTAGTTACAGGCGGTGTAGTATGACCCTTACTTCTCCTTTTGTTTTCCCAAGTTACAGGGAGAATAGTGGCCTACAACTATTTAAAGAGGTAGGGGGCAGGTCTATTCTCAGTTGATCTGTAAAGGAAGCTACAGAGAGATGACAAAGCGTAATGCACATGTCCACCCAATGTGAGGGCTCTGCTTCTTGTCACTATAGTGACTCCAAGCCTAGGATTTCTACCCATTCTAGCTGCTCCAAGTTTCTGAAGGCTTATCTTCCCAATACTTTCCTTGCCCAACTCTGTCTCAAACTAGTAGAATTTGATGTCAAAGGCAGTCTTATTTTTTTCCTGATTTTTGCCAGAGTGGGTCAGCTGGAAAAACTGCCCTTTTGACTATCTTGTGCCCCAAAGCCTCCTAAACCAGTGCAATGCAGTGAAGTGGGAGGGACGATGATGGAGTGAGGCAGACAAGCTGCCCATGCCTTCCCCAGCCTGGTTCTGGCCACATCCTCTTAGGTATCTAGCTCACCCTGTCACACTAGACTGTTGCAGGATTCAACCACCCGGCATGGAATATTAGAGAACTTTTCATTATAAAACTCCAAGGATGGCCATAAACCACTCTTAAAAATGGGGTAAGGGCTGCTTTAAGTGTTGGAGACAGCATGCTGTACTGCTGCTGCAGTTTTGGAGATGGTTTCCTATGAGGCCTTTTTGCTCTAAGTCCTTCAAACCCGTCAACATGGGCTTTGCCTGTACTGTGTCTTCAGATCCACTGGTTGCCAGGAAAGGGGAATTGAAGGCAACATCTCCAGGTGAGTCAGAGTAGCAGTGAACTCCAGCAGAGCCTCTGCCAAGTCCTCAGAGAAATGGGGAAATAAGCTGAAACCCACCTTTCTTTCTCCTCTCTTAAATAAAACAAAAGTCATAATTTGCCCTAAGCACACAGAGCTCCCACTTTCCTTTCCCAGAACAAGTAACATTGGTTGGTTCTGTAACAGTCTACACGTCTGTCCTACTGCACTGTCAAACCTGAGGGGGAAAACCCGTTGAGATGTTTGGGGACGTGGCAAGGGCAGACCCACTGTAGAGGCCACAGCACATCACAGAGGATTTCGGGGTTTGAGGTGAGGGAAGGCTGGGTAGAACTGTGTTACACATCAGCCCTCCAACTCTGATGGGCCTCCACCTCTTCTGGTACCACCAGCAGGAGTTCACAGTTCTTTCCTCGCAAAAGATGTTTTAGAAATTTCCTGAGCTCGCCCTTGCCTCCAATCCATTCGGGAGTCTTCAGTTTGGAATCGAGGTTGTAATAGGCACCTCCCACCTCTCGAACACAGATCCAGTGCTGCCTTTTGAGTGGCAACTTCGGTGGACCCCAACACAGGCTGGAGGGCAGATTCATGATGAAGCCCATAACGTTAGTGAGAGCAATGGCTCCGACATCCTTGAGCTTGTCCCACCAAACGGCTTCACAGTCTTTGGTTTGAAGTGCTGCCATAATGACGTTCACATCGTAGTTCCCATTTCCCAGCATGCTCTTCTTGTGGGGGGTTATCATCATGGTGCTTGGAGACAACCTCTGGAAAATCTCTTGCAGCGTGTCCCGGGTGAAGGCATTGCTGTCCTGGAAGACGTTATTGAGGGCGTGCAGAGCACAAAGCTCCCTGCGCTGTTTCTCATGGTAGATTTGTAGGGGTGCAGCCTGGGGCAGCTCCAATGATTCGGATTTGGCCTTGTCTCCTTTCCATGGCACGCAACTCATGTTTTTCGCTTTAGGTTCCAGAGAGGGCTAAAAACACCCCACTCTTCCCTCCTGAGGAGGAATGTAAGCTTCTCAGTTTTTGCAGGATTCCTGAGGTCTACCTTATTTTCTGGTGTCCATGATTTATGCTTTGTCACGGGGAGAAAAGGCTGTAATCAAAAGGAACAATAATCCCCCTCTTCTCAAAACAAAGATAACTTTTGGATTTAGTGTATTTTGCCACCACTGTCGAAGTGCAGAAGTTAAAAAAAATCATATAAAATCTAAGACCTTGTTTTCCTTCTTCCACCCTCCTCTTCTACCCCTTCCAAAAAAACCCCACGATTTTCTTGCTGTATTTTCCTTTCTGCAAATGCCAAATAGGCCTCAAGGCAGGAGGACCGAACGGAGTCGGTCACATCGCTCCTTTTCTTCCATTTCTTTGGTACCACAATGCCACTGACTCAGCAGACAAGGCCTAGGTGGCGGATAAAATGCAAATTTCGAGCAGCTAGCGAGGGCCGGCCAGCGTGGGATCGCGGGCCCTGCTGGGGCGTCGGGAGAGGCTCTCCATCCTCTCGGGTGCGGTGGGACCACGCGGGGCCGAGGACGGCGCAGCTCCCTCGGAAAGCACGGACTCTCACCCTCTCGCCGCGGCCCGCTGCAGGCCGCCACCTGGGCCGCGCTCGGGCGGGCGAGCGAGCGCGCGCACCTGAGCCCGATGTCAGCGGCCCCAGCCCGGCGCCGTGCTCCGAAAACGCCCTCCTTCGCCGTCCCAGCCCCCGCGCCGCCACGGCATCCCCTCTGATGTCGGCCTGACGTCAGCGGCGCCGGCTTTGGGGCCGCGGCCCCCGTGCGTCTGTTGCGCCCGTGCAGGCTGCGTTGGGCCCCCTGGCGGTGTGGGGTGGGTAGCCCGGCGGCGGCTGTAGCGGCAACTCGCCCGCAGGTAGAGATAGTGCCCGGCTCCTCAGCTGGTGCCCGGATCCTCTGCTCTCTCCCTCCGGGGCTGGGCAGGGCGGACGGAGTCCCGCCCCGATGCCTGTCCCACCCCTCTCCTCCCCTGGGGCGTCGGCTCAGTTCCCAGTCTATTTTTTCCGATATGAGTGTTGCTACCCCAGCTTTCTTTTGATTTCCATTTGCATGGAATATCTTTTTCTATCCCCTCACTTTCAGTATGTATGTGTCCCTACGTCTGAAGTGGGTCTCTTCTAGACAGCATATATATGGGTCTTCTTTTTGTATCCATCCAGCGAGCCTATGTCTTTTGGTTGGAGCATTTAATCCATTCACGTTTAAGGTAATTATCCATATGTATGTTCCTATTACCATTTTCTTAATTGTTATGGGTTTCTTTTTGTAGGTCATTTTCTTCTCTTGTGTTTCCTACTTAGAGAAGTTCCTTTAGCATTTGTTGTAGAGCTGGTTTGGTGGTGCTGAATTTTCTTGTTTTTGCTTGTCTGTAAAATTTTGATTTCTCCATCGAATCTGAATGAGATCCTTGCTGGGTAGAGTAGTCTTGGTTGTAGGTTCTTCCCTTTCATCACTTTAAATATATCATGCTACTCCCTTCTGGCTTGTAGAGTTTCTGCTGAGAAATCAGCTGTTAACCTAATGGGAGTTCCCTTGTATGTTATTTGTCGTTTTTCCCTTGTTGCTTTCAATAATTTTTCTTTGTCTTTAATTTTTGTCAATTTGATTACTATGTGTCTCGGTATGTTTCTCCTTGGGTTTATCCTGCCTGAGACTCTCTGTGCTTCCTGGACTTGGGTGGCTGTTTCCTTTCCCATGTTAGGTAAGTTTTCAACTATAATCGCTTCAAATATTTTTTCGTGTCCTTCCTCTCTCTCTTATCCTTCTGGGACCCCTATAATGGGAATGTTGTTGGATTTAATGTTGTCCCAGAGGTCTCTTAGGCTGTCTTAATTTCTTTTCATTCTTTTTTCTTTATTCTCTTCTGCATCGGTGAATTCCACGATTCTGTCTTCCTGGTCACTTATCCGTTCTTCTGCCTCAGTAATTCTGCTATTGATTCCATCTAGTGTAATTTTCATTTCACTTATTGTATTGTTCATCTCTGTTTGTTTGTTCTTTAATAATTCTTCTAGGTCTTTGTTAAACATTTCTTGCATCTTCTTGATCTTTGCCTCTATTCTTTTTCCAAAGTCCTGGATCATCTTCACTGTCATTATTCAAGGTTGCCTATCTCCACCTCATTTAGTTGTTTTTCTGGGGTTTTATCTTGTTCCTTCATCTGGTACATAGTCCTCTGCCTTTTCATTTTGTCTGTCTTTCTGTGAATGTGTTTTTGTTCCACAGGCTGCAGGATTGTAGTTCTTCTTGCTTCTGCTGTCTGCCCTCTGGTGGATGAGGCTATCTAAGAGGCTTGTGCAAGCTTCCTGATGGGAGGGACTGGTGGTGGGAAGAGCTGGGTGTTGCTCTGGTGGGCAGAGCTCAAAAAAACTTATTCTGCTTGTCTGCTGATGTGTGGGGCTGGGTTCCCTCCCTGTTGGTTGTTTGGCCTGAAGTGATCCAGCACTGGAGCCTACCTGGCTCTTTGGTGGGTCTAATGGCAGACACTGGGAGGGCTCACTCCAAGGGGTACTTCCCAGAACTTCTACTGCCAGTGTCCTTGGCCCCACGGTGAGCCACAGCCACCCCCTGCTCCAGGGGGGTAGGAGACCCTCTAACACTAGCAGGTAGGTCTGGTTCAGTCTCCTATGGGGTCACTGCTCCTTCCCCTGGGTCCTGATATGCACACTACTTTGTGTGTGCCCTCCAAGAGTGGAGTCTCTGTTTCCCCCAGTCCTGTCAGAGTCCTGCAATCAAATCCCACTAGCTTCTAAGTCTGCTCTAGGAATTCCTCCTCCCGTGGCCAGAACCCCAGGGCGGGAAGCGTGATGTAGGGCTCAGAACCTTCACTCCAGTGGGTGGACTTCTGTGGTGTAAGTGTTCTCCAGTTTGTGAGTCACCCACCCAGCAGTTACGGGATTTGATTTGATTGTGATTGAGCCCCTCCTACCGTCTCATTGTGGCTTCTCCTTTGTCTTTGGATGTGGGGTATTTTTTTGGTGAGTTCCAGTGTCTTCCTTTCGATGATTGTTCAGCAGTTAGTTGTGATTCCGGTGCTCTCGCAAGAGGGAGTGAGCGCACGTCCTTCTACTCTGCCATCTTGAACCAATCTCCACTGGTGAGTTCTTAATTAGCAGTGTGAATGGTATTGTTAAAGGTCCTGAATCAGGATTGAAATACCCCCCACACATAAAGGTGTAAGAACCTGGGGAGGCCACGTGCAGACAGCACCCTTAGGGCTTCCGACTTGACCCCTCAACACTCTGGTGTCCAGCCACTGCTTTAGGATTTCTGGGGGCCCAATGCTGACTTTAAGGGTTCCATAATCCAGCCTCTGTCTGCCTTTAGTGAGACCCACATTTCCAGGATCCTACAGAGCAAGGTCTGTGTGACTGTTCTGTGGCTTCTCTAACAAATGACCACAAGCTGAGTGGTTTAAAACAACAGGAATTCATTCTCCCCCAGTCCTGGAGATGAGACATCTGAGATCAAGGTGTTGTAGGACTGAAGTCCCTCCAGAGGTTCCAGGATAGGGTTTTTCTTGCCTTATCCAGATTCTGGGGGCTCCATGCGTCCCCAGGCTTTTGGCTGTATCCCTCCCATCTCTGCCTCTGTCTTCACGTGGCTTCTCCTGTGTGTGGGTCTCTCCTCTTTTGTCTCTTGCGAGGATGCTATCATTGGATTGGGGGCCACCCTAACCCAAAATGACCTCACCTCGAGATCCTTAACTACATATATGAAGACCCTTTTCTGACATATGGTCCTGTTCACGTGTTCTGGGGGGACACATCTTTTGGGGTCACCATTCAACCCATTATCTGTGTATAAAATAACCCTAATTTTAGGAGATTACCAAGATCTCAAACAGATTGGCACAGACAACAGCCATGTGGGTGGGGGTCTGGTGATGATGAGGACTCTAGAATCACCTGGAAAGGATCAAGGCCTGGCTTCATCAGAAAGTGAGCTCTTCCACCATGGGGCCCGTGGAAACAGCCACTCCTCTATTTCCGTGGAAAGAGACACAGTGCCAAGTCCAGAAGTGGTTACATTGCAAAGCTGGCTCTTCTGGGATTTCCTCATCAATAGCATTATGTAACCAATAACTACTGGCTTGCAGAAATCGCTTTCTGGTACATGATGACAGCACTGTCACTTTAGGTGCAGCAAGCCTAGAGTAGGAATGTTTGAAGGAGAAGAGTTTGAGAGATTGTGAAGCTTGTTTGTTCAGGAAACTGAGCAGATTTTTCAAGGTTGTCAAAGAAACTTCTCTCTTAAACTGAAGGCAGGGCTGAGAGAGCTGAACTCCAGGGATCTTTTAAAGGGGTGGCTCTGAAGCACCATCACCTAAGTGGTGGTCTCAGCATGAGCTGGGGTTTGTGAAAAGTGTGATGAGATTAAGCCTGACTTTATGTGACAGGTGGGGAGGGGTTTGCAAAGCACCTTGGCTTTTAGAGTAAAGGTTTGTTGCTGGAACAAAGTGTCTCCCAAAAATGGGCCGAGGCTGAAAATGCCTCTGTCCCCCTCCTTGTGAAAGTCCAGGGAAGGTGGGTGTCGGGGCCCAGGCTTTTTTCCCCTTGTTTCTCCTCCCTGCTTCCAGGTGAGGGCTCTAACCAGCAGGGTGGGGTGACCACGGGGGCATCATTCCCTCCATCCTAGGATGCAGGCTGGCCAAGCCCCTCCCCACCTCCCCCGCTTCCCCTTGGTAACACAAGACACTGTGTCCCAGCTGCAAGGGGTGGGAAGGCTGGGGGGTGCAGGGTAGCCATAAACAGGAAAAAGGGAAATGGGTTCTGATGGGCAGCTGGGCGGCTCTCCTGTGAGGGTCACCTGGACGCTAGTGTGGTCCTGTGAAGCTTTGATGCTTTGTGGTTCTGGAAATCCTATAGGAGACGGTCCACAGCAGGTGTAACTATTGCTGTCAGTGGAGGTGGTGAAGCCAAAGATCTACAGTCCAGACTAAAGGTGCCGATGTACATACAGGACAAAACCATCTCATGTGAATGTAGTTCAGGCACGTTTAACATGAATGCAGTCGTGTTAATGCCTAACATCTTCTTTCTTGTGCCCCTCCTCCGGGACCCCCTCCTCAGTTCCTGAGGCTCCTGTAACTCATGTACAGGGGAATGGAGAGTGAGCTCTGTCCAGTCTGAGCCCTGAGTTATCCTGTGTGTGAGTCTATTTGGGGCTGCCGTAACTAATACCACAGACAGGACAGCTTAAACAACAGACATCTCCCAGTCCTGGATGCTGTCTGAGATCAAGGTGTTTCTTCTCAGGCTTCTCTCCTTGGCATGTAGACAGCCATCTTCTCCCCATGTCCTCACATGGTCTCCCCTGTGCCCATCTGTGTCCTAATCTCTTCTTGTAGGACATCAGTTTTTTGGATTAGGATCCACCCTAGTGACCTCATTTTTACCTTGATCGCCTCTTTAAAAACCCCATCTCCAAATACAGCCACATCCTGGGGTCCTGGGTTTTAGGGATTCAACATGTGAATTTGTGGGGGACATGGCTGAGCCCCCACCATACTGCTTAGGAACCAATATGTGCCTCAGTCCCTGCTTCCCTCAAGTCCCACGGGGATCATGCGATGGCTCAGGGAGAGTCTGGGCAGCGTTTGTGTCCCAGCTGGGGAGCCCTTCTCTGCTCTCTTTGATTATGCAGTGGCAGTGCATTGCTAGCCCCATCCTGAGGTGAGCCGTTCTGGGGTTTTGTGCCGTGTCGCCTAGCCTGCTGAGATGCTCATTGTCAGGGGACGCAGGAGCCAGCAGCCTAGTGGGGATGCCAGGGACTCTCAGGGCCATGATGGATGCCTCTCCCACCAGACACCCCGGCAAAAGTGGGGAAACTTTGCGGGGGTGTACAGGTGGGAGAGAGTCAAAGTCTCATTTATGCTTCAGAAAGACCACTCTTTGGGGTGGGATGTGAGATGCACTTTGGGGGCAGCGAGCTTTGTCAGGGCCTAATGGAGGGATCCGGCTTGGGCTAGGGCTGTGGGTGTAGAGGTGAAATAGTGTGGAGACTGGCCACGGACTCTGGAGGAGGAGCTGACAGTCACTGGGGCACAGGGAGAGTGAGAGGCTGGGAGGCCCCAGTGTTACTGAACCAAACTTGGGTCCCCTTGCCCAAGCGCAGTAAAGCCAATCTACTGACACCGGTTGTGGTGAAGGAAAGGAGAGCTTTAATTGTAAAAGTGCTGGTACATGGAGGACAGGTGGCTTTTGCTCTAAAACCCCGAACTCGCTGAGGGATTTCAGCAAAGCATTTTTAAGGCCAGTTTAAGAAGGGAGGTCACAGGGTATGTGACCAGCTGGTGCACAACCCTCTGGCTGATGGTGAGGTAACAGGGCAGTTAACATTGTAAATTCTTAGGCACCAGAAGCTCTGGGGCTACCTGTTCATGATCATCCAGTAGTTAATTTCTTCCACTTGGTGGTAGTTTTAACATCTGTAAACAACTCAGGAAGCGTACATCAGATACTGTTATCCAGGTACTTCAGAGAGGAGCTACAGAAGAGGATATGGGGGAGGCCTCTGTCCTGGGAAGGCCCTATAGGGTCCTGCTCTGTTACACCTGGTGCCTGGGCTCGGCAACCTGGGAAGGTGGGGCTGCTCCTGGGTGTGGGGAGCTGCAGGATCACAGTCCTCTGAGGGGCCTGGTAACCCCCAAGGTGAGATGGGGATGCAGTGGCTGGACAGAGGCGTCTGGCCTGGGAGAGGGGTCCAGGCTGGAAATGTCACTGGAATCATCACAGGGAGGGAGAGGAAAGGCCAATGAGGGCAGGTAGGTCACAGCAGACTACGTGCAGGTGACGACTGCGGTCCTGATGGAAACACCTCAGAGCCAGAAAGGAGTGGCCGTCAGGGACTCAGCTTCATTCTCTTGTTCCTTTGTAAAACCACTGTGTCAGAGTTTGAGTCACTGCCAGGAGACTTCTGAGCCCAGTGCTGCCATGGCTTCATCAAAGGGCCCAGGGGGAACACAGAACCACTGCAGGCCCCGCCCATGTCCCCACAGGGAATGAATCCCATCAGGGCACCAGGCATCACAGACTTCAGAGAACCCCTGTCCTCAGGACCGGTCTTCCTCCTTCCTCTCACCTGCTGATCAGAGGCCCAGGAACCCCCAATCTGGCTCCACCCCCAGGGCCTGGATTCTGGGACAGCTTAGGGGTAAGCAAGACCCTTAGGCTCTGTTATCTGCCTAGTGGTGAGGATGTCTTAAAAGCTACAATTGACTGATTATGCAGGACTGAGTGTTTCCAGCAGGTATGGGTGGAATGATGGGGTGTGAAGTTCCTATGCCTGCAGGGTCTTCCCAGCGTGAAGATCTGTGCGTCCCCCCCCCGCCCACCCCCGGCCAGTCAGCATCCTCCCAGGAAGCCCAGATCCAGGATTATGAGGGCAGAGGCTCTCCCCTTGCTTACTTGTAACTTCCCACTCCCACACCAAGGAGCCTGGCTCCCGCCATCTGCCATTTATCTTGCATTGCTCCTTTCCAGGTTACATGTGCAGAGGTTTCAGAATTGTTAGCTACTACACCCTGGAAAGAACTTCATAAAATAAAGCCCACTGTTTATGCATGGTCAGCTTTACCTTTAGTCTACAGATTCTGTTCATTTCCAAAGGTTACTTAGGTCAGCACCTTTTGCCCTATCCCCTACCCCTACTGTGAGTTTTTTCCATACATTTCTTTCTTTTTGGGGGGAGGGGTTGCATTGGGTCTTTGTTGCTGTGCATGGGGTTTCTCTAGTTGCGGCGAGCGGGGGCTACTCTTCATTGTGGTGCGTGGGCTTCTCGTTGTGGTGGCTTCTCATGTTGCAGAGCATGGGCTCTAGGCTCGTGGGCTTCAGTAGTTGTGGTGCGCAGGCTCAGTAGTTATGGTACACGGGCTTAGTTGCTCTGCAGCATGTGGGATCTTCCTGGACTAGGGCTCGAACCGTGTCCCCTGCATTGGCAGGTGGATTCTTAACCACTGAGCCACCAGAGAAGCCCCTTCCATACATTTCTAATGCAGTTACATTCTGACACATTATGTATTCCATCCTGTGACACTCCTACGTTCTAAATAACTAAAGTTGAATAGATTATGATTGACCCCTTGGGCTATACAAATCTATGGGCATAGACAAATGTATAGTGACAGGTATCCATCCTAGAGTATCACATGGAATACTTCAAACCCCCACCCCAGGATCTGCTTATCATCTATGCAGCTTTGTCTTTCCTAGTGTGTCATAAATGGGGTCATACTGGGTGCAGCCTCTTCAGACTGGGTCCTTTCACTTAGCAGTATATACTGAAGATTTATCCATGTGTTTCCATAGCTTGCTGGTGTATTCCTTTCTACTGCTGAGTAGTATTCCATTGCACGTGTATGGGAGGAAAAACAATTTTCCCTCTACTTTTCTAGGTTCTTGGTTGAGACGCACCCCCCGCCCCCCAATAATAAAAGACAGATTACCAGGAGAAAAACAGAAGTTTAATAACATGTATACCCCCCTGTATACAGGGGAGATATCAAGGAAAACTGACTCACTCCCTGAAATGACCAAAGCCATCACCTTAAAAACCATCTTCAGCTAAAAACAGAAGAAAGATGTTGGGGAAGGGGGGAAGCCAGTTATGGCAAGTTATCATGCAAAGCACAGCAAATAAACGTATGATTGTTAGCACATTTAAGTCAGGACTTCTTCACTGATAACAGTTACTTGAGATTTCATTATCCTTTCTGGTGCAAAGAGGGACATACCCTTATAAATGGAGACTTCTATATTGTAAATGTCCTTCACAAAAGGGAAATCTCTACTCAGTTTTCTGAGATTCCTTTTTTTTTTTTTAAGCAGACTGAAATAAACCTTATGCTAGAGAGGCATATTTTGGGGTGGCATATTCTACTTACCTTGACATGGATGTACCCCAGTTTGCTTATGCATTCATGTATTGAAGGACATTCTGATCTCCTCAGGTTTTTAGCCATTTATGAGTAGTGCTGCTGTGCATAATTGCATCTTTGTTTGCATTTGGACATAGATTTTCAAAGCAGTTGTCTAAATATTGAAAGCACGATTGTTGGATCCCAAGGTGAGACTTGTTTAGCTTTGGAAAGAAGTGACAAACTGTCTTACAAAGTGGCTGTACATGCATCCCACCAGTAAGCAGGGAGAGTTCCTGTTGTTCCTCACCCTCTAGCAATTGGTATTGTCATTATTTTCAGTTTGGCTGTCCTGATCTTGGAGAGGCACCAGTAAGTGGTGGCGTGAAGTGAGATCTTAATTCCCTGCCCAGGAATTGAACCTGGGTAGCCTGGATGAAAACTAGGAATGCTAGCCACCACACCCCCTGGCTCTTGCCCCCAGTGAAAAATGCATTTCTTACAGAGGCAAAACTGTAAAAACAGGTACAAAGTTTATTATTAGAGACATAGCACAACAACAAGTGGGAAAGCACACAGAGAAACAGTTTGTTTAGTTAAGACAGAAGCAAGGCAGAGATGCACACCCAGAGAGAAAGGGTGTGGGCATCCCCCCAATGAGAAGGAGCGTAGTAAAGACGTCTCGTTAAGTCACTTATATAGGGCAGTTCTTCCGGGTCTCTGTTTACCTCTGGCCAATTATCTGGTTTCTTTTTCCGCACCTGCCCTGCCCTAGGACCCTCCCCAACATGCATGTGCAACTTTTTTCCAAGATGGATTACAGCCCAAGAGACCTATGGGACGTCCTTAGCATCACCTATTTTGGGGTGGTGCCCCTTCCTTTTTGACCCCCAAGGAGGCTTTCTGCACATGTGCAATGTTTCCCTTGCCCCAAGGATGAGAAATGTATGACCTCTTGATCTTTTAACAGGGTTTAGTCCCACTCTGTCCTTGCCATAAAAATGTGCAATGTCCAGTTACTTACCCTGTTTCTGTTGCTGGTTTTTGTATCGAGGTGCAGATCTCGAAATATAGACAGGAGTCCAGTCATAAACATGTAGTCCTGGAGCCCGTTTGTCTCTTGCTTCAGGAAATGTAAACAGGGGGCTGCTAATGAATGTCCGGCCTGGAGCCCATCTTCTTCTCACCCCAGGAAGTGTGAACAGGAGGCCAGTTGTAAATTTCTATCCTGGAGGCCATCTATCTCCTGCCTCAGTCCTAATAGGTGTGCTGTGGTATCTCATGATTTTAATTTGTAATTCCCTAACGGTGTATGATGTTGACCATGTTTTTGTATGACTTTTACTATCTGTATATCTTTTTTGGCTGGGTGTCTGTTCAGATCCTAACCCATTTTTTTACGGGGTTGTTTTAGAGGTCTTTGTCTATTTTGACTCCAAATCCTTTATCAGACACAAGTTTTGCAAATATTTTTCTCCCAGTTTGTGGCTTGTCTCTTGATTTTCTGAATAAGGTCTTTGAGAGTAGAAATTTTTAATGTCATAAAGCCCATAAGATTACTTTTTTCTTTTGTGCATTGACATTTGTGTTGTGTGTTAAAACTCAAAGCTCATGATCTCCAGACCAAACCCAAGGTCATATAGATTTTCTGTTTATCTCTGTAATTTTTATAGTTTCACATTTTAAATGTCTGTTAATAAATTTGAGTGAGTTTGGCATAAGTTTTAAAGTTTGTCACTACAGTCATTTCACTTCATACAGTTTCCAGTTAATTGTTCCTTAACTATTTTGGAGAAGTCATGGGATACTTGACTATTTCAGTTTGAATTTTCACAGTTTATCGGATGCAGCAGAAGTGCCCTTAAAGGGCGGGGCCACCACTGAACTGGGAGGTGGCTTGGTCTGCACGTTTCCATTGGCTGTTAGGGAACGTGAGCCCCGCCTTCCTGACCCTCGGCAGGAACGCACATTTTGCCTGCGGACTTGGCTCCCCGCGCAGCCGACGGGAGCCCCGTCTCCTCAGACCCGCTGGGGCTTTGGCTTCTGGAACACGCGGGGCTGAGTCCATGCTGACGGCCAGGCTTCAGGACAACAGGGTCGAGTCCACACTAACAGAAGCCGGGTCTCCTCAGGACCCACTGGGGCTTCAGCTTTGGGACATCGTGGGGTCCATTTCTCTCTGACAGGAGCCTGGTCTTCTCAGGACCCGCCGGGAGGTGATGCCGCTGAGGGAAAAGGTGTGGAAAAGTGGGGAGAAGGCTCCTGTGTGTGAATGGCCACTGAGGGTGTCTGTCTTCAGAGGAGCCAGGAGAGGAAGGGCTTGATGTGGAAAACTGGGTTTGGGGCCACTTTTGTAGTGTTGTTCTTTGGCGTGTGGCGTCTGGTTTTCCCAGCACCATTTATTGAGGGGACTGTCCTTTCCCTGGTGTATGTTCTTGGCTCCTTTCTTGTGAATTAACTGACCACATACCTGTAGGTTTATTCCTGGACTCCCTGCTCTGTTCCTCTGGTCTGTGTGCCTGTTTTTTTGCCAATTCCACACAGTTTTGGGACTGTAGCTTTGTAATGTAGTGTGAAATCAGGGAGTGAGATGCCTCCAGCCGGTTCTCCTTCCTCAGGGTCGCTTTGGCTCTTCTGGGTCTTTTGTGGCTCCACATAAATGTTAAGATTGTTTGTTTTGTTTCTATGAAATGTCATTGAAATTTTGGTAGTGGTCACATGTATATGTATATTCCTTTGGGTAGCATGGACATTTTCACAATATTTTCACCCATGCGCATGGGATACCTTTCCATTGATCTGTGTCTGTTCAGTTTCTTTCATCAATGTCTTAGTTTTCAGTGTGCAGGTCTTTCAAGTCCTTGGTTAAATTTATTCCGAGTTTTTTGGGGGATGAAATTATAAATGGAATTGTTTTCTTAATTCTTCTTTCTGATAGTTCATTATTAGTGTATAGAATCACAAATGATCCTGCAGTTTTACTGAATTCATTTTTTCAGTTCTGACAATTTTTTTGGTGGTTTTATGTGAAAACCTAGAATTCAGAAATCCCACTGTTTTCCACTACACCCAGGTCATCCACAGCGCCCAAGACCTAGTGAATCCTAATATTATCTTCCCACAGTGCCTCTTAATACCATGTGGACAAAGTGATTAGCATCACTGCTTTGGTTGAATTTGGTCTGGGTAAGTCTTGGCCTCTCTAGCAATGTTTGATGTCATCTCTGATTTTCTGGCATGTTACTGACATGGCTGTATTGAAAAGTATTTTCTAGTAAATTTCAAATGTTTAAACTTTAAATAGCAGTACAAAGTTTTCTGCATTCACACCAAATACTGCAGTGTGTTTTAGCCAAAACAGGGCCAGTCTCCCAGGGAACCAGGACATAACTTCAAAATGAGGGATAATTATGGTTTCCACATTATAATCCTATCCACAGGACCACTTCAGCTTTCACCAGCTGCCTCAACTTTGTGGAAATGTCTTTCTCCATTCTAATCCAGTTTTCTTTTTCTGGAACCATCACTGGGGCTTTCCCTCATTTTAAAAACCTTCATGGATTTTAAGTGTACAAGATGAGTATGATCTGGGTGGCTTTTCCTGTATGGCTTCTTTCACTTAGGATGTTTTCAGTGTTTATCCATGTTGTAACGTGTATCATTTTTTTCATTGTGATTGAAAACACATAACATTTATCATTTAAGTCATTTTAAGTATACGCTTCTATAGCATTAATACATTCACATTGTTGTAAAAACATCCTCACCATCCGTCTCCAGAACTTTTTCCTTTTCCCCAAGTGAAACTGTAACCGTTAAACACTTATTCCCCTCAACCCCTGGCAAACTTATTCTACTTTTTGTCTTTGAATTTGACTTATCTGGATACCTCATACTAGTGGAATCATAGAATGTTTGTCCTTTTGTGTCTGGCTTGTTTCACTTAGCATAATGACTTCAAGGTTCAGAGACATTGCAACCTGTGTGAGAACTACCTTAGTTTTAAAGGTTGAATCATATTCCATTGTGTATATACTACACTGTATTTATGCATTCATCTGTTGAAGGACACTTGTGTTGCTTCCACCTTTTGGCTACTGTGAATAATGTTGCTATGAATATGGGGTACAGATATCTGTTCCAGTGCTTGCTTTCTAATATTTTGGGTGTATGCCCTGGAGCGGAATTGAGGGATCATACGTTAATTCCATGTTTAAGTTTTTGAGGAGCCGCCGTAGTGTTTTCCACAACAGCAGCACAATTTTACTTTATTTCTTTATATGACAGAATAATGCAACTTATGGATCTACCTTATTTTGCTTATCCATTCACCCGTTCGTGGACATTTTAATTGTTTCTATCTTGGGCTATTGTGAACATTGCTGCTGTGAATATTGATGTATAAGTTTTTATTTGAACACCTGTTATCAGTTCTTTGGGTGTATATCTAGGAGTAGAGTTGTTGAAAATATGATAATTATATTTGTGAGAAAATGCCAAAGTTTTGTACCCATAGATTGCACCATTTTACATTTGCATAAGTAAAGTTTAAGGGTTTCAATTTCCCTACATTGTTTCCAACCTTTGTTATTTTTGTTTATTTTTAATATAACCATTTTAGTGTGTGTGAAGGGGTATCACATTGTGGTTTTAATTTGCATTTCCATCATGACTACTGATGTGTGACATCTTTTCATGTGCTTGTTGACCATTTGTATGCCTTGTCTGGAGAACAGTCTATGCAAGTCCTTTGTGCATTTCAAAAACTGGGTTGCTCTTTTATTGAGTGGTAAAAATTCTTGATATATTCTGTAAAGACTCTTAATCAGATATATAATGTGCCTAAATTTTCTTCCATTCTGTGGGCTGTCTTTTTACTTTTTGGATAGCCTCTTTTGATGTACAAAAGTTTGTAATTTTGAGGAACTCCAGATTATCTGTTTTTTTTTCTTTCATTGCTTGTGTTTTAGTGTCAGATCTGAGAAACTATTGTTAAGTGCAGGGTCATGAATCCCTTGGTTTATTCCAGAGTACCATCATCCCTCTGTATCCACTGGGCTAGGGTTTAGGTCTGGGGTTCGAGTCAGGTCATGGGAGTTAGGGTAGAGGGTCTAGGGTTCTGGGGTTAGGGTGTTAGGGTTAGAGGTTAGGGTTCTCTGGGGTTAGGGTTAGGTTTAAGCATAACTGGCCCCCATTACCTTTCCTTTCTCCTCTCTGAGGTCTCCAGGATGGATAGCATTTGCCCAGGATCACACACGAGTCAGGGAGTTGAGCTGGACCACTGTATTTCTACCCCCAAGTCCTGGGCTCTGAGAGAAGAATGAAATGTCTGTACTGTCTCTGACTGTTTCAAATCGAACTCGATGTCAGTCATGGGTTTTGGAGGGTGTCAAGAGTCATGCATGGTTGCTTCCTGCCCTCCCATCTGGGAAAGGTGGTGCTGGCCTACTCTGCCTGAGCAGCCCCAGTTCCAGCAGAGTGCCCAGAGAGGAGGGCAGTCAGTGGACATGTGTGGATTAATGCAGGACTGGGTGTAGCAATGTCCCAGCCCCCTGCCTACTTGAGGGCTGGTGGGGCCCTCCTGGGACTGTAGGCATCCTTTGTCCCATCTGAGTGGGTATCAATAGACAATCAAGTCTCAGGCAGGACAGTCCTTGACCTCTGACCATTCAGGGAGGCATCTGTGGTCCTCTAGCTCAGTTCATCCTGGGCCCTGTCAAGACCCTGTGGACAGTTAGTGAGCTGACCATGGTGGTGAGCAATGGAATAGCCATGTGGGCAATGTAGCCTTTCCTTTGAGATGTTTCAACTACCAACATCCATGTGGTTGAGATAAGGGCCTCCCCTTCACAGCCTTCACAGCCTCATAGCCTGCTAAGAGAGGTAATAACCCTCTAAATATCTGAGTGTGTCCCTGACACAACAACCATACAGCAGACCATGGCCCTGCAATCCTTTGTCCTTTTAGTTGTTAGAAATTTTGACATTCATATTCATTAAGAGTCAAAGTTATGGGAGTAACTGGACCTCCCAATGGTAGGTTCACACTGAGACTGCATTGTCTTGGAGAGCCATGTGCACCCATGTGGCCTCTGGAAAGCCTGCCAATTACGGGTTCCATGGCATGGAATAATTCTGAGCCTCCCATTACTTCATTGCACAAGAGTTTCCTTAGCACCCTAGCATTTGGTTTCTTCCCTTAGTAAAGGAGACAGAAGAAACTGGAAAAGGAGCAGTATTTTTTTCAGGGATGGGTAATTAATATGGCAAGGGGGGTGGCATAACTCAAGGGCTCCCACCTCTCAGGGGCAGGAATGAGGTCTGTGTGTCTTCTGAGGGTACATGGGCTGTTCTGGGCCAGCCTCTGAGATGTGAGGACCTGATGCCCAAGGCAGGAGACTTGAGTTTACCAACAACAATGATCCTGCCTTTTCAGCAAGTCAAAGAACTTCTTGCAGTCTTGGGAAGACAGTAAAAGCACTGGATGAGTAGCTGCAGCCCCTGACCCTAAGTGAACCCCTTTCTTCCTTTTGTGTCAGATTGTGTGCTATGCTGTGAGCTGTCATTGACATAGAATCTGCTGCTTTCTCACAGCCAGCATCTGTTCTCATGCCCAAGTCTAGTGCCTCAGTTTTCCTTTGGGAATTACATCTCACCTGCTTCCAGTCCAAATAGTTCCAGAAGAATGAGCCCATGTTCCACCCAGCTTGAAGATGGGTTTACAACCCACATCTAGCCGGTCCCATTTTCCATCTTCTGGTGATGGGTCAAGGATGAGAATGAAACCCAAGCCAGGCCAAAGGTATTCAAAACCATGACTTTTCTTAGAACCCAGGAAAAGGAGAAACTTTTTATCGGAAAAAGGATGGTGAGTGGTTGTCAGCCTAGAGTTGCTGTTGGCCCAAGGGCAGTGAGAGAGACTGTGCCTGTGAATGGGGTCCCCCAAAGGCACTGAGCAGGACAAAGGTTTGGTGAGAAACAAGGTCACACAGAGAGTGTGAGACACTGGACCTGCCAGGTCCAAACCCATTCTTAAACTTGCCACTTGCAAGTATTAATTTATTTCTACCCTTATAATAAATACTAATTTATTTTACTTCAGTAAGTGTGTCCAGCTGCTGGGAATAAAAAAAGTCCTAGTTGACACATCCAAATGAATAATCCCTGATCCATCCTCAGGTGTCCTCACTGGGTAGGTGTGGCTGGGGGAGATGAAGACACTGGCTGGGGTCATATACTAGGGGAGCTGCCAAACAGCTCTTTCCCTGTCCTGGGAGAGGAAAACCCTGGAACAGTGATAGGATAACCAATAGGGGAAGAGGTTCCTCAGTGGTTAATTAGTCTTTTTGTATTTTCCTTAATTTAGGGTTCATTTTGGTAATGTGTTTTTACAAAGAAATCACCTGTTTCCTCTAGATTTCCAGTTTGTTACAATAGGTTTCTCTTATTTGACTTTTAATTTTTCCAGTCTAATTTTCTACAGAATCATCACAAATAATGAACAAATATTGACACTTTATTATTAACTTAAGTCTCTATTCATGTTTCCTTTGTTATACCTTTCCTTGTCAGGGTCTCAAAGGACATGGGGTAATCATGTCTGTTTAGTCTCTTCTGGGCTTTGACAGTTGCTCAGACTCTCCTTGTTTCCATGACCTTGACAGTGTGGAGGAGGACTGGTCAGGTATTGTGTAAGCTGCCCTGCACTGGAATTTGCTTGGTGTTTTTGTTGTAATTAGACTTGGCTTTGAAAAAGCAGATCACAGAGGTAAAGTGCTTCCTCTTCACTGTATATCAAGAGAACAGGCTCTTAAGGGAACTGCTCACTTACATTATTAACTTTGGTCACCAGGCTGAGGTAGTGTTTGTGAAGTTTTCCCACAGTGCAATTAATTTTTTCCCATGTCCATCCTGTGTGTCTTATTAGGAGGAAGTCATAATGCAGAAGCCACACTTGAGGAGAGAGGGGTTAGCTTCACATCCTTGATGGACAGCTGATGTCCATCCTTGATGGACAGCTAGAGTTGCTTAGTCTATATGAATTGTTTAGAAGCTTTCTGCCTAGGAGATTTCTATTTAACATCATTCATCAAAAACTATGTAACTTATTTTTACCAGTTTGGACACATGAATAATTATTGTAAACTTTTGGTTATAATCCAGCACTACATTATTAGACTGCTTAGTTCATTCTTGCTTTGGCTGTTGAGAGCATTTTCTGTTTGCTCCTGTTTTCATTTTACATAATTTTTCTTTTGTGGGTTTTTAAAATTTTTGGTACTTCTTTACTCTGATATTTTAAGATTATCCTGCTTCATATATTTACTGTCTCAGTCCTAGCATCAGCCCTTTCTTCAAAGAGCCCTTGTTCCTTTTATTAGAGAATGGTGTTAAAAACTTACATGTGGGAGCTAAATATGCTCAGCTGACAGTGCATGGAAATATATGCATGTATCCCAGCCTATGCATATACACATAATTATAAAGATTTCCATGTGGAACTATGTGTATCTCTATTAGCCTGAAGATAGTTTATACTGATGCCTCCAACCTGATCTGTTATGACATGGATATTGTAACCTTCTCACTTCGTTTGTCTGTGACTTCCCACTCCAGTGGTAAGAAACCTGGCTTCCACCATTTGTCATTAAATTCAGTACTTGTTCCATTCAATTACTGATATAGTAGTTTCAGTACTGTTAGCTACTACTCCCCATGGGAAAGAACTTATAGAGTCCACTGTGTACGTACAGCATATTTTGCCTTTGGCCTACAGAGTCTGCTCATTTCCAAAGTTAACTTAGGTCAGCCCATTTTGTCCCACCACCAACAGTGAGTTTTTTCATGCCTTTCTAAATCAGTTAGATTGTTTGTTACATTCTGTATGCCAGTCTTTGACACTCCCATATCCTAAGTAAATAATTTGAATAGATTATAATTTATTTGTTGGGTTGTAAAAAATCTGTGGGTGTAGACAAATGCACAGTGACAGGTATTCACTAAAGTATCATACAGACCTTTTCAACTACACATACCATAAACTGTTTACCATGTCTGTTTTGCCTTTTCTAGAATGTCATATAAATGAGGTCATACAGTGTGTAGCACTTCAGACTGGATTCTTTCACTTAGCAATGTGTTAGATTCATCTATTTTTTTTTTTTTGCACGGGTTGATGATTCATTCCTTTATATCTCTGAATACTATTGCATTGCACTTATATGAGAGGAAAAATAATTTTCCCTCTACTCTTCTATGTTCTTCATTGAGATCCCCCTTGTAATGAAAGGGAGATGAACTGGAGAAAAACAATCAGAAGTTTAATATATACCATGCATACCTCCTGTATTCTTGAAAGATACCCAGGAAAACTTAGTCTGGCCCAAGCCATTACCTTAAAGGCTACCTTCAGCTAAGAACAGAAGAAAGATATTAGGGAATGAAGGAAGCCATTTAAGGAAGGTTATTAGGCAAAGCACAGTAAACAAGGGTATGGTTGTTATGCAGATTTACATCCAGACCTATTTCATTGACAAGCTTTTATTTTTTTTTTTAATATTTATTTATTTGGCTGTGCCAGGTGTTAGTTGCGTTATGTGGGATCTAGTTCCCTGACCAGGGATCGAACCCAGGCCCCCTGTATTGGGAGTGTGGAGTCTTAACCACTGGATGACCAGGGAAGTCCCGACAAGTTTTTCTTGATATTTATTCATCATTCAATTCCTGGTCCAGAGAGGGACATACCCTAATAAATGGAGATATCCTCAATAAATGTGAATTTACCTCATAAAAGGGCATTTTCTACTTGGTTTTCAAAGATTCTCCTGGGTCTGCTGTTTTTTAAATTAATCAGTCCAAAATAATCCTTTTGTCTAATGAGCATATTTTGGGGTGGTGTATTCGGCTCCCCTTGACATGTATGTGCCCTAATTTGCTTATGATTTCATCTACAGAAGCACATCGTGATATCTTTAAGTTTTTAGCCATTATGAATAGAGCTGCTGTGCATTACTTGATGCTAGTTTTTGTTTGAACACAGGTTTTCAAAGCAGTTGTCTAAATACAAGAGGTACGCTTCTTGGATCCTAAGGTGAGACTATTTAGACGTGGAAAAAAATGCCAAACTGTCTTCCAAAGTTGGTTGTACATGCATTCCACCAGCATCTTGAGTATATTCCTGTATGCTTATTTAGTATCTGTTTATCTTCTTTGGCCAGGTGTGTGTTTCAATCTTTATCAAATTTTAATGGCATTGTTTGGTATAATTTGGGTACAAACCCTTTATCAGATATGTGTTTTGGAAATAGTTTATTCCAGTTTGTGCTTTGTCTTTTGGTTTTCTGAATAAGTTCTTTCATAGAGTAGAAATTTTTAATTTTATAAAGTCCACATTATCAATTATTTTTCTTTTGTTGATAGACTTTTGGTGTTGTGTGTTAAAAACGCATCACCAGACGCAAGGTCATGTAGATTTTCTTTCTTTTTTTAAAATAAATTTATTTATTTACTTATTTTTGGCTGCGTTAGGTCTTCGTTGCTGCACGCAGGCTTTCTCTAGTTGCGGCGAGCGGGGGCTACTTTTGTTGCCATGAGTGGGCTTCTCATTGCGGTGGCTTCTCTAGTTGTGGAGCATGGGCTCTAGGGGCGCGGGCTTCAATAGTTGTGGCATGTGTGCTCAGTAGTTGTGGTGCGTAGGCTCTAGAGTGCAGGCTCTGTAGTTGTGACGCACGGGCTTAGTTGCTCTGTGGCATGTGGGATCTTCCCGGACCAGGGCTCGAACCTGTGTCCCCTGCATTGGCAGGCGGATTCTTAACCACTGCACCACCAGGAAAGTCCTAGATTTTCTTTTTTCTTCTAGAATTTTTATAGTTTGGTAATTTAAACTTGTCTATGGGCACTTTTGAGTGAATTTCGGTTTACATTGTAAAGTTTGTGTCTACATTCATTTCATTACATATGGTTTCTAATTAATTGTTCCTTAACCATGTTTTGAGAAGATACAGAGAGATACTTGTCTCCATTTCAGTTTGGATTTCCAAACTTAGTATATACAGCAGAACAGCATTCTGGATGAGGCCTCTGGGTTTGTGAGTGTGGCACTCCCGGCACTTTTCTGATGTCCCACAGGGGGCGCTGTCTGACCCTGGGGGCACAGGTGCATCCGGCCCACAGACTTTGCTCTGTGACAAGCAGACAGCAGCTTTGACTCCTGTCAGGGTTTAGGTTTCTGGACCATGGGGCAGTGTCTACACTGACTGGAGCTGGCTTTTCTCAGGACCCATTGGTGAGGAGATGCCACGAGAGGAAAAAATGAGAAAGTGTGGAGAATCTTCCTGTGCAGCTGACTGCTGGGTGGGTGGGGTGCATCTTCAGGGGACTCAGGAGAGAAAGGGTTTAATGTGGAATACTGTGCGCTTTTAGTTAGTTTTATGTGCAGTGTAGATGGTGACCAGTGTTGTTCTTTGGAGCCTGGTGTCTAGTTTTCCTGGCACTGTTTGTTGATGGCTTTGGGTAGAATAAACATTTTAATAACAGTCATTTTTCTGATGCATGAACATGGAATATTGTTTTCTATTGTGTCTTCAATTTCTTTATCAATACTTTATAGTTTTCTGAGTATAGGTCTTTCATGTCCTTGGTTAAATTTATTCCTAAATAGTTTGTTCTTTTTGATGGAGTTGCAAATGGGATTGTTTTCTTAATTTTTCTTTCTGATGGTTCGTTTTAAGTGTATAGAAACAAAACTGATTTGTGCGTAATGATTCCATATTTTGCAACTTTACTGAATTTATTTTTTTAACATTTTTTTGAAGTAATGTGAAAAATTGTAATGCTAAAATCTCACGGTTTCTACTGCATCCCAGGTAATCCACAGGACCCAAGACATGGTAGCTACTAATGTACTCCTCTCATGGTGCCTTTTTTTTTTTTAATTTATTTATTTTTGGCTGTGTTGGGTCTTTGTTGCTGTGCACGGGCTTTCTGTAGTTGCAGCAGTGGAAGCTACTCTTTGCTGCAGTACGCGGGTTTCTCATTGCAGTGACTTCTCTTGTTGTGGAGCACGGGTTCTAGGCGCGTGGGCTCAGTAGTTGTGATGCATGGGCTTAGTTTCTCCACAGCACGTGGGATCTTCCCGGACCAGGGGTTGAACCCGTGTTCCCTGCATTGGCAGACTGATTCTTAACCACTGTGCCACCAGGGAAGTCCCTCCCACTGTGCCTCTTAATACCACGTGGACCCCTACAAAGGAAATAACAATCACAACTTTGGTTGAACTTTGTCTGGGTAAGTCTTGGCCTCTATAACAAAGTTTGATGGCTGTCTTATCTGATTTTCTGGCATGGTACTGACATGGTTGTTTTGAAAAGTAATTCACTTGCCAGTAATTTAAAATGTACAGAAAAGTTTCAATGATGGCAAAAGTACTCACATTTGCCACTTCACACAAAATGCTCAGTGTGTTTTACCCAAAACAGGGACACTCTCCTGAGGAATCAGCATATAACCCCTAAATGAGGTTAGGGGTTAAATGAGGAAATCATGATGTCTACATTATAATTTAATATAATTTAATTATAAATTATATTAAATGTATAATTTAATATACAGGCCCACTTCAACTTTCGCCTGTTGTCCCAACTGTATGAAAATGTATTTTTCCATCCTGATCCAGTTTTCTTTTTCTGGAACCATTACTGAGTTTTTTTCTCATTTGGACAACCTTGATGGATTTGAAGCAGACAAGATGAGTATGGGATCTGGGTGGCCTTTTCTGTATGGCTTTTTTCACTAAGGATGTTTTTAATATACATTTGTGTTGTGAGAAATATCAGCAATACACTTTTTTTTCATTGTCATTAAAAATACAAACATGACATTTACCATTTAATTCATTTTACATATACACTTTTGTGGTATTGACTGCCTTCGTATAGTTGCACAAACAAGTTAACTAACATGTTTACCTCCTGTGTGCATGGGAGATACACAGGAAATTGAGTAACACCCTGAAATGGCCGAAGACATCACCTTAAATACCGTCTTCATCTCAAAGGAAAAAAAAGGAAGGGTATGGTTGTTTCTGTCTACATTCATTTGATTGCATATGGTTTCCAATTGATTGTCGTATAACTAGTTTTGGAGAAGTCATGGGATAGTTGGCTTCATTTCAGTTTGAATTTCCAAATTTAGTGGATTCTGCAGGCTTGATACAAGGTTTACAAACTTGATATTGGATCAGGACACCCCATGGTGTAATCGGTATTAATGTTTTTTTCAACAATTAAAGTTCTGTGTGATATGAGTTCAGACTGGAGTAATCCTGGTTAGTTTCTATCTGTTATACATTTGTCCCAGGATGAAAGGACAAGAAAAACAAGGCCTACTTTATAAAAGTGCCTTCAAACTAATTGATGGTATAATCTACACCTAATTTTTTTTTTTTTTTTTTTTTTTTTTTTTTTTTTTTTTTGCGGTACGCGGGCCTCTCACTATTGTGGCCTCTCCCGTTGCAGAGCACAGGCTCCCGACGCGCAGGCTCAGCGGCCATGGCTCACAGGCCCAGCCGCTCCGCGGCATGTGGCATTTTCCCGGCCCGGGGCACGAACCCGTGTCCCCTGCATCGACAGGCGGACTCTCAACCACTGCACCACTAGGGAAGCCCTCTCCACCTAATTTTTAAAAAATTTATTTCATTGAAGTACAGTTGACTTACAATGTTGTGTTAATTTCTGCTGTACAAGTGATTCAGATATATATATATATACACAAACATACTGTTTATTACATATGGTTTACTACAGGGTATTGAATATAGCTTCCTGTGCTGTACAGTAAGACTTTATTTTTTAATCCATCCTATATATAATAGTTTGCATCTGCTAATCCCAAACTCGCAATCCATCCCTCCCCCGTCTTCCCCTTGGCAGCCACAAGTCTGTTTTCCGTGAGTCGGTTTCTGTTTTGTAGATTCATTTGTCTCATTTTAGATTTCACATATAAGTGATATCATATGGTATTTGTCGTTCTCTGTCTGACTGTACTTAGTATAATTGCTAGGTCCGTCCATGTAGATGCAAATGGCATTATTTCACTCTGTTTTATTGCTGAGTAATATCCCATTGTATATATTTATCATATCTTCTTTATCCATTCATCTGTTGATGGACATTCAGGTTGCTTTCATGTCTTGGCTATTGTGAATAGTGGTGCTATGAACATAGTGGTGCATGTATCTTTTCAAATTATAGTTTTGTATAGATATGTGCCCAGGAGTGGGATTGCTGGTTCATATGGCAATTCTATTTTTATTTTATTTATATTTTTATAAATTTATTTATTTTATTATTTATTTTTATTTTTGGCTGTGTTGGATCTTCATTGCTGTGTGCGGGCTTTCTCTGGTTACAGCGAGTGGGGGCTACTCTTCATTGCGGTACACGGGCTTCTCATTGCGGTGGCTTCTCTTGTTGGGATCACGGGCTCTGGGCGCGTGGGCTTCAGTAGTTGTGTCATGTAGGCTCAGTAGTTGTGGCTCATGGGCTCTAGAGCACAGGCTTAGTAGTTGTTGCTCACGGGCTTAGTTACTCCACAGCATTTGGGATCTTCCCGGGCCAGGGCTCGAACCCGTGTCCCTTGCATTGGCAGGCAGATTCTTAACCACTGCACCAACAAGGAAGCCCCAGCAGCTCTATTTATAGTTTTTTGAGGAACCTCCATACTGTTTTTCATAGTGGCTGCACCAATTTACATTCTGACCAACAGCATAGGAGGGTTTCCTTTTCTCCACACACCCTCCAGCGTTTATTTGTAGACTTTTTATTGATGGCTATTCTGACCACTATGAGGGGATACCTCACTGTAGTTTTGATCTGCATTGTTCTAATAATTAGCAACGTGGAGCATCTTTTCATGTGCCTATTGGCCATCTGTATGTCTTCTTTGGAGAAATGTCTATTTAGACCTTCTGCCCACTTTTTGATTTTTTTTTTGAGTTGTATGAGCTGTTTGTATATTTTAGAAATTAGGCCCTTGTTGGTCACATCATCTGCAAATATTTTCTCCCACACAGTTAGCACAGGTGCTGGGACAGCTGGATACTGACACACAGAAGAAGAAAGTTAGACCCTTACCTTCCCCCCATCCCATAAACAAAATCAACACAAAATGGATCAAAGGCCTAGATCTAAGAACCAAAATTATAAAACTCATAGAAGAAAACATGAGAGTAAATCTTCATGACCTTGGATTTGGGTATGATTTCTTAGATCTGCTACCAAAAGCACAAGCAACAAAAGATAAAATAGATGAATTGGACTTCCTCAAAATGAAAAAAAACATTGTTTATAAAAGGAGCAAGGAACAAGATAATCCACCATCCAAAATGGCACAAGATGTTTGCAAACCATGTATCTGATAAAGGACTGTAGCCCACCAGCCAAGTCCCCGGTGGTCCAGTGGAGTGTCTGTGTGGCCCCTCCCGTCCTAGGTGATCAGGAGATTTCAGGCCCCACAGCACCCAAGGGGTGGACACTGGTCATTCTCAGCACCCTCAAGGAGTGAGTGCCAGATTGTTTTGAGCCCATATTCCCTCCCATTACTGCCCTCAAAGGCTGAAGGCCTCAGCATGCCTCCAGAAGGACAAAGAGTATTTGCAAGTCTTTGAGAACCAAGAGAAGAGTCTTTACTTTTCTGAAAAAGGCATCTTATTATTTCACAACATGAACATTTTCTATCTGGCTCCCAGGGGCGCCCTCCCACCTTCTTTATTTCTCTGAAAGTGGGCATGGTGGTTTGGATGTCCCCAATCCCCACACCAGGTGACAAGGCCAGTGGGGCCAGCTCCTGGTGGTCCTTAGCTTCGTTGGAGATTAACCCAGACTCAGCCTGAGATTGCACATGGACGCCCTTGCTTCTCCCCATCATCGATTCTCATCTCCTGCCCTGTCTCTTTTCCTCTTGCTTTTCAGAATCAGATTTACCTGGTGGTTACCACTCACAGTTCCCTCAGAATCCAGAGATTTCTCCTCGAAGGAAAGGTTCTGGAAAAATCAGAGGGATAAATAAAGAATGCAGCTGATTCCGGCCTTGTGCTGATGCCTAAGAGGGTGATGAGAATGAGTGTTTTCATTAGAATTTTAAATCCTCCAAGTAATAGATCCTTGGTGGGGGGGGGGCGTCCTGTGCCTTCCTGCTCATTCTAATAATGTCATTCCTGAATTTTAATGTGGCAAATAATTTCTATTATAAATATGCCGAGGGGGAGATCCATTTAAAAAATGTTAGAGGTAACTGCAAGGGTTTTACAACAAACAAGGACACAGAACCGTGTCCAGACACTGGCTGAGTGATTCCTACCCTGAGCCGCAGTCCCCTGGAGGGCAGAGTGGCCATGACCCTCCTCCCGCAGGTCAGCTTATTCAGGCACATCCCACATGGGACCACTGCATCATAGAATCTTAGAGTGGCCAATGGCAGGCAGCTGGCTAGAGATGCGGACAAGAGAAAACTGCCCATCAGCCTGGGACAACCCCGATGTGAGGCCTTAGTAAGCGCAGTGTCATGTCATTAGTTAGGGCCAGCATCAGGGCCAAAGTTAAGACCATTCTCAGGGCATTAGTGAGGGATATAATTAGGGTGTTAGTTAGATAAAGAGTCAGGTCATTAGTTACAGACAGTGGCAGGGCCACAGATAGAGACTTTGACAAGGCCTTAGTTAAGAAGAGCATCGGAGCTTCATCAATGTTAGGGACAGCATCAGGACATTAGTTAGGGCCAGCCTCAAGGCCTTAGTTAGGGATAGTGTCAGGACCTCAGAGAAAACTTGAGGGCCTTAATATAAGACAGTTCAGGCCGTTAGTTAGGGACACATCAGAGACTTTCTTAGGGACATATTCAGGGCCTTAGTAATGGTCAGGATCGGGGTGTTATTTAGTGACAGTAAATGCTATGAGGGACAGCTTCAGGGCCTCAGAGATAACTTAGGGCCTTAGTAAAGAGAGTTCAGGCCGTTAGTTAGGGACATCGTAAGAGACTTTCTTAGGGACATATTCAGGGCCTTAATTATGGACAGGATCAGGGTGATAGTGTTGGATATCTCAGTCTATTAGGGTCACCGTCAGGGACTTAGTTAGAAATAGTTCAGGCTGTTCTTTAGGTATATTCTCATAGACTTAAATAATGCCAGAATCAGAGCTGTAGATAGGGTGAGTGTCAGGGTATTACTGTGGGATGTCTGCAGCTATTAGCGACATCATCAGGGTATTAGTTAGGGAAAGAGGCAGGCCATTATTGTAGACAGTGTCAGGGCCTCAGGTAGAGACAGCATCAAGGCCTTAGTTAGGAAGAGCATCAGGGCCTTAGTGTCAGGACCTCAGAGAAAACTTGAGGGCCTTAGTAAGAGATAGTTAGGGACACCTCACTGACTTTTTTAGGGACATATTTAGGACCTTAGTAATGGACAGGATCAGGGCATTATTTAGTGACCACTTAGGCTCTGAGAGCATCAGGGCCTAAGTTAGGGAGAGTATCAGGGTCCTAGGGACAGGGTTAAGGACTTTGCAAGTTCTAGTTCAGACCATTAGCTTGGGACAGCATCAGGGGCTTCGTTAGGGAGAATGTCAAGGCTTCAGTTAGAGATAATTTGCGGGCCTTAATTGGACACAGTTCAGGCTGTTACTTAGGGACATCTTCAGAGCCTCAGGGACAGCATCAGTGTGTTAGTTAGGGAAAGAGTCGGGCCATTATTATAGACAGTGTCAGTGCCTCAGGTAGAGAGTGCATCAGGGCCTTAGGGACAGCATCAGAGACTTACTTAGGGACATATTCAGGGCCTTAGTTAGACGGAATCAGGGCATTATTGAGAGGTATATGAGACTATCAGGGACAGCATCACGGTGTTAGGGAAAGAGTTGGGGCATTATTATAGACAGTGTTAGTGCCTTAGGTAGAGATATTATCACAACCTTAGGAAGAGGGTCAGGGCCTTGGTTAGGGGCAGGGTCAGGCCAACAGTGAGGGCATCTAAGGCTATGAGGGACATCATCAAGACCTTAGACTGGGTCAACATCAGGGCTGTTGTGTCGACCAGTGTCAGTGCATTAATGAGGGACAAAATTAGGGTGTCAGGGAAAGAGGTCATTAGTTATAGGCAGTTTTAGGGCCTCAGGTAGAATCAGCATCAAGGCCTTAGGAAGAGCATCAGGGCCCCAATTAGGTTCAGCATCAGGACGTTAGTTAGGGCCCAGCAACAGGGCCTTAGGGACAGTGTTGTCAGGACCTCAGAAATAATTTGAGGGCTTTAGTAAGAGACAGTTCAGGCCGTTACTTAGGGACACTTCAGAGACTTTCTTAGGGACATATTCAGGGCTTTAGTAATGGGCAGGATCAGGGTGTTATTTAGTGACAGCCTGGTCTATGAGGGAAAGCATCAGAGCCCAAGTTAGGGAGAGTGTCAAGGTCTTAGGGACAGGGTTTGGGTCTTCACAAGTTATAGCTCAGGCCATTAGCTTGGGATGGCATCAGGGGCTTGGTTAGGGAGAATGTCAAGGCTTCAGTTAGAGATAGCTTGAGGGACTTGATTAGACACAGTTCAGGCTGTTACTTAGGGACATTGTCAGGGCCTTAGTTAGGACTAGTGTCAGGGTGTTAGGGACAAAGTTAGGGTGTTAGCTAGGGAAAGAGTCAGATAATTAGTTACAGAAAATGTTAGTGCCTTAGGTAGACACAGCATCAAGTCTTTAGGAAGAGTGTCAGGGCCTCAGTTAGGGACACTGTCAGGACATTAATAGGGCCAGCCTCAGAGTGTTAGGTAGGGCCATTGTTAGGACATTAGTTAGGGGCAGATTCAGGGCCTTAGTTAGGGACAGCATCAGGGCCTCTGTTAGAGAAAACTTGAGACCCCTAGTAAGAGACAGTACAGGTGTTAGGGACATTGTCAGGGCCTTAGGGACAGTGTCAGGTACTTAGGGGTAGTGTCAGGACCTTAGTTATCGACAGTATCAGGGCCTACATTAGCAACACTGTCAGCATCTATTCAGGGACATGTCAGGGCCTTTGTTAGTGCCAGTGTCATAGAGTAATTAGGGAAAAAGTTAGGCCATTAGTTAAAGACAGACTTAGGGAATTAGAGACAGCGTCATGGCCTTAGTTAGGAGCAGCGTCAGGACATTAGCTAAGGATAGTGTCAGGACCTTAGTTATTGACAGCATCAGGGCCTACTTTAGGGACAGCACCAGCATCTAGTTAGGACCAGCATCAGGGACTTAGTTAGGGAAAGCACGTCAGCCATTATGAGAATAAAATATGTTGTTTATAAACTACCAAGTCTCTGGTATTTCATGTTAGTAGCCAAAGAGCTGGCTGAGGATAAATATCTCTGAGCTTGAATACCTATCAAGAGAAACCTTCAAATCTCAAAAGAAAAGAGAAAATGGGCTGGAAAGAAACCAACAGAACCAAATAATCAATAATTGTGGAACAACTAAAAATGCTATGACATATACATAATGGGTATAGCAAGAGAAGAATAAAGGTAGAAAACAAGATATTTTTTAAATGACTGAGAATTTCCTCAAATGAAAGTCTGACACCAAAAACACAACGTGGGAACTCAGATAAAAATATGAATAGTAAAGGAAACTACTGACCAATATCTCTCTGGAACTTAGATGCAAACTCCTCAAAAAAATATTAACGAATTAACGAACCCAACAATGTTTTGACAGAATTGTGTACCATGAATGAGAAGGATTTATTCCAGATATGCAAGGCCTGTTCCACATTCTAAAATCCAATAATTACAGCCATCATATTAACAACCTAAAGAAGAAAACTATATTATCATATCAATAGATGCAGAAGACTTTTTTAAAAAATCCAACGCTCATTCTTCATGAAAACTCTCAATAAAATAGAAATAAATAGGAGTTTTCTCAGGTTGATAACAAAAATCTACAAAAACTTTCACCGCACATTGTGCTTAGTGGTTAGAAACATGAGACTTTCCCAGTAAATTCAGTTAAAAATCAAGGATGTCCCTTGCTCATGCAGTAAAGCAAGAAAAGAAATAAAATACAGGTTGGGTCAAAAAAAAAATAAGAAAAGCAGCTCAGTTAAAAAGTGAACCAACACAATTTACAGCCACCTCACCAAAGAATACAGACACTTTGCATGTAAGTATATGGAAGAATAATCCAGATTACATGCTGTCATTAAAATGCAAATTAAAAATACAATGATATACCACTATGTAACACTTAGACTGGCCAAAATGTGGAACAATGACAGCAACAAATGCTGTAGAAGATGTGGATCAATAGGAGCTCTCGTTCATTGCTGGTGGAAATGAAAAATAATAGACCTACTTTGGAAGACAGATCGACACTTTCTACAACATTGAACATACTCTTACTATACAATCCAGAAAGTGTTCTCATGCATGTATACTGAAAGGAGTTAAAAACATTTGTCCATAAAAAATCTGCATATGGATATTTTTAGTACCTTTATTCAATATTGCCAAAATGTGAATGAAACTAAGGTGTCCTTCAGTAGATGAATGGAAAAATATGCTCTAGTATATTCTGGGAAGGGAATAATATTCAGCACTAAAAAAGTAAGCTATCAAGCCATAAAAATATATGGGAAATTCTTTTTTTCTCTTTTGAAGTACAAATGATATAAAATAATGTTAGTTTCTGTTGTACAGCATACTGATTTTTTTTTGCAGATTCCATTCCATTATAGGTTATTACAAGCTACTGAATAAAGTTCTCTGTGCTATACAGTAAATCCTTGCTGCTTATCTATGTTATGTATAATAGCTTGTATATGTTAATTCCATACCCTAATTTGTTCGTCTTCCCCTGCCTTTCCCCTCTGGTAACCATAAGTTTGTTTTCTGTGTCTGTGAGTGTGTTTCTGTTTTGTATATAAATTTATGTATTATTTTTTTAGATTCCACCTATAAGTGATCATATAGCATTTGTCTTCCTCTGTCTTATTTCATTAAGCATAATGTTCTCTAGGTCCATCCATGTTGCTTTAAATAGCATTATTTTATTCTTTTTTATGGCTGAGTAATATTCCATTATACAGGTACATACACCACATCTTTTTAAAAATATTTATTTATTTTATTTCTGGCTGCGTTGTGTCTTCATTGCTGTGCATGGCTTTCCCTAGTCGTGGCAAGTGGGGGCCACTCTTCATCGTGGTGTGCAGTCTTCTCGTTGCGGTGGCTTCTCTTGTTGCGGAGGAGGGGTTCTAGGCACGTGGGCCTCAGCAGTCGTGGCATGCAGGTTCAGCAGTTGTGGCTCATGGGGCCAGTTGCTCCACGGCATGTGGGATCTTCTCAGACCAGGGCTCAAACCCATGTCCCCTGCATTGGCAGGTGGATTCTCAACCACTGTGCCAGCAGGGAAGTCCCTACCATATCTTCTAAGGTCAGTTGTCTGTTGATAGTAACTTGTGTTGTTTCAGTGTCTTGGCTACTGTAAATAGTGCTGCTATCAACATAGAGGTGTAAGTATCCTTTCGGATTAGTGTTTTTGTTTTTTTCAGATTTATACCAAGTAGTGGAATTGCTGGATCATATGGTAGCTTTTAGTTTTTTAAGGAATCTCCAAACTTTTTTCCATAGTGGCTGGAATTCTTAAGTGCGTATTACAAGGTGAAAGAAACAAGTATGAAAATGGTACAAGATATATGATTCCAAAGATATGATATTATGTTAAAGACATATGTATAAGACAGTTAAAAAGTCAGTGGTAGCCCAGGGTGGCAGAGATGGGACAATGAATAGCTTAAGTCTAGAGAATTCTCAGGATAATTAAAATAATCTGTATAATACTATTGATATAATGATGGATTCTTATCATTATGCATTTGTCCAATCCCACAGAATGTACATCACTAAGGATGAACCATAAGGTAAACTATGGTCTTTGAACAAGTATGATGTATCAATGTAGATCCAGCGACGGTACAAATGTACCACTCTTTTGTGGGGTGTTGAGCATGAGGGGCCTATACCTGTGTGGGAGCAGGAAGCATATGAGAAATCTCTGTCATGTTTTCACTTTTGCTATGAACCTAAATGGCTTTTTAAACAATCACTTAAAATTTAAATATTTACATTGGTAAGTGGAGCATGAAACACTTATTGGCATATATTAAAAGATTCCAAAACTAAAAATAGAACTACTATATGACCCAGCGATTCCACTCCTGGGTGGATAACAAAAACAGCCCCAAAACACTAATTCAAAAAGATACATGCACCTCAGTGTTCATAGCAGCATTTTTTACAACTGCCAAGATATGGAAGCAAGCTAAGTGTTCATCAACAGATGAATGGATAAAGATGATGTGATATATATACACACAATGCCATCCTACTCAGCCATAAAAAAACATAAAATTTTTCCATTTTCAGCAACACGGGTGGAGTTGGAGGGCATTACGCTAAGTGACATAAGTCAGACTGAGAAAGGCAAGTACTGTGTGATATCACATATATGTGGAATCTAAAAAGTACAACAAATCAGTAAATATAACAAAACAAACTCACAGATATATAGAACAAACTAGTGGTTACCCCTGGGGTTCATAGAGGAGCAATATAGGGGTTGAGGAGTGGGAGGTACAAATATTGGCTGTGGGTGGGGATGTATTTTACAAAACAGGGAAATAGTCAATATTTTATAATAACTAAATGAAATGTAAACTTAAAATTGTATAAAAAATTTAAAAAAAGAATAAAATACAATTTTTAAATGATTCAGTATTCTCAAAGAATATTTGAAAAAGCAGATATGCTTTTCTCTAATTTTTATTTAATTAATGCACTTTAAAGATGTTAGAAAGTATAAAGTGGGGGTCAGGAGAACAAACTGACTCTACAATTCATAACACACACACTGTAAGCAAATTATTCTGATCTGTTGATTCATTTATAATGTGCTTTATTACTTAATATAGATCATGACTTTTTTTGTTAATCGTCAGATACGCATTCATGTCATTATTTTCAAAGGTTTCTGTCCATTCCCAACCCAAAATGTTAACCCACCCTCCATCACTGCCTTCGGTTTATTTTCAAACAAATCTGTGATGTAAACAACTTTGTGCTCTGCATCTTTTGGGGTATGGAGTCTCAGCTCACCTAAGGACAGGTGGTCATGCTCTGCCCCCAGGAAGTCCTGTGGGTCAAGTGGGCCCCGAGAGGAGAGGGGGCTAGAGGACCTGAGGACTAAGGGTACCTTTCAGTAGATTTCTATGGGTGACCCCTCACATCTCCCTAAACCCACCACATGATTTCCACCAACAGAGTAGCATCTACCCTAGGCAACAGCAAGGCCACACCCATTCCAGGAAGAGCTCAGTCCCTAGGAATCAGGCCCAGGGAACCTGCACTTCTGGAAGTTCTTATCCCAAACCTTCACGCTACACAATAGACTCAGGTGTGCTATGCCTAATATCTCTAGCTCAGTGCTGCTGAATACGGGTCTGAGGGAGTAACATCTGCTCCAACAAAAAGCTTGTTAAAGATGCCATTTCATGAGCCCCATGAGGAGGATCATAACTTAAAGTGGGGCCCTGATCTCCCTCAAATTTATATGCACTTTGAAGCTGCAGAAGAAATGTTTGCTACGTGGGTCCCATGCAGTTTCCCATTAGTACTACATGATGAGTATTTAGAAATAACATCATCTGTGCCCTCCCCACAGAGTCTGTCTATTGATCTGGGTGGGAGCATCCATGTTGTTTTAATTCCAGGTGATTCTAAGGTGAGGCCAGGTTTAAGCCTGAGGGCTGCTGGGTAATCAGTGAGAGTTGCTTCCAGTCTTTGGTCCTTCTTCCTTTGGGGAGGCATCGGTGTCTGCTCTACATGGGACTGGAAGGGGCGGGGAGCATAGTCCACTGACTCTGTGCTGTAGCAGAGTTTTTGGGTATCTGCGTGAGGGGAGAGTGTGTGTAGACAGGAAGGAAAAAGCTCACAGTTTGGTCTCCATTCAGGGGTCATTGTTCCTGAATCTCTCTTTTTCAAAATGTTGGCATTTCAGCATTTCGAGGTCCATTTGTCTGTGGCTGTAGTGGGAACAGGTGAAGGAGCTGTGCTGATGGTGCTGAAAGCATATTCTCAACATGCTGATGTGGTGCCTCAACATCATGTCCATGAGAAGACGACCAAAGCAGGAGGAAGATGAGGGAATGGCAGCTTCCCAGGGGAGTGTCCTGTCCTGGGCCAGAGGCTGTGTCTGCTTTTCCTCCTGAAATTTCATGGATTGTGAACCTACAAACCTTTAATTTTCTACTGATGTTCCTGCCTTGCAAAATTCTTTTCAACTACTTATTTTTTCCTTCTTATGATAGTCAAAGTCCACTCTTTAGGGTACCTCTCCCCTGTGATCCAGAGCCCCATTGTCTGCATCCATGCTCCCTACAGAGCATGGAGAATTCTCACTATGAATAAATGACATTCAACTACTGAAATTATTCTCTTTGTGAAAGATCAACATGGGAAGGCAGTAATAGCCGAAATGCCCTATGGCATAATTTCAGATGCTGGATATTAGTGAAGAAGGGAAAGTGGAATGATTAATGTACATCTGAATGCAACAGAAACGTCAGCTTATCACAGCAGGATTAAGAAAATGCTCTTTTAAGTGGGATGGCATTAGTGGCCCAGATAAGGTTCTGGGAGAAAAAATAATTAGGAGAGATGTGCTCTGTATATTGATAAGAAAGACTATTTAAATACAGTGTAACAGTCAGGGAACATGGGAGGTATATGTGGACTGAAATTTGCATAAAAATGACATTTTTTTCACGATAGTTTCAGATTTTGCTTTTCTTATATATTTTCACCTGGAATACCACAGTAGTGATAATGTGTCTTGTGAGCTTCAGTCACCTGATAATCATTTGTCCCATTACACCTGCCGTTCACTGGTTCAGGTGCTTTCTGCAAGATTCCTCCACTATGAAGTTCATATATTTTATCTTTAGTAAATGTCTGGTGTGATTCACTGAGAAAATGTGCATAAACCATTAAGGTAAATCTGGAAAACCCCATTTCTTCTTCTTCTTTCTTTTTTTTTGCTTGTAGTTTTCTTTGGAAAATGAACATTGTCATCTTTGTTTATTAAAGATACTGGCTTTTCAAGTGGAGGTTGCACTTGGTCAAGCCTTGTTCTTGTAAGTTTCCATTATACTCCATACTAATGTAACAGACATACTCTTCTTTATCACTTCTTTGTATTTTCAAAAACGTTTACAAAAATCTCATTATTAATGTATGCTCATTTGTGTTTAATTTATGAAACAAAGCTCAACTCAAATGATAAATAATTTTTCAAAGAAGTCAGAGATTAAGAACCAGTAGCTCTAACTTATTTTATATCACTGTGGGTATGTCTCCCCTAGTGTATTTATAATATACAAAGTGTATCACCCACAAATAGATTTATATGATTTACCCAATTAAAAATGATTCATATTAATTCTTCTTTAAAAGTTTCGTAGAATTCACCAGTGAAGCCATCTAGTCATGGTATTTTTTTGTTAGAAAGTTTTTGAGAACTGATTCAATCTCCTTAATAGTAATTTGGTCTGTTTAGATTGTTACATTTCTTCATGATTCAGTCTTTTTATTGATTTTTTAAAATAAATTAATTTATTTGTTTTTATCTTTGGCTGTGTTGGGTCGGCGTTGCTGCACACGGGTTTTCTCTGGTTGCCGTGAGTGGGGGCTACTCTTTGTTGCGGTGCGCGGGCTTCTCATTGCGGTGGCTTCTCTTGTTGCAGAGCACGGGCTCTAGGCATGCGGGCTTCAGTAGTTGTGGCATGTGGGCTCATTAGTTGTGGCTTGCGGGCTCTTGAGCACAGGCTCAATAGTTCGGCGCACGGGCTTAGTTGCTCTGCAGCATGTGTGATCTTCCTGGGCCAGGGATCCAACCCGTGTCCCTTGCATTGGCAGGCAGATTCTTAACTACTGTGCCATCAGGGAAGCCCGTGGTCTTTTTATTTAGTTTTTTCCTTTGGCCCATTGATTATTTAGGATCATGTTGTTTAATTTCCACATATTTGTAAATTTTCCAGAGTCTCTCCTGTTCGTTTCTGGTTTCTTACCATTATGGTTGAAAAAATACTTAGTATGATGTCAGTCTTCTTAAATTTGTGAAGACTTGTTTAGTGACCCATCACATGATCTGTCCTGGAGAATGTTCAATGTTCACTTGAGAAGAATATGTATTCTGCAGCTGTTGGATGGACTGTTCTGTTTTGGTCTGTTCAGTCCATTTGGTCTAATGTACAGCTCAGGTTCAGTACTTCCTTATTGATTTTCTTTTTGGATGACCTATTCACTGTTGAAAGTTGGGTATTAAAGATCCGTACACTTTTTTTTTTTTTAGTATTGTCTATTTGTCTCTTCAAATCTGTTAGTGTTTGCTTAATATATTAAGATCCTCCACTGTTGGGTGCATATTTATTTATGATTTTTGTCTTGATAAATTGAAAACATTATCATTATATAATGCCCTTATTTTTTTTTCCTTGTTGCAGCTTTAGGCTTAAAGTCTATTTTGTCTGGTATAACTCTACCTACCACTGCTTTCTTTTGGTTTCCACTTGTATGGAATATCTTGTACCAGAGCTTCAATTTGAGCTTATTTGTGTTTTTAACTCTGAAGTGAGTCTCTGACAGCTAGCATATAGTTCGATCTTGTATTTTTATCTGTCTAGCCACTCTATGACTTTGGACTAAAGAATTTAATACATTTATGTTTACAGTAATTATTGACAGTTAAGGACTTTCCGATGCCATCTTATTGTTTTCTGGATTTTTTTGTTGTTTCTTCCTCTGTTGCTGCCTTTCTTTGTGAATAGTGATATTCTGTAGTGGTCTGTTATGATTCCCATCTCTTTATGTTTTCTGAATCTACTGTAAGATTTTTGCTCTGTGGTTCCATGAGGCATACAGAAAACATCTTACAGATATAAGTGTATTTTATGTTGATAATATAATTCCATGACACAAATGCAAAACTCTGCTTTTACTCCCCTCCATGAATTTTTGTATATGGTGTTACAGCTTACCTCTTTGTATATTGTTTACACATTAAAATTATTATAGCTGCAGTTATTTTAATAATCACATACTTTAACCTTTATACTAAAGTTAATCGGTTAACACACCACCATATCACATTATTAAAAGTATTCTTACCTTAACTATATACATATGTTTACAAGTCTTGCGTATTCTCGTATGTTTTCATGGTACTATTTAGTTTACTTTTATTGTAGCTTGAGGAACTCTTTTAGAATTTTTTAAAGACAGAAATAGTGATTATGAACTCAGCTTTTTTGGGAAAGTTTTTAATCTCTTTATTTAAGAAGGACAATTATGATGGAGAGGATATTCTTTGTTGGCAGTTTTTTTTTTTTCATTGGGTAATTTGAATGTATTATCCCACTCTCTCCTAGCCTGTGAGGTTTCTGCTGAGAAATCAACTGATAACCTTATGAGGTTTCTCCTCTAAGTTATAAGCTTCTCTCCACTTGGTGCTTTTCAGATTCTTTGCTTTTGATGGTTGACAGTTTTACTATAATGTGTTTTGGGGAATGTTTTTCTTTAATTTTTTTTTATTTTGGTGCCCTGTGAGCTTCATGAACTTGGATATCCAAATCTCTCCCCTGATTACAAAAGTTCTCTGCAACTATTTCTTTAAATAAGCCTTCTCTCTCTATCTTTTCCTTATAAGACTCCATAATTCACAGAAGTTTTCTTTTGATGGTATCCGATAGATCACAAAATCCTTCTTCACTCTTTTTTTCGGTGTTCTCCTCTGAGTGGATATTTTCAACTTACTGTCTTCTAACTTACAGAAAATTTATTCTGCTTGATCTGTTTGTATATTGATTATGCTTATTGCATTTCTTTTTTCTTATACTTAACATAAAATATTACTTGAATTTAATGGTGCTTTGATACATTTAAGTGTTATGCTTTGCCACTGTAGCAGTAGCTATCACCTCTGTCATGTCACATAATTATTATTTCTTTATTGTGGTTAGAAAAATTAAGATCTAGTCTCTTAGCAAGTTTGATGATTATAATACAATACCATGGTCTGTATTGACTATCGTGTGCATCAGATCTTTAGGAATTATTTACTATTAGTTAAAAGTTTGTATCCTTAAACAACATCTCTCCTATTCCCCACATGCCAGCCCCTGGTGACCAACATTGTATTCTTTATTTTTATAAGTTTGGCTTCTTTTTATTTCCATATATAAAGGATATCACATAGTATTTGTCTTTTTCTTTATGACTTATATCAGCATAATTACCCAAGGTACATCAGTGTTAAAAATGGTAGAATTTCTTTCTTTCTAATGGCTAAATAATATCCACTGTATGTATGTAAATATAGGTAAGTATATAGAGATAGATATAATATCTTTCTTATCCCTTCATCTTTTGATAGGAACTTAGGTTGATTCCATATATTGGTTATTGTGGATAATGCTGCAAGAAATATGGGAGTGCATATTTCTTTTCAAGTTAGTGCTTTTATTTTTTTTTTTTTTGGATAAATACCCAGAAGTGGAATTGCTGGATTGTGTAACAGGGCTATTTTTAACTTTTCTGAGCAAGCTTCATATTGTTTTCCATAGTTGCTGCAAAATTATATCCCCACTAACAGTTCACAAGTGTTCCCTTTCGTCAACATCATCACCAACACTTATTTTCTCGTCTTTTTGATGATAGCCATTCTAACAGGTGTGAGATAATATCTCATTGTGGTTTTTATGGGCACTGTACTGATGATTAGTCATGTTGAGTACATTTTTGTATACTTATTGGCCATCTATATGTCCTTTTTAGAAAAATGTTTCCTTTGCCCATTCATACATTGGATTGTTTGATTTCTTGTGGCATTTTATGAGGTTTTTTTAAATGTATTTTGATTACATGCCCCTTATTTTTTTCCCATTTGATAGGTTTACTTTTCATTTTGTTGATTGTCTATATTGTTGTACAGTAGCTTTTTTTTTAAGCTTTATTTATTATTCATTCATGTATTTTATTTATTTATTTTTTGGCTGCATTGGGTTTTAGTTGCGGCATGCGGGCTCTTTGTTGCTGTGTGCGGGTTCCTCCCTAGCTGTGGTGTGTGGGTTTTTTTTTTTCTTCTCTCTCTCTAGTTGTGGTGCGCAGGCTCCAGGGCGCGTGGGCTCTATAGTTTGCAGCATGCAGGCTCTCTAATTGAGGCGGGCAAGCTGAGTAGTTGTGACGCACGGGATTAGTTTCCCTGCGGCATGTGGGATCTCAGTTCCCCGACCAGGGTTCAAACCCACGTCACCTGCATTGTAAGGCAGATTCTTTACCACTGGACCCCCAGGGAAGTCCCTAGAAGATTTTAAGTTTGATTTCTTCTTGGTTGCAGATTTCTGCTTTTGTTGTTTGTGCTGTTAGCGTCATATTAAAAAAAATAATCATCAGAACCAATGTGGAAGAGTTTTTTATGCTTTCTTTTAAGACTTTTATGGTATCAGTCCTTAGGTTCAAGTCTTTGATCCATCTTGAGTTAATTCTTGTGACTGACCTAAGATAGGGGTTCAAATTTCTGTTTTGCTTGTGCTTCTCCAGATGTTCTAACCCCATTTATTGAAAACACTATTATTTCCCTATGGTTGCTCTTGGCTACCTTGTCAAAAATTAGTTAACCTTAAATGTAGGGGTTTAATTCTGGGCTCTCTGTTCTGTCGCATTGGTCTGGGTGTCTATTTTGATGCCAGCACTTTACTGTTTTAATTAATATAGATTGTAGTATAGTTTGAAATTAGGAACTGTGATGCTTCAGGTGTTGTTCTTCTTTCTCAGGACTGTACTGGCTATTCAGATTTTCTCTGGTTCCATAGAAAGTTTAAAATTGAATTTTTTATTTCTGTGGAGAATGTCATTGGATTTTTGAGAGAGATTGTTAGAATCTACAGATGGTGTTAAGGACTTTTAATCTTAGAAATTCCTCCAATCTATAAACATAGGATATCTTTCCATTTTTTAGTGACTCCAGTTTATTTTATCAGTGTCTTGCAGTGTTCAATGTAGAGACTTTTCAACAACTTTGTCAAATTTATTTCTAGATATTTTATTATTTTTGATGCTATTGTAAATTAGATTGTTTATTTTTTCAGATGTTTTACTATCTGTGTATAGAAATACAACTGATGATGTATGTTGATTTTATATACTGCAATTTTACATACTTTCTTGATTAGTTACAACTTTTTCGTGAATTCCTTGGGATTTTTTACATACAAAATCATACCATCTTCAAATAATGATAATTTTAGTTCTCTCTTTCTGATTTGTATACCTTTCTTTGTCTTGCCTAATTGCTCCAGCTAACACTGCCTGTACTATATTGAATAAGAGTGATTAAGTGGGCATCACTGTCTTGTTCTTGATCTTAGAAAAATAGCTTTTACCTTTTTACCAACGAGTATGATGTTAGCTATGGGCTTATTACATATGGCCTTAATTATGTTGAGGTACATACCCCCCTATACTCAATCTCTTCAGAGTTTTTAATCATAAAAGAATAGCATTCTGTCCATTGCTTTTTCTGCATGTATTGAAACAATCATGTGTTTTTTATTTTTACTCTATTAATGTGATGTATCTCGCATATTCACTTGTGTATGTTGAAACATTCTTAAATCCCAGCGATAAATCCCACTTGGTCACAGTGTATTATCCTTTTAATGTATTGTTGAAGTTGATTTGCTAATATTTTGTTCAGAATTTTTACATCTGTGTTAATCAGTTTTATAGACCTGTAGTTCTCTTTCCTTTTCTTTCTTTTTTTTCTTTTTTGCGGTATGTGGGCCTCTCACTGTTGTGGCCTCTCCCATTGTGGAGCACAGGCTCCGGATGCACAGGCTCAGTGGCCATGGCTCACGGGCCCAGCTGCTCCGCGGCACGTGGGATCTTCCCGGACCGGGGCACGAACCCGTGTCCCCTGCATTGGCAGGCGGACTCTCAACCACTGTGCCACCACGGAAGCCCCTGTGTTGGGAGTTTTTTGATTACTGATTCAATCCCTTGTTATTGGTTTGTTTAGATTTTCTATTTCTTCCTGATTCAGTCTTGGTAGGTAGCGTGTTTCTAGGAGTTACCAGTTTCTTCTAGGATATCTAATTTGTTGGCATATATTTGTTCATAGTAGTCTCTCATGATCCTGTATTTCTGTCGTATCAGTGGTACTGTCTCCTCCTTCATTTCTGATTTTGTCTTCTCTCTTTTTTCCTAGTCTAGCTGAAAGTTTGTGAATTTTATGGTTTTGAAAATACAGCCTTTATTTTGTTCCTTTCTATTGATTTTCTTTTATCTATTTTATTTATTTCTACTCTAGTCTTTATTGCATCCCTCCCTCTGCTAACTTTGGGGTACATTTCTTCTGTTTCTAGTTCCTTGAAATGTACAGTTAGATTATTTAGGTGCTTTCTAATTTCTTGCCATATGCACTTATGGCTGTAAACTTTCCTCTCTGACTGCTTTTGCAGCATCCCATAGGTTTCGGTAGGTTGTGTTTCCATTTCCATTTGTTTTGAAGTTTTTTTTAAATTCACTTTTTAAAAATTTATTTATTTATTTTTGGCTGTGTTTGGTCTTTGTTGCTGCACAGGGGCTTTCTCTAGTTGTGGCGAGCAGGGGCTACTCTTGGCTGTGGTGTGCAGGCACTACTCTTCATTGCGGTGTGCTGGCTTCTTATTGCGGCGGCTTCTCTTGTTGTGGAGCACAGGCTCTAGGCGTGTGGACTTTAGTAGTTGTGGCACACAGGCTCAGTAGTTGTGGCCCGTGGGCTCTAGAGCACAGGCTCAGGGGTTGTGGCGCACGGGCTTAGCTGCTCCATGGCATGTGGGATCTTCCTGGACCAGGGCTCGAACCCATGTCTGCTGCATTGGCAGGTGCATTCTTAAGCACCGCACCACCAGGGAAGTCCTTTTAATTCACTTCTGATTTCTTTTTTGACCCACTGATTTTTCAGAAGTATACTGTTTAGTTTCCACATTTTTGTAGATTTTCCAGATAGACTCTTGTTGATTTCTAGTTCTATATCATTGTGTCCAGACAGTTGATATGATTTTGATCTCCTTAAATTTGCTAAGACGTATTTGTGTTTTATGATATGACCTATCCTGGAGTATGTTCCATGAGAACAAGTTGTTGAATGAAATGTCCTGTAAATGCCTGTTAAGTCCATTTGCTGTAATTATAGGTCAGATCTTGATTGTCAGGAAGTTGCAGTGGGGGATACGGGGGATGCTGTTCAAATGGTATAAAACTTTGATGAAAGATGAGTGAATTCTTGATCACTGAATACAGCCTGGTGAAACAGTCAGTTATGGAGTGTATTATACTTTAAAAAAAAAACTTAGATTTAATCAACAAATTATCAATAACATTCTGAAACATACCGTGCATTACAACAGAGTTCACCAGTTAAAGTATAATGTTAAAGCAAATCTTCTGCGGTGAAAAATTACTCCTTTTCCAAACTATCCTTGCACTCATATAACTTTTTTAATGCAATTGATTTTTTATATTTTTTATTGAAGTATAGTTAATATACTATATTCCTCCCCCACATCTTTCACCTTTGGTAACCATAAGTTTGTTTTCTTTATCTGTGAGTTGACTTCTGTTTTGTAAATAAGTTCATGTGTATCATTTTTTTTTAGGTTCCACATAACAGTGGTATCATACAGTATTTGTCTTTCTCTGTCTGACTTACTTCACTTAGTATGATTATTTCTAGGTCCATTCATGTTGCTGCAAATGGCATTATTTCATCTCTTTTATGTCTGAGTAGTGTTCCATTGTATATATATACCACATCTTCTCTGTCCATTCATCTGTCAATGGACATTCAGGTTGCTTCCATGCCTTGGCAATTGTAAATAGTGCTGCAGTGAACATTGGGGTGCATGTGTTTTTTTATTAATTAATATATTTTTAACATCTTTATTGGACTATAATTGCTTTACAATGTTGTCTTAGTTTCTGCTGTATAACAGGGTGAATCAGCTATACTTATACACATATCCCCATATCCCCTCCCTCTTGCGTCTCCCTCCCACCCTCCATATCCCACCCATCTAGGTGGTCACAAACCACCAAGGTGATCTCCCTGTGCTATGAAGCTGCTTCCCACTAGCTACCTATTTAACATTTGGTAGTGTATATATGTCAATGCTACCCTCTCACTTCATCTCAGCTTAGCCTTCCCCCTTCCTGTGTGCTCAAGCCCATTCTCTCCATCTGCGTCTTTATTCCCGTCCTGCCCCTAGGTTCATCAGAATTATTATTATTATTTTTAGATTCCATATATATGTGTTAGCATACGGTATTTGTTTTTCTCTTTCTAACTTACTTCACTCTGTAGGACAGACTCTAGGTCCATCCACCTCACTACAAACAACTCAGTTTCGTTTCTTTGTATGGCTGAGTAATAGCCCATTGTATATATGTGCAACATCTTCTTTATCCATTCATCTGTCAGTGGACACTTAGGTTGCTTTCATGTCCTAGCTATGGTAAATAGTGTTGCAATGAACATTGTGGTACATGACTCTTTTTGAATTATGGTTTTCTCAGTGTATATGCCCAGTAGTGGTGTTGCTGGGTCATATAGTGGTTCTATTTTTAGTTTTTAAGGAACCTCCATACTGTTCTCCATAGTGGCTATATCAATTTACATTCCCACCAACAGTGCAAAAGGGTTCCTTTTTCTCCACACCCTTTCTATCATTTATTGTTTGTAGATTTTTTGATGATGGCCATTCTGACCAGTGTGAGATGATACTTCATTGTAGTTTTGATTTGCATTTCTCTAATGATTAATGATGTTGAGCATCCTTTCATGTGTTGGTTGGCAATCTGTGTATCTTCTTTAGGGAAATGTATATTTAGGTCTTCTGCCCATTTTTGGATTGGGTTGTTTGTCTTTGTGATGTGGAGCTGCATGAGCTGCCTGTATATTTTGGAAATTAATCCTTTGTCAGTTCCTTCATTTGAAAATACTTTCTCCCATTCTGAGGGTTGTCTTTTCATCTTGTTTATGGTTTCCTTTGCTGTGCAAAAGCTTTTAAGTTTCATTAGGTCCCATTTGTTTATTTTTTGTTTTATTTCCATTTCTCTTGGAGGTGGGTGAAAAAGGATCTTGTGATTTATGTCATAGAGTGTTCTGCCTATGTTTTCCTCTAAGAGTTTGATAGTGTCTGGCCTTATATTTAAGTCTTTAATCCATTTTGTGTTTATTTTTGTGAGTGGTGTTAGGGAGTGTTCTAATTTCATTCTTTTACATGTAGCTGTCCATTTTCCCCAGCACCACTTATTGAAGAGGCTGTCTTTTCTCCTTTGTATATTCTTGCCTCCTTTATCAAACATAAGGTGACCATATGTGCGTGGGTTTATCTCTGGGCTTCCTATCCTGTTCCATTGATCTATATTTCTGTTTTTGTGCCAGTACCATACTGTATTGATTACAAAAGCTTTGTAGTATAGTCTGAAGACACGGAGCCTGATTCCTCCAGCTCCAGTTTTCTTCCTCAAGATTGCTTTCGCTATTTGGGGTCTTTTGTGTTTCCACACAAATTGTGAAATTTTTTGTTCTAGTTCTGTGGAAAATGCCATTGGTAGTTTGATAGGGATTGCACTGAATCTGTAGATTGCTTTGGGTAGTACAGTCATTTTCACAATGTTGATTCTTCTAATCCAACAACATGGTATATCTCTCCATATGTCTGTATCATCTTTAATTTCTTTCATCAGTGTCTTATAGTTTTCTGACTACAGGTCTTTTGTCTCCTTAGGTAGGTTTATTCCTAGGTATTTTATTCTTTTTGTTGCAGTGGTAAATGGGAGTGTTTCCTTAACTTCTATTTCAGATTTTTCATCATTAGTGTAAAGGAATGTAAGAGATTTCTGTGCATTAATTTAGTATCCTGGTACTTTACCAAATTCATTGATTAGCTCTAGTAATTTTCTGGTGGCATCTTTAGGATTCTCTATGTATAGTGTCATGTCATCTGCAGATAGTGACAATTTTACTTCTTCTTTTCTGATTTGGATTCCTTTTCTTTCTTTTTTGTCTATGACTGCTGTGGCTAAAGCTTCCAAAATTATGTTGAATAATAGTGGTGAGAGTGGACAACCTTGTCTTGTTGCTGATGTTAGAGGAAATGGATTCAGTGTTTCACCATTGAGAATGATGTTGGCTGTGGGTTTGTCGTATATGGCCTTTATTATGTTGAGGTAAGTTCCCTCTATGCCTACTTTCTAGAGAGTATTTATCATAAATGGGGTGTTGAATTTTGTCAAAATGTTTTTCTGCATCTATTGAGATTATAATATGGTTTTTATCCTTTACTTTGTTTATATGGTGTATCACATTGATTAATTTGCATATATTGAAGAATCCTTGCATTCCTGGGATAAACCTCACTTGGTCATGGTGTATGATCCTTTTAATATGCTGTTGGATTCTGTTTGCTAGTATTTTGTTGAGGAATTTTGCATCTATGTTTATCAGTGATACTGGTTTGTAGTTTTCTTTTTTTGTGACTTCTTTGTCTGGTTTTGGTATCAGGATGATGGTGGCCTCATAGAATGAGTTTGGGAGTGTTCCTCCTCTGCAATATTTTGGAAGAGTTTGAGAAGGATAGGTGTTACCTCTTCTCTAAATGTTTCGTAGAATTTGCCTGTGAAGCCATCTGTTCCTGGGCCTTTGTTTGTTAGAAGATTTTAAGTCACAGTTTCAATTTCAGTGTTTGTGATTGGTCTGTTTATATTTTCTATTTCTTCCTGGTTCAGTCTCAGAGGGTTGTGCTTTTCTAAGAATTTTTCCATTTCTTCCAGGTCGTCCATTATATTGGCGTATAGTTGCTTGTAGTAATCTCTCATGATCCTTTGTATTTCTGCATTGTCAGTTGTTACTTCTTTTCATTTCTAATTCTATTGATTTGAGTCTTCTCCCTTTTTTTCTTGATGAGTCTGGCTAATGGTTTATCAATTTTGTTTATCTTCTCAAAGAACCAGCTTTTAATTTTATTGCTCTTTGCTATCATTTCCCTCTTTTTTATTTTTTTCTGATCTGATCTTTATGGTTTCTTTCTTTCTGCTAACTTTGAGGGTTTTTGTTATTGTTCTTCTTCTTTCTCTAATTGCTTTAGGTGTAAGTTTAGGTTGTTTATTTGCTTGTTTCTCTCTCTCTTTTTTTTGTGGTATGCGGGCCTCTCCCATTGTGGAGCACAGGCTCCACACGCACAGGCTCAGTGGCCATGGCTCACAGGCCTAGCCGCTCAGCGGCACGTGGGATCCTCCCGGACCGGGGCACGAACCTGTGTCCCCTGCATTGGCAGGTGGACTCTCAACCACTGCACCACCGGGGAAGCCCTAACTTGTTTCTTGAGGTAGGATTGTATTGCTATAAACTTCCTTCTCAGAACTGCTTTTGCTGCATCCCATAGGTTTGGGCTGTCGTGTTTTCATTTTATTTTGCTTCTAGGTATTTTTTGATTTCCTCTTTGATTTCTTCAGTGATTTCTTGAATAGTTTAGCCTCTATGTGTATGTATTTTTTACATATTTTTCCCTGCAATTGATATCTAGTCTCATAGCATTGTGGTCGGAAAAGATACTTGATACAATTTCAATTTTCTTAAATTTACCAAGGCTTGATATGTGACCCAAGATATGATCTATCCTGGACAATGTTCCATGAGCACTTGAGATGAAAGTGTATTGTGTTGTTTTTGGATGGAATGTCCTATAAATATCAATTAAGTCCATCTTGTTTAATGTATCATTTAAAGCTTGTGTTTTTTAATTTATTTTCATTTTGGTTGATCTGTCCATTGGTGAAAGTGGGGTGTTAAAGTCCCCTACTATTATTGTGTTACTGTCAATTTCCCCTTTTATGGCTGTTAGTATTTGCCTTATGTATTGAGGGGCTCCTATGTTGGGTGAATAAATGTTTACAGTTGTTACATCTTCTAGGATTGGTCCCTTGATCCTTATGTAGTGTTCTTCTTTGTCTCTTGTAATAGTCTTTATTTTAAAGTCTATTCTGTCTTATATGAGAATTACTACTCCAGCTTTCTTTTGATTTCCATTTGCATGGAATATCTTTTTCCATGCCCTCTCTTTCAGTTTGTTGTGTCCCTAGGTCTGAAGTGGGACTCTTGTAGACAGCATATATACTGGTCTTGTTTTTGTAGCCATTCAGCCAGTCTCTGTCTTTTGGTTGGAGCTTTAACCCATTTACATTTAAGGTAATTATCAATATGTATGTTCCTACCATTTTCTTAATTGTTTTGGGTTTGTTTCTGTAGGTCTTTTCCTTCTCTTGTGTTTCCTGCCTAGAGAAGTTCCTTTAGTATTTGTTGTAAAGCTGGTTTGGTGGTGCTGAATTCTCTTAGCTTTTGCCTGTGTGTAAAGGTTTTAATTTCTCCGTCAAATCTGAAAGAGATCCTTGCTGGGTACAGTAATCTTGGTTGTAGGTTTTTCCCTTTCATCACTTTAAATATGTCCTGCCCCTCCATTCTGGCTTGCAGAGTTGCTGCTGACAGATCAGCTGTTAACCTTATGGGGATTCCCTTGTATGTTATTTGTTGTTTTTCCCTTGCTGCTTTTAATAATTTTTCTTTTTAGTTAATGTTTGATAGTTTAATTTGCGTTTTGGTGTGTTTCTCCTTAGATTTATCCTGTATGGGACTCTGAGCTTCCTGGACTTGATTGACTATTTCCTTTCCCACATTAGGGAAGTTTTCAACAATAATCTCTTCAAATATTTTCTCATTCCCTTTCTTTTTCTCTTCTTCTGGGACCCCTATAATTCGAATGTTGGTGCGTTTAATGTTGTCCCAGAGGTTTCTGAGAATGTCCTTCATTCTTTTTTCTTTATTCTGCTCCATGGTAGTTATTTCCACTACTTTACCTTCCAGGTCACTTATCCGTTCTTCTGCCTCAGTTATTCTGTTATTGGTCCCTTCTAGAGAATTTTTAATTTCACTTATTGTGTTGTTCATCATTGTTTGTTTGCTCTTTAGTTCTTCTAGGTCCTTGTTAAAGGTTTCTTGTATTTTCTCCCTTCATTGTAGTTTTGATTTACACTTCTCTAATAATTAGTAATTTGAGCATCTTTTCATGTGCCTGTTGGCCATCTGTATGTCTTCTTGGGAAAAATGTCTATTTAGATCTTCTGCATTTTTTTCATTGTGTTTTTTTATATTGAGCTGCATGAGCTGTTTGTATATTTTAGAGTTTAATCCATTTGTTTATTTTGGATGGATGTCCCATTGGTTTATTTTTGTTTGTATCATCATTACTCTAGGAGGTGGATCCAAAAAGATTTTGCTGCAATTATGTCAAAGTGTCTTCTGCCTATGTTTTTCTCTAGGAGTTTTATAGTATCCACTCTTACATTTAGGTCTTTAATTCATTTTAAAATTATTTTTGTGTATGATGTTAAAGAATGTTCTAATTTCATTCTTTTACATGTAGCTGTACAGTTTTCCCAGCACCACTTACTGAAGAGGCTGTCTTTTCTCCATTGTATATTCTTGCCTCTGTTGTCATAGATTAATTGACCATAGGTGATTGGGTTTACTTCTGGGCTTTCTTTCCTGCTCCATTGATCTATATTTCTGTTTTGTGCCAGTACCCTGTTGTTTTCAGGACTGTAACTTTGTAGTATGGCCTGAAGTCAGGAAGTCTGATACCTCCAGCTCCGTTTTTCTTTCTTAAGGTTAGTGTGGCTACTAGGGGTCTTTGTGTTTTCATACAAACTTAAATTTTTTTATTCTAGTTGTGTGAAATATGCCATTGGTCATTTGATAGGGATTGCATTTAATCTGTGGATTGTCTTGCGTTATATTATCATTTTAACAATATTGATTCTTCCAGTCCAAGAACATAGTGTATCATTCCATCTGTTAGTGTCATTTTTAATTTCTTTAATCAGCATCTTATGGTGTTCCTAGTATGGTTCCTTTGTCTCCTCAGGTAGGTTTGTTCCTAGGTATTTATTTCTTTTGATGTGTTGGTAAATAAGATTGTTTCCTTCATTTTTCTTTCTGATCATTCATTGTGCCTTAAGGCTCCAGTTACCCCCTCTACTCCCAGTCCAGCCACACACACAGGGACCTTGCCACCTGGCTTCCAGTCAAAACCTTGTAAAGATCTGTGAAAAATCTGGACTGCAGAGGTGGTCCCTGGGGCCTCCAGCTTAAGAAGTGCTGCCCCAGGGGTTCCAGAAATTGAGAAAGGAAAAGTGAATGGGGTAGTGGGGTGGCATAGAGAAGGGTGAGTGCCCTGGGAGATTTTGAGAGAAATACCCTCCATCCAAAACCCCTGTCCCTGCAGCTGACCCAACAGTGCCATGGGATTTCAGTGTCTTTTGTGAGGTGATGGCTCTGCTTCTTTACTCCTGTGCTCAAAACTGTGCCAAATGAAATCCTCACCTCTTGCTGATTTCCAATGCCTTTATATGCATGTGTGTGTGTGTTTATTTGTTTATTCATCATTCATTCAGTCTCTCTTTTTCTTATTCTTGCTAACAGTTTGTCAATTTTGTTTATCTTTTCAAAAAGAAACTCCAATATTATTTATCCTTGTATTGTTTTTGTAGTCTCTATTTATTTTTAATTTTTTTTGGAGTATAGTTGATGTACAATGTGTGTTCTGTAAAGTGAATCAGTTATATGTATGTTCACTCTTTTTTAGATTTTTTCCCATATAGATCACTACAGAGTATTGAGTAGAGTTCCCTGTGCTAGACAGTAGGCCCTTTTATTACTTTTATAACTGCTCTAATCCTTATTATTTATTTCATTCTGCAAATACTGGGCTTAGTTTGTTCTTTTCCTAGTTCCTTTCATTGTAAAGTTAGGTTCTTTGAGGTTTTTTTCAGAGACAAAAGGTTTTATTACCTATGGCACAGCAAGCATGAGCATAATATTGTATTGGTTCTCCTTCCCTATACCCCAGTTCCCACTGGGATGACAGAGAGGGATCCAGTTGAGTGCTATGCATGCACTCGGTTGTGTTACACTGAGGAATCCTGAGTTTGAGGACTCCACTGCTTTTAAAATGAGAGGTTAGCAGGTTCCTGTGTGTCTGAGGGAGAGACATTAGCTCATTCTTCAAGGCTGTTCATTACAAACACACTCCCAAGAAATGGCTCAGGGGAAATTCTGTCAGGGCATTCTCTCTTTTTCTTTCTTTCTTTCTTTTTTTTAATTGAAGAATAATTGACATAATATTACATTAGTTTCATATGTGGAACAATGATTTAGGATTTAAGTATATTACAAAACGATCACCTGATGAGGCTAGTAACCATCTGTCCCCATCCACAGTTACTGCAATATCATGAACCATATTCTTTATTCTGTATATTAAATTCTTGCAATTTTTATCATATAACTGAAATTTTGTACTTCTTACACCCCTTCACCTGCCTTGTCCAAGACCCACTCACCTCCCCTTTTGCAACCACCAGTTTGTTCACTGTGTCTGTAAAACTGCTTTTGTTGTGTTTGTTTTGTTTTTAGATTACACATATGAGTGAGATCATGTGGTATTTGTCTTTCTCTGTGTGACTGACTTCACTGAGCATAATACTCTCTAGGTCCATCCATGTTGTCAAAAATGGCAAGATTTTATCTTTTTATGGCTAATATATAACTGTATATGTACATTTGTATACACATATATACGTGTATGTATCTGAATATATATCTACATATGTATAGATACATGTATATATGTGTATATTCATATGTATGTGTATACATGTATGTGTGTATATATATATATATATAAAAAACACTTTTTTATCCATTTGTCTATCATTGAACATTTAGGTTTCTATCATATATCGGCTATTGTAAGTTATGTTGCAATAAACACGGGTGCATGTATCTCTTTAAATTAGTTTTTTGCTTTGTTTTATTTTCTTTGGATAAATAGCCAAAAGTGGAATTGGTAACTCATATGTAGTTTTATGTTTTTGTTTTCAGAACCCTTCGTAATGTTTTCAATAGTGGCTGCACTGATATACATTCTTGGCAACAGTGCAGGTGAGTGCTCTTTTCTCCACATCCTCAGCAACACTAATTAATTGTTGTCATTTTGATGATAGCCATTCTAACACGTTTAAGGTGATCTCTTTTTGTGGTTTTGATTTGCATTTCCCTCCTGATGATTAGTGATGTTGAGCATGTTTCCATGTGCCTTATAGCCATCTTTTTTTTTCTTTTTTTTGGCAAAATGTATATTCAGTTCCTCTACCCAATTGTTTTTTTGTTTTGTTTATTTTTTAAAAGTATAGTTTATTTACAATATTATAACAGTTTCAGGTGATCTGGGAGTTTTTACAAATTACACTTGATTAAATGTTTTTACAAGAGAATGGCAATAATTCCCTGTCCTATACAATATATCTTTGTTGCTTATCTATTTTATACATAGTAGTTTGTACCTCTTAATCCTATATGCCTAATTTGCCCCTTCCCACTTACCTGTCCCCACTGGTAACCACTAGTTTGTTTATAGGTCTGTGAGTCTGTTTCTGTTTTGCATATACATTCATTTGTATTATTGTTAGATTCCACATATAAATAATATCACAGAGTATTTGTCTCTCTCTGACTTACTTCATTAAGCATAATATTCTTGAGGTCCATCCACGATGCTGCAAATGGCAGAATTTCATTCTTTTTATGGCTGTGTAATATTCCACTGTACATATATACCATATCTTATTTATCCATTTGTCTGTTCATGGGCATTTCGGTTGCTTTCATATCTTGGCCATTGTGAATAGTGCTGCTATGCACATTGGGGCTTAACATATTTTTTGAGTTAGTGTTTTCATTTTTTTCCTAGATAGGTACCCAGGAGTGTTATTGAGGAATCATATGGTAGTTGTATTTTTAGTTTTTTGAGAAAGCTCCATCCTATTTTCCATATTGCCTGCAACAATTTACAGTCCTACCCACAGTATACAAGGGTTCACTTTTCTCCACAGCCTCTCAAAAATTTGGTATTTGTAGACATTTTGATGAGAGCTATTTTGATATCTCTTTTTGATATCTCATGGTTGTTTTGAATTGAAATTCTCTAATAATTAGTGATGTGGGGCACTTTTTCATCTGCCTTTTAGCCATCTGTATCTTCTTTGGAAAGATGTCTGTTCATGTCTTCTGACCATTATTGATTGTGTTTGTTCATTTTTTATGTATGTGTTATTGAGTTGTATGAACCATTTATATATTTTGGATATTAACCTTTTGTCAGTCAGACCATTTGCAAATATTTTCTTACACTTTGCACTTTGAATTTTGATTTTGTTGATGGTTTTCATGGCTGTGCAAAAGCTCTTAAGTTTTATTTAGCTTCCATTTGTTTATTTTTGCTTTTATTTCTTTTGCCTTAGAGGCCAGATCCCAAAACAATATTGCTACAATTTATGTCAAAGAGTGTTCTGCCTATGTTTTCTCCTACAAGTTTTATGGCTTGGTGTATTACCTTTACATCCTTAATCCATTTTGAATTTTGTGTCTGTTTGAGGAAATGTTCTAAAATCATTGTTGTACATGTAGCCCTCCAGTTTTCACACCACTTATTGAAGAGACTGTCTTTTCTCCATTGTATATTCTTGCATCCTCGGTGGTAGATATTTTCACCATGAGTGTGTGGGTTCCTTTCTGAGCTCTCTGTTCTATTCCCTTGATCTATGTGTCTTTTTTTGTGATTATTGTAGCTTTGTACTCAGGGAGCATGCTATCTCCAGCTTTGGTCTTTTTTTCTCAGGATTGCTTTGGCAGTGTGGGTATTTTGTGGTTCTATATTTATTTGGGGATTATTTGTTCTGTTTGTGAACAATGTCATGGGTATTTTGATAGGGACTGCTTTAAATCTGCAGGTTGCTTTGAGTAATAAGCCTATTTTAAAAAGATTAATTCTTCTGATCCAAGAGCATGGGATATCTTTTCACTTATTTGTGTCATCTTCAATTTCCTTCATCAATGTCTTATAATTTTTAATATAAAAATCTTTCACCTCTGTGGTAAATTTATTCCCAGGTATTTTATTATTTTTGGTACAATTGTAAATTTTTTTCTTAATTTCTCTGATAGTTTGTTATTAGAGCAGAGAAAAACTGTATATTAATTGTGTATACTTCAATGAAAATAAAAACAAAAATTAACAAATGGGACCTAATTAAACTTAAAAGCTTTTTTACACAGCAAAGGAAACCATAAACAAGACGAAAACACAACACTCACAATGGGAGAAAATATTTGCAAATGAAGCAACTGACAGAGGATTAATCTCCAAAATATACAAACAGCTCATGTAGCTCAATATCAAAAAAGACAAACAACCCAATCAAAAACTGGGTGGAAGACCTAAATAGGCGTTTCTCCAAAAAAGACATACAGATGGCCAACAGGCACATGAAAAGATGCTCAACACCATTAATTATTAGGGAAATGCAAATCAAAACTATAATGAGGTAAATATTCACTGTGACACTATTTACAGTAGCCAGGACATGGAAGCAACCTAAATGTTCATCAACGGAGTAATGGATAAAGAAGATGTGGTATATATATACAACAGAATATTACTCAACTACAGAAAGGAACGAAATTGGGTTATTTGTAGAGATGTGGATGGACCTAGAGTGTCATACAGAGTGAAGGAAGTCAGAAAGAGAAAAACAAATATATATTAACGCATATATATGGAATCTAGAAAAATGGTATAGATGATCTAATTTGCAAAACAAACAGAGACACAGATGTAGAGAACAAATGTATGGACACAAAGGGGGGAAAACGGGGATGGGAGAAATTGGAAGATTGGGATTGACAGATATACACTATTGATACTATGTATAAAATAGATAACCAATGAGAACCTACTGTATAGCACAGGGAAATCTACTCAGTGCTCTGTGGTGACCTAAATGGGAAGGAAACCCAGAAAAGAGGGGATATATGTATATGTATAGGTGCTTCACTTTGCTGTATAGTAGAAAGTAACACAACATTGTAAAGCAACTATACTCCAAAAAACTTAATAAGAAGAAAAAAATTGTGTATACTTCAAATTTACTGAGTTTATTTATGCTGATAGTTTGATGGTGAGATCTTTAGGGTTTTCTCTAAATATTATCATGTCATCTGCGAACAGTGACAGTTCTACTTCCTTTACAAGTTAGACCTATTTTTTATTTTAATTTTTGTCTTTTGGCTGTGGCTGGAACTATTCATCCTGTGTTGAATAAAAGTGGTGAGAGTAGGCATCCTTGTCTTGTTCCTCTTCTTAGAGGAGATGCTTTCAGCTTTTCACCATTACGTATGATATTAGGTCTGCTTTTGTCCTATATCCCCTTTATATTTATTTATTTATTCATTCATTCATTCATTCAGGCTGCACCGCACAGCATGGGGGACCCTAATTCCCTGACCAGGGATTGAACCCACACCTGCTGCAGTGGAATCGTGAATTCCCAACCACTGGACTGCCAGGGAAGTCCCTGTCCTTTATTATAAAAAGGTATGTTGCCTCTATACCCACCTTGTTGAGAGTTATCATAATTCAAATACTGAATTTTGCTGAATTTTGCCAAATCCTCTACTGGAGGTATGAAGTTGATCATATGATTTTATCCTTTGTTCTGCTAATCTGGATTGTCACTTAATTGATCTGCATAGACGGAATCATTCTGCATTACTCAGATGATCCATTTGATCATGGAGTATGGTTCTTTTAGTGTATTGTTGAATTCAGTTTACTAATATTTTGTTGAGGGTTTTTGCATCTATGTTCATCAGGGATATTGGTCTGTAATTTACCTTTTTTGATAGTGTGTTTTTCTGTTTTTCATATATGGGTGATGCTAGCCTCAGAAAATAAGTTTGGAAGCATTCCTTCATCAATTGTTTGGAATAGTTTGAGAAGGATAGATGTTAGCTGTCCTTTAAATGTTTGGTAGAATTTATTAGTAAAGCTACCTAGTCCTGGACATTTATTTATTGGGAGTTTTTTGATTATTGATTGATTTCATTTCTAGTAATTGATCTGTTTAGATTTTTTATTTATTGCTAACTCAATCGTGGAAGATTTATGTTTTTAGGAATTTATCCATTTCTTCTAGGTTGCCCCATTTGTTGGTGTATAATTGTTTGTTGTAATCTCTTAGGATACTTTGTATTTCTCTAGTGTCTGCTGTAACTTCATCTCTATCGTTTCTGATTTATTTGGGCCCTATCTTTTTAAAAAAAAACGTATTACTACAGTCTTTTATTCTTTACAGAAGATTAATAAGTGTTTGATCTACTACCCTTACTCTATGTATACTTTTTGCAGTGAGATTTTTACTTTTGTTTTCTTGTTACTATCAATAATTAGTGAGACTTCTTTTAAGCCTAAGTAAATTCCTTCAACATTGCTTATAAGGCTGTTTTATTAGTGATGAACTCTTTTAGCTTTTGCTAGTCTGGGAAACTCTTGATCTCTCCTTCAATTTTTTTTTTCCTTATTTATTTATTTTTGGCTGCGTTGGGTGTTCGTTGCTGCGCACGGGCTTTTCTCTAGTTTTGGCCAGCAGGGGCTACTTTTTGTTGTGGTGTGTGGGCTTCATTGCGGTGGCTTCTCTTGTTACAGAGCACGGGCTCTAGGTATGCGGGCTTCAATAGTTGTGGCTCGTGGGCTCAGTAGTTCTGGCTCACGGGCTCTAGACCACAGGCTCAGTAGTTGTGGCACACAGGCATAGTTGCTCTGTGGCATGTGGGATCTTCCTGGACCAGGGCTCGAACCCGTGTCCCCTGCATTGGCAGGCGGATTCTCAACCACTGTGCCACCAGGGAAGCCCTCTCCTTCAATTCTGAATCATAATCTTGCCAGTAGAGTATTCTTATTGTAGGCTTTTTCCTTTTAGCCCATTGAATATATCCTGTCGTTCCTTCCTAGTCTGCAAATTCTGCTGAAAAGTCAGCTGTCTTATGGGAATACCTTGAACATAACTAGATGCTTTTATTTCACTGCTTCTATGGTCTCTCTTTACCTTAAATTTTTGGCACTTTATAATATGTCTTGGTTTGGACCTGTTTGTCTTCATCTTGTTTGGGACTCTGTGTTTCCTGGACCTGGATGTATGTTTCCTTCCCTAGGTTAGGAAAGTTATCAGTTACTATATCCTCTAATAAGCTCCCTGCCCCTTTCTCTCTTCTCCTCTTTCTGGGACCCCTGTAATGCTCATGTGAATATTCTTGATGTTGTCTCAGAGGTCCCTTTACCTATAGTCTTACTTCTTTTTTCTATTCTTTTTTCTATTCATGCTATTAAGCTTGGGTGATTTTCACTACTCCGTTTTTCATTTCACTGATCTGTTCTTCTGTATCATATAACTTTGCTTCCCTCATATGTGTGTATGTCTGTGTGTGTGTGTGTGTGTTTTAATCTCATGTATTGTATTTTTCAGCTGTTTGGTTCTTTATGACATGTTATTACTCTTTGTTGAAATTCTCACTATGTCCATCTATTCTTCTCCTGACTTGGGTGAGCATCTTTATAATCATTACTGTGAACACTTTTTTTATTGGGTAGAATGCTTATCCCTGTTTTATTCAGTTCTTTTTCTGATGTCGTGTCTTGTTACTTCATTTGTAACATATGCCTCTATTTCCTCATGTTTCCTAATTCTCTGTGCATTTCTATTCATTAGGTTCAGGTTGTTACATTCCCGGGTCTCAGAGAAGTGGCCGTATATAGGAGATGACTCATAGGGCCCAGTAGCATATTGTCCTCTGGCCAGCAGAGCCACATACATGCTCCAGGGGTGTCCCCTGTGTGGGCTGCACACACCTTTCTCTTACAGCAGGACCAACTACTGTGGACAAGCTGGTAGGCGGTGTTGGACCCTGGCCTAAACGGCTGTGAGCCCCTGCAGTATGTGATTGCTGTGGGTGTGCTGGTAGCCAAGGAAGCCCTCTGTTATGGGTGGCTGTGTGCTGCTCCAGGTGCACAGGTGGACAGGGTAGGCCCCCAGTGTGTCTGGTTGTGAGGCCTTGTGGTGCAGGAGTGCTATGGGCATGTTGGTTGATGGGGCAGGCCCCTGATTCTAATCAGTTCCAGGGAAGACGCTAAAATGTTGCTTGCCAATGTCTCAATTCCTAGCGGGAATCTCAGCTGCCTCCTGCCTCTCCAAGAAGCTCTCTGAGATTAGCAAGTGGGTCTGACCCAGGTGTCTTTCACACTGTTGGCTCTGCATAGGGACTGAGAACGTGTGAGATTTGTGTGTGCCCTATGAGAGCAAAGTCTCAGTTTTCTTTAGCCTCCAGCTTTCCTGAAAGTAAGCCCTGCAGGTTTTCAAAGCCACACCTGCTGTGTTCTTTTCTTCCCAGTGCAGGAACCCTGGGCTGAGCAGCCTGATGCAGGGTTCAGACCCCTCCCTCCATGGGGAGGACCAATGCAATTGTGATATCTTCCAGCTGTGGGTCACTGTGCTCGAGGTGTGGGTTCCAATTAGACTGTGTTTCTAGTGCTCCTACCTGCCTTGTGGTTTCTCCTTCCTTATATCTTTAGTTGTGGAAATTTTCCCTGCTAGTCTTCAGGTCATTCTCAGAGATAATTTCCCTGTACATTGTTGTAATTTGGGTGTGTCCATGGCAGGAGGGCAGCTCAGTATCTTCCTACTCTATCATCTTGATCCCTTCTCAAGAATTTTTTTTAATATATGCATTTATCACTGTAAACAAAACTCTTTGAATTGCATTGTTTTTCCTGTATTCCATAAATTTAGGTACTTTGTGTTTTCAATTTTGTTTAAGATTTTTTAAAAATTTCCCTTTTGATTTATTCCTGTATGCATTGGCTATTCAGGAGCTTATTGTTGAATTTCTAAGTGTTCTTGAATTTTCAATTTTTCTTTTTAATATTGAATTTCAGTTTCATACCATTGTGGTTGGAAATGATACTTGATATGATTTCAGTATTCTTGGATTTTGAAGACTTGTTTTGTGGCTTAACATATAATCTACGCTAGGAAATCTTCTTTGTGTACTTAAGAAAAATGGAAATTTTACTGCTGTCGAGTGGAATGTACTGTATATGTCTGTTAGGTTCATTTGATATCAATTGTTATATGTTGAGAGGCTCCAATGTTGGATACATACATATTTATAATTGTGATAATTTCTTGATGAATGATAACCTTCTTTCCTTTGAGAGGTTTGACTTCAGGTTTTTTTCTGCCTGATAATAGACTAGTCAGGCAAGTATCATTTTCATGGAGTATCTTTTTTCCAATCATTCAATTTTATGCTATATATGGATTTAAAGTTAACATGAATCTCTTGTACACAGTATGTAACTGAACTTTCTTTAATCCATTCAGTCACCCTAGGGATTATTTAAATTGAAGTATAGTTGATTTATGATATTACATGAGTCTCAGTGCTACAACATATGGATTTAATATTTTCATAGAGCATGCTCCACTTAAAGTTATTACAAAATAGTGGCTATATTTCCCTGTGTTGTACTATATATCCTTGTTTATTTCATACATAGGAGTATTAGATTTAGAGAAAAACTACTGTCTTTCCCTCCCCACTTCACTCGCCCCACCAGTAACCACTAATTTGTTCTCTGTGAGTCTATTTCTATTTTGTTCTATACATTCCTTTCTTGCATTTTTTAGATTCCACAGAGAAGTGAGAACATAGGGTATTCCTCTTTCTCTAAGTTATTTAAGTAGGTATAAATATTGTAGGCCTATCCACTTTGTTGCAAGTGGCAGAATTTGATCCTTTTTAATGGCTGAGTAATAGTCTATTGTGTATACATACCACATCTTCTTTATCCACTCATCTGTTGATGGACATTTAGTTTGCTTCCATATGTTGGCAATTGTAAATAATGCTGCTATGAACATTGGGATGCATGTATCTTGTCAAATTGGTGTCTTCATTTTCTTTGGACATATACCAAGCAGTGGAATTGTTGGCTAATATGATAATTCTACTTTTAGCTTTTTTCAGGACCTCCATATTGTTTCCATAGTGCTTGTACCAATTTACAATCTCACCAACAGTGTACTAGGATTCCCTTCTCTCCATGTCAGGAACAACATTTCATATTTGTAGACTTTGGAATAACAGCCATGTTGAGAGGGATGACGTGATGTCTCATTGTGGGTTTTTTTGTGGATCATTGATTAAGTTTAATTTACAAAAGAAGGTGATAGGCTGGATGTGATCTGCAGGTTTAGTTTGCTAATACCTGGTATAGGTTAATTTGAGGAGAAGTAATACCTTTACAATGTTATTTATTGCTTTTTTCAGGGTGACATTTTTAAAAACTTTTCTCCCTAAAGGGTATCTGAAGTCTATCGGTTTCTGTTTTATAAATTAGTTCATTTCTATCATTTTTTAGACTCCTATAAGTGATATCATAGGATATTTGTCTTTTTCTATCTGACTTACTTCACTTAGAATGAAATAATGCCATTTGCAGCAACAGGGATGGACCTAGAGATGATCATGCTTTTTCATTTCTGAGTAATAATCGATTGTGTACATGTACCACTTTTTCTTTGTACATTCGTTGATAGACATTTTGGTTGCTTCCATGTCTTGGATATTGTAAATAGTGCTGCAGTGCATGTTTGGGTTTGCGTACATTTGTCTTTTTGAATTCTGGTTTTCTGTAGATGTACTCCCAGAAGCAGGACTCCTGGATGATATGGTAAGTGTATTTTTACTTTTTAAAGGCATCTTACTGTGCTTTATAGTGACCGTTACCAGCTTACATCCCACCAACAGCATAGGAGGGTTCCCTTTTCTCCATGTCCTCTCCAGCTTTTATGGTTCATAGACTTTTTGATGATGGCCATTCTCACTGTGCTAGGTGATACCTTGCTGTAGTTTTGATTGCATGTGTCTTATATTTCGAGATGTTGAGCATCTTTGCATGTGTTTTCTTAAACACTGTGAGAAAAAGTTACAGTTGACATTGGCTTTTTGAAAGTCTATTTTGAATTTTTTTTCTATAACTACCACAGGACATTTGTTAAGAGCAGGTGTCATTTACACCCTGGCAGTCCTTGTGAATATTAAGTGCCCATAAGCACATGTTTTATAGTTGCTGTTGTGGAAATGGGCACAAGCAGTTGGATTTCCTTCATGCCCCTCTCTGATTACTTTGGTAACCAGAGCCACTGTGGAAGATGGGCACCTGGATTGTAAATGAGTGTGGACTGTGCCGGAACAAACACCCAAAATCTTGTGTTTTGTTATTCTTGGGCTTTTTAAAATTTAATGTTTCTTTTTAATTGGAGTAAAGCTGATTTAACATAGTGTGTCTGTGGTAGGCATACAGAATCTTGTTCAGTTGTGTATACTCATATGTCTATTCATCTTCAGATTCTTTTCCCATTTAGATTATTAGAGTGTTGAGTAGACTTCCCTTTGTTATACAGTAGGTCTTTGTTGATTACCTATTTTATATGTATTAGTGTGTAAATGTTTTTTCCCAACCTCCTGATTTATTCCTTCCCCCCACCTTTCTCAGTGGGTAACCATAAGTTTGTTTTCTAAGTCTGTGAGTCCGTTTCTCTTTTATTTCTTTGGCTGCACTGCGAGGCAGGGATCGAAACCACACCCCCTGCAGTGGAAGCTCACATTCTTAACCATTGGATCACCAGGAAAGTTCCTGTTTTTCTCTTGTAAATTAGTTCATTGGTATCAATTTTTAAATTTCACCTATAAGTGGTATGATATGATATTTGACTTTCTCTTTCTGACTTCACTTAGTCCATCCATTATGCTGCAAATGGCATTCTTTCATTCTTTTTCATTTCTGAGTAATATTTCACTGTGAACATGTACGACTTCTTTATCCATCCACCTGCCGATGGATATTTTGGTTGCTTCCATGTCGTAGACATTGTAAATTGTGCTGCGGTGCACATATGGGCGCATGTGGGTTTTCCAATTCTGCTTTTCTCTCGATATACGCCTGGGAGTGGGACTGCTGGATCGTATGGCAGCTCTAAGTTTACCTTGTAAAGGCACCTCCATACTGTTTTCTATAGTGGCTGTTACCACTTTAGATCCCAACATCAGCATAGGAGGGTTCCCTTTTTTCTACGAACTCTCAAGCATTTATTGTTTGTAGACTTTTTGATGATGGCTATTCTGACTCATGCTAAGTGATCCCTCATTGTAGTTTTGATTTCCATGCTGCTAATAAACATGAATTAGAGCATCTTTTCAAGTATTCTTTTATACAGTGTGAGTAAAATGTACCTAGTGAAATAGGATCCTGAAAGTCTCTTTCTTTTGGATTTTTCTTTTTGCTTACCTACCCCTGGACATTTCCTGATCGCAGGTGTCATTTACAGCCCTACAGACCTTGTGAATATTAAGAACCCATAAGCATTGGTTTTAAAGTTGCAGTTGCAGGAAAGGGCAGCAAGGCAGCAAAATTTATTCATACTCAACTTGATAGCTAGGGCAAACAGAGCCTCAGTGGAACTCCTGTTCCTAGGTTGTAAATTAGAGTGGAAAATGCCAGGACAAATACCCAAAAGCTTGTGTCACATTACTTCTTGTTAATTTAATTTTTATTTCTTATTGGAGTAAATTTGATTACAATGTTTTGTTTATTCTAGGTGTACAGAATCTGGATCATTCCTACATATACATATATCTAATCAGGTTTAGATTCTTTCCCATCTTGGTCATCACAGAGCATTGAGGAGACCTGCCTTGGCATCCAGTAGGTCCTTCCTGATTATATATTTTATATGTATTATTAAATGTAGGTTAACCCCAACCTTCTAATTTTTACATTCCTTTCACCTTTTTCTAAGTCTGTACAGGTCTTCCTCTGTGGAAATATGTTCATGGGTATCAATTTTCAGATCACACCAGTAAATGATATCATCAGATACTTGTCTTTCTCTTTCTGACTTACTTTATGTAGTATGATTATCTCTAGGCTCATCTGTGGTGCTGCAAAAGGCATTGTTTCATCTTTTCCATAGCTAATATTCCATTCTGCCCATGTACCACTTCTTCTTTGTCCATTCATCTGTAGATGGACATTTTGATTGCATCCACGTCTGGCTATTTTAAATATCACTGCAGTGCACGTTTGGGTGCTGGGTCTTTCTGAATTCTGGTCTTCTCGGGTTATAGGCCCATTAGAGGTTCGGCAGGATCATATGGTCGCTCAACTGTTACCTTTTAAAGGCACCTTCATTCTGTTCTGATTAGTGGCTGTTACCAGTTTACATCCCAGCAACAGCACAGGAGGGTACACATTCTCAGAAACCCATTCAGCATTTGTAGTTTGCAGACATTTTTTTTTCTGATGGCCATTCAGACTACTGTGAGGTGATACCTTTCTGTAGTTTAAAATTGCATGTCTCTAATAATTCTTGATGTTGAACATTTTTTCATGTCCCTTTAAAAAAAAAAAGAAAAACACTGTGAGGAAATTTACCTGTTGAAATTGTCTTCTCGAGAGTTTGCCGTGCTTTGAATATTAATGTACGTCCCTGACCCCATGATATTTTTTGAGGGCAGGTGTCATTTACAGCCCTGCAGTCCTTGTGAATATTAAGTGACCATTAGCACTGTGTTTAACGCTGCTGTTGTGGTAAACAGCCACAAGGCGGCAGCATTATTACGTTCTCAACTCTTGTTACTAGGGCAACAGAGTCTTCCTGGATGTCGTGTTCCTCCGTTGTAAATTAGAGTGGAATGTGCTCGGAGAAACCCCCGGAAGTTTGTTTCCTTACTTAGGTTTGTTTTTTAAATTTAATTTATATTCCTTAGCGGAGTCATTTGATTAGAGTGTTGTGATTGTCTGGCTGTACAGAATCTGGTCAATTATTCATATATATATATCTTTTCATCTTTGGATCCTGTTACCATGTATGTTATTACAGAGTGTTGAGTAGACCTCCCTTGGTATTTGGTAGGTGTTTGGTCATTATATATTTTATATGTATTGCTGATTATATAATTCTTATAGTTTATATGTTATATGTTTATATACATTTAACATACATTAGTATATGTATGTTACCCCCATAATCCTAATTTATCCATCCTCCCACCTTTCATTTTGGTTAACCATTGGTTCGTTTTATAAGTCTGTGAGTGTCTTTTTCTGTGGAAATATGCTCACTGGTAGCAATCTTAGGATAACATCTATAAATGGTATGATATTTGTCATTCCCTTTTGACTTACTTCATAGTATGATTATTCCTACGCTCATCTGTAGTCATGAAAACGGCATTGTTCATTTTTTTCCGGGGCCAATATTCCATTTGGTACATATACCACTTCATCTTTGTCCATTTATCTGTTCATGGACATTTTGTTGGCTTGCATGTCTTGGCTATTGTAAATATTGCTGCAGTGCATGTTTGCCTGTCTGTGTCTTTCTGATTCTGGTCTTAGGTTATAGGCCCATTAGGGGATCGGCCGCATCATATGGTACCTCAATTTTTAGCTTTTAAACGCAGCTCCATTCTGTTCTCATGATTAGCTGTTACTGGTTTACATCCAACCAACAGCATAGTGGGTATGCATTTCTCCACAAACCCATCAGCATTCATTGTTTGTAGACTTTTTACTGATGGCATTTTGAATACTGGGTGGCGAAATCTTTCTGTAGTTTGGATTTGCATCCAACTAATAATTCCTGATATTGAGCTTTTATCCATGTTCTTCTATTTTTTTAAATGAGTGAGTAAAACTTACCTCTTCAAATTGTTTTCCTGAAAATTTTTCTGTGTTTTTAACTTTTTTTGCCATTACCTACCCCAGGACATTTGTTGAGGACACGTGTCATTTACAGCCCTACAATTACTGTGAATATTAAGTGACCGTTAGCCCTGTGTTTAAAGCTGCTGCTGTGGGAAACGGCCACAAGGTGGCAGCATTTCTACATTCCTAAATCTGGTTACTAGGGCAGCAGAGCCTTCCGGGAAGTCGTGTTCCTAGGTTGTAAATTAGAAAGGAATCTGCCGGGAAAAACCCCAGTAAGATTGTCTTAATTGTTGTTAGTGGTTTTAATTTTTTAAATTGGGGTAATGATTAGAATATTGTTTTTTCTAGGTTACACAATTGGGTTCAATTAACATTTTATATATATATATTCATGTATAGATCCTTTTCCCATGTAAATTATTATTATTTAATTATTTGTTCATGTATTTTTGGCTGAGTGGATCTTCGTTGCTGTATGTGGGCTTTCCCTAGTTGCGATGAGCGGGGGCTCCTCTTCATTGTGGTGCATGGGCTTCTCACTACAGTGGCTTCTCTTGTTGCACAGCACGGGTTCTGGCGTGCAAGCTTCAGTAGTGGCTCGTGGGCTCTAGAGCGCAGGCTCGATAGTTGTGGTGCACGATCGTACTTGCTCTGCAGTATGTGGGATCTACCCGGACCAGGGATCAAATCCGTGTCCCGTGCATTGTCAGGCAGATTCTTAACCATGGCACCACCAGGGAAGCCCCTATGTAAATTATTACAGAGCATTCAGCATTCCTCCCTTGGTATATGGTCGGTCTTTTTGATATATGTATTTGTATACGTATGGTAACCCTAATCTTTTTTTGTGTGTGGTACGCGGGCCTCCCACTGCTGTGGCCTCTTCTGTTGCCCTGGATGTGCAGGCTCAGCGGCCATGGCTCACAGGCCCAGCTGCTCTGTGGCACGTAGGATCCTCCAGGACCGGGGCATGAACCTGTGTCCCCTGCATCGGCAGGCAGACTCTCAACCACTGCACCATCAGGGAAGCCCCACACCAGGGCATTACTTGAGGGTAGTTGTCATTTACAACCCTGTAGTAATTGTGAATATTATGTGACAATTAGCACTCGGATTAAAGCTGCTGTTGCAGGAAACGGCCACAAGGTGGCAACAATTCTCTATTCCCAATGCTGGTTACTAGGGCAACAGAGCCTTCCTGGAAGTCCTGTTTGTAGGTTGTAAATTAGAGTGGAATGTGCCAGGACAAATCCCCCAAAACTTATGCCTCCTTATTTTCTGTTGGTATTATTAGTTTAATTTTTATTTTTATCAGAGCAAATTTGATTACACTGTTGTGTTTGTTCTAGGTGTACAGAATCTGTTTCATTGTTACATATATCTTTCATTGTTTGGTCATTATATGCAAACATTTTGTATGTTTAGAGATATAATACACATATCTGTGTATACATTAAAACGAATGTATACACCAAAATGAAACAAAGCCACCTGCAGCACCATAGATGAGTCTAGAAGTAATCACGCAACTTGTAGTAAGTGAGAAAGTGAAAGACAGACATATCCTATCGTATCACTTATAGGTGTTACCTAAAAGTTGATACCAATGAAGATATGTCCACACAGAAAGGCAATCACAGATTCATTTAAGCAACTTATGGTTCACCAAATGGAAAGTTGTGAGGATTCGATACATTACGATATTGGGGTTAACAGAGATATACAAACACTTGTGAAATAAAGAATTACCCAAGACCTATGGCATACCAAGAGAAGACTACCAAACATTGTGTCATAACCTACATGAGAAAAGGATCTGAAGAAGAAGAGACATATGTATATGTGTAAAAGAACCACAACTTGCACACACCTAGAAGAAACAAAACATTGTAATCAAATTTGCTGTTATAAAAAATTAAATTAAAAAATGAACAAGAAGTAATGAGACGTAATCCTAATGGGCTTTTCCTGGCACTTTCCGTTCTAATTTACAAGCTACAACACAACTTCCATTATGGCTCTGCTGCCCTAGTAACCAGATTTGGTAAGGAGAAATGCTGCCGCCTTCTGGCCGTTTCACACAACAGCGCTAATGGTAACTTAACATTCAAAATAATTGCAGGCCTGTAAATGACACCTGCCATCAAAAAGAAAAAGGGAATGGAAAAATGCTCAACATCAGCAATTAAAAAAGCCTTGCAAATCCAATCTAGAGAAACGTTCACCTCACAGTCGTCAGAATGATCATCAGGAGAATAGTCTACAAAGAATGAATGCTGAAAGGGTTTTAGAGAACTGTGTACCCTCTAGCTGCTGGGGGGAGATAAAATGGTAACAGCCAGTAGTGAGAAGAGAATGGTGGTGCGTGTAAACTTAAAAATTGAGCTACCATGTGATCTGGGAGGTCCTTTGATGTGCCTATCACCTGAGCAGACCAGAATGAAAAAAGGAAAAGTCTGGCAATCCTGCACTGCAGGAACTTTACCATAGCCAAGACTTGGAAGAAACCAAAATGTCCATCAACAGAAAAATGTGCAACGAACAAGTAGTCCATGGACACAATGGATTATTGGCCATGTTAAAGAATGAAACTGTGCCAATTTGCACCACCATAGAAGAACCTAAACATCATCACCCAACTTGAAGTACGAAAGAAACTGAAAGACAGATATCCTATGACATCACTTATAGGTGTTACCGAAAAATTGATACCCACAAACTTATTTCCAAGAGAAGGAAAAGCATGGATTAAGAAAACAAAATAACGTTTAGCCAAATGGAAAGGTGTAAGGAATGGAAATTAAGATCTGGGGGTTGGGGCTTCCCTGCTGGCGCAGTGGTAGAGAGTCTGCTTGCCGATGCAGGGGATACGTATTCAAGCCCCGGTCCAGAAAGATCCCACATGCTGCGGAGTGGCTGGGCCCGTGAGCCATGGCCGATGAGCCTGCGCGTCTGGAGGCTGTGCTCCGCAACGGGAGAGGGCACAACGGTGAGAGGCCCGCGTGCCACAAAAAAAAAAACAAAAAAAAAGATATGGGGGTTAACAGACATGTACTAATATATATGAAATATATAATCACAAAATACCTATGGAATACCAAGAAAGGTCTACTCAAAACTCTGTAATAACATACACGGGAAAGAATCCAAAGATAAAAAGACAGATACATTGATATAATGAACCAGATTCTGTACACCTAGGAGAAACAAGATATTTTTATGAAATTTGCTCTGATAACTAATAAAAATTAAATGTAAAAAACAAACAAAAAGTAAGGAGATGTAAGCTCTTGGGGGTCTGCCCTGGCACATTCCACTCTAATTTGCAGCCTACTAACACGATTTCTAGGAAGGCTCTGCTGCCCAAAAACCCCCGAGTCGGAAATGGAGAAACGCTTCCGCCTTGTGGCCGTTTCCCGCAAGAGCGGCTTTAAGCCCACAGCTAACGGTCCCTTAACATTCACAAGGACTCAGGGCTGTAAAGGACACCTGCCCTCAAAAAATGTCCTGAGGTAGGGAATGGCCAGAAAATTCAAAACAGGCAAAATGTTCAAGAAGATAACATGAAAAGGTAAGTTTTACTCACTGTCTTTAAAAGGAAAATGGATAAAAGCTCAACATCAGGATATATTAGACTCATGCAAATCTAATCTACAAAAAGGTTTCAACTCACACCAGTCGACTGACCATCATCAAAAAGTCTTCAAACAGTAAGTGCTGAAGGGGTTTTTTAGAGAACTGTGTACCTTCTGGCTGCTGGTGAGATGTAAAGTGGTAACAGCCAATAATGAGAACAGAAAGGAGCTGCGTTTAAAAGTAAAAACGGAGCTCCCATTCGATGCAGCAGGCCCACCGCTGGGCCTCTCACCTGACAAGACCAGAATCCAGAGGACACAGGCTGCAAAAGCTGCACTGCGGCCTTATTCACAATAGCCAAGACATGGAAGCAACCTAGATGTCCATCAACAGATGAATGGATCAGGAAGAAGTGGTCCATGTACACAATGGAATACCAGCCATGTAAAACAATGAAACACTGCACTTTGAGGCACCATAGATGAGCCTAGGGAGAATCACAGAACATGAGGTAAACTGGAAAGCAAAAGACAGATATCCTATCATATCACTTATAGGTGTTACCTAACTACTGACAAAAATGGACATATTTCCACCGACAAAGACACACAGAGACTTTAAAACACAAACTATGTGTATCTAAGAGGAAAGGTGGTAGCAATGGATAAATTAAGATTAGATTTACCATACCTATAGAAATACAGATTAAGTACATATATCAAAAAGACGGAGCACATAGCAAGGGAGGTCTTCGGAACACTCTGTAATCTTTTACATGGGAAAAGGATCTGTACATGAATAGATATATATGATGCACAAATGAACCAGACTGTGTACACCTAGGACAAACTGTATTCTAATCATTACCCCGATTAAAACAACGAACAGGAAGTAATGAGACATAAACTTCAGGGGTTTTTCCTGGCACATTCCATTCTAATTTACAACCTGGGAACACGACTTCCAGAAAGGCTGTGCTGCCCTAGTAACCAGATTTGGGAATGGAGAAATGCTGCCGCCTTGCGGCCGTTTCCCACAACAGCCGCTTTAAACCCAGGCTAATGGTCACTAAATATTCACCAAACTTGCAGTTCTGTAAGTTACACCTGGCCTCCAAAAAAATCCTGGGGTCAAAAATCGACCAAAAATTCAAAAGAGGGCAACCTTCCAAGAAGACAATTTCAAGAGGTATATTGTTCTCACACTTTTTTTCTTTGTTTTTCCTAAAGAAAAGAGAAAGGTGTGGAAAGATGCTGAACATTAGGGATTATTAAAGACATACAAATCCAAATTACAAAAACCTATCAGCTCACGCCAGTCAGAAAGGCCACAAGCAAACATTCTGCAGACAATAAATGCTGAAGGGGTTGTGGAGAAATGCATACCCTTGGTGCTAATTGGGATGTGGTAAGAGCCACTAATGAAAACACAATGGAGGTGCTTTGAAAAGGGAAACATTGAGCTAGCAGTCAATCAGTCACACCCACTGCCGGGCCTATCCCCTGAGAAAATGAGAATCAAAAAGTCACAGGCTGGCACTCCAGCAATACTTACCGTAGCCAACACTTGGAAGCAATGAAAATGGCCATCAACAGAGGAATGCCCCAAGAAGAAGCCGTCCATGTACGCAACGGAATGTTACTCCACTGAAAAATATAAATTAAATTAAAACATCAAACGTAAGTAAGGACACAAGGTTTTGGGCGTTTATCAGGGCACACTGCACTCTAATTTGTATCTGAGGAACACCACTGGCAGGAAGGTCTGCTTCCCTAGGTACCAGGGTGGGGAACGTAGAAATACTGCGGCCCTCTAGCTGATACCTGCAACAGCAGCTTCGAAATCTCTGCTAATGGTCACTTCATATGCACAAGTACCGCAGGGCTGCAAAGGAAACCTGCCCTCAAAATGTCCTGACGCAGGTGAACGCCAAAACATTTCAAAATGTGGCACGTGTGTCAAGAAAACAATTTGAAGAAGTAAGCTGTAATAACAGTTTGAAAAATAAAAGGACATGCCCGAAAGCTCAATTTCAAGGGATTATGAGACACATGCGGATCCAACCACAAAGAGGTATCAGCTCACCCCGCTAAGAATAACCATCAGCAAAGAAACTACAAACGCTCAATGCTGAAGAGGTTGTGGAGAAATGCATACCCTCAATTTGAAGTGGGACGTAACCTGGTAAGAGCCACTAATGGGAAGAGAATGGATGTGTCTTTAAAGGGTAAACACTGAGCTACTATATGATCCATCAGGCCCGCTCCTCGGCCTGTAACCTAAGAAGACAGAATTGGAAAGACACAGGCAGGAAATACGCACGGCAGCAGGATAACAATAGCCAAGACACGGAATCAACCAAAAAGTCCATCAAGAGATGAGTGGACAGAGAAGAAGTGGTACGTGTCCAGATGGAATATTGGCCGAGGAAAAAAATGAGACAATGACATTTGCAGCACGGTAGATGAGTCTAGAGGTAATCATGCAACTGGTAGTAAGTGAGAAAGCGAAAGACACATATCCTATCGGATCACTTACAGGCGTTCCCTAAAAATTGATACCAGTGACGGTATTTCCACAGAGAAATGTAATCACAGATTCATTAAGCAAACTTATGGTTCACCAAACGGAAAGGTGTGAGGATTGGATACATTAGGATGTTGGGGTTAACAGAGCTATGCAAACACACGTGAAATGTATCATCACCAAAGACCTACGGCATACCAAGAGAAGACTACTCAACATTGTGTCATAACCTACATGGGAAAAGGATCCGAAGAAGACTAGATATACGTATACGTGTAAAAGAATCACATCTTGCACACGCCTAGAACAAACAAAACATTGTAATCAAATTTTCTCGGATACAAAATAAAAATTAAATTAAAACAAAACGAACAGCAAGTAATGAGACATAAACGTAAGGGGCTTTTTCCTGGCACATTCCGTTCTAATTTACAAGCTACAACACAACTTCCATTATGGCTCTGCTGCCCTAGTAACCAGATTTGGTAAGGAGAAGTGCTGCCGCCTTCTGGCCGTTTCACACAACAGCGCTAATGGTCACTTAATATTCAAAATAATTGCAGGCCTGTAAATGACACCCTGCCATCAAAAAACATCCTGGGGGCGTAAATCGACCAGAAAATTCAAACGACGTCAACATTTCAGGAAGACATCTCAAGAGGCATATTTTATGCACATTGTGTCTTTTCTTTCTTTCTTTCTTTAAAATAAATAAAAGGGAATTGAACAATGCTCAACATCAGCAATTAATAGAGCCATGAAAATCCAACCTACATAAATGTTCACCTCACAGCCGTCAGAATGACCTTCAGCAAAAAGTCTACAAAGAATAACTGCTGAAGGGGTTTCAGAGAACTGTGTATCCTCTAGCTGCTGGGGGGATGTAAACTTGTAACAGCCAGTAGTGAGAACATAACAGAAGTGCGTTTAAGGGTAAAAATTGAGCTACCGTGTGATCTGGTAGGTCCTTTGATGCGCCGCCTATCACCTGAGCAGAGCAGAATGGAAAAGACACAGGCTGGCAATCCTGCCCTGCAGGAACCTTTCACACAGCCAACACTTGGAAGAACCCGATAAAGGTCCATCAGCAGAAAAATGCACAAAGAGGAAGTGGTCCACGTAAACAATGGAATATTAGCTATGGAAAACGATGAAACAGTGCCCTTTGCACCACGATATAAGGACGTAGAGATAACCACCCAACTTGAAGAGAGAAACTGAAAGACAGATATACTATGACGTCACTCATAGGTGTTATCTAAAAAGTGATACTCATGAACTTATTTCCAAGAGAAGGAAAAGCACGGATTAAGAAAACAAAATGATCTTTAACGAAATGGAAAGGTGTAAGGAGTGGGTGAATTAGGATACGGGGGTTAACAGACACGTACTAATACATATGACATATATAATCACAAAATCCTACGGGATACCAACAGAGGTCTACTCAACACGGTATAATAACCTTTCCTTTGGAAAGGATCCAAAGATGAATAGACGGATACGTTGATATGATGAACCAGATTCTGTACACCTAGCAGAAACTGCATGATATATCAAATTTGCTCTGATAATTAATAAAAATTAAATTTCAAAAAACAAACACCAAGTAGGAGATATAATCTCTTGGGGGTCTGCCCTGGCACATTCCACTCTAATTTGCAGCCTACTAACAGGATTTCCAGGAAGGCTCTGCTGCCCAAAAACCCCCGAGTCGGAAATGGAGAAACGCTTCCGCCTTGTGGCCGTTTCCCGCAAGAGCGGCTTTAAGCCCACAGCTAACGGTCCCTTAACATTCACAAGGACTCAGGGCTGTAAAGGACACCTGCCCTCAAAAAATGTCCTGAGGTAGGGAATGGCCAGAAAATTCAAAACAGGCAAAATGTTCAAGAAGATAACATGAAGAGGTAAGTTTTACTCACTCTCTTTAAAAGGAAAATGGATAAAAGCTCAACATCAGGATATATTAGACTCATGCAAATCTAATCTACAAAAAGGTTTCAACTCACACCAGTCGACTGACCATCATCAAAAAGTCTTCAAACAGTAAGTGCTGAAGGGGTTTTTTAGAGAACTGTGTACCCTCTGGCTGCTGGTGAGATGTAAAGTGGTAACAGCCAATAATGAGAACAGAAAGGAGCTGCGTTTAAAAGTAAAAACGGAGCTCCCATTCGATGCAGCAGGCCCACCGCTGGGCCTCTCACCTGACAAGACCAGAATCCAGAGGACACAGGCTGCAAAAGCTGCACTGCGGCCTTATTCACAATAGCCAAGACATGGAAGCAACCTAGATGTCCATCAACAGATGAATGGATCAGGAAGAAGTGGTCCATGTACACAATGGAATACCAGCCATGTAAAACAATGAAACACTGCACTTTGAGGCACCATAGATGAGCCTAGGGAGAATCACAGAACATGAGGTAAACTGGAAAGCAAAAGACAGATATCCTATCACATCACTTATAGGTGTTACCTAACTACTGACAAAAATGGACATATTTCCACCGACAAAGACACACAGAGACTTTAAAAAACAAACTATGTGTATCTAAGAGGAAAGGTGGTAGCAATGGATGAATTAAGATTAGATTTACCATACCGATAGAAATACAGATTAAGTACATATATCAAAAAGACGGAGCACGTAGCAAGGCAGGTCTTCGGAACACTCTGTAATGGGAAAAGGATCTGTACATGAATAGATATATATGATGTACAAATGAACCAGACTGTGTACACCTAGGACAAACTGTATTCTAATCATTACCCCGATTAAAACAACGAACAGGAAGTAATGAGACATAAACTTCAGGGGTTTTTCCTGGCACATTCCATTCTAATTTACAACCTGGGAACACGACTTCCAGGAAGGCTGTGCTGCCCTAGTAACCAGATTTGGGAATGGAGAAATGCTGCCGCCTTGTGGCCGTTTCCCACAACAGCCGCTTTAAACCCAGTGCTCATGGTCACTAAATATTCACCAAACTTGCAGGTCTGTAAATTACACCTGGCCTCCAAAAAAATCCTGGGGTCAAAAATCGACCAAAAATTCAAAAGAGGGCAACCTTCCAAGAAGACAATTTCAAGAGGTACATTGTTCTCACACTTTTTTCCTTTGTTTTTCCTAAAGAAAAGAGAAAGGTGTGGAAAGATGCTGAACATTAGGGATTATTAAAGACATACAAATCCAAATTACAGAAACCTATCAGCTCACGCCAGTCAGAAAGGCCACAAGCAAACATTCTGCAGACAATAAATGCTGAAGGGGTTGTGGAGAAATGCATACCCTTGGTGCTAATTGGGATGTGGTAAGAGCCACTAATGAAAAAACACAATGGAGGTGCTTTGAAAAGGGAAACGTTGAGCTAGCAGTCAATCAATCACACCCACTGCTGGGCCTATCACCTGAGAAAATGAGAATCAAAAGTCACAGGCTGGCAGGAGTGCACTCCAGCAATATTTACCGTAGCCAACACTTGGAAGCAACGAAAATGTCCATCAACAGAGGAATGCACACAGAAGTGGTCCATGAATACAATGGAATATTACTCCACTAAAAAATATAAATTAAATTTAAAAAACCAAACATAAGTAAGGAGACACCAGCTTTTGGGGGTTTATCAGGGCACATGGCACTCTAATTTATAACTGAGGAACACCACTGGCAGGAAGGTCTGTTTCCCTAGGTACCAGAGTGGGGAACGTAGAAAGGCTGCCGACCTCTGGCCAATACCTGCAACGGCAGATTTGAAATCTGTGCTAATGGTCACTTAATATTCAAAATAATTGCAGACTTGTAAATGACACCTGCCATCAAAAAAAAATCTTGGGGTTGTAAAGCGACTACAAAATTCAATAGACGTCAACATTTCAAGAAGACAATTTCAAGAGGCATATTTTACGCACCTTTTGTCTTTTCTTGCGTTTTTATCTTTAAAAAGGAAAAGGGAATGGGAAAATGCTCAACATCAGCAATTAATAAAGCCTTGCAAATCCAATTACAGAAATGTTTACCTCACAGCCGTCAGAATGTTCTTCACCGAAAAGTCTACAAAGAATAAATGCTGAAGGGGTTTCAGAGAACTGTGTACCCTCTAGCTGCTGGGGGGATGTCAACTGCTCACAGCCAGTACTGAGAACATAATGGAGGTGCCTTTAGGGGTAAAAATTGAGCTACCATGTGATCTGGTAGGTCGTTTGATGCGCCTATCACCTGAGCAGACCAGAATGGAAGAGACACAGGCTGGCAATCCTGCACTGCAGGAACATTTAACATAGCCAAGACTTGGAAGAAACCAAAATGTCCATCAACAGAAAAATGCACAAAGAGGAAGTGGTCCACGTAAACAATGGAATATTAGCCATGGAAAACAATGAAACAGTGCCGTTTGCACCACCATAGAAGGACCTAGAGATAATCACCCACCTTGAAGTAAGAAAGAAGGTGAAAGACAGATATCCTATGACATCACTTATAGGTGTTACCTAAAAACTGATACTCATGAACTTATTGCCAAGAGAACGAAAAGCATGGATTAAGAAGAAACAATTATGTTTCACCAAATGGAAAAGTGCAAGGAATGTGTGAATTAGGATATGGGGGTTAACAGACATGTACTAATACATATGAAATATATAATCACAAAATACCTATGGAATACCAAGAGAGCTCTACTCAACACTCTGTAATAACCTACACAGTAAAGAATCCAAAGATAAAAAGACAGATACATTGATATCATGAACCAGATTCTGTACACCTAGGAGAAACAAAATATTTTTATCAAATTTGCTCTGATAACTAATCAAAATTAAGTTTAAAAAACAAGCAAAAAGTGAGGAGATGTAAGCTCTTGGGGATGTGCCCTGGCACATTCCACTCTAATTTGCAGCCTACTAACACGATTTCCAGGAAGGCTCTGCTGCCCAAAAACCCAGAGTTGGAAAATGGAGAAATGCTGCCGCCTTGTGGCCGTTTCACACAACAGCAGCTTTAAACCCAGGGCTAAAGGTCACTAAATATTCACCAAACTCGCAGTTCTGTAATGACACCTGCCCACCAAAAACATCCTGGGGTCGAAAATCGACCACAAAATTCAAAAGACGGCGAGCTTCCAAGAGGACAATTTCAAGAGGTATATTGTTCTCACACTTTTCTCTCTCTCTTTTTTTTAACAGGAAAGAAAAAGGCGTGGAAAAACGATGAATTTTAGGAATTTCTAAAGACACGCAAACCCAAATTACAAAAACCTATCGGCTCACAGCAGTCAGAAAAGCCATTAGCAAAAATGCTGCAAGCAATAAATGCTGAAGGGGTTGTGGAGCAATGCGTACCCTCCGTTCTAAGGGGGACGTGGTAAGAGCCACTAATGAAAACACAATGGAGGTGCTTTGAAAAGGGAAACATTGAGCTAGCAGTCAATCAGTCACACCCACTGCCGGGCCTATCCCCTGAGAAAATGAGAATCAAAAAGTCACAGGCTGGCAATCCTGCACTCCAGCAATACTTACCGTAGCCAACACTTGGAAGCAATGAAAATGGCCATCAACAGAGGAATGCCCCAAGAAGAAGCCGTCCATGTACGCAACGGAATGTTACTCCACTGAAAAATATAAATTAAATTAAAACATCAAACGTAAGTAAGGACACAAGGTTTTGGGCGTTTATCAGGGCACACTGCACTCTAATTTGTATCTGAGGAACACCACTGGCAGGAAGGTCTGCTTCCCTAGGTACCAGGGTGGGGAACGTAGAAATACTGCGGCCCTCTAGCTGATACCTGCAACAGCAGCTTTGAAATCTCTGCTAATGGTCACTTCATATGCACAAGTACCGCAGGGCTGCAAAGGAAACCTGCCCTCAAAATGTCCTGACGCAGGTGAAGGCCAAAACATTTCAAAATGTGGCACGTGTGTCAAGAAAACAATTTGAAGAAGTAAGCTGTAATAACAGTTTGAAAAATAAAAGGACATGCCCGAAAGCTCAATTTCAAGGGATTATGAGACACATGCGGATCCAACCACAAAGAGGTATCAGCTCACCCCGCTAAGAATAACCATCAGCAAAGAAACTACAAACGCTCAATGCTGAAGAGGTTGTGGAGAAATGCATACCCTCAATTTGAAGTGGGACGTAACCTGGTAAGAGCCACTAATGGGAAGAGAATGGATGTGTCTTTAAAAGGTAAACACTGAGCTACTATATGATCCATCAGGCCCGCTCCTCGGCCTGTAACCTAAGAAGACAGAATTGGAAAGACACAGGCAGGAAATATGCACGGCAGCAGGATAACAATAGCCAAGACACGGAATCAACCAAAAAGTCCATCAAGAGATGAGTGGACAGAGAAGAAGTGGTACGTGTCCAGATGGAATATTGGCCGAGGAAAAAAATGAGACAATGACATTTGCAGCACGGTAGATGAGTCTAGAGGTAATCATGCAACTGGTAGTAAGTGAGAAAGCGAAAGACACATATCCTATCGGATCACTTACAGGCGTTCCCTAAAAATTGATACCAGTGACGGTATTTCCACAGAGAAATGTAATCACAGATTCATTAAGCAAACTTATGGTTCACCAAACGGAAAGGTGTGAGGATTGGATACATTAGGATGTTGGGGTTAACAGAGATATGCAAACACACGTGAAATGTGTCATCACCAAAGACCTACGGCATACCAAGAGAAGACTACTCAACATTGTGTCATAACCTACATGGGAAAAGGATCCGAAGAAGACTAGATATACGTATACGTGTAAAAGAATCACATCTTGCACACGCCTAGAACAAACAAAACATTGTAATCAAATTTTCTCGGATACAAAATAAAAATTAAATTAAAACAAAACGAACAGCAAGTAATGAGACATAAACGTAAGGGGCTTTTTCCTGGCACATTCCGTTCTAATTTACAAGCTACAACACAACTTCCATTATGGCTCTGCTGCCCTAGTAACCAGATTTGGTAAGGAGAAGTGCTGCCGCCTTCTGGCCGTTTCACACAACAGCGCTAATGGTCACTTAATATTCAAAATAATTGCAGGCCTGTAAATGACACCCTGCCATCAAAAAACATCCTGGGGGCGTAAATCGACCAGAAAATTCAAACGACGTCAACATTTCAAGAAGACATCTCAAGAGGCATATTTTATGCACATTGTGTCTTTTCTTTCTTTCTTTCTTTAAAATAAATAAAAGGGAATTGAACAATGCTCAACATCAGCAATTAATAGAGCCATGAAAATCCAACCTACATAAATGTTCACCTCACAGCCGTCAGAATGACCTTCAGCAAAAAGTCTACAAAGAATAACTGCTGAAGGGGTTTCAGAGAACTGTGTATCCTCTAGCTGCTGGGGGGATGTAAACTTGTAACAGCCAGTAGTGAGAACATAACAGAAGTGCGTTTAAGGGTAAAAATTGAGCTACCGTGTGATCTGGTAGGTCCTTTGATGCGCCGCCTATCACCTGAGCAGAGCAGAATGGAAAAGACACAGGCTGGCAATCCTGCCCTGCAGGAACCTTTCACACAGCCAACACTTGGAAGAACCCGATAAAGGTCCATCAGCAGAAAAATGCACAAAGAGGAAGTGGTCCACGTAAACAATGGAATATTAGCTATGGAAAACGATGAAACAGTGCCCTTTGCACCACGATATAAGGACGTAGAGATAACCACCCAACTTGAAGAGAGAAACTGAAAGACAGATATACTATGACGTCACTCATAGGTGTTATCTAAAAAGTGATACTCATGAACTTATTTCCAAGAGAAGGAAAAGCACGGATTAAGAAAACAAAATGATCTTTAACGAAATGGAAAGGTGTAAGGAGTGGGTGAATTAGGATACGGGGGTTAACAGACACGTACTAATACATATGACATATATAATCACAAAATCCTACGGGATACCAACAGAGGTCTACTCAACACGGTATAATAACCTTTCCTTTGGAAAGGATCCAAAGATGAATAGACGGATACGTTGATATGATGAACCAGATTCTGTACACCTAGCAGAAACTGCATGATATATCAAATTTGCTCTGATAATTAATAAAAATTAAATTTCAAAAAACAAACACGAAGTAGGAGATATAATCTCTTGGGGGTCTGCCCTGGCACATTCCACTCTAATTTGCAGCCTACTAACAGGATTTCCAGGAAGGCTCTGCTGCCCAAAAACCCCCGAGTCGGAAATGGAGAAACGCTTCCGCCTTGTGGCCGTTTCCCGCAAGAGCGGCTTTAAGCCCACAGCTAACGGTCCCTTAACATTCACAAGGACTCAGGGCTGTAAAGGACACCTGCCCTCAAAAAATGTCCTGAGGTAGGGAATGGCCAGAAAATTCAAAACAGGCAAAATGTTCAAGAAGATAACATGAAGAGGTAAGTTTTACTCACTCTCTTTAAAAGGAAAATGGATAAAAGCTCAACATCAGGATATATTAGACTCATGCAAATCTAATCTACAAAAAGGTTTCAACTCACACCAGTCGACTGACCATCATCAAAAAGTCTTCAAACAGTAAGTGCTGAAGGGGTTTTTTAGAGAACTGTGTACCCTCTGGCTGCTGGTGAGATGTAAAGTGGTAACAGCCAATAATGAGAACAGAAAGGAGCTGCGTTTAAAAGTAAAAACGGAGCTCCCATTCGATGCAGCAGGCCCACCGCTGGGCCTCTCACCTGACAAGACCAGAATCCAGAGGACACAGGCTGCAAAAGCTGCACTGCGGCCTTATTCACAATAGCCAAGACATGGAAGCAACCTAGATGTCCATCAACAGATGAATGGATCAGGAAGAAGTGGTCCATGTACACAATGGAATACCAGCCATGTAAAACAATGAAACACTGCACTTTGAGGCACCATAGATGAGCCTAGGGAGAATCACAGAACATGAGGTAAACTGGAAAGCAAAAGACAGATATCCTATCACATCACTTATAGGTGTTACCTAACTACTGACAAAAATGGACATATTTCCACCGACAAAGACACACAGAGACTTTAAAAAACAAACTATGTGTATCTAAGAGGAAAGGTGGTAGCAATGGATGAATTAAGATTAGATTTACCATACCGATAGAAATACAGATTAAGTACATATATCAAAAAGACGGAGCACGTAGCAAGGCAGGTCTTCGGAACACTCTGTAATGGGAAAAGGATCTGTACATGAATAGATATATATGATGTACAAATGAACCAGACTGTGTACACCTAGGACAAACTGTATTCTAATCATTACCCCGATTAAAACAACGAACAGGAAGTAATGAGACATAAACTTCAGGGGTTTTTCCTGGCACATTCCATTCTAATTTACAACCTGGGAACACGACTTCCAGGAAGGCTGTGCTGCCCTAGTAACCAGATTTGGGAATGGAGAAATGCTGCCGCCTTGTGGCCGTTTCCCACAACAGCCGCTTTAAACCCAGTGCTCATGGTCACTAAATATTCACCAAACTTGCAGGTCTGTAAATTACACCTGGCCTCCAAAAAAATCCTGGGGTCAAAAATCGACCAAAAATTCAAAAGAGGGCAACCTTCCAAGAAGACAATTTCAAGAGGTATATTGTTCTCACACTTTTTTCCTTTGTTTTTCCTAAAGAAAAGAGAAAGGTGTGGAAAGATGCTGAACATTAGGGATTATTAAAGACATACAAATCCAAATTACAGAAACCTATCAGCTCACGCCAGTCAGAAAGGCTACAAGCAAACATTCTGCAGACAATAAATGCTGAAGGGGTTGTGGAGAAATGCATACCCTTGGTGCTAATTGGGATGTGGTAAGAGCCACTAATGAAAAAACACAATGGAGGTGCTTTGAAAAGGGAAACGTTGAGCTAGCAGTCAATCAATCACACCCACTGCTGGGCCTATCACCTGAGAAAATGAGAATCAAAAGTCACAGGCTGGCAGGAGTGCACTCCAGCAATATTTACCGTAGCCAACACTTGGAAGCAACGAAAATGTCCATCAACAGAGGAATGCACACAGAAGTGGTCCATGAATACAATGGAATATTACTCCACTAAAAAATATAAATTAAATTTAAAAAACCAAACATAAGTAAGGAGACACCAGCTTTTGGGGGTTTATCAGGGCACATGGCACTCTAATTTATAACTGAGGAACACCACTGGCAGGAAGGTCTGTTTCCCTAGGTACCAGAGTGGGGAACGTAGAAAGGCTGCCGACCTCTGGCCAATACCTGCAACGGCAGATTTGAAATCTGTGCTAATGGTCACTTAATATTCAAAATAATTGCAGACTTGTAAATGACACCTGCCATCAAAAAAAAATCTTGGGGTTGTAAAGCGACTACAAAATTCAATAGACGTCAACATTTCAAGAAGACAATTTCAAGAGGCATATTTTACGCACCTTTTGTCTTTTCTTGCGTTTTTATCTTTAAAAAGGAAAAGGGAATGGGAAAATGCTCAACATCAGCAATTAATAAAGCCTTGCAAATCCAATTACAGAAATGTTTACCTCACAGCCGTCAGAATGTTCTTCACCGAAAAGTCTACAAAGAATAAATGCTGAAGGGGTTTCAGAGAACTGTGTACCCTCTAGCTGCTGGGGGGATGTCAACTGCTCACAGCCAGTACTGAGAACATAATGGAGGTGCCTTTAGGGGTAAAAATTGAGCTACCATGTGATCTGGTAGGTCGTTTGATGCGCCTATCACCTGAGCAGACCAGAATGGAAAAGACACAGGCTGGCAATCCTGCACTGCAGGAACATTTAACATAGCCAAGACTTGGAAGAAACCAAAATGTCCATCAACAGAAAAATGCACAAAGAGGAAGTGGTCCACGTAAACAATGGAATATTAGCCATGGAAAACAATGAAACAGTGCCGTTTGCACCACCATAGAAGGACCTAGAGATAATCACCCACCTTGAAGTAAGAAAGAAGGTGAAAGACAGATATCCTATGACATCACTTATAGGTGTTACCTAAAAACTGATACTCATGAACTTATTGCCAAGAGAACGAAAAGCATGGATTAAGAAGAAACAATTATGTTTCACCAAATGGAAAAGTGCAAGGAATGTGTGAATTAGGATATGGGGGTTAACAGACATGTACTAATACATATGAAATATATAATCACAAAATACCTATGGAATACCAAGAGAGCTCTACTCAACACTCTGTAATAACCTACACAGTAAAGAATCCAAAGATAAAAAGACAGATACATTGATATCATGAACCAGATTCTGTACACCTAGGAGAAACAAAATATTTTTATCAAATTTGCTCTGATAACTAATCAAAATTAAGTTTAAAAAACAAGCAAAAAGTGAGGAGATGTAAGCTCTTGGGGATGTGCCCTGGCACATTCCACTCTAATTTGCAGCCTACTAACACGATTTCCAGGAAGGCTCTGCTGCCCAAAAACCCAGAGTTGGAAAATGGAGAAATGCTGCCGCCTTGTGGCCGTTTCACACAACAGCAGCTTTAAACCCAGGGCTAAAGGTCACTAAATATTCACCAAACTCGCAGTTCTGTAATGACACCTGCCCACCAAAAACATCCTGGGGTCGAAAATCGACCACAAAATTCAAAAGACGGCGAGCTTCCAAGAGGACAATTTCAAGAGGTATATTGTTCTCACACTTTTCTCTCTCTCTTTTTTTTAACAGGAAAGAAAAAGGCGTGGAAAAACGATGAATTTTAGGAATTTCTAAAGACACGCAAACCCAAATTACAAAAACCTATCGGCTCACAGCAGTCAGAAAAGCCATTAGCAAAAATGCTGCAAGCAATAAATGCTGAAGGGGTTGTGGAGCAATGCGTACCCTCCGTTCTAAGGGGGACGTGGTAAGAGCCACTAATGAAAACACAATGGAGGTGCTTTGAAAAGGGAAACATTGAGCTAGCAGTCAATCAGTCACACCCACTGCCGGGCCTATCCCCTGAGAAAATGAGAATCAAAAAGTCACAGGCTGGCAATCCTGCACTCCAGCAATACTTACCGTAGCCAACACTTGGAAGCAATGAAAATGGCCATCAACAGAGGAATGCCCCAAGAAGAAGCCGTCCATGTACGCAACGGAATGTTACTCCACTGAAAAATATAAATTAAATTAAAACATCAAACGTAAGTAAGGACACAAGGTTTTGGGCGTTTATCAGGGCACACTGCACTCTAATTTGTATCTGAGGAACACCACTGGCAGGAAGGTCTGCTTCCCTAGGTACCAGGGTGGGGAACGTAGAAATACTGCGGCCCTCTAGCTGATACCTGCAACAGCAGCTTTGAAATCTCTGCTAATGGTCACTTCATATGCACAAGTACCGCAGGGCTGCAAAGGAAACCTGCCCTCAAAATGTCCTGACGCAGGTGAAGGCCAAAACATTTCAAAATGTGGCACGTGTGTCAAGAAAACAATTTGAAGAAGTAAGCTGTAATAACAGTTTGAAAAATAAAAGGACATGCCCGAAAGCTCAATTTCAAGGGATTATGAGACACATGCGGATCCAACCACAAAGAGGTATCAGCTCACCCCGCTAAGAATAACCATCAGCAAAGAAACTACAAACGCTCAATGCTGAAGAGGTTGTGGAGAAATGCATACCCTCAATTTGAAGTGGGACGTAACCTGGTAAGAGTCACTAATGGGAAGAGAATGGATGTGTCTTTAAAAGGTAAACACTGAGCTACTATATGATCCATCAGGCCCGCTCCTCGGCCTGTAACCTAAGAAGACAGAATTGGAAAGACACAGGCAGGAAATATGCACGGCAGCAGGATAACAATAGCCAAGACACGGAATCAACCAAAAAGTCCATCAAGAGATGAGTGGACAGAGAAGAAGTGGTACGTGTCCAGATGGAATATTGGCCGAGGAAAAAAATGAGACAATGACATTTGCAGCACGGTAGATGAGTCTAGAGGTAATCATGCAACTGGTAGTAAGTGAGAAAGCGAAAGACACATATCCTATCGGATCACTTACAGGCGTTCCCTAAAAATTGATACCAGTGACGGTATTTCCACAGAGAAATGTAATCACAGATTCATTAAGCAAACTTATGGTTCACCAAACGGAAAGGTGTGAGGATTGGATACATTAGGATGTTGGGGTTAACAGAGCTATGCAAACACACGTGAAATGTATCATCACCAAAGACCTACGGCATACCAAGAGAAGACTACTCAACATTGTGTCATAACCTACATGGGAAAAGGATCCGAAGAAGACTAGATATACGTATACGTGTAAAAGAATCACATCTTGCACACGCCTAGAACAAACAAAACATTGTAATCAAATTTTCTCGGATACAAAATAAAAATTAAATTAAAACAAAACGAACAGCAAGTAATGAGACATAAACGTAAGGGGCTTTTTCCTGGCACATTCCGTTCTAATTTACAAGCTACAACACAACTTCCATTATGGCTCTGCTGCCCTAGTAACCAGATTTGGTAAGGAGAAGTGCTGCCGCCTTCTGGCCGTTTCACACAACAGCGCTAATGGTCACTTAATATTCAAAATAATTGCAGGCCTGTAAATGACACCCTGCCATCAAAAAACATCCTGGGGGCGTAAATCGACCAGAAAATTCAAACGACGTCAACATTTCAAGAAGACATCTCAAGAGGCATATTTTATGCACATTGTGTCTTTTCTTTCTTTCTTTCTTTAAAATAAATAAAAGGGAATTGAACAATGCTCAACATCAGCAATTAATAGAGCCATGAAAATCCAACCTACATAAATGTTCACCTCACAGCCGTCAGAATGACCTTCAGCAAAAAGTCTACAAAGAATAACTGCTGAAGGGGTTTCAGAGAACTGTGTATCCTCTAGCTGCTGGGGGGATGTAAACTTGTAACAGCCAGTAGTGAGAACATAACAGAAGTGCGTTTAAGGGTAAAAATTGAGCTACCGTGTGATCTGGTAGGTCCTTTGATGCGCCGCCTATCACCTGAGCAGAGCAGAATGGAAAAGACACAGGCTGGCAATCCTGCCCTGCAGGAACCTTTCACACAGCCAACACTTGGAAGAACCCGATAAAGGTCCATCAGCAGAAAAATGCACAAAGAGGAAGTGGTCCACGTAAACAATGGAATATTAGCTATGGAAAACGATGAAACAGTGCCCTTTGCACCACGATATAAGGACGTAGAGATAACCACCCAACTTGAAGAGAGAAACTGAAAGACAGATATACTATGACGTCACTCATAGGTGTTATCTAAAAAGTGATACTCATGAACTTATTTCCAAGAGAAGGAAAAGCACGGATTAAGAAAACAAAATGATCTTTAACGAAATGGAAAGGTGTAAGGAGTGGGTGAATTAGGATACGGGGGTTAACAGACACGTACTAATACATATGACATATATAATCACAAAATCCTACGGGATACCAACAGAGGTCTACTCAACACGGTATAATAACCTTTCCTTTGGAAAGGATCCAAAGATGAATAGACGGATACGTTGATATGATGAACCAGATTCTGTACACCTAGCAGAAACTGCATGATATATCAAATTTGCTCTGATAATTAATAAAAATTAAATTTCAAAAAACAAACACCAAGTAGGAGATATAATCTCTTGGGGGTCTGCCCTGGCACATTCCACTCTAATTTGCAGCCTACTAACAGGATTTCCAGGAAGGCTCTGCTGCCCAAAAACCCCCGAGTCGGAAATGGAGAAACGCTTCCGCCTTGTGGCCGTTTCCCGCAAGAGCGGCTTTAAGCCCACAGCTAACGGTCCCTTAACATTCACAAGGACTCAGGGCTGTAAAGGACACCTGCCCTCAAAAAATGTCCTGAGGTAGGGAATGGCCAGAAAATTCAAAACAGGCAAAATGTTCAAGAAGATAACATGAAGAGGTAAGTTTTACTCACTCTCTTTAAAAGGAAAATGGATAAAAGCTCAACATCAGGATATATTAGACTCATGCAAATCTAATCTACAAAAAGGTTTCAACTCACACCAGTCGACTGACCATCATCAAAAAGTCTTCAAACAGTAAGTGCTGAAGGGGTTTTTTAGAGAACTGTGTACCCTCTGGCTGCTGGTGAGATGTAAAGTGGTAACAGCCAATAATGAGAACAGAAAGGAGCTGCGTTTAAAAGTAAAAACGGAGCTCCCATTCGATGCAGCAGGCCCACCGCTGGGCCTCTCACCTGACAAGACCAGAATCCAGAGGACACAGGCTGCAAAAGCTGCACTGCGGCCTTATTCACAATAGCCAAGACATGGAAGCAACCTAGATGTCCATCAACAGATGAATGGATCAGGAAGAAGTGGTCCATGTACACAATGGAATACCAGCCATGTAAAACAATGAAACACTGCACTTTGAGGCACCATAGATGAGCCTAGGGAGAATCACAGAACATGAGGTAAACTGGAAAGCAAAAGACAGATATCCTATCACATCACTTATAGGTGTTACCTAACTACTGACAAAAATGGACATATTTCCACCGACAAAGACACACAGAGACTTTAAAAAACAAACTATGTGTATCTAAGAGGAAAGGTGGTAGCAATGGATGAATTAAGATTAGATTTACCATACCGATAGAAATACAGATTAAGTACATATATCAAAAAGACGGAGCACGTAGCAAGGCAGGTCTTCGGAACACTCTGTAATGGGAAAAGGATCTGTACATGAATAGATATATATGATGTACAAATGAACCAGACTGTGTACACCTAGGACAAACTGTATTCTAATCATTACCCCGATTAAAACAACGAACAGGAAGTAATGAGACATAAACTTCAGGGGTTTTTCCTGGCACATTCCATTCTAATTTACAACCTGGGAACACGACTTCCAGGAAGGCTGTGCTGCCCTAGTAACCAGATTTGGGAATGGAGAAATGCTGCCGCCTTGTGGCCGTTTCCCACAACAGCCGCTTTAAACCCAGTGCTAATGGTCACTAAATATTCACCAAACTTGCAGGTCTGTAAATTACACCTGGCCTCCAAAAAAATCCTGGGGTCAAAAATCGACCAAAAATTCAAAAGAGGGCAACCTTCCAAGAAGACAATTTCAAGAGGTATATTGTTCTCACACTTTTTTCCTTTGTTTTTCCTAAAGAAAAGAGAAAGGTGTGGAAAGATGCTGAACATTAGGGATTATTAAAGACATACAAATCCAAATTACAGAAACCTATCAGCTCACGCCAGTCAGAAAGGCTACAAGCAAACATTCTGCAGACAATAAATGCTGAAGGGGTTGTGGAGAAATGCATACCCTTGGTGCTAATTGGGATGTGGTAAGAGCCACTAATGAAAAAACACAATGGAGGTGCTTTGAAAAGGGAAACGTTGAGCTAGCAGTCAATCAATCACACCCACTGCTGGGCCTATCACCTGAGAAAATGAGAATCAAAAGTCACAGGCTGGCAGGAGTGCACTCCAGCAATATTTACCGTAGCCAACACTTGGAAGCAACAAAAATGTCCATCAACAGAGGAATGCACACAGAAGTGGTCCATGAATACAATGGAATATTACTCCACTAAAAAATATAAATTAAATTTAAAAAACCAAACATAAGTAAGGAGACACCAGCTTTTGGGGGTTTATCAGGGCACATGGCACTCTAATTTATAACTGAGGAACACCACTGGCAGGAAGGTCTGTTTCCCTAGGTACCAGAGTGGGGAACGTAGAAAGGCTGCCGACCTCTGGCCAATACCTGCAACGGCAGATTTGAAATCTGTGCTAATGGTCACTTAATATTCAAAATAATTGCAGACTTGTAAATGACACCTGCCATCAAAAAAAAATCTTGGGGTTGTAAAGCGACTACAAAATTCAATAGACGTCAACATTTCAAGAAGACAATTTCAAGAGGCATATTTTACGCACCTTTTGTCTTTTCTTGCGTTTTTATCTTTAAAAAGGAAAAGGGAATGGGAAAATGCTCAACATCAGCAATTAATAAAGCCTTGCAAATCCAATTACAGAAATGTTTACCTCACAGCCGTCAGAATGTTCTTCACCGAAAAGTCTACAAAGAATAAATGCTGAAGGGGTTTCAGAGAACTGTGTACCCTCTAGCTGCTGGGGGGATGTCAACTGCTCACAGCCAGTACTGAGAACATAATGGAGGTGCCTTTAGGGGTAAAAATTGAGCTACCATGTGATCTGGTAGGTCGTTTGATGCGCCTATCACCTGAGCAGACCAGAATGGAAAAGACACAGGCTGGCAATCCTGCACTGCAGGAACATTTAACATAGCCAAGACTTGGAAGAAACCAAAATGTCCATCAACAGAAAAATGCACAAAGAGGAAGTGGTCCACGTAAACAATGGAATATTAGCCATGGAAAACAATGAAACAGTGCCGTTTGCACCACCATAGAAGGACCTAGAGATAATCACCCACCTTGAAGTAAGAAAGAAGGTGAAAGACAGATATCCTATGACATCACTTATAGGTGTTACCTAAAAACTGATACTCATGAACTTATTGCCAAGAGAAGGAAAAGCATGGATTAAGAAGAAACAATTATGTTTCACCAAATGGAAAAGTGCAAGGAATGTGTGAATTAGGATATGGGGGTTAACAGACATGTACTAATACATATGAAATATATAATCACAAAATACCTATGGAATACCAAGAGAGCTCTACTCAACACTCTGTAATAACCTACACAGTAAAGAATCCAAAGATAAAAAGACAGATACATTGATATCATGAACCAGATTCTGTACACCTAGGAGAAACAAAATATTTTTATCAAATTTGCTCTGATAACTAATAAAAATTAAATTTAAAAAACAAGCAAAAAAGTGAGGAGATGTAAGCTCTTGGGGATGTGCCCTGGCACATTCCACTCTAATTTGCAGCCTACTAACACGATTTCCAGGAAGGCTCTGCTGCCCAAAAACCCCCGAGTTGGAAATGTAGAAATTCTGCCTCCTTGTGGCCGTTTTCCGCAAGAGCGGCTTTAAGCCCACAGCTAATGGTCTCTTAACATGCACAAGGACTCAGGGCTGTCAAGGACACCTGCCCTAAACAATTGTGCTGAGGTAGGGAATGGACAATAAAATTCAAAACTGGCAAATTTTTCAAGACGACAGTATGAAGAGGTAAGTTTGACTCACTCTCTTTTATAAAAAAAAAGGAAAATGGATAAAAGCTCAACCTCAGGAATTATTAGACTCATGCAAATCTAACCTTCAAAAAGGTTTCAACTCACACCAGTCGACTGACCATCAGCAGAAGGTCTACAAACAATAAATTCTGAAGGGGTTTTAGAGAACTGTGTACCCTCTGGCTGCTGGTGAGATGTAAAGTGGTAACAGCCAATAATGAGAACAGAAAGGAGCTGCGATTAAAAGTAAAAAGTGAGGTACCATTCAATCCAGCAGTCACACCACTGGGCCTCTCACCTGAGAAGACCAGATTTGAGAAGACCTGGGCTGCAAAAGCCAAGACAGTGAAGCAACCAAAATGTCCATCAACAGATGTATGCATAAAGAAGAAGTGGTCCATGTACACAATAGAATATTAGCGATGGAAAAGAATGAAACCCTGCTATTTGAGGCACCATAGATGAGCTTGGAGATAATCACAGAACATGGGGTTAGTCGGAAAGCAAAAGACCTATATCCTATGATATCACTTACAGGCGTTATCTAATAACTGACACAAATGAACATATTTACACAGAGAAAGGTACTCACAGACTTAGGGAAAAAAAAATTTGCTTATCTAAAATGAAAGGTGGACGGAATGGATAAATTAAGATTAGCGTTACAGGGCTTCCCTGGTGGGGCAGTGGTTGAGAGTTCGTCTGCCGATGCAGGGTACACGGGTTCGTGCCCTGGTCTGGGAGGATGCCAAATGCCGCGGAGCGGCTGGGCCTGTGAGCCGTGGCCGCTGAGCCTGCGCGTCCGGAGCCTGCGCTCCACAACGGGAAAGGCCACAACAGTGAGAGGCACGCGTACAGCAAAAAAAAAAAAAAAAAACGATTAGCGTTACGATACGTATACAAACACGTATTATATACGTATATCAAGAAGACTGACCATATAGCAAGGGAGGTGTACGGAACACTCTAATATTTTACATGGGAAGAGGATCTGTACATGAATAGACATATATAATATACAAATGAACCAGACTGTGTACACCTAGGACAAAGAATATTCTAATCATTACCCCGATTACAAAAGTTTTAAAAACCAAGAAGTAGTGAGACATAAACACATGGGAGTTTCTCCTGGCACATTCCACTCTAATTCCACGATTTCCAGGAAGGCTCTGCTGCCCAAAAACCCAGAGTTGGAAAATGCTGCCGCCTTGTGGCCGTTTCACACAACAGCAGCTTTAAACCCAGGGCTAAAGGTCACTAAATATTCACCAAACTCGCAGTTCTGTAATGACACCTGCCTACCAAAAACATCCTGGGGTCCAAAAATCGACCACAAAATTCAAAACACGGCGAGCTTCCAAGAGGACAATTTCAAGAGGTATATTGTTCTCACACTTTTCTCTCTCTCTTTTTTTTAACAGGAAAGAAAAAGGCGTGGAAAAACGATGAATTTTAGGAATTTCTAAAGACACGCAAACCCAAATTACAAAAACCTATCGGCTCACAGCAGTCAGAAAAGCCATTAGCAAAAATGCTGCAAGCAATAAATGCTGAAGGGGTTGTGGAGCAATGCGTACCCTCCGTTCTAAGGGGGACGTGGTAAGAGCCACTAATGAAAACACAATGGAGGTGCTTTGAAAAGGGAAACATTGAGCTAGCAGTCAATCAGTCACACCCACTGCCGGGCCTATCCCCTGAGAAAATGAGAATCAAAAAGTCACAGGCTGGCAATCCTGCACTCCAGCAATACTTACCGTAGCCAACACTTGGAAGCAATGAAAATGGCCATCAACAGAGGAATGCCCCAAGAAGAAGCCGTCCATGTACGCAACGGAATGTTACTCCACTGAAAAATATAAATTAAATTAAAACATCAAACGTAAGTAAGGACACAAGGTTTTGGGCGTTTATCAGGGCACACTGCACTCTAATTTGTATCTGAGGAACACCACTGGCAGGAAGGTCTGCTTCCCTAGGTACCAGGGTGGGGAACGTAGAAATACTGCGGCCCTCTAGCTGATACCTGCAACAGCAGCTTTGAAATCTCTGCTAATGGTCACTTCATATGCACAAGTACCGCAGGGCTGCAAAGGAAACCTGCCCTCAAAATGTCCTGACGCAGGTGAAGGCCAAAACATTTCAAAATGTGGCACGTGTGTCAAGAAAACAATTTGAAGAAGTAAGCTGTAATAACAGTTTGAAAAATAAAAGGACATGCCCGAAAGCTCAATTTCAAGGGATTATGAGACACATGCGGATCCAACCACAAAGAGGTATCAGCTCACCCCGCTAAGAATAACCATCAGCAAAGAAACTACAAACGCTCAATGCTGAAGAGGTTGTGGAGAAATGCATACCCTCAATTTGAAGTGGGACGTAACCTGGTAAGAGCCACTAATGGGAAGAGAATGGATGTGTCTTTAAAAGGTAAACACTGAGCTACTATATGATCCATCAGGCCCGCTCCTCGGCCTGTAACCTAAGAAGACAGAATTGGAAAGACACAGGCAGGAAATATGCACGGCAGCAGGATAACAATAGCCAAGACACGGAATCAACCAAAAAGTCCATCAAGAGATGAGTGGACAGAGAAGAAGTGGTACGTGTCCAGATGGAATATTGGCCGAGGAAAAAAATGAGACAATGACATTTGCAGCACGGTAGATGAGTCTAGAGGTAATCATGCAACTGGTAGTAAGTGAGAAAGCGAAAGACACATATCCTATCGGATCACTTACAGGCGTTCCCTAAAAATTGATACCAGTGACGGTATTTCCACAGAGAAATGTAATCACAGATTCATTAAGCAAACTTATGGTTCACCAAACGGAAAGGTGTGAGGATTGGATACATTAGGATGTGGGGGTTAACAGGGCTATGCAAACACACGTGAAATGTATCATCACCAAAGACCTACGGCATACCAAGAGAAGACTACTCAACATTGTGTCATAACCTACATGGGAAAAGGATCCGAAGAAGACTAGATATACGTATACGTGTAAAAGAATCACATCTTGCACACGCCTAGAACAAACAAAACATTGTAATCAAATTTTCTCGGATACAAAATAAAAATTAAATTAAAACAAAACGAACAGCAAGTAATGAGACATAAACGTAAGGGGCTTTTTCCTGGCACATTCCGTTCTAATTTACAAGCTACAACACAACTTCCATTATGGCTCTGCTGCCCTAGTAACCAGATTTGGTAAGGAGAAGTGCTGCCGCCTTCTGGCCGTTTCACACAACAGCGCTAATGGTCACTTAATATTCAAAATAATTGCAGGCCTGTAAATGACACCCTGCCATCAAAAAACATCCTGGGGGCGTAAATCGACCAGAAAATTCAAACGACGTCAACATTTCAAGAAGACATCTCAAGAGGCATATTTTATGCACATTGTGTCTTTTCTTTCTTTCTTTCTTTAAAATAAATAAAAGGGAATTGAACAATGCTCAACATCAGCAATTAATAGAGCCATGAAAATCCAACCTACATAAATGTTCACCTCACAGCCGTCAGAATGACCTTCAGCAAAAAGTCTACAAAGAATAACTGCTGAAGGGGTTTCAGAGAACTGTGTATCCTCTAGCTGCTGGGGGGATGTAAACTTGTAACAGCCAGTAGTGAGAACATAACAGAAGTGCGTTTAAGGGTAAAAATTGAGCTACCGTGTGATCTGGTAGGTCCTTTGATGCGCCGCCTATCACCTGAGCAGAGCAGAATGGAAAAGACACAGGCTGGCAATCCTGCCCTGCAGGAACCTTTCACACAGCCAACACTTGGAAGAACCCGATAAAGGTCCATCAGCAGAAAAATGCACAAAGAGGAAGTGGTCCACGTAAACAATGGAATATTAGCTATGGAAAACGATGAAACAGTGCCCTTTGCACCACGATATAAGGACGTAGAGATAACCACCCAACTTGAAGAGAGAAACTGAAAGACAGATATACTATGACGTCACTCATAGGTGTTATCTAAAAAGTGATACTCATGAACTTATTTCCAAGAGAAGGAAAAGCACGGATTAAGAAAACAAAATGATCTTTAACGAAATGGAAAGGTGTAAGGAGTGGGTGAATTAGGATACGGGGGTTAACAGACACGTACTAATACATATGACATATATAATCACAAAATCCTACGGGATACCAACAGAGGTCTACTCAACACGGTATAATAACCTTTCCTTTGGAAAGGATCCAAAGATGAATAGACGGATACGTTGATATGATGAACCAGATTCTGTACACCTAGCAGAAACTGCATGATATATCAAATTTGCTCTGATAATTAATAAAAATTAAATTTCAAAAAACAAACACCAAGTAGGAGATATAATCTCTTGGGGGTCTGCCCTGGCACATTCCACTCTAATTTGCAGCCTACTAACAGGATTTCCAGGAAGGCTCTGCTGCCCAAAAACCCCCGAGTCGGAAATGGAGAAACGCTTCCGCCTTGTGGCCGTTTCCCGCAAGAGCGGCTTTAAGCCCACAGCTAACGGTCCCTTAACATTCACAAGGACTCAGGGCTGTAAAGGACACCTGCCCTCAAAAAATGTCCTGAGGTAGGGAATGGCCAGAAAATTCAAAACAGGCAAAATGTTCAAGAAGATAACATGAAGAGGTAAGTTTTACTCACTCTCTTTAAAAGGAAAATGGATAAAAGCTCAACATCAGGATATATTAGACTCATGCAAATCTAATCTACAAAAAGGTTTCAACTCACACCAGTCGACTGACCATCATCAAAAAGTCTTCAAACAGTAAGTGCTGAAGGGGTTTTTTAGAGAACTGTGTACCCTCTGGCTGCTGGTGAGATGTAAAGTGGTAACAGCCAATAATGAGAACAGAAAGGAGCTGCGTTTAAAAGTAAAAACGGAGCTCCCATTCGATGCAGCAGGCCCACCGCTGGGCCTCTCACCTGACAAGACCAGAATCCAGAGGACACAGGCTGCAAAAGCTGCACTGCGGCCTTATTCACAATAGCCAAGACATGGAAGCAACCTAGATGTCCATCAACAGATGAATGGATCAGGAAGAAGTGGTCCATGTACACAATGGAATACCAGCCATGTAAAACAATGAAACACTGCACTTTGAGGCACCATAGATGAGCCTAGGGAGAATCACAGAACATGAGGTAAACTGGAAAGCAAAAGACAGATATCCTATCACATCACTTATAGGTGTTACCTAACTACTGACAAAAATGGACATATTTCCACCGACAAAGACACACAGAGACTTTAAAAAACAAACTATGTGTATCTAAGAGGAAAGGTGGTAGCAATGGATGAATTAAGATTAGATTTACCATACCGATAGAAATACAGATTAAGTACATATATCAAAAAGACGGAGCACGTAGCAAGGCAGGTCTTCGGAACACTCTGTAATGGGAAAAGGATCTGTACATGAATAGATATATATGATGTACAAATGAACCAGACTGTGTACACCTAGGACAAACTGTATTCTAATCATTACCCCGATTAAAACAACGAACAGGAAGTAATGAGACATAAACTTCAGGGGTTTTTCCTGGCACATTCCATTCTAATTTACAACCTGGGAACACGACTTCCAGGAAGGCTGTGCTGCCCTAGTAACCAGATTTGGGAATGGAGAAATGCTGCCGCCTTGTGGCCGTTTCCCACAACAGCCGCTTTAAACCCAGTGCTAATGGTCACTAAATATTCACCAAACTTGCAGGTCTGTAAATTACACCTGGCCTCCAAAAAAATCCTGGGGTCAAAAATCGACCAAAAATTCAAAAGAGGGCAACCTTCCAAGAAGACAATTTCAAGAGGTACATTGTTCTCACACTTTTTTCCTTTGTTTTTCCTAAAGAAAAGAGAAAGGTGTGGAAAGATGCTGAACATTAGGGATTATTAAAGACATACAAATCCAAATTACAGAAACCTATCAGCTCACGCCAGTCAGAAAGGCCACAAGCAAACATTCTGCAGACAATAAATGCTGAAGGGGTTGTGGAGAAATGCATACCCTTGGTGCTAATTGGGATGTGGTAAGAGCCACTAATGAAAAAACACAATGGAGGTGCTTTGAAAAGGGAAACGTTGAGCTAGCAGTCAATCAATCACACCCACTGCTGGGCCTATCACCTGAGAAAATGAGAATCAAAAGTCACAGGCTGGCAGGAGTGCACTCCAGCAATATTTACCGTAGCCAACACTTGGAAGCAACGAAAATGTCCATCAACAGAGGAATGCACACAGAAGTGGTCCATGAATACAATGGAATATTACTCCACTAAAAAATATAAATTAAATTAAAAAAACCAAACATAAGTAAGGAGACACCAGCTTTTGGGGGTTTATCAGGGCACATGGCACTCTAATTTATAACTGAGGAACACCACTGGCAGGAAGGTCTGTTTCCCTAGGTACCAGAGTGGGGAACGTAGAAAGGCTGCCGACCTCTGGCCAATACCTGCAACAGCAGATTTGAAATCTGTGCTAATGGTCACTTAATATTCAAAATAATTGCAGACTTGTAAATGACACCTGCCATCAAAAAAAAATCTTGGGGTTGTAAAGCGACTACAAAGTTCAATAGACGTCAACATTTCAAGAAGACAATTTCAAGAGGCATATTTTACGCACCTTTTGTCTTTTCTTGCGTTTTTATCTTTAAAAAGGAAAAGGGAATGGGAAAATGCTCAACATCAGCAATTAATAAAGCCTTGCAAATCCAATTACAGAAATGTTTACCTCACAGCCGTCAGAATGTTCTTCACCGAAAAGTCTACAAAGAATAAATGCTGAAGGGGTTTCAGAGAACTGTGTACCCTCTAGCTGCTGGGGGGATGTCAACTGCTCACAGCCAGTACTGAGAACATAATGGAGGTGCCTTTAGGGGTAAAAATTGAGCTACCATGTGATCTGGTAGGTCCTTTGATGCGCCTATCACCTGAGCAGACCAGAATGGAAAAGACACAGGCTGGCAATCCTGCACTGCAGGAACATTTAACATAGCCAAGACTTGGAAGAAACCAAAATGTCCAGCAACAGAAAAATGCACAAAGAGGAAGTGGTCCATGTAAACAATGGAATATTAGCCATGGAAAACAATGAAACAGTGCCGTTTGCACCACCGTATAAGGACCTAGAGATAATCACCCACCTTGAAGTAAGAAAGAAGGTGAAAGACAGATATCCTATGACATCACTTATAGGTGTTACCTAAAAAGTGATACTCATGAACTTATTGCCAAGAGAAGGAAAAGCATGGATTAAGAAGAAACAATTATGTTTCACCAAATGGAAAAGTGCAAGGAATGTGTGAATTAGGATATGGGGGTTAACAGACATGTACTAATACATATGAAATATATAATCACAAAATACCTATGGAATACCAAGAGAGCTCTACTCAACACTCTGTAATAACCTACACAGTAAAGAATCCAAAGATAAAAAGACAGATACATTGATATCATGAACCAGATTCTGTACACCTAGGAGAAACAAAATATTTTTATCAAATTTGCTCTGATAACTAATCAAAATTAAGTTTAAAAAACAAGCAAAAAGTGAGGAGATGTAAGCTCTTGGGGATGTGCCCTGGCACATTCCACTCTAATTTGCAGCCTACTAACACGATTTCCAGGAAGGCTCTGCTGCCCAAAAACCCAGAGTTGGAAAATGGAGAAATGCTGCCGCCTTGTGGCCGTTTCACACAACAGCAGCTTTAAACCCAGGGCTAAAGGTCACTAAATATTCACCAAACTCGCAGTTCTGTAATGACACCTGCCCACCAAAAACATCCTGGGGTCGAAAATCGACCACAAAATTCAAAAGACGGCGAGCTTCCAAGAGGACAATTTCAAGAGGTATATTGTTCTCACACTTTTCTCTCTCTCTTTTTTTTAACAGGAAAGAAAAAGGCGTGGAAAAACGATGAATTTTAGGAATTTCTAAAGACACGCAAACCCAAATTACAAAAACCTATCGGCTCACAGCAGTCAGAAAAGCCATTAGCAAAAATGCTGCAAGCAATAAATGCTGAAGGGGTTGTGGAGCAATGCGTACCCTCCGTTCTAAGGGGGACGTGGTAAGAGCCACTAATGAAAACACAATGGAGGTGCTTTGAAAAGGGAAACATTGAGCTAGCAGTCAATCAGTCACACCCACTGCCGGGCCTATCCCCTGAGAAAATGAGAATCAAAAAGTCACAGGCTGGCAATCCTGCACTCCAGCAATACTTACCGTAGCCAACACTTGGAAGCAATGAAAATGGCCATCAACAGAGGAATGCCCCAAGAAGAAGCCGTCCATGTACGCAACGGAATGTTACTCCACTGAAAAATATAAATTAAATTAAAACATCAAACGTAAGTAAGGACACAAGGTTTTGGGCGTTTATCAGGGCACACTGCACTCTAATTTGTATCTGAGGAACACCACTGGCAGGAAGGTCTGCTTCCCTAGGTACCAGGGTGGGGAACGTAGAAATACTGCGGCCCTCTAGCTGATACCTGCAACAGCAGCTTTGAAATCTCTGCTAATGGTCACTTCATATGCACAAGTACCGCAGGGCTGCAAAGGAAACCTGCCCTCAAAATGTCCTGACGCAGGTGAAGGCCAAAACATTTCAAAATGTGGCACGTGTGTCAAGAAAACAATTTGAAGAAGTAAGCTGTAATAACAGTTTGAAAAATAAAAGGACATGCCCGAAAGCTCAATTTCAAGGGATTATGAGACACATGCGGATCCAACCACAAAGAGGTATCAGCTCACCCCGCTAAGAATAACCATCAGCAAAGAAACTACAAACGCTCAATGCTGAAGAGGTTGTGGAGAAATGCATACCCTCAATTTGAAGTGGGACGTAACCTGGTAAGAGCCACTAATGGGAAGAGAATGGATGTGTCTTTAAAAGGTAAACACTGAGCTACTATATGATCCATCAGGCCCGCTCCTCGGCCTGTAACCTAAGAAGACAGAATTGGAAAGACACAGGCAGGAAATATGCACGGCAGCAGGATAACAATAGCCAAGACACGGAATCAACCAAAAAGTCCATCAAGAGATGAGTGGACAGAGAAGAAGTGGTACGTGTCCAGATGGAATATTGGCCGAGGAAAAAAATGAGACAATGACATTTGCAGCACGGTAGATGAGTCTAGAGGTAATCATGCAACTGGTAGTAAGTGAGAAAGCGAAAGACACATATCCTATCGGATCACTTACAGGCGTTCCCTAAAAATTGATACCAGTGACGGTATTTCCACAGAGAAATGTAATCACAGATTCATTAAGCAAACTTATGGTTCACCAAACGGAAAGGTGTGAGGATTGGATACATTAGGATGTTGGGGTTAACAGAGATATGCAAACACACGTGAAATGTATCATCACCAAAGACCTACGGCATACCAAGAGAAGACTACTCAACATTGTGTCATAACCTACATGGGAAAAGGATCCGAAGAAGACTAGATATACGTATACGTGTAAAAGAATCACATCTTGCACACGCCTAGAACAAACAAAACATTGTAATCAAATTTTCTTGGATACAAAATAAAAATTAAATTAAAACAAAACGAACAGCAAGTAATGAGACATAAACGTAAGGGGCTTTTTCCTGGCACATTCCGTTCTAATTTACAAGCTACAACACAACTTCCATTATGGCTCTGCTGCCCTAGTAACCAGATTTGGTAAGGAGAAGTGCTGCCGCCTTCTGGCCGTTTCACACAACAGCGCTAATGGTCACTTAATATTCAAAATAATTGCAGGCCTGTAAATGACACCCTGCCATCAAAAAACATCCTGGGGGCGTAAATCGACCAGAAAATTCAAACGACGTCAACATTTCAAGAAGACATCTCAAGAGGCATATTTTATGCACATTGTGTCTTTTCTTTCTTTTTTTCTTTAAAATAAAAGGGAATTGAACAATGCTCAACATCAGCAATTAATAGAGCCATGAAAATCCAACCTACATAAATGTTCACCTCACAGCCGTCAGAATGACCTTCAGCAAAAAGTCTACAAAGAATAACTGCTGAAGGGGTTTCAGAGAACTGTGTATCCTCTAGCTGCTGGGGGGATGTAAACTTGTAACAGCCAGTAGTGAGAACATAACAGAAGTGCGTTTAAGGGTAAAAATTGAGCTACCGTGTGATCTGGTAGGTCCTTTGATGCGCCGCCTATCACCTGAGCAGAGCAGAATGGAAAAGACACAGGCTGGCAATCCTGCCCTGCAGGAACCTTTCACACAGCCAACACTTGGAAGAACCCGATAAAGGTCCATCAGCAGAAAAATGCACAAAGAGGAAGTGGTCCACGTAAACAATGGAATATTAGCTATGGAAAACGATGAAACAGTGCCCTTTGCACCACGATATAAGGACGTAGAGATAACCACCCAACTTGAAGAGAGAAACTGAAAGACAGATATACTATGACGTCACTCATAGGTGTTATCTAAAAAGTGATACTCATGAACTTATTTCCAAGAGAAGGAAAAGCACGGATTAAGAAAACAAAATGATCTTTAACGAAATGGAAAGGTGTAAGGAGTGGGTGAATTAGGATACGGGGGTTAACAGACACGTACTAATACATATGACATATATAATCACAAAATCCTACGGGATACCAACAGAGGTCTACTCAACACGGTATAATAACCTTTCCTTTGGAAAGGATCCAAAGATGAATAGACGGATACGTTGATATGATGAACCAGATTCTGTACACCTAGCAGAAACTGCATGATATATCAAATTTGCTCTGATAATTAATAAAAATTAAATTTCAAAAAACAAACACGAAGTAGGAGATATAATCTCTTGGGGGTCTGCCCTGGCACATTCCACTCTAATTTGCAGCCTACTAACAGGATTTCCAGGAAGGCTCTGCTGCCCAAAAACCCCCGAGTCGGAAATGGAGAAACGCTTCCGCCTTGTGGCCGTTTCCCGCAAGAGCGGCTTTAAGCCCACAGCTAACGGTCCCTTAACATTCACAAGGACTCAGGGCTGTAAAGGACACCTGCCCTCAAAAAATGTCCTGAGGTAGGGAATGGCCAGAAAATTCAAAACAGGCAAAATGTTCAAGAAGATAACATGAAGAGGTAAGTTTTACTCACTCTCTTTAAAAGGAAAATGGATAAAAGCTCAACATCAGGATATATTAGACTCATGCAAATCTAATCTACAAAAAGGTTTCAACTCACACCAGTCGACTGACCATCATCAAAAAGTCTTCAAACAGTAAGTGCTGAAGGGGTTTTTTAGAGAACTGTGTACCCTCTGGCTGCTGGTGAGATGTAAAGTGGTAACAGCCAATAATGAGAACAGAAAGGAGCTGCGTTTAAAAGTAAAAACGGAGCTCCCATTCGATGCAGCAGGCCCACCGCTGGGCCTCTCACCTGACAAGACCAGAATCCAGAGGACACAGGCTGCAAAAGCTGCACTGCGGCCTTATTCACAATAGCCAAGACATGGAAGCAACCTAGATGTCCATCAACAGATGAATGGATCAGGAAGAAGTGGTCCATGTACACAATGGAATACCAGCCATGTAAAACAATGAAACACTGCACTTTGAGGCACCATAGATGAGCCTAGGGAGAATCACAGAACATGAGGTAAACTGGAAAGCAAAAGACAGATATCCTATCACATCACTTATAGGTGTTACCTAACTACTGACAAAAATGGACATATTTCCACCGACAAAGACACACAGAGACTTTAAAAAACAAACTATGTGTATCTAAGAGGAAAGGTGGTAGCAATGGATGAATTAAGATTAGATTTACCATACCGATAGAAATACAGATTAAGTACATATATCAAAAAGACGGAGCACGTAGCAAGGCAGGTCTTCGGAACACTCTGTAATGGGAAAAGGATCTGTACATGAATAGATATATATGATGTACAAATGAACCAGACTGTGTACACCTAGGACAAACTGTATTCTAATCATTACCCCGATTAAAACAACGAACAGGAAGTAATGAGACATAAACTTCAGGGGTTTTTCCTGGCACATTCCATTCTAATTTACAACCTGGGAACACGACTTCCAGGAAGGCTGTGCTGCCCTAGTAACCAGATTTGGGAATGGAGAAATGCTGCCGCCTTGTGGCCGTTTCCCACAACAGCCGCTTTAAACCCAGTGCTCATGGTCACTAAATATTCACCAAACTTGCAGGTCTGTAAATTACACCTGGCCTCCAAAAAAATCCTGGGGTCAAAAATCGACCAAAAATTCAAAAGAGGGCAACCTTCCAAGAAGACAATTTCAAGAGGTACATTGTTCTCACACTTTTTTCCTTTGTTTTTCCTAAAGAAAAGAGAAAGGTGTGGAAAGATGCTGAACATTAGGGATTATTAAAGACATACAAATCCAAATTACAGAAACCTATCAGCTCACGCCAGTCAGAAAGGCTACAAGCAAACATTCTGCAGACAATAAATGCTGAAGGGGTTGTGGAGAAATGCATACCCTTGGTGCTAATTGGGATGTGGTAAGAGCCACTAATGAAAAAACACAATGGAGGTGCTTTGAAAAGGGAAACGTTGAGCTAGCAGTCAATCAATCACACCCACTGCTGGGCCTATCACCTGAGAAAATGAGAATCAAAAGTCACAGGCTGGCAGGAGTGCACTCCAGCAATATTTACCGTAGCCAACACTTGGAAGCAACGAAAATGTCCATCAACAGAGGAATGCACACAGAAGTGGTCCATGAATACAATGGAATATTACTCCACTAAAAAATATAAATTAAATTTAAAAAACCAAACATAAGTAAGGAGACACCAGCTTTTGGGGGTTTATCAGGGCACATGGCACTCTAATTTATAACTGAGGAACACCACTGGCAGGAAGGTCTGTTTCCCTAGGTACCAGAGTGGGGAACGTAGAAAGGCTGCCGACCTCTGGCCAATACCTGCAACGGCAGATTTGAAATCTGTGCTAATGGTCACTTAATATTCAAAATAATTGCAGACTTGTAAATGACACCTGCCATCAAAAAAAAATCTTGGGGTTGTAAAGCGACTACAAAATTCAATAGACGTCAACATTTCAAGAAGACAATTTCAAGAGGCATATTTTACGCACCTTTTGTCTTTTCTTGCGTTTTTATCTTTAAAAAGGAAAAGGGAATGGGAAAATGCTCAACATCAGCAATTAATAAAGCCTTGCAAATCCAATTACAGAAATGTTTACCTCACAGCCGTCAGAATGTTCTTCACCGAAAAGTCTACAAAGAATAAATGCTGAAGGGGTTTCAGAGAACTGTGTACCCTCTAGCTGCTGGGGGGATGTCAACTGCTCACAGCCAGTACTGAGAACATAATGGAGGTGCCTTTAGGGGTAAAAATTGAGCTACCATGTGATCTGGTAGGTCGTTTGATGCGCCTATCACCTGAGCAGACCAGAATGGAAAAGACACAGGCTGGCAATCCTGCACTGCAGGAACATTTAACATAGCCAAGACTTGGAAGAAACCAAAATGTCCATCAACAGAAAAATGCACAAAGAGGAAGTGGTCCACGTAAACAATGGAATATTAGCCATGGAAAACAATGAAACAGTGCCGTTTGCACCACCATAGAAGGACCTAGAGATAATCACCCACCTTGAAGTAAGAAAGAAGGTGAAAGACAGATATCCTATGACATCACTTATAGGTGTTACCTAAAAACTGATACTCATGAACTTATTGCCAAGAGAACGAAAAGCATGGATTAAGAAGAAACAATTATGTTTCACCAAATGGAAAAGTGCAAGGAATGTGTGAATTAGGATATGGGGGTTAACAGACATGTACTAATACATATGAAATATATAATCACAAAATACCTATGGAATACCAAGAGAGCTCTACTCAACACTCTGTAATAACCTACACAGTAAAGAATCCAAAGATAAAAAGACAGATACATTGATATCATGAACCAGATTCTGTACACCTAGGAGAAACAAAATATTTTTATCAAATTTGCTCTGATAACTAATCAAAATTAAGTTTAAAAAACAAGCAAAAAGTGAGGAGATGTAAGCTCTTGGGGATGTGCCCTGGCACATTCCACTCTAATTTGCAGCCTACTAACACGATTTCCAGGAAGGCTCTGCTGCCCAAAAACCCAGAGTTGGAAAATGGAGAAATGCTGCCGCCTTGTGGCCGTTTCACACAACAGCAGCTTTAAACCCAGGGCTAAAGGTCACTAAATATTCACCAAACTCGCAGTTCTGTAATGACACCTGCCCACCAAAAACATCCTGGGGTCGAAAATCGACCACAAAATTCAAAAGACGGCGAGCTTCCAAGAGGACAATTTCAAGAGGTATATTGTTCTCACACTTTTCTCTCTCTCTTTTTTTTAACAGGAAAGAAAAAGGCGTGGAAAAACGATGAATTTTAGGAATTTCTAAAGACACGCAAACCCAAATTACAAAAACCTATCGGCTCACAGCAGTCAGAAAAGCCATTAGCAAAAATGCTGCAAGCAATAAATGCTGAAGGGGTTGTGGAGCAATGCGTACCCTCCGTTCTAAGGGGGACGTGGTAAGAGCCACTAATGAAAACACAATGGAGGTGCTTTGAAAAGGGAAACATTGAGCTAGCAGTCAATCAGTCACACCCACTGCCGGGCCTATCCCCTGAGAAAATGAGAATCAAAAAGTCACAGGCTGGCAATCCTGCACTCCAGCAATACTTACCGTAGCCAACACTTGGAAGCAATGAAAATGGCCATCAACAGAGGAATGCCCCAAGAAGAAGCCGTCCATGTACGCAACGGAATGTTACTCCACTGAAAAATATAAATTAAATTAAAACATCAAACGTAAGTAAGGACACAAGGTTTTGGGCGTTTATCAGGGCACACTGCACTCTAATTTGTATCTGAGGAACACCACTGGCAGGAAGGTCTGCTTCCCTAGGTACCAGGGTGGGGAACGTAGAAATACTGCGGCCCTCTAGCTGATACCTGCAACAGCAGCTTTGAAATCTCTGCTAATGGTCACTTCATATGCACAAGTACCGCAGGGCTGCAAAGGAAACCTGCCCTCAAAATGTCCTGACGCAGGTGAAGGCCAAAACATTTCAAAATGTGGCACGTGTGTCAAGAAAACAATTTGAAGAAGTAAGCTGTAATAACAGTTTGAAAAATAAAAGGACATGCCCGAAAGCTCAATTTCAAGGGATTATGAGACACATGCGGATCCAACCACAAAGAGGTATCAGCTCACCCCGCTAAGAATAACCATCAGCAAAGAAACTACAAACGCTCAATGCTGAAGAGGTTGTGGAGAAATGCATACCCTCAATTTGAAGTGGGACGTAACCTGGTAAGAGTCACTAATGGGAAGAGAATGGATGTGTCTTTAAAAGGTAAACACTGAGCTACTATATGATCCATCAGGCCCGCTCCTCGGCCTGTAACCTAAGAAGACAGAATTGGAAAGACACAGGCAGGAAATATGCACGGCAGCAGGATAACAATAGCCAAGACACGGAATCAACCAAAAAGTCCATCAAGAGATGAGTGGACAGAGAAGAAGTGGTACGTGTCCAGATGGAATATTGGCCGAGGAAAAAAATGAGACAATGACATTTGCAGCACGGTAGATGAGTCTAGAGGTAATCATGCAACTGGTAGTAAGTGAGAAAGCGAAAGACACATATCCTATCGGATCACTTACAGGCGTTCCCTAAAAATTGATACCAGTGACGGTATTTCCACAGAGAAATGTAATCACAGATTCATTAAGCAAACTTATGGTTCACCAAACGGAAAGGTGTGAGGATTGGATACATTAGGATGTTGGGGTTAACAGAGATATGCAAACACACGTGAAATGTGTCATCACCAAAGACCTACGGCATACCAAGAGAAGACTACTCAACATTGTGTCATAACCTACATGGGAAAAGGATCCGAAGAAGACTAGATATACGTATACGTGTAAAAGAATCACATCTTGCACACGCCTAGAACAAACAAAACATTGTAATCAAATTTTCTCGGATACAAAATAAAAATTAAATTAAAACAAAACGAACAGCAAGTAATGAGACATAAACGTAAGGGGCTTTTTCCTGGCACATTCCGTTCTAATTTACAAGCTACAACACAACTTCCATTATGGCTCTGCTGCCCTAGTAACCAGATTTGGTAAGGAGAAGTGCTGCCGCCTTCTGGCCGTTTCACACAACAGCGCTAATGGTCACTTAATATGGCCTGTAAATGACACCCTGCCATCAAAAAACATCCTGGGGGCGTAAATCGACCAGAAAATTCAAACGACGTCAACATTTCAAGAAGACATCTCAAGAGGCATAATTTATGCACATTGTGTCTTTTCTTTCTTTCTTTCTTTAAAATAAATAAAAGGGAATTGAACAATGCTCAACATCAGCAATTAATAAAGCCATGAAAATCCAACCTACATAAATGTTCACCTCACAGCCGTCAGAATGACCTTCAGCAAAAAGTCTACAAAGAATAAATGCTGAAGGGGTTTCAGAGAACTGTGTACCCTCTAGCTGCTGGGGGGATGTAAACTTGTAACAGCCAGTAGTGAGAACATAACGGAAGTGCGTTTAAGGGTAAAAATTGAGCTACCGTGTGATCTGGTAGGTCCTTTGATGCGCCGCCTATCACCTGAGCAGAGCAGAATGGAAAAGACACAGGCTGGCAATCCTGCCCTGCAGGAACCTTTAACATAGCCAACACTTGGAAGAACCCGATGAAGGTCCATCAGCAGGAAAATGCACAAAGAGGAAGTGGTCCACGTAAACAATGGAATATTAGCTATGGAAAACGATGAAACAGTGCCCTTTGCACCACGATATAAGGACGTAGAGAGAACCACCCAACCTGAAGAAAGAAACTGAAAGACAGATATACTATGACGTCACTCATAGGTGTTATCTAAAAATTGATACTCATGAACTTATTTCCAAGAGAAGGAAAAAGCACGGATTAAGAAAACAAAATGATCTTTAACGAAATGGAAAGGTGTAAGGAATGGGTGAATTAGGATACGGGGGTTAACAGACACGTACTAATACATATGACATATATAATCACAAAATCCTACGGGATACCAACAGAGGTCTACTCAACACGGTATAATAACCTTTCCTTTGGAAAGGATCCAAAGATGAATAGACGGATACGTTGATATGATGAACCAGATTCTGTACACCTAGCAGAAACTGCATGGTATATCAAATTTGCTCTGATAATTAATAAAACTTAAATTAAAAAAAAACAAACACCAAGTAGGAGATATAATCTCTTGGGGATCTGCCCTGGCACATTCCTCTCTAATTTGCAGCCTACTAACAGGATTTCCAGGAAGGCTCTGCTGCCCAAAAACCCCCGAGTCGGAAATGGAGAAACGCTTCCGCCTTGTGGCCGTTTCCCGCAAGAGCGGCTTTAAGCCCACAGCTAACGGTCCCTTAACATTCACAAGGACTCAGGGCTGTAAAGGACACCTGCCCTCAAAAAATGTCCTGAGGTAGGGAATGGCCAGAAAATTCAAAACAGGCAAAATGTTCAAGAAGATAACATGAAGAGGTAAGTTTTACTCACTCTCTTTAAAAGGAAAAGGAAAATGGATAAAAGCTCAACATCAGGATATATTAGACTCATGCAAATCTAATCTACAAAAAGGTTTCAACTCACACCAGTCGACTGACCATCATCAAAAAGTCTTCAAACAATAAGTGCTGAAGGGGTTTTAGAGAACTGTGTACCCTCTGGCTGCTGGTGAGATGTAAAGTGGTAACAGCCAATAATGAGAACAGAAAGGAGCTGCGTTTAAAAGTAAAAACGGAGCTCCCATTCGATGCAGCAGGCCCACCGCTGGGCCTCTCACCTGACAAGACCAGAATCCAGAGGACACAGGCTGCAAAAGCTGCACTGCGGCCTTATTCACAATAGCCAAGACATGGAAGCAACCTAGATGTCCATCAACAGATGAATGGATCAGGAAGAAGTGGTCCATGTACACAATGGAATACCAGCCATGTAAAACAGTGAAACACTGCACTTTGAGGCACCATAGATGAGCCTAGGGAGAATCACAGAACATGAGGTAAACTGGAAAGCAAAAGACAGATATCCTATCATATCACTTATAGGTGTTACCTAACTACTGACAAAAATGGACATATTTCCACCGACAAAGACACACAGAGACTTTAAAAAACAAACTATGTGTATCTAAGAGGAAAGGTGGTAGCAATGGATGAATTAAGATTAGATTTACCATACCGATAGAAATACAGATTAAGTACATATATCAAAAAGACGGAGCACATAGCAAGGCAGGTCTTCGGAACACTCTGTAATCTTTTACATGGGAAAAGGATCTGTACATGAATAGATATATATGATGCACAAATGAACCAGACTGTGTACACCTAGGACAAACTGTATTCTAATCATTACCCCGATTAAAACAACGAACAGGAAGTAATGAGACATAAACTTCAGGGGTTTTTCCTGGCACATTCCATTCTAATTTACAACCTGGGAACACGACTTCCAGAAAGGCTGTGCTGCCCTAGTAACCAGATTTGGGAATGGAGAAATGCTGCCGCCTTGTGGCCGTTTCCCACAACAGCCGCTTTAAACCCAGTGCTAATGGTCACTAAATATTCACCAAACTTGCAGGTCTGTAAATTACACCTGGCCTCCAAAAAAATCCTGGGGTCAAAAATCGACCAAAAATTCAAAAGAGGGCAACCTTCCAAGAAGACAATTTCAAGAGGTACATTGTTCTCACACTTTTTTTCTTTGTTTTTCCTAAAGAAAAGAGAAAGGTGTGGAAAGATGCTGAACATTAGGGATTATTAAAGACAGACAAATCCAAATTACAGAAACCTATCAGCTCACGCCAGTCAGAAAGGCCACAAGCAAACATTCTGCAGACAATAAATGCTGAAGGGGTTGTGGAGAAATGCATACCCTTGGTGCTAATTGGGATGTGGTAAGAGCCACTAATGAAAAAACACAATGGAGGTGCTTTGAAAAGGGAAACATTGAGCTAGCAGTCAATCAATCACACCCACTGCTGGGCCTATCACCTGAGAAAATGAGAATCAAAAGTCACAGGCTGGCAATACTCCACTCCAGCAATATTTACCATAGCCAACACTTGGAAGCAACGAAAATGTCCATCAACAGAGGAATGCACACAGAAGTGGTCCATGAATACAATGGAATATTACTCCACTAAAAAATATAAATTAAATTTAAAAAACCAAACATAAGTAAGGAGACACCAGCTTTTGGGGGTTTATCAGGGCACATGGCACTCTAATTTATAACTGAGGAACACCACTGGCAGGAAGGTCTGTTTCCCTAGGTACCAGAGTGGGGAACGTAGAAAGGCTGCCGACCTCTGGCCAATACCTGCAACGGCAGATTTGAAATCTGTGCTAATGGTCACTTAATATTCAAAATAATTGCAGACTTGTAAATGACACCTGCCATCAAAAAAAAATCTTGGGGTTGTAAAGCGACTACAAAATTCAATAGACGTCAACATTTCAAGAAGACAATTTCAAGAGGCATATTTTACGCACCTTTTGTCTTTTCTTGCGTTTTTATCTTTAAAAAGGAAAAGGGAATGGGAAAATGCTCAACATCAGCAATTAATAAAGCCTTGCAAATCCAATTACAGAAATGTTTACCTCACAGCCGTCAGAATGTTCTTCACCGAAAAGTCTACAAAGAATAAATGCTGAAGGGGTTTCAGAGAACTGTGTACCCTCTAGCTGCTGGGGGGATGTCAACTGCTCACAGCCAGTACTGAGAACATAATGGAGGTGCCTTTAGGGGTAAAAATTGAGCTACCATGTGATCTGGTAGGTCCTTTGATGCGCCTATCACCTGAGCAGACCAGAATGGAAAAGACACAGGCTGGCAATCCTGCACTGCAGGAACATTTAACATAGCCAAGACTTGGAAGAAACCAAAATGTCCATCAACAGAAAAATGCACAAAGAGGAAGTGGTCCATGTAAACAATGGAATATTAGCCATGGAAAACAATGAAACAGTGCCGTTTGCACCACCATAGAAGGACCTAGAGATAATCACCCACCTTGAAGTAAGAAAGAAGGTGAAAGACAGATATCCTATGACATCACTTATAGGTGTTACCTAAAAACTGATACTCATGAACTTATTGCCAAGAGAACGAAAAGCATGGATTAAGAAGAAACAATTATGTTTCACCAAATGGAAAAGTGCAAGGAATGTGTGAATTAGGATATGGGGGTTAACAGACATGTACTAATACATATGAAATATATAATCACAAAATACCTATGGAATACCAAGAGAGCTCTACTCAACACTCTGTAATAACCTACACAGTAAAGAATCCAAAGATAAAAAGACAGATACATTGATATCATGAACCAGATTCTGTACACCTAGGAGAAACAAAATATTTTTATCAAATTTGCTCTGATAACTAATAAAAATTAAATTTAAAAAACAAGCAAAAAGTGAGGAGATGTAAGCTCTTGGGGATGTGCCCTGGCACATTCCACTCTAATTTGCAGCCTACTAACACGATTTCCAGGAAGGCTCTGCTGCCCAAAAACCCCCGAGTTGGAAATGTAGAAATTCTGCCTCCTTGTGGCCGTTTTCCGCAAGAGCGGCTTTAAGCCCACAGCTAATGGTCTCTTAACATGCACAAGGACTCAGGGCTGTCAAGGACACCTGCCCTAAACAATTGTGCTGAGGTAGGGAATGGACAGTAAAATTCAAAACTGGCAAATTTTTCAAGACGACAGTATGAAGAGGTAAGTTTGACTCACTCTCTTTTATAAAAAAAAAAGGAAAATGGATAAAAGCTCAACCTCAGGAATTATTAGACTCATGCAAATCTAACCTTCAAAAAGGTTTCAACTCACACCAGTCGACTGACCATCAGCAGAAGGTCTACAAACAATAAATTCTGAAGGGGTTTTAGAGAACTGTGTACCCTCTGGCTGCTGGTGAGATGTAAAGTGGTAACAGCCAATAATGAGAACAGAAAGGAGCTGCGATTAAAAGTAAAAAGTGAGGTACCATTCAATCCAGCAGTCACACCACTGGGCCTCTCACCTGAGAAGACCAGATTTGAGAAGACCTGGGCTGCAAAAGCCAAGACAGTGAAGCAACCAAAATGTCCATCAACAGATGTATGCATAAAGAAGAAGTGGTCCATGTACACAATAGAATATTAGCGATGGAAAAGAACGAAACCCTGCTATTTGAGGCACCATAGATGAGCTTGGAGATAATCACAGAACATGGGGTTAGTCGGAAAGCAAAAGACCTATATCCTATGATATCACTTACAGGCGTTATCTAATAACTGACACAAATGAACATATTTACACAGAGAAAGGTACTCACAGACTTAGGGAAAAAAAAATTTGCTTATCTAAAATGAAAGGTGGACGGAATGGATAAATTAAGATTAGCGTTACAGGGCTTCCCTGGTGGGGCAGTGGTTGAGAGTTCGTCTGCCGATGCAGGGTACACGGGTTCGTGCCCTGGTCTGGGAGGATGCCAAATGCCGCGGAGCGGCTGGGCCTGTGAGCCGTGGCCGCTGAGCCTGCGCGTCCGGAGCCTGCGCTCCACAACGGGAAAGGCCACAACAGTGAGAGGCACGCGTACAGCAAAAAAAAAAAAAAAAACGATTAGCGTTACGATACGTATACAAACACGTATTATATACGTATATCAAGAAGACTGACCATATAGCAAGGGAGGTGTACGGAACACTCTAATATTTTACATGGGAAGAGGATCTGTACATGAATAGACATATATAATACACAAATGAACCAGACTGTGTACACCTAGGACAAAGAATATTCTAATCATTACCCCGATTACAAAAGTTTTAAAAACCAAGAAGTAGTGAGACATAAACACATGGGAGTTTCTCCTGGCACATTCCACTCTAATTCCACGATTTCCAGGAAGGCTCTGCTGCCCAAAAACCCAGAGTTGGAAAATGGAGAAATGCTGCCGCCTTGTGGCCGTTTCACACAACAGCAGCTTTAAACCCAGGGCTAAAGGTCACTAAATATTCACCAAACTCGCAGTTCTGTAATGACACCTGCCTACCAAAAACATCCTGGGGTCCAAAAATCGACCACAAAATTCAAAACACGGCAAGCTTCCAAGAGGACAATTTCAAGAGGTATATTGTACTCACACTTTTCTCTCTCTCTTTTTTTTAACAGGAAAGAAAAAGGCGTGGAAAAACGATGAATTTTAGGAATTTCTAAAGACACGCAAACCCAAATTACAAAAACCTATCGGCTCACAGCAGTCAGAAAAGCCATTAGCAAAAATGCTGCAAGCAATAAATGCCGAAGGGATTGTGGAGCAATGCGTACCCTCCGTTCTAAGGGGGACGTGGTAAGAGCCACTAATGAAAACACAATGGAGGTGCTTTGAAAAGGGAAACATTGAGCTAGCAGTCAATCAGTCACACCCACTGCCGGGCCTATCCCCTGAGAAAATGAGAATCAAAAAGTCACAGGCTGGCAATCCTGCACTCCAGCAATACTTACCGTAGCCAACACTTGGAAGCAATGAAAATGGCCATCAACAGAGGAATGCACCAAGAAGAAGCCGTCCATGTACGCAACGGAATGTTACTCCACTAAAAAATATAAATTAAATTAAAACGTCAAACGTCAGTAAGGACACAAGGTTTTGGGCGTTTATCAGGGCACACTGCACTCTAATTTGTATCTGAGGAACACCACTGGCAGGAAGGTCTGCTTCCCTAGGTACCAGGGTGGGGAACGTAGAAATACTGCGGCCCTCTAGCTGATACCTGCAACAGCAGCTTTAAAATCTCTGCTAATGGTCACTTCATATGCACAAGTACTGCAGGGCTGCAAAGGAAACCTGCCCTCAAAATGTCCTGACGCAGGTGAAGGCCAAAACATTTCAAAATGTGGCACGTATGTCCAGAAAACAATTTGAAGAAGTAAGCTGTAATAACAGTTTGAGAAATAAAAGGACATGCCTGAAAGCTCAATTTCAAGGGATTATGAGACACATGCGGATCCAACCACAAAGAGGTATCAGCTCACCCCGCTAAGAATAACCATCAGCAAAGAAACTACAAACGCTCAATGCTGAAGAGGTTGTGGAGAAATGCATACCCTCAATTTGAAGTGGGACGTAACCTGGTAAGAGCCACTAATGGGAAGAGAATGGATGTGTCTTTAAAGGGTAAACACTGAGCTACTCTATGATCCATCAGGCCCGCTCCTCGGCCTGTAACCTAAGAAGACAGAATTGGAAAGACACAGGCAGGAAATACGCACTGCAGCAGTATAACAATAGCCAAGACACGGAATCAACCAAAAAGTCCATCAAGAGATGAGTGGACAGAGAAGAAGTGGTACGTGTCCAGATGGAATATTGGCCGAGGAAAAAAATGAGACAATGACATTTGCAGCACGGTAGATGAGTCTAGAGGTAATCATGCAACTGGTAGTAAGTGAGAAAGCGAAAGACACATATCCTATCGGATCACTTACAGGCGTTCCCTAAAAATTGATACCAGTGAAGATATTTCCACAGAGAAATGTAATCACAGATTCATTAAGCAAACTTATGGTTCACCAAATGGAAAGGTGTGAGGATTGGATACATTAGGATGTTGGGGTTAACAGGGCTATGCAAACACACGTGAAATGTATCATCACCAAAGACCTACGGCATACCAAGAGAAGACTACTCAACATTGTGTCATAACCTACATGGGAAAAGGATCCGAAGAAGACTAGATCTATGTGTACGTGTAAAAGAATCACATCTTGCACACACCTAGAACAGACAAAACATCGTAATCACATTTTCTCGGATACAAAATAAAAATTAAATTAAAACAAAACGAACAGCAAGTAATGAGACATAAACGTAAGGGGCTTTTTCCTGGCACATTCCGTTCTAATTTACAAGCTACAACACAACTTCCATTATGGCTCTGCTGCCCTAGTAACCAGATTTGGTAAGGAGAAGTGCTGCCGCCTTCTGGCCGTTTCACACAACAGCGCTAATGGTCACTTAATATTCAAAATAATTGCAGGCCTGTAAATGACACCCTGCCATCAAAAAACATCCTGGGGGCGTAAATCGACCAGAAAATTCAAACGACGTCAACATTTCAAGAAGACATCTCAAGAGGCATAATTTATGCACATTGTGTCTTTTCTTTCTTTCTTTCTTTAAAATAAATAAAAGGGAATTGAACAATGCTCAACATCAGCAATTAATAAAGCCATGAAAATCCAACCTACATAAATGTTCACCTCACAGCCGTCAGAATGACCTTCAGCAAAAAGTCTACAAAGAATAAATGCTGAAGGGGTTTCAGAGAACTGTGTACCCTCTAGCTGCTGGGGGGATGTAAACTTGTAACAGCCAGTAGTGAGAACATAACGGAAGTGCGTTTAAGGGTAAAAATGGAGCTACCGTGTGATCTGGTAGGTCCTTTGATGCGCCGCCTATCACCTGAGCAGAGCAGAATGGAAAAGACACAGGCTGGCAATCCTGCCCTGCAGGAACCTTTAACATAGCCAACACTTGGAAGAACCCGATGAAGGTCCATCAGCAGGAAAATGCACAAAGAGGAAGTGGTCCACGTAAACAATGGAATATTAGCTATGGAAAACGATGAAACAGTGCCCTTTGCACCACGATATAAGGACGTAGAGAGAACCACCCAACCTGAAGAAAGAAACTGAAAGACAGATATACTATGACGTCACTCATAGGTGTTATCTAAAAATTGATACTCATGAACTTATTTCCAAGAGAAGGAAAAAGCACGGATTAAGAAAACAAAATGATCTTTAACGAAATGGAAAGGTGTAAGGAATGGGTGAATTAGGATACGGGGGTTAACAGACACGTACTAATACATATGACATATATAATCACAAAATCCTACGGGATACCAACAGAGGTCTACTCAACACGGTATAATAACCTTTCCTTTGGAAAGGATCCAAAGATGAATAGACGGATACGTTGATATGATGAACCAGATTCTGTACACCTAGCAGAAACTGCATGGTATATCAAATTTGCTCTGATAATTAATAAAACTTAAATTAAAAAAAAACAAACACCAAGTAGGAGATATAATCTCTTGGGGATCTGCCCTGGCACATTCCTCTCTAATTTGCAGCCTACTAACAGGATTTCCAGGAAGGCTCTGCTGCCCAAAAACCCCCGAGTCGGAAATGGAGAAACGCTTCCGCCTTGTGGCCGTTTCCCGCAAGAGCGGCTTTAAGCCCACAGCTAACGGTCCCTTAACATTCACAAGGACTCAGGGCTGTAAAGGACACCTGCCCTCAAAAAATGTCCTGAGGTAGGGAATGGCCAGAAAATTCAAAACAGGCAAAATGTTCAAGAAGATAACATGAAGAGGTAAGTTTTACTCACTCTCTTTAAAAGGAAAAGGAAAATGGATAAAAGCTCAACATCAGGATATATTAGACTCATGCAAATCTAATCTACAAAAAGGTTTCAACTCACACCAGTCGACTGACCATCATCAAAAAGTCTTCAAACAATAAGTGCTGAAGGGGTTTTAGAGAACTGTGTACCCTCTGGCTGCTGGTGAGATGTAAAGTGGTAACAGCCAATAATGAGAACAGAAAGGAGCTGCGTTTAAAAGTAAAAACGGAGCTCCCATTCGATGCAGCAGGCCCACCGCTGGGCCTCTCACCTGACAAGACCAGAATCCAGAGGACACAGGCTGCAAAAGCTGCACTGCGGCCTTATTCACAATAGCCAAGACATGGAAGCAACCTAGATGTCCATCAACAGATGAATGGATCAGGAAGAAGTGGTCCATGTACACAATGGAATACCAGCCATGTAAAACAGTGAAACACTGCACTTTGAGGCACCATAGATGAGCCTAGGGAGAATCACAGAACATGAGGTAAACTGGAAAGCAAAAGACAGATATCCTATCATATCACTTATAGGTGTTACCTAACTACTGACAAAAATGGACATATTTCCACCGACAAAGACACACAGAGACTTTAAAAAACAAACTATGTGTATCTAAGAGGAAAGGTGGTAGCAATGGATGAATTAAGATTAGATTTACCATACCGATAGAAATACAGATTAAGTACATATATCAAAAAGACGGAGCACATAGCAAGGCAGGTCTTCGGAACACTCTGTAATCTTTTACATGGGAAAAGGATCTGTACATGAATAGATATATATGATGCACAAATGAACCAGACTGTGTACACCTAGGACAAACTGTATTCTAATCATTACCCCGATTAAAACAACGAACAGGAAGTAATGAGACATAAACTTCAGGGGTTTTTCCTGGCACATTCCATTCTAATTTACAACCTGGGAACACGACTTCCAGAAAGGCTGTGCTGCCCTAGTAACCAGATTTGGGAATGGAGAAATGCTGCCGCCTTGTGGCCGTTTCCCACAACAGCCGCTTTAAACCCAGTGCTAATGGTCACTAAATATTCACCAAACTTGCAGGTCTGTAAATTACACCTGGCCTCCAAAAAAATCCTGGGGTCAAAAATCGACCAAAAATTCAAAAGAGGGCAACCTTCCAAGAAGACAATTTCAAGAGGTACATTGTTCTCACACTTTTTTTCTTTGTTTTTCCTAAAGAAAAGAGAAAGGTGTGGAAAGATGCTGAACATTAGGGATTATTAAAGACAGACAAATCCAAATTACAGAAACCTATCAGCTCACGCCAGTCAGAAAGGCCACAAGCAAACATTCTGCAGACAATAAATGCTGAAGGGGTTGTGGAGAAATGCATACCCTTGGTGCTAATTGGGATGTGGTAAGAGCCACTAATGAAAAAACACAATGGAGGTGCTTTGAAAAGGGAAACATTGAGCTAGCAGTCAATCAATCACACCCACTGCTGGGCCTATCACCTGAGAAAATGAGAATCAAAAGTCACAGGCTGGCAATACTCCACTCCAGCAATATTTACCATAGCCAACACTTGGAAGCAACGAAAATGTCCATCAACAGAGGAATGCACACAGAAGTGGTCCATGAATACAATGGAATATTACTCCACTAAAAAATATAAATTAAATTTAAAAAACCAAACATAAGTAAGGAGACACCAGCTTTTGGGGGTTTATCAGGGCACATGGCACTCTAATTTATAACTGAGGAACACCACTGGCAGGAAGGTCTGTTTCCCTAGGTACCAGAGTGGGGAACGTAGAAAGGCTGCCGACCTCTGGCCAATACCTGCAACGGCAGATTTGAAATCTGTGCTAATGGTCACTTAATATTCAAAATAATTGCAGACTTGTAAATGACACCTGCCATCAAAAAAAAATCTTGGGGTTGTAAAGCGACTACAAAATTCAATAGACGTCAACATTTCAAGAAGACAATTTCAAGAGGCATATTTTACGCACCTTTTGTCTTTTCTTGCGTTTTTATCTTTAAAAAGGAAAAGGGAATGGGAAAATGCTCAACATCAGCAATTAATAAAGCCTTGCAAATCCAATTACAGAAATGTTTACCTCACAGCCGTCAGAATGTTCTTCACCGAAAAGTCTACAAAGAATAAATGCTGAAGGGGTTTCAGAGAACTGTGTACCCTCTAGCTGCTGGGGGGATGTCAACTGCTCACAGCCAGTACTGAGAACATAATGGAGGTGCCTTTAGGGGTAAAAATTGAGCTACCATGTGATCTGGTAGGTCCTTTGATGCGCCTATCACCTGAGCAGACCAGAATGGAAAAGACACAGGCTGGCAATCCTGCACTGCAGGAACATTTAACATAGCCAAGACTTGGAAGAAACCAAAATGTCCATCAACAGAAAAATGCACAAAGAGGAAGTGGTCCATGTAAACAATGGAATATTAGCCATGGAAAACAATGAAACAGTGCCGTTTGCACCACCATAGAAGGACCTAGAGATAATCACCCACCTTGAAGTAAGAAAGAAGGTGAAAGACAGATATCCTATGACATCACTTATAGGTGTTACCTAAAAACTGATACTCATGAACTTATTGCCAAGAGAACGAAAAGCATGGATTAAGAAGAAACAATTATGTTTCACCAAATGGAAAAGTGCAAGGAATGTGTGAATTAGGATATGGGGGTTAACAGACATGTACTAATACATATGAAATATATAATCACAAAATACCTATGGAATACCAAGAGAGCTCTACTCAACACTCTGTAATAACCTACACAGTAAAGAATCCAAAGATAAAAAGACAGATACATTGATATCATGAACCAGATTCTGTACACCTAGGAGAAACAAAATATTTTTATCAAATTTGCTCTGATAACTAATAAAAATTAAATTTAAAAAACAAGCAAAAAGTGAGGAGATGTAAGCTCTTGGGGATGTGCCCTGGCACATTCCACTCTAATTTGCAGCCTACTAACACGATTTCCAGGAAGGCTCTGCTGCCCAAAAACCCCCGAGTTGGAAATGTAGAAATTCTGCCTCCTTGTGGCCGTTTTCCGCAAGAGCGGCTTTAAGCCCACAGCTAATGGTCTCTTAACATGCACAAGGACTCAGGGCTGTCAAGGACACCTGCCCTAAACAATTGTGCTGAGGTAGGGAATGGACAGTAAAATTCAAAACTGGCAAATTTTTCAAGACGACAGTATGAAGAGGTAAGTTTGACTCACTCTCTTTTATAAAAAAAAAAGGAAAATGGATAAAAGCTCAACCTCAGGAATTATTAGACTCATGCAAATCTAACCTTCAAAAAGGTTTCAACTCACACCAGTCGACTGACCATCAGCAGAAGGTCTACAAACAATAAATTCTGAAGGGGTTTTAGAGAACTGTGTACCCTCTGGCTGCTGGTGAGATGTAAAGTGGTAACAGCCAATAATGAGAACAGAAAGGAGCTGCGATTAAAAGTAAAAAGTGAGGTACCATTCAATCCAGCAGTCACACCACTGGGCCTCTCACCTGAGAAGACCAGATTTGAGAAGACCTGGGCTGCAAAAGCCAAGACAGTGAAGCAACCAAAATGTCCATCAACAGATGTATGCATAAAGAAGAAGTGGTCCATGTACACAATAGAATATTAGCGATGGAAAAGAACGAAACCCTGCTATTTGAGGCACCATAGATGAGCTTGGAGATAATCACAGAACATGGGGTTAGTCGGAAAGCAAAAGACCTATATCCTATGATATCACTTACAGGCGTTATCTAATAACTGACACAAATGAACATATTTACACAGAGAAAGGTACTCACAGACTTAGGGAAAAAAAAATTTGCTTATCTAAAATGAAAGGTGGACGGAATGGATAAATTAAGATTAGCGTTACAGGGCTTCCCTGGTGGGGCAGTGGTTGAGAGTTCGTCTGCCGATGCAGGGTACACGGGTTCGTGCCCTGGTCTGGGAGGATGCCAAATGCCGCGGAGCGGCTGGGCCTGTGAGCCGTGGCCGCTGAGCCTGCGCGTCCGGAGCCTGCGCTCCACAACGGGAAAGGCCACAACAGTGAGAGGCACGCGTACAGCAAAAAAAAAAAAAAAAACGATTAGCGTTACGATACGTATACAAACACGTATTATATACGTATATCAAGAAGACTGACCATATAGCAAGGGAGGTGTACGGAACACTCTAATATTTTACATGGGAAGAGGATCTGTACATGAATAGACATATATAATACACAAATGAACCAGACTGTGTACACCTAGGACAAAGAATATTCTAATCATTACCCCGATTACAAAAGTTTTAAAAACCAAGAAGTAGTGAGACATAAACACATGGGAGTTTCTCCTGGCACATTCCACTCTAATTCCACGATTTCCAGGAAGGCTCTGCTGCCCAAAAACCCAGAGTTGGAAAATGGAGAAATGCTGCCGCCTTGTGGCCGTTTCACACAACAGCAGCTTTAAACCCAGGGCTAAAGGTCACTAAATATTCACCAAACTCGCAGTTCTGTAATGACACCTGCCTACCAAAAACATCCTGGGGTCCAAAAATCGACCACAAAATTCAAAACACGGCAAGCTTCCAAGAGGACAATTTCAAGAGGTATATTGTACTCACACTTTTCTCTCTCTCTTTTTTTTAACAGGAAAGAAAAAGGCGTGGAAAAACGATGAATTTTAGGAATTTCTAAAGACACGCAAACCCAAATTACAAAAACCTATCGGCTCACAGCAGTCAGAAAAGCCATTAGCAAAAATGCTGCAAGCAATAAATGCCGAAGGGATTGTGGAGCAATGCGTACCCTCCGTTCTAAGGGGGACGTGGTAAGAGCCACTAATGAAAACACAATGGAGGTGCTTTGAAAAGGGAAACATTGAGCTAGCAGTCAATCAGTCACACCCACTGCCGGGCCTATCCCCTGAGAAAATGAGAATCAAAAAGTCACAGGCTGGCAATCCTGCACTCCAGCAATACTTACCGTAGCCAACACTTGGAAGCAATGAAAATGGCCATCAACAGAGGAATGCACCAAGAAGAAGCCGTCCATGTACGCAACGGAATGTTACTCCACTAAAAAATATAAATTAAATTAAAACGTCAAACGTCAGTAAGGACACAAGGTTTTGGGCGTTTATCAGGGCACACTGCACTCTAATTTGTATCTGAGGAACACCACTGGCAGGAAGGTCTGCTTCCCTAGGTACCAGGGTGGGGAACGTAGAAATACTGCGGCCCTCTAGCTGATACCTGCAACAGCAGCTTTAAAATCTCTGCTAATGGTCACTTCATATGCACAAGTACTGCAGGGCTGCAAAGGAAACCTGCCCTCAAAATGTCCTGACGCAGGTGAAGGCCAAAACATTTCAAAATGTGGCACGTATGTCCAGAAAACAATTTGAAGAAGTAAGCTGTAATAACAGTTTGAGAAATAAAAGGACATGCCTGAAAGCTCAATTTCAAGGGATTATGAGACACATGCGGATCCAACCACAAAGAGGTATCAGCTCACCCCGCTAAGAATAACCATCAGCAAAGAAACTACAAACGCTCAATGCTGAAGAGGTTGTGGAGAAATGCATACCCTCAATTTGAAGTGGGACGTAACCTGGTAAGAGCCACTAATGGGAAGAGAATGGATGTGTCTTTAAAGGGTAAACACTGAGCTACTCTATGATCCATCAGGCCCGCTCCTCGGCCTGTAACCTAAGAAGACAGAATTGGAAAGACACAGGCAGGAAATACGCACTGCAGCAGTATAACAATAGCCAAGACACGGAATCAACCAAAAAGTCCATCAAGAGATGAGTGGACAGAGAAGAAGTGGTACGTGTCCAGATGGAATATTGGCCGAGGAAAAAAATGAGACAATGACATTTGCAGCACGGTAGATGAGTCTAGAGGTAATCATGCAACTGGTAGTAAGTGAGAAAGCGAAAGACACATATCCTATCGGATCACTTACAGGCGTTCCCTAAAAATTGATACCAGTGAAGATATTTCCACAGAGAAATGTAATCACAGATTCATTAAGCAAACTTATGGTTCACCAAATGGAAAGGTGTGAGGATTGGATACATTAGGATGTTGGGGTTAACAGGGCTATGCAAACACACGTGAAATGTATCATCACCAAAGACCTACGGCATACCAAGAGAAGACTACTCAACATTGTGTCATAACCTACATGGGAAAAGGATCCGAAGAAGACTAGATCTATGTGTACGTGTAAAAGAATCACATCTTGCACACACCTAGAACAGACAAAACATCGTAATCACATTTTCTCGGATACAAAATAAAAATTAAATTAAAACAAAACGAACAGCAAGTAATGAGACATAAACGTAAGGGGCTTTTTCCTGGCACATTCCGTTCTAATTTACAAGCTACAACACAACTTCCATTATGGCTCTGCTGCCCTAGTAACCAGATTTGGTAAGGAGAAGTGCTGCCGCCTTCTGGCCGTTTCACACAACAGCGCTAATGGTCACTTAATATTCAAAATAATTGCAGGCCTGTAAATGACACCCTGCCATCAAAAAACATCCTGGGGGCGTAAATCGACCAGAAAATTCAAACGACGTCAACATTTCAAGAAGACATCTCAAGAGGCATAATTTATGCACATTGTGTCTTTTCTTTCTTTCTTTCTTTAAAATAAATAAAAGGGAATTGAACAATGCTCAACATCAGCAATTAATAAAGCCATGAAAATCCAACCTACATAAATGTTCACCTCACAGCCGTCAGAATGACCTTCAGCAAAAAGTCTACAAAGAATAAATGCTGAAGGGGTTTCAGAGAACTGTGTACCCTCTAGCTGCTGGGGGGATGTAAACTTGTAACAGCCAGTAGTGAGAACATAACGGAAGTGCGTTTAAGGGTAAAAATGGAGCTACCGTGTGATCTGGTAGGTCCTTTGATGCGCCGCCTATCACCTGAGCAGAGCAGAATGGAAAAGACACAGGCTGGCAATCCTGCCCTGCAGGAACCTTTAACATAGCCAACACTTGGAAGAACCCGATGAAGGTCCATCAGCAGGAAAATGCACAAAGAGGAAGTGGTCCACGTAAACAATGGAATATTAGCTATGGAAAACGATGAAACAGTGCCCTTTGCACCACGATATAAGGACGTAGAGAGAACCACCCAACCTGAAGAAAGAAACTGAAAGACAGATATACTATGACGTCACTCATAGGTGTTATCTAAAAATTGATACTCATGAACTTATTTCCAAGAGAAGGAAAAAGCACGGATTAAGAAAACAAAATGATCTTTAACGAAATGGAAAGGTGTAAGGAATGGGTGAATTAGGATACGGGGGTTAACAGACACGTACTAATACATATGACATATATAATCACAAAATCCTACGGGATACCAACAGAGGTCTACTCAACACGGTATAATAACCTTTCCTTTGGAAAGGATCCAAAGATGAATAGACGGATACGTTGATATGATGAACCAGATTCTGTACACCTAGCAGAAACTGCATGGTATATCAAATTTGCTCTGATAATTAATAAAACTTAAATTAAAAAAAAACAAACACCAAGTAGGAGATATAATCTCTTGGGGATCTGCCCTGGCACATTCCTCTCTAATTTGCAGCCTACTAACAGGATTTCCAGGAAGGCTCTGCTGCCCAAAAACCCCCGAGTCGGAAATGGAGAAACGCTTCCGCCTTGTGGCCGTTTCCCGCAAGAGCGGCTTTAAGCCCACAGCTAACGGTCCCTTAACATTCACAAGGACTCAGGGCTGTAAAGGACACCTGCCCTCAAAAAATGTCCTGAGGTAGGGAATGGCCAGAAAATTCAAAACAGGCAAAATGTTCAAGAAGATAACATGAAGAGGTAAGTTTTACTCACTCTCTTTAAAAGGAAAAGGAAAATGGATAAAAGCTCAACATCAGGATATATTAGACTCATGCAAATCTAATCTACAAAAAGGTTTCAACTCACACCAGTCGACTGACCATCATCAAAAAGTCTTCAAACAATAAGTGCTGAAGGGGTTTTAGAGAACTGTGTACCCTCTGGCTGCTGGTGAGATGTAAAGTGGTAACAGCCAATAATGAGAACAGAAAGGAGCTGCGTTTAAAAGTAAAAACGGAGCTCCCATTCGATGCAGCAGGCCCACCGCTGGGCCTCTCACCTGACAAGACCAGAATCCAGAGGACACAGGCTGCAAAAGCTGCACTGCGGCCTTATTCACAATAGCCAAGACATGGAAGCAACCTAGATGTCCATCAACAGATGAATGGATCAGGAAGAAGTGGTCCATGTACACAATGGAATACCAGCCATGTAAAACAGTGAAACACTGCACTTTGAGGCACCATAGATGAGCCTAGGGAGAATCACAGAACATGAGGTAAACTGGAAAGCAAAAGACAGATATCCTATCATCTCACTTATAGGTGTTACCTAACTACTGACAAAAATGGACATATTTCCACCGACAAAGACACACAGAGACTTTAAAAAACAAACTATGTGTATCTAAGAGGAAAGGTGGTAGCAATGGATGAATTAAGATTAGATTTACCATACCGATAGAAATACAGATTAAGTACATATATCAAAAAGACGGAGCACATAGCAAGGCAGGTCTTCGGAACACTCTGTAATCTTTTACATGGGAAAAGGATCTGTACATGAATAGATATATATGATGCACAAATGAACCAGACTGTGTACACCTAGGACAAACTGTATTCTAATCATTACCCCGATTAAAACAACGAACAGGAAGTAATGAGACATAAACTTCAGGGGTTTTTCCTGGCACATTCCATTCTAATTTACAACCTGGGAACACGACTTCCAGAAAGGCTGTGCTGCCCTAGTAACCAGATTTGGGAATGGAGAAATGCTGCCGCCTTGTGGCCGTTTCCCACAACAGCCGCTTTAAACCCAGTGCTAATGGTCACTAAATATTCACCAAACTTGCAGGTCTGTAAATTACACCTGGCCTCCAAAAAAATCCTGGGGTCAAAAATCGACCAAAAATTCAAAAGAGGGCAACCTTCCAAGAAGACAATTTCAAGAGGTACATTGTTCTCACACTTTTTTTCTTTGTTTTTCCTAAAGAAAAGAGAAAGGTGTGGAAAGATGCTGAACATTAGGGATTATTAAAGACAGACAAATCCAAATTACAGAAACCTATCAGCTCACGCCAGTCAGAAAGGCCACAAGCAAACATTCTGCAGACAATAAATGCTGAAGGGGTTGTGGAGAAATGCATACCCTTGGTGCTAATTGGGATGTGGTAAGAGCCACTAATGAAAAAACACAATGGAGGTGCTTTGAAAAGGGAAACATTGAGCTAGCAGTCAATCAATCACACCCACTGCTGGGCCTATCACCTGAGAAAATGAGAATCAAAAGTCACAGGCTGGCAATACTCCACTCCAGCAATATTTACCATAGCCAACACTTGGAAGCAACGAAAATGTCCATCAACAGAGGAATGCACACAGAAGTGGTCCATGAATACAATGGAATATTACTCCACTAAAAAATATAAATTAAATTTAAAAAACCAAACATAAGTAAGGAGACACCAGCTTTTGGGGGTTTATCAGGGCACATGGCACTCTAATTTATAACTGAGGAACACCACTGGCAGGAAGGTCTGTTTCCCTAGGTACCAGAGTGGGGAACGTAGAAAGGCTGCCGACCTCTGGCCAATACCTGCAACGGCAGATTTGAAATCTGTGCTAATGGTCACTTAATATTCAAAATAATTGCAGACTTGTAAATGACACCTGCCATCAAAAAAAAATCTTGGGGTTGTAAAGCGACTACAAAATTCAATAGACGTCAACATTTCAAGAAGACAATTTCAAGAGGCATATTTTACGCACCTTTTGTCTTTTCTTGCGTTTTTATCTTTAAAAAGGAAAAGGGAATGGGAAAATGCTCAACATCAGCAATTAATAAAGCCTTGCAAATCCAATTACAGAAATGTTTACCTCACAGCCGTCAGAATGTTCTTCACCGAAAAGTCTACAAAGAATAAATGCTGAAGGGGTTTCAGAGAACTGTGTACCCTCTAGCTGCTGGGGGGATGTCAACTGCTCACAGCCAGTACTGAGAACATAATGGAGGTGCCTTTAGGGGTAAAAATTGAGCTACCATGTGATCTGGTAGGTCCTTTGATGCGCCTATCACCTGAGCAGACCAGAATGGAAAAGACACAGGCTGGCAATCCTGCACTGCAGGAACATTTAACATAGCCAAGACTTGGAAGAAACCAAAATGTCCATCAACAGAAAAATGCACAAAGAGGAAGTGGTCCATGTAAACAATGGAATATTAGCCATGGAAAACAATGAAACAGTGCCGTTTGCACCACCATAGAAGGACCTAGAGATAATCACCCACCTTGAAGTAAGAAAGAAGGTGAAAGACAGATATCCTATGACATCACTTATAGGTGTTACCTAAAAACTGATACTCATGAACTTATTGCCAAGAGAACGAAAAGCATGGATTAAGAAGAAACAATTATGTTTCACCAAATGGAAAAGTGCAAGGAATGTGTGAATTAGGATATGGGGGTTAACAGACATGTACTAATACATATGAAATATATAATCACAAAATACCTATGGAATACCAAGAGAGCTCTACTCAACACTCTGTAATAACCTACACAGTAAAGAATCCAAAGATAAAAAGACAGATACATTGATATCATGAACCAGATTCTGTACACCTAGGAGAAACAAAATATTTTTATCAAATTTGCTCTGATAACTAATAAAAATTAAATTTAAAAAACAAGCAAAAAGTGAGGAGATGTAAGCTCTTGGGGATGTGCCCTGGCACATTCCACTCTAATTTGCAGCCTACTAACACGATTTCCAGGAAGGCTCTGCTGCCCAAAAACCCCCGAGTTGGAAATGTAGAAATTCTGCCTCCTTGTGGCCGTTTTCCGCAAGAGCGGCTTTAAGCCCACAGCTAATGGTCTCTTAACATGCACAAGGACTCAGGGCTGTCAAGGACACCTGCCCTAAACAATTGTGCTGAGGTAGGGAATGGACAATAAAATTCAAAACTGGCAAATTTTTCAAGACGACAGTATGAAGAGGTAAGTTTGACTCACTCTCTTTTATAAAAAAAAAAGGAAAATGGATAAAAGCTCAACCTCAGGAATTATTAGACTCATGCAAATCTAACCTTCAAAAAGGTTTCAACTCACACCAGTCGACTGACCATCAGCAGAAGGTCTACAAACAATAAATTCTGAAGGGGTTTTAGAGAACTGTGTACCCTCTGGCTGCTGGTGAGATGTAAAGTGGTAACAGCCAATAATGAGAACAGAAAGGAGCTGCGATTAAAAGTAAAAAGTGAGGTACCATTCAATCCAGCAGTCACACCACTGGGCCTCTCACCTGAGAAGACCAGATTTGAGAAGACCTGGGCTGCAAAAGCCAAGACAGTGAAGCAACCAAAATGTCCATCAACAGATGTATGCATAAAGAAGAAGTGGTCCATGTACACAATAGAATATTAGCGATGGAAAAGAACGAAACCCTGCTATTTGAGGCACCATAGATGAGCTTGGAGATAATCACAGAACATGGGGTTAGTCGGAAAGCAAAAGACCTATATCCTATGATATCACTTACAGGCGTTATCTAATAACTGACACAAATGAACATATTTACACAGAGAAAGGTACTCACAGACTTAGGGAAAAAAAAATTTGCTTATCTAAAATGAAAGGTGGACGGAATGGATAAATTAAGATTAGCGTTACAGGGCTTCCCTGGTGGGGCAGTGGTTGAGAGTTCGTCTGCCGATGCAGGGTACACGGGTTCGTGCCCTGGTCTGGGAGGATGCCAAATGCCGCGGAGCGGCTGGGCCTGTGAGCCGTGGCCGCTGAGCCTGCGCGTCCGGAGCCTGCGCTCCACAACGGGAAAGGCCACAACAGTGAGAGGCACGCGTACAGCAAAAAAAAAAAAAAAACGATTAGCGTTACGATACGTATACAAACACGTATTATATACGTATATCAAGAAGACTGACCATATAGCAAGGGAGGTGTACGGAACACTCTAATATTTTACATGGGAAGAGGATCTGTACATGAATAGACATATATAATACACAAATGAACCAGACTGTGTACACCTAGGACAAAGAATATTCTAATCATTACCCCGATTACAAAAGTTTTAAAAACCAAGAAGTAGTGAGACATAAACACATGGGAGTTTCTCCTGGCACATTCCACTCTAATTCCACGATTTCCAGGAAGGCTCTGCTGCCCAAAAACCCAGAGTTGGAAAATGGAGAAATGCTGCCGCCTTGTGGCCGTTTCACACAACAGCAGCTTTAAACCCAGGGCTAAAGGTCACTAAATATTCACCAAACTCGCAGTTCTGTAATGACACCTGCCTACCAAAAACATCCTGGGGTCCAAAAATCGACCACAAAATTCAAAACACGGCAAGCTTCCAAGAGGACAATTTCAAGAGGTATATTGTACTCACACTTTTCTCTCTCTCTTTTTTTTAACAGGAAAGAAAAAGGCGTGGAAAAACGATGAATTTTAGGAATTTCTAAAGACACGCAAACCCAAATTACAAAAACCTATCGGCTCACAGCAGTCAGAAAAGCCATTAGCAAAAATGCTGCAAGCAATAAATGCCGAAGGGATTGTGGAGCAATGCGTACCCTCCGTTCTAAGGGGGACGTGGTAAGAGCCACTAATGAAAACACAATGGAGGTGCTTTGAAAAGGGAAACATTGAGCTAGCAGTCAATCAGTCACACCCACTGCCGGGCCTATCCCCTGAGAAAATGAGAATCAAAAAGTCACAGGCTGGCAATCCTGCACTCCAGCAATACTTACCGTAGCCAACACTTGGAAGCAATGAAAATGGCCATCAACAGAGGAATGCACCAAGAAGAAGCCGTCCATGTACGCAACGGAATGTTACTCCACTAAAAAATATAAATTAAATTAAAACGTCAAACGTCAGTAAGGACACAAGGTTTTGGGCGTTTATCAGGGCACACTGCACTCTAATTTGTATCTGAGGAACACCACTGGCAGGAAGGTCTGCTTCCCTAGGTACCAGGGTGGGGAACGTAGAAATACTGCGGCCCTCTAGCTGATACCTGCAACAGCAGCTTTAAAATCTCTGCTAATGGTCACTTCATATGCACAAGTACTGCAGGGCTGCAAAGGAAACCTGCCCTCAAAATGTCCTGACGCAGGTGAAGGCCAAAACATTTCAAAATGTGGCACGTATGTCCAGAAAACAATTTGAAGAAGTAAGCTGTAATAACAGTTTGAGAAATAAAAGGACATGCCTGAAAGCTCAATTTCAAGGGATTATGAGACACATGCGGATCCAACCACAAAGAGGTATCAGCTCACCCCGCTAAGAATAACCATCAGCAAAGAAACTACAAACGCTCAATGCTGAAGAGGTTGTGGAGAAATGCATACCCTCAATTTGAAGTGGGACGTAACCTGGTAAGAGCCACTAATGGGAAGAGAATGGATGTGTCTTTAAAGGGTAAACACTGAGCTACTCTATGATCCATCAGGCCCGCTCCTCGGCCTGTAACCTAAGAAGACAGAATTGGAAAGACACAGGCAGGAAATACGCACTGCAGCAGTATAACAATAGCCAAGACACGGAATCAACCAAAAAGTCCATCAAGAGATGAGTGGACAGAGAAGAAGTGGTACGTGTCCAGATGGAATATTGGCCGAGGAAAAAAATGAGACAATGACATTTGCAGCACGGTAGATGAGTCTAGAGGTAATCATGCAACTGGTAGTAAGTGAGAAAGCGAAAGACACATATCCTATCGGATCACTTACAGGCGTTCCCTAAAAATTGATACCAGTGAAGATATTTCCACAGAGAAATGTAATCACAGATTCATTAAGCAAACTTATGGTTCACCAAACGGAAAGGTGTGAGGATTGGATACATTAGGATGTTGGGGTTAACAGAGCTATGCAAACACACGTGAAATGTATCATCACCAAAGACCTACGGCATACCAAGAGAAGACTACTCAACATTGTGTCATAACCTACATGGGAAAAGGATCCGAAGAAGACTAGATCTATGTGTACGTGTAAAAGAATCACATCTTGCACACACCTAGAACAGACAAAACATCGTAATCACATTTTCTCGGATACAAAATAAAAATTAAATTAAAACAAAACGAACAGCAAGTAATGAGACATAAACGTAAGGGGCTTTTTCCTGGCACATTCCGTTCTAATTTACAAGCTACAACACAACTTCCATTATGGCTCTGCTGCCCTAGTAACCAGATTTGGTAAGGAGAAGTGCTGCCGCCTTCTGGCCGTTTCACACAACAGCGCTAATGGTCACTTAATATTCAAAATAATTGCAGGCCTGTAAATGACACCCTGCCATCAAAAAACATCCTGGGGGCGTAAATCGACCAGAAAATTCAAACGACGTCAACATTTCAAGAAGACATCTCAAGAGGCATAATTTATGCACATTGTGTCTTTTCTTTCTTTCTTTCTTTAAAATAAATAAAAGGGAATTGAACAATGCTCAACATCAGCAATTAATAAAGCCATGAAAATCCAACCTACATAAATGTTCACCTCACAGCCGTCAGAATGACCTTCAGCAAAAAGTCTACAAAGAATAAATGCTGAAGGGGTTTCAGAGAACTGTGTACCCTCTAGCTGCTGGGGGGATGTAAACTTGTAACAGCCAGTAGTGAGAACATAACGGAAGTGCGTTTAAGGGTAAAAATTGAGCTACCGTGTGATCTGGTAGGTCCTTTGATGCGCCGCCTATCACCTGAGCAGAGCAGAATGGAAAAGACACAGGCTGGCAATCCTGCCCTGCAGGAACCTTTAACATAGCCAACACTTGGAAGAACCCGATGAAGGTCCATCAGCAGGAAAATGCACAAAGAGGAAGTGGTCCACGTAAACAATGGAATATTAGCTATGGAAAACGATGAAACAGTGCCCTTTGCACCACGATATAAGGACGTAGAGAGAACCACCCAACCTGAAGAAAGAAACTGAAAGACAGATATACTATGACGTCACTCATAGGTGTTATCTAAAAACTGATACTCATGAACTTATTTCCAAGAGAAGGAAAAAGCACGGATTAAGAAAACAAAATGATCTTTAACGAAATGGAAAGGTGTAAGGAATGGGTGAATTAGGATACGGGGGTTAACAGACACGTACTAATACATATGACATATATAATCACAAAATCCTATGGGATACCAACAGAGGTCTACTCAACACGGTATAATAACCTTTCCTTTGGAAAGGATCCAAAGATGAATAGACGGATACGTTGATATGATGAACCAGATTCTGTACACCTAGCAGAAACTGCATGGTATATCAAATTTGCTCTGATAATTAATAAAACTTAAATTAAAAAAAAACAAACACGAAGTAGGAGATATAATCTCTTGGGGATCTGCCCTGGCACATTCCTCTCTAATTTGCAGCCTACTAACAGGATTTCCAGGAAGGCTCTGCTGCCCAAAAACCCAGAGTTGGAAATGGAGAAATGCTTCCGCCTTGTGGCCGTTTCCCACAAGAGCGGCTTTAAGCCCACAGCTAACGGTCCCCTAACATTCACAAGGACTCAGGGCTGTAAAGGACACCTGCCCTCAAAAAATGTCCTGAGGTAGGGAATGGCCAGAAAATTCAAAACAGGCAAAATGTTCAAGAAGATAACATGAAGAGGTAAGTTTTACTCACTCTCTTTAAAAGGAAAAGGAAAATGGATAAAAGCTCAACATCAGGATATATTAGACTCATGCAAATCTAATCTACAAAAAGGTTTCAACTCACACCAGTCGACTGACCATCATCAAAAAGTCTTCAAACAATAAGTGCTGAAGGGGTTTTAGAGAACTGTGTACCCTCTGGCTGCTGGTGAGATGTAAAGTGGTAACAGCCAATAATGAGAACAGAAAGGAGCTGCGTTTAAAAGTAAAAACGGAGCTCCCATTCGATGCAGCAGGCCCACCGCTGGGCCTCTCACCTGACAAGACCAGAATCCAGAGGACACAGGCTGCAAAAGCTGCACTGCGGCCTTATTCACAATAGCCAAGACATGGAAGCAACCTAGATGTCCATCAACAGATGAATGGATAAGGAAGAAGTGGTCCATGTACACAATGGAATACCAGCCATGTAAAACAGTGAAACACTGCACTTTGAGGCACCATAGATGAGCCTAGGGAGAATCACAGAACATGAGGTAAACTGGAAAGCAAAAGACAGATATCCTATCATCTCACTTATAGGTGTTACCTAACTACTGACAAAAATGGACATATTTCCACCGACAAAGACACACAGAGACTTTAAAAAACAAACTATGTGTATCTAAGAGGAAAGGTGGTAGCAATGGATGAATTAAGATTAGATTTACCATACCGATAGAAATACAGATTAAGTACATATATCAAAAAGACGGAGCACATAGCAAGGCAGGTCTTCGGAACACTCTGTAATCTTTTACATGGGAAAAGGATCTGTACATGAATAGATATATATGATGCACAAATGAACCAGACTGTGTACACCTAGGACAAACTGTATTCTAATCATTACCCCGATTAAAACAACGAACAGGAAGTAATGAGACATAAACTTCAGGGGTTTTTCCTGGCACATTCCATTCTAATTTACAACCTGGGAACACGACTTCCAGAAAGGCTGTGCTGCCCTAGTAACCAGATTTGGGAATGGAGAAATGCTGCCGCCTTGTGGCCGTTTCCCACAACAGCCGCTTTAAACCCAGTGCTAATGGTCACTAAATATTCACCAAACTTGCAGGTCTGTAAATTACACCTGGCCTCCAAAAAAATCCTGGGGTCAAAAATCGACCAAAAATTCAAAAGAGGGCAACCTTCCAAGAAGACAATTTCAAGAGGTATATTGTTCTCACACTTTTTTTCTTTGTTTTTCCTAAAGAAAAGAGAAAGGTGTGGAAAGATGCTGAACATTAGGGATTATTAAAGACATACAAATCCAAATTACAGAAACCTATCAGCTCACGCCAGTCAGAAAGGCCACAAGCAAACATTCTGCAGACAATAAATGCTGAAGGGGTTGTGGAGAAATGCATACCCTTGGTGCTAATTGGGATGTGGTAAGAGCCACTAATGAAAAAACACAATGGAGGTGCTTTGAAAAGGGAAACGTTGAGCTAGCAGTCAATCAATCACACCCACTGCTGGGCCTATCACCTGAGAAAATGAGAATCAAAAGTCACAGGCTGGCAATACTCCACTCCAGCAATATTTACCATAGCCAACACTTGGAAGCAACGAAAATGTCCATCAACAGAGGAATGCACACAGAAGTGGTCCATGAATACAATGGAATATTACTCCACTAAAAAATATAAGTTAAATTAAAAAAACCAAACATCAGTAAGGAGACACCAGCTTTTGGGGGTTTATCAGGGCACATGGCACTCTAATTTATAACTGAGGAACACCACTGGCAGGAAGGTCTGTTTCCCTAGGTACCAGAGTGGGGAACGTAGAAAGGCTGCCGACCTCTGGCCAATACCTGCAACGGCAGATTTGAAATCTGTGCTAATGGTCACTTAATATTCAAAATAATTGCAGACTTGTAAATGACACCTGCCATCAAAAAAAAATCTTGGGGTTGTAAAGCGACTACAAAATTCAATAGACGTCAACATTTCAAGAAGACAATTTCAAGAGGCATATTTTACGCACATTTTGTCTTTTCTTGTGTTTTTATCTTTAAAAAGGAAAAGGGAATGGGAAAATGCTCAACATCAGCAATTAATAAAGCCTTGCAAATCCAATTACAGAAATGTTTACCTCACAGCCGTCAGAATGTTCTTCACCGAAAAGTCTACAAAGAATAAATGCTGAAGGGGTTTCAGAGAACTGTGTACCCTCTAGCTGCTGGGGGGATGTCAACTGCTCACAGCCAGTACTGAGAACATAATGGAGGTGCCTTTAGGGGTAAAAATTGAGCTACCATGTGATCTGGTAGGTCGTTTGATGCGCCTATCACCTGAGCAGACCAGAATGGAAAAGACACAGGCTGGCAATCCTGCACTGCAGGAACATTTAACATAGCCAAGACTTGGAAGAAACCAAAATGTCCATCAACAGAAAAATGCACAAAGAGGAAGTGGTCCACGTAAACAATGGAATATTAGCCATGGAAAACAATGAAACAGTGCCGTTTGCACCACCATAGAAGGACCTAGAGATAATCACCCACCTTGAAGTAAGAAAGAAGGTGAAAGACAGATATCCTATGACATCACTTATAGGTGTTACCTAAAAACTGATACTCATGAACTTATTGCCAAGAGAAGGAAAAGCATGGATTAAGAAGAAACAATTATGTTTAACCAAATGGAAAAGTGCAAGGAATGTGTGAATTAGGATATGGGGGTTAACAGACATGTACTAATACATATGAAATATATAATCACAAAATACCTATGGAATACCAAGAGAGCTCTACTCAACACTCTGTAATAACCTACACAGTAAAGAATCCAAAGATAAAAAGACAGATACATTGATATCATGAACCAGATTCTGTACACCTAGGAGAAACAAAATATTTTTATCAAATTTGCTCTGATAACTAATAAAAATTAAGTTTAAAAAACAAGCAAAAAGTGAGGAGATGTAAGCTCTTGGGGATGTGCCCTGGCACATTCCACTCTAATTTGCAGCCTACTAACACGATTTCCAGGAAGGCTCTGCTGCCCAAAAACCCCCGAGTTGGAAATGTAGAAATTCTGCCTCCTTGTGGCCGTTTCACACAACAGCAGCTTTAAACCCAGGGCTAAAGGTCACTAAATATTCACCAAACTCGCAGTTCTGTAATGACACCTGCCTACCAAAAACATCCTGGGGTCCAAAAATCGACCACAAAATTCAAAACATGGCAAGCTTCCAAGAGGACAATTTCAAGAGGTATATTGTACTCACACTTTTCTCTCTCTCTTTTTTTTAACAGGAAAGAAAAAGGCGTGGAAAAACGATGAATTTTAGGAATTTCTAAAGACACGCAAACCCAAATTACAAAAACCTATCGGCTCACAGCAGTCAGAAAAGCCATTAGCAAAAATGCTGCAAGCAATAAATGCCGAAGGGATTGTGGAGCAATGCGTACCCTCCGTTCTAAGGGGGACGTGGTAAGAGCCACTAATGAAAACACAATGGAGGTGCTTTGAAAAGGGAAACATTGAGCTAGCAGTCAATCAGTCACACCCACTGCCGGGCCTATCCCCTGAGAAAATGAGAATCAAAAAGTCACAGGCTGGCAATCCTGCACTCCAGCAATACTTACCGTAGCCAACACTTGGAAGCAATGAAAATGGCCATCAACAGAGGAATGCACCAAGAAGAAGCCGTCCATGTACGCAACGGAATGTTACTCCACTAAAAAATATAAATTAAATTAAAACGTCAAACGTCAGTAAGGACACAAGGTTTTGGGCGTTTATCAGGGCACACTGCACTCTAATTTGTATCTGAGGAACACCACTGGCAGGAAGGTCTGCTTCCCTAGGTACCAGGGTGGGGAACGTAGAAACACTGCGGCCCTCTAGCTGATACCTGCAACAGCAGCTTCGAAATCTCTGCTAATGGTCACTTCATATGCACAAGTACTGCAGGGCTGCAAAGGAAACCTGCCCTCAAAATGTCCTGACGCAGGTGAACGCCAAAACATTTCAAAATGTGGCACGTATTTCAAGAAAACAATTTGAAGAAGTAAGCTGTAATAACAGTTTGAAAAATAAAAGGACATGCCCGAAAGCTCAATTTCAAGGGATTATGAGACACATGCGGATCCAACCACAAAGAGGTATCAGCTCACCCCGCTAAGAATAACCATCAGCAAAGAAACTACAAACGCTCAATGCTGAAGAGGTTGTGGAGAAATGCATACCCTCAATTTGAAGTGGGACGTAACCTGGTAAGAGCCACTAATGGGAAGAGAATGGATGTGTCTTTAAAAGGTAAACACTGAGCTACTATATGATCCATCAGGCCCACTCCTCGGCCTGTAACCTAAGAAGACAGAATTGGAAAGACACAGGCAGGAAATATGCACGGCAGCAGGATAACAATAGCCAAGACACGGAATCAACCAAAAAGTCCATCAAGAGATGAGTGGACAGAGAAGAAGTGGTACGTGTCCACATGGAATATTGGCCGAGGAAAAAAATGAGGTACAATGACATTTGCAGCACGGTAGATGAGTCTAGAGGTAACCATGCAACTGGTAGTAAGTGAGAAAGCGAAAGACACATATCCTATCGGATCACTTACAGGCGTTCCCTAAAAATTGATACCAGTGAAGGTATTTCCACAGAGAAATGTAATCACAGATTCATTAAGCAAACTTATGGTTCACCAAACGGAAAGGTGTGAGGATTGGATACATTAGGATGTTGGGGTTAACAGGGCTATGCAAACACACGTGAAATGTATCATCACCAAAGACCTACGGCATACCAAGAGAAGACTACTCAACATTGTGTCATAACCTACATGGGAAAAGGATCCGAAGAAGACTAGATCTATGTATGTGTGTAAAAGAATCACATCTTGCACACGCCTAGAACAAACAAAACATTGTAATCAAATTTTCTCTGATACAAAATAAAAATTAAATTAAAACAAAACGAACAGCAAGTAATGAGACATAAACGTAAGGGGCTTTCTCCTGGCACATTCCGTTCTAATTTACAAGCTACAACACAACTTCCATTATGGCTCTGCTGCCCTAGTAACCAGATTTGGTAAGGAGAAGTGCTGCCGCCTTCTGGCCGTTTCACACAACAGCGCTAATGGTCACTTAATATTCAAAATAATTGCAGGCCTGTAAATGACACCCTGCCATCAAAAAACATCCTGGGGGCGTAAATCGACCAGAAAATTCAAACGACGTCAACATTTCAAGAAGACATCTCAAGAGGCATATTTTATGCACATTGTGTCTTTTCTTTCTTTTTTTCTTTAAAATAAAAGGGAATTGAACAATGCTCAACATCAGCAATTAATAAAGCCATGAAAATCCAACCTACATAAATGTTCACCTCACAGCCGTCAGAATGACCTTCAGCAAAAAGTCTACAAAGAATAAATGCTGAAGGGGTTTCAGAGAACTGTGTACCCTCTAGCTGCTGGGGGGATGTAAACTTGTAACAGCCAGTAGTGAGAACATAACGGAAGTGCGTTTAAGGGTAAAAATTGAGCTACCGTGTGATCTGGTAGGTCCTTTGATGCGCCGCCTATCACCTGAGCAGAGCAGAATGGAAAAGACACAGGCTGGCAATCCTGCCCTGCAGGAACCTTTAACATAGCCAACACTTGGAAGAACCCGATGAAGGTCCATCAGCAGAAAAATGCACAAAGAAGAAGTGGTCCACGTAAACAATGGAATATTAGCTATGGAAAACGATGAAACAGTGCCCTTTGCACCACGATATAAGGACGTAGGGAGAACCACCCAACTTGAAGAGAGAAACTGAAAGACAGATATACTATGACGTCACTCATAGGTGTTATCTAAAAAGTGATACTCATGAACTTATTTCCAAGAGAAGGAAAAGCACGGATTGAGAAAACAAAATGATCTTTAACGAAATGGAAAGGTGTAAGGAGTGGGTGAATTAGGATACGGCGGTTAACAGACACGTACTAATACATATGACATATATAATCACAAAATCCTACGGGATACCAACAGAGGTCTACTCAACACGGTATAATATCCTTTCCTTTGGAAAGGATCCAAAGATGAATAGACGGATACGTTGATATGATGAACCAGATTCTGTACACCTAGCAGAAACTGCATGATATATCAAATTTGCTCTGATAATTAATAAAAATTAAATTTCAAAAAACAAACACGAAGTAGGAGATATAATCTCTTGGGGGTCTGCCCTGGCACATTCCACTCTAATTTGCAGCCTACTAACGGGATTTCCAGGAAGGCTCTGCTGCCCAAAAACCCCCGAGTTGGAAATGGAGAAACGCTTCCGCCTTGTGGCCGTTTCCCGCAAGAGCGGCTTTAAGCCCACAGCTAACGGTCCCTTAACATTCACAAGGACTCAGGGCTGTAAAGGACACCTGCCCTCAAAAAATGTCCTGAGGTAGGGAATGGCCAGAAAATTCAAAACAGGCAAAATGTTCAAGAAGATAACATGAAGAGGTAAGTTTTACTCACTCTCTTTAAAAGGAAAAGGAAAATGGATAAAAGCTCAACATCAGGATATATTAGACTCATGCAAATCTAATCTACAAAAAGGTTTCAACTCACACCAGTCGACTGGCCATCATCAAAAAGTCTTCAAACAGTAAGTGCTGAAGAGGTTTTAGAGAACTGTGTACCCTCTGGCTGCTGGTGAGATGTAAAGTGGTAACAGCCAATAATGAGAACAGAAAGGAGCTGCGTTTAAAAGTAAAAACGGAGCTCCCATTCGATGCAGCAGGCCCACCGCTGGGCCTCTCACCTGACAAGACCAGAATCCAGAGGACACAGGCTGCAAAAGCTGCACTGCGGCCTTATTCACAATAGCCAAGACATGGAAGCAACCTAGATGTCCATCAACAGATGAATGGATCAGGAAGAAGTGGTCCATGTACACAATGGAATACCAGCCATGTAAAACAATGAAACACTGCACTTTGAGGCACCATAGATGAGCCTAGGGAGAATCACAGAACATGAGGTAAACTGGAAAGCAAAAGACAGATATCCTATCACATCACTTATAGGTGTTACCTAACTACTGACAAAAATGGACATATTTCCACCGACAAAGACACACAGAGACTTTAAAAAACAAACTATGTGTATCTAAGAGGAAAGGTGGTAGCAATGGATGAATTAAGATTAGATTTACCATACCGATAGAAATACAGATTAAGTACATATATCAAAAAGACGGAGCACATAGCAAGGCAGATCTTCGGAACACTCTGTAATCTTTTACATGGGAAAAGGATCTGTACATGAATAGATATATATGATGCACAAATGAACCAGACTGTGTACACCTAGGACAAAGTGTATCCTGATCATTACCCCGATTAAAACAATTAAAGAAACGAACAGGAAGTAATGAGACATAAACTTCAGGGGTTTTTCCTGGCACATTCCATTCTAATTTACAACCTGGGAACACGACTTCCAGAAAGGCTGTGCTGCCCTAGTAACCAGATTTGGGAATGGAGAAATGCTGCCGCCTTGCGGCCGTTTCCCACAACAGCCGCTTTAAACCCAGTGCTAATGGTCACTAAATATTCACCAAACTTGCAGGTCTGTAAATTACACCTGGCCTCCAAAAAAATCCTGGGGTCAAAAATCGACCAAAAATTCAAAAGAGGGCAACCTTCCAAGAAGACAATTTCAAGAGGTATATTGTTCTCACCCTTTATTTTTAACAGAAAAGAAAAAGGCGTGTAAAATGATGAATTTTACGAATTTTTAAAGACATGCAAACCCAAATTACAAAAACCTATCAGGTCACAGCAGTCAGGATAGCCATTAGCAAAAATGCTGCAAAGTATAAATGCTGAAGGGATTGTGGAGAAATTCGTACCCCCGGCTCTAAGGGGGACTTGGTAAGAGCCACTAATGAAAACACAATGGAGGTGCTTTGAAAAGGTAAACACTGAGCTACTAGTCAATCAGTCACACCCACTGCTGGGCCTATCACCTGAGAAAATGAGAATCAAAATGTCACAGGCTGGCAATCTTTCACTCCAGCAATATTTAATATAGCCAACACCTAGAAGCAACAAAAATGTCCATCAACAGAGGAATGCACCAAGAAGTGGTCCATGAATACAATGGAATATTACTCCAATAAAAATATAAGTTAAATTTAAAAAACGAACAAACGTAAGGAGACATCAGTTTTTGGTGTTTATCCGGGCACATTACACTCTAATTTATAACCGAGGAAGACCACTGGCAGGAAGGTCTGTTTCCCTAGTGCCAGCATGGGGAACAAAGACAGGCTGCCGCACTCTGGCCGTTACCTGCAAAAGCAGCTTTAAAGCTTGTGCTAATGGTCACTTCATGTGAACAAGTACTGCAGGTCTGTAAATGAAACCTGCCCTCAAAATGTCTTGAGGGAGGTAATGGCCAATAAATTTCAAAATGACAAACAACATACATCGGAACTCCCATAACGTTAACAGCTAATTTCTCAGCAAAAATCTACAAGCCAGAGGGAGTGGCATGAGAAAATTAAAGTGATGAAAGGGGAGAACCTACAACCAAGAGTACTCCACCCAGCAAGTATCTCATTCGGATTTGTTGGGGAAATCAAAAGCTTTCCAGACAAGCAAAAGCTAAGAGAATTCAGCACCACGAAACCAGCTCTACAACAAATGCTAAAGGAACTTCTCTAAGTGGGAAATACAAGAGAAGAAAAGGACCCACCAAGACAAAGCCACAACAATTAAGAAAATAGTAATGGGAACATACATATCGATAATTACCTTAAACATGAATGGATTAAATGCTCCAACCAAAAGACACAGGCTCGCTGAATGGATACAAAAACAAGACCCATATATATGCTGTCTACAAGAGACCCATTTCAGACCTAGGGACACATACAGACTGAAAGTGAGGGGATGGAAAAATATATTCCATGCAAATGAAAATCAAAAGAAAACTGGAGTAGCAATACTCATATCAGATAAAATAGATTTTAAAATAAAGAATGTTACAAGACACAAGGAAGGACACTACATAATGATCAAGGGATCAATCCAAGAAGATATAACAATTATAAATATATATGTACCCAACATAGGAGCACCTCAATATATAAGGCAACTGCTAACAGCTATAAGAGGAAATCGACAGTAACACAATAATAGCTGGGGACTTTAACACCTCACTTACACCAATGGACAGATCATCCAGACAGAAAATTAATAAGGAAACACAAGCTTTAAATGACACAATAGACCAGATAGATTTAATGGATATTTATAGGACATTCCATCCAAAAATAGCAGATTACACGTTCTTCTCAACGGCACACGGAACATTCTCAGGATAGTTCACATCTTGGGTCACAAATAAAGCCTCAGTAAATTTAAGAAAACTGAAATCATATCAAGCAGCTGTTCCGACCACAATGCTATGAGATTAGAAATCAATTACAGGGAAAAAAACGTAAAAAGCACAAACACATGGAAGTTTAACGATACGTTACTAAATAACCAAGAGATCACTGAAGAAATAAAAGAGGAAATCAAAAACTACCTAGAGACAAATGACAACAAAAACACGATGATCCAAAACCTATGGGATGCAGCAAAACCAGTTCTAAGAGGAAAGCTTATAGCAATACAAACCTACCCCAAGAAACCAGAAAAATCTCAAATAAACAATCTAACCTTACACCTAAAGGAACTAGAGAAAGAAGAACAAAACCCAAAGTTACTAGAAGGAAAGAAATCATAAAGATCAGAGCAGAAATAAATGAAATAAAAACAATAGCACAGATCAATAAAACTAAAAGCTGGTTCTTTGAGAAGATAAACAAAAATGATAAACCTTTAGCCAGACTCAAGAAAAAGAGGGAGAGGACTCAAATCAATAAAATTAGAAATGAAAAAGGAGAAGTTGTAACAGACACCACAGAAATACAAAGCATCCTAAGAGACTACTACAAGCAACTCTATGCCAATAAAATGGACAACCTGGAAGAAATGGACAAATTCTTTGAAAGGTATAAACTTCCCAGACTGAACCAGGAAGAAATATAAAATATCAATAGACCAATCACAAGTAATGAAATTGAAACTGTGCTTAAAAATCTTCCAACAAACAAAAGTCCAGAACCAGATGGCATCAGAGGTGAATTCTATCAAACATTTAGACAAGAGCTAACACCCAAACTTCTCAAACTCTTCAGAAATTTTCAGGGGAAGGAACACTCCCAAACTCATTCTATGAGGCCACCATCACCCTGATACCAAAAGCAGACAAAGATACTACAAAAAAAGAAAATTAGAGACCAATATCACTTATGAATATAGATGTAAAAATTCTCAACAAAATACTAGGAAACAGAATTGAACAACACATTAAAAGGATCATACACCATAATCAAGTGGGGTTTAACCCAGGGATGAAAGCATTCTTCAATATACACAAATCAATCAATGTGATACACCATATTAACAAAATGTAGAATAAAAATATGATCATCCCAATAGATGCAGGGAAAGCTTTTAAAAAAATTCAACACCCATTTATGATGAAAATGTGTTAGGGTATGGGTACCTGTACCTGTACCCTAAACCATCCCAGTTCCGTAACCCTAACACCCACCCTGATCCTAACCCTAACGCTTACCCGAAACCTTACCCTAAACCATCCCCTAATCCTAAGCCTTACACTAACACGAACTCGTACCCTAACATGTACGCTCACCCTAAACCGTTGTCGAACCCTAACCTGTACCAAATCCGTCCCCGTTCCCTAACCCTAACCCTAAACCTAACCCTAACACGAAGCCTTAACCTAAACCGTCCCCTAATCCTAACCAGTACAATAACACTAATCCGTACCCTAACACATACGCTAACCCGAAACCGTTGTCGTACCCTAACCTGTCCCCTAAACCGTCCCCGTCCCCGTCCCCTAACCCTAACCCTTACCCAAAGCCTCACCCTAACCCGTCCCCTAATCCTAACCCGTACGCTAACACTAACCCGTACCCTCACACGTACGCTCACCCTAAACCGTTGTCGTACCCTAACCTGTACCCTAAACCGTCCCTGTCCCCGTCCCCTAACCCTAAGCCTTACCCGAAGACTTACCCTAACCCGTTAGAATTGGCGTCATCAGGAAATCTACAAACAACAAATGGTGGAGAAGGTGTGGATAAAAGAAACCCTCTTCCACTATTGGTGGGAATGTAAATTGTTACAGTCGCTATGGAGGACAGCATGGAGGTTCCTCAAAAAACTAAATATAGAATTACCATATGATCCAGCAATCCCACTACTCGACATATACCCAGAGAAAACCATCAACTGAAAGGACACATTCACCACAGTATCCTTTGCAGCACTATTTACAATAGCCAGGTCATGGAAGCAACCTAAATGCCCAGAGGCAGACGAATGGATAAAGATGTGGTACATATATAAAATGGAATATTACGCAGCCATAAAAAGCAATGAAATTGGGTCATTTGTAGAGACATCAATGGATCTAGAGACTGTCCAACAGAGTGAAGTAAGTCAGAAAGAGGAAAACAAATGTTGTATATTAATGCATATATGTGGAACCTAGAAAAATGGTACAGATGAACCGGTTTGCAGGGCAGAAATAGAGACACAGATGTAGAGAAGAAACGTATGGACACCGAGAGGGTAAAGCCGTGGGGTTGGGTGGTCGTGGGAGGAGTTGGGAGATTGGGATTAACATGTATACATTCATATGTATAAAATAGGTAGCCAATAAGAATCTGCTGTATAAAAATGTAAATCAAATTAAACTAAAAAATTAAAAAAATAAATAAAATTTAAAAAACAGAAAAAAAGTTATTCCCTTCACACACATGTATTTATAGGAATGAATTATTTCCATGCTTGTATCTATAAATACAAAAAAGAGGAATAAAATCTACCTTGAACCAAAAAAGAAAAAAAAAAAGAACCCACCAGTTATACAGAGGAAAACCCTATCAGGGTACTTGCTCCAGTGGTAAACAATGCTGACGTTGGTCAGAGGTGGGGAATCGTCTCCCATGCAGCCAGCAGCCCCCCACCCCGCAAGGAGCGTCCTCATTGCAAAGCTGGGGGACCGTGCAGACTCGTCTGTGAGTAAACGTGAGCTGAGCCCCAGGCCAGCTGCTGCTGAACTGTTCCCACCCTTCCCAGGTAAAACACCTGAATATGTACAAGGACTTGAAAGCCTACAGGAAGAGCCGTGGAGCCACCCCAGCGACAGCACACTGGCCGACTTGGTGCCTGCAGGCCAGCCAGGACGGTCCTGGCCCCGGGCGCTCTTCTGGAAGCTTTCCATTTCCCTACCTGAGATACCCCTCCTGTCCAGGCCCCCACTGCTTTTTTCCTTCCTCACCTCTGCCCGGGGAGAAATTCCAGCGCCAGTTACGGGTGACACATCCTCTTCTTTAGCAGGTGGCAGCTTGGCAACTCCTGCAGAAAGTCCAGCAGAGCCCCACTCACACTGGGCCACCTACAAAGGTGTAGCCCCTCACTCCCACCCACCAGCCGAGCCCCGACACTGCTGACGGGGCAGAGAATATGGCGTCAGGCACAGCTGCAGGGGCTCTTGCTGCCTGGAGCGGTGTTTATATTGACCTCAACCCAGGCACACCTGGGGAGGGCTGGCCGGCAGTGTCAGGCTGCCCAGGTCAGCCAATCCTCGCCCCTCAGGGGCTCACAGCTGCAGAAAATGGAGCTTGATGAACCGGCCAGGTCCAAGGAACAGGTGTGGCCTCCTGAGAGTCAGGATAGACAAGCGGCTGCAGCTCTGGCTTGTTTTCTAATCATTTTATCTGGCCCATGAGTGGGAGACAACTTCAAGAAGACCCTCTCCTAATGAGAGGAACCCAGGAGTCAGGGAGAGGAGGGGTTGTGGGTGGAGACAGAGGCCTGGTGCCCCAGCAGCAGTGGAAATCTGTGGAAGGCCAGGCAGAGGGTGGCCGCACAGAGTGATGGCCAGGGTCACAGACCTGTAGGCGCTGCTGTTTGTTAGTTCAAGTCCTGCTCTGAGGTGCTCTGTGTCAGCTCTGACCGACAGGTGAGCTGGGAGTGCTCTGCGATGAGGGCTATGTGCACGGTTCCTGTGTGCCCAGCCCTGCCAGGGTACCTGCCCAGGGGAGCTCTGTATCCTGGGAGGGGCCTGACCACGAGAGCCTCATGGGCTGCTGGGTAGCTGCACAGGTGAGATCCATACCCTGGGAGGGGCCTGACCATGAGAGCCCTGTGGGCTGCTGGCGACCTGCCCAGGTGAGCTCCATATCCTGGGATTGGCCTGACCACGAGAGCCCCGTGGGCTGCTGGGGACCTGCTGAAGGATGTCAGGACAGTCAGTGAAGCCACCGAGGATATACATCCAGTAGTTCCTAATTCCTACACCCTGCTGGTCATTCTACCATCCACCAGGACATGGTATTCTGTATTAGACTTCAATGATGCCTTCTTCTGTATTCCATTAGTCCCAGAGTCATAAGAAAGTTTGGCTTGTGAGTGGCAGGACTCAACATACACCAAAAACAATACTGCTGGGCCGTCCCGCCCCACGGGTTCAAAAATTCCCACACCATCTTTGGGGAAACGTTAGCTAAACACCTAAAAGTTCTACCTCTGCAAAAGGGAACCCTCCTTCAATTTGCAGACGACATTCTGATCGCCAGCCCTACTAAGGAGGCCTCTGAGCTACCTAGCCAATAAAGGATAGAAGAAAAAGGCTCAAATATCACAGACTAAGGTGACCTGCCTGGGCTTCATTCTCACAGAAGGTCGGAGAAGGCCATCTCAGGAAAGGGAAGAAGCCATTTGCAGCCTTACCCCTTCTAAAACTAGAAGACAGCTTAGGGGTTCCTGGGGAGGCCGGGGATTGCTGCATCTGGATCCCTAACTACAGTCTAATAGCTGGGCCTCTATAGGAAACACTGAAAGGAAAAGATGATGATCCTTTCGAACAGAATCTAGAAGCGGCCTTTCAAGAATGCAAAGAGGAGGGGACCTTGAAGATGGCGGAAGAGTAAGACGCGGAGATCACCTTCCTCCCCACAGATACACCAGAAATACATCTACACGTGGAACAACTCCTAGAGAACACCTACTGAACGCTGGCAGAAGACCTCAGACCTCCCAAAAGGCAAGAAACTCCCCACGTACCTGGGTAGGGCAAAAGGAAACAAAGAAAAAACAGAGACAAAAGAATAGGGACGGCACCTGCACCAGTGGGAGGGAGCTGTGAAGGAGGAAAAGTTTCCACACGCTAGGAAGCCCCTTCGCGGGCGGAGACTGCGGGGGGCGGAGGGGGGAGCTTCGCAGCCGCGGAGGAGTGCACAGCAACGGGTGCGGAGGGCAAAGCGGGGAGATTCCCGCACAGAGGATCGGTGCCTACCGGCACTCACCAGCCCGAGAGGCTTGTCTGCTCACCCGCCGGGGCGGGCGGGGCTGCGAGCTGAGGCTCTGAGGCTCGGGTTTCGGTTTCGGACGGAGCGCAGGGAGAGGACTGGGGTTGGCGGCTTGAACATAGCCTGAAGGGGTTAGTGCACCACGGCTAGCCGGGAGGGAGTCCGGGGAAAAGTCTGCACCTGCCGAAGAGGCAAGAGACTTTTTCTTCCCTCTTTGTTTCTTGGTGCGTGAGGAGAGGGGTTTAAGAACGCTGCTTCAGGGAACTCCGGAGACGGGCGCGAGCCGCGGCTAAAAGCGCGAACCCCAGAGACGGGCGCGAGCCGCGGCTAAAAGCGCGGACCCCAGAGACGGGCGCAAGCCGCGGCTAAAAGCGCGGACCCCAGAGACGGGCGGGAGACGCTAAGGCTGCTGCTGCCACCACCGAGGGGCCTGTGTGCGAGCACAGGTCACTCTCCACACCCTTCTTCCGCGAAGCCTGTGCAGCCCGCCACTGCCAGGTTCCCGGGATCCAGGGAAAACTTCCCCGGGAGAACGCACAGCGCGCCTCAGGCTGGTGTAAAGTCACGCCGGCCTTTGCCGCCGCAGGCCCGCCCCGCACTCCGGGCCCCTCCCTCCCCGCCGGCCTGAGTGCGCCAGAGCCTCCGAATCAGCGGCTCTTTTAACCCCGTCCTGTCTGAGCAAAAAAACAGACGCCCTCCAGCGACCTACACGCAGTGGCAGGGCCAAATCCAAAGCTGAGCCCCTGGGAGCTGTGAGAACAAAGAAGAGAAAGGAAAATCTCTCCCAGCAGCCTCAGAAGCAGCGGATTAAAGCTCCACAATCAACTTGATATACCCTGCATCTGTGGAATACCTGAATAGACAACCAATCATCCCAAATTAAGGAAGTGGACTTTAGGAGCAAGATCTATGATTTTTTCCCCTTTTCCTCTTTGTGTGAATGTGTATGTGTATGCTTCTGTGTGAGATCTTGTCTGTATAGTCTTGCTTCCACCATTTGTCCTAGGGTTCTATCCGTCCATGGTTTTTTTTTAAATTTTTTTCTTAATAATCAATTTTAATTTTAATAACGTTATTATACTTTACCTTCGTTCTTTCTTTCTTTCTTTCCTTCCTTCCTTCCCTCCTTTAGACAACGAATCATCCCAAATTCAGGAGGTGGTCTCTGACAGCAAGATTTATGATTTTTCCCCATTTACCTCTTTTAGTGAGGGTGTATGTGTATGCTTCTGTGTAAGATTTTGTCTGGATAGCTTTGCTTCCAACATTTGTCCTAAGGTTCTATCCGTCCCTTTTTCTTTCTAAATAAGAATTTTTTAATTCAATAACTTTATTATACTTTATTTTATTTTTACTATATCTTCTTTCTTTGTCTTTTTTCTTTCTTTCCCTCCTCCCTTCCTTCCTCCCTCCCTCCCTCCTTTCTTTCCTTCTTGCCTTCTTTCCTTCTTTGCTTCTTTCTTTCTTTCTTCCTTCCTTCCTTCCCTCCTTTCCTTCTTTCTTTCCTCATACTTCTATTAATTCCCTCTACTTTTTCTCCCTTTTATTCTGAGCCGTGTGGATGAAAAGCTCTTGGTGCTCCAGCCAGGAGTCAGGGCTCTGCCTCTGAGGTAGGAGAGCCAACTTCAGGACACTGGTCAACAAGAGACCTCCCAGCTCCACATAATATCAAACGGAGAAAATCTCCCAGAGACCTCCATCTTAACACCAGCACCCAGCTTCACTCAACGACCAGCAAGCCACAGTGCTGGACAACCTATGCCAAACAACTAGCAAAACAGGAACACAACTCCACCCATTAGCAGAGAGGCTGCCTAAAATCATAATAAGGCCACAGACACCCCAAAACACACCACCAGACGTGAACCTGCCCACTAGAGAGACAAGATCCAGCCTAATCCACCACAACACAGGCACTAGTCCCCTCCACCAGGAAGCCTACACAACCCACTGAACCAACCTTAGCCACTGGAGACAGACATCAAAAACAGCAGGAACTACGAACCTGCAGCCTGCAAAAAAGAGACCCCAAACACAGTAAGATAAGCAAAATGAGAAGACAGAAAAACACACAGCAGATAAAGGAGCAAGATAAAAATGCACCAGACCTAACAAATGAAGAGGAAATAGGCAGTCTACCTGAAAAAGAATTCAGAATAATGATAGTAAGGATGATCCGAAATCTTGGAGATAGAATGGACAAAATGCAAGAATCAGTTAACAAGGACCTAGAAGAACTAAAGATGAAACAAGCAACGATGAACAACACAATAAATGAAATTAAAAGTACTCTAGATGGGATCAATAGCAGAATAACTGAGGCAGAAGAACGGATAAGTGACCTGGAAGATAAAATAGTGGAAATAACTACTGCAGAGCAGAATAAAGAAAAAAGAATGAAAAGAACTGAGGACAGTCTCAGAGACCACTGGGACAACATTAAATGCACCAACATTCGAATTATAGGGGTTCCAGAAGAAGAGAAAAAGAAAGGGACTGAGAAAATATTTGAAGAGATTATAGTTGAAAACTTCCCTAATATGGGAAAGGAAATAGTTAATCAAGTCCAGGAAGAACAGAGAGTCCCATACAGGATAAATCCAAGGAGAAATACGCCAAGACACATATTAATCAAACTGTCAAAAATTAAATACAAAGAAAGCATATTAAAAGCAGCAAGGGAAAAACAACAAATAACACATAAGGGAATCCCCATAAGGTTAACAGCTGATCTCTCAGCAGAAACCCTACAAGCCAGAAGGGAGTGGCAGGACATACTGAAAGTGATGAAGGAGAAAAACCTGCAGCCAAGACTACTCTACCCAGCAAGGATCTCATTCAGATTTGATGGAGAAATTAAAACCTTTACAGACAAGCAAAAGCTGAGAGAGTTCAGCACCACAAAACCAGCTTTACAACAAATGCGAAAGGATCTTCTCTAGGCAAGAAACACAAGAGAAGGAAAAGACCTATAATAACGAACCCAAAACAATTTAGAAAATGGGAATAGGAACATACATATCGATAATTACCTTAAATGTAAATGGACTAAATGCTCCCACCAAAAGACACAGATGAGCTGAATGGATACAAAAACAAGACCTTATATATGCTGTCTACAAGAGACCCACTTCAGACCTAGAGACACATACAGACTGAAAGTAAGGGGATGGAAAAAGATATTCCATGCAAATGGAAACCAAAAGAAAGCTGGAGTAGCAATTCTCATATCAGACAAAATAGACTTTAAAATAAGGACTATTAAAAGAGACAAAGAAGGACACTACATAATGATCAAGGGATCGATCCAAGAAGAAGATATAACAATTGTAGATATTTATGCACCCAACATAGGAACACCTCAATACATAAGGCAAATACTAACAGCCATAAAAGGGGAAATCAACAGTAACACATTCATGGTAGGGGACTTAAACACTCCACTTTCACCCATGGACAGATCATCCAAAATGAAAATAAATAAGGAAACACAAGCTTTAAATGATACATTAAACAAGATGGACTTAATTGATATTTATAGGACACTCCATCCAAAAACAACAGAATACACATTTTTCTCAAGTTCTCATGGAACATTCTCCAGGATAGATCATATCTTGGGTCACAAATCAAGCCTTGGTAAATTTAAGAAAACTGAAATTGTATCAAGTATCTTTTCTGACCACAATGCCATGAGACTAGATATCAATTACAGGAAAAGATCTGTAAAAAATACAAACACATGGAGGCTAAACAATACACTACTTAATAATGAACTGATCACTGAAGAAATCAAACAGGAAATCAAAAAATACCTAGAAACAAATGACAATGGAGACACAACGACCCAAAACTTGTGGGATGCAGCAAAAGCAGTTCTAAGGGGGAAGTTTATAGCAATACAAGCCCACCTTAAGAAACAGGAAACACCTCGAATAAACAACCTAACCTTGCACCTCAAGCAATTAGAGAAAGAAGAACAAAAAATCCCCAAAGCTAGCAGAAGGAAAGAAATCATAAAAATCAGCTCAGAAATAAATGAAAAAGAAACGAAGGAAACAATAGCAAAGATCAATAAAACTAAAAGCTGGTTCTTTGAGAAGATAAACAAAATAGATAAACCACTAGCCAGACTCATCAAGAAAAAAAGGGAGAAGACTCAAATCAATAGAATTAGAAATGAAAAAGGAGAGGTAACAACTGACACTGCAGAAATAAAAGAGATCATGAGAGATTACTACAAGCAACTCTATGCCAATAAAATGGACAATCTGGAAGAAATGCACAAATTCTTAGAAATGCACAACCTGCCAAGACTGAATCAAGAAGAAATAGAAAATATGAACAGAGCAATCACAAGCACTGAAATTGAAACTGTAATTAAAAATCTTCCAACAAAGAAAAGCCCAGGACCAGATGGCTTCACAGGCGAATTCTATCAAACACTTAGAGAAGAGCTAACACCTATCCTTCTCAAACTCTTCCAAAATATAGCAGAGGGAGGAACACTCCCAAACTCCTTCTACGAGGCCACCATCACCCTGATACCAAAACCAGACAAGGATGTCACAAAGAAAGAAAACTACAGGCCAATATCACTGATGAACATAGATGCAAAAATCCTCAACAAAATACTAGCAAACAGAATGCAACAGCACATTAAAAGGATCATACACCATGATCAAGTGGGGTTTATTCCAGGAATGAAGGATTCTTCAATATACGCAAATCTATCAAAGTGATAAACCATATTAACAAATTGAAGGAGAAAAACCATAAGATCATCTCAATAGATGCAGAGAAAGCTTTTGACAAAATTCAACACCCATTTATGATAAAAACCCTGCAGAAAGTAGGCATAGAGGGAAATTTCCTCAACATAATAAAGGCCATATATGACAAGCCCACAGTAAACATCATCCTCAATGGTGAAAAACTGAAAGCATTTCCACTAAGATCAGGAACAAGACAAGGTTGCCCACTCTCACCACTCTTATTCAACATAGTTTTGGAAGTTTTAGCCACAGCAATCAGAGAAGAAAAGGAAATAAAACGAATCCAAATCGGAAAAGAAGAAGTAAAGCTGTCACTGTTTGCAGCTGACGTGATCCTATACATAGAGAATCCTAAAGATGCTACCAGAAAACTACTAGAGCTAATCAATGAATTTGGTAAAGTGGCAGGATACAAAATTAATGCACAGAAATCTCTGGCATTCCTATATACTAATGATGAAAAATCTGAAACTGAAATCAAGAAAACACTCCCATTTACCATTGCAACAAAAAGAATAAAATGTCTAGGAATAAACCTACCTAAGGAGACAAAAGACCTGTATGCAGAAAATCATAAGACACTGATGAAAGAAATTAAAGATGATACAAATAGATGGAGAGATATACCATGTTCTTGGATTGGAAAAATCAACATTGTGAAAATGACTCTACCACCCAAAGCAATCTATAGATTCAATGCAATCCCTATCAAACTACCACTGGCATTTTTCACAGACCTAGAACAAAACATTTTACAATTTGTATGTAAACACAAAAGACCCCGAATAGCCAAAGCAATCTTGAGAACGAAAAAAGGAACTGGAGGAATCAGGCTCCCTGACTTCAGACTATACTACAAAGCTACAGTTATCAAGATGGTATGGTACTGGCACAAAAACAGAAAGATAGATCAATGGAACAGGATAGAAAGCCCAGAGATAAACCCATGCACATATGGGTTTGATAAAGGAGGCAGGAATGTACAGTGGAGAAAGGACAGCCTCCTCAATAAGTGGTGCTGGGAAAACTGGACAGCTACATGTAAAAGTATGAGATTAGATCACTCCCTAACACCATACACAAAAATAAGCTCAAAATGGATTAAAGACCTAAATATAAGGCCAGAAACTATCAAACTCTTAGAGGAAAACATAGGCAGAACACTCTATGACATAAATCACAGCAAGATACTTTCTGACCCACCTCCTAGAGTAATGGAAATAAAAACAAAAATAAACAATGGGACCTAATGAAACTTCAAAGCTTTGGCACAGCAAAGGAAACCATAAACAAGACCAAAAGACAACCCTCAGAATGGGAGAAAATATTTGCAAATGAAACAACTGACAAAGGATTAATCTCCAAAATTTACAAGCAGCTCATGCAGCTCAATAACAAAAAAACAAACAACCCAATCCAAAAATGGGCAGAAGACCTAAATAGACATTTCTCCAAAGAAGATATACAGACTGCCAACAAACACATGAAAGAATGTTCAACATCATTAATCATTAGAGAAATGCAAATCAAAACTACAATGAGATATCATCTCACACCAGTCAGAATGGCCATCATCAAAAAATCTAGAAACAATAAATGCTGGAGAGGGTGTGGAGAAAAGGGAACACTCTTGCACTGCTGGTGGGAATGTGAATTGGTTCAGCCACTATGCAGAACAGTATGGAGGTTCCTTAAAAAACTACAAATAGAACTACCATAGGACCCAGCAATCCCACTACTGGGCACATACCCTGAGAAAACCGAAATTCAAAAAGAGTCATGTACCAAAATGTTCATTGCAGCTCTATTTACAATAGCCCAGAGATGGAAACAACCTAAGTGCCCATCATCGGATGAATGGATAAAGAAGATGTGGCACATATATACAATGGAATATTACTCAGCCATAGAAAGAAACGAAATTGAGCTATTTGTAATGAGGTGGATAGACCTAGAGTCTGTCATACAGAGTGAAGTGAGTCAGAAAGAAAAAGACAAATACCGTATGCTAACACATATATATAGAATTTAAGGAAAAAAATGTCATGAAGAACCTAGGGGTAAGGCAGGAATAAAGACGCAGACCTCCTAGAGAACGGACTTGAGGTTATGGGGAGGGGGAAGGGTGAGCTGTGACAGGGCGAGAGAGAGTCATGGACATATACACACTAACAAACGTAGTAAGGTAGATAGCTAGTGGGAAGCAGCCGCATGGCACAGGGATATTGGCTCGGTGCTTTGTGACAGCCTGGAGGGGTGGGATAGGGAGGGTGGGAGGGAGGGAGACGCAAGAGGAAAGAGATATGGGAACATATGTATATGTATAACTGATTCACTTTGTTATAAAGCAGAAACTAACACACCATTGTAAAGCAATTATACCCCAATAAAGATGTTAAAAAAAAAAGAATGCAAAGAGCAGTCAATTCAGACACTTGCCCAGGAACTCCCTAATTTAGCTAAACCCTTTGAACTTTACATCCCCATAGAATGTGAATCGCCCTTGGAGTATTAGTGCAAAAACTGGGACCACTTGAAATGCAACAATACAAGAATGCCCTCCAGGTAGGATAAACTACGGTCACCAATGGCTTGGCCCGCCGCCCCATCCGGCCAGGGTACTGGGGTTATCTAAGAACCTGGAAATCAGCAGCCCGCAAATCCAGCTTCCTCCTAAGGGAAAAGGACCCCATGTGGTTATCCCAACCACCCACCATGCCCTGAAGTTGCAGGGGTCGCTCCATGGGCACGCTGACCTCGAGTGAGGAGGCCCTCCAACTCCAACCTCCAGAGAGACAACCGGGGGCAACGGGCCCCCATGACAACTCGTGTGACCATCACTTGACCTGGAGCTTCTCTCAGAAAACAACAAGAGTGTGCCCCAAAAGAGCAGACTGCTGCCTGCAGGACTTACTGCACCCAGAGGGGAGCTAATAAGCTTGGCAGGGGAACCGTATATTATGCTGTCACCATAGAAAAGCCTACAGACACAGCAGTGATGGTGGCCAATGAGACCGGCTGGACTCCTGGCTACTTCAAAAGGCCGTTGACTCAGTGGCCATCATGGTCCTGGATCACCACCGGGCCTGAACTGTCTGGGAGATGAGTGGGCAGGGCTCTGACATCTGGTGCTGTTTGTACGTTAATTTAGGGGCCTAATTGAAGAAAGCACAGACTACTGGTCAGAACATCTAGGCTGGCAGAAACCGTCAGCCTAAGGTGGCTGAACAAATGTGGGGCGGGATAAAACCGGCCCCTCCAGCGTCTCTGCCCATCTCTTTCCTGGACCCTTAAACGTCATTAGAATCTATAACACTTCCAATGCTGGCGCTCAGGCGGACAAGCACTGAGGCAGGAGGCCTGGGGACAATCAACCTCACCTGGAGGCTGCTGGGGAGAAATTCTGCCTCTCCCCACGAGTATGAGGACTCCCAACTCAGCACGAAGCAGTTACACAAGAGGGGTCTGCACCCACAGCGCCCCAAGAATGAGGAACGGGACAAAAGACAGAGGAGTGGTTTGTCACCGGCAAAGCCCATGAAAAATTCCTGGGAGATAAAAATAGAATCTGGGCAATAAAATAAAGTCTAACCTTTTTTTCCTCTGTGCTTTGTCTAATTTCACGTGCGCCCAGGGTTCCGCATGCAGAGGTCCCACACCCGGCACTTCAGACCCGATTTCCTAATGCAGAATGGCTGGGTCGACAATTCAGCTCCCGGGGCCCCATGCAGACTCTGCGACATAGAGCCTGAGCTGCAGCCAACCCTCCCCTCGAGAGCTCCGCCCCTCCCTCCCACTGACACTGCTGGGATTCCTACACAGCAGCCCAGCCCACAGCCCGCGGGGTAGTGCACGCTCTCACCTCTCCATTCTCTGAAGAAAATATAAAGTTTCCCTTCTGAACCAAAATCAGTCTCGATCTGTTGGCTCCAATGACACTGGGCAAGGGGAGCCTGGTTGGGGCCCACTCTGGTGGATCAGTAACAGGAATTGACAACATTGTAACTTCAATGAATAGATGTGTGAGCAAAACCGTAATTAACATATAGCAGTGTAAAAGTCTCGGGTAAAATAGGATGTTTCTAACACTTCCATTAGATATTCCTATCACTTTATATGGAGCACAGGGGCACTGCAATTCACCCGTTCCCTAACCCTAACCCTAACCCTAACCCTAATACTAAACCGAACACTTACCCTAAACCTTACACTACACGGTACCCTAATCCTAACGGGTACACTAACAATAATGCATAACCTAACACGAACCCTAACAGTAACCCGTTGTCGTACCCTAAAATGGACCCTGAAACGTACCAGTTCCCTAACACTAACCCTAACCTTAACCATAAACCTAACCCTAAACCTAATCCCAACCCATATACTAACACTAACCCATACCCTAACACATACGCTAACACTAAATCGTAGTCGTACCCTAACCCGCACCCTAAAACGTCCCCGTTCGCTAACCGTAAACCTAACTCTAATGCTTACCCGAAGCCTTACCCTAACCCTAACCCGTACACTAACACTAACACGTACCCAAACACGTACGCTAACCCTAAAATGTTGCCGCAAAATAAACTGTACCATAAATCTTCTCCGTTCCCTAATACTAAACCGAACCCTAAAAATACACCTAACCCATACCCGAAGACTTACCCTAACCTGTACCCTAACCCTAACCTGCACTCTAACACTAACCCGTACACTAACATGTACGCTAACCCAAAACTCTTGTCGTACCCTAAATTTACCCGTTCCCTAACCCTAACCCTAACCTAACACTAAAACTTACCAGAAGCCTTATCCTAACCCGTACGCTAATGCTAACCCGAAGACTAAAACTAACGCGTACCCTACCACGTATGCTAACAATAAACCGTTGTCGTACAGTAACCTGTACCCTAAACCGTCCCCATAACCTAACCCTAACCGTAACCCTTACCCGAAGCCTTACCCTAACCCATTCCCTAAAACTAACCCGTATGCTAACATTAACCCATGCCCATACATATACGCTCACACTAAAACTTTGTCGTACCCTAACCTGTACCCTAACACGTCCCCGTCCCCTAACCTTAAACCTAACCCTTACCCGAAGCGTTACCCTAACCTGTCCCCTAATCCTAACCCGTGCAATAACACTAATCCGTACCCTAACACGTAGGCTCACACTAAAACGTTGTCGTACACTAATCTGTACCCTAAACCATCCCCGTTCCCTAACCCTAACTCTAGCCCTAACCCTAACCCTAACCCTTACTCGAAGCCTTACACTAACCCGTCCCCGAATCCTAGCCGTACACTAACACTAACCGTACCCTAACACGTAAGCTCACCCTAAAACGTTGTCGTACACTAACCTGTACCCTAAACCGTCCCTGTTCCCTAACCCTAACTCTAATCCTAACCTTAATCCTTACCCAAAGCCTTACCCTAACCCGTCCCCTAATCCTAACCCGAACGCTAACACTAACCCGTGCCCTCACACGTATGCTCACCCTAAACCGTTGTCGTACCCTAACGTGTCCCCTAAACCGTCCCCGTACCCTAACCCTAACCCTAACCCTAACCCTTACCCGAAGCCTTACTCTAACCCGTCCCGTAATCCTAACCCGTACGCTAACACTAACCCGTGCCCTCACACGTACGCTCACCCTAAACCGTTGTCGTACCCTAACCTGTCCCCTAAACTGTCCCCTAACCCTAACCCTAACCCTTACCCGAAGCCTTACCCTAACCCGTCCCCTAATCCTCACCCGTATGCTAACACTAACCCGTGTCCTCACATGTACGCTCACCCTAAATGGTTGTCGTACCCTAACCTGTCCCCTAAACCGTCCCCGTCCCCTAACCCTAAGCCTAGCCCTAACTCTTACCCGAAGCCTTACCCTAACCCGTCCCCTAATCCTAACCCGTACGCTAACACTAACCCGTGCCCTCACACGTACGCTCACCCTAAACCATTGCCGTACCCTAACCTGTCCCCTAAACCGTCCCCTAACCCTAAACCTAGCCATTACCCGAAGCCTCACCCTAACCCGTCCCCTAATCCTAACCCATACGCTAACACTAACCCGGGACCTAACACGTACGCTCACCCTAAACCGTTGTTGTACCCTAACCTGTCCCCTAAAGCGTCCCCATTCCCTACCCTAACCCTAACCCTTACCCAAAGCCTTACCCTAACTCGTCCCCTAATCCTTACCCGTACGCTAACACTAACCCACGCCCTCACACGTACGCTCACCCTAAACCGTTGTCGTACCCTAACCTGTCCGCTAAACCGTCCCCGTTCCCTAACCCTAACCCTAACCCTTACCCGAAGCCTTACCCTAACCCGTCCCCTAATCCTAACCCGTACGCTAACACTAAGCCATGCCCTCACACGTACGCTCACCCTAAAGCGTTTTCATACCCTCACCTGGACCCTAAACCGTCCCCGTCCCCTAACCATAACCCTAGCTCGAACCCTAACCCTAACCCTTCCCCGAAGCCTGACCCTCACCCGTCCCCTAATCCTAACCCGTACGATAACACTAACCCGCGCCCTCACACGTACGCTCCCCCTAAAGCGTTGTCATACCCTCACCTGGACCCTAAACCGTCCCCGACCCCTAACCCTAACCTTCGCCCGAACCCTAACCCTAATCCTTCCCCGAAGCCTGACCCTCACCCGTCCTCAAATCTAACCCGTACGCTAACACTAACCCACGCCCTCACACGTACGCTCCCCCTAAAGCGTTGTCATACCCTCCCCTGGACCCTAAACCGTCCCCGTCCCCTAACCCTATACCTAGTCCGAACTCTAACCCTTAACCTTCCCCGAAGCCTGACCCTCACCCGTCCCCTAATCCTAACCCGTACGCTAACACTAACCCACGCCCTCACACGTACGCTCCCCCTAAAGCGTTGTCGTACCCTCCCCTGGACCCTAAACCGTCCCCATCCCCTAACCCTAACCCTAGCCCAAACCCTAACCCTAACCCTTCCCCGAAGCCTGACCCTCACCCGTCCCCTAATCCTAACCCGTACGCTAACACTAACCCGCGCCCTCACACGTACGCTCCCCCTAAAGCGTTGTCGTACCCTCCCCTGGACCCTAAACCGTCCCCGTCCCCTAACCCTAACCCTTGCTTGAACCCTAACCCTAACCCTTCCCCGAAGCCTGACCCTCACCCGTCCCCTAATCCTAACCCGTACGCTAACACTAACCCGCGCCCTCACACGTACGCTCCCCCTAAAGCGTTGTCGTACCCTCACCTGGACCCTAAACCGTCCCCGTCCCCTAACCCTAACCCTAGCCCGAACCCTAACCCTAACCCTTCCCCGAAGCCTGACCCTCACCCGTCCCCTAATCCTAACCCGTACGCTAACACTAACCCGCGCCCTCACACGTACGCTCCCCCTAAAGCGTTGTCGTACCCTCCCCTGGACCCTAAACCGTCCCTGTCCACAAACCCTAACCCTAGCCCGAACCCTAACCCTAAGCCTTCCCCGAAGCCTGACCCTCACCCGTCCCCTAATCCTAACCCGTACGCTAACACTAACCCGCGCCCTCACACGTACGCTCCCCCTAAAGCGTTGTCGTACCCTCAAATGGAACCTAAACCGAACCCGTCCCCTAACCCTAACCCTAGCCCGAACCCTAACCCTAAACCTTCCGCGAAGCCTGACCCTCACCCGTCCCCTAATCCTAACCCGTACGCTAACACTAACCCGCGCCCTCACACCTACGCTCCCCCTAAAGGGTTGTCGTACCCTCCCCTGGACCCTAAACCGTCCCCGTCCCCTAACCCTAACCCTAGCACGAACCCTAACCCTAACCCTTCCCCGAAGCCTGACCCTCACCCGTCCCCTTATCCTAACCCGTACGCTAACACTATCCGCGCCGACACTCCTACGCTCCCCCTAAAGCGTTGTCGTACCCTCACCTGGACCCTAAACCGTCCCCGTCCCCTAACCCTAACCCTAGCCCGAACCCTAACCCTAACCCTTCCCCGAAGCCTGACCCTCACCCGTCCCCTAATCCTAACCCGTACGCTAACACTAACCCGCGCCCTCACACGTACGCTCCCCCTAAAGCGTTCTCGTACCCTCACCTGGACCCTAAACCGTCCCCGTCCCCTAACCCTAACCCTAGCCCGAACCCTAACCCTAACCCTTCCCCGAAGCCTGACCCTCACCCGTCCCCTAATCCTAACCCGTACGCTAACACTAACCTGCGCTGTCACACCTACGCTCCCCCTAAAGCGTTGTCGTACCCTCCCCTGGACCCTAAACCGTCCCCGTCCCCTAACACTAACCCTAGGCCGAACCCTAACCCTAACCCTTCCCCGAAGCCTGACCCTCACCCGTCCCCTAATCCTAACCCGTACGCTAACACTAACCCGCGCCCTCACACCTACGCTCCCCCTAAAGCGTTGTCGTACCCTCACCTGGACCCTAAACCGTCCTCGTCCCCTAACCCTAAACCTAGCCCGAACCCTAACCCTAACCCTTCCCCGAAGCCTGACCCTCACCCGTCCCCTAATCCTAACCCGTACGCTAACACTAACCCGCGCCCTCACACGTACGCTCCCCCTAAAGGGTTGTCGTACCCTCCCCTGGACCCTAAACCGTCCCCGTCCCCTAACCCTAACCCTAGCCCGAACCCTAACCCTAACCCTAACCCTTCCCCGAAGCCTGACCCTCACCCGTCCCCTAATCCTAACCCGCACGCTAACACTAACCCTCACCCTGACACCTACGCTCCCCCTAAAGCGTTGTCGTACCCTCACCTGGACCCTAAACCGTCCCCATCCCCTAACCCTAACCCTAGCCCGAACCCTAACCCTAACCCTTCCCCGAAGCCTGACCCTCACCTGTCCCCTAATCCTGACCCGTACGCTAACACTAACCCGCGCCCTCACACGTACGCTCCCCCTAAAGCGTTGTCGTACCCTCACCTGGACCCTAAACCGTCCCCGTCCCCTAGCCCTAACCCTAGCCCGAACCCTAACCCTAACCCTTCCCAGAAGCCTGATCCTCACCCGTCCCCTAATCCTAACCCGTATGCTAACACTAACCCGCGCCCTCACACCTACGCTCCCCCTAAAGCGTTGTCGTACCATCACCTGGACCCTAAACCGTCCCCGTCCCCTAACCCTAACCCTAGCCCGAATCCTAACCCTAAACCTTCCCCGAAGCCTGACACTCACCCGTCCCCTAATCCTAACCCTTACGCTAACACTAACCCGCGCCCTCACACCTACGCTCCCCGTAAAGCGTTGTCGTACCCTCACCTGGACCCTAAACCGTCCCCGTCCCCTAACCCTAACCCTAGCCCGAACCCTAACCCTAACCCTTCCCCGAAGCCTGACCCTCACCCGTCCCCTAATCCTAACCCGTACGCTAACACTAACCCGCGCCCTCACACGTACGCTCCCCCTAAAGCGTTGTCGTACCCTCACCTGGACCCTAAACCGTCCCCGTCCCCTAACCCTAACCCTAACCCGAACCCTAACCCTAACTCTTCCCCGAAGCCTGACCCTCACCCGTCCCCTAATCCTAACCCGTACGCTAACACTAACCCGCGCCCTCACACCTACGCTCCCCCTAAAGCGTTGTCGTACCCTCACCTGGACCCTAAACCGTCCCCGTCCCCTAACCCTAACCCTAGCCAGAACCCTAACCCTAACCCTTCCCCGAAGCCTGACCCTCACCCGTCCCCTAATCCTGACCTGTACGCTAACACTAAACCGCGCCCTCACACCTAGGCTCCCCCTAAAGCGTTGTCGTACCCTCACCTGGACCCTAAACCGTCCCCGTCCCCTAACCCTAACCCTAGCCCGAACCCTAACCCTAACCCTTCCCCGAAGCCTGACCCTCACCCGTCCCCTAATCCTGACCCGTACGCTAACACTAACCCGCGCCCTCACACGTACGCTCCCCCTAAAGCGTTCTCGTACCCTCACCTGGACCCTAAACCGTCCCCGTCCCCTAACCCTAACCCTAGCCCGAACCCTAACCCTAACCCTTCCCCGAAGCCTGACACTCACCCGTCCCCTAATCCTAACCCGTACGCTAACACTAACCCGCGCCCTCACACGTACGCTCCCCCTAAAGCGTTGTCGTACCCTCACCTGGACCCTAAACCGTCCCCGTCCCCTAACCCTAAACCTAGCCCGAACCCTAACCCTAACCCTTCCCCGAAGCCTGACCCTCACCCGTCCCCTAATCCTAACCCGTACGCTAACACTAACCCGCGCCCTCACACGTACGCTCCCCCTAAAGCGTTGTCGTACCCTCACCTGGACCCTAAACCGTCCCCGTCCCCTAACCCTAACCCTAGCCCGAACCCTAACCCTAACCCTAACCCTTCCCCGAAGCCTGACCCTCACCCGTCCCCTAATCCTAACCCGCACGCTAACACTAACCCTCACCCTGACACCTACGCTCCCCCTAAAGCGTTGTCGTACCCTCACCTGGACCCTAAACCGTCCCCATCCCCTAACCCTAACCCTAGCCCGAACCCTAACCCTAACCCTTCCCCGAAGCCTGACCCTCACCTGTCCCCTAATCCTGACCCGTACGCTAACACTAACCCGCGCCCTCACACGTACGCTCCCCCTAAAGCGTTGTCGTACCCTCACCTGGACCCTAAACCGTCCCCGTCCCCTAGCCCTAACCCTAGCCCGAACCCTAACCCTAACCCTTCCCAGAAGCCTGATCCTCACCCGTCCCCTAATCCTAACCCGTATGCTAACACTAACCCGCGCCCTCACACCTACGCTCCCCCTAAAGCGTTGTCGTACCATCACCTGGACCCTAAACCGTCCCCGTCCCCTAACCCTAACCCTAGCCCGAATCCTAACACTAAACCTTCCCCGAAGCCTGACACTCACCCGTCCCCTAATCCTAACCCGCACGCTAACACTAACCCGCGCCCTCACACCTACGCTCCCCGTAAAGCGTTGTCGTACCCTCACCTGGACCCTAAACCGTCCCCGTCCCCTAACCCTAACCCTAGCCCGAACCCTAACCCTAACCCTTCCCCGAAGCCTGACCCTCACCCGTCCCCTAATCCTAACCCGTACGCTAACACTAACCCGCGCCCTCACACGTACGCTCCCCCTAAAGCGTTGTCGTACCCTCACCTGGACCCTAAACCGTCCCCGTCCCCTAACCCTAACCCTAACCCGAACCCTAACCCTAACCCTTCCCCGAAGTCTGAGCCTCACCCGTCCCCTAATCCTAACCCGTACGCTAACACTAACCCGCGCCCTCACACCTACGCTCCCCCTAAAGCGTTATCGTACCCTCACCTGGACCCTAAACCGTCCCCGTCCCCTAACCCTAACCGTAGCCCGAACCCTAACCCTAACCCTTCCCCGAAGCCTGACCCTCACCCGTCCCCTAATCCTGACCTGTACGCTAACACTAAACCGCGCCCTCACACCTACGCTCCCCCTAAAGCGTTGTCATACCCTCACCTGGACCCTAAACCGTCCCCGTCCCCTAACCCTAACCCTAGCCCGAACCCTAACCCTAACCCTTCCCCAAAGCCTGACCCTCACCCGTCCCCTAATCCTGACCCGTACGCTAACACTAACCCGCGCCCTCACACGTACGCTCCCCCTAAAGCGTTCTCGTACCCTCACCTGGACCCTAAACCGTCCCCGTCCCCTAACCCTAACCCTAGCCCGAACCCTAACCCTAACCCTTCCCCGAAGCCTGACCCTCACCCGTGCCCTAATACTAACCCGTACGCTAACACTAACCCGCGGGCTCACACGTACGCTCCCCCTAAAGCGTTGTCGTACCCTCACCTGGACCCTAAACCGTCCCCGTCCCCTAACCCTAACCCTAGCCCGAACCCTAACCCTAACCCTTCCCCGAAGCCTGACCCTCACCCGTCCCCTAATCCTAACCCGTACGCTAACACTATCACGCGCCGTCACTCCTACGCTCCCCCTAAAGCGTTGTCGTACCCTCACCTGGACCCGAAACTGTCCCCGTCCCCTAACCCTAACCCTAGGCCGAACCCTAACCCTAACCCTTCCCCGAAGCCTGACCCTCACCCGTCCCCTAATCCTAACCCGTACGCTAACACTAACCCGCGCCCTCACACGTACGCTCCCCCTAAAGCGTTGTCGTACCCTCACCTGGACCCGAAACTGTCCCCGTCCCCTAACCCTAACCCTAGGCCGAACCCTAACCCTAACCCTTCCCCGAAGCCTGACCCTCACCCGTCCCCTAATCCTAACCCGTACGCTAACACTAACCTGCGCCGTCACACCTACGCTCCCCCTAAAGCGTTGTCGTACCCTCACCTGGACCCTAAACCGTCCCCGTCCCCTAACCCTAACCCTAGCCCGAACCCTAACCCTAACCCTTCCCCGAAGCCTGACATCACCCGTCCCCTAATCCTAACCCGTACGCTAACACTAACCCGCGCCCTCACACCTACGCTCCCCCTAAAGCGTTCTCGTACCCTCACCTGGACCCTAAACCGTCCCCGTCCCCTAACCCTAACCCTAGCCCGAACCCTAACCCTAACCCTTCCCTGAAGCCTGACCCTCACCCGTCCCCCAATCCTAACCCGTATGCTAACACTAACCCACGCCCTCACACCTACGCTCCCCCTAAAGCGTTGTCGTACCATCACCTGGACCCTAAACCGTCCCCGACCCTAACCCTAACCCTAGCCCGAACCCTAACCCTAACCCTTCCCCGAAGCCTGACACTCACCCGTCCCCTAATCCTAACCCTTACGCTAACACTAACCTGCGCCGTCACACCTACGCTCCCCCTAAAGCGTTGTCGTACCCTCACCTGGACCCTAAACCGTCCCCGTCCCCTAACCCTAACCCTAGCCCGAACCCTAACCCTAACCCTTCCCCGAAGCCTGACCCTCACCCGTCCCCTAATCCTAACCCGTACGCTAACACTAACCCGCGCCCTCACACGTACGCTCCCCCTAAAGCGTTGTCGTACCCTCACCTGGACCCTAAACCGTCCCCGTCCCCTAACCCTAACCCTAACCCGAACCCTAACCCTAACCCTTCCCCGAAGTCTGAGCCTCACCCGTCCTCTAATCCTAACCCGTACGCTAACACTAACCCGCGCCCTCACACCTACGCTCCCCCTAAAGCGTTATCGTACCCTCACCTGGACCCTAAACCGTCCCCGTCCCCTAACCCTAACCCTAGCCCGAACCCTAACCCTAACCCTTCCCCGAAGCCTGACCCTCACCCGTCCCCTAATCCTAACCCGTACGCTAACACTAAACCGCGCCCTCACACCTACGCTCCCCCTAAAGCGTTGTCATACCCTCACCTGGACCCTAAACCGTCCCCGTCCCCTAACCCTAACCCTAGCCCGAACCCTAACCCTAACCCTTCCCCAAAGCCTGACCCTCACCCGTCCCCTAATCCTGACCCGTACGCTAACACTAACCCGCGCCCTCACACGTACGCTCCCCCTAAAGCGTTCTCGTACCCTCACCTGGACCCTAAACCGTCCCCGTCCCCTAACCCTAACCCTAGCCCGAACCCTAACCCTAACCCTTCCCCGAAGCCTGACCCTCACCCGTGCCCTAATACTAACCCGTACGCTAACACTAACCCGCGGGCTCACACGTACGCTCCCCCTAAAGCGTTGTCGTACCCTCACCTGGACCCTAAACCGTCCCCGTCCCCTAACCCTAACCCTAGCCCGAACCCTAACCCTAACCCTTCCCCGAAGCCTGACCCTCACCCGTCCCCTAATCCTAACCCGTACGCTAACACTATCACGCGCCGTCACTCCTACGCTCCCCCTAAAGCGTTGTCGTACCCTCACCTGGACCCGAAACTGTCCCCGTCCCCTAACCCTAACCCTAGGCCGAACCCTAACCCTAACCCTTCCCCGAAGCCTGACCCTCACCCGTCCCCTAATCCTAACCCGTACGCTAACACTAACCCGCGCCCTCACACGTACGCTCCCCCTAAAGCGTTGTCGTACCCTCACCTGGACCCGAAACTGTCCCCGTCCCCTAACCCTAACCCTAGGCCGAACCCTAACCCTAACCCTTCCCCGAAGCCTGACCCTCACCCGTCCCCTAATCCTAACCCGTACGCTAACACTAACCTGCGCCGTCACACCTACGCTCCCCCTAAAGCGTTGTCGTACCCTCACCTGGACCCTAAACCGTCCCCGTCCCCTAACCCTAACCCTAGCCCGAACCCTAACCCTAACCCTTCCCCGAAGCCTGACATCACCCGTCCCCTAATCCTAACCCGTACGCTAACACTAACCTGCGCCCTCACACCTACGCTCCCCCTAAAGCGTTCTCGTACCCTCACCTGGACCCTAAACCGTCCCCGTCCCCTAACCCTAACCCTAGCCCGAACCCTAACCCTAACCCTTCCCTGAAGCCTGACCCTCACCCGTCCCCCAATCCTAACCCGTATGCTAACACTAACCCACGCCCTCACACCTACGCTCCCCCTAAAGCGTTGTCGTACCATCACCTGGACCCTAAACCGTCCCCGACCCTAACCCTAACCCTAGCCCGAACCCTAACCCTAACCCTTCCCCGAAGCCTGACACTCACCCGTCCCCTAATCCTAACCCTTACGCTAACACTAACCTGCGCCGTCACACCTACGCTCCCCCTAAAGCGTTGTCGTACCCTCACCTGGACCCTAAACCGTCCCCGTCCCCTAACCCTAACCCTAGCCCGAACCCTAACCCTAACCCTTCCCCGAAGCCTGACCCTCACCCGTCCCCTAATCCTAACCCGTACGATAACACTAACCCGCGCCCTCACACGTACGCTCCCCCTAAAGGGTTGTCGTACCCTCCCCTGGACCCTAAACCGTCCCCGTCCCCTAACCCTAACCCTAGCCCGAACCCTAACCCTAACCCTTCCCCGAAGCCTGACCCTCACCCGTCCCCTAATCCTAACCCGTACGCTAACACTAACCCGCGCCCTCACACCTACGCTCCCCCTAAAGCGTTGTCGTACCCTCACCTGGACCCTAAACCGTCCCCGTCCCCTAACCCTAACCCTAGCCCGAACCCTAACCCTAACCCATCCCCGAAGCCTGACCCTCACCCGTCCCCTAATCCTAACCCGTACGCTAACACTAACCCGCGCCCTCACACCTACGCTCCCCCTAAAGCGTTGTCGTACCCTCCCCTGGACCCTAAACCTTCCCCGTCCCCTAACCCTAACCCTAGCCCGAACCCTAACCCTAACCCTTCCCCGAAGCCTGACCCTCACCCGGCCCCTAATCCTAACCCGTACGCTAACACTAACCCGCGCCCTCACTCCTACGCTCCCCCTAAAGCGTTGTCGTACCCTCCCCTGGACCCTAAACCGGCCCCGTCCCCTAACCCTAACCCTAGCCCGAACCCTAACCCTAACCCTTCCCCGAAGCCTGACCCTCACCCGTCGCCTAATCCTAACCCGTACGCTAACACTAACCCGCGCCCTCACACGTACGCTCCCCCTAAAGCGTTGTCGTACCCTCCCCTGGACCCTAAACCGGCCCCGTCCCCTAACCCTAACCCTAGCCCGAACCCTAACCCTAACCCTTCCCCGAAGCCTGACACTCACCCGTCCCCTAATCCTGACCCGTACGCTAACACTAACCCACGCCCTCACACGTACGCTCCCCCTAAAGCGTTGTCGTACCCTCCCCTGGACCCTAAACCGGCCCCGTCCCCTAACCCTAACCCTAGGCCGAACCCTAACCCTAACCCTTCCCCGAAGCCTAACCCTCACCCGTCCCCTAATCCTAACCCGTACGCTAACACTAATCCGCGCCCTCACACCTACGCTCCCCCTAAAGCGTTGTCGTACCATCACCTGGACCCTAAACCGTCCCCGTCCCCTAACCCTAACCCTAGCCCGAACCCTAACCCTAACCCTTCCCCGAAGCCTGACCCTCACCCGTCCCCTAATCCTAAACCGTACACTAACACTAACCCGCGCCCTCACACGTACGCTCCCCCTAAAGCGTTGTCGTACCCTCACCTGGACCCTAAACCGTCCCTGTCCCCTAACCCTAACCCTAGCCCGAACCCTAACCCTAACCCTAACCCTTCCCCGAAGCCTGACCCTAACCCATCCCCTAATCCTAACCCGTACGCTAACACTAACCCGCGCCCTCACACCTACGCTCCCTCTAAAGCGTTGTCGTACCCTCACCTGGACTCTAAACCGTCCCCGTCCCCTAACCCTAACTTTACCCCGAACTCTAACCCTAACACTTCCGCGAAGCCTGACCCTCACCCGTCCCCTAATCCTACCCGTACGCTAACACTAACCCGCGCCCTCACACCTACGCTCCCCCTAAAGCGTTGTCGTACCCTCACCTGGACCCTAAACCGTCCCCGTCCCCTAACCCTAACCCTAGCCCGAACCCTAACCCTAACCCTTCCCCGAAGCCTGACCCTCACCCGTCCCCTAATCCTAACCCGTACGCTAACACTAACCTGCGCTGTCACACCTACGCTCCCCCTAAAGGGTTGTCGTACCCTCCCCTGGACCCTAAACCGTCCCCGTCCCCTAACCCTAACCCTAGCCCGAACCCTAACCCTAACCCTAACCCTTCCCCGAAGCCTGACCCTCACCCGTCCCCTAATCCTAACCCGCACGCTAACACTAACCCTCACCCTGACACCTACGCTCCCCCTAAAGCGTTGTCGTACCCTCACCTGGACCCTAAACCGTCCCCATCCCCTAACCCTAACCCTAGCCCGAACCCTAACCCTAACCCTTCCCCGAAGCCTGACCCTCACCTGTCCCCTAATCCTGACCCGTACGCTAACACTAACCCGCGCCCTCACACGTACGCTCCCCCTAAAGCGTTGTCATACCCTCACCTGGACCCTAAACCGTCCCCGTCCCCTAGCCCTAACCCTAGCCCGAACCCTAACCCTAACCCTTCCCAGAAGCCTGATCCTCACCCGTCCCCTAATCCTAACCCGTATGCTAACACTAACCCGCGCCCTCACACCTACGCTCCCCCTAAAGCGTTGTCGTACCATCACCTGGACCCTAAACCGTCCCCGTCCCCTAACCCTAACCCTAGCCCGAATCCTAACCCTAAACCTTCCCCGAAGCCTGACACTCACCCGTCCCCTAATCCTAACCCTTACGCTAACACTAACCCGCGCCCTCACACCTACGCTCCCCGTAAAGCGTTGTCGTACCCTCACCTGGACCCTAAACCGTCCCCGTCCCATAACCCTAACCCTAGCCCGAACCCTAACCCTAACCCTTCCCCGAAGCCTGACCCTCACCCGTCCCCTAATCCTAACCCGTACGCTAACACTAACCCGCGCCCTCACACGTACGCTCCCCCTAAAGCGTTGTCGTACCCTCACCTGGACCCTAAACCGTCTCCGTCCCCTAACCCTAACCCTAACCCGAACCCTAACCCTAACTCTTCCCCGAAGCCTGACCCTCACCCGTCCCCTAATCCTAACCCGTACGCTAACACTAACCCGCGCCCTCACACCTACGCTCCCCCTAAAGCGTTCTCGTACCCTCACCTGGACCCTAAACCGTCCCCGTCCCCTAACCCTAACCCTAGCCCGAACCCTAACCCTAACCCTTCCCCGAAACCTGACCCTCACCCGTCCCCTAATCCTGACCCGTACGCTAACACTAAACCGCGCCCTCACACCTACGCTCCCCCTAAAGCGTTGTCGTACCCTCACCTGGACCCTAAACCGTCCCCGTCCCCTAACCCTAACCCTAGCCCGAACCCTAACCCTAACCCTTCCCCGAAGCCTGACCCTCACCCGTCCCCTAATCCTGACCCGTACGCTAACACTAACCCGCGCCCTCACACGTACGCTCCCCCTAAAGCGTTCTCGTACCCTCACCTGGACCCTAAACCGTCCCCGTCCCCTAACCCTAACCCTAGCCCGAACCCTAACCCTAACCCTTCCCCGAAGCCTGACCCTCAGCCGTCCCCTAATCCTAACCCGTACGCTAACACTAACCCGCGCCCTCACACGTACGCTCCCCCTAAAGCGTTGTCGTACCCTCACCTGGACCCTAAACCGTCCCCGTCCCCTAACCCTAAACCTAGCCCGAACCCTAACCCTAACCCTTCCCCGAAGCCTGACCCTCACCCGTCCCCTAATCCTAACCCGTACGCTAACACTAACCCGCGCCCTCACACGTACGCTCCCCCTAAAGCGTTGTCGTACCCTCACCTGGACCCTAAACCGTCCCCGTCCCCTAACCCTAACCCTAGCCCGAACCCTAACCCTAACCCTAACCCTTCCCCGAAGCCTGACCCTCACCCGTCCCCTAATCCTAACCCGCACGCTAACACTAACCCTCACCCTGACACCTACGCTCCCCCTAAAGCGTTGTCGTACCCTCACCTGGACCCTAAACCGTCCCCATCCCCTAACCCTAACCCTAGCCCGAACCCTAACCCTAACCCTTCCCCGAAGCCTGACCCTCACCTGTCCCCTAATCCTGACCTGTACGCTAACACTAACCCGCGCCCTCACACGTACGCTCCCCCTAAAGCGTTGTCGTACCCTCACCTGGACCCTAAACCATCCCCGTCCCCTAGCCCTAACCCTAGCCCGAACCCTAACCCTAACCCTTCCCAGAAACCTGATCCTCACCCGTCCCCTAATCCTAACCCGTATGCTAACACTAACGCGCGCCCTCACACCTACGCTCCCCCTAAAGCGTTGTCGTACCATCACCTGGACCCTAAACCGTCCCCGTCCCCTAACCCTAACCCTAGCCCGAATCCTAACACTAAACCTTCCCCGAAGCCTGACACTCACCCGTCCCCTAATCCTAACCCTTACGCTAACACTAACCCGCGCCCTCACACCTACGCTCCCCGTAAAGCGTTGTCGTACCCTCTCCTGGACCCTAAACCGTCCCCGTCCCCTAACCCTAACCCTAGCCCGAACCCTAACCCTAACCCTTCCCCGAAGCCTGACCCTCACCCGTCCCCTAATCCTAACCCGTACGCTAACACTAACCCGCGCCCTCACACGTACGCTCCCCCTAAAGCGTTGTCGTACCCTCACCTGGACCCTAAACCGTCCCCGTCCCCTAACCCTAACCCTAGCCCGAACCCTAACCCTAACCCATCCCCGAAGCCTGACCCTCACCCGTCCCCTAATCCTAACCCGTACGCTAACACTAACCCGCGCCCTCACACCTACGCTCCCCCTAAAGCGTTGTCGTACCCTCCCCTGGACCCTAAACCTTCCCCGTCCCCTAACCCTAACCCTAGCCCGAACCCTAACCCTAACCCTTCCCCGAAGCCTGACCCTCACCCGGCCCCTAATCCTAACCCGTACGCTAACACTAACCCGCGCCCTCACTCCTACGCTCCCCCTAAAGCGTTGTCGTACCCTCCCCTGGACCCTAAACCGGCCCCGTCCCCTAACCCTAACCCTAGGCCGAACCCTAACCCTAACCCTTCCCCGAAGCCTGACCCTCACCCGTCCCCTAATCCTAACCCGTACGCTAACACTAACACGCGCCCTCACACGTACGCTCCCCCTAAAGCGTTGTCGTACCCTCCCCTGGGCCCTAAACCTTCCCCGTCCCCTAACCCTAACCCTAGCCCGAACCCTAACCCTAACCCTTCCCCGAAGCCTGACACTCACCCGTCCCCTAATCCTGACCCGTACGCTAACACTAACCCACGCCCTCACACGTACGCTCCCCCTAAAGCGTTGTCGTACCCTCCCCTGGACCCTAAACCGGCCCCGTCCCCTAACCCTAACCCTAGGCCGAACCCTAACCCTAACCCTTCCCCGAAGCCTAACCCTCACCCGTCCCCTAATCCTAACCCGTACGCTAACACTAACCCGCGCCCTCACACCTACGCTCCCCCTAAAGCGTTGTCGTACCATCACCTGGACCCTAAACCGTCCCCGTCCCCTAACCCTAACCCTAGCCCGAACCCTAACCCTAACCCTTCCCCGAAGCCTGACCCTCACCCGTCCCCTAATCCTAAACCGTACGCTAACACTAACCCGCGCCCTCACACGTACGCTCCCCCTAAAGCGTTGTCGTACCCTCACCTGGACCCTAAACCGTCCCTGTCCCCTAACCCTAACCCTAGCCCGAACCCTAACCCTAACCCTAACCCTTCCCCGAAGCCTGACCCTAACCCATCCCCTAATCCTAACCCGTACGCTAACACTAACCCGCGCCCTCACACGTACGCTCCCCCTAAAGCGTTGTCGTACCCTCACCTGGACCCTAAACCGTCCCCGTCCCCTAACCCTAAACCTAGCCCGAACCCTAACCCTAACCCTTCCCCGAAGCCTGACCCTCACCCGTCCCCTAATCCTAACCCGTACGCTAACACTAACCCGCGCCCTCACACGTACGCTCCCCCTAAAGCGTTGTCGTACCCTCACCTGGACCCTAAACCGTCCCCGTCCCCTAACCCTAACCCTAGCCCGAACCCTAACCCTAACCCTAACCCTTCCCCGAAGCCTGACCCTCACCCGTCCCCTAATCCTAACCCGCACACTAACACTAACCCTCACCCTGACACCTACGCTCCCCCTAAAGCGTTGTCGTACCCTCACCTGGACCCTAAACCGTCCCCATCCCCTAACCCTAACCCTAGCCCGAACCCTAACCCTAACCCTTCCCCGAAGCCTGACCCTCACCTGTCCCCTAATCCTGACCCGTACGCTAACACTAACCCGCGCCCTCACACCTACGCTCCCCCTAAAGCGTTGTCGTACCCTCACCTGGACCCTAAACCGTCCCCGTCCCCTAGCCCTAACCCTAGCCCGAACCCTAACCCTAACCCTTCCCAGAAGCCTGATCCTCACCCGTCCCCTAATCCTAACCCGTATGCTAACACTAACCCGCGCCCTCACACCTACGCTCCCTCTAAAGCGTTGTCGTACCCTCACCTGGACTCTAAACCGTCCCCGTCCCCTAACCCTAACTTTACCCCGAACTCTAACCCTAACACTTCCCCGAAGCCTGACCCTCACCCGTCCCCTAATCCTACCCGTACGCTAACACTAACCCGCGCCCTCACACCTACGCTCCCCCTAAAGCGTTGTCGTACCCTCACCTGGACCCTAAACCGTCCCCGTCCCCTAACCCTAACCCTAGCCCGAACCCTAACCCTAACCCTTCCCCGAAGCCTGACCCTCACCCGTCCCCTAATCCTAACCCGTACGCTAACACTAACCCGCGCCCTCACACCTACGCTCCCCCTGAAGCGTTGTCGTACCCTCACCTGGACCCTAAACCGTCCCCGTCCCCTAACCCTAACCCTAGCCCGAACCCTAACCCTAACCCTTCCCCGAAGCCTGACACTCACCCGTGCCCTAATCCTGACCCGTACTCTAACCCTAACCCGCGCCCTCACACGTACGCTCCCCCTAAAGCGTTCTCGTACCCTCACCTGGACCCTAAACCGTCCCCGTCCCCTAACCCTAACCCTAGCCCGAACCGTAACCCTAACCTTCCCCGAAGCCTGACCCTCACCCGTCCCCTAATCCTAACCCGTAAGCTAACACTAACCCGCGCCCTCACACGTACGCTCCCCCAAAAGCGTTGTCGTACCCTCCCCTGGACCCTAAACCGTCCCCGTCCCCTAACCCTAACCCTAGCCCGGACCCTAACCCTAACCCTTCCCCGAAGGCTGACCCTCACCCGTCCCCTAATCCTGACCCGTACGCTAACACTAACCCGCGCCCTCACACGTACGCTCCCCCTAAAGCGTTGTCGTACCCTCACCTGGACCCTAAACCGTCCCCGTCCCCTAACCCTAACCCTAGCCCGAACCCTAACCCTAACCCTTCCCCGAAGCCTGACCCTCACCCGTACCCTAATCCTAACCCGTACACTAACACTAACCCGCGGCCTCACACGTACGCTCCCCCTAAAGCGTTGTCGTACACAAACCTGGACCCTAAACCGTCCCCGTCCCCTAACCCTAACCCTAGCCCGAACCCTAACCCTAACCCTTCCCCGAAGCCTGACCCTCACCCGTCCCCTAATCCTAACCCGTACGCTAACACTAACCCACGCCCTCACACGTACGCTCCCCCTAAAGCGTTGTCGTACCCTCCCCTGGACCCTAAACCGTCCCCGTCCCCTAACCCTAACCCTAGCCCGAACCCTAACCCTAACCCTTCCCCGAAGCCTGACCCTCACCCGTCCCCTAATCCTAACCCGTACGCTAACACTAACCCGCGCCCTCACACCTACGCTCCCCCTAAAGGGTTGTCGTACCCTCACCTGGACCGTAAGCCGTCCCCGTCCCCTAACCCTAACCCTAGCCCGAACCCTAACCCTAACCCATCCCCGAAGCCTGACCCTCACCCGTCCCATAATCCTAGCCCGTACGTTAACACTAACCCGCGCCCTCACACGTACGCTCCCCCTAAAGCGTTGTCGTACCCTCACCTGGACCGTAAACGTTTCCCGTCTCCTAACCCTAACCCTAGCCCGAACCTTAACCCTAACCCTTCCCCGAAGCCTGACCCTCACTCATCCCCTAATCCTAACCCGTACGCTAACACTAACCCACGCCCTCACACCTACGCTCCCCCTAAAGCGTTGTCATACCCTCACCTGGACCCTAAACCGTCCCCGTCCCCTAACCCTAACCCTAGCCCGAACCCTAACCCTAACCCTAACCCTTCCCCGAAGCCTGACCCTCACCCGTCCCCTAATCCTAACCCGTACGCTAACACTAACCCGCGCCCTCACACCTACGCTCCCCCTAAAGCGTTGTCGTACCCTCCCCTGGACCCTAAACCGTCCCCGTCCCCTAACCCTAACCCTAGCCCGAACCCTAACCCTAACCCTTCCCCGAAGCCTGACCCTCACCCGTCCCCAAATCCTAACCCGTACGCTAACACTAACCCGCGCCCTCACACGTACGCTCCCCCTAAAGGGTTGTCGTACCCTCACCTGGACCCTAAACTGTCCTTGTCCCCTAACCCTAACCCTAGCCCGACCCCTAGCCCTAACACTTCAACGAAGCCTGACCCTCACCCGTCCCCTAATCCTAACCCGTACGCTAACGCTAACCCGCGCCCTCACACCTACGCTCCCCCTAAAGCGTTGTCGTACCCTCCCCTGGACCCTAAACCGTCCCCGTCCCCTAACCCTAGCCCGAACCCTAACCCTAACCCTTCCCCGAAGCCTGACCCTCACCCGTCCCATAATCGTACCCGTACGCTAACACTAACCCGCGCCCTCACACGTACGCTCCCTCTAAAGCGTTGTCGTACCCTCACCTGGACCCTAAACCGTCCCCGTCCCCTAACCCTAACCTTAGCCCAAACCCTAACCCTAACCCTTCCCCGAAGCCTGACCCTCACCCGTCCCCTAATCCTAACCCGTACGCTAACACTAACCCGCGCCCTCACACCTACGCTCCCCCTAAAGCATTGTCGTACCCTCACCTGGACCCTAAACTGTCCCCGTCCCCTAACCCTAACCCTAGCCCGAACCCTAACCCTAAGACTTCCCCGAAACCTGACCCTCACCCGTCCCCTAATCCTAACCCGTACGCTAACACTAACCCGCGCCCTCACACCTACGCTCCCCCTAAAGCGTTGTCGTACCCTCACCTGGACCCTAAACCGTCCCCGTCCCCTAACCCTATTCCTAGCCCGAACCCTAACCCTAACCCTTCCCCGAAGCCTGACACTCACCCGTGCCCTAATCCTGACCCGTACGCTAACACTAACCCGCGCCCTCACACGTACGCTCCCCCTAAAGCGTTGTCGGACCCTCACCTGGACCCTAAACCGTCCCCGTTCCCTAACCCTAACCCTAGCCCGAACCCTAACCCTAACCCTTCCCCGAAGCCTGACCCTCACCCGTCCCCTAATCCTGACCCGTACGCTAACAATAACCCTCGCCCTCACACGTACGCTCCCCCTAAAGCGTTCTCGTACCCTCACCTGGACCCTAAACCGTCCCCGTCCCCTAACCCTAACCCTAGCCCGAAACGTAACCCTAACCTTCCCCGAAGCCTTACCCTCACCCGTCCCCTAATCCTAACCCGTAAGCTAACACTAACCCACGCGTTCACACGTACGCTCCCCCTAAAGCGTTGTCGTACCCTCTCCTGGACCCTAAACCGTCCCCGTCCCCTAACCATAACCCTAGCCGGAACCCTAACCCTAACCCTTCCCCGAATCTGACCCTCACCCGTCCCCTAATCCTGACCCGTACGCTAACACTAACCCGCGCCCTCACACGTACGCTCCCCCTAAAGCGTTGTCGAACCCTCACCTGGACCCTAAACCGTCCCCGTCCCCTAACCCTAACCCTAGCCCGAACCCTAACCCTAACCCTTCCCCGAAGCCTGACCCTCACCCGTCCCCTAATCCTAACCCGTACGCTAACACTAACCCGCGTCGTCACACCTATGCTCCCCCTAAAGCGTTGTCGTACCCTCCCCTGGACCCTAAACCGTCCCGGTCCCCTAACCCTAACCCTAGGCCGAACCCTAACCCTAACCCTTCCCCGAAGCCTGACCCTCACCCGTCCCCTAATCCTAACCCGTACGCTAACACTAACCCGCGCCCGCACACCTACGCTCCCCCTAAAGCGTTGTTGTACCCTCACCTGGACCCTAAACCGTCCCCGTCCCCTAACCCTAACCCTAGCCCGAACCCTAACCCTAACCCTTCAACGAAGCCTGACCCTCACCTGTCCCCTAATCCTAACCCGTACGCTAACACTAACCCGCGCCCTCACACGTACGCTCCCCCTAAAGCGTTGTCGTACCCTCACCTGGACCCTAAACCGTCCCCGTCCCCTAACCCTAACCCTAGCCCGAACCCTAACCCTAACCCTTCCCCGAAGCCTGACCCTCACCCGTCCCCTAATCCTAACCCGTACGCTAACACTAACCCGCGCCGTCACACCTATGCTCCCCCTAAAGCGTTGTCGTACCCTCACCTGGACCCTAAACCGTCCCCGTCCCCTAACCCTAACCCTAGCCCGAACCCTAACCCTAACCCTTCCCCGAAGCCTGACCCTCACCCGTCCCCTAATCCTAACCCGTACGCTAACACTAACCCGCGCCCTCACACGTACGCTCCCCCTAAAGCATTGTCGTACCCTCACCTGGACCCTAAACCGTCCCCGTCCCCTAACCCTAACCCTAGCCCGAACCCTAACCCTAACCCTAACCCTTCCCTGAAGCCTGACCCTCACCCGTCCCCTAATCCTAACCCGCACGCTAACAATAACCCGCGCCCTGACACCTACGCTCCCCCTAAAGCGTTGTCGTACCCTCACCTGGACCCTAAACCGTCCCCGTCCCCTAACCCTAACCCTAGCCCGAACCCTAACCCTAACCCTTCACCGAAGCCTGACCCTCACCCGTCCCCTAATCCTGACCCGTACGCTAACACTAACCCGCGCACTCACACGTACGCTCCCCCTAAAGCGTTGTCGTACCCTCACCTGGACCCTAAACCGTCCCCGTCCCCTAACCCTAACCCTAGCCCGAACCCGAACCCTAACCCTTCCCCGAAGCCTGACCCTCACCCGTCCCCTAATCCTAACCCGTACGCTAACACTAACCCGCGCCCTCACACCTACGCTCCCCCTAAAGCGTTGTCGTACCCTCCCCTGGACCCTAAACCGTCCCCGTCCCCTAACCCTAAACCTAGCCCGAACCCTAACGCTAACCATTCCCCTAAGCCTGACCCTCACCCATCCCCTAATCCTAAGCCGTACGCTAACACTAACCCGCGCCCTCACACCCACGCTCCCCCTAAAGCGTTGTCGAACCCTCACCTGGACCCTAAACCGTCCCCGTCCCCTAACCCTAACCCTAGCGCGAACCCTAACCCTAACCCTTCCCCGAAGCCTGACCCTCACCCGTCCCCTAATCCTAACCCGTACGCTAACACTAACCCGCGCCCTCACACCTACGCTCCCCCTAAAGCGTTCTCGTACCCTCACCTGGACCCTAAACCGTCCCCGTCCCCTAACCCTAACCCTAGCCCGAACCCTAACCCTAACCCTTCCCCGAAGCCTGACCCTCACCCGTTCCCTAATCCTAACCCGTACGCTAACACTAACCCGCGCCCTCACACGTACGCTCCCCCTAAAGCGTTGTCGTACCCTCCCCTGGACCCTAAACCGTCCCCGTCCCCTAACCCTAACCCTAGCCCGAACCCTAACCCTTCCCCGAAGCCTGACCCTCACCCGTCCCCTAATCCTAACCCGTACGCTAACACTAACCCGCGCCCTCACACGTACGCTCCCCCTAAAGCGTTGTCGTACCCTCACCTGGACCCTAAACCGTCCCCGTCCCCTAACCCTAACCCTAGCCCGAACCCTAACCCTAACCGTTCCCCGAAGCCTGACCCTCACCCGTCCCCTAATCCTAACCCTTACGCTAACACTAACCCGCGCCCTCACACCTACGCTCCCCCTAAAGCGTTGTCGTACCCTCCCCTGGACCCTAAACCGTCCCCGTCCCCTAACCCTAACCCTAGGCCGAACCCTAACCCTAACCCTAACCCTTCCCCGAAGCCTGACCCTCACCCGTCCCCTAATCCTAACCCGCACGCTAACACTAACCCGCGCCGACACCTACGCTCCCCCTAAAGCGTTGTCGTACCCTCACCTGGACCCTAAACCGTCCCCATCCCCTAACCCTAACCCTAGGCCGAACTCTAACCCTAACCCTTCCCCGAAGCCTGACCCTCACCCGTCCCCTAATCCTAACCCGTACGCTAACACTAACCCGCGCCCTCACACCTACGCTCCCCCTAAAGCGTTGTCGTACCGTCCCCTGGACCCTAGACCGTCCCCGTCCCCTAACCCTAACCCTAGCCCGAACCCTAACCCTAACCCTTCCCCGAAGCCTGACCCTCACCCGTCCCCTAATCCTAACCCGTACGCTAACACTAACCCGCGCCCTCACACCTACGCTCTCCCTAAAGCGTTGTCGTACCCTCCCCTGGACCCTAAACCGTCCCCGTCCCCTAACCCTAACCCTAGCCCGAGCCCTAGCCCTAACCCTTCAACGAAGCCTGACCCTCACCCGTCCCAGAATCCTAGCCCGTACGCTAACACTAACCCGCGCCCTCACACGTACGCTCCCCCTAAAGCGTTGTCGTACCCTCACCTGGACCCTAAACCGTCCCCGTCCCCTAACCCTAACCCTAGCCCAAACCCTAACCCTAACCCTTCCCCGAAGCCTGACCCTCACCCGTCCCCTAATCCTAACCCGTACGCTAACACTAACCCGCGTCGTCACTCCTACGCTCCCCCTAAAGCGTTGTCGTACCCTCATCTGGACCCTAAACCGTCCCCGTCCCCTAACCCTAACCCTAGCCTGAACCCTAACCCTAACCCTTCCCCGAAGCCTGACCCTCACCCGTCCCCTAATCCTAACCCGTACGCTAACACTAACCCATGCCCTCACACGTACGCTCATCCTAAACCGTTGTCGTACCCTAACCTTTTCCCTGAACCGTCCCCGTCCTCTAACCCTAACCCTTATCCGAAGCCTTACCCTAACCCGTCCCCTAATCCTAACCCGTAGGCTAACACTAACCCGTGCCCTCACACATACGCTCTCGCTAAACCGTTGTCGTACCCTAACCTGTACCCTAAACCGTCCCCGTCCCATAACCCTGACTCTAATCATAACCCTAACCATAACCCTAACCCTTACTCGAAGCCTTACCCTAACCCGTCCCCTAATCCTAACCCGTACGCTAACACTAACCCGTGCCCTCACACGTACGCTCACCTTAAACTGTTGTCGTACCCTAACCTGTACCCTAAACCGTCCCCGTCCCCTAACCCTGACTCTAATCATAACCCTAACCATAACCCTAACCCTTACCCGAACCTTACCCTAACCCGCCCCCTAATCCTAACCCGTACGCTAACACTAACCCGTGCTCTCACACATACGCTCACTCTAAACCGCTGTCGTACCCTACCCTGTCCCCTAAACCGTCCCCATCCCCTAACCCTAACCCTAACCCTTACCCGAAGCCTTACCCTAACCCGTACCCTAATCCTAACCCGTACGCTAACACTAACCCGTGCCCTCACACGTATGCTCACCCTAAACCGTTGTCGTACCCTAACCTGTCCCCTAAACCGTCCCCGTCCCCTAACTCTAACCCTAACCTTTACACGAAGCCTTACCCTAATCCGTCCTCTAATCCTAACCCGTACGCTAACACTAACCCCTGCCCTCACACGTACGCTGACCCAAAACCGTTGTCGTACCCTATCCTGACCCCTAAACCGTGCCCGTCTCCTAACCCTAACCCTAATCCTTACCCGAAGCCTTACCCTAACTTGTCCCCTAATCCTAACCCGTACGCTAACACTAACCCGTGCCCTCACACGTATGCTCACCCTGTCCTAACCTGTCCCCGTCCCCTAACCCTGACCCTAACCATAACCCTAACTATAACCCTAACCCTTACCCGAAGCCTTACCCTAACCTGTCCCCTAATCCTAACCCGTACGCTAACACTAATCCGTGCCCTCACACGTACGATCAACCTAAACTGTTGTCGTACCCTAACCTGTCCCCTAAACCGTCCCCGTCCCCGTCCCCTAACTCTAACCCTAAACCTAACCCTAACCCTTACCCGAAGCCTCACCCTAACCCGTCCCCTAATCCTAACCCGTACGCTAACACTAACCCGTGCCCTCACACGTTCGCTCTCCCTAAACCGTTGTCGTACCCTAACCTGTCCCCTAAACCGTCCCCGTCCCCTAACCCTAACCCTTACCCGAAGCCTTACCCTAACCCGTCCCCTAATCCTAACTCGTACGCTAACACTAACCCGTGCCCTCACACGTACGCTCACCCTAAACCGTTGTCGTACCCTAACCGGTCCCGTAAACCGTCCCCGTCCCCGTCCCCTAACCCTAAGCCTTACCCGAAGCCTTACCCTAACCCGTCCCCTAATCCTAACCCGTACGCTAACACTAACCCGTGCCCTCACACGTACGCTCACCCTAAACCGTTGTCGTACCCTAACCTGTCCCCTAAACCGTCCCCGTCCCCTAACACTAACCCTCACCCTAACTCTTACCCGAATTCTTACCCTAACCCGTCCCCTAATCCTAACCCGTACGCGAACACTAACCCGTGCCCTCACACGTACGCTCACCCTAAACCATTGTCGTACCCTAACCTGTACCCTAAACTGTACGCGTTCCCTAACCCTTACCCTATCTCTAATCCTAATCCTTACCCTTAGCCAACATCACTAATTATTAGAGAAATGCAAATCAAAACTACAATGAGGTATCACTTCGCACCTTTTAGAATTTGCATCATCAGGAAATCTACAAACAACAAATGCTGGAGAGGGTGTGGAGAGAAGGAACCCTCTTGCACTATTGGTGGGAATGTAAGTTGATAGTCACTATTGAGAACAGTATGGAGGCTCCTTCAAAAACTAAAAATAGAATTACCATATGATCCAGCAATCCCACTACTCGACATATATCCAGAGAAAATCATAAATTGAAAGGACACATTCAGCACAATATCCTTTGCAGCACTATTTACAATAGCCAGGTAATGGAAGCAACCTAAATGCCCAGAGGCAGACGAATGGATAAAGATGTGGTACATATATGAAATGGAATATTACGCAGCCATAAAACGCAATGAAATTGGGTCATTTGTAGAGACGTCAATGGATCTAGAGACTGTACTACAGAGTGAAGTAAGCCAGAAAGAGGAAAACAAATATTGTATATTAATGCATATATGTGGAACCTAGAAAAATGGTACAGATGAACCGGTTTGCAGGGCAGAAATAGACACAGATGTAGAGAAGAAACGTATGGACACCGAGAGGGTAAAGCGTGGGGTTGGGTGGTGGTGGGATGAGTTGGGAGATTGGGATTGACATGTATACATTTATATGTATAAAATAGGTAGCCAATAAGAACCTGCTGTATAAAAATGTAAATAAAATTAAAAAATTAAAAAAACAAAAAAACTTATTCCCTTCACATACATGTATTTAAAGGAATGAATTATTTCCACGCTTATATCTATAAATACAAAAAAGAGGAATAAAATCTACCTTGAACCAAAAAAAAAAAAAAACCCACCAGTTATACAGAGGAAAACCCTATCAGGGTACTTGTTCCACTTGTAAACAATGCTGAAGTTGTTCAGAGGTGGGGAATCGTCTCCCATGCAGCCAGCAGCCCCCCACCCCGCAAGGAGCGTCCTCACTGCAAAGCTGGGGGACAGTGACGAGGAGTCTGTGAGTAAACGTGAGCTGAGCCCCAGGCCAGCTGCTGCTGAACTGTTCCCACCCTTCCCAGGTAAAACACCTAAATATGTACAAGGACTTGAAAGCCTACAGGAAGGGCCGTGGAGCCACCCCAGCGACAGCACACTGGCCGACTTTGTGCCTGCAGGCCAGCCAGGATTGTCCTGGCCCCGGGCGCTCTTCTGGAAGCTTTCCATTTCCCTGCCTGAGGTACCCCTCCTGTCCCGGCCCCCACTGCTTTTTTCCTTTCTCACCTCTGCCCGGGGAGAAATTCCAGCGCCAGTTACGGGTGACACATCCTCTTCTTTAGCAGGTGGCAGCTTGGCAACTCCTGCAGAAAGTCCAGCAGAGCCCCACTCACACTGGGCCACCTACAAAGGCGTAGCCCCTCACTCCCTCCCACCAGCCGAGCCCCGACACTGCTGACGGGGCAGAGAATATGGCGTCAGGCACAGCTGCAGGGGCTCTTGCTGCCTGGAGCGGTGTTTATATTGACCTCAACCCAGGCACACCTGGGGAGGGCTGGCCGGCAGTGTCAGGCTGCCCAGGTCAGCCAATCCTCGCCCCTCAGGGACTCACAGCTGCAAAAAATGGACCTTGATGAACAGGCCAGGTCCAAGGAACAGGTGTGGGCTCCTGAGAGTCAGAATAGACAAGCGGCTGCAGCTCTGGCTTGTTTTCTAATCATTTTATCTGGCCCATGAGTGGGAGACAACTTCAGGAAGACCCTCTCCTAATGAGAGGAACCCAGAAGTCAGGGAGAGGAGGGGTGGTGGGTGGAGACAGAGGCCTGGTGACCCAGCAGCAGTGGAAATCTGTGGAAGGCCAGGCGGAGGGTGGCCGCACAGAGTGATGCCCAGGGTCACAGACCTGTAGGCGCTGCTGTTTGTTAGTTCAAGTCCTGCTCTGAGGTGCTCTGTGTCAGCTCTGACCGACAGGTGAGCTGGGGGTGCTCTGCGATGAGGGCTATGTGCACGGTTCCTGTGTGCCCAGCCCTGCCAGGGTACCTGCCCAGGGGACCTCTGTATCCTGGGAGAGGCCTGACCACGAGAGCCTCATGGGCTGCTGGGTAGCTGCACAGGTGAGATCCATACCCTGGGAGGGGCCTGACCATGAGAGCCCTGTGGGCTGCTGGCGACCTGCCTAGGTGAGCTCCATATCCTGGGATTGGCCTGACCACGAGAGCCCCGTGGGCTGCTGGGGACCTGCTGAAGGATGCCAGGACAGTCAGTGAAGCCACCGAGGATATACATCCAGTAGTTCCTAATTCCTACACCCTGCTGGTCATTCTACCATCCACCAGGACATGGTATTCTGTATTAGACTTCAATGATGCCTTCTTCTGTATTCCATTAGTCCCAGAGTCATAAGAAATTTTGGCTTGTGAGTGGCAGGACTCAACATACACCAAAAACAATACTGCTGGGCCGTCCCGCCCCACGGGTTCAAAAATTCCCACACCATCCTTTGGGAAACGTTAGCTAAACACCTAAAAGTTCTACCTCTGCAAAAGGGAACCCTCCTTCAATTTGCAGACGACATTCTGATCGCCAGCCCTACTAAGGAGGCCTCTGAGCTACCTAGCTAATAAAGGATAGAAGGTGTCGAAGAAAAAGGCTCAAATATCACAGACTAAGGTGACCTGCCTGGGCTTCATTCTCACAGAAGGTCGGAGAACCGCATCCCAGGAAATGGAAGAAGCCACTTGCAGCCTTACCCCTTCTAAAACTAGAAGACAGCTTAGGGGTTCCTGGGAGGCCGGGGATTGCTGCATCTGGATTCCTAACTACAGTCTAATAGCTGGGTCCCTATAGGAAACACTGAAAGGAAAAGATGATGATCCTTTCGAATAGAATCCAGAAGCGGCCTTTCAAGAATGCAAAGAGCAGTCAATTCAGACACTTGCCCAGCAACTCCCTAATTTAGCTAAACCCTTTGAACTTTACATCCCCATAGAATGTGAATCGCCCTTGGAGTATTAGTGCAAACACTGGGACCACTTGAAATGGAACAACGCAAGAATGCCCTCCAGGTAGGATAAACTACGGTCACCAATGGCTTGGCCCGCCGCCCCATCCGGCCAGGGTACTGGGGTTATCTAAGAACCTGGAAATCAGCAGCCCGCAAATCCAGCTTCCTCCTAAGGGAAAAGGACCCCATGTGGTTTTCCTAACCACCCACCATGCCCTGAAGTTGCAGGGGTCGCTCCGTGGGCACGCTGACCTCGAGTGAGGAGGCCCTCCAACTCCAACCTCCAGAGAGACAACCGGGGGCAACGGGCCCCCATGACGACTCGTGTGACCATCACTTGACCTGGAACTTCTCTCAGAAAACAACAAGAGTGTGCCCCAAAAGAGCAGACTGCTGCTTGCAGGACTTACTGCACCCAGAGGGGAGATAATATGCTCCGCTGGGGAACCGTGTATCACGCTGTCACCACAGAAAAACCTACAGACACCGCGGTGATGACGCCAATAAGACCGGCTGGACTCCTGGCTACTTCAAAAGGCCGTTGACTCAGTGGCCGTCATGGTCCTGTATCACCACCGGGCCTGGACTGTCTGGGAGTTGAGTGGGCAGGGCTCTGACATCTGGTGCTGTTTGTACGTTAATTTAGGGGCCTAATTAAAGAAAGCACAGACTACTGGTCAGAACATCTAGGGTGGCAGAAACTGTCCGCCTATGGTGGCTGAACAAATGTGGGGCGGGATAAAACCGGCCCCTCCAGTGTCTCTGCCCATCTCTTTCCTGGACCCTTAAAGGTCATTAGAATCTATAACACTTCCAATGCTGGCGCTCAGGCGGACAAGCACTGAGGCAGGAGGCCTGGGGACAATCAACCTCACCTGGAGGCTGCTGGGGAGAAGTTCTGCCCCTCCCCCCCGGGTATGAGGACTCCCAACTCAGCACGAAGCAGTTACATAAGAGGGGTCTGCACCCTCAGCGCCCCAAGAATGAGGAACGGGACAAAAGGCAGAGGAGTGGTTTGTCACCGGCAAAGCCCATGAAAAATTCCTGGGAGATAAAAATAGAATCTGGGCAATAAAATAAAGTCTAACCTTTTTTTCCTCTGTGCTTTGTCTAATTTCACGTGCGCCTAGGGTTCCGCATGCAGAGGTCCCACACCCGGCACTTCAGACCCGATTTCCTAATGCAGAATGGCTGGGTCGACAATTCAGCTCCCGGGGCCCCATGCAGACTCCGCGACATAGAGCCTGAGCTGCAGCCAACCCTCCCCTCGAGAGCTCCGCCCCTCCCTCCCACTGACACCGCTGGGATCCCTACACAGCAGCCCAGCCCACAGCCCGCGGGGTAGTGCACGCTCTCACCTCTCCATTCTCTGAAGAAAATATAAAGTTTCCCTTGCTTCTGAACCAAACTCAGTCTCGATCTGTTGGCTCCAATGACACTGGGCAAGGGGAGCCTTGTTGGGGCCCACTCTGGTGGATCAGTAACAGGAATTGACAACATTGTAACTTCAATGAACAGATGTGTGAGCAAAACCGTAATTAACATATAGCAGTGTAAAAGGCTCGGGTAAAATAGGATGTTTCTAACTCTTCCATTGGACATTTCCATCACTTTATATGGAGCACAGGGGCACTGCAATTCACCCGTTCCCTAACCCTAACCCTAACCCTAACCCTAATCCTAAAGCGAACACTTACCCTAACCCTTACACTACACGGTACCTTAATCCTAACCGATACACTAACAATAACGCATAACCTAACACGTACCCTAACACTAACCCGCTGTCATACACTAAACTGTACCCTGAAACGTACCCGTTCCCTAACCCTAACCCTAACCTTAACCCTAACCCTAACCCTAAACCTAATCCTAACCCGTACACTAACACTTACCCAAACACGTACGCTAACACTAAAATGTTGTCGTACCATAAACTGTACCATAAACCGTCCCCATTCCGTAATACTAACCCTAACCCTAACAATACACCTAACCCTTACCCGAAGACTTACCCCAACCCGTACCCAAATCCTAACCCGTACAATAACAATAAATAACAATAAAATGTACCCTAACATGTACACTAACCCTAAAACGTTTTCGTACCCTAACCTGTAACATAAACCGTCTCTGTTCCATAACGCTAACCCTAACCCTTACCCGAAGCCTTACCCTAACCTGTCCGCTACTCATAACACCTACACTAACACTAACCCGTACCCTAAAACGTACGCTAACACTAAACCGTTTTCGTACCCTAACCTGTACCCTAAACAGTCCCCGTTCCCTAACCCTAACACTAACACCCGTAGCCTTACCCTAACCCTAACACGTATACTAACACTAACTCATACCCTAAGAGGTACGCTAACTCGAAACCATACCCGTTCCCTAAACCTAATCCTAACCCGAACCCTAACCATTGCCCGAAGCTTTACCCTAGCCCATACCCTAATCCTCAACCGTACACTAACACTAACGCATACACTAACACGTACGCTAACCCTAAACCGTTGTCGTATCCTAACCTGTACACTAAACCATCCCTTTACCTAACCCTAACCCTAACGCTAACCCTTACCCGAAGCCTTACTGTAAGCTGTAACCAAATCCTAATCCGTACACTAAAATTAACCCATACCCTAACACGTACGTTAAACTTAAACCGTACCCATTCCCTAACCATAACGCTAAGCCTAACACTTACCCGAAGCCTTACCCTCACCCGTACCCTAACCCTAACCCGTACCGTAAACCATAGCCGTAACCTAACCCATACCTAACCATAACCCTAACTCTAAACCTAACCCTAACATGTTCCCCAACACATACGCTAACCCTAACCCGTACCCTAACCCTAATCTGTACACTAATCCTAACCTGTAACCTAACCCTAAACCATACCCTAAACCCTAATCCTTACCCCTATCTTAATTTTGTTTTTTTGTATTTTCAACAATATTTTCTGGGCTTAGAACAAGTTAGCAGAACAACAAAATAAAACAGAAAGTAACCTGAGTGTCTCTCAGTAAGCTACGTCTGAAATAGGTGGTATTTCTGTTCTATGGACTGTTATGTAGCCTATAAAAAGTGTAAGAGCTAAATCTGTCTTTTTACTGTGAGTAACATGATATACTAAATGTATAGAACACCTGGATAAAATGAGAAGTCTACACATTATGCTGGTCGTTTCAGTAAATGGGAAAGGATGGCAAGTGGTAAAATATTATCTTTTCCTTTAATCTTTTTAAATTTCAGTTGTTAAAAAGAACTTGAATTATAATTGTACTTTAAAAGAGTAACAATGGAGTTTTAAAGAAAAAATTATATAGTGTGTTCAATTACATTTCAGAGAATTATGAAATGCTGCCACCCTCTGGCCGTTACCTGCAAAAGCAGCTTTAAAACGTATGCTAATTGTCAATTCATATGAGCAAGTACTGCAAGACTCTAAAGGAAACCTGCCCTCATCATGTCTTGAGGGAGGTAAAGGCCAAAAAATTTCAAAATGTGGCACATACTTCAGGAAAACAATTTGAAGGAGTCAGCTGTAATAACAGTTTGAAAAATAAAAGGACATACCTGAAAGCTCAATTTCAAGGGAGTATGAGACACATGCAAATCCAACCACAAAGAGGTATCAGCTAACATCACTCAGAATAACCATCAGCAAAAAAAAAAAAACTACAAACGATCAATGCTGAAGAGGTTTTGGAGAAATGCATACCCTCAATTTGAAGTGGGACGTAACCTGGTAAGAGTCACTAACGGGTATAGAACGGAGGTGCCTTTAAAAGGTAAACATTGATCTACTATATGATCCAGCAGGCCCACTCCTGGGCCTATAACATAAGAAGACAGAACTGGAAAGACACAGGCAGGCAAATCTGCACTGCAGCAGTATTACAATAGCCAAGACATGGAAGCAACCAAAAGTCCATCAACAGATGGGTGGACAAAGAAGAACTGCTACATGTACAGATGGAATATTAGCTCGGGAAAAAAAATGAAACAATGCCATCTGCAGCACCACAGATGAGTCTAGAGGTAATCATGCGACTTGTAGTAAGTGAGAAAGCGAAAGACACCTAACGTGTATCACCTATAGGTGTTACCTAAAAATTGATAACAATGAAGATATTTCCACAGAGAAAGGCAATCGCAGATTCATTAAACAAACTTATGGTTCCCCAAATCGAAAGGTGTGAGGACTGGATACATTACGATATTGGGGTTAACAGAGATGTACAAACACATGTGAAATATATAATCACCAAAGACTTACGAAATACCGAGAAGACTATTTAACATTGTGTCATAACCTACATGGGAAAAGGATCCGAAGAAGAATAGATATATGTATATGTGTGAAAGAACCACATCTTGCACACCTAGAACAAAAAAATACATTGTAATGAAATTTGCTGCGATAAAAAATAAAACTTAAATTAAAAATATGAACAAAAAATAATGAGACATAAACTTAAAGGAATTTTTCCTGGCACATTCCATTCTAATTTTCAACCTAGAACAGGACTTCCATTAAGGCTCTGTTGCCCTGGTAACCAGATTTGGTAAAGGAGAAATGCTGCCGCCTTGTGGCTGTTTCACGCAACAGCAGCTTTAAACTAACAGCTAATGGTCACTTAATATTCAAAATATGTGCAGGACTGTAAAGGATACCGGGCCTCAAAAAATTCGTGGGGTCGTAAATCGACCAGAAAATTCAAAAGACGTCAACATTTCAAAAAGACAATGTCAAGAGGCATATTTTGCACACATTTTGTCTTTTCTTTTTCTTTTAATTTAAAAAATGCATGGAATAATGCTCAATATCAGGAACTAATAAAGCCATGCAAATCCAATCTACAAAAACGTTCACCTTATCACCATCAGAATGATCATCAGCAAAATAGTCTTAAAAACATGAATGCTGAAAGGGTTTTAGAGAACTGTGTATCCTCTAGCTGCTGCTGGGACGTAAACTGGTAACAGCCAGTAGCGAAAAGAGAATGGCGGTGCCCTTAAAATTAAAAATGGAGCTCATCACTCTGTTATAACCTACACGGGAAAGGAACCAAAGATGAATAGATAGATACATAGGTATAATGAACCAGATTCTGTACACCTAGAACAAACACAACATTTTTATCAAATTTGCTCTGATACCTAATAAAAATTAAATTTAAAAAACAAACAAGAGGTAAGGAGATATAAGCTCTTGGGGGTGTGCCCTGGCACATTCCACTCTAATTTGAAGCCTACTAACACGATTTCCAGGAAGGCTCTGTTGCCCAAAAAAAAGAGTTGGAAATGTGGAAATGCTGCCGCCTTGTGGCTGTTTCTCGCAAGAGCGGCTTTAAACCCACAGCTAATGGTCACGTAACATTCACAAGGACTCAGGGCGGTAAAGGACCCCTGCCCTCAAAACCTGTCCTGAGGTAGGGAATAGCACACAAAATTCAAAACAGGCAAATTTTTCAAGAAGATAGTATGAAGACGTAAGTTTTACTCACTGTCTTTTAAAGAAAAGGAAAATGGATAAAAGCTCAACCTCAGGCATTATTACACTCATGCAAATGTAATCTGAAAAAAGGTTTCAACTCACAAAGGTTGACTGACCATCAACAAAAAGTCCACAAATAATAAACGCTGAAGTGTTTTTTGAGAACTGTGTACCCTCTAGCTGCTGGTGAGGTGTAAAGTGGTAACAGCCAGTAAGGAGAACAGAAAGGAGCTGCGTTTAAAAGTAAAAACTGAGCTACCATTTGATGCAGCAGGCCCACCGCTGGGCCTCTCCCCTAAGAAGACCAGAATCCACATGACAGAGGCTGCAAAAGCTGCACTGCAGCCTTATTCACAATAGCCAAGACATGGAAGCAACCTAGATGTCCATCAACAGATGAATGGATAAGGAAGAAGTGGTCCATGTACACAATGGAATACCAGCCATGTAAAACAATGAAACACTGCACTTTGAGGCACCATAGATGAGCCTAGGGAGAATCACAGAACATGAGGTAAACTGGAAAGCAAAAGACAGATATCCTATCATATCACTTATAGGTGTTACCTAACTACTGACAAAAATGGACATATTTCCACAGAGAAAGACACACACGGACTTAGAAAACAAACTATGCTTATCTGAAAGGAAAGGTGGTGGCAATGGATAAATTAAGATTAGGTTTACCATACCTATACAAATACAGATTAAGTACATATATCAAAAAGCCCGAGCACATAGCAAGGGAAGTGTACAGAACACTCTGTAATCCTTTACATGGGAAAAGGATCTGTACATGAAGAGTTATGTATGATGTAAGAAAGAACCAGACTGTGCACACCCAGGACAAACTGTATCGTAATCATGACCCTGATTAAAACAATTAAAACAACGAATAAGAAATAATGAGACATAAACTTCAGGGGCTTTTTCCTGGCACATTCCATTCTAATTTACAACCTAGTGACAGGACTTCCAAAAGGCTCTGCTGCCCTAGAAAACAGATTTGGGAATGGAGAAATGCTGCCGCTTTGTGGCCGTTACCCACAACACCAGCTTTAAACCCAGTGCTAATGGTCACTAAGTATTGACAATCATTGCAGGCCTGTGAATGACACCTGCTCTCAAAAAAAATCATGGGGTCAGAAATCAACCACAAAATTCAAAAGAGGACAACCTTCCAAAAAGACAATTTCAAGGGGTATACTGTACTCACTTTTTTTTCGTAAATAAAAGAGAAAGGTGTGGGAAAATGCTGAATTTTAGGAGTTATTAAAGACATGCAAATCAAATTACAAAAACCTATCAGCTCACACCAGTCAGAATGGCCATGAGCAAACATTCTAAAAACAATAAATGCTGAAGGGTCTGTAGAAAAATGCGTACCCTCGGTGTTAACTGGGACGTGGTAAGAGCCACTAATGAAAACAAACGCAGGTGCTTTGAAATGGTAAACACTGAGCTACCAGTCAATGAATCATACCCACTGTTGGGCCTATCACCTGAGAAAATGAGAATCAAAAGTCACAGCCGGGCAATATTGCACTCCAGTAATATTTACCATAGGCAACACTTGGAAGCAACGAAAATGTCCATCAACAGAGGAATGCACAAAGAAGAAGTGGTCTATGTACAGAATGGAATATTACTCCACTAAGAAATATAAATTAAATTTCAAAAACAAACAAAATAAGGAGACATCAGCTTTGGTGTGTTTATCTGGGCACATTCCACTCTAATTTATAATTGTGGAACACCACTGGCAGGAAGGTCTGTTTCCCTAGGTACCAGAGTGGGGAATGTAGAAATCCTGCCATCCTCTGGCCGATACCTGCAACAGCAGCTTTGAAATCTGTGCTAATGGGTGCTTCATATACACAAGTACTGCAGGGCTGCAAATGAAACCAGCCCTTAAAATGTCTTGATGCAGGTAAAGGCCAAAAAATTTCAAAATGTGGCATATACTGCAAGAAAACAATTTGAAGGAGTCAGCTGTAATAACAGTTTGAAAAATAAAAGGACATACCTGAAAGCTCAATTTCAAGGGAGTATGAGACACATGCAAATCCAACCACAAAGAGGTATCAGCTAACATCACTCAGAATAACCATCAGCAAAAAAAACCTACAAACGATCAATACTGAAGAGGTTGTGGAGAAATGCATACCCTCAATTTGAAGTGGGACGTAACCTGGTAAGAGCCACTAACAGGAACAGAACGGAGGTGCCTTTAAAAGGTAAACATTGAGCTACTATATGATCCAGCAGGCCCACTCCTCGGACTATATCCTAAGAAGACAGAACTGGAAAGACACAGGCAGGCAAATTTGCACTGCAGCAGTATAACAGCAGCCAAGACACGGAATCAACCAAAAGTCCATCAACAGATGGGTGGACAAAGAAGAACTGCTACATGTACAGATGGAATATTAGCCAAGGAAAAAAATGAAACAATGCCATTTGCAGGACCATAGAGGAATCTAGAGGTAATCATGCAACTGGTAGTAAGTGAGAAAGCGAAAGACACATATTCTATCATATCATTTATCGATGTTACCTAAAAATTGATACCAATGAAGTATTTCCAGAGAGAAAGGCAATCACAGATTCATTAAACAAACTTATGGTGCACCAAATGGAAAGGTGTGAGGATTGGATACATTACGATATTGGGGTTATCAGAGATATACAAACACATGTGAAATATATAATCACCAAAAACCTACGGCATACCAAGAGAAGACTACTCTACATTGTGTCATAACCTACATGGGAAAAGGATCTGAAGAAGAAGAGATATATGTATATGTGTAAAAGAACCATATCTTGCACACCTAGAACCAACAAAACATTGTAATCTAATTTGCTGTGATAAAGAAATTAAAGAAACGAACAAGAAGTAATGAGAAATAATCTTAAGGGGATTTTCCTGGCACATTCCCTGCTAATTTACAACCTACAACACAACTTCCATTATGGCTCTGTTGCCCTAGTAAGCAGATTTGATAAGAAGAAGCGCTGCCACCTTCTGGTCGTTTCACACAACAGCAGTAATGGTCACTTAATATTCAAGATAATTGCAGGCCTGTAAATGACACCTGCCATCAAAAAAATCCAGGGGTCGTAAATCGACAAGAAAATTCAAAAGACGTCAACATTTCAAGAAGACAATTTCAACAGCCATATTTTACGCACATTTTGTCCTTTCTTTTTTTTCTTTAAAATAAAAGGGAATTGGAAAATGTGCAACATCTGCAATTAATAAAGCCTTGCAAATCCAATTACAGAAATGTTTACCTCACAGCCGTCAGAATGACCTTCAGCAAAAAGTCTACAAAGAATAAATGCTGAAGGGGTTTCAGAAAACTGTGTACCCTCTAGCTGCTGGGGGGATGTACGGGCTGGATGCTCACAGCCAGTACTGAGAACATAATGGAGGTGCCTTTAGGGGTAAAAATTGAGCTACCATGTGATCTGGTAGGTCGTTTGATGCGCCTATCACCTGAGCAGACCAGAATGGAAAAGACACAGGCTGGCAATCCTGCACTGCAGGAACATTTAACATAGCCAAGACTTGGAAGAAACCAAAATGTCCATCAACAGAAAAATGCACAAAGAGGAAGTGGTCCACGTAAACAATGGAATATTAGCCATGGAAAACAATGAAACAGTGCCGTTTGCACCACCATAGAAGGACCTAGAGATAATCACCCACCTTGAAGTAAGAAAGAAGGTGAAAGACAGATATCCTATGACATCACTTATAGGTGTTACCTAAAAACTGATACTCATGAACTTATTGCCAAGAGAACGAAAAGCATGGATTAAGAAGAAACAATTATGTTTAACCAAATGGAAAAGTGCAAGGAATGTGTGAACTAGGATATGGGGGTTAACAGACATGTACTAATACATATGAAATATATAATCACAAAACACCTATGGAATACCAAGAGAGGTCTACTCAACACTCCGTAATAACCTACACAGTAAAGAATCCAAAGATAAATAGACAGATACATTGATATAATGAACCAGATTCTGTACACCTAGGAGAAAGAAAATATTTTTATCAAATTTGCTCTGATAACTAATAAAAATTAAATTTAAAAAACAAACAAAAAGTAAGCAGATGTAAGCTCTTGGGGGTTTTCCCTGGCACATTCCACTCTAATTTGCAGCCTACTAACACGATTTCCAGGAAAGCTCTGTTGCCCAAAATCCCAGAGTTGTAAATGGAGAAATGCTGCCGCCTTGTGGCCGTTTCCCACAACAGCAGCTTTAAACCCAGTGCTAATGGCCACTAAATATTCACCAAACTTGCAGTTCTGTAATGACACCTGCCCTCCAAAAAAATCCTGCGGTCGAATATCGACCAAAAATTCAAAAGAGGGCAACCTTCCAAGAAGACAATTTCAAGAGATATACTGTACTCACACTTTATTTTTAACAGAAAAGAAAAAGGTGTGTAAAATGATGAATTTTAGGAATTTTTAAAGACATGCAAACCCAAATTACAAAAACCTATCAGGTCACAACATTCAGAATAGCCATTAGCAAAAATGCTGCAAACTATAAATGCTGAAGGGACTGTGGAGAAACTCGTACCCTCGGTTCTAAGGGGGACATGGTAAGAGCCACTAATGAAAACACAATGGAGGTGCTTTGAAAAGGTAAACACTGAGCTACTAGTCAATCAGTCACACCCACTGCTGGGCCTATCACCTGAGAAAATGAGAATCAAAATGTCACAGGCTGGCAATCTTGCACTTCAGCAATATTTAATATAGCCAACACCTAGAAGCAACAAAAATGTCCATCAACAGAGGAATGCACCAAGAAGTGGTCCATATACACAATGGAATATTACTCCAATAAAAATATAAATTAAATTTAAAAAACAAACAAAAGTAAGGAGACATCAGTTTTGGGGGTTTATCCGGGCACATTCCACTCTAATTTATAACCGAGGAAGACCACTGGCCGGAAGGTCTGTTTCCCTAGTACCAGCATGGGGAACGAAGAAAGGCTGCCGCACTCTGGCCGTTACCTGCAAAAGCAGCTTTAAAGCTTGTAATAATGGTCCCTTCATGTGAACAAGTACTGCAGGGCTGTAAATGAAACCTGCCCTCAAAATGACTTGAGGGAGGTAATGGCCAATAAATTTCAAAATGTGACACATACTTTAAGAAAACAGTTTGAAGAACTAGGCTGTAATCACAGTTTGAAAAATAAAAAGGACATGCCTTAAAGCTCAATTTCAACGGATTATGAGTTACATGCAAATTCAACCACAAAGAGGTATCAGCTCACACCAGACAGAATATCCATCAGCAAGAAAACTACAAACAATAAATGCTGAAGGTGTTGTGGAGAAATGCATACCCTCAAGTTTAAGTGGGACGTAACCTGGAAAGAGCCACTAATGAGAAAGAATCGTGGTTCATTTAAAAGGTAAACCCTGAGATACCATATGATACAGGAGGCCCACTCCTGGGCCTATAACATAAGAAGACAGAATTGGAAAGACACAGGCAGGCAACTGTGCAGTGCAGCAGTATAACAATAGCCAAGACATGGAGGCAACCAAAAAGTCCATCAAAAGGTGAGTGGACAAAGAAGAACTGGTACATGTACAGATGGAATATTAGCTAGGGGAAAAAATGAAACAAAGCCATTTGCAGCACCGTAGATGATTTTAGAGGTAATCAGGCAAATTGTACTATGTCAGACAGCAAAAGACACATATCCTATAATATCACTTACAGGTGTTAGCTAAAAATTGATACCAATGAAGATATTTCCACAGAGAAAGGTAATCACAGATTCATTAAACAAAGTTATGGTTCAGCAAATGGAAAGGTGTGAGGATTGGGTACATTAGGATATTGGGGTTAACATAGATATAGAAACACATGTGAAATATATGATCACCAAAGAACTACGGAATACCAAGAGAAGATTACTCAACACTGTGTCATAACCTACGTGAGAAAACGATCTGAAGAAGTATAGATACATGTATATGTTTAAAAGAACCACATCTTGCACACCTAGAACAAAACAGTTTAATCAAATTTACTGTTAAAAAATAAAAATTAAATTTAAAAAAGAACAAGAAGTAATGAGACATAAACGTAAGGGGATTTTTGCTGGCACATTGCATTCTAATTTACAACCAGAACACGACTTCCATTAAAGCTCTGTCATCACTAATAAAGCAGCTTTAGAAGCAATGTTGAAGGTAGCTTAAAAGAAGTCTCACTGATTATTGATAGTAACAAACAAAAGTAAAAATCTCACTGCAAAAAAGTATACATAGACTAAGGGTAGTAGATCAAACACGTATTAAACTTCTGTAAAGAATAAAAGACAACAGTTGTATGTTTTTTTAAAAAGAGAGGGCACAAATAAATCAGAAATGAAAGAGATGATGTTACAAGAACCACCACAGAAATACAAAGTATCCTAAGATACACACAGGGTAACTCAGGGCTCAGACTGGACAGAGCCCACTCTCCATTCCCCTGTACATGACTTCCAGGAGCCTCAGGAACTGAGGAGGGGGTCCCTGATGAGGGGCACAAGATAGAAGATGTTAGGCATTAACATGACTGCATTCATCTTAAACGTGCCTGAACTACATTCACACGAGATGATTTTGTTCTGTATGTACATCAGCACCTCTAGGCAGAACTGCAGATCTTTGGCTTCACCACCTCTACTGACAGCATTAGCTTCACCTGCTGTGGACCGTCTCCTATAGGATTTCTAGAACTACAAAGCATCGAAGCTTCACAGGACCCAGAGTCTGCGCGACTCCACTCCCAGTCTCAGAGTCTCAACTGCACTCAGAGACTCAGAGTCTCAATAGAGACTCCACTCTTGGAGGGCACACACAAAGTAGTGTGCACATCAGGACCCAGGGGAAGGAGCAGTCACCCCGTAGGCGAATGACCATACCTACCTGCTAGTTTTAGAGGGTCTCCTGCAGAGGCGAGGAGTGGCTGTGGCTCACCATGGGGACAAAGACACTGGCAGCAGAAGTTCTGGGAAATACTCCTTGGTGTGAGCCCTCCCAGAGTCCGCCATTAGCCCCACCAAGAGCAAGGTAGGCTCCAGTGCTGGGTCGCCTCAGGCCAAACAACCAACAGGGAGGGAACCCAGCCCCATGCATCAGCAGACAAGCAGATTAAACATTTTATTAAAGTTTTATTTAATCCGCAGACAAACAGATTAAAGCTCTGCCCACCAGAGCAACACCCAGCTCAACCCACCACCAGTCCTTCCCATCAGTAAGCTTGCACAAGCCTCTAAGATAGATTCAATCACCAGAGAGCAGACAGCAGAAGCAAGAAGAACTACAATTCTGCAGCCTGTGGAAGGAAAACCACATTCACAGAAAGAGAAAATGAAAAGGCAGAGGACTTTATACCAGATCAAGGAACAAGATAAATCCACAGAAAAACAACGAAATGAGGTGGGGATAGGCAACCTTCCAGTAAAAGAATTCAGAATAATGATAGTGAAGGTGATCCAAGACCTTAGAAAAAGAATGGACGCAAAGATAGAGAAGATGCAAGAAAAGCTTAACAAAGACCTAGAAGAATTAAGGAACAAACACCTAGAAGAATTAAAGAGCAAACAAACAGAGATGAACAATAAAATAACTGAAATGAAAAATACACTAAAAGGAATCAGTAGCAGAATAACTGTGGCAGAAGAAAGGATAAGTGACCTGGAAGACAGAAAGGTGGAAATCACTGCCGCGGAACAGAATAAAGAAAAAGAATGAAAATAAATGAAGACACCATAAGAGACCTCTGGGACAACATTAAATGCAACAACATTCGCGTTATAGGGGTCCCAGATGGAGAAGAGAGAGAGAAAGGATCCGAGAAATTATTTGAAGAGATTATAGTCGAAAACTGCCCTAGCATGGGAAAATAAATAGCCACCGAAGTCCATGAAGCGAAGAGAGTCCAAGGCAGGATAAACCAAAGGAGAAAAATGCCGAGACACACAGTAATCAAATTGACAAAAATTAAAGACAAAGAAAAACTATTGAAAGCAACAAGGGAAAAATGACAAATAACACAGAACGGAACTCCCATTAAGGTTAACAGCTGATTTCTCAGCAGAAATCTACAAGCCAGAGGGAGTGGCATGATAAAATTAAAGTGATGAAAGGGAAGACCCTACCACCAAGAGTACTCCACCCAGCAAGTATCTCATTCGGATTTGTTGGGGAAATCAAAAGCTTTCCAGACAAGCAAAAGCTAAGAGAATTCAGCACCATGAAACCAGCTCTACAACAAATGCTAAAGGAACTTCTCTAAGTGGGAAATACAAGAGAAGAAAAGGACCCACCAAGACAAAGCCATAACAATTAAGAAAATAGTAATGGGAACATACATATCGATAATTACCTTAAACATGAATGGATTAAATGCTCCAACCAAAAGACACAGGCTCGCTGAATGGATACAAAAACAAGACCCATATATATGCTGTCTACAAGAGACCCATTTCAGACCTAGGGACACATACAGACTGAAAGTGAGGGGATGGAAAAATATATTCCATGCAAATGAAAATCAAAAGAAAGCTGGAGTAGCAATACTCAGATAAAATAGATTTTAAAATAAAGAATGTTACAAGACACAAGGAAGGACACTACATAATGATCAAGGGATCAATCCAAGAAGATATAACAATTATAAATATATATGTACCCAACATAGGAGCACCTCAATATATAAGGCAACTGCTAACAGCTATAAGAGGAAATCGACAGTAACACAATAATAGCTGGGGACTTTAACACCTCACTTACACCAATGGAGATCATCCAGACAGAAAATTAATAAGGAAACACAAGCTTTAAATGACACAATAGACCAGATAGATTTAATGGATATTTATAGGACATTCCATCCAAAAACAGCAGATTACACGTTCTTCTCAACAGTACATGGAACATTCTCCAGGATAGTTCACATCTTGGGTCACAAATAAAGCCTCAGTAAATTTAAGAAAACTGAAATCATATCAAGCAGCTGTTCCGACCACAATGCTATGAGATTAGAAATCAATTACAGGGAAAAAAACGTAAAAAGCACAAACACATGGAAGCTTGACAATATGTTACTAAATAACGAAGAGATCACTGAAGAAATAAAAGAGGAAATCCAAAACTACCTAGAGACAAATGACAACAAAAACACGATGATCCAAAACCTATGGGATGCAGCAAAAGCAGTTCTAAGAGGGAAGTTTATAGCAATACAAGCCTACCTCAAGAAACAAGAAAAATCTCAAATAAACAATCTAACCTTACACCTAAAGGAACTAGAGAAAGAAGAACAAAACCCAAAGTTACTAGAAGGAAAGAAATCATAAATATCAGAGCAGAAATAAATGAAATAAAAACAATAGCACAGATCAATAAAACTAAAAGCTGGTTCTTTGAGAAGATAAACAAAAATGATAAACCTTTAGCCAGACTCAAGAAAAAGAGGGAGAGGACTCAAATCAATAAAATTAGAAATGAAAAAGGAGAAGTTGTAACAGACACCACAGAAATACAAAGCATCCTAAGAGACTACTACAAGCAACTCTATGCCAATAAAATGGACAACCTGGAAGAAATGGACAAATTCTTAGAAAGGTATAAGCTTCCAAGACTGAACCAGGAAGAAATAGAAAATATGAACAGACCAATCACAAGTAATGAAATTGAAACTGTGATTAAAAATCTTCCAACAAACAAAAGTCCAGAACCAGATGGCATCAGAGGTGAATTCTATCAAACATTTAGACAAGAGCTAACACCAAAACTTCTCAAACGCTTCAGAAATCTTCAGGGGAAGGAACACTCCCAAACTCATTCTATGAGGCCACCATCACCCTGATACCAAAACCAGACAAAGATACTACAGAAAAAGAAAATTAGAGACCAATATCACTGATGAATATAGATGTAAAAATCCTCAACAAAATACTAGGAAACAGAATTGAACAACACATTAAAAGGATCATACACCATGACCAAGTGGGGTTTATCCCAGGGATGCAAGGATTCTTCAATATACACAAATCAATCAATGTGATACACCATATTAACAAATTGTAGAATAAAAATATGATCATCCCAATAGCTGCAGGAAAAGCTTTTGAAAAAATTCAACACCAATTTATGATAAAAATTCTCCAAAAAATGGGCATAGAGGGAATCTACCGCCACATAATAAAGGCCGTATATGACAAACCCACAGCAAACATCATTCTCAATGGTGAAAGACTAAAAGCATTTCCTCTAAGATCAGGAACAAGACAAGGATGTCCACTCTCACCACTATTACTCAACATAGTTTTGGAAGTCCTAGACACAGCGATCAGAGAAGAAAAAGAAATACAAACTGGAAAAGAAGAAGTAAAACTGTCACTGTTTGCAAATGACACGATACTACACATAGTGAATCCTAAAGATGCCACCAGAAAATTACTAGAGCTAATCAATGAATTTGGTAAAGTTGCAGGATACAAAATTAATGCACAGAAATCTCTTGCATTCCTATACACTAACAATGAAATGTCAGAAAGAGAAATTAAGGAAACAATCCCATTCACCATTGCAACAAAAAGAATAAAATACATAGGAATGAACCTACCTAAGGAGGTAAAAGACCTCTACTCAGAAAACTATAAGACACTGCTGAAAGAAATCAAAGATGATATAAACAGATGGAGGTATAAACCATGTTCTTGGATTAGAAGAATCAATATTGTGAAAATGACTATACTACCCAAAGCAATCTACAGATTCAATGCAATCCCTATCAAATTACCAGTGGCATTTTCTCTACAGAACTAGAACCAAAAAATCTTAAAATTTGTATGGAGACATAAAAGACGCCGAATAGCCAAAGCAGTCTTGAGGGAAATTAAAAGAGCTGGAGGAGTCAGACTTCCTGACTTCAGACTATACTACAAAGCTACAGTAATCAAGACTATATGGTACTGGCACAAAAACAGAAATATAGATCAATGGAACAGGATAGAAAGCCCAGAGATAAACCTACATACCTATGGCTAACTCATCTATGACAAAGGAGGCAAGGATATACAATGGAGAAAAGACAGTCTCTTCAGTAAGTGGTGCTGGGAAAACTGGACAACTACATGTAAAAGAATGAAATTAGAACACTCCATAACATCATACACAAAAATAAAGTCAAAATGGATTAGAGATCTAAATGTAAGACCAGACACTATAAAATTCTTAGAGGAAAATATAGGCAGAACACTCTATGACATAAATCACAGCAAGATTCTTTTTGATCCACCTCCTAGAGAAGTGGAAATAAAAACAAACAAATGGAACGTAATGAAACTTCAAAGCTTTTGTACAGCAAAGGAAAACAAACAAGACGAAAAGACAACCCACAGAATGGGAGAAAATGTTCTCAAATGAAGCAAATGACAAAGGATTAATCTTCAAAATTTACAAGCAGCTCATGTAGCTCAATATCACAAAAACAAACAACCCAATCCAAAAATGGGCAGAAGACCTAAATAGACATTTCTCCAAAAAAGATATACAGATGGCCAACAAACACATGAAAGGATGCTGAACATCACTAATCATTAGAGAAATGCAAATCAAAACTACAATGAGGTATCATCTCACACCTGTTAGAATGGGCATAATCAGAAAATCTACAAACAACAAATGCTGGAGAGGGTGTGGAGAGAAGGAACCCTCTTCCACTATTGGTGGGAATGTAAATTGATACAGTCACTATGGAGAACAGTATGAAGGTTCCTTAAAAAACTAAAAACAGTATTACCATATGATCCAGCAATCCCAATACTGGGCATATGCCCAGAGAAAACCATAAATCAAAAAAATACATTCACCACAATGTTCATTGCAGCACTATTTACAATCGCCAGGTAATGGAAGCAACCTAAATGCCCACAGACAGACGAATGGATAAAGAAGTGGTACATATATAAAATGGAATATTACTCAGCCACAAATAGGAATGAAATTGGGTCATTTGTAAAGACATTGATGTATCTAGAGACTGTCATACAGAGTGAAGTAAGTCAGAAAGAGAAAAACAAATATTGTATATTAATGCATATATGTGGAAGCTAGAAAAATGGTACAGATGAACCGGTTTGCAGGGCAGAAATAGAGACACAGATGTAGAGAAGAAACGTATGGACACCAAGGGGGGAAAGCCGTGGGGGGGGTGGTGGGATGAGTTGGGAGATTGGGATTGACATGTATACATTTATATGTATAAAATAGATAACCAATAAGAACCTGCTGTATAAAAAAATTAATTAAATTAAAAAACTAAAAAAATAAACAAAAATTTAAAAAGTAAAACAGAAAAAAATGTTCTTCCCTTCACATACATGTATTTATAGGAATGAATTATTTCCATGCTTATATCTATAAATACAAAAAAGAGGAATAAAATCTACCCTGAACCAAAAAAGAGAGAAAAAAAAAACAGAACCCACCAGTTATACAGAGGAAAACCCTATCAGGGCACTTGCTCCAGTGGTAAACAATGCTGAAGTTGGTCAGAGGTGGGGAATCGTCTCCCATGCAGCCAGCATCCCCCCACCCCGCAAGGACCGTCCTCATTGCAAAGCTGGGGGACCGAGCTGAGGCGTCTGTGAGTAGCCGAGGCGTCTGTGAGTAAACGTGAGCTGAGCCCCAGGCCAGCTGCTGCTGAACTGTTCCCACCCTTCCCAGGGAAAACACCTGAATATGTACAAAGACTCGAAAGCCTAGAGGAAGGGCTGTGGAGCCACACCAGCGACAGCACGCCGGCCAACTTGGTGCCTGCAGGCCAGCCAAGACGGTCCTGGCCCCGGGCGCTCTTCTGGAAGCTTTCCATTTCCCTGCCTGAGGTACCCCTCCTGTCCCGGCCCCCACTGCTTTTTTCCTTCCTTACCTATGCCGGGGGAGAAATTCCTGCGGCAGGTATGGGTGACACATCCTCTTGTTTAGCAGGTGGCAGCCCAGCAACTCCTGCAGAAAGTCCAGCAGAGCCCCACTCACACCAGGCCACCCACAAAGCCATGGCCCCTCACTCCCTCCCACCAGCTGAGCCCCGACACTGCCGACGGGGCAGAGAATATGGCGTCAGGCAAAGCTGCAGGGGCTCTTGCTGCCTGGAGCGGTGTTTATATTGACCTCAACCCAGGCACACCTGGGGAGGGCTGGCCGGCAGTGTCAGGCTGCCCAGGTCAGCCAATCCTCGCCCCTCAGGGGCTCACAGCTGCAGAAAATGGACCTTGATGAACAGGCCAGGTCCAAGGAACAGGTGTGGGCTCCTGAGAGTCAGGATAGACAAGGGGCTGCAGCTCTGGCTTGTTTTCTAATCATTTTATCTGGCCCATGAGTGGGAGACAACTTCAAGAAGACCCTCTCCTAATGAGAGGAACCCAGGAGTCAGGGAGAGGAGGGGTGGTGGGTGGAGAGAGAGACCTGGTGCCCCAGCAGCAGTGGAAATCTGTGGAAGGCCAGGCGGAGGGTGGCCGCACAGAGTGATGCCCAGGGTCACAGACCTGTCCGAGCTGCTGTTTGTCCGAGCTGCGCCTCAGAGCAGGACTTGAACTGCTCTGTGTCAACTCTGAGCGACAGGTGGCCTGGGGGTGCTCTGCAGTGAGGGCTATGTGCACGGTTCCTGTGTGCCCAGCCCTGCCGGTGTACCTGCCGAGGGGAGCTCTGTATCCTGGGAGGGGCCTGACCACGAGAGCCCCATGGGCTACTGGGGACCTGCCCAGGTGAGCCCCATATCCTGGGAGAGGCATGACCACGAGAGCCCTGTTGGCTGCTGGGGACCTGCCAAGGTGAGCTCCATATCCTGGGAGGGGCCTGACCATGAGAGCCCCATGGGCTGTGAGGGGGGGACTGCCCAGGTGAGCTCCATATCCTGGGATTGGCCTGACCACGAGAGCCCCATGGGCTGCTGGGGACCTACTAAAGGACGTCAGGACAGTCAGTGAAGCCACCGAGGATATACATCCAGTAGTTCCTAATTCCTACACCCTGCTGGTCATTCTACCATCCACCAGGACATGGTATTCTGTATTAGACTTCAATGATGCCTTCTTCTGTATTCCAGTAGTCCCAGAGTCTCAGGAAATTTTGGCTTCTGAGTGGCAGGACTCAACATACACCAAAAACAATACTGCTGGGCCGTCCCGCCCCAAGGGTTCAAAAATTCCCACACCATCCTTTGGGAAACGTTAGCTAAACACCTAAAAGTTCTACCTCTGCAAAAGGGAACCCTCTTTCAATATGCAGACGACATTCTGATCGCCAGCCCTACTAAGGAGGTCTCTGAGCTACCTAGCCAATAACGGATAGAAGGTGTCGAAGAAAAAGGCTCAAATATCACAGACTAAGGTGACCTGCCTGGGCTTCATTCTCACAGAAGGTCGGAGAACCGCATCCCAGGAAATGGAAGAAGCCACTTGCAGCCTTACCCCTTCTAAAACTAGAAGACAGCTTAGGGGTTCCTGGGGAGGCCGGGGTTTGCTGCATCTGGATTCCTAACTACAGTCTAATAGCTGGGTCCCTATAGGAAACACTGAAAGGAAAAGATGATGATCCTTTCGAATAGAATCCAGAAGCGGCCTTTCAAGAATGCAAAGAGCAGTCAATTCAGACACTTGCCCAGCAACTCCCTAATTTAGCTAAACCCTTTGAACTTTACATCCCCATAGAATGTGAATCGCCCTTGGAGTATTAGTGCAAACACTGGGACCACTTGAAATGGAACAACGCAAGAATGCCCTCCAGGTAGGATAAACTACGGTCACCAAGGGCTTGGCCCACCGCCCCATCCGGCCAGGATACTGGGAGTATCTAAGAACCTGGAAATCAGCAGCCCGCAAATCCAGCTTCCTCCTAAGGGAAAAGGACCCCACGTGGTAATCCTAACCACCCACCATGCCCTGAAGTTGCAGGGGTCGCTCCGTGGGCACGCTGACCTCGAGTGAGGAGGCCCTCCAACTCCAACCTCCAGAGAGACAACCGGGGGCAACGGGCCCCCATGACGACTCGTGTGACCATCACTTGACCTGGAGTTTCTCTCAGAAAACAACAAGAGTGTGCCCCAAAAGAGCAGACTACTGCTTGCAGGACTTACTGCACCCAGAGGGGAGCTAATAAGCTTGGCAGGGGAACCGTATATCACGCTGTCACAATAGAAAAGCCTACAGACACCACGGTGACGGCAGTCAATGAGACCAACTGGACTCCTGGCTACTTCAAAAGGCCATTGACTCAGTGGCCATCATGGTCCTGGATCACCACCGACCCTGGACTGTCTGGGAGTTGAGTGGGCAGGGCTCTGACATCTGGTGCTGTTTGTACGTTAATCCAGGGGCCTAATTGAAGAAAGCGCAGACTACAGGTCAGGGCATCTAGGCTGGCAGAAACCGTCAGCCTAAGTTGGCCAAACAAATGTGGGGCGGGGTAAAACCGGCTCCCGCAGCGTCTCTGCGCATCTCTTTCCTGGACCCTTAAAGGTCCTTAGAATCTACAATACTTCCAATGATGGCGCTCAGGCGGATGAGCAGTGAGGCAGGAGGCCTGGGGACAATCAACCTCACCTGGAGGCTGCTGGGGAGAAGTTCTGCCCCTCCCCCCTGGGTATGAGGACTCCCAACTCAGCACGAAGCAGTTACAGAAGAGGGGTCTGCACCCTCAGCACCCCAAGAATGAGGAACGGGACAAAAGGCAGAGGAGGGGTTTGTCACCGGCAGAGCCCATTAAAAATTCCTGGGAGATAAAAATAGAATCTGGGCAATAAAATAAAGTCTAACCTTTTTTTCCTTTGTGCTTTGTCTAATTTCACGTGCTTCTAGGGTTCTGCAAGCAGAGGTCTCACACCCGGCACTGCAGACCCGATTTCCTAGTGCAGAATGGCTGGGCCGACACCTCAGCTCCCGGGGCCCCGTGCAGACTCCGCGACATAGAGCCTGAGCTGCAGCCAACCCGCCCCTCGAGAGCTCCGCCCCCACCCTCCCGCTGACGCTGCCGGGATCGCTACACAGCAGCCCCGCCCACAGCCCGCAAGGGAGCCCACGCTCTCACGTCTCCATTCTCTGATCAAAATATAAAGTTGCCTTTGTTTCTGAACGAATCTCAGTCTCTATCTGTTGGCTCCAATGACACTGGGCAGGGGACCCTTCTTGGGGCCCACTCTGGAGGATCAGTAACAGAAATTGAGAACATTGTAACTTCAATGAACAGATATGTGAGCCAAACTGTAATTAACAGAGAGCAGTGTATAAGGCTCGGGTAAAATAAGATGTTTCTGACACTTCCATTTGATATTTCCATCACTTTATTATAAGCAAGTTCAGTGAAGAGGTTTGTCATATTTGTCAGGTCAACATTAGAGAAATGAAGTGATTTCTTTCAAAGGATGTACATCTAATAATCTTGGCTGAAGCTTCAATCTTGTTTTGAATGCTTTTCCATTGAAAATGATACCTCTCTTTCAGCTCCCCCATTTCTGCTAAGTATAAAATCTTATAATTTATTATTACCAAAGGGGAAAGGTGGGAGGAGGGATAAATTAACAGTTTGGGATTAACACATACACACTGCTATGTATAAAATAGGAACTACTGTATAGCACAGGGAATTGCACTCAATATTTTGCAATAACCTATAAGGGGAAATAACCTGAAAAAAAATAGATATTTTTATCAACATCATCTATTAACGACAGATAAAATGTAACCTAAGAGAAGCCGATGGTGAGCGCTTCTGAACCTGAAGACTTCAATCATCTAAAGTTCGGACTCTGCCTACTTCCCAAGGCCCTTAATGAACATACGTGTAGCCAGCCGTAGCTTAAAAAATTCCCCAGTTTGGGGTTCGGGGAGACACTGATTTGGAAAAATCCCTGGTGTTCTCCTTACGTGCATGCGACCCTTCCTACTGCTAAAACATGCCTGTCACACCCAGAGGATGGTACACCGTCTGATCGGGAAGAGTTTGGAAAAGGCATCTCATCTCCTCCTCTCCTGGTGCTCGGGCTCACCCCTCCAGCGTCTTTCCTAACAACCTCCCCACTTGGGGATGTCAGCACCGTCAACATCGTGTTGCACACAGTTTGGAATTTGTCCAGAGGATGAAGCAGAAGGATGTAAAACAATGGAAACAAGTCCTAGGTGTTCGGACAGGCACATGTAACTCTAATTTCCAATCAGGAAGATGAATTGTCCAAAGGCTAGGATTGCCCACAGAAACAGAATATGGCTTGAGGAAATCCCGCTGTTTTGTGGCCAGTTCCCAAAAACACAAGTTGAAAAATAGAACTCAGGGACGGTAAAATTCAAGAAACTGCAGAGTTGAAAATATCTATCGTCGAAAAATGTCTTCAGGTAAGTCACCGAAAAGGACTTGTAAGCAAGGGAGAATGGCAGGAAAGGGATTTGAAGAGGTAGAAAGGACTCGCCATTAAGCACAAGAAAAGGGGCTGAACCTCGCCAACGATGCAGTTGGCCAAAAAGGGCGCATGTGTTTTTTCTGAATATATTCAAGAAAAGGGCATACACGCTTTTTAGCCAACCAAACAGGTGGGCACTGGAAATCAATACTACAAAAGGCATCACTTCGCATCAATCAGAAGAGCCATCCTCATAAAGTGTAAACACCAGAAATGCAGGACAGGGCGAGGAGAAAAGGGAGCCCTGTGAGGCTGATAGTGGAAATGTAAATTGCCAATGGCCACTCTGGAGAAGTGCATTGTGTTTATTAAAACATCTAAAAAATGAGCTACAGAGCATAGGGCACTTGCACTCATGGGCGTATATCTTGGGAAAAACAAAAATCGACAGGACACAGGCACCCCAACGTTTACCGCCTCTCTGTTTAAAAGAGCCTCGACTAGGATATAACCTAAATGTCCCTGGAAGGAAAAAAGGGATAAAAGAGATGTGGTACTTATGTAGAGTGGAATATTACTCAGCCCGGAAATCAATGAAATAAGGCCAGTTGCAACAACTCCGGAGGAGTTACGTATGATCATTCTAAGTGACATGAGTCAAAAAGAAAAGGACATATATCATAAGATATCACTTAAAGATGGAATCAAAAATGGCTACACATGAAATAAATGACAAAACAGAAACATAGACAAATTTGTAGAAAACACACATAAGGCTGCTAAAGGGGAAAGGTGGGGAGGGGTGAGGCATTATCCAGGAGGTTGAAATTAGCAAAGATACCATTCCAAATACCAAATTGATAATCAACGAGGCCTACACAGTAGCTCAAAGAAATGCACTCAGCACACCCAAGTCACCGGAAAAGAATATATACGACTGGTAAGAATCTGAAAAAGAATTTATTGATGTCTCTCTGTACGTGAATCAAGTGGATGTACAGCAGCAAGAAACAGGGCTTTGAAAATCAGCTGTAACCAATACAATAACAAATTTTAAAAAAGACAGTGAGACAGAGAAAAATTGTTACAACTTTTGCTCAGGGGCTGTACTGCAACATGGAGTGAACACATCTAGACCCACAGCAGGATGAGACATAAGGCTGGAAACCATTCGTGCTAAGAGAATTAGTGAGGTTGGATGAGGAAATGCAGACCCTTTAAAGTAATACTACCTGGTAGCCATTCCATGGGTGCCAAACCTGCAGGTTCAAGGGAATCTTCCTACAGCTAAAACATGCATGGGAAACCCAGAGGACTGTACACCGAGAGATGGGGAAAGGTGTGTAAAAGGTACCTCATGTTTCATCTCCTGGTGCTCAGGTTCGCCATTCCAGCCACGTTACTAAGAATCTGCCCACTTGGAGAATCAGCACCTTTAACCTCCTGTTTCGCACAGGATGAATGGGAAGAGGGGGAACCAATGACAGACTAGCTGTAGGTGTTTCGACAGGCACATGTCACTGTAATTTCCCATTGGGAAGAATTAAACAAAGGCTCAGCCTGCCGCCCAGAACCAAAATAGGGCCTGAAGCAGTCCTGCGGTTTTGCGGCCACCTCAAAAAAAGCGAGTTGAAAAATGGAGCTCAGGGGCAGTGCAATTCACAAATCTGCAGAGTTATAAATGACAACTAACGTCCAAAAATATATTGAGGTAAGGTACGAAGAGGATCTGAATGCAAGGCAGAATTGCAGGAAGAAGATTTCAAGAGGTAGATTGGACTCGCCTTTAAAGCACATGAAAACCGCAGAAGTTCGACAATGATGCACTTGGCCAAAAAGGACGTATGTGTTTCTTCCTGAATATATTCAGGAAAAAACGCATACACCCTTTTTAGGCAACCAAGTAAGCCCGCAATGTAAATCCGCACAACAAAAAAGTCTTATTTCCCATCAGTCAAAACGGCCATCCGAAAAAAGTGTAAAAACCAGAAATGCAGGACAGGCCATGGAGAACAGGGAGTCTTGTTACGCTGATGGGCGGGGTGTAAACTGCCGAGAGCCACTCTGGAGAAGTGTATGGTGTTTCCTAAAACATCTAAACAACAGAGCTACAGAGCATAGAACACGTCCACTCACGGGAGTATATCTTAGGAAGACTAAAAGTCAACAAGACACAGGCACCCCAAAGTTTAGGGCTGCTCTGTTTACAAGAACCTCAACTTCGGTACACCTTAGATATACCAGGAAAGAGAAAAATGGATAAAGAAGTTGTGGTACTTATGTACAATGGAATATCACTCAGCCATGAATTCAATGTCATAAGGCTAGTAGAAGCATAATGAGTGGATTTACGTACGATGATTCTAAGTGAAATAAGTCACACAGAAAAAGAAACTTATCATAAGATATCACTTATACAGGGAATGAACATCGCTACACATGAACTGAATTACAAAAGAGAACACTCACACATTTAGAAAACACGCTTATGCATGCTTAAGGGGAAAGGTGAGGTAGGGTGATGCATAAAACAAGAGTTTGAAATTAGCACAGATACCGTTCTATAAACCAAATATGTAATAGAAAAGTCCTACTCCTTGCTCAATGAACTGGACTTAACACCCCGTATTCACTGCAGAAGAATACATCTGACTACTAAGAATCTTAAAACCTATGTATTGATATGTGGCCGTCGGTGAATCAAGTGTGTGTAGAGAGGCATAAACACAGCAGTGAAAATCAGCTATACTCCATTATAAAAATAAATTTCAAACACAAAGACAGCGAAAGAGAGGGAAATTCTTAGAAAATTCGTTCATGGGCTGTGATGCAAACCGGAATGACCACATCTACACCCACAGCTGGATGAGACATAAGGCTGGACACTCTTGGGGCTGAGAGGATTGGTTACGTTGGGTGAGCAAAGGCAGACCCTCTGAAGTAATTCTGCACGCTAACCATTCCATGGGTCCCAACTATCCAGGTTCAAGGGAATCTTCCTACAGCTAAAAGACGCATGGGAAACCCAGAGGATGGTACACCGTGTGATCCAGAAACGTTTCTAAAACGCACCTCATTTTTCCTCTCCTGCTGCTCGAGTTCACCATTCCAGCCGCTTTATTAACAACCTCCTCACTTGGAGAATCAGCGCCTTTAACCTCCTGTTTCGCACAGTTTCCAATATATGCGGAAGATGAACGAGAAGAGGGGGAACCAACGAGAGACTAGCTGTAGGTGTTTGGACAGGCACATGTCACTCTAATTTCCCATCAGGAAGAAGAATTAAACAAAGGCTCAGACTGCCGCCCCAGAAACAGAATAGGGCCCGAAGCAATCCTGCGGTTTTGCGGCCAGCTCACAAAAAAGTGAGTTGAAAAATGGAGCTCAGGGACACTGCAATTCACAAACCTGCAGAGTTATAAAGGACAACTATTATCCAAAAAATATTGAGGCAAGTCAAAGAAGAGTATGTGAAAGCAAAGCAGAATTGCAGGAAAAAGGTTTCAAGAGGTAGATTGGAGTCACCTTTAAAGCACATGAAAATAGGCAGAACTTCGACAATGATGCAGTTGGCCAAAAAGGGCGTATGCGTTTTTTCCAGAATATATTTAGGAAAAATCGCATACGGACTTTTTGACCAACCAAGCAAGTGGGCAATGCAAATCCGCACTACAAAGAAGTCTCACTTCCCAACGCTCAAAACGGCCATCGGAATAAAGTGTAAAATCCAGAAAGGAAGGACAGGCCATGGAGAACAGGAAGACTTGTTACGCTGATGGGCGGGATGTACATTGCCAACAGCCACTTTGGAGAAGTGTATGGTGTTTCCTAAAACATCTAAAAAACAGAGCTACAGAGCATAGTGCACTTCCACTCATGGGAGTATATCTTGGGAAAACTAAAAATCAACATGACACAGCCACCCCAAGATTTAGGGCTGCTCTGTTTACAAGAACCTCGACCTCGGTACACCTTAAATATCCCAGGAAAGAGAAAAAAGGATAAAAAAGTTGTGGTACTTATGTACAATGGAATATCACTCAGCCAAGAAATCAATGTCATAAGACCAGTAGCAGCATAGTGAGTGGATTTAGGTACGAAAATTGTAAGTTTAATAAGTCACACAGAAAAAGAAACTTATCATAAGATATCACTTATAGAGGGAATGTAAACATGGGTACCCAAGAACTGAATTACAAGACAGAACAGAGTCTCACATTTAGAAAACACACTTATCCCTGCTTAAGGGGAAAGGTAACGTGGGCTGATGCATCAAACCCGAGTTTGAAATTAGCACAGATATCGTTCCATAAACCAAATATGTAATAAACAAGACCTACTCCTTGCTCATTCAACTGGACTCAACACACCCTATTCACCGCAGAGGAATATATCTGACTAGTAAGGATCTTAATACCTAAGTATTGATATGTCTCCGTAGAGAAACAAGTGTGTGTAGAGCGGCATAAACACAGCAGTGAAAATCAGCTAAACCCCATTATAAAAATAAATTTCAAAAGCAAAACACAGAGACAGCGAAAGAGAGAGAAATTCTTACAAAATTCGTTCAGGGGCTGTGATGCAACCTGGATTGACCACATGTACACCCACAGCTGGATGAGACATAAGGCTGGACACTTGGTGTTGAGAGGATTGGTGAGGTTGGGTGAGCAAATGCAGACCCTTTGAAGCATACTGCGTGCTACCCATTCCATGGGTCCCAACTCTCCAGGTTTAAAGGAATCTTCCTACTGCTAAAACATGCATGGGAAACCCAGAGGATGGTACACTGCGTGATCGGGAAAGGTTTCTAAAACGCACCTCATTTTTCCTCTCCTGGTGTTCGGGTTCGCCATTGCAACCATTATACTAACAATCTCCCCACTTGGAGAGTCAGCGCCTTTAATCTCCTGTTTCGCACAGTCTGCAGTTAGTATGCGGAGGATGAACGGGAGAGGGGGAACCAAAAAGAGACTACCTGTAGGTGTTTGGAAGGACACATGTCACTCTAGTTTACCATCAGGAAGAAGAATTAACCAAAGGCTCAGCGGGCAGCCACTGAACCAAAATAGGGCCTGAAGCCATCCTGCGGTTTTGCGGCCAGCTCACAAAAAAGCGAGTTGAAAAATGGAGCTCCGGGGCACTGCAATTCACAAACCTGCAGAGTTATAAAGGAAAACTATCGTCCAAAAATATATTGAGGTAAGGCAATGAAGAGGATGTGAAAGCAAGGCAGAATTGCAGGAAACAGGTTTCAAGAGGTCGATTGGAGTCGCCTTTAAAGCACATGAAAATAGGCAGAACTTCGACAATGATGCAATTGGCCAAAAAGGGCGTATGCGTTTTTGCCTGAATATATTCAGAAAAAAACGCGTACGCCCTTTTTGGCCAACCAAGCAGGCGGGCAATGCAAATCCGCACTACAAAGAAGTCTCACTGCCCAATGCTCAAAACGGCCATCCGAGAAAAGTGTAATATCCAGAAAGGCAGGACAGGCCATGGAGAACAGGGAGCCTTGATACGCTGATGGGCGGGATGTACATTGCCAACAGCCACTCCGGAGAAGTGTATGGTGTTTCCTAAAACATCTGAAACACAGAGCTACAGAGCATAGGGCACTTCCACTCATTGGCGTATATCTTGGGAAAACTAAAAATCAACAAGACATAGCCACCCCAAAGTTTAGGGCTGCTCTGTTTACAAGAACCTCGACCTCGATACACCTCAAATATCCCAGGAAAGAGAAAAACGGATCCAAACGTTGTGGTACTTATGTACAATGGAATATCACTCAGCCAAGAAATCAATGTCATAAGGCCAGTAGCAGCATAATGAGTTGACTTTGGTACGATGATTCTAAGTGAAATAAGTCACACAGAAAAATAAACATCATAAGATATCACTTAAAGAGGGAATGTAAACATGGCTACCCAAGAACTGAATTAAAAAACAGAACAGAGTCTCACATCTAGAAAACACACTTATCCCTGCTTAAGGGGAAAGGTGAGGTGGGGTGATGCATAAATCCAGAGTTTGAAATTAGCACAGATACCATTCCATAAACCAAATATATAATAGACAAGACATACTCCTTGCTCAATGGACTGGACTCAAAACCCCCTATTCACCGCAGAGAAATATATCTGAGTTGTAATGATCTTAAAACCTATGTATTGATATGTCTCTGTAAGGGAATCAAGTGTGGGTAGAGCGGCATAAACACAGCAGTAAAAATCAGCTAAACACCATTATAAAAATAAATTTCAAAAACAAAACACAAAGACAGCGAAAGAGAGAGAAATTCTTACAAAATTCGTTCAGGGGCTCTGATGCACCCTGGACCCATGGGAGTACACCCACAGATATCTATTTAATACACCCTCAGAGTAATTTTTTTTCTTTTTTCTAAAGTCTCTTCTGTCCAATGAAGAGTCTCAGCTCTTTTTCCTCAACATATACAGTGTCTCACCTTCTGATTACTCTCTGCTCTATCGCAGGTCCACTCCCTTTCCTGATATTACATTCTTTCCCAATTTTGTATGTTGGTAAAATCAAATAACATAAAATATAACATGTTAATTATTATCAAGTGCACCGTTCAGTGATATTAAATACATTCATATTATTGGACGATCAACATCCCCATTTATCTAATTCTTTTCTACGTTTTAAAACTGTAACTCTATATCCTTTAAACATAACTATCCATTTTGTTCCGTTACCACCTGAAAAGCATCATTACCCTCCCAATTTCTATGGTTTTGACTACACTAAGTACCCCACATAATTCAAATAAGTAGTTGTATGGATATGACTCAACAAAAGTCACAAAATGGCATTTTTGGTAAATTTCCTCAAGATTCATCCATGTTGTAGCATATTCTTAGATCTCTTCCTTCTTATCACTGAATAATACAGTATTATATGGGAATACCACACTTTGCTTATTCAGGAACTAATGGATGAACACTTAGGTTGCTTTCATATTTTAGCTACTGTGATTATTACTGCTCTAAACACTGGAGTACAAATATTTCTTTAAGCCCCTGATTTCAATTCCTTTGGGTATACCTCACAGTAAAATTCCTGGATCATGTAGTAATTCTATTTTTCAATATCTGAAAAATTGCCATACTCTGCTGCAAAGCAGCTGTATCATTGTACATTCCCACTGACATAGCACAATGCTTCCAACTCCCTCACATCCTCACCAATACTTGTTTTCTGCTTGTGTATGTGTGTGTGCGCTTCTGGGTGTATGCATGCACACAAATATATAAACATGCATTTAGTGATATGGAGCATCTATTCAAGTGCTTACTCATTTGTACATCTTTTTGAAGAACCATCTATTCAAATCTTTTATCCATATTTGAATCAGGGTGTTTGCTTTTGGTTGAGTTGTAAGAGTTCTCTGTGTATTCTGAATAGAAATCTCTTGTCTGATAGATGGCTTTCACATATTTTCTCCCATCTTGTGGACTGCCATTTTATTCTGTTTACATTTCTTTGATACACATTTTTTAAATTATGTACTGCAAATTGTTTAGTTTTTTTGTTAGCTGTACCTTTGTTGTTCCTTCGTTTCATACTGAGGAAAACACTGCCAAATCCAATGTCATGAAGCTCTTGTCCTGTGTCTTCTTCTAAGACTTTTTATTTTATTAGGTCATATATTTAGTTTCTTGATATGTTTTCATTAATTTTTGCATATGATGTTAGGTAAGGGTCCATCTTCCTTCTTTTGCATGTTGACAACAAGACTTCTCAGCACCATGTGTTGAAAATACTATCCTTTCTACTTTGAAAAGTCTTGGCAACCTGTCAAAAATCATTTGGCCATATATCAGGGTTTATTTCTCGGTGTTCTATTCTATTCTATTGGTCTTGAATAAGGAAGAAAATAGTATAACCTATCCAGGATGATGAAGAACATAAAGAAAGACCAAGACTGAGAATTAGGAGGGTAATAATAAACAGCAGGGAGTAAAAGACAGTGTGAGAGAAGATCTTGTATTTGTGAGTTCATGGAAATATGATCATGCTAAAACCACTAAAAGCCTGACTTTGAACAATACGGTAAATGTGCTAGCAAGAAACATAACACTTACCCATCTCTGGAAAATACAGCATGGGCATAAAGATAAACTACACACAAATACATTAAAAGGGGAAGGGATTTCATGGTGTGAGAATATTGTGGGATTTGAAATACAATTTACTTCTCTTCTACCATTGTCTCTAAAATTTATCAAAGTGTATATACAAGCAATTCCAACTCTGGTAATCTGCTTGACAGGTTTACATATGAACTTCAGCAGACCAGTAAACGTACATTCATAGTAGGAGTGTTCCCTAAACCAAAAAACAAAACACAAAAACTGGAAAGACTAGCGTTCACTTCGTCAACACACATACAGATGCAGTGATGGTTAACGGTCCAAAAACAGACGGTGAGCATGGGTGCAAGAGGTTAATACCTAGGCTTGGGTGGGGTGCAGAGTTTGAGGGTAACACAGGTAGAAAACGCTTTTGTCTTATCCTTGATTTTTGAGGTATGGAAATTCACAGGTCACTACCTTCATTTCAAAATGAATGAATGCACTATTCAATTTTTTAAAACAGGCGAAGTAAACATGAGTGATAATAAATTTCAAACTGTCACTAATCAAATAAGATACTAAGAAAAATTAAATCATATGATTTAAGAATGAAGTGGAGAGATTGTCCAAGACGGTAGCATTCAAAGACCCAGAGCGTGATGCCTCTCATGGGCACACCAAAGTCACAAGTGTTTACAGAACAGCAATTGATGAAAAAGGCCGGGACCTACCATAAAAGATGTTTTACAGCTAAAGATATAAGGAAGGCACCTCGGCAAGACACGAAGGAAGGACAAAATCTCAACAGAGTCAAGACCCATACCACCAGGTGGGTGGCCCACAAATGGGAGAATAATTACAATTTCTGAGGTGCTCCCAGGTAGCAAGGGGTATGAACCCAACATCAGGCTCCCCAAGCCCAGGGATCCTGTGCTGGAAAGAAGAGTTCCTAGAAAGTTGGGCTTTGAAGACCAGTAGTGTTTATTTTCCAGAGAGCCAGAGGGTTGTGGGAAATAGAGATTCCACTCTTAAAAGATGCTCACAAAATCCCACATGATCCGAGAATCAGAACAGAAGCAGTCATTTGAAAGGATCCTGGGTCACATCTACCTCCTGATCGTGGAGAGTCTCCCAGAGAGGCAAGAGGCAACTACAGCACAGCCTCAGGGACACAGACACTGACAGCAGCCATTTGGGGGAGCTCCTTCTACCTCGTGGCCACTGGTACCAGCAAGCATAATTTCAGAATCCTCCCTCTTATCTTTTTAGCCTCAGGACCCAGCCCTACCCATTTCCACCAGACTATAGACACAAGTACTAGGATGCTACATGCCAAGCAACTAACTGAGCAGGGGCATAGCCCCATCCACCAACAAACAGGTTGCCTTCAGACCCTCTAAATGCACAGCTGCCCCTGGACATGGTCCCAGCACCCAAAAGCCCCAGGACCAGCATCCACACATCAGTGGACAGGCACCAGCCCCAGAATCCCTGGCCCCTCTGACAAGTGAGCCTGCTCTGGCCTTGGAATCAGCCTCACCATCGGCAGGTGATTACTGCACAGGGACTGGATGGAGCTTGGACCTACCCAACAGCAAACCTGCTCTAGCAGTGGGATCAGCCTCCTACACCAACAGGCACACACCAGCTCCAGGAATACCGCAGCCCAGCAGCCTGTGTGACCAGAACACTCACTTGCAGGCCACAAGCAGCCATGCACTCAGCTGGGTCCTGACCCTGCCCATCAGAATGCCAACGCAAGATTAGGGATACCCCTACCCTGCAGACAGCTGTGTCAGGAAGAGTGATCCAACACCACTCTGCGACTCCTGGGCCCTGAAGCCGGAACTCAGGACCTGTGTCTTCCTCCCAGTAGCCAGCATAGCTCCAGGACCAGCGACTGGGCACTAGCCCTGATATCACCTGGACTGCAATTCTACCCATAAGTGAACCAGCACTAGATCTGGTGTCCCCCAGAGTTGTGCAGCCAGCTGCCTTATGATGTAGCCTCACCAAGCAGCACAGACAGCCTCCATACAAGGCAGAGGCTAGCAAACAAGCACTCTGGGGGCAGCCAAGCCTACCAGACCACCCACAGTAGTCAGCCCACCACAACAGAAGAGCCCAAGCAGCCCACATAGGGGGTACACCTAGAACATATAGTCTAGTGGCCAGGGGACAGTGGGCTGCTGGGACACATAGGACCTCTCCTACAAAAGGCCACTTCTCTAAGGTCAGGAAATGTAACGAACCTACTACATACATAGCAATAAAAGCAGCAAGTTAAGTAAAATGGGGTGACACAGAAACACGATCCAAATGAAGGAACAAGATAAGAACTCAGAAGAAGATCTAAGTGAAGTGGAGATAGCCAGTCTCCTCAAAAAAGAGTTCAGGGCTTCCCTGGTGGCGCAGTGGTTGAGAGTCAGCCTGCCGGTGCGGGGGACACGGGTTCGTGCCCTGGTCCGGAAGGGTCCCACGTGCCGCGGAGCGGCTGGGCCCGTGAGCCATGGCCGCTGGGCCTGCGCGTCCGGAGCCTGTGTTCCACAACGGGAGAGGCCACAACAGTGAGAGGCCCACATAACGCAAAAAAAAAAAAAAAAAAAGAGTTCAAAGTAATGACTGTAAAGATGATCAAAGAACTCAGGAGAAGAATGGAGGACCAGAGCAAGAAGTTAGAATTTTTTAAAAAAGAGTTAGACCATTAAAGAACAACAAAACAGATATGAGGAATACAATAACTGAAATCAAAAATACACTAAAATGAAACTATTGTAGACTAAATGATACAGAGGAATGAATCAGAAAACTGAAGGACAGAGTACTGGCAATCACTGAAGATGAACGGTAAAACAATAGATTAAAATGAAATAAGGAAAGTTGAACAGACTTGTGAAACAACATCAAGTGTACTAATATTTGCATTATTCTGGTCCCAGAAGCAAAAAGGAAAGAGAAAGCAGTGTAGAACATACCTGAAGACATAAGAGCTGAAAACTTCCGTACGCTGGGAAAGAAAACAGACATCCAAGTCCAGTAAACACAGTAAGGCCAAAACAGGATCAACCCAAAGAGGACCACACCAAGACTCATTGTAATTAAAATGGCAAAAAAATAAAGATAAAAGGACACTATTAAAAGGAGCAAAGGAAAAGCAGCAAGTTACAAACATGGGAACTTGCATAAAGTTATTGGTGGACTTTTCAGGATAACCTCTGCATGCCAGAAGGGAGTGGCATGGTATATTTAAAGTCATGAAAGGGAAAAGCCTATAACCGAAAATACTCTACCCAGCAAAGCTCTGCTTCAGATTTGATGGTGAGACCTAAAGTTTTACAGAGAAGTAAAACTAAAAGAGCTCAGCATCGCCAAACCAGCTTTATGAGAAATTTTAAAGGGGCTTCTCTAAGTGAAAAAGAAAAGGCCACGACTGAAACATAAAAATTAGAAAAGGAAACTTACTGAAGGAAAAACCTTGTTGGATAAGGCAAATATTCAACAAAGGTAGTAAATCAACCATGTACACAGCTAATAGGAAGGATGAAAGAAAACAGTAATAAAATCATCTATATTCACAATAAGAAGTTAAGGGACACACAAAACAAGTAGATGTAAAATATAAGGTCAAATTCAGTAACTGTGAGGGAGCAGAGTAACAATGCAGGGTTGTTAGTGTCCATGTGAAATTAAGAGCTCAGCAATTTAAATAATCACACATACACACACACACACACAAACACAACTGAAAGAAATCCAAACATAATATTAAAGATAGCCCTCACATCACAGATGAAGGGAATAAAAGGGGAAGAAAGGAACACTGAAGAAATTAAAGAGGGATTCTAAAAATACCCAAGACAAATGAAAATGAACACATAATGATCCAAAATCTATGGGACACAGCCAACGCAGTTCACAGGGGGAAGTTATAATGATACAAGCTCATTCTTAGGAAACAAAAATATCAAATAAACAGGCTAACCTTACACCTGCAGGAATTAGAAAAAGAAGAAAAAACAAAACTCAAAGCTGTCAGAAAGAAAAAAATTAAGAAAACAATACCATATGCAATCACACCAAAAAGAATAAGATACATAGGAACAAACACACCTAAGCAGGTAAAAGACATGTACTCAGAAATCCATCAGCCATTGGTGAAAGAAATTGAAGGCAACAGAAAAAGATGGGAAAATATAGCATGTGCATGGACTGGAAGAATTAATACTCTTAAAATAACCACACTACCAAACACAATCTACAGATTTAATGCAATCCCTATCAGAATACCAAAGCATTTTCACAGAACTTGAAAAAGTAATTTTAAAATTTGTATAGAAACACAAAGACCCCAAATAGCCAAACAATCTTGAGAAAGAACAGAGCTGGAGGCATCACGCACCTTGAATTCAGATTATACTGCAAAGCGACAATTTTCTCTTACAAAGAGAAAATTGTACCGGAGCAAAAACAGACACAAAGATCACTGGAATAGAATAGAGATCCCAGAAATAAGCCCACACACTTATATTTAATTGATTTATGACAAAGCAGTCAATGTGGAGAAAAAACTCTCTTCAATAAGTGGTACTGGGAAAACCGGTCAGCAACGAGGAAAAGAATAAAATTAGAGTATTTTAGCACACCATATATAAAATAAGCGCAAAACTGAATAAAGACCTAAATGTAGGACCATAAAACCCCTAGAGGAGGGCTTCCCTGGTGGCGCAGTGGTTGAGAGTCCGCCTGCCGATGCAGGGGACGGGGGTTCCTGCCCCGGTCCGGGAGGATCCCGCATGCCGCGGAGCGACTGGGCCCGTGAGCCATGGCCGCTGAGCCTGCGCTCCGCAACAGGAGAGGCCACAGCGGTGAGAGGCCCGCGTACCGACAAAAAAAAACCTAGAGGAAAATACAGAACATTCTTCAACATAAATGATAGCAACAGTTTTAGGTTCAGTCTACTAAGGCAAATGAAACAAAAGCAAAAATAAACAAATGGGACTTCACTAAACTTAAAATATTTTGCACAGCAAAGGAAACCAATGACAAAATGAAAAGACAGCCTGCTGAAGGAGAGACAATATTTGCACACGATAAAGAGGTTAACACCTAACAGATGACCAAGCAAGGGTTTATATCTAAACTACAGAAACAGCAATATACAACTCAATATCAGAACAACACCCAAAATCACTTTTAAAGAAATGAGAAGACCTAAATAGACATTTTTCCAAGGAAAAAATACAGATAGACAGTCAGAACTCACAAAGATGCTAAACATAGCTAATCGGCAGTAAAATGCAAATCAAAACTATGAGATATATCACCTCAGTCTTGTCAGAATGGCTGTCATCAAAAAGGTCACAAATAACAAAGGTTAGTGAGGATGTGGAAAAAGGGAAACTCTTGTACACTCGATGTGAATGTGAAGTAGTGCAGCTACTGTGGAAAGCAGAATGGAGGTTCCACAAAAAACTAAAAATAGAACTACCATAATATCCAGCAATTTCACTCTTGGGTATATCAGAAGAAAACAAAAACACTATTTCAAAAAAATAACTGCACACCAATGTTCCTAACAGTGTCATTTGCCATAGCCAAGATATAGAGTCAAACTAAGTGTTCATCAATAGGTTAGGGGATAAAAAAGACTTTTATGATGACTTCAGCAAAAAATGAAATTTTGCCATTTGCAAGAACATGGATAGACTTGGAGAGTATTATGCTTAGTAAAATAAGCTGCAGAGAAAACAAGCATGGTAGGTTATCACTTACACATGGCATCTAAACAACTGAATACGACAACAACAACAACAAAACAGACTCACAGATTAAAGAACAGACTAGGGGTTACCAGCAGGGAGAGACAGGATGGAGGAGCAAAATAGTGGTAGGAGATTCTGAGGAAGAATCCACTATGTATAAAATCAATAATCTACAGTGACGTACTGTGTAGCATGGGGAATAGAGCCACTCTTTTATAATAAGTATAAATGGAGAAGAGCCTAAACATTTATGAATCACTATATTGTACCTCTGAAACTAATATAATAATGTAAATTAACTATGGGTCAATAAACTATAAAGTAAGAAACAATAAAGGGGAGACAAGTTATTAGATAGAAATCAATTAAATAAACAGAAGTTTTGGAAATCAAGGAATTAAAAAACAACATGTAAGACACAACATTGGCATTTAAAGCGTACAATCTATTCATTTAAAAGAAATCATTTAAATGGTGAGAAATGGTACCTATTCTCACAATTTTGTATATCTAGGATAAATTATTATCTACAAAAATATGTTACAAATATTCGCTCAAAAAGAAAGAGAAAATTTGGATTAATCCATTTTAGTATACAAATTTAATATCAAAGTCTCTATGTAAAATTGATTTGAATAAGTTCTGTTAGCCACTTCTAGTTTCTTTGTGATGTAAAATCTTTTATAGCATAAAAATCAGCCTTTCTACATTATTCCATTAGACATACATAGAGGTTAAAAGAAATAAGAAGACAGAACAATCAACCAGGAAGGTGAATTTACTGAGAAACAGTCATTCGTTCTCCCTCCTCCTTTTCTTTTCCTCCTTTTCCAGGTCTCTTTCGGTTCCAATCAAGAGAAGTCTTGAGAGTTCTGAGAATATTTCTTTGAGGGCTTCAAATCACCATACCTACATCCTCTGCCACAACTACACACACAGGAACAAAAATAAACCTCTGCTATCTACTCATGTAGGAGGGATTAATGCAAAATAAACTCCTATGTGGAGACCAACAGGTGAGTTTTCTACCAGTTCTTTATAATGTCCTTCCATTATAGTAAATTGCACACATTATGAGGCAGAAGGGGTTATGTGAGCTTATCCTTGAAGTCAAAAAACTTGCAGTCATTTCAAGTACCTGGCTACAGCCAGGGAAGGTGCCATCCCCCTTGGGGGAGGGCGGTGAATGGGCTCCCACAACCATGCACCTCCTGATGTACAGATTCTGGAGAAACAAAGGGCGGTCACACCACAGTCAGGCTGTTGGGCCACTGGCAACCCGACCAGCCTGGAAGTGTCCCATCAATTGCTGAAAGCAAAACTCTGTCCCCCCTGTGAAGCCAGGCAATTTGGGCCAGAGAGTCAGAGGAGACCGGTAATCAACTCCTCTCTGCTCACCTCCTTGTGGTTACAGCAACCCCAACTCCAAACCCAAATCTGACCCTGGAGTGCCAAACTGGGAGTGGCAGGTGGGCGCTGCCGGTGCTTCAGCGCCCTCTGGAGGTTGTCTGCTGTAATTGCAACTCTCAGCCCTTCCTCCTCCTCCTTCCCTAGTCCTGGGGGCTGCCTTGCCTCCTGCAGCTGCTGCCCTGATTTCATTCTTGTTTTTTATCCAATTGCAATGAAGTGTCTTACAGAGGTTTGTAATCTCTTGAAGAAGGAAGATCTTTTAGTCAATACACCTTAACCGTGAGAAGTTGCTTTCAAGAATGAACCTGAAATACTGTACTTTTCTCCTGATGATTCCAAGGAGACATAGCTCAAGTTTTCTAAATCATAAGAAAAACCAAGGTAAATACAATATTCTGAGCCAAAGATGAAAAAGCCATTTTTAACACCCCCTCCTCATGTCATATGACTGGGATTTAAATCAATCAACTGCCACTGGTTTTTAAATCACATGACCCAACATTAAATCAATCAGCTGCTTCCCTGTAACTCACGTGACTTGGCTTTGAATAGTAAGAAATGCAGAGGTATAAAAATGATGTTCAAACAATAAATGGAAAAACATTTTAGAAAGTTTTTTTCTTTTTGAATGGATGATTCTTTGCATACAGAATAAAGGATTCTCTTGTGGATTTCTTGAACTGTAAACACATAGAATGTCTCCGTTGGCTTGACTGACTTAGTTTTTTGGGTTTTGTTGTTGTTGTTGTTGTTGTTAACATCTTTATTGGAGTATAATTGCTTTACCATGTTGTGTTAGCTTCTGCTGTATAACAAAGTGAATCAGCTATTCGTATACATATATCCTCATATCCCCTCCCTCTTGCATCTCCCTCCCACTCTCCCTATCCCAACCCTCAAGGTGGTCACAAAGCACTGAGCTGATCTCCCTGTGCTATGCTGCTGCTTCCCACTAGCTATCTATTTAACCTTTGGTAGTGTATATATGTCCATGCCACTCTCTCACTTCATCTCAGCTTACCCTTCCCCCTCCCTGTGTCCTAAAGTCCTTTCTCTATATCTGCCTCTTTGTTCCTCTGCAGCGACTCCTGCTAGGGATGGATACTTCCTTTTATGCTCAGAGAAATCCCCTAACTTGAATACGATTTGAGTTTGATCCAGTGAAACCATCAGAACTTCCCACCAGAGATAAATGAGGAGATTCTGGCCTTTATTAGTATGCACGATGAACACGGGTGTCCTGACTGTACTTGCCAACCCTCCTATTTTACCTACCTATTTTTATCCACCTTCCTCCCTGTAAGTACCTTTGACCAACCCTGAGCTCAGACTCCTGACCTATTACAGTGACTTTGTCAGTCTTTCTTTAAGAATGGACAGGTAATAAAATGAATTTAACCTAGAAGCAGCAGCTCAGTAAGGGAAATAAAATCACCAGAAGTTATCTAATCACAGCCACAGCCATCCAGGGCTCTGTCTTATCTCCTAGGTCATAAGAATGGGACCTTCCTAAAGTTGAAGGGCATCCAATCAAATAAGTAAAGGTGTTGCTCACCTCTGGCTCTTGGAGGGATTGCTAGGCAGTCTACCCAGTGAATAATAACTGCAAAACACTGTCATGGTCTTGAAACACCTATGTTCCAGGAAAGCTTTTGGGGGTGCATGGGCAAGGTTTCTTTTTGACATCAAGCAAAAAATAAATCATCAAGCTCTTTGAGCACAGGGGTTCTTAAGAGGGCAGTAGAAGGAAGGAATGGGTAGAAAAGACTATCTCCTCTGAAGTGAAGGTCGTTTTTCCAAAAGAGTAGGATTTAGTCTCAGTTTAAGGAGAACGCTTTTAAATAGCTTGGGCAGCTCCAAACTGCGGTTTAGGGAACGAGTGCTTCAAAAGAACAGTGCTTTAAAAGTCCTGGCAAGGCAGCAAGAGGATGAAGAGTTGGTTTTGCATAGTTTTGAACACAGGAGTAAAGAAGCAGAGGCAACTCTGACTAAAAGGCCCTGAGATCCTATGGCATCAGTGGGTCAGTTGCAGGGGGCAGGGGGTGTGGGGGGCGATATTTCTCTCTCAACGTCACCCAGGGTAGCCACCCCTCCCTACCCCACGCCCCTACTCCCTTCACCCTTCCTCCCTCCACCGTTGGGTCCCCAGGGACAGCACTTCTTAAGCTGGAGCGCTCAGGCACCATCTCTGCAGTCTGGATTCTTCCTGGAGCCTGGCAAGTTCTGGGACAGGAAGCCAGGTCTGCAAGGCCGCTGGGGTGCAGTCGGACCTGGAGGCCTGGAGGGGAACTGGAGCCCTGAAGCACACCCACGTCCTTGAAGCCGAGGGAGGAACACATCCTCCTAACAGTACTTCTCAGGGGTCAGCGTGCTTCCCACCCGATGGTGATCCATACTCACTTGAGGCAGCAAGGACTGCCTCTAACTGGCCCCCTCGATTCCACCTTAAGGGTCCTCGGACATATGTGAGAGTACAGGCCCCGGATCTCTTTAGTCAGCTGAGGCCAGTGCTGCCAGGGTCCCTCCAGTCCCATCCCCCAGCCCCTCCCTCTGGGACTGTATCTAATAGAAGAAAGAGCACAGAGGAATTGGATGAATCAAGGAACCCGGGAGCCTGGGTATGAGTTTGAAGACCGAGAACCTAAGGCGCAATTACATATTATTGGAAACTCTTGTAGGGCATGTGGGGGGAGGTTAGGAGGCTGAGAGGCTGAGTCGACCTGGTGAGTCCAGCCCCAGGACACCACACAGGCATGCCCCCCTCTCCCTGCCATCAGAGAAGGGGTGCCGCACTCCAGCCAGGACTCTGCACTTCCCCCTCTCTGATTCTCCTCCAGAAGGGCAGGTGGCCCCCCTCTGAGGGCAGCGGCAAGACAATGGACCAAGTGCCCCTGCACTAAGGTGCTACTGGAAGCTCTTCCTGAACAACAGTGCTGGCTTAGAGTGAACCCGTGCACCGCCAAAGTTGGTCTCGTCCTGCAGCTGAGGGATGCAGGCTTTAAGTCAGCTGCCTCGGCTTTAAATCAATCAGCCCCCCCTTTAAGTCAGGTGACCCGACTTTAAATCACTGTGTGCCCCTCAAGCCTGCAACTTCAAAAGTTGGGAACTTCACTTTGATGCCGGCACCTAACATAGCTGAATGCACACTGTAGTCACTCCCAAGCCTGGCTTAGAGGCAGGATATAAGGTAAGGGGATGGGCGTGCACACATGGTGATGAGGGTGTACTTCATGTACCAGAACGGTCTAGGCACTCTGGGGTACAGCAAGCAGTGCACGATACAGCAGCTCCCTGGCAAAGCTGGTGATGAACAGGGAGAGCAGGCACACGCAGGCGTGCAGAGGTTCCAGGACGGGAGCTGGGGCACAGCCAGCTGGGAGGGTGTGACAGCGGAGGATCTGAGCCTTCCTGAGAAAGGCAGACACAGAGGATGGATGAGAAACAAAGACCAGATGAAATATGGATTTGAAAAACACACAGTGCTCTTGGAATTGGGGTGGGGCACCCCGGATTTGAGTCTTCTTACTCCCCAGTACCTAGTGCTTTGGCATTTGCCCAATTACTTATAAAATTTACTGATAATATCTTACCCATAGAATACTGCATTTGTAGTGGTATTGCGTGTTAATGTTTCTATAGTGGAATAATCGTTTCTACAAGAAAAATGTACACTATCTGAAATAAATTAAAACCCCTTACTAAAAAGTACTATATCAGACTTCCCTGGTGGTGCAGTGGTTAAGAATCTGCCTGCCAAAGCAGGGGACACCGGCTCCAGCCCTGGTCAGGGAAGATCCCACATGCCGCGGAGCAGCTAAGTCCATGCGCCACAACTACTGAGCCTGCAGGCCACAACTACTGAAGCCCGTGCACCTAGAGCCGGTGCTCCACAACAAGCGCAGCAAGGGAAGCCACTGCAGTGAGAAGCCCACACACCGCAACAAAGAGTAGCCCCCGCTCGCCGCAACTAGAGAAAGCCCGCGCATAGCAACAAAGACCCAACTCAGCCGAAAATAAATTAATTAATTAATTATTTTTAAAAAGTACTATATCCTTCTGTACACCTTCTCTGGGAAGAACAGAGAGATAGGGTGGGAGAGTGAGAAAGACCAATATTTAGTGCACATCTCTCATGCAGGTGCTCTGCTGGCTCAGATAGATTTATCCCCACTTTACAAAGGAGGAAATAAGCTCAGAGAGGTTTAGTAATTTTCCCAAAGCCAAACAGCTATTGAGTGGAAGAACCAAGATCTGAGCCAAGCCTGTTACCTTCAAAGCCTAAATTCTCATAACAAAACTCAATTAATATTTACATTTATCGGGCTTCCCTGGTGGCGCAGTGGTTGAGAGTCCGCCTGCCGATGCAGGGGACACGGGTTCGTGCCCTGGTCCAGGAAGATCCCACATGCCACGGAGCGTCTGGGCCCGTGAGCCATGGCCGCTGAGCCTGCACATCCAGAGCCTGTGCTCCGCAATGGGAGAGGCCACAACAGTGAGAGGCCCGCATACCGCAAAAACAAAACAAAACAAAAAAATATTTACATTTATCGAATTACATTGCAACCTGGGGACTTCTTGGCACAATCCAATAAGAGTAAGAAAGAAAGAAATAGCATTGTTCACACAGTCAACCAAAATTTTTGGAGCAGCTGCTAGATGCCAGGGCCTTTTTTGGCGTTCAGCAGTGATCAAGACAGGAAGAGTCCTGCTTTCATGAACGATGTAGTGGGGAGGAGAGACGGGTGCAACTTGAGTGAGGGATTTCACCTTGCTGGGCCTCTGTTTTCTCATCTGGAAAATGGGACGGGTGTTCCTCATTTTGTGGGATTGTTCAGCCCTCACATTCTCTGATTCCATAAGAAGCATTTGTTTTCCTGTTTCTTCAAAATTCATTCAGGCCGTGAGCCGTGATGAATGTTGTTAGCTGCTCCCCAAATCACTCTATTCCCACCCTTTTCCTGTGATCCGGTCTTTCCCAAAACATGACTCACAATCAATCAAGTCACAGAACCTAAGGGGCACCCAGCAAAAGTATTCCAACCCTGGCTTCTCAGGAGCTCTGTGGTCTACCTGGCCAGGTAAACTTAACTCACCTGGCACAAGGTGGCCATCCCTGGTTTCACATCAACATGATCTCAGGCGCAAGCCTCCTTCTTTTTCCATTTTGTCTTTAAGTTACTTGTTGAAACAACTGAACAAATATGACAAAGATATAAAATCAGGTATCTTCTGCCCCCAGTGCCTACTAATAAATGATTTTCTGCCACTTTAATGATAAAGATAGAACATTTCAACATTCTGCTGCCCTTATTATTTGTCAATTTTGTTGATATTTCTATTGAATACATCTTTCAATATTTTAACAAAGGAACATTTATTTAGGTTGTTCCATACCCAGCCTTTAGTGGTAAAGTTTTTGTTGTTATATTTCTATTATGTTTCCCTTAAAAATCATTATCCTGTTTAAATGGATTAAGTCAATTCTATAGGCATTTATCTTATGATACTGATGAAATTTATACATAGATGGCAGTAGTACAAGTTGATTGGACTTGAGAACCTCTATTAGCACAGTTAAGTATAAATATTATCTATATGTAAACCAAAGTACATGCTGAGTGAGGTTCTCCACTCTTTTTCACTGTCTGCCCCTCAAGCCTGTGAGAAATGGAATATTTCCTGCCATCTCAGCAGACAAAGGATGTCACAATCATCAGCACTTGCAGCCCTCCAGTGTGAGCCGCGGGCCCTGAGGAACTCAGGATATGCAAATACAGAATGCTGGCCCCAGAGAGCTGAGGTGCATATCAAAGGAAGGATTTCAGTGAGCCCAGACTCTGGCATTTTCCCATACGAAGAAAAGCGCTACATTCCTCACGTTGGGAGAGCTGGTTTTCCTTAGTTAACAATCACCTTTTGATGTTCTCCATTACCTGCGCCAGTCCCCTGCCCTGTCCCCTCCCCCCAGTACTTTAGCTCAGGGAGGAAGGAGCGCAGAGGGACTCCGCTGAGTAAGGGGCCTGCGAGCCTCGGGAGGAGTGTTCAGCCGCTTCCCCGCAGTCGGGAGGAGGGGCGCTGACGCTTCCGCCAGAACCTGCGCCTCCCTTGCCCCGTTTCCCCTCAGAACTCTCAGACCGACCCCCTCCCCACGCCCCCCAGGACCCGCGAGCCAGGCCGAGGGCAGGGGCGAGAGGAGGGACCGCTGGGGGGCCGCCCTTTCTGCACAGTAGCGGTGGGTGGCAGCGAACCCCTGCCCCTCAGAAGCTGGTCTTGCGCTGCCGCCCGGGCACCGGACCAGGCGGAAGGTCGGCGCTCACTTACCGGGCCCGCCGTCCCCACGACTGTCGCGGCCTCGGCCGCCGGGGCCCCTCTAGAGCCGGCAGCCTCAGTGAGGCCGCCCTCCCCTCGGGCTCCGGGGCAGTTCCGTCACAGCGGAGGGAAGAGACCCCGAGCCGGGAGTTCCAGCTCTGCGGAAACGCGGGCTCCGTTCTGGGCGCAGAGGGTGGGACTTCTCTGCCCCGAGGCCTTCCGGGAGGGAAGGGGCGCTGGAGGAGGGAGCCGCCAGGAGCGCAGGGCCCAGTCGGGGGTCCTGGGCGGCCCGGCCTGGGGGCCCCGCCCACTGTGACCGCAGCCCAGGCCTTTTTCCTGGAATCCTACGCAAAAAGAAGGATACACGGTCTCCAGTAAATATTCACAAATGATTGTTGCTGCTGTGCTTACTATCCTATTAAAGGTGTAAAATCCATAAAACACTTTAAGTTCAAAATTAAATATGAATTTTTACCTTTCTAATTATGTCTCTGCTATTCACAATTGTCGTTAATGAATCAGAGACTGTGGCATCATTAGTTAAAAATGAGCTTGTGCCGGGCGCGGTGGCGCGCGCCTGTAGTCCCAGCTACTCAGGAGGCTGAGGCAGGAGGATCGCTTGAGCCCAGGAGTTCTGGGCTGTAGTGCGCTATGCCGATCGGGTGTCCGCACTAAGTTCGGCATCAATATGGTGACCTCCCGGGAGCGGGGGACCACAAGGTTGCCTAAGGACGGGTGAACCGGCCCAGGTCGGAAACGGAGCAGGTCAAAACTCCCGTGCTGATCAGTAGTGGGATCGCGCCTGTGAATAGCCACTGCACTCCAGCCTGGGCAACATAGCGAGACCCCGTCTCTTAAAAGTAAAAAATTTAAAAAAAAAAAATGAGCTTCTTAAACATATAGAACTCAGGCCTACTGGACCTACTGAATCACAATCTGCACTTTTACAATCTCCGCAGTGTACTTGTGTACCCATGAATAGTTGAAAGGTACATTTCTACCTGGACATGTCTTTTCTGTCTGAGAAATACACACATTTTATCCAGTTTGATATAAATAAAACACTCAAAAATGCATATGCCTGTGTTGAAACCATCATTTTATCATTTCTTTTCCAGATAAGTATAGTCTCTATACTGGTTTTGTGGATCACATGCCATACTCTTTTCTTGTAGTTAGAAATAAGGTAGAGAAAGTTACTTTGTAAAATGTATATATATATATATATATATTAGTGGATACTTGAAGACACTTCTAAATTAAAACCAGTTCTCTTAATTTGCTGTTTTCTTCTTGGGTCACATTATGAACTCTTCCCGTGGCCACATGGCATGTGTACTTTTAATTTCAGGGACTGCTGACATCCCAGGATATGGTCATAGACTTCTCTCAAGAGGAGTGAGAATGCCTGGACCAAGATCAGTGGGAATTGTACAGGGATGTGATGTTAGAGAAGTATAAGAACCAGCTCTCCTTGGGTGAGGATACCTTCCTTCCAGAATTCCTTATCCAACCACAGCGTTTAGAGTCCTTCATTTGTAGAATGTCTCCTGGAATCTTCTGCTTCCTACAATAGGGTTTCAGATTGCAACGTTTCAGGAAAGATTGGGAGTTTGTGGGTATAATTTATCTTATTCTTTTAAAATTGCAGCCTCCCTTTTAATATATTTTTTAACTGCTTGGGATGTGTCTATATGAACCGTGTACTATATGCTTCTGTTATAGTCCTTACAATATTTTATTGTCTTATTTTCTGTAACAATTTTTCATGGATTCTTTGGGCTTAAGGTATATTAAAAGGGAGACTGCAATTCTGGGACTTCCCTGGTGATGCAATGGTTAAGAATTCGCCTGCCACTGCAGGGGACACGGGTTCGATCCCCGGTCCGGGAAGATCCCACGTGCCACGGAGCAACTAAGCCAGTGGGCCACAACTACTGAGCCTGCACACCACAGCTACTGAAGCCAGTGTGCCTTGAGCCCGTGCGCCATTCATTTTTTGGAGAATAAAACCACCTCTGAGTGATTAAAATTTAGACCAGCTAGTCAAAATGCTTTATCACCTGTTGTAAAACACTGATCAACGGAACAAGTTTTACTAGGGATAACAGTGTAATTGTATTCTGGAGTTCATACCGGCAATATGGTTTATGACCTTGATGCTGGATCACGACATGTCCATGGTATAACGGCTATTAATTGTCTGTTTGTTCATGATTAAAGTCTCATGTGATCTGAGTTCAGACTGGAGTCATCCTGGTTGGTTTCTGTCTATTGCAGATTTCTTTTTCCCATTGCCCCATTGCCCAATTACAAATTTCCCATTGCCGCCTTTCCTTTCTTACCATTTAGACCTAAACTGTTTCTCATTTCTCAAAGTAACATCTTCACGTCCATCATTTCCCATTGTGTTTTCCCTACAATTTCAGTAAAATCAATTCTCTGCCATTATTTATCCTGGGGAAAAAATACATCTTCCTGATGGTGACCAATATTATAGCAAAAAAGTCATGTCATTTTTTATATCACATTTTTTTTTTTTTTTTTTTTGCGGTACGCGGGCCTCTCACTGCTGTGGCCTCTCCCACTGCAGAGCGCAGGCTCAGTGGCCATGGCTCATGGGCCCAGCCGCTGCGCGCCGTGGGATCCTCCCGGACCAGGGCACGAACCCGCGTCCCCTGCATCGGCAGGCGGACTCCCAACCACTGTGCCACCAGGGAAGCCCCACACAGTAGGTTCTTATTAGTTATCTATTTTATACATATTAGTGTATATATGTCAATCCCAATCTCCCAATTCTTCCCACCACCACCACCCCCACCACATTCCCCCCTTGGTGTCCATACGTTTGTTCTCTACATCTGTGTCTTTATTTCTGCCCTGCAAACTGGTTCATCTATACCATTTTTCTAGGTTCCACATATATGCGTTAATATACGATATTTGTTTTTCTCTTTCTGACTTACTTCACTCTGTATGGCAGTCTCTAGATCCATCCACGTCTCTACAAATGACCCACTTTCATTCCTTTTTATGGCTAATATTCCATTGTATATCTGTACCACATCTTCTTTATCCATTCGTCTGCCGATGGGCATTTAGGTTGCTTCCATGACCTGGCTGTTGTAAACAGTGCTGCAGTGAACATTGGGGTGCATGTGTCTTTTTGAATTATGGTTTTCTCTCCGTATATGCCCTGTAGTGGGATTGCTGGTTCATGTGGTAATTCTGTTTTTAGTTTTTTAAGGAACCTCTATGTAAGGTCGGATCTTAACAAACGGCACCACGAAACAGAGGAAAGCTTCAAGTGAGCTTTATTAGGGAGCGCTCCCGGGCGAGGTTCACTGGTCCGAGAGAAAGGGGCCAGAGAAGTCGCACCCGGGCGAGGGTTGGGCAAGATTTTATAGGGGAAGAAGGGAAAGGGGTGTGGCGAATCTGGGAGGGCGCAGGGTATTCCTTATTTGGTGGTCTTTTCGGGTATCCTGGGGGACTGTTAGTCCCGCCCCTCGAAAGGCGGGAAGGCTGGGCTGGGTTCAAAGTCCCCAGGTCAGTTCCTGGAACTGGGTGGTCCGGAATGTCTCCAGGGCAGTTTCTGGAACTGGGTGGTCCGGCGAGTTTCGGTCTGATGCAACCTGTGAATCTGATTGTGTTCCCCTGCCTCGGGCCAGTTGGCCTTACACTCTATACTGTTCTCCATAGTGATTGTATCAATTTACATTCCCACCAACAGTGCAAGAGGGTTCCCTTTAGTATTTTTTTTAAGCCTTGTACCATGGGCATATAAGTAATTCTATTTATATGAAGAACACATAAATAATTCCATTTATGTGTAGTTCTAGAGCAGGCAAAACTAAGCTATGGGGGAAAAATCAGAATATCATTTAACTTTGGAAGTGGGGGTGGGCAGTGATTGGAAAGGAACGTCATGGAACTTTCAGAGACCTTTAGTGATGTCACACTTAAGATTGTGTATTTCATCTGGGATTTCCCTGGTGGCCCAGTGGTTAAGACTCTACACTTCTGCAGCACAGATTTGATCCCTGGTCACGGAACTAAGATCCCACATGCAGTGAAGCGTGGCCTAAGTAAGTAAATAAATAAGCTTGTATACTTCATCATATGTAAATTTTACCAGAAAAAGAAACTGTAAACAAACATTCTAGCTAATTATATGCATAGGCATATGCTAAAGAGTAAGTGTAATAAAATATTAATTATAGAATCTAGTTGATAAGTATTTGGATGCTCAATGCACAATTCTTTCAATTTTTCTTTTGAAGATTTTCATGTTAGAAAAATACAGGGCTTCCCTGGTGGCGCAGTGGTTGGGAGTCCGCCTGCCGATGCAGGGGACACGGGTTCGTGCCCCGGTCCGGGAGGATCCCACATGCCGCGGAGCGGCTGGGCGCGTGAGCCATGGCCGCTGAGCCTGCGCGTCTGGAGCCTGTGCTCTGCGGCGGGAGAGGCCACAGCGGCGAGAGGCCCGCGTACCGCAAAAAAAAAAAAAAAGAAAAATACAGATGGATCAAGAAGCTCAATCTAATAATTGAGAGAAGTTAAAATGAGGACAAAGAATGCAAATGTACAAATATGGAAAGCTTAAGTCGTAAAATTAAACTCAGGATATCAATGTGGCTTTCCTTCTTCCAGCTCTTTTCTTTTCAAGAAATGTAATAAAAATGTGTGAAAATGTAACTAAAACCAAGTGACTCTTCAGTAGCAACATGATTGATTTTTAAAGTATTAAGTTGATTTGATAGTTTTATATGACATTTGTCATGACAATAATGAAAAAACAGAGGAAGTAGAGTGAAAGCAAGATCCCAAGATGTGTAATAAAGTTGGTCAAAGGGTAGACATTTTTTCCCACTGAATATATTTGACATATAACATTATGTAAATTTAAGGGATATAGCATGTGTATTTGATACATTTATATGTTGTATATGGTTGCCATTTTAAGGAATTTTAGCACTTCTATCACATGTAAGTTAGCATTTCTTTTTTGTGGTGGGAATAATTAAGTTCTAGGCTCTTAGCAAGTTTGATGATTATAAAACAATACCCTGTAGTTTTTTAAAATAATGCTTGCCCACTCTACCAAGTGGCAGCTTAGCCTTTCTCCCCTTTCCCTTTCTCTCCACCCAGGTTATGCCTGGCTCTGCCCTGAGAACTCAGCCCCAGGGTCTCTCCACTAAATGTTAGAAACTCCCCAACTTCACTCTTCCTCAGCTGGAGTTCCTTCTTCTAGGAAGCCTGATGTCGTCCTTCAGGCAGATTTCATGAGCAGCTTTTCTTTCATTAAACCCCTTTTCTCACTTGTCAAATAAAAAACAAATCTGGACTGAGTAAGGAGAGACTTTATTTGAAAGGATTATTGCAAGGGGTGGAGAGGGAGTGTGGAAGGAGGTACTATTACAGTAAAGAAAGCTCTGCCCATAAATTCTGGAAGCTTCTCTAGGGTTAGGCAAAAAGGGTCTTTGTTTTACAATGAGGAAGAAATAAGCCTGGAAAAAAGCAGTGTGGGGAAGCAGAGTGAAAAGGTGGCTTGGTTGGATAATACATCAAAGAATATTTACCTTGAGGCCCATGTATACTCAAGACAGGCTGTATGCTGGATGAGGCTGAGGATGGGTCAAAGTTCATGTGTGTGGAAGAAGAAGAGAAGCTTAACGTTTAATAGTCATTGCGCCAAGCTCACTAATCATTTCTGAGGCAAAGAATGGGAATTTGGACCGTCTGTGTTTGTCCTTGATGTAGGTAAACACAGGGGTGAATCCATGAATCTTATCTAAATCATATGAGGAAGTATGGTTCTCTGCAGTAAGCCATTTCCTAGACACAAGGTAGGGGGTTTCTTTAACCACTGCTCTTTTCTGGTATCACAGGGATCCAGTAAAGTTCAACAATGTCACACTTTGTAATTATACATTCATTAGTATGACTATCTGACTTTTGTATGTCTCACCCTTGAAATTATGTTACAGGAAAACATGGGCCGAGTCTATTTTTGCTACACACCATTATAACCTCAGAGCTGGGCATTCTGAATACTAACTAGTAGTCATAGTATAAAAAGGAAAGAATGAACAAATGGTTTCAGAATAGTCAGTAGAAATTTTACTTCTTTTTTTCACATACATTAAATGAAGGATTTATAGAGCTGTCTTCCTATTCTGAAATATTTTAGTTTTGTGAAAACAGGTTGTTTACACAAACACATAGTATATGGATGGAATTGATTTAACAAAACTTTTAACTGTTGAGGGCAAAATGGCATTTCATTGGGTATTTTATCTTGGGCATTTGAAGTTTTGTTGAAGTATAATTCATATAGTAAACGATTGCAAAAATAGAGATTTTAATTTGTGAAAAGTGTAACATTTTAGTTTAATTACCTTTCTTCTCCATCTTCCTGAGAAACAGAATAACCACTATCATCAATCTTGTGAGTACACCTGCACAATGTCTGACGACTCTCATGATGCTTTTTCTTCCCTTAGAATCTCACCTCACTTCCATCCATTCTCCTTTTAAGAAATTAGCCAATCCACAAGCACACTCTGCTTCTGATGTCCTGCCTGAGCAACTCCATAGCTCAATGCAATAAGCAATACAAACTTGCTCTCCTTCTCCTAATGAGATGCCATTTGGAATTGTCAGTATAAGGTGTTCTTCCTTGAGGAAGTAAGTCATTAAAACTTGATTTGTTTTTATAATTACAGGTTACTTTATTCAAGAGGGCTTTTCCACACTTTATTATGATGAAACTGGACCTCCTTTAAGAAAAGGAAGTATTTGAAGAAACTATCATGTAAGTAAGCAGTCCTTCCAAAGCATACCTCTCTTGAGGGTAAGGCCAGGTGGGAATTCTCTTTTAGTAAAATAGGGTCAGAGTTATATGCAAAATGGGAATCTCATATCTAACGTAGACCAACTGAGGGTTTCAACAGGAAAATAATTCTCAAAGTCCAAGATATGTTTACTATTACAGGTACTTGAGAAAAAAAATAATGGCAACTTGGGAGTCTAAGGAACCAAGGGTCATTTCGCCCCCTTCCAAGGTAACTTGAACTTAAGCAGAAGAAGCAGAAGAAACTTAAACACCAGAACTTTAGAAGGAGAACTTTAAAACGCAGAAGGGAACCTGAAACTCAGTAATTTTAGTGGGGGAGTGAAGTAGTATTTCCGGAAATAGTTGATTTAAAAGAAAAAGGGCTGTGAGAAGTGGGTGGTCTGTGAGCTCCTCAAGAGCTTAAAGCAGTGCTTCTCAGTGTAATGTGCAAATAAATCACCTAGAGATCTTGTTAAAATGCAGGTTTTTATCCATTAGGTCTTGAGTAGTGCCTGAGATTTTGCATTTGAAACAGGCTTTCAAGTGATGCTCATACTATTTGTCCTTGGTCCACACTTTGAGTAGCCAAGTCCCTGTGGAATGTCACAAGGCACACCCCAAAGACAGAGATGTTCAGCAGTAACAAGGAAATGGTACCAGGAAGTGTAGCCCCTGATCATCAACTGAATGGCTAAGCTCCACCTGGATTTATAAAAGGAATCCTTTGTAAGGATCTTTGCAAGTTTTCTTCAGTTAGACGGAGATTTGTATAGTACCAGCATGTGTCAAGCAGGCATGTTTAAGGATTTCTTCCGTGTGAATATTAAAATTTAAATTTCTTTTTTATTCTTTAACCCTCAAGGTGGTTTTTATATTGTCAATGAAAAAAAATAAATCAATAGTTGATTGAAGAAAGAAATGGAAAATTTTATTCAAGCCAGTTTGACGATTTTAACCTGAGAGACAGTCTTCAGAAAACTCTGATTGTCTTTCATTATGTTTATGGCTTCCTTTGCTGTGCAAAAGGTTTTAAGTTTAATTAAGTCTGATTTATTTTTGCTTTTGTTTCCATTACTCTAGGAGACAGATGCAAAAAAAATATTGTTGTGATTTATGGCAAAGAGTGTCTGTCTATGTTTTCCTCTAGGAGTTTTATAGTATCCAGTCTAACATTTAGGTTTTTAATCCATGTTGAATTTACTTTTGTATATGGCATTAAGGAATGTTCTAAATTCATTTTTTTACATGTAGCTGTCCAGTTTTCCCAGCACTACTTATTGAAGAGACTGTCTTTTCTCCATTGTATATTCTTGCCTCCTTTGTCATAGATAAATTGACCATAAATGTGTGGGTTTATTTCTGGACTTTCTATCCTGTTCCATTGATCTATGTGTCTGTTTTTTGTGCCAGTACCATACTGTATTGATTACTGTAGCTTTGTAGTATAGTCTTAAGTCAGGGAGCCTGATTCCTCCAGCTCTGTTCTTCTTTCTCAAGATTGTTTTGGCTATTCAGGATCGTCTATGTTTCCATACAAATTTTAAAATCATTTGTTCTAGTTCTGTGAAAAATGCTATTGGTAATTTGATAGGAATTGCATTGAATCTGAAGACTGTCTTGGATAGTATTTTCATTTTAACAATGTTGATTCTTCCTATCTAAGAACATGGTATATATATCTTTCCATCTGTTTGCGTGGGCTTCAATTTCTTTCATCAGCACCTTACAGTTTTCGGAGTACAGGTCTTTTGCCTTGTTAGGTAGGTTTATTCATAGCTATTTTATTCTTTTGATGCAGTGGTAAATGGGATTGTTTTCTTAAGTTTTCTTTCTGATATTTTGTTGTTAGTGTACAGAAATAAACTTAAAAGCTTTGCATAACAAAGGAAACCATAAACAAAATGAAAAGACAACCTACAGAATGGGAGAAAATACTTGTAAATGATACAACCAACAAGGGCTTAATTTCCAAAATATATGAACAACTTATACAGTTCAATATCAAAAAAACTAAACAAACCAATCAAAAAGTGGGCAGAAGACCTAAATAGACATTTCTCTGAAGAAGACATACAAATGGCCAACAGGCACATGCACAGATCCTCAGCATCATTGATTACTAGGGAAATGCAAATGAAAACTGCAATGAGATACCACCTCAAACCGGTCAGAATAGCTGTCATCAAAAAGTCTACAAATAATAAATGGTGGAAAATGTGTGGAGTAAAGGGAACCCTCCTACACTGTTGGTGGGAATGTAAATTGTTGCAGCCATATGGAGAACAGTACGGAGGTTCCTTAAAAAACTAAAAATAGAGTTACCATATGACCCAGCAATCCCACTGCTGGGCATATATCTGGAGAAAATGATAATTCAAAAAGATACATACACCTTAATGTACATAGAAGCACTATTTACAATAACCAACACTTGGAAGCAATGCAAATGTCCATCAACAGAGGACTGAATAAAGAAGATATGGTACTTATATGCAATGGAATATTACTTAGCCATAAAAAAGAATGAAATAATGTCATTTGCAGCAACATGGATGGACCTAGAGATTATGATACTAACTGAGGTAAGTCAGACAGAGAAAGACAAATATCATGATATCACTTATATGTGGAATCTAAAAAAAACATACAAATGAACTTATTTACAAAACAGAAATAGACTCACAGACATAGAAAAACTTATGGTTACCAAAGGAAAAAGGGTGGGAGGGATAAATTCAGAATTTGGGATTAACAGATAGACACTAATATATATCAAATAAATAAACAAGGGCTTACTGTATAGCACAAGGAACTTTATTCAATATCTTGTAATAAACTATAATGGAAAAGGATCTGAAAAAGAATATATATATATATATATATAAACATAACTGAATCACTTTCTGTACACCTGAATCATTGTAAGTCAACTATACTTCAGTAAAAAAAAAAAAGAAAACTTAAAAAAAAGAAAGCTCTGAGCTCAAACACAGTTATTATACACAGTTTTTGAGACAAAGGGTAATATGTCAAATGACATATTGACAGTTTACACAATCCAGAGCTGCATATGCAAAGGCAGTAGTGGGTCATCTTGACCCTTTACAAGATGAAGAAGGAATGTTATCTCCTAAGGAGGTCTGGTTAAGAAAGATGCATAATACACACCAAAGAGGAGGGGGTAGGAAAAAAAAAAAAGAGGGGGAAGGCCCAAAGGGGCAGAGAAAATTTTGTTTAAATTTTTCTTGTCTTGCTATAAAATATGAATTTTATTTCATTGATATAAAAATATGGTCCTGGTTACAAATTTAACTTTAGTGATAAAAAAAAGAGTTTCTGTTTATTGAGTCAGGACTTTGTCAATCTTTGAATTGAGCCTTGTCAATCTTTTCCGGTGCCTGCTCGTTAATCCCCATAGAGGCTTGAGGCTAAAGTTGTGACTAACTAAGTACTTAACACTGAATGATGAAGAAGTGAAAGACATCTTTTTCCCCTGAAGCAGAATGTAAATTCATGCCTAATGGAAATCATGGCTTTCAATCTCTAAGTACATTAGTGAATTCGTATATCATCTCTAGCATGTCAATATTTGAACGACTTTAGGAAGTATTTCTCACAATAACCAGTCTATTTATCAGAAACATATTTAATTTTTTTCCCTGGAATTTTTAATGCTTTTAATTTAAATTTTTTGTTTTATAATACAGTTTTATGTATTTTGTAAAAAGCCGTTTACACGTAGTGCATCCCTTTAACTGTATAGTAATTTTCAGTGGAGGTTGTTTAGAGCATGCAATTGAAATCAAGACTCAACCATAATCAATAAAAATACACGTACCAGGGCTTCCCTGGTGGCGCAGTGGTTGAGAGTCTGCCTGCCGATGCAGGGCTCACGGATTCATGCCCCGGTCCAGGAAGATCCCACATGCCGTGGAGCGGCTAGGCCTGTGAGCCATGGCCACTGAGCCTGTGCGTCTGGAGCCTGTGCTCCACAACGGGAGAGGCCACAACGGCGAGAGGCCTGCATACCGCAAAAAGAAAACAACAAAAAAAAACATGTACCAGTTCAGCTGTCCCTAAACTCAAAGCTAAAGCATGCGTGTATCCTGAACAAAATAAGAAAGATCTATTTAATGAACACTCCATCTCCCATGGCTGGAGCAGATGGATCACTTTAAATTGAGTCACAGTTGATAACCATTTCTCCAAGATTTACATTTCATACCCAGTATTCCTGTAGAACTCTTATGCTGTTCAGTATATAGTTACTTGATAGGAAAATTTTCTAGAGACCATGTAGAAAATGAATTCATTATTTTAAATAATTTAAAAAAATATCATTTGCTTCCCAGTTAATGGTTCTGGAGGAGCATGTATAGTGAGATAATTGTTATTAATTACTTGACCTTATGATTTTCAATCATTCTCTCTATGGAGTTGGGTATTTTGGATTTTTTCACTTAAAGTTAAAATGTGAGTATTTTTCTATTATTAACTGCACTTTGAAAACATCTGATAATGTTTGTATGGTTTGTCATTATGTGGATGCTTTTACATTCAGTTTGGACATTTTTTCCTTATTTTTTCCCTAATTTTTCACTAATTTTAGCAATAAATTTTGTCTGCTTGACCCTATGGTTTCTTCAAAAGACATTTATGTATTGCTGTATTTTTCTACTATATTGCTTAGAGATATTTTTAAAAACATTTTTTCACTTAAGGATCTTATAAAGCACTGAAATTTCCTATTTTTAACCTTTTTTTTAGAGTTATTAACTGTGTCTTTTAGCAATCTAGAGGCTTCTTATTCTATCCATGTACATATTTTAGAAGGGAGAAAAGCTAACTTTATTACTGTGCCCTTTTTCTGTTTTAAGGACAGACTACATCTGCTGTATTTCAAAAGATATATGGAACTTTCCAATTGTATTCTAATTACACTTTTTAATGATGTTTAATGTTGTCATATACAGTGAGCCATAAAATGCTATATATATGCCGAGGATGCAGATGTTAATGACTGCTTCAAAAGACTATAGCTTAGGGAATGTGCAGCATTGCAGACAGGAATATTTTTTTTCCTATCTCTGGAGGGATTTTCAATGTAGCAGTACTTAGAGAAACTGCGTCTATGATTCTGCTGAGTTTACCTCAAAGACATTTTCTGTTTTTTCCTTTATTTGCTAAGCAGCCTTCAAGCAACAAACTTACATGGGAAAACCATAGTGTACTGACTTAATTAAAACTGCACACCCGGGGCTTCCCTGGTGGCGCAGTGGTTGAGAGTCTGCCTGCTGATGCAGGGGACACGGGTTCGTGCCCCGGTCCAGGAAGGTCCCACATGCCGTGGAGCAGCTAGGCCCGTGAGCCATGGCTGCTGAGCCTGCGCATCCGGAGCCTGTGCTCCGCAATGGGAGAGGCCACAACAGTGAGAGGCCCGCATACTGCAAAAAAAGAAAGAAAAAAAAAAAACTTCACGCCCAAAATGCATTGGGATTGAATTTCAATATTTAATCGAAACACAGCTTTTAAATGAAAATAACAAAGGAGGGATTTGAGACTAAGTTACTGCATGACTAAGAGACACTTTGATTTAACCATGACAGGTACACTGATGGGTCACTGTCTAGGGCACTCTTCTGACCTATGGATCACTAAATTTGTCTTGCTAATGAATAGCCCCTCCTATGTATTTTGCAGGCACTAAAGCTCAAGTCAGCCAACATTAAAATCATCATCCCATCATTCTCCTGTACTTTTTCTTGTGGTGAATGACACTGACATCCCTCTAGTTATGAAAGCTTGAAGCCCTAATGTCTCCTACTCCGTCCCTCTCCTTAATAATCAGTGTCTTTTATGAAGACACCTTGGCACACAGCTCTGCCTACACAGGGACAATGCTAATTGACTGGCTTCATCAGAGTTTCTTTTTCTACAATTTGAGCAAGGAATTTAGAAGAACACAAGAGCAGTGGAGTCAAATCAATTCTAGCACACTCTTGTAGAAATCAATGAACTCTTGCTCTAGAGAGGGCAGCAAGGTCATGTGAAAGCCAGAGTGGCATTGAATTCAGAATGGTGTTGCATCCAATGAGTTGTGTCTGCAGCAATTCTTGTGTCTTCCCTGAAAGTTGAGCGTGTAGCTTTTGCTAGGTCCCAGTGAGATTTAGCCACAAAATACAATTCCTGTTTTTAATATTGTCAAATTACTTGAGGAAGCCTGAGCAAGCCTTTTCTGCTAACAACCAATGCATAGATGATCCTAAACCATAAATGTTAAAAGGGTATTGTTCAGGCACTGTATCAAATGGGCATTAATGGTGATAAGCATAGTTGGATTGAGTCCTGGCTCTGCCACTTACCAGCTGTGTGACCTTAGACAGATCATTTAACCTCTCTGTACTTCAGTTTCTTTATGTGTAAAATGATGATAATAGGACTTACCTCATGAGAATTTTCTGATTATATGACTGGAATTTCTTCTCTCTAATGGGCATTTTGTGTTTTTCTTTTGATTTATAGGAATTTTAAAAGTATTATGGGATAAATTTGATAATAAAATTAATAAGTATTATGGGGCTTCCCTGGTGGCACAGTGGTTAAGAATCCTCCTGCCAGTGCAGGGAGACACGGGTTTGAGCCCTGGTCAGGGAAAATCCCACATGCCACGGAGCAACTAAGCCTGTGCGCCACAACTACTGAGCCTGCACTCTAGAGCCGGCGAGCCACAACTACTGACCCCGCGTGCCACACTACTGAAACCCGCTCGCCTAGGGCATGTGCTCTGCAAGAGAAGCCACCGCAGTGAGAAGCCTGAGCACTGCAACGAAGAGTAGCCCCCGCTCGCCGCAACTAGGGAAAGCCTGCGCGCAGCAACGAAGACCCAACACAGCCAAAAATAAATAAAATAAATAAATTTATTTTAAAAATAAATAAATGAAATGTATTATGAATAGTAATTTTTATATGCATTGTGTATATTTTGAGAGATATGTGTGTTCTAACGTCCTTTTACTTCTGGCCTTGTCTATAGATAAGAATTATTCGATCACTTGACAGACTATTACAATGTTGATCCAGGAAGTTGTTATGTACCACTGCAATCACCTTAAAGACTGTTTCCATTCACTTCCTAAATTCCATGATTTATTTTTCTAAATGTAGATCTCAAAGGAAATAGGTACTTGCAGGAAGACCACACCCAAAACAATGCACGATATGAAAAAGGAGCTATTTTGTATCATTTTCCCAAAGATTATATTTTTTTCTTCTACGCTAAAGCAATAATAAACTAACATCAGTTTGGTGCAATAAGGGCTAAAGTTTATTTTCCACTTTCACTTAAAAGGGGAACTGTCATTCTTCTTTGATCAGGTCATTCATGACCTTGAAACTCATTGCTAAAAATAAATTTCAGTGTTTAATTCACTTGTGTGCTGAGGTCAGCATGTAATGGCTTTCACAAGCATTGACGTTTTAGGAATTTATAAGCCAGTTGACATGACGTTGGTGACTTGAAATTGTAAATGGTAGTTCTTACATCAAGAATATCAGCAAATGCTACAAATTAGGGTTGGGTTTTTTGTGTTTGCTTTCTTTTTTCAGAGAGTTGGCTTTTAAGCGTTTGCCAGCACACCACTGATACCATTTTTCCAACATCCTGTGTTTTTCCCATTTGAAACCGAATGACTCTTTCAAATCCACTCAAACATTTGGCTGTAATACTCATTCCACAGTAAATGTAAGTAGATTTATGATAGAAGCCTGGTATCTTCTGTCCTTGGTAGAAAGCAAGAACATAAATCCATTCTGCTCAGAATATGGTCAGAGTAAAGACTTGCTCTGTCTTTCTTATCCCATCTGTCATCATAGGTAAAATTTCAGCTAAACCTTCTGAGAAATCTGAATAGAATATTTACAAAGTCTTATAATTCAGGTTGTACTCAGCAGTTTCAGTTACAGAAAAAGTAGATTTTCATCCAAGAAAAAACCAAGAATGTTCTCTAAATGAATATGCATAGAAATCAGAGAAAACTTTTTTACTTATCTTGGTAAATAAGCAATTCAGAAAACATTAGCTTCTAATCTCATTCAAACTGCCTTTGAGAGAATTATTAGGTCATCTTATTCTGGTGGTAATATTTGGGGCTCATAGAAAAACCTAGACTTGTTTCCCTTTATTTTTTGTTTGATAAGGAGAATTCTCATTAACAAAAACTAAGCATAATGGATAAATGTAATTCATACAACTTACCAGGATTCCCTACTTACCTGTGGAATCCTCAAAATTACCCTTCCCAAATGTAGAGCAACAGGTAGATTTGTTATTCCCTTTTAGAATTTCTTTTAGAGTATCTGAGCTAGTAGTATTTAGAACAACACTATCAACCAAAAAGCAGAAATTCTGGTTAACAAATAGCTTGATAAAAAGTTTTATCCATATAACGTAAGGTAAAACATCTCTGTATGAGTTGGTTGAAAGAAAAAAGTTATATTAGTCTAATTTATGTGTATTTGTTTAATAATCACAATGTATAATGCATTTTACTAAGTGTTATTGGAAGTAGTAAGACATGACCACAGACATCCACAGAGAAGCTTATAATTATTTTCATGCTGAAATGATGCAAAGCCAGCAAGTACATCTTAGGCAATTAACCCAAAGACATATATTGCGCTCCCATTTTTCTTTACCTGTTTTTTCCTTTATTGAGGTATAATTCACATACAGTAAAATCTACCTGTTTTAAGTATACAGATTGATGAGTTTTGGGCAAATATATATTGTCAGGTAATCACCATCACAATCAAGATATAGAATATTTCCATCGCCATAAAAAGTTCCCTTTTGCCCTTTAGAAGTTAATTCTTTGATTTCTAGTCCAAATGATCACTTGCTTTCTAGCATAGATTAATTTGCCTTTTCTAAACTTTCAAATAAATGAAATCATACAGTGTGTATACACTGGATCTGGCTTCTTTTGTATCTGGCTTCTTTCACTCAGCATAATAATTTTACATTATCTTATTGTTACATACAAAAACAGGAGTTCATTGAATTCACCTATTGATGGGCATTTAGTTGTTTGCAGTTTGGGGTTATTTTGAATACAAGTGTGCAATTCTTTGGTAAGACGTGCTTTCATCTCTCTTGGGAAAGTAGTTAGGAATTAAATTGCTCAGTTACATATTAAGTGTATGTTTAACTTTATAAGAAACTGCAGAACCATCTTCCAGAGTGGCTGTGCAATTTTGTACTCCCACAAGCAATATATGAGATTTCTGATTACCCCATATTCTCACCCAACATTTGGTGTTGTCCAATTTTTAAACTTTTTGATATTCTAGTGGGTCTGTAGTAATATTTCTTTTTAGTTTTAATTTGCATTTCCCTAATGACTAACGATACTAATCATCTTTTCTTGTACTGATTGTTTGTCTTCTCTTTTGACCCCTAGTTTTTCTTCTACATGTCTATATCACATGCTAGTATTTAGGCCTCTTTCGTATGTAAGCAAAAGAAACTCACTGGATGGTTTTGACCAAAAAGGCACTTTACTCACAAGATACCAGAGAAACTAAAGAAAAGTTGTACAGCCAATCCTTGGGTGAAGAAGAAACAGGAGCAAGTATCCTTTAGTATGAATGTAAATATAAATAGATCCGTTTCTTACAGAGTTGACATTTAAATGTCTCACTTCCAAAGCCTGCATACATCACAATTCCAAATTTTAGATTTCTGGAAGAAACATTGCTTCTATTTGAATTAGGATCTTCTTTAGAAAATTATACTTCTTAAATGCTTTCCCTTTAAATTATGGGTTGGGGGGGGAATGTCACATTTGACACAATTTCCTCTCCTATGTTATAGTTCCTTCTCATTACTCTGATCTTTCCTTACAGAATAGCTTATCCTCATATTCACCTTTATATGGTGATGATAAAGATTCTAAATGCACTGGGCAGAAAAGAGGACGGAAATCTGCCTCACACCCACCTCTTTGATGATGAAGAGAAGCAGACCATCAAATGGATTGTGCCCAGGTGTAACAGGTCGACACGGAAGGCAGAGTGAATGGTGGACCACAGAGCCTGGAGAACTGGGCAGAGAACTTGCTCATGCCAGAGAAAATGGACACTGGACCCCTGGGGCAGAGACCAGTGCTTCACCTGTGGAGGCAAGAGGTGACTGTGGATGCATGAGAATTTGTAGGTAGGTGATTTGGAAGTTGAGAAACTTCATGCCTAAAGATCTTATTTTCTTGGTCAAGAATTCTGACGGTGAGAGGAGAGATGGTGGCACTTGAAGAAATAAGGGAAGAAAATAGCTTCAGTGAGGAATAGCTTTAGAACCAAGGAAAATCTGAACTCATCACGCAAGGTTGGAGAGAGGCTCCAGGAGAGACTGTAGCCCACACATTTGTAATGACTCCTAAATACATACTTTTGTAATATTTTCTCTTAAAGCCCAGCAATCTGGAATAGGGAGAGAACAGCAAGACAATTAAATTATTACTAAGCCTGAACTTTTTAAGGAAGTTGCTGTAAAAGAAAAGGACTAATGTGATGCATCATACTGTTTATTCTGGAAAGAGAAAAAAGTGGAGCCTTGCATGTGAAGATAAATTGACCTCATTGGGGTTTTTTTTTTTTTTTTTTGCGGTACGCGGGCCGCTCACTGTTGTGTCCTCTCCTGTTGCGGAGCACAGGCTCTGGAGGCGCAGACTTAGCGGCCATGGCTCACAGGCCCAGCCGCTCCACGGCATGTGGGATTTTCCCGGACCGGGGCACGAACCCGTGTCCCCTGCATTGGCAGGCGGACTCTCAACCACTACGCCACCGGGGAAGCCCCTGACCTCATTGTTTTTGGTATTTGGTTTTGCTTGTGTGGTGAAGTCCTTCACATTAAGAAAGTAAAAGGATAGACACTTGCTAATATTTCATTATATTTAACACTGGTATTGGTACTTTGCTGACTGTAAACCCCATTTTTTCATGTATTTTGTGATGAAATATGTTATTGGTAATCTTAATGGTAAGGTCATCAATATAATTACCTCTGAAAACCTCTGCTTATCCTGTAAGACTCACTTAGCTTAAAACATCTCCTCTGTATTAAATTTTCTTTAACCCCTCCAGGTCCATATATATTCCTTAATATTTTGTAAAAGTTCTCTGTTAACATAAGCCACATTGGCAATTTTGGGCACGCATATATTTCTATTTCCTCTACTAGTAATTAAGCACTTCCAGGATAGAACCAACATCTTTCTCTCATTCTTGCCTTAATACCTAGTACTTAAAATATTTATTAAGTAGATGAAAATTTTGGAGAATCAAGAGATAAAGTAGTACATCAGCCAATCACAATACATCTTTTAGAGAAATGCTTGATAATGGTAATTACTAATATTTATTGAATGCTTATGATGTGACATTCCCTGCTGCAAGTGCTTTTCTTATTACACCTTACTACAACCCTATGATATGGGGAAACTGAGGGTTAGGTCAAGTAAGATGCGTAAGTCTACTGCTAGCAAACAGTAAAGCTGATATTTGAGGCCAGGAAGTATGACTGCAGCCTGAGTGATTAACCTGATGTCATGTTATATTACATTGGTGATGAATATAAAAGTCAGTCATGGATGCATAACACGCATCTACATAAAATCACAAGTGTATATCTATATATATACAGAACATTGTGAATTATTCCCCTGTTATATTTGCTATTTATTACTAGCATTATGTTCCTTAAAAATGGACTTGCTTTGATATACTAATGAAAACCTGCCTACCCTAATGGTTAATTACATTTTACTAATTTGCAGTGATGGATTGCTTTCTATATTAAATTAACTCTTGTGCTTAAATACTCATTTTCTGATGGCTTTGTAAAGTCCCTGACAACAAAATCAATGCTTTAAAATATAATAAGGCCTTCCTTCACCTGTACTTTCTTACCCTATATGCTGTTCATTCTCTCAATCACTTTTTAATTTATTTAATAAGACTGACTAAAATATTAATTAGGTTTCTAAATATTTATCTAAATGTAAAGAAAACACAGTAATCACTGATCAAAGTCCATTTGTTCTTGCAAAAATATGTAGTTAACTACATATGTGGTTAAAAATAAATGTTTATTCCCGGAAATTTAATGCAAATGCATTGTATAGAAACCATATTGTGGGGATGAACTCCGCTCTTTGGGCCTCTCACTGTTGTGGCCTCTCCCGTTGCAGAGCACAGGCTCCGGACGCGCAGGTTCAGCGGCCATGCCTCACAGGCCCAGCCGCTCCGCGGCATGTGGGATACTCCCGGACCGGGGCACTAACCCGCGTCCCCTGCATCTGCAGGCAGACTCCCAACCATTGCGCCACCAGGGAAGCCCTGAGCTCCTCTCTTAATAGATTCTAACCAGACTTGGCACCCAGTAACCAGTGAGCTGACACTGACTCACACAGTTTGGGTTTAGGTTTGCTTTTATGTAAATTTGATATATTTGGCAACATTTAAAATTAAGGAGAATTCATACAAACTCTGATTTCTGTTTTCCCTTTTAATAATCAGATCTGGCCACTGAGCCCATCTTTTTTCAAGGCAACAATTCGCTCCTCCTGAGCAACGATAACCCCTTTAGATTATGAATATGACCCTATTTCCCTTTGTTCTCCCTAGTTACTTAGTTCACCCTGGCCCAACTCACTTGGCTACATAACCTAGCCCATTCCTGCAGACATTTAATTTTGTCCCCCTTATTCCAAGCTGACATTTTTTCATATAAGCACAAGTAAATACCATTTATAATTTATTATTGTTTATAATTATTAACTATAATTATGTCATTATTCAGTAACTCTTTGTTTTCTACTTCTTAAACTTTCAAATAAATGGCACAGAAGATGCTAAATGAGCTAAGCTATTTTGAGAAACCCTGCAATACCTTTGGATTTTCATACCCGGGTCATAGTGCTTAATGAAAGTGACTGTTCATCCTTGACATGCTAAGAAACATGGAAGAATGCAAAAAATAAATTACGTGGCCTTCAGTTTGACAGCATCGATGTATCTTAAGGTTATGACTTTATACCCTCAATTTCTATTTTCAAGTGCAACAAAGAAAATGAAATCATGCATGAAAACTTCTAGGACAACAATGAAAGCAGTTTTCTTGATCAAAGAAAATTTGGAAATGAGATACAACTGTTAGACAAAAATTTTTGGTCTTGGAAAATAATTTCTATTACAAAAAATATTTTTAGCATACTGAGTTGAAGTCATATTTTTCATTAATATTTTAAACTTCATATAGACTTTATCTAACCCTACCCCCACTTTTAGTTCCCTTGATGGAAGATTGCCCATTTTCTGAGGAAAAAAGTAACCAGTGTTAGTATACAGATTTTAAGAAATATAATGGCCTTTAGGAAAGCTGATGTAGAAGGTGGAAAAAAAAAGGTGACTTAAGACAGATATAATAGTTATGGACCAGCACTAAGGAAAGGTGTGAATAGGGGTGCATCTGTCCTATAATTTTCTTACAACATCACTATGAACTATACAACTCGCCTTTAAAAATATTTTGAAAGCAATGTTGATTACATGTATGAAAGGTAGTTAGATTTCCAGTAAGCAATGAAGAATTATCTTTTGGGACTCTGTCTCTATTCACAGTACCAACCTGACGTTTTAAACTAGCCAATCCATTTATTGGTTAAAAATACACTGTACACATCAATGAACAGGTTATTTCCACCCTTACCATTATAGTGTTGACCATATAGACATTCAAATCTTGCCTTAAATGTTTTCTGGAAGAAAACATGGAATAAATATAAATAAGTAAATGAAAAGAATAAAAGGCCACACTTCCTCAATGGAGTTCTACAAAACCAAACAAAAATGAAAAGAGAATGTAGAACTAGTAATTCCTCAATAGCATACATTTAGGAGTTCATAAATATTTTAAGACATAGTTGTTGAGAGCAGAAAAACTGACCAAGAAACTAAGATATATTTATCCACAAGCTGTTAAATGATCATTTGCTTATATTTTAGCATCTTGTTCTCTCTTTATCTACCTTATATTTAACAAACTCTGATAAAAACCACATACTTTCATTGGAAACACTTTTCTTGAGACTAGCTTAAGCTTTAAAAACACGTATGGGGGGCTTCCCTGGTGGCGCAGTGGTTGAGAGTCAGCCTGCCGATGCAGGGGACACGGGTTCGTGCCCCGGTCTGGGAAGATCCCACATGCCATGGAGCGGCTGGGCCCATGGGCCATGGTTGCTGAGCCTGCGTGTCCGGAGCTTGTCCAGAGCTCCGCAGCGGGAGAGGCCACAAGAGTGAGAGGCCCACGTACGGCAAAAAAAAACCAAAAAAACAAAAAAAAAACACATACGGGGACTTCCATGGTGGTGTGGTGATTAAGAATCCGCCTGCCAGTGCAGGGGACATGGGTTCAATCCCCAGTCTGGGAAGATATCACATGCCTCAGAGCAGCTGAGCCCGTGTGCCACAACTACTGAGCTTGCGCTCTAGAGCCTGCGAGCCACAACTACTGAGCCCACGTGCCCTAGATCCTACATGCCACAACAACCGAGCCAATGTGCCTCAACTACTGAAACCCCATGCTCTAGCGCCTGTGTGCCACAACTACAGAGCCCACATGCTGCAAGTACTGAAGCCCACGCGCCTAGAGCCTATGCTCCACAGCAAGAGAAGCCACCGCAATGAGAAGCCTGCGCACTGCAACAAACAGTAGCCCCCGCTTGCTGCAATTAGAGAAAGCCTGTGCACAGCAATGAAGACCCAACAGTCAAAAATAATAATAAGAATAACATGTATGTGTGTGTCTATATTCATATTCAAAATATTGATTTTTTTTTTCAAAATACAGAACAATATATAAAATGGCCCCAATTCTTACCGTTTTCTTTTTTATTATTGAGTAACAATTGGGGATAAATGACAAAAGTATATATATTTAAAGTATACAATGTGGTGATTTAATATACATATACATTGTGGAATGATTACCAAGGTCAAGATAATGAACACATCCTGCACCTCACATAGTTAACATTTTTTTCTTTTTTGGTGGTGAGAATGCTTAAGATCTACTCTCAGTAACTTTCAAGTACCATATCCTTACCCTCTTGACTCCTATGACAAATAAAGTATTACATGAAGTTAGAAAATTTATATTTTCCAGGAAATTGCAAAATGCTTACCACCAGTTCCTCTCCTCAAAACATCCACTATTAACAGTTTCTTATGATTCCTTTCCCTCATCAAAATATACATTTATTCACATACATGTAGCTAGTTTTAAATTTACTTTCACAAAAATGATCTTATATTATTCTGTATTTTTCGTTTTTCCATTAACATAGATCTTAGAGATCTGTTCGCACTAGCACGTATATCAATATTTTATTATTTATCATTATGGTAGAGTATACCATCATATTCATACATTGTAATGTATTAACCTGTCCCCTTTTTTTTTTTTTTTTTTTTTTAACCTGTCCCCTTTTGATGAACAGCATTTTGGTTGTTTTTAACATTTTGCTCTTATGAAAATTTCTGCACTGAGTATGCTTGTACATAAACTTTGACAGGCTTTTGTAAGGCTATTGATAGATTAAATTTCAAGAAGTGAGCAAAAGGTATAAATATTTTAAATTTTGATAGATGCTGTGAAATTGTCCTCCAGACAGAATGGAGCAACATTTATATTCCTAACAGCAAAATATGAGAGAGGCCATTTATCCACACCCTGGCCAGCACTGGAAAAATCAAAGTATTTTAGTTTTTGACAGTTTAATAGGAGAATAATGTACTTTTTTCATAATTTGCATTTTTCCATTGTTACCACTGTTACTGAGATTGAGCATCATTTACATGCCATTTATTGTCATTTGTATTTTTTTAAAAATGCCTTGCTCTTTTAAGAAATTGGTTCATTTTTTTCTTATTGATTTGCATAAGCTTTTTGTAAATTAAGAAAATTACCATTTTGTTATTTTTCAAGTTGTTATTAATTTTTCAGTTTTGATTTTGAAATGTATTATCATCCAGAAGTTTTGTTGTTAATTTTATAAGATCAATTTTTCAATCTTTTAATTAACAGCTACTCAAAAGCCGTTTTGTATTCCAATATTGTGACTAGCTTCACTCACATTTTCCTCACTTTTATTTATGGCCTCATTTTGTGTGTGTGTGTGTGGTACGCGGGCCTCTCACTGCTGTGGCCTCTCCCGTTGCGGAGCACAGACTCCGGACACGCAGGCTCAGCGGCCATGGCTCACGGGCCTAGCCGCTCCGTGGCATGTGGGATCTTCCCGGACCGGGGCACGAACCCTCATCCCCTGCATCGGCAGGCGGACTCTCAACCACTGCGCCACCAGGGAAGCCCATATGGCCTCATTTTTTAAAATGCTTACTCCTTTGTGCTATTGGAAACTTATCTTGTTTGATTGTTTGTTCCAATTTTCAGTCATTTTTACACCACTTATTGAATGATACATTTTGTATTGTACTTGAAATTTTGATATGCCACAATTACCATCAATCTAATTCTCCTAGGTGTTTAGGTCTATATAAAAAAAAATCTCTTTTCTGCTTCATGGCCCTGACATATTTTTCCCTCTATCATACTACCTTAAGTATTTTCAATAAGAATAGGTACACTTTATTGAGTGACTTTGCCTTGAAACACTTTTATTTGTTTGTTTGTGTGTTTAGTTATTTAATTAATTTTAGGACTATGACTCCCTAGAAGTGAGAGGAGGTGTGGTACACCTGACTTTCCCTGAACGCCTGTATTTGCTATCTCATTGAATTGCTTAATTTATTCCTAACCATCATACTTCTATGCAGGTATTAATTATCCAGTGTTGCAGATGGTAAAAATAAACTTCAGAAAGGTCATGTATCTTGTGCAAAGTCACATAACTAACAAGTGGCAAAGCTGAGATTCAAACTATATATGTCTGACCCTAAAGCCCATGCTTTTTCCACAAACCTACAGTGTTAGATGCACTTGAAAATACTAGAAAATACTGGACAGAGTCAATTGCAGAGCAATTTCTACCAGACAATTTTTTGTTGTTATAAATAAATTTTATGGGAACACAGCCACTGCCATTTGTTTACATAGTATCTGTGAATGCTTCTGTGCTACAAAGACTGAGCTGAGTAGCTTCATATTGCACGAAAAGTCTAAAAATCTGTCCTTTATAGAAAAAGCCTGACAACCCTTGTACTAGTGTATTTTCTCAAAACCACACTATGGTTGCCCTGCATAAACAGATCAACTTTGTTTATGTGAACAAAATGCCAGGTAAGGATTTTCAACATTGATTCAATATTGACTGATTCTTCAACTCCTGTCACCTTGTATAAATGCTTGAGGCTCCATTTATATTAAAACTTGTACTTATTTAATTTTGTCACTATACGATGAAACCCTTTAACTCATTGATGTCATTCAGAAAAGTGAATAAAAGTTCAGAACATAAATTGATCAGTGGAGATATTTATAAGGCCTAGATATGTCATAAAATACCTTGGAGAACACTCTTTTAAGCTTTGCGGTAATATGAAAAATTTTAGAAATATTCAAGGGATACATCAAGAATAAAAAACTGAGTTTAATGTAATAAGGAAATAGTACTGTCTATATACTATGCAAATTTAAGAGGAGGCCAAATAGACATTAATGATACTGATTATTTACTTGAATTCTCATTGCTAAAATACTTGAGCCATTAGCCAATTAACATAAAGTGCAATTTGTGAGATGTGGGAGAGGGAAAATGTCGCTAGAGTATATCCAAAGTGATTTGATTCCAAGAGCCAACTGAGCTCTCAGCAGCTCTGCCTCTTCAGCTCCTTGACTGGCGACCACATCCTGTGGTACTCAAAGCGTCTCCTGCAAATGTCACCTTCCTGCTGAATGACCTCTTCCTTCTGAACTTGTATAAAGCTTGAATTGCGTTTAAATCAATTGTGAATAATTTTTAGAAAAATGAGAACACAAAAATTCAGGGCTTATTTAAATTGATAAGGAGTAAAAATTAATAATATGCTTCTAATCAGGGTAAAAATGACTTCCTATCATTATTTACTTGAAGAATAAAGCTTTTCATATTTCAAGGCAACCTGTATTTTTATCCGTACCCTAGACCAAAGTTCCTCATCCTTGGCACTGTTGACATTTTGGGCCAGATGGTTTTTGGATGTGAGGCTGTTCTGTATATTGCAGGATGTTTTCCAGATTCTCCAGTCTCTACCCACTGGGTGGCAGTAGCAACCCCCGGCCCCCTGCAAATAGTGGCAAAATTAGCCCCGGCTGAGACACTGCCCTAGATAAAGATGTGTGAAAACCTGTATCAGAACCTGTACTTTATCATCTAGTTAGTCATAAAAACCATGGTTTAAATAGGCAGCCTGCTGCTCCTCTTGTGCTCTTTTTCTTGAGAATTATATTTATTTATTCATCTTTTATGGGGAAGCAATGTGAAGACTCAAATGTTTAATCTTCAAATTAAACTATCTTTACCACTAGGCTCTGCCATCTGCTAGCTGTATGGCTTGACAAATTGCTTGACCTCTAGGGGGTTTCAAGTTTCTTCTAACAGGAATAATATAAAGTACTTAGCACTATGCCTGATATATGTTAAGTGATTAACAATTTGGGGTTGTTATGGATGATTATATTAAACTGTATTATGATTAAAAATATTTTTTCCTTCCCTATAAAAATATTTTATATTTTCATCTTATGAATTTCCTGTATGGCTTGCTTTGGCCAATAAATTGTGAGTGAAAGTAACCACTTTCAAGAAGAGGCTTTAAGAACCGTTGTAATGGTCTACTACCTCTACCCTGGCTCTCTCCTGAAACCAGCGATGTCTCAGATAGGGGCTGTTCCTTCAGCCTAGGACCTGTTCCCCCAGAATAAAGATGACATGGAACAGAACCACAGCCTGTGATAGACATATAACTTGAACTAGGAATAAACCTTGGTTGTCCAGAAGGAATGAGTCCTAAGTTTTTTGTTTCTGTTTTTAACGGCAGCCTGTCCTGGCCTAAGGTAATTGATAAAATTATTTATCAAACATTTCTTGGACGTATATCACATGCCAGACATTATGTTATGGATAAAGAGATTAGCAAAACTCTCCATGCTGTTTTAGAACATAGATTTCGGTGGCAGAGAAGAGAAAAAATGGTATTAAACATAACACATTGTGATGGAGGCAGCTACAGATAGGGGACAGGGAAGAGCCTCTTTGAGTTGAAACCGTGAACAGAAAGGCAGAAAAAGAATCAAGCTAAAGGAAGTATAAGGCAGAGAAGCATGGGAGCATGGGACATTTTCCTTTAATGGTGAAGAGTTGGGAGGGAACGGAGCATGCAATGCATCAGAACAGGAAACGGAGATGCCACAGATAGTTTAAAGACATATTGACGCCCATGTTCTGAAATTTGAGATTTATCTTTCAGTCAAAGGGAAACCATCAAACATTTTTTTAAATAATTTTTAAAAAAATTATTTATTTTATTTTTAGCTGCATTGGGTCTTCGTTGCTGCACGCGAGCTTTCTCTAGTTGCGGTGAGGGGGGGCTACTCTTCACTGCGGTGCCCGGGCTTCTCATTGCCGTGGCTTCTCTCGTTGCAGAGCCCAGGCTCTAGGCGCGTGGGCTTCAGTAGTTGTAGCACACGGGCTCAGTAGTTGTGGTTCGCGGGTTCTAGAGCGCAGGCTCAGTAGTTGTAGCGCACGGGCTTAGTTGTTCCACGGCATGTGGGATTTTCCCGGACCACGGCTTGAATCCACGTCCCCTGCGTTGGCAAGCGGATTCTCAACCACTGCGCCACCAGGGAAACCCCCCATCAAAGATTTCTAATCAGGAAAATGACAATGTACTAAATTATCAATTTGATCATCGACTGTCCCTACTTATTGCCTCTTTAGAAGACTTAATGCCCTTGCAACATTACTTACAGGTGTTCATCTGTGTCTGAATATCTTATTTCTCAGAGCCAACTCAAAGAATATACGTGCTTCTAATGAGCCAACATTCAACTTTTCTAATATTGAAGTTATTATTTTGAGAGATTATGATCCTAAAAGTAATCTGGAAAATTCACTTATTGAATATCATTAGATGTTTACTTCCTGTTGAAATGTTGCCAGTGATGGTGCACTAAGGTAGTGTTTCAGGGAGAAAGATAATAGCAGCAAGAGAAATAACAACAACAACAAAAACACAATACTGAGCAAGTCCAAAATAGAAATGCAAAGTTGTCATTGAAAAGGTTTCTGGAAATGGAAGACTCATCTCTTCATTATTTGAATTCTCCCTATGTGGGATTCATAAGGAATCATTGTCATTTTGTCATTTTTTCATTGGGGCTGGGTGGATCTATTCCACTGATAACAATGCCATCCTTTATAGATTTTCTGAAAGCTGTTTCTTGCTACAGAATACATTCCTAACTGATAAATCAGGACACTCAGCCCTTCCAAGAATTGTGTATCCATTATTGTCACCATCATCTTATTATTATATCATTATCATTATTGTTATTATATATCAAGTGATTCTGCTCTCATGACTACACTCTGAGATACAGTCTCATCGATCATAACTGTGATACATGGCCACAGTCAACTGCAAAGGGATACAGAGAAAATGAGTTCTTAGTTTTTTAACTTCTATAGCCACTCTGTCCAATTTTATAGCCACAAGCCACATGTGATTATTTAAATGTAAATTTAAGTTAATTTTTTTATATTGGACTATAGTTGATTTACAATGTTGTGTCAGTTTTAGAGTACGACAAATTGATTCAGTTATACATATACATATATCTATTCTTTTTCAAATTATTTTCCCATTTAGGTTATTACAGAATATTCAGCAGAGTTCCCTGTGCTATACAGTAGGTCCTTGTTGGTTATTTGTCTTATATATAATAGTGTGTATATGTTAATCCCAAATTCCTAATTTATCCCGCCCCACCACCTTTCCCCTTTGGTAACCATAAGTTTGCTTTCTAAGTCTGTGAATCTGTTTCTCTTTTGTAAATAAGTTCATTTGTACCATTTTTTTTTGGATTCCGCATATAAGCAATATCATATGATACTCGTCTTTCTCTGTCTGACTTACTTCACTTAGTATGACCAACTCTAGATCCATCCATGTTGCTGCAAATAGTTAAATAAAATTTAAAATTTAGTTCCGTGGTCTCAGTAGGCAGGTTTCAAGTACTCAAAGCTGTATGTGCCTAGTGGCTACCATAGTCCTCTGTGCACCAGGTATAGGACATTTTCATCATCACAGAACATTCTGTTGGAAACTGCTGCTCTATAGTAAAGACATGTAGTGGGGAAGAAGTTTTGCCAAACTTCCATACTGCCAGCATGGCTAATATAGAGCAGATCCACGTGCAAGGGTTCTTTTAAAAGATTAATAATCATTTGTCTATTTTTGTTGAAACCCAAATATTTTATCTCCTTACTAACATTTTATATTGAGAAAGGGGAAGGTAACAACGGATAAATTAAAAAGTGACTGTACTCTATTGTCTAAAATTCAACGGAATCACCTACAAACTTTGATCCTCTACTGCTACTACAAAATTCAAGTAAAGGCGTAAAATAAAAAAGACAGCAGTCTCTCAGAGATTTAATGTCACTTTCTTTGCCAGCCATTCTATAAAATATTAATGAGGACATTTATGGTAATAAATGTTAATACATTCTTCTGAACGTGTGAACACTGGCAGATGATTCTTTATAGTGGCATTCAGTAGTAGGAAGAGATTATTAAAACAAAATTTTAATTTTTAGGAAGTTAAAAATAATGCTTAAATTCATATCCAAAGTTTTTAATAGTTTTCTATTTCTTTTCGATTGGAGGAAGGTAATATTTTGCATCAGAAAGTGTTTGAAACCAGGAGCCAAAATACTGGGTCCATAAAGTACCTGAATCTTACTGTCTTTTCTTCATCACAACAGTGCTAGGGTCAGGAAAGAATAACTAACATCTTATGAGCCTCCGCTCTATGGCTGAGAGACACACTAATCCATCCCTAGTTACTTAATGGACATGACTTAAAGTATAGTATCACTCAATATGTGGTGTTGGGAAACAGTTCAAGAAACTCTTTCATATACTAAAAGCCAACTCTAGTTTGTGTATATACCCCCAAAATCCTTATTTGAGAAATAAATTGAACGGATACTCTCTTTTCCTCTGTTTTGATGTAACAACTGTGGTGTATATGTTATTTACGTGGTATTTCTTAGACCACTCAAGGATGAGAGCATGATTTTGAAATTTATTTTTTCACTAATCTATAGATCATGTCACTGTTGACATGCGTGTAACTGGCATGATTTTTGCAAACACTGATTACATTTGCCTTCTATAAGGTCGATAATTTTGTTTGATATTTCTGTTTATGGTCATAGTGATGTAACCTTATCTTTTTGGAAATTAGGAAGTGCAAGTAGAGCAACCCAGAGTAAGATTCAAAATTCTATTCTAGTGACCCTCCTTAAGTAGTAAAGGCATGCCAAGAATATTGTAAGGCCTCATTTATTTAGCAAATATTCATGAAGTACCTTCCTCAGGCAACTCTTTGTACTGCATGTTTTGAGGGGCCAAAGGAGAGTTGAAAACAAAACAGCAAAACAACTTAATAGTTGGTTTGTAGTCCCTACGAGAGTCATTTTCTTCTGGCAGCATACTGGAATCACCTGGGAAGCTGTGATGACCTGAAGGTGTGTTTTCTCCCCCAATTGATATGTTGAAGCTTTCCCTCCCGATGTGATGGTACTGGGAGCTGGGGCTTTGGGAGGTAATTAGAGTTCGATGAGGTCATAAGGCAGGGCCCGCATAATAGGATTGGTGCCCTTATAAAAAGAGGCACCAGAGCGCTTATTTCTCTATCTGCCATGCGCACATTGCATAGAGGTCACGTGAGCACAAAGCAAGATGGCAGCAACTTACAAGCCGAGGGGTGAGACCGCTGAATGAAACTTGCCTTGCTAGCACGTTTATCTTGGACTTCCCAACCTCCAGAATGGTAAGAAACTAAATTTTTGTTGTTTAAGCCACCTTGTTTACGGTATTTTGTTATGGCTCCTGAGATGACTAATACAGAAGCTAAGAGAATTTTAAAAAGCCAACAACAAAATCTCAAACCCAATCCCACTTCCGGGTGTTCTTATTTAATTGGTCTTGTCTTCAGGGCATTTGTATCGTTTTAAAACTTCTTCGGGTGAATTTAATGTGCAGCCAGGTGTGAGAAGTACTGTCTTGGGAAGGAGTCTGTGTTTTTGTTCTCAGTTCTTGTACTCCCGAGGGATGTAACAGTACCCACAGAAGCTTCTCAGTTAGCAGAGTACTCTGGGTAAGGAGATGAGTCGGCCCAGCTTGCAAAGTTTCCTAGACTAATGTGTCATTTCTTCTCTGTTCCCATCGGGAATCACTGTGTAAGGTAAAGAAGTATTAGGGCAGAAGGTACGGCTGTTGTTTTCATGAGAGGCTTTTTGAGACCAGTGTTGTTGTTACTTTGGTGCTCAGGTGATAACAGTTGGCTTAGTGTTTAATGAGAGGCAAACCTACCTTTTGCTACATGGACTCCCTTTATTTCCCTTAGGTCCTGGGAGAACTGCATCTTAGGGACACATGTGGGACAGCAGGAAGCATGTGAGAGTCCTCAGAAGGTGCTATGTCTTGGCATGTATGTTATTTTTGCTCTTGGGAAGACTCACGAATTTTGCAGGGAGAATGGGAGGTCTTAGGGTGCAGGTTTGAGCTAAAACTGGGTTATGGGGTTATTTATGTGACTAGATTTTTTTCAGTCATAGCATTGTAAAGTCTGGGCATACAGGTGTAGTCACTTATATCTTTGTATGAATTTAAGCTGATTTGCCAATAATAATACGTATTATTCGGAAATTAAAGTCGAAGTTCCCATTATAGGAGTTTTAGTGTCGGGGGTTAGTGGGAAAGGCAATATTAGTTGCTTTCTCCATCTCATCCCAGTAATTTAAAATCATACGTGTAACTGGAAGAACAAAGTACATTATTCTCCACGTTCCAACAACTCTGAGTAGGACAGGGTGGTACCTTCCCTGAGGGGCATTATCTTATCAATACAAGAAAGAATTTCAAAGCATTTATAGTCTGTAGAGAACACTGAGGCCAGAGCTGATGCAGGGGGTACCAAAAGCTGCATAAGAGAATGAGAATAATTTGCCATTATTCCAGCTTTTTTTTTTAATTTTTAAAATTTATTTTATTTATTTATTTTTGGCTGCGTTGCTCTTTGTTGCTGTGCACAGGCTTTCTCTAGTTGCTGCAAGCGGAGGCTACTCTTCATTGTGGTGCTCGGGTTTCTCGTTGCGGTGGCTTCTCTTGTGGCGGAGCACGGGCTCTAGGCGCATGGGCTTCAGTAGTTGGGGCTCCTGGGCTTAGTTGCTCCGTGGCATGTGGGATCTTCCCGGACCAGGGCTCGAACCCGTGTTCCCTGCCTTGGCAGGTGGATTCTTAACCACTGCACCACCAGGGAAGTCCCTATTCAAGCTTCTTCATCCTTCTTCTTTCTCATAATCTGCTCGCTTGTGTCTCAGAGCCGGAGAAAATAAAATAGAAATTGGTTAAGTAACGAGAGTGCACAAAGAACTCTGATTTCATCCTAGTGGAGAGGGTCAGATAGTCAGTGATCAATTGGTAAACAAACTGGTTCTTTGGTTAAAATGTAAAACTTCCTCCATGTCTCTAAATCTTTAGTCAGGTCCATACATACATTTGTGTGACTGTTTCTGTTTGGTTTTGGTCAATCTCAGGAAAACAGACTGAGTCCCACATTTGGGTTAAAGCCAAAATGAAGCTGGAGGATATAAAGTAGAATTGAGGAATTCAGAAAGCACAAACATGAAATGAAATACAGGTGTAAGCCCTTATAAACTTGCTAAAATTCGGAATAAGAATTTGTTCTGAGCATATGGTATGGGATTTTAAGACATCCCTATCTAGATTATATGAGTCAGGTGAGTTATACCGTTTCCAGAGGAACACTCTAGTGGGGAAAAATGAGCCTTAAAAAAAAAAAAGGAGTCCCACATTAAATAAACAAACCAAAAAACTTCACTTGCTATTGAACAAAATGAGTCCTTTTTTCTGCATGGACCCTGATCTCACTTTCAGTATTTTCGACACACACACACTTGATGCAGCTCCCTGTGAAATTTTAGGAATTCAGTTACTTAGGAGACTTCAGGAACCTGCTTAAGTCCCTCAAATCATAGAAACAGTAAAATATGTCCCCTGTGGTTGTGAAATGAGCTATCTCCGTGCACCCTTCCTTTTGCTTGGGAACAATCAACACAGAAGTCCTTGCAAGGTAACTTTGCAGCGGTGGTTCTCAAAGGGGATAGGTGGTGGTGGGTGGGTCAGCTGCCACAGCATCACCAGACACTGATCAGAACTGCTGATTACTTGGAATCGGAAGCTCTGGGGGTGGGTTCAGCAGTCAGAGCCTCAGCAAGCCTTGCAGGTGATTTGGATGCAGGCTCCAATGTGAGAAGCATTGCTTTAAAATAACATCAGCTGTGGAGAGGTACAACAGTTGCTGTAGAAACAGTATTCAGTGGACACCTACAAAATAGGGGCAATGATAAGCATGCAGAACCGTGACTCTGTGACAAGCACTAGGCTTTATACATATTAATCAGGGACAGTGTAGTACAGTGATTAAGAGCATAGACTCTGGAACCAGATTTATAGGCTTGAATCCCCACCATTACCATTAAAGAGCTCTATTGCTGTAGACAAGTTCCTTAAATTTTTTTTTTACATCTTTATAGGAGTATAATTGCTTTACAATGGTGTGTAGTTTCTCCTTAATAACAAAGTGAGTCAGTTATACATATACATGTGTTCCCATATCTCTTGCATTTCCCTCCCTCCCACCCTCCTTATCCCACCCCTCCAGGTGGTCACAAAGCACTGAGCTGATCTCCCTGTGCTATGCGGCTGCTTCCCACTAGCTATCTACCTGACGTTTGGTAGTGTATATATGTCCATGCCTCTCTCTCGCTTTGACAGGTTCCTTAAATTCTGTGCCTTAATTTCTTTGCCTTAATTTCTTCATCTGCAAAATACTTAACTCAAAAAAAAAAAAAACCTAACTCAAAGAGTTAGGGGGATTAATGCATTAATATGTGTAAAGCATTTCAAACGGTGTCTGGTGTTAGACCTTCGCGGTCTCCTAGGAGTTTCGACTCGCCCAGGAAACAACAAGAGTCGGAAGCCGATGCAAAACGCAAGAGGTTTATTGAAGGCCGGTGCACCGGGGTTCCTTGGTCCTCACGCAGGAGGTCGAAAAAGGAACCCTTTTTGGGCGCGAATATGTCAGTTTTATAGGTTCCCATTTCCCCGTATGTAAATTATAGATTTGGTTGTGTTTTCCTGCTGATTGGTCCCGGCTTAGGCTCGGACCAGAGAGGGAACTTGTCCCCAGCTTCCTGATTGGTCTTTGACAGACACCTTTTTTACATTTTGTTTATCTCCCTCCTTCTCGGAAGGGGGCCGGACATCCTGGAAATTCACCCATTGTCTAAGAAGCCCCTATTGTCTGGAGAGTTCTTAATCATTAGCTGGAACAATGTCCATCGAGTCCCACACTGGAACACAGAGCTCTAAAAGTCTAGGCTATTATGTTTACATTTATCAATATAATGTATAATTTTATATTATTAAGACCCCTTACTCCAATTGTAAGCTTTGCATTATCCCTTTTTTGTACATATAAACACTGCATCTTCAAGAGTTTAAAAAACTTGAATTAGGATCCTTTCAATTACAAGTATCAGATCTAATCAAGGTGCTTTTTTTTTTTTTCTTTGAGGGATTCTATTGACTTGCATAGCTGAAAATTCTAGAGAGAGATCCAGGAAAGGTCTGTATTCATGGCGTTCAAATAATGGTAGCAAGACCTGTGTTCTCTCCATATCATTTCCTCGGGAAGACAACTGTTTACCCTGGCTCTGCCTCACCCATTCTGCTAACTCCTAGCTGAAAAGAGTGATAAAGTTAATTCTTAAATTGTGATCCACAAAAGGGAGACTGCCCCAGTGGCCTGGCCCACGTCACAACTCTAAACCCAAGTCAGCCTACACTAATGGGAAACACCTGCCAAGGCATCATACCGTATGCTAGTCACAATCTTCCAACTTAGCTACCTTCCCTTGCTATAGAAAACAGGACCTGCTAGTCTTACAAGAAAATCCCCAAACTCCTGGCCAGTCATGCCATTTCCACATTGCCTCTTCTAACTCTCTGTAACACTCACTCTTGCCCCTAATCTCTTGGGAACCGAGTTCTACTGCTTGTACGGCACTGTACTGCCCCAGTCCATGGATTGTTTTCCCTGGAATAAAGGACAGCAAACTTGTTACTAAGTTGTTTTAGTTTGGTCATTTGATAAGAGGCTCTCTCTTCCCCCGTAGTTTTAACAAGCTCCAGGCTTACCTGAAAAAGTCTGATGGATGATGTACCTGTCTTGAAGACAGGTTATTTAGCCTGGGTCCTGTGACCATCTTTCCAAACTGGGATGGGGGTCAGAGCACCTGATCTACATCCTCTTTCTTCCGAAGAAGGGGAAAACTCAGGGTTCCACAACAGAAAGAAGGGGAATCATGTAGGAATTAAAACAACAGATGTTGACTGTTTTTTTTTAATACATTTGCCTAGGTATCCAGTGGTTAAAGCCGTGCCTCAAAGCCAGATCTGTTTGACTTGGAAGACAATGCTGTTAAATACAACTTCTTTAAATATGTTTGCTTTTCCCTGTGTGCTAATCAATGTCCTAGGTCCTACCTAGGAATGTAAAGATGTATAAGAATACTCTTGCCCCGAGGAGCTTTATTTAATGGTGGAGGCAAGTGTAAAGATGACAGTGCCGTAATTAAGGTGCTCAGAAAGAGGCGTGGAGGGCTCATTAGCAGCAATTAGAAGTACTTCCTGAATGATCATTAATCATCAACCCACACTTCTGAACTCCAGAATCTCCACCCTTCCTTTGCCAGGGAGCACCACGGGAGAGACTACATGAATACAAGATTTATCTCCCGGAGGGAGGAGAAATTGTCCTCAATTATTTTATTTTATTTATTATTTTTTGAATTTATTTATTTTTGGCTGCATTGGGTATTCGTTGCTGCGTGCAGGCTTTCTCTAGTTGCGGCGAGCGGGGGCTACTCTTTGTTGCGGTGCACGGGCTTCTCATTGCGGTGGCTTCTCTTGTTGCAGAGCATGGGGTCTAGGCGCACGGGGTTCAGTAACTCTGGCACCCAGGCTCAGTAGTTGTGGCTTGCGGGCTCTAGAGCGCAGGCTCAGTAGTTGTGGCATCCGGGCTTAGTTGCTCCGCGGCACGTGGGATCTCCCCGGACCAGGGCTCGCACCACTGTCCCTGGATTGGCAGGCGGATTCTTAACCACTGCGCCACAAGGGAAGCCCCCAGTTAGTTTAATTTGACTAGAAAACCTTGATGTTTATGGTCAATTTCAGGGAAGTTACTGTACTGGATAAACAAAAATAGCAAAAAAAAGAAAAGAAATTAAATATTCTGTGATGACATATTAGAATTGATATTCTCCAAAAGTGGATATCTTGCCTAACCCTCCCCTCTCCACGGTTTTTCTTTCTTTTTTTTTTAACATCTTTATTGGAGTATTGAAATGCCCAAGGTCGCGAGGCCCCTCCACAAGACCACCAGAGTCGAGAGTCAAAGCCAAACGGCAAGGGTCATTTATTGCAGGTTCGAACCTGGACCTCCGCGCACTCGTTGCCGGTGACGCTAAGAGGTCCCGATGGAGTTTAGTTCAGCTCTTTTATAGACAAGTACAAACAAGTTCGGGACGTTTTGCGGGGCTTTCCAGGGGTGGGGAGTACTGATTGGTTGATTTTTGAACAAAGACACTAGTCGCCGTCTGATTGGTTGGACGGTTGCGGGGGGCGGGGGGCGGTCAGCAAGCGTAATTACAGAAGCGAGAGCGGCTAGTTAAGTTTCGGTTTCCTGAGGTTTCGTTTCTCAGTTGGAAATACTTCAGACGGGGCCATGGTCACAAAAAGAAATAGTGCAAACAGGAAGACTGATGCAACCCTAGCAGTGCTGCGGCCTTCACCAGCCCAACGGCAGGGCGGCGGGAGGCTGTGCGCCCAACTTCAGGCGGCGCTCCCAAATGTGGCAAGCCCAGCGCCGCGCCCTGGAATGGCCCTTTTTCGGCCCTTCTCCTCCAGGAGGAACAGAAAAGAAACTCCAGGAAAGGCACAAATTGAATGCAGGGCGTCAACTCAGTCCTATTCCCACCAAAGTAGAACATAGCCCCCTCAGTGTAATTGCTTTACAGTGGTGTGTTAGTTTCTGCTTTATAATAGTGAATCAGCTATACCCCCCAATTTTTCTACACACTTTTTTTAGTACATTATGGAGAGCCTGAATTCATTCACAAGGGAATAAAAACAAATTCATTTTCCTTTGGCACTTAATGGTGAAATGGTTCATTTAATATAAAAATGACACATTGGGTGAAACCAGCTCCATCTGGATAAACGAGACAGCTGACGTTGAAGCTACACTGAGTGCCAATTAAGACTGCATTTGACATTAAATGCTGTGCTTGGCTTGCAAGACAGAATGACCAGACTATAGTAGACAACAGAGAATTTTTCATTCATTTCAAGTAAATTTTGTGAATTTACAAAGAGAAATAAACACAAGTTGAAGAACCTGCAGCACTCCATGGTTAAATCTATGAGATGAAGGGAATAATGCAATAGTGATGCTACGTGTCTGATTTAGAATTAAATGATTCTGGTACAAAGAGAGAAATGAAAACTCTTCTGGCATTTGATAAAACTTCAGTGATTTGTGAGACTATATGCTGTAAGTTCTAAGACTGTTAGCGTTGCTGAGCACTTGAGAGGTTTAAACTGTTCATAATGGGCTTGTTCAGCTGCTGTCTGGTCTGGCAAATTCTTTAGGAAGAGTAGCACTCTGCTCAATAGCATTGCACCTATCAGTGGTCTCATCTTGTACAATCTGTCGTGGACATCTGCTAAGGAAACATTTTGAGTAAAAAAAGATAAAAGCATTCAGAATTGAACAGACTGTGCAAAAAAGAATGCAAGAAATTTGAAAATCACTCTATATGCTTTGATCATAAACAATAAAAAGTATACTTTTATTTAGTATTGAACCTATAAAGAGTCAGGTTTAGTATTTGATAGAATTGGCTGATGTATCCAATTAAGTGGCTGATTATTTTTGTGGAATAATTGTCTTCACTATTTCAGTAGCTTACATATAGATAGATGTATGGACTGAATGGTTGTATACCCCACAAATCCAAATGTTGAAGCCCCCAAATCCAAATGTTGAAGCCCCCACCTCCAGACTGGCTGTGTTTAGAGTGAGGAAGTGAAAATAAATGAGGAGCTAAGGGTGGGGCCTGATCTGCTAGGATTAGTGTCCTTCTGAAAGAGAGATGACAGAGCTCACACTCCATGTGCATGCTCAAAGGAAAGGTTGTCAGCTGCTTTGATTCTACTGGATGAGACCATAGAGCTATTCAGCTTTAAACATGCTTTAGCCTTCAAGACAAAGGAAGAATGACGCCAAAGGTGATTATATCATCTCAGGGCTGCCACCTCTACCACTTCTACCAGGTCCACAGGACAAGGCTGGTTCCTCCATTTTGAAGAGTGGGGCTAGATTCCAGTGCCTCAGGGGCAAGGTCTTGGCCCAGTGTTAGAAAGGCAGAGCTGCTCTACAGCCAGAGGGGTGATGTGGCACTCCAGTGGATCTAGAGAGCAGAATATCAAGCCAGAGAAATATTATCGAGCCTTAAGATCTAATGGAATTTGTCTTGCTAGGTTTTCAACTTGATTGGGATCTATCACCCCTTTTTTCTTCTAAGTTTTCCCTTTCGGAATGAGAATGTCTACCCTATGCCTGTCCCATCATTGTATCTTGGAAGCACATAACTTGTCTGGTTTCACAGGCTCACAGCAGAAAGAGAATTTGCCTCAGGTTAAATCATAGTTGGAGTCTCACCCTTATCTGATCTAGATGATACTTAGATGATACTTTGGACCTTAGACTTCAGAGTTGTTGCAGGAATAAGTTAAGACTTTTGAGGCTGTCGGGATGGAATGAATGTCTTTTGCTTGAGAGAAAGACATGAATTAGGGGTTGGAATGAAATGTTATGGACTGAATGTTTGTGTCTCTCCAAAATCCATATGTTGAATCCCTAACTTCCAATGTGGCTTAGAGTAAATGATTAAGGATAAATAGGATAATAAGGCTGGGCCCTGATCCCATAGGATTAGTGTCCTTATAAGAAGAGACACCAGAGAGTTGGCTTTTGCTCTCTCGGTGCATGCTTAGAGGAAAGGCCACATAAACTTTATCTATTTACAAGCCAGGAAGAGGATTCTCACCAGGAGCCAAATTCTGCCAAAACCTTGATCTTGGACTTCCCAGCCTCCAGAACTGTGAGAAAATAAATTTCTGTTTTTAAACTACCCAGCCTATGAGCTGACAAAATACAGTAGAGAAGACCATGTTCCTATATGTTACTATTATATACACCCGTCTATATTAATGGAAATTACTATTATTAATGGAAATTAATATCTATTATTGAATTGATTCATTGATAATGTAAATTATTTTTCCAAATATACTGTTCTAGTAGCCCTTATATTGAAAAGAAATAATACTTACCTAGTATAAATTTTCCTAACTATTTCTACCTTAAGATTCTGCCATCTCTCTTTATCTTTCTATCTAGCAATGAACCATTTGCAATTCCTAGCATACATAATATTTTATACCTTTATATGATTGAGCATAATGTTCTCTTCATAGAATTCCCTTTTGCCTTCTGTGGAACTAACAAACTTGTAATCTTCCAGTGTCTGAGTTACATACTACATTGACATTCTTTGTGAAGCCTAACCTTGATAGGCAGAAAAAACTCTTTCCCCTGAGATACCTGTGTATCATGTACATAGTTTAATGTATTTAGACAAATACATAAGACGTATGCAAGGAGAGGGCTGGAAGAATAAGAGCTTGTCAGAGTTAGCGCTGATGTACAATATTTCTTAGATGTAATTAAGAAGAAGTAATTAAAGTTTTTTTTAGTACAAAAGTACAGGATGATGCCAAGATCCAGGTATCATCCAGAGATGGAGTAGCTGATGTTATTTATAAATTTAGTTTTTGATGAGTCTAATCGATGCAGATTTAAGTGCAAGCTAGAATTCAGAGTTCAGTGACCCATAGGAGTGACTGGGAGGTCATTAGGGTTACTAGATTATAGAACAAGAAGAGTTATAGTTGGGTTACTAGTATGAACTTCAAAAGAGGATGAGCCTAAAGATGAGGATGGGAGAGTAATGGTCCAGAATTGGGAGTGAAATGGTCCATATCAGCAGAGGTAGTAAAATGGGTGGAAATACATCCCTTAAGTCTCCTCAGTTACCCAAGCTAGAAATCTCAGAGCCTTGTTTGACTATTATTTGCCATTCATTTGGTACAGTTAGGCCACTTCCTGGTTATCATGCTTTTTACCTATTTTTCAAATCCTACCATCATCTCTATTCCCAAGACCTTTGCTTATGTTACTAAATTAGAATCACAGCAATAATGGGTATCTTTGGTTTATCCTTCAAGATCCACTAGCTTGCCTTCTCTACCTGGCCCTGTGCACTGGGAGGCTATGCGCCCTAGTTTCAGTTGGAATTGGCCAGTGGCAAGCCTTAGCAGGAGATGAGAGTGAGGGAAGAGAGCGAGGTTGGGGGTATTGAATCTCCTGGTTCCTTCCATGTGAGGTATTTAAGGATACCTGTGTTGTGGCTGCAGGTCACTGTTGCTTTTGAATTCAACCAGTCTGCGTGACTCTTTGTCCGTGTTCCTATAACCTTTCATTCTCCTGTCCTTTTGCCCTTAGTGCCTGGTTCATGCACCATCCTTTGTGATTCCCCTACCGTCTGTCCATGCCTTTGGAAGTACTCCATGTGCACACCCTCTCTGGTTTATCCTACGTTGAGTGAGTGTGCCAGCTGTTGGGATCCTGCCAAACATTAACTCTTAGCTCCTCTCCTGAGTCAGTCCCACTCTGATAGCTGTTTCTGCCATCTTCCAAACACATTTCAAAAGGAGGCTCTGATCACGTCATTCTACAAACTTATAAATTGCCCTACAAGATGAATTCCATTTCTTTGACATGGTGTTTAAGACCATTTAATCACTAACCTTTTAGGGAAGAACCTCCCCCTCACCATACTCACAGAGGGACTCTGCACTCAGGCAACAATGAGCACTCAGGCCCTGGCGCAGCCTGTGGCCCTTCCTGTCTCTGCGCTTTTGCATAAATTGTGTCCTCAATGTGAAATGACTATCTCTTCCTTAGTTCACATGGAAATGTCTCTATTTATCATCCCAAAACAAATAATCATGGGAGGCTGGCAGTAATTTCCTAACTTACCTCTGGCAAATTGTACCTACTTCTATTGCCTTGCCAGTGATACTGAATTTTTATGATTATTTGGCAGATTTTCTTAGGTCTCCTAGATTCTGGGCTTCTTAGGGAAAGGAATGTGGTCTTTCTTTACCTTATTCAGTGTCTACAATAGAGTAGATGCTCAATAAAATACATGGAATAAATATGCCAGCCTGTACATTATTACTCTAGAGATCTCATAGCTGGTTAAAAGGTGAGATGATCCAGTTGTGAAACTTTATTCTATTTATTTATGGCTAGAATGTGTTTCTCTGATCCATCTGGCCAGGCAGATGTCCTTCTCCCCCAGCTGCTCATTCCATATATATCATTCCTAAACTTCAAACACAGAAAAGTTGATATGGGCAGAATATTATGAATGTTTACACTAAAAGTTAAATTTCATAATCATTCATAGGGGATAAAATTCATACCATTTTCTATCAAAAACAAATATTTACTTGCAGTTTACTTAGACATCTAATAATTTTTGAAAGAGCAGTAAAAAAAAAAAAAAAGTCCATGCCTTTTGACTATAGTTCAATGATTGAGATATATATAGTGGAGGTATAGTTAAATAAGACAAATTCAGTTTATTCTATTATAACATAGGTAATAAAATATTATTACATGGATAATTTATACCTAATAAGTTAAATGGAGACCATCTTTCTTAAATCTATGATGCTATTTTCCTTTGGTTTAATGAACTACCTATAAATAATTGGTAAGTAAAATGCAAACTTCTAGTAGGATTTTTCACTCAGCCCTTTGCCACTCTTAGTTTAATAAACAGTAAGCTAAGGGGTATGCTTTCTTTGTTTTCCTGCACAGATGAAGCTTTCAAATAAAGTTTCCCACCTTCTGTTAAGCTTTCAGGGAGGCATCTGTGCCTCTGTAACTAAGCAGCTAAGAGGCTAAGGCACATATTTTTCAACTGAAAAGTCAGATCTGGATTCCTCTGCTGCCTCATTCACGTGAGACTCTACGGCAGCCCTTGCAACCCTGTTCTGGTGAAGGACGAAGGTGAAAGAGTACCTTTGAGTTGTACTGAAGTTGTTCTAAGGCCAGACCATTTGGTGGTTCACAGATTTCCTATGATAAAGGGTTCTATGAGACACTGGCCCACGAGGAACAGGAAGGACCTTTATTCTCAGGAGCAGGTTATTCTTAAAAGAGGTCAGAGAATGAAGACTGAAATGTAAATCACAGATTCAGCACTGAGGGTACCTGTTGAAGGAATATCATAGATTCTTGTTATTATTTCTTCCCTTAGAAGAAACACACTATTGTGGAGAAATTAATAAACTCGTTGAGCTTGAACAGAAAAATGGTCAGTTGAATAATTTGGATAAACTCAAACTATTTCCTGGCACAGGTATATCATAACATATGAAATAAAGGTTCAGTTTAAGAGTTTATGTAAACCGAATTTTCCCAATGAATTAATAATAAATGCATTGGTTGAGTTTGCCTTTTAAGGAAGACCTGAGGATTCCTTGGGAAAAATCATTAATTTGGTAAAACGTATTTTTGGATCCAAATTTATCTGAACCAATTTAAATTTTTGTGTTCAGTGATGACGTTACTTCAGGTGATACCTGTACACTGTTTTTTGCCACTTGGCCCATTTAAAGTGGTATGAAGGTAAAGGTAGGATTACATCATCAGCAGTCTGTGTAGCCATCTAGTCTTGCAGCTGTTCACATTTGGAAAGTAAATGGAGTATATTCCATTCCCAGGGAAGACCTTCAGCAGTACCTCTTCAAAGCACTAGATCACACCAATAACCTGAAGACAAAATAAGTTGTCTAATCTGTGTCCATTTTATAAGACATTTTTCTTCATAGTTAAGTTTTGCTTAATACACCAACTCTTTGAGAAGCCATGGATCTTGAAGGAGATGAGGTCTGAAAATAAAGCAAGGCACGAGTTTCAGACCCAGAAATGCCTCAATTTCTTATGAGTTATGATCAATACCATTGTGTATGCTTTTGCTTTAATATTTCATAATAAATATTTCCATGTTAAGAGACTTACAGAATGTTGCCTTATACTGAGGTTCCACGATTACGGAATCATCTTTGTAGATTATTTCAACTTAAAAAAAATAGTATAGGTAATACTGCAGTGGGTACCTTTATTTATAAACTTGTTTTTATTTTGACTCAATACATAAACGCTCGGTAATGTTATTTTCATATGGCAAAGAATTCTGCACAGTTACATCCTTCATATTGCTAGAGCTGAAGTTATCACAGTGCCGTAACAGTGGTTGGTATAGACCCTGATCACTGTACTGTAGAATGGCAGCACTGGGAGATTGTCCTGCAGAATTTGTTCTTGCTAAATTGGTGTATATAAAAGAGTGTCTTAAGATAGCAGGTCTTTTACCTATGCGTTTGGTGATCTATCTGCAAAGTGTCATTATCATCAAACATCTAAACTTGCAGATAATTTATTCCAGGGAGATACTCTATTGCTTCCATTACATAATCCTCAAACTATATAATGAAAAGCATGGTGCTTCCTTCAGAAGCATTCCCTCTATAGGCAGCTGGACAAGGGCCTGACAGGTTTCGTTTTGTTTTGTTTTTTAATTTATTTTGTTGTTTATTTATTTTTGGCAGTGTTGGGTCTTTGTTGCTACGCGCGGGCTTTCTCCAGTTGCGGCGAGCGGGGTTTACTCTTCGTTGCGATGCGCAGGCTTCTCATTGAGGTGGCTTCTCTTATTGTGGAGCACGGGCTCTAGGTGCGTGGGCTTCCGCAGTTGTAGCGCATGAGCTCAGTAGTTGTGGCTTGCGGGTTCTAGAGCGCAGGCTTAGTACTTGTGGCGCACGGGCATAGTTGCTCTGCAGCATGTGGAATCTTCGCGGACTAGGGCTCGAACCCGTGTCCCTTGCATTGGCAGGCGGATTCTTAACCACTGCGCCACCAGGGAAGTCCAGGTTTTGTTTTGATAACTTCAGAGAACTAAGGAATACAACAGTGCCTGGTGCAGGAAGGACAAAAAATTAACAGTGCTAAAGATGTATTAGAGACCTTTGTGAACCCTCCAAATTTATGAGTAGACAATGATATGAATAGCATGAGGACTTGGAAAAGTTTTAGCCAAGACCTTATATGCACTCAGGAGTAAATGCTCAGGTAATTCTGTCCTTTCACATACAGTTGTGCTTCCTTGTATAGGTTTAATAAACTTTGTTTAGGGAGTAAATTCCTCTCCTTGATTTTTGAAAATCAAATTGCCCAGTTGCAGCTTCTTAGATTTCTTCCCTGTCACTGGCAATGGCTTATACAAGCACACACTATATTTCATATAATTTTATCCCATTATTAGGATTACTAGGTAAACTAAATTAGAAATCAACACATCAAAATAAAAATTGTAAATGCTGTGCAGATGGCTAGGCTCAATGTAATGTTAATTGATTGAAACTAAAAGTTCAGATTATAAATTACATGTTCAGTGGGCCTTCCAGATAACTCGTATTTAAAACTATAATTATTCAATTGTTGAAAAACAAAGTTCTATATTTTGAAAACTACTTTATAAGAATGACTCTCAGCCTTTATGCATGGAAAGAAGAAACTCTATTTTACTTAAGGAAAAAACTTCCCTTGTGCTGGCTAATATTGAATAGTTTTATTAACCTGAAAGTTACTAATTTACAAAGTTTTAAAAGATCTTTTAACAATTTCAGGCATATGGTGATATATGTATAAATATATATGTATACATTTAGGGAGTGTGGTGATATATATTTCTAGGCTCCTAATTTCCCTGACCAGATGCAAGTGTACCTATCCCAGCCACAGTCTATGCATATACCAGTTCATATGACTGTGGATGTGCTACATAAACACACACCCTTTATAGTTTTGATACATAGTATAGACCATCTTCTCCCCCTTATTTACATTTTTTTTCATTTTAAAATGTCTTGGAGATTATTCCATATGTGTCTTATTCTTTTTATAAGCCACACAGTATTCCATACATCATTAGGTATTGGTCAGCTCCAGTCTTTCACTAATATAAAAATACAGTGATGGATATTCTTATAAAAATACCATAACATACATACTTGATAATACTTTTTAAATAATTTAAAAAATTGAGTTGGTGTATCAAAGGATAGGTGCATCTTTATAACTAATAATTGCTACAAAATCTTTTTCCAAAGAGTTTGCCACCTTGCCCTCTAACAAAGAATGTGAAATCAGCATACTGCATGGACATTTCAGATGTTACCTTTGTCAATCCTGTAGGTGGAAAGTATCTCCACATGGATAGTTTGATTTACATTTCATTAGTTAAGACTGAGGTTGAGCATCATTTCACATGCTCTTGCTGTCAGCTGTGCTTTTTGTGAATACATGCTTTTTCCAAAACACATGGTAGGCTTGGTTTTTGTTTATAATAAACCTTTTATACAGACATTAAAATTTGGGTGGTCAAATTTATTAATTCTTTAATAGTTTAAAGGTTGGAGTCATGCTTAGAAAGACCTTTGTACTCACAATTATTTTTTTATTCTTTAAAAAATATTTTAGAGCATTTTCTCACATTTAAATCTTTGATTCTTCTGGAATTCTCATAGGTAAAAGGAATGTGGAAGAGATTCAGCTTGTTTCATAGCCATTCCCCTCAACCTTTAAGAGTTATTACACTGCCTTAAGACTATGTATTCATCAATATTTACTCTACTAATCGGAAATGCCATATTTACCATACACTAAAAATTTATGTCTGTTTTTGAAATCTTCACTTCTGTCTGTATGTTCATGCTTCAGTACCAAACTGTTTTTTAATTCATGTGGCTTTATGCAATCATAGAACTAGTCTTATTACTTTTTTTTCTCTTTGTGTTCCATATTTTTTATGAAGTCTAGTAATCTTCTCCAGTCACCTAAAATTCCTGTTGGTATTTTATTGCAATTAATTTAGGGAAACTTGGGGGGCTTCGCTGGTGGCGCAGTGGTTGAGAGTCCGCCTGCCGATGCAGGGGACACGGGTTCGTGCCCCGGTCTGGGAGTATCCCACACGCCGAGGATCCCACATGCCGCGGAGCGGGTGGGCCCGTGAGCCATGGCCGCTGAGGCTGCACGTCCGGAGCCTGTGCTCCGCAACGGGAGAGGCCACAACAGTGAGAGGCCCGAGTACCACAAAAAACAAAAAAAAAATTAGGGAAACTTGATATTACTTTATAATTGAGATTTTCTATTCAATAATATTCTATAGAATAGAAAAGTATACATTTAGAATAAATCAATATTTATCTCCTCAGTTTCAGAAGTTAGGTTTTGTACAGATCTTACAAATCTTATTTCTAGATACTTTACTTTTTTTTTACTACTATAAATATTTTTCTTTCAAATATGTGGCTATTAATTTTGTTAATTGTATAACCTGCCGTGTTTACTGGATTATGTTCTTAAAATACATTTTCATCAAATGTTTAAGTATAAAATTATTTATTGAAAATTCTGTATCTTCCTTTACAAATTTTTTGGGGACTCAAACTCTTTGGATCTGTGGATTTATAATCTTCTTCAAAATTAGAAAATTTTGGCCATTATTTTTCAATTTTTTTTCTGCATACTGCCCTCTTCCCCTTTTTCTGGGTTTCCAATTTTATGATGTTAAACTACTTGATATTTTTTCATAGGTCATGGATGTTCTTTATTATTTTTCAGTCTTTATTTCTGTGCAGTCAGGAGCTCAGCTGAGCTGAAAGAGCTGAGCTGAGCTACCAGGTGTTGGAGTAGCTGGTGAAAGCAACTAGCCCAAAATAAAAGAGTTAAACCTTCATCACTTACTGTGATGGTGTAAGCAAGAGGATAAAACCACAGAAAGCTTCCACTTCCTCTCTTCATTGTCCCCCATAGAACACACCTGGTAGAGGGGAAAGTGGCTCAGTGCAGACTCTTGGAGTCTTCCCACTGTTGAGCACCCGCACCTCACACCCCAACAAAAGACCTGGGCAGTTTTGTGTTCACTGGGGTCAGAGAGAAGGCAAGGGGGAAAGACTGGGGTGGAGAAGGACTGGGTACTGAATCTGAGTGGGGAGAAGTATTTTCAGTGTTTCCCTCTGTCCTCAAGGCCTGATCTCCCCCCTGCCCCATAAGGAGGACTGAACAGATGTACTTGGACACCTCTTTTCAAGGCCGCAGTTAAAGAAATCCGAGAATGAAGGTGCCTGGGCCATGGATGCAAATATGCAAAGAGCATGGCCAGCCATCTGAGTCCTTGACCTCAGCTCTCTTCAGAAACAAATGTGCCTGAGTCCAGTGCGGGGAGGGCAGCTTTTCCAGTATGGCCTATCAGATAAAGTCTCTATAATGGCCTATGGTCAGGGCTGAAAAGTCACACACACAGGTTTTTAACCAGGAACGAGATCCTCACGTGCTTAGTTGTGGGCAGGTTCTATTTATTCAAGTTACTGATAGGTGTTTTCCTACAGTGTCTGATTCAGTGTATTTTTCATTTCAGAGATGGTATGTTTTTTTAACATTTTATTTATTTATTTATTTGGTTGTGCCGGCTCCTTAGTTGTGACATGCGAACTCTTAGTTGTGGCATGCATGTGGGACCTAGTTTCCTGACCAGGGATCGAACCCGGGCCCCCTGCATTGGGAACTCAGAGTATTAACCACTGTGCTGCCAGGAAAGTCCCAGAGATGGTATTTTTTATCTCTAGAGTTTGCGTTTACGTCCTTTCATTTTTATTTATTTATTTTAAAATATTTTAATTTACTTATTTATTTGGTTGCACCAGGTCTTAATTGTGGCAGGTGGGCTTCTTAGTTGCGGTACATGAACTCTTAGTTGGGATCTAGTTCCCTGACCAGGGATCGAACCCTGGCCCCCTGCATTGGGAGCGCGGTGTCCTATCCACTGCACCACCAGGGAAGTTCCATATGTCTTTTTAAATATCATTCATTTTGCTCACTGTGCTCATGTTTTCGTCTGATTTCTTGAATGTACACATCATATGCACAATAGCTGCTTTAGTGCGTCTCTGTCTGTGTGCCACATCCACCGTGTCTGTTATTTCATAGTTTGTTCGTATTACTGAGTTTTCTCCTAATTATGGAATATATTATATATTTTCTTGCTTCCTTTGCCTGCCTGGTACTTTTTTACTGGATGCCAGATATTGTGTTTTTTTACTTTGTTGATGGCTGACTTTGTTGTATTCCTTAAAATCACTTTGGATTGTGTTTTGGCAAGCAGTTAAGTTAATAAAAAATCAGTAAAAACCTTTCGAGTCTTGCTTTAAAGCTTGGTCAGGAAAGGTCCAGAGTAGCCATTGTTCCAGGGCTAATTTGGCCCCTCTACTAGGATGATACCCTACAGAGGAGTCTACCTGATGTCCATGTATTACAAGGTCTTTCCACTGTGGGACACAGACTAGGTATATATGAACAGATTAGCACTCAGGCAAAGATGCAAAAGGACCCCTGTGCAAATCTCCAGAGCCCTCTCTCAATCCATGTAATAATTTTCTTTTAGTACTGTACCCCATCAAATCTAGCTGTGTGGGCCTCCCTAACGCAGTGAGGCCACAGACATCGGTATAGATTCTTCCTCCCTGCACTGTAGCCTAGACTTTGACTCCAGGCAGAAAGCTGGTCAAATCATATAGCTCACTTTGTTCCTTATTATGGATATCACATTCCTTTGTACTGCTGGTTATCTAGTGTCTGAAAATTATTTTCATGTATTTTGTCTGGGTTTTTTTCAGTTATTGAAGTGTATATTAGTTCCTATCACTGTGCGTTGACCTGAAATAAATAGCCTGCAAGATATTTAATTCTCTGGCAAAGATACGTTTATTTGGGATCAGTAGAGAATTGCAGTTTGAGGTCTGCAGCCATAGCGAGGTATGTGCAAGTCCCTGCTTGGCAAGGGGAGGAGAACTGTTTTATAGAGCAGCAAAGAAAGCTGGGTGGGTTAAGTAAACAAAGAGTCTAGGACTTTTACCTAGGAATAAACCTACCTAAGGAGACAAAAGACCTGTATGTCAAAAACTATAAGACACTGATGAAAGAAATTAAAGATGATACAAACAGATGGAGAGATACACCATGTTCTTGGATTGGAAGAATCAATATTGTGAAAATGACTATACTACCCAAAGCAATCTACAGATTCAATGCAATCCCTGTCAAACTACCACTGGCATTATTCATAGAACTAGAACAAAAAATTTCACAATTTATATGGAAATACAAAAGACCCTGAATAGCTAAAGGAATCTTGAGAAAGAAAAACGGAGCTGGAGGAATCGGGCTTCCTGACTTCAGACTATACTACAAGGCTACAGTAATCAAGAGAGTATGGTACTGGTGCAAAAACAAATATAGATCAATGGAACAAGATAGAAAGCCCAGAGATTAAACCCACGCACATATGGTCACCTTATTTTTGATAAAGGAGGCAAGAATATAGAATGGAGAAAAGACAGCCTCTTCAGTATGTGGTGCTGGGAAAACTGGAAAGCTACAGGTAAAAGAACGAAATTAGAACACTCCCTGACACCATACACAGGAATAAACTCAAAATGGATTAAAGACATAAATGTATGGGGAGAGAGAGAGACAGAAACAGAAAATATATAATAGTATTACCATTTCTGGATGGCATAATGGAAGTTACAAAATGCTATGGGAAACAAATAGAAATAAGACACCAGTTTGCCCAGAGCATGAAGGAAGGCAGAGACAAGAAGAAGTATGGAAAAGCATCAGATGTGAACCTTAGAAATTGGCAGAAATTTTCTAATTAGTCAATTGTAGGAAAGATGTTAATTGAAGAGGGAACAGCAACTGTGAGGCACAAATACTTAGAGAGAAAAGGCTGAAGACAGGTGGAAAGAAAGTTTACGATAAACGTTGTTTAGGGGTTGTATGTCTTGCTAGATGCTTCTGGCTCTTTCCATGACCGTATTACTGAAAGAAGACTGATGTATCATCTATCCTCCCATGTCTTGCTGCAGATTCCAAGCCATTATTATACTGAATGTGTTTTGTAAATTATAAACAGTGACACAAACGTTAAGTATTAGCTCCGGTGGATTCCAAGATTGGTCCATAAACTTAAATATGGTACATAATTATCCTAGCTTTCAAATGACAATGTCCTAAAACTGATCATTGAATAAAATGAATAGAATGCTGATGGTAGCTATCTTAAGTGGATGTGACGGTAGTGAAGAATTGTGGAAGGAAAGAATATTGTGCAGAAAAAAGTAATTTATTTTAATCTAATGTCACATAAGATTTGGCACTTTTATAAAAGGGAAGAGGTTATTAATCGTTTACATTTTTAAATTGTATATAGGCATTTTGCATTTCATGTTGTACTAAGCGGCTCATTTGACATTATCTATTAAATTCCTGGGCTTTATATTTCAGCACCTCTGTGCTCACTTTATCACTGTGGCTCCTATTAACAATATGTGTTTTATCTGTTTTTTATCACGGCCCAAGGAGAAAGTTCTTGGATTGTATTTTGTCAGATAATGGGAACTACTTAATAATAATTTATAAAGGGAAAAAGATGAACACCAGCAATTAATTTTTGCCTCCCTTTAGCTTTTCTGTATGAATAGACTGCAAACTATCTGAAACTAAGGACTTTCTTTTCAACTTCAAATTCTTAGTGTTAACTAGTGTTTGATCAGAAATACACATTCAACAAATATTATTGAATGAATGAATAAATTCATGAAAGAAATTGTATTATAAAAGAGAGACTATTGATCATTGATTAGTCAACAAAAAGTTCAAACTCAAAAGTATAAAAGACAGGTCAATTAACTGAATAAGTTAACCTTTTTTCATCACATTAACATAATAAAGATGTTAATAGCAAGGGCACAGAGAAATTGGTGTATTCAGACAGTGCTTATGAAAAATAAATTGAGCCAGTCTTTGGAAAACACTTTTCTCCTTAAAAACTATTTATATCCTTCTATTCTAAATTCTTCTTTTAGGAATCTATCCTAAGGAAATAATCCAAACTTTTTAAACAGATATATGTAAACAGATAATCATTTTAAAAAGTGCAAAATAATTGAAGCAGCCTAAATGGCATCTAATGGAGAAATGTGGAGGTAAATTCTTGTACCCTTTTAGTGGAGCACTAGGCAGAAATAAAAAATTATGTTTAGGAATACAGTCGTAGAAACAACTTCTTAAAATGTCAGGCTGTTTTGTCAAAAGCCTTACTTTCGGTTTCAATGTTCGTAGGATTCGTTGGCAAAATAACCACTCTACATTCAGTTAATCAAGAATTTAGAGATAGTTTATTGAATTAACAAAGATTACAGTATACTAATTAAGAAAAGAATAGTATAACTAACCAAGCAAGAATAGTAAAGACAGAGGTTTATACGTCACCGAATTGGGGAAGCACCTACATTCAGATCCAAGCAGCGCAGGGAAATCCCTTGAACAGCAATCTGGAGTCCCAGTTGGGAAGGTCCTGGGGGGTGCGTCCATCCCACGGGTGAGATTTCAGAGTGTGATCCAAAGGAACCCTGCTTTTATTGCCAAGCAACAAGCTGATAATCATCAGCTTATGTGTGCAAATGTTCAGCTCTGGCTACTATGGTAAATGCTTGTATTTCTAATCATAAGTCTCAGAATGTTCGCTGATCCCCAGGAATTGGCTAGATTCCCAGGGCCCAGGAAGCTCCGTGACCCACTCCCTTCTTTGTGACTTGCTCCCTTCCTTATCTGTGGGTTCTCAAGACCTACTTTCGTGGTTTCTGCCAGTCAGCAGTTTGGCATGTAACTCTTTCCAGGGTCTCCGTTCAGTCAAAGACCTGTTGTTGCCTCTGAAACCTGAACAAGACCATTTTACTAGCTTCCCCAACACAAGCAAAATTATTGGGATAAAAATTTATACATATAATCTTTTGACGCATATGCATGTTATATGCATAGGAGAAAAAATTAAAGTGGTCAATTCAAATTTTGCATATAATATTTTTGTGGGTACTTCTTAAAATATCTTGTAATTTGTATGGCAGTTACTGACTCTTGCCAGTTCCATTTCCATGACTGTCATTATGTATCCACTCACTGATAGTGAAATAATAGTGAATGTTTACTATGTGCTTGACAATCTGCTAGGCACTGAGAACATAAATTGAATGTAATGTATTTATGATGCTAGTGATCAGTAAAATGCCATCTATGGGGGAAGTTTTTGCTGAATTTCAGCCTATTATCTGCAACCCTGCTAGCCTTTCCAGGTATTGCATTTCCAGGTAGTGCATCACTAACAAAGCTGTTGTGAGGAAGGTAGTGACATAAGAGAGCTTAAAAACTTTATCTTTGGAGGTGAAGAAGTCAAAAGAGGATTTTATCAACAGATAGCTTTTCCAAAAAGCAAGTGGTGGGGAAGGGGTGAGGAGAGGAAGTTTTTTAGAGAGTAATTTAGGTGTTTCTATAAAATTATGAAAATATATAAAATCTAAATACTTCAGCTTTGTAGTAGTCTCCTGGCCCCAAATCCAGACTTGTAATACTATAGTATCCTGAGATTTTTCTCTGCCCTTGACTTTTCTCTGCTTAATACAATCACAAATGTCGTGGATTCTCTCACACGACTTTTTGAATTTAAAGGTGGTGGAATGCTATTGAAATGAATATCTGGAAGAAGAGAGAGCAGTGCCTAAATGTCACTTAATAAACCATAAAACAGATGATCTGAACTTAGGAACTGACTGTATTAGCAGCTTAGTGTGATTCAGAAAGACACTGGAGTTGGAATCGGAAGACTAGTGGTTGAGTTTCTGCTCTACTGCTGCTCAGAATAAGATCTTGGACAAGTCTCTAATTCATTTTTTTTAACTTGTTAATCGATGATGAGAAATCGCTTTATTTACCTACCTACCTATGTTATCAGTTTATTAAGATCAGTTTAAAGTTTAAATGAGAAATGTAAATGAAAATGTGTTTCTCCACTAAAGTGGTATACTATATATACATATATCGTATGTATATATACATATACATATATATATCATTATAAGTGGTAGTAACCCCGATAACATCAAGATACCATATTTTGCTTATGACCCGTATGCCTTTGCCTGAAAGAAAATGACCAAGAATATTTTAGTATTCTTTCCACTCTATTTTAACTACTTCTAAAATTTTTAGCAAATATTATAGTTAAAACAACTGTAAGAATTTCAGTAGTTAAGATTGACAGGGATAACTTGGCTATGCTACAAAGCAAGTTTGACTTCCATAGGGACAAAATCTCTTTATGTAGTCCATTTGTACAGTTGTCATCCTCATGTAATAAATTTTATACTTTCAAATTAATGGAATATTTTTAAAAGGTAGAATAATTAATACCGATGGAGAAATCATCCAAAAATTATTCTTAAGTGTTCAAGTGTGTCCAAATTTCACTGCCCTTTTGAGTCTGAGAGCATTGTCTTTATAATTTTTGAATATTTTTATTTAAAACTTTGTAAACAACTTCATCATATGGGATTTTTAATCCATTTTCATTTCTACTGTGTGAAAAAGAATTGAGCTCTCTAAGAGAAGCAACTTGAACTTTTTTCTCTTTATGACATCTAATGAAAAGGCATACATAGGTCCATAGACAAAGGGATGAACCAAGCGATAGAGAAATGGTTAATAACATTTATCATTGCATAAACTCTACATTTAGAATGTCGAGGGGTTTAAATTCGTCAGTAAATCTCTATGGAGCAAAAAAGCAATTTCAGTATGGCACATCTAATATTTATAGCATATGAGTTGGCACAGAAGTTGTTCTATTGAGATCATTTAAAAAAAAAAATCTATTGATGGACTTCTCTGGTGGCACAGTGGTTAAGAATTCGCCTGCCAATGCAGGGGACATGGGTACCAGCCCTGCTCTGGGAAGATCCCACATGCCGAGGAGCAGCTAAGCCCGTGTGCCACAATTACTGAGCCTGTGCTCTAGAGCCTGTGCTCCACAACAAGAGAAGCCACCACAAGGAGAAGCCTGCGCACAGCAACAAAGAGCAGTCCCTACTCGCCACAACTAGAGAAAGCCAGTGAGCAACAACGAACACCCAACGCAGCTAAAAAAAAAAAAAAAAAATACTGATTCAGGCATGCCTGGTACAAATTATCTGCTTCAGAAAACACATCATTATTCTTCCCTTTTATAAGTTTGACTAAATGGGCAGAAAGTCCAGTCTGGTGTGTGTGTGTGGTGTGAATAAATATTCATCCAACTTAAAGTTTAAAACAAATTTATCTCTATTATGACAGAAAAGAGTAACTCAGGAGAAATGGAAATAGATAGAAATATTCAGACCCCATCATTCTGTCCTGCTTTCCCACTATCCTTTCCCCAAGACACATACCTACCTTAACTGAGTTGCATCAAAGTAGTTACTGAATGGTTTCTGGTCCTTACCTAGTCATATATATAATTTGTGTTAAATATTTGTTAGTTGCTTTTTATTTTTTTTTAGTTTTTAAGAGCCATGAAAAATAGACCCATAGAAGAACTTGAAAAACATTTAGAACTGTCAAAGTTTATAAAATTGCTCCTAGCTAACTTAAACAAATTCAGGTGTTTGTTTAAAGCACTCATTCAAAATGCTCTGTTTGTACCTCATCACATGCAAGCTTTGTTTTGACATTTTATTAATGTAACACTTTTAGTAAGATTATATTATATAAATATTGTAAATATTAACAGTGAAAGAGCATCTGAATCGGTTATTCAGTAAGTACCCACTAATATTCACAAATATTTCTTGTTACCTTTAGAAAAAAAGGCAAGTTAATTGCAAAATGATAAACACTTTCAATATTCAACACATTTAGAATGCAGACCTAGTTTGAGATATTTGATTTACAAGTTTCATATACAATTACCCACATTCATAAAACATTGCCTACTGAGTAATATAAGGAGTCCTTGTAACTGTATACCTACAATAAGAGGCAGCACTGCCAAACAGCTAGTTGTGTCATTTTAGATTCCAGATTAATAGCCAGTCTACTTGGAGCAGATGTTAAATCCTCGTTTACACTGCTGTGCATCTATTGTCTATTTCCAGTGGAATGGGTTTTGCTCTGATCAATAACTGTATCAGCCTAGTTGTTCATCTTATTAGAGAGGTCAGAGCAGTGACAGAGGTACATCTATTATCATGTCAAATAAGGTTGGAGGTAATGAATCCTCCCCAAGTAAATAAACAACACTTCTGCGATTGTCCTTCGGTCTTCTACTACAGAGCCTATCATGATTAAGCGCAGGCACTTGGGGAATTGGAAGTGTTGGCACAACCTAAAGCATTTTTTACTCTGAAATTTATTTTCATCTCTGTGGTATTTTCAGTTCTTGAGTAGTGACCCGGTTGCATTACATACATCTAAGATGATGCTTGTTATATAATGCATTTACGTAAGTGGGAAAATGTAGCAGAGAGATGGTTCCAAAATACAGCCAGTTGAAATTGTTTGCAGTTGCCTCCATAGCAGTGAAACCCCTCTGCAAGCTTAAATATTACACTTATCACGATAATAATTAATAAACATGCCTAATGAGCACGATGCAAAAGTGCATATAAATGCATGTTAACCTACATAGCTTGTTAACACTTGGTGGATGGAAGTCTAATATGGTACTCTCTTAAATGCCTAAATGAGGCCAACACAAGTCTACAGGGAGGTGAAGCACAAAAAGATGTTCAGACAAATCTAGAAAGGTTCTATATGGAAGTTGAGTTGTTTTAAAGGGAAAAATAAGAAGGTGATGTCTTGCTTGCTTGATGGACAGAGCATGTTGTTTCTGGTGGATTAAGTTACTGTATTTCATCAGGCCTGTTTCCTGTAACAGACTTGGATGGGATGAGTAGGTTCAGTCACTCTGATTTGTAGTCACTTGCTGAACTGCTAGCATTCATTTTAGCCCCCATTTTGACCTTGATTGACCAGGTAGCCTTGTCCCTTGAGCCCTGTAGTCATCAGTAACTAGATTGGTAAAATACAGAAAATAACCCCTCACCAAACAGCCATCGTTGGGGACAGAGAGTTCTTCATGTCATTAGAACAAGGTGAAATCTTGCCAATTAGAATAATTGACAACTGTGGTAGTGGACAGGCCGTGAGCCTGTTGTTGGCCAGACTCTGGAGGCCCAAGACCAGAATGCACTTTCCAGAGGTCCAAAGTAGACAGCAGTACTTTGGTGTCAAGGCTGGGGTTCACAGGCCAACTCCAAGCCTGAGGGCAGCACCATGGATTTAGAGGAAACAGGAGCGGGCCAGGTTACTGAGGCCAGACTCAAATTTGAAGAGCAACACATTGAGACCAAGTCTCTAGAGCAAGGGCAAAAGTCAGTGATAACCATGTAGCTGAGCTAATAGTTCTGGCGTAAAAGCAGGAACAAAAGAGAAGCTTAACCCTGAATCTCCTCAGTTTCTGGCTTAGGAATAGTCTTTAAATTATGGAAAATGAAAGACACAATTACCATTGCTAAGGCTAGAGCAGAATCTTTATGTAGCAGTCTTTTGCCCTGGTATCCAAGTGAGAGAGTTGTGGATTCAGGACTCTTCATAGCTCACTACATTGAAGGATGATACGGAGTGGTCCGACCCTATGCTTCGTGGGAAGCCTCTCTGTAGTCACTTCTTATTTCTCTGGAAAACTTGGTAAAATGTTTACATATAAATTTTTGCCTGTGGGATGGCAAAACAAAATATATATCCTTGTAAGTCCTGAAAAGTCAATAGCATGATTCCCACTCTAGGGTGAAAACTGTGTAGCATTAATAGTATGGCAATTCATCAGCATGTAAGTCTTCTTGCATTTGCCAACAATCACTCTTTGACTTGTAGTTGGGATAATTAAGCATCAAGTTTATAAAAAGGTACAGTATATGGATCACAACTTTGCATAGACATCTATAGCTAATAGTATTGGGTTTTATTTTTGTTATTCATTAAATCATATAGCTACAATTAAAATTGTTCCAACATTTTCTTAACTATTTTAAAGATGTTCAAATTTCACTGAAGCATCTTTTAACTCAGTGGTTGGGTTGACAAACTACAGCCCACAGGCCACATTCAGTCTACCACCTAATTTTCTATGAACTTCAATCTAAGAATGTTTCTTATTGATGAACATCTTCAGTTGATTTGATGATAGGGGAACACTAACTTTGAACACAAATTGAGAAAATATTGTTCCCTCAAAACAATTTTATTTTCATTAGTAGACTAATATTACAAAATATTATACTCAATTATTCCTATATTGAAGTTTGTCAATAAAAATTGTGGACTTTACGTTTTCCCTGTTACATGAGAAATGACATAATACTCTCATTTTTGCCTCTTCTCCACAAAACCCAGCATACATATTATCTAGTCTTACAGAAAAATTTGCTGACCCCTGTTATAAATCATCAAAGCAAGTTTGCTTTCTGTGCATTATACATTTAGACATAGGACAACTTTTAAGTCTTTAAGATAATATTTGATATTTAGGGCGAATCTGGTTAATGACTATTTCTATTAGCAAGAAAATAAATGATAAGGATAGTTGAGCTTAGTAGATTCTGTCCTACTAAATAATTCAAAACATTCACATTGATAAAAAGAATTTTGTTTCAAAATCTAAAATTAAAAAACCCTAATATCAAAATCTTATATTTAGTACTATATTAAGAATTTTGATATATCTATAGGTAGTTCAAATAATACCAAATTAGTAAAACAGGATATTAATGGAAAAGAATTATAAAGAGAATGAGAGCAAATGTTTTATATCAATATAATGGAAGTAAATCATATTTTTTAAAAACTTAAATGTTTTCAAAAGTATAAAGAAAAAATGAAAACAATCAGTTGTTTAGAAAGACAAAGCTTTTTGTCAAGTTGCATAATTCTTAAGTTTTTAATTATCCACTAATAGGCACATTTACAGAAATACTAAATTAGTGATGCAATGAAGTCATATAGAATGTTACAGCACGGCCGATAGACCACAATAATAAAGGAGGTATCTTGTCATTAAAGATGGAAAAAGTATTACTTCTTGCCTTCAGTTTTTAAATAACATGCATTTATATTGTGTTTTGTATATTTCATTTCTAAACAGTGACATGAAGAAAGATATATTTTGTACCATGAAGGTAATTAGATTCTTGAGAACCCATCAACTAAAGTAACTTTAGTGATTAGAATATATGCAAACATTACCCATTTTTCTTCAAAAAGCGAGACTGAATTAAGACGACAAAACAGTCTTTAAGCTCGAATTTTAAAATCAGATCAAACGATAGGACTGTGACCTGTTATTTCTCCTTTTTAATAAGGGATCCATTTCACATGATAAGTAAATTAGTAAGATGGAAATGGATAGATAAGATTTAATGTCCTTATTAACATTTTAAACAAAGATGCCTAGATAGCTAAATGTCACCTATCTTTTATTATTTTGTCTAGTTATTTCGATGATACCTCGAGTCCCCATACCTGGTCACCAGAACCACCAGGACCATAAAACGGTTAAATGTAATAAGACAGTTAAAGCCAGTGGTACAGGGTCATGACAGTACATGGCACAGCCTGGATGCTAATACAGCCCTGCCTGAGTCCGTAGGAATAAGAAGGAACGGTTCATCACTGTCATACTTTGCTGCTAAAAGTCCTCATTTTTAAGTTGAAGAACCTAAGACGTAGGAAGAAATACATTGTCTCAGATTGCCTGTATTATACTTCAGTTGTGCTCTGATCAATAAAATCCTGAAATTTAGAGAGTTCTGTACAACTTATACCTAACGATTTTTATTGAAAACTTTTATTCTATTGTATATCCTGACATAATTTTGCTATGCAGATATGACTAACTAGTGAATGACCATTCATTCCATTTCAATAGAGAATAACATTTTAATGTCATGAAATATTTCAGTATTGCTCCTTGACCTGATGACAGCTGTGAGAAAGAGTTCCCCTTCCTGTAAGCTCTTAACATTCAATAGTCTTCTTAAGCTCTTTAACCAGCACCCATAAATTTGAAAATCAGCTTTGTAAAATAGCTTTTATATTTATCCCTCTCTCATACCTGTTAATTCTCTACAGAGGTTAGAGTTACATGACTTAGTAAAAATTTCCTTTTGAATGATCTAAAGGTAAAACTCAACATACCCTAAATGTAATTTTGTTCACCACTAATACCCATACCTCAAACCCACCTTGGACATTAACTTCCCCCTCATATTTCATTAGTATTTTATCATTGTAATCCTAAAATATTCACCCAGATCACCCCCAAGTCTTTATCCCCAAGTCTTTATAAAATGAAAATCATTTTATTTCACAGTTTCAACATGTTTTAAATCTGTTACAATAATCTAACCTCTTCACACTGGAATTCATCCTCCACACTACTTTCCGAACAAACACACACACACACACGCACAAATACACAATCTGACATGGACACTTGTCTGTTTGAAACTCTTTGGGATAGTCTAATATCTGCAGAATAAAGTTTGTCTCTTAGCATTAGAGGCTCTTCGTGATCTGCATCCATTTCTTCTCTAATCATCAGTTTTTCCTTGTCATGTTGCTCAATCTTTAGGCACAAGCTTGCTCCTCAGACCCAGATTTAGTTATGTCACTTTATGCTACTGTGCCTTGTCACTTGAAATTCCTTTTTATCTCACCTTTTCCGCTTATCCTTCACATTCTAGATCTTTCTCTTCTGTGTAGCATTTTTAGACCTGTCCTTGCTCCATTCAGAATTATTACTTTTTATGATTTTATAACATGCTATATAGCATGCATAGACTATTCTATTGCAAATTTTCTCTTTCTTACCCCTACTAGATTGTGTGTGGCTAGATGACAGAGGTTGAGTGTTATTAATCTTTTTATTCTCCATAAGCTATTTGAGCTATTTAGCAGTGGCTCAAATATATTAGAGAACTAATAGTTTCAAATGAATGAAAGCATGAATAAAAATGATTCTATTCTTTTTTGGCAAAAAATCACATCCTAACTCCTAACCATAGTGTTAAGCCCTTTCATAGCACAACCCTAGCCTGCTCGAGAGTATTGTTCTGCTTTGAGTAAGTGTTCACAAACTTATACAATGAACAAACCATGTAAACAATAAATCTATATTGAGTACATTATGCCTCTAACTAGCTTATTCTTATGCTTGAAAATTTTAATAATAAACATATATAATTAACATTTTAATATATATTATATAATATAATTACAGATATATATTAAATTATATATAAATTATATATATAAATTATATATATACATTTATTGTATATTTTATAGAGAAAATAAATTATGAATTGATTATAACATAATTATATAGTAATTGTTATTTAAATGCTTATTATTGAAATAATAAATGTTAGATATTATCCAAGAAGTAATAATTTGCATTTATAAAGCACTTTTATAGCTGTAATGCCCTTCCATATAAATCTGACATATTTTTTAAAACTTGGTATTTGGCAAGACACATAATCCCCATTTTGTAGAAAATGAAATTGAGCTTTGAATTGCTGAAATAATTTGTTCAAGGTCACAAAGTAAAGAATGAACCAGGATAGAACACATGACTTGTGTTTCCCAGTGCAGTTTTTTTCTACCACATCCCATTCACAGAAAAACAATGGGGTAAGTACACAACAGCATAATTTTATTTTGTCACCTCTTATATAATAAATGTGTATGAGAAAATTAGATTCATTCCAGGTATGTTCTTAGCTCCTGTAAAGTTCCAGTACTGAAAAGTTGAAGGAGATGACAAAGGTAATTCTGTTGCTTATACACCAGTTGTTTCATTTTAAATTCTTCCTAAAGTTAGCTGTACTAGAATTTTTCCACTCAGCAACCTCTTGTGACTGTTTACCCCCGAGCTGTCAAAATTATATCGTAATGGAGGGAGAAATTTTTTTATCTTAAAATAAATTTTCTCTGAAAATAAAAGCAGCCACCCAAGTTCACCCTGTCCCTAGCCATCTTAGATAATGTGCATCTCCCTGACATCCTAGCAGAGCAAGGGTTGAGGTCTTTCCTGGCAAACTGAAAGTTGCTCCACTAAGAGAGGAAAGGGGGGAAAAGGCATAGCTACGTCTCTGACCGATGTCTTCTAAGCAGACAGTGTGCTTCTACTGAGTTTAACCTCTCAAGCAGAAGACACCTCCTTGAGCAGAAAGACGTTTCTTTCACAATATCTATGTGTTAGAAGAAAACACCTGCACTGACTGGCAGTTTCCTACTTCACATAAAGGCCATGTTTGAATTTACTGAGGATAGAACATTTGGACTTCTCATTAAAATAGTTTAAAATTTTTCTGCACACCGTAGAACTTAGGTGGAACACATATGTAATTTTCTATCTATATCTCAGTAACCTAGAAATGACTGCTCACCAGTGATAAAAGAAAAACACTCGTTCTCTTGGAATTTATCAATTCTGATCTATTTGATCCGTTTCATTCTTTAAAAAAAATGTTTTTATTGAAGTAAAGGTGATTTACACTGTTGTGTTAATTACTGTTGTACAGCAAAGTGACTCAGTTATACACATAGAAACATTCTTTTTCATATTCTTTTCCATTACAGTTTATCACAGGATATTGAAATAGTTCCCTGTGCTATACAGTAGTACCTTGTTTATCCATTCTATATGTACCAGTCTGCATCTGCTAATCCCAAACTCTCACTCCATCCCTCTCTACCCCCCTTCCCTTTGGCAACCACCAGTCCATTCTCTGTGTCTGTGATTCTGTTTATGTTTCACAGTTAGGTTGATTTGTGACATATTTTAGATTCTACATACAAGTGATATCATATGGTATTTGTCTTTCTCTTTCTGACTTCACTTAGTATGATAATCTCTAGTTGCATCCATGTTGCTGCAAATGGCATTATTTCATTTCTTTTTATGGCTGAGTAATATTCCATTGTGTATACGGAATATTTTGATTCATTCATCTGTAGATGGACATTTAGGTTGCTTCTATGTCTTGGCTATTGTACATAGTGCTGCTCTGAACCTAGGGGTGCGTGTATCTTTTTGAACTATGGTTTTATCAGGATATATGCCCAGGAGTGGGATTGCTGGATCATATGGAATATTTATTTATTCTTGAAACAAAATTATATATCTTCTTTGTGTCAGTAGTTAGGCATAAATAAAATATCTAGGTAAAAATGAGTTAAGAGTTTAATATATCAGGGAGAGCTTTCTGGAAGATCCAGTGCTTTTGCTGATCCCTAAAAGAGAGAGACAGAAAACTGATCCCAGCAGAAGGACCAGTATGTGATGAGAACTAAAGACAGGAGAATACTTTACATATCTATGCAGAACTGTAAGTTCAATAATAGCAGAGCTAAGTGAGAATCAGCGGGGATGGAGAAAAGAAAACCGATTCTAGACATTGTAAAGAGGTAGAATTGAAAAAACTTAAGTGTTTGTGTTGAGAGTAAGTCAGAGAAGTGTGACTTTTAGTTTTTGATTTGGGTGATTGGCTGAATTACAGTGCTACTTCCGGCTTGGAAAAATACAAGAGGGTGGGGAGGGGGAGGGGTACATGAGGAGGCAGGAGGAAGCAGCGGCAAGCTGGGAAATAAGGAGCTGGTTATGGACCAGGCGATGGGGGTGTCAAAAACTGGTAAGACAGACCGGTCCGGAGAGATATTTGAACTAGAATTTTAGTTTGGCAGTTATCGGCGTAGAGTTCTTAAGTGGAAATTCTATTTTGAATCTTCTCATTTAGTTTTTAAGAAACTTATTATATGTTCATAGTTTAACAAGTCAAAATTTCTACCAAAGTTTAATGCAAAATGGTAGTGTCCTGCCTCACCTCTACCTACCCCCTTTATTTCACTCCCAGAAGTAAGCTTTTTAAACTCTGTAGCTCTTTATTCTCTTCTTTGCCTCCATATATCTAATATCATGCTCTACAACCACTTCTTGAATTGTTTGTTTTTTTCAGTTTTAGGTATGATATATTGACTTCCTATTACAAAAGCTGAGGATTTTCCTTTTACACCTACCCTGCCCATCTTTTTGATAGTTATGTCACAGTTTTCATTAGAAAAATAACCCATGTTTTTATCACTGTAACTATGAAAATCTTATTCATAATTAGTCATGTAATGTGCTATGCTTGTGTTTCCTTTCTTGTACAACTCTGTTCTTCTCCATGGAGTTAATAACTGCCACATTTTTTTATTTGCTTAGTTTTATTTGTACATATCACCAATTCACCCTCAGATCTGCAGCAGACTAAATATTATCTCAATATTTTCAAACACTTCAGGTAAATCTCTGAGTTTACTGTTTCTCTTGTGGAAATCACTGGGGGAGTCTTGTATCTTCCTGTTTCAAGCTGTACTGGTTACTCTCTGACCTGCTGAAGCTGTCATGCTGGGAAGTTCACTAAAGCATCATCCGTGAGACTAACCTTGTTTCATAGCCTCCTGCTATGGATTAAATTTTCTTTCTCCAAAACTCATATCTTGAAGGCCTAACCCCTGGTACCTCAGAATATAACTGTATTTAGAGATAGGCCCTTCAGACACATAGTTAAGTAAAAATGAATTTGTTAATATGGGCCCTAACCAATCTGACTGGTATATTCATCAGAAGAGGAGATAGACATACAAAGAGAAAAAACGGGGACAAGTATACAGAGGGACAGGTATTAGAAGGGAGAGCAACAGGCTGGCCATCTTCAAGCCAAGGAGAGAGGCCTCAGAGGAAGCCAGCTCTCTCTGCATCTTGGACTTCCAGCCTCCAAGAACTGTGAGAAAATACATTTCTGTTGTTTAAGCCAACCCATCTCGTTCGGACAGCCCTAGTAAACTAAAGCAACCCCATATATTATTCTCGCTTTTTTGCCTCTCTGCCCCACTACTTTTTAGGCAGAGTATATTTTCCAGATGTTTTTTGGAAAAAAAAACAAAACACTGAGGAAATCTATTTTATCCTAGTTTACTCACATGGCACAATGATAACCCAAAAATATGGCATCAAGAACTTCTAAGCTGAGTTGATCAGCTTCATTGGAGATGTATGACGATACAAAAACAGCAAAGATTGTTAAGTACATCACAAAGTGGGTGGTGATACAGATATTATTTTCAACATGTATATTTTGGGGGGTTATATATTAGCATCTTTTCTCAAAGATCTGGAACTTTATCAGAGTACTGAGGACAAGAGAGTATCAGTGTAACTGTAATAATCCATCTGTACGCTAAGGGGCGCCAGGACCATGTGTTTAACATTACATTTCTTGATTAGAATTAAGAATTTAATTATCAAACCTCAAGTATCGGTCACTTCTCAGTATAAGCCCCCTTCATTGTGACACTGAATGGGGGCCATCATTGTTTAATAAATATTTCCCCCAAACAAAAGTTCATCGCGGTCCTTGAAATTCCAACTGAACCACACTGAAGAAATTAATGTCTTTTATTGTCCTTAATATTATTAACATCATTAAAGAGCTTTCCATAAATTCATGTAGCAACATCTTACTAAATCTCAGTAAACAAGAAATTCTTAGTGTAAGTTTTGAAAAGCCCTGAATGAGACTAATGAACTATTATATGTTCGAAACTTTATCTGGATTGAAGATCGGATAGTCCCATGTCTTTCCACTCTGCCTAATAGAAGTCAGGTTCAGATTAACATCAGGGAATTTTTTTTAGAGAGACCGGCTATATCCTAAGATCTAGGCTACCTCTCAAACTCCTCCTCCTTTGCCACCTAGAATCTCTGCTCTTTTTTTTTTTTTTTTTTGCGGTACGCGGGCCTCTCACTGTTGTGGCCTCTCCGGTCGTGGAGCACAGGCTCCGGACGCGCAGGCTCAGCGGCCATGCCTCACGGGCCCAGCCGCTCCGCGGCATGTGGGATCCTCCCGGACCGGGGCACGAACCCGTGTCCCCTGCATCGGCAGGCGGGCTCTCAACCACTGCGCCACCAGCTAAGCCCGAACCTCTGCTCTTTTCAGGAGCATGAGGTGCTTCCAAAATGTCAGGATCATCACAGTTCACTATCCATCAGGGAAAGATCTACATATAAGAATACTGTTACTCTAAGGAAGAAGGGCCTTATAGAATCATACAATAAATCTATAAAGAAAACCCATTTAGTAATAACTTCTATAGATAGTCATGTTCACTGTTGCTTTAAATGTTATGTAATCCTCACAATAACTAAGCGGCAAGTATTCTTCCTGTTTCAAATGTAGGAAAACAGAAGCTTAGAGAAGTTAGGCAAACTTGCCCTGAGCCTTACTGGACATAGATGCTAGAGCCAGGATTTTAATTAAAATCTGATTCCAGGGCTCTTATTTCTGATATGTAACTATCACTTTAATTGCTGCCAAACAGTTGTACTGAAGATAATTTTTCTGTGTTTATTATATTTTCCTTCAAAGATGGTGCAAAAGTACATTTTTGTAGTGGAAGCATAACATGATGTAGTTTTTACACCAAATCTTCTAAAAGTTAGGTTTACTCTGAATTCATGTGATTTATTTAAAATGAGAATAGTTAGATATAGATTTGACAGGCAGTATTCTTCATGGGACCTGACTTATAGATATCATTTTACAACTTACAATCAAAATCTATGAATTTCATATGCTGGTTTGTCTCTAGGGGCCTATAATGGTGAGAAGTTAACCAAGAATTGGAGTTTCAGCCAAATTGGGACTTTATTTTCCAAAGGCTTGTCACATCACTGGGCGGTCTTATGTGTCAGTGAGACTGAACGTATTAATATCTGTACACTTTAGTATATAATAGTGTGTTATCTATTCAGCAACAGTACTTGAATGCTTTAATAAGGCAAAATAGGTGTATACAGTTAGAACACGGAAGGGTTTGAGCTTGTGAAAAAAGGAAAGCAAAAGAAGCAAAAAAAAAAGTTTAATCCAACATATAGTTCAACCATTTTTATGTTAATATCAAATAAGATCAATCGGTTTTCACATTCATTGATTAGAAAGGACATTTTCTGCACTTTGTTTCTTTAATTCCTAAAGCTGAAACTGGATCCAAAAAAAATTCTTATCACTAGTAGGCTGATGGCCAAACATGCAACTTCTGCCTTTTAGGTGATAACTATTCTAAGAGCATGGATTTTTAAAATATAAATAAAAAATTTACTTTGTTATCAGAGTAGAAGAAAGTTTTGATAGTAGATACAATTATGTACTAGAAGTATGGATAGCAATGTAACATATTGGGAAAAAATGGAAGGAGCAATATGAACTCATAACCATAGAGAGAACTTATGACCTTATGGAACTTATATCCCAGTTGTGCTTTAACCAGTAGGCCAAGAGCTATATCTTTCTTTCTATGTGTCCTTCTTCGGACCCCAATTCCTCCAGTGCACTTCTAGTGTCCACTTTTGGCTCTATCTTATTCTCACCCCCCTGAGGATTCAGTGCTTCTTGGAGGATGACTGATTTACCGTGCCAGGGCAGAAACTGTCAACGTGGTGCTGACCATTTTCTGGAAGACCCTTCAAAGATCTCAGGGGCAATGCTAAAAAGAATTAATGTCTAACTTAAACTAGGTCTTAATGGTCAAATTTGATAATTTGAGCAATAAAATAATAGTAAAAATGATGTTGATTACAATGGTGATGAAAATGACAACTGGAACATAGTGAATCTATAAAAGGGTATGGACGTACAATAGTCAAAAGAGAAATGTTATTTTAAAGTATGTGGGAAGACAATGATCAAGCAAAATTAGGGAGAATAGAAGAGGAAATGACTAGTTCTTTCATTCACCTTAATATGTAGTAAAGCGGAGTATTCATTTTTATAGATATTGTTTTATTTTCTATGTCACTTTTAGAAATATAAATAAACATGTGTCTATCTGTTTAATGGAAGAATAAACACAAAGAATAATGAGTAAACCAAATAGAGCAGGGAAAGTAGATACTACGTGGAAAACAGGAAGGGCTAGTCAACATCAGTGGTCACAAAAAATAACCAAATATGAAAAGAATGAACAAAGTGATGGATAGAAAAGTATTATTTATTAATAATATTTCATGGTAATAATAGCCCTATGTTCCAGTGCTTGACATATACTAACTCATTCGATCCCCCTAACAGCCCTGTAAATTAGGTGTTATTATCATTCCCAGTTTATAGGAGGAAACTGAAACACAGGTTCTGTACTGTGAGCTGTGATTTAATTCCAGGTAGTTAGACGTAAGACCAGTGCATTTAACCTCTAAACTCATACACTTCACAGGGACCCTTTGAGCCTAACTACTCGGACACCTTCCTGACTTCCCAGAAGGCAACACCTTTGACGCACCTATGAATTAAAATTATTTTAAGGAGTTATAATTACATGCCATACATTGGTCAAAGAAGACTTTTAAAAAATCATTTTGTGGGAAAGACACCAGACTCAAAATTATAAAATATATGAGGACTTAAAAACCCACATTGATGGAACAAGCGAAATGTAGCTATTAAAAGGAGGTTCAGAATGACTAATGCCTTGATTTTTGAATCTCCTTGGCAGAAGCAACCAAGAATCAATTGATCCATTTTTATAGTTATATTGAGACATAATTCACATATATTTAATTTACCCATTTAAAGTATATGATGTAATGGTTTTTCGTGTATTGGCAGAGTTGTACAACCATCACCACAATCTAATTTTTGCCACCCCCCAAAAACCCATTTAGCTATTAGAATCAATTGATCTTTTACCCAATAACTATAACCTCAGCAGGTCTGAGAAGATATTATTTGGGAGATGGGGCTCTGCAAGCATTACTGAAACCCTCAGAAAGAATCAAAATGATATCACTGAATCCCTTATTGTTATCACAATAAGAATGATGATAATATAAGAAATATACAAAAACAGGTACAGGAAAATAGAACAAAGATATTAAGTCCATGGTGCTGACGGTTAAAGAAGGTGTATATACATCAACTTAATGAGTTTTGCGGGTTTTTTTTGCATGTCTGCAGTTGAAGGGGTTTGATGAACTAACCATAGCAACGTATAATTGTTTAAGGAATACAATCAATCAAATTTATAGTAAATATTTCAATGCTCAAGAAAAACTTCCTTTTTTCTTCGATTTATTTGATTTCAGAGTAATAAATTTAGCATTTAAATTGTATACATCATCCTGTGTGTCCCTCTCCACAAAACCCTCTCTATACGTTAAAGTTCCCATGAACATGTATAATCTTTTTTTTGAAGGTAGCATTTTATTTTATTTTATTTAACATCTTTATTGGAGTATAATTGCTTTACATTGTTGTGTTAGTTGCTGCTGTATAACAAAGTGAATCAGCTGTATGTATGCTTATATCCCCATATCCCCTCCCTCTTGCATCTCCCTCCCACCCTCCCTATCCCACCCCTCTAGGTGATCACAAAGCACCGAGCTGATCTCCCTGTGCTATGTGGCTGCTTCCCACTAGCTATCTATTTTACATTTGGTAGTGTATATATGTCCATGCCACTCTCTCACTTCATCCCAGCTTACCCTTCCCCCTCCCCGTGTCCTCAAGTCCATTCTCTACGTCTGTGTCTTTATTCCTGTCCTGCCCCTAGGTTCTTCAGAACCACTTTTTTTTTTTAGATTCCATATATATGTGTTAGCATACTGTGTTTGTTTTTCTCTTTCTGACATACTTCACTCTGTATGACAGACCCTAGGTGCATCCACCTCCCTACAGATAACTCAATTTCGTTTCTTTTTATGGCTGAGTTATATTCCGTTGTATATATGTGCCACACGAAGGTGGCATTTTATTTTATTATTTTTTTATATTTATTTTATTTATTTTCTTTTTTTGGCTGCGTTGGGTCTTAATTGTGGCACATGGGGTTTTTGTTGAAGCATGCAGGATCTTTCGTTGTGGCACAGGATCTTTACTGTGGTGTGTGGGCTTCTCTCTATTTGTCACATGCGGGTTTTCTCTCTCTAGTTGTGGCGCAGGGGCTCCAGAGTGCATGGGCTCTGTAATTTGCAGCATGTGGGCTCTCTCGTTGAGGCACGCGAGTTTAGGAGTTGTGGCATGTGGGTTTAGTTGCCCTGCGGCATGTGGGATCTTAGTTCCCTGACCAGGGATTGAATCCACGTTGCCTGCATTGTAAGGCAGATTCTTGACCACTGGACCACCAGGGAAGTCCCTGAACATGTATAATCTTAATTACACATGGTATTAACTGTTACACTGTATACAGTGAAGCCTTTCATAAGAGTATCTGGACTGTGTATTCTTAGAGTTCTCCTCATTCAGACCCTTATCTATACAGTTATTTACAAGAAGTTACTCTTGAATGTTGGTTATTCAAGAGAATTTATTAAAATTTACTAAATTTTAGTAAATTTACTAAATTTGATTTAGTAATTTAGAATTTACTAAAAGTGACTGAAATGAAAATCCCTTAATCACTTTATATACATATATATATGCTTAAGTACGTATATATACATATACATACATACATATAGCTCAAACCAGAAATACTTATACATGTTTTTTTTTTAATTTAAATTTATTTATTTATTTTTGGCTGCGTTAGGTCTTTGTTGCGTGGGCTTTCTCTAGTTGTGGCAAGTGGAGGCTACTCTTCGTTGCGGTGCATGGGCTTCTAATTGCAGTGTCTTCTCTTGTGGAGCACGGGTTCTAGGCGCGCGGGCTTCAGTAGTTGTGGCTCGCGGGCTCTACAGCGCAGGCTCAGTAGCTGTGGCACACGGGCTTAGTTGCTCCACAGCATGTGGGATCTTCCCGGACCAGGGCTCGAACCCGTGTCCCCTGCATTGGCAGGCGGATTCTTAACCACTGTGCCACCAGGGAAGCCCCATACATGTGGTTTTAACTTCTGCAAGCTTTTCACTAAGGATCCGGTGAAAACACAAAGCTATCCATGCTATTCCTACTCAGTTTTCAATCTTTCATCTTTCAGCTCTGCACCACCTACTGGCCTCTTCTAAGTCCCATGAGGTTCATATCCTGCTCTGTCTGCATCATTGTAGTTGCTGCTTGATGCCATGGCATTTACTATCGGTTGCAGAGAGAACTGTTTACAGTCTAGACTTTGTTTACAGAATTTGTCTATTTTATCTCTAGCTGTGCAAACATCTGTGCCTCCCTAGAATTTAAGAAAGTGTGCACTCTTTCAAACTGGACCCCTGAGAAAGACTTTCTCTAGTTGTTTATCATCAAAGAAATTGTATATATTCCTTGCATAGTTTTCAGCTCTGTCTTCCGTTTTTAGCTTTGTTCTGTTTTCTTCTATCTTGTCCACTATGGGATTAGAAGGTGTTTTATACAATGGTGAATTTTTAATAGAAAAATAGCTTCTGGGCATATGTTGATTTTTGTTTATTCAATGTTTAATAGGTTCCAAGCTGATCTAAGTGCTTTACAAACATTGATTCATTTACTCTTTTGAACAACCCAATAAGACAGGCATTATCATGATCTCCATTTTACAAAAGAGGGAGCTGGGGAACAGAGAAATACAAAAATAAAAGTCTGCACTGAAGCTAGATCTTCATGGAAGTTATTGGAATTTAACTGGTGAAACTATCTCCTAAGGGGAAATGGCATGATCAGGCCAGTCCTAAGGAGCCACGTTTACAAGGATATTTTCCACTAAGAGTATCTCTAGTGTTGTAACAGAGTGAATATTTTGTGACAGCTAAAAGTGGCACAGATGGCATTTGAACCCAGGCAGTCTACCTCGAGTCCATGTTCTTAATGTAACATGGGAAGAGTTCCTCTCTTCCCAGAAATCACTGAATTCCAAGATTCTTTTAGCCTAGAACTATTGCTTCAAGTCTCACTTCTCAGTTTCCCAAAGGCTACACTTTACCTGTAGTCTATTTCATGCCCAAGCCTGTGTATGCTTTATTACCCCCTCATTTGTCGCACATAACCAGTTTAAACTCAATAAATACTTGATGGTGGAGATAGGGACTAATACTGCACAAGAGTGGAAGACACTGTAATTAAAATCTGTAGAAAAGATGTGGTAAGTCTACTTTCAACACCAAAGTTCTGCTAGTGACCAGTCACCATAGTCCTAGGGGTTGTGCAAATCTAGAAGACAAAACCAATCAGTAAAAGGCACCTATTTCCTTTGTACCAAGTTATAGTCGCTGAGGTTTGTTTTTTTTTTTTTAAATAAATTTATTTATTTTTGGCTGCATTGGGTCTTCATTGCTGCGCGGGCTTTCTCTAGTTGCGGCGAGTGGGGGCTACTCTTCCTTGCAGTGCATGGGCTTCTCATTGCAGTGGCGTCTCTTGTTGCAGAGCACGGGCTCTAGGCACGCAGGCTTCGGTAGTTGTAGCACGTGGACTCAGTAGTTGTGGCTCGAGGGCTCTAGAGCGCAGGCTCAGTAGTTGTGGCGCACGGGCTTAGTTGCTCCATGGCATGTGGGATCTTCCTGGACCATGGCTCGAACCCGTGTCCCCTGCATTGGCAGGTGGATTCTTAACCACTGCGCCACCAGGGAAGCCCAGTCACTGAGGTTTGATGAAATTTTTTGAATTAAATGGAAAAAAATAAAATTGAATGTTTGAATAAGTAATTCTTTTTAGAATACTTAACACATGATGACTTATTTTAAACTACCACTTTCTTTTTTTTAAACATCTTTATTGGAGTATAATTGCTTTACAATGGTGTGTTAGTTTCTGCTTTATAACAAAGTGAATCAGTTATACATATACATATGTTCCCATATCTCTTCCCTCTTGCGTCTCCCTCCCTCCCACCCTCCCTATCCCACCCCTCCAGGCTGTCACAAAGCACCGAGCTGATATCCCTGTGCTATGTGGCTGCTTCCCACTAGCTATCTACCTTATGTTTGGTATAAACTACCACTTTCTGACTGACTTTGGTGATAAATAAAATTCTGTACTGGTGCTAGATTCTCACATAGGTTATTGGGATTTTATTGGTGAAATAATCTCTTGAGTGCAAATGCACAATCAGATCAAGCCTAAGAAGCCACATTTTTGAGGGCTTTGTTTAGTAAGAGAGCTTTCCTAGTTTGTCAGAGCCAATATTTTATAAAGTTTAAGCTGATGTGTTTTAACTTCCCTGATTAGATGAGGATCCATTATGGTCTCCCATCTCTAAGACCAATCTTGAGTATTATCATTCCAAAACAAGAGGGTGGGGTAGGGCAGTAAAAATGTGTCCTCTTTTCCAAGATAATGGTTTCAAGGCTCGGTTTTGTGGTGAGGTGATTTGCTAAATAAATGGGATGACCTAGCATAGAGGATTCTTCCACAGTACTTACCCAAGTCCCTGGACATAAAGTCTGTGATAGAAAGAGATACTTGCAGGGAAAGGGAAGTCTGTCTCTTCTGGGCCTGGAAAGTTGTGGGAGGAGGAAAGAAAAGATTACCAGAGTAAGCGATATCATATGATACTTGTTCACTGTCTGACTTACTTTACTTAGTATGATAATCTCTAGTTACATCCATGTTGGTGCACATGGCATTATATTATTCTTTTTTTGTTTTTGGTGGTTCGCGGGCCTCTCGCTGTTGTGGCCTCTCCTGTTGCGGAGCACAGGCTCCGGACGCGCAGGCTCAGCGGCCATGGCCCACGGGCCTAGCTGCTCCGCGGCATGTGGGATCTTCCCAGACCAGGACACAGAACCCATGTCCCCTGCGTCGGCAGGCGGACTCTCAACCACTGCGCCACCAGGGAAGCCCATGTCATTCTTTTTTATGTTTGAGTAGTATTCCATTGTATATATGTACCACATCTTCTTTATCCATTCATCTGTTGATGGGCATTTAGGTTGTTTCCATGTCTTGGCTATTGTAAATAGTGCTGCAGTGAACATTGGTGTGCATGTATCTTTTTGAATTATAGTTTTATTCAGATATATGCCCAGGAGTGGGATTGCAGGATCATAATGGTAGCGCTATTTTTAGTGTTTTAGGGAACCTCCATGCTGTTCTCCATAATGGCTATACCAATTTCGATGTGGAATCTTAAAAAAAAAAAAAAAAAGGAAAGAAAAAAAATGACACAAATGAACCTATTTACAAAACAGAAATAAACCCACACGGTCATAGAAAAAAACCTTAGAGTTACCAAAGGAGAAAGGTGGAGGAGGGATAAATTAGGAGGTTGGGATTAACATATACATACTACATAAAATAGATAACCAACAAGGACCTACTATATAGCACAGGGAACTATATATTCTGTAAGAACCTATAAGGGAAAGGAATCTGAAAAACAATAAATACGTATAATTTTTATATATATAACTGAATCACTGTGCTGTACACCTGAAACTAACACAATATTGTAAATCAGCTATACTTCACTAAAACTAAATTAAAAAATAAAATATTCTTTGTAAATAAAATAAAACTTCACCTACTGTTTTAAAAAAAAAAAATTACCAGAGTAAAGGAGGAAGTTGTAGATAGGTCTTATTCTCCTATTGCCTAGATTCCAACTGGGGGTGGGTCACTAGATAAGGTAAGAGAATCACAATGGGCAAGGGGATTTTCCTCTCTTCCTGGGTGTCTAGAAGAAGATAATTTTAAATACTAATTTTACTTGAAGTGGTGTGGAGCAGAAATCTAAAGGTTGTGTGAAATGGCACTTTTAAATGACTTCGATGAGATAAGCACTTCCTTACTGAGAAGTTCCTGCCTCTGACGTCTATCCACAAGGCCTGAACCGACAGCAAAGAGACAGCTGCAGATGGGAGATGACCATTGTCTCAGAGATCAAGACCTAGCTGAAAAAGTATGAGGCCTTTGAGGAAGCCCCAGCTTTTCATCAGTATCCCAAGATGACTGTTTCTGCTCAAAACCTAACAAGCTGCATTTTATAGTACACTCGGTGCAGGTGCCTCTGACTACTGTTAAAAATTGTCGGCGACTCCCACCCACTGCTCATTTCACTTCCAACAACGGTGCACCACGCGAGGTCCGCAAGTGGTGGCTGGGATGCTGAAAAGCTGAGCAAAAATCCTGGCTGACTCACAGGGCAGAGGAGTTAAAACTGGACTCTAAGACTAGCTGAGGCTTTTGTTCACAACCTAAAAGGCCACCTAGTCATCAATAAGAGTGGCATGAAAACAGAGCAGCCCTCACAGGGATTATAATTAGAGCCTCAAATTATTTCTACAATTTTGCATAGGTAATCTGACATTCAATCCAAAATCACGCAATTGAGAAGGTGGCACTTGACAGAAAATCAAGAGAAAAGAATAAAGTAGAAACAGAACCCTCGCCCCTGTGAGCTCACTGTCTATCAGGTGTTTCTATATCACCTTCCCTTGCTTTATTTGTCTTTTCACCTTTCAACATACTGTATAATTATATTTATTTTGTTTATGGTCTGTCTCACTTACTAGAATGTAAGCCTCCTTGAGACATGGATTCATTTGTTTTATTCAGTGTTGCCTGATAAATAATAGGTGCTCAAGAAATGTTGAATGAAAGAGTCGTCAAGTTAATTTACATACCAAATAATTGCTGTGAAATTTTAGAGATGCGAGTTTTCGCTTGAGAATGGTCAATAAAAGAAAAACCTTACAGAGGTTATAGAGATAAAGCAAGAGTGTCTTAGGTGAAGACATGAAAAGAAAAAGAGAAGGAGGGAGGAAGTGGTGGTGAAGGAGGAGAAAATTGAGGTCGCAGGGAGAGTAAATCTATTTCTAATGTACATTAGTATAGGAAAAATGAAAAAGAGAGTGGACGTTTGTGAATTCCAAATACGTATTACAATGTTTTACCCAATATCATGATTGTCATCAATATTAGTACATTTGAGAAATAATCAGAAATAAGAAACATAATGATAATAAAACACTTGAGTTTCTGTATATTTTAATGAGCTTAACTGAATCCAAGTCAGCAAAGCTGTATATTTAACTCTATAGAAGGGTCAATGAGATAGTGATGAAATGAATCAGAATGTCTGCTACTCAGAATTAACTGAACCCATACTGTACCCGATTTTGATTTCTCATCTAAAGAAGGAGTTGAAGCCTTAAATGGTTTTTAAAGTCAAAATCGAGAAATTTTTGAAAAGTGAACCCAAAAGGAGCACTTTAAAAATAACTTTGAGGAAGGAGAATTTTTTTAATGTATGGAATACACTAGTTGTGAATGAAACTATTCTTAATATACAAATGATAAATATTTAAGATGACTGAGGAAAGTTGTAGAATCATCCATCACATTTTAGAGCAAGGATTAACCATACATGGATGTTGTATTTTCTTATCTCAATTTTGTTTCTAATTCTTTGATTCCATTACTTGTATAATTATTTATTTATACGCTGTTTTTGAGTACAGAAATTCTTAGAATGTTTCCATAAAATAAAGGTTAAAAATTCCCTAAGAACAGACCACAGCTACATATTTTTATAATTATTATATCATGGATGCTAAGTGGTTGCTGCATCATAGCCAAATTAATAAAATACAAACTATTCAAGCTATAACAAAAGTTTCCTGGAGTATGGTTGAAATGAGGAAAGGGAGAGAGTAACAAGGAAAGTGTATCAGGGATTAACAGTGAAAGCTAATTGAGTTTTCAAATCTCATGTGGATTTGGACAACCTTAAAATTGCAGGGAAAGCAGAATACGTAGCAAATCACTTTTTACACATTGAAAGTTTTATTGTAGGAAGATTTCTACAGAATTCAATAGCCATGGAAAATTGACATAGACTATAATTAATTATTCATCAGGAAAAAAATCCCTGGGAGAAATCAACAAAAATCAAATTGCAGACACATAGAAGAAAATGGTAGAAGGCCAAATAAAATCTATGCTTAGCCTGCCAGAATGGCCTGCCTCCCTCCTAGGAGATAGAATTAAAACTGATAGATGTGGCTTTCAAACCCACCATGAGAGCTTGAATTTTTTTTTCCTGTCATGTTTTCTGAATTTCTCTGCTTTCTTTTTCTGCATATAAAACAACTCCAAAAGGTCTATTTTTAAGCAAAATATTTTAAATCGTATTTTAAATTAAATTTAGGAGGGGGTGGACATAATTGATTCTGCTTAGTGGGGTTTTAGTGGCAGAATCTGAAAACTCCCCCCAGTCTGACCCTTCACTGTGTTTTTGCTCTTCACCTGGTAAGATGGCTCTCAACACCTAAAAATAACCTGGCTGGTTTAGCACGAAGAATGATCCTGAAGTAACTGTGAGAAATGGAGTCTCCCAAGGCTGGCTAGGTATTAAAAGCTTTGTGCAAGCGGGATCCAGTGGAGTTGATGAAACAAAGACCAGGCAGCTTTCTCTCAGCTCAGTTTTACCGAGAACAGAGCCGTGCGGCTGGGACCGTAGCCCGTGGTCGTTTCTCTTCCTTAGATGTGAGGAGGGATTTTTCTTTTCACTTCGGTTAGAGAGAGCTCTGTTGCTTCCCAAAGAGAGAAAATACTACATCAGCTTTTAAATACTGGCTTTCTGTCTTAGCCGTGTTAAGAGCGTAGGAGACGTGGAAGGTTTTAAATAGGTTCCCATGCTCACAATTCCTTAGCAGCACCTCCGTACAGGTTGAACCTTTCATGTGTAACTGAGCTCATGTTTAGCCGTACAGCTCTAAGCTGGAGGTACCGGATGAGATTGCATCTTCCCATATCAGAAATCCTTTTCTCTTTATCCAGCCTCCTCTTTTCATTAAGCATTACTTTAAAAAAATTCATCCCTGTGTATTATAAATAAACCAACACACAAAGGCTGGTTCAGATGTTCACCATGGCATGGGAGATTCACAAGGCTTATAGTGTGTACATTTAAACACAACCAAATGTGTATACACGTGTGCACACAGGCTGTAATTTTGAATATGACCATTCTGTTTTGGGGAAAATAATTTTTAAATAAATTGATATCTGATTTATTTAGTAATAATTGTATCTTTTGGAGCTCACAACAAATTAGTGGAAAAATGCACCAATAGTGAGAGTTTTTATCATGTACTTATGCGAACCTAGGCATTAAGCTGCATTTCACTCCTACCTACGAGCAGTCATTAGTCACTGCAGCACCTGAAGGTTCCATATGCCCCTGACAGTCCCCCAGGACAGATGTGCTGTTTTTTAAGATTGATGGTTATACCCGTGAATCATCACTATATATAATTCAAAAACTGGCACTTGCCTTGTGCTAGAACATTGATTTTTCCCATTCTGTCAATGTCTACATCGTATTTTTAGAAGTTATAATTAGTTTTTCTTAATAAACTAGGTAATGATATATGGTTGTGAGCCAAATGTTTTTTACTTACAATTTAATTAAGTAGGAGAGGAAATATTATCTCACAGAAATAAATATATGTTTGAATTGTTTGGGTTAGATGTTTGGGTAAGTAGAAAAGGTTTGGTTTCGAGAGAAGGCCAAAATTATTTGAGCATGGAAGTCAAACTAGAGAAGAAAGCATGGCCTCTAGGACAACGTCAAGTCTGTTCCATATGCCTAGTCTGCTTCTAGGAATGAAGATGAAATGCAGGGAGCAAAACTGATGGTATCTGAACTGAAGCAGGTAAGCATGGTGGTCTGCACACACAATACAAAGTAGGTGGGCAGTTACGTAAAGTAATTGGACATTCAGGAAGGTAGATTCTAATCCTGTAAGTAGGTATAACAGTGCTAAGATTAACCATCAGAGACTCATTCCCCAGCTTAGTCCCCACCCTCACCCCTTTGGCTCCCTAGAGCCTAAAGGATGGAATCTGGAATCTGTGTTTCATCCTGTCATAAAATATCTCTCAGAATCTATCTTGAGCTTCGTTCCCAAATTCCCTCTGTCCTTTCCCATATATCAAATTTCTCGTCTCCCAGGAAACTTCTATGATTTTATAAAATTCTCTTTTCTCAGAATGCTGTTTCCATTTTTTCTTTAAAAACAAAACAAAGCAACCTCTTAGACACCTTTCAAGACCAAATAAAATATCCCTCTTCTCTGTATGCTTTCCCTCTCTCTCCAGGCAAGAGTAATTGACACCCTCTGCTGTTACCCTTTGCACTTTGATCTATGTCTCTGCTTGAGTTCTTACCCCATCATATGGTAAGTGTATGTGTATAGTTATTTATTGCCCATTAGACTTTAGAAGAATTTAAAGTCTAATGCATCTTAGGATAACTTAAGTTCTCTTCTGAGTTCACAAACTGGAATGCATGATAATGGAGGGTTTTTGGAACATCGCAGCACAGTTATGATGATACATGGCAACTCACCAAGAGGGATGGAGACTGAATAACTGCAGGACACATGCTGAAAAATGCAGCTAAGTGATCTGAAAACACAAGTCAGGCAATGTCTCTCTATTGCCTAGTGCCTCAATGTTTTCCCATTATTTTATAGATAGCTAATCAAGTTCTGCCTGACTTGAAATCTCCTGGCCTTTCTATGCTCACTATGACATTTCTTCTTGCTCTCTTCCAGCCTTTCTATCCTTATATCTTCGATCCTCTGTCATATGGCTTTCGACATGCTTTTTCTTCTCTCCTTCCTTTATTAACCCTCACTCATCTCAGTTTCTATCTCAAGTTCCTCAACCAAACCACCAAACACCTCTGTTTGTACCACTAACCACAATGTAGCACTAATTACAATATGTAAGTGGTAATCATGATTATCTGCCTCTGTAGATAGATTCTAAGTTCCAAGAAGGCAAGGATCCTTTAACCATTGACTCTTACCATATTCCCAGAAATAAGCATAGTGCCAGGCAGGAGGTAAGTAATAAATATTTGTTGAATAGATGAATGAGTAAATAAATGAATAATACTAAAAATATATTATTAATTTTTAAATGGATGGATGGATGAACGGAAATGGGGAAGCCCTCAAAATTCCATGATTCTAATCACACAATAAGAGGATAGGTCTGTGAGAGAGAGAAAATTATTTAAGATCTTACTGTACACCTTTAATTTATGCATGGAGTCACTATGCCAATAGCAAAATTATTAAATAGTAATATTTACATATATATTAGATGTCTGAGTTTATTAACATCGATATAAATAATTTGATACCAGAAAGACGAAAAGTACATTTAAAAGGTTCTTTTTCAGTTTCATTTGTGGTGGAGAATAGATAGCTTGGTGAGAAAAGATAACCTTTAGTCCTCAGAGAAGTGCTTCTGCTTCTAGTGCCAGATATTTTCTAGCCAAGGTTTCTGGACATCATTCTATTGTAGACTGATCTTTCCCCTTTTGTACTCAACTCTGGAGAGAAATAATATTTCACCAAGTGTTATTTTAACCTGAAAACAGAAAAATCCACATATAACAATACTAATTCCCTGCCACAAAATAGGAAATAAAAATCAGTAAAGATCAAGAAAATACTTAACTGCTAAAAGACAAGAGAAGGAAAAAAAATACTTTGAAGGTGTGATAGGAAATTACATAATAAAATAGTCTTAATGCTTTCAGCATTTAAGTTTGAAATGTTTTTGTTTTTCTCAGTAAGATACTTAAATGATGCTAATTCCACTGCTCTTAACACAAACAAGTTAAAAAATACTTTTTAGATTTCTTTTCAAATATGTGTTATATCCATATATATTTTTCAAATACATATGTGTAAATTATATGGTCTTCAAATATATCTAGAATATATTTGCTATATATTATATAAAATTATATTATATAATTACATTAAATTATATATGTAAAATTTTATATTACACATACATATATACATTTATGGAGAGAGACTAAGAATTTGGGAAACAGACGTTTTCCTGGCAGTTTTTAACCATTTACCATTTAAAAAAATATAGACTCTTTGCTCCCCAATTGACTTTTTTTTTTTTAAATAAATTTATTTCTTTGATTTTTGGCTGCGTCAGGTCTTGATTGCTGCGCACGGGCTTTCTCCAGTTGCGGCGAGCAGGGGCTGCTCTTCGTTGCTGTGCATGGACTTCTCGTTAACGGTGGCTTCTCTTGTTGCGGAGCATGGGCTCTAGGCGCGTGGGCTTCAGTAGTTGTGGGTTGCGGGCTCTAGAGAGCAGGCTCAGTAGTTGTGGCGCACGGGCTTAGCTGCTCCACGGCATGTGGGATCTCCCCAGACCAGGGCTCAAACCCGTGTCCTTTGCTTTGGCAGGCGGATTCTTAACCACTGTGCCACCAGGGAAGCCCTCCCCTATTGACTTTTCATCCACTTCATGGCTAGGTATTTGATGTACAGTGAAGTTTATTACAGGGGATTTAATTACAAATGATTTACCACATTATCACAATTGTGGAATGTCCTGTGTCCTCCTTCCTACCCCACAGAGGTAACCACTATCTCAAATTTTATGTTCATCCTTCATCTGCTTTTCTTTGTTTTTTACCATATTTCTGCACAAAAAATATTTTTTTTCTGTTTGCTTTACATGACTGTTCAATCTGTACTTTGTAACTTAATTTTTCATTGAAATATGTTTCAGATAATCAGCCATGTTAACATGTGAGATGTATTTCAGTCATTTACACAGGGGCATAGTATTTCGTTGTAGGAATATGTTCTATTGTATTTATTTATTCTCTTCTGTTTTCCATGTTAATCTCTTAAGAACAAGGCTCTTATGAATGGTGTAGTTCTTCTAGTGGATGTGTGCAGAAGTTTCACTACAGTATATATCTAAGCTAAACATGGTGAAATGCAAAACTGTTTATCAAAGTGACTCCACTAATGTGTACTCCCACTAGCAGTGAATGGGAGGGCCCACTGCTCCATATCCCCCGATCTTGGCAGTATTTATTAGCAGACTTTTGAAATAGGCCAATCTAGTTAAAATGGTATCTCATTGTGTATGTGTCTAAGAATACAATTCAGTGAATTTTAATATATTCACAGTTATGTAACCATCAACATAATTTTGGAACATTTTTATCACTCCAGAAAGAACCCATTAGGAGTCACTCCCCATAAACTTCTGCTCAGCAGTAGGTAACAATTTCTGTCTGCATAGATTTGTCTACTCTGTATATTTCATATACACGAGAACATACAATATGTGGTTTTTTTGTGATGGTGTCTCAGCATAATGTTTTCAAGGATCTTTGTTCACGTGTATCAATAGTTCATTTCTTTATATTACTGAATAATATTTCATTGTATGGATATACTGCATTTTGTTTATCCATTCCTCAGTTAATAGACATTTGAGTTTGAACATTTTGGCTGTTATGAATAATGCTGCTATGAATATTTGTATACAAGCTTCTTTGTGGACATATGTTTTCACTTCTCTTAAGTATATACCTAGGAGTGGAATTGCTGCGTTATATGGAAACTCTGTTTATTTAACATTTTGAGGTACTACCAAACTGTTTTCCAGAGTAGCTGCACCATTTTACATTCTCACCAGCAGTGGATGAGGATTCTAATTTCTCCACAACTTTGACAACAATTATTATCTGTGTTTTTGGTTATAGTCATTCTACTAGGTATGAAGTGCTTTCTCATTAATTTCTTAATGGTTCATGTAGAGAATCATTTCATATGCTTTTTTACCCTTTTTATATTATCTTTGAATAGATATCTATTCAGATCCTTTACCCAAATTTAATTAGATTATTTGCCTTTTTTACTCTTGAGTTGTAAATTTTTTATGTGTTGTAGATGCAAGTCTTGTACCAGATATATCCTGCAAGTGAGTCCATGTCAGGTCAAACAATGACAGCACTCCGTAAATAGGTATTTGCCAAGGAGCTGTAAGGTTAGCTAATAACAGTTCTCTGGCCATGGGACTTTTTGATGAGCTTCAAACCTGGTCTGCCCCCCGCCACTGGCTGCAAGGCTGTTGGTTCTCACAGCTCTGAGGTTTTGAGGCTGATAATTTTCAAGGCTACTGTGGAGCTGGGAAGAAGAAGACTTGTATCCAGAATACAGAAATAACCCTCACAATTCAATAATAAGAAACCAAAAACTCAATTTAAAAATTGGCAAGAGATTTAAAGAGACACTTTTCAAGACAGGAATGACAACTTAGAACATGAAAAGATGCTCAACATCATTAGTCATTAGGGAAATGTAAATTAAAATCTCAAAGAGATAACACTTCATACCCACTAGAATGGATAAAAATAAGACTCTTAATACCAAGTGCTGGTGAAAATGTAGAGCAACTGGAATTCTTTCACTCTGCTGGTGGGAATGAAAAAAATGGTACAAATACTTTGGAAAACAGTTCTGGAATTTCTCACAAAATTAAAGAATTTCTTACATGCTTCAGCAGTTCCACTCCAGAAATCTACCCAACAGAAGTGAAAACTGTCCACACAAAATTCATTAGGTGAATGTTCATAGCAGCTATATTCATAATAACCAAAATCTAGAAACAAGTCAAATGTGGATTAACAAATTGCATTACATCCATAGAATCTGTTCGGCACTAAAAAGGAAAGAACTACTGAAAGGTGCAACAATATGGATGAATTTCAGATGCATTGCACTGAAGAAGCCAGACAAAAAGGTTATATACCATAATGATTCTATTTATACAACATTCTAGAAAAGGCAAAATAGTAACAGAAAATGGATCAGAGTTTGACAGAGGCTGGGTGTAGGGGAATGGAATTGCCTGCAGTGAGGATCAAAGGAACTTTTTGGAGTGATGAGAAATTTTCAATATCTTGATTGTGGTGGTTTACATTATTATAAATACTAATATAAAGTAGAATTTACATTTAATAGAGTGAATAAATAGACAAAAATAGCATTAAGTCCATAGCAACAGTGTCAACAACAGCAAATGTGTAAGGTTTACAGGAATAAATCTAATAAATATGTGTGAAAACTTCATGTTGGAACCTTATAAAGGCTTATTAAAATATTTTAGAGAAAACATTTATAGATGGAGAGAGCCATTATTTTCATGGAGCAAAAAAAATGGTATGTTATAAAGATGTCAGCTTTCCCCAGATGAGCCATAAATTCTAGTTAAATTCATTGACTCAGCAAATATTTACTGAGTAGCTATCTTTACTCAAGCATGATCTGTTTTAGGTACTTGAGATGTACCAATGAACAAATCCAATTTTGAGTTTATAGTCTAGCTGGGTAGGAGATGGCTGGGTGAGAAGGAGATAAAATAATAGGCATACGAATAAATAAACCATATAGTATCTTAGAAGGTAATACTTGACTATGAAGAGAAAGTAGACACAAGTAAATGATTAGAAGTAGTGGGGAGGGGATTGTGACAGGTTACTATTTTAAGTAGAGTTTTCTTTAAGTAAAAAAACTGTATTCTAAAATATATACATGGAAGATCAAATGGGCCAAAAATACTAAATCATTACTGAAAAAAAAACATACTAGAGAGATTCTCTAACAGGTATTAGGATTATTTTAAAGTTTTACTAATATGGTAGTATTGTATTGGTGACTGATAGAGAAAGGAACAGAATACAGAACTCATAAGTATACCGAAAGAGCTATGGAAGCCATATAAGTAAGGAAAGGATGGATTATTTATTAAGTGGTCCTGGAATAGAAATCTACTTCACATATACTGAGAAATAATTTCAAATGGATGAAAGACTTAAATATAAAAGACAAAGTATTCAATATGGTAATGTAAGAGAGGAATACCTTCATGAAATTGAGGTAGGAAAGAAGTTCTTAAGCAGAATTTTAAAATTGGAAACATTTCTTAATGAAGATTTAAAAAGGAAGCTACATTATATTTAACTGTTGAATCTCACTATGAATATCCACTGTATTAGTAATTAGAAAATTTGAGTTAAATTCACAGCATCATTTCACATTCATCAGACTGACAAAAATAGAAACTTAAAATTTCAAATAACAGCAAGGATGTGGAACAATGGATACTGTTATATTTTGCTCACAGGAGTAGAGAGTGGTATAAATTCTTTGTAAAGAAAATTATGATGCCTCGAAAGTTTTGAGTATAAGGTCCTAAAGTCATGAACAAGAATGTTCATCAGATCATCATTTTAAATAAATTAGGGTGCAGCAAATCCTCATGAGTACATCTCAGGAGCATAATACTGAGCATGCAAAAAAAGTTACAGTGGAAAGCCTGTAGTATGGTTCTATTGAGGTAGATTTCAAAATCAAGCAAAAGGAAACAACATATTGTTTGTGGATAGTTATGTATATGGCAAAACGATGTAACAAAGTATGATTAACACAACTTCTGGCATTTACTTTTTTTTTTTAATTTATTAATTTATTTTTGGCCGTGTTAGGTCTTCGTTTCTGTGCGAGGGCTTTCTCCAGTTGCGGCGAGCAGGGGCCACTCTTTGTTGCGGTGCAAGGGCCTCTCACTGTCGCGGCCTCTCCAGTTGCGGAGCACAGGCTCCAGATGCGCAGGCTCAGTAGCTGGGGCTCACGGGCTTAGTTGCTCCGCGGCATGTGGGATCTTCCCAGACCAGGGCTCGAACCCGTGTCCCCTACATTGGCAGGCAGATTCTTAACCACTGCGCCACCAGGGAAGCCCTGGCATTTACTTCTTAGAGGTAGGGAAGGGAAGTAATTGAGGAAGGCCACATAGGGACTTCAAGCATTAAAATATTCTATTTTTTAAGCTTCAGTGTGGGTAGGTGGGCATTGTCTATTTTAAGCTATTACAAACATATATGTTTATAGATATACTTCATGATGTAAACATTAAAAGAATTGAATATATATTCAACTATCAAATTTCAGCCCTATGTTCATCTTATCCATTCCGTTTTACAGTAGATATATGAAACCCCATCTAATATTTTGTTTGCAAAGGTTAAGCAACTCTTAACTGTTTTTGAATGAAAGTTAACTTGCAAGTTTTCTTTGTTGTTGTTGTTGTTTCAAATGGGGCAGATTTAACATTCTCTGGAGAAATCAGGGGCACTTCAGAAAATAAGTGCTGTTAATGCTATCATAGAGAGGTTAAAATTGTTTTCTCTCTTCTCCCCAGAGCATAGACCAGAATGTATTCACAAGTAATTGAGTCAATCATAACAAATTATAATAGTAAGAGTTAAAGCTTGCTGAATACTTACTATGTGTCAGGAACTTTTTTAGGTGAGAGAACATAGCTGGCAAAAACCTCTACCCTGATGGAGCTCACGTTGTCATGGGAGGAGAGAGAAAATAAACAAAATGATATAAACATGCTGTGTTAGAAGGTGATCCCAGATATGGAGAAAATTGAAGCAGAGAATGGCCAAGGAAGTGCCGAGGTAGGGGGTGGGTGAATTTTAAATAGGATGATTAGGAAAGGCATCCCTAAGAAGATGACAGTTTGGCTCATGACTTGAAGCTGGTGAAGGAGACTGTTAAAAGGAATCCAAGGGGAAGAGCATCCGGGAACAATAAACAGAGTTACAAACTCTGAGGCCAGAGTATGCCTAGTGTGCAAGAAATAGCAAGGTCAGTGATAGATGGATGGAGAGGGTCATCAGGGGCAACAGAGTAGGAAACAAAATTAGAGAGGGGGGTAGATCATATGAGAATTTACAGTTTATGATGAGAGATCTTGCTTTTATTTTAAATGAGACTGACAAATTGTATTCTAATTGTATTCTACTGACTTACATTGTAACAGGATCATGCAGAATGTGGCGGAGAACTGAAGTTGGCCAAGGCAGAAGGCTATCACAGTAATCCAGGTAAGTGATTATGGTGCCTTGGACCGTGTTTTAGCAGGCAGGGAGTGAGGTTTTTGGATTTTGAAGCTAGGACAGACAAGACATGCTTACAGAATTCCTGTGGTTTGTTAGAGAAAGGGGGAGTCAAGGGTGACTCCAGTGTTTTTGTCCTGAATAACTGAAACATACAGTGCCCTTTTTCCACCCTAAGAGAGAAAACTGCAAGTGAAGCATGTTGGGAGAGAAAGATCATGAGTTCAGTTTATTGTTCAGTTTGAGATTTATATATGAGCCTGGAGTTCAGAGGCGAAGCGTGGGCTGAAGATATAAATGTCACTTAAATATATGGTACTTATGGTCCTTAAGGGAGTGAGAGTAGGTAAAAAAATAAAAGAGGAACAATGCCTGAGCCCTGGAGTTTTCCGATATTACAAGATCAGGAGAACAAATAAAAAGAACAGCAAAAGAGAGGAAGGGAGTGTGGTTGGTGATGGGGAATGGGGAAGGACAAGGAGTGAATTTTGTCCTGGAAATGCAGGACATGTTTCAAACCAGGGGAGGGATATTAACTTTGGCAAATGCTGCTCATAGTTTGAGTAAGATGGGGACCAAGAACTGACTATTGGATTTACTTGTATGGACATCACCAGTGACCAAGATAAGAGAAGTTTCCTGGTGGGAGTGGGGTTTGGGCTAAAGCTGATGTGAATGGGTCTTAGGGAGAAAATAGAAATTGGAATCAGAAAAGATAGACAACTACCTGGAGTTTTGCTATAAGAACAAACAAACAAAAATAAGATGGCTGCTGCAACAGAATATGGGGTCCAGAGATTTTTTTTTTTTTAATGATGAGAGAAATGTCAGTGTATTGTACATGCAAAAGAGAAGGATCAAGTTCAGAGGGTGATTGTATGAGCCGGTCTTTGAGATGGGAGAGGAAATGCGACCTAGTGCACAAGTGGAGAAGGAAGCTTTACAAAGGAGCACAGAGCGTCCACAGTTACAGGAGTGAAGGTTGAGTCCAGGAATGCTTGATGATGGTAGATGTGTAGGTGTGGTTATGGGAGCTGGGAAAAGAACTCTTCTCTTTCTTTGAATTTTCTCCATGGCGAAGGAATCACAGATATTAACTGAGAGCAAAGATGAGAGAATAAATTACAAGTTTGACGAAAGAAGAGAGAGCTTAAAATATTTTTTTATGAGAGTAGAAGACTGAATAGACTAAGAAGGAATGTGTAGTATTATTGCTAGAGAGCTCCAAGGACCCACTTGAAGTCAGTGGTCATGAAGTTCAAGTGGAAATGGTGATTATGGCCATATGTTTTTCTCCTACCGAAACTGATGCTTTGGTAGAGGCAGAGAGTACAACAAAAGACGGAAGAGATTTTGGGTATATGTAAGAGAATGAATAGAAGGTTTGATTGTGGAATGTAAACTTGGTAAAGGGAAATGAGTTCGTAAGGGAAATGCAGAAAAGTGAAGTTTTTGTAAGATTAACAGATTGTATTACTGGGTTTGAAAGATTGTTTGATAATAGAGCGGGCACTTGAAATTGAGATGATGTGGGTTTGCAATGACTGCTAATGACAACCTCAGAGATGTATACATTTGTTGATCTTTACCTGATTGTAACTTTTTAATAATTATAATCAACAGTATTCATTGTATTTTTATTTCTTAGAATAATATACTTAAAGTTTATCACTTTGTTTTGTTTTTTACTGAGGTATAGTTGATGTATTCAATACAATATTATGTTTCATGTGTACAACATAATGATTCACAATTTTTAAAGGTTATACTCCATTTATAATTATTATGAAATATTGGCTATATTCCCTGTGCTGTACAATATATCCTTGTAGCTTATTTATTTTATACATAGTAGTTTGTACCTCTTAATCCCCTACCTATATCTTGCCCCTCCCTCCTTCCCTCTCCCAACTGGTAACCATTAGTTTGTTCTCTATATATCTTTGAGTCTGTTTTTTGTTATATTCACTAGTTTTGTTTTTTAGTTTCCATATATAAGTGATACCATACAGTATTCATCTTTGTCTGACCTGTTTCACTTAGCATAGTGCCCTCCATCCATGTTGTTAAAAAAGAATGGCAAAATTTCATTCTTTTTGCCATTATGGTTGAATAGTATTCCATTGTGTGTGTGTGTGTGTGTGTGTGTGTATATATATACACATACATGCACACACACACACACACATATATATATATGTATATACCATATTCTCTTTATCCATTCATCTGTTCTTGGACACTTAGGTTGCTTCTATGACTTAGCTATTGTAAATAATGTTGCTATGAACATTGGGGTGCATGTTTCTCTTTGAATTAGTGTTTTTGTTTTGGATAGGAGTGAAATTACTGGGTCATATGGTCGTTCTATTTCTAGGTCGTTCTATTTTTTGAGAAACCTCCATACTGTTTTCCACAATGGCTGCACCAATTTACATTCCCACCAACAGTGCAAGAGGGTTCCCTTTTGCCCACATCCTTTCCAACATTTGTTATTTGTGTTCTTTTTGATGCTAGCCATTCTGACTGGTGTGGAAAAATATCTCATTGTAGTTTTAATTTGAATTTCTCTGATGATTAACAGTGTTGAGCATCTTTTCATGTGCCTGTTGACCATGTGTATGTCTTCTTTGGAAAAATATCTATTCAGGTCTTGTGCCCATTTTTTAATCGAGTTTTTTTTTTTGATGTTGAGTTGTATGAGCTGTTTATAGATTTTGGATATTAGTTTCTTATGGGTCATATCATTTGCAAATATTTTCTCCCATGTAGTAGGTTGCCTTTTCCTTTTGTCAGTGGTTTCCTTTGCTATGCAAAAGTTTGTAAATTTAACTAGGTTCCATTTGTTTATTTTTTGCTTCTGTTTCCTTTGCTTTAGGAAGCAGATCCAGAAAAATACTACTACAATTTATGTCAAACAGCATTCTGCCTATGTTTTGTTCTAGCAGTTTTATGGTTTCTGGTCTTACATTTAAGTCTTTAATCCATTTTGAGTTTATTTTTGTATATGGTGTGAGAAAATGTTCTAATTTCATTTTTTTACATGTAGCTGTCCAGTTTTCTCAGGACCACTTTTTGTACAAACTCTTATCCACATTATATATACTTGCCTGCTTTGTGATAGACTAATTTCACAGAAGTAGAGGAAATAATTTTAAAATTTGTATAGAAACACAAAAGACCTCAAAAAGCAAAAACAATCTTGAGAAAGAAGAACGGAAAGAATCATGCTTCGTGACTTCAGGCTATACTACAAAGCTACTGTAATCAAAACAGTATGGTACTGGCACAAAAACAGACATGTAGATCAATAGAACAGAATAGAGAGCCCAGAAACAAACCCACACACTTATGGTCAATTAATCTATGACAAACCATGCAAGAGTATACAATGGAGAAAAGACAGTCTCTTTTAAGTGGTGCTGGGAAAACTGGAAAGCTACACATAAAAAAAAAGAAATTAGAACATTTCTTCATGCCATATACAAAAATAAAATGGATTAAAGATTCTGCTTAGTTTTTATAACAGTTTAATGTTTACATAGGTAGTTTATTGTATTAAGGCATTGAACACTCTTTAATTCTACATAAAAATGAACTATTATTTTAATTCTTAAAAACATTTTTTCTTCATTCTTTTAATTCTTAGTAAATAGTTGTAAATAGTGTTTCTTTCCTGTAATAAAAAGAAGTTGGTAATAAAGAATATATTAGTTATGTGTAGAGTGCTGCCACAAAAAGGTCTCAAAAGTAGGTTGGCTTAAATTACAAAGCTATTTCTTTCTCTCATGAAAAAATTTGTGTTGCATCTTTTGGGCTGTGAGGAAGTTCTGTCAGGAAGTTCTTTCTCTTGTGGTCATTTAGGGACTCAAGTTCCTTCCAAGTTCTTGTTTCTCCCATCCTCTAGGGCAGGCAGGGGTCTTAAATTTTTTGTGCCATGGACCTCTTTAGTAATCTGCTAAATTATATGGACTTTCTCAGAATAATGTTTAGTAAATGCATAAAGTAAAATGCGTCAGATTAAAAAGGAAACAAATTACATTAAAACACTATGATCAAAATATGTAAATGTGTGCTTCCTTAACACTTTAAATTATAAGATATAAAAAGTATATTGGTATAAATACCATAAGTTTGAAGCAGTTAGGAACAAAAGCAATATTTTAAGATATCTGCAATGGCTATAATATGATTCAAAAATCCCTATGATTTCTATTTTTGCCAAAGCCACATGTACTATTAATAGTACTATAGTTTATTGTCTACATTTTCAACAGAAGAAAGTCTTAAATTTTATCTTTATTTTTTATTAATTTTTCACCATCCAGATTTCATGAGCACATTGAATTCTATCTAGTGTTGGCCCTTGGGTTACAGGTTAAAAGCTCCTTTTCTATGGTGTTGATGTTATGTTCATGGTCTACTCTGAGTGGAGGTGGAAGGAGAATGTGAAGGTCTGAAAACTTAGGCCTAGACATTGGCACATTGTCCTTCCAGCCCATTCCATTTGAGATAAATCAATCACATATGACACCCAACTGCTAGAGACCTGGAGAAATGTAGACCAGTCATACATCAAGAAGATGAAAGGACAAGTTAGAGGACCACCAGCAGACTCTGCCACAAACGCTACACCCTTCTTCTCCCCCGTTTGTCCTTCTCCTTCCCTTTCGGTGTTTGTTTTATTTTGTTTAAAGTCAATTAATTTTCTTGTAGGTATGTTCCTTCTGGGTAGTCTCTGAATCTATTAGAAAATCTTCTAATATTAGGATTTTCAGAGAAAATTTTACTTCAAGGTACATTAATCATATGAAGACATTTTTAGCATCATAATGCAACAAATGCTGGGAAGATTATTCAGAGATAAGAAAATGTAAGTATATTATACACCATCAAGTGTATGGTTAAGTTGGTCTATTTTTCTAAAATTTTATTAAATAAAGTAGTTCTTAAAATAAATGTCATCTGACAAATATGACATTAACTCTATATATGTATTGTTTAAAAATTTCTTACATGTATGTGTATGTACATATTGCTCTTTTTAAAAATTCTAAATCACACATTTATTTTTTTAGACTCATACAAATTAGTAGCTAACATAATAATCTTGTAAACCAACAATATGATTATAAGCTGAACTTCTAGCATTGCCTAAGGAAGAAGGACCAATTCTGGACAATGAAGATGACTGTCCATCAGATTATTCTACTGCCGTATCTCTGGTATAACGAGTGAGACCCATATAATTATGCCTTCCGGTAGTTAGATGGGAGAAAGGAGAATCCACTTTTACTAACTTTTTATTTATCAGAACATTTTAAACTTGAAAAATTATTAGTTCTGAGAACTTTATATCACTTGTAATCACCTCAAAAAAATTTTTTTAAAGGATATAAGAATGAAGGTAAAATTTGCTTCCAGGGAACCCAGTTCCATGGGATCAATCTGCCTGAGGCCAACCTTGACTTCATCCAGGGCAGAGGTGTATAAATCAGTGCTTATTTTAATGGTTTATCTAGTCCATCTTTAAAGCAACAGTTCTCTTATTTAATAGATAATGATGAGTGATTTTTTGGTAATTATAAATAAAATACATTCTCTTGGATCTATTTAGTATTGATAATTACATAATTATACCACCATGTTCCATCAGTGTTTCTTAACCTTTTGCAGGGTACCACTGTGGAAACTTGGTAAAAGCTATGGACTCTTTCCTCCAAAAAATATATATATATGTGTGTGTGTGTGTGTGTGTGTGTGTGTGTGTGTATATATATATATATATATATATATATATATATATATACACACACACACACAAATAAACACAAGTTTTGCATAAAGTTTAGGGGTGTTTACTGACACCTCAATACTCTTCCAGAGGCATCCTTAGAATTCAATTCAGGACCTGTTTAAAACCCTGCTTCTGTGTTTTCATGTAATGGCAAAGGAATCTATAAAAGAGTGGTAAGACCATTTTTCTTTAAGTTTCTTCTATAACAGATACTTTTTTTCATTATGCTGGTCTTCTTGCTAGCAAAATCATCTTGGTGATATTTTCTTGTTCATTCTTGATACAAATATATTAACTCTATCTTTGTTCTATAGTTTGGTTCTCACCAGTACAAACTAATGGAAGTAAGTGATGTTGTGAATCATCTAAAATAATACATTATTTACAAGACTCACTTGTTTACTTACATTTGTTTAAAGCAAGTTCAGATCCTAATTATATTTTAATTACTCTAATATTAAATTGTGTGCACTTCTCAGTATATATTACCCTAGAAGAGACAGAAATCCAGAAGTGTATTGAATGACGGAGGAAATTTCTCATGTATAACAGGATGATGAGTGGGAATTCTCTGGTTGTCCCAGAATTGGTGACTAGAACCCAAAGACTAGAACAAAGAGGTACTAGGTACTCACTTCTGAAGAGGTACTCCAAAAATGGAGGCCAGAATCCTCTCTGTGGGGTTTACTAGGCAGGATCAGAACCAGCCCTGGAAAGCTGCGGAGTAGTTAGTAGCACAGGTGCTGTACTGAGTCCGCTTGCTTCACATCCTGGCCCGGCCACACTAGCTGTGTAACCATGAGCAAGTCACTTAATCTCCCTTCCCCCTAGCCTTCCCAGTAAAATGGGAATAATAATAACTACAAAAATAGTGCTCGCAACAGTTACACTTAGCACATAGTAAAGGCTCAATGCTGCTCATATCTAGTGGTTAGTAAATACAACTCGATATTTTGTATGCTGCACTGTCCTCCTTTGTAAATACCTACTTCATAGGATTATTGTGAAGATTAAATGCCAGCATAGGCGTAAATAACAAGAAAAGTACCAGGGCCTAGATTAAGTACTCAATAAATGTGTGATTTTGTCTTTAGTTAATACAACCGTTCCCCCGGGTGTGTGCACGTGTGCGTGTGTGTGTGTGTGTGAAAAACTGGAGAGGAGAAGAGACACAGTTGAAGGTATGGGTGTAGCAAGCCCTGTGGAATGGAAAGTGTGCTCTTTGATAACGCTCTTTCTGTACGAGAAAAGGTGTTCCCCCCACATCCAAAGCAAAATGAGGAGGAGGTTTCATTAGAATCACCCAGAGATGAAGTCTCCCTGTAGAAAGAGCAGGGACTCCATTTCCTTCTTGAATGCCTGTTTAGCAAAAGACTTGCTGACATGCCATGTTGCCAGTATTCCTCCCCAGTCCATTTAATGTCTCATCATTCTTTAGGTGTCACCTCCAATGTCACTTCCACAGGTAGCTCTTCCTAACCCTCAAACCAGGTAAGATCTCCTGTATAGGCAGGTAACTCTTCTCTTTATAGCACTTATCACATCAGAGTTGACACTTTCATATTCATTTTATGTCTACTTAATAATTATCTACCTTATTAAGATATAAGGTTTAATAAGACAGGGACTGTGTATTCATATCTCACTCCAGTGCCTAGCTGGATGACTGGCTTATGGTTAAGTACTTGATAATTTGGGGGTAAATAAATGATGTAAATTGGGAGAGAGACTTATCAGTGTTCAGTTGAAATTGAATGGGGTTGAATGTCAGGTTCACATGATCCTAAAGAAACACAAGTGCTAGATTACTTTAGCTAGGAAAGAATGAGATTAATTCTGGTTACATGATCATAGGAGGTTTATCATATAATGGCGGATTAGAATGGGAATTTTAAGGTAGGTAGATTCAATAAACAAGTTCAAGAGGAGAGACATTTAAGAGAACGTGTGCTAAATATACTGGATTATGAATAAATGAATATGGGAAAGAAAAGGGAAGTTATGAAAAAATAATGAAAGATACATCTATAATTGTGAAAAATTTGTCATTGTACAGCCCCTTTGGTGCGATGCTAATTATTTAGATTCCCACAAAGGGTGGTCAGGTATTAAAGCTTTTAAGTAGAGAAGGACATGAGAGGTAAAATACACAAGGTTTATATAGAAAACCAAAACTACGTTAGGTATTGTGTGCAGAAAGTGACTTGACAGAAGGGTACAAAAATTTCTGGAACAGTTTGAGAAGTAAGCACCAGCCTGGGTCTTCAGAGGTGGCTGTACAATGATTCTCACAACCTGAGAAGCTAAAACGTAGAACACTGAAACTCTGCCAGGAAAGTTTTAAAACTGCTGCAGGAAAACTTCATATCCATATGACTTTGAGCAACAGAAACAAACAAACCAGGTCAAACATACAAAATGTCTCCATATTAGTCCCGCCTTTCAAATACCCCAGCATTGCATGTAATTGGCAAAACCTAATTTGCATCAAGAAATCCAGCACTGGAACTTCCGGGCTGATGAACACAGTGAGGTGCTGGGAGGATAGTACACCCAGAGCGGGCGTGAAAGCCCGTCACCCACCGTGCCTTGTCCTGTGCGTCTCTTCCATTTGACTTTTCCTGAAATGTATCTTTTTTTTTTTTTTTAATAAACTGGCAATAGAGGCTGAATCTTGAACTTTATAAGGAACACGTTTGGGTTTCATACATCCTACCTGGTCTACCTATAGCTGCAATCAACTGCAGTTCTGTCACACCTTCATGATGTTTCCCTTGGCCAGAAATGCACTAAGTACAGTTGATTTGAACAACACAGGTTAGAATTGTGTGGATCTACTTATATGTGGATTTTTTTTTCAGTAGTAAATACTATGATACTCATGGTCCTTGACTGGTTGAATCCTTGGGTGGGGAACACCACATATATAGAGGGCTAAGTATAAGTTATACGCAGATTTCTGACTGCACAGAGGGTGGGCACCCCAAACCCCCTCATTGATCAAGGGTCAACAGTAGTCTCAAAAATCTAAGCATTCAGAAAGTTACAGCAAGAAAGAGCCGCTGAAAATACTTACCATATGACCCAGCAATCCCACTACTGGGCATATACCCTGAGAAAACCAAAATTGAAAAAGAGTCATGTACCACAATGTTCATTGCAGCTCTATTTACAATAGCCAGGACACGGAAGCAACCTAAGTGTCCATCCACAGATGAATGGATAAAGAAGATATGGCACATATATACAATGGAATATTACTCAGCCATAAAAAGAAAGGAAATTGAGTTATTTGTAGTGAGGTGGATGGACCTAGAATCTGTCATACAGAGTGAAGTAAGTCAGAAAGAGAAAGACAAATACCATATGCTAACACATATATATGGATCTAAAAAAAAGAAAAGAAAAAATGGTTCTGATGAACCTAGGGGTAGGACAGGAATAAAGATGCAGATATAGAGAATGGACTTGAGGACACGGGGAGGGAGAAGGGTAAGCTGGGACAAAGTGAGAGAGTGGCATGGACATATATACACTACCAAATATAAAACAGATAGCTAGTGGGAAGCAGCCACATAGCACAGGGAGATCAGCTCAGTGCTTTGTGACCACCTAGAGGGGTGGGATAGGGAGGGTGGGAGGGAGACACAAGAGGGAGGGGATATGGGGATATATCTATATATATATAGCTGATTCACTTTGTGATACAGCAGAAACTAACACATTATAAAGCAATTATACTCCAATAAAGATGTTAAAAAAAAATACTCACTGGATTTTCGTGACAAATTTGGTAATGCTGTGCTAGCCAGCTGAACCGTTTTCTGTGTTGTTCTGTGGGTGCATGCAATCACAGGATGGAATATAATGCAACCTGGTAGAGTCACCCCAAAGGGGTAGAGAGATAAGCAACCATTACAATTGCTCTGATACAGAATTGTTTCAAAACAAATTTGTCATCTAAGCACTCTGCTGCTCATTATAGCATAATTGATGAAAGAAAATACATTAGAAACCTAAAGGAAGAAACAAAGCAAACAAACAAAAATCCAGCAGCAAAGAAATCAAAGAAATGCAGTCTTGGTCTCTGTCTCTGCCATCTCAATCCCTCTCTCTCTCCATAGCACACTCTCTCTCACCACACTTTCAGGGAGAAGACGCAGAGTTTGGGTCAATGCACTGCATCCATCACGAAAAGTTTCCTTTTTGATTAATTCAGTGCCAATGTACTAGTTGGCGTGGAGTTAAAAGATTGATTGAAGTTGTTGGTGAGGGAGAAAAGTCACCAATTACTTACCTCCTGGGACATGTGTCGTGCATTCAAATAAGACAAAGAATTCAGCCACTGTATTAGATGACTTTTTCTTTCAGGGTGGTATATAATCACTTATTCCCTTTATATAGTCAGTATGTTTAAAAAATCCTTTAGAAGCTGAATTTGAACTGTAGCAACATTTCAATTTATATTGAGGGACCAAAAGCGCCGTAAACGTTTTGAATTGTTTTCCACTGAAAGAAAGAAGATAAGCGGGTGAAAAATGTAATATTTGAAAGTGTGTAATGTTATGGTATTAACTTTTAAAAAAAGAGGTATTTGGTGTAATCACCACATTTCATTAATTTTTAAATATTAAGGAAATATGGCCTATGAGTATTACATTTCCAAGAATAGCATCCACACTTGGTTAATCACCAGTAATCCATTCATGTAGTTTATGTACAGCCATGACCAGTCTACAGCCCACACCCCAGTCTACATTTTGCTTTTTACAGTCCTTCCATTTGGAAATGAAAGTCAGGATCTTTGCCAATAGCAACCACCTCCAGTGTTTTCAATATTGCTGTCATCACCCTGGCAACACAGAAGACAGGACATAAATAGTTGCTCTGCCAAACATATCTATTGCCTTATTATACTTGTGGGAGTTAGAGTTGTCAAGGGAAGTTTATACCGAAGTTAAAAGTAAATTTGGACTTATCAATAGCAAGGTTTTCTAAAAAGTGCATCTCCACTATATGTAGACAATCAAGTGGAAGTGTAAATAAAATATAAACTCCATGATACCAAAAAAAAAACAAAAATAGCTGTCCTGTTCCCCAGCACTGAGCATTTATAGATGCTCTATAAATATTTGCTGAATGAATTTGTTCAATGCATATATGGGTTTCTCAAGTCAAAGCATACAGTTTGACATTATTTATTATCATGTTACTGTGTTGGTTGCATTAAAACATTTTTAAAAATCATAGTCCACAATATTTTTAGGTGACAGTGTTGTAAATGGGTATGGAAATTTAATTAATTAGTTTCACTTGAACCGTCTGGTATGTATAATTAGACATAATGTTATCAGATGTCATCAATGCTCTTGACACTGACTTAGGTGCTTTTTTATAAATTTGTGGCATTTGTAGCCTCTCCAATGCCACATGTTGTAGGTATTTTGCAGATAAGAAGACCTAGACTCTAATCAGTCAGCAAAGTTGACCAATATTAACTCAGCTTGTCGGGGGAGGGCAAGACGTGAGCTCAGTTTCATCTGGCATCAAAGCTTACACTCCTGCTCATTCCCAGACCGCCTCTCCTGGTATCTCTGCTCCATCTCTACAGCTGTTTGGGCCTTTCCGGAGGTAGGAAGCTAATCTACCAATCATACTGTTATGTGAATCTGGTTTTACTTTCTTAGAATCCCTGCTATCGTCTCTCTTGAGTAGCGATCTTGGCACCTTTTCCATACTTCAGAAACTCCCCACTTTCAAAGGAGAGGGACTGTGGGCTCAGACCAGAATGGAATATCCCACGTGTGTATTGAGGATCTTTTTGAGAGTGGAACTGGCGTTTGGAAATGGCTTAAGAGAAGCACTGGGTACAGTGGGTTTTGTGTCACTTTAGAATGAGCATAAGCTGACTTAAAAGAAGCCGTTAAATAAGAGACTAATGGGGAAAAAAAATTAGATACATTCACTGATCTCCCAGATGAGGAAATACTGTGGCCTGGTAGCAAAAAAAATGAAATTTGGAATCAGAAATTCCAGGTTTGAATCTTAGCCCCATAAACTACCAATTTTTCTCACTTAGACAAATTACTTAAAGCCTGATTCCTCCTATTTGTAAAATGGCCCATTACAAACTTTGACATTCGAGGCTATTGGGAGTTTAACTGATAGCATAGGGAAGCATTTTGTAAAGGGTAAAGTGCTGCACAAATACGTTATTTGTGATAACAGTATAGTTACTATGTTACATTGTAGTGTTACCTTAGTGTTAATTCTAGGGCAGAACCCAGAGTATTTAATCCAACATTGTAATTTTATAGATAAGAGAACTGAGGCATAGAGGAGTGAAGTGAGACAAAGATTCCCAGTAAAGGTGGAATAAAAAGGAATTTGAGGGCTTCCCTGGTGGTGTAGTGGCTGAGAGTCCGCCTGCCGATGCAGGGGACACGGGTTCGTGCCCCGGTCCGGGAAGATCCCACATGCCGCGGAGCGGCTGGGCCCATGAGCCATGGCTGCTGAGCCTGCGCGTCCGGAGCCTGTGCTCCACAACGGGAGAGGCCACAACAGTGAGAGGCCCGCGTACCACAAAAAAAAAAAAAAAAAAGAAAGAAAAAAGGAGTTTGAAAATAGACACACACAATATTGCGCAGAATCTATGTATTCCAGTACATTGTTCAACCATATATACAAGATTTTAAATGGCAATCATTGCTTTCTGTATTTGACTAAAGTTTTCTTAAAAACTGAATAAAACAAAAATAATCATTATGATAACTGTTATTTGGTCCAGACAGAAAAGTCCAATTTGTAAGATACTAAAAGTTTGCATGAGAATTTTGGTATTTTAATAGAGTAGGATCACTCACTCTATTTCTCACTCTGTTAGGGACCAAATGATTGTGTCCCCCTAAAATTCATATGTTGAAGCTCCAACCCCCAATGTGATGGTATTTGGAGGTGGGGACTTTGGGAGGTAATTAGGTTTAGATGAGATCATGAGGGTGGGGCCCTCATGATGGAGTTAGTGTCTTTATAAGAAGCTTACTATCTCCCCCTGCCCTGGAGGGTGTGAAGGCAGCTGTGTACAAGCCAGGAGCTCTTACCAGAACCCCTCAGCTGAGCTGGTACCCTGATCTTGGACTTCTCATCCTCCAGAACTGTGAGAGATAAATGTCTATTGTTTAAACCTCTCATTCTATGGTATTTTGTTATAGCAGCCCAAACTGACTAATCCACACTCTGCTCTCTCAGATTTCTAAAGTGTTGGCCTAGGCCATGTGTCTGTTATGCCTTGATTTTTCATTCCTTATTCAAATCATTTTTTCAGTATTTGGAGAGGGTCCTCTGACCCCCACCAGTCCTTTAATGGAAAACGATGCTTGTGATGATCCTCTCAACCCTACTCTATTAAAACAGAGAGCTTAACTTCCACCAGGTGGCGCCAAACCATAGCAGGGATGGGAAGGGACAGATTTAGCTCCTTCAGCCTAATTGCTGGAAACTGGGGGCCGGCTTCAGTAGGTCAGGCCTGGGCACTTGAAATAAAGCAACCCTTTATTTTATTCAGTTGTATTTTCAAGGCAAACTTCTCGGATATGGCAGGTTTTACTGTAAGAACGAATGCTTCTTCCTCACTGCTTCTAAACATGCTGTTTCCTTAATAGGGCTAATGAAACTTCCTGACCTTTCAGCTAAGGCTTCCAATGCCAAGGTCTTTTGCAACCGGCATGTTCAGATACTTTTATTGACCATAAGACTGGATAGAGTTTGTTTTCCATTCTATTCACTTTTGTAAATTTTTTAATAATAGTAATTTTAAAAATTTAAGGACAATTTAGATTGATTCCCCCAGTACATCAACTCAGTATATTAATATAACAGTGCCAATCTCCATCTACATTCAACTTGAAGTTGCTTAGCCAAGCAGTGCCATGTTGACAGTGTTCGTTACAGTCAAAGTTCTCCAAAGGACGCTATACTTTAATTAACATTACAAGAAGCTTTGAACATTCGACCTTCTGTTTAGAACTATTAGGAATCTGCTTCTTGAGATTTTGACTACATAAGACAAACATTTCCAAGGCAAACCACCCTTTTCTTCTAACCTCATTTCCATGGAAAGAACAGGAGCCATCAAAGTCCAGGTGGTCTGCTTTTGTTTAAGCATTACCTGTTGAAACATGTAAGGTCATCCCTTGGGACTTCAATCTCCCTGATAGTCTCTGCCACCAGTCTTGCTGACATGAAAGGAATCCAAAATTTATTCATCAAATCTCACTATTTTTAATAATTTATTGTCAAAATTGGTTCTTGAGACTCCAATTGGAATACAAAATTACTGTGTGTATATCTCCACAATTGAGGCAAACATAAGTTTTTTTTAAATGCTCAACTGAAAGTGTTATTAGAGAACAATGAATCAAAACCCACTAATTTTACAATGAGAAAGCTGTGATACAGAAAGAACTTGTTGAAACTTATACAAAATTAGTAAAAGAATAAGGACTAGAAGTTAATGTTTGTTCATATTTCCTTATATTCTGTGTCTTAAACCGACAACTTCACAGCTCATTTTAACAGGAGTCCTTAGGGAGATTAAGGAGTCTTGTGGTGACTAGTGAAAAATCCCTCTGATAGGTTTCTCTATTGACTGATTCTGTATTCAATTAATCTGTTTCTCAGCTTTTAGAGGCTATTATCATACAGATGACCTTTTTGTTGTGGAAGAGTACAGTGCTCCAGACCAAAGCCATTGAAGTCACACAGACCTCATTTTGAATTCAAAATGATTTGTTACATAATCTTGGGCAAATTAATTCATCTCTTATTTAATCTCTCTGCATCTCAGTTTCCTTATCTTTAAAAGGGGACAGCCAACTATCTTTTTTTTGGAGGTAGTCTGAGGATGAAGAAGATACCATGCTTATGATGGAGTCTGGAAATCTTCAGTAGTGTTAGTTGTCGTTACTATCATTGTGGCTGTCCCAATCATCCCTGCAATGGTCATTTTAGTGTAAGTAATCCCAGGTGGGTTTATTCTAATTTTAAAATCAGTAGAAGGTGAATACAAAATTTAAAAGACAATTGTAGAACTCAAGTATTACATCTCTAAATCCTCACTAATGTGTACAAAGCCAAACTGAGTAATGGGTGAAAGATGAAGTGATGGGGATATAGCAAATAACATTTACCACAAATAGTTATATCAGTGGGGGTGGGGGTGAATAGCATGTTTATAATTCATGAGACTATTTAACACCATTTGAAAAAAAACGCATTTTTTGAAGGGTGTTAGAGTTTCATTTATTATACTTTCATTGGAGTAAACTAAGAAAGTATCGAGGTATTCAAATAGACAATTAAGGTTGGAGAGGAACCAAGATGGCAGAGTAGAAGGATGTGCTCTCACTCCCTATTGTGAGAACACCAGAATCACAACTAGTTGCTGGACAATAATCGACAGGAAGACACTGGAACTCACCAAAAAAGAGATCCCACATCCAAAGACAAAGGAGAAGCCACGATGAGATGGTAGGAGAGGTGCAATCACAGTAAAATCAAATCCCATAACTGCTGGATGGGTGGGTGACTCACAGACTGGAGAACACTTATACCACAGAAGTCCACCTACTGGAGTGAAGGTTCTGAGCCCCACATCAGGCTTCCCAACCTGGGGGTCCATCAATGGGAGGAAGAATTCCCAGAGAATCAGACTTTGAAGGCTAGTGGGATTTGATTACAGGACTGCGACAGGACTGGGGGAAACAGAGACTCCACTCTTGGAGGGCACACACAAAGTAGTGTGTGCATCGAGACCCAGGGGAAGCAGCAGTGACCCCAGGGGAGACTGAAGCAGACCTACCTGGTAGTGTTGGAGGGTCTCCTGCAGAGGTGGGAGGTAGCTGTGGCTCACTGTGGGGACAAGGACACTGGCAGTAGAAGTTCTGGGAAGTACTCCTTGGCGTGTGAGCCCTCCCAGAGTCTGTCACTAGCCCCACCAAAGAGCCCAGGTAGGCTCCAGTGTTGGGTCGCCTCAGGCCAAACAACCAACAGGGAGGAAACCCAGCCCCACCCATCATCAGACAATTGTATTAAAGTTTTACTGAGCTCTGCCCACCAGGGCAACAGTCAGCTCTACCCACCTCCAGTCCCTCCCATCAGGAAGCATGCACAAGCCTCTTAGATAGCCTCATCCACCAGAGGGCAGACAGCAGAAGCAAGAAGAACCACAATCCTGCAGCCTGTGGAACAAAAACCACATTCACAGAAAGACAAGATGAAAAGGCAGAGGGCTATGTATCAGATGAAGGAACAAGATAAAACCCCTGAAAACAACTAAATGAAGTGGAGATAGGCAACCTTCCAGAAAAAAAATTCAGAATATTGATAGTGAAGGTGATCCAGGACCTTGGAAAAAGAAGGGAGTCAAAGATCGAGAAGATGCAAGAAATGTTTAACAAAGGCCTAGAAGAATTAAAGAACAAACAGAGAGAGATGGACAATACAATAACTGAAATGAAAACTACACTAGAAGGAACCAATAGCAGAATAACTGAGGCAGAAGAACGCATAAGTGACCTGAAAGACAGAATGGTGGAATTCAGTGATGTGGAAGAGAATAAAGAAAAAAGAATGGAAAGAAATGAAGACAGCCTAAGAGACCTCTGGGACAACATTAAACACAACAACATTCGCATTATAGGGGTCCCAGAAGGAGAAGAGAGAAAGGACCAGAGAAAATATTTGATGAGATTATGGTCGAAAATTTCCCTAACATGGGAAAGGAAATAGCCACCCAAGTCCAGGAAGCACAGTGAGTCCCATACAGGATAAACCCAAGGAGAAACATGCTGAGACACATAGTAATTAAATTGGCAAAAATTAAAGACAAAGAAAAATCATTGAAAGCAACAAGGGAAAAATGACAAATTACATACAAAGGAATTTCCATAAGATTAACAGCTGATTTCTCAGCAGAAACTCTACAAGCCAGAAGGGAGTGGCATGATATACTTAAAGTGATGAAAGGGAAGACCCTACAACCAAGATTACTCTTAACGGCAAGGATCTCATTCAGATTCCATGGAGAAATCAAAAGTTTTACAGACAAGCAAAAGCTAAGAGAATTCAGCACCACCAAACCAGCTCTACAACAAATGCTAAAGGAACTTCTCTAAGTGGGAAACACAAGAGGAGAAAAGGACCTGCAAAAACAAACTCAAAACAATGAAGAAAATGGTCCTAGGAGCATACATATCGATAATTACCTTAAACATGAATGGATTAAATGCTCCAACCAAAAGACACAGGCTTGCTGAATGGATACCAAAACAAGACCCATATATATACTTTCTACAAGAGACCCATTTCAGACCTAGGGACACATACAGACTGAAAGTGAGGGGATGGAAAAAGATATTCCATGCAAATGGAAATCAAAAGAAAGCTGGAGTAGCAATCCTCATATCAGATAAAATAGACTTTAAAATAAAGAATGTTACAAGAGACAAGCAAGGACACTACATAATGATCAAGGGATCAATCCAAGAAGAAGATATAACAATTACAAATATGTATGCACCCAACATAGGAGCACCTCAACACATAAGGCAACTGATAACAGCTATAAAACAGGAAATCGACAGTAACACAATAAGAGTGGGGGACTTTAACATCTCACATCAATGGACAGATCATCCAAAATGAAAATAAATAAGGAAACAGAAGCTTTAAATGACACATTAGACCAGATAGATTTAATTGATATTTATAGGACATTCCATCTAAAAACAGCAGATTACACTTTCTTCTCAAGTGCACATGGAACATTCTCCACGATAGATCACATCCTGGGTCACAAATCAAGCCTCAGTAAATTTAAGAAAATTGAAATCATATCAAGCATCTTTTCTGACCACAACGCTATGAGATTAGAAATGAATTACAGGGAAAACACACAAACACATGGAGGCTAAACAATATGTTACTAAATAACCAAGAGATCACTGAAGAAATCAAAGAGGAAATCAAAAAATACCTAGAGACAAATGACAATTAAAACACGATAATCCGGGCTTCCCTGGTGGCGCAGTGGTTGAGCGTCCGCCTGCCAATGCAGTGACACGGGTTTGTGCCCCGGTCCAGGAAGATCCCACATGCCGCGGAGCGGCTGGGCCCGTGAGCCATGGCCGCTGAGCCTGTGCGTCCGGAGCCTGTGCTCCACAACGGGAGAGGCCACAACAGTGAGAGGCCCACGTACCGCAAAAAAAAAACAAAAAAACCCACAATAATCCAAACCTATGGGATGCAGCAAAAGCAGTTCTAAGAGGGAAGTTTATAGCTATACAAGCTGACCTCGAGAAACAAGAAAAATCTCAAGTAAACGATCTAATCTTACACCTAAAGGAACTAGAGAAAGAAGAATAAATAAAACCCAAAGTTAGCAGAAGGAAAGAAATCATAAAGATCAGAGCAGAAATAAATGAAATAGAAACAAAGAAAACAATAGCAAAGATCAATAAAACTAAAAGCTGTTTCTTTAGGAAGATAAACAAAATTGATAAATCATTAGCCAGACTCATCAAGAAAAAGAGGGAGAGGACTCAAATCAATAAAATTAGAAATGAAAAAGGAGAAGTTACAATGGACACCGCAGAAATACAAAGCGTCCTAAGAGACTATTACAAGCAGCTCTATGCCAATAAAATGGACAACCTGGAAGAAATGGACAAATTCTTAGAAAGGTATAAGCTTCCAAGACTGAACCAGGAAGACATAGAAAATATGAATAGACCAGTCACAAGTAATGAAATTGAAACTGTGATTAAAAGTTTTCCAACAAACAAAAGTCCAGGACCAGATGCCTTCACAGGTGAATTCTATTAAACATTTTGACAAGCGCTGACACCCATCCTTCTCAAACTCTTCCAAAATATTGCAGAGGAAGGAACACTCCCAAACTAATTCTATGAGGTCACCGTCACCCTGATACCAAAACCAAAGATACTACAAAAAAAGAAAATTATAGACCAATATCACTGATGAATATAGATGCAAAAATCCTCAAGAAAATACTAGCAAACAGGATCCAACAACACATTAAAAGGATCATACACCATGATCAAGTGGGATTTATCCCTGGGATGCAAGGATACTTCAATATATGCAAATCGATCAATGTGATACACCATATTAACAAATTGAAGAAGAAAAACCCATGATCATCTCAGTAGATGCATAAAAAGCTTTCGACAAAATTCAACACCCATTTATGATAAAAACTCTCAGAAAGTTGGATAGAGGGAACCTACCTCAACATAGTGAAGGCCATATACGACAAACCCACAGCAAACATCATTCTCAATGGTGAAAAACTGAAAGCATTTCCTCTAAGATCAGGAACAAGACAAGGATGTCCACTCTCACCACTATTATTCAACATAGTTTTGGAAGTCCTAGACATGGCAATCAGAGAAGAAAAAGAAATAAAAGGAATACAACTTGGAAAAGAAGAAGTAAAACTGTCACTGTTTGCAGATGACATGGTACTATACATAGAGAATCCTAAAATTACCATCAGAAAACTACTAGAGCTAATCAATGAATTTGGTAAAGTTGCAGGATACAAAATTAGTGCACAGAAATCTCTTCCATTCGTATACACTAATGTTGAAAAATCTGAAAGAGAACTTAAGGAAACACTCCCATTTACCATTGCAACAAAAAGAATAAAATACCTAGGGATAAACCTACCTAGGGAAACAAGAGACCTGTATTCAGAAAACTATAAGACACTGATGAAAGAAATTAAAGGTGATACCAAAAGATGGAGAGATATACCATGTTCTTGGATTGGAAGAATCAATATTGTGAAAATGACTATACTACCCAAAGCAATCTACAGAGTCAATGCAATCCCTATCAAATTACCAATGGCATTTTTGTGGAACTAGAACAAAAAATCTTAAAATTTGTATGGAGACATAAAAGACCCCGAATAGCCAAAGCAGTCTTGAGGGAAAAAAACAGCTGGAGGAATCAGGCTCCCTGACTTCAGACTATACTACAAAGCTACAGTAATCAAGACAAAATGGTACTGGCACAAAAACAGGAACATAGATCAATGGAACAAGATAGAAAACGCAAAGATAAACCCACACACCTATGGTCAACTAATCTGTGACAAAGGAGGCAAGGATATACAATGGAGAAAAGAAAGTCTGTTCAATAAGTGATGCTGGGAAAACTGGACTGCTACATGTAAAAGAATGAGATTAGAACACTCCCTAACACCATACACAAGAATAAACTCAAAATGGATTCAAGACCTAAATGTAAGACTGGACACTATAAAACTGTTAGAGGAAAACATAGGAAGAATACTCTTTGACATAAATCACAGCAAGGTCTTTTTTGATCCACCTCCTAGAGTAATGGAAATAACAAAAATAAACAAATGGGACCTAATGAAACTTCAAAGCTTTTGCACAGCAAAGGAAACCATAAACACGACGAAAAAACAACCCTCAGAATGGGAGAAAATGTTTGCAAGTGAATCAACAGACAAAGGATTAATCTCCAAAATATATACACATCTCATGCAGGTCCATATTAAAGAAAGAAACAACCCAATCCAAAAATGGGCAAAAGACCTAAATAGATATTTCTCCAAAGAAGACATACAGATGGCCAAGAATCACATGAAAAGCTGCTCAACATCACTAACTAGTAGAGAAATGCAAATCAAAACTACAATGAGGTATCACCTCACACCAGTTAGAATGGGCATAATCAGAAAATCTACAAACAACAAATGCTGGAGAGGGTATGCAGAAAAGGGAACCCTCTTGCACTGTTGCTGGGAATGTAAATTGATACAGCCACTATGGAGAACAGTATGGAGGTTCCTTAAAAAACTAAAAATAGAATTACCATATGATGCAGCTATCCCACTACTGGGCATATACCCAGAGAAAACCATAATTCAAAAAGACGCATGCACCCCAATGTTCATTGCAGCACTATTTACAATAGCCAGGACATGGAAGCAACCTAAATGCCCATTGACAGATGAATGGATAAAGAAGATGTGGTACATATATACAATGGAATATTACTCAGGCATAAAGGAACGAAATTGAGTCATTTATTGAGACGTGGATGGATCTAGACTGTCATACAGCATGAAGTAAGTCAGAAAGAGAAAAACAAATATCATATTTTAACGCATGTATGTGGAACCTAGAAAAATGGTACAGATGAACCGGTATGCAGGTCAGAAGTTGAGACACAGATGTAGAGAACAAACGTATGGACACCACGGAGGGGAAACTGCGGGGGGGGTAGGGTGGGGTGGGGATGGTGGTGTGCTGAATTGGGCGATTGGGATTGACATGTATACACTGATGTGTATAAAATTGATGACTAATAAGAACCTGCTGTATAAAAAAATAAATAAAATTTAAAAATTAAAAACAACAACAGCAAAACAAATAGAGGATTAAAAGTCACCTTAAATTCCACCATGTGGAGAGAACTAGTTAAACGTGTGTGTGTGTATTCTATAAACTGTAAAGGTAACATTTTGGTATACATTCTTGAATACTTTTTTCTATACATCTTTAAAGACTTGAAGAGAGTGAGGGAGTAGGCCATATGGCTAACAAAGAGAACAGTGGAACAGTTTTAAAGGCAGAGAAAATAGTAAGTACAAAAGCCCTAAATTGGGAACATGCCTAGTGTATTCTAGGAGCATTGAGGTGGGTAATGTAACTGGAGTAGATGGATGAAGAGAAAGAGTAAAGTAAAAAAAGGTAGCTAATTAGAAAGCTAATGATGATGGTAGTTTAGATCAGAGTGGTGGCAGTGGGATTGGGGGAGATGTGATGTATTTGGATGTCTGGATATATTTTGAAATTATAAACAAAATGATTTATTGGTGAATTGGAAATGAGATGAGCTGAAAGAGACCAATCAAGTGCGACTCCAAGTTTTATGTATGGATAATCAGAAGACTGCAGCTGCCAGCTACTAAGATTGGAAAGAATACAGGAGGAGCAGTTTAGTAGCTGGTGGAGGTATGTCAGTGATTCCATCTTGAATACGTTAAGCTTGAGTGGTAGGGCACAATTCCAACTGGAGACATGAAGTAGGCAACTGCATATATTAACCTGGAGTTCAGTAAATAGTTCAGTTGCATATATTCTACCTGAAGTAGGCAATTGCATATATTAACCTGGAGAAGTCTGGGCTGGAGATATACATCAGAGAGCCACCTGCTCATAGATGGTTTTTAAGTCAGAAGAATGGATAAGATCCTCTAGGGAGCATAGGTAGAAAAAAGATTTTCAGGGTCTGAGCTGTGGGGCACTTCATAGAGTTTATAGAGATACTTGCAGGGCTAGCAAAGGAGGCTGAGATGAGTGGTCAGAAAGTTGGGAGAAAATCAGGAAAGTATGTGAAGAAAGTATCGTAAGAGGAAAGGAGTGATAAACCATGTCAAATGTTGTCTGTCATTCAAATTATACACCTGCGAATTGACCAGTGGATTTAGCAAGGTGGAAGTCATTCGCTGTTCTTCCGCTCTGTTAGAAAATTGTTTATCATACTTACAGAATTCTCTTCAAATTTCAAGCACCTCCTCTCACTCTCAGCTAATGACCTGCTACTTATTTCAATATGAAAACAGAAATAGAAAAGGATTTAGGCAATCTCACCTGTGTCTCTGCCCAGAGTGTACCCTGTCTCCTGTCACATGGAGAGACTCTCTGCGCTCTCAACTGCGCCAAGCCATCTGCTTGGGCAAGATCCCATCCCCTCCTGACTATCCATGAATACCGTTTCAGCAGTACTCCCTTCCAGCATCAGTGTTTTCTCCATATTTTATTACTGTCATCGGCATTCAAATTTCTGGAAGTAAGTTTGTTGGTCAGGTGAGTATGTACTTCTTAAAGGATGCACAGAATCTTCTTTTTTTACAGAAATGGTTTAATAATTATCACTATTCATGCACATTCATAAAACCCCTGATCTGTAGTTATTCTCTTAGTATTAGAACCCATCTGTGTTGAGATTTAACTTTCTTTGAAATGTGGCAAAAGGGGCTATCCTAACTCTGACTTAGGTATAAGTATGTACCTGACTTGGTTTGCAAGTCATCACAACTATCTGATGATGGACGATTCTGATTCCATAGATCTAGAGAAGAAGAACACCATCATTTTCTAGGTTGGGGAACAGCTGCCATACAGCATCAGATCTAACTTTAATGTGTGCCTGGAGTGGCCTGAACCTCCCTGTTACGTGATTCCTTCAGGCAAAGTATCTTGGATATATTTTATCGGGGCAAAGAGGTTATTTGCAGTTGTACACACTGGGCTGGGTAGTAGAGTTCAAACAGTGATTAGTATGCAGTTTCTTTTCTCAAGTTTAAGTTCAGTAAGGGTACCCATACGCAAACAACTCGCTTCAGTGCAATGTGATTCGTTCTTTGATAGGGTATTATGGGAACACATAGAAGGGACAGTTAACCCAGCTTAGAAGGATACAGAAATTTAATCAAAAGAGCACATACATGTAAGAGGTGAGGAGGATGGAGAAGGAGCCAACAGAAAGGAGTCAGGCGAAACCCAAAGACTCTGATGTCATGGAAGCAAAGACACCTCCCTATATTTCTAGACAGCAAAGTGAGGAAATAGAAGCAGAAGTTAGAGAAATGGGAGGATAAAATCAACAGTCTAGACTCATAGAAAAAGTGGAAACCAAATTTAAAGACAGATTTAAACACATTCACCTCAGAGGTCATAAAGACACTGATTTTTTTTTTAAACCACTTTATGACTTTGCGTGGAGGACTGTGCGTATGTATGGTAATCACTTAGTAGGCACTCGTTAACCAGGAGTAAATAAAGATAGAGAACAAAAGGGGGCAAGCCAAATAAAAAGGGAAGCAGACACAACACCCCAAAGTGGGTATGTGGAAAGGGAAGCAAAATCTGTCATAGTCTTCTAATGGCCAGGTTTCCAAGATAAAAGTATTTAACTCTTAAGGTGTACAGTAGCATTTCTGGCAGTTGCTTGAACTAAAACTGTCTTGTCTGCGTGATGGTCCAACAACATCTTTAAATGTGAAAGAAATTACTCAATAACCACAATATTTAATCCACATCATGTCAAACAATCAAGTCCTTTACTGAATTGAGGGATTGTTTTGGCATCCACAATCCATCCCATCTATAAGCACCCAAAGAACTGATTTAAAAAAAAATAAATTTATTTATTTACTTATGCTGTGTTGGGTGTTAGTTGCTGTGCGCAGGCTTTCGCTAGTTGTGGTGAGCGGGGGCTACTCTTCGTTGAGGTGCTCAGGCTTCTCATTGCGGTGGCCTCTCTTGTTGCAGAGCTCAGGCTCTAGGCGCGTGGGCTTCTAGAGCTCAGGCGCAGTAGTTGTGGCGCGTGGGCTCAGTTGCTCCGCAGCATGTGGCATCTTCCCAGACCAGGGCTCGAACCCATGTCCCCTGCATTGGCAGGTGGATTCCTAACTACTGTACCACCAGGGAAGCCCCCAAAGAACTGATTTTGAATCAAAGGTACTTTAGGCAGATTGTGAAATTGTGAACTACATTTAGTGCTCGAAAATGCCAGAATGTAATGTGCTGAGAATCTAGTTTTTTAGAGGTGTGGCAAGGGACACGGCCAGTCTTGACAGCCATGGGAAGTAGGCTATTTGCCAAGAGTGTCCAAGGCTTTACCTTTCCGCACCTGTTTTCTTGTTCCTGGGCTTCTCTCTCCTCTCCTCTCATCAAGAATTTTTTTTTTTTTTTTTTCTTCAGAGAGGATCTCATGTCAGGCAGTTATATTTTAATTTGAGTTGAGATAAGTGTGTTCTCCAGCCCAGGATTATTTTGCATGTTAATTTCAGGAATTAGACAGCAGGAAGACTTTGGACAGTGAGAGAAGATCCTTCTAGGGTCTCTAAACACACCAACCCACACATTTCAAATCCAGCTGAACATAGAAGCCCAGTAAAGAGGTCTCCAGGGGACATAGAATTATTATACCTTAATCATGGTGCAACCTATTCTTGCTAGCCTGCCCTGAATCCATTTTCCCTTTTTTGGTTACAGCATCCTATTTTTCTGTAAGGGATTGTTAATCCCTCACTCTACCTCTCTGGTTTGTGTAGGGTTAATTCCAACTCTGGCTCCCAAAATGAGCATATGATTTAAGTTGAATTAATTTGGGCATCAGATTCCCCTAGACTCAGTGATTATTTATCATTAGTCAAACCATGAGGCCCTGATGTAAGGAAAACAAAGGCACATTAACAACATTCTGAGCAGGGCAAACCAGAACCAATGAAACTCAGTCTCGGGACTTTGTCTGGACCTATGGGGGAAGGAAGGTCTGTCTTTTCCTGAGCCGCTGAGTGGAATTCATGTAAGATGGAACTCTTGCTGTAAAGGGGAGTAGCGTGCCTCAGAATACAGCCTGGAAAGGAAAGTAAGGTCAAGACAGGAGAAAGTGTTTCCAAATCTTCATCATCTTATTTGAGCCAACTGGTCTTTTCAATTACGTGCATCAGTACTTTTTAGTCAGTTTTTGTTAGTCATCTACAACTAAATAAAGCGTCAAAATATTCCCATTTCTGTCTGTTTGATTGGATTTCTTGAACAAGCCCAAGCTAACCCTTTAATGATGTTCCAACTGCAGTGAAATCCCTGAGAACTTCAGGCTGCTACACTGACTCCCTTGCTCTCCTAGAATTTCTTCCCCTTTACCTCCAAAGCCCGATTTATTTTTCACATTTAATAGAAATTTACATAGTCATGACTCCTGTCCTACTTTACAAATATTAACCCGTTGACTTAGTTCAATAATCCTATGAGGTAGTTACTCTTTTCTCATCCTCATTTTATAGATGAGGACACTAGGCCAAGATCGTACACCTGGGGGTTGGAGGCAAGGGGAGAGCCAGGAATCCACCACTAAGAGGGCCTAATCCTTACTAAATTACTTACATCAGTGTTTATCAACCCGAGCTTAACACGAGCATCTGGGGAATTTTTAAAAAATTAAAAATATTCAATACCATTTCCCAGGTTCCAGCCCAGAGATCCTGATTTAACTGGTCTGGACTGGGGCCTGGACATCAGTGTTTTCTGAAAGCTTTATAGGTGATTGTAACATGCAACTTATGTAAAAAACCACCTGTTCACGGAAAAGACCAATTATCTTGTCCCAGGTTCTGGGTGTCTAAAAGGGAACTTGCTCTACAGCCCCACTGGCTTCTATACTATTCTCACTAGGGAACAATTAATGCTTTTAAAGGTTTATAAAGACAACCCATTATGATATACATTTAAGTTATAGATAATATTTGCTAAGACTAACGGGGGGACTCTGGCTCATGAAGCTATGACTATACCTAATGTGGGAAGTGGATCCGAAGCAAAAGCAAAGGTACTTAAATTGAAAAAACTACAAATGACCCAATCTTAGCTTTTCTTTCATGCTGAACTGAGAGTAAAATGGGATTTTTTTTTTCCATACATGACTCGTACCTGGCCCAGATAAATTTAATAGCAGTAAAATACTGTTCATTTGCATGTTGTCTATCTCCTAGGAATATAGACTCTTTCAAACTTGGTTCTCTCCTTTGTGTCTGGACTCTAAAATGAAGGAAGAAATAATGTCTAACTCTTCTTCCCATTTTCTACGCCCTTGTTACCATGCTCAATTGCCCAACTACTGTCTAGGACAGTAGTGTTTAGGGTCACAGATATATTACACTTTTTCAGAGATATATGGGTATAAGAGAGGAGTCAAGTTGTGAAGACATCTTAAAAATAATGGATAAAATATTTTGCTTTAAAATTTTTTCAGTTACATTGCTTCTGATGAATTAATGGCCTTCATATCTTGGACTATTTGTGTAGCATAATTAACATTCTCTAATCCTCCCTCTGCTCCAACTTCCAGAATGTCTTTAAATATTACCATTCCTGTTCAATGTCATTCAGAAATCTGCATGTTCAAGGTAGAGAATAAACACTTAAGCTTGGTTTCTAATTTCTCTTTCTTTGGGGGAAATGAGAAGCCAGTTTCCTGAAACATAAAAATATCGTGAAGCTTTTTAAAATAAGAATCTATGATCAGCAACTATGTTCATAGTTCAGGTAAATATAATTCTATGTCTAGATATTTTAGTTTATTTTGTGTGTTTTTAAATAAGGTACTTTTCCAAAATAAAATTTAAAAATTCTTGTAAAGGTTTTACTTAGCTCACCACAGGCTAGTGGCACCCTGTCATCCTCACTCAGACTTTCCATAAATCATTTTGTATTTCAAGTGAATAAATTTCAACACTTAGAAGAACATAAAGTTATTAAAGTGGTGACAATAGAAAACAAAATCTTTCCACATTCTCATTATTTAAAATTATCAAGAATATGTAAGTTCTGTTAATTATTCCTTAATCCGAGAAAGTTAATCAGGGAGGGTAAAGTGCCACCCACTCCTTTAGATTAGTAATAGTTATTTATAGAATTCATGCTTGAGACTTACAACCTTTCAGGGGGTAATAAACTGCATTGTCTTCATGCAGTCTAAAACAACCCAAACATTTGTTGGTATTATTTGTGAAAGACAGCAGGAATAGATTAAAATATGCTTTTAACTAAGAGGGAACATAAGAAAACTATATTCTTAGTTACTGGAGGATAATACAGTTTAACAAGTAGCATTTAGCCATCTTTTTGACACAGCACTGGATTCTGAGTGAATTGTTTGATTGATTGTTGAGGCTTTTGTTGTTTATGTGTCATGAGAGAGAATTTGGGAACTAGTGGTGTTCAAAGATTTCTCATTTGCACCACCGGCGGGCACATTCAATAGTTAGATTGCCTTCTAAAAAGCAGTTTCTCTATTCAATAATGACTCCTTGCTTATGCTTCCTCTTAAAAAAAAAAAATCTCTTTTTTTTTAAACACAGAAATTTCTAGCATTTCTACTGAACCCCCTACAGCTCATTCCTTTCTTTCTGAGTCTCCTTCTGCGTTGACAGGGTCAATTGGGTCTTGGATTTTTATCATATGTGTGGTAATAAATACCAAGGATGTTAATAATTCTAAAAATACAACAATAAGATGGGAAAGACATTCTCCCAAACTTTCTTTACTGAGTGAGCCAGTAATGTGGATTAAACTGTGAAACGGATAAAATATGCCATTTTCCTTCCATAGGAACTTGACTTCTTTGCCAGGCTCCTGTGTGGTTCGATAAACATGTACTGATATTTCAGTATATGCAAGGCACTGTGCTAAGTGGTTGGAATACAATAATGGATAAGATGGATGAGTCATTGTTATTATAGTCTGTTTCTCGGTAAACCCAGGAAATTCTCCTCTAAATAGGATGACCATACACTCCAGTTTGCTCTGAACAGTCCTTGTTTACTCCTGTTGTACCAGTGCTTATAATTCCCCATTTTACTCTCAGGGAATCTGGTTTAATCTACGTGTATATGTGTGTGTTTCCTTTTATCCTTAATGACATCAGTCACCCGTTACAAAGAAAATGATGTTAAAAAGAGCTTAATATATGACTGTTTCTTAATAGGTATTGACCTGTATCCAACGATGACTTGATGCTAAGGAATGGTTTTTAAGTTTAAACATTTTTTTTATTTTCAAATTAATCATACATACAACGATTTTGCAAAAATTGTCTAAAAATTCCTGTTTACCCTTCAACCAGATTTCTTAAATATTAACGTTTTATAAAACCACAGTAAAATGATAGAAACCAGGAAATTAATATTGATATGATACTGTTTTCTAATCCTAGACCTTACTCAGCTGCCCCACTGATGTCTTTTTTCTAGTCCAGGATCTCATAAAGGATCATGCACTGCATTTAGTTATAATTTCTTCATAATATTCTTTTAAGTCTGGAATAACTCTTTGGTCTTTCTTTTATTTCAAGACCTTAGTTTTGAAGGATACTGGTAAATTATTTTGGAAATATCCCTCAATTTCAGTGTATCTTACATTTTGTATGATTAAATTGGACATTGTCTTTTTAGCAGTAACACCAGGGAAGTGTAGTAGTATGTTCATTACCTCGTATTAGGATATACTCACAGAAGTCCTTAAATTATAATATTGTACAAACACAAATTTTCACTTTTCTGTTTTGCAGTGATAGTCTTATCCACATGTTAGACCTTTTAAACCTTATATAATAAAGTCCTTTATGATACTGTACTTTTTCTGTTGGTTTTGTAAATCAAAGATTCATACTGATCTCCTCGTAGGAGGTTGACTGTGAGGACAGTTAACCCACTTACAAATTAAATTTACCTGAGTGAACTAGAGTGCCCAGCTCTGATGTTGAAAAATTCTCTACGTGATCTACTTTATTTAAAAATTCAGCCTGAACAAGCACCTGAAGAGAACATTTCCTACACCTTGTCCCCAATTCATATGTGACACTGATGAGTGAATGATGTGAAGAGCTTTTTGAGTATGAGTTGAAAATTTTTTGAGCATTTATGTCTGTCTTAAGGGTAAATGAGAGTGGAGGGTTTTTTTCTGAAATTCAACAATGTATCTAATCAGTAAACATTGCCCTCTTCAAAAAAAGTAATTTTCTTCCCTTAGGAATTTACTTTTAAGGGCATCCAATTTTTTATATGTGTATCACCTCATTTATTAGATTTGTCTGTATCTTGGAAAAGAACAGGAAAGAAACACTATCTAAATTATCTGCAACTTCTTATTTGTTGACCCAATAAGGATTAACCTAGTATAGTTACGCTATGTTAAATTAATCTTACTGCTATATCACAAAATTATATATTCAATTGTTGGGGTGGAGTTTTGTTGGTTTTGTTTTTGTTTTCTTCTAAAAGAATTGTAGCTGTTCAAAAATGTGATAAAGCATAAAATGCTGTTTTGGTAACTTAAGTTTTTAAGGCTTTAAAAGGGAAAATGAATCAATATTTTTCATCCAAAGATTCATAGAAAAATGTTAGGATGATCAAAGACTACTTGTGAAGATGTGTTTTTTTATTTAAACATAGCTTCGAAGGAAAATATACTTTGTTCACTGAAAAAACATTAGAAATGAAAAATTTGACTGCTTATTTATTTATTTATGGCTACGTTGGCAGGCCTCTCACCACGGTGGCTTCTCTTGTTGTGGAGCACGGGCTCCAGGCGCGCGGGCTTCAGTAGTTGTGGTATGTGGGCTCAGTAGTTTTTGATCACGGGCTCCAGAGCGCAGGCTCCGTATTTGTGGCGCATGGGCTTAGTTACTCCCCGGCATGTGGGATCTTCCTGGACCAAGGCTCGAACCCGTGTCCCCTGCATTGGCAGGCGGATCCTCAAACACTGCGCCACTAGGGAAGCCCTGACTGCATATTTTTTTTATAGCAGAGCTGCCTCATTATTCCTCAACGTTCGTTTCCCTTGTAAGTCAAGGGAAAAGAAGGGCAAATTGTCCGTATGGGTGTTGCTGTGAAAGGAGACGGGGTTTTCTGTGTGATTACGTAATTTATATCTGTACTTTCGTCCTCAAACCCCATATGTGCATAGGATGCTGGACTGTAAAATAATTTATTCATAAACTGCCTGAAAAAAATTTTAAGCCTCTTGTAAAATACAAATATTATACATTTTAAAATGAATGTTGAAGCAAGTTGTTTTATTTTACCAAAATGCAAGTAGACAACACTCTAATGATTCCATTCTACTGAATTTGTACCAAAAGAAACATCAAAATGGGGGCCATATGTTCATGGCACGGGATAATCAGATAAGAATAAAATAGTAGGAGGTTCTGGTTTGTCACAACCTAATTATACATCCTTATGAGTACAGAAATTAAGAATTTGCAGACCTGCTTTTTATAATATTTTTAAATTAGCTGTAACAAATCAAATTACTGAAATTTTTGGTTATATTAAATTCAATCATGAGCCTATAGACACAGCACGAGAAATGTAGTTATGAACAGACATGTCCACCAGTTGCTAGTAGTAACAATTACTATTTACACGTATTTTCTCTTGCGATATGTTAAACATTCCGTCTTTGGTTTCTACTTTTAACACAATTTTAAATTAGCACACTAAAATAATAGTGAAAACTTTACATTTATAAGTGATATAAATTCTCTGAAATTTAATGTCTCATCTACTGAAATATAGTTACACTACCTTAGAAGTTTTTGAGAATTCAATGAGATAATGTATTGATATATGAAAACACCTCTCACTTTGCTTCATACATAATAGAAGTTTCTTTTATTTTTTAGCTACAGTATATGGTAATATTTTACCTTTATTGTCTTCTGATAATTTCAGCAGATCCAAATTCACATTCATTATAACAGCCTGGAATATCTTTGACCTTTATCATTCAGGCTAATTTTTTTTCTATTTATTAGAGAGCTCCACAAACTATTCTTTGCAAATCATTATTTCTGAAGCCATTCTCTGAGGTGTGAGCATCTGCTAGCTGCTAACAGAGGGTGCAGCTGTTGTTCAGGAGACCGGCTGTGTTGTGTTGCCAAGCAACTGCTGCAAACCAAATCCCTGGGCAGGTTGCTTGCCCAGGCGCACCTGCCTGCCGACCCAGCTATTTATTTAATTAAAAATCTGTTCCTGCACGACAGCCTGGCCAGAAAGGCAACAGCAGCCATAGATTACAACTATATTAAATGATCTACCCATATTGTTTCACTGACTATTCATTGCGAACCAAAGGTGTCTCAGACCACCCCCACTTACTCTTAATGACTTTTCATAAAGTGTGTAAGAGCAAAGTAGAGATGGATTCTATGTGCATGTCAGAGAAACTGAAACCAATTTGTCAGGCACATCACTTCCTGTAAACAAACGTGCAAAATGTTTCATCAATAAGAGAGCTTCTAACAAGGCATTATTGCATTTTTATGTGCAATGGGGAAGAAAAGGATGTAAAATATGTATTTACTGTTAATTGGGAATTTGGAAAGTCAGTGTTTTCATAGACCAAGTTGTTTTTTCCTTTCAATTAAAAAAAAAACCCAAACACTTCAGGTGCCTTAGAGTTCACTCTTAGATTACACTGGTTTTCTCTTCTCATTCTGCTCTCCTCATTTTCAAAATTTACAGTGGCTCTTTTATGTCAACCAGATGACATTAGAAATGAAACTGTCAAGAATTAATACCAGCCATTGCAGTTTCTTTTAAAAACCACAGGGAATCTTGGCAATACTTATATACATGTCAACTGTGCTCTGTCCTTTGAAGCTCATTCCAGCTCCTCTTAGGAACAACTGGCGCTTATAAGGATTTCAAGAGAAAAACATAAAGGTTTTGGTTGTGATTGCCTTACAGATTTATTTATTTATTTTTTTTATAATTTTTTTTTTTTTTTCGGTACATGGGCCTCTCACTGTTGTGGCCTCTCCCGTTGCGGGGCACAGGCTCCGGACGCGCAGGCTCAGCGGCCATGGCTCACGGGCCTAGCCGCTCCGCGGCATGTGGGATCTTCCCAGACCGGGGCACGAACCTGTGTCCTCTGCATCGGCAGGCGGACTCTCAACCACTGCGCCACCAGGGAAGCCCTGAGATTTATTTTTGATACCTGTGAAGGAAAGACTTAAAAGTGGGACTCCAGTAACTGAAGTATTCCTAATTTTTATGGCAACTATTAAAGTCAAGAAAGGTCTTTATTAAGAATTCAATGTTTGCTATATCACCAAGAGCAGCAGAAATTATTATTAAAAAGCCTAGAATTCTCTTTGAGTGATGTATAAATTACATGTGCAAAGGAAGCTTGTTCTCAGAAAAGGTACTACATAAAATATAAGTAATGATAATTTGATATTAACTGAAGCTCACATTTAGAGACTATAAGAAAGTGATTTTTAATAATGTATGTGTGTGTCTTAATTTTTTATTTGTGTCTTATTTTATTTTTTATTTTTTATTTTTTTACGGTACGCGGGCCTCTCACTGTTGTGGCCTCTCCCGTTGCGGAGCACAGGCTCCGGACGCGCAGGCTCAACGGCCATGGCTCACGGGCCCAGTCGCTCCGAGGCATGTGGGATCTTCCCAGACCTGGGCACGAACCCGTGTCCCCTGCATCAGTAGGCAGACTCTCAACCACTGCGCCACCAGGGAAGCCCTTGTGTCTTATTTTAAAATGAGAGTGTTTTAAAGTTGGGATAAAAGTATAAAAAGTTCTGCCAACAAACATATCAGTGATCTCCCTTGTTTAATGCATTTTATATTTTTACTCAGATATACAACTCATAGGCTTCTGTTTTCACTATCTGCTGCTTTTCTATGCCATATTTATATTTTCATTGTTGACATAGAAGTTATGTCTATTGATTGTATAGACAATGCTTAATCTTATTAAGTGTCTTACACCCATAAGGCACTGAAATTTCACAATACCTACTTCCAACCAAATGTCAAAGGAGGATCTTCTATGAATTTATCTGGTTCAATCTTCTTTTTATTCTACACAGAGTTTCACCAATGAAATGTCTACTTTTGTAGACACTAGCATCTACCAGTCATACAATTCTCCATACTATGCCTACTTACAGTATTTTTTGCTTTTTTTCCTTATTCCTTTTCCTTCTAATGAAATAACACATACACTGAATCTTCTATTGGATGTAATTTGGGAGCCCAAAAGTCATTTTAAATCTAAAACAGATACAATGTTTTCAGTCCAGACTGATGACTCCTAACCATACAGAAAAACAATATTTAATCAGATATTTCCTGTTTAAACCTGAAGGCTATTAACTGGACCATCACTGAGTTTGAGATAATAAATGCATGTGAAAATGTTGCTCTCATATCAAGTTCCCAAGCTTTAGTATTTTTTCTGCTTCAGCATACTCATTCAGAACCTACCTATTCTTCAAAGCCTGGCTAAATATCATCTCCTGTGTGAAGGCTTATCTTTTCTAGTGTGTCGTGATTTCCCCTTTTCATCTGGTATTTAACATTTATGTCTGTATGTCTTGATTCCTTGAAGTATTGATTGAAAATTATAGTGTACATTCATGCATTCAACCGTTTGTAAGCCAGGGATTGTGCTGAAAATGAAAAGGTAAATTACTTCACAACATCAAAGATTTCAGAACTATAACTGAAATTATTTACTAATTTGATTAGTAAATTGCTAGATTATTGATAGAGAACAGAGATCACAAGAAAAGCTATAAGGAGATTACATTTTGGTGTCTGGAAGTGGTACTGTACTAACGACTCTGTTTCCAAAATCTATATACCTAGCAGACAGATCCTCTTAAAATTCCCAAACCTGAACATGAAATTGCTCTCTAAATTTGCTCCTCCATGCTCAGTGTCAATGTCATCATCATCACCGAGTTGCTCCTTCCAGAAAATCTAGAAATCATTCTTACCATTCTTTTGTTAGCTCACAGATTGCATTTGTGGAAAAAAAAAAAAAAAAGACTGCCTTTCATTAACATCTGCTGTCCATGCTTATTACGACCAAATAATTTTAATAGTCTCCTAACAGTCTCTCTGTTTCCAGTCTTGATTCTCTTTATGGACTCTGCGTGTCGCTAGACAAATCTTTCTGAAATACACATCTTGTTAAATTACCTGCTTAATCTTTCAAAAGCTACTTATTGCCTACATATCAAATCTGAAGTCGCTACTCTAGCATTCATGACCTTCCAAGAACTGGTCTTCATTTTAAACATCCAACTCAAAATTACTGCCTTCGTCAGGCTCTGCCTAATCCCTCCAGCTATAATTTAACACCCCATCCTGTGTGTATCCCACAAACCGCAATTATACTCCTGTCATAGCACTTACCACGATTTAATAGTCTTACTGAGACTCAGTAAATACTTCTTGACTGATTATAATCTCTTCAACATTCCAAGACTGTGACATCTTCATCCTCTTCAGTTCTTCTTTTGTCACCTGAAACTGTATCCTTATTACCGACATAATGCAAGAGACGTGGAGTCTTGTAATAAATAATGGAATGAGTATGTTTTAATATAGAGGGATAGAAGAGGTTAACACTGGTAAGAATAATTTGGTCACTCTTAGGATTTATGATAATACTTCCCAAACCTATAAAATTACCAGAATATTGGGAAGCTTTATTTAAAAAATAAATTTTTCATAACACCAATATATACCTTCTGAATTAGAATTAAGAAGGCTTCTCAGGTGATTCTAATGATTAGCCAGCTTTGGCAATCTTTAGAGGAGGAGACCTAGTAGAATAAGTATTAATATTTTGTGAGGGTGTAGGGATTTGATTTCTTATCTCCTATCCCCACATTCTGGAACCTGGCATACATAAATTCTAATACAAAAGGCAATCCTGTATAAGATCTTGGCTAGATATGGGCACCCTTTTAACATAATTTACAAAACTTATGTTAGCAGGATGGTAACGTGTGAGCGGTATAATTTTATTTTTGATATGGCATCTGGAGCCCTGATCACCATGGAGGTTCCTGTTCCTTCAGGCCTCATCCTCAGGACCTGAAGCCCCATGAGTACTGCTCCCCTGTCACTCTTTCCAGAGCAGAACAGGATCAAGTAGTGACTTACTGCCAACCCAAGATGAAGTCAGGGTCTTAGGAGATTTATAGGGTAAGAAGTTGGAGAAGAAGCAAAAGAGAGAGAAAGCAGTTAGGGCATGGAGCTCCGTGCCCTTTGAAGGCCCTCTTTCCAACAGGGACCAGTTTGATATCTTAGAAAAACCGCTCTCAAATCTCTACCACACTGTAGATTCAGTAAGGGTTGAATTACATTGTTTGCACCTAAAATTTTCAAAACAGAAAAGGAAAAGAAAAGAAGAAACAAAAAGAACGCATTTAACATTTGCAAGATCTATTATGTGCTCAGTGAGCTAACAAGAAGCTATTTTGCTTACCGAGTATAGCAGACATTTTTTACACAGTAGAGTTTAGTGTCAGAGAGATACATAATGATGCAGTGTTCTTGTGAGTGTTTATTCTGTGTTCCTTTTCTAGAGCTAAGTAAGCTCTGTGATAGACTGCAGGATCAAAGATATATATGATCTCTATTCTCAAGGAACTCACAGGCCGAGGAAAATCCTATTAGAAAACAAGCAATTACAGTTCCCTATGTTAAGTATCATGGTGGAGACTGGAGGCTTGATCTGTGACTTCAGTAGAAGGATGTACAGGAATTTTTCTGATGGAAAAGAATAAGGACATTTCCAGCAATGGACGTTGAGGACATAAAGACATGAGGGTATTAAATAGCGTTGACAGCTTTACTTCTTCATTTCTGATTTATGAGAAGTGAGTAGCAGGCTGTATATATAGCACCGAGTAGAAGAGCATAGGCTTGGGATCATGTGGCGATAGGAATCCTCTCATTTGCTACTGACAATGATACTACAGCCTTGCCTGACTTTGTCTAAGTTTCCATTTCTTCTCCAGTGAGATGAGGGTTATTTAACAATACATCTGTCATAGAGTTGTTAAGTTTCCTATTATGTATGTAAGGTGCTTAACACAGTCCCTAGCAGTGCTTAGCGAAGTATGACAAATAATATCTTAATAGTAGTTCAGTATGGTTGGACCAAGGAGTACATAGAAATGAGTGATGGAATTTGAGTCTGAATTTATACATGACTAGATCAAAAGTGGCCTTACACCATACTAAAGAAAATCACTGCATCCTCAAATCATACTAAAATATCTTCTGTCCTTTTATGTCTTGCAATGGAATATAATTGATTTTGAGTATTTCCCCTGATATTTACAACCAGCAAATACCTCAAAGAAAAGAAACCTCAAAGAAAAACCCGAAATGGATGCGTTTTTTACAGTGTTGTGAAGTATATTTATATAAACAGCTCAGAGAAATGTATCTATAAAGAAGATCTGTACTGGTAATAGACCTCAGGGTAAGTAAACAAGAAAATGGTAATATAACCTCCCTCTTATAACATACATTATTAGTAAACAAGAAAATGGTAATATAACCCCCCTTTCACCATATGTCATTGTATGCCTAACATAAAAATCAATAAACAAAGAACACATGCAATTATATAGGCTTCATGTGATTTACTATTGATGCTGTTCTTTTTTTTTTTAACATCTTTATTGGAGTATAATTGCTTTACAATGGTGTGTTAGTTTCTGCTTTATAACAAAGTGAATCACTTATACATATACATATGTCCCCATATCTCTTCCCTCTTGCATCTTCCTCCCTCCCACCCTCCCTATCCCACCCCTCTAGGTGATCACAAAGCACCGAGCTGATCTCCCTGTGCTATGTGGCTGCTTCCGACTAGCTGTCTATTTTACATTTGGTAGTGTATATATGTCCGTGCCACTCTCTAGCTTTGTCACAGCTTACCCTTCCCCCTCCCCATATCCTCAAGTCCATTCTCTAGTAGGTCTGTGTCTTTATTCCCGTCTTACCCCTAGGTGCGTCATGACATTTTTTTTCCCCTTAGATTCCATATATATGTGTTAGCATACGGTGTTTGTCTTTCTGACATACTTCACTCTGTATGACAGATTCTAGGTCCATCCACCTCACTACAAATAACTCAATTTTGTTTCTTTTTATGGCTGAGTAATATTACATTGTATATATATGCCACATCTTCTTTATCCATTCATCTGATGATGGACACTTAGGTAGCTTCCGTCTCCTGGCTATTGTAAATAGAGCTGCAATGAACATTTTGGTACATGACTCTTTTTGAATTATGGTTTTCTCAGGGTATATGCCCAGTGGTGGGATTGCTGGGTCATATGGTAGTTCTATTTGTAGTTTTTTAAGGAACCTCCATACTGTTCTCCATAGTGGCGGTATCAATTTACATTCCCACCAGCAAGGCAAGAGTGTTCCCCTTTCTCCACACCCTCTCCAGCATTTGTTGTTTCTAGATTTTTTGATGATGGCCATTCTGACTGGTGTGAGATGATATCTCATTGTGGTTTTGATTTGCATTTCTCTAATGATTAATGATGTTGAGCATTCTTTCATGTGTTTGTTGGCAATCAGTATATCTTCTTTGGAGAAATGTCTATTTAGGTCTTCTGCCCATTTTTGGATTGGGTTGTTTGTTTTTTTGTTATTGAGCTGCATGAGCTGCTTGTAAATTTTGGAGATTAATTCTTTGTCAGTTGCTTTATTTGCAAATATTTTCTCCCATTCTGAGGGTTGTCTTTTGATCTTGTTTATGGTTTCCTTTGCTGTGCAAAGGCTTTTTTTTTTTTTTTTTTTTTGTCGTACGCGGGCCTCTCACTGTTGTGGCCTCTCCCGTTGTGGAGCACAGGCTCCGGATGCGAAGGCTCAGCGGCCGTGGATCATGGGCCCAGCTGCTCCGCAGCATGTGGGATCTTCCCGGACCGGGGCACGAACCCGTGTCTCCTGCATCAGCAGACAGACTCTCAACCACTGCGCCACCAGAGAAGCCCTGTGCAAAAGCTTTTAATCTTCATTAGGTCCCTTTTTTTGTTTTTGTTTTTATTTACATTTCTCTAGGAGATGGGTCAAAAAGGATCTTGCTGTGATTTATGTCATACAGTGTTCTGCTTATGTTTTCCTCTAAGAGTTTGATAGTTTCTGGCCTTACATTTAGGTCTTTAATCCATTTTGACCTTCTTTTTGTGTACGGTGTTAGGGAGTGTTCTAATCTCATACTTTTACATGTACCTGTCCAGTTTTCCCAGCACCACTTATTGAGGAGGCTGTCCTTTCTCCACTGTACATTCCTGCCTCCTTTATCAAAGATAAGGTGACAGTAAGTGCGTGGGTTTATCTCTGGGCTTTCTATCCTGTTCCATTGATCTATATTTCTGTTTTTGTGTCAGTACCATACTGTCTTGATTACTGTAGCTTTGTAGTATAGTCAGGGAGCCTGATTCCTCCAGCTCCGTTTTTCGTTCTCAAGGTTGCTTCGGCTATTCGGGGTCTTTTGTGTTTCCATACAAATTGTGAAATTTTTTGTTCTAGTTCTGTGAAAAATGCCAGTGGTAGTTTGATAGGGATTGCAATGAATCTGTAGATTGCTTTGGGTAGTAGAGTCATTTTCACAATGTTGATTCTTCCAATCCAAGAACATGGTATATCTCTCCATCTATCTGTATCATCTTTAATTTCTTTCATCAGTGTCTTATAATTTTCTGCATACAGGTCTTTTGTCTCCTTAGGTAGGTTTATTCCTAGATATTTTATTCTTTTTGTTGCAGTGGTAAATGGGAGTGTTTTCTTAATTTCACTTTCAGATTTTTCATCATTAGTGTATAGGAATGCCAGAGATTTCTGTGCATTAATTTTGTATCCTGCCACTTTACCAAATTCATTGATTAGCTCTAGTAGTTTTCTGGTAGCATCTTTAGGATTCTCTATGTATAGTATCATGTCATCTGCAAACAGTGACAGCTTTACTTCTTCATTTCTGATTTGTATTCCTTTTATTTCCTTTTCTTCTCTGATTGCTGTGGCTAAAACTTGCAAAACTATGTTGAATAAGAGTGGTGAGAGTGGGCAGCCTTGTCTTGTTCCCGATCTTGGTGGAAATGGTTTCAGTTTTTCACCATTGAGGACGATGTTGGCTGTGGGTTTGTCATATATGGCCTTTATTATGTTGAGGAAAGTTCCCTCTATGCCTACTTTCTGCAGGGTTTTATCATAAATGGGTGTTGAATTTTGTCGAAAGCTTTCTCTGCATCTATTGAGATGATCGTATGGTTTTTCTCCTTCAGTTTGTTAATATGGTGTATCACGTTGATTGATTTGCGTGTATTGAAGAATTCTTGCATTCCTGGAATAAACCCCACTTGACCATGGTGTATGATCCTTTTAATGTGCTGTTGGATTCTGTTTGCTAGTATTTTGTTGAGGATTTCTGCCTCTGTGTTCATCAATGATATTGGCCTGTAGTTTTCTTTCTTTGTGACATCTTTGTCTGGTTTTGGTATCAGGGTGATGGTGGCCTCATAGAATGAGTTTGGGAGTGTTCCTCCCTCTGCTATCTTTTGGAAGAGTTTGAGAAGGATAGGTATTAGCTCTTCTCTAAATGTTTGGTAGAATTCTCCTGTGAAGCCATCTGGTCCTGAGCTTTTGTTTGTTGAAAGATTTTTAATCACAGTTTCAATTTCATTACTTTTGATTGGTCTGCTCATATTTTCTATTTCTTCCTGATTCAGTCTTGGCAGGTTGTGCATTTCTAAGAATTTGTCCATTTCTTCCAGGTTGTCCATTTTATTGGCATAGAGTTGCTTGTAGTAATCTCTCATGATCTTTTGTATTTCTGCAGTGTCAGTTGTTACTTCTCCTTTTTCATTTCTAATTCTATTGATTTGAGTCTTCTCCCTTTTTTTTTTTTTTTTTGGCAGTATGCGGGCCTCTCACTGTTGTGGCCTCTCCGGCTGCGGAGCACAGGCTCCAGATGCACAGGCTCAGTTGCCATGGCTCATGGGCCTAGCCGCTCCGCAGCATGTGGGATCTTCCCGGAGTGGGACATGAACCCATGTACCCTCCATCAGCAGGTGGACTGTCACCACTGTATCACCAGGGAAGCCCTCCCTTTTTTTCTTGATGACTTTGGCTAATGGTTTCTCAATTTTGTTTATCTTCTTAAAGAACCAGCTTTTAGTTTTCTTTATCTTTGCTATAGTTTCCTTCATTTCTTTTTCATTTATTTCTGATCTGATCTTTATGATTTCTTTACTTCTGCTAACTTTGGGGTTTTTTTTGTTCTTCTTTCTCTAATTGCTTTCGGTGCAAGGTTAGGTTGTTTGTTCAAGATGTTTCCTGTTTCTTAAGGTATGATTGTATTGCTATAAACTTCCCTCTTAGAACTGCTTTTGCTGCATCCCATAGGTTTTGGGTCGTTGTGTCTCCATTGTCATTTGTTTCTAGGTATTTTTTGATTTCCTCTTTGATTTCTTCAGTTTTAACTTCATTATTAAGTAGTATATTGTTTAGCCTCCATGTATTTGTATTTTTTACAGATCTTTTCCTGTAATTGATATCTAGTCTCATAGCGTTGTGGTTGGAAAAGATACTTGTTACAATTTCAATTTTCTTAAATTTACCAAGGCTTGATTTGTGACCCAAGATATGATCTATCTTGGAGAATGTTCCATGAGCACTTGAGAAGAATGTGTATTCTGTTGTTTTTGGATGGAGTGTCCTATAAATATCAATTAAGTCCATCTTGTTAAATGTATCATTTAAAGCTTGTGTTTCCTTATTTATTTTCATTTTGGATGATCTGTCCATTGGTGAAAGTGGGGTGTTAAAGTCCCCTACTATGAATGTGTTACTGTCAGTTTCCTCTTTTATGGCTGTTAGTATTTGCCTTATGTGTTGAGGTGCTCCTATGTTAGGTGCATAAATATTTAAAATTGTTATATCTTCTTGGATCGATCCCTTGATTATTATGTAATGTCCTTCTTTGTCTCTTATAATAGTCTTTATTTTAAAGTCTATTTTGTCTGATATAAGAATTGCTACTCCAGCTTTTTTTTTTTTTTTGCGTTACGCGAGCCTCTCACTGTTGTGGCCTCTCCCGTTGCGGAGCACAGGCTCTGGATGAACAGTCTCAGCGGCCAGGGCTCATGGGCCCAGCCGCTCCGCGGCATGTGGGATCCTCCCAGACCGGGGCACGAACCCGCCTCTCCTGCATCGGCAGGCGGACTCTCAACCACTGTGCTACCAGGGAAGCCCTCCAGCTTTCTTTTGATTTCCATTTGCATGGAATGTCTTCCATCCCCTCACTTTCAGTCTGTATGTGTCCCTAGGTCTGAAGTGGGTCTCTTATAGACAGCATGTATATGGGTCTTGTTTTTTTTATTCATTCAGCCAGTCTGTGTCTTTTGGTGGGACCATTTAATCCATTTACATTTAAGGTAATTATCGGTATGTATGTTCCTATTCCCATTTTCTTAATTGCTTTGGGTTTGTTATGGTAGGTCTTTTCCTTCTCTTGTGTTTCTTGCCTAGAGAAGTTCCTTTAGCATTTGTTGTAAAGCTGGCTTGGTGGTGCTGAACCCTCTCAGCTTTTCCTTGTCTGTAAAGGTTTTAATTTCTCCATCAAATCTGAATGAGATCCTTGCTGGGTAGAGTAATCTTGGTTGCAGGTTTTTCTCCTTCATCACTTTAAATATGTCCTGCCAGTCCCTTCTGGCTTGCAGAGTTTCTGCTGAAAGATCAGCTGTTAACCTTATGGGGATTCCCTTGTGTGTTATTTGTTGTTTTTCCCTTGTTGCTTTTAATATGTTTTCTTTGTATTTAATTTTTGACAGTTTGATTAATATGTGTCTTGGCGTATTTCTCCTTGTATTTATCCTGTATGGGACTCTGTGTGCTTCCTGGACTTGATTAACTATTTCCTTTCCCATATTGGGGAAGTTTTCAACTATAATCTCTTCAAATATTTTCTCAGTCCCTTTCTTTTTCTCTTCTTCTTCTGGAGCCCCTATAATTCGAATGTTGTTGCATTTAGTGTTGTCTCAGAGGTCTCTGAGACTGTCCTCTGGTCTTTTCATTCTTTATTCTGCTCTGCAGTAGTTATTTCCACTATTTTATCTATCAGGTCACTTATCTGTTCTTCTGCCTCAGTTATTCTGCTATTGATCCCTTCTGGAGTATTTTTAGTTTCATTTATTGTGTTGTTCATCATTGCTTGTTTTCTCTTTAGTTCTTCTAGGTCCTTATTAAATGTTTCTTGCATTTTCTCTATTCTATTTCCAAGATTTTGGATCATCTTTACTATCATTATTCTGAATTCTTTTTCAGGTAGACTGCCTATTTCCTCTTCATTTGTTAGGTCTGGTGGGTTTTTATCTTGCTCCTTCAACTGCTGTGTGTTTTTCTGTCTTCTCATTTTGCTTATCTTACTGTGTTTGGGGTCTCTTTTTTTCTGGCTGCAGGTTCGTGGTTCCCATTGTTTTTGGTGTCTGTCCCCAATGTCTAAGGTTGGTTCAGTGGGTTGTGTAGGCTTCCTGGTGGAGGGAACTAGTGCGTGTGTTCTGGTGGATGAGGCTGGATCTTGTCTTTCTGGTGGGCAGGTCCATATCTGGTGGTGTGTTTTGGGGTGTCTGTGGCCTTATTATGATTTTAGGCAGCCTCTCTGCTAATGGGTGGGGCTGTGTTCCTGTCTTGCTAGTTGTTTGGCATAGGGTGTCCAGCACTGTAGCTTGCTGGTCATTGAGTGAAGCTGGGTGTTGGTGTTGAGATGGAGATCTCTGGGAGATTTTCGCCATTTGATTTTATGTGGAGCTGGGTGGTCTCTTGTGGACCAGTGTCCTGAAGTTGGCTCTCCCACGTCAGAGGCACAGCACTGACCCCTGGCTGCAGCACCAAGAGCCTTTCATCCACACGGTTTTTAATGGGTGATCAACCAAATATTTCCAAAACATGCTGTGGCATCAGGCCTTCCAACCTCGGCTTCAGGTAGGTTTCTTTCCAGCCTTTTCATGACAGAGTGACTATGCAGTGGTTTCCTGGCTGAAGAATTTTGTATCAACATCTAGTCAACGCTGTCCACAGATGAGAGAACAGAGTTTCCCCATGTGTAGCTGTGAAGTAGTCAGCAGGACCCTCGCCTCCCAGGGCGAGGAGCTTTCAGGTGGCCGCAGCACGACGGGGAGTGAAGGACGAGGCTGTGATCCCACCTTCACTTAGAAGCACACACATGCCTGATGCTGTTCTTAAAATTCAGAGCAACACATGACCCACAGTTTCACTTACTTAAATGTCATTTGTATTACCATCAGGACAGGAAATACATGAGCCTCTGTCGTTTGAGGACGTGACCCTCTCGCTCTTGTGACATGTAGTTCACGTTAAAATTTCTAACACTGGACCTTTTGTTAGACTCATGCAAGGGCTTCCCTTTCCTTCCACTTCCTGCTGCTTTGTTTTACGTGTATTTAATCTATTGCCATCCTCCACCTCAAGATGCATGAATATTATGAATTAACATATATAAATTTAGCAAAAGAAAAAAATTTAACCAGAAATCTGTATGAGAATTGTCACCTGTTCAGAGATTATGGAAGTGTACTACAATAGGAAAAGAAAATGTGTTTTACTCCTATTTTGCCCATTAAATGAAATTAAGCAACTATTTAGCCTATATGGGTTTGAGTTACTATCCCTAGAAAAGAGGTCACTTAAATAGTTGTACTCTAAAATCTATCTCAGAACTAAGGATTTTTGACTGCCATAATTTTATTTATAAGTCAAGTGTGTTCTAGTGAAACATAAAAATACCATTGAAAAACCAACAAAATGGGTATGACTTAACAGCACTGAAAAACTAATGAAAGTATCAGTATTCTTTAAAAGAGGTATCAGTAATAAAGTAAAGGTAATAATTAAGTCAAGGTTACTTACTATAGAAGTAATGGAATAAACAAAACACAGGACAGTAATTTCCTTGGGGGATACATTTAATTACTCTGAGTGACACTGAAAGGCAAAACAAGTTTTCGCTTATTAGGAGGTTTCTAAATCCTTCTTTTGAAAAGAAGCAAAGAGGTCAAGTGATTTAGAGTCACTCGTAATGAACATTAATAGTTTTTCAGCTACTCGTTATACGTCTCCTATCTTTAGTAACTGTATCCTGATTTTTCTCTGGGAAACACTTTGAAATAGTTCAAATGTTTCTCGAAGGAGTGAACTCTACTTCTCTGTCCTAAACACCATCATATTCCACTTGTCCTTGAGATTAATTAGGTTGGGTATCTGGCCTACATAGTCAAACCACAATAAATCCCAGGACTTTTATTGAAACACAGAAAAAACACCATATCTTGTTCATAGCAGAGGGACATTGAATAACGGGGAGCAGAAGCTGCCAAAGGCCACCACCCATGTCTTTTTGAGTAAAGTACCATGAAAAGAAAGCATTTAGGCATTTATTTCACAGAACCACAGACAAGTCAATCTTACGTCAAAAAACTCCTCAATTATGCAAGATAAATGAACTATAGATGGTAAATATAATTTATTCATATATTTTGTTTATTTTACATTTTCAGATATACGCAAAGAGTTTAATGTTGAGGTCAATTTAGTATAAAATGCCATTGCTTAGAACAGTACGTGCGATACAGTAGATCTGCTTCCATATCTTGGCTGTTGTAAATACTGCTGCAATGAACATAGGGCTGCATATATCTTTTCCAATTAGTGTTTTCATTTTCATCAGATAAATTCCAAGGAGTGGCATTGCTGGATTATATGATAGTTTTATTTTTAATTTTTTGAAGACTCTCCATACTGTTTTCCACAATGGCTGCACCAATTCACATTCCCACCAACGGTGCATGAGGGTTCCCTTTTCTTCCCAACACTTGTTATTTGTTGTCTTTTGATAATAGTCATTCTGACAGGTGTGAGGAAATGTCTAATTATGACTGTGCATTTCTCTGGTGATTAGCGATGTTGAGCATATTTTCATCTTTCTGTTGGCCACACACATATGACCATATGGCATATAGTTGTTCATAGTAATCTGTTTGATCCTTTGTATTTCTTTGGTGTCAGTTGTAACTTCTTTTTTACTTCTGAGTTGATTTGAGGCCTCTTTTTTTTTCTTGATGAGTTTGGCTAAAGGTTTATCAATTTAAAAAATATATATTTTGAAAGAACCAGCTCTTAGTTTACCTGACATTTTCTTGCTCTCTTTTTTTTTTTTTTTTTTTTTTGTGGTACGCAGGCCTCTCACTGTTCTGGCCTCTCCTGTTGCGGAGCACAGGCTCTGGACATGCAGGCTCAATGGCCATGGCTCACGGGCCCAGCCGTTCCGTGGCATGTGCGATCTTCCCGGACCGGGGCACGAACCCATGTCCTCTGCATCGGCAGGCAGACTCCCAACCACTGCACTACCAGGGAAGCCCTCTCTCTTTTTTTTTAAAGCTTCTATTTCATTTAGTTCTGGTCTACTCTTTATGATTTCCTTCCTTCTAGTCACTTTGGGTTTTGTTTGTTCTTCTCTTTCTAGTACCTTTAGCTGTAAGGTTCAGTTGTTTGAGATTTTTCTTGTTTCCTGAGTTAGGCGTATATTGTTTTAAACTTCCCTCTTAGAACTGATTTTGCTGCATCCCATAGATTTTGCATTATTGTGTTTCCATTTCCATTTGTCACTAGGTATTTTTAAATTTCTTCTTTGATTTCTTCAGTTATCCATTGGTTGTTTAGTAGCATATTGTTGAGCCTACACATGTTTGTGGGTTTTGCAGTTTTTTTCTTGTAGTTGATTTCTTGTCTCATAGCATTGTGGTCAGAACAGATGCTTGGTATGATTTCCATCTTCTTAAATTTTCTGAGATTTGTTTTGTGGCCTAGCATGTGACCAATCCTGAAGAATGTGCCCTTGAAATGAGTGTATGTTCTGCTCCTTTTGAATGGAGTGTTCTATATATATGTATTAAGTCAATTTAGTCTAATGTTTCATTTAAGGTCAGTGTTTCTTTATTGATTTTCTGTCCAAATGATATGCACATTGATGCAAGTAGGGTGTTAAAGTCCCCTACTGCTATTGTGTTACTGTCAGTTTCTCCCTTTGTGCTGTTAATATTTGCTTTATGTATTTAGGGGCTCCTATGGTGGGTACATAAATATTTACAGTTGTTATATCTCCTTGGGTTGATCCCTTGATCATTTTGTACTGTCCTTCTTTATCTCTTACTACAGTCTTTGTTTAGAGTCTATTTTGTCTCATATAGGTATTGCTGCCTTGGCTTTCTTTTCATTTCCATTTGCATGGAATATGTTTTTGTATCCCGTCACTGTCGGTCTAGGTTTCTCTTTAAATCTGAAGTGAGTCTCTTGTAGGCAGCATATATATGGGTCTTGTTTTTGCATCCACTCAGGTACTCTATGTCTTTTGACTGGAGTGTTTAGTCCATTTACATTTAAAGTAATTATTGATAGATATGTACTTATTGCCATTTTCTTCATTGTTTGGGGGTTGTTTTTGTGGTTCCTTTCTTCCTATTTTGCTCTCTTCCCTTGCATTTTGATGACTATCTTTGGTGTTATGTTTGAATTTTTTTCTCTTTTTTGTGTGCATATCCATTACAGATTTTTTATTTGTGGTTACTGTGTGATTCATGTATGTGTGTGTGATTATTTTAAGTTGCTGCTCTCTTAAGTTTAAACACATTTTAACAACCCTGCATTTTTACCCACTCACCATGTTTACTGTTTTTGACATATTTTACATCTTTTTGTTTTGTTTGTCCCTTAACTACTTATTATGGATATAGATGGTTTTATTACTTTTGTCTTTTAACCTTCCTACTAGCTTTGTATGTGGTTGATTTTTTTCCTATTAAAAATAATCAAAGTATAATTATTCTACATTGATACAGTAAGGTTTACATTTTGCATTTTACATAGAGCAGCTTTACATTTTAAAGCCCTCAGATCCTTGGACTTCCAGAGTCCTTGGTCTGAATTTACAGGTTATATATTATGTACACCTTATGTAATCACTATATCTTTTTCAGCTTTACATAATGGTGTAGATATATCTGTATTTATTTCAAGGAATAGAATTTAATAGCATATTCAACTATATCATTTACTGTGGAATAATAATAATTTGCCCAATTGTGAAGTAACTGATCCAAAAATTTATCTTAATTTTGAACCCATTTAATAAAAATTCAGTAGAAAGTGCTGCCAGATAACAATCAGATATTTTGTTAATTTATGCACAGATTCAGCAGAATTGATGTTACCATATGTCATAAATAATACTTATCTTGACTTTTAACCAAATTTTCTATGATAACTACCAGGTAATATTAAATAATTAGACTTTTCTCTAGTATCAATGTATTATCATGTGTGATGTCATGTTATGCATGACATAAAATCTAGACAGTAACATCTACTTTGACTATAGAGGTAAATTTTCTGTACTGCTATGGAGCTGAAACCAAAGTGGTCATCCAACAGACTTAACAAGGATGATAAATCATTGTCAAAAATCCAATTGAAATTGTGTTAGTTCTTGATATTAGTACTATTTCTTTAGAGTACGTTTATTTAAAAAAGAAATCATTATTGAAAAGTTTTGTTCAGTAATTTTTTAAATAAATTAATGAATTTGACTAGAAAATATTCTCCTTACAAATGAGAATAAGGATGCCGTAATATATATAGTAGAATTATTGGAATTTAACTAATTATTATTATAATTTAAAAATGATTTGTCTAACAAGACCTTTCTAGCCCTGGTATTCATTATTATAATCCACTTTTAATTAATTCCTTGGGGCTCAAGTTTTTTTTATACCGTTTTATCAACTGCAAAAACATTCCTTAAATATGGTGGTCAGGAATTCTATTTCCAAACTCCATTCACCATTCTAATTAGCTTGCTTTTACAGAAGGAAAATGTGAAGTCTTGTATGCCCTGAATAAAATAAAATAAAAAGAGTATAATTCTTTTAAAACTGACTCTCCTCCTAGTTAGTTAAATATCTGATTAAAACTCTATGAAGTAAATGGGCATTAGGAATTAGTGAGGGCTCTTTATAGCAGTGGTTGAAATTATAAAAGATAGAGGCAGAACAAGTCTTGGACATATGATCACGCCATATTCCAGAAGTATCAATTTATTGAATAGATCCCCTGTGGTACCTGTGTCCCACCAAGAGAAATGGCAGTTAGTAAAATCATCCATTTTAGGGTGGCTCCTAAGTAGCTGAGAGTGCTGGATTTTATTTGCTGCCTTTCTAGGTATGTCAAGATCACTGTAGCTTTTAACAAAATGGAGACAGTTTTCAAGAAAAGAGTCATGGGCTTCCCTGGTGGCACAGTGGTTAGGAATCCGCCTGCCAATGCAGGGGACATGGGTTTGAGCCCTAGTCTGGGAAGATCCCACATGCTGCGCAACTAAGCCTGTGCACCACAACTACTGAGCCTGCGCTCTAGAGCCCGCAAGCCACAACTACTGAAGCCCACACACCTAGAGCCCGTGCTCTGCAAGAAGAGAAGCCACCACAGGGAGAAGCCCACGCACCACAATGAAGAGCAGCCCCCGCTTGCCCAACTAGAGAAAGCCTGCACACAGCAACAAAGATCCAATGCAGCCAAAAGTAAAATAAATAAAATAAATAAATTTTTAAAAATTCACTTAGAAAAAATGATCAAGGCAGTCAAATATTTCTAGACACTAAATCAACATAAGAACTAAGAAATGGTCATCTGATTTAGTGATGTGGAAATTGCTGATTTCCTTGGCAACTGCAATTTCAATGAAATTGTTGATGGGAGAAAACCAGATTGCAACGGGTTGAGAAGTGGGTGGGAGATAAGAAAGAATTCATTATGAGTGTAGAAAACTCCTTCAAAGTGTTTTGTTATGAATCAGGACGAAAAAGATAGCCAGAGAGGGTTAGGGGACTAAAAGAGAGTTCTTTCTTTATTTTTTAAATGGAAGTATTTTTAAATGCTAATGGAATACAAGCAGAAAAAAGAAGTTGAACTAGAAGAGAGAGGTCAATGTAGCAATTTCCCTGAGAAGGAGCAGAAGACTCTCGGGTAGGAAAAATGACATCACTTCCAACTTTAACAGAAACAAATGCCCAAGTGTTTATATGGGCATGTTTACTAATCCACTGGCAGAAGGTTGAGGGCTTTTCCTTCTAACAGCTTTCAATCTGAAATAGCAGAGAGGTTACCTGTTGAACATGATGTAGGAGATGGGGGAAGTGGCACCGTTAAAAGCTCAAAAAATAAATGTTATAAAAGTGGAGAACTGGAGAAAAAAAACTGACTTTATTTTTTGAGGTGGGCATTGTTACCAGCACAGCCAATATTAACACTTCAACAACAACAACAACAAAAATCAAACCTTAATCTAATTAAATCTCTATGTTATCTCACAGGAACTATGAGGGATACAAGGATATGTTTAGTGATATCAAGAAAATGTAATTAGCCAAGTCCATGTTATATGTGATCCAATTGCTTCAACAAAAAACAGCAGTTTTGAAGGGTAAAGGAACACTTTTTGAATACAACTAAGAAAAATTGAGCATTAATGGGGTACTAGATCATTTAGGATTACTATTATTTTGTTAGGTGTAGCATTAATAGTGTATTTATTTAGAAATGATTTTGTCTCAGAGGTATGGGAAAGTATTTATGAGCAAAAAGATATGATGTCTGAGATTTGTTTTGAAATTTGTCAGCAAAAAAAAAAAAGCAGAAATAGAAGAAGCAAGAAGGGTAAAAATGCCAATAATAAATGTTGATAAATAATGTGGAGACAGAAATCCCGACCATCTCTTTCAAGATGTTTTGTTGTGAAGAGAGAAACTGTAAGGTAGCTGGAAAGGATGTGGGACAAAGGGGATTATTTATTTTAAGTTGTACTCAAGCATGTTTGCATGCTGGTAGAAATATCCAGTAGATAGGAAGATACCAATTATATAAGGAAGAGAGTAATAATGGGCACGAAGTTGCTGAGGTGAGAAGCGATGGCATCCAGAGCTCAAGCAGAGAAGTTAAAAGTTCATCTTTGATAAAGGGAGGGAGCCTTCATCCACAGCAACAGAGAAGATAGTATGTCTGTGTACAGATGTAGGTAGGTTCTTACTTGTGGGAGGAATTCAGAGCTCCTCAGTGACTGCTTCTTATTTCACAAGTCTAAGGCGAGATAGTAAGATTAAGGAAGCAGTGAGGAAGACGTTTGAAAAGAAAAGAGAAATATGAAATAGTACTGGAAACCCAGAAAGTGCTTTTCAGTGGGATCTTTCTTCTAACGAGTCTCGATAAAAGCGTCTGTTTATATATTAATGAAGGCTGTGATGTGGTTATAAATGGAATGAGTACCACGTTTCTTAGATTATTTTCCTATGAAATCACTTTACTTGACTTTTGAGAGAATCTGGGTAGTGAACAATTCTCAGTCATAGACTCTGATAAGGCTACTTACTTGCAGATAATCAAGCAAATGAAGAAAGAAAGGTATTTGTGACACTCATGCCACCAGGCGCTTGTGCCTCTCATTAGCCTTCAAAACTGTATCAGCTGTTCAGACAATGAGGTTCCACGTGGCTTTATGTAGGAAATGCTACTGTGGATGCAGTGTCTTTCTTTACCTTCTTTGAAGATGTATCCTTTTAAAATCTCTGTAGAAGGAGAGGAGAGTGATTAAAGGGAATACACAAATGACACAATGGAACTTCGTTAGCATATCTGAAACCAGACTGTGTTCACTCTGTGCCACGTAGCACATATCATGTGAAATAATAATAGATTAACACAACATCCTGGTGGAAGTGGGAGTTTGAAGGCCAATTAGACAAAACACTTTTTTTCCTAATGTGTCAAAACAGTGTAAGCGGCTGTGCTAAATAAATTCATGCTGGTGCACTGCTGTGAAAATTGAATGATTAATAACCTTCAGTATTATCCCTGCTTCGTTTAAGACAGAGTAGACTAATGATTAGATATCGTGCAGTGATACCCTTCTATATGGATATTGCAAATTCCATGTTAATTCTCTGCTTTCTATGTGTCATATATTCCCCCCGATTTGCTTTTGTCCATTCTGAAAATTAATATAAAACCTCAGGCCCTAGACTTGAAAGAAAGTAAGCTTTGAAACTATAACCTAAAATGATTTTGCTGTGCGGAAGCGTGTTACTAATGAATCCAGTGTGCCCGAAATGCTCCCAAAATTTGGGGCCAAATTCATGTAGGAATATATATATTTATTTGTTTCTACCTGTAATGCGTGCTCCATTTTGACTTGATATAAAGAGTCATTTTAAGGAAAAAATGAATTAAAAAATACTTTATCTGCATCAAAAAGGTAGTGCTTTATCATGGCTCTTTATGAGTTAAAGTTTTTATAAAAATATTCGTGCTATTTGAGTCTTTCAATTTTACAGTGACTTTCATTAACTTATTGACTGTTTCCTTTATGTGGATTCAATAAATTATGAAGAAATAAAGGATAAATATTAACCCTTGAGGTACCTTCGTCATCTGGACACACTTTGTTTTCTTTGAGAAGGTTTTCTTGATATGGGATACAACTAATTTTTAAAAATTATGTGGCAAATTTTATAAAATGCTATATGTCATGTTTCTTAAATTGAATGTGCATATAAAATTTAGTTTTTTCATCATCCACTCATTGCAAGAAAATAATGTGAAACAAACAAAACTAGATATAATCTTTGCTGATCTCCCTACAGGAGAAATCTGCAGTGACTAAACCAGCATATAGATTAATAGTCTCATTTCAAAGTTATTACATGGAAAATTGGAGTTTTGACATGCTGAATAAATATTTAAAAACTGAAGTTAATAAATGGCATTTTATTTAGCATTTTTAATGAAGTGATATAATCAACAATAGGTAATCACTTAGACACTTAGTTAGAAGAATTATAAAGCCCCAGAAGCCAAATCAGTTCATTCAGAGCATTGCTAGATAGGACTGCTCTCATTTGCATACTGATATACTCTTCTTTCCTTCATAATTTTAGTTTACAAAAGCATATATTAAGTAAACAGATTGTATCAAAGTTAAATGTCTTGAATTAAATAATTGTATTGTGGTAATAAGAGAGAACAGCCCAATTCTTAGGAGACATTTGCCAAAGTACTGAGAGATGATGTGTAGTGCCATGATGTCTGAAAATTAGTCTTACTGTATAAATGTGTGTGTGCATGTGTGCATGTGCACTTGTGAGTGTATGGGGGAGGGGAGAGAGAAAGAGACTGACTGCTGTATCAAAAAGCACTAACCATGTGGCATTGACTTTGGGAATGAGTGGTCAAAGTTGGGAGAGCCTAGAGGAGACTGTTAGTAAGGGTTTGAAAATATTAGTGTGAGATGGAGAGAAAGGAATCCTTGTTGTAGAGTAAAGGAAAGTTTGATAACACTGGCACCTGCAATTAAAAAAAAAAAATAGAAAGTGTACCTAATTGAGTTTGTCAATATGGCTGCGAAGGTTTCCAGGAGGAATTGAGAAAGTGGCAACTGGCTGTTTCTAGCTGCCTGCTATAGGTTGAAGAGCATCCCACCCCCAAAAGATATTTAAAGTGCTAACCCCAAGTTAGCGAATTTGACCTTATCTGGAAATAAGATATTTGCAAGTGTAATCAAGTTAAGTGAGGTTATTAGGGTGGGCCCTAGTCCAATGTGACTGGTATCCTTATAAGAAGAGAAGAGACATAAACACATGGACACACAGATAAAATCCCATGTTAAAATAGAGGCCAGTATTGGGTTGATGTGTTTATAGGCTAAGGAACACCATGGATTGCTGGCAACAGCAGTAGCAAAGAGAAAGGAATGCAACAGGTTCTCCTCTAGAATCTTCTGAGTGAGCATGGCCCCCTACCAACACTTGATTTTGTACTCGCAGCCTCCAGAACTGTGAAAGAATAAATTCCTGTTATTTTAAGCCACCCGGTTGGTGGCAATTTGTTATGCAGTTCAAGGAAACTAATATACTGTCTATGGTAAAATAAAAGAAGAAAGAGATGAACTAACAAAGAGTCTGTTTGGGTTTGGGGAATTTATAAAATAATATAAAGGAGCTAGGACTTCCTGGATTTAAAAAATAAAGCTGTTTCATATCTCCAGGCTTTCCCAGAAAGAATTCACAACATAAGACATGACTTCAGGGCAAAGATCAATCCAGGGTACCCCTGGAGGACCTTCTGTTTCTGTAACACAGAAAGAGCTAATTAACTTTCAGTTAAGCAAAAAAGTTTCTAAGGTTCTGAAAAAGTTTCCTTGCAGTCTTTCTCAGTTAAACAATAGATTTCGGGAACCTTAAAGGCACTGTCACACGGAAGCTTCACTTTGGGTATGAAATAGAGAGAGGCTTTCCTGAAGAGATCTGTGGGTGTGACTTTTAGATAATAGAGTGAATCCCATTATGATTCATAGGAAAGTATGAGACAAAGGCAGCACGAAGTGAAAAGAGGCCTTTGGTTGCTGAACCTTCCAAAGGCAAGTAGAAAACCCAGAAATCTATTCAGTTGCAAGTACAGGCTATTTCTTATCAAAATGGCAAGATGACTCAGCCAGTAGAACCAGGAGTCTAGATGATGGATCCAGGGGTTTCATAGAATCATTCCCAGGGAATAGGACTAGATCGTAATCAATTGAGACAGGTGCTCAGCTGGCTTTCAGGATTGCTGTGGATGAGTAACTACTATGACTCTGTTTCCTGCTCTCCCTTCCCTTTCAGTGGTAATGTCAATTGTGATTATTGTATCTCAGCTTCACCATTTTAGGTTGGGTCTGTGGACAGTGGGTAAATCCCTTTAGTTTACAGGTCTTCATATTGAAAGCCATCATGCTCAATAAATATCATCCATGTAGCTTCACCTGTACCTGGAGCTGAATTAGAAGACAGGATTCTAGGCTAATGCTGTAATTGTTGTTACATTTTGGGTTCTTGGGATGGTGAAGGTGCTAAGTACATTTTACATATGAAAGAGATGTAAATAATTTATAGACACAAGATGGACTATGGCAGACTAATCATGGCCACAAACTCTTTGATGTTCATTCCAGTAAGGGGTCAGGTACCCTCAGGTACCTTCAGGTACCCTCTCCTTGAGTGTAGGCAGACTCTGTCACTGTTCTGGCCAATAGAATATGGCAGGAGTGGTACAGTGCCAGTTTCTGGGCCCTAGCATTAAGAGACTAGTGGAGTTTACATCCTATGGACACTCACCATGCTATGGGAAACCTAAGAGATGTTTTTAAATGTAGGTTTGGTTAATTTTCAGCTATGGTGAGACCAACAGTTGAAGAGACAACTACTCTTGAAAGGATTGTTTGTTGCTCACAATTGTCAAGAGGAAAGGACACATAGTACGACACAGGGCCCTGCAGGGATCCACTAGGGGGGGTCAGGAGGCAGAAAGAGTGGGCAAAGTATGGAGTAGGAATCTTCATTGTGATGTCCCTAGGAAACGCAAGGCCAACAAGGTAAGAAGTTTTAGGATTGGCTAGTGGGAATAATTTCAGCAGGCTCTGGGAGGTAGGGGCTATCTTTACTGGTCTGATACCTGGTGCTGGGATAACTAGACCAGAGGGAAGATTGCCCCCTAGAGTGTAAGAGCCAGATAGAGGAGGTAGTGAAGAATATGGGCTTTTGATCGGTTAGTTGCATACAAAGGGCATGCTCCCTTGCATGTCACTTGCTATCTCTGAGAAATAGCCAGCGCTGGGAGTGGCAGTCTCTCTCTAGGCAACAAGGCCTCAGAGGCCAGCATATCAAGAATACAGAAAATGGTCTGTTTTTCCATCAGTCTGGAAGGACATTGTTGTTGAGGAGAGTAAGTACCACGGCTTCCAATTCTTTGATGAAACCTCAGATGCGTGGCCTTCTGGCCACACATCTGAGATTTCATATTGTTGGAGCATTCGTTGTAACCCTGGGGGTTGCAGCTTTCTATAAGTTTGCTGTAGCTGAACCAAGAAAGAAGGCATATGCAGATTTCTACAGAAATTATGATTCCATAAAGATTCTGAGGAGATGAGGAAGGCAGGTATCTTTCAGAGTACAAAGCGATTCTGAATGTAAAGAATTTCTTTGGGTTGTGTTCCATGGAAGTTTGTCACTGACTTGTGTTCCTGAACCTTGAAGCTATGAACTGTGAGTATCTGGGCTAAGGAACACTTTCTCTTGATAAATTAACAATACTGTGGGAGGGAAAAGAATACAGAGAAAAAGAAAATATAGTTAATACAGGAGACCGCTTTAGTCAATGCATGGTAGTCACGTGAATGGACGGTCTTGAGGGTTCAGTTAACTGAAACCGTCAACTGACGTCAGCCACATGAAAGACCCCAAACAAAAATCACCCAGCTGAGCCCAGTCAACCCACAGAACCATGAAAGGTAATAGTCAGCTGTGTTTTAAGCTCTAAGTTTTGGGGTGTACAATCCCAGCATGTGATAACCCAAACAAAATCTGTGTGTGCCTATGGATATACGTGTATCTGTACACAAACACACGTGCACACACACATACAAACATACACAGACATACACAAGGGGAGAAGAGAAAGCGAAAACATGGCAAAATAATGCCAACTGATCAATCATCTAGGTAACGTATTTAGGGATGTTCTCTGTAATATCCTTTTGACATTTCTGAGGACTTGAAAATCTTCTTAATTAAAAGTTTGAGGAGGAAAAAAGCACATAGAATACCAGAAAACCATCTTATGTGCAACATGGACACAAATTCAGATTGTGTTATGAAAGCCAGAAGAAAGGACTACATTTTTTGTTAGGTTGATGATCATATGAAAAGTATCCCCATTGTGAGTGAAGCCTGCATAATTAGAGGCCTAACTTCTCTGCTAAACTATTGGAGTGAAAGAAGCTCTGTAAATAAAGGAAATGTGCAAATACTGCCAGATTTAAAAATACTCTCACATTAGGCTTCTTCCAGAGATCTGGGAATTATTATTGTTGCCTCCCAGCAAATCTTTGAGGAAAAAAAAAAGTATTCTTACATTCTGATAATTGCAAAATAAAAATGTCTCTAGCATTCAAAAAATAAAATACACTTTATTAGCTCATATAACTGAGAAGTCTAGAGGTAGGTGAGGCTTCATATAAAGCTGACCATAATTTTTCAAATATATTGACAAGGGTCAAGTTTTTTCCTGTCTCTTCCCTCTGCCTTTCTCAGTGCCAGCTTGATCCTGAGCCTGATTCCAATATGGCAGCCAATGCGTCCCAAGGCTACCTGCCTTCTCATTCCTTCAGGAAAGAGCAAGTGTCTTTAAATATCTGAGATTCCTTAAGACCAAATGCTCACTCTGCTCACAAGTTTCCAGGCCATCGTCGTGTCTAGAAGATGGAATGTGATGCTCAGCCCTGCCTGGGTTTTGTGGTTTGCTCCACAAGGCAGGAGTGATAGGAGCATCTTTCATACCACCTACAGGAGACGTAGATGTGCTGATAATTTAAAAAGAGAAAATAGGCTTTCCATGGGCATCCAATCAATAACCACCACAGGATGTATTCTCTCTCCAGTTCTCATCGGTTTCTCTTGGTACAGAGCTTCATTTTTCTGTTATGCTGCAAAATGACTGCTGGCTACTATATCTGAGTTTAGAAACCTCTTTTCAAGAAGATAGCCAGGTTTACATTGGGAACTTCTTGTCCCAAGGCAAATTTACAGGAAGCAGATACTGCCTGGCCTAGTCTGAGTCATGTGACCAAATAAATGTGGTCATGGCCTTGAGTCATTGCTGGTAAGCAGGAGGTATCTGGTGCACCATTCCATTTGGGGATCATGGATGTCACTGAAAAAAGAGGTTCACGGGAGGACCGTATAGTCAACCAAAAGTGGTCCACTCTAGGTTTCATCACAGATGAGGTATTGATTATTGGTTTAAGATAGTGTGATAGCCAGGCTCCAAGATGGCTTCCAGTCCTTCATTCTTGGTATTCACATCCTTGTGTAATCCTTTCCCACCATGAATGGTCTGTTCTATGTGAATACTGTGAACATGATGGAATGACATCTAAGGCTAGTTAATAAAAGACATTGTAGCTTTAGCTTTGCTCTCTTGGATTGCTCACTCAAAGGAAAGCCAGGTACCATGTCATGAGGTCTCTCAAACAGCCCTAAAGAGAGGCTCACATAGACAAAACTATGGCTTTCTCCAGCAGCTAGTCTCATCTGGCTAGCCATGACGTTTTGGCAACACGGGAGACAGAAATTTGAACCCCACTTAAGCTTTCAGATGACTACAACCTCAACCAGTATCTTGACTACCATATCATAAGAGACTCTGAGGCCGAACTGCCCACTCTTGTCTCTTCTGAATTCTGAATCCACAGAAATTGAGAGATATATAAAAGTTTATTGTTGTCTTAAGCCGTTAAACTTTGAGGTAATTTACTATGTAGCAATAGGTGGCTAATATAGATTTATATTCTTTATTTTATTAAAGAAAAATCATTTTATTGCTAGAGGGTATCTGTGTGTGTGTGTGTGTGTGTGTGTGTGTGTGTATGTGTGTATGTGTGTATTCTGTCCTGGAGTAGTTATATTAGGTATTATACTTTATTAAATGTTTTCTTAGAAGCAAAGGAAGCTACTCTTAATTTTTTCTTTTTTTTTAAGATTTATTTATTTTATTTATTTTTGGCTGCATCGGGTCTTACTTGCAGCACACGGGATCTTTGTTGAGGCATGCAAGATCTTTTGTTGTGGCACACAGGCTTTTCCTTGTGGTGCGTGGGCTTCTCTCTAGTTGTGGCGTGAGGGTTTTTCTCTTCTCTAGTTGTGGTACACAGGCTACAGGGCGTGTGGGCTCTGTAGCTGTGGCATGCGGTCTCTCTAGGTGAGGCACGTGAGCTCAGTAGTTGTGGCACACAGGCTTAGTTGCCCCGCGGCATGTGGGATCTTAGTTACCTGACCAGGGATCAAACCCACATCCCCGGCATTGTAAGGTGGATTCTTTACCACTGGACCACCAAGGAAGTCCCTTAATTTTTTCTGATTAGGTAGTTACTGATGTATCTTCTACTTTTAATAATAATTAGCTAGTGTGTGTATATATATATATTATATATATATATATATATATATATGCATATTTCAATTATTTCCCACCACAGTATGAACTAGGTTATTAAGGAAGAAACTGAGGCTTAAAGAAGTTTGGGAACCTATCCAAGTTCACCCAGGTAGTAAGCGGCAGCCCAAGGATTCAGGCCATGTTATTTTACCTCAGTGCCTATATTTTTCATCATTACATATTATACAGACCTTCTATTCCTAGTCTTCACCCTAATTGCTCATGATTTAGTCTGGAGTTTGGAATGGTGATATTTTACCTAGGATTTTGTATTACATAGAGACTGCTGTCTAGTCATATATACTATATTTTGGCATTTGAGTGTCAGAATGATGTTAACTTCATAAACCAAATTGAACTGTTCTTCCTCTTTTCCTAGATTCTGCACCAGTTAATAGTGTAAAGATTATATTATATATTCCAATAAAATATGAAATAACAAAATAATATATTTTGAAAGTTTGGAATCAAACTCTGTGGTTTCAGAATCATTTCAATAATTTTTTGAGTCGATGTATTTTTTCTGTTTTTAATATCTTTGTTGTGAGATAATCACAAAATTTACAGAACAGTAGATTTTTCTGTTAAGTATAGTTGATTTACAATGTTGTGTTAGTTTCTGGTGTACAACAAAGTGATTCCGTTTTTTATATATATATTCTTTTTCATATTCCTTTCCATTACAGGTTATTACAGAATAGTGAATATAGTTCCCTGTGCTATATAATTGATCCTTGTTATTTATTTTTTATATAGTAGTGTGTATATGTTAATCCCAAACTCCTAATTTATCTCCCCCACTCCTTTAGTAACCATAAATTTGTATTCTATGTCTGTGAGTCTGTTTCATAAATAAGTGCATTTATATTTTTTTTATTTTTTATTTTTTTGCCATACGCGGGCCTCCTACTGCTGTGGCCTCTCCCGCTGCAGAGCGCAGGCTCCGGACGTGCAGGCCCAGCGGCCATGGCCCATAGGCCCAGCCGCCCCGCGGCATGCGGGATCCTCCTGGACCAGGGCACGAACCTGCGTCCCCTCCATCGGCAGGTGGACCCCCAACCACTGCGCCACCAGGGAAGCCCTGTATCATATTTTAAATTCCACATATAAGTGATGTCATAAGATATTTGTCTTTCTCTCTCTGACTAGAAGAGTAAGATTTTTTAAATGAATGGTTTAGTTTGCCAAACTGATAGCGTATCACCGTCAGATGCCATATTGTGTAATTCCCATAAATAAAGACTTCCCCCTATACAAATTAACACTGATACATTTTTCCATCTAATTCTCAGATACTGTTCAAGTCTCACTACTTGTTTCAAAAATGTCTTTCTTGCAAAATGATTCAGTTTATAACTACTGGCTGCACTGAGCTTTCATATCTCTTTCTTCTTCTTCAGTCTGGAAGAATTACTCAATCTCTACTTGACTTTGGTGACCTTGGCATTGCTATAGTTTGCAGTTATTTTGTGGAATGCCTCTCAATCCGGATTTGTCTGATGGTTCCTCATGATTGAATTCATGTATGGATCTTAGGCAGGACTGTGACAGAAGTGGCTGCATCATCCTCTTTGCATCCTTTCAGGTGACACGTGATTTCAATTATTCCCATCACTTTTGGTGGTTCACTTTGACCCCTTGATAAGCTGATATCTACTGGGATTGTCCACCGTCAGGTTATTCTTCTCTTTTTGAAATTAGTAGGTATTTTGTGTGGAGGTAATTTAAGGCTATGTTAATATGTTTTCTATGTATTTATTAATTTAATTTTTTATATGGATTCATTTTTTCTCATTTTATTCAATGGGTTATAATCCATTACTATCACTATTGAGTTGTTCGTGTTCTTTCTGATGAGACGAGTGGGAGCCATTTCAAGCCAGCTCTTGTGTCCTCTTCACATGTCCCCATTATTCTTTGAGCAATGCCCAGTCTCTGGCATAAGATATTCCAGATTCATCATGTAATTTCCTTGCTCCAGGCATGATATTACCATTTCTTTCAGGCGACCTGGTTACTTTTAGTGGAGATGGTTTTGGGAAGCCAGTGTCTGAGCTCTATGTTTGCTTATGTTACTGAAATATCACTGATTACAGACAGAGAACAGAGCTAGGGAGTATATGCATGTATGTGTGTATAGATGCATGCGTACATACACACACAATGTGCTCTGTATTTGTTGCTTTATGTCTATATCTCTACATTGGAAACTCTTAGTTCACAGTCGCACGTGCAGTTTCAATTCAACACCACAAGCTTCATTTTTGTTTTCTCCCTGTCCATACCCCTAACTCCCTTCTATGATATTGAGGAATCCAGCTCTCACGCTGCTTCACATATTTACTTATTTGACGAACCCCCTGTTTGTGACCTATCTCAACCTTTCCGTCACCCCTCTTTCACACAGAAGCGTCCATCTTCCTTTTTTGATCTAACTCTTCACAGTGGCCTCCCCATTTCCCCAGAGTGAATGCCAGCACAACCTGTTGGAGCCCAGTGTGTCACTGTCCTCCATACCTAGCTTGGGTTGTGACACCGTACTTTCTATTAGGCCACCCTCCTATGCAGTTGCTGTCCTTATTTTGCTCAGGATCTGACACTTCAGGCCACAGTCCCATGAAGTATTATCCTTCTCCCCCTGCTTGGGTTCTGACTTGAGTGACGCCTACAACTGCTTGTGTTGATACCCCACTTCAGGCTCATTCCCCTCCCAGTACACTATAGACACCTACTTTTCTCCGCCACATCTCATAGACTTGGGATCCAGTTATCTGGGAAGGGTAGGGAAGGGAGTGGAAAAGAAAGGAAAAGAAAAGGGTGGATAATTTTTCAATAACTGTTTTCAATTTCCTCTATTAGTCTTTTTTCCCAATAATTTCAGGTTTGAACTTATTTAAATATATATATATTTTTCAGATAGATTTAGTCATTTCAAAAATTTCAAAGCACAGAATAAAGAGGACAAAATTCTAAATCACACCAGTTACAAATTTTGAAAAATAATTCTCTGTTGATCTCACGTTTGGGCACATCTTGTGAGAAGAGGCATTAACTGCCAATTCTTAACAATGTTTCTACATGTGTTGTGAGATTTTCTTTTTCTTAGACTTAGCAAACAGCTTTGGAAGATAGAGGTCATTTTAGAGCAGAGGACAGATTTTTTTTTTTTTCTTCCCAGTATAATAAAGATATCTCTGGGCAAAAGTTGAGCAGGTTTGCTTGCAGCCTGTTATAGAAGACTGAGGTTTTCTCTCTTGTAACACAACCCCCTGTATGGTGAGACCGTTATCCTAACACTTGTGGGAGTTGCAGCTTGGGAGATAAACATAAGAAAATGATGATACTCCAGCTTCTGATGTTGCTGTGAGTAACAACTATCCTTTGTCTTTAACTCAGGTGTCTTGTGTCTCCTGCCAGCTTCTAGGAAACTGTGTCAGCATAACTTGTGAGCTTGCAAAAATGGCAACGTATCAGATACTTCATAGTTATTACAAGAAATGCATTTGGCTGCAAATAACAGAAAATCTAAATACCACTGGCTTAAAGATTTGGTTTTATAAAATATACAAATAGATAAATAAAAATCTTGAGGTGAGGCGTGCAGTAATGATGCAGTTGCTAAAGAATGTCATCAAGGATCTGGATTCTTTCTGTTTTCCTGCTCTTCCATTTTTGTCAAGCATGGTTTATTCTCATGGTAGAGGCGTTATCCATTTACCAGGCAGGAAAATGAGAGAAGAGAAAAAACAATGGATGGGACCATCAGTTTTGCCAGAAAAAATTTTTCCTGGGAGCCCTAGCCCTAGCCTTCCATGGCCCTAGGGTCTAAGAGCAAAAGTTTGAGAATATATCTTAGGTCAGCCAAGAAATGATATCTGCCGTAAGTATTATCCTATAATACTTAATCTTCTTTTATTATCCTATAATACTTAGTCTTCTTTGAACATGTTACAAAGCTTTCTCATTTCTAATTTTGTGGACTTGTGTTTTCTCTGACTTATCTTGAATATATTTGCCAAGTATCTCTTTATTATTATTTTTTGTTTGAAAAAATCATCATAGGGAACTTCTGCTTCTGACTACTGTGAAATAACAGGAACTGGATTTACTTTCACACCTGAAAGAATTGAAAATCAGTGCAAAATATATTAAACAATGATTTTCAGACTTTTGACATCAGACAGTATAGGAAGGTGACACCTGAGAGAGGAGATGTCACATAGTCAAGCAGTTCCTAAGCAGTGGCATGGCGGTAGCTGCTAGGTGGATTTGCCCCAGAAAGGAAGACAGTGAGCCCAAAATGGATCTGGACAGTTTGATTCTTGCAGCAAAGGTAACAACTTAGAGCTGATTTTCCAAAGTTCAATTCCCACAAGTGTTACCTGTATACCCACTGGGGGTGCATTACAGGAAAAGTACCTTGAGCTAGCAAGCCTGGCCAACCCATGCCCTAGAGGAAGACATTGTATTTATTATCTTGGTCAAATCTCTCTCCTCTGCCCCAGAGGGAAAACTATCTCTTGATGTTATACAAACATCTTTGAAAAGATAGTCCAGGACAAAAACTGTCACAAAACATGTAGAAATGCCATGGAGGATTGGCAACAGGGAAAACAAACAAGGTGAGCTCTACAATAGCCTCAGTTTACTGCCTGGAGAGGGTTACCAGGGTGCAGGGCAGGGATGGGCAACCGAGGCAGAGCTTGGTCCTCTGTCTGCCTTGAGGAACCTTCTGTCCAATATTAGTTAGAAGCGGTGAGTATAGGGGTTTTTCCTCCTTGAAAAGCTCTGCCTTGCCTCGATAAATCACATCCAAATTTCTGTCTCATGTTCTGCTTCTGGAGATTTCAAACTATGATACAATTTTATAGTCAATTTTTTTATAGTCAATTTTTATACGTGCTTCATAGATACTTTAACAAGAATGTGTATGTAAGATCTACAGTTATCCACATATACCTATATTTATACATACAGGTTTTATGATCATATTTTGAAATAGTAATAGGGCTTTCTTTCCCCAAGTATGCTTATTTCCATTTCTCCCCTCAACAGTGAAGCAGCAGGACTAACCTTCTATATGCATGATCATGAGGAACAAGATGGATACAGCTTAGACTTATGAGTCAAAATCATTTTTATGCTTTTCCAAGTGTACTCTGGAAATCAATAGCAGGGCAAATGATGTTGACAGCAAAGGTGTGCAATTGCAAGACCTACCCTATTCTTCCTCATCTCAATAAATGCCGGCACCATTTACTAAATGGTTAACGTGAGATTTTTGGAGCTATTCTTGACCATGCTCTTCCTATCACATTGCACATCCAATCTTCAAGTAAATATTATCAGCTCTACCTTCAAAATATAACCCCAGTCTAATCTCTTTGCAACACCTCTACTACCATACCCATCTCTCATCTGGATTACTGCCATTACTTCCTAATTTGTCTCCTCCATCTGCTCATGCCACCATCTCATAATCTTCTCCCCATCACAACCGGACTCATTTTTTTAAACGTACGTGAGATCATAGCACTCCCCTGTCTGGAACTCTCCATGAACTTCTCACCTAATTTAGAAAATAGTTTTTCCTCCAGTCTTTTGTCTTTTCACACTTCCTCTCATTCACTAGATTCCAACCATCTTTGTTGCCTTCATAGTAGTACATGGTCCTGCATCAAGACCTTTGCACTTTCTGAAACGACTTTTTCCCTACAGATCTAGGCTACAGTCTCCCTACTTAACTCATGTTTCTGCTTAAATGTTACTTCCTCAAGGAAGCCTTTCTTGACCATCATTTTAAAAATTATATTCTTTATCACTCTCTCTGTTCCAATCATGTATTAGATTTCTGCAAGGGACCTTTAACTAACATACTATCTGTGTCTTATTAGTTTATTGTCTACCTCCTCCATTTAATAAAAGCTTAGAAGAGACATATCAGTTTTGTTTACTGTTGTTTTCTTCCAGGTAGCTAACAGTGCCTGATACATATTAACAACTCATTGTTAAGGAATGGATAAATGAATGAATTATTCAAACTAATGCCACATTATATTTAGCTTTATGTTTGGGTCATGAATATAGTATACCGTTTTGTTGTTAGTTTCTTTTTTCTTGGAGCTTCTGACTTATTGGGGGAGGAAGAGGAAGAAGCATTTGCTTATCTCACTTAATCCCTAGTATCTTTAATCTCAATCACTCCATTTATTTCCTCATTTTATTCTTCTTGAAGTTACAGATTTTTGGCTCTAAGTTGCATTTATGTCCACATATTTAGACCACACATTTTTGTACAGATTTAATTGACTGTTAAGTTTCAAAGGGCCACTTTTATTCCCTCAGGGTCTTAAAGTAAAGGATTTTTGGACTTACACTTGACCCTCTTCTTTCTTTCACATAGAACACGTGTCTTCCACCAAATCCTATCAACTCTACCTTTAAAATATAGCCAAAATGTAATATTTTCTCATTTCCTCTACTACCATGCTTATTTCTCACGTGGAATATTGCCATTGCCCTCTTTTTTTTTAATATATAAATTTATTTATTTATTTATTTTGGCTGCATTTGTTGGGTCTTTGTTGCTGAGCGCGGGCTTTCTCTAGTTGCAGTGAGTGGGAACTACTCTTCGTTGCGGTACGTGGGCTTCTCATTGCGGTGGCTTCTCTTGTTGCGGAGCATGGGCTCTAAGAGTGCAGGCTTCGGTAGTTGTGGCACACAGGCTCAGTAGGTGTGGCTCGCAGGCTCTAGAGCACAGGCTCAGTAGTTGTGGCACACGGGCTTGGTTGCTCCGTGGCATGTGGGATCTTCCCAAACCAAGGCTCCAACCCGTGTGCCGTGCATTGGCAGGAGGATTCTTAACCACTGCGCCACGAGGGAAGTCCCTGCCATTGCCTTTTCATATCCTTAATTTATTTTAAATTTGTATTTAAATTTATATTTGTATTTATTTTAAATTTATTTTAAATTTGTATTATTTTAAATTTGTAGTCACATTGTCTTTGTTTTCTTTTTTTTTTTTTCCCCTGGAAATATCCTCCAAGAGCCTTCCTTCCTTCTGTTCCAATTTGGACAGATTGCTCTTGTTGACCTAAAACAAATAGGCTGCCAATTATTTCTCCAGCAAAATGGGTTTAGCAGAGAATTGTAATTTGTGGTGTGCAAGCGTGGTGAATCACGTGCAAGTCCCCAGAAAAAATGGAGAACTCTTTTATAGAGGGGGAAAGGAAGTTGGGAGGGCTGTCCATAAACAAAGAGTCGAGGGCTTTTCATTGGCTGAGTTGTTGCCAGGAAAGGAGTCTTTCTTCTTCCTATTGGGCTCTGCTATTGTAGCCAGGTGTGAGAGCTCACACTTCTGGTCTCCCTACTCTATTTAGTTAAGGTTTCTGTTTATTAATTTTTTACACTCTCTAGACATGCTGTATGGCTATCATCTTAGGACTTGCCTTTATTTCTAGTAACACTTTTCTAGAACCAGTTTCTTAACATTCTTCATGAAACCATTATTTTGCCAAAGTATATCCTCAAATTGATCTCTCTCATTCTTGCTCTCTCTCCACACAAACACACACACACACACACACACACACAGACCTCTAATATCTTTCCATTATTCTTAGATCTTTTTTGATTCATTTGCATCAGCTCTCCATGGGAATATTCGATCTGAACATTTGTCCCTGGTGTATGTTTTTTCTTTCATAATTTCCTCTATTCCCACCATATTTGTTTTCTCTAATTTAGACTCAATCTGAACTACATTTAGTCAGATGTTGGGACATTTAGATTAATCATTTATATCTTAGATTTTTCTTTTATAACTTTTTTACTCTACACTCTTTTGATCTACATTCAGGGAGATTTTATTTACTTTGTTTTCCAAATTTAATATTGGATTTATGTTCATCAGTTGTACATTTTATTTCCAGTAGTTTTTCTATTTTTTAGTTGTTGCTTTCACACAACATGAGATTATTTTTCATGGATGCGATATTTTAGTGATGTCTTTAAGGACAGCAAACAATTTTTTAATGTTTTCTTAAGTTGTGGAAATTACCTTAGTTTCCTTTATTGTAGTCTTTTTATTTTGGTCTTGTACTTTCAAATACCTGATTATCAGTTCATAATGATAATATGACTAAGATCTTGGTTATTAATTCATAATTAAGAGGAAAGAGGAAGGGGCGCATTTTATATATGCATAGACTATGTTGACTGATTCTTTTAAGGGTAGAGTCAGGGACCTGGCTTTTATGCTATGTGTGCCTTAAATTCCAGGATTAGAAGAGATTTGTGCGGGATGCCAATAAGCATACTTGCTCTTTTACTTCTCAGTAGAATTCTGTTAAGTTATTTAGAGCACTATACTCTGTTGGAGGTTTTATTGCATACTTGCTAGCAGCAGGCTGTTCTCCATGCAGAAGTCTGGGAAGGGGGTGTCAAGTGCCTAATGCTCATTAATTCATGACATTTCCATGTTCAAATCTGGACTCCCTCCTCTTCACTTCCTCTGTCAGAATTGTACAGTGGATTTCCACTGCCTGCTCTGTCTGTTGGCATGCTTCAATCCACTTACTGTCTTCCAGATATTTGATTAAACCTTTTGTCTGCTATACTTTCATGTAGTAGAATACAGTTTTAGAAATTCTGTTGTTATCAATGAAATGTGATTTGGGGAGAGAGAGGAGATAAGTGTAAATTTTCAGTCTACCCTGTTGACCCAGAATAATTTAGATATTGTTGCTGCTTTTTAAAAATGTAACGAAATATTTTATTCAAGAGTTTTCTCCCCCCTCTAATAAGAAATAAAAGTTCAACCAAAGATCTCAGTCCTAGTGTCATTTCTGACCCTCACAGGAGATCTTAGCCAGTGAACTTCTGTGGACCTCAGACTCAATACTTGTAAAATTGAGCAGCTAGATAGAGAGATTTCTAAATTTCTTTCATCTCTAAATTATAATTCTAAGTGCTCTGTAAAATATTTATTAATTTAAAAATATTCTTCTGGTTATCATAGAATGCTTTCTGACTGTATATTCTGGAGAGACAAAGCAAGATTAGAAGACTTAGTATCATTAAACAAGGAAAAAAGTCTCATTCTTTAAGAAAAGAATCTTTTTTCTATTATAAATTGTATTCTGAGGGGGGAAACCAGCTGGCATTAAAACAGTAAAGGTTTATTTATAGAAAAAAAGGAAGACAGCCCAATTCACTTTAAAGCGAAGCCACACCAACAGCTCATAAGAAGAGATTCTCTCCTTTGCAAATGTTCATATTGCTCTCTGAATCTTTCCAATTATGAAAACCAGAGAGCATCTCATGTGCAGTGATAGATTTGCTTTTGTTTACAGCATGTTCACAACAATGTTACAGATTTTGGGTCAGTAGGCTGCAAATGAGATTTTAGATTCATATTCTTAAAAGATTTATTTTTTTAGTTCTAGGGAGATGGACAGAGAAAGACAGTTGTAATTTTTTTTTGAGAACAAAATTGTACCATCATTTGAGACTGTTTCCTTTCATTGGTTCTTGCTTTGAGGTCCCTCACTTAATCTGAGTTAGTGCCTGCTTTTTAACATGTCATAAATGTGATATTATTTGAAAAGCTAGTGAAATACATATTAGTTCTCATTTCCCCCTTGGAGCTAAAGTGCTGTTCATTGGTGAAGCAATATATGGAATCCATGTTAGTAAATTCCAACACATACAAGTGGAAAGTTTTACTTGATGGGCATAGAGAAGAACTGGAAGGAGGCATGAATGCATCACAAAACATAATTGGCTGTGTTTTAACTAGGTCTCAGAAAAAACCTGTGCTTTCAGCTTGAGGTTTTTCTTCTGGGAATAGGAAAACCATGGCTCCTTTCTTACCAGGTTTATTCTTATACGTCTTTAGCATCAATTTAAACTGCAGAGATAATGGTACTAAAATATTTATTAGAAAAAAGAAGTTAAGTAAACTTCATGGAAATAACAGCTTCATAAATCTGATCCTATGTCCTAAGCTGTGCTTTTTTCAGCAAACTTGTTTTCATTGTATTGAGTGATTTAACCTATGTTTGTATTATGTATATTTTAAAAGCAATTGTAAGCCTATGGGAAGAGAAACAAAATAATTTCCAATTATAAAAATTATATAGGGCTTCCCTGGTGGCGCAGTGGTTGAGAGTCCGCCTGCCGATGCAGGGAACACTGGTTCGTGCCCCAGTCCGGGAAGATCCCACGTGCCGCGGAGCGGCTGGGTCCGTGAGCTATGGCCGCTGGGCCTGCGCGTCCGGAGCCTGTGCTCCGCAACGGGAGAGGCCACAATAGTGAGAGGCCCGCGTGCCGCAAAAATTATATAAATTAAGATTATTTGCAGAACTAGGCAAGTTAAAGTAGAACCACAGGATTAAAATCTTTCATAAAGGATTTGTTGCTTTCTTTGGGTGACGGAATGTTTCTAGTTTTCTGTTATTACTAAAGTAGGATATTTAGAAAATTTTAAATATCAGTTCTCACATTCATTATAGGAATAATAAAAAAGCTTGTGTCCTAGATTTGTTTTGAATACTCTGTGTTGACAAACTTAGCCTCTTTTTTTTTTTTTTTTTTCTTTACGCGGGCCTCTCACTGCTGTGGCCTCTCCTGTTGCGGAGCACAGGCTCCGGACGCGCAGGCTCAGCGGCCATGGCTCACGGGCCCAGCTGCTCCGCGGCATGAGATCTTCCCAGACCGGGGCACGAACCTGTGTCCCCTGCATCGGCAGGCAGACTCTCAACCACTGCGCCACCAGGGAAGCCAAACTTAGTCTCTTTTTAATTGCTCTTTTTACTCTAGTCCCAAATCCCTTTGTTCCTCAACCTAGCATGGGCCTCGTTATGTTTATCTGCTTGTCTTTTTTTCTGCATGTGGCATTTTTCTCAGTCTTGTGAGATTCCCGATGTCAGAGATCATATTTTATTAGTTGTGTTGTTCCAGTACTTAAATTGGTACTTGCAAGGGCTAGATAGATATTTGTTGAATTTATTATTGAGTTATCTAGATTTAAAAAAAAAACAAACTAGTTCTTTTTAATCTTTTTCTCTTTCCTCTAAATTCATAGAGGACTGTAAATGTAATAAGAGAATATTGTACTTTGACCAAGCTGCTGAAAAGTAAGAAACAAAATGAACCAAGTAAAGTGTTACAAATAACAAGTCAGACTAGATTTTTGAGGAATCTAATCAAATAACTAAGACTTAATAACTACAAGTTGACCCTTGAACAATACGGGTTTGAATTGTTAGGGTCCGTTTATACATGGATATAGTTCAATAGTAAATACTACAGTACCACACCATCCAATATTGTTTGAATCCATGGATGCAGAGGAACTGTGGATATGGGGATCAACTATAAATTATAGGCATATTAACCCCTGTGTTGTTCAAGGGTCAACTGTATTTTTTTTGGGGGGGGTCAACTGTATTGAGAGAAATTTTATTTTTCAGGAGAAGATTCAGAAACAACAAATTATCATTCAAAGTGCTTTAAACACAAAAAGCGCTAAATATTCTAGGTGTGAATGTATTGTTTGTAAGCTGGATTACTGTTTCAGTAATTTAAAAATGCCTGAAGTAAGAGGACCATGTCTTGTCCTAATGAAAACATTCATCATTTTCTTAAAAAAATTCTGTAACTTTAAAAGCTTATATTTTCACTCTCACCTACTTTAACTGTATGTTTGAGTGTGTGTGTGTGTGTGTGTGTGTGTGCGTGCGTGCGTGGCCACTTCCCTAAAGAAAGCGATTTCTGAGATACAGCCATTTGAAATGAATAATTATTAGATCATGACTAGAGAAAATAATTATTTAGCCAATACCTTATTTTAAGTCAGCTGAATACTGGTCTGTCACACTTCCTTTTTCCTTTCTCCACCTTCCTCTCTTTGGCCATAATCTTTGGTTTCTGTTAAAGAGCCTATTCTTACACTGTTTGAACCTTGTCTTTCACCCGCATGCATCCTGCTGCTTTTCAGGTAACCATGACAATATTTCACAGTATTGAGGTTATGTGCCATATAAAATGCAGCCATGCTGTCTCAAATTTATTAGCAAACACACCTTTCCCAAAATACGCACATGCAAACAAATATCATATTAAAGCTGCGTGACATTTGGAAACTCTTAAAAGACCAAGTATGCAATCAAATGATTTAATGGGTGGGAAGAGATCATGATTGTTTTGTTAGGAATAAATAAAAGCATATGAATCCTTGCTAATACAGAAATAGTATCTTATTTTTTTGTAAATTATTTTAAATACTTTCACTTCTTCAGTATCTGCCTTCTAATATTTGCATTATAAGAAACATTTGCTAATTAATAATCACAATAAGGTTGGAAGTATATACATTTTCTGGTAAAAAAGAAGTATTAATAATTATTAGTTGCTTAATATCTCTAATCAGACAACTGTAGTATAGCATAAAGACACTGGTCAAGAAGTGAGAAGGTCAAGATTTAGATTCTGGGCAGCCATAGAAATCACTGGATCAATTCACAGCTTTTCAGCATACAGACTATATCCTAAGGTTTTGTTAACCCACACTTAAGGATTTGGTTATCACCTCTTCAAAAATAGATCTTTTTTGAGCTTTGGTGGAAACACCTACCTCAACCCTGAGAATAAAAGAAAGATGTTAGATGTTAAACCAGAACTTGGAGGATTTACAATTAAGTTGGAGACATGTCATGTTTTAGTGAGCCTTTTTTCTAAATGTTTTTTCCCTTGTTAAACTAGTACATATTCAGTGATCGATATGGTTGTACCCTCTCTTAGATGTGCACAGGAAAGAAAGACACGGTGCCAGCCCTCAGGGAGCTCATACTCTCCATCCCAGTCTTTCTCCTTCCACTTGCTCCCTTGGTTCATGCTCCTATCTCCATACTAGAGTCAGTCTCCTTTTCTTGAACTTCCTCTGCTGTCAATTAATTACGTAACAGATTAAACTCTTAAAAACAAACTTCCCAACATACCAACAAATGTGAAAGTTTCTAACAGGATGAAGTTTGTTATTGAAGGGCCTCCAAAACCTAGCACTTAGTAAACCTTGTGTTATTCCATTGTCATATTTTTGCCAACATTTTTCCTTCTACGTATCATTTCCTTTTGTTTATAGCTTATCAATATTTCAAGACCAATTCAGGCTACAACTGCTCTTTGAAGCTTTCTCAGACATTCAGAATGACATCATTAATGATAAATAATAAAAGCAATAATACTATCTAATAATTAGGAAATAGGTCTGCGCTTCAGATAAGCACTATGATCAGTGCCTTCCACACATCATCTCACTTAATCTCAGTATGAGTTTTTATTACTGGTGTAAAAAATTGCCACAAATTTCCTGCCTTAAAAACAACACAGGACTTCCCTGGTGGCACAGTGGTTAAGAATCCACCTGCCAAGTCAGGGGACACGGGTTCGAGCCCTGGTGCAGGAAGATCCCACATGCTGCGGAGCAACTAAGCCCGTGCACCACAACTACTGAACCTGTGCACCTACAGCCCATGCTCTGCAACAAGAGAAGCCACGGCAATGAGAATCCCGCGCACTGCAACGGAGAGCAGCCCCTGCTCGCCGCAACTAGAGAAAGCCCGCACACAGCAACGAAGACCCAACACAGCCAAAAATAAATAAATAAAATAAATAAAATAAATAAATTTTACAACACACACACACACACACACAAATTTATTATCTACAGTTCTGTAGTTTAGAAGTCTAGTGGCTATCACTGGCTAAAGCCCACGGTGTGGACAGGGCTGTATTTCTTTCTACAGGCTCTTGAGAGAATGTTTCCTTGCCTTTTCCATCTTCTGGAGGAACTGTTGTATCACCCCAGCTATCTTAGAGTATATGGGTTGTAGGAGAGTGATGGTTAAAAATATGAGCTCTATATTCAGAAAGCCTGGGTTTGAGTCCTAAGACTTCTGTTAATTCTCTGTGGCCTTGAGAAGTTGCCTTTACTAATAAACGGTGCTTCAGTTTCCTTTTCTTTAAAATAGGGGTAATAGTGGTCTTTATCTCATGGGGCAGTTATGAGGATTAAATGAATTAATCCCTGTAGGACTTGAAGCAATAAAAAATACACATCATAAAAAAATAAAATAAAATAAAATAAATACACATCAGTGGGACTTCTCTGGCTGTCCAGTGGCTAAGACTCTGTGCTTCCACTGTAGAGGCCATGGGTTCAATCCCTGGTCATGGAACAGATCCCACATGCCGTGTGGCATGGGCAAAAAAAAAAAAAAGTTTTTAAATTAAAAAGTATGCATCATTGCCTAAGAAGAATCCTTGCCAAAAATTATCTAACTTGAATCTTATCATGTGAAAAGCACCCAGACAAATCCAGAATGAGGGATATTCTACATGACAACTGACCTGGAATCTTCAGTAAAATAGTTCGTGTTACGAGAAACAAAGGCAAGGCTCTTGTTCTAGATTAGCAGAGACCAGAGAGACAAAACAATATTGTAATATGTAAACTTTCATTGAATCCTGGATCTGAAAGAAAAAAAAAAAGCTCTGAGAGACATTTTGGAGACAATTAGAGAATTTTTTCATGTGAACTGTATATTGATTATATGGAATAGTTAATTTTCTTACAGATGAAAATGGTTGTGTTTTTTTTTATTGCTACTGTACCAATTTGCCCAAAACTTGGTTAAAAACAACAAGTACTTATTATTTTAAGGATTTGTTGGTTAGAAGTCCCGCATTGGTCTAACTGAGCTAAAATCAAAATATTGACAGAGCGGCCTTCCTTTCTGGAGGCTCTGGGATTTTAGAGGCCACCAACATTCATTGGTTAGGGGGCTGTCTTCTTCCATCTTGTAAGTTAGCAATGTTGCATCACTCTAACCATTCTTTCATAGTCACACCTGCCTCAGACCACAACAGGAAAAGGTTTTCTACTTTCAAGGATCCATGTAATTAGACTGGGCCCACTCAGATTATCCAGAATAACTTCCCCATCTCAAGGTCCTTAATTTAATCACATCTGCGAAGTCCCTTTTGCCCTGTAAGTTAACTATTCATAGGTTCTGAGAGTGGAATTTGGGGGAGATGCGGTGGGAGGGGAACATTATTCTGCCTAACTCAACGGTATTGTGGTTATTTAGGAAATTATTTTTATTCTTAGGAAGCATAGTTAACTAGGAATAAATCAGCAGCTTAAATATTATATATATGTATAAAATACATATTATATATACACACACATACACACAACCACAAACACACACAGATAACCAAACAGCAAAATGTTAACAACAGTTGAATCTAGATGGAGGGTTTATGGTTATTTTTCTTCTGTTCTTTCAACCCTTCGGTAGGCTTAAAATTTTTCAAAAGATAAAAGAGAGGTTCTGTTGAACACCTTCATTCCCGTGACAATCCAGGAAGTAAATTAGAAGTGATTTTAGAAAAAGGAAAGTGGGGATAATTCCCTGGCGGGCCAGCGGTTAGGACACTGTGCTTTCACTGTCAAGGGTGCAGTTTGATCCCTAGTCAGGAACTAAGGTCCCACAGGCTGTGTAGAGCAGCCAAAAAAAAAAAAAAGAAAACAAAAGTGGGGACAATTTTAAAATGAGATATCTCAATAAATATCTATAGAGAGAGCCAGCTAGAATAAAGATAAAACAGTAACTGGTTAAAAAAAAGTCACTCATATTTCTTGGGAAAGGGAGGTGTGTAGTAGTTTGTAGGTGACACAGTGACCTTGTTTGGTATGTTTAAATAAAATCACCAAGTGACCTTGTTTTGTCTCAAAGTGATCTTGTCTGATGTTGATGTTCTATAAGAATGTTTAATATTCAGCAGGATAGCATGGTCTAGCTGTGAGCGCCAGGCCAGTTTCTGACAATACTAAGTCCTAGCTGTCAATGTCAGACCAGTTTTAAGCTGGGTAGGACTGCTTTTTTCTTCCTCATTTTTTTTTTTTTTAATATCAAAGCTCAAAACATAGCAATGAGTGAGTTAATTTTAATTCCAATGGCAAATTTGCAGAATACAATCCTTAAAAATGGTAACTAAACCTAGGATAAATATTTCAAGGAAAATGAATATTATTCACACACGTGCATTCATTTGACAAATATATTAAATATCAAGTAGGTGGAGAGTACTCTCAGTAGCCCAGAGGGGAATCTATAGATTCATAAGAGACAATAATTGTCTTTAAAAACTGTACACTTGGGCTTCCCTGGTGGCGCAATGGTTGAAAGTCCGCCTGTCGATGCAGGGGACGCAGGTTTGTGCCCCGGTGCGGGAAGATCCTACATGCCGCGGAGCGGCTGGGCCCGTGAGCCATGGCCGCTGAGCTTGCGCGTCCGGAGCCTGTGCTCCGCAACGGGAGAGGCCACAACAATGAGAGGCCCAAGTACCGCAAAAAACAAAACAACAAAAAAACGTACACTTTGGTCATATTTATGATAGATATTTCTAACTTAGACCATTTATTATAAATAAGGAAAAACTATCTGCATATTTATTAACGAGATCTTGGTTTAAAGCTGAATTCTAAATAATCATATGTGATAACTTTAAGAATATTGTCAGGGAATCCTTTTGGAATTATTTAGCTTGATATGTTTGTGAACATATTTGTGAAATTCAAATACTTATCTCCCATAGACTTTTATCAAGGCTGCTGTACACTGAGTTGTCAGTAGAAATAAATACATGACTGAACTTAACCAAAGAATTCAGTGTTAAATAGTATATGACAAATAGCTGCTACCCATAAGGATTGCCCAGCCACGCAGTCTCTAGCAATGCTGTGCATTCACACTGATATGATAGATGGATGATATAAAACCAGAGTTGTGTCATGCAGTCTTGTATATTCACGTATAAAATAAGTATTTCTTAGTAATTTTTTCCCATTAAGTCACAGCAAAATGTGATGCTAGGAACCATTGTTCTTTTTGCTATTGTCATCAGCCTTTTATATTCAATAACTACAATCCTCTGAAAGGAAACAGTGCCCAGGGGAAAGCACCCGCTTTAAAGGTGTTATTAACAAAGGTAATTGACATGCAGAAAGAGAGCCCTTTAAGTCCTGCCCACACTCCCTTGCTAGTTGCTCTACAGAGGTCCGTTTGAGTGAGTACAGTTTCTATGAGCTTAAAAAACTCCAAGTTACCCAAAATGAATGAAGCAGTTCCTCTTTTTGTTTTACGGTCACTCGAACATCCAGCTGGATTGGGATATTAAACTGAGATTTACCTTAATTTAGCTCTCATGTCTTCTTTTCATTTTCTAATTGTTATTTAGTTTGCCACTGTTGAGTTTTGAGCGTTCCTTATTATTCTAGATACTACTTTTCAGTCATAACGTCTCAGTACTTTTTCAGTCCTGCCCTCTCTCTACTTTCCTTCCAGGACTCTTGGAATGATAAAAATGTTAGATCTTTTGTTATTGTCCTACAAGGCCCTGAGGTTATGTTGATGCTCCCCCCTCCCCCCATCTATTTTCTCTCTGTTGTTCCAATGGGTAATACAGGTCGTTCTGTCTTACAATTCACTGATTCTTTCCTCGGTCCTCTCTATTCTGCTGTTGAATCTAACCACTGAGGGGTTTTTTATGGCAGCTATTGCATACTTTAGCTCTAAAATTCTTTTTTCTTCTATTTCTTTGCTGAGACTTTGTTTTTGGAAACTTTCCATTTTTTTCATTTATTTCCAGCATGTTTATAGTGCTTGTTAAAGAATTTTCAAAATTTCTGCTTTAAAATCTCTGTCAGATATTTCTAACACGTCATCTCAGTGTTTATTGTCTTTTTTTTTTTTTTTTTTTTTTTGTGGTACGTGGGCCTCTCACTGTCGTGGCCTCTCCCGTTGCGGAGCACAGGCTCTGGATGCGCAGGCTCAGCGGCCATGGCTCACGGGCTCAGCCGCTCTGCAGCATGTGGGATCTTCCCGGACCGGGGCACGAACCCGTGTCCCCTGCATCGGCAGGCGGACTCTCAACCACTGCGTCCAGTTTCCTACTCAGCCTCCAGTGAGACTGGGGAGGGTCTTTTTCTTCTAGACAGGGGTGGAATTCCAGTTCCCCTCTTGGTCTCTGCTGATGCCACCCTGCCTGGGAGAGTTAGGAGTGCTTCCTTTCTACTGAGTGGGGATAGGAGTTCTGGCCTCCAGTGACATCGGGGCATAAGGAGTGATCTCATTATCACTGGGTTTTGGGGAAACTCCTGATTCTTCACTCATCCTCATCTGCCCTCACCTTGGTGGGGAAGGGAAGGGATGCCCAGTCACTGCAGGTGGTAGCAGAAGACTGTGCTCCCCACATGGGCTCCATGGCTACTGTGGGAAGAGTGCTCTCTTTACTGCTCAATGGCGATGAAAGTCTTAAGTTCCCAACTTGGCCTTCTCTTGCACCACCTGGGAAGGTGGTTATGGAATATTGTTAAAACATTTCCTCAACCTTGGCTGATGTGGGAGGCACATTTGAAGCCCTAGTTTTTTTCTCTGATGTTTGGCTGGAGTAGAGCAGTTATTTATTGTTTAAAATGTTTCTCTCTGGCTAAGCTGCACATTTCCTGGTCTTGGGGCTGGAGAGAACAGGCTTTTGTTGGAGTTATTTTTGTCTGTCCCTATTTGTATTTCCAGGTTGCCACTTTTCCAGCACACAGTCTGGGATATATGAGGCTGAAAGAAAATCCATGCTTTTTTTTTTTTAAATCCATGCTTTAATATCACGCTTTTTTTCTGGTCCCAAGATCTCTAGCTGGTCTGCCTCTTCTCTTCACCTTTGAGAATTGCTATTTGTGTTTTATATATAATGTCCAGGTTTTCAGTTGTAATTAGTGGGAGGTATGTGAAAAAAAAAAATCTACTCCACCTTCCCGGAAGTGGAAATCCCAAAATAAATTTATTTTATATATCTAAATTTATAACTTTTATTTATTATAAATTTTATTAGTGAGGACAGTGAGACTATTTGATGGAAGTCTCGATGACCTTCAGCAATTGATTTATTTTGGTAGTTTTTTTAGCCTTATAATGAGAAAATACTGCTTGACACAAATAAGTAGTCACCACAATATCCCTTTTTATTTCTCCTATGACTCATAGACCACATCTCACCCACTGCCTGCTTTGGTAAGCAAAGTCATGTTGGATCATAGTCACACTGATTTATTAACATGTTGTATATGGCTACTTTTGCAGTACAGTGGCGGAGTTGATTAGTTGTGACAGAAACATTATGGCGCACAACACTGAAACTATTTACCATGTGTACCTTTAGAGAAAAGTGTGCCAACCCCTACTTTAAATGTTTCACTTTACCTTCTCATAACACTAGTGTGTTAATCCAACACAGAAGCTGGAATGAGGAAGAGTGGAATATTTTTGTCTCAAAGATGAATTGCTAATTATCCTCAATAATTCACTATTTTAGTTAATAAAGGAGTCCTTAGCCATTTAAATATTCATTTATTGGTGCAAAATATTTTTAGATTAATTTTTGTTAATGTGGCACATTCAGTATTGTCAATTAAAGAAAATAATAGATGTCTCAGTTGGAAAGCCCAAGTTTTTATAAGCCCATTTATTAAAACATGTTGAATCTAAAATTTTAAACTTATTGAATTGCTTATACTTTTTAGTCTCAGTGGAAGCACTGTAGTATTTAGACTCTGCATTACCCAGGGGAGTTTTTCTGAGCAACATGCAGATGAGTGCCACTGCACCACAAGTGAGACACACGTGAAGATGAAATAAGGAAAAAATCCACGGGAATAAGTGCAAAAGTTTTTTCTAAGACTGTATTGAAAATTTGAGAAGTAGTTAGGAAACTGTCATGGGTATAAAGAGTGAAGGAGGTGGAGATTGATCGAAGATGAGTTCAGATACATGGCCATGGACCAGTTTATGTAGAACCTCATTTACCATGTAAAACCTTAGCTTGTATAATGAGTGAACTAAGCAGCCATTGGAGGCTTTGAACAAATACTTTAGCTGATGTGGGGAGAATGGGCTGAAAGAAAGTAGAAGAATAAGAGGAATAACATTTTGGGAGCCATTGCAATAGTCCAGGCAAGAGATAATGGTAATTTGGCCTTGAGGGGGGGTGGTGTATAATAAAATTTTGACTAGCCTTGGTCTCTGGTTTCTGTGAGGTAGCCTCTCAGTCCTTGGAATTTCCTGAGTGATAGGAATGTCTTTGTTTTCATGTTGGGCCCTGAGAATTTAAGCTAACCAAGTGACTTGTAGTAGGTCCCAGCATATTTCAAGCTGGCAAGATGACTCAGCATGCTGGTAATTCAGGCCAGAGAGACCAACCATGTGATTGGAGGATTGAGGCTTTGAGTCACGTACCATCAGCCTGACCCCTAGGGAAGAGAAGGCTCTGGAGAATCAGTTCAGTCATGTGCCCAGTGATTCAATCAATTGTGCCTATAATGAAACCCCAATAAACAAAACTGGACACCAATGCTCAAATATAGAGATGTGTGCAGAGAGATTTTATGAAAAGAGAGTAAGTGTCACTTGGGCACCCTTTGGGTGGGTTAGTATGAAGCTGTCATGTTTGGAGAGTCATATCTATTTTTGATACTATGATACTTTTTCCCTTAGAAGTAAGACATTGTATTTGACAAGTTGTTGGTCATGAAAATAAAATAAACATAGAGCTTACAATACTTTTGTAGCTAGAGGAATTTTCCACAACATGGTACATCAGTATTTGCACTTAGTAAATACTGGGGTAGTTACAGTGTGATCCTGGCCACATTTCTGCACATTATGGTACTTGGGACTTTTAAAGCATGTGTTTGCTTTGATAGAAGATTAAACGAATACTATACTTGCCAATAACTACATTGTCGCTTACATTTAGAGAATTGGGGACACCCCTGACCTGACAATGCCACAGCTTTAAACAGTTTCATGTGTATATGTCAAATCACAAAGACTAATATGAAGTGACTAGCTAGATGGGATGTTCAAGTAAGTGCATACAGCTTCAAAGGATCTGTAGATCTCAATTTAGACAGAAACTTAGACTTCATTTAGGCTTCAAAACTTTAACTGAAAAATTCTTGAAGGCATCGGAATAGCATTGGATAAAGAAACACTAAGAATTGGTGATAAAAAAATTATAGGGCTTCCCTGGTGGCGCAGTGCTTGAGAGTCTGCCTGCCGATGCAGGGGACACGGGTTCGTGCCCCGGTCTGGGAAGATCCCACATGCCGCGGGGCGGCTAGGCCCGTGAGCCATGGCCACTGGGCCTGCGCGTCCGGAGCCTGTGCTCCGCAACGGGAGAGGCCACAACAGTGAGAGATCCGTGTACCGCAAAAAAAAACACAAAAAAACAAAAAAAAACAGCCAAAACTTTGATGATTTGTCAGCAGCTCTATATTGTTGGAAATTTAGCAGCAGTATACAGAGCTCCTCTGATATAAAGGAACTGAAGGAATGTGTTCTTTTGCATTATGTTTAATAGAAACAGTGAAATTAACTGAATGATTCAAATGCCTGGATTCACAGGGCTAGTCATTTTTTAAATTATCATCACTCTGTTTTTAGGTCATAAAAGGATATTGAATTACATCAACTAGACTCATGCAGGTGGTTTGTACTCATTCTGAATCTGTAAGCAGATATGAGCTAATTGGCCTAACTGGCTTAGATCCCAGTGTTATTTTAAAGTCATGGAGACTGTCTCAAATAAACTTATTAAAGATGGTAGGAAATTTATTTTGAACATGTGTATTTAAATAGCAGGGAGCAAAGCAATTATTTAGCTTTATTTGTAGACATCGATTATTGCTACTTGAAACCTAGACTAGTATTTAATCAACAAGTGTCAAGGCCCAGTGCTGTGGATAAAAATATATATATATGAGAAATAATTTCTGCCTTAAAGAAATTTATGATACTGTGGAAGGTATAAGGTATGTTCACATGAAATAAAATTTATACAAGATAACGCAATTACCAGGCAGTTAGGGCATAAGATAAATATCTCTGGCCTAAGACAGCAAGATAAAGTTGTTCACAGTAAGTATATGTTTACATATAAGGATATGTCACAGCTGAATATAATAAGGAGAAGGGTGGTTTCGACAGAGGCAAAGGATGAAGCAAATGCTCTGCGTGTTTAGAATTGGCAAGTTGATATATTTCCCAGGATATTTGAATATATGTGAGAGAGCAGCAAAAGTAAGATTGGGTTTGTTTGTGGAGGATATTAAATTCCAGATTGAGAAGTATGGATCTCAAACACTGTACTAATACTTTCATCTGGGTCCTGAGTCACTACATCCATAAATCAAAACATGAGCTTAAGGTCTGGATCAGTTAAAAAGTGATGAACTTGTTTAGCTGAAAACAGCAGTTGTTCATTCCATGCCTCTTTTCTTTGACCTGAGAGGAGATTTTGCAAAAGGAAACTGATGTAAAAATTTTAAACATTTGGCTGAAACAATGCTATGAATATCTTTATTAATCTTAAGAACGAATTCAGGTCTCTGAGGATTTCTCACTGCTGAAACATCCCCTGAGATGATTCCTCAGTGCTATCCAACAGTACATGGTGGGCTTTTGTGGTTTTCCTGCCCAGCACCCTTTCCTTTGACTTTGCTTCTACAGTAGAGAAAGCAAAACTTCACTGAAAGTTCTGCTTTCTCTATTGTGGAAGATTTGCCAGTGAAAATGCCCTGACCTTCCCTAACCTTGAGAGGGACACACGACCCATATGAATCAGATTCCCTGTGTCCTTGGCACTGAAACCTTGGCAGAGTGCCACCAAATCTGAAACTCTGAGGCAAAATATCCCAGTTTGTAGCAGCACCCTAACAAAACTGTTAGTTAGTTTCTGTGACCTAGCCTCCAGGAGCTGTTCTGCTTCCTGGGCACTGGGACACTGGCTCTTCAGTTTTCTCTTTATATGCTTCCAAGAAATTCATTGTTTGCTTCAGTTTTCCCACAGAGTTTCTATGGCTTGCAACTCATAATACTGACTGGTAGCAGGCAACTTCTCATAATAGTTAGGGGGTTTCAGTGTGACATGCTATTGTTGATGGACCCATTAATGTCTTATAGGTAAACTAACTATAATTTATGATCTTAACCTGGGACACTTTTGGGAATCGAAGTGCGGGCATCACGCAAAATTAAGCTGTAACCACAGATGTAAAACAAAACCAGGACATAGGTCTTGCTCTTACTTTTACTGTATCTTGTGTAAAAAACTTCAGATAATAAGCTCCTTTGTTAATAGTAATGGTTTGCATTTTGGCTCCTTTGTTTTAAGAAGTAAGAAGGAGTGGGCTCGTCATTGAACAATCATCTCTTTCTATGAAATTTTGAGTATGCCCCCCCTAAGATGCCGGGATAGTGGTTTGCTATCTTGGGAATTTATCTGACCTTATAGTCAAGTCTTATGGTTTAAAAAATTATTGCTGAGGTTGTTACTGTAGCGGAAGTAATAGAGGAACAACAAACAAAACCAGCCACAAAGACAAAAAGTCCAGTTAATGCTCTCCAAAAAATGTCACCTGTATGAAGTAGCCTACTTCTCAGATTCTTCTGAAGATGTTGCGTTCCAAACAGGCCAGTAGTGTTCTTTGTTTTTTTAAGGAATAGAAAATTTGAAAAAATCCTTTTACTAGTAACTAAGCCATGCCTACTATATGTATATATCTATCTATATACACACACACATACATACATGTATATGTACATATACATAGATAAATACTGATCATAATTTTCACGTACTGAGATACACAACACAGGTATTGTGAATGAATTATGTGATAATGTAGGAATGTCCATATACCAAAAAAATACCAAAGAGAAAATGAAGAGAATATAAGTATAGTTTTGTAGTGTAAACATAAATGTAACTTGGTAGTTCACTTTTTAGCTATTTTCCACTTTAGAGCTTTTTTTTTTTTAACCTAGGGAAGGTTTTTTTTTTAATGAACTATAGTTGATTTATAATGTTGTGTTAATTTCTGCTGTACATCAAAGTGGTTCAGTTATATATACACATACATTTCTTTTTTTTATATTCTTTCCCATTACGGTTTATCATAGGATACTGAATATAGTTCTCTGTGCTATAGAGTAGGACCTCGTTGTTATCCATTCCTTATATAAAAGCTTACATGTGCTAACCCCAAATTCCCACTCCATCCCTCTCCCAACCCCCTCCTCCTTGCCAACCACAAGTCTGTTCTCTATGTCAGTGAGTCTGTTTCTGTTTCGTAGATAGGTTCAATTATGTCATATTTTAGATTCCACATATAAGTTATATCATATGGTGTTTGTCTTTCTCTTTCTGACTTACTTCACTTAGTATGATGTCTAGGTGCATCCATGTTGCTGCAAATGGCATTATCTTGCTCTATTTTATGGCTGAGTCATATTCCATCGTATATACGTACCAGGTCTTCCTTATCCATTCATCTGTCGATGGACATTTAGGTTGTTTCCAGGCCTTGGCTACTGTGAATAGTGCTGCTATGAACACATGGGTGCATGTTTCTTTTCAGATTATAGTTTGTCTGGATATATGCCCAGGAGCTGGATTGCAGGATCATATGGTGATTCTATTTTTAGTTTTCTGAGGAACCTCCTTACTGTTTTCCATAGTGGTTGTACCAACTGACATTTCCACCAACAGTGTAGGAGGGTTCCCTACCTTAGGGCTTTTAAGCATACAGTTCTGCTGCCTGGAAAACTTGTTCCTCACTTTTTTTCTGGCTGATTCTTACTTATCTTTCAGGTTTCAGCTTAAATATTATTTCCCCAGCAAAGTCTTACCTACCTGCCCAAATCTAAATCACATACTTCTGATCTTCATTATATTCTTTTTTTTTTTTTTTTTTTTTTTTTTTTTTTTTGCGGTACGCGGGCCTCTCACTGTTGTGGCCTCTCCCGTTGCGGAGCACAGGCTCCGGACACGCAGGCTCAGCGGCCATGGCTCACGGGCCCAGCCGCTCCGCGGCATGTGGGATCTTCCCGGATCGGGGCACGAACCCGTGTCCCCTGCATCGGCAGGCGGACTCTCAACCACTGCGCCACCAGGGAAGCCCCATTATATTCTTAATTTTACTTCATTGCAGAATTTGTAATCATTTATTTATTTATATTATTGTTTTATACCTTCTTAGAAGAATAGAAGATACCTGAAGCCAAAGGTCTTATCTGTTTTGACTCTTATTAGATGTTCATCCAAATTAATGAAAATCCAGCTAATTTCCAAAACTGCTTATTTTTCTCTTGGTCATATCTTGATTCAGTGCCAGGATCACATAAGCAAAGAGGAAATAATGCACAGTCTTCTGTATGATTAAATTTGCTTCAAAAAAATATATATGTAGTTACCAAGTATTATCATCAGTGGGGTAACCATAAATTTTGTAGGCAATATTTAATTTCCTTTCAGTCAGAACAGCAAACAGATGATGGAAAAATCATAAAAATTCAAACCTATTCCTTATTATGTAATAATTAAAGGTAGGGCAAACTTTAGTGTTATTGGAATAATTAAAAACATGAAGAATATAATGTGACCTGAGAATGTTATCAGTGCTGCTATCAAATAAAAAAATGCTTGAATTCTGAATCCTCCCATAAAATTATTGGGAGAAAAAAAAGAAGAGTGCTATTTACAGAATTTAGAAATCACTCACGGACTGTGATTTTCTCCTTAATGGGTCTTAATGAAAAGTTTCTTGCATGGTTGTTTACAAACAATCATTTTTTACATACAGTCAATGTCATTGAGGGAATCCATGTAATTCTAATAAGACTTTTTCACGCTTGCTTACTTCACATTTTGGTCAAAAGCAAACCAAAAAAACATAGTATCATAACAACATAAATGGTTAAACTTAAAGACAGAAACCAAAATAGCATAGTTTTTCATCTGTTAGCCATTATGTAGAAACTGGAATATATTTCATACTTCCAAATTAGACTAGTAAAAGGTGTGCATTGATCCTTCCTTTGTCAAGTTAATGATCTTTTACCACCTTGTTATGATTTTAAAATTGATTTAAAGATGAGGAACATTCGGGGGGCTTCCCTGGTGGTGCAGTGGTTAAGAATCGCCTGCCAATGCAGGGGACACAGTTTCGAGCCCTGGTCCGGGAAGATCCCACATGCCACAGAGCAACTAAGCCCATGTGCCACAACCACTGAGTCTGTGCTCTAGAGCCCATGAGCCACAACTACCGAGCCCTTGTGCCACAACTACTGAAGCCCGTGTGCTTAGAGCCTGTGCTCCGCAACAAGTGAAGCCACCGCAATGAGAAGCCCGCGCGCTGCAACGAAGAGTATCCCCTGCTCACTGCAACTAGAGAAAGCCTGCGCGCAGCAACGAAGACCCAACACAGCCAAAAATTTAAAAAAATAAGTAAAATGAATTTATTAAAAAAGTAAATAAAAATAAAGATGAGGAACATTCGGAAGAATGTCAATTACTTTTTCCCTCCATGAGGATCTTTAGAGCATGTTTTGGAGGTACGACATACTTAACAAAATATTTAATTAGAAAAGCATGGGTAGATGGCACAACTCAAGACTTGAGTCCTTAGTCTATAAACATCATTAAAACAAAATAAATCCATTTTCTTTCTATGGCTATAAGAGTAGAATTTTAGTATAGACTAAAAAACTGTTATGCATGAATTTAGAGATGTGATTAAATCATTTAACACTGAACTATAAAACAATGGTTAACCAAAGAGAGTAGAGACTACTATGAATTGATCAAAAGGGATAATGCAGTTTTAGAATAAAGCCACTAGAGGGTGAAATGAAAAACACAGCCACCATTCCATATGAAAACATTTTTGCAAAACAACACTTTATTTAATCAATATATGACCATTTATTACATTTTAAAGTATTATTTACCTTCATAGAATTTTATTATAGGAAAATATCCAGCTTATACTTTGAGATAATTTATAAACACAGATGATTTGAGCCACTTGACTAGACAAATAGCTTTCCTTTGCTTTTACTGTGACAAACATTTTGCTCCTTATTTTTAAAGGGATTTATTTGAAAACAAACCAAAAGCTATTTTCTGTTATTCTGATTATTTATTACTTAGATAAGTCCAATAGACTCAATTTAATAAGATAAACCAATAATTACTTTAAATGATAAAGCCTGTTATTCAAGGATAACCACACACTCAGTGGTAGAAGAGAAATCTGGCAATACACTTACGAAAAATGTTTAGATTGGTTAGAATTCATGATAAATGCTAAATTTACTTTTTAAGTATCAAAAAGGCTCACAAACTTCTTCAGAGTGTCTCCATTTTACCCATAAATTAGAGGTATTTAAATCGACTTGATTAAGCCTTTGTAGCTAGATATCATTTAGTTCTTTTATTTTTAACCTGAAACTGGTGTTGGAAAATGTGTAATCTTCTGGGTATATGCTTCCTTTTCAAATTTTACAAGTATTAATTCCATAGACTTCTTATTACTGTTTTTGATGATGAACCTGATGACAATGTTGATGGTTGGCATTACTGAACCAGGCACTGTTCAGAGTCCATAACAACCTTGTTAAATGTGCCAGAAACTATCTTGAGCATGTAACATGAATTAACTCATCAAATCCTCAAAACAAACCTATGAGGTAGGTACTATCATTGTCTTGGTTCTATAGACAAAGAAACTAAGAAACAGAGAGGTTTAGTAACTCGCTCAAAATCTCACACCAGTATGTGGTAAGGTCAAGATTTCAACCCAGGGAGTTTATCATCTTATACATTGATAGATTTTTGGCTTCAGTTACTTAGAAGCAATTAAGTTCTGCTATGTGGAAACAACATATTGTTAAAAGTTACCAAGTTCTCATCTCTTACCATACAGTCTTGAAGTTTATTCACATTTTTTGTTATTTATTATTCCTTTCTATGTCTTAAAATTTCCCAATGATATGACATATCTAAAAATCCTGTTTTCTGAATTATCAAACCATATAGATTTTCAATTTCACGCCACGTCTGAATAGTGTACATAATATTGCTCCAGGTGTCAAAAGAACTGACTGATTCATTTTTAATCTCTTTTCACATGTGTTCTTGCTATTCTGTTAAAGCTATATTAGTAGATATTTAATTATGTAAGTATTACTTAATAATATTATTTGCCTGTCTTTTTTATGTAATACTAATGTTGATGACGCTAAAAAGGGTTCATATGATAACATGATACTGATGCGGTTTCTTAGTGTGAAAAAAACAAACATTGGATTAAGTATCAAAGATATAGATTCTGTTTCTGACTCTGCTGCTTAAGTGATACCAAGCAAATGACAACTTTTTGAGCTTCAGTTTCTTGACAAGAAAACTGAAGATAATTCCAACTGTGGTAGTCCCATCACAGAGTTTTCCAAAAATAAAACAAGACTATGTATTAGATGACATTTTTGCAAACTGGAAAAAATGCAATTGTGTGTTCATTATCATTGCTTTGGGTAGTGTTACCTCAAAGTCAGTGATCAAAAAATATGTATCAAAAGATGACAAAGGAGCATGTGACAGCTTATAATAAGTGCATAGAATAATCAAAGAACTTAAAAGTTACTATTTATATAAGATAAATTCTAATTAAAATGCTTCAATTTATTTTTGACCAGAAAAAAAAACCCACCTAAATAAATAGTTTATGGTTTAGTTCTGCAAGCTATTACAATCCATGAAAGAGTGTAGAAGGGAATAAGTTTTGAAAAAGGTTGGGGAATTCCTTGGTGGCACAGTGGTTAAGAAGCTGCCTGCCAATTCAGGGGGTCGATCCCTGGTCCAGGAAGATCCCACATGCCGCGGAGCAACTAAGCCCGTGCGCCACAGCTACTGAGCCTGCACTCCAGAGACTGTGAGCCACAACTACTGAGCCCACACGCCGCAACTACTGAAGCCCACGCGCCTAGAGCCTGTGCTCCGCAACAAGAGAAGCCACCGTGATGAGAAGCCCGCGCACCGCAACGAAGAGTAGCCCCCAGTTGCCAGAACTAGAGAAAGCCCGTGCACAGCAACGAAGACACAAAGCAGCCAAAACAAAACGAAAAAAAGGTTAGATTCAGAATATGGAGGGTTTTGAATGTCTAAGTCATTTGCCCTCCATCTAAGAAAAAATTGTACTCAATGTTTTCCAATGGAATAATGATACAATACCTGTAATTTAAGAAAATTAGTTTTACCACAGTGTTTAGGACAGACTGTTAGCTAACAGTTGAGAAGAAAAAAGCCAATTATAAAAGGGTAGGTAACAGATATAGAATGCTTGCATGTTTTGCAATGACAGTTTAACTTTTAATAATTTGCTTCAAACTTGAAAATAAATTAATGATGGTAGGTAAGTTTAAATAAAATCAGTAATTTTGAACTGCCTATATTCTAGTTTATTGCAAATAATTTAGGCTCAGTTTAAAAACAAATTGTCTAGAGCAGTTAAATTATTTATTGATAATAAGATCCTACTAATTGTAAATAGGTTGGCTAAGATAACTTCCTAATCCCCATTTTAGTGAATTCCTTTGATCATTTAATTTCGAAAGAGCACATATATATTTCTGTGAGTAACAGTGTTTTGATTAAGTGCTATATACTTATCCATTTATCAATATTTTAGAAATTTGGCTAACCATAATTTAACAATATAATAGAGATTAATCCATATTGACTTCAATATAACAATGGCCCATATTATCAAAAAAGATTAAAATATGAATACACACACGTACAATCACTTAGTGGTAATGCTGTGGATGGTTTTGTTTGTTGGTAGTATAATGGCATAAAACCAACATGAGTGAATCACAGAAGCTAAGAAGGGAGTGAGTATAAAAACAGAAGTACTGGGTCAAGATTTCCCTAGAGAAAGCTAGAAAAACAATATTAAGGTATTTTCACTTGTGTTTGGCAATGAAGAAATGACAGGCTGGCAAGATTATCTTGGAGTGAGGCACCAAACTACAATCAAGAAAGCAGGAGACTTTAAAAGAGAGAATGAGCAAGCCTTTGAATTAAGTATAAAATGACCACAAGACGGAACACTGTGCATTTTGTCACAGCTTTTAAGATGTGAGGATAACGTATGATTATCTTACAGAGACTCACTTTAACTGGCTAACACTTCATGAGAAATCCATTTTGGTTTGTCTCTCCATGAATAATGAAATCTCATCTAAGTTTAGCTGTGCTGTGAAACTGAATCTCACTTATTAAATAATAAGTGGCATCTGTTGGCAAGTTAAGGAATAAGCATGTTCTATGGTAACTCAACCTCTTAGGTGCAATGTGAGAGTTTATTCTGCATATTTCTTTTTAGAAGTTCAGCTGATTGAAAAAATCACAACGAGTTCAATTATATGTTGGTTTAGATAAGGAAGTCTTTGTTCACTCATGGTTTCCTAACTATACAAATTCAAGTACGTTTAAAAGTCTTATGAACCTAGGAAACACAAGAAGTGGTCTTAAGTAACAATAGGATCTAATGCTACTGCTAATTTAAGGAAAAACTGTCTCTGTCGTAACAGCTGTTAACAGCTGTGCTCAGACTCTTCACACTGTTGCTTCTCATTTAAACATAGAAATGACTGATGTCTGTAAAAATAGTTCTCACTGTTTAGCTGGCAGTGGATACACTTCCTAGTTACCAGCCAAATATCAAGAACTTGCTAGATAATATTATTTCTGTTGCTGATTAGACAGGGTAGCTTTACAGCTCTGAGGTAAGAGTAAAATTAGAAGCTCATTGGAGTTGATTTAAAATAAAATTCTCAAGGTTGGTTAGAGATAGAAATCAATCATTCTTAAAGTCAAGCTGCTCCACAGAGTCGTAAATAAGATTACACATAAAAGGAAAAAATGATATATGGAAGCTTCTTGGTGGATTCAAAAGAGGAATCATAATCAACTTTGGAACATGAAATAAAATATTGTTATTGCACTTAAGAGAAAAATACAAATTTTAAATTTGTATCTTCTCCACAAAAAATATAGACAAATTAGACCCAACCTAAATTGGTTTAGTCTGTTAAAATGTCTTGTGGTGTTTCTAGTTGCAAAAGGATTCTTATTCTATGTCTATGTATGCCTAAAAACATGTTGTTAAGGAAAATTTGTGTGTGTGTGTCAAGCACCTGAATTTTTATCCCAAATAATCATGGATTTGCTTTATTCTCTCAACTGACCAGTCCAGGGAACTAATTAAAGGAATAAATGGATGTTGCGATGCTGGTAACATGCCCAACATCCCTTCTGTGTTGATGATTTGGTCATAATTTCTCTGAATTCCTAGCCAATAGGACTTTTGTTTTTGAAAGTAAGCAGAATTATGAAATTCCAGATTGGATGGGTTGTTTGGTTTTTTTTTTTTTTTTTTTTTTTTTTTTTTTTTGCGGTAAGCGGGCCTCTCACTGCCGTGGCCTCCCCCGTTGCGGAGCACAGGCCCCGGACGCACAGGCTCAGCGGCCATGGCCCACGGGCCCAGCCGCTCCGCGGCATGCGGGATCCTCCCGGACCGGGGCACGAACCCGCGTCCCCTGCATTGGCAGGCAGACTCTCAACCACTGCGCCACCAGGGAAGCCCGGATGGGTTGTTTTTTAAATAGAATTTGCTGGCAGTAGCAGACCATAGGAGACTGGGGAGCCTCAGCTGTAAACTTTACCCTTTGCTTTTACCTCCCTTCTGTGTTATTTCCCTCTTCAAAATACATTGTTTTTCAAAACATCCCTCCTTCTTGGCACTAAGGGATTAACAAGGAAGAGAGAACAGAGGAAACAAGTGTATAAAGCACTGTGGAAGGGGAAATTACCTGACAATCAGAAGTCTGAATTCATTCCTGTATTATAACGAACAAAAGCAAGTTCCTTAGCATGTGTGAGTTTTTGTTTCTTCATATGCAAAAGTAGGAGTTAGAAATTATGTTCTCTGAGGTTCTTCTAGCTCTATAATGTATTATTCTGAGTATGTGAGAATGGATAAAATAAATCATCATATATTATTGAAGCAATATTTGTGACAACAGAATGGCAGTATTTTCTTCACAGAAGCAAATGTGTCCATTTCAAAACATCATAATTTCATTCCTAGTTCAAGAAAAAGGTAGAATATAAACTTCAAGTGTTGGTAGAATCTGTGGAGAGTTTTAGAAATCCTCTTATAATATACACCCTATGTCTGTTCAAGATACCTCATTTTACCAAATGTTTGCAACTAACAGCTCTTTTTCTAGTGGAAATAGCAGTCAAAATCATTTACTTAAGGCTCGAAAGTGCACAGTTTCTCTACGTTTTCAGAGAGCAAAAACTTTATGTAATGGGAGAATTATTGGGGGCTAAATATTAAAAGCTAGAAAGAAATCATTGTTTTCATGATCTTAAGCTTACATCACTGAGGTACATAATACATATCAAGTACGTTGGAAATTTTATCATACTTGCAAGCTAATGAGTTGGCCTGCCACAGTTTCACAGTTGCTGACAAAAGACATGAGACTTCTGAGTCAAAGACAGAGGACTTTATTCCTTGTGGTATGAGTTGATATTAGAGTATCAGCATTTATGTCTGTGCCCCACTTCCTACAGGGAAATTTGAAGAGGGACAAATGTTACCCATACACACAGTGGGTTACATTACTGGAGAGGAGTCCTGAGCTTAGGGAACAAGTCCTTTAAAATGGATATTAAGTCTAACTGACCTTTGCCGCAGTAGGAGACACATTTACACACAACAGTAAGCAAACCAGCTTTTTGCTCCAGAGGGAGACACTATCTTCAATTTCAAAGATTATTCCCTATATGTACTACAAACATCCTTGGGAAGACAGTCCAGAACAAAGGCTATCAGTTCCACTGCTAGCAGGATGTACAGAAATCCAAGAGATCTGTGGAGACTTACTCCCAACAATATGTTAAATCAAGCTGTATAAGAGTGGCTAATCATTAAGGCCACATACAGTAAAAATATGTATTGGTCATCAACAACCCCCATTTTGCTGAAGCCATTGGTCAATCCAAAGTCCTTCTCTCACTCCACCACTCTGCAGCACTGACAAAGTTGACTACCTCTCAGCCCTGAAGCACTTCTTCTATGATTTCCAAGATGCCACAATATCTTGATTTTCGTCTCACCTTATTGGTAGCTCCTCTTTGGGTTACTTTGCTTAACTTTACTCATCTGATAAAACTCTACATTTTAGTATGCCTGTCGACTGAAAAAACAATGCACAACCTAAAAGTTGAGAGTTATGTTTTATTTGGCAGACATTCTGAGGACCTCAAGCCCGGGAGACAGGACTCTCAGATCACTCTGAGGGACTGCTCCAAAGAGTCAAGGTCGGGGAGCCAGGATATATAGGAGCTTTTGCAAAAAAGACAAGGTAGCTGGAACATCAAAAGATTACCGTTAATTAAAGAAACCCAGATAACTGAAGTTAAGGAATTTAGCACTCTTCTGTGTATGGGAAGATACAAGAGTCTGGTCTCACTGAAATCATTCCTTTGATATGCACCTCAGTTATCTGGGGCCAATATTCAGTGTTTTCTCATCCTGACTTCCCTCAGGGCTCACCATCAGGACAGCGGTAATGTGATGACTCCGTGGCTGAAACATCCTTTGTTTACCGATATAGCAGGCAATATTTTTCATTTACATGACTTTGGATATAGTTGTTAACCCTCTTCTCCGTCTAACTTTTTTCTAGGTGATCTTACCCAGTCCCCCAAATTAAAATCCCCATCTGAGAACTCTGTCCAGATCTCTAGGCTCACATATCCAACTCTCTATTCATATTTCTACTAGGGTGTAATCAGCATGTCAAACTCAAAATGTCCAAAAAAGAACTTTTGATTAGCCCCAGGTCAACAAGATCAGTTTCTCCTCAAGAATTCCCCACAAATATCAACTCATTTGCTCAAGCATCAAACTCAGAAGTTATGTTCGGTTTCTCTCTTTTCCTTGACAGATGATCCCTTGACAGATATCCTTGACAGATGATCCCTTGACAGATATCCTTGACAGATGATCCCTTAGTAGGTCATGTCAGCATCATCCCAACATACACCTGGCATCTGACTCCTGCTCACCATCTTTAACACACTACTGTCATCCTAGCTATTATCATTTCTTGCTTGTTCTACTACATTAGCTTCTTAAATGCTTTTACTCTTGGCTCAGTGTAGTTCGTCCCTATACAGCAACCAGATTGACCATTTTAAAATGGCTTAAAACTTTCCCAGGCTTAAAAATCTTACAATGACTCCCAGTTACCAGTAGAAATAAATCCAACTCTTCCAGTGGCCTACAAGATATTGGAGCTTTAGTTAGTGCTTATTTCTTGGTCCTCTTCTCATGCATTCTCCCCGATATTCTCTGACCGGCACACTGTCTTTCGTATGTTCCTCAAGCACATCAACCTTTTCCCCATCTTGGGTCCATTTCTCTTGCTCTTCACTTTACCTGCAGTACTATTCCCCCAGACTTCTACGTGGCTGTGTCTTTCTCATCGATCACATCTTAGTTCAGTTTTATCTCAGAGAGATTTCTTGGAGCTCCCACTCCTTCCAAACCAGCCTTTCACTGCAGCAGACACTCTTATTTGCTTATTATACAGTTATTCTTCTTTGGTAACAGAATCTTGACATCCACTAAAAGAACAGAGTCTTCAAGGGAGACTGGACTCTTCCCAGCCCCAAGGCATGGCTCGGTTAATGTAAGGCCATCAGGACGATCTCAGACTATTGCCAATCAGTTTAGGCATAAGCATGTCAAACAATTCACAGGAAGCTCTGGGTGGGGACAAGGCATTGCACTTCTGGAAAACTGTATCTCTTAAAAAGAATGCCCACTTTACTACCCCAGGATATCTGACATCTGAGACTCTCTCAGCTCTTTTGGAATCCTGAGATATCTAGGCAAAAATGATGGGCCAACATGCTGAAAATGGCAAAGAAGAAAGAATTTCTATAACTGATGAGATGACCGAGCTCTTGAATTAATCATCCTGGAACTTTTCTAGACCTTGACTTCATATCACGTGAGGTAATAAATGTCCTTACTGACAAAAAATATTTTTTTTTCCAGTAACTTGAAACAGGAAGCAACCTGAGTGCTATATTAGTTAATCCCATTGTCCTATGTTTTTTTTCCTAGCACTTTTCTCAGTGAGGCTAGGGACCTTTTTCTATCTCATTCATCCCTATTTATATAGCACCCAGGGTAGTGCTTGGACCACAGTAGGTACTCAGTAAATGTTTTTAAATTAAAGGAAAAAAGGGAAACAAAATCAGTGTCCAATGAGGCTTATAATATATTAAAAGGAATTTAAAATTTTTCATACATACTCATCCATGTGGTAGATGTAATAATCCTTTAAGATATGCTAAGGTTCTTTTCTCTCATCTTTCTGTGCTATGTAATCTTCTCCTAATCAGCTATCTTTGTGTGTGTTTGTGTGTGGGGGGGGTGTTGGTGGTGGGAGGGGAAGAATGGGGCTGTTAAAGAAAGAGAAAGAAGTAACTGTTCAGTTTTTAAGAACAAAAGTAGTTTTTTTTTTGGGGGGGGTGTGTCTTGCAAGACAACTGTCTAAACTCCAGGTGATTTTGACAAAGAAAAGAATTTTCTAAATTCTTTAGACATCTGTAGCATACTAAGATTTCAGCCTTCTGAGCTGGAGTGTTAGATCTCTTGTGAGAGAGAAACATCAAGAAAGTGAATCTTGCCACCTGCGGAAGAAAATGTCTTAAAGAGGTTTCTAAGGTTGGGAGCAAGGAGAAATTACAGGAGAGAAAAAGGAAAAATATTTTCCCTTTTTCCATGAGATTTGTGAGTTTGAAAAACACTGTAGAAATATCAAGACAAGTATCAGAGGAAACTAAAAATATTTGGAGTTAGTACCTCATTTTCCTGGGTAGATCATGGAAGAGGCTGCAAGATTGTTGGAGAATTCGTCTTTGTGATCCATCCCAAGGAAGGAAGGAGGTGTCTAGATGGAGGTGCCCTGGGGGAATGGGAAGGTTGATGTAAAAGGTAAAGCCTTAGAGGTTTTCCACAAAGCAAGTACAAATGCCTGGAATGAAGAGCTTTAGAGAGTGTCAATAGGGTGCAACAAAGGGTCAGAGCCCATCTCACTAGAAACATGGTGAGACCAACCATCCCACAGCGGAAGCCAGTAAGGTTCCCCAGGACAGTGTATAAATCTGAATATATGCTACCTCTTTGCCACAAGTGTCTATGTGTAGTCTAAACCTCGCAAATGTCTATCTACCGTCCAAGCCTCACTTTTGAGCTCTAGCAAACATACCCAATGGCCTACTCAACATTTCCACTTGCATGACAAACTGAAGTCTTAAAACAAACATGCCCCCTCAAAACTGGCATACCTAAAATGGAAATCACATTCCTTACCCCAAGGCTATTCCTCCTCCTGCCTTTTCTCTCTCCATAAATGTTCACCTTACCCACTTGTTCAGCTGGAAATCTTCAACATCAGTCTTGACTCCACTCTTAAACTAATACTTAATTTCAAATCCATCAGCAGGTTTGACCATTTGTAAATTCAAAGTACACTCAATATCTGGTTGCTTTCCACCCCTTTCCTCTACCACCACTTGAATCTAAGCCACTATCATCTTTTGCCTGATAATCTCTTAACTCGTTTCCCTGTTACTAGTTTTGCCCACTCTAAATCTATTCTGCACACACACACCTGTCAATATGATGTTTTTAAGATAAGTCATATTATGTCTCTCTGTGCTTAAGCCCTGCAGTGGTTTCACAGTGTACTCACAATAATATCCCTATCTCTCACTGTGGTCTAGGAGGCTCCTCTTCATCTGGTCCTTAGGTACCTTTCTGATGCACTCACCAACTACTGCTCACTCTGCTACAGGCTCACGGGCCTCATGATTATTCCTTTGCCGAGGCAAGGAGCACCTGCATTAGGGTCTAAGAACCCACTCCTTGGACCTCTTTGTCCTTCAGTGGTCCCATAGGTTGCTCCTTCACTTCATTCAGGTCTTTGATCAAGTGTCCCTTTGTCAGCAAACTCCTTTATGACCACTATCAAAGGGGGGCAAACATATACCTTTACTATCCTAATGCCAAAACTTTTTCTTTACAATTCTTTTCACTGTCAACCAGACTGTAGTGTGTCAAACGCAAGCTGCAATCCTGTTACAAAAAATATAAGATAAAACTTAGAAGATGAAAGCTTATTATTTAAAATATACCAATAAATCATATAGACTATGCTCAAATGAAAGAGAAGCCATTTCCAATGAATGAAATGAGAAAAATCTTTATTTAGTAGGTGGCATATAAGATAGACCTTGAAGAATGCATATGGTTTATCAAGACCCAGTCAGAGGGAGTTCCCTGGACTGCAATGGATAAGACTGCACGCTCCCAGTGCAGGGGGCCGGGCTCAATCCCTTGTCAGGGAACTAGAGCCCACCTGCATGCTGCAACTAAGAGTTTGCATGCCACAACTAAGGAGCTGGTGAGCCGCAACTAAGGAGCCCTGGAGCTGCAACTAAGGAGCTCACTTGCTGCAACTAAGACCCGGTGCAACTAACTAACTAAATAAATAAACATTTTTTTTTTTTAAAAAAAGGACCCCATCAGAACCTGAAAACCAATCAGATCCAAGCAATGACTTGCAAACATGCTTATAAGGTACCATGTGTGTCCAGCTTCTAGGATACTGGATTCTATGATCAAAAGAATGGTTTTCATTGGAATTGCAAGATGAGAAAAGGCAAAGTGACAAAGGCTAAAGTCGTAAAGTACCAGGTTGCAAGGCAACAATATAGGGATCAAGAAGCAAGAATTTTCTTTGTTTTGCAAGACTCTGGTACCTAAAATATGATTAATTGGTATATAAGAAAATGTAATAATCCACTTCATAGGTTTATTCAGGAAAATAATAGATATTTGAGGGTTGTTTGAGGTTGACATGCTCAGATTTTGGACTTTTCCTGTTACCCCTGCCAGAAAACAGGGTGGTATCTAGGACCCAAAGTGGTCTGTACCTAAAGATCAAGGCTAAGTGTTTTGGTCTGCTCGGGCTATGCTATAGACTGAATTCTGTCTTCCCGAAATTCATATGTTGAAGCCTTAACTCCCTGTGTGACTCTATTGGAGATAGAGTCTGTAAGGAAGTGACTAAGGTCACATGAGCTCATAAGGGGCTTCCCTGGTGGCACAGTGGTTGGGAGTCCGCCTTCCCATGCAGGGCACAGGGGTTCGAGCCCTGGTCCGAGAAGATCCCACATGCTGCAGAGCAGCTGAGCCCGTGCGCCACAACTACTGAGCCTGCACTCTAGAGCCCGCAAGCCACAACTACTGAACCCACATGCCACAACTGCTGAAGTCCACACACCTAGAGCCCGTGCTCGGCAACAAGAGAAGCCACTGCAACGAGAAGCCCAAAGAGTAGTCCCTGCTCATTGCAACTAGAGAAAGCCCGTGCGCAGCAGCGAAGACCCAATGCAGCCAAAAATAAAGAAATAAATTAAAAAAAAAAAAGAGCTCATAAGGGTAGAGCCCTAATCCAGTAGGACTTGTATCCTGATATGAAGAGGAAGAGACAACAGATCTCTCTCCCCTCCACGTGAGGTCATAGCAAGAAGATAGCCATCTGCAAGCCAGGAGGAGAGTTTTTACCAGAACCAACCCTGCTGGCACCCTGATCTTGGACTTCCAGCCTCCAGAACTGTGAGAAAGTAAATTCCTGTTGTTGAAGCCACCCAATCTATGGTATTTTGTTATGGCAGCCCAACCTGACTAACACGTGGAAACAATCAGAAGTCTTCAATTTCATGATTATCCACATGCCAAAATGACCAGACAACAGTCAAATAAGAATTCTAATATTACTGCATAAAAAATTCTTCAGATAACAGAAATAAGGCAGTTCTGAGAGATTGAGGGCCTCCTAAATGACATTTCCCTGTAATCTTCCTGCCCTCTGATAGGACCTGTACAATGCAGAAGGATGGTTCTACTGTGCCAACCCGATCAGGACCTTGGCTTGCTCTTCGATAGCAGCTCATCTATGGCACTAAATTCACACTGATCCTGGCAAACAGAGCCCTTTGTGATCTGGCGCCAGTGTTGCTCTTTTGATTCATTTCCTGCCATTTCCAACAACACCCTAATTATGAGCCTGAAGGAACTACCTCAAGTTTCCCATGTTGCCATGCTGTTTTTACAGCTTTAAGCTTTATACTCTGCCTGGGAAACTGCCTCTCCTTCCTAAACCTCATCCATTTTTAAAACAGCAACACATTCTTCAAGTTCTGGCTAAAATTTTGCCCTCATTCCTAACCCCAGAATCACTCCATGCTACATTGCATCTTGAACATTCATCCACTATACGTAATCAATTGCCGTATCTAGTGCATGTCCTTCTCTTTACTGGACTTATTTCAGAGCCTCAGTGTGTCACATGTTATTCTCTTGGTCTGGAGATCTCTCTCTCTGTCCACTCCCCTCCCCCCCACCATGCTTCTCTGTTTTGCTGGTAAAACTGCTGTTCATCAGCCAGTCCTTGGCTTAAAATAGTTTTAGAAAACCTTCCCAGCCTCTTAAGATTAACTGGTTTCTTTGTAAATACCCCTCATCATTTGCATCACACCTTGATTGCACTATATTTATTTATTTGCTATTTTCCTCACCCTGGAATAATGAATGAATAGCATCTATCTGCTAACTGTACTGTCCAGTTCAGTAGCCACTAACCACATGTGACTAACGAACGCTTGAAATATGGGTAGTCCAAGCTGAATTATGCTGTAAATGTAACATATGCACTGCATTTTGAAAATAGTGCCAGAAAGAGAGTACAGAGTATCACAATAAAATTTTTTATTTTGATTACATGTTGAAATTGTAACATCTCAAATATATTGAGATAAAGTATATTATTAGAATTAATTTCACATTTTGTGTTACTCCCTTTAACCTGGCTGCTAGAAAATTTACAGTGTTCATATATGCCACACATTATATCTCTATTAGATCGCACTAGCCTAGATCATGGTCTTCAGGAGTAGAGAAAACGTTTTATTGATCTACATATCATCATATGGCCCAACCTATGTATTGAAGGAATCAATTAATAAATGGCAAGTTATCAGTGGAAAATACCTGCATTATTTAATTACCAACAAGTAAAGAAATTTGCACAGGTTTTATGTTACTCATCCTGCAAAATGATTTTAGATCCATCATGGTAACACTCTCTTTTTTGGTATGCTTATGAAATGGAAGGAATCAGGGAAAAAGAAACCAGCTTGAAAGCCTTATGATGGTAAAGTTCTGACTTTAAAAGAAATATACATCGTGACTTTTCTTTAATATATTTTTTAAATTTTTCATTTGAATCTGTGTTTGGGGGGCAATTCTGAATGTGCCTGTCATAGGCAGATGCTTCTGTTCTCCAAGACTAGAGACATAGGAATCAGTAGGTGGTGGTGCAGATGGCAAAGAGAGGGTGGGGTGACATTTCAAACTGTGGGCGGGACTAATGCAAATTTGGCAGCCCAAATGGAATTTTTGTGGGCCTGATAATTTTTGTAAGACTCTTGCTTCCCAAGCAGTCTTCGCCCAACCCCACCCCCCAGCATATACATATATATATATATTTTGCTAATGATACCAAACTTTATACTTCTCTAACATTGGACACCACAGTAATTTCTATTATAAAGAATATTAAATATAGAGAAATAGATTTTTTTAAGCATTAATTATTGGAAACATATGCAGACAGTTTCAACAGAAAGTGCAAATTATTTCATCTGATTTTTTTAGCCATTGTCATTGGACTTAAAAGAGCCATAGAATGCAAATGGTTTGAGACAAGTCGGCCTTCACACCAAGCTTAGCTGGCATGACTCAATACTATTTCCAAAAAGTCATGGCAGAGGAATTTCATCTCTGTATCCTTGATCCCTAACCTTTCTATAGAGAATGCCCTTCAGCTTGTCAACATCCTCATATAGCAATGTTATGTTTCCAGCTGTCTAACCATATAACCCTCTGTGTTACATCCTTTTTTTCTCTTTTATGTGCTTGATCACAGGAGGGCCAATTATGTTACTGAAAAATTTTTACAAACTATTATTTCCAATATTCTCATCTACCAAAGTTGTAAGAATATTAGAAGTTTCAAAGATGAAACTGCTAACTATGATAAGACAATACATGTCTTTAGGCCTAGCAAAATACTGTAGATTCTTAGGCTCTGAATTCCAGGTAAATTTCATTTTAAGTTCTTGCTGTAGCAGGAAAAAAAAATACTATCAAGTGTAAGTGAGGCTCTGGAATAGCCCATGTTCTTATATATTGTTAGTTAGGATGTGAAGCATGATAGCTATTGTGAAAAATAAATTGGCATTATCTAGTAAAGTTGTGCATGGCCAACTACTCAACAATTCATTCTTAGGATTGTATGCTAAAGAAATTCTCAAATATGTGAGCCAAGAAACAGGTGCAAAAATGTTCACAGAAACACTGTTGGTGAGAATAAAGAATTAGGAACTACGTAAGGATCTCTCAGCAATAAAATGGTTCAAAGAATTGTGGTAAATTTATACAATGGAATGTTAACCAGCAACAACAATGAATGGTCTTTAGCTAAACTCAGCATGAATCTACCTTGGAGTCATGAGATTAAGCAGGGAAATAAGATATGGAAGAGTATATACAGTAAAATCCCATTTATATAAAATTTTAAAACATGTACCATAAAACAGTACACTGATTGATTGGAAATACAGACATAGGAGATAAAAATACTTAGAGATTAGGAATTCCCTGGTGGTCCAGCGGATAGGTCTAGGCGCTTTCACTACCGAGGCCTGGGTTTGATCCTGGTTGGGGAACTAAGATCCCACAAGCCATGGTGCAGCCAAATTAAAAAAAATAATAATAATAAGCAAAAAAATACTTAGGGATAAAGTTATGGCAAAGAAAAAGTTCGATATTAGTGAATTCATGGTAAATGAGAAGGGTTGATGGAACCAGGGCGGGGCAAGCAGGGGCTTTCAAGGTGTCCTGGTAATGCTCTATTTCCTAACCTGAGTGGTAGGTATGGAAGTGTTCAGTTTATGATTATTCATTTCAGTTTACAATCTGTAAGAAATATTTTATTATTTTGTGCATGTCAAATATTAAATGTAAAATAATTTAAAACATGGAGTTATAAAGGAAGGGAAGGAAGTGAGGAAGAAAGGGAATGCGGGAGAGAGGAAGGAAAAAGCATGGAAAAATAAAGATGGAAAATAATGACTAAGAAAGAGGAGTAAAATAGTTAAGCAGTCTGAGAAAATAGAAATCCCAAAGGGAAAGTTGGAAAGAACAGAGAAATGCTGGTCATGTGACATGTTAACAATAACGTTAAAATGATGATGATGTAGTATTTAATGTTTATGGAGTATTTTCCAGACAGTGTTCTCAGTTTATATACATTAACTCATTTAACCACTTCAATAACTCCATGGGATATAGGTCCTACTACTATTTCTATTTTTCACATTAGTAGACTAAGCAAATAAAATCTCAGTAAACTTGAAAAGGTTTCACACTGGTAAGTGGCAGAATGGGGATATTAATCTCATTCCAGATGGGTTTGTTCCTTCTGTTTTTGTTATTTTAATTGAGATATAATTGACATTTAACATATCAGTTTCAGGTATACAACATAATGATCCAATGATCATCACAATAAGTCTAGTTAACATCCACCCACCATATAAACAGTTATACATTTCTTAACACCATAAAGTCTCCTAGAATCATGGTCCCCAGATGAGTGATTGATTTTTCTTAGTCAATCTGGCAAAGCTTCCATGAACCTCCCTCAGTCTGGCCTAGACTATAACTAGGTAATTTATGGGGATTTTGTTTGATCTCATGGAGATTAGGCAGACTGTGTCAGGGGCTATAAGATTAAAAGTCTGTCCAAGCCTCTACGTTCACCTTTTAAGAAATTCAACAGTTTCCTGACTCTTCTCAAGATTAGTCATCTTTCTTAAGATACTGAGTTTGGAATCTGTAGCAAAGGTATTAGGTCACTTTTATTAAAGGCATTCTTATGCATCACTGTATCTGTCTCTACTTCAAGTCCCTCTTCCCAAACAATGTCTTATGCGATGTATAGGATTTTCCATGCGTCACATAATCTTTCATTAAAGATTAAAATTGGATAATAACTGTTTCCCATAATTTCAGCTCAGTCTTAACTGAAAACTGACTAAGGGTGGTGCCACATTTAGAGGTTTATACACAAACAGTCACAAACTGTTAGAAACAAAGAAAAATGATTAGATTCTATATATATTTTTTAAATGTCACTGTATGTTGTAGTTGTCTCTTGTTTTATTTCTTCTATCATTGTGATGACCTTATTCTGTGGAATTATGTATGCTTATTAATATTTTACCATTCTTGTTAGCAGACATCATCATAAAACAAAATTATATGTGACTCACCAAGTTGGGCAAAAAACGATCATAATAATCAGTGAAACGGAGTCACCTTCTCTTTATTACCCTACCCTGTGGTCCTGCAACCTGAGACAGCAATGATGGTACCTTTACCAGCCTAACTTTCTGTAGAACCCAAATTCCTCCTTCACCTCAGTCTTTCCTGAAAACTGTGAACAAGGTTGTGAAGTTCTAAAGGGCAGGATAGAGTAAAAATACTACACAGGCTTTAAAGTCCATGACCTCTGTTTATTTCCAGTGCTGCTATTTGGCAGTGTGCCCTGTTTCCCTCAACAAATCATTTAAATTTAGCCTCAATTTTCTCACCTGTATAAGGGATATAAGACCTCCTTCACATGGTGGTTGTGAAAATTCAGTGAGATGATATATATATAAAACATATAACACAGTGTCTGACATGAATAAGTGCTTAACACTTGTTATTTTCCCTAACTTCCATTAATCCAATTAGATTTTTTTATCTGCATTGTGACTATATGTAGCCTCAACATCTTTAAAATTATATAGATAAAAACAAAATAATGGACAAAGTATCTTTTCAGGATCTATGAGCAGTATCCCATTGCTAGATCCTCACCTTGGTAGCCTTTAATTCCCCACAGACTTGATCACTGATCATTGGACCCTGTCCAGTCATTTCAGTCTTGACAGTATCCCAACAGCCACTGGTTAGAGGCATCTTTACAAGATCTCACTCACCACATGGAGACCTTGATGGTAGTTGTTCTCTTAACTTGTGCATAGTCATTCCAAATGTGCCTCCATCTTTAATATTTTTTGCTCCTAATTCTGGTAACCAGATTCCTATCTCCACTATTTATGCTTTCTGCCCAATCCATTCTCTTCAAAACTGCAAAGGTAAACTTTTAATGGTGCATATTTGATCATGCAGTTCCCAAATTCAGTCCTTCAATGGCTTCAATGACTTTTTATTACCCTAAGATAAAATCTAAAATCCTTCAAGATTCTCTGTAACTTTACCTGTTTCTTCCTTTTGCAGTCGCATATTGAATCACTCCTCCTTTATTTATTTAGTTATTTTAACTGAAGTTCAAGTTTGACTTTTAAATTTTTTCCCTCAAATGTGGCAAACTCTTCCTGCCTCTGTTTCATTAAACTGTTTTCAAAAATTTCTCATTGTTTTTGATTTTCAGCAGTTTGTTATGTGCCTAAATGTGATTTCCTTTTTATGTATACGGATTGAGTTTCACAGTCCTTCCAAAATCTCTGAGCTGATATCTTTCCTCAGTTAAAAAAATTCTCAACCATTCTCTCTGCTTCTGCTCCATTCTCTCTCCTTTCCTTGTGAGACTCCAATTACATGTATGTTAGGCCCTTTTCACTCTGTCTTGCAGGTCTGTACATACTTTTCTTTTCCTTTCTTTTCTTTTTTATCTGGATAGTTTCCATAAATCTGTGTTCCAGTTCCCTAGTTTTGTCTTTTGCATGTCCAACATGCTGTTAAATGCAGCTATTTTTCAGTTCTAAAATTTCCATTTGATTTTTTTTTTTTTTTAGTTTTTGATTTTCTGGCAGAAATTTTCAGAATTTTATTTATTTCTGCATGTTTTTCTCTCTTTTCTTGAATACGTTAATCATAATTATTTGAATGTCCTTGTCTGCTATCTCCACTATTTAGATCACTGTAAATCTATTTTCTTAAGTTTTCTAAATGTTTAATCACGTGGTTTGATCTTTTAGCATCTCTAGAATGTCTGACTAAATGCTGGACATTAAGCATTTAAAAAAAATAGAGATTCCAAATTATGTTATCCTCTCCTTTCTTCTTCTAAGAAAATATAGAGACTGATCTCCTTAATATAATCACCAACTTCTGGGTTGTGATTTTGATGATATTTTGTCTGCTTCTGCATTTCTCCTACTCCTAGGGCATACTCCTCTAGGGCTTTAAAATGAATGAGCTCCTTTCCTGGAAGTCTAGAACTCTAATTCTTGTCCCCTAGGCACAATGAAACTATTGAAAACTCTTATGTTTTTCAGAAGCTTTCTTCTTAGCTAGTTAAACTGGCCATGCGTCAGACATAATTCTCCAAACCTCTCTTCTCATCAAGAACTTGGATCTTGGCCCTGCAGATCTTTTTTTTTCTTTCAGCCTTATAAGACTGCTGAGATCTCTCGTCATTTCCCTGTCCTCCAGCAGTGAGTGATCTTCTGCCCAAGAAAAGCCCATATTCTCAGGCATTTGCTGAGGAATATTAGCTTCCCTCTCCACAGTTCCCACTTCTCCAGACTTCTGGCATCTTTACCATGGTTGATTTTGAGGATCTTTTGTGCTTTCTAAATGTTTTATGTGACTTTTCTAGTTGTTCTTGAAAGAGACTTTGGTTTGCTACCAGCTACCTCATTCTATCAGAATGGAAACATGCCTCCATGTCTTCACACAGTTTTCCTCTCCCTGGGGTGTCTCAGCCCCACTCTTTACCTTCCTAACCATCATTCCTCTTCTATCTTTCTTTCTCTGAGAACTGACTTACTAATTCATCAACCGGTGTTAAGTCTTACTGTTGAACTCTCTTATAGTACTTTAGGCTTTTCATCTATAGCACTTCTCAGCTTTTGTAATTATATGTGTGATTTATTTAATGCTTTTCCTTGACAAAATTGTAAGGTCCAAAAGGGCAGGGATCATTGTACTTCTTCTTCTTCTTTTTTTTTTTTTAATGAGTTTTTTTCCCCAGAGCCTATTACAGTCCCTGTGTTTTCCTGACCTTTATCTCGGTACCTATTCAAATATTCATTCTCCAAAGAATCAACATTCTTATGCTTGCTACTCCTCCTCCCAGGATGTAGCATAATATCTCTAAAGCAGTGGTTTTCCATCCTGGCTAGGGACATCGTCCTAGTTAGCAAAACCTTTATATATAAGAAAAATTTAAAAATACTCTGTTTCGAGTATGATGAATATGTATTAGTAGCAAAAACAGCTCACTGTCTAACAAAATGTGTAGCCCTCCTTCCATAGTATAAAACTATACCATAGCCCATGCTATGAGAAAAGACTACATATTCCCAGCATCTTTGCACCTAGACAGGACCGTGTAATTAGTTCTTTCCATTGAAATGTGAGCAGAAATTCTGTGAGTTATTCTTATATCAAATGTTTTAAAAAGAAAGGCTGCCTTCTCCTCTCTATTTCCTGCAGGTGACTGTGAGTTTCAGGGAGGTTGGGGACACAACCTGATAACATCTAGGTGAATCCCCACGTTGTGCTGTAAACAGAGTGAGGAAAAAAATGCCCATTTTGGTGGGCCACTGAAACATATGGGGTTATTGGTAAAACAGTTAACATTCTCAAACTAATGCAGTGGTTGATTCCTTGAACTGGGGTGATACCAGAACAAAAACCTAAAATATGCAGCATTGATTCAACGGTCAGGAGGTGGTCAGCAAAGAAACTGATCTAACAGGCTAGTAAAAGAGACCCATGTTACACTGATTTCATCAGTGTCACCAGCAGAACTTAGTAAGGAAATTACATAACTACCAGACCTATAGTTCTTTCTAAAAAGGAGATAGAAAAAAAAAAAACCCATAATGAAGATAATGGATGTTTCTTGTGTGACTTAAAGGAATTTTACAAGAAGTGCTCATGAAAGAACAGAATGAAAAGTTCAGCCCTATGGCAAAGATTAAGAGTATTTCAATCCAAAGAAGTTTATAATCTCACATCGTCCTAATGCAACGATATTAAGGGGAGAGAGTGAGAAATACAGAGATAGGTAGAGGGAAGGAGGAAAAGAAAAGAACTAAAGCTGACGAGGTGGATGTCTAAGAAAGAACTTTTGAGTATGGTAATTGTAACTTGGTACTGATGGAATTAGATCAGAAGCCTCTATATTTTTAGATAATTTTATTGTTAATAACAAAACAAAACATGAGCCTGGCCTAAAAAAAAAAATTTTTTTTTTCTAAAGTCTCTGTTCCCCCCTAATTTATAATAACAGGAATTGTGATCTAATATCTATTGCTGCTATTATAAATTACCACAAATATAGTGGCTTAAAACAACACAAATTTATCATCTTACAGTTCTGCAGGCCAGAAATCCAAAATGAGTCTCACTAGACTAACTAAAATCAAAATGTTGGCAGGCCTGCACTACTTCTTCTAGGAGACAATCTGCTTTTTGCCTTTTCCAGCATTTAGAGACCATTGCATTCCTTAGCTGAAGTTCTTCTTCCATTTTAAAAGCCAGCAATAGATGGTCAAATCTTTCTCACTCAGCATTATTCTGACATTGGCTCTCCTGCCTGTGGCAGAGACAGCTAACATTCACCAAAATTTGTGCTCCAGCTTCCATGGTATTTATGGGAAGTTACTGCTCTGAAAGGGACCTCATCTGTCAACTTCCACTTGCATCCAGGCAGGACCATTTGACTAGTTACCACAAGGGAATGAGAGAAGAAGCTATTAAGAAGTGGAGATTCCTTGCCCTGTCTCCCTTTCTTCTTTTGTTCGGATGCAAAGGACTCCAGGGCCCTAGGAAACAGAGGAGCTATGAGAAGGAAAGAACCTGTTTCTTTTAATTACCACTTGGAGCAACCTGCCTGGTGACAAGCGAGCCTGCATTGGATTACCAAATGAGCAAAAACAAAACCAAAACAAAAAACCTTCTATGTTAAGTCCTTAAATGCAAAGTTTTATTTCTCACATAAATCAATGTTAACCTAGTATCGAAACTACCAATATAACCAGTAAAAATAAAACAAACAAAAACAGCTTAATCTTATAAGACAAAAAATTAATTTTAGAGTTGGTTCATTTTTCCACCATTGAAACACCAAAATTTATGAAAACCGCAGCATGATTGTGCAGATAATTAGTTCTGCGACTATTTTAGTCAGTATTAAATTTATAATTCTTTAGGTACAAAAATGCGTATTCTGTTGAATATTCCTTTAAAAGTAAGAATAAGATGAAACACATTGGTATAATCTAGCATGATGCTCAATTTTTATTTTTAAGGGTCTTGGTTATTTTAAGGTATGTGTGAATATAATCTTGTCCCATCGACTCCAAGGTTAGAAAAAATTTTGTATTAAAGAGAAACATATGTATATATATATGACTATTAACAGCAGTATTATTATTGTATATAAAAGAAGTATAAATAGAACCAAATTTTATAGGTGGTAACACTTGGAAATGAGTATATCATAATAATAATTAACCTATTTAGTTTTTTTTTTTTTTTTTTTTTTTGGCGGTACGCGGGCCTCTCACTGTTGTGGTGTCTCCCGTTGCGGAGCACAGGCTCCGGATGCGCAGGCCCAGCGGCCATGGCTCACGGGCCCAGTAGCTCCGCGGCACGTGGTACCCTCCCGGACCAGGGCACGAACCTGCGTCCCCTGCATTGGCAGGCGAACTCTCAACCACTGCGCCACCAGGAAAGCCCTAGTTTTTTTTTTTTTAAACCCAAGATTTTATTTATTTTTTTAAAATTAATTTATTTATTTTCGGCTGAGTTGGGTCTTTGTTGCTGCACGTAGGCTCTCTCTAGCTGCCATGAGCGGGGCTACTCTTCGTTGCAGTGCGCAGGCTTCTTATTGCGGTGGCTTCTCTTGCTGTGGGGCACAGGCGAGCGGGCTTCAGTAGTTGTGGCACGTGGGCTCAGTAGTCGTGGCTCACAGGCTCTAGAGCGCAGGCTCAGTAGTTGTGGCGCACGGGCCTAGTTGCTCCGCGGCACGTGGGATCTTCCCGGACCAGGGCTCGAACCCATGTGTCCTGCATTGGCAGGCAGATTCTTAACCACTGCACCACCAGGGAAGCCCGAACCTATTTAGTTTTATATATTATTGTTAAAGTTGCCCTAACATTTCAGGAGTTTAATTTTTTTTTTTATGGTATCAAGGTATTTAATGATGTCACTTATGCTTTAAACCCAAGAATTAGCTTGCTGAGTCACATAACATACACTAAATGTAATAGTGAATTACCAAATAGTTACAATTACAATGCAGTATTTCTTATCAATTAAAACATTACATAGGTATTTTTTGGCTTTGCAAATGGTTGTCAAAAGTCACTGTGCTCACAAAATTCTAAATTAAACTTCCAAATCTTACGGTAACCCAGTCCATGTATTTACCAGTGTCAATCTCTACACTAGTGTGCCTATCTGTTTATTCATATTGACAAAATACAAATAAAGAACAAGCATCTATCTCCAGATGATACACATTTCTTTGGTAAACCTGGGGAACTGAAGAAAAAGTAAGACTGGATTACATTTCACATTTCTGTACTTTCTCTACTGAATTCTTTTGGTTTTCATAACCCTATTTTCTTTGTAGCATCTAGATTTCTTTTCTGCCCAAGGCACTTAAGGCCAGTTCCTATCCAATAAGGAATTTTGTTTATTTTTTGCTTTTGTTCTCTGAAAGGATTCTGTGACCTATGTGAGGCTCTAAGTCTTATTAAAAAGAGTGAAAGTGAATGAAATTGTCCTTCAATGTCACACAAAGTAGTTTTGAGAAACAGCTAAGACTATGTTTAAAGTACTCTTCGTTAATAATGCTTTCTTGTAGATTATGGTTCTTGCTAATTTATTTTCACGGTAAATTAAGTAAAATATCTTAATCATTTTATTTCAGAATGAAATACTTGGAATGAATCCAGTCCGTACTGACTTTTCTTACCAAAACCAAAGTAACTTCTAATAGAGCCTGGAAATCTCCTTTCAAGGTGATAGCTAGTTCATCTGATAAACTAATTTTTGATAACGACAAAGGGATATTTATGTCTCAGTGGGAGAGGTGTTTCCACCCTAATGGCTCATGCATTTGAATGTATTTCTTAACTAACCTAATGTAATAAATTTGATAGTGGAGTTTGCAGCTAAGTAGGAGAGGGATGTGGCCTTGAGAGGTACATGTTTCAGGAAGAATAAGGTCTTTGATACATTCGAACTCTTATAATGAAGAGTGGACTTCCAACTTGGCCTCACATGTTGCTAGAAGTATTTTAGGGGCATGCCGGTATCAGTGAATTTGAAACATGAAAGGTGGCAGGAGATCTGACAAGCAGTTTAACTCAGGAATTGGTATTAAGGGTATCACCTGACAGTAAAGCTCACTCACTGAATCACCTCTCTCACCCGGTACCAAGATAATCTACCAGTGCTGGCAGCTTTGCTCTAAGTTAGTTTAGCGACTTACAAAATTTGTATTCAGTGTGTCATTTACTCTACTTTTCCCTAGCTCACCTCACATCATCTCCCACTTACAAACATTTAATTTATGAATAAGCAGCAGAATTCCCCTGACCAGCAGGATCATTATCACTTGTGAATTTTTTAGACATGCAAATTCTCAGGCTCCATCCAGGCCTATGGAATCAGAAATTCAGGGCTTGGGACCAGTAATCTGTGTTTTAACAGGTCTTCCAGGTGTTTATGTTACCTGGTCAAATTTGAGAACCACTGATATGTATGAATGAATGGTAAGGTAGCTTCAGAGTTACAGCTATAGCTTTCTCCTGTCATTAGGATTTTCTACCCTCAACACCTCTGTCCAGCCTCTATCTCAGTTTCCTGGTGCTGAATATGTCCTTTGAAACTGCTTAGGAGGGATAAATCCTCATCTCTACAAATTCACCCCTCCCAGGAATTGATCTTGGCTCTTAGGAGGATAATTAAAACAAATTTCAGCTATGCTGGATTTACTTTAAACAGACAGAATACCAAATTTTGCTTAATTTTTCTTGCAAGTAATGCTTTTGGCTTGTTTACCTTCTGTCTTGTTTCTTTCATGATATAGTTGGAGAGTGCCTTCCACAGCCCAGATACTTGACTAAAGGCAGTATTGTCTACAAAATTTGCAACGTAGTAAATTGTACCATATATATCTATGGTATATATCTGAACTATAATCGAGGTAGAGTTGATATGCCATTCACCCGTGTAAAATATACGATTCAATGGTTTTTAATGTATTTACAAAGTCAGCAACCATCATCACCACAATCAATCTTAGAATATTTCCTCACCCCAAAAAGAAACCTGATGCCAATTAGCAGTCACTCCCCATTTCCCCCAACAGCCCACCATAGTCCTAAGAAACACTAATGTACTTTCTGTCCCTGTGGATTTGCCTATTTTGGACATGTCATATACATAGAATTACATAATATGTAGTCTTTTGTGACCGGCTTCTTTCACTTAACATATTTTCAAGGTTCATCCATGTTTAGTATGATCAGTACTTCAGTAATTTTTATTGCCAAATAATATTTCATTGAATGGATATACCATATTTTATTTATCTATTAGTTGATAGACAGTTGGCTTGTTTCTACTTTTTGGCTATTGTAAATATTGCTGCTATGAACATGTTTTTGTGTACACCTAAGTTTTCATCTCTGTTGGGTAAATACCTGGGAGTGGAATTGCTGGGTCATATGGTAACTCTGCTTCACCTTTTCCAAAGCAGCTGCCTTATTTACATTCCCACCTGTGGTGTAATTTACAAGGGTGTTTGACCTGGTATTCTGGATGTAAATTTCAAGTTCTGAAACTTTTTTTTTAGTAACAAAGGATATCATGCATCCTAAGACTAGAAAATAAGTGGGTGTCTCATCTAAACATTTACATATAACATACAAACACACACATTTCAACCAACTTCTGGGTGGTGAGTAGAAACATATAAATTTATGATTTATATATGATAAACACATGATTTATCATGATTCCTATCAGAATATTTAGCTCTTAGCAAGTTCTAATGACAAATGAATAGATTACTGGCTGAAAGAATAAATACGTGAACAAATTAATAAAGACTCGGCTAAATTTCTAGTTTGCATCAAACAATTTGGTGAGTTTTTAGAGTTCTGTTATGTACACCTGCATATATGCAACATGTTTGAAAGAGAAGATGTGTCTTTTTTTCTTAATGGAGTATAATAAATTACTCTTAATGCTATTAATGAGATTAAGTGATGACCATAAGTCCACATTCATCAATTGGTACTTCCAAGGTTATTTATTTAAATGTTATTTGAAGTCTGTTAGACTTTATGACTAGAAATGGTAATTCTATACACAGCATTTGAAGCTAAGTAGAAACCTGAATGCATACTCAGGTTGCCAACTAAAATCTACATGTTCTCTCTATGAGAAAATGCAGCCTTATAAACATAGGCTGATATAAAAACAATTGTTTCGAACATATGTTTATAATTTGGGGATTAACTGTATTTTTGGATTACTATTACTATTATGGTGTTCAGAAAGTGTTTTTACTTAAGTTTTTAAAAACACTTCTAAGACAATGTGCTCAATTCAGTTTGTTGTCTTAATATTTCACTGAGAAATAAAATGACAAATACTCCACATATGCTACATTTGAGGATCTAACAGAGGTTATCAAAATAAAATGCATTTAGTTATGGATTTTATTGATCTAATTTTTCTGGTACTTTCATATTCAGTTTTTAAAGCTTCTTATATACTTGATCAAGATGAGAATATTTCATCTCTATAAAATGTTTCTGTCTTTCTCATCTCCATTGAAAGGCTCAAAAATCAGAACTATGAAGGTGTCCTACTGAGACATTGCTGTATATGGAAGAACAGTACATGAAGCAATAAACAGCTCTAGCCAGTGTTTAAATGTTGAAGCAGAGTTGATGCATCTCATGAATGCAAATGCCATTTTTAGCCTCATATCCTTCAGTATCATAAATACTATTCTCGTTGTAAAGATGGCAACACAAAATAAACTCCAGAGCATACACTTAAATGATACAAATGAAGAAGTAAGTGCATATGACAATCTGAATTATAATTTTTTTTTATTTTATGCGGTACGCTGGCCTCTTGCTGTTGTGGCCTTTCCCGTTGCGGAGCACAGGCTCCGGATGCGCAGGCCCAGTGGCCATGGCTCACGGGCCCAGCCGCTCCGCGGCATGTTGGATCTTCCCGGACCAGGGCACGAACCCATATCCCTTGCATCGGCAGGCGGACTCTCAACCACTGCGCCACCAGGGAAGCCCCTGAATTATAATTTTTATATGTTTTTATATGAATCTATCAGAGTGAGCTCCAAATGATTATTTTTTTCATATAACTTTAAATATAAAAATTTATAGTGATTAGTTGCTTGAGGTGGATTATGTGGAGAATATAGGCTAAGGTTTTATGTTTGGAAATACCCTAGTCATCAGTAATTTGTATAATTTAAGTATCAGGGTCATTAAAATTTGTTTAACATTAATGTTAAGTTGAATTAATATTTGTTACGTCTGCATAGCTAATACTTGCAGGTCTCATCAAGTACTCTCCTAGTTTCAATATGTAATGATTGATTTTTTAAAATAGAAACGGTAGTGAAAATCTTTCTATAATACTAAAAGGCATTGGAACATACCCTTTAAATGGGTGAATTATATGATTTGTGAATTGTATATCAATAAAGCTGTTAAAAATAACAAATTGGGGAAAAAAAAACCCTATCATATATTTCCAGCATCTGTTTTTTCCCAGTCAAATTTGCCTACCTAAATTGAGCCTTGAAAATGGTTTTGTTCTGAGACAATTTTTTCTTTATTACATGCTTTTTTTTCTAATTCAATAGTCTCTATTGATCATTAGTATACTAATATGTACATTTTAAGGCATGCACACATACAAATTGCAGAATGAGAAAAATAACGGTACTTCCTTAGAGCATGTGTGTACCATACAAATCATTAAGTGTATACTACCTGCCAGTCAATTGTTCTTACATGTAATTGTTTAGTTTTCTTTAAAATGACTTGTTATAACTAGAGTTTTTTTCAACTCTTAAGTCCATAGAGATGGAGAAGTTTTTCCACCTTGCATGGCTAAGTGTTTTACCTGTTGTCTTGTAGCATCCGTGACTTTGGGTGTGACTAAGGATGCATGAAGGAACTATGCTGTATCCTTTAATCCTCACAGGATTACTCCAATACTTAAAAATTGAAAAGCGAGGCTCAGAAAAGCAAAGATATTTGGCCTACATCTCTGAACTACGATATTTGGTTTTGTAGTTAGGTAGGTCTGTGCCATTTCTAGTACACCACTGCATGTGATCATACTTTTGTGTAGTTACGGAGGAGTTTCTAATGATTTTAAGAGTCAGCCAAACATCTGGGGTCAAGAATTTGAGTATTTGATGGAGGTCATAGAGGTTGATGAGTTGAAGTTTTCTAATTAAGAACAAATTAATGTAAGACCTGGGATGAAACCTTGGACATTCGACACTTAGGCTTCCTGAATATTATCTAAATGTGAACAGTTTTTAGGGTGAGAACAAAGGCATTGAAGCAGTTAAGTCACTGTTGACCTTTCCTCCTAATCTCATTTACACATTCTTATTGTTCATGAATTTTTCTGGGGGGGAAAAAAAGGGTATTGGGAGAAAGAAGTGGTTCTGGAAGTTGAATATGGAAAGAATGTAGGCTCATTAACGTTCCAAAGTGATTTACTATAAAAGTATTTGTTACGTACAAATCAATGTTCCATGTGAAATGGAACAGAGTTCATATAAAAATCCTACATGTCAAGTGATGATATTTTCTGTCCCTATCAAATGCATAGGGAATTTGTAAACATATACAGTAGTTGTACCTTGTATAATGCTTTAATATCATTTACATTTTTTATTTAAAAAAGTGGTTAAACATTAGCATCACATAACCTGGCTAGAGAAAGAATCTTGAAAAATGATTCATGTTTTCTGTAAATAGGGAGGTATTGAAGATTATGTATCATATTTGTTTAGCAATAAAATTTTAGGTAATTAAATACTGAAATCAGTGACCTGCCCGACTCTTTTGCCTCACATATGCTACTAGTTTCATTCCCAGTTTTGGCCTTCATGTTTCTGGCTCTGTTCTACCTCTTTCTCATTTGTATTGTGTTCATCTGTGTTACAGGAACAAACTCATTCTTTGCTTCGCATTGTTCTTCCTTCATGTTTCCATTTTCTTTTTTATGGATAATTTCTCTTTGCATTCCCTGATTTTTTCACTTCCTTTTCTCCTTATTACTTTAAAGAAAGAAAGAAAAAAAAGAGTCCCTCTTGTGGTATTGTTTTAAAGACAGTCAACTATTGTATGTGAGGGAAGAAAAAGATAAAAAGAAGGGGTGGAGAAGGGGTGGAGTGGGGCTGGTTGGTTGACTTGGGGAAGAAAAGAGGAAAGAACAGAACTGGGCTCTGTTCCTGGACACTGATGAATCATGGACATGTGTTAAGACTTGAATTGAAGTTTTGTCACCGAGTTGTAACTAAGTTTATGATGACAGTTCATCTTTGATAAGTATTTTGTTGTTGTTGAAAGGGAAAAGTGTTACACACTTTGAGGAAAAAAGAAGTTTAAAGGAAATGTATAGTCAGTCCAATATATAGGAAATCCAAAAGTACTCTCATAATGTTCTGAGAAACATCAGGTCTTGCATAGAAAGAATTTTCAGGTACTAACAGAGAAAGAGACAGAGATGTGTGAATATACACAGTCCTCCCAACAAAAAACATGCTTCTTCTTATTACAAACAATGACTACTAACCACTTGAGTGATGTAATTAAATAAATTATATCATTATCAATGGCAACTAGATTATGAAATGTTACTAGAATATTATAAAGACAAAGATCTTCATTTTGAAGTTATTCATTTGATATTTTAAAGTTATGCATTTGGTTTAAACTTAGGCAAATTAATCTGCAAGTATCCTGACAAGTATAAATTCTATCCACAAGATGAATGACATCTTGGCAAAAGACAGATTGATCTCTATGTAGCAGAAAGACTGGCAGTAACATCCAGGTAATAAATAGGCTCAGCTTGAAACTCAGGATTCAGTTCACCGTTTTACTTTGGACTATCGTCACCTAGGTTGGCAAATTTATGAAATCAATTCTTTTCTTCTAGGTAGCTTGGACATTAAGAGCATCATATTCGTAACGAACAAGTTACCTTATAGTAAAGTTTAAGGACTTTGAATAAGAAAGAGAAAAATCAATTTATATAAATTGAAATTGTACACAATGCAAGCTATCTTTAGTATTGTTCAAATCTCTGTTCTTAGTTTTAAAGGTATAAAATGTTGAAATATTACTGATTCAATTATGAAAAAAACAATAGAATATTTGATAGCATATGACAATATCCTTCAGCCAATTAGGCATTACAGTATTTCTTCCCCAAATTATCAGGAACCCTTAGAAATTATATCCCACCACCTTATATATCTTGAAGAAAATACTGTTATTATATAAAAATGTTTGCTCTATTGATTTTCCAGTGTTTCCAGATACAAAAATTAGAAGTTTTTATCTCCCATTTGTTATAGATGAGTAAAAAAGAGATTGTATCATTGTCATCTATTAGTGGAATATGGGATTTTAACTCTAAGTTTACTGACCAGATCGTTATGTCTTCTTTGTAATAACAGTAGGCATTTTAATCACCTAAGTCTAAAATATGTGGCTTCAAAATCAAATGATTGCTCTTTCATTTTCTCTCCCATGCTCATTACTGCAGAAGGAGAAATTCCTAGGAACACCCTTTTGTGGTGCTTCAGTGGACACTCATCTAATTAATTAATTATATGTATCTGTACCGAAGGTGAATTTAATTCCTAACATATCCAAATGCTTATAGAAATATGCTAGGTTATAATGGTGTTTTATTGTGTGTAAAGCATATTAAAAACCTAGTCTCAGGAGAATCATATCAAAAAATGATCTTTTCCTTTCTCTCTCATAGATATCTGCATCCATGAAATTAAAAAAAAAACAAAAAACAACTGAAAAGAGTGCCAACAGTTATTAGTTTTTGTTATTTCAAATGTTGCTGTCTGTCTCTTATTAACTACTTCCAATTGCATTTTTGTTGCTAGTGAATACTTAAATAACTGAATTCTCCACTTCCCTGTGTCAGTGTAGGCCTAAGGAAATGAATTCCATATACTTTGTTCTATAACTTACAATTCAAACAGCAACAACAAAACTCCACATCTATTTATGGAGAAGGATCTTACTATGAAATCTAGATTTTAGAGTCTAATAGAGTTTTTTTGTTTGTTTTTAATGGAAAGTCATACTGTAGGTGCTGATTTTTTCTGAGATATGCTTGAGTTTAATGGCTGAGGGAGGAGAGGAAGAGCAAAAATAAAAGAAAAATGAATGAAACATACTATGATTAGCAGAGATTGAAAAATAGAATAGCATAAAAACTACTGCTTGTTGCAGATATGGTATTTTAAACATAAGAGCTAATTTCTCTACATACTTAAGTTAGCATAAGTTTGCCAATACGAGACTCTGAAGGGCAAATGATAAACTTCCAATAAATACTTTTTCGTGTTACTTTGTGTCCATTTAGAAAAGGCATTTCTTTCCTCAAAAGCTTAATGCGGTATCTGTCAATAGCTGTATTATTCAGGCCAAGCAAAAATGTCTTCTAAATATTTGTCTTGTTTTTAGGAAATATTTGACCATATTTGTTATCTAAGATAGTGTCTTTTCTGTGTTGTTTTCTATCATGGCCTCAACGTGCTGATTTAGTATAAAAGTACTGAATGTGAATGCTGACTTAAAAACCACTACACACTTTCTTAACAATTCTCCTGGGAAGTGAAGCTTCTGAGTTGCTTTCTTTCGTATTCCCACGTCCTGAAAATATTCCCCAAGGACACAGATAACTGAAGCTTTCTGTCCATTTGTCTTTAACTTTGACCTTCTTCGGCACACATCTGTGTGTGTGCAGAAGCATGATAGGGCCTCAAATCACAAGTATTTCTGATTGTGGCTCTTCAGTATACATTTGTCTCAGAGACAGGTCATTTATTCTATTTGCATATAAAAAAATAAGGTTTGTTGTCACAGTTGTTCCCTTACTTTTCTTAAGATATGCTAAAAAGCTAGAAAATTCATCATTTCCTTTAAAACTTTTCTAGCCAAGGAGAATTATTTTCCATTCTAGTGTCTGTGTCTGTGTTTGTACATGAGAGGGGAAAAAAAAAAAAAAAAAAAGGAAAAAGAAAGAGAGGCCATTTTTAGAGTTTCTTTGTCCTATTCTTTAATCCAAAATATTGAAGAAATTAATCTGATGTACTGAAAAATAAATAATAAAAAGCATGCTTATACATACATACAAAAATGTATGTATTCTTATACATACATACCTACAGAAAAATACAACAGAAATATAATAGAATTTTATGCTACCAATATACATAGTATAACCCAAAACAAAAAGGGAGTAATAGGGAACATTTTGTGGCTATTATGTTCATATTTTTCTTAGTTCATTTTTAATTAATAAAAATGAAATGTATATGAACAAATTAAATATTTACATATAATAGAAATTGATAGTCAGACAAAAGTTACACATCATAAATATGTCATAAGTAAAAGTCAGTCCTCTGCATGAGATCTTTAAATTTTGTTAAAGAAATGATTAAATACAAACATCTGTAACTCTTAACTAATCTTTATCAGAATATTTCCTCTTAAATGAATAGTAGATACTGATTTTTCACTTCTTGCTCACAGCCCATAATTCCAGCTTTGTCATCAATCTTTATGATTTATAAACATTTTATCTTGAATGGCAAATTTTGGTGACTTAATAAAATTTTATTAAAATTAATGGGATAGGATCTGATTTTCATGGAATTTTCCAAAATAACTGAACAGAAACAGTGCATTATGGAAGGCTATGGTTAATCCAGTAGACACATAATGCTATGTTGTGAAAATGGTCTTGGTTTACCTTTCATACACTAGAAACAAAGCCACATTTTGAATATCCTCATTAAAAAAAGCTTTAGGTTGATAAAAAGCAATTAAAGGCAAACTTCAAAACAGAGCATTAAGCAATGATTTAGGCTTAGCTGACAACCAACCCTTTCAGAAAGAACTGCAGAAGCAATATCTTTCTTCAACAGCTTCAGATATTAGAGAACACAGTGCTTCATCAGAGTGATCCAAAGAAATTGCGATTTGGCTCAAAGGCCAACAAAGTTAATAATGAAGCCTGTCTTACCTTCTCTAGAACTTTATTACATTCTCTTATTCCTTAAGCTCTTTCTCTTAAACATATAAAATTGGAAATGGTGTACCTTAGTAGGAAGTCTGAAGTCATTATTGAAATAATTGACAGAATATAGTATTTTTCTGCAGTGTGGCTATTATGATACCAACATATCATGTAGACAGTAATGGGCATCTAATTCTGCCATTCCTAATCCCCATGCTGGGGAAGAAAATCTGCTTTTGAATCATTTAAAAAAAAAAAAAAGCTGGACTTGACTATTTAGTTCTCTAATTTTGGAGTGGAAAGCTACCTTCAGTTATTTAAAATATCCATCTGAGCTCAAGTTCTCAATCTCATTCCATCCCACTTCATCTCTCATATGCTACTCAAGTCACGGTGGGGTGCCTTTTATGAGGCCACTCAGAGTAAGAAGAAAGAAACAGAGAGCAAGATAGAGATGTAGAGAATTTAAAGAAAACAAATAAGGCACACACACAAAAAAAAGAGAGGTAAGGGGGAAGGAAAAATCACTGGGTCAAGAATCATAAAATCGCATCACCTTTTAAAACGTTGCTAGTAAGTACTATCAGTCTTCCCTATTTGGGGAGGTTGCCTTTAGAGAGATGGAAAATCAATTACGAATTAATAAGTGTCCTTCTGTTTTCATAAGCTCTACTGAAACTAAAGAAAGGCTAATTAAAAATCTGACGGCCTCCCCATAATGACACCTTTTACGCATATGCAAGATGGTCTTTTTTTTTTTTTTCATCAGGAATGGTGTCAAAAGTGCTCTAATATACTACTACAAGGGGCTTAAGAATTTAAGATGTTCAAGGAAACCTCTCCACCCGGTACATCAGCGCCTTCCTGAAGGAGGCCTGTGTGGTCGGGAGAAGAGGCCTAACCCAAGACCCTTCTGTTTTTTCCTACGAGAAGGCCCGGGCACGCCTGCCACTGCTTCTCCTGGGGATGGAGGTGAAACTGGTCCGCAGACTTCTACTCTCTAGCTCTCTCTCCCTCTCTTAATTCCTCCTCCATATTTCAGGGGCATTTTGCAAATTGCCACCTGTTCCTGTTGCTTACCCTTTTAACGCCCTCACCGGGACAAAGTGAACTCATCCTGTAGCAACATTGTCAAGGCAGGGCAGCCCGCCGGCCAGACCAGGGCATTCGGGACTTTTTGGAGGTAGTTACAAAGCCTTTGTCAGGGCACTATGCTCCCTGGGCGTAGAATTCGTCCCTTCACCCCTGTCCTACCACACGGCAGGGCTAGGAGGATTTTACAGCATCAGGTCCTTCTCTGACTGTCCTCAGCCCGGATCCCGAGGCTCTGTCTTGCCAGGTGAGCGGTACCTGGGCGTGGGGCCCCGCCACAACTGGCACTCAGCCACGCCGGAGGCTCTAGCCTTTGGCACTCCCGGGCAAATAAACAGTGCCACCTGGTAGGGAGTGAAAAGTGGTGCTTTAAAATGCAAATAGAAACCCCTCCTACATTTGTTGTCAAATCACTTCTCCCTGATTCCTAGGCAGGCGGTGGATTCTGCGTCTGGGAGAAGGGCCGGGGGAACGCTGCCTGCCTGGGCAAAAATAACCCCCAAAGCCACGAGCCAAGTGCTCGGCCGGAGCCCCTGCAGCCTGTGGATACCCTGCGGGCGGCTGGCGGTCCCCGGGGAGCCCCGCTGGGCCGGCTCCGCTCCGCCTCCGCGCGCCGGGCGGCTGGGGCAAGCCGGCGCCGACTTTGGGAGTTCCTGTCTCCCTTGTATGGAGGGCTGCTCCGGCCCGTCTCCGCCCGACTGCTCTGACGCCCAGCCCTCCCGCTGCCCACCCCCAGCCGCCTCCCTCCGACTTGCCCAGAGAAGCCAGACGGAGCCTTTCTCTCTCTCTCTGCCACAAGTCTCTCCGCCTGCTATTCCCCCATTCCTGCAGCCACCCCACCCCTCCCCAGTGCCGTCACCCCTTCTCCGCCCCCGCCTCCGCCCCCGCCTTCTCCACGGCAATCGCGGGAATAAATCAAGGAGGAAACCGAGAGGGAGCGAGAGCGCGAGCGCCGGCGGGCTTGCCCAGGTCTGTCTCCGAAGTCGCCCTTGATGGCGGCGGCGGCGAGGCAGCCGCGGCGCAGAGCAGCCGACGCGCGCTAGTGGGTCCGCCCGCCGCCGCCCCTTCCCCCGCGCCGGGCTTCGCCCCTGCGGTCCCCGGCGTGAGCCCGCGTCCGGGTCCCGGCCCTGGGCGCGCCGGCCCTCAGACGCCCGCGGTCTGGGCTGACCGTGCTCCTTCTCCTCCCGTGGTTTCTAGCACCGGTCCTTTCCCAGGCTGGGAAGGGAGGCGAGATTGATCTTCGATAGCGAAGATGGCTGCTGGCTGCCTGCTGGCCTTGACTCTGACACTTTTCCAATCTTTGCTGATCGGCCCCTCATCTGAGGAGCCGTTTCCTTCGGCCGTCACGTAAGTGCCCGGGCAGGGCGGGGAGTGCGGGCCGAGGGGTGCAGCGGAAGCCCGGCGTGGGCTCCATTCCCGAGTTGAGGGGCTTCTCTGCCCGTGGGCGTGGGCAGTGAGCCGGACTTGGTTCTGGAGAGGCCGAGCGGGAGGTGCGCGCTGCTCGCCGCCGGAATGCGCACCGAGCCCGCGTCTTGGGAGCCTCGGCGGGGCCGGCCTGTCCTGGGGAACGTCCGCCAACGACTCGCGGCGCCTCAGCCCATCTCTAAAAGGATTCCTTGGACTTAAAAGAGTTTAGGTGTACTGTGGGAAAAGTTTCCAGCCAGATACCCGCTCTCATCAAACCCAGTCCTATAAAAAGTTGTGTTTGGGTTGGGTATTTTGCACATAGGTAATTGCAGGCTGGCCAGGGTAGCGTGGACTTTTCCCGCACTTTCCCCGCACTTGGCCTGGGATGCTCACTAATTGCTGTGGTATCCAAACTCGTTTGGATCCCAAATTACTGGGCGCGCTCGACAGCCTTCCTGATGAGAGGAGTGCTCGCTTCACGCGGTAGAGGTGCTGTCCACCCCAGGGACTCGCAGGTACCGGGACCGTGCCACCCAACCTCCCTCACCCTCTATTTGAAACATCTAAGTGCCATAGGACACGCGGTTCCTGTTCTTAGAATGAATAGAACCTATTCTTTGGGGGAGGGACTGAGTGTTTCCAGTCTCCTGCAATTTTCTCTTATTTTTACCATTTCTAAAATAGCTTAAAAAAACCTCGCTGCTGTTCTGGAAATAGAGTGTTTGAAGGTAGCTGTATAGTTACAGGGCAGGAAGGGAATGAAAAATAATAATTCTCTTTTAGGCTGGAAAAAAGACAAAGTCAGTGGCACATATAAATATACACATATTTTTAAATGCGCGGAATAGCCTATCAGGCATTCTGGGAAAGAATTTTTTTTTTGGTTCTTGAAGCTACTTTAAAGCCTCTAAGAGTAGGTAATCGGAAGTGGATGAGTCACTTTAATGAATTTTACATAACAAAAACAAAGCCCAAGGTAGCCTTCCCGGTATTTTTGCTATTGGGAATTATTTGCTGTCCTTTGTTGGCCAAGTGCTGAATACTGGAGTTTGTGGTGGATACTAACCGTGAATCTTTACCAGTTGAAATCCTGCAGCTATTATTTAAGGTTCAGCTTAAAGTATTTATTACATTAGGTGTCAGTGCAAGAATCTGAAGGATGCACGTTCTAACCCGGCTAAGGGGAATGTCTAATATTTTTGTCATTGATTTACAGTCATGTACATTTTAGATAATCTTCCATAAAAATGAGTGCAGATCCTTTTTGTTATGAAGCACGAGGCTAAATGCCATCTGTAGATCTTCCTGTAATTGGCAGGATGTTCCAAGCGGATATTTTGAAACATGAAAAGAGTAAGAATTACACCGAAGATGCTTCAAAATTATTCACTCTTATTAAGAAATTACACTTCTATATATTTGTTTCTTTAGTCTCTTTGTAGCTTGGCCTGTAAAGCTAGAACTCAAGTGAGTCGCTTGCATTTTGTGTCAAAGAAGTGGCGCTTTAAAGCAGTCAGTGTGTTCAGTTTACACATTTTTAAAGTGTTATTTTTGACTAACAATTTACCAATATTTCTCTCATTTGGAGGGAATGCTTCATCACACCATTGGGGAAAACTATGACTTTTTAAGGTACTACAAAATACAACCTTTTATTCCTGAACAGACCATGCTAAAATATTAATAAAAGAATCCTTGTTGTAAGAAGGACATCTGCAATAAATGTTTTCCTAAAATTAAAATAGCTCAATTTTCATGGTCAGAAATTCACTAAAGACAAGAAAGAAAATAAATAGTGGGCAAAAATAGGACTTAGGAAGCCACAGTTTCTTTTCTTTGAAAAGATTTGAAATTTATTTTTTAACAATGAAAATTTAAGATATTTTCAAATAATATGAAACACTAATTATTTTGTAAAAAAGAGCTTAATAAAAGATTTTGTAGAGCTAAGTCAGTCTCTTTTAGGAAATATTGGCAATGTTTTTGTAAGGCTTATGCATCTTTATTTTTTTGAAAAGTTAGTAACCTGAGGAAAGGAGAAATGAGAGTTGACATTTGTACTTCATGTTGTATTTCTGAGTAAACTTTATGAAATTAAAAAAAATACAGCACTAATTTTATTAAGATGTGGTGCTGTTTACTTTTCTTGCAAGAAAAGAGTTGATGCAGAGAATTTATCAGGATAAATCTCAAATCTTTGGGAAAAATTCCAAGTTCATTAAAAACTCAGTACAAAGATTATAGTGTCACTAAAGGCAAATTATTGTGCTTCTATATATACATTTCTCTGGAAATCATTAGTAAATTCTTTTGGTTTTTTGATCATTTTATTTTTTCCAGAAAAAGTAATATAAGAAGTTTTTATCATCAGAAGAGGAAGAATATGCCATCAACACAGTATAAAATTCATTATGCACTCATGGGAGTGGGACCTGAATTAGAATTAGTAATACGAAGGTTTTTGTTTTTTAGAATGTTTACAATAATATTAAGGGGTTAAGTATTACTGTAATAAAACATAAATACCATTCTAAATATTTTCTTTAATTTTCTCTGGTTTAACATACATTCTCATGTAGCATATTCTGAATTAAAATAGTAGTTAAACTGTTCTAAGAGATAACACTAAAAAAACTGGGTTTTTTTTCCGAAGGAAGGAATTTTGATACAATTCTTTTGCTAGGTTAGGTTTTTCTTTTGGCAGTGATTGTTTCAATAAGGTGTGAAACGTAAATATGCCATCTGGTAGCAGCCACCTAGTGCATATTGGTTTGTATATGAGTGGAAAGTACATCATTTTCATGTTATAGTATGCACATGTTATATTGATAGTTTAAAATGTAGTTTTCTAAAGGGAATTCTCCCTTGCTTTAGAAATAATTTTTTGGCACATATGTGAAAACACTTCTATTTTAAATCTCAGGATAATAAGTATGGTAGCCAGTATTGTAATGTTAATTTAAAGCGGTCGCTCCTAATTTTAGAATCTATTTACAAATCCAGTTTTTAAAAAAAGCACATAGTTATAACTACTATTCATGTTAAACTTTTATCTCAGTCGTATCAAAATGCCAATCAGTCCAGAATAATTGGCTGTGAGCCCTTTGGTATATGGGAATTTTAATATGTTTAAACTATATAATGGGATAAATATATTAGTAAGAATTACTGGTATCTGTAGGAAATAAGCATAAAATCTCATAAAAGAATAGTACTTTGGGGTTTGACTGCTTAGAATATAAATATTTTTCTATTATTAGACAAATTTACATGTAAAGTCTACAGAAAATAAATTCTGTGTCATAACTTTGGAATGGATATCTTTTTCATATGTTAGAAGTGATATAATTATTCTCATTCACATACAACATAGAGAAGGAAATGTGCCTTATGATAAAATATGAGATGCAGTATTAAATGTGAAATAATACCTAAAAACAAGGAACATTAATAAATCCTTTTCTCAGATCTTTGATTAGTTTTCATCAGCTTAACCAGATGACAACATTTATTGTTCCACAGGTGTACATTTAAAATATGCAACAGTAGATATATTCTTCCAGACAAGTAATAACATGATATTAAATTTAGTAATGTTTATACATGGTTATATGGGTAGCTGTTTGGATAGGCATTTGAATGAGCATTAGGCAGACTGAAATGGATACAGTCTAAAAAAACATTTTTGGGAAGGTACAAGAATCTAAGCTTATTATGGTTTATAAAAGGAAATAAAATGTGCCTTTTTTATTTTCCTATGGCTTTCACCAATTTAATTTTAATTTAATAAATACATATAAAATCAGATTCTATCGCAAGTTGTTCATTTTGAAAATAGGTAAAAACTTTACCACTCTCTTTCTTCAAAGAGACCTTGCTTTGTAGACGCCTTTCCAATACTTCTCCAACATTGATAAAAATAACATAAAATCCTCTTCCTTCTAGGGTTTACACATGGTGATGTTTTGCAGAAACATAAATAACACGTGGAAATTATGTATTCAAATTGACTGATTACATTTAGAAGTATATAGTCATAAGAAATGACAATGCATTTAGGAATTTAAAAAATAATACCAAAACACATGCCCATAACAAACTGTATTATTTAAATTAATGTGTTCTCTGGAGTATTTCTATATTCAACACATGCACAGAAATTTCTGTTCTTATTTTTCAATACAGATGCAAATATTCAAGAAAGTAATCTGTTCTTCTGAATTCACATCTTGTACCTAATATGTGTCGTCAAACTACTTATAACCTAGAAAGTAGGGATTTAAATGGTTAAAGTGAAATATTTTAGGCATATTGTCCAGTTTGTTGATTTCTTTCAGTGTCTTCCATGTGTGGACATAATCAACTCTGATATGAGCATACTTAGATAGAAGTTTGGAAAAAAAAAATCAGAATTTGTTTCAGTATTTCTGAAGAGTAACATTTTATTGTTATTAAAGTGACAGCCTTCCATCATTTGTAATAAAAGAGATGTCTATCCAAGTACTTCAAAAAGCATGTAAGCTGCTTACCATGGGGAATGACCTCTGTTCTGTTACATTTATTGCACACTTACCTAAGGCATATGGTATGTATCAGGCACTGTGTCACACTGTGTGAGCGAGTCTTTCTTTTCCTGGACTATTTATGCATAGTACCACAACTGTTCCCTAAGCTTTCATATGGTTGCTTTCCAATAAACTTGGAACTGCACCGAGATAGTCAACCATGTAGCTTACACATGGTTCATGTTTTCTTCTGTGTGCACAAAACCTGGAAATTATTGTGTCACATTGTTTACAGAGTTTAAGGAAAAATAGTGATTGACTTCAGTGTTAATTGAGATGAAATTGGTAGCAGTTTGTGAAAAATATTGTACCTACCACCTTTTCCTTGAGGGTCCAAAATATGTTAACATTGCATCATTATATAATTTGTCTAGTTTATCTTACTGTAGTATTCTATTTAATAGATAATATTTTATGTGTCTATGTCTTTCTCTATGTATATATATGTGTACACACACGTATTTATTTTTAAACTTCTTCAGGTGTTTTGCTAGGGTAGAAGAACCTGAGTAAGGTAAGGTTGTTAACAAAGGTGCATGCTGAAAGCTCTGTGCCAATCCACAACTGTTTATGGGGAGTAAATCTCATTCAGAATATTTTTATAACACCAGCATTTAAGAATAATTTTTTTAAGAGAATCAGATGAGCTATTGAAACTGTTCAGGTCCTGTTGGACAAGTTATTAACATAATTGATGAGTAACAACAGAAACGTGGTTCTAAAGATAGGCTTGCAGTCTGTTAAGCAAAACAAATATGAGGAAGGGACTATTGTACTTGAAGTGTTGGGCTCTTATTAAAAGGTCTTTGCATACTAAGCAATTTTATTTCTGCCATTTAATTATGGGATACTTTGAAATTTTTAAGAATTAAACATTTGACGCACCGTGTTTTAGGATTCAGGGATAGAACTTGCACAGGTTTTAAAATTTTGTTTGTAAAACCTGAACTTTTAGGTTTTTCTTATAGGCTTTATCTTATTTGTGGTAGTTCAATTCCACTGCTCCTTTAAAATTTGCCATTTATATAGATTCTAACAAGATTATAAACAAGGAAAAGATTGACATTGTGGCCTCAACAAACTGGCACACTTTTATAGTTAATTTCAATAATACAGAATCAGGCTGTTATATATGAAGCAATATTTAAAGTTCTCTTTGAATATGAATGTGGGATATTTCTGGCTAAATGTTATTTTAACATTTGCTTCTGCTGGTTTTTTCTTTTTTTTTAACCATATGCTTCTGCTGGATTAAAAAAATTCAGATACATTTTAAATTCTATATCATAAATGGAAGAACAACTTAAACTAGAAATGATGGCAGTGGAAAATAATGGTGTTGCCCATTTAAAATGATTCAGATTTGGGGATAATCCTACTGTTTATCTGAAGTTCTTGAGTAATTAAAAATTTATTACAGTAGTCTCCTGGCAAATTTTGAAAAATAATTCCTGAATTCTTTTATTCAAATAATTAATTACTAATTCTTCTCTTTCTCTTTCTTACACACACACACACACACACACACACACACAGACACAGACACAGACACAATTACTATTCGTCATAGTTTATTATTATTTGTACATAATATCATGTCAAATGGAGAAAAAGTTTTGGTTTGTTTTCCATCAGGTTACCTGTGACCAGACCTCAATTTTGGGTCCTGTGCACTTGAATCTTCACTCACTGTGTCGGGGATCTGTTACTACTAGATTTTTCTCTCTATAGAAATTGTTGAGGGATTTTGATGCATAGATAAACCTGTAATACATTATCAACACTTTCACCAAAATTGTTAAACGGCCTAGACTGTTGTTCCTTTGACATTTGCCCACATACTGTGGGGATAATTGGGGAAAGAGTGAAGCGAGCTGTTGAGGTTGTCCTCTGTCAGGCTATATAAAGGGATGGTTAGACATTAATGATGTTTCATTTTGAGGATCAGAGGAGGAATGGCTCAGTAAAATAAATGAGCTTATGCACACTGGGAAAATCTGTTTTAAAAAAATAATCAAGAGGTGTTGTGGTGGTGGGACTTCCCTGGTGGCGCAGTGGTTAAGAATCCACCTGGCAGTGCAGGGGACACGGGTTCGAGCCCTGGTCGGGGAAGATCCCACATGCTGCGGAGCAACTAAGCCCGTGCACCACAGCTACTGAGCCTGCGCTCTAGAGCCCAAGTGCCACAGCTACTGAAGCCCGCACGCCTAGAGCTCGTGCTCTGCAACAAGAGAAGCCACCGCAATGACGAGCCTGCACACCGCAACAAAGACCCAACGTAGCCAAAAATAAACAAATAAATTTATTAAAAAAAAATAAGAGGCGTTATGGTGGAGATGCTGTGAGGAATGATGCGTGTGTAAGTGGAGCAGAGGAGCCCTCAGATTTGCGAGGTGCAAAGTTACATTAAAGATGCTAAAGGTTGGCAGTTAGTTATTTTATTTTGTTTTGCTTTACTTTATTTTCTTCTTTTTTCCCATTTTCCATGTGAGCTCGGTCATCCTGGAAATATTGTTTACTGCACATTGTTTTTAGAGACCTAAATATTCATATATGGAAATTCACCTTAGAAACCAAAGACAGTAAAATGGTCTAGAGCTCAAAAAATAGAAACAAGCGTTCTTATTTTTTATATAACTCTGGGAAAATGGTTCATTGGATAAGAAATATTAGTACCTGGTAAAATGGTTCATTAGATAAGAAATATTAGTTTAACACTTTATTAAAACCTTAAATGCTAATAATCAAGAAAGAAATTCCATTAGTAAATTCCATCCCTTAGATTATAAGAAATGAAATAGCTTGCAGGTTCTAGGCTTCTAGGTAGTACACTGAAGACTATTTAGACCTCTAAGTACATAGTACGTCTTACTTTTTAAAAATAGTTTTGATTTATGCTCTTTTAATGTCTCCTGTTTCAAAGATTTTTAGCATCAAATGTAATTTAATTCAATGATTAATGCAATTACTATTATTCAGAGCAAATTATGTAGTGCACTGAACTACATGCTGAGAATCCACATTGAGGAAGAGAGTCCCCAAGGAAGACATTCCCAACTCCAGGCTGATTGTGAAGCAGTGGAATCTGGCAAAGCGTGATCAAGAAAAAGCACATAACGTGGTGAAGAAATACGCCCGGGCTGTTTCATGTCAGGCATAGGACTCCTGGGTGGGAAGAGATGTTGATGGGACCGAATCGTGAGTCTGAGTCTAGGTGATACAATTTTTGCATCAGAACTCTCTTCCTACGTGACCCAAAGGGGAGTCGGGCATTGTTCACAGCACACAGACATTTGTGGTAGCCCAGCTCTGGGTACTCAAATTTGGCTTTCATCCTAAGACTTTTATTTAATTAAAAATAAAATTAATAGGTTTTGAATCATAGTATGTAGAAAATGGATTAAAGAGACAATATTCTAAGCAGGGACAATGGGAGCAGTTAGTAGACTCTTGCAGCATCCCAGAGTGAGAGATGCCCATTGTCTAAAGAGAATAGTGGCAGTGGGAAAGCAAAGCAGGGATGAAACATATTGTAGAGGTAAATATTCAGGTGCTATTGGTTATGGGATTGGGGGAATCAGGAAGAGAGAAGTGTTGGAGATGGCTCCAGGCTCTTTAACAGGTAGATCATGTTATACTGAACTTCCTAGACTAGACACAGAGGAGTAATAGCAAGTTGGTGGTGGGGTGAAAGTAACATGCTCGCTGTTGGACATTTTGAGTTTGTGGTGTCTCTATAGATGACTATTGGGCCATTGGAAATATGTATCTGAAGCAGATTTGGAGGCGAATTGAGTAACTTTGAAGCCAGAAAATGGGTCCATTCATTCATTTAGCGAATATCTATTTGGTATCTATTATGATAGGCACTGTGAGTTTCAAAAGAAGAGTCTTGATCCTTCATATTGCAGAGAGATTTGGATAAGATGAGCCCTTTAAGGAGATCACCAGGTCGTTGCTGATGTGACAGCAGTTTCAGTAGAATGTTTTGGATGCAAGCATGGTTTCCTTGCCTTGAAGAGTTGGTAGCAGGTGAGAATATGAAGGCAGCAAGTGCAGATTGTTCTTTAAAGGAACTTGACAATGTGAGGAAAGGGAGAGAGTAGCAAGTTCAGAGGAAGATAGTGTAAGGGATTTGGCGTTCTTTTGTTTTGCTTAGAGAATAGGAGTTATAATAGGCCATTTGGGATCGCAGGTAGTAGAAAACCATAGGACTGTCTTGAACCAAAAAGTGAAATATTTTTCAGTGACAGTTGGAGCTGGATGGTCGGTCATGGGAGTCAAGGTGAAGGATGTGCCAACACTTACAGAAAGGAGTGGAGCTTTTATTAGGATCCTCTCTTGCTCTAGCCTCTGGTTTTCTTTGTTTGACTCCTTATTCTTCTCTGTCCTCGCAAATGGACTTTATCTGCTTCCTGACCCTCATGTTGTTGAATGCCTGTGAGGGTTTACATTTTCCCTGTTGAAGCTTTCAAACAGTTTGAGACCAGAATCCTAGTCCAAAACACAGCCTCCTAAAGAAAGATATGTTGGTAATTTGAATATGGACCAGATGACCATTTGTAGCTCATTCATTTGAGACCAGGAGTTGGGATTTGGAAAAAGGATTTTGGTTGCCTAAGCTTGGGTCACTTCTCATACCCTGGTCCAATCTCATTAAGAGGTATTGCATTGCAACAGGCCAGTTGCTAGTACCATGGATAGAGGAAGAAGCAATTCTTAGAAAAAGGTTCCTGGGGGGCAGGGGAGGTTGTAGAGGCAACTAAATAACTGTTAACAGAGGGGAGATTTGAGCATATCAGAGAGAGAAGCCCAAATGGCAGAGAGATGAAAGGGATGAAAGAGGCCATGATTGATGGGTGAACCGAGGCAGCTGAGGAAGGGATCAAGACGAAAAACAGTGTCTTACAAAGTAACTTTTGAAATATGAAACAGCCTTGAGCATTAAAGCAGATGGTTGGAATATAGGATAGATACACTTTTAATTTACTGGGAGATGTTTTTGGAGGAATGTTCCAAGTTATATATTCCATGCTCAAGAAGGAATGGCATGATTCAGAAATGTAATAAATGCACATTAGTAATGTTCACATTTTGAGATGTACAGACCAGAGTTTTTCTTTATTTGGTAGGAAGTAACAAGACTCTAGTACATCACTGTATTTCCTTTGGACACAGCAACGTTTGGTTCTCTTTTGTCTTTATTTCTCTTTTCTTTCCTTTTTTTAAATAGAGATTGTCATCTTGAAGACCCATGTAGTTTTGCAAAATGTCATTAGATTTAATAAGTGTATGTGCTGATGATAGAAAGATGTTACAGGAGTATCAAGCAAAAGAAAACAAAAAAAGAACAAATAGTTCTTGATTTTGGCAATTTAGCCTGAATCACTTATTAATTTTTTGGCAGATAGGGGTGACTTGTGGCCCTACTTTGTCCGTGCTTCTCCCCGCCGCCCCCCACCTGCCCAAACCCCATGTCCGTTCTTTAGCAGAGGGCAGAAATTTGAATTGAAACAGATCCTTGTAAAAAAACCCAAACAGTATAATGAATTTGATAAGACAACAAACCACTGACAAATATTCCTGCAAAGCATGTCCCTGGTTAACCCTTACAGAGGCATCTCAGGTCTCCTGAAGGTCTGAAAATCACTGGCAGCTGCCATCACAGCAGTTCCCTGAGTTTCCAAGATGACTGAATGAACAGTTAGGATTGCAAATGCCAGCGGATCTAAGAATCAGTCTTGATCTCATTGGTCCCAGTACAGTGTGGAAAAACCACCCTTGTGGTCTGTAACAAGAGTTGAGGAGAGTTAGGGTGGATATTTATTTCCATTTTGTGACTGCTCTTTTTTCTCTTCCATAGCTTCCACAGTTTGCTTGAGCTAATTTTGATGTCTCTACCCACAGAAAGTCTGGACGCTAATAATTACAGCTATCTTTCAATTATTGTTACATTGCTTTCTAACATATTTGAGCTCCTGAATGTGAGGCACTGTGAATTACTCGCATGTTTTTTAATCCATCCAACCTTTAAGTCAGTCCCTTAAGATAAGTATTATCCCTGTTTTATAGATGAGGAAGGTAAAGTTTTGAGTATGAAGGACTTTTCTGAGTTTTTTTAAGGAAAAAATTTGACCCCAAGCAGCTTGATTCTAGACTCCTACACTTAGCTGCTGTACTTTGCTGCCCTTACATGGCAGGAGCCTGGATTTCTTTGCACCCATTATCTTACCTGCTCCAGTTGTGGCTGGCTGCATATTCTAGCAACGCGGCCAAGAGGGTAAAGGAGTCAGTGTAAAGTAGAGCAGACTTAACACTAAGTCCAACTTCTCCATCTGCAGAACAAGGGTAATATTGACCTAATCCTGAATCACAGTATTATATCATGGGGATCAAGTGAGCGGATGCATGGGGAATCTTGAAGGACTGTTTAATGGCCAGGCTTTATTATTTGTACCACGTGTGATTTTTCTGTCTTCAAGGGATCATGAATTGATGACTAAGGGTTAGTGAGCTAGATTACTGTGCTAACATATCATTTGGTCTGTTGTTTTCTTTCAGAAAAAGCTGAAATGAATGGGAAAAGGGATGCTTATTAGCAGGCCTTAAAAATGTTTCTTCTTAAAAAGTTGTGTAGCCTTTAATCATAAAGAGGAAATGAAAAGAGATGCAGTGGACTAGAGTGAGTGAAGTGTTCTGTCTGTAGGTTCAGGACGCAACCTATATCTTAAAAGGGACCACGAAGAAAACAGGACCACAAAGGATTCGATGTGCTTCGTCTTGACATTTCAGCCAGCACCTGTTGTATGAGGTCTGTGCCACAGGAGATTGAGTCTATTTTTAAAAGTCACAACTTTGCCACTGATAACCTCTCATTGTCAAAGATGGAAGTTTTCAGCTTCAAGACAGAATATTTGAAAGTGAATAAAGCAAGCTATCCACGATGTTTATAGAAATGATTTCAGACAACCCTGCAAATTGAGCGAGCACAGAATAGTAAAATTGAGACCAGTTGCATTTTTAGTAACGAACACAGAAGTCAGAAAAAAAACTGCCAAGAGCATACTGAAAAAGGCCAATTTTCGTTTGACTCATCCAATTGATTAGTTACACTCATTGAACCCCACTCCTTCACTTTATAATATAAATGGAGTTTAGCCTTTCACAAACACTGTTCTCTTATTGGTAGAAATAAAACGGTTAAATGAAATTTCTGCTGCACATTTTTAATTGATTCATGGAGGGAAGAGATGTTTTAGATGAAACTTTACATTAATACCAATGATTAATGAGTACAACTTGATGATAACCATTGAAGCAGCAAGTTTTCAAGTGCCAGGAACCTGCCTTTTTATGGCAGTCATTTTGACATTTGTCACAGAAAGGAATGTAAAATTCTTATGACGTCTGTCACTTTAAAAATACCAACCCTTCTTTGCCATAACATTTCATTAGAATTGACTTAAACTTGCATCTGTGAAAATGTTAGGAGAGACAAACAAATGGGCCATGTGAAGCCTCAGGAGGATGGGCACAATGGGGTGTGTGCAGATTGCTCTAAATTAAACATGTAGAATGCTTGGTTGTCTCTCAAAACACCTGATTTTCCTGTCGATATAAATGTAGAAAACCGAATTAATTTTCATGAGGTGAAATTTTATTGTGCATGTGTAGCTCAGTTCCCAGGGGGTTTGATACATGGTATTAAGGTCGGCTGGTGAGTAATTGTTTAAAATTTATATTAATACTCGATGGTGATAAATAAACATAGGGGAATGGCAACTCATCACAGTGCAAACCGTGCCTGATAATTAGATGAGGTCATTCATCTCCTTAAATTATCAGAGGTGACACAACCTGTCTGTGTGGTGTCTAAAAGCCAGCTGAGTCCCTGGGTGTAAATGACCGTGACAGAGGGGCAGTTTGAGGGTTGCAAGCTTTGGATTTGGTCCTACCCCTTCTGTTGTTTTCCGTAAGTGAAGTAGATTTGCCCCTGAGAGTCTGCTTTTATAATATACACAGGGATCTAAAACCTGAGTTTAATAGGCTGCTCAGTATTTGTTTTTCAGTTTTATTTTTATGTTTCTGTACCCCTGCCTTAATTACAAGCAAACACATTATATATAACTATAACTATAACTATAACTAAATATATGTGTGTGTATGTATGTATATACACATATACACAGACACGTAATGTATGAATATTAGATGTTGGTTCCATGCTGAGTATCAGTGAAGCTGCGTTCCTGTAGGTGACTATCGAGTACTTCTAAATTCTAAAAAGGGACTGTTTATGGTGTGGTTGCAGCCTTTCCAAGTTTTGTCATCTGAACCACAGAACACAGATAATGGTTTGAGTGACGATTTTTTCAGTTCTCTGAAAAACGGTTCATGGCTAGTACCATTCTAGAGGCATAGAGGTGAACTTAATAACGGATGGTTTTGAACATTAGGGCTTAATTCCCTCTTGGAGTTTGCCTGGTTGGTTAATAATGTGGGTTCAAAGCTCAGTTCTACCATTTATTAACTGGGTAACTTGAACAAGTTAACTCTTTCATTGCTAAAACTTCATCAGGTTGTTGTGAGAATTAAGAATGTTAATTCATATGAAGCACGGCACATAGCAAGTACTGGATAAATATAATTTGATTAGAAGCAGGAGAGTTTGGTGGAGTCAGGTGACTTGAGTTCGGTTTGCCTCCACCACTAACTAGGTGTGGGACCTACCTAGGTAACATCTTGTGAGGAACAGTTCCTGGCTTTAGCACCTTCTATAATTGCTCACCGCTCAACTGTTTCCTAACAACTAGGTCTTAGTTGTCACGTGTCTGTTGAGCATAAACGAGATGGTTCTTGGTACCCGAGTACTCCACTGCCTTTGAGGATGCCTCTGAAAAGGTCCCACCCCCAGCCCTCACATTTTAGTCTTCTCTCTCGCAATCTTTCTGAAAGCAAAAGTGCTAAAGTTTGATGTTTTCCTACCTTTTTAATACTCTGTGCTCTCCCCAATTGTACTCAAGCATGGTATGGTACCAGACTCCTTTCTTTGTCTGTTTGAAGGGTCCGTTAAGAAATATATAAGGAAGTCAGTGACCTTGCATTCTTGTGTGCAGAGAAATAATGTTAGTGGCCTGTTGTCATGTGAGATCTTGATTCTGTGAAATAGGCCCTAGATGTTCTCATCTGACAGTATGTTTCTAGTACTTGTTGCAAACTGTCTGAAAATGGTAACTTTTAAATATCAGCAATAATAGTGATACTTGTGTAACATAGAATGGTGCTTTCTTTTTCTTTTAAGATGAGCAAAAAACACATAATCCTGTCTTACACAAGGAATAAATGAATATTATGAAGTGTTTTTAGAAGAGTATAAATCAATTATATTGTACCGTTTAAAATACTTTTTCAAGGAGAATTAATATTAGGGCTCATTATGCATCTTTTTTAAAAATTTATTTATTTTATTTATTTATTGTTGGCTGCATTGGGTCTTTTTTGCTGTGTGTGGGCTTTCTCTAGTTGCGGCAGGCGGGTGCTACTCTTCATTGTGGTGCTCTGGCTTCTCGTTGCGGTGGCTTCTCTTGTTGCGGAGCTCAGGCTCTAGGTGCACGGGCTTCAGTAGTTGTGGCACACAGGCTCAGTAGTTGTGGCTCATGGGCTCTAGAGCGCAGGCTCAGTAGCTGTGGTGCACGGGCTTAGTTGCTCCACAGCATGTGGGATCTTCCCGGACCAGGGCTTGAACCCGTGACCCCTGCATTGGCAGGCAGATTCTTAACCACTGCGCCACCAGGGAAGCCCTCATTATGCATCTTAAAGTTTGGAAGAGGTGTGTGTGCAGAATCACATTAAGTATGGCCTTTGCTTCTGCCCAGTTAATTAGCTTTCCTGCTAGTAAGGTAATTCCTAAATGAGAGAAGTTAGAGAAACAGCTAAATCCTTAAGATTTATGCAAAAAAGATGTGGATCTGACTAAACGAAAGAGATTGAAGACTGACCGTGATCACTGGTTTAAAGTACAGTGAATGAAACAAATCAGACAGAATCTTCATAAGTGCATCTTTTATGAAGACTGAGAGAGAAAATGAATTTAGAATTCAGTAATCTAGACTCACTTATTTATTTTAGTTTGGTGTTTTCTACACTGTGTAATGTATTGCCACAAACTCAGTTGTTACAAACAATGGACATTTCTTTTCTCACAGTTTCCACAGTCTGATCCACATCTTTTTTGCATAAATCTTAAGGAGTTAGCTGTTTCCGCAGAGTCCAGCCAGGGCTTCACTGGTTCCTTTCCTCAAAGTCTCATAAGGTTGCAGTGAGGTGTTGACTGGCCTGTGTTCCTCTCCAGGGCTACTTTTCTGCTCCTCTTTCAAGCTTTGGTGGTTGTGGACACTTACTTGTGGTTGTAGGACTACCTCCCCTTTCCTGTTTGTTCTCAGCTCCTAAAGGCCCCTCACTCCCTTCCCACATGGCCCTCTCAAAGGTCTTCTCACAACATGGCAGTTTACTCTTTCAAGGCCAGCGGGAAGATCTCTCTTTTCAGATAGGGGGCCCAGTTCCTCTTTTAAGGACCTTCAATTAGTTAAGTTAGACCATCTGTGATAATCTTTCTTTTGATTAACTCAGAATCAAGTGATTTGGGATCTTACTTACATCTACAGAATCCCTTCACCTTAGTCGTATAACAGAAGAGTCATGGGAGTGACAACTCTTCCTGACCCCAGGTCCCACCCCCCCTCCAGTGGAGTAGATGATGCATGGGAGCCATCTTAGAATTCTTCCTCCCTTGGGTTTTATTATTAGACAACCATCCTAAAGACACCAAAAACTAGAAAATGGGAATACTCCTTTTGACTTTAGATGTTCACAAACTTTGGAGATTCTTGGAAGCAGTCAGATGACTATCTTCCTTTTTGCCTCAGGCAAAGCGTGATTTGCCACATTGGTGCCAATCCATCCCCTCAGGAGTCAGGAAAGTAAATCCCAAAAGTTCATTAACTACTCATTACTAGTGTTGTCATAATTAGTTAGCTGAACGTTCCCCCCTCTACAAAGAAAAGAATTCTCTGTGGTATGGTTTAAGCCAGTTTACACAATTGTTGTTAATAAATATATAGAAAAATTGTCCGACAGTTCTTTTGAAATGTAAAGGATTAAGTTAACTCTAAATTAAGGTGTATACTTCGTGAAATCTTGGGTCTCTCCTTAAATTGTGTACATTTCCCTGCCTGTATAAACTAGTGATTCTGTAAAATCCTAACCAGCATCTGTTTTTGCTTATATGTATCTTTCTGGACTGGTCATGTTCTCTAGCTAATGCCCCAGTTATAAAGTATTAATGCAGGAATGTTCATATGTAACTGAAAGCATCCATATGTGATTTCTCCTCTTCACTGACTGGATTTTGGTGAATAGTTATGATATGACTTCAGCTTTTCAAAGCAGATGCTTTGAAAGATGCTTCTTCACGATACCTAAGTACTGGGTACTCAGTAAGTTTACCTAAAAAAGGCCCCTCTTTTCTTGCATACAGGTGCTCCCTTGCTCTGCACTATGCGTGGGTACCTAGTCATTTCATTTTGGAAGTACAGCTGATGGTCTGATTTGTTCAGGATTTATTTGTTATACCTCTAGCACTAATTAATTTGCTAACACCAGGGGATTCTGGCCAGAGTAATTGTCTATCTAATTCAGTGCTTTCACACTAACTGTCCTAAAGGAACAGAGTTTACTTTTTGTAAATTTCACATTCATTGCAAATGTATATTTTTGTAGAATACTACAATGAAAATCAGTTAGTAGAAAAATGAAATTAAAAAAGATATGAACCTTTGTTTTTAAATAATTAGATTCAATAGTCATAACATTACTTCTTCAAACTGTTAGAATGTGTCTAAACACCCTCCATTTCTGTGCTTTCCTTGAGCTAGATTTGCAGAGCATAATCTGAGTATCTCTAGTTTAATTGATTTGGCTGTTTAAGGTAACTAAATGACTGTTTTCAGTTTAAAGTGGCATGTAAAAAAACCTAAAATTGAAGATTTTCACATTGAATGATTTTTTTAAATGATGTGTCCCACTTTAATGCTTGCCTTTTATTTTGGCTATTAGATAGCTATGACTTTTTTCATCAAAGTAATCATAATAATTTGGCTCGAAAGGAGCTGCCGATTTCACATCATTAAATGCTGTAGTTCCTTACTGGAATTTTATGTTCTTCACAAGCAGATTTATTTGACTTTTAATGTACTCTCTTTAGAACATTTACTATTTGCAATGGGTCCAAGCATTTGCTGTCAGCAAAGGAAATATTTTGGTACTGTAATAAAGTTAAGGGCTGCATACCCTTTTTAGGACCAGTTCAATAAATCAGGACTCATGTGAAGGTAGCTATTATTCCCTTTTGATGGATTATGGGATTCCTTGGATGTATTCAAGAAACAGATGGATACAAAATTTTTACTCCACAAAAATTTTATGTCCCAGTATCAAGATGAAAACACCATAAAACATTCCTGGGGCAGGTTGAGGTTTTTGTTTTTGTTTTTTTCCCCCACTTCGTTTTTTAAAAAATTATCTGTATAAGACATACTTGGTCTACGAGGCTGAGGCTTTGTAAAAATCTCCACCTATATCTCAGATCTCAGAGTGTCTGCCAAAGTATAGAAGTATAAACTCTCTCACTGAATTGAAACACATCCAGAATCAAACATAACGATTCTTGCAAAAGGCAATTAAAAGATTTTTTCAAAGAATGGAATGTGCCATTTACCTTCGGTTCAAATGTTCACTTAGTAAGTAGTGTGAATTGCAGAACTTTTTCATTTTGTAGAGTCCACTTTCTCCTTCAGCATCTGTGCACTTTGAAGTTGAAATGTATTAAAAAAAAACTTGACTTTTTTGGAGGAAGAATATTTTTATTTCCTGTTGGTTCGACGAGAGATTTTTCTGACCGTCTGTTGCCAAAGATGTTCTTAAGTTGCATGTAGGATTTTACCTAACAAAACTGAGGCATATTAAATTATATCAATAGACTGGTACAACAAGATTATCTGCTCTTTATTTTATGCTTTTCCCATGCAGTACTTCTGAGTAATATCTGTGTATATACACTTATTCCTGAACGATTGTCTCATGGATTTTTATGGAGTTTTTCCAGACTGTTGAGATAAACTAGTTTCCTAAAAAATCAGAATTATATGTTTTAAGAATCTCTTGAAGGGTTCTAACTCTGTTCTTTAGCGGGTCACTTAAAACAAACCAAATTAAATTAGATCTTTTTATAAAGATGCTGCATCTTCCAGCTAATAGGATGTCAGGTCAAGAACAATACCCATATTAACAGTGCTAGACACACTCTTGCTAAACTTCTCAGAACACCTATCCCTTTTAAGTGACTTTCAGGATAAGCGCACAAAAAAATACCTTGTTGACAAATTTTCTTCTAACTTCATGGATTGTACATAGTAAAAATTATAGCTGTTTCTATGTTGTTTGAAGAAAGATTTCTTTAAGAAAGAGAATGTTCAGTTTAGCACCTTACAAAGGCCATGATTCTAAGAAATCAGCTGAAATCTTACCAGTGGAAATTATCCAACACCCTGGTACCCATTATAGTTAATTATTGCAATAAAATATTATTACATTTTATGTGCATATCATTTAAAATATCTTGGCAAGATGACCCTCATACATGAATATTTTAATGTAATTTAATATATTTGCAATTTGGCCAAAATTAGGGTGAGAATTTAGAGCCAGATGTCATTGTCTTATAAATGTCACATCTGAAAATAAACTATTATCTTTTTTGTGAACAACTTTGGTTAGGGGTTAGTTAGGCCTGTTTCTTAGAGCTACAAGGAAAAACAGGAAGGGAAAATAAGGTTAAAGACTGTATGAAGTAAAATAGAAGGTTAAAGACTGTATGAAGTAAAAGAGATAACTAATGAGAGCCTACTGTTGAGCACAGGGAACCCTGCTCAGTGATCTGTGGTGACCTAAATGGGAAGGAAATCTAGAAAAGAGTGGATATATGTATACGTATAACTGATTCACTTTACACAGCAGAAACTAACACAGCATTGTAAAGCAACTATACTCCAATAAAAATTAATTAAAAAGATCTCAGAGAGGGAAAAAAAAGACTATATGAAAAAGGCAACCAAAACCTTGCTGCTTCGTGGAATTTTTTTTTTTTTAATCTGTGAGGTTATTCTATTGACCTTAGGTGGTCTGGAAATGCAAGTCTCTGCATGGTTCTTCCTCTTCCCTGAGCATCCCCAGTTTTTAATTAGATTGCGAATTAAGGCACACCCATGCATACACGATCTGATTACATCTGAGCCAGCCCTATCTCCAGGCGAGCATCCTAGAATTGACATGGCATCATATTTAGTGGTATTAGAGGCAGTCACCAGCTGTGGCTTTGTGTGCATCTCCCTCTCTTTCCCTATCCCTCTACCACTGTATTTACTCCCTTCCTGATGGAACAGGTATACACAAGCTCTTCCTTGGTTTTATGCTCCATCCATGATTTGAGACCCCTCCCCACTTAAAAAAAAAATTCAAAGGACCTCTTATTTCCCAAACCCTTAGATAAACAGAATCTTCCTAGAAATGTCATTTTAAAGAGAGTTTATTAGCACTGATAAATCCTGAATACGTAGACCATATAAATGCAAACCATAGTTTTCGAGAGGATTTTTCTGTAGTTCTGTTTAGACTTTGTGATTGCAGCTGCCAAACAGTGTGTCAGAAGAAGAACATTTGGGCTTTCTTCTACTGAAAGTGTGCTCGCCAGTGTCTTGCCATAGAGTCCTGGAAAAAGTTGTGAAAGCATGATTTCTTGGGGTTTTCTATCTAACTTCAGATACTACCCCTTAGAACTCCTGATACTATTCTGAAGTCATCATTGAAGATAGTTATCAGTGGCACATAATAAAGTGGTGATAAGAAGCAGGACTTAGCCAGTATAGAACTATTCTGGATATATGTGGTATTTTATGATAATAAAGCAAGAGTGCTATTTTATAAAATTATGGATAGTGGGACACCAGTGTGGTAGATTAAGAGGGGAAGATGGTTGGATAAAAAAGACAAAGATGTTTTGAAGGACATGCACTTGAAGAAGTATAAAGGATAATTGAATTACCATACTTCAAGAACTAAGTGATACAACCAATGTTAAATTGTGGCCTGATGTGGGTTTTTTTTTTCCTGTTCTGATTTTTCTGTTTTATGTCGTTCTGAATTGAAGGTTGAAAATCTGCTCCACGTAAAACATAATACAAATTTATCAAAGACAAGTACTCTGCAAAATTGTTGTTGTTGTTTAAAATTTGGAAACAAGAACCTCAAAACACTTAAAGCATTTATTCTGTAAAGTATATCAGAGAGAAGATATTCTGGCATTTTTTAAGAGAGAGCACTAGATTTCCTCTTTATATTCATTTAGGTACATTTCTGGAACCGTTTCTCATGCTTTTATCTTTCAGTGAGCATGGTTCTGTTTCTGGCCTTCATGATGTGGTGGGTTAAAAGCAGTGTCTTATAAAGAAAACAAAATCACGAGTTGGTTATGGGGTGAAAACTGGAAATTAAGAGGTTTTGGAATCCTCAATTAATATTACATGCAGTTCAGTTTTAATTCATTTATATTTCTTACCAATCGTGGTTTCTCCTAAATTCAGACACAGCATGATAAAGGCTAGACTGCTTAATTTTAATTTTATAGTATTTTTTTAGCATTTCATAATAATTTTATAGTATTTGGGAGCAATTCAGAATTATAATTTTGACAAGTTAGAAAAATCAAATCAGAGAAACTTCACTGAAAATAACTGTTAAAGTCTATTAAAATGCACCTAGGAAAGATAATATTACCACATGGAATTTATAAAATAAAACCACTAATTTTCCCACACAATCTAAGGCTGGGTTTCTCAAGCTGGCAGTATTGGCATTTTGGACCAGACAGTTATTTGTGATGAGGGTCTGTCCTGCAGTTTGGTCTTTACCCTGTTAGAGGCGAGTAGCAACTCCTTCCCAAGTCATGATGATAAAAAATATCTCCAGACATCGTTAGATGTCTGCTGGGGTACAAAATCGCTCCTGGTTGAGAACCACTGACCTAGATGGAATCAACACAATAAATTGGCCCCTGATATGTGTTCCTTTTGCCAGTGATGTGTATTTCCGGTTCTCTCCCACAATGCTTACGTGGTGTTTGCATTTTGCTAACGTTTTGTCGCATCAGTGAGTTTTATTCATTAATCCCTGATAATAAGTGTGCTATTAAAAAGGGTAAGTTAGCTAGTTCAAAATATTTTCTAAATTAAGCTGTTAAATTTAGTGCTTGGTGAAGCAGGAAGTATAATTATTTAACATATAGTCAAATGTGCAGGGGTAAAATTCTCCTGTTCCTGGAGATCTCTGAATTTCCTGAAGGAAAATTTTGTAGTGAAACATGTCTTTAACAGAAGCATACTGGCGTCTGCTCTTTCCTGCTGGGTCTGGAGCGGAAATGAGACAATCTCTCCTGTCCTTGTGCACACTGGATAAAATGCTTTGTAGATAACAGAAATGCTGGATAGCTGCCAGGGTGGCCTGTGGGCAAACTAATTAACAAGGACACACACTCTTGATAGGGGTATTTGTTTCACCTGGGAAAGCTGCATAGTAAACTAATGAAGATTTTTCTTGGTTGAAAGTGCTCCATTTTTTTCAGGGGAGAACAATTAACAGAGACTCCGAAAGAATACCAGCACTTTTGCAACAAAGTCACCGTACTACTGAGCTTTATTTGTAAGTGTATTATATAGTGCTCTGTCTTATATGGAGCTTTGAAATTTTATAGGGCTGGTGTGAACTGATCACACACCAAAAATATCTTGATGAGTAAGGAAAAGAATACCACGTGTTTCTGCTCATCTACTTTTTCTGTAAATGGAGAACAGCTACATGCTGTTTGTTCTCTTTTAGGACAGTGCACTTACAAGAATGGCAACACAAAGTGGTGTAGTATAGAAAGTTATCCTAGGGATCACTGTCTACGTTGGTTACAAGGGAATGCTATTTCTCGAGGGAAAATGGAAACCCAGAATCTCTGGTCCAAGATACTCTGTTTTTCTGTTGTTCAGTCAAAAGTAATTTCTCTGCTTCTTTTTCTTCTGTCTGTTAAAAAAAAAATAATATGAATAGTTGACCTCTTTAGTTGATTGGACTTAAATGGGGCTCTTGAAGTACTTCAGATCCATTCTACTCTGATCAATTTAGGGGAGGCTAGAAAGATCCCCTTTTATGCGATTAGTATCTCCTTTTTATATTGTCCACTTTCATACTTTTCTCATGCATATCATTTTATTAACAAAACATAAATATATTACACTCTCAAACTATACAAAATCTAGTGCATTTCCACATACTTTCTCCCTTCTTTTAGGTATTCATACTGGAGCAGAATAATCACTGCCTTTCCCTTCCTCAGCTACACACAAATGGAGGAAAAGGTATCCTATGCCTTCCAGCGTTTTATTTCAGCCCAGCTCTTTTGCTTATCCTCGTGTTGGGTTTGACCAGGATGCTTTTGGTTTCTGCCTGTTATGCAGCGTAGCTGTTAATAATGCCCCTTCACTCTCACAAATGTCCAGGTTCAGACACCAAATTATATGATCACCCTGAGCTCAGGGTATATCACCAGTATGCCATACTGTGTATTCCAGTTTATGGTGTCACTGTTATGAAATTTAGATGATATATTATTAATATGTATATGTAACAGTAGAAATATTTGAGTATTTATACACTTCCATACATACGTCTGGATTGTGGATATCTTAACTCTAAAAAAATGCAATGATTGAGACATACTTGTTCTAGCTTCTTCAATATCTTGGATATACTCTTTCCTTTAAATGCATTAAGAAATGGAGTATTTATTATATATTACACAGTATTAGTTTAGACTTTTTAAACAGTTGTGAATTACCAAGTTATGCAAACTATTAATGTGAAGAACAGTCCTAATTTATGCATTACTTGTGAGACTGCTTTTGAGTCCCAGCACAGGACACGATTTTAGGTTGACTTGTGTTCTCCCAAAATTCATATGTTGAAATTCTAACCACCCTTGCCTCAGAATATGACCTTATTTGAAAATGGGGTCTTTGCAGATGTAATTAATTTGAATTAGGTCATACTGGAGTAGGGTGGGCCGTAATCCAATATGACAAATATCCATATAGATAGGGAAAATTTGGACCCTAACACACACACACACACACACACGCACACACACACACACAGGGACGGCACTATGTGACGATTGGAGTTACGCTTCCGCAAGCCAAGGACCTATCAGAAACTAGGAGAGGGGCATAGGGCAGATCTTCCCTAGTGCCTCCAGAGGAAGCATGGCTCTGCTGACACCTTGATCTAGGACTTTGAGCCCTCAGAACCGTGAGACGATATATTTCTGTTCTGTGCCACCCAGTTTGTGGGCTTTGTTAGGGCAGCCCCAGCATGCTGGAACGGACCCCATGTCTGAGCTGCTCTGCTGGTATGCTCAGGACATCACATTCAGTCATTTAAGACCTGGTGGGTCAGATTGTCATAAGATACCATAATTATTAATGTGGTTGCATTTTAAATGAGACATCATTAAAAATAATTCATTTAGAACATTTAGCTATGAATACTTCGTATATTTATATTCCCAATGGTCTTTTGCACGTACTAACCCTGCACACACACTGACCCTGCTATCTTGCTTGTCTTCTGGATATTTTTTTCTCTTGTAAAGAATTTAGATTGAACTAATGAACCTGATTTTTCCAAAGATGAGGTGCAGTATATTTAAGCTAAAGAAAAATATTCAAAGACTGCTGTTGCATATTCCTACACAGCCTGTGCAGTGGATAAGACTCGTGCATAACCTACCTGACTAGAATCAAGATTTATGCAACGTAGCTTATCTTTGAGGTCTTGGGGGCAAAAATTGTAGGGAGTTTGACGCACCTCCTAGTCTTCATGTCCAGGGCATTTCTCTTACAAAGAGAGACTTTTATCTGATATTATTATGTCCTGTACTCCTCTCTGGCACAGCACCAATTGGCCTGCTCCAGGTTTGGAAAAATATGTGATGGATGAATAGGATGATTCTTGCCAGGCAGACTTCCCAAGAAATAAAGAGGCCTTTAAAGATTAGTTTAATTAAAAAAAAAAAAAAAAGAGGCCAAATTGGAAAGCTTTTATTTCTTCTTATAAAATAAGATAATGTAATAATAGTACCTTCTACTTCGGGACATTTTAAGTTAGAAAAGTATGAATTTGTTACTGTGTACATTTGTAGAATGTTGATGATGTGATTATAAACATAAATGGATGGCTAGAGCCAGAACGTTAAACACACAGTTTCACAGAGGTGTATGCTCCCAGGGTGTACAGTCTCATAGAATCAGAGGTCATGCTCACTATGAGCTATCAGTGCTGGTACTATGTTCACCTTCTTGAAAAAAACATTTTTACAATAAACATTCTGGACACATGCACCTCCCTAGAATGGATCAAAATCCCTCGTACGCTGAATCAATACTGTGTGTATCCTCTTTCAGGACTTGATGTTATTTGCACCCTGGCCTCCCTGGATAGATGCTTGATATGTGCTTCTGACACTCATTGCTACTCTTGCTTCCCACAAATTAATACTCAGTATTTCATTGTTGTAGTTATGTTTAGTAGTTCTTTCCGCTAGTAATTTTTCCTGGCTTGTTTGATGCTTCCAATAACCAGCTGTATAATATGTGTGTAGGTGTCAGTTGTGACTTTGGCTTTCGTGCTAGCTGTGGGCCCATGGGTACAGTGCTTGATACCTCAGTTTCCGTTTCCTCATCAGTAAGATGCATTCAAATGCTCTGTCTTACTGAGTTCATTGTGTTATCGTGACATTCAAATGTGGCAGTATTTTGGAATAATTTGAACAAACTCTAGAGCACAATTTTTTTTTAAATTTATTTATTTTTGGCTGCGTTGGGACTTCGTTGCAGTGCATGGGCTTCTCATTCCGGTGGCTTCTCTTGTTGCGGAGCACAGGCTCTAGGCATGCAGGCTTCAGTAGCTATGGCACTCGGGCTCAATAATTGTGGCTCGCAGTCTCTAGAGCGCGGCTCAGTAGTTGTGGCACACAGGCTTAGCTGCTCCGTGGCATGTGGGATTTTCCCGGACCAGGGCTAGAACCTGTGTCCCTTGCATTGGCAGGTGGATTCTTAACCACTGAGCCACCAGGGAAGCCCTAGAGCACAATATTGACATGTGATCTTAGACTGTTCATTTCCCTCATTTAAACCAGTGTGGTGGATTTGTATAACATTAAATGCACCATTAAGGTTGGTAGTGTGACTCCGTTTCAGAACCTTGCTTTTTCTGCGCCCATCTTATGTTTGAAATGCAGTATAGACACCATGTTGTTTAGACACCAGCATTTGTATGCTATAATTTTAAAATTATGACTGTGTTACAGTTATATCTTGCTTTATTATTCTCATATTTCATTGGTTAAAATTCTGGCATATAGATTAAGTTATAAATGTTATCCATGATAATATATCCTCATTAGTAAACTATTCAGTGTATATGTATCTGTAAATATACATTGTATCTATAGATGCACATGCACATCATGTATCTCATATGTATATGCATCTATATAATATAGGCATATATGTATATATATTTGTATATATAATATATATACTAATTAGATTAGTAGAATAATTTAATTAAGCATTGCCAATCATGGGCTAGGCAGTATGTTAGTCCGTGAAGAAACAAAGGCATTGAACAAGTTCATACCTTAGGTAATTCATAAGATAGTTATAACAATATTTAATACTTACTAAACATTAACATCTACTATTTTAAAGCTTTATTTTAATTTTACTTTTTCTAGATTATTTTGGGTTAACAAGTGTTTTGATTGTAATGAAGAATTTTAAAAAAAACTCAACTTTTCCATATGCATCCAGTAGAATAAACTCCATTTATTTTTCTAAGGAACGGTGGGGCTGTAGAGCCAAACCCAGTGTCAGCCATTGTCCTCAGGGAGTTGTTGGTCATAAGAATGAGACACGTGCAGCCAGGCAGAGATGGGAAGACTTCTGAAGAAACAGTCTCAGCCCAGGTCTGAAAATGCAGACACATCGCTTCTTTGGCTGAGAAATCAGGGCACGAATAGAAATAAACTTGCTGATGACCCATTTTTTCTTTGGGCAAACGTTAGTTATTATAGAGGGAAAAATTAATAAATCAATACAATGTTTCTTTTGAACAGACATAAAAGTGGTTCCTCAGTCAAAAAGAAAAAAAAAGTGATTGAGAAATATCCAGTTAAGAACTGCTCAGAGAAGTTATCCAAGAAATACTAATGTAGTCTATAAATCTGTTTAGTTTATATAACAAATACAAATAGATATGCGAACTAGTTCAAATAGACACAATGATTATAGTTAAAATAATTTAGCAAGCTAAATACCTTACTTTCATCAGACTGTTAATCCTTATTTCACTAGTTCATAAGCAATTCAGAGCTTTTTTCCTCATCATTTTATATCTGAAACAACTTGGGAGATACTTAAATTAATTCTGAGTTTAACATAATGTTTTCTTAATCTCAAGGGAGGTATATGATGTTTACTCTAAATGGACCTTCTAAATTTCAAGTATTCTTTTTAACATAGGTTTCTGCATAATTTTCTTCATTTATAGCAAGAATCGATGATTTCTGGTCTAAAGAGTAAGGTAAGAAGGAACTTAGTATATATTTCAAAAATAAAATGAGTACTCACAATATTAACAACTGGTTTGTATCTTCTTTGAGAACCAGACCAGTGGAAATGGTTTAAACAGGGCACAGATAGCTTCAAACACAAATACAAATGTGTAATTGAAGCCCTGAATAGTCTCTGGGAAGACTGATCAAGAGTCCAGGGGTGATGCCTGTGAGATGAGGCCAGACTTTTGATCAAAGTTTACTTTTTAAAATGACTTCTCATGGGTTCAGTGACACCTTGGTTGGCGGCAACTCAATGACATTGTTTGAGATTTAGGTAAAGTGATAATGATTTACCATGCATCAGGATTTTTCTGGGATCTGCAAATATAGATAATTGTGTGTGTGTGTGTGTGTGTGTGTGTGTGTGTAGTTTTAGTTTGGGCTTGAGGTTAGGAGTTGAGCATCTTGAGGCACTCTCAATTTCTATGAAATAATTTCAACTTTTCTTCAAATGTAGACATCTGTAGTACATGCCTGTTGTGACAAATGTACCAAAATGCAGAATTTCCTCCAGCAAAGTTTACTACTCAGGAAAAAAAAGTTCCCTGAGGTATTTTCTACCCCTATTATATTATGCTGTATGTGCCAGGAAAACGGGAAGAGGCAAGCCTGTCTAGAAAAAAGGCTTTGAGATTTTGGATTGTTAGATATAAATATTGATAGTATTTGCCTATTTAAAAATATCAACAACATTTTAAATAACATTGCTTCTTGATGGTTGGATCGTCAGCTGCTTATGGAATAATAATTTATTGTTAGCAGTAACCATTATTGGTAGTATTTATTGAGTGCTAGGGGCCAGGCAGTAAGCTAGTGTTCTACTTATATTGTCTTATTTAATTCTGACCTCAACCCTGTAAAACGGGGATAGACATTATTTTCCTCTTTTATAAGTGAAGAAGAAGCTGAGGTTTTGAGCAGGTGAATAACCTGTTCCAGAACACATAGGTAGTAACAGTGGGACAGGGGATAAAACTCTGATCTGATTCCAAACTTGCTGTCAGCCTCAGCATTGTGTTACCTTCTCATACAGAACTGCCCTAGACCAAGCATTTAAAATAGCATTGAAAATAAGGATGACCTTATTTGGGTCACTGAATATGTTATTAGAAAGTCTATAGTTTTCCTTTCTCTAGACCAGTGATTTTTTTAATGGAGGACATTTAAACTGCTATTTCTCTGGGTACGTTAATGACTCTTTTAACTCTTGCTTCTTAAACATGAGTCCCAAAAAGAATACATAAAATATTAATGGATAAACATTTTTTCCTCAGAATAATACATGTGAAAGAAATCTTCAAAGTAAAATAGGCAAATGAATATCAAAGAAGCTTATTTTAGAGTGTAATCCTGAGAGAGAACAGTCTTGAAAGATTAAAAAAGATTCTCTTTATGATTATGAACTTGAAATAGTTGGAATGAATTCAGTCATGACAACATAACTGAGGATCATTTCTGAAAGTGAGGGATATAGAAAGTTAAAAGACTCGCTTGGTTCCGAAGTCACCTGCTTCGTAAGGGACTAAAATAGAAGAGAGCAAGTGTTAAGAATTCATTCTGCCTTCCCAGTGCTTTTGTAGTTTTATTTTTAGAGCTCTGCCAACAGCAGTTGGAGCACTGTTTGCTCTTATGAGCCTGCTCCGTCTGACTCGCCCTCTCTCTTGCAGTGTTTGCTTCCCTTGACAGGTGTGAGGGACTTCCTCAGTGTCGCAGCCAGTCACCTGTCATCAGCCACCCTGATGTAGTTTGCTTCTTCACCCACTGAGCTCATAAGAGAGGTAATTTTTCTGTTAACATGCATTACTTTCTTCTTAAGGCTGAGGTAATCAGAATGAAAGGGTGTTGGGTAGATAGTGGTGCAGGAGTGGTAGGACAATACTTAATAAAGAATATCTGTTTCAAATACTTAAATATTTAAAGCCCAGGAAGCAATAGTGGGCAGAAGAGATCTTGGACAATGACTTTCTCAGGAACTGTCAGCAATTCGTGTTGTTCATTGGAATTAAGAGAGATACAGTGGTTTTAAGCACAGATGCATATTTGAATCACCTGGGAAGTTTTCAAAAATTACCAGTGCTTAAGTCCTACCCTAGAGACGATAGTAATTGGCTTGGCATTGGTATCTAAAAAAAAAAAATCTCTCCAGATGATTTTATTGTGTACCCAGTGTTGAGAACCACTGACTTAGAGAATGCAACAGCAGTTAGTTCTGCTTTTGCCAATATCTACATCATTTTGGGTACCATACTTCACTTTGTATGTCAGTGTCCTGTATTAAGAACTATTAGAAGAAATAACGTATTTTAAAAACTGGAGACCTGTGTAAGGTGCTTTCAGAATTATATACAACCAGTTATATTTGGCTTGCATGATTTGTAGGAAATAACATTTTAAAATGCACTAAGATTAATTAAAAAAAAAAACCCACAAGTCTCTCATTGCTTGATAATCTACACATGATAGTCATTTCAGATATTTGTTGAATACCTACTATGTAGAAGACACTGATAGAAAGACTAAAGGATCTGGTATTTTGTTTGTTCTGAAGGAATTTGGAAGCTGGGGAACTAATAGATACAACTTAAGAAGTAATTAACATTCCAAAGCTATGTGTGCCTCACAGCAATGTACAATAGTGCTATAGTGAATGCAGAAAGAGTAACAACTCTGAGCTCATGTGGTCATGGAGAGTTCATAGAAAGTATGACACTTGTAAAGTTTACCAAGTTGTTGGTTTGCAGTCCTCCCCATCACAGATTTTCTTTTAAAGCCTCAGTTAGAAACTGATAGTGAACATTTGTTGGTGACTTCAGATCGCTAATTTAGACCTATCTGGTCTTCCCCCGTAGATAATTTCTTCTCATTGAATAACATTATGTTGGGACCACGCTTACTTAGCTGATTACCCCTTGTGTTTACAACTGCTTGGTACTTGAATATGATGTTTATCTAAGATAGAGTAGCTTTTGAGTTGGCCTTACAGAATGAACGGGATTTAGGTGCAAGTATAGTAGGTTGAATTTCCCTGTTTCAGATTAGCACGAGGAATATACTAAACTAAGGTTAAGAGTATACAGTCTGATCGAAAAAGGACTGTTATTGTAATGGGAGCAGAGTTCATACAATTTTTCCTTTGTGTGCCCTGTCTGCTAGGTGCATTTTGATTATTATGTTTACAACTTCTGCCAGGTATTAATTACTTTTATTTAGTAAAATGTGAGGTTCAAAGAGTTTGTAATATCATACATTAGTAAGTCATCAAGTCAAGATTCATACATAATTCAGTAGCTATTCTGATACCAAAAGCAGTGGCCTTTCAACTCTGCCGTGTTGCCTTCTATAAAGGAATAATGAGAAGAGACGAAAGGAAGGTGCAAGGGAGAGGCTGGGTGGTGGAATGCCTTGAATGGATTTCAGCCTGATGGAAGTGGGCAGCCATTGAAGATTTTTGAAGGGGGAACATATTTTACGTATTTAGAAGGCTAATCTAGCAAAGATATGTAGGTTATATTAGTTCAGTAAAAATGCTTATTCATTCAAAAACTATTGAATACATATTGTGTTCTGCACAGTATTTAGTCCCTGGGAGTGGAGTTGCATTAATGAGTGCTTTTAATCTAGAACTCTCTTTGTGTAATACACTGTGCTACACCTTGGAGATAAAGAGAAATAAGACACAGCATCTGCCCTTTACATATCTTATTGTTGAACCAGCCTATTGTATAATTGGGTCCGTATTGGTGTTTTTGTGTGCCCAGTTGCAACAATGATGGGTTCCAGGGGAAGAAGTCAATACAGGGATCACCAAGGCTTTTGTAGTGGTCCAGGTGATTTCAACTCAAGGCGTCAAAAAATGGAAGGATGGAAAGAAGAAATAATATAAAGGAAGAGTGGGCAGAATTTAGTTACATGATAAATATGAGAAAAGTAGGAATAGTCAGGACAGAATCAGAAGTATTGGTCTGGGTGACATTTTAAAATTTCCCATCTATTCACTCAGCAAAGATGTGAAATTGCTTAAACATAACTGTTAATTTATTATAATTACTGAAAAAAATTTTAAAACTGATTAACTGGTAAGGTCGATAAGAAAGTGTGGAAAGTCTAAAAATAACAAAGTAGTAAGACAGAGATTGGTTCAAGATGGCAGAGTAGCAGGACGTGTGCTCACTCCCTCTTGAGAGAGCACTGGAATCACAACTAACTGCTGAACAGTCATCAATAGAAAGACACTGGAACTCACCAAAATAGATACCCCACATCCAAAGACAAAGGAGAAGCCACAAAGAGATGGTAGGCAGGGCGCAATCACAATAAAATCAAGTCCCATAACCGCTGGGTGGGTGCCTCACACACTGGAGAACACTTATACCACAGAAGTCCACCCACTGGAGTGAAGGTTCTGAGCCCCACGTCAGGCTTCCCAACTTGGGAGTCTGGCAATGGGAGGAGGAATTTCGAGAGAATCAGACTTTGAGGCTAGCGGGATTTGATTGCAGGACTTCAACAGGACTGGGAGAAACAGAGACTCCACTCTTGGAGGGCACACACAAAGTAGTGTGTGCATCGAGACCCAGGGCAAGGAGCAGTGACCCCAGGGGAGACTGAACCAGACCTACCTGGTAGTGTTGGAGGGTCTCCTGCAGAGGCAGGGGGTGGCTGTGGCTCACCGTGGGGACAAGGACACTGGCAGCAGAAGATCTGGGAAGTACTTATTGGTGCCTGAGCCCTCCCAGAGTCTGTCATTAGCCTCACCAAAGAGCCCAGGTAGTCTCCAGTGTTGGGTCGCCTCAGGCCAAACAACCAACAGGGAGGGAACCCAGCCCCACCCATCAGCAGACAATTGAATTAAAGTTTTACTGAGCTCTGCCCACAAGAGGAGCACCCAGCCCTACCCACCACCAGTCCCTCCCATCAGGAAGCATGCACAAGCCTCTTAGATAGCCTCATCCACCAGAGGGCAGACAGCAGAAGCAAGAGGAACTACAATCCTGCAGCCTATGGGTCGAAAACCACATTCACAGACATAGACAAAATGAAAAGGCAGAGGACTATGTACCAGATGAAGGAAGAAGATAAAACCCCAGAAAAACAACTAAATGAAGTGGAGATAGGCAACCTTCCAGAAAAAGAATTCAGAATAATGATAGTGAAGCTGATCCAGGACCTTGGAAAAAGCATGGAGGCAAAGATCGAGAAGATGCACGAAATGATTAACAAAGACCTAGAAGAAATAAGGACCAAACAAACAGAGATGAGCAATATAATAACTGAAATGAAAACTACACTAGAAGGAATCAATAGCAGAATAACTGAGGCAGAAGAACGGATAAGTGACCTGGAAGACAGAATGGTGTAATTCACTGCTGTGGAACAGAATAAAGAATAAGGAATGAAAAGAAACGAAGACACTCTGAGTGACCTCTGGGACAACATTAAATGCACCAACATTCTCATTATAGGCGTCCCAGGAGGAGAAGAGAGAGAGAAAGGACTTGAGAAAATATTTGAAGAGATTATAGTTGAAAACTTCCCTAACATGGGAAAGGAAATAGCCCCCCAAGTCCAGGCAGCGCAGAGAGTCCCAGGCAGGATAAACCCAAGTAGAAACACGCTGAGACACATAGTAATCAAATTGACAAAAATTAAAGACAAAGGAAAATTATTAAAAGCAAGAAGGGAAAAACGAAAATAACATCCAAGGGAACTCCCATAAGGTTAACAGCTGATTTCTCAGCAGAAACTCTACAAGCCGGAATGGAGTGGCATGATATACTTAAAGGGATGAAAGGGAAGAACCTACAACCAAGATACTCTACTCAGCAAGGATCTCATTCAGATTCGACAGAGATATCAAAAGCTTTACAGACAAGCAAAAGCTAAGAGAATTTAGCACGACCAAACCAGCTCTACAACAAATGCTAAAAGAACTTCTCTAAGTGGGAAACAGAAGAGAAGAAAAGGACCTACAAAAACAAACCCAAAATAATTAAGAAAATGGTAATTGGAACATACATATCGATAATTACCTTAAATGTGAATGGATTAAATGCTCCAACCAAAAGACACAGGTTCACTGAATGTATATAAAAACAAGACCCATATGTATGCTGTCTACAAGAGACCCACTTTAGACCTAAGGACACATACAGACTGAAAGTGAGGGGATGGAAAAGGTATTCCATGCAAATGGAAATCCAAAGAAAGCTCTAGTAGCAATCCTAATATCAGATAAAATAGACTTTAAAATAATGTTACAAGAGACATGGAAGGACACTACATGATGATCAAGGGATCAATCCAAGAAGAAGATAAAACAATTATAAACATATATGCACCCAACATAGGCACACCTCAATATGTAAGGCAAATGCTAACAGCTCTAAAAGAGGAAATCGGCAGTAACACAATATTAGTGGCGGAATTTAACACCTCATTTGCACCAATGGACAGATCATCCAGACAGAAAATAAATAAGGAAACAGAAGCTTTAAATGACACAATAAACCAGATAGGTTTAATTGATATATATAGGAGTTTCCATCCCAAAACAGCAGATTACACTTTCTTCTCAAGTGCGCATGGAACATTCTCCAGGATAGATCACATCTTGGGTCACAAATCAAGCCTTGGTAAATTTAAGAAAATTGAAATTATATTACGCTTTTTTTCTGACCACAACACTATGAGATTAGATATAAATTACTGGGGAAAAAACATAAAAAACACATGGAGGCTAAACAATACGTTAGTAAATAACCAAGAGATCACTGAAGAAATCAAAGAGTAAATCAAAAAATACCTAGAGACAAATGACAATGAAAACACAATGATCCATCATGTATGGGATGCAGCAAAAGCAGTTCTAAGAGGGAAGTTTATAGCTATACAAGCCTACCTCAAGAAACAAGAAAAATCTCAAATAAACAATCTAATGTTACACCTAGAGGAACTAGAGAAAGAAAAACAAAGCCCAAAGTTAGCAGAAGGAAAGAAATTATAAAGATCAGAGCAGAAATAAATGAAATAGAAACAAAGAAAACAATAGCAAAGATCAATAAAATAAAGCTGGTTCTTTGAGAAGATGAACAAAATTGGTAAACCTTTAGCCAGACTCATCAAGAAATAGAGAGAAAGGACTCAAATTAAGAAAATTAGAAATGAAAAAGGAGAAGTTACAACAGAGAAATGAAAAAGGAGAAGTTACAACAGTTACAACAAGCAACTCTATGCCAATAAAATGGACAACCTGGAAGAAATGGACAAATGCTTAGAAAGGTGTAGCATTCTAGTTCTGAGCCAGGAAGAAATAGAAAATATGAACAGACCAATCACAAGTAATGAAATTGAAGCTGTGATTAAAAATCTTCAAACAAATGTCCAGGACCAGATGGCTTCACAGGTGAATTCCGTCAAACATTTAGAGAAAAACTAATACCCATCCTTCTCAAAGTCTTCCAAAAAATTGCAGGGGAAGGAACACTCCCAAACTCATTCTATGAGGCCACCATCACCCTGATACCAAAACCTGACAAAGATACTACAGAAAAAGAAAATTATAGACCAATATCACTGATGTATATAGATGCAAAGATCCTCAACAAAATACTAGCAAACGGAATCCAATAACATATTAAAAGGATCATACACCATGATCAAGTGGATTTATCCCAGGGATGCAAGGATTCTTCAATATATGCAAATCAATCAGTATGATACACCATATTAACAAATTGAAGAGTAATAACCATATGATCATCTCATTAGATGCAGAAAAAGCTTTTGACAAAATTCAACACCCATTCATGATAAAAACTCTCTAGAAAGTGGGCATAGAGGGAACCTACTTCAACATAATAAAGGCCATGTATGACAAACCCACAGCAGACATCATTCTCAGTGGTGAAAAACTGAAAGCATTTACCCTAAGATCAGAAACAAGGCAAGGATATCCACTCTTGCCACTGTTATTCAAGATAGTTTTGGAAGCCCTAGCCACAGCAATCAGAGAAGAAAAAGTAAACGAATACAAATAGGAAAAGAATAATTAAAACTGTCACTCTTTGCTCATGCCATGATACTCTACACAGAGAATCCTAAGGATGCCATCAGAAAACTACTAGAGTTAATCAATGAATTTGGTAAAATTGCATGATACAAAATTAATGCACAGAAATCTCTTGCATTCCTATACACTAACAACAAAAGAGCAGAAAGAGAAATTAAGAAAACAATCCCATTCACCATTGCAACAAAAAGAATAAAATACCTAGGAATAAACCTACCTAAGAAGGTAAAAATCTGTACTCAAAAAAGTATAGTACAGTGATGAAAGAAATCAAAGATGACACAAACAGATGGAGAGATATACCATGTTCTTGGATTGGAAGAATTAATATTGTGAAAATGAGTATACTACCCAAAGCAATCTACAGGTTCAATGCAATCCCTATCAAATTACCAATGGCATTTTTTACAGTACTAGAACGAAAAATTTCACTATTTGTATGGAGACACAAAAGACCACAAAGAGCCGAAGCAATTTTGAGGGAAAAAAACGGAGCTGGAGGAATCAAATTCCCTGACTTCAGACTGTATTACAAAGCTACAGTAATCAAGACAATGTGGTACTGGAAGAAAAACAGAAATATAGATCAGTGGAACAGGATGGAAAGCCCAGAGATAACCCCACTCACCTATGGTCAACTAATCTATGACAAACGAGGCAAGGATATACAATGGAAAAAAGACAGTCTCTTCAATAAGTGGTGCTGGGAGAACTGGACAGTTACATGTAGAAGAATGATATTAGAACACTCCCTAACACCATACACAAAAATAAGCTCAAAATGGATTAAAGACCTAAATGTAAGACTGGACACTATAAAACTCTTAGAAGAAAGCATAGGAAGAACACTCTTTGACATAAATCACAGCAAGATGTTTTTTGACCCACCTCCCAGAGTAATGGAAATAAAACCAAAAATAAACAAATGAGACCTATTGAAACTTAAAAGCTTTTGCATAGCAAAGGAAACTGTAAAGACGAAAAGACAACCGTCAGAATGGGAGAAAATATTTGCAAATGAATTAACGGACAAAGGATTAATCTCCTAAATATATAAATAGCTGATACAGCTCAATGTTAAAAAAAAACAAACAACCCAATCCAAAAATGGGCAGAAGACCTAAATAGACATTTCTCCAAAGAAGACATACAGATGGCCAAGAGGCACATCAAAAGCTTCTCAACATCACTAATTATTAGAGAAATGCAAATCAAGCCCACAGTGAGATATTACCTCACTCCGGTTAGAATGGGCATCATCAGAAAATGTACAAACAGCAAATGCTTTAGAGGGTGTGGAGAAAAAAAGGAACCCTCTTGCACTGTTGGTGGGAATGTAAATTGATACAGCCACTATGGAGAACAGTATGGAGGTTCCTTAAAATACTAAAAATAGAATCACCATATGATCCAGCAATCCCACTAGTGGGCATATACCCTGAGAAAACCATAATTCAAAAAGACACATGCACCCCAATGTTCATTGAAGCACTCTTTACAGTAGCTGGGTCATGGAAGGAACCTAAATGCCCATCGACAGATGAATGGATAAAGAAGTTGTAGTATATATATACAATGGAATATTACTCAGCCATAAAAAGGAATGAAATTGGGTCATTTGTAGAGATGTGGATGGATCTAGAGACTGTCATACAGAGTGAACTAAGTCAGAAAGACAAACAAATATTGTATATAAACACATACATGTGGAATCTAGATAAATGGTACAGATGAACTGGTTAGCATGCCAGAAATAGAGACATAGATGGAGAGAACAAATGTACGGACACTAAGGGGGTAAGCGCAGGGGTGGGGGTGGTGGGATAAATTGGGAGATTGAGATGGACACGTATACACTAATGTGTATAAAATAGATAACGAATAAGAACCTGATATATAAAAAAATAAAATAAAATTTAAAAAAGAAACTAAAGTAGTGAGATAAAAAAAAAAAGCTTCCATGATTAAAATATATAAGGATTTACAGAAAAAAAGCAGTGTGATAAACATCAAAGGTATGATTTCTCAGCCAGGTTTTCTCCAAAATTAGAATTTTTTTTAAAAGACTTTATATTTTAGAATAGTTTTATTTTCACAGCAAAATTGAGAGAAAGGTAATACAGAATATTCCCATGTCCCTCCTGCCCCGACATGTGCATAGCCTCCCTCATTATCAACATCCTATTCCTTTTACATGTAGCACGAGAATCCCCCAAAGGTGGGAGGAGTTGAGGATGTTACACTCTTTGATGGTAGGTTGGGGAATGTCTTCTGACAAACACCATTCAGATTCTAATCCCCACACTTGAGAAATGGTTCCCATTGTACAGACTTGATAATCTGTGGTGTATAATACATGCTGAGCCATGTTCTTTGGAATCCCCTTATGAATTCCACAGACAACATTGCTACCGGACACTGAACCATACTGTGAATTCCTAGACTTTGTCCTTTATTTTCCTACTGACTGGCTCCTATAGTTCTATCCATGTTTTGTTTTTCGTTTTGGGTGTTTTTTTTTGGGGGGGGGCAGGGATGTTGTATTTTCTTTAGTTGTAAATTATTTCCCCAATTTTAGAAATATGATTCTGTTCACATAAATTTAACTTATCTGTATACCTCAATTTATATATTGATTTTAAACCTTAATTCTATGTCTGTTTTAGACCAGTCTGCCTAATTTTAATATACAATTTCATATTTAAATTTTATATTTAAATTTTAATACATTTAAATGTAACACGTATTAATGGTCTATTATTTTCATGTTACTTTTCCCTGTATTAGACATACATCTGCACTTGTATATCGAGAGCACTTGCTGTATTTCAACACTGATCATATTTAATGTTCAGAATCCTCACGAACAGTGACATGAAGTGACTAGTCAGATAATTAGAAAGGTGGTAAAGATTAAAATCAATGTTTTTTGCCAACCCTCCCCTTTTACCTCAACAGAATTTATTATAACACCAATAGGGTTTTATTTAACTAGTTTTGAATAACTCTAGCTCCATGAGAGTAATTCTCAAAAGCAGCTAAGTCAGGACAGGAAAGTATCTTGGATGCTTTGGATTCTTCTCTTTAAATCTCCACTTACTGCCCCATGTAAATATAGATTTAGTATTTGAGTGACAGCAACAAATGCTGAAACCTAACCCTAAATTCTCAGTGATGCGATGGACCATATCTGGCAAATCACTGTTCTCTCTGGACTTCACTGGTCTAGCAAATACCTTTTCTGTTGACACCAGAGAGAGAAACTACGTGAGACATAGGGCAGATAGGTTCATGGGTTTCTTTTCCGAGTGTAAAATTAGTAGTACTGACTGAGAAATAACGAGTTAGTTTCAAGTTATCTCATGGTGCCAACTGTAGAATTAAAGTTTGGCTTTAAGTGAATGTTCTGTGATGCATAAAAAAGCAAGCATGCAGGAGATAAAACGAAATTTATTCACCTATAATTGAACTTTATTTTAAATTTGAGCCTTAACCATGATAGTAGAGAACTTAAGCTGGTTACTTACAACTAACTTCCATCAATTTGAGAGGATTGTTCACTAACCCATTTGAACTAGGGGTGGCAGTTTGAGATCTAAGGCAGGCCTAAGTCGTTTCTAGGCTTTGGAAAGGAAGATTTCTTCTAGCATCCTTTGAAATGAAGCGAGTCTGTTTTGGCCTCTGTCCCTACTGCAGATCCTTAGATACGCATGTTCCTGCACATGTCGCTCTCTGTGCCCCTCACTGCAGCCCTGAGGTTCCTTCAGGTCACTGGCCTCTGTCAGCCACTTACATGTCTCTCTATTGGCCAGGGTTTCAAGAACTTATTTAGAACTCTCATCCAAGAATTTGACTCTTGCATCTGTGTACTTTGGTGTCCTCCTTTGACTACTGACTCAGTGTTAAGTATTGGGGGTGGAGGGCTGAGAAAGGGGGGAAGGAAGTGAATTCTCAGTTTACTGCACTAGATTTTATCCCTTCACACCTACAAAAACTATTCCATATTTACAGTATTAATATATTTTCTCATAGAGCTTGAATATTTCCATTGTCACTACATCTGGCAAGAGAGTGTGGTTGGATTTGGGTGATGTTGGAAGCTTAATCAGTCTTAAAAAGTCCATAAATCACAGATAAATTTTTTTTCTTTGATATGTTTTTAAAAAAATAATTTCCTTCAGGGAAATGGAATAATAATAACCACGTCCGTCTTGGAAGGCAATTGAGCAGGACACTGGGATTGCTTCCCCAGCATTCATTCCAGTTTTCCCCCACTATGTGGTCTCCACATAGCTTAGGTGAGCCCTGATTCCATGCTAGTCAGTGCAATCCCATCCCTCATGACGGTGGTGGGAATGACACCCAAGTTGGTTAGAATGATGTCTAAGGCTATTTTTCAGTAAGTAGGGAAGAAAATATTTCTCTTCTGGATTTTGTGGTCAACATATTGAATGAATGAATGAATGGTTTATTTATCTTTTAATGCCTAACACATTAGCTGGCATATCTTAGGTATCAAAAAAAGTTGGCTGAATAAATGAATGAGTGATGCTATAAACCTGGAAAATTGGAAGAATGTGGGTTGGTGACTTAAATGTAGAAGGGTCTCTGTGATGGTTTAGGTACATTTAATTTTAGAGACTGTGGGTACGAATTGTAATGATAACTCTCAAGTGCCTCATTTTGGGCTTTTTTGTCTTTGAGATGGAGGGTATAAAATGGAAAGAAAAGGTGAGATGGGAGATGCAGCTTCTTAGTTTTCACCCATTTACAAATAGATAGTGAATTAAAACTGTAATATAAAAGTTTCACCAATCAGTTTATAAAAGGGAAATGTAAACCTAAAGTTGTTTCGTTGTTAACAGTATTTTTTTCTAAATTCTTTTACTATCTTGTGAGAACAGTTCAATTCCAACATAGCTATTTAAAACACAAAGCTTTGTTAAATCACAACATAGACAAATAGAATTGAGTAGAAGCAAGAGTGCCTTTTCATGTTGATTGTGAGTTTTATGTGACTGAAAACTTTACTCCATTTCACAATAATAGTCCAGCAAGATTTTGGTGACTGACTGTGTTGCTTAGATTTGAATTGGTGAGTTAATTGTAGAAGGTTCTCTGTTCCAATATCAAAATATCTCCCAACTTATAATTCAAAGAAAGAATGAAAGAGCAAAAGGATGAACAAAAGAAGGAAGAAAAGAAAAAAAGAAAAATGGAAGGAAGGGAGGATAGGAGAAAAGAAGGAAAGAGGGAAACTACAGTGATTTTCTAGTGAAACCTCACTCAGAAATGAGTAGAGCAATTCTAAAATGTTACTTATTTTATTCATTGTGTCTATTAGCAGCATATTACGTCTCTGGGTATAGTAGTGTGAAGAGATACATACACACGCATATGTACACATGCATATATTTATGTAATAATAAATGGTTCAACACATAATTCATAATAAAGAATTAAAACATGCACACAAACTCTGACTTGAAAACTATATTGTTAAAATAAGCTTCCGTAAATGGAATAATGTTTGTACTGGGGCAAAGACAGTTAAACGATAGGAGGGGTAAATAAGCTGATTCTCTGCGATTAAAAATCATGAAGAGGTCACGATCCTTCTCTCTCAGCTCAGTGTTCTTTCTTCTTCACTCTCTGTAAGTCTCTCTGTCCTAACTGTTTATTAGGACCGGAGCTGTAAGGCTACTGAGTCCTTTCTTGTATGTTGATAGTTGTGGTTTAACCTGAGTTTCCTATAGATGTAATGTTTAAGGAATGACTTCACCTATAGATATTTAGGTAAAAAAGCAGTTGGAAGCAGCCTCTTTATGAGGCTTTGTCCTTGGCCACTCTCTCCGTCTGTCCAATCCTGTCCCGCTGGTGCCTCTCACCAGCCTGTTCACATAGTCATGACTATTGGCTGTTAGTCATTTTATTGCCACCACCGGCTTGCTCTTTTCCGCTTTTATCACCTATTGAGAAACATTTCATCTTTCAAGACGCAGTTTAAAGTCTTCTCTAGTAAGTGCTATGCATCTTGACCCACTACTGTGTTACTTTGGTAAGTTATTTAACCTCTCTACTCATCTATGGTATGTAAGCGCCTATCACAGAACATGGCAATGATGATTAAATGACCTCATATGGGCTTAGCACATTCTATAATATGGCAATATACATTCAGTAAATTTGGCCGGCAGAAGAACTTAGTTGCTACCTTCTGTACTAATATTGCTCTTTCATTGTTCAAGTACCTCATTAAAACCCTTATTGCATTATATTGTTGTCACTGCTTTGCCTTTGTGTTTCTCCACTAGTTTGTGGGCTCCATCAGCATAGATGTCTACATTTTCAAATGCTCAGTTCTAGGCAAAATGAATATTGTTATTAAGAATAATCACGATCTAAGAATATCATCATAAGCACAAATATATAAAGCCTATAAATATATTAAGAAAAGGAAGAAATATTGAGTACCGTTCCCTGTGCTATACAGTAGGTCCTTGTGAGTTATCTACTTTATATATAGTAGTGTGTATATGTTAATCCCAAACTCCTATTTTGTCCGTCCCCCCTGCCTTTCCCCTTTGGTAACCATAAGTTTGTTTTCTGTGGCTGTGTGCCTATTTCTGTTTTGAAAATAAGTTCATTTGTATCATTTTTTAGATCCCACATATAAGTGATATCATACAATATTTGTCTTTCTCTGCCTGGCTTACTTCACTTAGTATGATAATCTCTAGGTCCATCCATGTTGCTGCAAATGACATTATTTCATTCTTTTTTATGGCCGAGTAATATTCCATTATAAATATATACCACATCTTCTTTATCCATTCCTCTGTCGATGGACATTTAGGTTGCTTCCATGTCTTGGCTATTGTAAATAGTGCTGCAGTGAACATTGGGGTGCACGTATCTTTCCGAATTACGGTTTTCTCTAGATATGTGTCCAGGAGTGGGATTGCAGGATCATATGGTAGCTCTATTTTTAGTTTTTTAAGGAACCTCCATAGTATTTTCCATAGTGGCTGCACCAGTTTACCTTCCCACCAACAGGTTTCCCTTTTCTCCACACCCTCTCCATCATTTATTATTTGTAGGCTTTTTGATGATGGCCATTCTGACTGGAGTGAGGTGATACCTCGATGTAGTTTTGATTTGCATTTCTCTAATAATTAGTGATGTTGAGCACCTTTTCATGTGCCTCTTGGCCATCTGTATATCTTTGGAGAAATGTCTGCTTAGATCTTCTGCCCATTTTTTGATTGGATTTTTTGTTATTTTGATATTGAGCTGCATGAGCTGAGTGGTGGTTTAGATCTTGGTTTCAGCGTAGATCTATTTCCTTCATTATTTGGATACAGAAAATAGGATTGCTGCCACGAAAACCAAGCTTCAGAATAATAGTGAGTTTTACATAGAAAGGTTGTACATAGTGAACAGAAATGAAGGGCGATATTCTAAATTGAGGAATAGTTATTCGGAAGTAAAGAAGGAGCAAGTAGGGGCTTCCCTGGTGGCGCAGTGGTTGGGAGTCCGCCTGCCGATGCAGGGGACACGGGTTCGTGCCCTGGTCCAGGAAGATCCCACATGCCGCGGAGTGGCTGAGCCCGTGAGCCATGGCCACTGAGCCTGCACGTCCGGAGCCTGTGCTCTGCAACAGGAGAGGCCACAACAGTGAGAGGCCTGCATACCGCCAAAAAAAAGAACAAAAAAAGAAGTAGCAAGTACAAGGAATCCCCAGGGCAGAAATATGTTGTATAGCCACTAAGTGGTGAATCAAACATGAGAAATGCTAACATTAGAGAAATGTTAGCTGACTTGAGATTATCCAAATATTCATCTCCATGTTTAAAGACCTAGATTATGGGACTTACCCAGTTATACCTAGAACTCTGCATTGCTTAAAAATTACACAAAACTTGAAAGCGGGGAAGGAGAAACTTGGAGAGTAAAGGACCAATATGGCAGTTCAGAGGTAGTATCAACTCGGAAATAATGGTTACTAAAACTTGAGTTTGGGTTAAAGAGTTAAGGGAAGGGTACATTTATTTTGAATTGTACATAGGCAAAATTCAACTAATAGTTACCAAAGTAATAAAATATACTAGAAAGTCCAAATAATTCTGTAATTTTGTGAAAAGAGAATGATAAAGAACAGTGCTTTCTTTAGTTTGCATAGCATTTTTACATTTATCTCACTTAAGCCTATCAAACAAATGTCAGGGATGTGTCTTATGCCGATTTTATTTTTTACATACATGAGTGGAGACTCAGAGTAGTTAGAGGCATCTGCTTGGCTCTAATTACAGTGTTCTTTCTGTTACAGAATATTTCTTTAGGCTGAGAAAATATGTACTTACTACTAAACATTGATTAAAATGTCAAGTGTTTTATTGTAAGTACAGATAGACATGCATGCTATTCTAACTTCCTTTAGGCTATTAATTGGACTCAAATAAACTATTAATTGTAATCAACTGTTTCTATCAATGAACATTGTAATATTCAGCTTAGTTCCTCAAACACTTTTAGAATCAGCATTTTTACTTTGCATATTTTGAGTTTTGTGCTTAGAGGTTTACTTTTTTAAAAAATATAACTGTATTACATTGAATTACTACTAATATAATATTTAGTGGAAAAATCTAAAATCTGAAAAGTAGAATGCCATGCCCGAGCCCTGGCAAGTGTGCTCTTACATCCATAGCAGCAAAGCACATGGTATGAGCGAATGGGTCCTGGAATCAAATTGCTTGACATTGCACTTGTCACTTACCCGGTGTTCAGTGCCCGGCAAATATCTTTTAAGTTCTCTGTAGGTCAGTTTACTTAGCCAGATTGTGCAATCCATCGGAGTTGTGGTTTTTTGTCTTTTTTGTTCAGTATTGTATTTCAAATGTCTACATGTAATAGACATTCAATAAGTATTTTTTAAATACATCTGCAAAGGGCTGATTATATTATGTACCCATAGGTTGCTTTGAAAGTCGCCCATTTACCATAATTTTTGGCAATAGGAGAGGCCATCTCCTCTTGCTGCTATCATTATCATTATTAGTGTCTCATATTGTGGCTGAGGGTGAAGAGGTTTAAAAGACAAGGAACTGTGGACTTTTCCAAGTAAGAAAGCTGGTGTTTTGGAGAAGGGCTCTCCATTCTGGTAAAGTATGTTAGTACCTGGTAATTTGTTTCGTTTTAGTCAGACACAGAGAGAGGAGCACAATGGCTTTATGGAAGTCCTGACGAATAAAGATCTGAAGTGGCCTTGAATCTTTTGGCTTCTTCTCCTGTTCTCCTTCTCCCTTTCACACATAATCAGCCTTTGATTCTTTTACTTCTGATGGTTAGGTTTATTGTGTATTTGAGTCTGTAACTTAAGCCATTGGTGTTGTGGCTTAGTTTTTCTCTTCCCTGTCACTTCTCTTTCTATTTATGCTTTCATATGCAATAGCTCTAGCTAATTAAATGTAATGACTAGTGTGTAATTTTTCTCTTCCAAATGTAGAACTAATTTGGAAAGTCACAGGTCTAGTACAGTATTTTAAGGGTTTAGGGATTTTGTAATATACTAAATGTTAATAGTAGCCTGAAATGCTTGTCATTTTTTGAGAAATCTTTTTTGTTAAATAGAAAGGATTCTAGGAAGACAAACACAAAACAAACCAAATAGCCAACAAACAGAAGCAAAGAAGCCCCTAAAAGCTCCCCCAAATATACCTTATGCATGTGGCTTTTTTTGGAGCTGTCTCTTATTCTTTGTTTTCTATACAGGATACACTGCTTTCAGAAAGGGTCTGTGGGGCAAACTAGCTGGCAAGTGATATTAATTGTCGATAACTTGACACTAATGCTCTCTCTTATCTATCATGATAGATTTCACTATGGAAAATTTAGTTTTATTTTTTCCTTCCTTTCTTCTCTTCCTTCCTCTCTTCCTTTCTTCTAATTTTCTTTATCCTCCCTTCCCCTCCTTCCTTCCGTTTGTCTTTTTTCTTGTAAGCTATTTAAGATTTATAAAGAGGACTGAAGGTATTAATGATAAAATCACTAAATTCTGACTTAAATTCAGGTAGATGTATCCAGAAATGTGTTCTCTAGAGCCCACTTTGATTCCTCTCAACTTCCATTTCACCGCAGAGTTAATCACACCGTCCTCTGGGTCATGTTGCACGTGTGCTTGCCTTTATTGATGTACTTAGTATACTTAATTTATTTAATTTTTTTCTGTATTATCTGAGAGTAAGAATTGAGTCTCTTTTATTGCTGTTCCTTGCATTGTATACCAAAGGCTGAGTAAATGTTGATATTTTACCCTTAACCTTTAGCAAATATTTTTTTTCAGTTCTTTTCACTCTAAGTTCCTGTTTCTTTTCAATGCTTATCTCAATAAACTGTCGTTTCTGCCATTTTCTCATTGGTATTGCATTAGTGGTGTGTAAGATAGCCATCTATAAATAAGATAGTGTATATAAATTATATATGTACCTATATCAATAAGTCAAATGTCTATTTTATATTTATTTGATAATTTTACATTTTAGAATATCAGAATAAATATTTCTTTACAATTATTTTTCTTAGTCTTCTTTATATCAGACACAAGTGAAAGCTTTAGTATAAATACAATGCAGCATTTGGTAACTATGCCCAAGAGAGATTAGCTACTAGCAGATATTCTTATAAATGGATTTTATGTGTTGGAAAGTTTTTTTCAAGTTTTTGTTTTTATTATGTTAAAATAATTTAAGAATGGACAGCAAGTACATCTTTTTTGTTTGCTTATTACATTGAAATAAAATACTCAAACGATTAAATTTTATTTTAAATTCCATTTCTAATTTAAATGTATATCTTATTAGCTCCTCTTTTCATTTGCATTTTTGTTCACATAGATACCGTACTATTATTTGAGCCATTGCATAACTGGACCACATCCCATATGTCGGTATATAGGTAAAAATTTTACATGCAATTGCCGTTTCAAGGTAATTCAAGGTTATTGCTCTTTTCCTTCTTTTTTTTTTTAAAGTATTTTTTATTTTTTTATTTTTGGCTGTGTTGGGTCTTCGTTGCTGCGTGTGGGCTTTTCTCTGGTTGCGGCGAGTGGGGGCTATTCTTCGTTGTGGTGCGCGGGATTCTCATTGACGTGGCTTCTCTTGTTGCAGAGCACGGGCTCTAGGCTCGCAGGCTTCAGTAGTTGTGACACATGGGTTCAGTAGTTGTGGCTCGCAGGCCCTAGAGCGCAGGCTCAGTAGTTACGGTGCACGGGCTTAGTTGCTCCGTGGCATGTGGGATCTTCCCAGACCAGGGCTCGAACCCTGGTCCCCTGCACTGGCAGGTGGATTCTTAACGACTGCACCACCAGGGAAGCCCTCCTTCTTTTTTTTGTAGTCTGTCATTTTATTATATTTGAATCTTTCAGCATTGAGCTGGAAGACTGTTTACTTATAACTTCATATTTACAAAATTCATGGAAATTGTTGATAATACAATCAAACTGATATCACTCCTAGAATATTACCTGGAAAAAGGGAACATTATGTTTCAAAGTGAACGATAATAAATTTATTTCTTATCTTTGCTGTTTCCTAATGACTTACAGAGGCACTTGAACCTTTAAATCTAGGGGGAAACATTTATAATTAGGATTTTTGCATTGACATGGAACAGAACCCGGGGATTCTTTTTTTTTTCTCTGAGGTACTTAGTGTTCATATATATTGCTTTATCTATTTTCTAAATCATAATAAATTCATTAATTCTTAGCTGATAGTGCTTTAATATGTCAACCCTCACAGGGGTATTTTAAAATAAAAGAACACTTCAGGGAAGGGAGAAACGTTTATATAAAACAAAGAATGACTAATTACAGATGGGAAGGACGTTAATCTTCCCAGCTCCACTTAAATCCCACCATATGGGACCACCAACTTTACTTCTGCAAACAATTCCTGCCTTCTGTTTGGTTTGAATCTGTGCAAGGGAACAAAACAAAGCTTAAGGAAAAAAATCTATTGTGTGAAAATATTTAAGGTATTTAAAGGCCAAATATATTTTTGTGCTGTAGTCTACCTTAGTCTGCCATAATATTAGTACCCCTTTATGACATGGATAATTAAATTTCACTGTACTTTGAATTTAAGCAGATTACTTTGGATAATCTGAGGCTTCAGCGTTAGATGAGGGGGCAAAATGTCAGGTGAGTCAGCAGGAGAAGTGGAGATTACCCTGTATAATTTGCCAGTCCTGTTCAATCTACTGCTAGAAATTATGAGGAATTTTTCCCGGACACATAAAGCATGCAGCGGACATAACTTGTTTTCATCTAATTATATACTTGTGTGGTGAATGTGTTGTCAGATTCTAAAACCATCTTTGAATTAGCCTTTTTTTCACCTTGGTACCCTGTGCTTTCTGAGATTTTGTATGGTCGTATGAACTGTGAGTGATGCTCAATATTGACAAGTACAGTGCAAACAGCAGATGGTAAGATATTGATAGAGGCATTTGTTAATGGGCCAGTTGTCTTGCTTGGAAGTACAGCTTTTTGGCAGAGTTTCTGGCTTTTTTTCCCCTCTGCTTTTCTACTCTATGTACCTGAGAAGGAAGAAAGAATCCAAAGGTTCTTCTGTGTTAATTCATGGGAAAAAAAAGTTGACTATCAGGATAGCATCGACCTTAGATGAAAACACCCTTAGTAAATGGAGTCACTACATCATGAAAAAGAACACTTTTTTTCTAGGTATACTTGGAAGTAAACACCAGCTCTGTCATACACTAGTTGGTAAGCTGGGACAGATTACCTAACCCTTTTGAACTTAAGGTTCTTTTACTCTACATTGAAGATCACAATATCTACTTTATTGCGTTTTCCATATACTAACACAAAGTAATATATGTATAGGGAATGGTACATAGTAATGCTCCTGGATATTATTATTGGATATTATATAAGGAATGTCATGGGAGATCATGGAGTCTACTAGCTTCAAGTATGGGCTTCAGACCCAGAAAGATCTGGATTTGAACCCCAGTCCAGCAAATTCCTGGCTGTTTGAACATAGACAAGTTACCTACCTGGTTTAAGCATTAGTTTGTTTATTTATAAGATGGAGATACTGGGGCTTCCCTGGTGGCGCAGTGGTTGAGAGTCCGCCTGCCGGTGCAGGGCACGCGGGTTTGTGCCCCGGTCTGGGAAGATCCCACATGCCGCGGAGCGGCTGGGCCCGTGAGCCATGGCCGCTGAGCCTGCGCATCCGGAGCCTGTGCTCCGCAACGGGAGAGGCCACAACAGTGAGAGGCCCGCCTACCACAAAAACAAAACAAAACAAAACAAAACAAAACAAACAAAAAAGATGGAGATACTATTACCTTTTAGTATTATTGTATAAATAGTGATATTCATACATAAATTAATCCCGAATTAGCCTGAAGTGAGTGCTCTATAGGTGGTAATTACTGTTCCTTTTTTATCTCCTCACCAGTGACCATGCTGCCGCAGGACAGGTCATTCGTAAAAGAATAACTATTTGAAGGAAATGTGGAAAGTTAAAATTATTTTTGACAGGTAGAAACATTAGCCATAGCTAAAAAGATGAAATTAAATGAGGATGAATGTAAAATCCTACCTTTAGGTTTATGAAAAATGTTTAAAAATGCAAAATGAGAGAGAGGATGAACCTTGTAAACATTATGTTAAGTGAAAGGAGCTAGACACAAAAGACTACGTATCGTATGATTCCACCTGTATAGTTATCTGAATAGGCAAGTTAATAGAGACAGAAAGTATTAGGCTGGCCAAAAGTTCGTTCAGGTTTTTTCTGTAACAGCTTGCGGAACGAACTTTATGGCCAACCCAATAGATTAGCAGCTGTTCAGGGCTTAGTTGTGGGACAGGTGGAAAAAATGGGAATTGACTACTAATGGGTGCATAGGTTCTTTCATGGAGTACAAAAATGTTCTAAAATTACATAGTAGTAATGGTTGCACCATCCTATGACTTGGCTAAAAAAACATCAAACTTTACATTTTAAGTGGGAAATCGTATGATATGTCAATCTCAGTGAAGCTGTTTAAAATTGAAAAAAAAATACTACTTTAAAAATAATTTCTATGATGAACATTAAAAGATTGATTTCACTTTTGGAACTCTGTTAATCCCTTCAGTAACATTTTCTACATTAGAGACATAGTTTTGTATATGTTATGTACCAATGTGTGTGGTAGGTGCTTTCCCATGACCGATTGTAAACAGCTCAAGGGAAAAAAGATGTGCACCAGGCTTCCTCAGTTCTCGGGAACTGTACACACTCACAGTTAATAAATCCCTTTTCTAGAATTGGTGTTTTCCATCTCTTCTGTTATTTCATTGTTAATTGGCTATTTCTTGTTGATGATGTGGCCCTTAAGACCTGCTTTCAGGAATCCCTAAAGAGTCTATCAAGCTTCAACTCTATTTCACCTCCAGGTTTGCACATTTACCTGAGACCGGGGAGAATACTCAGTTTTCCCAGCAGGCTCTTCTTATACTCCAAAAAAATAGGAAGGTTAGCATACAGATAAGGGTTAGTGACCCCGCTTTCTGTTAGAGGCAGGTGAAGACCCAAAGAGAGGAATTGCTCTCTCCAGTCTTCTTTCTTCTGATAATATTACTGACTCTGAGTAAATTAAAGTGTTCTACTGATTGTCATTCAGATGAGCCACACCCTCATTGCCCTTTCTGTAAACCTTTGCTGATTCTGGAATGCTATTTCATCCTCATTTTGCTAATTATATATTAACCCCTGAAGATCCCAGGGAAAATCCTGACAGCTCTAATTGTCTTCTCCCCTGTTGCATGTCCATATTTTTAAACCTAACACAAAATAGCACGTGAGATATATTTAACTTATCTGTTTACTTATTTCTACATATGCTAGTTAATATAATTCTCCCAACAGCCCAGTAAATTAGGTATTGTTACCTGCATTTTAAAGATGAGGAAACTGAGGCTGACAGTTTCTTTTAGAAATTAAAAAAAATTTTTTTTTTATGTCTCGGCTGTGTTGGGTCTTCGTTGCTGCGTGTGGGCTTTCTCTAGTTGCGGCGAGTGGGGGCTGTTCTTCATCACGGTGCACGGGCTTCTTATTGCAGTGACTTCTCTTGTTGAGGAGCATGGGCTCTAGGTGCTCAGGCTTCAGTAGTTGTGGCACGTGGGCTCAGTAGTTGTGGCGCACGGGCTTAGGTGCTCTGTGTCATGTGGGATCTTCCTGGAAGAGGGCTCGAACCCGTGTCCCCTGCATTGGCAGGTGGATTCTTAACCACTGTGCCACCAAGGAAGTCCCAGGCTGACAGTTTCTATGGTCACACATGAAGTAAGAATGAGGCATCAAATTCAGGTATTAGCTAAGAGGGCCAGCTTCATTATTAGAAGGCTGCTGGGGCAGGGAGACTAAGATCATCATAGTAGAGGTAACACCTCCATACTGATGTGCACCTACATGTGGCTTTACTAATAGATTGCGTATTTAAGAACGGAGATGGAGCTTCCCTGGTGGCGCAGTGGTTGAGAGTCCGCCTGCCGATGCAGGGGACGCGGGTTTGTGCCCCAGTCCGGGAAGATCCCACATGCCGCGGAGCGGCTGGGCCCGTGAGCCATGGCCGCTGAGCCTGCGCGTCCGGAGCCTCTGCTCCGCAACGGGAGAGGCCGCAACAGTGAGAGGCCCGCGTACCGCAAAAAAAAAAGAATGGAGATGAAGCAAAGAAGCCAGGAAATCTTTAAAAAATCAGAGCATATGTTATATATAAATGAAATTTGGAATTCAGTTGTTTGTGAAATACCACCAATGTGAGCATTCAAACCTTATTAACCTCTAGTGTGCGTTAAAATGTTTGGGGTAGAAATGACAGCCAAAATGATAACTTTCTGTGAAAGAACATAGTCTAGGGATTTAAAAAAATCTCCTATCCTTGTTGTCTGATTTATCTTAAATTATTTTCAATTGCACAGTTTCTTTTCTTGTTTTCTAGAAAGCAAAATTTAGAATATTAAATATTGAGGTGAGTTCCTGAATATCCTACCTTTGAAGTAAATTCATATGGTCTCACCTTGTCTACAAAAGGTGAACATTATACAGGACCTCACACTAATTTTAAGCATGTCTTTTGCGCTTTTTTTGTGAAGAAAATGCCACTTGACAGAAGCCAGTGAGCCTCAAGTTTGGTGAACTTTGATGCCCCTGAATATTGTTTGTATATCCTGCTGCTTATTTCCTCATGTAGCCGCCTAGAGCTGCTCAGGGCAGAGAGCCTCTCACCTCGCTGATCATACATGAAATGGAAAATGCTCTGCAAGATAAACAACCCACCTGAATTCATTTTCATAGTTTTGTGAATTTTGCTCTCAGAACAGAGTACTGTAGGTGGTTACAACATCTGGAATTTATTTTCTAATCTGTTGTTAGCTAGTCACACCTCCACTTAGCCACTAGTAAAGTAAGCCAACACAAAATCAAACCATGACCCACCTGTTTCTTTGGTTGCCAAGTATAATGAAATTTCTAGAATATTTGCTAATTCATAGACTGAAAGTGAATTTATAAGTAGAAAGTCAGTAATTCTCTGTTTTCCTATAAAAGGAAGACAGCCCTGCCAATGGAAAGTCAGATCTAGAGATGGAGAGATTAGCTCTGATTTGAATTTGAACTGAGGAAACTTCACTGTGAACCTGAACACTTTATGCTATTCTAATATATTTTAATTTCCTTTGCTACTTCTTATTTGCATCTAGCTAAGAAAATAAAATATTCATACTGTGTTCTCAGGTATTTTGAAATGGAAAATGTCTGAAATACTGCAGGAAAGTCAGGTTTTGATTAAAGTTTTTCCTCTTGATCATCTGAGTACCTCAGAGAATTAAGGGTCATTTACAATGTGAAAACTGATATTTTCATTGTTGGATCATCATATCAATACATTATAACTTCGTAAATAAAATTTGCCATCCTTGGCACTTACAAGCCTGAGAAAACATTTGTGAATGTGAAGAAACATTATTAAATTTGGCAGTGCAAAACAAGCTAACAATATTGCTAAAAATGTGTATTTTTGACTCAGGTCTGATCTTCCTTGATCCAGCGCTGATCTTCAGTTTCACATAGAGAATAATATTCAAGAAAATGCCGTTTAAGGTGGGGAGGGATTGGAGCAAGGAATGCTTTAAATTTTGAAGGATAAGAACGCTTCACTTATTTCCAAGAGTTATTTAACAAATATTTCTCTTTGCTAATATTATTTCTTATGGTTGTTTATTAAAAAAAAAAAAGAGCCTGAGGAAGGGCTAACTGTGGATTCCTTTACTAGCCATCATAGTAAGGGCATTTAATGATTTATAAAGGACATATGGCCATTGTAAATGATATATTTTTTTCAAAGAAATATCTCAAGTGCAAGTAGTTAACTAAACTGCCACACTGTTCTTTAACCACATGATAAATAATTCTTTAAATTGCCACTACCTTATACTATATACATTAAGAGTGTGTGTGTGTGTGTGTGTGTGTGTGTGTGTGTAGAGGGTGCTAATCTAATTGCCTTATAATAATTTTAATTTCATTGTTAAAAGCTAAATTTTCATAGTATATTTTTTACAGTGAAACAACAATGGACTTGTTACTTTTGCATATAAATTCTCTGTATAGGTATGGGAGTGTATTTTATTTCATTCTTCATACCTGCATGTGTATTTCTGCTAAGTGCTGGTTCTTAATGGATGCTCCCTTGGCTTTAGAAGGTTATGATTATTATGTTGAAATGTAGTTTGGGGCTTCCCTGGTGGCCAATGGTTAAGAATCCTCCTGCCAGTGCAGGGGACACGGGTTCGAGCCCTGGTCTGGGAACATCCCACAAGCCGCGGAGCAACTAAGCCCATGCACCACAACTACTGAGCCTGCGCTCTAGAGCCCGCAAGCTGCAACTACTGAAGCGCACGCGCCTAGAGCCTGTGCTCCTCAGCAAGAGAAAGCACCACAGTGAGAAGCCGGCGCACTGCAACGAAGAGTAGCCCCCCCCCCCCCCCCCCGTCGCCGCAACTAGAGAAAGCCCGCATGTAGCAACAAAGACCCAACGCAGCCACAAGTAAATAAATTAATTTAAAAAAGACCCTATTAAAAAAAATGTTGTTTGAAACAAGAGCTGATTTCTTCCCGCAATCTCATGTGCAAATGTATTTCTAACGTAGTCTTATTATTTTTCACTTTCTAATGATGTACAGTTGGATTTGATATAAAAGTTGCCACAGGAGAATAAAGCACAAAATAAGACTTGGGAATCTGGTTGATTAAAACAGAGGGGTATTCAATACTATAGCAGTTTTTTCCCCCCTTGCTGAATGTGCTTATTGCAGTGGTTATTGCCATTTAAGTGAGCAGAATCTGCTGCTTACTTAATGGTAGCGGGTAGTCTCTAGGGGACTTTGCAGAAGATTCCAAGAATGCATGTTCATTCCATGAACCAAAAATATTTTGAAATTACTTGAAAAAAAATCCTATGTCAGTTATTTCTAAATGTGTTGACAACTCTAAATATTAATGCCAGGGTATAGTTAATGTTATATAGTAAAAAACAAATGAAATGTCAGAAAGTATATCCAGTATAGGTGGTATCTTGCCGTAGTGTTCCAGAAGTGTATTTTTAAGTACGTTCGTTGAAAAATGAACAATATATTTTATTACCAAAACAGTAGGTTCCCAGCTCAGTTGGTAAAGCCCATGCATGTCCCAGACAGAAAATTTAAATAGAACTATTTCACCACCAGGGTTTCTTGCTCATTTACTCACCATGAACATCAGTGGGAGACATATGTAGGCACTTTGGGTGAAGGATGGAGGTGTGAGGGGCAGAAGAAATATGTATAGAAAAGTCCCTTTCTCTAGAGATTTCTCTGATTACCGTGGCTAGGATTTCCAGGCTATGTTGAATAAAAGTGGTGAGAGTGAACATCATTGTGTTATTCCTGATCTTAGAGGAAATGCTTTCAGCTTTTCACCGTTGAGTGTGATGTTTGCTGTGGGTTTGTCATACATGGCCTTTATTATGTTGAGGTATGTTCCCTCTGTGCCCACTTTCTGGAGAGTTTTTTTTTTTATCATAAATGGGTGTTGAATTTTATCTGAAAAGCTTTTTCTGCATCTATCGAGATGATCATATGGGTTTTACTCTTCAATTTGTTGATGTGGTGTATCACACTGTTGACTTTGAGGATATTGAAAAAACTTTTCATCCCTGGGATAAATCCCACTTGATCATGGTGTTTGATCCTTCTCATGTATTGTTGGATTCAGTTTTCTAGTATTTTGTTGAGGATTTTTGCATCTAGGTTCATCAGTGATACTGGCCTGTAATTTTCTTTTTTTGTGGTATCTTTGTCTACCTTTCTCTAAAGATATAATAAATTCCTTCCATGTTAAGTTATGGTCCATTTCCAGTTTGACATTCTGAAGTATCTTCTTTCTTCCAGTAGTGGGAGTGAAGACTCACTCTCTAGCTCTTTGGGCAGCAGTAGCAGGGGTGGAAAGGGAAGCACAGCACAGCTCAAGCTGAGCCAAATGTGATCCTGCTCCTTAGGGGGCTTGTGAGCCGGAGGGAAGGCGGACAATTCTTAGTTTCACTGTCTGGTGAAATAGTGAAGTTTTGTAGATGTTGAAACGAGGAGGAAGCTATTAATGCAGACAGAAAAGGATTTGCAAGGCCCAGTGTTTCAGTAGGGGATAAGGGCGCAAGAGCATTTCCATACATTGTGATTTGTGGTTCATCTACATGCATTAATTGATTCTTACATCATACCCGTTTTCCCTTGTGTCTTGTGTCAACATTCAGTTAAAAACAACTCCATCTTTGCTATTTTCAGCAGTGAAATATACTTTCTGTTGATTTCTGCCCCAACTTCTACTGATTTCAAATTATATGAAAAATATCTCTTCCTCAACCAGGCAGGTATTTTTGTCATTTATATACCAGGCAAAACAAATAACTTTGCGTTTCTTTTATCTTGAGCATTTTAATGCAGTATTTATTTCATATCATAAAATAGAATTTTTTGTAGGGCAAAAGTTTTTTATTTCATTTTTTTTATTGTCTCATTTGACAGTGATCTATTTTTTTCTTTTTTCAAAATATTTTACAACTAGTTATATTAGTCTGCTTGGGCTGCTATAACAAAATACCATAGACTGGATGACTTAAACGATAGACTTTTTTCTCGCAGTTCTAGAGGCTGAGAAGTTCAAGATCAAGGTGTTGGCAGATTTGGTTCTTGGTGAGACCCCTCTTCCCGGTTTGCATACTGCCACCTTTTTGCTATGTCCTCATGCGGCAGAGAGGGAGCATCTCTCTCTCCCTCTTCTTGTAAAGCCTCTAATCCCATATAAACGCCCTACCCCCATGACCTCATCTAACATCAGTTATTTCCCAAAGGTCCCATCTCCAGATACAGTTAATCACATTAAGGATTAGGGCTTCAACATATTAGTTTTGGGGGGCACACCATTTAGTCCATACCATTGAAATTGAAAACAACAACAACCCTGGGTTTTCTTCAATTGCTGCTTTAATTCTCTAGGGTTTTTGTCAAATGAAACTTGGGAAATGAGAGATTTAAGTGTATACGCTAACTGAAAAGGAGCTAGTTTTTCTGTATATTTTATCATGTCATATTTTCAGCACTTACTTGGCTATGCATGGTGGATATTCCCTTCATATAGACTTGCAAATTTTTCCAGAAGCTGCTTTTGGCTTGTTTAGTTTTAAATAAATAATTTGGCTTTTCAAATATGTAAAAATGATGCATGCAGGGAGAGTAGAGTTCAGGTGAAAAACAGAAGGCAGTGTAAATACTGTGTTTGTTCCTATTCTGAAAGCCTCGGCTCATTCAGCATTTCTTTGAACATTTCATACATATTTGCTACCAATTTAATTTGCGTGTGTGAAGACCGAGGATGCTGTTTTTATTAGAATTGCTGAGGACATTCTCCATATTCCTTGTTTCAAATATCATCTTCCTCCTGTGATGCTCCTTTCCCTCATAACTATTAAAAATCCTTTTCCTTCCTTCTCAGTCTACATATTTGCTGCTCTATTTCTCCTTAGTGCTGTCTCTTCCAAACAAGGGCTGAATATGAATAATTGAATGGCAGGTAGTTTTTAGTTCAGAGTGGCAATGGTATAGCTGGCTGTCTTGCCTACAAGCCTCCTTGGGATGGAATAGTTCAGCCTCAGGTCCAATTCTTCTCTTTTGGAATAGATCAGTGCCCAAAAATCTCAGTAAAAGAGGCTGAAGCACAAGTTCTGTAAACTCGTCTAGTGGAGAAAAATACCCAATACGAATTATGATCTATTTTCTGATCAAGACTGTATTCTAAGTGACAAGTGTGTAAATATCCCTAGTGGTTCATTTTACAACCTCTACTGACTTTTAGGTTACTAGAGAAAATATCAGTGTGAGTCTTTCTTCTATGACTCTGCAACTGATGATTTAGAAGAAATCACAGTATCACTTCGATGGAAGCAAATGATCAAATCCCAAACCTTAGGTAGAGAGACCTAAGTCATCTGCAGATCCCTTGTTACCACTGTATGTTTTCATGCAGAAATGTCTCACATATACTTACCCTTTTGTTTTTAGAACAAACATAGTAAATATTTATGAATACCAGTCATGTGATAGATTTTGTACTCTTTCTGTGTATCTAAACATGTCACTTGATTAGTCTTAAAAACCAATAATTCATCTAATCTTTTCGGAAGCCCCATTTTAGGCCATGTAACATTTACGGTATAACAAAGCGTATTATAGAGGAGGTGGTCCCCTTACACTACTTAGACAACCAATGACAAATAGAAGGTCATTTTCTGATTTAAGAGGTCACTTTCCTTTCTTCTCTGGAGGGCCACCATTCCGCCCACTGCCCCTCCCCTAACAGTTATCTGAATAGTCTCAGTGAATGGGCCAGCATGCCTCTGTTTAGGCTGCAGGCACTCTTGGTGCAAACTTGAAAAGAACAGGTGCAGGTCAGAAGTGAACAGGACAGCCCAGGATCACTGCTGGGAAACACGTGCAAGCAAGTCTCAAACTAATCTGGGAACGACTTCGGACAAAGAAAACAAAAGAACACTTTAGGTTCTAAATCACCCACTTGACAGAGGAGGGCTTCAGAATAAGAAGGCCGGTAAGGACTAGTTGCTCCTGTTTTCCTTTCACTATAATTCTAGTGCATTTCAGAGGTGAAAGACAAAACTCTGACCATCTGAAAATTACCTTAAATTTAAATGAATTCCTATATGAGATTATTCATCATGTATGTCTTCCTTCTCACTAGAACTCTGTACTTCTACAACCCAGATTCAATTCAAACTTCATTGCTGTTACTGTGGGGTTCAAAATATCTTTATTAAGGATGCATTCTTCAAGTCAGTTGATGTCTCTCCCCAATGTATGTGTTTTTTTTAGTAGTCTCTTATGTGATATGGGCAAAATTAGTCCATTAGGAAAGAACTGTGTCTATTAACATTTTTGTGTTTACAGACACAAATATAAGAATATAAAAAATATGGTAGAATATGAAAATAATACAAAGTTAAAGATAGGAAAAGGGTGAATATGAATATGAGGCTAGGATAGTTTGAATGCAAATATGTAAACCACAGGATATTATTTAGTTTTTAAAAATTGACCAGCAAGTTTCTCTCCTAAATTTCCTAGAGGCCAAAGCAAGAAGGGAAATAAATCTATTTAATAATTTATATACGGGTATACTGTATTAGTTTTATAGGGGAACTCAAGTATTTTATTGGTCTGAAAGAAAGTCTTCCCATGAATTTTCAATGCATGAGTTCCTGAAGGGTTAATAACTGAAATACTGGGTTTTATAAACTGTGTTCCGTTACAGCTGAGGGTATAATTGCAATGCCAAACTTAGTAAAAGTAATTTTACAGGGTTTTAAGATAATGTGGCCCAAGAACATAGCTTTGATTCACAAATAAAATCTAGACTCCAGAGTAATGTCTTTTAAATTGTTGTCGATAAATATTATGTCTTTTCATCGGGGTAATGGTAAAGGCAATCACAAATAAATTGAGAATATATCCTCAATATTTTCCACAGGACCCTGGAGTCTAGATCATTGTTGTTTTTTTATAAAGAACATATTTATGTACATTAATAGTTAAAGAGTGGTTGGTAGATCATGAAGTATTGTGAAAATTGAATTTACCAATCAAAACGTTTATTAAATGGATACCCTTCCCTCCCACCTGCCAGTCATGTTTTTGAAAATGTGTTCTAAGAGACTGTCTATAGTTAGAGTGGGCTTTTCTTTATATAATAGTTCTGTATCGCCCCAACACATGCAAAATTGAATGGTCAATTCTGCAAACTTATTCTTGAAACAACCATAACCATGGTGTATTTTTCTCTATGTATGAGCTCTGATACATAGAAAGTGTTGACAGAAAGTTGATATTATGAATTATCTGAAAGCACAAGCTGGAGTTGTTGTAGACTTATTTGACTTATACCTTTCTTTTCTTTTTTTTAAGTGAAAGTGAGTTTATTTAGAGAAACACACATTCCACAGGCAGAATGTGGTCCCTCTCAGAAGGTGAGAGCATCTCCGGGGTGTGGGGTAACTTATACCTTTCTAATCAGTCATAAAACTAATTTTTCTATTTAAATTTTATCACCTTCTCTAGAGGTGAGAAAATTTGGGATTTGAGACGAACCATGCTTTAATGACAAATAGAAACTTTCTGCTTCTTGGGTAATGTAATGGGAGACAATTATAGTTAGAGAACAGAATGTAAATGTAATAAATGCTGACAATTTAAAAGTAATGCTATAGTGGAGGGAATCTGGGTTTTGAGTTGGGGGAGGCGGTGGAGAGGGATATGGCAAGGTACTAATTTTTTCACTTTTCATACTTAGGGAGTAAGTAATATTGCCTAAAGCCTATGGATAGTCCAATAGATTCTATTTTTTAAAAAACGTATTTTATTGAGGTATAGTTGATTTACAATGTTATGTTAATTTCTGCTGTACAGCAAAGTGACTCAGTTATACATAAATATACATTCTTTTTCATATTCTTTTCTATTATGGTTTATCACAGGATATTGAATATAGTCCCCTGGGCTGTACAATAGAACCTTGTTGTTTATCCATATCTATCTGTCTATCTGTCTATCTATGCATCTGCTAATCCCTAAATCCCATTCCATCCCCCCAATACCAATAATAAAATACCGATTAAGGTATTATTTGTTAAAATGAAAATAATGGAAAAGTTAAAAGTAAAATTATAAGTAGCAAAAGTTGGAAGAAGGGAGAGAAAAAGACAGATGGATATATGGGGGAAGAGAGGAAAGTCATACAGGAGAGTTAAGTTCCATATATTTCATAGAAGGAGTGAGTAAGACTCCTTACAGCTGAAGAATCAAGAAATGGAGGTGAAAACAGATTATTTCAAGTTCTGAACATGGCCAAAACAAGGAATATAAAGAGAAACTGAAAAATATAATTGTACTTCCATGGAATAAAACTGGGTATGGAATGAAAAGAAACGTTTACTTTTCACTTTATAACTTTGCATACCATGTATTACTTTTATATTTTTAAAGAGGTAATGAGTGATGCAGTGGAGATATTAGGTCTGAAATTTTTGGCCATTTTCTGAGTAGTCAATAATATTTTAACATGTCTGAGGGCAGTACAGATACTTAACACACACATTTTCCTAAATGCGATTTTCAGAGAAATTCAGATAAATGTAAATAAATTACATAATCATGATTATTTTTGTAAAATCAGTTCATACAATTGTTATAAAGGTAAATAGGAAAGAGTATGTTTGTTAAAGTGCTTTGCTAATTTTAAATGGTAAAAAATGTTATGTGCTTCTATTATTTATCAAGGTTATCTTTGAAGTGTTTTTCTAGGGAGAAGTAAATATTTAATAACTTTATGAGAAAAAATGGTTTATGAGTTATGTTTCCATGGATTCTTTTGACCCATGCTCTGAAATTCATTATTCAGCAGACATGGGGCTGGACCAGCAAATGTGTAATTTTTAAAAACAACTTTTATTTTATATTGGAGTGTAGTTGATTAACAATGTTGTGTTAGTTTCAGGTGTACAGCAAAGTGATTAAGTTATACATATACATGTATCTATTCTGTTTCAAATTATTTTCTCATTTAGGTTAATACAGAGTACTGAGCAGAGTTTGCTGTGCTGTACAGTATGTCCTTGTTGATTATCTATTTTAAATATAGCAGTGTGTACATGTCAATCCCAAACTCCCTAACTAGCCCTCCCCCACCTTCCCATATGGTATTTGTCTTTCTCTGTCTGACTTACTTCATTTAGTATGATCATCTCCAGGTCCATCCATGTTGTTGCAAATGGTATTATTTAATTTTTTAATGGCTGAGTAATATTCCATTGTATATATGTAACAAATGTGTAATTTTTAAAAACATCTAATTTATTATAATGCAAGTAGTTGCAGAAACAGATTTGAGAAACTCTGAATAAAAAGTAACTGGTACAGGTCACTAAAAAATAGTTCCACTTTCCCAGTCTCTTCCCGCACTCCCATTTAAAAAAATACAGTTTCACAAGGAAAATACAAATTCTTAGTTTTGGTTTACAATCTATAGTATGGAGTGGAGAAGAACTGGCTTGGGTACAGCTCCTGAGTTTAACACACACACACCCACACACACACACCAGCAGCGGCAGTAGCCAGTTGACCATAAGCAAAACATACCATCCCTACTGAGACACAGAACTGTACCCTGGTCAGATGACAACTTGAATGTTGGCTTCAGGTCTCAGAATCAAAATTTTATTTAATAAGTTTATTGACAAATTAGATTATTTTCAAAGAGACTAGGATGTTAAAGTAGCAAGGAATCATATTCTAGGAAGAATACCAATTAATAATTTGGTATTTTTTTTAGGAAGCCCAGAGAGTTCATGACAGAAGTAGACATGTAAGGAAAGCATCAGAAATTTAGGCTAGTGAGTGAAAATCATAGGGAGGCAGAGAATGGTTCAACTTCAGGAAGTTCCTTTTATAAATTACAAAGTTTAAAACAAACTCTCAAGAAACTGAGCTTGTCATAAATCATAATGTTTAATATAATTATAATAATTGCTATTTATTGAGCACTTGTATACGAAATATTCTTAAACCCTTTTAATCTGTCATTCTATTTAATCCTCACAACATCCCCTAAGAGAAAGGTACTGGTAAATAGCTCTATCTTACAAGTGAGAAAATAAACATTCAAGAAGACTGCGTGTCCTGCCTAGGACCTCACAGGCTGCACACAACAGAGAATCAAATCTCAGCTCTTGTGAACATTGAACTCCCAAAGAAGAAGATAAAGTCGAAGTTTAACATATTCAGATTACATATGTTTGGAAGAGGGTCTGAGTTAGATAACATTAGGGGTTTTGTTTTCTTTTTTGAATGTCAACCACATGTCTTAATGGTTTTCTTTAATCTTACGTAGATCCAGATTGACATGACCTCTTAGTAGTTACAGTTGTTGTATTTAACAGTAGAGGGTAGGAAGGTCAATCCTGTTTCCCAACAAGTGGAGTTTGGATTTTATCACCTTGGGGGTTAGAAGAAAGTGTTTTGGTCTTACTCGATGGTATAACAATACAAAGAAGGGTCTAGAAATGCATGAATTCCTGCCAAACACTGCTCTCCTTTTTTGGAGTTTTCAGAGAAATTGTTTATACAGGCACGTAATTCTGGGAAAAAAGTACTATCGTAGGTGTTCACCAAGTGACTGATAGCCTCATCCTGTGTTTGGAGCTAATGGCTTAGCTGTAAATAATCTCTTGTGAATCTAATATTCGAGCCCAGTATGCTTGAGTGCTTGTGGAAACAGTGAGAGCTAAAGCAAGACAGAAAGAGAAAGTTAGGTCCACAAAGGGCACTTGTGCTTTTTTTTCCATCCAAATTCTTAGGACCAGGAAGAGAACGAGAACACGAATGATATAGTCTGAGGTCAGAAAATCATGTGGCAGAGACCAAAATGTGCAACAGAGAGAGATCTTTTCTCTTAAAGAATCCTTGCCCTTTAAGCCCTAGTAATCCCTGATCGTTAGTGTTCACTGGATAATCAGTGTTTCAAGTGTGAAGCAATACGATTCTGAAATCCTTCTTTTGGATTGGGCAAGCTGAGACGGTGAGATCCCATCTAGGAAGATGGAGACAAATGTTTCAAGCAATGGAGAGAAAGCAAAAATATTCCTTCTGTTGGATTTTTCTGCTTACATTCTTGACAATTTCCCCAAACTTCCTAAGAACCATACTAGTTATACGAACTCTGTAGATAAAATATGGACCAAGACAAGCGAACGTGAAGAGCTGAATCTGACAGATGGCCACAAGTGCATTGATCTAGTATAACAGTCCTGATCTAAATGGAAAGGAGAATCTAATACCTTCCAAAGCAACTCTGAAGCTTTAATCAATAACTGGAATGTTAGATTTTGGCAAAAGAACAGATGTTAGAATTTTAAAGCTGACTATATGACCCCAATAAAAAAGAATCAGTTTTTATTAGGAATGGAGCCTGGCAGTTTTGCACAATAATCTAGACTTACCTTGACAAAATTTGAGTAATGGATTAGCTCCAGTGGGAATTAGGCAATTTTTTTTGTGTGAAATGTGATGCACAAGAAGCTTCAATCAATAATACTTGCTTTGGCGAACAGTTTTTAAGTAGGCAAGCAGCGCGTATAATACTGTGTCATGTGTATATAATTATCTCAGCATGCCAAAGGGTGGAAAACAATCTTCAAGTGGCAGAGAATTAATAACACCCCATTTCATTGTTCAGCATTTTCCTCCAAGTTGTGTTGGTTTTGTTTCTGTTTTCCTTCATTGCCTGAGATTTTCTTAAACGTATAAGCCTGACATTGCTCAATACAGCTTTCTTTCATCAACAGTGAGCTCAATGCTGTTTGAAAGCCAAATATTTTACTTATCAGTGTCTGAGAAGGCTAGTCACAAGGAAAAATTTAATCAGGCTAGATACTATATGGAAATTCCGTGAATATATAGATTTAAGAGTCTAACCCACATGAATTCTTCTAAATTAGATGCAGAGGATATATTTGGAAAAGAGGTGTGAAACTGTTCATTTCAGGTGAGAAGAGTTTAACCATTGCTAACACTACTGAATTAAGATACCTGCTGTTTTAGAATATCTATTGTTTACTAAGTGACAAGAATATACGGTCCACAGTCAAAGATTATATTTTGCCTCTTAATTCTTTCTCTTTGAAGAGAACATTAGCCTTGTAATAAGGAAGTCAAGCAAGGACAACATCTACTGGAAATCCTGAGTGCTTTGTTGGCATTGCCACGTTCCCAGCTGTTTTATGTTTATAATAACAATAGGGCGAACTGTAAGAGTGGTGCTATGTGCATTAAAGCTTGTTTCATTTCTCGTGTGTGATGACAGGTATTTATTGAGCTGTTCCAGACATATAGCAAGATGGAAAAATATCCATTAAAAGCTCCTAGTCATTTAAAAATATATTTTAAAGAATTCAAAACTAAATTTGGTAGTTTTGGGGATCCAACTACATTTCTTACCAACTTCCCAAGCTGGTGAATTGGACAAAACCAGTCATAGGTTTTTTTGTTTTGAGAAAAGAAACACAGATTTCCTATATTTCATAAGAGGGTAGGGTGCCCAGTGCCCTGCAGATCTCCTTTGTGACACCTGTTTTCTGTACCCCCAGCTCTAGTTGACGCAGAAATGCGGTGACACGTGGCCTTGTTCCACTGAGGGGCAGCCAGTGTGTTTTCAGTCATTAAGCTTGCTCCTGGAGCCGAGAGAGCCCGAGGCAATCTCCCGTAACTGATTTTCACCCAAGACTTTGCAGACATGCTGTGTGGGCTGTAGGCAATTAAGACAGTCTACAATGAAATCAGTCATATCTGGGGGGCATTGAGTATATGTACGAAGCACGGTGCCACATACACACATGCGTGTTTCCTGCCCACAAAAATCTGCATCTTTGTGGAGGAGAAAGTACACACAAACAGCTTGTTAACTCTATAATAAAAAATAACAAATACAAAATTGTAAGAAGTGTTGAAGGCAGTAACTGATAAGTGAATGAATAAGGAAGTGGTGTAGATAACACGGGCTTCGGGAAGAGAGGAGGGAGGCGCCATGAGGCTGGGGCAATTGGGAATGATCTGTAGGGGAAGAGGCTTGAGCAGAGCCCACGCCTCCACACTCCTGGGAATTTATTTGGGCACTTACAGCTCCAATAGGAGAGATTTTATGATGTGGCCAGGGAATCTCTCCGTCACTGAAAATGCCTAGGAACAATCCTGACAATGTCATCTCTAGAATCTGAAATGCAAGCAGTCTTTGAAATAAGTCCTTTATATTCTCTGGTGGCTTGAAATATGACTTAGGGTGATGGGCAACTAGACGATGCTTTTTTGTATTCTACAGACTCCTTTATGGGTGATGGGGTAGGGCAGATAGAATAGTGGCAAACCTAACTGTTCTGAGTGTGTGTGTGTGTGTGTGTGTGTGTGTGTGTGTGTGTTAGGAGCATTCAGTTTGAAAGTTGTGTTTCTACATCTTTTCTTCTCCTCGTTTTTATTTTCTGTATTTCTGACCCCAATCTTTCATTTGAGTTATCCCCAGAAATTCAGATCCAGTGTGATACTCATGGGAATAAATCTGTTATATTCCGTGAATTTAATGCCCTTAGCTTCTTGAGTATAAGAAAACTGGAATCTGTTTTCTAAATTCTAAAATCCAGCTACATCTTTAACCCGTTCTGGAAATGCCTTATTTTCTCCTTTTTAGATGCTTTTGGTTAAGAGAGGTTTTCGTAGGGGTAAAGTGAAGCTACCTTGGTCAGCAGATACTATATACAATACATCTCTGAGATGGCTGTTAATCAAAAGGACAGGAAAACATAATTGTGTTAACTTTCTGGATTCTCTGCCTTGCATAATGATGTGAGAATTGCTTGGCATATTTCAGGACTTCTGAGCTCCCCCTGATGATGTCTGTCGGCTGATCTAATCAACAAACCCTGCAACTGTAGTAATTGTGTATCAGATCCTTGTGATGAAACAAATGTTTCACAGTAAATTGCCAGAAGATTCAATTCTTCTGTATTCTGTGTGTATGTTTTTCTTGATTTGTTTTGTTTTTTGGATGTTTTGTTTGTTGTGCTCTGTTTTTTACTAATTTTTTTAAACAACTATCTTATGAAAAACATTGCTGTGTAAGAAATTTGTAATAAGGTGTTGCTGAATCTGAATTCTGTTACCTTTCATTTAGCTTTATTTATTTTTCCATCTGTTTATTTGATCTTCTAGTCCTGACTGCAGCCACCATAAATTCTCATTTGCAGAGATGGATGTAACAATGACTAAAGCATGGATCAAAGCTTAGAAGGGGTGTCTGTGTTTGTCTGTGGTGTGTGTGTGTGTGTGTGTGTGTGTGTATGCATGTGAGATGTCTTGATCCATTTGTTTATTTCTCCGGGGAATTCTCAAGCAATTAAGTCAACCTATTGCAAATAGAGCCCTCTCTGTACATTCTGATTTGATAGGAGAATGGGTAATTCCTGTTAATGACTAGTACATCTGTTCAATTATATTGTTTTGTATTGATGCTTAATTAGGTGTCAAGTTGGAAGAGAGGGAGAATGTGAAAGCATGATTCCCTTTTAAATGTCAGAAAGGCTTCCTAAATTACCTGTCTTTTTAACGTACACAAAACACTTTGACAGGCATTGTGTTCTTCTGACCTTAAAACATTTATACTGTCTTGGAGAAGTGTAATGTTCCCTAGGAAGTGAGCTGTATGTATTGGAACTGGTTTGCCTTGAATGTCACTCATGTCCAGTTTCTTGTGGAGTGACCCGTGTCAACCTTCAGCTGGCAACAGAAGGAGAGCTTCCCATCGATAATACATTTTTTGGTTAAATAGCTTTCTTTTCTCTGGGAGGGTTTTCTTTAGAAAATATTGTTCCAAATAAAATTGAGGCTATATTGTTTAAAAGTATAACTTGCTTTTTATCTAGTTGTATTTAGATATAAGCAAATGAAAGACCAATTGCATATTTTTTTTAAATGATATGATCACACTGAACCTGTTTCTAGAATACAGATAGACTAATGCGTAGGCTTATTCAGTGAATAACAGCGAGTATTTATAAATATAACTCTTGAAAACAGAATGGGAAAAGATTTGTAGTAGAATGGAGAGTGACTAAGGAGCTAACTACATTATTGGGGAGTTATGAGTGCCACAGTATGGAAGCCTTTTAGCCGGCTTGTAGGTGTAATTTTCATTTTTTATTGATGTCCGTGGGTCAGTTGAGGTCAAAGATTATTACTCTTTACTGACAACTCATGCTGTGTCACAAGGCAATATGATGTGTTCTAATAAAAGTATGTATTATGTATGAGATCCTGTAACAATTAAAAAGGGGGAATTGACAGCACAGAAAATCAAGTTCTTAAAAAGGAATAGTTGAGGCTTGCTTGAGTAGAAGACTGATCTTGTTTAATCACCTAGTCTATCAGCATTTGGAGTGTTTCTTGTGGCTTTCCATAACAAAGGAGAAGGATGTTAATATGATATTCAAAAAATGAATAAAGCGTTGTTGATTGTAGTAACTTCAGTTAGAAGCCTCTTGTCAAAAGAAAAAGAGTTATGTGGGTTAAGGCAGTCTAGTAACAATCTGGCAATTTTCAAGTCTCTTCAGTTCTCTGTTTAATATTGTTCATATTAGTAATTCTTTTTCCTAACTATACCTTAAGATAGTAAAATATAAGAATATGTAAAGGAAACTGTAAGCCATCTCTAGATTCTAGACACAGTGGATAATATTTAATCATCCATTGTTGTAGCTTCTTTGCAAGTCCTCCCTTTCACACATTTTATCAATATTTAATGTTTTGTAAATAGTGCTCAGGATTCTTCTTTGTAAAACTACATTCTAAATTTGGATAAGATTATTTTCTTTTATGTTTTAGGTAAGATTAGAAAATAAAAGTCTACTTTCCATTATATATTGCCATAGTTTTATACAGAATGAAATTTTACCTTACTGAATTTATTTCTGTTTTCTTTGTATCAGTTCTGTAAGTTATTGCTTAGAGAACTAATCCATGCATATCTTAAACGCAGTGAGGAATCTCACACTAATTTCCAGAGAACTGGACAAATATTTTGAGGAATGACTGTGCTAAAATTACCCAGTAAGTTTGGAAATGCTATAATGAGATTACATAATATCTTAATCTTTATAGTTTATTTTTGTGTTAATATTTATTTGCTAAAATTTTTATTTTTGACAGTATTGGAGTAGAAGTTATATGTAAGTTAATGCTGTAACTGAGCATACTTTCTGTATTATATTGATGCAAAAATATGTATAATGACAATATATAAATCAAATAGCTGCAGTTTTTAAGCTTCTTACTAATTTGTTCAGCAAATAAAACTGAAGATCAGTTAATTTCATTTTCTTTTTCTAATAATAGAATGTTTCTTAGACATAGAAAAAATACTGAGGGGGATTTTAATAAAAGCATGAAAATGACAAACAGTTGTATAACATTCTAGGCCTGTACTCTTGTAATGAAATTGCACATTAAGCATCTCATAGAATTTCATTATAATGAAAGTTATTTTTTAATCTTCTCTAGAACAAGTGATTTTCTAGTGGGGCTCTGTGTAAAGGGCACAGTTATTTCAATGTTGTAACTTAGAGTTACAAGTACTGGATGCAGAGGAAGTTAGAGTCAGATTGACCAGTTAGCGGGCTACTGCAACAGTCCATACACTAGAAGGAAAAGTCCCTAAAAGCAGTGACAGTGAGAATGGAAAGGAGGAAGGGATGGCAAAGAGTTACTCATGTAATAGAATTAACATTAATTCACTAAACATTTAATGAGTTCCTACTGTGTGTCAGGTTCCTACTATGGTCATTTTGATTGTTGCCATGAAGATAAGAGTGAGCTTGGCAAACAAATAATTACTATGAAATTCAATACCATTGTGATATTGTAAGTAAATTGAATGATATCCGGAGAGATCTGCTGAGAGGTAAGTATTTGCATTTGGTCTTTAAAGGATGATTGGAAATTTTCTAGGAGAAGGATTTCAAGGAATAGATGATTCCAGCAGAGAAAGTAGAATGTGAAGAGTTTGTACATTAGGATAAAGAAGAGTACGTGTTGTTGTCAGTAACATGCCACACTGAAATTATTTCAGATTTGTGAATTTTTATACAAAATGATGTTAAGATGAACTCATGTTATTCTGGAGTGAGAATGATATAAAGATCATTTTTTTTTTTTTTTTAAATTTCATTTATTTATTTATTTTTGGCTGTGCTGGGTCTTCTTTTCTGTGCGTGGGCTTTCTCTAGTTGCGGCGAGCGGGGGCCACTCTTCATCGCGGTGCGCGGGCCTCTCACTGCCGCGGCCTCTCTTGTTGCGGAGCACAAGCTCCAGACGCGCAGGCTCAGTAGTTGTGGCTCACGGGCCCAGCCGCTCCACAGCATGTGGGATCTTCCCGGACCGGGGCACGAACCCGTGTCCCCTGCATTGACAGGCAGACTCTCAACCACTGCGCCACCAGGGAAGCCCAAGGATCATTGTTACGTGCAGCAAAAGAAGAGAAAATATTGTTAGAAGTTAGGATTGGAAATATAGGAGGTGCCAGTTTATGGAAGCTTCTCATAAAACATTAAAATGTAACTTACTGGGACGTACTTGGAAATTTGTGAACAGGGAGTGAAATGATAACGTTCTAGTTATTCTGAGTAACAAATTCATAGGGCTTTAATTTGTTGTTGTTATTGTTGAATAATAGAATGCCAATCCTTAAGCAGCTACCTAGGGAAATGAGGCTGGATTAAAGAATTTGTAGAATATGTAAAATAACACATTCCTTGGAATTAATAGTCTCTAACAGTTTAAAAGAAAATAAAGTGGTATGTTGATTTGTTTAAAGTCTAAAAATGCAGAAATAGAGATATTCTGTTTCCACTTTAATTTCAGATTCTGCTTTTGGCTGTGAATGAGATAACAGCTATGGTGTCATTACTTTCCCACTTCAGAGAACTTAATAAGCTTTTAAAAGTAATTTTAGCCATCAGCAAAGCCAGACAATGTTAAATAGTAACCTCAGTGTATTTCTACACAATTTGTGTAGCTGCTTTTCTCTGAAGAATGTAAACATTTACTCTAGTATGCCAGTACTTCAACTTCATAGGGAAAGACCTTTAATAATCCCTTGGGTTGAAGTTTCTGCAGATGATGCGGAATCTTCCCATCATCAAAGCAGTCGAAGTCTATGTAGGTGGGCAAATTGGCAGTGGTATGAAGTGCTGGATCAAAGCTGGTGGAGGTGGACAGTGCCCCAAAATTGTTAGCTCTGATTGCATTGCCATTGCTGATGCAGTGGCTTCATCCCTGTTGGATTGTCTAATTTTTGCTCTAGGGAAACAATGTTCCCTTTATTTTTCTCATTCCAAAATGACCTGACATAATTTTATAGACATTTTGTATGAAAATTCAGACATTTGAAATGTAAATTTTTCCCCACATGACTTTAATAGAAAGTGTATGGTCTCTGTGTCAGCCCAGATTATGTTTATCTATTCTCCATTCCATTAATTAAGAAAAAAAGAGAAGTTACTGGATTTAAGACCATGCTTTCCCAGTTGAGCCTGTTTACCATGCCTTGTGCATAAATGTGGATATCCCATTTTGGCCATTCTCCTTGCTTTGCCCCAAAGAGTTGTTCATTTTTTAATTTAATATTTTATTAATACTTTCTTGGGCAACTATTTTATCCCAGTGCAAAGCTAAGTGCTTTGGATTTCAGATGAGAACGACCTTCTCTTGTGTTATTTACATTTTACTAGAGGAAAGAGGCTGAAAACAAGTAAGTAGACGAATATCATAATTGCAGAGTTGTGAGTGTCCTTAAGAAACAATAAGGGCCTGATGTGAAGGACAGGAGGCAGGGCAAAGAGATGGATTTAGCTAGTGTGGGCAGGAATGTGTCTGTGAGGTGTTGACCTTTGCCCTGGGGTTTAAAGGAATGAGAAGACGTGGAAGGGAAATACGGTAGGCAGAAGAAAGAGTAGGCAAGAACATGCTATTCAGTGGTGGTGTCAAATTCTGGAGTGGCAAGTTCAAGATCTACATCTCTTACATCTCTGCTGTAGCAAGGAGTGGTCTAGGAGAAGGGTTGGCTCAGGAGTTATTTGCCATTTGGGTTCATTTTCCCTTTTGAGGGTCTATGTGCTAAAGATTCTCCAATTCATTAGCTGAAATGTTAGGGAGCAAAACCCCCAGCCAGGGTTATAGAGAACAACCAAGACCACCTCCCCATAGTAGCTTGACTACCCAAATCTTGCGTCACCCACTATGTGCAGTAGAAAATAACATGTATGGTCATACAACTCAAAAAATATGATTTCAGCCCTTCTTTAAACCTTTCCTTATTAGCCACTTAGAACTCCTGAAGAGAATGTGAAAGATGGCGGCCTAAGGTGTAGAAGTAGCAGATGCTACAGCTCTTCAGTATTTAGTGCAATAAAGTTGTGTTTCATGGAAATGTTCAAATATAAGTATAGGTAAAATGTGGAGATGCACAAATATGAGCTACATTTCTCTGCAGGGAGCCAACCTAATGACTGCTGTAAACAGATCACCATTTATTGATGTGTCATTGATCTACACAGTAAAAATCAGTGTTATTCAAATCCATTGTCCACACTGAAAAGATGTGTACTTGAACTGTAAAGATAAGTGAACATTATTTTTCCTAACAATAAATTGAACATAAACAAAAAATTTCATACAAATAAACATAGTCTTAAAAGAGATTTGGTTTCACAATTCCATGTGAAATAGAGCAAAGCAATCATATGTTCCATTATAACTGGATTAAAAAGGCTGTATCATTTTAGTTTATAGGACTGTTAATTGTATATCTTAAAAGTTTCAATGATTATTTGAACGATAGTAAATAGTGCATTGTTTAAAGTTTTTGGTAATGAGTCAAAAATTTTCAGATGTGCAAAAGTAAATTTTCATCTTTTTAGGAGAAACTCCACATTATTTTTTAGAAATATGCATTTATTTTTAGTCTCCTTTCTTTTTCTATACTCTCCTCCTTACTCTCCCAACTTCCATGTGTCCCTCTTCCTCGCTCCTTCTCTTGAGTTCTTTTCCTTTGGGGCCATTGAATCTCTTTCAATTCCTTCTGCTTCATTTTTCTTCATTTAATCTTATATACTACCAGGCAGCTGTGTTATAAATTCAGGGAGAGTTGGTTAATCAGGAACATGTTATTTCCCCTGGGCTTCCCAGCTCTGTGCACTCCTCTGGATTTTTCTGATGAAGAGGAGAGATATTGTGATGGGCATAATGGAGTCTCTTCCATTAATTCTGTTGCCTGCCCATTCGTCCCGTAAACTTCCCCTTCTGTCAAATCAGAAGAGTGAACATAGAGAACAAGACCAGCTTGGCTGGAAATGAGAACACCTTTACCATAATCCTGAGAGAGGTGTTTGCTTTAGATGGAAAATATATACACTGTTCTTGAATTTATCCAAAGATATTTCCATGGCCTGTCTGAGAAATCCAGCAGGAAGAATCTGATAGAGAGTCAAGAATAAGGTTCTAATTTGTGCCCTGGCATTAATATAAAGATAAGTATATTTACTTCTTAAACTTTAGTTGTTTAAAAGAAATAGGAAAACCAAATTAACTTCCCATTGTAGTGGCATTTTGCATGATGCACTTTGTGATCTCAGAGTAAAAAATTATATACAGAGTAGAGTTCTTTAAACAAACCTTCATGGCCGTCTCTCTCATGGCCTAGTTGGGGCTTTTAGCAGCTCCCTTTGTATCCACAGGTAGACAAGAACACAGGAATTCTATAGATAGGTCCTTAACCACGTTTTGAAATTGTTGGGCTACTCCTTTGATCCAAAATTATGTGCTGTTTTTGGCTTTTGCTCTATCCTTGTCTCTAGTTGCTCTTCTCTTCCTAGAGCTCTCTACTCTTCTTATCTAGCCTCTTTGAACTGTTATTTCTGTGGGCAACTTCTTTGGTTCTTGGTTCCAGCTTTCCTTTTGGACACTTGTGTTGGAGCGTCTTTATATCCATAGTCCAAAGAACCTGGCTGAAACCAGACCCAGTCCGCTTCTAAACCCCAAACCAAGTTCTAGAACTTACCATTTGGCCAGAAAAAATACTAAACTTACATGGGATATTTATTAATCATTATCACCTGTTTTGCCCTTAGTTGCTGATTGTACCTCTTTTTTTTTTTTAATAGCAGGGAGAAGACATAAATTCTCACTTTGCCCTTTACATGCATATATTTTTATTCACCCTTTTCATTTTGTTTAAATCTTAGTGTAAGCACAGACAAAAATAGGGCAGTCAGATGGCCACAACTAAGTCAGCTGCATCCATTGTTTTCTGCTCGGCATTAGGAATTGGATGTCCGAGACGCTTCTAATTTTTTCTGAAAGTTTTATAATTTTACTTGTAAATTCCACAGTGTTAATGATCATTAAAAAGCAATATAGAAATGTTATAAAAGGTAGATCTTATTTTAGATAGTTGCCTAATAATTTATAAGATAAATATACCACAATTTCTTTTGCACCAGAAGAACTTTCTAACAGTTTTGCCTCCATACAAAAAGATTGTTAGTAAGATAATGAACAGCTACCCCAGGAAGTATTCGGAGAATTGGCATGATAATTTTTTATGGGTAATGTATATGGAAAGCTTCCATTAAGTAGGAAAGTGGACTGCAAGCCTGAGGTATATGCAGATTCTAGGACTAAAATAATGTTTATTACATGCATTAATTGGATAAATAACTTCAGTTAAAGATTCATTTGCAAGGGGCTTCCCTGATGGCGCAGTGGTTGGGAGTCCGTCTGCCGATGCAGGGGACACGGGTTCGTACCCCGGTCCGCGAAGAGCTGCGGAGCGGCTGGGCCCGTGAGCCGTGGCCGCTGAGCCTGTGCGTCTGGAGCCTATGCTCCGCAACGGGAGAGGCCACAACAGTGAGAGGCCCGCGTACCACAGAAAAAAAAAAAAAAAAAAGATTCATTTGCAGGATGTTCAAAGGTGATGTAAATGCCTGTGAAGCTACTTTTTCCCTGCTGTGATCAAGAGATAGGAGAACATGATGTGGAACTTGGAGGCAATACATAATGGATAGTTGAAAAGACAGTTCTCCAGATAGCAAGAGATGCAGCATTGGGCTTTTTCTTTTCCTATACTACAGTGACCTAGAACTGATAGCGTGAATTCTAATGGAGTGCTTGCCCTCAAATTCCTTTGTATTTTCTGAGTAGCCATAAGGGAGTCCATTCAGCCTCTCTTTTACAGAAGGAACATTTTGAGGGAAAATATACAGGATGTCAGGCCTGTGGGAGGCTGCTGAGTCACATATGATTCACAGATCTGGCTTCAGAAATCTTTCGATTTTCACATTACTAAACGGGGTGGTCTGTTTTAAAACTGCTTGTTGAAATCCACATTGGGGTGTGCTCTAAATGGAGCATGAGGAACGTGACCGAATGACTATTAATGAAAAAAAAATTAGAAGCCTGCAACAGTTCATTCGGAATGTTGATGTTTAATTCATGTTGCTGGCTGCTTTGTGATTCCTTCCTGTTCCGTAAAGACGATGAGTTCTGTGGGCGTGCCATCTTACAGTTGGCCCCTCGAGCCGAAGTCCTGTCTTCTTTTCATCAGGGCTTGTGAAATGCTTCATACCTGTTTCTAAAATGACCAAATGAGATCAGTTTCTAAGCCTTTCCTTCTGACTGCAGAAGAATTATTTCAAATGTGGAAGATACAAATATCAGCACAAATGAGTCTTTCTGTGAAGAGATCGACCATTGTATTTTAAAATGCTTATTTCATATTTATAGAAATAGTTTAAATTCCAGTAATCATCTTATCATTTGTTTCATGGTGAAGGAAAATAACCTAAGACTTTTGAGTTTTAATTTTTTTGTTATGAATTATCTGATATTAAAGATTTATTTTAACTAGAAGAATAATGTTTTTAGTTTGTATTTAAAATGGACTTCTAAGTAACTATATATACATGAATCATGCTTTACAGTGTATTTTTATTAAAAAAAATTTTTTTTTTTTTAAAAATTTTGGCCGAGCCACGCAGCTAGCGGGATCTCAGTTCCCTGACCAGGGATCGAACCTGGGCCACGGCAGTGACAGCGCTGAATCCTAACCACTAGACCACCAGGGAACTCCCTACAGTGTTTTTTAAATTTACTAAATGCATGACATAGAAGCTTCAATTGGATTTAGCTAAAGTGCAAACTTTTTCTCCCTGATATTTTTTTCTGTTTAATTGCCTAGATTTCGGTCTATTTTTCCACATATAATGCATCAAAGGTCATGCTTTTATAATGTTGTTATTTAAACATTAGCAATTATGACATAATTTAGAAAATTAATTCAAATAAAAGTTTGAAATTGTGACCAAAAAATTGAAAATGATTTCTTTTCCTGTAGTACTTCAACATTTATATAAACTTCTCACCAATGGCTGACAGTCTTTGCAAGGAGTTATTTGACAGTGCTAAAAATTGTAATATTTCCACCATTTGGTAAGCATAAACTCATTTTAAAACACAGTTATTGTTAAGTTCACTATGTTAATGGAGAAAAAACTATTTGATTAAAAACAGTGGTTTAGCTTTGTGTTTCTGTTGAGCAGATCAGGAAGGGGAGCTGGCTCTAATTCCTATCCAAGAAGCAATCTTTTGCTTGGATTACTTAGTGCGCTCAGACCATTGGAGGGGAGCACAAGGGCAGTGAACATGCTGCTCAGGCAGAGCGTCAAAGAGAACCACATGTCTGTGCGGACAAAAAGGTTGAAAGCAATTAAATTGTAACGTATTTTATATTTGAAAAGACCTTTCCTATTTTTCTAGAATCCTGTGGTTAATACTAAAAGGAATAAAAATGTTACAGAATGGGTACTTTTAAGATGTTCCTTTCTGACGGTCTTCAGAGAGAGTTACTGTTTTTCTAATTTGCGAGTTAACACGTTCGCATGGATGGCTTTTTGATCGATAAATAAACTCTGTCCTGGAATAGCTATCAGACAAACTATACTATGAGCTGTCTTTAAAAGGAGCACCATACAAGTCGGTCTGGGCCCAGACTTTTATATTCTTGCATTTGTTTGTGTATTTGAACCTGCGTTATGAACACAAGGCCAACCGAAAGAGTCATATTTTCCATTCATAGCTGAAGGATTAAATGTTGCTTCCAGAATATTTTATATTTAAAAACACATCAGGGCTGACTCTACATCTGACCTGCTACTCTGTGTCAAATCTGTGTGCCGTGTTGTGTATAGTATGAAAGTCAGTGGCTGTGTACCTAATGCTGGGGATGCCATGATGTTATGTTAATGAAAGCAGCAAATTCATGGTTTTGTAAATACAGCAACTAGTGCTTGTTTATTTGATAATCTGGATGAAAACTTAATTTGAGGAAAAATTGTAGCATTAAATAATCATGTGCATATTTCTTTTAAGGAAGAAAACACCTGGATTTTCTCAGTTGCAGTATTTAAATCCTTATTTTCTAACTATAACTTTCCTCTTGCTGTGTAAAAATAAGACTTCGGTAATTGTCATTTTCTCTATTTACATCAGTGAAACAGACTTATAACCCAGGCCTATGAAAGTGTATAAAATAGAAAACACAAGACATTTGTAAGTTAGGATGAGAGGAGTGTTGGGGGTAATCTGGTGGTTTAATGATGAGAGCAAGCCATGTTTCAGATCATATTGATTAGCATTTATTAAGATGGTAGACTCTATTGGCTTCTAAGGGCAAATGCTCAGCTCTGCCACTTACTAATTCTGTGACCTTCGGCAAGTAATTTAACCTCTCTATGCCTCAGTTTCCTCAGTCTGTAAAGTGAGATTCATAATAGTATCTGCCTCATAGAATTTTTGTGAGAATTAGAGTTTTTTCACATAACATGTTTGGAACAGTTGTTGGCACATAGATGTGAGATAGATGCTATCTCTTGTTTATTGAGCATCTAATATATGTCCAGAAATGTGCTAGATATTCTCAGAATACTGAACTGGAAGCCGTGACCCATCCACTCAAGGAAAGCAAGTATTGTTAGGAAAAAATAATACTAACGTAAGACAGTATATCAACGTGTGTGATGTTTTGTAGGACAGGCTATATCTATTTTAGGAGCTTAGAAAAAAAATTTCTGAGCACTTGAGGACTTGCCCAGAAGAAGGAACTGAAGTACAGACTTGAAAAATGATTTTCAAGCCCTGAAGAGACTTAAGAGAGGTCATTTCAGGCTAGTGGAAAACGTGATTAAATAACATGACAAAACTGACATGTTTGTGAAACACTTAATCTGGCCTGACTGCAGATACCAATCTATGTAGGGAAGTAGATGGGGCATTTAAGTCAGAATCCAAACATAATAAGCATTGAGGATTTTGCAGTATTGGAAATATTATGGATGTACAATTAATAATTCAGAGAAGAAAGGAATGAGGAAAATTTGATCATGACATTAAGTAATATTTACATGCTTGAATTAGACAAAAATATGTTTTGTGAACTATCAGCAATGGCAGAGAAAAAATAAGGTAAACAACGAAAGAGAAGATCCTGAAGAAAATGAATGGAAGTTATGTAATGTGCAATTAGAAATTCAACCCATTTGGTTCATAGAAACACCAGCAGCAGATTGTGTGGCCATTTGGGACACCTCCCTTGGCACCAGGCTGGAGGGACAATGCTGCAGGTTGTAACTAATGGTGATGTGGACTTAAAAAACAAAGCTCTCCAGGCCTCCAGGGAGCAGATCCCTTGTATGAGAACCCTCCCCCAGTCTAGCTAATCCAGGGAACTACATTAACATCAGCCCTAAAGTGTATATTGCTCATTTGTTGTCTTGGAAGCTGGCAGCAAATTGCTGCAGCTGAGACAAAAAAAATTAACTAAATAAAGAAACAACGAAAATGCTGGGATAAAACAAAAATCAATCCGAGATGGTGGGAAAGGCAGATCTCATGAAGAATCTTTGGTCTTTGAGAATTATGACTATGTATATTTGTAAAGCAGATCAGACACACACACACACACACACACACACACACACACACACACACACACACGCGACAGTGAAAAGCAAACAGAAAATGAAGGCAGACGAACACGAACAGCATAAGAATCCGATTTTTAGTGATAAAACCTTTTTTCTTCTTCTCTCGAGTAATTTACCTTTCCACCCTGATTAGCATGATCACATCCCTTTCTGCATTTCTTTCAGGACTGACTCTAGACACAAATGGAATACTAAAGCATTTCACAAGTCTAAACAGCTTTCTAAAAACAGCAGCAGTGTTATTGAAAATGGTTTAAATCGAGAATAATTTCAGGAGCTAACGTAACTGGCATGACAGCCATCTCACAAGCAGTTTTAGATTTATTGTAGATACCAAGTGTTCCTTTCACTCACACACACACGCACACACGCACACACACACAGTATTTTTCATGATAGAGTTACCCATGTTATAAGAAATGCATATTTAGCAAAATAGTGTGTCTAGGTTATCTAAATCTTTGGCTTACTTATGTTATTTTTTACCCAACTATAAGAACACTGTGGGTGGTTTATTATATAACAAAAAAGGGAGCAGTTTGGCATTGATGGGATATTTATAGCAAGTGGAACAGTTTTGAAATACATGGTCTTATTACTTCAAATTTATTAATAACTATTTATATATCAACACAATTGAAATGGTCAGTTTGTTAGATCTTGTGATATTTTTATTTTTTCCCAGGTCCACAGGGCAGAACTATGTCTCTGATTTCCTTGGGTTAAAAATAAAATTATTTCTTAAAAATAGTGGCATAGGCAGAGAATTGCTTTAGGACAAGGGCCCCAAAGGGTACAGGCTTCTCCCTCTCCCTCTCCTCCTCTCATTCCCATACTATTCCAGCTCTTTTCCATTCCCATTTCTTTTCTGTGTATCTCCTATTATTAAAAAAAAATTGTTTTTAATTAATTTTTATTGGAGTATAGATGATTTACAATGTTATTTACTGCTGTACAGCAAAGTGAATCAGTTATACATATACATATATCCACTCTTTTTTAGATTCTCTTCCCATATAGGTCATTTCAGGGTATTGAGTAGAGTTCCTTGTGCTATACAGTAGGTTCTTATGTAGAAAACAAACTTACGGTTACCAAGGGGGAAAGGGGGAGTGGAATGGATAAATTGGGAGATTGGCATTGACATATACACACTACTATATTCCTTTTTTGCTCTAGTCTCTATGATAATTGCTAGTGGGATAATTCAAGATGGATGTGGAAGGAACATGTCTGTTTTAATACTCTCTTCTTACTAATAGCAGGAAGTTCACACATTCTATTTTTTTTTTTTTTTTTTTTGCGGTACGCAGGCCTCTCACTGTTGCGGCCTCTCCCGTTGCGGAGCACAGGCTCCGGACGCGCAGGCTCAGCGGCCATGGCTACCAGGCGCAGCCGCTCCGCAGCATGTGGGATCTTCCCGGACCGGGGCACGAACCCGCGTCCCCTGCATCGGCAGGCGGACTCTCAACCACTGCGCCACCAGGGAAGCTCCACACATTCTTTTTTGACAGAGGACTTACTACATGAGATATAGGAAGGAAGGACAGTCTTTGTAGGACCTATTGTAATATTTCTTAGCTATCACTTTGGCTCCATTATGATAACCAGTAAAAAGGCAAATTCTCTCTGTAGCATTTAAAACAATTAAATAGATAACTATGCAGACTTGACACTTTGTACTCAACTGCTGCACTTTACAATAGATGAAACGGTGTAATTTGTGGTGTTCTCAATTTGATGTTCCTCAAATGCATGCAAAATGAAATGGATTACCATCTCTCTTTCTTTCTTCTTCTTCTTTTTAAAATAGTTTCCTAAACTATGCAATACTCTTTTGAAAGCCATCTTACAGGCAAATCTAACCTCAAAAGGAACAATATTGGGCTTCCCTGGTGGCGCAGTGGTTGAGAGTCTGCCTGCCGATGCAGGGGACACGGGTTCGTGCCCCGGTCCGGGAAGATTCCACATGCCGCGGAGCGGCTGAGCCCATGAGCCATGGCCGCTGAGCCTGCGCGTCCGGAGCCTGTGCTCCGTAACGGGAGAGGCCACAACAATGAGAGGCCCGCGTACCGCAGAAAAAAAAAAAAAAAAAGGAACAATATTAATTGCATGGCGAGTATTCTTCTCTCAAATTTAGTGAAAACTTGAGTATTTTATATTATTTGCCTTTAGAATTTGGGCTATTTCTGTACAGTAAAGTGAAGTAAAAGATATAAAAGATTATCTCAACTACTCAATAAAATATTTGCATTTGCCTCAATTTTTAGAGATCTCATATAGAATTCTCCAAAGTACACTGAGCCGGCAGACATCATCAAACAGTTGGGAACATATACTGCTATTTGACTCTGTACTGAGTTATTGTAGAGGTAGAGAAGGATTACAAGACTTCATTTTTTTCCTATGAAATTCAATGTCCACTTGAGAGATTTAGAATTACAAGGTGTGCGTTATACAGATTTTAAAAAATTTCTTTAAAGTATTAAGTCGCATTTAAAAGTTCTTCTACTTGTTGAAAAGTGGGTGCTGTTTATAGATGCATGGGTCCAGCAGTTCATTTTTTTCTGATGTGGATTTTGGAGGGAAGAGGAAATTTAGTAAGTAAATTATTTACACTGCATGCATTAAGTAAAGATAATTGGGCGTTTTAAAAAACAATACTGCAATTACATTTTATTTCAATACATTTTTCTATTCAGTAAATATCTGTGTGCCTACTATATGCAAGGCACTGTAGTATTGAGGATTCAGTGATGAATGAGAGTAAAAGTATATCCATCTAATCATGAAAATCTACAGAAAAATAAACACAAACCACAATTAAAGCGCTTTGGAATTTAGTGGATAGAAGAGGACATTTTTAGTTTGGGAGCCTGTGAAGGTGACATTAGAGTAGTTGGGAAATTTATTCACAATGGAGGTGGAGGATTAATTTCAGGGAGAGGGGTTATAGAGCCAAAGCAGAATGTGGAAAAGGACAGTCGACACACATGGAAATGTGTGAGGTTGGTGGAAGTAAAATGGCTTAGAAAATTGGAAACTACAAGGCTGGGCTGTTAAACTTCTCTCAACTTGAAGTTTTCTCATCTATGAAAAGTGAGCACTAGTTTTTCTGATGACTGAATGGGAGAGTGAATGTTAAATACCTTTGGCAAAAAGTTTGGCATGAAATAAGGTCTCAGTGCATTCAGCTCTCAGGTATGTACTGGGAAAAACACTGAGATACTATTATTTTACAAAGGATTGAAGGAGGGATATGATGAAGAAATTGATGGCATGGACCATCATGGATGACTGAGGAGATGGTTTGCCAACAAGAAGAAGGAACACAGAGGGTTAGTGCTATGGGCAGGGAAGATTTTTATAGATATTTTGAAAAAGAAGGCTGGAAAATCAAAAGGGAGTGATCTAGAAAACTGTAGTTAAGGCAGAAATGGAGCTCAAATGTAGGAATTATGTATGTACAGGTGACAATTGCAGTCATGAGATATTGACGGTTTGGGATTGTAGGAGCTTAGAGAAACACAGGGTTTCAAAAGGCAGTGGAAAATTGGGAGACGGGAGAGAGCAGAGAGATAGGAAGTAGCTTTGTTGCATGCGTTGACTGCATACCCAGTCTCTGGAGCTTCTCATCATTCTTCTCTATGAATACCATGCATTCGTACTCTCCTGACTATATCATGCTCAAGTCAGGGAGTTACATTTCTAACAAGCAGAGTAAGTATGTTCCTGACATCACAAGTTGGAAAATCCAGAGCATATTCTCATGGAAACAGTGTACCTGTTAGTCCAGTTCTGTTGTATCTATATAACCCGATATACATTGATTCAACTTTTTTTGAGCTGCTCAGATTTTGTAATATTTATTTATTTCTTTCTGAGAGCAATCCATTTTATTTCAGTGATTTTTAGAATTTTTTCTTTTAGAAATTATATTTTTATTCAAGTGATTTAAATGTGGGATATATGTTCAGGCCACTTTCTTCATTTAGTCTTCCAGAATATTCTTTTATGAGATTATTAGCCTACAAACCCCCAAAATGATGAGAAATTTGAAATTTGGCAATACAGTATTTTCACATTTTCCTAGAAATATTGTAATAGCATTTTTGGTTCCATAAGAAAAATGTTTAGAAAATAAGTGTTGTGTATAAATGTAATACTGTAACATTTTAATGAATATTTTTGGTAGTCTTTGTTATTTAGAATTAGTAGAGATCTTAAAGTTTTCAGGCCCTTCAGTTCACTTTTCCTTGTCCATCTTTCCCACCTGCTGGTATCTGCCCCATATTCATCTGAATGCCTTTTTTCTCCCATCTCACCCTCTTTAGCCTAGTACTGGTGGAGAAATTCACACAGTCATGCTGATTAGTACTGATGAAAACTGGTGACCCCCAGTATAGGGCTTGTCCTTAAATACTCTCCAGTCATTGTTCTTTTGAAACGTCCAACTTTTCTTTTCAACTACCCTACCTTAATACCTCCTGCCTATCTCTGAACCGATGACTCTGTCTACTTTATTACAAAAAAGAAAAAAAATAGAGACGAATAAGTAGAACTGTCTCCAGTTTTTGATCGAGTTGTTGTAGTTATTTTCATTTACTTAAAACCGTTTACGTTTTCCCTTCGATCTCCCTGGAAGAAGTAACCTACTTTCCAGCCATGGATTAGGATTCTCCTGTGTTCTGCTTATTTCTTCACTCATCCTTCACTCGATCATGTTTGGAATATAGAGGGTGAGCAAGAAAAAGCTGAAGGAATCTAGAGTCTTTTGAAGGCCCTTGCCCTGTCAGTAAGTTGCATGTTCTCTCCTGAGATTTCTCTGTGATGTCTCCTCTCCGTGCCTTTCTCCTTTTGCATGGAACCATGCCTATATCTCTCCGATTAAAAAGCAAAAAGGAGCACTCACTCCTTGTTGTCCCTTTTTTCCTAGGTTCCACACTTCTCTCACTGTCCTCACATAAGATAGATAAATTTCTCTCACCTTGTTTGATGACTCTCTCTGGATATTCTTACCTTCCCTGGCTTTTGTGATACCATTGTTCTTGGATTCCCTTCTTTCTTGCCACTACTCAGATTCCCGTCTCTTTTTTCAGTGTTATTTTCCAGAGTTCTAGCTGCTGTGTATTTTCTTTCTCCCTTTATAAACTCTCCTTTGGGAGTCATACACTGATTTACCTTTGTCCTTTGAAACTACCTGATCTTTAAATGCTATGGAAACTTCTGAGAGCTTCAAATCTATGTATATTCAGTTGCCTAGTGGGTTTCTATACGTGAATCTTTCAAAAACATCTCTACCTGAACCAATAAAAACGAACTCATCAATACCCCTCTAAGTCGTTCTTCCTCTTATACTTTCTATAACAGAATGTCCTATCATTGTCTAACTGAAGAACTCCATGAGTCATCTGCAAATCCTTTCTCCCATTCACTATTTAAATCTAGTAGTACGTGAAATCCTGTCATCCATCCTTCAGAGTTTTGTTGAGCTGGTTTCTTCTACTTGGTCTCCCTTTTGTTTCCCTCTCTACTCTACTAGCTACTACTGAGCTAGTTTGAACCCTCATTTCTTCCATCTTATCTAGCCCCTCCCTCCTCACTCTTTGTTCTCCCTCTAAGCCACCATCCACTTGGCTATCAGAGAAATTATTTTATCATGTTCATATACCCTTAATCTTGTTACTCGCTAACTTCACATTTTCCATTATTTCTCCATTATTTTGAGGATACAATATAAATGCTTCAGAATGTTATTTAAGACCCTGGGTCTGGCCAACTATTTGCCAGAATTTCTTCCTGACCATTCCTGCCCCCATTCCATACATTTGATGAACAACCTTGGACTCTGGCCATACAGACTACTTGTGGTTGCTGACAATGCCACGTTTTAAATTCCCCCTGCCTTCGTTGTTTCTTCCTTCCCTTCTCGATTTTCTTAAATTCCACTTGTCCTTCAAATCTCACTTTAAGTAGCTACTAGTCGAAAGCCTCCTCTATCCACCTCCCCACACAACTATCTAATAAACTTTAAGTGACTCTTCTGATTCCTGAAGCATGTCCTAGAGATGGGATTCAGGATGGGCTAAATATGGTTACATAGCCTATTGAATATTTTAAGCTGAAGGCGTTGGGGAATTGGCATCTGCAGGCAGGACTTTGTGACCTTCCCCTCATGTGAGCGTTGCTTCCCTATACCTGGGAGAAAGGAGCATCCTTATCTCTGAAGACATGGGGCAGAAAGAGAAATGTGAATGAATGGTGTCTGTTAAGTTTCCCCCAGTTTGCTATACTTAGCTCATATTCTTTGTCCCATCATATCTTTCTGTTCTTCATCAAACCTAGCATAAAGACACTCAGGTTTAACCATTTTTTTGGGGGGGGAAGGTCTTCATTTGCTTATGAAGCCTCCCGTGTCATGTAAAACTTGAATCAATTTGTATGCATTTCACTTATTAGTCTGTCTTTTGTTACAGGTTCTCAGTCAAGAATTTAGAAAGGTAGAAGAAAAGATACTTTTTCCTCCCCTACACCACCTTATTCTTGTTCTCTTCTGCCTCTTTCCTGTCAGACCCAGTTTTAAGCCTAACCAAACTGTAACACATATATCTTTCGTTTCTGCCCTGCCAGCTTTTAGTATCTTCTCCAGCAGATACTAGTTCTTGTTGAGTGGGCTGACAAAGAAGAAACAACAAATTCTTCCTCATGGAGTGCTATGTTCATTTCTTATTATCTGAAAAGACTATATATCCTCTGTAACTTTCTCCAAAATATTATAGTGCCTTCTGGAGACATTTAATAAAATAGTGCTTAGTGATTATGCATATGTGGTTGACAATTTACCTAGAAAGAGAAAGACTGATAGAGAATTTGCCCATATGAATATTTTCCCGTATGTAATTTTTCACTTTCACGATCAGTGAGATCTTCGCTTATTTCCTAGCCATTATAATCTTCTAATTCCAGGTTTGAAAGGCAGAGTGCTTATGTATTTTAGGAAAACCAGGTAATACCTCATGTCTATAAAAAATAATCTTTGTTCCTATACTATGTGTTTTTTTTTTTTTTTTTTTTTTTTTTTTGTGGTACGTGGGCCTATCACTGAGACCAGTCTTGTCTGTCCCACTGACAAGCTGTTAAGAACATAGTATAGGGGGCTTCCCTGGTGGCGCAGTGGTTGAGAGTCCGCCTGCTGATGCAGGGGACACGGGTTTGTGTCCCGGTACGGGAATATCCCACATGCCGCGGAGTGGCTGGGCCCGTGAGCCATGGCCGCTGGGCCTGCGCGTCCGGAGCCTGTGCTCCGCAACGGGAGAGGCCGCAACAGTGAGAGGCCTGCGTACCGCAAAAAAAAAAAAAAAGAAAAAGAAAAGGCTGACAGACGGGAGCCAGGGGGCTCAGTTCAGGGTGAATGCTCACTGGATAGAGCCAGCGCTGCGGTGGGGAAACCGGCTTCAGTCCTTGAATTACAGCTTGCTCTCTTATGACAGAAGAGTTACCTGTTTAAAAAATTTTTTTTATTGAAGTATAGTTGATTTACAATGTTGTGTTAATTTCTGCCGTACAGTGAGGTGACTCGGTTATATATATCCTTTTTCATATTCTTTTCCATTATGGTTTATCACAGGACACTGAATATAGTTCCCTGTGCTATACAGTAGGACCTCGCTGTCTATCCATCCTGTATAGTATAATAGTTTGCACCTGCTAATCCCAAACTTCCAATCCTTCTCTCCCCCCCACCTCCACTCCCCCTTGGCAGCCACAAGTCTGTTCTCTATGCCTTTGAGTCTGTTTCTATATTGTAGATATGTTCATTTGAGAATTTATGTTCACTGTCAAATGAACATATCTAAGAGTTACTTTTTTTTTTTTTTTTTTCTTATTTTGCGGTACGCGGGCCTCTCACTGTTGTGGTCTGTCCCGTTGCGGAGCACAGGCTCCGGACGCGCAGGCTCAGCCTCCACGGCTCACGAGCCTAGCCGCTCCGCGGCATGCGGGATCATCCTGGACCGGGGCACGAACCCATGTCCCCTGCATCGGCAGGCGGACTCTCAACCACTGCGCCACCAGGGAAGCCCCTAAGAGTTACCTTTTAAATGTATAAATTATTTGTATGCTACTGCAGTATACTGAAACTAAATAAATCACAATGTCAATAAAGAAAAAAGAGGGAAAACATTTAGTATTTATAAAATCCAAAGAACAGAATAAATAAGCAATGATAGATACACATACCATATATATGTAGAGAGAAGTTCAAATTCAAATACAAATCATTTCCTATCATTCTTATTAGTGTTTTCTTATATTTGCATGGACAGAAAAGAACACACACTTTAGGTCTTTTTGAAACATGAGGATGAATAAATGAAATATATGAAGGGATTGCAAATTAAATTTAATTTATTAGAATGGGGAAAATTGTGTGGTATTTGGTAATCTCTAATGACAGGAGAAATAAGATAGACCATCAGTTTAGAATTTTCTAAAATGTTCTGACATCCATAGCTTGTATTTTAAGATCTCCATTACGTTAAAGTATATACAGTTGTCCCTTGAACAACATGGGTTTAAACTTCGTGAGTCTATTTATAGTAGATTGTTTTCCAGTTAATGTACAGTACTACATGATCCATCATTGGTTTAGTCTGTGGATGCCAAACCGCGGATGTGGAGGGCTGACTGTAAAGTTATTTGCGGATTTTCAGCTGCCTGGGGCTTTGCACTCCTAACCTCCCACATTGTTCAAGGCTCACCTTTACATGAAAAGGATTTGAACTGGAAACTTCAATCATAATTTTAATGCTCAAATCCATTTCTTTAAAACTTAAGCCTTGATCTAGTAATTCCAAATCTAAGAGTCTAGCTAAGGAAATGAAATACTTTTAAGCTTAATGTGTACTGAGATATTTGTTGCAGTGAAATTTTTAGCAGTCAAAGCTGATGGCATTCTAGTTATCTTTTAAAAAAGGACGATGGTCAAGTATATTATGGGATTTAGAGATAAGGGAATATTAAGTGGCCATTAAAGTACAGTGTTTATAAAATATCTGTAATGACATGGAAGGGTATTTATCATGTGACTGATAGAAAAAAAGATATGTGAATTTTACATAATATGTGCTTGACCTTGTGAAAGAATTTTAAAAGACTTGAAGGGAATACATCAAAATGTTAAGTGATTATCCTTGGGTATTGGAATTATAAGAAATTTAAAAATATTTGTCATTTTCTGGCAGTTTTCAAATAGTCTACATTTAGCACACCCGTAGTATTATATTACGAAGGCTTGTAAACTAAAGGGTAAAGTTTAGTTTAGAATACTCCATTCAGTAACTTGTTTTTAATGGAATTTTTGTAAAAATTAAGCAAACGTTTACCCTCATTTGTCATTTTTCTCTTTTTGAGTTGGGGATATTTTAGCATCCTAAGAGGTTGACCCCTAAAGGTTCATTGGTTTTGTCACTTAAAAGTGGGCTGGGGGGGTGGGTAGGTATAGTAGGAGCTAGGAAGGAGGAGAAAGACTTAAAGGTAATTTAATGAATTATCTGCGGATAATCTTTGCATATAGAATGTCAGTCTGTGGCCTTACTTTGTGAGAGATCTGATAGAACATTCTCTTCTCTGATTTCTGCAGCATCAAGTCATGGGTGGATAAGATGCAGGAAGACCTTGTCACCCTGGCAAAAACTGCAAGTGGAGTCAATCAGCTTGTTGATGTGAGTAAAGTCTCCCCAAACTTACTAATCATTTCTTTGATTTGCGTGCAGTTCTTTCCTCTAAGAAACTGTCTTTCTATATTATAAATAGGACAATTTTTCATGTGAATCTGATAGTGAAATTCTGAGAGGGACTTTTGGTGCTGCCAGTTACTGCCATCCCTAATAATTAGTGAGGTGTTCTCACTGCACTTTACAGTTTATATACAGCCTTCCCTTACATGAGTTCATATGATGTATAGTCATCCCTAAAATTCAAATTGGGGTGTCCTGTTTCCTCCCATCTTCAGAGGATATTAGGATCTTTTGTGTAGTGGTGACTTTAAGCCCTGTGAGGGATTCTTTTGAATATCCTCAGTGGGAACATATCTTCATTCTTTGAGGGTAGATTTTATTTTCAAAAGCGGTTTACAATGTTTACAGCCATGCCTAGAGGCTGGAGTGAATCACTGAGATGGGTCGTACAGACTTTTGTGCAAGGAAAGGAGACACTATAAAAGATTGTTTTTCTTATGATTTATGAAATGACTATGAATGTCACTCTAAAATGATTTTTGATAATAATAGCAACATGTAAATATTTGTGTAACATCTTAAATAGATCATTTTCCTTGGGTAAGAGCATGTACATGTATAGCTTCCGTAAGATTTATTAAATTTTAAGCATCATTTCTTTAGAGTCTCACTGCTTTCATTTCAGTGTAAGTAATCTAACAATTTGAAAGTACCTTCATCTTGTGTTGTTAGTGATGCAGTGAGGTGTTTTGTTTTCCAAAAATATGGTGGATCAATGAGGTGAAATGGTATAAAAGTGGTTTCATGTATGATCTGTGAATATTTATTATATGAATATTTATATGTGACTATTCCTCTCTGGGAGAAACTAGAATGAATGGTTACCCTGTGTATTAATAGGAATTCATAAAGAAACCTTACTAAGCATATACTTCAAAATATTATTCCAGAATCTCTTCATAACACAATTATAGGTTTCAAACCGAGCATATGTTGAGTAAATTTCAATATTTATGAGATGACATAAGGAATATATTTTGAAATGAAAAGTGTTCTTTGTGAATAACAATGATCGAATTAATTCTAATGAACAGTTATTGAGCACACAGCATGTCCCAGGCACTGTGCAGGCTACCAGGGGTTGACAGAGACACAGTTCCTCTCCTCAGAGAACTGACATGCTAGTAATCAAAATCTCCATTTTTGAAGGTGCAAAGATGCCTGAAGGCTACTGTTAGCTGATGTTTGGGATCTGCAATGATTCACTGTGGGAAAATAAATTAGAGTATGAAAGTGTGTAGGGTAATAAGTAAGCCTCTATGAAAGTGATGGCATTTGTGGAATGAGGAAAAAAAGAAGAGAATTGACAGATTCTGGTTAAAAGTTATGTAAATCTTTTTATTGACGGATTGAAATTAAAAGTAAACTGCTTTTGGGAGCTCTTCTTTACTCCTCAGTGTTTTATCAGCCTCAAAAACCACTTTCTTGGCTGACCTCTTTTTTTACTTTTGGTGTTAATATGTGAACCCCGTCTTGCCAAATCTGCTTTTTTCAATGAATCCTTAAGAAAAAAAGTCTCACCTGATGTCCATTATGCTTTATGAGTTGTAGATGACTAAGAAGAGCGTAAATATTGATGCATGAGTAAATGGCGTTGTGTAAATTAGGATAACAAAATAGAATGGACAGGATGGAAGAAAATCCCCACAATGCTGCTTTTATGAGGCATTGTACCTCATTACAGTGATAGAAAAAATACAAATAAAAGAATTATATGTATGTAACAAGGGAGGGAAAGAGGAATTTACTGTTGGAAGAAGAATTTAAGTATTAGGGGACAAGAAGATAGATAAATGTGGCCATATGCCTCTTTCCTTTTGCCCAGAGAGAAGGTGGTCCATGATGGGGGCAAAAGAGGTGCATTTCTTTTTTTTTTAATTAAAAAATTTTTTTTGGGCTGCATTGGGTCTTCATTGCTGTGCAGGCTTTCTCTAGTTGTGGTGAGCGGGGGCTACTCTTCGTTGTTGTGCGTGGGCTTCTCATTGCGGTGGCTTCTCTTGTTGCAAAGCATGGGCTCTAGGCACGCGGACTTCAGTAGTTGCAGCACACGGGCTCAGTAGTTGTGGCACACGGGCCATAGAGCGCACGGGTTTCAGTAGTTGCAGCATGTGGGTCCAGTAGTTGTGGAGCACAGACTCAGTAGTTGTGGTGCACGGGCTTAGTAGTTGTGGTGCACGGGCCTAGTTCCTCCACGGCATGCGGGATCTTCCTGGAGCCGGGAACAAACCCATGTCCCCTGCATTGGCAGGAGGATTCTTAACCACTGCACCACCAGGGAAGTCCCAGTGGTGCATTTCTTTTTGGCCACAGGAACTTAAAGCGCAGACTAGCTGAAGGACGCCAGAGTTGAGAGTGAAATTTGTGTTGAGACTAAGGGTGTTAGATGCATGGTGAGGATCAAAAGTTCAAAAAATAGAGGAATTTAGCAGGTTTGGGGTTGAAATTCAATATTTAAAAAATGATGATTCCCAAATTATTGAATGTAGTTTTTACTGGCATCACAGGGCACATCTTGCTTTTTACCTGCGGGCTCAGCTGCAATGAGGGAACATAGCTGAAATTGGACATCTTTGCAATTTTATGAAAATTACTTTGGGCATCATAAAATATTACCCCAGGGAAGTCTGATAAATAGTATTGAATAAAAGCAGTACCTTAACTTTAAAAATTAGAGATTTTGCCCAGGTACCTGATTAACTTCTGTTAAAGATCAGGAATGAATAGGCTTATGTAGTACTGTTAGCCCTGATACATTCAAGTTTTAAGATATCTTTTATTGGATTTTTCCATTTCTAATCACGTATTGGGAGAATACACGTCCTTCAATTGCATATGATCATCCACAAAGTAGATTAAATAATTGAGGAAAGAGGGGCTTCTCTGGTGGCACAGTGGTTAAGAATCTGCCTGCCAATGCAGGGGACACGGGTTCGAGCCCTGGTCCAGGAAGATCCCACATGCCGCGGGGCAGCTAAGCCCGTGCACCACAACTACTGAGCCTGAGCTCTAGAGCCCACGAGCCACAACTACTGAGTCCGCGTGCCACAACTACTGAAGCCCCCACGCCTAGAGCCCAGGCTCTGCAACGAGAGGCCACCGCAATGAGAAACCTGTGCACCGTAACGAAGAGTAGCCCCCGCTCACCCCAACTAAAGAAAGCCCGCTTGCAACAGCGAAGACCCAAGGAGGCCAAAAATAAATAAACAAACAAACAAATAAATAAATTTATTTAAAAAATTGAAAGAAAAAATAAAATTAGGAGAAAGAGATAATGCATTATACTTTTTCTTAGTATAGTACTTAATATATTAGTATATTAAGTACTAATATTAGTATATTAGTATATTATATATATATATTTTTTTTTCTAAATTAGTTCAAGTGTTCAAGCACTGTCCTAAGCCCTTTACATCCATTATCTTATTAATCCTCAGGATAACCTTGTGAAGTGAATATCATCATCTTTAACATGCAGGAAGAAATTATTTGCAAGGTTAAATTTTTGTTCTAGGGTGTACAACTACTAAATGGGGTATAACTCCAACAATGAAAAGAGTCTTGTTATGCTTTAGAATATATGTTCATATTTTGCCTTTTTATATTACCACTTGTATTTTGAGAAGGTGAGCAGATCTTCAGTTCGGTACAAGGTTAATATATCTGGTTATGCTACTGCTCTTTTTATAAAAGATATAAAGAAGAAGTGAACGCTCTGCCACCAAGTATGTACTCATGAACATTTCCATTTGAGTTTCTTTAAAAAAGAAAAATGTAGAAGGAAATTCTAAGATGTGAATTTACATGCAGAATTTAAAAACTTCCATTATTGTTCATGTGCACAGAAATGGTTTTGTGTGTATATCCGTTGAAAGAATTGCTGCGAATTGTACAGGAAGTTTTTCCTGATTTTTGTCTTCATGGTCTTCTAACTGAAGAAAATACACTTATTATTTTTTATAGAATGTTATAGCATATCCTTTAAAAAAATCTTAAAGACTATTATACCTGTAGTTCTTACAGTTGATAGCTTTGTGATCTAGCCAAGATGTTTATTTATTAACCTCATGGTGTTGCTGACGTAGTTGACATAATCCATGTAAAATATTTATTGACCTATAATCAGAACTCAACAAATGTCATTCATTTGTTATATTAATTGAGGGTATAGTATCATATTAGTTGGAGGTACAGGCGGAACCAATGTAACAAAGACGTAAGATAACCGTGTATTTTTCTCTCATATGACAATCTAGAGGTGTGCAGTCTAGGGTCAGCAGAGTGGCTCTGCCATCCTCAGCATATGGCTTCCTTCCTGGGTCCAAGGTGATCCTTTCAGTTGCCCTTATTTCCTAGCCATCATGCAAAGGGAGAGAGACTAGAAGAGCAGGTACACAGTCCCTGTAAGGGTAAGACATCTTGCGCCCATTCTAGTGGTCAGAACTTATTCTCATGGCCACATCTTAACTGGAAAGGAGTCAGAGAAATGGAGTCTTTAGCTGGGTAATGATACGCCTACTCTCTCACAGTGGAAGAGGGCAGAACAAAGAGTGGAGGACAACTAGTCTTCCACTGATAGGTACTATTTTTTGAAGAGCTATATCTAAAAATGTATTAAAGACACGTTAATAGAAAATGCAAGGTATATATGTATATTTAAACATAATCAAGAATGAAATCATAGATCAAGAAAAAAGACCCCCAGATTATGAAACATATATGTATTTTTAAACAATTTGAATTATAGAAATTTTTGGAGACATTGTATTACTTTTGTTTATATTTTATGGAATAAAATTTGACATCATGTAAATTTAAGTTGCACATCATGTTACTTTGATACATTTATATTTTTTAATATGGTGGCCATTGTAATGATATTTATCACATTACATACTTATAGTACAGTATTATCGTCTGTGTTCAGTAAACCATACATTAAATCCGTATCACTATTTTAGTATTTGTTACAAGTTTGTACCCTTAAACGCTGTTAGTTTTATCCCACTGTCCCCTCTCCCCTGGTAACCTCTGCTTTACTCTGTTGTTGTTGCTGTTGTTTTTTTACACGTTTGATTTTTTTAGATTCTACACATAAGTGATATCGTACAGTACTTTTCTTTCTCTGTCTGGCTTATCTCACTTAATGTAATGTGCTCAAGGTCCATCCATGTTGTTGAAAATGGCAGAATATTCTTCTTTCTCATGGTTGAATAATATTTTATTGTATATATATATATACTACATTTTTTTTTTTTTTTTTTTGCGGTACGCGGGCCTCTCACTGTTGTGGCCTCTCCCGCTGCGGAGCACAGGCTCCGGACGCGCAGGCTCAGCGGCCATGGCTCACGGGCCTAGCCACTCCGCGGCATGTGGGATCTTCCCGGACCAGGGCACGAACCCGTGTCCCCTGCATCGGCAGGCGGACTCTCAAGCACTGTGCCACCAGGGAAGCCCTATACTACATCTTTTTATTCATTCATCCACTGATGGGCATTTGGGTTGTTTTCATGTCTTGGCTATTGTGAATAGTGCTGCAAATAAACATGAAGGTACATATGTCTCCTCAGACTCCTATTTTCTTTCCTTTGGGTATATCCCCAGAAGCAGAATTGCTGGATCATATGGTAGGTCTAATTTTAAGTTTTTGAGGAACCTCCATATTATTTTCCATAGTTTTTGGACTAATTTACTTCCCACCAATACTGTGTAAGGATTACTTTTTCACCAGTACGTGCCAGCACTTGTTGTCTCTTGATGATAGCCATTCTAACAGGTGTGAGGTGATAGCTTGTTGTGATTTTTATTTGCATTTTCCTGATGATTAGTAAGGTTGAGCATCTTATCATGTGCCTGTTGCTCATTTTGATGACCTCTTTGGAAAAAATTTCTATTCTGCCCTTTTCTTCCATTGGATTATTTTTGTTATTCTTGTTATGTTAATATGCAAAATATATTTAAAAACTAACCCCTTTCTGATATTTAGTTTGCCAATTTTTCTCCCATTCTGTAGGCTACCTTTTCATTTTAATTGTTTTTTTTTGTGGTTGCTGTGCAGAAGCTTTTGAATTTGATGTAGTCCCATTTGATGAGTTTTGCTTTTGTTGTTTGTGCTTTTGGCGCTGTGCCCAAAGAATCATTGCCAAGACCAATATCAGTGAGCCTTTTGCCTATGTTTTCTAGGATTTTTATGGTATCAGGTCTTAGTTTAAGTCTTTGTTCCATTTCGAGTTAATTTTTGTGAATGGTGTGAGATAGAGGTCCAGTTTCACTGTCCTGCATGTGTTTTTTTCAGTTTTCCCAGCATCATTGATTGAAGAGACTAACCTTTCCCCCTTGGGTGTTCTTGGCTCTCTTGTTGAATATTAGTTGATCGTATGTACTGGGATTTAATTCTGGGCTGTCTGTTCTGTTACAGTGGTCTATGTGTTTATTTTTGTGCCAGTACCATACTGTTTTTCATTACCATGGCTTTGTAGTATAGTTTGAAAGCAGCAAGTGTGATACTTCCAGTTTTGTTCTTTGTTCTCAGGATTGATTTGGCTATTTGGGGTCTTTTGTGGTTCCAAACACATTTTAGGATGATTTCTTCTACTTCTGTAAAGAATGCGTTTGGTATTTTGATGGCAATTGTCTTGAATCTAAAGATGGCTTTGGTTAGTATGGACATTTTAACAATATTAATTCTCCCGTTCCATGAACACAGGATGTTTTTCCATTTGTTTATGTCTTCTCCAATTTCTTTCAGTAAAGTGAAGGCATTTTATTACTTTGAGACACACACACACACAAACACAAACTTTTTCAGCTATTGTGCTGGCAAGTGGAGAGGATGATAATCATATGTTAATAAATAGATGACATTTTAGAAATTAAAGTGGTCTTAATATTTTTGGAAACAAGGTTAAGTTCATAGCAACCATTTTTCCTTTAATACATTAATAAATTATTTCATGATAAAGTTATACCAAAATTTCAACCAGTATCTAAATGACCAGGTATTCTAAATTAATGGTTTCTATAACAATAAGAATTTGCTTTATGCAAATTTTTCTAAAAATAACTTGATGAATAGAAACTGCTCTTTATTTTTTCTATAAAATGCCTTGCTGAATCTGCAAAAAGTTATATTAAAAGGAAATAGAACTTTGCAAATATGTCAGAAATCCTCAGTTGCTGCACTTGATTGACTCTGCCCTGGGGAAAGCAAACCACAACTGTGGAAGCAAATTACAATCATCCGGGAGGTTAGTTGTCTCCTTTGTGTGCTATTTTATTCACACTTCCGCCTTTCCCTTTAGGAATCCAAGACTTTCTTGTAGACTCTTTTTTATTACAAAAGGAAGGGATTGATAGTTATCATTTCCACTTGGTTATTTAAGTCTTTGGTTACTCTTTGAGCCCTGGAGCAGAACATATTTGGTATTAGGAAGCAGATGTGAAGACCGTATTTTGGGAAGAGGTAGAGTTTCTCCTCATTCCAAATAGGTCTCTTATTCCTGGCAGGGGACAGGTGGGGACAGGGGACTAGCAGAACCTGGACTGAGGTGAGGTACATGATACACTGAAGGTGAAGAATTTAAGGAGGTGCACTTGTTCTGAGGGTCATGAACTTGCACGACCCTTAGAGTGAGTTAGGGGCTCCTAAAATTTTGTGCTCTCGCTACCTCACTTGCCTTACCCTCGTCGTAGCCCTGAGGCCCAGGGACAGGAAAGGCCTAACTTGCTCTGTATCTTCTGCTCCCCATGGCTGAATGCAGAGACATTTGCAGCCTTTTTGGACATCACACAAATTACAGGCTACATTTTCTTTCCTGTGACTTTCCCCCCAATGTATAATGTCAGGTGTTTCTTACAGCCTTGTTTGATGTTTTGTAAGTCTCCCAGATTCCTCTTATGTCCCTGTAAGGTACAATGGCTGTTCTTCCAGTGTTAACAATATATGCATTTTGAAATCTCACCCACGTTATCTGACATTGGTCCATACTTCCCCTTCTATTTCAATTTTAATGTGCTGTGTCTTCTTATAATGAAGGATGTTAGGGAAATCCAAACTTTTTTTTAACAGAGACTATTGTATCCCTCTTGTTACCTAAGAGAGTTGAAATGATGCTTGTCACCTTGTTATTATAAGACTTTCATCTTTTTTATTTTAGTTTTTTTAATGTTTGAATTTTATTTTATTTTTTTTTTACACAGCAGGTTCTTATTAGTCATCAATTTTATACACGTCAGTGTATACATGTCAGTCCCAATCGCCCAATTCATCACACCACCATCCCCACCCCGCCCCGCGGCTCTCCCCCCTTGGTGTCCATACGTTTGTTCTCTACATCTGTGTCTCAACTTCTGCCCTGCAAACCGGTTCATCTGTACCATTTTTCTAGGTTCCACATACATGCGTTAATATACGATATTTGTTTTTCTCTTTCTGACTTACTTCGCTTTGTATGACAGTCTCTAGATCCATCCACGTCTCAACAAATGACTCAATTTCGTTCCTTTTTATGGCTGGGTAATATTCCACTGTATATATGTACCACAACTTCTTTATCCATTCATCTGTCGATGGGCATTTAGGTTGCTTCCATGACCTGGCTACTGTAAATAGTGCTGCAATGAACATAGGGGTGCATGCATCTTTTTGAATTATGGTTTTCCCTGGGTATATGCCCAGTAGTGGGATTGCTGGGTCATATGGTAATTCTATTTTTAGTTTCTTAAGGAACCTCCATACTGTTCTCCATAGTGGCTGTATCAATTTACATTCCCAGCAACAGTGCAAGAGGGTTCCCTTTTCTCCACACCCTCTCCAGCATTTGTTGTTTGTAGATTTTCTGATGATGCCCTTTCTAACTGGTGTGAGGTGATACCACATTGTAGTTTTTTTTTTTTTGCAGTACACAGGCCTTTCACCACTGTGGCCTCTCCCGTCAAGGAGCACAGGCTCTGGACGTGCAGGCCCAGTGGCCACGGCCCACAGGCCCAGCCGCTCCGCAGCATGTGGGATCCTCCCGGACTGGGGCACGAACCTGCGTCCCCTGCATCGGCAGGCGGACTCTCAATCACTGCGCCACCAGGGAAGCCCTCATTGTAGTTTTGATTTGCATTTCTCTAATAATTAGTGATATTGAGCAGCTTTTCATGTACCTCTTGGCCATCTGTATGTCTTCTTTGGAGAAATGTCTATTTAGGTCTTCTGCCCATTTTTGGATTGGGTTGTTTGTTTCTTTAATATTGAGCTGCATGAGCTGTTTATATATTTTGGAGATTAATTCTTTGTCCGTTGATTCGTTGGCATATATTTTCTCCCATTCTGAGGGTTGTCTTTTCGTTCTGTTTATGGTTTCCTTTGCTGTGCAAAAGCTTTTATGTTTCATTAGGTCCCATTTGTTTATTATTTTCTTATTTACATTACTCTAGGAGGTGGATCAAAAAAGATCTTGCTGTGATTTATGTCAAAGAGTGTTCTTCCTATGTTTTCCTCTAACAGTTTTATAGTGTCTGGTCTTACATTTAGGTCTCAAATCCATTTTGAGTTTATTTTTGTGTATGGTGTTAGGGAGTGTTCTAATTTCATTCTTTTACATGTAGCTGTCCAGTTTTCCCAGCACCACTTATTGAAGAGACTGTCTTTTCTCCATTATATATCTTTGCCTCCTTTGTCATAGATTAGTTTACCATAGGTGCGTGGGTTTATCTCTGGGCTTTCTATTTTGTTCCATTGATCTATGTTTCTGTTTTTGTGCCAGTACCATAGTGTTTTGATTAGTGTAGCTTTGCAGTATAGTCTGAAGTCAGGGAGTCTGATTCCTCCAGCTCCGTTTTTTTCCCTTAAGACTGCTTTGGCTATTCTGGGTCTTTTGTGTCTCCATACAAATTTTAAGATGATTTGTTCTAGTTCCATAAAAAATGCCATTGGTAATTTGATAGGGATTGCATTGAATCTGTAAATTGCTTTGGGTAATATGGTCATTTTCACAATGGTGATTCTTCTAATTCAAGAACATGGTGTATCTCTCCATCTGTTGGTATCGTCTTTAATTTCTTTCATCAGTGTCTTATAGTTTTCTGCATACAGGTCTTTTGTCTCCCTAGACAGGTTTATTCCTAGGTATTTTATTCTTTTTGTTGCAGTGGTAAATGGGAGTGTTTCCATAATTTCTCTTTCAGATTTTTCATCATTAGTGTATAGGAACGCAAGAGATTTCTGTGCATTAATTTTGTATCCCGCAACTTTACGAAATTCATTGATTAGCTCTAGTAGTTTTCTGTTGGCATTTTTAGGATCCTCTATGTATAGTATCATGTCATCTGCAAACAGTGACAGTTTTACTTCTTCTTTCCAATTTGTTTTCCTTTTATTTCTTTTTATTCTCTGATTGCCATGGCTAGGAATTTCAAAACTATGTTGAATAATAGTGGTGAGAGTGGACATCCTTGTCTTGTTCCTGATCTTAGAGGAAATGCTTTCAGTTTTTCACCATTGAGAATGATGTTTGCTCTGGGTTTGTCTTATATGGCCTTTATTATGTTGAGGTAGGTTCCCTCTATGTCTACTTTCTGGAGAGTTTTTATCATAAATGGGTGGTGACTTTTGTCAAAAGCTTTTTCTGCATCTATTGAGATGATCATATGGTTTTTATTCTTCAATTTGTTAATATGGTGTATCACATTGATTGATTTGCATATATTGAAGAATCCTTGCATCCCTGGGGTAAATCCCACTTGATCATGGTGTATGATCCTTTTAATGTGTTGTTGGATTCTGTTTGCTAGTATTTTGTGAGGATTTTTGCATCTATGTTCATCAATGATATTGGTCTGTAATTTTCTTTTTTTGTAGTATCTTTGTCCTGTTTTGCTATCAGGGTGATGGTGGCCTCATAGAATGAGTTTGGGAGTGTTCCTTTCTCTGCAGTTTTTTGAAAGAGTTTGAGAAGGATGGTTTTTAGCTTTTCTCTAAATGTTTGATAGAATTCACCTTTGAAGCCGTCTGGTCCTGGACTTTTGTTTGTTGGAAGATTTTAAATCACAGTTTCAATTTCATTACTTGTGATTGGTTTGTTCATATTTTCTATTTCTTCCTGATTCAGTCTTGGCAGGTTGTGCATTTCTAAGAATTTGTCCATTTCTTCCAGGTTGTCCATTTTGTTGGCATAGAGTTTCCTGTAGTAGTCTCTTAGGATGCTTTGTATTTCTGCGGTGTCTCTTGTAACTTCTCCTTTTTCATTTCTAATTTTATGGATTTGAGTCCTCTCCCTCTTTTTCATGATGAGTCTGGCTAATGGTTTATCAATTTTGTTTATCTTCTCAAAGAACCAGCTTTTAGTTTTATTGATCTTTGCTATTGTTTTCTTTGTTTCCTTTTCATTTATTTCTGCTCTGATCTTTATGATTTCTTTCCTTCTGATAACTTTGGGTTTTGTTTGTTCTTCTTTCTCTAGTTCTTGCAGGTGTAAGGTTGGATTGTTTATTTGAGATTTTTCTTGTTTCTTGAGGTAGGCTTGTATAGCTATAAACTTCCCTCTTAGAACGGCTTTTGTTGCGTCCCTTAGGTTTTGGATCGTCGTGTTTTCATTGTCACTTGTCTCTAGGTATTTTTTGATTTCCCCTTTGATTTCTTCAGGGATCTCTTTGTTATTTAGTAACGTATTGTTTAGCTTCCATGTGTTTGTGTTTTTTACGTTTTTTCCCCCTGTAATTGATTTCTAATCTCATAGCGCTGTGGTCAGAAAAGACTCTTGTATAATTTCAATTTGCTTAAATTTACTGAGGCTTGATTTATAACCGAGGATGTGATCTGTCCTGGAGAATGTTTTGTGCGCACATGAGAAGAAAGTGTAATCTGCTGTTTTTTGATGGAATGTCCTATTAATATCAATTAAATCTATCTGGTTTATTGTGACATTTAAAGCTTCTGTTTCCTTATTTATTTTCATTTTGGATGATCTGTCCATTGGTGCGAGGTGTTGAAGTTGTCCACTATTATTGTGTTACTGTCGATTTCCTCTTTTAGAGATGTTAGCAGTCGCCTTATGTATTGAGGTGCTCCTATGTTGGGTGCATATATATTTATAATTGTTATATTTCTTCTTGGATTGATCCCATGATCATTATGTAGTGTCCTTCCTTGTCTCTTGTAACATTCTTTATTTTAAAGTCTATTTTATCTGATATGAGGATTGCTACTCCAGCTTTCTTTTGATTTTCATTTGCATGGAATATCTTTTTCCATCCCCTCACTTTCAGTCTGTATGTGTCCCTAGGTTTGAAGTGGGTCTCTTGTAGAACGCATATATATGGGTCTTGTTTTTATATCCATTCAGCAAGCCGGTGTCTTTTGGTTGCAGCATTTAATACATTCACGTTTAAGGTTATTATTGATATGTATGTTCCTAGGACCATTTTCTTTATTGTTATGGGTTTGTTCTTGTAGGTCCCTTTCTTCTCTTGTGTTTCGCACTTAGAGAAGTTCCTTTAGAATGTGTTGTAGAGCTGGTTTGGTGGTTCTGAATTCTCTTAGCTTTTGCTTGTCTGTAAAGCTTTTGATTTCTCCATGGAATCTGAATAAGATCCTTGCCAGGTAGGGTAATCTTGGTTGTAGGTTCTTCCCTTTCATCACTTTAAGTATATCATGCCACTCCGTTCTGGCTTATGGAGTTTCTGCTGAAAAATCAGCTGTTAACCTTATGGGAGTTCCCTTGTATGTTATTTGTCATTTTTCCCTTCCTACTTTCAATAATTTTCCTTTGTCTTTAATTTTTGCCAAGTTGATTACTATGTGTCTTGGCATGTTTTTCCTTGTGTTTATCCTGTATGGGAGTCGCTGTGCTTCCTGGACTTGGGTGGCTGTTTCCTTTCCCATGTTAGGGAAGTTTTCAACTATAATGTCTTCAAATATTTTCTCTGGTCCTTTCTCTGTCTCTTCTCCTTCTGGGACCCCTATAATCCAAATGTTGTTGTGTTTAATGTTGTCCCAGAGGTCTCTTAGGCTGTCTTCATTTCTTTTCATTCTTTTTTCTTTATTCTGTTCCATAGCAGTGAATTCCACCATTCTGTCTTCCAGGTCACTTATCCGTTCTTCTGCCTCAGTTATTCTGCCATTGATTCCTTCTAGTGTAGTTTTCTTTTCAGTTATTGTATTGTTCATCTCTGTTTGTTTGTTCTTTAATTCTTCTAGGTCTTTGTTAAACGTTTCTTGCATCTTCTCGATCTTTGCCTCCATTGTTTTTCCAGGGTCCTGGATCATCTTCACTACCATTATTCTGAATTTTTTTTCTGGAAGGTTGCCTACCTCCACTTCATTTAGTTGTTTTTTGGGGGATTTATCTTGTTCCTTCATCTGGTACATAGCCCTCTGTGTTTTCATCTTGTCTATCTTTCTGTGAATGTGGTTTTCGACCCATAGGCTGCAGGATTGTAGTTCTTCTTGCTTCCGCTGTCTGCCCTCTGGTGGATGAGGCTATCTAAGAGGCTTGTGTAAGTTTCCTGATGGGAGGTACTCATAGTGCCTAGAGCTGACTGTTGCTCTGGTGGGCAGAGCTAAGTAAAACTTTAATCCACTTGACTGCTAATTGGTGGGGCTGTGTTCCCTCTCTGTTAGTTGTTTGGCCTGAGGCAACACAACACTGGAGCCTACCTGGGCTCTTTGGTGGGGCTAATGACAGACTCTGGGAGGGCTCACGCCAAGGAGTACTTTCCAGAACTTCTGCTGCCAGTGTCCTTGTCCTCACGGTGAGCCACAGCCATCCCCCCCCTCTGCAGGAGACCCTCCAACATTAGCACGTAGGTCTGGTTCAGTCTCCCCTGGGGTCACTGCTCCTTCCCCTGGGTCCTGATGCACTCACTACTTTGTGTGTGCCCTCCAAGAGTGGAGTCTCTGTTTTCCCCAGTCCTGTCGAAGTCCTGCATTCAAATCCCACTAGGCTTCAATATCTGATTCTCTAGGAATTCCTCCTCCTGTTGCCGGACCCCCAGGTCAGGAAGCCTGATGTGGGTCTCAGAACCTTCATTCCAGTGGGTGGACTTCTGTGGTCTAAGTGTTCTCCAGTCTGTGAGTCACCCACCTAGCAGTTATGGGATTTGATTTTGACTGTGATTGCGCCCCTCTTTCCATCTCATTGTGGCTTCTCCTTTGTCTTTGGATGTGGGGTATCTTTTCTGGTGAGTTCCCGTGTCTGCCTGTCGATGATTGTCCAGCAGCTAGTTGTGATTCTGGTGTTCTCACAGGAGGGAGTGAGAGCATGTCCTTGTACTCCGCCATCTTGGTTCCTCCTCCGAAGACTTTCATCTTAAAAGTAAATTGTCTGGATTTCTAACATGTTAGGCTAGAATGTGCAAAAATATTTAAGAAATTTATTGATTAATATTTCCTGGAAGTTTATTTTTGAAGTAGAATCATTCTTCAAAGGTATTTTCATAGAATTTCCTGGATTTTGATTCACTATTATGATTTCATAAGTTAAAGTTATGTTGAAATCAATACCTTCATATTTTAATATACTCTCAAAGATGTAAATATAAAATGTGTCTAAATATTGAGCATTCAGAGCTCTTAATTAAGTTAGTATTTACATAATTAATGGTTTCTATAACGTAATTAATGGTTTCTGTTTTAAGTGAAGAATTGCTTTTCATTAGTAACTCATGGGATTAACAGACTGATGCTTTGACTTTGACATTGTGGTCATGCCATCTTTATGTAAATAGAATATTCATTTTCTAGGTGGTAGATAGTTTAATCTATTAATCTGTTTACAAAAGAAGATACTGTAAAGCGGAATATAATTAATCTTGGAGATTGTGATTAGGGAATCAGCAAGATGCAGAGGCAACAACAGTGTTGGGGAATCTTCTTTTCTACTCTAGGGAATTCTGTTAAGTAGCTGGATGATATTAGATTTCTCTTTACCTGCTAGTCAACTGAGGCAAATGGTAACACTCTCCCTTCATTATAGAAATGTAACAGGGGTAAAAGGGAATGTAACAAGAAATGTGAGAGCAATAATAGATGCTATGCAGAAGTTAAATGCTTAGTACTTAAAAAAATGTAGCTTTATATTTATATTACTTTTGTAAAAGTAATATTACTTTATAAAAGTAATATAACTATTTTATAAAGGTAATATAATTACTTTTCAAATAAAGCTATTTATTTTTGTTTCATATTTTCTGGTTTTATTTAGAGTTGCCTTATTCCCTCCATGATGAAATGTTGTAACTCAATCAGTTACCACAGTTATGTCAGCAACCTGAGATTGTTATTATTTTGGGGGGGAAAATTCTTTTTTTTTTTCTTAGTAGAAGGAAATCTACTTGACTACAGAATGTACTGTCGGTAGAGACTGTGGACCCCCTTTACCCACCTACTGGAGATTTTAAATAAGAAGCTGTTGTTTTAAGACAGTGGTTAATTACATTCATTTTCAAAGATACGGAATAAACTCTAAGGGGATTTCTGATCTTAGGGTGACTTTCAGTATTTTATTAACTGATTTTTAAGTGAAGTAGTATTGTTTCCCAAACATGAATGCTGAAAGACTATTAAAAATTTTTTTTACCTTACAGATCTGTTCCATTAGCAATCAAGAATTAACACTTTAAGTTATGCTTGCACTTGAAGGATAAATTATTGGTTATTGTTTCCCCAAATAGAAATCAGATGGTTTGGTAATACTAATTACAGAGAGAGTGATGGGTAGTGGCTATGCTCTTTTCTTGTCTGTTAGCTGCACAGAGGAAAGGGAAGCTAAAAACTCATAAGTGATGTAGCCAAGTGTTGGCTTCTTCTCTAGAACGAAGATGAATGGCATAAAAGACCATTCATTATTTGCTACTGCGCACTCTCAATATGCAACATAGAGCTGCTGCTTTTTTTTCCTGAAGACATCATTAATGTCTTTATGTCTAGAGCAGTGGTTCTCAGCTGAGGGCAGTTTTGTCCCCCAGGAGACATTTGTCAATACTTGGGAACATTTGTGATTGTCACAACTGGAGGGAGAGGGGGTGAGTGCTCCTGGCATCTAGTGTCTAGATGCTGAGGATGCTGCTAAACATCTCATAGTGCACAGGATGTCACCCCAGAACAAGGAATTATCTGGTGAAAATGTCCATTGTGCTGAGGTTGCGAAACTGCTCTAGAAAAACTGAAGAATTTGAGGTAAGAATAAATGTCTGAAATTCTTTAAATGAATACAGAGTTGTAAAAAATTGGATCTCAGCGTTGATAGCTAGCAATGTTACTTTAGAAAAGCCATTTGTTAATAAGGTATGATGGTTAAGGGCAAATTGAACTGCTGCTTTTTAAAATTCTTTTGTTGGCAGTGAAATGAATTTAGGTCGTTTGGGGTTAAGGACATTAAACAAGCCACTCACTCAGCTTATGGTTAATTATTTTTAAATTTAATTTTAATAAAATCTGGTATGATCTCTTTTACTTTTAATTGCATATGAATTTTCTGGTCAAAATACATATATAATTCTTATACAGCTCCAGATATTCAAAGGGAAACAAGATAGTTTAATAAGTTACTTGTGGAATTAAAGACAAACAAAAAACCAAATAGGTAGCTTTTATACATATCTTAATATTCTTAATATTTCTTTGTTTTAATTCTAAGTATTCTAAGAGACTCTTAAACTTACCATATGTGTGAGATGTCTCCAACCTAAAAACTGAAGAATTCTTGATGTGAATCTTTTTCATGCTCACCTTAGTCTTTGTTAGAGTTATTTTCCCTATTCCAGCAATGACCCCTACTATTTCACTTGTAGTTTTGGTAAAAATAATCACGTGTTCCTATGTGTAATATGGAGAAAGTGAAGAGGCATGTTTATGGTTGTCACTTGTTCTGTTCCTTCGTACATTTTTAATATGTTGCTCAAAAGTGTCACCGTCAAATTCTTGTTCCTAGGAACTAAGGCAAGTAGCAGTATATGCTGTGGAAGGGTCGTCAATTCTGACTTAATTCTTCCTAAATAATCCTCAAGATAATGTCCCATTTGAAACATGATGCTGTCCCAGCTAAGAAGCTATATCATATCAAACAGAATGAATAGAAGTAGGGAAAGTGTTATCAAACTCTTGCGTTTGATGTTAGAATGCCTGTTTAATGTAGCTATCACAGGAAAAGCATGCACTGTAAATCTGAGAACAAGACATATTGTATATGCATGTGTGCATTTATGTGTATTTGCATATATGTACATAGTTACGTGTGTACATGTGCACATATATATGTATATGTATGTGTGTGTGTGTGTGTATTCGGATCATGTTTGTAGTAAACAAACCTATGTTATAGTTTGAATTCTTCCTATGTACTAATTGCTGTAGTAGGCACTGGAAGTTCTGAGGTAGGAGTCAGTCTAAAACAGCTTGGCGTTGACTCTATAGTAAAATACAAACCAATACCGTGAATTTTATAGCTCTTCATAATAGTATCTCAATTTGCTTTTCTATATATATATTTTTTTAAAGAAGATGTTGGGGGTAGGAGTTTAGTAATTTATTTATTTATTTTTGCTGTGTTGGGTCTTCGTTTCTGTGCGAGGGCTTTCTCTAGTTGTGGCAAGTGGGGGCCACTCTTCATCGCGGTGCGCGGGCCTCCCACTATCACGGCCTCCCCCGTTGTGGAGCACAAGCTCCAGGCGCGCAGGCTCAGTAGCCGCGGCACACGGGCCCAGTCGCTCCGCGGCATGTGGGATTCTCCCAGACCAGGACTCGAACCCGTGTCCCCCGCATTAGCAGGCAGACCCTCAACCACTGCGCCACCAGGGAAGCCCTGCTTTTCAATATTGTCCAATAATTCCTTGTATCGCACACATTCAGATTTCTTTCCCTCCTTATTAATGCACATTTCATTTGAAGCATGGCTGTAATACCATCTTTCACCATGTTTCGGACTATCATAACCCATGTGATTTAATTTCCTCTGAATTCTGACAGCACAATTTTCTATACCTCTAATACTCTTCCTCATATTGATCATTACCTTATTTTGTGTATTTATTATTAGAATCTAATTGTCATTTAGGTGTTGTGTTTTTATTTCACTATGTAACTGCATAGGTCCTTACATAGCCTCGTTTGTTTTTGGTTCAGAATAGATATTGATTTTAAAATACAAGGAAGCCCTCGTTAAAGTAAGCATTCAGATTCCTAGAAAAGCCTGACATAGTACCAGTGTCACTGTCCATTCAGTCATTCATGCCATCAGTATTTACTGAGTGCTCACTGCATGCCAGGCACTATACTATGTGCTGGACTGTACCAGTGAACGAAATGGGCAAAAGTCTCTGTCCTCTTGACACTAACATTGTGGTTAAGAGAAGTAGGAAATACATAATAAACATGATACTTATATGTTAGATGATCTTTGCATATGCTTAAAGGTAGCAAAATAGAAATCTGAAGCCATAAAAATTTCAAAGGTAGTATGGTGGGGGAGGGAGGTCCAAGAGGGAGGGGATGTATGTGTATGTGTAGCTGATTCACTTCATTGTACAGCAGAAACTAACACAACACTGTAAAGCAAGTATACCCCAATTTCCAAAAAAAAAGCAAAAAAAACCCTAGGTTATTGGGAAAAGAAAAAAAAGGAGGGGGGCTGTAATTTACCTAAAATGAAGTTGTAGACTATCAAATTTGATTCTTTTTTTTTTTTTTTTTTTTTTTTGCGATACGCGGGCCTCTCACTGTTGTGGCCTCCCCCGTTGCGGAGCACAGGCTCCGGATGCACAGGCTCATTGGCCATGGCTCACGGGCCCAGCCGCTCCGCAGCATGTGGGATCTTCCCGGACCGGGGCACGAACCCGTGTCCCCTGCATCGGCAGGCGGACTCTCAACCACTGCACCACCAGGGAAGCCCAAATTTGATTCTTTTAATGATATTAATATAATGCTTTTCATCTTATGAGATGAGTGCTTATATCTTCATAAATTTACGCAAACTGTGTTGGATTAATATATTTCAGCAGTTGGTGTTGGCATTCCTTTTTTACCCAACTGTGTTAGGTGACGTAACTGACAGTATAATAGAACTAATGCATTTTAAAACTTGACTTTTGTTTAAGAGAGTGCGTTATTCACTTTTTTAATCAAAGGGGAAGAGGAGAGAGTTTGAAGAGCTTGGGGGTTAACTAGGAAATACTGCATATTTTTTATGGCAAAGTTCACTTTTTAAAATTCAGCTAATTTTCAAAGGAGGAAGGTAGGTGTTTTTTTTTTTTTTTGTAAAATATATTCCAATATCAATTCAGATTTTAGTGTCACTAGTTACTCTTTACCTTAGATAAAGGAGTCTTCCCATATCTCAACATCTCTCTGTGTTGGCCAGCTTAGATGATGATGAGATTTATGATAAATTAAAAGAAAGACTTTACTTTTGAATCGTAAAATTTCTTAAGGGAGCTTTCATCCTTGAAAGTGACCAAGAAAGAAAATTATATCATACTTTTGTGTTAATGCATCTTTTAGAAACAAGACTTTCTAAGTTGCTAGGGAACATGTATTTCAAAAGGCCATGGAACACTTAATAAAGAAAAAAAAAAACCACCAAACCATCTCACATTGCAAAGTTCAACTAAAAGTAAAACTGATTTTGTGAATATCTAAAGCAGTGGAGGAGACAGTGAATCTCTTTTCCTGCCTGCATTAGTATTGAAGTTATATGAATTTAGCCAATAAAGATAGTGAAGTTAGAATGATGATGAGGGTTATATTGTAACATTTTCTCTTAATCCCACCTTTCATTACTATGAGGTGGAATCATATTTATTCACCCAATTCATATATATTTTTGTACAGTGTGCCATCTATGCTTTATATTTTTAGCTCTTCTGTCTAAAGTTTCTTTTCAGAATCCTATACAATTATGAAGGTTATAATGGGAGTCCTGAGATAATTTCATTATATCATAAAGTCTAACGGAAATTGTGCATTTCTCACGGTAGAGCTCATTTTTCATTTCATTGAAGTGAATCTGGTGACTAATGAAATGGACATGCAAAGTAGTAATAAATAATGTTAATCACAACTTACAAAAATGCTTCGTAGCATTTTTAGTTTTTGGCAGAGTGAATCACTTGGGGAGTGTATCATAGAACTACCCGTAAAAGAAAAATAAAGGTAGTACATTTAAGGGAACTCGGGAAGAGCCTGGGTTTCAGCAAGAATTAAAGGCATTTAGAAGATAGTTTGGGCAGTGGGAGGGAACGTCCGGAGCTAAGGCAGCCCCAAAGGCTGAGTATTGTTTGCCTCTCAGCTGGGGGCTCTTCACAGCTAACTCACTGTGTTAGTTTTCTCTTGTTAGTGTGACAAATTACTATATATTTATAACACAGATTTATTATGTTACAATGCTATAGATCAGAAGTCCTTTCCTTGGCTCATGGCCCCTTTCCTCCCTCTTGAAAGCCAGCAACACAGGCTGATTTCTTCTCACGTTGCCATCTCTCTGGTTTTCTCTTGCATGGTTACATTTTCCTCTTCCATTTTTAGGACCTTTGTGATTACATTGTACTCACCAGGACAATACAGGATAATCTCTTTAAGTGCAGCTGATTAGCAAAACTTCTTCTGCAAACTTAATTCCCCTTTGCCATGTAACAACATAGTCACAGGTTCTAGAGATTAGGATGTGAGTATCTTTGGAAGGTCACTATTCTACCTACCACAGCCATCACTTATGTCACTCAATAGTATCTGAAGACTGTTTTCCTCCTTTCCTCTTTTCACTTTTGTTGCTGCTTCTGCCCTTGATCCATCCAACTTGTCATCCTATGGTGAGAGAATCTGATTGGTTCAGTATATTATCCTTGTTTATATGGATCCTTTGTACCTGACTCCTCACAGGCCATTAATTCAGAAATTAGCTGCTTCAAGGTCTGATGTGCCCTGATGCAATTAGGTAGGGGCCAAGGGCAAGGTCTTACATTAGAATATTGCTACCCATTTGTAAGGAAACTCCTGTTTCATCAGGGACTGTCCAAGGAGAAATGCCCTTCAGAAAGATGGCAGAGGTCTTGCTGGCTTGTCCAGGACAAGTTCCATTGGAGGAAAGTAAATGTAAAAGCACTGAGGGAAGGGGCTGTCAAAATTTTCATATTTAAAGTTTAATATGCAGAAATTTGACTTTGTTTCTCTTTAGGGAACTTAACTTACCATGGGCTGCCATTCTCTCTCCCAGGAGGGGAAAAAAATTAGTCTCAGCATTTCAAGGTTAGTCTCTTTCAGTTTAAAACAGCCTCTTGTGGCCAATTATGTATTCAGTAAATTCTAAGTTTCAACTCTCTTTCAGTATTCTCTGATTTTCTTAACTTTTCTCCTGGGCATCTGGGTGTAAGGGGAAACTTATGTGGTAAGATATCTGGTGTATTTGCTCTCTTCTGTTCTCTCGATATGGTTATTAATGTAATTGCTGCTAAGAGCTCGGCCAGTCTCTCCAGCCTGTGTAGGGTGCCTCAGCTCTGGATGATTGATTGTCACCATCGTCCTTCAGCTGGACCTCTGCTTCCCACTGTCCATCTCTGTCTCTGCATTAGGATCCCCCTGAACCTGCACTGAGACGGTCTCCTAGCAGACATACTGATCCTTAATTCTCAGCTACCTTTCTTGTTCATCCTAAAGGGCTTTCCTATTTCTTTACATCCTGCTGAAGCCAAGGAAGGTCCTGGGCCTACAGTGGCACTGCAGACTCCCTTTACCTAAACATGACACATTATCATGTGGCCTGCTGCTCTAGGCAGTGGTTTGCTCCTGAATGATGTGAAATGGGATTTAAACTCCCTCCACTCTGGTATTCCAAAGCCTGAAACCTACTGTTCTCACTAATACAATTGGTTAATTAAAGATATTTTTTAGATTTCTTAAAGTGAGTAAATGATGTATGTGAAACACCTCAGAGTAGCTGCCTGAATGTGATTGCTAATATAATCGTCTAGGTCATCCAAAACTTGGAAGCCTATCTAGCTTTTAGTAAACACCTCTGGGGTATTGGTATTATTTCATGGCATAATTCCATGGTGTAATACTAAGTATTAAGACTTCTGAAACATTTCTTTAGGTATGTTTACTAAGCGATTATATCAATGAGTGCTGTCACTTTTTAGATATTACATATGAAGTAATTTTTAAATGTATTATTCTGAAAAAACCATGGACTTATTTAGAGCAAAGAGACTTAGAAAGAAGTTTTCAGTGAAAAGGGTAGGGAAACCATAGTCTCTGTTTTCATCACAGCACAACTTGGCCTGTGAATTTAGTAGTGAAAGAACATTAAAGCCAGTTAACTAAGATTGTAGGAAAGAAGGAATGTGCAAGCAACAGGTATTCTTTTTGTCAAAACTAGTGTCAAGGGTGGCAGTGAGAAGGTTTGAACTACACAAAAAATTAAAGCATATTAATATACAGTCAGGAGGAAGAAGATCCTGTCTTGAATTCTCTTTATGTGCTGCGTTCTTTCTAGTAGAAGAAATGGAAGCCAGTGTCACATAGCGTGTGAGGAGTTGACATGTGATTTGAATTGAGCTCTATCTGGTGCCAGAAACTCATATTATTTCCACCATGCTCTTTTTCTTGCAGGAGAAACATAGGGTAAAATGGTAAAGCAGATAATTAATTTTTAAAAAAGGAAAAAAAGCTAGGAAGAGGAAAAGAAAAGATACTTTAGGCTCTTTAAAATATTCATATGTTAACATGTTAAATATTGGAGAAATGTGGTTTATTTTAGTGGTGGAAAGAATTATAAATATCTGTAAATTATGGAAATAGATCATCTTAAACATCCACGTGAAACCTTCTACTCTGAAAATTGTTTACTGAACATACACCAGGAGACTTTTTGAGAGCCTTCACAGTATCTCATGCAACAAAAAAGAATACTGCATTCTTTGAAACCAGAAGCAAGGTCCAGTTCTTTTGGTGGGGGCAGTTATATGGTTCTAATTCATTTTTATTACAAAGGAAACATTTCAAATGTGGTTTTATACATAAAAAAGTAAACGGTAGGATATTTACATTGGGGATCTAGGCTTAAGCTTCCTTTCCTTTATTTATTATAGTTTATTTGCAACCTAGACCTTATTTTTTATTTTCTACGCATTTAAAAATTACAGTATAAACAGAACTTGTGAGAATATTCTGTATCTATTTGATAAAAATACATATACTTGAACTAAAATTGTTTCTTCTGATTTATAATTCATTCAGTCTTTATAGCACCTGTAATGTGTCTGGCGTACATAGATAATGACTAATAAATGCCATTAACTGTAGTATATAATGTGAAGTAGAGATTGTGTGTCCTGAACTAATCTTTACCAACTCTCAATTCTATTTGAGTTCCTATACCACAGGAAGGAGGTTAGACTTCAGACAGAAATGGACAAGATATTAATGGTACAAAGCACAACTGCCTTTCACACCAATTAGCTATATCCGTTTTGCTGCAAAGAGCTAAATATCCTGGATCAGTTAAAGTGATGTTGAGGTTTATCTGTTTGTACTCCAAAATCTATTAATCTATTCAGGAGTACATGTTCCTGGATGGCATTTTAGGCTGAAATGAAAGAGGCAGCCTTGGGTTGGAGGGAGTACTTCATGGATAACCTGGGTCTTTAAAAATAGGACTCAATAATCTACTCATCAGTAGAAGAAAGCAGAGGCAATCCAGTAATATGCAGGAATCCTGAATGAAACTAAATATAGGAATTTTATATGGCTAAGTTATCGTGCCTTGAATAATTGGAATGAAAACCTACAAGGTCAAAATTCAAACAAATGTGAGAAAAGCCTCACGGTTTGAAAAGGATAATTTTAGCAGTAAGAGTTTGAAATCTTAAACTATTGATTAGTTTATTAATTTAATTATAGTTAATTGTTTTTAATTAAAAGATTGGTATGTTTTAATCACTTAAATAAAAATGTATAACTTCATGGAAAACCAAAATACTTAAAAAAATAAATATTAGCATATGTATTTGTGAACTTTTTTTTTTTTTTTTTTTTTTTTTGCGGTACGCGGGTCTCTCACTGTTGTAGCCTCTCCCATTGCGGAGCACAGGCTCCAGACGTGCAGGCTCAGCGGCCATGGCTCACGGGCCCAGCTGCTCCGCGGCATGTGGGATCTTCCCGGACCGGGGCACGAACCCGTGTCCCCTGCATCGGCAGGCGGACTCTCAACCACTGCGCCACCAGGGAAGCCCTTTGTGAACTTTTGAAGCCAGTGTTCACCAGCAGCATCCATGCTCAGCTGGGAACAGGCTGTAGAACCTGTTGGTAGTAACACAGAATGCTGGCGTTATGCCAGTAAAAAGCAGGGTTGAACCGGTTCCTACTTGTGCCTGGTTTCACTTCTCATGAGACGGTAGAAACCTGCCAGTCCCTGGCTTTCAAAGATGGTTTAGTCATGCATGTGCAGCCCATCTGTTGGATGCATAAGGGATTTCCTTCTCAGCTCGGCCCTCCAGTCACAAACACAGTCACTGTTTTTTTTTTTTTTTCCTCCCTCCTTTCTTTAATTCTTCCTCTCTTGCTAGGAGCGTACAAGCTCGGTAAACCAGGTGCATCTTATTGCCACTCTGGGGAATTCCTTCCATAAACACTGAAGTGAGCCAGAAACGTAGTTGTTTTCCTATTGTTGTCTAGCTTACTTTCAGTATAGTTTTATTTGCTGAATTAAAAAAAATTTCAATTTCATAATAAAAATGTTTATACTAGTACAGCTTTAACCAAACTTTAATGTAGAGCTCAGTGATCTTCCTCTTCTCTGTGAAATGAAGTTCCCTGGGTCACCAGGATGAACCTGAGCAGGGGAGGGGTTTCATTCTCCGTGTCTCTCTTTCTGGTCATAAAGCTTAGCAGCATAGTTTTTAGCCTCAGTGATTGCAGCGAGGGAAAAAGTGCAAGTCTCCCTCATCACAGTATCGTATTCCGCTTCCCCCAACCTTTGTTCACTGCACACATCCTCCAGGTTTGACCTCCTGTGCTTAATTCTTCTGTTTTCTAGAATGGCCTCCCTCTTTCTTTAAAATGCTGAAAGCAGTTAATACCAGGTTTTGAGGTTGGGGGTACAACTTCAGGTCACAAAATTGCATACACAAACCACTGTGGTACAAGATGTTTTACAACCTGTTAACATGACACACTATTTTGGTGAGGTTGTGGTCTTACAGCAAATTGATATTTATATATATATTTCGGACACACCTAAACTCAGAAAAGATCAAGATGAAGAAAGGAAAGGGGTTGCCTTTCAAATCAGTTGTTTATGGTTTTAAATATATTCTAATGAGCATTTAGGAGCCAAATAAGCAATTATTGTTCTTATTAATTTTATTTTCCCTTCATACAGATTTATGAGAAATACCAAGATTTGTATACCGTGGAACCAAATAACGCACGCCAGCTGGTGGAAATTGCAGCCAGGGATATTGAGAAACTTCTGAGCAACAGATCCAAAGCCCTGGTGGTGAGTTTAAATTGTATCTGCTCATTTTATTATTTTCCATTACTCATTTATTATTTATCTTTCATGTTTTATTTGGAGGTTTTCTTTAGTATGCTTTCTTTTCCTGGGAAACTGTGTTCAGTGATATGTTCATAAAAGATGAACTGTGAACACCAAATAATGAGTTAGCTTATATCTAATTATTAGTTTATTTTCTTATATTAGGTGATTTAAATACAGAGAAACCGTAATTTAATTGGTACATACATCTTTTTATACATATGTAAGTTATGATGCATAATAGTCATGTTTAAATAGATCATACAATGTAAAACCCATGAATATGGCCAGCATCCTTAAAGCTGCCTTTGTAGTACTTTCCTGTCTCATCACCCTGCCTCCCTGCCAGGGGTAGCCAATACGCTAGACATTTCATTACTCATTTCTTGGCTCTCTAAAAGTAGCTGTACCTCACGTAGATGTTTGGCTAAACATGTGTTAGCTTGCTTGTTTATCAGCTTTATTAAAATCACATTATGCTGTATGTAGTCATCAGCCACTTGCATTCTTCTGTCAACATTATGTTTGCGTGATTTATCTAGATGTTTGTGCTTAGCTTTAATTCATTTTTATTCATGGTAAAATACTATTTTCTGAGGATCTATCTTAATTTATTCATTTATTCTCTGCTGGTAAATTATTATTTGGATTGTTTCCAAATAGGTGCTACCATGAACAGGGTGGCTACATTTTCTTGGAACAAGTCTCCTGGTGCACATGTGCAAGAATTTCTGTAGGGTCAGTACGTGACAGTAGAATTACCTGACTGTAGGGTATTCACAAAATCACCTTTATACAAGTATGACAATGATTTTCCCAAATAGTTGCATCAATTTAGACCTCCACTAGCAGTATTTGAGTCCGCATTGGTCCATATTCTGGCCGATAAGTGGCAATATCAGACTTCTTAATTATAGGTAACCAAATGAGTACCAAATGGTACCTCTGCTTATTACTAATGAGGTGGACATCTTGTTTTATATTCACTGACCATTCTTGTTTCCTTATCAGTGACATATCTCTTCATACCTTTTGCACATTTTAATTGTTTAAATTGATTTGTAACTTATCTATTCTTGATGGTAATTTATTTAAGTTACATGTGATGCAAATATCTTTTTCCAGTTTGTGACTTGGCTTTTCATTGTCTTTATGGTATATTTTGATAAAGTAAGTTCTCAATTTTGATGCAAAGTCAACTTTAAAAAAATTATTAGTATTTTGGGGTGTGTTTTGTTTAAGAAAGGCTTCCCTACCCTGAGGTTATAAATATTTTTTAAGTATTCTAAAAGGTTCCATTTCTTTCAGATTTATTTAACCCACCTGTAGCTAATATTAGTACATAGTTTTTAAAAATAATTTTATAAATTTATTTATTTATTTTTGGCGGCTTTGGTTCTTCCTTGCTATGCGCGGCTTTCTCTAGTTACGGCAAGTGGGGGCTACTCTGTTGTGGTGCGTGGGCTTCTCATTGTGGTGGCTTCTCTTGTTGCAGAGCATGGGCTCTAGGGTGCGTGGGCTTCAGTAGTTGTGGCACATGGGCTCAGTAGTTGTGGCTCACAGGCTCTAGAGCGCAGGCTCAGTAGTTGTGGTGCATGGGTTTAGTTGCTCCAGGGCATGTGAGATCTTCCCGGACCAGGCCTCGAACCCATGTCCCCTGCATTGGCAGGCAGATTCTTAACCACTGAGCCACCAGGGAAGCCTTAGTATATAGTTATAAGTTGCAATACAAATTAAATTATTTTCTAATCAGTCTTCCTGGGGCCATTTATTAAATAGTTTACCTTCCCCCAGTGAAGCCCATTTATCAAGCTGGTAGACACACCTTCTCACCATGTTCCTCTTCAAAAGGATCTTGAGTGTTCTTGAACCTTCATACTGTACCTAAATTTTAGATTCAGCATGCTATTATGCAAAAAAATCTTTACTGGGATTTTGAATGGTATTGCGTTGACTCAAACCAAATTTGGAAGAATTGATATCATTATGATATTTTGTCTTTATATTGATAAACATGATATTCTTTCCACTTAGCTACTTTAATACCGTTTAATAAAGTTTAAAAATTTCTTCATAAAGTTCTTATGCATCTTTTGTTAGAGGTAATGCTGGAGCTGAAGTTTAGCTCCTCTTATTCTACAGATCTCAGCACTGTTACAGGTGTTTGTTCCAGGATAACTCTGAATTCCCTGTTTACTTATCACTTACAGCTCAGAGTTTTAGATTAATGTATTATATATATACCTTGGCACTCAGAAATTGTCCTTGTGTTTTTTTGGCCCTTATACATTTTTATGTTTCTTAAAGTATCCAGGATCTTGTTGAAATAGGAGGGGCCTTTGGAATATTTGGTATGCCATATTGCCAGAAGTTGAAACCCTTAATTTCTTTTTAATTGATGTATAGTTGATTTACAGTGTTGTGCTAATTTCTGCTGTACAGCAGAGTGGCTCAGTTATACACATATATACCCTTTTTTGAGTATTCTTTTCCATTACGGTTTATCCCAGCCAACTGGGTATAGTTCCCTGTGCTCTACAGTAGGACCTTGTTGTTTATCCATTCTAAATGTAATAGTTTGCCTCTACTAACTCCCTTCCCTCCTGCCCCTTGGCAACCATAGGTCTGTTGTCTATGTCTGTGAGTCTGTTTCTGTTTTGTAGATAGGTTCATTTATGCCATATTTTAGATTCCACATGTAAGTGATATCATATGGTATTTGTCTTTCTCTTTCTGACTTTACTTCACTTAGTATGATAATCTTTAGTTGCATCTTTGTCGCTGCATTTGGCATTATTTTGTTCCTTTTTATGGCTGAGTAGTATTCCATTGTATACGTGTACCACGTCTTCTTCATCTGTCAGTGGACTTTTAGGTTGTTTCCATGTCTTGGCTATTGTGAATAGTGCTGCTATGAACATAGGGGTGCCTGTATCTTTTTGAATTATAGTTTTGTCTGGGTATATGCCCAGGAGTGGGATTGCTGGATCATATGGTAACACTGTTTTGAGTTTTCTGATGAACCTCCATACTGTTTTCCATAGTGGCTACACCAACTTACACTCCCACCAACAGTGTAGGAGGGTTCCCTTTTCTCCACACCCTCTCCAGCATTTGTTACTTGCAGACTTTTTAATGGTGGCCATTTTGATTGGTATGAGGTGGTACCTCATTGTAGTTTTGATTTGCATTTCTCTAATAATTAGTGATACTGAGCATTTTTTCATGTGCCTGCTGGCTATCTGTACGTCTTCTTTGGAGAAAAGTCTATTAAGGTCTTCTGTGAAACAATTTTTAAGAAATGTATAAATGGTAAGGTAAACTTTCATGACTGGAAGATTCAAAGCATTATTATCTTCAATTATGGAGATGTGAATACCCTTTTAAAGCATCATTTATGGATGTAAATATGTTTTGATTAAAAGTTTATCTAATAGAAATTAGGTGCTTTCTACTTAAGTGATTAATATTCACTAATGAAAACTGAAAATGATTCCATTTATATTGATTTTTATCAGCTTAAATTTTTTCTCCAGATGTAGGAAGCAGGTAATCTGGACATCACAGTCCTTTGCAAAAGGTCATAGAATGAAGTAGGATGTATCTTGCCTTAATTGGATTAAAATGGGAGTCTAATGAGACTTTCCTTTTTATCATTTGGAATTGAAGGTCTAGACATCTGGTGCATTATTTGAGTCCTGTGCGATCAGTGACTATCTTAAGCACATGATGGCAGAATACACAATGACTAATTAAATGTAGAATTAGTTAGATTTTATGTGAGGGAGAAGGATTCATGTTTGTTTTCAAACTAGATTCTTTATTTAACTTTTTTGATTCTATGAAAATAAAATACATTATTTGGAAGAGGAATATTTTGAGTCTAATTGAAAAACAGGTGCTGCATTGTATTGTAAATGAATGCAAGATGGCATTATTAATTTACTTCTACTTTGTTGGAGGCTTATACTCAGACAGACTTCTGGATTAAAGGAGCTTTAATTTATCTGGGTGGGGTACCAATGTAATTACATAAATAAATATATTGGAAAATATCTTGAATATACAAATTTGAGGTAGATGATAAAATTTAATGCCAGTTAGATCTTACTGTTTACCAAGTAGCGTTATCTGATTATTTCTCACAATAATGCTGTGCTCTAGACACCATTATTAGTCTCATTTTTCAATGAGGAAGCTGGGTCTTTGAGGATTCCTTTAACTTGCCCAATGAAATGTATTTAACAAAGCAAGGTAGGCCAGTGTTTCTCAAACTTTAATGTGCATTTGGTTCACCCCTGGTTCTTGTTAGAATGCAGATTTCTATTCAGTAGATTTGGTCAGAGATACTGCATTTCTAATAAACTCCCAGGTGATGGTCCTGATACAAAGACTATATTTTGAGTAGTAAGAATGTAAGAGGATTCAAATTCAGGTATGTCCAACTTTAAGTTCTCATTCTTACCTATTACACAAATATATCCTTCGGTCTAAAGAAGTGTATAATCATAACTAAGAAGAAACAAAGGCTAAGTAGTATGCTGTAAACTACTGTTCATTCAGACTGATTAAGAATTAGATGTGGCAGCTGATAGAATATTCTGGAAGGCTATGAATTTGTCAGTGAATCCTATATCAATGAAGCACTTTCAAAAAATGATTCAATGAAATAAAATATACGGTATTGAAAAAAATTTCATTTTTATTTGAATGTGAAGACTTAAAACTGTTACTGTTCTTTAGCATCAAGGTTCTCAAACTAAGATACCTTTGAAAATATATTATAGATATAAAATCTATGAAAGAGAAGTAAATAGAACTGTCTTTTCTTACATATGTACTAAATAAATTACCTAACAGTTTATGTTTAATAATTCAGCTTTTTAAAAAAGAAGATGAACTAGAGATTTTTTTTTTAGTAGAATGATTACTCTTCAGTATCTGTAATAATTTTTTTTGTGCATGCATGTACACAGTTTTTATGTATTTGGACATTAAAATGTTAATTCTGTCTTTTATAGCCTGTTGATTAAAAACTAAAATACCACTTATTTCATTGCTTTATGCTTACCTTGTGTTAGTTATATGTTTAGACTACTTTGACCAATATTTTCTTTTTCAATTTCAGCATTTATTTTGACTTTTTATTCACATTCATTTTGTGCCATGGTCTTTGATCTGCTCCATCAAACCAGCCTTAGGAAGAGCTGAAAGAGAAATTGATTAAAAAAAAAAAAACACTTGCCTTTGCACTAAAACCATGCCTTTGCTAGCAGAACAGAGTTTGCACTCAAATAGTTGTTTATTTGGCTTTGTTTTGTTTTTGTGACTGTACAAAAACGTTATGATTCTGATGATTCATGTACATTAGGCTCTTCCAGAAATCTATGACGTAGGCACATTAAAAAAATGTATTTACTCTTGTTTTGTAACTTAGGAAAATTCAGAGGGGACCTGAAGACCATAGATAACCTGAGGTAGTGGTGGAATTCAATTTTAGGACTTCTGTTTCCAAATCTATTTTCTTTTTTTCCCTCTAAGCCAACACTGGTAATTTCAGCTCTTTATTTCAAAGCTAGATCTGTAAATGACTATTTTTCTGACACTTGCTTATTCTGTGTGTTAGAAACTGGCTCAGTATGATGATTATCCTGCTAATATTGTTGAATTATTTTTAAATGATCTCAAAGCAATGTTTGGAAGCAAAGAAGAAAAAATGATTTAACATTGTTGTTAACATTTATTGTAGCCTGAACTAGGCTGAAAAAGAGTTAATGAACAGTTTATAGGAGAAAGCTTTTCAATAAAACAGTGCAGCCTCCAGTGGTGCCTCCAGAACGATGGAGGTGAATGAAACCAATGGTCTCATTATTCACCAACCAGCCCAGCCAAGGGGACCTGCTGAATAAATGGAGGTCTCTAGACATTTTGCTCAAAGGAAACAGGATCAAGGTTATCATAAACAGCTTTTTCTAGTGATACTTTTTCAATTATGGTATATCCTGTCTCCCTCTGGTTGTCCTGGTAACTTTAATTAAAACTGCTCCCATCTATTATGAAGCTTTAAATATTGTAATGTACTCCATCTCTTAATTCAACCTTGATATTTAGTTTAGGATTAGTTAATGAAAAGGAGATGACAAATGTTTTTAAATAACTATTAAAGTAGGGTTTGTTTTCCTAAAACTAGATTATTGTTTAATCCAATTGTTTCCTCGTGTTACTTCAGCCCTTATTTCCAGTAGTTCTGTATCTTTTATGTGTGTCAAAAGTGCCTACAGAATTTGCTAAAAATGTAGACTCCTGGCCTTCACCTCTAGAAATCTGAAAATTAGGTCTAAAGAAGTGATGAAGAGATCCAGGAAAAAAAATGTGAAATTCTTCAGAGACGCAAAGAATTAAAACTGCCTTGTATTTGTGTATTAGTAGCCATTGGTTTGCTTTTGTGAGAACAGATTCAGTAGAAGCTGTGTTGGATTGAGTAAAGACTACAGCGTTAAAGAGTGATTAGGAAATGAGAAACTGGCAAGGAATGTGTCTACATTTTTATGAAGTTTGGTACGACAGTGAAAGAGAAGTACGGAATACTACTAAAGACTTCTTGTTTCTTTTTTGTTTATTTTTGAGAATGAAGGACATATAAGTATGCTTACAGACAGAAGGGAAGGAATCTGTGAAATTTGAAAATAAGAAAAATCTGAATGTTGAAGTTTGATTCTCAAAAAAACAGACACAGAGAAGATCAGAGTCATGCAGTTTATCTTTGAAAAGATAGTGGTATCTTTCACTTGAGACAAAAGGGATATTAAATATGAATAGAGACCATTGAGTTTGCAGATAGAGAAAGTTTGAGAGTTGCACTAGGTGACCAATTTTCTCTTGGTAAAGTACAAGTTGATATTTATGCAAAGAGTGAAGACGCCATGGGAGTGATTTGGAGAGCAAAGTAAGAAAAAGTGAAGAGTGTACTTTGGATAACTGAAATGACTGATAAATAAATCAAGAGCCTTCTTAACATTGAGAAAAAACAGAAGATATAAAATACCCTCCTGTTCTAGAAGTGAGGTTGAACAAGCTATCTGAAAATTGTGTGTGTGCGTGTGTATGTGTATCATTAGCCCAAAATCTCTCTGAGGATATAAACTTATCCATGTTGAAGAAATTCAATATTTGATTAACTGAGACTGTTTTTAGGTATAAAAATTGTATATACAAAGGTGAATGGAAAAGTTATGGGACCTGTAGTCTTGAAGTTGTGTTCAAATATGATTAATACCAGCCAAGTAAAGAGTGATTAAAACAGATTGCCGGTTTATTTTCTCTGAAAACAAGAAACCTGGCTGTAGGTAGCTCAGGAGATTTCCAGAAATCCCGTTCTGTTATTTCTATGTTTATCTCACTGGGTAACCCTTGGCTGCAAGGGGGGGATAAGAGATGGAGTTTGTAGCTGGGCCATCACCTCTCTGTACTGAATTGTAGTACTCTTAATTAAAATGTGGATCCAGCCAGCCGGTGTCTGTGTCAATATCTTTTCAAGGTTTAATGGGAGTTTTAAGGAAGGAAGTCTAGAGAAAATTCATTTTGAAGCAGCAGAGGAGAGAAAGGAAAATGTTGCTTACTTTGTTTTTTTATTTTTAAAGATTTTTTTTTTTGATGTGGACCATTTTTAAAGTCTTCATTGAATTTGTTACAATATTGCTTCTGTTTAATGTTTCGGTTTTGTGGCCATGAGGTATGTGGGATCTTAGCTCCCCAGCCAGGGATTGAACTGACACCCCCTGCATTGGAAGGCGAAGTCTTAACCACAGGATCATTAGGGAAGTCCCTCTTTGGCTTTTTATATAGAGTCCCATTCCTTCAATGTAATGATTGCATGCATATTCAAATCAGCTTTTTCTATCAAGGCTTGGCATGGTGTGAACAGTAGTAAAATGAAAGGACTGTTGAATCCATCTTGGATTAATACTTATCAGAGTAAATTTTATAAACATCAGGGATACTTAAGAATTAGTCAGCAGTGGTTGAAATAGTTGAAATCATGAACCATGATAAGTAGCGTCTGATAATGGTCAGGAATTACGAGTTCAGGAGCAAACATTTTTATGTGTATATAGTATACATTTATATGGAACAATGGAGAAGGAAGAAATTATGATAAATGATAGAAATTAAATCAAGAGTTCTAGGTGATAACAAGGTTGAGGTATGAATGAATGAGTGGGTTATTTAGATGGAGAAGAATGAAAGTCTTTGGATTGTTAATAGTAAGGAACAAAGGAATAGTTAGCATTTACTGAATGTCCCAGCAGTTTGCTAGGTTCTTTCTATATATTTCTAACACAATGTTTATTCTGCAGAATAGGTATGTGTTCTCATTTTACAGATGAAAAACTGAAAGCTCAAGAAATTTCCATAGTAAAGAATTCAAACCCATATATATATGTGGGGGTGTGGATGGATACAAACATGATGTATTTTTTCCATTTAACAAAATAAATACCATAATAAACGATATCATAGTTTTCACTCAGAACATATGATTTTTCTGAAGTAGATGACACATTTAAATGGGAGATGCCTATATTTTTTGATACCATTTGCTCATGTGTTAAGTGGAAATCTCCAGATACACCAGCACATTTCCTCTCTCAAGTTACGCACTTTAGTAGCATCTTTATGGGCTTTAAATCTAAAGTAATTATAAAATTTGGGGCCAAAGAGAAGGGATGGGGAGAACACTAAGTGCTGTGTTTAGGACCTCTTAAATTACCCTAAGAAGGAAACAGATCCATATACCTGTAACAGTGCTGCTACTGGGCTACCACACTCAGCACTTTAATTTTTGTAACATTCTGTTCTGATTAATATGTTATTTAAAGGTTAGCAGTGAAGTGTTTTTAAACAACACCTTCTGTTGTAAATCCCTCTGTGTTACACAGTACTTTCTCTCTCCCCCACTCCATGAAATAGTGTTTGCACTAAATGACTGAACAAAGACACTTTTGAAAAAAAAGGAGCTGCCAAATATACCTTGAAGATAGAAAATACAATTAATGGTAAAGTGCACCTCATTTTCTAATGGAAGGTGTTGAGACAGGGAAAGGTTCTGGGCAGCATTGATAATCTCTACTAAAAGAAATCTCTTTTGGAAATCAGATGCTCATAGACTTGAGTTGGCTTAATTCTTTAGGATCTGAAAGTAATATTGAAAGTATCCACAACAGCATTACTGTGTTGACAATTTGAGAAAGACAATGTATGCTCCGATAGCACAACATTTGCAAAATTTGCGGGAATGGGAGTGTTGGGTTGTTGATTGCATGGAGGAGAATGAGAGTTAGGTGAAGTGAATTGCAAAGCTCACATAGGCAGTAATGACTACATAGTCTGTGGTGCCTTGCACCAAATGAAAATGTGGGGCACTTCTTAAAAAGTTATTAAGAATTTCAAGGGTGGGAGGGAGGGAGACGCAAGAGGGAAGAGATATGGGAACATATGTATATGTATAACTGATTCACTTTGTTATAAAGCAGAAACTAACACACCATTGTAAAGCAATTACACCCCAATAAAGATGTTAAAAAAAAAAACAAACAACAACAAAAAAAAAGAATTTCAAGATGGCGGCAGCAGCAGAGCTTTAGACCAGTTGTGACATCCCTCTGGGTGAAGGGTCCTATGTGACTGCAGGGGCCCCACACCCATGAAGCTGGCCAGTGGTCACACCCAGGTGATTAGTGGCAGAACTGGAACTGGACTTGGGATTCTTAACCACGTGTGCAGTGCTGTTTGTACAGTGATAGTCATTGAACTCTACCTGGGGACTTGGGAATCTACGAAACCTGTGATGACTGTTAATCCCAAAATGAGGCCCCCCAAAAAAAAGTTCGTATTTCATTTCACTTCTGTTTTATAAAATTGCAGACTTGGCCCAGCGGAGCAATAGACATGCTCTGATCTGAATGTGTAGTGAATGATGCTTACATAAAAATAAATACAGAGAAACAGTGTTAATCCAAGGCCACCATCTTTGATTCACATAACGGAGTCTTTAGATAAACCCTTCATAGCATGCCGTATATTTGGAGACAGTCTAATCAAGTAGTGTTTGATAAAGGTAAACACTGTTTTAGCTGTTGAGAGAGTTCAACTTCAAATGGTGGTCTGATTCTTAAATGTTATTAACTTTATTTCTTTTAACCTTTTGATGTTTAGTTTTCCCCTTTCCTCACTAACTCCTTATTGTCCTCAGAAATATATAAACTCTCAACCTTCCTCTGAATTCATTTTCTAACTTTAATGGAGAACATGCAGGCAGAAGTCCTTTGTGAGATACCCAGTGCCATCCAGCTTTTTTTTTTTTTTTGGTATATACAGGAGTTCTTTTGGGTCTATTCTCCATAATTAAAAAAAAAGAAAATATTTTTAGACCTTATAAAATCAAGAACTACATTTGCAAAGATGAGCTGTCTGTGCTTTGCTTAAAATCCCCTGACACAGTTTACCAGGAGAATGATGGAATACCCTGTTAATTTAATTAAAGTATCATAGAATCATGAATCTTGAAGGAATTTGGGAATTCATTTTTCTGATCCTCTTTTCTCAGGCAGGTGAATGTCTAAACCACCAGGTTAAGGAGTTAGCTGTTCTTTTCTCAAATATTTTGGTGATGAAGCTTCCACAATTGTAATACTCCATTATTGTTGCTTAGCTTAGTATTCAAGAAATTATGTCTAACATCCATGTCCTTGTCTAGTTAAACTTATTTTATTTTCTGTTCCCTATATATGTTGAAATTTAATTGGCGTTATCCTTACAAGAATATCTTCATTGCATATGTGTGTTTTGGAGGGGGTGGAGTTGGGGGTGGTAGGAGCCATCAGCAACTCATCATAGCTGAGTGTTCTTGGCAGATACATAATGATGACTCTCAGTTGCTAAGCAATCATTATTGCCAGACATTGTGTTAAATGCTTTACACACATTCTCACATTTAATCTTCAGGACAGTTTTATGAGCTAGGTGTGTTGTAGGTTGTTTCTAAAAATCAGAGGTGTTACCCAGTAAGGTTGAGCCATCTCAGAGTATCAGGTAGAAGAGATTTTCAACCCAGGTATCCCTGACTCTTCTAAAGCCTATGCTTTCTGACAGTATGCTGTAGCTCTGTAACCTAATGAACACTAATTTCTTTAACTTTCCTACATAGAAATATTTTCTGTTCCTTTTTCATTTCTGTATTCTGGAAATTATCAAATATTTATTCTTCAACTTTCTTAAGACATAGAGGCTGGAATCAAAGGTGGTACTTTTATAAAGGAGTGCTCTGATAAAGCACAGTATAACTGCAAGTCAGCCATTTTTATTGGCGTGTGATCCAACTGCAGTGAGAACTGCTTTATTCTCTGTGGGTTGTATGTTAGATGATTCTGATATATTTTATACTTATGTTGCTAGATATACAAGTATATCCTTGTTGTAAATAGTTTAAACAATATAAAATGTATTATAAAATGAAAACAAAAAATTCCCTAAAAGTTCACCATCCAGAAAAAAACTACCTTTTATAGTATGGTGACTACCCTTTAGGTCTCGTGTGTGTGTGTGTGTGTGTGTGTGTGTGTGTGTGTGTGTGTGTGTGTGTGTGTTACTTATCAATATTTCAAGGAGATTTTTATGTCACTGGATATGAATATATAATTCTTTCTAATGGCTTTGTATATATGAATATATTGTTTATTTAACCAGTCTCCTATTGACAGATATTTAGTTTATTCTATATTTTTTAATACAGACAGTATTAATATTATTTATAGCACACTTTTATTTATGGGAAAACTTTTGATTATTTATTAGAATGAAGTCATGTAAAATGGAATGGTCAAAAGGCATATGGGGCATTATTTATATTTTTCTTTTAAGGAAATAGAAATCTTTAATCTTTCCACTAATTTCTTCTCGCCTTTTTCTTTATTTGTTTTTAAATAGCAGGGCTTCTGATAGACTTAGGTAGGAGTGACCAGGTTGCATTTGGCCCAGTATAGTAAGTTAAATATGGGTCCGCAGGACAGAACCATGCCATTTAATTTTAAATGATAGATATATTTTTAATTATTATAATAATGTCAAAAACTCATACTGTTCTCTACAGATTAGTGCCTTTGTTGTTGGCAACATAATCAGTTCAAAATTAACAGGCTGGCTGGGGCAAACATCTGTCTTCCAGATTCATTTAAAAAAAATTCAGCCTAGGAGTTGCAGTTGCTGATTACACATACCAGCTCATATGCTCTATCTTGCATGCATTATCTCAGGTACAGGCAGCATGCCAACATGCTACACCGTGGATGCGTGATCCTGCTGCCTACAGACCTTGTATTCTGCGGCAACTGACACCGTCAAGGCCCAGTTAAGAGTAAAAACCAAGTTATGTCTTGACAGCCAAAGCATTAGTTGCAAGACACTGTCTCTGGTTAATTTATTCATTCAGTCCCAGGACTCATTAGTTCTCAATTACAGCTACTCCTAGAAATGTTGGTCTATTGTTGCCTGAGAAACCAGTCACCTCTGATTATTTACACTGTCTTTTATGAGGAATTCTAGGTTGGCCGACTTAAAAGTCCAATAGTAAATAATAATGACTCATTTTCTCCAAGAGGGTTTACAGAGAATTTATTGCCCTATATATCACTGTGCCATTTTTTTCCCCCAGCATAACAACATAATATGACCTCTTAAAAAGGAAAATAATTAAATAAATCATCCACTATAATATTTATGTGCTTGGGATTTTTTTTTTAAAATGTGGATGTTCAGTAGTCATTTCTGCTTGCAGTTAGTTCATAGTAATGAGTGTGACTCTTGCAGAAATGTTCATTTTCATTAAATAACTTTGTATACATCAACTCTCCCCTCTTAAATAGGCATTTTTAAACTTGAGACATCAAAATAGATTAATCAAGTGTATAATTTATGATGCCTTTATTAATAAGTATATTTTGACTTACTAATTATGTCTTTTGAAATGAAATTGATTCTCACGTTTCCTCAGTAGAGAGTGATGACATCGCTGGTTTAAATCTTAAATTGCTTTTGAAAATAGCATTATATGCCACCTTAATATAGAAGGATAATAGTAGTAACAATTTATTAAGTGCTTACGCTATACTAGGCACTGTGCTAAGGACTTTATTTGCATTTATTTATTTAATTCTCACAATATACTTCCACTGATATTATTACTATTTTGTAGAGATATTTTCCCCAAGGATTTGAACCCAGATGCATTTTTTTTTTTTTTTTTTTTTTTTTGTGGTACGTGGGCCTCTCACCACTGTGGCCTCTCCCGTTGCGGAGCACAGGCTCCAGACATGCAGGCCCAGCGGCCGTGGCTCACGGGCCCAGCCGCTCTGCGGCATGTGGGATCTTCCCGGACCGGGGCACGAACCCGTGTCCCCTGCATGGGCAGGCGGACTCTCAACCACTGCGCCACCAGGGAAGCCCATTTCCAAGTTTTATAATAGTGTTTCTGCACTTATTATGTATGTGGCCGGCACTCTGCTGAGTATTTTACATGTATAATTCCATTTAATAACTTCTCTCTTTCTCCTACTTTTCCTCCTCTGACCCATATCTTCTTGTTATTATCATATAAGGTGATAAGGTGGGGAAGTATAGAATTAGAAAGTTTTAAGTGTATTATCCAAGGTCATGTAGTTCTAGGTTGATATTTTTGTTTCCAAAATAGTGTTATATGTTATTGTGTTTTATTTTATATAAGATGTGCTGTACAAAAGAAGTGGTAATGATAGCTTATTTTAATTTTAATTACAGTGTATGTGAAAGGAGAGAAGGGCTAAAAAAGAAGGGAGGAATGGAAGGAACAAAGGAGAGAGGATCTAGCCTTACTATTATCTAGACTTACTGTTATTCTTCATGCCTTAAGTATTTACATAGCAATGTGTGGTTGTCTGCTGATGAAGACAGAGGTCATAAGATCCAAAAGTGTTATTAAGCTCAGTGTAATTACTTGGGATTATATCTGAAAACCAACAATTTTAGAGTATCGACAAGCCACACAGTGTTCTGGGGCTTTTACACCAATAAGTGAATGCAGTTTGGGAGCGTTTTAGGGAAACGCTGGTCTAGATAGTACGACATGTACAGTCGTAGCCTAAAGATCAAAATTAATTAGAAAGGTTCTTATTTCTAAACGTGAGCTTAAATACCATGTAGATATTCACTGTCTTATTGTAACCGATGAAGTCAAGAACTTTTCTTTGATGCTGTGCTCCTCTCTTGGTATTTCAAGGAGTAAATTTTACTAGCTCCTAAACATAGGTTAAAGGCAAAGATGCTGAGCTAAGTAGATTATTTGCATTTCTGAACCTAAGGTATTCTTAAATTAACCAACTTTCAATTATAAATAGTGAGAAACTGGATGTGAGGTTCATCTGGCTGTGGACAGCTGTCACCCCAGTGATCACCAGGGTTGGTTCCGCTGATCTCGTGGGCTGGGTGGTGTCCCTGTCTCCCTCATGGCTCCAAGTGTGTCACCCCTGAAGCTGTGCACTGGGTAGAAGAGGATGACCTTCCCTGAAAGAGGCGGACCTTTCTTCAGTCAAGGTTTCAGGAGTAGCTGCACTTTCCTGCTAGATCCTCCAAATGTGCTCTCAAGGGTTATTTGTAGGAGAACAGGACTCCAGGACTCCAGACACATCCAAATGAGGTGCTGCATGTCGCAGTCTGTCTTTCTTATGTTGCAAGAAATTCAGGGCATGGTATATAGTTAAAGGACAAAAACACTCCATTAGAGGAGGGAGAAGAGGCATCCTGGGAATAGGGAAGGTAAAACATGGAGGCCAGCTGAGTTCATGTAGCAAAATACAAAGAACCTATGTAAACTCCTAGACTTTTCATTCTTCCTCAAATTTATAGGTATTCAGTGTATTCACTGTCATTCCTTTACCCCCACATAATTGTTTACTGGAGCTTTATAATTTGAAAGTGATGTTATCTTTCGGGAATTTGGAGGAGGGTAGCTCTTTCTTTAATTTCAGTGATGCCAAATGTCTGCCAGTCATCTGGCCGGGAAAATCAGGGCTGCTTACTGTTGCTGCCATTCCGTGATCAGATTTCCCTTCACTAAATGGTAGTGTCTGGTCCTTAGCTCACATTTCACACCAATTGCGCCATTGCTGTTGGAAGCTAAATCAGCATGTTGAGAAGCAGCAAGTGGCACCTAATGCCCGTCTTGAGAAAAGTCACCATGTTTGAGTCACCTCGAAGGTCCTCAGCTGCTCTCCCTGAAGGGATTCAGAGGTGCTCGTTGATTTGAACCAGCATTTCTCAGCTGCGTGGAAGGCACACTGAATAAATACTGGAAGGAGGACAGTTTAAAGACATAAAGGCAGTTTCTGTCAAGGCAGGCCATACTTTTCCTCTCAGCTGCACACTCGGGAGGAATTAGCCCTGCGATCTGCCAGTGTTTTATAGCCACGTAAGTAGTCGGGCTGGCAGAATACATTTTTGTTGTGTTTGTGTGACAATAGTAATTTCCCACCTCTCCATTTACTGACAGTGTTTACAAAGGAAAATAATGTATGCATTTTAAGAAAGCGTGCACTCTAAAAGGCTCTTGGGAGCTTATATAAATGCCAATCATATGAATCGTATGTATGGTACAGCTAATGTTTAAAAATTGGATAATATTCAACTGACATTGACCAGTGAAAGACCAGGGTCTGCCTAATGTGCCCTTGATGACATTGGTATATCCTCTTCTGATTCCCTTTGTGGTATTACCTGTTCAAGTATTGCTGAATTAGATATTTTGATTTTGTGTATTAGATCCTGACTCAATTGCTTTAGTTTTCTTTTCTGGTCATAGGAAATCATTCCATTATATTTAGTTCTCATTATCAAAGAGGTTCTCAGTAAGTTATCCAGCATAACTTATGGGCATGTTTTCTTGTAAGGAACTGTCTGTTTTCTCTTTATGAGAAGTTGGGAGTGGGGGACAAAAAAGAAGAATTGGAGTTAGAACCAGCAAGGCTGAGGAGTTTTGCTAGTATTTTTTTTCAGTTTTAATCAGAGAAGAAAGATTAATGTTTATAAAGGCAATTAGAAGTGAAAGGAAATAATTGAGTTATCAAGAATATATACCCAAATACAAAAAGCAGTACTCACTGAGAGACACAGGTTGAAGGACAGTTTTTTAAAAAAAATTTTAGTGAAGTATAGTTGATTTACAATGTTGTGTTAATTTCTGCTACAGCAAAGTGACTCAAACATATATATTTTCTTTTTCATATTCTTTTCCATTATGGTTTATCACAGGAATTTGAATATAGTTCCCTGTGCTCTACAGTAGGACCTCGTTGTTCATCCATCCTATGTATAATAGTTTGTATTTGCTAATCCCAAACTCCCAATCCTTCCCTTCCCCACTCCCCTCCCCCTTGGTAACCACAAGTCTGTTCTCTGTATCTGTGAATCTGTTTTTCTTTTGTAGTAGGTTCATTTGTGTCCTATTTTAGATTCCACCTATAAGTGATATCATATGGTATTTGTCTTTCTCTTTCTGACTTACTTCACCAAATATGATAACCTCTAGGTCCATCCATGTTGCTGCAAATGGCGTTATTTCATTCTTTTTAATGGCTGAGTAATATTCCGTTGTATATGTATACCTGAAGAACAGTTTTGCCCTATCAGTGATGAGAACAGTGTGTTAAATATGCTTAAAGTAGTTACTTTAAATGGTTAAATGAAGTTGTTACTATATAAAATAATCAAAACTACCCTATTCATTATCAGCTTCCTTTAGTAATTCTTAATGGTTCTTTTTAAAACTTATAAACTGGATTTTAAAACATAAGCAGTATTATTATTTGTCAAGTAAAATATATATTTGAACTTTCAGGCTGATAATTCAGACATCCACAATGAAAACCCTCTCCTTTAATTCATCTCCTTAAGTTTTTGTTCATAGAAACTCATGATTTTATTTTATTTCCCCCCCCGGATTCATTTCTTTTTCTGTTGTTGTTGTTGTTGATGAGTTTATCTGTCTCCTTTATATGTTCTTTTTAAAAAAAGGATCTTCTGATCACTCTCCTTAGTCTTTTCTCTGGACTTAAAATTTTTCTGTCTGTCATGGGGCTATAGTCTGGTTATTGAACTACACTTAATGCAGGAATCCCACAAGGGTTGAAAGGCAAAGGATTCTTTGGGTCCATGTTTGGGTCCTCTGACCTGGGATCTCCCTGCACATTCTGAGCCTGTAGAGCAAGGGAAACTCATCCTACTTATGTAGTTCCTTCTGGAATTTTGTTTAGATTGGTTTAATTAAAAAATAATTTAAAAATAATTTCAAACATACAGAAAAGTTGCTAGATCAGTTAAAAAAACCCAGTCATATCGTATTCACCCCTATTTCCCCAAAGTGCCCCATCATTAGCCCTTTCCCACTTCCCCAATGCACACAGAGAACAGGTTGCTGAAATCATCCGTCTTGCCTTTTTTGAGGTCAAAGAGCCTTACAGGGGACTGCCTTCACCTTGGGGTTGGGAATGGGCACCATAGATACTAGATGCTAACTCTTCCTGGATTTTCCACCTTTGAGTTCTCATACTGGGTTTCCATACAGATTCCAGTAAATGTTTTGTCCCATTGGGGAAGGAAGACCTGGAAAATTTTTTCCTCTTGGATCTTGCTATGGGCTGAATTGTGTCTCCCCCGTCCCCCCCGCCTCCAAATTCATATGTTGGAGACTTAACCCTGCCCTCTTCCTCAGAATGTGACTATACTTGGAGATACGTTCTTTAAAAAGGTAATTAAGTTAAAATGAGGTCATTAGGGTGAGCCCTTATCTAATGTGACTGGTATCTTCGTAAGAAGAGGTTAGGACATAGACAAGTACAGAGGGAAGACCATGTGAAGACACAGGGAAAAGATGGCCATCTACAAGCCAAGGAGAAAGGCCTCAGAAGAAACCAGCCCTCCTGACAACATGAACTTGAACTTCTAGCATCCAGAATTGTGAGCAAATCTGTTTTTTAAGCCACCCAGTCTGTGGCTTTGTTATGGCAGCCCTAGCACTTTAAATGCAGATCTTAATAGATGGGTTGCCCAGAGGTTCTAGTAGGTGATTGACTCAGCAGAGGCAAATGGCTTGATTGATTGATTCGGGAGAAGCAAGGAGATGGCAGCAGAGGAAAAGGTAGCTATATTCAGGTCATTATGCTATCAGAATCTCCCCACCAAGTGAAATTCTATTCATTAAATGGCAAAATGGTACACGTTTATTAGTCTTACTCCAATCATGTGAAAAATGTTCAGAAAGTAAACATTTGGATTCTTGTAAGCAAACCATAAATCTGTCTTGCTTTTCAATTAGAAATATATATTTTAGGATGTTATCTAGTTGTAGATTACACAAGACTCTTACCATGTCATTAACAGTAAGAAAGCATTGCTTTTAAAGTTACATTTAGGTAAATATGGGGAAAATCCAAATCTGACAGTTTCTGTTACTTCCAATATCTGTGACAAAATTTCCTGTGGGAAGATAAAATTTTTTATTCATATTAGTTTGTGAACTTCCTTTAGCTCTGTTTCCTTTCTCATTGATTATCCAGCACTGGCTATATTATATAAGATGGTAGCATGCTTAAAAATCTAGAGCAGGAGAAACAAAGCTATTTGTCCTTTCTTCCCACAGTGGAATATGAAGTGGAATGATGAAACAGAGGGTGCTGAAGCCATTGTTAACATTAGTCGCATTTGCTCTGAATCATCACGTTATCATGGGTATAATGATAGATAAGGTTATCTCATGCATTTCTGTGCCATATAAAATGTTATTATTACTGCTGCTAGGATGATTGGACATTTTTCGAATTGGGAAAGAATGCCTGCTGTTTAAAATCACTAATTAAAATAGGTGAATATTTATTGCTTAACCAAATATGAACCATGTAAATTAACTAAGGTTTTAATATTTTTTAAAGGAAAAGGTGGCGTGCAAAGGTTCAAGAACGTATTTCTCTCAAGAGCTTTAAGACTGCCAATGTTACATTTTCTTGTAATTCTTCCTACCTATTGTTGATATTCACTACATTTATTTGGTATGCTGACTATAGGAATAACTTAGAATACAATTTTTGCCAGAAGTCTCATTATCCTGGTGTTTGGAAGAATTGGACAAAAACAATATTCTCTGACTTTCTCACATTCTTTAATTACCAGCACATGTAGCTGACTGGAAGAAAAAATGCTTTTAGCATTTTGAACACAAGTACAGTTCCTTTAGTATCTGTAAAAAATTAATGAAGACAAATATAACTTTTTTTCTTCAATTTCTAGCTAAGCTAAGATGGAAACTATAACAAATAGAAAAAAAAAAATCAAGTAAACCAAAATATTTACCTGTCTGCCTTGGCATCCTTTGATCCTTAGGGATTCAGATATAAAAGAAACCAAACATTATTAAGATCGAAAATGTAATGACTTAAGCATTATTTATTCATCTGATTCTTTTAGAAAGCGTGTGTTTTTTCAAAGCAGCATTGGATATAAATAAAAATAGTCAAAAAGAATGTTTACTGTTTTGCCTTAAAAATATATTTAAACTATTGGTAGAAATCATTGACATAATATGTAATATAGTTTTATTTTTTATTTGGTACTTATTAAAGTAACATTTTTTTCACAAAATATACATGTTCAGCATAAGATATATGAGAATGAGAAATATATTAGATCCTATTATCCAGATACAACTATGATTTACGTTTTTGGTGTATATTTTTTGATTATTTCTATACACATATTTACCTTAAAAGTTGAAAGTAAAATACAAATATGTACTTTAAAAATATTTACTTAAAAAATGATGCTGACATATTTTGTATGCTTATACATGCATGCACCAGCCTCTTGCAAAATATTTCAAATGCATTATCTCAGTTAATTTTCACAATTATAATTTTAGAGAGGAGTTATCTGAAACTCAGATAAATATATTTTCCAAAATCACAAGATTAATCAGTAGTAGAGTCAAGATCATTTGAAACTGATAACAACGGATTTGTTAAAAGTTATATTGTATCTTTTCCCTAACGTATCACACCTCCTACATTTTCTCTTATTATTGACTATGTCTTTATAACATGGCTTTTATCACTCTCTAAACTATCTTGAACATAATGCCATTTACTTAATCCCCCTTTGGTGGACAATTAGGTTTGACTTATATTTTGTCTATACATAAATAATGTTGGCATGCATGTCCTTGTAGGTAGACATTTCCCAAATTCTGAATTATTCCCTTAAGTAAATTGTAAGAACTAGATATCATAGAGCTGAGGCCGTACACATTTCAGGGCTTTTTATTACACTTCCTTAAGTTGAGCTCTGAAAGTTTCTGCCACATAATCACATAAGGTCAGTCTATTAGGTTAACAAAACTTCCTTTAGCCATTCACCTTCCTACCATTGCAACTTTTATGCAATTATAATGAAATTGTATTACGTAAATTAAATTGCGGTGATTAAATTTGGATGTTATTTATCAAATCATTTTTCTTTTATAAAATTTATATTTGGATGTTGCCATTGACTCTTTATAATCACTAATACCAGTCATCCAGATCCTACTTCCTTATCACTATATTGAATTATTTAAACTCTCTTTTGAAGGATGAGCTTATGGGAATAAAATATTTTAATTTTAGGAACTATATTATACAATACTTATACTATAATATTTATAATATTTTAGTTCATTTTATATTTTGTTTTTATTCCATTAAGAAGACAGATACATGAATTAGATGTAAATTATCAGTATTCTGAATGCTGTAGTCTCAGTATGCTAAATGTTCTAATTTAAGAAGCCTTCTTTTGGTTGACTTTTACTTAATAATGGCCCTCAGTTGAAAAACATGGTTGATAGTATTCATACTTAAGGAGATAGAAATAATTACTGCTAAAAAATGGTATTTCCTGCATACTTATGATAGCAAAATACAGCAAAACACTGGGGCTTTTTATCCATATTCTATATGAAACTCTAATTTTATGAATGATTCAGTGTTTTCAGTTTTGCTTAATGAGGTCAACATGATCTGTATGTTAAACCATACAAGAGTTTTCAAATGCCCATCCACTTGCATATAAAATATTACAGAATATTATTCATTTAGAATAAAATCTGTATTCCTATCAAGGCCTGTGAGCTCTTATACATCTGGTTAGTTTCTTCCTCTCTGACCTCCTTCATTCCTCTTGACCTCTCACACTGCTTCAGTTCACGGGTCTTTATCTTTATTCCCACCTACGTGTATTTCTGTATTGTTTCCTTCCTCAGCTCAGTGCTTTCTGTTCATTCCTTAGATCTCATTGTAAGGTCAGTTGCCAGCATAGCCATGCTTGACTGTATTGTTTAAATCAGACAGCCCACCCACAGTTGTCATTCTGAATTAGAGACTCCTGTATTACCTTCAGAGCAGTGATCCAAATTGGTAATTATTTAAGTTTTTGTTTGTTTGTTTTTTTAATTGTCTCTCTAAGCAGTAATGTCCATTAGGGTCCATTTCAGTTTTTATTCATCTTTGTATCTGCACTGCTTCTAGTAGTACCTGATGTATGGTGAATATTCAGTCAATATTTTCTGAATAAGTTCCTTAATGATTAAAATATAGTTTTGTTTCCTTCATGATCTCTCTAATACTTTCTGGTTTGCTATAGTCCTAATCTTTTAGAGCTGTAGAAATGATTTTGAATCATGTTTATTTGATTGCTACTCAAATAATAATAAAACTGAAAGTTTGAATGAAATAATACTGAGGAGACTTTGATGTTAAACAAGCATGTTCTCACTTTTTACATTAAATGATCTTTGCTCTTGTTTCTGAGAACACGGTGATTGGAAAAAAAACCCAAAAACAAACAAAAAAGACCAGTAATGAAAAAATAAAAGTTTCTACTTTAACCTTTCCCCTAAAAACATCAAAAGCAAACAAACAAAAACTACCGAGAATAGTTTGGTGTAAGATCAAGTTTCATTTTATGTGTAACATCTCTTTAATGTTAGCAATATGTCTATATGACAAGTAGAGATTTTTTTTTCCAGTTCACCAGGTCAGAAAAATATAATTGAGCATTTACCATCATTTCTCCTTATTAATTTATCTGTGCCTACTTTAACTTGCATCACTTGCATCACTGTGAAAGACATTTGTAGGACCATTCAGTTTAAGTAAATTCCATATTGTGATTGAGCTATAAGTATGAAGTTTAAAATGAAGAAAGAAAACTAATTCATGAGGTCTACTCTCCAGATTTAGATAAAGATAGAAGATACTATCATTCAGATGTCAATAGTATTATAGAAAAGAATGGAAAACCTGGATTATGACAACTCCTGAAATATATAAGCAGATGAGAAAGGAAGATAATGGAATCTCAGAACACGTCATAATGTGACTCTGTAATATAATATGTCTTTTAGTGGCAATTACAATTATGGTCCTTTTCTCTAATATTATTTATTAGTAAATACAGAAATAAAAAGATGGGTAGTCTATGGGAATGTCTACATCTCTCTTGGATTCCCTGTTTATGGAAAATATTTATATGATACAGATCTTTACAGCCATTACTCAGTACCAGAGTACTTTAAAAATTTAAAAGTTTACAGTAAATATTATTTAGTAATTCTAATTGATATTTATGGTTCTGCAATAACTGCACACATTTCTTTGTATTGAATTGAAAACTTTGAATAACATTTTCTAATTAGTCCTGCATTTTATGATAATTTTTCTTTAATGTATTTACTGAGGAAAGTCTTCTTTTTATTGTTAAAACTTCAATTGTACCCTATTTGATTTTAATTAAAATTACCCCTTGGCAATAAATTCTGCTTCTCAGATGTTCATCCTACAAGAGTAATTGTGAAAATTATGGTTGGGTCTCATTTGGTAATAAGGTTGTTTATGAAGGTGAATGAATACATAATTATTTTTAAGATTGCTTATTACTCCTTCTGTTATATAGTAAAATTCTTTATTACTGGCCTCCAGCACCTTAAATATAACACATTCCTGAGAATTTGTGTTATATAGAATGAGCTGAACAGTGCCACAAGACACAGATATTGATGAAGACCACAGCTAGATTAAAAGATTGAAGGTAATCTCAGAAATAAATGTAGCCCCTACCTCCTAGAAATCTGTTATTATTTTTAACAAGAATGCTGCTTATTCTGTAATCATAATGAAACTTCTTTTCATTTTAATTTCCTTTGAAAATGAAAGTTGACTTTGCTTGAGGTTTGCTAGTCTACCAAATTTTGTACATTCGCTCTGTTACTGCTTTTATGATAAGATTAGAAGAAATACACTTCTAATTAGATACAGTTACATATGGAAAACCAGTGGTAGATTGTCTTTCAACCTTTCCCTCTCCAAAAAGGGTAAGTGTCTTTTTTGAATATTGGCTGTCAGGAGACATTTATGTCACATATCTATTATCAAGATTGTTCTTATACTGTTTATTTTAAATTTTTTTCTATTTTTATTTATTTATTTACTTTTGGCTGCATTGGGTCTTTGTTGCTGCAGGCAGGCTTTCCCTAGTTGTGGTGAGCGGGGGCTACTGTTCGTTGCGGTGCACCAGCTTCTCATTGTGGTGGCTTCACTTGTTGCAGAGCACGGGCTCTAGGCGCGTGGGCTTTAGTAGTTGCAGCATGCGGGCTCAGTAGTTGAGGCACAGGGGCCCTAGAGTGCGCGGGCTTCAGTAGTTGTGGCTTGTGGGCTCAGTAGTGGTCACTCATGGGCTCTAGAGCGCAGGCTCAGTAGTTGTGGTGCACGGGCTTAGTTGCTCTGCGGCATGTGGGATCTTCCCGGACCAGGGATCGAACCTGTGTCCCCCTGCATTGGCAGGCGGATTCTTAACGACTGTGCCACCAGGGAAGTCCCAAGATTGTTCTATACTATTGAATGGGGTAATGCATTTAATGTGATTTTTTTTTTTTCAGTGAAGAAACATAATATCCTAGACCCTGAAATATAAAAGAATCTTTGCAGATATATAGTCAGTCTCCAATTACATGCACAAATCCTTTTAACATCTGGTGTCAGAATCTTATTTACTGAATGTATTATTATTATCCAGGAATATAGATGTTGGCGATGCAAGACTTCATATTCATATACAATTAATTAGGATATTTTACACGTAAAACCATAAAGAACATACATGGTACAGTGGTAGTACATAGGAGAGAATGATTAACTCTACCTTGTTGGGGTTGGGATGGGGTCAGGGAATGCCGTAGCTACCTTGTAAATCAGTACATACTTCAAAAGTTAAATGTTCAATTAGGTCTGTTAGGTCGAAATTTCTCTAAATGCATCAAAATCTTCCCTCATACTCCAAGAAGGTTTCTAATTATGTGTCTTTTGCTAATTTATTGTGGTAGCTCAAAGCTTCAACTATAACAGCTATGGCTCTTAAGACTGCAGTACTTGAACTTAAAACATTGAGCAGACTGCTTCAGAAGTCACAAATGCTCTGAGATGTTAACCCGTTTTAAATGGGTCACTTATGGAAACAGCTTTTCCTATTCAATATCTAAGTTTAATACATGTTAAACTTAGTATCCTCACATTTTTTCCCCTACCCTTTAGTCCTTTATGCTGTCACAGAGTTGTCCTGTGTTATAGCAATAGTGACTCGTTTATGTGCATACGTAAATCACTGAACCATTTGTCCTACTAAATTCTGAAACTATCCCTTCAAGTACAATGTCTGAGTCAGCAAGCACTTGAGAGAGAATTGGTTTTTCTCTGGACATGCTTAGGAGGAAGTGGCGCAGGTGCTCTTGTTACTCAGATTGAGATGAATAAATCTTTCCTGCTCTATTATTTATTTTACTATAACAAGAAATATTTTACATTAACTTATACTTTTGAGAGGTTTTTTTCCCTTTATAGGATATTTGAGGGAATAGGCAAAATGGATTATTAGAAATACCTGCTTTCTTCCCCTCAAACTGATATCTCATATTTCATTTCCTTTCTTCAAAGATTTTACACAGCTAATAATTAGATGGCAGGTCTTTCCTCTGTTTCCTGTTTAATTTAGCATGTAAAGATCTCGATAACTGTAGGTCTCTTTATACTTGTTATCTTCAGTTGATATGTTTTAGACTGGTTAACTTTTTCTTTGTTTTTTTGTTAATATTTAGATTTTTTATAAAGTGAATATATAAACTTATAAAAATAAAAACGATTGTAACAATATAAAATGTAGGTAGAAAAATATAAATTAAATCAGCTCTTAAACTTATTAGTGTAATCCCCTTATGAAACTTCAGAAAGATAGTATTGGTGCTTTTTAGACTGTTTAAATTTTGTTGTATATGGTTGGGATTCAGGGATACAAATGATCTAAACCTGGGTAACCATCTATTTCGTTACAAGGGATTTCTCTTTAATTATTTTATGCATTATGGATTCCATGACCTTTGAAATGGGTTTTTAATATTAAGAGATAGTATTATATCATAATATTAATGATACAACTTACTATTATCATTTGATCAGTCTTTTCATTTTTAGACATATTTCCTAAGAATAAAACAGCTTATCTCAAAGTACAAAAAAATCATATTTTTGTGGCCGGAGAATATTCAGTTACAGTAAAAATAAATGATGAGTCATGCGACCAGGTAGAAATTTTAAGTGTGAATAACTCTGAATTCCTAAATTCAAGAGGAAAAGACCTGTGATAAAGGGGCCTGATATCAAGTTAAAACAGTTTTTTAATATCATGCTTCTGTGTAAAACTGACCTTCACATCAAACAAAAAAAAAATCTTTGAATTTTGTGTAATAAACACAAAGTTATTTTATTATCAGTTTTAAGTACTTTCTAATAGTAAGAAGAAAATTTACTAGCATATTTAACCATATCAAAATATAGCTGCCCCAGCTTATGTTATTGTTAAACAAAATAATTTAAAGGTGAGTTATGATTAATCATGGTGGATTAAACAAGCATGTTTAGCTCTACTTCCTCCCCAAATTCCATTAAATAAAATTAAGGGATAAAAGGCTTAAATCCATGGGGAAAAAGATTATAGAAGAGAAGATGATGTGAGATAAGGGATGATAACAAAAGTTTAGTGCTGCCTCAAAATATAAGGCAAATGCTAACAGCCATAAAAGGGAAAATCGACAGTAACACAATCTTAGTAGGGAACATCATCACCCCACGTTCACCAGTGGACAGATCATCCAAAATGAAAATAAATAAGGAAACACAAGCTTTAAATGATACATTAGACAAGATGGACTTAATTTATATTTATATGATATTCCATCCAAAAACAAGAGAATACACTTTCTTCTCAAGTGCTCATGGAACTTTCTCCAGGATAGATCATATCTTGGGTTACAAATCAAGCCTTGGTAAATATAAGAAAATTGAAATCGTATCAAGTATCTTTTCTGACCACAACACTATGACACTAGGTGTCAATTACAGGGAAAAATCTGTAAGAAATACAAACACATGGAGGCTAAACAATACACTACTAAATAACCAAGAGATCACTGAAGAAATCAAAGAGGAAATCAAAAAACTACCTAGAAACAAATGACAATAAAAACATGACCAACCAAAACCTATAGGATGAAGCAAAAGCAGTTCTAAGAGGGAAGTTTATAGCAATACAATCCTACCTCAAGAAACAAGGAACATCTCAAATAAACAACCTAACCTTACACCTAAAGCAATTAGAGAACGAAGAACAGGAAGACCCCCAAAGTGAGCAGAAGGAACGAAACCATAAAGATCAGATCAGAAATAAATGAAAAAGAAATGAAGGAAACGATAGCGAAGATCAATAAAACTAAAAGCTGGTTCTTTGAGAAGATAAACAAAATTGATAAACCATTAGCCAGACTCATCAAGGAAAAAAGGGAGAAGACTCAAATCAATAGAATTAGAAAAGAAAAAGGAGAAGTAACAACTGATACTGAAGAAATACAAAGGATCATGAGAGATTACTACAAACAGCTATATGCCAATAAAATGGACAACCTGGAAGAAATGGACACATTGTTAGAAAAGCACAACCTTCTGAGACTGAACCAGGAGGAAATAGAAAATATAAACAGACCAATCACAAGCACTGAAATTGATACTGTGATTAAAAATCTTCCAACAAACAAAAGCCCAGGACCAAATAGCTTCACAGGCGAATTCTACCAAACATTTAGAGAAGAGCTAACATCTATCCTTCTCACACTTTTCCAAAATATAGCAGAGGGAGGAACATTCTCAAACTCAATCTACAGGGCCACCATGAACCTGATACCAAAACCAGGCAAAGATGTCACAAACAAAGAAAACTACAATATCACTGATGAACATAGATGCAAAAATCCTCAACAAAATACTAGCAAACAGAATCCAACAGAACATTAAAAGGATCATACACCATGATCAAGTGGGGTTTATTCCAGGAATGCAAGGATTCTTCAATATATGCAAATCAATCAATGTGATACACCATATTAACAAAGTGAAGGAGAAAAACCATATGGTCATCTCAATAGATGCAGAAAAAGCTTTCAACAAAATTCAACGCCCATTTATGATAAAAACCATCTAGAATGTAGACATAGAAGGAACTTACGTCAACCTAATAAAGGCCATATATGACAAACCCACAATGAACATTGTTCTCCGTGGTGAAAAATGGAAAAAATTTCCTCTGAGATCAGGAACAAGACAAGGTTGTCCACTGTCATCGCTATTATTCAACATAGTTTTGGAAGTTTTAGCCACAGCAATCAGAGAAGAAAAAGAAATAAAAGGAATCCAAATCGGAAAAGAAGAAGTAATGCTGTCACTGTTTGCAGGTGACATGATACTATACATAGATGCTACCAGAAAACTACTAAAGCTAGTCAATGAATTTGGTAAAGTAGCAGCATACAAAATTAATGCACAGGAATCTTTTGCATTCCTATACACTAACGATGAAAAATATGAAAGAGAAATTATGGAAACTCTCCCATTTACCATTGCAACAAGAAGAATAAAATACCTAGGGATAAACCTACTTAAGGAGACAAAAGACCTGTATGCAGAAAACTATAAGACACTGATGAAGGAAATTAAAGATGATACCAACAGATGGAGATATATACCATGTTCTTGGATTGGAAGAATCAATATTGTGAAAATGACTATACTACCCAAAGCAATCTACAGATTCAGTGCAATCCCTATCAAACTACCAATGGCATTTTTCACAAAACTAGAACAGAAAGTTTCATAACTTGTATGGAAACACAAAGGACCCCAAAGAGCCAAAGCAATCTTGAGAAAGAAAAACGGAGCTGAAGGAATCAGACTCCCTGACTTCAGAGCATACTACAAAGCTACAGTAATCAAGACAGAATAGTACTGGCACAAAAACAGAAATATAGATCAGTGGAACAGAATAGAAAGCCCAGAGATCAACCCATACACATATGGTCACCTTATTTTTGATAAAGGAGGCAAGAATATACAATGGAGAAAAAACAGCCTCTTCAATAAGTGGTGCTGGGAAAACTGGTCAGCTACATGTAAAAGAATGAAATTAGAACACTCCCTAATACCATACACAAAAATAACCTCAAAATGGATTAAAGCTCTAAATGTAAGGCCAGACACTATAAAACTCTTAGAGGAAAACATAGGCAGAACACTGGATGACATAAATCACAGCAAGATGCTTTTTGACCCACCTCCTAGAGAAATGGAAATAGAAACAAACAAATGGGACCTGATGAAACTTAAGAGCTTTTGCACAGCAAAGGAAAACATAAATAAGACCAAAAGACAACCCTCAGAATGGGAGAAAAAGGATTAATCTCCAAAATTTATAAGCAGCTCATGCAGCTCAATAACAAAAAAACAACCCAATCCAAAAATGGGCAGAAAACCTAAATAGACATTTCTCCAAAGATGATATACAGATTGCCAACAAACACATCAAAGGGTGCTCAGTGTCACTAATAATTAGAGAAATGCAAATGAAAACTACAATGAGGTATCACCTAATACTGATCAGAATGGCCATCATCAAAAAATCTGCAAACAATAAATGCTGGAGAGGGTGAGGTGAAAAGGGTACCCTCTTGCACTGTTGGTGGGAATGTAAATTGATACAGCCACTATGGAGAACAGTATGGAGGTTCCTCAAAAAACTAAAAATAGAACTACCATATGACCCAGCGGTCCCACTACTGGGCATATACCCTGAGAAAACCATAATTCAAAAAGAGTCACATGGGGCTTCCCTGGTGGCGCAGTGGTTGAGAGTCTGCCTGCCGATGCAGGGGACGTGGGTTCGTGCCCCGGTCCGGGAAGATCCCACATGCCGCGGAGCAGCTAGGCCCGTAGCCATGGCCACTGAGCCTGTGCGTCCGGAGCCTGTGCTCCGCAACAGGAGAGGCCACAGCAGTGAGAGGCCCGCATACTGCAAAAAAAAAAAAAAAAAGTCACATACCACAATGTTCATTGCAGCTCTGTTTACAATAGCCAGGACCTGGAAGCAACCTAAGTGTCCACTGACAGATGAATGGATAAAGAATATGTGGCACATATATACAATGGAATATTACTCAGCCATAAAAAGAAAACGAAATTGAGTTATTTGTAATGAGGTGGATGAACCTAGAGTCTGTCATACAGAGTAAAGTAAGACAGAAAGAGAAAAACAAATACCTTATGCTAACACATATATATGGAATCTAAAAAAGAAAAAAAAGGTTCTAAAGAACCTAGGGGCAGGACAGGAATAAAGATGCAGATGTAGAGAATGGACTTGAGGACACAGGGAGGGGGAAGGGTAAGCTGGGACAAAGTGAGAGAGTGGCATGGATATATATACGCTACCAGTCGTAAAATAGATAACTAGTGGGAAGCAGCCACATAGCAGAGGGAGATCAGCTTGGTGCTTTGTTACCACCTAGAGGGGTGGGATAGGGAGGTTGGGAAGGAGATTCAAGAGAGAGGAGATATATGTATATGTATAGATGATTCACTTTGTTATACAGCAGGATCTAACACACCATTGTGAAGCAATTATACTCCAATAAAGATGTTAAAAAAATAAACAAAGAAAAAAAGTTTAGGGCTGGAAGACTGATCATTGACTTAGATGGGCAGAAAGAACAAGAAGATAAGTGCGTGTATTGGGGTAATATATAAGATATATGTACTACTTTGAGGGAAAGAAAAATCCCATTTGTATCTCAGAACTCTGGAAGAGACCAGAAATTGCAGCCACAAGGTGACTTTGAAAGTTTGGATACAAGTTAGGGCTGAAGACAGAACAACACAGTTGGCTCAATGTTTTAAAGAAGTTCAATTCCCAAATCCCTTTCTCCCTGAACTCAGCCTTGGGTTGAACCCTAGAAGCTCTGCACTCAAAGATACCAGGAGATAAGAGAAGTGTCATCATTCTAAAAGGAGTATCGTTAGACTGAAAGAGTAAACTCTTTTCAGAGTTAAATGAAGTCTGTACTTTGAGCTATGAGATTCCTGATTTCCTTCCCTCTTGAATCCCAAAATTAGAGAGAAGTTTGGGACTTAATATCTGGAGTTATTGGCCCAGGACATGAGATCTATGAAGTCGGATATTTTGGGATTCACCAACAAAATGGCCAAGTCACTAAGTGATCACCCTGTAGTAAAGCCCATGTATCAGCAAGATTGTCCAAGCACAGAAAACTGTCAATATGCTTTTCAAAGCCTTACTCTTCTATAGGTAGACAGAGTATGTATATTTGAGCAAGGCTTGAACATAATGAGAACGTCAAAATGACAAACAGGAGAAAAAGACAAAAGCAAAACAGAGGCAACAGAGACAGTGCAGGAAACAGAAGAAAACTTCAAAAAACGATAATAAATATCCTTAGATAAGAGATCTTTCATTTCTGAATTAAGACCAGAGTGCTATGTTCAGAGAGCATATAAAAATTTATCACGGAAACAAAAAACGTTACATAGAAGGTAAGGAAGGTAAAGTTGAGTGACACTTTCCTAGAAAAAAAGACAAAGAAATAAGAGACAAAGTCTTAGAAAATTGGTCTAGGGAATCCCAAGTAAAATAAGAGTTCAAAAAAGAGAGAAAAGAAAATGAATAGGAAGAAATAATATGTAAATGTGTGTATATCTGTATGATTTTTCTTATATATTTTTATATATATCATAAATGCAAATTCATGTATTCATTATAATTATTTATATATTTCAATTATGTGTACATATGTATAATTCCTTGAAACCTAGATTGATGGGAATCAGTAAGTATGAAGTATAAGAAAGAAAAGACATTGGCAAGAGGTTTAAGAATGTTAGAGATGATATTACAGGCCCAGAGAGAAAAATAAGGGATACTACATTGGCATAATAGTCAAAAGGCAATAGACATTTGCAGAACAACACTGAAAGCTAAAGACAGTGGGAAATGCTTTCAAAATTCTGAGGGATGATAATTTCTAAACAAGACTATATATCCAGTCAAGCCATCAATCAAGTGTGAGATAGGGTAAGTAAATTCTTAAAATATTATTCTCCCATGCACTCTTTTTCAGGAAGCTACTGATGGAAATACTCTAACATAACAAGGAAGCAAGTAACAGGAGGAATGCATGGATTTTTTAAAAAACAGGGAATTGAAAATGGAAAAGGGAAGGTAATCACCTGCATGTCAGCAGAATGGCAGGCCAGGAGTTAATCAGTCCAAACATGTCTGGGCGACGGAGGCGTCCAGAGTGAGGTCTCCACAGAAAACGTGAGCAGATAGATTGCTCAGTGTGTTAACCCTATTAGAAGGACTGAGTTTTCCCTTAGATAGCCTGGCAATATATAACTCCAGGGAAAGCAAAAGGTTGTAAAAGAAAGGAAATGTTATCCCAGTACACTACATGGCTTAACTATGAGTCATATTTATATTATCATAATTATATCAACACTGAGAACTGAATTCCTTAAAAAATCTGACTACCTATACTGGTAAAATTGAGGGAGGGAAAAAATGTGTGTGTGTGTATGGTGGGGAAAGGGAAGAGACATAAGTCACTTATGACATTACTTTTCATAGGAGGAATTTTATGGATGTAGCATGTCATATTTTAAAATGGAGGTATATAAGAGAAGGAAGATAATATGATTGAAAATGCTTGGCTCAGGGAATCAACTGGGAGTGGGGAAGGGTGTAACAGGATTTAAAAAAATCTTGCTCTTTCCCTTTAAGACATAATACTGATTGACTTTTTTTTTTTTTTTTTTTTTTGCGGTACGCGGGCCTCTCACTGTTGTGGCCTCTCCCGTTGCGGAGCACAGGCTCCAGACGCGCAGCCTCAGCGGCCATGGCTCACGGGCCCAGCCGCTTCGTGGCATGTGGGATCTTCCCGGACCTGGGCACGAACCTGTGTCCCTTGCATCGGCAGGCAGACTCTCAACCACTGCGCCAGCAGGGAAGCCCCTGATTGACTTTTAAACGAAGCATCTGTATTATTTGGGGAAAATAAAATTTAATTAACAATAATATATTGTATGCAGCTTCTAATTGGAAATAATTTTATAGAAGCAATACAAATGCAGTATATTTATGTATCGCCCCCCAAATTTAGCTTGAACTCTTGAATCTTTGCTACATTTATGCCTAGTTTTAGCCACCATAATACCGCTGAATGATATATCTGTTTTCTTCTTGAAATTTGTATTTTTGCATTTAATAAGATTGAAATAGCAACAATTTGTCACTCCTTCTTCTAGCCTCAGCATGCAAATGTTTGAGACATCCTTTTGATTCTTTCTGTGTTATGCTGGACTCTTCCTTTTACAGAAGTTTACTACTTCTCACCTGGAATATAGCAACAACTTCTGGAATGATAGCCTACCTGCCTAGTTCCTTTCTGCTTCAATTTGTTCTACAGTGCTTACAGGTTAAATTTCAGAAGTCAGGACAGTGATGCAAGTTCTTTCAGTAAACAAAAAAGAGTTAAGGGGTAGATGAGGCAAAACATTTTCAGTAGAAAATAATTATCTTTGGGTAGGCATATTACATCACTATTCCTGGTGCCAGTGATAGGCTATTCACTCAACAATATTTACTGATTGTTGATACATGCCAGACACTCTACTAGCTACTAGGGTTATAAAGATTAGATAGATAGTCCGCTGCCTTTTAAACTACATTGGTAGAAAGGCAGTGAATATTAGCATTTTCACAGAAATGGCTGGGTGGGGTATCAGAGCCAATAGTTGGCTAAGTACTTGCTAAGAGAGATACGGGATCATTGAAGTGTATTTCAGCTATGGTAGGTTAAATGGTGGTTCTTTTCGCCTCTTGTGTCTTTACTCACTGAGAATAATATTTAATTTTTTAATCGAAGCCCTTTCAATTATCATAATTCAAAGTTAAGTATGTAGTTGGTTACATTCTTTAGAATGGTGTGCCCCTTTTCTCTGGGTCCATTTCTATTCTCATTTTTACCTACCTTTTTATTCTGGGCCTCTGCCCACTTCCATCCACAGACAATTGCAACTTCAAAATGAATAATTCATCTGGTTCGTTGTATCCTGAATCGGCATATCCAAGAGCAAATATAATCCTGTGTGTTCATACAGGAAACCTTTTGTTCTTTTGCAAAAGAGTAGAAAAATGTGAGGAGTCAAAAGATGTTTGTGTTAAATTATTTACATGTAGAGCATTTGATTCTTACAGTCCTGCTAAGGGGTATATTTAAATGTGGGGATATATAGCTAGGTTTCATTGTACTTTTTGCATTGGATAAATTTAAATAATACCATTTCAGCTCTCACATTATTATAAACAAATAGTATTCATCTTTTCCTTTAGAAAGAACAAATAGATAACTACTTCAGTTGGATCCCATCAAGATATACAACCGCGTGGAATTAAATATTTGCACTATGTGGTCGTGGTGCCCTTCTGATGGTAGTGGCTGTTGCATGCTGGCTACATGGCTGTGATTTATTATTTAACCATGGGCTGTGTTCATTTCAGCAGGGAGCCTCTCTTCCGGCAGCTCCTTTGAGATCTCTGACTGTCATCGTATTTGCACAGTGGCATGGATATTGTTCTCAGTTGCAGATCCCTCTGAATTCCTCCAAAAGGGTTCATTTTCGTAATCTCAGTGGAACACACAGAGAACGCATGCCTGAGCTTATTGCCTCTCTTGATAGCCAGTGTGTTCATAGGAGCATAAAACCATAGGCAGCTGTTTTGGGTCCCAGTTGTCAGGTGGGAAATTACGAAGAGCTTCGTGCTGCTCTAAATAATTAAAATTAATACCAGAAAAAGCCTGCTCAATTAGTGTCAGATTCCTTATAGATATGGAATATTAAACTGGTGTCTGGAAGAGACGTGTGTATTTGTGAGATACAAATATTTAAGTAGGAATAATTTTTTATCTGCCTGGACTACTCAACAAAGTATATCAATTCAGTGGCTCAGTAAAGAAGCTAAGCATTCAGGTAGGGGTGTGTGTGTGTGTGTGGTGTGTGGTGTGTGTGTGTGTGTGTGTGTGTGTGTGTGTGTGTGTGTGTGTGTGTGTGTGTATTTATTACATAGGGAGGCCAAGCTTTTGATATGAGTGCTACTTCTTCTATCTTAACCCCCAAAGCAATCCTCCCTCCCCTCAATTTCCTTAAAATAATTCATAGAATAACTTTTGGGGGATAGGAATGGGACCAAAGGGAGCCAGGAAAAAACATTTTTTAAAAGAAATATTGAATAACAAAAACAAATTCTAATACTGGAATGGATGTCTAGAAGACAGCTGCAGGAAGGTTTACTCTGTGGCACTTAGCGACCTATATATAAAATACTTGGGAAGATTGTACCTCAAGCATTCATAACAATTCACACAGCAGAAAGATACAATTAGCAAGCATCTAGCATCCAGTGCTCTGCTCCACATACGAGCTGAGAAAAGCTGAGAAAAGCATCACAGTGTGAAAGTCTGTAACCAGGGTAAAAGTAAGAATATAAACAAGTTCTATTCTTAGTCCTTGTGTCTCTCAGAGCTTTACCCCTTTATAGTAATGTCATTAGATAGTTTGTAGTTTGTTTCCTCATTATTTTAATTGTCTGCATCATTTTTAAGAGGCTTGTCAAAGATAGCTTGCCAAAATACATGACATTTGAATCATTAAGGAATCATATTATGATATCCCAGATCTGAAAGTAGAAAGTGCATTTTAATGCTATCATTTGAGAATTTGGGTCAGTACTCCTGGGAGTTCTGAATTTGATATTCATTTTCTTTCTCAGCTGCAATTTTTTTTTTCACTGAAAAGACAGTGCAGTGAAGCATATAGAACAGATGTGTATGAGAAAGAAAACTGAAAACAAACACAACTGTGCAATGGAATGTGATTGGGAAGAGATGTAATAGAATTCAATATGGTTATTTCTGCAGATATAGCATCCATTCTGCAGATATAGCATCCATTTCTGCAGATATAGCATCCAACCAGATATAGCATCCATTCTTGGGGCCCCTGACCTTACAGCCTTACTTGCCTGCCTAAATATAATTTAAATTAGTAAGAAATTTGTTTTTAGAAATAAACGAGAGACCCTCTAGTGTGCAAAAAGAGAAGTAAAAAGTCCTGGCTAGACTTCCCATGTGTTAATTGATTTGTATGTTAGTAACCAGACAATTGGTCTTGAAGCTACTTTCTGGAAGTCCAAAAAGAAAGAAAAGAAATTACATTGGTGCTAATTGTGACTGCCCTGGGTTGAAGACATATGTTATTAAAAAATGAATGTTCAAAAGACAGTGATAATAAATTGTAAATGAACTGTAAATTAGACCAGCTGATGAGTAAAACAAGAGGAAATTACTCTTTTAATCCGTATATGCTTGTTAAATGGTGCAGGAGACAGAGAGTGCCTGCCTGCCTTTTCCGTGCCCTGGACCTGCTGTGCTTTTGATGCCTCTAGACAAATCAAGTATGTTCCCAGCAGCCCATGGAGTCCATTTTATCTTTATAAATGGAAAAACACACACGTAAGTAGGCGGCAAGACAAAGTAACTTGGCTAAGGAAATTAAAAACCTATTGGGAAAAATTTTTTTAGTAAAACATTTTTCTTTTTGCTTCCTTCTTCCTTTCTTATCAGAACAAACTAAAGCTTCTTAAGGCCAAATGAGGTACTGAGACATGTTCTAATCTGCCCTCCTCTGACCAGGCTGTGGTAACATCAATAATCAGAGTCAGCTGTCAGAATATAAAAGTAGGGAAGCTTAGGGGAGAGAGCAAAACTGGAAACTTTAAGACTTTGAGAAAATCAATTTGGTATGTTTCTGTAACAGTGTATTTTGTTATCTTAGACTACAAAAAGCTATAGGATACTTGCGTATCTTTTTTTAAATTATTAAATTAGGTTGAACGTGTGTCCATTTCAGTGAGGTTTTTTTTCTTTTTTCTTTTGAATGGACTGTGTGTGTGTGTGTGTGTGTGTGTGTAAGAGTGTAAGTAAATACTTGATCAAAATTTCCTGTGAGTGGTTATAAATCCAAGTGTAAGAAGAAGATAAGAAGTGTGGGGAGTGGCAGAGTCAGGAAAGAGAGACGGGAGCAAAGATGAGGTAGGAAGAGTAGAGACTTCTGGGAGAGGCCATTCAACCTGCACCACAAAGTGGTGTTTCTCAGTCGTCAGGATACATTTCCCCCAGAGACCTTTCTGTTCCTGTCTGGATGACTAGGCCTACAGCATGGCAAGTACTATCCATGGGACACTAATGACAGACACAAAAATGGTAGGTATAGGAGAGAAGGAAAAACAGGAGAAAAAGTAGGAAGCGATGGTGTGCTTTAAGGGGCATGGAGAGCAGAGAAGAAAGAGGGATGAAAAGACAACACAAAAGGAGAACAACAGATACTGCTACTGGATTACCTTTGAAACTGCTCTCATCTTCTAAGGAGTAATTTAGTGGACTCTGTGGCTTTTTCATCTTTGCTCTACAAGTAGTAGAACTAATTATTCATTCAAATACCTGCTCCTAACTGTATTTTATCAACTGTGTGTATTTAACCTATTTAACTCAGTGCATGACAAAGTGGGAGAGATTCTTCATGACCCGTATTCTCCATAGAGGGTCTTGTGGGCTCCAGTCCCAAATTCATCAGTATGTTATTGCCAAAATAATGAGGATACCCTTGTGGTCCAGGTTGCCTGGGGAAGTCCAGATTCTGTCCGTCATCCAGCGTATTTATACATACCACTCAATTTTACTCTTTTTGAAAGGGTTCCATTTTAATAAAATGTTATATGGTCCACTTGAATGAACTCCAAGTGAAAGCTGTCATAATATGTGTACAGGCCTGCCTCTGAGACCTTCTTGTCACTCCCTACCTGGAGCTGAGATTTCTTATAACAGTTATCTGGCTCTTTAAAGAACTGAAGAGTTAACAAATATGCCAAGTCCTTTATATGTTAAAAGTAAATAAGGAAATAACTATTTCAAGAGTAGCTACTACATACTGTGACACTTTGCAATCTGTAAACGGTACCCTGGCTAGGACTGCAAGACTATCCAGGGCCGGGCTGTGTAGGGGTTTTGAAGGATTTGGGACCTGATCAAGGGAAAAGACATGACCATGGTAGGCAGTAACATACAGCAAGCTTTATTGGGTGGCACTTGGCCATGGTTGCATGAGAGGGGAAGTCCCTCATAGCATGTGACGGTCCAAAAGCTTATGGGACAGAGGCCACGCTCCAGAAGTGGTGGGAGCAAGGGAACTCGTGGAGGTGAGGGGCATCAGAGATGCATGTCTAGGTGGTGTCTCTTGGCAGTCTCTTGGCAGTACTGCAGGGAGTCTCTGGCTCAGAGAGCTCTGAATGGCAGCAGTGTTGGTGTCTTAGGCTCTTTATGGCCCAGGGTTTATTTGTTGCTAGCAGATGTGGGGTAGGAGTTTGAGCGGGTATGCAAAGGAGGCAGGTGCTGAATGGCTCAACGTCTGTTTGGGTTATTTTAAAAACAATTGGTTGTGTAAATTTTGAGTTTGGTGCTAGTGAGCTTTTGAGCTCACAGACCTCAGTCTGCTGAGAAGATATAAACAACCTAGGGGCCAATATACAGGGGTCATCTTGGGCTCATTTATATAACAGGCTGATCCGTGCAGCTTCCCAGAGTCAATTGAATGAAAGGGCTGGACCGTTCTGGGTCAAAGGATTGTTACAGAGACAGTCCAAACAACTTAGATGTATATTAACCCCCATAATGTGAGAGAAAATAGCAAATAGCTGGACAAACTCCAGTGGCTTCTTATGGATCAGTTAAGCCTCTAAAACATTTTTTTTTCAAATATGTAGCACTGATGACACCACTGCTCCATCTCAGACTCATTGCCATCATGGGCATCAGTCTTGTACTTTTTCCTGGTACAACTCCTGATATAACAAACGAACAGGAAAACTTTGGTTTTATTTGATAAATTTAGGTTTATTTAGAGTTTGCCCAAGTGTTTACTTTAGTTAAATACCTTGAGTCTTTTCTGTAATAGAGGAATAGAGATCTTATAGTGTCTGGGTGCTTAGAGATGGTCCAGGCTACTAGACCATTGGTAACTTTAGTAATAATAGCCCTTTGCATACATTTAATGTTTTACATTTGTGAAATAATCTTCAGTAATCTGGCCCTTCCTGCAAACTTTCTTACATGTGTCTCTTCTTCTTCTTGCATTAACTTCTTTCTATAATCTTCTAATATACTCAAATATAGGCACTTCGCTTCAACTCTTGAGTCATGCAAACTACTGGCTCACTTTTCTCTTTTCTTTGACTTCCAGGTATAATCATCTTTACTTAACTCACTTTAAAAAAGAATCTTTATTTTTGTTTTTTCCTGTAAACAATTGGGAAAATTCCAGTATAAAGAAAAAAATATAACCTCTAATTTCTCCACCTAAAGATAGCTGCTGTTAATGTTTTGGTATATTTCTTCTAGTCATGCATATTGCTGGAAGAGGGGGAAGAGAGAAAGAATATACATGTGAGAGAGTTAAAGGGTGAGAGAGATGGAGATTAAGATGAGTCAGAGCTATAGGTAGGTATGAGGTGTGGGGGAGTAGGGAAGGAATGAGAGAGAGAGAGAGAGAGAGAAAGAGAAGAGGAGAGGAGAGGAGAAGTAAAGGGAGCGATTACATATATATGGGCTTGAATTTTGTGTCATACCGTATATACTATTTTGCAGTTTGCTTCTTGCACTTCTGCAGTCATCCCTCGGTATCTGCAAGGGATCAGTTCTAGGACCTGCCACAGATACCAAAACCTGAGGATGATCATGTCCCATAGTTGGTCCTCCGTGTCCCCGTTCCACATCTGTGGATTCCACCAGCCATGGATTGTGCAGTACTGTGGTGTTTATTGAAAAAAAATCTGTGTATACGTGGAGCCGCACAGTTCAAATTCGTGTTGTTCAAGGGTCATCTGTAGTTATATTGTAAGAATTTAATATTTTTCTGGAATATTTAAGATCACTATAATGCCAAATTGATGTCATGATTTATTTATTACATCTTGACATTCTTTTCATAATTTATTTCAGTAAAAACACCAGTAAATATGTTTGAAGGTAAAGCTTTATATGTTTCCTTAAGGTTATAATAGTTATATTGTGAAAGTTTAGCATTCTTCTAAATTATTTTAAATGTTGTAAATTCTTCTAGAACATTCTGTAAATGAAGTTACTCTTCCAAGGCTGTGGTGTGCATTGCTAAACTGGCCTCCAACACACTTGCTTAGATTCACTACCAAGTTCTTACCTTCCCAAACCTTAACTCATAGTATACCTATATTCCTTTAAAATGTTTTCTCTGATTTTCGATTAAAAAAAGACATCCTACCATGCTTTTTTTTGGTCACCATATGGTTGAATAATTTTAAGTACTTGTATTTTTTGGTTACTTGCTTTTCATTTTTTCAGTAAATTTCCTATTTAGATCTTTTGCAAAATTTTATTTCATGAGTTTATTTTTTTGTTACTGATGTGTATGAACTTTTATATATTATGCTTTCACCCTTTATCACTTCTTTAAAATTCGTTAGCTGAGTGTTGATTTTGATAAGCACAGAGGATACAGTGCCTGCCTTAGCCTGAATGGGCCCCGTGCTTGGAGAGTCACGATGCTCACATTTATTCCGGCTTGCCTTGTCTTTCTTTTTTTTTTAATAGTTTCTGTCTTTACTGTTTTGCTTAGAAAGAACTTCTCTAACTTGAACTACTTTTTTTTTCTTTTAATTAATTTACTCTTTTATTGTTTTTATAACACTTTTTTCGCCTCCTATTTAACCTCTTAATCCATGTGAATGGTTATGGCACATGCAGTGAAGTGGGCACCTTACCTTTTCATTTCCTTTTAAAATAATTAACTGATGATTCCAGGATCATGTCCATTTATTAAAGAATTTATCGTAAACCTGCTAATTTGAAATGACACCTCTGTGTCTAGGCTTTCAGTTCTATTCCATTAATCTGTGCGTATGTTATTGTACTAGTAACATGCATTAATGTTACTTTTTTCTTTATTGTGCAGTTTAATATCTGAAAGTCCAGGTATAGCCTTATTTTATTTAAAAATGGATATTCTTCGTTGTGATTGTTAATGTAGTTTTTTAAAGAAATTTTTCATTATCTTATTTCCTCAAAAACATACCATTTAAATTCCTAATTTCTATAATCTTGCTTCCCATATTCACAGATAATGTTCTCCTGAAACTCTTTCTTAATATCTTAATCCCCAGATCCAATTGCTTGTTAGCAAGTCTATGAGGATCTCAGTCATTTTATTGCGTATTATAGTGCTTGGATAAATATCTATTCTCCCTTTATAAATTTTAAACTTTTGCAAAATCCTAAGCTCTTTAGTTGCTGGATCGTTCCTAACGTTTTTATTTACCTTGCCCTCACCTTGTATATAGTAAACACTGAGTGTTCTCCTACTGTTAGAAGGAACCTTTGGGACAGGTAGCTTTGAAAACATATCATAAAACATTAAATAGCTTGAGGAAGGTTAGGTTGAATTCTGGAGTACAGGCTGGAAAAGACTGAAACACTCTTCATCTATTCTCTGCAGTGAAATTGTTTTAACTTCAGTTTGTTTTATGGCAGCAGGTAGGTTGGTGTACTCTTCAGGGAAGGTCTAATATGGTCTAAAACACAGTTGTAGGAGCAAGTTTTCTTCAGTGCTTTGTAAGAAGTGTGGGAGACAAAAATCTATCTTTTGATTCAGTTGCTTAAATTAAGGTTAGCTATAAAAATTACAGACACTTGAAGAATTCTGAAAGTACAGTCACCATTGTCATAGCATTGACAATTTTACTCAGTTTGATTCTTATTGATTCAATTGCAAAGTTTCAATTTATAATGTATGGCAGGAGGGTGCATGTTGTACTTGAGTTGCTTCCCCTTCCCCCGGGCCACCATACACACATGTAATAGATTTGAACTAAAGGAAAAAAAAAATCAGAAATAACCTAAGAGATGTGTTCTCACTTTGGAATCCATTTCATTGATTTGAATATCCTTATAGATAACCCTCTGTGACTTTTCTCCCATTTTACAATTTTATCTGTATTGCATTTTCTTTAATGAAATGAAATAATGAATTTTAAAAATTTTATTGGCAGTATGGGAATTAGTTATAAATGTAAGAGAATGGGGTAATCACTTGCGCTAATTAATTCTGAGAGAATCAGACATGCCTGACTTCTGCTAAGAGTTTTCCTCATAAATCCCACTAACCTCTCGACCCATAAATACTTACCGGTTTCATAGGGGTTACTCTTGGGTCAGGATGCATCGATTTCAACTCTAGACAGATCTGCTATCTGGCACTTGTGGGCGCCTGCTGTTCTTTTTTGGTTTAGATGTTCTCCAACTTCCCCAGGTCACCCAGTGGATGTAAGCATAATTGCGACAACAGATTAGATGTAGCTTTGGTATATGGAGTTTACTTGCCTGGTTTTCTTGATATTTACAATATTATGAAAGATACTAGAGACTGCTATCATAAAAAGAAAATCTCCATTAAGTTATTTCAAGAGGTGTAACTTTACATTCATGGGGGAAATGCCATTTTTAAATGGAATTAAGGAGTTTTAAATAAGCATTTTGAATTTATAAATTATTTTAGCCATTCAGTTAAATTTCACAATGATATATATGTGCATTTGATATTTTTAGTCATATTGATATAAATCTATATAAAAATAGCATATCTCTTTATAAAATACCCACTATATTCTTAGTCTTTGAATTATCCCTTCTTTCTTTGTAGCAGTATTTGTGTAAATAAAATGAAAGGCAAGCACAACTCTTTGAATTTTATATACAGTACTTTTTTTTTTTTTTTTTTTTTTCGGTATGCGGGCCTCTCACTGTTGTGGCCTCTCCCGTTGCGGAGCACAGGCTCCGGACGCACAGGCTCCGGACGCACAGGCTCCGGACGCACAGGCTCAGCGGCCATGGCTCTCGGGCCTAGCTGCTCCATGGCATGTGGGATCTTCCCGGACCGGGGCACGAACCCGTGTCCCCTGCATTAGCAGGCGGACCCCCAACCCCTGCGCCACCAGGGAAGCCCTACAGTACATATTTTAAAGGGTGGAAAGCTTTTGGGGATAATGTTACTTAGTAATCTAAGTAAAACAACTGAATATAATTGAGAATGTTCACTGTCTATGGTATAACAATTAGTAGTAACTGTTTTTTTTTTTAACATCTTTATTGGAGTATAATTGCTTTACAATGGTGTGTTCATTTCTGCTTTATAACAAAGTGAATCAGCTATACATATACATATATCCCCAAATCTCCTCCCTCTTGCGTCTCCCTCCCACCCCCCCATCCCACCCCTCTAGGTCGTCACAAACCACAGAGCTGATCTCCCTGTGCTATGCGGCTGCTTCCCACTAGCTATCCATTTTACGTTTGGCAGTGTATATATGTCCATGCCACTCTCTCACTTCGTCCCAGCTTACCCTTCCCCCTCCCCGTGTCCTCAAGTCCATTCTCTAGTAGGTCTGTGTCTTTATTCCCGTCTTAGCCCTAGGTTCTTCATGACCGTTTTTTTTTGTTTTTTGTTTTTCCTTAGTAGTGACTGTTGGTGTGAAAAGTTAAGTTCCCAGTTGTCTTGTGTAGTAGACATTGAAACTGTTTCTTTAACAACCAGTCCACCCCTCTCCTTGGTGTAACATCCATTTGGTTTGGATGACACTGACCAGTTGCTCACATGGCACTGTGTCTCTTGAAACAGTGACAGGTTCTTGTAACAACCCAGGACTCCCTTAAGTAACACATGGCCCTCCACTGTTTAGAATGATTGGTGTAGGGATGATCTCATCAGTGCAAAGCTCAAATCCCTCCTTCTGTAGCTGTGTGAGGAAGAGAAACCTCTCTCCTTCCCACTGATCTGGAAGCTGGCTCTCCTAAGAACACGTGCGGAGCCTTTGGATGATGAGACACTTGAATCCTTGATGAACATTGAGTTCCCCCCATACATCTGGACTTCTCTGTGCCCCAGTCCAATAAATCCCTTACTGATGAGGCCAATTTGAATTGGGTTTTCAGTTATTTGCAGATGAAAGAAACCCACTTTTTTGGGTTGATATGCTTGTTGTCTTGCAATTAGCCCTGAACTGGATTCCAAATCAGAAGCCTAAATTCTTGTCTTAGCTCTTCCATTTACTTGTGGTTTGACCTGATTCAAATAAGTTATTTTTATGTAAAAAAGGTATGATGAGATTACATAAAAGTCTCTTTCTAGCTCTAAAATTCTAAAATCCTCTGATCCTAGATTGGTTTCTGAATTGAAAAGTGGGGGAAAAAAGCAGTCTGAATTTTGGTTAATGAGAAGTTCATTAGCTTCTTTCAGAGCTAGTCTAGTCCTCTAAGCTTTTGTGAGAAAACTACAGACCTTGAGAGTAGGATGGCAGGCCTGTGCACTCTTTGGGATATATTAAGATGGTATAGATCAGAGTTGATCTGGGAAGATATTAACATGAGCAAAAAATATCACAGAATTCCCTTATGGATTACATGAGCTTTAAGTTTTATTTCTCTGGAATCTTTTGTCTCTGGGATTCTGAAAATTATGTTTCTCAGTACTTTTGTCACTCGAATGTTTCTCTCCCATATATATGAAGGTGTGTACATGTGTGCAAGTGTATGCATATACACACAAACACAATTTTTACATGCTCTTTATTCTTTTTTATTTTTAATTTTTTATTGACGTATAGTTGATTTACAATGTTGTATTAATTTCTGCTGTATAGAAAAGTGATTCAGTTATACATACATATATATGTGTATGTGTGTGTGTGTGTGTGTGTGTGTGTATTTTTTTAAAAAATATTCTTTTCTGGGCTTCCCTGGTGGCACAGTGGTTGAGAGTCTGCCTGCCGATGCAGGGGACACAGGTTCGTGCCCCAGTCCGGGAAGATCCCACATGCTGTGGAGCGGCTGGGCCCGTGAGCCATGGCCGCTGAGCCTGCGCGTCCGGAGCCTGTGCTCCGCGGCGGGAGAGGCCACAACAGTGAGAGGCCTGCATACCGCAAAAAAAAAAAAAAAAAAAATATATATATATATATATATATATATATATATTCTTTTCCATCATGGTTTATTACAGGACACTGAATATAGTTCACTGTGCTATACATAAGGACCTTGTTGTTTATCCATTCTATATATAATAGTTTGCATCTATTAACCCTGAACCCCCAATCTTTATTTTACATATTGAATATTGAATAATGCCTTAAAATAGAAACTAGCCAAAACCTAACAGTCAAAAATACCATTACAGGTAGCATTTATTTTCACTTGTGATTCAAGATAAATTATATTATTTATATTTTAAAATCAATATATCTTTAATTCCTGCCTTTTTCTAATTCAAGGATTTACTTTCATTTTAATAAGTGGATGCCAGCTGTTATGTTTTACTTTTTTAATCCCTGTGACTTTTTTCATATTGCTTAAAAGTGCAGATATGAAAAAAGGTGTGGCTATTACAAGATTTTTGTATTTTTACAGATATCCAGTACAGTTTACATTTGATTATTGAAGCTGTGAACAGAGACTGGATCCCATGAAAATTATCTGGACCAAATTTATTCCTGTCATAAAATACAACCTAATAACATTTTAGTTTTTGTTTTCTTTTATTAATGAATACAAAGGTTCAAGGTACAGATAATAAGCGTTTTATATAATAATTATTTGTTCAGGGAAAACTAATTTTTTCCAGGTCCTAACAACAGATCAGTTTTTAAAAGACAGCTATTAAAGGAACAACAGTAGGTTACGGAAACCCTGCATCCTAAGATGATAACAACTCTGAGAAGAGGAGTTTGAGTATTATTTAAGCAATTTGTTTAGAGGTTCGACCTCATGCACATTTATCTACATTCAGATAAAAATAAACTTGGAGAAGAGGTCTTTATCTCTGTGTAGTTTCTGAGGAAACATCTTAGAGTGAACATTATTGGCCAGGTATTTTGGTTTCTAAGAAATAAATGACTCTTTGGTTGATAATCAGGTCCTGTATATCAGTGGTCCCCAACCTTTTTGGCACGAGGGACCAGTTTTGTGGAAGACAATTTTTCCACGAACTGGCGGGGGTTGGGTGGGTGGAGTAGGGATCGTTTTGGGATGGTTCAAGTGCATTCCATTTACTGTGCACTTTATTTCTATTATTATTACATTGTAATATATAATGAGATAATTTTACAACTCACTATAATGCAGAATCAGTGGGAGCCCTGAGCTTGTTTTCCTGCAACTAGATGGTCCCGTCCTGGAGGGATGGGAGACAGTGACACCTGAAGTGTGTTGCTTATGTCCAGTCTACTCCGTAAGATGCAGCTTAATTGTCACTCTCCACTCACTGATAGAGTTTTGATATGAGTCTGCAAGCAATTGATTTATTATGGTCTCTAGGCAGTCAGACCTCTCTGCTAATGATAATCTGTGTTTGCAGCCGCTCCCCAGCGCTAGCATCACGCCTCAGCTGCACCTCAGATCATCAGGCATTAGATTCTCATAAGGAGTGCGCAGCCTAGATCCCTACCATGTGCAGTTCACAGTAGGGTTCGCGCTCCTATGAGAACCTAATGCCGTCACTGATCTGACAGGAGGCGGAGCTCAGGCAGTAACATGAGCGATGGGGAGCGGCTGTAAATACAGGTGAAGCTTTGCTCCCTAGCCTGCCGCTCACCTTCTGCTGTGCAGTCCGGTTCCTAACAGGCCACGGACTGCTACTGGTCTATGGCCCTGGGGGTTGGGGACCCCTGCTGTATATGAACTGTTAATCTACAAAATATATAGGTTGTGTTTTGGCCACTTTTCAAAAGTGGCTATTCACTGTCAATCTCTGTTACTGCTGGAAATGGGGGCAGATTGCAGCCTGGAATAGAAAAGAGGAGCAGAAGGGGCCCAGTACTCATATATTTTTCCAGAACATACTCAATTCAGTTTATTGCTTCTTTTATTACAGATACTCCCTGGGACAGGTAAATCTATCTGTCATAAGGAAATTAGCTTAATAACAAGATTCTATTCTTTTTCCCTTCAAATACCAAGATAATGTAATTAGCCCACAAGATACAATGAAGTTTTCGTGAAAAGGGAGGAAAACTTTGGAACTGATCTTTCTGCAAAGCTTCTCTAAATAGAAATGCTGTGACTGGTGGCTAAGGGTAGGTCAGAGGCTTAAAGTGTGTCAAGAGCTGAAAAGGAAGTCAGGTGGTTTTTGCCTAGATTTCCAGAAACTTTTGAAAATTACCAAGTCGTGTTCTGTTGACACTTACACAGGAGTGTCTTACATATGCTTGCCTTTCAAGCCTTGCCCTGTATTCCCTGCACTGTTAACTTAAATTTTGGATGCCTATTCAAGTGAAACTAAGAAAACTTTAAACGTGGGGATTAAATTACAATCTTATAGTTTACAGTTAATGTTTATTTAAATTGTTACATTATTTACTTCAAAGAAATGAGAGAAGAGGATTCATGAATTTTATGATAAATTTTACCAAAGTTCCATTTTTGGAGCTTACTTGGTTTCATCCAAAGATGGGAATTTCTTTATGTCAGGAAGATGTAAATTTTGTTCTTTGATATCAATATAGTAAGTCTATCAGTGATGTTTCAAAAAAATTAATAAATTGCTTTCCATCTGTGGTATAAATTGTATTAACATAATAGGAGGTTGATGGTAATCTCCTGTTTTTTATGTGACACATTACTAAAAGTTGTATGTATGAAAGTTAGCATACATATTGAAGGAGAGAAAAGCCCTGCTATCAAAGAGCTAAAAATTAATAGAAATTTCTGTTATGCTTTCTTTTTTATGATATAAGCTTCAATGATACATTCTGAAGGTTTTGAATATATATGTATGCATGTTTATATACACACACTAAGAATTCCATATATGCCTGTATCTCCAGTTGAGGCTAGGGGTTGGTCAGTTTTGTTACGTCAAATTTCTATCATTGTCCTGACTCTATTAAGTAATCATATTAATGCTTCTGTTCCCCATATAAGCTATTTTGCTTTCAGTCTGCAATCATTTTATAAAATAAAGAGGCAAAGTGCAATTAAAAGTTCAACTACAGGATCCTACTGATAGTGCTATACAGATAAATGTGAAAATGCTGTCCAGTAAAGCCATACTCTTAGGTAGTAGCACTTTGAACCAGCTCTAAATGGTCAACATGAGTTGATTAAAAAAAAAAAAAAAAAAGTGTCAGTGTATAACCTATCAAACTGTCCATTACTCGAAAGTTGTCCTAGTGGTAGTTCAAAGTTTCAAATAACAGAGAATGACAAGGTGACTTAAACAGCAGACATATTTAATTGAAGGAGTATATCGGGTAATTCACAGAAGAAAATTGCATACAGAGCCAGCTCAGGAGGACACATTTGTCACCACCCCTAAACATGGGCATCATCCTGGCTTATGCTACTGCCATCAGCACTGGTCAACTGGAGCTGTTGTTGCTGCCCCTAAAACTGGATATTGCTGCCACAGCTGGGATGGGTCTGTCACTGTCCCTGCTTCTCTGGGTCACTAGCTTTTCATTCAAAGTTCAGGGCAGTTCCGTCTGATTGGTGGAATCAAAGTGGTTGGCCAAGTCTCAGCGGCAAACAAACAGGTAAAACAAGCTTTTGATTTCTGTACTTGTTGTGGGCACTGCCTCCCAGCATAATTTATATCTTTAGAAATTCTCTAAACATAGAGACTCAAAAACAGAGAAGTAAAAACTCGGACAGATGTCTATAAAGTTTAGCCAACTGCAGTTAAGTACCTCTAAACACACTTCTGTAGAAATAATTTGACATTTCACGTTTCCCTGATTACTCTAATCAGCCAGGGTAAAATAGACTCGACTCTTTTCAAGAACATGATAAAGTAAGACTGCTTGTTTGATTGGTTTGCCTGTCAGGAAATGAGAACAGTTAAACAGTTACTTAATTGGTGTAGATGTAAATGAGATAATGTGAGTGGAGACCCTAGAAGAGCATATCCTTTATGGTGGGATATATTTAATAAGTGACAGTTCAAAAGCCCATTATGGTCTGCTCAATTTGCTCTTTAAAAATCTGTTACGTTTCAGCAGAAAATCAGTAATTATACTGTGTCAAAGGTCAAAAATAATATCTCCTCGAACAATTATTTAGTGTTTACTGTGTGCATGCCAGTGCACTGTTGCTTACAAGATATATACCCACAAGATACATCGCCTGAGCACTGTTGCTCTTTGCCTTCCAGTGTATATTGCCTTTAATCAGCCTGGCAGGATGAAGTGTGGCTTGTGGAAAGTAATTACAGGCTTTCAATGGAAATGACAGTGTAAAGCCAGCTAGATGATGTTTGTCACGCTGGAGAGTGTATGAAAAGCGTACAGAAACTATGGGCTCTCTGCAGAAAGACCCCTTCCAGAGATGATGATAGAGCTGCTTTGGGAACGCATAGAATCAGAGAGCAACCTGTTGGGGGGGTGCTGCCTTCACCTTGGGGGGATAGCTGTGCTATCTATTCAAGAAGATCAGGGAAGTTAAAAAGAAAGTGTTAAATAATGAGCACACACTGCTGGGTACGTGCTCTGAGATGGACTGGAATTTAATTTGGGGAGAAGAGGGGATGCTATTGAAATTTTGATTGCTTGGGAAAACAGTTCAAATGTGGTATTGTTTCCAGGTCTTTTCAGGGAACTACATGACAGACCCAAGGATCTTGCTATAGGTCCTGAGTAAATTTTGATGTTTAATTGAAGTAATAAATTTGCACTGTGACTTAATTGGAGGCACCAGAGAGCTGGCTGCTTGATGGAAGAAGCTTGCACTGTGCAGCTGTGTATATATTGCATATCAGACTTAATGCTTGCGTGTGAGATTGGTTCACGAACAAGTGATTTTCATTCAGTATACATACTTTTATTGCTACACACTTGAGGTCACAGCGTGTGTGTCCCTGTATAGAATTACATTTGGCTTGTTTTTTCCATTCCCTTATGTTAATGTCATTTTTATGGATGCATAAAATATATTGGCGATTCCTCATTCAATCATTCGTAAATACGTGTATTCAACAATTTTTATTTATTCATTGAGTGCCTAATTTATATCAGGCATTGATTTAGGGGCTAGAAACAAACAAAAACCACTGGCCTCCCTCATGGAGCCTGTATTCTAGTTCTCTTTGAGTGTGGGAGCGTATTGCATTCAGAGGAGTGCCCACACATTGTTGATTATATAGGTCTGGTGGTCTCCACTTTGCTTGACGCTTTGTTGTGCTTTAGTAAGGATAACCAAGTGACAGACTTCAGTGAATGAGGAAACAGTAGAAACGAAGAAGGAAAAATTAGAGAGTGCAGTACCTATAAGCCAAGGCCCTCATTCTAGCCCTCATTCATTCAGAAAACATTGCTTGAATTGCTGCTATTGAGTAGGCATTTTTCTAGGGACAAGGGATATAGCAGTTATCAAGATGGACAAGTTTCCTGCTGTAATTTTATATTTATAAATTAAAGGAGATATACTATAAACAAGCAAGAAAATAAAAAAGAGATTTTTGGGGCTTCCCTGGTGGCGCAGTGGTTGAGAGTCCGCCTGCCAATGCAGGGGACACGGGTTCGTGCCCCGGTCCGGGAAGATCCCCCATGCCACGGAGCCTGCGCGTCCGGAGCCTGTGCTCCGCAACGGGAGAGGCCACAGCAGTGAGAGACCCACGTACCCCCCCCCCAAAAAAAAAGAAAGAGATTTTTGTATAGTATGAAGTACTCTGAAGATTGGTAACCAGAGGGACATAATTCTTAATTTGTTGCCTGGGCAGGCTGCTTTGAATGTGATGTTCAATAAAGGTCCTCTGAGCTGACGTGAGAGAAAAATGCAATGGAGGAAGCAGCCAAGTGTAGGTGTGAAGGCGCCGTTCCAGGAAGAGGGCAGGGAGTGGTTGGTTAGTGCAGAGACCCTGTGGCCCACGGAGCTTTGTGTGGTCCCAGGGTCAGAAGGACCAGAATGACTGGAACTTAATGAACAAGTGTGAGAGTGTCTAAGAAGAGTTCAGAGGGGCAATCAGGAGTCAGGTGACATATGGTTTCTAGAAGAGCATTCACAGTGTGTGACAATGACTGTTATTATTTTCTTCACTGGAAAAATTACTTTCTTAGTATTAAGATACTGATAAGTAGAAGAGGAAAGTAAAATATCCTTTTAATTCTATGCTCAGGAATAAGTATTATTAACATTGTGGTACTTTTATTTCTGTTCCTCTTTCTATCCTTATATACCCACATGCACATGCATACAGGCACAAACACATGTGCAAATAAGCATGCACACACGTGCAACTTTTTATTAAATTGGAATTATACTCTTTACATGTTTAAAATCAGTTATTTGCACTTAATGTATTGAGAATGTTTGTCTCTGTCATCAGATGTAATAATAAAAATAAGGCTATGTTACATAATATGTAAAATATACAATTATTTATAAAACAGTAAATAATATATAAAATTTAAAAAATATATTTTAATGGCAACATCATAAGGATATACCAATATCTGTGGCTAATTTAGTGGAACCCCAGTTTTTTTTAGCACCACATATATCAATCCCATGAACATTTTTGTATAAAAATATATGTACAAAATTCTTATTTACTTAGCATAAATTTCTAAGGTGGAACCATATCAAAAGATACGTTATTATTTTTGTAAAAAATATGGATAGAGTTTGCCAAATTCTCCATCTGAAACTGTAAGCAGTATATGAGAGTGTCTTCATATTTACTCTCCCTGGAACACTGGATAGTATCATTTCTTAAATATGTAAGTTGATAGATAAAAAATGGTATCTCACTTTACCTATTCCTTTTGTGGTTTTATTTAGGACATGAAGTCAAGTTTGTTTATTATATAGTTGTGTTAGTTATCCATTGCTGTGTAATGAATTACCCAAAACTATAGTGGCTTAAAACAGCAAACGTTTGCTGTCTCCTAGTTTCCATGGGTCAGGAACACAGGGGTGGCTTATCTGGGTAATTCTCAGCATCTCTTGTGGGGTTACAGTCATCTGCAGCCTTGACTGGTGCTAGAAGATCTGCTTTCAAGATGCCTTGCTCATATGGCTATTGGCAGGAGATCTCAGTTCCTTACTGTATAGGCTTCTCTTGATGATGGTAGGTAACTTCTTGTACAGCGAATAATCCAAGAGGGCATGAGGAGGAATTCACAGTACCTTTTTATGACCTAGTCTCTTAAGTTATGCCCTGTCATTTCTACTTTATGCTATTTATTAGATGTAGTCACTGAGTCAGGCCTCACCACTTGAAGAAGGGAATATCAAAGAATTTGTCGACATATTTTAAAGCCACTCACTAGGTTTTACCATTTTCTCCCTGGCATATTGATAGGGCATTGACTGTATTGCTACAATTACTGTTACTATTGGACAACTAATGACACCACCTCCTTGTCTATAGTACAGATGTTACTCAGTAAGGGCTATTTTACATGTTTATCATATATTCCAATTCCTGTGCTGTCAGAATTGTTCTGTTTAAAAATTTGGAATTCTACAAGTGAGGTTATATTCATATTGTATAGAATACCTGTCTTTTACAGATTGTATTGAGGGAAAAATATTGTCATACATTTTGATTCATAGATTAATCATTTTGGATTTCTGCTTAAATGAGTTTTGACTTCTGTAAATTTATAATTCTTGTGTGTATGTAGTGTTTGGATTGTTAGTCCATCATCTACTGTCTAGGATTATAAAACTTTATTTCAAGTAGGTTAAGGTAGATTCAGGAAAGAAGAAAATGATTATTCGAGTTTTACACTGTAGTGAACTGCTTTCCAGGCTCTAGCCATTTGCCTTACACTTGAAGCCTTTTTATCTCCTTGGCTCTAATTAATAGCTGTCTTTCTAAAGCTCAATTTCTCTCAGCTTCCAAGTAGGGATAATAAATGAACTTCATCCACAGAGGAGTTGTGATATTAGTTAGTTATTGCTTTGTTAGTGGTGGGATAGTGGTGATAGTCTGAGGACCAAAATCAGCAAATTGAACAGCAGCAAGTATGTGTGAAATTTGGCCAATTGGAATGGGTTAATTTATGGATGGTAGAAGATACATAAAATTATAATGAAAATTTCCATTTTAATGGAATAAGTATATTTTATGGGAAAAAATGGGAATAAAATTTGAGAAAGAATCAAGATCATTCATTCTTTTACTGCATATAGGGAAGAAATGAGTAAAAATAAATGACTCAAGATTTTGAGATTGAATGACTGGGTGAATAATGGTATTTTGAGTAGTAAAAGGAAACTCTAGATGGGAAGCTAGGTTCTAGAGAAAGCAGTGACTTTACTTTTCTACATGATGAATTTAACGTGATGGTTAACTTTCTTGCTGTAGCTGGTTAACAGCCAGTGAAGTTAGAGGATTGACACTTCTGAGAGAAAGGATGGTAGTGGATGTGTAGTTTCATTTAGGTGACAGTTGACATGAAAAAACAAGAGCAGAGGGTTGAATCTGTGGTTAAAACACGATATTTATAGGGTGGAAGTGGGGAATAGAGCCAGAGTCTCATAGGAATTATGAAATTAACATGTCATTCAGTGTAGCAAGGGGAGGAATTTGTAGTTAAGGAATACAGTTCAAGAAAGGTGATTATGTAAAAAATTATGTTGAGCTTCAAATCGTGGATATTAGCGTAATTAGGCAGAAGCCATAATGAAATAAGTTAAACAGTGAGTGAGACATAAAGGAGTAGTTAGACGGAGTTGAGTAATGGAGACATTAAGAAAGTCTGTGTTTTCAGATTTTTAAAGCAGAATGGCCAAAATTTTTAAACGACTCACAGTTCCAATTGTTGGCTAGTATGTGGAACAACTGGAATGTAAATTCATTGAATGTGGGGATGCCCATTTTTATAGCAATTTCTGTGGAAGACTCTTTGGCAGTATCTAACCCTATGACCCACCGATTCTTAGAGCACACCCAAGAGAAATGAGTACATATATCTTCCAAAAGTCATGTAGAATTATTCACAATAGCTCTTACCTGAAAACAACTCAAATGTCCAACAAAATATTGGATAACCTTTAGTAAATTCATATGTTGGAGTGTTGCACAGCAATAAAAAGAATAAAGGACTGCTACACACAACAGCAGTTGCAGATCTCATAGGTACAGTTAAGAGCCCAAGAAGCCAGGCAGAAAAGACTACATACTGTATGATTCAATAGAAGTGAAGTTCAAGAAGAGGCAAAACTAATCTGTGAAAACAGAAGTCAGAATGGAGGTTACCTCAGGCATGTGGGCAGGGGAGGATAGCTCTTGACTCAAATGAGCATAAAGATATGTAAATAAAGTCTAAAAAAGTAAAAAGTAATGGGGAAAGTTAGAAACAGCTGAAGAGAGAACAGCTTAAGGACTTAATTAGCTGAAGCCAAGTGATGGATCTTTAATTCAAGATATGGAAACCAGAGAGGCAGAACAACAGTGTAGAACTTCATGACAACATAAGGCAATAGAGTCTCTCTTGTCTACTGTTGATGTCTTAGAAGTCCCAGTTTAATGCTGTGAGTTGGGTACAGGGGAGAATATAAATGAAGAGGTTAATTCTTTCCTGCCACTTTCTTCCTGGTATCTGTTATCTCAATCATTTGCTCAGAAACTTTTTACTTAAGTAACTCCTATGTTCTAGACATTGAGCTGGGTACTAAGGATATACAGTTGAGAGGTGATGTCTTCGCCTTAAAGAATTTATAGTCCAGTGGGGGAAGACTGTCAAATAGACAAAAAAATTTTTTTTGAAGTATAGTTGATTTACAATGTTGTGTTAATTTCTGTTGTACAGTGAAGTGATTCAGTTATATACATATCCTTTTTTATATTCTTTTCCATTATGGTTTATCACAGGTTACTGAATATGGTTCCCTACACTATGCAGTAGGACCTTATTTATCCATTGGACCAACAATTTTAATAGATGTACAAATGCTATAGAAGCAGGTAGAACATTTCTCAAGTTCCTGAGGTGAAGAGAAAGCCTAAGAAACTTTCAGAAGGTGCACAATGAGGTTATGGTGCGTTAAGGAAATGGTGAGATGTGAGACTAGAGAAGTAAGTAGAGGCCAGATAATAAAGGGGCTCATATGGCCTATGCCCTTGGAAGCCTCCACACTTGAGAGTGGACACATCTGGACTTGCCTGTAAAATGGAGAAAATGGTGTCCATTTTGCAGTGTTGTGAGAATTACAGGCTTAAAGCCACACTTGCTGTTGTTTTAGATATTAAAGATACTAAAGAAGGAGAATAGGAATTGGTATCATTGTAAATTCACATTGACAGCTTTAGGAGGATTTCAAAATCAGATTTCGGAAGACCGGTGAGAAGGCTGCTGCAGAAATCCTGGAAAGTGAAGGCAGCTTGGAAGGAAACAGTTCTCGTGCAAATGGAGGAGAGGTGGGAGATAAAAGAGGAGAATATATGTCATGCTGAGTCACTGAACATGACCTTTGAGAGAAAAGAAGATATTTAGGTTTCTGATAATCAGGTGGATGCTGGCCTTTCCCACTAAGCAAGTGTGCGAGAGGGGCGTCCACTTTCTGTCACAGACTGCTTACACTTCCTGGCATTTTTCCTTGCCATTTCATCTTGTGCTCTGATTCTGGACCCGGGAACCGCCGTCTTTTCAATTTCTTCCCTTTGCCTTCTCTTACAGATCGGGAACTCTGGATTGAAGCTTCCTGACACCCTCTTCTTGTCTTTTTCCTGTATCAAGCTATTTAGCCGACTCTTCTGATTTACTGTCTTGGAAAGGTTCTTTGTCATAGTGTTCTGTTCACTCTCCTTAATTTTTTTTTTTTTCCTCCTTAATTTTATCCTCTTGTTTTTTGTCTCAGGGGTCTCTCCTGTCCTCTTTCCATTCCCATTTTCTCTAAAGCTCATCTTAGCTTTTCATCCTTTTAATCACTATGCAGGACACCTTGCTCCATGTGGGCAAACTGGTTTCTCAACTTTTTGTCGAAACATGGTCCACATGATTCTAGCAAGTAACTCTTCTTTTGGGTATTTCTAGTTTTGTTTGAAAAATAGGGTGGAGAGGGGAGAGAAGTCAGAGTGGACCATGTGTGACTGGAGGGAGAGTAAATAATTGGGTGATGCCCATACGTTGTTGTGATTAAATAAACCCCCCACAGTATGCCTTGGGTTCTCTCTATATTAGGTCCATTGGCTGTTTCATCCATTTCTGTGAAATAACCATTAGAAGTTAATTTTATAGCTGTGATATTTTATGAGTTTTTTTTAGTTAAAGTACAAAAGTTCAGTTAAAGTACTTATTGAGTACTCATAGAGATAATATCTGAAGCATTAAATTTTAGCCATCTAGTATGGAATTTATTTTTTAAAAGACAAATTTTAACTTTGGTGTAATTATAGTACTGTATTTCTTTTGATCAATTTCAGTCTTGCCATACTCTGTTTATATTTTACTAAAATTAAAAAAAGAACATTAGGGGCTTTGCTGGTGGCGCAGTGGTTGAGAGTCCGCCTGCCGATGCAGGGGACACGGGTTTGTGCCCCGGTCCGGGAAGATCCCACATGCCGCGGAGTGGCTAGGCCCGTGAGCCATGGCCGCTGAGCCTGCGTGTCCGGAGCCTGTGCTCCGCAACGGGAGAAGACACAACAGGGAGAGGCCCGCGTACTGCAAAAAAAAAAAAGAACATTGAAAACAAAATTTTACACCAAAAATAGGTTTTCCCTCTGCCTATATAAAATATTTAAATGACTTAATTCACCAAAAGTAGTAATTTTTACTTATTAATTTATTGATTTTTGTTTTCCAAATAGGTAGCTTGTAGAGTCTATAGGTTTAAAGATGTTGGCTTTAAAAGCTTTAGTTTCTTCAATTCAGTAGGAAAATCATGTGTTTCTGTTGTATATGAGGAAAAGTGTGAGGTGATGGTTATATCAAGGACACTATTTAGTACCTGTAGTCAAGGAACTTATGGGCAAGTGGGAGAAACAGACAAGTGCCAGTAGTATTACAGTAATACCATATTATATGTTTAGGTGCTGTAATTGAATGTCTTATGATGAATTGTTGGCAAACAAATTATTCTGAGCTGTTTTCTTGATTTGGATATAATATCAATTGGTGCTGGGCCATAAATAATTGTGATGCTTATAGACTGTATCGAGTATCTATATCAGAAAGTCAGACTTTCTACACATCAATAAGCAAAAAATTAATAATCCAAAGAAAAAGAAGCAATGTATAAGAAAAGTCATTACACACACACACACACACACACACACACACACACACACACACCAACACCAATAACATTAAGTGCTTATTCTCTTCCAAGACAAATGCAAATCAAAACATTGGTATATCCTTTTTCCCCAAATATATTTTTCACTGAAAAATAAATATTATCTTTTAATAAGGGATCTTTTAGGTTTTGATATTTGCCTCAAATCTATTTGAATCTAAATTAGTTAATTTTTTAAAAGATTAATTAATTTTATTTATTTTTGACTGCGTTGGGTCTTCATTGCTGCATGCAGGCTTTCTCTAGTTGCAGTGAGCGGGGTCTACTCTTTGTTTCATGCACAGGCTTCTCATTGCGGTGGCTTCTCTTGTTGCGGAGCATGGGCTCTAGGATGCACGGGCTTCAGTAGTTGTGACATGTGGGCTTAGTAGTTGTGGTTTGCGGGCTCCAGAGAGCAGGCTCAGTAGTTGTGGTGCATGGGCCCAGTTGCTCTGCGGCTTGTGGGACCTTCCCGGACCAGGGCTCGAACCCACGTCCCCTGCATTGGCAGGCTGATTCTTAACCACTGCGCCACCAGGGAAGCCCTTAATTTGTTAATTTTAAGGGAGCTAGATTCTGTATACATTTGTTGGAAGCTTCTAGCTGATGAATTTGGTAGATGAAAATGTATTTCAGAAGGAGTATGTCCTGTGTTTGAAATGTAGATATAGAACAAATCAAATATTTCCTGGATTCAGTCTTCTTTAGTGTAATTTAGTTCTTCTTACAGTTTATCTGGGCAAGGAAAAAGGTTGAACATATTTTTGTTAATAATTAGTCAAAGACCTTTTCTTCCAGTAGACAGTCATGGAAAGCTTTCAAGCCCTGGCCTGGTGTATTTAGGGTTTCGTAAGATACTACTTATGAGTTGATTTCTACAGCTATTATGATTTATTTTACATGGAAATGAGAGTAAACTCAACCATTCTCACAATATGGTCTTCTAAACTAACTTAAGAGTATTTGGAGAAGCTATCCCTTTTTTTTTTTTTTGTGGTACGCGGGCCTCTCACTGTTGTGGCCTCTCCCGTTGCGGAGCACAGGCTCCGGACACGCAGGCTCAGCGGCCATGGCTCACGGGCCCAGCCACTCCGCGGCACGTGGGATCTTCCCGGACCGGGGCACAAACCTGTGTCCCCCGCACCGGCAGGCGGACTCTCAACCACTGCGCCACCAGGGAAGCCCGAAGCTTTCCTTTTTGAATCAGTGGAAGCACAAATGTATTTTGACAGCAGTAACCTATGGAGGAGTCTGTCTGCTGATAATTAGTAGCACCCTGCACTTATAAATCTTAAATCAAAACCTGGATTTCACATAGACAAAGGAGATGTACCTCATTATTATCTAAAGGCCAGGCAATTTCTCTTTCATTTTCCAAATTGGTTTATTGAATAAAAATGCTTTTGTGGCTTTTTTCAAGGTAACTGAATGGCTCCTATAAGACTGTGTATAATTTTATAAAAAACAGTGCATTAGATGCACACACACAAATAACTATGCTACCATGTAGGTCAAATAGATGATTTAATGAGGTAGAATATATTTTCATCTAACTGTTTTATCATCATATAGACAGAACTAGAACCATTAAAAATAGCTAACCAAAAATACAGTTATAAGATTCTGTATTGCCTCTCACTTCTCAGAATCAAATCCTGGATAAGGGAGAAGGAAAATAAAGAGGAGAATGATTGAAAAATCAGAAGTTTATAAGAAAATGGAAAATGGGCTGCAAGTAATGGCAGGTTGTTGAAGAATAAGATACAGTTTTAAGGTAAATTTATCTTGAGACAGCTACATTATAGTCTTACATAGAGCCCAATAGATTTTTCCAAATCTTTCATTAGAGCTTGCAGTAAAAGGCAGATATTCAGAGAAGAAAAAGAACCCAGAGCAAATTAAATAAATTTCTGGATGTATATCTCTGCATTGCCAAAATAAGCCAAAAGGACCTGTTGCAAATGAGACTGGGGGATTTTCTTGAATGAAATCCAAATGTGTTCACTGTTAAATAAAGGGACAAAAACTGTACAGACATCAAAAAATGAAAAAATAAATTATTAATATGCATGGGTTAGGTTTGGCCCCAGAGATCTTAGATTAAATATGGCTCGGTTTGCCTCGCTTTAGGAAAAGTGTAAGGCAGTATTTAGAAAAAAATTGTACAGTGAAATTTAGCATTTCAATTTGAGAAATAGCACTTTGCTTCTAATGAGCAGATGCTCAACTGTGTATTGCGAGACCTGATGCAATTAAAAGATGTTTTTAGATGGGAGGAGATCATTGAGCCATGTATCTATCGCCTGTGAGATCTACCTTGGCCAGCTTTCCAGGCGACAGATGCAGTTAGATCTTCCTAAGTCTATTCAGCCAGCCATTAATTTGGCAGCGATCCCTCCAACAATAACTTACAAGACCTGGGTTTGGAAGAAGACTTATGTGTCCCTTTTTAAATATAACAGAGATCACATGTGTCACTGCAGTGATAGGGACATGCCTGGCAATAGGATGAACCCCGCTGGATTTTCAGGAGAGAAGAGAGAGACTGAAATTGGAAATGGAGGAGATACCTAACTGGGAGAGGCTGCTGTAATATAGGTATATATTTTGATCTCTAGGTGTATATATATATATATATATATATATATGTGTGTGTGTGTGTGTGTGTGTGTGTGTGTGTGTGTGTGTGTGTGTGTGTGTGTGTGTGTATACACATGTGATAGATATATAGAGAGAAAGGTCTTTAAGCGCAAGAATGCCTCTTTTTAGAGTGAGTGGCTCTGTCATCATTGGTGTATCTTGGATGACTCTAATTTTATTTTCAAAATCTTAGATGAGGAAGCAGGTGCATGGTGAGTAAGAAAATTGAGCTTTGCGATATCAAGTCATTTACTGGAGGCAAAATTTGATTCAACTGATATGCTTTCCCTTGTCCATTCTTTTCCTTTTCTTTCTTCATTTCTCTTCAGGTCAGAGGCTGGTAGCATAATTAAAATTTGAATTATTTATGAAGAGCCATTAAAGTGGGTGGCTTGCAGATTAGTCAAAGACAGCAGAGCTGACACTAAGCTGCATTTCTTTTACTCACAGTAAATGATATTGTATGCCCTGAAAATAAGCATATGAAGTTGAAGCTTTTAAAAGAAAGAAAAAAAATAAAAGATTGTGGCCGTTTACACTGAAGCAAACCTAAGTGTGTATCTATAATCATTATAATGTGCAAAAACATCTTTTGTGTGTGCATATATACATACACTATGTTTCTTGGCCAACTGTTCATTAATATTGAATAGAAATATAATTACCAAGGGGAACAATTTTTTGTAGATATATAAAGATATGACTGGAACTATAAATACACACACATGGGTATCATTAAGTGTGTATTTTATATTTGGACAGGGACATTGAAACAGTTCAGAAACATCTGTCACCAGCACGACATGTTGAGAAGCAAAGAAATGGAAATGGGTGTCTGTTTTCTCAAAAGCATTAGGATCTGTAAACATAAACATCATTTTTTAAAAATCTGCCAATTAGAATGAGTTTATGGGCCTAATGCAATTTTTCACAACAGTGAGAGCCTACATAATAATGTTAAACTAGAATATTCTCCAAATTAACAGAGAGAAAAAAATTCCCATATTATGTGTTTCTTTATAGCTTTATCCTGGTCTTGGGGGAAAAACAGCATATTGTGATATGTTTCATTTTGCACAGAGATTGAAGCAAGCCTCTCTTTTTTGTTTACCATACCCATGTAGATTTATTCACACCATTTAGAGGAAAATCAAACATACCTTTGCTTTCCTGGTTTTTTTCTTCCTTTTCATGAGAAATGGCCCACAACGATTGATAATAGTTTTAATAGCACTAAAACTGAAAAATATTAAATATACTCATATGTGTATTTTCATTTTTAATGTCTCTTTTTAAGACATCTCTAAGCAGAATGTAGTAATGCTCTATTGAAATAATCACTTTTATCTAATATTTCTTATGTCATACTCATTTCTAATTGCAGAGTTAATTCTGTGGTTAGGGTCAATCTTCTGATTTTTTTTTTTAAGGAAAAATACCAGACCGTTTGTTTGTTTGTTTGTATGTCTGTTTTTGAGTCAGTATCAGTGTTTTAAAGATAACACCATTCAGGTTTAATCATTTAAGTTTAGGCTAAAGTTCTCCCTATTTGTCTGGAGCTAAATGACCAAAGCATGATGATTTCCCCAGCATGTTGATGTATATATGTAAAAGAGTAACACATCTCTCCCTCTTCTTGTGTTCTCTCTTTTATGTGAGATTTTGAATCGCCTTCAGCAGATTTTTTCTTGTAGGTCAGTGGATTACATGATAAAATAATAATAGCAATAGCATAACAACAATAATAATAATGAAAAACTTACTACTCTTTGTTATTTGTCAGCAGGGAAACATCACAGACATTGTCATTTTCAGAAGAAAGGGCAGGTTGGTCAACTTCCTCACTAGCATTTGAAATTGACATTACCTCCAAATAAGTCATTAACAAAGGGGGGGTTTAATCTACTTTAACACTTTTAATGCCAAGGTCATTGAAAGAAGAGTACCAGTGACATACCGGGCTTCACCAACACCAAAAAATCATTTACCTCATTTTTTTCACTTACGATGAAAATGTTGTATCTATTTCTAACGTCTTCTCCTTATACAAGTGCTTATATTCTCCGTGATAAGATAGCTTATATTTGGTTAGAAATGATTAAGTAGAATACCATCCTTACATGTAGATGGAGTGACTACCTTTATGATGTGATATCAGGAGTGCTTAGAAGACAACGCTCCTTTCACCATTCTTATCCCCTCATTGATTCGTACCTGAAAGGAGACTTCATCAGCCTAAGGAAGGCTTATTAGAATGGAAATACCAATGCAAAGGGATACACTTTCCGTTGGCCTCAGTCACACTCGGTCATGTGAGAAAAAAGGAAAAGAGTAGTCTGAGAAGTCTACACATAGTGAAAATTTTAGAGCCATACGTACTGCTAAGGAGAGGAAAGGTAATGATGCAGTGCAGGGTTTGCCCAAACGTGTTCCGTAGCACCCAGGTTCAGAGAGGCAGTCTATAAAAAGAGGGCCATGATCCAGTAAACTTTGGACGTACTTTATATATCTTTCCTCTTAGACTCATTAAACCCTTGGATATATAAAAGACATGGGTAAAGTCCTACATTTAGGAAACCGATTTACGTTTGTGTAGTCCAGTGTTTCATATATATTCAAATGATACCATATGTATGTGTGTAATATATCATTGTGAAAAATTTTGCATATTACATATGTGTATATGTCTGTATCTCTCTCTCTATTTTTTTATGGACCAAAAAACAAAGTAGACAGAGAATAAGAAAGTAGCTCAAGGTAGCAAAGCTAATAAGTGGTTGAGTTAGTAGTCAAACCAAGCAATAGGGCTCCAGAGTCTAGGCTCTTAACCACCACAGTATATGGAGAGAAAGGGCCTCGTGAAGAGCCCTGGTCCTCGCTTCCCACCTGCATGAGCATGTGACCCATGGCAAGCCTATTTTTCAGCTATTTAGCCTTCCATTATCAGTGTTCCTGGATAGTTATGCTTATGGCTTTCTACTTACTTTATAACCCCTTTAGCATTTAGGACTGAAATTAGTATGTACTTAATAAGTACTTAATCAAAGAGTTCTCATTATCTTTTAACCCTTAACGACCAATCAAACCAAACAACACGCCTCTAGAAGTTATTCTCCCTTGGAACTAACATTACCAGCTGAATGGTTCTCAGACATGTTCTGCTAACAACTATGTTATCCTCCAATAGACCTTTATGGGTAAGGATGAGTTTTATTTCTTATGTTATAAAAAGTTCCTAAAAATCTCTGAATAGTTATTCAAATGATATTCATTAGATGTTTGACAATCAAAATGTAAATATATCCAGAGGATCCTTGGAATCTCAAAATTTGTAGAGTGTTCTGCTGTTTCAGTCCCTGCTTGTTTTCGTTTATAATGGAGGGACATTGATACCCACCTCACAAGATTGGGAGACTATGGTAGTAAGTAGCAGAAGAGGCCTTCAGTTAAGCTCAGTGACTGAATAATTCACATTCAAATTTAGGCTTATGACATAAATACCTCAATAGTGTATCATAGAAATATTACAAAGAGGTTCACATTAAGGATTTAGATTACTTACATATAATCCAAACAACAAATGTGATATGAATGTTGTATATGTGCATATGAAAGGATACTGAGATATCTATAATTTAAAGTAAAATTTTAAAACTGCATTTTGTATTTTAACCTTATCATCACCTAAATTGTTTGGGTTGAGGCCAGACATAACGGTCCTTTCTTGGATAGAAGATGCCAGGATCCGCAAAGAGCCTACAATACTCCAAGCATGTGTATGTGCACATCTGTCTATCCCTCCATCCCTCCTTCTAGCCTTCTGTATCTGGCTCATCTGTACGTAGATCTGCATCGTCATCTGCCTATCTACCCAGTGTTTATTCAGGGATAAGATATAGGATTTTATTTTCTTAAGTAATTACTATAAGCAGGAAACACACTTTCAAAAGTATTGGCTTGTGTGTTCCTGTTAGTTCAGATGAATGATTCGATGTTGAGCGAAAAGAGAACACTGTGTTTGGAAGATAGGGGTGTGATTAATATTTAAACACCTCCATGGGAGCTTTCTTGGTGTTATATGTTATCTTGTCATCTGAAATTGTTTCGAGTGATACTCCAGGTTTTAAACTAGAAATTCATTGTTTGTCAGAGCAGTAGTGGTTATGAATTGGGAACCTTAGTTCTATAAACCCTGCTGACTCAGTAAAGTTTGCATAAAGCTGGAGGGCTCAAATAGCGTGTCTGCCAGGAATGCTCAAGAGGAGAAATTCCTTAAGGAATTTTTGTCCTTTGACAGCCTTTGTTGCCCATTGTACTGGACTGTCTTACATGCTTTCAGATTGACCAGGAAACTATTTCCTTGGATGAAACTCACAAAGGCATTATTTTTTCTTCTTCTCCCTGTGGAGAAGTGGAGGAACTAAGTGAATCTGACTGCAAAACTGTAATCTCTGAAGGATATGGGAGGGGGAAAAAGTCATTGTGAGTATATACTCTTTAGAATGGAGAACATTTGATTTACTTTAGTTGTGAGAGTGGTGGGTAGGCTTCCTTCTTTCAGCTCTAATATCTTCAAACTTTATCTCCACTTGTACCTCTTTCCATCCAGTCCCAGAAACATGTCCTTTCCTGTACTAGAAGTTAATGGTATGGCCTGTTTTTTTTTTTATGATTTTTTTCTGTTAATTTTTTTTCTTCCAGTTTTATTGAAATATAGTTGACATACATCGCTGTGTAAGTTTAAGGTGTACAGCATAATGATTTGACTTATACACATCATCAAATGATTATCACAATAAGTTTAGTGAACATCCATCTTCTCATATAGATACAAAATTTTTTAAATAGAAAAAAATTATTTTCCTTGTGATGAGAACTCTTAGGATTTACTCTCTTAACTCTCATAAATAACATACAGAGGTGTTCATTATATTTATCACATTGTACATTGCATCCCTAGTACTTATTTATCTTATAACTGGGAGTTTGTACCTTTTGACTGCCTTCCTTCAATTCCTCCTCGGTATGGCCTGTTTTTAAAAATATTTGCCCCCATCTCTCCCAACATGGGGGTCTCCCTCCACCAACAGTCCATGTTCCTATTTTATTTTCAATCTCTTCCATTTTGCTAGCTCCTGGCTCAAAGCTTGTAAATTTATGCGTGCTCTAATCTCTCCCATCTTTATAAGATAAATCTACAAACAAAACAAATATTCTTAAACTCTGTGTTCTCTTTAATTAAAATGTTTCTTCTCTCCTTTACTTTATAGCCACATTTTACCAGAGCTTTCCAGATTTTTAGATTTCACAGACCAGTATATTCTTTTAAATGTGAGAATTAGTCTAGATTACCAACAACTACCATATCTCACCAACTGAATTTCATAAAAGAGAGGATCTTATAACACATAAAAGGAGGAAGGACATGTTTATGTTATTCTATTCTGACTGTCTGTTTTAGAGTTTACGTAGTTCTGGAGTGTAGAATTTTTACTCTCATTAATTCCTTCCTTCATTTCTTTATTGTGATCTCATTGTTGCAGTTCAGTGCCTGTATTTAGATTTTAGGCATCACTACATTGGCTTTGAATCAAAACAGGGAATGCGATTTAATTCAGTGGATTGCGTTGCCAGTTGTAAATGGAAATTATCCCGAGATGCATATGTCTTTTCCCTGAATATAGATGACTGGCACTGAGTGTGTGTTTTCGGTGTCAAGATAGGGGTAATATATATGACTGGTGGTAAAATATAGACTGCTGTGGGCTTAGGGCCAGAATCCTGTCTCCTATTCTGTGCCAGTCCCTTCGATGAGCAGAGCCGATGAGACCTGATTTGCTCAACTAAAATGTCATATGTAAGATACCATACTGAGCGTCATTAAAGGAGGGAAGATAAACTATTTTTTTGACTGAAACTCACTGAAATTTTATTTTTCTTTGTAACGAAAAGTATTAAAACTTAACAGAAATACAAATAACAAAGACAGTATACTATAATCTGGTTAGTATTGGGAAATACTAACAAAATACTTCCAAAGTTAGATTTGTTGCTACCACCTTCATTGTTGATATCATCCCTAATGAATTCTCAGCACTTATTGTGGGTAAGGTTTTTAAATTTTTGAAACTTGTGATATGTGTATTATTTCCAATTATGGTAGTGTTATCAGAGCATGTACTAAGTAAGATATTCTTTTATGAAATATGTCTTATTTAAATTTTTTGCTTCAAATTTTAAGTGACTTAGAGATTCAGGTTATTTCTGTTCTTTGTGCTTTTGTCACAATAATATTATCATAGTATCTTCTTTTTTTAGGTTTTATTTTTTAACTTCTTTTTTGGAGTATAATTGCTTTACATTGGTATGTTAGTTTCTGCTGTATAACAAAGTGAATCAGCTATACATATACATATATCTCCATATCTCCTCCCTCTTGCGTCTGCCTCCCACCCTCCCTATTCCACCCCTCTAGGTGGTCACAAAGCACCTAGCTGATCTCCCCGTACTATGCGCCTGCTTCCCACTAGCTATCTATTTTACATTTGGTAGTGTATATAAGTCCATATCATAGTATCTTTTAATGGATGGCTTGATTAATGGTCTTCATCCTAGGTTCTAACTAATTAAGGTTTTCTGAATAGGACCATAAACTCATATTGAAAGATTCAAATGTACTTTAAAAGCAGTTCTCATAATTCTATACCACTAATCTTTATTCTCTTTAAGATGTATAAAATATTACCATATGTCTGTATTTTCCTGTTTCTATAAATGCATACAATGATTACATGCTCTATGAAATCAGTTACTCTATGGCTAAACTTAATGCGATTTTTTAGCAAAATATATTAGAAAATACACACAGTGAATTATAGAAGATAAGAATAAATTTATACTTTTATATATTCTTGTCAGTACTTGGAAGCTAGAGTTGAGACATCCCACAACTTAGAAAGAAGATCAGAATTTGATAGTCAAATTTTAATTGCTAAACACAGACACATATTGGAGGGCTGAAACATGAGTCTTAGGAATCCAGAATCCAGAATGTTTTCATGACTTGACTGAATGTATTCACTTATTTAAAAAATGAGAGTACTTAGTTAGTTAACTAACTTACTAAATAAGTTAGGCAGTTAGTTGGTCAGTAGTAGTTCAAGTAAAGAAAGAAGGAAGATCATAGAGAAAACCTTTTCAGTGACCAAATGTTACCTCTAGAGGGAGACATTTAGCCATTGGTCATTGACATTTAGGTACCATTGGTGAGATTATCCCTAGATGCATCAGTCTATTCTAATCATTCCCATTAACTATTTTATTCATCTAAGGCCCCTCATTCTTATCACATGATCAAAAGCTATGTATCATTTGGCTTTTCAAGAAGTTTTGCCAGCAGGGAGATTAATGTATAGGTTATGTCAACTATAGTAATCCAGAAAATGATATTTCTTATAAGTAATTGACAATTTTGTATTATACCACAGTCTTATGAACCAAGTTAATTCTTTACTTCATGAAATGTTTATCAGGAGTCTGCTAATGGAGTCAGCTGTATTTTGTAATCAGGATAAATCAGTGAATAAATAGGTAAGTTGCTTATTCTCTGAAACCCTATATTCTGGACTGGTGAGATAGACAAGATACATTCACACTGAGAAAAATACAGTAAAGGAAACTAACATGATGATATAATACAGAATAACTAGGGGGGGAGGAAAGAAGTAGTTTGGGGGGTGGAGTCTGTAGGTGACTTTTGAAAGGAACTAAATGCTCAGAGCACTTATTTAGCAAGTGAGAGAACAGTTTTCCGAGCAGAGAAAACCAAATGTTCTGAGCAGACCAGAGTTTTAGTATATAAAGAAGGCTAATAGAGGTAGGGATAGATAAGCCTAAATACAACCTTGTAGATCAGTGAGTTTGGATTTTTTCTAAATGCAATAAATAGATAAATTGTACATCTTCACCTGAGAGATGGATCTACTTCAAGGGTACTGATGAAAACGGGATTCTAAATCTCTAAAGCTGAAAGCCTGATTCTGGAATGTGGTAAATTTAAACAAGGTCATGAACTTTATCCTATGAGGTCTTTTGAGGTCAGTTTTTCTCACAGCCTGAGCCTGTAGACTCTTCCTGTATATGCTAGCAACGAAATGAATGAGAAGCGTAACATTATATATATCAACAATGCCTCATAAAATGTCATGCTTCTGATCATTATTGTTTCAAAACGTAGGACTGACCTTACAATGCTAACTCAGAGAGTGATACGCTTATTTGGGCAAAAAGAGACCATACAACCTAAAGAGACATAAATGCTGCTTTATAGCTAGGTCTTAAACATATCCTTCCTTCCACCACTAGGAGTCGCTACCAAAAAGGCACACAAAGAATTATAAACAAGAATCATAGGAGAACAAATGAAAAATTAAAGAAAAGTAAACCAGTAAAAAAAAAAAAAAATATATATATATATATATATATATATATATATATATATGAAAACAAGTAACCATTTATGGCTCCTTTTTCTTATAATTACCTTCAAATTGTACTACACTTTTCCTCCTATTAAGCATATTTCAGGAAAACACAGGATATCCAAGGGATTTATGCTGAATGCTAATTTGTTTTGTTTGTTTTATATTCATTTTTGGAAGGACAGAATAAGAACTAACCAAACTGAATTCTAGAGTTGGAAAAAGGTGAGAGGAAGGAGGATGTGATCTTTTTAAGTCCTTACTGGTATATAATTCACTTCTTTATAGCCCCCATTTAGTATGTAGCAAAGCAAAAATATAATTTGAATTTCCTTATTGGTAAATTAAAATAAAGATTAGATGAATAATTTGTTGGTGGCATCAATTTTTGATGTCATTTTATTTTTAAGTCAGAATAAAAACACTCCCCAAGCACAGATCAGGGGAAGGGTGAAGCTACTCATCAAATTGAATTGTCAGGGAAGAAGAGCGTTACTTTGCAAAAAACCTGCCACTTAAAAAAATATTTTGACCTCATGTTTCTTAGCCATATGAGAACATACTAAATTCAAGGTTCAATAGCTTCAGGGAATCTGCTGTAAAACCTTGCAAGTGTCTGGAGAATAAACAGTAAGTATATTTTATTTCTGGTATAAAAATCATATGATAAAAATACATTATGTGGGACCGTGGAATTTATTAAATGAAAAATACCAGAAAAGGATTTAATATGAAATATCATTAACAGCATTAATGCACATTTCTTTTGTATGCCAATATTGTATGTCTTACCAGATGTTTTCTGGTTGTCTTCATTTTGTGTATTAAAATATTTATTGATACCTGTCAGATTTTTTTATAAAGCGAAATCATCTTCCAGAGCCAATAATTTTTGTCATTATGTCCTTGACTAATATTCTTGGACATTATACGTGAAATATACAGTACCGTATTTACAAAGTTCCTCTCTCTCTTTGAGGATCCCCCTTTTCAAGCACGTTTAAGAAGTCTTGCCCTGGGCTTCCCTGGTGGCGCAGTGGTTGAGAGTCCGCCTGCCGATGCAGGGGACACGGGTTCGTGCCCCGGTCCGGGAAGATCCCACGTGCCGTGGAGTGGCTAGGCCCGTGAGCCAACGGGAGAGGCCCCAACAGTGAGAGGCCCCAACAGTGAGAGGCCCACGTACCGCAAAAAAAAAAAAAAAAGAAGTCTTGCCCTGATGATCATCCCTACCTCAGTTCACACCTTTATCGTTTCTGACCTGTGTTTCTAACTGTCCTCTTGCTTTAGATCCCCACTGCCCTTTGATTCACTTCATTTTCCACATTACTGCCAGTCATCTTTTTTCAGATTCAAAAATTTTATTTCCCTACCCCAAATCCCATACTCATTTCTCATCCTGTTCAGGATATAATTCACATTATTTTCAAGTTCAGACTGAGCCTGTGTTCCAGCACAGCCCCTGTTTCCCCAGCCGTTCCTCTCTCCCTTCTCTAGGGCCACTCACACTTTGTTTCCCTGAATGCTGACACGCTGTGTCCTGACCTTTGAACACCCTTCATTTTATTCAACAGGTGAACTTCTTGTCCTTAAATGTGAGTTTCTTCACAAAACCTTTCTAGATTATAGTCTCCCTGATATGTCCCGCAACTCATTCTCTCTACTTTCCGTAGTTTGTCTCTTGGTTGAGTGTTTTTTCTTAAGCAACTTACCTCTTAACACACTGCAGTGACATTTTGTAGTGCTCTGACGCTTCCTATTTTGTAACTCCTTGAGCCCAGGAACTCAGTATCTCCATTGATGAGTACAGAGGACATTCAGTAAATGTATATTTAATGAGTGAGCAAAGGCATGTTTAATTAAGACAGAGAGTAGGGCTAATGTAGTTGTGATAAGGCCAGGCAGCCCTGCCAGTTTTCAAATCCTGGCTCTACTACTTACCAGCTATTACTAATAAGCAACTTGCGTAAACTCTCTGTGCTTAACTTTCCTGATTGGAAAATGAATGCTACAGAAATAACTAGCTCGGAGTATAACTGCAAGGACTACAGAAAGCAATTAGCAAAATGCTTGGCGTATCATCAATGCTCAAACAAATGCTAACTATTATTATTATTGCAAAGGAGGGAAGTTTATCAAAATTATAGTATACAGTCTATTTTGCCTATCCCAAAGCTTACTCACATCCTCATTTTAGAGTACAAATAAGAATAGGGTAGAACATATTTAGAAAATAGTCATTAGTGTAAAGTCTAACAAGTGAACTCTAGTAGATAACAGATAAAAAATTTGATACACTTATATTTTAAAGGACATAACTTCAGGTAATGAAAAGTAAATAAATCATAGAAATTAAGTAATGATTTGCTAGACTTTATCACTCACATCCTTTGTATTTCTACAACTGATAAAAAATGTTGACAAAACACTGACAAAAAATGTTAAAAGTCCTTAGGAAACTAGGCATTGGCATCAGGCAGATCCAGGTTTGCATCCCATCTCCTGTTCCCTCCAAGCTGACCACTGATGGACTACTTGACATTTCCTAATTATCTGGGGAGTTATTTTACTTTTTTGGCCGTGATGCACGGCCTGCAGGATCTTAGTTCCCCAACCAGGGATCGAACCTGTGCCCCTGGCAGTGAAAGCACAGAGTCCTAACCACTGGACCACCAGGGAATTCCTGGGAGTTATTGTAATCAATCTAATGTATGGCATACAAAAGTCTGGAAAAATATTTTTAATATATGTTTCTGAACATAAAAAGAACAAGGAGCATATCTGCGTTAAATCACTTACATACCCGAAAGGAAATGGAAACGTACATTAGAGCTCAGTCCTTTCACACCCATACCTCTTCATGCAGGTAGCTAATGGAGTGAGTGATTGCTTTATAAGGATCCAATTGCATCATCACAATGATAATATATTGTACTTTTGGGGATTATTTCATATATGTGTGTATTTATATATTTAATTTGAGGTACAGTTTATATACAGTGAAATGCTCAAGTCTTATGTGAAACTATGAGTTTTTTTTTTTTTACATCTCTATTAGAGTATAATTGCTTTACAATGGTGTGTTAGTTTCTGCTTTATACCAAAGTGAATCAGTTATACATATACATATGTTCCCATATCTCTTCCCTCTTGCGTCTCCCTCCCTCCCACCCTCCCTATCCCACCCCTCCAGGCGGTCACAAAGCACCGAACTGATCTCCCTGTGCTATGCGGCTGCTTCCCACTAGCTATCTACCTTACGTTTGGTAGTGTATATATGTCCATGCCACTCTCTTGCTTTGTCACAGCTTACCCTTCCCCCTCCCCATAGCCTCAAGTCCATTCTCTAGTAGGTCTGTGTCTTTATTCCTGTCTTACCCCTAGGTTCTTCATGACATTTTTTTTTCTTTAATTCCATATATATGTGTTAGCATACGGCACGTATATACAATGGAATATTACTCAGCCATAAAAAGAAACGAAACTGAGCTATTTGTAATGAGTTGGATAGACCTAGAGTCTGTCATACAGAGTGAATGAAGTAAGTCAGAAAGAGAAAGAGTATGAGTTGACTGACGCTTACTGCAATGTAACCCTGACTCCTATCAAGATATGGGCAATTTCCAGTACCCCAAAAGTATTGTTCTTAGCGCGAGATTTAAAATCTCTTTGTTTTCCAATATCACGATAGCGGCCTGTTTTAGGTGCTAGTATACTGACCGTTACATGAGCCCTTTAAAAATAAAGAAATTATGCGGGTGGCAGAGGCAAGTGGTATTTTAATACTGTTTAGTAACTTCTTGTTACATCTTGGCATTGAGAGATGGGCGATGCGGGGGAGTTATTAGAGATCAACATTCTTTATTACGTCTGCTTTAATGAAGAGTTTTGAATTCAGATAGAGATAGACTGACTTGTTATTTTTCTTATGACTTATTGTTCCTGGCTTCATTTATTTAAATACATAGATAAATAAGTAAAACTGACTCTCTTAACATTTGAAAATATCTGGAAAAAGATACTAAAAATTACACAAATCAAGTCCTGAGATGTTCCTGTGGTAAAATGTTTAAGTGATTTTTGATTGCTGATAGCCTTTGGAAAAACTGATAGTGATGGAAAACAAAATTTCAAATGGCAGGTATTTGAAATTACTAGTAAACCATAAATCTTTTTTAAGAGGAAAAAGAACACACAAAAGAGCCAATATTTAATTTCTTAGGAGAATGCTGCATACTGAAAGCAGAAGGCTAAATATACATTAAATTAAAGTGGTAAGAAATTGATATTCATTAAAATTTGAGATCGGTTCCACATAAATTAGTTGCTTAATCAAGAACAATTGAAGCTTAGACTCCTCCTGTAATAGTGATCACCCTCAGAGGGAAGATAAGTGATGCTACTAACTGTGGGTCCTTAAGAATTGCCTTGTATATCCTAAGTTATGTGATGAAGTAAAAAGGAGAATAATCTTCAGTACATATCATTAGGAAATGATAAGTTCTTATTTATATGGTGTTTAAGAAACAAAACACTTTCCCATTCTAAAACTCATTTATATAGGGCCAACTCTGTCCTCTACATAATATTATCAAGCTTCTTTATTAATAATTTTTAAAAAGTTTATATAGTTTTTAGAGATTACTTTCCATTTACAGTTATTACAAAATATTGGCTACATTCCCCATGTTGTACAGTACACCTAGTAGTTTGTGCCTTCCACCCCTGTAGTGCCCCTCCCCCATCCCCACTGGTAGCCACTAGTTTGTTCTCTGTATCTGTGAGGCTGCTTCTTTTTTGTTATATTCACTAGTTTGTTGTATTTTTTAGATTCCACATATAAGTGATGTCATACAGTATTTGTCTTTCTCTCTCTGACTTATTTCACTTAGCATAATGCTTCCAAGTCCATCCATGTTGCTGCAAATGGCAAAATTTGGTTCTTTTTTATGACTGAATAGTATTTCATTATGTGAAATACTATTCACATAGTATCCATCTTCTTTATCCATTCATCTGTCGACGGACACTTAGGTTGCTTCCATATCTTGACAATTGTAAATAATGCTGCTATGAACATTGGGGTTCATATATCTTTTGAATTAATGTTTTTATTTTTTTCAAATATATACCCAGGAGGAATTGCTAGGTCATATGGTAGTTATATTTTTAGTTTTTTTGGAAACCTCCATTCTGTTTTCTGCAGTGACTGCACCAATTTATATTCCCACCAACAGTGTACAAGGGTTCCCTTTTCTCCACAACCTTGCCAACATTTGTTATTTGTGTTCTTTTTGGTGATAGCCATTCTGACAGGTGTGAGGTGACAACTCATTGTGATTTTGATTTTTTTCCCCTGATAATTATATCAAGCTTCTTTAAAATGCAGAGGAATTACAGGGGAGGTATAGGGACTGTTTTGCTAGCTGTCTACTCACAGTTCATTTCCTATTTTCTCCCTTCTCAAAGTTCTCCTATGGTATCAGTCATAAGATTTAGGTAGGACTGATTCCAGGCCCAGAACCCATCACTTAGGAGTGGATTTTGATTGGTGTAAACCATCTCGGTTCAGGATTGGAGATAAAATCTGCCTGTGCCAATCAGCACAAGATCTGTCCTTGATTATGGAGTGTTCTAATAGTTAGGATTAGGAATATTGTTTGATAGTTTTGAGAATATGACCCATGTTGTTCCACTGGATAAAAATAAGGATGATTTCAGCAATTCCCAGCCATTTTGCAACCATGAGGTTGGCATAGCTGAAGATGATGTGCTGAAGATAACACCAACACAGGGAGGAGGTCAGAGACCAGGTCGTGTCTTTTCTTTTTTAATGTGGCAAAATTAGTCTTTCATGATCTGGTTGTTTCACAGCTTTTTCAGCCTCATCTCCAGGCTCTTCCCTGCTATACCCTTTAACCCAGCCACATGATCCTGTGAAGAATTTCCAGATTGTCCCATAATCTTAATTCTATGAAATTCTTTTTTTCCTTTAAGTCCCTTTACCTAAAATCCTTCATATAATCGTGCTTCTTCAATGCCTGACTACCATTTATTCTTCAGGACTCAACTCTAGGAAAACTGTCTGGTATGGTCTGAATGCTTGTGTGCCCCCCAGATTCATATGTTGAAACCTGATGCCTAATGTGATGGTAAAGGCAGGGAGAATGGGGAGGTGAACCTCCCTATGAGGTGGAACCCTCATGGATGGGATTAGTGCCCTTATACAAAAGGCTCAAGAGAGCTCTCCTGCCCCTCCTGCCATGTGAAGTTACAATGAACAGACGACCCTTGAGGGCCCCCCAGACACCAGATCTGCCAGGAGCCATGATCTTAGACGTCTCGTCTTCCAGAAGTGTGATAAATAAACGTTTGTTGTTTGTAAGCCACCAGTTGATGGTATTTTTCTTACAGCAGCCAGAATGGACTAAGGCACTGTCTCTTTGAAGTATTTCTCAGTATCTTTTACTTACCCCTGTTGCATCTACTGATTATGGTATTCCTCCTCTGTTTTCCTAGGACACCTTGGAAAGTGGAAAGACTCTAAGTTGAATTTTAATGGGATAATTTGGCCTCTTTCTTACTAGAACATCTTTAGGATTGATATTTTTTTTCATTACTGTGTCCAAAGAACTGTCCCTTCATCCTGATAGAACTATAGCAGAGTTTTGATAGACTATGTCAATTGTTTTTTTATAATTGAGATGTAGCTGCATTCTGATGATATTCTGCCCTCTATATGAAACTGTTAAAAGTAATTATCTTTCAAATGACATCAGGTGCAAAAATGATATTACTAACTTGGGTTCACAGTGTGAACTTTCACTTTCAACTCTTGGAAAACAAATCACTTGGTTATTTGAAGTATTAGCCTGTAAATAAGAAAACATGGATTCTAATTTTATCTTTTACATTTTCATAATTATCAAAATCCTGTTTTAAATGATTGTGAGAGCAAAGTGCTTGGGAAAATAAATAGCACAACTCAAATATGGTCACACCTGGGTTTCGTTCCTGTGTGGGCGAGAGAGCTTCCTTCTCTTATCAAGTCACCAGAATTGCTCTGTCCCCAATTATGCCTTTTAAAAGGAGGGACATAAGAGAACTCTCGTGGAGGCATGTATAGTCCATGGAAATCTGCCAACAATTTTGGAAAAAACAGTCAAAGTAAATGCCTGACTGCTGAGAGAGCATTGTTAACTTTATGCATGAAATACTTTATCATTGTCATTTTATTATGGTTATTGTTATTATTAATACACATAGTCACGACCTATGGCAGCTTGGAATCTAAAACAGGCCTGCAAATATCTCCAAATATCCTTTGTTTGGCCTGCTCAGCGTGTTAAAGTTGTTAACTTGGTTGCATTATAAGGTGTGGAGTGCCTGTTCCTTATACATGGGCCTTTTCACACATTTGTGTTTTACTTCCTAGTTTCATTTCTCTGAAACAGGAATAGCTGGGATTCTTCTTATCAGATATTGAAGTCTATGTTTGAAGAGCTTAGGGCTTCTCTCTCTCTTTCTCTCTCTCTCTCTCCCCGCCCCTATTGCATAGAGTTCAGATTGTTATTTGTAGAATATATCTCTCTCTCCAAATTTTAGGATTACTGAATAATGAATTTATAATGCTAAAACTTAATTTATCCGAAGGAAATCTTACAGACTAGATGAAAATGATCATGGGGGCTATCTCCTTATAGTTAATATTAAAAAAAAAACGGTTTTGTCAACATGGTACCATCAAATCAAGCAAAGCCTTTGTTTCCATGACAAAGTACCAGCAAGCCCAGCAATACATGATTGGATGTGTTTTAGGGCAGAGCTAAATGGCCCTGTGAGAAGAGTTTGGTCCTTTCACTTTGCATTACGCATTCGAATTGGCTTGAAAAGGATTGGTATGGTTTAATTCCATATCAGTTACTGAAATGTTATTTCTTCATGCCAGATCCTTATTTTAAAGTTCCAAAGAGACATAAGAGAGGAGAAAGCAACTAATAGGGATAGCAGTCCTAAAACTTATACTCGTGCTCCATCCAGCTTCCCTTCTTTTCAAAGCGGGTTGCTTTGGTTGATAAGCGATGGTCCAAGGGATCAGGAACAAGACCCTAGGAGTGGGAGTCTTCTGTGCCTCGTGTGCTCTCGGTGGGAATGTGTCTGTGTGCGTGTGCGTATTTGTCGGGTGGCAGTGGGGAGGGGGTGGGAGTGTAGAGTATATTGATAAATAGAACTAACAGAATTCAGCCAAAAGGGCCCCAGAATCTCACCTCCCTCTGCCCCAGCACTGTGGGTCTGTATAACCAGGCAAAGATGGTTTGCCCTTTTCATAAAGATCAAAAGTGTCTGAATATTCCCCCAAATATATTTAAAACACTTTTACGAAGCAACTGGTGATTGGAGGAGCTTGCACAGATATCTCAATCATTTTGTCAGCTGATCAAAGGATAAAGTCCCTTCTCTCAGCACTCCTCCCCCCACCAGCATTCTCCACATCCTGTTAACGCGCGCGCGCACACACACACACACACGCACGCACGCACGCACACACACAGATCAGACAGGGCTTAAAGCAGAGACTTTGTCTCAACAATACTAACAAAGTACTTTTTAAAATAAAATGCTTCTCTTGGAATGCTGAGAAAGTTCTGTAATGTTTCTTGCATGTTTTGTTATCAAATAATAGTAGATTGCTAAATTAAAAATGATACATGTTTATAGTACCAGATAGTTGTTTATTGATCTGAAAATATATTCGTATTCTACTATCATGTGAGCAAGAACAGGTTACACAAGTATATTTTTAATGTGATAAATATATATAAAATGTGTATATTAATATCTCTACATATGCATAAAATATGAAAGTATATATAGGTGTCAGATATACTTTACGATATTAACTGAGTGGGCTGTAGAGTATTTGCTTTTTTTGCTTATCAGTATTTTCTAGTTTTTTTTCCTACAATGAGCATGAAGCACTTAGAAAATAAGTATTTTTTGTTGTTTTTGAAAAATGTAATGATTGATCAGGGTTCTTGGATGCAGAAGCTTAGGACTTTGAAGGGATGTGACTCCTGTGATAGCCTGAAGTAAGTTTACCCTGAATGCAGAGGATCCAATACACACAAACAAGATAACACCTGACCTTTAATGAGCTGAGGCCACAAATTTATATACACGCATATTTATAGAACACATATAGTAGTAAGTAACATGCTTATAAACTGTAAACTATCGTAGAAGGGATGTTTAAGTATAAACCTCTAGCTTATGCTATGCAAGAAAGTGAAGTATCAGGGCTTTTGTAACTAACCACCAACATGTGTTTTACTCTGTAGTGTTCTCAGTTTCTCCTCCTTGAAAATGAAGACTTGACAGCATTTTATTTAAAGTGAACTTTACAAAACTAACTAAAGCGTTGTCTAAAGTGAGAGAGAGAGAGAGAGAGAGAGAGAGAGAGAGAGAGAGTGTGTGTGTGTGTAGCTGGACAAAGAAGTTGCAACATTTTGAATTACTGAATGTTTAAGAATGCTTGGCTTTCTTGCAAAATTTGGTGTTCCATTTTATTTATAAAACAAATATCCTCACCAATCTTACTGTATATAGTGTTTAGTTATTCTATTACTAGAGTTTTCTTCCATCTTGGGAAATACCAAAACGAAGAGTTCAGTTGTGTCGTGGAGACTTTTGCATGAATAGATAATTATCCAGGGGTTTATTCAAGACAAAACCAAATTTTGCATCAGTGCAGAGCTGAGCAGGCTGTAAACTCGAGGATTTGGAGAATTTTGTCTCACCTGTGACGAAGGTGCTTGGAGTGAGACAGTTATCGTTAATACTATGAAATATTAATGTTCCATGGCTGGCCTAAGATTGGCCATGGACTTGCTGCCCAGGGGACATATTATAGTTCTTGTTGGTATCAGTGCTGCTTCCTGGGTTTAAGTAGACATGCTGGAGGATGCTTTAAGCTTTGTTGGAAAATCAGCACTGAGCCATTGCTACATTTTCAATTTTATTACACTTTTCCGAAGTATGAGAGACATTTATGATCAAAGATTTTTTTCTCATGTATAATTCATATGATGCTGATGGAAAGCACATCGCCATTGTCTGTAGTGGTGGAATATAGTTAAAATTATACATTTAAAATAATACTAGTAATTGTGTTCGTATGTGTTAAAGTCAGAAAGTTAGGACTGTTAGGAAAATATTTTGATTTTTGAAAGGCCTTAGTGGCTTCATCTTTTAGCTACTCTTTAAAACAGACCTCTAGGGTATACTTTATCAAGCTGTCAATATATGCACCTTACTGAAGATGAAATTTGTAGAACATTCATGATCTGTATTTGTGACCTAGGCAGTCCTACCCTTGACACCTTTCAAGCTACTTTTGGAATACTGCTTTGCCTCCTGTGGCTTAGCAAGTCACTTAATTTAAGAAATACATGTTATCCATACCCATGTACAAATTGTGTGTGTACATTAATATTTTCTAATGCCTAGCATTGCATTTTCATTACCTTTATTTATTTGTTTCTGATTGCCCTTTACGTTTCTCTGTCATGTCAATTTAGCTGCATAATTTTGTCCCCAGATTTATCGATCAAATTTTGCAGATCCATTCCTAAGCTTTGAAGAGAAAGACCCACCGAAAATCTTACATAAAGGAATAGGTACATAATGACAATAATCAAACCTCAGTTTTAACACAGACACAAACACATTTTTAAACTAAGTGTACTACAAAAACATTAAATTAATAAGGTGAATAATTACCAGTTGTGCTTCTACCATCCATTTGCCCATGTGAGATTTTATAAAAGTAAGTTACTCATTTATGATACAGGGAAACATAGGAAAGCTGCTCACAATAAACTTGTAAAGATCAAATATGATAAAAGATGTGGTGATACTTAAAAACAAAATTAAAGTTACTATCCATAGAGAAACTTTGAAAGAGGACGCTGCATCAAGAATTCTTAAGTAATGAAGAACTTTCTTCCCGTTGAGAATAATTTTCCTTTGTGTGACCTTGTTTTCTGGCTATTAATTTCCTCTAATTATAATCATTCTGTGTTTTATTCCTTTTTTTTTTCTTGTTTAATTTCACTTTCTTTTTATTTCAACTGATGTGCAGGCATTTGGCCATGTTGTGTTATTTCCACACGGGCTTTAAGCTCATCTCTTAGTAGTTATTACTTGATTCAGTTTAACATAGGTTAGGGCTGGTGGTCTACTGTAGAAAACTTTCTAAATGTAAACCTAAACATCCGATTTGCCCCTAAGAAAATGTAAAGGCCATATTTAAATGCAATTATGATTAATAGTTATTTTATTTTATTTTATTTTATTATTATTATTTTTTAACATCTTTATTGGGGTATAATTACTTTACAATGGTGTGTTAGTTTCTGCCCTATAACAAAGTGAATCAGTTATACATATACATATGTTCCCATATCTCTTCCCTCTTGCGTCTCCCTCCCTCCCAGCCTCCCTATCCCACCCAATAGTTATTTTAGATTGCTTCCTTCCTCAAGCTCACTTTCTTTTTTGTCTTATGGGATTATAGAAACCTCTTTGATAAATAAAAGGATTTGTATGCAGCTTTGGATACCTCATCCCTTAGTGGCATGAAGGATTTGAACTTAGAGCTGATTAAAATCCTAATAAATGAATACACATAAGTATTTACCCATTGAGATAAAAATGGTAATTTTAATAACAAGAGTGCACTTTGTTTCTATGAAATGTTCTCCCTTGAGGAGCTCAATGCCTTTGAAAAAATTATAAAACACACAAATTATCTCATTATTGTGCACATTAATTAATGAATGAAAACTCTTTTCCCTCTCATTTAAAGATACAAATCAAGGTGAAATATGAAAGGCTTTATACCTCTAAATTAGTCTGTTGAAGAACGGTGAGCTCAGCCCAGAAAATTCTTAAAAGTCTTTTGTCTTTATTCCCTTTATGAAGCCAGCATGAGGTTTCTGGTCACCTTTGAAAATGGGAATTTTGACATTTAAATGCAAGAACCTTAAGTCATACTTTTAAAAACTCAAAAGCTAGAGCGAAAACGTAAATAATTCTGTGATTTCACTATTGGAGGCTATATAGAATAAAGATTAAGGTGTGGGGATCTAGAGTCCTACTATGTGGGTTTCCTTCTGGCTGCACCCATGCAGTGTACAGGGTAAGAGTGGGTTAGAGACATGGCCTCTTGCTACCTCAGCCTTCTCACCTCCAAAGGGGGATCACGACACCTTGCTCCTGGGTTTGTTGTGGGGGTTGGAAGAGATAATGTATGTAATATGCCATATTGCTTGGCAGGTAACCCCTACTCAGTAACAGTTGCCTATTTTAATAATACTTTGATAATAATAACTGACAATAACAAATAAATATTCGGATATCTTATCTGTTCTAATTGGGAATTTTGTTTCCCCATTTCAGGAAAAGATGAACCAATTATATGTCAAGCTATCTTTAAAAAAATGCTTGCAAGGCATGGAATCCACTGTAGTATTGAAGTTTTAAATGATCTATAACTAAAATCAGCCAGGATTCTTCTCTTTGGAAAAATGTATTATACATAAAACTTGTCCTTTAATGGTGCTTGTGGAAGGTGTTCTGGTGGAGGGAGGTGAAAGATGGGGAAGACTTGAAATAAAAAAGAGGTAAACAGTTTAGTTCTGTACACAATATTTAAAGGTTTGCTTTCATTATAAAGCAAAAGATCAGAGCAGCACAGTTTAAAATGTCTTGCTACAGAACTTAAATAGATATTGGGAGCACAAATATCTATTTAGCATGTAACAAAATGTTTGGTATCCTAACTATCCAGAGTTAAATATACAACTTTTCAGTGCTTGAAAGATTTTCTTGAACATTTGATTTGTGATTTTAAAAGAAGATTGACTTTCATGGTATGATGAACTATTTCTTTTTTTTTTTTTTTTTTGCGGTACACGGGCCTCTCACCGTCGCGGCCTCTCCCTGCCCCGGAGCACAGGCTCCGGATGAGCAGGCTCAACGGCCATGGCTCACGGGCCCAGTCGCTCCGCGGCATGTGGGATCTTCCCGGACCGGGGCACGAACCCGTGTTCCCTGCATCGGCAGGCGGACTCCCAACCACTGCGCCACCAGCGAAGCCCCTGAACTATTTCTTAACTGTGACACTAAATATGATTTTAAGGCACACTTAATTTTAATAAAATGTGAGCAAAATACATTTTCCCTGCTTTTGCAAAATACTTTTTTTCTTCAATAAATTCAGTATGAGCCTGACTCAAAAAATTGATTTGGAATGTGTGGATGTGTATAATACAAAACAAACAAATGAAGTAAAAAAATAAAATAATGCAGTGAGTTCATTTGGCGAAGGAAAATTTTATAGTTTATATAATGAAAATCTCTTCTGTGTTATTTGATTTGCTGAATAAGATCTTTTGCATTTGACAGAACCATGTTCTTTCAGTGATTACTACTATAAAAAACATAATGCCAGTTAGCGTATGAGTGTGAAAAAGTGGACTTTATTTAAAAAGATTCAACCTAAAAAATTCTTACTAGGAGGAATGAGTATAAATTAGTTTAAATCCCAAAATAAAATTCTTTGTCTAACAGAAAAGTGAAATATTTGTAGTGAATTTGAATATGATACAAATAACATGTTCACTTTCACATCATGAGAATTGCTTCTGGTAGCTATGTCTGCTGTTAGCCGTGTTTAAAGATAATAATGTCTCAGGTAGGTTAGATAATTGAGTAAAACATTCGGTATCACTCATTATTTTAGTCTAGTGTATTGCCTGCTACTCTCTGATATTATTTCTTATTCTTGGCAATAAAATTCATTTACTGTTACTTCAAGGATATTTAGATTCACATAATGTTAATTAATCCGTAATTAATCCCTAGCTCATGCATTATAAGAGACGTTATCACCTTTTTTTTTCTTATTCAAACCTCATAGCAAACTTTTGATGATAGATTTTATCTTCTTTATGAAGGTGAAGTAATTGAAGAGTTTTGGAGAATGATTTTCGAAGCTTACATCTGAATGATTAAATGCACTTGAGGAGGTACCATCATAATCCTGCTCTTACAGCCCAGGACATTATATTTTTTCCTGTACTAAGGTTTTCAGTAGACCAATACTATGAATAGTGAGGCAATTTTACTCCTAGAGGAATTAAAGATAGTAGCATATATTTCTGCTATTAGCTTGACGCTATATTTATTTATTTTATTTCTTTCCCTCTGGAAGCTTGCCACTGTATATAAGTTCATACTGTTGATATAACCATATTAACACTAAACATAGAAATTATTTCCACATATGTGTGCCTGGGCCCAGCATTATCCCTTCTGACCTAGTCTCCTCCCACCTCTCCTTCCATTCATACACACACACACACACACACACACACACACACACACACACACACATTACCCCCTCCCCACCCCCAAACATTCCAGAATGATTAGGAGATTAACATCTGAAAGGTGACATGGTGACTGTATAAGTAGACCTCTTGGGACCACTTCTGTCATGAGTCTCCAAATTGATCCCACAGAGATGAAGTGAGTATTCCCGGATGGTTGAAATTGCATTATGGGGTATTGGCTTGTCTTCAGCTGTCTGACCTTAAGTAGGTTCCAGCAATTCACTGGAACTCCAGATATCCCTGAATTAATGCAAAATATAGTCTAGATTAGCATGATTCTCTCTGAAGCTACTACATAGTGTTGAGAGCAAAATATAGAAAAAAAAGTATTTAGGTTAAAGGTTGAGCTACAGAAACATAGTTTTATCTTTAATAAGTAAACATCTATTAATCTAAACCATTAATAAAGCTTATCGAGGTGTCTGATTCATAATTGGGTTAATAACTACTGAAAAAATCTGAAAAATTATTTTCAGCTTACATTCGAGTTACATCAGTCCTACTATACAACTGGTAGAATTGGAATACTGAGAGCCTGCAAGCAAATTAAAGATGTTTTAAGGAGTGCTTTAGATCCTTAGGTTTGCATACTCTTAGTTCAGCTCTAATCTTTAAATAATTCTATAACAACACTTTAAAGGTGCCTTTTAGGTAAAATTTAAGGAAAAGTACTTTATGTATTTATAGAACAAATTATTACATTAATTGATGAATTAATTAACATATAAAGCAATAGGAAATGAAAGATACATGGTTTGTCAGAATTCTTTGATGCATTGACACTGCCAGGTCAGTAGTACAGTTAGAGTTGCCGCTCAACTTTGAGATTTTAAAGCCCATTTTATGTTACATTTTCTCATAAAAGGCCAATATTTTTCTAAACTCAGTTATAGATTTAAATCCAAAATGTAAAATGGGATTATTAGCTCAGGAATGAAATTTGAATTCTCTTGAAGTTTATAGTAAATTAGGAGATGGAGAAGGTGAAGGAATATAACATATATTGAGAACCTGCTGTTTTAGTGATTCCATTTAATTTAATAACCACAGTAAACTTATGATGTCAGTGATGTTATTATAGTTTTATAGAGAGGAAACAGCCTCATCGACATTAATTAATTTGTCTGAGTAATACAAGAGTTTAGGGGCTTCCCTGGTGGTGCAGTGGTTGAGAGTCCGCCTGCTGATGCAGGGAACACGGGTTCGTGCCCCGGTCCGGGAAGATCCCACATGCCGCGGAGCGACTGGGCCCGTGAGCCATGGCCGCTGAGCCTGCGCGTCCGGGAGCCTGTGCTCCGCAACGGGAGAGCGCGCAAGAGTGAGAGGCCTGTGTACAGTAAAAAAAAAAAAAAAAAAAAGAGTTTACGCATCATAAGCACATAGACAAGTTCAAGTCGACCTTGTGGATAGGCTAAATACTTACAGTAGGTCTTCCTTGCCTTCGACAAAGTCATTTACTAGGCAGGAAAATGCAGTCGGCTTCTAACATAATTTTTAAAAGAGGCAAATAATTTAGACTTACTTCTACCCTGTGGAAAAAGTCTGGCACTGGCTTTAACAATATAGGTTTAAAATGTAAAATAGATAGCTAGTGGGAAGCAGCCGCGTAGCACAGGGAGATCAGCTCAGTGCTTTGTGACCACCTAGAGGGGTGGGATAGGGAGGGTGGGAGGGAGACGCTAGAGGGAGGGGATATGGGGATATATGTATATGTATAGCTGATTCACTTTGTTATAAAGCAGAAACTAACACACCATTGTAAAGCAATTATACTCCAATAAAGATGTTAAAAAAAGTGTAGGTTTTGATATCTTTATAATGGATATTGGGAAATTAATTTTTGTCTTTTTTGTGTAGTGAAAGGCTTTGTAGCTACATAAATGTGCCTTAAAGAGCAAAATTAATTTGCTAGAAGAGATCTATCAGATAACACAATTATTTTTAGCTGCTACTCCTATAATTACTAATGAGGAGAAACTTGGAGGAAACAAGGGAAGTATCCCTATAGCAGTGGGGTTTTTCTGTTTGATTTGTTTTGTGGAAGGGGTGGTGCTTACTGAATATTTTAAAATGATTAGTCCATTGAATCATGACTGAGTGGAGCTAAAATTTTAGTTCCCTTATGGTGTCTTTATATAGGCCTGATGTTTTTTTTACAGCATACTCTAAAATTTATCACATTTGGCCCACATATATAGCTTCATTTGGCTAAGTTACTGGTATTTAGAGGGAATAAGATTTAGGTCTCTACTAGCAGCATGCTCTTTAATGTCTTTTATTTTCCTGACACAATAGTATTTCTAAATTAATATTCTGTTGCTTTTAAAGAAATGAGAGAAAAAGGAGAAAAGAGATGGATTTGACTAAAATACTGTTGTAAAAATAAGCATAGGTTACTAGAGCTTCTGTTGGGTTGCTATTCCCTTTTTATCGGTTTAATGTATTGGCTCCTCATAATATAAGGGGCCTCCTAAGACTATATTACTTAGTAGTATTTTACTTACCTCAAAATGTCCTTATCCTAGTACATCATTCGCCTACTCATTAATTTTTTTTTTCATTCAACAAAGGGTTCTTCCACATGTAGTTTGTGTCAGATATTGTAATGAGTTTTGAGAATAATAAGATGAATAAATTCAGTTGCCATGTTTGTTCTCAAGCAACATCTAGTCTGTCCGCAAAGACAGATCCATCAGAGTCAACTACACGTGTGGTATTAAGCAGTGACAGTTTTCTGTTCAGCAAACATTTAATGAGTGTGTGTCGTGTGGCAGGCACAGTGATAGCAGTGAAGTTACAAACATACCTAAGTCTAGGTTGTGCCTCTTAAGGAGCTCAAGAGACTCTTTGACAAATGGAGGTGTAAGCATTTGTCTTGACCATGGCTGTTAGAATTAGATTCATGGTTCTGGGAAGCACAGAGGAAGGGCTGTTTACCTGTGGGGGGCTAGGAGTAACAAAGGGACTGCTACTACCTGACTCGGGCAATGCTGAATGAGAAACATGCTTGGCAATAACAACAAAAAAGTAAGTTGATTGGACTAGAGAAACTGCACAGTAGAGAGAACTTAATTTGTCTTCTGTCCTTTTGGTAGCCACACAGAATGTTATATTAAAGAATTTGGAATTTTTCTTGAAAATGACATGCGGCTATACAGGGACTTTAAGTGGATCATGTTAGTTTTTAAAAATACTTACTCCAGGAGTGCAGGAGACCTCCTAGAAAGGGTTAAGGCCAGAGGCCAGAAGACTTCTCATTAACAAGAAATTTCACTGTTACGGACCGTGGCCGCTGGCTCTGTGTTGAAAGTTGGCAGTTTATTTGATCAACTGAATTCAAGTTCCTATAATTTTCTGGGCTCTGTGTTGGGATCTGAGACTATGAAGCGGCTGTGACATGGGCCTTCCCCATAGGCATTTTCTGGCAGACAAGTGTAAAAATGATTCATAGTCCCCCTCCCTGAGGTTGTTAGAGTTGATCTTTAGCTGTGTTGGACTTATTGAAGACCTTTCCTCAATTTGCCTTCCACATATTTTTTCAATTAAATTAAGCTTAATAGAGAGTTTCATTGGTTTATACCTAATGGGTGTTTTAAAATTATACATCATATTCCTAGAGACCAGCAGTTTATAAAAGACACGCTATAGAAAAAGTGAAATATGTGTGAAAGTGTCGTGTGCCTATGAACTTTGGACCCTCAGAGGTACCTCATGTTCACTATAGATAAATAATGATAAATAATAAAGGAAATCATTTCAGTGGAATTACTGATCTTCTAGCAGGTTTTGCTGTTATTTATTTTCCTAATCCACAAATACTGAGAGCTCTGTTATGGGACAGACTCCACTATACTTTGATAGTAAGAAAAGTTTGCAAAGATTTTGGATATCACCCTTAGAGTCAGCACTGATGTGTTCACACCTGGCCTCTAGTTATATGTTCATAAACTCCTGATGGTTTTAGCTCGGTGCTGGCCTGTAGCCCATGTTAGTTTCGAAGGCTTAGCATACTTGGGTATTTTCAAGTCCAGTGACCTTGGTCTTTGCAGGTTTCTGTTAGGACCTGATCTGCTTACTCAACATCACTAATCATCAGGGAAATGAAAATTAAAACCACAGTGAGATACCACCTCACACCTGTCAGAATGTCTGTTATTAAAAAGACAAGAAATAACAAGTGCTGGAGAGGATGTGGAGAAAAGGAAACCTCATGCACTGTTGGTGGGAAGGTAAATTGGTGCAGCCACTGTGGGAAATGGTATGAAGGTTCCTCAAAAAGTTAAAAACAGAACTACCATATGATTCAGTAATTGTGCTCCTGGGTATTTATTTGATGAAAACAAAAACGCAAATTAGAAAAGATATATGCACCCCTATGTTCATTTCAGCATTATTCACAATAGCCAAGGTATGGAAGCAACCTAAGTGCCCATTAATAGACAAATGGAAAAAGAAGGTTTGGTATATATATGCAATGGAATCTTTCTCAGCCATAACAAAAGAACAAAATCTTTCCATTTGCAACAGCATAAATGAACCTAGAGGGCATTATGCTAAGTGAAATAAGTCAGACTGATAAGTGAAATACTGTATAATTTCATTTATATGTGGAATCTAAAAAACAAAACAAATGATCAAGCAATAGAAACAGAGTAATAGATACAAAGAACAAACAGGTAGTTGCTAGAGGGGAGGAGGTGGAGGGGAGGAAATAACTAGATAAGGGAGATTAAGAGGTACAGACTTCCAGTTGCAAAATACATGAGTCATGGCTATGATATGTACAGTGTGGGGAATATAGTCAATAACTATGTAATGTCTTTGTATGATGATATAACTAGACTTAATGTGGCAATCATTTTGAAATGTACAGAAATATCAAATTACTATGTTGTATAACAAGAACTAACATAGTGTTGTAGGTCAGTTGTACTTCAAAACAAACAAACAAACTCATAGAAAAAGAGATCAGATTTGTGGTTACCAGAGGCAGATGGAGGAAGGAGAGGGAATTGGATGGAGGCTGGCAAAAGGTAAACACTCCCAGTTATAAGGTAAATAAGTACTAGGGATATAATGTACAACATGATAAATATAATTAACACTGCTGTTAAAGAGTAAATCCTAAGGGTTCTCATCACAAGGAAAATGTACCTTTTCTATTTCTTTAATTTCGTATCTGTATGAAATGATGGATAGTCACTAAACTTAGTGTGGTAATCATTTCATGATGTATTTAAGTCAAGTCATGTTGTACCTTTTAAACTTACACAGCGCTGTATGTCAATTATATCTCAGTAAAACTGGAAGAAAAAAAAGACGTGATCTGCTTCCAACCATTGCTGATGTGACTGATTAATAACTTCAGCATATGTGTGGGAATGACTACTGGTGTGATGTAATTTTTCTGCTCTCCTTTTAGATTGGATTTAAGTAAATTGTGGTGTCAAAATAAGAACTTATTCAAAAGGTTAGCATAAGTCTGCTTGCCAGTGAGGAACACAAGAAAATATAGGTTCTGGGATTTCCCTGATGGCGCAGTGGTTAAGAATCTGCCTGCCGATGCAGGGGATATGGGTTCGAGCCCTGGTCCGGGAAGATCCCACATGCTGCGGAGCAGCTAAGCCCGTGCGCCACAACTGCTGAGCCTGCGTGCTGCAACTACTGAAGCCCACATGCCTAGAGTGCGTGCTCTGCAGCAAGAGAAGCCACCGCAACGAGAAGCCCTCACACTGCAACGAAGAGTAGCCCCGGCTTGCTGCAACTAGAGAAAGCCCGCACGCAGCAATGAAGACCCAATGCAGCCAAAAATAAAATAAAGTAAATTAAAAAAAAAAGAGAGAGGGGCTTCCCTGGTGGCGCGGTGGTTGGGAGTCTGCCTGCCGATGCAGGGGACGCGGGTTCGAGCCCTGGTCTGGGAGCATCCCACATGCTGCGGAGCAACTGGGCCCGTGAGCCACGGCTACTGAGCCTGCGCCTCTGGAGCCTGTGCTCCGCAACGGGAGAGGCCGCGACAGTGAGAGGCCCGCGCACGGCGATGAAGAGTGGCCCCCGTTTGCTGCAACTGGAGAGAGCCCTCGCACAGAAACGAAGACCCAACACAGCCAAGAATGAATGAATGAATGAATGAATGAATGAATAAATAAATAAAACCCTTCTTTGTTTAAAAAGAAAAAAAAAAGAGTCCATCTGCCAATGCAGGGGACAAGAGTTCAATCCCTGGTCTGGGAAGATCCCACATGCCACGGAGCAACTAAGCCCGTGTGCCGCAACTTGAGCATGCTCTCTAGAGCCTGCGAGCCACAACTACTGAAGCCCGTGCGCCTAGAGCCCGTGCTCCGCAACAAGAGAAGCCACCGCATTTGAGAAGCCTGCGCACTACAAGGAAGAGTAGCCCCCACTCACCACAACGAGAGAAAGCCTGTGCACAGCAACGAAGACCCAGAGCAGCCAAAAATAAATCAATAAATTAAAAGAAAAGCAAATATAGGTTCTGTAAAACACATGTTAGATAGTGGTTGAACGCTGGACTTGAAAACGGACAACACTGAATCCTGCTCTTGTCTCCAGTATGAATTTGTTGTATGATTTCAATTTCCTTATCTACAAAAGAAGATAGTACCTACTTTAAAATGTAGGATGGTTGAGAGGATGAAGTCAGATTTTGTAGAAGATAGTGTGTGAAAAAATATTAGTAAATACCTGTGAGTAAAAGTAATAATGTGTAATGCTTACATCATTCTAAGCATGCTTCCTTATTTTTTAAATTGACATCTCCAGTTTCTAAGTAAGCCACCAATTGGACCAGTTACTTTGGCTACGGAAAGTACTTCCATTAGGAGATCAGAATGTTAAAGTGAGGTTAATAATTGTTCACGATTTGGTTGTAAAATTAAAAGTACTTAAATAAGTAGGGTTTAACACAACCTATTCATACCTGATAGTCCCAGTAGAAAAAAATAGCAGAAGATAGAAAAAAAAAAAATCTAAAAAACAAGACAGAAGGATATGTTTGTGTGTATATGTATGACGTTTTGCCAAAAACACATATAACTCTGATATCTGGCATTGAGTATTTACTCCCTGAGCTAGCTTTAGAAGTTCTAGTTATTAGATTTTCTGTTTAGTTCCTGACAATACCCCACATTTTAAAAAAATACAAAGGGGAGGAATTATTTTTAGTATCAATATTTTGAGTTTTATTAGTAGGAAGATACTTGAAAATCTTGTTTTTAGGATTTAGACCACTCTGGTTCTAAGTTTTTACATAATTTGTAAAAGCGTAGGATAATAGTACTCAGCTATTAGAAAAAGACACTTTAAAATATGTTCATAATAAGCACAGTGTTATAGAATTAGTGTGATAATTTTTATTTTTACAGGTGCTAGTATATGATTTAGGTGGACTCATTAAAATAAAGAAAATTTTTATTTATAATTGTATTAAAATATCCAGTTAGAAATGTAAGTAGATTCCACCATTGCTGAGGAAACAGATTTCCTTTCACAAGGTCTAGCTAATTGGATTATTCATTATTTTATTTCCCTCTTCAATAAAAAATTTTAGAATTTAGGATAAAAATCACCTGCAGTAGATGGTAAATTAGTTTTATGGCATGGAACTCTGGCATAAGTGAGGAAATATTGTTAAGAACGTGTGAGTCAAATAGAACTTAAAAATAGTAACATTTTTCTTCTAATTTTGTTATATCGTCAAGTTGGATACTTTTCGAAAAAGCCCAGTATAAGAAACACTACTAAATATAAACAGACAAAGGCTTCTAATCGCTTTATTTGAATTCCTTTTTCTAACTTAAATCAGTGAAGAAAATGGCTTACTCAGAGTCAGTTTTTCTGATATACAATTGGTTAGTGTAGAGATTACATTATGAATGTCACATTTAATTTAAAACTAAAGAGAGAAATAGCATTATCACAGAGAATGTGCTCTTTTGTGAATGTCAAGTGCAACTTGTTGAAGGTCTTTTGAAAAACAAGTAAGACTGTACGTTAGTTATGCATGCCTGGAGCACCTACCAGTTTGGCATACAGATGCCAAGTACACTATTGATCTGCACTGTTTATAATGCAGGTTGGCTCTTGGAATGACACTTGGCTCTATTTGCCATTTGAGAGGAATGAGTCTGTGCTTCGGAATGGATCCAAAGCCCCTGAAAATTTGCTTAGAAATAACATTCTTGCCTAGGAAGTTGGTTTTCACTTTCCATGTTTGTGATTTACCTAGTAACAGCGGAGTTTCTAGAGAGGCCTTTTCTCTCTGTGCTGCATTTTTCTTCTCAAATCTTGATTTTCCTTAAGAAACAGGTGTCTTTTTGTTAGGATGGTGCTACACAACTGAGAATGTTGTCATACGTTGTTAGCCTGCTCATTTCTGTTCCCTTCTTGGCCTTTCACATGGGTTATTGGGAGGGTTAGGAGGGTTCATTCGTGGAAAGTTCTTATACAGTTCCTAGCACATGGTCAGTCATCAGTAGGGCAGGTGGTGAGTATATCTCGATTAGAGAGATGAGGGAAATGAGTCGTGGAAATATCAGCTCGTTAGTACAGAGACATCATTGGGCCTCATGTACAGTGACATTTTAGGAAACATCCAGGACATCCTTGTCTCCTTAACTGTGGCCCATTGGCTTGTCATGACCCCATAGCTCCAAAGCTAAAAGTCCAGCCATCAGGGTAATTAGGTAGTGTTCCTTGGCATCTTAGGCAAAATCTAGTAAAAAATATGGAAAATCCAGACATGATGAAATCATGAGAATGAATATAAAAGATAAAAGTAGAAGAGTCATCAGATCTTTTATCAGTATTCTTATGATTAATCTTTGGTTATTCCAGCTGTTAGTGTCATCACCATCATCAACATCATCATCACCATCACTTCATTTCTCTGGTTTAACAGAATTTAAAGTGATGTGTGAGAATGGAATGAGTTACTGGCAATTAAAAGGATAATTGGATATAGTGAATTCATAATGCTGCCGGTGCACTGAAGGAAGCTTCCCCTCCTCTCAAATGAAAGTGCCTTTGCCTTTGGTGGGTGTGCTGGATAACATGTCCTCAGGCACCAACTAAAGGATTAAAGGATAACTGGTTTAGTTCCACTTTACATTAGGACTGGTTGGACTGTTTCTTTCAGGAGACAGGCATTATAACGTTTTTATCTGCAGAGAGGAGTTGATTTTTGCTAATTACACCACAGAGAATATTTGAGCAAAATGTTTAGTTGCTTTATATAGCTTACCAGTCCACCTGTTTTGTAAGTAATTGTAATTAAAAGGAAGAGGAACAGAATTAAAGTGTACTGTTGTTAGACGTCACTTTCATCTTTTAGTTTGATAGTTTAGCCTGGTGAACGTGTTTTGGTAATTTTACTCATTCTCAAGTTTCACCTCTGGTCACTGGGTTAGACATTGGACAGAGGTTAATATTTGTCACGTGATATGTTGCAGCACTTGAATAGTAACAGCTTTATTGGTAATTCTCATAAGCCATCATATTTAACACTGATTCTGTGTGAAAGTCTATTATGAGCCCAGAGGCACAAGGATATGCCTGTTTTGGAGAGAAAAGTAGGAAAAAGTTTCTCTCTTCAAATATATAACATGTATGGGACAAACCAAGGTAATTCATATTCATTTTTACTTTCAAAAATCAGACTTTTACGTTAGTAAACGTTTCCTTATGTTAACTACTTAATTTTTATTTATTGTTTGACTCCATTTTCAGTTTTCCCTGCTAACTGGCTTGTCTAAAAAATTCAAAGAAGATAATTATGGCCCCCTTGTGGTGAAATAACGTAAATTCTCAAGATTGAAGAATAACTGTTTTTTTCTAAAAAAATTAATTCTTGAAAATTCAAAAACTATAGCTTCAAAACTCATAAAATAGTTTGATGAATAATAAAGACATAAGTTCACTGAACATATATTTAATTAACATGTGGCCAAATACCTAATGTTTTACATGAAGAGATAAATGTTCATGCTTATGTGAATAAAATATTTGAATAATTATATTCCTTACCCTACCTTCTGTGATATTTTAGTTCAGATATATTAATAAGGTAGTTTAAAAAAGTATGTCTCATATGATGATGAATCTGTTAACTATATATTATTTAACACTTCAAACGTAGTAAAATAGTAGGATGTGAAACAGCCTATGTATATGCTTTTGGTAATTAAATCTTAACATTTTAATTAAAAGAATTATCTAGTTTCTCATATAATCCTACTTAGTTTTGATTAGGAGAGGCATCTTGCACCATTTCAGAGAAAATAAACATTAAGGAAAGTAAATTTTTGAAGTTTTTTCTCCTATGTTCAGTTTTATGTTTTGCATAAGGGTTCAAGAGGTTGATATCAGGAGACATCTTAATATATTCATCATATATCTTAATATATCCATCATATATCTTAATATACCATCTTAATATATGCATTATATGTCTTAATGCATATTTCAATTAATAATTTATTATAAATGGAACAAGCAGTTTTTCTTTTCACAGTGTAGTAAGACTTTAAATTATTTATACTGAAAAAAATATTGACCTGGAGAGTTTGTGTCTTACCTTTTGGAAATGACTATATATACATAGAAAAAATAATCTAGATTTGGGCCAATTGCTCTCTAAAATAGAACGTGAAAAGTTATGTAAGCTTGTTTTATATATAAATCTTTCTACTTAAAATATGAAAACAGATGGTGGTGAACTAAGCAGGAATAAATCATGTTATGCAAATATTACTACTATCTGTGAGTTGTTTTAGTGAAACATAATCTTTTCGGTTTTGATGTGGTTGTAAGAGTGGAAAGGAAAAATAGAACCTGCAATGTATCGTATGTGCCAATGACAGACGTTCAAAGGCTGTCCCGATGCGTGCCAATTTGATATTACTATTTTCATCAGGTCTGCTTTACTTGATCTCATGGGATAAACTTCCATTTTCAGTGAAAAAATGGAAGAGCTAGCAGAAATTAAATGAGTACTTCAGTAAAGGTCACAAAGAATTTATCAGAGCTTTGCTAGATTAAAAAGTATCTGTGAAAAAAAAAAGTATCTGTGAAGGTAAAAGTAATCTCTGGTTTTAGAAGTTAGAACACGAGGGAGATTTCTTAGATGCTGGTAATTCTGTTTTGATGTGAATGCATTATACGAGTACTTCCTTGTTGAAATCATTATGCTTTATACACTTTTCTGTATGGATACTAGCTTTCAACAATAAACTAACTTAAAAAGTGAAAAAAATATTTGTGAACACCTGAAGAAAATTATAGAAATGTTCTAAGATGCTTTAGAATTAATTCTTTCATCTAAAATAAATTTTATGAAGTGTTTCTTTTCTATAATTAGCTCAAAGTCAGGAAAGAAAAAGTTGTCTTCTCAATGACCAGTTAATTGCTTCCATGTTGTAAGAAATTATCTACCCAGTTTTAAATGTTTCAGCATTTCTGCCTGAAAGCAATCCTGAAGCATCTATATTAGTTTATTAGTTTTTTTTTCTTATATATTTCAGATGTTATAGTAGAAACAACATGGACTGTACTTTACCCTGAATTTTGTGAAAATGAGAGCAATTACTATAGGCTTTGCAGTCTTAGATAACACATGAGAAAGTCTATAGCTCTATAGCATAAGGTTTGGTACATGATTTGTTTTCAATAAAAGTTTGTATATTCTTTTTCTCCCATGGAGATCTTACCTCAGTCTACAGTTGGAAATGGATGGATTTTCTGACTTGCTGGCAACACAAAGAAGGGAACATTTGTTACTTTGAAATATGCAGCATTTTATGAAAGCATTAGCCAGATGAAAAATCTTTATGTTATGGATGACACTTATCAATGTGATGTGATTATGGGCCAAATGAGGGTGGTATTCTAATTTGAGGTGCTAGTTAGTTTTAAATTTTAATATTGTGACTATTTAAATTTGTAATACTGGCAAAATTATTTTGGAAACAATAAGTGCATGCATTCTCTTTGGCCTCATACTTCCGTTGCTGGGTATATATCGTCAGAAAATAATTTATAGAGTAGGAAAGCTACAAAGCCACAAACATAGAATACTAAACAATTGTCTATACATAATAATAGGATATTTAGAATTTTAATTTATCCAGTGGGTAGAGTATTTTATAATTTAAAAACAAATATTATGAAGCATTTGTTTCAATATAGACAGTGTGTCATGGGATCAAGTAAAATTTTGAAAGTGTATACATACCATGATTACCATTATTTATTAGAATACCATTATTTATTATTGTACAATTGAACAAAGAGTACAAGAATTAGGAAAAAATGCAAACATCTGTTGGATTAAAGTGGTGGAATTTGGGGGGATAATGTTCCTTTAATGTTGTTATTTTTGTTCTTTCCACTTGGACAGGGTGAGGTGGAGGGCGAGAGTACATAATAAACTTCAAAGCAGTTTCTTTTTAATTAGACCAATGACATTTTCCCTGGCATACTGATACCTGTTTACCTTACAATGTGATTTTTTTTTTTTTTTGGTGACATTATATTACAGTTTTACAAAATTGAGGTGCTTTGCTACAGGGCTCTGTCTGTTTGGTTCTCCCCAAAACATATCACTGAAATTTGACCTAACCGTCTCTTAGAAAATGTAAAAGGTAAATGTCAGTTATTTAATAAGCACAGTTAATGTGGCAACAAATATGAATCGAACCTTCTAGGTTTGGTGGCTTACTTGCATTTCTGATTTCCCCTTCTTGTGCCCAATTCTAGCTACATTGACATTGAGTGGAATCTGTCTCCATCCGGGCTTAGGGTTGGAGGGTTCTTACACGAATGCATAGGTGAGCAGTCTGTGTAAGCAGAGTGGGTAAAATGTAAACATTTACTTTTTTTCCTCTTCTGGTTCAAGTCCTTTCCAGCCTCCCACAGAGGGGCATGACCTGTCTGCAGGGTCTTGGCACTGTGCTCTAGGGCCTGAAGCACAAACAACAAAAGGCCGGCTGGGGAGGCAGATTTAATTAATTTTATCAAGTGCCCTACCACCTCATTAAAAGAACATTTCAAGGGGAACATTTGCTGATGTGGCTTTTTGAGGATTCATTTATTCCACAAGCGTTTAGCCAGAGCCTTCTATGTACCGGAGGTACAGATGTAGGAATATAAAGATGAATTTGACCTGGTCCCTACCTCAAGTAGCTTATATAAGGGAAAAGTTTGTCCTGCTTAATTTTAAGCCTCCCCAAAATGCAAATAGCTTCTTCTCTTTTTATACTACATAGAAAGAAAGCCAAGGATGCTTTTTAATATACTGGTATTCTCGGATATATATTTCCAGTAGATGTAAATTACATTTCACAAAAGCTAGTCTGTATATTTCTAGAAGTAAAACTGGCATAATGTCTCTCTTCCTTCCTTCCTTCCTTCCTTTCCTTCCTTTCCTTCCTTCCTTCCTTCCTTCTTTCCTTTTCTTGTAAGAAAATTTGAAAGCAATCTTTTCAAGTAACATTAGCATGATAGAGAATACAAGATTGGGGTTGTAACTATTTGGACACTAAATTTCTTCCTTTAGTTTTTTTTTTTTTTTTTTTTTTCTTCCTTTAGTTTTAATTGAGAGCCAGTACATGGTTTCTATGATTTCTTTCTTAAAGACAAATTTTTGTATCTGTCAAAGTGAAACATATGTATACACTATGATCCTGCAGTTCCACTCTTAGATACATTCCTAGTAGAAATATCTAAGCTGCCAAAAGACATGCACTAGAATGTTCATAGCAGCACTATTTTTTATAAATTTTATTGAAGTATAGTTGATTTACAATGCTGTGTTTAATTTCTGCTGTCTAGCAAACCGACTCAGTTATACATATATATATATTCTTATTCATATTCTTTTCCATTATGGTTTATCACAGGATATTGAATTCCCTGTGCTCTACAGTAGGACCTCGTTGTTCATCCATCCTATGTATAATAGTTTGTATTTGCTAATCCCAAACTCCCAATCCTTCCCTTCCCCTCCCCACTCCCCTCCCCCTTGGTAACCACAAGTCTGTTCTGTGTATCTGTGAATCTGTTTTTCTTTTGTAGTAGGTTAATTTGTGTCCTATTTTAGATTCCACCTATAAGTGATATCATATGGTATTTGTCTTTCTCTTTCTGACTTACTTCACCAAGTATGATAATCTCTAGGTCCATCCATGTTGCTGCAAATGGCATTATTTCATTCTTTTTAATGGCTGAGTAGTATTCCATTGTATATATGCACCACATCTTCTTTATCCATTCAACTGTTGGGGGACATTTAGGTTGTTTCCATGTCTTGGCTACTGTAAATAGTGGAAGCACTATTTTTAATAGCACTAAACTAGAAGCAACCCAAATGTCCATCAATAGTAAAATGGAAACATAGATTGTGGTACATTTATCACATGGGACTATCACATGGTAGTGAAAACAGGCAACCATAAGGACAAAACTGTAACATAGCATTGAGTGAAGGAAGCTAGACACCACAGGTGGATACTACTCTCTGATTCCGTATCAATAAAATATAAAAGAGGCCAAACTACACTGTGGGATTAGCAGTTAGCATTGAGGTCACCCTTTTGGGGGAGACGGTAGTGCCTGGAAGGGAGCACAGAGAGGGTCTTTGGGAGCTGCTCGTTACATGGAGTTTTTTCACCTGGGTGCTGAGTACACAGATGTGTTTAGTTTTTGAAAATTCACCGAGTTTTATACTTATGAGATATGACCTTTTCTGCGTATATGTTATACTTCCACGCAAAGTTTCAAAATTAACAGTTAAAGTAAGTGAATATATGGGAAAATGTAACAGGAAATGGAGCTGTGCTCCAAACATTCATGTTCCTCATCCACTGAACTCCGGAAGTAAATGAAGACCTCACCTATTAGAAAAGACAGAGGCTGTCTATTCAGAGCTTTCTATAGCAGCCACCATCACTTGCATTTGGCGGAGACTCGGGTAAGGAGGGGAGTGGGACAGCATTACGGTAAAAAAAAGAGAAAAGGAAAGCTTCCGGTATGCTGTGATTGGAGGATGTTGGCAGAGGAAGCTGAGGTGGGCTGGTGAGAAGTGGGCCATCTTATGTGATTGGTTTGGGGAGCATAGATGGCTTTCTCTGTTTGATCCTGAGTTGGAAGCCAGGGCAAGAATATAAAGACTTGGTGGTCTTTAACCAAGTTCTGATAGTACTGGGCAAGTTGCTGCAGAGTTGTGGTATGGTTTCCCAAGTTGGTTGCTTCAGAAGTTGTGGGTCACAGTTCTGTTGTCACTTGTGGTCCGAGGGGTCTGTTTGAATATTCAGTCTCATCATAGAAGGAGTCATGTAGAAGTTGAATCATTAGACAGGGTACAAGGAAAGTGATGTGTTCTGCTGGAGCCTCACATTTGGTGCAGTTTGGATCTAAGGCTTGGTCTCTTGTATTTGGGGGGCTAGACCTGTAATTTATCAGTTTCCCTCAAAGTAATTGGACTGTGAGAAAGTACCTACTAAGTCCATACACACTGAACTAATCTAAGAGATTTATAATGGAAAGATCATTTACATATGTAAAGCAGTAGGCATATCTTATTCAACAATTGGACATTCTCTTTTCTGATGAGTTTGTTCAGAAATAGCCATTAAATGCTGCAAAAAAAAAAAAAAAAAAAAAAGCAGCAGCAGCCAGGATTCTCTGTGACCATATATTTGGAGTAGTGGTTTTCAATCTGTCTGAACATTAGAATCACCTAGGGAGCGTTTAGAACTGCCATGGTCCTGGTCGTACCAGCAAACATAGAGATGCCAGTGCAATTGATAGGGTGTGGGACCCAGGCGTTGTTTTTTTTTTCGTTTGTTTGTTTTTTTAAGATCCCCTTGTGTTTTTAGTGTGTGGCTAGTATTGAGATCCACTGGTTTAGAGCAAAGGTTGTAAAATTAATAACAATACAATAATAATAATAACAAATAAAAAGTTTGATGGCATGCTGAGTCCCGATATTCTATCCAGTATTTTACCTACACTCTTTAATTAAATTATCACCAGCATCCTTTGAGGTAGTTGTTGTTATCTGCTTTTTAAAGATGAGGAATCTAAAGCTCATAGTAATTAAATAGGTTGTCTATAGCAATTAAGTAATTTATCTAAAGTCACACAACTATAGGTACATGAGTCCTTATTTACAGAGACAAAATCTGACTTAAATTAAATAATGCCTTTAAAATCTGACTTAAATATTTTCCCACACAGTATGAATATTCAGACATTTCACTGTGTTTAATACTGGGTTCTGGGAATATTAATATAATATATAGAATATTCATCTGTATATACTCATCTATAACGTTCCCTTCTAAAGTTTAAAAAAGGAGTAAATTCCAAACTCTGGCCTCAAATTTTTAGATAAAGGATTATGAAGGAGGAATAAGAACAGAAGCAGGTCTAATCAAATCTAGAGGAATCCCTCTTAACCACTAGGCTATACTGCTATCATGTGATGTTTTTATTAAGCCATGTTAATCTAATAAATTTTCTTCTTCATTCTAGGAACATGTTTATCCAGAGAACCCAAACCAGTCACTATGATTGATAGGCCTATAATTTCTGGTTTAGAAGAGATCTTAATAGCTTGTTAAACCAATCCCCAATCAGATACTTGATGCTATTCTGTCTTCTCAGGACTCAAAACCTATGCTAGAGCCTTTCCCAGAATCAATACCAAACACTCAGCTTTGTCGTTTATACAATTTATTTTCTTTTCCTTTCGTAAGATCAGTTGCACTTGTGTATCTCGGCTTTTAAAGCCCTTTTCCTGTTCTCTGTGAGCCACTTAAGACCATGATAGTAGTTTTGGCTGACTAATTTTTAACTTCTCCCAGACTTTCAGGCTGAAGGTCCTGAGCTTATTTAGAATAACTAACTTTGCTCTCACAAAGTGGAGGAATGGATAATGTTTTATTATTTTTTCAACTCTTTATATCCTAGAGACTATATTTACCTCTATGGCAACACCTTTTTTATTAATTTTATTAACCTATAGCCAAGATTTTTTAGAAAGGTATTTTTAATTATTAACATGAAATTCCGAGAGCAAAAAATAACAAGGTAGTGTAAATTTGTTCACTGTCCTTGTGCAAATAAGAATTGTAATCTTTTATGTATTTTATATAATGCAAGGGGAGGACCTCATAAGACAGTTTTTATATTACAAGTTAAACTGAGCACTCTGTCTGGTTCAACTGATTCTTTAATTAGAAGGACTGTTGAAAATATCCAGTACATAATAAAGTAGATAAAAACATACAATTTGAGGTTTAATTGAGAGGTGCAAAACAACAGCCGGCTAAGAGACTTTCTAGGTCTAATATTATTGGATTAAGCCTCTGAATCCCATATTTCTTCTTCCTTTAAGATATTAATTGCTTTGTTTCTCGGGATCTGTTCTGATTTCTAATATGATGGATGATTGAATGGGCCCCTTCCTCGTCTGTACTCAGGAAGCCTGCTCCATTGGTCCTGTAGCTCAATTGCTTTTTAATCGATCACTCTGAAGAGCTGATACGCTAGCAGAATGACAAAAAGTCTCAGAACCTGCACACCTGTCTGAGAAGTTAAATCACTTCTTCCATTTCTCCAAAAAGAATGGGTAATAGGAGAAGCCTTAGTCCCAGAAAGGAGGTCTAGGTAATATATAATAATCCCTTACCTCATCTAAAATGCACTTCAGTCTCTTTCCTTTCAATCTCCTGTGAGGGCAAATGAGAAAATATGTATGAAATGCCCAGCAGAGTGTGAGTCAGCCCCAATGAATGGTGGCTGTAGAGCAGCGGAGGTGGCTGTGGTCATGTTGGTGACAGCATTTTGAGCTATTCGTACTTCTTCAATCAACGAGAATCAATGAGTCTTTAGTGTAAGAAAGTCATAAGTGGACCATAAATGAACTATTATTTACGTGTGTTTTGCAAAAGATGTCTAAGAAGAACTGACTACCTAGTAAGCCAACTAAACAACTACCTAGGACACAATTTTTAAAATATAATTTTATATTTGGTATTAAAACAACATTAAAGTAGAATAATGTTGGGTTTTCTAACGTGTACTTTACATTTGGGAGTTGGTTTTATTTTGAATGATGAATAAGCTATTATCTTTATCGCATTTAGTTTCTCTACAGACGTTAGTCCTACTCCAAGTCTACATTTGCATCGAGAGCCATGATAAATATGCATGGGTGCTCGATTAAATGGGTCATTGCTAGCCATTTTAGAAATATCCTTATGTTGAAAGAAAATAAGAATCAGAAGGAACACCTCTGTCTACTCAACACATTAATAAACCAGCAGTTTAAAAACTGTCCTCTGGTAGAGGATGGGTCGACATTCCTTTATGTAGGTCGGTTGTATCCCCAAAGGAAAAGCTTGGTTGCATGTCTTATAATACTTCTTTTCAGTGTATTTGTATATGTATGTGTGTGTGCACAAATAAAGTATACAAATATCAAATAGCACCTATTTTTTCATGATCATAGTGAGTAGGCTTTTTTCTTAAACTCTGTTAGGTCCTGGATTCCCTTGGAAAATTGGTATAAGATATGGAGCTTTTCCCAGAAAAATTGTTATATAAGTGCCTACACAAAATTTTGCGGACAGTTTCTAGAGATTGATGAGTCCAGTTCTGGTAAGCGGTTCATGAATCTCAAAGTCAGCACCATTCTTCAGTGAACTTTGAGTTGGGAGGAAAATCCAAGCGATTAAATTAATTTTCTAGTGAATTTGTAGAAGTACAGAGTAGATAAGCCACTCAACTACCTTTTTTTAGGGGGAATAAAAAAGCCTAGTTCTTAATTCTTATATTAGCAATTTCTTCCCTTATTTCCTGGCTGTATCCATAGTGATTTAACTCTGTAATCAGCAGAGCCTGTAGAATGTGTTCTACATTGCATAACTACTTCTGATCATAATTCTTACTGCTCCTTGCATTATTTCTGTCAATTTATTTTCCACATTTGGCCACTTTTCTCAGCAAAATAACAAGGTCACAGACAAAATTTAATGTATAAATGTGAAAACAGAAAAAGCTAAGAGAGAACAATTTTTGTATAATTCTACGTACTAACTTCTTGTCATGAATATCAACCAGTGAATGTATTTTTACATTAGACAGTCTTATCAAGCATGAATTTTGTCTCATTGGTGATCTAAGTTTGTTTTCCAGCAGTGAGACATTCCAGCTTAGTTTTGAATTTTACATCCAAATGGGAGCAGAGATTTCATCTGTCATTACACATTTTAGCTTTGCTGAGGAGAAGATCCAGGTGCCATGTGGAGAGAAATGTGGCCTGGGGATGAGTAAACAGCCACTACATGATTGATGAACAGGAGCAGTTCACACAATTTCTGTTGAGACAGGGAGCTACGTCTCCTCAGACCTTTATGAACTATCAGCTGTGGGCTGACTGAGAAGTAGGTCCTGTCTTATTTCCTATCCTTCCCAACATGACAGGAAAAAATGCTCCTTGAATCGAAACAAATCATTTGACCCGTAGGTAACAGTAGATCAAAATGATTTTATGAACCCTACAAGGAAATGAATGTTGTGAGGACACCAGAATATTTCTGTTGTGAAGGTCTTCTTGGAAATTAGTGTGTTGATTCAGATAGACTCTGAAACGGGAATATCTGAGTTAAAAACCAGATGCGGTCATTCGCTGTGTGGCCTTGGGCTAGTTGTATAACTTGCTAAACCCCAGTTTTTTTCATCTGTCAAACAGGGGCAGTGATTATCCCCACAGTATCAGTTTTGTGTGAGGACTGAATTAGTTAATGCCTGATGTATAGTAAATAAGCTTTCAATGAATACTAGCTATTCTTATTTTTAAATTTAAGGTCATGAAAAATGTTCCTCCATAATTTTATAAATCTGCATGCACTTAGGATTAAAAAAATTATTAGCAATAATTATTTATTCATTCAGCGCAGATGTTTGAGTGGCCCCCACGTAGCAGACACTGCTCTAGATCCTAGGCAAATAGCAGTGGATGAAACAGTGACAGGAGTGGGGCTGAGGGAGGTTGCTAGGGTAGGATGATGATATGGAATATTCGAGTAGACCATTGAAGTAAAGTAAGGGAAGTGAAGGGAAGAGCATTCCAGGCAATGGATCTTTGGATGCAGTAAGGCTCCAAGGCCAGAGTGTGCCTGGCCTGTTCCAGGAACCGGAAGGAGGCCAGAGAGGTAGTGGTAGGAATGTCACCACGGGAGATGAGGTGGAAGGTGATGGTGGAAGCAGAGGGCGCGTCACGTCAGACCTTCCATAACAGGCAGAAGAAAGGGAAGCCACTGGATGATTTTGAGCAAGAGAGTGACATATCTGATTTATATTGTAAGAAGGATCACTGCAGCTATGTGTGGACAATGGGGGATCTTCATGGAATCAGGAAGATCACTTAGGAGCAATTGAAGTGGTTTAAGACAGAAATGATGGTGTTTGGGACCAGCCTGGTAGTGGTTAAGGTTTAAAAAAAAAAAGACCTGATAATCATAAGTTAAATACCTACCATGCACGAGATGCTTTCTATATATATTGTCTAATCCACACAACAGCCCTAAAAGGGAAATCTCGGGTTTCCCTGGTGGCACAGTGGTTGAGAGTCCGCCTGCCGATGTGGGGGACACAGGTTTGTGCCGCGGTCCGGGAAGATCCCACATGCTGTGGAGCGGCTGGGCCCGTGAGCCATGGCCAATGAGCCTGCGCGTCCGGAGCCTGTGCTCCGCAGCGGGAGGGGCCACAACAGTGAGAGGCCCGCGTACCGCTAAAAAAAAAAGGGAAATCTCATTACTATTCAGAGGGTATGATTTGCCCACAAGGTCATACAACTGAAGTGCAAGTGTGGCGTGATGCTCACAGTGTTCCCTTATTTCTACATCCAGACGTAAAAGAGAAAAGAAAAATGACAAGTACTGCACATTGATCACGTTGCCCAGCTAAGTAAACTTTTCTTTTCACATATACTGTGTTTAGTTTACTTTTCATATAGACTATGGATAGTTTCAATCCTAGTGGACACCTGGTAGGAAAAGGTTGTAAGGTTGGCAGATTGAAGAGAATGGAAGAAGTTGTATAGCTTCAGGTTTTGGAGTTTTTAATGTTTCGAGATCTAGTACATTAAAAGTAAAAAACTTATTTTTGGAACAAGCTGAACGGCAGTTTAGCATTTTAGGATAAAACACTAGAAGCAGAATACAAAAATAAACACTAGGAACAATAAAAAATCCTGAAAAAACATTTAACTTTTAATAGGATATTTATGTATTCAGTTAATCATTGCAATTGTTTAGTGCCTAGTCTGTGGCAGGTACTGTATTAGAAACTTGGGCTTAAAAAAAAATGAGTAAAACATGATATCTGTCCTCAAAAGCTTAGCTGTATAATAAATGGTAATAGCTTGTATTAAAGGAAAAGATAAAGTGTTCTGGTAGAAAGTAGAAAGCAGTAAGTAGATGTGTGTCTTGAGGATGGCAGGGAAGTCTTCAGAGGGGAGAAAGTATTTGTGATAGATCGTCTCTTCTGTTACCACTGGACACAATGGAAAAGTTCACTTGATTCATGGAATAAAAATCTTCATTCTTCAGTATAGAAAACCATATAACTGTAGCCACAGGTACCTATGACTGCAGTTACAGTATATATGTAGCATATCTGTAGTCTAGAATAGCTTTCTCTGGCCACCCAGATCTCAACTGACCATGAAAGATAAGCTTCTGGTAATGACTCTCAGAAGTTGTTGTTTTCAACTTGAATTGAATCTTTGGGCTACTTCTTTCCATTCTGGGACCAAAACTATTTTTTCTATCTTCCTTTATTAATTTTGCTCATATTATAATGATATTCTACTAGCATCTAAAGAAATGGGTTCTGATTTTGAGGAGGGGCTGGCATTCCTCATATACTGGTAAAAACCTTTGGTATTATAGACAGATTAAAAGGAAACTTATTTAAAAAATTTTTTTTTTACTTTTGGCTGCGTTGGGTCTTCGTGGCTGTACGCGGGCTTTCTCGTTGCGGCGAATGGGGGCTACTCTTTGTTGTGGTGCACAGGCTTCTCATTGCAGTGGCTTATCGTTGCGGAGCACGGGTTCTAGGTGTGCAGGCTTCAGTAGTTGCAGCACGCGGGTGTTAGAGCACACGGGCTTCAGTAGTTGTGGCACGCAGGCCCGGTACTTGTGGCTCGTGGGTCTAGAGCGCAGGCTCAGTACTTGTGGCGCATGGGCTTAGTTGCTCCACGGCATGTGGGACCTTCCCGGACCAGGGATCGACCCTGTGTCTGCTGCATTGGCAGGCGGATTCTTAACCACTGCACCGCCAGGGAAGTCCCTAAAGGGAAACTCTTATTTTTATTATAGCTGGCAGGCCTTTCATTACCCAAAACTGCTCAGCTTTTTCGAGTGCAAGAGTTTTTCTTTGTATCAAAATCATGGTATTTACTTTAAAAGCACCATTATAGAAAGTATCTTATAACTTGTCTGGGAGCCATTTTGATGTGCATTTGTAAGTACTCTAATATTCTTCTAACAGTGAGCTGATTTCACAATTAGTTGGAATTCTAAGGCCATGTCATAGCTCTGATAGGAATTTCAAGAATCTGTTGTAGAAAAAGTGTTATGAGTGAGGCTTACATGTAATGTGCAAACCCGAAGTGTAATATTTATTTGGTATGTGTATAATGCAAAAGTGTTTTAGAAGTTATCTATATTAAAACACTCAAAATCATTGGTTCTCAAGGTGTGGTCTAGGCTCAGCTGGGAATCTCTAGAACCCTTTGAGAGGGTCTGCAAGTTACAAATTATGCATGGGTAAAAAATATACTTCACGTGCAAGACATACCAATAATTAAGTTTTAATGTAACACAGAAGGAAATGTTCATTGATAGGGTTTCTGATTTTATATTGCACTGACCTTTAAGAAACTTCAAGAAATGTCTACTTGTTGAGTTGTGATGTAGTATCACAAAAGTTTATCGACAGTTCTCTATAAAGGACACTAAAATATTCCTTTGTTTCATACTACGTATCTTTGCCACCCTTCTCATTGTTTTAAAAAAATTTATTTTTCATTAAAATATGTCATTTAATCATGTAATGGGAGGGTTATTACTTTTACTAAAATAATCAATAGAAAATAATTTAAAGATTCTCAGTTTAGTTGCTAATACAGTAAATGCTAATAGATATAACCACCCCACACAAAACCTTTTTGGAGTCCTCAATAATTTTTAAGAGTATAAACACATCATGAGACTGAATATTGATTGCGACTTCCAGCTTTCCAGACTTAATAGTGTGTTGTTTAAGCCGCCCAGTGCACGGTAATTTGTTATAGCAACCCAAAATGAGACGCTTATACGAGCTTTTTATTAATGGCTGTGACTTCTGCCATTCTCAGAAGCCATGCTTACTATTTTTAAAGAACAAACCAATGAACAAATCTACAGTAATCTTTATATCATTAAAAGGGGAAATTGTCATCATTTCATAAAGATTCTACCTATGAAAATCCATTGGTGACATTGTAGACTTTGTTTCTGTCTAAAATATTTTCTATGGATATTCTACTCTTGGTAGGTACCTTTTATATATTATATATATATATATTTTTTGCGGTACGCGGGCCTCACTGCTGTGGCCTCTCCCGTTGCGGAGCACAGGCTCTGGACGTGCAGGCCCAGCGGCCATGGCTCATGGGCCCAGCCACTCCGCGGCATGTGGGATCTTCCTGGACCGGGGCACGAACCCATGTCCCCTGCATTGGCAGGTGGACTCTCAACCACTGCGCCACCAGGGAAGCGCTTGGTAGGTACCTTTTATATTGATATTTCAATGTCCTCATCAGAATAAGATAAAATTAATTACAAGGCATAGATGAGAACGTTGCTCAGGTATTTTTGTAACTAAAATGTAGCTGGAATTTTAGGATCAAGTTTGTACTTTTTATTTAAGCATGACTAGATCTAAAGTTACTTTGTGACCTTTTCTAACAGTTTTCTTGTTTATAAAAATTTACAGTAGGGGAACTATGACAATAGATTTTTTTTTATTCAAAAAAGATGACTGTCCTTTGAAGATATTCCTACTATATTAAAATATAAGGTCACCTAAACTTTTGGCTATAATTCTTTGTTTAAAAATAGATACAACAGATAAGTAGTCTTTTAATTGTTATACAGTAAATTTCACATATAAACAGCAAAAATAGTGAATAGTTCAAACCTTATGATTTTCTGTTACTATTGGAAACAAAATTGTAGCGGTAGAAAGAATCATGATGCCTTTATTTAAGTGACACAGAAATTGAAAAAAATAATGATATGTAAAATCAATTATGTCACTTTCCAAGTTTTAAAAAAAGCTATATAAAGTAATTTTTATGAAGTATGCAGTATTATGACTGTCAATAATATAACTATCAAATTCTTACTAAATCACAGATGTTTCACGTATACTATTTTATCCATATGATCATAGGCTGTATAGGTCTCTCTCTCATAAGACTCTGTTATCCCAAAACACTTTGTATTTTATTAGATAAATAATTCACACAGTTGTAAGTTCCTTAGGCCATACCATTGTCATTTTACAAGTGAATAAATTTTAAAAACATCTTTTTGATAAATATTTTCAATTTACAATTAATTTTAACATCACAGAAGGGAAATGAAGCAGTCCTGAAGTGGAGGATCTCATTAAGACCATTTAGGCAAAATTTGGCTACCCTGGCTCCTTTCTCACAATTATAGGCTAGTTTCTTTATTCTGATAATTTTAAAATGTTAAAAAAAAAACAATCCAAAATGTCTAACTGTTCAAAATTTTAATTGGCTCATGTCATAACATAAACCACTTGGACTGCTTGAGATTTCTTGAGAAAAATGTATCACATTCTAGCAAAAGGCAGACATGTGTTGTGTCTATTTCTCAGCTGCTATAGAGAAAATGAAACTTTGCATCAATATCAGAAATTGGACCACTCTTCTCTGATCTGTTCTTTTTTCCTGGTGATTAATAACTTCGTAGCTAAGAAAAAATCTATGAATTTATGATGCAGAAAAAACCTACACTTATTTTACAGTAGGGTGTCATTGGAAATATTATCAAGTAGAAAACAATTTGGAATAAAGACTTGCAGATAACTTTGCTGTTTCCTGGAGAAGCAGCATATTGCAGGCTTAATAATTCTAGGTCTAGAGGAAAAGTTTCTCTATTTTAGGATCAGTATTTACTAGTTGTCTGAACTTCAGAAAGTCAGTGAGCCTCCTTAAGCATCAGTTTTCTTATCAAGTGGGAATAAAAATAGTACCTATCTGTAAGGGTTTATCTGAGAATTGAATAATAGTGTTGGTGAAGCTGTAGCTTAATATCTCCCACATTAAAAAGAAAATCTTAATGTGTGTTATCTCCATTGATGTTGATGATGATATCAAGAATGATGAAGAAAGAACTGGAAAATATTTCAAAATGAAAGATTAGTGATATTTTTGCCCCTGAAACTATTCTGCATTTTAATAACCTTAAATTTATTTTTCCTTTTCTTTTATTTGAAATTAATAAATTGGACATATGGTTGTTTCCATGATAAAAATATTATTTTGTGTGTGTGTGAAACTTCACCATGAATGACAGTAGATCTTGCTTGTGGCAGTAATATGACAGCTGCCGTAAAACTATTGCAATTCTATCTATACCTGAAATGAAATTGCCTGTCTCTTTAATTTTAAAAAAATTTTAGTTGACTTTGGAAATGTATGTAATTTATTTGAACCTGGCTCTGAAATTTCTTTATGTCAAAGTCATATTTCTTTTCCTGGTATTAAAACAAAATCCCAAAAAACAGGATGTAACAGACATCAGTGTAACATGAAGTACAAATCTTGATTTCTAGTTGTTCTGATTAGCTTCCTCCTTTAAATCTTATAGCTTCAGGATACTGTCACCTTGTGTGTGTGACTTGCAATTAATTCAAAGTATATTGTTTAAAGAGTTCAGAAAAAAAGGTTTGAGAGGAGCAAATTAACGCACAGAAATCACTCACCAGCTAGGCCAGTCGGACAGGTGATAGGAATAAAAGAGTGGGCTTCTGTCCTTAATGGTGATGGTCAAAGACATTATGAAGAGAAAGAAAATAGCACTTTTAAAGTAGGTGGCTAAAAGATAATTCTCCACTGGTTTGGCATAAAAAGAATATCATATAATGTAATTTTAAATGTCTTCCACCTCATCTTTTTAGGAAAAAAGTGTATTCCTTGGATTTCTTTTTCTTCCCTCCCTTCCTTCTGTCTTTCCTGTTTTTATATCTGTCTTTTTCAAGTATTTCAGCCATCAGATTTTTAATGATATTCATTTAGGTTTATAGCCAATTTGAAAATCAAGAAGTTTTAAATTTATAGCTATTTTTTTGGTTGTTCATCAGATATATTTACTAGTTTTTCAGTTGTTTATTTATGGTGGTTTCTTTGATATTTGGGACATCGTTTCCTTTTGTACTTTACTTTTGGATTCTTTGTGCTCTAGTTACTTGATTTAGCTACAAATCTGGTCTTTGGGTAACTGAAATACTTGATAAAATAAAACCATTCTTGGGAGTAAACTGTCTTATTATGATGATGCTTTAAGTTCCAGAATAAAAGTAAGAATATATCAGTAGTTTAGTTTTTGGAAAAGGAAAGTTCAGAATATTTACAATGAACTATCTCATGAATATGTAGCAAACCAAATTGATTTTGATAAACTCCTTCATATTCTACTGTTATTACTCTGTCTAGAAAATTTTGCTTTGTGTGGTGAGAAATTGAAACAATATAAGGAATATTTGGAAACAAAAAGTGGTATGAATGTCAGGAGAATGAAAGGAAGAAAGAGAAGCTACCCCTTACTTTAAAAATATGCTAGAACAAACTCAGTACAGCAGTGCTTTGCAAGGATGGGCCTGTGTTCAAGACCAGAAAATAGTTTGCTGATCTCTGTTCTGGTGGGCCTTCACTTCTGGTTTCCTTATGACCTTTCTAATGGATTATTCCAGGCTTGGGAACAGATTGGTCCTAGACTGAACTATTGTTTGTGAAAAGTTATTTCACCCACAGCATTCATTTGAGATGCTTTAAAAAAGGTTTTTGCCTGTTTTCAAGTGTCTATATGTGGTGTGATTAAGTGTGTTTGAGGCTACATAACTCTATAGGATAAGAGGTCTACTTACCTGAAGGCCACAATGTAATACCTCTTAATGTTGAGGACAGCACATACTAGAGAATGAAGAGGCATAGTTTTATAATTAGATAGTATGGCCAGGGAATCTGTGATAAAGTGAAAAAGTAATGTGTTAAGCTGGAAACAAAACTCAATTTGAGGTAAAATGGCTTTTGACTAGTTAATTTTAATCAAAGGCACAATTGAGATTTATTGTATATATGTTTTTTTATGTCTGATTAAATTGGGTTATATGAAATGTTTATTTTGCACAGAAGTTTTCATGACCTATCAGTAAATCTGATTACAAGAAAAAGATGCAAAGATATTAGTAGGACTAATCAGAAAAACAGTATTTTTAGGTGAAGCAAATACTGAATTTTAGTGATTTAAGGAAATGATTACTGTCAAAGAGGTTTTGGTATAAAAGAAGAACTCATGGTGAAGAAGAAATATAATTAAAAGACCAAGGCATTGGATTTTAAAGGAGTATTAATCAGCTAAAATTATTTTAACTGCCAAATATATCAGAACATGCTAAATAAATGAAAAGGTTTAACAGGAGAAATTTTAAAAATAGTTGTAAAAGAGATCATACGTGAATTACATTAGACTTTATATTATGTATTATATAATATCATTTATTTGTAAATCATTCTGAGAAACTAGTATTTCTTTTTATGGAATGTGAAATAGAAGTGTTGAGGCTCAGATTCTGCATGTATTTGGAGCAAAATTGTAAGATCTCTTACTTGCTACTATGGTTCTACTATATGGCTAACTGCTTTCTATAAAAGCTTCTTTTTAATTAATTGTTCTTTGGAATGTTGACTTCAGGGATATTTCTTTCTGATGTTTCCTAAAAGAAAGAGACTTGATAAAGCTGGAATGATATAGTCTATTATTTTTAAGTTACTTAACAGTTAAACCCTTTGGAAATTTATAAATGCTTTTTAGGGTACCGGGGTCTTATTAGAACAGTAAAGAGTTAATTGATTCTCTTGATACTTAAACTGCTACAAGAAGGAGTTTTGATATATTATAAACAGAAGCTACAGGAACTTTGCTACAGTCACTTATACTGTTTTTCATTTTAAATGGACCGTGTCAACTATGCTCATTATTGTAAATTATAGCCTGTTTTGTTTTCTCTCTGATAATATAATCTCATTCCAAACTCCCCTAACTTCTAGGTTGGGCACTGTGTTCTGTGTTGCCCCACTTAGAATCCCACTTAGGTTCCCCCCCACCGCCCCCCACCGAGGACTGAGATCCTTGTTTTCTCAGCTACTGAGAGCTTTGGTGATTGACGGTTGTCAGCCAAAGGAAAGCACACAAGGTGTGCCCCCTCCTCAGAGGAGACCTACATTGAATGACTGGTTAATCAGAGGTTAAGTATAGCACGAAAGAGGCATCCTGCCCACTGAATTCTGTCATAAGTAGAAGAGCATTATCTGACCAGTGAGGGGTGGTAACAGATCAAGGAAGGCTTTCTCAGCGGAGCCACATTCAGTTACTTTTCAACTAATTATAGCAGTGCCTTCCAGGTACACAGAACAACACGAGCTGTCTGGAGGTTAAACAAGAAGCGTGGGTGGGATACAGAACTCCCAGAAGTTTATCATGACAGGTCAGCAGGTACAAGTAGAGAATGTTAAAAGACTGGGATGTGAAAGTTGACAACGGACAGATAATGACAGTTTTTGCATGTCAACAAAGGGAAAGTATACTTTGCAGGTAAGTAGGGGACTGCCATGATCAAATTTGTATTTTAGATTGTGTATTCTTTTATAAGTTTAATTATAAACAGGTTTTGTTTTAGATTTTGGTTTTTAGTGCCCCTGGCTTTTAAATCTACTAGTTGGTTTGCAGTGGGAGAGAGTAGAATGTTATGGAAGTACAACCAGAGTAGGAGGGAGAGATGAGTTTCGTTAGTATAGTTAGGAGGTAAAAATCTGCCCCAAGTTATATGAGCCATATGTAAATACCCAGGGGTGGATTCTTCAACCTGCCAGCCTGAAAGGACCAGCCTCCTAAAGAGAATGGCTCTCTTTGAGTGTGTGTGTGTAAATATTTTTTTAAAAGAACTCTTTACAGTTTATTGTGTTATATATTTATTTTTTAGAAAGACAGTTTAGAATATTGTTTAAGAACTAGAATATTATACCCAGACTTGGTTTTAAATCCCAAATCTACCACATACTTGCTCTGAGATCTTAAATATCTGTTTCTTCATTTATGGGTATGATAATGACATATTAGGTCAGAATATTTCATTGCCATGTGACATAAACCGAATTCATGTTTCAATGAAAAAAAAAATTGGCATAATAACTTCAAATTGTACCCACTAAGACAAATTGCAGAGGCCGTATTGGATCCAGGGGCTCATGTGATGTCATCAGAACCTTGGGTCTACACTACTCTGTGAGGGTTTCATTCCTAGGCCGACTTTCTCCATGTTGAACCAGAGATGGCACCCAGCCAATGGTAGGCCTGTGTTCTCCAAATTTAGCTATTGCAGGAAAAATATGAAGTACTTCTTGTCCAGTGGTTCAGTATAAGTCCTGGACTGACTCTTACCATCTCTACTTGTAGGATTTCCAGATACAATTCAAATGTATTTGAATTTCGAATAAACAATGACTCATTTTTTAAGGTTGTGGTCTAAACATTGCATGGAATGTACTTACACTAAGAAACGATTTCTTTGTATATCTGAAGTTCAAATGCAACTGGGTATCCTATATTTTTATTTGCTAGATATGATAACCCTTCTTAGAAACCTGTCAGTTTGTGAACCCGTAACTCTGGTAAGTGTGAGAGAGTGTTGATTCGGCTTGGTTATATGCCTTATTAGTTAAATCCTCCACCTCAGAGCAAATGGATTGAGACAGGGGGAAAAGTAACTTCATACAAAAATTGAGATGCTATTGTTAAAGAAGAGATGCTGTGCATATAGAAAACAAAAACATGTACACACATGAAAATGTTTTATAAAAATGGTTTCTGATAGAACTCCCGAGGAGAGTCCATCATAGGAGATAATCCTTTTAAACCTGTTAGCACAGTGCCTGGCACATAGAAAATCTCAGTAAATGCTTTCCATTGTACATACTATTACTGTTCTACTAATTCTAATACCTAAGTATTGACTCCATTCATTAAGCAAATATGTATTGAGCACTTCAGTATTACTCCACAGTTTTCATGTTTTAATCTTAACTGGAATAAAGGACGTAATAGTAGAAAGGTGAAGTAATTGTGTTGAACATCTTTGTTCATTAGACTTTTCCCCCTCCCAAAATGAATTTTTTCCTAGGAAGAGAGAGAAGTTACTAGCTCAGAGGGAATGAATGTTTTGAATCTCCAGTTTCTTCTGTTGAACTGCCAGTTACAGTTCTGTAGGAATCTGTGTTCCAAACCACAGAGACCAGTTGTCTCCCTTTACCCACAGATTCAGCCCTATTTCCAATAACCTTTGCACAGACCCATCCAATAATCTAAACTCTCAATCCAGTTCCCAGCTCATACGACCCCTTACTGCTAAAGTTACAGGTCAGGGTTAAAAAGTATTGTTCCTATAATTCCCAGGCCTGAGAGAGACATTCTCAACTTCCACCCCAATACAAGAAAAGTCCCATCTGAGAGACAGTTCAGGAGACTTGGAAATTTATTGTTGCTACTCTTTTTCCAGAGCTACTTATTCCTTCTCTGGTGAATTCTTCCAGTATATCTTTAACCTTCTGAGGTCAGTCAGTCCTCCTAGGCAATCCACACAACAGATAAAATGAACAGTACATAAGGAGGTTTACTTAGGAAAGCCTTATCAGAATAAACCTAATAATACTAGAGAAAAACCAGATTCCTGAGGTTGCTCAAATGAGGTGAGTTTTGAGGTGGAAGAATAATCTCTAGCCATCCCAGTTGATCAAATTGATCGGCTTTGCATAATGACAGAGGTTCCCAGAATTATTCTTCTCACTTTCAGTTCTTTCTAGTTGTTCCTTTTATTCAGAATACTGAAGAGAAATTGACTAGGATTGCAATTAATTTTTATAGGAACTTCAAGGAAGTTTAGTTGTGTCGATGTTCAGTTTTGTCTGTTAAAGATAAAAGTTCAGCGAAAAAGTCCCCATAACAAGGATCTGACTGGGACCACAATAGGGGGTTTCATTCATACTTTAACTGTGTGCTAATTTGGGTACACACAGGAAGCCAGCCAAAAGGTTCTCCTGAATTGCTCTACACACCTCTCTAAAAGGGGATTGAAATTTATCTCTTAGAAGTAAATTGGTAAATATCTAAAGTTTAGACAACAACAGTCACTGTCTTAACCTAATATTCTTTTAACCAACAAAACTTCCCAATCCCACCAAATATCACCTTTTCCCCAATCTGTACTTAAATATTTGTACAAGTGGTAATCACTCAACTTTCCATTAATGTAAAATACTGTCTCTTTTTGAGTCTGAGACTGATGCTGTTGCACGTCTTTGCTCTTATGGGCCTGGATTTTAGGAGTGTTTTTCCTCATATCCAAACACACCCTCAACACTCATGAAGTTTCATCATACCTTTCATTTGACTGACTGTGTATCGTTTGCCTCCACACCACTGACTATGTCACAGAGAGGCTCACTGAACTCTTTGAGGATAAGAAATTCATTGGCTTGTATAACACGTCAGATGGTTGCTAGTTCAACACTAATTTATCCCCCCAAATACTGTGAAATCATATAAAACATAGCTCAAAGAGGCACAAGGAAAATTAAGTTCATAATGCTGAACTTGTTTTCTGCATACCAAAGAATAATGAAAATGTATGATTAGCTTTTTAAATTGATAGTAAGAATAATCATGATAAAACTAGCTGACACATACATCATAATTTAGAGAACATTTTCATAAACATACCAGGCAACATATAAAAAGATATCAATATGTCAGTTTTCCTTCCGGTGTTCGGAAAGAATTGCTTGCAAGAGGCATGTAGTTTAGAAAGTGAACTCCATCATACTCTGATATTTATGCTTTGCTTATCCAATATTGTGGTAATGTAACTCTGTGTTTATGTAGAAGAGGAAACCTACGTGGAGCATTGTCTTTACTTTGACTGTATTTCGTTTCTTTAATTATAATTCTGTGAAAGAATAGTTATGCATTGTTTGACCAAGTGCCTCACATTATCCTATTAACTTTACTAGGACCTAACACTGATAACGTCCCTTTATTCAGCGCTTAGCATGTGACAAACATGAGCTAATTTAACTCTCACAGGGCTGTGATATAGCCGTTGGTACTCCCATAATCAGATGGGAAAACACGCAGAATTTTGTTTTAGTTAGGGAAGCCTTGAGGATATTCATATGCTCAGGAGAAAAGGCCTATAGATAGGTAGACAGAGAAAACAAAACAATCAAAGAGAGGCTACTGTGGGCTTCCCTGGTGGCGCACTGGTTGAGAGTCCGCCTGCCGATGCGGGGGACACGGGTTCGTGCCCCGGTCCGGGAAGATCCCACATACCGCGGAGCGGCTGGGCCCGTGAGCCATGGCCGCTGAGCCTGCGTGTCTGGAGCCAGTGCTCCGCAACAGGAGAGGCCACAACAGTGAGAGGCCCGCGTACCGCAAAAAAAAAAAAAAAAAAAAAAAAAAAAAAAAGAAAGAGAGGCTGCTGAGCACAGGTGAGCAGAGATTAGTCTTCAGAATTAAGGAATATTTTCCTCTGAGGTGAAAGGAGGAGGAGAGAGTTGTAGCAAATATTAATTAATTAAAAGGTAAACATTAATGCGAGTTTGGTTGACTATGAGTACGTACTGTCTTTGGTTTTGGCAACTGTAACAAAATACCATAGACTGGGTGGCTAAGAAACAACAGAAATTTCTTTTTCATAGTTCTGGAGGCTGGAAGTGTGAGATCAGGGTACCAGCCTGTTAAGGTTCTGGTGAGATCTCTCTTCTGGGTTGCCAAGGGCCGACTTCTTTTTTCCTCACATAGCAGAAAATGAGAGAGAGATAGTACGCACTCTCTAGGGGTCCCTTTTATAAGAGCAGTAATGCCACTCATGAGGGCTCCACCCTCATGACCTAATTACCTCCCCAAAGACTCCAACTCCAATACCTTAAATCGGAGGTTCGGATTTCAACATGAATTTTGGAGGAACGTGAACATGTACCATAACATATACCAATTTGTAAAGTGGTGTAGCTGCAGAAAAGAAGGAGATTGTGCTGGTCCAGGACTGAGAAATTTCAGGCAAGTTAGGACAGAAAGGCAAAAGAAGTTTCCATATTGAATGTTAACTAATTATTTGGTTTTCAAGTTAATAATTATGTGTAGGGCAGTTGTATGTGTCTCACACTGTTACAGAATAGTCTCTGCTCTAAGAATCTCACAGTCCCATCGAGAAGACAAAACATACAGGTAAAGACATAATACAAGGAACTAAGCTGTCAATACGACAATGGATGTTAGAGTCAGTTAACATGGTTGATGATCGGAGCAATGTCAGAGAAATATTAATTTCAAAAGTATTCTTTAAATCTAGGGTGCCACCCATTGTAGGACACAGGATAATACTGCATTTTAAAAAAAATCTACAAACTGTGAGTCATCATTCATTGTAAAACCAATCCAGATTTTATAGATGTTAGTTAAAATGGGCAAAAATGTATCTCTCTAAGGTAATAGATGCGAAATACTTAAATTAGAATTACAACTTCAAATGTATTGAGAATTCAGCATAATCTTAAAGAGACCTGTTGCGAACTTATCTTAATAAACAAAACAATGAACCCATTATTAATTACCTCCTCAATGCATTTATACAGCGAAACTTGTATAGTTCATGCCATTCAATAGGCATGGTTCTTGGTGATCATCATTTTATTTACATTAGCATCTGTGAAAAAATTGATTTCATGTTTAAGTTGAGAAATTTTGGCTAACTTAATGACTGCTGATTTCAAAGAATTCTGGTACATAAGGCTGTTTCCTTTATAGTTGGCAGTTCTTTTCTATTTTGTTTGTTTGTTTGTTTTTTGTTTTTGCTTTTGCGGTACGCGGGCCTCTGACCGCTGCGGCCTCTTCCGTTGCGGAGCACAGGCTCCGGATGCGCAGGCTCAGCGGCCATGGCTCTCGGGCCCAGCTGCTCTGCGGCATGTGGGATCTTCCCGGACCGGGGCACGAACCCGTGTCCCTTGCATCGGCAGGCGGACTCAACCACTGTGCCACCAGAGAAGCCCTCTTTTCTATTTTTTTAAGTTCAAGATTAACATGATGATTTAAGACTCACACTTACATTGAGGATGTGTTTAGACTGTGTTGTAAATGTTGGTCTGAAGGTACCAAAAATATAACTTAAATTGTTAAATTTTAGAAACAAAGAGGCAAGATTTATTTGGTTCACACTGTGCAAAAATGTGGCACTGGCTATATAGGGAGCAATTTGGCAACAGTAAGCCATTTCACAACAATCATTATTTCAGAAATAAGCCTGTTTTGTTTCTTTGACTATAAGAAAGAATTAGAGATAGAACTTTCCTGGCGTATATACAGAAATGAGCTCATTATCGTTGGAAAATCTTCTTATAACTGTTGGGAACAAGAAAAGAAAAACCAGTCTGTTTGTTCTCTATTTCATATTCATGAGGCTGCTCAGAGGCAGTTTGATTGACACCATTGGTATATGTTGTCTGCTTTCTTTAGATCAAGCTGGGGGTTTTGGTTCACCTATCACTCACTTCCCACTTTGCTACCAAGGTCTATTGTGGCTCTCTAAATTGTGTAGTGATGAATTGCCCACTTGGGAATTTTTAGGACATCTTAATCCCAGCCTGACAGAAATCCCTTCGATAAATAATCTACCAACCGTCTGCCAAATGCAAGTGGATCAGTGGACATAGATTTATGACAGCTTTCAAAAATGAAAAGTAGCAGCAGGGAGTATATGCTAGTGTACTCAGAATCCATGAATGGTCTCTATTTCCTAGTTTAATTTTCCCCAGATATATTTGTTTGAAATGTGTTCTGCAGGATTTTCTTTAAAGCTGTGTGTGTGTGTGTGTGCACACACGCACATGCGCGCACGTGCCTGTGTGTGTCTGAATGCGCAGTCGCTTAAATGATAAAAAAATGCACAATTACTTTATAAAGCAATCACTGGAAATCATTTTTATAAGTTGGGCTTTTCTTGGATAAATATAAGGTGATAAAATTAGATAATAATGAGTGGTAAAAATTTGGATTAAATGATTGAAAATGTTTTCAAAATCATTTTTGAAATCAGTAGCTTTAAAAAAATAACTTGAGGAAACCAGTTTGAGAGGAGTTATATAACTAATAGATTCAGAATCTGAATGATAAGAATAGGTCACTCATTTTAAGTGATTAAATTTTCTCCAAAAAAAATGTTTCTTCCTAAAAAACAAATGAGAAGTTACCTGTGGTTTTGTTCATATGATTACAATTTTATATTTGCATCTGAGCTATTTGCATATATCCCATATGATACAGAAATAGCAAAAAAGAAATGTTTGGTAGATTGGACAATTAGCCTGTAATATTTTTAATGTAAATTGTAAATTCTATTGCTTTATGATAAATTATTAAGGATATCGAGTCAGTAATGCTATGGAATGAACTTATGTTATGGAATAGAATCTAAATACTGGGCTTCATGTATATTATATACATACATATAATACATTTTATTTATTGAACTTTTAAAAATGAGAAGCAATTTTAGGGAACAAATCTGAAAATGAGTCATTTTTTAGTAATTCTTGCATTATCACACTTAGACTGTGAATTTTGTCAGTCTATTGCAGAAGTACCATTTTTACTATAAAGTGACAGCCACCTTTTCTTGCCCTTAAGGTATATGGCACAAGTTCACAGCAAGTTAGAATGTGACATGTTGCTATTTGCCATTAAAATTTAGACAGCTTTATAATCTTCTTATGAGGCCAAGAATTTTCTTCAATAATGAAGAAAAGAGAGAGTTTTGTGTGTGTGTGTGTTTTTGGTATACATGTGTATACCAAAGTGGTTTTGGTATACATTTGGTTTTTTGGTATACATTTGGTTTTTTTTGGTATACATTTGTAAAAACATTGGGGGGAAAAACATGGACTGAAAAAGCCTGTAATTTACTAAATCCATAGAAATAAGTTAAAATGAGCATACTGTTGTTAGTTAAAAAAAACCCCAAAAAGCTGGATTTTCCAGAACAAACCCCGAAGAGGTTATTAAATTCCTACTAAGTACCAGCTGCTTTTCCTTTGCTAACAGAGCTACCAGCAGGTGACTGGAGCCTCATTAAGGCTGTAACACAAGGTCAGGTGTAGAATTGCTTCTGGCTTGGATAACTGAAAAAATCAGAGCCTTCAAATTAGTGCACTTGTGTTCATATTAGACAGTAATACATGCTTATTTTTTTCCCCTTCAAATCTTTATTAATTAACCATGAAAAGTATGTCATAGGATAATTGGTAAATGAAACCAGATGTTTTAATTTTGGGTGGCACTGACATTATGCAGAGCTTTTTCATTGTCAGTGTCTCCTTTGGTTCATACAGTGATTTTTCTGAGGCTTGAGGGCAGCTCTTGTTGAACCCACATCACAGAAGAATAAACTGAGGCACAGAGAGAGCGGAAATTTTCCTAAGATCACAGACCTACTAGGATCAGGTTTGCTGAATTCTGTCTGCTCCATTCTGAGCCCTTCGATCATGTTTTCAACCAGGGGCTGATGTAATAACCCTCCTATCACCGTCTCTCTCCCCTTTCCCACCAAGAGAGTTTTTGTGTGAGGGTGTTTGGGTTGTCATAATATAACAGCTGCTGGCATGTGGTGGATGGGGCCAAGGATAGTTCCACACAACCAGCACTTTTTCTCCCTAAAAATCCTGTGATGCCTCTGTTGAGAAACGTTTACAATCACGAAGCATACTAGGAAAGTGGTTCTCATAATTTTATATGTATGTTTAAATTCCACTCAGTACATTTATTCCTATTTTCATTTGTTTTATAAATAAGTCTAAGAATGTATGGTTAATAAAATGTTACTCTCTAAAGAATATTATAAATAGAACGAGTAAAATAACAAATGAACAATTATAATTCCTCATTTCTTTTATGGCCTTCAGCTATCACACATAAAACATATCTATATCTTTCTATATATTTTAATATACTCCATTTATTATTCTTCCAAGTTAGAAATATCGTTATTGGAACAGTAATTTTTACCCTCCTTTAAATTTGGTGTCCTGTTAAACTGTTTTACCAAATGATCTGGTTAGCTCCTGCTATTCTGAAACTGAGGGGAAAGGTAATAAGCCTCAGGCTTTGCCTGAAGAAACAGCAGAAACTGTTCTTTTTGCAATTAAATTTGTACCTTTTTTGCATATATTTAACATTTGATTTGAAGCGTGCTAATTATCTTATTTCCTAAATATCTAATTTGGTTTATGGAATGTTAATAGTGGTAGTATTGTTACCATTTGACAAATTAGGAAGTAAAATATACAGGGTTGTTACTTGTTAAGAGTTAACACAAGTAAAATAAATGTTTAATTTCATGGTCATTGTAGACTTACCTCCTCTACCTTCCTCATTCATCAAAGGGAATAAGAAAATTGGTAAATTTTTGACAGTTTTAGCATATAATAGCATAGGTTTTTTTTTTCGGTACGCGGGCCTCTCACTGTTGTGGCCTCTCCTGTTGCGGAGCACAGGCTCCGGACGCGCAGGCTCAGTGGCCATGGCTCACGGGCCTAGCTGCTCCGCGGCATGTCGGATCTTCCCGGACCGGGGCACGAACCCGTGTCCCCTGCATCGGCAGGCAGACTCTCAACCGCTGCGCCACCAGGGAAGCTCATAGCATAGTTTTTGAATTAAAAAAAAATGTGTATATGTAATACATTCATCTGCCTATAAATAACAAGAGGTATGGCTTATACGGAGTTAATTGACTCACAATGAGTTTGTAATTATGCTTTGAGAAATAATAGATTAGGATTTAGTTAATAAAGTTAAAAAGAAGCCATAAAATTCACATTCATGTCATATTTCATTAAATACATATATTAAGGTCATGACTAATAGAAGTCCAATATACCTCAGAAACAAAATTTTCTTTAGATATTAATGGGAAACTTGCATTTTGAAGCACATTCTTGGTGCTTATATTTTCCTTACTTTTAATTAGCTGATTTTTTAAGTAAAGAATGTTTAAAGCTGTATATCTATCAAAATGAAAAAGAGTAGAAAAGACATGTACAATAAGATTGAAATTACTGGAGTGAGTCAGTTGAGCTTGATTTCGTCTTTTTTATGGGGACTGTGTCACAGTGCACCATAGCTCTGTGGTTTTTGTGGTTAAGCTTTTTAATACTTCAAAGCATCAGCAATTACACATTCTATGAGTTGAATTTATATTTGCATAGATCTGATTTTAAAAATCTTTTTGTAGGGAAATCTGTTATTTGAAATGACATACAATATAAAAATAATTGGGACTATCTACATTCTTCTAGTAACAGAATATTTGGGTTTTCTTCATTTCTGACCTCAAAATTAGTTGGCATTTCTAAAAAGGTATATATATGACTTTATTCCCTTATTTCATTTCTGTCCTCTTCCAACAGTGGAAAGACATAGCCATGCTATCCTAGTTATTATTGCAATTGTATATAGAGAACAACCTGCCCAGAAATTAATAGCAGAATTTCACTCAGGGGTATTATAGTGAGCAGCCTTAAGAATAGATTACTTTTGGGGGGACTTAAAATAGCAGAGGTCAGTGTATTAAACTGAATAACATATGAGTGAAAAAAATAAACAGCGTGCAATACCAAGAGGTTAGAAAACTGAATACTGTGTAATACATTTGTTAGTTTGTATAAGTTCATTTTGATAAACTGTTGGTGGCTGCTTGTTAACATAAATTTTTAAGATTTTCATTGCAATAGTATTTTCCCACATACAGGGCAAGAGAGATCACTTAGTTGAGAACAATACTTAGCTGGAAGTAAAAAATTTCATAGGTATTCTTCTCTACTCTAGTAGTCTTTCTTTTTTTCTTTTAACTGAAGTGTAATTAATTTACAATGTTGTGTTAGTTTCCAGCATACAGCAAAGTGGTTCAGATTCTTTTCCATTATAGGTTATTAGAAGATATTGAGTATAGTTCCCTGTGCTATGCAGTAGGTCCTTGTTGTTTACCTGTTTTTTATATAGTAGTGTGTATGTGTATATGTTAATCCCAAACTCCTAATTTATCTCTCCCCCATCGCCCGTATCCCCTTTGGTAACCATAAGTTTGTTTTCTATGTCTGTGAGTCTAACAGAAGCAGTCTTGATAACCTAACAGTTCCACCAAGCTTTGTCAATATGCATTCATTACACATACTTATTTATATATATCCTCATTGCAAATAAGCATAAATATAGTTTAATAATTTTATATATATATAAAATTGTCTTTGGTCTCAAGCCTCCTAAAAGCAGAGTTTGAGATGGGAATTCTTGTTTGTTCAGCAGATGCTTTCAGGTAATACTGGGATGGGCAAGACATGCTTTCAGCTCGAAGACTCACTTTAAGCCGGATCCCATGAGGAACACTTTAGCATGAACCACACCACAAAACTGGTCTCACATCAGGGATGGCGTTGGCCTTTTGTCTTCCCATGTGAAACAGTTGTTGGTTGAAGGTTGCATGAAGGAAGCAAGGGGGCAGGGAAGGGGAGCAAAACATCTTGGGAAAATGTGGGCACTTGAGGGTGGTTCTCCAGAGAAGGGGCAGCTATAAACTGTTCGCAGCTACAGCTCACTGCAGCTAGGGGGTGGGTGTGCCCGGCAACGGAAAGTTCCACGGAAAGAGAAGTGGGCAGGCATCAACATTGTCCAATCAATTGATGTCACATTTGAGAATCTGGTAGTATTTGCTAAGTAAATTCTGTGAGTCTATGATACTGGTCAGATTATTCAGACCCATAATGTAGTGTTTGAAGTATTTTTGTGAGTGATACACATTCTCTAGTGTTTAAAACAAATGTGATTAGAACTGTGAGACACAAAATGCAGAAAACATACAAAACATGTTGACCGAAATTCTCTCTGAGGTTTCAGTGTCAGTAATGGACACTTCTCTTTCTTCAGATCATTTAGCCTTTTCTAACACCCTCACCTTCTCCTCTGTGGTTCTTAGCACACAGGTTTCCATGGTTGATTACTCTTAAGCAGGGGAGGAAAGCCCAGTTAGTGTTACTACTGGGTCACACGTATCTCTCTCAATGCCTGGTGTCTCATGGTCCCTCACACGTATTTGCTGAGTGAATGAACAAGGGACACTGGATGTGAATGGAGCCACCAAGTGTTAGGGATAATTGAATAATTAATAAATGTATACACTCTGTGATTCTTTTTACACTGTTTTATTAAGAACACTTTATAAGGTGCACATCTCTGTTATGCAGCACTTACGTGCATGAGTGCACGCATAGGCGCTACTGTTGTTCAGTAGCAGGTTTTCTAATTTCAAAAGCTACATCTTATTGTATTTCTTCTTGTGTAATTGGCTTCAGATAGATAAGCCAACATCTTCACAGTCCTGAATCACTTGATGGTTTTACACGTCATTCCTCCTACAATGTTCATTTGCATTTTCAGTGTTCATCCTCTTTTTCAGGATGCATTATGTTCAAAAGTATGGAATAGCCTTTAATTAGGGTATGTTCACAGACAGCCAACATTTTATGACAGAAAAAATAAGATATTGAAGGATCAAGATAAAGGAGTAAAAAAATTTATGAAGAAATATATTAAGAGCAAAATTTTAAAAGTTATACAGAGTGCCGTGGTACAGATTCAGAACCATGCCAATAATGTATACATCATGTTCTTTATTCGTCAGGAAGGACATGGAAATAAAGGTAACCTCAACTGTTACGTTTATTCTTTTTCAAGACAAATATTCTTTTTTATAAAAATATATGCTTACTATTAAAAAGGCAAATAAGGCAGTATGGAAGATTTCAGGAAAAAAATAAAAAGATGTAAATATTTTAATACCCAAAGGTATATCCTCATTAATATTATGCATGAATATTTTGTAAATATTTATATGAATATTTTATATTTATATATGTGGTAGATGGATAAATATTTACATCTTTCTTTTTGCTAAGTAATATATAATATACCTTCTATTTGGGTCTGTAAGGAAAGAAAGTTAAATAGGCATTAATAATTGCTGTACGCTATTTTGCTGCATTGTCTTTATAATATCTATGTATATGTATGTATACACACATATATGTTTTAGATATTTTTTCCCTATTTAAGAATAATTATACTTGTAGTTTGCCCCAACCCCAGGCAAACACATTCTGATTTCTGTCTTGTAGTAATTTTGCTCATTTTTGTGTTTCATAAAATGAAATCATGCAGTTTGCATTCTTTTTGTATCTGTCTCCTTTCACAGACCATAGTATTTTATAGAGTCATTTGTGGGTTGATTTGTGTAGTAGTAATGTCTTATGAATATACCACTATTTGTTTGTCTTTTCTCCTGTTGATTTACAGTCATGTTTTTTCGGATTTTTTCTTGCTATTATTAGTAAAACTGCTGTGAAACTTTTTCTGTAAGTCTTTTTATAAATATATGTTTATATAAATATGTTTATGTTTTTATATTGCGTGTGTGTTGGGGAGAGTCATATAATAGGAGTGGAATTGATGGATCATAATAATATGTGAAATTTTATAAGAAACTAGCAAAGAGGAAAACTCAAAAGTAAGGTTTTTCTTGGCTGAAAAAAGTGTCAATCGGTTCTAAGTTCTCTCTCATAAGGTAAATAGGGTTAAAAATAGAGTGTTCAGAAGCAATTAGAATTTTTGCCCTTGTATATGAAGGTATCTCATACAAAGCCTTCTCTCACAAAGTCAGCATAATTCATTACTGAATAAAAGCTTTTAGGGTGAATTATATTCAGGCATTTTTACATGTTCCAGAGCCCACAGATTCATACTATTTCATGATAAAACAAATTTACTTTGAAGTTAACATTAGTTATGATAATATAACCTAACAGGTCATCTTGTTTTCATAAATTTTTCTAGAATATGTCTGCTTCTTGCTCTTGCTCTGGGTTGTTGGAACACACTGTATATCAAGGCTATACTCACAGACAAAACACACATATGATCATCAATATTTATGTAATTGACCCATCCATGTAAATAATTAATAAGTAAATACAGGCCATGTAAATAATAAGTAAAAGCAGACTAAATCAGTGAAAATTATAAAACATATGTAAATAATACCTCACTCTTTGAACAAGTTGATATCATGGGACACAATGGCTGTGACTGTCAAACTATAGACTAAAATCATGAATGTCCAGGAGGGAGGATGTCTGCCTATTGACTCTTCTATTAAGTCAGAGGCAAGGGAAATCCAACCCTTCCTTGTAAATGTGAAGAAATGAGAAGTGATCATAACCCCAATTTGGGGTATGTAAGTGAAACTCCTCACAAAACCAAATTTTTATAATAGATTGGGTATATATACCTATTGGTAATTTGAACCTACAAAAATTGTGACTCAGTTTTAAATAAAAGGTAAAAATTCCAACTTTCACTAGAGAAGCATTATTTTAAAGGAGTAGAGGATTGGGGTTTTATTAGGTTTCTTCTCCATAGTCCATTTTCTTTCCTTGGTGGCAATCCAGAGGGCAAGGGTATGCACTTTTTAAAAATGTTCAGTTTCAAATATATCTCTTTGATTGGTTTGAACATAAACAGAAGGGACCAGCTTGTTTTCCCGTTCTGTTCTCATACCAAACTAGGAAGTAACCCAGGCCCATTAGGAGTTCTGCATAAACCTGGATGTCTGGCTCCCATCCCCAGATGTTCTGTTTTAACTGGTCTGGGTCCAGCAGTGGTATCAAGATATATGGAAGCTCCTCAGTATTTCTAACATGCAGCAACATTTGGGAACCAGCATCTTATTGCCTTGTAGCTCACAGGGCTCCATCTACCTGTTTTGCAGGTGGGAATGCTGAGGCCCGGAGAGGGGGAAGGACTTGCCTAGGTTCACAAAGAATGTTTGTGGCTGAGCCAGGATTGGCTATACTATTCTTGCACCCCACTGACATACCCCTCCCATCCTATTATTTCACTAGGTAACTGACCTCTCTGTGCCTTGGTTTCCTCATTTGTAAAATGGGGGCCTTAATGGTATCTACTGGTAGGGTGGCTGCACTGATCACGTGAGATTATGACTAGAAAGTGCTTATTAGCACAGTGCTTAGTTTTCAGCAGATGTTATCCATTTATTGTTGTTGTTGCTGTTTTGTACTAGGGGTATAGAAATGAATGGGATGCCCAGAGGACAGTGACCTCACTGGGGACAGAAATTGGGATTCCTCTCTCCATACCCGGCATTCAGTATAGACCCTGACATTTAATAAAAGTTTTTTCTTTCAATGCAGAAAAAAAGTGCTGTGTATCATTTCCCTTTAATATGTATATTGTGTATGTAATAATATATAATATATATATTAAAATTTTTAATTGATATCACTGACATTAGGGTAACAAGCTAACTTGGAATCACAGGGCAGCAGATTAGATACATGATTGTTAAAGAGCTATCAGAAGGATGAAAGATGTAGCTTAATCTTCTTGGAAATCTTATTTTCATGCATAATGTGTTAAAAGTAATTGTAGTTGAAAGTTTTAATTCTTCTGAAAAATGGTTTCTAACTTGTTTGTGTCATGTTTGTGGCACATCTAGATAGCAACAGATTTTGTGAAGAATGACCAGGTTTAACAAAGCCTTTAGGTTTCTTAAGTGCTTGCAACGTATCACAGTGCATTATCTTTCATCACACAATAAAAGGACTATTTGTAGTTCATTTTTCTGCCTCATATATTAGAAATTATATGCCTGTCAGTTCTCATCTTTGCAGTAGAATGCCTTACATTTATATTGTGATTTATGCTTCACAAAGTTGTAACACGTACATGCTTCTCAATTTTTCTAATATTCTTGAATTATAAAACTCAGTTTATTTTCACAATGTATTCTGAAACACCTAAAAGATCAGATATATTATTCAGAGAACCATGGATAGGGTGAAATGAAAAATATCCTATTTCTATTCACCTGATAAATTACCCTTAAATTTTAGATGTTCTCTTTTAGCCTTCCCAATTATTGTATCTTGCCACAATAACAGTCTTTTAAATTAAATAATATTTAATAAAGATTTATCTCCATATAATTTTTAATCTCTAATTAAGATATCTGTTTCCTTTTTTGTGTTATAATAAAGTCATTTATGTGGTAGTTAAATGCTTAATTAGCCACAATTTTTCATTGACTGTTTTTGTGTCGTTCTGAGTGTTTTCAATTTATTAAGACAAGGATATCTTTCCTTAAAAAAATTATTGAGGATTATACAGTCTCTTTATCCTTATATAATGCCCTCACTCAGTTCACCAAAAAAAAAAAAAAAAGTATTATTTCAAACCTGTACTCCTTTCCTTCCACTCTACCATACCCACCTTCATTTTCAAGCGCCTGACCTCTGTTCATTCAGAGATGAAATAGAGGGTGTCAGGTGGGAATTTCCTCAATTTCTTTGCCCACCTCTTCTCATCTGTAGCCGTCTTCATCCATTTCTTTTATTTCTGACTCAGGGAAATTGGACCCTCCTTTGCTCAAGTCTAACAATCTTCTCTTGTTATTGGATCGTCAACTGTTCCTGTTTTCTCCTGTTCTTTCTTTAAAGCAAACAAATTTACAAACAGACCAACTAATGAACCATAAAAAACAAAAACAAAAAGCCTAATGGCAACAGTATCTCTAGGCCCTCTAGACTCCAGTCCTCTCATTTCTACCTCCTTATTATTTGTAGAATCTTCTCCACATCACCCTTCCTCATGCCCCTGGTTTAATCTGGGATCCCATCATTTTCTTCCTATTATGTTAGTACGGTAAGTATCCAACAGAAATTCCTGCCTCAGGTATGTCTCTCCTGTCTATCATTCCAAGCATCCGTCATAGAATTCTTTAGTGGCATTGTCTTTATGATAAATTCTGAACCTCATAGCATATTAAGCTGGTAGTTAACATGAGACTCTTCTTGTCTGGAAATTTCGGCTAGGCCCCAAAGCTAAGGGTTATGAGTGCCAAATATCTCAATTCTAAAGAGAGTTATTAGGCCATGTATGTAGGATTTGAAAACAGTGGTTCCCAAATCTAGTTCTAGCTTTAGCTGATCTCCTACCTTGGGGCTAGGTAATAAAAAGTGAAGAGTATACCTGGTGGGAGTCAAGATGTCCCCAACCAGAAGAGCCTGGCTTGAATTATCAGCATCTACATTGCATGGAGAGGCTTACAGTCTAGTTGGGGAAGGAATCACCATTTCTAGGTGATTACATTGAGGTATCTCCGGTGAGAGACTTTCTGTCGAATGGTTAAGGTTTCCTAGGAAACAGATTTAACACTGGAGTTCCTTCAAACCCTCCCACAGCAAATTATAACTCTCCGCAGCCAAGGGGGACACTCTCTGCCATCATTTCTCCTTCCTCCCCTGAGCCAACTCTTAAGGGTTGCAGCAAGGGTGGGAGGGTAGTCGCAGAGCCTGGTATGTAAATATTGCAAGTTATTCTGTAGATTTCCCAGCCTGAATCAGGACAAGAGGGGACAATGTTCAATTTGATAGAGATTTCATTTAGGCCAGCTTTTTTTTTTTTTTTTTTAAGATCTGAAATTACAGCATCAGGAAGAGGTAACATCCTGGGTTAGGGAAAGGAGATTTGACATTGCAAGGAAGAAAGCGAGTTACTTGCACTTAGTGTCTTACAGACCTTAAAAAATTCCAGTTCTGATAGCAGATTAAAGGCAAAATCTTTACTATTTGTTGCCTATTTATGTAGCCTCATCTTTTGCCACCAGTCCTTCAATCCCGAATGCTGTGCCTTATCAAAACACTTTGAGCACCCTTCCTCATCTTCCTTACTTGATTAATTCCTCTTTGATCTTAAGGCACAGTCCAGGAATCACCTTCTCAATGGAGCTTCCCCTCATGTCACACCACACCCTATTTTACGTTACATTGTTCCCTTTTATGTTTTTAATGGCACCCCACTCACTTCCATCCAGTCACTCATCAACCTGGATAGTGGTGGTTTTGTCAGTCTCCTTTGTGAGACTATGCAATTCTTTAATGCAAGGACTCTCTTTTCGGTCTGCATCCCTGACACCAATTGCAGTGTCTTTTTTTTTTTTTTTTTTGGTTAATGAAAATTAATTGTTAGTGGCATTTTTGAATTGAGATATGATGTAAATCCAAGAAATACTTTGAGTATAGCTCGCTAATTGAAACATTTAAAAATTGCATTAAAAAACATTTTCTGTAAAAGATAAGAGTAAAATTCAAAATGTTACCTTCATGTGACTACTTGGAAGCACTTTATGCGTGCTTTTCCCTGCCCCTCACCCTCATTCTCTCTCACTTTCTCCGTGTGCTGAGCAGATGTAAAAATACAATACTACTCACCATCTATCAAGCACTTTCACAGTCTCTTATCTCATAGAATACACTTGAGAGTTCTTTTTCATTATAGGTTTTTCAGTCCTTTCTTTTTTTTTCAGTCCTTTCTTACAGATAGTATTATTTTCTTTACTCTCTTTCTTCACTTTGATATGACCTTTGCCAAACATTATGCCCTTTCTCAAAATCTGAACATGTTTTCAGAATTAATTTTTTTATTAAAATGTACCATAATATATATTAAATAAAAATACTATGTAGTTTTGTTTGCCCTCTCTTCTCATTAAGATTTCTAATGTTTGTGGTTAGGCTTTACCTTACTAGCTACAATTCATTAAAACGAACAAAAAAAAGATTTAAGGAGAAATGGGTGTGAGATCCACCATGTAAACACCTCAGTCCTTGCATGGTATTTCCATGTGCATACACACCCATGCATGCACATCATTACGGAAAGAAAATGTTCATCTTTTAGCTGTTCCAGACTAGGAAGTAGAGACATATTTTCCTAACACTACGTGAACTTGAGAAAGTTTATTTACTTGTTATTTGTTATCTTGGCACAAAGCATAATTGAGCTTGTCATCTTGAAGGACACAGTTGAGGCAATCACAGGAGCCCCTGTGCCCTGACATGAGTCCCAGAGCACTTCAGAGAGGCTGCCCCAGCTGGAGGTTGGTTATGGTAACCAGTGCCCAGGTCCTCTGAGCAGATCATGGGAGAACACTGTAGACTCTGCCAGTGACTGGTCCTAACTTGTATGGAGGTGCATAGGGCTTTCAGCAGCTGCTTTAAATCCTACTCTAAGAAGGTTGGTTAGTTTTAGAAATTTAATGCAACACAAAATCTCTCATTTAGAGGGATTTGCTACCAGAACAACAATGTAGTCTTACATTAATTTTGATGCAAAAATTATTAAAGTAAGAGTCCATTCTGAAAGTAGACGTGTCTCTTTTTAAAAACAAATTATAAAATAAAGATGATAAATAAAAGGAATATTTTGAAAGTATTTATAAATATATATATTCTTGGATTTCATTTAGGAACAACAAATGAATTTTTGTGTTATAAAGCAGCTAAGCAAAGATAAAGTTAAACATACCAAGTATCATAACTAGCTAGCATGCTAAATACATTTGTTTTTTTGTTTGTTTGTTTTTTCGGTGCGCGGGCCTCTCACTGTTGTGGCCTCTCCCGTTGCGGAGCACAGGCTCCGGACGCGCAGGCTCAGCGGCCATGGCTCACGGACCCAGCCACTCCGCAGCATGTGGGATCCTCCTGGACCGGGGCACGAACCTGTGTCCCCTGCATCGGCAGGCGGACTCTCAACCACTGCACCACCAGGGAAGTCCAGTACATTTGTTTTTAATAATATGTACTGTTCAGGGACTTCCCTGGCAGTCCACTGGTTAAGACTTTGCCTTCCAATGCAGGGAGTGAGGGTTCGATCCCTGGTCAGGGAGCTAAGATTCCACATGCCTCGTGGCCAAAAAACCAAAACATAAAACAGAAAGTATTGTAACAAATTCAATAAAGACTTTAAAAATTGTCCACATCAAAAAAAATCTTAAAAAAAAAATAAGATGTATCCTTCAGATGTTGAATTTTAGGTGGAGTGGAGGAGAAGATAAACCTTCAAGCATTCCACAACGTTTCCAAAACATTGCCAAAATGATTTAGGAAACGCTAGGAAATTCAGTGCATTAACTTTTTAATACTCATTTCAATGTAGTATGCATTTCCATATATTATGATATGCTCAGGTGTAATACATGTTTTGCGTAGATTCATTGTTTTAATGTGCTATAGAAATCAGACTTTTCATTTTGTCCATGCTAAATCTTTTTAGACTTAAAAATACCACTACAAACCCACACATCTCAAAAAACTTGGCAAACTGTAATGAAAGCAATTGTTAATTCCAAAGACTGCTAAAATACCCCAGATATTTGTCAGTTTGCCTGGGTCTATTCTGGACATACATGGTAGGAGAGATTAATTTTCTATTGTCATATGGCCATTAGTCCTCAAAAAAAAGTAGATAATGTGTAAATGTGTATTGTTTGAAGTTACTTCAGAAAAATTTCCAGCTGTGTCTACCATTAACAGTATTCAAACATTTCTCTCACCTGTTTGGCCTTGTTTAATATTTTGGATTGTGAGGGGTTAGAACCCAGGTTAAATGCAGTTCCCTATCCAAATGTAACTCTTAAGACTTCAGGATAAATCTTTGTGCACCCCTGAGATCAGCATATCACTCACCAATACAGTGTGGTAGAAAAAACATCAGACAAAGAGTATTAGGAACTAGAACAGAGGGAATCTAGTTCCAATTTAACTAATGATTCAAAGCTGATCTTTTTTTGTATCAAGGAAATTATGACTAAAATATCATTAATCCACTAATATTTTTTACGTAGGTCAGGATTTTAGGTGCCATTGTACAAAAGAATAATACTTTCTGGAGCTAATCTCAAAGTACAGAGACAGAATGTGTAGGGTGGGTGCAGTATTTAATTTAGATGTTACAGTAAAAAAAAAAAAAAAAAGCAATGGCCGCTCATGTTATTAGCATCTGAAAGTCTATGTAGAAAATACAGAGACAGTGGAGAGTAGTGAATAAAAGAAATAGGGAAATCTACCAGGCAGTTGGCCTCTGCCAAAAGGAGTTGATTTAATATTTACACCATCATTCTCTCAGCTTGTGACCTATACGTTTTGGAATCCTCTCTGAAGCATCCCTGATGCTTACATTCTGTTTTCTTTCCTGGTTCTGTTGATCCTTCTACCTAACAAATACATATTTCTCAATGATTGATCCTTGATTCTCTTTGCCATTCTCTTTATGTTCTCCTCTGTGATCACATTTAAAATTTCCACATACGAGAAGATGACTCGATCGTCAATACTTCTGCATTTTTAAGCTCTTGTTCCCCATCCCCAAACACTGAAATCTGTACTCAGATTTCCAGATTCCACATACACCTCAAAATCCCAAACTGAGTGGTTAATATTTCCCTCAAAAAGTCCTTCCTCAAAATTTTATACCTTTAAAAATAAGTGTTCTTTTTGTGTTGAACTTCTGTGTCCACAGTTGTAGCCTAATTGGCCCAAAAGAAGCTAAATACATTTCTTCAGTTTCCCAAAGTGATCGTGTGTGTCGTACTGCAGATTTCAGAGGAAAGTTAGAATAGGGGATTAACTCTGTGACAAAAGTCAGGCTAAATTGAAAATTAAGCTTCCCAATTATTTAAAATTTTTTTGACTATCCAAAAATGAGAAATTGTCCCTGGTCTCTCATTCTATCTGTTCTATGTATATGTATGACCTTGAAGTGTCTTCTTTTCTTCCCTTCCTCATACCCTTCAGAATTGCCTCAGAATTGTAATTTCATTTTACCGTGTGCAGAGTAATTCTGCTTTTCTTAGCTTGATTCCCAAACTTGTATATGTAAACTCAGTTAGATGCACAGCAGAACAAAATGTACTTCTATTTCATAGGATTTAGTGTCCTTAGGAAAAATTCATTGTTTCTAGGAATAATTTTCCGTGGTGCCAGCTACCCTTACTGTGCTTCTTCCCTATGCAGTCCCCATATTCCATTTTGATTCAGAAATTGAAATCAACTCTCTGTCAGTCTCCCTTTTCTGTGAGGCACACACCACCTGGACCGTCGTTTTTAAATTTTTTCTCCAAATTTAGAGATTGATTTCATTTGCTATCAAACAAAATGATATACATTTCCTGTTTTAATTAGCTAGGTGACGTTGGGCCTGTTTCTACACAATGAATACAGTGATGATAATACCTTTTGATAGGGTTATTGTGCAGTTACCTAGCACCATGCTTGGCCCTTAGCACTAAGTGATTAAATGTCATGTTCCCCTTATTTCTTCTTTGGAATTCCATATTTTATTAAGTGACTTTAGGATACTCCATTAGTCATCCTATTTAATTTTTTTTTTTCCTTTTCTGTTTCTCTGCATTAAACTGTAAAAATCTTGAGTGCAAGAACTGTATCTTGGTGCTCATGTATATATATCTCACAGAGCAAAGTGGAGCTGGGTAGAGAAGAATCAAACACTTTTTTACCTGCATGGATTTCTGAAAATATGACTTTAAGTAGTTCCCTGTAGTATGTGGTGAGATTTTTTTGGAGGGGTGTGGGGATTAAACTTTCAGTAAGTAGTGATAAGTTTTCTTTGAGTTTCTAAGATGATTGTGAATCTTAATTGAGAGAAAATTGTGTCTGACCAAGCCTGCTTATAGCAGCCTGTTCGTTTGAAATATATCCATTAACACTATGATTCAGCTTTTTCATTTTCTTTACTCTTCTTTGTTCCTGTCTTTTGATTAGTTGCTTTCAAATGCCAATTTATTCTTGAACATTATTACACAGGCACACACAAACACACACTCCCACACATGGATGCTCTCTTAACAAGAGAAGAAAGAAATTAGTTGGGTTTATTCATGCTTTGATTTTTTTTTTTAATTTTCTTTGATTTAAGAAAATACAGAATACTTTAAAAACCAAAGTTTTCCTGGATGGAAGGTGGAAATGAGTGGAAGGAAAAACCAAGAGTTTTGTACAGGATAATATTCAAAGCAACTTATATGCGTACTTTGAGTTTGAAGGTGGTGATTAGGTTTTCAGATTTAGAGAAGTGTGAGACAACCTAATTAAACACCTTTTTGCTGAAAAGCAGCTCAATAAATTCAGATTGCTTTGGGAAGCTCTCAAAGCTTTTATCAGTAAGCTAATATTGCAAAAGTCCTTTAAACTAATAGCTTTTGAAAAATTATTCCCCAGACTGGAAATAAATTATAAAGATATTTAAATAAATACACTTGCTAGAATCCTTACATCGAATAGGTGCAAAAATATATCTTAAAAAGTATGAAATATACGGTCAGTAAATGTGTAAGTACATATTTTCTAGTAATAATTAAGGCAAATTAATTTAATAACTTTTTGACCCCTTGCCTCTTAGATTTCTCTTTACCAATCCTTAGTAATTGTTTATGAAGGGGATCGTATGGAGATCAGGATGAAGAAAGAAAAGCAAATCTTTGTAGATAATAGGTTTATTCAAGTTGTACATAAAACCTTCATCTTCTTTAGGAGCATATTGTTTATTATTGCCCTCATTAGCAGTATTCTTATTAAATGTGAATTGTTTACCTGTAAATACAATGGACCAGATTTTGTAATTTTGTGGTATCATTCAATAGCACACCTTTCTTTCTAACAAAAATACTTTTGGGTTGCCTTGTTCAATGCCCATACTGACAGGTCTTTATTTCATCTGTTTTGTCTTCCCTCTGTGAGAAGCATGGACCCAATGGCCTCTGAGATCCCTTCCAATCTTTCACAGCATAAGATTTTTTTTTCTTTTAATTTAATTTAATTTATTTTTATACAGAAGGTTCTTATTAGTCATGCATTTTATACACATTAGTGTATACATGTCAATCCCAATCTCCCAACTCATCACACCACCCCCCCACCACCACTTTCCCCCCTTGGTGTCCATACATTTTTTCTCTACTTATGTGTCTCAATTTCTGCTCTGCAAACTGGTTCATCTGTACCATTTTCTAGGTTCCACATATATGCGATAACATACGATATTTGTTTTTCTCTTTCTGACTTACTTCACTCTGTATGACAGTCTCTACATCCATCCATGTCTCTAGAAATGACCCAATTTCGTTCCTTTTTATGACTGAGTAGTATTCCATTATATATATGTACCACATCTTCTTTATTCATTCGTCTGTCGGTGGGCATTTAGGTTGCTTCCATGACCTGGCTACTGTAAATAGTGCTGCAATGAACACTGGGGTGCATATGTCTTTTTGAATTATGGTTTTCTCTGGGTATATGCCTAGTAGTGGGATTGCTGGGTCATATGGTAATTCTATTTTTAGTTTTTTTAAGGAAACTCCGTACTGTTCTCCATAGTGGCTGTATCAATTTACATTCCCAGCAACAGTGCAAGAGGGTTCCCTTTTCTCCACACCCTCTCTAGCATTCGTTGTTTGTAGATTTTCTGATGTTGCCTATTCTAACTGGTGTGAAGTGATACGTCATTGTAGTTTTGATTTGCATTTCTATAACAGTTAGTGATGTTGAGCAGCTTTTCATGTTCCTCTTGGCCATCTGTATGTCGTCTTTGGAGAAATGTCTATTTAGGTCTTCTGCCCATTTTTGGATTGGGTTGTTTATTTTATTGAGCTGCATGAGCTGTTTATATATTTTGAAGATTAATCCTTTGTCTGTTGATTCGTTTGCAAATATTCTCTCCCATTGTGAGGGTTGTCTTTTCATCTTGTTTATGTTTTCCTTTGCTGTGCAAAAGCTTTTAAGTTTCATTAGGTCCCATTTGTTTATTTTTTTTTTTATTTCCATTACTGTAGGAGATGGATCAAAAAATATCTTGCTGTAATTTATGTCAGAGTGTTCTTCCTATGTTTTCCTCTTGAGAGATTTATAGTGCCCAGTCGTACATTAGGTCTCTAATCCATTTTGAGTTTATTTTTGTGTATCGTGTTAGGGAGTGTTCTAATTTCATTCTTTTACATGTAGCTGTCCAGTTTTCCCAGCACCACTTATTGAAGAGACTGTCTTTTCTCCGTTGCATATCCTTGCCTCCTTTGCCATAGATTAGTTGACCATAGGTGTGTGGGTTTATCTCTGGGGTATCTATCGTGTTCCATTGATCTATATATCTGTTTTTGTGCCACTACCATATTGTTTTGATTACTGTAGCTTTGTAGTATAGTCTGAAGTCAGCAAGTCTTATTCCTACAGCTCCGTTTTTTTCCCTCAAGACTGCTTTGGCTATTTGGGGACTTTTGTGTCTCCATACAAATTTTAAGATTTTTTTGTTCTAGTTCTGTAAAAAATGCCATTGGTAATTTAATAGGGATTGCATTGAATCTGTAGATTGCTTTGCGTAGTATAGTCATTTTCACAGTGTTTATTCTTCTAATCCAAGAACATGGTATATCTCTCCATCTCTTGGTATCTTTAATTTCTTTCATCAGTGTCTTATAGTTTTCTGCATGCAGGTCTTTTGTTTCCCTAGGTAGGTTTATCCCTAGGTATTTTATTCTTTTTGTTGCAGTGGTAAATGGGAGTGTTGACTTAATTTCTCTTTCAGATTGTTCATCATTAGTGTATAGGAATGTAAGAGATTTCTGTGCATTAATTTTGTATCCCACAACCTTACCAAATTCGTTGATTAGCTCTAGTAGTTTTCTGGTGGCATCTTTAGGATTCTCTATGTATAGTATCATGTCATCTGCAGACAGTGACAGTTTTACTTCTTCTTTTCCAATTTGTATTCCTTTTATTTCTTTTTCTTCTCTGATGGCCATGGCTAGGACTTCCAAAACTGTGTTGAGTAACAGTGGTGAGAGTGGACATCCTTGTCTCGTTCCTGATCTTAGAGGTAATGCTTTCAGTTTTTCACCATTGAGAATGATGTTTGCTGATGTTTGTCATATGTGGCCTTTATTATGTTGAGGTAGGTTCCCTCTATGCCCACTTTCTGGAGAGTTTTTATCATAAATGGGTGTTGAATTTTGTCAAAAGTTTTTTCTGCATCTATTGAGATGATCATATGGTTTTTATTCTTCAATTTGTTAATATGGTGTATCACATTGATTTGTGTATATTGAAGAATCCTTGCATCTCTGGGATAAATCCCACTTGATCATGGTGTATGATCCTTTTAATGTGTTGTTGGATTCTGTTTGCTAGTATTTTGTTGAAGATTTTTGCATCTATATTCATCAGTGATATTGGTCTGTAATTTTCTTTTTTTGTAGTATCTTTGTCTGGTTTTGGTAGCAGGGTGATGGTAGCCTCGTAGAATGAGTTTGGGAGTGTTCCTTCCTCTGCAATTTTTTGGAAGAGTTTGAGAAGGATGGGTGTTAGCTCTTTTCTAAATGTTTGATAGAATTCACCTGTGAAGCCATCTGGTCGTGGACTTTTCTTTGTTGGAAGATTTTAAATCACAGTTTCAATTTCATTACTTGTGATTGGTCTGTTCATATTTTCTATTTCTTCCTGGTTCAGCCTTGGAAGGTTATACCTTTCTAAGAATTTGTCCATTTATTCCAGGTTGTCCATTTTATTGGCATAGAGTTGCTTGTAGTACTCTCTTAGGATGCTTTGTATTTCTGCAGTGTCGTAACTTCTCCTGTTTCATTTCTAATTTTATGGATGTGAGTCCTCTCCCTCTTTTTCTTAATGAGTCTGGCTAATGGTTTATCAATTTTGTTTTTCTTCTCAAAGAACCAGCTTTTAGTTGTATTGATCTTTGCTATTGGTTTTTTTTTTCTGTTTCATTTATCTCTGCTCTGATCTTGATAATTTCTTTCCTTTTGCTAACTTTGGGTTTTGTTTGTTCTTCTTTCTCTAGTTCCTTTAGTTGTAAGGTTAGATTGTTTATTTGAGATTTTTCTTGTTTCTTGAGGTAGGCTTGTATAGCTATAAACTTCCCTCTTAGAACTGCTTTTGCTGCATCCCATAGGCTTTGGATTGTCGTGTTTTCATTGTCATTTGTCTCTAGGTATTTTTTGATTTCCTCTTTGATTTATTCCATGATCTCTTGGTTATTTAGCAAGGTATTGTTTAGCCTCCATGTGTTTGTGTTTTTTACATTTTTTCCCCTGTAATTGATTTCTAATCTCATAGCGCTGTGGTCAGAAAAGATGCTTGATATGATTTCAATTTACTTAAATTTACTGAGGCTTGATTTGTGACCCAAGATATGATCTATCATATCTGGAGAATGTTCCGTGCGCACTTGAGAAGAAAGTATAATCTGCAGTTTTTTGATGGAATGTCCTATAAATATCAATTAAATCTATCTGGTCTATTGTGTCATTAAAGCTTGTGTTTCCTTATTAATTTTCTGTTTGGCTGATCTGTCCATTGGTGTAAGTGAAGTGTTAAAGTCCCCCACTATTATTGTGTTACTGTTGATTTCCTCTTTTAGAGCTGTTTAGCAGTTGCGTTATGTATTGAGGTGCTCCTATGTTGGGTGCATATATATTTATAATTGTTATATCTTCTTTTTGGATTGATCCCTTGATGATTATGTAGTGTCCTTGCTTGTCTCTTGTAACATTCTTCATTTTAAAGTCTATTTTATCTGACATGAGTACTGCTACTCCAGCTTTCTTTTGATTTCCATTTGCATGGAATATCTTTTTCCATCCCCTCATTTTCGGTATATATGTGTCCCTAAGTCTGTAGTGGGTCTCTTGTAGACAGTATATATATGGGTGTTGTTTTTTTATCCATTCAGCAAGCCTGTGTCTTTTGGTTGGAGCATTTAATACGTTCACGTTTCAGGTAATTATGGATATGTATGTTCCTATGACCATGTTCTTAATTGTTTTGGGCTTGTTTTTGTAGGTCCTTTTCTTCTCTTGTGTTTCCCACTTAGAGAAATTCCTTTAGCATTTGTTGTAGAGCTGGTTTGGTTGTGCTGAATTCTTTTCACTTTTGCTTGTCTGTAAAGCTTTTGATTTCTCCGTGGAATCTGAATGAGATGCTTGCCAGGCAGAGTAGTCTTGGTTGTAGGTTCTTCCCTTTCACCACTTTAAGTATATCATGCCACCCCATTCTGGCTTGTAGAGTTTCTGCTGAGTAATCAGCTGTTAACCTTATGGGAGTTCCCTTGTATTTTATTTGTTGTTTTTCCCTTGCTGCTTTCAATAATTTTTCTTTGTCTTTAATTTTTGCCAATTTGATTACTGTGTGTCTCGGCATGTTTCTCCTTGAGTTTATCCTGTATGGGACTCTCTGCGCCTCCTGGACTTGGGTGGCTATTTCCTTTCCCATGTTAGGGAAATTTTCAACTCTGATCTCTTCAAATATTTTCTCGGGTCCGTTCTCTCTCTCTTCTCCTTCTGGGACCCCTATAATCCAAATGTTGTTGCATTTAATGTTAGGCTGTCTTCATTTCTTTTCATTCTTTTTTCTTTATTCTGTTCTGCAGCAGTGAATTCCACCTTTCTGTCCTCCAGGTCACTTATCCATTCTTCTGCCACAGTTCTTCTGCTATTGATTCCTTCTAGTCCATTTTTCATTTCAGTTATTGTACTGTTCATCTCTGTTTGTTCTTTAATTCTTCTAGATCTTTGTTAAACATTTCTTTCATCTTCTCGATCTTTGCCTCCATTGTTTTTCCAAGGTCCTGGATCATCTTCACTATCATTATTCTGAATTCTTTTTCTGGAAGATTGCCTATGTCTGTTTCATTTAGTTGTTTTTCTGGGGTTTTATCTTGTTCCTTCATCTGGTATAAAGCCCTGTGCATTTTCATCTTGTCTATCTTTCTGTGAATGTGGTTTTTGTTCCACAGGCTGCAGGATTGTCATTCTTCTTGCTTCTGCTGTCTGCCCTCTGGTGGAGGAGGCTGTCTAATAGGCTTTTGGAATTTCCTGATGGGAGGGACTCACAACATAAGATTTTATGACTTGATTTTTTATCATAATGCCAAGAGGACTCAGTGATACGTTTAAGGATATTGGAGGAATCCTTTTTTCAGTTGAAAACAGTCCAAAGTACTAGCAGAGAATATTTAATAAGATGATATTACAATTTGAAGAGGGCATGAGATTGCAGTTAGATAATGAGTAATGGTGGTATAAACAAATCCACACACTATTGGGTTGATTAAATTTATCTTTCTGGGAATTGAATATATTGTGGTCTTTTATATTACAAATGAGATTTGAGGAAAGTTAATGAAGCTGAACCCTCACTAGGTGGCCATGCTTTTCTGCCTGTTTGATTGATAGGAAAGGATTGCTGTTGTCTTTTAGTAATTAATCTCCTTTGTGTCATAGAACAAGTTTTTTTATTTAAAACAATTTATTCAAGGTTAATACAGTTATGGATATGAAGCAATTAAACATTGGCTTGCATTCAGGATAAAGAAAAACTAATTGATAAACTGAATTCTCCATGCATAGAACAAGAGCAATACAGTCTTAACTGTGGAGACAATTCTTTCTGTGGATGTGAATAGCAATATTATTTTTGCTTCTAGGATTGTTACTTTTAGTTATAAAATTTTGCTTCTATGACTTAAAAATCATTCAGTCAGGAGTCCAAAAATGGCAGTTTCCAGTAATTGGACCCTCCACTGTTTGATTACAAATTCTATAACAGGGAATTTTTTTCAAGGCAAGGCAGGTTTAGCCTTGCCTTGAAAAAATAATTTCAAACCATACACTCATTTCAAATTGCTTATCTTTGAAATAAAGTTTGCGGCTCCCATCATTTCCATTTATTTACTGTAAACTTTTAATTCATTCATGATTTTCAAAAGATAATTTAAATTCTTTCTAAAGCAAAATCACATCTATCCCTTTGAGTAGCCCTAATGCAGCTATGACTCTTTTTCTCATCTATGTATTTCCAGCAACTCACTGAATAACAACTCTGTGAATGAAACCTTTTCTGTGTGTGTTCTTGTCCCTCCTGTATCCCATTTTGTAAAAATCAAGTTCTTCTCTGCTCTTTCATTTCTCTCCAGGATCTACTGCTCTGAACCTTTCCCTGGACATGCCATAATCAGGTGGTACCTCTTAGTCTAAAGTAATGCTTTTATTCGTCTTTGCTTGTAAATTCTTGTGAAATTTCACATTTTCTGGTATCCTGTTTGTCTCCCATCTCTAAAACAATATAATAAATGAAGTCACAGTAATTCCATGCTAAGAAAACTCATGACGACTATTCCTATGGATATTTCAGTGTAGGAGCACTTTTGGAATAAGTAATACAGGTTTAGGCCAAATGAGTAAATCTTGTATGGAGAAACTTTAGAGCACTATTGGCCAAGCAGGGAAAAATTCAGGGACACATGCAGCCTTCTACATCTTTCTGGATTCCCAGTCAGCAGTCTGTATTACTGTGCTTACCCATTAAATAATCCCATTAATACTGTTCTTATGCATTACATAAGACCAGAACACTGTAGCCCAAATACTCCTTTCATAGTGTTCAAGTTGGTGGATTCTTAAAAACCTAATTTTCTTTACTGGTTATTTAGAAGGTACACATCGTACCAATTTCCTACAGTGATGCTTTCAACAACATATTACCTTATTTTCCTAGACAAATTTATGCTCCATTACTTTATTTGACATACAACAAGCCAAACAAGTAAACTATTCCTTAACTGTGAGCACTGTATTGTTTTGGTTTTTGCTGTCTTACCCACCAGATATCATTTTCTCCCTGTCTGCTAAATTCTTGTTCTGCTTCCTACCTTTTTCACAAATCCACCTAATCGAAACTAATATTTTCTTAGTATACTTTTGGTCTATTTTATGTTTCTTTCTCTTTGTGATCTTTTCCCCAGGTATATTATGATGTGCTATGATCTGAGCATGAAGTTTAGCTCTCAGCTTATCACAGCATTCTTCGTAGCTCCTAAAATCAAGCTCTTTAGATAGAAAGGAAGTGATTACAAATACACGTTGATTGATTTGATTAATTAAATCATTTTTAATTTGTTCGTGGCTATTAGCAATTTCCTCAGAAATCTTGACTATTACTATCTTTATTTCTTGTTATGTTTACCTATTTATGTGTAGATGATCTTTTGACCTTTTCTGATGTTTTAATTGAAATGATTCTCATCTACAGATATTGCTGGCTTAATAAATACTATTGTACATTGTCCTTATTTCCATTGTTAATATTCTGTAGGCTAGATCATTTCAAGATTCTATGATACTTGAAAGGGTTCCAATTTAATAATTTTCTATACAGCTTTTACTTTCAGATGACTAATCCTTTCGGAATGTACTCGTTTTATGGAGTATTATGGTGCTTCCCTTCAACCTGTGAGATTGATTGAAAGTAGAAACGTAGATTTCATGTGCATTCAGTTGAAAATAGGCTCGTATTTTTCAGTATTCACCAAATCATTTTTTCACTATGCCACATTTTATATTACTGATGTTTATTTAAAAGTAGATATGTGTGACGTATAGATTCTTGGATTTTATAAAATCATTTATTATCATTTGTGACCTTAAAAGTGGATCAAGGGTGATGGAAGGAAAAGACAACTTTAGAGATATGATTAAGTCTTAGATGGTTTATGTCTATTGTGACATTAAATTTTCACCATAAACTTGTGAGCATATTTGAGATCATCATCTTCTTTTTATACGAGAAGAAACTGGGGTTTAAAGATTATACATAATAAGTGGGAGAGCCACAGTTAGAATTCAGATCTGTGTCTAAAGCCATCATGCATCTTTCTTGGATGCATCATATTATCATATATGGATATATACTCGTTAGCTATTATGATCGCTATTAGATCACTTTTCAAGGAGTCTTCCGGTCTATTCCCTTTGCTTTAACATGTTCCCCAACATGGTACACAACCTAGAGATAAAAAAGGAGTGTGATAAGCTTTTAAATGCATAGTTGCCCAATCATATTTCTTTGAGACTGTCTCTGCATATGGCAATAACCCTCCATCTCTGTCAGGCTGAGGCATTTTGGAGCCTGCTGGCTTGGTCACACCACAGTAACACGAATGACAGTAACACCCTGCACCCTTCACTTCACTTCGCTCTGTAACACACATCAAAGTTGCACTTTGGGCCATTAATCCCTTACAGAGATTTTGGTAAAATAATTTTTAGCATTTTTTTCACGAGTCCTTGGGGGCTGGGATAAGCACAACTGGAGGTATATTGAAAGCTCCTAGATACCTTGGGTAAATAAATCTCTGCAGGAACATTTCAGCTGCTGTTTCAAACTTGGACAGAGTAGGTACAGTCTGTGTGTCCGAACTAGGCACCATTCTTCCCCTTCACTTGCCTTTTTAATCATTAGGTATCATAGATCTCTCTTGAAGGATTGAGTTAATGGAGTTTGTGAGGAGGGAAACTTACCTCCACAATGCATTTTTTGTTTGTTTGTTTTTGAACTGATCGTTTCTTCCATTCTTGATATTCATTCTTATTGATAGTGACATTGCCACTTTTGAGTTATCAGGGTGGATAACTCTTATCTAATTTTTAGCTCTGCCACTTTATCCCATTTCACCTATTGTGTTAGCCTAGAAATGCTGTGGCAAAGCAGTGGAGTGCAGTGGGGTGGGGACAGAAAAATAATCAGATGTGAAAGAATTCTGCTAATTAGAAAATGAGCAAGACATCAAATGCTGAGGGTGAGTTTTTTAAAGTGCTTCATTGGTTGTTTGATACATGCATACCTGAGCTCCTCTCTACTGAATATGGAATGAGAAGAAATTACTTCTTGTTCACAGTTTGTCTTCTACTTATGTGATATTGAGGGCAAGTTGTATAACTTCTTTTAAAAGGTAGGCTAGGGGCAGGGCTCTGGAATAGGTAGCCTTATTCAAATTCCAGCTCCTCCACCATTGTCTCTTTGCTAAGCACTTTATAGGAATTATCCCATCCTACAAGCATTGTACATACTATCATTAATTCCATGTGTAGATGAGCAAGCAGACCTCAGAGCTGTTTAAGTTACCCTACATTACTGGCTCTTCGAAGTGTGTCTACTCCTCTGTAAAAGGTGTATCTACAAAGTTTGTAAGAAAGACAGATGGCATAATTCCTGTAAGGTGCTTGGCAAAGAATAAATACCTAAATGATGTCAGCCCTTCTTATTTTTTATCTCATTATGATGGTCAACAGAGGTGCCATCTGTAAAAGAAATTCCATAAATTGTGAAGCGCTACACACGTTTTAACCATCATTATTCTTAATAACATCATGTGCCTTGTATAATGAATGTACAATTTTAATCTTCTTAAAAAGGAAAAAAAAAAGCCTTCTGGAACTTTCCACCTGAGAGCCAAGGGTTTAAAATTTTATCACTTCTTAGAAGTTTATATCTAAGAAGTATGAGCAGCAAGTTATAGGATAATAGTATGAGCATTATTAAGAGAAATTTGATATTATTTACTGGAAGCTTTTTACTCAAATTGTTAAAACTTACTTGAGGGTAAGGAGAAATAATAATATTACTCAAGTTAAAAGTAAAAGCCAAAAAATACTGAATATCAGTGCTTTCACTGTCGTGGCCTGGGTTCAGTCCCTGATCGGGGAACTGAGATCCCACAAGCTGTGTGGCACAGCCAAAAAGTAAAAGATAAAATAAAGAAAATGAATAAAAAAATAAAAAACACCTTCTCTGTCAAACGGAGGAACAGGAATGGCATGTCTTCTGCAGACTAGTAGTGGATGACGTTTCTGATATTTGGAAAAACCTAGTAAATTGCATATTTTGCCAATTCAACTGATTTACACATCATAGTGATTTTCCAAATCCTTGGAGGAGAAATTATACAAGTGGGGGAGGAGCACACAGTACACACTTTTGTCTACCACAGAATGTGATACATTCACCCCCAATGTATTAGCAAAAACAGAAAATAAAAGGAGTATTTCCATAGCAACATTAGCAAAATAGAAAATTTGCCTACCGTGTAAAATTAGGTTTTTTTTTTTTTCTGAGCCAACAACCCACTCACCAGATTGACAGCCTGTGAAGAGTTAACGAAACTCAAAGGTAAATTATTTTAAACTAAAAAGAAATGAAGATAACATGGCAGGAATGATAAATAGTTTACAGCCAGTCAGAGGGTAGCCCGAGGTAAAGGAAACAAATCTCCTTTGATAGAATAAGAATCAAAGGGAGGGTGGTTGGAGGGGAGCTGGAGATACAAAATGGTTATTGTAAAATTAAAAGGATGGAGGGTGGCTCAAGCAGCTGTAATCTGACAGGACCTTGGACACACTGCAATTTACTTAGACCATAGTGACATATATTGATAGCTGTTTGATTATACCTTCAATAAAGTGAAAGAACTCCTTTTTCCCCTTCTTAATTCCTAAAAGCTAATGTTGACGAAGATGTCACTGCTGTGTTTATTTAGCAAAAATCTCATTTAATCCCTAAACAATTCTGTGAAAAGGTATTATTATCTCTGTTTTACAGATGAAGAAACAGAAGCGTAGAGAAATTAAATAAATTCTCCCCTATTTTCAAAGTCAGTACATCTTTTATGGTTTCCAGAATTGTTGAACAAGCCCTGCACAAAATTTTAACTAAAAATAAGAGCTAACTTCAAAATTAAATTCAGAAGAGCTGAATACTTTATGTAATAACTTTAGTTACTATGTAATACTAGGAAGTTAATGCATGTACCAGTACTTTAAATTTATTTATTTATTTTTGCTGTGTTGGGCCTTCGTTTCTGTGCGAGGGCTTTCTCTAGTTGCGGCAAGCGGGGCCACTCTTCATCACGGTGTGCAGGCCTCTCACTTATCGCGGCCTCTCTTGTTGCGGAGCACAGGCTCCAGACGCGCAGGCTCTGTAGTTGTGGCTCACAGGCCTAGTTGCTCCGCGGCATGTGGGATCTTCCCAGTCCAGGGCTCGAACCCATGTCCCCTGAACTGGCAGGCAGATTCTCAACCACTGCACCACCAGGGAAGCCCTTACCAGTACTTTAAATTTATGTGTTGTAACTACCCTCTTAAATTATCTGCTCAAAGAGTATTCAGGGCAGTGGAAGGTAATGGATGTCTGTCTGTCTGTGAGTTGATTTGGAGGGTTAATAATTCAGGCTGTTTTAAAACTCTTGAATTATGACAAGGGAAATATGGTGATAAACACTTTAGTGATTATTATGTGCTGAAGGATAAGTTATATATAAAAAAATGATCCTTTACTGACAGGATAAACCTCTTAAGTTAGTTTTCACTTTAGGATATCAAAATAAATTTGGTAGATTTTTTTAATCTGCCCTTCCTGATAATATTTTTTTTCACTTGTTCTCAGTTTATTACTACATATGTAAAATCATAGGTATGCATATATGAAACTAAAGATAAATTACAAATATACGTTCTGTGACCAGATGTATTTATTTCTATTCCTGTGTCTAGTTATGGTCTTTTAAGAGAGTTGAAGCTTTTGGTCTCATCTTCTGTTTTTTCTTAAAAACAAAAGGTTAGCAAAAAAATAATTTCAAAGGTACTTCTCATCTATTATACTACATCTTTTTTTATTAATTATGTCAATTTGCATCATGTTCAATTAAATAGTATTTTTACTCTTTTCATAGACTAGTAAAACTCATGTGAACTTTGCTGCATTCCTAGATTTACAGGAAGGCAGAGCCTCACACAGAGCATATGACAGTGAAAAGTGGTCTTAACACATCTTTTTCCTTCTTTTTAAAAGTGGTTGCATACTTCACCAGTTTTTTTATATTACCTGCTTCCTACAAAATTTGATCACTTTCTTATAAGTAAAGCAGTTTCTCCCTTTCTAACTTGCATAAACTTTTGTGCTTTATGCTGTATTTGCCAACCAACATATGAAAAACAAAATGAAGCCTGAAGCCTATAAAGATGCCTGCAAATTGTGAGTAGTAGGCTTATAAGAACTAAGCAAGTTTAACCCACTTAGTAACCTGTATACAAGAAAGAAGGGAAGGAAGAAGGGGAGGAGGGAAGGAGAGAACCGTAAAGACCATAAATTAAGGCAGATTAAGGCCGTGTGTTTCAATAATATATTTCAAAGAAAAAAATTGTAAGAGAAGGTAATTTTAGACCATGGCTAAAGATACAGATATATTGTACATAAAGAAGATGTGGCACATATATACAAGGGAATATTTAGACTTCTGAATCATCTCCAGTATGTCTGATTTACAAGGTTTGTTTTTTCAAAAAGAGGGCTTTAGGACAAATAGTTTGTTCTCATTTTATTTCCCACAGCTTCAAGAGCTTGCTGTTAAGGTAATAGCATTGTTCTACTTGAACAATGCTATGCATTTTTATTTTAGAACAGTGCTTCTCAAACTTTAGTTCATATTAGAATCCCAGGAAGGTCTTGTTAAAACATAGATTGATAGGACCCACCCCCAGAGCTTCTATTCGGTAGGTCTGGGATGGGATCTAAGAATATGGGTGTCTAACCTTTTCCCAGGTGATGCTGCCCCTGCTGGTCTAGACACACTTTGAGAAGGGTGCAAAATGCAGGCTCAGGAAAGAACTGAAGACAAAATAAAGATTACATCAGTTATTTGATGGTGAAAGTTTGAAGATATGGAGATGGACCAGTGAACATTTTTATGGAAGCAGGCTCAACCAGATATGGTATATCAAGTAGTGGGAAGGATCTGAGATTTTACCCTTCGTGCAAGCTAACAAGCTAGTCAACCACCATCACTGGTTCAGGAGCCTCCCTGAGTTGCACACAATGGATTTATATGTCCCCACACAGGAGGCAGCATGGGCTTTGTGTTCCCATGGGTAACTCCTGACCATCAAGTCTAGGGGGCCATACTGAGTAGCCCAGGTGGACAGTGCCTATGACATGAGCTTGTGTCACAGCTGAGGAACACTGAACCCTGAACTTGGGAAACCCCACTCTTGTAAAGCAAGCCTGCCTAAATTTTACGCCACAGGATTATTTTTATTTTCCTGAGCAACAAATAAATCTGTCCTCTGCCCTGCAGGGAGACACACAAACATTCTTGAGAAAGTAATCCAGAGCAGAGGCTGTCCCTGCCTCTGTTCACATGTGGTGCAGAAACATGAGAGACCCATGGAGAATTGTCTCCCAAATGGTGACTGGTTGTAGGATTAATTCAGAGGGAAGAGTGATGACATCATTAAAATCATTTAAGAATCGGAATGGAGGAACTCTGGTTCAGGCAGCCAAAATGGACCCGGGTGGCCATTGTGGATGTCGTTTCTTGGATTTCTGAATCTGCATTGGTATTCGACATTTAAAGAATAAGGCAACTGATTATATCGATAGATTAGTTCTAGAATCCCAGCGTGGAATTACGTGGATTAGTCTGGATCCCTATCACATTCACAGCTAAATTCTACTAAATTTTAAGGATCAGGTGGTGATGAATTAATCCAGCCATTTTTAAGAATTAGGTAGTGATGTATTGATTCAGGAATATGCTTGTCATGTGGGAACAAGTTTTGTGGCCTCTCAAAGTACCACGATAATGAATGGTGATAATGTAAGTGAACCTAGTTATAAATCTTGATACAACTGAGATAAAACCTTGACAGGGTTTGAAAATGATTACTTATACATTTCTACACACAGCAATTGAGCGTCAGCTCTCTGCCACACATTGTGTGAAATACTGGATATGTACAGACATGAAAGAACTGTGTCCTGTGCCTAATGAGCCCACATTTAGTAGTTTATTGAAAGTGTGTGTGAGAGAGAGAGAGGAGAGGGAAAAGGCAATGAGGGAGCAGGAAGGAAGAGAAAAAAACAGAAGAAGATGGAGAGAGATAAATTATGTGATGAGAGTCAGGCTAGTGTAAGGATAGGGCACTAGTGGGTTATTTTTGTTTCCATCTTTCAAATTGTGCTTCTATTTTGAACGGTGTTTTTCAAAGAGTAATTAAATCCATATGTCTAATATAGCTAAAAATGTTACCCTCTAGAGGAGTGTTTTCAAAGTTTAGTTCATGGAAAAGGTGTATTATATTAAGCATGTAGATTTCTAGGAATGATACCAAGTATAGAATCAGAATCTTTGGATGGTCATGGGGTTGAGTGGGTTTGTATGTGGTCCAGGTGATTTGAACAGGCTTAGCTGGTGATTCTTCTCAGGTGTCAAAGTGTAGAGCTGATGTAGAAATTATATTCAGTTCAACAGTCTTTTAGTTTAGTGTTGGTCCTGTAGAGCCAAGAAAAAGGTAGTGATAATTGCGAGTTGTGTATTAATTTACTTTCACTACTGATAAGAGGGGTTTTGCTGTTCTTACCAGATGACATCTCCTTTACCTGGCTTACGTATTCCAAGAGTCTGCCAATTTATTTGGAGCTAATTACATCTCTGAATATTAGACTTGAAGCTTTGTGGTTAATTTCAAAAGCATTTCCTGAATATGGCAGATCCAGGCTGAAATCTGTACAACAAGATCCAGAAGCCATGTTCCAAAAGATTTAATTTTCACTGGGCCACAAATAGGAGAATAAATGATGACTGGCTTGATTTCAGCAACTTTTATTTGTATGTTTTGCATATATTATACGCCCTTAAATCTTACACTAGAAAGAAGAATAGTATTTGTATTATAAAATTTCTATTTCATATAACCTGGAATGAAATCAATTGTAGGAAAATGATAGGCCATCTAAAAGAAATAATCTGTAACCTTACATTGTACCTTATGAGTACAGTATAAGATTTCTATATGATTTGCTTAATATAGTCAAAAATTGATGTTTTGCTATTAATCTTGATAATCCTCTTCTTATGTCACGGTTCCAGTACATACAGAAGTGTTAAAATATTTGAGTAGACATAAATAGCAAGATTACATACTTTATTTCTACTTGGTCAGTCTACAAATAATTTTAATCAAAATATGTATTAAAAGTTATATGTTATGTAGTCTTTTCTGTTTCACTTGAGAAGCAATGCTCAAAAAGGCAAAGTCCTTTTTTTTTAACCCCTCCATAAACTCAAGGAGATGAACTGATGCTAAGTTATTTTTCCGAGTTTGGTAGAATTCCTCAAGTCATTGGAATATATTTTTCTAAATTAAAATTGGATTTTATTTTTTAAAAAACACGTTTTCTTTGTCTTGGAATCAATTTGGGACTACCCTGCTAGAAAAGTGAAAATGATTTGAAGAAAAGAAAGATTATAATTATGTGCTCATGTTTCATGTCATTAAAAGCAGAAAGTCTGCAAAAGTATGCTTTAGGCAAGCATAAGTAAAACATAAAAACAGAATTTAGTCATCTGTGTAAGAGTGGGCTTGCTAAACCATAGAACCATATTGAAAGGGGATTGTCATGTCTTTGGATAAGTTGCCTTGCTTAAGTGTTGATTTAGCATCTTTCAAACTGCATAAGAAGTGCCTATGAGAACAGAATGATGGTCTCTTGATGGAGAGATGGAACAGGTAGGACTATGTTTACAGATAAAGCCTGTTCTGTGTTCTGACGATAAGGATGCAATAAATGCATAGGCTTTTGGTGCTGAAAAGGGGGCTTAGAGATGGTTCCAGCTTTGTTTCCCTGAGGGTTCTTCCCTCCTCCGTGCATTATCTTTACTTTCCAAAACCACCAGCAAACCATTTCTCGAAACTCATTGACATTAACCAAATCTCTTGTCCAATCTAAACCATCACTTGCAAGTGTGATAGGTTTCACTTTAGACAAATCATTCCCCCCATGAAGCCGGTGGAGTTTCTCTTCGGTATTCAACCTGCATGCAGCCTGTTAGAAAGAAGAATCAACAACATCAGTATCAGAAAACGTTCACATAATTTAAAAAAAAGCGTGCCACACAATGCCGGAGGATACAGACAAATTCATTTATAGTGATTGCTGTGGGTAGGGAAATTGGTCAAGGGATGAATAAGGTGAACTTCAAGGTTATTTGTACCATTTTATTTTTCACTTTAAAAGTTATAAAGACAATTTTAATTAAAGATAAAAGTGAATTCTGGGTGATGAATTCCAGATTGTTTGTTTCTCTACTTTTCAGTGCTTTTAATGTCCTCCCAAACCAAACAAATAAAAAGACCTAAGGCTAAAACTTGTCATTGGCTAGCAGTACTCATTCTTTTTAGAATCCTTCCTGTTCTTTATTTTTGAGACATTGCCATTCTTGATAAAAGCAATATTTTAAAAAATTTATTCACCATGTCACTGATTCCACTGTAACTAAACTAAAACGAACAAATGTATATTGTAACCGTTAAGAAAGCATCTGTCGAACACTGATCCTATGATGTTAAGTGTGTGTGAGAGTGTATGTTATATAGGATATGATATATGGTATATGAATGTGTGGCAGTTCCCTTTAGAAGCAGGAACTGAGTCCTGTAGTTTTTCCTAAACACTTCTACGTAGCAAGTGCTAAGTAAACGTCTGTTGAATAAGAGCAAATGCACACTGTACTTCTTCTCCTCCCAGTCAGGATGTATATTTACCTATAGCGATCACAGTCATCAGGTGTCAAAACATGGCAAAGGTAAAACTCATCCTACTTAGCCTACTCAATTTTTATAACTTTTCTCAAATCCCAGCTTCCGGCCTGGCTTCTTTAGCCAATAGATCTTTTTCAAAGTACCAATAATGTTCCTTTCTAAAAACGTTTTAAACAATACATAAGTATAGCAGGTGTGATTTTTAAAAAAGTATAAAACAATTTCTCTACACGTGAGGATTTTTATACTAAACTCCTTGTTCACTAGGATATAACAAGTTGTTAGAAGGCTTTGGTAGAATTCTGCTGGGTATATATATTTATATGAATTTAAAGAAACATTGTTTATACGTTGTTTTATGTGAATTTAAGTGAATATTTTGCATTGTTTCCCATGATTTGGTGAAAGTTATTAGAAAGAAAAGAGTATTTTTACCTTTTAGATGGAACATTATACTAAATATTCATGGGGTTATGATGTTATCTTTTCTATTGAGGTCTTCAAGCTTTCTATCACCTTAAGAAATGCAAAAGAAATGTGACACCTCAATCTTTTTTTTTTTTTTTAGTATTTCAGGAAATAAGGTGAGAAAGCAGAACATAATGATCTCCTTTCCTTTCTCATTTTATTTGTAGTAAAAATAAAATGAAATAAACTGAAGAACTCATTTTATTGACTACTGTATTAAACTGCTATATTCCCTAAATTGCATTTGCTTTTGGCCCACCCTATAGTTCCATAGATAAGAGCTTTCTTGCAGAGCAAAATACAGTGAAAATTTAGGGGCCATTAAGATGTTTTCATTCATTTCACTCACTTATGTACCTATTGAAGTGGTCATCAGTGAGTACAGTTTTAACATATTCTGTTCTAGGTATTTGTGTTTGTAGATTCACATGGAAGTAAAACTTTGATATATGGTTTTGAGCATACCAATAGAAAATATATCAAATAAATATTATTGTTAAATGCTGAAAAATGTTAAGTCCATTGCCTACATCCTATAGTTAGTGAATAGCAGCACCAAAATTGTAAACCAGAGGTGTCTGATTCAAAAGCGCATGCTTATTTTAGCTATAGCTCCAAAGTTATTCAAGGCACCTGTACACTTTTCTTCAGAACATAGAAGTCTGTTCTTTGACGTAAGTTTGCTATTTTCAATAGATATTGTTAGACCATTCACATGATTATCCTGATTATTTTGATATGTTAAGAGCATTTGATGAGGTTAGGGAAAACTTGTCAACAGAGACATAATACAATAATTTGTTCATCCTTATTGGGTGTTAGCTATTTGAACATTAATCATATAACACACACATATTTTACTGGTAAGTCTGAAAAATCTTGACAGACACTAGCCAAAGAAATTGTTTTGAATTAGAGATGTTTCTTTGAATGATATTTCAATTCTTGATATTATTAATATAAGTGCCAACATTGTTGGAGTCTAATGGAACTGTCATATGATCCCTGAAGATTTACTTTCAAAACTATCAAAAGAAAATTCTTTGTAATTAAATGTTTCAGAGAACTTTATCTTTCATCTGCAATAAACATACGGTCTAGGAAGCAAGTTATTTACAGTTTTGGAAAATACTCTTATTTCCAAGAAAAAAATACATTTAAGTATTGTTAAGGAGAATGATAGAATTATTTCTTTTTATACTGTACAGTTATACTGCTTTTATTAAACTTTCACATCACTTGCCAGATGCAATGCTAGTGGAAGAGATAAAGATGACAAAAAGGTGAAGGTTGAGAATGAATAGGCCTTCAAGGGAGCTGATCTTTCTCTGATCTGATAAAACCTCTCCCATTATCTATTTCTTTCTTTTTTGTTTTTCTTTTTTTCCTTGCAGATCACTGCATATCAAGAGCTTTTTCTCTGAATAGCAGCATTCTCTCAGGATTTGAGGGCAAGACTTATATAAAGATAGTTTCCAAATTGACATATGACATGTTGTGCTGTTTTTAGAATTTGCCTTTAGAAAATTCTAAAAATTACTGGGAAATTTTCCATTAATCTGAAATAGTTTTCTACCAGTGTTTTTTATTTTGATACTACTATGTCTTCATGTATTCTATGAATGCCAAGTGATGTTAACACTTTGATGGGTTTAGTGGGAACTAAAGATTGGTCTTGTGGAATAAGAATAAGCTTTGGAGTAGGAAGGCTTATGTTCAAGTCCATTTCGTTAAACTTGTGAGTCCTTAAAAGTCTTTAAAATGAGTTTTTATTTTAAATGCTCAAACCAGTAGGTAGGTAGGGATGTACATATTATTATTACCTTTATGACATTGTATATATACTTATCATTCCATCCCCAAAGGATTTTCATATATACATGTGCTGTTTCATTTATAATAAAGCCGTTTAATGAAACTTTCTCACTTACCTTAATATGAGCAGAATTTTCCATTTTCTCTTGTAGGTATTTATGCTGAACTGGGTTTTTTGTTTCTATCTGATTCTCTGCCTGGTTTTAATGTTTGATACTATATTAAACTGTACTATGAATTAAATGAGAAAAGATTCTTTTTCTGAAGTAGGTTATTGCTATGGGTCTATTTTTATATATCTATAGCTAACTATGGAAACAGGGATGTCCTACTGAGCAAATATTCACATTTTATTAGGTAGGAATTTTATCAGTCTTAACACAATTTGCCTGTGGCATTTAACGGTAGGTCATTGGCTTTAAAAATAAAATATCACTTGACTAGAATAGAAGTTAATTAGGGACTTGCAGTGTCCAGAAGACATGTCAGTTTTCTATGAGTCATGACTAGCTGGTCTTTTGCCACAAGAAAAAAGCACCATCAGCAACTATTTGTATCACTCCCCGAGGTAGGCTAAGTCTCTAAAGTTCTCTATTTTGGTTTGTCGTGAAATCTGCTAGATAAAAAAAAAAAAAAAAAATTTACTAATTTCTTCATGAAAAAAGAAGATAATAGTAGTGCCTTTTCATGATTATGTATCCCTGGATTTCCAAGCTGGGGATATATAATATTTAGCAACTTTCCAGCTCTAAACTAACCTTTTAAAATACACTTTTTTTTTCTTATACATAACTACAGGTCTTTAGGTTTCTAAAACTATCTCAGAATCTTGCAATAAATATCATTTACTTGATAAAATTAGTGTTTATATAAATTAGAAATAAAGATGATTTGGACTCTCCTCCCCCTAGGAGAATTGTCTGATAGTTTGTGACCATTGTTCATCCCTCTTTAACTTTTTTTTTCTAGAAATAATTAACTGTGATGATCACTGTCACTCTGGCTTATTAAACATGGATTAAGTTCATATTATAAGCCATGTGATTCTGAGTCAGATCATTAAGTTATACCTTCTCCTGCTCTCCAGAGTAGAGAACAGCATGGTTGAGTTAGAGCTGGTGTCTTGCAAACCACGTATGGCATTGTGGGTGAATGCCCCCCAATGTGTTTTGTTTGTTGGGTGGCAGCCTCCTTCTGTGTGTCTCGTGAGGAAAACATGTTAATATCCCTCTTCAATAAATTTTAGAGTTCTAATATTTCTTAATCTAAAAAAATATTTAACTTATTTATATTTTACCCAGTATTTTGTTTAAATTCACAAAATACTTAATTTTATTATTGGCCCCATACATATGAACAATTTAGTTGTTCTTATGTGGCCTGTTAAAAATGAGGGAAGACTTATGTTCTGAATTTTGTCAAGAATATGCCTTTGTGTTATTTTCTCATCTGTCTTTTCTTTTTCTATCTTCCCTACTAAAGTTTTCCTATAAAGAAATGGCTTCCATTTCCATTTGTTTTGCCATTTTATTCACTTTTTTGCAACATTTTCACACAGAATTTGAGTTTCCAAAAATATTGTGATAAATATTACTGAGATGTATACATTTTTCCCTTGGTTTTTCTCTGTTTAGGTTTTTGACCTTGTAGGGATAGAGAACCTTTTCTGGGTTGCTCTCCCTGCTACAATATCTTACATTTACTAGCTTCTTTTATGTTCCCTTGCTGTCTAGTAGTTGATAAACTGAAACCATTGTCATTAAGCACACTGGAGAATTTTTCCTTTAAATTGATTTAGTTTAGGGGTTCTTAACTTGAGATTTCCCACTAGGCAGTATTTTTTAGTCATTGGTAATACCTATGTAAGAGTTTAGAAAAATGATTATAATATTAAAGAAGAGGGAATAAAAGCCAATACACTAATATAAAACTAGTCGAAAGGGATGTTTCCATTCCCCAGTGTGGGCAAGACTTCCACATCAAGAGCACACACTGAAGTATAGTTCATAGTGAAAGATCAAAAACGTGAATCAACAAACCACTATGAGATTATACTTTTCTAAAACCTAACCTGATCATTTCTATCTCCTAATAAATGAGTTTAATACATTTATTATATTTACTGATATACTTGTCCCATTTTGCCTGTCTCCTAGCTGTGTGGGGGGCAGGCCACAGGTGAACTCAGTACTCAAGGGACACAGTGTACAAATGGAATCTTAATTGTCCTTCATAGTTAGATAGCTGACGTGTATATTTGCTTACTGTCTGCCAGGCACTGTTCTAAGCACTTTATATATAGTATCTCATTTAATCCTTTCAACAACCCATGAGGCAGATTTTGACATTATTCCTATTAGAAAAGGGGAGGAGAGACTTAACTTCTCCGAAGTTTGCACAGCTGGTATGCAGCAGGGTTGGTATTTAAACCCAGGCAGTCAGGTTTCAAATCTGTTCTTAATCACTAAATGTTACTGTGTCTTGTGAAAGTTTAGCACACGGAGAATATGATAATAACACTGGAAAATACAAAGAGAAAACTCTAAAAACTATTAGACAAGGGGGAAAGAAAAGAATTTATCCACAAAAAGTCATTAGCAGGCTGACAATAGGCATGTCATCTCCAGCTGAACCTAACGGAATAACATTTTAAAAGTGCTAAAGGAAAATAGGTCAGGCTAGAATTCTCCAACGACTTTGGCATATAAGAGTGAAGGGGAAATAAAGCCTTTTCAGATGTGTGGATTATGATTGTTTGTTACTCATGGGTATTTGAATAAACTCTTAAGAATGTACTTTAGCAAGGAGAAAATTATTACATTTTTGTGGCTTTTGGTAAAAAACTAAAAATGCTATTAAGAAGGTGCCTCTACAGCACTTAGCACATATTTATTGATTCTCATTGTTATTTCATTTCCAGTTATATAGAAATATATGCTATAAAGGTATTTATGAAAAGCAATATTCTACTAGGATTAATATAGTGATCAAAGCTTTTTTTTAAAAAAAACAAATGAAATGTTAGTCATTGATAGAAAGCACTGGAAGTGGACACTACTGCCAGTGATGGCAGAGGTAGTAAACTTAATGGTATTCAAGAATACTACGCTATTTATATTACTGAAGAGTAAATATATATGTATCAACTTCAATAAATTAAAGTATTAAATGATTTAGAGTTTATGAATCACAAATAAGGAATCTCTTCTTTTTTATGTGTCTTAATAATTGATTTGAAAACCCAAGCACTATATAACAATTATGTATTCATGTGGTCATTTGAATTCTAAGATTTCTTATTTTCTTTCCAGCGCCTGGCTTTGGAAGCTGAGAAAGTTCAAGCAGCCCACCAGTGGAGGGAGGATTTTGCAGTAAGGACCCTTTTTAACCACTTGATTTAATAAGTACATCGATGTTTTGTGTTTGGATAATTATGATTTCATTTAAAATATTTTTTTTAGTGATGGACTCTTAAGGTATTATGGGACCAAAAACAGCTAGCTGTACTTTGTTGCTTTAAAAAAATACCTTGAAATATTCTTATACTCAAAGGTATTTATAAAATTAATAACAGAAAAATAACATTAAATTATAGCATTTGAATAATCTTTATAGGTATTATGAATATACTAATTGAAAAACAAGTGACATTTTTTAAGAAGTGACATGCATATTGTAGTCACTTTGACAGTGGGCAATGCAATTAAAGTTAGAACAGATGCATTAAAACCTCTTAAAATTTAACTTGCTCCACATTAGTTAGAAGTTATCCTTCGTCTGCTCTGGCCTGCTTTTAGAAACGTCGGCTGATATTAACTTCTGCACCTATTTTTTGATAAACTGCTTTTGTGCTCCAAGAGTCACTGGGCTAATTATACAAATTGCAGAAATTCTTCTTGTGATGAGTTCCTTCCCTCCTTCCTTCCTTCCTCCCTCCCTCCATCTCGTCTCTAGCTATCTGTTATATCTTCTTGCATCCATGGTACACAATGAAGAAGCCTGATCTTAATAGTTAAAATACTTCTGTTACATATTTGAATTGTATCATTTATAGTGAAAATCTCTTTAGTTTCTTTTATTTTTAACATCTTTATTGGAGTATAATTGCTTTACAATGTTGTGTTTCTGCTGTATAACAAAGTGAATCAGCTGTATGTATGCATATATCCCCATATCTCCTCCCTCCTGTGTCTCCCTCCCACCCTCCCTATCCCATCCCTCTAGGTGGTCACAAAGCACCGAGCTGATCTCCCTGTGCTACACAGATGCGTCCCACTAGCTATCTATTTTACATTTGGTAGTGTATATATGTCCATGCCACTCTCTCACTTCGTCCCAGCTTACCCTTCCCCCGCCCTGTGTCCTCAAGTCCATTCTGTATGTCTGCGTCTTTCTTCCTGTCCTGTCCCTAGGTTCTTTAGAACCTTTTTTTTTAAGATTCTCTCTCTCTCTCTCTCTCTCTCTCTCTCTCTATATATATATATATATATGTATGTCAGCATACAATATTTGTTTTTCTCTTTCTGACTTACTTCACTCTGTATGACAGACTCTAGGTCCATCCACCTCACTACAAATAACTCAATTTCGTTTCTTTTTATGGCTCAATAGTATTCCATTGTATATATGTGCCACATCTTCTTTATCCATTCATCTGTTGATGGACACTTAGGTTGCTTCCATGTCCTGGCTATTATAAATAGAGCTGTAGTGAACGTTGTGGTACATGACTCTTTATGAATTATGGTTTTCTCAGGGTATATGCCCAGTAGTGGGATTGCTGGGTCGTATGGTAGTTCTATTTTTAGTTCTTTGAGGAACCTCCATACTGTTCTCCATAGTGGCTGTATCAATTTACATTCCCACCAACAGTTCTTTAGTTTCTGATCAAAGAAAAATTCCAGACAGCTCATTTGGGAGATGTTAACCCCCCTCGCCCCATTTAAAATACGATTAGAGTTTGAGTGACGGCTTGATAATACTGTTCAGTTATCTTTGAATGTTTTGCAAGACATCTCAGATTTGAAGGTAAGAAAGTTGTGGTTCAATAGAACACTAAACTGAGGTTTAGCAGTTGACACTTTTACTTCATGTTTATGTGATTTTATTGTCTATCAAAGGAAAATATAGAAAATGATACTTCATTCACTAATAATATAGGATAACAGTTAAATAGTATTTCATGCTTGATGATTCTGATATTATTTATTTTTACTGTCTTTTCCACAAATTTATATTTCTTAAGTAAACTCTTAGTCTACTCAGTTGAGACTCTATTTGACTGTCAGTTTGATTCTTTCACCTGAATTGATCATATTGCTTGCTTTGTTGGTATCATGTAGGTACTGGCTTAATCCACAATTGTTTGTTATAGGTACATTAAGAAAGATCAATATGTCATCCATAATATATAAAGAAAAAATCAGCGATTAAGTTAAAAACACAACCTTTCTGAGTATAGAGGACAAATTTTAAGCTCATCCAGAGAAGATGTTACAGTGCAGTTTGTTGCTGTAAGGAAAGTAAACCTGCATTTTTTTGTGTGTCTTGAATAGACCAAAAACAGCCAAAGTAATTTATCCCAATAAATATCCATTCGAGAACTAATAATTAGTGACATTTACTTTTCTTCTCCATCTTAGAGGTGGCATAGTAAAAGCAGTGTAAAGGCATAATAGTTGTGAAGTTAGATGTTGTATTTTGCCTAGTCTTGGTATATAAATTGGCGCTGTTTTAGTTTAAATCCTGAGTACTTCTGAGAATCCAAAAAATCATTAAGTTCATCAAATCAGATTGCAGAGTATATAGATTCTATTGCTGTTTCAAAAAGCTTTTCTTGCATTAAGGGAATTTGGTAATATTTCATGTAGTCATTTATTGGTTGTATGTCTTTTCCAGCTTTCTAGGGAGAAGTGATGTGTTAAAAGTAACTTTACAAATAGGAATGTAGTATATAAAGTTTCCTTTCCTGGATATATTGGCTCATTAACACGAAGTTAACATTTTGGCAGTGATTTATTTTTCCTTACAAAAGTAATGGGTGACCACTGTAGATGACACAGCAACTCTCAGCGTGTGCTAGCCAGTACTCTATTTTACTGAATCCAAACCATCATCAATAGTAAGGGTAAGAAAGAAAAAAAGAAGCTAATTAAATTGTGATGCGCCAACAATTTTAAGCAGTATTCATATTTGTCGGATGTCAAAATGTGTAAAAATTTACCTTGAAACGTAACTCCTTTTATCTGTTCTCTCAGTGCCTATATCCAAACAGAAGTATTGCTAGGAAAAGTCATGCAAGAGGACAAATTCAGTTCCACAATGACACAGATACCATTACTAGATCTTCTATGGTTAAATAGAAAATACATTGTTTACCCAGTAAATGTTAGGAGTTCTTAGCAAATAGTCGTCACCCTGTGGGAGAATTCTTGAACAAATTCTGTTTTAAATTTCCCCTTAGGTCACCTCACAATTTATTTAGGACTTGTGAGTGTACTGATTGACATTAGAAGAGACTGTTAAAGGGAAAACACATTAGAGAACTTTAGAGCCCTGTCAACTCATTTCCCCAGTACCCTTCTTGATGGACTGTAAATGATGTTCACAGGACACATATCTGTCACAGTTTGCATGTTGACAATTGATATTTTCCCTAAAGCCTTTACCATAGCACTTCCCTTTGAAATACCATAGGTGATAGACAGTTGAGATAGTAGTGATTTTATATTTGAAGAATAGAACCTGAAAGAAGATTGCCTTCAAATTCAAATAAGTAAATAGTGCAAAAATAAGCGACCTTTTTCCCCTTTTTCCTTGTTTCTTTTCTGATAAACTAGATGATGATTCAGTTCATATACATACAATAAGGTTAAACATCCTTCAAGACCATAATAAAAATCAAATTCACGCATGGTTGGAAATTAGAAATCATCAACATTAAATGTCTCTTTATTTTGTGATTACATACAAAACAATCAGAAATTTTGTCAATATCTTAACCAAACATTTAAAAATGTTTAATTTGAAGTTAAATGCTGCCATACTCCAAAAGGTCCTTGTTTTAAACTTTATAAGCCTTTTATCTTCTAAGGCATTTAACTATGCATCAGTGCAATACTTCTTTAATGCCATCCTTTAATAATTTAACACTAGGATGATTTAGAAGGCAGAAATAATTTCCTAAAAGGTACATTAGCATTTCAAAATGAAATATAATATGCCGATTCTTCCCTCTAGTATAAGTAGGGAAGTTTCATTAACATTACTTAGGCAAAATGTTGATTAACATTCTGTACTCTGTAGTGTAGAGAAATCTCAAGAATAACAAGAACAAAAGGCAAAATACTAAAATGCTGGCAACAAGAAAGGGCTCCTGTAATTCACACTCTCCCTCAGCTCCACTCAATTCCCAATTGGATGTACAATTGAGGGAACAAAGGGCATACACTTTAAATGGATCAAGATTTATGCGGTCATGCATTTACAAGTTCAAACCAATATTTGTAAATAAGCTGTGTCTACCAGCTGCCTTTCAGGTCTGCATGCAACTTACTGGCATTAAAGGGCACCACTCATGTCACTTATGATGGACAAATTATTTTATTAAGGGCAGGTGGGAGAAGGAAAAAGGAGCTTGGAAAATTAATTGTTCTGCATAAAATAATTGCTATTATTTCTACTGAACAGATCTTTTCCAGTTGCTTTTGAAATCTCTTTTGATTGCATTGCAATGGTTGGTTAACTAAAGCAATTTTGTTTCCAACTAAGCCTGCGATATTAATTGTACGTACACATGTATAAACATAAGGGGTGCCTAATTTGTATTTTAATAAGTAGGATCTTTATGTATGGCTTATTAGCATCAGCTTGTTATTGTGAATGCTGAGTACAGACAGTCTAGAAATTGGGCAGTAAATAAAACATTTAAGGAGCCTTTTTTAGCTCCAGCTTCACAGAGAAACTAAATGAGATGGTGGGAATTTTTCTAGTGAAGTTGAATGTTATTGAGTGTTAATCAGGCTAATTTAATTCTCCTAATTGAGTTTTAATTATATACATATACTTTTTAAAAATTACCTTACTCAAATCACATTTTGAAATGTTGCTTTAAAAGTTGTACTATGTAGAATTTTGTGTTTATATGAGTTAAATTAATAGGCACTGGCATTCTATATTTTATTACTTCATCTATCCTAATCATTTCATGAAATAACATCACCTCTGTTGATTGCAGCACAAACAGTTGTGACTATGGGAACTAGGAAATCATACTGTATTTATTTTGGTTACAATGTATAAAGAGAAACACTATTCTAAATTATAATTGTGCAGGTTCAGGATACAGAAGTGCTGGCTTTTTAGGAATAACAAGTGGGGAGTACTTACAGACAATGGAATGTTATTCGGCACTAAAAAGAAATGATCTATCAAGCCATGAAAACACGTGGAGGAACCTAAAATGCATATTACTAAATTAAAGAAGCCAATCTGAAAAGACTACATACGATATGATTCTAACTATGTGACAGTCTGGAAAAGGCAGAACTATTGCTAAGGAAAAAAAAAAAAGACAATCAACCCCAAATGGAGACACATATGCTAAGCCCCACATCACCAAACCATGACTTAACTTACAGTTTCAACTCTCCTAGAAATGGAATCTTAAACCAATTGGTCAGGAATTACCTGATGAGCCCTAGTTAGGAATCTGCCTGATAGACCCCTGCCATCCTCTAAAGGACAGTAACCTTGCAGTAACCAACCTGCCTTTTTTGCCTGGTACAATTTCCTTTTCCCCACTCTCTTCTGCTGCAAAAGTCTTTCATTTTGTACAGTTCCTCAGAGCTCCTTTCTATCTGATAGATTGGATGCTGCCTGATTCAAATTGATTTTTGCTCAAATAAACTCTTAAAATTAAAAGAAAAAAGTAGGGGGGCGGCATTGTCTTAATGAATGATTTCATTAATGAATGATGTCTTAATGAATGATTATCAAAATGATTTTAGTCTCTAGCTGGATTTAGTCTTTCTTAGTTTCTACATTTGGTTGAATTGTCCTTTTGGAATCAAGAGCTTACATATTATGCAACAGTTCTTATGTAGAGAAACAATCAATTTTTTACTACTACTTTTTTTAAAGAGTTTTGTCAGTTTCTCCTCATCATCAAGATAGATGAAAAGGAGCCACAATGCAAAACTGATTTACCCTCAAATTGTGGGAAACCATTTTAGTAGAAAAGAGCCAGGCAAATTCATGGTACCATATTCTTTTTGCACATACATATAAATGCCCATGGTAAGAGCATTATAAGGTAGCAGAGTAGAAAATAGTAACCGTGGGCTTTAAATTATTAATTATCCTGGATGATAACCCCTCTCTTTTGTTTCTTATGTTGAATAAAAGAAGAAGCAAAATATTTATCCAGTAATTACCTAGCCAATAATCTTGGTTTTATTTTTAATAATGTTTAATATGTTCTAATGATCTTCCTGTTCTCAGTATTATTTCTTTTAAAACGAAGGTCACATGATAGCACATGATGATACATTAGAACTCCCTAAGTAAGACATCATGACAGCATGTCCTGGGATAATGCAAACTTAGATATAATTGGAGCTGGGTAAATTTCTTTCTTTCTTTTTTGTCCCGCTCTCAGGAAGGTAGAGAGGAGTTAGAAAGGGCAGGCATCTCTAACTTGGGAAATGCGGAGGTGGATGGGTCTTTATGTTTTTCAAATCTAATCTGCTGCCTCAGTGTCCTGGTATTGAGCTGATGAAAACATTGTTAAATTAGTGGGAGATTCCAGGAATTGCTGCCAATATTCTAAAAATTGTAGCCATGAAGAACACACAAATATCAATACCTCATTGATATTTAAGCTAGAGTTATTTATTGCCATCTGCAGGTATCAAATTGTAGTTGTCACAAGAGAGCTTTTGAACTTAGGTATTTCATTAACCTCTCTATAACTTGAGCTACATTTAATTAAAATTTTTGGACACCACTTATTTGCATTAAGGTGGGGTTTACTATATTAAAAATGTCTCAACCACAAAAGAACTAAAAAGATGAAGAAAAATGTATAAGCATTAAAAATTACTGCATAGTTTACAAAGATTTGCTCTATAAACTTTTGTCCACTTCATTTCCTTATTTAAAAATCTTCAGTTACTTTCCATTTAGCATAAATGATATACAGGCCCTTCATGATCTGGCCCCATCTTATTTTTCATACATTTCTACTGGAACATTTCCCCAGCAGCTATTACCATTCTCCTGAAATTCTGAGTCCCAAACAGAGTAAATTATTTGATGGTTCCCTAAGACAATATTCTTTCCTTCATCCTCAGACCTTTTGATAATCTCTGCCTAGAAATCTCTCTCATCTCTCCCCAATTTCCTTTTGGCTTTGATCCACCAATCTTGGATTTGTTGTCTGTTTTATATGGCCCTCTAATGTCTAGTATATATTCATATTCAAGTACGTACTCCCTGTATAATTTTCCTTTTTCCACATTTTTTCAGCACTAAAATGTAAACTTCCTGGGGATAAGAACTTTGGCTAAAGCATTACTAAAAAAACTGTAGTCTAGTACAATGCATAATAGACATAATAGTACAATGCAGTAGCCTATAAGTAATTTTTAAACTAAAAATAGTTACTTGTAGTGCTGAGGTATCTATTTTTATTCTAAATATTTATTGTCAATTTCACTGGAGAAATAATAAAAAAAAAACTTGGTTTAATGTACTTTTTAAAAGTCTGAATATATTTGCCCATAGCTGTGACATAGTTACAGAACACTGGGCTTGGAGTTATGCAAATCTATACTTCAAATGTTGGCTTTGCCACTAACTTGCAATACAATTTTAGAAAAATAACAGTCTTTTGAATATCAGTTTATGTAAAAACTCTTAGTTCTGTAGTCTCCACCAGCATAATTATTTTTGTAAGATGTTCTGTGCTTGCCCTATTTCCCTACGAAGGAAGATATTTTCTAGAAACCTTGTGGGTATGTCCCAGGTGTTCACACACAGGTTGACACAAGTCCCTAGATGGCTGTTTGCCTAGTCCAGCAAGTATCTGCCGGCTCCCATGACTGTGGTGCTCGATTTGCTGTCGTTGCTCCAGTGAAAGAATACCACTCTGCTCAGGCTGCTGTCAACTGATGCATCCCAAACTGCAAAGCACTTGAACTTGAGTCATAGTGTAGTCTGTGCAGAAAGAAGGGTGAATGACCCTATTTCCAGCCATAGATTTTTTTTCAAACTAGATAAATCATATTTTAATGTACTATTTAAAAAAGTCAAAGTTCATAAGAAAATCAGTGAACAAAATATTAAATTTATTTTTCTTTAAAAACATTTCATTGTGATAAGAGCACAACATGAGACCTACCCTCTTAACAAAGTGTACAATACATTATTATTGACTACAAGTACAGTGTTGTACAGTAGATCTCCACAGCTATTTATCTTGTGTTGCTTAGTTGAAATTTTATGCCTGTTGATTACTAACTCTCATTTCTCCCTCCTCCCCAGCCCCTGGTAACCACCATCCAGTCTTTGATTTTATTGACTATTTTAGGTAACTCATGTAAGTGGAATCATGCAGTATTTGTCCTTCTGTGTCTGCCTTATTTCACTTAGCTTAATGTCCTTGAAGCCCATGCATATTGTATTGTAGAATCATCTACTTTTTAGAGGCTGAACAATATCGTATTATATGTATATACCACATTTTTTAATATCCATTCATCTGTAGATGGACATTTAGCTTGTCTCCACATCTTAGCTACTGTGAATAAGGATACAATGAAAATGGGAGTGTTAATAATATTTCTTCCAGATCCTGATTTTAAGTCTTTTGGATATATATCCAGAAGTGGGATTGCTGGATTATATAGCAGTTCTAGTCTTAACTTTCTCGAGAAACCATACTGTTTTGTGTAGCGGCTACACCATTTTGGATTCTCACCAACAGTGTGCAAGAGTTCCAGTTTCTCTACATCCTTGCCAATGCTTGTTGGTTGTCTGATGGATTAAAGACTTAAAGGTAAAACCTGAAACTCTAAGACTTCTAGACCAAAACATAGAGGAAAAGTTTCATGACATTGTTCTTGACAATGATTTTATGGATATGATACCAAAGCATAGGCAACAAAACCAAAAAGAAACAAGTGGCACTATATAAAACTAAAAAGCTTCTGCACAGCAAAGGGAACAATCAACAGAGTGCAAGGCAACCATGTATCTGATAAGGGGTTAATCTCCAAAATGTATAAGGAACCCATACAACCCATTAACAAAAATTACAACCCTAGACAGTTTTAATCACCAGACTCTGAAGCTAGTTCTCATATTCTCATTTATTTAATTCTTCTCCCAAAGAAGGCAGAAGCACCTTTCCTTAGGAGTCTGTGAGGAGACTTATTTTTTACCTTATCCTCATTTCACTAGTGTCCCTGTGAACACTTGTTTATGTTTTTTTCCCCTTTTTAGGAAACAGTCAGTCAGCTTCCAGCAAATGAATGCATGAAAATAGATTTCTGATAATTTTTCAGCTTTAATCCTGTATTGTCATAGCTCATGTTCAGCCTGGAAGGCTTCTATTGGAAGACCTCATACATTTGTATTTCCAAAAAGTTTTTTGAAATTAAGTGAGATAGTTTATGGGAATACACTTAGCACTTTGAAAGGTCTTAAAAATGATAATTTTAATAGAGGAGATGCTATGTCCTAGATTTATTTCTTTTGAGAAGTTGACATATTGCTTTTTAATGATTAAGTGTAGCTGGTTATACCTTCTTAAGGAGGAAAATATACATTGCACATAATAGGCATTGGATGAATGCTTTTTGAATTGACTTAAACCCATTTTACTTACATTCCATTTATGTATTAAGACTGCATTGATGAAGAATGACTACATTTGGAAGTGACAAGTACTCAGCATGAGACTAACAAAATTTTTTGTTCTTATCGATGTTTGTCTTTATGTCTGTATGAAGTTCTGGTTTACTCGGTGCCTAAAACAGCCCTGGAAGATCTTTGCAGAAACAAATCAAAACAAACAGCTGTATCTAAAGAGATCTTTAGGGAGTACAGACACTAATACGTATTTCTATTTACTGTAGATCCTTTAGGACCGAGCCCTGGGGCAATAACTCTATTCTCAGAGATAATTTTTATCTTCAGAATAACATTAGATGTTGGAATAATTTCAACTTGATGGAATTATAGATATGTTAATGGCTTTGTTCCTCTTGCTGTGGGAAAGAGAATGTTTTAGGAATTGGAGAACTGGCCTAGAGAGCTTTTTTCCTAAAGGATTGACACCATAGTGATGAAACTTGGAGCTTTAAAATAAAGCAACAAAGTGTAAGATGCAGGCAATTAATGTAGGTCATGGGGTTTAGTCACTAGTAGGATACATTTTGACTTTGGGCGATACCTAGGAGAATTGACCATGAGAACTGAGGGCTTAGTACACTAATTTCAGTAGAGGGATATTATATTAATTTAGTTGGGTTTAGTTAATACCAAAATAGCAATAACAACAATAAACAGGCTTACTCAATCACTTTTTTTCTAAAATTATAATACCTTGTTTTTGTAAAAATGTTTTAATATCATTAATTAAAAATTAAAATGATATAGATAGCTACAAAAGAAAAATTAAAATCTCCCCTAATCTCCACAACTACGTTTATTCCTTGTTTATATTTAGTGAGTCTCATGATGTTCAATTTATCTGTTTATACCTTTTTTCCATGTATTTTTTTCATGATATACATACAAAATTCATAGATACAGTCATATAATAGAATGTACAAACTTATCACCAGAGAGTGTGTTCTATTTTGAATAAGTTAACATGTTTCTGTGTTCTCTCACTTTCTTCATACATCCCCAAATCTTATTAAATTATTACTTTTACATAAAGATTTGTCTTATGTTGTGTAACCGTAGTTTCCGCATTGTTAATCCTGGTTCTGGATCCTCCATTACTCACCTTATTTTTTTGTTTTTGTTTTCTCTTTAAATTCATAATTTGATTGAGTGGATTTTGTTGTGAAGTAGTTTGATCAAGAAGAGCCGTGAGATGCTTTAATTTCTGAGTTCTTATGTGTTAGAGAATATCTGAGTGTTTCATTTTGGACTTGAAGAAAACCTTGGCTAAGTAGGCATTTTTCCCACTCAAAATTTTGGGGTATTGCTTCACAGTCATCTGCACAGTCTGTCATTTTTAGTGGCTGTCAAGAACTCTAAAGCTGTTCCAGTTTTAGCCCCTGGTTTCCATCCTGAATTGACTTGATTTTTTTCACTGATTCTCTAATGATATATTCTTTGTTCTTGAAGTTGAGCTAGGAATGATGCATCTGATTGTTGATTGTTTGATGTCTTCTTACTAAAGTTGTAATTTCATTTCAGAGATGTAGATGTTTACTTTCAGCATAGTTTTGAATATTTCTGCATAAAGTTTTTTCATGATCTCTTTTTCAAGAATATTACTTAGTGTAAGTTGGGCCTCCTTTTCTGTTTTCCATAACTGGTATCTTCTCTATTACAGTTTTTAAAAAATATATCTTTATTCAGTTACATTTCATTTGGCATGATTTTCTGAAGGCTGTCTGGAATGACGGTCTTTTCACCTGCATCCACGTTTTGTTGTTTTCTTCGCTACATTATCTTTTTTGTATCTCCCAGTTTTCTCTATGTTCTGGCAGCTTCTTTGCCAACTTATATTGGTTTATAATCTAATCTTTTGAACTCCTTTATCTTTTATTTTCTTTCATTTTTTCCCCTGGCTATCTCCCTCCACCTCCTATCTTAAAGAGTAGGTCTACAATTTCTCTGGGACTCTGCCAAGAACCATGGATCTTAATTCTTTCTTTTATTTTAGGATTTCATATATTAAATTAGTTTCCTTTCTTCCTTCCCTTTTCCAAAAATGGCTAGGCACAGGTTCCTGAATCTTCTTGAGTAAAGTAATGTTTTGATGGAAGATGATGAAGTAAAGTTAAAGAGAACTCAAAGATACTTTAGGGCTTCCACTAATAAAACTGTTCCACTGAGGTGAATAGTCTCAGCTGTATTCCGAAATATGCTCTTTCCTTTGCACATTTCCAGTCAGTTTTTAACATTCAAGAAGCCTGTAAGATTTATGGTAAAAAACAATTAAGTCCTGGCTTTTCTTGAAGCAAGATGATGATTGCCATTTCTCTTTCTTACTGGGATTTATTTTCTTTTATGTTTTTCAGCTAGAATTTATTTAGTAAAAAAATAGAAAACTGCAGGTAATAGTAGTATTAATTACATTTTCAAAGCCAAAATAGGGAATGCCCAATGTAAGTGTTCCTGAAAAAATATATATCTAATTATCCACTTGATACCAGTTGGATATTATAAATGCTACTTTTAAACAAATTATTACAAAATATGATGAAGAAAAGAAAATACAGTGTAAACCAGTGCAAAGATAAAGCAGAAAATACTCTAAACAGAAACCCTAGTTACCATTTGCTCATGAGAATTATTGATTCTCAGCTTATAATGTGCTTCTGACTCCATAGGATATTTTGTTGTCTAGTATTCAGTCTAAAATTATTTTTTGAGCCACGAAGCAAGTCAAAGCCGTGATGTTTAGAAGCGGCATACTCTAATAAATAGAATTGCCAACCAAGGTGCCAGAAAGAGTTTGGTTTGGTTGTTTCCTATTGTGCGATTTTTAGCTATATAAGGTCTAAGCCACAGTTTCTTCAACAGTAAAGAAGGGATAATATTGGTACTAACAGCACAGAGTTATTCTGATACTTAATGAAAATTATGCATGGATGCCTTCACGCAGGTCTTTGACAAGTAGATTCAAGCATTTGAGATAACTGAAATTATCTTGGCAATCAAATTTACTTTTCTTTAAAAACTTGGCTTATATTCTTCCTGCTTGGTTTCAGGTGCCATCATTAGACACACATCCTGCCATCCTCAGACACCTTTAACATACACATAATCAGTACATTTGATTGAGATCAGTTATTCTTGCAAATGTGTTGTTTCTCTTTTGAAACATGTTTGTAAAGATAAAAAAAAAAAAAGCCCACTATGAAATGTTAAATAAGGAGGGCAGTACAGAATCAAAATATCCATTTTGATAAATTATATTCTTGCTTTGAGCAAAATATACTTTTTTTTAGCACAGCTATTTTAAGCTCTTAAAATGTATGAATATTGGAATCCCATTATCTTACAGCTTACACTCTGTAAAATCTAATAAATTTTACATTTCTGCCCTTTTATTTCAAAATCTTAACTGTTTTTCATATTTCTTTGTTCTGAGGGTTTTTGATTGTGGAATAAAGAGCATTCATTAAACTCAGGAGAGATGACAGAACTTAAGTTGTAATCAATCTGAAATATATGTTTCATGGTTGCTAAATTCTTTTTTCATCATCTTTGTGCTGAGTGAAAATAACCAAATCATGTACTCAAGCTGGCTTAAGCCTGTTTCTTTGACTAGAAGGGTAATGAAACTACCTGTCAGAGAATGTCAATGTTTCTGTTATTTTAATATCATAGATGTTAATCTTAAGGCTTCCCAGAAGTCTCTAGTTTTTACAGAGTTTTATCTGAAATTCTGATTCATAAAGTTATTCATATGATAACCTAGATTTTAATCTCAGGTTTCTTCTATCTTACAGACTTTTAGTTCTAAATTCTGATTCATAATTAGTTACCAGTTTGTGGTGGCAAGGGGAAATGGGGGAAAACATGAATAATTTTAATGCATAAATGAGTATTCACATTGTACGCCATTTTCATCAAACCCTATTTTCTCATCTGAATGAACACAGAATAAGCACGAAGAGTTGTGGAACTTTAGAACATTGGATTCTCTGGCACTGGAAGCTTTGTATGGCTTACTTGCTGTTGTTTCCTTTCTCAGTACTCTCAAATGTCAAGGATATTTCAATGATGATTATGAATTGTCTTGAGTCATGCCATGTGACTCACAGAAAAATACAGCAATGACAAGAAAAGCCAAGGTCTCTCTACAAAAGTACCGCTTGGCCACGTTGAAAGCTTTGTGAATTTAGAATGAAGATGGGCAATTGTACTATAATTCATAGCTCTGCTTGAGTGCCAAGGAGTCATATCTTTCAACAGCTTTCAAGTTCTTCAGGACATGTAAAATTCAAGGTTACTGTTGAGCAAATTAAATTCATCAAATACTTTGACTTCAAAGGGTATAAACATCTATTGTGTGGTTTGAGAGAAAGTCTGTTGAATCATGTTAGTGCTAGTCAATTTGGTAACACAGAAACTGTAAAATTTAAGGAACTTTCACAACATTATGTTTACAGAGAAAAAGTTCAAGCATATTTTCATGAAAAAGTGAAATTTAATTAGCTTTCCATTTCAATTCCCCTCTCCATCCCACTACAAAAGAAGAAAGAAAAAAAATTGTGATTAGTAGTGATGGGTAGCTTGGTTATTACCTGTTACTTTAGATTGTATACATGAGTCTCTTTTTTTGGGAGAAAGATGGATTTATTTACTATTATACTAAAAATTGTAGTTCTTAATTATGCTTTTTAAGAGGTACAATGAATGTAAATGGATATATATATATTTTAATTAAGAAAAAGTAGGGTAGCAATATATTATTTGGGATGATAGAGTACAAGTTGATTACCCAGAAAATCTGGGAGAACTGATGTCTAAGTAGCTTGCAGATTGATTTCTGGGCTTCTCCCTCGTTAAAAAGTGATACATGGCAGGAGTTTAGCTGCTTTCAAGCTTCCCTGCAGCTTTATTTGTACCAGGCAGTTTGGTTACAAACGGTTTCCTGCTGGGATACCTGATACCAAAAGTAAAACCAAAAGGGCAGCAGAACAGGTAATTAAATAGGCATTAATGGTGTTGATTGTCACTCAATTTAAAAGCATGGTTTATTGAATTAAAGCAACAGTGTGGGCAGTTGACTGCATAGTGTGCCCACATGTCTTGTGTAAAATTATTTTTTATAATCTTGCCAGTAGGTATTTTGTAATGACATCTTGGTATAATTTAATATTTTAAATCTTACATATTAGCACCAAGTCTTTAATGATATAAAATTCATTTGTTTTTAAACCTGCTTTTTTTTTTTAAGTAAATTGAAATGTCCTAACAATTAGATGAGGGAGTAAATAAAATATTAGTAATACATGAATACTGACAGTGTATAAACAAATATACCATGCTGAATATATTTCTATCCAAATATAATATTTTGCTTCTGTATTTGAGTTTCTCCTTAACTTTTAGCTGTCTGTTTAGGCTGCCCTCTAGTGAAATATATAGTAATGAAGACAGTAATTTGTTACACCCTGTTTTCATGCTGGTGAAACCTTATTTTCTGTACCCTTTCCCTCTTTGATTATCATTTTCCTCTTTATGTCATCTGCATTATACTTGGGCTTGCTGGCAATAATCAGTTAGGGAGATTTGGAGAAGCACAGAGACCAATTTAGAGAAAATTCTAGCTTTGTTGAGATAATTTCCTTTTGCTAATGGCAAAAAAATACCATTTCAGAAGCTCACCAGGAAGGAACGTTGTTATTCAGAAACTGAGAGATTAGGATTTGGTATTCCCAAACTAAAGATGCTTGTTTGGTTTATTATTATATTTATTAAACATCCACAATTTAAAAATATATAGTATACTAGTGTGAAATTAGTAAATGAAAAAATGATGTTCATTTGCTCTAGAGGAAAATAGGGAAGCTTTGGTGTTACATAGATCTTGATTCCAATTCTATTCTGCTACTCACTAAGTAACTTTGAGAAGTTGGCTTACCTTCCTGAACCTCCATTTCCTCATCTGTAAATTATAATGGTATACATATCTTTTTTAAAATAAATTTATTTATTTTATTTAATTTTGGCTGCATTGGGTCTTCGTTGCTGTGCGCGGGCTTTCTGTAGTTGTGGTGAGCGGGGGTACTCTTCGTTGCAGTGCATGGGCTTCTTTTGTAGCGGAGCATGGGCTCTAGGTGTGTGGGCTTCAGTAGTTGTAGCATGTGGGCTCAGTAGTTGTGGCTCGTGGGCTCTAGAGCTCAGGCTCAGTAGTTGTGGCTCACAGGCCTAGCCGCTCCACGGCATGTGGGATCTTCCTGGACCAGGGCTCCAACCCATGTCCCCTGCATTGGCAAGTGGATTCTTAACCACTGCGCCACCAGGGAAGCCCTACATATCTTTAATATTGGATATGAACATTTCATGAGATAGTGTAGGTTTCCATACTAGATTGTCAGTAAATGGACATAACATTATTATCGTTATTATTGTTTATATCATGTTTTACAAAAGATAGCTCTACGAAGATTAACTGGCATTTATTTGTTGAATCATGTTTTATACATCCTTAAATTCAGTACAAGTCTTTTCAATATTAGGTGAGCACGCATATGTGCTTTATGTGTTGTATCGTTCTTTCCTCTACTGGGATGAGAAATCAGTGCTAATAATCTTGGGTTCTCTGTTCTCCTCTGTACACGTATAAAACTCACACATTTCTTAAGAAAATATTTCACTTAAACTTTTGTGCTGGCAAATGTACAAAAAAAATCTTGAAAGAATGATATTAGATCATTGTCTATTGTCTATATATACAAATATATAATACTATGTGTGAAGGTTATGGAAACAGAGAGAGAGGGAGACAGTGACTATTTGAAGAATCTTTCTGTGTTTGCTCAGAAAACACCTTTGAAGACCTCTGCCCACTATAATTTTCAATGTTCATCAGGCTTTGGTGACAGGAAGAACCTTATGACTCAGGGCAAAATTTCATTTATCCCTTTCATCAGACAAGGAGAATGATGCGACTTCCTTTCTCCCAGTCTGTCAAGAAATTCATGGCTAAATTTCATGCTTAATTACAGGATTATGGGGTTCTATAACAGTTATCCTTTTTCTCCTTCTAAGTTTTTAAAAATTATTATTGTTGAAGTATTTATTTTAACTGGCCTGTTGAATAGGTGTTTTGCAATTTGCTCTAAGAATGGAATTATATGTCTTAGAACAATGATGCTTAATGGGGGTTGGTGGATGGAGAGAGGAATTCAGAAGAATCTCCATCAAAGCATTTCAAATACAACTTTCTTGATATCCCTACACAAAATCCAGTTATAAATCAATGGCTGGTTAATTAAAAATCTATAAGTGGTCATACAAACATAGATGAAAGCTGTGGTTGAAAGTTTTAAGGCACTGGAATTTGTGAAAGTGATGTTTTGCCACAAATAAGTTTATATTATACAGGTAGAGACCCAATGGTCTATTATACTCTTTTACATAATCTGTCATTTTTATTTTTTAAATTTTTATTTATTTTTAATTTTTAAAAATTTTTGCCTGCATTGGATCTTCGTTGCTGTGCGTGGGCTTTCTCTAGTTGCGGGGAGCGGGGGCTACTCTTTGATGCGGTGCGCGGGCTTCTCATTGCGGTGGCTTCTCTTGTTGTGGAGCACGGGTTCTAGGCGCACAGGCTTCAGTAGTTGCAATACTCGGGCTCAGTAGTTGTGGCTCACGGGCTCTCGAGTGCAGCCTCAGTAGTTATGGCGCACGGGCTTAGTTGTTCCGCAGCATCTGGGATCTTCCTGGACCAGGGATCAAACCCATGTTCCCTGCACTGGCAGGTGGATTCTTAACCACTGCGCCACCAGGGAAGTCCAATCTGTCATTTTTAGAAACTGCTGTATGTTCGAGTCATTTAAACGAAGAGTGAGGAAAAATGGTAAAATGAGCAAAGTTCAGTTGTGTTATTCAGCAACTGTCTTATCCTTACAGAAATACAGAAATTTACAAAATCTTAAAAATAGATTTATATTTATTTTATTAATTATGTGTAATTTATTACTTAGTTCTTTCCAACTTGCTTTGTTTTTTTATACATGACTAGTTTGCCTTTAGTTTGGAAATTGTGTCCAGAATTTTTATGGCAGATGGTCCTGAGTCCTTTTCATAGACTAGCTAGCTTCCTAATGATCTTAACAAAATGACCAATGGCAACAGGATGAGCATTGCTTAGGGGTGGCTTAAAACACTTAGTTTACAGGTTCTAACAAGTTGTCAGCCTTTTGTGTACTTTTGACAACAGGAATGTCCTCGGTCTGGGAAAGTTATACCATTTAACCTAGTGTGGGAGTTTAGAAGGTCAAATAAACTATAGTTTGAATGTGTGTAAATACCTGACTTGTCAGGTCATGGATATCAATTTAGGTGATCTGTGGGATTGTAGATATGACAGCCATCTTTCTCTAACCATCAAAAATTAACATACTACTGCTGTTATGAATGCAGCTGTTTTGATGACGTCTTAATGTATTTCAAAATGAGAATTAAATGAGCAATACCAGATAAATATATATGTAAAGTTGAGAATATCATTGAAGCATACAATGCATTTGATTAAGGATTTATTCCACTTTGCAAAAGAAACATTCCTTGGCCTTCCTGGGTAGTTAAGTTTTCTAAAGTCTGGAGCAGTTTGTAATTTTGATGTCACTCCTTTGAGATCATTGTTCGAAATTTCATTTCCAAGCTAGTGTTCAATGATACAGCATCCTTCTCCCCTCCAAAAAAATTCCTGCAACACATTAACTTTTTAAATTGTTGGTAATAATATAAAATATACATAAATGATATTATAGTATCTTACAAATTAGAGTTGCCAGATTTAGCACATAAAAAGACAGCATGCCCAGTTACATTTGAATTTCAGATACACAAAATATATATCTCTTTTGTATAAGTTTGAACATTGTTTTAACTAAAAAAATCCATCATCAGAAATTCAAATTTAATTGATCTCTATTTTATCTGGAAAACTATATTTTAAATACTAACATTAAGTTCTTAAATGAAAATTCTTAGCTCAACCTTTCCTCAACTTCCTATGTTTATTATTTCTTTTTTTGCATAATCTCCAAGCAATTTCTAAACAATACTAGTTCAATCATATAACAGTAACTTTTGTATCATTTATTTGATAGTGAATGGACATTATGTATATTAATATTTATCAGTTTGATTAGTCATTTTTAGGTTTATCTTGCACTCTGTTGATATATAACTTGAAAAATTTACCTTTAAAATGTAAAATATAGAGGATAATTTCACTTGATCGGCTTTCAGTTTACTTGTTCCTCTTCGGTGTTTCTAGAGCTGCTATTTTTACCAAACAAATAATCCACGAAAGTGGCCAAAATATACAACAGATTGGAGGAAAAAACACAGCCTTCTAATTTTTTAGGGAGGAAATTGTGTCTGTAAAGGTTAATTGGCTGCTAATATATTCCATTCCTACTTCTCACCTGAGTAGTGACTTTGAAATATCTTTATTCTTTAAATGTAAAATATTTTTCATACTGAGTTTCTTATGTACTGGGAGAGAAGTCATTTTGATCAAAAGATGAGTATGTCGATGTGTTCCTTTGTTCGGTAACACATCTGGAAGCATAGTTTAAAATGTAGACAACTCTATAATTGGCTTGGCTTTTCTGCAGGATTTCTGCTCTCCATTGAAGTGACACCAGCATCTTATGATTGAAGTAACTTCATTTAGCCAAGTCCTTTAGCTGGTCAATCTATCTTTTTTCTCAATTTTTTGTTTAAAAACTATCTAAATTTTATTATTTACACTTAACCAAGATGAATGCCTTTTTTTATTTTTAGGACATTTTTATTTGCTATTTCAACCTTCTCTTATACTATTCTATTTATGTAATTGCATCACTGAAACAAATATACTTTGGGTACTTAAGTAATGGCCTTGATTATAGTTGTATAAAATAGTCTTAGAATAATTTGAATACTACAAAGTAATATTATATATTATTTATATATTATCTAATACATCCTTAAAATTTCAAAGTTCTTTCAGATAAATCATAACATTATCATTGCAACCCTTTGAAGTTGGAGTTCTTTGCCTAGCTGAAAATGAGAAGACAAAACAGCTTTGGCCATACTACCTTATTTGTTTGCTGCCACAGGGTAAGAATTGGACCAAGGAATAGAATTCTGAAAGTATGTCTGAGGAACGGAGCATGATCCACAGAATTCCCTTTCCCTGTCCCTCCTTTTAAAACTTTTGGACAATAGATGAAATGCAGTATACAACTTAACTAGGACTATGTTGGGAGTCTTTTGGATTACTTGAGAATCTTTTGGATTGTGGCTTTCATAAATTAGCACTTTAACATGTTTTAATTAGAGACAAGTTATATCTGAATCAGTGAACAGTTTGAATTTAAAAAGCTCTTTGAAATATGACTTAAATACAATTACTGAAACTAGGCTAATGAAGTATAGGCTACTAGGAATTTTTTGTTTCTTTCCAAAGCAATTATATATTATTCAAATGGAAAGGAGTGCTTCTAAAATGTCAGAAATTATTCCATTTATTTCTTCTGCGGTAACCTTTCTTTCTTTGTACTGTGAGCAAAATTATTTTCACACAAAGGTAGTTCAAATTATTTAAACTGTAATCTGTCCCCTAGAAAAAAAACACTTTCATTTCTACTCCAGTTAAATGCAAATGAATGGCGTTCCATTATATTAATGAAAGGTAGCAGCGGTTGATCTGGAGCAGTTCATTTCTGCCATAATGGAGAGATTGCCAGACTTTGTGTGGTAGGAGGGAAGGGGTTGATTTAAGCTAGTTTGAGGATGCTTCTTTCTCAACACATCCCTCCTCAGAAGCAGAGTTACTGTTTTTCAGAGATGAATGAATATACTTTGAGTTGACATTTCAAGACATAAAGAAAAATAATGATGTTGCAATTCTTCTTTTACATGTTTCTACAGAAATATGTCAGAGACATTTCCAATGGCGGGGCGGGGTGGGGAGTGGGGAGAAGCAGCTTTGCCTTTGTTTTTTAGAATCGAAAGATGTCTCTCTGAGTTCTGTTGGATGTTCACATGAGAAGAGAAGCAAATCTATCAAAGATTCACTGAGAAAAATAGATGAGCACACAGCTCCTAGGTCTTATGTGACCTAAAGAAAAACAGTTACTTAGTGGAAACATCAAAATATATAGATGGAAGAATTCTAAAGACCAAAGTTGTCAAATGACTCAGCATTTTACAGATGAAGAACCGAAGCCTCAGGAAGTCATACTGCCAACTAGTCAGTGCTTAAAATCATTTGTTGATTTAGCCACATGCTTTGTAAAACACTCACATTGAGCCACATTTCTAAAACACTTACTATGTGACTCTGGTAGAGGTTGGTTCCCTGCCCACAACTACTCAGCGCACACACACAGTTGTATAGCTTCCTACTCTAAGCACCTGCAGATATTTGCTTGAGGGCTTTCTGTGGTGGCAGGAATTTGCAGAACACTTCCAACCAGTGATGACTGGTGTGGGTGAAAACTACCAGTCTTCTCACTCTTTGGATATAACAGTGTTGAGCCATGTTGTAAAGCCTCCCAGCAGTTCTTGGAGGAACTTTGTTGCCCATCTGCTTTTTAGAACACCATGTTTTGAATTTCTTCAACTCCATGTCTCACTTCTCCACTTTGCTAGTGGTATTTGCTGGGATCAGCTCCCCAATAAAACCTAGTTTTAGTGTCTGCTTCTGGAGAACCAAACCTAAGGCAGTGCTAGAAACCTGTCCATAAGGAACTCGTCTGTGGAGGATAAAGATCATTAAGCAGAGGAGGGCAGGCTTGTCCAATAGTCCCTGGCACCTAACTGTGATGGGCCTGTAGCCACACGTTGAACCCAAAGATAAGGGGAACTGTCTGTCCCCTCATAGGGCTCAGACATGTGGACAGAATATAGTGTGGTAAGTGTAAGGACTGCAGAAGGGGTTCTGGCTGACCTTTGGATCAAACGTTCACTCCTTACTTCCATGTAACAAACCAGTAAGGTAGCTCCTGTTGTTCTCCCTGATTTATAGAGGAGAAAAATATCAGAAGGTGCTGTGAAAAGCATTAACAGGGATGCCTAATTTTGACTTGAAGTGGGAAAGCTGGGGAAGTTTTCCACAACAAGGAAAGCTTCCTGGATGTAATTTAGGTATGGAAAGAATTTATTCCAGGGTCCCAGATAGGAAGGACGGCATGTTCTGGTCTGCTCTAGAATCTCTCCCAGACACATCTTCCCTTTCCCACTGTGTTTTCTACCTGTAAGGGGAGCCAGGTCATATACATTTCATTTCACTCTTAGATCTCCCCTTTAGCATTTTTCAGTGTTTAGACTTCCTAGTTTCATCTTTCTATATAAAGTTATCCATTTTTGAAGTTTGTAAATCTCCTTTCTACTTTAACAAGCCACCTGGCTTTTAAGAATATTGCCTCATAGAGACTTAATCCGAATACAATATCCAGGCTATACAATGATGTGTTTGTATTAGCCAAAATTTTCACTGTCTGAAAATAGTGAGGAGTTGGGATGGAGGGGAAAGAGGGGTGGGAAATCCAACAAGAAATATGATACTGAGATACAAGGTTAATTAAATTTTTACCAATTTATTATTTTCAAGAAGATCACAGCTATTGTATATCCAAGGAATTTTGTAAAGTTTAAATGATATATGTAAATGCCTGTCTCATAATGGACACATGACAAATATCTCTTCTTCTCCTCCTTCTTTCCCATCCTACATAGCCCCTCAAATCCAGTGAAAGATGAGTTAAATTGATGTAGTGATTACCAATTTACTGTTCTTTGAAGGTCTGATTTTAGCTGAATTATTTTATATTCAGTAATTCAATGGCCATAGTGTAAGTCTGTATATTTTGCTTTAGCATGAGAATATTCTGAAGTTGATAATGATTAATTTGGAAAGGGAGTGCTAATATTACGTTTGGAAAAATTAATACAACTCTATTACTAGGACATCATATATTGTTATGATCAAGTGCTGTTAACTTTGATCATGAGTCAGGAAAATCTGTGAGTTGTCTAAATCAATAGGAAGAAGCATAGAAAATGGAATATTTTGGTGGATTAAATTTTAATGTTTTAGTTGATTATACCCCAAGCTTCATTAGAAACACAGATAAAGGAGATTAAAGCAAGGTCCTCGGTATTAGAGATATGTTTGTTCAATTCTCGACTGAGTTTCCTGGGAGATTTGGTGGATGAAAATAACATATTTATCTTCTTATATTCTACTTTGGCTTTTATCCTATAGTTTAAATAATATATTTATCGATATCCTTTGGGACACTAAAAAAGCTTACAGGCAGATTCTTATTAAAGTTTATCAGATGCAGAAATAAATTGCTATAGCTCTTAATGTTTAATAGGAATTGATCTCCTCTGAAGTTCAAGAACACAGAACTCTGAGATCACAGTCCACTTGGAATTCCTCCTTGGTTTCTTGTGAAAGTGGTCTATGTTTTAACTTATTTGAAGCTTTTTAAAGGCTATATACTTTTTCTCTACTCTGATGCATTGTGTGTGTGTGTGTGTGTGCATGTATATGTGTGTGCGTTTGGTTGTTATTTTTACTCTAGAATTTCTAAAATAGTTCCTTATAAGCTCATGATGGTCATTTATCCATTTATCTGTCCATTCAGTAGTAGTTCATACAGTTCAGACAATAGCATCGAATATACACATAATAGAACGTGTCTCTACTTAAAACAATTTTTCTCTCCGTTTTTAAAAAAAATTCTTATTTTATGTAGAAGTAATGAACATTTTATGTAGAAGAAATGAATTTGGTGACTATTATGTGTTTTTTTCATCTAGGATGATAGTTCCAATTGTGTCATGAGCCTCATAATAAGTATAGCTTGGGGCTTGAGTACGTGAGCATGTTTGTAATTAGGTCATTAAACATAGTAAGACACCTGAGTTTATTCTCTCTTGCTTTGGTGGCTCTTAGAGGGCCTTGCTTGTTGATTGGTTACTGTGGTGGGCCAGGTATTAAGTAGTACTTCAATTTACGAGCACCATAATGGCAACTTAAAAAAAAAAACTATATTGCAAATATATACTGGCAATTAACTGATAAATACTATAAGATGGTGTTTGCTTAGAGTAACAGAAGCAAGTTTTTTTAAAGGAAACCCAAAATTAATTTCTAGTTTTTTCTTCCAGTAAGCTAAAGAAATTAGTATTAAATTCAATTCACATTTTAAAACAAATGGTAAGGCGATGTTAAAAGAACAGCTAAGACGACTGAAGGTGCCTCAAAGATTATTAGCCATTCTCTTTATTATTAGGTGGACATTGAGTATATAAGGAACTCACTGTCTCTAAGAAGTAGATCATTCCGCATTCATAGCAGCAGGATATGGGAGAAGTAAGTACTCGATTAGGGATAAGAAGACCTCTGTTAGTCTCGGATTGACTACTGTTAGTCTTGGCTTTCAAATATACAAAATTGAGATTGATAATATCTTACTCACTGATTTAATTTTAACAGTCAGGTTCTCAAAAAAGCACATGTATTTAGGTTTCTAGCACAGAGCTTGGCATATATACAAAGCTCAATATATATTTATTCTTCTGAATGAACACTGAGAGTTCAGAGAAGGAATAGATATGTGTATTTTTTCATTATAATCATTGAGCAGCCTCTTAGAAATAGCATTCTACTTTCATCTTCTTTGATAGAAACTGTGATACTCAAGCATATAATGAGAATTTATGTAGTCATTCCATGCTGTATAGTGCAACTAATTTCTAAAGGCTAGTGAGTTGAGGTAAAGAAATTGATAGAAATTATTTTTAATGGTAATTACTTGCTGATTTACTACTCACAAAATATTAACTTGACACTAATAGATTTTTTACCTTTAGTTCATTGAGAAGTGTTAGAAAAATATTAATGGTTTCTCTTTATATATGAACTAAGAAAATTTTCATCTCGTGCCTTCTTTGATTTTTTGTTTTAATCTTCTACTAGAATTTTAAATTTTAGACAAAAAAAGATGCCACAGCACACCTGGATTTTTATCCTACAAATCTTCTTCTTTGCAAACCACTGAACGTGATTAAAGAGAAGATGGACACACAGGAAAGACAAGGGATGAAGGAATGGGATCTTTCAGGATGCAGGAGGGGCTGACATCCAAGACACAGAGAGGGGAGTTCAGTCTAGAACAGTTATAGTCTAATAATGCCACCAACAGAAATTAAAGTTCAAGCAAATACTATTGACTGTTAGTAACAGGAAATTAGAATGGAAAAACACATTGTAGGTAGTGTGGTATTTGCATTAGTACTATCAGTTGTAGGAGTTAGCAACTTGTAACAAGCTTAAGAAAAAAAAAATTATCGGTTCTGTCATGAAGAAGCCAACAGATACAGGTAGCCTCTGACACAAGATTCAGGTTGTTTTTTTTTTTTAACATCTTTATTAGAGTATAATTGCTTTACAATGGTGTGTTAGTTTCTGCTTTATAACAAAGTGAATCAGTTATACATATACATATATTCCCATAACTCTTCCCTCTTGCATCTCCCTCCCTCCCACCCTCCCTATCCCACCCCTCCAGGTGGTCACAAAGCACCAAGCCGATCTCCCTGTGCTCTGTGGCTGCTTCCCACTAGCTATCTACCTTACATTTGGTAGTGTATCTATGTCCGTGCCTCTCTCTCGCTTTGTCACAGCTTACCCTTCTCCCTCCCCATATCTGCAAGTCCATTCTCTAGTAGGTCTGTGTCTTTATTCCTGTCTTACCCCTAGGTTCTTTATGACATTTTTTTCTTAAATTCCATATGTATGTGTTAGCATACGGTATTTGTCTTTCTCTTTCTGACTTACTTCACTCTGTATGACAGACTTTAGGTCCATCCACCTCACTACAAATAACTCAATTTCATTTCTTTTTCTGGCTGAGTAATATTCCATTGTATATTTGTGCCACATCTTCTTTATCCATTCATCCGATGATGGACACTTAGGTTGTTTCCATCTCCGGGCTATTGTAAATAGAGCTGCAACGAACATTTTGGTACATGATTCTTTTTGAATTATGGTTTTCTCAGGGTATATGCCCAGTAGTGGGATTGCTGGGTCCCATGGTAGTTCTATTTGTAGTTTTTTAAGGAACCTCCATACTGTTCTCCATAGTGGCTGTACCAATTCACATTCCCACCAGCAGTGCAAGAGTGTCCCCTTTTCTCCACACCCTCTCCAGCATTTATTGTTTCTAGATTTTTTGATGATGGCCATTCTGACCGGTGTGAGATGATATCTCATTGTAGTTTTGACTTGCATTTCTCTAATGATCAATGATGTTGAGCATTCTTTCATAGGTTTGTTGGCAGTCTGTATATCTTCTTTGGAGAAATGTCTATGTAGGTCTTCTGCCCATTTTTGGATTGGGTTGTTTGTTTTATTGATATTGAGCTGCATGAGCTGCTTATAAATTTTGGAGATTAATCCTTTGTCAGTTGCTTCATTTGCAAATATTTTATCCCATTCTGAGGGTTGTCTTTTGGTCTTGTTTATAGTTTCCTTTGCTGTGCAAAAGCTTTGAAGTTTCATTAGGTCCCGTTTGTTTATTTTTATTTCCATTTCTCTAGGAGGTGGGTCAAAAAGGATCTTGCTGTGATTTATGTCATAGAGTGTTCTGCCTGTGTTCTCCTCTAAGAGTTTGATAGTTTCTGGCCTTACATTTAGGTCTTTAATCCACTTTGAGCTTATTTTTGTGTATGGTGTTAGGGAGTGATCTAATCTCATACTTTTACATGTACCTGTCCAGTTTTCCCAGCACCACTTATTGAAGAGGCTGTCCTTTCTCCACTGTACATTCCTGCCTCCTTTATCAAAGATAAGGTGACCATATGTGTGTGGGTTTATCTCTGGGCTTTCTATCCTGTTCCACTGATCTATATTTCTGTTTTTGTGCCAGTACCATACTGTCTTGATTACTGTAGCTTTGTAGTATAGTCTGAAGTCAGGGAGCCTGATTCCCCCAGCTCCGTTTTTCGTTCTCAAGATTGCTTTGGCTATTCGGGGTCTTTTGTGTTTCCATACAAATTGTGAAATTTTTTGTTCTAGTTCTGTGAAAAATGCCAGTGGTAGTTGGATAGGGATTGCATTGAATCTGTAGATTGCTTTGGGTAGTAGAGTCATTTTCACAATGTTAATTCTTCCAATCCAAGAACATGGTATATCTCTCCATCTGTTTGTATCATCTTTAATTTCTTTCATCAGTGTCTTATAATTTTCTGCATACAGGTCTTTTCTCTCCTTAGGTTTATTCCTAGATATTTCATTCTTTTTGTTGCAATGGTAAATGGGAGTGTTTTCTTGATTTCACTTTCAGATTTTTCATCATTAGTGTATAGGAATGCCAGAGATTTCTGTGCATTAATTTTGTATCCTGTAACTTTACCAAATTCATTGATTAGCTCTAGTAGTTTTCTGGTAGCATCTTTAGGATTCTCTATGTATAGTATCATGTCATCTGCAAACAGTGACAGCTTTACTTCTTCTTTTCCAATTTGGATTCCTTTTATTTCCTTTTCTTCTCTGATTGCTGTGGCTAAAACTTCCAAAACGATGTTGAATAAGAGTGGTGAGAGTGGGCAACCTTGTCTTTTTCCTGATCTTAGTGGAAATGCTTTCAGTTTTTCACCATTGAGGACGATTTTGGCTGTGGGTTTGTCATATATGGCCTTTATTGTGTTGAGGAAAGTTCCCTCTATGCCTACTTTCTGGAGGGTTTTTATCATAAATGGGTGTTGAATTTTGTCAAAAGCTTTCTCTGCATCTATTGAGATGATCATATGATTTTTCTCCTTCAATTTGTTAATATGGTTTATCACATTGATTGATTTGCGTATATTGAAGAATCCTTGCATTCCTGGAATAAACCCCACTTGATCATGGTGTATGATCCTTTTAATGTGCTGTTGGATTCTGTTTGCTAGTATTTTGTTGAGGATTTTTGCATCTATGTTCATCAGTGATATTGGCCTGTAGTTTTCTTTCTTTGTGACATCCTTGTCTGGTTTTGGTATCAAGGTGATGGTGGCCTCGTAGAATGAGTTTGGGAGTGTTCCTCCCTCTGCTATATTTTGGAAGAGTTTGAGAAGGATAGATGTTAGCTCTTCTCTAAGTGTTTGATAGAATTTGCCTGTGAAGCCATCTGGTCCTGGGCTTTTGTTTGTTGGAACATTTTAAATCACAGTTTCAATTTCAGTGCTTGTGATTGGTCTGTTCATATTTTCTATTTCTTCCTGATTCAGTCTTGGCAGGTTGTACATTTCTAAGAATTTGTCCATTTCTTCCAGGTTGTCCATTTTATTGGCATACAGTTGCTTGTAGTAATCTGTCATGATCCTTTGTGTTTCTGCAGTGTCAGTTGTTACTTCTCCTTTTTCATTTCTAATTCTATTGATTTGAGTCTTCTCCCTTTTTTTTCTTGATGAGTCTGGCTAATGGTTTATCAATTATTTTTATCTTCTCAAAGAACCAGTGTTTAGTTTTATTGATCTTTGCTATCATTTCCTTCCTTCTTTTTCATTTATTTTGATCTGATTTTTATGATTTCTTTCCTTCTGCTAAATTTGGGGGTTTTTTGTTCTTCTTTCTCTAATTGCTTTAGGTGCAAGGTTAGGTTGTTTATTCGAGATGTTTCCTGTTTCTTAAGGTAGGATTGAATTGCTATAAACTTCCCTCTTAGAACTGCTTTTGCTGAATCCCATAGGTTTTGGGTCGTCGTGTCTCCATTGTTATTATTTCTAGGTATTTTTTTATTTCCTCTTTGATTTCTTCAGTGATCACTTCGTTATTAAGTAGTGTATTGTTTAGCCTACATGTGTTTGTATTTTTTGCAGATCTTTTCCTGTGATTGATATCTAGTCTCATAGTGTTGTGGTCAGAAAAGATACTTGATACAATTTCAATTTTCTTAAATCTACCGAGGCTTGATTTGTGAGCCAAGATATGAGCTGTCCTGGAGAATGTTCCATGAGCACTTGAGAAAAATGAGTATTCTGTTGTTTTTGGATGGAATGTCCTATAAATATCAATTAAGTCCATCTTGTTTAATGTATCATTTAAAGCTTGTGTTTCCTTATTTTCATTTTGGATGATCTGTCCATTGGTGAAAGTGGGGTGCTAAAGTCCCCTACTATGAATGTGTTACTGTCGATTTCCCCTTTTATGGCTGTTAGTATTTGCCTTATGTATTGAGGCGCTCCTATGTTGGGTGCATAAATATTTACAACTGTTATATCTTCTTCTTGGATCGATCCCTTGATCATTATGTAGTGTCCTTCTTTGTCTCTTCTAATAGTCTTTATTTTAAAGTCTGTGTTGTCTATTTTGTCTGAGATGAATATTGCTACTCCAGCTTTCTTTTGGTTTCCATTTGCATGGAATATCTTTTTCCATCCCCTTACTTTCAGTCTGTATGTGTCTCTAGGTCTGAAGTGGGTCTCTTGTAGACAGCATATATATGGCTCTTGTTTTTGTATCCATTCAGCCAATCTGTGTCTTTTGGTTGGAGCATTTAGTCCATTTGCATTTAAGGTAATTATCGATACGTATGTTCCTATTCCCATTTTCTTAATTGTTTTGTGTTCATTATTGTAGGTCTTTTCCTTCTCTTGTGTTTCTTGCCTAGAGAAGTTCCTTTAGCAGTTGTTGTAAAGCTGGTTTGGTGGTGCTGAACTCTCTCAGCTTTTGCTTGTCTGTAAAGGTTTTAATTTCTCTATCAAATCTGAATGAGATCCTTGCTGGGTAGAGTAATCTTGGTTGCAGGTTTTTCTCCTTCATCATTTTAAAGATGTCCTGTCAGTCCCTTCTGGCTTGCAGAGTTTCTGCTGAAAGATCAGCTGTTAACCTTATGGGGATTCCCTTGTGTGTTATTTGTTGTTTTTCCCTTGCTGCTTTTAATATGTTTTCTTTGTATTTAATTTTTGACAGTTTGATTAATATGTGTCTTGGTGTATTTCTCCTTGGATTTATCCTGTATGGGACTCTCTCTGCTTCCTGGACTTGATTAACTATTTCCTTTCCCATATTAGGGATGTTTTCAACTATAATCTCTTCAAATATATTCTCAGTCCCTTTCTTTTTCTCTTCTTCTTATGGAGCCCCTATAATTCGAATGTTGGTGCATTTAATGTTGTCTCAGAGGTCTCTGAGACTGTCCTCTGTTCTTTTCATTCTTCTTTCTTTAATCTGCTCTGCAGTAGTTATTTCCATTATTTTATCTTCCAGGTCACTTATCCGTTCTTCTGCCTCAGTTATTCTGCTATTGATCCCATCTAGAGTATTGTTAATTTTATTTATTGTGTTGTTCATCATTGCTTGTTTCATCTTTAGTTCTTCTAGGTCCTTGTTAAATGTTTCTTGCATTTTGTCTATTCTATTTCCAAGATTTTGGATCATCTTTACTATCATTATTCTGAATTCTTTTTCAGGTAGACTGCCTATTTCCTCTTCATTTGTTAGGTCTGGTGGGTTTTTGCCTTGCTCCTTCAACTGCTGTGTGTTTTTCTGTCTTCTCATTTTGCTTATCTTACTGTGTTTGGGGTTTCCTTTTTGCAGGCTGCAGGTTCGTAGTTCCCGTTGTTTTTGGTGTCTGTCTCCAGTGGCTAAGGTTGGTTCAGTGGGTAGTGTAGGCTTCCTGGTGGAGGGGACTAGTGCCTGTGTTCTGGTGGATGAGGCTGGATCTTATCTTTCTGGTGGGCAGGTCCACGTCTGGTGGTGTGTTTTGGGGTGTCTGTGGACTTATTATGATTTTAGACAGCCTGTCTGCTAATGGGTCAGGTTGTGTTCCTGTCTTACTAGTTGTTTGGCATAGGGTGTCCAGCACTGTAGCTTGCTGGTCGTTGAGTGAATCTGGGTGCTGGTGTTGAGATGGAGATCTCTGGGAGATTTTTGCCGTTTGATATTATGTGGAGCTGGGAGGTCTCTTGTGGACCAGTGGCCTGAAGTTGGCTCTCCCACCTCAGAGACACAGCACTGACTCCTGGCTGCATCACAAAGAGCCTGTCATCCACACGGCTCAGAATTAAAAGGAGAAAAGGTAGAAAGAAAGAATTAGTAGAAAGAAAGGAAGGAAGGAAGAGGAAAGAAGGAAAGAAAGAAAGGAGGGAGGGAGGAAGGAAGGAAAGAGGGAAGGAAGGAAAAAAGAAAGAAAGAAGATAAAGTAAAATAAAGTAAGATAAAATATAATAAAATTCTGAAAATAAAAAATAATTATTAAAAAAAATTAAAATAAAACGGATGGATAGAACCCTAGGACAAATGGTGGAAGCAAAGCTATACAGACAAACTCTCACACCGAAGCATACACATACACACTCACAAAAAGAGGAAAAGGGGAAATAATCGTAAATCTTCCTCTCAAAGTCCATCTCCTCAATTTGGGATGATTCGTTTTCTATTCATGTATCCCCCAGATGCAGGTACATCAAGTTGATTGTGGAGCTTTAATCCGCTGCTTCTGAGGCTGCTGGGAGAGATTTCCCTTTCTCCTCTTTGTTTGCACAGCTCCTGGAGCTCAGCTTTGGATTTGGCCCTGCCTCTGCGTGTAAGTCGCTGGAGGGCGTCTGTTCTTCGCTCAGACAGGTCGGGGTTAAAGGAGCCGCTGATTCAGGGAATCTGGCTCACTCAGGATGGGGGGGGCGGAGGGAGGGGCACGGAGTGCGGGGCGGGCCTACAGCGGCAGACGCCAGCGTGACGTTGCACCAGCCTGAGGCGCGCCGTATGTTCTCCTGGGGAAGTTCCCTGGATCCGGGACTCTGGCAGTGGCGGGCTGCACAGGCTCCCGGGAAGGGAGGTGTGGAAAGTGACCTGTGCTTGAACACAGGCTTCTTGGTGGCGGCAGCAGCAGCCTTAGCGTCTCATGCCAGTCTCTGGTGTCCGCGCTTTTAGCCGCGGCTCGCTCCCGTCTCTGGAGCTCCTTTAAGCAGCTATCTTAATCCCCTCTCCTCACGCACCCGGAAACAAAGAGGGAAGAAAAAGTCTCTTGCCTCTTTGGCAGCTCCAGACCTTTTCCCGGACTCCCTCCCGGCTAGCCGTGGTGCACTAGCCTCTTGAGGCTGTGTTCACGCCGCCAACCCCAGTCCTCTCCCTGCGCTCCGACTGAAGCCCGAGCCTCAGCTCCCAGCCCCGCCCGCTCCGGCGGGTGAGCAGAAAAGCCTCTCGGCCTGGTGAGTGCTGGTCGGCCCTGATCCTCTTTGCGGGAATCTCTCCGCTTTGCCCTCCACACCCCTGTTGCTGTGCTCTCCTCCGTGGCTCCGAAGCTTCCCCCTCCACCACCCGCAGTCTCCGCCCGCGAAGGGGCTTCCTAGTGTGTGGAAACTTTTCCTCCTTCACAGCTCCCTCCCACTGGTGCGGGTCCCGTCCCTATTCTTTTGTCTCTGTTTATTCTTTTTTCTTTTGCCCTACCCAGGTACGTGGGGAGTTTCTTGCCTTTTAGGAGGTCTGAGGTCTTCTGCCAGTGTTCAGTAGGTGTTCTGTAGGAGTTGTTCCACGTGTAGATGTAGTTCTGGTGTATCTGTGGGGAAGAAGGTGATCTCCGCGTCTTACTCTTCCGCCATCTTCCCCCTATATCTCAAGATTCAGGTTTTAAGCAGTACAGCGTTTGCAGCCATAACCGCTCTTGGAAAATGATATTTTGTTGAAAAAGGAATAGGGAGATGAGATGCTATTTTTGGATAGATTTAGGCGCCTGTTAATTTCTGTGGTCAGAGAAATAAGATGGTTTGATTTGCCAGCCATCAGAATCATGTGATTGGAAGAAACAGTTTCCCAAAGATAGGAGGGTTTCTGAATTTAAAAAGAAATTACGAAGCAAAGTTTACTACAGTTTTTAAAACAGAGAACCACTGACTTACTCTATGTGAGGCCTGCATGTGTAATTTTCTCCAGCAAGATTCCACAGTTTGGGTGTTAGGATGGACAAACAAATTTTGCGTTTAATACAGAGTTGGAGTTTTTCTAGGCAGGAGTGGATGAGGATGGATGTTTAAAGGAGATGTGGGGTTGGAAAGAGTGTGCTTAGAAACACAGAGGAGTTTGGAGCATAGCAACATATTTAATGGACAGGTTGCATATAGAACCAACACTTAATTACCATTTTACTAGACTTTCTTATAAATCACCTCATTTAATTTATCAGAATAAAAATAGCAATAGCAGCTATAATACCATTTCTTCTCCACTGTGCTGTATGGAATCTTTGAAGAAAGGACTTCAAACAATTAAATAGACTCATAGCATAGTAACTGATCTAAGAAAATAAAATTGTATGCATTTTATTTTAATTCCTATGTAAGTGCTAGATAAAGCTAATAGATAAATTCTGTGGATATTTCTTTTTCAGTATATAAAATAACAGGCCCTGTGCTCAACACTTTACGTCAATTATCTTCTTTATTATCTCTTGTCACATAATATGAATGCATGTAGGTTCATCACATGCCTTCAGTTCAGTAATCTGGTAACATTGATCTCTAGATGGACCTGTGCCCATCTTTATTTTCCCTTTTTATCTTCATAAATAATATTTCATGCATTCCAAACCCCAAACATAGAATGGCATAAAAAATATCTTTTTTCAAGAACCACTGTCTTTACTGCTTCAGCTACTTTTAGCTATCTTTGGAAAGTTCACTTACATTCTCACCCCCTGTCCGACACACACATGGATGTATACACACACACCCTCCCCCAAAACCTTGCTAAGTTGTTTTATTCACACAGTGCTATAATCAGTACTGCTGGTTAACCCATGTCATGTAGCATGGTTGACTTGACCACAGTCAATAGTGGCGCTGTGTCTGGTTACCAGGACAAATTGTTACAAAGATATAATAATCAAAAAATTGGAATTTTAAATGATTTGAGCTAAACAGTGTGGATCTTGGTTGGCAGGAATCATTAACACAACTCATTTATAACAAAGAGTATCCTTAATGTTCATCCTATTGACAGCATATTTGGAACTAAAGAAGGATAAAATGACAGTAAGAATGAGTTTTTCTTTTAAGGTGATTTAACAGGCAATAGAGTTGCCCAACATTTGTCAACGCTGTGGATCATATGCCGAGTCAAGTGTATAACAAAGAAAAGAGAATTAGTAAATTGGACAGGAAGTTAATGTCTATTTGAGTTTTGAATGTGTCATATATTTCAGATGTTACCTATAAAATCCTAATTTTCAGTTCCATTATTTAAATCTTATCCTTGGCAACATCTTACTCCCAGGTTGAAGCTTTGTACTTATGCTTCAGATTTTTAACATAAACTATTCATCAGAGGCCACGTTTTACAGGAAAGTGGCATGCAAGGGACTGTCACTCACAATATACATTTTTAAGATGGAATGGTCTGTTTTGTCCAGATTTAATTTTTGACTCCCAGTAGACACTGGGAAACTAAAGTCATTCATCTCTCAACTTGCTCGGGGATGTTTTAAATTTCAGTAAACAGCAGCATTGTATTAGCGTGAACCATTTGGGTAAATTTGTTTCAAGGAGATAATAAATAAACTACTTGGTTAAAAATCAGAAATGAAACAGTTTGTACTTGTCATCTAGTGGTGCTTAAATTATGAAAAATTGCTCTCTAAAGGTTTGACTAATCTATGAATCTCGTTTGAGGCTGTTGCTAGCTTTAGCCTATCATACTGCACATAATGCACTGAAATCCACTGAAAACCTCTGGGTTTGGAGGTAAAATATCTTCTAACATGATGTTGTTTAATAGTTTGCATGAAAATGTTTACCTAGAAGGATAGTAGGGAAAGAAGATTACTCAATTCTGATCTGTGCCTGCGATAATTAGTTTATATGCTATGGTTTTAAAGTCTTAAATGATAATGATATAACTATGTACACTCTGGAAAAGGGACGGAGGGAATTTTGAGTGATAGGGTAGGTAAATGATTCAGAAAGAAACACACACACACATTTTCAAACACACATCCTTGAATTGATCAATAGAGGAGGAACGTCTCAAATATCTGAAATTCTTAACTCTTGCCTATTTTGAAACCTGGGAAGGTTTTGGCTTATGTGGTCCTACCATCCAAGTAGTAAGAGATCTTCTTCAGTTACAGCAGATTTGGGGCAACTGGCCCAGCTGCCTGCTCATCTTGTCATGTGTGAATCAGGAGGGCAAGAACTTGCCTCTTAGGTCAGTGTGTCCATAGTCTTCATCTCCGTTTCTCCAACACTTAGCACAGAGTGAGGGCGCCAGAGTACTGTTGAGTGAAGGGGGCGTGGCTCCCTCTGTTGGTGGTGAGACCCCCAGCCCCTCCCTGTACAAAGTCTAGGTGAGATGGGGGCAGGGACAGGATAAAGGGAGAAGGAATTCAGCTGATACTCTTCCTCCTCTCCTCTAACTTCCCCCACTCAGATCATTTAACTGTTTTTCTACAATATCCTCTCCTAATTTTCTTTTAACACAGTTAATTTTAACCAAAAGTCATCCCTGTAAAAACATCAGGACATAGAAGTAGGGCTGATTCAGTGTGAGTTGTCTTTCATTCCTGAGAACTGTCCTTTAACCCAATTCTCTTAAGATTGTTTCTGGATATATTTTGGTGATTCAGTGATTTACATGATTTGATTTCAGACTGATATAGTTTAATTGTAGCTGCACACATCTGAATATATATATGTATATATTTTATAATAGAGCTAATTTGTATTTCCATAAAGCAGAAGAAATGGCTCTAAATGAATGTGATAGGAAAGAGAATTATGACCACCAAATTATGATTTTTCTCAAGCCTACTTTCAAAATTATTTCTGAACCAAATAATTCTGAAACTATATAAACAAAAGCCACTACGAACTGAGACAAAAAATGTTTTTATATAATTATACAAATTAAAGGCCCTGTGAATGTTTGCCATTTATTTTAGCGTCATGCTGCCATGTAGGTGGACTAGGTTGACAGATTAAATGCAGAATTACAGTTTCCCCAAATCCTGATGCCCTGTAGAGATTTCTCTTTACGAAAATTGATCAGTCAAGCCTTTCTGCTAGATAGAGTAAGGGAATAATGAAATGTGCGTGCTATCAGTGCAGTCTGAGGATTGAGAAAGGAAAGTGTATTTATAAAAAATGAGGTTAAAAAAAAGCTTCTGAGGGCTTCTCTGGTGGCACAGTGGTTGAGAGTCCGCCTGCCAATGCAGGGGACACGGGTTCGTGCCCCGGTCTGGGAAGATCCCACATGACGCGGAGCGGCTGGGCCCGTGAGCCGTGGCCGCTGGGCCTGCGTGTCCAGAGCCTGTGCTCCACAACGGGAGAGGCCACAACAGCGAGAGGCCCGCGTACCGCAAAAAAAAAAAAAAAAAAAGCTTCTGAGTCAAAAGCAATGTCATTTATTGGAGGGAAGAAATTTTGTTTTAAGACAGTGGATGTAATCAGTTGTACATTCCGCTAAGGCCTGTGTTCTCTTATTGAAACATGACCACCTGTCTAAGCACACATGTTTGATTAAGTGCTTCCTAGGTATGTTGTTTTTCTATAAAAAAGACACACTTTGTTTTCCTTTGCATTTATATTTTGACCATGTAAGAAATGGATGTTGTATAAGCAAAGAGCTTCTTAAAAGTAGAAATATAAAATACCTAGTGACAAGGAGTACCAGTGTTTGGCCTGCAGTATTATTTTATGACTAATGTATTTTGTTTCCATTTTGCTTAAAAAAGCCAGGTTTTGGAATTATACGTCTTCCAAAGTCCAGAAAATTTTGTGCAAATGCATAAAAGTTAAATAAACTTAGCAATACACATTTTCAGTGACAGTTTTAGAAGCCATGTAGACCTTCTAAAAGAAGAGGCAAGTAGTGTGGCTTTATGTAAAATATAATACAGTAACAAAGAAAAAAAACATTTGGAAATTCTCAAATAAACCTAGGGTTTCTCCATTTTCATTTTACCTTCAATCACAGTTTATCTTAGTAGAGTCAAAATACTTAGTTTGAGTGAAAACTAGCATTTATCATACTTTACCCTCTTCTGACACTGTATGTGATACTCTTCATCTTAGGTTTAATAAGTAAATTCTCTTTGTTAATGTGACCATGTGTCACACATAAGAAGAAAATTTGACTAATCAGTTTAGTCCATTAGCTCTGGCACCATGGGCCAATTGTAATCCTAGACAAATAAATTGTTTTATATAGTCATCTGAACATGTTATTTTACCTAAAAATAGGGGTAGATGTGTTTAACTTATTTTGTGTCTTTTTTGGCGCAGAAACATATACAAATAGGTATTGAATGAATGTTGAAAATGATGCTGCTGAACCGCTTGAAATTTAATGCAGTTTCACCTTGTTTTCCACACGTTTCAATTCTGTAAATGTAAGCAATCAGTTGGCAGACACAATATCTAAAATGAAGTAAACTCATTCAGTGTTTTAACTTTTGATGGAATCCACATTCTAAATTGAAAATTGTCTCCTGAGTATAAATTACAGGGTTCCTTGAGGGATCAATAAACTGGTAATTGGATTTGGATCTCAGGGGAATTCAGAAGATTCTCTTTCTTCCTGTATGTGATGAGTTCTGACATTGTATTTTAACTTTGTTACAGAACTGTCTTCCAGAAAGTAGAACTTTTATGTATGTGAAAATTCTCTAGCTACTTAGTTCTTTTTAAAAAAACAATTAAATGGTAATTTTAAAAGTTTTAATGATTCTAAATGAAATAAATTGAAACTCATGGATTTCATTCAGTATTACAAATCATATGTTCTTATATTTATCTATGTAGTTTTTGGTTTGCTTATTTGGTCTTCAGAGATACCTATATTTTACAGATCTTCATTATCATGGTATGTTTCTCAAATAAAAAAACGGGGGCAGAATCTGTGGCAAAAATTTGGAAACGAAACAAGATCTCTTTTCCTCTTGGAGATTTATAATGTGCATTCATACAATAAGGCTGTATGAATTCCTGCTGAAAAGACACAATTTTAACTTTATTGTTTATTGTAAAATCATGACCACAGAATACTTTTGCCTATATAAGGTCTACTATAGCTTCAAGAACTACTGATTTTCTTTGGAACATACTTTGAGAAGCACTAATTTAGTCTATTTTTCCCAAGCGATTTTTAAACATTTTTGTGAATTGTGTTTTCTTTTAACAAAATTTTATATTGTCCATGTCTGTAAATGTTTAAGAGACACAGAAAAATACACTTTTACATGGTACCCAAGTTACTACTAAAGATGTACAGAAGATGGGTAATACATATCTTCAAACAGTTCAGGAGGAGAAAGAAAAAAGATATCAGTATATGCAGATTATTTTTATATTGCACAGAACTAGCCTTGTAGACAGAATAGGAATTTAAAATTCAGTGATAATTGTTTTATCCATTTTTTCCTTTCCATTTTTCCTCTGTAACACAATTTATGTCCATACTTTATATTTATGGCATATTCAGCGACGTTGATGGCTAGCAGAAATGTCCACACACTTTCATTCTTGAAAAGCCAACACTCACTCGGTACTTTGGTAGAATATGAGAACATTAGTATGTTGGATTATCTGATATTCTTTGCTATCTAAATTCACAGATACTCTTAATCCCTTATCTGAATCTCCTGAAGGAATTCCTGCCAGTATAGTGCAGATATACCTTTCTTCAAGAATAATTTCAACATTCGATGTATATTTTTTAAAAGTCATGGTTTCAGCAAACTCTTAAGCAGCGACTTACAGTATTCACTTTTCTTGAATTATCCTATTTATCATTTCATTATTTAGGTGTGTGTGTTTGTATGTATGTGTGTATATATATATATAACTTATTTGCATTAGGAATTAAAAAATTTTTTTCTTCACAAATTGTTCTCAGACCTATGCTGAGTTTTCCCACAGTACAAGATGTGCTTTTCTAATATCACTGCTATAGTGTTTGAATATGTTCTAAGAAAATATTGGCTAATCTTTTCAATCTTTGTGGAATATATTGTAAAAGGAATACTATGAGAGGTTTATTATTTAAAATATGAATAAAATGTATTCAGTGTTTGATCCAGTATATTATTATGTTTTTAATCAAATCACTAAAGCATTCTTTTTTTTTTTATAGAGCAATGAAGTTGTCTACTACAATGCAAAGGATGATCTCGATGTGAGTATTAAAAGTTTTACGTTAAATTCCAGGGTAAACGTAGGTATACTAGGGTGATTGGCTTTACAAACAAGCTGACCTAGCAGGTTTAGTTGGATTCATGTACCAGTCCAGCCTTAAAACTGTAGTTACCTAAGGGCATTAAAACATATTTAAATTCAAACTGTTTTTCTCTCATCTGAGACATGCTACAGTTGACTTGGTGATCCATAAATTTCATTTTAGTTCTGCATATTCTTGACATCCTGCTAACTTTGTCAAGTTTGCTGGAGTTGGACTATATCACATAAAATTTTTGAGAATTTATAAAGAAATGTAAGACAATACATTTTATACTTCACTAAAACTTTTTGTTGGGGAAGTTCATAGTCCTTTAGATATGTTAATACTATTGCTCTTGTAAACCCTTAGATAGTGAATAAAAATGAATCATGTTTTATGATTAGTATATTGGTTTGGCTATTACAGAGAGTCTTAAAGTAAAAGTGCTAAGACAAGACAAAAGGTTATTCCTCTCTCATGTCACATTCTGTGTGCAAGGCCTAATATAACAACTCTTCCGTCGTCGAGGCCCTACAGTCCTTCTCTCATGTTTTTTGCTCTCCTCAGTGTAACTTTTCCATATTTTGGTCCAAAATGGATGCTCCAATATCCACAATGATTTTTGCATTCTATGCATCAGGAAGGAGGCAGATGGCACTGAAGGACACACCCTTTGCCTTTAAGGGCATGTTCTGGAAATTGCACACAGCGTTTCTATCTGCACCCATTGTCCACAACTTAGTGACTAGTCTTGCCTAGATGCAAGAAGATACGGAACATGATTTTCTTTCCCCTTCGATAAGCATGTACCCAAATAAAATATAGGACTCCATTACTGAAGAGAGAATAGGGAGAATACTAGTTGGGAGTTAATTAGCAGTTCGTGCACTTAATTTTGCTCGTCTTGGAATATTAAAGTTAATGCCCAGACTCTCCCTGCTCGTCTGAGTGACTTCTATCAATTAAGTATAGTCAAATTCTTCAACTTGGAACTGAGGAAAAAATTCTCTTTTACAGGAAAATGATTATAAAATTATGCGCTGTGTTGAGTATTATTTAGTCCTTCTTAAAGCATGTGTTTTGATCATTACAATCAAATTGTTTTCTGCAATGGAAATATTCACTATCTTAGAATGAAAGAAAGTTAAGAAATGTAAGTAAATGTTGAACTTTGATATTCACCTTAGGATTTTTAGTGGTTATAGCTTTTTTTGAAGATTGTTGCTTATCAGATGAAGTTGGACTTAAACGGATGATGAGATTTATTCATCCTTACCAAAAGTTTTGCTGTATATAATTGGATTTAATTGGTTGCTATACTCCAACTTTATACACATAGTGCTTGATGTTTTATTTATCAAATATTTGTATAATCATAATACCATCTTGTTTTGATTTGAATTGGCTTACCGTCACTGTTTGTTGTGCTTTTCTATATTCCAATTTAGTTGTAAATTTTTATTGCTCAAATTCCACAAAACCATATTCATTATGAAAAATTGGTGAACAGAGATTATATAATGTGAGTTTATAATCTCATACATTAATATGTAATATCTAATGAACACAGGAACTAATTGGAATACTAAATATTGAAACAATATTATCAATTAATAAATTTATCCTCATATGTTTGAATGGGGATATAAATATCTGAGATATAAATAAATTTTCTATTTTCTAGAATAGTTCTATATTTAGCCTATGAGTGGACTTTGAAAACAGGTGGCTGAAATCTTCCCAGCAAGTGTCAAGCTATAGAAATAGGAAGGCCAGATTTAACTACAGATGTGTTTTGGTGTGCTGACACAGAAACAAAGTGAGTTTGATTGCCTTTGGATGTGATGCATTCTCCAGCTTGCTGCAGTTCCACTGCTCCTGTTGCCTTACTCTGCCTACATCACACATCCACACACGTAAAGAAAAGAAAAGAAAAATGCCTTAAGATAGTATAGGGTAGAATCTTCATCACACCAACATTTAAGTAAGGTGAGGGCAGGGGTAAGGTGTGTAGGATATGAGTAGATGGAAATGAAGCAAAAGTAGCTTTCATAATAGAAGTAACTCATACGAAAAGTCCGTAACTTTAGTTTATGTTGGATTCAGGATTAAATTTAGAATCTCCTGGTTCCTATTATTCTCCCATGTTAAATATGCTGGTCCATCACCAAGTTAAGATTTGCATATAAAGAATGACATAGTCAAGTGTAATCAATTGATTTTGTTCATTATAATGGTGATACATGGCCTCACTTAAAGGTAAAACAAGCATTTAAAGTGCTTTTTAATCTCATCAGTTGCCTCTCAATGAAGCTCAACAGCTATCTCTTCGGAGTGTAACTTTCTATGAGCTACGTCTGAATTAGCTGGTTTGTGGGGAGATGTCAGGTTGTAAGGCTTTCAAGGACTTTGATACCAGACAGTCCCTCAGGGGCATTTTATAATATCTGTGCTGCTCAGATCGATGCTGTTTATATTCACCTTCTGGGTATAAAAATAAATACCTAGTGACAGGCAGATTTAGCTAAAGCAGTGACTGAAATAAGGGGTAAAGTCAGTGTCCCTTAGGATTGTGTAATGTGATTTAAAAATTATGACTCTAGTCATTTACACAAATTTTTGCTTTGGAATTAAAAAATGCACGTATAACTTGGCGAAATTATTTGGTGAGCCACAATTCATATGGAAAGTATAAGGTACATAGCCATGCTGGAAATTTAAGACAATGATTCCTGTCCCTCTGCTAGTTAATGTTAACTATTCTCTCCTCTAATTACCTGATTTTGATATCCTACAATTTTTCCAATCAGATGCTAAGTACTCTTTAAAAACTAATTCAAATACTACCTCCTCTTGAAGCCTGCCTTGCTTTTCCTAAGTAGCAAATGGTATTTCCTTCCTCTGGGTGCTCAGAATAACTTGTTACACGTTTCTGGTTTCAGTGGTGTAATATCTTATACTATGGTATTTTTATACAGGGATAATCTTCTCTATTAAAATTTTAGTGTCTTGAGGTAAGGGTCTTACTCATTTTCTCTGTTTAATGATTTAGAATAATTGCTGAGATAATGCTTGTTAAATTGGGTAGGTGTTTGTGTGTTTCAGTCCCCCTGTTGCTTACATAGCATTTGTGAAGATTGTTCGCTTCTTTTTTTCATGTCAAAAGTTTTTTTTTTTTTTACACCTTTATTGGAGTATAATTGCTCTACAATGGTGTGTTAGTTTCTGCTTTATAACAAAGTGAATCAGTTATACATATACATATGTTCCCATATCTCTTCCCTCTTGCGTCTCCCTCCCTCCCACTCTCCCTATCCCACCCCTCCAGGTGGTCACAAAGCACGGAACTGATCTCCCTGTTCTATGTAGGTGCTTCCCACTAGCTATCTGCCTTACGTTTGGTAGTGTATATATATATCCATGCCTCACTCTCTCGCTTTGTCACAGCTTACCCTTCCCCCTCCCCATATCCTCAAGTCCATTCTCTAGTAGGTCTGTGTCTTTATTCCTGTCTTACCCCTAGGTTCTTCATGACATTTTTTTTTCTTAAATTCCATATATATGTGTTAGCATATGGTATTTGTCTTTCTCTTTCTGACTTACTTCACTCTGTATGACAGGTCTATCCACCTCATTACAAATAGCTCAATTTCGTTTCTTTTTATGGCTGAATAATATTTCATTGTATATACGGCACTACCTTAAAAAGAGAAAAATCTCAAACTACAATGAGATTGTTTGCTTTTTAACGTAGTGCCGTATTTGCAAAGTAAACGGGAAACCCTTTGCAAATATGGTGGAAACGAAAATGTTTGTTTTGTTTCAAGGTTGAGTGGAAACAATATTAAGAGAGGAATGGCAAGACTGACTTTGACTGTGTACTGTATTTGAATTAATTTTTTAATATAGACATTCGTTTCTTTTTGTTCATACAACGGGGCAGGCTGCAGAAGATGCGAGTGGAGTGGACCTTTTTCCTTCTTCTCTCATCTGTCCCTTCCTCTCATTAGCCCCTGGTTCAGTCATGAGAACTAAGTAAAGTCAGGCAGACAATGTGCTTTCCCCTGTGTCTAAAACTGATTCAAGTTGGGAATAAGTAGCAGAGTTAGAATATTTGTTTGCCATACTACAAGCAATATAAGGATCAAGATTTTGGGTTCCAGGTCTGGAGAGATCTGATAATCTAAGTTTTTATGAATCTCTGTGAAATATGAAACCAAGCTTATTTTATTAGTCCATCAAACTGAAGTTTTGTCTAATTATACATGTAATTAGAATAAGTAAGTTGTCAAATTTCATTTCCAGAGAGACCACAGCATTAACGTGGGTACAGTGTTTTAATGTAAGATTTTTTTTTTTTTTGCGGTACGCGGGTGTCTCACTGTTGTGGCCTCTCTCGTTGCGGAGCACAGGCTCCGGACCCACAGGCTCGGGGGCCGTGGCTCACGGGCCCAGCCACTCCGCGGCACGTGGGATCTTCCCGGACCAGGGCACGAACCCGCGTCCCCAGCATCGGCAGGCGGACTCTCAACTACTGTGCTACCAGGGAAGCCCTAGTTTTTAACTTTTTATCAGGAAAAATATTTTAAATATAAAGAAGAGAGAACAGTAAACAGAGTCTCCATAGTTGCTGTATGTATTGTTTGCTAAATATTTTAAGATAAATTAGAGATGTGACATTTCACTCCTAAATACTTCCATAGGAAACTTTTATCCCTAATTAATAACAAGACATACATGTATAAGTGCTGTGTACATTGTTAAACGGAGGAAGAAGCAGAGCTTGATGATTAAGACATTATACTCTGGAGGCCCACTGCCTGCATCTGAGGCCCATCTCTGCCATTTTCTAGCTTTGTGATATCGGCAGAGTCACCTAAAGTCTCTGCGTTTCACTCTTTTGGTCTGAAAAATAAAGGTAATGTGATACCTACCTCATACTGTTACTGTGAAAATTAAATTAGTTAACACATATAAAGAATTTAGAACATTCCCTGACTTACAGTAGGCAATCCAGAAATGTTAGTGAGTATAATTTTAAAAATAATAATTATTAATATTACTACAATACATTTAATATTGATTTGAGTTCCAAATGGAACACGTTTATATGCGTGGATGTGTTAAAAATAATTGAAGGGTACTAGTTTGACCTCTTTCATTTTATTGTTATGAATATCCTTACATTTGTGTGAAAAACTTAAGAAAATGCGTGACAGAATAAAAATCAGAATCTTCAGAAAACGTTTAGAAATAAATGTGACCTCAGTGCAAAAATTTGCCTTGAAATCCCTGTAGGTTTTATATATCTGGGTTTGAAAAGATAATTAAATGTCAAGATAAAATGGAAAAAAAACGCTAATAATGCAACAGTTATTTATGAAATTCCACATTCAGGTTCTCTTTAGTTTTGAAATTTATTTAGGTTCTTGTTTAGGTTTTTAGAGACATCTGTCCCAATAAATCCTTAACTTTCCTAAAGATGTAGTGAAGCAGATTCCTCAGGAGATTTCAGTTGTGCCAGCAAGCAGCACTATTTTCCTAATTCCCAAAGCAAGCAAAGACGAAGCAGATCATTACAAACTCTTATTAACCTAATTCCAAGACCTATGTTTCAGACTGAAATCCAAATGAAATAAATTCAGCCCAGAATTCCCATGTCAATAACTTGAGTTGATTTATTTGCTACGTTTTATTATATTGATCATGCTAAAAATTTGACCTTTCTGGGACATTCGGCTAGTCTGCTCAATTCCCTTGCATATTTATGTTGCTATTTATTTTCTTACCAGTCTTGTCTACATTAAAACTTATTCCAACATAATGTCCTATCTAAATGTTTTCTTAAAAGCCTAATCATTCATGATTTGATTTTATTTTGTAGAAATAAATCAGTCTGTTTCTAGAATGAACCAATAGGGATATGTATCAGACAGTGACGACTCTGTTCTAATTATTAAAGAAAGAAAGTCTAGGTTTCTTTGGCAGCTTTTTTTTTTTGGCGATACGCGGTCCTCTCACTGCCGTGGCGTCTCCCGTTGCGGAGCACAGGCTCCAGACGCACAGGCTCAGGGGCCATGGCTCACGGGCCCAGCCACTCCACGGCATGTGGTATCTTCCCAGACTGGGACACGAACTCGTGTCTCCCTTGCATCAGCAGGCAGACCCTCAACCACTGCGCCACCATGGAAGTCCTCTTTGGCAGCTTTTTAAAAAAACTGTCTAATAGTATACAGCCTTTATTTCAGGCTCTGCTAATGACTGTTGTTGAATCCTCAAATAGGAGATGGCATACAGATAGAATATTAATTGCTTCTGTATAGTAAATGGTACAATCAGAGTTACCTTTTTGTGTGTGTGCATCTAAAGTAAGTGGTGTAAATATTTTCAATGCTATATGTTTGGATTGGATTATAATAGTAATTAAAATATGTATACTTTATACTAGAAAGTAAGTGCTTTGCAGGTAATGTTATCGTTTGAAGTTCACACTCATCCTTTGTGGCAATACTATTATTTTCATGATATCCAGAAAAGACAAGTAAAATTTAGTGAGCTTAAGTGACTTGTCCGCTGTCACACATGTGGGATTTGGTAGTGCACGGAACTGAATGCAGTGCAGTCCGTGTGATCCCCAGCAGGGGCCGTGTGTCCCTGTGCTGTGCTACACTGCCTATTCCGTGGGCCCCCATTGGGGACAGGAGAAGGCCATGTGATGGAACTGTTGTAAATCAAGGCTTAAGATTAAAGGTTTTGAAAATGGTTTTGGTTTAAAATTTTAATTTATTATACCTATCCATCATTCTGTCTGTATTTAATTTTGATGTATGTGGCTCGTACTTATCCAACCAGCTTCCTCATTGACAGCTGTTAGTTGACAGTGACTTGCAGTAGGTAAAATAAAATCTCTGTGATTAAAAAGATTGTTAGACTTTAAATCATAAATCTTCAGTGAGCTGATCCATCATTCCTAGTGATATTTACCATGGAGACCTTAAAATTAACGCATGCCCCCTTGTGTGAAATATATAGCCATATTAGGATTCATTGGGGGGAAGATAAGATTAGATTCCATTTCTTCTAGGAATAGCGCCATATGTTTTTTGGGCCTTCTTCCAAAACTTTTGAGTCTGTTTTGATAGTTTTGTAATGCTTTGTGCGCTTGGGCACGTGCTGCTTTTGCAAGGATAGTTAAAACATTGGTCCTCAGCTGCTTTGGGGTGGTGGCATGCATAATTCTCTTTTAGATTCCACATCCAGTTCTTCCTTTCCAGAGGCTAGTGTATGGTGTATTTATTTAGAACTCACTGAATATTCACTGTTTGGAAAGTTCGGTGGCATTATGTGGGCATTATAAACTCACCCTATGTACAGCATTGGGTAAACAGAGATATGGGGACTGGATTGTTTTGAATGGTATCTTCAACCTTTTTTTGCTTGCACATGCATGTCAGTTAAAAAAATGCATCTCTCAATATAACAATATTTACTTATAAATTCTCTCTATATACTATTGAACTAATATGCTGAGAAACCTCCCAAGAGACATCTAAAATTTTAAGATAAGTGAAATTTTATAAAGTATTGGTTTCAGTGGCATTTGACATTAAAAATCACCAGAAAAAAAGTATAGTTCTTTTCTAGATGCTTAGTTATTAAATGCCTTTAATTATGATGCCTTCATAATGCCATAGGAAATATCTCAACAGCCCATATGAACACAGGACATTGTTACCGATATAGTAAATCTAAATCCATATTTATGATAATCTTCTTGATAATATTAACTTTTTTGACCAACTTGCCGGTTGAACTAATTGAATCACTTTTCTATCTGGTAATGAGACTGAAGAAGAGCTAGTGCTGGGAATAGAAGCATCATCTCTGTCATTCTCTTCTTGTTCAGTGCAACTTCCATTACTAGAATTTCAACTTCAATCATTGTTAATTTCAGAAATCTTTTAAAGCTGGTAGCACATATGGAGTAGGTTAAACCCAAGAAAATAATAAGTAAATTTACATATAAAGTGAAGAATAGTACATTGAAAGGGACTGTGTAAGGGAGAAGGTGGCTCATTATCAGTATGTGGGGTTTCCACTTTCTCCTTGTGGTACCTGGAGGATGACAGATGACTTGAGACCAACCCACACACACAGTAAGGCCAGGGGAAAGGGAATACTAATGTCACTCTTTTGGGTAAATATTAGTAAACTTTAATTTTTTTCTTATTTCATTTGCTAGAAATGGGTATAACTGTAAGTTCTAATGTTTTCTTCCACCCTTCCAGTGAATTCTTTTGGAGACCACTGACGCATGGTGTGTTCATTTTTATTTAAGTTCTTCTCAAAAAGATGGCCTTGACTGTCACTTGAGTGAAGTAATCGAAATAATTCAACTCGTGAAGTGGAGGTGAAAAGCCCAGCTAATGTTCTAACCCGTGTTTGCCTACACATTGTCTGTTTGATTGATAGCTATAGCTCTGTGCTTTGAATGCATTGCCCTAAGTTAAAATGTAAATTCTCAGGGTCAAGGGGTTTGGATACCAAAGGAGTCTTTTGGTCAGTGGTCTCCAAAGGAATTCACTGGTGGAAGAGAACATTAGAACTTACAGTTATACCCATTTCTAGCAAATGAAATAAGAAAAATATTAAAGTTTACTAATATTTACCAAAAGGAGTCTTTATACCCGCTTTTCATCATTTACATGTTCTTGCAGTTACTTGGCATTAAAAAAAAAAAGCCTTGGAAACAATTTGCTTTTAGTTCATAGATTTCAGAATGAGAATTTTCAGAGCTAGAAGGAGGTTTACAGATCTTGTTACCCTCTGTTCCTTAAAAAAAAAAAAAAAAAAAAATCTGAGAAGCCATAGCAAGGACACACAGAATTGTACACAGAGTTGAAATGAGATTGAGAAGCTGGGTTCCTGACTGAGGCACTGTCTGTCCATTCACCGGACTGCTTCTGGTGTTTGTCCTTGCTTCCTGCTGAAGTAGAAAAAGCATGAGTCTGGGGACTAGGAAACAGTGATTCAAGTTTATTTATTCACTCAACAAATGTTATAAATAGGGCAGGCAGATACAGTTCTAAGTGATTTGCTAGGTGCTAGGGCCACAACCGAACGATGTCAATGAGGCCTCTTGCCCTCGTGGTGATTATATTTTAGTGTAGTGAGATAGCAAACATGGGGCAAATAAAAAATTTGATAGCGTTTTTACACATCCATATATCCTTAAACACCATTTAGAATATCAAAGTGTTGATGCCAAATTTCTGATTTTAATAAAGAGTATTCTGATCATTTAATGAGCATTGTTGCATTACCGATTTTTAAAAGATACCTAAAAAAAAATGTAGTAAAATTATTGCTTCCAAAGTTACATTGGCACAATCTGTGCAAGACAGAATTGAAACAAAAGTCAACCGCACCAACGCAGTTACATAACCAATCTTTATCCCTTCCTTTGACATTTTATACAAAATTATTATTTTATAGTCTTTATCTTGAAAGGGATGTCCTGCCATCTAGATCCATAAATTTTAGCAATGTTAAGATACATCCTAGGGATATATCTTAGGATATGACTTAAATTTTGCATGTTAAGCAGTACAGTAAATGTTTGACAAACCTTAATGTGAAATTCTATAAAATCAGTAATGTCTACATTGCTCTGAATGTAATAAATGAAGTGTAATGTTTTCAATATTCTATGGGGGATAATTTAGATGGCAGAATCTCCAAGAGAGTATTTTTCAACTGCGATCTGAAGAGTGAACTGACACTATGAAAAAAGACCAGGGAACAACCTACCAGACAAAAGGAACAGCAGACCCAGGGACGTTAAACCAGGAAGAGCATAATGTGTGTGAGGACCAGAAAACAGTCCAATGTGGCAATGAGCAAGGGAAGGCAGGGCAGGAGATCTGGATGAGGAGTCAGGCTGGAAATAGATCATTCAGAGTCTTATGGGCCATAGAGAGATTTTCATTTCTTTGTAAGTATGGTGGGATCTTGGCGTCCTGGACTCCAGGCTTTTTTTTTTTTTTCTGGTACACGGGCCTCTCCCTGTTGTGGCCTCTCCCGTTGCGGAAGCACGGGCTCCGGACGTGGCCATGGCTCACGGGCCTAGCCGCTCCACAGCATGTGGGATCTTCCCGGACTGGGGAACGAACCCGTGTCCCCTGCATCGGCAGGCGGACTCTCAACCACTGCGCCACCAGGGAAGCCCCTCCAGGCTTTTTTTTACTGTATATTAGTTGTAAGGTGTTAGTCAATCTTTGCCTTAGGTATCAAGGGAAAATAATTGATCTTTCTACCTTACAAAGTTTTTTTGTTTAACCTGTTTTGTCCTGACAATATTTTTTAAAGTATATTTGTCTGTCATAATCTTCATAATATGAAAATTTGCTTTTAATTTTTTAACAAATAGATTGGCCCCATTGAAATGTTTTCCTTTCCTGATATAGTATATACCACTATATGGTTTCCGGAGGGGTGGGGAGAGTGTTTGTATTGAACTTTCAGACTATCTGAAATCACATAGTTCTTTTCATAGGCAAGACACCATTTCACAGTCCCTTAGTAGAGAAAATACCCTATCAGCCACTCCCCAAAATTTAGGTTACATATTTATGTATAAAAAAGATATGTATATATATGTTCAGAGTATTACATCTCTTTCTAATGCTGATAATTTGAAATTTTCATACTACTCGTAGAGTTTAAACCAGCCCTCAGTCCTTGTCATCACACTTACCTGTATTGTGATACTGTGATGGCTCTCATGCTCATTGAGGGTAGATCCTGGGATAGGTGATTCACACGCATTCCTCCATCATGCAAACTAAAAATTCATCAGTTTTATTTTGAGGATGTCCTCAGATTTTGTATTCCACCTTATTAAATCGTTATTGTAATCCTTATCAGCAACCTCAATACATTTTATTTAAGGAATGCCGCTTTTAAATTTTAATGAACAAGTTCTTGCAGTGATCAGTATCCGTTTTTGACTTAATTTAGTTGTTTTATGTGTTTCAAATTCATAGTTGTCTTTGATTCGCTTCGTCATATTAGAAAATGTATATTTTTTTGCTTTAATATCACCTATGTATTTTTTAACTTGCTGTCTTTCTCAGTGTATTGCACAGTTTCAGTTGCTTACTGTTCCCCCTACCTCTAAAGTCTGCTTATTTCAGACTGTTTCTTCCTTCTCTTTTATATATCATAATTAATAGTAGAAGAATATGCAGAAATTTAACAGTAGGTCTAATTTTAAGGAATAGAATTATTTCTTCAAGTTTCTTCTGACCACTAATGTTATGTTTATTTTTCATGTTAACTGTAAAACATTCTTAATATATTGAGTAAATTGCCTCTGAGGAATTAATGCTATAGTTTTTCCATAGGGTAAATCTAAGCAGCTAAAACATTTTAACTACTTGAAGAACTGGAGAAATCTTCTCAATTCATAAAAAAAACTCTTTATTTCCTCATCAAATATATTATGATTAGCTGAACTCATATGTTTTTTCAAAGGACAATATGTCTATTCATTAAATTATAATTTAAAATTTTTATTTTCTTATTGTTATGATTCAGTAAAGCAAATGGAGAAATATTATATTTAAGCCCTTAGTGTCATGTATTCAGTGTCATCCAACTCATATTTCCTTTTCAGTTCTATTCATCCACTATGTCTCTGAGTCACAGCATCCTCAGGGAGAAAAATAGCAGCTTAAACCAATTAACTCAGGAGACTCAACAGTACTCTTATTGCCACTGTAACTGGACTCATTATTTACTATTCAGCCTGGCCTCACACCCTGACCAGAACAATTGTAATTGGCTGAAGGCTCAGCACCTTTTTCTCTATTTATTATTCTTTAATTGGGCATGGACAGCTGCAGCTGCTTTGATGAATCTCCACTTCTAATTGATGCATGTGATTTACTAAAAAGGCGGCTTTCCTATGTGTGGGTAAGAACTGGTAACCAGCTTACATTCCAGTGGTGAACTAGTGGCTACGGGAGCAACTTTATTTTTTAATTCATAGAGTAGATACCAACATGTCAGTATAGCAGCCTTTTCCACCTTGCTGGCTGTATGAAAGTCTATTGTAAATATAATACATCCATGATAGTTATTTACATTGGATGATAATATCATGCCTAAAAGCATATTGTGTATCCAAAGTTTTGTTTGATATTGGGAATACAATTGAGACTAAAAATTTCAAGAATCAATAACGTGTATGTTGTGAAAGTTGTAAGGCCCTCTTGTAAACAACATCTGTGAAATAGTTGTAAAAAAGAAAAGGATGTATGTGGAGGTGGAAGTTTTAAAATATACTCATATACACTGTGGAGAATTGTATACAAGTCTGTAGTCTCTGGTTATTGAAGAGTTTGGTTCATTACACAAGAACACGTTCATTTACACCCTTCACTAGTGGGATAGAAATGCCAATTGTGATGCCCCTGTAGAGGGTCCCAGCTCTTATTTAGTATCAACTAATTTTCTCACAGTTTTGTGAGATACACAAAAATTAGAGAGCAGGGGGAGGTAAACCTAACCATAATGTGATTGTGAGCAAAGTTTCTCAGTGAGCATGTTCAGCCTGAATTGTGCACAGTAATTAAGCTAATTTTTGTTTTAATTTAAGTGAAATATATGAACTTTTAATTTCTGAACATTTTACTGTTGGTAGAAATAGTTATAGCATGAAAAAGATTAAAAATATTAAAAACAAATGTTTTATTATAAAAATCAATTCTAAGAGTGTTTCATTTGAGATAAATATATTAAATATGCGAAAGTCTTTTGTGCCTGTCATAGACATCATGGTGACTTTCCAAATGAAATTTGCGAATAGGTACTGCTTGCAAAATCGAATGACCCATCCAGGATTAGCTGGTACCTCTGTCTCTGAGTGATCTAATCTATTATTTAATAAATGAAATTATGTTGAGATGAATAGTCAGAGGAACATGCTTCTCATGTTTCACTTATGTGTTTTACCAGATACATTTGAATACATTTTGGAATTTACCTCCTCAGCGTCTCTGTACACATTTATATAGGGTAGTCAGGAGAATTCAGAAGAGATGTTTTGGGGAAAAAAATTGGCAAGAGACATGCTGACTTAATTTTTCTTGTGGTCTGGCAAACAATGAGATCTTAATTCCAGGGGGACAATTTATTTGAAATTTTTAACACACTAAACAATATGTGTTAAGTAGCTTTTCTCCACTTTCCTTTTCTCAGTTCCTTTGTGTCTAAGTATTTGCTCTATGTTAATTATACTATATAATCCCATAATATATCAAGAAAAGTAAAGATGGATTATGATGAAGTGAGTTACATTTAGAAATTTTAATCTTTTCATGAAATGACTTCAATTTATGGAGAGTGTAATAAAGGGCGGGGGGGGGGGACCATGGGCAACAACCATATTATTTTTTCTTAATATATTTAGCATCTGTACATTAAAACTAGACGTGATACATGATTATACAAGTTGAGAAGTACATTATTTTAAATTATTCCTAAAAGCCCTTTATATGGCTATTTATTTATTTACTGGCTGCACCATGCAGCTTGCAGGATCTTATTTCCCTGACCAGGGGTTGAACCGGCCTCAGTAGTGGAAGCACTGAGTCCTAACCACTGGACCGCCTGGGAATTCCCTCTATGGCAATTGAAAAGTGAAAGAATCTCTATTAAAATACATTTAAAACATAATTTTTAAGTGTGAGAGGGCTCAGAGGAAATAGAAGCAACTTCCACCTTAGTAAGATAATCGTATAGTGCTTAATAGCACTCTAGAAAGGACTTAAAACAAAAATTAATATTTTAAATTGCAAATATAATACATGTTTATTGTATTACATTGGAAACAACAAGAAAGCACAAAGATGAATACCATCAAAACTATAAAAACCAGTGATAGGGCTACTAGTGTTTGCTATGTACTCATCCCTACATTTCTCTCTTTTCCTCTAAAAGTATAGGCTGATTTTCTCTTCTTTCTTTGTGCTTAACACCTACATTTAAGCTTAAAACCATTTAAAAACAAATACAGCATATATGTACATTCCCAATGTAATTATTCTTTTATATTCCTTAATAACAATATAAAATTGTATTTGTCATACTTATTGTGACTATTTTACTATTGTTGCACATTTGTTTCAAGATTTAGATATTAAATGACATTTCTATAAATGTTATCATTAAATCCTCCACTCTACCAATACATTATTTCTTGAGTGAGTGAATGAATGAAATGATTGCACTTATGCACATATTCCTAACCCTAATTCATAGGTATAGTTCACTGTCTCTTATTTATCATCAAATCTTTCTACTTTTCATATATCTAAATTTTGCCAGAGATAGATATAAATAGGATTTCTGGAAAAGATATGCTTACAGAAACTAATGTAATATTTTCTAAAATTATAGAAATAGGACTATAATGTTTTCATAACTGAAAATAACATAGATTCTTTAGTTTGAGTCTTCTTAATTTAAGTAGGAGAGGATATTAGAACCAACTGAGAGATTCTTTCCAAAGATGTCCTCCCTGTTGTGAGTCACTGCTTTATTGGTGGGGGCGAGGGCTCCCCAGGTGATTCTGATATGCCCCAGGCAATAAGGACCACACCTGCAGCCCAGCGTTATTTGTAAGTCAGAAAGCTGAAGCCCAAGGAACAGTGACTGGCCCTAGTCTGAGGTGTTATTAATACGACTGAGTAGAAGCAAATCTTCTGATGTCTTTACTTTCCACTATGCCTTTCCACAGTTTTTTGTAAGTATGTTCTTTGTAATAGGTTTTGTATGGAAAAAAAAAAAAAAAATTCCAGGGTCACATAAGCTTGAGAACACTGGGTTAAACATGGTTTTCTTTAGTGAAGCTTATTTCAGAGCTTTTGATGTTCCAATGTGCTTTGTTATTCTCTTGACAGAAGAGTAGAAGAATGTTTCCCCAAGTTATTTCAGGTTGGAGTTAACCCTTAGAGTATCTTGAGAAACTACTGTCTTTTGAAATATCCTTTGACAGATATTACTCGCCATATTACCATGTGCACACATCTATTATTCAGTAATAATAAAACAGTGTTTCTACCCTATGGAGGGTAGAAAAATTCAGACATCCATTAATATGCTTATTATTAATCCTAACTTTTTCATGAGTAGCTCTAAACAAAAATGTGTGTGCAATTTAAACTATTGATTGTAAAGCAGTGGACTTGCAGTTTTAGTGTGTATTACAATCACCTGGAGGGTTTGTTGAACTACTACTTGCTGGATCCCTCCTCCCCTGCCGTTTCTAATTGACTAGTTTGGGGTGGGGCCTGAGAGCCTGAACTCTGAAAAGTTTCAGTGGTAGCTGATGCTGCTTCTTCAAGGACCACACTTTGAGAAACCTCTGCTTTAAAATAAATATTGAGGCTTTTCACTAATTCAGGATGTTTGCAGTTGAGAAGAAAAATGACATCATTTATTAGGTGAGACCCTCTTTACATTCTTGTTATTAATGAAAGTAGTTTGTTTTAATGATCCCTTCTCTTATTTAAGTCAATTGTGCCCAGGAACAGAGAGCCATAGAATAGAGGATGAATTTTAAAATATGTTAAAATTCACGGTTGAATCCAAGACCAAACCCCAGTTATTACTTTTATTCTTTCCTTTATTAGCAGTTGGAATGCTGGTAGATGTGTTAGGTTACGTGTTCTTTGGCGCTATGGTGCCTCTTTTTCTTAACATCTTTCTCCTTTCTTTTCTTTTCCTTCATGCTGTACACACCTAACGTCTGTTTTAGAAAAGACTATGAATTAGTGATTCCTGCGTGTAGGTATTTTGCCAAAATTTAGACTTTCAACACCACTGTTTCATTATTTTGTGTATTTAGTTAATGGGGGAGCAATTATATCTTTGTGGCTTTCACATGGATAAAAAACAGTGATATGTCTTCAACTTTTTGTGTTTTTTTTTTTTGCGGTACGCGGGCCTCTCACCGCTGTGGCCTCTCCCGTTGCGGAGCACAGGCTCCGGACGCGCAGGCTCAGCGGCCATGGCTCACGGGCCCAGCCGCTCCGCGGCACGTGGGATCTTCCCGGACCGGGGCACAAACCCGCGTACCCTGCATATCGGCAGGCAGACTCTCAACCACTGTGCCACCAGGGAAGCCCCCCTTTTTTTAAAAATTTTTATATTCAGCACATTAAATTGACTCATAAACATTCTAAAAATGTAATTTTTCCTTTTCAACAAAGTATAATAAAACATAAAACCCCCCAAAACAGAATACCTAAACCACAGTTTCCAAATATAGTCCTTCCCCTTATTATAGAGAGTATTTTCATATTTTCTTTCAACATTGTTTCATTTGAAAAATAATTTGGTCATGACCAATTAAATTGATTTCATTACATAATGAGTTGGACTTGCAGCTTTAGAAGTCATGGATTAAAAAAAAAAAGCCCTGGGCTTCCCTAGTGGCGAAGTGGTTGAGAGTCCGCCTGCCGACGCAGGGGACACGGGTTTGCACCCCGGTCTGGGAAGATCCCACATGCCGCGGAACGGCTGGGCCCACGAGCCATGGCCGCTGAGCCTGCGCGTCCGGAGCCTGTGCTCCGCAACGGGAGAGGCCACAACAGTGAGAAGCCCGCGCACTGCAAGCAAAAAAAAAAAAAAAAGCCCTTTTGCTAATATTTGTGTCTAAATAATCTTTCCAGTGTTGCAACTTCCTTAGGGAAACACACAGTCGCGCGCGTGTGTGTGTTTTAAAATATCTTGGGATACTGATGGGTTATCTGGTTATAGAAATTTTCAGAGCCATCTAAAAAGTTGGACACTATCACTTCTTTGTAGACTTCGTGTTGCCACATTCTACCAGCCTTCTTATGAAATTTTCTGATTGTCCATTTAAGTCTTTTCTCTTGCTTATCAGTTGCATTACTGCAGTGTGCTGCGAAAATAGTCAAATGTTGTGATTCTTTTTTCAGTTTTGTTTTGAGGAAATTATCTTGGGAATATGGGATACATTAGTCCCTAAAATGGAGTTGATAATACAGGTTTGAACTTAATAAAAAAATGTTTACTTAGGAAGGAGTTAACTATATTTGAACTGGGGGAATAAAAGGTTTAACATAAGTAGGCAAAAACAGTTGTTAGAGAGATGCATTTTGGATAAATGAGTGAGGTTCTTAGTTTCTTGCCAGACGAGAAACTGGATAATCTTGCCAGGGTAATTCAGTGTCACAACCATAGTTCAAATAGTTCAAAATTAATCTTTAACCTGAAACTCTTGTGGGGTTTTCTTGAATCGTTATTGATTGGATCTTTTCTCCTACCTTGGGAGACAAATTGGTTGAAGTTAGGATTTGATTGTACTAAGAGTTACAATAGATCTCTTCTTTCTTAGTATTTATACTTACTTTTTTAAAACAAAAATTGATACACCTGGAATACATGTAGAAATCAAGGGAATATGACATAAAATAATCCTTCATTGCTATTATTATTATTTTTACACAAAGGTCATGTGTAGCTTTGGTTATCAAACTAAAAATAATAGAAATTTGGTAACATAAGTGGTGAAATTTATTTCAAGGGGAAACTTTTAATTTGGTTGTATATAAAGGTACTTAGGCTATTCTTTAAATGTACTTTCTAATAAGTACTGGATGTGGGAAAGCTCTGGTCCTCTCAGGATGATCCCGAGTGACTCCAACGTTGAGGAAATTAGGAGAGAAGTTAGGTTATAATGTGAAAGCTAATACCTGAGTGGAAATTTGTGTGTCTGATGTCATCATGGGACTATATTTTAAAATATTCTTGTAGATCTGTTTTTTAAAGACTATGCATTTGGCAAATGAAGAAGTGAATGTGAGAATACCTGTGTTAGCATAAGTTGTAATATTCTGTTTATTGTCTATTTTTTCTTTATAGCCAGAAAAGAACGATAGTGAGCCAGGCAGCCAGAGGATAAAACCTGTTTTTATCGATGATGCTAATTTTGGGCGACAAATATCCTATCAGCACGCAGCAGTCCATATTCCCACTGACATCTATGAGGGCTGTAAGTAAAAGAATGTGAACAACTCTTGGAATACCATGTTCTCATCTATCTTAAATATCTAATATTTGAAAAAAAAAAGGAGCAAGTGTGATAGTGTTTTGTTCACATGTCATTTAAGAGTCTGTGGTAAACTTTGATTTATTCAAAAGAAGAAACTTGATTTTCATGAGCAATATATTGTTCATAGGCTCTCACTCTGTGAATATTTGCAGGAGAGCCTGTATCCGTGGAGGTGTCCTTCTACTCTGTTGTTTAACAAATAATTCTGCCTTTCCAATTGATATCAATAACTTAAAAAATAATAGATGTATTTTTTTAAAAATCAAAACTATGTAGCAGTAGTACAGACCCACAAACTGCTAAAGGAAGCGAGATGTACTTTGTAGACTCTCTAGTTCTTATCACATCTTACTGTGTTTTACTGTCTCTCTTTGTCTCTCTCTGTGTATCTCTGCCTTACTCTAGGATATAAGAAAAAGATACCACTGTCTTAGTATATTGTGGACTCAAGATAAAAATGTTGGTTAAAGGAATGAATGATAGACCTAAAGAAATAGAAAAACATCAACTGGACTTGATTGAGACTTGATTGAGAAGGCTTCACTGTGAGGAAGGGAGAGGAATAAATTATTTAGGAAGATACAGAGGAGGAAGCTTGTGCCAGTGGTATTTCTTAGAGACACCCTATATATTAATAAGGGCAGAACCTGACAATTCTAAGTAGGAATTCTTTTAAGTGCAGCCTAATCATCTATGAGGACCAGCTGTGACCCAGAAAGCAGGGTCTTTGCCCGTTCACAGCTCTGGTCTTAGATGTTATCCATTTTCTAACTCGTTCCCACTTTTCCCCCTTGTACCCTGCCTTTCACATAAGTAAGTGGTAAGGCGAAAGAACCACTTGAGAATTTAAAAAGTATATTTCTTTTTTTTTTTTTGCGGTACGCGGGCCTCTCACTGTTGTAGCCTCTCCCGTTGCGGAGCGCAGGCTCAGCGGCCATGGCTTACGGGCCCAGCCGCTCCGCGGCATGTGGGATCTTCCTGGACTGGGGCATGAACCCGTGTCCCCTGCATCGGCAGGCGGACTCTCAACCACTCCGCCACCAGGGAAGCCCTAAAAAGTATATTTCTAATAGTTCCCTTAATTAAAAAGGCTGTAAAGTGTACTGGGTATCCAGAGTGTATCTAGAACTGCCTGGATTCTGGATGCAGACAGCCTGGGTTAAATTAAATTTCAAATATAAATTTTAGCAGTATTTCCTTTGGCAAATTTATTAACTTTATGCGCTAGCATTGCTCACCCGTAAAATGGCGATAAGTTTACTAACCAAAAAGTTCATTTGAGGGTAAAAGTAAGTTAGTATGTTTGAGTTTGCATAAGAGTGCCAGGCTCATAGTAAGCATTATGTAACTGTTTGCTGTTATTATTAATTACAGTTAAAGTTTATTTACACAAAAAGGATTAAATTCAAGGACTAATATAAAAAATTAGCCTTAATTTTTTGGATTCATTCCAAGATTGTTGTTTAAAAGGGCATTTTTAAGTACATGTCTTATTTTTTCCAAAATATAAATTTCATCTTCTGTCAAATGGTTTTATTCATTTTTTGTTTCACCTTATATATATATATATATATATATATATATATATATTTTTTTTTTTTTTTTTTTTGTGGTACGCGGGCCTGTCACTGTTGTGGCCTCTCCCATTGCGGAGCACAGGCTCCAGACACGCAGGCTCAGTGGCCATGGCTCACGGGCCCAGCCACTCTGTGGCATGTGGGATCTTCCCAGACCGGGGCATGAACCCGTGTCCCCTGCATCAGCAGGCAGACTCTCAACCACTGTGCCACCAGGGAAGCCCCTTTTTAATCTTTTTAAAAGTACATGTTGTTTTCATCATATCAAGTCTTTAAAGATATTAAACATATGATTTTTCTCTATACTAGAAACAATGGTGCATGTAAGTAGTTTCTGATGTTGCATGAGAATTAAACGTAATCTGACTTCTTTACAACTCACCCTATTAATTCCAAGTCCTTTTAGGAATTACTGGGATGTAGGTTCAGTTTTGTTTTTCTTATTTTTCGTTTTTTACTTTGTCTATTGCATCTTTTTTCAAGAATTATTTTTGATGTTTGCAATTAAATTTTGCAACTATTATAACAACAATTAATCAGATAATACTGAGCTGTATGGTTGTGTTTCTCAGTGTTTTAAAAATTATTTCATCCATTTTATTATCACCTGTTGTTATCACCTGTTTGTTATCACCTGTTGTCGGGTATGTCAACAGGATGATAATCTTATTACTCTACAATTATATCTTTCTTTTGAACTTACTTTAGAAGAACAAAATGGCTGGATGTAGAAGTTTTGAGTCAGAACATTTTTATGTCAATCCTCTGGCTATAATGTCACTGTTATCTGATCTGTAGTACTATGTTGAACAAACTTGAGGCCAGCTTGAGTGTTTTTAATTTGGTAGCAAGCTTTCATGATTGTGTTTCTGTTTTGTTGCCAATAGTGATTATCCAGAAATCCTCAAACTTTCCATTAAATTCCCAAGGAAGGATATCAGAACTTTGTCCAGGGAGGGGGAGATTCCACATCCCTACCCCCACCCCCCGCCCCAGCTCTTCTTTTTTTTTTTTTTTTTTTTTTGCGGTACACGGGCCTCTCACTGTTGTGGCCTCTCCCGTTGCGGAGCACAGGTTCCGGACGCGCAGGCTCAGGGGCCATGGCTCACGGGCCCAGCCGCTCCGCAGCATGTGGGATCTTCCCGGACCGGGGCACAAACCCGTGTCCCCTGCATCGGCAGGCGGACTCTCAACCACTGCGCCACCAGGGAAGCCCCCCAGCTCTTCTTGAGTTCTTTTGGCTGGTCTAATAATTGACACAAGACAGATGAAAAGATTAATTTAAAAAATTAATTAATTAATGCATGTAAGTCATAAAAATGGGACCCCCCGAAGTGTCCAGAGCAGGCCAATAATATATCATGTTTAGACAAAGAAACAACTATTTGAAGAGATGTAACAAAACAAGGGGGCTTGTGTTTGGGGTAGCAGACTAATGAAGTAACAAACTTTGTCTATACAGCTTGCTTAGCCTTGAATTCCCTAACTTTGGTGATAGGGATGCTTTCTATCCTCCTGGTATCACATGGGAGATTTATTTCCTACTTTTAGGGGGAAAAAGGGGCATCAGAGTTTTTCTTTTTTATCATTTATTTTCCATTGGTTGTTTCTCACATAACTTTATTCAAAATAATCAATATGCCATTGAGGTGCATTTTGGGGTGGATTGCCCTGGGCCCCAACAACCTCACACACTTAAAAACAGATTTCTTTCTCTTTCTACAAGCCATGTACCACAGTAGCAGAAATTTTAATAGTGCATGCGTATTTAAGGTAGAAGATGAAAGTCTCCAACTGTAACACCTAATCATGACTAACAGTTTGGGGTACAGTCCTATAAAATATATATTCAAATGTGAACACTTACTAATGAAATAACCCAAATGGGATTTTTCATATTGCTTTTCAACTTGCTTCCTCCTTCCCCCACCCACCTCACTTATAGTAGAGACTTTCTGTTCTGTCGTTGTTGAACTATTAAAAAGCTGAAAATAGAGAGGAAGAAGGTATCTCTTCAGGAGTAGGTTACCCAGGAATATCAAAACAAAATAACTTTGCTTAATTTTTCAATGGGCTGATGTTTAAGAAATCAGTGAAAAATGCACTTTTTCCCTAGATTATTAGAACCTAAAATAATAAGAACCTAATTCACCAGTCTAGTAAATTATAATATCTCATTTATTTAAATAACTTTGCTCAATAATTTTGAAGAAGGAGAAATTGAAGCTGAGTCTTTAATGAAAGGCCACATCATTGGTAAGAAATGGGGTCAAATTTCATATAAATTCTAATGCTAAACTTTATACTTTTAAGTACTACAATAGATAAAATTTCTTTTTTCTTAACATCTTTATTGGAGTATAATTGCTTTACAATGGTGTGTTAGTTTCTGCTTTATAACAAAGTGAATCAGTTATACATATACATATGTCCCCATATCTCTTCCCTCTTGAGTCTCCCTCCGACCCTCCCTATCCCACCACTCTAGGTGGTCACAAAGCACCGAGCTGATCTCCCTGTACTATGCGGCTGCTTCCCACTAGCTAGCTATTTTACGTTTGGTAGTGTATATATGTCCATGCTACTCTCTCGCTTTGTCACAGCTTACCCTTCCCCCTCCCCGTGTCCTCAAGTTCATTCTCTAGTAGGTCTGTGTCTTTATTCCCATCTTGCCCTTGGTTCTTCATGACCATTTTTTTCTTTTTCTTTTTTTAGATTCCATATATATGGGTTAGCATATGGTATTTGTTTTTCTCTTTCTGACATACTTCACTCTGTATGACAGTCTCTAGGTCCATCCACCTCACTACAGATAACTCAATTTCGTTTCTTTTTATGGCTGAGGAATATTCCATTGTATATATGTGCCACACCTTCTTTCTCCATTCATCTGTTGACACTTAGGTTGCTTCCATGTCCTGGCTACTGTAAATAGAGCTGCAGTGAACATTGTGGTACATGACTCTTTTTGAATTATGGTTTTCTCAGGGTATATGCCCAGTATTGGGATTGCTGGGTCATAAGGTAGTACTATTTTGAGTTTTTTGAGGAACTTCCATACTGTCCTCCATAGTGGCTGTATCGATTTACATTACCACCAACAGTGCAAGAGGGTTCCCTTTTCTCCACACCCTCTCCAGCATTTATTGTTTCTAGATTTTTTGATGATGGCCATTCTGATCAGTGTGAGATGATATGTCATTCTCGTTTTGATTTGCATTTCTCTAATGATTAATGATGTTGAGCATTCTTTCATGTGTTTGTTGGCACTCTGTATATCTTCTTTGGAGAAATGTCTATTTAGGTCTTCTGCCCATTTTTGGATTGGGTTGTTTGTTTTATTGTTATTGAGCTGCATGAGCTGCTTATAAATTTTGGAGATTAATCCTGTGTCAGTTGCTTCATTTGCAAATATTTTATCCCATTCTGAGGATTGTCTTTTGCTCCTGTTTATGGTTTCCTTTGCTGTGCAAAAGCTTTGAAGTTTCATTAGGTCCCATTTGTTTATTTTTGTTTTTATTTCCATTTCTCTAGGAGGTGGGTCAGAAAGGATCTTGCTGTGATTTATGTCATAGAGTGTTCTGCCAGTGTTTTCCTCTAAGAGTTTGATAGTGTCTGGCCTTACATTTAGGTCTTTAATCCATTTTGAGTTTATTTTTGTGTATGGTGTTAAGGAGTGTTCTAATTTCATTCTTTTACATGTAGCTGTCCAGTTTTCCCAGCACCACTTATTGAAGAGGCTGTCTTTTCTCCACTGTATATTCTTGCCTCCTTTATCAAAGATAAGGTGACCATATGTGCGTGGATTTATCTCTGGGCTTTCTATCCTGTTCCACTGATCTATATTTCTGTTTTTGTGCCAGTACCATACTGTCTTGAATACTGTAGCTTTGTAGTACAGTCTGAAGTCAGGGAGCCTAATTCCTCCAGCTCCGTTTTTCGTTCTCAAGATTGCTTTGGCTATTCGGGGCCTTTTCTGTTTCCATACAAATTGTGAAATTTTTTGTTCTAGTTCTGTGAAAAATGCCAGTGGTAGTTTGATAGGGATTGCATTGAATCTGTAGATTGCTTTGGGTAGTAGAGTCATTTTCACAATGTTGATCTTCCAATCCAAGAACATGGTATATCTCTCCATCTGTTTGTATCATCTTTAATTTCTTTCATCAGTGTCTTATAATTTTCTGCATACAGGTCTTTTGTCTCCCTAGGTAGGTTTACTCCTAGATACTTTATTCTTTTTGTTGCAGGGGTAAATGGGAGGGTTTTCTTAATTTCTCATTCAGATTTTTCATCATTAGTGTATAGGAATGCCAGAGATTTCTGTGCATTAATTTTGTATCCTGCTACTTTACCAAATTCATTGATCAGCTCTAGTAGTTTTCTGGTAGCATCTTTAGGATTCTTTATGTATAGTATCATGTCATCTGCAAACAGTGACAGCTTTACTTCTTCTTTTCTGATTTGGATTCTTTTTATTTCTTTTTCTCCTCTGATTGCTGTGGATAAAACTTCTAAAACTATGTTGAATAATAGTTGTGAGAGTGGGCAACCTTGTCTTGTTCCTGATCTTCGTAGAAATGCTTTCAGTTTTTCACCCTGAGGATGATGTTGGCTGTGGGTTTGTCATATACGGCCTTTATTATGTAGAGAAAAGTTCCCTCTATGCCTACTTTCTGGAGGGTTTTTTATCATAAATGGGTGTTGAATTTTGTCGAAAGCTTTCTCTGCATCTATTGAGATGATCATATGGTTTTTCTCATTCAATTTTTTAATATGGTGGATCACATTCATTGATTTGCGTATATTGAAGAATCCTTGAATTCCTGGAATAAACCCCAGTTGATCATGGTGTGTGATCCTTTTAATGTGCTGTTGGATTCTGTTTGCTAGTACTTTGTTGAGGATTTTTGCATCTATGTTCATCAGTGATATTGGCCTGTAGTTTTCTTTCTTTGTGACATCCTTGTCTGGTTTTGGTATCAAGGTGATGGTGGCCTCGTAGAATGAGTTTGGGAGTGTTCCTCCCTCTGCTATATTTTGGAAGAGTTTGAGAAGGATAGATGTTAGCTCTTCTCTACATGTTTGATAGAATTCGCCTGTGAAGCCATCTGGTCCTGGGCTTTTTTTTGTTGGAACATTTTAAATCACAGTTTCAAGTTCAGAGCTTGTGACTGGTCTGTTCATATTTTCTGTTTCTTCCTGGTTCAGTCTTGGCAGGTTGTGCATTTCTAAGAATTTGTCCATTTCTTCCAGGTTGTCCATTTTATTGGCATACAGTTGCTTTGTTGTAATCTGTCATGATCCTTTGTGTTTCTGCAGTGTCAGTTGTTACTTCTCCTTTTTCGTTTCTAATTCTATTGATTTGAGTCTTCTCCTTCATTTTCTTGATGAGTCTGGCTAATGGTTTATCAATTATTTTTATCTTCTCAAAGAACCAGCTTTTAGTTTTATTGATCTTTGCTATCGTTTCCTTCATTCCTTTTTCATTTATATCTGGTCTGATTTTTATGATTTCTTTCCTTCTGCTAACTTTGGGTTTTTTTTATTTTTCTTTAATTGCTTTAGGTGCAAGGTTAGGTTGTTTATTCGAGGTGTTTCCTGTTTCTTAAGGTAGGATTGTATGGCTATAAACTTCCCTCTTAGAACTGCTTATGCTACATCTCATAGGTTTTGGGTTGTCGTATTTTCATTGTCATTTGTTTCTAGGTATGTTTTGATTTGTCTTTGATTTCTTCAGTGATCGCTTGGTTATTAAGTAGTGTATTGTTTAGCCTCCATGTGGTTGTATTTTTTACATATTTTTTCCTATAATTGATATCTAGTCTCATAACATTGTGGTCGGAAAAGATACGAGATACAATTTAAATTTTATTAAATTTACACAGGCTTGATTTGTGAGCCAAGATATAAGCTATCCTGGAGAATGTTCCATGAGCACTTGAGAAAAATGTGTATTCTGTTGTTTTTGGATAGAATGTCCTGTAAATATCAATTAACTTTATCTTGTTTAATGTGTTTTTTAAAGCTTGTGTTTCCTTATTTATTTTCATTTTGGATGATCTGTCCATTAGTGAAAGTGGGGTGTTAACGTCCCCTACTATGATTGTGTTACTGTCGATTTCCCCTTTTATGGCTGTTACTATTTGCCTTGTGTATTGAGGTGCTCCTATGTTGGGTGCATAAATATTTCCATTGTTATATCTTCTTGGATTGATCCTTTGATCATTATGTAGTGTCCTTCTTTGTCTCTTGTAATAGTCTTTGTTTTATAGTCTTTTTTGTCTGATATGAGAATTGCTACTCCAGCTTTCTTTTGATTTCCATTTGCATGGAATATCTTTTTCCATCCCCTAACTTGCAGTCTGTATGCGTCCCTAGGTCTGAAGTGGGTCTGTTGTATTCAGCATATATATGGGTCTTGGTTTTGCATCCATTCAGCCAGTCTATGTATTTCGGTTGGAGCATTTAAACCATTTACATTTAAGGTAATTATCGATATGTATGTTCCTATTCCCATTTTCTTAATTGTTTTGAGTTTGTTATCGTAGGTCTTTTCCTTCTCTTGTGTTTCCTGCCTAGAGAAGTTCTTTTAGCATTTGTTGTATAGCTGGTTTGGTCGTACTGAATTCTCTTAGCTTTTGCTTGTCTGTAAAGGTTTTAATTTCTCTGTCAAATCTGAAAGAGATCCTTGCTGGGTAGAGTAATCTTGGTTGCAGGTTTTTCTCCTTCATCACTTTAAATATGTGTTGCCACTCCCTTCTGGCTTGCAGAGTTTCTGCTGAAAGATCAGCTGTTAACCATATGGGGATTCCTTTGTGTGTTATTTGTTGTTTTTCCCTTGCTGCTTTTAATATGTTTTCTTTGTATTTAATTTTTGATAGTTTGATTAATATGTGTCTCGGTGTATTTCTCCTTGGATTTATCCTATATGGGACTCTCTGTATTTCCTGGACTTGATTAACTATTTCCTTTCCCATATTAGGGATATTTTCAACTATAATCTCTTCAAATATTTTCTCAGTCCCTTTCTTTTTCTCTTCTTCTTGTGGGACCCCTATAATTCGAATGTTTATGCATTTAATGTTGTCCCAGAGGTCTCTGAGACTGTCCTCAGTTCTTTTCATTCTTTTTTCTTTATTCTGCTCTGCATTAGTTATTTCCACTATTTTATCTTCCAGGTCACTTATCTGTTCCTCTGCCTTAGTTATTCTTCTATTGATCCCTTCTAGAGAATTTTAAATTTCATTTATTGTGTGTTCATCACTGTTTGTTTGCTCTTTAGTTCTTATATGTCCTTGTTAAACTTTTCTTGTATTTTCTCCATTCTATTTCCAAGATTTTGGATCATCTTTACTATCATTATTCTGAATTCTTTTTCAGAATTATTCTGAATTCTTTTCCTCTTCATTTGTTAGGTCTGGTGGGTTTTTGCCTTGCTCCTTCATCTGCTGTTTGTTTCTGTGTCTTCTCATTTTGCTTAACTTACTGTGTTTGGGGTCTCGTCTTTGCAGGCTGCAGGTGTGTAGTTCCCATTGTTTTTGGTGTCTGTCCCCAATGGCTAAGGTTGGTTCAGTGGATTGTGTAGGCTTCATGGTGGAGGTGACTAGTGCCTGTATTCTGGTGAATGAGGCTGGATCTTATCTTTCTGGTGGGCAGGTCCACGTCTGGTGGTGTGTTTTGGGGTGTCTGTGGCCTTATTATGATTTTAGGCAGCCTCTTTGCTAATGGATGGAGTTGTGTTCCTGTCTTGCTAGTTGTTAAGCATAGGGTGTCCAGCACTGTAGCTTGCTGGTCGTTGAGTGGAGCTGGGTCTTTGCATTGAGATGGAGATCTCTGGGAAATTTTCGCTGTTTGATATTACGTGGAGCTGGGAGGTCTCTTGTGGACCAGTGTCCTGAAGTTGGCTCTCCCACCTCAGAGGCACAGCCATTATGCCTGGCTGGAGCACCAAGAGCCTGTCATCCACATGGCTCAGAATAAAAGGGAGAAAAAAAAGAAAGAAGGTAATAAAATAAAGTAAAATAAAATAGTTATTAAAATAAAAAATAATTATTAAAAATTTTTTTAAAAAGAAAGAAGAGAACAACCAAACCAAAAAAACAAATCCACCAATGATAACAAGTGCTAAAAAGTATACTAAACAACAACAAAAAACAGACAGACAGAACCCTAGGACAAACGGTAAAAGCAAAGCTATAGAGACAAAATCACACACAGATGCATGTACATACACACTCACAAAAAGAGAAAAAGGGAAAAAATATATATATTTCGTTGCTCCAAAAGTCCACCTCCTCAATTTGGGATGATTCATTGTCTATTCAGGTATTCCACAGATGCAGGGTTCATCAAGTTGATTGTGGAGATTTAATCCGCTGCTCCTGAGGCTGCTGGGAGAGATTTCCCTTTCTCTTTGTTCGCACTGCTCCCAGGGGCTCAGCTTTGGATTGGGCCCCGCCTCTGTGTGTTGGTTGCCTGAGGGCGTCTGTTCTTCACTCGAACAGGAGGGGTTAAAGGAGCAGCTGATTCGGGGGCTCCGGCTCACTCAGGCCAGGGGGAGGGAGGGGCACGGAGTGCGGGGCGAGCCGGCGTCGGTAGAGGCCGGTGTGACGTTGCACCAGCGTGAGGCGCGCTGTGTGTTCTCCCGGGGAAGTTGTCCCTGAATCAGTGGACGCTGGCAGTGGCGGGCTGCACAGGCTCCTGGGAGGGGAGGTGTGGATAGTGACCTGTGCTCACACACAGGCTTCTTGGTGGCGGCAGCAGCAGCAGCCTTAGCGTCTCATCCCTGTCTCTGGGGTCCGCGCTGATAGCCGTGGCTCGCGCCCGTCTCTGGAGCTCCTTTCAGTGGCGCTCTTAATCCCCTCTCTTCGCGCACCAGGGAACAAAGAGGAAAGAAAAAGTCTCTTGCCTCTTCGGCAGATCCAGACTTTTCCCCGGACTCCCTCCCGGCTAGCCGTGGCGCACTAACCCCCTGCAGGCTGTGTTCACGCTGCCAACCCCAGTCCTCTCCCTGCAGTCCGACTGAAGGCCGAGCCTCAGCTCCCAGACCCGCCCGCCCCGGCAGGTGAGCAGACAAGCCTGTCGGGCTGGTGAGTGCTGGTCGGCACCGATCCTCTGTGCGGGAATCTCTCCGCTTTGCCCTCCGCACCCCTGTTGCTGTTCTCTCCTCTGCGGCTCCGAAGCTTCCCCCTCCGCCACCCGCAGTCTCCGCCCGCGAAGGGGCTTCCTAGTGTGTGGACACCTTTCCTCCTTCACAGCTCCCTCCCACTGGTGCAGATCCTGTCCCTATTCTTTTGTCGATGTTTATTCTTTTTTCTTTTGCCCTACCCAGGTACGTGGGGAGTTTCTTGCCTTTTAGGAGGTCTGAGGTCTTCTGCCAGCGTTTTCAGTAGGTGTTCTGTAGGAGTTGTTCCACATGTAGGTGTATTTTTGATGTATTTGTGGAGACGAAGGTGATCTCCACATCTTACTCCTCTGCCATCTTCAAGCTCCTCCTCAGTTAAAATTTCTGATATTTTACTTTTGAGTTAATTTTGACTCAGGTATATTCCTTGGGAGCCAGGATTGTGCACAGGAGTTAGTAAGATACGTACTTTGTATGAGAATCTTCAGTTTCTTATTTCTTTTGCTCTTTTGTTTTTTCTCATTGAAATCATGTTCATGAAAGTCTTCATCTATTTTATGCTGGAACAGACATAAAATATGGCACATAAAGTAAATCCGAACATGTTTTTTTCAGATTGGTATCACATAGTATACACATCTTTTTTTCAGTATCCTACAGAAGAGTCTTGACTTGGTGTAAATGTTTTTCTTTCTAATTTAGAATAAACTGTGAATATTTACAAAGGATGATTTTAATAGTCTCAGAGAATAAAAAGTATTACTTTGATTACTTTGAAAGTCAATAAGATAAAATATTGATATAGATGTTTTCAGAAGTTGTAAGACACTTTGGTATGTGGCATAATTTAAAAAAACAAACGAAAAGAAGCTCTGTCTTTGGATTATTTATTTAGTCCCATTTATGTTAATATTCGCTTCTCCTTCCTTGCTGAGATCTCATCCATAAGCCTCTGACCTTGCCTGGCCTGTGCTACTTTAAAATTCATATCCAGTGTTACGGGCTGTGTGGGCAAATGACACAGGAGTAAAATCAGAAATGTCAACAAGATCTTGAAAAGTTAATAATTACTGGCTTTTTTCATGCAGCTCATCAGAACATATCAGATATCCAGGATCATTCTAGGTTTCTGAATTTAATAAATGGTAAAGCATACTCTAATTGAAGGCATAACTGAAGGAAACAGCCTCTTCTTTTACTCAGTTTGTGTCTCTGAATTCTCGTAAGATACTTTGTGTTCTAATTTTACAAAGGTGATTACTTTCGAAAGAGTCTTGAATTCAAATGTGATTATTTTTTCTCCATGATGTATTTAAAATTTTCAAATAGTATATTTAATTAAAATCCTATCTGAAAGTTTCTACTTTTGAGGATTTCACTGGTCGGTACTTTTATTTCAGAGGGCACCCAAACCACACTTAATGTTCAGATCTAATTTATCTGTTTAAGAGTATAAAAAGACGAGCAATGAACTCAGTAAAAATGGCTGAATATTTCGACTTAATTTGTTTTAATCACAGAACTTTATTAATTTGTTATGTCTTCATGGAATGTCTTCATAGAATTTTCTTGTCATTTGTCATTAGTAATTTATGTGGATATTTATTTGTAGAATTATTATAGTTATATAAGAATATGCTAAGAGAAAATAAGGAACCTCAACTTGCATAACTTTCAAGTACTAGATACTTTTGTCCTTACACTTACCTTGTAATGTAAGCAAGGCAATTTATAATTTCTATTTTAGAAATTTTAAAATGAACATACTTCTATCACAAAGGTACATTGATTTTACTGAAAGAAGACAGGAGAATTTTCAGGAGTTGTATTAATATCCTTGGAGGTCTCATATGCCTTAACAAAAATACTTGCTTTTTATAAATTGAACTGTCTATAATACTGTGTTATAATTTATCATTTTTTAAACTGAGATATAGTTAATGTACAATATTATATACAGTATGGTGTGCAGTATAGTGATTCACAATTTTTAAAGGTTATACTCCATTTATAGTTATTATAAAATATTGCCTATATTCCCTGTGCTGTATAATATATCCTTGTAGCTTATTTATTTTATAAATAGCAGTTTCTATCCCTTAATCCCTTACCCGTCTTTCCTCTCTCAATGTTCGTTTGTTTTATTACAGAAAATATAACTACTGTACCTCAAATGATGTTAGTATAGAAATTATAGAGGAAAAAGCTTCTTGGCCTTTACTGATTGATTATGTTATAATCTTTCATAAGCAATTAATCTGTTTCAAGACATGGCCAATATTGTATTAGAGAGTGCTAATAGTTTACGTTTACTGTTTTAAAAAACGGTTTATAATAGGAATATAGCACTGAAGAAATAGATAAAAACCCCTGTACTCATGGAGCTTACATTCTGATGGAAATAGGGCATAAAATAAAAAAATAAACAGGTAAAATAATAGGATATATTGTAGCATAAAAAATGTTTGAGATAAAAATAAAATAGGGGGCTTCCCTGGTGTCACAGTGGTTGAGGGTCCACCTGCTGATGCAGGGGACACGGGTTCGTGCCCCAGTCCGGGAAGATCCCACATGCCGCGGAGCAGCTAGGCCCGTGAGCCATGGCCGCTGAGCCTGTGCGTCCGGAGCCTGTGCTGTGCAACAGGAGAGGCCACAACAGTGAGAGGCCCGAGTACCACAAAAAAAATAAATAAATAAAATAAAATAGGGAAGTGTTGTGGGTAGTTTCTGGGTTAGGAGTTGGGGAGCTGTTATTAAAAATATGTGGATAAGGAAGGCTTTGTGGATAAGGCAGCATTATGGCAAAAGTCTATAGTTGGTGAGCATGAGAGTCATGAAATCATTGAGCAAGAAGGTTGCAGGCAGAGGTAACCGAAAGTACCAAGATCCTGAGCCTGGAGCATAGTGGGTGCATAAAGAACAGGAGGACCGTGTGGGCAGCTGAGGGAGCAGCTGAGGGTAGCAGCAGAGGCCTCCTTTTGTACAGCCTTGTGGATAATTACAGTTGATTTTTATTTTGAGATTGTCTAAGTCAATTTGGGCTGCTGTAACAAAATACCATAGACAGGGTGGCTTAAACAACAGATATTTAATTTTACAGTTCTGGACCCTGGGAAGTCCAAGATTAAGGTTTTGGGAAGATTTGACTCCTGGTGAGGGCTCTCTTCCTGTTTTGCAGATGGCTGCCATCTTGCTATGTACTCACATGACCTCTTCTTTGTACACATGCGGAGAGAGTGAAATCTGATATTTTCCCCTCTTTTTATATGGATAGCAATCCGATTATGAAGGCAGGACACTAATTCCAGTACTGAGGTGCTACCCACATGACCTCATCTGTGCCTAATTACCTTGCAAAGTCCCCATTTCCTAATACCATCACATTGGGGGTTAGGGGTTCAAAATAGGAATTTTGTGAAAACTCAAACATTAAGTCCATAACAGAGATGGAAGGGGACTTTGTTTTTTTGAAGGGGAATTACATAATCGGCCTTACTTTCATTAAAAATTAGATACTGGATACTTTGTTGAGAACAGACAAAAAGGTAAGAACGCAGGAATGGGGCCTTAGATCAAGGTTGTAGGCCAGGGAAGTATTCCTATTAAAATGTGTAAATCTACTATATTTTTGAGGTCTAGATTCTTCCTTTAATTTTATATGATGAAGACATTCTGTTCAGTTGACTTAATTATCTGAAAGTACTGTGACATAAAATTTAATCCTCAAACTTTATAAAAGCACTTTTAATTGACAGCTAATGAGCTAAGGTAAAATTACTGAGATCTTTAAAAAGTAGTGAATCAATTCAAACTGCAGTTCAGTAGAATACCAAAAGGGTCTCTGTCTTTCTCTACAACTTTTAAATTTTCTTTTCAAATTAAAGGAATTTCATGCAAGTTAGTTTCCTTCTGATCATTCAGTGATACAGGGAACCAGGGGGTAGTAAACCTAGAGGAAAACAGAGGGAAAATATGCAGAGAAATTTCTTAATTTTTCCTGTTTACATAAGTCCTTACACATTGGTGCAAATTGTTGACCTCCTTTTTTGAGCGTGCCTGGCATATTTCCTGTGATAGACTTCTGGTTTGGGATTTACATCTCAGTATGTACATTGTAGTGTTTTAGCTGTTGTTTTTTATACAAAACAAATAATCTTGAGTTAATGCCATGCTCTATTTCTTTGAAGTAAAAATATTAATTGGGTTGTTCCACTTACCAGAATCTTGGTTGAAATAACATGTTTTCCTGCTGAACATCTTACGATTTTTAAGATTGCTTTTCACATAAATGCAACATTAAAATGCTTTTTTCTCACTGTAAAGGAAACACATGATGATTTTATGAAGTACAAACTAGTGTGAAGGAAAAAAATCTTGATACTATACATGTGTGTATGTTCATTCAATATATTAATAGCAAGTATATACCAAACTAAACAAATATACAAATACTGAAACACTACAAAGTTTATACCTGACCTTTTAACTTACCAGGAAGCTTTATCATATATTTAATAACGCTTTTTGAGAATAATATTTTAATATTATATGTTCCAAACTAATTTACATTGTTACCATTTTATCATGGTAAATAAATAAATCTCTGCATTTCTCATTATCACCTTAAGATATAAAATACAGAAACTGGTATTAAAAGGTCGAAGCTATTGATAAATTTCCTTGATCTTGTAGGTTAGTACCAATTTAGATCATACCTTCAATGAATTAGTGCCTTTCTAACTCCACCTTTGTCAGCACCAATATTATAATGTTTTATCGATTGTGTAGATTATTGATAATATGTTGGAATAGTTTACTGCTATTTTTTTTTGCAGCTTTAATATCATACGTTTCTTTTTTCTGCACTGGGTTCTGATGCTGTGTGAAATAAAATACTAGGGCACTATGAAAAGTAGCATCAGTTTGTCTAAGGGATGATAGCAAACTCCTTTAGAAATTACCCTGATTTTCCTGCATGCCAGATCTTTCACAACATATATTGTAGAGTTTTCACGTTTACCTCAATAGCCTGAATTTAATAATTATGTTTAATTGAACTTTAATAAATAAGCAAATTTAAAATTTCAAAATAGCCAATGTGTCAAAGTATACTTTAGCAATAAAATCACAAGCTTTAAAAAATTGTCATGGCTGTTGAAAATGAGAGAAAAATATTAAAAGTAAGAAGTATAACTCCAGATAAAATGAAGATTAAAATCATAAAAGGGCATTTTGTACAGTTTTACAATAAAGTATTATAATGTGTAAGAAGAGTGGATGGTTTATTATAAAATATAAATAATCAAATCAACTTAATGTTAGGTCAGTAATCATAGAATAAATTGGAAACATATTTATATTTCTGGCCAAAGAAAGTACCTCATGCTGAGGCGTTTCTATAAAATTTTCAAATAAAGACTTTCAAGTTTTAAAAATTTTACAAGAACACATAAAAATGTGAAAAGTTAACGCATATTACTTCTTTTTTAAGAAACATACAACAAAAAAGGGAAAAAAAGAAAACCATAGGCCAATTTCACTTTACGAATAATGTTGAAAAATTAAAAAGAAAACATTTGGGGCTTCCCTGGTGGCGCAGTGGTTGAGAGTCCGCCTGCCGATGCAGGGGACACGGGTTCGTGCCCTGGTCGGGGAAGATCCCACATGCCGCGGAGCAGCTGGGCCCGTGAGCCACGGCTGCTGAGCCTGCGCGTCCGGAGCCTGTGCTCCGCAACGGGAGAGGCCACAACAGTGAGAGGCCCGCGTACCAAAGAAAAAATAAAAAAAAATTTGCCAAGTGAAGCATCAATGAAAGAATAATGCCTGATAACAAAATAACTGACTTAATAGTTGAGTAGTTTAGATGTCTAATAATGCTTTTATATTCTGTATTAATTGGTGCAAATTAAGCATTCACCTATTTTTTCCCAGTTTTATTGAGATATAATTGACATACAGCACTGTATAATTTTAAGGTGTACAATATAATAATTTGACTTTTACATACATCAGGAAGTGATTGCCACAATAGATTTAGTGAACATCCATCATCTCATATAGATTTAGTATTAAAGAAATAGAAGAAAATACTTTTACACTCATTTTTTAAATTAAAATCTTATCAAAATACTGCTACCAACAATAAAAACTGCTCTGATGATTAAGGATGCTGAGAAATCCCACTACTTCTAACTTGTTATTTTTTTCAGAGTAGTTGTTGTCTTTGCTGTTATTTATTACAAATATGAATTTGGCTTAAGATACAATAATATAAAATGTTTGCAGCATTAGTGCATTCTGAAGTTTTGTGTTAATTTTTTTAACCAGATAATCTACCAAAAAAAGTTTCTGCAATTATGGATGGTGCATCATTCCATGCTATAGAGTTGTGTGTTTAATAACTAAAATGTGAATGACTTTAAAATGTTATCATGGTTATATTAACAAAGTAGCTTTTCTTTCTTCTTTTAAGATGCTATTTAAATTATAAATCCTTGATTCTAAATCATGGAATCAGAAATCTGATAAGTGCTAAAAAAAAAAGGACACTTTTAAGAAATAAAATGAATTCTGTAACAAAATGATCATCTGTGTATGTGTGTGTGTGTGTGTGTGTGTGTGTGTGTTTAAAGGATTAGCTTAACTAATTAGCATCACTCCTCGTTAGGAGCAGAGCAATGAAATAGTACGAACATCATGAAAAGACATCGAGGACAGTCCTGAGGTACAAATTATAAATTTTTAGGATAGGGTAATTTGATCATGTTTAATAAGTATGAGACAAAGAGAAGCAGTTCCACTTCTGAGGGAAAGTTTGCACCTCCTTTCGTTGCTCTTGTCTGATGGTGTTTCTCTAATACATTCATGTCATAGATTGCAATATAGTATTTATTTTCTGAGAGGAAAATGTTGACCACAAGTAAACCCAAATGCCAAAGATACAGTATTCTTCTGATCTTACAGGTACTAGTCCTTTAATTCATTCAGAATGATAGAATAACAGACCAATTAATAGCAACAGTTTTATGGGTTTTGTAAATTGCTATGGACTGAATTGTGTCCCACCTGGATTCTCATGTTGGCGCCTTAACCGTCAGTGTGACTTGATTATATTTGGATAGGGCCTTTAGGAGGCAGTTAAGGTTAAATGAGGTCATTAGGTTAGGGCCCTAATCTGGTAGGATTGGTGGTTTTATAAGAAGAGGTACACATACACACAGAGGAAAGGCCACATGAGGAGACAGCAGGAAGGCAGCTGTCTGCAAACCGGAAAGAGTGCTCTCACCAGGAACCAAATTGTTGTTCACCTTAATCTTGGATTTCTCGACCTCTAGAACTATGAGAAAATACCTGGTCTGTGGTATTTTGTTATGGCAACCTGAGCTGGCTAAGAAACAAATTTGTTTCCAGAGAAAACTTGCTATAGGCTTAAACTTAGGTTTAAAAGAATAAATATAAAATGAGCTATGAAAAAGTTAAGTTGGATATTTTATGCTTTATACTGAAATGTATGGTTTAGAAATATTTGGCTGTTTAAATTTGGATTTGCAAGACCCTTTTTTGCATTTTAATTTAGAATCTTAATTTCTGTACTTCCCTTTACAGTGATTGTGCTGTGGAAATCAGTTAATGCTCACCAACTCAATAGATAAATAGAGTTGAATTGGAGAGATATTTAATTTGCAATTTTAGGCATATATAGCAATAATAATTAGATTGATTGTTTTCTTGGAGCATTCCCTAAGTTATAGTTCCCTAAATTCGTGGGTCCATAAGCTCTGCAGATGTAGAGCCTGAAATTTATAGTTACTGAAGCATGGTTTTGTTTGTTATTTTTTAAGAGGACAGAAGAATATTGTAACAACCTGACTGATTGCCCAGTCATTTGATCATGGTGTCCTGTGTCCAAGATGGTGCCAGAGTCACACTGACAAGTTTTTTGTTACTAGTCTGTGCAGATAACATTGTCCTGTGTACATTACAAAGTGATTATACTTTCGAATACTCTTCCCTGGTTGAATCTGTGAAGCATCCCAGTCCCTTATTTGAAATGTGAGAGATATTTTAGACCACAGTTATATTTAAGATTATAAAAACCTCTAGATCTCATTGAAAATAAAGTTGTAAATTAGCTCTTGAGATAGCTTCTACTGCAAGATCAACTCAGCTCTTATATATAGGCATCTATCATGGTGGTTGTATCTGTCTTCTGTATCACCTACCATGTTGTTGACCACTGTTCATTCAAACATGCCATGTTTTCTCAATTCTGGTATAGGCAATAAAATTATGTCAGGATTCTTAAGTGGGGTAATGGTTTGCTGGCCAAATAAACTTGGGAAATGTATTTTATAGCTCTGTTTTTGGAGATTCATAGATATATTAGTTAATCTTTAAAAGCTCAGAGAAATTATGCTAGGGATAAATATAAGTTGTTTTACTGATAATTGTTCATATTTCTCTGTGTAACATTAACATACTACAAACGTGTATTTCATTTAATTCACATAATAACTTTATCCAGAAATTTTTATATTATTGACAAGTGGGCACAATACTTCTGATAAAATTTACCACTCATTTTGTTGTCTCTGTGAATCACCTTGTCCAAGTGTGACGTGCGGTTTGTTGTAAGGATCTAACTTTATTTTGTTATACTCAAATTTTTTCAATGAATGACTGGATAAAGATGACTTTCTTGATGACAGATAATAAAATGGGCTTGGTCCCTTTTAGACATAAAAACAGTCTATATAAAAAAAGGCTCAATTCCAAATTTGAGTTAGTATTAACCCCTGTCCCCCCACCCCCCCACCCTAGATTAGGGCTAATGGAGGCCTACAGTGGAAAAGAGGCAAAAGGGATGGGGTACTTCCTAGCTGTGTATATTTTGCCCCCACCAGGTAGAAGTGCTAAGGGCAAGGGAGGGCAGAGAATGGTTGGTATCTGGCTGGGTGACTTTGGCAGGGCTAGGTAGATGTAATTATCTTGTAAATAATTTAAACTAACTTTTTCTCTTGGGGAGAGATTTTATGAGTTATTTAGAAATTTCTTACTGGGCTATCCTCTTCTGTAGTTCCTTTGACCTAGCAGACACACATCTCTATACTATGTGAAGACTTTTTGCTACTTGTTTCCTTGGCCTTGGGTGACATTTTGGATTTGTCTCCTCAGAACTACCTAAGGTACTATAGGAGAATAGTGCATCCTTCATGCTGCATGCCAGCCTTAGCAGATGCTACCAAATCAGACAAAATTTGGGCATAAAATGTTGCATCATTCTTAATGTTTTATAGTATGTCTTGTACTATATTTCATTGCAAAGTTTATCCCATATTGTTGCATATTTGGCCAAATATATAAGAAAGAGCCACTGGAAAGTCTTCTTAGGAGCCTCATGAAGAATATTCGGTGAGTCCAGAGGACTTAGAAAAACTTTTTAAGAATATCTGTCAACATATATGGTTACTCTTGATGTTGCATTGGTGTTTCTTACCTAAGATTAATGCCCATATGTAGGTCACCTAGGTCCCAGCCCTCTGTCTAGCGTATATATAACTCACTAAGGAAAATCACGGATCTTTCCATAACTTCTCAGAGATGAAATATATTTCTCAGTGTTTTTTATAAGGAGGGGGGCCCTCAGATATTGTATAACATGTTTATTAAACTTCTTTAATTTCTGTTCATTTTTCATATTTTATTAGGAGTTGTGGAAAAAATATCCTGTCAATTTTTAAGTTTGTTACTGAACAAGAATATTCAGGGGTTTGTTAAAGGTCCAGTTATTGCTATACTTAAAAAAAATTGTTTAGAGGGGGAATACAAATAAAAATTCATCATTTCCTTGTTTTTAAAAAGAAATTAAAAAGGGAACATAGAGGGAAGACATCAAAAAGAATGTGTGCACAATTCAATGCCTCTATAAATTGATAGCTGGAGATCAGAAGTGTACTTGGCTAGCTTTTTATGATGGCTATAACAAGTGACAGGCCATTCAAAGGCTGAAGAAGAGAGATAATGAAATATTAAATTAGAATAGCTTCCAAAACAGACCGACAGTACTCTTCGCAGAAAATTAAAAAGGGATTGACAATTGGAGAGAAAATAGAGGTCTGGAATTTGAGATGAGAATGTTTTAATCATCTGGCATTTTGCTTCGTGGATAAGATCTTACTCAGATTTCTCCCTAGAGATAAAGAGGCATTTAAAAGATATTTCTAAAATCCAGTTATTAAAAGAGAACGATTTTAAATGGGCTAGAGATTTCAAAACTATTTTGTCTCAGATACAAAGATCGGACTTCTAAAGAATGGGGCTATGAGTTATGCTTGTATTGAGATGGAATTTAGTCAATATTTTTGTCATTAGAGCAAATCAAGTCATATACAGTTTTAACCTAATGAATAATACATGATACTTAAAAAATACTGCAGGCCTTGCTAATTGTTTCAGTCTTACATAAAAATCGTTTTGTTTTTACTTGTGTCTTGCAAATGATAGCAACTGGAAGCTATGAGGAAGTTCATGGTGGGCGCCCATGAACGTGGGGCCCTTTAGTACCTTACATTAATCCAGACTGGAGCATGTCTGAGGAATTGGCCCATTAGTATCCTTCCACGTCTGTGAAGACCAGTTGTTGTTCTTGTACTTTCTTGGTAGTCACTACCCATCATATAAAAAATACATCAGCAATAATTATTACGTACAGAATTTAAGTCCCCAGGAGAATTACACAAGTAGTGGAAGACTGTATTTTTGAAAGAAATGATTATATGGGGATGGTCTCTTTCATACTGAAAATGGTTTCTCTATTTAATCTTCATCTTTAGTAAATCACAGGGCTTCTCTGACCCATAGAAAAACATCCTCATTCCAGAATAATTTAATTCCTTGACCCTCTTCAGTTATCAGCTCTACCCCAAAGCTGGAAAACAAAAACAAACAACAACAACAAAAAAACCCCACAAATAAATAACAAGAAAAACTGGTTTCAGTCATTTTTCAATAAATATACCTGACGTTTTCCCATTTCTAGTAGAATTAATGGAAAAAAATCAATTATCCCCTATATTTTATTTGTCAGTTATTATTTGAAGTTTCTATAGTCTCAAATTTTTTAAAAAATGTCTTTTTAATATAAAAATGTTTTTTCTTTTTCTTCTAAATGTGAACAAGTTTTTTTCAAAAATTTTGCATATACATTTTAGTTATTTTTGGTATTTTGACATTACAACTCCTTTTTGTATTCCTATTACCAACTCCTATTACCTTCCTATTACCACCTCCAGTTCCTATTACATTCAATACCAGTGTTCCAGTTCTAGGAAAAAAATTAAATAATTACCGTATTTTTAAATAGAACAAATAAATAATAAAACAGCTAGACTTTTTCATCACACTTAATTCTAAAGGAGTTACAGCTATTTGAAAAATAAAATAACTCATGAAAGGACCAAAATATTTGTCATCAATTTAAAATATAATTCAAGATAAGGATTTCTAAAAATGTTTCAGGGAAAGGAGCTTCCCACAAGTGTAATTGGTGTAACTGAATGGTAACCGTCTATAATTTAAAAGATCATACAGATGTTACATGTATAATCATTTTGATGCAGAATGCTTTTTATTTATTTTGGTTTCAGTAAAGTCAGTGATCGTATTTGTTTATTTGTATTTCACTTTTTAATCCAAGTCCTGTTGTTAAAATCTTGTCATAGGTGTCCAAATTTATTCAATTTATTGTCTGATATTTGTTATTTTCAAAAGGATCCTGTGGGTTGTTTTTGTACATTATTGAAAGACTTTCCAAAGTAGAAAAAGTCAACGAAGAAGTTATACAGTATATGGAGTAGTACATCGGATAGCCTTTGAGAATGGTACCAAAAATTAAAAATTGAGGGATTAAAATTTAAAATTATAAAAGGAAAGTTGGTGATACATAAGTGAATTTTTGGGTTTTTTTAGTATTTTTGGCTGAGTTGGGTCTTCATTGCTGCACGCGGGCTTTCTCTAGTTGTGGCGAGTGGGGGCTATTCGTCGCAGAACGCAGGCTTCTCATTGCGGTGGCTTCTCTTGTTACAGAGCACGGGCTGTAGGCGCACGGGCTTCAGTAGTTGTGGTGCACGGGCTTCAGTAGTTGTGGTGCGCGGGCTCAGTAGTTGTGGCTCGTGGTCTCTAGAGCACAGGCTCAGTAGTTGTGACACATGGTCTTAGTCGCTCTGCAACATGTGAGATCTTCCCGGACCAGGGCTCGAAACTGTGTTCCCTGCATTGGCAGGTGGATTCTTAACCACTGCGCCACTAGGGAAGCCCTGTCAGTGAATATTTAGATAAACAGACCTTTAGCAAAATATGACAAAGTTGCCATTTGTAAGACTAATCTAATACATATCATACTTGCCTCAAAGGACTATTATGAAAATTTTAAAAACATGTAAAATAGACTACTCCTAGATTAATGTTAAACTAAAATCTATTTTGTATATCAGCAGGTTTTATTTTCCTAAGAAAATGTATTATTTTTGTATAAATTATTTTTCTCTAAGTCTAATGAAAATATTGTCATCTACTGAAGTTCTTAATATGGAATTGCATACATATATACATCTTCTTTTCATTCATTGAGTTAAGAAAAATAATTGTTTCAATAAATATTAATGAATTATAGAATTAATCCAAATTAAGTAAGTTAGAAATATTTGATATTGATTAGTTTCTTTTCATAGCTCTTTGGTCAGGGTCATTATGGTATCATAGTAAGTAGCTTGGGAACATGAATTTTTGTTGCTAGTTTTGAGATAGATTTTAATATTTTATTGAATGGATTGTGAATCTGAATATGAAAGCATATTTACTTTAAAGATCAAGTTACTAATTTACAGTCTCCTTTTGTGTAATAAATTAATATATTTTAGAGTTGATAAGGTTTCAAGTTTAGTTAAGTTTACTACACATACAATACTAAACGCAAAACATTCTTTTGCTACCATAAAGCCAGTTCTTATGAATGAGTAGAATTTACTATACATATCTGGGATTAAGTACGTTTTACTCATAGGGCATTAAGTATATTGTTGCTATCTCACTCAAAAAGGATGGCTGAGGTTAGAAGTGATCTCTATTTTTATGTATTCCAAAATGTCTGAAAATAAGTATACAAAGGCCTAAATTATGATGATCTAATTGTGTAACTAGCATTAATTTATACAGCAAATATAAGAAAATCAGAATATAAAAATAAAGACAAGGCTGTTGAGTAATTGGAACTCTTGTATTTTAGTCTATTATAGTATTGTAGCAGACTATATATAGTATAAATTATATATAGTAAACATTGAGACTTAGGTACAAAGACTAGTTATTAGGGCTCTATGTCACATAGTAGCATAATCATAATATTCGTTCTACCTTTCAAGAATTTCAATATGTGGCCAACCTTTTCTCTGCTCTTGATCAAAACCAGCCTTCTGCTCCATTCAGAACAGTCTTCTCCATGGAACCTTGTTCTACAGATCATTCCAAAGCATTCCTGACTGTCTGTCTTTTATTAGGTTGTTCCTCTTGTGTTATTCTACATAAATTATTATTAAAAGAGAAGCCATTACTGTCTAGTTTAATGTTTTTCTTTTTTAATGAAATTAAAAACCATCATTCTACCAATACACCTTCCTCAGTGTGGTGTGCTATATGACAAGGATTAGTACAGACTGCATTGCTCAACTGTATCTGAATCTCTCTTTTAGACACGTAGGAGAATTACACATCTTTTCCCACCTGCAACAGGGTAGGGTGACATGGCTAGTGCTATCTTATGGTGGAAGTGATATTTGTGACTTTCAAGCTGGTAGATTTAAAATTACCAGAATTAGACTCTCTGGAACTCTCTTCCTGCCCTAAGATCAGATGGGCAGAACCACATAGAAGGAACCTCCATCAGTCTACATCCCTGGGTTGAATGAGCAAATACTACAGACACTACCCCCTCTTCCACACTTGGATGCCATCATTGATAAGCTGTGGGTTTGTAGAATGAGTGAAAGAAAGATACAGGCAAACAAACTACTTTGATGTTTAACCCACTGAAATCATATGCATGTGCATATATATAATATGCATATAAATACACACACACACACCCTTACTCACAAAACAAATAATATTCTAATAGTTCTACCTAACAATTCTTCCTAAAATACCGCTACTCATCTACTTATCTTTACATCATCGTTCTTTTTATAAATTGACTAATATGGCTTTCTCTCTTTCTCAGGATTTTTTCCCAAAATATTTAAAACTGAAAATATCAATCAAAAAGTTTTGTCTCCAAAATGAAAGTAAAGACTTAATATTTGGCAAGTCATAAAGCCTTTATCAAACAGATTTATCTAGAGCTACAAAATAAATATCATTTCTATTCGCTTATTCTCAATCTTCCATTCTTTTTCTCTTTAATCCAGATTTTTAAAATATGACAGTTTAGGGAAAACAAAAGCTCACTGCTTACTCGCCTAGGAGGTTGGATGTTAGATTGATTTTAGACTCTGACACTTTAAAATCTACATTTTTGCTCATTTCCAAGTCAGCAAAGTATTATAAAAATGCATAAATCTTACATGTTGAAATGATATTGTCTCCAAGTTATCAGTTTTATAAAACTCAAAAGTAAACCATTATCCACAATATTTAATGTTAACTACCCTCCCACTGATACAACTGTACTGCTTATAATTTATGAGAAAATAAAATTGACTAGGCTAGAGTACATACTCAAATGAGGAGATTTGAATTTAACCTGGGTTAGTAGGCTATAAAGTATATACATATATGTATATACTGTATATGGTCAATAAAATACAACATTTTTACATTACAGGGGACAGTATATTATAATACCATTACTATAATTATGACATTGCTATACTCATCTTAATTTATATATTTTCCATTAATTCTTATGATGAACCATAAAATTCTAATGAAAATTGAAAAAACTACAGGCTTGCAGTCAAATAGGAATATTATACACCTTGCTGATTTTCAATTTAACAATAAGGTACCTTATTTAGAAGTTTTATTTTGGAACTTATAGATTTTCATTTGTCTTAGGAGTTCAGTCTCTCATTTGGCATTTTACTGGTGCTCATTTGTTGAATTTCTGGGTAAATAATTTAGAAGTTGTGTGTGGCCCATCATCTGATCTGCCTCCCTTAGAGTTTGGCCATACTTAGTTCAGACCTTCTCTAGTAGTAAGGGCATGGGAGATCTTAACAGTGAAAGTTAAGAATTCTGTTCTGACCAAGACATTCTTAATTTCCAACTTCAAATTCTTTGGGTAACATACAGTGGTACACATGCATAGTTGTTTTCTCCTTTTTGATTTTCAAAAGTTATGTTAGCATATAGTTACTACAACTTTATTTATGTAATGTTATATACTTAAGAATGCCCCATGTTTGGAGTCTATAAAGGAATATTACATTTACACATTTATTGTGTCTGCATCTACATTTGTGTGTTTGGTATGAATAGTGAGGTCTATATTTCAAGGTAAAATAGTGCCAAATAGTTTAATTCTGCTTTACTTCAAAAACTTATCCACAAACCCATGGTCTTGACTGTGATTTATACATATCAAAAATCATAATTACAAGTTGTCTACATGTCAAAAATTAAAATCTTGAGCTCTTCTTAGAAAATGACAATAAAGCATTTCCGAGAAAAAGTGTAAAAAGGTTAAGGGCATGAGTTTTGATCCAAAATAAAAACAGTAATTTGAGAAAAAACACCTTTGTGTGAAGTATTCTGAAAATTCAAATATTTAGAGTACCATTTCAAATCCCCACTTAATCCCCATTTTACTTTGCATAAATGTACAAATACGTACATTTCATATATGTCTATCAATCAAATATAGAACTCTTTCCAGTAAGCTGTTTATTGAATCAAATTTCAGATAAAAATATGCTTCCATAGTCTGTATTTTGATGTTGATAGCATAAATTTCAACTTATTCTGACCTAAGGAAAAAAAGAGAGTTGTTTAGAAATGGGCATAAACAATGTTCATGGGTTTCAGAGAAGTTTTCATTTTAATGAACACATCTTTATGCTCCAAAAAACTGATAATACCCATGAAAGATTTATTAATTTTAATAAAAGATGCTAAATTCTAGACAATAAGATGAGATTTTTTTAATGGTTTTTTAAAAAGAAAATTTTCTAGGAAATGATTAGTAAGATAGGTTCCAATAGTAGAAAAGATCACTAGGCATACCTTTGGAAGCAAGGGAATAAATGTGCACCTAGGGGAAATCTCAGAATATTACAAAGAAACATAAAATTCAGTCTTAATCTCATTATATTTGCACGTTCCAAAAGCATAAAAAGTTATTTGTCCTCACTAAAAAATAGTTATGTGAAGTTTTTGCAGTGTCTAGAAGAGCTATTATAACTAAATGCTTTTAAAAGAATTAATTGGATGTTATTGGTTAAGTGTAGCATAAACATGTATCTTTTTTTAAACATCTTTATTGGAGTATAATTGCTTTACAATGGTGTGTTAGTTTCTGCTTTATAACAAAGTGAATCAGCTATACATATACATATATCCCCATAACATGTATCATTTTAAATAGAGAATTGAATAATATGATCTGGTGACCACAGTGATTCACACACACACATACAAACACATCCCTACATTCTTGTCTAAGGAAGTATTGCTACCTTGTTTAAGGGTAGGCAATTTTAAAAATGGGAAAAAAATACAAAAATAGTTAAACAATAAAATGCACAGGCTTTTGGTTTTAAACAAAAAATGTTACAGATGTCACATTTAGGAATAGGAGATGAAAGGGCAAGAAATGGGGAGATTGATACTTTAGTAGAATAAATATAAAAGAATTTCACTAAGGAAAAAAAAGAAAAGGCTTTACTTCAAATTTATTTGGAAGGCCAGAGAAACACAAATAATGTAAAAGATTCTGGCTTCTATGTGTTTGATGCGGAATGCAAAGTGACAAGAAAGTAAAGGCTTGTTTCAAAATCGTGAAAAAGATTAATGTCAAAGAAAACACTTGTTGCAAAGAATGGTAAAATTCATTTCAATAAACCATCCATGTTTATATTAGAGAATGGTAACTATGTGTTTAAAATTAAATTGAGTTTATTACCTCTTAACATTGATGTTTTATGAAATAGAAGACTTAAAGTCTTTATCTGTATGTTACCTTCTGATATTAAATTTTATCGAAAGGCCAATTGAAGTTTCATTTTTAGGAATAAATACCTAAGATGTTTCTAAGTAAATAAATCTTGTCACTCTTCTACTTCTGATGAATGAGGGTGGTTGGCATTCGTGCTTTTAGAGCTACTGATGCAGGTTTAAATCATTTCCGAAAGTCAAAGGTGCAAGTGAATTGCAGAAGAGAGCCACACAATGATGGAAAGAAGTGCATAGTCGGCAATTTGAAGTGTTTTTTTAAATACATATACGACTCCTGTGGTAGAACTTTATGGTCTTACAAGACCATGTAATCGTTGAGCTTCAGTCTTGTGGGGCTCTGTGTAAGTGTAAAGGCACAATAGATTACCTCATCATTCTAACCGAGCAGAAGGGAAATTGCTTATTCTCCAAGTACACAGCAAGCATTAGTTAAAGTGCTCTACATGCAAAAGTTTCAGGCATTGTATCCCTGGGTACTTGATTTAAGTCAGTAACTCTTTTAAAAAGGCAAAATTCAAAACAATGCATTAGAAGATAATGGGTTTTTATTGGTTCCAGTATCTTCTCATATTATCTCTTCTCGATGGACTGTGAGTCAGGCATAGATAAAGTGAATTTGTATTCAGTGCATTTATTTTAATGCAGTTGTGAAAATTATATTCGAAAGGCACATTTTGCTGTTTTTGTTAAATGAAAACAGTAGGTACATATTAAAGCATGCTATGCTGATTACTTCTCATGGGAAAAGGTGTTCTTGTTTATGAGAGTTAGGTCCACATTATTTCCTTTTGGCAGTGTTTCTCAGAGAAGTAAAGCCGCTTCAGTACTTAAAGATCTGTGGACCTTGTTAATGTCAATACCGTGAACATCCTTCAAACAGTTTCGACTGTCACTGAAACAATGACTTCCAAATCCGATTTGTCCGTATGGATTCATGGCTAAGCTGCAGATTCATTTCTCTAATGAGCTTTTGGATAACCCTTTTCAATGGATTAAATGGCACAGGCACCACTCATTATGACACTGATATCTTCAAATATGTCCCTCCTCCAATGTTCATATCTTTGTTAATAGTATCATCCAGGCCCAAGCCAGAAAACGAGGGCTCCTCTTTTCCCCTTCCCACCATCTGTCACTGTGGTCTGCAGATTATTTCTCCCCAACATCTTTTTAATCTCTTTCCACTTTCCACGTCCAGCACTGCTTTTTTAGTTCAGACCATTGTCATTCCTCGCCAGCCTGACCGTACTAGTTTTCTGTCTTGTCTTCCCCATTCACATCTGGCTTGTTTCCAATCTACCTTCAGTATTTTTCCATGCTGGCTTCTGAGTGAAGACTCAAGAGCAAATATGATTATTTCATACTTTAGCTTATATGGCTTTCTGTAATTCTCAGAATGAAATTATTTTGTGTTTAGTACTGCTGGGTCATCATAATAGTGTGTCTCTAATCTTATCTTGGCTGCCTTATTCCATATTCCTCTTTCATTCAACCATTTTGAAGAACATCGAGCTTCTGAAATGCCTTGTGCTTTTTTTTTTTTCTTTGCCTCTTTGTTCTGCACAGGGCATTCACTGAATTAGTCATCCAGCTCTCCTACCGCTTCTCCACTCTTCTTTAAAGCTGTCTGGGGCTTCCCTGGTGGCGCAGTGGTTGAGAGTCCGCCTGCCGATGCAGGGGACACGGGTTCGTGCCCCGGTCCGGGAGGATCCCACATGCCACGGAGCGGCTGGGCCCGTGAGCCATGGCCGCTGAGCCTGCGCGTCCGGAGCCTGTGCTCCGCAATGGGAGAGGCCACAACAGTGAGAGGCCCAAGTACCGCAAAAAAAAAAAAAAAACCTGTCTGTACCACCTCCTCCAGGAAGTCTTTTTTGACCACCACTCCTTCCCCTGACCCTCAGAACATTTACTTAGCTTCTGATAGGCAGTAATGTTGTTAATAGGGCCTATGATACAAAAGCAAAATTGGATGTAAGATGCTTTGATTTATCTCTCTTTCTCTATTAGATTTAGAGCAATTTGAGAAGAATGATCACAATTTTTTTTATCACAATTTATATGAGTTTAACTCCAAGAGCCTAGTCAAGGGTTATTAATGTGCTTTGAATGATAGAATACAGTGCTGGAAATAGATCTTCCCCTCTCTAAAATTCCATCTATTACAGTAAAAAGACCCAAACCACTTTTAATGTCACAGTATTCCTTTTATGCCATATGTTTCTGTTTGGATATTTTGGTGTGGCAGGAAAACTGTGTGAGATTCTGTCCTTGAAATATCACACTAGATCCTACAGCCATTCTGTTGATAAGGAGAGCAGTGGGAGAGGAGGTTGGAAGATGGGGTAGAAGCAATCATAAAAGACCAACTTTTATGGAGACTAACTGAAGACTTTTCATTAGGGAGGGCATTTGCCAAGTAGAATTCTGTGGCAGTAGTGGGAAGAATGGCTGAAAGTGAGCTGAAATTGGAGGGAGACTATTTAAAGGTTGTTGTGAGAGACCTAAGTGAGTTTGGCCTTGGAGTGAGAGAAGATAGACACAGAGCTAGAACCAACATGACCTGGTCACTTACCATCTCTTACGATATTTCATCAGATCAAAAACCTTTAAGCCATTTTTAAAAGCTTGTGTGCAGAGTATTTGTTTTGACCAGGTATTGAATCCTTTATAATATTTTAAAGCTATGTCAGAATAACTTGAGCTTCTTCAAACAATTTGAGTGATACATTTAAACTTTTATGGGATATTAAGCTATGAATGAAAATTTAAAATACATGATTTATTAGAATAGAAAAAGAATTATTTTTTTATTAAGGTATTTGTTGAACTGGGCAGTAGCTAGGACTGTTAAATATAAATTTAACATGTCAATAACTGTAATAAATACATTAAAACCTGAACAAATCATGGTCACTATGTTGTAAGCATCCTGAAAACTGAAATAGTTGATGTATTTGTTTTTTCTTTTTATATGTAGGTGTCTATCTGTAAAAATAATGTTATGAGTGCTCTGCATGCATGTGTGCTTATAGGCATATGACAATTCTTTATTCATGTGCAAGTAGAGATGTAAGGATACTAACCTCATGTTGTCTTAGATATGGTGTTAGATTTCATCCATACCTTTATGGAACATGACTCTGTAAGTAACAACCTGTAGTTCAATTTCTTAGATTTATTTTGCGTTTAGTTTCACTCTGAAGCAGTGCATGGTGTTTAAACCAAGCGATTGTTCTTCTTGATTATAGCTATCTGCTATGTACTGTGTTTCAGTGCATCTGATCTTTCCATCTTAAAATCACCAGGCAACTCTTTGTTCTAAAACTAGTTGACACAAACCCTTAAGTACTAAGCAGTGTGTGCCTCACTGCCAGTATCACCCTTGCCCCCAGGAGCCTTGTTATCCTGCAGCCGTATCTCATTAGTCAGCTCCAATACTTTTTGATCCTTCTTTATGAATTCAGCAGTCCAGATTTGTATGTAGACACTAAATTCCCTATGCAGTTAGGCAGTCTCAGAGCAAAGGCAAGAGATTTCCCATATCTAATTTGGTCTGTAATTCTCGGCCAGAGTTTCCTCTCTGCTTTAACAGAACTGTGTGTACACCATTCTGTGTGTGTGCGTACATGTGCCTGTGTTGTGTCTGATATGTATATTAGGTCTTATATAATTTAATATCTTCTGCCAGAATTTTAGTGTGTCTATGCTGTTTTCAGGGCCACAATCACCAGCATGGTTTGATTTCAGGAGTGCTGAGAATATTCTGTAGTAAAAATTATCTCTACTGAAATTATATAGTACATTAAATGCTATCATTAGAGAAATTTGTTTTTTCATTCTTGCCTTCTCTTGAAACAGTGTATCAATAAATGGTTTGGAAAGGTTAACATGCTATTTTATCATGCGATATATAATAAGAAAATTAAGTAGTGTTGTTGGACATTAACTAAGGACCGAGGTAAGAGGAAAGATCCCTTGAGGAAAGAGAGGCTGCTAGATTTACATTACTCATCCTAGCATTTTAGCAGCGCAATCAGAACGGCTCCATTAAGATGTTTAAAAAAATATATTTTAAGGCTTCCCTGGTGGCGCAGTGGTTGAGAGTCCACCTGCCAATGCAGGGGACACGGGTTCGTGCCCCGGTCTGGGAAGATCCCACATGCCGTGGAGCGGCTAGGCCCATGAGCTATGGCCGCTGAGCCTGCGCGTCGGAGCCTGTGCTCCGCGACAGGAGAGGCCACAACAGTGAGAGGCCCACGTACCGCAAAAAAAAAAAAAAAAAAAAAAAAAAAAAATATATATATATATATATATATATATATAGTAAATGCTGAGTATTAAGAGGTAAATAAGAAAATAATGGTAATGATAAGGGCAGGTAGCATTTATTGTGCAGTTACTAAGTGACGGAAGATGTTCTAAGTACCTGTAATCCTCAGCACAGATCTGTGAGGCAGACACTATTATTATCCCCATTGTGCAGGTGAGGAAAATGAGGTTTAGAGAAAATAAAATGCTTTCCCAAGGTGAAATGGATACTTCTGGCACAAAGACACACGGCCTTTCAGTGGGAGGGCAGTAAGTAAGAATAGTCTTTGCTTATACTACATATATGCATATACTGAATTCTTAAATGCCAATTATTTAAAGGAAAAAGAATCACCAGCATGATAATTAGGCATTTTAAAAAACAAACAAACCTCAGTTTGGAGTCCTTTATATTTGGGTTTAATTACATATTTATTCTTATATGGCTTCCAACTTCATTTCTGTGTTCTCATAGTTTCTGATTTCTTTTTTAAACTCATGCATTTTATTTCCCTTTTTAAAGTTTAAATTTAAAAAATGTTTAGAGCATTTTTGGCTATTTTTCATTTGTTCAGAATTTAGTAGGCTCTGTGTTTACTGAAGTATTGCTCTAATATATAGAAACAGATTTTTAACAATTTTTCTTTTAACAATTTAATTACAAATAGTCACACTTATGATGAAAATGACATTGGGAAGTCGTATCAGTGGAAAAAATTATATTGTCTTCCTCAGGTAATCACTGTAAAGTTCAGCCTTATATTTACAAATTATACAGTGTTATACTCTAGTTGCTGTATATAAAAGAAATGTGTTATTGTTCATGTGAAAGAAAATTGAGTAAATAATATGCCAAGATGTAAAAAGAAACTGTTTTTCTATGTAAGGCATCCTTCAATTAATAAATATGACATTGGGTCCTAGTGTCTCCTATTCCCCTTGCATTATCTTATTTTCTGTAGTAATAAAGTGGTTTCTCCTGAGCTCCTTTTATGTGCTGGGAAACTAAAGACATAGGGAGTGAGACCAAATATCTCAGTAATACGGGCCTTAGAGAATTGACAAGGACAACGGCCTTTTAATATTTGTACCCAATTAATGGTAGGAATAAGGCTTATCTCCTCATCACGGCCCACATGTGCCCTGGAGCCTTCTGTTCTCCCGTCCTCAATGGGAGGTGGATGCTGGTGCCAAAGTCATGATTAGAGAGATTAGATTTGGTCTTCCCATCTCCCTGTACTTTATTAATCTTTCATTTACACTGGGATTAGGTGAGATTCCTTTAGCCAAATCCGCTGAAAAGATTCGTTCATTTTAATATTTATGCACACTGTCTAGTCCTTAAAGTGGCTTCTTTTTGTCTGTGCGCTTAATTGGATCAGTGGGTTTGTTCTTATTAACATTTTTCTTTTTCGAGATTAAGGTTGATGAATAAAGTTAGTGGCATCTGGCTCAGCTCACCGGCTAAATGCAGCTCCTTTAATGACTACCTTATATACTATGGGATAAAATGAACATTTGCTCTAAAGATAAAATTTAGTTTAGAATCGCACAGTGTTGAATCTTTAAAAAAAAAAGCAAAACTCTAATATTCTATGAATGTCCAAAAGCCAGGAGGTGGGGAGGGATGACATTTAATGGCACTAAAAAGTAGCTTTGAAATCCTACTTACTTGCTCAGGTATGAGAATAACGTGTTAGAATTTTGGGGACTAAAATGAAAATTTGCTCCACCCAAAGGGTGTCAAAATGTAGCCTGAAATATTGACATAATTTAATATGAAACAATAATATTTTTTAAATGTATCAACTTTCGGTTTGAAGTTGTGTTGTGGCTTTTTGTTGACGGTATTCGTTGGGAATATTGCTTTTTACAAAGCAGATTAATTGTCTTGTGTTCATAGTTGTACTTGAGCAAAGTTTGTAAACCTGGGCACTATTGACATTTTGAGCTGGGTGATTCTTTGTTGTGGAGATTGTCCTGTTCATTGTAGGATATTTAGAGCATCTCGGGCCTCTGCCTGCCACATGCCAGTAGGCTCCCACCAGTCTTGATAATCAAAAATATCTCTAGACATTGCTGAATGTCTCCTGGGAAGGAATATCTCTCTCAGTTGAGAAACACTGTTACAAAGGCATAGGTGATTTTTACTTTTTTCAGATTTAAAATTCTAAATCAGAGCTACACATATAATGAAAGCTTAGAAATAATAAATAGCTCATAAAACAGTAAGAATCTTGGAATCTGACTTATTTGGGTGCTCTCTCTACAGCTCTTACTGTATGATTTTTGACAAATTACATGCCCTTTTATTTTTATCATCTAAAAATAGGTTTTGTTTTTGTCATCTAAAAAAAAGATAATATGAGTATCTCACTCAAAGTGTCATATTTAGTTAAGTGAGATAATGCATACAAAATGGTTAACACACCTGCTGGCACACAGTAAGTTCTTAAAAAATTCCTGACTTCATTTGTTATCAGTGGCAATAGTTTAGTTTTATCTTAATGAAAGGCTATGATAATGGAATGGTATTATTAAATGGAAATAGCGTAGTAAACATTTTGGACAATTCTCTTGTTTTAATTATTTAATTGTATCATATTTACTATTAAAAATAATTTTTAGTATCCAGTCCCTTTACATAGCTTTAAGATTTACAGAGCTTATCAAAGACCTGTCAAAGCTACTTTATGTTGTGTAAGATGTATTTTTTGATGCAGACTTGTCAAAGTTATTTTATATTTTAAGTGAATCATAAAAAATACTTTCTCTTCTTTTTCCTAGCATATTTCCACTTCATTTCAAAGCCGTAGCTGACATTATAAATAACCTTAAGGTTTTTCAAATAGTTATATAGTGCCTTCAATGCCTGGTGAGGCCCAGAACCCTGAATAAGTCAGCAAAGTGTACTCAAACTTAAAAGGGAGCAGTAGTGCAACCCTTCATGGCTGAAATTTACAGGAGAAAATTGGATTCCTAACTTGTCAGCAATTCTGTATTCATGTCATAAATGAGATACAGATATATCACGTATTTTAGAAGAATTAGCAGCAAATGTAAGGTGCTTCTTTTGTGCTGTTACAAATTAGATTTTTCTTTCTTCCCTTGAGAAGCCACATTGAACAAAAGAATCCTCCAAAACAGAGAACTGCTGAACATCAAGGCCCTGTTTCTGAAAACTAAGTAGAAGAATAGAGACGTATGCTTCGTGTTCTGAATCAATTATCAGTGAAATGCTGTTATACCATTCAGAATAGAGGCCCCAAAGTCAAGGTTTGCTTTCCCAGCATTCACTGCTTTTAATAAGCTTAGCCTTGGATATCTATGAAAGACTTATTTTCACAAACTCTAATTTTCAAACAAAGATAAAAATCTTCATTTCTTAAAAGTTGACAGAAGATGAGGACTAATTTTACTCTGAAAGAAGCCATAAGACACTTAGCTAAGTTCACTAGTAATTGGCAGTAGGTTCAAGGCTAGATCACGATTGACCAGTTTGTCTTACACAGCGAAAAAAATAGAAGGCACTCATGAATTTCTGTGTACACTCATGTACTCCATTCAAGCAAGACATTAGAAGTTTGAATGTGTGAATGTAGGACATTACTATTTTAGGAGGTAGAGAAGGAGGACGTGGATGAGTATAGTATACAGTATATAGTATACAGTATACTGTATATACAGTATATAGTATACAGTATATAGTATATATTAAATAATGCAATACGTATCCAGTATATAATTGAGAAACTTAAATATGATGTAATTTTAAATACTGCCTAACGATTTATGGAAAACCAGTCAGAACTATTACCCATATTCTTGAGTATATCTGTCCAAATAAAAGGTAAAGTTTTATTTGTGGCCAAGAACTATTTCAAGTCCTTTTAAAAAGATCACTTACTCTGGAATTATTTTAAGAAATATTATTTGGCTACTAGTTTATACCAGTGTTTCTGCAATTAAATAAAATCCTTTGAATTTTTATTTCTTGCTCTAGACATTTATATAAAGACTGTGCCTTACAGAAAAATAATTGCATTTTAAAAGTTTTAGCATGGGCAGTATTCTGCATTAGTTTTATTATGCCACGATCTGCAAATGATCCAGTTATTTCATTATTGTTTTTCCTGAGTTATGCTAATAAAGTAGAAATGGGGAAATGTTGGGCACCTTAGTAATCCTGGATTAGGTATTTAATTTTTAGAAGGTTAAGAAGATAAAAATCTGCTTATTATAGGATACGTAAGTAATATATATTTGTTAGTCAAATGTAGTTCATAATGTGGACCCGAAAAGTATAGCCAAATCACCAAGAACGATCTAAAATGGTATTCATACTTGTTTATTTGCTTTGATGTTTTACATGTTTTCTTTTACATTTTTAGCTGCTTTCAATATAATTTAAGAAAAAGAATTTCCTACTGCAGCAATTTATTTTACCTTCCAGTTTTGGTGTTTTACTATGTTTTTATACATAGTGTAAATCCCTTGAAGTAGAATTGTTGGACTAAAGACGGAGAATTTTGATAGACAACTACAGCCAAACTCTCCTCTAAAGAGATGGCACTAATTTTGTACTCGCATGGCAGATCCTTTGAATTTTGATTTCTTGCTCTGGACATTCCAGTAAAAATTGTGGCTATTAGAATAATGATTGCACTCAAGCGTCTCTATAAATACACAATGACAAATGGAAGTATCTGTACCCTCACTCCTTTCTTCACACTGTCATCAAGTTTATAAACCTTGCTCATATGATATATATATACAATACCATTTCTTTCATTCTGAGTAAATCATTCAAGTGTCTATTCTGAAAATATTTATGCACCTTGCTCATTTGCATATGAACAGATTTTGAGAAAAACATTCTGCAATGTCTCATCTGAAAAAGAATTTTCAAATATATAAACTACAATTTTAAAACGTATCACCATGATGGTAAGAAAATTCCAGAGCTTGACTTTTTCCCCTGAGAACATAAAAGTACAATTCACAATCACTGTGTCAGAGCCTAATACTTAGTAATTGTTATCAAATAAAACGAGAAAAAAATTAGCCCTGTAAACAAATAAAACTTTATTAAAAATAATTAGATATCAGTTGTTGCTTAATGTGAATTAAAAAGCCAAGGAAATTGAAGAGATAGACTTCATTAATCCCCAATCTATTCTAACTATCTGGAACATAAATAAACATTATTTTGCTGAGTAGAATATTACTCTAAAATTCATGAATGTTTGAAAGAAGATAGAATGCCCCTCTTTTTCTGTGATGTTTTGTATAGTACCATAAATATTCATGAGTAGTGAGTATCAGTTCAGGTTATCTATGTGAATATAAATTTTCACATAACTGGCCACTCAGTGTTCATGGGATCATGCTTTGGAATATGAATTCACTAGTATCTCAGATGCACTGTGGATCTGACCCAGCTCATGAATATTCACACACACAACTGATCTTTTTGAAGGTAATCACATCCATAAAGATGGAAATCTCGTTAGTTTTCAGTAATGAGAAATGCATGAAGATGTTGGTCCCAGAACAATTTCACAGTATACTTGCTTTTCATTTTTTGGTAAATGATAAACTTTAAAATATAAATACATATGCCGTGCCTCTTTCTTGATAGAAGCTCTTTTTCCTTTTCCCTTTAAAACATCTTGTGTGTGATCTAACCATGATCACATTTGTTTCTTTTACTTACTGTGGTCACAGAAAAGAATGGAAAGAGTTAAGCGGTATCTCCAGTCCTTATCCCAAGCTCACGTCCACTATTTAGGCTTAGCCATAGATCCTCAAATGCAGAGTGTCCCAATCTGCTAATCTGCTTGTGGGCATGGTACATATTTTACATATAAAGACCCCTCTAAAAAAGATGAGATTATCTTATGTCATCTTTTTTGCATAAAGGGAAAATAATATCCTAAGCCAATTAGAATTTTAATACGTTAGACATAGGATGCTATGATCATGGAGGCCCATAATTATAAATTATATATTATTTTAGCCCTTGTTATATCCCACATTATCATTGTTTCTCTTTCATTATAATGACTGGCGTATGGTTGTGATACCTATCCCAGATCAGTCAGTCACTATAAGTAGGTATCAAAATCAATGACCTGTCCCTTATTAGCACCGTGCTCTAGTTATTAGTTGAACTAACCAGAAAAAAGAAAATTACTGTTCATAAAGGTAGCGATAAGGTATCAGCCACTTCTTAGTTCTAACACTGATATTGTCAAGCCTCTGAATGAGTTTTTCTTTATCAACATGTATGCATTTTTGGTAGTTACATAAGCACAGTTAATAAAGTATGCTCAGTAACAAACATCTGTTTGTTTTGGGGTTGTTTTTTTTTTTTAATTCAGGTAACAGACCAGACTATGTTAGTGTATCACAGAGAATCCTCAATATTGAACTATGCTGAATTCTCCTCTGCTCAAGCCCCTTCATGAATATGCATATACCACCCAAGCCCCTTCGTGAATATGCATGTACCCTTAGCTTAAAAATTCCCCAGTTTTGCTGTTTGGGGAGACAATGCTCTGGGGAAAATCCCTGGTATTCTCCTTACTTGCTGCAAGTAATAAATCCTTTCTTCTCCCCCCCACCCCCCGCCAAAAAAAAAAATACTGAGGGCAGTCGTGGTCACACTGTGTCATGAGGTGCCTTGTAAGCATCTTCAGAACTGCCTCAGTGCAAGAGATACCTCCCAGCAGCAGAGTTCTGATGCTGCCTGTTTTATGCATCACAGTGGTTCTCAACAGAAAGTAATTTGGCCCCCCCCCGGGGTTATGTGACGATGTCTAGAGACAGTTTTGCTTGTCACACCTGGGGGGATGTTACTGGCCTCTAGCGGGTAGAGGGCAGAGGTGCTTCTAAACATCTGCAAAGCACAGAACAGGTCCCGCACCATCATGTAAACATGTTTGAAGAAATGATTCCATGTCTAAACTTTTGATTACCACCAGATTAGAGCGCTTTATAGGTAAAGCAATGAAAATGTATAACAGTATTTTGCAAGTAAAGGAAGACAGGTTCAATTATTAATTCCAAATTTGAATTAATTGATTTTTCTTATTTTTGGGGGGTAGCAACGATTGTGTTAAATGAACTCAACTGGACGAGCGCCTTAGATGAAGTTTTCAAGAAAAATCGGGAGGAAGATCCTTCACTGTTGTGGCAGGTGTTTGGCAGTGCCACAGGCCTGGCACGATATTATCCAGGTAAGTGCTTAGTGATCAGGAGGTACCAAATAAAACTGTAAGTACCGGACTTCGTTCTTCTTGAACACTCTGTTACTTTCTCTTACTTGGTAAAAGATGGTTATCACACTACTATTAAAAGGAAAGAGTATTCCTCCTTCCTTGGCTCTGTATCTACCAAAATTATTTTAAACCAAAACACCTGAGAAGCAGCTGGCCCATGGAATCAGGTGGGCTGCAGTGAGACCGTGGACAGGTATCTATGGACCGGGAACAGGAGGTTATCATGAATCCTAAAACAATTCTAAGGGTCCAGCTGCATAGCATGGACCGTGAGTCACAGTAGAGAACTGAATAGAATTTTTAGAAACTAATTAAAATATTTCTTTCCAGATTTCAAGTCTTTGCTTTTATGTGAAAGGTACTGATGCTTTTCTTTAATCACTGAATGTGGATTTGTTAAATGAAATGAATATATTTTACAAATTAACATGAATAAACTCTTTTGTAATATCCTTTATTCTTATAAAAAAAGGATAAGGAGAAGTAAGTTTATAATGAAAATGAAATATTAATCACTAGTAGATCCCAAGAACCTATTAAAAACATTTTAAATGAAATGTCTGTTGGTATTTTTAACTTCTCCACCTTTCAGAACAAGATGACAAGCAAAAATGCATTAACTTTCTCAAAGTGTGACCTGAGTTATGGGATACATGCTAGGTAATTTGGCTTTAAACAGCTACAATATATATGAGAATTTTTTTTTTAGACTTGAGTTTTCTAAACATTTAAAAAATAGTTATTAACAATAAAGGTCACAACAGTGAAAAGGGGGTGAAATAGAAATTAGATAATGTCTATCTTTGTATGGCAATAGCAGTGAATAAAAGTATGTGGGCATTATCAGACTAAACAGCACTCAAATTAGGTAATGATATATAACTTCTTGCAACAAGTGCCAGATGGTAAGATCATTGACAGTTATTTTTCTGCAGAAATCCAATGGAATACGAAAGGCCTACTCTGTATTTCAATGTGGAAAAAAACATGAGTTAGAAAAATATTAATGTTAATATCTGATGTCGAGAAAATATTACCACGTAGGTTATCATAATAGTGGAATTTTCTACTTACAGAAATATTGTTCAGTACAATACACTTCTAAAATACTCTTGTTATTAATATGCTAAATACCATATAGCAGGAATTTGAAAATTTTTGTATGTAATATAAAGAAAAAAAGTATTATTACTCATGTACATAGTAAACCTAATATAATAAACTTTAAAGTTATAGCAGGTCTTTTAAAATTTCATTTTATTTTTTAAATTTTTTTATTTTTGGCTGTGTTGGGTCTTTGTTGCTGTGTGCGGGCTTTCTCTAGTTGCGGCGAGCGGGCTTCTCATTGTAGTAGCTTCTCTTGTTGCGGAGCACGGGCTCTACGCACTTGGCTTTAGTTGTTGCAGCACACGGGCTCAGTAGTTGTGGCTTGCGGGCTCTAGAGCACAGGCTCAGTATTTGTGGCGCACGGGCTTAGTTGCTCCACGGCATGTGGGATCTTCCTGGACCAAGGCTCAAACCTCTGTTCCCTGCACTGGCAGGCAGATTCTTAACCACTGCACCACCAGGGAAGTCCCTATAGAAGGTCTTATAAGACATTTATAAGTACAATTAAAAAAAATACACAAGTAATAACAATAATACATGAATATAATTATATTTATCAATAACTTATTGCATTATGTAGCTTTTAAGTCTTTTAAAATATATTACCTCAATACAAAATTCCATATATATGCAGTTGAAGGAAGGAGAAAAAATAAGAGAAAATTAGGATAATGAGGAGAAACGAAGAGCCCAGTACTAGAGGGAAATTGATGATGCCATGAATAAAAGAAAGACACATAAGGATTATGAGAGAGAAATAGGAATGGGAGTGGGAGGGAAGATTGTATAAGAAAGGGGAGAGAGAACATTGGGGTCAAGAGGCGGAAGGAAAGATTGATCATATTTTGCACATTTCAAAGATGGCTCTTTTTAGAAATAGCAATTTGTAAACATACCAATAAATCATCTTTTATGTTTTTTCTTTTAAATGCTAATTGAGGGATTATGGCTTTAATTTTTTTTAGACCCTAATCATATATTTCCTAATACGTTGACATTTGTCCATTTTTACCTTGGGAAAGATCTTTAAAGGTTTAATTTAGCTGAATTCATGTGGTCCCCCCAGGACATTAGCTGTGGAAGCAACGCTGGGCTCTTCTGTGATGTCTTGTTTTTCAGCAAGTGTTTGACAGACAAGCTGACTCACCAAATGATCTCCGAGCCCCTGTAATGGCTCTCTTGACTGCTATGAAACACAACCCTCAATGAAATTTCAGTTTTAGTGAGTCTGTTGCTGAGTTGCTCTTTTTATTTTATTTTTAAATTATTTTTTGACATACAAAAAGCTGTACATAGTTAATGTATATAACTTGATGAGTTTGGAGATAAGTATACATTGGTGATACCACCACCACAATCAATGCCATAAAGCCTATCTTCCATCTGTATAAGTTTCCTCCCACCCTCTTATTTATTATTATATGTTTTGTGATAAGAACACTTAACATAAGACCTACCCTGTGCAGGGAGATGAGCAGCCAGGATGGCTGTTCTCTTGCCCTCGGTCCATCCCCTGCTCAACTAGTCCCTGCTTCACCTACACCCTACTCACCTGACTGACCTTCCCTCTTAATAACACAGCCTAATCAGTAAATGCCTACTTACTTGCCACCAGCCCCAACTTATGACTGTTCTAAGCTTTAGATCAGAACATCGCCACCTGATAGATTACCAAAGGGGCAGTGAGGGGCATGCTTCTCTGCTGGTTTCCCTGGTAACCGATGAGCCAACTAGACGTCAGTGTCAGTTCTCCTTGTAACTGGGAACCTCCCCTCCCCACCTCCACTCCTGTCAAAGCCTGCTGCCATGTTCTGCCCGCCAGCAGCTGTACACGATGGGGTGTCACTCCAGGACCTTGTTTCAGACCCATAAGCTCCCCCATCCATTAAACCATTGACGTCTCTGTCACTGACTCTAGGCTCTTTCTTCTTGCAGCTGAGAGAGTACAGGGCTTGCAGGCCTGCGGGTTGCAGCCCTACATACCCTTTTAGCAAAATTTTAAGTGCACAATACAGTATTGTTACTTACAGGCTCTATGCTATACAGAAGATCTCTAGGGCTTATTCATTTTTTATAACCGAAGCTTTGTACCCTTTGACCGATACTTCCTTATTTCCCACTTTCCCTAGCCCCTGGCAACCACCATTCTACTCTGCTTCTATAAGTTCGACTATTTTAGATCCCTCATAAAAGTGATATCATGTAGTACTTGTCCTTCTGTGTCTGCTTATTTTATTTAGCGTAATATTCTCCAGGCTCATTCATGTTGTCACATGTGGCAGGATTTCCTCTTTTTTAAAGCTGAATGAGTGCTCTTTATGGTAATAATGCTGTAATAGAACCAAATCTCTTTAGCAAAGACACTAAGACAATATTATAATTAAAGGTAGACCACTATATTTCTTTTTATGCTAAGACGTGTTTTCAGCACATTTCACACTTCTTTCAGGTTTAAAGACTTTTTACAGTGAAGTGATTTTTAAAAAATTTCTAGGTAAGCCATACTTTCCTCTCTGATTTTAACCTTGCCATTTTGATACCAGCCAAATTAACGTAGAACAGCTCATCCCTGATTACTGTCTGTTAAAGCAAATATGAAAATAGCCTTTAAATATTGTTAATTATCTTAATTGTGAGTGGAAATAGAATAAATGTTACTTAATTGGATTTTCAAATAACAAGATTTGGGGCTCAGGCTAGAAGCTCCCTACTAGCTGTGAGGAACTGGGTGAGTCTCCTAAACTTTCTGAGCTTTAGTCATCAAATCTGAAAAACAGGAACACCAAGGCTTCAGTTTATCCTCTGAGGGTTGTGATCAATGAGATAATAGAAGGAAAAGTACTTTGGAAAATGCAAAACAGTAGACATTTTTACAAGAGTGAGTATCAACTAGAATAATTTTGCCTAAATCCAGATTTCTCTTCATGTGAGAAATTAAAAAACGTAATTGAGGGCTTCCCTGGTGGTGCAGTGGTTGAGAGTCCGCCTGCCGATGCAGGGGACACGGGTTCGTGCCCCGGTCCGGGAAGATGCCACATGCTGCGGAGCGGCTAGGCCCATGAGCCATGGCCGCTGAGCCTGCGCGTCGAGAGCCTGTGCTCCGCAACGGGAGAGGCCACAACAGTGAGAGGCCCGCATACTGCCAAAAAAAAAAAAAAAAAAACGTAATTGAGGTCGCAATCAATTGACAAGGGAGCAGAAGCTGAAATAGAAATGTGGAAGGAGTTCTAGACAGATGACTAAGCAATAATACCTAGCAGTACCTCGACACAGTGGAGTTGGTCAGAAGATGTAGGTTTTAGATGATGACCTTGGTTAAGTCACCTCTCTGTAGGGTGGCTAGATAAAATAACAGATGCCCGGGCTTCCCTGGTGGCGCAGTGGCTGAGAGTCTGCCTGCTGATGCGGGGGACGCGGGTTCGTGCCCCGGTCCGGGAGGATCCCACGTGCCGCGGAGCGGCTGGGCCCGTGAGCCATGGCCGCTGGGCCTGTGCGTCCGGGGCCTGTGCTCCGCAGCGGGAGAGGCCACAACAGTGAGAGGCCCACATACCGCAAAAAATAATAGTAATAATAAAAAAATAAAGGATGCTCAATTAAAATTCAGTTTCATATAGAGAAGAATTTTTTAGTGTAAGTATGCGATACTTGGGAAATATTTACATTCAAATGTGTGGTTTTTTAATCAAAATTCAACTTTAACTGGATGTCCTGTATTTCTTTTTCCTAAATTGGTTAACTTTATCTCTCAGGCTCTGAGTTTGTGAGAAAATATGAGAAATCAACTTCCCCACTACCTCACAGAATTGTGAGGATCAAACAATCTATTTCATATATTAATGTTGGGTTGGCCAAAAAGTTCATTCAGGTTTTTCCATATCATCTTACAGAAAAACCCGAGCAAACTGTTTGGCCAACCCAATACAAATGTAGAATTTTGTAATTGTCATTTTTTTAATTCTGTAAACTACCTTTAAAAGATGTTGCCACATTATTGTAAATAAAGTGTTTTGTAGAAATTAGAATTCTCTGACTCACAATAGAGTCTAAAAAAATAGTCTTTGTCAGTGTTAAGATGCTACTTAGAACAGGGCTACGTGATGTGAGCGGGTTAAGCAGGTATATACCCAATAGCCTGGGTATAAATCCCGCTGCCATCAATTGAAGTGGTGGTAAGCTTTGGAAAACAGTCACAGACTTGAGCTGTGAAACGAGGATAAAATGGTTAAATTGTAGAATTGTTAAGAGGAAAAAGGAATGAAATATGTTTCTTATTTGCTAAAATGTGTAGGAGAAAGTCAGTGATGGTTAGCCACCCTCATGATTTCCATTTGTTAGGTTGTTTAAACTGCATGGAGACAACTACTGCTTCCATATAAGGAGGGCTCCAGAGCTGACATAATATAAAGGCACCTCTGCAGAGTGATTCTGAATAGCAGTTTGGTAATTAGTGGGAATTTGTACTCTAACATCTGTCCTTAGACTGAATATCAATATATTGTCTGTTTTCTAATTTGGTTGATATGTATGGAAATAAGCTATAAAAATGACTTGTATGTCTTTTTTCTTTTTTCCCCTCTTTCTCCTCTCCAAATTAGAAGGTAGGTAGGCTGGCTGTGTGATAATAGAAGGAACATTATACTGAGGGAAGAGAAGTTCTTGATTCGTATTAAAGCTGCCATCAGCATAGGTGTGTACTTCCGCTAAGTCATGTTCTATCTGTGAACCTATTTCTTCAGCAGTAATTTGGGATGATTGAAGAATGTGATTTCCAGGGCAGACACTATCTTTATTTACTTACGCATTTAGACCTTTAGCATTTGCTAAGTTCACAGTCTTTGTTCTGTAGGATGATAACTAGAGGGGCTTGCCTTAGCTATACAGCTTGTTTCATGGCAGAGTAAAGCTGGAACCCATGTCTGGTGATATCTTCATTGAATATGTGATGACTGGACAATCAGTTTAATTTATGAGTGCTTTCCTTTAGAAGCCCTTAATTGATTTATATAAATTTACCTTAATGCTGGTAAAACTGCTTTCAAGAGCTATCAACTTTGTGAATTTTTATGCATCATAGAAACGGTACATACAAACTACGCATTTCATCTATTAGTGTCTCTTGAAATTGTACCAATTACTGTAGTAATTGGGATTGTAATCAGGACTTAGTGGCTTGTCAAAATGCCAATGTAGGCAGCTTACTCTTTTTAGATAATTAGTTGCACTTAAAAAAAAAAAGAAAAAAACTTCCTAAATTTCATATTACATTTTAAAAATATCTTATTAATCATTTGTTCTTTCTTCATCCTCCTTCATTTGTTCATTTCAAAAACGTGGGTTTACAGTACAGGAACCTAACATATGTTGAATTAGTTTTAAATATTCCTTAGGGAGACACTTCCTTGTTCTTATATCTGCTAGGATTTTGGGAGAAGAAAATGCAAAAGGACCTGTGTGCAAAGTATATAGAAGGACATATTTTTGCCATGCGGATAGCCAGTTGTTCTTGAGCTGCTTAACTCTTTTTTTTTTTTTTTTTTTTCGGTACGCGGGCCTCTCACTGTTGTGGCCTCTCCCGTTGCGGAGCACAGGCTCCGGACGCGCAGGGCTCAGCGGCCATGGCTCACAGGCCCAGCCGCTCCGCGGCATGTGGGATCTTCCTGGACCGGGCCATGAACCCGTGTCCCCTGCATCGGCAGGCGGACTCTCAACCACTGCGCCACCAGGGAAGCCCCTCTTTTTGAAAATACTTTAAAAATGTTTTAAACAGCAAATAGCAGATGACAAAGTAGTCCAAAGAATCCTTTTTTGGTTATTTAAGAAGGGAGCATTTGATAGATTTCTGGTTGATTTGAAGAAAACAAGATAACAGTGGATCTTCAACATTTTGGGGCATTTATAAAAGAACTGCTTTCATTGATCAATTATCTTAAAAAAATACCTGTATTTTTGTTTTTTACTTTGATATTTGTGAATGGATACAAAGTTTAACTATAAATATGTTTAACTACATTTGTTGATTGCTGTATAAATACACTTTATGTTGAAATGATTACTTTATTGGTTTTTTTATGCTAATAATGATTAAAGTCCAGTGTGTCAGTTAGGACTAGTATTAGCTACCAGTTAAAGAAAAGCCAGAACAATGGTGATTTCAACACTATGGAGGTTTGTTTCTCACTCAAGTCAAAGAATATCAGTTACAGAGACCAGGATTGATAAGGAAGCTTCACATATAAGGGGTTGACAACTCCTATCATTTCTCTGTCATCCTCTCAGTAAATTGTCTGCTGCAGTGTCCACCACTGTTGCTTGTGTTTTTTCTTAAGGGACTAAGAGTGGTATTCCCTCCCTTTTTAAGGCACTTTCTGGAAGTCATACCAAACCTTTCACGTGACATTGGCTAGAGTTTAGTGGTCTCATGGTCACAGTTAGCTTCAAGGCGCCATGTACACAGCTGAAAAGCACAAGCTATACCAAGAAGGAAGGGGAGAAGAGATATTGGGAGACAAAAAATCTCTGGCATGGTTCCTCTACTCTTTCTGTGAGTTTTGGCTTTTTTAGATTCTACCAATAAGTGATGTCGTACAGTATTTGTCTTTCTGTCTGACTTAGCCCTCATAAAAGTGTATCAAATCAACACATTGTACACCTTAAACTTACACAATGTTATATCTGAATTATAGCTCAATAAAAAAAGATAAAATGAGAAAAACATAAAAATGAATACATGAATTTAGTGACAGACATAGGATATAAGTTAAGATGACTAATTTTTTTTTCTTTTTTTTTTGCGGTACGTGGGCCTCTCACTGTTGTGGCCTCTCCTGTTGCGGAGCACAGGCTCCGGACGCGCAGGCTCAACGGCCATGGCTCACGGGCCCAGCCGCTCTGCGGCATGTGGGATCCTCCCGGACCAGGGCACGAACCCGTGTCCCCTGCCTCGGCAAGCGGACCCCCAACCACTGCGCCACCAGGGAAGGCCTAAGATGACTAATTTTTAATTTGGATATGAGAATGCTTACTGAAATAAAATATCAGAAATATTTTTATTTGGGGACTAAAATGATGAGTTTGACTTAGAATAGTAAAATTTGATGTATTGACAGGAGAGTCCACAATAATTCTATTTACACCCAAGCACAAGGTTTATATTCTGAATTCCATGATTTGCTTTTCTATACCATCAATAAGTTGTGTTGTCTGAGGGACACATCTTATATATATACAAATTAATGTATTATTTTGAAATTCTCACATGATGCTGATTTACAGAGGTAGCCTTAGTTTTGTTTCCTTTTACATAACCTCATCTCTTACCTGAGTCTGTCTTATTTTTCTCATGTAAGGGTTGCAGAGTTGCTAACTTTGCAATCAACTATGGATCCAGTCACACTTAAACTGATGAAATGATTTCATAGGTGAGAGCAGTTAAGTAGGATGCTAATATGAAAATGGAAGGTGCTCTTAATTTGATGGGGGATAACACTGTATATAAAATATGTGAATAAGTTTAGTTTAAAAGCTTTAGCTCTTTGTAACTTCTAAAATATCTCATTCTGTTCCTTTTTCTTTGATATATTGCTAAATTTGTGTACCTTATGCTGTCCATTTTTAGATGCATAGAACCATCTTTGATATGTAATTCATTTTATGTTCAGTATATTTTATTAAGAAAAATTAAAAACATTTTTGTCAAAAATTCAGACTTTTTAAGTACTTCTCTCAGATATACCAAATATAAAATTTCTAAGAAATATATCCTTACCCCATTATCTAAGAAGATTTACTGACATAAAAATAGGAAATTTGTTCCTGTAGAATCATTGTTTGTTTTTATAAATGTGTCATTATCATCACCTAACTGGATTTATTTGCTTGCAAAAACAGAAAGCTTTTTCTCTGTTGGAGTTCACATTTTTCTCTATGTAGCACACATCTGCAATTATTTTCCAGTAAATCCTTCTCATCTTTTACTTCATAGAACTTAATGTGTTCAAGTTTATTTTTGAGCCACAGCTAATAACTACATATGGACCATCTAAATGATTAAGTTGTGTACCATTTACTTTATGGAATATTTCACTTAACCACACAACTTGACCTTGTTATCTGTTACTTCTGTTGACAAACAAATATCCCTTGTTAAATGGAAATGTTTTACCTGGTCTATCTGACATCTACAGAATTACCAGAAAATCACTTTGTAATAAGTACTTTAATTTTTAAAACTATGATCATTTATCCTTGGCTTTAATACTGTGTATCTGTATGTGAGTTTCCAATGCTTATTTTTCTATAAATTAGAGAAGTGTTCTGGACATATTACAGTGGAGATACCAAAGGTGCTCTCAAGCCAATATAACAATATCATTGAACTTCAAGTCTCATTGTTCAGAAACAGTATTAAAATCTAAAAAGAATCTGATTATGTCAATATAGTCAAGTGTGAGTTGGAAGGAAGAAAACTGATAAGAACAAGCAAAACTGCTGTTTCTGAAGAAACTGAGGTATCCTAAGGATTCAAATACCAGTAGGAGAGAATTTTGCTCTGGAGGAGCTCACAGGTAGATGAGACAGAAAAAATATAAAGACATTAACACACAATGCAAAGAAACATCTAATAAATTTATTAAAAAGTTATCTGGAGTTAACTTAGATTATCACTTCTCCAGTAAAATTAAACAGTCTGGAACTGTTCACTTAATTCCATTTGACTCACTTGCTGTGGCCTTGAGGCCATCCAAAAACTCTAAACCAGCCTACATTTTGAGTTTTGTCTCTTACTGTACAGTTAAACCTTCACCATGTACCCCAAATTGCCTTTTTTCCCCCTTTTTAAACTCTCAATTTCATTTTATTTTCTACAACCTGCCCCCCCTTTTTCCTATCTCTATATGCTTTGATCCCAGACCCCCATTTCTGGTCATATGCATCTTATCCATCATTCAAAATAGAATACAGACATGTGAAGGCTTTCCTAAAAGCAATCTTTCTTTATTTTGTTCTCTCAGAGAACTTGGTTTTTATCTAGATTACAACAGCTATCAAATTTTTTCTTCCTTCAGAATTTATTTTCATATGCTCTTTTTTAAAAAACATGGCAATATAAGTAAGCGCAGGTAAAGAGGTATATAAATCTATATCTATACCTGTATCTATATGTATATCTAATGTGTGTGTGTGCGTGCCCCGTAGCACCTAAGGCAGAGCCTTGCATATAGTGAAGAATAGGGATTTGCTGAATTAAGCTAGATAAACAAGTCAGGATCATATCAGAGCTGAAAACAAGTTATCACAGTAGAACTTCAGAGAATCAGTTTCTAAATAAAATGAAACAAGGGGAAAAATGCAGATAGGAAACAGAGTTACCATTATCTGTGTCCCTGCCTATACACCTTTCCCATCCTGCCCTCTTCCTTCTGCCAGTATTCTCCAGGGGTTTCTGGGGTAACCTCTTGAAGTCAGTTTTTAGATTCCTAGGAAGTTTTTTGACTGTGTGACACCAGCCTGCATCATGGGGAGGGGGTAGGATGGGAAAATGGTATGAGGTTCCAAGCCCTAGTCAGAAGACTATGCATTTACGTAGTTAAAATCTAAGCACATTTTATAGTGATCTATTATTTTAAAAAATCTACAACCTATGATAAGTAGTTCCAGTCACTCAGTGATGCTGTTTTCAAATATCCACGTATGGAGTACTTATTATTGTGCCACCACTAGTTCTAAATGTTTACGTGTATAAATAATTGAATCTTAACTATAACCCTTGGAGGTGGAAACTGTTACCCCCCTTTTACTGGAAAAGGTTAAGTAATTTATCCAATGAAAATCTAGGTAGACTAGCTCTAAAACTTATCTCTTAAGTGCTACACTAGGTTATTTCCAGTCAGAGAAGAAAATTTTGAAGGGACAAGGGAATAGGCTCTTCTTACTAGCATTTACCCAGCTGGAATGACTGCCTTCAGCCTGTGGATCCCACTGGTGGTTCTACGCTGTAAAGCTTCAGTTGTTCAGGATTTGAAAACCTGATCTGGGAATGGTTATTGTTTGGGGACCAGTTACTGTTCAGAAACATATGTGTACCCTGAAATTCATCATTGATCCATGAAAGATAAGACAGTCATCACAACTGCCTAGATTCTAGCAATACAAATATTATATAGCAATAAGCAGTTTCCTAAGGCCAAAATAATCCTCTCCTAAGAAGACAATATAAGAAAAAATAGTGAAATAGATTTCAAGCATTCCATGAAGCTTTTGCCTCTTGCACTTTCTCCGAGCTTTAAAACTTGACTCGGGTCTATGTCACTGGGTACAGTTCTGACCTGTATCAGGCTATTAATTCAGTTCCATACACAATAGCTAGCACAACAGAGACTATAAATATTTCTCTCAGGTGGAACTCCTACTTAGTAGGTAAATCAGTTGGTTGGGGTAAGTCTGGTCCATGAGGTTTCCAGAGACTGAGGGTTCCATCTATCGGCCATTCCTTAGGTTGTTGCCCTCATCTGTAGGATCAAAACTGGATCAATACTACTATATCCACAGTTGAGGCCAAAAGTAAAGGGGAAAAAACTGGAAGGCAAGCAGCATGACCCCCAAATTGTACATGTGTCATTTCTGCTCACATGCTATTGACTAAAATTTTATCACAAGACCCCACCTTGGCAAAAGAGACTGAGAAGTACAGTTTCTTGTGGGCAGCCAACTAAAACTTTAGGGTTACTTTTACCAGAAGGAAAAACAAAATTGTATTTTGAAGGCCTGTCACAGTCTGTTCCTCTGGGAGTGTAAGTATCTGTGCACACTTTCCCATACATAGAACATACTCACTTCCTTTCCACAGGAGATGTTCCAAAGTCCCAACAAGTTGGTACCTTCAGCTCAAAATTCAGGATCTCCAGGTCACATGCAATTCTCTCCATCATGTGGATATGACTTTTCCTAATTTGGCTACCTAACAACGCAGCAGAATACCCGTTACTTTCTCTGCCCTATTCCCATCACTGACCAGATATCTAATAGGCAATGGTGCTGTCTTCTGGATGACAATAAAAACTTCCATGTGGAAAAACTGAGTGGGAAAAAGAGAGCAATCACTGGTCCATGATATGTATCATAATCCTCCAGGCAAGGAAATATAAAGACCTCCTACTCCTGCATAAAGTTTCTTGGTTAGCCCATCTGACTGTTCCCGGTAGTGTTCTGTGGTTGCAACTCTCTTGTCTGTAACCCTTTCAAGCACATGTGAAGGGGCGTGCTTGGGGTTAAACAGCTTTCATACCTTGCTGTTTCTGGTGCAGGTTTAGAGCTCAAAAACTGCTTTAGGGTTCACAACAGTTGCAGGATTTCTGCAGACTAGGTTTGTGCTTTCTTTGGTAACACAAATATCAGTGACAACACGTGGTTGGCTTCCAATTTTTTTCTTCTAGCAAATTTCTTGTGCAAGCAACCCCAGCCCTAGGATTTAGTCTAGAAGTCATTCTTAAGCTCAACGTGCTATACATTTACTGGGTTCTGTATTTAGCCCTTTCTTATCTCTCTCATCTTAAAGGTGGCTTACTTGACAGCATTGCTGAGAACAGAACATTTGATGTTATCATAGTAGTGGACATTATTCATCTTTACGTTGTCTATCTGTACCTGTGGCAGAGGCTGCTGGCTGTCTATGAAAGTTCTGTCCTCCCGTTCCAGCCTAATGTTTTGCTTTTGGGCATGACTGCCTAGCCAGGACCACTCTTGCATCTGTGTAGGACCATGTGACTAGTTCTTACCAGCAGAATATGAGTGAAAGTGAAATATGTGTCACTTCAAATCTGAGGTTGTTAGGACTTGGTTGTTCCTTCTCCTTGGAACTTCCTGCCTCCCTCTGTCAGCTGCATGTCACTGTCCTAGGTGACCTTGGAAACCAAGCATTGAAGAATGCAAAAGCTGCACCAGCTACAGGTCTCTGAATACCTGTTTGGAGCAGAATCTATGCCTTGTGACTAGTAGTATCTAACTTAATCTGCTCGATGAGACAAATAATCTTTACTGTGCAGAAACAGAAGATTTGAGATTGCTCAAGTCACTTTGTGTTACCATAGCTAATACAGAATTCTCTTTCTATGTTTAGGGTTTCCCAGGTTAAAAGTTTTATTGGGGAGCAGAGCCTATCTGCTGCCTCAAAATCTGAAGAGGACAGCTATTTGCTTTCCAAGAGGCACTGACACCTTGATAACGTGTACATAACCCTCACTCTGTTATGTACCTGACCCTTGATGGGGGAGCCATGATGCAAATAAATTAGGGACTGTGTAGAATCCATACTGAGACGGTAGTAGTTGCTCAGCAACACTCAGATTCCAGGAAACTTTGTGAGCTGTGCAGTACACATTTATTGAATTAATTTTTCCTTAGAAGAACAGTCCAAATTCATTATCTTGGCTAGCAGTTCAGAACCATGACTAATACTTCATAGGAGATGATTGAGACAAGCCTAAAAAAAAATGATTCACATAACATAAATTAGATCCAGGCAGGAGAAACAGGGTTGGTTTTTATAGGCATTTTTGAGTATGTGAAATTTACTTTTTTTGTCTTTCCATGAGACTAAAAATTGAAGTCTTTTAGAATTAGAAAATGCATTTTAAGTTAATTGGAAATGCAATTAGATGTCATTTGAAATAGTGTTTCTACCAAGGGAATCAGCCCTCAATTCATCATTTTGTACTTTATTGTCTCCTAGCAGAAATTTAAAAAATTGATACTCTATTCTTTTTAGACCATATTAACTAGAAAATGCCTCTACAATCTGCATACTTTCTCAAGAATATTTCAGTATCCTAAGTTAACGTACAGGTAAACACCTTTTTTAACTCAGTGGTTTGATACTGACATAGCACACCCTAAATGTCATGTGAAGTAGAAATGTCATCAGATAGATTTAGTCAGATACACCCACAGTTCATTTTTTGTCAGGAAAAAAAAGCATAAATGATCATTATCACCATTAATGATGGCATTCAGAAATGAGATGCCCACATTGTAGGCTGTCATTTCCACTCCTTTCTCCTGTCATTCCAAAATCTTACTGGAAAGCAAAAGGGACATTTAAAATGAGTGACATTTCACTTTTTACAGGGACTTGTAGAAGCTCCGATTTCCTTCCATGGAGCCTTTATTGTACCTCATTATGAAACTGATTATTTCAGGGAATTGCAGTGTATGGTTATTATCTGTTTTTACTTTTTGACCTTCCATATTTCTGAGCCTATATATATAATGTACCATGTAAGTACCACAGTGGGATTTTACAACAAACTAATTAGTAATATCACAGAAGAAACTACATTATTTAATTTTAAAATAATATAAATAATTTAATGTAACCGAGGGATATTTCCTAATAGTAAATGTCTCAGCAGACTTCTAAGGGAACATTATTAATATTTTTAAATAGAAACCATCTAAAATTATAAAACATGTTAAAATGTAATGGTCTGGCTCCTACTGTAAATTATAGCCCTTTTTTCTGTCTTTAAAGAAATAAATTTTATAGAACATAGTAATATATATCACAGTTCATTTCAATTAGCAGTTATACTGAAAACAGATCCTAGGTGAATGTGCTCTGCAAAAAATTCAGAAATCTAATTTAAGCGTGACTTTCAAATTCCAATTTTTTGACCACTTTCAACTCATGATGGCAACTATTATATTGGCGGTGGTGATTAATCTCACTTCTCAACTCATCAAAACTCAACTGAGTCCAGTCAGGAGAGAGATAACACAATGTCTTGAACAGGAAAAGTTAATTTTTTTTTAAGGATAATTTTATTTTTTTTTAATTAAATTATTTATTTTTGGCTGTGTTGGGTCTTCGTTTCTGTGCGCAGGCTTTCTCTCATTGCGGCAAGCGGGAGCTACTCTTCGTTGTGATGCGCAGGCTTCTCACTGCGGTGGCTTCTCTTGTTGCGGAGCACGGGCTCTAGGCGTGTGGGCTTCACTAGTTATGGCTCACGGGCTCAGTAGTTGTGGCTCACGGGCTTAGTTGCTCCATGGCATGTGGAATCTTACCGGACCAGGGATCGAACCCATGTCCCCTGCATTGGCAGGTGGATTCTTAACCACTACGCCACCAGGGAAGTCCTAAAAGTTAATTTTTTAATAAAGAATTATTAACTACAGCAGGGATTAAGGAGGGATTGGCTAGAAGTATAGAGAACTCTAAATAATATTGGACTAGCAGGTGAAATATTATATAATTTAATATAATAACTACCACCCATAGGGCAGAAATAGCCCACGGAAGAGACTTTGGCCCCCCAGTGCCCCTGGATTGAGATGCAGATCTTCTTACAGAGGACATGGTCGTGATCCGCCAAATGTCAGAGAAGGTACTACAGTGTCACACTGGTAGGACTTGCTGGAAGTTCACCCTCTAAAAGGTTCCTGGTGTCTCATCAGAGGCTCTCCACTACAAAAATACCCAGGGGTACTGCTGGAGAACCAGAGAGCTCTCCAGAAGCCTTGGTCTGGAGAAGCTACCCACGAGCTCTGGAGAATACTCAAGCACTGCAGGAGCCAAACACCAGGAAAGCTACATTTGCTGCCAGAGCGTTTGAGCAAACAAACCAGACCAGGAATCAAAAACCACTTTCTCATTCAGCATATTTCTTTCTTCATCTGCGGACAAAGCTTAAGATTGTGCTTGTGGGTAAAAGAAAAATATTTGAAGGACCCAGAGATATTTTCATAGAACAAGATAAATGGGTGAATTCGGAGCTGAGGCAATAAATGTACAATCAGCATAACAGTATACTAAAAGAAGAATAAAAGTTATTTAAATATGTAGTTATTACAAAGACCCTATCTTGAGGAGCTAGATAATAGCTGAAAGTGAACTGATATGTCTGCCTGCATGCTTGTAGCTTAATTCTAGTGCTACCACAAAAAAAAAAAAGTCATTTTATCTCACTGGCTCTAAGTTTCTGCAAATGCAAATGGAAAGAATTAAAGTAAATTTACCATTTCAGTTGCATTGACTGTATCAGTAAATGGTTGTTGGGGGAGTGCTATATTTAAACTTAACTGTTTCTTATAAATGTGATTAGTCATTTAAAATGAATAAATTGTTTTATAATATAGCTGCTAGTAAGAAAGAAAATTCACAGTCAAGGAGAGGCTCAGTAGTATATGTTTTTGACATATCCTAAATGGCCGAATTATCTTAGTTGGCTAATAAACGTGATTCTCAGAAAAGTTCTATGTAATTTTCATCATTTCTCAATAAATAAAATGGCAAAATAGATTGAAGGGCATAAGTCATATGAATTATTATTAGGAATTTTCCAAAGAGTCATATGTTTAAAAGTGTTCAAGGAGAGGAGGACTTCAGCATAAAATTATCATCCAATTCATCAGCATTTATTGTTCTCCATTGGGTCTAAGGGGTGCGTGTGTGTGTGTGCGTGTGTGTGTGCGTGTGTGTGTGTGTGTATGTGTGTGTGTGTGTGTGTGTAAAGCTTTGTAAAGTATTTTACAAAAGTATTTTAGATTTAATTAGAATAGTGTAAATTGCATTTAAAAAGCAATACAGTTAGATGTACTATTTTTCTGTTTACTGCAAAATGATAAAGGCTCTGAAACGAACAGAAGATTCTTTTGTTTTTAAGTTTATTATTAATTTTTAAAATTTATTTTGGTTGTGCCAGGTCTTAGTTGCGGCAAGCAGGCTCCTTAGTTGTGGCTCATGGGCTACTGTAGTTGTGGCACATGTGCTCCTTATTGCAGCTGCTGGGCTCCTTAGTCGCGGCTTGTGGGCTGTGCTCCTTAGTTGTGGCATGTCTGCCCCTTAGTTGTGGCCGGCGGGCTTCTTAGTTGCGGCACGTGTGCTTCTTAGTTGTGGCTAGTGGGCTCCTTAGTTGTGGCATGCAAACTCTTAATTGGGGCATGCAAGTGGGATCTAGTTCCCTGACCAGGGATCGAACCCACATCCCCTGCATTGGAAGGCAGATTCTTAACCACTGTGCCACCAGGGAAGTCTCCTAACAGAAGGTTCTTGAATCTGTACTTGAATTACTTCAGATCATTCAAATAAATATCAGGAAAAGTTTTTGTGCAGTTATGTTAATTATAATGTAACTTTTAAATGATAATTTCAAATGGGCTGGCCATTATCAAATATGGGAATAATAAGGTTAAAAAATTATGCTATTATGTGATAACAATCCAAGAAAAACAATCTTTTTGTAGACCAAGATAATGTAGCATTGAATGAAAATATAAGGATCAAATAATTGTAAGTACAGTTTTCATTAGTGGCAAATAAATTTTCTTTTAAGGTAAATTTTTCTGTTAGTAGAGAAGAAAGAAAATGTATAACCTCTGGACACCTGGTAAAACATATTCATTGTCACCCAGAAAATCCCAATTGTGAACAAGTTATTTCTGAAATAATATGAAAAAGAAATTGACTTATACGACTTTCTTTTGTATTGCTGTGTTGTTTTAAATTTTAAAAAAGAAAAAGGTTAAGGGCATAAAAATGGTATCTCCCATTTTAACATTACTGTGGATAAGCAGAATGTGTCCTTGGTGCTTTGTGACTTTTAAAATTATTACTTTCCTAGATAAAATCTAATATTGGGTCAGCCAAAAGGTCTGTTCAGTTTTTTTCTGTAAGATGGCTCTAGTAGCACTTAGTTGTCTTTAACTTCATTTGAAACAATTTTGTTAGACAATATGTGACAGCTGTCATATCGGCGTGCATTTAAAAAAGACTTATCAAAATTGGTGAACTTTTGTGTAGCCATTTTAATACTGATGATGGAAGAAAAAAAAGCAACATTTTTGGCATATTCTTCATTATTTCAAGAAAGGTAAAAATGCAACAGAAATGCAGAAAAAATTGTGCAGTGTATGGAGAAGGTGCTGTGACTGATCGAACGTGTCGAAAGTGGTTTGCGAAGTTTTGTGCTGGAGATTTCTTGCTGGAGGATGCTCCAAGGTCAGGTAGACCAGTTGTTGATAGCGATAAAATCGAGACATTAATTGAGAACAATCAACATTATAACACGTGGGAGATAGCCGACATACTCAAAATATCCAAATAAGCATTGAAAATCATTTGCACCAGCTTGGTTATGTTCATCGCTTTGATGTCTGGGTTCCTCGTAAGTTAAGCAAAGAAACCTTCTTGACCATATTTCCGCATGCGATTCTCTGCTTAAACGTAATGAAAACAAATTGTGACGGGCAATGAAAAGTGGATACTGTACAATAATGTGGAATGGGAACAGATCATGGGATAAATGAAAGGAACCACCACCAACCACACCAAAGGCCAGTCTTCATCGAAAGAAGGTGATGTTGTGTATATGGTAGGACTGGAAAGGAGTCCTCTATTATGAGCTCCTTCCAGAAAACCAAACGATTAATTCCAACAAGTACCGCTCCCAATTAGACCAACTGAAAGCAGCACTCGACAAAAAGCGTCCAAAATCAGTCAACAGAAAACACATAATCTTCCATCAGGATAATGCAAGACCACATGTTTCTCTGATGACCAGGCAAAAACTGTTACAGCTTGGCTGGGAAGTTCTGATTCATCCGCCGTATTCACCAGACATCATACCTTCGGATTTCCATTTATTTCGGTCTTTAAAAAATTCTCTTAATGGAAAAAATTTCGATTCCCTGGAAGACTGTAAAAGGCACCTGGAACAGTTCTTTGCTCAAAAAGATAAAAAATTTTGGGGAAATGAAATTATGAAGTTGCCTGAAAAATAGCAGAAAGTAGTAGAACAAAAAGGTGAATACGTTTTTCAACAAAGTTCTTGGTGAAAATGAAAAATCTGTCTTTTATTTTTACCTAAAAACCGAAGGCACTTTTTGGCCAACCCAATAGTTTGATTTAACTTCTCTATTTGAAGTTTAAATTCTCTCTCTCGCTCTCTCACTCTCTTGCTGTCTCTCAATCACTTTCTCTCTCTCTCTCTTTTTTTAAGCTTCTCCATGGGTTGATAACAGTAGAACTCCAAACAAGATTGACCTTTATGATGTACGCAGGAGACCATGGTAAGAATTTAGGGGTAGCCATGAAAAGATGAAAAAGACAAAATAAGGTTTCTTTTTTTTGTTTGTTAAAAAGTTGCAAGGGATCTTTCCATTATTAGGATGAATATTGTCTGATTATTTCAAAACCTCTTTTTTCCCTTTTATACATTTGAATTTTTTATACATTTATACTTTAAAACAGTTAAAGCTAAATGAAGATGATGAGTTCAATGGGCAGTGATAATGAAGTTGTTGAAATGAATCATCAAATGCATTTCAAATGGACTACTTTAAGTTTTATAGTCAATGTCATTTCTAAATCTCTTTTAGCTGGTGGGGATTTCTATTGAAAGTCTCCCAGTTTGCTTGGAGTAGGGCTCTAATAATCAACATCTAGATAGAGTAGAATATAGTTTGCCTCTGGTGGTGAACTAATGAGAACTAGCCCCAAGGTAAGAGCTGCCCCTAGTTATAGTCATATAGCTTATGTTTCATTTTTCAAAAAAAAAAGTTTACTTGTTCCTTACTACTAAATAAACTCATTTTCCTAACATATGAATCAAAAAATACCAAATACATCATAATTACACTCACTGGGAAACAATTATTAAACTCGTGCATTTTAATTCATTTTTTGAATGTGTTTAATCGTGTGGTTCTATATTTTTTAATGAGTTCACATGTTATATAATATAGTGCTTTGTAACCTACTCTTTCATATCAATATCTTTTCATAAGAGACACAGTACCATCATTTTAAAAGAATGACCAGATGGTAACTTATTTTAAAAATCCCCTATTATTGGACATTTAGGTTATTTCTGACTTTTTACTAGGGTTCAGACAAATTGTAAGAGACATAATAGTTGATTCAAAGAAACGTATTTAAGGCTTTTAAAATGCCCTATTAAACGTCCCAGTAGCAATTTACATAAACACCAACCATGTATAATAGTACCAGGTATTATTAATCCACATATTATTCTTGATAATATTTCTCTCTCAAAGTTAGTGGCTTTGGAGCCATGGGTTGTTGAGTGGAGGCAAAGCCTATGACATCACATGATTTGGGTTCAGGAACCAGTTGTTTCGGCGGAAACTTAGAAACTAGGTCCCAACTAGAAGAGGCAGACGATATCCTGTCCTCCGTCTTCCTTATGGAGAGGCATGTCAGGACCATTTGTCAAGATGCTAGACATGAACTAGATTTGCCTTCCACTGGAATATCCACTGGAATATCCCAGCAACCCTGCCATTTTACCTTCTAATAGAAAAACAAACTTGAGTGCAAGCTGTAAACTCTGTTTCATGAACATATAGTGCTGAATAGTTACTAATTGTGCTGAATGTTGCCTGAAAACTTATTGGCAGGTTATCTGGCAGGCTTCTGAGAAGTTAGATTTAGAATCTTGGACAATAAGTAGAACACTGAGTTCAGATGCAGCTCTTTTTGTTGGGGAAGGCAGGTCCCCACTTCCCATCAGCCTGTGGCCAGGCAACATGAGTTTTCGGGATCATTCACCTGTAGTTAAGTTTATCTCTACAGTGGCTGAACTATTCTCCTTGAGTCTCTTCACGTGCAGAGATTCTGAATCTGTAGGGCTGGGGTTGAGTGTGGAAATCAGCATTTTGAACTGGCTGTCCAGGTGATTTTTAAGATACTATAAAGTCTGAGAACCACTACTTGAAACTCTTGGAAGTAACATTATATATTGTTTTTAATTACTTTATTGTCCCTTTGTCAGTCTTTATTGTCCCTTTGTCAGATTAGACCACTCATCTATTTTTGCCGGGTTTTTTTGTGTGTGTTTAAATATATGATACAATCTTATTATTTGTTTTTATTATTATTATTCTTTATTTATGTATTTATTTAGTTAGTTAGTTTTGGCTGCATTGGGTCTTTGTTGCTGCTCACAGGCTTTCTCTAGTTGTGGTGAGTGGGGGCTACTGTTCGTTGCGGTGCGCGGGCCTCTCATTGTGGTGGCTTCTCTTATTGCAGAGCACAGGCTCTAGGTGTGAGGGCTTCAGTAGTTGTGGCAAGTGGGCTCAGCAGTTGTGGCTCGTGGGCTCTAGAGCGCAGGCTCAGTAGTTGTGGTGCACAGGCTTAGTTGCTCCGTGGCATGTGGGATCTTCCCGGACCAGGGTTCAAACCCATGTCCCCTGCATCGGCAGGCAGATTCTTAACCACTGCGCCAGCAGGGAAGCCCTATTATTATTCTTTAGAGTGAGTTTTAGAACCTGTGGTCAGCAAAATGGAATTTAGGATAACGTTTTTTTTTTTTTTTTAGGGAAATGTTCTTCCAGATGTTAATTTCTTTTGCTCCTAGTATCAAAGCACATCTCTTATTCCTTTGTTATAAATATCTGTAAAACATACCTTATGTATTATGCCTCTGACATTTCTTTTATGTTAAATGTAGCTTTTCTAAAGTTGATGTTACAGAATTGTGAATAAAAGAGCATCGTCTACCTAGATAGAATGGAAGTAGGGCCTTGCTTGGAAAATATCTCAGAGATTAGTAAGTAGCAGTTCAACAAATATCAATGCTTGATATTTTACAAGAGAAAAACTTATTCGTATGATATTTGTTACAGGTACATCCAAGGAGCCGCATCTCCTAAAGACATGCTTATTCTGGTTGACGTGTGAGTAGTTAAATATTACGTAATTTTCATATACTGAGAATAGTGGGAGGAGTTTTAGATAACAGTAGTAGGTTGGGACTAGAAAATAGGTTGAAAAAAAGACAAGGAATAATTATGATGGCTTTTATATCCAGACAAAGAAATCAAATTAAGGCAGTAACAAAACAAACAAAAAATCTCTTATTGAAAATGAGAGGAATCTATGTCAAAATTGAAAATTATGGCTTGGTTCTAAATCTGAACTTTTTGAAAAATTATTGATTTGCTTCCAGTTTTTTGCTTTATATTTTAAACAATATTAAAGTACATGGTTGCTAAATCCAAGCTGTTTCTGCTTCCATAAAAAGTAGAATAATTAGTTGGCACTTAGTTATTAATGATTCAGATATCTTTTAGGGATTGGCCACAAAATATCAATAGATAAATATTACATATATTGAATGTCAATACTAGGCCTTTCTCAAGGGCAATGCTGAAATACAAGGAAGAATTTCATGAGTTTTTATATTGGTCATTTTATTTTTTTGTCACATTGCTTCAAGTTAGGGTGTGTGTGTGTGTGCGCATGCGCGTTTGTGTGTACTCTTCCAATAAGATAGAAGGTGAAACGGTAGAACATAGTGAAGAATATATCCTGCTTTGGAGATTTAGTTTTTAAGAGCAATACCAAGGAACTAAAAACGTGAGGTATAAAATGCTTATATTATTTTCCCTGAGAGAACAGAAGTATACCCTCATCTGTTCTTTGCCACTGGAAGAAACAGAATCCAATGTTTTATAGGCAACTAAATTCATTTCACAGGATAGTGTCAGCGTTTGAAAATTTCTCCATTATAATGTGAATTGAATAAGTTTAAAATCTTATAACCTTGCCTGAGAAAGAGAAGATAACTGAATTTGACAAATGTAACAAATATTAAATCTCATTTCATTTGTTACAATGCATTTAAACTTCATCTTGTTTTAATTAAGTTATTATAGTTTGTACATATGCTAATCCTTGATATTCTTCTGAAATATAAATCTGAATGGTAATGCAATATGTTATAATCCTATTGGATATATGCTAATTTCCTGAAATAATTTCTTTTATTAAAATCTTTGGAACCCATGTCGGATACCAAGTGGGATAAAAATGAAGATGAAGCTGTAATGCCATTTTTAAAAATTATTTCAATGGAAATGTGTTGAGGGTATCCTATATACAATGTGATGATACAAAGATGATTAAGACATGGTCCCTGATCTCAAAGATGATTCAGATGTATTAGTGAAATTAAACCATATTCACATCAGTAAATTAAAACAATTGTAGGAAGTGAGAGATATAAAGTATGACACAGCACTGAAGGAATACATAGATGAGAGAGCACATTTCATTTTAAAGTGTCAGGAAAGACTTCATTAAGGAGATAAAATTGGAATTGAATCCTTATAGCTAAGATTTAACAAGGCAGGCATGGGAAGGGAGAGGAAAGAGTGGAATTTCAGGTGGAAGGATGACAGAAGCAAAGTGGCATAGATGAGACATCTGATAACAGCTAGAAAAGTAAAACTGGGAAGAAATTGGGAACTAGAGACATAAAAGTGGAAGTTAATTGCCTAGAGATGAGCCCTGCAAATAGATGTGGTCCTACAGGATCATAAAATATGGAGAGACAAGAAAAATGAAGACTAAACCCCAAAGAATATCTACTTTAGGGTATAAAACAAAGCATTGCATTTACAAATCTGTTATCAAATTATTATGCTGCTTCATAATTATTGGTTTAATCAAGTCAAACAATGAGCTCCCTAGGGCAATGACTGTATCTATTAACCTCTGTAGCTCTCACTACTAACTTGGCTAACAGAGCTGGTATTCAGTGTATATTTCCTCAATAAGTGAATATGCCATGAGTATCCACAGTTTCTTAAAATTGTCACTTGATGTGTAATTTTCATCATTGTAGTTAGAAAAATATACATTCTGATGCTTGTTGGAAAGAAAGACAAGATTTTTTGTAATTTATTTCTACTTGCTATCAAAAATAGGACTTTTTCTACTACTGGTTTTTTGAAGACAAAATTATTTGAATATTATTATCTAGAGTCAGTGCATAAGTTGCGTTTCCTTAGGGTGTATGATGTTAATTAATTACATGGTCATTAACATGTGTGGACTCATTTTTTTATAGGAGTGGGAGTGTTAGTGGATTGACACTTAAACTGATCCGAACATCTGTCTCTGAAATGTTGGAAACCCTCTCAGATGATGATTTTGTGAACGTAGCTTCAGTAAGTATATGATGACTGCATTTTTGCTGAGTAAAATCTATAATTTTTATCTCCCTCTGGTTTTAAATACTTTATAGTGTTTTGTCATAGATAGGCTGAGATATTTCTGGTCCTATTACAAGACTGTCTTACGGAGCTATCCTCTCTTGTTACTCATTCTCCCATACTTCCACACAAAGGTCCTTTCTGAATGTTTGAGGATTTACCCATGAATGGAGTGATTGAAGCAATGAACATGAAGGAAAAACATTATATATATTCTCTTTGACTCAGAGGTGCTTAAACAGTTGACGTGAACCCCCGTACTCATTGATATCATTGTAACTCCCAATAAATAGTGACTCGGCAGTGTAAGCGTATGGCAATTTTCTGTTCATTGTAATGCTCCTTTTTCATACTGGACACATATCCATAATGTATTATGTTTTTAAAGGTTTTTTTTATTATTAACATGAGAACCAATAGATACTTGAATGTGCTTTCTGAAAATTCTTGTTTCCAGGAACCATTTTAGACTTTCCTCCTCATAGCTAGAGAGCATTGAACTCTGAAGCAAATAAAACAGGACAAAATGAATGTTACTGGATCTCACTTTAATTCATAGAATTTTGGCAGAAAATTTCATGGCCATGTACTGGTTGATATAATTTCACATTTGAAGTGGTTATATTCATAGAGATGCACGTGAGGGAAGAGGTATTGGTGGTAAGGTCATTTTGTACTGAACATAGGAGAATGGACCTACCTCTAAAACCACATGGGAGGAAGTTAAAGCAGCTGGCCTACAGTCAATTTACTCCCTTCACTGGAAGGGTACCCCCTGGAAAAAAGTAGACAGAGGAACTGAATATAGTCTCTTGTCAACCAGAGCCTCAAGTAACTAGATAAATCATATTTACTAAGAGGAAGAGGAATCACTCCAAAAATGCTTTTAGCAGGATATTCCCTAGCTAAGGGTAACTGTCATAAATAGAACCCAAGATCAATGAAGCAGGATTCCTTTAAAACTACCTAGTAGGTAATATAACTCTCTGGGTAATAAACTGGAGCTATTTCATAGTTTAAATACTCACCCTGCAAAGCTCTTTTTGAGACCGCTTTCATCTGGGCCCAGAGGAATGTCTCCAATACAGTAACGTAGGACCTGGTCTATTAGTTTTCTGAGGCTGCTATAACAGAATAACACAGACTGGGTAGCTTAAACTACAGAAATTTTTCTGTCACAGTTCTGGAGGCTGGAAGTCCAAGATCAAGGTGCCGGCAGGGTCAGTTTCTACTGAGGCCTCTTTCCTTGGCTTGCAGATGGCTGCCCTCCTGCTACCACTTCATATGGTCATCCCTCTGTGCAAACTAGTGTCTCTTCCTCTTCTTATAAGGACGCAAGTCATAGTGGATTATACCCTCACCCTAATGGCCTCATTTTTAACTTAATCACCTCTTTCAAGAACTTATCTATGACTACTGTTACATTTGGAGGTACCAGGGGTTGGGACTTCACCATAGGAATTTGAGGGGGACACAGTTCAGCTCATAACATCTGGGGAACTGCCCTCCATACCCAGATCTTTCTATGCTTTATCTGAACGTTTAGCAGTCCTTTAGCTTGTCTGCATCCTTGATCCTATTAGTAAAATTTGATACTGCTTAAGAGCTCTGATTAATGTCAGTCTGATTTTATAATCTGACCCTGGGTGTTAGCTCACGACTTATTCAACAAAATGAGAACAAGTAAAATGTAATGCTTGGTCTCCCAAATAAAATGATCAAAAAGATAACCATTTAGTTTAATTTGTACATAAAAATATTGTTTATTACAAAGGCATTGGAAAGGTTGCTAACAAAATATTATCTTTGGCAAAGCAAAAGAGAAAGTTGAAAAACATTAAATTCAGTACAGATTTGGCATATCTAATGAAATTTAGATAAAACCAGCAGACATTAAATATGGTTAATGTCTTAATCTCGCTTCCTCCTGATTCTTACTCATGGATTCAAGTGTAAATGGTTTTTTTGGGACAGGATCCCAGGAAACACAACCAATGAAAGGAAATTAGGCAAGGGAAGGAAGGAAGAATGCCAATTAAAAGAATTTAATTTAAAGGGATTTTAATCCTACTGAGGTATCCTAGAAGCTGTATAGAATATGAACTTCAAAGTTATTCTGCCTCAAGGCCAAGTGAGCTGTGGTTTTAAGTACCAGCCTTCCATATGTGTGGGCAGAATAGACTCTGACCATAAGAGAGAGAAATGTAACAAAAAATTGCAGGTGATGGTAGTTAGAAACCTGTCCAGTATGTCCACTGTATCCAGTTAATGATCCTTAAAGATGGCGTCTAACATTTAAAGCCAGTGTTTCCTTATTGATTTTCTGTCTGGATGATCTATCCATTAATAAAAGTGGGGCATTAAAGTCCCCTACTATTATTGCACTACCGTCAGTGTCTCCTTTTATGTCTGTTAATATTTGCTTTATGTGTTTAGGTGCTTTATACTGCATGCATAGATATTTGCAAGTATTATATTCTCTTGTTGGATTGATCCCTTTACCATTTAAAAATTCCTGAAAATGTAACGTTGCTTTTTATGAGTGGATACAGTCTGATGCCAGCACATCAGTGGACTTAGCACCATGATTCAAAGAACATACTGCCCCTTGAAGGACAACATTCCTACTCAAAGACTGTCATCTGCAAGCTGGAGCTTTAGTTGCACACTTAAGAGACTATTCCAGTGTTTTATCAGGCTGGCTGTTTCTAAGTGATGCAGTATATGGTAGACCCAGTGGATCCTGTGGTCATTTGTTTGTTGTTGGACCTCCTTCACCATAAAATAGATTGCTTGATTTGAGGAGATATTATGTAGGATTCCATGATGGTATCCCATGATGATAAATCAGACAGTGTGTGAATCCAGAGGATTAATGATCCTGCATGAGGCATTGCAAACAGGAAAGGGGAACTCTTACCTGAAACATGTATCAATAGCAAGAAAAGCAAAATTGATGCCACCCCATTCCAGAGGGATAAAATCGAATACAATCTGTTTGAAATCAAGTTGTTGAATGTCTTTTTGAAGAGTGATACTGTATTAAAGACTCAGCATCGGACAGTTTCCAATGGGTTAGCCATTCACTAATCGCGATAGCTATATCCCACTTGATGAGAAAGAGCCCATGTTTTTAGGCCCACATATATCCCCTCTTTCTCTGCTACCTGGCTGCTGCATTTATGGACAGTTGCTGCATACAATGGACAAATCCTCCTCTCCACTCAGTTGTTCAGTACCTCCTCTGTATGAATGTTCTCTAGTGGGGATTGATGTGAGACAGAGATCTGCACATTTCATGCCTACTCCCATAGGTCCATCCTCACGCTTCCTCTCCAGAACTCTTTGTCTGGGGAAGGTCTTCCATTCTTGCTTCTTCAAGGGCATTGGCCAACCAGCTAAGCCATTTGCCCCTATGTAGGAGTGGTGTTGTCTTATCTCAGGCTAGTTGCTCCCTCACACCAGGTTGATAACCAGGTGTTTTTTGCCTCAAGATCCACCAACATCCATCCCCTGGCATGTTCTCCCAGTATCTGCTGTTCATATTAGACAGATCTTGCATCTCTTTTGTTGAATATTCTCTTTTTCTGTTTTCCTGGAACAGAGACTATTTTTCCAGGTAGGCCATGTTGAGACCTGGTCTCTTTGTTGCCTAGAGCCATGAGGGGAGATGAGATCAGATCTTAAGGGAGAGCATCATCTTTTATGGTCTCTAGGAATGGGAGAAGCTACTACGAGGAAGAGATTACTTCTCCGTACCCAGAGGGTATAGGGGAATCTGGAAGTTCATTGTTCTCAATAGCATCTACCCATGTCCCCATTCTACTCTTAAGATCCCATTCTTTGCCTATCAGTACGGTGACTTTTGCATAGAAACCTGCCATGCGTGTGGATGCGGCCTCGTTATGTGCCTTTCAAAAGCGAATTCTGTGTCTGTTTCTAGCACACGTAGTCCTTCTCACATCAAAAAATTAGAATCTCTTTCTTGACTCCTGTATATCTTCTGGCTTTCACACTTTGCCCTTAGTTGGTAGTTGGCTGATCTGAGGTTGTCACTTTTTTCATTGAATTTAACAACCAACCAACTCCAAGCCCCTATAATTACTGTTGTCACCATATTTCTCAAATGCTAGATGCCTCCCCTTTATTCTGTATTGTGTTCCAGTCACTACAGGTAAAAATCTTAGCAGTTTTGATGCTGTAGCCTCTGAGGGGTTTTCTTTACTCCAGTTATCACTGATATATAGCCAATTACCAAAGGAATCTTTATTGCCACATGTCTGGTGAATGATTTAATTCTGGAATCCCATCCTGACCATGTTTCCTAAGACCTCTGCTAGTATCAACTTATATTGTCTTTCCTCTGAAATGTTTCATGAGATAAGGATTCAAGTACAAATGGCTTATTTGGAAAGTAATTCTAAGAAAGATTGAGAGAAATGTGAGAAGTAAAGCCAAAAAAAGAAGAGAACTGATACACAGTGGGTTATCAAACAAGTTACCACTGTGAGTGAGTAGAGCTTAATCCTCTGGGCAATTCTGTGAACCAAGGTAGATTGCATGAATTGAAATTATTCTTTCCAAGGGGACAGTGTGCTGTGGTATTTGAAGTTAATGACTGCTCCCAAGGGACGTTAATTCCCCAGTGTTCCCAGGCCACTATGTGCACAAGCAAAAGGCTCCCAGAAATCTTGGACAGTTAAATTTGGGCTGATATGTGAGGAAATATGGATGGGGCACCAGTAGCATCTGCCTCAGTTAGAAACTTAACAGTGCTATTAAAAAATATGCTTCAAAAGATTTTCTGACTGAACAGTAGAAATGGCTTTGAATGAATTTTATGCTTTCAACTTTTAGGCAGCAATCAATGATTCTTTCCTAATTAAAATAAAAACCTTAGATGGGATTGCCTTTGAGATTCGTTTTTTTTTTCACACACACACACACACACACACACACACACACACACACACACTGTATTTTATTTTTACAAGACATAAATCAACTGACACCAAGCATTGTAAATGGATGACCACAACAAAAGCAACAATGATTGCAATTACCAAACACAAAACACACTCACAGTATGTCATAATATTGACATTCAGTCCAGGAATCCTCCACTGTAACAGCTCCTTTACTTTGCAGTGAAAATTGATTTGTATATTTTTTGCCTCTGAGTCCTTGTGGGATTTTCTTTTTTATTCAAACAGAAAGTCACAAAAATTATAATCATCCTCATCAGTTCACTCAGTCCCATGTAATTAATTTTTTTTCATCTTGATCTTTTGTTAGCACTTTTATGAATTCATCAGTTTTCCATTAGAGTTCTGAAAATGCTTCATTCAGTTCAGCAGTGTAGTCAGTTACCAGACACCTGTACTTGTCAGAGTCTTTTCTGTGAATCCGTGAAGATGAAAGCCTTTTATAGGAACATTTTTGCAAAAGCATCAGACACCCAGAACTCTGGAAATGACAAAAGACTTAAAAATGACCACAGTTAAAGATTTGATGAAAGTTCATAATAATGGGAATTGACAAGGAAATTTAGTTATTTCTGAGATATACATTTTAAAGTAATAACTAGAATTATGACTTATAACATTATACCAGAACACGTAAGATTATACCAGAACACGTAAGATAACATTATACCAGAACACGTAATGTCTGAAACATTTATATTAACATATTTCCATACAAATAACCCAAAGAAAGTTTAGTATTAGTTCTTTTTGTTTGTTTTTTCATACTGCAGGTTCTTATTAGTCATCAATTTTATACACATCAGTCATATACATGTCAATCCCAATTGCCCAATTCAGCACACTACCATCCCCACCCCACGGCAGTTTTCCCCTCTTGGTGTCCATACGTTTGTTCGCCTTTGAGATTCTTAATGCCTGACAAGTTTTAAGGACCTTTGCTTCTCCTAAAAATATTATGGTTGTTAAATGTGTATTTCTTTTTTTTTTTTTGGCAATACGTGGGCCTCTCACTGTTGTGTCCTCTCCCGTTGCGGAGCACAGGCTCCAGACGCGCAGGCTCAGTGGCCATGGCTCACGGGCCCACCCGCTCCGCGGCATGTGGGATCTTCCCGGACCGGGGCACGAACCCGTGTCCCCTGCATCGGCAGGCGGACCCTCAACCACTGCGCCACCAGGGAAGCCCAAATGTGTATTTCGTTAAAGAAAATTGTTAGCTAACTTCTTAAGAAACAAAACAGCAAGGTCTTTCCTTGTGATTTCTGTGAATCAGGTTAATATAAGCTTTATTGATGCCTTGACAGCTCTTTGTAAATCCTTGCTGGGGCGTCCTCACTTGATGTAACTTGAATATGTGAACTGAAAGCACATAGGCAAAGTGAATATGTTGCTTGTAGAAAGAACTGGGAATGCATTTGTTATGGAAGTAATGTATCTCAATGTGTCGAGTTAAAAATTATGAAAATATCTCAGTTATGTATTCAAAAATAGGGAGAAAGTGATATTAAAAGATGTAAATTCTAAGGTGAATATTGCAGAAGATGCTTCATCATACACTATGATAAAGTCATAGTGATATCCCACTCTACTCCCAGAGAAATGTTTTACTGGTCTCAGTTCCTAGTATATTGGCTTATTTAGTTGAGGTTCATTAATTTACTTTGTGGTTTATGGTCCTTATTTACCATAAGGAGATATTTTTGTCAACTATACTCTGATTTTTTTTATTGACTATATATTTTTGTTTAATTCTGTTATTTGAGAAAAAAACATTAGTACATTTTCATGGTTGAAAAGTCACTAAATGATATTGGCTGATCATATTATTCCAGACATAGATTTACCCTTCAGAAAATCAATACGAACAAGATCTAAAGTAGGTATGTGTTCATTATTTATCTAATTTGTGTATTAATCTTCAATTTAATCACATTATAGTGAATTATTAGAGTTAATTTTTTTTAACACTGCTCATGAGACAGGAACTGTTCCATGTGTTTTTCAGAGTAACTCATTGATTCTTCACAACCACCTTGTGAGGGAGATAATATTCCTGACCTAAATTTTATAGATAAAGAAACATAAGGTGTAGTAACTTTTCTAAGTGAGAAGCCAGGATTGGAGCACAGCTGTTTTCATTTATTAGTCTAGATTTATCCACAAAGTTATGTGGTTGGATCCTGAAGGAAAATATAAAGTAAGTTTACTAATTTTAGTGCATAATCTGATATATTTAAATAAAATTCCAAGCTATTCGAATTCTTAGAAATTCTGAGATAAAATATGATTAGGTTATAATAGCAAGGAGAAATGCTTCTTTTAAATCTAAATTTATTATTAATTTTTGAAGAAGAAGGTTATTTATGTTTCAGTGGAGGACTTGTTTTAAGAAATCTGCCGTACTTTGGCTTGAAAAAGCATATATGAATTGGATTATTCTTAAAATTACAGATAAACACTTAAACATTATATCTGGATTATACATTTTTGCTTAGGTAATGTGTCTCCTTTTATAAATTTATTTACTTCCTTTATCATGTGTCCTTTTGCTTCTATCAAACTACATAGATTGTTATTTACATTTATATAATATTTAATGTCAACCACATCAACTTCATAATTTAAAAGAAATTCTTCATTTTTATTAGTTGGGTGAAAAAAATACCTGAAAGTGATACATTTAAAGAGACTTAAAACTAACACAACATTGTAAAATAACTATACTCCAATAAAAATTAATTTTAAAAAACTTAAAAGAATTAATTCTTATGTAACATTTTGGTCAAAGAAAAGTAAAATCATATTTTTGTCTTTAAAAGATAGGCCTTTCTCATTAAATAGAAATGTAATAACTTAATGATGTAGAGAGTCTATGGAAAAAAAAACCCTTCTAATCTCCTGGGCTTTATGTGTGTGTATGCACGCAGATGTGCTTGTATATTTTTCTCTCTGAAACTGCTTGGAAGTCTAGGAAAGAAGCAATATAACTTTTAGCTTTTGTAACTTCAGGGAGGCATAATAATAAGGCACTGAGGAAATCTGGTAGTGATTCTATAATTAATTCTGACAGTAATCTTCCCACAAAGCCCTCATGCATTTCTCTTCATCCTCATAACCTAAGATCATGTCTGTCATCCAGAGTTATGATGCAGTCTGTATGAACGCTTTCCCAATGTTGCCTAGAACCATCAGACAGAAAAATTAAGCAGCTTCTCACTTTTAGGCTTATGTATCTAAGTTTCTTTATTTTTTGAGAACGGTAATTTTTATGCTTCAATCACACATAAAACGTCAGAACAAATGTTGATCATTTCCTAGTGTTTCTATAATCTCCAGGGCTGTTCTTTGTTGCAGACAGGAAGCCTGCTGTTAGGCAAAGCTTAAATGCAGGCATAATGTAGCTGTTTTCCCACTAATCCAGTTATATACTTTGATAGAACTAAGTGGTAGATGATAAGAGCAGCAATTCAATCACAGCATGTTCTGATTTGCAGGCAAAATTTCAAATGTTGACACAAAGAGTGGTATTTGTTTATGAAAGTGAGGAAGTTTGACGTATTAGGAGAAAACTACTGCAAGCCAGTGGAGGATGAAAGGAAAATGTATGCTGATTATGGACAATATATGAAAAATTAACAACTGAAGAAGATGGTCTTGTGTTTCAGTAAAATCACATATTTTTATTTAAGAATTAGATGCAAATGTTAGGATTTCGTTAATGATCTTTGAGTCAGTTTTCTTGCGGGAAGCTTTCCTAACTTGTGGTCATTTTAAAATGCTATCTTTGATTATTCATCAGAAAGAAATAATCAAAATACTCCTTATAATATCTTTGCTATTAGTTGTAGGAGATAACTTTAAAAAAAAAAATCAACTCTACCCCTTGCCGCAACTGTAGTCACTAAACAACAATTCTAGAGGTGACAATCTCTAAATGCCAGTGCAAAATGAGGAGTGAGGATCCACAGCCACATAGGAGGCTGGGAAGGGATGATCATGATGAAAGGATCTGGTGACATTAGTCAGGCTAAGTCTGGTTAAGTGCCCTACTTCCCACTCTCCTCACAATCCTGCCTCTTATATGTACTCATAGAATTGCATAGGAGTAACGCGCAACCTTTGAAACTGATCTCAGGTGGCCTTGGCCTGCAGCGCCTTGAAGCAGGGTTTCAGCTCCCAGGCAGAGATTGAGGTCGGGTCGCAGGGTTGAGAACACCAAATCCTAGCCACTAGACCAGTGGCCAGTGACGAGGCCCTCGCCCTTCGGCTTTGCAGAAAAGAATTCCCACAAAGATAGAAGGTAGTGAAACAAGTGAAGTATTTATTAGGAGGGAAAGGAGTACAGTACATGTGGTTAGACACATGGGCGGACTCAGAGAGAGAGTTGCACCCTCGCGGTAGTTTGAATCACTCTTTGGGGCATTTCTTCCAAGTTTCCTTTGGCCAGTCATTTGATTTGCCTAGTTCTGAGTCTGTATTTGCTGTATCTCAGGATCCTGCCACGTGTGCCTGTGTATCTCTGAGCCAAGATGGATTCTAGTGAAAAGGCCTATGGGTAGTTGACATCACTTACTATGGGGTGGCGCCCCCTCCCTTTTTGACCTCCAAGAAGCTTTCTAGTTGGGAGGGTCTCCTTGACTTCGAGAATGGAAATACGTGGTCTGTTATCTTCTATTTGGGCAGCACCCAGCCTTCTCTCTCAATTGTCCTGCTATTCTCGTCTTGGAGTATCGGTCTACAGGGAAGGAATCTCTAGTTGCTGGTGGGGGGCGGGGTGCCCATCTGCCTCCTGCCTCGAAACTACTAGTTATGTGAGCTTATACAAGTTACTTAAGGCTTACAGATCTGTTTTCTCCTCTTTGAAATAGACAGAACCATATTTAACTTGCCTTTAAGTTATTGAGCACCAAATGGAATAACACATGAAAAGTGCTTATTTATTGTAATCATTTTTCTGGTTATTATTATTGTTGCTGTTGTTGTCATCTTCCAACACTTTTCTACCAACTGTTAGGAGACAGTTCTTCGTGAATGTGTCACGTTGCTTCAAGTCTGAGCATTTACAGTCAGTTTGCCCAGATTTATGTACATTCCAGGATAAGTAAAGATAGAGATGTCTCCTTCCCCAGAAGAGATTTACATACAATGCAGAGTAATTAAGATATTGTCTATCTGGAGAGGAGGATGGGCCAGCTGCCAGCAGCCCCTGTATGAGATCAAGGCCTTCCTCATCTTGGGATTCCTTGCCTGAAACACACCTACTGCCTATGCAGGTGACCCCCGGCCCTCTTCCCATCCTCCTGTGGGAATTGAGTTGTGAGTGTGAGCAAAGGTGGCAGTCTGGCTCTTGGTACTGCTATTGGTATTGCTATGAGTAGTAAGCGGCCTTTTCTCTCTGACCCAAAGGGCTTGTATTTTCCTGCCAGTGTCTATGCAGCTGTAGGTGGATTACTCATTAGCTTGCAAGAAGGATAAATCTCAAGACACTTCCCAGTTCTTGGCTTGACAGTTTAACACCTACTAATGTCAGAGTGGGGCTTTGTTTAAGTATCGAATTGCACTGTATATGCAAGAAAGACATGATTTGGATTGTTCCTTTTCCTATGTGCTTTAAATTTCAGTTTCCTTTCTAAAATATCCCTCATGTGTTCCCAGACAAAGGCATGGTTTTCTTAGCTTAGGAACTTTCCTACTCTGCATATGATAATGAGCACATTTGTAAGTTGTGGCACAATTTAAATTTAAAAGTGATTTCTCAAAATCACTTTTAAAAAGGGCCTTGCAAATCACTTTGCAAAAAGGGCCTTGCAAAACAGGCCCTTTTGCGAGAATTCAAGTAAAATAAAAGATATGTGGCACACCAGTACAGTTTTGTGACATATGAATTCTAGGAGAGTAATTTCATTTCATGTCTTATCAAATAGTCATCCATCTAGATTTCAGGAAAACTTTATGTTGATTCATATCTCATTTATGTCAACGAACAAGAATATTGCAGTTTATGCCCTTCCTTCTTAAGGTGAGGTCTGTGGCCAAGCAGCCTGAGCAGCACCTGGCAGCTGGTTAGAAATGCAGAATCCCAAGCTCTACCCCAGACCTGCAGAGCCAGAATCTGCATTTAGCAAGTCTCCCAGGTGATTATTAAGCAATGAGGAAATCAGGGTACCTTAGGGAGGTACTTTTAGCAAAGTCCAGCAGGCATCTGTCTGGGGCTTATTATAACTGATCATGCATATCATTGACTTAGATTTTAAGACCTTTTAATTCATAGAATTGCTAGTTTTATGGACGTTTATGAATATTTTATTTTGTAGCCATTTGCTTTTTGGAGGGAGGTATTAAAAAAGAGCAGAAGGAAGGAGTAGAATTAAGTTCATTAAGAGAGCCAGAGTTTTCTCTCTCTTATATACTTGTTTCTTTAAGAAAAAAAAAAACTAAATCACTATTTGTACACTTGAAGTTAACACAATATTGTAAGTCAGCTATATTTCAATTTTTTTTAAAATACTGTTTGTTAAGGCAAAAAAAATCAGTGCTTCTTAGAATTATCTTCATTTAAAAGACATAAAAAATTACAGACTGTGAAGAAAAGAGTCTGAAATAATGGACAAATTTAGTAATTATATTACTTGCAGGGCAAGTAATCAAGGTTATTTAATTTTTCAAAAGAAAGATTGCCAGAGGATAACTTAATTGCTTTGCAAGTATAAGGAAAGTTTATAGGAAGGTGTTGACAAGTATGATAAATATTTTTCCATTAATTACATGATGCACTCAAGATAGTTTTTTATAATTAGAAATTAACTGTATTTGCAGTTTTTGAAATAGCAAAGTAATTCTTAAGGTGAGGCAGAGGGAATACTTGCATTTTGAATTGAACTATAGTTTTTAAAAGTACAACAGTTATTGATTTATTTGGTGGGTCTATAAGGACTATGAAAAGACTTCACGTCCAGTAAACACATATGAATAACTGCACCTAACAGGTAAAATTTTTCAAAATTCAGGGATACCTCAGAGATATTACCGGTTCAGTTCCAGACAGCAGAATAGAGCAAGTTTCACGAACTTTTTAGCTTCCCAGTGCATATAAAAGTTATGTCTACACTAAATTGTGGTCTATTAAGAGTGCAATAGCATTGTCTTTAAAAAATGATGTACATACCTTAATTAAAAAATACTTTATTGCTAAAAATGCTAATCATCATCTGGGCCTTCACTGAGTCTTTTTTTTTTAATAAATGTATTTATTTTATTTATTTTTGGCTGGGTTGGCTCTTCATTGCTGCGTGCAGGCTTTCTCTAGTGGTGGAGAGCAGGGGCTACTCTTCATTGCGGTGCATGGGCTTCTCATTGCGGTCGCTTCTCGTTGTGGAGCAAGGGCTCTAGGTGCGTGGGCTTCAGTAGTTGCAGCACGTGGGCTCAGTAGTTGTGGCTCACGGGCTCTAGAGCACAGGCTTAGTAGTTGTGGTGCATGGGTTTAGTAGTTGTGGCTTGCGGGCTCTTGAGCGCAGGTTCAGTAGTTGTGGCGCTCGGGCTTAGTTGCTCTGCGGCATGTGGGATCTTCCCGGATCAGGGCTCGAACCCTGGTCCCCTGCATTGGCAGGCAGATTCTCAACCCCTGCGCCACCAGGGAAGCCCCCTTCACTGAGTCTTAATCTTTTTGCTGATGGAGGATCTTGCCTTGATGCTGACCATTGACTGATCAGGGTGGTGATTGCTGAAGGTTGGGGTGGCCGTGGCCATTTCTTAAAATAAGACAACAGTAAAGTTAGCTGGGGCAGTGGGGAGAGTGCTATATAGATGTCATTTTATAACAAATTTCAGTCAGTGATAAAATATCTTTGTGTTTTAAGTGACCAGAGTTATTCTCACTCATATTGTCAGTATGACAGTATCTCTACTCTGCAAACACATTAGGTGTTGTGTATCTTGCTCATTGTGTTCTTTAGGCAAAGCCAGCCGTCATCACATTTTTTTTTTTCAATTAGGGAAGATGTTCCAAGTACTCAGCTTCATGTACCGTGAAAATATTAGACGTATTGGTCAGCTCTGCATCACAGTGTGGGTGAAGAGGAAGTGATCACAGAGTATGTGATCATTTGGTCATTTCAGTAAAGCTTCATCTTTGGGAGCTGGCACGCAAATTTCCACAGGGCTATGAGAAAAATACTTATATTAGGAATAATACTGATAGAATTATTATATCTCGAGAATGATGGAGAGAAAGCTGCCCATATTTCTAGTTGAATGAGTGCTCTGGAATCAGAATTGCACACTGGTTGATTAAAAGATGGTTGAGAAAATATAAATATCAAGTTGATATGAGCAGGGAAGCGAAATATAAATTAATTCTGAAGCAAAAGAGTAGCACACTCTCAATTGCTTGAAATTCTTATAAATGCCTATAATTAGAGAGGTTTAAAAGTTTTCTGTACCAACATGTAAATAGAATATATTAAAAAAGATACTTGGGACTTACTCAGAAATTCTTTCAAGTTTTTGACAAAAGTCAACAGACTGAATTTTGGGCATGTCACGATTCAAGTGAATGGGAATATTTGTTTAAAAATGACAACATTTATCAGAAGTTTTGATGGGCCATGATTTATAATTAGAGGCAAACATAAATTGTGTCTTAATAATGTTCTCAATATTTTCACTGTTTACTGATGCCATTTTCTTTTGGTCTATACAGAATTTATTATTCCTATGCATTTATGTAATTTTTCCATCATAGTTAAAATTATCAGATATAAATATGATTTTAGAATTTGAGGGGCTTTCCAAGTGATCTAGCAAAGGCTTTTATTTCAGAAAGAAAAACCTGAAGCTCAGAGGAAATGATTGAATCAGCCATGGCTGTGGGTGCTTGTTACAGGCAGGGCCTGGCCTAGACCTGGTTTTCCTAAACTAAATTAAAAAATGGTCAATTCTTTATTAAAAATTTTTTTCTATAGGCCAAGGAAACTGTAAGCCAGCAGCCAATGTTAGGGGACAGCAACATCAATTTGAGGACAGGAGTGGTCAAGTCCCAGAGTGCTATTAGCAAAGATACTTGTGGCACCTCTAACCATGGGAGGGTGACCACATGGCTGGTTTTCGCTGAACAAGGATTAATAATAGAAATTAAAATCACATTCACAATATTAGCAAGAGCCATGAATTACCTAGCAGTACTTTTACTAATATATTTAGGACCTGCGTTTTATTTTATTTTATTTATTTATTTTTATTGAAGTATCTTTGATTTAAAATATTTTACCAGTTTTGGGTATACAGCATAGTGATTCAGTATTTTTACAGATTATACTCCATTAGAAGTTATTGCAAGATAATGGCTATAATTCCCTGTGCTGTGCAATATATCCCTCTTGCTTTTTTTTGTGTGTGTGATACACGGGCTTCTCACTGTTGTGGCCTCTCCTGTTACGGAGCACAGGCTCCGGACGCGCAGGCTCAGTGGCCATGGCTCACGGGCCCAGCCACTCCGCGGCATGTGGGATCCTCCCGGACCGGGGCATGAACCCGTGTCCCCTGCATCGGCAGGCGGACTCCCAACCACTGCGCCACCAGGGAAGCCCTTGCTTATCTATTTTATACACAGTAGTATGTACCTCTTAATCCCATACCCCTATCTTGTCCCTTCTTCTTCCCTCTTCCTACTGGTAAGCACTAGTTTGTTTTCTATATCTGTGAGTCTATTTCTGTTTTACTCTTTACATTCATTTGTTTTCTTTCTTAGAGTCTACATATAAGTGATATCGTATGGTATATGTCTTTCTCTGACTTACATCACTATGCATAATATTCTCTAGGTTCATCCACATTGCTGCAAAGGGCATATTTTCATTGTTTTATGGCTAATATTCCATTGTAAATATATACCACATCTTCTTTATATATTTGTCTGTTTATTGACACTTGGGTTGCTTCTGTCTCTTGGCTATGATAAACAGTGCTACTGTGAACATTGAGGCGCATGTATCAGTTAGAATTAGTGTTTTTGTTTTTTCTGGAGTGGAATTACTGAATCATATAGTAGTTCTATTTTTAGTGTTTTAGGAACCTCCATACTGTTTTCCATAGTGGCTACACAAATTTACATGCCCACCATTGAATATTACCCTAACTGTGAATTTGTCATAAATGGCCTTTATTATGTTGAGATATTTTCCCTCTGCACCCACTTTGATGAGAGTTTATATCATGAATGGATGATGAATTTTGTCAACTGCTTTTTCTGCATCTATTGAGATAATCATGTGGTTTTTGTCTTTCCTTTTGTTAATGTGGTCTGTCAAATTGATTGATTTCCATATGTTGAGCCATCCTTGTACCATGGAATAAATCCAACTTGATCATGGTGTATGATCTTTTTTATGCACTGTTGGATTAAATGTACATTTGAAGTAATTATAGGTAGGTATGTACTTATTGCTGTTTTATTACTTGTTGTCTGGTATTTTTTATAGTTCTTCTCTGTTCATTTCTTTTTGCTTCTTCCCTTGTGGTTTGATGATTTTCTTTAGTAGTATGCTTGTGTTCCTTTTTTTTATTTTTTTCTACGTCTGTTGTTGGTTTTTGATTTATGGTTATTATGGGGTTCATACATGTTGACCTATAACTGTATCTAGTTGTTTTAAATTGATAGTCATTTAAGTTCAAACACGTTCTAAAAGATCTACATTTTACTCTCCTCACCCACATACTGTGTTTTTGATGTCATATTTTGCATCCTCATGTTTATCCCTTGTTTACTGTAGTTATGGTTCTTTTACAGTGTTTTGTCTTTTAATCTTCATACTGGCGTATTTAAGTGGTTGATCCTCAGTATGTGCAATATATTTGCATTTCATAGTGGGATTTCCCCTTTCATACAGATTCTTACTTCTTTTTCACTTAGAGAAGACCTTGTAACATTTCTTTTATGGTATGTTTAGTATTGATGGACTCCTTTAGTTTTTGCTTGTCTGCGAAGTTCTTTATTTCTTCTTCTATTCTAAATTATAATCTTGTTGTGTAAAGTATCCTAGGTTGCAGGTTTTTCCCTTTAAGGACTTTGACTATATCATCATGTCACTCTCCTTCGACCTGCAGAGTTTCTGCAGAGAAATCAGGTGATAGCCTTATGTGGATTCCCTTGTATGACTCTTTGTTTTTCTCTCATTGCCTTTAGAATTTTAACTTTTGCCATTTTTATTATGATGTGTCTTGGTGTGGGTCTGTTTGGGTTCATCTTGTTTGGGACTCTCTGTGCTTCTGGATATCTGTTTCTTTCTTCAGGTTTGGGTAGTTGTCAGCTGTAGTTTCCTCAAATACATTTTAAATACCCTTTTCTCTCTCTTCTCCTTCTGGGACCCCTATGATGCAAATGTTGGTATACTTGTTGTTCCAGCAATCTCTTAAAATGTTTTCATGTTGTTAAATTTGTGTTTCTTTTTGCTGTTCTGTTTGGGTGGTTTCCATTATTCTGTCTTCCAGATGACTTATGCATTCTGCTGTATCACTTGGTCTGCTACTCATTCCTTATAGTGTGTTGGGGTTTTTTTTGTTTGTTTTCTCCAGATACTGAATTCTTTATTTTTGATTGGGTCTTTGTAGTATTTTCTAGTTCTCTGTTAAAGTTTTCACTGTGTTCATCTATGCTTTCCAGTTAACATTTTTATTACCAATGCTTTGAATTCTTTATCTGGTAAATTATTCCTGTTTCATTAGCTCTTTTATTCAGGGATTTTCTTTTGCTCTTCTAATTGAGAGCAGTTCTTCTGCCTTTTAATTTTGCTTAAATTTCTCTGCCTCTATGAATTTAGGTGAAGCAGTTACCTATTGCAGGTTTTTGTTTTTTTTTTTTTTGCTGTACGCGGGCCTCTCACTGTTGTGGCCTTTCCCATTGCGGAGCACAGGCTCCAGACGCGCAGGCTCAGCGGCCATGGCTCACGGGCCCAGCTGCTCCGCAGCATGTGGGATCTTCCCGGACCAGGGCACGAACCCGTGTCCCCTGCATCCGCAGGTGGACTCTCAACCACTGCGCCACCAGGGAAGCCCTGCAGTTTTAAATGTGTGTGCGTATGTGAGAGTGTCCCTGTACAGACTGCATGTGCCCAGTGCCTTTGGTGGGAGAGCTGGATTTGACGTGGATGTAACATCTTTCTTCAGGACGTGCTGGCATCTGTCACCCTGGTACGGGGTGGGACTGCACACAGAGGGGTAAAGCTGAAGCTGGGTGTGAGGCAAGACTTCCCCTCTGCTCACTGGGCATCACTGCCCTGTTGTGGGTGGGGTCTGATCCCAAGCTGCTGGAGCAAAAGCCTTGATGGTGAGGCCTGAGTTGGTTCTATTCTCTTTAAGTTTGTGTTTTCCTCTCTCCCCCAAAATAGGATCGTTGCCCCAGAGTGGGGGGTGTGCTGAAACCAGGGGGCCCCATGTGAGCTCTTGGCTCATGTTGTCCACAGACAGGAGTCTGAGCTGTCTCAGATGAGATGCTCTTTCAGGTGCCCGCAGTTGTTTCCCTTGCTCTGCTCAGACACAGCCTTGGGTGCCAGTGCCTTTTGTCCCTCACAGCTGATCACAGCCCTAAGACTCTGCTGCCCCCACTCTGTGGTAGAGCCACACCACGGGGCAGGCAGGGCCCACATGGACTCTCAGCATATATTGGGGCATGAGCTGTGATGGAGCAGCTGCCGTCAGAAATCTGCGCTTCTTCTGAGGCGCTGCTTGAGTAAGTGCCAACAATGGCCACTGCCAGTCCACCCAGGCTCCGCCCTGGGATGGGGTCGCCTCTGTGTCCCTGTGTTGAATCTTCTTCCCAGTTGTGGCCACCCCAGAACCAGTGCCGCACTGTGACATGGAATGAGTGGGACCAGGGCGTTCTCTCAGGTCGGGCTGAGCCAGGCAGCAAGGTGGTCGTGGGCCACCAGCAACCGCTAGAGTAGTCTTCTCTTCACCCTGATTTGGGAGCAAGCCAGCGCATGCATGCACCCCTCACAAGAGACATCCAGGCTTCCCGCAGCCCTCCTGTTCATTGCAGAGGTCCTCCCACCAGCCAAAGGGTGCAGGACACCAGCACTGGGCTACCCCATCTGTGGCTCACACCGCACGCTCCCCAGGGACGGTCTCCATCTGTGTAATCTCCCTTTTCCTTTAAGTCCCCTCCCAGGGGCACAGGTCCTGACCCAATCACTTTTCTTCCCTTCCTACCCAATTACATATGTATCTTTCTTACAGCCTTGGTTGTACAGGAGTCCTGATGACAGTTTCCAGTTAGTTTTCAGTGAGAATTGTACTACATGTCGATGTATTTTTGATATGTTTGTGGGGGGAGGTAAGCTTCACATCCTCTTACTCTGCCATCTTGATTGATCTCATTAGGACTTGAAGTTTAAGAAAGAGAAAAGAGTATATGAGATATATGTATAAGAGATGAAATGGAGGAACAGATGTGGAATTGATGAATAATTCTTCCTGGAATGAAAAGCTGACTCATGTGAAGATACCAGTTTGTCCCAAAATTATTGGTAAATGTGGTTTTAATTTGACAAAAGATAGTTCTGAAGTTCAGTAGGAAATTAGTGGTGGAAAAAGTAGCGTGACAGAGTATGGCAGCTTATTCTTCTGGCATAAATTAAAAGTGATTAGACACCATGGAGAAGAGTTTCAGGGGTTTGGGGTTGAAGTAGAGTCCTGACCTTGGTTGTTGAGTGACTCTGAACACTTTCCTTGACACTCTAAGCCTCATTTCCTCAACTGTATAATGGAAACCATATTACAGCTAAGACTTTAAGCTTGGTCAAGGTTAAGTGAATTAATACATGTGATGTTCTTAGATAGGCATAGCTGTGATTTTCAGTACACGTTAGCTAATATTTTTATTATTAACATTAAAAAGTAAGAAGCTGGTGAAATAATGGGAACAGTAAAGGAATATGTATCCAAATAGTAAAGGAAATGTATCCATAATCTGAACTTATTATACACAGTGGATCAGGAACCAATAATTACTCAAGAAAAGGGAAAATTGGCTATTTGAAAAAAAAATTGCTTAATCTAATTGTCCCCTCATACTATTGGGGAAAATAATTTCCACCATGACTAAACAGCAAAATGTAAAATAAGCAAACAAAACCATCAAATATTTGTAGAAACTGTAGATGTTTATTTACCTGAATAATGGATGGTTTTCTAAGCATAAAAATATTTTTAGAAATCATAAAGAGCAGGATCAAAAGTTAAAATTAGAAGGTAAGCAACAAACTGGAAAAAAATAGGACTTAAAATTCACAGGTTTATATAACAATATGTGAGAAAAACTTTCACTTCATTAACCACTGAGGAATTCAAGTAATTATTGAATATTGAAATATTATTTTAAATTACAGTTTAGCAAATAAAAATGTAGGGTGTCTGAGAGTGCAGTGAGACTCTCACACATATTTAAATTGGCGCAATATATCTGGAAAGTAATTTGGCAATAGATAAAACCTTAAAATCATTCTTAACTAGGAATATGTACAAATGCATGTGGGTAAATGCTATAAGCTATTTTCTCTGGATTTTAGAATAACCATTTTGTTTCTTTATAATATTTCCTGGTTTCCTATGAAAAATGGGAAAATAAACATAAATAACAAGTATTTTAGTAGGAATAAAACAACCAAGATTTTTAAGATCACAGCCTCTGTCCACTTTCCTTTTACTTTCCTTCATTGCCATCTGGTGTCCAAAATGTAGATTGCTTCTGATACCACAATTTGTAACTACTGCCTGATATGCAAAATTGTTTGCAGTTTATTTAACTTAGTTTATCCATTTAAATTACTTTATATAATATAAATTTGTTATATAAATTATTTACAGTAGTTAATTGTGTAAAGTAGTTTACTTATATTTTATAATTTTAAAAAATCCCATGTTCCAAAGCAGGCCAGTCTGAATTTGAGTTGTTTTTGCTGATCATCTACACAGCGGGAGCCCATAATTTCACACTGTATTTCTTTTTCATGGCAAAAAAAAAGAGTTTGAAATACATGGATGAGGTGAGGGGGTGGAAATTAAGGACATACTGAATGGTCAGGCAAAGATTAAATGGGCCACTTTTTCTTTGCAGTTCCAAGTGGAAGAATATCACCTTTGGATTTATTTTAACTTTAATTCTTCAACAGTCTAGGGGAAAACTACTTGAGCCCACCAACCTCTTCAGTGGGAGCCTTGGTACTCCATGAAGGTGTATTATAGGTGCCATTTCTAGACAAGGTTGCTTTTCAGGAACTTGATGCCTCTTTGACTTGTGTATATCAAGGCAATGTCAGCATTTCATCGTTTGTATCCCAGGTTAATCCAATGAGCAGCAGAGTGTCCTCTCTCAGAAATATTTTGTGGATGATTTCTTATTCAGCACAGGACATCAGAACAAAAAATAGACCTTGCCTTTACAAAACCAAGAGTTTAAGTTATTTCATTTGAGAAATTAACAATTTGTTTGGATCTTAAATTATTTTTTAATTTGATATGTGTACTTGATTGTGATATTTAATAGGAAGGTTCATTGGAAGCATTGAAATTTACTGTTCATGGTTATTCCCAGAGACTGTTTCAAGAACTAAACTGATGTTTGAGGGCTACTTGTACCATCCCAGTAGTGAGCTTTATTTAAGGGTCACTAAAGCTGATATTGTTTATATGAATCTTTCTCATGAATCTAGGAATCTATTCTTATTTCTTATGAAGTATGCTAATGTTTTTACTAAAGTAATTTTTAAAACAATAGAGTTGCAGTTGATTTCACATTTACTATGTGCCGGGCTCCATGCTAGGTGTTCTGCATGCATCTTCATTTGGATATTTTAATAGTGTCTTTTTGGACAGAGTATTTATATTTATAAACGTACAAATTTAACAAGGTATTGCAGAACTAAAATACAGGTTCTATACTTAGAAGCCTTTAGATAAATTATTGATCAGTATTTGTGCACTGTCTTCTAATTTTCTTAAACTCCATACATTCATTCAGTAAATATTTATTTTGTATGTTTATTGTACACCAATTATATGGAGACCTATTAATATGTCAAGTACAGTGGTGGGATGGCTATTTTCTTTTTTGGCCATGGCTTTTAATCCAGTCAAAGAGTCTATAAAGATATCATACAAAGAAATATAGAATTATGACTGTGATGTATTCCATAAAAAAGATACATCTAGGCCTATGAAACTTTTAATGGGGTGATTTGACCTAGTCAGGGAAGATCATGAAAGCCTTTTATAAGGAAAGAATGTTGAGGGACAACAAGTGTTGTAGGCGGAAGGAGCAGGGTATGTGGAAGAGGAAAACAAAAGAATGTGCAAATGCTGGGGCAGAGATAGAAATCCCTCCTCATTGCTACCCCAGATGCTCACATTAACCCACACACCTTCCCGTCTCAGCGTGCTAGCAGAGATTTTTCTCAGCCTTTCTGATAAGGGACCCACTTGGTTGAATTTTCTAGAATTGGGAAGGAATGAGCGGGACGGTAGTTTGGATTTGGGGCTCTGTAGGATTAGTTAAGTATACATATTTAAAAGAAGTATTTTCTTAAGAGATTACAAAAGCAGGACCCCTTAAATCTATTTTCAGTCACCATGTAGTATTTCAAAGCTTTATAATGCTATATTATTAGACTCTTGCCCTAAGTGGTGGTTAATGTATTAAATATGTGGTTTAGAAATTACAGTCTGGACACATGTCACCAAAGACAGTAATTTCAGTTCGTGAAAGTAAATCTGTTCTTTTTTTTTTTTTTCTATTCTAAAAGCAAGTGAGTCTAAGATGTCTGTGAAATATATACTTACCTAAGTCAGAACTTTTCACATTTCTCATTCCTTTCTTGGAGAATAAGGTTTGCCATAGGGACTTACACTTTGTAAGTTATTCCTTTCTCTGCATTATTTATGAGTTTTGTTATGAGTATAATTGGAGTATTTCTGTCATACACCGCTGAATTTGTATTTAATGAATTGAATTTACATTTAATCAGTTTGTGTTAAAGTGACTTAATGAGATGCTTCACTCTTCTGTGTTAAAAGCAGGTTAAGGCCAACCAGAAGACTCCGGGCAATACATTATCCAGTGTTCATTTTCTGCATAACTTGTAATTTTATCAAGTTTCATGATTTAACTAAATCACATAATAACATTTCCTGTAATCATTTCTAATGATTCTTTAAGGTCAGATGTTTTACCGTTAATATATTGGCAATCTATTTTTTATTTTTACTTTATTTTTTTACTTTCTAACACGGGAATTCTCATATTCTTTTGCTTTCAAAACGGGATGTGTAGCATAAGATTGTGTCATATTATCAAATAATGGGGGGGGGAGGCAGTGGGATTTGGATCTGAAGATACTGACTTTTCAGTGTTTGACTTTATTGAAAACAAGTATATTGGAGCTTTGTTCTCATATATATGATGTACCCAAAAGTAGTGTTCCAAGTAAAAGTGAGAGAGAACTCAGTATTTATCTTTGCAAGACATTTTACTTCCTGTTTTATCTATACTCTCTCCAAACCTTCCACCTCCTGTTTTACTTTATCCCGATGACCTTGCTTCATGGTCCACTGGAGACAAAAGCCACAGGCAATAATATCATTTCCCCACACCAAATCTCTGTACACCCAGCGGCGGGACTCAGCCCTCGCTCTTCTTTCCCAGTACAATGAAGTGGATACATGGTTTCTTACAGGCTTGTTCCTCTAGGAGCATCTTGTGTCCCATCCTTCCCCATCTTCACAAGAGCTTCGTTTTTCACCTCTGTTCTGTTGCCTGCAACGTTTTCTTCCTTCTCTCTTCAAGGTAAACCCTCTCTTGCTCTAGTGACCCTTCACTTTCCTGGTGGCTCAGTGGTTAAGAATCCGCCTGCCAATGCAGGGGACACGGGTTCGAGCCCTCTTCTGGGAAGATCCCACATGCCACGGAGCAACTAAGCCCGTGTGCCACGTCTGCTGAGCCTGCATTCTAGAGCGCGCGTGCCCCAACTACTGAAGTGCACCCGCCTAGAGCCTGTGCTCCGCAACGAGAGAAGCCACCGCAATGAGAAGCCTGCACACTGCAACAAAGAGTAGCCCCCGCTCATCGCAACTAAAGAAAGACCACGTGCAGCAATGAGGACCCAACACAGCCAAAAATAAATAAATAAATAAAATTAAAAAAAAAAAAAAGAAACCTCTCCTTGACCCCCGTCCACCCCTTCAGGGACCACCCTGTTCATTCTCTGCCTCCCAGCCAAGGTGCTCTGAAGACTTGCCTCTGCACGGGCTAATCCCTCCCATTGTTGTTCAGCGCGCTCCATTGTGTTCCACCCGCACCCCCGACCTCCAGACACTGCCTGTGTAATGGGGATGAGTGCAGTGGGTGCTTTTAAGTCCTCATCTTTCCTGTCTCTGTCCCGCAGTGTGTTCTTCTTGAGACTGTTTTCCTCTCATCATCTAAGGCAGTCCAGTCTCCTGACTTCTTTCCTGCCTCCAAGGAATCTTACTCCTGCTCAGTTTTCTCAGAGACCCCTCCTCTGCTTCACTTTTAATCACATGGCTTTAAACCAAATTTCTCTGCTGAAGCTTTCCGTGTTTTTTATATTAATCAAGACTTCTTCTGAGCCTCTTGCTTTCAACGTTATTTCTTGACATCTTCATTTACGTATCTCACATACTGAAATCTCACCCGCGCTTGAACTGTGTGCTTCTCTCCCCTAATCCTCAAGTGTCCCTGAACCCGTCCCTCCTCCGGCCACACAGATGCCCATGTCAGAATTCTCTTCTTACTCAACGCAGACCCAGTGCACCATCACAAGCTAGTGATTATTTCTCCAAAATAGGTTTTGAACCCCTCTTTTCGACCATCTCCATGAATAACAAAGCCACTTTGTCTGTTCAGCTGGGTTACCGCAATAGCCTCCTAATTATTTTCCATCCTTTGAATTTTGCTCACCTTACATCCAATTCCTAAACAGCAGCTAGGGCGAGCTGTTAAAGTTCTAGATTAAATTATTTTGCATTTGGCTTAAAACCTTTTGTGACTGGCCGTTCGACAGAGAATACATGCCTAATTGTCTAGCATTTCCATTAGACCCTGCCTCCGTCCCTGAGCTCATTTCATGTCATTAGTCCTCATATGAAACTGAGCTAAACTCTCCATCTTTATGTTTCCCTAAGAGGCTTCTTTTCTTTTTGTCACATCAGGGCCTTTTTACATGTTGTTCTATCTGCCTGGAATGTTCTTCCTCCTCCATAGTCTTCAAGGAAACATTTCTGTGGAATCACAGGAATGCCATTTCTTAGGGAATTTTCCCCCCAACTGCTTACAGTCCGAATCAGAACCCATTCTCCAGATATTATCTCTTAGAGATTAGAATTACATTGCTTTACATAACTCATCATGATTTATTGTATATTGAGAGGCACTGAGGGAGTAGTTAAAATCCCAGACTCTTGCTACAGTGCTAGTCTGAATCCTGACTCTCTATTACTTATTTGTTACGTGACTATGGACAAGTCATTTAACTGTGCTTAAGGTTTCTCATGGATAATACTACTACTTACTTGCAGCGCATTTTCAAAGAGGAAATGATTAATATTTGTAGAGCAAATAGTCAATGCAGCACAAAGTAAACACGTGTAAGTGCTTACATACATATATAAGTGTGTGCATAATTTACCTCATGTCTGAAGGCACAGAGCTCTCACCTACCACAACTCTGGACATATAACAGGCCGCTTAATATTTGCTTAATGGATTGATGAATTGTACAGTGTACCTTATCACTAGGTTTCAGGGATCTTCAGAGAAAAGAGAATGATGCATTATATTTATGAGAATAGATAATCACTTATGTAAAAATATATTTTGGCTTGTGATCCACCTGTTAAAATCATTATGTGCTTTTGATCTGAGAATAGCTTCAACATTTGATCTGGCCAGCCCCTTTCCTTTTAGCAAGTATGTTTTTATTATCATTCTCATTTTGCTTTTGCAGATGTGACAGTCTAGGCCCCAGGAGCCTAAGGGGCTTGTACCCATAGCAGAGTTAATAAATGATAGGATGATCCCATTCATTTTAGCGCCCTGACCTTCTTGCTGGAGTCCTATTCTTATCTTTTTGGAAATATACAGTGAACTGTGTGAATACTTTTTATACGGTTGCTGAAATTACTTTGGTGATCATTCTTAAATTTTCAGTTGGGGCAGATATTATTGGAGTTTGTTTTCTCCTCCTACAGACTCTTTGTTGTTCAGGCCCTTATCACTCACAGCAGTAACTCTGCCATGACCTGCTTGCCCTTTCTCTTGCCTCTGTGATTCTACTGCATTCCCTATATAACCTCTAGAGTGATAGTTTTGAAAGACCACTCGTTGTTCTTGAGTCTTTCAGATTACTTTCCTGTTTTAACCCCCATGGAAAGTCTACCATCAAATTTCAAATTTACTAACCGTCTGTTCCTGTCCTTCTGTGTACCACTTTTCCATTTAGCGTTTCCTCATGCGAGGCGAGTAAAATGCTCAGTTTCTCCCTGTATTCTGTGCAGGCATCATCATATCATTTCTGCATTCTGAATATATTTCATTGTTTGTTGAGAGTTTTGTGTTGTTGTTGTTGTTTGTAATCTAAATGCTCATAAAATTTGAGAGCTGGGAGGGACCTCACATAACTCAAATCCCAAATTTATAATCAGGGAAACCAAGCTAGGTTCAGGAAAGTGTCAATAAGCGACAGGCTAATACAGTAGGGGTTGGGGCATGGATGAAAATTACTGTTTGATCTTTAGTGCGCTTCTGTTACCAATCTACTCACTTTTCTTTTTGAAAGAGAAAGCAGTGCAGAAGGATTGAGAAGTATAACACAAATTCAGTAAAAATTACATGATTGATTTTAATGTTGGTTTATACATTTACCTTTTTATCTTTTGCAGTTTAACAGCAATGCCCAGGATGTAAGCTGTTTTCAGCACCTTGTCCAAGCAAATGTAAGAAATAAGAAAGTGCTGAAAGATGCAGTGAATAATATCACAGCGAAAGGAATCACAGATTATAAAAAGGGCTTTAGTTTTGCTTTTGAACAGCTGCTTAATGTAAGTATTAATACTACCCCCTTTTGTCTTTTATTATTGAATTGTAGGATCTGAATTTCAATATCCTTGTAGTTACAGCTCTGTAGGGTTAGATAACTGTTCTGTTTGTCATTCATTTAGAAAGCAGATGTGTCTCGGCAGTAGAAATGTTTGAACTTTTTTTATTTTTAACTCCAAAATTCAGAAAGTATACAAAATGTAGATTTTCTTTCTCTTTTAGATCTTTTCTTCTACCCTCTTTTTTCAAACTTTGTTTAAAAAAACACATTTGTAAGGTAATTATTTAATTTAATTTTGAAGAAGCACTGGAAACTTAGTTGGCACATTTAGAATATCATCTCTTTTGTCTTATCTCAGTTAGTACTGTATTTATTTGGAAACTTGTGCTGTCAGTCATCAAATGGTTTCTGGAAATATTTCAGTTTTAAACATCTAGTTTGAATCTTCAGGTTGTTCCTAAATGTACAAAAAGGTCCAAATGGTTAACATCAAGGTAGACAGGAAGAGCAGAAATTCCTTCCAAAGAGAAAATTCCCTTGAGTGAATCATCGATGTCTATAGTTAGGCTTTTAAATTCTGGCACACCTACTACCCGTCCCATATCATAACAATATTATAACACGAATCTCACACTGCGGACTAGTATTTTCAAATGGCCATGTTGTCTGTTTCATTTGAACTATTTGAAAGCAGGAGCTATCATTCAGGTTTGTATCTCTTCTGAAGCAATATTATTGCAGTGGTTCAGAGTATGGACCTGACATCTCTCTGCCTTGGTTTCCTAACTGGGTTTGTGTAAAGAATGTCCACAGAATCGGTGGACATAGCAAACCACATAGAAAAGCACATGAGACTGTAGGCTGTTGAGTTGGTGTTATAATTAATTAATAACTAGCATGTGGCTGGGACAGAATCAGCACATAATTCCTATCATATTTGCTGAGTCACTAAATAAGCCCTTATATTTGGACTTTTCTGCAAACTTGATTTCGTTGTTCCCGAAGTAAATCTTCTAAACAGTTTTTAAGATCTCTGATTGGGTGATGACTCATTGATTTGTTCATTCAGCCAATATTTATTGAGTGCCTCACAATTTATCCTGTCACAGTGCTATTGCTGAAATTCCAGACATAAACAAAACCATTTGCTCTCAAGAAGGTCGAGCATAACATGCTAAATCATCATTTCTCATATAACGTGTTAGTGCTGTTACAGGGTGTTCACGGTGTGTTTGCTCGGAGCAGCTTGGGGAAGGGGGCTCAACTTACCCAAAGGAGGTCAGAAAATTGTTGCACTTTCTTGAAAACAGGATTTTGAAGAATGAGCAGAATCTAGGTAGGTGGTGAGGGAGAGAAAATGAACAGCATCGACAAAGGCACAGAAGCATGGGGTGTCATGCTCATTGAAAGAATTGCAGGTGGATTGGTATGGCTGGGCCATAAGCAGTAGGGGAGAGGTGATGGAAATGGAAAGACCATGAGCTGTCTTTAAATGAAGTGTGTAGGAGCAAATGAAAAGTTTGTGGTAGGAGGAAGACATCATCTGACGAGTGTTCTACGTTAAGAAGCTATTGTAGAAATCCTGGTGTTGGACTAGACGTGCAGAGATGTTAAGGCGAGTGACCTGATTGGGTGGGTAGGAGGGGTTGCCGGGAGGGGGAGGGGGTGGTGATTCCAAGTTCTCTGAACTGGAAAACTAGGTGGATGGTGGCACAGGAGTCTACAAAGAGGGAATGTGAGAGTAGAATTTTCAATTATTTAGAGTTTGAGGTAGTGATATTTTTTTTAGATACCATTAGATAAGCAAGTAAGGAGTTAGAAAAGCAAAGAAGTTCCACACTGCAGTTTTCAGGGGAAATTATCTTTGGTAAAATGCATATGATTATTAAATAATGTATGTTTATTAATAAAAAATGAAAACTCAAAACTTTGAAATTCAAGCATAATTGATCATTAGAGTGGAATATATTCTTTCTGTAGTAAGTAAAGGAATGTGAAAGGTTTTTATATTAATTTTTTTCTCTCGAGTCAATAATCAAGTTTTCTAGATCTTGGCATTTTAATTATTCCTCTTAGTGTTGTTAACTGGCCTCACTCATTCCCTCCTATTCAGGTTTCCGTTGTGAAATGATGATGAGTCTCAAGCCTAATGTACTATTTCAGAGGCAGTCATGTAGAGGGGCCACGTTAACTCGCACGTTCATTATTAGTTGCTGATAAAATATGATCTAACTCCTATTGGCCTCTCCCACTGCCTTTACCAAAGTTGTAAATGATTTTTAATATGTCCTCCATAGTAAACCTCACGTGTTTTGCTTTCCACATGTCGCTTAGATATTGCAATTCTTCATTTTAAAATAATTTTCCCAAATGCCATGGCTTGCCTTATTGAGCTGAAGCATGTTCTGTTACCTCTTTCAGACACTTCTAGTCTTTTTCTCATCATGCAATGCCATTCCTTCTCTTTTGTTTGTCCCGGCAAGGTTTACCCTTAAGATCACTGAATCAAGTGTCAAACAGAATTAGACATTAAGATTTGAATTAGTCTTCAGTTAGCATTTCATAAACTACTGACAAATATATTGAGATGCATTTTTCCAAAAAAATTATATTGAGTGCATATGATAGATGCTGTGCTATATACTGGCCACACAGAGATACAACAGTGTGTCATGAAATACCATATTAACATAAATTACCAACCCTAGCTGTTGTATTTTTATTGACATAATCAATTTCTTTCCTTGGCTTAGTTCCTTCCAAGCCAGTTATGTATACTTCTTGTGACTGTGTGATTCTTTAGATAGCTGCAAACCCAATGAAAAATTGCTGAGATAGACTCTGCTTTCCCACAAGTCCTGAGGAAAAATGATGTTGAAAACACATTTCTGCGTTTCTCTTTTTGTGGGTGTCTTACGAATGATCAGCAAGACTCGATGTGCTAAAAGTAACTTTGATACTTGTATTTAGTGATAATAATAAGAATACCTCCACTGCTTCAAAAAATGAAACCAAGTTCTGTTCTAAAAACTTTAGTTACTTTATCACTTTTCTGAGACAGTCCTTTAGGTAAATATTATTTTGCCCATTTTACACACGCAAATAGAAAACACGAGTCATTAGAGAAACTAATTTTAGTTTGAGGGACTTCAAAACCTTTCACAAAATTATTTTGATGATAAAATATGTAAATTTTTGTATGGTCAAATTTTCAGATAATTATCTTCAAAAATAAGAATGGTGCTTGAATGTGATAAATTGTATTAGTTAATACTTGAGTTTTCACAATGCTTGGTTAAAAGCCTTAACTCCGCATGGTCTAATGGCCTAGTCAACGGGGTAAGAATATATGAAACAGGATCTTTTCATCAGTAAAGCACAATGTTGTCTTCATTAACTTTTCCACAGGAAATGGGATTTCCTTTTTTGACAAATAGGAATAGGGACCTTCAATAAGCTTAAATACTATAGGAGAATTAGTGATTTTTTAAAAAAATGTATTAGTCACTTAAACACCAAAACTGTGCTGTCCAGTGTGATAACCATGATCACAAGTGGGTGTTGTGCACTTGAAATGTGCCTGGTCTGAACTGAAATGTGTTACAAGTACACACTGAAATTTTAGTACTTATTATGAAAGGAAAAAAAGCATATTATCTCAGTAACTTTTATATTATTTGATGTTGAATTGATAACATTTTTGAACGACTGAGTTAAATATGTTATTAGAATTTCAGATATTTCTTTTTACTTTCTTTAATGTGGCCATTAGAGGGTTAAAATTACAAATTAGGCTCACATTGTATCTCCTTTGAATATTGCTGAACTAGAGGGTTGACATTTTCGAAGAAGCTGAGCATTCGTAAATTAGTGTGAATCTTTTGTTCTCAACACTTTCACAAACACATTTCACAACAGTAGAAAGGCTGAGATTATAATTTCAGACCTCAAAGAAATAACAGCTTTCTAAATTAATTGTGCATTTTCATGGCCCTTTGATGCTAATCCATTGTTTACCTAAATCCAACTCTTTGGGGACCTTAAAGAAAGTGTAAGAAAGGATTTACCACTGGAATTGAGTCTTTCAGGATTAGAATATGTGATGCTGCTTGCGAGCAGATAGGAGAATATTCTGGAAGTAGCTGTGGACATTTACAAAGATATGAAAGAGCACTGGGCATTAGGGATCAGCACTGCAATTTCAGAAATGTAAAGTGAATAAAGTGAGATGAAGGAGGGAAGAGAGGAACAAATGTTTGTGAATAGATTGAAAATATATGTGAAAAGCTATGCACATTTTATTAATATTATTTCTTTGTTTCTCGTGTAAATTATAGGGGTATACAATTGACATCATGGCCATTAATTAATTTAAAACCCATTTATTAATTAACCACTGAGAGGTTATTATGTGCTAGGCATTCATCTAGGCAAGGAAACAACACTGAACAAAAACGACACAAGTTTATGCCCTTTTGGCATTTAACATTCTATTGGGAGAAGCCAATAATAAAAAGACAAATAAAATATATACTACATGTAAACAAATGTGAAATGCTATGGAGAAAAATACAGCCTGGGAGGGGAAAGTTGTCAGGAAAGTCCTCACTGGTAAGGTGACCTTTGATCAGAAGCCTGAAGGAAGGGAGACCCATGGGTGTTGGGAATGAGGCAGAGCCCCTGTGTAGGGATGCGTAGGCCTGGCTTGATCCAGGAACTGGTTCTTAGAATTGACTTATTGAGCAGATACTTCAGTCATTACTTGCAACCTGTGCATGCTCTTTCCATATTGCTTTTATACTCCCTACCTTTTATTATGAATGATATACATTTTTTTTAACAGTATAATGTGTCTAGAGCCAACTGCAATAAGATTATCATGTTGTTCACGGATGGAGGAGAAGAGAGAGCTCAGGAGATATTTACCAAATACAACAAAGACAAAAAAGTGAGTGTAATTTTTCCAGTGTTTTAAATTTAATAGTAATTTAGGTGGTTTTTAAAGAGAGAGTGGCGGGGGTGGTGAGGGAAGACATTTTTGGTTAAAACATTAGTGTGCTGATTATAAAGTCATACAGATGGATTATAAGCTAATCACTGAATTAAATGTTAGTTATCTTCTGTGAGATTCATAAGTACCTTATGACTAATTCATTAATAAAATAATTTGAACTTATAGAAGCCTATATAGGAATATATTTGTTTCTTTGTTTGTTCTACTGCAGAGGAAAGTATTGTAGAAAGACCTGTTTTGAAAGTTCACCCATGTGGCTGAACCTACTGATAGTGTGGAAAATAACAAATGTAACTATTTTTTCTAGCACTGCTACTATCAGCTTATTTCAATTTTCTGACTGACTCTCCATATTTTATAAAAGAACAATGATTCTCAACTTGGTTTCTTAAAATGCTAAGGATCCATAAATAAGTAATGAAAAATTATAACCTATGTCTTGTGTTTCCAAAATTTCAACAGAAATTGTATGTTTCACAAGGGGACTCTTAAGGGTAAAATGCCAGTTTACTTGGCTTTTAATTGAAATTTTTACCATTTTGAGAGGTGTGACTCGTCATTAACTCTAATGAATTGTTTTATATGTGTGTGAGGCATTAAAAAGAGAAAAAAATGTATATTAATACATTTAGGTAAATATATATGTTATATATCTTGGCAGGCAAAATATTGTGAATAATGGGGTAGAGTATTGATGAAAAAATCTGGGACACTTTGAAACACCCTTAGGAACTTTAAAAATGATTGGAGTTGAAAACATAGACATACTGGGTTGGCCAAAAAGTTTGTTCAGTTTTAAGTAAAAATAAAAGACACATTTTTCATTTTCACTAGGAACTTTATTGAACAACATATTCATTAACCGAGTGACCTTTTTGGCCAACCCAATACACATACCTTCAAATTATTCACAAAATTTTTTAATACTCAACTCTTTGATATTGCATATGCTATTAAAGTATAATGTCATATGACATAAGTTTAATGCAAGGGTTAAGTTTTTTTAAAACACCTGGTGACTTTGATTATACAGAAGAGCCGTTCCTTTTGAAAAAGTTGATAAATGGACTGAACTGTTAATAGACTGAATATTTTCAAATAGTAACTTGATTTTGTGAATATTTGTTTCAAAAACATCAGTAGAATGAAAAGTAATGGGAAGATACAATGTATTAATTTAAGATGTAGTGTGCATTACTTACTTTATTTAGTAACTGCTACTCATTGTTCAGAATCCTGGGCAATCATCACCCCCTGAAGGACGTTCCTGACACTTTTCTCCCACTTCAGGCTCGTGCTCTGATCCCATATAGCACAGTGTATTCAGCCCTACGCGTCCCTCACACTGTATTCTACCCACAAAATCTCTTCTCTGTTCGCGCTCTAGATGACAAGGTCCTATAAGACTGGGCCTTTGTATTGTTTAACTTTGAACTCTCATCATCCTGCAGAGAGCACAGATTCAGAGATAGTTCTCAATACATGGCAGTAAGTAACTTGAGTATGTCTAACAAAAGTTGGAAGCATGATTTCTGTTACAGAACAAATTCATAATTAAAAAACATAACCTGGAGTAAGGACTATTTCACTTATTTAAATATTCTCAATAATGTAACATTACCATGTTTTGGAGAACTCAAAGGTAATAAAATAAATTTAGCCCAAATTGAACTCTATTAATATAATACATTTATCTCAATATTCTAATTAATCATACACTGATAATTTGGAAGAGACTTCTTAGCATCTTGTAGTCATAATTTCAAGTATATTTTATAATTTTGTGATAGAGGTATATAAGTGGAAGCCCCACTACTTTTCATTTTTTAATGAATGTAAGTTTAGATAAATCTTTTCTTTAATTTTGATATCATCTGAACCAACCAGCAGGAATATCATTCACCTCTGGATATTTTTCTTCAAAAAGGAAGAGTTTCTTAAACAAATATGGCAATGAATGTTACAATCTATATCATAATTTGTGCTTAAGATATATTCTGATTTCAAAGAGTAAAAAAAAAAACTTCAACAGGTTTAAATAAAAGAATTTAAATGTATAAAAAGAGAAGAAATTTTCATCTAAACTTGTTTTCTTTCTCTCCCCAAACTCTGTTTGTATATAGAATTAACACAATAATATGTCTTGGAGGCATATCATAAGTTTATGTTTTTCCTTTTTTTAAAATATAAGAGATTTTATGCCATAAGGAAAACAATTGTATTCTACCCTCTGTTTTCACAGATTGTTCAGTTGATTGAATATATGAAGAATTAACTGGTTGAAAATCATTTTTCTATGTATAAATCCTAAAAATGTCCAATCTAAGTATTGTTATCTTGAAACACTACTTCTCATCCCCTTCACCTTTTATAGGAACTCCACGTTTTAAACAAAGGCATTTTGCAACATGCTAAACCACATAAGAAATTACTCATATTGAATTCATTTTTGTAAAACTGATGAATCTAATCTTACTCAGCAATCCTGCTGTTTGCCTATGAATGTTGCTGTGCTTTAAGGACACACACTTCTCCTAAGGACATATAATTTTTGTGAATTCCAAAGCAACTTTGAAAATTAAGTAGTCAGTCCTTAGTTTCTGTGATTTTAAAATAAATGTATGATTAGCTAAGAAAAGTTAAGATGTCCTTGGAATTAGGTACTACATTTTTTATGTGAGTCTAATTTCGGTGGTGTAGCAAAGTTCTGTGATACACACTCATACGTGTATACGTACTTACATACACAGATATATGCACACATATTTATATCTGTTTTAAATGGACATTCCTTCTGTCCATCATATTTCCAGGAACAAGGGACCATGTGTGTAACTTTGGCTTAGCTCTCTTATGTAAAGTTCAGTGAGTAAATTCCGACAGGTAGTTGAGAAGTGCTTAAGGCATGAGGACGTAGAAATCTGAACATAAGCTAATTTTTCTAAAATCTTTGCAAATTTGCTAAGAAATACTAGGAAAAAAATAAGACAGTCAATTCTGTGTGAAGCTGTGCACACACACATATGTGCATGCATACATTTTGTTTTTTTAAAGATGGAAGAGCCAAGTCATTATTATATGTTAAGGTTAGTAAAGGGATACCCAGACAAGAAATCTTATAGTTACAAAACAGAGGAGAACCTTGAAAGAGGAGGGATTGAGAGAGATACAGAGCACAGATATCTGAATTGGACAAGTTGGAATTATATTTCTGGAAATATTGTTGTACCACATTTCATATGCACTTTACTTCAAGTTCAGTGGCTTTTTGAATTTCCTAATGTGGGAAAACCACATTAAACACACAATTTGTCTCTTGGTATTTGTATGTTCTGTGTCCACTAACAGTGAAAATAGATGATGGCAGACAACCACTTTTAATTCACTTATATTTTTGAGTGTATTTGTACTTTGTCAAGACAACATTTACATAGTTAATTGTTTATGCCAAGGGTGTATGTGTGCAAATAGTGTGTAAAGGTACCTACTAAAAACAGTGTGTATATGTATAGGAGAGGTTTTTTCCACCATCTTCAAACATGGCTTCAAACGGTTTTGGGTGAATTGTCAAACCCTTTCTAACTTTCCCTCCTTGCTCAGACTTCTCTATATCTTCCATTCATCCACCCAGTCTGAGAGATTTGCTGCCACAGACACTTATATGGAAGATCATTGTCTATCTTTGTCATCTAAGGATGGGTATGGGTATAACAGACCAATTCTTTACCTGCAAAATTCATATATTACATAATAAGTTTATCAACTCAGAACTTCACTAGCCACATTATCTTTCAAATGGCTGATGTATAAAACTGAATTTGATAGAGTTAGTAAAATAAAAACTTTCAATACATTTAAAAATTCTATATTCGATTATAACTTTATTTTAAAGCATGCTTTTCAAGATAGAAGTTCACTTGTAGCTTAAAAATATCAAAATTGCAAAGTCACAAAGTTTGGAGAGCTTTTAAAGAAAAAAAATCTGGAAACTACTCTTTGAATCCTACTTCCTCCCCAAGCCTCTTGCTTGACATTAATGTGGCTGCTGAATGATTCATTTAAAGTCATTTTTCATCCAGATGACATTAGAAATCATTCAGAGCAACCCAGGTAGGTGTGATGAGGTACATCCATAGAGCTGATGAATGAGGCTGCAGATATACAGCACAATTTAATGAGGCCAAAAGGTTTAAGAATTAGAACAAAATGTTTGGGTTCTTTTGAAATGTATTACTCTTGGGAATTAATCTACCTGATTATAGATAGGTACAGTTTAAAACTGAGTCCATGGTAATCTCCTCACACAGCTGTTCCACATTAAAATGCATTCACTTTCTAATCTTTACCTGCAACTATGCCATTCCTTAGGGCTCACCCGTGTGTACGAGACTTCCTTAAAAATGCTGCCAAAACCAAAATGAACTCTATCATAGAGTGCAAACAAATGAATAAAGGAAAGTAAAACCAGACACAGAGTTGAAAGATAATTCCCAGACCTAGGAAAATTAAAAATATTTGATTTTCTGTACAATAGCAAAGGGATTTTGGTTAGCAGTACACACTTAAGATTGTCTAGCCAGCTAGAAAATAGTTCTCGGACCCTTAGGTTAATTCTCAGAATTAATCAAAAATAAAAAGGCATTCAAAATCTATAAAATGAAAATTTCAAAATAACTAGTAAATCGAAAGAGAAGAACAAATGGGAAAAAAACATGATAGATGTGGAATAATCTTTAAAATAAAGAATGCATAGCTAAAGTTATAATTGCCTGACAATAGATTCATTATTTTTTTAATTCTTTAAAAAATGATTGGCAGTCTTTTCTATTTTGTTGTCAGATCCAAAATAGAAATAATTTATAGGCTACAAAAATCTAAATCAGATCACAAATGGCTGAATCTGCATATGTGTTTTATACAATAAGAGTGAAAACTGTCAATTACTTTTTCAACAGATGGTAGGGAAAATAATTCATGGCAAATAATTCATTGCCTTCTCAATTGTCGCTGCCTGGCTTCTCCATCAGGAAAGAATGAAGCCTTTGGAAGGAATGTCCAAACATGTGATAATGAAGGGCATTCAGACTTGTAGAATATTTAATACTGTTTAACAAATACACTGCTTCTGAAAAGTTTCATTTCGTGTATTTTGGCACTTTCAACAGTTTCCCAAAGATTTTTCAGCTTTAGATTAGGAACTGTACCTGTGTTCTAAAAACCAAATATATTATTTATGCTGGACTTACGGTATAGCTGCAAACAATAATTACAAGTAACACTGGCCCAGTAGAGAGATGATCAATTTAAAATGCGTGTGTGTGCGTGCATGTGCATGTGTGTATGTGTCCTTCTCTCTGACAGATTTATTTACATTTGCTTTCTTAGAATAAAATTAATGTTGATAATTCATTGTCTAAACTAAGGAAAATATTATCAGGTACATTCTCTTCAGGTCTGAGTAATATTACTTCCATACATTTTACAGAGTCCTTAATTTAGTAGCTAAAACAAATCTAATGAAAAATGAGAATAAGTATTATATTAAGCACAAAATACATTGCAAGACGTAAGCCATAGAGTGCAAAAAATGCTCTCGAAATAATTTCTAGGTAGAATTGTGCCACCTAAAATTGGGATTGCCTTTGGTTTGTGTGAAATCATTCTACCAGGAGAGGCACTCTGTTCTGCTTTTTCTGTGGCTGCCTTCTTCTCAGATTGAGAATTCTGCTTGCCACGTATCTCTGCGCAGAGGTCTTCCCTGCTCAGTCTTTCTAGTGTGGTGTCCTTTCCCCACACACCTTCTTTACCGTTCTCTATTTCAGCACCATCTTTCCTCTTTGTTTTCTTTCTCCCAGATTACCATTTTTTATTATTTTAATTATGTATTTATTCACCTGTTATCTTGAACTCTCCTCTATTAAAAGCTCCATGAACTAGGGGTTGTGTTAGTTTGTAAACCTACCATTGACTCCTTAGAGGCTAGCAAGGGCTTGACGCACAGCGGTTGCTAAGTATATTTACTGAGGATGCCCAGCATAAATAAATATAAATATGCAATAAATAAGCTCGAAGATAAATTATAAAACATTCGTAAATGTTAAAAAACTCAATAGCTTTGCTCTTTTAAAAGCAAATAATTTAAAACAATTTTTTCCTTATAAGTGGAATGTAGAGTAAAATGTATGTTCCACCTTGGATATGTCATTTTATAAGTAAGTAGGGAGGGCTTAAGTTTATATAAAAAAACAATTGTATTGACGGCACCTCTCCATTCACCCTCACCAGTCCAACACATAGTTCTTCATGAGTATTCTCATAATTAGTGTCAGTGAAGTATTTAGCATTACCCAAGAAGAACACCTGAAATAAATCAGTATATTGCTTATTTCCTGACCTCTGCTGACAATAGTCTTTGCAGAGCTATAACTGCTTGGAAATGAAATGCGTCCATAGCTTATTGCTCCTGTGTCAAGTACTATAAATGTATGCAGAGGGAAGGGAAACCCAAAATTACTTCCTTATAATCTGATAATGCAAGGGTGATTCATTATAATGGTTAAAAATTTTAAAGACCAACATAATCCTGAGGCATGTATCTGTGTTACGTACGCACATGCAAGAAATGTGAGAGAAATATCTGCTTGGTGCTGTAAGATCACGTAGGCAAAACCTACTGCATTTTGTTTTCCTTTTTTAAAGTTGCTTTGTGTGTTTTACTCAGACTAATTCAAAGGTCACTTGTGAAATTCTTGCGTTTGTCAGACCCTGGGCAATTCCATGATATATCTTATATGGACACAATGGCATTTAGACAGTATTGGCTCATTTTCTTTGGAGTTTATTGCTAAATGCAATAAAGCAAGCCAAATTTGTTCCTTTGGGAAGGTGTTACTTCAAGTTATTTTATGTTCTTTTTAAGGCACGAAAGCCTAGTATCCCACTAATGGAAAATGTTACCTCATTGAATTCTGATAGCTTGACGGTAGGAGACATTGTAGTCATCATCATCATCATGGTCATCTTTATTACCATAGATAATATTTATTGTGCTTATTATTTTCCATATAATACAAAAGATTTTCATATATTACTTCATTCACAATTGTAATAACCATATGACAAAAGATGTTTATTACCATCAACATCATCCGCATTTTGGAAATAAAACCAAAATTTGAGACGTTAAGGAACTTGTTGAAAGTTAAACAGCTACTAAGTGGCAAAGTCAGTCATTTAAACGATCTACAGTCCAAATTTCATAACCTCATGTGGAATGCACTGTCTGGTTGTGTGTGTGTCTCTCTCCAGGGCAGCCTTGTGGCCATGCCAGTCATCATTTGCCCACCCAGGATCTTTCCTTCTGGTCGAATAGCAAGGCTTTACTGCTAAGGGACATATTTCTCACAGCCTTAAGAGGCTAAGATGGATTAAACTAAGCCATCAGATATTTGCAGGCTTGTAAGAACCTTTCAGATCACTGGGCTTTATAAAATAAAGTGTGAAAAGTGCATTTGGACACTTTTATTTATTTCATAATGTTATAAAACTAGAGATGTAGGTTATTTTAAATGCTCTGGATTCTGGTACACTTGTGAATTATGGAAACCACTGTAGAATTTTCTCCTAATATATTCAGTCCAATCTAGTATTTTTATAGGCTTCATGCCAAAAATTTTAGTACGCACAGTAAATTAATAAAACCCATTTCTGACATCATTTTTCTAACATGAGTCGATAGCTGAAGTTTTTATTTTAGTTTTATTGGCTTTCTTTCTTCATAGTCTCATTTCCATTATTCCTTGGAGATTTGCCTATTGTAAATTAAACTTGAACTCTGGGTAACTGATAATTGTTGAGGTGACAGTTTCCAGTAACTGGGTTCTGCTGGGAAACAAGAAATTCCTATGGCTTTTAAAAATAGGTTGACCCTGTGGTTTTGGAAAAATCTTAATTGAAGACAAGTATGTTAGTCTTCAACAAACAAGACAAAATAAAAACCAGAGTTGCGGAAGTCTAGAACTGAAGAATAAATCAGTGGTGTATTGTAAGAAACCAATCAATAACCCAATTTGCTGTTAATTAAAAGTTTTCTCTGATCAAGTAGGTCAGGCTTGACATGTCAAATTTACATCTTGGAATTATAATGTTCTGTTCAGAGAAAAAATGATTTTTGAACCAACTGAAGGCCGAATTATATAAATTTGCAACTAATAATAGAGACAGATTTTTTAATTGTTTTAAGTTTAATTTTATTAAATACACTCTCAAATTACAATTTATTTTGTGAATATTCTTATATAACTAAGCATGAGTCAATAATTATGAGTTATTTTCATTCTCTAGGAATAATACAGCACATAAATGGTTTAAGTGTATTATACATACTTTAATTTGCCTGAAAAAGTTTGCTCATCTCCATTGAGCAAGTCAGCGTAAGAAAAAGATTATGAATTTACCGTGATATAAGTATATGAAACAACCCAAATTATAAAATGCTAGACGTATATCAGTCCGGTTTTGGCTCTATTATAATAATGAACTGATTTATATGTCAGATGATATCAAAGTTTGTCTTATGTCCCTCTGGGAAAACGTTAAGACCACTCATTTAGCTATTTAATTTTTCATTTAATATTTATTTCTATTTCTATATAAGGCACTATAATAGATACAGTAGTGCAATCTTGGAACTGTTTTAACCCTAGCCAGCATTTATTCAATACTACCTTCGCACATTATTTCTGTTAGAGACCTAGACTCCAGCATTATGAAGAATATTTTTCAAAGCCATCTATAACTGTGTATGTTTCATATATGACCCTCACAGAGCTGAACATTCTGAAACGTGGCCTAAAATCAACCAGTTCAGGATCATTTAGCAAATTTTCTAGGAACATTTCACTTAGAAGTCTCCAGTATGTACTTGTTACATGGATCTCATATTGTAATTATCAATGTAAAGTTAACTTTGCTTTAATGAAGCCCTGATTTAAAGTAATAATTTGCTTAATGGAGACTTCAGATGAAATATTTCTCTTGTGTGACTGCACATTGTGTTTCAAGTTATTTTATATGTCATTTTATTTGTTTTTATGTAAGACCATGTAAATACACTAATAAGAAAAGAACTCTAAAAACACACATCTTTGAGAATGTAATTTACCTTAATTTCTAAATCATGCCTATTTCAAGGAATCACTTTATTTTTTCCTTTCCCCAGAATTATAGCTAAGGAAGAATGGTACACTTAAAGAAGTGAAAAACACCAGAAGAATGAGGGGATAGCAATCATCTCTGTGGATTTGGCATCTGGAATTTTAGTTAGTTCATTAACTCTTCCACGGGGTGGCAGTAATATAGTGTGGAATAGGAAGAGTGAAACTATCTAAAACTCCAAGTGGAAAGTTAGGATATAAAAATAATCAAACTTCACCAATTCATTGTGAATGAGACCTCCATGGAGGTCTCCATGGAGACCAACAATGGGGGTCAGGCAAAACTTTTGTAGTAAAACAAATAAAACAACAAGTTTTGTTGGTGGTGGTGGTGTTTTACTAGTATGTTTTTTGGCTGAGTTGTGTCTATTTGGACTATTTGATGAATAACATCAGTCAAAATAATCACATGGTGTGTGTCTAAGTGTAGCCTCTATATTATTAGAAATGCTTGATTTCTAGGGATGTAGATATAATAATTCATTTAGTCTTATTATTTATTTCTTTGTACTGAAAAGTATTCTATGGAAAACATTTTACTGGAACGCTGTCGTGGTAAGAGGAGCGACCAGACAAAGCAGTGCTTTAAACTGAAAGTGTGAGACATGCTTTCAAATGTTAATTATGAAAGCCATCCCCAAGTGCTTTCTGGAGCATCTTGATTGTTTCCCTGCCCTGAATTCACGTGACAGTTTTTTAAGGTATGGCAGTTAAATTGAATTGTTAGTAGGGTTGCCAACCTGTTTATAAAAATATTTCCATTTAGGAGTAAATTTTACGATGTAAGTAGTGACGCTACATTGAAATACATAGCCCCCAAAATGAACCAGTTGAAGATTTTAAGGAAATGAGACTGCATTTTGCATTTTGAGGGATTGAGAGAGAGAGAGAGGTAGGTGTCACCAGTTTCTGTTAAACTAGAGCCAGTCATTTGTCCTTACAGTTTGAGGTGATTAAAACTCTGACGTATGGCTTCTTACATAACTAGCCGAGGCAAACCCGGATGACCTAAGGGTGGCTCATGTAAAACTTTACAAGTGAAACAATATCCCTGATGTACATTTTAGGGCAAGGATTGTCATGATGTGATCTCGGTGCAGTCAAGACCAGCAAAAGAACAGAGAACAGATGTGAAATCTCTTTTGAGATATGTGCTCTGCAGTTGTGCAAAAGATGAAACAGTTAGAAAATGTCAATTCAAACAGTCAGTCGACATGAATTAGGGAAAAGCTCTTAACATAGTTCAAACCAGACCATAAATTCATGGAAAAGTGATTTTGTGCATGTTTATCTTCAGAAAAAGCTAAAATGATCAACTTAGAGTACCTGTTTACTTAGATTACTAAATTGGTAAAAATCGATAAGTCAAATAGCTATTTTATTAAATACTTATTGACATCATTGAATTACCTTCTATGCTTTTATACTATTTAAATTCAGTGGCTTCCAATGAATATATAAATTACTATAATTAAATACTATCTCAATTAAATTTTTAAACATTTGCATATTATATATTAGAAACAGTCAATATTTTGATTCTTTTTAAAAATGCTAGGAGCTTAAAACATTTATCATATATGCCAGTCATCTTTTATAGAAAGTAATATGACTAACATCATAATCATACACGTGCATCCTAAATATTTCTATGACGTGAAAGTAGTGAAACCATCATTAAGTGTAATGCCCTAAGCAACTAAAAGTATCATGACCGCCTTTCTATATACATTTTTATAATCTCATACCTATGAAATAGGACTTTTTTTTTTTTTTTTGCAGTGACTAAATATGTGAATAATATATCTTAACCAAGTGAGACAGGTGAAGTTGGGTTGAACCTGAAAGATGCCATTTCTACTAATGAAACCTTAGTCATGATCCTGCCACAGGATTGACATATGGTGCGGAGCACCCAAGTACTAACTTAAATTTAGTAACTGAAGTCTATATTTACAGTAGATTATGTGGTTTCTCTCTGGTACCTTCCTGAGTGATTTAGTGGCCTCAATTTTTCTTGTCACATTAATTAACTGAAAACCATGCTTTTACATGTTTTTTTAGTTCTTTTGTTTTGCCTTTCAATTAAATTTTATGCAGCCTAACAGATACCCATTTTTCAATTCACCAGGTACGTGTATTCACATTTTCAGTTGGTCAACATAATTATGACAGAGGACCTATTCAGTGGATGGCCTGTGAAAATAAAGGTAACAAGTCTGTTTACTTGACCACATTTTATTATAAGAAGAAGAATTGGGTAGTTGTTAGTTCTACATCTTATCATTTAAAATACTCTAAAGTTGTAGCTAATTTTTTATAGGAATCAAGGCAAGAATAAGATGCTGAAGGTGTTTTGTATTAAAAAAACACACACATAAGCAACTTTGATATTAGTGTTACATTACATAAAAATGCAGACATCTGATCATATTGTACATTTATAAAGGAATATATTTTATTGCATGATACTAATGATGCTTATCAAATATAACTTGACATGAAGAATTAAGAATGAAAGAATATCTGAATTATGTAAGTTAGATATCAGGAAGTGTGACACGATATGCACTTTTTTTTCTCTGAGTGGTTAAATTATTGTTTTTTTAAATGTCTTCTTATACATTCCTAGATAATTCAAACTTTGTGTAGTGAACCTATATTTCTTTTATACTCAGACAAAAAAAACCATGTTATTTGAAAAATGCCGCATGACAATAAAAAGAACGTAGATTTATTCTGAAAGCTATTTTTAGGCAGGTATTTTATATGAATATAATAATTGTTAGATACTCGTCATTGTGTATTTTTAACAATTTCTTCAATGAAAAAAATTTTAATGATACCAGGTTCCCTACTGCTTTGTAGAAAAATAACATTTGTTTTATACAATCTATGAAATGTAGTGAAATTTCTCATAAAGCCTGTGTATTTGCTATGAGAATACATTCATCAGACATTTTACAGATTTATCAGTGGTGTTGACATAGTGTTTGCTCAGTTAGAAGTGGTCAGTGTCTCCTACAAAGCCATAAAATAATTCTGTGGTCCTTTATTATATTGTAATGTTTATATGTATAAATCTGTATATATATATTTCAGGTTATTATTATGAAATTCCTTCCATTGGAGCAATAAGAATCAATACTCAGGTATGGTTTTTTAAGACTTGTTTAAAGTATTTTTTCAAACTAGGATATTTCTTGCTGCTTTAAATATGCTCAGTATGGAGAAAATGGGTGAAAATGAATAAATGATTCATACTATTCCATTTTTAATAAAATGATGAGTATCATGGTAATGTATTAGTTTTCATTTCATTAAGGTTCCAAGTGTTTTTAAACATCCAAAACCCAGGCAAAAATATATGAGTATTTTTTCTTCTCAGATGTTAAAAACATAATAGAAAGTAAATAAAATCAGTTTACTAACAATCTCATCATATAATTTCAACTTGGTTCTATTGCAAATTATTTAAATGAGTTTCTCCAAGTTGTAGGTACAACATAGAAAATTAGACAATAATTATTACAACTTACAACAAGGAGATGATTTTTCTACAACCATTCAGTTGAAAACATGCTTGTTAAATAACCAGGGAGATTGAAGCAATTAAGTTAATTTAAATATGTATTATTTTTAAATATTCCTAAATTGCTATTTAAACTCATTAATTCTAAACATAACTGAGGGTCTACAAAATAAACTAAGTCAAAATTTAGCACAGATAACGTGGCATTTGTGGAAACGAATACTGAATACATTGAATTTTGAAATGAAACAGCAGCTGCATTTAAGCCTGATGTCTAGATTTGGCACAGTATTTCATGTATTCTTTGATATGTTTAAATGTAGTTTTGAATTTCAGCCAAATAATCTGTGATATGAAAACAAGTACGTGGCTGCTTTATTATTTCAAATTTGTGCAGTTCCATCCAGTAAATCACAGAGCCTTAAATAGTTTAGATTAACATAAAACAATTCACAAGGAACCTATTTCACTTATTGTTGGCTGAACCTCAGAAAGAGAATATTTTGTTACTAGAAAAAAAACTGGGGTAGATACATTGTATAAATAATGTAAGTCAAATATTGTTGACTCTAAGTACGCAGACATACCATTTATGGAGTACCCAAAGTAGGAACTGAATGATTATATGCTTAACTTTCTTAATAATTTTGATCCCATCTTCATTTTTAACTCTAGATAATTTTTTCTCTGTGGAGTTTTTTTGGGTTTTTTTTAGCACTGCATTTCTAGTTTTCAACCACGTAACTCTTTTTTATGTATATGTATATATAGGAATATTTGGATGTTCTGGGAAGACCAATGGTTTTAGCAGGAGACAAAGCTAAGCAAGTCCAGTGGACAAATGTATACCTGGATGCACTGGTAAGCTAGGCTGTTCAACCAAAAATTGTCGTAACAAAAGCACACAGCTGACTTCTATTTCTTTCTAGCTTCCATTTCTCTTTTCCTGTTCATGAAACCCTTTCAAAATTCCTTCTATCACAACATTCTTCGCTAGAATTTAGATAATTTACATAAAAACGTAGACTTATGTGTAGTGGAGGACCACAGATGTAAAGTGTTATATTTCAGTTGCCATTGAGGATGTGGAATTTCAAACCTCTAATCTTGAATTTAAGACCATTTTGATAACTTTTTGAATTTTTATGTAAAATAATACTAAAGTCACATAAATTAGTACCTATTACTGCAAATTTTGAACAGGAATTGTGAAGAAGGTATTTTTAAAATACACTTCAGCTAGCAGAAGCATGTATATCCTCCATATCTCAAACCAGACAACAAAACTCAGAAAAGTACATGCAGTTAAATAGAAAGTATCTTACTCTATCCTGGAACAATCACAAACCTAACCACCTCTTCATATATAATTTCTTGCTTTAGATTCAACCCCAAATATTTATGGAAATAGCCATTGAAGTGATCAAATCTGGTGTGAAATAACAAATAAAAGCATGTTAATCTGTCCACTACACAATAGAAATTTTAGTACATGTATGCCAAATTTCAAAGCAGTGGTTCTCAACTGGTGGTAATTTTGCCCCTCAGGTCATTTGGAAATATCCATAGGTATTATTGATTGTCATGACTGAATAGGGAGGGGTTGCTACCAGCATCCAATGAATAGATGCCAGGGGTGCTGTTAGACATCCCACACAATGTACAGAACAGTCACACACACCCCCAACACACACACATACACACACACAACAAAGAATTATCCAGCTCAAAATATGAATAGGGCCAAAATTGGGAAATCATGTTTTAATGTAATTTTTACTTTCCTGGTATGAAACTTACCAATAGTAATTATCATATTTAAGATTTACTCATATGCTTAACTTAATTAGAGAAGACTTTATTAACAATTTTACTAATGTAATATATTGGAGAGACTTAAAATATTAAGCCCTGAAAAGTAAATGCTAATTCAGTAACCCCTTTTCCTACTTGGAGTTCAATTATATGCTGATACTACTTTTCTGAATGCAATGATGAACCCAAAGGGCAGAATGCAATCCATTTAGAATTACTTATCATTTGGTTCTTGTAAAATAAACATACACAGGAAGTTAGAAGAAAAATAGGCACTATTAGCAGCAGCCTTGCGTGCTGAGAAAGATAAAGTGAAGCTTGCTTACCTCAAGCCCTCGCTAAAATTACTGTCCAGTGTTCCTCCTTGACATCACATATTTATTTAAGGTCACATGGTCAACTAAATCTATGGTCAAAATGTTTCACGTATCCAAATCCATCACAGGACAAAGTATGATAGGAGGAGACAATAACTATGCCCTGTTGTATTTCCTATGACCAGAAGTTCATTAACCAGCATGTCTGCCTTGTTGGTGAGGTTCCTACTGATAGCACAAATGACTTTAGGAAGAGATTTGGGTTCTAAATATGCTGTTCTACCAGCTGAAACTAAGTGTAAAAAAAAAAAAAGGAAACAAATGAAGCAAATGAACTGTCTAGTCAGTGGATATACAGAGCATTCATTTTACTGACTTGAGAATAAAAAGTGACCCGTCTTTCATTTCTAAGTATTTGTTTATAATCTCTGCACATAGCAGATTCAAAATATATGCTGATCAAATTAACAGTTATTTTAAGAAGAAAAAGGTAAAAATAATCCAACACAAAATGTAATGAATATAATGAGAAAAACGAAGAGAGCTCTGGAAATCAGAAGAAAGAAGGCCATATATTTGGGGATAGAGTAGAGTGAGGTTAAAAAGCTGGTGTCATGTTAGCTAAATATATGAGTCTAGGTAAGGTTTCTAAAATTGGTGATGAGTAGTGAAATCAGAGAAGGGAGGTGCAGTATGAAAATTGGAGAAGTGCTGGGTATATTGAAAGAATGATACCTCAGTCACTTTTGGAGATAATGGGAGATGAGAACAGAACCAAGACTGGGACAAAATTGTGGAGGGTTCATTTTATTTGGGAGACAAAGTAAGGTTCTTTATGTTAGAGAGATGAAAACATTTGCACCCTAAAAACTAAACATCAAATAAATTCCAGGAGGCAGAAATCTTATTTTATTTCTCTTTTTTAGAGACTTGCACAGTGCCTTGGAATAGAGTACAATTTTTTTGGTCTGCTTAATGAAGGAGGGAGAAAATGGAAGTCAGGCACAAATAAGTTCATAAATTTGTCTAATATGTTAGAAGACTAGTATCTCATTTGGGGAGCACATATTACCATATTGAGAAGCAAATTATGGTATTCTCTGTAAATATAAAAGTTATGCAAAGAAAAAGAGTGCACCCATATATACCTTATCTTATACCATGCTACCATTTTTAAAACTGTGCTTATACATATACGGTCGGTCCTCCATATCCGAGTGTTCCATGTCTGTAGGCACAACCAACTGCAGATTGAAAACATTCAGGACAAAAGAATCTCAGAAAGTTCTTAAAAGCAAAACTTGAATTTGCCAGGCACTGGCAACTGTTTACATAACATTTACATTGTATTTACAACTAGTTACATTGTATTAGGTATTATAAGTTATCTAGAGATAATTTGAAGTCTATGGGAAGTTGTGCCTGGGTTGTATGCAAATACTACCCATTTTATATAAGGGACTTGAACATCCGTGGATTTTGGTGTCTTTTGGATACTACGTTTCTGAATTATCTGTAATCTGCCTTTCTTTGAGGTAGACAGTTTTCATTGCAAATATTAATTTGCATATTCAATTAAGGATTTTTCATGGTCACATGTTCTTCCTTAGGATTAAGTAGAAAGCCAACATGTATATATCATACAGCCAACTACGTGTAGTCATTTCCTTAATTTTAATTATTTTTATTATACTAAAAGGCTTCATGACTGTACTTTCATATTTGATGCTTGCAGTTGTCTTGTCTGCATCATTTCACTTTGTCAAAAATCACTATTAATTTTGGAGAGCATTTAGAAGCAATATTGCTTCTTTTGAACATCATAGTATACTTACCTAGAATATCCCAGAGATGCAGTATCAGTAGCATGTTTTTTCTGTTTATAATGTTATTCTGCTACACATCTGTGGTTTAGCATGCAGCCTTTGGCTTAGGGCATGAAAAAAGTTAAGAATGAAGCAAAAAGAAAGGAAGGTTAAATAAATCATTTGAAACAATATATATATATATTTTAAATAAATTTATTTATTTTTGGCTGCATTGGGTCTTCGTTGCTGTGTTCTGGCTTTCTCTAGTTGTGGCGAGCGGGGGTTGCTCAGCAGTTGTGGCGCACGGGCTTAGCTGCTCCGCGGCATGTGGGATCTTCCCAGGCCAGGGCTCAAACCCACGTACCCCGCATTGGCAGGCGGATTCTTAACCACTGCGCCACCAGGGAAGTCCCTGAAACAATATTTTAATATCACTCTGCTCATGGTGGTCCCAGGTATTAGGTGAACTATCACTCACTATGAAAAAAAGAGTGGACGGGCAGGGTTACTGAAATGCTTAGTGTAATTTGATTTTTATAGTTATTTGTAATGCTCTCTTAAGAGTGTTATTTTAGATGTTGCATGCTTAAAGAACTGCCTACTAGATCCTGCTTATTTCTAAGGCATTTCATTGCCTTTTTAAAAAGTAAGCTTTCAAAATCAATTACTAATTTTTTTGTGGCTGTTTATAAAGTAACTAAAATGCACTGTCAGATATCAAAAACTAATGCAGAATGATAAAGTTTAAATTGTAATTTTAATTTGACTTTTCTCTCTGAATCTATTTTAAGGAACTGGGACTTGTCATTACTGGAACTCTTCCGGTCTTCAACATAACCGGCCAAAATGAAAATAAGACAAACTTAAAGGTTAAAAGTTAATTGATAAAATTAATAATAATAAATGATAAGCTATGACGTTGAAGCTCAGTGTGGATAAGATATTTCTATAAGGAAATACATACAATGTAACTGTCTCGTGAGGCGGGAAGTAAAAGGCAGCAGCTGCCTATGTGATAACCACCTGGGAAAAAGGAAATGCAGGTCAAGTTCTCAGTTCCCCAGAGCCAACATTCAACTTAACTCTATTTAACTATGACTTGATGAGAACACAAGTTCAGACTCCGGGAGTAATTACATGATAAATGGACAGTACTTTCGTGTGCACATTTTTAAATGCATCTAAGATATCCTTGGAGTTCAGAAAGAAAAATCCAAAGAAAAAAACCATGGTGTTGTTTGTATCACGTGTATAGGTATCTTTTTAGAATCACTGCTCCTCCAACTTACATTCAAAAGATAGTTTTTTTAATTGTCATGTAACATAAGGATCTGATTTAAATGATAGTTCTCATTATTTTTTTCTCTTTTTTTACGATTCAGGAAAAATACTTAATGAGTTTCATTAAAAATCTTGATTTCTATAGTGCTGGTAATATTGTCAATGTAATATAATGCTACCAACTTGAAGTTCTACAGGTTTTGAAAAATATGTCTTTTGTACTTGTTAAATTGTCTCATTTTTTAAAAACACTTCTGATTTAAAAGTAGGTTTACATTTCTGTTTCTTAGCTTACATAAGAAGGAATTTAAGAATGTGAGAGAAGTTAAGATTTTTTAATGCTAAATACTCATTTTATAGTTTGGTTGACATTCCTGATTTGAGGGAAATTTATTTCCAGTTTATAATGAAATGAAGTCGGTTGCACTAAAGTATTGTTTTTTCACTTACTATAAATGTCAGTGGAACTCCTTATTTTAATAATGTGGCCATAGAAAACATTGGTCATTCCTCTTTGGGGGCCCATTACCATTCTTAACTATCTGCTGGTTCTAGTCATCATAACTCAGGAGGGAGTAGTTCTCTAACTTCTCATGTAGATTATCTAAGGGATTGCTTGAATTTGGGGTACTTGCTCAGACTAGGGTTGATTCATGGGAAAAGAGCACAGTTGTTGACATGACTTTCTCGTTCTGTGTGCACCTACACAAAATTTAAAATGTTCTTGTGATAACTATTAACTGGATTTTATGATTTTCTTTGTAACGTTTTGATTTATAATTTATATAATTACATTTAAGATGAAAATTCCTGATTCTAAATTTTAACACCATTCACATCCTATGTCCCATAGAAGATTATGATAACAGTTTACCACGTGGCCTTTTCGATTTGCAACTAAAACTGTGATGCCCATTGTTTGGTATTTAGAAGTTAGCAGCAACCAGAAATAGTGTTGTAAGAATTTCTGCTGTTTTATTACAAATAAGGTCACATATTGTACTTTTCACGTATACACAGGTATTATCAGCAGCAAAAATCCATGGTTTTCTCATTCCATATTGCCTAATTAACTTTAAACTGGACATTTTTGTGATTTCTTAATCATAGCATACCAAAAAGTTAGTTTACACTCACAAACACACACACACACACACACACACACACACCCCTACAGGTGCTGACTGTACAGCAATTAAGTATTAGTACAAGAAGTATCAAATTTAAAATTTCATTATGTCTTTTATACTTTAGCTTTAATCGTCAAGATTTCACTTTTTAAGCTAAATAATGATACAGTTGTGGGAATATAATCAAAGCTGAGAATCATTGCAAGTTGATAGGAAAAGTGCCTCACCCTTACATATATATATATGTTTAAGCTAGTATGGAATACAACCATTGTCAAGCAGAAGGATGAACGTATATAATAATTGTGTAGAAATATGTAAATTTTCGGTAGAAAATACACTGCCTTTTACTGTCTTATTATAGAACCAGCTGATTCTTGGTGTGATGGGAGTTGATGTGTCTTTGGAAGATATTAAAAGACTGACACCACGTTTTACAGTAAGATGCAGTTTACTCTGTTGGTAACTTCTGGTTTAAAACTCTGTACTAATTTAGCTTGTTTTTAAAGCACTTAAAAGGAATTCTCAAAAATTTTGTGCCGTTATCTTAGCAAAGGAATTAATATTTAAAAGGATTCTTAAAAGAGTGTAAAGATATCACGTTATCTTTCTTTATGCTTTAAAACATGTATTTAAGAAATTTTTTTTAAAGAATGTGGATTTCTGATTGCGACTCAGGAATCTTTAAGGTTGTTTCTTATTATTTTTCAGCTGTGCCCCAATGGCTATTATTTTGCAATTGATCCTAATGGTTATGTTTTATTACATCCAAATCTTCAGCCAAAGGTATGTATATAATTTATTTACAAAGATTAGCGTTCTGTACAATTAATGATTAATGTTCTTAAAAGTTTCGTCAGTTTTAAATTCACTATACAGCACTAAGTATAAAGGAACATTATACCTGTAACGTTATAAATGACTAGACCACAGTTTATAATATATGAAGGTGTGAAAACAGTTTTTGTTTTCTCTTACCTGTTTAGTTCTGAAATGTTTCTATCCACCATCCAGCTAACCAATATTCCTATCTCAGAGGCAGCCATTATCACCTCCTGGGCCTGAGCTTCACACATCCCACTTGGTATTTTGATTAGGCTGTAGGTGGTGAAGGAGATGGCCTGGATACGTGTGAACTTGAGATCATTATTCATGTTCCTCTATGCGTAGGCCATTTGCATTGCCCTTTTTTTCCTGGTAATTATCTCCCCTTTCCATCTGCCAGGCTTATAAAGATATGTATGAAATTCAAAAAGAAAAAGTCAAATGGGAAGGGTTTATTAATCAGTGAGTTATATGGAAGTGATAAAATTCCATACATGAACCATTTTATCCTAATCTTTATGCCTATGTTCCCAAGATATAAAATACTTTCCTAAATGTCTCATCCGACTCATTTCACTTTTCATTAATGCTTCACAGGTAAAAAACTTTATTTATCCAGAAGTAAAATTGGCAAAACCTTATATATTTTTAATTTATAAGCATCTTCAAGTTATTGTTTAACTTTGAAGATAATATTAAGGATACTTTAAACCATGCTGGATGGAAATATATACAGACTTATGCATATTATTTCCTTCTCCCCAGGCATGGAGATTTAATGTTAGTGATGTTTTAGGACACATACAAGTATGTATGTGCATACACACACACACACACACACACACACACACACACACAAAGTGGGGTCATTAAAAACTTCAAAAAGTAATAATTAAGAACCATTAATATTGAATGTAAAAATATATTGAGTGGTTTTAATTAATGTCTATATTTTATTTCTCACTTTGGAACTTATTTCCATATAAAATCCATCATGATCTAAATATTTGCTAATCGTATGTAGCTGCTGATCACCCTGAATTATTTTTAAAGTTGTTATTTTATTGTAAATGTGGTACAAGCATATTTTCACATTATTAGTCTATCACAGCTCTTTGAAAACATATCATGTTAAGTTCCTCTTAGAGTTGTTCATGATTGGCTAATCATTCTCTGATTTTTCCATAATTGAAAATTTTTAAGTCTTTTTAAGAGTTTTTAAAATTTACAGTATTATTTTGTATTATGTTTGTATATCCAGTGTATTTTAAATTATATTCCTGTAAGTAAAGTGATTTAAATGCAGTAATAATGTAATGTGCTGAAGGGTGTGAAGGATCCCAACTTTTACGTAGTTGGACATTTTATGATTGTAAGTCTTAACTCCTTCCCCAGAAAGAACTAAAATATGTCATAGACAAAATAAAAAAGAATAATTAGAATAATCACGTATGATGTATATATATAAAACCATCATTTAGAGGTAATTATTTGAAAAGGGTTTTCCCCTTTTCTACATTCTTCTACTAATAATCAGTATTTAGGTAGAAAGTATTTTATTACTATTTGAATGCTGTTAACATATATTTGACTCATATTTAGAATAATCAATTTACTAAAATTCGTAAAGTTACAAAGAAAATATAAATTCTTTAGAAATTCTTATTAAAGCCCAGGTGATTTTTCTTCAGGATTATGTTAGCTTTTCATATTTTTAACATAGGAGATTATTATAAGCAAGTGTGCAACAGAAAAAACTTTTAGAAAAAATATTGTTTTAGAAAACCATTAAAAATAAAATGTTTGGACAATCAATGTATTATTTTTTTCAGAAATTCATGCTTGTGAATTAATATGCTTATCAATTCTCATCATTAACAGGTTAAATATTATAATTTCTTTTTGTGGGTGACAGTGCTTGCTATACAGACAGATACAAGAACCTGATAAAGGATGATATAGTATAAGATAGTTGTTTTAGAAATTGACAAATACAGAGGACCAATATGGTTAGAGAGTATACTAACAAAATTAATCTTAATCTTTGCATCCAAAATTCACCAATAGAAATAAAGGAAAATAATGCTACATTCCATAGTATCCATTATTATTTAACAAGATCAAAGTCTGATCTTACGCAGGTATCCTTTGCTGAATGCCTTTTGTTTTCTTCTTGAAACTGTAATCTTAATTCACATTGTTTCAATACAATTTTGAAGTTTATAGAAGGCAGAACAAGTGTCCTAAAGCCAAGAATATCAGAAAATAAAGTAGCTGTGAATCTTTTGCATATCTAATTTTCTGAGGAATCGTTACTTATCTTCTCGGAGAGACTTTTCAAAGTCTCCACCATGACCACATTTTGACAAATGCTGAATTATGCATCCTCCTTTATTCCAAAATGCATTTGAGAATTCCTCTGTTGTGTTTCAATGAAATAACCAGATTAGGTATACTTATTAAAACCTCATTTTTATCAGTCTAAAGAAATATTTATTGTATAAGGAAATTGTGCATAATTTACATTTTAGAAGTCCATATTTAAAATAAACCTACAGTGTTATGACTGAATTCTTCATTTGTTCCATGGATGTAACATTTGTCACTAACAAAGGCACAAATTTTAACGTTTAAGACTGACTTTTTAATATCCTATCGTATTTATATTTTAACACATTTGAATCATATACATTCTAAAGAATTCCTGTTTTTTCCGTTTTTTAAATCACCATAGGGAATTCTCCGACAGTCCAGTGGTTAGAACTCGCCGCTTTCACTGCGGTGGGACTGGGTTCGATCCCTGGTCAGGGAACTAAGATCCCTCAAGCTATGGGGTGCGGCCAAAAATAAAATAAAATCAGCAAAGAAGTTGTCTGAGACAAACCATCTTTCTCATTTCCTACATTCTCACTTTTTTTTCCCCTAGGAATAAAAGGAAAACATTAGTCATTTTGCTAAAAAAAAGTTTGAGCATTTTTACTAGCATTACATATTTTATTCACTAAAAATATTTTTGAACTTTCATTTATTGACTCATCATGAGCTTGATGATACCTGTTTCTGATCAAGGAAATATCTGACCAAAATTGATGACAGGATAGAACGCTTACCCATGTTGATATGTAGTATGATGAATTACCATCTTTCTGTTGCTTCAGCCTATTGGTGTAGGTATACCAACAATTAATTTAAGAAAAAGGAGACCAAATGTTCAGGTAACTGTGAATGAAGTTAGCAGTGCCTTCAAATTTGCTAAATCAGAGTTGCAATTAAGCTTCTCTTCCTAAAAGCATATGATTAATGCTGCCTTTCCTGACAGCAAGCTTCCAGAGCATGAGATGGAGATGAGCATCATTTCTCAATAAGCCAGAGCAAAAATGTTATTAATAATGGCAGAGGGTATGCATTTGCTGACTAAAGATTGCTAGCAAATGATGTAATAACAATGATAATCAGAGTAATCGCAATTAAATGGCTTCTAAAAAATAGATTTGTTATTATATATTGTGAAGTTAGTGTCAAATCCATGTAATCCTAACAATTTGCTTGTAAAATTAACTTCTTAGTGGAAATAAAAATACAATTCTAATATATAATTTCTATAAACCACACAATGTAACCCAAAATTTCTTTGGATTTCTAAGTGTATTTTCAGATTAGCAGTTAGAGGAAGTTCCCTTCACCTAATTAAAAATGTCCAAAATTGCAAATAAATATTATCTGGCAAACTTACTACAAAATCTTTTCTCTGATGGCAACATATTTAAACATTATTCTATGTATGCTTATTTCTATAAGTGCACTAAAAATAATCAGCATAAACGGATACTTCCTGTAGTTTAGTAGAATTTAGCAAGAGCATTTCAAAATTTCAGAGAAAGTTCAATGTGACTTAAGGTTTTCTGTGTAATCCTATCATTTCTTTTAAAAAGTTGGTGACGTTATAATGGAGAGGTAGTGTGATATTAAGAGATCATTAAGCTATGAATTAGTAGAACTGAGTTCCAGTTTGTTCTACTTATAGCCAACACTATATCCTTGAGTAGTTCACTAAACCCCATAGTACTTCAGTTTCTTCATCTGAAAAGCAGGAAGATTAAACTAATAATTGTTTCCTATCCTACACAGTATATTCCTAGGAAATTGAATACATATATCGATCCCCAGCTCCATCTCCTGAAAATTCTGATTTAATTTGACCAGGGATGGGAGCCGGGCTTCTGAAATAGTTTTAAAGTTCCCAGGTAATTCTAAAGTACAGAGCCAATGGATTAATAGAAGCTTCAGTTTCCTTCTAGCTCTAGAATTCTATGACAATCTGAATTTTGTGTTGTTGCATCAGTCTCCATTTCTTTTGTGATTCCTGTAGAGGTTAAAATTATGTTTATGTCTTTTCTTGATTTATTAAATTGTTTTATGTTACTCCTCTTGCATGTTTCTTTTTGTGGATTACCTTGGATTATACTCATTGCAGTCATGTACATTTTAGTGAATTTTTAGTTTTGCCGTACTTTCAAATATTGCATGTAAATATTGTGATATAATTTAAAAATAAACAACCTGAAAAATGGTTGTTTTATTTTTGTTTTCCTTCCAAGGAAACTCAAATGGCAAACTAGCAACCACACAAGACGTCTGAACTTGGAAAATATTTTTTGAGCTATGTAGTATTTTTAATAATACCAACTACTAATTATTTCAATTTAAAATGTAACAACATTGCCTTGTGCCTTTTATTTTAGTTCCACAAATGGTATGGTCTTTATATCAGTTGATATTCAAATTTTACAAATGAGAATTGTTAGATATTTAAAACATCAAACAAAAGTACTGGGAGTGCAGGGACTGGATTCCAGTTCTCAAGCCTCTCTTGGTGCTTTCTGATGAGAAGAGTTCTGCTTTTGAATTTTTCAATCACTGTACCTGTAATGAGTCTTTTAAAAAATGGTCAGCCAGATTGCCATTTAAAAAGTACAAGTGATGCATTGACATTTTTCTTTTATGATTTCCTTTTCCTGTCTGTGTCTTTGTATGTTGGATTGGGACGTGATCTTCATATTGCCAATTCTTCCTGATAATGCCTCCTCCATGCATGCTGTTTGGGTCTGGTCATGCTATGCATTATCCATTGCATGTAAGATAATATTCTTATTTACGTTTATATTTTATCATTTTATTTTGACTTTGTTTTGTGGTGAGTTAAAATTTTAATACTGATGTGAGGATGTTTGTGTAAAGATAATTTATTTCATGGGACTTTAAGCAATTCAGAATAATTTGTCAGCTTTAGAGTATCCTTTTGATAGAACCTTTCTCAGTTTTGTTTTTTAAACAGAGGACTAGAATTATTTTCAATGCTGATTTTTATTTTCTTTTTATAAAATATTACTTTTCCAAAGAGTATTTGCTTCTGAGCCAATAAGATGCTGCCTAAACAATGACCAGTATTTTCACCTATTGAACAATCCAATACTTACTTTCAATATTCTAGAACCTTGTGAATCTAGATATGAAGTTCATAAGCAGTGAATATTTTCTTAATAAAAATGCCAGACACAGTTGGGTTTTTTGTTTTAATTTGCCTTTAAGAATCCCCATTCATCAAAACCAATGGGAATCATATATTTTCATTATTTAAATGGAGCTACTCTTTGAAGGCATTTTTGTCTTTATTATAAAATAAATACATGCCATGTATACTGTGTCATTCAGCATTTGAAATAAAGATGTTTAATTTTAATACATTTTTAATCATTGGCATTGTCTTGGGTAGTCAGCCCTACTAAAACATTGTTTAAAATAATGATCTGAATGTATTTTGGAAGAGCCTGTGAGGCTGAAATTTTTAAAATTCCAGTGACCTTGCACTAATACAGCATAATTTCTATTTATTTTTTACTTCTGTCTAATTAGTTATCATATAGTGATGGTATTTATTTTAGTAAATATTAAAAATCCAGTTTCTAAATTTTTACAGTTGTAAAATAATAGACACCTATTATGATTTTATGTTCTAGTGAACTTTGAAATTCTCCTAGGGCGTGTTACATTACTTAGTAAGTGTTATAAGAGGATAGTATATTTTTGTTTATCAGATATTTTGATATCCTCATTTTATGATTGAGAAATTTTTTAAATGTAATGTGAGGTAAATTTACCAGGTTAACAGTTTCATTTGATATGTTTATGTAAATAAATAATCTGCCTGTTCCATAGTGAATTTGATTTCTTATTACACACCAGCAAGAAGCAGCAGTAGGACGTGTAAAGCAGGAAAACAGTATTTAGTGAACCTAGGGGTTATTATTCAAGTTCGACTTCAATCACAATAGCTAATCTTTATTAAAATCCTTATGACTTTACCATAAATTTTATCTTACAAAATTGACTTAATTTGACTCATTAAAATATATTGTAAAGTTTCTGAGTTTCAAATACATGAAGCAAACTTGCATCTTTTCTTTATGCATTTGAAGAAGGAAAAATAAATTTAGAAGAGTTTGTTCTCCTTAGCAAATTCAAACATTTTTAAAACATTTTCCCTCATATAATTTTATTGTTTATGGAATACAAATAATGTATATTACTTACACACCGCCTTTGTTTTATTGCCAAATATGTTATCCACATGGCTGTATTTTGCTCCTTTCACATCCCAATTAAAGATAAAATCTGTAAGTGGATCTTCAAAAGTCATATTGCCACAGAATTTGTGATTATAAATGTCCTATCTAACACAGGACTCAAAACTCTTCAGTTGGTTATTAATTAAAATTTGTCTGCTATACTTAAAGCTCAAATCCCTAGCCTACTTATTATTATTTTTAAATATATATGAAAGAATATACCTTTATATAATTATTTTGTCAACTTTTTAAGATACCTTAGGTAAGTAACTTTTATGGAATTAATTTCATATTTAAATATCTATTGAGTTATTCTATATACAGCATCATTTTACAATGTCATATATGCTTAATTACTATTTTCTGCGTAGAACCCCAAATCTCAGGAGCCAGTAACTTTGGATTTCCTTGATGCAGAATTAGAGAATGATATTAAAGTGGAGGTGAGTGCAATCAGTCAGCTTGAACAGCACCCTCAGGTCAGATGCTGGTGTCCTTCCAGTCCACAGGGATCTGTTGAGCAGCTTCATTGTGTTGGTTCTGTCTTAGGTATTATACACACAAAGATGAATGTTTTTTATCTTTAAAAATTTCTAGATCCTGGGCTCTCTCATCCGAAAGATCATATGAAAAGGAATAAATATTTTAAATTGGGTGTGACCTTAGTGTTTTTCTTTCTCCTTCCACAGGTAGAGTTATTTTCAGTATTTCGATACAAATGTAACTTGTAAATTTCAATAAAAAACAGAGAGAGGGGGACGTTGCCATAGAGTTGAAAGAAAAGTTGCAGGGAATTTAATCATCCAACCACCCAATAAGCAACATGAGGAAAGAAGCTGCCATGTTTGTCTTAGTACTCTATACTCAGAAAGTTTCTATTTTATTTCAAAACCAAAATTGCATGCCACTTCCTCCGAGAGGGGGATAATCATTAATAATAACATTTATTGAGTACATGATATGTGTCAGTCATGGATTCTCAAGAGCCTTTGAATAGGTACATTGTTATTGTTATTATATCTGTTGTACTGATGATCTGTTTGAGGTACGGGAGGTTAAATAGCTTATCTCCAGTTACTCAGCTACTAAGTAGCAGAACCAGGATTTGAACCTGGCTCTTGCACGCCAGAGCAGAGATTTTTAAGATTCTTTCAGATGAACTAACTCCTTCTCTTATCTACTCAAAGGCCACCATATTTCTTTTACAGTTTGTCACAGTGTGTTTTAATTTGTACTTGCTTTACACACTTTACAACCTTACTCCCTCAGTGTAGAACAAGAAAATCTATTTATCATAGTTACCTTAGACTGAGGCATAGTGCTGGGATGTTTTAGGTAAATAATGAATATTTGTTGTAAAGTATTTTGACAGCATAAAGTAGGATCATGTAATGTTGAAGAGCTTGGTTTCTGGACTCTCATACCGCTGAGTAACTGTAATTGTATTTAACCTCTCAAGTCTCAGTTTCCCTTCCATCAATCCCATAAAGTAATTGAACACTTTTATTAATTACATTTCAAAAATTAATGACTGGTTGAAAATATTTCATTAAGAATGTTTTTATCATTTTAAGATAATGTAAAATAATGATGTGGTAACTTTTAAAAGAATATTTCCACACTTCAGTAGGTCAATTTAGTATCTGCTATAAAGTAATTGTTCCAATTTCCCTTAGATTCGAAATAAAATGATAGATGGAGAAAGCGGAGAAAAAACATTCAGAACCCTGGTTAAATCTCAAGATGAGGTAAGAATTAAGTCAGGTTTATTCTTAAATTAAAATGTGTATATTAATAATGATAATTGATATTAGTGTGGTAAAGCAATATTTATTCATAAAAAGGGACATTTCTAGAAAAGAAAAATTGTTTAAAGCACTCTTTGCTGGAGGGATATTTTTAATAAGATTTTTAACTCTGAAATTTCTATAAAATGTTGCTTTAGATTTCTTGATGTATTCTTCTATCATTTACAATATGTTCTTGAAAATTATATTTTTTAATTTTTTTAATTGATGTATAGTTGATTTACAATATCATGTAAGTTTAAGGTATACAGCACAACGATTCAGTTATACATACATATATATACACACATATATATATATTCTTTTTCAGATTCTTTTCCCCAAAGTTTATTACATAATATTGAATATAATTCCCTGTGCTATACAGTAGGTCCTTGTTGGTTATTGAAAATTATATTTATGTCTCCATTTTTTTTTTTTACCAGTGTAAGAAATAGAATACACAATATGATGTTTGCCATGTTCTTTTAGGCCATTTCAGTCATACAAATTTGAAGTTAATATTTAATAGCTGTATGTTTTGTATGGTTTTTGCATGCAGATGTTCTAATTGTTGAGTTCCATATATTTTTTGTTTGTTTCTTAACTTGTTTCTGGCTTCATTTATCTTCTTTTACTATTTAAGCACTATTTCCCTGAATTTAAACCTGAAATTAAATCCAAAGATAACACAGCTACTGCCATAAAATCACTGGTACAGCTATGTAACACTTGTATTGTTTTATATTGACGTGGAAAAACTCTGTGTATATGAGAAGTGTATCTATTCATTATCAGTCACATGTGGAATAAATACACATTCGTATGTTTGAGGATTTGAAAAATGTATAGAACTCCCAAGCTTTTGAGCCTGGGAGCTTAAATTTAATTTAAGCTTTTATGTATAATTTATGTCCGTTTCCTCACAAGCTCATCCCTTTTAAGTGTAACATTTCTCCTGAATTTCTCAGCAGAGCTTTCCCTAAGATGGAGCTAGTATCTAAAACAGTACTTCATTAACACTTGCCTTTTCTAATTTTAATATCATCAGGAGTCCCTATTACCAGAACCCAAGGGGAGGTATATACCAGTTTCAGTCTTTGTTGAAACGTCAACTCTGTTTACTTAGACTTTACGCGTGCTGTTTACCACTTCACTTTTCAGAGGAAAGATGTAAACCATTCAGCAGTTCTGCCAGCTTCTCTGTTTTGTTCTGCCAGCAAGAACTCTGGGACCTGCACATTCTTTTTTCAACTTACAAATCAATTTTGTCTTTATTCAGTCACTTTGATGTTTCTCTCCTTCAATTTACTGTAAATTCTTCTTTTTGACCAATATCCACCCATAGACTTTTCCTATTAATAATATCGAAGAAAGTAGTGTTTTGTATGCTTATTTCTCTAATCCAACACAGTTTTTGATATTCTGTTTTTTATAACTTGCAGAACAATACTAGTTTGCCATGGTTTTTTATGAGTATTAATAAATATGTAAACATTATTTCTTTTAATTTTTTTATGAAGTTTAGGAGTCCAAAAACTTCCTGAGCACTTCCTGCCCTCCCTCCCCTCATCCTCCACACACCTCAATAAAGCCATGGGGATATTTGATGTATAGAAGCAACACTGTGTAGTTGTTATAAAATGAACTTGACATCGTACATTCTCCTTCATCCTGCCGACTAAAGTCCTCATTTCTTCATCAGTAAATTGTGGGAAAGAATAGTAGTTCATTTACTCCAGGGAGTTGATTAAATGATACAATGACTGTAAAATGCCTAGATATTGCCTAACACCAAGTTATATTCAGTGAATATTATTGTTCTGATGAGGATGATGAAGCTGGTGATAACTAAAAATACTAAAAGATACATATGTGTCATCACCATACCTAATGGAAGAAGTAATGATCATTTCTTTACTACTGTTCAGTAGCTCCATAAGAAAGATTCAATATCCATGAGGTTATTTAGCTCTTACTTCCTTACCCTAGTGGATATAGTTGTCTTTCTAACCTTCAGTGATACTAAGTAATTAGTCTCTTATAATAGATAAGTACTATAATAATGGCTTAATAAGAACAGTAATGTGCTAACCATACATTTGGGTCTAGACACAGTGCGTTAATTTCCTGATATTATCAATTTCTCTTCAACATACCCTACTATGGAAATATCTGAGCATTATCTAATATTTCAGTCCTGTTTCAATATTAAAATGTATTTTTCAGGAAATGTTTTTAAAGTTTTGAGGTTAATAATTTGGCATAAATTACTAAGATTTTGCACTTAAACGTCCTTAAAATTTATTATGTGGGTATTTTTTTCCCTAAAATGTTGCTTTACACACACACCTCATAACAGAATAAATAATTGTAGAATAGTATAGATCAGATATTTGTGAAGAAGGTATTGAATGATGACTGAATTTATAAATAGAGCCTAGCATTCTGCTCTTCATATAAATTCACTTCAAATGAAAAGTGATGATAACCATGTCCAACTCTTTTTTTTTTTAGAGGTATATAGACAAAGGAAACAGGACGTATACATGGACCCCTGTCAATGGCACAGATTACAGGTAATTAACCTTATTTATTTCTATGTGTGCTGTATAAAAGAATGTTCAGTGCCTTTCACCTATTTTTATTTTTATTATTTATTTATTTATTTTTGCGGTACGCGGGCCTCTCACTGTTGTGGCCTCTCCCGTTGCGGAGCACAGGCTCCGGACGCGCAGGCTCAGAGGCCGCTCACAGGCCCAGCCACTCCGCGGCATGTGGGATCTTCCCGGACTGGGGCACGAACCCGCGTCCCCTGCATCGGCAGGCGGACTCTCAACCACTGCACCACCAGGGAAGCCCTCACCTATTTTTAAGTAGCCATTTTTCCAGTGGATGAATGTTGTCTTTACATACTCATAAGCTATTTTCAATATAATTAAAATAGAAATGTTATCCTTTCCAACATTAAAATTCATTAAAGTTATACATTCTGATTTTCAAAATGAGAAAGATGGGAAAAAGCTAGAAATATAAAATTTAGAAATGAAAACTTGTATGATATGCACATATTTGGTGTTTTATATATTTATGTTAGTAATAATAAATGTTGACATTTATTACTTTGTGGTCATCACCTCCACTGACCTCATTTAAATTGTCATTTAGTTTACATTACTTACATTTAGGTTGCAAATTAACTTAAAAATGAAACTTATTACATCATAGTATAATCTGATATAAAATGCTCAATTGATATAATTTAATCCCATGAGTAGAAATTCTGTAATATCCTGATCCCATCAATTGACTGGACCTTGGAAAATTGGACAGACTAATACCCTAAAATTTCTTGGAAATTCTCCATTCTTCAGCACTTGCTGAGCATTTTTTTTTTTTTTTTTTTTTTTTTTTTTTTTTGCGGTACACGGGCCTCTCACTGCTGTGGCCTCTCCCGCTGCGGAGCACAGGCTCCAGACACGCAGGCTCAGCAGCCATGACTCACGGGCCCAACCACTCCGCGGCACGTGGGATCTTCCCGGACTAGGGCACGAACCCGCGTCCCCTGCATCGGCAGGCGGACTCTCAACCACTGCGCCACCAGGGAAGCCCTTGCTGAGCATTTTTTGTTTTGTTTGCTCTAAGATCACGGCTTTCCCTGTGGTCCTGCTTCCTACGGCCTCATAATACTGAGGCTGTTACGAAAATGTCCTTCTTGTTACTTATTCTCTCTTCCTCCTCTCCCTAACACCTTCCATCTTTGGATCTCATGTCACCAGACCACACCGCGCGCCATTCTTCCCTTTGAACAGTCATCTCCCTCTGGTTCCTGTAAGATATCAGTTTCTGTGTGGTTGCCACACTCTCCTCCATTCACATGGATCAGTGTTTCTCAAAATATTTGAGACATACCCACGCTTATATAAAATAAAACGAAAATTGTTTACTAAAATAAACTTTAAAAGAGATGAAAACTCAAGTGGAAAAAAATGTTTATTACATTTCATAGACATGAAATTCATGTGTCAAATTGCTATAAAAATTTCTAAATGCTTACTCTCAGTTTCTATGCTTAATTAATCATGAGCTGGTAATAGATAGTTTGCAAGTGGGCCAGGTCCCTTGACACACTTTAAATACCAGTGACGTAGATGATTTTTCTGGTGCCTGGACTCTCTTTTTTTTTTTTTTTTTAAATCTCCTCCCCTCTGATGATCTTGTCATTCCCCTATCTTAGCTACCTACTACAAGGTCATGTTTTACAACTCTAACATTAAGACTGCAAGTCCTACATAATCTTAGTTTGAGATTTTTTTTATCCAACTCTCAGAGTAATACATTTTAGCTTTCCAACCCCTCCTTCTAATAGTCCAACTGCAACAATCCTTTGACTCAATTGAGACCTGAAATCCATCAACCCCTTCGACCTTTCACTGTCCTTGCCTTCCTCACGTCCTTGTACCCCTCTTTATTCAACATAAATTCTTTGGGTCTTACTACGTTCACTCTCTTACACATACCATCAACTCCCTGCATCATACTTAGGTTTGGCAAACAGTAGTTTGACCAGTCCCAATCCTGGTTAAATTATTACCAACACCACACTGCACCCACACAGCTACAAATGGGAGAAATAAAATATTCCTTGACTGGTGACATCCAAAATTCAGGACCTTTAACCTTAAGTGTACTTCAGTAGTGCCTGCTGATCTCAATAGTCCAGTAAATTTAGGATGCTTCTAGATGACTTTTGATAGCCTCTCTTCACTCCTCAAACCCATCTCTTTCCCATCCATTTTTCTCTCAGATGATGTCTTTACTTGTTTTTCTCAGTGAAATAGGAAGCAATCAGAAGAGACCTTCTACCACATAACGACTTGCATCTATATCTCCATCTCCTATCTCTATTTCTATTCACAACACAATAACAAGAGTGACATTATTAATACTTGAGTTATATTGTTTCATTTCTCTAGTCAAAATTCTCCAATAATTTGCTATCTTAATCTCTATAAAATCCGAAGTTTGTCATGACCATTAGAGGACTTAACAGCATCTGACCTAATTTGTCATCAGTTATCTGAAGTTACCTTCTCACGTTCTCCACTGAACCACCTTCATGTTAGAGCTACACTATCCTCCTTGCTAGTCCTCATAAACCCGGGACCATTCTGCCTCAGGACCTTTGCACCCGAAGTTATTTCTGCCTAGGATGAATTTTCCCCAGGTATTCACATGCTTACTCCATCTTCACACCTTCACTTACTTTATTGTCGCCCCAATAAGGCCTTCCCCAATAATCCTACCTAAAATGTAAAGTGCCTCACTATCATTTGATATTATATATGTGTATATGCACATACACACACGTATATATGAAGCATATATAAAGAAATTTATTCCTACTGTTTGTTGTTTGTCTTCCTTCACTATAAGTTCTAAGAGGGCAAAGTTCTGAGATTGTTAGACTCTGAGATTCTAAGATTGTTGCCTGCTTCATTTATTTTTGAATCCTCAGCTCATAAGTCAGTGGCACACAGTAGACATTCTGTAAATATTTACACAGTTAAATATTTAGATTTTCAATTTGTCTCATTCTGTCAAATCCAAATAATAGTTTCCAAACTTCCATTGCAATACTCAAATATGAGGGCCTCTTTAACTACATATTAATATACAGTTAATATGTAGCCTGCTTAATAGGCTGTGGTGGACTCAACTGTTCTTTTCCTAATAAAACGAAACAACACTCCTCCCCGCTCTGCCCCAAAACATACACATAACTTTTCAGGGGAGCCTAGAGTGCTGGGGATTCCCCTAGTACTGGGTTGCTAGCATGGCATGCAGACTAGGTCTAGAAGAAGGGCACACGGTTACCAATGTCATGAGACACTACCTGCCAGTCTTTCTCCAGTTTTCCAGTTTTTGACATAATTTTGAACCTACTGAATAACACCAGAATGAATGTTTACTTTACTTGCGTCTCTTGATTTCTCTCTCTCATTTCTATTAGGCATCTCTTTACGCATATACAATCTTTATGTACATACATAAGTAATTATTTTTCTTTCCGTTTCCATGGTTATTACCACCTTTCATTTTTTTGGATAAACTTGTCAGAAGGTGTGACAGCCAACAGGAAATCTGGGAGCCCTGTCTCGTTAGCGATGATTTCATGATAAAAGGAAATGTTGGATGCACATGTGGGAAAGTGCTCTCTGCCTTTGTTTTTTAGACAAACAAATTCTAAGTTAGAAAAGCCATTTCTTTTTGACCCTGACAGTGAGTCATTCTGATGGTTGGTCCTACTGCAGTCATAATTATACTCTGGGGGAATTTTAAATTCTTACTGTACCTTACTTGAATATGTTTTTAATAGTCTCACAAATGTCTCCTGCATTCATCCCCTTTCCCTCACACACCAAGTTGTAATACAGGTGGCCAGATTCATGTTCTTTTCTCCAGTTCTGAGTACGTCTCTCCTTGTTCACAAAACTTTAGTCTCTTTCCATTTTTATCCAAGTTTGGATTCCAAGTCTGAAATTCACATCACACATTTCTAGCCTAACCTGTCTGCCCTGTCATTTCGCCCACTGCACTACCCATACAAACCACTGTTCTCTGAACAAGCCCTAAGTTCACACCTTTGCATGTTTTCTTCACACATTCTCTTCACAAATCTACAACTCAGAGCCAGATTAAATCTATTTCCATTGTAAGTACTCCTCTGAATCTCCGTACAAATAAATCCACAAATAAGAAGCCTAGAACAACATATTACATCTAAATTGAAGGGGAAAAATGGCAGTGTTTTTATTTAATGAATTAGGTATCAAATTTCACTTAGTGATTTCTGTCTCCTTAAGCCTTGATATAACTTGATATAACATATTTTGAAATATAGTAGTTATTTTAACAGAATGTTCTCTTTTTTTTAATGAAGAGTTTGATTTTTATGGTGATATAAATGAGTTGAAAAGTGTGTTATATTCCATTTAACTAAGTTAACCATGTTTATGGGAGTCACAAAAATATTGCATGGGCTGTACCATCCATCTGGTGGCCACTGGCTTTATTAGACTTTTATCCCTGGGAGAAAATAAAGCAGACTTGATTTGTGGGTTTTATAAGGAGAGAGACAGCAAACACTGCGTATGGCAGCATCCTGGACTCAGAATGTTGATTGAAGAGCTTATCTGCTGTAGGTTGAAGAAATAACTGTTGCCTGAAGAAAAAAATCATTAAATTATGTGTAACCATATTTTTCTATAAAATAAAGTATAGCTATTAATAGCGACCTGAGACTTGCAGGCCAATAAAATGTATATTCGATATGTCAGTTTTAAAGCGTCTATTGTGTTCCTCATGGGTTTCCACACTATTTTTTATGGTACATAGATGTAACCCAAGCTTACAGTGTGACACTGTAGCAGCCACATGATGTAATGTTATCGGTCTTAATTTGAAGTTTCTCTTAGCAATAAATGCTGATAGGGCAATAAAAATGTCCTAATTTCCCTTGAGAGGCATTTGTGGGAGACAGTCTTCAAATGCTCACTAATTCTGCTCTACATTTTATAAATGGCAAGTGAATCATGAAAGGTCATCTTGCTTTCAGACTAATTGCACTGCTTATTTTAATTTTAATCTCTGCCTCCCCTTAAAGGAAGTTACCTTTAAAATGAATGTGGAGATTTTCATTAAATCTACATAACATTTTATTTCTCTGACCTTTTCCCGTAAGGAAAGTTTATGAATTACTTAATGATGGAGAAAGATTTGGAAATTGGAGGTAACAAGCATCCACTTAGTTTGCTATCTTGACTGCATAATTAAATTGTAGCAAATAAGCCCTTGCATTTTTCCTCGTCATAGAGTGAATTTTTAGCATATATTCATAAGAAGAAAAACCTGGAATTTTATATTTTGTCCTGTTCTATATTGCTCATAAAAAATGTATAACAGCATTACACTTTGGACATCCATCCTCAAAGCCTGGGAAACATGAGGCTTGAGTGATTTAAAAGAAGATCTTCTGCAAATGCCTAGAAATACTCAGAAGCCTAGAAATGCACACATTTTTCTGTGCATTGCTAAATTTGGGGTTAAATTGTAAAAATGAATGCTGAATAACTCAATTGCTCACATTAATTAAGCGTCGTTTTTTAATAATAGTTGCATTGGAAATCTTAGAGATAACCTCATTTTTGGCATTAGTTCATTAGTTTCTTTCTGTATTCAAAGGATAGCAGAGACCATTTGCAACTGTGAGTATGGATGTGGAATAATTAGTTATGTTCTGCACATGTGTATCCGCCATCGTGAGAGTAGAAGAATTACACATATGCAGTTGTTACGGGAAAGTGCATCCTATTCTGATACCTTTTAACAGTTCCAATATTTTGTGTGTTTTATTCATTGTCAGCTTCAAAATGAGTGCGGTTACCTGCCTGTCATCTTTTCAGTTTGTACAGTCATATTAAGACAGGGTTGGATGACAGGCTTGTTGGACAGTCCTGGCGTCTAAAATGTTCAGAATTGGCTTAAGATTTGCACTGGAGCTTTCCTCCAGTGTGTACGTGTACCATGGGACTAGAGTAGCCCATGGCTCTTGTAAACTGTTAAAGTCAAGATGTTTTTCCTACTGTGCCTAACAGCAATCTGCCAAATGATATGGGATATCCACAGTTAATGAACTTGAAATAAATACAGTTACACTGTTGGGTAAGAACCAATGGGATGAGCAAGTGCTATAAAGGAACCTGAATTTCCCTTCCAAAAGACATGGGGGAAATGGCCTAGAAAAGAGTTGTACAATATTAGGTATTTAACCCCTCAAAAGAGACTACATGCATTGTGTAATTAGTCATGATAATAATCTTTCATTTGTAATTTTTAGTAGTGTACATTTGCTAGCAAGCACTGTAACATTATGTATAATTCGTTAGAGAGGGGATAGCCAATTGGCATGATATAATTACTTTGCTTAAACGTAGCCCTAGTATTGTTCTATTTTTGTCCACAAAGTATTTTAATATAGTTTTCTGAAAATACAGTATCCGTGACATTTCTTCTTCAGCTGATTTATGGGCACATTTTGTAGCTTACTTTCCGTGTGTCTCTTCTGATTCTCTACAATGTAGAGAACTGGATGGCAAGACCAAATTAAGTACCCTATTTGGTGAAAGCATTTTCCTGTCAAAGTAATATGTCTTTTCCTTCCCATGAGGAAGATCTTTGGATTTTCCATGAACTTGATGTGTCTTTTTTCTTTAAGTTATGTTTCATTTTTGTTTGTTTGTGTTTATGCTTCTCTTGTTTCTATTGCAGTTTGGCCTTGGTATTACCAACCTACAGTTTTTACTATATAAAAGCCAAAATAGAAGAGACAATAACTCAGGCCAGATGTAAGTACTGTGAAAGCGACTTCAGGGTCTGTTTGTTATCTCCTAGTGCCAGAGGTTTAAATACATCCAGACTTTGGAATACCCAAGGCTTATACATTTTAGTGGGTGTTATTACCAAATCAACAGCAATGATTCTAACCCATTCCAAACATGCAAGGAACAAGAAGTATTCTACATGGATAGAATATGAGCAGGTACTCCAGTCTCACTGGCAGTCCCTACCACCCTCCCCTGCCTTGCTTTGTGCTCATAGAATCATTGCAGTGCTGTGTCCTCTGTTGCTATTGTTTTAAGGGTCTGCTAGCTGGCACAAAATGTTTCACACAGTCTCTACTCATGGCACTCTGCTGGTAGTAGTAAAGTTTTTCTTTTTTTTTTTTTTGCATTTGGCAAGAATGATATTATGCTCCACATCGTCGACTTTGTTGAAATAAATTAAATTTTACTGGTCTTTGGCTTTGGTTTGGCAATTAACTTTCTTCTAATTATCCAAATTAATGTTTTCAGTAATTCAAATGGATCAATTTGGGGTTTTTTTTAAGCGTCATTTGGAATGTGGAGTAATTATTAACACTAGTGCATATTTCAAGTCATGATTAATCTTTATTTTGTTTTGGGTGACTAACTTCAGTAAAGTAAAATGACCATCATATCCTTTGCATATCACTCAATTATTTCTAACCACCTAAATTTTGTCTGTTACAATAAAGTAAAAAATATATATGCATATATATATGTGTATACCTTTTACCTCTGACTGTACATGAACTACAGTTTCTTTCCTTTCGCTGTCAGTTCTTTTTTGGTCTCTGCAGTCCTGATTCTCATTGCACATTGTGGTAATTTAGACCTTTATATTTCCGCTTTCACTTGATAGATAGATATGATGGTCTTTTAACAGCCACCAACTTTGCATGAGCTAGTTCTTTACTTGATAAATGAGGGGGTGCCTAGTGGGTCTTTGATGATTGGTAAATGCTTCTGTTTATAGGCTAGCATCATTGGTATTGCACTTGCGTTAGCCACTTTGCAAAACAGACCCTTGAAATAACCACAGTACAGAGAGGGTGCTCTAGTAGTAATTGACAGGACATATTTTCCAGTCTTCAAAAATATGTGTCTTTTCTTGCAGACTACAGCTGTACATAAATAAACCTTTGATCTATGCACAATATTTTTATTCAAGAAAGTCATTGAATAAAATATTGTTTGTGACCCCCCTTTGCTTTTACCCTCTTTTTTTTTGTTTCCCTGCTTTCTCTTTCTGATGGATTTTCACAGCAAAAAAGGGCAGAATGAAGGGCAAGTATTTTCTTGTTGCTCAATTTCTTTTTGTTTAGTACACTTGACATTTCCACTGATATTTCCATTCCTATTGGATACTATCCTCTGTGCTTCTCATTTGCTAGATTTTCCTCCATGATCACTCAGACCTTAGCGGCAAAAAAGGGGGAAAGATATGCCTGTGTTTATATACGTAACCTATTTCACTTTCTGTTTTTTTCTTAAATACTTGTGTGTTTTTATCCTTGCACTTTCTAATTCATACTAATATGAAGAATGCTATTAATTCACTAAAGGCATTAATGGGTTTATTAAAATCATTTTCTTTATCATGATATTGGTAAAATATTTGACATTTTAAATAAATACCTCTGGTGTAACATTGACAAAAGTCACTTTTTAAAGGATATCTTGGTTATAGTAGGGTTAGTTAGTAAATGGGAAAATCATAGATCTAACATTGTCTTTGATACAACTGTTGTAATCCACGTTATGAAATTAAAATTGATTTTATTACTGTAAAGTATTGGGGATCTTTATATTCATTCATGTGTTTCAGTTTAGGATGGAAATAGTCTGTTTTTATTTTTCCGTGTAAGGTTATTTTTCTAATGCCTTCCTATTGACATCAAATCTCAGGATGCATATTCCGGTTTGTCTAACCCTGTAACATTATCTTTGCAGATTCAGAAACGTTGAAGCCGGATAATTTTGAAGAATCTGGCTATACATTCATAGCACCAAGGTAGGTTTTGTTTTCTTTTTTTATAGCTCATTGTGGATATGTAGGGCTTCAAGAACAGGTCTGAGCTGGGGTCAAGACTGCTGTGGATTATGCCATGCCAAATTATGGAACCAAAGGAAACAATAACTTTAAAACTGAAAGAGAATGCTGTTCTTTCATTCATTTACTCATTCAGGTACTTAGCTGCTGTGTGCTAAAGAATATGCTGACTTGGGGATACAGCAGGGAATAGGACAGATGGAGGTTTTGCTTTTGTTGGAACCAACGGTATATCCAAGAAAAACGAAGAGTTGTGAATTTGCATTTGTGACTGTGTATACACATACAAACTCTCACTTTCTGTCTCTACACACACACACACACACACACACACACACACACACACACAGAGATAGATATGCATAGATATGTACAGATATATACATATATGTGTATATATACACAAGAATGTGTATGCCTCATAGAATGACAACATCATTGATTTTTTTAACACAAGTTTTTGGGAAATATATTTTAATACAGTGAGATTTTCTCACATAATTTTTAAGATTAGCATTCTTTCCTCCTAACCAATTTTACTTCTCTCGCTTATAATCCCCCTTTCGTAGCTCTAATATACATCTTCATCTCTACCTCTATTTTCTTATAATTATTTGAAACTCCATTCAAGGATCCAAGATTATTCTTTATTTCTATTTCTTTCCTTCGTTTTTGACTCCCACTCTCCATCAGACACATGTAACAAGACAAATCAACAGAATTCCTATTACCCTAGGCTACTGAATAAAATAGATTCAGGAGCTTGTAGTATCCAATTCTCACAATTTTTCCTTCTTAAAGAAATTGCTCTAAGAAGGCTCCTAAAAACTGGTCTCAGTTATTCTTTCTATTTCTGCATAAGACTATCTGAATTTTTGGTTCTTATTGAAAGTAGGGAATATACATAACTTTTTGAGAAATCTCTGTTAACTAAGCATATTTCTGGCTTTGTGAGTGACTCTGCCCTCAAGCAGTGTTCCTGCTTGAACTGCCTTCAGGCTTGGACACTGCTGATCCCACGCTTTGACATTCTGCCTCCTCTTGCTTAATGACATACTTTTCTGGTTTTCTTCCTCCCTCCCTGGCTGCATATTCAGTCTCTTTCATGAGCTTCCCTTCTTGTACACATCACTCATATGAAGCTGCTGGCCTGGGCTCTCTTATCTGCCTATTTTGAGTCTACAGACATACCACAGATGCCCACTATTCTGTGTCTACAGTTTGGGGTGATGGCTCCCAAATCTACAGGATGTTGGTAACATCTAGAAACAAAATAGGCATACTATGTGGTTTATTGACCTTACATTATAATATAAGATCAAACAATATATTTCCAGACTTTATGTCTACCCTACTTATTTTAATATGAGACTTCATGTTTATGGAGCCTAATAGGAATGTCTCTTCAAGGTGCTCCAAATTCATGATCTCCTGAACATTTGTCCTCTTTGGAAAACTCTTCTTTCTGTGTTGCCTCAGTGACAAAAATACTGTTCTCCCCAAATACCCAGTCTTGAGACCTGATAGATGTCTTTGCTCCCTTTCCTTTATATGGAACTTCTGGTCGATCAACAAGTCTTGCCACATAGAATTTATCTTATGAGTATCAAGTATGTCTGTCAAACTCTGCTGCCTTTGTTCTAGTTCAGGCTAGTGCCTTCCTCACTTAAACTACTAAGGCTGCCTCTTAATTGATCTCCCTGCCTCCAGTATTTCTCCCTTACTTCCAATTTCTGTCTCCTTTCTGTAAGCAGAGGGAGTCTCTAAACTTTCAATAACATTATGTTTCTCGGCTGTTAAATACTAACCAGTGGCTTCGTATTATCCCCATGATAATCGATACTGTATAGGAAAGCTTTCAAATCTTCTGTCACTAGGTCCCAGTTTACCAGTGTGGTCCCCTGTACTCTAAATCAGGGGCTGACAAGCTACAGCCTGCAGTTTTACGTATAAAACTTTATACGTAAAGTTTTATTAGAACACAGCCGCAGGCATTTGTTGATGTATTGCCCGTGGCTGCTTTCACTACAAAGGCAGAGCCGAGGGGTTGTGGCCTAGACCTTTTAGCCCATAGAGCCTGAATCATTTACTCTCTTGCCCTTTAAGAAACAGTCTGTCAACCTCTGCTTTAAAGTCTAGCCACACTAAACTTTTCTTATTTCCTAAAATGCATTGTTTTTTCCTCCTTACTGCTTTTCATCCACTCATTTTCTTTTCTATTTTGGATTGAACACACACAACTCCGGTCCTTCCCAAACTACAACTTGAAAGCTCCTTGATCTGGGAATTTCTTTCCCATCATCACTGGATTAGACATCCTTGCTGACTGCTTCATAGAATCCTGTATTTCCCGTACTAGAGTACTGGCCACCTTTCATTTTATTTTCCCCAACACAGACATGATGGCATCTGTCTGACTTACCATTCAATACTCAATATCAAATCTACTGATTGGCACACAGTGGGGGCCTCATAAATAGTTGACGACTGGAGAATCTATAAATGTATGAAAAGTATTTTAAAAATCATATTATTAATTATACTACCTACAATCTTACTAGCAATTTTTCGATACAAGTAACTTTGGGCCACTGCTAAAGCTAGTTTTAGCTGGAAAGCGGAATATTAATGTAGCACAGGGGTGAGAAGAGGTTGAGATACGGGGTGCCCTGTGTTGAGACTCTCCCTCCGAGCATGGTAAACGTCCAGGAATTCCCGGAGAAGATAAATATCTCTCTCAATCTCAATTCCCAATTCATAGACAGTGGATTTTGTTATAGTTCAGCAACGATTAGCATATGGATCATTTCTGTGGCCTGTCACGTTCAATATCAATATGACTGGCTGGAAGACTAGAATTCACCTGTGTGTTCGGGGAAGGAGCAAATAGCAGAGGAGGGAAGAAGTGTCGTAGCTTGTGGGAGAAACAATGAGTGTTCACCCCAGTTAACATGTGTTAAGCCTTTTACATGTATGATTCACATGTATGATTTGATTATATTTACCCCTCAAAAGAGCTCTCTAATAAATTAGTGTTATATATTATCCTATTTCACAGATCCGGAAACAGTTTTAGAGATGTTAAATAATACGGGATTTGAATCTGTTTCCTTGCTACTCTAAGGTATAAATATCTACACTGAATATGCAAATACTTAGGGAATCTCAAAAGAATGTCCAGTACAGCTGAGTAAAATAGTTTTGTAGGGAACATTTCCTGGAAACATGAGCATTGGATGTGTATTCAAAGATTTGTGGAAAGTAAACTGATAGAAAATTGGGATAAAGAAAACATTGGTGAGAAAAGGGAGACATTTATGTAGCATAGAATATCCAGCATATGTTTTTGTCACTGTTATTAATGGGAAACAGTGAAGCAAACTCTAGAGAAAGACTTTCAGGATCTGTTTCCCAGATTTTCATGGTCATAGCTGTGTTACTCAGATTCTCTGCATCTTAGTTCCTTTACTTGTAAAATGGTGCTAACAATAATACCTACCTCATACAGTTTTTATAAGCTTTAAGTGAGATAATATTGCATGCAGAATATTTAGCATACCTCTTGGTATGACATGATCTTAAATAAATATTATTTATTATTATTTTTTTGCGGTACGCGGCCCTCTCACTGCTGTGGCCTCTCCCGTTGCGGAGCACAGGCTCCGGACATGCAGGCCATGGCTCAGCGGCCATGGCTCACGGGCCCAGCCACTCTGCGGCATGCGGGATCTTCCCGGACCGGGGCATGAACCCACGTTCCCTGCATCGGCAGGCAGACTCTCAACCACTGCGCCACCAGGGAAGCCCTTATTTATTATTACTGATGGTTATATTAAGAGGTCAGAGCAGGAGGGATAGTTATTTAATAAAAGATGTTATGGGAATTTCCTGGTGGTCCAGTGGTTAGGACTTGGCACACTGCCATGGGCCCGGGTTCAATCCCTGATTGGGGAACTAAGATCCCGCAAGGCATGTGGTGTGGCCAATAATAATAATAAAGGATGTTAAAAAGCAGTTATTTTAAAATAATTTAAAGAAGAAAGCTCGTGAAATTTAAAGGTAGAACCATTTTTGTTAATTCTTAAATAATTAAACTCTTTGATCCTAGTTAGTACTCGGTTTTTGCAATTTCCTTAAATTTTGAAAACTGGAAAGGAAAGCATGGAGAATACAGATGTGTGGAGCATTTTTCCTATCTTTAAGAGAATTACAGTCATAGGGATGAAAGTCTACAACATGGATTAATTTTTCTATCTTTCTTGGATAATCAGAAATGAGAAAGCACTTCAAAGATAAGTTAGAATAAGAAAGAAAAGTATGTGATCACCAGTAATTCAATGCTAATTTGAGATGTATGACCTATGTAAGTTCGTGGAATAGAATGAGAACAAACTGACTTTCTAGAAATAAATAATTTGCCAAATTTCTAATACCAAAGATCTTTTAGTTTGCAGCCGTTTAAGTTACAAATCCCATTTCGGTCAGAAACACAAAGTGACCAAAAAAGATTATATAGCTTTGAGGCCCTGAAGGTATTTTCAGCAAATCGAAATTGAATTTGTTCCTTTAAAGCCATCCAGAGGTTTCTCCACCTTGCTACTTTAATCTTTTTTAGGGGAAAAAAAAAATTCCTCAGAAAAGTAATGATCAATATGCATAAGATCGATCTCTTTTAGAAACACAGTGCCTCATAGAAAGTTTATCAGCAAAGTCTATCCCACACGTCCTGAGGGAACTCAGCAGTTGTAACCACAGTTATTGCCTGTCATGCACTTTCCTGGGGTGGTTCCTTTGGGAGAGATCTTAAGAAATGCTGATTATCTCCAGTTGTCAACTCCCAGGCCTATGCTGAACAATCATTAGGCTAACAGGCAACCGATGTTGATGCTGTCTGTCTAGACGTACATTCACATCCCAAATATTTCAGTCAGGCTCTTGCTACTTACTACGTAGTGCACAGGCACCCTGCTCTGCCTGGTGTGTAACTTTCTGTTGTCCCGGCTCATTCTTACTACTGGAGAACTCATTCCCCTGACACAACGTTCAGCGTTGTGTTTTCTCACGTCGCAGTTGTTTAAATTCTTTCACTTCTACTCACGTCCTAATTCAACAACTTTCCTTAATGGTAGTTCAGCACTTTCACTGCTTTTGCCATTAGGATACATCAAAAGGTCAATAATATCTTTAGATTCCTTCAAAGTTGGGCACAACCGAGCCAGCAAGGATCAAAACAGAAACAAAACATAACATGATGACGTTGTCTAAACTAACTGCTCACAACACTGACAGCCTTCTATTGGTAGAGGTCAAAGCTGCTTTTGGCCTGAAGCTTTGTAACTATAAAAGCTCACAAAGTTCAAAGCACAGTGTAGGTTATGTTAAAACACTAATTAGGGATCTGAAGACTTGGCTTCCCTTTCCCCTCAGGACTTGACCACTTGCTAGTTAGGTGCCTTTGGGTAAATCTTTTTATATCTTTGAATCTCAGTTTCCTCACTATTAAAATATTAAATTACCTTCTGATAAAGTTATTTTTAGGATTAAATGATTAAAAGAAAATTTTAGAAATGCCTTCTAGACAATAACATCGAATTTTAAAATTCCATGTTTTATTAATGATTTTATTAATAATTATTTCATTTAGTCCTTCTAAAACATTCTATTTAATCCTTCTAAAACCTTCCCATCAGCTTCTAATTCTGTGCGATCCTAGTTCAATGTATTGGCCTTTTGACTTCCAGGCTAGTGTTATTTCCAAAAAAGCATAGCATTGTGGGAAGAAGTCAACTTTAGCTCTGTCAATAATTTAATGGGTATTATGAAAACTTTTTAAACCTTGTCTTTAAACGAAAATTTTCCATGAACCGAGAAGTCTCGTTTTTGAAGTTCTGACATTCTTTTCCTCTCTGCAGCTTTGTATTTAGATAATGTTTACTTTTTGCATCTGAAAATGTTTACTTTTTGATTGCATTTTTGTCTTGAATATTTGATTAACCAGTCTGTTAGTTGTATTAACCTAGTTGTTATAATTGCAATCTTCTTATAATATTTATGTTGCCTTACATTTATTCTTAATTTCCAAAACACTTAGGACAGCAGTTCTCAAAGTATAGAACCCTGTGGGTTCCAAAGTCTCTTTCAGAGAATCTGCAAGGACAAAGCTGTTTTCCTAACAACGTTAAATGGCATTTGTGTTTTTCATCATATTGACATTTGCAGTGACAGTACAAAAGCAATGGTGAGCTGATACCTTATCAGGAATCAAGACAGTGGTACTCAGGACTACTGGTAGCCACTGTAATCTTCATTGCCAGGCACCCACATTGGGGAAAAAGCCAGTGTCACTTTAAAATATCCTTGACTAAAGCAGTAAGAATTATTAATTTTACTGAGGTTTACCCATGAGTATATGTCTTTTAATACTCTGTGTAAAAAAAAAAAAAAAGGAAGTTTTACTGCATACCGGAGTAACTTGCCTATCTCCAAAAATTGTGTGAATTGAGAGCTAAAATAGGAGATTCTTGCTTTTTTTCCATGAGATATCATTTTACTAGAAAGAATGAATGACAGAGGAACTGTGGTTATTCAGACTTGGGTATTTGGCAGACATTTTCTCAAAAATTAGTTAAGTGAGCCTTTTACTTTGAAGAAAACAACTGGAGTATTTGTTCCCAATGACAAAACCTGAACTTCAAACAAAAATTAGAATTTTAGGAAAGTTACATATTCATTACTGTAAGCATGACAGCTTCCCCATAGTTATATAGACTTATCTGGTGAGATCAGTGATGTTATTAATGAATGTGAATTTTCATTATTGTGTAATAAAATATGTTACCGTTTAGAACATCTGCATTATTCATATCTTCCAAATAACCAATTTATGATGTGATAAAAATCATGATGGGTAAAAGATTCATTCAAAATGTAAGATGGTGCATTGAATTTTAAAATAACAGAGTACAAAATGTTCATTGGTATGGTTTCAGATTCCATATCACAAATTATGAATCAAGAAATTGCAAATAATCGATTGTTACTTGATTGTTACAAATTGTTACTAAAGAGAAAAGAACACCCACAATTATCTGAAAAGATTATTAAAATAATTCTCCTTTCCAACTGATGATCTGTGTGAGCACTTACTTTTTTCATGTGCCAAAACAATCTTGCAATCAGCTGAATACAGAGACATTAGTGTCTTTTCTTAAGTCAGTAATTACAGATATGTGCAAATAACTAAATCAATGCCACTTTATTTTACTCCATTTTTTAAAATAGTAATTTCTCAAAAAAACATTAACACAATGGGTTTATTGTAGATATTTGATAAATATATATCTTTAAATTTCTCAGTCTTAATTTCTATATGTAAATTGCTAACCTACTGCATAAAATGACAATAGTACAGTAGGAGTAACAGAAGCCAACACTTATTGGGCACCTTCTGTCCAGAGTTCAAATGGTTAATATATTTAATATATAATATATAATCCTGACCACTTGATGTTAAAGTATTATTCCATTATAAGGATGAGGAAATGGAGATAACCAGAATTCAACAGCTTGCGAAGTCTTGCAGCTAGTAAAAAGTTTAAAAATTAAGTGTTTTCACTACCTATGCTTACTGTGTACATTTTTGTAAGGTTGTGATTTTAACACCTAATATCCTAAACTATTTTTTTCAGAGATTACTGCAATGATCTTAAAATATCAGATAATAACACCGAATTTCTTTTAAATTTTAATGAGCTTATTGATAGAAAAACTCCGAACAACCCATCATGTAAGTATGCGTTAATTTGCAATAATTGCTTCACTGTGGTTATTATCCAAAGTAGTCAAATCGTGGTTCAATTTAGTTTGTTGGTATGCTGGTTTATTTATTTACTTTTTGAAGTTTTAATGGTAATAATTTGACCCTTAATTTTTTTATATATTACAGAAATTTTATTCTGTTATTAAGTAAAATCCAGTGTTCAAATCCAGGTATTCAATACTTGCAAAAGGTTAGATGTAAATAGTATATGCTTACCTTGTTCCTGTCAAATTTGGGAAACTGAATTTGGAATGATCTTTTGAAGGTTCTTTATTGCATTGTTCTTTCCTCTATGCAGAGGAAAACACATTTTATTTTAGTTTATTTATTCTTTACATCTCTATTAGAGTATAATTGCTTTACAATGGTGTGTTAGTTTCTGCTTTATAACAAAGTGAATCACTTATACATATACATATGTTCCAATATCTCTTCCCTCTTGCGTCTCCCTCCCTCCCACCCTCCCTATCCCACCCCTCCAGGCGGTCACAAAGCACCGAGTTCATCTCCCTGTGCTATGCGGCTGCTTCCCACTAGCTATCTACGTTACATTTCGTAGTGTATATATGTCCATGCCTCTCTCGCGCTTTGTCACAGCTTACCCTTCCCCCTCCCCATATTCTCAAGTCCATTCTCTAGTAGGTCTGTGTCTTTATTCCTGTCTTACTCCTAGGTTCTTCATGACATTTTTTTTTCTTAAATTCCATGTATATGTGTTAGCATACGGTATTTATCTTTCTCTTTCTGACTTACTTCACTCTGTATGACAGACTCTAGGTCTATCCACCTAATTACAAATAGCTCAATTTCGTTTCTTTTTATGGCTGAGTAATATTCCATTGTATATATGTGCCACATCTTCTTTATCCATCCATCCGATGATGGACACTTAGGTTGTTTCCATCTCCGGGCTATTTTAAATAGAGCTGCAATGAACATTTTGGTACATGACTCTTTTTGAATTATGGTCTTCTCAGGGTATATGCCCAGTAGTGGGATTGCTGGGTCATATGGTAGTTTTATTTGTAGTTTTTTAAGGAACCTCCATACTGTTTTCCATAGTGGCTGTACCAACTTACATTCCCACGAGCAGTGCAAGAGTGTTCCCTTTTCTCCACACCCTCTCCAGCATTTATTGTTTCTAGATTTTTTGATGATGGCCATTCTGACTGGTGTGAGATGATATCTCATTGTAGTTTTGATTTGCATTTCTCTAATGATTAATGATGTTGAGCATTCTTTCATGTGTTTGTTGGCAGACTGTATATTTTCTTTGGAGAAATGTCTATTTAGGTCTTCTGCCCATTTTTGGATTGGGTTGTCTGCTTTTTGTTATTGAGCTGCATGAGCTGCTTATAAATTTTGGAGATTAATCCTCTGTCAGTTGCTTCATTTGCAAATATTTTCTCCCATTCTGAGGGTTGTCTTTTGGTCTTGTTTACGGTTTCCTTTGCTGTGCAAAAGCTTTGAAGTTTCATTAGGTCCCATTTGTTTATTTTTGTTTTTATTTCCATTTCTCTGGGAGGTGGGCCAAAAAGAATCTTGCTGTGATTTATGTCATAGAGTGTTCTGCCTATGTTTTCCTCTAAGAGTTTGATAGTTTCTGGCCTTACATTTAGGTCTTTAATCCATTTTGAGCTTATTTTTGTGTATGGTGTTAGGGAGTGATCTAATCTCATACTTTTACATGTACCTGTCCAGTTTTCCCAGCACCACTTATTGAAGAGGCTGTCCTTTCTCCACTATACATTCCTGTCTCCTTTATCAAAGATAAGGTGACCATATGTGTGTGGGTTTATCTCTGGGCTTTCTATCCTGTTCCATTGATCTTTCTGTTTTTGTGCCAGTACCATACTGTCTTGATTACTGTAGCTTTGTAATATAGTCTGAAGTCAGGGAGCCTGATTCCTCCAGCTCCATTTTTCGTTCTCAAGATTGCTTTGGCTATTCGGGGTCTTTTGTGTTTCCATACAAATTGTGAAATTTTTTGTTCTAGTTCTGTGAAAAATGCCAGTGGTAGCTTGATAGGGATTGCATTGAATCTATAGATTGCTTTGGGTAGTAGAGTCATTTTCACAATGTTGATTCTTCCAATCCAAGAACATGGTATATCTCTCCATCTATTTGTATCATCTTTAATTTCTTTCATCAGTGTCTTATAATTTCCTGCATACGGGTCTTTTGTCTCCTTAGGTAGGTTTATTCCTAGATATTTTATTCTTTTTGTTGCAGTGGTAAATGGGAATGTTTTCTTGATTTCACTTTCACGTTTTTCATCATTAGTGTAAAGGAATGCCAGAGATTTCTGTGCATTAATTTTGTATCCTGCTACTTTACCAAATTCATTGATTAGCTCTAGTAGTTTTCTGGTAGCGTCTTTAGGATTCTCTATGTATAGTATCATGTCATCTGCAAACAGTGGCAGCTTTACTTCTTCTTTTCCAATTTGGATTCCTTTTATTTCCTTTTCTTCTCTGATTGCTGTGGCTAAAACTTCCAAAACGATGTTGAATAAGAGTGGTGAGCGTGGGCAACCTTGTCTTCTTCCTGATCTTAGTGGAAATGCTTTCAGTTTTTCACCATTGAGGATGATGTTGGCTGTGGGTTTGTCATATGTGGCCTTATTATGTTGAGCTAAGTTCCCTCTATGCGTACTTTCTGCAGGGTTTTTAACATAAATGAGTGTTGAATTTTGTTGAAAGCTTTTTCTGCATCTATTGAGATGATCATATGGTTTTTCTCCTTCAATTTGTTAATATGGTTTATCACATTGATTGATATGTGTATATTGAAGAATCCTTGCATTCCTGGGATAAATCCCACTTGATCATGGTGTATGATCCTTTTAATATGCTGTTGGATTCTGTTTGCTAGTATTTTGTTGAGGATTTTTGCAACTATGTTCATCAGTGATACTGGCCTGTAGTTTTCCTTCTTTGTGACATGCTTGTCTGGTTTTGGTATCAAGGTGATGGTGGCCTCATAGAATGAGTTTGGGAGTGTTCCTCCCTGTGCTATATTTTGGAAGAGTTTGAGAAGGATAGGTGATAGCTCTTCTCTAAATGTTTGATAGAATTTGCCTGTGAAGCCATCTGATCCTGGGCTTTTGTTTGTTGGAAGATTTTCAATCACAGTCTCAATTTCAGTGCTTGTGATTGGTCTGTTCATATTTTCTATTTCTTCCTGATTCAGTCTTGGCAGGTTGTGCATTTCTAAGAATTTGTCCATTTCTTCCATTTTATTGGCATAGAGTTGCTTTTAGTAATCTCTCATGATCTTTTGTATCTCTGCAGTGTCAGTTGTTACTTCTCCTTTTTCATTTCTAATTCTATTGATTTGAGTCTTCTCCCTCATTTTCTTGATTGAGTCTGGCTAATGGTTTATCAATTATTTTTATCTTCTCAAAGAACCAGCTTTTAGTTTTATTGATCTTTGCTATCATTTCCTTCATTTCTTTTTTATTTCTGATCTGATTTTTATGATTTCTTTCCTCTTGCTAACATTGGAGTTTTTTTGTTCTTCTTTCTTTAATTGCTTTAGGTGCAAGGTTAGGTTGTTTATTCGAGATGTTTCCTGTTTCTTAAGGTAGGATTGTATTGCTATAAACTTCCCTCTTAGAACTGCTTTTGCTGCATCCCATAGGTTTTGGGTCGTTGTGTCTCCATTGTCATTTGTTTCTAGGTATTTTTTGATTTCCTCTTTGATTTCTTCAGTGATCACTTCGTTATTAAGTAGTGTATTGTTTAGCCTCCATGTGTTTGTATTTTTTACAGATCTTTTCCTGTGATTGATATCTAGTCTCATAGCATTCTGGTCGGAAAAGATACCTGATACAATTTCAATTTTCTTTCTTTTTTTTTTTTTTTTTTTTTGCGGTACACGGGCCTTTCACTGTTGTGATCTCTCCCATTGCGGAGCACAGGATCCGGACACGCAGGCTCAGCTGCCATGTCTCATGGGCCCAGCTGCTCCGTGGCATGTGGGATCTTCCCGGACCGGGGCACAAACCCGTGTCCCCTGCATCGGCAGGCGGACTCTCAACCACTGCGTCACCAGGGAAGCCCTCAATTTTCTTAAATTTACCAAGGCTCGATTTGTGACCCAAGATATGATCTATCCTGGAGAATGTTCCATGAGCACTTGAGAAAAATGTGTATTCTGTTGTTTTTGGATGGAGTGTCCTATAAATATCAATTAAGTCCATCTTGTTTAATGTATCATTTAAAGCTTGTGTTTCCGTATTTATTTTCATTTTGGATGATCTGTCCATTGGTGAAAGTAGGGTGTTAAAAGTCCCCTACTATGAATGTGTTACTGTTGATTTCCCCTTTTATGGTTGTTAGTATTTGCCTTATGTATTGAGGCGCTCCTATGTTGGGTGCATAAATATTTATAATTCTTATATCTTCTTCTTGGATCGATCCCTTGATCATTATGTAGTGTCCTTCTTTGTCTCTTCTAATAGTCTTCATTTTAAAGTCTATTTTGTCTGATATGAGAATTGCTACTCCAGCTTTCTTTTGGTTTCCATTTGCATGGAATATCTTTTTCCATCCCCTTACTTTCAGTCTGTATGTGTCTCTAGGTTTGAAGTGGGTCTCTTGTAGACAGCATATATATGGCTCTTGTTTTTGTATCCATTCAGCCAGTCTAATCTTTTGGCTGGAGCATTTAGTCCATTTACATTTAAGGTAATAATCGATATGTATTTTCCTATTCCCATTTTCTTAACTGTTTTGGGTTCGTTATTGTAGGTCTTTTCATTCTCTTTTGTTTCCTGCCTAGAGAAGTTCCTTTAGCATTTGTTGTAAAGCTCGTTTGGTGGTGCTGAACTCTCTCAGCTTTTGCTTGTCTGTAAAGGTTTTAATTTCTCCATCAAATCTGAGTGAGATCCTTGCTGGGTAGGGTAATCTTGCTTGCAGGTTTTTCTCCTTCATCACTTTAAATATGTCCTGCCCAGTCCCTTCTGGCTTGCAGAGTTTCTGCTGAAAGATCAGCTGTTAACCTTATGGGGATTCCCTTGTGTGTTATTTGTTGTTTTTCCCTTGCTGCTTTTAATATGTTTTTTTTGTATTTAATTTTTGACAGTTTGATTAATATGTGTCTTGGCGTATTTCTCCTTGTATTTATCCTCTATGGGACTCTCTGTATTTCCTGGACTTGATTAACTATTTCCTTTCCCATATTAGGGAAGTTTTCAACTATAATCTCTTCAAATATTTTCTCAGTCCCTTTCTTTTTCTCTTCTTCTTCTGGAACCCCTATAATTCGAATGTTGGTGTTTTCATGTTGTCCCAGAGGTCTCTGAGACTGTCCTCAGTTCTTTTCATTCTTTTTTCTTTATTCTGCTCTGCAGGAGTTATTTCCACTATTTTATCTTCCAGGTCACTTATCCGTTCTTCTGCCTCAGTTATTCTGCTATTGATCCCATCTAGAGTATTTTTCATTTCATTTATTGTGTTGTTCATCATTGTTTGTTTCATCTTTAGTTCTTCAAGGTTCTTGTTTAATGTTTCTTGCATTTTGTCTCTTCTATTTCCAAGATTTTGGATCATCTTTACTATCAGTATTCTGAATTCTTTTACAGGTAGACTGCCTGTTTCCTCTTCATTTGTTAGGTCTGGTGGGTTTTTATCTTGCTTCTTCATCTGCTGTGTGTTTTTCTGTCTTCTCATTTTGCTTATCTTACTGTGTTTGGGGTCTCCTTTTTGCAGGCTGCAGGTTCGTAGTTCCCGTTGTTTTTGGTGTCTGTCTCCAGTGGCTAAGGTTGGTTCAGTGGGTAGTGTAGGCTTCCTGGTGGAGGGGACTAGTGCCTGTGTTCTGGTGGATGAGGCTGGATCTTGTCTTTCTGGTGGGCAGGTCCACGTCTGGTCTGTGGCCTTATTATGATTTTAGGCAGCCTCTCTGCTAATGGGTGGGGCTGTGTTCCTGTCTTGCTAGTTGTTTGGCATAGGGTGTCCAGCTCTGTAGCTTGCTGGTCGTTGAGTGAAGCTGGGTGCTGGTGTTGCGATGGAGATCTCTGGGAGATTTTTGCCGTTTGATATTATGTGGAGCTGGGAGGCCTCTTGTGGACCAGTGTCCTGAAGTTGGCTCTCCCACCTCAGAGGCACAGCACTGACTCCTGGCTGCAGCACCAAGAGCCTTTCATCCACACGGCTCTTCAATTTGGGATGGTTCGTTGTCTATTCATGTATTCCACAGATGCAGGGTACATCAAGTTGATTGTGGAGATTTAATCTGCTGCTTCTGAGGCTGCTGGGAGAGATTTCCCTTTCTCTTCTTTGTTCTCACAGCTCCCAGGGGCTCAGCTTTGGATTTGGCCCTGCCTCTGCTTGTAGGTCGCCGGAGGGCTTCTGTTCTTTGCTCAGACAGGACGGGGTTAAAAGAGCCACTGATTCGGGGGCTCTGGCTCACTCAGGCCATGGGGAGGGAGGGGCACGGAGTGCGGGGCAGGCCTGCGGCGGCAGAGGCTCGCGTGAAGTTGCACCATCCTGAGGCGCGCCGTGCGTTCTCCCAGGGAAATTGTCCCTGGATCCCGGGACCCTGGCAGTGGCGGGCTGCACAGGCTCCCCGGAAGGGGGGGTGTGGATAGTGACCTGTGCTCGCACGCAGGCTTCTTGGTGGCGGCGGCAGCAGCCTTAGCGTCTCATGCACGTCTCTGGGATCCGCACTTTTAGCCGCGGCTCGCTCCTGTCTCCGGAGCTCCTTTAAGCAGCGTTCTTAATCCCCTCTTCTCGCGCACCAGGAAACAAAGAGGGAAGAAAAAGTCTCTTGCCTCTTCGGCAGGTCCAGACTTTTCCCCGGATTCCCTCCCGGCTAGCTGTGGTGCACTATCCCCCTTCAGGCTGTGTTCACGCCGCCAGTCCTATCCCTGCGCTCCGACAGAAGCCCGAGCCTCAGCTCCCAGCCCCGCCCGCCCCGGCGGGTGAGCAGACAAGCCTCTAGGGCTGGTGAGTGCTGGTCGCCACCGATCCTCTGTGCGTGAATCTCTCCGCTTTGCCCTCCGCACCCCTGTTGCTGCGCTCTCCTCCTCGGCTCCGAAGCTCCCCCCTCCACCACCCGCAGTCTCCGCCCGTGAAGGGGCTCCTAGTGTGTGGAAACCTTTCCTCCTTCATGGCTCCCTCCCACTGGTGCAGGTCCCATCGCTATCCTTTTGTCTCTGTTTATTCTTTTTTCTTTTGCCCTACGTGGGGAGTTTCTTGCCTTTTGGGAGGTCTGAGGTCTTCTGCCAGCATTCAGTAGGTGTTCTGTAGGCGTTGTTCCACGTGTAGATGTATTTCTGGTGTATCTGGGGGGAGGAAGGTGATCTCCTCGACTTACTCTTACGCCATCTTCCCCTCGTCCTGGGGTTTTATCTTGATCACAGTTAACGTTAATCTTAAAAAATATACATCTATAATTTACCATTTAATGAAGTAAATCAAGTTAGAATGGCTCAATTTTAGTAGTTAGTTTTTAACAATTTTATTTGTCTTTCAGAGAAATTTGCATCATTTATACTCTGAAACCTCATAGAGATTTGTGGATTCTGGGCTCTTAAAACATTTAAAAATCTTAACTGTTTTTTCTTCCTAAAATTACCCTATTTATTAAAAAGTACAATCAGGAGAAAAGGCAGTATACTTAGGAAATAAGAGAGAAAAACCAACTGCCTGGCAAAAATTACCTTAGTAAATATAACTTGAAGATAAAAGTACACATAAATGACTTGTTTGTTCTCTTTCTCCTTCTTCCATCTTCTCCCTTCTGCTCTCCCTCGTCCTTCTTCTCTCTTTTTCTTTTCTTCTTAAAAGTTATTTCTCCTGCTATCAGGAAGAGTTAACTAAAGCATTTCCTCAGTTATAAAAAAAGAAAATCCCTTCTTAAAGCTGTCTCTCAAACTTATATTTATCTCATAAGAAATTACTACTGAGCACCTCTAAGACGAGTTAGCCGGTTGCTCAAAAGAGCCACTCTGGAAACCTGTCATGGGTGGGTGAAGTCTGCATTGATCATGCCTGAACACGTGTGATTTCAAAACTTTCTGCTCAGTGTGAGCTCGTTCTGAGCAGAACCTTTACAATGTTATTATTTATTTCTAAGAGAGAACTGAAATAATAAGATTATTGAATACTCCTTTAATTGGATGTCTCGTCTCAGAGAAGTACAAGTGTTTAAAGAAAATACTTTTAGTAAAATAGCGCTAATATCCATAGTGTTATTTATGTTCTTCAGTCTCTTCCTTCATTTCAATTAACTTTTTTCTGCCTCCCCTATAATTCTGTGGGAAATGTTTGAGATGATTATATAAAAAATTGAAAACTTACTAGATGTTTTATTATAAGAGTTAATAGCTATGAAATAATTTCTATTTTCCTGTGACAGTGTTGTAGATTTTTCTCAATCATACTTTACCTCATGTTATCAATAATCTGTAAAACCAACTCTAAAAGTAGATATCAGTGATTGAAATGTAACTGTCCTAAATGGGTGTTTTTTAAAGAGGTACAAGTTTAACTTTGCTTTATAAAAGTACTTAATCCATCAGTAAAATTACAATTCTCATCTATTGTTTAAGTTAATTTATTAAACTACCTAAATGTGAATGCTGTAGAGTGGTTGTCTTCTTCATATTGTTCTTTATTTTTGAATTAAAGTAAAAATGAAAAGTGTAAATGTATAAAACAGTAAAGCTTAATACTAATAATCTATTTATTGCGTGTAACCAGCTGCAGGAGACAGATTTCAAGATTGATTTTAGGCTTAGAGCATAATGAAAATATGAATCAAACTATGAAATTACTTGCAACATTGATTTATATTACAGATTAAAACAATGGTCTCTTTTGTTTTACCTAAAAGGATTTAAGAATTAAAAGGATTTAAGAATTAAAATATATCACTCACTTTCCAAAAGGATTATTTTTTTATAGTGATTGTTTCTAAAACAATGTAATAAAAGTTCCTAGAATGAATTGAAATGAAGTCTAAAATATGGATTAAATTGATCCTTTAATCTTGAGTGAAAGATACATTGAGGTAAAATAATTAAAAGGAACTAAAATATTTTCTATGCCACCCCCAACTCTTGTGGTAATACAGTATTAACTAAGACCATATATTCCATATCTGAATAAAATGAAATAAGAAGTGTGAAGTTTCAGTCGGTACTTGTAGGTTATTTCAGAGCTTTATGGGCTTAGAGCAGAGAAGCCAAGAGAAAGGGAAGAAGGCAACATTTTTTGTTTAAGAGAGTGTATTCATTGACCCTTGGTCCTCGTCATCTCTTCCCTCCATTACCTTCAAACCTGGGCTAATACTCTCTTCAGTTACTCCACAAGTGACAGCCTGAAGCCTGTGCTCTTTCATCAATACAAGCAGATTCCAAAAGCCGGTCTTGGAGCAGTGCTGGTCTGTGATAAGTTATTCTGTTCCTTGGCCCCAAAACAGAAAACAAAAAAACAAACAAAACCCTATATGTATTATGTAGTTTTATATTTAGGCATAAAATCGTCTGTGAAATTATAATACTTTGGAATCCTTATCTTTTTGATAGCATTTATAAAATAATTTGCCTCATTTAGAATTGGTTTTTCCACTTCTAATTTTGTCCATATCCTGAAAAATGGAAGAGGAACAATATAAAAAATGTAGAAAATTAATAAGGTTACATTTTTAAATTCATAGAAATATTATCCACTCTAAATTGCTTCTGGAAATAGAAAATGTTTGTTTCATTACTATCCTAATTAAACTATGTGGGTGTAATTGAGGCTTTCCTTCTCTGTTAGGCAATACGGACTTGATTAATAGAGTCTTGCTGGATGCCGGCTTTACAAATGAACTTGTCCAGAATTACTGGAGTAAGCAGAAAAACATGTAAGTGTTTGTCTTATTAATAAAAGGTATATATTCTGTATTTCAGTTTAGCTTCTCTCTGGGAAATTTTTGGAAAATAAATCTCAAATTTAAAGTTTATTATTTATCTTTAATAACCGTTTCCCAAGAAAACCATTTTGCAGTTGTTGACAACTTGAATTTTCAGTTGTGGGTGTGTGTCAGGACTAACATCTACCATTACTCAGCTTTACGCATGTATATGCTACAGTGTGAATGATCAAGTTAAATAGGTGTGCTTGCGTGTGTCTCAGTGTTGGTGGTAAACTAGGGCTTCTAGTGAATGTTCAGTTAGCTTTCTAATAGCCCTGCCCTACAGCCAGTCAAGACAGGGAGAAATCTGACAATGGTTCTCGTTTCCAGTCTCTTCTCCGCCCCATTTCCAATCAACCACCAAGTGCTAAATATTGTTTCTAAAAATGTTTTCCTCTCTGCTTCATACTCAGGGTTCTAATTGTTTTCCATATCTAAGAAATCACAGCAGTGATGTCTCCGCCTTTAGGGCTTCCAATTCCTCTGCCCACGGGCCCCAGGCTGTTCTCCATGTAACTCATACTTTCCAGAGTCTCACTTTTAAAACGGAGCCCTAACTTCAGGGTGAAGGTGAAGCAGCCTCTCCAGCGTGGATTTCATGATCACTCATGAGCTGACCATTCTTCAGAAGCTTATACTTGCAACTGTACCTCCTGTTGTTTCTCACCTCATGCCTTATGCTTTTATTACACCAAATACTACCACTCTTCACTAGCTTTCCCTTACATGTACTCTTTTCTTTACATGTGATGTCTTCCTGCCATCTGTGTTAACTCCCATTCCATCTTCAGCATGCAGCTATCTCATTATTTCTTATGAAATGTCTTCCTTAAGCATCCTCCCTTTAACTATTTCTTAGATATTTTAAGAAATATCTAAAAACTGTGTTTTATTAAAACATAGTTTACATCTATTGATACATTTACTTCGGCCTCCTTTATGTCAGGAACTCATTCTGTTTCTCTTTGTACCACCAACACCTAAACTAACACCTTACAAAGAATAAGTTGAATGAAATTTCCTTCTTTTGTCTTCTGTTCCAGCAAGGGAGTGAAAGCACGGTTTGTTGTGACTGATGGTGGGATTACCAGAGTTTATCCCAAAGAGTAAGTTCAAATAGCATCTGTAAAAATTACTAGATTACAAAGGACTACTCCAAGGATCTGTACCTTACTGTATAAGGAAGCCATTCTTCAGAGAAACTGATCATTATTAGTAGTTAAATTGGAATTTACCTGAAGTACTTACTTATTAAAATACTCCATTTCTTTCAAAAATGCTATTATAATTCTTCAATGATGTTTTCGCTTGTCATATATATTACAACACTGAAGAGGTTATCAAAGAGATTTCTCTCTTCATAGACATAAGCTAACCTGGTTAAATGAACATAATGGTTATTACAAATATGTCAATTGGCAATGTTTGCATAGCACTTCATTGTTTTCACTGTTCTATGGATTTTATCTGTGTTTATCTTCAGAAGAGTCCATAAAGTGGGCTGTGTAGGCTTATTTATATTAATTGACTTATTAACTGACTTGTCTATAATTACCTGGCTAGTAAATGGCAGAGTAAAACTAGACGTCAGCTTTTTCTGCTCCTTAGTTTAATTCTAAGCAGATCTGTTGCTTAGTAGTGAATGTCATTTACACCATCAATTACCACTATCTTCCTTAGACATACCTGAGATACAGACATATCTGTAAAGTTCAGTGGTGTCCACAAAGGGAAAAGTAAGTTATCGAGTAGATTAAAGAATAAGAATGATGACCCATTTCCTCCTTAGGGCTGGAGAAAATTGGCAAGAAAACCCAGAAACATATGAGGACAGCTTTTATAAAAGAAGTCTTGATAACGATAACTATGTTTTCACTGCTCCGTACTTTAACAGTAAGTATTGCTTTAGAATTCAGCCATCTCAATTCCTTTTTTAAAAATAAATTATTGCTACTACCTGCTTCCCCCCATACAAACAATATATTTTATGGTATTTGCTCAGAATAGTCATCATTAAGCATATACCATGTGCACGACATTGGAAGGACAGAAGCATCCATTTAGTTGAGGAAGTAAAATGCATCTACAAGAAATCAGCCACCCAGTAGTGTAAAGACAGCATATCTACAGGCATGCATAATACATTGAAACACATATAGATCATCCCTCATTTCACAAACTGCAAATATATGTAAGAATGTTTAATGAATTTTAAAAATGTAATTAATCAGTTTGCTCTTTAATCGGTATTAGTTGCATAACATTTATAAAAATTAATAATAGCCTATATTTTAAAATACTTTATTGGGTTCTCTCCCTAAAACTTTCTAATTTAATCCTTCATCCTTTCTGGGGGTTGGTTCTACCATCACCATTTTCGCAAACGGGGAAACTGAAGTTCAGAGAATTTCAGTTTTTCCAGGAATATGTATCTTTTACAGTTTTACAGCAGTTTTGTGAATCTAAGATCAATCTTTCTGCTTTACTTCAGCAGCCTCCCCAATATTGTAGTAAGTGTCAAAGCAGGGATTTGGTGTGCATCCTTTATTGTGAGAGGGATGCAGCCAAGCTGAGTAATTCTCATTCCAAAGTCAATTCATGCAAACCAATTCCTGGACACTCTAATTAGCCTGCTATAAAATGGAAGAAAAGGGAAGAGGAGACCACTTCTTGATAACATATTTATGCTAGAACATTTAAGTAAAACAGTATCCACCTGTACCTATTAAAAGAAATGTAATATTATTTGCTTTATCTAGATAGGTCTATTTTTCCTTTTTTTTTTTTTTTTTTTTTTTTTAGAAAGCGGACCTGGTGCTTATGAATCGGGCATTATGGTAAGCAAAGCTGTAGAAATATACATCCAGGGAAAACTTCTAAAACCTGCAGGTAAGCACATATATTGTACACATACACACGACCGAAACTAAATGTGACCTACTGTTTATATTATCCACTGGTACTGCTTTTCAGGAAGGCTATCAGAAAGCTTCAACGAAAATAAAGTCAAATTAGAAAAATAAAATGAAACACAATTAGTTACGTATGAGATTGGGGATAAAATAAGAGTTGAGTTTTCAAAGAAGTGTGTATGTTTATACACTCTTGACATAAATTTAGGGAGTCAGTTTCGTGTTGTATATCAAAATTCTAATTGCTGGATTGATCCAGCAATTCCACTCAGAAGTCTATCCTATAAAGTATTTCAAATATACAAAAGTAGATATGGGCAAGGATGTGAATATTTGTAATAATTTAAACATGAAAAGTTAAGTTTCCATCATTGGGGGAAAAGATAAATTGTGGCATATCTATACTATGTATCTGTTAAAAAGAATTAGGGATCTATTAAAAAAAACCTTACAATAAAATATATAGAATAATGAGTCTTTTGGTGAAAGAAATCAAGCAAATGAAAAAGTTCATAAAACTAAGCATCAGTGGGAATTAGAAGTGGGCTGGAATGAACAGATGCAGTAAAAGTTAAAAAAAAAAGTATAATTCAGTATTGTTTGAATTTTAGAAAAAATAGGCCAGATTGAGAAGGTAGATAAACTCCTGTGATAAACTCCCCCCAGTGGTTGAACTGCATACATTCACTCCATCATTCACTCAGCAACTCATTCACTCCTTCCTTCATTCTCTCAATTGCTCATTTACTCATTCAATCTTATTCTGTCAATCACTCATTCACGTGCCACCTATTCACCTACCTACTCATCCACTCATTTATCCACACTTCAGCAAGCATTTCCTTTTTTTTCTTTTTTAAATTTTTTTTAACATCTTTATCGGAGTATAATGCTTTACAATGATGTGTTAGTTTCTGCTGTATAACAAAGTGAATCAGCTATACATGTACATATATCCCCATATCTCCTCCCTTTTGCGTCTCCCTCCCACCCTCCTTTTCCCACCCCTCTAGGTGGTCACAAAGCACCAAGCTGATCTCCCTGTGCTGTGCGGCGGCTTCCCACTAGCTATTTTACATTTGGTAGTATATATACGTCCATGCCACTCTCTCACTTCGTCCCGGCTTACCCTTTCCCCTCCCCATATCCTCAAGTCCAATCTCTACATCTGCATCTTTATTCCTGTCCTGCCCCTAGGTTCTTCAGAACCTTTTTTTTTTAAGATTCCATATATATGTGTTAGCATATGGTATTTGTTTTTCTCTTTCTGACTTACTTCACTCTGTATGACAGTCTCTAGGTCCATCCACCTCACTCCAAATAACTCAATTTCGTTCCTTTTTATGGCTGAGTAATATTCCATTGTATATATGTGCCACATCTTTATCCATTCATCTGTCTATGGACACTTAGGTTGTTTCCATGTCCTGGCTATTGTAAATAGAGCTGCAGTGAACATTGTGGTACATGACTCATTTTGAATTATGGTTTTCTCAGGGTATATGCCCAGTAGTGGGATTGCTGGGTCGTGTGGTAGTTCTATTTTTAGTTTTTTAAGGAACCTCCATACTGTTCTCCATAGTGGCTGTATCAATTTACATTCCCACCAACAGTGCAAGAGGGTTCCCTTTTCTCCACACCCTCTCCAGCACTTATTGTTTCTAGATTTTTTGATGATGGCCATTCTGACTAGTGTGAGATGATACCTCATGTAGTTTTGATTTGCATTTCTCTAATGATTAGTGATGTTGAGCACCCTTTCATGTGTTTGTTGGCAATCTGTATATCTTCTTTGGAGAAATGTCTATTTAGGTCTTCTGCCCATTTTGGGATTGTTTGTTTTTTTGATATTGAGCTGCATGTGCTGCTTGTATATTTTGGAGATTAATCCTTTGTCAGTTGCTTCGTTTGCAAATATTTTCTCCCATTCTGAGGGTTGTCTTTTCATCTTGTTTATGGTTTCCTTTGCTGTGCAAAAGCTTTTAAGTTTCATTAGGTCCCATTTGTTTATTTTTGTTTTTATTTCCCTTTCTCTAGGAGGTGGGTCAAAAAGGATCTTGCTGTGATTTATGTCATGGAGTGTTCTGCCTATGTTTTCCTCTAAGAGTTTGATAGTGTCTGGCCTTACATTTAGCTCTTTAATCCATTTTGAGTTTATTTTTGTGTATGGTGTTTGTTAGGGAGTGTTCTAATTTCATTCTTTTACATGTAGCTGTCCAGTTTTCCCAGCACTACTTATTGAAGAGGCTGTCTTTTCTCCATTGTATATTCTCAGCAAACATTTCTTAAGCACCTCCTGCATGCACTGGTCAGGTTAGGGAAGCCTCTTAAAACCCACCACCTTGAATGACCTCATATTTATAAAGCTATTCCTGACACTCCTTTTTTTAAGCCTCCTTTATTAGTTAATATACCAGGTTATAGTAAATAAATGTGTGTATAAACGAAGTTTGTAACAGTTTAAGAGCTATTAGCATTACTTTTTAATGAAAACCCCAAGAAATATATGTCTGTAATAAACATTATAAAATAGCATTAAATTGAATATAAATTATTTAAATTATCATACCCTAGAAATTATATTGTAAGCTAATTAAATTTGCCACCTTTTAAATGAATTTGAATCAGCTTTTCAATGTATATCTGCAATTAAACAGATTTTTTTTTTTTTTAATCTTAAGAAACTTACATTTGCCTGCTCAGGAATTTTTAAATGTGAGAGGAAAGATAAATGAGAATTATAGCTACATTTTTTAAATGCATGTGTCAATTTTTCTTTACATGATTGTTTCAGTTGTTGGAATTAAAATTGATGTAAACTCCTGGATAGAGAATTTCACCAAAACATCAATCAGGGATCCGGTAAGATAACTTTTTAAAAAATTCTTATGCTACATTTACTGATCTTAGAAAGCAAAGTCTTATACAGTGACAAAATAAATTTTCGATGCAACTACATTGAAGCAGAATTATGAATTACCATTTTTTCAAAGAACTTTTTGTTTAGTCAACTAATAAATAATAGGAAAATATTTCAGTATTATTTATGCTAGTTTAAATATTTTTATGCTAGTTTTATATATATATATATTATGATATAGCATAAACATTAAACTAGCATAATATATATTATGCTAGTTTAAATATTTATTGGCTGATCTTTTCTAATTTGTAAAGATAAAGCTATTGACTAGACTATCGTTTAATCTTTTATACTAATTATTATAAAAGTTCTAATTACAATATGGTAATAATTAAAATGATATAATTAAAATCCAACTAGAAAGATAATATGAGGTGATAACTGTATTTCTGTCTTTCAGTGTGCTGGTCCAGTTTGTGACTGTAAAAGAAACAGTGATGTAAGAGAACTCTTTAAAATGGAATTTTTAAGTACAATTTTTTGTGTTACTCTTCCTAAGACTCTAATGATAAAGAAAGATGCAGGAAGGTTTAGTCAAATGCTAAAAAAATATTGTATGGAATTGTGAACTAATTCACAGATAAGAATTTGAATTATATGCTTTTAATTCCTAACCTCAAACATTAGAAGCATTTGAAGATATTCATTAAAAAGCCATATCAATATAGACTGTATTCGCTTCAGTCTCAATTGTGTTAGATTCTTTTGTACATATAAATACAAATTCGTTTCTGACCAGAGTTTCTAAACTGAAGCATATTTATTGATTATCAGTGCAATCTTCCCTCATCTTTTGCACTTTATCTGAATTTTTCACACTGTGTTTATAGTGGTGAGAAAGGTTTTTTAACTAAACCTTGGTATTACATAGTTTTACTTGCCTGGATTGGATTTTACATTGTCTTCTATTACTTCCATTTCTGTTTGAGAAATTGAAAAAGCAAATGTCAACTTGCTTTGTTCCAAGCCGAAGATGCTGTAAGAATGGTACTAGATAAATTATTCATATAATGAATAAGAACGACAAATTCCACTATTTTCTTTCAGTCCTCTTATGTATGTCTATATATTTCCAAAGGAAGCAGGGGTTTCATGTTATTTTATTCACTCCTAGTCTTGTGAAATCATAAGCCAGTAATTTTAATTATTTTTGTAACATCCATTTTACATAGACTATGTATCAGCTGTTTTTAGAGCAAAGGTTTTAGCAAGCTCCTTTCATATTAGAAAAATAGAGTGCATTACGTCCCCAAATCTGAAAACAATGTTTTTGTGATTTTATACAATAAAAATTATTAAATTGATTCATGCATTTAAACATAATTTAAACTGTATGGGAATACTTTAGGATATATGATTATTTTTCCTCTGTCAGAGGCATTTTTTTGGTCTTGTTTCCTGCTTTTACATCTCAAATTATCCAATCAAATATTTTTAGTATAGAATAGTTATAAATAACCTCATACTGCTGCTTTTTATTTTTAAGCCTGTGATGAATATTGCCCCAAATGGATTTTTCTTAATGTCTTTCTTGTCAAAATCTTAAGTATGTGTTTAAAATAATAATTGTACATTATTAAATGTTTTCGTTTATCCAATTTCCTGGTTCATTTAGATGACAGTGGGGTGGTGAAAAGATTATTTCTAATTTGTTCTTATGTTTTCGTTCAGACTGAGTTGACTTTTTTTTTTTTTGGTCTATGTTGGGTCTTCGTTGCTGCACGCGGGCTTTCTTTAGTTGCAGCAAGCAGGGGCTACTCTTCATTGTGGTGCAGTGGCTTCTCTTGCTGCGGAACACAGGCTCTACGTGCTCAGGCTTCAGTAGTTGCGGCGTGTGGGCTCAGTAGTCGTGGCTTAGTTGCTCCGCGGCATGTCGGATCTTCCCGGACCAGGGCTCAAACCCGTTTTCCCCTGCATTGGCGGGCGGTTCTTAACCACTGCACCACCAGGGAAGTCCCTGAGTTGACTATTTTAACTGGACGGATCGTGGTGGAATTTCAAGCCTTGATGGTTTGACAGCAATCTATATGCATGCCCTTAATTTATTTCATCAGAATCTCCTGAGCATATATTTCAAGAGAAGATATAGTTATCTAAGTTTTTCTCCTATTTTGTTATAATCATCTATATAATGGAGTAATGATTATGTAACCTAACCTTCCTAAAAAAGTGTATTAACTGTTATTTTTGTTTTGCTAGGTAATGGATTGTGTGATTCTAGATGACGGTGGGTTTCTTTTGATGGCAAATCATGATGATTACACTAACCAGGTATGTACCTAAAGTGGCAAGGAGGAGGGTTTCCAAAGTGTGTTTCCCTGATCAACATTACAAAACCCCTTTACACCACTATAAAAATTGATCATTGAAGTTCTTAATGTAAATATAAACCATCAAGAAATGCATCCTAAAACTAGTTTTCCTTATATTTGTTAGCTGAGTTTACTTTCTGGTACGGTTACCATTAAAATATAGAGCTAAGGATTTTAACATCATATGAACTTTTTATTTTTGATCTCTCAGAAATTTAGAAAATTTTCACATATTAATCAGTTGATAATGTCAGTCCTAATACATAGCTGGTTTGAAACATGAAAATTCTAATCTGAAATTTGGAAATTGGCAACAGTTAGGCTCTTTGGTTTACACAGGATTTTAAACAAAGTAGAATTAATTGCCAACTAATTTCATTTCTGAATCTGTATATCTGGCTTCTCTTTAAAAAACAAACAAAAAAGATCTCTCAATACTGGACAGTTTTCCTAAATTACAATATTTATGGGTTGGAATTGGTGAGCTAGAGGTTGTCCCTATAGATGGGACTCACTCCAGTTCAGCACAGTCCCTACAAGTTTCTTTTTCTAGTTTCACCATTTCTCTTATTGGATTGTGACTTAAGGCTTAGTAAACTGTCCATTCCTTCCAAATAGCACAGGGAGCCATTCAGAAATGAGAATACCTAATCTCACTGGAGTTTTTTCAGAGTATCATATACTGGTTTATTACTTGCTTTTGTTTTCAAGCTCCTCAGTAGTTTTAGTTCTCTTTGTATCATTTCTTTTGTTTGTACTGGTTCAGGTGTTAATATTTGGCTTACATTTGACACTTTATTATTTTTTTCTGTACCAGATTGGAAGATTTTTTGGAGAGATTGATCCAAGTTTGATGAGACACCTGGTTAATATATCAGTTTATGCTTATAATAAATCTTATGATTATCAGTCCGTGTGTGAGCCTGGAGCTGCACCAAAACAAGGAGCAGGGCATCGCTCAGCATACGTGGTCAGTAATATGCAACTCACCCTTCCATTCTCTCAGAGGGACTCTCAGTGTAGACTAATGTAATACTTCTTTATTCTATTTTATAGCCATCAATAGCAGACATATTACACATTGGCTGGTGGGCCACTGCTGCTGCCTGGTAAGTCAAAATTGTAGTTTTATTGGTATTGAGAGAAAAGTGTTGTGAAATAGTAAAGAATGTGATGGAAAGATGGACATGTAGATAATTATTATGGGAACTAGTTTTTTCATTTCCTACAGCACATATTGGCAGTATTCATAAGTATTTTTTCTTACTGATCACTGTAAAACCGTTACAGTTATTCAGCTTTTTGTATGAAAACAGTATTATGCTCAGGCACACTTCAGCCTTTTCAGGGGCTTCTTTTACCTATGGATCTGTTGAAACTCTTTTCGTTTGTATTTTTTGTTTATATTATACTCAATCCTTACATTTTAGGCATATTGATCTATAAAAGGTTACTATTTATTGCCTTCATTGTGCAAGTTAAATGTCTTCATCCATCAAATTCATGACATGATGACTTATCTTTCTACCTCTTCATTTTTCTTACAAAGGCTGGCATCATTTTAGAAGCATCATGTTCCTGAAATGGATCTAATTCTTTTCACTGGTTCTACCCTTCCTCCCTCCTTCCCCTCTTACCTATATCCTGCCATCTGTGAAAAGAAGACATTTAAACTGCTTATTGAGGCACTGTGGAAAGTCTGGAAGATCAAATTTGTCATTGTTTGGGTCTGATCAGTCAAGTAACTAATCCTCCTGTTGTGTCTGGGTCCATTCTCTCCCTCCCTCCCTCCCTCTCTCTCTCTCTCTCTTTTGTATCATTACCCTACTGTATTGTATAAGTTTTATTCCATGTATATTAATCTATAACGTTCACTTGATGTTGTGGCTTTCCCAGCGAAAATTAAATGATTATGCCATTTTATTAAAATAGCAAAGATGTTAGATTAAAAATCCAATTTATTCTAAAAAAAAATTGTGAAAAAGGGTGCTTTCTGTTCTGACAATGACATTTGTATATGAATTTACATAGGTTTTCTGAAGCTCATAGTCATCGTGAAATACTTGATTGTCTTTATGCTATTTTCTGGCCAGAACCTTCCCCCTCCTCAACCTCCCCCCAACTTTTGTTTTAACTAAACTCAGTTCCAGATGAGTTTTTACTAATATTTGGCTCAATTGTCATTTATTGTAAAACTGATATATAGGGCATGCCATACGCCCTATATATAATATGTATATTGTATTTCATGAATGCCACATGATGTATTTACAAATATGTTCTATATTGTAGAGTAAATAGTTCGTAAACCCATGGTACAAAGTCATTTTTGTTTAGGGTTTTTTTTTCCTACCACAGAGCTTTAATAACTAAAATAAGGAGAAAATCTTGAGTGTGAAAACTGCGCACCAGAATGATGACATTCTCCCTCTTAGAGTTACCACTTCTCCTGGCTCTGATTTTGTATTAGGTGTCTTGACACATATGTGTCCCTCACTGGGTCCTGAACACATCTGATGACTTCATGACTTCTTTTACAGAATGGAATTGACAATGTCTTGCATAAATTTAAGAAATACTTATATAAAAATGCTCAACTTTCTATTCGCAAACTCTCAACTTTTTCCAAAAAGATGAAAAAGAAACGTGTTTGTGTACATGCCAAAAATACTCTGGTTTTTGTTAATTTATGAAGGAAAATATCAATACTTTTTCATATTTAAAATTCAGGTCTATTCTACAGCAGTTTCTCTTGAGTTTGACCTTTCCACGACTTCTTGAGGCAGGTATGTAAATGCTCAGATACTGTCATAATAATTAACATTTTCTTTTTGGATGCTCCGAGTTCAAAACTCAGAAAGTGCGTGTGTGTGAGAGAGAGAGAGATCGTCCATTTAACACTTTTGTAGGTTGAAATCTCTTTGTCAGAACTTTCCTACTGCCTTAGAAACATTCCTAGGTCACATTGGCCTCTGTTTTGCAGCTGTATTCAAACTCAAATGTATTCAAATTCATTTATTCTATTGATAGTTATTGGGCATCTTTAAGGGCTGCCACTACGCCACACGGAGTAAACAAGCCAGTTGAGGTGCCTGCCCTCATACATTTGTTTTGCTCTGTGAGAAATGAAAGCTCTGGGAGACCGACTGAAGTGTCCTCTCATGGTGATGGTCTTTATTTTCCCCACAGTTGAGATGGAAGATGACGACTTCACAGCCTCTCTATCAAAGCAGAGCTGCATTACCGAACAAACCCAGTATTTCTTCGATAACGATAGTAAATCATTCAGCGGTGTATTAGACTGTGGAAACTGTTCCAGGTAATTTGTTTCTTCATTTCTGGACTAGTCCTGTTTGACTAAGAAATTGTATTCACTTTTATAATCGTCACAGAAAATAACGGAGGTTGTCTTTTGAGTGCGAGAGATCTGAATAACTGCTTTGAAAATAATCAGAGCTCTTCAGTTTCTCTGAAGGTTTTTAAAATTAATTCTAACTCTGCTAAGTTGTAATCCCTTCAACAGTAATAATTACGTGATCAAAAAAATTATACCCACTTTTAGGCAGAACATAGAGGAATTTGATTGTATTATATTTTGTCTAGAAGAATCCATATTAAAATTTTTCTAATGTTGAGATAGTTTCAGAGATTATTTTCTCTGATAAGATTAGAATTATATTTACTAAACAGGTTAACAAAAATATTCTTGGCTAGTAAGTTTTACTTGTAGTCTTCACTTAAATTTAGAATTGAATATATCTTTGAGTTGAAACTGAAAGAACTAGGAGAACATATCATTTCCTAAAATCAAGCTTAATGTTAGTCATCACCGCCCATAAAACATCTTGAAAACATTTTGGAAGAGATGGAGAGGTTTAATTTTGTTGTAATGAGAGAGAGAAAGGCAAGGTGGGAGATTTTCGAAGTTTTGAAAGGAAAGGGATAATCCGTGTCACAGGATCCCTGAGAACGGAGCAGAAAGGCACAGAGTTGGGACACTTTGTTTTCAGTAGCTGAGGACAGCTTGTTCTAGAAGAAATGTTAACAGAGAGAAGAGGAAAGATGAGGGGGTGAGGTAATCTGAGCAGCTGACAGGGATGGAATAGGTAGTTGCTAGGCGATTTGGAAAAGAAGTCTATAACAGTTAAAAATATATATTTTTTCACAGGGGGTTAACTGAAACTAGCACAAATTTTTAATAGACATGGTCAGTATGATTTTATGAGTTACTTTATGAAACCTGTATATCCTAGGAGGAGGAAGAGGAAAGGGGCAGAGTAAGGCATGTACTCAGAAAAAAGCAGACCGTATTGTTTCGAGATTAGTATATCAGAACATCACCTTCAGGAAAACAGAACTGTGGCATGTTTAATGGGTACATCAGAAAGAGTTTAGAGTCTTTGGGCTTTCATTGATTGATGTTCAGTAATAGCAATATATACTTTAAAAAATGACTAAGGGGCTTCCCTGGTGGTGCAGTGGTTGAGAGTCCGCCTGCCGATGCAGGGGACACGGGTTCGTGCCCCGGTCCGGGAAGATCCCACATGCCGCGGAGCGGCTGGGCCAGTGAGCCATGGCCGCTGAGCCTGCGCGTCCGGAGCCTGTGCTCCGCAGCGGGAGAGGCCACAACAGTGAGAGGCCCGCATATCGCAAAAAAAAAAAAAATACTAAGTTAAACTGTAAAGATCATTATAAGATATTAAGTTAAATCATGCTTACATTTGCGCTGTGTAACTTTATGCTGTGTCCCAACTTCAGTAGGTTTAAAAAATAAATCCTATTCTTTGAAAAATAAATTACTCTTTAATGACAGATCTACATTTTTATTGTGGAAGGTAGAAGCAGCTTAAGATGTGGAAAAAAACACTGCATGGAATTCAAAGCCCATAATTCTGTCTATGCCTGTGTTGTCCCAGCTCAGTAGTGACCAGCCACAGGTGGCAATTTTAATCATCAGTGGCATTAATTAATATTACAGTTTTGTGCCTCAGTCACGCTGGTCACCATTTCAGGTGCTCAGTAGCCTCATGCGGCAGTTGTTTACCATGCTGGTTAAAGCGGAAGACGTTTCTGTCTTCACAGAAAGTTAGTTGAACAGCACTGATCCAGACTTCAGTCTGCCATGACTTGGGGAAGTGCTGAGCCATTTTTGTGCTCCTACTTTCCTTTACTGTAAAATAAGGCAACTTGGGCACATTTTCAGTGATAGATACCACAGTTCCCTAAATATGTAAAATGAAACGACTAGATGGTGTTCATTTTGCATTGAGGACTATCACTTAAGAAACAAAGGTCACACTTAAAGCATCTGTTGGAATTTTTTTAGTATTCATTTGAGAGATAGCATGTCCATGTTAATCAAACATGGTGATCTTTCTCTCCTAAAATCATTCAGTGTTACTGTTCGTGTAGGTGATGCTTTGTTTCAAAGGTCCTATTTTCTTTTATTTTAATGTGTAAAAATCTTTGAAATCTATTTTCTCATAATTTTTTCTGATTTTTAGAAGTATTTATTTTGCAGAATCTTCCACGTAGAAAAACTTATGAACACCAACTTAATATTCATAATGGTTGAGAGCAAAGGGACTTGTCCCTGTGACACGCGATTGCTCATACAAGCAGAACAGACTTGTATCCTTTGACATTGGAGAGGTTTGGAATGGAAAACCATCTTAAAGCTGTGCGTTTTTAACCTCATCGCGTTGTTCGTGCCCAGAAAGAACTATATCACAGAGTGCTGAGATCACCTCACAGAGGCAGAATGGACCCTCCACACAAAATTTCATTTGGATGTCAAGATGGATGATGCTACACATGCACCAAGAGGATGTGAAAGGCTTCCTACTGGTACCGTGAGTCTTTGTGGAGAGAGCAGTGCAGGTTCCCAAGTAGCCCTGAAAATGGCTAGAGAGAGCAGGGAGAAGTACCTGGCTCAGGGTTTTACGGTGGTTGGGGACCATGCTGGGCTTTTGCCAGTGCTGCCTGGGGCTTGTTGGCCCAAACTTCCAGGCAGTGCCAAAGGAGGGGACACTCACTCTTCCCTGTCAGCTCGCCCAGGTGTGGGACAGAAGGGAAAAGGGATTATTGTGGCATGAAAGCTGTCAACAGCCAGTAATCAAAAATGGAGTTGAATGTGGTCTATACCTACAATGGAATATTATTCAGCCTTAAAAAAGAAGGTAAATCCTCTCGTATGCTAGAACTGCCATGGCAGTAATGCTAAAAAGACTTCGGGTAGTAAATATGCTAAAAGACAGTGAAATGACCATTGAAGCATTGCAGGCAGAGGTTCGGTAGACTGCCTCTAGTTTTTGCTGTTTCTGGAAAAAAAAATAGTCCTCACCTATGTTTGGAACTGATGTTTATTACTAGGAATTAGTTTCTATTTCTGTCTTGCTAAATAGGAGGCACCAGGCCCTCCCTTATGGTCTTACGTGTATGACCCTGTCTTATATGCTACGTCATTTGCAGATTTCATCCACTTGTATTGTACAAATATTTACTGAGTACTTCCTCTGTGCCAGCGACCATGCTGTGTAAAGCGTTGATCTCTTCACACAGGCCCTAGACAGGAGAAAATTTGTGGCAGTTCAGTACTTTAAATCCCATAGTACTTGAACTGGTTGTGTGGGGCCAGAATAATGGCATCGGTTTCTCTGGCTTGCTTTGAGAAATAAGTGTGTTGCATTGTATTTTTTTAATTGTGTAAAAAAAAAAAAAAAGTAACTTCATATTCCTTAACAAGTTTCTTTAGCTGATGGTCCAGATCCTTGTGATATGGTGAAGCAACCCAGATACCGAAAAGGACCTGATGTCTGCTTTGATAACAATGCCTTGGTAAGTAAGACCAAACATTTGCTGTATTAAAATATATAACTCAATGGTCACAATAATTTAAGGAGACAAATTGTAGTTTTAACTCCAGTGTAATGTCTTAACCATAACCATAGTGTTTCTCATTAACATGACATACTTGCTGGTATATAGATTTTTTATTTCAGTATTTTTCATGGTTAGCATAAGCTTAACAGTTGCCTCTTCTGTCCTTTCCACAGAAATTGTACTTTCAAACACAATGCCGACCAATTTACTAATAATCCAAGATCACAGACTGATGATTTTAAAACTTTCTAATGACCAGTAACTGACAGTAAACATTACTAATGGTATATGAGTTGCCCGCCTTCATTTATATTCCAATCCTGAAGATATAACAGTTATTTTTAGTATAACATTTTCTGTGTTTAGTCTTCATTCAGTGTATTTAAAAACCTGTTAAATCACTATCGTCCCCTTAGTTTGTAATTGTACTTTACATGGTTTCTAATTCTGCCACCTGTTAGGTTTGTATTATTTCTCTTAATTGTATTACTTTTTTATATTGTTTGAAACCTGGCCAGGTCAATAACACAGGGTTAAGTTGGTATAATTTTACAAAGCATATTTAATGTATGTTATTTAAGATGGCTACTACTTTCCCTATAGGTCAGCTGTCTTTCTCTCATAAACACTATTTGGACTTACTGTGTATAGAAGCAGCTTCATGCTTTTCAAATTATTTTAATTTTTAAGAAGCTTTACTCTCAAGCATAAAGCCCATATAAAAGTTTCTCACCACTTATAAAAAGCTAAAATTTTAAAAATAATATTTCTCAGTTCTCCAATCTGTCATGTCTCTGCATAAAGTGGCTTGCAAACATAAAGCGTTATCATCTGGGGAACCGTTTATTCTAAAAACATGTCAGGTCATTTATCGATTAATGTGCATTTCTAGAGGTGGTTGTTTATTTAGAACAGATTTACCTAATATGTACTTATTTACTCAAATACACATAGCCACATTTGTTCCAAAAAAGAATAAGGCATTTCCATAGATGCATAACATGCAAGTAGATAATATAAAGTGGAGCAAAGAAGAAACAAAATCAGTGATGGGAATAAGGCTAAAAAAGCAAAATGTTTTAGCCAATAAATCCCAGTTATCTCTGTAAGGACTATTATTGATCATTCCTCTCTGAGGGGAAAAGTGATTCAAAGTTGCAGCTACTTGATTTTTTTTCATTTGAGCCTTAAATGAAACCCAGATATGAGGACTTCTGTCTACTATATACCTTCAGGAACTTTGGCCACGTCAAATCATTCCCCAAAGAGTGTTGTTTGTGGGCCCAAGGGTAGTATCACTCATTAGGGAAACTTCCCTCATCAGTTATTTGTCACCAAAGACTGAGATTAAATTTACTCAGATGCACTTGAAAGCTCATATAAAAACCATTACCCCCAATATTTTCACCATAGGTAACTATCTTTTTGATCATGGCATAATGCAGATTTTACAAAGACAAAAATTTCCAATACTCAAGTTCCTATAAATTATACAGTGGAGTGTGTGTGAAAGTACAACTTTTGCTCAGTAGCTTAATGTGCTAATAATGTCTTGTGTTTTTTTGGCAGTGGAATATTTTGGTAATGCTTATTTGCAATGGTCACTGTGAATCTGCTCTGGATGGAGGCTCACATAAACTGCTAACTGCCAGCAAATTGCATGAAATCTCATCTTGTATGTCTTCTGTGTTTTCCTTCCTTTTCCTGTACTTGCTACTTTGCCCGTTATTAATAGGATCAACTTATATGCACAACGAGTCGTGCCTGTACCATGATGTCAGCTCCTATCTTCATTTTACTGCAAGTTTTCATGTGGTGTGGATGGTCAGTCACTTTCTCTAATTTTTCTTTGTTTTTGCGTTTGGCTTGAAATTTTAAAAAGTAATCCATATCCCTAAATCCACTATAATAAATGTCCTGAAACCAGGTTATTAAAATGCCAGTAGTAATGTTGTTTTGAGAATAGCAGCTTTCAAATGTTACAGAAGTTTCTAATCCTGAACAGAGCATATCAGTTTCCTATATTTATTTAAAAATCAGTAATTTCTCATAAGCTTTTGTATAAAGATTAAGTCAGTGTGGAGAAAAAAAATTTTATATGCTTCACAATGTCTTACTTTTTACTTATAAGAAATACCCTAAGGACAATTATTAGAGTTGATCATCAATTTGTTTCAGAAGATGCTAACATAAAATTAATGATCTGTTTCAATTTTATTAAGCATTATTTGGTACCTTCTAAGGTTATTATCTAATTTTTCTTTTCCTTTCTAAACAGATATGCTTTAAACAGCGTTTTTAGATTTTTTAGACATTGATATTCTTAGTGAAGTGCTTTAGTATAACTTACATTATCTAAGTGAAGATTATCATTATTTGTTACTCTTTGACAAATTTCTGAATTACATACTCAGTACGACTGAATAGATATTTTAGGGCCTGAGTTTACATTCAGGGTTCCATTTACAGTTTTGCAGTTTCTTTTTTATGGTCTGGAATCATAATTGTTGTAACTAGACCACTTTTGTTGTATTCCTTCTTCATTGCTGTCCAGGTATTCATTGGTTAGGAAACCACTAGATGGAGATGTGGCCATTACTATAAGTGCAGTGAGCTCATCAGAGGAGGGGAAAGTGGAGAAGCAGAGGGAGTGTCAGAAAAAACTAAATTTGTTCTGGGATAGTAAAATAATGGTTTTGAAGATTTAAGTGGTAAAGAAAAACAAAGCTAAAGTTTATCAAAGAAGAAAGTAAAGCAAGCCAATAACATGTACTATTGAGGAAGTTCATTATCTTATGCAACCATAACTGATAAATGCACGTTACTGGGTACATGAAAAATGAATATGCAGAATAAATGTGTGTATAGGTATGTATACACATACGTACATTAAACCTACCTCATGAATTAATGTGGTAAGTGTGTTAAGGTTCTCTGTAGGAAACTATTTGTTAGGGCTCTTATTCCGATTAAAAGAGTTACGTGTAGTATCTACCTGCCTAAATAATTTTAAATATGCATTTTCTTTGAAGCTGCTGTGGGTGACGTAAGTATAGACCTATCTAAATTCAAAAGTTAGCTATTATTTGGTGGATGTTCTTACCAGTGATTTGAACTCTTACTGTTTGCAAATAGTCACCCCAGGCTCTGGTTGGGGAAAGAAAGGGAGGAGAGTAAGGGTTTAGTAATACTTGTCTAAGAGAAAAATGAAGAGGATTTTACTCACTAGCATACCTGGTTTTAAAAAGTAAGCCGTGGGGTGAAATCATGACTATAACTATGGTTTAGACATCTTTTTCTTTTAATTAGTAATGGGAAAGAAAAAAAGAATGAGGGATTCTTAGTTGATATCTTTACTAAGAGTATTTTGAAAGAGATCCCTGGAAGGAAATCAAATAAAATTACTCATATTTTAGAATTACTCATTTAAAATTATTTAATTTTAAAATTAAATTTTTACATTACTCGTATTTTAAAACGTATGTATATAATGTTGGCACTGTATCCCTTTACTATTTTAAGCTGAAACCAGCTACCAGTCTGTTATTATTATCTACTACAATAATCTTTAAAAATCAGAGTGAGTTTTCTGGTCGTGGTGTTAGTGGGATTTTGGTCTCTTTCTTTAAGATAGAAAAAAATGCTGAGGTTTCTCCCACATCTATGCATTTGTGATTTAGAATGTTTTTAGAATGTATCTCATAATTTACTTCCATATAATAATTACAAGTCTTGGTAGATGTGGTTGCCCATGCAAAACACATGAGAAAACATGATCAGGAAACTGAAGGGACAGATTTTTCAGTGTGAATCTACATGCAGACTTCAGGGACTCCAAATAAGTTATCTGAACTACCACCTCCCAGACTGAAACAGACATATCTCATCATCACACAGAGGAAATGAACCCCCCCACACACAAAAAAACCCACTAGAAATATAAAAATAAAAACAATGGAAGCAGAGCCAGAGAGAATATTTTTCTTTCCATAACATTTCTAGAACATAAGGATGTATTTGACGTTAATACATCAGTGGGTCTTGTATGCGTGCTAATTTTCCATTCCATCAAATTAATACTTAACTGGGGAGCTCTCCTGGTGAAGTGACAATTAAGCCTTTAAGTTAGTATTTTACGTTTACAGTGTTTCTAACCCATCAATATATGTAGTGCTTCACTGGAGTACACACTACTCATTTATCGAGTACTTACAGTACACCTACTGTGTATCAGGCCATTCTTCTATGCATGAGATATTTAAGATGCATTTATACTAAAATATAATTTTTTATCTCAAGTTCATATGTAACTCAGCACCCTGTTTTTTTACCTGGTTAACCTACTTAAAGGGAAAGGTATTTGAACAAAGAGAAGAGGAAGTGCAGAAGTCCTGAGATAGTAATACCTTGACCTGTTGCAGAGAAAGTTAGTGTTATCGGAGCAGTGTGAGTGGTTAGGATGAAAATGGAGAAGCAGGTAGGCTGCAGACCACCTAAGGCTTTTTAGGCCTTCATAAGAAATTTGGATTTTGTTATGAGAAATTTCAAGAAGAGCATGAAAGGATTTGATTTACGGTTTTAAGAAGACTGCTTTTTGGAGAAAAAGTTGTTAAAGGGCAAGAGTAGAAGCAGAGAGAGAGGTGAGGCAGCTTTTGCAGGAGTGTAGGCAAGGAGTAATGGTAATTTGGACATGATATGGTAAGTAGTAAGTTTGGGGCTATATTTTGGAGCTAGAGTTAAGAGGACAAGCTGATAGATTAGATTTGAGGGAAAAAAGGAGGAATCACAGATGACTTGTTGTCTTTGACCTGATCCATTACTCCTAGAAGTGTCATTCAGAAAAATAATATTTGGGGACAAGTTTGAGATCTTTCTGCGGATCAGAAGGAGAGGTGATAGTGATCAATGAATGTGGAGGTCAGCGGAACTTTCAGGGCTGAAGATATAAAAGTGTGAGTTATTGAGGTTCTGGTCCAAGATGGCAACATAGGTTGCCTAAAGCTCACCTGAACCCACAGACCTACCAAATCTACACCTATAAACAGAGCAGTTCCCTCTGAAAGACATCTAGAAAGTATATAAATCTAGAAAGTAGATGAGCAACCCCTATGCACTGGGCAAACGTAATATACATCCAGATGGGTAGGAAAGGCTGAGGAACTTTATCTCCATAAACCCCACACTGAGCACAGCAGCATAAAATTAGAAGGGAACTCACAACACCCAGCTTCTCCCTGAGCAGTGAAGGGTTTAGATTGAACATCTGTCGCCCCAAGACTCTCATGGGGGGGTGGGCCCCCAAAACTCCTAGCTCTGAACGCCTAATGGTGCTTGTGTCCATGAGACCCACAGGACTATAGCCAACAAATAAACAATTCTTAACAGATTCGCAAGGACTCACCATGGCTATCCTTCCAAAGCTCAGAGAAACAGGAGCCGAGAGAAATGCACTTCTCCCAGTCATTTCCTCACAGAGCTTATTTGCATACTTTAAAAGTTATTGCCTGCAAGTAAGGCTTCTAATTTAGCTCAGCTTTGGGGGCTTACTGCAAGACTCCCTGGAGACAGGGGAAGGGGTAGCCTATGCCTACTGACCCTCTGTCCCACTCCAGGTCAGTGGTGCCTTCCTAAAAGAAGCTTGTGAACCCACCTGGCATCCTGGCCTTTGAGGTGGCTGCCCAAAGGACACACCCCTTTATCACTTGGCTCTGGTAACCAGCAGGGCTGGCATTCACAAGCACCAAAGGATCCTGGACCATAGCAAACAAATAGTTCTCAACTGGCTATTCCCTCAATTCAGGACAGAGGGAGTGGAGAGACATGCCCGTCTCTCAGCCTTGCCCTGAAAGAGGTCTTTTGGTATGCTTTGAAAGCTGCTGCCTGAGAATCCGGCCTCCAATCAGCCTGTACCTGATGCTGACTGAAGTCTTCCCCACTGAGACACTGACAGATGTTAGCACGTCCTCAACTACGGGGATCCAAGAAGAAAAAGCCAATTCAAGACGGGGAGAGGTGGTTCTTTTATCTAATGCAGAAAAACCAACACAGAGAGTCAAGGAAAATGAAGACAGAAAAATATGTTTTAAAAGAAAAAGATAAAACTCCACAAACAGGCCTTAATAAAACAGAGAAGAGTGACTGACATGAGAAAGAGTTCAAAATTTGGTCATAAAGATGGTCACCATGTCAGGACAAGAATGCGTGAACTGAGAATTTGAACAAAGAAAACACAAGAAAGTACCAAACAGAAGGCACAGAGCCAAAGAATACAATACAATAACTATATTGAAAAACTCAGCAGTGAGGAGTTCAAATAGCAGACCGGATGAAGTGGAAGAAAGTATCAGTAAACTCACAAACAGGGCAGTGATTCATCCCATCAAGGAGCAAAAAGAAAAAAGAATTTAAAAAAAGAGTGAAGATAGCTAAAGGGACTTATGAGACAACATCAAGCAGACCGAAATTCACGTTATAGTGTCCCAGAAGAAGAAAAGCAGACAAGGGCAGAAAACTTTTTGAAGAAATAATGAGTGAAAACTTTCCTAACCTAGGAAAAGAAACAGATGCCCAAATCCAGGAAGCCCAGAGAGTTACAAATAAGAGTTATCCAAATACATCCAAACCAAGTGAGGAAGAGGTAATACCTCCAAACTCATAGTGAGGGAAGAAGTAAAACTGTCACTATTTGCACATGATATGATTCTGTATATAAAAAACTCCAGTAAAAAACTGTTGGCACTAATCAACAATTTGACTAAATTTCAGGATATAAAATCAACATACAAAAATCAGTTGGCATTTCTATACACTAGGATGAAATGTCTGAAAAATAAAACTGTCACACTCACAATAACATCAAAAACAATGAAATACCCAGAAATTACTTTAACCAAGGAAGTGAAAGTTCTGTACAATCAAAACTACATGACTTTCCTAAAAGAAATCAAAGTTGACACAAATGGAAAGACATCCATGCTGATGGACCATAAGAACTGACAGTTAAAATGTCTGTACTACTCGAAGTCACCTTAGATTCAACACAATCCCCATCAAAAATCCAATGGCATTCTTCACAGAGATAGAAAAAAAAAATCCTAAAATTTATATGAAGTGACAAAGTCTGCAAAATAGTCAAAGCATTGCTCAGGAAAAAGAACAAAGCCAGAGGTATCGAACGTCCTGTTTTCAGACTATACTACAAAGCTACAGTAATTTTTAAAATAGGGTAGGATACTGGCATAATAGACACAGACTAACAGAACAGAAGAGAGCCCAGAATTAAACCCCTGCATACACAGTCAACTAATATTTGATAGTGGAGCCAAGGATACCCAATGGGGAAATGATAGTCTCTTCAACAAATGGTAATGGGGAAATTGGATAAACACATGCAGAACAATGAAATTGGACCCCTATCTTACTGCTCACAAAAAATTAACTCAAAATGGATCACAGATTTAGCACAAGTCCTAATAACTATAAAACTTAGTAGAAACAGAGAGGAGGCTCCTCAACAGTGGTATTGAGAGTGATTTTTGGATATAACACCAAAAGCACAAACAATAAAAGCAAAAATCAGCAAATGGAACTACATCAAACTTGAACATTTGTGCACAGCAAAAGAAACAATTAACCAAATGAAAATGCATCCTACAGAATGCAAGAAAAATTTTGCAAACCATGTATCAGATAAGGGGTTAGTATCCAAAATATATTTAAAAACTCATAAAACTCAAAGAAAAAGAAACAACAAATAATCCAACTAAAAAAAGGGCAGAAAAACTAGACATTTTTCCAAAGAAGACATCCAAATGGCCAAGAGGCACATGAAAAGATTCTCAATATCACTAATCATCAGGGAAACACAAAACTACAGTGAGCTATCACCTCACACCTGTTAGAATGGATGTCATCAAGAAGACCAGACAACAGGTGCTGGGGAGATGTGAATAAAAGGGAACCTTTATACACTGTTGGTGGGAATGTAGATTACTGCAACCAATATGGAGGTTTCTCAAATAATTAAAAATCTACCACATGATCCATCAATTCTACTGGGTATATGTGCAAAGGAAATGAAAACAGGATTTTGAAGAGATATCTGTACTCCCACATTCACTGCAGCGTTATTCACACCAGCCAAGATATGGAGACAACCTAAATGGCCATCAACCAATGGATAAAATAAGAAGTGGGATTTATACTTACACAATATAATATTTTTCAGCCATGAGAAAGGAAGACAGCCTGCCATTTGCAACAACATGGATGGACCTTGGGCACATTATGCTAAGTGAGAAAGACAAGTACTGTGTGTAGACTCTAAAAAGCCAAACTCATAAAAACAGAAATAAATGGTGGTTACCATGGAATGGGGGTTAGGGGATAAGACAGATGTTGTTCAAGGGCACAGTCTTACAACAAGCAGTAAGTAAGCCCTAGAGAGCTAATGCACAGTACAGTGAATATAGAAAATGATTATATTCATCAAATATGCTAAGAGATTAAAAATGAATTATTACAACTACTAAAAGGACAACTATGTAATGTGATAGAGGTGCTAATTATCACTTTAATGGCAATCATATTACAATACATAAATTATCATATTAACATGTATACCTTAAATTTACACAATGTTATATTTCAAATATATTTCAATTAAAGTAAAAGAGACCCATAAAAGACATATTTTAATTAAGTTATCACAAGTAAATCTGTGACAAAGGAGGCAAGAATATACAGTGGAGAAAAGACAGTCTCTTGAATAAGTGATGCTGGGAACACTGGACAGCTACATGTAAAAGAATGAAACTGGAACATTCTCTAACACCATACACAAAAATAAACTCCAAATGGATTAAAGACCTAAATATAAGGCTGGATACTATAAACCTCTTGGAGGAAACAGAGGCAGGACACTCTTTGACATAAATCACAGCAAGATATTTTGGATCCACCTCGTAGAGTAATGAAAATAAAAACAAACAAATGGGACCTAATTAAACTCCAAAGCTTTTGCACAGCAAAATAAACCATAAACAAAACGAAGACAACCCACACAATGGGAGAACAGATTTGCAAACAAAGTGACAGACAAGGGATTAATCTCCAAAAGAGATAAACAGCTCATGCAGCTCGATATCAAAAAAAAACCAAACAACCCAATCAAAAAATGAGAACATCTAAAAAGACATTTCTCCAAAGAAGACATACAGATGATATGTGGAATCTAAAAAAAATGGTACAAATGAACCTGTTTACAAAATAGAAATAGAGTCACAGATATAGAAAACAAATGTAAGGTTACCGTGGGATATGGGGGGGGCCAGGAGGGGTAAATTTGGAGATTACTAACAAGAACCTACTGTATAGCACAGGGAACTCTACTCAATACTCTAATGACTTATATGGGAATAGAATCTACAAAAGAGTGGATATATGTATATGTATAACTGATTCACTGTGCTGTACAGCAGAAACTAACACAACATTGTAAATCAACTATACTCCAATAAAAATTAATTAAAAATAAATAAGACATACAAATGGCCAAAAAGTACATGAAGAGGTGCTTAACATCACTGATTATTAGAGAAATGCAAATCAAAACTACAATGAGGTATCACCTCACACCAGTCAGAATGGCGATCATCAAAAAGTCTACAAACAATAAATGCTGGAGAGGATGCGGAGAAAAGGAAACCCTCCTACACTGTTAGTGGGAATGTAAATTGGTACAACCTTTATGGAGAACAGTCTGGTTGTTCCTTAAAAAACTAAAAATAGAGCTACCATATGATCCAGCAATCCCACTCCTGGACATATACCTGGAGAAAACCATACTTTGAAAATATACATGAACCCCAATGCTCATAGCAGCATTATTTACGATAACCAGGATATGGAAGCAACCTAAATGTCCATCAACAGAGGAGTGGGTACAGAAGATGTGGCACATATATACAGCCATAAGAAAGAACCAAATAATGCCATGTGCAGCAACATGGATGGACCTAGAGATTATCATACTAAATGAAATAAGACAATGACAAATATCATACTATATCACTTATATGTGGAATTTTTAAAAAATGGTACAAATGAACTTATTTACAAAACAGAAACAGACTCACAGACTTCAAAAAGAAACTTATGGTTACCAAAGGGGAAACGTTGGGGGAGGTATAAATGAGGAGGTTGGGATCAACACATACACACTGATCTATATGTAAAATAGATAATCAAAAAGGACCTACTGTAAAGCACAGGGAACTCCACTCAACACTCCGTAATAACCTATATAAGAAAAGAATCTGAAAAAAGAGTAGATATATGTCTATGTGAAACAATCATATCGCTGTACACCTGAAATTAACACATTTTATATCAACTATATTCTAATATAAAAAAAATTTTTTTAAAGTAAATGACAAGGAGAGAATCTTAAAAGCAGCAAGGAAAACAACTTGTAACATACAAGGAAACCTCTAAGGCTACCAGGATCTTTCCACCAGAATATGCAGGCCTGCGGGGAGTAGCATGATATATTCAAAGTACTGAAAGAAGAAAACCTGCCAACCAAAAATACTCTACCTAGCAAAACTGTCCTTCCACTTTGAAGGTGAAGAGAGTTGTAGACAAGCAAAAGCTAAAGGAGTTCATCACCACTAGACTGGCCTTACAAGAAATGTTAAAGGTGTTCCTTTAAGCTGAAACAAAACAGCACTAATTAGTAACAGGAAAACATATGAAAGTATAAATCTCACTGGTAAAGACCAATATATAGTTAAATTCAGAATAATCTAATATTGTAATGATAGTGGGTTAATCACTTATATATCTAGTATGAATGTTAAAAGACAAATATAGTAAAAATAACTATCATACAATAAGTAATGGATACACAGACTAAAGATATGTAAATTTTGAAATAAAAAAGCATGGAGGAGGAAGTAAAGTGTAGGGTTTTAGAATGCATTTGAACTTAAGTTGTTATCAACTTATTATGAGGCTTATCAACTTATTTATAACACTAAATATTATGAGGCTTACATAAAATGTTATATTTATAACAGTTGTTATAATAACCACAAAGCAAAAACCTATGGTAGATACACAAAAGATAAAGAGAACGGAATCTAAGCATGCCACTATAGAAAATGATCAACTCACAAATGAAGAGAGCAATAAGAGAAAAAGAACAAAGGAATTTCAAAATAGCTCAAAAACAATTTAACAAAATTGTAGTAATAATAATTACCATCTATCAACAATTACTTTAAATGTTAAATGGACTAAATTCTCCAATCAAATGACATAGAGTAGCAGAATCTATTAAAAAAACAGGAGATGATTTTATGCTGTGTATTAGAGTCAACTAATTTCAACTTTAAGGACATACACAGACTGAAATGGAAAAAGATATTCCATGCAAATGGAAACCAAAAGAAAGCTGGGGGGGGGGGTATACATAGGCAAAATAGACTTAAAAGTTGTAATGAGACAGTCAAGGTCATTACATAATGATAAAGTGGTCAATCCAACAAGAGGATATAAACATTTGTAAATATGCACCCAACATAGGAGCACCTAAATATATAAAGTAAAAATTAACAGACTTAAAGGGAGAAATAGCAAGACAATGTAAAAATTGCCAAAAAATTCGACAACCTAGAAATGGGTAAATTCCTAGAAACATACAACCTATCAAGACTGAATCATGAAAAAATAGAAATAGAAAATCTGAACAGACCAGTTACTAGTAAGAAGATTGCATCAGTTATCAAAAACCTCCCAAGAAACAAAGTCCACGATCATATGGCCTCACTGGTGAATTCTACCGAACATTCAAAGAACAATTAATACCTGTCCTTCCAAACTCTTCCAAAAAATTAAAGAGGAATGAACACTTCCTGATTCACTTTTACAATGCCAGCCTTATTACCATGGTACCAAAACCAGACAAGGATACTACAAGAAAATTTTAGGCCAATATCCTTGATGAAAATAGATGAAAAATTCCTCAACAGTATATTATCAAGGTTAATTCAACAACACATTAAAAGGGTCATACACCGTGATCAAGTGAGATTTATTCCAGGAATGCAAGGATTGTTCAAAATCCACAAATCAATTGATGTGATACATACATTAACAAAATGAAGGCTAAAAATCATATGATCATCTTAATAGATGCAGGAAAAGCATTTACAAGATACAAAACTAATATACAAATATCATTTGCATTTCTATACCATAATAATGAACTATCGGAAAGAGAAATTAAGAAAGTAAATAATTCCACTTGTATTTGCATCAAAATGAATAAAATACCTAAGAATAAAGGTAACCAAAAAGGTGAAAGACCTATACACTGAAAACTATAAGACATTAATGAAAGAAACTGAAGACAACACAAATAAATGGAAGAATATTCAGGGCTCATAGAGTAGAAGAATTGTTAAAATGTCCATACCACCCAAAATAATCTACAGATTGCATGCAATCCCCATCAAAATTTCAATGGCAATTTTCACAGAATTAGAACAATCCTAAAATACATATATGAAACCACAAAAGACCCAAATATCCAACACAATCTTGAGAAGGAAAAACAAAGTCGGATGCATGATACATCCTGATTTGAAACTAGATTAAACAATTACAGTAATCAAAACAGTATGGCACTGGCATAAAAAAAGACACGGACCAATGGAACAGAATAGAGAACCCAGAAATAACCCATGCATATATGGTCAATTAATTTATGAAAAAGGAGCCAAGAATATACATTGGGGAAAAGAAAGTCTCCAATAAAGAGTGCTAGAAAAACTGAACAGCCATATGCAGAAGAATGAAACTGGACCACTGTCTTACACCATACACAAAAATCAACTCAAAATGGTTTAATGACTTGAAGACCTGAAACCATAAAACTCCTAGAAGAAAATATAGGGAGTAAGCTCCTTGGCATTGGTGTTGGTAATGACTTTTTGGACTTGTCACCATAAGAAAGCAAAGGCAACAAAAACAAGAATGAAAAAGTGGGACTACATCAAACTTAAAAGCTTCTGCACAGCAAAGGAAACCAACAGAATTAAAAGACAGCCCATAGAATGGGAGGGAATGTTTGCAAATCATGTATGTGATAAGGAGCCAGTATCCAAAATATATGAAGAACTCATATAATTCGAGATCAAAAAACTAATCGGAAAAAAAAAATAAAAAAAAAAAAAAAACTAATCGGATTTTAAAATAAGCAAAGGATCTCAATATGCATTTTTACAAAGAAGATATACAGATGGCCGACAGGTATGTGAAAAAATACTCAACATCAGTACACATCAGAGAAATATAACTCAAAACTACAATGAGTTATCACCTCACACCTGTTAGAATGACTATCATCACAAAGACAAGAAATAACAAATGCTGTCAAGGATGTGGATAAAACGGAATCCTTACACTTAGTTGGTGGGAGTGTAAATTGGTGCAGTCACTGTGGAAAACAATTTTGAGGTTCCTCAAAAAATTAAAAATAGAATTACTATATAATCCAGCAATCCCACTTCTGGGATTTGAAAAATAAAATTTTCCTTAATAGATTTTTTTCCTCAGAATTCTCTTTAACAGACTTCTGCTGCCTTAGAATACAATTCAAGAAGAAAGTGTTATTTACTTGGTGGCACGCACTGTATTAAACCCTAATGAGCAAAAAGAGCCAATGTTTTAGTCTCTGGGAGCTCAGAGTCTTTGTAAAATTATTCAGACTAGAAAATTTATTTTCTTACATAACCTATTATTTTGATTATTGGAAGATGAACCTTGGATTAGTGAATTCTTGAAAGATGTTTAGGAAAATAATTAGAAGGGAGGTTTTCTTGTTGTTTTTTTTAATTGAAGTATAGTTGACCTATAATATTATTTAAGTTACAGGTGTAAAACACAGTGATTCACAATTTTTAAAGGTTTTATTCCATTTATAGTTATAAAATGTTGCTATATACCATGTTGTACAAGGTATCCTTTTAGCTTATTTTATACCTAATAGTTTGTACCTCTTAAGATAGGAAGTTTTTTTAATGAAATTCAGTATATTTAAAGGAATCAGAGGATGCAGAAAATGTTACAGAATACAGAACCTAGGAATAAAAGGTAAAGAATAATTTTGTGTTAGCAAGGAATCTAATGATCTGCCACTAGACGGGGGGGGGGGGGGGGGGCGGGATCCAAATGAGCAAATATGTAGCTTGTATTTCATGGTTCTCTAAACAGGATAAACCTCTCCTGCTAGCTTAGCTCTTTATTTTGGATATAGGTTTTCAGAGTGTCCTTTCTTTTAGGGTTCAACTACATTATTCTTCATTTTAATTCTTGATGAAGGTCCAGATGCTACATGTGCAGCATGATATATTCACGTTTGAAATTGGATATAAGGGATAGGGAAAATAGAAGTTCATTTCTCAAATTTATTTATTTTACCAATCTCAGACTTTGCCTTATTGAGCATAATTGCTAATATCATAATTCTTGGGAATTATAAAATAGACTATGAAATTTTATTTTTATATCTTGTATTTATAAATATAGAAGGATATTTAATACTGTGAAAGTAAGGTTTTTCAATTTAGAAATTGGAATATCACTCAAAACAGCATAAAGTATTTCCTTTCATAATCATCAGAATCTACAACTAAAAATGTAAAGCATTCTTCAAACGGTACTAGGAAAACGGCTTTATCTAAACTTGTTGAACAGTAAAATCTAGGACAGTGTAAATTATCTGGATTCAAATTAAAGCAGCTTTATAAGGTGAGTTCAGAAGTGGACTAAACACGGCGTGCTCTGGGAGATGTCTTACTAAATATTTTTCAGGAGTTTTCTGTTTTCCTTTTCTTTCCAACAGGAGGATTATACCGACTGCGGGGGTGTTTCTGGGCTAAGTCCCTCCCTGTGGTCCATCATCGGAATCCAGTGTGTACTACTTTGGCTTTTATCTGGCAGCAGACACTACCAGTTATGACCTTCTGAAACCAAATCTGCATATTAAACTCCAGACCCTGCCAAAACATGAGCCCTCCGTTGCATTAAAAGAGGGTCAACTGTGGAATCAGCAGACCACTAGCTCAGACCATCCCGTGGCATCACTCTAAGACACAGACTCTTAAGGCACCCGCTGGCTGCATGTCAGGGTGTCAGATCCTTAAGTGTGAACCCTGCATCATCTATATATAACATCAAAGCAAAATACTATACATGCTCTCTATTGGAAAATTTGAGAATTTGTTGTTGCATTGTTGGTGATTACATGTAAAAGGGCTCCCCACACAGTTTATGAATCACACAAATTATCTTAATTTGGACCTGGAATTCTGACTTGCTGCAATCCTTGTTCTTTTACCAAGAAAATCTCTAGGGGAAAAGAAAGTTATTTTTTCCTTAGTCTTCTGTTCAAAATTATTTGCTGCTTTGAGTAATTATTATTGAACGTATACATAGAGAGAGAGAGGGAGAGAGAGAGATAATTAACATCGGTGTAATCTGTCAAAATAGAAATTATGGCTTATTTTCTACGATAAAAATTGCCATGAATAAAATGCTTTATGAAGAATGGCTTCTCTGCCAGAAATATAACACAAATGATGACCAAGTTTTGGTGGGGTAATGAATTGGTTGTTTGAAAATAATTAAGAAATTAAAGGTGCTTGAGGGTAGAATTAATATGCGACATATTTCCTCATAAATGTGAGCCCTTAATAAACGCTTTGATGCAATGTTCTTTTTGTTCACAGTAAAGTTCTGTAGTGCTAGCCAGATATTTCAAAATGCTCTAAGGAAAGCTTGTTGGGGGGAGGGGAAATGTTTTTTCTTGTGATAAATGAACTTTGGCCACCAAGGGTATTTTGCATGATGCTGCTGCTATTTTAACTTTCGGTTTGTTTTTCTCTTACTGTAGAGTATAGTCCATTGAAAAGTTAACTGAGTGACATTATTGTTATGTAAGAATCTGAACCTTGCAATGTAATGCACTTAAGTCATCTTTTAAAATGTCGTTAAACTACTCTGAATATACTGTGCAGTGTAAATGCTGAATGATTGGATTAGGTAAATGGTGAAATGGGAATTAATGGATTTTATACGGATTCGTGCTTTTGCCTGAAAACCTATGTACAGATATTTTAAGTACATAAATCAGATTTGACACATTTATTTTTTGAAGAGTACATATATGTTCTCAATGAAGATTCACCCTAGGTTTCCTCTTTATTCGCTGGAATAGCAGCACCTACAATCCCAGATTTGCTGCTGCTGCTGCTTTTGTTCCCTCTGTTTTAAATGGTATGATCACTTGACCAAAATTTCCATGCAGTTTGATGAGGGTTTTACAATAATCTGAACAAAAAGGAAACCTTGAATCTATATGTATGCACACGAATACTTGATTGTGAATAATCAAAATTGTTTTTATACAGCCTCATTAGTGAAAATGGCTAGTGTAGTAAATTAGATATTTCATTATAGAGTAATATGGTAGCAGAATTTATTTATGCTTTTAAAGATTATTTTCAGGGGTAAACAGTATTTGAAGAAAGGGTAAAAACAATGAATGTGTAACTCTAACTATAGGGAATAATTCTGCTGGAAGTATGCAGATATTTTTAATGGTAAAATGCATTTGTTCTTTTTTCAAACATGCCAGATATTGGTGTGTGTCTATGCTGGAAATTTTCTTATATACCATTTTTAAGTAAAAATCTTATTAACATTATCCAGCATGCTTTAATATGCTTCATATATCAAAGATATAACCAATTCTTTAGCATAGTTTAAAAGGTCTATTTGTTTTGTTTTTAGCTTTGCATATATTTGTAATTTCCTCCACCACCAATATACCCTAGGTACCATTTGTGTACATTTCCTTATTTAAAATATTTTTTTATTTAAAAATGGGGGGAGGGGAAAATGGAATCACTTTGCCAACTATTGTTCTAAGAGTTGACATCAGTTACCATTTCTAATGCATTGTTGTGATTTTGTAGTCTCATTTGTAACTGGTACTGACGTTTTAGAAAACACCAAAGTGATTTAAAAAAATATGGAACTTCTCACTCTAGTAACAATATGTTTAAATCATGTTGTTTGTTAATTAAATATTTAAAACTTATTGTTAACTTTTGCTAGACCATTTTAAATCATGAAAGTGTTGGGAAGGGGATATCGAAATATACAGTTATGTTAGTTTGTGTATATAAACGATGCACATTTAAACAACTGAATTGCTTCCAGCATACAACGAACTACCTTAAAATTATCTTTAAAATCTATTAAATATATTTTCATGGCTAATGTCACTGAAATAATGTTTTCATCAACTACATTGTTGTTGTGTTAATCACAGTTAAACTTGGCATCTCTTGGCAGGGTCCTATTTGATTTCACTTGCCATCAAAATATATTTACATGCACGAGTCTTGCCGTGATCCTTTGTTTTCTGTTATAAAATAAACATATAACAACCACACATACGTTAATAAATTGGGTAAGAACGTTATTCTCGTGCCTAATACTAGTCTTCACGCATTTGGCGTAATTTTTTGAAAGACAGTAACACTCGTCCCATCCAATTGTTATCTTTAATTTAGGATTTTTCTGTGAGTTCTATTGTTGACAAGAACTTAAATTTCAGCCTGTTATAAATACTGATTTTCAAAGACTAAACAGTACAAGAGATCAAGAAAAAAGCTTTTAAACCCCTTTTGCTTACTTAATTTTTGCTATGCTCATGCAGCTTAATGTATTTTGTCACTAACAGAATCAAAAGTCTTGCATTGCTGTTGAATAACAGGAATGAACTTTGCATTAATGGTTTGTTTATATTTTTTCATTTGAACAACCAGCATTACTGCCAAACACCAATCGTGGTCCATATTTGTAACAGGTTTTTAACATGACATAGTTAGCAAGTTTGACTGAAGAGACTTTTAGGTCCTGGGCCTATAAGATTTTAGTATGATCTTTTTTCATGTTTCTAATGCTTGAGGCGTCATTGCTTAACTTGGAAAAAACAAGACAGTGTTGCTGCCATTTGTAAGTTTTCCTATAATATTCCTTTTATTAACTTTAAAACTGGCCTTACAGGGTTCAAATAGGCAGTATCCCTTTTAAGTGACCTTTGCAACCCAAGTGTTACTTGCTTATTTGATGCTCTCTTGTATTTTACATCTCATTTAAATCTTTCTCTCCACCAAAGCTTAAATTCTATGTCTTATTAAAACTCTGAACTATTCCATTAATCATGTTAGTTGACATTAAAGTGTCTAGAGGTACAGAGTCTGACCTAGTGTAACAAAATGGAGGTTGTGACTTTTTTTTTTAAGCATAGCATAGAATGATGGTTTCACTTGCCCGCAGTTTCAAATATTTTACAATTATCTGGAATGTGTGTTGCTTTCCCATAGCAGAATGTTAGCATTGCTATTATTCCATGTACATTTCTGTAAAGAGCAAATCAGTAAAGCAAAAGTGTGAAGTTTCTTGATTTCTTGAAAAAATTCCAGAATTTCAAAGTCTTAGACAACCCTTACCAAGTTTCATCTACTTTATTTCTAGTTCACAAGGTTAACTCAAAGAAATTCCACTGAGACTAATGGGATACTGTCTTGAATAGATGCCAATTGGGTTTACAGTGTGACCTGACAAAGCTGTCTTTTTTGTTGTGCTGTATGTTGTTGGATCATATTATTAGGGATACTTTTATTGAAGTGCTGAGTGTGCATCCATGCAAAAGGCCAAGTGGCTTTGTGAACAAAAGATCTTTTCTCCCCTTTATTATGTTCTCTCGACACTTTTGTGGAAATTAGCCCGATAAAAACGTTTTGTAAAAATTTGTATATTACTGTTATAAAAATATTTATAATCCCAGAAAATGTTGTGTTAAATCCTGTGCAAAAACAGTATATTCAGAATAAAAGTTTATCATTTAAAGTCACCAGTTTTGATTATTTATTTAAAATCCAATTGAAAGAAACAGAGGTCTCTGTCATACATACAGTTTAAGAAAGCAGGCTTTCCAGGGCAGAGAATTCTAGATTGTGGAAGTAAAATTTGGGATTATGAAAGTTGCCTTTACAATTACAAACCTCAACTCACAAACAAATGAAATTGCAACTCCTTGAGACTCTGACACTTCTCACACGTGCTTTTGCCATCAAAGCGTTTAGAAACTTATTAAAACAGACTTTTGACTTCTGTAAGAAAAAACTTTTTTCTAGGCAAAAATAATGTTTCCGTGTTTCTTTAAGGACCTTGGGAAAATAGTTTGAAAGAAACAAGTTACAATGTCTGAAACGTGCATATCTTTTATACATCTGACTAACAGTTAAATATCTATCCTAGCTAGTTTATAGCAAACAGAAGCTAGGGCAGTGAAGTACAGTATAAAGAGGTTTTTTTGTTTTTTTAAACTGTTGTATGCCTTTTACCTTTAGACCAGCTTACCACCTGCCCCGCTATGTTCACCTAATAAGTAATGCGCCTGATGTTATGTGGAATCTAATATAATGTAAGCCTACTTCTCATTCTGGGGACTCCTATAAGAGCGAAAATACCTACACAGGGGAGGAATGTAGTATGTGGATACCAATGATGGTGATTACTGGAAAATCTGACCCTTAGTCTCTGATCAAGGCATTTTAACAGGAAACCCTACTTAAAAGGGTGAGGTGGATAACATTTGCTTTTTGAACATCTGGCTTCATTCTGTACCAATTTATCTCCTCAATCAATCCTCTTACTCCCCAGCTACCCTCATTTCCTCTATCAATCATCTTGATCCCATCCCCACCTCTTCCCTTGGGACCTTGCCTCATCAATTCTCCTTTCTCAAGCATTTTCAGTCTCCCCTTTGTACAGGCTTTCTTCCCTCTGCCTGCAAACACATTCAGAACACCTCTACTTAAAACAGACAGGAAAATCAAACATCCAGTGCAGCACATTCGCCCCATTACTTCCTAGAGTAATAAACCTAGAATTAAAAAAAAATTTTGAACATTCACAGACACATATTGACAGTCTCTTCTCTTTGCAGTATACTCAACTAGGCCTTAGAATGTTAGATCTGAAAGGCATATTGCCTCTGACCTTTAGTTTTGGGTGACCACTGAAAATGTTTAGTTACTGGTATGAAGTTCTAATAAGTTTAAGGTCTTGGGCACTTCTTGATTCTCAAATTCATTATATCTTTAAGTCGGGTTATTATTCACAAAGCACCAACACAATTTTCTATAAATTGGTGTATAATCGACAATGCTGCTTAATAGAATTTTTATTTAAATGGACTCTATATTTTTTAATAAATGTATTTAAGAAATAAATTTAACATTACTGCATAATTGGAAAGCCAATATAATTTGCCATAATTAGTAATCATGTCACAGGTTCATATCTATTATAATGAACTTTTTAAAAATCAGCATATACCAGGGTCGCTTGTGCTAGATTTAACCTAACACTTCTTCAACACATTTATTGTAATGATAAATTAGGCAGTTTTCCTGTTTCTGCCACAAATGTCTTAAAGTTTAAATCTGGACTCAGTCATCTGACTATACAGTGTAATTATTAGTACATTAAAATATATTTACCAAAATGCATACTCATGAAGTTTTTTTCAAATTTTGAGTTTCTTAGGTGCATGGATTTTTCAAAATGCTTTATCATAATAATAATAGTTCTTGAGTATCTCAGGACCCTAACATGTCTTTAAAGGTTACTTGTGGGCTTCCCTGGTGGTGCAGTGGTTGGGAATCCGTCTGCCGATGCACGGGACACGGGTTCGTGCCCCGGTCTGGGAAGAACCCACATGCCGCGGAGCGGCTGGGCCCGTGAGCCATGGCTGCTGAGCCTGCGCGTCCGGAGCCTGTGCTCCGCAACGGGAGAGGCCACAACAGTGAGAGGCCCGCGTACCGCAAAAAAAAAAAACAAAACCAAAACAAAACAAAAAAAGGTTACTTATAACATTTTCATTGATATAAGGACAGTGCATAACGGACCAAGATTGGAGTAACATTGCCAATTTCCTATATTGAGAACGACTGCTCTTTTCCAGATAGTTTCTTTTCTTGTTTAGAATTGTTTAAGAAACAATGATCTATCTTTTGTGAAATTATGGGATAGTTGATGATAACTATTATAAATAGCGAAATTGTTAATAAACAGGTTACATGTCATATATGCATTCTAATCCCTCATTTTTTAATTTCAAAATTATACTAAGCTGTAAAATTCCTACATCTGATAACTACTGACTTAGTCCTTATCATGAAGGCAGTGTAGCCAAGTAGTAACTGCAATCTGCTGTTTAGATTTGGATTCTGACTTTACCACTTACTAGCTTTGTAACCCTGTGCGAATTACATAATGTTTCCAAGCTTCAGCCTCCTCATCCATAAAAGAGTAACTGCACAGTAGGGTTGTAATGATGACTCAGTGATATAATTAACGTATAGGGCGCAGTACTGTGTACGTTCTCAACAATGCTCTCCATTAGTATTACGAATTACTATCACAATCATCTTCCCAGTCATCATAATCCTCATTTTGGCCTAGAGCTTTTAAGATCCTAATTATCTGCATCATTTGTCATTTAAGACATTTACTAATTCTTTATACAAGTAAAGTGTTAGAAGTAGAGCCTTATACAAGATAAAAAGCAATTCCTTCCTTGATGGAACTAGGAATAGGAATAACCTAGACTGAGTGGCCAGAAAAGGCTGCCATGATTTTGAGTTGAGGGAAAGGGGTAGCAGTACTGTTTCAAATAGAGAAGGGTGTGTGAAAGCTGAGAGATGCATGCAAGAAACGAGGGAGCTGAATATGAGTTCAGTATGGCTTGAGGGGTGGGTGATCAGTAGGTAGAGATGAAGTGGAAGATGAGGCTGAAGAGAAAAAGCTCCAGAGCCTGGGGTCCTCTCTGGATGACATGGGGTGTTTAGGCAGCTGGAAGCTGCTGAAGATTTTTAAGCAGAGAACAGTTTGATCGGATTCGCATTTCAGGAAAAACACTCTGGATGAAATGTGGGTTACTGGTAGAACACCTACAGGGAAGAAGACCAATTAAGAGGCTATTGTCAAGGTGAGAACTTTTTGTTGACTGGCATAGGAAGCTAGATAAAGAAGAGTGGACTGATTTTAGAAACACTTAGAAGGGAAAAAGGAGAGAACATCATGATTTCCTTGTGTACTAAAAAAGAAAGGACAAAATTTACAATTACTCCCAGGTTTTTGAAGTTTAATATTGTGCAGAGGGATGCAGTCCCCCAAGTTAGGCAACAGTGGAGGGCACTAGAAGCAGGGATTGGCGGGACAAGTCTGGAGGAGAACATGAGGGCTTACTCTTCAGAAATATTGTGAATGAGATTTTTGTGAGGTGCTGAGGATACAAAGATGATATACTCTCTCATGCTCTGGAATATATACTCCAGAATAATGATTCTCAACACTGACTCATTTAGAAACCCTTATTGGAGGTTTCATTAGTTTTGTTTTGTTTAAAATACTGACACTCAGGACCCACTCTAATTCAGAATCTCACCTGTTTCTAGCATACAGCAAGCATTACACTACCTGGGGGCATCTTAGATGACAGGTGTGACAGTTCTGGTATAGGTTATTTCTGAATTAGACTTCTCGAAACCCAATTTAGATGCATGTTACTGGTTCAATTTTTTTAATTAACCCCTTTTTTGAACATGTTTTATTGTAACATACACTATGATTCCAACTCAACTACAATTTTTCTGAAGGCTATACTTTTTAATGTTTTATTTTCTCTTCAAATCCAGATTCTATAGCTGTACACAGCTGATAACCAATAGTTTTGATTGTGGTTGATAATCAGAACCACTATTAGGACAATTTCTACTACAGGAAATTCTATTCCTATTAGTCATATTGATGATATCAAATGTCTTATAGGGTTGAACCACAGATTTCTATAAATACTATCAGAGAACTTTGTCAATAGGTTCATTCTTATGGCAAATGATATGGCAAGTCAGAATAACAGGAAATAATATTACTTGACAATCTGGTTTCGATAGATATTGTATTTAATTAAGTAATGTTTTCCTTAATAAAATAAAAGGCTAACCAAAACTTTTAAAAATCCACTAAAAAGATTAGTGTTCAGATTGATTTCAGACTTCCCTGTCCATCTAATCCATAGAACCTCAAATATCTGACTGAGGTAAGACCACTGAGTACATAACACAGATGCCAGGCTCTCCAGTCAGACCACCTGGGTCCACATCACAGCTCCCCAACTTGGGCACGTTATGTAACATCTGTAACCTTCTGTTCCTTGTCAGTCTTATTTATACTATTGACTCCACCAATATTTGGATATAAAAATGATAATAGTCACAATCTAAGAGTTGTTCAGCCTCTGCTTCTTATCTCGGAAGTTCGATCATTCTGATGCTGATGATTTCAAGAGTGCCTAGAGAAACTTGGCATCAAGAGGATTTCTAATGTGTGAGGAATATTGCCAGAACTTCAAAGTTTTTACACTGTGGGACGCTATGGATACAATGATGAGAAATACAAGCAGCAAAACTGTAGAAGAACATGGGGAGAAAATTCATCCAAAAATTCACGTAAATAAACATTATTACTAACTGTAAAAAGTCACATTGTAATAAAAGATCTTGGTAATAAGAAACTGATGGTAAGCTGGAGAACAGGGCCAGGTGGAAACTGAGCTGGGTTTAGCGACAGGGCTGGGAAGAAGGGAGGTGGAAGAGCCAAATTATCCTGGGTGTCTTCATCCAAATATCAAAAACAACTAGACCAATATCCCAGATGACTATACATGCAAAAATTCCAACAAAATATTAGCAAACCAAATTTAAGAACACATTAAAATATTACACGCCATGACCAAGAGGGATGTTCTCTGGTATACAAGGATACTTCAACATACGTTAATCAATTAATGTAATACATCACATTAATAGAATGAAATTTAAAAATCGCATTATCATCCCAATAGATGTAGAAAGAAGTCATTTGACAGAAATACAACACCCTTTAATGGTACAAACACTTGACATATTGGTTGTAGAAGGAACACATACCTCAACATACTAAAGGCCATATGTGACAAACCCACAGCTAACATTATAGTTAAGGGAGAAAATTTGAAAGATTTTTCTCTAAGACCAGGAACAAGACAAGGATGCCCACTCTCACACTCCTATTCAACATAGTGCTGAAAGTCCTAGCTAGAGCAATTAGGCTAGACAAAGAAATAAAAGGGATCCAAATTGAAAAGGAAGAAGTAAAACTGTTACTATTTTCAGATGATATGACTTAGTACATAGAAAATCACAAAAATGGTATAGATTAACTTATTTGCAAAGCAGAAATAGAGACACAGATGTAGAGAACAAACATATGGATATCACGGGCGGAGGACGAGTGGGATGGATTGGGAGATTGGGACTAACGTATATACACTACTATGTATAAAAGAGATAACTAATGAGAACAGACTGTATAGCACAGGGAACTCTACTCAATACTCTGTCCTGACCTAAATGGTAAGGAAATCCAAGAGTGGATCTATGTATACGTGTGGCTGATTCACTTTGCTGTACAACAGAAACTAACACAACATTGTAAAGCAACTATACTCCAATAAAAAATAAATAAAAAGACACCACCAAAAAACTGTTGGAACTAATCAATGATTCCAGTAAACTTGCAGGATATAAAATCAACATACAAAAATCAGTTGCATTTCTATCCATTAAAGATGAAACATAAGAAAAAGGAATAAAGACTAACTAGCCCATTCCCAGTAACATCAAAAAAACAATGAAATAGCATCTATTAATCAAGGAAGTGAAAGATATGAACAATCAAAATGATGAGACTTTACTGAAAGGAATCAAAAAAGACACAAACAAATGGAATGACACCCCTTCTTCATGGATAGGAAGAATTAATACATTAAAATATCTATACTACCCAAAGTCTTCTATAGATTCAGTGCAATCCCCATCAAAATACCAATAGCATTCTTCACAGAAATAGAAAAACCAATCCTAAAATTTGTATGGAATTACAAAAGACTCTGAATATCCAGTACAACTGTGGGGGAAAAAGAACAAAGCCAGAAATGTCACACTTCCTGGTTTCAGACTATACTACAAAGCTACAGTAATAAAAACAGTATGGTACTGGCATTAAAAATAGACACAAAAACCAACAGAACAGAATACAAAGCCCAGAATTAAAAACCCTACTTATATGGTCAACTAAATATTCAACAAAGGAGCCCAGAACCCCCAATGGGTAAAGAAAAGTCTCTTCACAAATGATGTTGGGCAAACTGCATAAACAGATGCAGAACAATGAAATTGGACCCCTATCTTTCACTACTCACAAAAATTTTGAAGTGGATCAAATACTTAAACATATGACCTGATGTCATAAATATCCTTGAAGAAAATGTATGGAAGAAGCTCCTCTACATTGGTCTTGGCAAAAAAATTTGGGATATGATACCAAAAGCACAAACAACCAAAGCAAAACTCAACAAATGGGACCACATAAAACTATAATGCTTCCGCACAGCAAAAGAAACAACAAAATGAAAAGACAACATACTGAATGGGAGAAACATTTTGCAAATCGTATATAAGAGGTTTATATCCAAAATATATAAAGAACTCATACAACAGAACAGCAAAAAAAAAGACAACAAAGAAAAACAAAAAACCTCCAAATAATCTGATTTTAAAATGGGCAGAGGAGCTAAGACATTTTTCCAAAGATATCCGAATGGCCAACAGGTACATGAAAGATGCTCAACATTACAAATTATCATGAAAATGCACATCAAAATCACAAATAGATATCACCTCACACCTGATAGAATGGCTATTATCAATAGGCAGGAAATAACAAGTGTTGGCAAGGATGTAGAGAAAAGGGAACACTTTTGTACTACTGGTGGGAATGTAAACAGTGCAACCACTATAGAAACAATATGGAGGTTCCTCAAAATATTAAAAGTAGATCTACCATATGATCTAGCAATTCCACTTCTAGAAATATACTCAAAGGATATGAAAACAGGATATCGAAGTGATATATGCACTCTCATGTTTATTGTAGCATTATTCATAATAGCCAGGATATGGAAACAACCTAAGTGCTCACCAGTGGGTGAATGAATAAACAAGAAGTGGGGTATATTTATACAGTGGTTAAGAATCCACCTGCCAATGCAGGGGACACAGGTTCGAACCCTGGTCCAGGAGTATCCCACATGTCACGGAGCAACTAAGCCCGTGCACTACTACGACTGAACCTGTGTTCTAGAGCCCGCAAGCCACAACTACTGAGCCCGCGTGCCACAACTACTGAAGCCCGCGAGCCTAGAGCCCGTGTTCCGCAAGAGGAGAAGCCACTGCAATGAGAGGTCCATGCACGGAAACGAAGAGTAGCCCCCGCTCCCGGCAACTGGAGAGGGCCCGTGCGTGGCAATGAAGACCCAACACAGCCCAAAATAAATAAATTAAATTAATTATTTTTAAAAAGACCCTATTTCCAAAAGGAGTCACATTAAAAAAAAAAAGTATCTACCTCAGTATACAAGTTTGTTACCTTTAAAAAAATACAATGTACATACATACATATATAAATTATTATTAATAATTACAGAATATTATTCAGCCATGAGAAAGAAGGACATCCTGCCATTTTTGACAACATGGATGAACACTGAATGCATTATACTAAGTGAGATAAGTCAGGCAGAGGAAGACAAGTACTCCATGATATCACTTTCATGTGGAATCTAAAAATCCAAACTCCTAAAAAGAGTAAAATGATGGTTACCATGGGATGGAGGTGGGGAGATAGAACAGATATTTTTTAAGGGTACAAACTTGCAACAAGTGGTAAATAAGTCGTAGCAATCTAATGCACAGAACAGTGATTACAGGCAACAATACTGTATTGTTACCATTAAACTTGCTGAGAGACTAGAATTATTCCAAAGACTAAAAAGAAAGGATAATTATGTAACAGGATAGAAATTATAATTATCACCACAATGGCAGTCATATTGCAATATATAAAATGTATCAAATTAACATGTCTTGCACCTTAAATTTATACAATATTATATGTCAAATACATTTCAATTAAAAAAAACAATTAGACACCTGGAGCACAGTAAATATAGACATAACAGTGTAGCAGATGGTGATGTTAGCCCTGAGGAGAACCTTTGACTTCAGATAACAGCTTCGGCTGTGCAAGAAGGAACTCGTTCTTACTGACGGGCCTATACTTAAATTTCCCTGAACTAAAATATAGCCCCTTATCCATTTTCTCTGCTCCTTTTATTGCAAACCTTCTTGAAATTTTTCTGTGCTCAATTACCACGTGCTTTCCTACTATTACTTCTAATCTCTTGAAATTTCATCTCCACCTCTCTCCAAAAACTGCTTTTGATGACATTCCAATCTCAATGTGTTCTACCTGTCATATTCTGTCTCCTTAAAACTCAAGATTTCTCTGGGTTTCAATGCTCCACTGACTTCCTGCTCACTCTCTTTCTCTTTCTACTCCTTCTCAAGATTTTCCAACTCACCTGACTCATAAATATGTTTGTAGAATTTCATCCTTACTTCTCTACTTATCACACTCTAAATTAGTCACTTCTCTGATTTTATTAAATTCATGCCTTTTCATGGACATATATACACTACCAAATGTAAAGTAGATAGCTAGTGAGAAGCAGCCACATAGCACAGGGAGATCAGCTCGGTGCTTTGTGTCCACCTAGAGGGCTGGGATAGGGAAGGGGGAAGGGAGACGCAAGAGGGAGGAGATGTGGGGATGTATGTATACGTATAGCTGATTCACTTCGTTATAAAGCAGAAACTAACACACCATTGTAAAGCAATTATACTCCAATAAGGATGTTAAAAAAAGCTGGTAAAGCAAAAAAATAAAAATAATTATATTCATTAAAAATAACTATATTTTCCAAAATAAAAAAAATTAGTGAGAAGAGTAAAAAAAAAAAAATTCATGCCTTTTTATATTCTGTGAGGTCCAAATTTCCACGTGCCATTTGATACCCATTCCTAGATGTCTTAAACACATGCCACGAAAATAATTATTATCTATATTTCAATATATTCTTCTCCTTTTTGATTCTGCATGTCAAGTACAGGTTTCTGGTAACTGTACTGCTGAACTGAATGAATAAGCATTTTCATAACTCTAATGGAAAACTGATGAACTCATAAAAGTGCTAACAAAAGATCAAGATAAAAAAATTTAATTACACGGGACTGAGTGAACTGATGAGGATGATTACAATTTTTGTGACTTTCTGTTTGAATTTAAAAAAAAAAATCCCACAAGGACTCAGAGGCAAAAAATATACAAATCAATTTTCACTGCAAAGAAAAGAAACTGTTACAGTGGAGGATTCCTGGACTGAATGTCAATATTATGACATAGTGTGAGTGTGTTTCGTGTTTGGTAATTGCAATCATTGTTGCTTTTCTTGTGGTTATCCATTTACAATGCTTGGTGTCAGTCTATTTATCTCTTGTAAAAATAAAATACAGTATGTGTGTGTGTGAAAAAAAAAAAGACCTAGTTAGAGAGGGCTAGCCACCTAAACTAGAGTCTTTTGTGCCATTAAGTTACCAAATTCTGACAAGCCTACTTAGCTCTTAAATACCTTTTAATTATCCACTTCTCATGTCCAGTGCTACTTTCTTGCTTCAGAATTTCAAATGCCCCAGACTAGTTAAATGGTTCCCAACTGGATCCCCTACTTTGAGTTTCCTTCCACTTCAATCCATCCTGCATGCTATTTTATTTTTCTAAAATTTATCCCTAACCACATCATTTTCTGGTTTAAAAACATTCCATGACTCCTCATTGCCTATTAAATAAAATACAAATTCCTTTGGAAGACATATGATATCAATTAGGAGTTGACCTCTACCTAAATCCAACTTAATATTCCCTCCCATTCCCATCCCAACACCAAAAAATGCAATTTTTACCTCAGGTCTTACCAAACTACCTACAGTTATCCAAATACAACATGTTTCAGTGCCTGAACACACGATTCTCACTTCTAACTTCCCCTATTAACTTCCACTTCCACTTGAAAACCCAGTTCAAATGCTGCCATCTCTCTGGAGCCTTCTCTGGTGTGATTATACCTCCTGCCACAGACTGCAATAATATTTGGAACATATCTCTGTTACAATCTATGAAAATGTGGTGTATTAAAAAAAAAAAGTGTGCTTCTTGGGTATTTAAGAAGAGAGTAGGTGGGAGGTGGCCATGATAACAGAGTAGGAAGACCCTGAGCTCCCCTGTTCACATCAAACTTACAACTATTTATTGAGCAACTGTTGATGAGAAAACCTGGAATCTAATAGAAAAGATTATCTACAACTAAAGATATAAAGAAGGAACCACAACAAGGCTGATAAGAAATGACAGACACCCAATATAGTCAAGACCCATACCCTCGGGGTGGGCGACCCACAAATAGGAGGATAACGAAAAGTTAAAAGAGGTCTCCCCAAGGAGCAACAGTTCTGAGACCCACGTCAAGCTACCCAGCCTGGGTCAGACACACCTGCTGATATTACGGAGCCTACTAGAGGCAGGAGGCATCTGAAGCTCACTCTGGGGACAGAGACACTAGCATCAGCCATATTTGGGAGCTTATTCTACCTTGAGGACACTGGTGCTAGTAAGCACCATTTTGGAATCCTCCCTCTAGCTTAAAAGTGTAGGGACACAGCCTCACCCACCAGCAGACAGTTTTCCTTAAGAACCCCTGAGCCCATAGCTGCCCCAGGACATGGTCTTGCCCATCAGAGGACCCAGGCCATGGTCCCACACCAGTGCTTCAGGACTAGCTCAGGGACCACCCCCAGGGTCTGCAGCCAGAGACCCCAGGACCTGGCTCTGCCTACCAGTGGGCAGGCACCAAATTCAGGAGTTCCTGGGCCAGGGGCCCACCCACCAGTAAGCAGGCACCAGCCTCAGGACCCTGTGGGGCCCTAGGCCCACCCACCAGCAGGTCAACACCAACTCCAGGACCACCAGGGTCCTACAGCCAGAAACCCTGGGACCTGGTTCTGCTCATCAGAGTGCCACTGCTAACCCTACAACCCACATCACACACCAGTGGGCTGGCATCAGCCCCAGGACAACCTGGGCCCTAGACTCACACAACAATGTGAGGATACAAGCCCCGGGACCACTGCAGCCTCACAGCCTGCCATGGCAAAACAGAGACCACCCACTAGCAGGCTGGCGCCAGCCCGGGGACCCCCCTGAACCCTGGCCCCACCCATCAGCAGGCCATCACTAGCTCTGAGACACCTCGGCCATCCTCCTTGGGACTTGGGCCCACTCACCAGCAGGACAACACTAGCTCCAGGACCCCTAGGACCCTTCTTCCAGAGATCATAGGACCTGGCTCCACCTGGCACCCATGATCCCCTGGGCCTTGACCACACCCACCTACAGGCAGACACAAGCTGCAGGATCACTGCAGCCCCACAGCCCGGCTTGTCAGGACCCAGCCAACCAACCAGCAGGCCTGCATGAGCCTCGAGTTCACCTCATCTTGGCCCTGCCTACTAGCAAGCCAACACCAGCTCTGGGACATCTTGGGACCACAAGCCTGCCACCCCAGGATCCAGCCCCACTCACTAATGTGTCAGCACTAGCCTTGAGACACCCCAAAACCCACAGTAGCCATGTCAGGAAGGAACCCCACCCACCAGCAGGTTGACACAAGATCTGGGAACGCCAGCTTAGCAACAATTACCCCAAATCCACCCACCAGTGTGCCACAGCTCTCATTCCATCAATCACAGGCCAGCAACACTGAGATGCTGGCTGCTTTATCAGCCTACACCCAGAGTGAAGAGATGTGGAACAAAGGTCCTGGTCTCTACTGTTGTTAAAGTCACTAGGTTTTTTGGTTGGCTTGTTTTTTATCTTAGCAAAATCTAATCTATTCTTAATTTGCCTATTGTCTTATCCAAAAATTGGGGGAGTGGGGAGGGGCAATCCCAGGCTTTTACGGTGGACATTGGTACCCCAGCATTTAGCCCTTATCATTCCAGTATTTGGAGTTTCACACAAATAAAGGAAAGGACAAAAACAGATTTGCCATGAGATACAATTTTTAGAATGAAAGAGTTCATCAACTGCCCATTGCTTCACATTTTAAAAGTCTCACACATACATATTTTCATTAAACTTCAGAAAAATAAAGAAGATATTAAAAACTTTGAAAGACATTTTCTTAAAAAGCCCCTCAAAATCAATGAGAGACAGCTAAATGGCCAAGAAGCACATGAAAAGATGTTTGTGCTCTAATCTGAACAACATGTATGTGCTCTAATCTGAACAAATGTTATCCTATGCTAATTTATAGTCCCCAAATTAGCATTCTTGGATTTACATATTAAATTACTGTTGTGCATTATGTCCCATATATGAAACAAATAAAATTCTGAAGTTTAGTGAATGACACATACAGTCAGAACTGATTTCTAACACATTACAGCAAAATGTGGATTATTGTAAATTAAAAATAAATAAAAGGAAAGAAAAATTAAGAAAACAAGCCCACCTATCATTACATCAAAAAGAACAAAATACCTAGGAATAAATCTAAATAAGGAGGTAAAAGACTTGTACTCCAAAAATTCTAAGACGCAAATGAAAGAAATTTCATGTGACACAAACGTGGAAAAATATACTGTGTTTATGGATTGGAAGAATATTCTTAAAATGACCATACTACCCAAGGCAATCTGCAGAATCAATGCAATTCCTATCAAAGTATCAATACAAATGGCATTTTTCACAGAGCTAAGACAAATAATTCCAAGATTTGTATGGAAACACAAAAGACCCCAAATAGCCAAAACAATCTTGAGAAAGAAAAACAGAGCTGGAAGTAGCACACTCCCTGATTTCAAAATATACTACAAAGCTACAGTAATTCAAAGAGTACTGGCACAAAAAATAGACACATATATTAGTGGAACAAAACAGACATCCCAGAATGAACTCACACTTATATGGAAAATTAATCTATGGCAAAGAAGGCAATACGTGTATGGGGAAAAGACAGACTTTTCAACAAATGGCACTGGGAAAACTGGACAGCTACATGCAAAATAGTCAAACTGGACTGCTCTATCACACCATGAACAAAAATAAATTCAAAATGAAGCCACTAAACTTCTAGAAGAAAACTAGCAATATGTTTTTTCACACTGGTCTTCACAGTATTTATTTTTTAATATGTTTCCTCACACAGGTGAAACAAAAGCAAAAACAAACAAATAGGATTACATCAAATGAAAGGCTTTTGCACAGGGAAGTAAACTATCAATGACCAAAAGAACCAACTACTGAATGAGAGAAGAAATTTGTAAATGATGTGACTTATGAGGGGTTAATATCCAAAATATACAAAGAACTCATACGACTCAACATCAACAGAACAAACAGCCCAATTAAAAAATGGCAGAGGATCTGAATAGACATTTTTTCTACAAAGACATACACATGGTCAACAGGCAAATGAAAAGATTTTCAACATCACTGACCATCAGGGAAATGCAAATCAAAACCACAATGAGGTATCACCTCACACCTGTCAGAACATCTATTATCAAAAAGACAACAAATAACAAACACTGGTAAGGATATGGAGAATATGAACCTTCATGCTGGAGGACTGGAGTGTATGTAAATTGGTGCAGCCAATATGGAAAATAGTAGGAGCTTCCTCAAAAAACTGAAAGGTAATTACCATATAACTCAGCAATTCCATTCCTCGGTATACATCAGAAAAAAACCCAAAACCCCTATTAGAAATCATATATGCACACCTATGTTCACTGTAGTATTATTTACAATTGCCAAGATATGGAAGCAACCTAAGTGCCCATCAATAAATGAATGGGTAGGGCTTCCCTGGTGGCGCAGTGGTTGAGAGTCCGCCTGCCAGTGTGGGGGACACGGGTTCGTGCCCCGGTCCGGGAAGATCCCACATGCCACGGAGTGGCTGGGTCTGTGAGCCATGGCCGCTGAGCCTGTGCTCCGCAGCGGGAGAGGCTGCAATAGTGAGAGGTCCGCGTACCGCAAAAAAATAAATAAATAAAATAAAATAAAAATAAATAAATGAATGGGTAAAGAAGATGTGGTTTATATGTACAATGGACTATTACTTAGCCATGAATAAGAATGAAATCGTGCCATTCATGACAACATAGATGGATCTTAAGGGTATTATGCTAAGTGAAATAAACCAAAGTAAGACAAATAGTGCATGATTTCAGTTATATGTAGAATCTAAATAAAACAAATGAGTGGGGAGGTCAAGACGGCAGAGAAGTAGGAGGACATGGAGTTCATCTCTCCCCACAAATACATCAAAACTACCTCTACAAATGGAACAATTCTCACAGAGCACTGGCTGAACACTAGCAGAGGACCTCGGACACCTAAAAGGACAAGAAAGATCTCCATGAAACTGGGTAGGATGAAAGAAAGAAGAAGGGAAAATGAAGAGGAGAGGAAGTGGGCGGTAACAACACCCCTGGGTGGGATGTTGAAGGTGAGGAGAGGTTCCCGCTTCCAGGGGAGAGATCAGTTGGGACAGAAGGGGAACTCGGGGGCTATCAGAAGAGAGTGCAGCAACCTTTCTGTGACAGGCAGGACAGAGTGAGACCTACACAGATGGCCCGTGCCACAGCCCTGCACGCCTCAGCCTGAGTCGTGTGTCCCCAGTGTGCACATGGGCTGTGTGCTGGAATGTGGGGTTGGAGAGCAAACCTGGGAAGAGGACTGCTGTTGGCTGCAAGGAGAGAGCCTGAGAGGACAAGAGTGAGGAAGTCCACAACCGGGAATGCTTGTGAAGGAAATCCAGGCTGCCACAGAAGTAAAGCACCGTTGTTAAGTGACACACAATGGGCGGAGCCGCCATTGCAACCTCCCTCCCCATGTGCCAGGCCCTGCCTCCCAAGCACTAGAAAGGGCCCCCACCAGGGCCAGCTCTCACACGGGCAGCCGGGCACTAGAAACGGCCCTCTCCGGGGCTGGCTCGGTCAAGCCCACGGCTGCTAGTTCCCCAACACGTCTCGTTGCCACTGGGGCTGGGTCTCTCATGCCCATGGCCTTGCACTAGTAAGGGCCCTCACTGGGGCTGGCTCTCTTGGACTGGTGGCCGGGTGTTAGGAAGGCCCCTGGTGGGACCTGTTCTCTCGCTCGGGTGGCTGGCACTAGGAAGGGCCCCTGCTGGGGCCAGCTTTCCTGTGCTTGTGACCCTTGGCTCCCTTGTGTGCCTTGTCACTGCTGAGGCCAGCTCTGTTATGCCCATGGCTGCTGGCTCCCCCACGCACACCTCGCCACCAGGGCTCCCACGACGCTGGCCGCTGCACTGCCTCTGTGGGCAGAATCATGTGCTCCGGGGCAGCCTGGGGAGCAGTCCCCTGTGGGTGGCCCACATGCAGAGGTGTGGCTGAAACCACAGCTGAGTCCCAGGGGCTGTGCAAGTAAAGAAGAAAAGCTGAAATCTCTCTTCACAGCTATGCAAACTGCACCCCCGCGACCGGACTTGTAAACTCAGCACATACGGAACATCTGAACACACAGCAAGTGCCTGTCTCGATAGACAAGACAGGCCTAGTTCTAGAGGCTGTAGACTTTGTGAGCACATACACATGGGGGTTGGGCCAGGCTAGAATTAGAGTTGCCCCCACAGCACCCAAAGCAGGTCCATATCCATGATTACTGCAATCCTAGGACTTGACATCAGTCGATCTACACTGGTGGCCTGGTGAAAATGTCTGAGAGACACCAGGTCCAATTACCGCCATACCCACAGTTAAGATGGAGCTGAGAACAGTGCCAACAACACTGTAATCTAAGAGCTCCCACAACGGGTGAAAGGTGTCACCACAGAGCACACTCACAAGTGAACAGCTCCAGAGGAGCAATTCTTAGTGGCTTCCCTCCCAGTGGAAGTGCTCCAATCCCACATAACTCACACTGCTGACCAGAAACACAGCTAGGAAACAGATGTGGGGGAATCTACTCCAACAATTAGGAAGCAGACCCCACCTCTGACAGGGCAGTGACAACTACAGAGCAAAGGGGAGGCCCTACTCAATACCCAGTGGAGGTTCTTGTCACCACAACATCAGTCACACTGCCTATAAAGGGGTAACAGCCAGCATACACTGAGGAAAGAGGTGGCAGACATCTATACTAAAAACAACACTCACATCAAAAAATATTAAACCCATTCAGGTGACGTAGGGACACTGCCACATAAAATAGTCCTCCAAGACACTCTGAGGGTCTGACATTGGGTGGAAGGACTGCCACAGCATTTAGCCTTGAAGGCCAGCAGGGATTGAGTGCAGAAGTTCCATGGGGCTGGAGAAAACAGAGACTCCACTCTTGGAGGGCATGCACAAAGTCTCACACGCACTGGGTCCCAGCACAAAGAAGTACCTCCATAGGAACCTGGGCTGCACCTACATAGGGGTCTTGGAGGGTCTCCTGAGAGGTGAAGATCGACTGTGGCTCACTGTGCAGGCAAGGACAGTGGTAGCGGAAGACACAGGGAATATTGAATGGCGTGAGCTTTCCCACAGGTCCCTATTTCGGCACCAAGATCCAGCCACACCCAATAGCCTATAGGCTTCAGAGCTGGAATGCCCCAGGCGAAACAACCAGCAAGACAGGAACACAGCCCCACCCAACAGCAGACAGGCTACCTAAAGTCATAGTGTGATCACAGCTACCTCAAAACAGAACACTTGATGAGGCCCTGCCCATTAGAGGAAAAAGACCCAGCTCCACCCACCAGATGGCAGACACCAGTCCCCCCACCAGGAAGCCTGCACAAACCTATGGACCAATCTCACCCACCAGGGGGAAGACACAAGAAGCAAGAGGAACTATTATCCTGCAGGATGTGGCAAGGAGACCACAAACACAAGAAGTTAGACAGAATGAGAAAACAGAGAACTATGTTGCAAATGAAGGAAAAAGATAAAAACCCACAAGAACAACTAAATGTAGAGGAGATAGGCAATCTACCTGAAAAATAATTCAGAGTAATGATCTCTGAAAAAGAAGAGAGGCACAGATTGAGAAAACACAAGAAATGTTTAAACAGGAGCTGGACGATTTAAAGAACAAACAGAGATGAACAATACAATAACTGAAATGAAAAATACACTAGAAGGAATCAATAGCAAAATAACTGAGGCAGAGAAATGAATAAATAAGCAGGAACACAGAGTGGTGGAAATTACTGCTGTCAAACAGAATATGGAAAAGAATGAAAAAACAAATGAGGACAGTGCCAGAGACCTCTGGGACAATATTAAACTAGAGGTGTAATGTACAACATGATAAAAATAACAGTGCTCTATGTTATATATGTATGTTATTAAGAGAGTAAATCCTAAGTTCTCATCAGACAAAAAAAATTTTTTTCACTTTACTTTTCTATCTCTGTGAGATGATGGGTGTTCACTAAACTTACTGTGATCATCACTTCATGATGTAAGTCAGATCATTAAGCTGTACATCTTAAACTCATACAGTGCTCTATGTCAATTATATCTCAATAAAACTGGAAGAAAAGAAAGAAAACAACTCTTAATTGTTGTGTAAGGTCTAACTAAAAGGAAGTCTGAATATTAAGGGCCAGCTTGACTTCTGAAACTGGGATGGCTCAGTGACAAGTTCCCCTCCCCTCTCTATTCCTGTGGATAAGATGTCTATCAAATATACCAGGGACAGTTTCTGTTTATACCATTGTAACAAGTTTCAGTTCACTATAAGCACATAGAATTATTCAAGGAAGCCAATCATATTTTCCCATTGAACCCAGATGGCATTTTACTATCTTGATACTCCAAAGCTTGCCACCATACCTGGTTGTTCACTCTGTCCTCAACTACAAACCCCATGTGGACTTTTAGTGTGTACTGTGTCATCCTACCCCAGGCTGTGAGTACATGTGACTAATCAACTACTATCAGTCTCATCTGCCCAGAGACTGATGTTGTGTACAGACATCCCTATAACTCTAAGCTGGGGAACTCCTCTCTCGCCAGTGGGGTAAAAAAGCAGCAACTAAACAATACCCAAGTAGATAGGATAATGAATTCTTCAGAGTTTAGTCTGCTGTCATTTCTTGAAGCAAAAGAACCCTAATGGAAACAAATGGAACTAAACTGAACCACGATTCCAGATACGAGATGGAACCATTCACTAAGTAAAAGATTTCAGGAGAGGGACTAGATTGGAAGAGAAAGAAGGAGTTCATTTGGCAAGGTTCAGTTTCATGTACCCATGGGATAACATGGTATAGAGTAGCTGTAGGATATAAGTCCACATTTCAGCAGGAAAATTCATAGGGAAAAAGACAGATTGGGTTCAATCTATAAATGCCACTTGAAGTCATCAGTTTAGGCATGGAAGGTCAGGGAAATAAAAATAAAAGTTGGCAATGATCATGTATTTAGTCTAATGAATCTTTTGATTCTAAACTTTATTTGTGCCAATCTTATTTATTTAAATTTCTTATAAATGTAGATTTTTAAAGGATATAACAGATGTTTTTAAGAAACATGTCTACTTGCATGAGTATGTCCAAATAATCTCTTGCTTTTTAGGTAAGTTTGATAACAAAACAATGTCTGAGGTCTTAGATAACATATGAAATAAGCCCTAAATATTGAGTAGGTATTTTCTCAAATTCCTGTGAAGGAACTTGTCCCATACTTAGCTGAAATGAACTTATGGCAGAGCAGAAAAAAACTAGAATATGTAAAGAGAAGTAAAGGAGCGGGTGGGTAAAGAAGAGGAGGAATGTTCATTTCAAATATTACTTCTCCTATGCAGATATTCTTGCATTTGATAGGTAAAAATAATTTATTCCTTTTCTGTAATTCTGTAGCTGTTTTGTAATTAAAAAAATAAAAATAAAAAAACACTGTATATCCGTGTTTATGTATATTCCCTCACTGGTAAAGCCTGAGTTTTTCAAAACAATGGCCAATTACCTTTGTAATCTCACTGTGACATAGAAGATGAAAAGTCTGATATTTGTCCCATAAATCTAGGAAGAACAGATCTATAGTGTAATTGTGACTTGTAAAATGATGTGATCTCAAAGCACTCAATGCATTATTCCTCATATATTTACATGCGTCTCAATGAATGAATAAAACATGAGGCTGAACAAGGGGAAAAAAGTGTTCTGATTTCAGATTGAGATGTCAGATAATACGTATAGTTTTCCCCTCTTCTCTGTGAGATTCCTCTGGAATAGGTGGAATGAATTACAGAGAAGAAAACAGTATAACCCTGAGGAGAACAGGAGTTGGGGTGTGAGCATCACTGACCAATAAGGAAGATCAACACTTCTGTTGAAGAGGGAGAGAAGCTGCAACCGAGAATAGGCTAGGAGGAGGAAGGAGGGAGCAAGTTCTCACAGAGAAACTCTCAGAAGCTCTTATGTCAGAGTGAGGAGGAGGCTAAAGCACAGAAATGAAAAATAGGGCTGAAGTTCAGTGAAAGTGTCCCTATGGGATAACTGTCCTTAGACGTGAATGCACCTTTGTCCAATCTTGAACACCCAAATCACAAGCAAACTGGGACTTCCCTGGTGCTCCAGTGGCTAAGACTCCATGCTCCCAATGCAGGGGGCCCGGGTTCGAGTCCTGGTCAGGGAGCTAGATCCCGCATGCTGCAACTAGAGATCCCACATGTCGCAACTAAAAGATCCTGCACGTGGCAATGAAGATCCCGCATGCTACAACTAAGACCTGGCGCAGCCAAATAAATAAGTAAATAAATAAATAAATATTTACCCAAAAAATAAAATAAAATAAACCAAGCAAACCATATTTGTTCCCAAGCCACTTCTTTTTTGGTCGTACAAGACAATGTGACTAGTTATGACAAATGAACAATCAGAAGTGATCTGTGTCATTTTGGGGACAGGATCATTTCATTATTACCCTTCCAGAGCTGTCTTTCCATCAATCACAGGCCAGCAACATTGAGATGTTGTCTGCTTTATCAGCCTACACCCAGAGTGAAGAAATGTGAAATAAACATCCTGTTTCTACTGTTGTTAAAGTCACTAATTTTTTTGGCTTACTTGTTATCTTAGCAAAATATAATCTATTCTTACTTTCCCTATCGTCTTTTCCAAAAATTGGGGGAAGGGGAATGGGAAATCCAAGTCTTTTAGTGTGGACATTTGTACCCCAGAATTTAGTCCTTATCATTCTAGTATTTGGAGGTGCACACAAAATAAAGGGAAAGGATGGAGAGGAGAAAAACAGATTTGATATGAGATACAATTTTTAGAATGAATGAGTTCATCAAATGTCCCTCACTTTAAATTTTAAAGGCTCGCACTTAGACATATTTTCATTAAACTTCAAAAAAATAAAGGAAGGAGAAGATATTAAAATCACCTAAAGACAGTTTTAAAAAAGGCAATCAAAAAGTAATGAGAGACAGACAGAAGGCCAAGAGGCACATGAACAGATGCTTGACAGGACTACTTATTAGAGAAATGCAAGTCAAAACTACAAGGAGATATCACCTCATGCTAGTCAGAATAGCTCTCGTCAAAAAGTCTAAACAATAGGGCTTCCCTGGTGGCACAGTGGTTCAGAGTCTGCCTGCTGATGCAGGGGACATGGGTTCATGCCCCGGTCCGGGAGGATCCCACATGCCACGGAGAGGCTAGGCCGGTGAGCCATGGCCACTGGGCCTGCGCGTCCAGAGCCTGTGCTCTGCAACGGGAGAGGCCACAGCAGTGAGAGGCCCGTGTACCACAGGAAAAAAATAAGTCTAAACAATAGATGCTGGAGAGGGTGTGGAGAAAAGGGAACCCTCATACACTGTTGGTAGGAATGTGAATTTGTAGAGCCACATGGAGAACAGGATACAGGTTCTTTAAAAAACTTAAAGTAGAACTACCATATGATCCAGCAATCCCACTCCTGTGCATATAGCTGTAGAAAACCGTGATCTGAAAAGATACACGCACCACAACATTCATTGCAACACTACTGACAATATCCAAGATCTGGAAGCAACCTAAATGTCCACTAACAGAGAAATGGATAAAGAAGGAATGGATAAAGAAGATGTGGTACATATATACAATGGAATATTACTCAGCCATAAAAAAGAATGAAATAATGCCATTTGCAGCTACATGGAGGGACCTAGAGATTATCATACTAAGTGAAGTCAGTCACACAGAGAAAGACAAATATAATATAATAGGACTGACATGTGGAATCTTAAAAAAAAAAAGATACAAATGAACTTATTTACAAAACAGCAACAGACCCATAGACTTTGAAAACAGTCTTATGGTTACCAAAGGGGAAGCACTGGGGGTGGGCGGGAGAATAAATTAGGAGTTTGGGATTAACATATACACACTACTATATATGAAATAGATTACCAACAAGGATCTACTGTACCGCACAGGGAACTCTACTAAATATTCTGTAGTAACCTATACAGGAAAAGAATCTGATAAAGAATGGATATATGTGAATCCCTTAGCTGTACAGCTAAAACTAATACCACATTGTAAACGAATTACACTCTAATATAAAATAAAAATTAAATTAAAAAAATCTGCCAATTATACCCTATCATTGCTAGGATGTAAAATTCATACACATAAATGCAAACATTAAGAGAGGATGTGGAAAACTGAAAGCTAGAATGTGCAAATTTGTAGTAATTTAAAATATATTTCAGTCATTTTGTTACCTTTACCAAATGTTTAAAGAGTACCTCCATGGTAGTGCTATTTAGGTAAACAGATTCAAAATTATAATTAAAAGCATCATGGGGGCTTCCCTGGTGGGGCAGTGGTTGAGAGTCCGCCTGCTGATGCAGGGGACACGGGTTTGTGTCCCAGTCCGGGAGGATCCCACATGCCACGGAGCGGCTGGGCCCGTGAGCCATGGCCGCTGAGCCTGCGTGTATGGAGCCTGTGCTCCACAACGGGAGAGGCCACAACAGTGAGAGCCCTGCGTACCACAAAAAAAAAAAAAAAAAAAAAAAAAAAAAAGCATCATGAAAATAAATGCTTCCTACCTAACAGATCTGACCTTGATTGAAATTCTAACATGTATGTACTCTAATCAGAATAAACGTTATTCTGTCCTAATTTATAGGCATCACATTAGCACTTTTGTGATTTTTATATTAAATTACTATTGTAAATGATGTCCCATATATGATACAAATAAAATTCTCAAGTTTAGTGAATGACATATACAGCCAGAACTGATTTCTAACACATTACGGTAAAATGTGGATTGTAAGTTAAAAATAAATAAAAAGGAAGAAAAATTAAGAAAATAATCCCATCTACCATCACATCAAAAGGAACAAAATTCCTATGAATATATATATATATATAACTAAGGAGGTAAAACACTTGTACTCCAAAAGCTCTAAGGCACAAATGAAAGAAATTGCATATGACACAAACATGCAAAAATATACGGTGTTCATGGAGTGGAAGAATATTATAAAAATGACCATACTACCTAAGGCAATCTATAAATACAATGCACTTCCTATCAAAATACCAATGACATTTTTCACTGAGCTACAACAAATAATCCCAAAATTTGTATGGAAACACAAAAGACCCTGAATAGCCAAAACAATCTTGAGAAGGAAATACAAAGCTGGAGGTAGCACACTCCCTGATTTCAAACTATACTACAATGCTACAGTAATCAAAACAGTACTGGCACAAAAAACAGAAACATAGATTAGTGGAACAAAATAGAGATCCCAGAAATTGACCCACACTTATAAGGAAAATTAATCTACGACAAAGAAGGCAGGAATATACAATGGGGAAAAGACAGTCTTCAACAAATGGCAGTAGGAAAACTGGACAGCTACGTGCAAAAGAGTCAAATTGGACTTATCTATCACACCATGCATAAAAATAAATTCAAAATGAAGCCATAAAACTTCTAGAAGAAAACTGGTAATAGACTTTTTGACATTGGTCTTCACAGTATTTTTTAGGTATGTCTCCTTGCACAGGTGAAACAGAAGAAAAAATAAATAGGATTACATCAAACTATAATGCTTTTGCACAGGGAAGTAAACTATCAACAAAAGGACCAGCTACTGAATGGGAGAAGATATTTGTAAATGATGTAACTAATAAGGGGTTAATATACAAAACATGCAAAGAATTCATTAAACTCCACATCAATGATTAAAAACAACCTAATTAAGAAATGGGTAGAGGAACTGAATACACATTTTCCTACAAAGACATACGCATGGACATCATGCAAATGAAAAGATTTTCAAAATCACTAATATTCAGGGAAATGCAAATCAAAACCACAATGAGATATCACCTCACACCTGTCAGGATAACTGTTATCAAAAAGATAACAAACAAAAAATGTTGACAAGGATATGGAGAAAGGGAACCTTTGTGCTGGAATGTTTGAGGGTATGTAAATTGGTGCAGCCAATATGGAAAATAGTACGGAGGTTCCTCAAACAATTAAAAAGGGAACTACCATATAACTCAGCAATTCCACTCCTGGGTAGATATCATAAGAAAACCAAAACACTAAGTAGAAAAGATATATGCACCCTTATGTTTATTGCAGTATTATTTACAATCATCAAGATGTGTAAGCAACCTAAGTGTCCATCTGTAAAAGAATGAATAAAGAACATGTGGTTTATACGTACGATGGAATATTACTTAGTCAGGAAAGAGAATGAAATCTTGCCATTCAAGACAACATGGATGGATCTAAAGGGTATTATGCTAAGTGAAATAAATCAGACAAAAAAAGACAAATAGTGCATGATTTCACTTATATGTGGAATCTAAATAAACAAAACAAATGAGTAAAAATAAAAGAGAAACAGAGTCATAGGTATAGAGAACAAACAGCTGACTGCCAGCAGAGAGGGTGGTGCTGGGAGGAAAGAAATAAGTAAAAAGATTATGAGGTATGAACTTCCAGTTGCAAAATAAATGAGTTACAGGCATGAAATGTACAGTGATGGAAATATGATCAATGACTCTAAAAGATTTTTGCATGGTGACATATAACTAGATTGTGATGATCTTTTTGAAATGTACAAAAATATGAAGTCACTATTTTCTGTATCAGGAACTAACACAGTGTTGTAGGTCAAATATACTCCAAAAATAAATGAACAAACAATCTCATAGAAAGAGAAATCAGATTTGTGATTACCAAAAATGGGGGTGTGGGAATTGGATAAGGTAGTCAAAATGTACAAACTTCCAGTTATAAGATACATAAGTAGTAGGGATGTAAAGGACAACATGACAAAAATAACTAACATGCTTCTATGTTATATATGAATGTTATATCCTAAGACAACACAAACTGATGGAAACATATACCATATTCTTGGATTGGAAGAATCAATATTGCCAAAATGATTATGCTACCAAAAGCAATCTACAGATTCAATGCAATCCCTATCAAATTACCACTGGCATTCTTCACAGAACTAGAACAAAAAAATCTTAAAATTTGTATGGAGCACAAAGGACACTGAATAGCCAAAGCGACCTAGAGAAAGAAAAAATGGAGCTGGAGGAATTAGGCTCCCTCATTTCAGACTATACTACTAAGCTATAGTCACCAAAACAATATGGTACTGGCACAAAAATAGAAATATAGATAGCATATAAAGCCCAGAAATAAATCCACACACCTATGGTCAATTAATCTATGACAAAAGAGGCAAGACTATACAATGGAGGAAAGACAGTCTCTTCAGCAAGTGGTGCTGGGAAAACCAGACAGCTACATGTAAAAAAAATGTAATTAGAACATACTGTAACACCATACACAAAAATAAACTCAAAATGGATTCAAGACCTAAATGTGAGTCCAGACACTATACAACTCTTAGAGGAAAACACAGGCAGAACACTCTCTGACATAAATTGCAGCAATATCTTTTATGAGCTGCCTCCCAGAATAACGGAAATAAAAACAAAAATAGACAAATGGGACCTAAGTAAACTCAAAAGCTTTTGCACAGCAAAGGAAAGCACAGACAAAACAAAAAGACAATCCACAGAATGGGAAAAAATGTTTACAAATGATGCTACCAACAAGGGATTAGTCTCCAAAATTCACAAATAGCTCATGCAGCTTAATATCATAAAAACAAAGAATCCAATCAAATACTGGGCAGAAGACCTAAATAGACATTTCTCCAAAGAAGCCATACAGATGGCCAAAAGGCACATGAAAAGGTGTTCAACATCATTAATTATTAGAGAAATGCAAATCAAAATTAAGATATCACCTCACACCAGTCAGAATGGCTATCATCGAAAAATCCACAATAAATGCTGGAGAGGGTGTGGAAAGAAGGGAACCCTCTCACACTGTTAGTGGGAATGTAAATCGGTACTGCCACTGTGGAGAACAGTATGGAGGTTCCTTAAAAAACTAAAAATAGAGCTACCATATGATCCTGTAATCTCACTCCTGAGCATTTATCTGGAGGAAAATCATGGTCCAAAACGATACATGCACCCCAATGTTCATTGTAGCACTGTTTACAATAGCCAAGACATGGAAGTCACCTAAATGTCCACTGACAGATGAATAGATAAAGAAGATGTGGTACATATATACTATGGAATATTACTCAGCCATTAAATAGAATGGAATAATGCCATTTGTGGCAACATGGATGGGCCTAGAGACTATCATACTGAGTGAAGTAAGTCAGACAGAGAAAGACAAATATTGTATGATTATCACTTACGTGCAGAATCTAAAAACAACAATACAAATGAACTTATTTACAAAATAGAAACAGACTCACAGACTTAGGGAATTAACTTATGGTTACCGGGGGGAGTTGTGGGGGGAGGGTTAGTTAGGGAGTTTGGGATTGACATGTACACACTGCTATATTTAAAATGGATAACCAACAAGGACCTACTGCATATCACAGGGAACTCTGCTCAATATTATGTAACAACGTAAATGGGAAAAGAACTTGAGAAATACACATATGTATAACTGAATCACTTTGCTATACACCTGAAACTAATACAACATTGTTAATCAACTATACTCCAATATAAAATGTTTTAAAAATATTCTGTAATAACATACGTGTGGAAAGAATCTGCAAAAGAATGGATATATGTATAACTGAATCACTTTGCTGTAAACCTGAAACTAACAACACTGTAAATCAACTGTACTCTAATATAAAATAAAAACTAAATTATAAAAAAGAAAAAGTATAACCCGAGGAGAACAGGAGCTGGGGTGTGAGCATCACTGACCAATGAGAAAGACCAACACTTGCATTGAAGAGGGAGAGAAGCTGCAACTGAGAATAGGCTAGGAGGAGGAAGGAGGGAGCAAGTTTTCACAGAGAAACTCTCAGCAGCTCTTATCTCAGAGTGAGGAGGAGGCTAAAGCACAGAAATAAAAATTAGGGCTGAAGTTCAGTGAAAATGTCCCTATGGAGTAACTGCCCTTAGACACCCATTCCCCTTTCTCTAATCTTGAACACACAAATTACAAGCAATACCTATTCATTGCCAAGCAAATTCACTGTTGGTTGTACAGGACCATGTGACTAGTTATGACCAATGAACCATCAGAGAAAGTGCTATGTGTCCATTTGGGGGCAAGGTCATTTAATCGGTACCCTTGCAGAATTCTGTTTCGATCAATCACAGGGCAGCAACATCGAGATGCTGGCTGCTTTATCAGCCTACACCCAGACTGAAGAGATGTAAAACAAAGATGCCGGTCTCTACTGTTGTTAAAGGCACTAAGTTTTTTGGTTGGTTTTTTCTTAGCACAATCCAATCTATTCTTATTTTGCCTATTGCCTTATCCAGAAATTAGGGGGGAGGGGAGTGGGAAATACAAGCCTTTTTAAATGAAAATTTATTAATAAATTTATTCATATATCAATACATTTTATTATTAATAAAATTATTTATTTTAATAAATTTATTTATTTATATTTTTGGCTGCCTTGGGTCTTCGTTGTTGTGCATGGGCTTTCTCTAGTTGCAGCGAGCGGAGCTACTCTTCGTTGTGGTGCACAGGTTTCTCACTGTGATGGCTTCTCTTGTTGTGAAGCACGGGCCCTAGGCATGTGGGCTTCAGTAGTTGTGGCACGTGGGCTCAGTAGTTGTGGCTCGCGGACTCTAGAGCTCAGGCTCAGTAGTTGTGGCTCACAGGCTTAGTTGCTCTGCGGCATGTGGGATCTTCCAGGCCCAGGGCTTGAACCCATGTCCCCTGCATTGGCAGGCAGATTCTTAACCACTGTGCCACCAGGGAAGTCCCTACAAGCCTTTTATTGTGGACATTTTTAGCCCTTATCATTCCAGTTTTTGCAGGTTCACACAAAATAAAGAGAAAAGATGGAGAATAGAAAAACACATTTGACATGAGAGAATTTTTAGAAAGAGTTCATCAAATGCCCCTCTTTAAATTCTAAAAGGCTAACACTTAGACATATATTCATTAAACTTCAGAAATATAAAGAAAGGAGAAGATATTAAAAGCTTCTAAAGACTTTTTTTAAAAGCCACTCAAAAAGCGGTGAGAAAGTGCCTGTCATGAGAATCTCTGTGATGTAGTATCTGAACACATGAGGTCTAGATTCAGGAGCTGCAGTTTATTAACCATGTGACTCAGGCAATTTATTTAACTTGTGCTTCAGTTATTTCAACTATAAAACGGATATAATAATAGTTTCTATCTTGTTAAGACCTTGAAGTGCTTACTTCAGTACCTAGACCTAATAAGCTGTTAATGTGTTTACTACAATAATTTTCAGACTTATCAAAGAACAACCCTGAATGTGAGAAGAGAGTAGGGCAATGCACTCAGAATTTATAATATGCTTTAAATGGTTGCAGTTACGAAATGAACACAATTACAGTGTCCATTTATAATGTCCATATTTCTTCCTAACTGAAATTTGTTTTTAGCTCATGAATCCCAAAGAGTGTTTGGTAGTAGAAATTATTAACTGGCCAATTCAAGGTTAACTCAGATACTTAGGGTTTTAAAGCTTGGGCTCTTGGGACTCTTATCTTGCTTCTCCTGTTGATAGAAGGAATGAGTGGGAATGGGAGGTACCTAGGAGTGTTATGTCTGCTCCAAGTACTGATGTCTATCCTTGATAGCCTCCCATGTCCGGCCTAGGATGCTGGCCACTGTCTCCATTGCAATAATTTGTTCCCAGATGGAAAAATTTATGTCTCTGCTTTCATAGGAAATGTAAACTATTTTTTCTGGAGTGAATCTTTTTGATTCTCCTCCTGTCAATCTGGGTTCCATCTTAGTCTTTGTTGCAAGGAGTAATTCTTTTAACTCAGCTATCTCCCAATACAGCTTGGACTATCTTTCTATAGACTCAGCAACAGGGTCCCTTTGCCCCATTCCACTGTGAACCCTCAGCAGGCATGCTGGTTCATAATGCCAATCACATTTGCATCACACTCAGAAATTTCCCAATCTTCTTCATGTTGGTGACAGCCACGAATATCTGAATTGTAGCTAGCTTTTACACTAAGTGGCAACTATGCTTTTGCATCCAGGGCACATACTAAAGGATGTGTAAATAAATCACGTGACTGATGTGAAGACGTTAACTAGATTTAGAGATGAAAGAAATTACAGTATCACACAGTTACTGGAATCCATGGGAGAAAAATAATGAGTTGTATTTATAAAAATAAATCATAACATGAAATTAGACCAACTTACACTTTAGGCATTTCTGTTGAGAAGAAACTTATTCTAAACTCAACCTTTCCCTAAGATCTCTATCCCAATGCTCAATTCATATGTGGTGGGTACAGTTTTACTCTTCACTGTTTAGGCAACTGTCACAATCAATGAATGGATGAAAATAAGACTCAGTCCTTAATGTGATGTGATACTTAGAGAATGGGATCTAAGGCTCTGTTTTGATCTTTAAAGTTTATAAATGTCTCTGGGATTCACATATAATGCCATTTGGGTGTGGTTTCCTATGGTTAAAACACAAATAGTTTATGATCTTTTTTCATTTTGCTCCACCTGTATTTGATATATAACTTTGAAAACCACAACATTTGCTATTATTTCTTGTAGGACAGATATATGATACCTCTTTAAGTTTTTAGTGATCCAAAGATCACTATATATATGTAAACTATATAATGTGATGTGTATGTCTAGTATGATAGCTTAATTTACAGAAATATGATCTTTAGCTGTGGTTTTAAATACCAACATCAGTGACAAAAAATTTAAAATTTAAAGAGTAAAAAGATAAGAACGTTATGACTTCTTGTAAGAAACACCAGTAACCAATACTTTAAGTCACATTTTTGCTGTTTTATTTCAAGATTCTTTCAGTATTAGAGTGAAAAATAATTTGTATTTTAATTTGTTATAAAGTATAGTCGTAGGGACCTAGATGAAAAAGTTATGTCTTTAAAAAAAATTAAGACATCATAATTTCTCATCAACTTACTATGCCTTTTTATAGCACCTAAGTTCAAGGACATGTGGAATGAAATGTGATAAAGAGTCTATATACATTACATATTGCATTACCAATGTCTAGCTTCAATAAAAACTTCATCCAGCTTCTGTACCATGTGGTATATGAGTTAGACTCACTTTAATTGACTCCAGCTGTTAGTTTCTATGTGGAATAATGAATCATGATCTTTTCAGCATTGTCTAAAATGAGATATGTGTACAAAGGGATAAAATGTGTAAAAAAAATAAATAATCACTAATCTATATTTATTGAGTGTACTAGGCCCAAATGTGGGGGAAAAAAGGAGAATCTAGAACATGGCAAAGTAAATAATGAACTAAATTAAAGGCATTCAGGCATAATGCAAAGAACAGATGTCTAGAAGTCAGTACACCTGGTGGCCCTGGCTTTACTGCTAAATACCCATGTGAGCAACTAAAGTGTAAATTATGCTTGCTCCCTACAACCTAGGCTACATAAAGAGAGAGGCAACAGTTTACCAGATTTGAATAGGCTGACAGGTGAGCTAGAGTGACAAAAGAGCATCTACCAGGGAGATAATACAGAGAACAGTGGTCAAAGAAAACTGGTAAAGCCAGGCTAATCTAAGGCCATAGTCCCCTACAGGTATCCATGTACTGGTAGAATGTCATCTAGAAAGACAGAGAAGAGGGGCAGACAGTATTTTAGAGTCAAATAAGATCCGTGGTTCTCAAACTACTACACAGTTGTAGATCCCCATCTCATATTAATGAAATCAGATATTTAGGGTCAAAACCCAGACATCTGAGGTTGAAACACAGACAAGTATAAATTTTTTATGCTCCCCAGATAATTTTAATATGTTGTCAAGGTTGGGAACTAGTGGGTTACATGGTCATTTTAAAGTTTTGCCCTTGAAGTGGCAGGTCACATGACATTGGACTGGGGCTCAGTCCCTCAGGGAAGCCAAGCTTCAGTAATACGAATATGGCACGAAGGGTGGGGAGAGCTATAGCTCCAGGATTAACATGAGTGACCAGTGGAACCAAGTGGACGGTAGACCCCACATTTAACTGGTGGCACATCTGAGGAGATGATCACACTTAGCCCTTAGTACTAAAGAAAGACCAGAGAATAGTGGGAGGTGATGGCCAGAGTAGATTAAGAACCCCTATCAGTATTAGAAACTGGTTAGGAGAAAGACAGCAAACCAAATGATGCTAGGTAAACAGAGAGAAAAAGTGAAAGGCAAATGCTACTTCTGCTTTGATTACTTCATCAGCAAAATGAGGTTGACAGATCATTTTTTGCAATACTCTGTCCACATCAGTCATCTGTTCCACTTCAGAAGCTTCTCACAAGGCATCACTCTCATAGCTACATTCTCATTTATTCTGTTCATCAGTACTTCAAAACATTCTAAAACGTACCTCTTTCACAAAAACTTGCAAAACGACCCAATAAAATTATGACATTTTAGCTCAAGTCATTTTGAATAATACTATATAAATAGTGCAATGAGAAAGAAAAAAGTAAATGAGTTAAAAAATTGGGAAGGAGAAGGTAAAATTATCATTATATGTTGATGAAATGGCACTAGTTAAACTCTAGAGAATATCACAAACACTAAGCTGTATAGTAAAGTGGCAGGTGCAAAATTAATGTACAATATTAGGAGTCTTTCTATAAACACAGAATACATTAGAAGATAGGAATAAAAAGATTAAATATCTAGGGGAAAAGGCTAACAGGAAATGTGGAAAAATACATTTAAAAATAAATGCTGCTACACCTACCACCTTCATGTTAGCTGTTTTTTCTTTTCAATGTGACTTGCAGGAATAAACTGTGGTCCAACATTCAAAATAAATAAATAAATAAATACTACTAAGGAACTTAAAATAAATGAATGAATGGAAAAGTATGTTTTGAGCATGATGAGAGAATCTGTAATAAAAACATCAGTTATCACTAAATCAATTTTTAAAATTAACAAATGTAGTAAGAATTTATTTTTAAATTAAACACATTAATTTTAAAGTTTATAAGGAAAAGATACCCATAATATTAAATTTTCATAAGGCAAAAAATGAAAATGACTTTAACAATCATATTTTGGTTGTCTAGAAAAGACCACATCAAGGAAAAGGAAACACTATGAAAAGACATGGGATTTTTGTCCAGGCAGGAATTATTTTCTGGATGAGGGTATTAACTAGTAGAGAATCAATCACAGATGGATCACAGACAGAGTCTGGGCTATGTAGTTGGGTTCTTTACTTCTCCACTTTTTTCTTAGAAATCCACACATAAAAACTAGGCTTTCAAGGTTAATTTGATATAGAGGGCATTTATGTAGTTCATCAGCTTCAGTCCCCTTACTAAATCAGATACAACATTGCATTTTCTTAGAATACAACATAACACTTGTACTCTTCTTCTGATCTCACCCACACTTTCTACTTTTGTGTCTCTTCTGAGGCCTTCCTTCTACCTCCCAAAGCTTACCCATACCTTGGCCTCATTTCTTCCACCATCAGGTTTTCAAATAATACAATTCCTTCCTATAGATTCCAAGACAAACAATACTGTTTGGATCCATTCTATTTAACTGCAACTGAAACTACTAAGCATTCTTATATTTGCTGTAATAAAGATATGATCACTGTCCCTTGCCTTTACATACTGATTCAATAAACCTTGATGACATCACTATTTATTGGATCTTAATGTCCTTATCACAATTATAAAATAAATTATTATGACATGTTTTATTGGAAAATAATCTGATTTCAGAATTTTAAAAATTATTAGCTTGTGAAGTTAATTGTGTGCTATACGCTTTGTGGATTTATTCCATACTTTCAGATTCATTATTAATTTATTCAAACACTGACTAGTTTACAGTTTCATAATTCACTGTATTATTTTAGATGTATGGTATATTCATGAGCTTTGGGGAAAAACATTTAGAACAGCAATATTTTAAACCAGAAAATGAAAATACATTTTTTTCCTTTTGCTAAAAACATATATCTAGTTGACTTTATTTTTTTCTGATGTTCATCCATATGGTTGAGACATAAGTAAGCTTTTTAAGACTGATGTGACACGGTACTACATTTTAAAGTTTTGTTTTTCTGTGAGTACAAACTGCATTTATCTTAACACAGGGGTGAAGCAAAGCTTATTCTTCACAAAGAGGTTCTTTTATATTTTATAGTTTATCATTACTGATAGTCATAGCAGAGAAAATATATTAAACATTTCTTTCCTCTAAGTAAACTGCCCGTCCATACTGTTCATTTAGAAAAGATAGATTTTTGTTCACCTGAAGCATAGAATTTGGCTCTAGGTCACTGAAACAGTTTGAAAAATGACCTTTAAAATGTTTATATTAAAGGAGAACCTGTATTGTATGTATTCATTTTTGTTTCAGAAGAAGTCGTTCATTTGACACCCTTTGAGCAACATGGTTAATCTATCACTGAGGTTCATTTTATGATATAATTTAGAAAAGGCATACTGTTTCAACTGAATTACACAAATAGCATTCAGGTCATCTGAAAAGTTTGTTTTATTTTTTACACCTCCAGAATATTTTTGCCACAGTGTACACACAGTTTACTTGAAGATGGAATTATTATTTTTAACTTTTTCACTGCAGATTTATTTCATGTCCAGCATCAGGAATGTACAAGAAAAGGAGGGAATCTCATGCAATGAAAAGGAGGAGGAGAAAGGAAGGGAAGGAGCAAGAGAAGGAAGGAAAGGAAGAGGACAGAAGGGAGGGAGTAAAACAGTAACCTATTAGGTTAATGGTGTTGATGAGATTAAAGAGAGTAGGTAAAAGACAGCAAACCACTGACCTTAATGACTGTGATTACAATGAAGTGTTAAGGACAGAAACCACCCTTGATGAATTAAGCAGGAATTGAGATAACAGCATTAAAAGCATGTTATGTTGCTAGAGAGTCAATGTGTTTTGCAGAGAATAATTGTAGAGAGATATAGGGGAAGGCTGGGTTCAAGTTTCCTTTCTTGAAACAAATAGGCATTTTGACCCTCTCCACATATTTGCATTTGAATTGAAAAAATCTGTAGCCTCCAAAGACGTCTGAGGAAAATTAAATGAGGCAATTGTCATCATTAATTTGTAGTATGAAATTGACATAAATCCTTTTTTAAATTTTGCAAAAGAAAACCTTTTTATCCAATCTCAATAGTCTCATAATAACAACAATAAGTGTCTGAATTATTTGTTGTAACCACACATTATTCAATCACCCTGCTTCAAACAGATTTTCTTAGTAGAACTACAGATCTATTCTTGATGCTCTTTGTAACCTTTCAAAATAATCCACTAACTCAATAAAAAATGTATTTGATTAAAATGGAAATTAACTAGGAGTGTATCAAACAGGAAATTAATGTATCATCATCAACTCTGTTCAGACATACAATTCTGGCAAGCTTGAGAGATTTACTTTTCCTTCAGTAGCATATGCCATGCAACACAAAGTCTTAATGTGTGGAAAACGGCTTTTTGATTTCAGGTGTTATTACAAAAGAATTGTATAGTATTTAAAACTTCACATTTTCCAATGTACAGGATTAAATGCATGTATTATACCTTAAAAGAATAGTTTGACCTCAAATTAGTACATGGATCTCCACAACCTACAAGTCATTAAAAAGGTAATAATAATTGTATAATTGCAAATGCTTCCATTATAATATTAATAAGAACATAGAAACATTTTAAGGTAAGCTGTGGAATATAAAATGTATAATTACTTCTTCCAGTGTTTCCAGGATGACCTCAGAGCCTCATAAAAATTATATAACACATCAGAAGCATTCTTAGAAATATGTGTACAGAATATGTTGATAGAAAATTCTATAAAAACTTTAAAGGAGGCATTATATATTCACGACACAAACCAAGGATGCTGCGCAAATAACTTCTTATTTAAATTGAACAAGTATAAGTATAAATTAAAATACTGAACTATGTTATTCACTACTAGCACATAGCAATTTTCACATGGTTAGTTCCACACACCAGGATCATTTTGATTGAGTTAGTGATTGTTCAAAGGGGAGCTACATATCTTTGTTAGCTTGATTTAGTCTCATTTTGCCTTCTTTTGCAAGGCAGAAAATTCTAGATTTTTCTTTTCTTTTCTTGAAGTATAGTTGATTTTCCCCAGTTTTTTCTATAAAGTGCTTACTATTCAATCAGACTAGAATTACTAAGGTTTACTACCATAGTTGTTTATGGTAATTGTCATTAATTAAGGTTTAATTTTTGTGCAGTGTAACCAGAGAATGCTGTATATAGTAGTACTACTGGTTTGTACTTTTAGAACATTTTCTTTGTGAAATAATATATGGTCAATTTTTGTGACTATTCCATTAACCCTGGAAAATAAGATAATTTCTTCATTTTTAGAGTACAGAGTTTGATGTATATCAATTAGCTCTTCCTTCTTAACTATGTTATTTTGGCCTACATGCTTCTTTAATTATCTTCCTGCTCTCTTAGAGAAAAATATAAATTAAAATTTTGTATCTCTTATAAATCACATTCTTTTATTAGGTGAAGCCTACATTCTACCTCAGCTAACCAGGAAGAAAAGTGAGGAGACAAAACTAACCAATATCAGGAATCAAATGGAGCTAAAACTACTGATTAAAAGGATAATAAAAAATGCTATGCCTCCCCCACAAAAAAATCACCTATACCCATAAATTCAATAACTTAGATGAAATGGAGAAATTCCTTGAAAGACACAAGCTACCAAAACTCACCAAAGAAGAAATAGATAAACCAAATAGTCCTATGTCTGTTAAAGAAATTAAATTGTAGTTAAAACCTATTGAAAAAATTAAATTGTAGTTTAGGTTATAGGTTTTGAGAGCTTGGCCAAGATGGTGGAGTAGTAAGACCCTGAGCTCACCTCCTATCATGGGCACACCAAAATTACAAATACTTACAGAGCACATATTGATAAGAAAGACTGGAATCTAGCAGAAAATATCTTCTACAAATATATATGTGTGTGTGTGTGTGTGTGTGTGTGTGTGTGTGTGTGTGTGTATATACAAACACACACACACATACACACACACACATACACACACATATACCACAATGAGATAAGGAGTGGCAGAGTCACAGTATAGTCAAGATCCTTATCACCTGGGTGGGCAACCCACAAATGAGAGAATAATTACAACTGCAGAGGTTCTCCTCAAAGAACAATGGTTCTGAGGCCCATGTTGGGCTCCCCAGACCAGGGGTCCTGCATCAGAAAGAGGAACCCCCAGAATGTTTGGCTTTGAAGGCCAGCAGGGCTTACTTTTGGAAGGCCCATAATGCTTTGGGAAATAGAGACTCCATTCCTAAAGTGCACACACAAAATCAAATGCTCCAGGTCCCAGGGTAGAAGCAATAATTTGAAAGAAGCCTAGGTCAGACACACCTGCTGATTTTGGAGGGTATACTGGAGAGGCAGGAGGCAACTGGAGCTCACACTGATGACACAGACACTGGAAGGAGTCATTTTTGGAAGCTCATTCTACCTTGTGGACACTGGTGCTATCAAGCATCATTAGGAATCCTTCTAGCTTATTAGCACCAGGAACCAGTCCCATGAACAAGCCTGTTGGCATCAGTATTGAGAAGCCTCAGGCCAAGCAACTAGCTGGACAGGGACACAGCTATACCCACCAGCAGGCAGGCTGCCCTGCCTCAGCCACAAAAGGACACAGGCCTGTCCCACAGAAGGCCCAGGACCCTGTTCCAAATCAGAGGGCCAGCACTAGCCCTGGACCATCCTCACTTACTGGTGGGCAGGTACCAGCCCCAGGACACCTGATCCTGGGTCACATACACCAGCTGGGGGACACCAGTCTCAGGACCACTGCAGTCTCACAGCTTGCAGTGGCAAGCCACAGAACAAATCTCAGTAAGTTTTAGAAACCTGAAATCATATAAAGCATCTTCTGCAACCACAACACTATGGTTCTAGAAATCAACTACAAGAAAAAAACTGCAAAAAACACAAACATGGCTGGCTAAACGATATGATACTAAACAACCAATCAATGAACAAATCAAAGAAGAAATAAAATAATATCTAGAGAAAAATGAAAACAAAACCACAAAGATCAAAAATCTATGGGATGCAGCAAAAGCAGTTCTAAGAGGGAAGTTTATACCAATACAAGCTCAATCAGGAAACAAGAAAAATTTCAAACAAACAACTTAAACTTACACCTAAAGGAACTGTAGAAAGAAAGAATGAAATTGAAAGTTAGTAGAAGGAAAGAAATCATAAAGAGCAGAGCAGAAGTAAATGAAATAGATACTAAAAAAAATAAAAGAAAGATCAATGAAAGTAAGAGGTGGATCTTTGAAAAGATAAACAAAATTGATAAATGTTTAGCCAGACTCATCCAGAAAAAAAAAGAGGACCCAAATCCAAGAAATCAGCAATGAAAAAGGGGAATTAACAACTGATGCCACAGAAATACAAAGGATCATAAGAGGCTACTATGAGCAACTATACACAAATAAAGTGGACAATTTAGAAGAAATGGACAAATTCCTAGAAATGTACACTCTCCCAAAACTAAACAAATGGAAAATTTCTTCTATCTTCTAGAACAAACCAATTACCAGTAATGAAATTGAATCAGTAATAATAATTTTTAAAAACTCCCAAAAAACAAATGTCCAGAACCAGATTCTTCACAGGTGAATTCTACCAAACATTTAGAGAAGAGTTAACACATATCCTTCTCAAACTATTCTAAAAAATTACAGAGGCTGGAATGCTTCTCAATTCATTATCTGAGGCCATTATCACCCTGATACCAAAACCAGATAAAGAAATCACAAAAATGAAAATTCCAGACTAATATCATTAAAGAATATAGATGCAAAAATCCTCAACAAAATACTGGCAAAGCAAATCCAGCAATACATTAAAAGACTCATACACCATGATCAAGTGGGATTTACTCCAGGGATGCAAGGATTGTTCAATATTCACAAGTCAATGTGATACACCACATTAACATGTTGAAAAATAAAAATTTTATGATCATCTCAACTGACGTAGAAAAAGATTTTGATAAAATTCAACATCTATTTTAGATAAAAACTCCCCAGAAAGTGGGTATAGATGGAAAATCCCTGAACATAATAAAGGCCATATGTGATAATCCCATAGCTAACATCATACACAATAGAGAAAAGCTGAAAGCATTTCCTTTACAATCAGGAACATGATAAGGTTGGCCACTATCACCACTTTTATTCAAGGTGCTATTGGAAATCCTAGCCACAGCAATCATACAAGAAAAAGAAATAAAAGAAATACAATTTGGAAAGGAAGAAGTAAAACTGTTACTTTATGCAAATGACATAATATTATATGTAGAATATCCTTGGGACACCTCCCTAAAACTACTAGAGTTCTACAATAAATGTGGCAAAGTTTCAGGATAAAATATTAATATACAAAAATCATTAATATGATTTGCAAAATGGATCCAACAATACATTAAAAGGATTGTACACCATGATCAAGTTGGATTTATCCGAGGGATGCAAGGATTTTTCAATATCCTCAAATCAACCAGTGTGATACACCACATCAACAAATTGAAGAATAAAAATTATAGAATCAACTCATTAAATGCAGAAAAAGCTTTCAACAAAATTCAACACCAATTTATCATTAAAACTCTCTAGAAAGTGGGCATAGAGGGAACCTACCTCAACATAATAAAGACCATGTACGACAAACCTACAGCTATCATCTTACTCAATGGTGAGAAGCTGAAAGCATTTCCTCTAAGATCAGTAACAAGACAAGGATATCCACTCTTGCCACTCTTTTTCAACATAGTTTTGGAAGTCCTAGCCACAGCAATCAGAGAAGAAAAAGAAATAAAAGGAATCCAAATTGGAAATGAAGAAATAAAACAGTAATTGTTTACAGATGACATGATACTATACATAGAAAATCCTAAAGATGCTACCAGAAAACTAGAGCTCATGAATGAATTTGGTAAAGCTGCAGGATACAAAATTAATACATAGAAATCTGTTGCATTTCTACACACTAACAATGAAAGAATTAGAAAGAGAAATTAAAGAAACAATTTGACTTACCTTCACATCAAAAAGAATAAAATACCTAGGGATAAAGCTACCTAAGGAGGTAAAAGACCTGTACTCTGATTTCTTTCATCAATGTCTTACAGTTTTCAAAGATGACACAGACAGATGGAAAGATATACCATGTTCTTGGACTAGAAGAATGAATATTGTCAAAATAAATATACTACCCAAGGCAATCTACAGATTCAATGCAATCCCTATCAAATTACCAATGGCATTTTTCATAGAGCAAGAACAAACAATTTTACAATTTGCATGGAGACACAAAAGACCCTGGAGAGTCAAAGCAATATTGAGAAAGAAAAACAGAGCTGGAGGAATCAGGCTCCCTGATTTCAGACTGTACTACAAAGCTACAGTAATCAAAACAGTATGGTACTGGCACAAAAACAGAAATATAGATCAATGGAACAGGATAGAAACCCAGAAATAAACCCACACACCTATGGTCAATTAATCTATGACAAAGGAGGCAAGACTATACAATGGAGAAAAGACAGTCTCTTCAATAAGTTGTGCTGGGAAAACTGGGCAGCTACATGTAAAAGAATGAAATTAGAACACTCCCTAACACCATACACAAAAATAAACTCAAAATGGATTAAAGACCTAAATGTAAGACTAGACACTAGGAAACTCTTAGAGAAAAACATAGGCAGAACACTCTTTGACATAAATCACAGCGAGATCTTTTTTGACCCACCTCCTAATGTAAATGAAAACAAAAATAAAAGAATGGGACCTAATTAAACTCTTTGACATAGTTGCAGCAAGATCTTTTTGAATACATCTCCTAGAGTAATGAAAATAAAAACAAAAGAAAACAAATGGAACCTAATTAAACTTAAAAGCTTTTGCACAGTAAAGGAAACCATAAACAAAAAAAACAATACACAGAATGGGAGAAAAGATTTGCAAATGATGCGACCAACAAGGGATTAGTCTTCAAAATTTACAAACAGCTCATGCAGGTCTGTAACAAAAAACAAAAAAAAACAATCAAAAAATGGGTGGAAGATCTAAATACAAACTTCTCCAAAGAATACATACAGATGTCCAAGAGGTGCATGAAAAGATGCTTAACATTGCTAATTATTAGAGAAATGCAAATCAAAACTACAGTGAGGTATCACTGCACACTGGCCAGAATGGCCATCATCAAAAAGTTTACAAACAATAAATGCTGGAGAGGGTGTGGAGAAAAACGAACCTTCTTGCACTGTTGGTGGGAATGTAAATTGGTACAGCCACTATGGAGAACAGGATGAAGATTCCTTAAAAACTAAAAATAGAACTATCATATGATCCAGCCATCACTCTCCTGGGCATATATCCAGTGAAAACCATGATTTGAAAGGATACATGTACCCCAGTAGTCACTGCAGCACTATTTACAATAGCCAAGACCTGGAAGCAACCTAAATGTCTATCGACAGAGGAATGGTTAAAGAAGTTGTGATATATATATATATATATATATATATATATATATATATATATATATACACACACACACATACATACACACACACACACACACACACACACACACATATATATACACACACATACAATGAATATTACTCAGCTATAAAGAAGAATGAAATAATGCCTTTTGCAACAACATGGATGGACCTAGAGATTATCATACTAAGTGAAGTAAGTCAGAGAGAGAAATACAAATATCATACGATATCACTTATATGTTGAATCTAAAAAAATAATACAATTGAGCTTATTTACAAAACAGAAAGAGACTCACAAACATTGAAAACAAACTTACGGTTACCAAAGGGGAAATGTGGGGGAAGGGATAAATTAGAAGTTTAGGATTAACTTATACACATTACTATATACAAAATAGATAATCAACAAAGACCTACTGCATAGCACAGGGAACTCTACTCAATATTCTGTAATAACTTGTATGGTAAAAGAATCTGAAAAAGAATGGATATATGTATATGTATAACAATCACTTTGCTGTACATCTGAAACTAACTATACTCTAATATAAAATAAAAATTAAATTAAAAAATATCAAATTACAGGCCAATATTCTCAATAATCATAGATTAAATATCCTTAACAAAATATTAGCAAACCAAATTTAATAATACTTTAAAAGGATCATATACCATGATTAAGAGGAATATATTCCAGGAATGCAAGTATGTTTTATTTTCCATGATCAATCGACATGATATACAAGATTAACAATTTGAAGCCTAAAAATAATATAATCACCTCAATATATGCAGACAAACCATTTGACTCAATTCAGCATCCATTTATGATTAAAAAAACTCGTAATAAAAAGAGTAAACAGGGAACATACCTCAACATAACAGAGAACATTTATGACAAGCCTGTAGATAACATCATATTCAATGGTGAAAAATTGAAAGCTTTTCCTCTAAGATCAGGAACAAGACAGGTATCCCCACTCTTGTCACTTGTATTCAAGATAGTGCTGCAATTCCTAGCCAGAGCAATTAGGCAAGAAAAAGAAATAAAATACTTCCAAATGATAATAGAAGAAGTAAAAGTGTCACTTTTTGCAGATGACATGATATTACATATTGAAAATCCTGAGGACTCTATCAAAAAACTGTTAGAACTAATAAATTCAGTAAAGTTGCAGGAAATACAAAATGAATACACAAAAATAGGTTCCAGTTTTATACACTAATAATGAACTATTAGTAAGAGAAATTAAGAAAATAATCTCATTTATAATTATAACAAAAAAAGAAAAACACAACCATACAAAATCTATCGGATACAGCAGTCATAAGAGTGAAGTTCATAGTGATACAGGTCTTCCTCAGAAGACAAGAAAAATCTCAAATAAACAATCTAAGCTACAAACTAAAAGACTCAGAAAAAGAAGAACAAACAAAACCTAAGGTCATCAGAAGGAAGGAAATAATAAAAATCAGAGAGGAAATAGACATTCAAAAATCGATGGAAAAAAACAATAAAACCAAGATCTGGTTCTTTGAAAGGGTAAACAAAATTGACAAACCTCTGGCCAGGCTCACCAAGAAGAAAAGAGAGGGGACCCATATAAACAAAATAAGAAATGAAAAAGGAGGAATAATAACTGACACTGCAGAAATACAAAAAACCATGAGAGAATACTTTGAACAATTATATGCCAACAAATTTGACAACCTAGAAGAAATGGACAAATTTCTAGAAACATACTGCCCACGAAAACTGATTCAAGAGGAAACAGATAATTTGAACAAACTGATCACTAGAAGTGAGACAGAATCTGTAATTTAAAAAAAAACTCCCTAAAAACAAAAGTCCAGGACCAGATGGCTTCACAGGTGAATTCTAAAAAACATACAAAGAAGAACTTGCACTGATCCTTCTCAAACTCTTCCAAAGGACTGAAGAGAAAAAATCACTCCCAAAGACATTCTATAAAGCTACCATGACCCTGATACCAAAACCAGACAAAGACATTACCAAAAAAGAAAATTATATATCAATATCTTTTATGAATATAGATGCAAAATTTGTCAACAAAATATTAGCAAACAGAATCTGACAACATAAAAAAAGGTCATGCACCACGACCAAGTTGGATTCATCCCAGGATCACAAGGGTGGTTCAACATAGGCAAATCAGTCAATGTGATACACATCAACAAAAGAAAGGATAAAACCCACATGATCATCTCAAGAGATGAAGAAAAAGCATTTGATAAAATTCAACATCCATTCATGATAAAAACCCTTATGAAAGTGTATATAGAGGGAACATATCTCAAAATAATAAAAACTATTTATGACAAACCAACAACCAATCTAATACTCAATGGTGAAAAGCTGAAAGCCTTCCTGCTAAAATCTGGAAGAAGACAAGGATGCCCACTCTCACCACTTCTCTTCTAGGTACTGTAAGTCCTAGACACAGCAATCAGACAAGGAAAAAAATAAAATGTACCCAAATTGGAAGGCAAGAGGTAAAATTGTCATTATATGCAGATGACATGACACTGTCATATATAGAAAACTCTGAAGACTCCACACAAAAACTGCTAGAACTGATAAACAAATTCAGCAAGGTAGCAGGATACAAGATTAAAATACAGAAATAGGGTGCATTTCTTTACACTAACAATGAAATGTCAGAAAGGGAATACTTAAAAAAATCTCTTTTAAAGACACATAAAAAAATACTAAGGAATAAACTTGACCAAGGAGGTGAAAGACTTTTATGCTATGAATTATAAAACATGAATAAAGAAAACTGAAAATGATTCAAAGAAATGGAAAATATCCCGTGCTCTTAGATGGGAAGAATATTATTCAAATGGCTATACTACCCAAAGCAATCTACAGATTTAATGTGATCCCTATCAAATTACCGATAACATTTTTCACAGAACTAGAACAAATAATCCTAAAATTTATATGGAACAATAAAAGACCTAGAATTGCCAAAGCAAAACTGGGAAAAAATAACCAAGCAGGGGGCAAAACCTTCCCAGACTTCAGATAACACTACAAAGCTACAGTAATCGAACAGTGCAATATTGGCACAAAAATAGACGTATGGATTAATGGAACAGAATAGAGAGCCCAGAAATAAACCCACTCAACTATGGTCAATTAATCTTTGACAAAGGTGTCAAGAATATACAATGGAGAAAAGACAGTCTCTTCAATAAGCAGTACTGGGAAACTTGGACAGCTACATGTAAATCAATGACACCCTCACACCATACAAAAAACTAAACTCAAAATGGCTTAAAGACTTAAATATAAGACATGACACCACAGAACTCTTAGAAGAGAGTATAGGCAAAACAGTATCTGACATAAATCATACCAATAATTTCTTAGGTTAGTCTCCCAAGGCAATAGAAATAAAAGCAAAAATAAACAAATGGGATCTAATCAAACTTACAAACTTTTGTACAGCAAAGGAAAGCATAAACAAAACGAAAAGCCAACCTATGAACTGGGAGAAACTATTTGTAAATGACACGACAAAGACTTAATTTCCAAAATATACAAACAGCTCCTACAGTTCAGTAACAAAAAAACCCAAATAACCCAATTTAAAAAGGGGCAGAAGACATTTCTCCAAAGAAGACATAGAGATGGCCAACAGGCACATGAAAAGATGCTCAACACTGTAGTTATTAGAGAAAGGCAAATCAAAGCTACAATGAGGTACCACCTCATACTGATCAGAATGGCTGTTATTAAAAAGTCTACAAATAACAAATGCTGGAGAGGGTATGGAGAAAAGGGAACCCTCCTACACTGTTGGTGGGGATGTACATTGGTATAGCCACTATGCAGAACAGTATGGAGGTTCCTCAAAAAACTGAAAATAGAGTTGCTGTATGATCCTACACTCCTACTTCTGGGCATATATCTGGATAAAACTGTAATTCAAAAAGATACATGCACCCCAATGTTCATTGCAGCAGTGTTTACAAAAGCCAAGACATGGAAACAACCTAAATGTTCATCAACAGATGAATGGATAAAGAAGATGTGGTACAAATATACAATAGACTATTACTCAGCTATAAAGAAGAATGAAATAATGCCATTTGCAGCAACATGAATGGACTTAGAGATGATCATACTAAGTGAAGTAAGTAATAAAGAGAAAGACGAATACCATATGATATCACTTATATGTGGAATCTAAAATATGACACAAATGAACTTATCTATGAGACAGAGACAGACTCAGAGACATAGAGAACAGACTTGTGGTTGCCAAGGGGGAAAGAAGGTGAGGGACGGATGGATTGGGTGTTTGGGATTAGCATATGCAAACTATTATATATAGACTGGGTAAAAAACAAGGTCTTACTGTATAGCACAAAGAACTATATTCAGTATCCTGTGATAAATTATAATGGAAAAGAATATGAAAAGAATGTATATATATGTATTACTGAATCACTTGCTTGTACAGAAGTTGACACATTGTAAATCAACTATACTTCAATAAAATAAATTTTTTAAAAGAAGAATAAAAAAAACTTAGGGATAAATGTAACCAAGGATGTAACAAACTTGTAGACTGAAAAGTATGAGTAACTAATGAAGAAATCAAAGACACATAACAATAATCAATGGTCATAGATTGGAAGAATTAATATTAAAATTTCCATACTATTCAAAGCAATCTAAAGATTCAATGTAATCCCTAACAAAATTCCAATGGTCTTTTTCACAGAAATAGAAATAAAATCCTATAATTTGTTTTTGAAACACAAGAGACTAGAATAGCCAAAGCAACCTTGAGAAGGAAGAATAAAACTAGATGCACCACACTTCCTGATTTCAAACTATATTATAAAGCTATAATATAAAGCAATCAAAACAGTATAGTATTGACATAAAAACAGACACATAGATCAATGGAACAGAATAGAGAACACAGAAATAAACCCAAACATGTATGGTCAGTTAATTTATAAGAAAGGAGGCAAGAAAATACAATGAGGAAAGGACAGTCTCTTCAGTAAATGGTGTTGGAAGAAATGGACAGCCATATGCAAAAGAATGAAATTGGATGATTATATTACACCATACACAAAAATCAACTCAAAACAGATTAAAAACTTGAATGTGAGACCTGAAACTATAAAACTCCTAGATGAAAACATAGGAGGTGATCTCCTTGACATTGGTCTAGGCATTGATTTTTTGGATTTGACCCCAAAAGCAAACCAAGCTGGCAAAAACTAACAACTGGGACTACATCAAACTAAAAAGCTTGAGCAGCAAAAGAAACTGTTAACAAAATGAAGTTATTCTATGGAATGTGAGAAAATATTTTCAAATCGTACAACTGATAAAGGGTTAATATCCAAATTATATAAAGAACTCATACAATTTTATAGCAAAAAACAAACAATCTGAATAAAAAACGGGCAGAGGAACTGAAGAGACATTTTTCCAGAGAAGACACCCAAATGGCTAACCGATAAATGAAAGGTGCTCAAGATCACTACTCATCGGGGAAACACAAAGCAAAACCACAATGAGATATCACCTCATACCTGTTTGAATTGTGATTATCAAAAAGACAAGAAATATCTGTTGTTGGGGATGTAGAGAAAAGGGAGCTCTTGTACGCTCTTGGCGGGAATGTAAATTAGTATAGTGACTGTGGAAAACAGTCTGGAGGATCCTCAATAATTTAAAAACTATCCTATTATTCATCAATTCCACTTCTGGGTATTTATCTGAAGAACTGAAAATCACTCTCTCAAAAAGATAATTGCACCTGCATGTTCACTGCAGCATTATTTACAATAGCCAAGACATGGGAACAAGCCAAATGTCCATCATAGATAGAGAAAATATGATACACACACACACACACAGCAATGCTCAGAAAACTAGCAATAGAAGGAAATTTGCACAATATAATAAGAGGCATCTCTGAAAAACCTAAAGTAAATATCATACATTATCAGTGAAATTCTAAGTACTTTTCCTCTAAGATAAGTAACAACACAAGGATGTCCCCTCTCAGCACTTTAACTCAACATTGTGCTGCAGTTTCTAGCCAGTGCAGTAAAGCAATTCAGGGTAATAAAAGGTATTCATATTGTAAAGGGATATGTAAAACTTTTATTATACATTGGTGAGATTTAAAAAATAATTTTAACAAAACTAAAATATTGATAGCAGAGCAAAATTTTATATTTTAGGCAGTAAATAGAATAAACAGCATAGAAATCAATTAAGTGGAGAACAAATCTAAGAAATTATTTCAGTGTAGTATTATAATGAAGTGTAAATGGACAAGTAGGTCATAAAAATAAAATATACACATTGAGAACAGAGAGAAAAGGAATCAATGTGTGAAAGCTTTTGACAAAGTATCAAAATAATACATATGACATAAAGAATGCATTAACCAAACATATAATAAAACTCCAGACTTAAAAAAAATGATACTCAGCTATGCAGAAAACTAACGGGTTTTCCTTATGTCATGAAAAATTAGTGAAAACTTAGCAAATATATTTTAAACTAAAGCAATATAATAAAATTTTTTTGATACTATTCTACAATGTAAATTTTAGAGGGTGAAAATTGTTTAACACTGAACAAAAATCAGATCAGAAATAAAGTTGATGATCTAGAACATGAAATCATATAATCACTATAGTTTTAAAGTGAAATGTTATAAAATAAGAATTTCACCTGCAGTTGGAATTTTTTTATGTTTGAAACTATAGTAAGTTTCTCTCAGATATGAAAATGGCTCAAACATATTTAATACACATTCTCAATATATAAAAATAAATATTTAAACACAGAAAAATAAAAAGAACTAGCAGTTAGATACTGAAGCATTTAAACACATAGTGTTCTGAATAATTTCAGTAAATATGATGGCAAAGTGGGGGGCTAACTACAAAATTACTCCTTCAAAGTTCATATGGCTATTAAAAAATATAGTACTTAATTAACAGGATCTGAAAGTGAAAAATACATTCAATAGAGGAGAAATATATTGGGCTCCAATCTTAAGTGTTTATAAAATAACGTTAAACTGTTTCTTTTACATAATATGGAAGTCTAAAGACTTGTCACTGCTCAACAAAAAAACTAAAAAGAAAATTTTAAATACATGCAGATAGAATACATAGATTCCCAATTATTTAAAAATATAACAACAAAGGAAGTAAACCATATAAAAGTGACTCAATCTTTTAGAGCCAAGTACCTTTTTAAGACTGAAGAAATGTACAAAACTCTTCCTCTCTTGCTTACTCCAATATGTATCAACACTTGTAGTCAAAAGTTTACTTAAAATTCATTGCATTGCATTAGAAATTAATTTCTTTTTCACAACTAAAATTCAAAAAATTATGTTTCGAGGATTCGCTGAAAATGGTGGAGTAGAAGGACATGCTCTCACCCCCTCTTTTGAGAACACCAGAATCACAACTAACTGCTGAACAAGCATAGACAGGAAGACACTGGAACTCACCAAAAAAGATACTCCACATGCAAAGACAAAGGCGAAGCCACAATGAGATGGTAGGAGGGGTGCTATCACAATAAAATCAAATCCCATAACTGCTGAGTGGGTGACTCACAGACTGGAGAACACTTAGATCACAGAAGTCCACCCACTGGAGTGAAGCTTCTGAGCCACACGTCAGGCTTCCCAACCTGGGGGTCTGGCAACTGGAGGAGGAATTCCTAGAGAATCAGACTAAGAAGCCTAGCTGGATCTAAATGCAGGACTTCTGCAGGACTGCGGGAAACAGAGACTCCACTCTTGGAGGGCACACACAAAGTAGTGCGCATATCAGGACCTAGGGGAAGGAGCAGTAACCCCATAGGAGACTTAACCAGACCTACCTGCTAGTGTTGGAGGGTCTCTTGCAGAGGCAGGGGGCAGCTGTGGCTCACCAAGGGACAAAGACACTGGCAGCAGAAGTTCTGGGAAGTACTCCTTGGCATGAGCCCTCCCAGAGTCCACCATTAGCCCCACCAAAGAACCCGGGTAGGCTCAAGTTTTGGGTCACCTCAGGCCAAACAACCAACAGGGAGGGAACCCAGCCCCACCCATCACCATCAGCAGACAAGCAGATTAAAGTTTTACTGAGCTGTGTCCACCACAGCAACAGCCAGCTCTACCCACCACCAGTCCCTCCCATCAGTAAAGTTCCACAACCCTCTTAGACAGCCTCATCCACCAGAGGGCAGACAGCAGGAGCAAGAAGAACTACAATCCTGCACCCTGTGGAACAAAGCACACATTCACAGAAAGACAGACAAGACGAAAGGGCAGAGGGCTATGTACCAGATGAAAGAAGAAGATAAAACCCCAGAAAAACAGCTAAATGAAATGGAGATAGGCAATCTTCCAGAAAAAGAACTCAATAATGATAGTGAAGATGATCCAGGACCTCAGAAAAAGAATGGAGGCAAAGGTCGAGAAGATGCAAGAAATGTTTAACAAAGATCTAGAAGAATTAAAGAACAAACAAACAGAGATGAACAGTACAATAACTGAAATGAAAAATGGACTAGAAGGAATCAATAGCAGAATAACTGAGGCAGAAGAACAGATAAGGACCTGGAAAACAGAATGGTGGAATTCACTGCAGTGGAACTAAATAAAGATAAAAGAATGAAAAGAAATGAAGACAGCCTAAGAGACCTCTGGGACAACATTAAATGCACCATTATTTGCATTATAGCAGTCCCAGAAGGAGAAGAGAGAGAGAAAGGACCAGAGAAAATATTTGAAGAGATTATAGTCAAAAACTTCCCTAACATGGGAAAGGAAATAGCCACCCAAGTCCAGGAAGTACAGAGAGTCCCATACAAGATAAACCCAAGGAGAAACACACCGAGACAAGAGTTATCAAGTTGGCAAAAATTAAAGACAAAGAAAACTTACTGAAAGCAGCAAGGGAAAAATGACAACATACAAGGGAACTCCCATAAGGTTAATAGCTGATTTCTCAGCAGAAACGCTACAAGCCAGAAGGGAGTGGCATGATATACTTAAAGTGATGAAAGGGAAGAACCTACAAACAAGATTACTTGACGTGGCAAGGATCTCATTCAGATTCCATGGAGAAATCGAAAGCTTTAAAGACAAGCAAAAGCTAAGAGAACTCAGCACCACCAAACCAGCTCTACAACAAATGCTAAAGGAACTTCTCTAAGTGGGAAACACAAGAGAAGAAAAGGACCTACAAAACCAAACCTAAAACAATTAAGAAAACGGTCATAGGAACATACATATCGATAATTACCTTAAATGTGAATGGATTAAATGCTCCAACCAAAAGACACAGGCTCACTGAATGGATACAAAAACAAGACCCATATATATACTGTTTACAAGGGACACACTTCAGACCTAGGGACACATAGAGACTGGAAGTGAGGGGATGGAAAAAGATATTCCATGCAAATGGAAATCAAAAGAAAGCAGGAGTAGCAATACTCATATCAGATAAAATAGACTTTAAAATAAAGACTGTTACAAGAGACAAGGAAGGACATTATGTAATGATCAAGGGATCAATCCAAGAAGAAGATATGACAATTATAAATAGATATGCACCCAACATAGGAGCACCTCAATACATAAGGCAACTGTTAACAGGTATGAAATAGGAAATCAACAGTAGAACAGTAATAGTGGGGGACTTTAACACCTCACTTACACCAAGGGACAGATCATCCAAAATGAAAATAAATAAGGAAACAGAAGCTTTAAATGAACCAATAGACAAGATAGATTTAATTGATATTTATAGGGCATTCCATCCAAAAACAGCAGATTACACTTTCTTCTCAAGTGCACACGGAACATTCCCCAGGATAGATCACGTCTTGGGTCACAAATCAGGCCTCAGTAAATTTAAGAAAATTGAAATCATATGAAGCATCTCTTCTGACCACAATGCTACGAGATTAGAAATCAAATACAGGGAAAAAACGTAAAAAACACAAATATATGTAGGCAAAACAATACGTTACTAAATAACCAATAAATAAACAATACGTTACTAAATCACTGAAGAAATCAAAAAATACCGAGAGACAAATGACAATGTAAACACGATGATACAAACCCTATGGGATGCAGCAAAAGCAGTTCTAAGAGGGAATTTATAGCTATACAAGCCTAACTCAAGAAACAAGAAAAATCTCAAATAAACAATCTAACGTTACACATAAAGGAACCAGAGAAAGAACAAATAAAACCAAAAGTTAGAAGGAAAGAAATCATAATGATCAGAGCAGAAATAAATGAAACAGAAACAAAGAAAACAATAGCAAAGATCAATAAAACTAAAAGCTGGTTCTTTGAGAAGATAAAGAAAATTGATAAACCATTAGCCAGACTCATCAAGAAAAAGAGGGAGAGGACTCAAATAAAATTAGAAATGAAAAAGGAGAAGTTACAACAGACACTGCAGAAATACAAAGCATCCTAAGAGAGTACTACAAGCAACTCTATGCCAATAAAATGGACAACCTGGAAGAAATGGACAAATTCTTAGAAAGGTATAACCTTCCAAGACTGAACCAGGAAAAAATAGAAAATATGAACAGACCAATCACGAGGAATGAAACTGAAACTGTGCTTAAAAATCTTCCAACAAACAAAAGTCTAGGACCAGATGGCTTCACAGGTGACTTCTGTCAAACATTTAGAGAAGAGCTAACACCCATCTTTCTCAGACTCTTCCAAAAAACTGCAGAGGAAGAAAAACTCCCAAACTAGTTCTATGAGGCCACCATCACCCTGATACCAAAACCAGACAAAGATACTACAAAAATAGAAAATTACAGACCAACAACTGATGAATATAGATGCAAAAATCCTCAACAAAATACTAGCAAACAGAATCCAACAACACATTAAAAGGATCATACACCATGATCAAGTGGGATTTATCCCAGAGATGCAAGGATTCTTCAATATACGCAAATCAATCAATGTGATACACCATATTAACTAATTGAAGAAAACCATATGATCATCTCAATAGACAAAGAAAAAGCTTTTGACAGAATTCAACACCCATTTATGATTAAAAACTCTCCAGAAAGTGGGCATAGAGGGAACCTACTTCAACATAATAAAGACCATATACGACAAACCCACAGCAAACATCATTCTCAATGGTGAAAAATTGAAAGCATTTCCTCTAAGATCAGGAACAAGACAAGGATGTCCACTCTCACCACTATTATTCAACATAGTTTTGGAAGTCCTAGCCAAAGAAATCAGAGAAGAAAAAGAAATAAAAGGAATACAAATTGGAAAAGAAGAAGTAAAACTGTCACTGTTTGCAGATGACATGATACTATACATAGAGAATCCTAAAGATGCCACTAGAAAACTACCAGAGTTAATCAATAAATTTGGTAAAGTTGCAGGATCCAAAATTAATGCACAGAAATCTCTTGTATTCCTATATACTAATGATGAACAATCTGAAAGAGAAATTAAGGAAACACTCCCATTTACCATTGCAACAAAAAGAATAAAATACCTAGGAATAAATCTACCTAGGAAGACAAAAGACCTGTATGCAGAAAACTATAAGACACTGATGAAAGAAATTAAAGATGGTACTAACAGATGGAGAGATATAACATGGTCTTGGATTAGAAGAGTCAACATTGTGAAAATGACTATAGTACTCAAAACAATCTACAGATTCAATGCAATCCCTATCAAATTACCAATGGCATTTTTTTACAGAATGAGAACAAAAAATCTTAAAATTTCTATGGAGACACAAAAGACCCCAAATAGCCAACGCGGTCTTGAGGGAATAAAACGGAGCTGGAGGAATCAGACTCCCTGACTTCAGGCTATATCATAAAGCTACAGTAACCAAGACAATATGGTACTGGCACAAAAACAGAAATATAGATCAATGGAACAGGATAGAAAGCCCAGAGATAAGCCCACGCACCTATGGTCAACTAATCTATGACTAAGGAGGCAAGGATATACAATGGAGAAAAGGCAGTGTCTTCGATAAGTGGTGCTGGGAAAACTGGACAGCTACATGTGAAATTAGAACACTCCCTTACACCATACACAAAAATAAACTCAAAATGAATTAGAGACCTAAATGTAAGACTGAGAACTATAAAACTCTTAGAGGAAAACATAGGAAGAACACTCTTTGACATATATCACAGCAAGGTCCTTTTTGACCCACCTCTTAGAGAAAGGGAAATAAAAACAAAAATAAACAAATGGGACCTAATGAAACTTAAAAGTTTTTGCACAGCAAAGGAATGCATAAACAAGACAAAAAGACAACCCTCAGAATTGGAGAAAATATTTGCAAACTAATCATTGGACAAAGGATTAATCTCCAAAATATAAAAACAGCTTATGCAGCTCAATATTAAAAAAACAAACAACCTAATCCAAAAATGGACAGAAGACCTAAATAGACATTTCTCCAAAGAATACATACAGATGGCCAAGAAGCACATGAAAAGCTGCTCAACATTACTAATTATTAGAGAAATGCAAGTCAAAACTACAATGAGGTATCACCTCACACCAGTTAGAATGGGCATCATCAGAAAATCTACCAACAACAAATGCTGGAGAGGGTGTGGAGAAAAGGGAACCCTCTTGCACTGTTGGTGGGAATGTAAATTGATACAGCCACTATGGGGAACAGTATGGAGTTTCCTTAAAAAACTAAAAACAGAATCACCATATGACCCCACAATCCCACTACTGGGCACATACCCAGAGGAAACCATAATTCAAAAAGACACATGAACCCCAATATTCATTGCAGCACTATTTACAATAGCCAGGTCATGGAAGCAACCTAAATGCCCATCGACAGACGAATGGATAAAGAAGATGTGTTACATATATACAATGGAATATTACTCAGCCATAAAAAGGAACGAAATTGGGTCATTTGTAGAGACATGGATGGAACTAGAGACTGTCATACAGAGTGAAGTAAGTCAGAAAGAGAAAAATATCGTATATTAACACATATATGTGGAACCTAGAAAATGGTATAGATGAACCGGTTTGCAGAGCAGAAATTGAGACACAGAAGTAGAGGAAAAACGTATGGACACCAAGGGGGGAAAGCAGTGGGGGGTGGTGGTGGTGGGATGAATTGGGAGATTGGGATTGACATGTATAGACTGATGTGTATAAAATGGATGACTAATAAGGAAAAAAAATTTTCAATTATGTTTCAAAAATTAAGTGTCTTTCATTAATAATTTTGCTACAAATCCTATGACCATTTCCTCTAAAAATGGAACTAAGTTCACCTTGTGCAAATCAGTTTAATTCTGCTCCAAGTAACTTTCAGTATGAGGACTGATGTTGTGGGTATGAATAATAATTTCAATTGGTGAGTGGTCTTTCACATGGTAATGCACATGCTATTGTTGACAAGCAATTAATTTTGACCATTTTCTATTTAACAGCAGGCTGCAGAAAAGCCATACTCATACAAGTGTGTGTCAGCAAACAGAAACAGAGCAAATTCTCATAGCCACTTCTCCAGGTAAGGGTAGCTTATGTTAAGAAAACCCAGAATTCTCTGACATTTCTTTGAAATCATGTCAAATCTTTTCTTTCATCTTCAAGGCTGACATAATCCTTGGCAAGGTATACCTTATTGATGTTGTCTTTGTCAGGCAAGAAATGAGTAAGAAATCCACATTTCAATTCTGAGGTTGACTGAGCAGAAGTTATCTTCAAAAGAAGGGTGCAGGGTTCCCAGGTGTCTTTAGATTCTTGCTGTTAGTGAAGCTGATATATAGACTCTTGACTTCGTTCTGCAGAAATAGTTCCAGCATAGGAAAGTTCACAGGCTGTTGATCTCCCATCTCCTCTAGGGTAGCAACTTATATAAATAGACTAAATAATTCAGGAGAGACCATAATATTGCCTACAAGGCCAAGGCAAAAATATCCATCAAGCTGTGTTAAGTGAACTCTGATGTATATCAGTTCAGAAAATGAAATTTCCTTTGAATTTTGTGAGAAGTAAAAGTCCTTAATGGGAAAAGAAACTGACCTCAAGTAATTTAATGGGGGAAAAAAGTACCACCCCGTTTTTCTGGGATGTATATTGGGATAGATTATAGAATAGATAGAAAATTAAAAGAACCACGGATTCTGAGTCTTACTGCTTCTAGGATATTCTATAAGGAATCATGTACCTATGTTTACCAGTCTTGATGTTTTCTGGCAATACTCACACTCACTTATTTAGCAAGCATTAGTGGTAACTTCTCTGATAAAATACCTTGCTCCCAAACTGAAGCTACAGTCTCAGCTTTTACCTCCCCTGCACAAATGTGAGACAGATCTAATATGCCCACTGCTCCATGTTGCATTCATGAAATCCTATTTTATGTTGCAGGGAAGGGAGGCGAAAATGTTACTATTCTGGGCAAACAGTACACAGCAGAGTTAATGCAGAGGTGCCTAAAGGTTTCCCATCTCTACCCATCACAACCCAATTCAATCTTCAATTTTGTGCCTTTGCCCATGTGAACTTAAGCATGTGGCAGAGAAGTAACCTGTTAGAGTTCTGTAGGACTCTTTTTGGAATTAGTCATTTTACAAACTTGTCCATGAGAAGGATTTTTTAAAAAAATAAAATTCCCTTTATGCCTCTTTGATGTCTCTTCCTTTCTTAAGAACTTACTAAAGATCACAAGAAATAGATTAAAATATTCCACTGTTTTAAACAAAGGCCCCCAACCTCCTGCCATGGTAGACTTTGTTGTGGATTTCAAATTACAACATGAAGCATTTTCCCCAGTTGTTTCAGTAACATAAAACAAGGATTTTAACTTGCCACACTTGCTTCGAGAATAAATCACCACTGAGAAAATGTTCTGCTTTATTTTTTCTCACAAGAGAAATCAGACTATTTTAAATTGATTTCTAAAACTTAGGAACATTCATTTAGTCAACTAAAAATCAACATGGAGATTTACTCACAGGAGGTTCCATTTTCGGTGAACTCGGAGTGAGAGTTGGTAGAAGCCGAGAGATGAGTTTAGGATTCGGGTGGTCGGGGACTGAAATTTTAGTTGAATCTTTGTCCTCAAATCTTCTTTTGAAAATTTTACTTAGAACCACTATGTTCCTAAAAAATACCTTCCTAAAATCTTTTGGGAGGGCTAACAATTATAAGCTAACTATTTCTGTGTCTTCATAATTATCCTGTGGTTGGAGAAGGTTAAACAGCAGGAGAATCTCACTAAAGCTGGTCAGGGAGATGGCTCAAGTTGTTCAGGCTGACTGGAGACGAATCAGAGTCGAGATTTTATTTTTATCTCATCCAAATTGTCCTATAAAATGTGTTGTCTTCCTCGCTCTTTCTCACTTTTCCCCCTTCTTTTCCTCAAATTAAGATTTTTATGTGTAAATGGTGTCAAAAGAAAATTCAGGGTTTTACTTGATATGGACATTTTACTGGGTGAGAAACAAATTGTTCTTGAAAAAGGAGGCTTCAGCACCAAAAGTGGTAAGAAGTTTGTTTCAGGGTTACAGTAAGGCTTATGGAGCATAAAAGAGGAAGTTCATAGAGCTTAATTCTCATTGGTTTGGACAAGCAGTTTACTTAGGTCATTGCTGATTGGTTACAATGTGCTGTGTCATCCTGACAAGGAAACTTCACTTACAGCTTAAGTATTTCAGTAAATGGACTTTTATGAGTTTTGCTAAGATCTGTGTGGGTCATTGGCTTGGAAGAAAAGGTAGGTCCTTGGCCTCCATTTTGGTTTTTATATAATAAGGGATTATATTATTGTCCTACAGCTCCCCTTTTTATTTCTAGATTGGAATAATGAAGCATGGTGTAGTTTAAAATTTGTTTCAATCTTCAGATATTTCCATGTAGGAACTGGTAAATACTTGACATAAGGAAAAAGCCTTGCTCTTGTTCTCCTGAGCTATCTTTGGTCTGAATTACAGTTCCCGTGGTAATGATATGACTCCCAAAGTGTAATATATTTCCTAAAACTATGCAATAAATTTAGAGCTGGCAGAGAATTCCCTGGGTCTGGAGAGACATCTCCATTGAGAGAGACAGATTCCTGAAAAACTGTTGACGTATGGCTGCCTATTTCTACATGTATAGGCATGACTTTTGCCCAGAGAACTCATGACTGCCAACTGTTTTTGACACATCGTGGCTGGTACCCTCCAACTCCCCTTTTTCCATGGACTAACCTCGTTATTGGAACAGTTGACTGCTCAAAAAATTATTTAGGTTCTGGGGGGTGGGGATGGCATGGGGCTAGGTGGTTTTACAAAGTGGTGGCAATCTGCCACCTCTTCTAATTCTACCTACCTCATCAACCATTGGTCTTGGTTTTTGCCTTATTGCCTGACTACTTGATCCAGGTTTAATCAGTTAGTGCTTCACCTGTGTACAAAGGCAAGTTGATGGACCATAAACCATTCACAGGTAGGCTGCCAAATTTTAATCTATGTGTAAAATTTATTTTTGTTTTCACTGAAGACGCATGCTGTTATGTTGCTGTTTGTCATACTGACTTTGTAACCAAACAGGTTGTAAAACATGATATAGGGCAGTTTATAATTTAAGGGGTAAGGAACATAGTGTCATAATAACTCGGAGCCAGACCTACATAGTATTTACTTGGGTTATCAGATAGTTTTGTCGGGTGCACAGGAGAAGAGAATAGTTACATCAGGGAAAACAGCTCTGCTAAGCAACCACATAGTTCTACAGGATGACTGACTAAATAGCACAATAATTGTGGATCGTTTTTTATAACATATATTCTGCAATTTGCTCTCTGTCAGTCAGTATTTGCCTCTTAACCCTTCCAAGTTGGAGAAAAAACAAGTCTAGTCTATTTATTCTAATACCCTTCTTTTGGAAATGAGTATACTCACAGCCAGAGGAAACGGTAAAGCAATTGCCCAAACTCATTGTTTTCTTGGTCAGCCTAGGCAGACTGCCAATTGTGAAACCATGGAAATGTTAAAAAAAAAAAAAAAAGTCTAGATATTCATTCCCAGAGCTGAAATTGTTAGCATATCTGAAGCATCTGTATTGGTGGTAACTGTCAAACTTTGCATTGCAAAATTCAAAGCCAGAACTTGAGTGGGATATTAAATATGAGGATTCTGTTCTCAAGCACTGTAAAAAGTAAAAAAGAAACTAAATGCCAGAAGGCAAATATATTGCACTGACATTTGAAACTCTTCCAATAGATTTTATTTATTATGCTTTTTAAAAACAGAGAACTAGAAGTACACATTTCATTTTGCAAGGTGAGATATAGTCTCTCTCTGACAATAAGAATGTAAAAATAAGGTATTTTATGTATTGAAATCCCAATGAATTTGAAATTTGCAAATGATCTCTTTCAGAGGACCTCAGGACAATAGTTTAAAGACCTCTGGTGACTATATAATGATTCATATCCAGAAAGTGCTTGAAAATTGTTAAACACCGATGGTTTGTAATACAAGTTGAAATAGTCCAAATTGAAATGACCTCTGGTGAATTGGACTGGGGCTGAAAAAACTGTTTTGCCAGGGATCACGTTAAGTGAGTGCTAGCAAGCAGAGAGACAGGTGTTTCCTGTTCCCAACCACATGGCATAACCATATAGATTAGCTGCAGGGAATCTAGCCAGAATATTTTTTTTAAACCTAATTCAATTTACCACCCCTCATATGGAAATTGGTTTAGGTTTAAATGATATTCTAAATAATTTGGAACTCATAATTAAGATTTATATGCTTTTCTTTATTCCTAATATAGCAATACAGTACAATATCCCAGAATCATAAATGATAATAACAGGATGGGCTCTTGAACTATCTCATTCAAACTCTGTTAATATAGGCATTCTCTCTACTCTTGCCCTGGAAGATAGGCCACCATCCTCTGCGTGATCACTTCCAGTGCAGGGAAGGGAGGAAGAGAAACTCAAAGATGATTGAGATAGACAAATTCAGTCTTATAGACACCTCTGAGGCTACTGTTTCTTGCTGACTGTTCAGATATTTAAACTAGAGTTAAAACATTAAGTGCTGCATATGCAAAATGAGAAAACCTCTTATTTATATATCCTGCCTCTTTAAGTTGAGCATATATTAAATATATTAATGCCAACTTGGATTACCACACAATATTGCCTTTACATTCCTCAAAGAATTTTGTTATGTCTAACGGAACACTAAATTGGAAGGGATGTTTTCTAGGGATAGCACTAACAATGACATGCAGTGACTAAGTGTTATCTGTATATGTGTAGCTCTCATCTCTCATTCCCATGGAACACAGCCATCAATACACTCTGGGATGTTGAGCATTGCAGGGCCCTTAAGGAAGAGAATTTCCAGATTCTGTATCACTGCCCTGCCACATACTATAGTAAATCATCTGATTAGGTGTGTAAAAGAGTGACAGAATGAAAGAGGCTGACTGAGTTTTGTGGCATCCCATTGGGTTATAGAGGGGGTATTCTTGGGGTGTCACAGAGGAGAGAATGACATAGGGAATTTCTAAAATAGCATTTGCTACGGGTTGAAGACTGTGTGGAAATGATGGTCCCCCAAAGGAACAGATTCCCCCCCCACATATTCTCTTCCTCTTAAGAACTAAAAAAGTAATTACAACACTATATTATCTGGGGTGCTATGAAGGTTCTAAGAAAGACGCATAGGTCTTATGCATAAATCTAGTGATGGGACAGCACAGGTCAGTGTTCCAGTTTGTGGGAGTCGGAGACTCATGGGTCAAATCCCAGCACCACTACTTAAGTCCCAGACCTTTGGACAATTTATTCAGCTTCTCTGTGCCTCAATTTCTTCATCTATAAAACAGAGATAATAATCTGTAGTAAATAGAGTTGAGGCGATGAGTAAATGAGTATACTCTGGAACAGAGTTTTCACTTGGTGAATGTATTATTTTTATTATTATAAAAATATTCTTAAACGTCATTAAGGGTGTTCTATATGTTTTGTTTAGTTTCCACTTATAAGGGAACACACATTTCTGGCTCTCTACTCTGCTTTGTGTGTAACTCTGGCTATGAAACCCTAAAAGATGTTGAGTATTTTGGTGGAAGAGGCAGAGATTTCCTTCTTTCCTCTTCTCTCTCTCTCTCCCCCCTCTACCTTGCCCCCATCCTCTGCTCCCCCCTCTTTATTCTTGCTGAGTCCTCAGTTTAGTGGGACCTCACAGTTAAGCACTGAGGATCTTCCCACACAGGTAGTAATTTCCTGGGCTGCAGGCTGAAAGCACAAAGACTGGCACGTGGTGGCTGGGACTTCCTCCACTCTGGACAGATGTGAGTGTAATTTTGGCCATAAGGCAAGGGGGTGGGAAAGGGAGAGACTTCTCACGGCAGTGCTTTGCTGGTGTCTTTCAAGAGGGAAAAAAGAGTATACCTCTAGGTTAAAAAGCAAGACTAAACCACAGTTATGTAATTTTGAAAGATTCCTAAATCTGTATTGGCATTATTTTTAAAACATTAAACTTCAAAGAAATAACCAAAGAATTTCTCCTGACCTCATACTACATATAGTCCATTAAAAATTCAATTTGTAAAACATATTTCAAATGGTTATTCTCAGGAGAATATGCCTCAGTAAAGACCAGACACATGGAATATTTCAACTGTGTGGGGCTCCTCATTTTTTTTTTCTTTTTCTTCACATACAGGGTAGGACTTCTAGATGAATAAAGATATGGTGTATTTTCCAGGACTAAATTATCTTTGAGCTGTGATCAAGCATGAGAAATTTCCACCCTGAGGAAAAATATTTGAAGGTTGCAAAATGAATGTAAGTTCATGGGTAATACTACTTTTCTACTGTAAACATACTGAATTCCAAATATATTTTCAATGGAAAATACCCAGGAATTCCTAAGTTATGTATTTCCTGGGAATATATAGATTGGTGATCTTCATATAAATGTCAGTGTGGCAAAACCTTCAGAGATTTTCTAGTCCAAAGTTCCCATTCTGCAGATAAGTAAACAAAGACCTAAATGTATTCTAACTTTGCGACAGAAAATAGCTTTGTGTTTGAGTGCTAACTAAAGCCAACTGCTAGTGCCTGTGTGCAAATTTCTTTTGGGAAAGATTAAGAGGTTAAGTTCAGATTCAGCTGGAAAAGGTGCTGTGATCCAGTAGCAACTGCCCCAGACTTAGGATCAGGTGTAAGAAAGCAAGAATGTCATGTGGTAGTTGCTGATTACCAACAGCAGAGCCTTTAAAATCAGTTAAGTTCTGGCAATGGCTCATGGTGCTGCTTCTGCTTTTCGAGTAAGTGTAGACTCATTTCTTAACATTTCTGCATGTCAATTTCCTCATCAATCAAGTAGGAATAAATTATTTATTGGGAAGAGATTTATTGATATAACCAGAGCTTTCTCTACAGTCCTAGATTTACGTTTCAGAATCAATGATCCTTTGTTTCATATTGGCTGACCTATTCTCCAGGCTGGATTTGGTAGCCCATGACTATAATGGTAAAAAAGACACTTGAGGGAAGCTGTGAAAAATTTGGTATGATCAAATATACCAAGAAAATGAAGAGCATTGAGCAAAAGTCACATGGAAGGAAAACATGAGGAATATCACTGTATATGAATGTAAATACTGCTTATAAGAAATCTGAAGAGCCATATAAAAGCTGCCTCTGTGGAGCTTCCCGCAAGAGCAGGTTGCAGAAATAATGGTCACATCAAGCCTATCAGAGGGTGGCTGTATTTTGCGCTGGAAAAACAACACTTCCGTAAGAACAGCACATTGGTATCACTGAGTGAGAAAAGTTGGAAGACTGCAGGTAAGCCAGGACCAGAATAACAAGCATGACAGTGGAAGCTGTCCTGTCAACAGTTTTGATAATAAACAAAATAGAGGCATCAAAATAGAGGCATCAAAATAGAAACTTCTCTCCCTTTAAAGCTATAGATAAAATTTGAAAATACATCTTACCTATAGGTTTAAAGATAAAATATGGACTTTTCTGCTTCTGTGGACCATACATATGAGAAAATGTGCAACACCAAAGAAAGGCCTTTCAACCTGCTGTGGCTAGTATGAGTATCATCTTTGTGGCTATCTTTGGTAACACAGATAATTTCCAATAAATGTTGGGTTTTTAATAATGAAAATTGTTTCAGTGGTCAGTTTATACTTGATCCTGTTTTCCTGTTTCTAAGCTGTGGTATAAGAACTATATTGTAAAAAGTAGTTGTGAGAGTTGTGAAGATGGAGAATTTATAAAATGACCAAGTGCAAAGGAAATCTATGGTTGAGAGAGAGGTGTAATAACATCCTCTCAACCTGGGGAGAAAGTGAAATGTGGACAGGCCATAATAATGTTACTAGAACTGCTCAAGCCCAGAAAATTCCACAAGAAAGACAATTTTTAGAGCTGAAGAGAACATTAAAATGTTACTGACTATTTTAAACACATTTGTGTAAAACACGTTCGTCATGTTTGACTTGGCAGGTGAAATTGATATTTTTGCGTCACATGAGACTTTCTATTCTAACCTACCTAAGTATTTATTATTATTAGTTTTAAATATTTATTAAGTACCTACTCTATGCCAGGCACTGATAATTTCTTTCAACTATTTTTGATGATTAGGAAAAATAAATTTATGGCACCTGAGAGGGTAACTCCTCACTGAAGGGTAGCTATTATTTTTCCCACATCCAAACTGTTAGGAAGGGATAGAGTATGAACTGGAATCAAGCTTGCTCTCTTTTTTCTACTATGCTATGTTTGAATTTCTGGAAGCTAGTCATATTATCTTAATAGTCTCCTGATGGATGACTCATTTTTACCTTTCATTTTTTTTCCCATCCCCGATTCTTATTTTCCCACTTTTCTATATTATTGCAGTCCCCCCCAAATAACCCATTACTTATTTTCATAATAAAAGCTACATTTATAGGTGTTATTGTCTTTATTACCTCATAGCAGGTTAAAGGAAATTAGATACTAATGGCAGAAATTCATGTTTATTATGAGAGTAGGAAACACACACACACACACACACACACACCTGGTAATACCCTATTGTCTTATTTTTTAATGTAGACCATTAACTGGTAAAATTCTATAATATCTATCACTTATGTTGTATCATATATTAAACTATCAAAAGATGGCATTGGTCTTGAAGTTCCCTTTAAAAATGAGTTAGGGGACTCGAGTGTATGGTGATGTATGGTAAGTAGACTTTTGGTGATGATCACTTTGTAATAAACACAGATGTCGAATCATAACGTCAGCACCGGAAACTTACATAATGTCATATACCAAGTTTACCTCAATTAAAAAAATAAATAAGGTTTAAATATGCCATCAGTACAATGTGTTTATAAATGAATAAATATAAATCGGTCATTATATGGTGAATGAAGATCTGGTTAGTGTGTAAACAACTGGACAGAATAGACTCTCAGAGTAAGGGAAGATATTTTAAACAGAAAAGACTTAAATTTTACTGTGCAAAAGCTTTTGACTTTAATTAGGTCTCATTTGTTTGTTTTTACTTCCATTACTCTAGGAGACTGATCAAAAAAGATACTGCTTCAATTTATGTCAAAGAGTGTTCTTCCTATGTTTTTCTCTAAGAGTTTTATAGAATCAGGTCTTATATTTAGTTCTTTAATCCATTTTGAGTTTATTTTTGTGTATGGTGTTAAAGAATGTTCTAATTTCATTCTTATACATGTAGCTGTCCAGTTTTCCTAGCACCACTTATTGAAGAGACAGCTTTTCTTCATTGTAGAGTCTTGCCTCCTTTGTCATAGATTAATTGACCATAGGTGCATGGGTTTACAAAATGAAAAGACAGCCCAAAAAATGGGAGAAAATATTTTCAAACGATGCCAATGATAAGGGATTAATGTCCAAAACATATCAATATCAAAAAACCCGCAACCCAATCAAAATATAGGCAGAAGACCTAAATACACATTTCTCCAAAGAAGACTTACAGATGTTCCAAAATCATATGAAAAGAAGCTCAACATTGCTAATTACTAGAGAAATGCAAGTCAAACTAACAATGAGATGTCACCTCACACTGGTCAGAATGGCCATCATCAAAATGTCTACAAACAATAAATGCTGGAGAGGATGTGGTTAAAACGGAACCCTCCTACACTGTCGGTGGAAATGTAAATTGGTACAGCCATTATGGAGAGCAGGATGAAGTTTCCTTAAAAAACTAGAAATTAGAGCTACCATATGATCCAGCAATCCCACTCCTGGGCCAATATCTGGAGAAAACCATACTTCGAAATTATACATGCACCACAATGTTCATTGCAGCGCTGTTTACAACAGCCAAAACACGGAAGCAACCTAAATGTCCATGGACAGAGGAATGGATAAAGAAGATGTGGTACATATACACAAGGGAATATTACTCAACCATTAAAAAGAATGAAATTATGCCATTTGCAGCAGCATGGATGGACCTATCTTATCTTACCTTGCTTATCATACAAAGTCAGTCAGACAGAGAAAGACTATGATATTGCTTATATGCAGAATCTTAAAAAAAATGATACAAATGAACTTATCTAAAAAACAGATACAGACTCACAGACTTAGAAAACAAACTTACGGTTACCAAAGGGGAAAGGTTTGGGGGAGGGATCAATTGGGAGTTTGGGATTGACATATATACACTACTATATTTAAAATAGATAACCAACAAGGACCTACTGTATAGCATAAGGAACTCTGCTAAATATTCTGTAATAACCTAAGTGGGAAAAGAATTTTTAAAAGAATAGATTACATGTATAACTGAAATCACTTTGCTGTACACCTGAAACTAACACATTGTAAATCAACTATATTCCAATATAAAATAAAAATTTAGAAAAGATTTAGATTTTATACTATATTCCCATAGTTTTGTATTGTCAACAAGATAGCTTGCTTCAAACTGGAGGACCAAACATTATTTTACCCAGAAGGCAAGTGGATGTTTATGAGGAAGCCAGCATGCAAAATCTTGTGTTATTTCCATTAAAGGGAATATTGTCCTGCCTAAGGTTCTTTTTTATTTTAATATTCAAAAACTATCCCTTAAACACTATCATTGTCAATCTCTTTATTTTCAGAAAATAATCATATGTGAGAATCGAAAGAAAAATATGTGCTGTATATTAGAGTTTCCTCAGTGAAACCTGTCATGTGCAAACCTTATTAATCTCATTCATTTAATGGTCACTTATAGGAAGTTACCTTAGTTGTTTTTGTTTGGATTTGTTTTACTATGAATAAACTCTTTTTGGATGGATTAGATTAAGAACGCTAATATGAACTGGACAGAAAAGAAATGTAGAGCATCTTCCTCCCATACATGGAAGGAAGCTAGACATACAGTCATATTCCTATATTATATATGGCATATATTTATATTATTCAGTTTTATGATGGTTATTTTAATTTAAATATGAAATTACTATATAACTTTAAAAAATTAAAAATATAAAAAGGGAAGAGAATAATCATCCTAAGTCCACCACTCCAAAGTAATTATTAATATTTTATTTTCTTTTGTTTTTCATCAATGGACTGCACAGTGTATCAAATTTTCACTTAACATTATACCATTATTAGCATTATCTCATCTCCTAAAAGTTCTTTGAAAATGTATTACCCACTTTTTGTCTATAACAAATGAAATTTAGTCATTCTATTATTAGACCTAGAGTTCTAGGTTTTGTTTATTGCAAATAGATTTACATTAGCTAAAAATAAAAAAAACTCTGCATATAAAATTTTATATACACTTATCATTGATAACTCACTTAGAATAAATTCCTTGAAACAGAATTGCAGGGAACTAAATGATGATCATTTCTAAGGCTTTTGATACATTCAGTTTTTGTGTGGGCAACTGCTAGAATGCAGATTTGCTTTAATTCTATTTCCTTTTAGCTTGTTTTCATAATTTACACCTAAATCCTGAACAAGCCTAGATTTTGCTGCTGTTATTATTTTTATAGAAGATGAGACTATTACTCTTGTATTTTCCTAAGTTATCACATGGTACGATTCATTTTTAAAATATGCTTTTTAGGTAAGATACTAATGTATCATCGCCATAAAATATTGGGATTCTGAATACTCTATGCATATTTTTGCTGATATCCATTATCCAGAAAACTCTTGTGGAAATAGTTCTCTCAGTTTATTAGAGGAAGCAAAAGGGCAAGTTCATTCCTGGAAGAGCTGTTCAGGGATGCAGAGGCCTAGTGCAGAATGAACAAATATTTGTTGAAGTGTGTAAATAAATAGTTGTTGAACTGAATACTATGTAAAACTTATGAATCAAAAGCTCTCCCAGGATGGTTTATGGATCACCATTAATTTTCTCATCATGAGATAAAAAATAGAGGACACTTACTGAAATATTTGAATTTAAAGGATCAGAAGTTGATCCTGATCCCATGGAGGCACAGAACCACTCTTTGCCACTTTTTATTTTCCCATTATTGGCCTGTTATCTGTTCTGTCATGTAGTATCAACTGTCACTCATAAAATTGACACTACACCCTTATCTGGACCTTTAAGGAAATCATACTTGGTGGCTTTGTTGTCTGTGCAAATGCAGCTGTTGAAAAATCATATAACCCATGTAATCAGGATGACATTGTAGCAAACACACAAGAGAGACCTGGGTTACAATTTTCTGGTTCTCCAAAAAACAATTTCTTTTGTTGTCTTGCTGTTTTCAAGTCACCTTATTCTTAAAAGCTATATTCTCAAAATACTTAAACCGTGTAAATTCTCAGTGGTTAACTATAGCTGTAGGGGAAATTATGCGTTGGAATAAAATTTCAAAAAAATCTCATAGGCAAAATTTGGGCAGTTCATTTTAGATCAATTCCAGAAAGGATGAATATTTTTGTGTGTGCAGTTCCAGATAATTTCACCATAGACATCATCTCTGAGAGCTTAGGATTTATGCTGATTTTTATTATAGTCATAATGAATCTGTCATATTGCTACTAGAACTGACACAGGGCACATTAATAGTCTGAGCAAACTGTATTCTTAAAATAACAACAATAATAATAGTAATTCTATTTGGTGAAGGTTAAATTAATTGCTCATAGAAAAATATTACAAGAGACTTTGCCTCAGTTCTGTCTCTACTCATTATGAGCCTTTTATTCAACAATGTTATTTTGGTGTGACTGAGCTGGATGTTGAATAGAGTAATGGTAACAATGCCTATAAGTTACTGAGGTACTACTATGTGTCAAACCCTTCACAATTAAAATTAACAAAAACTCTGTATGTTCGACATTAGCAACCTATTTCTCATATTAGGAAAACATGCTAAAACAATTAATCAATGTGCTTAAATCCCAAGGCTCATAAGTAATAGAATCAGGATTTCAAACCCAGATTTGAACGACTCAAAAGTCCTGCTCTTTTCCACTATGATACATTATTTTTACTTGATGAAAAGGATCCCAGCAATGTTGAATCAGAACTTAGTTTAAGTAACACACATGTGACATCAGTGCTTGATGTGAGGAGAAGTATCATGTATTTTCTATGTGAAGTTAATGCATTGCAACAGCTGGAAAGTCACATCATATTTCTGTGAGACTCTAGACCCAGAGTGCCGAGGAATTCTTGCGTCTGTGTCAGTTGTTATGAAACCACAGAGCACGTGAGCCACAGGGCTAACAGCCTCACTCTTTGCCTATAATAATGCAGTTAAAGAATATTGGTCCAAAATTTGTCTCCACACAAAATAATCTGTGTAAACCTAGTTCTGTGTTTCCTCTCTCAACTATTTATGGAAAGATTTTTTTCTTTTGGCTATATATCTTTTATTTGTTAAATGCTTACAGTATAGTAATACATAAAACAACTTGAATAAAGTTTGTGACATGATCTTAGAAACATGATTTATGTTTATGGAGTTGCCTTATCATGGCTGGTGGCTGCAGCAATCAAAAAATTGTCAAAATCATGTTGCCATTATACTCCCAGTTTAAAGACAAAAATTTAACCTAAAAAATATACATAACGTGGCTTAGTAGTATAGACACAGCCATAGTATTCTCAGTCTAGGCTGAATTGCCTTAAACTGGTAAACAGTTTCTTCATTACTTTTATTTTTTACTTTTTAAATAATTCTACATTTCTTATTGTATTAAAAAATATAAGCATAATGAATATTTATTGTAATGAACAAAAAATTCAATATGTAATTATAAAGTTCCCCTCCCCCCCAATACTCTTAACCCCCAGCCCAAATGGTATCTTGTGATCTATGCTATTTTTAATTTGTTCATATAATGCACTGAGGCAAATTCCAAGTACTAATTTATCTTCATTTTCTTTAACAGCATCATAAAATGTCAAAGGGTTCAAGCAAACGAATTTTCAAAAAATAAGTCTTCTGTTATGAATAATGTTGGTCAGAACTCTTAGTTACAAAGACAGAAATCAATTTGTAACAACTTAACCAATAATAAGTAATGGATTGGACATATATTGTGGTAGCACAGAGAACTGAAAGAAAAGCTAAACCACCGAACCTCAGACAAGACAGCTCCAGAGTCAGACCAGTTCAAACCAGGCAACAAATGCCTGTAAGATCCTGTCTATCACTGGTTTCTATTTCTTCCTGTAAGTCATCTTTATTATCTTAACCATAGATGGACTTCTTCACGAGATGGGGGTGGAAACAGCCATCTGCATCTCTGTCCTCAAACACTCTCACCTCTGAAGCTAGAGAAAGGGGACTACCTCTGCTGTTTAAAAAAATCCTTTCAAAAGATTCTGCCTTTCAAAAAAGGGCCAATTTGGGGTACTTGCCAACATGAACCACTATGGCTGGGGGAATAAAATATCATTTTTGACCCAGCTCGGGTCTCTGCTCTGTCTCCAATGCCTTGTAATGGACAATTCTCAACAAGTATTTATGGAATTAATATCCCAAAGACAACTTTATTAAAATAGGAACATTGAAAAAAAGCCCAAGTACTTAAAAAAATCCTGTGTCTGTTATCTGCAATTATGACTGTAATTTTACAACATGATGTATGTGTTCTCTGCAGTTACAATATTTTAAAATGTAATTCTGACAAGATTATTTCTACATAATCATCAAATCCACCATTTAATCAACCTGTTGTTTGTTATTTAAGATTAATTAAAAGGCAGATGACTGCATGCGCAGTTTATTGAGTGTGTGATAAAGTCAGCTCCTCAACTGGTTTAAAGCACTGAATAAACTTTTTTTTTTGAAAAGTAACAGTTTAAAATCTTTAATCTATCCTTCCTTCCTTCCAGAAACACTCACTGAACATATACTAAGTGTGAGGCCCTGGTCCAGGTGTTAGAAATAGAGCTGTTTATAAGACAAATCCTTGTTATCCTTGAGCTTATATTATAATTAGAGGAGTCAATAAATACAAAAATATGCAAATCAATATCAGATATTGAAAAGAGTTATTAAGAAAGTACAGATACTAGAATAAAGCAAGAGAGTAACGGCGTACAAGGAGCTGATATCTTAGGCGTGGTGCCCAGGTCAGCTAGTTCTCTTTGAGTGCTGTTTGAGCAAGACCTAAATGACGGAGAGAGACATGCAAGTAACTCAGGGCAGGGAGATTACGTGTATAAGGACCCTAAGGAAAGGATCCAGGGCTCGGAAAACTGCCAGATATCTACTGAGGATTGAGGAGGCCTGAGAGTGGTAGGAGATGGGGTTGGATCATGTAAGGCTTTATAGACTATGTAGGAAGTAAAACAATCTGATTTTTGTTTTAAATCTTCTCTACGACTGTTAGCTATCTATTGTTTTGAGACTATTTTGTTAGGAGAGCGGGTCTACAGAGGGAAGTGGAGGGACTTCAACAATTGTAATTATTAATATATTAATTTTTGCCTAGCCTCTATTTTGCTAGCAACTTTTATTCGGTGACTTCAAATAAATTCTCTGCAAGAAATTTAAACTTCATTGCATCAAGCTAATTCTATGATTTAGTTGGGGGAAACACTAAGCATTGGGAATAAAAGTACAGAACACACTTAAGCAACTTCCAGTTAGATAGGGAAGACTGACAAATAAACAAAATGATTAATAGATTGGGACGCTATGGTAAGACAGAAGGACCCCCTAAACCAGGCCTTAAAAAGGTGGGAGGGTCCAACAAGGCTTATTGAAAGATAACTTTTAAGTCAAAAATTGGTGGAGAGAAAAACATGTACAAAGACTGGAGGCAAAGTTGTAGGGGAAGTGTCTTAAATTCAGGAAAGGAAGTCAGCATGGCTGAGACAAAGGGCAGAGACGTTTTGGTTTGTGTGTTTGCTCATTGGGATTTGGAGTCGAGAGGTAGAGTTAGGGAGGTTGGGGAAGGTAAGGAGCAAAGATAAGCATAAGTCAGTGAGAGAGACATGAAGAAAGAATTACTGATACCTGTTCAACTTCAACATTTGGGCAATGCCATCAGGCAGGTTACTATGAAAAATGACTGAACAGAGTAAGACGAAAAAATACTGAGTCCTCAAAAACCCACCATCACTCTCTGTGCCTACAAGTGAAGTATGTTCAGTCCATCCTGAAGGAGGAGGGTGAACATAAAAGAGAAATCATGGGGGAAATCAATGACATCCAAAATCATATGAACTTTCCAAGAACAGATTCACAGCCGAAGTTAACACAAGTGAAGGCTTAAAGTTATACTGTATTCAATAAAACAAACAGGTAGCATTATTTAATTTATAAAGAAGCATTTTGAATGAACTTTAGTATGGTTCATCATTTTTTACATTTATTTTATAATGATTGAATAAATGCTTTTATTTTAAAGAAAAGTACCTTGTAGTCTTACTAATGACTCTGGATATCATCTTTGGAGCAATGGAAAGGCCTGAGGGGCTTTAAACAAATAAATGGATCATATTCGTATTTCAGAGACATTTCTTCTCTCTTTGTCACTGCGGTATTGAGAATCACTCAGAGCAATTCAAGATTGCGTGTAAAGACGAGATATAGGCTCAGTAGTAAAATATACACTGAAGAGATATTTAAAAAGCCATTATTGAATGGAACTGGATGGTTAGGGGTAGAGTCAAGAGGAACTGAGGACAACACTCAGTTTCTGGCATTAATTTAGGTTCTACCAATTTAGACTCTGAAAATTTCATTAGGAGCCAGACTTAAACTGACTTCTCATAGGCTTTTAAAAATATTTCTCAATGCAAATTAATCGTGCCAACAAAATGGGGCACAGAAATTTTAAAAAGAAGTGCTACTTACATGCAAAAAACTGTTACAGGTATATACTTTAATAATAAACCTAATGAAAGAACCCATTAATGTAGCTTTTAAATGCTTATTGAGATTAACACAATTACACTGAAATGGTAATTTAAATTGTTTATACATTTACATCTGCCTTCTATGTTTTTCTGGGTTAGTAAGGCCTCATTGTATGTTTCATTCTATTATCATTCATAAAAGTATATGTGCAGATACTATTCTAAGGGGTATTGATGACTGCAAATTGGGTAGATTTAGCATGTTATTCTTAAATAGGTATTGATTAATGAGCAACAAGAAATTACCACTAGATATTCAGTTCTTAGGTGAGTTAGCATTGTTTAGTGGACCCGTTCAAAACTGGCCTATTGACTTTATATCTAGAGAGATATGAACGTATAGTATTAAAGACTGATTTCTTTTAAATACATGAATTTTCATAATCTAAGTCATGGTGTACCATACGTACAAATTAGTTAGATTGGCCCCCATGGGGTCATGATAAGAATTACATGAATTAATATAATTTCAATTATTAAAGGATTGAAATCCTAAAGCCCTAATAAAATACTACACTGTTGTAAACATTGGAATGGTGATTTTCACTCTTATTATTACTTCAGACATTCAGATATGATTTGTTTTTTTCTATGTCCTTTGCCCTTGTCAGGCTTACATTTGAAATTTTAAAGAGTAAGAAAAGTTAATCTTTCCGTTGCCTATCATTAAATAGTTCTCTAAAGAAATAATATCCCGAGGAAAATACATGCATCAAATCTTGCACTGAAAGGAATCTAAGGCAACATTCCCTTACTTCGTGACTTTTCCTTGATGAACCCAGGTTTGGATAATGAGTGTTTAATGGTGTTTAACTTACTTAAATTATCTCCGCATAAAAATTTAATAAACTTCTCTAAGTTTCAATAAACCTTTTTAAAGAAAATATAGAGCCCAGAATATCTTAACAATTCATTGATATTGTTCATTTTTATCTTACGCAAACTGTAGGACCAGTTACAGCAATAATTCCAGATTCTTTTAGATAAACATCAGATTCTAATTACTGTAAACTGAAACACATCTAAGAAAACAATGTGTTTAATTTATGAAATTAAAAAAAAACCCTACATCTTGTTCTTGTGAGACACATCATCGCTTTGACGTCAGTGACCTAACCACATGCACGATTTTTTCTTGAATTAAAAAAAAATAAAGCACCCTGACGGTAGGTTTTAGGATCTTCAAAGTACTAGCCATTCCCAGGAAACAGTTCTATCATTTTTTAAGTACTACAAGTGTGTTATTCACAAGGAAAAAAGATGAATGATTATCAAGTGAGTAGCCATTATCAAACAGTTTTTTTTAGGTTTATACAGCCTCTTACACTGTGTTATAACAATAAAGCATGAAAACCCTGTGTGCTTTTAAAATGAATAAATTAAGTTGTGAAAATTTCAACTGGTTTGCTATTTAGAGAATCATCACACAACAATGTTACAATAAAACAATATGTAATATATCAAAAAAACCAAAACCCACTAATTTGGAAAGATACATGCACCCCAATGTTCACAGCAGCATTATTTACAATAGCCAAGACATGAAAGCAACCTAAGTGCCCATCAACAGATGAATAAAGAATATGTGATATACACACACACACACACACACACACACACACACACACACACACTGAAATGCTACACAGCCATTAAAAAAAATGAAATTTTGCTATTTGCAGCAATATGGATGGACCTGGAGGGCATTATGCTAAGTGAAATAAGTTAGACAGAGAAAGACAAATAGTATATGATATCAATTATATGTGAAAAATAAAAAATTCAACAAACTAGTGAATAAAACAAAAAAGAAATAGACACACAGATATAGAAAACAAACTAGTGGTTACCAGTGGAGAGGGAAGTGGGGGAGGGGCAATAGAGGGGTAAGGGAAGAAAAGGGTTATATGAAATCATTTGTGTGAAACTTCTGAAAATTGTTAAGCATTATAGAATTTAAAGAATCTGTCATTCAATAAGAAAAACAATATGTAACATATTTTTATATCTTGTAGGATAAAGCAGATAGACAAAATATTGAGTTTCTTCAGAAGGATTAATAGGTGAATTGATTATAAAAACGAGTATTCTGTTTTCCTTTGAAACAATTCAAAGATCATCTCAATTCATGGTGAGTCTGATCTTCCCATTGGTCAGACAAAGCAGCTACAGACACTCCTGACTCTCTTATTTATCTCACATTCTTTATCCAATCCATAAGTAGATACTGCTGGTTTTACTTTCAAAATATATTGAGACTATGACTACATCTCATTACCTCCACAGCTATCACTTTGATCCAAGCCACCATCATCTCTAGCCTAAATTACTTCATGATTATTGCAACTATCTCTACCACACTGGCCACTACAGTCTGTTCACAGCACAGCAGAGTGATTCTGTTAAATAATTTATCTTTTGCATTTGAACCTCCCAATAGCGTCCCGTTTTACAGAGTAAAACCCAAAGTCGCTACAACAAACTTTAAGTTCAACCAACCTGTTCTCTTTTCCACTTCATTTCCCACAGCTCTTCCCCTTGCATATTCCACTTTAACAAAATTTGCCTCTTTGCTATTTCTCAAGCAAGGATGATGGTCACACTCTTGCCTCAAGGCCTTGGTGTTTCTCTTACCTCAGTACAGAGCACTCTTTCCCAAAATATTCACATTGCTTGCTGCCTCTTAAGATATTTTTGCAAACCTTACCTTCTCACAGCTCTGTCAGACCTTCCATGTCGGCCGGCGTCCTGGCAGAAATGAGTTGGTACCTCAATTTCAAGAGATCATTAGGGATTATTTGTAAAGGCTGTGAAGTCTCATGGAAACTACGAAAGGATGGTGACGCTTCCAAAAATTAGCAACAGCTGGAAGCCATTACCATCCCTAGCGTGAAAGCACCAGGGAGAGAAACTCTTACGTGAAAGTAGAAAGAGCTGTAATATTGAGGAAAGTTACCTGACAGAAGCTTGTAGATGTAAATAGTGAAACAAGGGTGCTAACAAACTGCACTTCATCAAGGGAATAAATAGCCTGATCCTTCTCTCTCTTTTCATCCTATGATTAAATGGTGGGACCTTACATTTGCTGTGTTTGAATAAAGGCCAAAGAGTGAGGAATTCTGGGATATATACTCTGTGGAAGAAAGCCTCTGAGAGCACAGAGTGGGGGTAACGAAAGCAGAGAATAGATCTCGTGGGTAAAATGGCAAATAATCACAGGTGTGCATCCCTTCCCCACTCCCAGAATCCACTTTTTTAAAAAAATAATAGCTGTACAGACATAATGTTTTACGTGCCACAAAACTGACATTTTAAAGGTCAATTCCCATCAACAAAGATAAGTAGAAGTAATTGGCTTGCACCTGGAAAAATCAGCCATCTGTGCTCACTGCCATATCTCAGGTCTATGTCATCTCTTCTCTCTGTTGTATTATAGTCCAGAGGAACCACAATCATCTTGCTGATCCATTATAAGGACATCATACCAGACTATTACAGTGTATCTAATGTGCTTGCTCATTTCTGTACATCACATCCAGCAAACAAAACTCTTCCACCTTTCCAGGTGCAGGTTAACTGCTTCTACTTCTCTTTGTTGATGGGAATTGAAAAGAAAGTGATGTCTTATCAATGGCTGTATATCAGGTATCAAGAACTGATTTGCCACGATCATATCAAGAAGAGCAGCTGGGATTATCATCCTTAAGAAAATCAGCTGATCGTCCTTAAGAAAATCCAGTCATTATCCAAGACACATTTGGTTTCCCAATGGCTAAAGAGACAAGTTAAACAGGGTTGTGAGAGGAATTACAAACCCTGCATTTTTCAAGACCTTAATGATAGTGTTAATCTCTGTAATTCTCCTATAGATGCAATGTTGCCTTGAATGTACTATTTTGGGTGGAGAGTAACATTTATAGAGGCTTCCACTAGAATTTTTCTATCATAATAGCACTTACTCCATGGTCAGGTAATTAATGTGGGGAGTTTGGCCAGTTGCTAAGTAGTATATACATTCTTACTGAGTGTGCTTGGACTGGGTAAATAACCACAGGATGGCTCACTGGTCTCACTGTGAGACAGATTCAGACCAAGACTCCATCTATCATTGTACTTCGATTAACCTCTACTCTAAGCTGTGCATATCAGTGGTATTTTGGGTTCCTAGGGATTAGCCTCAGTGAAGAGCGTCTGGGTAGGTCTAATAACCTTCTGAATACTCTGTGTATTTTTATCTCTGGTATAGAGTTCTACCACCTTCTCCCTCCATTTGGAGAAGACTGAGAGAAAGATTCATGGTACAACTTGTGGCCACATTGCAGCGGCCTTTTTCGAATACTTACAGTGAGTTGTCTTTAATGGTTTCGGCCTGCTTCTGGCACGTTTGACCAGGAGTTTCTTATTGAAATTAAACTCAAAGATCTCAGCTCCAATCTATCGTCTCCCATCATTATCTACAGAAGATCGTCATCCCAGAGCTTTCACTAATGCTTTGGAAAAGAGCATATCTTCTGGCCTTTCTGGGAACATAGGATGTGGCTGAGCAATTTGCACAAGTGGATCCACTCTGACATTCGTCAGGCCTTCACACGCCTTCCTTTGGCATGCCAGAAAGTACTGGCATTTCAACTTCATTGATAGTATTTCACCACTGACTTCAGTTTTCACTTGGTTAATGAACCAAGCCACTGTGAACTCTGCTCCCAAGTGCTTGAGCTAACATGTTAAATTCATCCCAGCTTCCCTAAGTTCAGCTAAAATCAATCTTATATCTTATTCTCTTTTTTCTCCTACTCTTGTAAATAATTCCCACTTATGTTGCCTAAACTCTTGACTATGCAACTAAGTAACATCCTTTGTTTGAGCTGCCTTATCCTTGGAGAAGATTTTTCACTTTTATATCTTGCCTATGCTGAGATATAAATCTCCTTCCCATGGGCCTGGAAGTGAGGGGAACTGGTGTGAGTGACAACAAAGAGAATCTGTAACTGTTTGTAATTAGTAAAGTTATTGAAAGGTTTTTATAGAAGGGGAAGCTTGTTTCTCAGGGGATAGAGTGGAGGAAGAAGGAGTTTTCTCTTCCAGGGAAGGTTGAGAAAAATTGGAAAGTTCAAGGCTTTCTATCTTGTCTGCATCTGCCCAAATGTCTCTATACCACATCTCAGGGACTATTCCTACTAAGCCTATATCTTTCTCTCAGGAGAAGAGACTGAAAGTGTTGCATATTTAATTGGAATTGAAATTTTATAATGCTAGCAATCGGGCCTTGGGCTGAATCCTTAGCCATGTCTTTCCTGTGACTAAATAAGATAATTCTTTTATATTTCCTGAAAGCCAATTGATTTGCCACCCATGATTTGAGTTCTGAATTCAGGGCTTTCAGTGTATCTCTCTTTTTCACGCTTTTCAGTTATTGAGAAACGAGTAGCTCATCCCACAGTTTTTATAATCATCATCATCATCACCATAGTGACCAAAGGCTTCGCTACTGCAAGATTTGCAAATGCCTTATCCTCCACCAGCTTTCCATCCCATGCCACTACCAGTGATAATTTGAGTAATCCTAATACCAATGCAAGCCACAAATTGTGTCCCATTTTACTCCAACAAAGGGTTTCTTAGTTTGCGTTCTTTCAAATACATGAGCAACAGTTCTAAATCTAATGTAGAAGATCTATTTTGGGGTGCTGAAATTTGCTGAAAATTAAAGTATCAGAAATTGGCCAGGCAGGAAACAGTACACTCAAAATAGTATTTCAACAGTTCAGTGGAAGAACAATTTAAGTAGGTGTAAACAGAGTAAAGAGAAGCAATAGGGGATGGCATGGCACCCAGAAAGATTCATTGATGAGAAACCCTTAAAACACTTAGGATTGGACTTCCCTGGTGGCGCAGTGGTTGAGAGTTCGCCTGCCGATGCAGAGGACACCGGTTCGTGCCCCGGTCCGGGAAGATCCCACATGCTGCGGAGCGGCTGGGCCCGTGAGCCATGGCCGCTGAGCCTGTGTGTCCGGAGCCTGTGCTCTGCAACGGGAGAGGCCACAACAGTGAGAGGCCCGCGTACTGGAAAAAAAAAAAACAAAAAAAAAAAAAAAAAAAAACACTTAGGATTGACAGACAAAGGCAGGAAATTAAGAGAAACTTGAGAGCTGTTTCCATAGTATACAAGTTTCCCAACAGTATCCGTGGCTAGGCTAGTGCACCAAAGCCATGTCCCACAGCGGGTAGTTGGGAGAAATAAATAATCAGACTTCTCTCACTTCAAGTGAGAAGTTACTCTCTGATTGGTAACCTCCTTTGCCAAAATTCAACTAGAATCCAGAGGACAATAGAGCCCAGATGATGCAGTCATAGAGATAGTTTTCCTGGGGCACAGTACAGGAAAGTACTGTGAAGTGTGAAGAATAGATCTGAGTAAGAAAATGGGATATAACTAGCACCCTTCTCTGGCCTCTGACCTCCCTATTAAAATCTGCAACACTCCCTCCCCTGGCATTGCCTCTGTAGGCTTCCCTGCTTAATTTTTCTCCATAGCACATATCATCTTTAATAAAGTATATAGTTTGCTTACTTATTTTGCTTATTATCTGTCTCTTCTATTAGAATGAGAAGTTCATGAAGTAGGAATTTCCCTGTTTTGCTCTATTCCCAGTGCCTAGAGTAGTGCTTGGTCCGTAATAGGTATTCCATAAATATTTGTTGAATGAAACTCTATTTCAGGCACAACCTCAATTGTTCAAGTTTAAGTACTCAAAAATTGTCCAAAGGCCAAAGGAAGAACCTGCACATATACTCTGCTGTAAATACAATGACCACTTTACAACTTAATATTAGATGAAAAATGTTCTCACAATATATTAAAACAATTTACAACAATAATATGTCCATTTTTTTGACTCTGATGTTTTAAGACTTATTAAAAGGCTAGTGCTTTAAGATTTTTAAAACGCTGATGACCATACAGGACAACCCAAATTAGCAGGTCAGATGGTAAAGAATTGAACATCCTGCCTCCCCCTTTTATTTTGCTATTATCCATCATCACATGGCTATTGTGTAGTCTTAGACACAGTAAGGAAGCAAAAAGCAAAAAATACTCTTACATTTGATTGTTTACACAACTTGGTGTGTATTGTGTCACACACTCTACATAAAAAGACCATAGGAGGATGGCGGAGGAGTAAGACGTGGAGATCACCTTCCTCCCCACAGATACATCAGAAATACATCTACACGTGGAACAACTCCTACAGAACACCTACTGAATGCTGGCAGAAGACCTCAGACCTCCCAAAATGCAAGAAACTCCCCACGTACCTGGGTAGGGCAAAAGAAAAAAAAAAACAGAGACGAAAGAATAGGGATGGGACTTGCACCAGTGGGAGGGAGCCGTGAAGGAGGAAAGGTCTCCACACACTAGAAAGCCCCTTCGCGGGTGGAGACTGCGGGTGGCGGAGGGGGAAAGCTTCGGAGCCGCGGAGGAGAGCACAGCAACAGGGGTGCGGAGGGCAAAGTGGAGAGATTCCCACACAGAGGATCGGTGCCAACCAGCACTCACCAGCCCGAGAGGCTTGTCTGCTCACCCGCCGGGATGGGCGGGGGCTGGGAGCTGAGGCTGTGGCTTCGGTGGATCCCAAGGAGAGGACTGGGGTTGGCTGCGGGAACACAGCCTGAAGGGGGCTAGTGCGCCACGGCTAGCCGGGAGGGAGTCCAGGGAAAAGTCTGTACCTGCCTAAGAAGCAAGAGACCATTGTTTCAGGGTGCAGGAGGAGAGGGAATTCAGAGCACCGCCTAAATGAGCTCCAGAGATGGGTGCGAGCCGCAGCTATCAGCGCAGATACCAGAGACAGGCATGAAACGCTAAGGCTACTGCTGCAGCCACCAAGAAGCCTGTGTGCGAGCACAGGTCACCATCCACACCGCCCCTCCCGGGAGCCTGTGCAGCCCACCACTGCCAGTGTCCCGTGATCCAGGGACAGCTGCTCCGGGAGAACACACGGCGCGCCTCAGGCTGTGGCAACGTCATGCCGGCCTCTGCCGCTGCAGGCTCGCCCTGCTTTCCGTACCCCTCCTTCCCCCCGCCTGAGTGAGCCAGAGCCCCCTAATTAGCCGCTCCTTTAACCCCACCCTGTCTGGGTGAAGAACAGATGCCAGAGGGCAACCTACATGCAGAGGTGGGGCCAAACCCAAAGCTGAACCCCAGGAGCTATGCGAACAAAGAAGAGAAAGGGTAATTTCTCCCAGCAGCCTCAGGAGCAGAGGATTAAAGATCCACAATCAACCTGATGTGCTCTGCATTTGTGGAAAACCTGAACAGACAATGACTCATCCCAAAATTGAGGCAGTGGACTTTGGGAGCAACTATAGACTTGGGGTTTGCTGTATGCAACTGATAGTTTCTGATTTATATGTTTATCTTAACTTAGTTTTTAGCGTTTGTTATCATTGGTGGATTTGTTTCTTGGTTTGATTGCTCTCTTTTTTAAAAAATTACTTTAAAATTTTTTAAATTTTAATAATAATTTTAAAAATTTTCTATTTTAATAACTTTATTTTATTATTCTTTTCTTTCTTTTTTCCCTCCCTTTTCTTCTGAGCCGTGTGGCTGACAGAGTCTTGGTGCTCTGGCTGGGTCCCAGGCCTGAGCCTCTGAGGTGGGAGAGCCAAGTTCAGGACACTGGACCAGCAGAGACCTCCTGGCCCTACATAGTATCAACTGGGGAGAGCTCTCCCAGAGATCTCTGTCTCAACGCTAAGACCCAGTTCTACTCAATGACGAGCAAGCTCCAGTTCTGGACACCCCATGCCAAACAACTAGCAAGACAGGAACAAAACCCCACCCATTAGCAGAGAGGCTGCCTAAAATCATAAGAAGTTCACAGACACCCCAAAACACAATACCAGACATGATCCTGCCCACCAGAAAGACAAGATCCAGCCTCATCCACCAGAACACAGGCACCAGTCCCCTCCACCAGTAAGCTTACACAACTCAGTGACCCAACCGTACCAACTAGGGGCAGACACCAAAAGCAACAGGAACTATGAACCTGCAGCCTGCAAAAAGGACACCCCAAACACAGTAAGTTAAGCCAAATGAGAAGACAGAGAAATACACAGCAGATGAAGGAGCAAGGTAAAAACCCACCAGACCAAACAAATGAAGAGGAAATAGGCAGTCTACCTGAAAAACAATTCAGAGTAATGACAGTAAAGATGATCCAAAAGCTTGGAAAAAGAATGGAGAAAATACATGAAATGTTTAACAAGGCCAAGAAGAACTAAAGAGCAAACAAACAATGATGAACAACACAATAAATTTAATTAAAAATTCTCTAGAAGGAATCAATTGCAGAATAACTGAGGCAGAAGAACGGATAAGTGACCTGGAAAATAAAATAGTGGAAATAACTGCCGCAGAGCACAATAAAGAAAAAAGAATGAAAAGAATTGAGGACACAGAGAAATCTATGCAATATATAATATGTCCAGATTAGTTTTCATCTGGGGGAAGAAGTTCTGAAATAACCCCAAAGCAGTTTACTCATAAATTGAAAGTCCTCCAAAAATAGAACTATTGGGAAACCACGACAAATGGGGTGGAAAAGAAAAGCACCCTCAGTTTTTTGGAGGGAATAACTTTAAAAATACTTAAGTAGCTGAGTTTACGTGGTGCAGTTAAGATTTAAACTTGTTGATTTTAACAGTGCTATTACAACTGAGATAAACTTATGTAATGTTCTGGTAGGAAAAAAAAAAAAAAAGAATTGAGGACAGTCTCAGAGACCTCTGGGGCAACATTAAACACACCAACATTCGAATGATAGGAGTCCCAGAAAATGAAGAGGAAAAGAAAGGGTCTGAGAAAATATTTGAAGAGATTATAGTTGAAAACTTCCCTAATATGGGAAAGGAAATAGTTAATCAAGTCCAGGAAGGGCAGAGAGTCTTATACAGGACAAATCCAAGGAGCAAAACACCAAAATACGTATTAATCTGACTATAAACAGTTAAATACAAAGAAACAAATATTGAAAGCAGCAAGGGAAAAGCAACAAATAATATTTAAGGGAATCCCCATAAGGTTAACAGCTAATCTTTCAGCAGAAACTCTGCAAGCCAGAAGAGAGTGGCAGGACAAATTTAAAGTGATGAAAGGGAAAAACTTACAACCAAGATTACTCTGCCCAGCAAGGATCTCATTCAGAATTGAGAGAGAAATTAAAATCCTTACAGACAAGCAAAAGCTAAGAGAATTCAGCACCACCAAACCAGCTTTACAACAAATGCTAAAGGAACATCTCTAGGCAGGAAACACAAGAGAAGGAAAAGATCTACAATAACAAATCCAAAACAATGAAGAAAATGGTAATAGGAACATACATATTGATAATTACCTTAAATGTAAGTGGATTAAATGCTCCAACCAAAAGACATAGACTGGCTGAATGGATACAAAAACAAGACCCATATATATGCTGTCTACACAAGACCCAATTCAGATCTAGGGACATATACAGACTGAAAGTGAGGGAATGGAAAAAGATATTCCATGCAAATGGAAATCAAAAGAAATCTGGAGTAGCAATTCTCATATCAGACAAAACAGACTTTAAAATAAAGACTACTATAAGAGACAAAGAAGGACACTACATAATGATCAAGGGATCAATCCAAGAAGATATGACACTTGTTAATATTTATGCACCCAACATAGGAGCACCTCAATACATAAGGCAAATGCTGACAGCCATAAAAGGGGAAATCGACGGTAACACAATCATAGTAGGGGACTTTAACACCCCTCTTTCACCAATGGACAGATCATCCAAATTGAAAATAAATAAGGGAACACAAGCTTTAAATGACACATTAAACAAGATGTACTTAATTGATAATTATAGGACATTACATCCAAAAACAGCAGAATACACTTTCTTCTCAAGTGCTCATGGAACATTCTCCAAGATAGCTCATATCTTCGGTCACAAATCAAGCCTTGGTAAATTTAAGAAAATTGAAATCATATCAAGAATCTTTTCCATCCACAACGATATGAGACTAGATATCAATTACAGGAAAAAACCTGTAAAATATACAAACACATGGAGGCTAAACAATACACTATGAAATAACCAAGAGATCACTGAGGAAATCAAAATATACCTAGAAACAAATGACAATGAAAACTCGATGGCCCAAAACCTATGGGATGTAGCCAAAGCAGTTCTAAGAGGGAAGTTTATAGCAATACAATCTTACCTCAAGAAACAAGAAAAATCTCAAATAAACAACCTAACCTTACACCTGAAGCAATTAGAGAAAGAAGAACAAAAAACTCTAAAGTTTGCAGAAGGAAAGAAATCATAAAGATCAAATCAGAAATAAATGAATAAGAAATGAAGGAAATGAGAGCAAAGATCGATAAAACTGAGAGCTGGTTCTTTGAGAAGATAAACAAAATTGATAAACCATTAGCCAGACTCACGAAGAAAAAAAGGGAGAAGACTCAAATAAACAGAATTAGAAATGAAAAAGGAGAAGGATCAACTGACACTGCAGAAATACAAAGGATTGTGAGGGATTACTACAAGCAACTATATGACAATACAATGGACAACCTGGAAGAAATGGACAAATCCTTAGAAAAGCACAACCTTCAAAGACTGAACCAAGAAGAAACAGAAAATATAAACAGACCAATCACAAGCACTGAAATTGAGACTGTGATTACAAATCTTCCAACAAACAATAGCCCAGGACCAGATGGCTTCACAGGCAAATTCAATCAAACATTTAGAGAAGAGCTAACACCTATCCTTCTCAAACGCTTCCAAAATATAGCAGAGGGAGGAACCCTCCCAAACTCATTCTATGAGGCCACCATCACGCTGATACCAAAACCAGACTAAGATGTCACAAAAAAAGAAAACTACAGGCCAATATCACTGATGAACATAGATGCAAAAATCCTCAACAGAATGCTAGCAAACAGAATCCAGCAGCACATTAGAAGGATCATATCCCATGATCAAGTGAGGTTTATCCTGGGAATGCAAGGATTCTTCAATATATGCATATTAATCAGTGTGATACACCATATTAAAAAACTGAAGGATAAAGATAAATATCATGTGATAATCTCAATAGATGCAGAAAAAAGTTTTGACAAAATTCAACTCCGATTTATGATATAAACTCTCCAGAAAGTAGGCATAGACAGAACTTACCTCAACATAATAAAGGCCATATATGACAAACCCACAGCCAACATCATCCTCAGTTGTGAAAAACTGAAACCATTTCCACTAAGATCAGGACAAGACCAGGTTGCCCACTCACACCATTATTAATCAACATAGTTTTGGAAGTTTTAGCCACAGCAATCAGAGAAGAAAAAGAAATAAAAGGAATCCAAATCAGGAAAGAAGAAGTAAACCTGTCACTGTTTGCAGATGACATGACACTATACCTAGAGAATCCTAAAGATGCTACCAGAAAACTACTAGAGCTAATCAATGAATTTGGTAAAGTAGCAGGATACAAAATTAATGCACAGAAATCTCTTGCATTCCTATACACTAATGACGAAAAATCTAAAAGAGAAATTAAGGAAACACTTGTATCTACTATTGCAGCAAAAAATGAATAAAATATGTGGGAATAAAAGACAAAAGACCTGTATGCAGAATACTATAAGACACTGATGAAATAAATTAAAGATGATACAAACAGATGGAGAGATATACCATGTTCTTGGATTGGAAGAATCAACATTGTGAAAATGACTCTACTACCCAAAGCAATCTACAGATTCAATGCAATCCCTATCAAACTACCAATGGCATTTTTCACAGAACTAGAACAACAAATTTCACAATTTGTATGGAAACACAAAAGACCCCAAATAGCCAAAGCAATCTTGAGAAAGAATAATGGAGCTGGAGGAATCAGGCTTCCTGGCTTCAGACTATACTACAAAGCTACAGTAATCAAGACAACATGTTACTGGCAGAAAAACAGAAATACAGATCAATGGAACAGCATGGAGAGCCCAGAGATAAACCGATGCACATATGGCCACCTTATCTTTGATAAAGGAGGCAAGAATATACAATGGAGAAAAAGCAGTCTCTTCAATAAGTGGTGCTGGGAAAACTGGACAGCTACATGTAAAAGAATGAAATTAGAACACTCCCTAGTACCATACACAAAAATGAATTCAAAATGGATTAAAGACCTAAATGTAAGGCCAGATACTATAAAACTCTTAGAGGAAAACATAGGCAGAACACTCTATGACATAAATCACAGCAAGATCCTTTTTGACCCACCTCCTAGAAAAAGGGAAATAAAAACAAAAATAAACAAATCGGACCTAGTGAAACCTAAAAGCTTTTGCACACCAAAGGAAACCATAAACAAGATGAAAAGACAACCCTCAGAATGGGAGAATATATTTTCAAATGAAGCAACTGACAAAGGATTAATCTCCAAAATATACAAGGAGCTCATGCAGCTCAATATCAAAAAAAACAAACAACCCAATCCACAAATGGGCAGAAGAGCTAAACAGACATTTCTCCAAAGAAGGTATACAGATTGCCAAGAAACACATGAAAGGATGCTCAACATCACTAATCATTAGAGAAATGCAAATCAAAACCACAATGAGGTATCACCTCACACTGGTCACAATGGCCAGCATCAAAAAAATCTGCAAACAATAAATGCTGGAGAGGGTGTGGAGAAAAGGGAACCCTCTTGCACTGTTGGTGGGAATATAAATTGATACAGCCATTATGGAGAATAGTATGGAGCTTCCTAAAAAAACTAAAAATAGAACTATTGTATGACCTAGCACTCCCACTACTGGGCATATACCGTAATGCAGACCATAATTCAAAAAGAGTCATGTACCACAATGTTCATTGCAGCACTATTTACAATAGCCAGAACATAGAAGCAACCTAAGTGTCCATCGACAGATGAATAGATAAAGAAGATGTGGCACATATATACAATGGAATATTACTCAGCCATAAAAAGAAACTAAATTATTTGTAGTGAGGTGGATGGACTTAGAGTCTGTCATACAGTGTGAAGTAAGTCAGAAAGAGAAAAACAAATACCATATGCTAACACACATATATATATGGAATCTAAGGAAATAAAAAATTGGTTCTCAAGAACCTATGGGTAGGACAGGAATAAAGATGCAGATGTAGAGAATGGACTTGAGGATACCGGGAGGGGGAAGGGTAAGCTGGGACAAAGTGAGAGAGTGTCATTGACATATATATACACTACCAAATGTAAAATAGATAGCTAGTGGGAAGCAGCCGCATAGCACAGGGAGATTAGCTTGGTGCTTTGTGAACCCCTAGAGGGGTGGGTTAGGGAGGGTGGGAGGGAGATGCAAGAGGGGGGATATATGTATATGTATAGCTGATTCACTTTGTTATACAGCAGAAACTAACACAACAGTGTAAAGCAATTATACTCCCATAAAGATGTTAAAGGAAAAAAAGGCCATACCATGCAAATTCTTGATAATCTTTACCAATTAAAATCTAGTTTTTAATTTCACTTTGGTAAATAATGTAGCAGAGATACTCTCCCATATCAATAAATCGGTATCTACATAATTTTTCTATTAATTCCTATAAAAAGTTCTACTTGTAGATATTTAGTTTTAAATTATTATTATTATATATAATGTTTTACATTTAATAAGCACTTATTTTTGACACTGGGCTTTTCTCCTTATTTAGAAATTTTAAAAATATGAATGAACATATTTATTCATATATTCCTATATGATATCCTTATATTACCTTGGGGTGAATTCCCCGAAGCAAAATTCCTTAATCAAGGTTGGCCTGGTCAACAGAGATAGCAGTTTCCCTCCAGAAATTGGATACCAACTTACATACTTTACAACAGCACATGAGAATGCATATTTCTCCCTATACTGGCCAACATTCAGCACAGTCATTTTTGTTAAAGTTCTACAATGTGATAGAATGAAAATAGCATGACGTTGTTTTAAATAATTTTCTTATTAATAATTGCTTGTGTTTAAAAAAATGTAATGTTAGAATAAGTGCATAACAGATTAAGAAGCAGTGGCACCTCAGTGCAATCACCTGTCTCTGCAACATCCACGTACAACTTCAGTTCACTAAAATATTACATATACACATCTGAGAACTTTTGTCATCCATGAGGATTTTAGAGGAAGACTGAAAGTCAAATGGAATCCAAGACGTTTCAGTAATTGACTATTGCTAATATGTCAAGTTCATCCACAACCAAGTCTCATCTCCTCGGAGGCCATCAAGCCACATATTTACAACAGAGATATTGTTGGGCCACAGCTTATTCTTCCCTTCAAGCTTTCCCCACCTCCTGAGTTTTTCTTGGGCCCTTCTTGACCTCAATTTTCAGTTTAAAATTTATGCTCTCAGGTCTAACTTCTCTTTTTCAATTCATCACTTTGTGTTATTTTAATATTCTGATAACTTATTTTCAAAGTTCACCTAACATTTTTCCCACAGTGTTCTAAATGTCAGGCTGTTGTTCCTGATGAGATTTCAATTCCTACATTGCAGACCAATATAGTGGACGGACTGATTAGGCCTCCGTAGAGCTCCACACACGTTGCGCAGTAAAGTATTAATTAATTAATTAATTCTAGAGTCTGCTTGGTAGGATATACCTTTTATTGAAGCAAGGATAACACAACAAGCTTGGAAATCCTCTGTTATATTGAAATAATCGGAACATTCCAGGTGTATCCTAGCCACTCAATTCTTCAGTTTCTAATTTGTGGATTATTATGAGTTTCCTTGATCCTTTTCTTTTTATGGTTCTCTTTTATTGATGGTCCTCTGCCACATCTGTGAAATAGCATAACTTCTCAGCATGTTTTCAGAGTGTTGTATAACTTGCTAAATGTGTGGCTGAGAGATTTTTTGGTAGTATTCTTATTATTTTAGGTAGCTGTTTTTCAAAATCATTTTCTATTTACCTCAGCAGGTCTGTGATCACACACAGTACATTATTATTTCAGTAGGATATGAAAAACAATAACAGCGTTGATCGAAAGAGCTTGAGGAAAGACATGATTACAATTCAGGAAAACAAAAGACAAAAAAGCGGATGAACAGATACAATCTATTATAACTGGAGACTGAGAGGTCACTACAGCTGGAATGACCACAGAATAGGTGGGTTTTTAGATAACATTGTTCTATTTTTTTTCCTGACTTATAAAAGTAACATATGTGTATGACCATTAGAGAAAATCTGAAAAAGAATATAAATATATAAAAAGAAAAATAAAAAACTATGGCACCTAGAAAAATATCTTTTGACAAATGAATACCTCAAAAAACTGTGGTACAAAATTTTTTTTTTACTTTAATTTATTTCATTAGTATTTTACTATATGTTAAAAATTACTTAATATATAATTTAAAGTCCTTATTACTATGTAAATAATATGTATTAAAAACTTTTTTTTATAAATGAAGCTTTTATAGTTTTGTACTTAAGTTTTTACATATTTCCAACTATTTCTAGAGAATACATTTCTCAAAGTGAAATCATTGTGCCAAAGAATATGAACATTTCACATCTCAATAATTATTGTTAAATTTCCTCCAGAAAAGTTGCCAAATCTTTGACAGCACATTATGAGAATGTCTGTTTCTTTGAATCACCACAAGCATTTACATATCCGTCATGGGTTGAATTGTGTCTCCCAAAAAGACATGTCGAAGCTTTAATTCCGGGTACCTGTGAATGTGACCTTATTTGGAAGTAAGGCTTTGCAGGTATAATCAATTTAAGATGAGCTCATATTGGATTAAAGCAGGCCCTAAATCCAATGACTGGTGTCTTAATAAGAAGAGGGAGCTTTGGAGATATACAGAGATACAGAGGAGACAGGGAATAAGGCCCTCTGAGACAGAGGCAGAAATTGCAGTTATGCTGCCACAAATGAAGGAAGGCTAGGGATTGCTATGAGCCACCAGAAGCTGAAAGAAGCAAGAAAGGATTTTCCCCTACAGTCATTCAAGGGAGCATGGCCCTGCCAACAACTTGATTTTGGACTTCTAAACTAAGCCTCCAGAACTGCGAGAGAATAAATTTGTTTTGTTTTTAATAAATTTATTTATTTATTTATTTTTGGCTGTGTTGGGTCTTCGTTTCTGTGAGCAGGCTTTCTCTAGTTGCAGTGAGAGGGGGCTACTCTTCATCGCGGTGCTCGGGCTTCTCATTGTCGTGGCTTCTCTTGTTGTGGCTTGCAGGCTCTAGACACGCAGGCTCAGCAGTTGTGGCTCACAGGCTTAGTTGCTCCGCGGCATGTGGGATCCTCCCGGACCAGGGCTTGAACCCCTGTCTCCTGCAATGGCCGGCAGATTCTTAACCACTGCACCACCAGGGAAGCCCATTTCTGCTGTTTTAAGCCAGCCAGTTTGTGGCAATTTGTTACTGCAGCCTTAGGAAACTAATAACAATATCCTAAAAAGAAAGTTTATAATTATATAGGCTTTTAAAGATGTATGTCTCTCAATACTAGTGAGGAGAAGCCTTTTTTATTATGCTTGTGGCAGAGTAACTGTTGTCTGGCATGTCTGCTTTGGCACTGAGGGTTTAACAAGGCTATTTTGACAGACCACTTATTTACTGGTTCTTCCTTATGGCAGACGTTTTCTAACTGTGGCTTTCTAATTTTTATTTGTGAGATTCCCCCTTTGCAACAGCAACCCTCCACTAAAGGGGGTCATATGCACAGAGCTGTGTAAAGCTTGGAATTTTTACTTCTTATCAGAGACTGTTTTTCAACACCAAAGTCCTGACGAAGGCAAAATTTCCCTGTTGTTACAATGAGACAAGGAAAACTATAGTTTTAGACCCTCTTCTTTGTTTGTCTTAAGTGGACAAACGTTGAGAGTCCCACCTGTATTTAGAAGTCTTATTTCCAACTCTACACTAAATTTAGATTCAATACCATGTTTTCTCTTGTTGTTGGTTATTAAAACTACAGTTCTCTAAGATGCAGATTCTGTATTGGGGCCTAATTTCTCCTCTTGAAGCCTGAACTAGTGAATTTTCCAGTTGCCTTTACATTGTCTCTTCATTACTGGAATGAAAGGAAGCTTCAAATTTCCTTCTGGAAGCTTCAAGTTTCCATTTCTTTAGTTCTATAGTTCAGCTATGATAAAAAAAATACATACTAGTTACTACTTGTTAATGCTTTTAGCTAGTTTGGCTAGTGTTTATATCTCAAGCAACAAAGAGAGAGAGAGAGAGAGAGAGAGAGAGAAAGAGTAAAGTTATTGAGGCAAAAGTTATGAGACATGTAAATATGGTGTTACTATAGTGAAATGGAAGATGTTTAACTCAGGCTAGAAGTATTAGTCAAGTAAACTAATGCACGTGTTTGTAACGTATAACCACCCAAATTCAATGGCTTAACATGATAAGGGTTTATTTCTTGCTCATATAATAAAAAGATAATAGGTTGAGCAAGCAGGAACTCAGGGGCCCAGGCTCTTTCACCTTGTGACCCTGCTGTCTTGATCATATGACCTCCAAGATCCCTACTGAAATAGACCAGAGTGAGAATGAACACACAGGCCAAAAAGAGGCCACATCTGAAGCACAAGTCAGTCACATGGTCCAAGCTTAATTTGAAGGGATCCTGGAAATGTCTTCTTCCTGGATTCCTAGGAAGAGAAGTAGATATGAGTAATCAGGCTGTGTCCCACTAAGTGAAGTGACGAAGATCCCCAGGAGTTGCTAATAAAACGTCGATGTCATTATGTTCACAGTTTCCCTAAGATAGGGATAGTCAAATATAGTAAAGTTCCTTAAAACCGTGCACTGAGAGGAATGCAAGAAATTCAGTTCACAAATGGTATATGTTCAGAAATAAACCACCACCAAATATATCTCATTTTGGATCCTGCCTTGTTGAAAGGAAAACTAAGATGGTGGAAAAAACATAATTCTCTTTCAGGAATATATCAATAGGCTTATAAAACAATGGACAACTAGTGTAATTCTATATAGCCATCTCTTAAGGGAGCTAAATGTTACATTGCTGCAAGTTATTGATGTTGTTTCCTCTTCTAAAGCTTTTAGTGTTGTATTCAGCTCTCATCTTTTAAAGTATCTTTCAAATTTATATACACCTGCTTTTAACCTGAAAGCAAAGCCTCCTGGCCAAGGCTAGCTTTATAAAATGCTTACTATTACTTAATATTGAAACTTTCATATACAGAAGTTTCTGCCACTGAACTCTGGATACTAGAAAACTCACTAAGCCAGAGTTTTCTCTTATCCTCTTAGTCATTCCCTCCAACTAAGCTTATTCCAATTCCTAATTAGACTGCAATTTCCTTGTTAGGTTGAAAGCTTACTCAGAGCTCACACCTTCATTGAAAATCAGACTAAGTTCTTGTCTCGTAGGGATGAATCCTATACTCTCTTTGTGCTTTCATTTGCTGATTGGGATACTATTTTAAAATGAACTGATATGCTGATCAGTAATATTGCCCCCTACCCAATGTAATATGATTCCCTGATGATTTTTAGCTGCTGGTTTTGCCTCCACCAAATCACGCAACCTTCAATATAGAAGCCAGTCAAAATCAAACCTATGTTGATCATATCCCTTTGGATCACAGAATTGGGTCTGCTGGCCATCTTCCTTGATCAAAGAGGTTCTCTAGGTCAGTCCTCCAAACTGGTTTGATACAAAGTTCCAACAAAACTGGCATCATCTTTTCTTAATCATTCTAGCTAAGATTTTCTTCTTCTTTCAAGTTCACTTATAAAGTTTCATATATGACAATACATCTTCATTTCTCAAACTCTTTGAGTACCTATAGAGACAGTAATAGTGCTGAGTACTATAGAGAGAAACAAGAGTAAGAATGAAGTCTTACTTTGAGATATTCATAGTCTAATCAGAGTGATAGATATGTAAACATATATATATATATATATATAATACAACATTATAATTGCTACAATGACTATTTGAACAAAGTACTGATAATCTGTCAAGGAATAAAAGCAATCAAATATTAAGGAATATGTCAAATTAATGAATATTTCAATATCTTCTTCCCCCTCTACTAGGACTTTTGAAAGTGCTTCTTCATTTGTGGCCATTATATTTTCCCCACATCTCAACATGGCTTTCATTTTCCAACCATACTCAGAGTCTAAATGTTCTAGCTGAAGTTTCCTATGATCTACTGAGGGACAGGACCTGTTGGGTGAATGAGGCACTGGAGGATGGTGACAGTACAGTAAACTTGTTTGGAGGAGGGGAAGGCTGAGATGGGGCAACAGCTGGTGCAGACACTAGTGTGTGGATGGGCAGTGGGAAGGAGCCAGGGACTTGCAAGAAGCTGCCCACTGTTTAGGAAAGATAGTAAGCTGAAAGACTATGCTCCTGTGTGAATCAATAAATTTCCTTTCACAGGGTGTGTGCTTTCATAATGCTTTCTATTCTCCCTGGTAAACTTATGTTGTAAACTGCTGTTTATCATTTGCTCCTCTGGCTGGGTGGTAATTCAGTTGCACAAGGAATAGTATGACATCTGAGTTTGTTCTGGTAATTGAATTTCATTTTCTAATCTAGCTCTACTGGAAGTAAAGAGAAAATTTGGAGTTCCAGCTGATCTTGTATCTATTTCTCGATTGGTTCAGCATACAATGGGTATGCTGGACCAGAAACCTTGAGAAACAGACTTAAGAACTAGTATCTTGGGTCTAATTGTATAGGGAGACAGCAGCTTTTTATTAATATGATGCCATGCTTAGTAAGCAAAGCTCCATGTGTCTTAAATCTTTTCATGAGGCAGAGAACTCAAATTCTGAGATAATACATAGGTGTTGTTTTAAGCCATTAAATTGGTTAATTGTTTTCTGCAGCAAAAAATAGCTAAAACAGGTGCGGTGGGTGGAAGAGGAAGGTCATGAAACCAAGGAAGAAGCACGAAGGTAAAAACTATCTTATTCCTAATGTTCTAATTCTTAAGTGAAGGGGGGAAGGAGGTTCATGGTTGCTCTTTTACTGTGCTTCGTAACATATATGAAATATTTAATACCTGTTTCTCTTGTATGTATCTCATATTACATGGAAACAGTTTAAACCTCTTGTGCTGTTTCATTCATGGTTTTGTGGCAAAAGCAACTTATAGTGAATTACCAATATTTTCAAGTGAAACTTTCCCTTCAGAAAAAACACATATTGCACAATGTATTTTCACAAAGGACAGGAGTGAGGTTCTCATTCAGGTCTTTTGATTCCTGTTGATTCCACACTAACATCAGAAACACTGAAAATTTGCTTCCCCATCACATAATTAAATTTAAAAAACCCATATGAAATCTTTGCTTTACTTTTTGGCTTTTACATTATTTACATGAATTGTGGTATTAAAAGAAAAGAGAGATGCCATTTAGCATACATATTTATTGAGCACCTACTAGGTGCCTGGCTCTCTGCATTTGGTGGTGCCTGTGCCTATTTAATGGTCTGTAATTAAAACTGAAGGGTGTGTTTTCTTTAATTTATACTCTTGGATACCATATTAGTTTCCTAGGGCTGCCAAAATAAATTACTATAAAGTGGGTGGTTTATAACAACAGAATTTATATTCTCACAGTTTTGGAGGCCAGAAGTCTGAAATTAAGGTGTCAGCAGAACCAAGCTCCCTCCAAAGGCTCCAGGAGACAATCTTTCCGTGCCTCTTCCAGCTTCTGAATGCTGCAGCCATTCCTGGGTTTGTGGCTGCAGAGCTCCAATTTCTGACTCTGGCTTCACTTGACTTTTCTACTTCTCTCCGTATGTCTTTCCTCTGTGTGTCTCTTCTAAAAACACTTGTCACTGGATTTAGGACCCATCCTGATAATGCATGATCATCTCATTTTGAGATCCGTAATTTAGTATCATCTGCAAAGACATTTTATTTCAAATAAGATCATACTCTCTGATTCTGGGATTAGAATACAGACATACCTTTTGACTGCCACCATGTAACCCACTTTAACTGTAATCTAGAATTCACAACATAGAAATGATAATAATATATTTTCATTAGAATTACATGACTCCTTATATCACTTTGTTGTTAAAATACCTAAGTAACAAATGGAAATTTCCCCCCAAACAATTTTAAGTGTTTAAAGCAAGAAAGTGGTTCCCTGCTTTATTTTAAATTTGATTCATTTCAAATTTCATTCATGATCTTTTGACCCCTAATAAGAAATTCATCATTCTAGAAAGTCATTCTCCACCAGGGTTAGACTAAAAAACATATCCTCTGAGGAAAGGGCTTACCAAATACCCATGTTGTAGATAGGAAAAGTATTCTGGAGTTTATGAAAAAAACTGTTTGATAATACCTACTGCCTTTATCACCCACACTAGATATCAAAACTGAAAAAATATTCATACCTTGGAGGGATAGTGAGAAAGAATTATAGGGTTAAAGTGTAAAAAACAAAAAACCAACCTCTAATCAGTAATCATACCATTAGTAGCCTCATGTTGTTAATGTCTATTAAATATATTCCTCTGTCACACTGCTTTAGCAGCCAAAACTAAATAGGCTAATTGTTTTGCAAAACTGTGCAATAACCCTTTGGGCTAGAGTGATGACAGTTGGTTAACTAAACATACACCTTAAAACTTCTGTCTTGTGTAATCTAGTAATCATAGGCGTCCTTATGTACTTCTGTTCAATTTCTTTGCATAATTTCCTTAAAATACTATTCTTAAATCTGAGTTTTAAAACATGAAGAATATATTACATATTTTCTTCCTGTATTGAGAGCTGCATAAAATTTAGAAAACATACTTCACCTATTATAAGAGAAAAAACAAAGAGTAATAACATTTTATCTCACATCAGTGATAACATATTTTCTTCAAGACTCACATGGACCTAAATGTTATGTCAATTCTTGTGTCTTTTTTATTGCATTACATTTCCTCTCCCTTTCCATATCCTTTAAAATATGCATATGAAAAACACAGGATACATTTTTTTGTTTTGGCCAATTCCTCCTTCTATTATAAGAGCATACTTTAATTTCAGGGGCTACTCCAAAGAGCAATTCATATCAGGAGATTTGTACACAAAGAAAAAAAAATGAAAAAAAAAACATGCAACTTAATGAAATACAAAATAAAACAAAATACAAAAAGTCTGGAGTGTACATGGAGACATCTGATGTATTTATAGTATGCTGAGGTTTGATTAGCAGGTCAGACAAACTGAAGGGCTGTTCTGTTATTCAGAGTACAGATTGAGACGCACCCAACGCGAAGGAGAATGACTCTGAGTTCAGAAGTTTGGGTCAGGTGTCTGCTCCTATACCACATCATCGTATTCATGTCATCATGATGAATGCAATGTAACTTAACACTAATACTGTCTAAATCCAGCTGAAAAGAGTATGCGATTGTATCACAATCTAAGGCTGCTTGTTTTTTCATCCTACCACTTGACAGCACAACAAAAGTCAAGGGTTATCACCAGTGGTGAGTAACATTCTATAATAATTCCATGTGAGCTAAGGAGAGACTTTTGTACGTTCCCCCCAAAAAGCAAATGTATCCCAAATTGTAAAACTCGAAGCATCTTCTGGAGACTTAATCTGGTCATATTTTATCTTTGCCTTAAACTAAGAATGTAAGGTTAAAAAAAGTGATAACCCATGCAGTTTCTAAATGTATTCTTTGCATATAAATCAAACTGTATGCAAATAATCATTTAAGTAGAAAAATGCCAAGAATTCTGTCCATGCGTGTCAATAAATTCAGCTGAAAGCGCATGCTCTGTAATATTACTTATAAAAATAACATTGTCCAGTTTAACCTTTTCCTTTTTTACAGAAGGTGACTCCTTTTCAATAGTCTGATTATCAGGATTAGATGATAAGTCAGAATAAGTTCTTCTGAGGTTAAACAGAGATTTTTTTCCCCAGTTTTCATGAATTAGAAGTTTGTCGCCATTGCTTGTCTTAATCACTAAAAAACAACCACAATAACAATAAAACTCAAGTGCAATACAGGGGGCTTTCTTTGCTTTGTTTTGAGCAAGCTTAAGGTGCTCCAGGTTTTCTGAAATGCCTACATGAACTAAGCTAGTTGTGAAAAGATACTATGATTTATGGCTTCTTATGTTTACACCGGATCTATATTTAATTACCAGTACATGTCTGTCAGAAAGTCATATATTTGTAAAGGATAAAACCAAAAAATTTAGGCTCCTTTTGGATGATGGTAAGAGTAGGTCTAATTAAAACATATCAGTTACCAAAGTCACTTTAAGAAATGACTTTGAAGTACAATACCTCCTTATCATAAAAATTCATTGGGAGTTAAACATTCACCTTCACCACAACAATGACCTAACAATGAATTACATGAAAAATTTACTAAGATTAAGAACAATCTTATTCTGATAGTTATAATGAAAACCTAACCAATAAGGAAGATTGCCAAAATTAGATTTAAGTGGAAGAAATACGTGTATTTTTTTTTTATCTTGAGATAAATTTATTTATTTTGAGATGATTTGAAAACTGCCTTCCATCAATTATGTGGGATTTGGTTAGGTTAAATGAAGTTCAAGGTTAACCATGCATTTTCCCTTTGATTCTCATAGAGCATATCTTGTTACTTGGAAAGGGTTTCCATAAGGGTGAATTTGAAAAAGTTTGGAAAAGTAGTCTCATTTTTACAGTCATGGAAAATTTGTCATATGGCCAACACTTAGCATAGTTTCGTTACTCCGATATATCTTTATATTGAAGTTGCCTTATTCCTTGCTGTCTTACCATATATAGATATGCCTCATCCAACTATACAGAGTTTTCTAAATCCACTAGGATACTAGGCTTTTGAGCCACAAAAAATGTATTATTCTTACTCATATTTACTGAAATATTACCTCATTAATATATAACATACTCTATTTGCATAAAAGTCTCCTTTATTTGTATGTATGGGCAGGGAGGAAGAATGAACCTATTTGCTATTAGGAAAGATCTCCAGAAGCAAGCATTTTCCTCCTCTTTCAGTGAACTTTGTATATTTTGGCAGTCACTGACGCCATGGGCATACAGGCAAGGCAGCTTCCTACTTGACAGTCAAGGTTTCCAGAGACTAGCAGCAACAAGAATTAAAGCACAAGAGAGTGTAGTTCAAATAGTTAATCTTATTAGCTATTTTTTATTATGGATTTTTTCAAATTCATGCAAAAGTGAATGGAATAGTAAAATGAAACCCGTGTATATATATTCTAATTTCAACACTATGTCTAATTGTTTTATCTACTGCTTCCCTCCAGATTATTTTCATGCAAATCTGAGACATTATTTCATCTATACGTACATCAATAAATCTCTAAAAGACAAATACTCTTTAAACAAAAACATAACCACAATATGATTATGACAAGTAAAAGTGAATAATAATTCCTTCATGTGATTAAACTTTCAAATAATTAAATTCTTACCCCGCAGAATATTCTTATCTAGGTTTTAGCTGCTTGGGCTGCTATTGATTCAGGTGCTATGCTAACTTCTCTATTCGAAACAGAATTTAGTCTTCTGAACAACACTTTGTAGTAGGTATTATTATTATCTCATTTTTTTCAGGTTGAAACCTACATGAAATGAATTTCCGAAGGTCATAGTGGCAGAACAGGTTCAATTCCTGGCATCTTGTTCCACTACCTATACTCTTTCTTATCTAGATCCATATAATTTAGTTTATTTCAGAGTAGAAGAATATGAGTCGAATTACACCCAAATATATACATCACTTTTTTCTAAAATTCCACATGTATTTGAATATGTACAAAAACACACTTTTCCTTCTTATAGCCTACAAATACATTTTTCTTTCTTTTCTTTCCTTTTTCCTTTCCAGTTGATAGTAAACTTGGGTTTTGCTCATAACTCAGAAATGCCTATTTTATATTCTATAATAATATTCTATATTCTTTTTTTAAATTTTTTTTATTTTTATTTTTGCGGTACATGGGCCTCTCACTGTTGTGGCCTCTCCCGTTGCAGAGCACAGGCTCCGGACACGCAGGCTCAGCAGCCATGGCCCATAGGCCCAGCTGCTCTGCTGCATGTGGGATCTTCCCGGACCGGGGCACGAACCCGTGTCCCCTGCATCGGCAGGCGGACTCTCAACCACTGCGCCACCAGGGAAGCCCTCTATATTCTTAATAATGAATTTACTAGAAGCTTCTGTTTTATTTTCTATAAAACAGTTTATGCATGCCTTGGCATATAAGTGTAAAGATAAATGTTTTTTTCCATCTAGCTAAAATATTTCAGACAGCAAGACTATTAGAGAATTAATAATTAAAATATATTTTGACATGTAATTCTACATTTTCAATTCAAAAATAGGTTCCATAATTGATATTGACTTCTACATTAATGTAAAATGAAAGGCTTAACAGTTTTAGGACCCCCAAACTATAGGAACTATAAACAGGGAAAACACTAAAATCAGGGACTTGGCATACACAAAATGAGTGCTGGCTGCAGCAAAGGAAACTCACTTAAAAATGTATTGGCTTGAACTAAACTGTGACTGAACCTTGTTTGAAGGTTTACATGTGGTTGTGAGCACTCCTGGAAATTTGACTCCAACTGTTCCTTATATTTTCACCTCATGCTTCCCATTGTCCTGAGACGTCAAAGTATATAAATATTGATGAAATTAATCACCTTTGTGAAATGATTCCTACATCTGGATTCCTTATTTCAGTTATTAGGGTAATCTACTATGTGGAAGACATTCTGCCAAGCTTTGCAATGGTTGTAAGGATGGATACAGCTCTGCACCCTCCAGTGCAGAGATTGTAAATATAATACTATTCAGGAGATTATGTGTTATATGAGATATATTGATAAAGTTCTGAGTGTGTTTAAAAGGAGAAAAACCATAGAGACAAACTGGGGAGAAACCAGGATAGGTTTGCAGACAGGATTTTTTTTAAATTCATTTCTGTGTGAAACACTTGTTCCTCCAGCTAACCAAGCTGAAAACCTTGAAGGCATTTTAAATTTCTCTGGATGTTAGCCTTCACTTCCAAAAAGATGTTGTTGCTACAGATTCTACCTTGGGATTGTTCCTTTCTCCATTCACAACCAGCACAATACATCAAGACCTTAACTTATTTATAAAGTTTCAATTTCTCTTTGTTGAATCCAACAAAGCTTCCAGATTGATCTTCCTAAAGAGCAGCTTTACATTGTTATTAGAATTAGGGCTATAGGAAACATGGATGAGAGGATAATAATTCCCTGGAAAGCATCTCTTACCTAAACATCAAGGGATTATTATTGTCTAGATCTGTGGTTCTCAAAATTTAAGATGCATCAGAGTCACCTGGAAGGCTTATTAAAACTCCCATTGCTGTGTCCTAGATTTTCTGGTTCAGTAGGTCTGGGAAGAGACCTGTGAGTTTGCATTTCTAAGAATTTCACAGATACTACTTAGGGTGCTGGTTCTGGGATCATATTTGGAGAACTACTAGCCTATATCACTATTATTAGCATGGTGAGTAGAAAAACCACTAGACTTGTGAAATGTTCTGAGTTCTCTTTCAGATGTTCCATATGCTAGAACTATGAGATTATGGAATTGGGGTAGTCTCTTGAGATTTTGTGTTTCCATCTTGAGCTGGCTTGAACTGGCTTGTAAGGATCAATTTTGTGAATCTCTTCTAAACGCTGAGTTCAGTGACCTCCTTGAAGCTGGAAATCAGCCAGAGTGGGAGTATTTACACTATGAAAATGGACAATTGTTCCAAATCAGCTTCTTTTTTCCATTTTGAAGAACCAATTGTGAAATAATTACCAGCACACCACTGATTAGATCTATATTAATTTCCATAAGATTTTGGACGCTCTAATAATTTTGAAACTTCTCACTCTCTTTTGAATCATCTGTTTTTCTCTGAGCATCAGGTTGCTCTTTCTCAGTCTATCTAAGGCAAGACAGGAATAAAGATGCAGACCTACTAGAGAATGGACTTGAGGATACAGGGAGGGGGAAGGGTAAGCTGGGACAAAGTGAGAGAGTGGCATGGACATATATACACTACCAAACGTAAAATAGTGGGAAGCAGCCGCATAGCACAGAGAGAGATCAGCTCAGTGCTTTGTGAGGTGGGGTGGGATAGGCAGGGTGGGAAGGAGGGAGAGGCAAGAGGGAAGAGATATGGGGACATATGTATATGTATAACTGATTCACTTTGTTATAAAGCAGAAACTGACACACCATTGTAAAGCAATTATACTCTAATAAAGATGTTTAAAAGAAAAAAGTCTATCTTTATTATAAAAATTATAAATATAAATTATAAAATATTATGAATCTAGGACTTAGAGAAGTCAGTTGGTTGGGAGCAAAGACAGTAATGACCATATTTCATTTAAACTGATTCGAACTTCATGGAAACTTCTATATCATGATGCATAGATGCAGGAAAATAAAAGAAAGAAAATTTGAAATAAATGTAGACCATATTTTCTTGGTTTTCTTCTGAAGAGAATGTTCTTAAAGATCAGGCCCTAGACTCTCTTCTCTTCAAACTTCTCTTTATACTTTCTCCAAAGGAAATTTCATCCAATAGTATTCATTAACTCACTTTGGAAATGACTCCTAAATTTGTATCACCTATGAAAAAACTCTTTATTGATCTCTATATGGGAACCTTACTGTTTTCCTTTCAATAAACAGTCCCAGGAGGCTCACGGCCTTTGCACATGCAGTTCCCTCTGTCTTTTATCACTTCACTCCCTCATCTTTTCTTGTAATTCGGATCTCAGTTCAAAATTATTTCATTGGGAAACCCCTGCCTCCCAAATAGTACAGAAGAACCTTTTTCCTATAGCACTGTGTACTTTTGGCTTCAAGGCTTTTGTCATTTATAATTTCATAGGCATTTCTGTTTTATTTGATTAATGTCTGTTTCCTCTCAGTAGACTATAAGCTTCACCACAGTGTGTTTATAGTCACTACTATAGCTGTCAATATTTAACAGCTATCCAGTAAGAGCTCCATATTAATGGGGAACAGCCAGAATTCACTTATTTACTTTCCTCTTTTCCTTTCTTCCTTTCTTCCTTTCTTTCCTTTCTTATCTCTCCCTTTCTTTCTTTTCCTTCCTTTCTTTTCTTTCTTTTTCTTTCTTTCCTTCTTTCTTTTCTTTCTTCTTCCTTTCTTCCTTTCTCTTTCCTTTTCTTCTCTCTTTCTCCTTCTCCACATCTTTTCCTCTTTCTCTATCTCTTTCACAGTTCCCTCTCCCTAATAGATCAGTGAGAGATGTTCATTCCTATAATCTGCAAGGAATTCTAAAAGCCTACCTATGAGACTGTAATGTAGTGATTCTTAACCCTGGCTGCATATTAGAATCACCTGGGGAGCTTTCAATAAATACCCATGCCTAGGCCCACCACAGACCAATTCAATCAGCATTACTGGAGGTGGGGCTCAGGAAGCATTTTTTAAAAGCTCCCTAGGTGATTCTAACGTATAGCCAGGGTTGTGAAACACACTCTAATGGATGACATCTGAATACCCGTCTGTTCATGAACCATATAAGCCATTATTTTTGGCCTAGGAAATTTCTAATTCTAATTAAATTATCCTTATATTCATTCATTTATTCATATAAGCCTTCAAAGCTTATAATTTTAAACTGTATTTTATTAAATCCTCTATTTGTTGCGCTAACATTAAATAGTGTCTTTATTACTAGAGGCAAAAGTTTCTACCAGGAGTTGTGAAAGGCTATACAGTGTGGCTAGATACTTTCCAGATTCTGATATTTTTGAATGAACTCTTTCCTCACTTTGTTCATATCATGGGTTTAAACCATAAATTTAACCTTAGCATTTTCTCTGTTTATCTTCTCACTGTATATAGTACTTGAATACGTAGTAGCCTTTCACACTGATTGTGCATACGTGATAATGCAGACATTGTTTATGCAAGAAAACCCGTGAACCTCTTCTGTAAAATAAGCACATCCATGCAAAAACATTTCTGCTTTGATCTAAAAACTGTGAAAAGGAGCCTTTGTGATTGCTATAACATCTAGGGGACAGTGGTTAGAGATGTTGCAAAAAGAGAAGCTGAAGGGCTGTTGGGGGTGGGCAGGAAGGGTAGAAATATTTAAACAGAGACATGGTGAAATCAGGAAGCTTTCTCCTCAAAGGGCAGTTGCTGCTGGAGCAACTGAGTCATCGTCCCAGTGTTGTCTGTCCTAGATCCAGTGAACAGGAAGTGAAAGTTCAGTGTTGCTTACTCTCAGTTACCATCCACATAAACAGACACAGGAAGATCAAGTCATGTTACTTAGCCTTACTGCCCTTGGATGTTTTGATAAATATGTTAGCTATTTACTCAGTATAAATACTAAATTTACATACCCCCAAGGCCAAATTTTATAGTTTCCCTTTTGAATTCCTTTCTTTAAAAGCACTCTCTTTTCCCACATATCTTCCTTTTGAATTCACCAACCTCTGAGCCCCCTGCCTCTCCTCACCTTCTGCTTATGGGAGGGAAGGGCTCATCATGCAGGCCCCTCATAAAGGTAAACTTGGTGCCAGGGAGTAATCCCCTTGGGTCACTAATGGATAGTCACACATCTGAGAATGCTGTTAAGAAGCTTCTGAAGTGGAATGCGATTCCAGCCATAGCAATTACGTACTGCTCATATTTCCTAGTTTAGGCTCTGGGGAGTTCAACCACTGCCTATTAGCAAGACGACGATGGAAGGAAGCACTGTAAATCTCACAGCAATGATAAAGCTGAAGCTCCTGGAAGAAGTGGGAAAGAGTGAATTGCAATTAAAAAACAGAACCATGAACCTTGGCCTTTTAAAAGAACAACACCCACAGTAAGTTAATGAAGAACACGAGAGGATAAACTACACTGTAAACATTTCTTATATCTCTTTTCAGTTATCTGGGTTGTGAGCAGAATGAAAGAGGAAACTAAACATCAAGAATCCAAATTAGTCTGTAAGATACATCTAATTCTCAAACAAATACCATATCATTTTGAACTTTTTAGAACATTTGGTTTACATATAATTTGGTCATTCCTGTTAAGACAGAGAGGCAAAGAGTTTATAGCTCCTATTACATAGGCAACATTAAAGAAGATTATTTAGGACTTTAAAAAAATAGCTCTCCAAAGAAGAGCTGGCCTTAATTGTTATAGAAAGAAGAAAATGCACTAAATATCACACATAGAGAGTTTACTAAATGTAGTAGGTTGTATATTAAGCTTTATAACAACTTAAGAGGTTTTATTACTGTGCTCACTTGAGAGCTATGAACGCTGATGTTGAGAAAGATTATGTAGTTCAATGATGAGATTACGTAGTTCAATGGTAAACCCACAAACACAAAATACCAAATTAAGAACGGGGACCCAATTCTGTCTTATTCCAAAGTTCACGTGTTTTATTTCACCTGGTGTTTCCTACTGTGAACCTAACTAGGATCTATTTGAGGGAGGTGGAGATAGGAATCTAAAGACAAAAAAGGAGGTATCAAATCACAAATGTTTAACTAGAAATGTTGGATTTTTAAAATGACATTATGGTGAGGTGACAACTCATCTCTTCCCATTGTTTAAACACAGCAAATTTAAAATTTGGAAGATGAGGTAAATTTCCTGGCCATACCCCACAGAATGGCTTCATCGATTAATGACTGGTGGGGAATCTACCCTATGTGGAACAAAGGGAGGGCAGCTTGATAGTTAGGCTGAAGGATAGGGAGAGGGAGATAATATAATAAAAAAGACGTAAGAATTAAGACATAAGAATGATGAAGAATACCTTGCCTAGTTTACACTTTCCATAGTGCTTTTACTCATATTACCTTGTTTTACACTCACAGTTGAAGAGTACGATCTGCTTTCTATAAAGGCATGGGACACTTCAAAATAAGAAAAAACAAACATTGCCATACATCACAAAACAGTAGAGCATTATTGTCCTTTTGCTTGACCTAAAAGAGGTACGAAATTTTTAAGTATTTTGCTTTTGTTGATTGCTAATGTCTCATCGTACCATTGCTAAGTCTGTAGGGAAGATAACTACATTCCTTACTGTCAAATGTACCGAAACAATAAAATAACATCAGACGAGATAGGACCATCCTAGCTATAGCTATCAACAGCCCATTTTGAAACAGGGAAAAAAAAGGAACTATGAATTTATGATTACGTTTGTAAAGCATTCTAAGGCGTACAATTTAATCACGTTTACAGTTTAAATACCCTGACTTTGTACTGCACTGATAGTAGGTAAAAGGTTAATCTGTAAAATTCAGTTTACCAAGAGCTTAGGAAGTACCAGTGAAGAACACATTTTTAACATGTGGAAGACCCTACCTGCTAAAAATAATCATTTTGTCTCCCTGCAAATACTTTTAGTGCTGCATTGCAAATGAGTTTACAACATTTTTTGACCAAAATCTTTCAGGCCATTGGCTTTAAGTAGAATTAGTGACCACTCCTTTCTATATAATGGAAATTCCTATTCCATTGCCAGCAATCCATTAAGATGATTCAGGGAAAATTTGATGAACCATATTTTATAATTGCTAGTCTTATTTACTCAGTCTATCTCAAAAAACCAGTGAGGACAAATGAACTTTCCAAATAATCTAGATTCTGTGTAAGTTAAATATATGCAATTTCACTTCTTAATTTTAAATGACACTTTGGAATTAGAGAAAAGGAATGTTATCTGATAGTTTTTCAGAGAGATCTTTTTATTAATTAGACCAAAAATATAGTTTAGATAGATTTTAGTGGGTTCCCTATGACCAACTCCTATAAGTACACAAAATCTTCAAAAAAAAACTCCTAAAATTTCAATACTATGTGCACTATGTATGCATATCTTCAACAGTTTTCTTTAGTTATTCTATGTGCATATCACATAATGTTAATTGATGTACTTGTTTAATAACAGTATGAAAGAGCCATGTTAGATAACACCAGTGGTAAAGAGTCGCAGACTCTGGAGCCAGAATGTCCAGACTGGTTCATACCAGGATTTATCTAGTCCTTATCTTCTTATAATTCAGCTTTTTTCATCTGTAAAATAGTTTATCAGTAGTACCTACTTCATAGGCTCATTAGGAGGATTGAAGGGGTTGATGTTTGTAAAGTGCTTATAACAGTTCCTAGAACCTAATAAAGGACTGTGTAAGTGTTGTGTGTTGTCCTCTCCTCCTTTATTTTTTTTTATAAATATATTTCTCCTATCTGGGCAGTTTTTATTTTCTGACAGATTAATACCGTTTCTTAAACGGTATTAAACAGTTTATTAAACAGTATTAAACGATGTAAATGTGGAACTATTACAATAACTTTACTAGAAAAGAGTATAAATAAAAAGGTGTGGTGGTTGCCCTCATGTTCCTTAGAATTTAGTGAGTAAAATGGGAAAAAATATAGAACTTATGAATGGACGATTAAGTTTGAAAGGACTGAAAATCAGTAAATATACAAATAAACAAATGATCACAAACTGGGATAAGTAATGTGAAATCGCAGTGAAGAGTCAATGGTAAAATGAACTGATTGCCTCCCAGGAGTTCACTGAACAGCCAAGGAGACTTAATGGAAAGAAACGAAGGATGCCTCATTTTTAAAAGTATTTTCATGAAATAAAATTAAATAATATTACTAAGAGTTTAAACTTTAAACATATATACAGAAAAAGAAGAATTCCATCTCAGTTAATGCCCATTAAAATCTGTCATCCATTTGCACACACTTGGATATTTATTAAACACATATAATTTATATCCTGCTTTCTCACTTGTTATTTTTGTCAAATATGTTGTATCAAGTTCCGACAAAACTTCGTAATTGCATTTTAATGGCTGTACAATTTTACATCAGATAACATATTCTCTTATTGTTGGACACATATGCTGGTTTTAATACTTTACAATGATAAATTATGATCCAATAAAATATTTCTGTAGATTTTTCTTATTTTGAATTATTTTTCTTTGGATTAACTATAGTAAGTGAGATTATTGGGTCCAAATGTATGATTTGTTTTCTGATCCAACTTTTCTTTCAAAAGTGTACTGACATTAATGTGTTGCAATTACAAAAACAATATTTGATGCGTGTGAAAAATTCAAGCAGTAAGAAAATATATGAAGTAAAAACCTAAGATTTAACATTTTTTACCCCCCAGTAATCATTCGAATTATTTGATGTATATTCTTCTAGACTTTGTCTTAATAATTGGGGATTATACTCCATAGCATAGAGACAAACTGAATAGCAACAGCTTTAGTTTACTTGATGTGTTGTGGACATCTGTTTATTACCTCTAGTCATAATTCAGAATATTTAATGACTGTATAATAAATATTTTCCTGCATGGTTGTGCTGTACTTTTTTTAATGAATAATCCACCAGTGATGGTCATTCAGGCTGTTTCCAAATTAGTATTATTATGTTCAAAGAACCAAACATATATCTGCTTTTTGTACTTGTCGAATTATTCCCATTTAATCAATTCCTAGAAGTAAATTTGCTGAGTAGAAATTGTTGTGCACTTAGAATGTAAAGTCCTTCTTCTAAATTGCCTGTCAGAAATGTACTGATCTCTATCCACAGTGTTTGGAGCCTCCTTCTCGATAGGTCTTTCAATCATTCTCAATTTGACTGGCTGTTTAAAGTTGCAGTTCTTGGATTACTAATGAGGTAAAGTATGTTTTCACTTGTCAAATGAATTTTCAGACTTCGTTTATGGTGACTTTTGTTGTGTAGCGACTTTTATATTTTATGTAAACAGATATATCCGTTTTTTCCTTTACGATGTTTGGTCAAGGTTTCTTTTTTCTAAATTTAGACCCTCCCTGCACCAAGGTGATGAAAATATTCTCTTAAATTTTTCTTAAATTTTTATGGTTCTATACTTTAAATCTAAACTTTTAATCAAACTGGAGCATTGTGAGTGTGTGTGTAATATACGGGGAGAGGGTATAACTTGTTTGAATAATTTTTTACTAGTTTTCAATTAGAATTTTATTACTTGTGAACTTATTGCCCGAATTTCTTTTATGTTTGTTCATCTGTGTTTTTATTCTTGTTCCTTCCTACAACAAACAGGGCTTAGTTGTTCTGTTTTTATTATCTGATGGGAAGATACACTGCATGATACTTGTAAAGTTGTCCTATTTTCTTGCATTTGTTTTTCAAATAAAATGTAGTATTAATTAGTTAAGAGTCACACCCTTACAGTGGAATTGTGATTGCAGAGAATTATAATCATTAATTTGGGAGAAAACTTACATCTTTACTGATTGAGTCCCTCCACTCAGGAGCAACATGCACCTAATTGCTCATGTGTTCTTTTGGTTTTGTGATTGAACTTTACTTTCTTTTTGTCCTCCGTATATCAGTTTTTTAGTTCTTTGGGTGAAAGCAATAAAACTACTCTAACAAACAATTTCAAATCAATTGAACCTTTAGAGGGTATCTCTACAAACAAAGAAAAATAATGGGTTCAGAAAAAGAGGGCCAGAGCAGCTCTGGGGATTGAGGTAGCAGCATGTAACGGACATCCCCAATTCCCCACCATAGAACGAGGAGGTTGCTACACAGAAAAGGAGGAAGAGATGGTGGGTAGCCAAAAACAAAAGATAGGCTCTATTTTAAGCTTATTATCATTATTATTAAAGTGAATAGAGTAACAATTTTAACTCGATGATTAGTTGATTATTTCTAGAATTAATTTTAAATTTTGTTTTAATAAAATTTTCTGTATTCTTTCAATATTTTGAATATTATTCTATCTTTTTTCTTGAATTCTCTAAGCATTCAAAATATATATAGGTAATGATTATTTTGTCTCTTCCATTCTAAAATATATATTATTAGGCCTTTTCTTGTCTTATTATAATACAGAGTATTACCCAACACAGTGATGAATGTCACACTTTTCTTTTTCCTAATTCTGATGGAAATATCTCCAGTAGTTCACGATTGATAAGAGTTTTAAAATTTTAATATATGCTTTTTACCGTGTTAGAAAGGTTCTTTCATTCACTAGGCTAGGATTATAAATTTTAATTAGGGTTGGATACTGTATTTTTTGAATACTGTTTGGGATACGTTGAAATGCAGTTTTTCTCCATTCTTTTTGATATTAAATATTGTCAGGTTTGCTTTTTTTCAATCATCCATGCACTCTTGAAGTAAAGCCTTCTCTGTCATGTGTATTATTTTAATAAGAACTTTGCACTTTCTCATATTTTATTGATATAACTGCATCAACAACTGTAAGTAAGCTTTATTCATAATTTTATCCCAGCCATCTTTGATAGTCTTTAGTTTCGGAATTTCATTTGCCTTCGAATAGAAACCAAGAATAAGCTTTTTGCATTTTACAAGTTTTTCTTCTGTGCGAATTTCTCAACTCTGGCACTCTTGACATTTTGGGCCAGTAATTCTTTGCTGCGGGGGCTGCCCTGTGTATTGTAGCGTGTTCAGCAGCATTCTGGCCTATTCCTACTGGAGGCCAATAGAACACCCTCGCCATCACCACCACCACCTTTCCCAGTTGGGACAAAAATATCTCCAGACATTGATGAATGTCCCCTGGCAAACAAAAAAATCCTCCCCGGTTGAAATCCACTGGTGTATGCTTTGGAAAAGTCTAATGTTTGTGAAACTTCCCTATGAAACCATTTGACCTTGGTGCCTTATGTGCAGTGGTATGGAGTTTTTGGCAGCCTATCCAATTTTTTAAAATATTATTTTTCCAGTGGGGTAGTTAATGTCACAATTTAACCAAGTGCTGTTATGTCCCTCAACGTTCTTTCTTCTGCATGCTCCTCTTTCTCATCTGTATGTTTTTCTTGAGCAAGTTCATCATTTCCTATGGCTTCACACCGTACCTGTTTTACTAATGAATTCCAGATCTTTTTCTCCTCTATAGACCTTCTATAGTTTCAGATTAATATATCTATCTGTATTTTATGTATCCATGCCTGGATATCCCACAGGACCCTGACACACCACACATCTACAATATAGTTTATTGTCTTACCTCTTCCTAAGGCCCATCCTCTGTTGGCTGTGGTACTCCATACACTCCATCACACATCACACACATTGCAGACTTAGAAGTCAGACTAGATTCTGCCTTTCTTTTTTGTAACCTCACTTTGAATTAGCCCAAGTTCTATGGATTCTACGCTCAAATATTTACTTATATCACTTATACCAGATACCTACCACTTCTACCTGGACTGTTTGTATTTTACTGGTGAAGAAGAAATTTTAACTATGAATTTTAAATGCCAGAATCCATATTTATTTACTGAATGTTTTCCAACTACTAAAAACATCAATGTTACAGTAAGAAGAAAGGAAAAGGCTAAAACTCAAGGCCTAATGGCACAGTAAATCAAGAAATATATTAACTCAGAGAATTGTCTATAGAAAAGCGCTGCAAGTCTCCATACTTGGCCTGTTCAAAATTTGCTTTAGTTACTTTGTAGATAATAAGGGCATGATTATCATTTTTTTCAGAATCTTTAAAACTAGAATGCATATGTAATATATTGTATAACTTAAGGTTGAAAAGGTGTTTAAAGGTGAAATGAAAGGCTATATCTAACTAGGTAAATGTAGTAGGGACATCTATAAAGTTCTACATCGAGGTTCAAAAGGTAAACTCTACCTTATAGTTTATTGCTAAAACAAGCAACATGGAGGTTGATGGTAACCAAAAGGAAAGAGCAATTGGAAAACACGGACACTGTAAAGGCCCTTTGTGAATATTTTGGGACTGTAACTCTATGCTAATTTAAAAATAGTCATGTACTTACATCATTAATTATATTGCTGGTAAATATTGTTATTAATTCAGACTAAAAAATTCAAACTGTTCCACTACAAAGACTCAGTTATCTACTATTTAGATTTAAGAAGATAAAAGTTGGTATGGTTTACTTAGCAGATCACATAGATCACTAGGAGTGGGACCTGGATCTGGGTTTGCCTGCTCATAGGGTTGACACTGAGGGATCCAGAGCCTATGCAGAAGGGGGCAAATCAATCCAACAGGTAGAACAGGAACAATTACAAATGAGGATGCTGGGATAACAGAGACAGACAACAGCCAGGTTCATTTTCAGATACAAGCAATGTACCATTCATCTAAAGTCAATAACAGCATCAGTTACTGTGCTAGGGTTTAGGGACCAGGCACATGTTCTGGAATGACAAGGTTCCAAGCACGAGCTTCTGCACAGGTAACTAAGCAGTGATTCAGTTACCAGAATAAAGATTCAAGTGAGAATAAGGTAAAAGCTGAGTTATTAGAACATAGCGATGTGTCATTTTGGGGGTGACTTACGTTTAGTCTCACAGTTAGCTAGAGCTCCAAGTATTCCTCTAGGCTGTAAGGAAGTGCTGAGTCTGCAGGTGGTTTTCAAGGAATTCCAGCTTTGTAGAAAGGGCTGCTTCAGCCTGGAGAATTTTACTTGACTGTGAATTGAATATTTTGGATACTTAGGAATATAATGCAGTTGTTATTGCATATAAGAGTATAGCATCATGATCAAAGAGAGTGGTCTAAAAAGTGCTGTATTGTGCTTAGTTCTGGACATAAAGCTTTATAAGGGATAGTGATGTCTGGTTTAGGAGCAAATTTAATTGCTTAAGATACCAGGCACGTAATGTAAAGAAATGAAGTTGACCCAGAACTGAAAGAAGGAAAGAAGGAAGAAAGGAAAGTAGGAAGGAAGGGGAAAAAGCAGGGAAGAAGGAGGGAGGAAAGGGAGTGGGGTGGGAGAAAGAGAAAGAAAGAGCAAGATGTTAAATGGCAACTGCCACTTGGCCTCCCTCAGGCAATAAGAACAGGCGAAGGGTGTGGTGAACTGGGTAGTGCATGATGTGGTTAAGGGGCTGCTACTCCAGGGGCCTTTGATCTTGGGACCTTGAAGTATTTACCAAAATGTGAGATATATTTATTATTATGTGATATCTTCTGATTTTTAATCTTGGCAATTGATTTTTTAAAACTATACATGGGTCAAGAAAAATATTCTGCAAACATGGGCCCCTAATCTGGAACTATTCCTCAGGGTAGCAGCTAGAAAAATGCAAGTCATGACTTTTCCCCCACAAAGGACAAGCATAGGAATGTTTAGTCCAGACAAGTCATGAGACATATTTCAAATATGTCCAAGACTACCATATGGAAAATGTACTGGTTTTTATTTGAAAAGCAGTATTAGGACTAATGAAGCAGCTTTTAGTACAATGTAATTATGGACTTTCTAATGATTAGAGTTGCTCTGGCACAGAAATATCAGAGCGTCTTCTCCTTCAGGGCATGCTGTACTTGGTGGACAAATATTTACTGAAGGAATGAATGAAACTTTGAACAGGGTTGGGAGGTAAGATTTGGATGCCTCTCTAGGACACTGGAGGACATCAGTTTTCCATCCTTTGACAATATATATACCTTTAAGTTGATTGACAACAGTACTGTTCCAGGAATGTAAGGAATTGAACTTTTTTAGATATGTATTCTCCATCATTACCTTTTATTTAATGTAGATGTGGCAAACAGATTTGCTACTTCCAAACATATTTCTTATAATGATATCACTTTTTAAGAAAAATATTAACTAATTTTTTTTTTTTTTTTGCTTTGCTTTGGTCATTTAGTTATGAGTTTGCTCCTTGATCTTTTAAACATTTCTCACAAATGAGAAGGATCTCATTTGGACGTGTGGTGGAAATTACAGTATTTGAAGCCTGACGGAAACGTGTTAAAATCATGAGTCCTCCTTATGTGATTTATCTAATTTCTATGAGCCTCAGTTTTCTCATTTACAAAATATTTAGTTTGTTTTTGTAAACTATGCTTAGTTTTCAGATCTATAATAGAATACAAGTATTTACTACAGTATTGAAGGAATTATGGAGCTAAACCATGTGAAATGACTGACCCATATTTGCCCTAGAGTTTGCAATACATATTTACAAATAATCCAAATTCACATTCAAATGCTGTATTGCTTAATGGGCAATGCAAGTACCTATAACAAGTACCTATTTCCTCCCTCTCTTCCCTTAAGCCATGGCTATCATTCATTTCACTTATCCACAAGCTATAATCACCAAATACATTGTTGTTATTATTTTGAACAAATTGCTATCTATTAGATCAATTAGGAATAGAAAAATAAGATATTTTACCTTCACTTACTCCTTCTCTCATAGTCTTCCTTTCTTCGTGTAGATCTGAGTTTCTGACCTGTATAATTTGCCTTCTCTTTGAAGAACTTCTTTTAATATTTCTTGCAAGGCAAATCTACTGGCAGCAAACTCTCTGAATTTTTGTTTGAGAAAGTATTCCTGCTTCACTCTTTTTCTTTTTAACCTAAAAATGCAATTTTTTCAAAGACTTTATTTTTTTAGCAGTTTTAGGTTCAGAGAAAAATTGAGGTGAAGATGTAGAGATTTCCCAAATACCCACATTCATAGCCTCCCCCATTATCAATATCTCTCACCAGAGTGGGACACTTGTTACAACTGGTGAGCCTACATCGACACATCATAATCACCAACGTACTCTCCTTTTCTTGGAAGGATAATTTTGTTGGACACAGAATTTTAGGTCGGCATTTTTTTGGTATGTTTTCCTCTTAACACTTTAAATATTCCACTCCATTCTCTTCTTGCTTGCATAGTTTCTATGGTTTCTGAAGAGAGGTCCAATGTAATTTTTATCCCTGTTTCTCTGTAGGTAATGTAGTTTGTTTTTTTTTTCCTCTGACTTCTTTCAAGATTTAATCTTTGTCTTTGATTTATTAAAGTTTGAATATATGAGCTTAGGTACAGGATTTTTGGTATTTATCCTGCTTGGTGTTTTTGGAGCTTCCTGTATCTGTGATTTGGTATTTGTCACTAATTTTGGAAAATTCTCAGCCACTATATTTTTTCAAAAATTTCTTCTACTTTTTCTCTCTTTCTTCTTCTTTTGGTATTCCCATTATACATATATTACACCTTTTATAATCATCCATCAGTTATTAGATAGTCTGTTCCATCTTTTTTTCTTTTTTTTCTTTGTGTGTCAGTTTTGGAGGTTACTGTTGACATATCTTCAAGCTCACTGATTCTTTCCACAGCTGTGTACAGTCTACCGATGAGCCCAGCAAAGGCATTCTTAATTTCTCTTACAGTCTTGCAATTACTACTATTTCCTTTTGATTCTTTCTTAGAATTTTTATCTCTTGGCCTACAGTACCTATCTGGTCCTGTACGTTGTCCACTTTTTCCAGTAGAGCCCGTAGCATATTAACCATAGTTATTTAAAATTTCCAGTGTGATAATTTCAAAATCTCCATTATATCTGGCTTTGGTTCTGATACTTAATTTACCTCTCAGAGTATATTTTTTTGTCTTTACCATGCCTTGTGATTTTCTTGTTGAAAGCCAGACATGACTATAAGGTAAAAGGAATGAGGTAGATAGACTTTTAGTGTGAGGTTTTATATCTCTCTGTCCAGGGCTTAGGCTGTGTGTATGTTTGCTGTAGCTATAGTTTCAGAGGCTAACATTTCATTTACTGTCCATGTTTTTGCCTCTCCTGTGATTTTGGGTTTTCCTAGAGACTTCTTAATAGGGTCTGAGGTTTGAACTTCTTTAGCTGTATTCTTGTTCTTATACTGGATATGGTGGTAAGGTGTGGGAGAGGGAAAGTGATCTCTAGTACCATGATTAGGTCTCATTTATTTTAGTGAGTCAGAGTTGGGTATTTCCCTTCCCCACTGTCAAAGGCTAGAGGAGGCTTGAGTTGGGTATTTCCCTTCTCTAGGTTGGATAGCCTCTGGTAAAACCCCTATCAGTTAGACTTTGGTAAATAGTTTCCCTGGGGCCAGGAACAGAGAGATGTGAAAATATATCAAAAAGATTACTTTTTTCCCTCCCCCTGCTGGAAACATGAGGTAATTTTTCTCAAATCTTCACAGAATCTGATAGGGCAACTGGAAGTAAGAATCATGAAAGTGGTGCGCTCCCCAAACAAGAATGGGCCGCCTCTGAGTCTTCAACTCTCACTGTGCCTCCAGCAATTCATCAATCGTAGCTTAAAGTCTTCCTATTGATACTAGATCCATTGCAGGGTTCTGCTCCTGTGCTTCTGCTTCAGGTAAGCAGTGATTCTCTGTATCTGCCTGTCTGTCTTTTCAGTTTTCAGGATAGCAGTTAGAGCTGAGACCTCAATTCTCAGCTGTATCTAAGAAGATTTGTTGATTTTCAGTTTGTTCAGGATTTCTCATCTCTGGATGGGAGTGATGACTTGCAAGCTCTTTACATGTTGGGTCAGAAATCAGAAGTCAACTGGCCCATATTAAATACTCAACAAGTATTTTGTCTCTTCTTTATTTTATGACTTTTTTCTTTTTACCTTTACCATACTTATAGTTATTTTGTTGTTGAAAGTCTAGTGTTTTGTTGCTTTAAATAAAATTCTTCTCTTTGGCATAGTTTTATAAAAAATAAAATTTAGATATACTTAACAAGTCATAATTAGATGCATTTTTGCCTCACATGTAGTAAAATGTGTATTTTGTTATTAAAATAGTAAAGTGAAAATGTATGTACAGGTTGTTTGTGTGGGGATTCTTGGTCTTCACTGTGTAGAAACGTGTCTCATTATTTGAATAACACTATTAGCATAACCAGTGCCTGCATAAAGTAAGTCAGAAGCTAGAGAATCCAGTATACAAAAGCTACAAATTCATGATGGAAAATTCCTTGGCCAAAAAGGAAGAGCACTGCAGCCCAAAACACAAGTTTATACTCAGACGCATTTCCCCCCTCACATAATTGGAAGAGTGCGACAGAATTATTTATGTTTTGCTTATATTTCCTATTCATTTTTCATGAGTCATCTCTCTATAATTTGTGACATACCTTAACCTTTCATCTTGGAGTTGTGTTTTCTAATTCTGAGGTATTATCCAAAGTCTACTTTCTCAGTTCAGAAAAAGAAGAAAGAAGAAAAATCCTTAAATCTCCCTTGGTAAAAAGCCGCAGGTGCTGCATTCTTTGCTAAACCCATTTTTCTCTTGAGGGGTAGCAGATTCTGTCTCAGATCTCATAATGTCTCATTTCTGTCTAATCAATAAACATGGCTTCTATCGATGTGTGTGTTCCAATAAAACCAGACCATACTGTGCGCACTCAGTAATGCTATTATATGTCAAGTATCCTTAGCACAGAATTATGCCTGGAGTGATAGCTCTACTAAGCTGATACACTAATTTTCTTCACCATCAAACCTATCTTCTCATTTTGCAAGTATCCATTTCATTGATAGAAACCTGCCATGTTTAAGTATTTTATTTGACCTCCTATTGTTCATTGAAATGGCATGAAATTGTTTCCTAAACAACCTACTCTGGTCTCCATCACACTGGTATGGTGAAAATATGCCCTCTCTTTAAATTCCATACACGTCCTAACAAATAAATTGTCCTCCTTATTTTGGGGCTGTCTGTTATGTTTAAAGAATGTAGTAGGAAAACAGGCTGTGCTAATCCAATGTACTTTCCTGGTGGAAAGTCTCCTGAGGCATCTGTTCTAAGACCAAGAAAACGTTTGAAGCCTTTAAATCTGATTTTTTAGACAGCTCTGCTAATTTAAGTAAAAGGGTTAAAGAAGGGGATGGAGAAAAAAGATCTATAAAGTGTTTGGTCGACATTTGAAAAAGAAATTGAATATTTTCTGCATAGCTTTATAGCAGTGTATGTCATAAATTGTGACAATGTTCCCAGATTCAGTAGAGACAGATTGAAATAAAAATAAGGCAAATAAGCATTGGAAAGCTTATTTCTAGATTTACAGGACCAAATGAATACAAATGGATATTAATTTGCATATTTAGGTACATATATGTATATATTGGTGTGAACAATATATACTTATTCATGTATGTGCTACACATACGTCCTAAATGTAGACATTTAATATATTTTGATTGAGAAGTGGTCTTGAAAAATAAAGGTTATGGGTAAGTAAACAGTTGATATTTAATTCAGTATTTAAATAAAACCAAAAGCTGATTGAGTTTTCAAAAAAATGAAATATTTCAATAGAAAATGAATAATTCAGCTAGTTATTATATAGATGGTTATAAAAAGTTGGCTTTTTATGATCATTAAATTGGCATGGAAATAAATTGCTTGTTTTTTATTTTCCTAAAAATGGAATATGAGAATAGACCATGTGGAGTGAGATTAATCTTTTTAATGTTTGGAATAGAGGAATGAATAAATTATAGAAAGAGAGAGAGAAGAGGAAGCAGGAGTAGGGAGAGCAGGGAACAAGAAAACCATACAGTTCATAAAAAAAAGGAAGAATTTCTGAGGCTGTTTTGAGATTTAATCAATGGACTCCCACTTGGTTAGACTGGGTGATCCATTTTTTCCCCACTGTTTTCCTTCAGTTGAACAATTCTTTTTACCTGGATCATTGCCACCTGGCTCCTGTGACAGGTCAAGGAAGGACTCAAAGTCCTGGGGGAGGCAAGCTATGATTTAACTGGGCCAGCCGTAAGGTTCTGGAGAAATGAAATGGGGCAAAAATAATCTGTACTCAAGGGGGGTCAGAGTTGCCATCTTGTCTATTAAAAATACACCCTAATAAACTGAATCAACTAGCCAGAGATATATATTTTTCTTTGTTTTCTTTTTTTAATAAAGATTTTTTTTAACATAAAGCTAGAATTTAAGCAACTTATTAATAGTACAGAATGAGGACTGCTTTGACAGGAAGAAAAAGTTCCCCTAATATGGAATCAAGGAGATACCTAATCTGACAATATAACATAAGAATGTTCATGAAAGGGCTAGATGCAAAATAATAGACACTATACGCATTACGTAATGCCAAAATACCAGCAAAATATCAGTGAAAGTATCCAAACTGGATACTTTGCACCTTGTAGCCAATATTCTCATCCACTATTTCAAGTAGATATTTGATTTGCAAACACATGTGTCAGGATATTGTACTATGTCTATGCAAATAAGGAAAACAGAATTAACGTTAACTGAAGGCCTACTTACATAAAATTAAATCCAAACAACAACTCTACCTGGTTAGTATTATTATTCTCAATTTTCTTCAGGGGAACCTACAGAAATGGCTTCCAGTGCAGCTAGATTCCAAGGCCTGCACCATATTGTTGCACGTTTTTACTTCCATTGAAGCAGGTGAGAAATACTACATTAGAGATGAAAAGATTTTAGTATATTTGCTTTTCATTATATACAAATACAAAAAAAAAAAAAAAGGGAAAGTAAACATACAAAGAGGTTTTGAAAGAATCTCTATTGTTTGGGGGAGTCCGGATCAGCCCAATATGTCCAATGAATTCTTTTAAATAGGCTGCTTCATAGCCACAGACATAGGTCCTTTATCAGACAATTACATGACCGTCCAACAAAACCACCTTTTTAAACATTCCAATATGTTGTTAAGAAAAAGATATGAAGTGTGATGTTAAGTATTAAAATACTTAAAAGCAAGCCTGCACTTTTTTGGAGAATAGACCTGCCATTAATGAAGGTATATAAACTTCAGTAAATAAGAGCAGAGTGTGTAAGGAGAGATTTACTTCAAGTGAAATCCTCTGCCCTCAAAGGGTTAAATGTTAACAAAGTTAAAAAGCAGAAATCAGGCTCCTATTAGTCTTGAACACTAATCTTGTTGACGGGTGAAGTGTTTCCTTATTTTATCCATATTTATTATATTGAAGGTGGGTTATATGGTGGTGACTAATGACCAAACATCTGGACCTAGTGACCCTTAAAATCCTCCAGCCATTGCTGTTCACAATTAAATACCACATGAACTAAAATGATATTTTGGCTTGACCAGAACAAATTAGTGTGGCAAAGCTAAAGAAACAGCATTTCCTTTAGCCTTGTAGAAATCATAGCCTATAGAAATTTTAAAATTTAAAAAAAAATAAAAATTTTTATGACTTGCATGTCTCATCATCATTACGGAACTAAGAAAAGTAAAATGAATATTTTCAGAAGAAAATGAGTATTCTGGTGGATCGATCATTGTAGATGTGAAGAACATTTGTTTCACAAGTCTTGCCTACCTCTCAGAATTTTGATTGAGGTGTGGAAAAATGGATTACTTCAGGTTAAATAATCAGCAAACCTCATTTCTAGAATAATTAATTTTATCTGCAGATATATAGCTAAAGGGAAGAAAAGGCAAATGTCATCATCATCATAAGAATTATTCACTGAAGATGAATGAGTTTGTCTTCTTGCAGGTAGAAGGGCAGGGAGGCGACAACAGTAAAGATGGAATTGTCCAGAGAGAAACACAAAAGAGAAAGTGAGTTCCACAAGGATCTCTGAGGTTGTGTAAGTGCCCAAGGCAAGGGCCTCCCAGGAAGCTCTATTTGAGCTCTACAAACTTCGTCTAGTTTTCTCTCCTCTGGCTAAGAGAGGAGGTGGAGAGCTGCTGGGGAAATGTTGGCAAAAATGCAGAGCTCAACTCCTCTGACTGAGTCCTTGAGAGATGAAGCCTTCACGATTTGACTTTGATATTAAATTCGAATGTATCTCCTATTGGGTTAGGAGAGACTGTAAATAGGTGGTATAAAACGTTTAATAAAAAGAGATCAGCGGGCTTCTCTGGTGGCACAGTGGTTGAGAGTCCGCCTGCCGATGCAGGGAACGCGGGTTCGTGCCCCGGTCCGGGAAGATCCCACATGCCGTGGAGCGGCTGGGCCCGTGAGCCATGGCCGCTGAGCCTGCGCGTCCGGAGCCTGTGCTCCGCAACGGGAGAGGCCACAACAGTGAGAGGCCCAAGTACCGCAAAAAGAAAAAAACAAAAAGAGATCAGAGACCAAATCCACCAGGCATGTCAATACACAGAATCTACTGACAAATCCATGCCTCCTATCTAAAATAAGGGCACAAAAATACAGACAGAACACAAACCAATAATAATCAGCCCTCAAACTTCATGATAGTCTGGGGTGGACACCAAAAGAACTCAGATAAGTGAGTAAAAGAATCACAGGGAATTCATATAAACCATATCTGGGGAAAAATATTCAGATATAACTACCCACATTAAATATGAGAAATATGGAGAGAAAACCTCGGACTACTGTGGAAAAAAATGCCACCACAAATTTAAGAACATAAAATGCACTGCAGGCTTAAAAACACTTCTTATGGAATTTTCACAAATACTGAAAAAGACTTTCTTAAAAAATACTTTCAAATTCAGATGAAATGCTAAGAAAGATGAGATCAATGAAACAAAAAATAAATCAAGGATGAGATAATGAAAGAAGAGAGTGACATAAATTAGAGATGGTGGAACCAGGAAACAAATTGAGAATCAAAACCATATCTTTACAGAATGAATAAATAAGTGACTATTAGGAAAGAATAAATATGCATATATAAAAACTAAAATAATGACATAAAGAAGACACAGAAAAGTAGTTAGAGAAAAGATGGTTTAGATTGGGTACAGAATTAACACTAAACTTCTAGGGGAAATTCCTAATGTTCCTGAACTAGAGAATGACTCATTATGCAGTAAATAGTAAATAGTCAAATACAGTTGACCCTTGACAACACAGATTTCAACTGCACAGGTCTACTTCTTCACAGATTTTTTTTCAGTAGTAAACACTATACTACTATGTGATCTGCAGTTGGTTGAATCCTCAGATGAGGGACCGTGGACACAGAGGGCCTACTAAGTTATACACAGATTTTCTGTGCAGAAAGTCAGTGCTCCTAACCCCAAAATTGTTCAAGGGTCAACTATATATTAAACAAGAATGGCAGATTTTCAAAGATAAATCTATAGAAACAATAGAAATAAGAGAGTAAGTCAAGAAATCGTACATTCCCCCCAAAATCAGGTAGACAAACAAAAAGTTATAAATGTATACAGTTATTAATAAGGTTAATCCAAATATATGTGTGAATAAATATCATGGCATTAGGGTAAAACTTCTCAAGTTATTTTATAGTATTTCCAAAAAATAGTATATTTTAGACAACACATTCCAAAATACATATGGGAATATATGAATGTTTGTAAATATATTCAATATTCAGAGTAGATAGAAAATATCCAAAATGGAACCTCCACATGCACAAAATATATAAGATAGAGCTAAATTTAGGCTGAGATGAAAAATTTAGAGGCTTACACATTAATGCTACTTAATTTGATCTACAATAATGTAAAAGATTAAATTAAGCATTTAATAGGACAAGATAGAGATAGAGCACAAAATAGACCTAAGGGAAGAATAATGAAGGATACAAATACAGTTAAAAGCAGTAATAAATTGAATAAGAAATAGAAAAAAATAAAGAACCAAATTTTTTAGATAAAATAATTTTGAACAAAGAAATGAAATTAAAAAACTTAGCTACACAATCATAAAAAACCCGAAAGGCACAGACACAGAGGTAAATAACTTGTAGTGCCCTATTTTGCAAAAGTACATGTGAATAAATGCAGAAACTTAGAAGAAATGGAGGATTTTCTACAATAAAAACCAAAGTACATAAGTAACTAAAAAAACAAAAAACTAAAAATAACAACAACACCAAAGTGTTCCTAGAAAAGAGAAATACACTGAACCATTAACCATGGAAACAAATCGCCGTGGAAGCTAATAGTCTTTCCGGTGTCAGTCTTAGATAATTTCCCAGGTAACTTTTCTTTTTCAATCCTTGAAGGAACAGACAATGCTGATCTTATTTAGTGTGTTCCATAACATGGAGACAAGTACATCAGCATACCTCTGACCAGAAATCCATATACAAACAGATTTTTTAAAATTTAAAGAAAATTTATATATGACAGTGTGTTATATAATTTCTCCTGTTGTCCAATATCACTTTTCAAACAACAAAATCACTCCTAAAATATCCGTTAAAGTCATCTGTCCTAACTCTTGACTTTAAGGTACAGCAGTAGTTTAGGAGCTGTAATTATTTCTCACAGCCCATGCCATTTCCTCCCATCACAAACCAGCTCAAATTTGTATAACAAGAAAAGAAAAATGAATCCCAAGTGAGTACTCCTTCCTTCTAGTGGTTTGCATTTGGAGATTATACACACACACACACATACACACATCACTGAATATGAATATGTGAAACTGATGATTATTGCATCGAGTTCAAAAGTCAGTAAGTCAAATCAACGAATATTTGTTCAATCCCCTTTCCTCCCTGTCTAAGTAGTTTACAATCTGTAGGGAACCAACTGGAGAACAGTTAAAACAATGCATCCTCAAAACGGATTTTTTTACAGTAGAGACTACAAATGACATATGAGTTGAGATAAGAGAAATATCAAATTATCTAAAGAGGTCAGTATCTTTATAAAGAGAAAATAATGAATTTCTAAAATGTTAAATCCCTGTCCCAAAGTAACTTTATTTTGTTATTGGTGTTGTCCCAAAGTAACTTTATTTTGATCAGGTAGTAAATCATATATGCAGAACAGCAGCGTGGTAAAAAAGCAAAAATTGTTCATGGGAAATAATTTCCAATTTTTGAAATGCGGTTATTTTTCTCAATAAATGAGTTGAGCAGACACCATTTGTTGATAAGCATCATATGGGAGAATGGAGTGGTTTGCCATGGTCAGAAAGTAAATCAATCATAGGTTTGAAAATAGAATCCACATGTGCAGACTTGCGGAGCTAGTTGAGCCACTGGCCAACACTCTCTCATCACACTATATTAGCTCTGTTCCTGTCCAGGGGAAGATTGTTAATGGGGAGTCTGATTAAACCATGAAATTCAATCCGAAGGGAACTGACAGAGACACTATCTCATGTGCCATTTAAAATAACTTTAGGACCTGGAGGATATCATTTGGTGTTAAGAAGTAAATAAAGGGCTTAATTATCCTGAGATATTTACTAAATCCATCCAACCTGAGTAAGCCACCTTAAGGATATTTTTCAGAATCACAAACCACTATGACCCAGCACCATGTAGTACAATAGTTTGAAAATAATTAATTTTTACTTGGGAAATTCTTTTTTTTTGACTTGGGAGAAGGGCACCAAATTGTTGATGTCCTGGGTCTACAGCAAGAAATATATATATATTTTTTTCTCATATTCCTAGGCTATACTTCATTTATTTATTTATTTCCATTCATCCATTCATTGCTTCTTTAATCAGTAAACAGAGTATTCACTTTGTTCCAAGTCCTGTCATAGAATAGAATAGGCAACTTCTATATCGCAGTTGTAGTGACAGACACAGACATGATGTAATAATGCAGACTCTTCTGGTTGCACATGATGAAAACTCCACGCAAACTAGCTGAGAGTAATGTCCATTAGCAAGAACAGCTGGAATATCCAAAGGGTATATCCAAATGGCTTCAGCATTAAATCCTGGCACTAAAAATAATATTTTACTGTTCATTCTTTTCCTCTTGACTTCTTGATTTTTCTTTACTTTTTGATAACTTCACTCTCAGGTGGGCTTCCAATAAATGGGGGCAAATATGACCTGCAAATTTACAGGATGCTTAGCAACTGCAATCCCAGAAAAGAGACCCTTTCTCTTCAAGTGTCAATATCAATTTTGAAGTGGAATCTGGCTTTTACCACTTGGGTCATTTTTTATTCCTCAGTTATTTGTTGTGGCCAGAGGCATTTTGTATTATGATTAGCTTGTGTATCTATCCTATGAGTAGCTTGTGTATCTATCCTATGAGCAGGAAGGTGGAGTCAGTTCAGCCTGAACCATAGGGACCAAAATGAAGAGAAATAATTTTCCAAAAAATAACTAGGAAGATAAAATATGATGTCTGTTATGAATATTTTAAAGATATATAACCTAGGTATTATAGAAATAGAGAAGGGCTTAATCAGAGCACAAAGTAATTGGTGTCCAGTATTCTAGAGGGATGGGAAGGGTCAAGGAAGGCTTAAGAGATTAGGAAAACTTTGGCCTGAGTTTTAAAATATAAAGAAGATGTTTAATTTTTGTACCAATGTAGTAAGACATGACAGCAAGAAGAGAGACCCTGAGTGAAAGTATAGAAATATTAAACAGCCTGGGAACTTATTTGTTAGGAACTCATAAAAATAACAAAAACTGGTAAAGCTTTAATCCACAGGCAGATTGATCACTACGTAACTGTGTCTAGATGATAGCAGTTATTCAATAGAAGTTTGTTGAGTGAATAAAAGTTGAACAATTTTCAAATCAAATTGGGAGGAAGAATCAAGTGTGAAATTAGGCAGGAGATGAATGAACATTTGCCAATTACATTGATGCTTTTTGCAACAGTTAAGGTGAGGACTTGGCAGAATTTGAGTTTTAGGGACTTTAATTGCTGGACAAGTTGTTAGAAGAAAATGTGAATAAGCTAATTTCTTCATTATATCTTCATCATCCAGCAGGACATTTAGGTATAGTCTTCTCCTTGAAAGAGAACAGTCATTTTAGATGACACAGATGCTACTGAAGTCTAGCGGCTGTCCAATGGTGCCAAACATTTATTTCCTTTTCCTATTGAGTTAATTTTTAGCCCAATTAGGATTTTTCCAATGTTCTGAAATCTTGTGACCATAGTCTCCTACTGTCTTCTCCCTTCTCCTCACTGTTTTCTCAACATTTTGCAATTCTCTGTCAAGTCCCCTAGCTCATGACTTAGGAGAAATGTCCTTCCAATAATGGAGACTCTAGGTTATGCTCCCTGAAGGGATGTAGGAGTGACTTACTTTTCATTGCTAGAAGAGATTTTAAATATTTCATATATTTCCTGCTGAAGCATCGCAAAGGCCAAATAAACTTTGCCTGCGCTGCTGTTGTCCTTTTCTTTTACCAAAGATATCCCCTGCCCTAATCTTACCTTACTACCATGGGTGAAGAAGGGAAGGAAAAAAAACGAGGAGGGAGGTATTCTGACCTCCAGAATTTCAAAATTAAGAAATTTATATGTTTTTAAAGAACCTTATGGTGAATTAAGAACATATTTTCTTCAATATTTATTAGCCATTTCCTATTCCATCATCATATGTGTATATATTCTCCTAACAAAAATTATCATGTATTATTTAATCTCCATTCTAAAACCAATCATTTAAAAGTTTTCCCCTGATATTAGACATTTTCCAATATTCTATTAAAATTAATGTGCACTTGTTGATAAAACTGAAATATTTTCTCATTGAGCCTATGAATAGAATGAAGAAATGGACAAAATAAATAAATACATAAAATTCCAGAACCCTTTGTCTGGACCAGACAAATACATTGTTAGACAATCAGGTATCAAGTCTATGAGAGGTAATATATAAAGAGAAAGAAAACAGGACAACAAGTGCTTGGAATTAACAATGTCCTTTGTGAGTTGAACTATAAAAACCAATGCACAAGGCAATATGCCTAGTGGTTGTGGCATTGGGATTTAAGTTAACCCAAAATATATTTGATTTCCAGCTTCACCATATTTTTTTTTACTAGTTTTACTTTGGGCAAATAACAAATTTGCTGAAATTAGTTTTCTTTATCTCTAAAATAGGGGTAAGTTATCAAGGCAATTGTGAAAATTAAATGAGAAAATGTTTATAAACTACTTTGCATTAGATCTTGTAAATAATAAATCAGTGTTCATGAACATAACTATTATCTGAGAAATCTGCCTTTGAGGAAACAGAATAGATCCCAGTTGATAACAAAATCAAATGACGGTAGCAATTTATGTAAACAAAGAAGGTGTTGGTTAAAAAAGCAGTTATTCAGCCATAGGCATTTTGAGAAGGAACTTCACACGGGCAGTGTTCATTTACCTACATCCAAGGGACAGGAGATAAGGGTATGAACTGTTTAGCCAGGAGGCTGTTATATGTTTGATGTGGAGGTCAACTCATTTGATTGTCCTAGACTGATCCCAGTGCATACTGGATGATCTCTATATCATTCAACATGCACAGTGGTGCCAAAGAATTGTCTGAGTTGCTTTTAAAGTACAATTCCCATGCCCCACTCATAATCTCCAGAGTATGGCTAGATAATCTATATTTTTAGCAAGCTTCTGAGCTTATGACCAAGATATGCTGCCTATGTAATTCTCTCTGTTCTGATATTGTGCTTATCACTTCGAGTTTTGGTTGGGATCCCCACGCCAGTCTCCCAAATACAGAAAATGGTCACATGGGCAAGGTTTTCAATTTCCAATACAACTGTATTTCTTGCTGTAAATAGATAATCGTCATTCTGGCTTGTCCAGAGTTTACTGTGAACCAGATTAATACATTTGCTTTACACCGCTTCTGCTGTGATGACTAAATAAGCTCTCTACACTTCTCAGTTATGAGGATCAGACAACTCCCTTAGGGAGCTGTGCAATGGTGAAGCCTCTTAGAAAGGCACATAGGTGGCAGCCTCCAGTCTCACCCTAGCGGCCTTCTTCTCAATGACCCACAGTGCTGGCCACGGTGACGGCATGTGTCCTGTGTTTACGTACACGTTGTGCTTTCAGTTAGTGTTGCTAGGGGTCACTGAATAGTAGGGACTACTGGGCTGACCCATTCATTCAGTGACTGATTTTCTTCACCAAGTATTGTACAGCACTTTCAGAAATTAAGACTCTTGGATGTCTTAATTTGCTGCCTTCTCTTTCTCCCTAAAGTAGCCTTTGTGTGGTGCCAGAGCAGTCAGCTGAGAAGTGGAACTTTATTCCAGAGGCTTAGCTGTGCTGCATCAGGTCTTGGGGATCTGGTCAGAGCCTCCACATATGTACTGCCTTACTTAGGAAAGAAAAGAGGAATCTTCTCTCATTTGCTTGCTTTTTTTCCAACAACGGACTCAAGACCATTAAATAATACTTAAAAATAATCCTGCTGTCTCAGCAAGCAATCCCTGTGTTGTCAGCGCCAGGCTCTGGTGGACCACATGACCATACAGATTGGTGGGGTAAGTTCAGAGCCTTGCACTGACCGCTGTAAGCAAGTCTTGTAGTATATCTTCATTCCTGAATCCCTGAGAGACTAAGGTTTCTTCTGAAGACAGTATCACTTGCTTCTCTTTTCATCTGTAAAGGACCATTGCTCTGGTGTTTCGTTAAAACCAGACTCTTTTCAGCATGGTAAAACAAATGCCAGAAAGTATCAAAATGTAAAGATTATACCACTATAAAAAATTTTTGTCATAAACTCTCACTAAGTTCCCTAAATTAACTTTGATATTTCTGGTGTGACCACATACTAAGCTCAGCTTCCCCCACTCAGTGCTTATCTCTGAAGGGATCAAAGTGTCAGTCCCGTATTGTCTTATTTCAGTTATAGATGAAACTATTTTTAAAAAGTCTAAGAAGGCCTCTCTTCTGAGCACGTAAGGTGTTTCCTGGCAGGCTGCCAATAATCCCAAAGCAGCATAGCAAAGATGCATTCAAGCTGTGCGTCTAAGATTTCTTTTCCCTTTAAAACTTGCTCTAATGTTCAGTTTAATGTTTTCGGAAGTGTCACAAACAGAATGACTTTCCCTTGGATCTGCGCTCTTCTAAGTGAGACCCGAGTGGAGATTGTTATAAACCAGCTGATAGAAGGCTGAGAGGATGCCTCCTTGCAGCTGTGCAGTCCAGGATAGACAGTAAACCTTGTCCCTGCTACACTCTCTTGAGCGTCTGCAGTTAAAGTTGTGACTGACAGAGAAGCACACCCGAGGTCCAAAGAGAATATGAACTAAACTGTATTGCATTTTGTGTTAGTACACACCCAGCTTGTATTTATAAACTGTGGTTTCATTAGAAGACAATAAATAGAGGCTTTTCAGAACAGTGCCATTGCATCTTTCAGCCCTAAGAAGGAAAGAGTGGTGTGTGTGTGTGTGTGTGTGTGTGTGTGTGTGTGTGTGTGTGTGCGCGCGCTGCATGTACACACGCTCATGCCCTTAACCTCCTGCTCCCGGGCCAGTGCCAAGCATGATGGGGGTGCTTAACAGTTTTACTAGGTCTTGTATTGCCTTCAGTGGGTTGCTTCATTGATTGCTCCTAACAGCCTAGAAAGAAAGGGCTGATTAGCCCCTATTTCACAGAAAGGCAAAGGGAAATGAAATGACTTGCCCTGGAAGCCAAGCTGATGTTTGACTAACTCAGCCTTACTCCAGTGTTTAGATACTTTTGATCTTATCTCTAAATGTAGTAAAGACCAAGCCTCTGAAATTAAAAAAAATATTTTATAAAAAGAATTCTATGTGCCAAACTCTGGAATAGAGGAAATTTAATCTTTTCCATTGAAGGCTGCTGGTGCCAGAGAAGATAGCAGAATGTTTGTGAATGATTTGTACAGTATCTTTATGATAGAAATCACAACACTAGACATGATTGTTTCCCTCAGAATGTGAATGAATAGAGAAAAATATCACTAATTTTCAGATGAGTAAACATACAATTGTACATTTCACCGATTAAATATGGAAATGCCTGTAGGAAGTTCAGAGGTTTAGCAAAATGGAGGCAAAATTCCTTAAAATGGAAAATATACATATATTATATTGCCCCATTATTAAAATATTTACTTAAATTTTAATTGAATACAAATGCATTTTATAATTTTGCTATGAATAAAATGAACTTAGTGCCTAAATGCATTAATATATAGTGAAAGAAAAGAGATGTGTTTATAATATGCAAGTTATAAATCCTTAAAACTACTGGATTATTTTTGTTATAATTAAAATTTTAAAATTTCTATTTTAATCTTCATGATTCTAATAATCAATAAAAACTAAAGCTAAATTAAAAATAAATTTATAAGTTTATTTCCAATAGATTAAGACCATCTTCAATGCTTGTTTTCTGTTTTACCTGTGAAAGTAGGCATCTGGATGATTCTCTACATACCTGTTTTCCTGACACTGCCTTGATGATGGGACTAAAATGCTACTTAAATACAGAGCAGATGCCAACTGGGAGAGGAAAATTCTGCCAGTGGCAAACTGTGAGTGGACCAGGACTGCCTTATCTTCCAAGAACACAGGGGTAGGGGTGTCTATCTACTTGCTTGAAGTTCTAGACATCTGTTAACATTATTTTTATCCAACTCTCCTTTGCCTTAAAATGCAACCTTTTTCTCTATTTGAAAGAGATGTTTAAATCTTTATAAAATCAATAGTTTCTGAATTCAAAAATGTTTAATTCACAATACGAGTTGGTTTCTTAATTCCATTATGCAAACTATTACTGATGTCATCACATATTGCAAAACATTTGTGATTCTCATTAAAGACTAATAAAAGATAGTACTTAAAGCTATCACCAAATACTAATATTTACCAAATGCTCTAATTACATTACCTAATGTAAAGGTCACAAGACCCCAGTGAGATAAATATTATCATCTCAAGTGTATATTGAGGGAACTGAATTTCAGAGGTGACATACACTTAAAAAGACTGAAATCAATGTGATGTGCCCAAGGCTCCTGAGGCAGAGTTGGGATAAGAATTTTTTTAAAATATTTTGTTCAGTGCTTTCTTTCATACGAAATTGTAGGGAAGTTCTAAAATATTTCATTAAAGAAATCAAGAAATCAGAAAATACCAATGACTGGATCTCACCTAGAGATTAAAAAATATGATAAACACATTATGAACAGAACAATGGAAATTAGAATTCTCAAGGCGTAAATGCTAAGAAATCTTTGAAAATGTATTATGTATAGTGAAAGGAGAGGAAAAGGACAATAAAATCTTTACCTTTTCAGTGACATCAATTTCTTTTTATAATAGTGAATTTCGAGGTCAAGAACATCACTATTGTGATGGCACAACAGTGCAAAGGCAGAAAACTCTCTCATTTCTTAGTGTTCCATCCCTTCTATGTCCTGCTAGATGTTGATAGATGATGATAAACCAGACTGACCCCAACTCTAGACTAGCGGCACTGTTTTCAATACTCTGGACCTAAAGATTCTGGAAAGCAAGGACTCCAGGTAGTGGGTAGAGGAGACACAGAAGAATTCAAGTATCAGGGCTTAGAGGCTGAGAAATAGCAGTGAAGTGTTAAAGTGATAAAGAGGGGCTCTAGACCACTTGCTGAAGATTGAAAAGGACTTAACTTTTTCTCCTTTTCCCGTGATTTATTCTCCTTCTCAACTTTACTCTTTGCTTCTTCCTTCTCCTCTTTCCTTTCTACTTCCTCTCTGTTGCAGCAGGAGAACTGTGGAATACTCTGGTTGCTAACAACCTGATGGCGTCTGGGACACAGGGCACTCTTTTCAGACCTCTGCTCTCCTCACTCAGCTGTCAGGGCAGCCATGACCCACTGCTCCCCATGGGCGTCTAGAATGGGAGAACCAGAAGGAATCGGTGTTAGGCAGCTGTGGGGGGTTGCAGTGGACTTGTTAGACATCAACTGTATCATGTTCCCCATCAGTTGGGTAAGGGAAGTGGTATACTTTACAATAACCCCGAGTATAAGCCCCTTAGCTGGCTAGTTGAGGTAGCTATCAGGAAGTAACCAGCACAGACGTGCATAGTAGTCAGAAACTGCCATATATAGTTTATATCTTATGTACGTATCTTTATATCACTAAGAGTTAAGAACAAAATACAAATACAAAAAAAGAAAAAGATTTTTACCTATTGGCTAATTGACTAACCGGGGAGTTTAAAAAATAAATATAAAGCATAATTAGGATAAAAATTTGGATACTTTCTTTTGAGCTGGGAAAGGCCAAGGTTATTATCCCCAGCTTACAGATTAGGAGAATGATGTGCAAAGTGGCTGAGGCACTTATCCAGGGTCAATTGATATTAAGTTTGAATAAATGAGATTTCTTAATATGGCAGTTTGTTTTTACTTATATTAAAATTGAAATTAGTTTAGGTTTCCCAGTTTCCTGTTTACTAATTTCTATGGCATGCATCCAAGTGTCATAGTGTCATAGAAACACTTATATCTCAAGAGATATATAAACATTTATATCTCAGGAGATATATATCCGATCTTTCAGCAGTTATCCTGAGTCACAACTACTGGTAGGGCATTACCACTGAACTGTCTGCCACTACAATTAATTTATCAAGTCCTAACTGCATCATATCTCTCACAGATACTATTATTCTTCTAGTCATCTGAACGAGACTAGAAATTTTGGAGTCATCTTTTATTCATTCTGCTCCTTCATCATCTAAGTACCATCTGTCCCCAAGAGTTATCATCCCTTCATCTTTGCCTCCCCTGCTGGGTTCCCACAGCTACCTCACTACTCCGGGCTTTCATCACCTCAGGCTTAAATTACTGAAAGAGGCTTCAGGATGACTCCCTTGCCTATACTCCATCATCTGCCACTCTGGCCTCAGACCAGTGGCCCGTCAATATTCACAGCCACTAGCTAGTCCAAACACTTCTTCTGGGATTTTGAGTCTTTCTAATCTAAGTCAGTTTTCTAGGACAGTCTTAACCTTTACTCTCAGCTCAAGGGAAGCCATTTTCCATCCATCCTCCTACACAAAGTCTCCTTATTTCTGCTTCAGAACTTTGTCTTGAATAATTTTCTCTTCCTTCCTTCTTCCCTCTCTTCTTTTATTCAAACTGTAACCACACTTGGAGGCCCACCTCAAAATCATTGTCCTCCATCTTCTATGATTAAGGAAGTTTGTAATGATGTCTCCATTTTCTGAATTCACATGTTCTCATCAGTATCATATGCTCTGGTCCTTCACTGTGCTCTAACAGATATGGTGTATTTATTTTACCAAAGAGAATATAAATACTTATTGTGTAGAACTAATATTAATTGCACTTTTCATAGCACCACAACAGTTAAAGTCACATAAAAGTAATATTTTGCTAATTGACTAATTCACTAAACAGGCATTATTATTTTTTATAAGCAGATAGGAAAAGCGGGCAAGGTATCCATCAGTATCAAATATCTCAAGGAGGTTAGTGACCTTCTTTAGATTTTACAAGTCTAATAATTTTGGCTTTATTTATATACTTATCCTGAGCCAAATATTCTGAATATTCTGATGACAAGGGAAGTATTGGAATAAGATGCATCCTTTACTTCATGGACCAGAGATTTACATGCAGAATTACATATTGACATTCTTCACTATTTCAAAATGTAACTCTGATGTCTGAGCTGCATCCTCTTTCTAATTGTCTTACCCTATTGAGATATCAAAATGGATGAGCATCTGAACACATACACATGGGCTGAATTTCTGCATTTTTTCATGTCAGCAGTAGAGTGTCACAAACCAAAAAACTAGAAGATACATAGCTCCCAGGTAGCTATCCTTGGACTTAAATAGAAAAACCTCTAAATCAAGTCTTTGCCATTCTTGCCACTTATTCAAAATCTTTGCAAGAAAAGGCAGAAAAGAAACAAGTTGCTCTAGTAAAATGAAACAACTGTGCATAAAATCCCCAGCAGTTCAAAACTTGGCTTTCTGGACTTTTTCACAAATTACAACTGCAAGTTTAACAGCCAGCCTTTGGGACTTCAATGCACCAGGTAGGGGATATTGTTCCATAGAATAATTGCTCTCTGGGGAAAAGGTATTTCGGTGACTTTCATGTTATAAGGCAGCACGAGCCAGTGGGTCATTAATCACTAGTGAGTGTCACTGAAGAGTTTAAATATAAAGAAAAGGGTCCAATGACATTAAATATCAGAGGAAAAACAAATCTTGCAAATTTTCATGGTAATCTGGCTTACTGACACTGAAGTTCCATACCTATATGTGTATGCAAATATCAGGTTTAAAAGAAATCTGATAAAATAAATGTAAAGACTAATTTGTTACATTGAATAAAAGTTTATGTCTTCACAGTGGATTCTTTGGGGCTATGTATAGGAGAGCAGCAGAGCAGATGAAAACGGGGCAATGGTTTGATAGCCTGAAATAAAAATATACCATCTCTATTTTTGATTTGATTTATTTTTTTTAAGTTCTGTTTTTTATTTATTCATCCATTTAAGCATAAAGTGAGCAACCTGGAATACAAGGCAATTCTTTGTTAAAAATTAAAATAAGGTAAAAAACTTCAAAATAAGGTAAAGAAGTACTAATAGGAAAAAAAGGCATTATTATTTTCCCCCCAAATCCTAGTTTAAAGATAGCTACTGTAGTCATGAACTATTTCTGGCTCTAAATTTTCTAGCAACTAAGCAAAAAGAGGAATAGAATAAATTATCTCTTGGGAAGCATAACAGAATGCCAGGAAAACAAATTTTCCCCTAGCACTAATTTTCAGGATTTTATCTCATAAGTGACACTGCACAGTGTTGATTCAGTTAGTCTTCAGTTTCAAACAGCAGAAACCACCTCTGGGTAACTTGAGGAAACGCACTGAAAAGATATATGAGGGAGCTTCCAGAATCAAAAGGATGGTTGAAATCCCAAGCTTGGACCCAAGAGGAAGCAAGCTTTTTAAGAGTCTCAACAGCTGGAACAATCTGACAGCCTCTCCCAGGCAATAGCATTTCAGTAAGTCCCACTTTCCTGCTGTCCCTGTGTCTGGTACTATAACAAAGTGACTCGTGTCTCAATAGTAGAAAGAACTTGACGGTTTCTCCCAGGCACTATCACGCTAATGAATTAGTCCAATTTTTCCACTGCTCTTGCTTCTATAACAAGTATTTACTTGTGGAAGTCACTTGAGATCGGGAACTGCTTTCCTTTTCTTGCCACCGTTATCAACCTCCACCCCTTCCCACTATGCCAGTAGCTAGTAGCCCTTGTCAGGTCAAGATAAACATGGTTAAGCAAATTATTCTGAGGGGAGAGGGAATACTGAGCTGAAATTGAGAGTGAAATTTAATAATCTGATAAGACTACAGATCATTACACCCAGAGACAGAGGTTTTCAGGAGAAAATGAAACACTTTAAATGGGAATCTTAGTCTTCGCTCCTCCGCACCCTTACCCTCAGGCCAGAGTGCAGGAGGAAAGAGAAGGGGGAGGGAGCAAACCTATCACCCTCAGGGAAGGAGAGATAAAGAGCCACACCTAGAAAAGCAGAAGGTATATCAGATACTTTAAAAAATGGCTTCTTGTCGGTAAGGTACTCGGGATCAAGTCCCGCGAGGGAGTGGTTGGCTGAGCTTGGTGACACACAAGCCCATACAACTGCTGTATGGAGCAGAGTGAGGAAGGATCTGATGTGAGGAGGCTCCAGCGAGCTCACTGGCTTCCCTAGTGGTAAAGGAGGCTCTGAATTTACAGTACCCCCAAGCCACACAAAGCAGGAGAGTGGCAATTCCTCAACAGGAGATCAGTGTTATCTTAAAAAAGGGGAAATGGATTGCTGGGCAATCAATCCAAAAGGATCAAGGTCCAGTTAGGGTGGCAGAGGCAAGAACAGCAACCAACAGTACCTCACCCGACACTTAGTGTCTGTTATCTGCCAGGCACTGTTTGAAGTACTTTACATTTGTTCATCTTCACAACCTCCCTATGAAGATGGGGTACTAATTTATAACTGTAATTTTAATAAATAAGTTGTCAAAGACACTCAGATGATCAGGGATGGTTCTAGGATTCACACCCGACCTCTGGACTCATGTTCTTAATCCCTACAGACACCTTCAATAGCTGTTTTAAAATAGATGCAGAAACTGCTTTCATACAGCTTCTTCTCACAAAAATAAATGCAAAATCAGAGCTCCTTGAAAGCACTGAGTGTATAATCAAATATACTCAGAAAAATGTATGTCAAATATATTATTTAAAAAACCCCTCTAGGACACGGGTTCGAACCCTGGTCCGGGAAGATCCCACATGCCACGGAGCAACTAAGCCCGTGCGCCACAACTATTGAGCCTGCGCTCTAGAGCCCGCGAGCCACAACTACTGAGCCCATGTGCCACAACTACTGAAGCCTGCGTGCCTAGAGCCCGTGCTCTGCAACAAGAGAAGCCACCACAATGAGAAGCCCGCACACTGCAATGAACAGTAGCCCTAGCTTGCCGCAACTAGAGAAAGCCCGCGCGCAGCAACAAAGACCCAACACAGCCAAAAGTAAATAAAAATTAAATTAAAAAAAAAACCAAATAATTAATTTTTAAAAAAACAACAAAAAAACAAAACCCCTCTAGTATCAAGTTCATACCAAAAATAAGGCTAAATAAATGAGGCCATAGGTGAAGGTCAATATTATTTTAGAAAAAATAAGAAGTTTTTTTTTCCTAATGGTACAGAATTTAAAATTGCTTTCTCTGAAAACGTATCTCTATTCTAGACAAGGTCTTTTAATTTCTTTTTCTACTTGCATATTTTAAAAAAACAAAAACAGTAAGGAATATGTTGCCAATAATTTTATAAAAATTCAGATATTCTCCAACTTCAAAGGAAAATTCCTTGTCACTGATGCCCATATCCTCTGCCAGTCCCATTCCCTAGATGAAAATAGTGTGAGGTGTCATTTTTTAAAACACCCCTGGTCACAAAAAACAGGCAGACTCCTTGATGGCTGTGGGATATTTCTATCCCAGAATTAGAGCCAAATAATAGAGAAAGCTATTAACTGAAATTTTATGTCACCAAATCTTATATGTCTCATATTTCTCTCCAAGAAAATGATAATCAAATTATTTGAGTGGCAAGGTAAGAAATTGAAGAAATATATCTTCTACTATATCCCAACTTCTGTCACTGCTCTGTAGTCTTAGTTTCAAAAAAAAGGAGTGATTTTTTTTAACTTTGTCAATGTTAAGATCCATGGGAGAATTTGATAACTGAATCTACTCCATCTCCTTCTTTTAGGGAAAAAAAAAAAAAAAAAAGAAAATATATATATATATATATATACATGTTTATATACGTATATATATATATATATACACACCCATACAGACATATGTACTTCCCACAAGTCTATAAATGATTTGGAGGGGGTTCACTGCACAATAAAGTCATTCAAGTGACAATAGTTTTATGGTAAGACCTCTCATTTTAATTTAGTATTCTTTCATTTGAGAATCAACTTATGGAAATGTGTACTAAGAGATTAAACCAGGAAATATGACTTTTATATGCAATGATGTCCATATATATTATACATGATATAATATGCTATAATATAGATTATAAACATATACTATATATGTTATATATGATATAAATAATAAAAGTTATATATTATTTCGCTACAAATTTAAATTGTGTTTCTATCACATAGATTGACATGGTACAGTGAACTTCTATTATTTTGAGTATATTCTGAGAAATATTATTGACTACTAGAAAATTTCACTTTTGGGGTATTTTTCAAATTTTAAAATTAGCAACACTTTGAATATGAAATGGGTGAGAATAAGACAGGTTAAAATGAAACTTGAGTTTACTAATTGTTCTCAGCATTCCCAGGCTTTTCTGAACATTTCTAACCCTCCTCAATGCACCAGCTCTTTCTATAATTAAAAATATGCAGGATGAGGCACCACATATGTGTGTATGGGACACACAGGGTTTAACATTTTCTCATGTCCACAGTAAACATTAAAGAATCTTACCGTGAAGTTCCCTCAGTATCTTCTATACCTAAACCAACTTTCTTATAAAGAGGCTCCTTTAGCTACTCAAACAGCATTTCTTCCATTAAATCAACCTTATCATTTTCTATTGCTTAACTCTTGAAATGAGTCATTTGTTAGATGTTTGATGATAAGATTATGAGATCATCATAGAAGGTGGATTTTTCTAGGAATATAATTTATACAGATGTACTCTGCTACATGTGGGGAGGATAAAGAGGGGTCTGTTTTCATTTGTACCTTGGAGTGACCCTAACTTGAAAGGTGATTGTATCAGTATTACATTTAATTAGAAATTTGTTCCATGAAGAAATTGAATGTCCCAAGAACAAGCTTTAAGTCCCTGCAGGAAGGGGAAGGCTCCTTGTCTGAGCAACTTACGGCAAAGCCCTGTCTGTATACACAGAAATCCCAAGAGCATTTTTAATCACCTCACCTTAAAAAATGCATAGGCAACCAAAGATGGCTAAAGAGTTGTAGAAAAGAAGCAGAATGAGGCAAACAATGAGAAGAATAAAGAGAAGAAGAAAAAGCACACTTAGGACCTGGGACAGCCATATAATTTGTGGTGCCCAGTGAAAAACAGTTGGGTCCCTTGTTCAAAAATTATTAAATATTCCAAGACGGCTACAGCAGAGCATGAAGCCAAGAGAGACCTTCTAAGCAGAGGGCCTTGTGAGACTGCATGATTGCACACCCATGAAGCACGCCTTCCCCGTTTAGAACACAGAGTAAACTTGAATAAATCTTTATGGGTTACCCTCAGAGAGACTTGAAATGATAATCATTTCCACAAACCAAGAATAAGACAAAATAAAGAAAAAAACTAATAGAAAACAAGAAATAACTCATGAAGTTTAAATACATTTAAAGCCGCACCAGCCTTTAAATTTCCTTCAGCCTTTAAATTTGGCATGAATCTGCTAATTGGCTTTGGCTTCAACCTCGGCCTTTGGAAAGTCAAAAAGGTGAATGCTTCCACGTCATTTCTGGCATTTCTGAGCTTGTATATGAAAAGTAACTGGGTTCCCATGAACTCTAATTGCCTTATCAATGCCAGTAAAAGAAATAGACCACACTATTCAGATTTATTTTTCATATCTGAATATTTACTTCCTTTGGAGTAAAAGATTCTTGGGTGTTTCATATGTTGAATCCTATTAGTAATTGAAGTATAAATATGTATGTATTATTACAAGTGTAAAATTCTGTATTATTTATATGATGACTCTATAAATTTGCATTTTTGTGAGAAAAGCAGTTATTTTCAAAGAGTTAAACTGAGAAATAAATGAGCAATCAAATTGAATATTGAACAAAAACTCATAACCTGAATCTGTGGAAATTAGTGGCATAGTACAGAATGCGAACGTTATAATTACAAGCACTTTTCTATATTTACCTTATTGGAAGCTCAAAACAGTTCTTTCAGATAAGTAGAGATCATCACGTACATTAGGTATTTCAGAACATGGAGGCTCAGAGAAGTTAGATTTGGCCAAGGTCACCTAGGTTGATAATGGAGGCAAGCAGACCAAACCAGATTCTGTTGCTCAAAACCCGCTGTTATTTATTTCATACCATATGTCTTTTCAGAAGAACTGTGGATGACTCATGTCAAATATTTTTATAAATAAATAGAAGAGATAATTATTTTTCTTTGAATAATCAGAAAGGGAGATGTATTCTTAAGGAATGTGTAGTCATTGTTCTTAATGAACCATTGGACCAAACGTTTTTTTTAACTGTCAAAAGACTCCTGAAAAGATTGTTTCAAACTGCGCATGGTGCACCAAGATGGTAAGATGGTTGGGACGAGGGTATGTAGGCCACTCTGGAAGCTGGAAGAATGCCAGGGTACCATCTCTGCTTCAGTCAGAGAAGATGGAGTTTTATCTGTCTTAAATAGGAGGCATATGAGTAAGCTATCTTTTGAAGTAAGGATTTCATGACTAAACAAAAAGATTTTAAAATAAATAGAATAAAATTATAAAAAGCCAGTGACACACTGACCTAGCTTATTGTTAATAAAACAATGTGCCCAGTGTTTTAACTATGGTCCCACAGATAGCAAATGAATAACTGAAATTTTATCTCTTGCTTAATGATCCCCTCCATATAGATCTTTATGGACAGCACACTGCCTATGATTTAATCTTGAACTTCTTTTCGGTATTATTTTCTACAAAGTAAACCATGACCACAGGCTTTGGTATAATGGCATTTAAAAGAACTATTTTCTAGTATTTCAATCTTTTCCTGAAAGAAAAGTCATCATTTCCATAATTCCTATTGTTATGGGTTCTCAGTAATTCCACTTTCTTCTATGCACGAATACCATGATAAAAAATCCCCTGGAAAAAAAGCCCCATTTTACACAGTCAACCATGTGTAAAGCCAGATTTACTTATAAGTGCATAAATCATGCATTTGCACCTGCATAAAAAATGCTGCATTGTACAAATTATTTGCTCTTGCCAAGATGATGTTTAATAGAGCCAAACCTAGCAAAACTGGCGTTTTCTATTCCTTTCCTCTGTCTGAAGTTTCTCCCATGCTTTGCTGAACCTATGTCCTCCAATCACATCAGTAACACTGGCTATCATTTATTAAACTCCTCTTCTGCACCAGGCATTTTACATGTGTTATTTGTGAAACTCAACACAACTCTGCAAGACATTTATTAGTTTCCATATTTTTCAGATGAGAAAAGTGTGGTTCAGGAAACTAAAGCGAGTCACACCAATAATCTCTACAGTTTCATAGCTACTTTATCACTTCACCTTCTGGAAGACTTTCTTTCCAGTCTTTGAAAGGAAACTCAGGATAAAATTTGATATATTCTCTTAATGGTGCTTTGTACTAAAAATAAAAGTAGCCTAGACCTATTCTGGAAATTAATTCGATCATACTTAGAGGAGTTGCTGAATATTGTTTTTATTCATATTTGATATCTTTCCTGACTTTCTGATACTTTTCAAGATCAAATATTCAGGAGTAAAATTCAAGTAAATATTCAAGTAAAAGTCAAGAGTGTGTCACAATTTCATAATCAGAAGGTAACATTTTCTAACATTTTTACTTTGCAAAATAATGTTTATTTTTCCTTTTTATTTCACTCTGTAAAAATATCAACTGTAGGTATTGCTGACTTTATTTGTATTATTAACCTTATTATCAGTGACATTGTTTCAAGTCTTTCAAATGCTCATTTCCTTCCCCATGTTGAAGATCTGCACTTCAGCCAAATTGTTGACATTTTCAGTGTCAATTTTGTTGTTCAATTTTGTATATTTTGAATAGATTATAAAAAACAAGAATGATTTTAGTGCAATGGTATTTAAAGTTTTAGGATTTAATGGTGTTACGACTTATGTTTCAGTATTTAATATTCACATGAAGGAAATAAATGAATGATCTACTTTGCCATACATAAACCAGCCAAGGAAAAAGAGAGCTGGAGGGCATGAGAGGGCGGTCACTGGGAAGAGGGTACTGCCGGGCTACAGGGAAAATGTAAATGACTAAAATAATCAATAACTTACTTATTCTCAGGATGACTATATAATAATTTCTATAGTTTTATAGATAAATCTATTTTGTCATATAAATTAATATTCTGTGTCCATTTCAATTTTTATTTTATTTTGCTTTTTTTTTAGCTTGGTGTGTGGTTCTGTAACATGCTTTCTTAAGCAACAGAAGTAAAAAAGAAAATAACACAGGGATTTCTACTGATCTTATTACAAAGTAAGATGTGGATGGATAGCTTCCTAATTCACAGGAAACACAGTAATATGTTCCTCCCTACGTCAGTTTATGGACTTTGTTCCAATTAGTCAGCATGAATCTAAAATAATTCTTTAAACTACAGGTAAGTCTTAAATGTTTCATGATCAAATTCTTTTATTTAAAAAGGATCAAATAAATAATTTATTCCCTTTTATTAGAAAATTCATGCTCTTGAACCACTTTATTAAAAAAAAATCTCTAAAATGGAAACTTTTACTTTTTTATTATTATTATTTTTTTGCGGTACGCAGGCCTCTCACTGTTGTGGCCTCTCCCGTTGCGGAGCACAGGCTCCGGACGCGCAGGCTCAGCGGCCATGGCTCACGGGCCCAGCCGCTCTGCGGCATGTGGGATCTTCCCAGACCGGGGCACGAACCCAAGTCCCCTGCATCGACAGGCAGACTCTCAACCAACCACTGCGCCACCAGGGAAGCCCTAAAATGGAAACTTTTTATACAGGAATTTATTTAAATTTGTCACCTAGTTTTATATGCTTCCATTTAAACCTCTAGTTAAGTATGCCCACATTTTGTCAGTTACAGAGATACATGCAGAATATTTTATGAGAGACACTATGGAACTGTAAAAAAGTGTTCTGGACTTTGAATCAGGAAAACAGATCTCTAGCTCGTGTTTGCGAGTAACTGTCTGTGCGCACTGCAGCAAGTCACTTCAGTGATCTGGGCTTTAGTTTCCTAATCCCTGAAGTGCAGTGGTTAAATTACATAATTTCTAACTCTTTATGCTCCAATATTCTAATGAGTCTATTCTTTCTCCCCACCTCAGTGGAAAATAACAATGATGGAGAATGATGAGAAAGACTTTATACAGGTTTATTTGTTTCCTTTAAACATGTTTAAACACAAATAAAACAGATGTCATGGTCTTCAGAAGAAATCGCTCTCTCTCAGAGCTATCTATAAATTTTAGGCATTGAATAAATTCACTGTGTGTGTGTTCTTTGGTAGACTGGCAACTATTAACTTAATGTGACATTTCCTTCTTATTTTTCTTTTCAGAGAAAAGAAACCAAATTTAAAATTAAACATTATAATCCTTATTATTTCATTCTCTGTAACTGCATAAAATGGTCTACAAATGAGATTAGTATGTATTTGAGAGAGAAATTTGCAGGTTAACCTTCTTGATATTAGTTAATTGCAACCTTCTGTGAGTCTATGGTAACCTTATTTCCAGGGTTAGAGCCAGTTTTTTGCATTAGTTCTTCCAAAGGGACCACATGTCAAATATCCTTGGAACAGGGTACAATTTAAATTACTGGTGGTCTACTAGTTATTTTCAGTCTAGGAGAACAAACACCAGATGTATTACAGACAGACTTTAAAGGGCATTATAAAGAAAAGCGGGTGGCGGTAGGGGGAATGGTCTATTTCTCAAATTGTGGGATCCACCCATTGTTGCTCTGTGTAATAATCTCATTCCAGAAGAATTCAATTCATATTCGTCACCGTGTTCTTTGAAAAGATTCCATGAATGAAGACTCTGTGCATAAAGCAACCTCATATAAGCAAGACAGAATTCACTACTGATCCCTAGCAAGTGACTTGGAATTTGCATGCCTGATTTAAAGAGACGAATTGATGATGTACAGTGTGTCAAATCTTAAGGTTACCTGATAGTGTCCTGTGGTTTTGTTTGACAATCAAAATGTTTACTAATTCAAGAAACTGTTTCAAACAAAAGCCTACAAAATGAAGCTGCTTATTAAAGGTGAAATAAGTGTTAAAGCCCAAATCATTTTTCTTCTCTGCAGGGCAAGGCTTTCCTGGGAATTTTCCCGATATTTCTCTTATAACCCCGTCTCCATTTTCCTTCCCTGATCTCCAACCATACACTGCTTTCAGGGTGACACTGACACTCAGCATAGCTATTAAACATGACTTTGTTAACTGCTCAATGAGGCCTGGTGTGAACTGAGTGGCCACCGTTGCCAGCTGTGCAAAGCCTTTGATCTTTATTTACATTTTGATTTCATGTTTTGGTGCTGGTGGTGGAGATTTTCTAACCAGCACTGGTTAAATGGATTTAACATTCTCTACAAATATTATTTTTAGCCACTATCTAATTAGTTATAGTCTGTTAGTAACATTTTCAACATAGGGTTATAACACAGTGAAGAAAATAACGACCACTTACTTTTCCCAAACAGAGAGAAATATACACACTATGTCTTAAGGTAAGCATATTTCCCATTGAACCTTGACTATTTTCTACCCTACATCTACATTTACATCAGGAGTAATTTAAATGAAAGTTCTTATCATTTATACCATCTCATGAACTTCACTGAACAATGTGCATTATACAGTTCACCTGAAAATATTTGCATTTTATGTAACAAAGAAACACAATTCCTTAAGGTATTATTTAGAGAGATCAAGATCAATCAGGGAATTCTATTAAAGTATCTATGTATTTGTCAATACGTATATTTTAAAGTTCTTTTAAATCAGAAGTAGGGGTTATAGAAAGAATCTCTCAGGCGTGACTAAATATGTCAGCATTTAAATCTGGAAATTTTACATGTTCTCATGCGTTTTGATTTAGTAAAGCATATATATACTTGCAATCAATATTTATAGAACAATTTGTATATCTATCTCTATCTTATATGGGATCAAAGAATTATACGAAGCCAAAGAATATTTAGAAGCTAATGATATCATTCTCTTAGACATTTCAGAACACATAATCTATAATGTTTAACCTGTTTCTTAATGAAAAGATATTATTTTAGAAGATGAGGTATTTAATCTAGAATTATTTACTATAAATCTAGAACCAGCCAAATCTATAATAACCCTGTTGGTCACCTAAAGGAATATCTTGAATGATTAATCTGATGTAATTATTAGCCCCTAAAGATTCTGGAGGTATAAGTATTCCTTTTTGTCCTTTGAAAGAGTATCATATGGCATCTCCATTAGCATTTTAAGTGGATCACACTGTGTACTGAAATGTGGACTTAAAGCTTTCCCCAAAAAGAATGTTGTTCAAAGATAATTGACAAATCTTTCCTCCTGGGAGTGGCTTTCCAATGGTCTCAATGGTCATTGAGCAATCTCAGCAATCTCAATGGTCATTGCTTCTTCTTCCTTTTCTTTTCTTAAATTTAGTTTTTTTTTAATTTAATGTTTTTTTTCATTGAGCAATCTCAGCAATCTCAATGGTCATTACTTCTTCCTTTTTTTAAAATTTAATTAATTAACTTATGGCTGCTTGGGTCTTCATTGCTGTGTGCAGGCTTTTCTCTCGTTGCGGTGAGCGGGGGCTACTCTTCGTTGCGGTGTGCGGGATGCTCATTGCGGTGGCTTCTCTTGTTGCAGAGCACGGGCTCTAGGCACGCGGGCTTCCGTAGTTCTAACTCTTGGGGTCTAGAGCGCAGGCTCAGTAGTTGTGGCGCACGGGCTTTGTTGCTCCACGGCATGTGGCATCTTCCCGGACCAGGGATCAAACCTGTGTCCCCTGCATTGGCAGGCGGATTCTTAACCACTGCGCCACCAAGGAAGTCCCTGGTCATTGCGTCTCTTGCTGTTACTCTTTAGTGCCAACAGTAACATCAGAATTTGTAAAAGCTGATTAATGCCCTGAGTTTTTGTTGTTGTTGTTTGTTTTACATATTATATGTGAGATAGATATAATTATCCCCATTTGCAAACAAGGAAATGAAACCCAAAATATTGTGTCCAAGCAGATTGTGGATGAACCATTCACATTAGGGACATTGGTTAATGGGCTTCCTGGAATTGGGATGGGGGTTGAACAAACTTCTGAATTCAAAAAAGTAACCTAGCAGTTCTATCAATCTACACTTCAGAATTAGTAGAAAACTTTTAAAAAATATATTCTTCTTTAGTCACAAAATATTTAGCATTTGTTTTTTCAACATTCATGTTTCGTTCCTCTAGTATGTGCCTCAAACTGAAAATACATGACATTAATAAAGTCCTTGCCCTCAAGGAGCTAAGAGCCTAAAGTGAGAGAGACAGCCACATGACAAATATTGTAACCAGTTCATTGTACAAATGAGGAGGGAGGAACTACTTTTGTCTGGTGAAGACAGAGAAGATAATTCAGTGAAGGTGTTGGATTATAAGAGAGAATGATGAAGAAAGAGCCAGAAGGTAGATAACTGGGAAAAGTGTGTTCCAGGTGGAGGGGACACTCCATGGACACTTCTGAGTTAAGTGCATGGGACATTATAAAGTTTCCCAGTAGTTCTGATGAGCATTTCCTTGAGTGGAGGAATTTGCCATGAGATGAAACTGGAGATTTTGATTAGAACTGGGTTGGGTTCACCACCAAGCTGTGTACATGTGGATCTAACAGCCGACTAGACTTTGAGAACTGAATTAAGAGACAGACCACCACCAAGATTGCAGACTGGGCCAGACTTTGAGAACTGAATTAAGAGACAGACCACCACCAAGATTGCAGACTGGCTCCTGGTGATACACACATGGGGCTGATACACGTATCACCGGTAAAGTCTTTGAAAAAAAGAAACATTGAAGGCTTACTCACTGAAGTCTGATCAGAACTTGTGGTCTGAACCAAACCAAGTTTTACCTGCTAAAACTAAAATATCAACATTCACATCAGTTCCTCAGGCAAAGAAATAACATGATCATATTTTGAGATCATTCTGGCGTAGAATAAATTTGAGGACAGATAATGGAGACAACGGAGAAATGTAGAACATTATTAGAGTAGTACAAGAAAGAAGTGATGAGAATGTAAACTAAGTAGTAAAGAAGAGTAATAGAGGTTATTTGAAAAAAATGCATGAACAGGTAGATATTGGGGATAGATTAAATATAAAAAGGTAAAAAGAGAAGAAAAAGTTAAAATGAAACTGCTGTTTCTTCCTTATGAAATTCCCACTAACAGAGATAAGGAGGAAAGGCAGTGAGGGTGTATGGAGAAGATACAGTCACTTTTGGATTTTAGGACTTTCAAAATATCCACATAGATGGTGCTCAGTAGTTAGCAACTCAAATCTAGATCTCAGGAAGAAGTAGAGATGTTATGTAATAGTATTGTAGTCATGGGACTGTACAGAAAGCGAAAAATTAATTATTATAACAATAATATTATTAATATTAATAAACAAATACCATCTGTCTTAGATTAAGTTCCAGAGAGGCAAACTCTGAGACAAGGATACAGCTATGAGTGATTTATTAAGGAGGAACCCCAGATAAAGTGGGAAAGGAGGGGAGAAGCAGGGCAAGGTAGGGGAATAAGCCAAACCAAGGAGCATCTCAGGCAAAATCCTCCGGAGTGTAGCTTCAGCCTGATGCTGTAGAGGGACTCAGAAGTTTAGGATGTGCCTCAGGGTTATTGCCCCAGGCAAAAGGGAGCTTGAAAACCCTCAGGACTGCTTACCATTTAGAGATAAAATTCCTAAGCCCTTGCAGTCACCCTCAGAGGAAGAGGCACAGGTGCTGGATTTTGAAAGTGAAATCACACAGTGGATGGGTGGAGGGGAAGGGCACACACCGGGGGGAAGGACAACAGCATCCACCACTGTCTAAACACAGTGGTTAATTATAATTTGTTTTTAGAATATTAGGCACTCTTTGATGTGGGAAGGAAGCATGAAGTGTCTGGAAAATTGGAGTAGGAATGAAGAGATTTGGCCTTTAGACTATCTCAGTCCAATGTAGTGGGAAGTGGTTAGTTCCTTGACCTCTTTATACTACAGTTTTCTGATCTGTTAAATGGGCAAAATAACATTTGCCTTGCTGCTTGGGAAGTAATTTGGTGTAATTAAAAAAAAAAAGGGAAAGTAAAATTTCAAACTGGAGCTGAAGAATCTGTTTCAAAAATTTCTTTTTTGGAATGTTACAACCATTAAATAATCTTTAATAAACTACATATTAATGCCAAGTGTTATGATCAAGACCTCTCTCTACTGTACTACCAATGCAAGAATGATTTAAGGACTGGGGAGAAATCAGCTTTATCAGTAATGATTAAAATGTTTCTCTTGAACATTAACTCCTATTGTTCAAATTCAGAAGAAAGGAAATTGTTGCCATCAACAGCTAAGAACTTTGAAAAAACAAATATTCTTCTTTTCCTGGTTAAAAGTTCTGTTCACGGTTAATATTCTTGTATTCATCCATCTTCTGTGGAGAGAGATGACCTAGATTTATAACCACTAATAGCTGTATGAGTATAGGACATTTGTTTAACATCTCTGTGTCTCAGTTTACTTATCTACAAAATGGGAGATAATACATATTTCATCAGTTGTTGGAAATATTAAATAGGTAAAGTGCTTTGAGCAATTTCCAGCACGTAAAAAGATTTCTGTAGTTGCTGGCTGATATATATATTTATTATATATCATATACATTTATTATATATAAATATCATATCCTATAGATCATATATGCATACATCTACTATATAGATATATATAATAAAACATAAATAATTTTTTGCATACCAGAGGATTATAACTGCTAAGGCCATAGAGAGAATTCAAAAAATATATGTTAAATGAGTGGCTGAATTCTGTCCTATGATTCTTCGGCTTCTAAAAATAGGGATAATAACTGAAATTATTAAAAATAAAAAATTTTCTCTCTTCTATTCTGCCCCCAATAATGTCCATGATATATTGAGCCTGGGGAAATTTACTTACTTTTGTGATCACAAATGTATTTAGTAGATTATGCAATTTATACAGTTTATGTTCTTAAAAAGGGGGTTTAGTATTTTGCTTTTATCTTGTATGTCACATATGGGATGAAATAGTTAAAATTTCAGTTATTTATAAAGTAGCTTTTTTTTTTTTTTTTTTTGCGATACGTGGGACTCTCACTGTCGTGGCCTCTGGCTCCGGACGCGCAGGCTCAGCGGCCATGGCTCACAGGCCCAGCCGCTCCGCGGCATGTGGGATCCTCCCGGACCGGGTCACGAACCCGTGTCCCCTGCATCGGCAGGCGGACCCTCAACCACTGCGCCACCAGGGAAGCCCTAAAACAGCTTCTTTTTACACATAAGATGGTGTTGGACTAATAGCCAAGATATTTACTTAACAAGATTGCTGAGAGAATGTCAACCAAATTTGAAAAAGATTAAATAATTTACTTAAGATTATTTACAAGATTTACAAGATTATTACAAGATTATTTACAAGATTAAATAATTTACTTAAACATGATTAAAAAGAGAAATCCTTTTAAAATGTTTCATTGTATATGCTATTTATGGAATATTTCATTTTGTAAATGTCATAATGTTTTCTGTTTGGTAGAATCTAAAGTTTTGCTCAGCATTAATGGTTCACAACTCTCTTACAGTTAAAAAGCACACAGTAGAACTGGTGGACCAGCTCCTATACCAAGAGTAGTTGGTTATCTGTGTCTCTAAAAACATCCAACTTCCACATTTGTTTCTAGACCAATTAAATTCTGCCACCTATAATTAATTTACAAAATCCACTAAGAACCTTAGAGAATGATTAATCATTAAATGGAATGGAATACCTAGAGGTAGGATTAAATACTGTTGATATTATATCTATCATAAGAAAATGCTTGCAACATGGACAAAGCCGTGGTGAGGAAGGCAGCTGGGCTGCATCACTTTCTGTTCATCCAACTTGACCATGGGTTACCAGGGTTTTCAAAGCCAATGCTCTTTTTATTAATGCCTTATTCCCCTACATCACCAGGCTCGTTGTTTAGTCTAATATACTTTCTGCTTAGCCAGTTCCATTCAGGATTTTCTAGTTCCTTCCCATTTGGCTGTGGCAATGCATTCTTGTGAATGGGGGACATTCTGAAAAGTTTCCATTTTTCTCTTTGGGAAAGAATGTGGAACATAGAGCTATTCTAATTTTTATTCAACAGAATTCCATTTAGTATGATTTTCCTGAGAAAATAATTATAGTACTGACAATAACAATAATAGCTGAAATGTATTGAGTATGTAATCCATGCCAGGACGGTGCTAAACACTGTACATTTATTATTTTATTTAACACTTAAAACAACCATAAAAAGTAAATGCTAGTATTATCACCATTTTATAGATGAAGAAAATGAAGTGTAGGGATGGTAAGTAGCTTACTTCTAGGCCCTGGCAAAAAGGGGTAGAGCCAGGATTCTAGTCTTCACAAGCTGACTCCAAAGACTGGGCACTCATGATAAGTTTTTTAAAAGATGTAGATAATTATCTCATGAGCTTCTTGGGACTTATGAGAAACTCATACATTGAGTAAGTAATAAAAATGTATACAATTAAATACTGTACTTTTAGTAGTTACCACAGACAACCGAGAGAAATCAAAAGATAAATGTGAATCTGGGAATCTTCAGGGAAGATGGTCAAGTTTTTGCTTTTTTAGGAAAAAAAAAAAAGAAGAAAAGAAAAAATCAAGAATTGAAGGTAGGAGCATTGGAGTGTAAAAACAAGTTAGAGGGTAAAAAGGAGGAAGCATTTCAAAGACATCAAGAAAACAGCCTGGCTCCTTCTGAAAGGCCAAAGCACCAACAGCAGACAAAGATGCATGAATACTCCTTAAGCCCAGTGGCTTCCAAGGGCTCTCCTGACCTCTAAAATTCTTGGAGTCAAGTGACACCATGACTGCTTCAAGTGAAATTGCTCTGCACCTATCTGCATATATGTGGATACAGATGTACATTCTGGCAGACACACAGCAAGCTTAATCCAGCCTCATGGCTTGTTTCTTTACCCTAATCACTTTTCTTGAAGAGTTAATATCCACAATGACAGTTTATGTCTTTCTTTAGGTTTACAGTTCACATGAATGGGTTTCATGACATGATATCCTTTAATATTTCTTACAATCTGGAGCATAGTAGGTGTTCAGTAAATGAATTAAAAAAGAAAAAAGGAAAAGGAAATGTCATAGCTATATCAGGGACTCCTACTTTCTTGTTCCCCAAGAACAAGATTTTAAACTTTCGAAAGTTTATTTTCCACTATTGTCTCTCTTCTGCCAGATTAGATCTGAAAATAAAGAAATGTAGAGTACTGGGTCTCTTTCTCCCTGCTTGTAATTATTTCCTCCAATCCGGATGTAGTTTCAAGGGTGGCCAACACTGTCAATCACCTCTACCCTCCTTTGAAACTCCTTGATTATGGGAAAGTGCTTTGCATGTAATCACTTCAGTTACTCAGTAAAACTTCTCGTGTTCCTTCTGCTGTTTTTTGAATTTGGGTATTTAAAGAGGCTTTGCTACCTTTTCCTTACATTCTTTAAAAAATATATTTGGAAGGAATACAACAAGATGGCTTTTAAGTATGATCACACATCTAGTTGTCCAAATTAGCTTACCCAGCCTGGAGGGTCCCTAGGATTGGAGCAGACTATTGGGATGGCAGAGGCATCAGAATGAGGGGCTTTTAGCTGAGGGTTAATCTGAAACTGCAGATTCCAGGGAGATCACAAGCTGGGAACTTGGTAGCAAGCTGTTGCATTTGAAACCATTCATTTTGTCAGAAATTCCCTGGCATGAAGTTCTGGGGTAACTTTATGGGCGAGCGATACACTTCTCTGGCCTTGAATTTGGTTTTTTTAAAAAAAAGCAAAAACAAAACAAAACAAAACCAAAAACAAATAAAGCGACCACAGCAAAAGACCCTCTTTGCTGGACCTCCCAGTGCAGGGAATGATAGCTTCAGAAAGAGATTCTCTCTTGATCTTTGAGGGCTATGACCTGCTCTATGATATTATAGTCACTCTGCTGGCAAAATCTGCAAAGGAAGCTGCCAGGCTCCTGATCACAGGGGGTGGTATGGGGTTTACAGGACTGGGCGAGGACTCCCTTCCCAACTGGCTCAGTGACTACAGTCCTTTCAGAATAACCAGTCACTCAAACCACACAGTGCCAGGGGTCACAGATTTCCCCACGTGAACCTCTGCACCCTTAGAAACTCAATCATGAGAAGTATGATGAACTTTCAGATTCAGTAATACATCCTCCTCTTATTTGAAAACTTACTCAAGACTGTATCAGCATCACTTGAAAATAAATACATTTATTAAGCACCTACAATGTTCTAGGAACTATGCTAGGCACTGGTGATACTGAGGTGAATGAGATCTGGCTTTGACCTTCAGGAGATCACAGTTAAATGGAGAAGTTTCTCCTTCTAATGGAGATTGGAATCCTCCTTCTAACTTGCACTGGGCTTAGGCCTTCATTCCCAAGGGATTATTTCTGGTGGAGCAAAATCAAATGATACTTGAACTGCCACAACTCTTCTCAAAGACAGTTTCTGTCCCCTATAACCAATTCCAGTCAAAATCTCCAGGCTGTATGCTCCTGTGTCCCAATTTCCATTTGCTTGATGTAAGAGAGCTAAAGGCAGAAGGATTCTGAATTTTTCACTTAACAGCCAAGAATTAGAGAAAAATTCAAGTAAGAAGAAATGAGGATTTGAATCAGATGGTGACATTGAGAAGATAAGAGCAAAACAAAACAAAACAAAAAAACCTGACAAAATATTTTACATCAACAGGAAAGTAGTTTCTATATTAATTCCTTCAGTTCCACAATCAAAAGGACAAGGAAGGTTGCTTAACACTCATTAACTGTTTGTCAGGTTTTTTGGTGTAATATCTTCACCTTATTCTTTATAAAACTCTTGTGAAGCAAGTACACCATTTCTATTTTATGAATTCTCTTTTTATAAGATAAGGAAACTGAGATTAAACTAAGTTGTCACATAGAGACGGTGTGGAGAAAAGGGAACCTTCCTACACTGTTGGTGGGAATGTAAACTGGTACAGCCACTATGGAGAACAGTATGGAGGATCCTTAAAAAACTATTAAAAATAGAGCTACCATATGACCCAGCAATCCCACTCCTGGGCATATATTCAGAGAAAACCATAATTTGAAAAAATACATGCACCCCAATGTTCATTGCAGCACTATTTACAAGAGCCAGGACATGGAAGCAACCTAAATATCCATCAACAGAGAAATGGATAAAGAAGATGTGGTACAGGGCTTCCCTGGTGGCGCAGTGGTTGAGAGTCCACCTGCCGATGCAGGGGACATGGGTTCGTGCCCTGGTCCGGGAAGATCCCACATGCCGCAGAGCGGCTGGGCCTGTGAGCCATGGCCACTGAGCCTGCGTGTCCGGAGCCTGAGCCTGTGCTCCGCAATGGGAGAGGCCACAACAGTGAGAGGCCCGCGTACCGCAAAAAAAAAAAAAAGAAGAAGATGTGGTATACACATACAATGGAATATTACTCAGCCATAAAAAGGGATAAAATAATGCCATTTGCAGCAACATGGATGAACCTAGAGATTGTCCTACCGAGTGAAGTAAGTCAGATGGAAAAAGACAAATATGATATTGCTTATATGTGGAACTTTAAAAAAAGGCTACAGATGAACTTATCTACAAAACAGAAATAGAGTTACAGATGTAGAAAATAAACTTATGGTTACGGGGTGGGGGATAAATTGAAAGATTGTGATTGACACATACACACTACTATATATATAAGAGATAACTAATAAGGACCTACTGTATAGAACAAGGAAATCTCCTCAGTACTCTGTAATAGCCTATATGTGAAAAGAATCTAAAAAAGAGTGGATATGTGTATATGTATAACAGATTCACTTTTCTGTATACCTGAAACTAGCACAACATTGTAAATCAACTATACCCCAATTAAAAAAAAAAAAAAAAAGGAAAACAGACTTGTAGTTGCCAAGGGGGATGGGGGGAGGGAGAGGGATGGATTGGGAGTTTGGGATTAGCAGATGCAAACTATTATATATAGAACGGATAAATAACAAGGTCCTACTGTATAGCACAGGGAACTATATTCAATATCTTATGATAATCCATAATGGAAAAGAATATGAAAATGAGTATATGTATATTCTATATATATCTCAATCACTTTGCTGTACACCAGAAACTAACATAACATTGTAAATCAACTATACTTCAGTAGGGGCTTCCCTGGTGGCACAGTGGTTAAGAATCCGCCTGTCAATGCAGGGGACACAGGTTCGAACCCTGGTCCAGGAAGATCCCACATGCCACAGAGCAACTAAGCCCATGTGCCACAACGACTGAGACTGCTCCCTAGAGCCGCTGAGCCACAACTACTGAAGCCCATACACCTAGAGCCCATGCTTCGCAACAAGAGAAGCCACTGCAATGAGAAGTCCGCGCACCCAACGAAGAGTAGCCCCCACTCACTGCAATTAGAGAAAGCCGGCGCACTGCAACGAAGACCCAACTCAGCCATAAATAAATAAATAAATTTATTTAAAAAAACCTATACTTCAATTAAAAATTTTTAAGAAGTAAAATAAGTTGGCACAAAAAAAAAGCCAAAAAAAAAAAAAAAGTAAAAACAAGTTATCGCATTTCTGAGGCCATAGCTAATAAGTGGTGAGCTACATTTTAAATTTGTTTACCTCTTTCCAAAACCCTTGTTATTTCCTCTAGAAGTGTATACAATCATTACTTCTGTTTTACAGATGAAAAATTGTTTTAAGGAAGTCATGGAACTGGTCTAGGCTGACATATCGAGGCAAGTTAGAAGAGAGATAGGAGAGCATGGCAAAAGAATAGTAGCTGATGCTTCCTGAAAAGAAAGGATGTGGGTGTCAGCTAATTCAAGATTCTGAACCTGATATGAAAAATGGTAAAGTCACCAAAAACGTTTTAAAGGTAGAAGGGTTAGTAAGTTTAAAGAGGAAGTTAATATGGTGATTTGTTAAACTGACTCTGAGTTGATATACAAATATTTTATTGAGATGACCAGAAGGTAACTAAAGATAATTGAGAGGGTAGGTTATGTGACAGGCTTATTCTGGACATACAGCTTTGAAATTATACCTGCTATTTCCTTTTGATATTCTGGTCTTAACTCTCTTGTTAGCTCTTCCACTTAGCCTTCCCTAGTCCAATCTAAATTTTCCATTCCTACCTACCCATCACCATCTTTTTATGTTCTCATAGCACTTATTATTTCTGAAATAACCTTAATCATTATTTATTTACTTGTATGTTGTCTTTTCCCACTAAAATATAATCTCCAGGTGACCAGGGACCTTTGCTTATCTTGTTTACCAATGTATCTTCAGAGCCTAGAACTATTATTGGAAGAAAGGCACTCAATAAATTTTTATAGAAAAAATAAGTGAAAGAAAGAAGGAATAAATGTAAATAATTAAACCAAAATATATGTGCGTCTCTGAATTAAATACTGAGGATTCATAATTTAGTGAAGCTTATTACTTGGTGTTAAGGAGTTAAGGCATGACTATAAAGCAGTTTTCTGTGAGAAGGTATTTAGGTATAAGAAAAAAATGAAAGACTAAACTCTGGGGAGCAGCCAAAGACATGGTGTGTGGGACAAAACTGATGCAATGAAAAAGAAAAAGAAAAGTATGATAGAATAATATAAAAACTAAGTGAGAAAATTGCATTGTGGTGAACATTTGTGATACAGGATAAAAAATTAAATTGCATTCACTGATTAATTTCAGAGATAACAAAAATATGTAGGGTCTAGTTAGATGCTAAGTTATTAACTCTATCTTCAGTCTTTCTTATTCAAAAATAAGTAATACGTTAAAAATTTATAGTAATTTTGCTTTTGGCCCCTAACATTCCTGAAATGTTTCAATGGTAATGTGTGAAATACAAATTTGCCTGTGCTTTTTGGATCATATTTACGTAGTATAATAAATATATAATAACAATAGAAAAAATATAATAATCTATGCTACATCTGAAGAGTTAAGTGGAATTATCCTTCTCTACAGCAGAACACATTATTTGGCCTGTTACATATTATCATTTTCCTCTGAAATCAGTGGCCCTATGTGGAGATATGTGTAACATTAGTGGTAGTTCAATAGCTGGAAAAGATTAGCAAGAATGAAAACAATATTTCTCTTGGCAGAAAATTAAAATTACATTTTAATTACTACCACTAAAATTTTATTTTAGTGAAAGTTATACTCAGTTTGTAACTCATGGGGCCACTGTGTACTTTATAGTTAGTTTAGTCTCCAAATTTGTTTGAGTTTTGACTATTTTATCTTGAATGTCTTTGTTGTTATGATATATTCAATGGGAGGTAAAAAACTGACTTCTCTGTTTTTATTTCAGGAATTAAAATAAAGAACTTACAAAACAATTCTATTTCTTTCAGAAGTCATTTTCCTTTCTGTCATTAACAACAATCACTTTAAATTATAGATCCATCTAGAAAATTCATATCCTCTTTTTACATGACTAGATCCTATGCACATTTTTAACCATAGTAGCAGAAAATTAGGTTAATCATGAACACAATTAATGTACCACATTAGTAAGGCCTTGGGTAATTTTTATTCTATTGAAAACAATTATTTTTCATTCTTAAATGTATTGAGTCATTAAATTTTAAAATGGACTTATCTTTTTAAAATATTACACTTCCAGAAATCTTTAACGAATAGTTATCAAAATCCTGGTAAATAAAAGCAACACAGTAATTTCTCTGCACACATTTTGAGTAAATATTTATACATGTGCATTCATTTTTCATTAATATTTTCTTAATTTATTAATAAAGAATGGTGATTTAAATGCATTTTATTTCTATAAATGTTATGAAAGACTTCTTATCCATTGTTTTATTGTTTATTTTGAAACAGCTGCAGTCTAATGTTCCATGCCTAAAGTCCAGTAATACAGGCGTGATTCACCAAGTTCTATATAGATTCAAGTTTTAGGTGAACACAAATTTTAAGAATCAGTGTAGGTGACAGAATCATCTAGTTAAGATGCTTATCTTCATCTTTCTCCCTCATTTTCATGACACAGATTTACTTCAGTAAGATTTTGATTACATCTGCCAGAATGAACAGAACTCAGGTTGCAGTAAATCTGCTTTAGAACTTTGTTTCAAAAAAAAAAAAAAAAAAGAATGGTAAGCACATGATAGATAAATACTAAAGAAACTCATTATTTCACCAGTTAGCTGCAACCTGCTTTGCTCTGCTGCTCAACTTTCAAGAGGTTATTTTTCTTACTCATTTTAAACTTTATTCTGAAATATGATTTTTTCTCCCACAGGCATTTTGCCAAACCTTAATAAATTTAGTGAGGTCTGACAAGTCTGTTTATATTTTTGTGAACTATGAAGATCAGGGGTTCTTGGAGTAGATGTGAAAGAGTGTAAGGTGTCATTTTGTTAATTTAAAACACATTATTGGACAGTTATTCCTGATCCTAACGGTATCATAATTAAATTTTATTCCAGTTAAAAAACAGGATCTTTAGTTTTAGATGTGGGTGAATATTTCAAAGGTTTTTCTTTGTGATTTATGAATACTTTTTGCATAGTTGTTTTAATTTTTGTGTTCCAAACAGCATTTACTTAATGATATGCATTTTCCCTAATTATGGTGGATTTCAATTTTGAACAAAAGATAAAAATTCTAACACCAAATATTTATCTGTAAATATTACATAAATCATATGTAAATATACGAGCTGATATAACCTTATAAGCATGAGTTAAAGCATGGATTACATGGGAAAATAACCGTTTAAAATTACTGCATTTATGAGGATTTATTATGTGGGAATAGTTTTACTACGTCGTTTTAATACTCCTATAAAATATATTTATGTACATTTTATATTTTATTGTTCCTAAATATCCATGAAGTATGTGAATATTCACAAGGCTGCTTGAAGAAGTGATACTGAGTGGGCACTGAGAGACCACAGTGAACAAAACGTGTAGAAGGAAAATTTGCATCTGGATAGAATTGGTATGCTTTGATCCCCACAGTATCCATCTCCTGGGGTTGTTAGGAGGGTTAAATGGTATGTTGTTATACAAAATTCTTTCCCAGTTCTGGGCACATAATAGTTTGTCAATAGATGGCAGAGTCTACATTATAAGAATTGAATCCAATTGACATCTCTTTAGTTTTTAATTCATGAATAGAGTTAATCTGAGTTTCACTCTGTGTGGATTGGTTCATGTTTATGGCATTCCCTTCTCCTCTGGACTTGGTGATTTACGAGGGCAGTTGAACTTAAGAAAAAGCTGAAGTGAGTGTTTGAAAGGATTGGAATAAGGTGCACTGCTTAAAGAAGCAGTACACATCTTTATGTGTTTGAATGGGAGTAGTTTTATTTTTCTGGCTCCGGGAGGCAGAATCAGGACCAAATACATGAAAGTTATAAATGGTAGACTTCAGATCAAGATGAAAGAGAATTATCTAATGGTACAAATGCTCAACAACAGACAGAGCTACCTAAAATGATGGTGGAGTTCTTGTCTTTGAAGAAGTAAGAGGGGATGAATGACTACTAGTTGAAGGTGTCGCTTGCAACAATGGGTAACTGGGATTTTGGAATCGATATTTTATTTCAATATCGAAGAAGCCTGTAACCACTAATAGGGTTCAGAAAAAATGGAAAGTTATATAGACGTACACAGGAATGGGGCAGTCCTGAGTAATGATCATGAGAAATGACTAATCCCACTGCCATCCACCAGATGGAGAAATCAGTTATATTAATGGACAGGTTTCTCCCCATTTTCCACATTTAATTCAAGTTCAAATTAGAGGAAACCCTTTATCCCTTGTCCTTAGACAACCGTGCAGTATATTACTCTTTTTGTTTTGTTTTGCTTTGTTTTGATAGAGGCTAGTAATGTAGCCTTCAGAAGCAGAATGCTTGGGTACAAATCCTGTATCTGCCATATACTAGTTTTACGTAGTAAAACTCAGACCCTCATCTGTAAAGTGGAGATAATAATAGTACCTATCCAGATGTCTGTTGTGATTTTTTTTAAATATCTTCTATATTTTTCAAACATACTATTTCACATAACTCTGTGCCTTATACTTTTTTTTTAAAAAAATAATTAATTTACTTTGGCTGCCTTGGGTCTTCGTTGCTGCAGGCAGGCGTTCTCTAGGTTTGGCGAGCGGGGGCTACTCTTCGTTGCAGTGCGCAGGCTTCTCATTGTGGTGGCTTCTCTTGCTGCGGAGCACGGGCTCTAAGCACGCGGGCTTCAGTAGTTGTGGCTCGCGGGCTCTAGAGCACAGGCTCAGTAGTTGTGGTGCCCCAGCTTAGTTGCTCCGCGGCATGTGGGATCTTCCCAGACCAGGGCTCGAACCCGTGTCCCCTGGATTGGCAGGCAGATCCTAAACCACTGCGCCACCAGGGAAGCCCCTGTTGTGATGATTTTTTAAATTATTTTGTCTCATATTATTTTTTCCACATCTTTATTTGAGTATAATTGCTTTACAATGTTGTGTTAGTTTCTGCTGTACAACAAAGCCAATCAGCTGTGTTTTGAATAGTGCTCCCATAAATGTTTATTATTATTTATGATCTGGAGTTAATACGTTTAACTTACGGCAAAATTAATAAGGGAGATAACCTGGTGATTTCCCATGCACATTTCTTAAATTAATGAAAATGGCATGTCTAGTTAGTTTTAAATTAGAAAATACAGTGAAAATATTAAGGCTGCAGAAACTGGAAATGGATGGATAGTACTGACTAGCCATCATCATGACCAAAAACTACGATAAGTGAGGAAGAAAGGAAGAGAATAAACCCAGTTCTACTTGCTTACTCAACAGTTTAAAAATCACAGGAAATGTAATACAAAGAATGGAAACACAAAATGAAATGTAAAAATACATGAAATAATGTAATATATCTCTAGTGGCTCTCTAAGGTTATCATTGCTAGGCTTATTGGTAGGAGATAACTCATCCTATGGATGGGGATCATATCTCCTTTCCTTTGTATGGTCTCATATCTATTAGCACATTGGGCAGTCAAAGATTATTAACGTTATTTCCCAGCAGGTGCAAGAATTGCAGTAGGTTTTGACATATGATTTTATGTTTGTAGTAAGATGTGTAAATACAACAGTCATCCAAGAAACTGTAAATGGGTTGGAGGGGATAAAAATACTTTCAATTACCCACTTTACACCCATAGGTCCTAGAGTATGTGGCCAGGCTTTTTAGCAAAATCCATCTGTGTTTGACAGACTTTGTGTAATTCCTATAACTATTTTTCTGCTCCTTTTTAATAAATTATTTGGCTTTTTCTTTGCACTGCTAAGTCAATTTTTCAGTTACTTTTGCACAAGAACTTTGGATTTACATCCCAGAGGAGGCTCTGGGAAGTTTTAGGGTATCAGATAAACTTGGACTGGAGGAGTGCCAGACATATAAAAGAGTCTCCAACAAGGATAATACTAGTTGTAAAATCCTCCTTCCTTAGGAATCTGAATAGATAAAGGAAAAGATAGTTTTGCAACTTCCCCTTTCAAACACACAGATCTCTGTCTTTCAAAACAGCAGTATTGTTTGCTAATCTTCCTGCACTGTCAAGTGTGATTTTTTTGGGCTTTCTCCTGATTACTTGAATAGACAGCACATTGCAAAACGTCTCTCTCTGAGAGTAGTTAGTGCATTATTGCACAGGGCAAGGCAGAAACCACTATGAGGTTAAGATTGCCATCACAGACTGGTTAGTACAGACGGTTTTTTTTTTTTTTTTAAACTTCCATATTATATCATTCAATTAGGACTTCTTGAATACTTACTAAGTGAAAATACATATGAAGTGAAAGCATCTTTCCAAATTACCTTTCCAAAGGTAATTTGGAAAGATACAAGGAAACACAAAGCTTAACTCCTACCTTTAAAGAGTTTACAAACTACTCAGGGAGGTTAGACATACACATATGTATTAGTTTTTATTGTTGTTGTAACCAGTTACTACAAACCTGGTGGCTTAAACAATAAAATTAATTACCTTAGTTAGTGTAAATCAGAAGTCTGACATGGGTTTCGCTAGGATAAAATCAAGATAACAACAGGGCGATGTTCTTTCTGGGGGTTCTAGGGGAGAATCTGTTTCCTTGCCTTTTTCAGCTTCAAGAGGCTACCCCAATTCCTTAGCTTGTGTCCCCTTTCCTTCATCTTCAAAGTCAGCAATTTGCACTTCTCTGACTCTTTATCAGTCATCATGGCTCTCTCTCTGAAATAGCTGGGAAAGTTTTTCTGATTTAAAGGACATTTGTGATGAGATAGCACCCACTTTGATAACCAAACAAAGTCTCCCATCAAAAGATCCTTAACCTTAATCACATATGCAAAGTTTCTTTTTCTCTTTTGCTATGTATATTCATTGGGTTGATGGGTTAGGACACAGACATCTTTGGGAGCAATTCTTCTGCCTACCACAACATGTGTAATCACTGCGGCATCTTTAGCGCCTAGCAGAGTGCTCCATAAATGTTTTGAATCAATGAATGGAAAGATTTATAAAGCAATATATTAAAGATACAAGGAAAGTGTGTTTTGGGTTTTGGAAACAGATATCACTTGTACATAAATTTACAAGACCTGGCTATGGCTACAGAAATATATAGTTGTTTGAAGGAAAAGATTTCAAGTCAAAAGATTCAAAGATATCTATTTAGAATTTATTATAAGTACATGCTTATAGATATGTCATTGGATGTTGTTAAATTATCAAAAATAAATCTAATTTGATGCACGTAAATAGTTCCTAAGTTTTGCTATTACAAATCATGCACTGTTAAGATAGTATTTATTAGAGCTGAAATCAATCTCAATAGAGCATCAACGGACACAGACCTTGGGTTTTGCCTTAAATCAATGTCTAAAGATGTATGTCTGAGAACAGGGGATATTTGAGTGTTCTATAAAAGTAGAACTTTGCTTTCACTTTAAATTTTTTTTTTTGTAAAGAGCAGACTTTGGGTCACTTAAAAATGTAGCGGTCTACTAAACAGTAAACTGGCTTTCCTTAGAGGAGTTTATGGTAGTTTTGACCAATAGATTTTATTTATGCACTCATGTGTGTATCTGTAAGCCTATGTGCATAAAATTAAATGGTGAATTTACTACTATTTTGTCATGCTGTTTGAAGACAAACGTCAAAAATTTTGGATACGTTAGGTGAAAATTCATAAAGCTTATTCAGAATCTAAATAGTTTTTGGTAGTCACTAAGATATTCCAGACAGTGCTGTAGGCTCTAACTGGCAAGGTGGACAATATCTATTCAACCATTTCCTCTGCAGACTTGAATGTAAAATGAGTGGGTAGCTTGAGTTACTTGGAAATAGGAAAAAAGCAGTGAACATTTTAGCATTGAGAAAGGGAGTTGATAAGAATCTTTTGGATAAAACATGCTGGCATTTAATACCTTTTTTACTGATTTAATGGAACAGAACACAAATACTGTTAGTTTCTTGATGCTGTATTTCCTTTAAGTAACTTCAAGGAATTTATTTTAATGACATTTATCCAAGCAAGATGCCAATGCAAAGCTGAGCATGCCCAAAACTTTTTACATTTTAAATTACCAAATTATTTTACTTATATTTAATTTTCACTCACATTACTTTATACTATGGAATTCTGTGGCTCTTTCTACTTCCCTAGATTAGTTAATACATGGATACATATGGAAAACTTAAATTCATACTTAGTGCCACTTAAAATTTATCACAAAATATTAACAGACACTTCGGATTAAATAACTGTTAAATACTAGGGGTTTTCCTAACATCATCATGCCAAGAACATGTCTTCCCACTGAATTTTAATTTAGGTATTTTCTGTTTGAGATATTAAATGACAAGAGCGTCTAAAAGGACAATAATAATTAAAATTGTATTGCATTCCTAAATATTTCCCACGTGCTTTGTATGACTATTCGCTAATCACTATGTTACCAAGGCTACTGCCCCAGCATCATACCCCTGCCTCTCCCTTGAATGGAAACCAATCACTCTTACCTAAATTTCAAGAGGAAACTGCAAAGAGAAAACAACAAGAACTGGTTAGAACCAACTAGGCCCAAGATGGTGGAAGACTTGACTTCCAGCAGTCCTTGAGCCTCATACACTCATTGTAACACATCAGCATGCTAAATGACACATCCGCCAGTGCCATGACAGTTGACAATTGCTATGACAACAACCAGAAAAGCCCAAGCAAGGACTGAAAAGGAGGGTTGCATCAGTTCCGGGTCCAAACCACACCCATGTGAATAAGTCATGACTATTCCTTCCAATTTTTCCTTTTCCCCACCCTTTACCTCAACCCTCCTATAAATTTGGTGTCTCTGCCCAAATTGGGTTGAGAAGTTGATTTGTGAACTAAGTTCTTGCTTTTCAATTCTTTGGGCATCGAATAAAGCTTGTGCTGTTTTAGTCTCAGCATCAGTTTCATTATTGGCTATGCAAATCCAATTGGAAAAAGAACCTCCCTGGCTGAGACAAGGAGGTCTAGGCTGTGGCTAGGGCCCCGGCGTGGGGGCCAGTCAACCAATTCAGCAACAATTACTATAATTAATAATTATAAAATAAATATAATTATAAATAATTGTTACAAGAAGTTGTCCTCTCCCTGGACCCACAGATCAGGCATCGCGAGATTTTTACTCTCTGACAGGCAGAGTCGATGTTCCTACTCAGCCCTGAAACAGCTACAGAAGACAGACCATTGCCCCTCTGCTTCCCATAAGATTATGGGAGTAAAATCTCTGAGCTGGGAATGAGACAGGAGGGAAGGGGGCAGGGCACAACTATTAGCCATTGAGGATAAGACAAAAACTGGTTAGAACAAACTAGGCCCAAGATGGCAGAAGATATGACTTCCAGTAGACCTTGAACATCATTATATGCTCATTGTAATATATTAGCATGTTAAATGACACACCAACAGGCGCCAGGACAGTTCTGAGGCCGACCATAAAAGGCCAAAAATTGAGGGGACTTCCCTGGTGGTCCAGTGGGTAAGACTCCTCGTTGCCAATGCAGAGGGCCCGGGTTCCTCCCCGGTCAGGGAACTAGATCCCACATACATGTCGCAACTAAAAATCCCACATGCTGCAAGTGAGACCTGGCACAGCCTAAATACATAAATAAATATTTAAAAAATTAAAAAAAAAAAAAAGGAGGTGGAGAGGAACATGGGTTAAAGGCCTATGAAGCACCTCAGGGTCTTGTAAAACTGAGCAATGACCTAATTCCTGGAAATTTCCTCCCCTTCCCCAAAATGGCTGGAATAATCCTCTCTCTCATTAGCCTATGAAATTACCCAGCCTGTAAAAACTAACCACCCCATATTTCGGGGACTCTTGCCTTCTGAGATGGCCCACCCACTATCTATGAAGTGTGTATCTCCCTGAATAAACTTGCTTTCACTTAAAAAAATTATTACAACCCTAATTTTAATCAGTTTGCCAATGAATAGAGTGAATTAATTTTTCCAGTTTGCTCAGTAAGTGAAATAATTAGGACTTGAACTAGCTAGTCTTGACTTTGCACTCTTTGCATACATTAAGAAAGAATTAAATAAATCCATAATAAGGAATGTTAAATTGTAGGGCCTTAAGGTTATATATTGTATAGAAATCCTGAATTAAAAATTAAGCAAGACACTGTTTTTTTTCTGATAATTAACTTGTCAGATGATGCAGAATAACCATAACATGAAATAGCACTTCGGAGAGTTAGGAAGTTGTTTCTGAGCAAAAAGTTAGGGAGAAAAAAAGCAAAACAAAACCTAAAACCTGGAAAAAAATATTAGTATACCTTTAAACACAAGAAACGTTATGATAAATATATTGTTTTGGGGTTGGATAGAATAGCTAAAGAAATTATTTTATTTACTTTTAAAAGGAGGTTATAACCTCTCTTATTCATAAAAATAAAAAATAAAAGTTTAAGATAGCTATAATCGAGTGTTCTCCATTGTGGGTGTCCTGCTAAATGTCATCACCTATTCAATAAATGAGGTGGAATTCTGTTTTAGAGTTTCAGGGTGAGAACACTTGGTTCATTCTAGAGTTATTTTTCTCCCGTCATTCAGGATTAGATTAAAGCATCCAGCAACATACTTCATCTGTCCTTTAAGGCTGGCATTTTACATAAGTTTGTTATTTTCCCCTAATATTGTGAATTGAAACAGCATATAAATTTAGCAATTAAAAAAAAAAGTTTCAGGAACCATGAATTTGCCTCCTCATATTCAATGCCGCATTGCCAGTAAAAAGTGATGTTTCTGATGGATTTGGCTCTATAAAGTCTCCAGGGGTCCAGTGAGTACAAATAGTCCCAAACTTGAAAGGGGTAAGAAGTCAGCCAAGGACCCTACCGTTTAGAGTAAGGAGTCCCAGGCTCATAGATTAGGAATTTAAGGGTAAGCTTGCTTAACAACCTAAACCCCATTGCCTTACAAACTAGATAGAAATTCAGTCATTTAAAAAAATTACCAAGGTTATTATGTTATATGGGACCATGCTATCATAGCATTAGTTAAATAGCTCTTTAAGTAACTCATAAGTAGGGCCAATAGACCAGATGAGCTATGTACAGTATAGAATATTATAAGGAAAAAACACTCCCCCCCCGCACCCCCCAACACACATACGTCCACATTCATGTGAAAGCAGTACTCAACCAGGTGAAGCCTTTTTCTCTCAAGTTTGAAATATAATTCCTGGTATTGAGCGCCATCTGGTAAACGGAGTTGCCCTCAGATATCCCCAAGACCACAATAAACATGCAACATGTATAGATAATAAAAAGGAAACCTCAATTTTATTGTGTGGCTTTTTAGATGTAAAAAATAAATGGATCAAACAGTCGCTTTGAAAAATTCCTTACTGTGAATATTTGTTTTCTTATACTAATGATTTTATCACTGTGGGATTCTAAACTCAGAAAAAAGACATGATTCCCTAAATTCATACATTTTACTAATACGTCAGTGTCCAATGTACCAGGTGTGGAATACTTAGGCTTTATAAGTTTGGGGGCACTCCACATTTAACAAAGCAGCCAACACCTGGAAATACTAAAAGCTGGCCTCTAAACACAAGGTGATAAGTGTTAGTTAACTAGGCCCCCTGGATTCAAAGAATGGCCCCTCGTGGCTCAAAAAAGAAAACTGAAAATGCAGCATCATAGTTTAGTTTTAGCTCAGATTTCCTGGTGTTCTCAATGCCTATCTTCTCTTTACTCCCCAAAGGCAAGGGATAGCTCTAATCATGACTGTCCTTTTGGTTTCAGAGGAATTTTTTCTAACATACCCTGCAATTGCTTTATAGACATTAATGAACTGCATGAAGAAAAATGAAGATTTCTGCTTAAGTATGTATGATACATTTCTACAGAAAAAATAACCCTGCTTTTTCACACACTGGACCATTCCTACCTTGTGATGATGTTACTGTCATTTTCCTGGATGTTGCCTTGTGGTCTTACCACAAATTCTGCAGCAGATTTCCTGGGAGTGTGGCAAAAGTCAGGGGTAAGGGTTGAGCCTATGATTTGATTGAGTAAACATTAAACTTTTTAGTGGTAAATCAATGTTGAATTAACTTTAAAAACCTTACGTTACATCTATAATGCATCCTAAAGTCCTGCCAGCCGTTTTCAATTAGGTCATTTTTTTAAAAAATGTAATAGACAAAGACCTACCACTTTCCCAGAGACCCTATACTTGAATGTATGGGTTGTATCACATTCCTTAGTAGACAGGTGTTTTGTTAAAAATACCTATTTTAAAAACTTTTTCTCACGACAAATTTTTCTGTGCTTGGTCTGTCCTGTGCGCCTGACATATCCTCCGAACAATGACCTGTCTTCTGTTCAAAAGACAAAGTAATTTGGAGTCCTGTTATACTTGTTCAAACTATGTAAAATACTAATAGAAAGAAAGTTGGGGGATTTCAAAGTAAATGTCACCAACGTACAGATTAATTTTTAGTATTCTTTTTCTTTCATCTTTAACAGCCATTGTTTTGCTCTACCCCTCTGCTTGAGCCTACAATCACATTAAAAGGACATTTAAATGACATCTTAGACTAGATAAACATTATCTAATAGAACTTTCTGCAATGATGGAAATATTCCGTATCTGCATTGTTCATGATGGGAGCGACATACATTTGACGGTTAAGTATTTGAAACATTGATAGTGCAACTTTGAAAGTTTAGTTTTAATTTTACTTAAGTTTTTACATAGCCACATATGGCTTGTGGCTAACATGCTGACAGCACAGGGTGAGGTTTTTACATGGCCATTGTACCCTGTCTTGAAGAAATTTTCAAATAAACATGCTATCATGCCTACTTTTATCATATTGTTTTCTGATTCTGCTTCACTTATTTATAAATGTTTTCTATCTGCTCCAAAGTTTTAGTTGAACTAGTACTCAGTGTTAGACATTAGACACTTTTAAATTTTGTTTTCTGAACAGCAATTACCCAATAAACATTTTCTATCCCTAGAACATATACTCCTTCACTAGGAGCTACTGTTAAAGGTACCTGTGTCTTAGTCTTTTTGAGCAGCTACAACAAAACACCACAGAGTGGGTGGGTGATAAAGAGCAGAAATTTATTTCCCACAGTTCTGGAGGCTGGAATTTCAAGATCACGGCACCAGCAGATTTGGTTTCTAGTGAAGGCCTACTTTCTGGTTCATAGATGGTGCCTTCTTGCTGTGTCCTCACATGGTGGAAGAGGCAAGGAATCTCTCTGGAGTCTCTTTTATAAAGGCACTAATCCCTTTCCCAAAGTACCTCCCAAAGACTCTACCTAATACTACCTAATACTATCATCTTTGGGAGTTAAGATTTCAATATTTGAATTTTTGGGGGGACACAAACATTCAGACGGTAGCACCTTGGATATAAGTCAAGGCAAATTAATGTGTCGACTAACACTTTATGTACATGCTCTGAAATGAGCTGTATTATCTAAAGGAAATCAATACAAATCATAATGAATTTTGCAATATTTCCTACATTAAAGGTAATCAACACAATTGTTTAGTGGTGAGGCCTACAGATGAAAAATTACCATTTAGAGGGTGGAACAAATAAGTAGGGAAAGAATGAGAAGATATGGTTGCATGGGAAAGATAAGCCATCTCAAAGATGACACAGGTACTTTTTTTCTTACATTGAAGGCAAGAATTGCATAAAAGTATAGTGACCACTAAAGAATTCATATAAGTAGAATAATGAAATTTTAAAGCTAGGAAGAAGGTTGAAAATCGTTCAGTCTGGATCTGTCCGTGTGGCATAGTATTTGATAGCAGTGACTTGACACCTGGATAGCTGTGGCTTAGAATCGCATGCTATTGGCAATTTAACCTAAAGTGAGTTACTTATGATCTCTAAATCTCAGTTTTTTAAATCTGTAAATCAGAGACAATAATAATACTTACCTCTTATACTTATATAGCTTCTGTTCAGGGGTGGGTGGGTAAGTGAGATAACACATTTGAAATGCTGAGCCAAGTATCAATACCTGCTACAGAGTATCCCACTTTAGTGGTAGGGAAACTGAGTTTTAGGGAGATTAATTAACTTTCTCAATTGTAACTGGGATTTGAAACCAGGCATATGACTAAACTGAGTCTACAGGAGTAGCAGTAGCAAACAGAATGGTATCACGTATGTGCCAATCACTTAATAAATGAAACGACTAGTCCAAGAGTGCAGAACTCATTAGTGGTCTGCAGAGCACAAAGTCCTATCAGTTTCACTCTGATGTAAATGCAAACATCACTGGTGCTTGAGAAACAGGAGGCTTTTGACGACAAGAACCTTTCTTTTCTTTTTGGGGGGGAACCAAGTGCAGGCTTTAAAAAAAACTACAGGGGCGTACATTTTTCCATTCAATCAATCCAGTTTACATGGAATACTAGAGACCTTAAACTTATGAAAGATTTAAAATGATATTATATGGGCAATGAATATCTATCCTGTATTTAAGTAATTACACAAATTATAGCATTTAAAGTATTCTCCTTATATTTTGTTTCATCAAAAATTTTTCAGAAACAGTTTTGGGGATTTACACAGTTTAACACCTAAGGAGTATAAAGGTAAGAGCAGGGCATGGGGAAAACATCATTATTATAATTTAGAAAGAAAAAGTATTATCAAGACAAAGTAAAATAACAGCACAATTCATTATTTTATTTGTGTAATTTATCATAGTTTTGGGAAATTTTAAATTGTTTATATTTTGGTTTGTTTTGTAAATTATTATTAAGCATCTCCTATGTTTGGTCTTAGGCTAATTTTAGTGATTATAATCTTGTACAAAAGACATGTGGTTCTTCTTATGAGGTTTACAGAAGTTAACCCCATCCTATGGGTTGTGACCAACAATGTTCAACTCTCCCACCTGAGTGTTTATTCCTTTGGGATCTTGAACAAGTTATTTAATAATAATAATAATTTACTTAAGTTTCCTCAACTATAAAGTGGGAATTATAATAATTCTTTTTAATGTAGGTTTATTGTAAGGATTAAATAAGAATCTTTTTAAGAGTACTTGGTACAATGCTTAGCATACACTAAAAACTCAATGCATATTAGCTGTCATTTCAATATAGATAAACCAAATAACCTGTCAAAATAGAAATATAAGTAAATAATTCTAAATAAGGTTAAGCATTTATTATATTTAATGTGCCAATAAAAAATTGTGAAAATATGTGACCTGTTAAATAAGTTTATTCAATGTCTTTTCAGTGCCCTGAATCTCTTATCCGGGATAGATTTTGCCCCAAGCTATAATGATAATTGCAATTATGCTTATGGCCCTGATTCTGTTTTCTCTGAGAAAGAGAAAACAAATAGAAAGACTGGTCTTCATTCTTTACCTATAAGAATTTACTTACAGAAAAATCTAGCTTCTTTAAAAGGCGTCTGAATCCCTAGTAAAGCACAGGAGATACCATGGGGCAATTCAGAATCATGGTCACGCAATATACTGAAATTGAGCATTGTAATAGAAAGTGAAAAGGAAAGTAAAATAGGCTGACAAATGATTTTTAAGTTTGCTTGGTTTTGTTTCTATAAGGAGAAAATGATCAAAGAGAAGGATTAACAATAGGAAAAGGTAAGATGAAGTGGATTCCTCAAAACTAGTTCTTAATCACTAGCTTCTGTAGCTCTCCCCCAACCTTAGGTTCTTTCTGGAGGTGGGGGTGGACTGAACTGGAGGATGAGTGAGCACTGTGCAGGGAAGGCTGTCTGTGGATGGTTTTAATTTCGCCCACTACCATCTCTGTACAGCTGCACACTGCTCCAGAGACATTCCACATTATGCCCACTTTCCTTTCTTCTGTGGACAGAGACACTGTTCCTACCTGTACCCATTTCAGAGATACACAGGGGCAACTATCCTCCCAAATCCATTAAAAATAAAGCAAGCTCTTACCTAAAGTAATCAAAGCATCACCTCAAGGTGCAAAGACAAATCTCTAGGTAACAAGTGTCTGTCCCTTATCTCCACCGCTACCCCAGTGCAAGCGCCTCCTCTCTCCGCTTAGATTTAGGGAGGCTGCTGAGCGCATGCAGGTGGGACGGAGCTAGAGAAGAGAGGGGTATGAATTATTTATGAATTCAGCCCCCTTAAGAGATTTCCAGTGAAAGTCAGTCTTAGAAGTTACCCACATGTGTGAGTGTGTATGTGTGTGTGTGCACGAGGACATCTAATCCATGCCACATTTATCTGTCAGGGAGAGGCAGTGGGTGATCCCAATGTCTTAGACGTTTTAAGAGGAGTACATGACCAGATTTTATCACAGACCCCAAATCAGACACATTTCTTCTAGGTGCTTTTGGTACCTTTGTGGTGACTGGGGAGCTTAGCTCAGCTTCTGAAAAAAGCTACCTGCTTTGAGCCCATTGGGCAGGGGCAATTTTCCTGCCTGACAATGTGGGTGCTTTTGTTTTGCTTGTTTATTTATTTTTACCCCACAATAACATACCCTTTTCTCACCGGACCTCTTGCTACCTGGGCTGGACCTGTCTGCGCTCTGCCTGCCAGCCTGCCTCCCCCCTCTTTCCCGGGCTCTGACCACCTGGGGAGCCTGTGTCCGTGTTTGGAATCCCTGGATTGCTCCAGTAGTGAAACGAGAGAGATTAGGAGCTGACGCACATTTGACAGAAAGGCAGTGCTTTGCTTTCTTCTTATGCTGCTTCCCCTTCCTCTTTTCCCAAATAGAGATGTAAACACGTGTATTTTCCTGTTTTAAATTTAGCGAATTGGTCCTCTGCCTGTGCCTTGATTTAGCTACTGGGCTGAGCCTTGCAGCTCCTTTCCCTGCTCGGATAGGAGCCACTGGGATCTGGAGCTCCAACTTCCAAATTGAAGCTGGCCTCAGGCCAGGTGACCTTCTCTTTGTAAGTTTCTTTCCTCAGCAGAGTGGGGGTGGGGTCGTGGGGAGCTGGGATCTGTTTGGTGCTGTTGGGGGGTGGGGGGTGGTGAGGAAAGGAGGGGGGTGGAAGAGAGTAAAGGGCTGTTGTTAAACAGTTTCTTACCGTAAGAGGGAGTTCAGACCTAGATCTTTCCAGTTAATCACACAACAAACTTAGCTCATCGCAATAAAAAGCAGCTCAGAGCCGACGGGCTCTTCTAGGCACTGAGTCGGAACAGGATTCTTTCACGCAGGCATCGCCAGTGGGATCCGCCAGCACATCCAGCAGCACCATGTGGGTGACCAAACTTCTGCCAGTCTTACTGCTGCAGCACGTCCTCCTCCACCTCCTGTTTCCCATTGCCATCCCCTATGCAGGTTAGTTTTCTCTTTTCTTCCTTCTTCTTCTTCTTCTTTAACTCTCTCTTGCTAACATCTCCTTTTCCTAATGCTCTCTCTTTACCCGATTCCCAGCATCCTTCCTTAACTCTGTATGTGGTATGGGTTTTTAAAATCTCTCATTCAGCTTTCTTTTGACATTCTCTTTCTGTTTGAAAAGCATTTAAAAAGATACTTAGCATCCCCTCTGTTGTTTCCATCCCCTCCCCATTGATCCAGCCCCCTCTCACTTAGCCTGATAGGGATGGTGGGATGGGAGCGAGATGCTAACACTGGCTGAGCTTTGCTGGTTTGCATAAATTTAAAGCTGAAGAGAGGGGGGGAAAGTGATGGTCAGTACAGCAGGGACATGGTTTTTTTTTTCCCCAGAGGAGAATTTTCCATGACAATCCACTACCCCACATCACTCAGTCAACATTCAGGGCCAAATCATGACTTAATAATTTTCATTTGGAGAAGGCAGATTAAAGTCTGAGTATATGCATGTTATAAAAATGAAAGAGAAAGCCTCTCTCCTAAGGTCTCATTCTTTCTGGGTATGGATGCCTGCCCTTTTGAAACTGCAGGGCCAAGGAGGCAAAAATTGTGTGACTGATTATAGCTGTAGAAATGCTCCTTTCAGTCTCCCATTTTCTCCCCAGAATTTACAGGTTGGGAAGGAGTTGCTTGGGAGTTCATATTGCCTGGAAGTTTAGAGGTTTCATTTGCTGCTTTGGGAAGTTTTCTGTTGTTATCAGGGCAAGAGGAAACATCTGTATTTGGTTGTGTTATCATTGTCGTGGCTGGGATGCCAACGGGAGAAGGTAGTGAGCATCATAGGTGGGCACAGGGGAATAAAAGAATGGAATAAATGCCCAGACAGTAGACATAGTTTTTTTAAATAAGACAGAGAAATATCTCAGTTATATCTTTTGAGATAAGTTAAATATGACATTTATCAGACCTCCAATCTAGTTTCCAATGTAATACAAAGGTTGAAAACACCAAGAATTTGCAAAATGATGAGGAAAATCAGTCCCACCTGGCTTTCTTCGATTTTGTGATGTCCCTTTTGGAAAACAATGCTGTGTGGGAAGTGTCAGTTCGAGAACATTTATGTTAGATTTCTGAAGAGGTGAAAAAAAAAAAGTTCAATCTAGCAGGTTATCACCTTTGAGATGGGTCATGTTAAAATTGATTCTTATATGACATTGCTGCTTTGTGGGATTCTGAGTATAAATTGAAATGACAGCTAATATTTTGAGGAGTTTCATTTTCAAAGATCAAAATGTTGATGGGCTGAAGTAGAATATGGTTACCTGGAATCATCTGTGCTTATGCATGGGGAACACAGTGTGGAAAACCCAAACAGTAGATCAACCATAGACAATGTCTATTTGTTTTTGGCATGCATTGCGAAGTTTTGGCAGGAGATATACATTTGTAATTATATTTCATTTTGGCTAATGTTGAAATGACTGCGTTTCCTGAGGATAGGGGGAATGCAGCCCAAGAGTATGCCGCAGGCAAGGAGAGGCCAGTTGGGAATTACAAGTAATAGAATAATTCCTAAAGTGGATAATGCTAAAATTGTTAACAAAATAGGGTCTGCCTTTGTCTGGGTGGCAACTTTATTTTGATAGTTTTTTAAAAAAATTACATTCCTCAAAGTGGAAAACATGGATAGTCCTCTTAGAACATATAAAGAAAGTCTGTTCTTTTTTATATCATCTAACATTGAACATTTAGAATTTTGTTGTTACTTGCTTAGGTTATACTTTTTGATTTAGCTTATGAGTCTGCTTTTTTACCTATTGTGAAATAAGACAATATTTGAAAAGAAGTGGATACTATAATGAGGTGACAACCAGTTATGAGCAGAATATATTATGGAGATATTTTTAGAGAAGTTTCAAAAAACTTAAAGAAATGTTCAATATAATAGACCCAAGCCATCTTTATAGGAATTGGTTTACATAGGATTATCCTCTGTCCACTCCCACCTACACTGGATACAAATATCCAATCCCCTCTAACAACAACAACAAAACATTAAATGAGCACCTACTGTCAAGGAGGCTGTGGGAGATGTACAGATGAACAAGCGAGAAAGAAACCTACATTTGTCTTTTTTGTTTTGTTTTGTTTCTTTTACTGACTCTGCACCCCAATACCTTCATTTTTCTTTTAACATTTTATTGGCGTAGGCGTATAATTGCTTTACAATGGTGTGTTAGTTTCTGCTTTATAACAAAGTGAATCAGCTATACATATACATATATCTCCATATCTCCTCCCTCTTGCGTCTCCCTCCTACCCTCCCTATCCCACCCTTCTAGGTGGACACAAAGCATGGAGCTGATCTCCCTGTGCTATGCGGCTGCTTCCCACTAGCTATATATTTTACATTTGGTAGTGTATATATGTCCATGCCACTCTCTCACTTTATCCCAGCTTACCCTTCCCCCTCCCCGTGTCCTCAAGTCCATTCTCTACATCTGCGTCTTTATTCCTGTCCTGCCCCTAGGTTCTTCAGGACCATTTTTTTTTTTTTTTAGATTCCATATATATGTGTTAGCATACGGTATTTGTTTTTCTCTTTCTGACTTACTTCACTCTGTACGGCAGACTCTAGGTCCATCTACCTCACTACAAATAACTCAATTTCATTTCTTTTTATGGCTGAGTAATATTCCATTGTATATATGTGCCACATCTTCTTTATCCATTCATCTGTCGATGGACACTTAGCTTGCTTCCATGTCCTGGCTATGGTAAATAGTGCTGCAATGATCATTTTGGTACATGACTCTTTTTGAATTATGGTCTTCTCAGGGTATATGCCCAGTAGTGGGATTTCTGGGTCATATGATAGCTCTATTTTTAGTTTTTTGAGGAACCTGCATACTGTTCTCCATAGTAGCTGCATCGATTAACATTCCCACCAACAGTGCAAAAGGGTTCCCTGTTCACCACACCCTCTCCAGCATTTATTGTTTGTAGATTTTTTGATGATGAAACCTACATTTGTTGAGCGACTGTTATGGACCAAGTTCTAAAACAAAGCTTATTTAATTGTAATAAGATTGGCATTACTGGATTGACTCATCTTACATGAGGAAACTGAAGTTAAAGATCTCAATTTTTTTCTTATTATCTTACATATTGGATAGAGCTGAGATTCCTACCCAAATCTATGTGAATGAAATATGCAATGTGCATTTTTCCCTTTTATTTATATTGAATACAGCAGCGATGAAATCAACTGAAACTCGCTCTAAAAAATCCATTTTGCTAAGTAAGAACAATTCTGTGTTAGAAGTATTATTATGTTACGGTGGAGAGTTCATTTCTAGCTCAGAAGATCGAACCAGGTTTAGGGAGTATGCAAATACTCAAGTTGAGTGTGAAAATACAGGTAGTAGTACGGTCATTACTTAAGTCAGGGGAACACAAAGTGGCTGAAGGTACCGAAGCGAGGACAGGCAATCATGTAGGGCTGGTGTACTGAGTACCTGAGGAGGAGTATGGCCTGGGTTTGGAAAAGTAAGAGAGACTAGCACGTACGCTTGAATATCATGCTAAATTACACTATTTTAAACATTATGGGTCACAGCTGGAAGGTTCTGAGTTGACAAGATACCTGACTGAAGTGTGGTTGTTTTAGTTGGTGTGTGGAGGAGAGCTGCAGGCAGAAACAGACAGTGAAGGAAGAGACCAGGAGGAGGATGAATGAGGAAGTGGCATGGAAGTAGGAGGAGGGAAATATCTAGGGAGGTCCCTATTCTCACACTGAACATCATTTCATTTGTAAATCTTTTTGGAAGAGATACTTATGCTGCTTCTCAAATACCAACATTTGATTTAAATCTGACTTGATCCCTTCCTGACATCTTTATTTATGATATTGTTCCCTTCTCTAAAGAAGGGATGAAAATTGTCCACTTGTGAAACCCAAGTCCTAGATAATAGAAATGAAGATCTGGACTTGTATTTATGATTTTTGCCTTTGGGAAGTAAATCTCCAGTCACCACCATTCCCTTCCATTAATTATTTGTGTACTTTCATCTTAACATCTTGCCACTTCAAGCTGTTAATCACTAATCATGTGGGTAGATTTCTCAGAATATGTGGAGCCAGATTCCTGCTTCTTTCCACACCCTGCAAATCCTTTCCTTTGCATGATTTTTCTTTGAAGTCAATGGTTAGTCCATACAGAGAAGAAAATATATGAGGTACTGAGAGAAATGAGTGTGAGGCCCAGGGACCAGAGGGAGAAATGTGTCTTTCTTCAAGCACCTTGATACATTTGACCCTACTTTCTGTTTGTAGCTTTTCACTAAGAGCCTAATGATTTCAGTTTTAAAATAGGGACTTTGGTTTCTTCAGGAAATATAGCTACAGAATGTTTTCCCATACTGAGGGAAGAGGGAAAAGGAGTTGCAATTTAAAATATAAGAAAGCATGACAAAGTTGCAGTGATCTCTTACCCTTTGATTTCATTTCAATGTTTTGTTTATAAACTTCAACTAGCAGTCATGCACAAAAAATAGTAGGGAAAAATCTGATCCAAAGATATTTTTGAGTTTCTTCCCAAATTAAGCTTGTTTTTTAACTGTTGTTAAAACAAGCATCAGTTGTTAATACATATGGAAGAGAAAGTTAAAAGTATTTTCAGCAAAGGAATTTTATTTTCAGATGCTGTTTTTTGAATGACCTCTGTTTTGAATTTTTCTTTTATTGAAGAAGGAATTAATTTTATTGATGTGTGGATTACATGACGTACAACTAGCTTGAACTTCGCATTTTTGAATAATTAGTTACTGACCTAATGATATGACTGAATTATAAGGGAAAGCTTCTAAGTCATGAGAAATAAAGAGTGAGAAGGGAATCTTAGTATCTGGTTCTGATTGCCCCTGATTAGATTTGTAGCCCCAGACAAGCTTTTCTCTCCTATTTATTATCTAGTAAAGGGAAATCATAGATTTATTTGCTTTTCAGGATACTTTTTGATCTTTAGATGAAAGGTAGTGATCGAAAGTTTATCAGCAAGCAAGAGTAGACTATTTTTATGACGTACAGCCAGGCATTAACACATTTCAATAGGACAGCTGAGGATCTGCAGAATTAAATATAATCAACGATCCCACAGAAACCACTTTTCTCTAGTCATCCTCAGTGTCTTCCTTCATGTTGTATGGTTCTGAGAAAAGAAACCAGAGCATTGACCAGGTATTCTATTTTATTTGGTAATTGGTAAAATACATGTCTGAACTCAATGTTTGTCTTAGACTTTTAAAATTTAGTTTTATGTTCTTCTCTCACACTTAAACATAGGTAATAAATACATAATACATTAGGCCAATTTTAATCCTATACTTTTAGTTAATTGAATTTATTTTATATATATGTGCATATATACACACATATATATATGTATATATATACATACATATATATGTATATATATACACACATATATATACATATTATATATATACATACATACATATATATATACCACAATTTTTCCACTTTGGCAGATAGTTTTTTGAATAGATTTTCTGCGTCCATTAACCACTATTTGTTTCTGAGAAGTATTCCAATTTATACAGGAACTCAAATGATTTTTATGCTGTGAAACATTTCACAGCACCTAAGAAAGAGTGCACTAATGTCAAAAGAAGTGGAAACTCTTAGTGGAGAAACGTATCTCCCATTAACATGGTCCTGTGGCAGAAACCAAAATTTGAAAAGACTAATACCATTTCTTTGCTTGGGAGAATAACGGTTTCTTCTCTTATGCCAGAAATTAAAGGATGAAATTTCAAAAACAAAACTAAAACTTTGCATATTCATAACATTTTTAACCCAAATTGATTTCCAAATGATTGTAGTTTAAATAGCTCCTTTTAGTTCACATATAATATAACTTTCATTTTGTAAATTGAGTAATGGGATATTAGCATTTAAGGTAATTAAACAAAGTCACTTGGCAAGTCAATAAGAATGCCAGAATTATCATCAGTCTGCCAACGTTATGCAAGGCGTTTGGTCCACACTCAATAAATAACACGTTGAAGGATTATTTGGTTGACTGAATTTCTATGTTAAGATGTCTTTTAAATTATACCTGTTCTACCATAGCCATTCCATCTTATAGGGCAAAGAAAAGTTGAAGAAAAGAAAAGAAAAGAAAATGAAAGCGTTATTACAGAAATTAGTACCAGTCTTTTGGGGATTGTGTTCTGGAGTTTTATAGAGAACCAAAATTTAGAGGAATTCATGTTTTCTCTTATTTACTGTGGACTTCAGGTTAGGATAGATATTAATGGGTAGCATCTCCATGTTTAATAAAACAACTGGAGCCAGTGGTTGCTGGCAGACCTAAGAGTATGATGGCATTCTTGGTACCTCACTCTGTTAAGCCATATTTCCAAATTTTCTGCAGAAAAATTTTCACCCTCTTTTCTTGGCACGTTTCACCACGTTTAAAGACAAGAATTGATTTCCTGTTCTGCCGTCCAAGTCACTTCTCTACTGATAGCTTTAAGCAAATCTTCAGAAACTGTTTACAAGCCGTTATTTCCACATGCTTTCTTAGCAAGTCTTAGAGAGAGATGGCATCATACGTGTTTAAGAGTGGGGGCTCTGAAGCCAGGCAGCTGGATTTTCAATCAGATCTTCTAAGTCATCAACTTTCCCGTGTCTTGGTTTCATATCTTAAAAATGTACGTATTATTACTGCCTTTGTTATAAGGGTATTCAAATGAATTGACAGGCAGGGGAGGGGCACAATTATATCCATCCTTGTTCTACAACAGCTGCAGTCTCTTAGACAATTTGATCCTCATTGTGAAGAGATGATTATCATTAGAAACCAGGTAACTTTGGGCAAATTAAGAATGAAGAAGCAAGTTCTTCATATTCTGAAGTTATCCATAAGATTAAGTCTCTTGGGATGTTTTAGCTTTGCTCTTCAGCTTTTTAATAGGAGGCTTCATGCTATCTAGGGGCCTGGTACAATACTTTGATGAAGAAAAATGATATTGCTACATTAAAGGATGAAGTTTTACATACATTTGATTTACAACATTTGGCTTGATTTCAAAACAAACACTTCAGTGATACTGAGAAATAGTGCCCAAAAGCACAGAAAACACTTATGTAGGAAATGAAAGGGCTAGAATATGAATAGTATGAAATACTTTAAAGACCAAGTCAGAAGAATTTACCCAGTGCACCATTTTTAGTGAGAAGTTTCTCACCTGTCATTGACTTGGCTTATCTAATTAGTACTATAATTTACATAAGGACCAATTGTAGAAGGAAATGACAGATTTAATTATAGAGCATGATATGATATGTCCTGGCACTTCCTTTCATACTGTTTGGAGAATACCATGTTATTTATTTCTTAAGAGTGAACTCTGTCCTAATTTTTAAAAGCATCCTTCATTTGAAAGAATGTAGATGAATGACTCTGTATGTGAAGTTATTTTTTCTTCACTGATTAACTATTCCTCTCTTGCTCTTAAGTATCTGAGAGTATCATTACCCACATTACTCCACCCCCCAACCCCTGGAGGTCTGGTATGTTGTCAGATAAAATCATTACCTCATAGATGATTCTTAGGGATATTTTTTTCTATATGAGCCTTAAAAGCTTTTCCCCTATGTTTTTAAAAAAATATTATTATTAATAGAAGGACAGAAGAAAAGAAGAAACACACTTCATGAATTCAAAAAGTCAGCAAAGACTACTCTAATTAAAGAAGACCCATTACTGAAGATAAAAACAAAAAAAATGAACACTGCAGACCAATGTGCCAATAGATGTATTAGGAATAAAGGACTTCCATTCACTTGCAAGTAAGTTGCTTCATTTCGTTCTTAGAATAATTTTCCAAATATAGCATGGACTCATTATCATCATCTTTTTTGTATTCAATGCAATGTACTCTTAAAATTGTAAGCTTGATTTTAGTTTTAACTCATTGCAACAGCAGACTTAGCTCTATTTGATGGAAATATGAGTAAGGGAGAACACATAAACTGAGATCTTTTAGAATCCACAGTGGCTTTAGTTATGGAATTTATATTTTCTCATCTTATGAACAGTTGAACTTTAAGAACTAAAATTCAATTAGATTAACTTTTTATCTCTCTAATATTTTACAATATTCAGAGTAAACTTTTTTTTTTCTTACAAGAGGAGTGGAGGAATTTTCAGAATAGAAGTTGGCCAACAACCAAAACTTACTGCAACTTGTATCATTGTCTTTAGGGATGTAAATAAAAAACATTGAGATAATTAGTTTAAAAAAACTAGAGGGACTGTTTAAAAGAAGTTAGCGGGTAGTGATGATGAAGTTTTAGGTGAAAAGTGTTGGGGCAATTCAAAGAGGCATGAGGGGACTCAAATGGAGAGTTTTCTTATCTTTTGAAAGTTTCTCTGTGACCTCCCAGGGAAAAATTCCTTACAACTTTGCCAGTATGCCAAAGGATAAAACTTGGAGTTTTGGGCCATGAAGGTGACAATTTCATCTGAATAGTTTTCCAAATTGCCAGAAGAAAATGCATTTCCTAGTTCTTCATAAATATTCCCTCCCCACACTTACTTTCCACCTTTTTATTCCCTATTTCATCCCACTTTAACAGGAGTGCACATGGTATCCTGTCACTTTTGAATTCTACTCTATTACATTTAGGTAGTTAACACATAATGTGAACACAGATTTTAGTAATGTCATGGCAAGAGGTCCTAAATTCGTCTTGCCTTTCTCAGAGAAGTAAGTGTTATGGGCCCGAGGAGAAGGGACATGGTTAGAGGAGCTCTTCAATAGATTTAGCAGGAGGAAAGACTATCTCTTTTCTATTCATTTAGATCTCCTCTGGAAGTATTTTTATAGCCAAACTGCCACTTTCAGGGAGATATTTCCTGGCACTGGGAGTGGGGAATTAACTTTCCAAGTAATTCTTATGATAATTCCTTCTTTCCCTGACTTTCCTAGAAAAGCCTTGAGATTAAAAAAAAATAAATTAGAGAAAACTACTCTCAATCAACAACTCAGCTGTGTAGATTTATGGAGATGTTCTTCTGGCAATTGAGGAGGTTGGATTTATTGTATTTTCCCCTTTCAGGGTTAGAAGGGCAGGGCAAAGGGAATGGAAGAACCACATCTCATTGTTGATTTTTAACTTTGAAAATACACTCTTCTGGATCCACAAGTAAGGAAAGTATTGCTAAGCCTCGATTTTCACATTAGTCAGCCTTATGCCTAGAAAAAAACCCAAACAAAACAGCTTTCCCTTTGTTTTATTTAGGAGAAACTAAAATGATTTTGCTGCATTGGAGAACATATGTGACCAGATTAATAGAACTTTACATATCCCATATATATGAGGTTTCATGCTTTTCAACCATATTCTGGTTGAGTTATATTTAGTCTCCAAATTTATGGCAACCTGTGCAGAAAACCACATGTAGTAATACCAATGTACAGCTAAAGTTCTCTGCTCAGAAATGGTGTCATCCTTCACACTTGTGTATCCTAAATATATATACATACTTATTTGGAATCACTAAATACATTTCTTATTCAGAATTGAATGGACATACTTGTGATACGCTGAAAGTAGGTTCTTAATGAATTAAAGATCTTTTTGAGGACTTGTTACATGAACTAGAATCATTGAAAGACAGTGGCAAACACACTAAAATGTTTGGAAAATACCAACAATGCTGTGTGAAAGCATCTGTGGTTCAGTGGGCATAAGGTGGAGGTCTCAAATTTTGTTTCCTCTTGAGAAGGTATCAACAATATTGACTTTATAGAGACTGAAGTTGGTTTTTGCTGGATGAGAAAGATGACCAGAATGCCTGATTCTAAGCGTTTCAAAAAAATTATTGTACATGAACTGACTCAAGAGATGAAAATTTCTAACCATGACTGAGTAACTGGTACTGGAATTGCCCTTCTGCCATAAACAACTCAACAAAATAAATTATTGAAAGGAAGATGATAGTTAAAATAAGGCTAAGAGAAAGACTCCTAAAGTCAAACTTCAAAGAAGATATGCAACGCATGGAATTTGTCAGCTTGGATCCAGTCCATATGGAGGTGTAAAATGATACAAGCAAATACAATTTTCTGAGGGTATATGGAATTGTAACGGAATGAGAGAAAAGGGTGAATGAAATCAGCAAACTGGAAACCCTGTCACCCACTTTCCAGATGGAATCACCTTTGTATTCACAGAAGCAAATCTCAAATGTTCCTGATGGGGCTTATGAGTCACTTGCAAGGCAATCTCATGTCAAAGCCATATTACTGAAAAAAAAAGTAGTAGTTTATATATGTGTGGTACATTTTTATTTTAATGTTAACTAGTAGGTATTTGAGTCTGTAATTTTAAAATTTCTTTTTAGATGTTCGTTTAATTATCTTCATATGTATTCTTTATCTAATTACCGTGCTTTCAAGGTTATTTAACTCTCCCCCCAACACCCTACAATAGGGATATAGGAAATTTTACATGTATTGCATAAGTTTACTATCTACCAGATCAAAATTCAAATATATTATCAGCTAGTTTTTCTCTTTTCAAGTTATTCTGCCACAGTTGCAAAAACAGACTTTTATGTTTGTTCTTTAATACTATTTCAACTGTAAAATGTTCTTGTAGGTGGACATTTCAAAATGTCTACGTGTAAATCAAAGCACAAAGTTTATACATATAATTTTTGAAGTTAGTTAGATATAGAATAAAATGTACTATGTAAAAATATAAAATAATAGTTAAAATACTTTAATTTTATAACATCTTTTTAATATTTGTTTTATAAAAGTTATTTCCCCTTATTTAAAATTACTTAAAAGTTGTTACAATGTTAAGAAATAAATGACTAATTTGAACTACATAAAATTATAAGAAAATTATGTGCTTTCAAAAATATATGATCTGGGGCTTCCCTGGTGGCACAGTGGTTGAGAGTCCGCCTGACGATGCAGGGGACATGGGTTCGTGCCCCAGTCCGGAAGGATCCCACATGCCGCGGAGCGGCTGGGCCTGTGAGCCATGGCCACTGAGCCTGTGCGTCCAGAGCCTGTGCTCCGCAGCAGGAGAGGCCACAACAGTGAGAGGCCCGCGTACCGCAAAAAAAAAAAAATATATATATATATATATATATATATGATCTGGAGGAGGACCTTCAAGATGGCAGAGGAGTAAGATGTGGAGATCACCTTCCTCCCCACAGATACATCAAAAATACATCTACACGTGGAACAACTCCTACAGAACACCTACTGAACGCTGGCAGAAGACCTCAGACCTCCCAAAAGGCAGGACACTCCCCACGTACCTGGGTAGGGCAAAAGAAAAAAGAAAAACGAGATACAAAAGAATAGGGACGGGACCTGCACCTCGCGGGGGGAGCCGTGAAGGAGGAAAGGTTTCCACACACTAGAAGCCCCTTCATGGGCAGAGACTGTGGGTGACGGAGGGGGAAAGCTTCGGAGCCGTGGAGGAGAGCACAGCAACAGGGGTGCGGAGGGCAAAGTGGAGAGATTTCTGCACAGAGGATCAGGGCTGACCGGCACTCACCAGCCAAGAGAGGTTTGTCTACTAATCCGCCAGGATGGGTGGGGGCTGGGAGCTGAGGCTCGGGCTTCGGAGGTCAGATCACAGGGAGAGGACTGGGGTTGGCTGCGGGAACACAGCCTTAAGGGGGCTAGTGCGCCACAGCTAGCTGGGAGGGAGTCCGGGGAAAGGTCTGGACCTGCCGAAGAGGCAAGAGACCATTGTTTCATGGTGTGCAAGGAGAGCGGATTCAGAGCACCGCCTAAATGAGCTCCAGAGACGGGCGCGAGCCGTGGCTATCAGCATGGACACCAGAGATGGGGATGGAACGCTAAGGCTTCTGCTGCTGCCACCAAGAAGCCTGTGTGTGAGCACAGGTCACTATCCACACCTCCCCTCCCAGGGGCCTGTGCAGCCCGCCACTGCCAGGGGCCTGAGATCCAGGGACAACTCCCCCCAGGAGAACACACAGTGCACTTCAGGCTGTTGCAACTTCACACTGGCCTCTGCCACCACAGACTCGCCCCTAATTCCATACCCCTCCATACCCCCCAGCCTGAGTGAGCCAGAGCCCCCTAATCTTAAAGCTGCTCCTTTAAGCCCCTCCTCTCCGGGCAACAAACAGACGCCAGAGGGCATCCTACATGCAGCAGCAGGGCCAAATCCAAAGCTGAACCCCAGGAGCTGTGTGAACAAAGAAGAGAAAGGGAAACTTCTCTGTGCAGCCTCAGGAGCAGAGGACTAAATCTCCACAGTCAAGCTGATGTACCTGCATCTGTGGAATACATGAATAGACAACGAATCACCCCAAAGCTGAGGCAGTGGACTTTGGGAGCAACTGTAGACTTGGGGTTTGTCTTCTGCATCTAATTTGTTTCTAGTTTTATGTTTATCTTAGTTTAGCATTTAGAGCTTATTATCACTGGTAGATTTGTTTATTGATTTGGTTGCTCTTTTCCTTTATATATATATTTTTTCTTTTTTTTTTCCCCTTTTCCTCTTTTTGTGAGTGTGTATGTGTATGCTTCTTTGTGTGATTTTTGTCTGTATAGGTTTGCTTTTACCATTTGTCCTAGGGTTCTGTCTATCCATTTTTTTTAGTATAGTTTTTAGTGCTTGTTATCATTGGTGGATTTGTTTCTTGGTTTGGTTGCTCTCTTCTTTTTTTTAATTACTTTTTTATTTTAATAATATTTTTAATTTTTTATTTTAATAACTTCACTTATTTTATTTACTTTCTTTCTTTCTTCTTTTTTTTCTCCCTTTTCTTCTGAGCTGTTTGGCTGACAGGGTCTTGGTGCTCCAGCTGGGTGTCAGGGCTGAGCCTTAGAGGTGGGAGAGCCAAGTTCAGGACATTGGTCATCAGAGACCTCCAGGCCACTTGTAATATCATTTGGTGAGAGCTCTCCCAGATATCTCTGTCTCAATGTTCAGACCCAGCTCCACTCAACGACCAGCAAGCTACAGTGCTGGACGCCCCATGCCAAACGACTAGCAAGACAGGAACACCACCCCAACCATTATCAGAGAGACTGCCTAAAATCATAATAAGTCCACAGACACCCCAAAACACACCCCCGGATGCAGTCCTGCGCACCAGAAAGACAAGATCCAGCCTTATCCATCAGAACACAGGCACCAGTCCCCTCCACCAGTAAGCCTACACAACCCACTGAACCAACCTTACCCACTGGGGGCAGATACCAAAAACAATTGGAACTACTAACCTGAAGCCAGTGAAAAGGAAACCCCAAACACAGTAAGTTAAGCAAAATGAGAAGACAGAGAAATACACAGCAGATGAAGGAGCAAGGTAAAAACCCACCAGACCAAACAAACGAAGAGGAAGTAGGCAGTCTACCTGAAAAAGAATTCAGAGTAATGACAGTAAAGATGATCCAAAATCTTGGAAATAGAATTTAGAAGATACAAGAAACATTTAACAAGGACCTAGAAAAACTAAAGAGCAAACAAACAATGATGAACAACACGATAAATGAAATTAAAAATTCTCTAGAAGGAATCAATAGCAGAATAACTGAGGCAGAAGAACAGATAAGGGACCTGAAAGATGAAATAGTGGAAATAACTACCACAGAGCAGAATAAAGAAAGAAGAATGAAAAGAATTGAGGACAGTCGCAGAGACCTCTGGGACAACATTAAATACACCAACATTCGAATTACAGGGGTCCCAGAAAAAGAAGAGAAAAAAGAAAGGGTCTGAGAAAATATTTGAAGAGATTATAGTTGAAAACTTCCCTAATATGGGAAAGGAAATAGTCAATCAAGTCCAGGAAGGGCAGAGATCCATACAGGATAAATCCAAGGAGACACATGCCAAGACACATATTATTCAAACTATCAAAAATTAAATACAAAGAAAAAATATTAAAAGCAGCAAGGGAAAAGCAACAAATAACATACAAGGGCATCCCCATAAGGTTAACAGCTGATCTTTCAGCAGAAACTCTGCAGGCCAGAAGGGAGTGGCAGGACATATTTGAAGTGATGAAAGGGAAAAACCTACAACCAAGATTACTCTACCCAGCAAGGACCTCATTCATAGTTGATGGAGAAATTAAAACCTTTACAGACAAGCAAAAGCTAAGAGAATTCAGCACCACCAAACCGGCTTTACAACACGTGCTAAAGGAACTTCTCTAGGCAGGAAACACAAGAGAAGGAGAAGACCTACAATAACAAACCCAAAACAATGAAGAAAATTGTAATAGGAACATACATATCGATAATTACCTTAAATATAAATGGATTAAATGCTCCAACCAAAAGACATAGACTGGCCAAATGGATACAAAAACAAGACCTGTATATATGCTGTCTACAAGAGACCCACTTCAGTCCTAGGGACACATACAGACTGAAAGTAAGGGGATGGAAAAAGATATTCCATGCAAATGGAAATCAAAATAAAGCCGGAGTAGCAATTCTCATATCAGACAAAATAGACTTTAAATAGAGACTATTACAAGAGACAAAGAAGGACACTACATCATGATCAAGGGATCACTCCAAGAGGAAGATATAACAATTGTAAATATTTATGCACCCAACATAGGAGTACCTCAATACATAAAGCAAATGCTAACAGCCACAAAGGGGAAATCGACAGTAATACAATCATAGTAGGGGACTTTAACACCCCAATTTCACCAATGGACAGATCATCCATAATGAAAATAAATAAGGAAACACAAGCTTTAAATGACACATTAAACATGATGAACTTAATTGATATTTATAGGACATTCCATCCAAAAACAACAGAATACACTTTCTTCTCAAGTACTCATGGAACATTCTATGGATAGATCACACCTCAGATCACAAATCAAGCCTTGGTAAATTTAAGAAGATTGAAATCGTATCCAGTATCTCTTCCGACCATACCGCTATGAGACTAGATATCAATTACAGAAAAAAAAAACTCTAAAAAATACAATCACATGGAGGCTAAACAATACACTACTAAATAACCAAGAGATCACAGAAGAAATCAAAGAGGAAATCAAAAAATACCTAGAAACAACTGACAATGAAAACACTATGACCCAAAACCTATGGGATGAAGCAAAAGCAGTTCTAAGAGGGAAGTTTATAGCAATACAATCCTACCTGAGGGAACAAGAAAAATCTCAAATAAATAACCTGCGCTTACACCTAAAGCAATTAGAGAAAGAAGAACAAAAACAACCCAAAGTTAGTATAAGCAAATAAATCATAAACATCAGATCAGAAATGAAGGAAAAATAAATGAAGGAAATGATTGCAAAGATCAATAAAACTAAAAGCTGGTTCTTTAAGAAGATAAACAAAATTGATAAACCATTAGCCAGACTTATCAAGAAAAAAAGGGAAAAGACTCAAACCAATAGAAATGAAAAAGGAGAAGTAACAACTGACACTGCAGAAATACAAGGATCATGAGGGATTACTACAAGCAACTGTATGCCAATACAATGGACAACCTGGAATAAATGGAAAAATTCTTAGAAAATCACAACCCTCCGAGACTGAACCAGGAAGAAATAGAAAACATAAACAGACCAGTCACAAGCATTGAAATTGAAACTGTGATTAAAATCTTCCAGCAAACAATAGGCTAGGACCAGATGGCTTCACAGGCGAATTCTATCAAACATTTAGAGAAGAGCTAACACCTATCCTTCTCAAATGCTTCCAAAATATAGCAGAGGGAGGAACACTCCCAAACTCATTCTATGAGGCCACCATCACCCTGATACCAAAACCAGACAAAGATGTCACAAAAAAAGAAAACTACAGGCCAGTAACACAGATGAACATAGATGCAAAAATCCTCAACAAAATACTAGCAAACAGAATCCAACAGCACAATACTACACGATGGTCAAATGGGGTTTATCCCAGGAATGCAAGGATTCTTCAATATATGCAAATCAATCAATGTGATACATCATATTAACAAACTGAAGGAGAAAAACCATATGATCGTCTCAATAGATGCAGAGAAAGCTTTTGACAAAATTCAACACCCATTTATGATAAAAACCCTCCAGAAAGTAGGCATAGAGGGAACTTAGTTCAACATAATAAAGGCCATATATGACAAACCCACAGCCAACATCATCCTCAATGGTGAAAAACTGAAAGCATTTCCACTAAGATCAGGAAAAAGACAAGGTTGCCCAATCTCACCACTCTTATTCAGCATAGTTTTGGAAGTTTTAGCCACAGCAATCAGAGAAGAAAAGGAAATAAAAGGAATCTAAATAAGAAAGAAGAAGTAAATCTGTCCCTGTTTGCAGATGACATGATACTATACATACAGAATCCTAAAGATGCTACCAGAAAACTACTAGAGCTAATCAATGAATTTGGTTAAGTAGCAGGATACAAAATTAATGCACAGAAATCTCTTGCATTCCTATACACTAATGATGAAAAATCTGAAAGAGAAATTAAGGAAATACTCCCACTTACCATTGAAACAAAAAGAATAAAATACCTAGGAATAAACCTACCTACAGTGACAAAAACCTGTATGCAGAAAACTATAAGACACTGATGAGAGAAATTAAAGATGTACAAACAGATGGAGAGATATACCATGTTCTTGGATTGGAAGAATCAACATTGTGAAAATGACTATACTACCCAAAGCAATGTACAGATTCAGTGCAATCCTTATCAAACTACCAATGGCATTTTTCATAGAACTAGAACAAAAAAATTCACAATTTGTATGGAAACACAAAAGACCCTGAATAGCCAGAGCAATCTTGAGAAAGAATAATGGAGCTGGAAGAATAAGACTTCTGGACTTCAGACTATACTACAAAGCTACAGTAATCAAGACAGTATGGTACTGGCACAAAAACAGAAATATAGATCAATGGAACAGGATAGAAAGCCTAGAGATAAACCCATGCACATATGGTCACCTAATCTTTGATAAAGGAGGCAAGAATATACAATGGAGAAAAGACAGCCTCTTCAATAAGTGGTGCTGGGAAAACTGGACAGCTACATGGAAAAGAATGAAATTAGAATACTCCCTAACACCATACACAAAAATAAACTCAAAATGGATTAAAGACCTAAATGAAAGGCTAGACACTACAAAACTCTTAGAGGAAAACATAGGCAGAACACTCTATGACATAAATCATAGCAAGATCCTTTTTGACCCACCTCCTAGAGAAAGGGAAATAAAAATAAACAACTCAGACCTAATGAAACTTCAAAGCTTTTGCACAGCAAAGGAAACCATAAACAAGACGGAAAGACAACCCTCAGATTGGGAGAAAATATTTGCAAATGAAGCAATGGACAAAGGATTAATCTCCAAAATATACAAGCAGCTCAATATCAAAAAGACAAACAACCCAATCCAAAAATGGGCAGAAGACCTAAACAGACATTTCTCCAAAGAAGATATACAGATTGCCAACAAACACATGAGAGGATGCTCAACATCACTAATCATTAGAGTAATGCAAATCAAAACTATAATGAAGTATCACCTCACACCAGTCAGAATGGCCATCATCAAAAAGTCTGCAACAATACATGCTAGAGAGGGTGTGGAGAAAGGGAACACTCTTGCACTGTTTGTGGTAATGTAAATTGATACAGCCACTATGGAGAACAGTATTGAGGTTCCTTAAGAAACTAAAACTAGAACTACCATACGACCCAGCATTCCCACTACTGGGCGTATACCTTGAGAAAACCATAATTCAAAAAGAGTCATGTTCCACAATGTTCTTTGCAGCTCTATTTACAAAAGCCAGGACATGGAAGCAACCTAAGTGTCCATCAACAGATGAATGGATAAAGAAGATGTGGCACATATATACAATGCAATATTACTCAGCCATAAAAAGAAACGATATTGAGTTATTTGTAGTGAGGTGGATGGACCTAGGGTCTATCATACAGAGTGAAGTAAGTCAGAAAGAGAAAAACAGATACTGTATGCTAACACATATATATGGAATCTTAAAAAAAAAATTATGAAGGACCTAGAGGTAGGACAGGAATAAAGGCTTAGTCATAGAGAATGGACTTGAGGACATGGGAGAAGGGGAAGCTGGGACGAAGTAAGAGAGTGGCATGCACATATACATGCTACCAAATGTCAAATAGATAGCTAGTGGGAAGCAGCCGCACAGCATAGGGAGATCAGCTTGTGCTTTGTGACCACCTGGCGGGGTGGGATAGGAAGGATGGGAGGGAGTCGCAAGAGGGAGGGGATATGGGGATATATGTGTACATGTAGCTGATTCACTTTGTTATATAGCAGAAACTAACACACCATTGTAAAGCAATTATACTCCAATAAAGATGTTAAAATAGTATATATATATAATATATATATTATATATATATATAAAATATATATATTTTTTGGAAGCAAAAAATCTTTTTTTTAAAGCAATTATACTCCAATAAAGATGTTAAAATAGTATATATATATAATATATATATTATATATATATAAAATATATATATTTTTTGGAAGCAAAAAATCTTTATTCTTAGAAAATCTATGTGTTTTTCTTAAGTAGATGCTTATACATGGTGACATTATAATTAGCATGAACATGGTTAAGAAGGAGTTTTAATACTATTTCTTAATGGAAAGAAAATAGTTCAGAATTCGAACTTTATTTCCTGTATTTTTAGAAATGGTAACACTTAATGTGTTGAAAATTTTAAGTACTTTATATTCTCAGTTAAGGGATTTTTGTATTTATCATTTTTCTTTAGAAATACTTTTTTTAGTGAGCAAGAAAATACCAATGTAATACTTAGCTATAGGAATGATAATTTTAGGAGTTAACACATTTCAGCAACTTTTGTCAAGATGATATATCAAAACTGTATTCTCTCTGATATTAGTTTTTTATTTAAATTAAAAATGCTTATGCAAGCAAATCCATTTAGGAAACATTGACTTATGCAAAGTTACCTAAGAGCAGGATTTTCATCGCCTTTAATAAGCTTAAATGCTTTATAACTCACCAAGAAGGGATATGCAAAATTTCCCAAACATTTGATTTTAGATCCTTCTTTGCTGGAGAATCTCCTGGGGTGGTGATTTGTCTAATGCATTTTAGGACATGTCACTTTAGAATGTGCTTTATACAATTACAACCTTTAGAAGTTAATCATGATATTTCAAATATAATAATTTGTATATAACTGCAAAAATATCTTCCAACTTGCTGTGTACTTACAAAAAAAAATAAAGTCTTCAGAAATATTCCAAGTAGTTGTGCTATATATTGATTTTGCTTGTTGAAGACCTCAGTCTTCTATGTGTCATTGAGAATAACATGAGAACATTTCAAATTTTATTCTATCTGATATTTAAATCTACACCTATAAAAATTTAATTTTGTTCTGTCTTATATGGCTAGCAAAATGGTAGGTTCAAATATCCCTCATGTTTCTGTATATGTAATAATGCGTCTGTTTTTATATTGCCTTCCTTGTTTAAACCAGGTGCCTATTCTTTAAAAACTGTATAAATAGTAGTATTCCTTCTTTTCATTCAGATATTTTTTTCAGGGCCTTTGTTTTTGACAAAGCAAGAAAGCGATGCCTCTGGTTCCCTTTCAATAGCATGTCAAGTGGAGTGAAAAAGGAGTTTGGCCATGAATTTGACCTCTATGAAAACAAAGGTAACTTCCTTCTCCCTAAATATTTCGTAATGAAACCAGTATAAAATATATGTAATTGCCTGCCACAGTGCACTTTCTAACTGATTTTTTCATTATATCATGGATCTATTATGCAGTCAATTCATCTATTAAGACAGATGACACTACTGCCTTGACTATTTTCAGTATGGTACTTTAAAGAGAGCTTTTCCCAAATTTTCCATAGTTAGATTATCCCTCCCCTCTTTGTTTATTTCTAGTAACATCTCCCGGAACTGATATTCTCCACAGTCGTTTTAGAAAGTGCCACCTTAAGTTATTAGTTTAAGACATTTTATATAACAGCAAATTTTGAGTTTACTAAAGTATTCTAAATTTTAATAACTTTGGATAATTAATCTAAGTTATAGTGATGATTGCTGATAACAACAAAACGTGGAGGTTTTGAAAAATTAGTTGGATCTATTCCTAGTTACATACTTTTAAAAAATCTTTGAAAGAATTGAGACTATATTATTAATTTGTCTACTTCGGTAGTTTGATATTATATTCACAAGGTGTGTATTTTGTTCAACAGTGGATTTATAATAATAAAATAATTGAAGAATGTTTACTAAATGTGTATTTTACAGAATAAATCTCTCATTACACAAAATAATAATCATGAATTATGTTTATGATAATACTATTTATTTCAATTTTAATGTTTTCTTAAATCATACTGTGTTTTTTATTAAACTTAGGTATTTAGTAATATACACAGACATTTCTTTGTTAATAGGGAAAATGTTTAAATGAAATTAAAATTAATTCATGTTAGAAAATAAGATGATCTCTATACACCCCAATAATTCTGTAAATCCTAAACATAATTCATAATCTAGTATAAAACCATCTTTAATCTTCTAGGTTGCTAACAACTGTATATACTATTATTGGATAGAAATATACAGCTTGTTTCAATTTGATTGTCCTATAATTTAGCAGCTGATCTGTTAGCAAAAATATGAAAATAATAATCAGCATAATGTAATTATCACATACACACACATACACAAAAACCCACACAATTTTACGGATATAAAGACAAATCAGTTATTTCCATTATCTTAAAGTAACTTTTTGAAGTCAATATAGGTTTACAAATTTTTGTTTTTAATATGTTCTTAAAATGGCCTGTGAATTTGAGCAAATCATTATGCTAAATTAAATTTGCCTGTCCAGTTGAGTATATAGAATAATCTACATTAAGTAGGTAGACTAATCTCTACAGTTATCCAGGTATATACTCACAAAATTAAAACTCCTCAATGGTCTTTTTTGTTTTGGATTACTCTGAAATGTATTATTTTGAAAATATTAGTAGAACTTTTAGGCAAGAAATTTCAATATGATTTGTGATGGTTTATAAGCATTACTTAAAGATTTGCATGGAATTTTATCATTTTTATTTTTAATATACACAGCAGATATGTTACACATAGTGATAGCATTTTTCTCTGCTTTCTTCTGATAGACTACATTAGAAACTGCATCATCGGTAAAGGAGGTAGCTATAAGGGAACGGTATCTATCACTAAAAGTGGCATCAAATGCCAGCCCTGGAATTCCATGATACCACACGAACACAGGTAAGAATAGCATGAAGAAAAGAGGATAGAGCCTCTCTTTTATAGGTTTGTTACCAATCCCAGGTTAGTGCTTCAGAATAATCCTACACTTCTATAATAATTTAGCCAACTCTGCAGAAGTGTATTAGGCCAAAGCTTATCTGAATTCGTAACTGCTATTTAGCCAAAGAATAAAAAAATTATCATTAAGATGTAGCCTAACATTTTTTCACCTCAAAACCTCAATTTATAGATCTTGATGTTTGGGAAGAAATAATAAAAAAATAATTAAAAAAATTTTTTCCCTCTCTTTGCCTGCGAAGAGGCACAGCACTCTGCAGCTGGAGTGGAGAGGTTGCCTGTGATAAGTTGGAGATGGAACAGATTCTGATCTTACATAACCAGGGCCCAAATGTTCTTTAACCATGGTGGTTCTCAAACTTGACTGCACATTAAAATCACCTGCTACAAGCCCTTAACAAATCCTACCACCCGGTCACCAACACAGACCAATTAAGTCAGAATCACTTGGCACCAGTATTTTTTTAAAAGTTCCCCAGGTGATTCTAAATCACAGTCAAAATTGAGAACCTCTGCTAAAAATTCATGCCTCAGATTGACCAACTTTCCCATTTCACCTAGTGCCTAATGACTAGAGAAAACTTCTTATTCCTTGGAAATTAAATGTCTACAGTGAAGAGAAGAATTGTGTTCATTATAACAGATGAATGCTATTTAGGCTCATTAGGCTCATTAGTCTGAGAATTTTAATCATCATGGAGGAGAAGTATAGATATCTACTCACTAGAGAGCCATATATAGCCAGAGTTTTTCAAGATTTATTTCACAAAGAATTTTCACAGGAACTAAAGTAGTTTAAAACAGCTCTCCCTGGTTATTAGATGAATTGGAAGACTTAGTTTACCATGTGCCAAGTACCTTGTTGAGCAGTATACCTGGTTTATCTCATTTAATCCTCTCAAGAACCACAAAGTAGGTGATTTTATTAGTTCTGTTTTTTACATGGTGAAACTGAAGAGCAAAGACCCTTAGTAACTTTTCAAGGTCATGCACAACTAGCAAGTGGTATGGCCAGAATCTGAGGCCAGCCAGTGTCACTCTGTATCCTATGTTTTAACAACCCCAGGGCCTTAAACACCCAGCAAATCAGTAGGATACATGCTGTGACCTGTTTTTGCAATAGAGGTAGTAACTTGCTTGATGAATTCACTTTTTATTCCATTTCATTCATTTGGTGGGGGGCAAAACTATGCAAGATGATTTTACTTCAGTAAACAGAAACGGAGTTCACTGGCCCACATAAAAACAAAAAGAGTTGGTTGCTCTACACTGGGATCAAACCTGTGATTTTGGCCTTGTTAACAACAGCTAGTAAGTGTCCAAGCAGATCAGCTTTACAGTGTTTCAATAACAGAAAACAACTAATTTTTCCAAATTCATTACTTATGAATTACATGAGTACCTCCAAAACGTAGTTTTATCTTTACATTACAAAACAATGTAATTGGTTTTGTCCTCTCATAAGGATTTGCATGGTGTCACTCCCTGCATAGTGAGGAAAACATTTTGCTTAAATAGATGGATCTAAGTTTTTCATGAACAAAGGAATGGCGTTTGAAATCAATCCTACCCTAGTTGAGGAGAGTGCACTGGATGACCTACTAGAGGTCTTATTTCAACCCAAATTCTCTATGATTGTCATTCTCTGCTACAGGAGTACATGTGAAATAGATCTCCCTGGGAACTGGCTTCCCAGTCCAATCAGCTATTTTACCAACAAACATTTCCTTGTGATATAAAGCTTTAGGGCTGAGAGGACCTTGTACATTAATCAATTTTTTTTATTCAATGGGAGAAACACATTTTCATCAATTAGCAACTTATTGGAATATCTACATGCTAGGTTAATACTTTTAAGTGTTAACTAAAGATTAACTCTATGGAAAATTGAAAGAGAAATATATATCTATATACATCTGTCTAGAGGAGTGATTTATTGTCAACTCCCTAAATTGAAATATTTTACAAATGGCTTAATGGGAAGATGATGATAGATGATGAAATTAGTACAGAAGCTTAACTAGAAAATCAGGTGACCTGATATCTACATCTATATCCTTCACTGGCCACCCAGCATTCATTAAAGAAGCAGATGATGGAATGGATCAAGTTTCCTATGAACACAGTTCATATTAAAAGAAAAGAAAAGGTGGCCAGCACCCAGAAGATCTAATTTATGTTTCAAAGTATATTTGGATATAACTCAATTTTAAATATTCCTTCACTTATCTCTCTAAAAATAAAGCCTTGCTCACAAGGACAGAGAACCAAAAATAGTATATATGTGAGTAAAAGTTTGTTACAGAGCCTATTGACTGGCACAGGGTGTGTGTGTGTGTGTAATAGGTTCTCATAAACATGTGTTGAATGAACACATAGAGTGCAAAGATCAGGGCTAGGCTTCATCGCTTGGTCAAGTATGGGATACTAAAGAAAAGCAGGCTGAAAACTTCAGAATACAAAAGAAAACCAGTTAATCGGGGTAAAAAGTCATATACACCAAAGACTGAAGAGAAGAGATGACCCAGACTGCTCTTTACCCTGCATGTCCTAAAGAGGAATGTGATATGCATTGATATAGAATTGTGGGAAGCAGCACACATTTTTCTCTTCATTTTTCATTTTTATTAACTCCAGTGGGAAAACTTTACTCATCTTTTAACTATAGCTAGTTTTGATTTCTACTTTATCTCTTTCCCTTCCTACTTGCATTTTTCCTACTAAACTGTTGACTTATTCATTCACTACTTCATTTTTTTTTAATTAATTAATTATTGTCTGTGTTGGGTCTTTGTTGCTGTGCGTGGGCTTTCACTAGTTGTGACGACCGGGGGCTGCTCTTCATTGCGGTGCACGGGCTTCTCATAGTAGTGTCTTCTCTTGTTGCGGAGCACGGGCTTTAGGTGTGCAGGCTCAGTAGTTGTGGCTCACGGGTTTAGTTGCTCCACAGCATGTGGGGATCTTCCTGGACTGGGGCTCGAACCTATGTACCCTGCATTGGTAGGTGGATCCTTAACCACTGCACCACCAGGGAAGTCCCATTCGCTACTTCTTCACAGCTTCTTCTTTGCTTTACAAATCCCCTGGAAAGGTATATATGTGTATATGTATATGTGTGTGTGTGTGTGTGTGTGTGTGTGTGTGTAACAAAATCTCTAAAACTGTAGATATTTTATATGTGTGCATTTAACATGTGTTAAATCATTATTTAGTTTTTTAAACTTAATACATAAAATGATATAAAATGAAGGAGCTTATAATAATCTAATTCATTCCATTCATCTCGTAAGTGAAGTTGAAAACCCAAAGAGTTAAGTAAATTATCTAAGGGCTAGTGTCATATACTAGTCGAGTGATACGTATGGGGCAACAATGTAGATTTTTGTGATCAACAATAACTTATTTTCAGTACTATACTATACCAAGCTTTTTCAGAAAATAGAGTTATAGGGGGATTTTCTTAGGTAAATTTGATTAATGTGGTACTTTATGAAAAAAATATAAAGTAAAAGTCAGTTTCCATTCTATCAGAAAAATGTGTATTTCATTATAAATTTAGTATGAAAAATTGAAGAACTGGCAAAGTGAAAGGAAATAATTTTCACACAATGGCACAAAGATTATCTTAAATTATTCTGGAATAATGGGGCTAAAATTAAGACAAAAGATGACTTATTTTTCCTTTGAAAATTACTGTTAGGAACTGTAAAGTCATGATAAGTTTTCATTATATTATAAGTTTTGTCAGTCATAAGACGTAATGTCTAATTTTTGTTCCCCAATATTTAAAGTGCTAGTGAAGTAGGGATATAAACTCTTTATGTAAAGACATTTTGGCATTTCATGTTTATAATACTTAATAGATATCTTGAAAATGTTTGGTTAGTAGTAAGTCTCTTGGACTCTTTATTTTTGACCAATAATTTACATTTTCTGAGCACTTAACTCTGGTGTATTTCCTGTCCAAATTAAATAATTTCATTGCAAAATGTTGCTTGGTACCCAAGGCATGTCCATATTTATTTTATGCCACAGCATAACAAAAATGATTATTTCTTAACTAGAGGTTTCAGTGGGTAGGAAACATATTTGAATGGTATTTACTGAGAGACTAAGATCTTTGGACTTCACTGTAATTTAAGTACCATTTAGATCTCAGAGGTCAGTAAAAGTAGAAATTAAGCTTTATAGCAAAAATTGAACTGAATATTGAAAATGTAACTGGATTTTCAAAAAGAAGTGCTTACTAATGTTACCTATAGATATATATTGTTTACTTATGCTTTTTTTGTGTGCAGTCTAGCAGACACTTGCAGCATCATTGAGGCCAAGGTACAAGCAGTACAAAAGAATAAAAAGGGCTTTGAACTCTTCTGCTCTTATGTGGAAGTACTGTGTGCTGGTAACAAAATTATAACCAGGGCATTAGACATTTTAAATGAAGGTAATATATTGCAGTCTGCATGCAATGGCCAACTATTATGAACTAAACCTGAAAGCACCAAGCCCCAGTCACAGGGAAAACTTTTAAAATTTTTAACGAGAATAAGCATTTCTGTTTTTTACTATGACAGTCTAAAGACTACTAAGTGGAGTGTGCTTAATAACAGATGGAGTTTATTAAGTGTCAATTACTCTCTCATCTCTTTGAACTTCTCAAAACAACCACATAGGTGTAAGATGTTATAAGTTATGGTTATACTCAGTGTATAGGTAAGCTAGTAGGCTGAAAGAGGCTAAATTGCCCGCTGGGGTTTCCAGTTAGTAAGACAGAGCTGAAATTTGAGTCCAGATTCAATTTGTTTCTAGACCCTTTGTTCCTGTTACTTTATCAATCTATTTCTCAATTGTGCAGAAAAATGGGGGGCTATCATTCATAAGAAAAGCAATAAACAAACAAATAATTATCTCAGATAAGCAGTGTAATAGTGAGATTTCAAGGTCTAGGGCAGTGTTTCTGCAGTCCTCTCCTAAGTGGCTTTCCTCAATCATTTGCTGCCTTTGAGTGGAACTTTGAAATTGTGGCTCAACCAATGTCAATTAGGCTCTAGAATGATTGGCTCTTAGTGAATCCAGAGATGAATCATTCTTAAGGCTGCTGAATACGAGAATTCAGTTAGGTAAATGTCTATAAAATTTAAGTATCTTAAGCATAGATGGAAATGACAGAATTCAAGTTAATATCTATGGAGGTCTGAGATAGAATAAAGGATTTCTCCACTTTTGGGAAAACATACCCACTAGTTAGTAAAATTAATAGCCCCCCCCAAAAGTTGCATGCTCTTATACTGTAATGATTATCATTTTAAAACTAGCTTTTTGCCTTCGAGCTATCGGGGTAAAGACCTACAGGAAAACTACTGTCGAAATCCTCGAGGGGAAGAAGGGGGACCTTGGTGTTTCACAAGCAATCCAGAGGTACGCTACGAAGTCTGTGACATTCCTCAGTGTTCAGAAGGTAAATGAACCTGAATGCCATGTGGGGCACTCTGCTCTCCCTTTGTGTAAAACTGCAACTCACATTAAAGGTTAACAGAATTGAATCAAATCACAATGAATATGATGTTCATTCAATTGCAACTATAGATCATAATTCGAGCATTTTTATAGGATGTTTTAAAAACTGATTATCATCAGATTAATGCAAAATAATGGAGCAAGTTATCAGTTTGAATTTCAAAAGAGCCTGAGGTATCTCTTCGGGGAGAGTAAAAGTTTGGGCTTCCTCATCTGCTGTTTTGAGCTCATAATAGCTCAAAATCTGCTCCCATACATCACCTGAAAGGAGCAGAATGACACTTAGCCCTTTATGAGTAACGCTAATTCTACTCATCCAGAACCCACTTCTGCAGAAGTTTTGTCAAAGCTATTTTGAAGTGGTGTGGCAAGGGTATATGGACCCAGAAGAGAATAAAGGAAGGGGGTCACTGAAAGTCCGAGTGCCCCGTGTGTGTTTTGGTGAACCAAATTTGATACATAGTCTGGAACTGAATACCATTCAGAATGGTATCTGAAGAGATCAAAACAGTAGATCACAGGCTGTATGGAAGGCAGGCACTCTAAACCCATGTCTGTGTCTTCACCTCCTCTCACAGCATGAAAGGGCACTGTCCTTACTTTTACAGTGGAAACTGAATGACGGGCAAGAAGGAAGAGTAACCATTTCAGCATTGTATATGGTTTCATTTTCCTTGGTTATCTGGCTACTGAATAGCTGGCTTTTTAGTTCTGTCAGAAACTAAAATACTGAAAATCAAAATGAAACATGGATTGAATTCTGATCAAAATTTAGTAGCATTTTGAAGTACCTGGGGTGGGGATTACGGCTGGAATGCTGTCCAATTTTTATAGTAAGGTATTTTACCTGTTTGTTATTAACCAGATATTTTTTGAACTATTTCTTCCATAATATTCATTAAGTATTAGGTTGATATTTATCACATAAAAAGGCCATTGTTAGCTAACTGTCACAGAGAAGGTGAATTTGTTTTCTGTTGTTAGTTAATTTAACATTCTTGAATTCATGTGCTAGAGCCAGTTCCATCTGTTTGTAAATTCTTACTTTCCATTCCATATCATATTCTGTTCACTATAACTTCTTCATTGTTTTTCTTTTCTTTTAAAAATAATAAACTGATCTGTGATAACGTTATGAATGTCTGTTTTGTATGAATAAGTCTGTAATGTTTGTCTTAAATTTACACATGGAAGAAAACCCTACTTTTAGGGAACTCTCCGCTATCACAGTTTTCTGAGGTTGAAAGTTATTGGCAAGGAGTTTTCTTTATTGGTTTTGTTTGATCTGGGACAGTGTTTACAAGGGAAGGTAAACTGGTCAAACTTTAAACAGTTTAGCATTTACCTTGCCTGCCTAGTCTGTGGGAATGTGATTTTTCAACCCCTGATTTAAAAGAAGAACCTTCATCAAACTATATTGGCATATATCTAAAATGACAGGCAATGTAGAATAAATGTGATAAAAAATAAATGCTTGGAAAAATTTCTGGTATTCCTTAGCTCATAAGAGTATACATCCCTAATATTTTTTAATGATTTGAGGTCATCGCACCTCCCTTAGAAAAGGGCATTGATCATTAGTATGAATGGCACATGATGCTATTGGTCACGGTGGCATTAAAGGTTGCAGATATGCTTTTTCTGGAAACAACTAGAAGTCTGAAAGAGTAGAATAACCCTCCTGTGAGAGAAGTAAACCAACACCTGTCCTATAGGCTAAACATATTTCAGGGACTGTGAATTGAGCTGTCATATTTAAATTCATGCTAACATAAACAATGTTTTAGCAGGATTTTAATGAAGAGGATCTAAAATAAGAAGAAGCATTGTCAATACATTAATGAAGAAAAATAGCTATTTATAAAATGGGTAATACAAAATATACAAAATAATGTTGATATGATGTAAATTTCTATTAAAATACATATATGAGGAAAAAGCCTCAAAATCCACAATGCTTAAATAGTGTGATGGGTGAGACATTTTAATCTATGGATATTGTAAATGTCAAGTTCCAAAGGTTATATTATTATGGATGAAATATTAATGATCACATCATTTTGTATATTTTAAAATTAAGAAAAGTATGTGGTCAACTTTGGACTGTTCTTTGGAAAAGGACAAGTAGAACAGTATATATTTTTTGAAAATTTTTTAACTATATTAAAATATTTGCTAAATAATCACCTGAAATTTGTCTGCAATTTTGGTTCATAAAAATATATCTGGTATTTAAAGATTAAAATTATTTTCTTTTAATTTAAACCTTTGAAATATATAAAGCATTCCAAAATGAATACTCGTTTATCACATTTAGAACCTTACATAATTATGTAAGAAAATATTACCATTAATGTTTAATTCAAAGATTATGGAAAACAGAGGTATATAAAATTTGACTTCTTGCTTTAACATTTGCTTGGGATTTAAAAGAAAGCAATCACTAATCACTGAAACAGATTTTTTAAATGATAAATATTCAAGTAAATGCATTTTATTAAGCCATAATCATTATTTTTAAATACCTTACACTTAAAATACCAAATAATACTGCCATAACTTTAAATGTGTAATTCCATACTCTGTGTGGCAAAAGACTTTTAAAAACAAAGATTTAAATAAATAAAACTATTATTTATAAATGTGGATTTGTGAGACTATTCATATTTTAAACATTCAGCTTTGCTGAAGTAATCACTAGAGTGGATTTCTGAGAGATATTTTCAAAATAGCTGTTATAGTCTGTAAACCCAGATCACTTGTGGTTTTATGATTGATAAAAATGGAACACAGTAATTTTTGAGTTTAGTTAGTATATGAGAAAGGTGTTAAATTAATCCTAGTTATATTACAATTAATGTGTAGTTTTGGGGGTTTTCTATTAACAATTAGAGCAGAACTATAATTAGAAAAAGGTATTCATTTACTTATGAATATAAACATTTATTTAGTTTGAGCTTTTGTGAACTGGGACAGTATTTTGCTTTTGTTTGTTTTTTTTTAAGGGAAGAACTTGCTGGAATGGTTAAATAATACACTGGCAACAATAGAGAGAGGCAAAAGGAAATACAGCAGGAGGTGCAGTCCTCACCCTCTTGCACTCCTATATAGATAATGCTTTCACCTGAGTCCTTGGTAGGTAGGTGGACTTGGTTTCCACCTATACGGCTTGACTTTGAGCTGGGAAAACTTAAAAGAGTCTTAGAATTCTTGAAGTTTGAGAAGTAAATATGAGTTCAAAATTTGCCTTTCTCAAAGTAATTTTTATGACTAAATTGATGGTTTGATGCAATGGAGAAACCACAAATTTTTCATCCTTGAATAAGATGGCCAGTCTCGTTTCTCCTAGCCCCCAATAGGTGAGAATCCAACAGGCGGGCAACCTACTGCTATAAACAGGAGCGAAGAGGGTAATGAGGACAATACTGAGCAAAGGCAGGGAGACTGACTTTCTAAAAGTTTTGCTTTCAGCCTATCTTAAAGTATGACCAGTAAGCATGTGTAGGAAACAAGTTAAAATATGTAGAACAAAGAGGCAATTAGGGAGAATGGAAAGAGCGCTGGACTGTGGGTCAGAGGACCTATGTTCCAGGCACAGATCTGGCATTTTCTGTTTTAGGTAAGTCCCTTAAAACTTTTGTGAGCCTTGTTTTCCTCACTGCAAGGGTCAAATGATTTCTTGTATGTTAAAATTACTGAATAATCAAAGAATATGTAACTATAATATACTTAGCATCTCAGTCCTATCACAGGATTCACTTAATTCCCACCCCAACAGCAACTTTCATTGCCTTCGAAAACCTAACATTCTTTGGGTTAACTTTTATTATTTTTCAATCTCATTAGTTCTGCACCTGCATTCATAACTCTCTCTTCACTTCACTATAAACAGCATACTAATTTATGTTTCTGTACCATTTATGTTATTTTGCCCCTTTGTAGTTTATCCACATCTTATCCATCCTTCAAGGTCTAAGTAAAATCCATTCTCTCCTAAAAGCCAAACACTAAGAACTTTCAGAATTGAATAAATTATCTACAAACTTGCTACTCAATGTGAGGTCCAAGGACCAGCATCACCATCATCCTCTGGGAGCTTGTTATTAATGCCCCAGTCCTGACTCACTGAATCAGAACTTGCCCTTTATTTAACAAGATCTCAAAGTAACTTTTATGCACATTAAAGTTTGGAGAAGCACTGATCTACCGCTCATGCTGGAAAGCAGTCACCTTACAGAATCACCTGTTTCATTTGTGTAGCTATGTTTCCTTAAGAAAATTAAAAATTCTAAAGTTTCAGGAGAAGTGTTTTTAAATAATGCCCCAACACAGTTTCCCAGAAAATACTTTTATTCACTCTAATTAGAAAAGGATATACTCTTATAAACTGCATTTTCTGACTGAGACAAAATAGGTGTATTTTGATTCCCGAGTACTATACAAGATTAGAAATTGTACGCATGGATATTTTATCCCCTTATTTGTGATCACAGGATTCTATTCTACTCTTTCATTCAATACAAAGGAGCAAACAACAATGATCAATGTTGTATCGTTTTCTGTGAACATATCAAACCTTGCATTCTTTTTAAAATGGGAACTAAGTTTGTACCCCCATTCAGACGGAAAGCTGAAATGTGATACTACATAACCTATGTGGGATTGACCTTGGCCAACCAGAGCACCTTTATCGGTATGCTTTTGGATCCCTGTCATTTATATTTCAGGAGCTTACTGACTGTTGTCTGGGGGATCTCAGTATCAAATGAGAGGAAGCTGAATTGGTCCCTTGTCTGAGTTCATAGATCAACCTGCACGAAAAGAAGCAGATGGATCAGGCCAAATGGTTTCATGTTTTAGGGATTTAGTTATTAACGGCCTATTAGGTTATAAAAATCAAAGTTCAAAAGTGACGATTCTAATAATATATCCCGAACTTCTACAAATACTCATTAGGCTAGATCCCGGTGGATAAAACTAAACACTGATATCTTTTCCCACTTCAGCTAATGTTAGACAATCAGTAATCACAAGATACAAATGATGTGTTTGGGGAAGTTTGCCGGATCTGTAGGAAAGCCAAGCAATGATTTATTCCACAGGATGCCTGCCGTGCTACAAATCAACCTGTCCATTTGAGAAGCCTTATTTTCAGCTAGTTGATGTGATTCAGAGTTTTCAGTGTGGTATAAGAGGCCAGCCAGAAGAGAACTATTAATTAACTTCACAGAGTCATCAGCAATATCCAGCATAATTAGATCAACTTACACATTTTAAAAACAGTGAGTACAAGAAGTTCAATAGCAGGTCATGTTCTATCCTAAGCTAGATAAGTATGCAAATCTGCTCAGTTATTCGATGTGGATACTCACTGATAGAAAGGAACCGTGATTTCATCCTGTAAAATATTCACATTCTCAGATCTGTCTGGTCCTGATCTTGGCGTTAACTGTAGAAGTATGATGTGTACTCATTTTAAATTGTGTATTTTCTGTGTATGTGTTGCAGGGTAAGTTGAGAGAAGAGCACTATCGTGTTGACAGTATAGATATTGAGAGCCCTGGCATTTTAGAACAACAAAGGAAAAATCCCCAAGAATTTTCAGTTTCTAGGTACCTTTTGGACAGTTATGAAAAAATTAGAAAGGCAGCATCTTGGCCCTATGGTAAATCTGTATGACACTAACTACAAAATTCCCATTTAAACTGTATGAAAAGTTCAGTAGGGAGTATTTTATACCACTATTAATGGATATTAAGCCCTAATTTAAAGTTAAAAGGGTATATAAGTTTTTCTAAAAATATCCTTGCTAAATAGGTGATTTACTGTTCTTTAAATGGAACAGTGGTGTTCTTGATTTTGCTGTCAGAAGCAATTAACATGCCATGCTTTAATTTTATTAGTTGAATGCATGACCTGCAATGGGGAAAGTTATCGAGGTCCCATGGATCATACAGAATCAGGCAAGATTTGTCAGCGCTGGGATCATCAGACGCCACATCGGCATAAATTCTTGCCAGAAAGGTAAAATACCACCAAATCCTGCGTCCAGTGATTCTATTTACAAACTGTTATTTGCCCCATGGCAAGTTACCATGGAAATTCTCTTGATATAATGTTTTCCTGATAGTCTTGGGGCACAGGGATTTATGATGAGGTATATGAGAGTGCTGGCTTCACCTCCAACTGGGCTTGGCTGACTAGGTTAAGAGTCCCTGAAATCAGGATGGTCCTGAACACAGAAGCATCAGTGGCTGGAGAAGGAAAACAGTAATAGAAGCTTCCTCTTTCCCTTCCACAGCAGCAAAAAGAGAAAAGCTCATTCAATAATAAGCACTTTGACAGGCCCAAGCTGGGGAGGGCGGCATTACTGTTAAATAAAAGTGAATGTGAATCTCCTTCTAATGCCACACCTTCCGTGACTTAGGTAAAGTGGGGTCAATGTGTGACACCGTGATGCAGGTCATGCCCATAGAGAGGGAATGAAAGGTGGAGCAAACAATTCTTTGGCTGCTTTCTTGTGGTGGATTTTGAAGTTGCCCATCTGGAAAAGTCAGGCAACCAAGTCTACTTTTCTCCTAAGGAGTAGGTTTTGAGTTTAAATGGTTTAAAAATTATGTGTATTTTCGCCCATTCATTTCACAGGCAACATTTTAGTTGAAAAAAATTTTTCCTTCTTTTTATTATAAAGAATAAAAATACAAATAACTACAGAAGAAGGTCTATCCCCACCTTTCTTCTGAAATTGCTGAAAGGTGTTTTTTCTTTCTTCTTTCTCTTTTTGTCTTGCTCTTCTAGATGAAATTAAAACTGCTTTGTTTTTTAGTGCATCTCTTGTCTTTTAAGTGAGAGCAGAAGGAATATGGTAGCAATTAAAAACAACTCACCAATTCAGGACCCTGTTAATTTAAAGGGAGGTGGGTATAGAGAAAGTGGTGTGATGGAGTGTGTCTCTAGCTCTGCTGGAGGTGAGGGCATGACCTAGGAAGACTCTAGCTCTAAAATTGAGCTATCATTAGTAACATAGCTATTGAAACCTAACTTTCAGTTTGAACTTTAAGTCTGCCCTAGAAGAGGACCTGTTTTCTTAATGAGCATTCTACACGAGGTCATGTTTATGTAATCTGTCCTTAATTGGGCTTTGTAAGAAGGGGATTCAGTTTGGGACCTCAACCAGTGGACCGGTACCAAGTGGACCTAACTTATTAGCAAAGGGGATGGTACTCTAGCCTTAGTAGAATATGCACAGTAATAGATTCAGCAGTTAATGATTAGCAGTCCTTGTAAGGCAAAACATAGAAAATCTCTTCTTTCCTCAGCTAACAGTATCCGAGCTAAGTCAAAAGTTATTTTGTGAGCTGAGAGCTGGGTGGTGTTCCAGGCAGATTTACATGACACTTTTCTTGGTGTGGTTTGCAGATATCCCGACAAGGGCTTTGATGATAATTATTGCCGCAATCCTGATGGCAAGCCGAGGCCATGGTGCTATACTCTTGACCTTGACACCCCCTGGGAGTACTGTGCAATTAAAATGTGCGGTAAGTTAGGGTCAAATTTATTGCTTCCTTTTCCTCTCACAGACTGGATCTAAGCAGGCGATTATTAGTGAGACAGGTTAACAACTATTTTACTTGATACTTTAACGTGTATAGGTTTTAACATTTTTAGAATGTGTTACATAATCCTACCCAATCTTTTCCATTTTCAGAGAGCCATTATTTTGAAAGAGATACACACACAAGTGCACACGTACACACAAAACATTTATACTTATGGTAAAGACAAACATTCTCATGTTACCAAGAAAAAGGGAAAAAAAATCTACAGAGGGAGGAAAATGATCAGGGATTATGTGCAGTATCATAATGTCATTAGGGCCATAAGAGCTAGGACTTCGGATTCTTACCTTCCAATCCTGTATCCTTTCCCTACCTATCCTCCCAGACATAACATGAGCTGTCAACTGACTATGCACATCTTCTGGTGAATGACAGAGGCTGCAATGTAGAAAACTAAGTCTAACAGAAGCTTCTCACAGACATCTTTAATCTCTAGTAGCTGATCCTCACCTCTCTGGCTGTCCTTATAACAGCCTGTATTCTCTTTCAACCTGTTTTTTTTTTTTTTTGAGGTACGTGGGCCTCTCACTGCTGTGGCCTCTCCCATTGCGGAGCACAGGCTCCGGACGCGCAGGCTCAGCGGCCATGGCTCACGGGCCCAGCCGCTCTGCGGCATGTGGGATCTCCCCGGACCGGGGCACGAACCTGTGTCCCCTGCATCGGCAGGTGGACTCTCAACCACTGCGCCACCAGGGAAGCCCTCAACCTGTTTTTTAGCAGTCCTACTATCCTTCTACATACTGGCCTTTACCCAACTTTCCTGAGTTTATGATAAAAGCTTCTTTTCTTACTTGCTTTGTGATATCCCTTTAAATCTTGGTCCTCTCCTCCACAGTTAACTCACACACTTTTATTCTTCTCTGAAATAATACTGGATAATAATTAGACATAAACATGCTTTTATTTCTATGTGTACAGTCTTATGTTTTCAACTGGATCCTAAAATGCTTTCAAATCAGAATTGCATAAATTTAGTAAGGTGGAATCATGTTATAAATTGGCTGGCTAATATAAAGATATGTATATCTAGAGAGAAAAATGTAAAGACATACAATCAGGTACCAGCACCCAGAATGATAAATGTACAACTATGAGGCTATGGATAGGGATTTGCATATTTCCCTAGATTGGCATGATGAGGCTCTTTCTTTGAACAGACTTATTCAGTATTATCTACACTATGATACTGCCAAGGTAAATATCTCTCCACTTAGACCTGCTAATAAAAGGAAATGTTTTGGACGACTCAAATAAGGCCCACAGAAAGGAGATGTGTCTGGCATATGTGAAATAACTGCAGAATCTGGAAGGCTCTCAATGTGAACACAGTGTTCCAAGGAAATTGAACCATCCGTTTGGTTCTTTAAAATAAGGGATGACTCTTGTGACAGTGTTTCTCTGTATAGATTGGTTAGTTCAACTCAATGAGTTTTTAAATCTTGTTAATGTGTCCATAATTCTAGACCAGCTAGGTACAATAAACCAATAGTTTCCCCTCCATTTTTCTTTTTGTGTGTGTTTTAGGCACTCAAAAATCATCTCTGGAATAAGACCAGTATAAACAGACACACACACACGCACACATACACACACTCACATGCATATTCACTGGCACGTTCACCTTTCAACTGGCATGCATAAGACTGGCTATTTTTAAAAGACATTGGGAGAGGAAAAAAATAGAATGAATATGACACTTCTAACTATTAGATAAATTTCTTTTTCTTTTCTGTCCACATTTAGCTATTTATACAACTAACGTGCAACAATTCTGATGGCTTTTTTAAACAGAGGGTGATGTTTATAGGATGCTAATTCTGAGAAAATGGTGGCAGAATTTGTGACCCAAACCTATATACAGTATATAGTATATACAACCTATATAGTACATACAACCTATATAGTATTAATATATACAACCTATATACAGTATATAGTATATACAACATGATGATTAGGGGGTGCTGAACCTCCTGGGTTCCTCTGTATCCGTGAGTTCATCCAACCTTGGGATCATGTAGTACTATAGCATTTACTATAGAAAAAAAACAGCGTATAAGTGGGCCCATGCAGTTCAAACCCATGCTGTTAAAGGGTCAATTGTAGTTAAGATAAAAATATTTTCAGCTTTGGGAATATTTTAAAAATGTTTTATTACAGGACAGATTTTAGTTTCTAATTTATATAGAGAGACTATATTTTTATTAAAATTAATGAAATAAAGTGACATTCAGGAATTTTGGAAAGCATAAGAGAGAATGTCTTCCAGATATTTTGGCTTATACATATAGTAAAGGCTACAGTGCAAAACTAAGGAATTTGGTGATGGTTTCAATTGTGTATTAATTTTCGATTGCTGCATAACAAATTATCAAAAACTTGGTAGCTTAAAATAACACATATTTCTTATCTCATGGTTTCTGTGGGTCAGGAGTCAAGGCATGAGTCAGGTGTGTCCTCTGCTTAGGATCTTACAAGGCCACAGTCCTGGTGCCCACCAGACCTATTGTCTCATCTAAGACTTGGTGTCCCATTCCAATATTCTAATTCAGTTTCTTGTGGTTGTAGTGCTGAGATCCTCAACTCCTGGATACTGCCTGATGTTTCCTACCACATGACCCTATCCACAATATGGCAGTTTAATTCTTCAAGGCCAACAGGATAGCTTTCTGTTACTTTCAACCTCTGACCTCTGCACCCTCTTCCATTTATTTATTAAGAATATTTTTCAAAGGTATTAAAATTTTATAAGCCAACTTTACCCAAGATTCTGCACTGGGAATGAATGTCAAAAGGACTTGTTCAGAAATCATATCCTTTAGAACTTCCATATAATTTCTTTCCCCTTAACACAGAGTTGTGAAAGGTAAAAATAACAGTGTTTTGTTTTCCTGGGAAAATAGTATATCTTTATTTGGGAAAATGATTGAAAAATAACTGGTCAGTTTTTGCCTCCACACTGTGATTCAATGCAGAAGGCTCTGCACCTGCTTTTAAAGAGCTCACCTGATTAGGTCAGGCCCACCCAAGGAAGTCTTCCTTTAATTAATTTCAGGTCAACTGACTGGGAACTTTAACTACGTCTACAAAGTCTCTTCACTTTTGTGGTACAACATAAACTAATTACAGGAGTGGCTCTCCCATTATATTCACAAGTTCTACCCGCACACAAGGGGAGGGGATTACAGAGTTTACATCAGTGGATAGGAATCTTAGGGGTGTATTAGAATTCTGTATACCACACACATATTTACATGCACTAGTTGTAAGAGAATATTGATTGTCACTTTTTATTTGTATCATTTGATTCTTCGGTGAGCTTTCTGGTTTTCTCTCAGTCCCAATTGCTTGAATTCATTCTGAGTTTTCAATATGTTTGAAGAAAAGAATAGAGTTTATGATTGTGTCACTTGTCTCCTCTAAAGCTAAAGGAGAATTTTAAAACTCTTTTTTAAAATTATATAATAACTGTATAAGAAGGTTATAATTGCTACCATTTATTTAACATCTACAGAAAGGTGCTTTCCATCTACTGTCAATAATCCTTATTTCAATTGTACAAAATGTGATTAGGTAGGCCAGTGAGAAAGGTGTGCAAAGACATGATGGGTGAAGCAGAACGGCAATATTCAAGACATGGTAATTAGGTTGATATGGGTAGGGATGGGGTAAAGACAGAGAAATGGAAGAAGATAAGAAAAATAAGATTGACGTGAGGAAGATGAAGTAAGATCCAAGAGTAGCCCATCCAGTTGCCATGAGAAACACCGAAAAATTAAGCAGGGAGAGTGGTCTTATCTGATTTGTCATCTAGAACAGTAGCTTCCAAATCGGTATCGATGAAACCCCGGGGAACACAAAGACTGTCCTAGGGGTTTATGGGCATGGATAGGTTAAAGGGCTGAAATTCCAGCTCCTAGTTTTCTATATGAATTCTTTTCCAAAGTCTTCTGCTTGAGATGCATGTGTTCCCAAGGAGTCAGTCAAGTTCAACTTCCTCCCTGCCCATTGACAACTGCCCTTTGCTACTTTATTGAAAAAAGCCAAACTGCTAATCCTTCCTGAATATTAATGTGGTGCACTGTCCTGGGGACACTAAACAAAGAGACCTTTGAAAATACTATATATTAATGCTGTTTATCATTTATGTTCTGCTAATAATTGTATAACTCTATCCATAACATGTATACATATATATGTATAATTGTGTGTTTGTGGCTGTGTGTGTGTTTAGTACAGTGTACATTTATCTCTTAGAATTTTGTGGTCACAAGAAATTTTTTAAAAATTTAAGTATATAAAAATCTTTCAGGAAAGTATGATAGGTGAGGAATAAAAGATTCTCCAACATAAAATAAAATACATTACACTAAAATAACATTCTGTGGGTAAAGTGGAATGGAAAAATGATTCAAGGAGAAAAAGAACTTGATAATGTACATTTTATCCAGAAAAAGGTATAGGTATCAAATCACTGTGGTATTTAGAGTCCATTAAATCCATTTAGAAGAGTGATATAAAAATTTTCAATTTAAAACTATCGATAGTTAAAACATGCTAGAAACCACATCTTTTGCAGCTATTTAAACTTAGCACAAAAAATGTAGATGTCAACTTTAAAAACAAGAGAGGGAATATAAATATTTTTTCAAAATTATTTTAGTAACAGGAGCAAAAACAAAAACAAATTAAAGAAACCAACAACATTTGAAGACTACTGGTCCAGAAGAATTACTATGTATTCTGGGTAATTAGCATGGAGGCCGGTGCATCTGATAAGAGTTCATTTTAACAGGCAAGTAAGAAAGAGAATGTGAACTAAGGCAGTAAGCAGGGACAAAACAATGTGGAGGAGGATGTGAGCAATATTAAAGAGTTAGAATGTCCCATATATAATGATGAATTGGATAATGTGGGAAATGAGAGGGAAAAGGTAAAGTCTAATATTCTTCCTAAGTTATTGGGTAGATGATACATATTTAAGAGAGGTATAAATTTGAGGAGAAAGATAATAAGTTTGGTTCTGCTTATATTGAGATGCAGGTGCTTCATGTTTGTGCTCAAAGTACATCTAAGTTCAGTCTTCCCTGAAGGTCATGCAGAGTCATAAGTGAATGTGATAGCAGAAGCCTTGGACATAGTAGCAATCCCAGGAAGCATAGAGAGAGCATAATGAGTTTTTGCCCCTTTTCTATAGAATTCATTAAATAAATATTTGTTGAATAGCTCTTATACATCACATGCTTTTCTAGTTGCTGGGAACTTTCCTAGAAGTGAACAAAACAGACCAAGATCTATGATGAAATTAAAATTTCAGAATTTTAGCATGAACTAGTAAAGTAAAAGCTGACACTGCCTTGACACTGGGCTGTTTACACCAGATCCAGAATTGAATACTGCTCTCAATTCCTTTTATTTGTTAAAAAGCTGAATGAACTACAAATTTATTCTTGTCACTTTGCTTCCAACTTTCAATCTTACAATTAGTATAACACTGAAAGTGAAGGATGAACATTGCTCATCCCCTGACAAGTGTGTAGCAGGGTATTCTGGGACAGGCCTTCTCAGTCCTCCTTCACACCATGTTCTTCAGAAGGTGATGTCTACCTAAATGGCAGCAGCCCACACATATTCTGGCTGTGTAACTTTTAACAGACTTCCAAGAATATGAAATTTTAAGACACTGCAAACATATAGCAAGATTGGAAGTCCCATGCAGTGCTTAAATGAAGTACTGATATTTTTATGGTTTTCCCCTATAATAATAATTTCATATTCTGAATAGGAGTTTGTTCTATACATTAGTTCACTGCTTTTCAGAGAGAAATAATATTTGTTGGGACTAATCGTGCTTTTCTGAAGTGAACTTTAGTAGCTCTTTGGCAACTGAAAAGCTAACTTGTGGTTAATGTCCCTTATCTTGTGGTTGATGTCCCTTAGATATCCCATTGAGTATTTAAATCAGTTGGACTGAAGATATCTTTACACATTATTGAGAACCCCAAATTGTCTGCATGGGTTACATGAATCAATATCTACTGTATTGGAAATTAAACCATAAATTAAAAAACATTTAATTCATTAAAAATAATAAGCTCATTGGATATTAATAAATATAACATTTTAAAAGAAAAATAACTATTTTTTTCAGAAAAATAGGGAGGACAATGACGTTGCTTTAGATTTTTTGTAAATTTCTTTAATGTTACCTTAATTAGAAGTCGATAGCTGAGTGTCTCATATTTGCTTCTGCATTCAGTCTTTTGGGATATCATACATCAAGTGCAACTGGAAATTCCACTGTAAAAAGGACAAGTGACATCTTAGCATTGTTATGAAAACAGTTTTGACCTCCTAGATCCCTGAAAAGATCTCTGGAACCCCAGGTATCCCTCTGAGAACAACTTTCTTGCTACATGTCATACGTGTAAGGCTGATGTCCCATTAAAGTACACCTGCTAGGATATACCTGTTGGCTGTTCCAATTGTTCCCCACCTTTTACCACCAGCAACTTGCCTGGTTGGAGACTTTTATCATTTATTATCTATTTCTCTGATTTTCTTCATTTATCCTATAGGATGGTCTAATCTGCTTTTTTTAAGCTCTCTTTTGCATGTTTGGTACCACCATTTACACAGTTTAAAACCCAAAAGCCTAGAACAATCCTAAACATGCTCTTTCCTTCACTCCTCACATTTGATCCATCATTAGGTCCTGTCAATTTTATTTTCTATGTATCTGTCAAATCTCCATTTCACTTCATCACTGTCTCCTTTATCCAAGACAGCATTATTTTCATCTTGAATATTTGGGTGGCCTTCTGAGTGGAGCTATATCCACGTTCACCAGCTTTCCCCTCCAATCCCTTCTCCACACTGCAAACAGGATGACATTTAAAAAAAAATCTGAATATATCATTCCCTATGCCTAGCATACCACACACATACACAACAGTTTAAAACTCTTTAATCATTTTCTTTGATCTTAGGACACAGACAAAACAAAACCATCCTTTACTCCTCCACCCCTATCTTTAGCCTCATATACATTTCTCTCCATGCTCTCTGTTCCAGCCAGAATAGTTTTCTCCCTGTACCTCATATTTTCCATATTCTCATTATAGTTCCTTCACCCCTGCCATCTCCTCTCCCCTGAAAAATTTCCTCTTCCTTCCTCACCTAGTTGACAGCTACCCATTGTTCAAATTTCAAGTCAGTTATCATTTCTTCATTTGACTTCCCTTGACTCGGTCAAATTCCTTATTGTATATTTATAGCAACATAAACCTCTCCTTCCATGTACTTCTCAGAATTTGGTTTTTACATTTATTTCTGAAGTTATTTGGTTAATAGCTGTCTCTATCAAAATTTGTAAGCTCCAAAAGAGTAAGGACCAGGTCGTTTTTGTATTCCACAGAGTTACCACATTGCCTTGCACGTGACAGGAGTTCAATAAGTCTTTGTTGAATGAACCACGGTTACCTTCCTGCTCAGTGGTAGTTTTCATTTTCTTTTAGTGTCTCCTGGAATTTCTTCTATGCTTCTTGATTTTCATATGAAAACTTGGCTTTTCCCAAACATTGCCAACCAGGAAGATTTGCTTCATACCTTCTTCCCATCACCTCAACTCATTGTCAGTTTTCATGCTTCCATGAGCTAGTCTTGTTCCTTCATTGCTTGATGTCTTGATGGCTTTTCATTCAACAAAATAAACAAATCTTGTCATATTTTACCTTATTTTTCACTTCCTCTTTCTTTTCCTTCTTATTTTTTAAACTTCTAGATATGTAAGTGTCCACAGCCATTTTATATTTTTAAGAGCTTTACTGAGGTATAATTGATATGTCAAAACATCACATATTTAATGTACACAGTTTGATAGGTTTGAACATATGCATACACCCATGAATCCATCTCCACAATCAAAGATTATAACCATATTCATCACCTGCAAACATTTCCTCCTGCCCCCTCTTGCCTTTGTGTGTGTGTGGTAAGAATACAACTCTCTTAACAACTGTTTAGTATACAACACAGTATTGCTAACTATAGGTACTATGTACAACATAGTATAGTAGATCTACTATACATAGTAGATCTCTAAAACTTATTCATCTTGCATAACTGAAACTTTATTACCTGTTGAACAACTCTCCACTGCAGAAGTGTGGCCGAGGCAGATCTTTGATAGTTAAGATTTCTATCAAAATTATCATTGTGGACTGAATTGTGCTCCCCAGCACCCACAATTCATATATTGAATTCTAAGCCCTGAATGCATTTGGAGATAGGGCTTTTAGTAGATAATAAAGGATAATGAAGTACAATGGCGGGATCCTAATCCAATGGGATTTGTAGTCTTATAAGTAGAGGATGAGAGTGATCTCTCTCTCCATACCATATGAGGACATAGCAGAAAGGTATGTCTATACCTACATCTACAAGCCAGGAAGAGAACTCTCACCAGGAACCATTGGCTGCCACCTTAATCTTGGACTTTACAGCTCCCAGAATTATGAGAAAATATATTACTGTTGTTTAAGTCACCCAGTCTTATTTTGTTACAGTAGCTTAAGAAGATATGTTGCCATTGGTACTACATAAAAATAATCCTTCCTCCTAGTAACTAGTGTACGCTGGCATCATTTTAAAGGAATATGTAACGTTTTAAACTTCAGTGTCTTTGTGTGTTGGGAAAATAATTTTAGCAAATTATTTTCTTTCTTAAAGAAAGCTGATTATTTCTCTAAATTTTATTAATTCATCCAAGGCCAGAACAGAGATTCATAGAAATATAATCCTCTTATTGTATTCTGTGTCAGGAAAAAACAATGCTATCAATATCCTTTCTCAAGGGAAAGATCTTGTATTGGAGGTCTTTTCCAAGTCATCTTCTAAGGAGTAAGAGTATAGGATTGAAGACCTTTCATGAAAGTCTTGTCTTTTGAGTATTTTATACCAGAAACGTCTTGGATAAAGTCCAGAGAAAAGTTTCAGACAGGACTCCCAGGTCCACATGGAAAGAAAACGTGCAAGCAATTTGAGGTTTGTGCTTTGGAGGTCTTTATACTATTTTCCCACGTCAATTTTAAAACAAGAAGCTCTTTAAATTTACATTGAGCCTGATCCTGCCCTCTGTGGCCCAAAGAGCACAAGTCTGTTGATGGGAGAGTAGCTTTACACACTGTTCTAAATATCCAGGGACCATCATAAAGTAAATCCTGTATTTCAGTTGCTCTTCAGGAGCTGGGAATAAGAAGTGGGTTGGGTTGAATTATTCCAAGAATAATCAGGTATTTGTCCAATGGCCTAAGAAGCAACTTGTTCTTAACTACAGGCAAAAGAATAGCAATAGCTTGTCACCACTAAGAAATCCAGGTTTTTTGGAGGGTTAAGGGGACAGTAAACATAAGGATTTACTTATTGTCCATGTAAAGCTTATGGATCCCTAGGTGTGGTTTTCTGTAATATACATTTGCACTCACATTCTCCAGTTGCCATTCACGGACCTCTGTCAGGGCCTTGTGGCCTCTCCGCAAGGATTTGCCTAGTCTTTCATAGAGAAAAAGGTTCGATTTATTCTATGTTGTCTTGTTGTGTTGATCTCTTTCTGTTGGGGGGCAAGAGGGTCTTCCCAACAATTACATAACAGTTAATGTTCATTCTCTCAACAAATGTATTCAAACCTTAAAGTTCTCTACCAAATAGTAGAGCAATCAGATCATAGCAGGTCCACACCAGCAAAGTGAAATTAGTGTTCCAAGAGGTAACCATTATATTTGATCATGTTCTAACAGGACAGTGAAAAATTTCAAGAGCAAATGTTGTTTTCTTTAAAGCATTTCCAAATAGAAAACTTCATGTCAGTCATGAAAGAAAAACATTCCTTCACTCACAGGCCACTGAGGATCATATAAATATCTTTGCATCTGCTTCCAAAGGGTGACCACCACTGACACCCCTGGCAAAATGTTTTGTGAGGAACTCTCAGAAGAGTTCCTGGTATTTTCACTGTGAGCTTGGTAGACATACTTGCAAAAACATTTGTGGATGCGGGGATGCAGTATTTTAAAAACATGTTGCTTTGGCTAAACTTGATAATCTTCAGCTGATATTGGGGATGTTTCTGTGTTTCTTTAACTCTTCTCTAGGCCGCTGGAGACTCTTCAGAGCCTTCCCTTTTTCAGGTCTCATGTTTAAGTATTAAGTCCAAAGGAATAGCTTTCCCAACATTTAATAGCCCTTTCCCAATCAATTGGCATGAAACATTTGTTTTGTTTTGGCACCAAATTTTGATGTTTATATAGTGGGACAGCTGAAGGAGTCTGTTTTATTGCGGTTCAGGAATAATTCCTTTTGTTCGAATCATAAGTATTCAAGCAGGCAACAAAGATCAGACATTTATATCAAAGTTAAATGGTCTATGGACAAATCATTCATCATGGTCCCCATCAGATAATATTTATTAAACAGCTGCATGAAGTCGCAAAATAACTCTTACTAATTGATGAAAACTGTAGTTACCTTGTTGTACTAATATATCTTTTTTTGCCTATATTATTTATTCTATACATTACCACCAGAATTATGTAGCTTTTGTTTATGGGGTTACTTTTAGCAGCTGAATGTGAAATGGGATAAATACAGATGCACTAACTTCAGAGGGTACTTTTTAAATAAAGAAAAATACTATGTGAATACTGCTAGTTTGTAGTTAAAATCAAAATAAATATTTCCACTGAATTAAAACACAACAATAAGTAACATTGTCAAGTTGTTTTAGTTATATATTTCAAAGTTACAGATGCTTATTAAAATGAGACAAAAATAATAATATTATTTAGATTCTTTACATCTTGATAGGGCCTGACTTAGTCAGCTCAGGCTGCTATAACAGGATACCAAAGACAGGGTGGATTCTAAACAACAGAAATGTATTTCACATAGATCTGGAGGCTGAGAAGTCCAAGATCAAGGTGACAGCAGGTTTGGTGTCTGGAGAGAGCCTGATTCCTGGTTCACAGATGGTTCACACTTTGCCCTGTGTCCTCATATGGTAGAAGGAGCAAGGAAGCTCTGCAGGGTCTCTTTTATAAGGGTACTAATCCCATTTATGAAGGCTTTGTCCTTACAACCTAAACATTTACCAAAGGGTCCAACTCCTAATACCATAACATGGGGATTAGGATTTCAACATATGAATTTGAGGAAGACACAAACATTCAGTTTATAGCAAGGCCTAATGAAAATTTGTATTTATTCTGTACAATATTGTATTTTATTAATGTGCAGTAATTCTTTGTATTCTGTAATTTTTGTAATTTCAAAAGGTTCTAGTTTCCACCTCCAAATTAGAATCTGTTAAATAATCCAAATTATTTAATCCAAATCCAAAATTTTGGTTTTCAATCTAACCATTTTAACTTACATTGTCTTTTAGTGAATATTTAGTGACCCCCTTAAAATAAGTTTATATCATAAGTTTTAAAATATAATAATGAAAGTTTAGAAAAAAATCTTTGACATAATTGTTCAAATGAGGATTTCACTTTTAAAGTGAAAGATTCTTTAATTAAATCTTGCTGGGAACCTCTGCAGTTGAGGTGCAAAGTTAGTACAACAATTCAGATCTCTGAACTTGACACTGAAATTTTAGTGTATCAATCAGCAGTGAAATATTTTCCTCAGTATTCTTATATAGGTACTCTTTTCTCTGACCTAAGGTTTTTGTAATATAGATATTTCTTTTCACAGGGACTCCTAAAATTTGAAAACTTTACCCTTAAATTAGAAAAATTTTAATCTTCTACTAGCTTTTAAATTGTATCATTCCTCTTTTTTCATTGTTTAGGTTGATGTCTGGAAAATCATACTAGAGTCCAAGGAGCTCAGTGTGTTAATCTCTGATGGGCTTAGCCTTGAACTAGATACTTAGTGAAATGTGATAGGCCCATATCTAGCCAAAGGTGGCCCTGGTTGACTCATCAAGACTGGATCCTTTGGTTACAAGTTCACAGTGCTAAAACAGTACTGAGAAGAATGGATCAGTAATACACGAATAAAACAAAACACACACAAATAACTAAGAAAGTAAGAGAGCTGTAGTACCCAAGTCAGGCAATGAAATCTGTGATTAGTGGAAGTGCTTTTGCTCTGGCTGCCCTAACTCTGACCTTCCTCCCATTGTCAGTATTCTGAGTCCTAACTGAGGTCACAAATTTGCTGCCCAGGAGCTTGTACCCAAGAAGTGGGGGAATCAAAACTTTTCTTCTTAAAATGTTAAGCTAATGAATTGATAGATTCCTGGGGACATTCGTTTTGTCTTCTTTCACATTATAGTTTTACAATTAGAATGATATATGTCAGTACAAGCTTGAACTTCTTCCTGTTTTACAGTTGTCACCCTTTAAAGACTTCCCACACATACTCATTTTCCTCAAATCATGTAACAATCAACTCAAATCATCAGAAAAATAGCTTAGTAGCATTTGTTTTAATGAAATATAGTTCTAACCCTCAGAACCTATGAAATCCATCTTATTTTCTATTTCATCAAAGAACTTCAGGTAATATTAAAATCGTAATGAACTTGGTTAAACAGCACCAACTTCTTCTATAGAAGTCATTTCTCTCAGTCCAAAATTTTTGTTCTTCCTAAATCAATATATATTACAAATATCAATACATATAAATTCTCTAAGCCATCAACTCTCAATAACCATTCTATAGGTCAATCTCTGGACATTTTCTCATGTCCATTTGAATTTCCTTTTAATTTAGGATATTTCTGAGCTGCATTTCTATTCCCTAAAGTAGATACATAAGAAATAAAAACACATTTTAAAATGAGCTGAAGAAGAGATTTGTTTTTAAAAAGAAGAGTTATTAAAAGGGCAATTTTTGGAAATCTGTACATAAAACATTCTAGTGATTGGGATGGTCATTAATTAATCCTCCTTTTTTTCCCACAAAACTTCACAGAATAACTCCAAACTTAGGCTCTACTTAGTTTGCATGGGACTCAATGAAATAAAGCATTCAGCCACATAAGGTAGTAATTATTTGTAAGAAAGAAAGAAATTTAAAATAAAGTTAAAGAGCCACTTTAAAAGAATTTACACCATTAAATATGGAACACTATTATAGACATCCCTAGCCTCTGAAGGCATGTCTAATTCTAACCTCTCCTTTGGAGAAATGATGCACCGAATTCCAGAATGGGTGAATCAAAGACATTTATTTATTCACTTCTTAAACTATCCTAGAGGCTGTCAACTTGAGTTTTATGCAGAGGCACCTTGAATAACCATTTAGGTTATAAAGGTAATTGGGGAGTTTACATGGAAACAAACATTTTCATGAATGTTTTGAGAAGGTATATGAATTTTAGTTGCTCCAGAATGTTTTGAGTTATATTTTATGCAAGTGAGTAAACCTTAAGACAAAAGACAAGAGTTCAAGTTGTGGTAAATTTAATTTTGTACTTTAAAAATTTTCTTAATGAGATTTTCAGGATCTTCATGAAGTATGGTAAAGCACTGCAGTTGGACTAGGAAAAAGGCATCAAATAAATCTGCCCAGAAGCAAGTAATATTTCTTAAATGCCAACAAGTTGATTAAGAAGAAAAATGTAACATATCAGCTTAGAATATATTTATTATTTTAGAGGAAAACCACGGTTAATACCATTACCAACTTTTTAACTATTTAAATAAACTAATTTTAGGAGTAATTGTATAGTAATTTCAGAAATACTGTATATTTGGCATGTATAAGTTATAGTGACATACGGAAGTAAAATGCCTTTAAAGAATTTTTCAAGAATAAACTAATTTAGTGTTTGAATGAAAAGAACTGGAATGGAGATAGTAATAGTGACAAACTGATTTTTAAAAAATAACTCTGTTCTCTAGACTAGCATTAATTTTCTTTTTCGTACTTTTTTTAATGGTCAAACTTACGGCACAGTGCTAAACTTTCCCCACTTGGTCACTATATTATTTGTAGATGTTTTCCAATTTCAAAAGTAAGAAAAGTGATTTTTAAAAAACATATACGCAATACTTAAGCATTAATAAATAGAGAGATTTTACACCTATTGTTAATAATGAGTAGATAGATCCAGGAAATTTAAATATTATTAAATGATGCTTTTTAAAAAAGGTCTAGATAAAGTCAAGCCAGAATGTTCTTTTTATAAGTAGAGAAATTCTATGGTTGAGTCCACCATGTTAATTCCTCCTTTCGTTTGAGTGAGACAGTAGTGATAAATTGAATTTTTTATTCCATTCAATTATTATAAAAATTATGTGACAGAAAACCCTGCTAATAAAATGCAAGTGAACACTAAGAGGTAGATGACAGATTGAAATATTTTATTTAAATTTATATTTCTTTTTACCAATAGCTCACAGTACTATGAATGACACGGATGTCCCTATGGAAACAACTGAATGCATTCAAGGTCAAGGAGAAGGTTACCGGGGTATCATCAATACCATTTGGAATGGAATTCCCTGTCAGCGTTGGGATTCCCAGTATCCTCACCAGCATGACATAACTCCTGAAAATTTCAAGTGCAAGTGAGTAAATTAGAGAAATATAAATTTCAGTAGGCCCTGGGGGAAATGAGGCAGAGTGGTTGCTTTTTACTAATTTCTGTGTGAGTGATCCTTAAACTTTAGTGTGCCTAGGGAAAATTCAGCAATGAAAAGGCAGATACATCCCCCCAGAGACTTTGATTGCTCAGGTCTGAAATTTGGACTTGAAATAATACATTTTAACAAGCACTCTTGGTGATTCTGAATCAGATGGTTGATGTACCATCCATGCTTTGGGAAACACATTCCTAGGTTTCTGATCACAGCTTTGCTCTTGCAGGTCTATTTAATAAACCTATTAGTGGTAATGATAACCAGGCAAGTTTCAAACTAGTGCCTTCTTAAATTTTCATATTAACTTTAGGGGAGATTACAAGGCACACCTTGATTTCAACCAACATTGTAAACTGATGAGTTTTCAGCCTTGAAAAAAATTATTTTTAAAATTTTGAATGAGTGATTTTTATTGTTTCTAAATTTTCTTTAAAAAGTGGGGAAATACAACAGCTGTTTAGATGAACCAAGCGGAAGAAACTGCCCTTGAATATCAATTACATAGCTGTTATGTTCTTCTCCATAGCTGCTTTTCTTCACCACTTGACTTTTGTTAGACAGACAGCCACAATGCCATGTGTTTTTAAATTGCCCACCTTGTTATTAGGAACATAAAATGATTGCTTTTAAAATTTATAACACACGTGTCATTCATAGTGGCTTTGCTGAAATAGCACCTATAAATAACATATATTGCCTTTATGTAACTGGCTTTTAATAAGAGAGCTTAACATTTCAAGATGGAGAACTGTGAACATTAGTTGGCCCATCCACTGGAGAGGGGATATAGTCTATGCTTTTTATTTTATTTTTAGATTTTAAAAGCCAATTCAGAGTTCTTTGCTTAGACAGTAAATATTCATCTGTTATGTTTTTAAAATTATTTTATAATAACAAATTTAGAGTTGCCACTCTGGGGTTTATTTCCTTCATTTTCTTCACACCAATTCACTCTCTATTTTTGACCCATGTGTTTCATACCTCAGAAATAAACATAAAAGTAGAGAGAGAAAAGAAAATGAGAAATGAATAGTTAAGGGAGACAAAGGAGACTGTCAGTGCCATGCACACTTTTTGTCAACTTCTAATGACTGGTAATACTCAAGTTAGAGATTGTGTATGTGTAAGTACCCAAATGAACCTCATCTGTAAGAAAAAAGATAATAATTATAGAAATTGAATCCACACATTTCACAATTAAAAATGATCAAAAGTTTAGCTTACATGTTATTGGAATTTAAGCCATTCTTTCTTAATTGGTTATTTGGTCAAGGTAACCAAACATAAATGTCAAAACAACCAAAAAGTGAGCTGTGTTATAAAACTGATAAAATCTGACTCAACATTTTACTCAGAGTATTGATGCCTTTACTGTTTGTGGGCTAGCAGAGAATGGAATACTGGTTGGGTATCTCTGGTTGTACTAAACACGATATGCCCCAAAACTGAGACTCTTTACAAATGACGATCCTTAAAACACTATTTGTAGGGCAGGAATAGAGATGTAGACGTAGACGTAGAGAACGGACATGTGGACACAGGGTGGGAAGGGGAGGGTGGGACAAATTGGGAGATTAGGTTTGACATAAATACACTATCATGTGTCAAATAGATAGTTAGTGGGAATCTGCTGTATAGCACAGGGAGCTCAGCTCGGTGCTCTGTGATGAACGAGATGTGGGGGGCAGGGAGGGAGGGAGGGAGGTCCAAGGGGGAGCGGATACAGGTATACATATAGATAATTCACTTCATTATACAGCAGAAACTAACACAACATTGTAAAGCAATTTTACTCCAATCAAAACAAAACAAAACAAAACAAAAACACTATAACTGAACAATACTGCCTGTGGTGAATGTACATGAATCATATAATCATTAATTCGCTTTAATAATTATAAACACTTCTCTCTTCAAGTGAAGGGAAAGAACTTAGAAAAAATATTTGAGCAAACCTTGACTCTCATTCTTGCTTAATCTAGATTAATGAGGTGCTTCTCGATATAGATTATAAACGCAGGCCTAAACTAAGATTTTTGATAGCCTCAGATCTCTGTTTAATTATCTTACCTTAAATTAACAACTTGAAATAATTTAACCAATTATTCATCTAAAATTGCAAATTTGCGTACACTTTATGTAAAATTCAATGCACGTATTTTGTACTGACAGTTTTTTTAAACATGAGTATAAATTGGTCAGAAGAAAGAAAAGATTTTCTTCATCATTCCAGTTAATAATTTTATAAGAAGGGTAAAGGCTTGAATATAGGTTATAAATAAGAATATTTGCTATACAATGGCCTTAGCTATTGGCATTCACTGTTCTTACAACCTTAAATAACAGTTGTGTCAGGACCTATTTTGGCTAGATAAACTATTACCTGTTGATTTTATAATCAAACTCAAGCTTCTTCTTTAAAAACTTTTCAGTTTCTAATGGTCAATTTGGATAGTAATAAAAGTGTAGTATTTTTAATTGGGCCTAAATGAAATAAATAATGTACCTTCCAATAGACTGAATATTAATTTTGTTAAATTATTAGCAGGGATTTACGAAAAGAAAGTACATGCTTTCTCCAAATTAGAGAGCATTATCAGGAGAGCAAATCATAAATTTCACATTTTATTTAACGTGAACCTTGCATTAAGGTAAAATCCTTTTATATACAGATAATATTAGTTTAGACTTTTTTCTTATTGTGAACTCTAAATGTCTAACTATATCATTGGTAAAATAAAGGAAGTACATGTATTACATTGACAACTTTTTCTATAGTTAGGTTATCTATATTGTAATTAGGATTTAATTTTACAGAAATATAAAATTGCATGTTGTAATCTCTAAATCAAGAAAGAACTACGTTGGAATTAAAAGAAATCTATGTAGTGAATTAAATAAATCAAAGAAATACAGAATTTAAAGAAGAAATATCTGTCATGTGTTTTGTGGCAAATGTTTGAATAGGTGGAACTTCATTTTTAAACAAGAGAAATTAAAGACTACTAATTATAATAGCCTTTCTTCTGTAAAGAGAATGTGTTTCTACGTTATATACAGTCCATGAAAAAGTAATAACAGACCAGTTTTTAAAAATTGTAACAGTTGGGAGTCCACGTCTTGAAAATGAGTGAGAAGAATGAAGTGGTACTATTTCTCTCTTTCACGAAGCAGTAGTGTTTGTGTGAAACTCCAGGTCTGTGGAAGAAAAAGAATTCTGACATCTGACAGCATTTTATTTCAGTAATGTGGGCAGTGTCAGTTGTGTATACTGAATTCTAAACTGTTATAACTATCCTAAATCTAAAACGTAGGGCTCTATTTATAGAATGCATACATTCTAGGATTCTAGAAATGTAATAACACTGACTTCACCAATGTAAGAAACCCTGGCAATTTACATTAACATGTTTATTCTCAATAGGGACCTAAGAGAAAACTATTGCCGAAATCCAGATGGGGCTGAGTCACCGTGGTGTTTTACCACTGATCCAAACATCCGAGTTGGCTACTGCTCCCAAATTCCAAAATGTGATGTGTCAAGTGGACAAGGTAATAGCTGACATTTTGCAGTGTGGGCATGATTAAATTCAATGGAAATGGCTAAATGGTGTACACATTACAGCAGAAGACTTATTTCTTGTTGCACTGTTAGCAAACAAAGTCACCAAGCCTGAAGTTGGATTTCTTTTATATATTAATTTGTTCAATATCCCTTTATTTATTTGAATGTATACTAGTGCCAGGGGCAGTTTTAGGCACTGTGGATATACCAGTAAACAAAACAAAATTCTCTGACCCCATTGAACTAATGTCCAGGAAACAAAAACAAGCAAAATTAAAATGTAGGTGGGGGGCTTCCCTGATGGCGCAGTGGTTGAGAGTCCGCTTGCCGATGCAGGGAACACAGGTTCGTGCCCCGGGCTGGGAAGATATCACATGCCGCGGAGCAGCTAGGCCTGTGAGCCATGGCCGCTGAGGCTGTGCATCCGGAGTCTGTGCTCTGCAACGGGAGAGGCCACAACAGTGAGAGGCCCGTGTAATGCAAAAAAAAAAAGTAGGTGGGGATAGTAAGTTAGTTTGTGTAAGTGCTAGAGAGATAAATGTCCCAGAGTTAGAGGGAGGAGGATGTTGCTATTTTATCTTTTAATGGTCTGAGAAGATCTTACATATTAAGGTAACATTTAAGGAGAACCTGAAATAAGTCAGGGAGCAGCATGTGCCACGTGCACATACTTGTAAAGAGCATTCTAGGTAGAGGAAACTGCAAATGAAAATGGCATGAGATGGGAGAGTGCTTGAAAAGTTAAAAAAGAAACAGCGCATCATTGTGGCTGGTACAGAATGAGCAAGGTTAGAGAGCAACTGGGCTAAAATTCCATAAGCCTAGTAGAAACTGGAAGGATTTACACTTCTATTCTGAAAGGGGAGAGACTCTGTTGTAGGATTCTAAGATGGGAACTAAATGATCTGTCTGACTTAAATTTTAACCGGATGACTCTGGCCGCATTATGAAAAATAGCCAGAACTCCTGACAAAGGGCCAAAACGGGAATCAACTGAATGATTGCTTCAGTAATTTAGGCAAGAGACGAGAGTGATGTGGACTGGGGTGTTAGTAGTAGAGATGATATGTAACAGTGGGATTTGGGATAAATCACCATTGTGCTTGGAAACATAGACACCATTGAAAATAATTGTTTCGTGGAGCAGTGGTTGAGAAAAGTCACATTGAAATAGGTTTAAAAAATCATTTGTCAAAAATTAATAATAATGGGCTCTGGGCATTTATTGGTATATAATGAATTAGGAGTTATGATTTTTAAATAATCACATTCTTTCACATAAATTTAATTATGATGGTCGTGGCCATGGTCAGTCCTAAATCATTCTAAAAAGTCCAAGCCAAATTTAAAACTCTATTTCATGGATTTATTGCCCTGTACATACTTCTTCCATCCCCTGACTTTCCTCAGTGCCATTTTTTGTGAACAACTCGGAAAACAGTTGTAGAGGGAAGAAGAGATGAGTCCCTTTTCAATCAATTTCACTGTTCTTGGGCAGACTTTAAAGGTCAGTTGGAAATAAAGTTGAAACCAATGATTAAGGAAGGTTTGGTACCAGCTGGATCTTCTTTGTCCCTGCCTTAGTCATTTAAACAATTACTGACAATTTCTGAGTGATAGAGGCAAGTGAGAACAATTGTTTTATAAGCTTCTGATGTGTATTAAGATGCTTTTATGTACATAAATATCACTTATCAAAGATCAGGTAATAGAATATGAGGATTTGGGGTTTTGAAAGTTAAGCTGATGTTATTGCTTATATAATAGAGCTGCACATTAATAGATGAAGAAATTAGCTTTAGGGAATTTAAATAACTTGCCTGAACTCTCAAATTAGCACAACTGTGAGTCACTCAAATTCTCCTTAAAATGACCTTTCCATTACTCCATGCTTTTTCCTTTTCATTAATACTTTAACAATATATTATATTCCTTTTCTTTAACAATATATTATACCTGATTTATGCAACAATGTGCTAGGCTCTGTGGGGCAATTTGAAAATGAATAAGTCCTACTTAAGAGACACTGTTAGCCAATTCAACATACAGCTGTGAAATTTTAACAGAGAGTTATGTCATTGTATAATACTGCCAAGCTAGTAGTATGGATTGTTACATATTTGATATGTATGCATGCATGCACACACACACACACACACACACACACAAAAGGATGTTGCTCTTATCCTTCTCTATATAGAAGGAAATATAAATTCCACATATAGGTTGATGAGTTAAAAACTTTTGCTCAAATCTTGCAACATCTGATTTAACATATATATAAAAGCTCTTCCAGTTGGATATTAAATAACTCTGTTAAAAAAAAGAAAACTGAAATTGCAGAATTTCTTTAAAAATACTGATAAAATACAGTGTATTATACTATATAAGGTACATTTAAGGCAGGAAACAAAACACAATTCACAGCTTTAAATATTTATATCAATAATATACATAATGAAGACAGGGAAATGAAATTTCCCACTCAAAGAGGTGGAGGAAAAAGTAAAACAAAAGCAACACACGAAAGAAAACAACTAAGATAAAAGCAGACATTAATAAGGTAAAGAAAAGAAAACAGTAGAACTAATGAATAAAGCCAAATGATGATTCTTTGAAAAAATTAACAAAATAGACAACCACCAGATAACTGACTCAAGAGAGGAAAAATATATGAAATAATAATTATGAAGGCAGAAATAACCAGTGAAACAGGAAAACATGAGATTATTTTATACAACCTCATGTAAAAACTGAAAATGAAAGTTAAATGGGTAATATACTAGGATAATTCAAGTTATTTGAATTGACCCTGATAGAGAAAGAAAACTTAGACTCATTCCTACAGAAGAGACATGGAAATTTACTAATAAAATATTCCACCACAAACACATCATGCCTAGATGAATTCATAGACCAGGTGATCTCAATGCTATGTAAATTGCCCTGTAGCTTAACCAATGCAGTAAAATTTCCAAATTATTTTTATGATGGAATTATAATATTGAAACCTAAACATGATAAAGGTATCACAGAAGAAAACTATAGACATCTCATTTGTAAATATTAATAGAAAAATCTTAAATGAAATTTGAGTGAACAGTTCAATAAAGAAATTAAGTAAATAATACATAATGATTGAGTGGCGTTTAGGCTGAGAACAAAAATGGTTCAGTTTTAGAAACCCATTAATATAATTCATCTTAGATGTAAGAAAAACAACCATATAACAAATCTTAATAGATTTTGAAATTACTGTGACAAAATTCATGCATTTTTCATAAAAGTACTCAAGAATCTGTGGAATACACACATACTTACACACACACCCATATATCCACTCATATATATATATGTGTATATATATATATATATATATATATATATAGTACATACATATAGATATATAGATGTAGATGTATCTCAGTCATAAAAACACCACTTACTTGATGCGAAAACATTAGAGGTATTCTTACTAAGGTCAAAAAGAAAACAAGAATGTCTAGCATCTCCTTTACTATTTAATATTGTAAATATAATTTAACATTATATTTCTCTTTAACATTGCATTGTTGATATTATTTTTTACAATAAGATAAGAAGGCATATTTATTGATTGGGTAAAAAGGCAGAAGATTTTTGTGAAAATGATATAATAGTAATATACTTGGAAATCTGAATTCAAATAATAAAAAAATCACTAAGGTAGCAGGATACACAATTAATATACAAATATTAATAGCATTCATATATGGTTTTGAAAATCTAATTAAAGAGAAAACTACATCTATAATAGGAAACAAAACTGAGAAAAACTTAGGAATAAACTTAGGAAAGTTGTTGAAATCTATGTAATTAAATTTTAAATTACTACTGAAAGCCCCAAATTGTACTTTAACATGTAGAAAAACATCCCTTGTTCTTGATATGAGAACTCAACATCATAAATACATCAATTCCATCTAAGCTAATTTGTAAATTTAATGTGATATTTTCTGATATCAAAAACTTCATTCTAAATTTTTCCTAGGAGAATAAACATGTAACTATACTAAGAAAAACCTTGAGAAAGAAGAGTGATGAGAGGTAAATAACCCTATCAGATGTTAAAATATTTTATAAAGAGTTTATAATTAAAAGAATGTAGTTCTAGCACATAAATAAATTGACAGAACACAGAATCCAAAAATAGACTCCTTACTGAGATTACATTTAAAATGTGGCACTATATGTCACTGGGTAAAAATAAACTTTTAAAATATAATAATGGATCAATAAAGTACCGTTTGGAAAAATAATAAAATTAAATCCATGCCTTACACCATACCCGAAAATAAACTCCAAATGGATAAGAGATGTAGTGTAAAAAGGGATACCATATATATACTAGAAGTAAACTTGGAAAAATGCCTTTATAACTTAGATGTGGCGATATGCTTTTAATTAACACTAAAAATCTAAAGGCAATAAAAGAAAAAAATAATAAGCTACATCAAAAACTTGCCATGGCAAAAAACATAAACAGACCCATCATATTTAAATTCAAAAGACAAATTTGGAAATAAGTCTTAAAATGTATATCACAGATAAAGATACATATTTTTAATATATAAAAACTGTGAAAGCGAAAGGTATAGGACCAAAAAATTAAATAATGGACAAAATACATGAACAGAAAGATTTCTTTAGAGAAAAATATAAAAATTCCCTTAAATACATGAAAATTATGCTTAAATTCACATGTAACAAGAAAAAACTAAAATATAAGTGTTGAGATTTTTCATAATATGAGACTTTTATTTCTCACATATAAATTCACAAAAATTGGAAAGCTTGACAACACTATCTTGGCAAAGCTGTATGGGGAAATTAACTCTCATGCTTTGCTCTTGGGAGTGCAAAATGATAAAAATCCTTATGGAACAGAATATTACAATAATTAAATTACATATACATTCACCTTTTGGACCAATAATGCACTATTTGAATATACAGCTCCAATAATATGCAAAAACATACGCACGAGTTTTTCATTGCAGCATTTTCTGTACTAGCAAAACAACCCAAATCTACTCTGGCGAAATCACACAATGGAATACTGCAAATGTGCAGAAAGAATGATAAAACTTTTCATGAACTAATATGAAGTGATTTTCAGGTATATTATTAATTAAAAAAAAACAAAGCACTAAAATATATATTTGGTATTCTATTAGTAATAAATAAACGGATTTACTACTAGTAATAAAGAATGGGATATAATAATACATATATAGAATATATGTACATATAATTATATATTTATATTACATATGTATGTGTGTGTGTATACATCTTTGCCAAAAAAGTAAAAAAAAAAAAAAAAAGAAATACAAGAGCCATAAACAAGAAACTAATGAAATTGGTTACTTGTAATGGTGGGTAGTAGTGGGTAGAAATATGACACAGAAGCAAGAGGGAAAATGAGAACACTCTGAATACACACTTTCATATAGTTTTGACTATCAACCAATATTAATGTTTTAATAATGCTTTAAATGTTCAAAAAGTAATCTCAAGAAAGATGGAAAAAAACACGGAAATGTGCCTATCTGTATATCAAATAGATACCATTACTACAGAATTTAGAAAAAAATTCCAAATAATTTTTAAACACAATTTTCTGACTATATATAGCCTCACTGGAATACATTTAAAGTTAGATAACTTTAAATACCTTTTGAACTTTAAAGTGTAATTTTGCTGTATTAGGATGTAGCAGCTTTAACATTATTTTGTGTGCATTAGAGAATTCAGAAAATGAGGAAAAATACTGATGTTACCTAGAATCATGGTTCTCACTATGGGAGAAGAAATACACAAATGAAGAGGAGACAAGGAAGAACGCTGGTGCTAGACTGGAGTCAGAGGGATCAGTTACTCATGAAGACACACACACACACACACATGCACACACTTCCCAGCTCTATCAAATGAAAGGGACTAGAAACAATGGTACCAAATAGCAATGAGCACACATAGCACCCACGTCTTCTCCTTACCTTTCATCACTAACATAAACAATGGCTCCTTGGTGAAATTGAAGATTCCAGGCCTGGGGCAAGAAAAACATAAAGTGAAGCTGGAATATCTTATGCCAGCAAGTTAATAAGTGCTCAAAATTTATGTCTTCCTCTCAAAAACCCATAACCCAGATCTAATCATGAGGAAACCATCAGACAAACCCAACTGATGGACATTTTACAAAATACTAGTTCTCCTTAAAACTGTCAGGATCATCAAAAAACAAAGTCTGAGAAAACTGTTACGTCTAGAAGAGCCTTAAAAATCATGACAGTTAAATGTAAGGTGGTATCATGTGGGATCCTAGGACACAAAAAAGTACACTAGGAAAAAACTAACAATTTAAACAAAATATAGGTTTCTGTTAGTAATAATGCATCAGTATGGTAAATAGTTGTGAGAAATCTATCATACTAATATAAGATAGTAAAAGTAGGGGGAACTACGTGGTATATTAGAATTTTCTGTACCAACTTACAACTTTTCTGTAAATTAAAAACTATTCTAAAAAAAAGTTTGCTAAGAAAAAAAACACCTAGCTCATATTCAAATAAAACGGTGGTAGTGGTAAGGAGGATCTCTTTCTCTAATACAGAAAACACAGGTGTAAAATCAAAAATGTATCAAAGAGCAGTACCAATATATCACATTGCACAATTGTTTTCTTCAGTAAGAAATTATCTGAAGAATTTACTACCTAACAGCCAGAAGTTTAACCTTTCCTAATGTAGAAAAAAATAGCACTGTCAGAGGAAAATATTTTAACTGATATATTCTGCATATGTACAAGAATTGGATTTTACAAATTTATGCTTTCTGAAAACAATTTTATTGTATATGGTAATGACTGATATATTATCTGTATCAAATCCTATCCTATTTGAGTTTTTCTATCTAAGTTCAAATTTATGGATATCAAAACATGACTATTGAATATATTATTATATTTCCTTTTTACTAAATTAACTAACTCCTGGACAAATTATTACTCATTTAAAAATTTTATTAGAATTTGTATCTCTTATTTATTCTAATCACATAGCATAATTAAAACCAATGATAATATACTATGGCTTACCAACTTTAAACCAGAGAATAATCTTAATGTTAACGTACGTTTGTAGATAATATTTTATAGTTAAAACTACAGTTTTTATTCATATAAAAATCAGAATTCTTAAATAGTTACTATTAAAATATGCAGGATTATTTCAAAATACGGAATAGTGTTTCTTTTCAAATGTAGAACTGCAACTTACATATTTGAAAGAACTTAACTTCTTTTTATTATTTTTTATAATTCCAAATACGGACACTTCTATAAATGTTTAATAGAATGCAAACTGCTCAGTTGAGAAAAAGTGAAAAATAAAACCACATGGGAAATGATAAAAGACACAGGAGCCATTTTAACATGGCTTCCATTGGCTAAAGATGGAACAATTTGAGCATCAAAATGAACAACAGGAATAGATAATATATCATGCTGAATAAAAAGAGAATCCATGAGTCCATATTTACATTACTACTTCTACTAGAAGACTACTACTACCACTGCTACTACTACTAGTAGTAGTACTACTACTTAAATGGAAGGAGTAGAGGAGAAGGAAAAACTTTCATTTACAGAAGAATAACAAGAAAGAAAGAAAAGTAGGAAATAAAAAAATCATTTTAAAACCAGCAGAGTAATAACTGATTCATGCAAAATTAATCAAAGTATGCCTAAGCCATTTTGTGAAAATTTGTTTGGGAATAGGATGTAGTCAGCCTCAAAGGCCTCAAAATTTTTTTGTTTGTTTATCTTATATATGAAGAGAAGTTTTTCCTTTATACCACTTAACCAAGTTATCAAACTCATCAACGATAATTGAACAAACTGCCATCATGTGTCACATGAAATAATCCTGAAAAAAGGACAAAATATCACCTAGGCAATATTTCTGTATTTAACTTGATTTCATTCATGAGAAACTAATCAGGCAAAATGAAATTAAAGAGCATTTGTGAAACAGCTGGCTTGGATGACTCAGAATGTCAATCTCACGAAAGACAAAAATCAAAACACAACAAATGTGACTGGTATACGAGTGCTCATTATATCATTCTTGTGACTTTCCTGTGGAGTAAAATTTTTCAGAAACTATTGGAAAATATGTCACTCACAAAATTCTCATTTCTTTGGTGTCCCTAAGAGCCACTCACTTAATTTTTTCTTTGAATTTGTAATTTGATACATAAACTTTCATTTTAATGAAGAAGAAATTTGACTAAAAATAAAGATATTTTATGAGAGATAGTTAAGTGTCTTTGCTTTGTACAGATTTCAGTGCTTTGTTTTAATTTTTATGTTGATTTTCATGAATTCATATGCTTGTAAAAGAAGTCTTTGTCCTATACTCCCTAGTATTCATTAGTCTTCTTTCCATATATTTTATGTTTAGACTGTTATCGTGGGAATGGCAAAAACTATATGGGCAATTTATCCAAAACACGATCTGGACTAACATGTTCGATGTGGGACAAGAACATGGAAGATTTACATCGGTATGTAAATTTCTTTCTTTCAATATATAGTATGTAGTGATAACAGCAAATAGGTATATTGAGGTACATTGGTATTTCTTTCTATTCATTTATATATTATAGTAAGCTAATAAAAACATTAGATTGATCGTTCTGTGCAACTCAATTTAACATTTTCTCTCTACGTGGCAAACTTAAATAAACAATTCAAAGCAGTACATATTTATTGAGGATTTACTATGTGTTCTGCTGTGTAACAGGTGCCTCAGGAACATTAACAAAAAGAACATTAACATACATTTGGGCTCCACCTTTAAGCATGATATAGTCATACGGAGAAAACAATTACACAACTGGATAAGATATTGTATAATGAAATGCCAAATCTAGTGTTTCAAATAGTATATTATAGGATTATATTCTCATAATTATTTATTAATATTAGTTTATAAAATTGATAAGTGACCATCTTCATGTATATACACACCTTAAAATTCCACTTAACTACTAAAAACTTATTGAGACATGTTTCCTTGTATAGCTTTATTCTGATACACATGATTTTTCTATAATTAAAGAAATGGATATGTAATTGAAAAAAATCTATATATTTCAGAGAATTAGAGATTTTGACATTGGACATATTCACAACAAAAGCAGTTATCTTCCACTTGACCCCAGCAGTAGTGCTAGTGTGTTTGAAATTACAAAAGACGTATGAGACATAGTTGCAACATAGAACAGAGTTTTATTAAATATCCTGGAATATATACAGCAGGATTAAAAGAAAAATGGTAGTGTCATTTTTTTTTTTTTTTTTTTTTTTTTTTTTTTTGCGGTACGCGGGCCTCTCACTGTTGTGGCCTCTCCCGTTGCGGAGCACAGGCTCCGGACGCGCAGGCTCCGGACGCGCAGGCTCAGCGGCCATGGCTCACAGGCCCAGCCGCTCCGCAGCATGTGGGATCTTGCCGGACCGGGGCACGAACCCGTGTCCTTTGCATCAGCAGGCGGACTCTCAACCACTGCGCCACCAGGGAAGCCCAGTAGTGTTATTTAATAAAGTATCTACAACATGGTTGCTTTCTGTGAGTTGTTATCTCATTTGACCATCATAATCCTATATGGAAGATACTTCTGTATGTGTGAATAAGAATTGAAGGATACAGAGAAGTTGAGTCATTTTGCTCCTGGTTCCACTTTAGCTTTAAAGTTCTTATTCTCTTTCAAAATTTACTCACTAGTGGATGGTATTTTTTCGACTAATTTACTTCACAAATAGTGATAGTTATAAAGCAGTGTTCTCTAACATAAATATGCAACTGACATATGTAATCGCACTTGTACTTTTTACGTTTTCCAGTAGCCATACTTACAGAAGTAAAATTAAACAGGCAAATTTTTAAAATAATGTTTTTATTAATCCAATATTTCTAAAGCTTTTCATTTCAATATGTATTTAACATAAAAACTATTAATGAGCTATTTTACATTTTTATATTAAAGCTACAAAATTTGTTGTATATTTATAATTATAGCACCTTTCAATTTGGACGAGCCACATACTAGCTTTTCTGTGGTTACTCTGGCTAGTAGCTACTGTATTGGACACTGTAGCTCTAGGACTTCAAAGTTAAGCAGAATTCTGCCATCATGGATCTCACTCTAGTATGGAATGGCAGAAAACAGCAAATGCCAATGTCATATTAGAAAATCATATTTTATGTTATGGGGGTGCAAACAAGTGACACCCACACTTAAATGGTCAGGAAGTTTTCCTACAGGAAGGGATGTTAGTTGGGACATACGTAATAAGAAGGAGTTAGTCAAAGGAAGTGTAGGAGGAAAAGTACATCAGGCAGAAGAAATAACTTGTTCAAAAGCCCCAAAATGGAAGTGTATAAAAATCAGAAATAACTTTAATAAGTTTGAAACAGTATAATTTGGTTAATGTCCAGAGAAGAAATTCTCCAGTGGCAAAACCATACAGGACCCTGTAAGCTGTGTTAAGAAATTTGAAGAAAAAAGAAACGAAATTGAGTTATTTGTAGTGAGGTGGATGGACCTAGAGTCTGTCATACAGCGTGAAGTAAGTCAGAAAGAGAAAAACAAATACCGTATGCTAACACACACATATGGAATCTAAGGGAAAAAAAAAAAAAGGTCATGAAGAACCTAGGGGTAAGACGGGAATAGAGATGCAGACCTACTAGAGCATGGACTTGAGGATATGGGGAGGGGGAAGGGTAAGCTGTGGCAAAGTGAGAGAGTGGCATGGACATATATACAATACGAAACATAAAATAGATAGCTAGTGGGAAGCAGCCGCATAGCACAGGGAGATCAGCTCGGTGCTTTGTGACCACCTAGAGGGGTGGGATAGGGAGGGTGGGAGGGAGGGAGATGCAAGAGGGAAGAGATATGGGAACATATGTATATGTATAACTGATTAACTTTGTTATAAAGCAGAAACTAACACACCATTGTAAAGCAATTATACTCCAATAAAGATGTTAAAAAAAAAAGAAATTTGAGTTTTATCCTAAGCATTAAAGGAATTCATTCAAGAAGTTTAAGCAAGAATTGGCATGATTAAAATTAATGCTGATTTCAACACTGATATTTTTTAAAGCATTTTTAGAAATATGGTGGGGTGGATCTAGCTCTTCACGGACTTGTGAAAGACAACTGTAACCAACTCTGCCTTCAGTGATTCCATATTAGAAGTCTGACAGTTTTATGGTGGAAGTAGTTACAGTTACACTACAGAAATATGCAAGAACAACAAATAAAGACCCTCTGCCCCCATACACACTTCAGAGTGCTAGTTGTTAAACATTTACCAGCATACCACTGGAAACACGTCGCATATTTATTCAGGGATGCAATGGTTATAACTCAATTCATTGAGTTTAGGTTTGCCTTTGGAAATAGTTAAAAGTCATTTGGAACCAACTTGTAGGATACTGATGAATGATTAAGTTGCACGGTACCATTTTGGTTTAAGTACAAACTATGACTGAGTAAAGAGGTAACACTGTGTGGTGGTTTTGAACACTGACTCTGGAAAGAGCCGTGTGTTCAAACACTTGTTCTACAGCTTAAAAACCATGTGACCCTAGAAAAATTAATTGTCCTCTGTGGATTTCAATTTCGTCAAATACAAAATTGCATAATCTTCGAGCCTGTCTCATCAGGTTGGTCTAAGGGCATATATGTAAGTCATCTGTAATAGAATATGTCACATAGTAAGTATTGTATGTCTTTACTGTCGTATTGGTCCAAAAAGTAAATCCAAGTTTAGTAAGATAGCTCAAGTTTCTATGTTGAAGCTCTTCCCAGTTTTTTAAAATGACACATTAATTATGTTCAAGCATGGTAGTAATTAGTAATCCAAAACAAATTAAGTTAGGATGTATAGTTTTCATGACATGGTCAGGATGGCCATGTGGAATTTGACTTCTTTAATGTTACTGAGGTAAATGTAAATATTGATGTTATATGAGTGGGCATGGTCTTATAACATAGAGTATTTTTGCTTTACTTCTGTAATAAATTTAGTTAAGATGTAAAATGAGAAAGGCTGAAGTGTTACTCAATTATCTGTCAAAAAATCATATTTTGTAACTATATGACCAATGAAATTTTAGAATTTAATAATTTTATTAGCACAGTATTATTGTTTTCCATGTATCTTCCAGTACGTTGTCATAGTAATGTTGCTAGTGATGCTTCTTTACATGTTTCTGAAACATGAAAAAATACTTTTGCAATAGCTTGCATTTTCTATGCATTTTCTAACTTAGATCTTTGTCACAGGGGTATTGTTACCTTGCCAGTATAGTTATTAAATAGAAGCAAAGTCATAAGATCTTTTATCACTTTATCTATGCTGATTATTCAGCCTTATTCCTGAGTTAAAGAACATCCTTCCAAACTGCAAGAACAACAACAAAATAAGTCTCAAAAAAAAAAAAAAACAAACCCAAAATTCACAGCAGGTAGCTTGTGTTGTATCTGTAATGAAAGTTATGCACTAGGATTATATCTTCTTCGTGACATTTTGTTTCTCTTGGACAAGATGTGCATTTTGTGATGTTCAGAGTTTGTTGTTTGTGCAGGCATATCTTCTGGGAACCAGATGCTAGTAAGCTGAATAAGAATTACTGCCGCAATCCTGATGATGATGCCCATGGTCCCTGGTGTTACACAGGGAATCCTCTCATTCCTTGGGATTACTGCCCTATTGTTCGTTGTAAGTATATTTTGTGATCTTTTTCAGGTGAACCATTTTAAGTATACTGCATGCCCTCTAAAATGATACCTTAACCAGAGGTGGAAATAGTATAGGAGGGCTAGAGTTGATCCCAAAATAAGGATGCATTCCAGACAGCAACACACATACAACTTCATCTCTCCTCTAGACAAGGGGACAATCTGCTGAACTTTTAAAAGAGATTTTCCTCCCTCAGAAGATTTCTATTTGGAATTCAGAAGTAATACATGGCCATTGTTCTGACTGGGCTAGAAAGACCTCTCCGCCCCCCACCCCACCAATAAATACTAACTGTTCAGCCTCTGAAAGTAGCAGAGCTCTTAGCAAAGTCCCCAGCCCACTAACAGGCCCATAAACACATCAGAGATAGTTGTGCTTCCATTATCTTCTCAGCTGTTTAGGCCAAGACTAAGAAGCCTACAACATTCCATCTACTTCTCTGAGCCCAAGATGATTTTGTTTAAAAAGTATTAGCACATAAAGTAAAAGATATACGTAAAATGTATAATATATGTCTGATACACTTCATGTAAAAGAGCACCTATATAGCAATAAGTAAAAGATGAGATGATTCGAGAAAACTGAAGATGAATCTTCAAGAATAAACTTAATAAACAAATGAAAAGATGTTAAAACTTAATAGTAAGAAAATATAATAATTATAATGAAAAGATAAAAGCATAAGAAATCATTTCCACCTATCAGGTTGGCAAATAAGAAGGTGATTGCTAATGCCTAATATTAGTGAGAACCTGGGTAATCAGACTCTCTCAATACTGTGCTGCTCTGTGTACTGGGAAGCCTGTATTGAAGTCAGTTTGGGGAAACGTATCAGGATTTTCAACCTCTGCACGACTGACATTTTGTGCTGGATAAACCTTTGTTATGGGAGGCTGTCCTATGCATTATAAGATGTTTGGTAGTGTCCCTGGCCTCTACCCACTAGATGTCAATAGTATCACCTCCACTGAGAACTGCTAATGGAGAGTAATGTATATTGAGATGAAAATATATCCTCAATATGTTATTGATTGAGTGAAAAAGACTTATAAAGCTCTCTTAGTAGCAAGAGACCATTTTACTGTAGTACATGTCTCACAGCTCTGTTTATAGTAGATATCTATTTTTTTTTTTTTTGCGGTACGAGGGCTTCTCACTGTTGTGGCCTCTCCCGTTGCGGAGCACAGGCTCTGGACGCGCAGGCTCAGCGGCCATGGCTCACGGGCCTAGCCGCTCTGCAGCATGTGGGATCTTTCCGGACCGAGGCACGAACCCATGTCCCCTGCATCGGCAGGCGGACTCTCAACTGCTGCGCCACCAGGGAAGCCCTATAGCAGATATCTTTAAACACTATGTTAAACTGCCTTCTTGTTTAAAAAAGACTTGTTTTATATGTTCAATAAGAGTCCTGTTTTAAGAATATTTTTCACGTGAGACAAGGCAGTAGCAAGTACCTTGAAAATAGCAGCAAAAATACTCACTTTAAAAGAGATTAGATTAAGAAATGATATTTGCTTTAAAACATAAAACACAAACACAAGTCTATATTTTCCATAATATACATCAAATTAAAGAGATAATTTCTCACCATAAATTGTAACACTAGTCACGTTTCCTGAAATTTTAGCATAAAAGCAAACTTTTAAAATATGATGTTAATCAATTATATCTATAGTTAAAACTTGGAACTTCGCAATCTATTTTTAATTAAGAAATTTTCTATAATAGTAAGTAAATATCTTATATGTTCACAAAGAAATAGTATTTCATATTGTTATATTTCATTTCATCAGCTTTAATCATAGCCTTTCAAATTAATTAGTGTTCTCCTAATGTTCCTAATTTATCCCAGATTAGGGTTTGCATAGGTCCTGAAAATGTTCTTTTATAGAAGATGTCTTTCTGGTTTTAACATTAAAATAAACAAGCAAACAGACCAACCTTTCCAACCTCTCTGGTGTACAAAAAAAATTTTTTAATGGTGAAAGTTGTTATTTTTTTCTAAGTATTAGTTTTATTTCATGGTACCTCTTTGTGAAGTTTCTACGATTAAGAATAATGGAGGCTAATAGACTCTTCAATGACCTAGGAAGAAGGATAAAAGTCAATGACCTGGCTTCTAAAACAAGTTCTATTGCTTTCTCTATAGAATTCCAGATTTCTAAAAATCACAGTAGCCTAATTTTAGTACGTAGATATAGTTAAGAGTAAAATGTTCCCATAGAGAACTGTGATTTGGCTTATAAATTTGAGACAAGACTCTAATAACTTTAAAGTTTTTAAAGCATATTTTCAACTAACATTTTTAAACTAAAAGTAATGTGCTATTGAAAGACTTCAGGGTGTTGCTAGTATTTGATTAAATGCTACTGCAGATAACTCATTTATTTCAATGTATTCTGAACATTAATTAATTTCAACAAATATTTCTACACTGTCATTTTTCTAAATAATATTTATAGCCAGGATTTATTTACAGTTTTCTTGCTGGTGAAAGGCTAATAAAATTTATCTATAGAAGATTTGAGTTCTTATTTATTTAACTTCAGAGACTATATATCATTTTCATACTGCACATTTGTATTACAAACATGTAAAGGTTTGTATTCCTTTTAAAAAAATGCTTACAAAATAATATTTAACATATATTTTTAAGGTTCTCAAGATGCAAAAATAAAACTGTAGAAATGTCTATATTTGTCTATACACATATACACAGTATATCTTAGAAAATTCTTAAGTATTAAGAGAGCATAGTGGTTTAGAGTTTCAACTCTGATTTCCTGGGTAAGGATTTCAGTTCTATCACTTTAAGTGCCTTGGGTAAATTACCTCCACCTCAGTTTGTATTTATTTATTCATTTGTTAATAATTTTAAATTGTGCTCCTATCGTGTGCAAAGCCCTATATATCATTCTAGGTATAGAAAATATAAACAATGTTTCCTACGCTCAAATCGTTTTCAGTGTACAGAGGAGACATTTTACATACATAATCGCAAATAAAGTCATTTAAATACATACATATTAATATTAAAATATATAATAAGAATGGGAATACAAATGTCAGCGTGGAAAAACGTGTGCTGTTCATAAAGTTTCGAATTTGAGTTGAAACTTTAAGGATCTATTAAAAGAAAGTTTTATTTATGTTTTCAGTAAGAGCACATGTTTGGTTCTGAGGCCATACACACACACACACACACACACACACACACACACACACACACACACACTCCTACACTTCCATAGGAAAAACTTTTATCATTGACATGTTTTCCTTCTTCAAATTTAAGGTGAATCAATATAAAGTAAGATTTGTATCATATATAGTTGTTCAGATTTGAGTTCTATGGTGGAGACGTAAGGGAAAAGTAAAAGAGGAGAAGTGAAAATAGTATTTTAAGGTAAAATGGAAAAGGCCTAGAAAGCAGAAGAAACTAGAATGCTTTCAAAAAATTCATAATCTAACCAGCAACTCAGAATCTCTAGAAATCTGATTTTAAGTGGTAATGCAGCTTCTTCTAAATTGTGAGAAATGTTGGCTTAGAGGAAAATCTATATATATATACTCTTAATTATTAAAGCCCCTAAATGATAAGATCTACACATTTTAAAAAATTTAAATATTTTAGTAAGGTACAATAATGAACGAAATACTTTGTTGACGTATTAACTTGATGCATAGAAATCAGAAACTTGATATGCAGTTAAGAATACAATGAATAGTGTAGTCTTTCTTACCACAAACGATACAAAGAATAGATATCTAGTTTTTTATTTTAGAATTTTTATGTAAATAACTTGAGTGGAAAAAGCAATATCCTTGATGTTTTAATGACCACAGTGGGCCTCCATCCTAATTTGTACTGTGAACTAAAACAATGACCTCAGGTGACTAAGACAAAACCATCCCCAAGAATAAACTAAAGGGAAAGGGAAATGATGAAATTTGTATGTTTACGCTTATTCACTTAAAATATCTAGATCTGGAAAATGGACATAAATAAAAACGCTTTAGCATGTATTAATTTTCTCAAGATTTCCCATAAATAAAAATCAGATTTGCGTCTATTACAAAGGAATCCATAGGCCATTTTTGTTTTGTTGCCGGTTTATTTGAGCTCAGGGCACTTCCAGAGACTAACAACCAGCTGGGTCTAAACAATGCCTGACTAAACTCTATGTCATCAGTTTTGGACAGTCACACACTAAATTCCAGGAAATGTACTTCATTCATTGCTACTTAAGTATTTTCAAATCCTAGCATCCTCCAAGCCTTTCTCTTGGCAGCAATTAAACCCCACTCAGTAGGGAGGTTGTAAAAAAGTAGTAAGTATGAAATTTTAGTTATAATTTATTGGCAGTTTCTGGTGTTCTTTTTTTTAAATACTTTTCCCCTTACTACCTAGAAAAACCAGTCTTTGAAATATACTAACAAAGCATAATTATATTTGGCTATCCCTCTTTTTCCATGAGTGACCTTGATTTCTATCTTCTCGAATTCTTAAAAAAGTTTTCTGAAACATAGGAAGTTTTAATTATCCTTAACCATAAGTAAAAAAAGTAATTTTCAGAAAAAATATAAATGGGTCAAATTAAAGCTACATAGTTTATCTATATGAATGGCCCAAATAAACAATAATAAGCATTAGTGCTGTTCGGTGGAATGTTCATTGTGTACGATGTTTGGCATCTTGGGAGAATGAGGCAGCTCCTTGGTGCTAGCAGTGTAATTCAAACTGCCAACATCCATCAAACCACATACCTGATAACCTTCACAGTCATAAAACAGGCCTTTCCTCACATGACCCACTACCAGTAGGTGCATGCTTTCAACTTTGTCTAAAAGTGATACATAATTACTCAAAAGAGTATTTTTGCATTTTATTTTTGAATAAAATGTAAAGAATTGTAGTAAATTATCCATTTATGGATATTTGGATTTCAATACACAATTCTGGTTCTATATAACAGAAATATGTATGTAAAAATTATGTATATATATATATATATATTTGTTTTTACAGGTGAAGGTGATACCACACCTACAATAGTCAATTTAGACCGTAAGTAATCTTTCAAAATAATATATGAGTCTCTATGTGTCAGAAGTGATGTCATTATTTTCTTCATAGAAAAATAACTTATCATTATATAAACTTCCATCATAAAAATAAAATAATCTATTTTATTTTATTTGAACATTTTTTTCTGTGTGCATGTGTAAAGGTGTTACAAAGGCAACTGCATACTGAATATCAAAATTCAATGTTCTGTCACAAAATATGTTATATTTAACTTTGAAAAAAGCATGTATATTGCTTTTACCTAATTGGGGGCAGAAGGTATCCATTGGACTTTCACCATCCTTTAAATTAAATCAGGATGCTACAGTCAGAAAGAATGAAACCAGAAGGTTGGAAAATTATGCAGTGTCTTTATCCTGCTCTATCTTTAAAGCTCTTTGCATGCTCTACGAGGCAAAAGATGACACAATCTGAGAGGTTCAGTTAATCCTCAGCTTAAGGAAATCTGTTGGGAGCTGCTTGTATCCGATTTTCACACATTTCTTGGGCTGAAGGAAGTTACTCAAATGTTTTGATTTAAGAGACCACCTGCTGTGTCCCAGGCTGAAGAGCAAATGGAAATCTATTTTAGACCATGGACAAGAGTGGAAAGGATAAGGCAAGGAACACCAAGGAGGGTCAGGAAGAAGTTTACTTCAAAGAATTCTAAATTATATCTTTTGGATATAATGATTTAGACATAATTATGTCATTTGGATTAAAATTTCAATTAATATAACTTTGGTAACATGTTGCAAAATGGTTCTACATTCTTACTATACAAATTCATGAGTAATAAACCAAATATAGTTTTTTTATTTTCACTTACGCTATTGCTTTTCATTGACATTTAGAAATAAGCACTGTAAATAACATTGTTCCATTTTATGTTGAGGTTGTTAAGGGAAATACAATTAATGTTAGACCTGAAGAACTTGTACCTAGTGAGCAAAGCCACTCTCACTATCATGGTAATGCTGTTGACCTTGAGTTGATTAGTTTTTCTGTTTTACCCATCTACTTAGATGAGGATAGCAAACATTTTGGGCCTGATTTGGCACTGTAGTTACGCTATTTACCTTCTTTTGTCCAAAATGTTCTTCTGACACAATTACAATAGTTACATTTGTGTAGTTACCATTGCACTAAAGAAAGCTGACAGGCACGGATTATTTCAAAATGTTTTATCAAAATGTTATGTTTGGTCCTCTTTTTAGATCCTGTAATATCTTGCGCCAAAACAAAACAGTTGCGAGTTGTAAATGGGATTCCAACACGAACAAATGTAGGATGGATGGTTAGTTTGAAATACAGGTAATTATTAATAGACACAAATCATACATATCTGGATTATTTGCAAAAGTTATATTCCCAGCAGTATGGCCACGGGTAGTCGTGCAGGTTGTGCCCTCCACAAGGCACCTGTATGAGCGGGGGCACAAGAGGGGACTAATCACATTCTGCTTGCCAAAAGCCATGGATTTTGCAATTTGTCCCTCCAGAGATGGTGCCATTTTAAATGCTTACAAAGGTCCCATATGTGTTTGCATTGTCCCTGATATGGCACTTCAATTCTCGTAAAGCAAACGACAACTACACAGAGAACCTACCTATACCTTGATATCACCATATAGTTATACTTATGTTGTTAATTTCCCAATCTAGTATATTATGAGATTATTTTTTAACTTGTCTATGCACAATCATATCAAAAATTTTATATTTGTTTTTAATTTCTGACTTTTTAATTGTCATTCTAATGAAAAATAGCAATAATTTAAAATTCTAGGACATTTCATCATTAAGGAAAAGATTAAAAATTTATACTGATAGTTGAACAGTCTTGAAATTATAATATTCAGTGTGGATAAAAAAATTCTTGACATGTCTATTTCTCAATGTTGTAAGGATCAATGCCATGTTCTATGTAAAATTTTTCAAAATATACTATTATACAAAATTAAGATTAGTAATTATGTTGTAAGAATTAAATATTGAAAACAGGAGTTAGCTTAAAACCTGATCATACAACTTTCTATGTACTACACATATTGTACTGTATGGTAATCAGAATGTTAAAATATCTTTGTCTATATCTATCTGTATTGGAGCCTCATCATGCAACATACGCCAAAGTGCACCTGAATTCTAGCCACATTTTCCCTTGTTTTCAAGACACCCCATGTTTCTCTCTCCGAGCCTTTGTGCTGTGGTTCCCACTGTATGTTGTAGCTTTCTTCCTCTGTATTTTATGCCTGGAAAATCTTTCATTCTTTAAATACCAACTGTAATATCTCCTCTTTTTGGAAACCCTCCCTGTTCCTTTACCTCTAGCCTCCTAGAATAGAGGAAGAATATCCATTTTTTTTAACCATAACCAAATCACAGTGGCATTAAATTAGAATAGAGACAACTTGAAACTGAAGTGTTTTTTAAATAAGTCAATTCTTAACAAGCATGAAGTTTAAATACTTTGATATATATATGACTTTAGATACCGGGTAGAAGATGGCCTAAAGTTCTCTTTTAGTGTATCTTTCTTCCAAGGAGTAACTCATCAATTTTATAAATATTTATGTTGATAATTGTAGGGTAGCTGTCCTGGGTGTGTAGTACCGAAATAGATTTATGAAACTCACCAGAATATTAAAGCTGCTGTGCAATATGAAGACTTAATGAAGGCTGTAAAACTGGGGGGGGGGGGGTTATTTTCTTTATTATAGAAAATGTTCCAAGAATCTACATCTTTGAACTAATTAGAGGATCTTTGCAAATCTCATTACTCGAGAAAAAAAAAAGGCAAATACTTTTCAATTTATTCTTATTCAAAGGAGACTTCCTTTGGAAGTCACCATCCTTGGAGAAGCAGGTGAAACTGTTTTTCATCAGATCAGAGTAGTATAAACTTTTTTTTAAAAAGTACTTTTCCTTTGAAATGCAAGTTCTTAGTAACAACAGCTGTTTAGCTATTCTTCCAAAACTCACAGAGAGGAATAGAAATTCAAACTCGATATATATTCTTAACCTCCCGTGTGGTACAGGCCATAAATAACTGTGGTCTTAGTCTGGGAATCTTATTCTATTACCCTCTGAAGCACTGAACATCTGTACTCTTTGGAAATGTAAATTGTGAATAGTTGTACTTTTTTCCATGTGTCTGCCAAAAAATAATGGATTTACAGATTTTGGATACATCAAATAAATGTTCTAGTATTTATTATTCTCTACAAATATTTTATAATTTCCTAGATCTCTCTTGCAAAATTGTTTTGATTTTATAAATAAATGTTATATTGTTGGTCTTAAGCTGAACAAACAAATTACTCAAACTCAGTTATACTCTAAGTTAATCTATCAGAACTACATAATGGTAATGAAAGAAGGGAATAGCACATAAATATTATATATGGTTACCACCAGATGGTTTTTAGGTTTTAAATAAAAACTCAAATTTGCAGTTTTCATAATCAAACACTGAATTTAAAATAGGTCTAATTATCCTATATTTGTAGCACATACTTTCTCACACAAGAATAGACACACACACACGTGAACATATGTGTTGGGAATGGATCTTCATGTGTAGTGACAGGGTTCCTCATACAAAAATAAAGTTGCTTTCATAAAATTGTAATCACATTATGAAAAAAGTTCTAATGCTATAATCATCAAATATCATCCTTCTGATAAAAGGATTACTCGTTTTATTCTAGTTGGGTTAATGTCTACATTTTTCTCTCAATGTGTTTAACAAATGGAGCCATAGGTTTTGCATTAATTGGCAGGCACCCTTTCTGCACAGAGGTTACTTGTTTCTCTTTCCTCTTTCTCTTAGAAATAAACATATCTGTGGAGGATCATTGATAAAGGAAAGTTGGATTCTTACTGCAAGGCAGTGTTTCCCTTCTCGGTAAAGTATTTCTGAAACCAATATTTGTTTTGAGCATTTAAAAATATGTATGGCTTCCATTTAGCTTTTAGGCTTAAGAATGTGTATTCAACAGAGATTCACCAGCATAGGGTGAACAAATTAATTTCTTTTTTTAGATTTAGCTTATAAAATTTACCTTGACTTAATTGATACTTACTTATGGGTACTACTTCTGTTCACCTCTTTCCACGATTGGCACTACTCTCATTTGAGGAAAAATTTTGCTAGAATTATGTTAATAATTTTTATCCCAACCTCCTTCTTGCACTGTATATTTCTAGATATTCTTTTTCTGAATTATCAACAAACTTCTCTCAATCCTCACTTCTTTCTTATGTAGAACAAGCTTCAGAATAATACTGAGAATAATTTTCAATGGAAATTAGCCTAAGGAAAAAATAAGGAGGTAGCATTTGTAAGCTTACTCCTTGATTCCCATTAAGGTCACATTGATTTTGTTAGTATAAATATTCAATCCCTATTAACAAACCAAACACACACATTTGAGATAAAAAGGAAAATTTGCAATAAATTATAACTCATGTAATGTGCTTTACCTGAGAATGTTTCATAAATGACCTACTCTCTAGCAAAAATAAGCAAGTTTTCAAAAAAAAAAAGCCATTTAGAATTTCAGCAATTTAAAGGCTCTTCCTGCTTATATGTTCTTGTAGTATTCAGAATCTCCCATAACAAATGTGTTGCTCTTTATTATATTTTAAAGTTTAAATTTAGGTTATTTATCTGCCCTTATAAGCTAATATAACAATATATGTGATTAATATTACATATTTTAAAGTTATTTTTTATATTTTAATTTTTTACTTAGAAACAAAGACTTGAAAGATTATGAAGCTTGGCTTGGAATTCATGATGTCCATGGAAGAGGAGATGAGAAACGCAAACAGGTTCTAAATGTTACCCAACTGGTATATGGGCCGGAAGGATCAGATCTGGTATTACTGAAGCTTGCTAGGTGAGTTCCTTTAGATAGTTTCATATTTTTAATATAGACTGGAATTGTTGAAGCTTTTTCTTCAACTATGTTCTTATTCTTTCTCTCTCATGTAGATGTATTATAAAAGCATATGTCACATGGTGTGTGTGTGTGTGTGTGTGTGTGTGTATGTGTGTGTGTGTGTATGTGTGTGTGTGTGTGTGTGTGTGTGTTCAGAGGCAGAGAGAGGGGCATTTTCAAATTTTTCAAAAGTGAATAAATGAAATTGGACCAACAGTATGATCAGCCTGCTCTAAAACCAAAGGTTAGTGAGCAATTATATGATAACTTAAACAGGTAAAATAATGATTAAAAAATAGCAGTGACCATTTGTTCTTAAATATTTATAAGTAAATATTCATTTCTCTACTACCTACTCCGAAGCACAATTGTTTATTCTCTCTAAATGAATCATATTAAACATTCACACTACATTTTAATATGTTAATTTTGTGTTGAATCCAGTCAAGGTTACTTACCATTATATTTTCTCTTTTCAGGCCTGCTGTTCTGGATGATTTTGTTAGTACAATTGATTTACCTAATTATGGGTGCACAATTCCTGAAAAAACCACTTGCAGTGTTTATGGCTGGGGCTACACTGGATGTAAGCTATTTTTAGAAAGATAAGGCAATATCATATGTATTTTGTAAAAATATTTTGTATTTCTTTACTTTTCTCACCTTACCCTGCGCTCGTTAACTGTACATATTTTGCGCCATTCTAGTGATCAACTCGGACGGTCTATTACGAGTAGCACATCTCTATATTATGGGGAATGAGAAATGCAGCCAATATCATCAAGGGAAGGTGACTCTGAATGAGTCTGAAATATGTGCTGGGGCTGAAAATATTGTATCAGGACCATGCGAGGTAAAAACAGAGATTTTTATGTAAGGAGTATGTGATGGATAGCATAGTTTCTTGTGTTTATATTTTCTATTTTTCTCAAATGAGAATCATTATAAACCAACCTGTTCTAAGAGAGAGGAATTGAAAAAGATAACCCTTATTATCCTTGTACAATTTTTTAGCTAAATAGTGAAGCAATCCATGTTTCATTAGCAGCAAACTAAGATGACATTTGTCTCTCAAGAAACAAGAAAAGAATACAGCCAAAACTCTAAGAGAAAGCTGTTCAAATTAGAAGTATCTAATATGCAGTTTGATACAATAGCTTGCATTTTTCTAATGTTTTTCTAAATGTATCTGATCTTCGCAAATTCTAACTTAACTCTATTAATTTTAATAAGAGATACATGCCTGCTTTTAAACTTTTAAATATGTTTTTGGTTAAGCCAGTGTGTGTATGTGTGTGTGTGTGTGTTTAAACAAATTCTATTTAAAAAACCAAAAGGTCAAAGTTTATGATTTTAAGAGCTTGGACATTTTCATTTGTTAAGCAACTGTTCTTTCCACTTGGCAGTGTTCCTATCCCTGTTTCACATAGACAAGCTGTTAAACTGTTATTTTTGATGTTTTTCAGTTAAAGAATTTTAAAATTGCATTAAAATAATACGATTAAAAACTGATTATGTGTTTATAACCACTTTCAAATCTGGTGTTTTTTCCAGTAAATCAGTATCACTAAGGTTTTCATCACAAATGAAAATCTACTAGGAGAAAGAATTATTTATTTATCTGTTTGTTTACTTATTACTGAGTTCTGTAAACACCAAGTTTTGAGCTAGACCAGATCTTTGAGATATTTAGAAAGCTTGCACTTATCCCAGCCCTACTGCCATTACTACTTTGACATCTGCTCTTCAGGAATAGCCTATAATCTGGTTTGTCATCTATACATTCTTAGATTCCTAACTTTAGCACTGAAAAATTTATCACATAGTTATTTTTATCTATATAATCAATCAATTGATTCAGCCACTTCTCAAAAATGCACTCATCCTCCAGGATTTTTTTTTTTTTGCATCACTGATATTTGAAACAGGGTAATATAATAATCAAACCAGGGAAATCTAGACACCTAAAAAAATCTCCTAAACATTTGTATAATAGCAATAGCATCACATTTAGTGAAAGTCCCTCAAAATCAATTCTCAAAATGAATTGATTTGAAGAGTTCATATCAGTAATCACTGGTGCATTAATTTAAAAACCAGATTAACAGGGCTTCCCTGGTGGCGCAGTGGTTGAGAGTCCGCCTGCCGATACAGGGGACACGGGTTCGTGCCCCAGTCCGGGAAGATCCCACATGCTGCGGAGCAGCTGGGCCCGTGAGCCATGGCCGCTGAGTCTGCGCGTCCGGAGCCTGTGCTCCGCAACAGGAGAGGCCACAACAGTGAGAGGCCCGCGTACCGCAAAAAAAAAAAAAAAAAACCAGATTAACACCTGTGGCAGAGTTTATATGAAGTCTCTTTGAATAAACTATTTTCCTTAGTGTTTTATCTTCTATTTCACACCCACCTTGATTTTCTCTGTCACAGAATGTTAATAGCTCTCTTCTTTCCACCTGTATTACAGAACTAAATTTTGCAGTAGTTTAGTTTTATCTCATCACATCAGTACTGGGGGAAAATTAAGATAGTCGGAAGCACTCTTCTGAATACAAAGATGCCAAAAATTAGTCACTGCAATCCTAGGAAGGCTACATGGCCCAAAAAGGTGATGCAGCATTTTTTAATGATTATATATAACAATATGTATAAACATATATGTATATAAAAATATACACACGAATCATTTTATCAATCTATTCATCTTTCATCTATCATCTATCTATATATGATGATACAACAGGATTACCATACAAGAAATGCCATGAAGTCACAGACTACCTTCCACAAAGGGGAAAAAAATATAAATATAACTATATTGACTACTAAGACTAAGTGGAGAAACATTCCTTCTTTCTGCCTGGGAAAGCAATTTCCACATAGTAAACAGAATTATTTTACCACCTACAAGTTTTTATTTAACTGTTAAAATCATTCTGGGGGCAGGATTGAGGGAAAGGAAAAAAATTAGAAATAAGAGAAAACTTAATGTGGGTTAATCCTTAAAACTGTATGATTACAGGTGAGTTTTTGATACGTGTATTTTTCTACATTTTCCAAATTTTCTATATTGAACATACTTTGACCATCAGAAGTAAGTCAAAATAAATATGAAATCTACCTTCTTAAAGAGCTATCTATGGTCACGTGTTAATTAGTCTGCATTCAACAAAGGCAAAAAACACTTTAAAACGTGAGTCATACTTAAATGATAACTACACATGATAGAACACTTTGAACTTTTGTACTTATCTCAGTCCAACAGAAAGACAACCAATGGCTTAGTACATCAATTTTATGTCTTCATATTTCAATGGAAGTTATTCTCTTGTTTTGCATATATGTATATTTGAGATATAAATTGATACAGGAAATGTTAATGAATTGTCAATTTTTATTTCTAAAATAATACTTTGTTGTTGTTATTGTTGCATGTCTTCTTCCTAGGGAGATTATGGTGGCCCACTGGTTTGTGAACAACATAAAATGAGAATGGTTCTTGGTGTCATCGTTCCTGGTCGTGGATGTGCCATTCCAAACCGTCCTGGTATTTTTGTCCGAGTGGCATATTATGCAAAATGGATACACAAAATTATATTAACGTATAAGGTACCACAGTCGTAGCTGATGTAACTGTGTCTGAAGCTTCCAATAATACAACTCTCCTTTACATGAAGATTTCAGAGAACATGGAATTAAAATGTAACTTAAAAAATCCCAAGACAACTACTTGAGTGTCATGTTTGTTAAGATACTCACTAATATTTATGGGTGTTTTCTGTTGTTTCGTTTGTCAGTGTTATTTTGTAAATGTTGAAGTGAATTAAGGTACATGCAAGTGTAGTAACATATCTCCTGAAGATACTTGAATGGATTAAAAAATGCAAAGGTATAACTGCTGGATGCTAAAGATATAATGGAAAAGATCAACTAATCTCTCTCGGCTGCTTTCCAAGGTTAGTTTCTCAATAATAAATAAGCCATAAGTTAAACATTATTTCAACCTCACAAAAACAATTTATATCTTGTGTCCTTAAATTGTAACTCTATATTAAATTATATTACCTTTAATATGCCATACATTATATTTCATTCATTTCTCCTCACCATGTATCCTGTAATACTGGTACATATACTCCTTTATAAACGCATATACCTATACACAAATGCCTGGGTACACATGTGCATGCACTACAGTTCAAATTGTAGTGTATCTAATATAGCCCCTAAATGTTCTGAAATTGTGTACTTATAGTTTTTCCTTAATAAAAATATTAAAAATTCTAAAGACCAGTAGAAATATTAAAGAAAGGTGCAAGATAGAAGTGACTAGATCATCCTCCATCCATAATCTGCAGATGACCTCTACTGGTTGGCACGTGAGGTGTGGTCATGACCTACGAAATTAAATAACACCTAACCTAGGTTCTTACATATATTTATTATCCAAGTTATTTTATGTAGTTTTTAATTCTTAAAGAGAAGAGGCTAATATGTGTAGTAGTATTATTTCTTTCCTTCAAATTTAGGGACAATTATTTATGCAAGATGTTTTTAGATCTTTTTTCCTAAAGTATTTAAAAAATTCTGAGATGACTAATTGAAGTTTAAAAGTGTTTTGGTCTTTAAAATGTATGTAAATATGTTAACTCTAAGACTTGCTGCTGTGATTGGCTTCTATCTCACCTTCTTTAAATTAAAAACAATATTTAAGAGGAAAATTTCCATGTCTCCAAAATTTGTAAACAGCTTTTCATCAAATTATGCATTAAAATATATATTGAAGAAAGAAGTCAGAACACTTTTCTCTACCTGGAAGTCTTTTAGACTAATAAAACTTTAGTCAAGTAAAGGAAAAAAAATGTAAAAGGAAAGGAAAGGAACTAGCTTGTCTAAACTCTGTATTCAGTTATTTTTTAAAGTACAGTTAAATCTGCTGAATGAGATATTTTATCAAAAATATCTTCATTTTATCTTTATTTTACATAGATCTTTCCTAATGCATGGGAAATATTCAGATTTTGTATTCTGTATGATAACAACCAAATCATACTTATTGTTGTATTAGTCATGATTAGCTAAAGATCATGTATTTGCCAAGAAATGAAATAACAAAGAGTAATAGGATAGGTTTGAATTTTCACAAAATATTCCTGTATAAAAGTTCTCTAAAAATAATTATTTGAATATTTTGAATCTAGTATTTCCATTTCTCTAATTTGTTTCTTTTGGATGGTCTCAATTAAGGCCAGGGATTCAAATGATGCTCTAAATTCTCCCTAAGACAATGTTCAATCTTGAGTAAAACGGTTTTAACTTTACTCAAGAGTTTAGTCCACAGAGTATAGGGCAGCAAATCCAGAAATGTTTTTCCAAATTGTGCCATTTTATTTATTTATTCTCTGTAATAAGATATGTGCTGGTATCAAGAAACAGTGAAAGCAAAGAGAGATCCAACAAGTTGCTAGTCCATACCAGCTTACCTGATTGTATTTCTCTCTCCCTTGTGTACTATACCATTATAATCAACATACAGAAATTTCAAAGGCATATTGTCTAAATATTAAAGTATTTTTCAGTTTCTTCTTGCTAAATGGCAAAATTTTATTGTCACATATTAATGATATTTGTAAAACATTTACTGAATTGTAATTCTTTTAAATACTCACATTTTAAAATATTTCTTTTATGTCTTTTCCTCTAAATTTCCACAGAGACATAGGGATGACCTAGATACAAAATGAAACTAACTTTATAGACATTTTGAACTCAGTGTTTTCCATTTTATTAAAGGGTAAAAACAAGACCACCAATAAACCATCAGACGTGTAAAATGCAGTTCTTTCTTTGAGAGTTTCCTTTTAATAGGAGGAGATTGATGGAATTGATAATAAAAGCAAGATGAACAAGACCCATGTTATTTTAGGTGGTACAACAGGGAATAATCATGTCATTTTTCTCTGGTGAAAGATACTATTTCCTGGGCATTCTTTTCTTAATAAACTACAAAAAAAATAAACAATCCAATTTATCTAAAAATCCATTTCGAGTCACGGAAAAAAGATCTTTTAAATTAGAAGTTTTCAATGTTATTTTTATTTTGGCTGTTTGAATAATGGTTATATGCTGTTATAATTGTGGACATTTTCTTATGTCTACCAGGAATAGTAATGTAAAATTAAAATATTTGTCATAATGCCTCTGCCGTGCAGAAGGGATGATAATCCTTTTGTATACTTCTTTAATTTTATTGTAAAATGTGTAATGACTTTTACCTATCTGCTGTGGGCAGGTCCTCAGTACAATGGTTTATATTGAGTCAATCTCTAGTATTAACAGGCTCTTGCTTGCTATCTAAGTGTTTCAAACTATGGGAAATGTGAGACACTGGAAGGCAAGAAAAATAACAATAATGACATGTGATAGCAAAATTGTATTTCACTTATTCCTGTGAATATTTCTTGTTGGTACCAATGGTACTGTACAAAGTGAATGTTATAGCCACAATATTCTCTTGAAAAAAACACTGTCAAGAAATAAGAAATTGCTGTCAGGAATTTTCTTGTTGTTTCTAAACATTTTTTAAAAAGAAATAATGGTTTTGCAATATAGGGATCATGAGGTAAAGAATTTTAGTAAACTCTCATACTAAAAAACTTTTAAATTGACTTGGTCCAAAAAAGAACTACTTTCAATCAATTATATCCCATATTTATAGACAAACTCATTTGAGAAATAAAGTTATTTTAAATGAGATATAGTCTTTATGTGAATAAATTACTTCTCACAATAAAATCCAATAAGAATTTATCTTTCAACGTTCAACTGAATTTTCAGCTAAGAATTTACTAATACAAAAAAAGATGTTAAAATTCTCTGGACCTGTAAATCTTGACAGTGTAATTTTAAGTAGGTTCATTTCCATTTGCACAGAAAGTTTCTGTCTTTAGGAAACTGAAAATGGAATACTGTGGATGTTATGACTGTCTTGTGTGTAAATAGGAAATAGATAATCTGCCTATTGAGTGGTATAGCTGGACGCTTACCCAAAAGGGGAACACTGTGGTTATGACGTGTATATACATTTTCTGTAGTTAATAAAGTTGTTATTTTTATAACCATGATTATTTTATTATTAATAATAATAAAATATTTTATCAAAATGCTCTCTTTTTCTTATTTTAGTTATATACATGGATATATTTGAATCTGCTCTAGAGCCTAACGCAGAAAACAACAATGATCTCATTGACAGAAATTACATATACTTTGTTGCAAGAAATGTCATGTAACCTGTCTATAGAACTAAGACAAAAAAATACTATTCTATTCCAACTTGTATCTATGGTAATATCAATGGTCTTCAGTAAACTATTAATCTCTATGCACTTCAATTTCTCCCATTGCAAAATATAATTATTCATTCTTCATATTTGCTAGAGTGGTGCTATGATATAATTTGCTTATAAATATATATATATATATATATATATATATATATATATATATATATAGTGTCATCATGAATGATCATCTGAATTTCTTTACCATATCACTATATATTACAAAGGGAATTATAATTCAATTAATCAATTTGGAATATATCTTCAAAATATGCATTAAATTCAGAATAAATATGAATCAAATTCACTCATTTCATTCAAATTGGAAGCAAAATTGGAAGAACTAATTATAAACTGATCTAAACAAAAAGAATTCTGTAACACCATTGCCTATTTCAAGTTATATTATACTGCCTCTCCCTCCAAAAGGTTGCTTGGGCTTCCCTGGTGGTGCAGCGGTTGAAAGTCCGCCTGCCAATGCAGGGGACAGGGTTTGTGCCCTGGTCCGGGAAGATCCCACAGGCCGCGGAGCGGCTAGGCCCGTGCACCATGGCCAGTGAGGCTGTGCGTCCGGAGCCTGTGCTCCCGCAATGGAAGAGGCCACAACAGTGAGAGGCCCGAGTACCACAAAAGAAAAAAAAAACAAAACGTTGCTCTACTAATTTTTCTGGCATAGATACTTATCTCAAGTGATGATTAATGTATCTAATTCTAGAGCCCATTATAAAATACTTAATCTTCTTGATGATTATGGTCCAAGCAGAATATATGTACTCAATCTTTTTCGGTGTCAGTAAGAATATTTCAAATGTATATCCTGTTCGATTTTTCTAAATTTTGATTTTTTTTACACTCTTTTCTAAAACTCCATTCTATCCTAAACCTATACTGTGCTATTTCCCCCATGATCCCTTACCCACCCCCACTAACCCAGCAACAACATTAATTTTTTCTCTGTATTTATGACTGTTTCTGTTTTATTATGACTGCTCATTTATCTTTTTTAGAGTCAACGTATAAGTGAAATCATACAGCATTTGTCTTTCTCTATCTGACTTATTTCACTTAGCACAATACCCTCAGGGTCTACCCATGTTGTTGCAAAAGGAAAGATTTCATTCCTTTTTTTACAGCTGAATAATATTCCATGGTATATATTTACGATTTCTTCTTTATCCATTCATCTATCCATGGGCACTTAGGTGGCTTCCATATCTTGTCTATTGTGAATAATGCTATAATGAACATAGGGGTGCATATTTTTTTGAATTACTGTTTTCATTTTATTTGGATATATTCCCAGGAGTGGAATTGCTGGATCGTATGTTAATTCTGTTTTTAATATTTTGAGGAACCTCCACACTGTTTTCCATGATGGCTGTAAAAACTTACATTCCCACCAACGGTGCATGGGTGTTCCCTTTTATTCACATTCTTGGCAAGTCTTGTTATATATAATCATTTTGAAAATGGACATTTTGACAGGTGTGAGGTGCTATCTCAATGTAGTTTTGATTTGCATTTTCCTGATGATTAGTGATATTGAGCATCTTTTCATGTGCCTGTTGGACGTCTTCTTTGGAAAAATGTCTATTCAGGTCCTCTGCCATTTTTTAATCAGGTTGTTTGTTTTTCTGATGTTGAGTTGAATGAGTTCTCTATATAGTTTGGACTTTAACCCCTTATCAGATACATCATTTCCAAATATCTTCTCCTATTCAGTTGGCCTTTTCATTTTGTTGATAGTTTACTTGACTGTGCCAAAGCCTTTTAGTTTGATGGAGTACCGTTTGTTTATTTTTGCTTCTGTTTCCCTTGAGGACATATCAAAAAATATTGCTAAGATCCATGTGAAAGACACACTGCCTATGTTTTCTTCTAGAAGTTTTACGGTTTCAGGCTTATGTTTAAGTCTTTAATCCATTTTCAGTTTATTTTTGTACATGATGTGAGAAAGTAGTCCAGTTTGATTCTTTGGCATATAGCTGTCCAGTTTACCCAACACCATTTATTGAAGGGGCTGTTCTTGCTTCCTTTGTCATTGATTAATTGACCATATAAGCGTGGGTTCATTTCTGGGGTCTCTGTTCTGAACCATTGGTCTATGTGTCTTTTTTTGTGCCAGTACCATACTCTTTTGATTACCATTACTTTGTAGTATAGTTTGAAATCATGCAGGACTGTACCCCCAGCTTTGTTTTACTTTCTCAAGATTGTTTTGGTTATTTGGGGTCTTTTGTATTTCCATACAATTTTAGAATTATTTGTTAATTTTATATCCTGCAACTGTACTAAATTCATTTATTAGTTCAGATAGCTTTTTACTGGTGTCTAAGGGTTTTCGATATCTAGTATCATGTCATTGGCAAATAGTGACAGTTTTACTTCTTTCTGTCCAGTTTGGTTTCATTTTACTTCTTGTCTTCTCTGATTGCTGTGGCTAGGACTTCCAATACTATGTTGAATAAAAGTGGCAGGAGTGGGCACCCTTGTTTTGTTCCTAATCTTAGAAAAAATGTTTTCAGTTTTTCACCATTGACTGTGATATTGGCTGTAGGTTTGTCATATATGGCCTTTATCATGTTGAGGTATTTCCCTCTACCCATTTCGTTAAGAGTTTTTATCATAAATAAATGTTGAATTTTGGCAAAGCTTTTTCTTCATCTATTGAGATGATCATATGATTTTTATTCTTTAGTGTGTTAATGTGGTATGTCACGTTGACCAATTTGTGGATATTGAACCATCCTTCTATCTCTGTGATAAATCTCACTTGATCATGGTATATAATCCTTTTAATATAGTGTTGAACTCAATTTGCTACTATTTTGTTGAGGATTTTTGCATCTATGTTGATCAGTGATATTGGCCTGTATTTTTTTTTTTCTTCATGGTGTCTTTGGTTTTGGTATCAGAGTGGTGCTGGTCATAGAATGATTTCAGAAGTGTTCCTTCCTCTTCAATTTTTGGGAATAGTTTAAGGAGGATAAGTATTAATTGTTTAACTGTTTGGTAGACTTCACCTGTGAAGCCATCTGGCCCTGGACTTTTTTGTTGGGGATTTGTTTTTTATTACTGATTCAAAGCCATTACTGGTAATTGGTCTGTTCATATTTTCTATTTCTTCTGATTCACTTTTAGGAGATTGTCTGTTTCTAGGAATTTATCCATCTTTTCGAGGTTGTCCATTTTATTGGCATATAATTGTTTGTAGTAATCTCTCATGATCTTTTGCATTTCTGTGATGTTGATGGTAACTTTCCTTTTTTCATTTCTGACTTTATTGTTTTGTGTCCTCTCTCTGTTTTTCTTGATGAATGTGGCTAAACGTTTATCAGTTTTATTTAACTTTTCAAAGAACCAGCTCTTAGCTTCATTGATCTTTTCTATTGTTTTTAAAGTCTCTATTTCATTTATTTCTGCTCTATTCTTCCGGATTTCTTTCCTTCTACTAACTTTGGATTTTGTTTGTTCTTTTTCTAGTTGCTTTAGGTGTAAGGTTAGGTTGCTTATTTGAGATTTTTCTTGTTTTCTGAGGTAGGCTTGTATCACTATAAACTTCCCCCTTAGAGTTGCTTTTGCTGTGTCTCACAGGTTTTGGATTGTTGTATTTTTGTTTTCATTTTCTCCAGGTATTTTAAAATTTCTTCTTTGATTTCTTTAGTGATCCATCGGTTACGTAGTAGCATATTGTTTAGCGTCCACATGTTTTTATGGATGCTAAACAATATTCATTATTTTCGTCTTTCTAGTTTTGGTCTTTTCTTTTTCCCTTAGGGAAATTCCTCTAACATTGTGGTAAAGTCAGTGCTGCTGAATTCTTTTAGCATTTTATTGTCTGTAATCCTCTTTATTTCTCCTTCAAATCTGAATGATGGCTTTGCAGGTACAGTATTCTTGGTTTTAGGTTTTTCCTTTCATCATTTTATATATAGTTTGTCACTCTCTTCTGGCTTGAAAAATTTCTGCATAAAGTCAGCTGATGTATTCTGCTTTGCTTTTAATGTGCAGTCACCTCCACTCAGTTTAAGCTCCTTGGAGACATCAGCAATGTCTTTTTTTTTTTTTTTTAAACATCTATATTGGAGTATAATTGCTTTGCAATGGTGTGTTAGTTTCTGCTTTATAACAAAGTGAATCAGCTATACATACATATATATCCCCATATCTTCTCTCTCTTGCGTCTCCCTGCCACCCTCCCTATCCCACCCCCTCTAGGTGGTCACAAAGCACTGAGCTGATCTCCCTGTGCTGTGCGGCTGCTTCCCACTAGCAATCTATTTTACGTTTGGTAGTATATATAAGTCCATGTCACTCTCTCACTTTGTCCCAGCTTACCCTTCCCTCTCACTGTGTCCTCAAGTCCATTCTCTACATCTGTGTCTTTATTCCTGTCCTGCCCCTAGGTTCTTCAGAACAATTTTTTTGGTTTGTTTTTAGATTCCATATATATGTGTTAGCATACAGTATTTGTTTTTCTCTTTCTGACTTACTTCACTCTATATGACAGACTCTAGGTCCACCAACCTCACTACAAATAACTCAATTTCATTTCTTTTTATGGCTGAGTAATATTGCATTGTATATATGTGCCACATCTTCTTTATCCATTCATCTGTCAATGTACACTTAGGTATCAGCAATGTCTTGTTATTAATATTTGTATATTCGTTATTTTGCACAGTGCTTACACATAATACCCAATATATATTTTATAATTATTAATATTCTATAATCCATCCTCTTTTTGAGGGCTTATCAGTATTATCCAGAGATTTTGTAGTGTTTGTAAAAATTGTGCAACTCTCACTAAAGGTTAAGAAATTGGGGTTTTATATTTAACTGCATTATTTAGATTTGAATTAGTAAGTGGGACTATTTAAAAATGGTTTATTGTACTTCACACACTAGAACATACAGCTGGAAAAGAGAGGAATTATTAACTTTAAGAGTTTTTACATTTATATTTGTAAATGTAGTTATTAAAATAAAAATGGAAAACTAGATTTTAGTTTGCCAATGGATACAGGTATTTACTTCATACAACCTAATATAATGTTGATTATGTTGGTGAATATTTTACTGTCTGATTTTCGTTTATGAAGCCTTGATGTCATAACTTTTAGGGGAAAAGGATTATGTCAATTACTGCAAAAAAATTCTGATTCAACAACAGTCCACTCAATACTTATGTGCAAATATGCCATCTGCTGTGCATTGAGAAGTTTCACAATATTGTTACTTAATTAGCAAAGGATTTTCATTTGATGAGCTTTCTTAATTGAGACAAATCTACTCAGGTAATATGTTACAATAAAATGAAATGGAGAAAAAGCAGATAAGTATTTTTGTGTTTCTTTTCCATATATTTTTAGCACTTTATAAGATATTGTCTACTTTTCAGATATCTTATTTTTTAGGTGACTAAAATCCAAATACAATGACAGTATGGAATATAAGACTATACCCTAAAACTTTATTTTCTATAAAAGAATAATAATAAAATATCTAAAAAGTAGAAATTTGACACCATGGATAAAAGTTAATTAGGTCTCTTTAAAGTAGAGAAGAGAAGGTGCACATAGGATTTAACAGCTTTCTTTGGCTGTTCAGAGTCATTCTGAGAGGAAATAAATGCTTAGATTTTTCTGATTAAGAAAGTAAGAATTTGGGAAAAATCAGATTGATATTTCTGTCAGACAGTTTAAGTATCAGGTAGAACTCCCTAGTTCTGAAGACTATAGAATACAAAAATGAATAAGAAAACTGAGAACCTCTTAACTATGGATGTTTCTTAAAATAGGGAATATTTCATCATTGACTTGGGTAAGCTTTACCCAAACTGGTCTGTCATGGACCACCACTCTGCAGGACACTAAAAGCTGTGCTGAGAACAAAGTGTTTGGGGCTTGAACAAGTTTTAGAGATGCTGGGATGTGTTTTTTTTTTTTTTTTTTTAACATCTTTAGTGGAGTATAATTGCTTTACAATGGCATGTTAATTTCTGCTGTATCACAAAGTGAGTCAGCTATACATATACATATATCCCCATATCCCCTCCCTCTTGCGTCTCCCTACCACCTTCCCTATCCCACCCCTCTAGGTGGACACAAAGCACTGAGCTGATCTCCCTGTGCTATGTGGCCGCTTCCCACTAGCTATCTATTTTACATTTGGTAGTATATATATGTCCATGCCACTCTCTCACTTTGTCCCAGCTTACCCTTCCCCCTCCCCGTGTCCTCAAGTCCATTCTCTCTGTCTGCGTCTTTATTCCTGTCCTGCCCCTAGGTTCTTCAGAACCATTTTTTTTTTTTTTTAGATTCCATATATGTGTTAGCATACGGTATTTGTTTTTCATCTAAAGCATTATTCTTTACTATCCCCTTTCCTTCTTAGTCACAATCATTTGTATTTCCTAAATCCACTTGTAAAAACTAAATATAATGAGTCAACCTAAACTTAACAAACACAGAGTATGAGTATAGATTGTCTACATTCACAGTCAATGTCCCATTTTTATTCTCTCATCTTCTCTATTCTTTTTTCACTTGCTGCCTCCCTCGATTGTATCTTACCTGTGACCCAACAGGGAAAAACAAAATTCTCAATATATTAATGTTACTCTGTAAAATATTACAACCCCCTTCTCACCTTCAAGGGCTTTAGCATCTTCTCCTCTGCCATAACATACAAGTGAACTTGGCTGGACCTTCAGCAAAACTGCACAACAGGAAAGAACTGAGGTATCAAATGGAGGCACAAAGGCAAAAGTTCAACTGTCCCCTTGACATCACTACTTGGATGTGCTCTCACCATCTGAACTGAATGCATCCAAAACTAAACACTACTCCCTCTTTTCCCCTCAATCTTCTTTTCAATAAAAGGCACATCAGTCTGGTTTGCACAAACTACAGTCCAGAAAGACACTTTTTACCTATTGGTCTACAAATGTCTATATGAACTGTCCTTGACTGTTTAACTCATCCATTACCTCTTTTCCTTTTGTCCACTGTATTTCAGCTATATCAGACTCTTTCCATTATGGGAGTAGGCTAAACTCTTTACTTCCTCAAAGCCTATGCATCTGCTATTCTTTCTGCCTGGGATTACCCCCCACCCACCAGTTTTTGCCTGACTAATGCCAGCTTCATCCTTCAGCTTAAATGTCACAAATTATCCCCCCCCCCACTCCTGACCAAGTTACACATCTTAAAGTATGATGCACTTCTATTTCAGAACACTTATCTCAGTTAATTAAATTGTTATTTGCATAGTCTCTCCTACTAGATTGTAAGCTCCATGAGAACATGGGCTAGATTTAAATTCTTCACACGTTTACCTTCAGTACCAGCTAAGTACTACATAATAAACATTTTTTAAGTCAATGTATCAGTAATTATCTGCTTGCAGGATATTTTATTTTTCATTCAACTCCAAAATACAATCTCTTTATAATTTCTAAATTTTGTTTGCTGTTAAAATAGTAACATCTCCAAATTGCTTCAGTTGTAGTGTTGGGGAGGTTGTTTCTACTGGCCTCTGTCATACACTTCTGTTTCATGTCAGCACATATTTATTGATCACCTACTATGATAGGGCTAGGTGCTGGGAATACAATAGTGAATAAATAAAACTTGGTCTCTACCTTGATTCTAAATACAGGCACGTCTGGGAGATAAGCATAAAACAAGAACCTGAAAGTGTTAACTGAGAAGTGTGAATAACTTCTGGAGCATATGGTAAGATTTCACTGAGCTTTTTGCTCATCTTCCTCTATACTGTTGTAGCGTTAAATCCTGCTAATTTGAATATTAGCTTTTTCTATTTTATGAACATTTCCATCATTGCATTACTAATTATTATTTTTTTGATGCAAAACTTCAGAAGAATTTTATTGGATTTATAATTGTACTCATTGAGCATACGGGTGATATTGCAAATTTTATTCTAACTTTTTTTGGGGGGGCTGCGTTGGGTCTTCGTTGCTACGCATGGGCTTTCTCTAGTTGCAGTGAGCGGGGGCTACTCTTTGTTGTTGTATGTGGGCTTCTCATTGCAGTGGCTTCTCTTGCATTACTAATTATTTAACTAAATTTACAGTTCCTTTTCTTTCATCTTTCCCCTTTTTATTCAGTTTTCCAGGTTCCTAATCTTTTAAATTCTGCCCCCTTTTCCTTACATTCCTTACTCTTATGACACTTTTGGTAGACTCAGAGAGGTTTATGCATTTATTATCAAGGAAATAAAGTAAGTTCTCAAAGGGAGAGAACACTAACAATATTAAGAGATGAAATTATAAAGGTTTCTTTTGCTAGTGCAAGATTGATAAATGTTTTATCATGATAAGTGTTTAATTATATTTGAAGATGATCTAATAAAAATAAATAATGTTTATTCTGTGCTTTCTATTTGCCAGACTCTGTTTTATCTCACTTAATCATCATTGCAAAGTTATATAGGCAGGTTTTATATTCATTTTAGAGAAAAGGAAGTGTTCAAGTAACCTGTAATAAGAAGATACTTATGGGAAGATTTTCAATATTAATTCTGCTTGACTCTTTCACTCTAGCCTGTCTAATGTGTATTTAATTTAATTATTTTCCAGCAAAGGAGGGCAAAGGGGGAAACTTTTATTTAAACAAGAAAACGCTGCCATCATCTGGGAACTATATGAGCAAAAAGCTATTCAGGGGTCAAATTGCTTTTCAAGCAGGCCTTGCCCAAATCTCTGTGAGGCATCAGCTAAAGGAGCATGGCCTCCTCACCTTCAAATATGAATGGCTAAAATATGAGTTGCTTGTAATGCTAATTACGATGGAGCTGAAGGTCAGTGGGGTAAGGAGCTAGTTCAGCAGGGGAGGTTTCTTTATCTTTGATGGGGGAGGTGGATATAGCTCTTGACAAAAAAAGTACAACAGTCTTGTGAGATATAAATAGAAGGAACCATAGAGAAACAGGTAGTGGTAAGAATTCAAAGGGGCCCCAATGGGGAAAAAGAACTCAGAATTTATTTTGAAACAAAGAAAAGTAGTAATGGTGCTTGTCCTTTACTGCAGATACCAGAGGGTGTTACATGAAAGAGGGAAAAACCATCAAAGGAAATTATAATCTTTTACAAAGGGCCACTGCGGTCCTGGGAAAAACTTGATTTAATATATATTTTTTGCATTATACTCCATGAAACCATAGACTTTGATAGCTGCAAAGGCTGTCAATTTACAGAGAAAAAAAAGAGAAAAGTGTAATTACTTATCTAGGGTCACACATCTAGAGGTAGAGCCTATCCCGGAAACAAAATCTACTCGTTTTTAAAATTCAAAACCTTGGTTTTATTATTTACGTATTTTGAACTGAGGTCATAAAATACGTAATACTGAAATTTAGTCAATACCTCAAAAGAATTACAGTACTTAAAAAGAATTTTAAAAGAAAGGTTAACAAAAACTTAAAATACTGCCCAAGTAAAAGTGACGTCCAATTTACTTTACAGCCTAAAGGGATCTGGCCTAATTCCTGGCAGAGAGGGCCATCCCAGGTAGAGATCTAGAAAACTCCACCACAAGGAGTAAGCCAAGGTGGATGTCATCTGGCTTCCTTCCCTAGCTCAGTTTGTGATCTGACCCGTTCTCTGACTGGGAAGAAGCCTTCTAAGGATAAGCTGGGGGATTATTTTTTTGGCAAAAATGGAACTGAAATGCAGAAGAAGCAAAAACACATGCTAACAAGCAGTAGCATAAAATGAAATGATGTGCACAGGACTGTCCTTTCCAACCCCTGGGGAAATAAACGTACTGGGCTAACCAATTCAGAAATTGATAAGAGTTCCTCACCCAGAGATTTTACTTTTTAAAGCAGTTTTTAAAAGATTGGCTTTATTTGCAGATTAGAATTGCTTTCAGTTCCTCCTCTAGGGTCAGGGCTGTTCTGTGGTTGTGCAACCTGTTAAGGAGATGAGTTTGAAACTCTAGCTCTAAACTTCTCAAATACAAAGTTATACATTGGGATTAAAGGCTTATTAAAATAGTACTTATAATTCCCAATATTATACACATGATTTATATATTCCTCAGCTACCTTAATTCATCAGTTTGAATTTTCAAACTCTGCCTCTATGTACCTCATGAGCATTCTCAGGACATTCACGTCTAAAAACATAACAAAGGCCTACTTTAGTGTAGTGATCTTGCCTCGGAAACGTGCAGTCTCTGCATCATGTAATAGTCCTGTTGGGGGAAGAGTAGGGTTGGCAAATGTGGCCTCTGGATCATTTCAAGTTTTATCACTTCAGCATATGGTCAATGATGTCGAGTTGGATAAGCTTGAGTTTTGTGGAGTTTTTTTGGCAATAGTAATGACAAACTGAAAAATGTTTTTATTAACCTCACAATAATGTGCCACACATTTTAGTCAACTGAATTTTTTTGGATTTTTCTTACAGTGCTATGCACTGTAATGCACAGCATTACATTTTTTTCCTGCAAATAAAAGAAACTATCGATAAAATGACTTACAAATTTTGTTTCTCTCTTATGTGAAAGAGAGCTGAAGGTCTTCATACAAAGCTGCTATGAAGGCTCCTTGGTCATCAGGTTTCTTTTTATGTTTCCGAGTCACACCGTCTTGGCAGGTGCTTTCGTCTCAAATCATTTCAGTATCCACAGTGGTCTGTGGTTTTTGTCCGGGCCTGCAGTACCACACCACCTGTCCACACTCAGTCCCCACAGCTGATGTCGAATACTGCCAGTCCCAGGGCCATTTTATAATATGTTCCTCGGGGGGAAGATTCTGTGGTAAGGGCAAAAGTGAGTTATTGTCCTGACCTATAATTGGCAGTGGTCCTTTGGTGGTCAACAGTTGAACTCGGATGGTGTTCACTAGTTGTCTCTGGGTTAACGTGGCATAGGTCCTGGGATGATTGCGGCTGGAATGTTCGGTTATAGATTTCCTGTCTCAATTGTTGCTTAAGTAGTCCTTTCATCCTTTCAATTAGCCCAGCAGCAGTGGGGTTGTAGGGCAGGTGGAAATGCCAGCATATGTCATTTTTAGAGGCCCATTCCTGAACTTTGTGGTGGGTTCCTTGGTCACTATCAATGTCGATGGGGGTCCTGTATGTCGTGCACAGCTCTTCTAGACCCTGCATAGTGGGTTTCTGCATTGCTCGATGACTCACATACGCCTTTTATAATGTCTCCCATCCGTTGTAATGCATTATAGACTGCATATAGCTGTTGTTCTCTCACACTGTATCGTTGCTCTGACCCTTGCCATAGCTATGACCAAGAAAGGGTAGTCTTATCATTTTGCCATTGTCACAGGCCCCAGCCAAACCTGGGTAACTGGCCATTACATTGAGTTTAGTGTATCAAGAGTGCAAAATGCTCTCTTGAGGTTTACTCAGAAAGACAAAACTCCTGTGCCTCTTTCCACCTGGATGTCCAATAGGTACTTCAAACAGTATCTTCCAAACCTAGAACAGGTTCTTTCCCCCTAAACCTGATTTTCCTCCAATATTTTCTATTTTCTATTCCAGTTGTGGCAGTACCATCTGCAAACCCACCAAACTAGAGCCCTGGCTTCTTATAGTGAGAGCCCTGGTTCATACCATTCTTCTCCCCCTTCCCCACCGCTCAGATCTCCAGGTGTGCTGATTTTAACACCTAATTATGCCTTGAAAAGGATCATTCCTCTTCCTTTTCACCTCTTCTTCCCTGGTTGAAGCCCTCATTATTTCCCTCCACTGCCTCCGTATCCTAAAAGGCTAAATCCAAACTGGTTCTCCCTTAAGCCATGCTCTTCCATCCTGATAGAGTGATCCATTTAAAAGGCACATATGACAAAGGCAGAACATACATATGACTCTCCATCTGCCAGGATGCAGACCCCAAGCTTCTGAGTGACCTCAGAGCTCACTCCATCCCTCTTCCCTCCTAGTTAACTCTGCTTCAGGCAAACAGATAGCATGGTAGCTGCTTTAAAGAAGCGATTTGTTTTGTTTTACTGTTTGTTTGTTTTTATTTGTTCCTTTGTTTCTTTCCTCAATAACTTTGTTATGGTCTGTCTTCTTGAAATAGTTCTGCCTACCATCTCTGTGGTTTGCTAACTTCTTAAGTTTTGAGGTTGACCCTAGGTGTAGCCTCCTCTTGTCCTTTATCCCAACCAGCTGACTGGCTGGGTCCAACTTTCTTGTTCAGTTTCTGCCAGCCCTGTTGTCTGGGAGCAAAACACTGCTCTAGATCAATTCCATCTGTTTTCAGATGGATATCCTTAAAGAACCTATTTTCCCTGAAGCAACAGAATCTCATTTCTGTAGTTGTTAGCTGGGCCTAGCCCCTTGGAGCTTGAACAACAGTCAAATGTAAAACTCCTGTGACATTATTCTCACAGTTGATCCCTCTTCCTTGGAGCTTCTGTTTCCACATCATGTCACCTAATATGCTCACAACTGCAGGGGGAAACAGGTGTTTATCAATGAACCATAGATTCTGATATTTTTGCTTTCCCTTCCATGAAATGGAATTTAGAAAACAATACACATAAATGCTTTCTAAAATAATTATGACCTTGGGTTTTAGTTTTAGATTTTTAGTTAATCAGTAGTAGTTTGGATCACCCTAATTCTTCAGTTAAGTAATTAACTGTCTATACTTTTGATACTTTTGTTGTTATAGTTTGCAAGTATTCTGATAGTAATATTTTTGTTTATTAATACAAAAGAAAACCCCATGGGTGTGGGTTTTTCAGTTAAAATTAGGTTTGGCTACAACTGACAAAAATTCAAAATAATAACTTTATTTCTGTTTCATATAAAAGCAATCTGGAGGTAGGAGTCCAGTGTTGGCATGGTAAATTAAGGAAATCATTAGGGATTCTATTTTATTGCTGCATTATTCTCAGTACTCAGCTCTGTTTCAGGTCCAAAATAGCTGCTCAAAGTTCTATCATCAAGTCTGTGTCCCAGACAGCAGAAGAGAGAAAGGAAGGATGGAAAGGCACCCTGCGTGTAAGAGCACTTCCCAGGAGTCCCCTGGCCATAACGTAGTCACATGGCCAAACTTGAGCTGAAACTGTGACTAGGATAATGTGGTCAGACTCCATGTGCCAAGCTAAATACTGCAGACGCTATTACTAAGGGAGAAGTGGAGAACAGATTTGGGGAATGCTAGCAAACTCTGTGATAGGGAGGATTTACTTTTTTAAGGAAAAAATTAAATTTTTTGAGGAGAATGCTTAACATATAGCTCTCTCTTCCTTGTGTAGTAGGGCTTAGAGGGGAAGGGTGGAAAGATAACAAATTAGCATTATTCTAACACTTAGAGGAATACTGACATAATTATCTAACTCACTAATAATAGCATTTTCTTTAAATGACAGGATCAGGCTCTGAAAGGGACAATCAGGTATTCGTAAGGAGTTCAAATAAGTATTCCATGTTATTCAGACTGAGAATGGGAATATATGCTAAAGAAAATTCGTAGCCCCCCACATTCTCCTTTTATATTTTTTTTTTTTATTGTTTTCATCTGATCGTAGTCTTAAAATTTCACTTTTTAATACAGTTTACTTCTTATTATGTGTACTTTCTGGGGAAAAATGTATTGTACAGTCAGTGTACAGTCACTGGTATTTTCATAGGGGTTACATTGAATCTGCAGATTGTCTTGGGTAGTATGGTCATTTTAACAATATTGATTCTTCCAATCCATGAACACATTATACCTTTCCATCTGTTTGTGCTGTCTTCAATTTCTTTCTTCAGCATCTTATAATTTTCAAAGTACAGGTCGTTTGCCTCCTTAGGTAGATTTATTCCTAGGTAGTTTATTCTCTTTGATGTGATGGTAAATGGGAAGCTTTCCTTAATTTCTCTTTCTGATACTTCATTGCCAGTATACTGAAATGCAACAGATTTCTGTATATTAATTTTGTATCCTTCAACTTTATCAAATTCTTTGATGAGCTCTAGTAGTTTTCTGGTGGCGACTTTAGGATTTTCTGTGTGTAGTATCATGTCATCTGCAAACAGTGACAGTTTTACTTCTTCTTTTCCAATTTGGATTCCTATAATTATTTTTCTTCTCTGATTGCTGTCTCTAGCACCCCCAAAACTATGTTGAATGAAAGTGGTGAGAGTGGGCATCCTTATCTTGTTCCTAATATTAGAGGAAATGCTTTCAGCTTTTCGCCATTGAATATGATGTTAGCTGTGGGTTTATCATATATGACCTTTATTTTATTTTTATTTTATTTATTTATTTATTTATTTTTGCAGTACGCGGGCCTCTCACTGCTGTGGCCTCTCCCATTGCGGAGCACAGGCTCCGGACGCGCAGGCTCAGCGCCCGTGGCTCACGGGCCCAGCCTCTCCGCAACATGTGGGATCTTCCTGGATCGGGGCACGAACCCGTGTCCCCTGCTTCGGCAGGCGGACTCTCAACCACTGCGCCACCAGGGAAGCCCAGCTGTTGCAATTTAAATCAAACACATTTATATTCTTGTGATAAAACATGTAGTAGATAAAAAAATATCACCAAAGCCTGACACTGTAGGAATTTCTTTTATGGAGTCTATGTACTTATGAGGAAGAAAGTTTTATTCTACAATGGTCAAATTCTTAAGTTAAAGTGTATATCTAAAGTAATGCCTACTTTTTCATTATTAAATAGACATTTGATTTGGAAAATATGATTAGGTAATCTACTTCAAAATAGTGATGTGTTATATACCCAAAAATTTAAAGCATATTTATTAAAGATAATATAAAACAGCTAATATTTATTGAGTGCTTCCTATATGACAGACACTAGAGTAAGAAATAATACAGTTTTCTAATTTAATCTTTAAAATAATCTGTATATCTTCATTTTACCTGCAAGTTAATGGAACATTAGAAAGTAGGCATGGTTGATAGCTATTAAGTGTTCACAACCAATTTGCGCTTTTTACCACAGATTTTTTCATCTTGCTCTACCATGACATGAACTTTATTCTCAGTCTTTTATAATATCAGGATGAAATAGCTAAAACATCTATTTTGACAGATATACTAGTGTTGTTGCTGTATTTATATGGTCTGCCTTCCTGGGTTTTAAGTATATGTTTCAAGGAGTTAAGTTATTTTCTGCTTGTTGATATTCATGATAATTTCTTGCAGCAAGACAACAAACAATTTATTCAAGAATGTGAACCTTGGTCCTGCTCTAAGTTACATTTGTTAATTAATTTAACCTGCACGTATTTATTGAACAGATGTTATGTGTCAGGTACTTTTCTAAGCACTGGGAACCCAGCAGTGAGCTATCCAGGCAGTAAACCAGGAAACAGATTTTTAAAAATATAAAAACAATGGTTTTAGAACTGAGAAATAAAAGAGTAGGAAGATAAACAAGAATTAAAGCCTGTAGTATTAGACCTATAATCAGGGAAGAACTCTCTCTTCATGAGGATCATATTTGAGTAGAGATAGAAAATATAGGGAGGAAAAAGATGTGCTCCATGGGGAGGGAAGACAGAATAAAGGACATGAAATGTCAAGTACTTGGAGAATGAGAGCAGCAAGGAAGCCTGAGTGTCTGGAGGAGAGTTTGGAGAGTAGTGAAATGAGGTTTGGAGGTAGACAGGAGCCAGATCACGTATAGCTTTGTAGGCCATGGTTAGGAGTATGGGTTTATTCTAAACGTAATAGGAAGCTCTGCCTAGTCAGCTTGATGGAAAAGCCTCAGTCTGGACCCCTGCCAGATATCACTGCAGAAAGGACTTAAAGCTGCTGCCCACAGGTAACACATTTCACTTCTCTGTTCAGTTCATTGATGAGAGCGTCCTTCCCCAGGGAGTGGGAGGGAACATTTATGAATAATAACATAATGTACCACAATAGCTGTTACTTTGAGGGTCCTCTGTGCCACCCAAACAAATTTCAAATATACATATAACAGAATTTAAATCACATGATTTTAAATAAATTTTCTCAATTTTGCAAAAATCCCCACCAAAGTTCCAGCTCTTTCAGTAACAGACATATCTGCCAGACAAACAGGTCAACATTTCTATTTAAAGCTCTAGAAAAAGAATCACTGGATTATTGAGATAATTATTTTTGAAGCTCTTCACACATATAATCAAGTTGCCTTCACACTGGGTTGGATGAATTTAAACGTCCATCAATAACATATGAAAACTTAAGTGTCACTGGAGCATCATGAGTAGTTTGTTTTCTGGCTTCATGTGTTTTGGTTTCTTCATATAGCACAATAGGAACACTTTTTCCAACTTTGATTTCCAAGAGGAGCTAGAGTTTCAATGCCCCCCAACCCCCACCAAGTCTCTCTCACTCCGAAGATGTCCCTTTCCATGCTCTTTCCACTAGCAATGGATATGTGGGGTGAAAAGAAACAAAGCTTTGTTTTGAAAACCACTAGGATATTCATTTTGTTTATTACTATGACATAACCTAGTCTATCTTGACTGACAGAACTACGCGTCACAGGATTGCAACTAAGATACACTAAGACCCCTACTTGAAAGGTCAGTCAGCAACAGCACACAATAAGCATTAAGATTCTATGACAATTTTGTCAATTATACCTCCATAAAGCTGAAAAAAGAAAAAAGATTCTATGGAATGAGAAAACAAATGGTGGTTTCATGTATGAAGTCAAAATTAAATTTCAGCTAGGCAGCTACTCCAAATAAAGAGGTGTTGACTTAGAGCTTACCTACCTCTCATAGGCAGCTCTGGTTTGGGCCAGGGTGAGTGGTGTCAGGGAGTTATTTACAAGTATTATTATTGATTCTTGATAGCATGGCCAAGAAGGCTAACTCATCTAGCCTAAGGAAACAATTACATATATAGAGAAAAAAAGCATGCAAATATATTTATCATATTTAACTATTTTGTAATATTTCAACACTGAAAAAACCCTAAATAGCCAGCTTGAGAATGATGTAATATATAGTACAAACTCATAGATATATTTTGCTGCTATTAAAATATATGTGCTGAGGTTACATGTAAAATGCTTCTGCTTATGAAGTCTATATATATAGCACAGTAAAAATAAAAGTGAAAAAGAAAACTGTGGGATGGCAAGAAACCAAAATGGTGACAACTATAGTCATAAGATGATGAACAAAGGAGTGATTTCAAATTATTCTTGCTACTTTTTACTAATTTTTATTACTCTATAGTGTATGCAAACACACACATTTGAAAAAGGAAGAAATAGGGGCTATAGGATTTGGCAGGTAGAGTGTTATAGTTGATCTTAGAAAGACAAGATTCAATTGAGGGTGAAAAGAAATTAAACATGATGTACTGGATTAGCAGGTAATTTTAGTTTGTATTTTTCCAGATGTTCCCTCTCAGCCTTGGGCTTTCTAATCAGAAAAACATACTATTACAAATGCAAGATGTTCATAAAGTGTTTAAAAGAGAAAATCATAGTGCTCATCTACATGAAAAACAGCATTTTCCCCTTTAACATTGCCAACATTCTTTTATGCAACTCATAACGAGACTCTCTGTAACTCCATATTAACCCATTTCATAATCTTACACCATCAATTTATCATTTGAAAATGATGAAAACTTTATTAACTCTAGCTGGAGTCTCTGAAGATATTTCTTGTGTCACTGTAGGTGCCATATACTGAAGCTTAATTTCATGCTGTTTATCACCTCAGTCCCTGACCCCTTTTGCTTCTAATTCTGTGTTGAATAAAGGAGGAGATTTATCTTTACTTACTTAATTGTAAGCCACACAGATTGCCTCTGCGGTCCTTACACGGCAGCAGTGTTGGTAGTCAGTAACCAACCATAAACGAGTGGAAACATGGCTCCGTATGTGTCTTCAATTACCCTCCCCTGGACTTTCTCACTGTCAACCTTATCACTGAGGTAAAGCCACTACTTCCCCTTTACATTTTTGTGAGCTGGATCCCTTTGTAAAAGGAATTGGCGTTTTGATTTTTAATGCCATATTTTGTGTCTTATCTTAGTGTAAAATAAATTGTGTGTGTTTGTATTACCGAGTTTCGTATTTATAATAAAAATGTAAAACATGCCTACAACTATAAAAAATGCAAAAGATGTAGAACAATATAACAATATAAGGTATAATTGAAAGTGACCAATCATCACAGAAATTATATTAACAGTTTGGCATGTATCTTTCAAATTGTATCTTATGCATATAATACTATATACTTTTGTATGCTCAACACGATATCATGTGCATGTTTCCATGATCACATTTATGGATAAATTATCTCTCTTATATCTGAAATCATTCTATATTTTAGTTTTATACATAGATGTCAGCATTTCACTTGAAAACTATTCGTTTTTTTGTTTGAATGGATATCACATAACTTTATTATGTCACTTTTTTTAATCACACTGCTCAATCCCCAAGATTTCCTTATGGCACCTTCAAAATGAGTTATTATTTTTTGTTTTGTCTTGTGAACATAACCATCAAAAATTTCTTATTTCAGTTTAAAAAGAAAGAGAAAGGGAAATGAAACATTGTGCTTTATATGTGCCAGGGTTTATACTAGGAACTTGAAGTGTATAAATTATTTTTTATCTCCATAACAACCCTGTGAATAAAAGCCATTGGTGATAAAATATTTACTGAACACCTGCCATGTACCTGATACTGTGTGAATTTTTTCCAGCTATCATGCAAGTTGATATATAATCACCATTTTACAAAAGGGAGGGAAAACTGGCTCTAAAGGTTAAAAAGTAAAGGTGATAATATGGCTGTGATAGTATATGAACATGTCTGTATAAATACATAGGCTTTAATCTTTCCATTAAACCATTTAATGTCACTTATTTAAGTGTTAGTAATAAATAATATTTGTTTTACACTGCTCCACATTTTATCTTCCTAAAATAAAATGTAATAATCCTACTTAAAAACCTTCAATGTCTTCAAATTCTCTAAAGGATTTAGTCTTAAATTATCAACAATGTTTAAAAGCCATTCAAACATTTGTCCCCTGCTTCCCAATACCATCATCATACTGAACTAATTTTCATTCACCAAACATGACATATTGTTTTACAACTTTGCATATGCTTTCTCACATGCTATCTCATTTCACTTCTACAAATGGTGAACATATATTCATATTTCATATACCATTGAATTGTCGCCACCTCTGGGAAGTCTTCCTAGACTTCTTCAGGGAAAAAAATCACTTCCTACTAGGAGCTACTAAAAAAATTTTTGCATGCCTTTACCATAGTACGTATCATAATAGAGCACAATTATGTTTTTATTTCCACTGGAACACAGACTTTTGGAAAGTAAGATCTGTGTTTGAGGCTTCTGTTTGTCTTCCCAACAGTCTAGCCTACTGGCTAGAATAGTCAGTGCTTAAGAAATGAGAGCTAAATAAATCTCATGAAATACTTATTTTAAGGTTATATACCAACTCTGACAACAGAATAAGAAATTACTAAATCTACAAAAAGAATACTGATTTAGTGTAAATCTGCATCTTTTGGAGGACTGTATTTTTGTACCTTGTGGATGATACTGATCATGGTCTAAAATTTATCACTTTTGTGGCTTATTCTACTCCAGAGCTGATATGAAAAAGGTCAGAATGCTGGACAGACATGTCTTTCCACTATAGGACAATTCAAAGAAGCCAATAGATATTGCCAGAGTTTACTATGGTATTAGGTCCAAAACATGTATATTGTTTTGCTGGCCACAAGAAGAAGACCTGAGGGAAGACTCCCTTTGGCCTCCTTTTAAAGGCACCAAACCGTTTCATGATAGCTATACCTTCTTCATTTATAATTTTCCAGTTCTGGTAAAGCCATATTGGAAAACCAGACTAGCGTCTCTTTTATTGAAGTTTGCTGACATTTCAGCAGCTTTTGATTCATATTTACAATCACCCTCTTCTTACAATTTTAGAAACAGGGACTTTCCAGTGCAGATATAAGAAACTCATTTCAATAATATCCTATATTTGAAGGTTGTTTTCCTCTTATGAGCAACTTTACTGGTTGAACACATATTTATACTATCATAAAATTCTTTTCCAATGAGGTATTGATTTTTATAAACTGAAAGTCAATACTTTATTAAAAATAAGATTACATTTAAGTGAGAGAACTCTACCAAAATAGTGATTAATTGCATTATTATAGTGTTTAAACTTCTTACCTTCAATTATTCCATAATATACTAGAAAACAGCTATTGTATTTAAGCATAGGATTGGCTTTATTTCGGCGATGAATTAAGTCAAGTAGATGCATACATGATGATAACACAGGGAAGTTAATTTGGAAAAGCAATCCTTTGAACACAATCTGGCACACACTGAAGTTATTCAAAGACACTCTATTCATCTATCAATAATCTGAGATTGGCATTGGGAAGAATACATTTACCCCTTTCTCATGTCATGCTTGCCTCTGTTAAACCCATTCTCAGTTTTTCTTCAGGGAAGAGCTAGTTGCTGGTCTCTGATCAGAGCTCAAGTACAAGATGTCATCAACCGCAATAACCAGCAAATGGGGTAACAATAACTTAAAGGGCGGTTGCCATTGTTCGGTTCTTTCTCTTCCACTTCCTCTTTGTAGGTGGTTGAACGGATAAGACCCTAGCTAAGCCTTCCAGCCCTCACTCTCTACCTCTGCCTAGAATACTTTTACTTTGGTTATATCATGACTTACTTTCCTCAGGTCTTTGTCAAAGAGCACAGCTCTCAGTGAGACCTTTCCTCATCCACCCTCACTACAAACTGCATTCCTATCCCTCTGGCTCTCCCTATTGCTTTTCGCTGCTTTATTTATTCCCCCATGCCAGCTATGATCATCCAATATACTGAAAATGTAATTTGCTTGTTAATCGTCTCTCTTCTCTCAATGGAACATAAACTCCAGGAAGGTAGAGAGATGTAGGTTTAATCTTATAATCCTAGTACTTGACACAGTGTACCAGGTACCCAGTATTCATTTACCACATGAACGGGGGATTAAAAAAGATCAGTGGAAGGTTGTATGCCCAAGTTGTACATTTCAATTCAAGTTCACCAGAGTTCTCCCTTGGCATTATAGACACTGTCTCAATGGGGACTTTAATCTTTAACTTGCTGCCATTCTTTAAGAATAATTCTACAGGGAAATTAACATGGTAGTAGAAGACAAGTGGTTAGTTTTCATAAGCAGGGGGGAATATGGTTATTTCTTTGTGTCTGGATGTAATTATCAACATATACCATCAAAATCTGATTATAATATCTAATAATAATAATAAACAAGTGCCCAATAAATGTTTGCTTATTCACAATAATGTTGAATTTTTCTTTATTTTACCCATCTGAATCTTTAGAGAAAATCAACAGGATGAGAAATCTGAAAAGTATCCTACTAGACTCCATGCCTGATTTTTCATCTATAAAATGTGGATACCTCCATAAAATGGAGGTAATAATGGTATTCTCACAGTGAAGTGCTTACAGTTGTGTTCAGCACATATTCAGTGTCTAATATAAAATTAGCTAATATTCCCACCATCATTCAATCAGTTACCAGGCCTTGGTGAATCTTTCTCTTGCGGTCTGTCAACTCTATCCTCTCCTTTTTGTTACCAATGAATGATAATGTATTGTTTTCTAAGTTGTACACACGCCACTAGTAGTACAGAAGATTATTTTAGATTGCATATAAGAATAAATAAAAAAAATAGTTATTTATTTTATTTTAAGATAATATAAGTATTCTCTCTGAGTGAATAGGTTTGAATTTTAAAGCAAGTTGATACAAAAGAAAGCAATAAGTAAAGACATATATAGGTAATACATTGATATGCAAAAAATCTTGATGATTTTTATGGAAATAACTGATGGTTGAAAAACACGTTATCTGGACTGTTTTTTTACCCCAGCCTCATCTTTACTTCTTTCTATCTCCATAGTAATTTGATTACTGTAGTTTTATAATCATTTTGAAATTGGGAGGTGACTCTTTTCCCACTTTGATTTTGGCAAATTCCTTTTTGCTATTCTTGGTCCTTTCTATTTCTATATAAATTTTAGGATTAGTTCATCAATTTCTGGGAAAGAAAGCCTGCTGGAAATTTGATAAAGTTGTACCGAATCTGTAGATCATGTGATTTTTCTTCTTTAGTCTATTAATATGGTAGATTACATTGACTGATTTTTGAATGTTGAAGTAGTCTTGCATCACCAGAATAAACCCCATTTGGTCATGATGTATAAACCTTTTATATGTCGCTGGATTCTATTTGCTAATATTTTGTTGAAAATTTTTACATCTATATTTATAAAGCATATTAGTCTATAGCTTTCTTTCCTTGTGGTATATTTTTATGGCTTAAGTATCAGGGTAGTACTGGCCTCATAGAGTGGAAAAGTGTTCCTTCTTCCTCTATTTTCTGAAAAATTTTGTGGAGTGTTGATGTTATATCTCCTGTAAATGCTTAATGCAATTAACCAATTAATACATCAGACTTTAGGCTTTTTTGTGTGTGGGAAGATTTAAATTTACTAATTGCTTACTATTGCTAGTGGGATGTAAAATGGTGCAGTCATGTGAAGGGTGACCTGGGTCTCAGGTCTCAGATATCAGTCAACTGTCTTGGGAAGACACTATGGTGGGAATGGAGGACAAGGTAATAAAAATTAAAATTGTACTGAGGTATCACTATATACCCACCACAATGGTTACAGTAAAAAAGATGGTAAATATCAAGTGCTGCAAAGGATATAGAGTAACTAGAACTTGTATCTGTGCTGGGGGGAGTGTATATTGGTGTGGCCACTTTGGAAAACTAGTTTTATAAAATAAAGCTGAGCATCCTGATACCCTATAACCTGGCAGTTCAACTCCTAGATATATACCTAACAGAAATTCATAAACATGTTCACCACTAGATAGGTACTGAAGTATTTATAGCAGCACTATTCCGAATGGGTAAATACACTGTAGAATATTCACACAATGGAATATAACGTAACAATGAGAATTATTTATCTACAACTACATTTAATATGGATGAATCTCACATTTATAAGGTGAATGAAAGAAGACATACACTAAAGTATATTACTAAAATATGAAATATAACTTTGACTCAATTTATATAAAATACCAAGCAGGCAAAACTAATCCATGTTGTTAGACGTCAAGGTAGTGTTTACCTGGGGGGTAGGAGAGGTGGACAGTAAGGCCTAGAAGCAAGCACAGGGAGTGCTTCTGGGGTTCTGGTTATGTTCTGTTTCTTGAACTGAGTAAGTTCAGGTCGTGAGAATTCATTGAGCTATATGCTTATGATATACGCAGTTTCTGTATGCATTATACTTTAATAAAAAAGCTTAAAAACAAACAAAACAATCCCCCAAAACAAAACAAACGAACAAACAAAAACACAAATGGAGAATTTACATGCACACTTTAAAACTTAATTAATTTGTTATCTTTTAGGAAGTCTTATGATAGGCAGAGCTGGTTATTTTTACCTCTATGATAATCTGACATTTTATATTATATAATATTTTCCTCTATCATCTTATTTTTAGTGTTTTTCAGGTGTATATGCACAAATTATCTCATCCATTAGACTATGGTCAGAGGCTCTATCTCCATCCCTAGCAATAAACATGGCACAGAGCAGGCAATAAATAAATGTTGAATGGCTAAATTAATGAGTAAATACATATGTATTCCTACCTTTCAAAAATATATATGTGTAGATATAGAGAATATAACAATCACTGTTAATGATTTACACAGACTGTACTTTCTACTACATTTTAACTGTATTTTTTTCACTGAAATTCCTCTCGAAAAGTTCCACCTTTCATGCGTTGCTAATTATCAAACACAAAGCCTTCATTTCAGACTCCATCTGAACTCCATAAACATTTGAAACATTAAATGTTAACTCCACTCTTCTCCTCACTTCCCTTAGAACATCAGATGCAAAATACCTTTATTACACTACTGTTTTCCTAGGGCACATTTATCTGGTCTGCTTCTGTTTTTTTTTTTTTTTTTTTTTTTTTTTTTTTTTGCAGTACGCGGGCCTCTCACTGCTGCGGCCTCTCCCGTTGCGGAGCACAGGCTCCGGACGCGCAGGCTCAGCGGCCATGGCTCACGGGCGCAGCCGCTCCGCAGCATGTGGGATCTTCCCGGACCGGGGCACGAACCCGTGTCCCCTGCATCGGCAGGCGGATTCTCAACCACTGCGCCACCAGGAAAGCCCTGGTCTGCTTCTTTATTCTCCATTTTAATTATAAATCATCCAATTTTTCTAGATATAAATTTTAGCATCATTCATAATAATTCCCACTTTGTCCCAAACCATATACAATTGCATAAATGTTTTGTGCATTACTCATTAGATTGGTTTTTAGTGTTAATGACTTGTGCGTTCCACAGTATTTCTGGCTTGAACTCTCACCTAGATATCGAAATGCCTTCTTAACCTGTTGTGTCAGAACCTCAAATCCAGGTAACTTACTCAAAAAAGGGGAAATTTGTTGGCTTATTGTATCAACTATGTACTGCCACAATAATTTTGCATCAGAAAAAAACATAAAATGTCAGTGGAATATAACACTAAAATTTATTTTGCTCTGTAAGTCTGTGAGTTGGGTGAGCAATTCTGTTCACATGGACTGGGTCTGAATAACCTTGGCTGGGCTAGTTTATGTGTCTGAGGTAGACTGGCAGGTTGGCTGCCTAGTAGTTAGGCTGACTCAACTTTTTTCCATATGGTTTCTCAACCTTCAGCAGGTTGCCCTGGGTTTGTTCTTATGGCAATGGCAGGGTTTCAAGGGAACGTAGGCCTTCTGAGGCCAAGGCTCACAACTGGAACACAGTCACTTCTTCCTCATTCTATTGGTCAAAGCAAGTCACAGCCTATCCTAGATTTAAAGTGTAGGGAAATAGATGCTATTTTTGATGGAAGGAGATGAAAATTCACATTGCAAAGGGCACAGGTAAAGAGAGAGAGGAAGAGTTGGTGCCATTTTCACACTCAATATACTATACTCACATAAACAAAATTTGGAAATGGGATGGAGCTGTTTTCAGAGATTAGATATGGGGATAGAATTCTGTCAGGAACTAGTCTCTTTCTCTCTTCTCTTCACCTCTAATCTGTAACTGTCAGGCAGCTGGCATACATACTCTTCTCTGGTCCTTTAGCTGTAGCCATGGATAAATGATAAATTAACCCAGCCAGGGTAAGGTAGGATGCTCCTTCTTTCCAGATTCAGAAAAAAAGAAAAGGCGCATTTACTAAAAGGGGGAAGAAGAGTGATGGGAAGGCAAAATCGACATGACCCTGGTCTTATGCAATTCACTTCCTTCACATTCTTATACTACACAGCATTACGAGTAGTTTTCTCTATTAACATCTCATGGCGTTATTTCTCAGCTTAAATTCAGTGATCCTTCACTGCCTCAAGTTAAATACAAACAACATGATGTGATGTGCTTGTCAATTTGCTACAAACATATCTCTCCAGGCTTTTATCTGCTTCTTTTTTCCTTGGTTACCCAAAAATATTTTAGCCATAGTGATGTATTTGCCATGACAAAAATGTACCATGCAATTCTGCCAGAGCTTCAATTACATTTTCTTCATTAAATCTATATTTCCTACGTGTTTCCTGCCAGACCATTTCAGCACCTGGTAATGTATGATCAAGTCATACTGTATTTCTGTCCCTAAACTCCTAATATTTTATGATTCAGTGCCTTTGCTTATGCCCCTTAAATAGTATGCCTTACCCTTTCTTATTCTCTATTTGGTATAATCCTGATTATTCTTCAAGTCCCAGGTCCAATATCCTCCTTTCCATGAATTTTGCTTTATCCATAAATTAATTATTCATTGCTCTCCCATAATCCCTCTCATACTATATTCTGATTATTTGTATTTTTCTTAGAGCTTCTCCCTCTAGAATTCTTTATTTGTTGTCTTTTTATTCTCTGTTAGCATCATGCCTAGACTGTACTACCTAAACAGTAATTGCTAATAATTATTTTGTTTGTAATAATTAGTAATCCTCAATAATTTATTTATTTAAGTACACATAAATACTGGAGGCTGAATTGAAAAAGGATACTATGTAGTCATTAAAAATATTTGCAAATCTTCGTGAATAGACAAACCACTATGTTTCAATCCTGATCATTAGCATAAAAATAAGTGACAATTTTAAACATTCACTCTTCTCCAAAAACCCTTAAAAACACCTGAATCTAGTGAAGTTCAAAACTAACTTATCAACTTTATCTTTAAAATTTCATTATTGTATTAGTTATGAACTATTCTCTTCTCTTGCACAAAAACTGTGTCACTATCTTTTGAAATTAAATATCTGATATTTCTTCCTTGGTCTAATACAAATGTATCCTCTTTCTAAGCAGAGATAGATGCATTTTTACTTTGTTCTGCAGAACCATACATGCTAGTGATAAATGAGCAGTGTCTGTGGTTACAGTTGTTCTTATCTCTTTTGAAGCAGAAAATCTGGCAGTCTCTTATCTAAACTTTAACAAGTGGAGATAAACCTTGATAGAAAAATGTTTCTGGACTGCCATCGCTTTTAGCAAGAATAAACTATTTAAACTAAAAGCAGCTGTTTGATTGTTTCCAAAAAAAAAAAATCTAAAGTAGAATTCTCTCCAAAGAATGGCATATAATTCAATGTAGCTTTCAATCAAGTGCAAATGCAACTGTACTGCACATTTATCTGTTATAAATAAAAGGCCATTTTATAAATTAAGTTCTTTTGGCTTTAGAGCTAAGGTGGCTATTGAAATAATGTCCAGTCTGTGCCATTAATATGATCAAGGAAGTAGTGTTAATGTTGTAGTAAGGCTATTAAGCTTATAAACATCTATATTTTATTTTTGTAACAATCAATAAATCCATTTGCTAGATTTTAACTCATGTCTCAGCAACTGGGAGTTCCCCAGAAGGTTCTCAGAGTAGACTTTGGCTCTTAATGGAGGAAGGAAATTGAAGAGCAGCGTTCCTGTTCCCTTTCGGAAGGGACTACAGAAGGAAAAAGAAATTCATGGAGGAAGAGAAAAAGATAAATCCTAACAGTGAAGAAGGCACCAAGTAAACAAATATCTCTGCATTATGAGGGATAGACGAATACATTTTAAACTTGAAAATTGTCATCCCAATCTGTTACCTTCCCTTGCTCCAATTAGCTCACTATTCTGACTTCCCTGACTGAACTGCTGACACAAATTGGCTCTTTTTTTCTTTTTTAATGCTTATCCTTTGGGATATTTAGGTAACAACGTTTTCTCTTGCACAAATACTAGGCTGATACATAATAAAATATAGTGTATTTTCAAGTGGCTTATTAACATAACTTTCAAATTTCTTTCCTTCCTCCCACCCTCCTTCCCTCCCTTTCTTCCTTCTTTTCTTTTTTCTTTGTCAGAGCAAAAGAGAACATTACCACAGTTCAGCAAAAATTATTCTTACCTATAAATAAATTATTATAAAATATATGTATCTATATTTTAACTAACTTACATTAAGATCAAGTGGTTAATTAAGCTAACTTGCCTTAAACTATAATATACACTTGTGTGAATCTAAGTGCCAAGGAATCATTTTTCTGCCCTTTCACAGAATGGAAGTCACCAAGTTTGACTTCCAAGTTACTGTAGTACTTTCTAACTCTTTCAGCTTTGGCTTAAAGACAGACATTTTACCTTTAATTAACTTTAAAGTACACTTTAGAATTAGTGTTAAATTTTGTTAGAAATTTGAAATGTGAGGATTCTGCACTGTGCATATGAACAAATAACTTCTACTTTAGGGGTTTTCTTGGGTAAATTCAGCTGTCTTACTAACAATCTCCATAGCTGATGCTGAGATTAAAGGTATCAATTTGCTTTATCTTTATCCTTTGGGAGAGCTACAATCTTTGAATAAGAGTTTGTGTCTGGTATCATATTTTAGTTGTGGTCCCAGTTTTCATAGCATAGAAATACATAATAGATGAATTCAAGTAATACTACTACTTTAAAATTATGAAATCTTTTTCTTGGCACAAACATGCATTTCATAGTTATGATTTTCCAACTCAGATTATTAGTGACAACAGATAGCCGTGAAGGGGTAGGACATTTCTGTTCCACTCAGATTGGGTGGAGGTAATTGAGAGCTGACTATAAGACAATTACATTTATTCAGGAAAAAGAAAGCCAGAATAATTCCTTAAAGAGAAGTCTTTAAGACTTACTGTCATCAAAACTGAGCTGTTAAAGTAATTTTCCTCTCTAAATTGTGGCATTCCCCCTCCCCTCAAAAGGACTTGAATTTTCTTAACACTCTGCTTCCATACATTGAATAATCACACTCTTAGTAGGTGTTAAATATATACCAATTCCAACTACTTCATTAGAAAATAGAGATCTTCAAAGAGGAAAATCGCTAGTGAGTTATAATTGTAAGTAAATATAGTTTCAGAAAGAGTTTTATCCAACCTAATGGATTGGTCTACCTTCTTTCAGTCTTTCAAACCAGTTAGAAGTTAAGATTTGTAGAACAAGGTACTTTGGGGCAGTTACCATGTAAAGCCTTGTGTTTAAACCAAAATTACTCTTGGAAACATTACAAGCTATTTGTTATCTTCTGCCTATTTATAATACCCAGAGATCTCTTGAACTAGTTCCCAGAGTTAGTAAACAGAGGACAGTTTATCAGGATGATTCTTTAAACATTGATTCTAATTTTTCTGTACAAATTTTAATTTATTCTTTTAATTTTTACTAGTTACTTTTATGCTTACATTACCATATCACTTATACCCAGACATTAATCCCAACCTTAAATTGTCAAATGGCTGTTTCCTCATATATTTTTACTATTTAATCTATAATCACTTACTAGATCTTTTAGTGAATTTAATAAATGCCTTTCCTCTATGAAAATACAAAAAGGACAAAGCAACACCCTCATACTTCTTGCATTTTGGTAGTGGGTTTGTGTTGAGATTACGCTTCATGACTGATTCATGACTGGAAAGGCATCTCAGTATCTATTCCACTTAATCGAAAATGGTTTGTGTTCCATGTGTGTTCTCCAACATTTAAACCAGTAGACTTAAATGATAGCATCAAAACTTTCCTTTGGCTTCATGGTTTATTATGGCCTAATCCTTTATACAATTTAGACATTCTATGAGTTATATAGAGCTACTAACACTTTCGTAATTTTTGTTTTCACTTTGTAATATCTCCTGTGGTTTAAAGTTCATACATCCAACATTTTCTCATAGCACTTAAGAGCCAAAGCTCTCTTCTGAGTACAGATTTGCATCTAACTGATGATGCATAATGCCTGCAACAATTCTGAATTTTCTTTAAGATTAAACATCCAATTCTTAAAAATTCAAAGTATGATGACTTTCCCTCCCTTGCTTTTGCTATATAAAGCAACTGAATTTCACTTTAGCAACATATGTGAAGGAAATATACTTGTCAGGGGATTCATTCATGTCTACTGCCATTCAATACCTGCCAAAGACTCTTTTAAGACACTAACATTTGAGGACAGCCTACAAGACATTTTTAATATCCATCAGAAAATATTTTCCAAGTTCTATCCCAGTATTAAGAGTACATAAAAAAAAGTGTCTGGACCTTCTGTTTCAGTCTTCTATATTGATTTAATATAATACCCTGTAAGTCATAGAAGAATTCTTTAAGTCCTAGCCATTAAAACAGTGATTCTGCATCTTCTGGAAAATTTTATAAAAAGTTATTACTAGAATAATTAAAATGAATTAAGACACCTTTGTGATAGTTAAAGATATTTTCTACTCTATTGTTAAATGTCATGGAGTAAAATTCCCAGTTGATTTCTGAGGAAAAGATGTATATTTACATGTGAATTAGTATAATTTGTGAGTAGCACAATATCTGTTTGCCTTTTTTGGCCTTGATTTTCAAAAATGTATAATCATTTATAACAATGTTGGTAATTTTTTAATCTAGGGCTTGATGATTCCTATATCTGTGGCTTAAATTTATTTTTAAATTTCATAATGTTTTTCCCTTTTTCCTGTATATTTAATTTTATTCTTCCCAAAATCTTATTGGAAGAGAGTGGAGTATGCATGATGAGTAAACTGAGATGAGAGAAATAAATACATTGTGAATATAGAAAGAAAAAAAGCCCATATAGAAACACAAGAGAAGAAAAAAACCTACAAAAAACTCCCAAAACAACTAAGAAAATGGCAGTAGGAACATACATATTGATAATTACCTTAAATGTAAATGGATTAAATGCTCCAACCAAAAGACACAGACTGGCTGAGCGGGTACAAAAACAAGACCTGTGTATATGCTGTCTACGAGAGACCCACTTCAGACCCAGGGACACATATAGACTGAAAGTGAGGGGATGGAAAAAGATATTCCATGCAAATGGAAAAGAAAGTTGGAGCAGCAATACTCATATCAGACAAAATAGACTTTAAAATAAAGACTGTTACAAGAGACAAAGAAGGACACTACATAATGATCAAGGGATCAATCCAAGAACAACATAGGAGCACCTCAATATATAAGGCAAGGGCTAACAGCCATAAAAGGGGAAACTGACAGTAACACAATAATAGTGGGGGACTTTAACACCCCACTTACACCAATGAACAGATCATCCAGACAGAAAATTAATAAGAAAACACAAGTCTTAAATGACACATTAGACCAGATAGATTAATTAATATTTATAGGACATTACATCCTAAAGCAGCAGAATACATTTTCTTCTCAAGCGCACATGGAACATTCTCCAAGATAGATCACATCTTGCGTCACAAATCATGCTTTAATAAATTTAAGAAAATTGAAATCATATCGAGCATCTTTTCCAACCACAACACTATGAGAATAGAAATCAATTACAAAAAAACAAAACTGTAAAAAAAACCCCACAAACACATGGAGGCTAAATAATATGCTACTAAATAACCAATGGATCACTGAAGATATAGAAGAGGAAATAAAAAAATACCTAGAAACAAATGACAATGAAAACATGATGACCCAAAACCTATGGGATGCAGCAAAAGCAATTCTAAGAGGGAAGTTTATAGCAATACAATCCTACCTCAAGAAAGAAGAAAAATCTCAAATAAACAATCTAACCTTACACCGAAGGTAACTAGAAAAAGAAGAACAAACAAAACCTAAAGTTAGTAGAAGGAAAGAAATCATAAAGATCAGAGCAGAAATAAATGAAAGAGAGACAAAGAAAATAACAGCAAAGATCAATGAAACTAAAAGCTGGTTCTTTGCGAAGATAAGCAAAATTTGCAAACCTTTAGCCAGACTCACCAGGATGAAAGGGACAGGACTCAAATCAATAAAATTAGAAATGAAAAAGAAGTTACAGCTGACACCGCAGAAATACAAAGGATCATAAGAGTCTACTAAAAGCAACTCTATGCCAATAAATTGGACAATCTGGAAGAAATGCACAAATTCTTAGAAATGTACAACCTTCTATGACTGAACCAGGAAGAAATAGAAAACACAAACAGATGAATCACAAGCAATGAAATTAAAACGGTGATTAAAATCTTCCAACAAACAAAACTCCAGTACCAGATGGCTTCACAGGCGAATTCTATCAAACATTCAAAGAAAAGCTAACACCTATCCCTCTCAAACTCTTCCAAAAAATTGCAGAGGGAGGAACACTCTCAACTCATTCTGTGAGGCCACAATCACACTGATACCAAAACCTGACAAAGTTATCACAAAAAAAGAAAATAACAGGCCAATATCACTGATGAACATAGATGTAAAAATCCGCAACAATATATTGAATACTAGCAAACAGAATCCAAAAAAACATTAAAAAGATGATACACCATGATCAAGTGGGATTTATCCCAGGGATTCAAGGATTCTTCAATGTATGCAAATCAATCAATGTGATACATCATATTAACAAACTGAAAAATGAAATTATATGATCATCTCAGTAGATGTAGAAAAAGCTTTTGACAAAATTCAACACCCATTTATGATAAAAACTCTCCAGAAAGTGGGTATAGAGGGAACCTATGCCAACATAAAAAAGGCCATATACTACAAACCCATAGCAATCATCATTCTAAATGGTGAAAAACTGAAAGCTTTTCCTCTAAGATGAGGAACAAGACAAGGATGTCCACTCTTGTCACTTTTACTCAACATAGTTTTGGAAGTCCTAGCCACGACAATTAAAGAATAAAAATAAATAAAAGGAATCCAAATCAGAAAAGAAGAAGCAAAACTGCAACTGTTTGCAGATGACATGATACTAAACATAGAAAATCCTAAAGATGCCATGAGAAAACTAACAGAGCTAAACAATGAATTTGGTAAAGTTGCAGGATACAAAATTAATACAGAAATTGCTTGCATTTCTACAAACTAACAATGAAAGATCAGAAAGACAAATTAAGGAAACAATCCCACTAACCACTGCAACAAAAAGAATAAAATACCTAGGAATAAACCTACCCAAGGAGGCAAAAGAAGTGTACGCAGAAAACTATAAGATACTGATAAAAGAAATCAAACATAACAAAAACAGATGGAGAGATATACCATGTTCTTGGATTGGAAGAATCAATATTGTGAAAATGACTATACTACCCAAAGCAATCTACAGATTCAATGCAATCCCTATCAAATTACCAATAGCATTTTCCACAGAATTAGAACCAAAAATTTTTACAATTTGTATGGAAACACAAAAGACCCCATAAAGCCAAAGCAATCTTGAGAACGAAAAATGGAGCTGGAGGAATCAGGCTCCCTGACTTCAGAGTATACTACAAAGCTACAGTAATCAGGACAGTATGGTACTGCCACAAAAACAGAATTATAGATCAATGGAACAGGATAGAAAGCCCAGAGATAAACCCACGCATCTATGGTCAACTAATCTATGAGAAAGGAGACAAGAATATACAATGGAGAAAAGATGGTCTCTTCAATAAGCAGTGCTGGCAAAACTGGACAGATACATGTAAAAGAATAAAATTAGAACACTCCCTAAAACCATACACAAAAATAAACTCATAATGCATTAAAGACCTAAATGTAAGGCCGGACACTATAATACTTTTAGAGGAAAACATAGGCAGACCCTTTCTGACATAAATCATAGAAAGACCTTTTTTGACTCACCTCCTAGAGTAATGAAAATAAAAACAAAAATAAACAAATGGGCCCTAATGAAACTTAAAAGCTTTTGCACAGCAAAGGAAACCATAAAAAAGACAAAAAGACAACCCTCAGAATGGGAGAAAATATTTTCAAATGAAGCAACTGACAAGGGATTAATCTCCAAAATATACAAACAGCTCATGAAGCTCAATATCAAAAAAACAAACAACCTAACCCAAAAATGGGCTGAAGGCCTAAATAGACATTTCTCCAGAGAAGATATAGAGATGGCCAATGAAAAGATGCTCAACATCACTAATTATTAGAGGAATGCAAATCAAAACTACAATGACACATCAACTCACACCAGTCAGAATGGCCAGCATCAAGAAATCTACAAACAATAAATGATGGTGAGGGTGTGGTGGAAAGGGCCCCCCCCTACACTGTTGGTGGGAATGCAAATTGGTGCAGCCACTATGGAGAACAGTATGGAGGTTACTTAAAAAACTAAAAATAGAGCTACCATATGACCCAGAAATCCTACTCCTGGGCATATCCCAGAGAAAACCATGATTCAAAAAGATACATGCACCCCAATGTTCATTTAGGTCACCACAGAGCATTGAGTAGAGTTCCCTGTGCTATACAGTAGGTTCTCATTAGTTATCTATGAGAACTATTTACAATATTCAGGACATTGAAGCAACCTAAATGTCCATAACAGAGGAATGGATAAAGAATATGTGGTACATATATACAATGGAATATTACTCAGCCATGAAAAGGAACAAAATAATGCCATTTGCAGAGACATGGATGGATCTACAGACTGACATACAGAAGTAAGTCAGAAAGAGAAAAATCAATATCGTATAATATCGCTTATATGTGGAATCTAGAAAAAATGGTACAGATGAACTTATTTGCAAAGCAGAAATAGAGAGACAGATGTAGAGAAGAAACGTATGGATACCAAGGTGGGAAGGGAGGGTGGGATGAATTAGGAGATTGAGATTGACATATATACACTACTATGTATAAAATAGATAACTAATGAGAACCCACTGTATAGCACAGGGAACTCTACTCAGTGCCCTGTGGTGACCTAACTGGGAAGGAAATCCAAAAAAGAGGGGATATATGTATACATATAGCTGATTCACTTTGCTGTACAGCAGAAACTAGCACAACATTGTAAAGCAACTATATTTCAATAAAAATTAATTTAAAAACCCCAAAAACCCAATCAAAAAATGGGCAAAAGGTCTAAATTGACATTTCTCCATAGAAGACATACAGATGGCCAACAGGCCCACAATAAGATGTTCAACATCGCTAATTATCAGAGAAATGCAAATCAAAACTACAATGAGGTGTTACCTCACTCCAGTCAGAATGGCCATAATCAGAAAGTCTACAAATATTAAATGCTAGAGAGGATGTGGGAGAAAGGAACCCTCCTACACTGTTGGTGGGAATGCAAACTGGTACAGCCCTCCTGGAAAACAATATGGATGTTCCTTAAAAAAATAAAAACACAGTTACCATATGATCCTGCAATCCCACTCCTGGGGATATATCCAGAGAAAATTATAATTCAAAAAGATACATGCAGGGCTTCCCTGGTGGTGCAGTGGTTGAGAGTCCGCCTGCCGATGCAGGGGACACGGGTTCGTGCCCCGGTCCGGGAAGATCTCACATGCCGCAGAGCGGCTGGGCCCGTGAGCCATGGCCACTGAGCCTGCGCATCCGGAACCTGTGCTGCACAACGGGAGAGGCCACAACAGTGAGAGGCCCGCGTACCGCAAAAAAAAAAAAAAGATACATGCACCCCAATGTTCATAGCAGGACTATTTACAATAGCCAAGACATGGGAGTAACCTAAATGTCCATTGACAGATGAATGGATAAAGAAGATGTGATACACACACACACACACACACACACACACACACACACACACACACACACTGGAATATTACTCAGCCTTAAAAAGAAGGAAATATTGCCATTTGCAGTAACACGGATGTACCTAGAGATTATCATACTAAGTGAAGTAAGCCAGACAGAGAAAGACAAATATCATTTGATATCACTTATATGCAGAATCTGAAAAAAAAAAAAAAGATACAAATGAACTTATTTACAAAACAGAAAGACTCACAGACAGAAAACAAACTTATGATTACCAAAGGGGAAAGGGTTGGGGAGAGATAAATAGGAGGTTGGGATTAACCTTCCAACCAACAAGGACCTAATGTACAGCATCAGGGACTACACTCAGTATTTTATTACAACCTTTGTAATAACCTATAAGGGAAAATAATCTGAAAAAGAATATATATATATATATATATATACACACACATATATATAAAACTGAATCACTGTGCTGTACACCTGAAACTAACAGGACATTTTAAATCAACTATACTTCAACTAAAAAAAGGCTTTCATTGAATAAGTTAAACAGGCAAAAAAAAAAAAAAAAAAAAAACACCGTGAAAAAAGAAATAAATCCTGCAATGTAATATATACAATAATTACTAATGGAAATCATAATTATCAACATGAAAAATGTTAGCTTCTCTTTTAAGAGAGAAGAGGGTCTTTGTCTCAAAAGTTAAAAATTATGATTAGTAATAATTGCTGATTTTTTGTTGATAATAATTGTCAAAAAAGAGAGTAGCTGTCTTTGTCAATGTATTTATTATATAAAGATTTTTGTGGGGCTTCCCTGGTGGCGCAGTGGTTGAGAGTCCGCCTGCTGATGCAGGGGACACGGGTTCGTGCCCTGGTCCGGGAGGACAGATGGTCCGGGAGGATCCCACATGCCACGAAGCGGCTAGGCCCGTGAGCCATGGCCGCTGAGCCTGCGCGTCCGGAGCCTGTGCTCTGCAACGGGAGAGGCCACAACAGCGAGAGGCCTGTGTACCGCAAAAAAAAAAAAAAAAAAAGATTTTTGTGGAGGAAAAAAAATCAGTGTGGCCTGCTGAGAGTTTAGTTTGTGGTGTTAAAGTCACATAAATATTTATCAAAAAGAAACTTGAAGTCTCTCACGAACATACATCTGCTACTGAAGAGCTGTGACTCACACATCATGTGTCTTTTCTTGACAAATGGCATGTCAGAAAGGAATGCTTAAAAAGATGAAAAATTAAAAAAATATAAACTCCTATGAAGCACATTAAAATCAGGGGTACATAATAATACAACTAGGTCTCATTAAAGGATTCTGGAAAAATATCTGGAGCACATATGGAATAAGAGAGCAATTAGGTTGCTTTTTTAAGGTGAAACAGATTTATAATATCTTCATTATAATCCCCATATATTAATATCAGGAATTTCTAGGAGTGATTATTATTCATGACATTAAAAAGAAAACAAATGTGTCTTTCTCTGAAAAAATCAGATTTTGCACATTAATTTTGAATTGACTCAAAGTGTAAGAGTAAGTAAGATGTGTTATTTTAGCCAAGACTGAAGAATGCTTTAAATAAATCCAAATGAGAAATGGAAAGTATTAAAAAATTGCAGCTACTCTCAGTCATGCAAAAAACAGTTAATTGTTTCTTTTCATAAATTAGATTCCTTAACATCCTTTTACAACAATCTTATAAAGAACATAAAGTAAAAATGAATTTAAAAACCTGAATGAATTACATAATGAAATGCAACTTTGAAAGCAATTGTGCCTTAGAAATCTGTTTACAACCATTACAAACTTAGAATATTTATACAGTCTCTGTTCCTGAATCTATGTCTGTCTCTCTTTTTCTCTCTCTCTTTCTCTCTCCTTTCTCCCTCTTTATCCAGACTCTGCTGTGTTCCAAAAAGATTTATTGATAAGATACCTTATATGGAAATATATGAAATTCAGCAAGATAACTGTCAGGGTGTAAACAGGAAAACAGAAACTGCTCTAATCATGTTTTAATAAAGTGAGTTTAATAGAAAAAATTGTTTACACAGGGGATAAACTGGAGGAGAGTCCAAATAGGGGACAGAGAGATTAGCAACAGCAGGAAGCAGCTACCATCCTCAGCTGGTAGTGCAGGGCAATAAGGCTGCGTCACGGGATGTAAGTACTACAGTCTCCTCATAGGAACTAGACACACTGCAGGTCTGTCTGACAGGAAGGAACCGGATCCACATAACACTGAGTAAAGATGAGGGTAGTGTAATTTAGTGTAAGTGCCTGACAATTAGCTTTTTTTATTGTAATGTAAGTGCCCAACATCAAGCTTTTGATTGCTGAGGCATCCATTTCAAAGACATTCATCTCAAATAAACATATTGCCAGCTATACAACTAAATAAAGATTCAGGCCACCCGACCCATAAAGTTACTTTTAGAAAGCCCTGAGTGACCTAGATAACTGACCCCTTGAGTGATCCCTCTTTTCCCTTCCCATGCTTTAATTCCTATTCTTATGTTTTAAATTCACTGATAAAGAGTGAACTCACAAAATCCTGGGCACTCCACCCTCAACCCCAATAAAGGCAGAACCCTAGGTCATTGCTATGTCTCTGTCTTTCTCTGTGACTTAGCTGAATGGCCCTAGGTGTCCTGTGTACCCTCCAGGACCTGTGAGTAATAAAACTTGCTTTTCAAAATTCCCTGATAGTTGTTGCTGAGGTACATCCTGTAATCACAATAAGAATCAGAAGGGTTTGTCCAGTCCCAACATTGGCTCCCTCTGGAGAATGTCTATCGCAACTTGCCACAAGTAGTACAGTCCCATGTGGTACCCCAGGAAATACTAGCTGATAGCTGAGACCCAGCTAAAACATATACAAAACTGCCACAAAATTATAATAAATGATAAATGGAGACAACTCGTTTTTAAAACTTCCTTACCAACAAATCTAAGAGGAACATATAGGTAGCCATATACAGTGACAAAATTTACTCAGAAGAGGCAGAGCTTTCCTAATGACAAAACCAGAAATGAATTTGTTCTAAGTGTTCTAACAAAAAAGACATAGTTTAAAGTAATGAATATTGTCCTCAAAATCCTTTCAGTGATGAATTTCATTCTTCATAATACTTAAAAATCTAAACAAATACTATTGAACAAGAAACTGTAGGGGTTCAGAACAAGCCTTCCCCAAAATGTGTTGCTTTTGCAAGAGGATCATTTTGAGCTAAAGACAGTCTAGACCCTGCAGGTTCAAGAGAAACTACTGTCCATCCCTTAACTACCTAGAAGAAATTAAATTGGGGATTTTTCCCGGAAAAAGAGTTATTACCAGAAATAAATTTTATCTAAGTGGTCCCATCTATATGGCAGGGTAAAAATCTAACTATCAAACATCTGCTCATCTTATCATCCTGTGAATGACCCTCTTGTCCTTGGAAGCCCCGGGCTCCTATCCGATTCCTTAAATGATGGCATATATATCTCATTTTATCTTTCTGTCTCTGAACCTCTCATGTGTGTGGGATTCCCATATGTACAAAATTAAGTTTAATTCTCTCTTGTTAATCTGACTCATGTCAATTTAATTCTTAGACCAGCCAGAAGAACCTAGAAGGGTAGAGAAAAGTTTTTTTTCCTTTCTGACAGTTTTGGTACCCAATGTAGGGCACTCACTGGCTGGAAAAAAGTGCTTTCTCCCAAAGACTACTGCAGATGAAGACATTCTGGGACATCTGACAACAGCAGGCAGAAGGTTAGATTTCTTGCCATGTCAGTCTCCCAGATCTCTGCCTGCTGTAGGGTCCATTGGAAGTAAGAGTGGTAAGAGGCTTTCCCCCCCCTTCTCTCTTTTCCAAATTCAGATTACCAAAAGAAAGTATATGTGGAGCTGGTTCTTTGGGCAAAAGGGACTCTAGAAAATATCTGGGATGAGTATACTCTGGTTTTCTGTTGATCCCATTCCTCCCAGAGACGGTCATTGTTTTCTCTCTGATCTCTGCCAGCCAGGGGATACAAATGCACCTGGTGAGCAGCTGAGTAGGCTGCGGATCTAAGCTTGGGGAACTAAAGAAATGGGTGACTTGTGGGTTGGTGAGCCGCCCTATTCTACTCAGTGAGGGGAAAACGTGATTCCCTGTGTTTTGGAACAGCTGCTTAAAAACAGAGCCCCTCATAGTAACTGACTTTACTTTCTTAGGCTAACTCTGAGGGTGAACCTCCTGGATCTTGTGAGGGCTGAATCATTTACACTGTCTTATGGGACAGCTCTTACCTACATGGTTAAGCCATAAAAAGGCTTATTGGTTTGAGTTGCTATTAAGATTAACATATCCTACTCATCAATGGCCACATAATGGAGTCTTTGAATTGGCTAAATTAAAAAAATTTTTTTTTGAGACCTCTCATATTGGTATAATGGCTAGGTGTTGGAATTCCTTTAGTAAGATGGAAGGATAGACATTAGAACAAAAACAAAAGTCCACTCACATCCCTTTCTATTTGCCTTCAAACATTTGCAAATACTGCTTTGAGACTGATATCTAGAATTCTTATTGACTGGCTACTTTCAGAACTCAGAAACTGGGATTATAGTCTAATCACTAACCATTGTTTCTCTTTTGTTTTCGTAGAAATACCTCTTATTAAATACCTGATTACTTGCACCATAGGCCTAGCTTTGGAAGTGTACCTGCATCACCACCTACTGAAATGAGATACAACTATTTAACTGAACTGACCTGTTCTCAGGACTAACAGACTAAGGGACTTTTCTCATACAAAGAGTTATTCCTGGAGATAAATTTTATCTAAATGGTTCCATCTATATGGCAGAGCAAACGTCTAATTACCAAACATCTGCTTTTCTTCTTATATTCCTGTGAATGACCCTCCTGTCTTTGGAAGCCCCAGGTCCCTATCCCATCCCTTAGCTCAGGATGGTATATATACCTCATTTACTTTCTGTCTCTGAACCTCTCATGTATGTGGAATTCTCTTTCATCTGAAACTGAATTTGATTTTCTCCTGTTAATCTGTCTCATGTCAATTTAATTCTTAGACCAGCCAGAAGAACCTAAAAGGGTAGAGGAAAGTTTTTTCCTTCCCAATAAAACATTTCAGAGAAATCTTTTCTAAGAGGAAAATGCACCCAATAAGATCTAGGTAGACTGTTCTCTGGTCATCCAGATTCTAGATTAATCCAGGGACTGACTTAGAAGAGGGATTGGGATGCAAATTCATCAGCTACTGTTCAATAATAATGAACCTTTGATAAAGATTAAGTGAAAGAAACTCAAGATTAAACTTCCAAGTATTTTTGTAGAGCTATTTACTGTTGTCAGTCTAGTCTGGAGATTTTGTGCTTTAGTAAGCAGTTGACCTGGATTAAGAGCCAAACACACGTTATGTAATTATGATACAGCAGAACATGATAGCCCGAAGTGGGAAAATAGTTGCATATGATTAATGGTTTACCTACATTACTATGCTAAAAATTTCAAGGTATTAATAGCTAATAACAATTTCATTCCTATTTAGAATGATAAAATTATCCAGATTTAGTGTGTAATGTAATTTATTCAGTAATCCTTGGTTTTTCCTTTCTCTATTAATTAGCTGAAATATGTCCTTTCTTTTCTATGACATTTTTTTCTTTTCTTCTTTTCCAGAGTTTTCAACTAATTGGTGGGTGGACCAGGGCTACAAAACCCTCGGGTGTCTAATAGTATAAGCATTTGGTTTCATTATATTATTGCTAATAGTTACATATCATAGCTAAAGTCTGCTAGGAAATTAGCATAGGCCCCAAATTTAAAAAAAAAAAAAAGACTTGAAAGGTCAATATCCAAGTATATACAATCTTCTTTTGCATATAGTATTAGTGAAATAAACTATCTTATAATTACTGTTGTCTGCACACTATATGATTCTCTCAGGAAATATTATTTGCCAACTCTCACAAAATTCATTATTTATTTGGTGTTACATATTAAAAACTCTCTCATCCTTCTTTTTACCAAGAATGTAAAAAAGTCTGATAAAACATATCTGAACATTCTATTAGTGTGGTAATATCTTTTGTTCCCTAGAAAATAACAATCCATTCCCCTTTGCAGAATCATGCCAAGTTCCGTAACCATGTAGAACAAGTGATAACTATTGAGAAATATAAGAATTTTCTTAGAATACTATTACTTAATATTGGAAAAAACAGTATTTTTAAAAAGAGATAGCAAAAGTTCAGGGATTTATAATATTAAACAAAACTAGCTTTGACTTTTCTTTCACTACCCATAAGTGACCTTTTCTAGATGCTTTTTAAGTAAGGCAGCAGAGGCCTATGGTTAAGAACCCTGATTCAGAAAACCAGCTACTGGTGCTGAATCTGGCTTGGTCACTTACTAGCTGTGCAACCTTGGGAAATTTACCTTATTTCTCTTGCTCCAGTTTTCTTAACTGCAAAATAGAGGCTGTATTAGACACTTCTTCATTAGTTCTTACCAGGTATTAATATTAGTTAATATCTGTAAATTGCTTAAAACATTGTCTGGCACACAGTAAGTCCCACTAAATGCTGTTAAATTAAAACCTTCAGTATATTTGTTTTTAAAAATGAACAGTAAAATTATCTGCTTATTTATAGTGTATAAACTTATAATATTTTATATGATTCTAACCAGGCTAAAGTGCTCTAGGAATATTTTACAATGTTTTCATATTCATAAGTAATCAACCACTGACCTATAGGTGGTTCCCTGTGAGCAACGTGACTTATCAGATGAAGGCAAAATTGTTGTCTTTACCACATTTAACTATTCTTGCCACCCCATTTTGTTAGAGCCAAAAAAAAAAAAAAGAAAAGAAAAAGGGAGAGAGAAAGAGTCAAAGTAGATGGTAGATGTCTGAAGCTCTCTACATGCATAGAGTTAGGAAAAAATATGTGTCTCAAGACAAAAACACAGCTGAAGTATGGTTACGGCTAAATGCCTCAAATATAAACTTTTTGTTAAGTACTTAAATAAGTTCTACATCTGGCTGGCCATTTATTATTCACCCTACTTCCTAGGGGGAATATTGCAAATGACAAAGCATATGTTGATTTGGGATCATTTCAATAAAAACTCCTTCTTATGCAAATATTTATCTTAAATTCCTTAAAGCTACTAATGAAGGCAAAGATTTTGAACAGACAATAGAGTATTGCAAACCCTGGGCATATTGAGGGCCTAGATTTTTAAAGTTAAACTGAAATTCTTATTGTGTAATATTTAAGAAATCAGTTATATTGTTTAAATCTTGTTAAAGTATGCATGTGTTGCTTTATAGGCAGGAAAAAAAACTACATACAGAGAGAGAGATTCAAACAAAAGTTAAACATGTACTCCTACAGTAGCAGTAGTAGTAGAGCTGTAATTTTTACTGTACTAAATGCTTTCCACATATTATCTTATTTAATCTCAGCAATAGCCATGAAGTAGGCAGCATTTTTCTTAATTCATAAAAAAAGAAAATTGAGGCTAAAATGTATTAACTATCAAAAATTATCTTACTTATTATTATGTTTGCCTGATTACTATACATCTTTCTCACTATAATGTAGTCTCCAGAACTTGCTCTGTGTTTTCATGACCATATCCTCAGTGTCTAGAATAACTTCTTGCACTTAAGTACTGAACTAGCAGAATGAATAAGATGATCATGCATTGGACACTCAGCCACCAAATTTAAAAAACAACAACAACAATAAAAATGTCAAGCCCTAGCCAGTAAAGCAATTATTTCAGGCAAATATAGGACTCCAGAATGACTCCAAAATATAAAATGGAGATGTAGTGGTGTTTCACATAAGGAGAGTATACGGAGAAAATTTGTCTTTGCCTCAACTGATGCCAGTTTTTCTGTGCTAGTTGTCCAGAGTGTACAACTTGAGATGTTAGACTTTATTGGGAGACCCCTTTCAAGTGGCCAATTTGGCATTGTGCATGTTCCTGTTGGGGGGAAAAGCCATTCTGTATATTCAGAAATTCCATGTATATGTATGTGTGTATATATATATATATATATATATATATATATATATATATATGGATTCGATTAGTAAATATTTGTTTTGAATTTTTGTTATGATGCTTATAAGAAAGACTGACTCATAATTCCCCTTTCTTGTGATGTACTTATCAGGTTTTCATATCATGCTTATGCTCGTCTCATAAAGCATAATGGTTTTTCCTTCTTTTTTACATTCTTTGAAAGAGTTTATGTAATATTTTTATCATCTTGTTCCTATTGCTTTCTTGTTTAATTCAACTGGTCTACAAATATACTCTATATTATTTACATCCTTAGAAATGTATTAAGACTTCCTTTCAGCATTTTGGTAAATGTTCCATCTGCACTTGAAAATAATGATTTTGCTGCAATTATTGAACATGGTACCCTATACATGTCAATTAGAGCTAGTTTGTTAATGTTGTTATTCAAATCTATATCTTCACTGGTTTGTTTTTTCTACATTTTGTATCAGCTGTTTGAAAAGTCTATTAAAAATTACCATAATACTTTTTGAGTTTTCTATTTGTTTCTACAATTACATTGATTTTTGCTTTATATAGTTTGTGACTATGTTATTAGCTGCAAACACATTTAGAATTTCATATCTGCTCAATGGATTGACCCTTTTATCACTGTTAAATATCCACTGCATCTCTAGTAATGTTTCTTGCCACAGAATCTTTATCTGATATTGTATGGCTATTCAAGATTTCATTAGTTGTGGGTAGTGTTTACACAACAAATTTTTAAATATTTAAAAATTTTTTAAAATGTTTCTGTCATTAGATTTAACATGTATCTCTTGTAAGCAGAATGCCGTTGTTGATTTGTTAATGCAATCTGGCAATCTTGCTTTTGGTAGGACTTTTTAATCTATTTACTTGTAATGCAATTAGTTTTACAGCTACCGTTTTACTATATCTCCTTTACCTCCTTTCTTTCTTTGTCGATTTCCTTTTAATTATCCTGATACTCTCTCAAGTTTTTTTTTTTTATGGTTACCTTGGGGATAGCAATGTACATCCTTGACTTTCTACAGTGTGATGTACATTAGTATTTTCATCATTTCTAAGACACTGCAGAGATCTTAGATCTCCTTTTACTTCTCTCTAGTCTATCGTGCTTTTTTTCTTAATATATTGACTCATATTAATAATATTTTATACAGTCAGCATTAATTTGTATTTGCTTATTTATTTACCCTTTCTGGTGTTTCTTATTCCTTCGTGAATTTTTATGCTTCCATTATAGGTAATTTCCCCTCTGCTTGAAGAGCTCCTTTAGAAGACATCTGCTTAAATCAAATTGTTTAGGGTTTTTTTTTCCCTGAAAACATCTTTATTTTGCTTTCATTTTTTTTTTTAATCACAGGGGTAAATTTTCTTTTAATAAAACAAGGTGTGACACAGATAACTATTTCAAACAGAAAAATATCTGCAATAAAGTTTTACACGTTATTTTTTTTAAGTTACAGAATCTTATTTTAATTAGTGTTTTTGGTTTTTTTGGATATATACCCAGGAACAGAATTGCTAGGTCATATGATAGCTCTATTTTTAGTTTTTTGAGAACGCTCCATACTGTTTTCCACAGCAGCTGCCTAATGTACATTCCCACCAACAGTGTACAAGGGTTCCCTTTTCTTCACATCCTTACCAACATTTGTTATTTGTGTTCTTTTTGATGATAGCCATTCGGACAGGTGTGAGGTGATATCTCACTGTGGTTTTGATTTGCATTTCCCTGATAATCAGCAATGTTGAGCATATTTTCATATGCCTATTGGCCAACTGCATTTCCTCTTTAGAAAAAAAATATGTCTATTCAGTTCTTCTGCTTATTTTTTAATTGGGTTGTTTTTTTGATGTTGAGTTGTATGAGCTGTTTATATATGTTGGATATTAATCCCTATCAGTGACACCATTTGCACATATTTTCCCTCATTCAGTAGCCCGTCTTTTCATTTTGTTGATGGTTTCCTTCTCTGTGCAAAAGCTTCTAAGTTTAATTAGGCCCCATTTGTTTATTTTTGCTTTTATTTCCTTTACTTTAGGAGATGAATCCAAAAAATATTGCTTGACTTATGTCAAGGAGTGTTCTGTCTATATTTTCCTCTAGGAGTTTTACAATATCCTGTCTTACATTTGGGTCTTTAATCCATTTTGAGTTTATTTGTGTATATGGTGTTAGAGATTGTTCTGATTTCATTCTTTTACATGTAGCTGTCCAGTTTTCCCAGTACCACTTATTGAAAAAACTGTCTTTTCTCAATTTTATACTCTTGCCTCTTTCTTACAGATTAATTGACCATAAGTGTGTGAATTTATTTCTGGACTCTCTATTCTGCTCCATTGATCTATGTGTCTGTTTTTGTGCCAGTATCATGCTGTTTTGATTACAGCAGCTTTGTAGTATAGTCTGAAGTCAGGCAGAGTGATTCCTCCAGCTCTGTTTTTCTTTCTCAAGATTGTTTTGGCTATTTAGGGTCTATTCTGTTTCCATACAAATTTTAAAATTATTTGTTCTAGTTCAGTGAAAAATGCCAGTAGTATTTTGATAGGGATAGCATTGAATCTGTAGATTGCCTTGGGTAGTTTTTTTTTTTTTTTTTGCGGTACGTGGGCCTCTCACTGTTGTGGCCTCTTCCGTTTGCGGAGCACAGGCTCCAGACACGCAGGCTCAGCGGCTATGGCTCACGGGCCTAGCCGCTCCATGGCATGTGGGATCTTCCCAGACTGGGGCACGAACCCATGTCCCCTGCATCGGCAGGCAGACTCTCAACCATTGCGCCACCAGGGAAGCCCAACCTTGGGTAGTATTTTAACAATATTAATTATTCTAGTCCAAGAACATGGTATATCTTTCCATCTGTTTGTGCTGTCTTCAATTTCTTTCATCAGTGTCTTATAGTTTTTGGAGTATAGGTCTTTTGCCTCCTTAGGTAGGTTTATTCCTAGGCATTTTATTCTTTTTGATGAAATGGTAAATGGGATTCTTTCTGTAATTTCTCTTTCTGATACTTTATTATTTGTGTATAGAAATGCAGCAGAGCTCTGTATATTAATTTTTTATCCTGAAATTTTACCAAATTCATTGACAAGCTCAAATAATTTACTGGTGGTGTCTTTAGGATTTTTTATGTATAGTATCATGTCATCTGCAAACAGTGACAGTTTTACTTCTAATTCAAAAAGATACATGCACTCCAATGTTCATAGCAGCATTTTTTATAATTACCAAGATATGGAAGTAACCTAAGTGTCCATCGATGCATAAATGGATGAAGAAGATGTGGTTTATATATAAAATGGAGTACTACTCAGCCATAAAAAAGAAAAAAATTTTGCCATTTGCAGCATCATAGATGGAATTGCAGGGCATTATGCTAAGTGAAATAATTCAGACAGGGAAGGACAAATACTGTATGGTATCACTTATGTGTGGAATCTAAAACATACAGACACACAAATGAGTGAATATAACAAAAAAGAAGCAGACTCACAGATACAGAGAACGAACTAGTGGTTATCAGTGTAGGGGGTACAATATAGGGGTGGGGGAGTGGGAGGTACAAACTACTGAGTATAAGGTAGACTCAAGGATTTATTGTACAACATGGAGAATATAGCCAATGTTTTGTAGTAACTGTAAATGGAAAGTAACCTTTAAAACTGTATAAAAATTTTAAAAATTAAAAAAAAGCTACAGTACCTTATTTTAAACTAGAATCTACCTGTTTTTCAAAGCACTATACTTTCCTAGAACATTTCCATGTAACCCTAAATACTTAAGTGCTGAAAAGAATAGACAAATCCTATTGCTAAAATATTTACTATTCCCTCTTTGGAAGAAAACAGTATCATTCCATTCCTCCACTGAACTCAAAAGAGAAAATTTATATTTAGGGATGAACAACAAAACACGACATTGTATCAGATTCCTTAGGTACAGTAATGCATATTTTCGTTGTGAACAAGATCAAAGATTCTGAAAAAAAATTTAGTTTTTACATAATACTATGATGCTTACTCAAAAAGGCCCAAATGAAAACTTCAGCTTGCTTCACATATGACACATTTCTTCTTAAGTATGCTTAGCCTTTATAATCTGTGTTCACAAACAAAACATCCAACTCAGATTTGAAGGTAAAGGTTTCTGACTCAGTTACACAATTGACTCCTGACCTAAATTCTTTCTAACACACTCTATTAACAAGTGTGTGAGACTGAATACTTCTACCAAGGAAAATCCGATCAAATGGCATTTCACACATATCAGGTCTTACCTCAAAACAAAACTAGAACAGAGAAACAACTCACTCTAATCTTTTCTCCTGGATCTTATACAAAATCACTTATTACACCAGCAATCAAACATTCAAAATGCTCCTGAGTCTGTAGTTTCTAGAGAAAGCCAACAAAAGACTTTAAACTCTTTTTAGTAACTGATAGAAATAGCAATGGATTTAATGTATATTTTTCTTTGTAAATCAGATCTTAGGTAGGGCCTTGTATTCAAACCATAGTGGATGGCACAGAATTTCCATCTTCATAATAGAGACATCTGTAGCTTCATTTTGTAGCTGGTCTACAAAATGGTCTAAAGCTGACCATTACCTTAGGAATTCTCTTCAGCTTCAGTTGCTTGAATGCTTCTGAGAAACCAATCTTTGTAAGAGCTTCTATTCCTTTGAGGTTCCTGGGAAAGTGGTGAAGGAGCTCTTGCTTTCTGGTGGCAACTGGCTTGGTTGTAACACAGCACAGGAACACAAAAGTACCATGTTTCTGAAATTCTCAAAGTGTTATTATCTCTGTTATGTTCCTTAAGAAACATGGAGCTTCAGTCTCTGAAGAGAACTTTTTATTAAGTGCTAATTGATGTCTAAACTAAGAACAACTCAATAGCGCTGATCATTCCATGTTGATTGCAAAAGTATCTGAAGCATTTAAGGACAAATATCTAAAGAGAATGTCTCATTGAAAATATTGTGTTTGGAACACTTCCTCCCAGTAACATGCTAATGATATCCGTATCACGTACAGCAGCATTATGGAAATTTCCATCTAATTCTTTAAGAAGCTGAGATAAGCTGCTGGATGTGGAGTGCTAAGAGTAACTCTGTAGCCAGTGCATTTGGGTAGGTGGAGGAGTAAGGGTCTACGCAGATTATGAGGGCTAAGGCAGCCTCTTCCTACCAGGTCCAACCTCTGCTGCTACTTGCTTCACATGGGAAGAACCTCAGTGCTGGTGCCAAGAGCCTCCAGCTATCCACAGCTCTTTTTCACATTCTGTGGGACCCAACCTAGATAAAATCCTAGGTTCCCAGTTATTCTTTTATCATTTTGAAATGTCAATTTTCTTTTGTCTTCTAGTGTTTCTACTGAAATGTCAGCAGTCAGTCTTACTAAAAATAATGGTTACTCTTGAAATTTTCTCTTAGTTTTTTTATTTTAGTGGCTAGGTATGTTTTTCTTGCATTTATCCTGTTGTATATTTGTAGAGCTTTTTCTCTCTGTGGCTTGATGTCTAATTTACCTTTTGAAATATTTTTCGCCAGTATCTTCTCAAATACTGGCTTTGCCCCTCTATTTCTTTCCTCTTTTTCTAGGATCCCAGTTACCTATATGTCAGAATTTTTACTGTGATCCAAATACCTCTTAAATTCTTTTGTTTTTTCAATTATTTTTCTTCACCTTTCTTCAGTTTGAACAATTCCAACTGATCAATCTTGTAGTTCATCAACTGTCTTTCTGCAGTGTCTATTTGGCCCCATTTATTGAATTCTTATTTAAAGTTGTTATATTTTTCAACTCTGGAATTGCCATTTGATTGTTTTTAATAGTCTAAAGTTTCCTGGTGAAAAGTTTTGGCTTTTTAAAAATCTGTTTTCTTGAACACCGTTTTTCTAAAATTCATGCCTAAAAATTAGAGTATATGGATCACCAATCCAATAACCTTATTTTCAGGTCTTTTTCTTGTTTTTTGATTGATTGATGCTCCTCATATATCTACAATTGCTGATTTGAATAACTATTATACATAAAAATTATTTATTCTCTTAGTTTATCTTATTTCAGGGGAGATTTAGTTTATCTGGCATTTTATTAGAATAGGTACAGATTAATATGCAGACTTGGGTTATATTTCAGCACTTGTGAAGAATGATCCTGTTTGTCTCTCCTCTTATGGCGAGCCCTTCAGAAATCTCAGCTGAAGGCCTGGGTTATGTTCCAGGTGCCTTCCTTCTTATTAGGTCCTGAGCTCCAGTTTTTGTCTCTCTAGCCCTATGTTACTGTTAAAACTTTGCTTAGCTTTTTAGATTCTGCTGCTTGAGGCTTGGCTTCTTGGCCACTTACCATATGCAACAGAGGGATTAGGAAACACCTCCAGAAAAAGCAGTGCACAATTATATGCTCATTTCCTTATAGTTTTGTTTTCTTTGTGATCTCAGCCCTTCAGTTGTAACTTGTAGAACTAATTTGTAGTCCTCAAATCCATTTTTTTGTCTATCTACTCTATTGTCTTCCAAAAGCACTAAGCTACTGATCAGTCTGCATAAGTTACACATATGCTAACACCTTGGGTTGAAAATCAGTGAAGAATTTAGGACTTATCTTAATGTGTTTTCCTGTCTTAACAACCTAGTCCCTCAAGTCCTGTCTGCCTTAGGTACTATTCTAATGCCTCCTAACAGCTATTTAAAAAAATTTTTTATACCTTTTATACTTATTCGCAGCAGGAGAGTTTGTCTCTTGAAAGCAGCTCCATCACAGCTGGAAGGATAAGGCCAAAAATGTACTCATTTGTGTCTAGTTTTCTGGGCCCAACCAGCATGTATCGTTAAAATGTGACTGAGTACTATACAGTGGGGATAAAATGTATTGTAAAAATTGAATGAATTTAAATAATAGTAGATTTTAAAAAGTACCTAGAAAGCATTCGATAAATATCTTAACATGTTTTAAGTTTTGCATGACATAACCCCTGACTTCATCTTCATAGTCAGCTCACATACTATTGCAAACCCTTGCCTACCAACCAAGCTTTAACTGCAGCCTTACTTGTCTTTTTACAGCTCTGTGAATACCTGGAGATCATTATTCCCTGAAGGCTTCACACCTGCTGTTTTCTGCTTTCACTTCCAGAGTTTGGCTTTATTGTCTGATTTCAAACAAGGTTAGGCCTTCTTATGAATTGTTCTCATTGTGCCTCATTAGAAAGATTTGATTACAATGATTTTAAATAAGTACTGTAGACTTGACTGCTCTCTAAGTTGAATGTCTCATACTGGGATCTTTGAACATTTTTTCCTCATTTCTCTGTCACTAGCACATATAAATAGTGTACAGCACATATTAGCTACCCAAAACTTTTTGTTGAATTATGGGAAAACAATAAAAGGGATCCTGAACCTTCCAAAATGATAAAAATCCACTTGTATAGGAAGAAATGGAATGATAGGAGAGAGTTGATAATTATGTATTTGGAGAAATTGAGCCTGAGGATCTGGTGAGACAACTGTGAAGTGATCAGGAGAGAAGAGACATTTTTTAATGTAAAGACAACTCTTAACAGTAAGTTCCAGAAATAGAAAACTGAATAGCTGGGATTAATACCAAGGCAAATCCAGCTAAAATAAATATCAAGCACAATTTTGTCAAGTATGAACTGTACCTAATATGGGTATTCTGTTTAACATAGTTAACAGAATAATTTTCTTTTCCTCTTGGGACATCTTTTGAGAATCTTTTATGTAGTCAGTCTTTTCTTGTCTGTTTCCCTTTTACCTGCCAGCACCCCACAAAGATATTTTTAACCATATTAAGCCAATCTCTTTCTCCCCTAAGAGGTCTAAAACCATAAGAAACCACAAATAGGCATGTAGGTATTTGAAGCTGAAGGTTTGCCAAAGAAAAGTATTCCTGCCAAATCAAACTTGAAACTCTAATGCTTTCACACTTAAAACATTGCAGTTTCATGGTAATGCAACGTCCAAGAAAACCACAACATTAAAAAAATTTTCAACACTTCATGATGTGAAAGGATAAATAAAACATAACATTTTGATTAAACTGGAAATCAAATAAAATAAAGGTACTTTTTTTTCTTCTTACTAATTTTTTTATTTCAGAAATTTAAAACATTTTTAAGCCTATGTAAAACTAAGATGTAAAAAATTATAATGTATGGTACAAAATGCATTTTTAAACATAAATGCTAAAGTTAAGTATGTACAAGAAATATTATAAAGACTCTTTAAAGAGAACCTGATTTCAAAGTTAAAAATAAACATTGGTTATGTGAAATTCAAGTATAAAATTAAATTTTCTACAGTTTTTGCTTAATAATAAACAAGGACTTTCAAATTTTTAAAGATATTTGTAGAGGGTGTATATCTCCTTTTTTGTTTCCAATAAATAGATTTAAAGTTATATAGATGCTCTTTTTGATTGTAGTGTTTTCAAACAGTGTCTAGTATAAAAATTTAGGGTCAGAATGCATTTTAATTATAAGTTTATTAAGTGCATACTCTATGCCAGTATTCTAAGCACAAGTTCATTAACTCATTTATTTCAGATAATGCTCTATGATTTAAGTACTATTACCAAATCTGTTATACAGATGACAAAACAACAGCATGAGACACTAAATCAGTTTTCAACATCTACACAGTTTTCAAGTGGCAGAATTGGGATTTGAACCTTGACAAACCTGAATTCTTGTGCTTGATCATAAATAGGCTGCCTAGAATTTTTAACCATCTGTTTCCCTCTCAGTCTAAACCAATCTGGCTTTCATTACAGTGAAACTCTCTTCGCTAGGGTCACCAAGTCCCTCCTAATTGCCAGATCTCTTGGATGTCTTTCTGAGTTTAACTTGTTTCACTTCTTTGCCATAATTAACATCATTATCTACTTCTTCTTTGTTGAAACTCTCTCTTGTTAAGCTTCCATGAAAACACTCTCCAATTCCTTCTTACCATTCTGGCCACTTTTGTTTTGTTTTATTTATTTATTTATTTTTTAAACATCTTTATTGGAGTATAATTGCTTTACAATGATGTGTTAGTTTCTGCTTTATAACAAAGTGAATCAGTTATACATATACATATATCCCCATATCTCTTCCCTCTTGCATCTCCCTCCCTCCCACCCTCCCTATCCTACCCCTCTAGGTGGTCACAAAGCACTGAGCTGATCTCCCTGTGCTATGCGGCTGCTTCCCACTAGCTATCTATATTACATTTGGTAGTGTATATATGTCCATGCCACTCTCTCACTTTGTCCCAGCTTACCCTTCCCCCTCCCCGTGTCCTCAAGTCCATTCTCAAGTAGGTCTGCATCTCTATTCCCGTCTTGCCCTTAGGTTCTTCATGACTTTTTTTTTTGTTTTTTTAGATTCCATATATATGTGTTAGCATACGGTATTTGTTTTTCTCTTTCTGACTTACTCTGTATGACAGACTCTAGGTCCATCCACCTCACTACAAATAACTCAACTATGCTCAACATCACTAATCATTAGAGAAATGCAAATCAAAACTACAACGAGATATCATCTCACACCGGTCAGAATGGGCATCATCAAAAAATCTACAAACAATACATGCTGGAGAGGGTGTGGAGAAAGGGAACCCTCATACACTGTTGGTGGAATGTAAATTGATACAGCCACTATGGAGAACAGTATAGACGTTCCTTAAAAAACTAAAAATAGAACCACCATATGACCCAGCAATCCCACTACTGGGCATATACCCTGAGAAAACCATAATTCAAAAAGAGTCATGTACCACAATGTTCATTGCAGCTCTATTAACAATAGCCAGGACATAGAAGCAACCTAAGTGTCCATCAACAGATGACTGGCCACTTTTTAAAGAATTGTTTCTTTCACAGATTCTTCCATATCACTTAACCTCTTACCTTTATTTTGTTTTTGCTTTGTTCTGTTTTTTTAATTCAGCCTTCAGCCCAATCATCATTACTTAAATTTCACTGAAAAGCTAATACATATGCCTAAGTATTTTCTGGAAACCTATGCTTGGATATCTTACAGGCAATTAAAACTTAACATGGTGAAGGAGTTTGGAATGCACTACCTCAAAATATGTTGATTTGGCATAATGACTATTTTGCGTTGAATATACTTGAAAAGCAGCAGATGTAAGAAAGATACTCTGAACTTCCTTCTTTTCCTTACAAATAGATTAAATTCCCAGGTAAAAGATGTCTTCCCTATACCAGAAGGAAAGAAACATTTTCATCACCAAGGATGGGAAGTCAAGATCAAGAAATATCTGTACAAACAAACCTTATTAAAATAAGTTTTATCCTCCTAGTCCCTTCTCCATTGATTAACTACCGCAGGCCAAGACCCTTTGCTTTGTCATGTTTTCACAAATTACTACTCTTTGTCCAACTCAATGTAAGCATTCAACTCTGCTTCTTTGGATCTTCATATTTCTGGTGAAGGTCCCCATGTATATGTAAAAAAAAAAAAAAAATTAAAACTTGTATGGTTTGGGGACTTCCCTGGTGGCTCAGTGGTTAAGAATCCACCTGCCAATGCAGGGGACATGGTTTCAAGCCCTGGTCCAGGAAGATCCCACATGCCACAGAGCAACTAAGCCTGTGTGCCACAACTACTGAGCCTGAGCTCTAGAGCCTGTGAACCACAACTACTGAAGCCTGCATGCCTAGAGCCCATGCTCCACAACAAGAGAAGCCACTGCAATGAGAAGTCCACACACCGCAACGAAGAGCAGCCCCCGCTCGCCACAACTAGAGAAAGCCCACATGCAGCAGTAAAGACCCAAGGCAGACAAAAATAAAATAAATTAATTAATTAATTTAAAAAATACTTGTATGGTTTTCTCCTGTTAATCTGTCTTATGTCAGTTTAATCTTAAGTACTAAGACAGTAAAGAAAGACTTTCCTCCCCTACACTGACTAAACTTAATTCTCCATTTTTCCCTCTTGAAACTGGCTTTTTATCCTTTAATTCTTATCTTGGTACATGGCACCTCTATCACCCATAAAGTCAACTTTGATTCCTCCCTTTTTATTTATCCTTCACCCTGAATCTGTCATCATGTCCAGCCCTTTCACACTGTGCCACTGCCACTTCCTTGCTGTAGATAGGCCTTACAATTTCTTACCAGGATTAGTACTATAGCTTCTGATCAGTCTTTAACTTCTTTCTCACCATACCCTTCTCCCCCACCACATAAATAAAGTGATCATTATAAAACCAAAATACAGTCTTATCACTCCTCAGCTTAAAATCTGTAATGCTCTTGTCTCATGCACAAATTCTTCCAAATTTCTAAGTTTGGAGTCAACCTGATATAACCCTTTCCCACTCTTCCCATATCATATCTCTTCCCTGTTTATATGTTACCTATGAATCTTTCACATACAGCTAATCTTCAATATTCACAGATTCCATATTTGAGAATCTGTCTACTTGCTATAATTGATTTGAAACCCCAAAATCAATACTCATGGATCTTTCACAGTCATTCATGTATATTTGAGTTCCCCAATGTACAAGTTCCCTGTGAAGGTCAAAAAGGTGATGTTCTGCCTTGTTTCAGCTCTATTACTGTAAAAATGTGTTCTCCTCACCATCTCTTTAGTGCTACGTTTCCTGCATTTTTGTGCTTTATTTGATGGTGATTTGTTGTTTAAAATGGACCCCAAGCATAGTGCTATCTAGTATTCCTAAGTGCAAGTAGGCTATTATGTGCCTTACAGAGAAAATGTGTCTGTAATTCAGAAGTCAAGAGCAAGTTTCATTCAAAAAACAAGTCATAGCTCTGTTGGCTTTGAGTTCAATGCTAATGAATCAACAGTACATGTTAAATAACGTGTCTTTAAACAAAAATACACGTAAACAAGGCTACATAATTTTAACTTGTATCCATTAATAGTATTGTTATTTTTAAACAAGGAAGGTATGTTAATGTTATAAATTAAGATTTCAGCACAAAAGAAAAGATATAGTTATAAAATCACATGAGTTATGAAAAATATCTATAGTCTTATAAGTGATTTTGGAATAGCAGAAAGATTTAATAGTTTATTTTTATATTTCTAAAACAAATAAGTATTCTCAAGCTCCATTCATTGAAAAAGCATAGAAAAATAACAACCTAGTCTACAAATGATGAAATTCAGCAGTAATTAGCACCACTAACATCCAGATTTGGGTCTTTATGTATGACGTCCCACTAAAAGGAACCATGACTCTTGAAGAAATGGTTGGTTACAGGTCTGGGGCAAGAAAAGTACAAGATGGTCCAGGAGCATCTTGTGCCAGAAACAAAGGAAGTTATCCAGTATCACTGGAATCCAGTAAAATTCCAAACAAAACTAACTAAACAAAACTAGGGAACCACTGAAATTGTTCCCACTGGCCTAACATGTAGGAGAGCTGTAGTATCAAAGAAAATAGTAACTGCAATGATTGAAACCACACGTTATTTTAAAGTCCATGAGTATATTTAAAAAGAAAAAAACCTTACTTGTTTTCTTTACCTTTGGTGATTGCTAGGACACAAACTCTTCATTCTAAACCAGGGGTTGGCAAACTTCCTGTAAAAGACCACATAATAAATATTTTAGAATATGGGTTCCATACCCAGTCTCTGTTTCTTCTTCCCCTTCTCCTCCTCCTCTTCCTCCTCCTTCTTCTTCAACAAGTCTACAAAATGTGTCTGTTGCATATTCTTCTTCATTTTTATTAATACCCAGTGAAAAATGTAAAAGACAATCTTAGCTTATGGGCCATACAAAAAGAGGCACGGGCCATATACAGTACATAGGCTATAATTAGCCAACACCGCTTCTAATATTAGTCAAGGTAAATATGACAAATTTAGTCCAGATTTCTTGTAGAAACTGTACTTTACAGTAATCAAATAACTGATGAGGAAAATTTCTTTATAGAAGTCCAGCTAATGAGACTAATGAGATCAGAAATAATGATAGAATTTTTAAAAGCCATCATTAGTATACTGTAAAGAAATAATAGATCTAAGCAATGATCATTACACTAAAACGGAATTAAGTAAATAGATGAATTAGGTTAGCGTCACTTTAATCCACTGGTTCCCAAACTTTGTCACATATTAGCATCACCTGGGGAATTTTAAAAACTACTGAGGCCTTGCTCTCAGCCCTGGATATTCAGATTTAATTGGTATGGCTTGCGCCTGGGTCTCAAATAGTATCACAACTCCTCTGATCAATCTTAACATCATTAAAAGTGGAACAACCTGATATTATGTGCTTCCTGATGAGATGTAACAGGAAATGCACAGCATTGCCAAAATACATAGAGCTGCCACCTATGCATTACACAAAAAGAAGACATCTAAGAAGATGTGCTATTTTAATATCACTGCCCATTTTATATTCCACCACTTGAAGTAAGCTTCATTAACTACCATAGATCTAAAAATGCTATTTAAAAGCAGTGGTCATTATGAGAAAGCTTTTCTTTTCTATCCATTAATTTCATTCAAATTTTAAGTGAACAACAAATCTATAATGCAGTAAAACTAAATTTTTCTAATCTCATTATATGTTGCTCACATCTAAAATTTTTTTGTAATAAGTGTTTCTGATATATTTAAATTGATCTATCTGTATGATTTTTAAAAACTGATAAAAGTCCATATTTTCTTTTAGAAGAAACTATCTCTCTCTACCTACATCTAATCCTTTTCAAATCAGGTATTATTTTAGTTTTAACTGTACTTAAATACAATCTGAATCAAAAAATTCACTTTGAACTTACAGGAAAATTTACAACTTTGTATCTGCAAAAGGATTCCTGTATAAAATAAGCTTTTTTATTGAGAACATCTTATGAATCATGCAATCTTTATCTTTTGAGATTTAGTCTTTCCAAATAAAATATTGCATAATGAAATGGTCACTCATGCTGCTCTTTCATTACTGGTTGTTCCCTGATTTTGAAAGTAAACTTGTTATTTTGGGAGTAAGTTGTGGGTAAGGAAATAATTGCTTCCTTGTTTTTTTCCTATATGTTTAATTTACTTTAGCTTTTATTAATTTTAATGGCAGAATTAAATATCTTTGACAAAATGTTTATTCACACTTAAAATGATAGTTTCATCTGTATATTTGGAAGGGAGCACAAAAATAAATAATTCTGGGGAATTATATAATAGTAAGGGGTCAGAGGTATGGGTTGGGAGAGATACTTTTCTAATTGTCTAGTATGGGTTATTTTCCTTCATTTTACTGAGAACTGAGTGGATCCTTTTAATCAATTTCACTCAGGTGTGTTTCTTTCACTATTTCCTCCCCTACATTGTTTCTGGAATTGTGAAATTTCTTGATTTATCCTCTATTTCCCTCTCCCAAATTTTCTCAGATATACTGCATGTCTTTAAGTTTGTGAGGATTACTTGATTTTTATCTTGTATTTTATCTTGTATATCAAAACTTGATTCATTTTATTATATAATTCGCTATTATTTCTTATTTTAATTTCATTCATACTTTTAATTTCCAGTAATGTTTCTGTTTATTTGAAGCACTATTTTTCAGTTGCCTTTTTTTGTTTAAGGGATGTCACATGAATATTAACAGCCCAGTTTATCAAATAATCTGTGTTCAACTCCAAACTCTAAAATGTATGTGTTGGACCTTGTGAAAAATAGGATAAAAATAGTTCCCAGATCTATGATTTTTAGATCTTTATGATCTACGAGGGTTACATATATTCATACTTACAAATCACTTAACACTGTGGCCAGCACATAGTAAGCCCTCAATTAATATTAACTATTATTTTAATTATTTGTCTGTGGTTATACTAATCAAAAACTTGAAACAAGTGTGTTTTCTCTTCCTTGAATTATTTTTGTTTTCCAGGTTGATTTCTTTACCTTGGTCCCTTTCATTCAGGCTTTTTCTTCTCTTTATCTGATGATCCGTGGTATCTTGTTCATGTTTGAAAATGAAGCGTTAGGTTAATTACCTAAGTAGCTGGTGTGCTTTTCTTCTACCTTGATTTAGGTAAATTTCTCCAAAGAACCTGTTTTTAAATGGAGCACAGCTGAGGGCTCTCATCCTTACTTACTGTCAATCAGGATTCAATGGGGTGTGAGTCTGCAGCGAGCCAGTCTCCACCCTTAACAGAACAGGAAGAGATCTGCACTTGGCATTTGGGGACTTCAGTGTATTTCACTCTCAGATAAGTCTGTCTTTGCTTTTATCCAGCCTTATGTGTGGTAGTCTAGACTCCAGAGCTACTTTAAGGTCTACTTTGCAGATTTGTTGCTTTGCAACCCCCATATTTGTATAACTCCCTTGGCAGATGGCTCATTTTCCTTCCAGAGAAATTCTTGGTTTGCAGACTGAGGGCAAAACCCACTGGGCTCATCTGATTCAGCTCTTCAGAATGAAGTTCCCTTTCTAAACTCTGATGATTAGCCTAAGGCCTACTCAAAATTTTGAGTTTATTGACTCCCAATTTGACTCCCTTCTTAAGGGCCCTGTTGCTCTTAGTTTAGGTTTTGAGCTGCAATACTCTTTCTTCCATTTCTCCTGTAATTCAATTCCATTTGTTTTACATCTTCAAGCATTTTCTCATGATTTCCAGATTGCTTAGGGTTCCCTTTTATGTTTTCTAAAACCATTATATTATAGTCCATTTCATATATGTATTTTGGTCTTATACAGTTAACCTTTGGATAGATGGAATATGCTGAATTTGTATGCTGAATTTGACATTGCAGTCAAGTCCTAACTAACAATGTATAATAGACCTCTGTGTTTCTTTACCTTTCTTATTTTTGCTAGCTTCCTTGTCATACTTTTCATTGCTTTCTTTAATCCTTCTACTCAAACCTATTCTCCTCAATCTCTACAAGCTCCCCTCCTGTTTTTCTTTAAGGAATTGATATGCACAATCACAGACAACTCAACTTCACTCCCATCCTACAGGCCAATTTATCTACATTACCCTATTGTAATATTTTCTCTCTATCCTCAGTACTTCAGGGGCCTTCCCCATGGAGGCCAATTCCTGCTTCTGAGCTCTTGGTTCCACCTCCTTTCTTGTAAAGAAGCACGCACCAATGCTGATCTGCTCTCTTCTCTATCAGCTCCATTGTTCAAGTTCCTCCTGTTCTAAATAACTTTCTCTCTACTCTTCAGTTCTAAGTACTGTTTGTTCATTCATTCTCTCTCTCTCTCTCTTCCCTTCTCTCATCCCCTCTCCCTTTTTAGAGGAATTCTTTTGAGCGAAATCTAGCAGTCATCATTCCCATTCATCATTTTGACAATCTTTCTACTGATTTTGCCTTATATATTTTTTAATCATATTTTCCCATTCTCCATTGTGGTGTGGTCTTACTAGGACTTCTTCTTAAATAGTGGCTTTTTAAAAAAGTTCTTTTCTTCTTTGACCTACCTTATTTATACCTAAGATACTAACAACCTTATGCTATTTTCTCTGCCAGATATTTGCTTCTTGACCTGATCTCTATTCTAAACTTTAGGAAAAAAAAAAAAAAATATATATATATATATATATAAAACCTAGTGAATAACCACTTGGATGTCTCATGTGTAACCCAAACTCAAATAATCATTCACTACTCTCTCCTTCCTCTCAGCCAATGTCCCAGTATTCTTCCTGCATTTCCCATATTACTTAATGACACCTCCATCGATATAACACCCAAGATAGGGACTTGGGGAGCCAGTCAGGCTACACCTTAACCCTACTAGCCATATCTACCTTTTCATCATTTACATATGATTTAAAAAGGAGGCAGGAATGTACAGTGGAGAAAGGACAGCCTCTTCAATAAGTGGTGCTGGGAAAACTGGACAGGTACATGTAAAAGTATGAGATTAGATCACTCCCTAACACCATACACAAAAATAAGCTTAAAATGGATTAAAGACCTAAATGTAAGGCCAGAAACTATCAAACTCTTAGAGGAAAACATAGGCAGAACACTCTATGACATAAATCACAGCAAGATCCTTTTTGACTCACCTCCTAGAGGAATGGAAATAAAAACAAAAATAAACAAATGGGACCTAATGAAACTTCAAAGCTTTTGCACAGCAAAGGAAACCATAAACAAGACCAAAAGACAACCCTCAGAATGGGAGAAAATATTTGCAAATGAAGCAACTGAAAAAGGATTAATCTCCAAAATATACAAGCAGCTCATGCCACTCAATAACAAAAAAACAAACAACCCAATCCAAAAACGGGCAGAAGACCTAAATAGATATTTCTCCAAAGAAGATATACAGACTGCCAACAAACACATGAAAGAATGCTCAACATCATTAATCATTAGAGAAATGCAAATCAAAACTACAATGAGATATCATCTCACACCAGTCAGAATGGCCATCATCAAAAAATCTAGAAACAATAAATGCTGGAGAGGGTGTGGAGAAAAGGGAACCCTCTTGCACTGCTGGTGGGAATGTAAACTGATACAGCCACTATGGAAAACAGTATGGAGGTTCCTTAAAAAACTAAAAATAGAACAACAATATGACCCAGCAATCCCACTACTGGGCATATACCCTGAGAAAACCATAATTCAAAAAGAGTCATGTACCAAAATGTTCATTGCAGCTCTATTTACAATAGCCAGGAGATGGAAACAACCTAAGTGTCCATCATCAGATGAATGCATAAAGATGTGGCACATATATACAATGGAATATTACTCAGCCATAAAAAGAAACAAAATTGAGCTATTTATAATGTGGTGGATGGACCTAGAGTCTGTCATACAGAGTGAAGTCAGAAAGAGAAGACAAATACCATATGCTAATACATATATATGGAATTTAAGGAAAAAAATGTCATGAAGAACCTAGGGGTAAGACAGGAATAAAGACAGACCTACTACAGAATGGACTTGAGGTTATGGGGAGGGGGAAGGGTAAGCTGTGACAAAGTGAGAGAGTGGCATGGACATATATACACTACCAAATGTAAAATAGGTAGCTAGTGGGAAGCAGCTGCATGGCACAGGGAGATCAGCTCGGTGCTTTGTGACCACCTAGAGGGGTGGGATAGGGAGGGTGGGAGGGACACGCAAGAGGGAGGAGATATGGAGATATATGTATATGTATACCTGATTCACTTTGTTATAAAGCAGAAACTAACACACCATTGTAAAGCAATTATACTCCAATAAAGATGTAAAAAAAAAAAGTGGTCCCCTTTTGTTCCATTTGTATTTATACTGATTTAGCTTGGATCCTTACCACTTATCACCTGAGTAACTGCAACAGAGTCCCATGTGATTCATGCATGGATTTTACCCCCCCCAAACTTTGCAACACATTCAAATCAATGAGTCTAAAACACAAATCTGATTATATCATCCCTTTAAAAAAATCATCACTTAACAAGGTCATCGTGATCTGCTATTCAAGGCTCATCATCTGTCATGAACTCCTTCACACTTCACTCATTGTTTGAACTGATTTTCTCTTTTTTATACACATAAACACACACACACACATACATACATACACACACACAGAGGGAGGAGATAGAGGAGAGAAGGTACTATATCATTTCATACTTCTGCTCCTTTGTTCATACTGTTTCCTCTCCCTGGAAGGGACTTCCTTTCATTTCTAGTTTGGTTAGAACATATAATGCATTTAGATGTGTATTACTTCCTCAGGGAGGAGTTTTCTGATTTTTATTTAGACTTAATTAAATACATCTTCCTCACCTAAATTACTATAGTAGATTTAAATTATTTTTGTCTCTTCATTTCCCCATGAAACTGTAATTCCCTTTGGGTAGGGATGGTATCATATTCATCTTACTTTCCTTAAGTTCTTGGTTCAGTAGTGAGGTAGGTGGTGGGCCCTTAACAGGGGTGGGCATTTTGAATTGAACAAATATATGTACTATACATCACCTTGGTAAAAATATATAATTGAAGTGTTTTAAGGCTTAGATTTAAAAAACATTGTATGATAAATGGAATAATCTTTATACTTATTAGTTTTTCTTTCTTTGATTACGGATTTTTTTTTTTTTTTGCGGTACACGGGCCTCTCACTGTTGTGGCCTCTCCTGTTGCGGAGCACAGGCTCCGGACGTGCAGGCTCAGCGGCCATGGCTCACAGACCTAGCCGCTCCGCGGCATGTGGGATCTTCCAGGACTGGGGCATGAACCCGTGTCCCCTGCATCGGCAGGCGGACTCTCAACCACTGCGCCACCAGGGAAGCCCTGATTACGGATATTTTAATAATAGTGTATTATATGTCTCACAGGTAGTGATACTGTAATATTAAAAATAAAGTGAAATTGGAGTCTGCTAAACATAATTTATCAACCTATATATTTAAATACACTACTTTCTAAAGATAAAATTAATAAATGTTTACACATTTAAAAATTTGACATGGGGAGCAAATTTAACATAATGTAAACTATTAATAATCATTTTGATAGAAATTAATTGGTTTGAGGGTTTACCTACCACATAGATATTATCTCAGATGACTTTATTATTCTCCTCTTACTTGAAATTCTGTGAAATGGAGTACAATATCTGGTGTTTTCTTTCTTTTTGATTTCCATTTTTATATTTTTCTAAATCAATGAATTAACTATTTTTAATAAATGGCTGCTTCAACTACGGTATTTTTAAAATCTGGACTCTGTGACATTCCACAAAGTTAAACACTATAATTATCCAGTTGAAACATTATCTCTGGAAATGCATAAAGACATAAATCCCTCTATCTTTTTGCAGTGTTCCATTTGTGGATCTCTGCATAATCTGGACTATATCTTCCCATGATGACCCCATGGCCTGATAGACACCAGAGAGCTAGACCATCATCTTGCTAGACTGACATGTATATTAGGAGAAGAGACACTCTTTAATCTATAACCCTACAGTATATCATATTTCCATTTATATTGTGTCACTACATTTTATTGACACTTCCTGATTTGTTCAAATAAGTTATGCTCTCATGCCAAAAATGACTGTACTGTCTCTGTTTTTACTGGTTTACCATTTTCTCTAGGGAACTAAGAGGCATACTTTTGAGATTGCTGTTAAGTGAAAGTTAATACTGGATCCTGAGAGAAAAAGTTGAAAGTTTGAAAAAAAAAGAAAGAAAAAAGAAAAGCTTGCTTTCCCATTTTTATTTTCTACCTCTAGTTCTTTAATCTGACTGTTTAAGTTCCTACAAATTAAAAATGAAATATGTTATATGACCTTTATAAGTGTGTCTAAATCAGGAGATTCAAGTGAAGAGTCATTTACATCCAGAGAGAATTAGTTCATCCAAAGGATAAATTTGCTGAAACGTGATTATATGGAATTAGACAGGATTTTGGCTAAGGAAATGTCTTCTTGAATATGAGTTTTCACGTGTTTTAGTCTATGGATCATTTTAGGGACACCAAAGATCCCCAGAATGGGCTGACTTATTGAATATTGTTTTCTTTAAGCAGAGTCAAGCTGGTTTCTACTTCTCTAAGTCTGTAATTCTAGTGACTACGAATAACAACTCTGCTATGATTAGAGATTTACCATCTTTAAATCACTTCCGGTGACTGTGATGCATTTATGATGAATTAGAAGGCCACCAACCTTGGCAACAGACAGACTTGTATTTGCCCTCTGATTATATCATTGATTGTTATATGAAAGCCTCTTTGTTTTTTTGCGGTACGCGGGCCTCTCACTGTTGTGGCCTCTCCCGTTGCGGAGCACAGGCTCCGGACGCACAGGCTCAGCGGCCATGGCTCACGGGCCCAGCTGCTCCGCGGCATGTGGGATCTTCTCGGACCGGGGCATGAACCTGTGTCCCCTGCATAGGCAGGCGGACTCTCAACCACTGCGCCACCAGGGAAGCCCCATGAAAGCCTCTTTGATGTTAAATTCTAACAGAAAAAAAAATCACCTATTTCACAGTGTTATTGACAGCATTAATGTAAAAATCAACAGTTCCTGTACACAGTAGGAGATAACAAATATTTGTTCTCCATTCCCTGTAACACTTCATCTTTCTTTTTTCTCCAAAACCTCAGCTCCTTCTCCTTGACATCTTTGGACTAGGACCTGAAAAACAAGGAAGATATTTTTCTGTTCCTTTGGTAATCTTTGTGTTAAAATATCTTCACTGCTGGTAATCATCTTGAGTGAGTTTTGTCCAACCAGTCTGAAACTGAATTTCAAAAAACAAAACAAAACCTTTTGCTTGCCTTATTTTATTAACTCAGGTAACAGAATAGTTAAAGGACAGCCAAATAATTACCTCATTAAAAATCATGAGAGCTTTAGTAGTACTTTTTTAATCTCCACCTCTGATTAAATATGGAAAAGAGGAGTAATGAAGAGAAAATAAAGTTGATGTTTCTAAACTGAAAAGTAAAGATTCTCGGGCTTCCCTGGTGGCGCAGTGGTTGAGAGTCCACTTGCCGATGCAGGGGACATGGGTTCGTGTCCCGGTCCGGGAGGATCCCACATGCTGCGGAGCCGCTGAGCCTGCGCGTCCGGAGCCTGTGCTCCGCAACGGGAGAGGCCACAACAGTGACAGGCCCGCGTACCACAAAAAAAAAAAAAAAAAAAAAAAAATAGTAAAGATTCTCTTCATTTCCTGAGACTGGTAATTAAGAATTTAAAAATAGATAATTTTAAAATGGATGATATTTTACTGGAAAAAGACCTAGAAAATCCTCCCCTAGCACATAAAATCATCACTGCCAATTAAATATTTTTATACTTTAATAAACTTTATTAAAATACAATATACATACATAAAAGTGTACATGTCATAAGTGTACAGAGCAGATTATAACAAAATAAACACATATATCCATCAATGTGTTAAAATTAAAAAAATATAAAATATTTATTAATTTAATATAGCAATAATAAAATAATTAAATGTAACATAAATATTGAATTTTATGTAAAATAACTATATTTTCCCAAACAAGATGTAAGAAGTGTCATATTTACATTTTTCAAATCTCTTTAATATGTGTATTAATAGAAGAAAGTTGGATTTTTATATCAGTCTCTGCATTTTTCGCTACATGTTGTTCAGTTGAATATTTTGAAGGACATGTAATTTCATGCAAATATGTAGTTGGAAAAGAAAGGCTGTTTAAATATCTTTTTTCAGTTAATTGTGCATATATTTAACTTTGACAGTACAGAAAATCTCTACAAGTGGTAATTTCTTAAAGGTAAGTTAGAATGTGGAGTTGAAACTGTACTAATCCATCACCCCTCATACCTCACCAACTTCCACCCCTAGATACAACAAATATTTATGCTACTTTATATTAATTTTACCTGTTTTGAGACTTCATATAAGTGGCATCAGACTCTGAATGCTTGTGAGAGAACAGGAGTGAAAATGGCAAATAACATCTTAGCATTATTATGAAAACAGTTTTGCCTTTGTAGACCACCTGCAAGGGGCTCAGGGACCATTAGGGTTTCCCCAACCACCCTTTGAGAACAACTATGATGTATAATATTTCATTATGTGAATACATATAATTTTTAAATCTTTTCTAATAATTAGTAAATATTTAGGTTGTTTATTGAAAAGATTATCCTTTCCCCTACTGTTCTTTTGTCTACTTTTGTTTTATTTGCATCTATTTCTGGGTTCTAGTCAATATAATACTGTGTTGCCTTAGCTATCTAATACTATAACAAGATAACAGAATCTTACTTATTATGGCTTTATAATAATATTAGATATGGTGTAGACTAAATCTTCCAATTTTTTCCTTCAATATTTTCTTCTTTATTTTTGGCTTTTTGCAATTCAACATGAAGTTTAGAATCTAAAATATCCCTGTGATTTGTTGTTTTCTCTATGGACTCTTACAAAACATTGGTTAGATTCATTCCTAGGTATCTTATGTTCTTTGACGTTATAGTTAATAGGACTTTAAAAAATTTTCAGCCTCTGATTGTGCTGGTTTATGGAAATACAATTAATATTTCTATCATGTGAACTTGTTAAATTTACTTATTTATTTTAATAATTAAGTACAGATTGTTTATGTCATGCAAATTCATGTCATCTGAAATAATGACAATTAAATTTCTTCTTTTCCATTATTTCTTTCACTTGTATTGCATTGGCTAGAAATAACCTCAAGAAAAATGTTAAATAGAAGTAATGATATTATATAGTACTGCTGCATTCCCAAACTCAAAGAGAAATGTTTCATTGTTAATAAATTATCAAGGAATTGATTAACTTAATTTTATCATTAAGTGTATGTTTGCTGTAGAGTTTTGTAAGAAAGTTCCTTAATTTCCCTGTTTTACAGAGATTATTATATAATGAATGTGAATATTATCAAATTCCTTTCCTGCACCTAAAATACTAGTTTTATTTTTGTATCCTTGTAATATAGTAAATTGTATTAATAAGCTTTTAAAAGAAATTTGCATTCCTAGGATAAATCCAACTTGGTTGTGATTTTACATGCATACATGCGCACATGCATGCACTCACACACCATGAATTTGAATTGCTAATGTTTCATTTAGAATTTTAAAATCTATATTTGTGAGAGAGTTTGGCTTGGAACTTGCCTTTCTTACTTTCTCTGGTTTTGGTATCAACACACTGTAGTCTTAAACCAAGTTATTAAGTGTTAGTTTTATTTTTGTGTGAGAGTGTGTAAATTAGAATTATTTTGTTGGAGGTAGGGGGGTGGATTAATTTCTTATTCAACATCTTTATTATCTTTTTTGTTTATTCATTAAGGTAAATATATACATAACAAAATGTCTATATCTTCAGTGTTAAGTTCCTTGAGTTTTAATAACATTATATACCCAACTTTATATTCCTTTGTGTCCTTTCCTAGTAACTCCTTATAACTCTCCCACTTCCACCCCTGGATACAACAAATTTCTTATTTCTGTCTCCTTAGATTAATTTTACCTGTTCTTGGACTTCATATAAGTGGAATAATATAGAATATATTCTTTTGCATTTGCCTTCTTTCTTTCAATGTAATGTTATTGAAATGCATCCATGTTATTGCATATATGAGTAGTTTATTCCTTTTTCTCATATAATCTTATTCCACTATATGAGTATATCACAATTTATCCATTATCTGCTAATGGACATTTGGATTCTGTCCAGTTTATGGACAGAATAAGACCATTATGTATATTTTTGAAAAAGACCATTATGTGTATTTTTGAATAAGACCATTATTTTTGAATAAGACCATTATGTATATTTTTGTGAAGGTCTTTGTGTGGACATATTGTTTTGGGTAAATACCTAGGAAAGGATTGTTGGGTCATTGATAAATGTGTGTTTAACTTTATAGGACACTCCAAATCAGGTTTTCAAAGGTGTTGTATAATATTTTACTCCCACACAATGTATGCATACTCCAGCTGCTTTACATCTTCCAACATTTGGTAATGCCAGGTTTTGTTTTGTTTTGTTTGGCTTTCAAATGTGTTAAATGAAATCTCATTGTGTTTTTTTTTTTTTTTTTTTTGGGGGGGGTGGTATGCGGGCCTCTCACTGTTGGCGGAGCACAGGCTCCGGACGCGCAGGCTCAGCGGCCATGGCTCACGGGCCCAGCCGCTCCGCGGCATGTGGGATCCTCCCGGACCGGGGCACGAACCCGCGTCCCCTGCATTGGCAGGCGGACTCTCAACCACTGCGCCACCAGGGAAGCCCTCATTGTGGTTTTAATTTGCATTTACCTGATGCCAAATTTTGTTAGCATACTATTATGAATTTTTGGCCAATCAAAAATGTTTTGCAAACTGTCTGTTCAAGACTTCTATCCATTTCTAGTTGTGTTGCTTGTCTTTCTTTTTTTTACTATTAGAAGCATTTTTGACGTATTATCCTTAAAAGTCCTTTGAAAGATGTATGTATAACGAACATTTTCTAATGACCTATAGCTTGTCCATTCATTTCTTAATGGTATCTTTTGATGAACAGAAATTTGTAATTTTGATGAAGTTCATTTAAATTTTTTCATTGTTGAATTTTTTTAATCTGTAAAAGAAAATTGCCTGCCTAAAAGTTCATGAAGTTATTCTCCTGTATTTCCTTTCAGAAGTTTCATGGATATATATTTTTAGTTTAGAAGTGTATTTTGAAAATACAATAATTCCATTTTACTGTAGTGTCCATTATTCTTATTGAGAAGTTACTGATTAGACTTTTTGTTCCTTCTTTGATGCTAATATGTATTTTTTTCTGATTGCCTCAAATTTATGTATTTCATTTTAAGCTAATGCATATGAATTGTATGTAATGAAAGCAGATGTGATTTTCTTTATTATTTATCTTACTTGGGTTGATGTAGTACAGTTTCAATCTGTGGCTTGTTAATCTTTTTTCTTCTTTGGAAAATTCTTGGCCATTTATCTCTTCAAATGCTGTTTCTTCCCAATTCTATCTTTTCTCCTCCTTTGTAAAACCAATTACACATATATTATTCTTTTAAAAAACTCCCTTCCATATGTTGTTTTTTGCATGTAATTTCCATGCTCACATCTGATTATAACTGTAGGATGGATATATTCTTCTATTTTATCTTCCAGTTTGCTAAGTCTCTATTCCACCTTATATAATCTCATCTATTAATTTCTTAGATTCAGTTATTTCATTTTTTCAATTTTTAATTTTGCAAAGTGAGTTCATTTTTTATGTTTCCTGTTTTGTGATGATATCTTCTATTTAGCAAAATTGTTCAAATCTGGGCTTTAGTCCTTGTGAAATCTGACTCCTGTGATGTGGTTCAAGAGTCCTATCTGAAAACCTGTTGGATTTATTAGTATCCTCTTCTTTAGATGTTCCTAATTCTACTGAAAGAACTGCTTAGCTACTCAGCTTCTCACTTTTACCTTTCAGAATAAAAATTTGCCTTAAGGAGAGGGGAAAAATTCTTAACTTCTTCTTACTTTCTCTTCTTTGGTATTTGGCCTTGGAATTCTAGTTCTCCAATGACTCAATAAGATATTTCAATTATAAGATAGGTGTGAAACACCCAGGTACTTTCGTCCAAAATTTATATTTTAAATTTCTGATTTTTTCAGTTGTCAATATAATATAAAAGAACTGAAATGGTTGAATAAGTTAGAGAGTGTGAGGAAAGAAAATATATTTCAATTAATTAGAAAAATTAATAAAAATAAAAGGCTATATGTTTTACAATCGTTTGAATTTTTAAGTTAATTTGCTTTCTGATAAATTTGCCAGTCTATACAACTTATAACCTATATAATTATATTTCAGTTGCTTTACTCTAGATATTCACATTTTGATCAATTTAGTACTAGAAAATGTATTTCATAACCCATTCAAACCAAATATATACTAAATAAATACCCATCTTAAAATGGATATTTATACAAGAAATCTATATTGGAGTTTTTAAAAAATAAATATATGAAGCAAATACAGAATAAATATATAGATCCTTTAAAATATTTATTCCATATCACAAACATAAAAGTCATTATTATTTGCTTATTATTTATATATTATTATGGTAGTGTTAGAACATGGTCCCACATTTTTTGATATTTCCCCCACGGAGAGGTGGATTCTAACTTTTCCTTGTGTGTCTGTCTATGCTTGTGACTACTTCATCCACAAGAATATAACAGAAGTTAACTCTATGTGACTTTCCAAGTTAGGTAATAAAAGACTAAATGGTTTTCACCTTTTGCTGGAACACCCACTCTTAGAAACATGTCATCATATAAGAAGTCTAACTACACTAAAAATTCCATGAAATGAGTAAGCCAAACCAAATGAAGAAGGCTGTGTAGCTGTTTTGTTCCATAATTTCAGCTCAGCCTATTCATTGAGTCCTTTCAGCCCAGGTGCCAGACATACGAGTGAAGAAGCCTCCAGATCATTCCAATCTCATCATTTGAGTTACTCCCAGTTGTTCTGGCCTTTTCAGCTGAGATTTGAAATATTGTGATTCAGAGGCAAGCTATCCTCACCCTGCTCTGTTTTAAATCTTGACCCATAATACCATAAGCAAAATAAAATGATTGTGTTTTGCTATTAAGATTTGGTGACTTGTTATTTTAAAAAGTAGAAAACCAGAACATAATTTGGGAGTGGAACCAAAAATCTGGGGAGTTTCATAAAAAAATCTATGACATTCTGGTTTGGGGACCAAATATATGAAAGCCTGCCAGTCCTTGAAGAGCTTCTCTATGAACGATTGAAAGAAACTGAGGAAAATGTTACTGGAAGCTCTAGAAGAATGATTTTTTCTCTTTGACAGTCTTTCTAGCCTGCAAAAGGATCTCAAAGTAAGAAAGACCTCAAGAAAAAGAGCAAATCTAGAATGCTGCCAAAAAAACATGGCCTCAGGGTGTAAATGAAGGCAAAGTTTGAGAGAAAAATTCTTTGTTGACGTCTCAGAGGGATTTAAAGTGCTTTCTCATAGATGTTTCAGAAAGACATAAGGCTTTCCAAGGATCTTATGCTTAGGCCTTGCAGATACTGTTAGATAGTAACAGTTGTAAGACTCTTTAGGGCTTTTCATACAGCAGTCTCAAAGTTGTGGAACCTAAAGTAGTGAAAGGCTTAAGTGGAAGATATTTGTAGTGATGACTTGCCTAAGGAATTGAATTACAAATTATGCATTATAGAGATAATGTTTTTAAAGGAATTATACCAGTCTGCACTGAAGGGGATAAATACGATACAGAAGAAAAAGTGTTCTTTATATGCTTACACTACTGTGAGCAATAAACTCAAATGTGAACATGAACAAAGTAGAGCCACATGCTGCAGAAAATTATTTTCAGGAAAGAACACTAAGCCCTAATTAAGTAACTGGCTTGTGGGTGTGCCTGGTTTATAAAACTGCTATGGACAAATAACTGTTGTGTACCTTCTCTTTTCCTCTATTTTTTGAGATATAATTTATGTATAACATTATATTAGTTTCAAATGTAAAAAATAATGATTTGATATGTATATATTACAAAATGATCAACACAATAAGTCTAGTTAACATTTATCATCAAACATAGTTACATTTTTTTCTTCTTGTGATGATAACTTTTAAGATCTACTTTAAGATTTAGTTTTGAAAATAATGTCTGTTGAGGTGATTTTATTATGGTTAATTTTATGTGTCAGCTTAGGGATGCCCACATAGCTAGTAAAACATTATTTTTGAGTGTGTCTGTGAGGGTGTCTCTGGAAGACATTACCATCCAAATTAGCAGACTGAGTAAAGAAAGTGCCTTCACCAAAGCCCTTGGCGATGATCTAATCTGTTGAGGGTCTGCATAAAACAAAAAGATGGAGGAAGGATTTTAGCTGAGATATCCATCTACCCCTAGCTTTGGACATCCATACTCCTGGTTCTTGGGCTTTTGGACTCAGACCAGGACTCTCCACCATTGGCGCCACAATTCTCTGACATTCACACTTGTACTGGATTACAGGCATACCTCAGAAATATTGCAGGTTTGATTCCAGACCACTGCAATAAAGCGAATGTGGCAACAAAGCAAGTCACAGAGATTTTCTGGTTTCCCAGTACATATAAAAGTTACTTTCCACCATACTGTATTCTATTAAGTGTGCAAAAGCATTATGTCTAAAAAATCATGAATATACCTTAATTTAAAAATAATGCTGTTGGAAAAATGGCACCAATAGACTTGCTTGAGGAAGGGTTGCCACAACCTTTAATTTATAAAAAACGTAATACTTGCAAAGCACAGTAAAGCGAAGTGCAATAAAAAGAGGTATGCCTGTCCACCACTGGCTTTTCTGGTTCTCTAGTTTACAGGTGGCAGACTGTGGGACTCCTCAGCTTCCATAACTGTATGAGCCAATTACAAAGTCGATATACATAGATCTCCTGTTGGTTCTGTTTCTCTGGAGAACCCTGGCTAATACACCTATGCTGTCTCACCAAAGAATATTGGATGTGGTAGTAATGATAGGAGGCAGGGGCTGATCAAGATGAACTGTAACTAAAGAATTACAACTTAGGAACTTCATCTGTATTTGGATCTGATTTAAATGATGGCATTCATGATCATGATCTTGATCTTATATGGCCATTGGATAAAATTTTTGGAAGATCTTGGAAGGAAATTAGTGCATTTGCTTATGGGAGGTATATAAATAATTTATGGTAAGAGGCACACTGGAATAAGTTTAAAAGATGAGAGCACATTCTTTGACATTTCTTCCATAAAGAAATTGAATCTTGAATGGGCTATGACTGCTTTAGCGAATAGAGTATGACAGAAGTAATACTATTGACTTTTGAGGCTGTTATAAAAGATCAGGCACCTTGTTTCCTAGATAACTCACTCTTGGAGTCCTGAGTCACCTGGATTATTTGCATATAGAGAGAATACTACCTGCATTAACTTCTAATTAACCTCCAGGCCTAATGTCAAGATTTTATGATTTTCATATTAAATCAATATACAATTATACATTATCATCTAGCTATCTATTTGCCTTAAAATTCTAGTAATTATCATATTCCCTATCAGTTGACACAGGTTTATGGCTGGCTAATTCTTACCAATGTAAAAACAAAACAAAAATAGGATGTCATGTACATTAACTTGAGAATATATTTTTAAATGGCTATTATTCTTGTTTCTGGAAGTAGGTAAGAGGCTAAAGTGTTGGTAGATAAGAAAGGAAAATTGTTAGATAAAGGCAAAAAAGAGCCTAGACCAAATATGAATTTCAAGGATATAAGCTCCTGTGGTTTCCATTTAGAGGTAGAGGATACAAGAGAATATATGATGAATATGCCAAGATTACTACTAAATGGCTGATTGTCTTACTAATTTATCCTTATTTTGTCCAAAGTTTAATTTGCCCAGATTTAGGTATAGATAAGTCATAAAGTAAGAGTCTATTGTTTATCTACTCAATTATCCTTTTGAGTTTTTGTTTGGACTTCATTTATTTTAGGAACCACTTTATATGTTTTGGTTCATGGCTCCTGATACATTGAATTTTAAGTAATTCTTTGTGCTGAAAGTAATAGGGACTTTAATTTTCCATAGATTTCAATGTACTGTGTTAAAAATTTATTAAATGAATTTTAAAAACAAGTGCTTTGACTTTACAGGACCATGCTATTTGTGGACTAGCATTGAGTTACTATAGGAAGTTTTAACTTCCTTAAGGTTACTCAATTTTATTGAATCAAGATCTTCTAAATTGTTTGCTCAGTCTTACTCACCATATACCAGATGTAGAACCTAGCAGTTTCCCATAGGTACATGAGGTCATTTATGAAAGGAAACTATTGTTTACAAATTCATCATTGGAATCTTTTGGTACCATATATTTCAACACAGCTTTCTAAACTTAGTATAAAGGAAAATGATGTCATGAATTTACTCTTACCGGAAATTCCTAAAATGAAGTTATTTTCATTTTCATGGAGCATGGAAGATTGACTTTCAACATCTGTGTTCTTTGGAGATTATTGTAATGCAGATAATCATTAAAGTACCATTTACCTACACTCTGACTACATTTTAAAGTATAAAGTATCAACTAGATCTTCTTGAATTTCTGATTTAGAAGAGCACAAATACAGTTTTCAGAATAAGTGAGAGTTATATAAATAGATTCAGAAACCCTATAATCTATCCCAATTTATTCTTAAGTGCACATGAAATACAGTAAAGCGAACATTCTAAGAAAAATTTAATTCACAGGAGACTATAAGTCCCAAGACTATTAAAATAATTATAGCTAAAATAATTTGTTAATAAACACACAATATAAAAAGAGGTAAATTGTGACATCAAACGTAAAAGAGGGGCTTCCCTGGTGGCACAGTGGTTGAAAGTCTGCCTGCCAATGCAGGGGACACGGGTTTGTGCCCCGGTCCGGGAGGATCCCACATGCCGCGGAGCGGCTGGGCCCGTGAGCCATGGCCGCTGAGCCTGCACGTCCGGAGCCTGCGCGTCTGAAGCCTGTGCTCCTCAATGGGAGAGGCCACAACAGTGAGAGGCCCAAGTATCGCAAAAAAAAACATAAAAGGGGATGGGTATAAAGGAGTAGAGCTTTTGTGTGACCGAAGTTAAGTTTTTATTCATGTAAAATAGACCATTGTATCTATAAAATGCTTTTTGTAAGCCTCATGATAATCACCAAACTAAAATCTATAGGATATTCACAAAAGATAAAGAGAAGGGAATCAAATCATATCATTACAGAAAATTACCAATTCACAAAGGAAGGCACACAAGAGGAAGAAAGAAAAAAGTATAAAACAATCGGAAAACAATAAGATAGAATTAGTAAATCTTTAAATATAAATAATTACTCTAAATGTAAATGGATTGAATTCTCCAATCAAAGGTATAGAGTGCCTGGATGAATAAAAAAAAAAAAAAAAGACCCAACTATATTCTACCTACAGGAGACTTACTTCAGCCTAAAGACACACATAGCCTCAAAGTGAGGCAATAGAAAAAGATATTCCATGCAATGGAAACAAAAACAGTGCAGGGGGAGCTATACTTACATTAGACAAAATAGACTCTAAACCAAAAATAGTAACAAGAGACAACGGTTATTATATAATGATCAATTTATCAAGAAGATATAATAATCATAAGTATATATGCACCCAACATCAGAGCACCTAAATTTATTAAGAAAATACTAACAGATCTGAAGGGAGATATTGACAATACAATAATAATAGGGGACTTCAGTACTCCACTTTCAACAATGGGTAGATCAACCAGACAGATGATCAATCAACAAAGAGACTTTGGACTTGAATGATACTTTAGACCAAATGGACCTAACAGATATAAATAGAACAGTCCATCCAGCAGCAACAGAATACACATTCTTCTCAAGTCCACATGGAACATTCTCTAGGATAGATCATATGAGAAGTCATAAAACAAGTCTTAGCACATTTAAGAAGATTGAAATCACACCAAGTATCTTATCCAACCACAGTGGTATGAAACTAGAAATCAATAACAGAAGGAAAGCTGAAAAATTCACAAATATGTAGACATTAAACAACACACTCCTGATCAACCAATGGGTCAAAGAAGAACTCAAACGGAAATTTAAAAACTCTTTAAACAAATGAAAATGGAAATGCTAAAAGCTGTGGAATGCTGAAAAAGCAGTTCCCCTAGAAGTTTATAGCAACAAATATATACATTAATACAAAGTAAAGATCTCAAATAAACAAGCTAACTTTGCACCTAAAGGAACTAGAAAAATCTTTTGATCTTTTATATAGAATATCCTAAACATGACACAAAAAAACCCTGTTAGAACTAATCAATAAATTCAGTAGTTATAGGATGAATAATTGACATACAGAAACCAGCTGCATTTCTATACACTAATGATGAACTATTTGAAAAAAAATGAAAAAAATCTCATTCACAGTAGTTTAAAAAAATACTTAGGATGATTTAACCAAGTAGGTGAATTATCTGTACACCTAAAACTACAATACTTTGATGAAAGAAACTGAAGGAGACACAATGGTAACATATCTTGTGTTCATGTATTAGAAGAACTGATATTGTTAAAAGGTCCATGCTATCCAAAGTCATCTACAGGTTCAATGCAATTCCTATCAAATTCTAATGGCATATTTCACAGAAATATAAAGAATAAAACTGGAGGCATCACATTTCCTTATTTTAAACAATATTACAAAGTTACAGTAATCAAAACAACAGGATACTGGAATTAAAAACAGAGACATAAACCAGTGGAACAGAATTGAGAGCCCAGAAATAAATCCATGCATATATGATCAACTAATATTTGACAAGGGAACCAAGAATATTCAATGGTGAAAAGATAGTCTCTTCAATAAATTAAAACTGATAACCACGTTAAAGACAATGAAATTAGACCTCTATCTTACACTACTCACAAAAATTAACTCCAAATGAATTAAAGACTGAAAACTAAAAACTTAAACCATAAACTCCTTGAAGAAAACTTAGGGAAAAAGCTCCTTAACATTAGTCTTGGCAATAATTTTTTGGATATGATGCATAAGCAAAAAGCAAAAATCAATTAGGTGGAACTATATCAAATTATAAAGCTCTGACAGCAAAAGAAATAATAAATAAAATGAAAAGGCATCCTACTGAATGGGAAAAATATTTCAAATCCTGTATTTGATAAGGGGTTATATCAAAATATCCAAAGAATTCATACAACTCAATCTCAAAAACTAAAATAAAATAATGTGATTTAAAAGTGGGAAGAAGAACTGAATAGATGTTTTTCTAAAGAAGACAACCAAATAGTTAACAAGTAGATGAAAACATGGTCAATACCAATAATCATCAGGAAAATGCAAATTAAAGCCACAATGAGATATCACCTCACACCCATTAGAATGCCTATCACCAAAAAGAAAAGGCCTAAGTGTTGGCAAGAATGTGGAGAAAAGGGAACACTGTGGACTGTTACTGGGAATGTAAATCGGTGCAGCTTCTATAGAAAGCCCCAAGGAGGTTTCTCACAAAGCAAAACTAAAACTACCATATAGTTCAGCTATCCCGCTTCTGGATATATATCCAAAGAAAGGAAATCAAGATCACGAAAAGATATATGCACTCCCATGTTCATTGCACATTATTCACAATAGCCAACATATGGAAAGAATCTAAGTGTCCATTAATGAATGAATGGATAAAGAAGATACATATATATATACTGGAATATTCAGCCACAGAAAAAAAGGAAATTGTATCATTTGGGACAACACGTATGAACCTGGAGGGTATTATGCTAAATGAAATAAGTCAGACAGAGAAAGAAGAGATATGACCTCACTTATAACTTGTATAAGTTGAAAGTGTAGAAACAGAAAGTAGAATGGTGGTTACCAGGGGCTGAAGATTGGGGGAAATGGGAGGTGTTGGTCAAAGAGAACAAACTTCCAGTTATAAAATGAATAAGTTCTGGGGATTTAATGTACACCATGTGGATTATAGATAACTAAACTGTATTATATACTTGAAAGTTGCTAAGACAGTAAATCTTAAGTTTCTCACCACATGAAAGAAATAGTATTAGGTGAGCTGATGGAGGTCTTAGCTTACTCCAGCGGTAATCATCTTGTAATATATCAGTGTATCAAATCAACACATTGTATACCTTACACAATGTTATGTCAATAAAACTGGAAAAAAGATAAGCCAGGATATTATAAAAATTTATATGCTAATGTATATGAAATTTTAGACAAAGAATATTCTGAACAATATTTTAAAATAGACAAAGGTATTAAATCATCTTAACATAAAACAAACACAAACTATGCTTGAACCCAAGATAGATATTCCAGCAGTATCAAAAGATTAAAAAGAAGGAATAAGGGGCTCTCTGGTGGTACAGTGGTTAAGAATCTGCCTGCCAATGCACGGGACGTGGGTTCGAGCCCTGGTCTGGGATGATCCCAACATGCTGTGGAGCAACTAAGCCCGTGCGCCACAACTACTCATCCTGCGCTCTAGATCCTGCGAGCCACAACTACTGAAGCCCGTGCACCTAGAGCCCATGCTCCACAAGAGAAGCCACCGCAGTGAGAAGCCCGCGCACCGAAATGAAGAGTAGCTCCCGCTCACCGCAACTAGAGAAGGCCCGCGCGCAGCAACAAAGACTCAAAGCAGCCAAAAATAAATAAATAAATGTATTTAAAAAAAAAAAAGAAGGAATAATAATACACAATGTTCCTAACCAAGAGTGTTTTTATAACATTAAAATAGTAAATTTCCCAGAAAAATACAGAGGTAGGATGTCTTAATTAAATGTAGTATAAAATCATCTATTTAGTTCGAGTGAAACAAAGAGATATTCTCTTTTATTCTCCCATTAAAACTCCCATTATATATATTATGTCAGATTGAGGTAATGGTAAAGTGGTCATATTTTCTATTTATCACTTAATTTGCAAATAAAACAGAATACTGCTATTAAGGAAAAATATAAATGGACGGGTGTTGCTTTTCCTTTTCCAGATAACACAAAAATATTTTTGAACATACATTTTACTCTGCTGCTAAAAATTGCCTTTTATTCATACTTTTCCCAGCCAACAGCCAATTCTAATGGGTCATTTAAACAATCTATGACTACTCCACACTCTCTGGGCCTTGCCTAGCCTTGTGATCTGGAAAAATGAATTTTTTCCCCAGTGATATCAAACTGGTAGGGCCACTGGAGAGGTTTTGGAACAGGGCCAAGATCTCAATGTTCTTTTCCTTAACTGAATTCTAGGAGAACCCCAGATTTTCCCCAACGTGTAGCCATTCTTGAGACCAATATCTTACAATTATGCCAATTGATCATGTGGCAAAAACTTAAGTAATTAACATAGGATGAAGAGTATTTTTTTTAGGAACATGACCTTTATTTGAACAACTGAAATTTCATTGGAGAGTCAGTGACAGAAGAGAATAATCCAAAGATATCTAACAAATAGAGATTAATGCTATGTGGAAGAAAAATCTATATAACATAGATATGAATACTTTCCACAAAGAATGATACCTTAATGAAAACACTTGAAAGTGGAAAGATGTGGGGGAAGAAACAATGGTTTTTGTATCGATCTAATGACTAATATAAAAGTCAATATTTATTTTAGTATCTTAATCTCCTTTTAAAAGGCTTTATCTTTAAAAATAACATTTGTATATCACAGTGCTCGTCTATGGAAGTATATTCTGGATGACAGAGATTGCACTCTTTCAATGGATATATAATTATAATTTTGCTACTTAAAACAATATTTGGATTTTTTTTTTACTCATTTAAATACCTAAGACAGGGAATACAATTTTAAAACATCTTCTTGTCTTTCAGCAAGCTCCTCACATATCATAGGTTAAACTATAAGAGCAAATGTTAAGAATAATTTGGTTGAAGAAAATATTATATTTTATGACTTAAAATAAAATGAGGTTCTTAAAACAGAAAACTGTAATCTTGCCAAGATAATTTTATACTCTGTCACGTACACAGTAGTCTGTTCTTGCAAAAATAAGAAAACCTTGTTATTCTTATATGATATTTAAAATTCCTGTTACTTTTCAACCTGCCAATTGCAAATAAATTTGATAAAAAGTTTCTACATAACACACATTTTGATAAGACATTCTGAAATATCTATATGCAGTAGCTACTGATGGCACACCCAGAAGCTATGCTGTCATTCTGAATAGATCCATCTGACTTATCACTTAGAAGTAACGTAGTTCCCTTTGGATCAAACACATACAGATGTTTAAGACTTATGGTACAAATTAGAGGGGGAAAATGGTCTTAAAAGAGCCTTCCTATTTAAAATGCAAAATTGTCTTTTAAAAATTCTCCTTATGGAAAACGAAAGCTTTCACTAAAGTTTTGTCTATACTGGTAATCATTCTCTATGAGATTTGCTAACGTTCACTGTCTATCCCCACTAGAAAGAAAAAAAAATGGATGTTTTCCATCTGCAGCAAAATAGAGTCAAAACAAACGTATTTAAATTGGAAACATTTGTGGCTAAAAGAGCTGTTCTCCATAAAAACATCTGGTTGTACTTTTAAGTCATTGCCAAATAAACACATGCTGGAAAATCTATTTTATGCCACACATGGTCACCCATGTAGATGTAGCTTAAAACTGTTTTCGTTTGAGGTCAACACCCTATATTAGGAAGGGAAGTACAGATTTGTGAGTGTGCAGTGATTTTTTTAACAGTACTACTGTAATGGCCATGGAAGTTTGAACGTGTCTAGTTTCTTCCAGACAAGGAAGAGAATATGACAGACAGTGTTTTTGATAATTCTCAGGTAGAGAATGCAAAGACTGAAATAACGATGGTTGTGGAACAGATCAAATAGCTACTTATTTGTGCACAAAGACTGTTTGTGGTTTCTGGTTTCAGTTAATTTGGTTTTTTTTTTTTCTTTTTTACATTGACTCAGAGAGGTAATCAACTGAAAAGATGTAAAGAGAACTTCAGACTACTTGGTTGACTAGGTTTATTTGTTAGTATAGGTAACCCCCAGATAACAATGGCTTAACACAGTAGAAGTTTCTTTTTCACTCAAGCCTAATGCAGATGTTTCTGGTTGGTGGGCAGCTTTCCATATTGTCTTTCAGGGATCCAGGTTCTTTCAGTCATGTGGCTCTCCCAATCCGTAAGGCTCAAAGACTACTGAAGGTTTTTCTTATCTAATCACAGTACAGAGTTTAAAGGATTATGCTGGATAGTTTTACATGCCAGGCCTGGTATTGTGTACTACACTTCTTTCCACATCTTATTGGCCATACCTAGTGAAAGGAAGGCTCAAAAATGTCCTCTAGCTGTGTAGCAGGAAATATAGATCATGGGTTTTGGTAAATGCAAAGTTATCTCTGCTGCTCTCAGGAGTAGAGGTAGGAAGTTCTTCAAATATTAAAACACAATATTTTATATTTTATTATATATCATGCAAGTGTCAGAACAGGGTCATATAAACTATTTCAAAATAAGCATAACTGGACTTTGTCTCTCGTTTTCACAAAGGATATCAACTACCTATAAATTAACCCTCAAGTATGCTTCTGAATATGTGTCACAGGCACTCATGAATATACCCACTACTGCCACACCATCTTTTATCTGCTTAGCAGCTTCTGGGTTCCACTATTTTCACTCACCATGTACCACTTATTGCTACATCTGCCACCATCTCCTGGTGGATCATCTGCTAGATTCTGCTGTATCTAAACTACTCTGCACATTTAAAGACGAGACAGGACAGACCTTTGCAATGTCAAATTTATACACTGTTCTGTTGCAAAATGAAGAAAAGGCTGTTAGAGGTGTACCCATATGTAGGGGAGACAAAATTTTACTCTACCTTCTTAGAGTCTCCACCTGGGCCTGGGAATTAAATGGACATAAAACAGATCAACAGGAGAAAAGCATATACATTTCTACACGTATATGGAAGCTTCCAAAGGAAAATACTCAAAAAGCCAATAGACCCAAGTGCTTATATATTATATACTAGGTTGAAAAAAGAAAAGCGATTGTGGAAAAATAACTAAAATATATGGGAAGACTAAAGGAAGATAAAAGTAATTTTAACATTATCTATTTGTACAGCTTTCTCTTGGCTTCCCATCTCTGGTCATAAGTTTTCTTTCCTCCTGGTATAGGGAGGAAATCTTTCACATGAGAGTTTTATCTATTATATGTGCTTCATCTTTATATATTTCTCCCTTCTTTCTCCCCTCTCTAAAATGTCTATCCCTTTTTACTGAGAACAGTGGTGTTCAATTTAGAACAATCCCCAGTTTTTAAAAACTCTAATGAAACTCACCGAATTTCAGGGTCAGATTCATGCACTAGTGGTGAATGAGAGAATCTGTATATAAGAATATAGAGACAGGGACTATATGTGCCAGACTAGAGGGGGCAGCTACCATCTAACTTGAGCCAACAGTTGTCATAAAGGAATGCATACAGTGTGTTGCCAAATCTTATGATTTTCCAAGGAAGTTAGGAATTTGGATTTTTTAATGTGCAATCTCCAGATTTTTAATTACTGGCATTTTACTCACTTTAAAAAAAAATGGGTTTCTAATGTGCAATGCCTGAATGAGGTCCATTTGTACCCTCAGTTATTTTTATGGATGGGAAATTAAGAGACTGCATTCTCCATAGTTGGTTGTATTCCAGATTTAATAACCATTCCATATTTAGAGGTTCACTCATTCATTCATTCAGTTTGTACATTCATTCAGTATTCCATTATTCAACAAATTTTGTACTATGTGCAATGCACACAATACTAAGATGAAAATAAATTATCTCTGCCTTCGAGGTGCTCATAACAAGTATGTCTTGTTAGAGACATACTAACAAGCAACTAAAATGCCTCTTTATAAGTGCATTAATGATAGAAGGAGTGATTAACTCTATCTGAGGATGATATTTAATGATAACTGGGAGTTTGCCAGGGAGAAAAGGCATGGAAAAAACAGTATAGAAAGCCTAGGTGGTTTAAAACAGCAGAGTACAGTTGGGAAAACCTGCAGAAGTTCTACATGGCTTGAGCAGAAGATGCTATTGGGAGTGGTGGAAACCAAAAAAATATAGATTTGTGAGAATAAACAATACCTGATACAGCACTTATAAGATTGCTAAATACGAACGTTAATCGTTATCATCACAACTATATTCATTAGCATATTATTTGATTACAAAACTGAGTCACAGAAAAGAACTATTTGTGATATGAGAATTTGATAATTCATATAGCAAATATAAATTTTATTTTACTAAAAGATGAGCACTTATTATATTTTTTTTCTGTCTTAGAGGTTTTTTCCTCTCTCAAGAAGGTAAAGGGATTGACTAGTAGAGCTGCTATTTTAGATTTAAATCTGAAAGAACAAGGATTAAGTAACATTAATGCTATCTGGGGAAAAGTGACCATGTCATTTAAATGTGTGTGTGATGGCCAAGGCAGAAACCACTGAGTGTGAGCAAAGATATTTCCCATACATTAGACATATGGGCTTCCTCAACTTCAAGGAAAAGACTTTACAGCTTAAAATTCTTGTGGCTAAAGAAGAGAGGGAGTATTTCCAAACTCTAATTTCAAGATTAGTTCCTTTCAAGCAGGAAAAAGGTAAATTAACTAAAAGACATGTGGCTTATTAAAACACTCTATAATGTTGATGAAAAACTAAAATTATGGCACAATAATTCCCTGCTAATATCACTATTAATTAATATGTGTTCCATGTGCCAGACACCATAATCAATACAACCTGGGTATTAGTATACTTATTTTATGAAAAAGACCCAGGAGACTTAAACAAACTCAGCATTTCCCAAAATAATGTAATAGATATTATGGGATATATTGTAGGCTTTGTGGCTATGCGGTTAGGGTTCCAACCAAACTATCTTTGATATAATTATTAACACTCATTTTGTTCTCAAATATAAAAGAATACAAATAAAAGTTAGTAGAGAATAAAATATCACTTCTTACCATTATTATGTAAGAATAACATACACCTTGGAACCAATCAACCTTCCTTCGCGGGTATTTGAATAGAGTTCAGAACACTGCATTTCATAAATTTACAGACATGCCTTTGGAAAAAATAACTACATTTTGGAGAACACTTGAGATTATATCACCTAAAATACAATGACAGGACTAGTGATGTTTAAAGTAGATAATAGGACCATTGAATAATTGAGGAAAATACCAATATTCCTTTTCAAATTCATGAAACAATAAGAATTGCAATGAAGCTTGTTTAGCTCCAGAGAACAAATTTGGGGTGATGAGTGGACGATAAAGAGAAAGGTTATGGATATGAATACCTCTACGAGCCAAGAAATGTCATAGATGTCATACATATGCCATATATATAATAATAATTTTTAAAGCCTGTGAGGAAAACGTTGTCTTCATTTTAAAGAGAAGAAAAGTGAGGGGTTTGGACAAATTATAAATAAGAGAGTTATTAACTGGTAAGCAGACTTCCAGCTCTCTTCCCAATCAAACCATGTGTACAAATAGAGTTCTCCAAGAATGGAGTGAAATGTCAACATATCCATTCGTGATCTTGGTTCCCTTATGTGCAAAAGGGAATACTGGAAGTGAATATTATGTTCTCTCTAGTTCCAGAAAAGATTGCCTCATGTTATTCTATTAGATTCATCACTATTTAGATTGCTTTCATATGTTCAGTTCATATATTTAAGTGTATGAATAAATTCTTTCGTTATCACAACTTCAGGAAGTAGAGGGATTAGTGTAATTAACTTTGACTCTTTAAGACTATTTAAATCTCAGCAAAATATTTTCCAGCTTTCATTTTGTGACAGATTGACTAGGCATGACCCATATACTGGTTGATAATTTTAAGACTTCAAGGCCTGACTACTTCTCCAAACTACATGAACAATGAAACTTGCAAAGGAATATTTTATGGAAGCAAAAGAGAAAAAGAAATTTATTTGTCCTTGATTTTTTTCTCTTCATTCTCCATTTGTCATCATAAACATTCTATTCAGGAAAAACAAAGCCAAAAACAGAGTGCCTTTTGCAGTGGTTAAGAATCGCCTGCCAATGAAGGGGTAAAGGGGTTTGAGCCCTGGTCCGGGAAGATCCCACATGCCAGGGAGTAACTAAGCCCGTACACCACAGCTACTGAGCCTGTGCTCTAGAACCCATGAGCCATAACTACTGAGCCCACGAGCCACAACTACTGAAGCCCGTGCACTGCAAGGAAGAGTAGCATCCCCCTCGCCACACTAGAGAAAGCCCGAGAGCAGCAACGAAGATCCAATGCAGCCAAAAATAAAATAAATAAATTTAAACAAACAAAAAAGACAGAGTGCCTTTTAACTGTGTACCTTTTCTATCAGGGGTAAATTAGCAATTTATTTTTAAAAATTTAGGCTCTTTGAAGTTTTTTGGGAGATTTCAGAAAAGAAGGTAATTAAAAACCCACCAACCAACCAAATAATGGACAAATACCTGAATGATTTTTAGTCTTACTGAAATAAATTGTATAATACTAAATAAACAGATCAACCAGAAAAATACTACTACTGTGTAAAATCTTTATCTGTTAGTTTGAAATCCTATATGAGGGAATTCATGTATCAATGGGATTTTTCCAGTTATAAGATTAAATAATATATGAGAAACCAATTATAAACTCTCATTTCCTCCAAGGGTTACTTAAGCCTTTGGTTCAAAAGACCTTGAGTTACTCACAAAAGATCTGTATTTTTCAGACACGCAACCAGTGACTCAACAGGATGAGTAACAAACAGACCAGCCCTCTTCTTTTCTCCCCCACTACCCTCTGTTCTTCCCTGCTTAGCCAAAACACACAAATCAATTGATTGTTTTCAGCATGCCCTTCTGTTGCTTATTTTAGTTCTTGACTTTCAAAGATGCTTTAAAAAAAACTATAGCTTTTTCACACATTAAACTATATTTTAGAAGGAGTTGACTAACATAATCATTGAGAGGAAAAAAACATTATATAAGCATATAAATGTAATAATAAATGTATCTATCTATCTGTCTATCCAGGTCCCGGGAGGAACTATGAAATCTGTACTGGAGGCATTCTAAAGTTCATTTCAATATCATAAATCAAATCCTTGAACTTTTCTCTGAATCAGTTTTATAAGATGTTGAATCCAGAAAGAACTCAATGACAAACTCTTGTCCATAGTTTGCCCCTTATAGTAATTATTTCAAATAATCCTTAAGCCTAGTGTTCTTCCAGTTATTGAGATGGCTCCTTGAAGAAAAGAAAAAATAATCCCTGACCTCATATAGTTTACATTGCAGTGAGTGGAATCTGACAATAGATATTATAAACAACTGCATAGTATTTTAAAGGATGATTACTATAGATGAAAATAAGACAGGGAAAGAAGGAAGAGTTTCTATTTAAATCAGAAGTTTACCAACTTCAAAAAGAAAGTGACAATTGAGCAAAAACTTGAAGGAGATGACGGATCAAGACATGTGAACATCCAGGGGAAGAATGTTCCAGGCAGAAAGAATGGTCATTTCAAAGGGACCGAGGCAGCACTGTGTTTGGCAGGATGAGCATGCCAGACAGTTTTGGATTTTAATATAAGATTCTGTAAGAATATACATCCTTAAGATTCAAAGGAATTAAATTCTCACAGTAGAATTTAAGCCATAATATCATGGTAGACACACAGTCTTTTGTTCATTCATTCATTCAAAGACCAAAAAGATAAATAACAAGCCTTTCATTGTCCTGAGCAATGGAAACACAAACATGAGTTAGACAATAAGGAAACACTCATGTAAGCAAAGCTTTACATTCTATGTTATAAGTGCCATAATAGAGTTTGTACAGAACTCTTGTAGATGATAGTAGGCTGGGTGACTAACTATCCTGGGGAAATCATGAATGTCTTCACTGAGGAAACGATGTTTGATTTCATTCCTGAAGAATGAGTAAGATTTTACAAGGAATAAATCAGAAAGAGGCTTTTTTGGACACAGAATCATATCTGTAAAAATGGAGGCATTAAAGAGACTATGAAGAACCCTTGATTTTACTGGATGTGTGGTACATGAGAAGGGGAAAGGAGAAATGAGCAAAATGTGAGGTACTGCATGCTAAGTTGTTTGGCCTCTCTTTTGTAAGGAGAATGTTTTAGCAGAAAACTGACATAATCAGGTTTGTAAATTAGACCTATTTGATGGTGGGTTGGAGAATGAATTGTACCATCCAGGCAACCTTCTACATTTACCATCTGTTCATAAGAGATCCCTGTAGATACATGTATAAAGATGCTTTAATTCTTTAGGGAGAGGTTCATAACATAACAGAGGAATCTTACTGCAAGTGTTGATGTTGAACAGAACTCAGAATAGGACAGATTACTCCCAAAAAATATTCAAATCACAATCCCACGGGGTGTACGATGTGAGGATCCACAAGATTCTGTTCTAGATTTTGAACTATTTAATGAGGTATCCTAAGTAACTCTAAAGCAATATAAAATATTTGTTGAGTGTTTCTCATATATCCTGTACTGTGCTTGTTCCTTTCATGAATTACCTCAAATACTCTTCATAACAGCTCTGAGGTAGTTACTATAACTTCCCACCTATTATAAATGAGGGAAATGATGTGTAGGAAGGTTAAATAACATCCATAGAAGTAACAACTTTACTGAAATCAGGTACCTTTGATTACAAATACTTTGCTATACTACTTCCCTGAAAATTTGGCCTCTCTATATAAGAATCTCTAGTAGTTTGCCATTGAGGCATAGCACACCTAGGAATTATTTTCTTTCTACAGTTTTGAACTTGCTCTAGTTATGCTTTGAGATCTGTTTGAGTGATTAGAAAGATATATTGAGGTTTATCATGGCAAGAACTTGAGAAGGGTATGAAATTTTGCTTTATTTGTAAGCAGAGAGGTTTGCTTCCCATAGCTTCATGGTTGCTGCTATGAGAACCATGGTTGCTCATGGTGGAAGATATAAGTCTCTTGGGTCAGAGACAAAGTACATTATTACTCAAGGGAACTGCAGAAGCCAGAGTGTCAGCATTCACACTGGTTCTTAAGTCCTGAATTTCAAAGAGTGATTCAAAGAGGCTATGTGATGCCTGCGTATGCAGTGGGTTGAGTTATAAGAGAGGATCTTTGAGTTTAGGGAACTCAAATCTTTTATAAGTGTTATTATGTCTGCCTGAATTTTGCATTGGAGGGAGACTTTATTATATTGGACACTAAATAAACTAATCCCTTATTCTAGTTACATTATTTCTATCTTTCAAGACTGTTCCCTACACAGAAATCCTTAAAGATAGTCTAGAACAAAGGTGGTCAGTTTCTGTGTTCACAAGACCAATAGAAGTGCAAGAAATCTATGGGGAATTGTCTCCTAGCATCTCACTCAAAAGGAAACTGTGCCTAGAGTATATGTGAGTAAATCTAACCTACCACCATTTCTAACTTACATACCTGGAGTCCCATGGCACCCTTGAGATGCAAACATTTCCTAGAACTTAATTGGGTCATCTAAGCCAAGTTCAATCCACTGCCACAGCTAGATAGAAGCTTGTTGATTTCATTTCATGATTAATAAGGCTGTGTGGAATTCATTTTTAATCCAATATAGAAAACTCTCAATCCTTGGTAGATTTTGATGCCACCATTAAAGGGTGATGTGCTTCAAAGGAGTTTTCTAGCACTGTGACTGGTTGAATCCTATATACCCTTGTTTTTCTCAGTGGTAGAGAGACACTACTGGCAAAATAATTTAAATTTTAAAGCACTTCTAATCTAGATAATGCTCCACATCATCCTGATTCTCTTAGGGTCATGAACGAAAATGTGAAAATTTTCTTAATTGTTCCAATCAATAAATCAAGAACTTAATTGTTCCAATCAATAAATTGGAACAATTAATTGTTCCAATCAATAAATTGTTCCACAACTTAATTGTTCCAATCAATAAATCAAGAAACCATTTCAATTTGTAAAGCCTATAAACTTAGATTATTTTTCAGGCGGGCTATTGACACAAAAACTGAAGATCACACAATTTCCTTAGCTGATTTTTGGATGAAATATAACATAAAGCATGCACATAAAATCATGAGAGCATCAGGAAAGAAGGAATAGCAAATAATATGCATGCAGTATGGTAGAAATATTTACCACATTGTGCAAATAACTTTGCAGGATTCCAATCAAACACAAATGGAGTTAATATAAGAAACAGAGGATTGTGGGAATGTTGACGCTGCCACCATTTGAGAAACTCCAGATATGCAGCCGGAGGAACACAGTGAAGGTGACTTATCAATGAAAATGAAGAAAATGGCTGTGATAAAAAGGAGGAAGCTGTCCCAGAGGCAGTGACATCGTCAAAAACTTCTCATTAAAGGAAATCTCAAAGACATGTAACTACGTTGAAAGTGCAAATGATAAAATATGGGAAGCTCATCCAGCCTAGAAAGAAATAGGACAACTTGCCATGGCACAGAAATGATCCTTGTTCTATATCTCAAATTATATGATGAGAAGAAAGCAAGCACTGTTCAAACTAATCTGGATAAGTTTTTTTTTTTTACAAAAAAATAAAACATTTTGATTTTCATTTGAATTACAGTGAATCAAATAAATATCCTTTTATTACTTTTAAATTACCTATCCATATATGTGTGTACATATATGATTGTTTATAATATATATATTCCACATACCAGAGATTATTCTATAAGTATAAGTATCTTTCCATATTCCTGACAACAACTTATTTTGGGTACTCCTCACATAGAAAGCTATAAAAGTCTTTTTACCACTGTACCCTCCACTTTCTCACCTTGCTAGTCAACCCTTAGTGGCCCTTCATATGAATCTTTCTAAAATGCATTTGTAGTCATGTCATAGCTTAACTCAAAAGTGAATAATGAGAAACTGCTGTGTATTTCATTTTACAAAAATATTTTTCCAGGGCTTCCCTGGTGGCGCAGTGGTTGAGAGTCCGCCTGCTGATGCAGGGGACAAGGGTTCGTGCCCCGGTCCGGGAAGATCCCACATGCCGTGGAGCGGCTGGGCCCGTGAGCCATGGCCGCTGAGCCTGCGTGTCCGGAGCCTGTGCTCCACAACGGGAGAGGCCACAACAGTGAGAGGCCCAGAAAAAAAAAAAAAAAATATATATATATATATATATTTTTTTTTTCAACATCCTAATTTTGCTCATACTACCTTCACCACCAGTTTCTCATTCTCCCCTTTTCTTCTTCCCTTTATTACATGAATGCATAAATTAATAAATAAATTAGCAAATATTAGTGGTGAAATATTTCATATAAATGAAGTAAATTAAGGTAACATTCTCCAAAGTGTATTCTAACACACAAGAAAATGTGGAAAATAATCTACTGTACTATTGGAAGGAAACATTAGAATTTCTATTTACACTTAAAAAATCTGAAATATAAAAGAGAAGCTAAGTTTTAATATTCATTTAGGCAGTGGCATTATTATGGCTCCTCACGTCAAACACTCACAAGCCACATGGAGGTCAGAGTAGGAATCCCACTGTACAGACAAGGGATATTTGCTTACATCGGGCATGTTGCATCATTTGCACATCATGTAAATATGACTGAAGTGAATTTATGTATTATATCATCTTGTTTAAACTAAATCTCTCTTTGCTAATTAAAAAATAAATTTAAATTCAATGAAACGAGTGAAGAAAAACATAGGGGGAGCAATAAATGACACGGGGCATGCATGCTTGATGCTGGTATTAGGAGTTAAAAATTGATCTACCAATAAGGCAGCCAAAAACCTTCAATATTATTCAGAAAAAGTTGTTGCAACGTGGATTTGAATGTATTATTATTAATAAAGAATTTCAGCTGAAGTGCTTATTTTTCTTGGAGATATTAGCTCATGGTGGCTTGAAGACATCAGAGTTAGCAAAATGTCAATATTATGCGATATTTCTAGCAATGTTGCAAATTAGGAGTATATTTGGAGCCTGACAAAATTTTACCAATTTGGCAATAAATGTATAATAGCAAAAGTCAAAAGTCTACATTTGATTAAGGTAATAATTGATATTTATACAGTAGAAATATGGCTAAAAGAGCTCATGTGTAATAATAGACAAGGCAAAATGCATTGCTTTGTTATTAATTTTTTGGTAGATATTAATTTTTGGTAGATGTAGAGAAATGTTAAAGTTTTAAATAAACTATTACTAGAACTAACAATTTAGTATGAGGTTGTTGCACTATAGTTGGATACAAGTGCAGGCTTTAAACATGCTTAGCTTATGGTATTTATTAGATTCTATTTTGGTAACAAAAAATTTGAAGAATTACTTTTTTTGAACCACTAAAGGAAAAATTCACTAAAGAAAAAGGGCTCTCACACACACACACAAATGACCACTCTAAAGAAAATAAAATTAAGGGGGGGAATCTGATAAAATGGCTACTTTGTATTAAAAATAAACAAAGGAATCAAGAATTAGCTTATAGAAATAGCATCATACGTGACATATCAATACGTTCACTTTCATTATTCACAGCAAGTTACTGCAGCAGAGATGGAGAAGTTTAAGACAGAAAGGGAAAAAAGTAATCATCAAAGTGGCTACTTTGGAGATTGAGGTGAGGAAACAGATCTTTAAAAATCATAATGTTTTATAAAGAGGTGAGGAAAATAATGAGAATACATCTTCCTATACATGTTTACTTGTTATTAAATGTCACAGTGTTCAAAGAATTGTCAAGTTTAAGGATGAGTTATGTAACTTTCCTTCCAAAAAGAAAAGTCTTCCAAATGTGTTTACCATTTCTGTAATATTCAAGTGCTTTGTGGAGGATAATAATAATAGAAAGTACTCTATCAGTCCCCTAGAGATCAATGTGGCATTTAATGATGAATAAGAAAGCAACTGCTTTCGGAAAAAAACTCATGCTATGGAGAGATGCATTTGGAAATGTTTCCACCATTCTATGATTCAAATCACTGAAAGTGTGCCACCTACAAAAACTCTGATGTCAGCCCACTTGTACTGGAAAACAGAATTTTCTAATCAGTTTAAAAATCTTCCACATGAAAAGACTCAGCAGATTTTAAACTAACTGATTAAAAATGTAAAATGCAATACTTTCCTATTAGTTTGAAATGAAATTAGATTTACATCAAAGGTTAAGAACATTTTATGGCTGTCAATATTCAATACTTTTGAGCACTGGCAGATAAAACTAAAAGATGAGTTCATGATTTATTAACTACAAAATGATGTACTTCTTCCATTTAGTTCTACACATATTTGTGAGGGATCTATGGCATCTTTTCCATCTTTAACAACCACTGAGTTAAATACAAACTGACATTTGACCCTGGCTATGAATATATTATATTACACAATGCAAAAATTGGACCATCAATAATAATGAAGCACATTCATTTGCTTTCACTATAAGTATTATTAAATAATATAATCAACATTATATTTATATACTTAAATTATATAAAATTATATACCTAATTATATAAAATATAATTGAGTTTAATATGTCAAATGCTTCTTGCATGATTAATAAGTTTTTAAAGAAACATTATTTGATTTATCTCTAGCAGATTCTTCATCTCATTATGAAATAGTATTAATGATAGAAAGCACTATGTACCATGTTATTTATACTTTAAAGAGAGAAAAACATTTTATTGTAGTATATTCATGTCATTTTGCATTCAATAATATTTATGATGAATATAATACAATATGCATAACAATGTGATAGTCTTTTTCATGTATCATTCTTTTAAATTTACTCTAATTTTTCTTTATATTTTATAGCATATATTATGCCATATTTGATATAAATAGTTTATAAATATATAAATGTACATATATTGATAGACACCCACTAAAACCATTTTACTGATAAGATCAAAAAACTTTGGTACTTAAAAGCTTCTTTTTTTTTTTTTTTTTTTTTGCGGTACGTGGGCTCCTCACTGCTGTGGCCTCTCCTGCCGCGGCTCCGGAAGCGCAGGCCCAGTGACCACGGCCCACGGGCCCAGCCGCTCTGTGGCACGGGGTATTCTCCCAGACTCGCGTCCCCTGCATCGGCAGGCGGACTCCCCACCACTGCGCCACCAGGGAAGCCCAAAAAGCTTCATTTTACAGAAGTCACATCTTCCTTGAAGCTTTCTTTTCCCCTTTTTGGAAGTGTCTCTTCTCTCTCCTGAACTTTGACACTATTTTACTGAAACCTATCACCCACTCTGCTATGCTTTAGTTATTTTTATCCCTCCATTATCTTTGCTAGGTTACAAACAACCTAAGAATGGTTCTTGATCACCTCTGGAGCTCCTCAGACATCAAGTGAGTACTGAGTGCATTGGTGGTGGCACTCAGAAATACATGTTGACTGAATTGTCTTAGGGTATACAAATATATACAGAGTAATGTTAAAAATAACTCTTTATCCTATTATAGAGCACTTTCTATTACGTAAACAAGGATTAAACTGCAAATCAGTGGGGATCGGGAAGATGGCGGAACAGTAAGACGCGGAGATAACTTCCTACCCACAGATACACCAGAAATACATCTACACGTGGAAAAACTCCTACAGAACACCTACTGAACGCTGGCAGAAGACCTCAGACCTCCCCAAAGGCAAGAAACTCCCCATGTACCTGGGTAAGGCAAAAGAAAAAATAAACAGAGACAAAAGGATAGGGACGGGACCTGCACCAGTGGGAGGGCGCCATGAAGGAGGAAAGGTTTCCATACACTAGGAAGCCCCTTCGTGGGCGGAGGCTATGGGTGGCGGAGGGGGAAAGCTTCGGAGCCGCGGGGGAGAGCACAGCAACAGGGGTGTGGAGGGCAAAGTGGAAAGATTCCCACATAGAGGATCGGTGCCGACCGGCACTCACCAGCCCGAGAGGCCTGTCTGCTCACCCGCCGGGGTGGGCGGGGCTGGGAGCTGAGGCTCAGGCTTCAGTCGGAGTGCAGGGAGAGGACTGGGGTTGGCGGCGTGAACACAGCGTGCAGGGGGTTAGTGCACCATGGATAGCCGGGAGGGAGTCCGGGGAAAAGTCTGGACCTGCTGAAGAGGCAAGAGACTTTTTCTTCCCTCTTTGTTTCCTGATGCGCGAGGAGAGGGGATTAAGAGCGCTGCTTAAAGGAGCTCCAGAGACGGGCACGAGCCGCGGCTAAAAGCACGGACCCCAGAGACGGGCATGAGACGCTAAGGCTGCTGCTGCCGCCACCAAGAAGCCTGTGTGCGAGCACAGGTCACTATCCACACCTCCCCTCCTGGGAGCCTGTACAGTCCGCCACTGCCAGGATCTAGGGACAACTTCCCCGGGAGAACACACGGCACGCCACAGGTTGGTGCAACGTCCCGCCGGCCTCTGCCGTCGCAGGCGCGCCCCACACTCTGTACCCCTCCCTCCCCCCAGCCTGAGTGAGCCAGAGCCCCCGAATCAGCGGCTCCTTTAATCTCGTCCTGTCTGAGCGAAGAACAGACGCTCTCCGGCGACCTACATGCAGACGGGGGGCCAAATCCAAAGCTGAGCCCCGGGAGCTGTGCAAACAAGGAAGAGAAGGGGAAATCTCTCCCAGCAGCCTCAGCCTCACTGCTCTCCCAGAAGCAGTGGATTAAAGCTCCACAATCAACTTGATGTACCCTGCATCTGGGGAATACGTGAATAGACAACGAATCATCCCAAATTGAGGAGGTGGATTTTGAGAGCAAGATTTATGTTTATTTCCTCTTTTCCTCTTTTTGTGAGTGTGTATGTGTATGCTTCTGTGTGAGATTTTGTCTGTATAGCTTTGCTTCCACCATTTGTCCTAGGGTTCTATCCGTCCGTTTTTTTGTTTTATTTTTCTTAAAAATATTCTGAGCCATGTGGATGAAAGGCTCTTGGTGCTGCAGCCAGGAGTCAGTGCTGTTCCTCTGAGATGGGAGAGCCAACTTCAGGACACTGGTCCACAAAAGACCTCCCAGCTCCCAGCGACCTCCCAACGACCAGAAAGCTACAGTGCTGGACACCCTATGCCAAACAACTAGAAAGACAGGAATATAACCCCACCCATTAGCAGAGAGGCTGCCTAAAATCATAATAAGTCCACAGACACCCCAAAACACACCAACAGACATGGACCTGCCCACCAGAAAGACAAGATCCAGCCTCATCCACCAGAACACAGGCACTAGTCCCCTCCACCAGGAAGCCTACACAACCCACTGAACCAACTTTAGCCACTGGGGACAGACACCAAAAACAACGGGAACTACACACCAGCAGCCTGCAAAAAGACCCCAAACACAGTAAGATAAGCAAAATGAGAAGACAGAAAAACACACAGCAGATGAAGGAGCAAGATAAAAACCCACAAGACCTAACAAATGAAGAGGAAATAGGCAGTCTACCTGGAAAAGAATTCAGAATAATGATAGTAAAGATGATCCAAAATCTTGGAAACAGAAGAGACAAAATGCAAGAAACATTTAACAAGGACGTAGAAGAACTAAAGATGAAACAAGCAATGACGAACAACCCAATAAATGAAATGAAAAGTACTCTAGATGGGATCAATAGCAGAATAACTGAGGCAGAAGAACGGATAAGTGACCTGATAGAAAAAATAGTGGAGATAACTATTGCAGAGCAGAATAAAGAAAAAAGAATGAAAAGAACTAAGGACAGTCTCACAGACCTCTGGGACAACATTAAACACACCAACATTCGAATTATAGGGGTTCCAGAAGTAGAAGAGAAAAAGTAAGGGACTGAGAAAATATTTGAAGAGATTATAGTTGAAAACTTCCCTAATATGGGAAAGGAAATAGTTAATCAAGTCCAGGAAGCACAGAGAGTCCCATACAGGATAAATCCAAGGAGAAATACGCCAAGACACATATTAATCAAGCTGTCAAAAATTAAACACAAAGAAAACATATTAAAAGCAGCAAGGGAAAGACAACAAATAACACACAAGGGAATCCCCATAAGGTTAACAGCTGATCTCTCAGCAGAAACTCTGTAAGCCAGAAGGGACTGGCAGGACATATTGAAAGTGATGAAGGAGAAAAACCTGCAACCAAGATTACTCTACCCAGCAAGGATCTCATTCAGATTTGATGGAGAAATTAAAACCTTTACAGACAAGCAAAAGCTGAGAGAGTTCAGCACCACCAAACCAGCTTTACAACAAATTCTAAAGGAACTTCTCGAGGCAAGAAACACAAGAGAAGGAAAAGACCTACAATAACGAACACAAAACAATTAAAAAATGCTAATATGAACATACATATCGATTATTTCCTTAAATGTAAATGGACTAAATGCTCCCACCAAAAGATACAGACGGACTGAATGGATACAAAAACAAGAGCCATATATATATGCTGTCTACAAGAGACCCACTTCAGACCTAGAGACACATACAGACTGAAAGTGACGGGATAGAAAAAGATATTCCATGCAAATGGAAACCAAAAGAAAGCTGGAGTAGCAATTCTCATATCAGACAAAATAGACTTTAAAATGAAGACTATTAGAAGAGACAAAGAAGGACACTACATAATGATTAAGGGATTGATCCAAGAAGAAGATATAACAATTATAAATATTTATGCACCCAACATAGGAGCACCTCAATACATAAGGCAAATACTAACAGCCATAAAGGGGGAAATCGACAGTAACACATTCATACTAGGGGACTTTAACACCCCATTTTCACCAATGGACAGATCATCCAAAATGAAAATAAATAAGGAAACACAAGCTTTAAATGATACATTAAACAAGAGGGGCTTAATTGATATTTATAGGACATTTCATCCAAAAACAACAGAATACACATTTTTCTCAAGTGCTCATGGAACATTCTCCAGGATAGATCATATCTTGGGTCACAAATCAAGCCGTGGTAAAATTAATAAAATTGAAATTGTATCAAGTATCTTTTCCAACCACAGTGCTATGAGACTAGATATCAATTACAGTAAAAGATCTGTAAAAAATACAAACACATGGAGGCTAAACAATACACTACTTAATAACGAGGTGATCACTGAAGAAATCAAAGAGGAAATCAAAAAATACCTAGAATCAAATGACAATGGAGACACGACGAACCAAAACCTATGGGATGCAGCAAAAGCAGTTCTAAGAGGGAAGTTTATAGCAATACAATCCTACCTTAAGAAACATGAAACTTCTCGAATAAACAACATAACCTTGCACCTAAAGCAATTAGAGAAAGAAGAACAAAAAAACCCCAAAGTTAGCAGAGGAAAGAAATCATAAAAATCAGATCAGAAATAAATGAAAAAGAAATGAAGGAAACGATAGCAAAGATCAATAAAACTAAAAGCTGGTGCTTTGAGAAGATAAACAAAATTGATAAACCATTAGCCAGACTCATCAAGAAAAAAAGGGAGAAGACTCAAATCAATAGAAATAGAAATGAAAAAGAAGAAGTAACAACTGACACTGCAGAAATACAAAAGATCATGAGAGATTACTACAAGCAACTCTATGCCAATAAAATGGACAACCTGGAAGAAATGGACAAATTCTTAGAAATGCACAACGTGCCGAGACTGAATCAGGAACAAATAGAAAATATGAACAGACCAATCACAAGCACTGAAATAGAAACTGTGATTAAAAATCTTCCAACAAACAAAAGCCCAGGACCAGATGGCTTCACAGGTGAATTCTATCAAACATTTAGAGAAGAGCTAACAGCTATCCTTCTCAAACTCTTCCAAAATATAGCAGAGGGAGGAACACTTCCAAACTCATTCTACGAGGCCACCATCACCCTGATACCAAAACCAGACAAGGATGTCACAAAGAAAGAAACTACAGGCCAATATCACTGATGAACATAGATGCAAAAATCCTCAACAAAATACTGGCAAACAGAATTCAACAGCACATTAAAAGGATCATACACCATGATCAAGTGGGGTTTATCCCAGGAATGCAAAGATTCTTCAATATACGCAAATCAATCAACGTGATATACCATATTGACAAACTGAAGGAGAAAAACCATATGATCATCTCAATAGATGCAGAGAAAGCTTTCGACAAAATTCAGCACCCATTTATGATAAAAACCCTGCAGAAAGTAGGCACAGAGGGAACTTTCCTCAACATAATAAAGGCCATATATGACAAGCCCACAGCGACATCGTCCTCAATGGTGAAAAACTGAAAGCATTTCCACTAAGATCAGGAACAAGACAAGGTTGTCCACTCTCACCACTCTTTTATTTTATTTTTTGCAGTATGCGGGCCTCACACTGCTGTGGCCTCTCCCGTTGCAGAGCATAGGCTCCGGACGCACAGGCCCAGCAGCCATGGCTTATGGGCCCAGCTGCTCTGCAGCATGTGGGATCCTCCCGGACTGGGGCACGAACCCACGTCCCCTGCATCGGCAGGCGGACCCTTAACCACTGTGCCACCAGGGAAGCCCCTCACCACTCTTATTCAACATAGTTGTTGGAAGTATTCAACATAGTTTTGGAAGTTCTCAGCAATCAGAGAAGAAAAGGAAATAAAAGGAATCCAAATCAGAAAAGAAAAAGTAAAGCTGTCACTGTTTGCAGATGACATGATACTATACATAGAGAATCCTAAAGATGCTACAAGAAAACTTCTAGAGCTAATCAATGAATTTGTTAAAGTAGCAGGATACAAAATTAATGCACAGAAATCTCTGGCATTCCTATACACTAATGATGAAAAATCCGAAAGTGAAATCAAGAAAACACTCCCATTTACCATTGCAACAAAAAGAATAAAATATCTAGGAATAAACCTACCTAAGGAGAGAAAAGACCTGTATGCAGAAAATTATAAAACACTGATGAAAGAAATTAAAGATGATACAAATAGATGGAGAGATATACCATGTTCTTGGATTGGAAGAATCAACATTGTGAAAATGACTCTACTTCCCAAAGCAATCTACAGATTCAATGCAATCCCTGTCAAACTACCACTGGCATTTTTCACAGAACTAGAACAAAAAATTTCACAATTTGTATGGAAACACAAAGGACCCCGAATAGCCAAAGCAATCTTGAGAACAAAAAACGGAGCTGGAGGAATCAGGCTCCCTGACTTCAGACTATACTACAAAGCTACAGTAATCAAGACAGTATGGTACTGGCACAAAAACAGAAATATAGATCAATGGAACAGGATAGAAAACCCAGAGATAAACCCACGCACATATGGTCACCTTTTCTTTGATAAAGGAGGCAGGAATGTACAGTGGAGAAAGGAGAACCTCCTCAATAAGTGGTGCTGGGAAAACTGGACAGGTACATGTAAAAGTATGAGATTAGATCACTGCCTAACACCATACACAAAAATAAGCTCAAAATGTATTAAAGACCTAAATGTAAGGCCAGAAACTATCAAACTCTTAGAGGAAAACATAGGCAGAACACTCTATGACATAAATCACAGCAAGATCCTTTTTGACCCACCTCCTAGAGAAATGGAAATAAAACCAAAAATAAACAAATGGGACCTAATGAAACTTCAAAGCTTTTGCACAGCAAAGGAAACCATAAACAAGACCAAAAGACAACCCTCAGAATGGGAGAAAACATTTGCAAATGAAGCAACTGACAGAGGATTAATCTCCAAAATTTACAAGCAGCTCATGCCACTCAATAACAAAAAAACAACCCAATCCAAAAATGGGCAGAAGACCTAAATAGACATTTCTCCAAAGATATACAGACTGCCAACAAACACATGAAAGAATGCGCAACATCATTGATCATTAGAGAAATGCAAATCAAAACTACAATGAGATATCATCTCACACCAGTCAGAATGGCCATCATCAAAAAATCTAGAAACAATAAATGCTGGAGAGGGTGTGGAGAAAAGGGAACCCTCTTGCACTGCTGGTGGGAATGTAAATTGGTACAGCCACTATTGAGAACAGTATGGAGGTTCCTTAAAAAACTACAAATAGAACTACCATATGACCCAGCAATCCCACTACTGGGCATATACCCTGAGAAAACCATAATTCAAAAAGAGTCATGGGCTTCCCTGGTGGTGCAGTGGTTGAGAATCTGCCTGCCAATGCAGGTGACACAGGTTCGAGCCCTGGTCTGGGAGGATCCCACACGCCGCGGAGCTACTAGGCCAATGAGCCACAACTACTGAGCCTGCGCGTCTGGAGCCTGTGGTCCGAAACAAGAGAGGCCGTGACAGTGAGAGGCCCGCGCACCACAATGAAGAGTGGCCCCCGCTTGCCACAACTAGAGATAGCCCTCGCACAGAAACGAAGATCCAACACAGCAAAAATAAATTAATTAATAATCTCCTACCCCCAACATCTTCTTTAAAAAAAAAGAAAAAAGAGTTATGTACCAAAATGTTCACTGCAGCTCTATTTACTATAGCCAGGAGATGGAAACAACCTAAGTGTCCATCATTGGATGAATGGATAAAGTAGATGTGGCACGTATATACAATGGAATATTACTCAGCCATAAAAAGAAACGACATTGAGCTATTTGTAGTGACGTGGATGGACCTAGAGTCTGTCATACAGCATGAAGTAAGTCAGAAAGAGAAAGACAAATACCGTATGCTAACACATATATATGGAATGTAAGAAAAAAAATGTCATGAAGAACCTAGGGGTAAGACAGGAATAAAGACACAGACTTACTATATAATGGACTTGAGAATATGGGGAGGGGGAAGGGTAAGTTGTGACAAAGCGAGAGAGTGGCATGGGCATATATACATTACCAAACGTAAAATAGATAGCTAGTGGGAAGCAGCCGCATAGCACAGGGAGATCAGCTCCGTGCTTTTTGACCACCTTGAGGGGTGGGATAGGGAGGGTGGGAGGGAGGGGGACGCAAGAGGGAAGAGATATGGGAACATATGTATATGTATAACTGATTCACTTTGTTATAAAGCAGAAACTAACACACCATTGTAAAGCAATTATACTCCAATAAAGATGTAAAAAAAAAAAAATAAATAAATAAATAAATTGCAAATCACCTGGATTGCTTGCCAAAAAGTCTCCATAGGATACCCCACCTCAACTCCAAATACTTATAATTTAAATTGATGTTACACAAGGATCCTGGCTTTGCTGATAATCTTCTCACCAGATATACACAGGAAACAGACACAGAAGCTGAAATATGACCTATGTGCATAATCACTCAGTTAAACAGAAGAAAATGATTGGTTTCAACACTGAGTAACAATTTATTGACCTGTTGGCTTAAATTCGAGTAAAGATTGAATTTGTATAAATACTCAAAGCCATGTATTTATTAGTAGGCATTGTTATGGGCTTTAGGGAAACTGGTCTAGATATGAACATCTTCAAGATTTATTAATAGGCACAGGTTTGTTTAACTTTTGATGTTTCCTTAGCTTTTAAGATATTTAAGGTTAAGTGTTATAAGGAATTTGAATCCCTGCTGAGATTCTTTTAAATCATTGACTATTATTTTCTCTTATTCTCTGGTTCTCACTCTGTCCCTTCTTGTGTGCACATATTTAAATAAAGAAGAAAAACTCAGGACAATGTTGGATTATTTCAAACAAGGCTCTACTTTGGTATTATTTTTTACCTTAAGGGCCCTCTTTTATTAATTTGTTTTATAAAAATCTCTATTATACAACAAAATGTTATATAAAATACTTAATTTAAGACTATTGTTTTAATATTGGGCTATTTTAAATATTATTTATATTGACTTTTAGTCACACTACATACTCTGAGAGTGAGTTACAGGATACGCCTATTTCTGCGTTTTGCTCTGGAGGTGCAGCATAACACAATTTACAATGAGTCACAACTTAACCAAAAACAGAGCCTCTTTTTTTTCTAATAAAAAGTAAAGCAATGAAAATAATTAAATAAATTAATGCAGAAAGGATATTTCACTGATTTTTTCAACTAGCATTTAAAAATACAATACAGCAAACTTTTACATGAAAAATATAGCTTATTCAAATGTGCAAAATGATTTGATGGAAATGATCAGTAAGCTAAAGAAGAGAATTAACGAAACTGGCTTTTAACTGAAATAACCATTCTACATTATAGCTGTTAATGAAAGAACTGAAATAAGTTGTAGTAAACTGGGATGTCAACTTGTTCTTTAAGTTTGTTCTGCACAGCACTACATAGAACAATACTGAAATATGAGTTAAAAGAAAAAAAATGGACTTAGTTTTAAACTTTTTTTCAAAATTACAATTTACTTGTGAATGTAATTTATAGGGACAAACACACGAAATAATTATTGATAAATTTGTTCGTTTTAATAGTTTAATTTAGTTTTAGTTAAAAGTCTGTTTTCTCTTCAGTGTTTTCACACATCGCAGCAAAAGATTCAGATCTTTATTAACCCAGTGAATTTGCCTGAAAACACGCTTCCTAGGACACAACTGAGTAGAGCTTATGACAGCGATGTAGCTGGAAAAGCAGATGTCTGTCGCTTTCTGCGTAAAACAAAGGATTTTATCATCGACACAAGTAAATTAATTTATATTATTTATTTATTTTAGACATTACTTTTAAGACTCAGAGTTTAAAGAAAAGTAATTAAACCTAAGTGTTATATTAGATTTCTTGGTTAAAACCTGCTGAAGATAGTTATATAAACACTTAATTTCTAGAGAAGCTTCTCATTACTACCCTGCCTCACAATCCCAGCGTTGCCACAAATGTTTCCTGAAAAATTAAAATTTTTGTTTATTAATTTGGCATGAGAGTCACCCATTCTTTTCAGAGAAAAAAGTGTTCTTTGAGTAATAAGAAAGATGATCCAGAATACATGTTTTTGTATTAATTTCAAGAAAAATAATTTAAAAAATTCTGGCTAAATGAATAGAAAAGTTTCTGAAAAAAAGAATAAATTATTCACTTAAGGCAGGGAATATGTGCTGTGCTGTGTTCCCCATAGCACCCTGTGCCTCAGCAGGTGGCTTGCACAGTAGGTCCTCAGTAAGTTCAAAGAAAAAGTGGAGCAGTGTCTCTCAGTTAAAACCCAAATTCAAAAAAAACTTTGTTTTCAAAATCATAACTGAACCAGGGTCAATCACAGATACAAATGATATTTCTGAATTCCTCTGAAATAGGGTCCATTTATTTTCTTACCAGGATGCTCTTGACTCAGGTTATGATTTCTATAGTTAAGCACAAATTCCACTTAAATTCCTTATTTCTCATATCCCTGTTATCCTTGGTAATTGCCTAAGATGAAAGCTCCTGCAAATATGTGTTTATCCTCTTTTCCTTTTCTATTCTCATCTCCATACTGCTCCAGGTTTCCTCTCCCCTAATCTAACCTCACACTCTTCTTGCATTCTCACACCTTTCAGTTATGGCTTGTGAAATCCCCATTATGTGGCAAACAAACAAACAAATAAATCTCTTTTAAAATTTCTTTTGTGACATTTCTCTACCTCTTGCTTTAACTGAAATATTGTCCTGTGGGACAACCACAGCATGCCTCAAGCTGATGTTACTCATTCACCCACACATCTCATATCCCTGGGTCAGGAAGAGGGAAGTCAGCATTCTTCTCACTCCCCAAACCAATCCCTGACCATTACTCCAGTTCTCTTTAGAAACTTCCCTTGCTCATTTGGAGCTCAGGATATTTGGCTCATTACCAAATATACTAATCACTCTTCCTCAAGCCCTGGGGACTTGAATATATCACTCAGTGTTTCTCCCTATATCAAGTCCTGCCACCATCTCTTAGGTTACTTCAATATTCACATTATGGCCCATCCAGCACCCCACGAGCTCAGTCCCTCTACATTATCTAGTGTAAATCCTGGTACCTAAATTCTTGTGACTTTAACATTTACTTCCATCCACACACTCCTGTGGCCACAGCCAGGACTTCATTAGCATCTAGAACAATTCCACTTCTGCACTCTTAATCCCAGACATCTCGCTCCTACATTCTTTTCACCTCTTTTACTCAGTTATCCCTACTACTATACTGTTTTGTCAACATCACCAGGGTTACACATCCACTGGTTGATTTTCTCTCAATTATTCACCTCTTCTCTTTACTTCCCTATCTAGCATTATGACGCACCTTTCAACCCCTCCGTGATAATATCCTCAGATAACTTGCCTTGTTGTTCTTCTATAACTTTTACTCAGGAAAACTCAATATGAGATAAATACAATAGTTGATATTTCCTGCTACATCTGGGCTAATGAGTATTGTTAGAGAAAATCACATGAGCTGGCATATTAACCCTAAATTTTACTTATCTCATTATACTTTCTGGTAATCCTTCAAAATTTCTCTACTTAAATGTTTCTTTCATTGCCAACTTGGCTATTTAAAATTTTCTCCAGTCTCATCTCAAATCTCCTACCTCTTTCCTCTTATCAGATGAATTCAACTTATGTATTTGAGGAAAAATATAGGCCATGAAGAGGGAATTTCCTTCTGTTGTTATATGTAGACAGTTGGTTCTTTGCAACCTATTCCTTCTTTCTGCTCTCTTGTCATAAAGGAAGATGTATGCTTTATTCCATCTACTTCCATTCCCTTCAACTTTATTCTGAATTCTATTTTTTACCCTCTTCAGACATCTTGCTATGCTGTTTATACCTTTTTTCTTACATTTTTTCTTCTTTTTTGCTGCTTTCATTAACTATTAAGTTTTCAGTAGTCTCTTAAGCCTCGCCTATGTTAATAAAATTCACTCCTGACTGATGTCTCTTTCCTTTGTCTTCCTTCTGACCTTTTATAGAATGTCTCACTTCTCCTCTAACTGGCCAAACATCTTTAAAGAATTCTTTACACCACTTTTTCCACTCCTGAAACTCCATTTATTCTTGAACAAAGTTCAGTATAAGTACTGACAAATCACAGCACCAAGATATGCACCATACATAGGAATCTTATTTATTGTTAAATACAATACCATATTTTGGCCCTCATCTCATATAATCTCCCTTTAGCATTTAGAACATTTAGTAACCTTCCATACTTTTTAAACACTCTCATCCTTTGATTCCTATGACACTATATTCTACTGGTTTTCCCCATCTCTGTGATTCTCCTTGTCATCGTCCTGCCTCTCCAACTCCCCCCTCTTCCTTCATGTTCTTCTTTTCTGACATACCTTCTTCCTCTATTTATTCTGTCCATGTGTGTGTTTTTCAGGGCTATTTAGGTTTCCGTTCCTTCATACTGTTCATATTCTACCCGAGCAATCTTATCTATCTCTTGGCTACAATTACAAAACATGTTCTGATGATTGCCAAATATATACACAAACTCAAACACTGTGACTAAACACCAGACCAATACATCTACTTTACTGAAATATTCACAAGAAGATGTGGCACATATATACAATGGAATATTACTCAGCCATAAAAAGAAACGAAATTGAGTTATTTGTAGTGAGGTGGATGGACCTAGAGTCTGTCATACAGAGTGAAGTAAGTCAGAAAGAGAAACACAATTAATATTAAATTTAGTTATTCAAATCTGGACTGGTTATTTTTTCCCCAAATCCACTTTTACTTAAACTTTTGTGTTAAAGTAACCTAGGGGGCAGAAGGAGCCAAGCACTGCTGTATAGAATCCTCAATCCCCTAATTACCATCGAGTATTTTGCAGGACATCAAAAACACCCTCATGTGTGATAAATTTGTTGCCAACTATCTTTCAAAAAACTGTGTGATAGGCATGACTTATTGACTCATTTTGCCACAACTTCCACCTCTGACCAATCACCAAAATATACAGATTTTAAATCTCTGGTATATTCATCCCATTCCTATTATCGCTATCTCAAGTTACTTCCCCATTACCTTTCCTCTAGACTTGTGCATCTACCTCCTCATTTGTCTTCTTGTCTCCAGACCTCTTCCACAATTTTCCCTTCACTGACTTGGTAATGTTATTAAAGTACAAATAGAACACTATAATTATTTGATATCTATCTATCTATCATTTATCATCTATCAATGTCATCCGACTTAAAACTGGCAGCTTCCAATTCCCTCACAGTAAAATCCAAACTCTTTAAACTGACATACAAATCTCTTTAAGATGTGGTTCCTGTTTATTTCTCCAGATTCAAAAGGAAACACCCTCCATTACATGCTATGTATTTTAGTCAAAATATACATCTCCTAAGGCAAAACTATCTTCTGCCTGTGGGCCTTTGCACATATCACGTCTTTTTCCTTCTTTATTCCCCTTCATGTGACCAACCCCTTCCCATCTTTCAGGCATTAGTTAAGAAATAATTCCCTCCAAGAAGAAATTTGAGTATCCATCCTGATCCCAACGTTTGGTAAAATGCCCTTCTTATGTATTTTTACATCACTCTTCAGCAATTTTATTTCCCTGGTTGAATCTCTTAACACAAGGCCTATTCCTGATTCCGTTTTTTTCCCTCTTGATTTTATCTCTATGAATGTTCCTACACCAACAGACTCTTGGTTGTATTTCTAATTATTCACCCAACTCTTTAAGCCTGTATGCCTCTTATTTCAATTTTCTGGTGCTGCATAATAAATCACTCAAAAATACAGTTGCTTCAGACAACACTGAGTTTTGTTTCTCATAATTCTGTGGGTTGGCTGAATGACTCATCTGCTATTTTGCCTGGGTTCACTCATATGACTGAATTCCAAAGGTGTGTTCATGTCTATTCCAAAATAAAAAACATGTTAACCTCTGAAACCTAGTCTAACAACCAGTCCCTAGATGAATCCAACTGATTAAATTGAACCACAAATTGTTTGACACATCAGTACTGATACTGGAACTCTTTCTCCTTTGTATCCTTCATGCCAAAATAAGGGGTAAAAAAATCTTTCTTGGGCTAGGGGGATTGCGGAGAATAACAGAATTATTATTTTAGTTTTAGTTCCATTAGTATGGCTGTAAGAGACTTCTTAGGAGACATTATAATAAACAACCACTCAATGGTTAAACCTATTAATATTCCCTCTAGGTTTGATCCACCACCACACTTTGAGACTTATTGTCCTATTTGGAAGGGATATGTAACCTCTACTTCAATTTGAAAGAAGTTCTGCATTGGGTTATTCTTGTTTCTTCTTATGATCTAATTTTGCTTGACTCATTATTCCATAAAATTGAAAACGAAAATACAAAAACTTGAAGGAAATTAATTTGTTATGGACTGAATCTTTATAATATTTCTCCCTCTAATTCAACAGCCTTAGTGACTCAGGGCTTTCTAAGAATATCCCCAATATTTCATTCACTTTAAAAGACATTCTTTGTTAAAAATGATGACAATTTCTTAAAAATGCCCAGATTTAATGGAACTAATCTTTCCCACTATAACAAAATATTTTTAAATATAGTTTTTATTAGTGTCTGTGTTTTCCTTCCCTTCATCCATACTTTATTTTCTTGTCTTCACTTAATACAGCTAATTATTTTACACCCAGGTCTTAGGCTAGCCCAGAAGGGAATTAGTTGCTGTTGAACTTAGTAGCATATAAAAATACCTTTTCAGAGGCAGTATGCCTTCTTTGACAACAAGGACATCTTCTTGATAAAGTTTACCTTGGTGCCAGATCAAAATTATACCAAGCCTATTTTATGATTTTTGGTAAACTCATAATAACTAATGAGGTTGGATATAAACAAACAAAAAAGTTTTTTTTCTGTTAACAAAAAATAGACACGTATTGTAATCACAATACAATCTCCGGGACTGATGTTCCCTGTAATCTTTGGGAATAATTTTCAATGAAAATGTTTGAAAGCAAAATGCAGTTCAATAAAAACAGAAGTCTGAATTGTGAAACACTTTGAAAAGAAAATAAGTCAACTATTAGTGTTTGCTATTTCGTTTCATGTTTTAAATCTTTTCTTTGTGAGGTAGTGAAAAAATAAAAATTGGGACACTTACACTCCTGCTTTTTTCGTTTCCTTCAATTAAAGATTCATGCCATGCTTGTTAATTGTGTGACTTTGGGTAGATGACATCATTTCCCACTTAGGTTCTTTATAAAATAGAGGAGTTAAAATATGAAATTCTAAAATCATTCAAAAGATATGTTTCTATATGCTTATGGTAATTATAATTTATGGATTATCTCTTAACTAGGTTCTGGTGTAATCATCTACCAAAATTTTAAATTATTAAACTGATCCCAGAAGGTTTCTACTAATAATTGATACTGAAGGTCTCTCAAGACATGTTTTGACCGTTAATATCACTGATGTTCCGGAACCTCTGTGCTGTACTGCTGATCCACAGTTTTCTTCAGGTACAGGTATGATCATTTCTTATGGTTTACTTTCAACAGCTATATATAATGAAAGATGCCAGGCATGTTTCTCCAGTCGGATATGTTCAGTGATTTTTTTATTATGTAAATATGCAAAAACATGTGCAGATATACATGTATATAAGAAAACATATAACCTCTCTATGGAATAGTCTGGAAAAAATGTTTACCATGTAGAAATTCTCACTTCTCAGTTAAGAGGTTAGAAAGCAAATACATTAAAAACAGCAACAGAGGGGCTTCCCTGGTGGCGCAGTGGTTGACAGTCTGCCTGCTGATGCAGGGGACACGGGTTCATGCCCCAGTCCGGGAAGATCCCACATGCTGCGGAGCGGCTAGGCCCGTGAGCCATGGCCGCTGAGCCTGCGCGTCCGGAGCCTGTGCTCCGCAACGGGAGAGGCCACAACAGTGAGAGGCCCGCATACCGCAAAAAAAAAAAAAAAAAACCCAAAAAAACAGCAACAGAGATTCTTAAAAAGATTTACTACAAGAAAAATGAGGCAGGAGAGAAAAAAATCAATAAATAAAAGGGCTTGACAACATAATACTTAAATTTAAACCCTTATTTGTGAAAATGCCTCAAAGAATAATTTATTTTTAAAACCCTTAAGGTTCAAAGGGTATTTTCATATTACAAAAGCAAATAATGTGTGTGTGTGTTTGTGTATAAGGGCTGACCAAGTTAGACATAGGGAAGCTTTCTCTAAAGAACTGACAATTTACTTTAGATCCAAACTCTGATATAAGTAAATAAACAAGAGAGGGAAGAGTATCTTCATGTCAAAGGAATTGTATGTACAAACGCCTTGAGACAATATAGAACAAGGTAAGAAGAACTGAAAATCTAGTGACTGAAATGGAGAGATCACTAAGCAATATGACACAAAATGAATACTGAAAAGTAATACAGGTATTTTAAGAGTGCTGATCTTTGCCCTAAGGGCAGTGGGAATCCTTTGAAATATTATAAGCAAGTAGGTGTTTTAAATAGATACATCTGGTTGGGTGGAGAGAAATATTTGAAGGGGACAAAGGTAGAAGAGGTGTCAACAGATGCTGTGAAGGGTCAGAGTAAATATGTTGGGTTTTGAAGTCCAAAAGGCAAGATCAAAAATATTACTTATGTAGTACTCATATAACAATGGAGGAAGCAAATTTCTATATTTTATTGAGAAATAAATTTTTAAAATATAATAATACTAAAAATTGGTTATAATTTTTAATACAAGTATACTAGTGAGAAGAATGGACATTCCTTTTTGGGAGGATAGAATTTCCTTTTAATGGTTGGAGGGGCTAAATAACTCAACATCAGTGAGTGGTTTTCCTTGCTTGGATAACAAATGAGCCACTCAGAATCTTATTTTGGTTGCAGCTTCATTCTGATTTATTTTTGTGAATAAAATCTGTCATCATGGGGTATTTTGTTATACATTTACCATTTTTTCTGGCCATTGTTTTCCTGTCAAAACGGAATATAGTGATGAATGCTTAGTCTTCTTTTATACAGCATATTCCTTTATCAGCTATAATGCTTCTGTATAATAAGCATGATGCTTTGCAACATCTGCCGTGCCTTAAAAAAATCCACACTCCATCATACCTTAAAAGTGTGGCATTCAAAGTCCACATTTCTTTTCTTTTCTTACTTGGCCATGATGGGTAGGCATGGTAACAAAAAATAACATGGTGCTTGGAATGCTATTGTAACTGGATTACTGCAACTTATACTACGTGAAGTGATGAGAGCATCATCTATGGTCTCTATCTCTGTTATCAAATCTGCCAGCATAGCAAGAATGCAGCAATAGACGATGCAGAAACAAGTGGGTGTGTAAGTGTTCTGTTAATACTTGATAAACACTGAAATTTAAATTTCATGTGTCACAAAATATTAGTCTTTCTTTTGATTTTTTTAAACCAATTTAAACGTGCAAAAACCATTCTTTGATCGGAAGACCATATAAAAACAGGCAGCAGTGTAGATTTGACTCGTGGGCAGTAGTTTGAAGACCCATGGAGTAGAGAGAGGAAGGCCAGTTATCAAGTTATTTCAGACTAGAAATGGTATAGTTTGGCCAAGGAAGGTGACAGAGATAAAAATAAAAAGACATTCTTGAGATATTTAAATGGTAAATGAATCTGGTATTGAATTAACTATAAAGGAAGAGGAGAACTCTGAGGTTTATGATTTGCATAACTGGTTTGGAGATTCTCAGTTAGGATAGGAAAATCTAGAAATAGACCAAATTTGCAGGGAAAAATTATGAGTTCACTTTTGAACATTTCATGCTTCATATGCTTTTGTTGTATCAAAGGAGAGATTTAAATAAGCAGTGGAACTCACAGGTCTTGCCTAGGTCTATACATGTTTTGTAATTGAAAACGCGAACTTGGATGAGATTACTCAGCTAGAGAATAGAGAATTAGAAGAAAGGAGAGCATAGGGCCAAACCCTGAGGAACTCCTACACTTAATTATGTAGGGAAGAAGCTCAGCCTGCCAAGGACAGCAAGGAGCAGCTCAAGTGGTGGTAGAAAAAAGAGAAAGTTGTACCCTGAATGGCAAAGGGAGAGAGTGTTGAAAGAGAGTGCTAGTGGTTAGTAGACTTGAATTCCACAATCAAGTAAGATGATGTTAAAATGTCCATTTAGTTAGTGATACGGGGATAATGAAACCTAATGAACCTACTGAGAACTGTTTTATTGGTATTATAAGGGGAGGAAGCCAGAACAGAGCAGAATTAGGAGATTGTGAAAATAAAAACCATGTTTTAGAAATCTGCATATGAAACTGGAGAGAAGGCAGTGGGAGAACTATTTTGGATTGAAAGCTTTGTCTGGTGCATTTGGTTTTAAAGGGAGACACCTGAGTAATTTTACAAAAAAGTGGGGATAATTCATTAACTTGGTGATTGAAGATACATGAAAGAGAAAGTAAAGAGAGATGGGATCAAAGCCCAGGCAGAATTTATCAATCTAATCTGCTCATCTCAAAAATTTATATGTCTGTATTTACATTTTCAATTTATTTTCATACTTAACAAATTCAAAATGCCTTGAAGCTTTGACTTTTCTTTCAGACTAGTAGCTCTAATCTCTGAAAAACAAGTAGTGAATTGAAGGTCCCAGTTTATTTGGTTGTGTGCCTGACAGAAATTTTCTTTATAATTCCAATTAAAATATAGTATTTTGAAAACACACTGTCATCCCTTGATTTAACACCCCACTTATATCAATGGGCAGATCTACCAGACAGAAAATCAATAAGGAAACACTGGCCTTAAATGACACATTTGTGAAGATAAATTTAATAGATACATACAGAACATTCTATCCAAAAGCAGCAGAATACACATTCTTTTCACATGCACATGGGACATTCTCCAGGATGTGTCCATCAACAGAGGAATGGATAAAGAAATTGTGGTACACACATACAATGGAATATTACTCAGCCATAAAAAAGAATGAAATAGGGCTTCCCTGGTGGCGCAGTGGTTGACAGTCCGCCTGCTGATGCAGGGGACACGGGTTCGTGCCCCAGTCTGGGATGATCCCACGTGCCGCAGAGCGGCTTAGCCTGTGAGCCATGGCCGCTGAGCCTGCGCGTCCAGAGCCTGTGCTCCGCAACGGGAGAGGCCACAACAGTGGGAGGCCCGTGTACCGCAAAAAAAAAAAAAAAAAAAAAAAAGAACGAAATAATGCCATTTGCAGTGACATGGATGATGGACCTAGAGATTGTCATACTGAGTGAAGTAAGCTAGACAGAGAAAGACAAAAATCATATGATATCACTTATATGTGGAATATTAAAAGAAATGGTATAAATGAACCTATTTACAAAACAGAGAGTCACAGATGTAGAAAACAAACTTACAGTTGCCAAGGGGGAAAGGGTGGAGGAGGGATAAGTTGGGAGACTGGGATTGACATATACACACTACTATATATAAAATAGATAATAAGAACCTACTGTATAGCACTCTACTCAATACTCTGTAATGACTTATATGGGAAAAGAATCTAAAAAAGAGTGGATATATGTATATGTATAACTGATTCACTTTGCTGTACAGCAGAAACTAACATAACATTGTAAATTAACTATACTCCAATAAAAATTAATTAATAAAAAAAACACATGTTCAATAATGATATTGGCTATGGATGTGAATAAGTAACCTGAATCCTTTCATAGTTTTTTCTTCCTTTCTCTCTTGATCAATGGGTAAGACTCTAGATAATCTCTCCCAAGCTCTCCTGGGCTCTTAGCCCTCTTCTGTGTCACACTGAGGGCCCTTGAGTCCTTTCTGTTTTCCATTCCCAGTGCTGGCTCTGTCCAGAATGTGAGGTGGTCAAAGGTGTGCACTCAAGGATTACAGACTAGGGTGGTAGCTAAAGGAGACTGCAGGTTATTTAGAAGTTGTTGGTTAATATTTGAAAAGCTGTAACAAGTATTTTGTCTGATATGAGAACTTAATGGCTCTTCAGGAACCATGCCAGGTTTGAGTTTCCCAGGCAGTTTTTCCAAAGGTACTGAAAATTTTAGAGCAGGGCCTATTGATTTGCAATGATATTTTTCTGTAAGAGAAAAAGCAAGCCTCAACTGTGTAAACATCAAAGAGAAATCAAATAAGATTGACAGTGAGTATTAATTGGGTCTGTCAGCATGGAGGCTTTTGATGACTTTTTGGAAAAAAATTTAGTGTTTGTAGTGGGGAAGAACCTCTAGTAGAGTAGACTAAAGACTGAGTGGGAGGTGAAGAAATATACAAAACTCTAGTAGAGAGACAGGGCCATAGCTAAAGTGAGCTTAGGGTTAGGGAGATTGTTTTAATGGATGAGATTTGAGCATGTTCAAATGGTAATACAAAGTAGACAGTAGTGAGGGAGTATTTGAAAGTGGGAGATAGAGTTAAGTTCCAGAGAAAGTAGAAGGGGAAACACCTCCCAGTGGACATGGATTATCATTAATAACAAGCAGTTTGCTCCTTTGACTATAAAGGGAGGGAAAATGGTGCAGATGTAAGCGGAACTATAGATCTTAAAAGAAAAAGTGAGCTATTACTAGTCTAGTGGTTTCTCCTTACTCTGTGTTATAAGAAGAGAGATCTTCTATGGGAAGTAAGACAGATGGGAAGGAGTAACAGGTTTGGGGCAAAAAGCCGAAGTTTGAAATAATTTTTGTAGAAAGGTGAAGAATAAATAGAACAGGACTTGCTTAACAGCATTGAGGGACAAATACACTTTTTCCTCTATTAATTTTCTTTGCAATTAATAGTTCAGGTTTATACATATGAAGTATCACAGAATCTGACTTTTGTCTAAATGTTGAAGAATTTAAAAAACCTTTTAAGTTCAGTTTTCTGATTGAGTCAAAGACAAGTATATAGATGCCAGTATTTGAGTCAAAGACAGGTATATAGACGCCAGTATATCTCTAGCACACATTTTACTTAATTCATTGTTCAGTTTAAAAGTATTTATTATATCTTAAAATCAGTTTTGTTTTTAATATTTACTTGCCCTTAAGAAAAAAAATTGGGGATTTGGAACTTGCTTTTTTTCATTATGTATTTCCCTACAGTACTAAGCATGGTACTTTCAACATAATAGAATTTTTAGGGTTTTTCTTTTACATTTTGACTTACTCTTTCTGACAGCTATTTTACATCAGCCTTAGGCCTGTAGTTTGCTTTATCTTTTACTCTTACCAAAAACTTTTCTGCTTCATCCTTTGCTAGACACGAAGCCTCATGGTGGGATGAAAACTTGAGATATTATTTGCCAGGATTTGTTAAATTTGTTTCTTTTGGTTTTTAAAAAATTTACTTAAAGTTATTATGAATTTTGGTCATGTTCTATCTTCAAGTTATGCTGAGGGCAGGATTTTGTGTAATTTTATTTCTGCCTGCTTTCTGTATTGCTTTTGGAGAAAATATTGGGAGATATGCTTTAAGGCAGCCACCATTATTTTATTATCTCACTATCTTCACCTACACTGACATTTTCTGGTCACTCACTTTAAATGTAATTACATTAGAAAAACAAAGATCAATTAAATTTAGTTGGGTAATCTGTTAAAATTTAAATTTATTAAGATGTATAAATTTGGTCCATAAATGTATGTGTGTAAGAAATAGAAGATTTTAAAGTGCCTGATTACACAGCTTGTGTTACTCTATTTCAAACTCATACGTATGGATTGTAATAAAACACACACACACACACACACACACACACACACGGCACAGAAAACATCAGAGAACAAATAAAACAATTAACCTGAGTCTTTCCTTAGGTCACTCCATCCATGTTGCATTGTAGTTTGCGTTTTTTTTACCCATGGTCAAGGGTATGGGGAGATTTTAGAAGGTGTGTGAAAGATGGAGGTCAATCACAGATGTCCACAAATGTGTGTCTGTAAGAAAGAGTTCCTCCACGCATAGCCCCATCAGGTCTAGAAACTGGAGTACAGGAATCTATTTTGAGGTTACTTGGCTGGCTTCTCCTGGGGCAATCTGTCAGCATATATGTCATGCTCTTTTTGTTTAGGCTATAGTTGCCATAGACAGTGCTAGGAAGTAAGGAAAAGCACTCTCTAGGAGCAGGAAAGATGGCAGGAAGCCAAAGGGAAAAATACAAAAATAGATCGCTATCTTAAAATATTATCCCAGGCCTACCATCCAATCTACAATTAGTTTTCTTCTGTTTTTATTATATAAAGAACTAATGAAAGCATCATATATGTTAATTTTTGATACATGTTGATTTTTACTTCACAGCTACCTTAGAAATTGATGAGGACTATCCATTATATCAGTCAATTTATAGAGTGACAGCCACAGATGAGGGCTCTTTAATGGTAATGTACTGATGGTAGGTGGTGATCATTGTGTCAGACACATATATCGCTTTGGCATGCACTAGAATGGCAGACACATACGTAGCCAAGGTAACATGGGATATAAGTCTTACAGATGAATTTGAAACTAATCCGGTAGGAAAGAAGAACAATTTCTGATATTTCCATGAGAAAAATAAGGAAAGCATTGTTGGGAAGATTTTTCTGAGTACAGTGTTATGCTATGGAGATATTTTTCAAGAGTGGTTAATATATTTAATTTGATAATTAAAGAAAGCATAATGAAGCTGACAACCACTCTAATGCGATATTCGTGTTAATGTTGGAAATAGCATTTTTATAAGAAATTTTCTTAATGAGTATAAGAAAATTATACAACTTCTAATGGAGGTGGGCAACTGCAAGAAAGACATCAATGCTGAGCTGAAACTGGGGCTTTGTCTTTTGGATTCTATTCAGAACTGTTCCACTTGGCTAGCTATTTCAATGTCACATGTGAATGTGATTACATTTTTTTGATGTTTCAGTATCCTAATTACTAGATATCTAACTATAAGAGACTTGCTTTTCTCATAATTGATTCATGATTGTAAAGTCTCTTAGAGATTTGGCAAAATAAAAAGAACCCATAAAGCTCTAAATGGAGAATTTAGCAGTACATTGGACTACAAAAGTCAGCATGCTTTCTCTGCAGCTGTGCTTTTTAAACATGTATTGAAAGAGTTTACTTCTAATTTGGTAATTCACAGTATGAAGTAAGGAGCACTGTATGGGGGTGAAGTAATGGCGCTTCAGGTAACTTGGGTCAAGTTAGGAATTTACCACTAACTAGCGGAGTAATCCTGGGGAAGTCACTTAATCCCTCTCGCCCTTGATTTCCAATTAACCTCCAGTGATACATGGGCTGTTGTCAAGGTACTCAAAATCCCCACTCAAAAATACTTTGTTGTAGACCAGCCAGCATGCAATTTGTATGAAATTGTTAAGAAATATGAGACTTTTCCTAATAGATGATGTCTTTCCAATAGGTTAAAAAATAACCTATGGTAAAAAAAAAAACCAAAAAAAAAAACCTATGGTCCCGCTGAAAATAGTTATTACCAGTTCTGTCATTTGCAGGAAAAAAGCGCAGCAGGTGTGTTTTAAAATTTAGTGTTTTGGGAAATAGTTACATTGCTAAAGGCTTGATCCTTATCAAATTAAAAAAATATGCAGTTATAATTGAACTTTAATCAAATTTTACCTCATTTCAAACTACATTTTTTTCAGATACTTTTGAGAATGATTTATCTACTCTCACCTCTTCTCAAACATGGTGGAAAATAAATAAAAAGTGCAATCAAGAAGTAAGATAAATTATAAACTGTATTCAACTGTATTAATATTTGTAATTGGTTTATATCATTATAATTCTTATTTTGTTTCTAAAAACTCAAACAGTGACAGTGAGTTTATTTTGTACATTCTTTCAGAGATGTATTAATTTGCAGAACCAAATCTAATTTAAAAAAAAAATTCTCTTAAAGGAATGTGTATAGTGTTATGCAGCTCTGTAAAAATATAGCAAATCTTTTGGTTGTGTTAATAAGCTAAACAACTCTTACTTTTCCTGTATTCTACATCAGTATATTTCAATGGTTTTAATACAGGCTTAGATAATAAAGAAAGAGAGAAATTAATCAATGTAAAAATAAAGAACTTTCTATATATTTGCTCCATTATTGTATCTGAATGATCTTCCAAATACATTTTCATTTATTTTAGTGCGATTAATGTATGCTTTATTTTTCTAGTACTCCATTGAGACACAGTTATCTGGACCAAAGAAAGGAGCCAATTCTTTTGGAGTGGATTCTGTAAGTGGCATTGTTAGTGTGAGAGGCAATGACCCCTTGGGCTTTGAGGCTGGATATCATGTAGTTAATATATTTATTTATTATTCTGCAAAGAATGACAAGAATCTTTCATAACTGAACTCTGCCTGAAAGATTAAACAGATTATTATTTTAAAGGAAGAGTAATATTTTGTGATTCATTAATGAGGATTAGTGCAGTTAACCAAATATCTAGAACCAGTCTGGGTGGATATCAAAACATAGAGATCATGTCTTAACTTTTTAGATCTATCTAAAGAAGTTTCAGGAAAAAAAGACTTTTAAGTAGCTTTCTAATTAGGGAAAACTAAATCATTAAATTTAAAAAATTTCTGAACATCACATGGGAAGAAATTTAAAACAGTCAAGTTGTGGTATTGAAACAATTTATACTCTGCCCTACTTAGAATGACAAAACACATAGGTAGCCAAGGTAAGATGGGGTATAAGCCTTTCAGATGAATTTGAAACTAATGAGGCAGGGAAAAAGAACAATTTCTGATATTTCCATGAAAGAAAGAAGGAAAGCATTGTTGGGAAGATTTTTCTCAGTAGAGAATGACATGTTAGTAGGAACAATGATTGGAAAGAAAACAACTACAGGGCTATTGAGATAACCTGTGCACACAGAAATGGAGTGCGAAATTTAAGAAATAAAGGGATAAATTATTATTACTGGCATTGGTAAAACATTTCCATTTTCAGAAATCCTCCACATGTATTATTTCAATAAGGTGGTTGAGAAAATAGTCATTAGAGAGCAAATGCAAGAATTTATAGAAAAAATAGAGGATGTGCTGCTGAATTTAGGAGAAGGAGTATTTATAACTAAAGATGATCTCAGCCTTCTAGCCTAAAAGAACATAAAGGGTAGAAGAAAGCCAATGACTTCTATTTCAATTTCAATCTGGAAATGTTAAATGTCACAGAATGGGGAAGAAGCCAATGATACATATCTTTTAAGCAATTTGAGTGTTAGGACTACAATGTGAGGTTAATATGAGCTTAAAATTAAAATTAGGTGGGAAAAATGGAGATTGTGCCTATCAGCTACCTACGTATTTAAGCAGTTCAGCTCCATACTTGTGCCCATTCCCTGCCTCACTTCCCTTGCTTACCTTGACTCACACATTCAACCAAACTTGGTAAGTCCTTTAAGACTTACTTCATCTTTCTACTACATAGCTAACCTATAAATTTTATGACATTTTATAAAAGAAATTTAAATATGCTCATTGTCAGCCCCTCACTCAGCACAGGTTCTTGTACATTGTAAGGGCTTTCTTAACGTCTGCTTAAAAACGTTTTAGTGATACCTTACTGTCTCAGGGTGTTTTTTTCTTTTCAGAAGGACACTTACTGATATGTCTGAATAAATAATATTTAAAGGGTAAGATGTGTGACAGGATGATGGGGAAAATATTTGAGATCAGATGACATTCTAAACTCTTTTCAGAAATTACCTCCTGTTCTGATCGCAAAGAGTAATTCATGGTCCTGTTTCCAGGGGTTAGCATTAAACAGTCTGCTTTGTGAATGGTTTCAGTGCATTGTACTTTCAGTTAATAATTGAATCTGTAATTCATTCATTTTTTTGTTCAATTTAGTCTATATTTAGGCATGCAGCCAAGCTACACAGACCTTTGAGACTTAATGGCAAATGACATGAAGCTATTTTGAAATATACAACTAATCTAGTTAACTAAGAAAGCACTTATATTTCTTCAGTTGCCTAGAAGACAATTAAAACACTATATTTCATTGGAGAACACTACAACAACAAAAAAACCTAACAGGAGACATATTATAAAGATACACATGTATTACTAAATAGTATATTGTAAAGTTTTTAAAAAAAACTCTTTTCCAGGTTTTCCAGCTTACACTGAGAGCAACAGATACAACAGGTCTATTCTGTCAAGGGACACTAATTATCATGATTAGAAACATAAATGATGAGAAGCCTCAATCTGAGTAAGCATATTTAAAGTGTAACCATAGAGAATGGCTAACTAAACTTTTCACACATACTGTAAATAATAATAATAAAGATTATATAGCTACATAAAAATATTTTATTGTTATATTAAAATATATTACTATATACATAAGTGATACATATGCTGATAGAAAGTAAAATATATGTCAGAAAATATTGGTAAACAAATATAGAAGTGACCAATATCATAATATGATATGGTGAAAAGATTTTTGTGTATCTTTTTGTTTTCTTCCCCAAAGGTTTTGTAAAGTTGTGTTGCTTTTAAATAAATATATTAATTTTAAACAATGGGAAAAGTAGACCTTAAAATGTAGTTTAAGGTGTTTAATTTAAATTACTTTACTTCCATACCCTGAGATATAATTGTAGCATTCAAAAACATTTTCAGATTACGAATGTCTGTTAGATGTTTTTCTATACTTCAAAATGTAATAATCAAATACATTACTACAATCTAAGAAAAATTAAATACTACTTAGATTGATGAAGAGAAAAAGAAAGATTGTAGTATTCAAATTATTTTCCTTCCACCCCTAAGTTGTATCTTGACAGATAACTAAGGAGAGTAACATTGTTTGAATCCCCAAATTCATTTTTATATTATCTGAACAAGAGAAGCAAATATGGAGCTTAGTTTTTCTCCTATTTCTGGGGATAGTTACTCTACCTGTCCTACTACATTTGTGGTAGAGGTGCTGCCAACTTCTTAAAATAATTTTTTGTCACCTGCATGCCTACTATAAGCATAAACTTATTGCCTTTATTTATTTAGTAGAATTCAATACTAGATAATATAAGCAATACCAAAATAACTAAAATATTGGTATGGCCCGCAAATATTGTTTTCACTTCTTAAGAGACATAGTGTGTTAAATTACAATTAATGAAACAGAAAAGGAAATGATTCAAAGTGGTCCAGAATGTAAATACTGTGAGTTATATTATATTATGGCATAAAGGAGAAACCACACTGTAAAGGAGAAACCACATTAGATTGTGGTGGCCAAGAAGGTTGCTCAGAGGAATGGCCTCACCCACTCACCTTCCTTTTCCTTTAACTTCCTTGAACCTGTCTCCCAAGCCCAGATTTAGCCTGTCCTTCCCTTTAAAATGTGTAGCAAAGTTATGGTATCTATCACACAGCACTATGGTTATTTATATCTGTGTTCACTTCTAGCAGTGAGATCTAAAGAGCAGAAGCCAGCTGATTCTTATGCATATAAACTGGAATAACATACTGTAGGTTACAGATAAATGTCTGATGCTTGAATGGAAGGTTGAATAAGAAAGAAATTTAAGTTTCAGCAATGTTCTGGAAATTGATCAGGGACTTGAAATATACTTTAAAGAGATGAACAATAAATTTAAAATAAATGTCCTGATAACTTGGTTGTCCAAACTTGTCCAAAGTTATGACTTTGGACAGCATTTCATCATACCAGATAAGATGAAAATGAATATATTTAATCCCTTATGTTCAATTGCCAACTATTCCATACATTTGGTATTTAGAATAATAGAGATGCACTATTTCAATCTGTTTTCCAGTTTTCATCTCTTTGATGTTATGCTATCTTTCATGTCTCGCATGATGCCAGAGACTAATGATTAAAAATTAATGCTTATGCAAAAAAGTTACGTAACTTTGTGCCAGAAATGGATTTTCTCAACATTTGAATACTTTTGGAACTCTTAAATTCTTGACAAGATGAAGGTAATATTATCACAAATCCAAAAGATCCTTTGCAAGTTATCAGAACTGAGCAGGTATGTGCATACAAATCTGCATTTGCAACATTTTTTCATCAACATTTTTTTTTTCTTTAGACCTTTTCGTCTGAATTCTATTAATGTAACTGAAGAAAAACCTGTTGGAGAAATTATAGCAAGAGTAAAACCAACAGATCGAGATGAAGATGGCGGCATCACTTATACCTTTAGATCACAGCAGGAAAAGTTTGCTTTGGACCCTTGTAAGTTTTAAATACATAGCTCTAGCTGTCTTCATTTAAGCATTCACTATCTAATCTCGGCATTTCCTTTAGACTTTGGGCTAGTAAAGCTACCCTTTCAAAATTAGATTAAATATGGAGAAGGAAACACCAAAAATGTGTGGCATTTGGACAGTTGCTATTTTCCTACTTGTAAAAATGAACTTCTTGTGAAATAACGTCTGTCACAGTAACTTATTTTTATAACTGGCTATTGGCTTTCAGAGGCAATCAGTACAATGCTTCTGTGAAATCCTTGTAAACTATAGGACAGATAAGTCATATCTAACTCCTTAATTTCATTTGTGAAAATCGGAACATTTCCTTAATAATTATATTTTGGACACTTGATTATGGATATATTCTTGCCTATGGGTACAGAATTACTACTCTGAAATATTGTTTTCCTATGGCTTGTCACAGTACTTGATTTAACTGTCCAGCATTCAACCAGAGAGAAAAAAAACAAAACACCAGCAACACAACTATGAGAGCTTCTTAAGCAGACTCTGTAAGGCTGTTGTCTCTGTGTCTAATGCCAGAGCTTGAGGTCCACAAGCCCAGAGGTCAGGAGGGAAGATGAATATAAAGTGGGAGAGATTAAGGGCAGACCAGACACACAAGCAGGCTGTGGACCCTATGAGAATGCACTAAAACCCATGTCTGTTCTTGTTGCTGCTGACCTTGATAGTGAGGGTATCCTGCAGAAGCTGGGGCCTTTCATTATAAGGCTGAGCACATACACCTGTTCTAGGAGCCAGAGAAGTTGAAAGAGGATCCAGAGGTGGATAGAGCAGCTGCAGAGCCAGCTGCTACTTTACGCCAATGATGAGATAGCAGACCAGCAAAAACATATGTAAGAAATGAAATGTCTGCTGCTAACTTTCAACTCTCCCAGTCAACCGAGATTCTCCCTTGGAAGCACCAGGGATGAACAGTCATTTCTGTCTTCACAAATTTTCCTAAGTTTGACCCTTGAGCTCATTTTTCATCTTTCTATAAAATATATCTCTTATATGTGGAATCTAAAAAAAGGGTACAAATGAACTTATCTACAAAACGGAAATAGAGTTACAAATGTAGAAACAAACTTATTATTACCAGGGGGTAAGGGTGGGAGGGATAAATTGGGAGACTGGGATTGACATATACACACTACTATATATGAAACATAACTAATAAGTACAGGGAACACTACTCAATACTCTATAATGGCCTATATGGGAAAATAATCTAAAAAAGAGTGGATATATGTATATGTATAACAGATTCACTTTGTTGTACACCTGAAACTAATACAACATTGTAAATCAACTATACTACAATAAAAATTAGTTAGAAGAAGAATTAGTTAAGTTGGATGGCAGAAACAATACATGATTAGGATTTTAACATAGTTTAGCTAGTTTTTTCAGGCTCAAAAACACTAATAACTCTATTATTGTAATTAAAATCAAATACTGTGGTCTGGTACTTTTAAAGTCAAGATGCTACCTATGCTTGGTAAATCCATAAATTACAATTTAGAGATTTGGAGGAAAATATGATGAAACCATTTATAATATTAAATTTTATTTTAAAGGTAAGTATAAAGCAAGTGGGCATTTTTAAACAAATATTTTCAATGATTGTAGAGCTGCTAAACATCACTTTCCTTATTCACTAAAAGTGTATACTATTAAATGAATTAAATTACCATCAATATGAATAAATTAATATATGCTTAATTATTTGAGTTTGGTAATTTTTATTTATTTATTTTCATTAGTTACAGGCATAATCACTCTTCTTCAGCCTTTGAATCTTGACAACCCAAATAATTCTAAAACCTATTCTTTGGAAATTGAGGCCATAGATAATGGAAATAATATCAGTACCTATAGGTTTACAGTGTTTGTGGAGGATGCAGACAATCTTATTGTCTGTGACTCGAGTTTTTCAATAGGAGCAGGTAAATTACAACCTTCTATTTTATTGATAACATTCATGAAATGAAAGAGTAAGAAAATTTTAAAATAAAATTTTTAATAATAACTAAAGTTTTATTTTTTAGTTTTAATAAAAGAGAAGTAAAAGAACTCAATAAAGTGAGAGATATACTCTTACAAAGAAGAAATACAGAGTTGGTATGATTTAAAATAACTTTCAAATAATTATTTCTTTGTGTGGAAGATTGGGTATAGGAATAGTTACAAAATTATTTTGTTTATCCCTAACATATGAATGAACAGGTTGCTTAACAAGTTGTCATATGTGTGAAAATCTAAAAAATAAAATACAACTTTTATCTTCTAGATTGACCAAGACTTAAAAATAACAGGAAAAAAGTCACTGCTGGCTAAGGTATAAAGAACTTAACACTTACAATGGAATACTACTCAGCCATAAAAAAGAATAGAATTTTGCCATTTGCAGCAATATAGATGGACTTGGAGGGCATTATGCTAGGTGAAATAAGTGATATAGAAAAAGACAAATACTGTATAATATCACTTATATGTGGAACTGAAAAATACAACAAACTAGTGAATATAACAAAAAAGAAGCAGACTCACAGATCTAGAGAACAAACTAGTGGTTAGCAGTGGGGAGAGGGAAGGTGGAGGGAGGCAATGTAGGGGTAAGGGACTTAGAAGCACAAACTAGTAGGTATAAAAGAAGCTACAAGGATATATTATACAACATGGAGAATATAGAAAATATTTTATAATAACAATAAAAGGAGTATAACCTTTAAAAATTGTGAATCAGAGAGGAACCAAGATGGTGGAGTAGAAGGACATGCTCTCACTCCCTCTTGCGAGACCACCAGAATCACAACTAGCTGCTGGACAATCATCGACAGGAAGACACTGGAACTCACCAAAAAAGATACCCCACATCCAAAGACAAAGGAGAAGCCACAATGAGACGGTAAGAGGGGCGCAATTACAGTAAAATCAAATCCAATGACTGCTGGGTGGGTGACTCTCAGGCTGGAGAACACTTATACCACAGAAGTTCGCCCACTATAGTGAAGGTTCTGAGCCCCACGCCAGGCTTCCCAACCTGGGGGTCCGGCAATGGGAGGAGGAAACAGACTTTGAAGCCTAGTGGGAATTGATTGTAGGACTTCAACACGACTTGGGGGAAACAGAGACTCCACTCTTGGAGGGCACACACAAAGTAGTGTGCGCATTGGGACGCAGGGTAAGGGGCAGTGACCCCAGGGAAGACTGAACCAGACCTACCTGCTAGTGTTGGAGGGTCTCCTGCAGAGGCGGGGGGTGGCTGTGGCTCACTGTGGGGACAAGGACACTGACAGCAGAAGTTCTGGGAAGTACTCCTTGGTGTGAGCCCTCCCAGAGTCTGTCATTATCCCCACCAAAGAGCCCAGGTAGGCTCCAGTGTTGGGTTGCCTAAGGCCAAACAACCAACTGGGAGGGAACGCAGCCCCACCCATCAACAGTCAAGTGGACTAAAGTTTTACTGAGCTGTGTCCACCAGAGCAACAGCCAGCTCTACCCACCACCAGTCCCTCCCATCAACCCTCTTAGATAGCCTCATCCACCAGAGGGCAGACAGCAGAAGCAAGAAGAACTACAATCCTGCAGCCTGTGGAACAAAAACCACATTCACAGAAAGATAGGTAAGATGAAAAGACAGAGGGCTATGTACCAGATGAAGGAACAAGATAAAACCCCAGAAAAACTAAATGAAGTGGAGATAGGCAACGTTCCAGAAAAAAATTCAGAATAATGATAGTGAAGATGATCCAGGACCTCGGAAAAACAATGGAGGCAAAAATGGAGAAGATGCAAGAAATGTTTAACAAAGACCTAGAAAAATTAAAGAACAAACAGAGATGAACAATTCAATAACTGAAATGAAAAATACACTAGAAGGAATCAATAGCAGAATAACTGAGTGAGAAGAATGGATAAGTGACCTGGAAGACAGAATGGTGGAATTCACTGCTGAGAACAGAATAAAGAAAAAAGAATGAAAAGAAATGAAGACAGCCTAAGAGACCTCTGGGACAACATTTAACGCACCAACATTCGCAATATAGGGGTCCCAGAAGGAGAAGAAAGAGAAAAAGGACCAGAGAAAATATTTGAAGAGATTATAGTTGAAAAATTCCCTAACATGGGAAAGGAAATAGCCACCCAAGTCCAGGAAGCGCACAGAGTCCCATACAGGACAAACCCAAGGAGAAACACGCCGAGACACATAGTAATCAAATTGGCAAAAATTAAAGACAAAGAAAAATTATTGAAAGCAGCAAGGGAAAAACGACAAATAACATAAAAGGGAACTCCCATAAGGTTAACAGCTGATTTCTCAGTAGAAACTCTACAAGCCAGAAGGGAGTGGCATGATATACTTAAAGTGATAAAAGGGAAGAACCTACAACCAAGATTACTCTACCCAGCAAGGATCTCATTCAGATTCTATGGAGAAGTCAAAAGCTTTATAGACAAGCAAAGGCTAAGAGAATTCAGCACCACCAAACCAGCTCTAAAGGAACTGGTTTAAGGAAAAGAACTTTAGAACACTAAGGGAAATTTTCTAAGTGGGAAACACAAGAGAAGAAAAGGATCTACAAAAACAAACACAAAACAATTAAGAAAATGGCCATAGGAACATACATATCGATAATTACCTTAAATGTGAATGGATTAAATGCTTCAACCAAAAGACACAGGCTTGCTGAATGGATACAAAAACAAGATCCATATATATGCTGTCTACAAGAGACCCACTTCAGACCTAAGGACACATACAGACTGAAAGTGAGGGGATGGAAAAAGATATTCCATGCAAATGGAAATCAAAAGAAAGCTGAGGTAGCTATACTCATATCAGATAAAATAGACTTTAAAATAAAGAATGTTACAAGAGACAAGGAAGGACACTATATAATGATCAGGGGATCAATCCAAGAAGAAGATATAACAACTATAAATATATATGAAACCAACATAGGAGCACCTCAATACATAAGGCAACTGCTAACAGCTATAAAAGAGAAAATCTACAGTAACACAATAATAGTGGGGAACTTTAACACCTCACTTACACCAAGGGACAGATCATCCAAAATGAAAATAAATAAGGAAACAGAAGCTTTAAATGACACAATAGACCACATAGATTTCATTGATATTTATAGGACATTCCATCCAAAAACAGCAGATTACACTTTCTTCTCAAGTGAGCATGGAACATTCTCCAGGATAGATCACATCCTCAGTCACAAATCAAGTCTTGGTAAATTTAAGAAAACTGAAATCATATCAAGCATCTTTTCTGACCACAATGCTATGAGATTAGAAATCAAATACAGGAAAAAAAAAAACGTAAAAAACACAATGACAAACACATGGAGGGTAAACAATATGTTACTAAATAACCAAGAAATCACTGAAGAAATCAAACAGGAAATCAAAAATACCTAGAGACAAATGACAATGAAAACACGATGATCCAAAACCTATGGGATGGAGCAAAAGCAGTTCTAAGAGGGAAGTTTATAGCTATAAAAGCCGACCTCAAGAAACAAGAAAAATCTCAATTAAACAATCTAACCTTACACCTAAAGGAACTAGAGAAAGAAGAACAAACACAACCCAAAGTTAGCAGAAGGAAAGAAATCATAAAGATCAGAACAGAAATAAATGAAACAGAAACAATGAAAACAATAGCAAAGATAAATAAAACTAAAAGCTGGTTCTTTGAGAAGATAAACAAACTTGATAAACCATTAGCCAGACTCATCAAGAAAAGGAGAGGACTCAAATCAATAAAATTAGAAATGAAAAAGGAGAAGTTACAACAGACATCACAGAAATACAAAGCATCCTAAGAGACTACTATAAGCAACTCTGTGCCAATAAAATGGACAACCTGGAAGAAATAGACAAATTCTGAGAAAGGTATAACCTTCCAAGACTGAACCAGGAAGAAACAGAAAATATGAACAGACCAATCACAAGTAATGAACTTGAAACTGTGATTAAAAATCTTCCAACAAACAAAAGTCCAGGACCAGATGGCTTCACAGGTGAATTCTATCAAACATTTAGAGAAGAGCTAACACCCATCTTTCTCAAACTCTTCCAAAAAACTGTAGAGGAAGGAACACTCCTAAACTCATTCTATGAGGCTACCATCACCCTGATACCAAAACTAGACAAAGATACTACAAAAAAATAAAATTACAGACCAATATCACTGATGAATACAGATGCAAAAATCCTCAACAAAATACCAGCAAACAGAATCCAACAACAAATTAAAAGGATCATACACCATGATCAAGTGGGATTTATCCCAGGGATGCAAGAATTCCTCAATATATGCAAATCAATCAATGTAATACACCATATTAACAAACTGAAGAATAAAAACCATATGATCATCTCAATAGATGCAGAAAAAGATTATGACAAAATTCAACACCCATTTATGATTAAAACTCTCCAGAAAGTGGACATAGATGGAACCTACCTCAACATAAGAAAGGCCATATATGACAAACCCACAGCAAACATCATTCTCAATGGTGAAAAACTGAAAGTATTTCCTCTAAGATCAGGAACGAGACAAGGATATTCACTCTCACCACTGTTATCCAACATAGTTTTGGAAGTCCTAGCCACTGCAATCAGAGAAGAAAAAGAAATAAAAGGAATAGAAATTGGAAAAGAAGAAGTAAAACTGTCACTGTTTGCAGATGACATGATACTATACATAGAGAATCCTAAAGATGCCACCAGAAAACTACTAGAGCTAATCAATGAATTTGGTAAACTTGCAGGATACAAAATTAATGCACAGAAATCTCTTGTATTTCTACACACTAATGATGAAAAATCTGAAAGAGAAATTATGGAAACACTCCCATTTACCACTGCAACAAAAAGAATAAAATACCTAGGAATAAACTTATCTAGGGAGACAAAAGACCTGTATGCAGAAAACTGTAAGACACTGATGAAGGAAATTAAAAGTGATACCAACAGATGGAGAGATATACCATGTTCTTGGATTGGAAGAATCAATATTGTGAAAATGATTATACTACCCAAAGCAATCTACAGAATCAATGCAATCCTTGTCAAATTACCAATGGCATTTTTTTCAGAACTAGAACAAATCATCTCAAAATTTGTATGGAGACACAAAAGACCCCGAATAGCCAAAGCAGTCTTGAGGGAATGAAACGGAGCTGGAGGAATCAGACTCCGTGACCTCAGACTATACTACAAAGCTAGAGTAATCAAGACAATATGGTACTGGCACAAAAACAGAAACATAGATCAATGGAACAAGATAGAAAGCCCAGAGATAAACCCATGCACCTATGGTCAACAAATCTATGACAAAGGAGGCAAAGATATACAAGGGAGAAAAGACAGTCTCTTCAATAAGCGGTACTGGGAAAGCTGGACAGCTACATGTAAAAGAATGAGATTAGAACACTCCCTAACATCATACACAAAAATAAACTCAAAATGGATTCGAGACCTAAATGTAAGACCGGACACTATAAAACTCTTAGAGGAAAACATAGGAAGAATATTCTTTGACATAAATCACAGCAAGATCTGTTTTGATCCAACTCCTAGAGTAATGGAAATAAAAACAAAAATAAACAAATGGGACCTAATGAAACTTCAAAGCTTTTGCACAGCAAAGGAAAGCATAAACAAGACAAAAAGACAACCCTCAGAATTGGAGAAAATATTCACAAGCGAATCAACGGACAAAGGATTAATCTCCAAAATATATAAACAGGTCATGCAGCTCAATATTAAAGAAACAAACAACCCAATCCAAAAATGGGCAGAAGACCTAAATAGACATTTGTCCAAAGAAGACATACAGATGGCCAAGAATCACATGAAAAGCTGCTCAACATCACTATTAGAGAAATGCAAATCAAAACTACAATGAGGTATCACCTCCTCACACCAGTTAGAATGGGCATCATCAGAAAATCTACAAACAACAAATGCTGGAGAGGGTGTGCAGAAAAGGGAACCCTCTTGCCCTGTTGGTGGGAATGTAAATTGATACAGCCACTATGGAGAACAGTATGGAGTTTTCTTAAAAAGTAAAAATAGAATTACCATATGATCCAGCAATCCCACTACTGGGCATATACCCAGAGAAAACCGTAATTCAAAAAGACACATGCACCCTAATGTTCATTGCAGCACTATTTACAATAGCCAGGTCATGAAAGCAACCTAAACGCCCATTGACAGATGAATGGATAAAGAAGATGTGGTACATATATACAATGGAATATTACTCAGCCATAAAAAGGAATGAAATTGAGTCATTTGTTGAGACGTGGATGGATCCAGAGACTGTCATACAGAGTGAAGTAAGTCAGAAAGAGAAAAACAAATATCGTATATTAACGCATGTATGTGGAACCTAGAAAAATGGTACAGATGGACCGGTTTGCAGGGCAGAAGTTGAGATACATATGTAGAGAACTAACGTATTCCCCCAAGGGGGTAAAACGTCAGTGGGGTGGGGTTGGTGGTGTGATGAATTGGGCGATTGGGATTGACATGTATACACTGATGTGTATAAAATTGATGACTAATAAGAACCTGCAGTATAAAAAAACAAACAAACTAAAAACAACTAATACTAAACTTTCTTTGGGTTATTTGTATGGAAATATGTTAATATAAATGTTTCAGACATTACATGAGATTTCTAAAAATCTTATATGTTCTGGTATAATGTTATGTCATAATTCTAGTTATTACTTTAAAATGTATATCTCAGAAATAACTAAATTTCCTTGTCAATTGCATTATTATGAACTTTCATCAAATCTTTAACCATCTTTATTTTTAAGTCTTTTGTCATTTACAGACAGTTCTGGGTGTACTCTGATGCTTTCGCAAAAATGTTCCTATAAAAGGGTTTCATCTTCAAGGAATTCATGGAAAAGACTGACAAGTACAGGTTTCTGGTAACTGACTACTGCTGAACTGAATGAATAAGCATTTTCAGAACTCTAATGGAAAACTGATGAATTCATAAAAGTGCTAACAAAAGATCAAGATGAAAAAAAAATAATTTCATGGGACTGAGTGAACTGATGAGGATGATTATAATTTTTGTGACTTTCTGTTTGAATAAAAAAAATCCCACAAGGACTCTTTATCTCTAATCTTACTGGCTTACTTATCTGTCATAGTAAAACCCTCTTTATTCTTTCTGCCTTCTCTGTTTTGACTCCTTTTCTTTCTCTAGCTGTTTCTATTAGGAGAAACTACCCAGTTAACTGGGAGACAATGAGAGGATAATAAAGTTGAGGGCAAATGGAACACCACAAATTTTATTAAAATAGCTTGTTTTTGTTTTGGATTCCTGTCCATTGTTGCTTTCTATTCATTTTGCACAGCCAGTATTATCACTTCTCCAATTTTTAGAAATATCACTCTTTTGGAAACTGAAAATTTCCAAAACACACATGCATGTGCACATGCATACACACAAAGAGATTTCGTACTTTGACCCAAAACATACATTCTAGTATGTGTTAAATCTACCTGAAATAAGAATTTGTGTTAAAGGGACTTGTTCATAAATGCTAAACTTAAGAAAGAAAAGCCTCCTAGTAGGCTTGGCAATGAATCACCTTACAGGCCTGATGCTTATGAAAACTTTATCTTTTGGATCACTTTGAGACAACTGAACTGATGTTCTTCATAATTTACTTTTTTGGTCTCCCCCAAATCATAGAAAGCTTTAAAAAGATACACGTGGATCCCAAGGAGGTCATTCTAACCTGACTTCTACTGCAGACTTGGCTGAACCAGCATAAGCTGCTTAGGCAGGATCAAGATCAAGATTTTCTTCTCTTCCATCATGTGGGTTTATGGTCTTTGAGACAGAGAAGTAGCAGAAAAGAAAATACTGCCTTCTAGGTCTTCCCTGGTGGCACAGTGGTTGAGAGTCCGCCTGCTGATGCAGGGGACACGGGTTCGTGCCCCGGTGCGGGAAGATCCCACATGCCGCGGAGCGGTTGGGCCCATGAGCCATGGCCGCTGAGCCTGCGCGTCCGGAGCCTGTGCTCCACAACGGGAGAGGCCACAACAGTGAGAGGACCGCGCACCGCAAAAGAAAAAAAAAAAAAAAAAATACTGCCTTCTATCTAAAATAGGGTATCTCTGTGGGTCTCTGTGAGGTTTTTCAAGACAGGGTATTAATTAATTTATTTATTTTTGCTGTGTTGGGTCTTTGTTTCTGTGCGAGGGCTTTCTCTAGTTGTGGCAAGCGGGGGCCACTCTTCATCGCTGTGCGCGGGCCTCTCACTTTTCGCGGCCTCTCTTGTTGCGGAGCACAGGCTACAGAAGTGCAGGCTCAGTAGTTGTGGCTTACGGGCCTAGTTCCTCCGCGGCATGTGGGATCCTCCCAGACCAGGGCTCGAACCCGTGTCCCCTGCATTAGCAGGCAGATTCTCAACCACTGCGCCACCAGGGAAGCCCCAAGACAGGGTATTGACACAACTTTCAGGTGGCTGATGTGATACATACATATTAAATTCACTTACTATGTTAAATTATCCAATGGCCTTAATTAACTAGAGCGACCACTAAATTAGGCAATCTGTTTACACATATTCAGTTTGAAACAAAGGTTCAAAATAAGCAAGACCTGTTCACACAACAATTGTTCCATTACATTCTTTGAAATAGTCAAACTGTATGAGGCTTTTACAGGACTACCTAGTCTAAGTTATAGACTTGATATTCAATATTCAAGTGCACAGAAAGCAGGAATAATTTTAAAAGAGTATCATTTGTAGAACTGCACAACAGGTGAAGAAAATACTTACGGTTTAATGTGTGTGCATTTGTGTTATTCGGTTTTTAGGTGAGAAAGAATCAAAGTTGGTAACACTGAAAGAAAGATAAGAAGCAGTGGTTGAAGAAAGGAAAGTAAATAACATTTATTGAGCACTTGTGAGATGCATTACGTATAATATTTTATTTAATCCTCAGAACTACTCTAAGGTTGAGAATATATCTTATCCTATTGTACAGATGAGAATATTGATGGACTAGAAATTCAAATGGAGTCAATTCCTGACTCCACAGCTTTTGCTCTATTTTTTTGTACATTACTGTGAAAAGAGATAAAAGACTTCAATTATCTAACAAAGGAATCAAAGTTGAAAGCATATCTTAATGGTCATTGACTTTGTGCCAGACACTGAGCAATTATATCCTATTCCACACACTAGCCCAAAATTTAAATGTAGAAACATGAAACTGATATTTTTATGTTGGCTTTCTTAAAATGAATGTTAGTGGGAAAAACTACTTGTGGTCTTTATTTCTCTGAAATAAATATCATTAAGAAAACTGCTATAGGGAGAAATTCTTACAGTATAACAACTTATGGAGCCAATATGAAGCAAAAAGTAGTGAAAGAATGTTTGAATTTAAATTATTGCTCATGGTTTATATAATTGTATAGGTGTTTTAGTGTCTATTCCTAAAAAGCTTCCTGCATTTGCTTTTATATATAGGATTCTTGCAAGAGATCCAGATCCAGGACAAGAAGTTGAGGTTAAGTATTGTATTATTATCTATTAATTTTTTCCAACTTTTATTTTGTAAAAAGTGCTCAAATTTTCAATGAGCAAAAAATTACTTCATCAGGCTTTGAATTAATGTTGTCTTTATATTTTATGGTAGTCACTGAAGTGAGAGGAGGACTTTAAACCTTTGACTATAGTAACAGACTAAAAATTATATGACTTGGAAGTGAAAGCAACAGACCTTCTAAAATGCTCTAAAAGGCATTTAGAAAAACTAGAGCTTATATTTTTTTCCATTTGTCTGATGACATTTATACAGCTGAGAGAATATCCTTTAATGTTTGTTACCTTTTATTCATCCCAGATCAGGCATATTTTCTTTATTATACACATAATTTGAATAAAGGATATGTTGTATCTTCATATAAGTTCTAGTTTCAGCAATAATTAATTAATAGTGATTTAATAAATAATACATGACAAAATAGTTACAGATTAAGAGGGAATAAAGAAGAAGAAATACAAAATAATTAATCACTCGAGATTTTCTCAGGAATTTTTATGGTGTACATATGAACTATATTCTAATTGTACTTGTAAGAAAAAATTGACTTTTTGATTATAGAATGTATTATAAGTCATATTAGTGCAATGGAATATTCTGCTCTAATTCTCTTTAGAGCAAACTAAACTTTTTCCATTTGTTCATACTTACTCTGGTAGCTGGCTTATAAACATCATTTGGGGAATAAGGTTGAAATGAAAGCTTAGGGGGGCACTGTTGGAAAATTTAGCCTGCATATAATTTTTCTGGTGACCTGATTACAGTGAGGCACTGATCAGTACTCCCAATTTCATTTTTTTGCTCATGTGAATTTTAGACTGAGGACAGAAGATGACACAGGAAAAGTGTAGTTTCTTGTTTACTAGGTTCAGAAGCTCCATTTATGTAGGTGTGTAAATGTGTGTGGGAGGACAGGGTCAGGATATGGGGATTATGTGCATTTAGGGTGTGTAGATATATATGTGGGTTTATGCCAGGATACATGCATGTGGGAGGAGGATGGGGTGACTATGTAAATACTGACTACAACTTCATGTGTTTACACATAACTAAATATTACACATTTCATAACTAAATATTATAATATCTGATTTATATTGTAGAAGTCACTGGGAAAGAAAAACAAAACAAAGACTTGGAAAATGATAATTTTTTTTAACAAAAAGCAATAATAAGGGGAGAAACAAAGAAAATGAGATTTTTCTAAAAGAACATTTAATGGATTTTAGCCTAATATAAGCCAACTTTGGTTGTTCACTCATAGACAAATAAAAATCAGTTAGTATGCCCATCAAAATGGCTGTGATGCCTTTTTGGAAATGGCATTGGATATGTCTCCCAGGTTTTATTGTTTCTCTTTGGACCAGAAACTGGATGTAAATTTTTTCAAAATATGATGTCTTTACTAAATCCCTTTAAAAATCTTTAATATTCATCTTGAAACTGAGCCCAGTTATAAGCACAGTGATAACAGTGGAGAGGAACATGCTGATGTCCCTAAAAAATATCTTTGTCTAAAGCAATATTTTATTGGGCCATACAGAAAATCAATTTAGAGATGAGATCTAATGGCATTGTCCAAATAATTCAGTGTATGTGCCTCCTGAGTATACAAGAGGGAATGACTTTTTTATATATTAGAAAAATCTGTAAATGCAACACTAGAAAATAAACTAATTATAAAACCAATAATAGTTATTTACCAAAAATGCTCTAATACTTAAATATAAAAACCTTTGGAAAAAATACAACTAAAAATGTAAATGAATTTTCAGATTACTCTTGAAGTCTGGAAAAGAAAGTTTAGCTTTTATTTTTATGGGCACTGTCTTCACAAAATTAATTTTGGTTTACTTAGGTCTTGCCTAATAACTGCATCAAAACTGTAAGTTCAGAATCCATGCTTTTTCAATAACGTATTAACCATTTTTTTGTGTGCTTTCTTAAAAGGTTTTAATATTAAACTCTTCAGTTAATACCACTGCCTACTTTGCTTTGGATTCACATAATGCCGTGATTTCTAAAACCACAAGACCTCTTTTGGATTATGAAACAAATCCTAAGGTAAGAATAAAGATGAAACAACATTAAATAATAAATACCTTTAAATACTCTTCAAAAAGAGTAATTTTCAATATTTTCAATAACTTTTAAAAACTTACCTAAATTGAAATAAAAATACCAAATTTATGTAATTGTATTTTCATATTCACATAGATCAAGCAAAAATTCACTTTAAGAAAATAAATTTAGAATTTTATTTGATTCATTTTACTCTTTCCATTAGACTTTTAAAAAATATTATTTCAATTTTTGTGTTTGCTTCTTTAAGTGCATATAAAAGTTAGAGAAGGGATTACCTCCATACTCAAAAGCATAAAACTGTTGGAGAAAGGATTGCCTCCATATTCAAAAGCATAAAACTGAGGCAACGTTCTGGGTGATTAAATAAAATTGCCCTTTATTACAGTCACAAATTATCTGGAGTGTTGCCTCTCTCCTTGGCTTTACTTGACTGTAGAGATATGGCCTAATCTTTTTTCCCCCAATGTCCTGGTTAAATTTCAGATTTGCAAATATTTGGAAAGAACAGAGAGGTATAAGCGTATGGAAAAACATAACAAATCTCTTTTCCTACAAAGTCATTCTGGGAAATGGGACCACTTAAATTTCAAATGTTTCCCAGTGTCTTTAAACATTTCTCAATGCTTCCAGTAGTAGACTTATCAAGAAACATTGTTTTTTTGAAAACAGTGCCTTACCTAAAACAAGCCTTTATAAGTTACAAATATTTCGACCAGGATTTTCTCACTGTGTGAGAGTTAGAGGAAAAATTAAAAGCAACAACTGGTGCTCTAGGACAACTGGCTAATGGTTTATAATATTTTCACTTTGGTATTGTACGATCATCTCTCATATTATCAACTTTGCTGTTTTCCATTCACTCCTAAACGAAGTACTTCAGTTCTATTCGCTTCTTCACTCTTTCATATAATGTTCAAAATTAACTTTATGAAAGAAGCCCCATTCACGTTTTGATTTTAATTACACTGAATTTATAAATTAGACTGAAGAGAATTAGCATCATTATCATCCATAAAGCAGGATGATTTATTAAATTATTCAGAACTTTATTAATTTTCCATATATTTCATATTTTTCTCCACAGTTTGTAATTTTACACATTATATGTATGATATTCCTAGACAACTTGACTTTTGCTGCTGTATATTCATTTTCTAATTGTTCAAGGTTAAAGTTGATTCTTATACCTTGATATTTAAAATGGCAACTTTGCTAACTCCTTATATTAATTTGAATAATTTCTAGATGAGCTTTCATTTTTATGTTAACTGTGTTAACATTCACAGTTAAAATAACTGTCAAGAGTGACAGTTGTTTTTTTCTCTTCAATTCTTAAAACTTTTTATTCATATTGTATGCCTTATTTTTTTGATGAGGACTTCCAGAACAACGTTTACTAGAAGTGGTTATAGGATGCATCCTTGTTTTGTCCTGATTTTAAAAGTTATTGTTTAATGTTTCAAATGACAATGGTATTTCTTATAGGGCTATGGTAGACATCTTTTTTAAGTAAGAAAAGTTTTTTTTTTTATTTAATAAATTTGTTTATTTTATTTTTGGCTGTGTTGGGTCTTCGTTGCTGCATGCGAGCTTTCTCTAGTTGTGGCTAGTGGTGCGGTGCATAGGCTTCTCATTGCGGTGGCTTCTCTTGTTGCAGAGCACGGGCTCTAGGCATGCAGGCTTCAGTAGCTGTGGCACATGGGCTCTAGAGCGGAGGCTCAGTAGTTGTGGAACACGGGTTTAGCTGCTCCACGGCATGTGGGATCTTCCCGGACCAGGGATCTAACCCATGTTCCCTGCATTGGCAGGCGGATTCTTAACCACTGCGCCACCAGGGAAGCCCAGAAAAGTTTTTTTTTATTCCTAATTTGTTAAGGGATATTTGATGTTGAATTTTATAATATTTTTTTCCATTTACTTAGAAAATTATATGGTTTCTTTTTGTGAATTTATTAAATGTATGAGTTATTTTAATACATTTTATGTTATTATAACATCTTTGTCTTTCTGGCATATAACCTACCCCGTATAAGGTAGTTTTCAATATAGATTACTATATTCAATTTGCTACTATTTTAATTTAATTTGGGGATTGTAATCCTAAATGTTCCCTTGTCTTTGTTGACTAAAGCTCAAGGTGGTTTGTTCACTCATTTTTTCTTCCCACATGTGAGCTCATCATTAGAAGAGCTTCTGCATGTTTACACATTTAAACAGTGTTGAGCAATTGTCCCTCCAAAGGGGTATACCTCTTGGCATTCCTAAGGCATCACTGGTTTCAGGAAAGTTTGTATGTTAATTTCATGGCCCAGCTATTCTTGGACCAAATGTTTAGTACAACTTAACTTTTATGAGTTTCTCTCTCTCTCTCTCTCTCTCTCCCTCTTTCTTTTTCTCCTATAGTTTAATGGCAGTGGTATTCTGGAAGGATTATGGCAAATGATTTCACTCTGTCCACCAACCTGATCTAAAAACAAAACTTCATTTGATAAACTTTCATCCTCTTTTGGTTTACATATTAATCTTCTCCATTGATTTCCTCCATGGTAAGGTTATTTCTAATTGGCTTCTTGTCTCTGGTGTACTGCACAGTGCATCGTATAGTCAGTGCTCAAGAATATTTCTTGAATGAAAGCATGAATTCTCTCTACTAATTTCAAGGGTCCATGTATTTGTTAAGACTTAAAACAATGAGAAACAATAGATTCATTAGTTTGATATCATTTTTGAATTGCCAAGTACTGTGTTGGCACTCTTACCCGGATTTTCAAGAAACCACACATTTATTTTTTTTCCTAAAGCATCAAACCAGTTACATTATGTTGAGTATGTGTTAGGCACCAGTACGGTGTTTTACACATAATAGTTTACTTAATGCTTATGGAAGCCCTGTGAGGTAGACACCATTTTAACCTCCATTTTATAGATGAAGACATTAAGTCCAAATAAATAAGTGGCCTACCCAAGATCATCCAGCTGGTAAATGGATGAATCATGATTCCAACACAAGCAGCCTAACGTTATTATTTAAAAAAATTTTTTTTGAACATCTTCACTGGAGTATAATTGCTTTACTGTGGTGTGTTAGTTTCTGCTGTATTACAAACTGAATCAGCTATACATATACATATATCCCCGTATCTCTTCCCTCTTGCATCTCCCTCCCACCCTCCCTATTCCACATCTCTAGGTGGACACAAAACACTGAGCTGATCTCCCTGTGCTATGCAGCTGCTTCCCAGTAACTATCTATTTTCCATTTGGTAGTGTATATATGTCCATGCCACTCTCTCACTTTGTCCCAGCTTACCCTTCTCCCTCCCAGTGTCCTCAAGTCTATTCTCTATGTCTGCATCTTTATTCCTGTCCTGCCCCTAGGTTCTTCAGAGCCTTTTTTTTTTTTTTTAGATTCCATATATATGTGTTAGCATATGGTATTTGTTTTTGTCTGACTTACTTCACTCTGTATGACAGACTCTAGGTACATCCACCTCACTGCAAATAACTCAGTTTTGTTTCTTTTTTATGGCTGAGCAATATTCCATTGTATATATGTGCCACATCTTCTTTATCCATTCATCTGTCGATGGACAATAAGGTTGCTTCCATGTCCTGGATATTGTAAATAGAGCTGCAATGAACATTGTGGTACATGACTCTTTTTGAATTATGGTTTTCTCAGGGTATATGCCCTGTAGTGGGACTGCTGGGTCATACTGTAGTTCTATTTTTAGTTTTTTAAGGAACCTCCAAACTGTTCTCCATAGTGGCTGTATCAATTTACATTCCCACCAACAGTGCAAGAGGGTTCTCTTTTCTCCACACCCTCTCCAGCATTTATTGTTTGTAGATTTTTTGATGATGGCCATTATGACTGGTGTGAGGTGATACCTCATTGTGGTTTTGATTTGCATTTCTCTAATGATTAGTTATGTTGAGCATCCTTTCATGTGTTTGTTGGCAATCTGTGTATCTTCTTTGGAGAAATGTCTATTTAGGTCTTCTGCCCACTTCTGAATTGGGTTATTTGCTTTTTTGATATTGAGCTGCATGAGCTGCTTGTATATTTTGGAGATTAATCCTTTGTCAGTTGCTTCATTTGCAAATATTTTCTCTCATTCTAAAGGTTGTCTTTTTGTCTTGTTTATGGTTTCCTGTGCTGTGCAGAAGGTTTTAAGTTTCATTAGGTCCCATTTGTTTATTTTTGGTTTTATTTCCATTTCTCTAGGAGATGGGTCAAAAAGGATCTTGCTGTGATTTATGTCACAGAGTGTTCTGCCTATGTTTTCCTCTAAGGGTTTTATAGTGTCTGGCCTTACATTTAGATCTTTAATCCATTTTGAGTTTATTTTTGTGTATGGTGTTAGGGAGTGTTCTAATTTCATTCTTTTACATGTAGCTGTCCAGTTTTTCCAGCACCACTTATTGAAGAGGCTATCTTTTCTCCATTGTATACTTTTGCCTCCTTTATGAAAGATACGGTGACCACAGGTCCATGGGGTTTATCTCTGGGCTTTCTATCCTGTTCCATTGATCTATATTTCTGTTTTTGTGCCAGTACCATACTGTCTTGATTACTGTAGCTTTGTAGTATAGTCTGAAGTCAGGGAGCCTGATTCTTCCAGCTCCGTTTTTCTTTCTCAAGATTGTTTTGGCTATTTGGGGTCTTTTTTGTTTCCATACAAATTGTGAATTTTTTTGTTCTACTTCTGTGAAAAATGCATTGGTAGTTTGATACGGATTGCACTGAATCTGTAGATTGCTTTGGGTAGTATAGTCATTTTCACAATGTTGATTCTTCCAATCCAAGAACATGGTATATCTATCTGTTTGTATCATCTTTAATTTCTTTCATCAGTGTCTTATAGTTTTCTGCATACAGGTCTTTTGTCTCCCTAGGTAGGTTTATTCCTAGGTATTTTATTCTTTTTGTCACAAAGGTAAATGGGAGTGTTTCCTTAATTTCTCTTTCAGATTTTTCATCATTAGTGTATAGGAAGGCAAGAGATTTCTGTGCATTATTTTTTTATTCTGCTACTTTACCATATTCATTGATTAGTTCTAGTAGTTTTCTGGTAGCATCTTTAGGATTCTCTATGTATAGTACCATGTCATCTGCAAACAGTGATAGTTTTACTTCTTCTTTTCCAATTTGGATTCCTTTAATTTCTTCTTCTTCTCTGATTGCTGTGGCTAAAACTTTCAAAACTATGTTGAATAATAGTGGTGACAGTGGGCAACCTTGTCTTGTTCCTGATCTTAGTGAAAATGCTTTCAGTTTTTCACCATTGAGAACAATGTTGGCTGTGGGCTTGTCATATATGACCTTTATTATGTTGAGGTAAGTTCCCTCTAGGTCTACTTTCTGGAGGGTTTTTTAATCATAAATGAGTGTTGAATTTTGTCAAAAGCTTTTTCTGCATCTATTGAGATGATCATATGGTTTTTATCCTTCAGTTTGTTAATATGGTTTATCACATTGATTGATTTGCATATATTGAAGAATCCTTGCATTCCTGGGATAAACCCCACTTGATCATAGTTTGTGATCCTTTTAATGTGCTGTTGGATTCTGTTTGCTAGTATTTTGTTGAGGATCTTTGCATCTATGTTCATCAGTGATATTGGCCTGTAGTTTTCTGTTTTTGTGACATCTTTGTCTGGTTTTGGTATCAGGGTGATGGTGGCCTCATAGAATGAGTTTGGAAGTGTTCCTCCCTCAAGCAGCCTAACTTTGTATGGGTATTTCACCACTATGCTACCTTGCCATTGTTGGCTTGTCATCTCTTCTAAAAAGCTGTTACTATCCTCCCTCATACTTTCATGCACTGCTGTAATATCTGTACATGCAGAAACTGTGTGCTCCTTATTTTAAATATCAGTGTTTGGTACTTAAATGATGTACTACTGAGGATGCATGAACAAATGAGTGAATAGTTAATTCAGAACAGCTGTGCTGTCGTAGGGAACCCCATTTTTTTAAGCCAGTGTCAAAGAAAGGAAAATTGACATATTTGAAAATAAACTTTTCATTTTAAATCACCCTTTTTCTTTGTCTTTTAAGCAGTTTATACATTTTTTTGAATAATAATTTACTTCAGTGGTAATATATTTTTGGTCAAGCTACATTTTTGTTAAATATTCCTTGTAATCTTCTGTTTTTTCTCATTTATTTGAAACATTTCTGAAATAGAAGGCTCAATAAAGTATCAATATAATATATAATTAAAAGCACTTTGATTTGCTTTTTATTTTTGTACATAATCTACTTATTAATTATATAGTTAAATTTAATAAAACAAAAATTAAAATAATTCTTTGACTACATCAAGCTTTTAGTTATTACTCTATTAGACAACATTTTTGACTATTATGACATTGGAATATCAACTTTTTATATGAAAATTTTACAAATTCTTGTGACGTTGCTAAAATATTCATGATTTTTCAATTTTTTTCCAAAAATAAGATAGCTGTTTACCTTCACATATTTTTTCCTAAACAGTGAAACTTAAGTTATCCTTTTAGTTTGCTATTTCAACAAATTCAAATTGATTTTATTGCCTTAAATGTAGCATACCAATACCAATATTTAAAAACATTGTCAAAGTTCCATAACAATTGGTAGGTAGCATTAAACACAGAAATCTACATGAGGGTACAAAAGATACTCCTTTTGACAAATGACCTTAAGATTTTTTTAGGAATAGACTTACATTCTTAGGCTGCAATTTTTAAAGTGCTTTTCAATTTTATTTTTAAAAAAATTTTTGTAAAGGGAACTTGCATATTTTAAGCACTCAAAAAACATATTCTGTCATCTCTTATTTATTTTATCATTTCCAGATAGTGGTTGCTGCGAGAAATAGAGAGAACCTGTCTCTGGAGTCATGCATTGGCACCATGACTTTAAACAGCAGGAATGTTAATGATGAGAGTCCTGTTCTTATGTAAGCAAAGAGTAATCTAAATATTTAAATGCTAAGATTTAACCACTGAAACTTCTTTTATAATGGGGTAAATATCAGAGTTTTGCTGTTACGTCCATTGTCAATTTTTTTACAAACATTCAAAGTGACCTAGAAGCAAACCTCTATTAGCTCCATACTATTGCTCTTTTTACATACAGTGAAAGTCAACGTTAATCATATTTTATGTCTGAAACCACAGAAGTCAATTTTTTTTATGGAATAAGAATTCAAAGCTTTCTATTTTCCTATTAAGTTATATATTGTAAATACTCCTTAATAAGTAAAATATTGTAGAAAATGCACATTGATACATTCGTATTGAAGAGAATTAGGGTTTTGCTCTGGATTAGGCTTTGGCTTACAGGAATGTTGTGGCTGGTTTGATCTTCCATCCAGACCACTACAAGTTTCTCCATATCAGCAATAAGGCTGTTTCACTTTCTTATCATTTGTGATTCACTGGAGTAGCACTTTTAATTTCCTTCAAAAACTTTTCCTTTGCATTCAGAACTTGGATAACTGTTTGGCACAAGAGGCCTAGCTATTAGCCTATTTTGGCTTTCTACATGTCTTCCTCACCAAGCTTAATCATTTCTAACTTTTGATTTAAACTGAGAGACATGCATCTCTTTCACATGCACATTTAGAGGCCACTGTAGGGTTACTAATGGGTCTGATTTCAATATTGTTGTGTCTCAGGGAATAGGACGGCCGAGGAGAAGAGAGACAGAGGAATGGCCAGTTGGTGGAGCAGTCAGAACACATACAACATTATCCATTAAGTTCACAGTCTCATATTGGCATAGTTCGTGATGCTCCAAAACAATTACAGTAGTAATATCAAAGCTCACTGATCATAGATCACCATAACAAATATAATAATAATGAAAAATTTGGAAATATTGTGAGGATTACCAAAATGTGATATAGAAACACCAAGTGAGCATATGTTTTTGGAAAAGTGGCATCAGCAGACTTGCTCAATGCAGAGTTGCCAGAAATCTTCAATTTGTAAAAAATGCAATATCTGCAAAGTGCATTAAAGTGAAGTGCAATAAAATGAGGTATGCCTGAATATGAAATGAAACAGTGATTTCAAAAGTGTTTGTAGTATTTTGTAATCTGGAATAAAGTATAATAACCAGATTATATAATAACCAGATTTTATAAAATATATACTTTATATAATAAAGTATATAACCATTCAGTAGAAGGACTAGAGCAAGGGTATAGGTAGGAGAAAACTTTTAACTTCACTTTATAATACTTAAAGATTCTCTAATAGACATAGTAATTTATAAAGAAAAAGATTTTTTGAGGCCAGGGGCTTGAAATTCTTACAAGATATGTATCACATAAAATTTAAAATATTTGTTGTGTGACAGATGAAAAGAGACATTTGTTTACACTAAGTGATAAAAAAATCCCTTTTGTCCCACAGATATATACCAGATGCACCTATAAATATTTATGAAAATCTGGCTGTTGGAACAAAGCTAGTGAAGCTGACAGCAACTGATAGAGACATAGGGGACTCGGTACATTATGAATTTATAGATACACAAAAAGAATTTTCAATAAATCAAAGTATAATTTTTTGTTGCTAATCATTTTATAAAGTATATTATAAAAAAGCTTTTATAAAAAGCTTAAAAATAAGCTTGATTACCATTCTATAAGGGTAAAAGAATATTTAAAATATTCAGCAGCATATTTAGCATATTTTATATGAGGTAAAAAGTGATCATTCTTTCCCTCTCAGAAGTATGGAAATAGTCTGCACAATCTGTATGCTCCAGGGGACTCCCAAACAATTCAGACCCACAGCATGGTTCCCTGGGATTTTATTGTATGATTTTTCTGTGAGAAGTAGCTTTTCCCATGAAAACCATAATATTAGTCACATAAATTGAATATTTATTTTATATCATACATTCTCATAAGCACTTTGAATATACAATAACTTCTTTGTTTACTATCCTAATCCCCATCTAACATACGATGCCTGGAGAGAAATCTTCATTTACTCAAGCTCATGCAGCTAATTTGCACGTCATGACCTGCACTTGAATTCAGACTGCTTGAAAAAGAGACCTATAGCTCTAAGTACATTCTATTTGACTACAAGTTAGGAGTTCATGCATGCCTCTAACAACTTAGGCATAAAGCAAGCGGAGGGGAGAAAGAAAGGTTTTTCCGTTTCTTAAGAGGTATTGTACATTTGGCATGCATAAAAGAGCAGGATTAATCACACACCGCCTGTCATATCGGTGAAGAGTCCCACATAGGGAGTAGAATCTGAGAGGTGAGTAAGGAGACCTGTGGAAGGGAAGATCTGTGACATGCCAGAACTTAAGCAAAGCGAGGATGTTCAGGTCAGAAGTGGTAAGAAGGGAATGGCAGCAGAAATACGAGATTCATTACATAAAGGAGGATTGATACAATAACTGTGTTAAACATAAATGAAGTCTGGTTTCTCCTGTCAGACATGTGAGTTACAAAAGTAGAAAATGAGAAAACTATAATGAACAATATGAGGATAAATTAAAATTAACAGTGTTAGAGTAAACATGTTTTTCATTACATGGGTAGGTACAGGAAGATGTGTATGTGTGTGTGTGTGTGTGTGTGTGTATAGTTACATAAATAGATATTGATGTAACTGTATGTGGGCGCGCATACACATACACACACACACACACACACACACACACAGATGCATATCTGTAGCTACATCTATTAAAAGAGTGAAAGAACTTAGGAGGATGATACAACAATAGCAATGAGCACATCTAGTACCCAGATACTGACTTCTACATACCATTTTATCCTATAAGAGCTCCCTAAAGCAATGACTCATTTTGAAAGTGACAGGAGTTAAAATGCAAGATGAGCTTGAAATAATGCGTTGTGACTAAGCAAGACCATGATCAAGGAATGGTGAGGGTATGTTTAAAAAAAACAAAAAAACCCAGAAATTAGCTTGAATTGGCTCCCTCTAGCCAATTTAAGGGTGCTTTGAACATGATAGTTCATAAATGAAAATAACAGTTGCAAATTACAACCCATTATAAAAAATGGGACTCCATGAGTCCATAGAGATATAAATACATAAATAAATTGACAATTTCATGGGGAAGAGAATGTTTACATATTTTCAAAATACCTCACCTAAAATATTCATTAATTGCAAAGGATAAAATAGCAACTTTGGAATGGAGAAAACTGGTAGACACCAACTTTGTCAAGAAATTAAAGTGAACATCATCAGTAATGAGTCAAACAGATAGCATGCCATAAGAAGATACTGTAACTTCTGTGATATTTAATTCCAAACTACATAACCCAAATCCTATCATGGGCAGACATCAGGCAAATCCAATTTGAGGAAAACTCTCGAAAATTACCAGCCTTTAATCTTCAAAATGATGTTAAAAATTAAGAGAAGATTGAAGAACTTTCCAGATCGACAGAGACTAAAAGGACATGACAACCAGACATTTTGCTATAAAAGTATTGAGACAATTGGTAAAACTTGAAAGGAGGACTCAGTATTAGATGTATTGATGTCAACATCTGGATTTTGTTGTTTTTATTGTGGTAATGTTGGAGGATGCTCTTAGGAAATATACCTTAAAGTATATGGAGATGATAAGACATCAAGATCAGCAACTTATTCTCAAATGGTTCAGGAAAAAAAATTTTTCCCACATGTTCATGATTATTTAAAACATTTAATAATTATAAAGACTAAAAAATAGAAATCAAGAAAGAAAAAAATGATATTGAAGATAGGCAGAAAAGAGGCAATACTTTAAATCATATTCTAAAAATTCCTGAAGAAGCACATAAAAGCAGTAGAGCAGAATACTGAAAAGTATCTATCGCTCAAGAAAATGTTTCTAAAATAAAAGATGATTTGAGGCTACATGTTACAAAAGGTAAAGTAGGTTTTTGGAAGACCGATACGGAGTGGCTGAATATGAGACATTTTCTAGTAAACCATTAGATATTAACGTAAAAGAAAAAATACTTGAGCCCCTAGGCAAAAAGTTTAAGTCAGGTATAAGAGAGTGATAATCAAATTGTAAATAGACTTTTTTTACAAGAATTTCCACAGTTAATAGAGTAACGTATTTAGGAAACCTGAGGACACAAATTGTGACTTTAAAAATTTATACAAAGGAAAATGACCTCACAGATAAAGAAAGCAGATAAAATTTCAGGACCATGGAAGCAATCAGGAAATATTGTTCTATGAGTTCTTCCTGAGGAATTTGCTAGGGAATGAACTCCAGACAACCAAAATAACTGAAGAATTATCAGCATAAGAAATGATGGTGAGAGATAAATACATATTTATTTATAAAATTAAAAATAATGTGTTGAGAGAGTGTACTATACATAAAGGCTACATTAGCTGCAAATATAGATAAATTAATTAAAAAGCAACTGTTAATTAAAATATTATGTTTTTATTTTTGTTGATTTTTGTTTTTTTTGTTTTTCTCGCTGCACACAGATCCCTACCCTAACTCTACTCTGCCTGGGCCAGAAGAACTAAAAGCATTTATAGTAGGGAAAAAAATTGGAACAGAGGCACAATGAGGGGAAACTACTCTAGTAGATATTAAAACATGTTATAATGCCTCTGAATTGCAAACAGTGTGATAGTGACAAATGATTATATAGATAGATGTATGGAACGGAATATAAAATTTTGATAAGAGTCCCAAATGATCATGAAAATGTAAAAGTGCAGAAAAGGTTGACATTTTTTAAAATGAAGTAATAACTCGTAGCATGAGGAAAATAAAACATTTTTGTATTGTATATCAGATTTTATCAAATTGATTAGATTTTCTCAAAAATGCAATCATACACATAATAGAAGAAAATATGAATGAATTTCTTTATAACCTGTGAGTAGGAAAAACTTACAACCGTAACTCAAAATCCAGAAACCACATGGGAATAAATTGATGAATGTGACATAACTCATCATATGATCACCATCAACATCATCACCATCATCACAACTCCAACAACAACATTTTTATGGCAAACAAATAAAATCACCATAAGAAAAGTAAAAATACAAATGAGAAATTGGGAAAATATTTGCATATTAGAAGAATAAAAGTAATAATCAGATAAGAAAATGGACTAAGACAAGAATCAACAGTTTAGAGGAGTTGCAAATGACTCTCAAGCGTATGAAAATATGCTCTGTTTTACTCATAATAAAATTGAAAATTAAAATAATACATTACTATTTGTAACCTATAGGATTACCAAAAAGTTATATTTGAAAATATCTTCCGTTGGTGAGGCTGCGTGAAACAGACCTCATATAACTCTTGGTGAGGATGAAAAATACTACAACCTTTACTGAGAGAATATGGTAGAATCTAGGAAAACTGCATATGCATTTACATTTTGATGCTGCAATCTCACCTCTAGAAAATACCTCAAATACACTGACAAAAATATAAAAAGATGTATGCACACACCATTCGTTGCATCATTATTTAACAGCAAGATTGAAAATATCCATAGGGTAGTGATTATATAAACTGTGATACATCTAGACAATGGAATAATATGTCCATAGAAAAAGAAATAAGGAGCCTCTCTCTCTATTATTTACGTAATGATCTCTGAGATACTATATTGGGGGGGGAAGGTGAAAAATGATGTGCATAATGTGTTACTGTTAAATTTATCATGGAAAGAACACAAAATTATATAACAAATTTTTTAAATCCTGGAGAATTTTATAGATTAAAGAGAGTTAAGAGACATACCAACCAATTAAAAAGTGTGGACTTTACTTAGACGATGATTTGAAAAGCAACAAAACTTCATAAGATAATCCAAACATTTTTATCATTACCGAATATATGATGATGCTAAGGAATTAATGTGATTTTTAAGGTATGCTAATTATATCACAGTTATATTTTAAAAGAAGAGTTCTTTGCCTTTAAGAATAGATAATAAAATATTTACAAATGAAATAACACGTTCTTTGGGATTTTCTTCAAAATAATCCAAGTAGAAGATAAAATAGGCAATGCTATAGATAAAACAAAATTGGCCATATATTGTAATTGTTGATGCTACTGATGTGTACGTAAGAGTTTATTGTATAATTCTCTTGGATTTAATATATGTGAATTTTTAAATAAAAACTTTTTATTCAGGAAAATATATGCCCTCATCATAATAAAAGTAAATACCTTATATTTTCAATTGCAATAAACTATAGTTTTAAAACAACACAATTTGAAAAGTGGATGGGATATAGTAAAGATATTAAGAATTTCTCTTACTGTCTTCACTCCACTTCTGTTGCTCCTTCTAAGACAAAAATGCCTAATCAGCTAGAATATATGTTTATCAATTCTATCTGCTAAATATGAATTAAAATCCTTCCTTTCCATCACTATTGTAATTCAACATCTCTCACCCAATCCTCAGCAGTACAATTTACTTTTCTCAAAATACTCTGTTCTTGTACATATTTCTGCCCTTCCATGTGCTATTCCATTTATCTGGAGTGTCTGTCCTATTTCTTCTTCTCCTTTGGCTTCCCTTTGCCGTAACTCCCTCCTCGCAACCTCCACTCCACCCCAGTCTTCTTTACCTGGATTTCCTGTGCTCGTTTCTCAACACTCAGCATAAGCTTCACTGTGTACCCCTCACCGCAACCAACATGACCCTCTTATGAAATATTTTCTGACCTATGCAGTTCAGGAGGGTTTCCCTTCCAGGTCACTAACCATTCCCCACGGATCCTCAACGGTGAGTGGTGTATAAGCTTCATCAGGTCAGCAACTGTGATTTGTCCTTTAATTTATCCCCAGAACAATTTTCTCCGTATCACTATTTTAATTTATAGTGTTTTCACCTTGTGAATATTGAACAGATTTTCATTATCTGCCTTTTAGATTCAGGAGAGGTCACAATCGCCTGTCCTTTGGATTATGAGGACGCACCCACCCCACATTCTTGGGTATTACATTTTAGCGTTTACGACAATGAACGACTGCATTCCACAACTGGAACATTCACAGTGATTCTACAAGATGTTAAGGACAATCCACCTCAATGCACTCAGGATATTTACATGTAAGTTATTATAGCAAATTTGGTCTTCAGATTTTGGCACAGAGAGAAAAATAAATGGGTAAACAACATACTATTCCTGGAATGAAGACGAAGCCCTTCCTTCCATCTTTACTGTATTTTTAACCAATTTGCAGCTTCTCTGGTACAATTGGACCTGCTTTATTTTGTCTCAGAAAATTATAAAAATTAAAGCTAGAAAGGACCCCAAAAGATGACATTTGTCTAGCCCCGTGCTTCCAGGGAGGTAAAACAACTATCACACTAAAAATTATATATATGTATGGATAGTAAATTATAATTCATTTTTTAAATGTTACTGGAATTAATTTAAAGATAGTGCTAAAGCCACATGCAAACTTTCAGCTTTTTAATTACATAGAGATTTTAAAATGAAGGCATGATAAGTTATTTGCATTATATAAAAAGAGTACAAAATGTGTAAGATTTCATTCACTGAAACACAGATTTCCTGATCCCTAGTACATTTTTCCCTTCAGAATACCTGATTGCTCAGAAAATTCTTAACCTGGTCTGGCAGTATTCTGGTAACATACTCTTTTTTGGTATTCTCATTACATATCTCATTCCAGCAATGTATGCAATAATCCACCATAGATATGTGGGCTTTATATCATCAAGTAACAGAAGACAATCTAGATAGAACTAAAATCAACTACATGGAGTAGAACTTTGACAGTCCTCCAAGATGAACAACAGAATCTCCTGCTTAATCAGAATTTTCACTTACATAGTAGAAACAATGTTTTATACAATGCTATAAAAGTGCTTTAGTGGTCACTCTTAAATAATGTATTGAAACCCCTTAAAACAATATTTTAGAAATACTATTGCTGGCATATACTTGATAACTTTGTAGAAACAAAACATAGTCCAAAATTCACATATGGAAATAGTGCCATTGCACTACTGAACTTCGAAAATCAACTTTTAGTTTGTAAACTTTTTGCCAGAAATATATTTTACTAAAAAACAAGAGATGGCAAGAATAAACAATAATTCTGTAGACACTCCAACTGTAGTTTGCTTTCACTTTCTATTCTAGCTAGTAGTTTACAGATTCTTACTGGAACAGTATTAGAATTTTTGGTTTCTAGAACATTCTTTCTGTTAACAAATTTGACAACTCACCTTTTATTCCACTATTTTTCTCAAACCTAATGTATTTTAAGTAATTAAAATTAGGAATATTCTTTTAAAACAAACAAAAAATACAAATATAACTGTTTTTATTGGTCAGGATATTTAACACTAGCTGCTGTAACACCAACAAAATTTTTGTTAAATCAATGACTAAACTCAATAAGCATTTCTTTGCCCCTTATGCAAAGAGTAATGAAGCTTGGTTGGCTCCAGTGAGTGGCACTCCCCTCTCTATGCTGAGACTCAGGGGTCCTGGCTTATTAGATCTTCTGTCCTGGTCATATTGTTGCCTTTTACTTCCAACCACATATTTAATTACCTTGCCTAGACTTATACACAGCCTTTTCACTTATATTTCATTTGCCAGCACATCCTCCCCTCCTCCCGAGCCCCACAGCCAACTGTAGAAGTTGTAGAAAAACTGGGATACAGAGAGCAACATAAGAATATTGGTAAAAATTAACAGTCCCTGCTAACTTTTAAGCAAATTTAATAGACAGTAACAGGACTACTGCAGCTTGAGCTGTGCATACAGCAGATCAAAGCATTAGTTCCAGTCTAGTACTATTCAATAATTTAAGGAACCTCCTAAAAACAAGACAGTTTGAAATACCAAGAATACAAAGAAAATTATACTGCGCATAAGGCAAGAAATCAAAGGTTTATTCTTTTTTCCAGTCTGCGTCTTTTTAATTGTCATCTAACTTCTCTAGTCCTCATCTAACTTCTCTAGTCCTCATCTAACTTCTCTAGTCTGTGTCTTTTTAATTGTCATCTAACTTCTCTAGTCCTCTAGTTTTTAAAATGGGGACAATGTGTGAAGTTGAGGTACTACTGCCATATTTCCAGTGATAATATATGCGTGTGTGTTACTAAATTTGCTGCTTATTAATCCAACATAATAGCAGCTCATTTTTCCTAGGCCTTATAGCAAGAATGCCAAATATTTTCTTATCTTTCACAAATTTTCACCAACATTATAACTTTATTATTGGCAGAAGTAGTTATTTAAAATATGAGTATATTTTAAAACATATTTTAAATTAAATATTATCATCTGCATAAATCTAAATTAACATGCTACAACACATTTTTCTCATATTTTCTTATTATAGAATTGAACTTCCTGAAAACATCCCAGTTGAAACTCTTTTAGTCTCTCTAACTGGTACAGATAAAGACAGAACTGTTCCCAATAACAATATAACTTACCATTTGATTATGGATACTTTTTCAAATGAAAACTTTACACTCAAACAATGAACTGAAAGTATTTTAAAGATTCTCTCTGACTGTGGCGCTGTGATTGACCTTAGAAAAACATTTTATTTTTATTATTATAAAATCTTTAATGAACTACAATAGTTCAAATAGCTGATGGCAGAATTTGTTCCTGTATTTTCAACTGAACCTTAAACTGACAACAAAATATTTAGCTTAGAATGAATGCTGGAATGCAATTTTGATCTTGGGAACTGAACTAAGAAGGTTATAAATTTCCTACAACAAATGGTTCTGTGATAAAGTACTGGCTATTCCTTTGGACTGTTTTAAAGTAACCATAATTGCCATTAAGTAAGTATATTAAATAACTATTCTATAAAATAGAATATGCATACTTTATTACTGCATCTTGGAATATACAATAGCTTAAATATTTTACCAATTCAGTAAATCTAAACTTTATTTTTAACAATTTTTGAAACCAAAGTTAGTCTATAAGTTGCTATATTCACATATTTTTAAATAGAATTGACAGGCTTGGTTAGGCATTGTGTTCAACCAGGATTTGTGGGTAATGTGTGGATATCATTATGATAAGCAACTGCTCATCTGACCAATTGGCTAAGACATTGGACACAGTCTGAGTAAGTAAGACATACATAAGTAATAAGCAGTTTTTTGGCCTTGGATTTGACACAAGCCCTTGCAGTTGGCCTCCTACTCAAGCCCCAAACTGCATTTCATACTAACTCTAATGCCCTTACCATTTGCTGCCTCACACTGTATAATAGAGGTACACAGAAACACTTTCATGACCTTAAAACACTGCACTGTCAGCTCTGTCTTTCAGTCCTTCTGTTCACACTGTTCATACCACTAGAAAATGTTCCCCCGCATTTTGTTACCCAATTACCCATAAACTTTTGCACAGCCTTCATAACTTTGCTTAGACATTTCTTTTTTTTTTTTTTCCAGTATGCGGGCCTCTCACTGTTGTGGCCTCTCCCGTTGCGGAGCACAGGCTCCGGACGCGCAGGCTCAGCGGCCATGGCTCATGGGCCCAGCCGCTCCGCGGCATGTGGGATCTTCCCGGACCGGGGCACGAACCCGTGTCCCCTGCATTGGCAGGCGGACTCTCAACCACTACGCCACCAGGGAAGCCCTAGACATTTCTTTTAAGAAACCATCCCTAATATTTCTTCTCCCTCTTGTCTGGATCACGTGATTCTCTTTGGGTTCTCAGCATTTCGTATCTCTCCCACAAAAGCCCTTATCACATCTCTGTCTCCCCAAATAAACAGAGAAAGAAAAAAATCTGTTATGAAACTAGTGCCTGGCATATGTTCAGTACTCTGTAGATATATGTTAATTAATGACTGAATTAATGAGTTATAAATGAATAAAATTAAACTGTGAAATAGGTTTGTAAGGCATTGATAGGATTTAGTAATAAATTACTCCCAAATACATCAGTACCACATTTTCACAATTCTTTGCAACTAGAAGTTATTGTTAATATAACCAGAATGTCAAAACAGATTCTTAGAAACTATATGTACTAATATGTACCTGATAATGATGAAAAATAATGCAATATCAAAAATATTCTTAATTAGGAATATTAAGATAATAGCATGGTATAACATTTCCTTGAATAAATAATAAATAAAATAAGCTCACCAAATATACAAATAAACAACAGATTGTTGCATTGGACCTGCTCTAATGTTGACAAAACCCATAAAACCTGCCACATAAATTTCCTAGAAGCAAAATCATTGAATCAGAGTACCCATGATGGCTTTTCCGACATTTTCCTGTAAATTATTGAATGTTATACTCACTGGTATATAGTTTACCTCCTTTTTCTTTTTTAAAACATTATTAGATTATTGGGATGAGAACAATAGGATTTTTTTCAAAAGGTAATTAAGCTCAGAAAGGGTTATTAAAATGGCAACATTCTTATCTCACTAGAGCAGCAAAGCCAAGAGAAGCCAGTGTGCAGAAGAAAAGAAACTGACATAATTTTAATGCTTAGTGAGTAAAACCTTTATTAAGAGAACATAGAACTCGAATTTGGCTTTCCAACAATGTCTGAATTTTAAACTCACAAAGGGGCGTAATTAAGATACTTTTAAAAGATAAAATTGATTTGTTCTAAGATGGCCATACATTTGCAGTGTATTATACTAATGGGAGGATAAAAAAGAGTCTTAGCATTCACTCAAAACTGGGATTTATAATAAGCGTCAAGAGTTTTATGTAAAAATAATGAATAAAGCTCTAATAGACTAGTAGATACCATTAACTCTAAATTTATCTTAATTCATTGAAGAGTGACATTCACTGGGGTACTGGTGATAGCTATGTGATTTTAATGTTGAACAATGAATTACTATATAATGAATCCGAACTATTTCATATGTAATATATTTAATTTATTAATAAAATAAAAAATGAATGTTTATATTAGTATTGCTAATCACATATTTGATTAGGTCATTTGTCTTTAATGAGTATTGACATGAAAAATCACCCCAATACATTTTATTAGTCAATTCATTTTTGATTACTATTTTATGATGTAATGTTTGATATTTACAAGATAACATATCTGCAAGGTATGACACATAGCATTAAGATGAACCCCTGAACCCATCACCCTTCTTCAGAACTAGAGCATTACTAACAGATGTGCTACTACCCTTTCTCATCCCTCTACTTGGCCTTCAGAGGCAACCAATAACATAGTTTTGTATTTGTTATTGCTTGGGGGATTTTATAGTTTTATCATCTATGTACATATTCCTGGACAATATTGTTGGTTTGCTTAGCTCTTCAGCTTTAAAAAAGTGGTGTCATATTCTATTCAGCCTCCTGTGACTTAATTTTTTCACTTATGTTATGTCTCTAAGAGTCATCTATGCATGGCATCTATCTATCTAGCTGGCTATCTTTTACCTACCTACCTACCTAGTTGCTGTAATGCTCCATTACATGCTTTAACATTCCATTGTGTGACTACAACCATTCTCTCACTGGGATTTGGATTTCCTTCTGGATTTCACTTAAGGTTGTAATAAACATTCCTGTAAATTTTGCATGGTGCCTACACGCAACACATTCGGAAGGGTGTCTACTTAAGCACAGAACTGCATTGCCATAGTGTATGTAAATAGTCAGTTACATAAGGTGGTGCCAAGTTGTTTTCCAAACTGGTTGCATCACATTATACTCTCATGAGCAATGTATAAGGATTTTTCTTGATCGATATCCTTCTCATAATAACTGGTACACTCACATACTTTAACATGCTTTAGCCTGATTAGTAATGAGGTTGTACTTCTCTTCATATATTCATCAACTGTGTGAAAAAAACATGAAATATTGGGGTTTCCTTTGTGTGAAGCATAAAATATATATTTATCCATTCTTGTTTTGTTTTCCTTATTGATTCGTGTGATATATTCTGGAAAATATCTCATTTTCCCATAAATATTTTAACAAGTGGTCTTTCATATTTAAGTTTTCTAGACACAGGGGAACTAATTTGTGGTTTGGAGTGAAGTAGGGATTCCATTGATTTTTTTCACCACTTGTAATACCAACTCGCAGTGATGTTTCTACAGCGAACTACACTGCCATCTCTGACAGACAGAATTTTTGTATATGTTTGTATATCTGGATATTTTCTTATTTTTGTTGTATTTCTTTTCAATGCTCAATTTATTTCTATTTTTCCATATTATTTTAATGCAATTAGGATGAGAAAAAGCATACAGTAAATTAACAGGAGCACTACCACTGTGGATTGTTAACTTCTTGACTGATAATCTGGTTCAGTGCCATCAGTGTTCTTCATGTCACCTCCCTTTATCTACTCAGAATATAGGCTACAGAATTTTATCATTGAAAAGTAGTTTAGAGACCACCTAATATTATAGTTTATTCATGCAGAAACATTTTTTCCCATTTGACAATTCATTTACAGCCCTTGATTTCTATAATTCTTAAAACGTTGTAGAATCCTAAGAAAACAATGCTATTCACCTATGCTTTTCTGCACCAAATTATCACCTAGTTGCTCCACATAACTTTTCTCCCTAATAGGTGCTGGTTGTTTGTTGATGAAAATAGTTAATGTGAGTGTGGCTAAGGCACAAAAAGAACCTTAGAAGAACTGAAGACACAGCACACAATCACATTCCTCCACCCCTCTTGGTTGGCCTTAGACCTACCCTAGCAATGGCCACCCTGAGGACTGTGTGATTATGCATGAGCTGAGAAAGGGGAGACTCCTACCATTACCCCTTTTATTTAACATGAAAGATCCTGAATGCATCATGCCTGCCATGCACATCCCTCTCAGGAGAGTAAAGTGAAAGAACAAAAACATGAGACGCTTTGACCCCTCACACACAGAGTGGATCTCAAATTCTGTTTTTGCATGATTTCAAAGCTTGCGATTTAAAACTTGTTTCTGAGAGATTATTCTTGCTAATACTAACTCATACCTAACTCACTTTTTAAAAGTGAAAATAAATTTATGACTACTTTTTACAAATCTTAATTATACATCAGAGCAGTTATTTATGAAGAGAATTATGAAATAGGAAGAATACAGTCTATGGCAAATGAATCAGTGTGAACAAATGCATATCAAACATGGAACCCTAGTTTTGCTATTAGTATAATTTTACAATATGAGGTAATAATTACAAAGTGCCAGAATATACAGTAATATTATCTTAGCTTTTGTAATAAATGTATAGTTTTTATATTATAAAACTTTGCTCTCCAGTATGGAAGCCATCAGCTACTTGTGCTTTTGAGCACTTGGAATGTGGCTTGTCAGAACTGAGATATGCTCCAAGAATGAAATAAGCAACGGATTTCAGAGAAGTAGCACAAACAAATGAATGTAAACATCCCATCGATATTTTTTTGGTGTTGATTACAAGTTGAAATGATAGTATTTTGGACATATTTGATTAAATAAAATACTTTGTTAAAAATAATTTTGCCTGTTTCTTCTAACTTTTTAAAAATGTGGGCTACTAGAACTTTCAGAACAATGTCGAAAAGGAATGATGGGACGGGACATCCTTGCTTTGTTCCTGATCTTAGTGGGAAAGCTTTGAGTTTCTGGCCACTAGGTATGATGTTAGGTGTAGTTCTTTGTATATATTCTTTATCAAGTTGAGGAAGTTCTCCTCTAATCCTGGTATACTGAGAGCTTTTATCTTGAATGGGTGTTGCATTTTGTCTGATCAGGTGGTTTTTCCTTTTTAGCCTCTTGATGTGATGGTAATGTGGCTTCTAGAAAACTTAAAATTACATATGTGGTTCACATTCCTACCGAATATATCCCTATTGAATAGCAATAGCATTGCTATAGGATATTATTTTCACTTATTTTTTTTTACCAAAGGTTTCACAAATCTTAGTTTTAGAGTCATGTAACTGATAAAGTGAATGCTTAATTATTAAAAGTAACCATCAATGTGATATTTTTTATCTGCAAATTGGACCTACACATCTAGATTATGATAATGATATTTTTGCAGGAATGCACTTCAAATATACATTACTTGTGAGAGTGTCTGATGAAGGAAGTCCTGTACTCTCAAGTAAGAATTTACTAATTTGAAATATTAAAGTGTTCTGAGTTATATAAAATAACAAGTAATTTAAGAAATTAGTTATTAGAAGTTTATTACATTTGTAAATATTCTGATGATCTGCTATAATAAAGTATAAAATTATTACTTATTTTAACTTATTTAGTGCATATGTACTGCTATTTAAAAAAAGAAAGTCCAAATGAAAATTGGAACATTTGGAGAGAATGATGTCCAAATGCTATTACAGCATGCTGCAGCTATTTAAAGGCAATGTCAAAGTTGAACTTTTCTGAAATAGTTGTTGTTTAAAAAATTTCTCAGGGAATTAATTTTGCATTAGAGAAAATACTAATGTTCATATTCATAGTAAATTGCATTTCCTTCATATTTCTTTATTATATTGTCATGATGAAGTATTTCAACTAGAAAACAATGTCTGCTTTTGGAAACTATGATTTTTAATTCAGAATAGGCCATTATGCATAAACACATTATAAAATATGATTGTTTTGACAAGTATTCAAAATCAGTTAATACGGTGTTTTAATGCTAAACTTATTTTCAAATGCTCTATAATCGAAAAGGTAATAATTTAATAACAAAACTTAACAATATAGATGTATTTGTAAAATTTACACACTTAAAATATAAACATATTAGATGTTAATTAAAAAGTAAAGAAAAAATGAGAATTATAGAAGATACATGATCACCTTAATTACATTTTTATGTACTTTTTTCTCTGTAGCACCTATTACAGTCATGATAAGGGTGAGTCGTATAAATGAATTAAATCCAAGTGGAATTACATTGGCACTTACCTTCAGCTTACTTGAAAACAGTCCAGTTGATATCCTAGTTGGAAAAAGTACGTTTACAGATGGAGACTGGCCATTTAATAATATAAAATACGATATTGTTGGAGGCAATATAGGATCACCCCCCAAATTTTACATTGAGCCAGACACGTACTGTAAAAATGCTGATATCAATTAGTAACAAAAATAAAGAGCTCATATATACTCATTTAGAATTTATTTTATTGAGAAACAGTGCATATTGGAAAATGTTAAAAAACAGCTTTCTCTTAAACTATGCAATGTTCACCTTGGTTTGTTAGCTGTATCCATAAATTTTTAGTTACTGCAGGAAAAGCACTGAAGTTTTAATCTTTGCTGTATAGATCTTCAGAAAGCCTATGCACATGTATTTCTTCCATATAAATGGTGTGTGAATTAATGTCTACGATGACTTTGCTGATGGAATACATGTTGGGAGTATGAACATATAAACAAAATTGGTTTGTATTAGTCCATTTCCATTTGTTATTATAGTGATTAGTTCATTCATATCGTTTATAATTTAGCAGAAATTGAAGATATTTAGTGATCCTGGGATAAGAGTTCTCTTTTCATTTTAGTGTCAGGAATGATAAAGCTATTGGGTTCACCGGACAAGGAATCTGAATCATGGTACAAGATAGCTGTGAGAATAACAGACTGTCCCTGACAGTCCTCAGACAGAGAAGTAGTACCGCTCAGGTGACTGTCAATGTTCTGGTAAGAATAAATCATTGCTTGTAATACTGTTATCCCCTTAGGAGACATATTCAGTCTCCTCAACATGGACCTAATTCAGAGAGTAACATGTGGGTTCAAAAACTGTAACACATGATGAGAAAATTGTCATTGTATACAAACTAATCTGTGTGAATTCTGAATTTGATTGTCTCACACATCTGTACTTCAATGTAGAGTGCCTGATACCTAAAGTTGTATGTAAGAAGTTTTGCAAGAATCATTCTGTTGTTACACATACTTCCATAAACAAACAAACATCTGTTCTAGAGTTTTAGGAGGTCACTCTGTTTGATACTTCAAAAAAAACTGCTTCTCGGGCTTCCCTGGTGGCACAGTGGTTGAGAGTCTGCCTGCCGATGCAGGGGACACGGGTTCGTGCCCCTGTCTGGGAAGATCCCACATGCTGCGGAGCGGCTAGGCCCGTGAGCCATGGTCGCTGAGCCTGCGCGTCCGGAGCCTGTGCTCCGCAATGGGAGAGGCCACAACAGTGAGAGGCCCGCGTACCACAAACCACCCCTCCCCACACAAAACTGCTTCTCTGCTCATCTAGTTGTTCTAATCCCCCTCTGGTTTTCACTTAAGAAATATTTTAATATTTTCCCTAGTGAAGATTCTGAGAGATCAGGCATAGAGGTTCACAAACATGAAGCACAGAGGCAAGAACTTCTAACTTATAAATACTTTCTAAATATTCAAAGCAAAAACATATTTGACTTGGTTTGCTTAAGACTTACATCAATACAATTCTGTACACTACTTTTATTGGCAGAACTATACAAAAGGAGAAATTCTCCTTTATAGATACTGCCAAATTTTCTTTATCTTATGAATTTATTTGTGCCCTTTCTTGATGCTTGAGAGCAGTAAAAATTCCAGCAGGGGACTCTATGAAGCAGGCAATGACTTCTAATAAAATGATTTAAAACCACAAACACTGTTCAGAGCCTATGCATACCCCTACATACTGGACACTTTCATATGTGTTCTTGGTGAGCTAAAAGCCTTAGTGGAGCCCATGACTCAGTGTTACAATCCCCATTATAGGATCATTATGTCTGGAAAGCACAATAATCCAGGCCAAAAATCTTTGTGGAGAAAAATTTAATGAAGTGACTGAGTGGTTTCAGCCACGACTCAGAAATGTCATAAGCTAATGAACCTGCTGTCTTTCTGCAAGCTTTCAATAATACAACTGCACTTTAAGTTACATTGTAAGATTCAGTAGATGTCTTTTGCATTTGCACTTCTATAACTGATTGTTTCCATTTTTCATTTTGTTTGTGAGCTCCTATATTCAGAGAGGTATAGAACAAAAGATCTTTGTTCTTCAGCTTTAAAATCATTCACATTTCTTTCTCTTATGGAGCTAGAAGGATTTATTTAGGAATGAATACCTGATTTCTTGGGACCAGGAAAAAAGCTATACATTTCCCACCATCAGACAGTGTGGTAAACTTTTGCCTAAGACGTTGACACTGAATTCAAATACCCTTCCTCTAAAGATACTTCCAACCAAACTTTGGGTGGAAGGTATAAAAAATGTTTTATTCAGAAAACTAAACTGAGGCCCAAATTCCCTGTACGGTATAATTATTTTTTATACTACAGTTTGTTCCAAGAAAGATTGAAGCTCATATAAAAAATAAATACAATATAACAATGCTGAAGTTAAAATTAGATGAATAAATCTAAATTTCAGCTGTAAAAGCAAACAAGAAAAATTTGCATCCTTTATAAAATGAAGGATGAATATTATTATGTACTGAATGTTTGTGTTCTACCAAAATTCCTATGTTATAGCCCTAATCCCCAGTGTGATGGTATTTGGAAATGAGGCCTTTTGGAGGTAAATAAGATTAGATGAGGTCATGAGGATGAGGCCCTGGCCTGATGAGATTAGTTTCCTTATTAGAAGAAATACCAGAAAGCTTATTTTCTCCCTCGGCCATGTAAGGACATGGTAAGGAGGTGACCATCTGCAAGCCAGGAAGAGTTCTCACCAGAAACTCAAACCTGCTTGTCTTTGATCTTAGACTTTCTAGCCTCTAGAACTTTGAGAAAATAAATTTCTACTCTTTATAAGCAACCCAGTCTATAGTATTTTGTTATGACAGCCCAAGCAGACGAAGACAAACATAATTTGTTTCAACAAACATAAAGATGTTATAAACTATAATATAAAAAGATATATTCCTAGTAAATAATATTTGCTATTCCTAGAAATAATAGCTAGATCAATGGAACATTCTAGGAAATCTAGGATCCAAGATATCAGATAGTAGGTTAATGATAAATTCTTAAATGAATGGTGTTAGAATAACTAATAAACAATTTTAGCAAAAAATGAATGTTGTTTCCTACTTTAGGAAGATTCAAGAAATAAATGTAAAATAATAAACTTTAAGTATATATATGAAGAAACATAAGTAAATATTTACAAAATCTTGAACTTGAAGAAGGACTTCTACTAAGCATCATAACAAGGAGGCATCATATAGGACAAGATTGCGAGATCTAGCTACAAAGACATTTAAACTGTCTGCATTTCAAAAATAGCATAAAGCAAACTGGAAGGCAAACAAAAAGTTGACAAAAATATATTCACAGCATTTATAACAGAATTTCAAATATTAATATCTTTAGTCCATAAGATCATTATAAGAAAAATACTATCTCAATAGGAATTACAAGTTTATATAAGAAAAAATTAGCAACTTTACTAGTAAACAGAGGAATGAAAATGAAAAAAAAACCCTAATTTATTTTTGTGTATTAAATTAGCTCAGAAAAAGAAAAAGCAGATGATAGTTTGTGTTGGAAATGATATAAGGAATGGACAACTCATTTCTCTGGGAATTTAAGTTAAACCGGCACAAGTTTTCTGAAGGGTATTTTGGCAATGCATATAAATTCACATTTTATGTGTGAAGAGGTTGATATTCACAGAGGTTAATTAACCAGCCTAGCATGGTTATCAAAAGCAGTCAGTCCTTAATTCTTTAATCACGAAACTCTTCCAGTATTTTTTTCAAAAGCATCAATACAAAGACTATTTATATTCCCAATTCCTGTGATGGAAAATTATCTCAAATCATAGCAAATATGTCATTTTCTAAACTGTATTTTTATTTGAAAATATGCCATGGATATATTTCCATGTAATTAAATATTCTTCTTGCCATCATATCTATGTCATTTGTAAATTTCAATAGAAATAATCATAGTACAGAGAGCCTATCTTTGTTTTTAAAGCAGTAACAAAAGGACAATCAAAAACACTCCCAGTGCAACACTCAAAAATCTTGTATACAATCTCCTGCTATATCCTCTAAGATAAACTAGTTTCAAAATATATGTCAAAATGTTTTAGTGAGATGAATTTTATAGATGTTATCAGCTATTGCCAAATTCAAATTTGTTATTGTCAATTGACTAGTTGATCTGCAGTTCTTTTTTCTGGAATAATCATCTTCTTGGGTTATATGTTTCTAAGAGAACTCTTAAGTTATGATAATAAACCGCATTATGATGATAAACTGGTTTGTTGGAAAACGCCATATTCCATAGCAGCAAAAGTTGAAGAGACATGCTTTCACTTTGACAAAATCGGGCACCAAACTTTCAAACCATTTTAACCCTTTGGAGAATTATTATCTGTTTTACAAAAAGATAAGTCCTAAGCACCATGCCTCCCAAGGAAATTAGAAAGTCTCTCTCGGCTACAGTCATTACCTAATGGCTACAGTCATTACCTAATGGCATCTATTCATCTACTGATGTCCATACACTATAATGTGCTCCCAGGCTTCTGTATTTTGTTCTTAATTTAATGTGTCCCTTACTATCTTCTGCATCTATTACTATTTTACATGTCCTTCAAATTCCAATATATTATTTCTCTATGAAGACTTACTTTTTAAATAAAATGTAAGTATTGTGCGAAACGATATGACAGGGCCTATACTCATACTTGAACTAATTTCTCTGCTCTGTAAAAGCTTGCAGCCTGGAGCAGTTATTCTTATACAGGGTGAATACGGCTCACTAAGGTACCAGCATGAAAGATGTTCCTTGCAGGCTTGTGAGATCTACAGACTTGTTCAGAATGTAAATTATAGAAAATACAAATTAATCCATAAAATAACAAATTGATGCTGCTTCCCGCTGCTGCTCAGTCCAGGAGTTCCCAAATCAGCAGGATTCCAATTTACACAATTTACCATTTATTTCCATTTTCACCTATAATTTAAAGTGAATACCCCAGAGAATCTCCTGGCACAAAACGCCTTGAAATGTGTGATAAAATTTAACAAATAAGTCTTTAAAGTAGAAGACTGACCTCCAAAGTAATTAAGGGAAATTTCTGGAGGCAAAAAAATAAAGAGGCTAATCAAAGCTGCCAATTGTCTTGGGAACATCTTTTATTCTCTATAAAGAAAAGGCTTGCATTTTCATAGCTACTTGGACAGGAAATAAAATTTGGGGACAAGAAAGTCAGGGAGTTGGAATCCCTTATAACAATGGGGCCTTTATAATGATAAAAAAATGAAAGGACACTTTAACATACTGCCCCATGAAGTGAACAAGAAGGCTTGCCCATCTAGGCCTGGGCTCTGAACTAAGGGGAAAAACATGTCTCCTGAAACTCAAAGCAAATTTACTGGGTTTGAATTATACACACTGCAAGATATTGAAAAACTCAAGACTAGAACGTTAGAAAAAAGTGGTCCTGGATGTTTTGTTTCAAGGAGTTCCTGGCAGAAATGGAATCAAAACTTCTCAGGAGAGGCCTAACCTCCACCAGAACTGCAACAAATTCTTATAGCTAAAACCTGGCAGAATATGAGCTCAGAATCTAAAATCTAAAACTCTTAGAAAAAAGATCACAACATGCAGAGTACTAATTTCACTAGTGCACAGTATTTCATGCCCCATTCACTAGCTGTAAACTGGAATGACTGGGGCCTGAGTGAGAGGTACAGCTAGTGCACCTTGTGAGGTGACTCCAGGACCAGGAATGGTTTGCTTCCTTGTGTTGTGGAGTCTATTTCTGACTCAGGTACAGATGATGATATGACAATGCTATGGTTTTGTTTTATATTGGTTAGCTGCTAATTGTTATGCCAGCTACTAATTATTAACATACTGTACAATGTTTACTTCATACTAAATTTGCATAACAAGTCTAGGTAATATTAGCATATTTGGGGATGTCTTTTGTGGAAGGAACATACGTGGAAAATAACTATATTGGTTTTTTGTTTTGTTTTGTTTTTACTATATTATTAATAGATCATTTATACAATGAAAATAGAATTTAGTAACTATAATGTTTACATGGCACCTGGTCTCAAATCACCAAGGCATTGTGAACATTTTAACAAAGTAGACAGTAGTGAAAATTAGGTGTGGTCCTGATGTTTAGAAGGGCACTATTTTATTACAGTGAAAGAAGCTGGAGGTCATTTAGTAATGTGCTGATTGAGAAGTTATTACAAGCATCCAACCAAGTTGCAGTTTTATGTGACAAGGAGCCTCATGTAGTACCTAAAAAGCTAGAAAAACATATTAGTAGACTAATATTAGAACACTGAAGAATGGTGCTAAGACTAGATGCACCAAAGAAGTTTCAACAGGTTTTCTTATCAAATGGCAATTTATGAGCCAGAACGTCGTATCTGAAACAAGTTTTTGAAAAGATAGAGAAACTTGTCCTTGAAGGTGGATATGACCTGCCTGAGTGGCTTCAGTCTGCTGTTAGTGCTGTGCTTTATGTCAATTAGAAAGTGAGCATAGAAGGAAGCCTGTCCAGTAACAAGGAATATAACTAAAAGGAAATGTGCTTTTATCTAGTCAGAATCAAAATTTTTGCACCAGTAACACTCAAGGTAAGTAAATCAGTATTCACAAATAACACTCCTGCTTGGACCTGAAGAGCAACAAACCAGGAATTTCTTTACTGATGTAAAAAAAGCAGTGAAAACCATTTCCTAGCATGATCATACATTGTCTATTACACCAGCGTGTACTCACTGACAAGAATTTGCATACAAATACTGAAGGCTGTTTTGTCTCCTGCAAAGAGCATGATAAATTTCCTCAGAGGATAGATGGTAAATCATCACTGTCTCTTCTTTGTGATTCTTTTGAAGAAATTATTACCAAACACATTCCCTTTATTTCCAAACCAGAGTACGGTGGCTCTCCCATGGCCAGATGCTTACTTCATTTCTAGAACATGTAAACATATAAGCCATTTTCTTTATGTCTAAAATATTAATAGTCAATCATTTGTAGATTAATCTTTGTTCTTCCTGAACATGGTTGTAAGAGTAGCCAAACTCTTAGAACTCATTCCGGTTATAAAGGAACTAGAGGGAAATCCCTGGAGGTCCAGAGGTTAGGACTCTCGGTGCTTTCACTGCCAGGGTCCTGGTTCCATCCCTGGTCAGGGAATTAAGATCCCACAAGCCGTGCGGCACAGCCAAAAAATAAATAAAACAAAGGAACTATAATGCAAGAGCATGGTAATGGCCACACTTAATTTATCTGGTTTTATAATAAACTGTCTATTGGGTAGGCAAATTTTACTAACTTTGCTTTCTAACAGAAAGGTGTTAGAAAGCACAGAAATAACCATTTGAAATGACAAAGCATTACCAAGCGTTGATTGCCTCTCCATGGTTATTTTTCTCTTGGAGAGCTTTTGATGCCAAAGAAATAGATATTGGATCTATATATTTTTTTAACCTAAATGCCTATTAACCACAAGAGCCAGCAACTATATCCATACGGATTTAGAGATGACAGCATTGCCAAATATCTTTCATGCCGTTGCATGCTGTTTAAGCTGTGTTTGTGACCTTGGGCATGTTATTGAATCTCTTGGGCAGGTTACTAAAACCTCGTTTCCTCATCAAAATGACAATAAATATTTCCTACCCCAGAAGGCAGAGATGAGATTTTAGAAAGTGAGTATTTGTAAAGCACTGACTGGCTCATAGTAAGTACCATATGAGTGTTTGGTAAATGAATAAACTAGAAGCATTTCCACAACTGGGGGAAAAAATGGATGGAAATTATTGTCCTATTGAGTCTACATACTTGATTAAGATTGGATTTTCGTCATTTAATCATTAAAACAAAGGCCAGAAACTATTTAAATATGATGGCTAGGCACTTCAAATGTTTTTATTTTTTGCAGATTATAGAATAATGCTACAGCATGAAATTCACTAAGCTTGCATATTTTAAAAAAGCATAATGCTTCTTGCATTGTTTATGTTATTATGAAACTGAAACTGTAAATCAATTTCTTTCATGTACTAAATATGGCACAGTTTAAAGAACTTTAAAATATAGCATAAAGAACTAACTTAATACAGATTTTATTTATAACATGGATGAGATCACACTTCGAGAAAAAAATTTTAAATAATGCAAGCTGAAGGAAACAAAAGAAAAAAAGCACTGTATTAGAGTTCTCCAGAGAAATATATATCTCTATATCTACCTATCTAGCCAGCTAGCTAGCTATCCACCCATTTCCTAAATAAAGAGATTTATTATAAGGAATTGGCTCACATGATTATGGAGGCTGCAAGTCCCATGGCTGTTGCCTGCAAGCTGGAGACTGAGGAAAGCTGGTGGTGTAGCTCCAGCCTGAGTCTGAAGGTCTGAGAACCTGGGGCACCAATGGTGTAAGTCCCAGTGTGAGGGAAGGAGAAGAAAAATGTCCCAGCTCATCAGTCAGGCAAAGACAGCAGTTTCTCCTTCCTCTACCTTCCTGTTCTACTCAGGAGCTGTATGCAGTGGATGATGCTCACCCACATTGGGCAAGGCAATCTGCTTTACTCAGTCCCCCAGTTTAAATGATAATCTCATCCAGGAACACGCTCTCAGACACACCCAGAAATAATGTTTAACCAAATATCTGGGCACCCCATGACCTAGTCAAGTTGACACTTAAATTAACCATCTCACACACACAGTTCTAGTAGATCTCTGAATTGAAAATTAATTGCTCTTTTCTCAGTGTTCCAAAGTCTTCTATATCTATATTTGGTCAATAAAATCTTTCTGGCTTATATTATAAAGATCATTTTTTAAATTCTATTAAGTTGTTAAGTCCTTGGATTCTGAATTCGTTCTTATGCAGCTTTTATTTCTATGCATTAAGCATAGGATTTCCTTAATTACTTGCTGAATATATATATGACTATAAATTCAATTGGAATTCTGAATAGGAAAAAAAATTAGAGCCTTAGTATTTACTGTCATTGAGTTTGAGAATTTGGGGGCTGGAGAAAACCTAAGAAAACCCTGATATCTCTTCCTCTCTCATTTTATACAAAAGAGACTTGCCTTATTGAAGTTGAAAAGCAATGTGATTATCAGTGGTTCCCTAAATGTGTAGATTTGAAGTTGGTAATGGCAGACATGTTGCTTTGTGTTCACCAGATCCTGTTTTATTTTCTGGGGACAGAGGAAGACTACATTTTCTGGCTACTTTTCAGTGAGACTACAGCCATGTAACTAGAATGTGGGCTGAAGCCCTTTCCCAAGTCTGGCCGTGGAAACTCCAGCACAGTTGTCCACTTTCCCTTTGCTAGGTGATTTTCAAAGGCCATCTTTTAAGATGAAAACATTACAAGATGGAAGTCACTGCTTGAAAAAGAGCCTCCAAGAAGACCCACCTAACATGTTCGATTGTAACATAGGCAATAATTAACCTTGTTCATTGTTAAGTCAATCAGATTTCATGGTTTAACTGTTACTGCAACATAGTCTAGCCTATTGTGCCTTATGCAGAATTTTTCTGGATGACAGCTGGATTTTCCCAAATAGTTGGAATTCTCACAGATTTCTTTCCAGCTCTATGTCCCTATGACTTTGAGAGTAACCAACAACCTTTTTATAACATCAAGACAAGCTTTCTTGGATGTGCTTATGGTTTTATTTAGGTTATAAGAGTACATAAACATTTACATAAGGAACTTTTTCTTGAAAAAATTATCAATATAAAATTTTACCAGTTAATTTTCTGTAAAACTATATGCTTAACTAATTGTTTCCTAATTTTTCCAGTGTTAGTGAATGATAAAATAGAAAGAAACTCAGAAGTTTCTGGATAAAATTTAATAATTATTTATTTCAGCAATAATTATTTCAGCTTCAACAATATTAAAAAATATGCTTTGATAATAAAAATTGAGGTGAAATATTTGTGCAATTATTATGTTGGTATTTTTATTCCAATATTAAGTGATTTATGTGATCAACTTCTTGAGATAAACATTGTCTCTAATTTTTCCTCATCCTTTATATATTTTTACTGGAATACAATTGTCCTGGGGGTAATGACTCAATGTTATGCAAGATTTTACATATAACAAGAAACTATGGTATCTGGGAAAACACAATTTTTTGAGAGAGAGAGAATTTGACAATTACTTTAAACAAAAGACATAAAGATGAACATAAAATGACATTTCCCGTCTTGCCAATTTAAAATTCTTCTCTAAGTATTACATGGGCAAGTGGGGGAGAAATAAATCACAGGACTTATTTCTTATAATATATTGTTTATGAGAAATGCAGTTTTTTATTTAATTTAAATTTTAGCAAAATTGATAACAAGTAAGCATATATGACACATTTTTAAATGAAAACATGTATATTTATTGCCTTAAGAATTTTTATATTATTATTATTATTTTAGATACATTAACTTGAAAATGGCTTTAATTATTTTAAATTACATTGCAATCTTGGGGATGAGATTTATATTCTATATCAACCATTTCCTAATAATCTGTAAACATTTCTGAAAATATAAGAAATATTCAATAAGTGTATCCTATTAGATTTAAATACTGCTATTAGTTTTCTAGGACTGCCACAACCAAGTACCACAGACTAGGTGGTTTAAAGCAACAGAAGTATATTCTCTCACAGTTTGGAGCCTAGAAGTTTGAAATCATGGTATCCCCAGAGCCATGTTCTCCTGAATGCTCTAGGGGAGAAACTGTTCCATGCCTTTCTCTTAGCTTCTGTTGTCATTAACAATCCTTGCCCTTTCTTAGCTTGTAAGTACATTTCTACAATCTATACCTTCATCCTAGTATACTATGTGTTTCTTCTCCCCTTCTTATAATGATACCACACTGTATTATGTGCCCACTCTACTCCAATATGACTTCACCTTAACTTGATTATATCTGAAAAAGTCTATTTCCATAAATACATCAGATTCACAGATATCAGGGGAATGGATTTGATCTTATCTTTTGGGGGCTGCACAATTCAATCCATAACAATCGCGTATATCATCTAGGTCAATTCTATTTTGGAAAGGAAGTTTAAAATAGTAGATAGAACATGGCATTAGATACACCTGGTAGTAATCACCATTTTGCCTTTATAGACTGTATACCTTAAGAAACTCTGTGGGTCTCACTTTCTTCACAAGGAACATGTGCTAACAATAGTACTCACTTAAAAGGTTTTGGGAATGATTATATCCAGAAAAGCACCTGGGACATAGTAAATGCAAAGTAAATTTCAGTGTCTATCTCTGTTTTGCTATTACTACAACTACCTGAGTTTTAAACAACTTCCATGGAATGGTCCCATATAGGGACTGAAATTCTCTCTAACTTATGTAATTTAATGTTCATTTACCAAGTTACTATAATAAACATATGTTTTGGTGAAGGCTATTTGGAAAATTTGGACAAAATGCAATAACACTGATCAATTTAGAACTAAGCAAAATGTAAAATGGATGGATAGATAGATCGAGGTACATATAAGAAAATACAGAACCAATCACATCAAAAAAATTTTTATCCTTTGCTCAGATTCTTGGGGTAGTTAATAGGTTAATATGCATTTTGAATCTCTGAGGGGGTTGGAAGTTGTATTATATAGTAGTTCCCAAACTCATTTTCCATAGACCAAATTTTTATGGCATATCTATGTTCCTTAGAGCATGCATTGGGAAATAATGTACACAGATAATAGATAATTGAGATTAAAATAAAAGCAAGAAATTTAAGTACAATAATTGTGGCTTAAGTAATACAGATATTAGTGAATAATCTAATCTCTTAGACATTAACTTTTAATGCTGATACTTTAAAAATTTATCTATTACAGTATTCAGTATGGCATTAGAGATTAGTTTTAGGAATTTTGCTGCTGAAATTATTTGCACTAAAACCTACGAACAAAATGCTTTGGTTGGAAGATTCAATATTGTCAAGATGTCAGTTCTTCCCAACTTTATCTATAGATTCAATGCAATCCCAATAAAAATCCCAGCAAGTTATTTTATGAATATCAACAAAGTGATCCTAAAGTTTATATGCAGAGGTAAAAGACTTAGAATAGCCAACACTAATGCTGAAGGAGAAGAACAATGTTTGAGGACTGACACCACTGGACTTCAAGCCTTCTAATAAAGTTATAGTAAACAAGACAGTGGTGATAGTGGTGAAAGAACAGACAAATAGATCATAGAAGAAAACAGAGAGCTCGGGAATAGACCTACATAAACAGATGAATTGATCTTTGATAAAGGATGGAAGGCAATACAATGGAGCAAAGATAGTCTTTCAACAAACGGTACTGAAGCAACTGGACATCTACACACAAAGAAATGCATCTAGATACAGACCTTACACCTTTCATGAAAAGTAACTTAAAATGAATCTAAATATAAAACCTTAAACTCTAAAACTCCCAGTATATAATAAAGGAGAAAAGCTAGGTGACCTTGGGTATGGTAATGACTTTTTAGATACATCACAAGAGACATGATATATAGATAAGCTGGACTTAATTAAAATTAGAAATTTTTGAGCTTCCCTGGTGGCGCAGTGGTTGAGAATCTGCCTGCCAATGCAGGGGACACGGGTTCGAGCCCTGGTCTGGGAAGATCCCACATCCCACGGAGCAACGAGGCCCGTGTGCCACACCACTGAGCCTGCACGTCTGGAGCTTGTGCTCCGCAACAAGAGAGGCCGCAACAGAGAGGCCCACGCACCGCGATGAAGAGTGGCCCCCGCTCGCCGCAACTAGAGAAAGCCCACGCACAGAAACGAAGACCCAACACAGCCAAAAATAAATTAATAAATAAATTACTTAATTAATTAAAAAAAAAGAAATTTCTGCTCTGCAAAAGATGAAGGTAAGAGAATGAAAAGACAAGTTACAGACTGGGAGAGAATCTTTGCAAAAGACATATTTGATAAAGAACTGTTATCAATATGTCCAAAGAACTCTTAAAACTCAACAATAAGAAAATAACCTGATTAAAAAATGGACCAAAGACTGGAGCAAACACCTCACCAAAGAAGATATACAGATTGCAAGTAAGCATATGAAAACATGTTCAACATCATACGTCATTAGGAAATTGCAAGATAAAACAACGAGCTACTGCTACACACCTACTAGAATGGCCAAAATCCAAAACTCTGACCACAGCAAATACTGGCAAGCATGTGGAGCAATGGGAACTCTCATTCTCTGCTGGTAGGAATGGAAAATGTACAACCACTTTGGAACACAGTTTGGTGGATTCTTACAAAGCTTAAACATACTGTTACAATACAATTTAACAATCATACTCCTTGGTGTTTACATAAAGGAGCTGAAAACATGTATCTCCACACAAAAACCTGCAAATGGATGTTTATAGCAGTTTTATTCATAATTGTCAAAACCTGAAGCAACCAAGATATGCCTCAACAGGTGAATGGATAAAAAAGCTGTGGTATATCCAAATGATGGAATATTATTCAGCACTAAAAAGAAATGAGCTATCAAGCCAAAAGACATGGAAAAAACTTAAATGCATATTACTGAGTGATAGAAACCAATCTGAAAAGGCTACATACCATATAATTCCAACTACACGACATTCTGGAAAAGGCAAAACTATAGATACAGGAAAATTATCAGTGGTTGCTAAGGTTGATGGGGGAAGGATAGATGAACAGACAGAGTACAGAGGATTTTTAGGGCAGGAAAAGTATTCTGTATGATATTACAATGAGGAATACTTATTATACTTTTGTCCATACCCATAAGATGTACAGCACTAAGAGTGAACCCTAATGTAAACTATGGACTTAGGGGATAATGATGTGTCCTTATATGTGCCTGGACTGTGACAAATGTACAACTGTGATGCACGATGTCGATAGTGAGGGAGTTTTGCATGTGTGGGTAAAGGGATTATAAAGGAACTCTCTGTACTTCGTGCTCTATTTTGCCATAAACCTAAACTTCTCTAAACCATAAAGTTTATTAATTTAAAACAAAAAAGGTGCTCACAGATCAAAGAGTGACTAACTTCCAAATAATAGTTTTAGTAACAATTGTTTTATCTTTTAAAATTATTGGGCTTTTTCCTGAAATAAGGGGAAAAAACAAACATGATGACTGTTGTGAGGATTCATGGTCTATAATGGAAAAATTAACCTAGGCCCTTTGTAAATCCTTATGAAAGAAGTCAAAGTTGGACACAGCATTTATGTAGTTTGTAAGAACTTATTTATTTGTGCTTTTTTTGTTTAACATTCATAAGCTCACTGACATGTTAGAGAGACAGATCATACTTACTCACAAGAGCCCATTGTTAATGGCTCTTCCCTACTTTGCCTTCGGTAACGTCTTGCAGTAATACCAGTTACGGTGGGAGTATTTTCAAAGTATTCACACCATGGAATTTGGCAAATTCTATGAATCAGTTTTTGTCCTTTGGGGAGGAAAGTAGAGTTGGTTGTTAAACTGCAGGACACCAATAATTCTCTGAGGCCTCAGATTGACCAGACCTTCTTTCTTGTCATTCCATTCCCAGTATGTGGCACAGGCCCTGCCTCATTATTGGGGTTCAAAAAATACAGGTTGAATCGATGAAGCTATTTTGAAAATGATTTGCAATGATGTTATGATTGAAGCCAACTGAGAGAATTTAGTCACCAAAGGTGGAAGTTTAGTGAGAAATGAAGTTGAAATGAATTTGGTAAGATATCTCTCTCTTAGATAGTAAGACAAAAAAGAATGCATTTTAAAATGAGAATCAAAATAGGAAACAATATATTAATTGTATTGGAAGGCAGAGATATAAAAGGAAATCAAAAGTTTTACATGTTGAAGAGAGTGAGCCAAAGTCTTCATTTTTAGAAGAGTTCTGGGGCAAAAATCCAAAAGGTAGGGAATGGATTAGTAAACTGGGGTGCAGAAATAGAGGCAGGAAAGAGCACTCTTCGCTTCGGGGAACCTGTTCCCTTCAGACTTTGGTCTGCTTCTACAGGTAGGTGCCTTGCTCCTTGCACAAAGTGCCAGCTTCTCTCGGCTATATGTGCCTAATCTGTGAAACAAGAGTGATGAACTAGAAGGTCATTTCCAGCTGGAAAGTTAAATGATTTGTGGCTCTTTGAAAAAATTAAAAGAGAGAGAGAAAAAAGGTGATACCTGAGAGAGTAACAATGATTGTTTCCTTACATATAAGAAAGCGGTCTAACCACGCTGGTAGACAGAAAGGAAAAGATCCAAGGTAGACGGTGGATAGACTGCTTACTTAAATGGGGAAGCTATTTATAGACTGGAATGGGAAAAGTAATACAAGTAGGGGTATTAGTACTGCAAAAGAATTTTTAAAAAATCGTTATCAGGAAATAATACTTCATTTATGAAATATTCAATATTTCATTATCATTTTCAGGAAATAATAATAGTTAACATTTGTTAAGGATAATACAGGTGCTTTTCTAAATGCTTTGTATGTAATATATCTTTTAATTCTCACAAAAACCTAAAAGATAAGCAGTTTTTATTCTATTTTACAAGGAACTGAAAAGTTCCTTACCCAGGAACCTGCCATGGATACAGGATTTAACCCAAAATTCTGAGTCCAGATTGTGTAGGCTGGTAGGCAGAAACCTATAACTAGAGACCTGTTTGGTAACTTACCCAAGTCTTTTACTACTCTGTCCTCTGTTTCCTTATTCAGCAAAAACAGGCGCAATGTTTTCTTTCCCATCTAAATTCTAGGGCTATTTTGAAGTTTACTTGAGAAATTGTACTTTATGAAAGGCAAATTATGACAGATATGTAGCATATCTTTAATAAAAAAAGGACATGAGAATGTTTAGAGGATAAAACTTAAGCGACCTAATCTTGAATGCCCTTGATTACTTCATTAATGTAGACAGGGTCATATACTAAAAAGGGAGAGACATAGTATTGGAGGCTTAAGGGGCATAAAAAAGATTTGGACAAGTTAATACTGGATAATCCCCAGTAGTTCTACTATTTTACTCTAGTTTGATAATGGGAAATTTGCCAGACCATAACAAAGGAAATTCCAGATTATGATTTAGCAGATACTCTTATGTTGGCTTCAGTGCCATTTTGCTTTCTATTTAGTCTGTCAACATTCATACCATCTTCTATTAGTGTGTCAGACATACAATTGCACTCACTATGGAAACCGAGATTTCTCATGAGATTTTGAACATTAGGATGACAACAATGTTGGATACATATACCCACACAGAGTTTTTCTTTCTGAGTTTGCTTTTGTTTCTTTGGCTGAAATAAGAAAATGCAGAAATAAAGCCTGAGGGGTTTGGGGGTTTATTTTTGTTATTTGTTTGAACCTGAATATGAGTTTGCTTCTATTTTCAATGCTATTGTTGTTTAGTTCAAACTACTTTTCTTTTTACAATGCAGCAAATCTTAACAGCATAACGAAAGTATGAGTGGGAAACATTACTATTACGTTTTTTGTTATTTTGGCTCAAAGAATCTGTGTGGGAAAAAAAAAAGGCAAAGGGAAAATTATGTCTATGCCCAGCCACAACTGGAAACCCTCCCAAGTTTTTAAAGTAATTAAAGTCCAGTCTCTGGCTGGAGGCTGTGTGTGTATAAACCTCAGAGATAACATAAAAATCGCCTTCCGGGCATCCTCCGAGACAGAGGATGTTCAATCAGATTCCAAGAACTCAAGAGCATGTGTTTTACAAGAGAGAAAGCCAAAATACAAACTTGTCTGTAAGAACTACAAATACCATACGGAAAATTGGTCCCATAGACTAAGAAGAAAAACAAAATAAAGGAATGACTTTTAAATCCCACTCTGCCAGTTAAGGGATATAGTCTTGCCTCTTATCCTAATTAAAAAATATATATATGATTGAGTTAAAGGGGATATTTGACTAGTAATTCAGTTACCATTTATTTTTCTCTTAGTAAACCTGGTACAGACTGATATATGGTCTTGTTATTTGCAAAAATAAACCAGTTTTTGAGAGGGAGAGATATGATTACTTTCATTGGTTTCCTGCATTATGAGGTATTTGGGGTTAGTGTTTATGTTTCCTTTCAGGGAAAGCTGTAGAATGGTAGAAATTTATCTTAAGTTGTAAGCAGTCTCCCAGTACATGGGGAGAATAGAAGTCATAGTCTCTGTATTTGGGCATTTATTTATTTACTTTATTTGCTTATAATTAGTAAGTCAGAGTAGAGTTCAGTGGTGAGATTATAAACTATAACTAGCATAAACTCCATCTGTATATAAAATATTTTTGACATGATTTTTACTATGAATTCCAAATGAAACATGAAATGATGCAAGAATAGTGGTGTTTTATCAAATCTTATATTTTTCATAAGGCCTTATGCTTTGCTTGTGGTTTATAATGTTTAAAATTTTACTTCAGTCAATTTAGGAATACTTTTATGGTTCCTTTCAGATAATTAATTATCATTTCCTGGAGGATTAGTTCTATTTGTGTTTTGCTATTTTTCATCATGCACTTATCTTTTTCAGGGATTTTTTTTTAATGAAAAGTCCACTGACTGCCTTGTAAAATTATCCCTCTAGAACAGATTTGCCTTTATTTCTGCTCTGCACTCTCTGAATATCACGTGTTCTGGATCAAATTTTATATTAATCTTACCAAAGATTTCCCACAGTATGCAATAGGGTAAATTTGAACTCCATACCAGAACAAACACAGGGTTGTGGTTTTTATTTATTCCAGGGAATTAACTTCAAACTTCTTACTGTTTATGTCTTGTGTAAATCTGATGATCCTCCAGGGTTTGGGCAAAATGAGTTTGCACCATTATTTGCCCTGCCTTTCAGTTTCCTTTCCATTAGTGGTATTTATGGACTTCCCTTTATTTCTAAATTCAATTCAGTAAGCTCAAATTCAGCATTTTAGGCAATTTGTAGTAGAAGATGTTCCTGTCATTTTCCTGGAAGTCTGAAAGGACCATTTCATTTATTTTATAAAGTTGACATCAGGCACACAAACTTGGACACTTTTTTTGTAATCCTTGGTTCATAACTCTTATCATTGTTCTTCCACGGCCTGCTTTTACTTGTCATTTAAAATAATATAATTAGTACCTTCAAGACTATCACTAAATAATACTCCGGATCTTGATGATAAGTTAGAACAGTGGGCAAACAACAGCAGAGCGATTAAAAATGAATGATTCACACTAACACCCAGCCATATGCATGTATCTAAACAATAAGCTATTAAGTGTTAATAAGTTCCAAAAGTTTACAACACCATTATGCTCACTTTCAAAAGTTATGAAAACAAAACAAAGCAAGATATTATCAAGTACTAACTTCAGGATGAAGATTGCCTTCGGTGATGGTATCTTGAAGCAGGAGTAAGAATAGGATGGTGGGAGTAGGGAACACTGCATGGTTAGATGTAGATTTTTTTTCAACTCAAAATAATATTATATAAAATTCAGATATTACCACACTGTGTTCCGCCCTCTGACTGTGACAGTATTTATTTGTATTCTCAAGCAGTTCAAGAATGTTTACCATTTGTGGGATTGCAAACAAAAGTGCCTACTTCAAAGTAGGGAGGTATTCAGGTCCTTTTTACAGCCTCATTATGACAGAAATAACTGGCAATGATGATATCAATTCATAGCTCCATTACTTCATTTGAAGCAGATTCACTGGGTTGGGCAAACATTTCAGGGTTCTAAAGAAAAGTAAACTGACATTTTTGAACAAAGATGTCTAATAGAAATTTGGTAAGCACAGCATTTGTGGCAATAATGTGAAATTAAACTTTTTGAGAAAGGTGAAGAAAATGCGATTTTATAGAGAAAAGACAAATAACAGAAAAAATTGTTATTCCCACCTTTTTTTTCTGGAGAGAGAAAAAAATAATCAAATGTTAGGTGAATGTCCAGGAAATTTATGATTGCTAAGCGGACAAAGAGTGCCCTGGAACTGACTGCAAATTAAGCTACTCTAACTTTCATAATATTCTCTCTGACTTCTCCCTGGCCTGGGAGTTTTGAAGAATAGACTAATTATTAGGTACTTTTTCAGAAATAGCAGGTTAACTTCCAGTCAAGGTGGTATAGTCCCCTTTCTCCCTACTCCTCCCTCCTAAGCACAACTATAAACCCTGGAAATAACATGAGGCACAATCAAAGGAGAGTTCTCAAAGGTTGTAAGAAGAAGATGAACTTGTTTGGAACCCCAGGATTTTAGGAACTACACAGTGACCACCCAACAGAAGATCCCTCATTTCCTGACATTCAACCTAACAACAGAAGGCAGCTCAGGTAGGCTTACTCTGCCCCAGGGTAGAATACGACTCTCTGACAATATCAGGGAAGTCCAACAGCACTGAAAATGGATCAGGATCTCCGACAACAGTAAGTGACCTTTGGAAATGTCCTCTTATTGGTTGTATCAGCAAATGTTCATTCATTAGGCCTTTCTCCTCTATGTGATGTTTGGTTTTGACTCATATGTGAATGATCTCACCACGAAGGAACCCTGAAATGAAACTGAGGATGCTTTCTCCCAAAGTTAATATACCTTTTGCTCCTGCTTTGAGAAAGGGCTCACTACCTACTAAAAATTACTATTATCTCCTTCGTGCAGCTTTTCTTAACACAAATACCTTAGTTTCAGCTCTCTTGGCTTCAAATTCAAGTCTCAGGATCTCAGTACCAAAATGGTCACTGTCAGATTTAGCATTTACTTACAAAGTTGAATTCCAGTTTCTCTTTCTCTCTCTCACTTTATCATAAAATATTAATTCTTTAGAGACCATGAATGCATTAATCATCATATTTTACCTAGTATCTATTTATTTGTAGCAGCACAGACCTTCAGAGCAACTGGTCTGATTATCACACAGAGCAAATTCTCAACTAAACTTTTTGTTTACTTAAACTCAATAAATATATGCTGGTGATTCTGTAACCACTTGCAGGCTGAGAATTACTGGTGTACAAAATCAAGGCACTGAAGAATATTTCAGGGTAAAATTTTTGCATTTTGATTAAAAATTTTTAAGAGCTATCCACAGCTGTCCTTAATTTTAGCTGGATGAGGATCATCATTTTTTTCCCCTGGGTTTGCATTTGAGAATTTTTTTAAATAAAATTATTTATTTATTAATTTATTTCTGGCCGTGCCATGTGGCATGCGGGATCTTAGTTCCCCGACCAGGGATCGAACCCATGCCCCCTGCATTGGGAGCTTGGAGTCTTAACCACTGGACTGCCAGGGAAGTCCCTCCATTTGAGATTTTTAAAGCTCATTGAATATTGATATTCAGCTTGAAGAGATATTTCAATGCATGTTCCAGATGATTATTTTAAATAGCTACCTAACTATTTTACCAGGTAGATTAAAGAAATATTTTATTCTGAATTAAATTTAGTAAGAATTAGAAGCCAAATTCAAGTGCATAAAGTTGTGGGAACAACAAATCATTCAGTCTGCGGAAACTTTATTTACCCTAAATGAAAGGTCTCATATTAATAATAGTGCTGCTAATATAGCTCTTCTTGATTTAGTTTAATGTGTCACATTCAGTCTTGACCTGCATCCGTACAACAGGTGTCATCCATTATAATAGCACTAGAAAAAATAAAGCCATAAAGCATTCACAAAATATAGTTTATACTGAAAATTTTGTCACTTTACAAAAGACAAATACAAAGTGCATGTAAACAATAAACAGAAAGTCTTAAACCTAAAATCTAATTGAGAAAGTGAAAAATCTTAGTAATCTGTAACTATATTTTGAATCTAGAACTCTATTTACTCAGAAGTTTTCATCAAATCCTCAACCATATTTTCTAGAATTTATTTAACAATTCATTGAGTCGGTGGTCTCATGCACGGTGTATATAAGTTATATTTACACTATACTGTAATCTATTAAGCATGCAATAGCACTGTTTAAAAACAAACAATGTACATCCTTAATTAAAAAAATACTTAATGCTAAAAAATGCTAACCAACCCCTGAGCTTTCAGCAAGTCATAATCTTTTTGCAATAGTAACATCTAAATCACTGATCACAAATCTCTGTAACAGATATAATAGTAATAAAACAGTTGGACATATTGTGGGAATTACCAAAACTGACACAGAGACTAGAAGTGAACAAATGTTTTTTTGAAAAAATGGTGCCAATAGACTTGCTAGATGCAAGGTTGCCACACCCTTCAATTTGTAAAAAACACGGTATCTGTGAAGTGCAATAAAGTGAAGCACAATAAAACAATATGCCTGTATTTTTTCCTGGCCTATTATAAATTTCTGAACTATATTCCTCCCCTACCTCCTGTAAGAATTCTTTTCTAACTACCATCTCCCTGTCTTCTGAAAGTCTGTAACAGTCCCTCAGAATTTAGCATACCTGTTTCCTGTAGGTTTAATATAAAAACATTTTATCTCATAGCTAGATTCCTGGGATTAGGCACTAATGCCATATATTATTATGTTTTCACACAATTACTAGAACTATATTTTAAAAGTATATAAATGTGAATTTTTTAGTTGATAATGTTATGATTGATTTTATATATATAATTACATGCAAACAATATAACAATTATATGTTAATTTAAATTTTTAATTTAATGGAGAGCATGGTACATTAAACAAAAAAATCACACTGTTATTGTCCAGTTTAGGGGCTTGGGAATCAGGTAGATTGAGCTACTGTACACAACTATACCCCAGATGACTTCTGGGGTCTCCTTCCTTTCCAAATCTTGGTTTATGTTCTTTTCCAGAGATTATAGCTTCCCCCGCTACAGGTATAGTAAATGTAACATTGTCTTCTTACTGTTTTGAGAAACAAGAGAAGATCCCTATCCTGCCTTTACACAGAAACATCTCCTCTACTCAGCTATCCCATGTCTTTAAAATATAAAATTAGAGTTTTGGAAGTATTTTTAAAATTAGAACTTATTAGCCATATATATATCCCTTTGGGTTTTTAACATATTAATTTGAATTATTTTTTGAAATAATAACGCTTTTGTACTATAAGTACAAATTTAGTCAGGGAGAAGACATGAGTGGTTAGAAAGGATTTGAGTAGCTACGTTCTAGAAGTCCAACTCAGACTTTTCTTTGTAGACCAGTTAATGACTTCTGACATAGATAATCTCTAAGTTTCTTCTAACTTTCAAAGTCAGTGAGATAATTTGGGTTTGCATTAACTAATAACTGCATTTATTTTAATATAATGTATAATCAAATCCAAATTTTGCAGAGGTTTTCTTTCCTGATTATTCAAAATGCCAACAAGCCACAAATATTTCTATGAATTTGTGGCTTACATTTCTGAACTGTATTGTCTTCCTACTGCTTCTATAAGGTGTTTCCAACTATTATCACTATGTCTTCTAAACTTTAACAATAACACATAGTTTAGCACAGTTTTTCTCTTCATGTGTCCCAGGTTTATCTTATCAAATAGAATCAAGCTCCTTGAGTTTAGGCGTTATTTCATGCACTAATTTTGATTATTAAAGTTGTATTTAAAACTAAAACATTAAATCACTGTAGATAACAGAAGCTGACTAGTTTAAGGAATAATTTTAACGAGAATGAAAACAGACTAGTTTATGTCAACCAAAAATTTAAAGAATCATTCTTCCCAAATAAGTAATGTATAAATGTAAGAATGACTGTGTTTGTAATATTTATAAGGTATAATTATCCTTCACTTTTGAAGATGGATTTGTTCTTGACAGGTTTTATGTAAAATGTAATTAAAATAACATGAAACAGTGTGATTCATCACTAGAATTGATCATTTTGTGAACTGGAAAACTTGCAAATAGCTTTGCCCCATTTGATAAATTCAGAATTCCACTTTTTTGTTTTGGCGGGGAGGGTATAAATGTTTAGAGACCAAAATGAAAACTTGAAGAACTTGTTGCACACTTGCATGTGTTATATTTGTAGAATTATAATTTGTGGAATTACCAAAAGGACTTTGCCGTTGAATATTATCATTATTTATCTTGTCAATCTGTGAGAAGCAAGATTTTAAAAACACTTTGTATAATATATAACCTCATTTGTCTCCATGGATCCCGTGAACATTCATACAAATAGTTGCCTATAATTTTAAATTAGATATTAAAGCCTCACACCTTTTCTAAACATTTCTGTGAGAGACTGCCCTGTCTAAAGATACTGGAGATTATAATTACCTCTTGCAGAGTTATTAGTTTTATTATTTTATATGTAGTACCCTGTTTTGTATAATAAGAATCAGTGTATAGTACCCATATTAGCATAGCATGTTACTATTAGAAAATTTGCTTAGCTTAAGTTTCCATTTGACATTTTTAAATTTAACTTCAATTTATATTAAGAAAAGGGTTCATGGGTTTCCCTGGTGGCGCAGTGGTTGAGAGTCCGCCTGCCGATGCAGGGGACACGGGTTCGTGCCCCGGTCTGGGAAGATCCCACATGCTGCGGAGCGGCTAGGCCCGTGAGCCATGGCCGCTGAGCCTGCGCGTCTGGAGCCTGTGCTCCACAACGGGAGAGGCCACAACAGTGAGGCCCGCGTACCGCAAAAAAAAAAAAAAAAAAAGAAAAGGGCTCATAACTGTCCAAATGATCCATGAGTTTATTTGTATTTTAACAACTGATACATTTTCTATACTTAAAAAAATATTATCTCTCTAGAAGGTAAAATAAAAATAATAGTATTTTCAAGAATTATAATTTCTATATTGACAATAATAGTTTCTTAATTAACAAATAAAGAAATATAGATAGCTTTGGTTTCTTCATTAACAAGAGAGAAATTGAAAATGACTTTTACTCATTACTTAAAGATAATCTTAATTTATTTGTCTTTAACTGGGAACAGGTTTGAAGGAACTTCCCAGATAAACTGACTATGTTTGTTTTTAGTTACTGAAATTTGGTTAATAAATTTATATAATAAAATTCTATAGTATGAGTAATAGTGTTATGAATTATGTTAGCTTTCCTTATTATTTACATTTTTGTATTGCAAGTGACAAGAAAGGTAAAGCATTACCTATCCTTTTTCTTCTTAGTGAAAAGAATTTCTTGTTCATCCATCACCATTCCAGAAGTTTAATAATTCTAAATTTTTGAAATGAACAAACAGCTAAAACTTAGTTTCCCTCTCTCTTGTAGACTACACATTGAGTAAATTTTCACAATATGATAGTGATATTTCTAATATTTTAATTGAGAACATTTAGAGCAGTAAATGTGTTACATTATCCAGTAATTGGAGGTTCAGTTAGTCAGGATAATAATGGTCTTTGGTCAGAATTATTCTGATAAGTAACACTGGCATTATAGATTAAACGTCAGGCCACAGAAACAGCGCCACAGAAATAGGAGCTGATGATTCAAGCTTGTCAGAATCTCCTGTGCTCAATGTTAAGAACTAGCTTAAAGGCTTGTCATAATAATGTTGGAGAAAAAAGAATTCTTCTTTCCAACATGTTCATCAATGGAGATACCAACAAGACTGCTGAAAATTACAGGTCTAGAAAATAAGGTCAAGTGATGAACCTGGAAGCCACCAATAAATCAAAGCCACAAACGACAGATTTTTCTGAAAGCTTTTAAACAGCTTCTATCTGAGGACTGTTTGTGGGTCCTTATCCTCTATCCTTCTCAATAATGCTTTTACTCTATTCAGGTTTGTTAATTTCTCACTAAAGTTATGAGATGGATTGACTTTTAAGGGTAACAAACTTTACAGTAAAATTAATGAATAATTTTAACTCATTTAATTAACTCATGCCCTTTTCATTTGATTTTGCCCTCGTAACCATAGATTGCTTTTTCTTTTTAAGTTCTGGTTGTCTCTACATAATTTCACACTGTCCCTGCAGTGACGGTACTATGCTAGAACATTCAGAATAAAGCCATTGGGGGTTCTAAGTGTTATGCTTTAGAGCAAGACATTTTAAAGTTAAGTAATACATTTTCCTATATAATATTTATGAAAGAGCTACTGCATATTCAAGTCAATATTATTCGTAGTCAAGTATATCTGTTTTCACAAATATAAAACAGTTTACACAAATGAGTAATGTGAGAACAGAAGAAAAAGGTAAATGAATGAATGAGTCTAATAGGAAACTAACAGGAATTATCTGTGAAGAGAGCATATTGCGCAAAGTTGTAGAGGTGAGGAACTTGGCCAGTTTTGAGCAGTTAAACCATCTTAGCTATTCTTCAATCATAGGATCTGAGCCACTAGATATAGATATAGATGAGTGTGTATGTTTAGCTATATATTGCTACATATATACACTATATATTGCTATATATGTGTGTGTGTGTATATATATATGTATGCAACTCTGTAATTTGCATCAGAGTTATCTATAGAATAACTGAGCAGTCTCACTCTCAAAAGGAAAAGAGCTGCATAGACCACTTGGTCCAGATAATATCGTTCCCTGAAGGACTCTCTTCACTTACCCGTAGTTAGGTTAGTAAGCACTCATTACATGGAAGGAATATCACCTTCGTAGTATGGATTTTAAGGATAATATGAAATTGGAATAACAGGCACACAGACAGTCTAATATACTACTGAGTGGAGTTCAGTGTACCTGAGTAGTAATATGATATCTCTATTACCAAAAGGAAAGCAGTTTTTCTGAAATCATTTATTATACTACAGGGAAAAATCAGAATATAAGAACATACAATAAAACAGAAAATAATAAGGAAAAATTTTATTGTGATGTAACAATTTCCACCTACATCTTACTATATGTATTGATTATCCATTTCTGCAGTGTTTTCTGTTTGTACCTCCAATATCTTTTCTATATCTGGTCTTTTACAGGCATTTTTTCCAAATATATCTGTATACGTATTATTTTTCCTTTCCACAAAAATGGAAAAAATAAACTAATACAAAAAAATGAAAAGTTAGGTAGGCTACTAGGCATCTTTTCTTTTCATAAAGATATGTAGACACTTATATTTGTATTTCAAATGTGTTTTATAAATAATGTTTCAGTTTAAATGTGTTTGCCTAATTAAAAATAATATTTGAATAGCAAAGAAAACCTATTTGGGATTTTATGAAAATTTCAGCTCATATATGAAGAAGTTATAAAACATACAATCCACTGTTTCTTAGAACTAGAAATGCTTTAAGAGTGCATATAAACTGAACCATCATTTAAAAGATAAAGAAATATCCCATTTAAATGCATTAAAATCATTCCAAATATCTTTTAAATAGTAGAAGAAATGTTTTATAAGAACACATAACAGAGTAGGCTAGTGTCATAATAGTGTAAACTGATTATGATTAAGTAGAAAGCAGTCTTAAATAGACAGTATAGCACACAGGTTAAAATCTTGTTTTTGAATTCTGGTACCTACACACTTTATAGCTGTCTGAGGTATTTTATCTCTTTTCAGTTTCTGTTTTAGAATAATACTTCTGCATTTTTCATGGGGTTGTTGAATATATACTAATGTAGGTAAATTAGAATCTAGCATGTATTATGCATTCAATATATATTAGTTGTGGTTATTATTATTACTAAAGCAGCTATAGAGAAATTGTGAAAGAACAGATAATATCTTTCCCTTTCTTGGACTATATTTGGAGGGAGAGAGGGAGACTAAGGATAATTCATTTTCAGGGAAATATGGTTATAGCAGCTTTAATCTTAAAGAAATCAGTATTTAATTAGCAAAATAGGGCTTAAATATTAGCAAGTACCCCTTTATGGCCTCCAGTGGGCAATCCAACAAACCAAACTGCATTGCACTGGAGAGAAAAAAAAAAAAAGACAGTGGATTTGCTCTGCACTCTCAGGTGGCTTCTAAGAGACTGTTCAAAGTTAAGGAGCCCAAGGATATTCAAGAAATATTACTAAGGAAAGGAAGGAGAGCCTAAGTGAAATTAGGCACTTCATTTTCCTAAATCAAGGACATAAATTGGTTTCGTTTCACATTCTATTCTGATAAATTGGTAGTGTCTTCATTGAGGGATACTTTGATAATATCTCTTGAGACTATGTTTATATTCTCCAGGAGACTGGATAAAATGGTAATGTCTGTTAGCAGCAAGAAGGAGGGGGTGATAATGGCAAGAAGTTTATCAGATACTTTCTATCCTAGATTACTTAGTCAAAGAACCTTAGAATTCAAACATTCCCAGAGATAATATAGTTCCTCTTTCAATCTAATTGCTGGAATCTCCCACATATTTGAAATTTAAGCCACATGCTCTACTAGATTTTGAGTTTCTTCAGAACAAAAACTAGAAATAACATGTTGAATTTGCAGACAAAAGAAAAAACCCCTGAGATCAATAAAAATGAATATTTCTAACAAGTATTGCTTTTCAATGGTGAAGTATGCTTCCTTTTATATAGTGAGTACCCCTTTTGAGGTATTGCTCAATAGGAGACTTGATGACATATATCTTCTGGATTAAAGGGAAGGGACTAGAGTAGATAATAGTTAGTTTTCAATATGATTGTAAAACTCAATAATCTCATGACTATCATGAGTATTTGTCCTAGCAATACTGTGTAGGTTATGGACATTTATAAAAAGTGATTCCTTGTTCATAAATTAAAAAGAGAACATGGACTATATTGATAGGTAACTCCAAACAACAAAGTTTCCATGATGAAACACTTAAATATTGTCTTCAAATATAAAATAATTAAGAAAAATTGTAAAAGTATACTTGAGCAATATTGTGAAGATAAAGAATAATAAAAATTCAACAAGCAATTGATTAGATATGGCAAGATTTTTAAGACATAATCTAAAATAGATAATATTCTTGTATAATAGAATATGAATAATGAGCCTCCTGTATGTAATCCACCACATTTGGAAACTTGGATTTATTCCACTATTAAGATTCCTTTTATTCTGCTCAACTGTTCAGACAAAGATTCTTCACAGGAACAGCTAGCTGAGCTATTCCAATTGTAGGAGGTAAGACATAATTTCAAATAATTCACTTTTATGCTATTTTAAAAGATACCCTATATGAGATATTTTATAACTGTTGAAAACATATTACCATGGAACATATTTTTAAATAAGAATTTCAACAAGACAATAGAAATAACATAATATGTGATATAGTCTTATTTCTGTTTTATTACCTCATCATTTTCAGGAAACATAAATAATCAATTCACACTTTGGAGACTAGGCGTTGATCCTCCTTATCTGGCCATCACTCAGAATTTCCAGTATGATGTTTTTCAAGAGATTCAGGACCCTATAACTTTCCAGCTACTTATTGAACTTACTGATGAATTAGGTGGGAATAAAACTAGTCAGCTGTCAGCCACTACAACAGTCATAATTCATGTGTTTCCTTGGACCACAACGCAGCCAACTTCTTCCACAAAAACAACTACAACTACAGTAAGTGCTTAAGAGATGAAATATAATTCTAAGGTAGTCTGAACTAGTCATAAACATAGAAGTATTTGGGAACTCTCACAGGAGTTATCCTTATATTTTGCCAATGAAAGGCATCAATAAAACAGTTATTTAATACACTGGAATTTCCATCATCAAAATAAGGAGAAATTATTATAGCTGTTAGTCATTACTTTTGAAGCAAGGTAAATATATCAATGTTAATAATTTTTTAGGCCCTTTTGCTATTTTTTAGTTTGGATTCTTAGTAATTCTGTTGATTCTCATCATAGTATACCTTTCTCTATTTAACTGAATATTCATGAAGGTTTTCTTATGTACATAGCACCATATAAGGTTTTAAAAAATATTTGACATACTTGTTTCCTTAAAAGTATACAGTCTCACTGGAAGAGAAGGTATACACTTAGAACAATTTAAATAAATACTACACAGTGTCAAACAATAGTGTAACTGTTATTTAACTTTGAGGTTGAAAATAAGGTAAATTTATTTGGGCTGAGATAGGCAGTAAATTCTCTATAAATAGAGGAGGAAAATAATAATGTAGTTCTTTAAGAACAGATTTTTTTTTTTTTTTTTTTTTTTTTTGCGGTACGCGGGCCTCTCACTGTTGTGGCCTCTCCCGTTGCAGAGCACAGGCTCGGGATGCACAGGCTCAGTGGCCATGGCTCATGGGCCCAGCCGCTCCATGGCATGTGGGATCTTCCCGGACCGGGGCATGAACCCGTGTCCCCTGCATTGGCAGGCAGACTCTCAACCACTGCACCACCAGGGAAGCCCAAGAACAGATTTTTAAAAAAATGTAAATAGAATAAGAAAAGCTTTTCAGGGAAAAGGTATAAAATTACCCTGGAAAGAATATAATATATTCTGGGGAATGTTGAGAAGGCAGTGAAGCTGAAGGCTAGATTTAGTGTCGGGAAAAATGAAGCTCATGGCAGACATGTAACACATTTGAGCACAGGACATATCTTGAATGTGAAGATGAAAAATGTGTATGATTACTGAAGACAGAAGTTATAACATTTTCCAAGCAGGAAAGACAGACTTACAATACCTCATAAACTTTGCTAATATAAAAAGAAAGAGAAAATCAATGATGTGATACAATTGATTTGTATGGACTATGCTGTTTGATTTCAAACAAGTGGAGTTTAAACAGCCAAGTAGGTATTGATATCCACGCCCTCAGTAACATTGTGATGCTTTATAGATAGCTCTTTGTATAACTGAGCTAACACAATGAAAGATATTTGAATTAAAATAGCCATTTGTTAAAAAGTTATAGAAAGTTCCACCCATTGCTTAACTTCACAGCCAAGAAGTTTTACATTACCTATATAAAATCATCATAAGACAATTTGAATATTCTTAATCCAAAAAAAATAACCCAAATTGGATTAAAGTGGTGTAGTACTGGTAATGCTCCCAAGTGCCTAGCAGAAGGAAATTAAAATTCTCTCTCTGGGAAGGTAATAGTATCCTAGACCTCCCATTATTTCTAGCAATTTTTCAATCCAGTAAACACTACGTGATTAAATATAACCAAGCACATGAGAAAATATATCATAACCAAGAAGTAGCAAAACCACAAAAAGCGGAAACAAAAACAAAGTAACTACAGAAATTTTGAATTATAAATTGTAAAATAATTATGCCTATTAAGTTCAAGAGATATAAACCAAGTTTGAAATTTGGTTAGAGTACTGGATACTATAAAACTAACAGAGAATATTTGCAAATATATGAAATATATCTAGAAATTAAAAATACAATAACTGAAACTAAAACTTGACCAGATTGATGTACAAAATACGTAAACACTACACTCAGTGATTAATGAATATACTTTTTTTTCCAGCACACATGAAGATTCATAAAATCTGATCGTATATTAGGGGCTATAAAACAAGCCTCAACAGATTTCAGTGGGTTGAAATCATGCTGAGTATTATCTGTGATCTTAAATATCAATAATTATGCTAGAGATCAAAACAATCAGTTATCTGGAGCATTCTCTATATCTTTAGAAGTTAAGGGAATAGAGGATATTTTTGAACAATGCAACTGTGAGATGCAGTTAAAATGAAATTGAAGCCTATATATTCTCCCCTAAGTACTATTTTAATTGCACCTCGCAAAATTTAATATGTAGTATTTTTGTCACCATTCATTTAAAAATATTACCTATTTCCTCAAAACTTCTTTTCCCTGTATGTTATTTAAAACTGCATTTCATCTGAAGACAGAAAACAAACAGCAAAACAAACTCAAAAGAGATTTTTAAAAATGAAATAAGATAAAAACTGAAATTAATGAAATGGAAAGAAAACATATGAAAGTAAGGCCCAAAGTTGGTTATTTGAAAATAATAATAAAACCTATATTACTCTGAGTAAGCTGATAAAGAGTTAAGGCACATTTTACCAATGTCACGAATGAAAAAGGAACATCACTAGGTCCTGCAACCCTTCAAAAATAAAGAATCCTAAGGGAGTATTAGGAACAACCTTGTCAATAGATTTGATGAAGGCAAATCAAGGTGTGAGGACTTGCTTTTCCCCAAATAAAGACTTAATATAAAATACAATAATTAAAACAGTGTAGTATAGGGGCATGAAAGACAAATAGACAAGAGAACAAAATAAAGAGTCAAGTTAATATCCACAACATATGGATCTATTACTTATGTCAAAGTAGCAATACAGAGCATGGTAAAAGGATAATAGTTTCAATAAATTATATAGGGCAACTGGTATGCCAATTAAATGGCAAAATAAATAAAATAACTAAATTTTAGAAAAAAAATGAGACAATCTTGGGGGTAGGGCAATATTCCTCAAATAAGACAAAAAATAGCCATGAGAAAAAATTTTGGAGAATCGGATACATTAACTTAAGAACTTCATATTATGGGTGAAAGATAGGATATTTGACTATGTGATTTTTGCTTCAGAATAATTTAATGGAGAAGATTAAGTGTACGTAAGTTGAAACAAAAGTGGGCATTAGTTGATAATTATTGAGATTGTGTTACAGGTATCTGGGGGTTATGGGACTATTATTTTATACATTTGTATATATGTTAGGTATCACAAAAAGTAGTTGTAAAATTTAAAGGGAAGTAATCTGAGAAGCCTATGTTACTTTGTCAAGTGATTAGTATTTAATACTGTAAATTTTTCCACAAATAACCCTCACAAATAAAATATTCTCACTTATATTGGAGCTTCATTAAAACTGTCTGCTTTGGAGCTTTTAATCAAGTATTTTATAGTCAAACCCTATAGTTTATTATTTTAAGCACAAATATGCTCCTGGTCACTCAGTAAATTAGTTCTTAGCCCCTCCCCCCATCCCAGGATATGTGACCATAGAACTATCTTTCACATTCCACAAATATATGTTCAAATAATTTTATAAATCAGAAAAATATTGCATAAGACTAAGCTGTAACATCAGTAATTTTAAGGTGTTATATCAGCATTTTAAACAGTTAAAATGTATTGTTCTTCATTTTTGGCTCAACATGAACCTCACCTACCTATTCTGAGTCAGTCTTCTCTGCTAAATCTTGCACCTTTGAGAGAGATCATTTTACTTTGTACCATGGTGAAAAAAAAAATCTAACATATTAACACATGGATTTTTGCCATCCAAATTCTTGATTAATAAAGAAAATATACTCATACGAAGAAAATGAAAACACTAATTTGAAAACATATATGCAACCCTATGTTCACTGCAACATTATTTGCAATGGCCAAGATATGAAAGCAACCTAAGTGACCCATCAATAGATGAATGGATAAAGATGATGTGATATATACATACAATGGAATATTACTCAGCCATAAAAAAGAATGACATCTTACCATTTGCAGCAATATGCATGGGCCTAGAGGGTATTATGCTAAGTGAAATGTCAGGGAAAGACAAATACTGTATGATTTCACTTGCATGTGAAACCTACAAAAGAAATGAACAAACAAAACAGAAACAGAGTTATAGATATGGAGAACAAACAAGTCATAGCTAGAGGGGAGGGAGATAGGGTACGGAAAGAAATATATGAGGTAGACTAAGGGGTACAAACTTCCAGTTGCAAAATAAATTGTCACAGGTATGAAATGTACAGTGTGGGGAATATAGTCAATAATTATATAATATCTTTGTATGGTGACAGATCATAACTAGACTTAACATGGTGATCATTTTGAAATGTATGGAAATATTGAATCATTACATTGTGTACCAGGAACTAAAACAGTGTTATAATAGGTCAATTATACTTTAAAAACAAAGAAACAGACTCAGAAAAAGATCAGATTTGTGGTTAACAGAGGTGGGGGGAGGGAGGTAGTTGGATGAAGGTAGTCAAAAGGTACAAACTTCCATTTATAAGAAAAATAAGTACTAGGGATGTAATGCACAACGTGATAAATACAGTTAACACTGCTGTATGTTATATATGGAAGTTAGAAAATTCTCAGCTCTCGTCACAAGAAAAATATTTTTTCTATTTGTTTAATTTTGTATCTACATGAGATGATAAATATTCACTAAACTTACCATGATAATCACTTCATGATGTATGTAAGTCAAATCATTATGTCGTACACCTTATACAGTGCTGTATGTCAATCATACCTCGATAAAACTGAGAGAAAAAAAATGCAAAATCCAGCAAAGGAGAATGCTTATAATAAAATATAATAGACAGAATAAACACATTCTCCAGCAAGATGTGACTTTTTAGATTTGTAGTTGAGTAGTATTGTAACCTTTATAATTCTCTTGGTAAACTATATTAGGCTTGCTAAAAGAGGCAAACCAATTAATGCTGACTGGAAATGATTACCAGCTGGTGACTTATGAATCTTCTCCCAAAGACTGTGGCAAATAGTCTTTGCTATTATCCATAAGCCATATCAGCTTTTATGTTTATATGTGTACTTATATAATACACACATCTCTACAGGGAGATATACGTGCCTCTCTTTGCAAAAAAGTATTTCCAAACCAGAAGTAACCTCAGAAATTCTATAGTTCAATTTATTCACTGTGCAGGAATGATACCTGCACAGGTTATAACGTCCATTTTCTTGAAAGTGAGCAGACACACAAAAACACCTGCATATTTTAAGATAGGTCTTATAATATTCCTAAAAGTTTATTTAATGTATTACTGACTAGCTATTACTTATATTTGAGTGCGTTAAAAAATTACCCAGAAAAGATCACCTATGTCTCCAGATATCTATTTATCAACTTCATGGCCAAGTCTTGTGCTAGTTGTTGGAAAACAAAGTTGAATAAGCCAGAGAAAAACTTTCTAGCTATAAATAATAGAATATCCAACTTGAAATGGCTTAAATAATATAGACTCAGGGTCAGAAAAACAGTGGGCTATTAGGGAAAAAGTATGAAGATCTATGTGTACCATCCTAAGGAATATGAACTTCATCTTCCAATCAAGGAGGATCTAAAGAGGAATTACAAGAGAAGGGTGATAGGATCCAATATGTCTGATAAGTGTGAGTGATTTTAGAATATGTGTGGAGAAAACACAAAGGTGAGATTGGTGAATGGAGAAAGCAGTGACCATGAAGCCAATTAGGATCCTACTTTCATCCAGATAAGAGAGTTTAGCCCTAAAATAAGGCAGTGGTACTATGTGTGAAGATAAAGTGCTACATCTGAAATATACACAAACAATAGAATTCACCATTACTGTAGTTGAAATTTTTGTGTTACAATATATCATGGGAAATAGAATTTCTCTTAGGATTTAGCCACTATTATTACATTGTAGTTTTTTTTTAATCATAAGGCAGATCTTTCAATTTAGAATGTTGAATGAGATATGAAAACTTAAAAAACATTTCTAAATAGAATATACTGCCAGAATTTTATCTGTTTCTGAGATAAAAACAACAAAATCTCATTACAAAAATAGAACATTCTTAAAGCCAAACTGCTAACAATGTGTGCCTGAGTTATAACAAAATTAAGGTCTAAAAATAAAAAGCTCAAAGTAATTAAAAATGAATTCAACCATACAATAAATATTGCAGGAAATATCTTCAGCATGAAATTCACTGTAAATGCAGACTATTTTTTAACAACAACAACAACAATAACAACTCTTTGAGGCTGTTGAAAAAAATATAGGGCATCTCACACATTGTAATCTAGTGAAGGCATTCAATAAAGACCTTTGCATCTTTATGATGCCAAGTATGGTACTTGGTAAGTAAAAGAATCAATGCCACACATTATACAAAAAGTACGTGAAAGTTCTTAATTGGGGGAGAGGTGACTCATGACCTGTTGCAAGTCTGATGAAAGTTATGGTCTCTCTCTCTAGAACAAGGTACACATTTATACATGCATATACTTTTATATTCAACTTTAGAGGCTTGTAAAACTCGTCCATGGAACCCAGTTAAGAAATTCTGACTGAAAACAAGGGCTTATTACTTCTTCTCAATTTGTACCAAAAAAAAAAAAAGTTTCATGAGCAAAATATATTTCCATTATTATAAACAAAGAAAACACAAGTCACTAAAATAACTATAGAGAAAATTTTACATAAGACATTCTTTAAGTATGTTAATACTTGGCATACCCCTTTAGACATTAAAATAAGTAAAATAATATCTTGAAGCTTAGAAGGAAAAATAGGAAGAAACCTTTTTATCTTAAACGTAGAAAGAAGTCAAAGAAGCTAATAATAAATAAAGCTTAACCTTAAACGAAGTAAAATAAACAGAACTGCTATAAAATGTCCCCTGATTAATCTTCGTCTTTGAACTCATACCTGCCTGTTCAGAGGTCCCTCTTAGGGCAGGTAGAGGAGAAGAAAGAAACTAAGTCATGCTTCATGAAATGAATTAAACTTGTCCAATTTAAGTCTAGATTGGGTAAAGAGACAATGATGTAACTGGCTAGACACCATTTCCTGCAAATATAATCCCCAAAGAATTATGAATCAAAATTCCTGAAACTATCTGCATGCAGCAAACTGACTCCATAATAAAAAGCACAGAATTAATATCAATTTTCAAAATACAGAAGATAGTAAAAACCTTAAATCATACTAATTTATAACTATGCTTTTTAACTCTGATTTCAACATAAACAGAACACAGTAAAAGAGTAGAAAGGAGGAAGTCTCGATAAGTAACTATCCAGTCTTTTTAAAAAATTTTTTTGTTTTTTATTTTCCAATTCATCCCCGCCACAACCACCCCCCCCCCGCCCCCGCTGTCCCCCTTTGGTGTCCATACATTTATTCTCTACATCTGGATCTCTATTTCTGCCATGCAAAATGCTTAATCTCTACCATTTTTCTAGATTCCACATACAGGCATTATTATGTCAGACTCTGTATGACAGGCTCTAGGTCCATCCACATCTATACAAATGACCCAATTTTGTTCCTTTTTATGGCTGAATAATATTCCATTATATATATGTACCACATCCTCCTTATTCATTCATCTGTCAATGGGCATTTAGGTTGCTTCCATGACCTGACTATTGTAAATGGTGCTGCAATGAACATTGGGGTGCATGTGTCCTTTTGAATTATGGTTGTCTCTGAGTATATGCCCAGCAGCAGGATTGCTGGGTCATATGGTAATTCTATTTTTAGTTTTTTAAGGAACCTCCACACTGTTCTCCATAGTGGCTGTACCAATTTACATTCCCACCAACAGTGCAAGAAGCTTCCCTTTTCTGCACACCCTCTCCAGCCTTTGTTGTTTGTAGATTTTCTGATGATCCCCATTCTAACTGGTGTGAGATGATACCTCATTGTAGTTTTGATTTGCATTTCTTCAATAATTAATGATGTTGGGCAGCTTTTCATGTACCTCTTGGCCATCTGTATGTCTTCTTTGGAGAAATGTCTATTTAGGTCTTTTGCCCATTTTTGGATTGGGCTGCTTGTTTTTTTAATATTGAGCTGCATGAGCTGCTTATATATTTTGGAGATTAATCCTTTGTCCATTGATTCGTTTGTGAATATTTTCTCCCATTCTGAGGGTTGTCTTTTGGTCTTGCTTTTAAGTTTCATTAGGTCCCATTTCTTTATTTTTGTTTTTATTTCCATTTCTCTAGGAGGTGGGTCAAAAAGGATCTTGCTGTGATTGATGTCATAGAGTGTTCTGCTTATGTTTTCCTCTAAGAGTTTTATAGTGTCTCGTCTTACATTTAGGTCTCTAATCCATTTTGAGTTTATTTTTGTGTATGTTGTAAAGAAGTGTTCTAGTTTCATTCTTTTACATGTAGCTGTCCAGTTTTCCCAGCACCACTTATTGAAGAGGCTGTCTTTTCTCCATTGTACATTCCTGCCTCCTTTATCAAAGATAAGGTGACCATAGCTATGTGGGTTTATCTCTGGGCTTTCTATCCTGTTCCATTGATCTGTATTTCTGTTTTTCTGCCAGTACCATATTGTCTTGATTACTGTAGCTTTGTAGTATATTCTGAAGTCCAGGAGTCTGATTCCCCCAGCTCTGTTTTTTTTTTTTTTTTCCCCCTCAAGATTGCTTTGGTGATTTGGGGTGTTTTGTGTCTCCATACAAATTTTAAGATTTTTTTGTTCTAGTTCTACAAAAAATGCCATTGGTAATTTGATAGGGATTGCATTGAATCTGTAGATTGCTTTGGGTAGTATAGTCATTTTCACAATATTGATTCTTCCCAATCCAAGAACATGGTATATCTCTCCATCTGTTTGTGTCGTCTTTGAATTCTTTCATCAGTGTCTTATAGCTTTCTGAGTACAGGTCTTTTACCTCCTTAGGTAGGTTTATTCCTAAGTATTTTATTCTTTTTGTTGCAATGGTGAATGGGACTGTTTCCTTAATTTCTCTTTCTGATCTTTTGTTGTTAGTGTATAGGAATGCAAGAGATTTCTGTGCATTAATTTTGTATCCTGCTACTTTACCAAATTCATTGATTAGCTCTAGTAGTTTTCTGGTGACATCTTTAGGATTCTCTATGTATAGTATCATGTCATCTGCAAACAGTGACAGTTTTACTTCTTCTTTTCCAATTTGTATTCCTTTTATTTCTTTTTCCTCTCTGCTTGCCATGGCTGGGACTTCCAAAATTATGTTGAATAATAGTGGCAAGTCTGGACATCCTTGTCTTTTTCCTGATCTTAGGGGTAATGCTTTCAGTTTTTCACCATTGAGAATGATGTTTGCTGTGAGCTTGCCGTATATGGTCTTTATTATGTTTAGGCAGGTTCCCTCTGTATCCACTTTTTGGAGAGGTTTTATCAAAAATAGGTGTTGAATTTTGTCAAAAGCTTTGCCTGCATCTACTGAGATGATCATATGGTTTTTATTTTTCAATTTGTAAATATGGTGTATCACATTGATTGATTTGCATATATTGAAGAATCCTTGCATCCCTGGGATAAATCCCACTTGATCATGGTGTATGATCCTTTTAATGTGCTGTTGATTCTGTTTGCTAGTATTTTTTTGACGACTTCTGCATTTATATTCATCAGTATATTCATCAATATTCATTCATATTGGTCTGTAATTTTCTTTTTTTGTAGTATCTTTGTCTGGTTTTGGTATCCGGGTGATGGTGGCCTCATAGAACGAGTTTGGGAGTTTTCCTTCCTGTGCAATTTTTTGGAAGAGTCTGAGAAGGATGGGTGTTAGCTCTCCTCTAAATGTTTGATAGAATTCACCTGTCAAGACATCTGGTCCTGGACTTTTGTTTGTTGGAAGTTTGTTTTTTTTTTTTTTTTTTTTGCAGTATGCGGGCCTCTCACTGTTGTGGCCTCTCCTGTTGCAGAGCACAGGCTCTGGACATGCAGGCTCAGCGGCCATGGCTCACGGGCCCAGCCGCTCCACGGCATGTGGGATCTTCCTGGACTGGGGCACAAACCCGTGTCCCCTGCGTTGGCAGGCGGACTCTCAACCACTGTGCCACCAGGGAAGCGTTTGTTTGTTGGAAGATTTTTAAGCACAGTTTCAATTTCATTCCTGTGATTGGTCTGTTCATATTTTCTATTTCTTCCTGGTTCAGTCTTGGAAGGTTATACCTTTCTAAGAATTTGTCCATTTCTTCCAGGTTGTCCATTTTATTGGCATAGAGTTGCTTGTAGTAGTCTCTTAGGATGCTTTGTATTTCTGCAGTGTCTGTTGTAACTTCTGCTTTTTCATTTCTAATTTTATTGAATTGAGTCCTCTCCCTCTTTTTCTTGATGAGTCTGGCTAATAGTTTATCAATTTTGTTTATCTTCTCAAAGAATCAGCTTTTAGTTTTATTGATCTTTGCTATTGTTTTCTTTGTTTCTATTTCATTTATTCCTGCTCTGATCTTTATGATTTCTTTCCTTCTGCTAACTTTGGGTTTTGCTTGTTCTTCTTTCTCTAGTTCCTTTAGGTGTAACGTTAAATTGTTTATTTGAGATTTTTCTTGTTTTTTGAGTTAGGCTTGTATAGCTATAAACTTCCCTCTTACAACTGCTTTTGCTGCATCTCATAGGTTTTGGATTGTCATGTTTTCATTGTCATTTATCTCTAGGTATTTTTTGACTTCCTCTTTGATTTCTTCAGTGATTTTTTGGTTATTTAGCAACATATTGTTTAGCCTCCATGTGTTTGTGTTTTTTACGGTTTTTTCCATGTAATTGATTTCTAATCTCATAGTGTTGTGGTCGGAAGAGATGCTTGATATGATTTCAATTTTCTTAAATTTACCGAGGCTTTTTTGTGACCCAAGATGTGATCTATCCTGGAGAATGTTCCAAGTGCACTTGAGAAGAAAGTGTAATCTGCTGTTTTCAGATGGAATGTCCTATAAATATCAATTAAATTTATCAGGTCTATTGTGTCATTTAAAGCTGTGTTCCTTATTAATTTTCTCTCTGGTTTATCTGTCCATTCGTGTAAGTGAGGGGTTAAAGTCCCCCACTATTATTGTGTTACTGTCATTTTCCTCTGTATAGCTGTTAGCATTTTCCTTACGTATTGAGGTTCTCCTATATTGGGTCCATATACATTTATAATTGTTATATCTTCTTCTTGGATTGATTCCTTGATCATTATGTAGTGTCGTTCCTTGTCTCTTGTAACATTCTTTAAGGTCTATTTTGTCTGATATGAATATTGCTACTCCAGCTTTCTTTTGATTTCCATTTGCATGGAATATCTTTTTCACTTGCATCTGTGTGTGTCCTTAGGTTGAAGTGGGTCTCTTGTAGACAGCATATATATGGGTCTTGATTTTGTATCCATTCAGCGAGCCTGTGTCTTTTGGTTGGTGCATTTAATCCATTCACATTTAAGGTAATTATCGATATGTATGTCCCTATTACCATTTTCTTAATTGTTTTGGGTTTGTTTTTGTAGGTCTTTTTCTTCTCTTGTGTTTCCCACTTACAGAAGTTTCTTTAGCATTTGTTGTATAGCTGGTTTGGTGGTGCTGAATTCTCTTAGCTTTTGCTTGCCTGTAAAGCTTTTGATTTCTCTGTCAAATCTTAATGAGATCCTTGCCAGGTAGACTAATCTTGGTTGTAGGTTCTTCCCTTTCATCACTTTAAATATATCATGCCACTCCCTTCTGGCTTGTAGAGTTTCTGCTCAGAAATCAGCTGTTAATCTTATGGGAGTTCCCTTGTATGTTATGTGATGTTTTTCCCTTGTTGGTTTTAATAATTTTTCTTTGTCTTTAATTTTTGTTAGTTTGATTACTATGTGTCTCGGTGTGTTTCTCTTTGGGTTTATCCTGCTTAGGACTCTCTGTTCTTCCTGGACTTAAGCAGCTATGTCGTTTCTCATGTTAGGGAAGTTTTCAACTATAATCTTTTCAAATATTTTCTTGGGTCCTTTCTGTCTCTCTTCTCCTTCTGGGACCCCTATAATTTGAATGTTGGTGCATTTAATGTTGTCTCACAGGTCTCTTAGGCTGTCTTCATTTCTTTTCATTCTTTTTACTTTATTCTGTTCAAAGCAGTGAATTCCACCATTCTGTCTTCCAGGTCACTTATCTTTTCTTCTGCCTTAGTTATTCTGCTATTGGTTCCTTCTAGAGTAGTTTTCATTTCAGTTATTGTATTATTCATCTTTGTTTGTTTGTTCTTTAACTCTTCTAGGTGTTTGTTCTTTAATTCTTCTAGGTCTTTGTTAAGCATTTCTTGCATCTTCTCGATCTTTGCCTCCATTCTTTTTCTGAGGTCCTGGATCATCTTCACTATCATTCTGAATTCTTTTTCTGGAGGATTGCCTATCTCCACTTCTTTTCATTGTTTTTCTGGGGTTTTATCTTGTTCCTTTATCTGGTACATAGTCCTCTGCCTTTTCATTTTGTCTGTCTTTCTGAGAATCTGGTTTTCGTTCCACAGGCTGCAGGATTGTAGTTCTTCTTGCTTCTCCAGTCTTTCCATCAATCAATTCATCCTGGTAACCCATCCATGTTTCATGATGTGTATCAGTGTAATTAAAAGATTTTTAACCCACCAAAGAAGAATTGAAAAAAGGCATTAGATGCATGGAGTGAGAAAGTTAGAATTATTCAGTTTCTTTCACTTAATCTGAATTTTAAACATTAAACCTCAGGATATTATGGCTGCTTAGAGACATATGCTTAGAGATGAGGTTACATCTTTATAACCTTACATGTTTCTACATGGTTGTGCTCACTGCAAAGGCATATTACTTTCCCAAGGCTGATTTTGACTCATCAAAGACCAATCCTTTACTAGCATATACCTCATAAGATAATTGACTAGCAAATATGTCTGAAACTTTGTTTTCAGAGATAATTTGAAACAGTGATGTGCTGGAGCTGGCTCATTTAAGCTAATGACAGCCTACTGTTAAATATTTAGAAATTCTGTATTCTGGTTTTAAGCCAGCTTGAAATAAGTCAGAGTGGGAATATTAACATTGAAAAGTGGTAAATGTTATATTCCAGGATCTATCTTTTCTTCCTTTCTCTCTTTGTTTCTCTCTTCCTGTCTTTCTTTCTCTCTTTCTTTCCCTCCTTCTTTCTTTCCCTCTTTCTTTCTTTCTTTCTACCTTCCTTCCTTCCTTCCTTCCTCTCTTTCTTTCTCTCTGTCTCTCTATCTCTCCCTCCCTCCCTTCCTTCCTTTCCTTCCTCCTCTTCCTTCCTTCCTATTTTCTTTATAAGAGTTAGTTTACCAGTATAATACTGGATCTGTTCATCTTATTCCTTAGCGATTTAGGAAGGTAGAAGAAATATAAAGTGGGTAGGAAAAGATTTTAGAAGGATTAGGAAATACATATGTATCATAAGCAAAAATTTAGCCACCAAAAAATGAAAAAGCATTTATTTTCTCACCTCTCATTTTAAAGAATAATATAGCATTATAGCTATATATTTTAATACGTCAGAGTATCCATGGAAGCCACTGGTACTTTCTGCTGACCTTAGTCTAGTCTTTGCCTTTCATATATATCAAAATTACAGCAGAAATTAGGGAAATATGGTACTTGCTGTGAGCTGTGTTTTAACAGCCACTCTGCCTTATATGTCTAGGAAGTGGAGCTCATTGTGGTATTTTTATAATCACCCAATGTCTCCCATCCCTGAACTAAATTTCTCTTGTTGTTCTTTGTCTTTTTCTAATATGAAGGAATAATGACACAGTAGTAGTGGTTGATAATTGTCACTGATTGATTAATAAGTAGTAGCATTGTATTAGTTATTTTATAAATATTTATTAATTGGCTGAAAACACATTAAAAGATGTTTGAAAACATTAGTCCTAAGTGATGGGAGATATGGCTATCAAATCTCTTGAAGGGGATTAGAATATGCCACCCCAAAATAAGCCTCTTTAGCATAAGAATTATTTTAGTCTGATTATTTTTAAGAAATAGCAGATACAGGGAAAGCTCTGAAAACAGAACAGAATGCTTTTGTAAGAGACTTTCACATCTATAAGAGAAATCTCCATTTGTCTCCCTCTCTGTACCGAGAAGAGGAGGATGACCATATATCTAGAAACTTGTCAATGGAGAAGGCAAGGATGTAACTCTGCATAACAACCTTACCCTTGTTTACTGTGCCTTTCTGGAGAGCTTCCCATAACTGGCTTTCCCATCCCCAACATCTTCTTTTCTCTTTAGCTGAAGATAATATTTAAGGTGGTGGCTTGGGCCATTTCAGAGAGTTACTCAGTCTTCCTGGGTATCTCCCATGTATACAGGAGGTATACATGTTATTAAACTTCTGTTTGTTTTTCTGTTAACCTATCTATCATTACAGGGTGTCTCAGCTAAGAACCTAGAAGGGTAGAGGGAAAATCAGTTTTCCTCCTCTGTACTTCTCATTTGCAGTTCCCACTAAAGAAAAAGAAAAATTTTCATGTTTTTCTGTATAATACTAATATTTCAAAAAATATTTGATAGTATTTATTAATTTTTATTGTAATTTTTTGGTAAATGGGAAAAAACAGCATTTCTCCTTAAATTATCAGTGTTTTACCACTAAAAATTACTTACTTTCTTTTGAATTCTGGTCTATATTTGACTTGAAGTATTGAGGCACAGCATGAGAAGCGACTATTGTATAAACTTGAATCAGAATTTCTTAATGGCAAAATTTTAAAAACTCTTCTTCCATGAGAGTTAAGTGAAATAATTTTAAAGTCAGCAGAAATATATAAATTGTACTTTACTAGGTTACAGCCTTGCACATCTGCTGTGACTCTAATACCCACTGATGAAAGACTTCATGACAGGGAAGAATATTGTTATTGTCTTTTCTGTAATATGTAACAAGTTAAGTTATTAAGGTTATGAATCAAACCAAATTAACTGCACACAGCTGTAAGAAGCTTAGTATGTGACCAAATAACAGATGGGAAATTCTTTTGTTTTCACTGGTGATATACCTAATGGTGAGATAAATGTCTGATGACATACATAGTCCAGTGTCCTGTCAATCCTTAATTATGTTTTTCTTCACTCCTCATGTTTGTGACAGAGAGGAGTAACTGTTCAACTATAAGACTATCTTCATAGTTTCTGCTTAAGGAAGCCCATATGCAATAAAAAAAGTTTCAACCTATATTTAAAATGTAAATATAAAAAGAGAATACTTTGTACAATACTCTATACATGATCTAAAATGATTTCCAGAAATTTTAGGATACCCCAATTAAATCAAATTTTAATAATTTTGCTTATGAGAAAATAGTACCATTAATATATTAAGAAAACTTCCTACCTAGTCATTAAATTTATTTTTATAAATTTATAGAAATGTATGTCTATCTACATGTAATATTTTCACATGGTTAAATAAAAAACATTATATGATTTAATCAAATTCAAAGTTTCAGCTACTTCTGTCCATATTACAAAGGAGAAAACTGAGATTTCTGGAGTTTAAATAACTTTCCCCAGAATCCAAGACCTAGTAAGTGGAAGACTGGCAGAAAAATAGAGAAATGGTTGAGATTTGAGCAATCTTCTGACCAGTGTGATGAGTTAGAGAAAAGCATGAAATGCAGTGAAGAGACTGGCAGAGGTCATATCATGGAAAGACTTATAAGTCACAGTAAGCATTTAGATTTATTTCCAGTTAATCAAATAACAAGTCATTATGACAAGTGCTTAAAAGGAACAGTAAACAAATGTATGGTAATACACACAATGCCACAAATTCTGGCTTGGAAAATATGCAGAGTTCCAAGGAGAAATATCTGAAATTTATATAGGCCTTTATGGGCAGAACGAAAAGCAAAGATATTTAGAATTGGTAGAAATTGAGGAATACAGGTTGTGAGAGTATATAGCCTGCTCCTGAAAGGAGAAGTACCAAGTATGTCTAGAATATGTGAGGAGGGTTGGCCAGAAGTAAGCTCAGAAAGGTAGATGTTAAGTAGATTGATATAGGTCTAGAGACAATGCTATGGATTTTGGACTTTGTTTTATAGACAACACAAAGCCAATTTAGATTTCTAAGAAGTGCAAGTGAATAGTTTCAGGTTTAAAACTATACCAGTAGAGTAAAGGACAGAATGGGAAAGAGGAGAAGATAGGGACAGCAAGACCAGTTAAGTTGCTATCGCAAAAGTAAAGCTGGGGCTTCCCCGGTGGCGCAGCGGTTGAGAGTCCGCCTGCCAATGCAGGGGACACGGGTTCGTGCCCCAGTTAGGGAAGACCCCACGTGTCGCGGAGTGGCTGGGCCTGTGAGCCATGGCCACTGAGTCTGCGCGTCGGAGCCTGTGCTCCGCAACGGGAGAAGCCACAGCAGTGAGAGGTCCACGTACCGCAAAAAAACCCCAAAAAACAAAAAAAGTAAAGCAGGAGTGAATGTCCTTGTCCTCATGATTATTAGTGCTGGAGACTCCAAAAAGTTAAAAAAAAATTAAAACAGAACATGATAATGTAGTAAGCTATGGAAGCCTAGCTAAGCCCCAAACTCCTTTTGTTTGTTTGTTTGTTTTGAATCACCAATAACAGAATATATATAACATAATCACCAATTAACAGAATATATAATTGAGAGAGCCAAGTCTTCACATAATACATATTTAAATATTTACTGTGTGTAAAAGGATTACTAAAGGGATTAGAATAGCTATATGTATTGTATAAAGGATGTGGCAAGGATCAAAAGAAACAAGAGACATGAAAGATCTCATAGTAAACATGTTATATAAATACAATCAATTAATATTATATTTAATCCCTATAAAAAGATTTTGTCACTTTTACATAATCCCTGAAAAAGAGTAATAACCCAGCTTATCTTATACTTTAAATTTTTTTAAATGCCACTTTATTTTTTTATAAAAGCTTCATCTTTGATGTGTATGCATGAGAGAGGGAGGGGAAAAAAAACAGAATAAAGAAATTGGGAAATCCACCCTTGTTAGTCACGCAAACTAAGTACAAGAAGTAAAGATGATTCTTCCATCTAACCTCTAAGAATTTTCAAATATCTTTAATTGGATCTATCCTGCTGAATTTTCCTGGGGGAGAAAAAACCTGTAATTACTTTTATATGATACAGGAATTGAATTTTTTCTCAAAACTCTCACAGTGTTTTCATTTTCTTGGGAGGTAGCACTGTCTACTAGAAAGAACATGGTCTTTAGAGACATGCAAATCTAGACAAGAACACCAGTTCTGCCACTTAGTTACTGTGGAACTTTAGGTACCATACAAAACCTTCAAGGGCCTCAATTTTTGTTTGTAAATTGGAAACTGCTAACACCTTTCCTTCAGGATTGGCATTAGGGGAAACTGAAATAATATAGCTAAAAGGCCATCAATCATGGCATAGAGTGGCTATTAAATAAATGCTAGTCCTACCCTTTTCAGGTTTAAGGTTTTCTATTTCCTTCGTATGGCAATTCTGATGCACACTAATTGGGCTATAGTAAGTGCTCAATAAATATTTTTGAGCGAGAGAGAGAAAGAAAGAAAGGAAGGAAGGAAGGAAGGAAGGAAAGAAGGAAGGATGGAAGGAAGGAAGGAGGGAGGGGAGGAAGGAAGGAAGGGAGAAAGGGAGAAAGAGAGAAAGAGAGAAAGAGAAAGCAAGCAAGCAAGCAAGCAAGAAAGAAAGGGAAAGAGAGAGAGAGGGAGGGTGGGAAGGATGGAGAAAGAAAGAATAAGAAAGCAAACTAGCTAACTTAATAGGTTTACGCTTCAGATCTCTTTTTTATATTAGTGGTATTCTTCCCAAATGTGTTTGGTAGGAATATATTATCTTAATGAGCTGAAAATAGAGGTAGGTAATTAAGACATAGCCAACTTATCTTTTTGGTCTGTTTATCACTTGGAAATACAGTATATTATTTATTGGGAAAACTGGCCACAGTATTTCAACTGACACTACTAAAACCAAGTAGTTTCTTGATACTTCTTTGTCCAGACATGCCCAGATTGTTGTAGTATAAAATAGAATGTTTAGTCATATAATACCTAATCTCAACAACTACCAACATTCAACAAAGTAAACAGGATTCCTCTCCCTGACATATATAAGTAGTGCTATCTCTGTTACCATATCTGTTGATGGATCCTTGTTTTCTCCCTTTTTCATTTCTGTGAAATCAGTCCCCTGACTTGTGTTGCCTTACAAAATGGCACGCCTAATGCCTATGTTCATAAAATTTATCCTATCCTATGCTGCCACCTGCTGGGAATATCATGAGCTTAGTCAGGGAAATTAAATTTAAATTGATATCAAACTTTATATTACTAACTTGTTAAATGGAAACATTTCATGGGAATTTATCTGACAAAAAATATTTTTTGTGCTTTTATGATAGGGAACAAGAAAAGGCAACAACCTACTTTTTAAGTTTGTTAGGTACATAATACTTTACCCTGTAAATAACTTGCTGATTCACTCAATCTGTCATTTAGCCAAAATTCATTAATATCTTCTCTGTGCCAGGAATTCTGTAGAAACCATACTGATATAGATATAGCAAGTAATGGCCCTCGTGTAACAGGAATTTATTTCCCAGTAGAAGAGTCATGATTAAAGGAAATAAATGTAGTAAATTATTCTAGATATTACAGTAGATAAATGAACAAGGTGGAGTAATTACTACCCAGAAGTCAGCCTTGTAAAAGCAATGATGGAGGATTCACCAGGAGTTCTCCAGGACAGGAAAGAGGATTCCAGCCAGTGGCAATATTATGAACAAAGACATGTGTTTTAAAGAAAGACATTTGGCTTTTTGGTGGTAGAAATAGATGTTAGTTTATTACGCCTTGCAATTTGCTGTGTTTGTGTTTTTCATTTTTCAAGTAAGTATCAGCATATTTTAATAATACAAAAACAGTAAAATGTGCAAAATGCTCTATTCAGTGTATATTGTTCTTCATTTTTGTGTACTACACTGCTAGTAATACTTAATATTTATTATATTTCTCAGATTACTACTTCTGTCAATAAATATTTCATATTACTGGAGCCCTGATAACTGGATACCCGCAGTGTCAACTCTAACGGTAGTTCTCTTTGTGACGTGTCTCTATGCTATTGCATGGTGCCTCTTCAAAGAGTAAGATTTGGATCACTGCTTCTATTTGAATCTGTTCATTGCTCATAAAGTCTATCAAGAATGCCTTAAAGAGGTCATGGTGAAAGTCATGGAGGGAAGAGATTGGGAAAAATATATTGAGCACCTATTACTTTTATGCATTACATGTTATCCTTGCTGATAATCACAACAAAGCTGAGAGATATATAATAGCATCACTGTTTTAGATTTGGATACAACATACTAACCAAGATCTTCTGGTTCCAAAAATAATGCTCTTTTCCTTAAGCCATCAATCAAATGATTCAAGCTAAAAACCGTAACTAAGAAAGGTAATAAGTGGGTTTAAAAGTGTTCTGCTTCCATTTTCCTCTATATAACAGATTTCTGATCTGAATTCCTGTATCATATAAAGGGACGTGTAGATGTGCTACCACCAAGAGGAGCATGACCAAATTATATTGCTACAACATAGCATCTTTTTAAAATAGAAACATCTTCCCAAGTATTCCAATGCCATCTACTATATTCATAGTTTTTTTTCCTCACTGCAGAAATGGCAGAGCAATCTGAAATATCTTTAGCATCTAAGGAGCTTATATTTTCTTATGGAAAGTTTATTAAAATGGTTTAAGGACATCATTTTCACTTTCATATACAAGAGAAATACTGTAATTTTGTTTAGATTACATTGTGTGTGTGTGCATGCATGCAGTGTTAACTGAGAAGCTCAATGCTGTTTGATTAATATCAAAGCAGATAATTGATTTTGGTAACCTGATAATTTTGATTAAAAAATAGGCACTCAGTTTCTTTTCAAAATTTCGCTCTGTTTTTTGTTCCTTTATGTATAGTACTTCTGCCTGCTCAAGATTCTTTCCTGTCACAAACATCAGCAGATCCAACCAAGGCTCACTACCAACGAGCCCAGGCAGGTATCAAGGTAAAAGCCAACTTGATGCTTTAAAGAAAGAAATTTTAGGCTTTAAGATTTGTGTCATCTATGCTCCATTAAATTTCAAGTTTAGGCCGTAAATTGTTGACTGGCATTTAAAAAGGTTTAATTTCACCTATACATTCTTTATCAAGTTTTTTTTAAAGTAGCTGTATATTCATTCAATGGTATTTGTTGACTACCTAATACTATTGCAGGCATGAGGACACAGCAGAAAGGAAAATCAGATTTACAGATGAACGCTAGGATCTACTACCGGTATTCTATTGCCAATTGTATAACATTATAACAATTTTCAAGTGAACTTGTTTATTTAATGATGGGGAGGCATAAATGCCACAGGAATAAGAACAAATACACCTTTTTCAAGAATGTAAGATGAAATATATAAATTTTTGTCCTAGAACAGCATCAAGATCCATTATCTCTCTCTAGAATAAGAGATGCTATCTGAAACTATTATTAAAAATAAAACTTTTATTAATCTGCATTTAAGAACATTAACGATTATGATTTATTACACATGGGAGGCTATGAAGGGCCAATTGAAGTCATTTAAATACAACATTATTTAGTGTTGATTATCTACTTATTTATTAAAGTAAACTATGGATCATTTATACTTATACATATAAGCGCTAAAATATGTATTTTTGTATTAAAGATAAAAACAAATATTTCCATTATATCTTTAATGTTTTTTATAGGCATGGAAACTTATAGAATAATGACCCAAAGCCAAACTTGCTGCCTGGAAATCATCAGGTAAGGGCAAAGAGAAACACCATGTCATAGGTATTACAATAGTTACCCTTTCAGTTTTTCATAACGCCCAGACAACAAAAAGTACTTGCAAATAAATTACAGTGAATGGTAAACCATAAAGAGAAATGAAAGAATTTATGGAAATGGAAATTGAAGGAGAAAAGAGCTACCATTCAATTTAAAGTAATTGACATTCTTGATATCAGTGATAAGGAAAATAATATTCTAAGGTTGATATATCTGTGGAAGTATAAATTGATTGTGTGTATTGGTAAGGTGGCATTCAAATTTCTATTGCCCTTTCTTTATTTCTTTTTTGATGTCTTTCCCTGCCAAAAGGTTAAATCAGGTTACACAGATAATCTAGGGGAGGTATGGCAAATGATACCTTATACCACTCAGGTGTTCGAACAAATATATACCACAGGACAAACTGTTTTATAGTGGTTCTTCCATTACAATATTCATTTAGCATATATTTTATTCCAAATTGGAGGTAAAACACTGAAAGTAAAGAACAAAGGTTTTCCCGAATTACAGAACTAATTTTTATGTGACACTATATTTGGCTCAATGACTTTGGATAATTAAGATATTTTCCAGTTAATACCAAAGCAATTTCCACTTAAATTAATTTAATAAATGAGATTTATTCAACAGGCCTTTATGCAACGCTTAACTGTGGAGTTCACCTGCAGATTACTTGGAAGAATTTAAAGAAGTATAAAACATGGTCTTCACTAACCAAGAACCTATTCCATCTGGGAAAAAATATAAGTAAAATATTGTAGGGAATAATGTATGGCAGTTTATTAATTCCTGCCAACATGCACAGTGCATACAATAAGCTTCATAGGTATTCAGAGAATAGTGAGGTCTTTGTGAGCTAGACCAGTCAGAGGAAACTTTGTAGAAGAATTAACCCTGGGATTCACATGGGTTAATACCGGTATCATTTCATAGATGGAGAACAGTGGGGAGGAGGTTGCACAGTCTTGACATTAAGTATGGTGTTACAAACTCCAAGTCTTTTCACAAGCTTTCTTTCGAACTGAACCAGCTTTCCCTTCTTTGCCTTTCTGATACTTTGGAACTAGACTCAGATATCCTCACTGCCACCCTCTTCATCACACTATGTAGTAAAAGACGCATCTGTAGAAACTTACTTATACTTCATCATAGCATTTATGACACTGTATTAAAATATATGCGTGCTAGTCTCTTCCACCATGGTATTCCTTTCACCTTCTTGAACGAATTGATTTTTTTTTTTTTTTACCTTGAAGAACACCTTGGATGTTATTTTTGCAAACACACCCTAATATTTCAGAACCCAGAGATGAAGTGACTTGCCCCCTCATTTGTTTCTTTTCCAGCATATGTCTCTTTTCTCCTTCATATATTTCTGCTCTTTGAGGTGTATATCACCATATTTTAACAGGCATTAACTGTTGTTATTGTTATCCTCAAATTCATCAATGACTTTATTGGGTTTATTTCCAGCACTTTTCCTGGCATATTTCATGGCATATTAAACCTCCACAAAAATGATCCACCAGTGTCATGGCTGATTCGGTTCTTTTAACTTCTCTGCCCCTACTCTTTGTCCTTCCATTCCAGATACCCACTCTCATGGTTACCTTTAGGACTTTGTCATCATCAATAACTGTAACACTTTAGAAAATCTAGCTGACAAATATCCCACTCTGATCCTTACCCAACTTAATCCAAAATATTTAGGTATTTCTCTATTTATCCAAAATCCTTCATGCTGATGGCCCTACTACTTTCTCTTTATCTATTACTACTCTCAGGTGTTACTTTGCTTCTTATCTGGCTTGGATCCATTGTCCAGTATTATTGTTCTATTTGTAAACACTTAATGTTTGCTGGCCTCCTTCAAACTCACTTAGGGAAAAAAACTTCAACCCTGATTAAATCCAATTTTTATCTGCTCTATAACTGTACCTAAGCAGCAGTATGTTCATGTTAAAAATAATACAACTCACCCTAAAGGGGAGTTGTTCTCTAACATTCACTTGAAACACCTCCTACAATGTCTCCTGTGATTTCTCTAAGTCTAATGTTAAGGAGTCAATAGAAGGAGACAGGCTAGGCTCTTTCTAGCTGCCCTGGAGACAGTGTAATAGTGGCCAGTGTCTTGGATACACCTGAGTAAAGCTTTAATATCAACAAGCAAATTGCTATGCAACTATGAGGAAGTATTCAGCATAAGTATTTACTTAATACATGAATAACAGGAGTAAACAAGACAATCATTTTAATCAGTTATCAGATTTCTTGTTGAATAAATGACCCCAGTATAGTGGGTTTGTGAATTACAAAGTAGTAATTTTATTAGGAATTATAAGGTCACTGGTAATGTCAATATCTATATATAGGAATACAAATTTAGCACCGAATAATAACTGTAAATTATTTTCTTCCAGCCATCAATAGTTTATGATGGATGTGCAATTGATCCTGGTAGGAAGCAGAATACAGTATCAATGTTCCTATGTTTAAAAAGTGTTCTAACGCATGGAAAAGATTTCACAATACTGAGGAGAAGGATTATGGAGTGATTAACTATTGTACTGTCAAGTTTTAATTATGCAAACTATGCTTAAATTAAGGGAATTATAAATGCTTATTTTTGCTTAAAAGTCCAAGTACATTATAGTAATAAATTGTTCTACTATTCAAATGTTCATTAATTTTTCTTAATTACAATGATTCATGAATTCTTGAGATACTTTTTCTTGAAACTTGCATTCTAAAAATTCACAAACCCCATACAAAGTAGATTTAAATGCCTTCTGTTATCCCCCATTAATCTTCATTACTACCTGAATAGCTTTAATTAATCATGTTTTGCTTGCCACGGCAGTAGTCTCCTAACTGGCTTCACTGTTTGTCTCCTACATTTCCTTCAAATCTTCAAATACTGACTCCATTGCTACTATGTAATGACATAAAATATTTATGGACAACATTGTGTAAGCATGTACTAAGTGCCAGGCCAGGTGTGCAATATTATCCTATAAGGAAACCTATAAGGTTAACCTATAAGGGAACAGAGATATGGGGCCAATTTCATGTTGCCAGAATTCCAAATTCTCAGCTAATGAAAACAATCATGTTCTTCACTATCCCTAAAGATGTACAATCCCAGATATATACCATTAATTCTGGGACTATAACACCACTTGTAACTCTCTAAGTCTGTCATCCCTTATTCTTTTGCATAGGACTTGATTGCATATGTTCTGTTTATACTACCTTTCTGTTTTATGCCTTTTCTGACCCCCTTTACCCTTCTTCAACAACTAACTCCTAGTTGCAAAGCAAGATAAATCAGACATAACATTCCCTGGATAACCTTCCTTGAATGGGTATGCCTCCATTTACTCCTAAAACGCCTATCACCATATATAATACAATTGATCTCTCTCTATGTCTTTCTTACTGTAAACTTCTTGGAAGACAGCTGGAAATATTAATTCAGTGTTTATCTCTAGTGCCAATCAAATACTAGGCACTCAAATCATGTTTGCTAAACAGGAGATTTAGTGCTGGTAACCTTTCAGAAGGTAAATATCATGTAATGACTTAATGGAAATGAGTAACCAGGTGTAAACTGTTCCTTCCAGAGATTTTCTGACAGAAGTGAAGAAAGATATGGAAGAGTAGAGCAACATAAATAACTTCAAGCGATAGTTACAAAATATTTTTATTCTAGAATAGGGTAGAGTTGTGCATATCTTTAACTCTCTCATATGTGTGTGTTGTGTGTGTTTATAATGATAAGTTAAAGGGAAAATTTTACTAGAATCACAGATGAAGTAAACAACAGATAATGTTTGGTTCAGGTATTAAAGACACAGAAGGAAGGATATAGGTTAGGGAATAAAAGGTAAGTTAGAGTCACAGCATCATTTAATTTCCATATAATCTTGGGGAAACCACTTGGTCTATCTGAACCTGAGCTTCCTCACTTGTAAATAAGAAGAATATTCTTATTTTAAAAATGCTGATGTCCGTGTCCAACTCACAGAAGTTCTCCTTGACTAGGACTGAAGTGTGTTAAAAGCCAAATGCCCCTCAGGGGAATATAATGTGCAGCCAGGATTAAGAAGCACTGCTCTATGCAGAGGGGTTGACACTTAATATCTTTCTTGCTCAAGTGCTGATTATTGGCTTATGATTGGAGAAGGTGGACCCCATCAGAGGGTACAAGTGAGCAGAACTCTAAAAGCTGAAAGAAAGTAAAAGAAGTGAGCAGGATCTAATACTAAGGATGAGAGTTAGAGAATCAGTAGTAAGAATAAGTTGTTTGTTCCTTGAATGCTAACTATTTGAAGAGAGACATCAAAAAGTTTACGTGTAGGTGGAGAGAAGTATTACATTGGCTGAGTTTGGAATAAAATATAAATAAAACAAAAAATGAAGCATATCTACTACTTATATATTAGTCATTGCATACTTTGAATATGACATGCATAATTAAAATTATTATGTTAATTTTAAATTTTATATGCTATCAAACTAATCTAGATAGGCATCATGTATGCCACAGAAAATTTGTCAAAATAACAATTTCATGTCTACATTAAAAATTCATTAAGTGGGGCTTCCCTGGTGGTGCACTGGTTGAGAGTCCGCCTGCTGATGCAGGGGACGCGGGTTCGTGCCCCGATCCGGGAGGATCCCACATGCCACGGAGCGGCTGGGCCCGTGAGCCATGGCCACTGAGCCTGCGCGTCCAGAGCCTGTGCTCCGCAACGGGAGAGGCCACAGCAGTGAGAGGCCCGCGTACCGCAAAAAAATAAATAAATAAATAAATAAATCATTAAGTGTATTCAGGAGCAATTTTTCCAAGTTTTCCTAATCGTAAGAATTATCTACAATACTTATCAACAAGTAGAATTGTGGGCCCCACCCTAAATAAACATCTTCAGGAGAGGAGACTTGGAAGTGTATATTTCTTTTCTTCTTTTTTTTTTTTTTTTGCGGTACACAGGCCTCTCACTGTTGTGGCCTCTCCCGTTGCAGAGCACAGGCTCCGGAAGCGCAGGCTCAGCGGCCATGGCTCACGGACCCAGCCACGCCGCAGCATGTGGGATCTTCCCGGACCGGGGCACGAACCCGTGTCCCCTGCATCGGCAGGCAGACTCTCAATCACTGCGCCAGCAGGGAAGCCCGGAAGTGTATATTTCTAACAATTATCTTGAATTATTGTAATGAATGGAATAGTTGGGAAATACCAATCAGAATTATTGCCTAATTTCTTGATGAATGTACCACATTAATTACATAATAACTAATATAACACATGATGTCCCCATAAGAGCACAAAAGCTAACTTTAAACTCACTTTAAGAAAGTAAACAACACGGTTTTCTTCGAAGTTCCTAAGTAATCTATGACCATGATAAAACTAATATAGTACCTAAGAACTTATAATGAAAAGAAACCGTCTTCTACCTAATCCCATGGCACCCCCTCCACCAATCAGTCTCCAGTGGTAACCACGATTTGATTCTAATAACAATTCTAAAACTTAATAAATTATAAGCCATGCTATATTGTGACTATATCAGTACCCTCAGTGAAAAGCCAAATAATATACAATGGTGTCATTTTATTTGTTACATTATTATTCTCCAAACCGTTTTCATTATGCAATCCTATAAGAAAATAAATCTTGAGCAACAACCTAAATAAATGTTTTTGTTTTTTATATGTTATACATGGATGTCTGTGTGTTAAGTACTGTACTATTATGTGCAACAAAAGCATAGAAAAATATAATTTTAAAAATAAGAAAAGAAACTCCCAATATACTTTCTGCAGTCATTGGATTGTCTTGTGCACCCCCTGTCATGTGTGTCCCCAGTCTTGGAGGCCACTGCTCTACAGACCTTGTGTTACATGAAGGAGGCCATTGTTATCAGCAAAGTCAAATCATTCTTTTTCCTACTTTCTATCCATTTCTGTAATTAAGGCGTGCTTTAGCGTGCTTCATATTTGAAACATGACTTAACGAAATAGCTTTTGGGGTTTCCAGGGATTCTACTTGACTTTGATTTTCTTACTGACCAAAAATATAACATACTTTACTAATTGCTCAAATTAATTTTATTTCTAGCTGTGCCTGTTATATATAATCCAACCCCAACACAACTTTTTTCCTCCCAGATTTCATTTTCAGAGCTCTCCAAATATCCCCCTGCGTAATCTGGAACAATTGTTACAATATTCTTGTTTCCATCATAATACTTTCCTTCACTGTAATTAGACCTGGAATAATGCTGTCTTAATAAAGACCAATGGTTATTTCACATATGTTTGTGTGTGTGTGTGTGTGTGTGTGTGTGTGTGTGTGTGTGTGTATGGTTTAGTACTGTGAATGTTTTAGTACAGTTTCTGCATAGTTTTTTCCTAGCCAGTATGGTAGAGTGATTGCTCTCATCCAGTGGGGCCCGATTCACCACACAGTGCTTTCTTTAGACAACAGTTCATTTATCTTTGGATTTGTTCACCATGGCCTCTCTTTCATTGTTCCATGTCTTTGTGAACAGTTGTGACTTTTATGTAGGAAAAAAATTAATGAACATGAAAGGGTATGTTAAGTATACCACGTTTGCTATTAAAATGTATCATTTTATGACCATTTCAAGAGGAAGGGAAAAGAGTGATTCCCAATGTTAAATGCCAGGGTACATTCTACAAAGAAACTGAGCCACCCCAACCCCATAAAATGTTCATTCAATGAATGCCACAATTCTTGGACAGCATCTCCAATATTAAATGTTAAATTCACTGCTTTCTCAATCTTAGTCTCATTATTTCTTTATTTCCATCCCTGCCCGTTCTGCTGCTTAATTCATTTCTTCATTAAGGGTATATGTGAGCTAAACCTTTCAAGTCTTGCAGGTGAGTAGCTACATATGACAATACATACACAAGAGTAGAGAATTTCCCTTCTACCATCAATTGAAAAAAATTCTAGATTACTGATTTATGTACCAGGATATTCCTAAACTCATTTAATGTTCACTTCCAACCTAGGAGGGAGGTGCTTTATTTACTAGTCCCATTCTGCATATAAATAAATGAGGCAGAATAAGGTCAAGTAACTTGTATAATGTTATATGCATGGTAAATGGTGGAAACAGGATTAAAATCCCAGTGGTCAGTTCCAGAGACTAAAATCCCAATCTCTCCAAGATGATATTCAATGAATGAGTGAATGGGGGTTAGAATACTTTAGATGATTCACAATATTGTTTGGGTGTGCATATGTGTACACCTACTATGTGTTTGCACCATCTTAAAGATTTCACTTCTTTCGATGAGAAATTTCTTCAGAGCCTTGGGAGATGGAGTCAACAGATGTTACTGGCAGTTGACAGAAGAATTCCTCAAAAAGATAAGCTAAGCATTCAAGAATATAGAGTGACTCTGTCAGGTTTATTAGAGGAGAGTCAGGGAAATTCATTAGTCGAGTGGAGTGATAAGCAGTTTTCAGTATATATATTAATCCAAATCCCTACCTCTTCTCCTTATTCATAAGTTATAAAGAGCTTGTGATATTGTTAATTATTGGTGAACCAGGTGTCAAGTATACACAGCTGCTGGAACCATGATTAATTATAAAAGTTATATCCTCAAAATATTAGCTTTATAAAATATCTATATATCTATTACCTTTTACTGGTCAAATTTACATTTCCAATTTTTAGCAGTCACTCAACTTTTCATAAATATTTTAACAAAGTACTTTTTCCTTCTTTTCAGTGGCAGGAATGCAATATCTATTCAACAGACAGACAGGTGAAGTCAAGATGTTGAACAATTAAAAAAGAAAGTGATTCCAGTGGAAGACATTTGACTTTCACCAGCATAAAGGTCACCATATCGTCATGTCACCTGCTATACCTGAAAAGGTCTTCTGAAAATACAGCTTTAACAGTAAAACATTCCCTATTTTTCAACATAACTGTCATATTTTCATAGATCTGATATTTACTGCTGCAATTTTTCTGAAGTTTATATGCTATAGATACGTGATTATTTTAGCTAAAAACTTTATAATAATAGACTAATCACCAATAGAAAATAAACTGAGGATTCCAACTGTGTTCAGATTGTGATTGTATTTCAATAATGAACATTAAATTAAGGCATTTAAAAACAGAAATCATTCATATGAAATAATTTATAAATTAAAGAAAATATCATGAAATTAGACTGAATTATTTATTAGACTACTCAGAAAGTGGATTTGATTCTCTTTTTCAAAGGACAAGATCAAATATCTAAGTGGCAAGCAATTTCATACATTTCTGATGATGAACTTGTCTGATAAGTTTTGAGACTAACCCATGTGCTTACTTAGTCCCAGTATCCTAACATACTTCAAAAGCTTTAGAGTTCTACCACAAAACTAGGGTTATTTTATGAGAGTAGCAATACTGAAAGAAAAAAAAAAAAAGAACCAGTTTACACTTGCTTAGGTTTTTCCTACGTCAGAGAGTTCTTAGGTCAGGTTCCCTGAAAAACAATTCTCAAGTAGAAATTTGTTTGCAGGAGGTTTACTGCAGGAGTGCTTTGGGGAACAACACCTAAGGCAGTGAGAGAAGAAGTAGAACTGTGATACACTTCAACAGAGGACTCATCAGAGGTTCCAGCCTAGAGTGAAAGGAATCTAAAATAGGTAGTAAGGAAGGGAGTTACGAAATAACAGTTGCGGCTTTCAGACTAACTGCAGCAGCGTAAGTCCCTTTTCTGCTTACATCCATACACTGAGCTAGCTCACCAGTGAAGCAAACCCAGTCTTTTTGCTCCTCCAACCCATTCTGCTTTAGATGTACGTTGAGAGAGCAGTGTCAGTGCAACTATAGTGAAAGACATGGAGGTCTGGACCGCTAACTCAATAAATCGATCATGCAGCTAACTTGTGCCCTCTGGCTCTGTGCATGCCTGATCATACATGTTCTTAAGTTTTACCCTGAATTGTTGGTTCCACTCAACTTTTGACTTGATTGGTCTGATAGAACTTAGCTCATGATGGGCAGCTGTAGCCCCATGGTCACTTAGTATTCCATGACCAGATAGCTGAGATTATTTCTAGCACACCAGGAGCAGTTTTCCTGAATGGTGTGGGGTTTTCTCCCACAGATGGCATGGACTTGCCATTAAATGCTATAGGTTTACATTGTCCTTCTTTTATTGGGGTTTTCCACAAATTCTACATGATGCTTTTCTCACCACAGATTCCTTTGGTATTACAGATTCCTGCTAGGTCACATAACCCAAGAGGCAGGACTGTTTACCCTACAGCCAAGACCTGCTGCACAGCCCTTTCTTGCTCTGAGCCCCACTCATATTTGTTAGCTCTTACTGTCACCTAGTAAACAGACTGGCGTGGGAAGTACAAACTGAAACAATTTCCCTTTACTTTAGGGGAATGTCTCAGCTACCCCAAACCATGAGAAGTCTAAAAAAAATTACTACGGTAGCCTGCCCCTGATTCTTTGTAAGATTCACTTCCCATCTTCTGATGTGCGTGTATCTTACCAAGGCCTCCAACTTTCTTCCCACTTTTTGCTCATCTGTATAATTAATATGATGGCATAGATACAAGAGGATGGTGTGATCTTATGTCCAGACAATCTTGGACCCTTTGGAGGATATTATGACAGAAAGTGAAAGAATAACCTAAACCTGAACAGGACAATAAATATATATTATTGTCTATTCCATGAATGCAAACTCATTTCTCATATGGATAAAAATAATGTATTCACCAAATAAATGTCCTTCTATCATTTAACTGAGACTATATTGATCTGCGCTAGTAAAGTAGATCCAGCCCAGCAGCTAAAACTGAGGCTACTTCTTGTCTGAGTTAGAGAGTTTCCTCTAATCCACAAGAAGCCATGTAATTTTTATAAAGGAAAGACTTGCGAATTAAGTGGGGCTTGTATGGGGACCACCACCATCCTTCATATATTTTAAGGGCAGTGCTAATCCCTGTCATGTCCTATCTCTCCTAGATTATGCTATTGTCTTTTAATTACTATCTTTGCCAGGGAAAGGGCAGTTTCAGAGACTAACATTTGGCCTTTGCAGGCCAAGGAACTAATGTTATAGTTTTTCCAGCCACCAAGTATATCCATTGTGAAAGTAGATCTGGGCACCATGGAAATGCTTACAAAGTGGGAGTGAGCTGAGTAGACCAAAAGTGAGGGGAACTTGGGCTGGGGACTTCCTTTATTTTACCTGGCAACTGTAAGCCCTAAATCTGGGGCCATGGTGATGTTTCAGACCCTAAGAATTAATTTTAACTTGAATTCTGTATTCAGCAGTTGTCAAAATGTCTGGTTCCCCTTTTTACACTGATCACGTAGAGAAGGAAATGACCTATGTTTTCTTTGGAGAAAGAGCTACTAGGGGAATTATTGCCACATATACATGCTGTAGTATTAATGGGTTTTTTTCTTCCTCATGAGGATGCAGCCGCTTCTTCAGTTAATGGGTTCTGCATCTTCAAAATACCTCAGCTCTGAGTACTGGGCATGGACTTATAGCTGTTTATTGAGATGGCTGTCCTAAATCTCCAGATCATGGGTCCTTGAATTCCTTCAGTTGTACAAATTGCGAAATACCCAAATTGGCTGTCCATCTATCTTGCACATGGAGTAACATGTCCTAGTAACCATCTCTGTAACCCTCTGTGGGCCAGGTATTTCCAGCTGCTACTCTGACCATGGTGCTCATTACAATGTTTCTTATTTCTGACTCTTAAGTGCACAGGTTTTCTCACTTTGGTATCCCATTACCCTACCCCCACTGCAATAGAAGTGCTCAATTCTGTAACAAAAACTCCTACTATCAGCCCAGCCTACAAAAAACAGGCACCATTGAGGTTCTCAGTGGGATGCCATCTCACCAACAGACACCTTATTGATTTAATAAATGCAGATCTCTCTGGGGTCTCCTGTGGATTATAGCTGGGAGGTGGACTTTCTGCCCTTATACAGTACATCTTCTCTAGAATGCCACTTGGTCCCTTCCTGAAGCAAGAAAATTCTGTAATTTTTACTTCATTTAGTGTGGCTCTTTATTTTTCTAAGCTTCCAGGAGCATGTTAACACTGTTTCCTGTGGTCCTTGCCAGGGTATTAATCACCACTGTCATATCAATAAATTATCCCTTAATAATTTTACGTTCTAGAGCTCTAGATCCATCAGCCTCTGCACTCTCAGGATTTAGTGTCATATACACTCTTGCAGCTTCTGCTAGCACATGCTAGCTAGGCGCTATAGTCTGAATGTTTGTGTCTCCTCAAAATTCACATGGCATTTTGTTATAGAATTCAGAATGTACTAAGATACTAAGTTCTGCAGTTTCTCTAGTAGATAACCATTTTCCTTCCCTGACAGAATCAGCATTTCCCCAGTTGAGTATATTTTGACTTGACCCTAATAATTGGTCTGGTAGCCAGGTGAGGCGGTGGAGACTAATCCTAAATGACCTGCAAGTTAAACCGCAAGATGTTGTCTTGTCTTCAAGTCAATGGGGAATGCTCATCTTTGACAGGGAGAAACGGGCCACTTCTATAGGCCCAGAGGTTCAAAGGAGACCTTGTTTCAAGTTCATCAAGTGTATCATCCCAGATGTCTTGAGTCCAAGTTTTCCTTTTTTTCCCAATCAAGGTCCTGACCTTGGTGGACCAGACGTGCATGGGTTGAGAATTAAATTTTCACTGGAGCTCCACTACCTTGATATATATACCATGGGAGTGAGCCTGACTTTATCTGACCTCTGGTTGCTGAAGATGACAAATGAAAGCCTCAAACGGTGCCCATCTATCCTTCAACATAGTACCAAGCTCTGAGTGTAATATTTCCTTCTTTTTGTTTTCTTTTTTCTTCTCTCACGATAGGTGAGAATTATCTCAATTGATGCTTGCTTATGTTAATACTGATTATTAAGGAAAGCCCCTCTAGGATTTTGTGTTTTTATGGCTATTTCCTAAATACAGACAATGACTTCATTCAAAGTAAAAAATCATCAGAAAGACTTCCTGCTAATTATTACCCAAATGACAATCTTTTAATATGATTATTTCAAAAAAGAAAAGCCTTCCCTTCGTTTCAGATTTATGATTTATTTTTCAAGACTTCATCCAAATTAGCCTATTTGTCTAAAGCTTCATATTGAAAATGTTTGAGGATTTTTTCCAAGGAAGGATCAAGAAGAAACACCCTTTTTTCCCTACATAATTCATACATTAAAAATATCTATATAAAACCTCTATTTTAACTTGATATAGAAATAATCATGTGATATTAATTATTAAATAATTGCACCAGATTCTAGCATTTTTGAAAAATTGTGCAAAAGTTTGTTAATTTAAAACAACGTCACAAAATTAGTAAGGATGAAAGAGAAGACAGTTGGGAAAGGGTATTGGACATCCTGGGGAAACAAGAATCTCCTAATCTTTGATCAATTCAAGTCAGATTCACAGCTAACATATGCCATCTAGTGGCACTAAAATAAGTTTCACTTATAAATTATTGATCACACAGTCTCCATTTCTCAGTGTTCTACACTTCTCAGTTTATCTTTGTGAATCTTTATATATGTCACTCTGTAAGAAAAACAAAACAGAATTTTTCCCCTAAAGCTCTTACAAAGCATTGTTTGACGGATAAAACGTTATAAGAAAGTTGATTATCATGCCATCAAATCATATGTAATCCATTTAAGCCTGAATTTTCACCCAAGAAATTGAACTACAAGATTATCAAACCAGAAGCCTTTTCCTCCTATGACACACTAATAAGAATATGCTTTTAGGGTGATACAATAATAAATTGTGAAAATGTAAGGTTAGAAAAAAATCTAGACTAGTTCAGTTTCCACACTATTTATAGATCTTTTTTTTAAAAAAATACAAAATTTAAAAGCTTTCAAGTTTAATTTTCATGGAATTTCTTGCCATGCCTTTCTTTACAACCTGTCCAGCTGTCTTGTCTAACATATATCAACCTCTGAATTAAAGCATTGATCATCCCCACTCTTCATGCATCACATTTGACATAGGAAAATTTTGTGACAGAATAGAAGCCTTTGGAAACTTGGTCCTGTGCTCTGAAACAAGGACCTAACACCAGAGAACATGATGATTCTAGTTCTTGCCTTGTGACCAGGTGACCTAAGAAAATGACTAGCTCTGTAACAAGAAAATCACCTCTGCAGAGAAATAATAAAGGTAGAAGACAACGTTATATCTCCAAAATAAAACTGGAGGGAAAGTTATTTCTAAATAAATTTTAAGATCTCCACAGACATTTCTAAAGACTGGTACTAAAGAAATGGGGAATTACATTTTATTTGATAAAGATAGGTATGCTTATTTTGTGGTAGTCACTTTACATTGGAATTGGAAATGGAGTTCTGTTGTTTTTCCTACCCTGCATATATCACATGGAACGACAATAAGAAGAAGTGATTTGGAAGTAGCAGATATTCAAACAATGATTGCTAACTATAATCAGATGTAAATGACATTGTCCGAGAACAAAGCATTTTGGGAAAACCAGAACAGAATTTTACCCTAAACTCAAACGAGCTTGTGCAAAAGAGTTAACAACAACAATAACAAAACAACAAAAACACACCTTGATTTGTATGATATGAATTAGTATTATATTAAAGCTAATATAATTTGAAAACGTAGAACATAAGAAATGGAAGAAAATACCCTATTTTATGATTTGGATATTTAAAAGTCATAGCTAAAAAATAAATGTCCTAAGATTTCAGTAAACACGAGATTATTTTTTCAAAGTTTATCTTCATTAAAAATCATGACATATTGGTTGCTTCCAAGTTTTTGCAATCATGAATGAAGCTACTGAAAACATCTGTGCGCAGGCTTTTGTGTGAATATAAGTTTTCAAGTTCTTTGGATGAAAACCAAAGAGCGTGATTGCTGATTCACATGCTAACATTCACATGCTTAGTTTTGTACAACTTCGCCGAACTGTCTTGCATTCACACCAGCAATGAATGAGAGTTCCCAGTGCTCCACATCCTTGCCAGCATTTGCTGTTGTCAGTGTTTTGGTGTTGTCAGAATGGTTGTCACACCATTCTAATAGGTGTGCAGCGGTATCTCATTGTTATTTTAATTTGCAATTCCCTAATGACAAATGATGTTGAACATGTTTTCATATGCTTAGTTGCTGTTTTATGTAGACAAATAAATTTCAAAAAAGACCCATGAATCTGATTACTTTAACTGTGTTTCTAATTGGATTAGATGGTTCATATTTTTATATGAAACGAAAAAATAAACAAAACTATTATTATGACATTAGAATATAATCTTCCTCACTTAAATTTACGTTATTTGAAAGAATAGATGATACTAAATTGTATTGTTTTCAGCACCACTCAAAAAATAACTGCTTATATCTACGATTATTTTCCTTACCAAATAAAATATGAAGGTTTCGTAAAGGCAGCTTTCATATACAGCAAAACCATTATAAATAATTCAAAGAAGGAACATAATGAATTACGTTTCAAGGTTGTTTTAAATGAAATAAAATTGTGATGATTTTTCTTATGATGGGTTCTTGTGTCAGAATAAATATTAAGAAGAGAAATATATAAGAAATTATCTTGTTTAAAGAGGGTACCAAAGCTTCCTCTTCTTAGTCTTTAAGGCATCTTCAAAAAACCCTAGAGCTCAGTGTAAATAGAACTTGCCACTTCATGGTCATTGCGTTTGTCAGCTTTAAGAGAGGTATATGCTCGGGAACATTAAAAACTTCCTCCTTCAACTTATTTTATTATTTCAAAGTCCACAGATTAGTCAATCATTTGAATTAAGACACTGAAAGCCTCTGTTAGTATGCTCCTTGGAAATTTAGGGCTTTGGGGAGGTTTCTGATTGGCATCTACCCCCACCCATGTTTGGGTCTTGCTAGAGCGAGGAAGTGAGTTTACACCCTTTGCTTCATGAAAAATTATAGTCATTGGTCTATACCAGGTCTTTTTCTTATTTTATATCACTGAATTTCTCCCTATCACCCATGCCTTCTCTCATTCAACTTCCTGTAATAGTGGCCAACTGTAATGTGTTTAATATAGGTATTTAAATTGAAAAATACACAATGATATTTTGTATGTATATTTTAAGTTCCCTAAATGAAATTATGCTATGAATCTCATTCTGTTGCTTTTTTTTTTTTTTTTTTTTTTTTTGCGGTACGCGGGCCTCTCACTGCTGTGGCCTCTCCCGTTGCGGAGCACAGGCTCCGGACGCGCAGACTCAGCGGCCATGGCTCACGGGCCCAGCCACTCCGCGGCATGTGGGACCCTCCCAGACCGGGGCACGAACCCATATCCCCTGCATCGGCAGGAGGACTCTCAACCACTGCGCCACCAGGGAAGCCCTCTGTTGCTATTTTAAACTCAATTATTCTCTTAAGAAACACGACTACTGCTTTATGTATACATATATCCACACTGATCTTTTGATATTGTACCTATATAATATTCTTTCTTATGCAGTCGCTAATTGTATTTACCTATTTGCTTAGGGACAGACAGCTACATTTCTTGAAATTACCACATAAAGAACTGAAAAAAATGTCTTTATACCTATCCTTTAATGCATCTGTGCAAGAGTGTCTCTAGGTGACATATATTTCAGTAGACATATTAAAGGAGCTTGAGATATAGACAACTTTAATTTCACTTCATAGTTCAAGATTACACTCTAGAATAGCTTTCCAAGTTTCTACTTTCATTTCACACCCTCAGAAACATTGGATTACCCAGAATTGTATTCTTTGCCTCTAAAATGGGTATTAAGTAATCTTTCATTATTCTTTTATTTCTCTTATTACTAATGAAGTTGTATATCTCTAAAGAATGTAAATTGACCATACTTATTGGCAATTTTTATTTTCTCTTCAATGAAGTATATATAAATATATCTTTTCACAGTCCTTTGCACATCTGTAAAATTTATCTTTAAAAGAAAATTTTGTTTTGATGTAGTCAAATCCACTAAATTTTTCATTTTATGGTTTGTGGTTTCTGATATGTCAAGAAACACTTTTATTTTATTCATTTTACATTATAGTGTATTTCTCTTATTTAGATTTTAAACAATCCAGGAATTAATTTTAAGGTACAAGGTAAGGAAACAATTTTATTTTTCATCATATTGTAAACCAGTTTTCTCAAAGTCATTTTTTGTACTGAATTTAATTTTTTTATGCTGCACAGATTGTATACTAAGTTCACATTTCCACTGCTGGCTCAAAGCTCAGCATCCTAAGAATTCTTGGGACTTAGGCTTTTAGTGTTATCCTGTCCCTGTAGCCCACAGCTCCCTACTCTTTTCTCCCCTTATCAACATATGGTTGATTAAAAACTCTTGAGAAGGCTCACCAGAAGGACTTTATTATTCTTTACTGTTATTGTTAATAATTACAGCAGGCAACAGATGGGACTAAAAGGAATTGTCATTCCATTGCTAATCCTCCCCATGTACAAACACTACCTGAAGGGGCTCAGGTTATTCCCGTTCAGGATTTGATGTTAAACATTACTTGGATCATATTAAATCGGTGTGATTAAGTCACACAGGCAGAATCACTGAGTAGTTCCAGTGTTTAATTGCCACATATGATGTCATCCAAGACTACTTTGGCCTAAAAAAGTAGCTGCTACCACTTCTTGTAAAACTAAGATGACACCATGGCCAGGCTGGCTTTACCATTTCCATTTGATTAGCAAGGCTTGCTAGGCCCTTTCTTTATTTATCATGGAGTCTGATATTGACTATCCTAAAATGGGGATGCAAGTCAGGCCGGGAGACTCAATACCGCCAAGTTTTAGGTACTCAGCTTGAGCAAGACAAAACTCCCCACCAGGAATTTATTTGCTGCAGGCAGGTGGTACCCTTGTGCTATGAATTTGCCTCTCCATGTGTAACCATTGTCATCTAAATGATCACTAAACCCATGATTTCCCGTTTCCTCCTGGATTCTATATTGTTTTGCTAGATCACACTCAAGAGGAGATATGGGTTGCCTCTCCACATCAGTGAATGGAAGAATTCACTCTAGCCTTTGGGAACATTAGGTAGAAACGAAGAAAATCTGAATGAAGTAGGGACTTGCATTAATAATAATATATCAGTGTCAGTTTATTAGTTGTGACAAATACACTATACAATATAAGATGTCAAAAACAGGGAAAATTGAGTAGAGTGTATCTGGATTCCTGATCTATCTTTATAACTTTTTTATAAATATAAAACCATATAAAATAAAAGTTCTTTTAAAAAAATGCTTCTGAGGTATGTTTCAACATTTATAAAATTTTGAAATGGATTATTTAATTTTGAAAAAATTATGCATGCACGTGGTATATAATTACAATGGTACAAATGAGATCATTTTATTTACAAATTACTCTGTCACCTATGTAAATGCAAGACCAATTTTCTATTGATTTATGTATACCTAGCTGATTTACACAAAGCCTCTGGAGAATCATTAACCATCTCTAAAAAATAGTACATAAATCATTGTTTCTACCCACCCAAGAGCTTTCTGAACAGTGAGAAGCAGCTTAATTAAAAATCAAAGTCTGGGTGTGACCGGGTTTATCTAAGTTGCAGATGTGGCACCATAAACCACTCCTACTACTAAGCCCTAAGATGAGAAAACAGAAAATCAGGAGGTTGCTAATCCAGGACGCTATAATGCAACAGTGATGTATTAAATACACTAAAGGCATAACTTGGCAAGCAATCCTACAGCAGATCTCTAAGTTTGGTAGTGCTAAAGACTTGAAGGTTCTGAACAGCCATATCCATTTATTTAGTACTTAGATACCTGCCTGTGAACGTTCATTATTTAAGGATGATATTGGTCAGTATAGTAAGATGAAAAAAACAAATGAAAAGGATAGTTAATTACATTGAATTCAAAGCAGAGACAAAAGTGATGTGATCTTCTTAGGCTAGAAACTGTAGCCATCATCTGAAGCATCATTTGATGACTACAGAGTTCAAGTATAGAGAACTTGTTAATGTTAGTACCACAGGGGATAAGGTAGCAAACACTATGAAAGACTGAATGTGAGGACAGAGGTGCCATTACACATACAGGGAGCATGTGTAAGAAGAGGTTTACTTCTCCCAAAGACAGTGATGATTTATCAGCCCCATGAAGAACTCTCTTGAGTATTCATTCATGGGAGACTGTGTCAAGCAATCGAGAGTTTGGGAGCTAAACTTAAGCTGTTTTAGAAGCCAGGTGGACGGTGTTGAAATTTGATTTCTAATGTTGCTGGGATGAAACGTCTCATTTGACTTTATCCTTTGTTTTGAATTTCTGTGTTTTTTGAAAAAACTTATTTTGGTTAAAGTATCTGCTATAGAAATAAAAAAAAAATCATAGTGCATTTCATTCCCAGAATCTGTAGTGTATTGCTAGCCCATTCTGTAATACCTTAGTAGAAACACTGTTACAGAAACATTTATCTATACACATATTTGGAATGTAATTTGCATTTGTCTCCCTTACAGGAAAAAAAATGGTTCAGTGTTCCATTGTATGTGGTAGTATATTTTGCTGGTTTGAAAGACAATAATGCATACAATTTTCTAAAAATTTTTTACAAGCATTATTTTTGTTGTATTCAATTTCTAATACTTTTCCATTTTTTTAACTTTTCTTTTTTTTAATTCGTTTAACTTCTATTTTTCTTCATGTAACATTGGTGAAGGATCAAGTAATATGACAAAAAAAAAGGGAATAATCATTAATTTTGACCCCCCCACCCCCCGAATAAAATCAAAACCTGCCATTTTGTACGTCTGACTACTTTGGCTATTTATCTGTGATAATTTAATAAACCAATGACAAATATCAAGTAAGTTTATTAATTTACACACATTATAAGCATTAAAATAAGTGTGAAACATGCCAAAAGGGAACTACAAATCACTACTGAGCTTCTGAGGAGGATCCATCACATCCTCATGAAATGATCTATGGTTTCAGGAAGTTAATCTGAGTCAGTTGCATAATCTTGAATAGTATTTTGTTTTTGCTTTTGTTTGTATTTCAATCTCTAAAAAAATGCTTCTTTATAGTGCCCATGAGAATGGGCCTCACAGACCTCCATCTGTGGGAGCATAACTGACCGAGGGCTCAGTGTCTGTAACTCTGCAATCTGTCAATGAGTATGTGTGTGCCCAGGGCACACTTCCCAAGGAGTGCTCCCAGCCAAGGACTGAAGGCAGCAGGGATCCTGACAGACTCACTCCTCATAGAAAAGGGACCAGCAACTTGGCTCATGGCTACCCCAAGACCTTTCTGAACTTTCCTTCAACTGCATAGCTTTTTACTTTATAATTCAGTGAGAGACTATTTTTTTCTTCAATTTATGATTTTAGCCAATCAACATTTACTGATATGGTAAACATATTTAGCGTTGGTCATATTTTACATAATGCTTTTTCCTTTTACTCCCCCTCGTTTTTCGTATAATCCTTATGCGTATATTTTAACAACTGAATGGTTTGTATATTTATTTTAGTAGTTATATTTACAGCTATAAGGTATAATGTACTTAAATTTCTATTTATTTATACATTATTGATTAACTCCCCACTATAAGCAATGATGAAATTAATACATTCTACTTTCCCTTCTCTTTCCCCATATCTGTACCTTCCCGTTTTAGTTAATTGTGTTGATTGTTTGGTGGTTACCTTTATAACCTCTATTATTTGACATATTATATAATTGGCATTTACCCCTTGCAATAAAACATAAGGGAAACAGCTTTCTTATAATACTTCTATTTCCCCTTCCTTCTTTTCTTATTTATGTCATTTCGACGTAATCAGGGCTTATAATATTTACAGTTTGTTCTATTTTGGAACCCTCAGTTGTGTTAGGCTAATTACTATAGTTAAAATATGTCATTTCTCAACTCACTTCTGTTCAAGATGTAGTAGGCAGGCCTGGTTTTACCCACCTGACTTAAAAAAAAAAACTAAAAGAACGAGACAAAATATATGATGCAATTGTTGCCTGGGCAATAGGCAGCACAGAACAGTGATGCCTGAGGGAAGGGAAACAAACAAGGTCAGCTCTTCAATCGATTGTCACAGTTCATTGTCTGGAATTTCAGTCCACAGTGCCAAGAGGTGGAACCCAAACAAAGCCTGGTGATCTGCCTGAGTTAAAGGAATGAGACAGAGTTGAGAATTCGGGAAGGTCAACGTGGCTAGAAATCAGAGGAAAGAAAATCAGAAAGGAGAGGACAGCAAGAAAAAGGGAGAGTTGAACATCCCTTTCTGAGATTAATTCAATACAAAATAATATGTTCAGTTGAACAGTCCTTCAATCTCATTAAACTACTGCATAATTTTATTAGAATGTAATAACATGATAGTTTGAAAATGCCAGAGCATTTTAATCAGACTTAAATTTTAATTTTCTTCCTTTTCTTTATGTAATGTTTTATTGAAGGTGTTTAATAGGACAGCTACAGCCGTAGAAAGAAATTGTCTTTTCTAGAAAAATATAAAGATAGAGACAAGATAGGCATGTGGTCTTGACAGGTAAGGGTAGAAAGAGGAAAGAACATATGATGGCCAGATGTGGCTGTGCTGTGTTAAAAAGTCATATCATCAGTATTAACAGCCTTCTTTCTGTTTTAGAGCAGAAGATTGTTTAAGATAAGATCATGTAAGGAAGTTTGTTCAAAGCTATGAAGCTAATGAAAAATGGCTTACATTTTATAACTTCACTAGTGTACACAGTTGGGCATCCTCATTTTGACAAAAGAAAGGACTCCAACAGAAAGATTCCAATAGAAGTGAAACATGCAGATTTCTCTTACAAAGCATTTGTAGTAAGATCATTTTTTAAAAAACGAATGCTTGAGATCTTAGTCATATTTAGTTTCTTTTGTACATTATTCCAAAATTCTTAAAATGTCATAATTGATTAAATAAAGATGTTCTCAAAAGAGTTCAAAGCTATTTGGGCAATAATAATAACCAAATAAATATTCTAAGATAAAAAAATCTGTTGCATTTCTTATCCTAGGTTGTAATTTGTAAGAAATTCAAATTAAGCTTAGTCCATTTTTCTAATTCACATTTGGTTTGGAATACTTTACTGAATTATTCTCTAAATCAGATGTGAGCAGAAGAAAAACAAATAATGAGAAAAGTCTTTTTTAGATGCCACTGGATACTTCATGTACACTGCCACTTAATTTGCTCAATAGCTATGAGAAATAGGTATCATTATCTTCATTTTTCACACGGAAAAATTCTGAATTTTAGAAAGATCAAGTAGCTTACTTGCCTAAAACTGCAAAGTGAGTAAAGAAGCAAGATATAAATCTAGATTTGAAATGTAAGATGATTAACAGAAATGAGAAAGGCTAATCGAAAAATCTGAGAGTTCGAAGGAGTGAAGGATCAGCCACTCCAAAAGGAACAGAGATCCAGAGTGGTAAAGACCGAACACCATGTACTGGATTAGGATAAGGAAATGGTTGGTGACACACCAAAGAAGTTCATGTAGAGTCTGATGACAGAAGCAGAAGTGGAAGTGGAAGTAAAAAGTAAAGAAGTGAAAAATTTGAGAGCAGATAGCTGCTTCATAGAGATGGGTTCAAAATGGGAGAAAAAAATATATGACTGGCATTTGAGGCATGAATGGGTTCATATAAGAGTTATTCTAGGTTTGATTTTGGATTATTTATTTATTTCTAAAAACTAAGACAGGAGGGACTTAAACATGTCTATACACCACTTTGGAAAAGACTCATCAATACGCAGAATTTAAAGGAAATCTCTGGATCAAAACTGTACAATAAGAAAAGTTTATTTTCAAAGTAAAGTGTTTGCAGGGAGTCCTGCTTTCAGGTCAACAGGCTCACTGGAAAAGAGAAAAATAAATATTGATAGTTCAAATTTTTATATGGCCGTTGAAATTCTTATTAGATAATGATTGGGTCAGCTATGATAAAAATCAGATATACATATTTTTGGAAACATGGTGTGCTGGCCTTGCCATAAGCTTGGAAATATTTAGGTAAGAAACAAAATATGTAAGAGATAGTATAAGAAAGAAGAGTACAAAAGAGAGAAGGAATGAGTGGCACAGGTGAAGGGAGAGAATGTATAGCAGGGCATTTCTGAGGAATGAGTTAGCCTTCAACTGGAAATTCAGAGCCCATCCTGACACGGGGGTTGGTGACAACAGGGAGGTCTAGAAGCCCTAAACCAGAGGAGGAGGTGTAGGGAGATGGTGGAGAGTTAAATCTTCTGTGGACAAGATCAATGGGGAGTTTAGGTATGTGAGGAAATCTGAGAAACAGTTATTTAAGACTCAGAAAAGTCAGGGAACATACCCAAGTTATACCTAGGATTCAAATTCAGGTCTGCTTAGCTCCAATGAACTTGCTTCTTCAGCCACAGCATGTCACCTGCCATCATGGAAGACGTAATGCTTCGCATGTATGTAATAAACAGTATATAAGATGCATTATTTCATTTTTCCCCACAACCACACTGAGAGTGAAAGTCTATTAATTCTTCTGCCTCCAGAAATACTATTCCCAATAATATTACACATACATATAATCAATTTTCCCCCTTGAAAACTTTGATGGTACTTCTTTTCATATAAAAGTGAACTAACTCCTTGGTTAGATACATAGGATTCTTCAGATATACATTGTCACTTCTTTTCTACTTTTTTTCTCCCTACTTTCTAACACCAACACCATGCTTCAGCTGTTCTGAATTTCTTGCTGAAATCATATTATGTATAAACATCTGTCCATATCTTGCTTAAGCAATTCTTTTTTTTCATGGCATATTTTCTCCTATTTTTTGCCTCTGAGGCTATTGTTGGTTCTCTAAAAAGGTTTAGAGCATTTAATACTAGAATCCCTCCGCACTCTTTCTTTGAGCTATTCTTTTATTTGGAAAGCATGACTTAAAATGTAATGAAAAACAAGCAAAATATATAATGACTTAGGAAAGAAAAGTGTGCATGTATCTGTAAAACTTATATAATAAATATGTAATCTTGATATATCTTTTAAAATATATTTTATATTTGAGGATTCTCTGATAAACAGAGTGCCAACTTTCTTGATTTACCTTTAATTTTTTGGATTAAAAAAATCTTTTAAAATATCTAGATTTAAGCTTATATATGTTACTGAGAATATTCATTTAATTACACAACACTACAATGCTATTAAACTTATGAGGGTGCATTTACTAACATTCTGACATTTTCCTTCAAAGACTGAAATTTTATTAAATTTATAGAATTTATAAAAAGCAACGTGCAGTAATAAGATGAAGCAGCAGATGGAGCTCTAGAATGTACTAGTACTTACTACCCTTCCTTCTCTCATCATTTTTATTGCTGAACCTAAAGTAATTGAGGATTGTAGACACACTTATTTTTCTTATTCCCTGAGACTTCTATGTTTATAAATATATTATGTACTCATTACTGGATTCTGGAATTTCCAAAATTAATGGATAGGTTATATTTATCCAATATTTTTAAAAATAATGATATAGTAATAGAGATTGTTAGTAATTATATTTCAACATTTATGCTTTTATGATGTTAATGTACTATGGCTGTACATTTTTTAAATGATATGCATTGAAAATACAGGTAATGATTGTTTTACCTTTAAATGTTCCTTTTTAAGCTACAACCTAATAGTTACCTTGTAGGTATCACTCAAGACAAAGTCAATCCATATATTATGACTATCATATTCTCAGTTTATATATTCCAACCTATCTCCAACAATTAATTCTTGAATAATTTCATCTCATCCTCATTAAGCCTTCTTTGACTTATGCGAAATTAACTCATTTTCCTAAGAACTCTATTATTATCATCAACTACAGCAATTTAATTGTAATTAATAACATACTTCATGTCCCCCTGCTAGGCTATGAACTTGTTATATCCACAACATCTAGCACAGAGCCTGGCATGTGGTTTGTACTCAAATATTTACGTCACTGAATGATACGAGATGTGCATTTGGAGCACAGAGGAAAACAGTGAGAAAAACAGGAATTCTGGACAAAGCAAGGGATGTGCAAGGAAAATAAGTGATGGAGAAGGAATGGTGGCAGATTTGCCAGTGCCTCATCTTAATCCAAGAGTGACATGATTATCTTTGGTAAACAGAATAGGATTGGCAGCTTGGAGCAACTCCAGACCTGTTTTAAGGCTACAGTAATACTTTGAAGAGACCTGTTTATGACAGTCAATATCAAAGGTCAAGCAGGTAACTTAAATTAACGAAACAGAGCTGGTCATGACTATGGAAAACTGAAAGCACAAACTGTATCTAAGGGAGATATCATCTACTCAGTTCCAGAAGTGAATTGCTATGTGGAAATGTGGATTAAATATTTGAGATCTTTTAATCCTATAGGAGAAGGCAAAAAAATAAATCACGTAATTTTATTTGTTAACTTATTTCAAATTTTAAGTACAATATCTGGTTTGAACAAATTTTGCCTGTGTACTTGATCTGTCCAAAGACAGTTTGTCTTTCCTTGACTCAGCTAGGGCAATAGTAGCAATGATGGAAAGACAGTGATGGATTCCAGGAACAACTGGGAAGCACACTGGATAGGAATTAATAACTGTGATACACATACACACATAGAAATATACATTTATAGATACAATAATACAATATTTGAATGCAGTTGTTTGCCTGAGCCATGGCAATTTTTTCTATCTTCTTGTTCCGTCTTGACCTACTCCCAAATTTGTTTTAAGCCATATGTTAAAAAAGAATGCAAAGTTTTCTCTTTGAAATTGTCAGTTTCTCTCTTTATTCCATTTATTTCACATGCATATGCTAGTTCATTACAAAATTAACATATGCTCCTTGAACATCCAAAGATATGTCAAGAAAATCCCTCCTCCTACCTGATTTTATTCCACAGAAACAAAAAACAATTAACAACTAGATTTATATTCTTTCAAATTCTCTTCTGTAAATGAGTAACTCCTTAAATATATAAATATATATTACACTGTTTTATGGATTGTTTAATCCTTTTCTTGATGTAAATTGTTCTTTTCTTCCCATTTTGAGGTATAATTGACATACAATATTAGCTCCTGTTACATAACACAGTAGTAGTTCAATATTTCTATACATTTCAAAATTAAGTCTAGTTATGTTACGATACAAAGATATTATATAGTTATTGACTATATTCCGCACACTGTACACTTCATATCCCAGCCTCATTTATATTTCAACTGGAAGTTTATACCTCTTAATCTCCTCATCTCTTTCTTTCTTCCCCCTGATCCCCTCTTCTTTCTGGCAACCACCTGTTTACTCTTTGTATCTATAACTCTGTTTCTGTTTTATTTGTTCATTTGTTTTGTTTTTTGAATTCCACTTTTAAGTGAAATCATACAGTGTTTATCTTTCTCTGTCTGGCTTATTTCACTTAGCAGAATACATTCTAGGTCCATCCATGTTGTTGCAAATGACAAGATTTCATTACTTTTTATGGCTGAGTAATATTCCATTGTGTGTGTGTGTGTGTGTGTGTGTGTGTGTGTGTGTGTGTGTGTGTGTATGTGTGTCTGTTTTCTGACATATAAAAACATACCTAAACGTTGAATAAATTGGTTTCAGAAATAAAGTACTTAAATGGCAGTGAAGTTAGCCTGTGTAAAAATAAAGCTATGTTTCACTCTAGAAAATCCTAAAAATAAAGATATGTTTAAAATGGTAGCAGACAAAGACAGAAGCGAGTACAAGTTTTTTAAATTGCTAAATATCCATTTTTAAATTGATTGATCTGATTTAAAAATTTCTCCAAAGTGGGGTACAAGTAAAGTGTTCCAAACAACTCAAATCCTAATTCACCATTGACATTCATCCTGGTATTCTGATGCCCACTTCTTTCCCACCGCCATTAAATAGCAGGTGAAACTAAACTAGAATCCCTCACAGGAAAAAGGCAACAAAGAATTTATGAAACATGGTGACCATTAGGGGGCATGTTTTGCTTTCTTATCAGAAAGATTGTACTAAATTCTCTCATTTTCAAGTTTAAGCAGCCCTGGTAACAGGTGATGAATTTTGAAATCAGTAGCAAGTACAAAAATAGCTAAAAGGTTCATTTGTATTACTATAAGAGGAATACATGCTTTTTATAGACAAAAATGTAGTAGAGATGATAAAGAGACAAAATCCAAAAGCAAGTTTTGTTAATACTTGGCAAATTCTGTTAAGTGGCATACAAAATTATTTTCATATTGCACATATATTTTTCCAATATGAGTATTTTTTATGTTCCTTTCATACACTTAATTTCCTTTTCTAAGCATTTCCATATTTGATTAAATTCAATTTTTATCTTTCTTATATTCCATCTTATAATTATGTGGTGCTTAAACTTTCCTTTATTATTGGACATTTAGACTGCCTCTGATTTTCCATTAATATAATGTATAACCTGAAAAGTGCACTAGTAAAAGCATAAGTGCAGGCAGACTTGGATCATGTCTCAACTATGCCATTTACTACTTGAAATGTGGGGTTAGTTATTAATACTTTTAACCCTCAGGTATTTTTCCTTTTCATTCCTAAAATGACGGATAATAAATAGTATCTAATGGCAATTGCTGTTAGGACTAAGTGACTTAAAACACATAGAAAAGCCTGAGCTTTTTTTTTTTTTTAGGAAGTATTAGATACACGCTAGCTTGTATTATAATGTAATATTGTTATAATTTTTGTACACGAATCTGCATTTCAGATTATTTCTGGAAGTAAATTTGCTCATTCAAAAGTCAGTGATCTTTACTTCCAAATTGCTTTCCAAAATAGTCCAGTTTATAACCTTTAAAGTTATTTTTAAATGTTAAGTTTCTTTATCAATACTAAAACAGTAAATAACTCATTCAGAAAATAACATGGTTGAGAGAGCCACTGGAATTCACATCCTCTTTAGATGTAAAAACTATGCATGTGCATCAGAAAGCATTATGTGCATCTGATTTTGATTTCTTCTTTTTTTCAAAATCAGATAATCTGAGTTTCATGAGGTCTGTCAGCATTTTATGTGTATATACATATGTCCTATTTTCTTAAGTAGGGGGAACAATAGTCCTTGTAAATCTCAGGAAGCTCTGTATCTCAAGAAAGGTAAAGGACCACAAGTGTAAACATAACCCTCCTGAAGTATGAGCCCTGTTGATCTGCTTAAAGAACTTCAAACAGGGCTTCTCTGGTGGCGCAGTGGTTAAGAATCTGCCTGCCAATGCAGGGGACACGGGTTTCAGCCCTGGTCCGGGAAGATCCCACATGCCACGGAGCAACTAGGCCTGTGTGCCACAACTACTGAGCCTGCGTGCCTGGAGCCTGTGCTCGGCAACAAGAGAAGCCACCACAATGAGAAGCCCGCGCCTCAACGAAGAGTAGCCCCTGCTCCCTGCAACTAGAGAAAGCCCGCGCACAGCAACGAAGACCCAACGCAGCCAAAAAAAAAGAACTTCAAACAGATCTTTCCTTGTTTCTCTGGGCCAGGTATGTTATTCAGCATAAACATGTGGTGTTAACTTCTTTTATCTTATCTCCTTTGGCTTATATTGTCTATAACCTTTTTTAAAAACTCAAAGTAAAGAGTTAAAGAATCTACTAAGTAAGGTGTTGAATAATGACTCTATTATCATTTTGAAGTTCACTTTAAATATAACTAACTGGAAGCTTTAAAATAAGTTCCAGCTATCTGCTTTTGCTTCAACACATTCATTAATAAATGTACTAAAAATTCATTCAGTTAAGAAGTCTGAATTTTTTTTTTTTTTTTTTTTTTGCCTTTTGACTAATTACATCTAATTAGAAGACACATTGAAATATAGAGCACGACACAGTTTACATTTATCTTTCCCTTTTGGCAGGGGTAGGGGGTGGCTGCCAGCTGCGTATTTGCAAAGTGCTAATCAAGAACCAATTACTTTTAGGTGCAAATGTATTTAATATTCTATGTCTCTGTACATCCGTATGTCCAGAAAGCAGAAAGCCTTGAAAGCTGAAGGCATTTGGGACACTTAGAATACTAAGGTAAACTAGTAAATAAAAACAAATAAACAAATTAAGTTAATCTCACCTTTGGGTTTGGGGATTAAAACAAACAAACAAACACAATCCTCAAATAAGTGATCTTTTGACTAAGTTACTTGTATAAAAGCCTTTAGAGATTTGATTACTTTCAAGAGAAAGATGTGGTTTCCTTAAAATTACTTCCCTTAACCTTCACTCTCCCAGGAGCTTTCTGGATTTTAGATAAGAATGTCAGCTATGCTAATGTGAAAGCTGCTTATGAAAGGATCAGATTAAAGGTCTGAAATACAAATAACTATTGAAAAGTTAGTTGTTGGACATTTGCCCTGTTTATCTGCTTCAACTTTGAGTTGGGCAAACATCATTGGTAAGAGAAAGTTGACTCTTGTCTATTTAATTTAGAGTTCTTGTTGAGTTTGATTACTTGTTTCCAATCTTATTTAGTTGATATTATGAAGATACAGTCCAAGGAAAAAGATTATGAGTGGAAAGTAGAACATGCAAATCAGAGAGACTAATGGAAAGCTATATGAAGAGACCATTCACAGGTCCCAAATTTCTGTTCACTAGCAATTTGAAAAGAAAATCATGAAATAATAGAACCAAAGACATTTCCAGGAAATCAGCAACAAGTTGCTCATTTCTTGAATCTCCTCCACCAAGCTAAGAATTTGGAGCAAATACTGTGACTCACCAGACAGTGATTCAGGAGTGAACTTCTGAATAGAAATTTAATATAATTTGGAACACTAAAGAATATAAAAAGTTCTACCCTAACTTATCTGATAATATATTATTTAAATAAAAATAGTCCACCGTATTATTAGTGAATCACAGAGTGAGAGACTTGCCAGTGTCTCAGATTCCTTCTACCTCTTTCAATTTATAACTGAAGAAAGTGTCTTATGAAAGGTGTTCAGCAAGTCAGGTTTCCTGCCCTTTTGACAGTATCAGAGTACCCCCATGGAAGTGAACCCAAGGGAAGGTGAGAGAAGACTTCCACTCAGGATTTTACAACAGCTTCTCCTATTTTAAAAATAAGATTTATTTTTCCCCCTAAGAAATGTTCCTTTACTAATGAACAGAGGTTACCACAGGGTCATGGAAATGAAACACGTAAATGTAAGCAGTTACTTGCTCAAAATGATATTATTAAATTAGCTGTACAGTAGCTTTATGGCAGTCCTAAACTCTGAACTCTTTATGCATAAAGACCACTACTGTCTTGTTTACTTATTCTCAGTGCTAGGGATATTCGACAAATTTTGTTAAATGAATGACTAAATCTTCACAAATATAAAATACAAAGACCCTGTCCAAGGTGAGTAACCACGTCTGTCTGTTAACTTTAATTGGTTAAAAACTTGTGACCACATGCTCTTATTACTCCTATCACACTTACATGCTTCCATATTTTCATATCTTCATATCATCATAATAGCTTGGTAAATTATCCCCCTCCCCACTTGGTCCAAGAAAACTACTCTTTTAAGAATATTTATAAATTTTTAGTTGTTCATGTTCTAGGTAGCACTTACAGAGAATATGCTTTTTCAACATAATTCAACTATTTTATTTTTCCTTTATTCTCTTCATTAGAACAATGTTTAACACACCCTCCCCCACCCCCATGTACACATACACACAAACACACACACAAAGAGGCACACACAAATTTAGAAGAAATATGTCCCTTACCTGGGGAAATTTTTAACATTAGGCCTACCCTGCTTTCAGGGAAACAGAAACCATGAGTTTGAACATTTGCATACATATCGACCTAAGGCTTTCTAATCAATGCGAAGTCCCTTAGGATACCTCCAGTGATTCAGAGAAGGTTGAGGAGATCTAATACTGGCTAAAGAGAGAGTGATGAAAAGAGCAGAAACTGAGCAGAAATAGAAAGGATTGAAAATCCCACATTGGGGAGTCTCTGAGGAATGGCCAATATTCATACTCAGACAACTCTTGTCTCTGGAGTTTTATGGGATGGTGAAGCATGAGTAAATAGGATTAGGGTACGTTACCAGCACATAGTAAAGCTAATGACTGCAGGGATGGAACAGGGCAAGGCTTGGAACATAAGTACTAAGCCACATTTACTTAAAGAATGTAAAATATTATGTGCGAACATAACACTAATTACAATTTAAATAATTTTCAGTCTTTCATTCTGTACTGGAGAAAAGTAAAATATAATATAAAGTAGAAAGTTTTCAATTGCTAAGACATTTATAAGGTCTTTCAGGGTTAGAATTATAGCAGAATATAAGCACAGAATATTTAAAAATATAGAACCTCCTTTAATTCAACATGTAAACATATATGAGGCATTCCAATTAAGATATTGATTTCAGAGATACAAAATTATTTTCCCTATTTGCAAAACCATTGTGTGTACGGTTTGTCTTATCAATTATGGTTGTGCTCCCAATTCTATGTTTTAAAAAAAAGCTTTCTAGTTGTAGATGTTAGAGACATTTATTTTCCGTACAGAGGTCAGACTTATTGTTTTATTGGAACAATCTTTAGTTTCATTTGATTCTCCCATCATTATTGTCACAAAATCACCATGAAGTCCTCATAATGTACTTCCACACATTCCAACAAGAATTAGCCCCAGTAAAGAGCTTTCTTTTCTTTGGGGATTTAATCATTGTGTAGTTGAGAAAAATGCATGTCCTTGTACATGTCATTCTATGAGACTCTAAATTATGATTACCCCCCTCCCAAGTTAGATTGCTTTTCTCAGTCTTTAAATTAACATCTTAAAAAAGTTATTTTATACTCAGGCAAAGATTAAATATGTTCTTTATATCTCATAAATCTCTTTTTAAAGTTATTTTTGTTTATCTTTTAAGAGTGGTTTTAGATTCACAGTAAAATGAAGAAAAAAAATACAGTGATTTCCCACATACTCCTTTCCCTCATGCATGCATAAGTACCCCATTATCAATATGCCCCACAAGAATGGTACACTTGTTACAACTGATGAACCTCCATGAATACATCATAATCACTCAAAGTCCGTAGCTTACCTTAACTTTTGATGATGAACATTCTATGAGTTTGAACAAACGTATAGTAACATGTATCCACCATTATAATATCATACAGAATAGTTTCACTGACCTAAAAATCCTCTGTGCTCTGCCTGTTCATCCCTTTCCCCTATCAACCCCCATGCCTGGCAACTACTGATCTTTTTACTGTCTCCATAGTTTTGCCTTTTCCAGAATGTCATATAGTTGGAATCCTACAGCATGTAGCCTTTCCAGATTGGCTTCTTTCACTTATTAATATGCATTTAAATTTCCTCCATGTCTTTCCATGGTTTGATAGCTCATTTTTATTTAGCACTGAATAATAGTCCATTCACAGTTTATTTATCCATTCACCTAATTTAGGATATGTAGGTTACTTCCAAGTTTTGCCAATTAATGAATAAAGTTGCTATAAACATCTGTGTGCAGATTCTGTTTTCTTTTTTTAACAGAAATATTTGTACTCATCCTTAAGAAAATAGCAAATTAATAAATGTTAATAATAAATTCAATCAATCTTTTTTTTTTTTTTGCCATACGCGGGCCTCTCACTGTTGTGGCGGCCTCTCCCGTTGTGGAGCACAGGTTCCGGACGCGCAGGCTCAGCGGCCATGGCTCACGGGACTAGCCGCTCCGCGGCATGTGGGATCTTCCCGGACCGGGGCATGAACCCGTGTCCCCTGCATCGGCAGGCGGACTCTCAACCACTGCGCCACCAGGAAAGCCCCAATCTTTAAGTATAAAGGGTAAAATATGAGATTCTTTCCACCCTCCATCTGTCCCTTGTCCTTAGTTCCACAGCGCTAAAGTTAACTACTCTTATCATTTGTATTATATATGAGCCAAACATAAGAAAAGATATTTTTAGAGTGGCAGGGCAGTTCAAGAACAAATGAGAAAAAGATACTAAGATCTTAAGAATTTCTTTCAATGCAGAAAATAAATTTTCCGCATTTTCCACATTTAATTATCTCAATTAAAGAACAATATATAAGACATCCAGGTATATTGTGTAGATATATCTACTTTGTCTAGTTGTATTCTAGTTTACACAGATATATCCTAGAAAATCTGTGAGTTTTCTAGATATATTGTCTGGACATACGTAGTTTGCTTATTCTATTTTTTCTAGGTATGTTCTAAAAGAATTCTTAATGAGAAAATAAGATCAGAAAACTTTCATAAATAGATTTTTCTTAACAAAAACTAACTGGGGTCAACTTTATTTTTTAAATAACTAATTTACATATCTGAAATAGCTAGACATTAACATATTATTTTTAAAAGATAGTCTCATTCCTCCTACCTCTTAAAATAACAACATGTTTTATAACCCAAAATAATGTTTTTAGGAAACCAAGGGCCATCGGCAAAATATATATATATATTTAAATACTGTAACCACCTTCTATAATTTAGTAATATTGAGGACTAAAGCTGATTTTTAAAGTTAGGTTTAAAAACATTTACTTTGAGTAATGTTTTAAAAGAATAAGAGGTGAAAAGAATTGTATGTTTTTGATAGTCAAAGACTGAAGAGATCCACAATTTTCCTTTTCTCTTGGAATCTATTTATTTTACTTTAACTGAAACATTCCCTCCCTGACTTATCAGTTCATGGGTTCTTAACTCTAACAACTTTCTAGGCCTGAAGAGAATTCTTAGTTCTTATTCTACAGTTCACCTCATCATTTGCTAACCATATTTCAACAAGCTACTGTGTTTACTTTTCATCTCCTGCTTCAAAATTTTCTGCGGTTTCCCTTCTTTCCTTGTAGAAGTTTTACAAATAAATCTTCATGGTATTAGAGCATAATGTCTTCTTTTGAAACCTCAGAAAAACAGTTATATACAGTAATGGACTGGCTTTCTTACTACATTTGGGAAGAAAATATCAAACAAAGGGAACATTTTAGCCACAGAAAAGTAAATTTAGCTTAAGAAAAAATAAAGTGGAGAGTCTATTTAATTTCAGAAGTTAAGAAAAACATGTCAAAAATAAAAGTCTAACAAGAAAACATTAATTATGCCTGTTTCATAATGACTCCAAGTGTATTATTAAACATATATAGTAGTCCAAATATAGTGCTTTAAGCCTTTCTTTATCAGAAATGCAAAAAAAAGATTACCCAAAAGTAATAAGATGTCTACAGTGATCTCCAGAACCCCGGCTGTGCTCACCCCTTGACCCCACACCGTGCTCCACTCTCAACCACAGGCATTCTCTCTGCACTTCAAATAAGCCAGCTACTCTCAGGACCTTTGGGCACTTCTGTCCCTTTCTCCTGTGACTTTCTTTCCTCAGGTATCTGCACTGGTGACATCTACTCACCATTCAGGATTTAGCTCAAATTTCATTTCCTGACTACATTCTCTAATTAGCTTCATTAATATTGATTTGCTCTCTATCATCTTACTCTGTTTTACTGTTTTAATAGCAACACATCTCCCTAAAATTTTCATGCTCATTTAATTGTCTTTTGCCTGTATTTTCCCTAGATTTAACCTTTGTGTCAGTGGGATCTTTTTGTCTTGTTCCCTTTCTGTAGCGCAATTCCCGAAGACCAGATGTCACATAAGTTATCGAATAAATATTTTAATAATTACTTAATTCCATTAATGCTTATGGCATCTTAACAACATCAACTCTCCTTGACTGGGCAGAGAGGATTGGGCATTTTACAAATGGAAAGACTTATTTTCCTGGAGTGCATTTATCTTTTCAGTGTTAGCATCACCAGTAAGTAAGTATCTAATTTGAACAAACTGCTTAGGTTGAATTTCCTACTATGGGAACCCAATGCCTTCTAATGAATGTCTTCTCAATATTATTGTAAAGTTATTTGACAGAGTAAAACTAAATTAATTTATTAATTCAACAAATATTTATCTAACACCTATTACATGCCTAGGAAGCTCTAGGGATTGGGATATATCATTGAACAGGATAACAGCAATAAAATTTTCTTCTTCTCATGGACCTGACATTTTAGAAGGAAGAGATACATAAATTAAAAATAATAAATTTATAAATGTCAGAGAAAGAAAAACAAGAAAGAAAAAAAAAAGAAAAGAGAAAGGTGATACGTAGAACCAGATGACTGTGATAAATAGTTACAGGGTCAGGGCAGGTTGAAATTTTAAAGAGGATATTCAAAGCAGGCCTTATAAAGGTGAGAGAGATATGTAGAGAGATGTGGGAGTTATTCCAGGCAGACAGAATCGCCATCATGAAGGTCTTAAACTAGGGAAAAGGCCTGGACCTGTGGAGGAACAACAAGAAGGTTAGTATGACTAGAGCTGTATCAGTGAGGTGAAGAGATGAGTAGGAGGCAAGGGGTGTGTGTGTGTGTGTGTGTGTGTGTGTGTGTGTGTGTGTATGTGTGTGGGTGAGAGTGAGAGAGAGAGAGAGAGAGAGAGAGAGAGAGAGAGAGAGAGAGATTAGGTAATAAAAGATGTTGGCTATTGTAAGAACTATAGATTTTACTGTGAGTAAAATGTGATGCCTTTGCACTATGCAAAGTAGCAATGTTATTTATGATTTTAAAAGATCTGGCTGTTGTGTTAAGAATGTACTGTGGCGATCAAGGTTGAAATGTCCTTGGCAAATCTCATTAACAATTCCCAGGAAATAAAAATACAATCTGGGTAATAAAGTCCAACCTTTTTTTTCCCTTTGTGCTCAGTATAGTTTCACTTGCTCATAGGGTCCCAAGTGCAGAGGCCTTGCATCGGGCTGGCACTGCAGACCAGAGTTCCTATTGAGAAACAACCGCACCTGACACTTCAGCTTGATGGACCACGCGCAGAGGTGCACATGCCACCACAATTCAAGGTGGCGACAGTGTACCGTGTGCAGAAATGCTGCACCTGGTACTGTGACCTGGAGCACCACGAGCAGCACAGCTGCGACCGACCTGTGAGAACTCTGTTCCCCTCCCTGCTGACCAGGACCCTATAAAGCAGCCCCACTCACAACCTCTCAGGGAGAGTGTAAACTCTAGAGCAACTTGAACCCAGGTGTGGTAATGCATACAGTGTAGCCCCCAGAGTAATCTGAACTAAGCCCCCTTGAGGGGATCATACTGTGGCATCACATGTCTGCTTACTGCCTCTGGCTGGCCTTCCCATGATACTGGATGCCCCGGGGACATGGGGATCTGTGGACAAGAGGGAGCCACAGCAGTCTTGCCCGCTGTCTCACCAGTAGTGCTGTCCTCTTGACCCCTGTACAATGCAATAGTGGCTGCATCAGGGCTTTTTGCCCTCCTCAACAACATCCAGAGGTCAACATAGCATTTTCCATAGTCACTTTTGGTTTGGTAAAGGAAAGTGGCCAGCCACGTAAGACAAGTGGCGAGACTGGGAAAAGGCCCAGGTAATAAGGATTGCCTGACAAAATGGAATGAGGGCACTTGATCCAAGTTCAGGGAAAGGCACCGGGGATGCCTGAGTGCAAAAGCATCCCAAGGTTGGTATGTGGCTATTGCCCTCCAATGTCAACCAGTCAGCATGGGAATCTGGACTGGACACCCACAGAGGCTCTGGACTGTGGTGAGTGACCCCTGGCCACCACCAAGGGACAGCAAGCCAAGGAAACTAGATCCAATCAGTGTACCATACGTAAACAAGAGGGACACTGGAAGAGAGAATGCCCTAGCCACACCCGAAGGGGGATGGAAATGGTAGATCCTGGCCACTATGCTCAAAGGCAGATGGTCCAAACAGATGAAAAACCAATGGGACTAGTCAGCTCCATTTGACCCTCAGCTGGCACTCCAACTGACCCTTGAGAAGTCCCGGATGACACTGGACATAGGGGAAAAGCCTGCTGAATCTCTGGTAGAGACCAAAGCCACTTACTCAGTTCTGAACATCAGATCAGGCAAATTTGTTCACAAGAGTTGTAAAACTATGGGGGTATCAGGGAAGGCCCAAGAACAGGCATTCATAGAACCATTAGGTCTAACCGACCAGGGCCTTATTAGACCATGTCAATCAGCCTATAATAACCTCATTTTCCCTGTAAAGAAACCCAGTGGGGAATACTGAAACATGCAACAAAAACAATACTGCTGGACAGTCCTGTCCCAAGGGTTTAAAAATCCCACTCCCCCACATATTTGGAGAAACTTTAGCTAAAGACCTAACCTTCCTCCAGTATGTAGACAACATTCTGATCACCAGCCCTACTAAGGAGGCCTCTGTAAAATACTGTAACTACCCTTAACCACCTAGCTGATAAAGGATATAAGGTGTCCAAGAAAAAGGCTAGGGTGACCTGTCTAGGCTTCATTCTCACACTCACACAAGTCAGAGAAGCCTACCCCAGGAAAGGAAAGAAGCTACTTGCAGCCTTGCCTTCCTAAAATTAGAAGACAGCTTAGGGGTTTCCTGGGGATGGCTGGCTTTTGCCGCATCTGCATATCTTAAGTATGATCTAATAGCTAGGCCTCTATAAAAAAGTTGAAAGGAAAGGATGATGACCCTTTTGAATGAAATTCAGAATGCAAAGGGGCCTTTCAAGCACTAGAAAAGCAATTTCTTCAGGTCCCTGCCCTGGTCCTCCCAGATTTAGCTAAACTCTTTGACCTTTACATTCATGAGAGAAAGGAAATCAGCACTATTAGCTCAAAAACAGGGACCCCTTACTCAGTGGTTCCTTCTTTCTCTAAACAATTAGATCAAACTGCTAAGGGATGGCCTCCTTGCCTATAGGCAGTAGCAGCTACAACAACCCCGCTAAAGGAAGATGAAAAGTTAATGTTTGGTCAGCCAGTCACTATATGGACTCCAAAACAGGTTCAGGTTTAGTAAGTTCTAAATGAATGGCTATCCCCCAGAAGGCCTATTCAAGTTCAGGCTATGCTTTTAGACACCCCAGTGGCTACCATAAAAACCTGTCACACACTAAATCCTGCCACCCTACTACCCAGAGAAAAAGGGGCCCTGAAGCATGATTGTATAGAAACCATAGACACGATCTATTCTAGATGTCCTGACCTGACCTAGGAAGTGAGCCTTTCCCAAACGCTGAAGAGGAATGGTTCACAGATGGGAGCAGTTTTATGAGAGAGGTAAAAAGCCTGGCGGGATACACAGTCATAGAAGACATAAGTCATAGAAGCAAGAACCTGATTCTCAGGGACTTCTGCACAAAAGGTGGAGTGGATAGCCATCACCTGAGACTTAGAGCTTGGGACACGGAAGATCTTAAATGCTTACACAGATTCCCGGTATGCATATGACATCCTACACGCACATGGGTTTATTTGGAAGGAAAGAGGTATGCTTACTGTGGAAAATTAATGTGTGAAACATGGCTTAAAGCATATTGAAGCTCTTAGAAGCAGTACCACTTCCAAAAAAGTGGCAGTGATTCACTGTAGGGCTCACCAAAAAGGAGATGCAGAGGTGACAAGGGGAAACAACAAGGCAGACACAACTGCTAAAGGGTGGCCCTAGAGCCAGTAACTTGGCAACTACCCCTCCTCACACCGCAAAGGGCAGATCCATCCAATTATTCTCCAATCTGCACAAAGGGAGAATTAGATAAAGCCCCAAAATGGGGCTTCAATAGAGTTCTAGGAGGCCATGGGTGGCTAGTTAATGAACATGGGCAATACTTCTTTCCTCAACTGCACAAGCCATCAGGGAGCTCATCAGGGAACTCACTGCAGGAGGGAAGTGCTATATAATTGGTTAATTGAGGTCATGATAACTCCTGTCATGAAAAGTATAATCAATCAGATAGTTGACACATGCCCCATCTGCACAATGAACAACCCCAGCACGAACCCCCAGATAAGATCTATCAGACCAGAGGGACATATTTTGGAGAAGACTGGCAGATGGATTTCACTGTCATGAAAAGGGTACTGGGCAATTTCAGGTATCTCTTGGTGCTAGTAGACACATTTTCTGGGTGGACAGAAGCATTCCCTGCTAGAACTGAAACTGCAGCTGAAGTGGCTAAGGCACTACTAAAAGAAATAATCCCCAGGTTTGGACTCCCAGGATCTCTACAAAGCGATAATGGTCCAGCATTTGTTTCTCAAGTGAAGAAGGGGATAACAAGTGCCCTGGGCAGAAAATGGACCTTGCATTCAGGCTGGAGATGCCAATCATTGGGGAAAGTAGAGCAATCCAATCAGACTTGAAACGGGCCTTAGTCAAGCTATGTTAGGACACTCAAGAAAACTGGATTAAGTTGTTTCTGATTGCCCTGCTCCGCATGCAGTTAGTCCCAAAGGATAAGTTAAAGTTAAGTGCATTTAAACTCCTGTTACAATAGAACCATTCCCCAAGTCTGAGAGAAGGGACATCTTAAACCCCTTGAAATGGAACAACTCAAGTGTGCCCTCCAGGTAGGAGTGACCATGAAAGTTCCCACAGAATATGGTGACCGGATGCTGCCCACGCCCGTCAATCTGGCCCTCCACCCCTTCCAGGAGATGGGGTGCACCTAAAAACCTGGAAAACAGGCAGCCCACAAAGTCAGCTCACTCCTAAGTGGAACAGATCCTACTTAGTGATCCTAACCACCCATTCTCCTCTGAAGTTGTAGGGGAGTTCACACTGTAATGAAGAGGGTCCTGAGCCCCAACCTCCAGAGAGACACCTTGGGCCAATGGACCCCCTTGACTACTCATGTGAACCTCTCTCTGACTTGAAGCTTCTCGTGCAAAAAGCAACCAAAGTGTAACTAGGGATATTCAGGCCATGGCAGTGACCTCAACATCAGGGCACAGGCAAAAAACCTAGATACCTTCATTTTCAGAAAAAAATTTGACATGTGACCATTATTCTAATATTCTAATATTCTTGCTAATACTTGGACATTTTGTCTCCAAAAGGTTAGACAAATGATGGTCGCTCAGAGATACAAACAGGTAGGGCTGACGCCTGGTAACCATCAAACACATCTAAAGGCGGCTGGAAAAAATTCTGCTCCTCTACCTGGGGTTATGATGACGTCCACACTCGGCAAGAAGTAGTTACAGAAGACAAAACTGTGTCCCTCTGCACCCCTCAAGAATGAAAGGCAGGACAAAAGGCACAGGAGGGATTTGTCACCGCCAAAGCCCATTAACAATTCCTGGGAAACAAAAATAGAATCTGGTGACCATATGTGCGTGGGTTTATCTCTGGGCTTTCTATCCTGTTCCATTGATCTATCTTTCTCTTTTTGTGCCCGTACCATACTGTCTTGATTACTGTAGCTTTGTAGTATAGTCTGAAGTCAGGGAGCCTGATTCCTCCAGCTCCATTTTTCGTTCTCAAGATTGCTTTGGCTATTCGGGGTCTTTTGTGTTTCCATACAAATTATGAAATTTTTTGTTCTAGTTCTGTGAAAAATGCCAGTGGTAGTTTGATAGGAATTGCATTGAATCTGTAGATTGCTTTGGGTAGTAGAGTCATTTTCACAATGTTGATTCTTCCAATCCAAGAACATGGTACATCTCTCCATCTATTTGTATCATCTTTAATTTCTTTCATCAGTTTCTTATAATTTTCTGCATACAGGTCTTTTGTCTCCTTAGGTAGGTTTATTCCTAGATATTTTATTCTTTTGTTGCAATGGTAAATGGGAGTGTTTTCTTGATTTCACTTTCAGATTTTTCATCATTAGTGTATAGGAATGCCAGAGATTTCTGTGCATTTTGTATACTGCTACTTTACCAAATTCATTGATTAGCTCTAGCAGTTTTCTGGTAGCATCTTTAGGATTCTCTATGTATAGTATCATGTCATCTGCAAACAGTGACAGCTTTACTTCTTCTTTTCCGATTTGGATTCCTTTTATTTTCTTTTCTTCTCTGATTGCTGTGGCTAAAACTTCCAAAACGATGTTGAATAAGAGTGGTGAGAGTGGGCAACCTTGTCTTTTTCCTGATCTTAGTGGAAATGCTTTCAGTTTTTCACCATTGAGGATGATGTTGGCTGTGGGTTTGTCACATATGGCCTTTATTATGTTGAGGAAAGTTCCCTCTATGCCTACTTTCTGCAGGGTTTTTATCATAAATGGGTGCTGAATTTTGTCGAAAGCTTGCTCCGCATCTATTGAGATGATCATATGGTTTTTCTCCTTCAGTTTGTTAATATGGTGTATCACGTTGATTGATTTGCGTATATTGAAGAATCCTTGCATTCCTGGAATAAACCCCACTTGCTCATGGTGTATGATCCGTTTAATGTGCTGTTGGCTTCTGTTTGCTAGTATTTTGTTGAGGATTTTTGCATCTATGTTCATCAGTGATATTGGCCTGTAGTTTTCTTTCTTTGTGACATCCTTGTCTGGTTTTGGTATCACGGTGATGGTGGCCTCGTAGAATGAGTTTGGGAGTGTTCATCCCTCTGCTATATTTTGGAAGAGTTTGAGAAGGATAGGTGTTAGCTCTTCTCTAAATGTTTGATAGAATTCACCTGTGAAGCCATCTGGTCCTGGGCTTTTGTTTGTTGGAAGGTTTTTAATCACAGTTTCAGTTTCAGTGCTTGTGATTGGTCTGTTCATATTTTCTATTTCTTCCTGATCTTTGATAAAGGAGGCAGGAATGTACAGTGAAGAAAGGACAGCCTCTTCAATAAGTGGTGCTGGGAAAACTGGACAGGTACATGTAAAAGTATGAAATTAGATCACTCCCTAACACCATACACAATAATAAGCTCAAAATGGATTAAAGACCTAAATGTAAGGCCTGAAACTATCAAACTCTTAGAGGAAAACATAGGCAGGACACTTTATGACATAAATCACAGCAAGATCCTTTTTGACCCACCTCCTAGAGTAATGGAAATAAAAACAAAAATAAACAAATGGGACCTAATGAAACTTCAAAGCTCTTGCACAGCAAAGGAAACCATAAACAAGACGAAAAGACTACCCTCAGAATGGGAGAAAATATTTGCAAATGAAGCAACTGACACAGGATTAATCTCCAAAATTTATAAGCAGCTCATGCAGCTCAATAACAAAAAAACAAACAACCCAATCCAAAAATGGGCAGAAGACCTAGATAGACATTTCTCCTAAGAAGATATACAGAGTGCCAACAAACACATGAAAGAATGCTCAACATCACTAATCATTAGAGAAATTCAAATCAAAACTACAATGAGATATCATCTCACACCAGTCAGAATGGCCATCATCAAAAAATCTAGAAACAATAAATGCTGGAGAGGGTGTGGAGAAAAGGGAACACTCTTGCACTGCTGGTAGGAATGTAAATTGATACAGCCACTGTGAAGAACAGTATGGAGGTTCCTTAAAAAACTACAAATAGAACTACCATATGACCCAGCAATCCTACTACTGGGCATATACCCTGAGAAAACCGTAATTCAAAAAGAGTCATGTACCAAAATGTTCATTGCAGCTCTATTTACAAGAGCCTGGAGATGGAAACAACCTAAGTGTCCATCATCGGATGAATGGATAAAGAAGATTTGGCACATATATACAATGGAATATTACTCAGCCATAAAAAGAAACGAAATTGAGCTATTTGTAGTGAGGTGGATGGACCTAGAGTCTGTCATACAGAGCGAAGTAAGTCAGAAAGAGAGAGACAAATACCGTATGCTAACACATATATATGGAATTTAAGAAAAAAAATGTCATGAAGAACCTAGGGGTAAGACGAATAAAGACACAGACCTACTAGAGAATGGACTTGAGGATATGGGGAGGGGCAAGGGTAATCTGTGACAAAGCGAGAGAGAGGCATGGACATATATACACTACCAAATGTAAGGTAGATAGCTAGTGGGAAGCAGCTGCATAGCACAGGGAGATCAGCTCGGTGCTTTGTGATCGCCTGGAGGGGTGGGATAGGGAGGGTGGGAGGGAGGGAGACACAAGAGGGAAGAGATATGGGAACATATGTATATATATATATAACTGATTCATTTTGTTGTAAAGCAGAAACACACCATTGTAAAGCAATTATACTCCAATAAAGATGTGAAAAAAAAATAGAATCTGGGTAATAAAGTCTAACCTTTCTTCCTTTGTGCTTAGTCTAGTTTCACTTGCTCCCAGAGTGCCCCATGTAGAGAACTTGAACCTGGCACTTCAGACCAGAGTTCCTGGTACGAAATGTCTGTGCCAACGACACTTCAGCTCTTCAGGCCGGGTAAAGAAGTGCTGTGCACGACACTCAATTCAAGATGGTGACAGCAGGCTGTGTGCAGAGACACTGTGCCCGGCACTGCCATCTGGAGCCTGAACAGATAGCAGAGCTGTGCCTGCCCCAGCCTTGAGAGAACTCCGGCCCTGCCCCGCTGATGAGATCCCTTTAAAGCAGCCCTGCCCCCAGCCTCTCTGGACTGCATGTACTCTAGAGCACGGGTTCGCAACTCTCCATTCTTTGATCAAAGAATAAAGCTTTCCTTTGCTTCTGAACTGAACTGGGTTTTGTTTTATTGGCTTGAAAGACACAGGGCAGAAGGTCCCTTAATGGGGACCGACTCAGGAGGGTCAGTAATGGAAACAGGGAAACCAGTTAGGAGCATGTTACAGTAATCCTGGAGAAAGATGGTTATGGCTCAGATCACAGTGGTTGTGGTTAACCCTAACATACATAACATAAGCAAGGTACTACCTAAGGCAGTTTGTTCGTAAGAAGCAGTGCCAAGAATTGGTAACAAATTTGGTCTGTGTTTATGGATGTATGTAGTAGAAGATGGAGGTGGTGGTGTTGACTGATTAACAGCATACCCATGAAGGAAATTTTGGAGTAGCAATATGTTGAAAGTAAAAAAAAAAAAAAGGAGAAAGAGAGTGAGAGCAAGCACAAGCAAGAGAGAAAGTTATATACCCCCTTTTGGGGCAATTCTACTCATCTTCCCACTACCAGATAAATTTTCCTCAAGTACAACTCTGGTTATGTCTACCTTCTCCTCAAGAAAAATGTACGGCCCTTTATCACCCATAGGACAAAGGTCAACCTTATTAAACTAGAACCCACAGTTTTGGATTAAACAATCTTTCTATTTTATTTCCTCTACTCTTTTTCTCATATCTCAGGATTTTGTGAAAAGCAGTTATCTCTTTCCTTTTACAAATCTCAATATTTTGTATTTCAGTATATTTTTGTCTAAATGGAATGCTCCTTTCTTGTGACCTTTCTCTTTAGTGTTTATCGTCCTTCCAGGCCCATCCTATGTGACACCTCCTTCTTGAAGCCCTCTCTGATTACCCTCATGCCTTTGACCTACCACCCTATTTTAAGTAAAATTGTTTTATGGCTCCTTATTATTTTTCAGATTGTATTATCAATGTTCAATCAAAATGCCTACTTTAATTATATGTAGGAAGTTTCAACAAACAAAAGGAAGCAATGTGTATTTTAACCAGAAGAAATCTTATAAACTTAAACATAAGATAAAAATGAAATTCTATGAAATTAAACTAAGATGAAACATGTTACATGTTTAAGATCACACAACTAGTATGTAATGAAACAGGGATTTTATCATTATACTAGCATCTCACTATACTATATTATAACATTCCTTGGTGATCTGAAAACAGTTCTTTAGGATTCAAATTTTCTTCGTGTATAGGAGCAGGGGATGCAGGGACAAAACCGTCAAGTAATTTAAATGCCACAAATTGTTTAGATTTTATCCTGAAGTAGGATAGGGAGAAATGGAAGGATAACATAAAAGCTCTTCCTGTGTCTGTCTGGGTTGTGCCCTGCATAAGGGCCTCATAACTCCATGGATGTCATTTTATCAGACATGTTCACAGCCTAAACATGTTCTACCTGTGTGAGAGCTTAAGAGTAAGCAGGAATAGTACTAGTCCTCACAACTGACTCAGTGAGGGAGAACCCTGCACTATATAATCGTATGCTGTACATGTGGCCAGGCACACTCAGGAAAGCATGGACACATAGACTCATTGGCACAGTCAAGTGATCTCAGCTGTTCCCTGTCTGGACCATGTTTTGAAAACTCCCCAAAGGCACTTTTATTTCTTCCTGTTGTGAACATGATGTTACATGGGGTGGGAGTAGGATGTGGAGTGTGCTTGCTGCTAGAAGTATGTGCGATGCCACAGGGGAGAGGCATTGTGAGTGGGCTGCACCAACTCACATTCCCACCAACAGTGTAGGAAGGTTCCCTTTTCTCCACACCCTCTTCAGCAATTACTGTTTGTAGACTTTTTGATGATGGATATTCTGATTGGCGTTAGGTGATATCTTATTGTAGTTTTGATTTACATTTCTCTAATAATTAGCAACGCTGAGCATCTTTTCATGTGCCTCTTGGTCATCTGTACGTCTTCATATATAATGTTATTTAAGTTAGAGGAAGGAGATTGGTGGAAGAGAGTCTAGGTAGATTTCTCAGAATACAAAGTACTTGAAAGGTCAGCTTTTTATAGAACTGGTCATATTTAGACTGCATTCCAAACTGAGGAAAAGGATGACAAAAGCAGTGTTATGAATTCTGAAATGAGATATGGATCAAAAGAACATATTCTTGTTGTCGAAGTTGCCAATCTGGTTGGCATTACTTGAACATAAATTGTTACAGGTAGTTTAGGCCCATAATAAAGAGCTTTGTACTTCATGAAAACAGATTGGATTTTATCCTGTCAGCACAGGGGAAACAGTGAAAGTTTTAGCAAGGGAATGACAAGTTGATGCAGTGTTAAGTAATCTGCCAACAATGCGGGAGATGATGTGGAAAGAAGGGGAGCTGCTAAGACCAGGAAAGCTATAACAATGACACAGGAATTTATCAATTATAGATGTAATATCAATATAGTTAAAGAGAAATGAACAATGCAATGCAAGACATTGGGAAGAAAGAAACAATGAGACTGCTGACTTCCTAGGTGAGTTGAAAGTACACAGGGAGTAGACTCAAAGTGAGAGAAAGGAGTCTAAAAAAGCTAGAAAATCTGGAGAATTGAACATTACAGAAAGAGTAAAGAAAAAAAAGAGAGACTATTTGAAGCAAAGGATAATTCTGAAAAACTTAATTTTACATGATGGAAAGACATCTGAGGAGATATATATAGCTCAAACTTCTCATCTCAATAATCCCTCACCTCATTCTTAGAAAATAACCATACCTCTTTATTTACAGACTTAAAAAATCAACAAAAGGAAGCTTCTTAACAGCTTGGAACCAATCTTACAAACTGATATGCAAGTGTAACTCTCCTTTTCTCCTTGTTTGGAGAAGCCTTCCCACCTTATCTAAGGCTTAGGTGCTGGGTTCTATTTCCCCAGAGACTCTACTCCATAGATTTTCTTTTTTTTCTGGGATTTTCAATCTCTCCCTTTCCTTGGGCTACCTCCCATTTGTATTTCAACTGAAACAAACTTTTTCCATGTTAAGATGAGAAGCATAAAACCAATCCAAATATCTAATCTTGATCTACCACCCCCTCATGAAACTCCTCCCCTTTCAGCTACAGGTCTGTTGGATTCTTTTATTTAAAGTCTAGGGTTTCCCTGGTGGCACAGTGGTTGAGAGTCCGCCTGCCGATGCAGGGGACATGGGTTCGTGCCCCGGTCCGGGAGGATCCCACATACCGCGGAGCGGCTGGGCCCATGAGCCATGGCCGCTGGGCCTGTGCGTCGGAGCCTGTGCTCCGCAACGGGAGAGGCCACAACAGTGAGAGGCCCGCGTACCGCAAAAAAAAAAAAATAATAAAGTCTAAACACTAACTGTCCAAGGTGGACACATTTCACTCACCAACAGCCCTGTGCCATCTATGTTGCCCTCTAATAACTCCAATGAAACTACTCTCCACAAAGTGTCACATTATTGCCTTTCTCCTAATTCTGTAGAAGATTTTTAGATATCTTATTTGATATCTTAGTAAGATTTGATACTATTGACCTGATTTTCTTTTGTGAAGGGCTTTCTTTTCACTCTTGTGAAATCACAATTCCCTGCATTCTATCCTATGTTATTGGCCCCTTTGTCTCTTTTTACGTCTGTGCCTTAAAGGTTTGTGATGTTCAGGGCATAGTCCTTTGCATGCATCTCTTCTAACTCTGTCCACTCTCCCCTCATTATCTTGTCCACTCCTTTGGCTTTAGTTACCATCTGTATGTTAAGGAATCCAATAGTATTTTCTCTATCCCATTTCCTTCATCTAAGTTCCAGAGTCACATATACCCAGTGATTTCATGGAAACAAGTTCTGGGTTGTCTTATAGGCATCACATTCCATTTAGTTGTCCAAGCCAAAAACATTTAACCCCTACCACACTATACCAATTAACCATCAAGTCTTGCTTTAAGAATATTACGTATCCAGGTAACTTGGAATCTAAATAAATTTTTTTGAAGCTTCAAAGTGTAATTTAAAAATTTCTAGCATTTTTTGGATACAGCAATTAAACTTTGGAAGAAATCAATTTGTTTTGGAAAAATCCCTAGAATTATTCTTATATTTATAAATATAAATCAATTTCTCATCTATTGTTCTTGGAAAAAACTGTGAATTTTTGATTGATCTCATACTTAAGTAGTGACTATGACTTAAAACTTACTGAAATAGTGGTTACAGTCAAACATTGGGGTGCTTGTTTAGCAGAACTGCTTCCTTGCAGAGTGAAAGAAATATTTATTGTTTTGAGTTTATGGGATCTTCCATAAACCTTTATTTATGGAAATAAATAATATTCTAAATATTATTCTAAATATATATGTTCATGGTATTATCTCTGAAGAGTATTATTTATGGAAGAAGTGAGGGGTGGGTGGCTGTGTATGTGTGTTTGTATGCATGTGTGGTTGGGGTGAATGCACATGTAAGTGCCTGTGAGTGTGTGTATTGTAGTTAAGAGTTACCTAGAGGAGACAGGAAGCAGAGATGTAAAGACAGCAGGAAAGAGGTGGAGAAACATCTTCACCCCATGTAGTTGGTATGACCTTGAACGAAAGAGCCATATCCCTCTTCTAGACTGAAACTCCTCATGTCTCTTTATTCTACATGGAGTAGAGCTAAAGTTCTTTGCTTAAGAGGTCCCACATCCTTGTGATTTTACCAATAAATACTTCCTCTTGGTTTAGATAGACTGAGTGGTTTAGATAAGAAACATTTATTTCTCACAGTTTTGAAGCCTGGAAGTCTGATATCAGGGTGTCAGCATGGTCATGTTCTTGGTGAGGGCCCACCTTCTGATTCACAGGCAACTACCTTCTCCCTGTATCCTAAATGGCAGAGAGAAAAAGTTCTGGCCTCTTCATCTTCTTGTAAGGACACTAATCCCCTCATGGGGGCTCTACCCTCATGACCTAAACGAATCCTAATCATCTCTCAAAGGCCCTACCTCCAAATACCAACACATTGGGGTTTAGCATATGAAATTTGGGATGACACAAACATTCAGTCCATAGCATCTACCATTTTTAATGACTCCACGATAGTCAGGAAAAAAAAAAAAGAAACTTTTTTACCCAGGACATCTTTTTCTTAAGCATTTATACCATTGATGAAGTTATATTGAAATTACCACTCAATTTTCCAGGAAATGCAATCACTGCACTTTGCAGTTATAGACAGAAGATCTCAGTTCCAATACAGGTTCTGTCACTAAGTACATATGAGCCACTGAATAAGTCATTTAGTTTTTTGATGCTTTAGTTTCCTCTTCTAAAAATAAGGATATTTAGCTGGATGATTTCTAAGAAATTCTTCATTTATATGGTTCTGATTATATGATTCAAAAATGTAGCCTGTACCATGCAATGGTCGGTAAAATATTTTATCAATGCAGTTACTTCACTTTAAAGCTCCACAAAAACAAATTCAGCAACAAGTATTTTTAAAAAACATATTAAGACAACAATATTTTTAGAGAATTTTTTTAAAGGATCTTAAAGAGTAGAGATAAGGTTTCTTTTTACTTGCACTAATTGCTCTGCAAAATACTAGAAAAATCTCCTCACACCAAGAAGCTAGGAGTCCTGCAGGCTATAATACTAGCCCAATCTATACTGTGAAATAATCCCATAGCACAGTGATGGTAGGGGGTTTGTATGCCTCTTTGTGAGGTGGCTCTGGAAATCTTATAGGATTCTAAGAATGAGAAATAATTGGCTTTTAATGCCAGGGCAGTCTTTGGCAGGAATGTCAAGGAGAGAAAACAGCACACAGCAATTTGGTAAGGATGAATATCCTCTCAGACAGGGGCGTATGATCACTTGAGCTTTTTTTCCGCCCGAGATGACTTCCAGCCAAAGCAAAAAATCTCCTCTGAATATTACTGAATGCTGGTAAGTCAACAATTCAGACTCATACCTGAAATATATGAAATCTAAGTTAATAATATATTTTTCTACTGCATGTATTCTCATACATGTATCAAATAAAAAAGTTTCCTGATTGAAAGGCTGTATGTTGTAGGTTTACAGTCTAAAAACTTAACAATAAGCAAATGCACTTTCTTCTCATAAGCCACCTTTTTCCCCCAAGATACCCCAGTCATGCTTTCAAAACACATTTTATAAACATTTCACAATCAAAACTGACAAAAATATTAAAATGCCTTAGTTGCTTTGCTCAAGGCTTTCACATGAATAAGTAGACAACACAAAAATCAAGCGAAAGCTGAGATGTTAGCATTAATCTAAACTGTCCACTTTGTCAGTAAAAGTCTAATTTGCTCTGTGGGTTGGTGGAGTTTAGCAGTTCATAAAAGGCAAGGAACATTTTTAAAAAATACAAACTCCATGTTTACGTATGCAATTTTTTTTTTTTTTTTAATTAGGGAATCCTTGATGATATGCAAGGAATACAAGGGAAAAGAGTATTTAACATAAGTACACAGGACTGGGACTAGGGTGAAGGTAGTAAGGTATTCACCTTGGGTGCAAAATTTAAGAGAATGCCAAAACCTTCAGTAATCAAGATAAATAATATCTAGTGTGATACTTTTAAAATAACAATGCCAAAATTCCATAATAAAATCTAAAAAATTAAATAAAAACAGGGTATTACAGATTTTTCTCCTTTTCCTCAGTCTCTAGTATGGCTTGGCTTTTTATGTTATACTTTGAACCTTAGAAAAAATGCAGAATTTAAGATAAAAGAGTGTAGCTTCAATGTAACATTCTAATATTGTTCTATTGTGGCACTAAACACATTTTGCAAATGTAGATTAGAGTCTACCTCACTTATATTCTAAACATAGTAGTTGTGTCTCTCCAAGTGTACACTAAGATCTTCAAGTCAGGAATCATGTCCTCTACTTCTCTTATTTCCCATGTGGCCTCATAGTGTTATACATGTAACGACTGCTTGATTAATCCTTATTAATAAACTGGGTGGATTAAATGAATGCTGATAACATACATGGCTTTCCGCATTAATCCTCAAGCTCTCTTTTCATCAAGTAGCATACCAAAATAAATACAGAACAAAAGAGATATACTTTGAGGGACAAGAATTTATTTTTATTTTTTAATTTTTTTTTTTGCGGTATGCGGGCCTCTCACTGTTGTGGCCTCTCCCGTTGTGGAGCACAGGCTCCAGACGCACAGGCCCAGCGGCCATGGCTCATGGGCCCAGCCGCTCCGCAGCATGTGGGATCTTCCCGGACCGGGGCACAAACCCGTATCCCCTGCATCGGCGGGCAGACTCTCAACCACTGCACCACCAGGGAAGCCCAAGAATTTATTTTTTTGATATGTGTTTTGAATGTATTGAAATGTATATGTTTCATCTTTTTTCAAAAGAATTTGAGTTGGCTGTCAAATTATATGAAAGTACGGTACTTCTTTGGAGATAACAAGGAAGAGGATTCTATATTTCCACTGTCTATATTAAGATTTTATTATATGTATGATTTGTTTCTATCAAAATTGCTGAGTATGTTCTATAGGTGAAGTCATTTTAGTTTCAAATAACTCATCCAAAGATGAAATGCATTTACCTTGCCTTCAAGAAACTCACTCCTTGGTAAGTTTTAAGAGATTTCAATACAGTGTAGTGGAATTATTAGTAAAAGTATGCTCAAGCAGCAGATTAAGCATAGAGGAAAAAGTGATTGATTATATTTATTTTGGAATCAGGAAAGCAAAGCTTTAATGAGGATGGAAACTGAGTAAAGTTTTGAAGAATGAATTGTAGTTTTTGGCTGAACAAGAGTGCAACTGGCATTTCAGACAAAGTTACATGGCCTAATAGAGGCAAGAAACATGTTAAGAAGACTCAGAGTAGTTTGGTAACACCACAGCAAAAAATGCATTCATGGATGAAACTGGTTAATCCATAAATGGTGACAAGAATTATCCTGTATAAGAAGTCACTAAGAGACAGATACTAGGGAGGCTATAAATCCAATTTTCACTTAAAAAATAAACTCTAATGGAGGATTAGAGGACAGTTGCATAGGGTAGAGGTGCCAGTAATTACTGTTGTAATTATGATCATCCCATATGCCCACCTAGGTCATGCACTATACAGCTCTAGGGGCACCATTAGACTCCAGTGGCACTGCTGCATCCTGCAGGCAATATTTATGAGGACAGACACTGAGGCCCTAAACTGATACTAAGGATGCATTGTGAGATGTTAGGAGATGAAATAGAAATAAAATGGAGAACTATTGGATACTGGGGTAAGGTATAATAGGAGTCGTCTAAGTGATTTTTGGTATTTTGTCTTTAATTGCTAAGAATATTCCAGTAAGACAGAAAATGTGGTAGAAAAAGTAGTTTTGATTGAATTCTGCAGAAGACAAACATATTCTGTTAGTTTTTTTCCCCCCCAATACTCACAGGTTAATATTTAAATGGCTATGTTTAAAAAACAACATTGTGTTTAAACCGATTTTGAATTTAAATACTGTTCCATTTGTAAAAGAATCCTGGCATATGGCACACAACTGTCAGCTCTAAAATGTTTTCACCATTGGCCCTCATCTCTTCCCGAAATGTTGGACTGTTTAAGTGTTTAGAACAAAGGAAAATGGAGTTCAGCAGTCCAGCTCTCAAGTTTCTGATTTCAAACACTGTGTAAATCAAAGTTAATACACTTCACTATAAAGGTCCATTCCATAGCTAACTGACTTCCTACTACCAGTGAAAATTTAGTGGCTGACATTTTTTTTAACATTTTATTCAATTAATCTATTCTAAGTGCTCTTTTACTGAAAGAATAAATAAAAGGGATAGTTGTATATATAGCAACACAATAGTTATAAATAAATGCCAATGCAATAGCCAAGAGATTCTTAAAAAGAAGTGTATATATACTAAGTCAGCTAAATTGCAATGTCTGGCCACATTTTTAAAAATGTATTGTTAATTTGTATTCAGATTAGAACTGAGCTTCCTGTGTATGAAGTATTTAAATAATTTTGCAGAGAAAAAGCAAAAGAGAGAACATGCAGGCAGACAGAAGTAAGTTTAACACAACATTGAAGATTGTTGTTGAAGATACAAATAAGAACATGAAGCTGTCCTGATGGCAAACGTATTGACATAATGTCTAGTTCTTCTCTCATTCACGAGAACCATTTAGAAAGTGTGGTTTCTGAAAAGTTGGTGGGCTGGTGGGATTGAGTGCTACACTTGGAACAGATTTCTGAGCACAGTGCCAGATGAGAAAATGGCCCGGGGTTTCAGGAACCTATCCAGTTTGGTGGTAATATTTTCCAAACTTAACACGAAATACTTTACTCAGTCTTATTTTTACTGGATCAGATCTGAATGAGTTTACTTTGTTGCCTCATTCAGTTGGTTTGAGCTTTGCTGATATGGAACATAAACAAATTATTTCTTTCCCTTGTATAGGAAAAAGAGATTAAAAGCATAGAAGTTTAAAACAGCCCCACTGCCATTACTTTCTTTCCTTCTCCTCCATGACGGGTTTCATTGTAAAAGTATACATACCTTTTTCCAGGGTCAAACGTTAGCCCAAGATTATCATTATTTACATGAAAATAATAACCATAAATGTGACCTGGACTCTCCATTAGAGTAGTTTCCTAGTTTATAATGTCAAAGAAAACTCATTGAGGTCCATGTTAGGTTTTGCATTTAAATTTCAGTTGACACCAAACTACATAAACATTAGATACTGAGTTCTTTAAAGATTTAACTCGAATATAATTCAACATTTTTGTCTTTCTAAATCTCTTTAAAGTTTATCTCATCATACAGAATACTCTCATAGTTGCTTGACCAACACAGAATGGAGAATTAAAAATGCTGGTAAAAGCATTTTTTAAAAAGGCCTAGATTCATAAAAGGCAATATTCCATATATCTGAAGCTTAGTTCCTTTAGTCTTGCTGCTTCTGAACAGCAGGTTTGTTTTGTTTTGTTTTTTAAAGCTTATATGATGTTGAACCAATTGACTTATCTGAGCACTATCTGTATTGCCCTTTTCACCACCACGGATGAGAGGAGACTGTACATTTACTTCACATGTGTAACAACTCATGACAAAACAAATGAAAGAAGACTCACCTCATGCCTCCCTTTTAATGTCTTACCACAGTAAGACATTATATAATAAAAAAATTTGATCAGTAATTTTGTTTTCACTGATGGGTTTAAAGTTTATTATTTTCCTGTCAGGCCAAGAAATCAGATATACTAAATTTAAAGTTTTGCAGATATTGTATCAGCTCTACTACTCTGTGGCCTAAAGACATATTGAGACTCTAAGAGCATGTGGCTGACAATGTTGTATAGCAGCTGGTACAGAAGAAAGCTGGCAGAGTACATCGCAGAGAATAAAAAAAGACTTTGCTAGTTGCCATTGTAAACTTTTTTGTCTTGAAAAAATTGTTACTAGAGCCGTCTTGTTAGCAACTGTCTTTATTACAGTATTTTGAATGTCTATATTTTTGAAATAAAAAAGCAAAGTTTCTATAAATATTTATATATCCTCATTTGAATAAATGGTCCTTCCATTTGACCCAGTCTCCCATCTAACCACATATACTTATAGGAAGTACTACCAAACAATTTTAGGCATGCTGTTGAAACTTCTGGAAAAAATAAATCAATTAAAATAAAAAAAATTACTATCAGCCATGCAACATACATCTTAATGCTGACAGATTTCAATTTTCAAATATATTCATATTTAAATTAAATTTAGCTAATTTTAGTTATTCAGATATACATGCAAAAATCTATTTGTTAAGTTGAAAATCCAGATACCTCGGAGTAATGCTTTCAGAGGAGGATTTTAACTAATACTATATGGTCTTCCTATCTATTTCACAGAATTTATGTGTTGCATTATGAATAGTAAAGAAATAAGATATCTCTTATTGTTTATAATTAAGTAACTTTATCAGGTATTGAATACTCTCTATTTTTTTAATTTTAAGTTAACTTCCTATTAATTCTATTAAAATTCTTTGCTGTTGGTTAATATGCTTTGAGAAGACTTGCTATATCAGAAGTTTCTGAGACTGTCTATCCTTTTCCCAGCTTTTGCGGAACTGGTTATATCCTGAGCAATGTCTTCTTTACCTCTTTTATAGGCTGTGTTTTATTCTATTTTTATTATGTGTATTTACCCCTATTACTTATTAAATATAAAATTATTTTATAGAGAAGACCGTATCTTTTTTTTTTAATTTATTTCCCAGTGCCTAGCATGGTAGGGATTAAATAAATATTGTTGAGTGGCCATTTATTAAAATACTGCTTGGCTCCAAAAAGATCAGTCTTTTCCCTTCATAGCCTTCCCTAATGGCCAGGCAGCATCAACAGATATTGTTCCACATGTGAAATCATACACCTCTCAGACTTCGCGTCTGACAAATTCATACACTTCTCAGACTTCGCGTCTTATTCTATCAGTCATTACTAAATGCATGTTGTCTGACTTTAGCAGGACATCTATTAATGCTTAAACTCCTTATTTCAAATATAACTACTTCTGTTTTTATAATTCTTCTTACCCTGCTTGGAGGCCTGGTATTAGCATTTTCATTATTATTTTCCCAATATCATTCACAACTTGGCCACTTAACACTGATCACACATTGATCACAATTACTGTTGCAACTATTGCCCATTTTCCTTAAATCTTACACCGAACAATCATTTGGCCTCTCCTCTTACTTCACAGAGAAAATTCTACAAGTTTCTGCCTCTAAACCTCAAACCTTATCCATGTCCTCTCTTTGTATGGGAAAAAGACTGAAAGGAGCAAGGGCAGAAGCAGGGCAACAGGTCTAGCAGCTATCATCATCTATGTAAGAACAACAATGGCTTGGACTAGGAGAGCAGTGGTGGAAGCAGTGAGACACTGCTGAGACCTGGAAATATAAAGACACAACTACCACTGATGCGCAGTATAAGGGAAAGAGGATTCAAGAATGATCCTAAGATATTTAGCACATAAAATTATCAATTACTTTGTGGGGTAAACTGTGAGAAGCAGGTTCTGGGAAGAGTTTAGGTTTGGGGTTGTTAATTATTAGATGCCTACGCATTGTCCAAGGGAACATATCAAACAGGAAGTAGAAGAGACGACACTGGAGTTCAGAGGACTGTTTTGAAGTCCAAATGCAGTGTGAAAAAAGAGCATCAAGTTGATGAATGCAATTTGCATGGATAATTAGGGTAGTTTTCCTGGAGAAAATGATTTTGAAGCTAAAACTTAAATAATAAGTGAGAATTAATTAAATGAAGAGCAACTTGGGGATTGTTGAGATAATTCTAGGCAGAAGGAATTAATGGGAACATGTGATAACCTGAACTAAAACGAGATTGGTGTAATTGAGAAATTAAAACATGGCTGAAGAATTGAGAACTAACTTTAGAGAGTTACAGTATGATTTAGGAAATTATTAACTTATAAATCCTAGTATGAACTTTGTTCTTCATCTTAGGCTAATGAGAAACCTTGAAGAGTTTTACATGAAGTCATATACGCTTCAGATTTGTATGTCATAAAGTTAAACCTGTTTGCACTTTTGGAATGGATTGGAGGAAAACAAGACTAGAAGTGTTTAAACACCAAACAACAGCAACGAAAAAGACTGAAGCAAAGAGGTTACTAAGAAGTTTCATGAAAGAGTCTAAGAGATAATAGGGTAGGCATTACTAATATAGAGAAATTGATGATTGAATCTGAGAGATTTTTGGAGGGCTTTTGTTGTTGTTGTTTTTGTTGTTGTTGCTGTTATTGTACAACCCACAAATTATTGAATTGGTTTGGTGGTGAAGGAAATGAAAGAAAGAAGATTTATGCAAAGATATTCAACCTGGACAAATACTTAAAATGTTGGTTCTATTTATTTGGCAGGCACATTTTTTTTGGTTGGAAAGATGAGTTCAGTGCTAGACAGGCTGCCTTCTAAGAGTATTGTAAATAATCTGTATTCCTAGTCTAGAGATCAAAGGGGTTGTTTAGGAAATTGTCCAGGGTATTTTGAAATACATAAAGAGTTGGGTCTATAAATGACATTTTAAAGTATGAGACAAATTTTAAAGTGAGGAAAGAAGAGGGCCTAAAATAGAAGACTGAGGAAATTCAATATTAAATATAGCATATAGAGGAAACAGAGTGTGCAGAGGAGATTAAGAAAGAGGATCCCACTAATTGGGAAGAAAAGCAAAGAACTGTGGTGGCAGAGAAGCAAGGGTGAAAACAATTCAAGAGAAAAGCAGGGATAATCAGTCCCCAAGCTGCTGAGTGGCCAGGTTATGTAAATACCGAAAGGGACCTTGGCACTTAAGTACAAGGAAGCCACAGGTTATTTTGTCAAGTACAGTTCTCAGTGGAATGGTGGACATGGAGGTAGTTAGTCTTAGGTTGAAAAATGAAAATTAGGTAAGGACATGGAGAAAATGAATAGAGTTGTCTGTCAAGAAGTTTGCCTGACTTACTGTGGAGAGGAGTAATAGGATGGTAGGCTAGAAGATCTGAGATGAGGGGAGTAGGTCAGTAAATTTTAATACGAAAGAAAAAAACAGAATTAAATACTGTTAATAAGACAGTACCATGTAGAAGTAAAGATCTACGAGAGAAAGATCATCTTTGTAGAAAAAGGTTTCTGAGAAGAAAGGAAGACAGGGACCCTTGTTAGGAGAAACCTTGTTATAACAGGTTATAACCTTGTTATCACTATAACACTAGTGATACCAGTAGATTTTTAGATTTTGTGGTGCACTGAACACTCATTTCTCTCTAAGGGAGGAGGTGATATCAATAGCTAAGAAAGATGAAATTATTGGAAGGCTGTTAGACTTGAGGAGAATGGAAAAATTCTTAAATAGTAGTTGAGGAGAATGGGAACAAGAGAGCTAATTATATAAGCATGATAGGATCGCTGGGCATGTTAAAGACCCAGCTGAGGTTGGTAAGCATGGATTTATCAATCTGCCTGAAGGTTGGTTTGGAAGCTGCATTCTCTTTTCATCCTATGTTCAGAGAACTGTCTAAACATAAAAGTTACTGTAAAATGTCAGCAACTTAAATTTGTTTGCTAGGAAATGTAATAACAAATAGCGTTAAAGTTTTCTACCAGAAACTCACACTTCTGAGATATAATGGCTTAATTAAAAAAAAAAATATCCACTATGGTATCTTGTTTGAATGACTAATTCAGATTAAAATATTGGACAAACTAATTTTTAAAATACTACTTTGTCCTTAATTTTTTGAAGGTCTTTGATTTTCTTTTGGATATTTTGGTCATTGGAAGTAGAATTTTCATAGCTAAGATTAGACAAGTAAAATTTTTTATTTAAAAAAATATTTATGAGATAAATACCTATAATTAAGGAAACAATCGAATAGTTTTCACTGTTGAAACTTTTTATAACTGTCTTTGAGAGGGTATATTCAGGCAAATAATGATCATGTCCTTTCATAATAGGAAACTTCATCATATTCTTGATTGTTCCCTTCCTGTCTTTCATATTTAAAAGAAATAAGGCTATCTGTTTGACAGAATTTCCTCCATTAAAATTTTACAAAGATTTTATATGCACATGCATGCACGCACACACACACGATATGAAAGTCTTCAGTCCTATAAATTATGGAGACTATCTTTCGTTTTTTTTTTTTGCGGTATGCAGGCTTCTCACTGTTGTGGCCTCTCCCATTGCGAAGCACAGGCTCCGGACGCGCAGGCTCAAGTGGCCATGGCTCACGGGCCTAGCCGCTCCGCGGCATGTGGGATCTACCCGGACCGGGGCACGAACCCATGTACCCTGCATCACAGGCGGACTCTCAACCACTGTGCCACCAGGGAAGCCCTGAATATCTTTTTTTGACTTTACAAATTATTAAGTTTTCTTATTATAGTAGGAAATCATGCAGAAAATCTTAGGCATACAGAACACTATGAAGAAAATTTAAAAGAACAAAATACTAACCCCTAGACGTAACCAGTGCTTCCAATATTTTGTTGGAAATTATCTCCTAACACTATAAACAAAAATCAACTTAAAATGAATTAAAGACTTAAACATAAGAGCTGAAACTATTAAACTCCCCAAAGAAAACACAGGGGATACGCAAAATTTATTTTGTGTCTACTGTATGAAGGTTTACATTATTTTAATCATCAGAAATAATACATCTAATCAAACCTCATTTAGAAAAATAAATTTGTAGGATTTTCATCTTCTTTGTATTAACCTAATGATAATATATCTCCCTAATGGAATAAAAAATATCTCCTAAATATTAACAGTTACATAGTAGCATTATATTGAAGGTTATCTTATTAACACACCATAAATAGGCTACGCAAGTTGAAAACATAAATAACTTGGCAATGAATCAATTCACACTTTTTTGTCCTTTACATTTTGGTTAAAAATGGAAAATATTCATAAGTAATTGGGAGTTTATGATTTGAAGTAGTTAGCTTTAGAATTATGTCTTTTAGGCTAAAATATAAGAAATTTGAAAATTTTTTTATCGTTTAGATAACAAGCCATACACTATGCCAACTAGTCTAATATAACCTACTGCTTAATGCTATTCCCTGAAGTCTATCATTATTAACATGTCCTGATTTGATTATATAATTTTGTAGGTCTCATATGAATTGAATGTGATTCTTCATTAATGTTTCTAGCTAAAATTTAAAAATAATGGGATGAATGTTTAGTATAATTGTTAAACCATGATATTTTCTGAAAACTATATAAATTGTTTTTAATGACAGCAAACTGACTTTCAATATCAAAATAATTATAGTAAAATTTTATAATAATATTTTGATCATATCATGATACAGGCATTGCATTAAGGGCTTTATTTATATAATTTACTTGTTACTTAGAACTCTCTGAGGTATTCTGGTATCACAAATTATCTCTATTTTCAATATGTAAAATTTGAAATTTATAGAGATTAAATAATTTGTGGAGTATACAGCAATAAATGTTAGACATTACTTAAAGACTAAAATCAAGAAATTCCTTATTAAATTATTAAAAATTTCAAAAGCCACTTTTCTAAAAAATATTTTTAATCATTTGGTGATAATATGAGGAAAAACAAACATAATTCTCTGTGGATTTTGTAGACTAATATGTGTGTTAGACTTTCAATCATCTATTTCTAAAGATTTTAATAAAAACTAAATTTTATTATTCACGAAAGTAGGTTTTCTACATAAATAATGCATACTCACATGTCTTTTGAAAATAAGATTTATTACCATGTAACAATAAAGCTGAATTATACCAAATGAAGATTCATTGAAAACAAAATGTTTACTGCATTATGTAAAATTTAAACTTGGAAAAACAATTTTGAAATCTATTTGGGATATATTTTCTCAAAATTTACCCAAATGAATTCTTCCTTTCTAAAAGTTATTTTTTAGAACATGAAAAGTATTAAATTTAAATACCTTGTTAAATAATTAAATTGAAGTTTTACATTTTATAAACCAAAAATATTCATTAAAATGATTCAGTTATCATATTGATAAATTTACAAGAACACATATTTTCCTGTTGTTTTACAAAATAAAATTCCAACTATTGAAATGAAGCCCTGCTGGTAAAAGTCTGGAATTAAAGCATACATATGTGCTTCATTTATGAAATCAAAGTATAGAATATGAATTTTGGTAAGTTTTTATATATTACTGCATACATTCACTATTCAACAAATAGTTATTGATCCTCTATATCAAGCCAAAAACTGGGCACAATGGAGCAGAAAAATATTGTCTCTCTTTCCCACCAGACTTTAAACTCTGAGACCAGTGGAAAAGATGGGCAATCATTTAAAATATAATACGAAAAAGGCCATGAGAGCAGAAATTCATGATACTAGGGAAATAAACTAAAATATAATAAATGAGGAAGGAAAAGGACAGGAACATTATCCTGAAAGAAATGCTGACTAAGCTGTGACCTGAACTCTCTGTGATATTTGCAGTGAAAAGTAAATTGTAGGAAGAGAGAACAATTTGAACAAAAATCTAGACCTATACTAAAAGAGTGCAAAACAATCATGGAAATGAAAGTAATTCTGTATATAGTATTAAATGAAGCGAATGGAATTTTGGAAATCCTAACTTTAAGCTTTTCTCTTCTCCATGGTTTCTACTGAGGGAGAAATTAGATGAGGTATAATATTACTAATATCTCATTTTTCTAATAAAGGGCCATGTCACAAGTAGTACTGGATACAGAGCTAAAACAAATTAACATAATCATGACGTAACATGGAAGGATAAAGTGTGACTTATTATGCCCTTTCCAATTAACCTAAAATGACTAAGTTCATAGACTAAATCACTTCTGAAATGTTCCATAGGCTCAGTCACTTCTGATATGTTCCATAGACTCAGATAGAGAACCTGGACACAGTAAGAACAAGTGGATCATAGTAAGAGACAGCTGTTGCCCAAACATGCTCATGATATGGGAGGTATGAAGCAAAAAACAGTTCAACATATGGGCAAAGAAAAGAAAGAAAAGGGAGTGGATTCTGAGCGGAACTGAATAACCACATTATTGGAATTTAATAATTGAACAAAAGGAGCAAATACCTCCATTTCCAGTAAGTTATACAGTTTCTACTAAGGCCAATAAATCTTATTTTTCTCACATGATAAAGTATAAAATACTGTATATTTTAAAGGCCCAAAATCTTATTACTCAATATAAGCTCCATCATATGCTTAATATTTTGACATCAAAGTTCTAGTTTCTTACATTTCAGGTTGAGATTGTGATAATTCTGTGCCTTTAGAGTGCAAGTGTTCCTTTGCTTGTATTTTTTGTCTAAAATAATAACCATGATGTTACTTTTTTCCTATCCTTACATCTTTTATTATCATTAAAAGGGCTCAACTGGTTTATAAACACATGTTTAGTAAGTACCCAACATATCCCCATTACTCTATTGGTCCCATGAACTATGGCCATGAAAAAGAAAAACAAAACTAATAGAAATTAAAAACAAAAACCTAATATCAAATTTTGTGGCACTGATTTCACGGGACATCAGAGTTCAGTGAAAGAGATATCTGTATTTGCTAGAAACAGAGTAAGCTTCATGGAAAAGACAGATACACATTATAGGAACAAAGATATGAGGGTAATTGCATGGACCACTGTGAATAACAATATAAAACAGGCTAAAAATAAGTTTAAACTTGACCAAATAGACAAAACGTAAACTCAACATTTGTGTGTCCCCCTGGGAGAAGTAGTATAGAGCTTTTCCTTTGTACATTATATATACTATGAAGTATATATAGCACATATGCATATATCTATGTCATGTATATGCATATATATATATATATATACACACACACATATAAACCATGTAATACAAACACACACTGATCCAACATGTCCTGAAAACATAACTGACTGTTTAGACCAACAAAATGAGACGTTTCAAACTATCTAGGAAAACAGATGACTCCCTTTAGAGAAGCTCTTGCTCCTATCCCTTTCCCCATGCCTTACTCTCTGCCTTGCACCACCCTCCATATTTCTCATGGAAGAAAACTGAAAACTGTGATGCCAGGATTGTATTATAAAACAATGTCTCATCCTTCTTCGTGCTGCATTGGAACTGCCATGAAAGAATGTATTTCAAAGGGTACTGAAAGATTACAATAGGCAGCATTTCCAAAGGCCTATAAATCCACATTGTGAGTATCACAGTGAATTAAGTAAGCCTTCCCAATGTTCATTCTGAAATATTTACATATGTGTTATTGTTCCTTGGAAGTAGACATAGATCTGCTTTGGCTGCTTTTCATTTTGTTGGCTTCACATTAAAAAGTGCAATATTAAAAGTCAGGTAAAAACAGGTTTAAACTTGAGGCTACCCCTGATGTTGAATGGATGGATAGAATTTATAGTCCCAAAGACTCAGACACATTGAACATCAAACATAATACTGAAATGTCTGAGGTAAATGGAAAAGATAGCATCTTTTGCAGTCTCAGAAGGCATGAGAGAGAGAGAGAGAGATGGATTTCATAAGAACAATAGTTTGAATGGTTATTTTCATATACAAATGCTTTCAAATTATTGCAGGTAATGTGAAACTCCCTCATCAGGAGACCAGTGTTTTGTGCTTCCTGAAACAATTGGGACTACAGTCATCAACAGTATTTCACCTCTTGCCTGGCTTGTTTCCAGTTAGAGACACAGACAGGTATTTATAAGGCTCTGAGATATGGAAAAGCTAAGCAGCAAATCTGCTTGGCAGAACCTGAAATTCTCTTTTTATTTTTTTTGAATAACTGAACCTTGATTTTAAAGCCATATTTGTGGCAAAGAGAGTTTTATCCATGCCATACAGAATTGTTTATCCCAGTCTAATCCAAATATCACTTTATAGCAAAATTTTTATGTCTAAAATGTCAAACATTTCATTTTCATAATACTGATTTGTTTTTGTGAATGGCAAAATGATTTCTTTAAACAAATTTTTGCAAGAATTTCTGACATTTGGTTTTCTGAAACCAAGCAAATATTTCTGAAACATAGAGTTAAAATGCTTATCCTAGACATTCTATTCAACATATCTTGTGAAAGTCATGGCATATGTAAACAAGAACATATAAATATCACCTAGTAACTATTAATGTAGTAAAAAATATATATATTATTCAGCAATAGCAAACATACCAAAGTTACTTCTTTCTCTGCTGTGAAAAACAAATTTTGTAATTTTCTCCCATTTTTTTCCCTATATTTATAAAATAAAAATATATTGAGTATTTTGAAGAAGTTCAGAAATCCCATTCAGAAGATATAAATGAATTTGAAACTTCAAAGTTTCCTTTGTTATTTTTTGGGGGGAAGGGGATAATAAATATTCTGTACTTCAATAATAAAGATACAAATTACCTCAACTTTAATTATTTTGATTTAAAGTCTAAGTTCTCTATCCTTTTCTAAGCTCAAGATTTTGAAACTACTAAAACAATTAGCTCTTGTTTTAATATTGTCACTTTCCTTTGTGCAACTTTCTTAGAAAATGCTTTTTAGATTCACTCAAACTGTTTTGGCATTTGACTTTTCCATTTCCCTCTAATTCTTTTTTTTTTTTTTTTTTTTTTGCGGTACGCGGGCCTCTCACTGTTGTGCCCTCTCCCGTTGCAGAGCACAGGCTCCGGACGCGCAGGCTCAGCGGCCACGGCTCACGGGCCCAGCCGCTGTGCGGCATGTGGGATCTTCCCGGACCGGGGCACGAACCCATGTGCCCTGCATCGGCAGGCGGACTCTCAACCACTGCGCCACCAGGGAAGCCCCTCCCTCTAATTCTTTTATAAGTGTCAGCTGGCTTTTCCACTTGATAAGGAACTAGTAAAATTCTGGAAACTTTTTTAGTCACATTTATCTCAGTCACTCATTAGCACTTGGAAATGTTTAGGCACAAAAATAAAATTAGTAGGAAAATGTTTCTAATGCTACAGGTTTTAGATATTTGCTCATAAACAAAGAGTTGCTAATATGTGAGTCAGATGATGAGAAAGAAAATCTGATGAATGCATAGAAAAATCAAGTTTTTATATTGCATTACTCTTCAATTTAGATTTAAGTGCTAATTTTTGGGCTCCATGGAAAAAACTTTTTTTTTTTTAAATTGGAATATATAGATTGGCTCAAGTTTCGATCACAAAAAAGGTCTTTGCATGCCATTTTCCCTTTAGTAGAACCATTAGAGTATGCTTTGCATAGCCAAACTTCAAATAGCGGGGATTTAGTGAATTTCACTATGTTCTTATTGTAATGTGTATTTCTCCTCTCCATTTTCTTTCTGCCTATTGATTACTCATTTCTTTGACTGATCTTCCTTAGACCCTTTGCTTGCTCTCTTTCCTGTGCCTATAATGAAGAGCTGGCCTTAACCTTTCTTACCTTGCTTTTTTCCTCTACACACTTTTCCTAGACCACGTTGTCCACACACTTGGTTCTCTCTACTACCTACAGGTTCTAAAGTTCCTGACCCCAACTTCCAGCATAAACTGGAGATCTCATAAGCTCCAAGGTCTCTCTGTATCTTCTTCAAGCACTATAATAATTTTTAACTGGGGTTCTTCCTCAAATCCACTTCTCCCACTACTTTCTCTTGGTCCAGAAGAATTTCTCTCCTTCTCAATTACCTAAAGAAATTGAATGTTTGCTCACCTCTGGGCAGGACCTCTCCCTCAAAAAGCACACTTGTAACACAGTATTTACACCATAACTTTACACAAACCAGAGCAGAAATTCAGGCTTAGTTGTTCCTCAGTAGAATTCAACTTGAGGAGAGGAGTTACTTGTTCATTTGTGCATGTGGAACTCCTAACTCATAGCAGATATTAAATAAAAAAGAAGTATCTGTGGAACAAATGGATAAATCTATGCTTACTTATCATCATTCGGACTTCTCAGACCCATACCGATTCCTCACTCAGCTTATAAAATGTTATTTATTTCCAAGTATATTGGAAGCTAACCAAAATTTTAGAACACTAGAGACGAATATTTCAGTTCATTTATTCTTTCAATGATCATAATTACTAATAAGCATCAAATTATTTTTTAAACTATTGAGAAAAATATTTTAACAACATTGTTGAAGTATAATTGCTATACAACAAAATGCACACAAACTATTCATTTGATAAGCTTTGACATATTATGCATTTGTAGAACTATCACTACATCAAGATATTGAATAAATCTATCACCCTCAAGTTTCCTCAAGCCTTTATGTAATCTCTCCCTCCTTTAACTACTTGCTCCCAGTTTCCCAGGCAACCACTGCTTTATTTTCTCTCACCATATATTAGTTTGCATTTTTCAGAATATAACAAAAATGAAATAAAACAGTATGTACTCTTCTTTGATCTGACTTCTTTCATTCAGTAGAATTATGTTGAAATACTTTTTGTTAGTTTACATAACAAGAGCTTATTCCTTTTGAATTCTGAATGGAATATAAAACTCCATAGTAGGGGCATACCACAATTTTTAAATCTGTTCACTTGTTGATGGACATTTGAGTCGTTTCCAGTTTGGGACTCTCAAGAATAAATCTATCACTACTCTTGTGATATGCCTTTTTAAGGGTATGTGCTTTCATTGTTCTTGGGTAAATTTCTAAGATTTGAATGGTTGAATCATATGGTAAGTCAATGTTTAATTTTTTAAGAAAATGTCAAAATGTTTTCCAAGGTATTTGTACTACTTTAAATTCTAGCAATATATGAGAATCCTTATTGTTTCACATCTATGCCAACACTTGGTATGGTAAGTCTTTAAAATTTTAACTTTCTAATAGATGTGTAGTTGTATCTTATTATGCTTTTAACTTCCATTTGCCTAATGACTAAGGATTTTCACATCTTTAATGTGCTTATTTGCCATTCATATATCTCCTTTGATGAAGTGTCTGAATGTTACAAAGAAATTAAAACACATGAATCACTGATACACAAGGCAACATGAATGAATCTCAGAATGTTGAACACTATAAACCAGACACAAAGGAGAGTATACTGCATAAGTCCACTTATCTCAAGTTCAAAACAAGAAATATAGTCTATAGTGATTAAAAATCAGGGTAATCATTAACTGTGGGGTTGTTTACTAAATAGGAGTATGACTAAGATTCTTGGGCTACTGTTATGTTCTATTTCTCTATTTGGGTGAAAGGTACAAGGGTTTTATTTTGCTTTTGAAAGTTTATCACTTATGATCTGCTAACTTTTATGTGTGTACTATATTCAATGAAAAGTTTAATTTAAAATAATAAATACAAAATATCTTATTCAACAATAACAAGAGCAATGATAATAGCAACTAGCAACTTTTCTAAATGTTTCTTATGTGCCAGATTCTATACTAAATGAAAGCTAAGAAAAAATAGGAAGGGTAAGAAATGGTAGTCAACAATATCCTTATACACAGAAAGTGTTTAGATCTGGTGTTCATAACTCAGTGAAATGCTTTACTTAGTATTTGCTGTCACAAGTTGTCTTGCATTGAAAATACTGATTTGAAACCCACTATGCAATGTGATCAAGAAACTCAATGGTTAACTCTATTATGGTGTGCAGGTAGGAATACAAATAAAGTTAGGAAAATAAACTAGAAATATCAAGAAATTTGTTTTTAAGAAATTAGTTGGCTCTTAGAAATCAAAGATGACACAAACAGATGGAGAGATATACTATGATCTAGGATGGGAAGAAGCAATACTGTTAAAATGACTATACTACTAAAAGTAATCTACAGATTCAATGAAATCCCTATCAAATTACCAATAGCATTTTTCAGAAGTAGAACAAAAAAAATTTACAATCTGTATGGAAACACAAAAGCCCCTAAAAGACCAAAGCAATATTGAGAAAGAAAAGTGGAGCTGGAGGAATCAGGCTCCCTGACTTCAGCTATACTACAAAGCTACAGTCATCAAAACAGTATGGTACTGGCACAAGAATGGACACACAGAATAATGGAACAGGATAGACAGTCCAGAGATAAACCCACACACCTAGGGACACCTAATCTATGACAAAGGAGGCAAGACTATACAACGGAGAAAAGACAGTCTCTTCAATAAGTGGTGCTGGCAAAACTGGGCAGCTCCATGTAAAAGAATGAGGTTAGAACATTCTCTAACACCATACACAAAAATAAACTCAAAGTGGATTAAAGATCTAAATGTAAGACTGGATACTATAAAATTCTTAGAGGAAAACATAGGCAGAACACTCTCTGACATAAATCGCAGCAAAATCTTTTTGATCCACCTCCTAATGAAAACAAAACCAAAAATAAACAAATGGGACCTAATTAAACTTAAAAGCTTTTGCACAGCAAAGGAAACCATAAACAAAATGAAAAGACAACCCACAGAATGGGAGAAAATATGTGCAAATGAAGCAACTGACAAAGGATTAATCTCCAAATTATACAGAGAGCTCATGCAGCTCAATATCAAGAAAACCCCCAAACCACCCAATAAAAATTGTGCTGAAGATCTAAATAGACATTTCTCCAAAGAAGACATATAGATAGCCAGAAAGCACATGAAAAGCTTCTCAACATCACTAATTATTAGAGAAATGCAAATCAAAACTACAATGAGGTATCACCTCACACTAGTCAGAATATCCATTGTCAAAAAATCTACAAACAATAAATGCTTGAGAGTGTGTGGAGAAAAGGGAACCCTCTTGCACTGTTGGTGGGAATGTAAATTGATACAGCCACTATGAAGAACAGTATGGAGGTTCCTTAAAAAACTAAAAATAGAGCTACCATATGATCCAGCAATCCCACTCCTGGGCATATATCTGGAGAAAACCATAATTTGAAAAGACACATGCACTCCAACCTTCACTACAGCACTATTTACAATAGCCAGGACATGGAAGCAACCTAAATGTCCATCGACAGATGAATGGATAAAGATGTGGTACACATATACAATGGAATATTACTCAGCCATAAAAAGAATGAAATAACGCCATTTGCAGTGACATGGATGGACCTAGATATTGTCATACCGAGTGAAGTAAGTCCACAGAGAAAGACAAATATCATATGATATTGCTTATATGTGGAATCTAAAAAACGATACAAATGAACTTATTTACAAAACAGAAATAGAGTCACAGATGTAGAAAACAAACTTATGGTTACCAGGGGGGAGAGGCGGGGTGAGGGATAAATTGGGAGATTGGGATTGGCACATACACACTACTACATATAAAACAGATAATTAATGGTGACCTACTGTATAGCACAGGGAACTCTACTCAGTACTCCAGAATGACCTACATGGGAAAAGACACTAAAAAAGAGTGGATATATGTATATGTATAACTGACTCACTTTGCTGTACAGCAGAAACTAACATAACATTGTAAATCAACTATACTCCAATAAAAATCAATTAAAAAAAGAAATTAGTTGGCTCTTACTGAACGTAAGAGTTTTTTGTTTGGCGTTTTTTTTGGTCTCATTTTATATTGTTTGAATGTTGTCAGAAGTTTTATATCATATTGATAACCAAGACACAAAGAATGCTTTCATAAGCATTCAGTGCTTTTCTAGTCTTCTTTTAAAAATCTAACAAACACGTTTTCAGTAAGTAAAGGATAAATGACAAATAATTTCCATATTTTTGTTTTGAAAAGTGAATTCAGACTGGATATCTTCTCTGAAATAATCAATCATACGTAATTGTCAGATTAAAACTAAGCATTTTAAATAAAAGCCTTTCTAATTCATCTTTTTTTTTATATTAAATGAACTGAAAAAAGAAACTTAGCTATGATGATCTTTAGAAACAGACAAGAATATTTTGGTGAGATATAAGATTTTGAAACAGTATTCAAATTCTATACTTCAACATTTTTGTTAGTACATTGTCAAACATAAAACACATCAGTTCATTAGGTCACACAAAAAGTATTTATTAAACATTCTCTAGTTTGGAACATTCATGTGCAAATCTACTGATGCATATATGTATGCAATTCTGCTGGGTATATATCTGGGAATAAAATTTCTGAGTCAGAGCATATGTATATTTAGCTTTAGTAGCTTCTGTCAAACAATTTTACCAAACAAAATTTTGAACAAGTACAGTCCCCGTATATTCTTGTCTAGAATCCACGGAGGAAACAGAAAAGTAAACAACAATTTCAAAGTATGTTGATAAGCACTGAAATAGAGGTTTACAACAGAGTACTAAATACTACAATGTGCTTTTGTATACATCTATACACATAAATATATGCTGACACTTGTGAAATAATATATTAGTACTACTATCATCTTAGAATATCACTGCTTCTGTGTTGTAAAATAACTGAAATTGGAAACTTAAACAAATGACTCCCATGAGAAAAAGTAATATTTTAGTTACATTTAGGAATTTTCTGAACAATGCCCTGCATGCCATTTGCTTGAAGTCTAGAATAGTAAAGTTCAGTTCAAGTTGATTCCAGATGTTCAGCTCTATTGAATTATTTTCAGGTTTCTTAAAGTGCTAAGCTTTTTCTTGCCCTTCTGTCTGATTTAGATACCAATTCTCTGCGCATCTCTGATTATACAAATTATCACACTCTACTTGTCAGAAGAACAAACTGTGTCAGGAGTCAGCAAGTGCTAATTAGAGACAATTCTCCTGATCCAGCCACCTGCCTGTCCCTGACACACCTTGGGAAAAATGGTTTTGTGAATATTGAAAGGTAGATTACTGAAACTATAATTTTGGGGATAAAGGAAATTTTCTGCTGTATGATAAAGCTTAATGAAAGTTACGTTTAAAAAATCACCTCAGTCATATTGTAACAAGCCACCAAGACTTGGAAAATAAGCGCTACCTGGAGGTGATGAGTTGGACACTCTGGACAGCAAGGAACAACAACAGTGATTACAAACCACATTTCTCTGAGCTGTCTCAACTGTTTGGATCCCAGCCAAGGACATCACGTCTCTATTTTAGCACCTGTAATGAGGAGAGACTAGATGCATCCCAGTCTAAGAAGAAGGGTTGCTCACAGGTCAGCAGTCCCAGAGATTTGCTGTGAGGGACACACCTGAGTATTACCAGCAAGAAGCCATAAGCAAACTGAAGATTACTGGCCCAAGGAACAATGTAAGGAGGCCTAGCTGGGAAGGCAGGGACCATGTTTTACCTGCCATTGTATTCCCAACAACTTTTAATGAAGGGTACAATTGTAGTTACTTGATATTTATTTGATGAATAGTAAATGAATTTCCTAGTGAAAGAAAAAAAATCTGTGATAGGATAAACATCAAGTTGAATGAGCTAAAGTGGAGGTCAAGATAAATATATTGGGCTATGTGTTGGAATGTGTGTGTGGGTGGAGGTATGAATACAATCATTAAAAAAAAAAAAACCCTCATAATGTATTAGGGCTGGAAGACCTTTTTGAAGCCATCTTGTAGAGTTCATGTCATGGATCTGAGACTCAAAGAGGAACGTTCCTGGCCGCAGCACACATCTAACAGGTAATGAGTGCTGGGATGGTGAGTTGAGTTCAGAATTTTGGCTTCTAGTTTAGTTATTTTTTTCAACTAGACAATGACGTTTCCCTGGGGGTTAAAACAGTAAGTATTGGGGAATGTAAAATCCTGGTCTTTTCATATTATGTCTACATCTTGATATATTATAATAGAAATTTGGGGGGAAATTAAAAAATACTTAGAGATAAAAGTAAAGATTCATTAAAATAGGAAGAATTCAATTATGACAGCAACTAAAAGATGTTGAATTATTGGACCTAAAAATAAATACACTGAATATGAATATATTCTCTTTATGAATAGACTAAGAATAACTTGTAAATTATTATATATGGATTTCCAATGAAATCTTATACCTAAATAAAGTATATTTACTATCCCATACCATATGTTTACCACTTATTTATATTAAAAATATAATTTGCCTTCTTTTATAAGGCAATAATTTTTTTAAGTACAGACATTTTTCTAGGTACTAGGTTCTCACATTAACTCTGAGTAATGGAAACAAATTGATCTGTGGACTCCTCCTGCGTCTTATCTGTCACTGGTCAAATTTCTCTCCATAGGGTATTAAGCCCCAGCTCTTCAATATGAGGCTCATATTGAAGCTCTTAATCTGAGTCTGAAAGTGGTGGGAGAAGCTGGAACCTTTTCCACTGCTCTGTCATGGATAACTCTTAGTGTTGGGTAAGCTATTCAAATACAACTCGAATAAGGGAGGCTGTTCTGTAGTTCCTGTGGTTACCCAGGGGAAGAAGAGACAGCCAGCAGTGTTAAGAGATGAGATGATTCTCAAACAGTAAGGGACAAATCAAAATAGAGATGGGGAAAACTGTTGTAATCAGAATAGGTACCATTTTATGAGGATGAGGACACAGTGGCATCCATAAAAAGTTAAGTAACTTGCCCAAGATCATATAGCTAGAAAACGGCGGAACCAGGGTCTGAACTTAGATGATTCTGACCAAAGCCAGTGCTCTAAATTTTACAGTGAATTGGCTCTAACTCAGCTTAAACGACACACAGCATAAAACAATAAATATTTATGGAGTACTTTCCATATGTCCAACAAATTATGAGAAGTCATAAAGAAAGTTACAAGGGGGATAAATATGAAAATAATTCTAAAATAATTATTATCTAGACCATAATGTATAGGATATCAGAGAAATGTTAAAATCCCTTCACATCATTTGGTGTGGTGGATGTGGTGTGGATAAAGCAGACTGAACTTTTAAAAGATTTGAGTCATTAAGGAATATGGACAAAAGTATATGCATGCATGTAACCTATAGGATCTCGATGCTTTCAAAATGAGAAACGCAAGTTGCAGAACAATATATATTTAGGAATACCATCTATTTAAGGATGAGGTCTTATGTGGCACAAAATCCAGTCACACTGAATCACACAAGGGAGTGAGAAGTAGCTACTTCTGCATTAGGAAGCATGAGGGAAGAGCTTCACTTTTTATATTATATACCTTTATATTGTTTATTTTTTAAAATAACTATTTCAAATGGTTTAAAATAACATTTTATGTATTTATGTTTTGATTTAAAAATACATTACTTGAAGGTAAAAATCTATGTTCAATTTGAAAAAATATCAGATCTTTGGGTTATTTGTGGGTCTGTTTACTAGGTGGTTTATGAAAGTATGGTATCTCATTTCTCTCTTATGGTTCTGAGATAGTTTTTTTTTTAAATGTGAGTAATGACCTAGATGTCTTCTTACCTTTGTTCAATTTAACCTTTCTCAACTTTATTCAGTAAGTTCACCATTAATTTATCATTCCTAAGTCTAGAAAATCTAAATATATTGGAGAAATCTAGAGGACTGTGAAGGTCAGAGAGCTCTTGGAAATGTTTAGGCTACACACGAGGGGTGTTAAAACAATTATTTACTACTAATCTTTTCCTCCGTAAGATAAAAAATGCAACATTCTATTCAGTGGAAAGTCTGATTTTTGCAACATCTGAATTTGTATTTCAAGTTGAGTAGCACAACAAGGCATACCATCCCTAAGAAGACAAAATATCTCTAAGCCTCCATTGGCCAAATTTGCAAAATCTCAGACTCCTCAAATCCCTCCAGGCTCCTGAAGAAGTTCAGTTTCCTGGAATTTCTCAAACTAGCTTGCACACTCGATGCTCTTGGAGACTACAGGTATCCCCCCTCCCTTACTATAAAAACTGGCTGCCCAGGTCCTAGTTGGCTATGTAATGAGACCTGCATGGTTGTAGCAACTGTGCCAGCTGGATTTCAGAAGTGCTATTGACCAACTGACTCCTGACATGCCTCCCTCCTTCTTTTTGATCAGGACTGTCTTGTATTGTTTTGCTATGCCTGCCCCACCATTCTATGTTGAGTATATGGGGACCAGATAACTAGGCCATTTTTGTTCACAGGCCTTCAGATCAGGAGGAAATGGATCCAAGGACCAAGGGGACATCTGTCACTCTTTTAGAAGATAAGATCCTTGAATTTGAGTTGATGATTTGTAGGGTGGAGACTTCAAGGCCTTTGGATGGGGGTGGGTCTATCTTTTTCTAGAAAGGCACATGAATATTTGAAGGAAAGAGGGTGGACCGCGGTAGTCAGCTTCATGGTCAGAGGTTGTCTGGGGATGTAGTCTAGCTCCAGTCAAACCTTTTGATAACTGCATCCTCACCCAACATCTGACTATAAGCCTCATGAGAAACCCTAAGGCTGAACCACTGAATTGGCTGCTTTGAATCCTTACTAACAGAAACCATGAGAAATTATAAATGATCATCATTTTAAGATAGGAGTCAGCAAACCTTTTTCTGTAAATGGCCAGATAGTATAAACTTTAGGCTTTGCAGAAGATATGGTGTTCATGGTGTGTAATAATATAAAAAAATGGTTAAAAGCTTTCCTTGGTAAATTTTTTCTTGTTTTGCACACTAACTGAAATAAAGTTGTTTAGCAAAATAAACATTTATTATTTGAAATTCATAAAACGCAGATAAATGAGCTATACAGAGCCCAGCAATAGACTTGTTCCTCGCACAGCAGTGCATCATATTAATTAAATTATTTGTAAACTGGCTTTCCTCCCTGGAATGCAAATATTTCTTTTCTAGTATATGCTAAATACTTGTCTTGAGAGTATTATTGATATTAACCTCAGACCTGATGAGTGTCAGATCACAGAAAAGAGAAAGGGACAGAAGAAATAACAGAATAATGGAGGAAAAGTAATATTATGCATGTACTATCAATATGATTTTTAATTTTGCTTTGTCACCATCAGAGGCCAGTCATATTAGATAATTTTATGTCTTTAGTTTTAGTAGGAATTCAGATCCAAATAAGCATAACTTCTAACACTTTAAGTAACTCACTGATAAACTTCAACAAACAGGAAATAAAGGAATTTTCATGAAATTTACTTGGTGAATATGAAAAATTTGAATTCATCTATCCATCTGATTCCATCTATAAATATATATATAAATATATAGATAATATAGCATATATACATATGCATGTTTATACACACACGTATGTTTACATGTTTACTAACCCCATCAATAACAACATGAACACAAACTTAAATTTAGCTGTAATTGTTCTTTACTCTCCTTAAATCACCAAATGTGTAGCAGGGACAAAAATATTACAACAAAGGTTTGTTTTTTTCATTCATAGCCAAATCCATTTGAAAATTTCAGAGCTTGGACAAGATATTTTTGAAAATCTGAACAAACCTCTAGAGGAAGAAACTAGCAGCGTGCCTGTGGTCTTAATGTAAGACTAAGTTAAGCTCATACCTGTATGGTGGTGATTGGGAGAGATGAGAAATGACTAATACCCTGATTCCTTATTTTAGAGATTCAACATTCTTGGAATACAAAAAATGATTACCCATCTCTGGAGATCATGATTTAGGTAAAATGTGTCTAGAACAGCATGCAAAGTTTGGAAAAGGAAGTTACCAGTAATACTGTTAACAGAAAGCATAAAACAGCCTGCCAGCTGCACAGGTTTCAAAACTTGGCTTAACGAGTGATGAAAAGTAGCTCCCCAGTTGCATTTTAAAAAAGAAGAAAAAAAAGGAACATTAAGACTGTCATGCAAATTGGAATCAGTCCCAAAGTCCAGGATATGAATACAATTAGGCCAAAAGTAATAGAAATACGATTCATTCATATCCTCACTTCTCTCAAGTCTTGGCTCAGATGTCATGTTTTCAGTGAGCTATCTTCCTTCTCTTCTGAAAATAACTCTTTCTTATATCCCTTTCTTTCACTTCTGTCTCATCAAACTTTATCTTTGTTTATAAAACCAGTGTTTTGCTTATTTGATTATAATTGGTCTCCATCACTAGAATAAAATTTCTAAGAAGATAGAGACTTGGCTTGTCTACTGCACTATCACCAACATCTGGAACAGTCTTGGCACACAGTAGATGCTCAGTAAAATAAAAGGCACCAATCCTTTTAATTCCAAAATCAGACACTTGAGAGTTATTTGGACTTCTCGACTTCTCCTTCCTCACTTTCCATATCAAATATATCACCTTTTATTTTCTCAGCTGAACAATGCCTCCCTATCTTTGAGTTCCTCTCTATCCTTACTTTCACTACCTTGATTCTAAATCTCCATCTGAAGCAACACAATTTTTTCTACTAATTTGCTGCAGTCAACATAGTGATATTAAAATATGAGGGTATTGGTTTGTTGTTGTTTTAAAATCACCAAATAGGCTGTACAAAAGATCTCCCTGACCCTACCTCTTCTACAAGCCTAAGCTTTCCCTACTCCCCTCTCCCCTTCCTTGGTGCCTTTCTCTAATCACTCATTAAAGAAAAAGCAAATTGTATAAAACTAAATCAGCACTAACCATATCTGTGAAAATCCATCATTCTCTTTTAAACCAAGATTTTTTTCTCACATATTTGAAAACTTCTGAGGTGGCTGTTCCATTTGTTTATAGGTTCACATTTTCCTTATCTTCCAGAATAAACTCATAGAGCCCAATCATTAAATTTTCAAGTATCCCAATAGTCAGAATTCAGAATTTGATTTTTATCAATGAATAACTAAATCATGGTTTATTTATTTTTTTGTCAATGTAAATAATTGTTTTTTCATAATCTCCTAAATATAAGATGGAAATAAAGGGCTTTGGCTGTGATCTCAGGATCTCAATCATTTGTTTGAGCCAAATGTACTTAAATGTGTTTCAGTTGCTCATAATTATTTTGATTAAGACCTAAAACATGCACGTCATCTGGTTGTAAAAAACAGGTTTTGTTCTCTTATATTTTAATATAGAAACATAGATATTAAATGAAGGCGGTGAGTTTGAGGGTTGTCAGATGTGGTCATAAAAACCATTCCTGAACAATGAGATAGAACAAGAAATGAGGAGTGTAAGTTAAGACTTTCTATCTATCTAGCCATCCATATATGTATATGTGTGTATATCTATATATATGTAGAAAGATCAATTAATCCATTATTCAATCAATCATCGGCTGAATCCAAAAGCCCCAGCATTAAATATACTGTGTCAAGAAGGCCTCACCAATATCTCACATATATATTCTCAAGCAGGTACTCAGAGTAGTTTCTAACTTACCTCTATTTCTGCAAATTTCACCTTTTTTAAACTAATTACTCCCCTACCAGAGTAATACAGCTAAAAGTAAAAACTGAAAACGCTGCTCTTCTGTTGAAAATCTTTCAGTAGGTCTACACTGTCTACTGTGGACAAAGCAGAAATGTTTAGCAGATATGTCAGAGTAGACCATCACAAAGCCCGTATTTTCCTTTCTAGCTTTGTCTCCTACTGTTTCGCCACTCAGGTGGTCTAGCCGTAAAAATGTCCCCTCTATTTCCTGAATGGATCATGCTGTTTTATGTTTTCAAATCTGTGGTGAAGTTAGCCCACTCAGTGGATGCAGAAGGTTGAACAACAAAATTTCAAGCTTCTGCAGAAAGAGAGACTATTAATAGGCAACACAGTGGCATCCATATTTCTTTACAGTCAGAGATTTGTTTTCAGCTCAGTATCTAGAAATTACTGTTTTATCTCAAAAAGCCAGTAATAACAGCCCTCCCCCAACTTTAGCAAAGCATAAAGCACACAAAAAAGGGAATCAGTTAACAGACACTGTTCAAAGGAAACTTAAAGCTACAGGTCCATGTAAAAAGACAGAAACAATTTTCAGGAAATGAATAACGACTGAGAGCATTTAATGGAATGTATTTGAAGAAAACAGCATATTTTAAATTCATTAGGTAATGTTTCTGTATCTAAAATCCAAATATTTAATAATGTTCCACAAAAAGAACAAGAGTTTTCTAAAATTAGGAATAACGCTTCTGATAAGACAGATTGACTATTCCAGAGAGAACAGAATGGACTGAGAGAGGAGTGGGTATCAGGGAAATAGGATGGCAATATGGAAATGATGCAGAATGAGAAATGAGAGATGAGAAAAGGGAAATTCCTATAGTTGGACTTGGCAATCCATTTTCATTATTCCTTATTAGAGAAAAAATTTGAAGACCATTCTATACTATACAACAACTATAAGTTGTTGAATGTATATGTATACATTACTAACATAGTATATTATGTTAGTAAACTGTCTTATAATTATATTTTTTATTCTTGAGACTAGGGGTATTGTTTTTCCATTAGTTTTTCTTTATTGTTAGTCTTTAAAAATTCTTAGCTAAAGAATTCACTCTAAGTCTACTCCAGATATTTTTCCATGCATTTTTCTAGTACTCTGAGTCACGAACAAGGAAGTGAAAATCCCTCTTACAAAATGTTGTTTTAGCAAAGTTCATTCTTACCTATGCAACTAAGCACTTCTCACATGTGGTATTTACTAGAAATTTACTGGTATCTACCTCTTGTTCTTTGCTTGTTGAATTGTTATTTCTTCTTTTAAACCATATGAAGCAGGATTTCCTTCTCTGTGAAGTCTCTATCACCACCCTCAACCTCTTTCCTAGAATGACCACAAGTATACTTTGTTCACACTCAGATTATAGCAGATAATTATGTTATAGATATAGATTATTATGTTTACATGTAATTTCTCTCAGATAGAGCACAGTGAAGTCAGAACATAGTGATTTACTCATAGTAAGCACATGACACAGAACTATATAAAAGATTAGTGAAAGAAAGGAAGGAAAGAAATGGGGAAGAAAAGGAAGAAGGAAAAAGGAGAAAAAGGGGGGAAGTGGAGAAAAAGGAGGAGAGGAAAGAGACAAAAGAGAATTCAGTGTTTAAATTAATAACCCACCTCAAAAGTCTTCCTTTCAAATGTCATAGACAAAGTTACTACCATAGTGAAAGTAAAGGTGAAAAATGGAAATCCGGTAATTTACCATTCAAATCAACTTATTTTTTCCAAATCAAACTAGATGCAAAAGTATTATCTTCTTGTTTAATCTTGTTTTCATTATGTTGAAATTCTATGATCTGAATACATAAAGTTTTTGAAAACATTAAATGTTTAGTTTATCATGCTTTTAGTATATATTGTACCATGTCCAATGTCTTTTAAAAAATTTGATCACTAATAGTAATAACATGCCATAAACACTCTTAATATCTTTTCAAGTCTTACTAACTTTAATTAAAAAGTAGATAATATATCCATAACTATGCTGTGATTCCTTTTCAAGTTTTACTGTATTCAAAAACAAATTAATAGATTTTTACGAAGAAGATATTAATAATACAAAGAATCATGTGCCAATTGCTTTCTATTTAGTTCCTCTAAAATGTAATTCTCTCAACTCTGTTCCCATAAAGATGGACTATCACTATTATAAATATTTTGGCTTTTTAACTTTAATACATACAAAATCACATTTTGCCATTTAAACTATTATTAGGAGGTTATGAAGCTCATTTCTTAAGAAAAATAAAGTATAGGTGATGTATTAAAAGGCCTGGTAAAATTCATCACTGGGGCTAACATCACAGAAAAACATTTCGGAGGGAGAGCATACACTAATAATAATACATATTTTACCAAAATTGTTTCATATAAAGCACAGATTTCAGAATTATGAATTGTATCTGGATGCTTTTAACCAAAACTCTGTGTGGACCTCTTTGATAGTCTGCCAATGACCATGCTAATTATCAGTCTGTTTTTGCTGAAGAAATATATTGGACTGTCCATGGTAGATTTTTTAAGCCACTAAGTTTGCAGTAGTTTGTTACCACAGCAGTAAGAAAGTACAGCCATCTCCCCCTTATCAACGGTTTCACTTTTTGTAGTTTCAGGTACCCATAATGGTCAACTGTGGTTTGAAAATACTAAATGGAAAATTCCAGAAATAAACAATTCATAAGTTTTAAATTGTGCAGGATTCTAAGGGACGTGATGAAATCCCACGCTGTCTAGCTCTGTCCTGCCTGGGAAATGAACCATCCCTTTGTCCAGCTTATCCCACCCGTTAGTCACTTAGTAGCCTTCTCATTTATCAGACTGACAGCATAGGTAGGTATCACAGTGCTTGTGTTCAAGTCAGCAGTCCCCAAACTTTTTGGCACCAGGGAACAGTTTCGTGGAGGACAATTTTTCTACGGACCAGGGCAGGGGGATGGAAGTCTTGCTATCAAAAATAATATATATTTTAATTCGTTTTTCAGTTGTTCATTGTTAGGATATAAAAATAAAATATTGTATATTAACCTTGTGTCCTGTAACCATTCTAAATTTAATTATTAGTTGTAGTTTTTTGACAGATTCCTTAGGATTTTGTACTGTTATATTTCTTGAATTTTTGCACTAGCTGGAACCTCCAGTAAATTGCTAAACAAAAATACGATATTTTTCTGTTTCAACCTTTTGGGGAATTCTTTTAGTCTTTCACTTTCACATATGATGTTATCTGTAGATTTGCTTTAGATGTTCTTTATTGTGTTGAGGAAGTTTCCTTCTATTCCCAGCTTGGGGAGTTTTTAACATGAGTGGGTGTGAATTTTTAAACACCTTATCTGTAATTATTAAGATGACCATATAATTTATCTTTTATTGTTTTAAGGTATTGAATTGCATTTATTAAGTTTTGAATGTTAAACCAAACTTTCATTCTTGAGATAAACCCTATTTGGTAATGTCACATCCCCCCCCCCCCTTTTTTTAATTGCTGGAATTGGTTTTGTAATATTTTAGGAATTTTTGTGTCTTAGTGGGGAATACAGTGTTTTTCACAGGTTTCTTGTAATGACTTTTTCTGATTTTGGAACTTGGACTGTACTCTGGATGGTCTTTAACTATTTAGTTTGTTTATATTTCTCTCATTCTTGTCCTTCATGTCACAGGTTTTAATTATACATATAACTCTAAAATACATTATTATCAATTTCTTAAAAAATTCATTTGAAAGATTTAAGAAACAAGAAAACAAGAATTTTTTAAATTAAGATATGAGAAAAGATAAAGTATTTACACTTATTCATATGTTTACTACTCTGATACTCTTCATTTGCTTGTGTAGATCTGAGTTTTGTATCCGATATCATTCTCCTTTACTCTCAAAAACTTTATCATTTCTTATAGTGTAGGTCTTTGGACAATATATTTATTTGTCTAAAAATGTCTTTATTTATCTTATAAGTTGAAAGATATATATTATTACTTCCCAATGCTTTAATGATGTGATTGCATTTTCTTCTGGCTTGTATTATGTCTCTGGAGAAATCAGAGGATGCTTATTTTTGATATAATACAGCTTTTTTTTTTTTCTCCAGCTGCTTTAAGATTTTTACTTTCTCTTTGGATTTTGGCTTTCTCAATTTCATTATAATATGCATTGCTGTGGTTTTATTTTTGTTTATTTTTCCTTTAATTTGCTAATCTTCTTTAGTCCTTGGGTTATATATTTTTACCATATTTAGAAAGCATTCAATTGATAGTCCTCCGAAATTGTTTTCTTTCCCAATCTCTTCTGGCATTTCAATTATACATGTACTCATTCTCTTAGTGTTTTCCTACCAATCTCTTCCTTTTTTTTTTTCCTTCAGGTGTTTTTCCTCTATACTTTAGTTTATATGATTCCTATTTGTTTTCTTCAAGATCACTGATAGTTTCTATTGAAGTGTCTAATCTGTTGTTCAGCTTATTCAGTGAATGCTTCATTCAGATGTGATATATTTTAGTTCTGGAATTTTAATTTTTGTAAATATACAGTTTCCATTACTCTCCTGATATTTCCCTACTTGTTTGCTTGTTATGTTCTTGCTTTGCTTCAAGTTCTTGAATATATTTATAATAGCTTATATATTTACCCATAAACATTTATTTATATCTATGAAATCTCTATTTTTCCATTAGATAGTCCATCATATCTGTTATTTTTAGTTCTATTATCATTAATTGAGATTTTCCTCCTGGTTATATGTCACATTTTACTACTTCTTTACTACTACTACTTTGATTATATATGGTTGGTTATAGATATGTATGCTACATCATTACGTATTTGGATTTTATTATCTTCCTTCATAGAATGCTGAGTTTTTTTCTGGAAAGCAGTTACTTTACTTGTGAATCAGCTTGAACCCTTTGATGTTTGTTTTTAAGTTTGAGTATTGTGGGTCTTAATATCTTTTACTTGAAAAGAGATTAGCCCTACTCTTAGGCATGGACTGTCTGAGATCACCACTTAGTGATCAGAGTTTTTGGTGAGGTCTCTCCACTCTGGTAGTTCAGTATTAAATATATCCAAGCTTTATGTGAGCTCAGGTGTTTGTTCAGCTTACAGTTCCATATAGTGTTGTTTTTTGTGGGTTTTTTTTTGGGGGGGGGGTTGATACATTTTTCTCTAGTAGTTGTTCTTTGCCTAAACCTGTGAAGTTTCTCCCTGTACATATACAGTCTACTATTCAGCAACGTACTCAAGGGGACCTTTATGTGAAATTTTGGAGCATTTATGCACAGCTCCCTTCTCTTTGTTACCTTGCCAAGCAAATTCTAGCCAGCTCAGTAGCGGTGATCTGTCTCCCCAGCTCAGCAAGACCACTGTGCACTGTTTGGCTACCCTCTCCTGATGTTGTACTCTGGAAAGTGAGTCCCTGGGGAGGGCAAGGGGAATGATGTGGCTTCACTCATGGGCTTACCTTCGCTCAGTGGTTGAAATACTACACTATCTGTGTTTTCGTGTTTTTTCTGTTCTTCCCAAGCTTCATTTCACCTAGGACCCAACTTAATTTCATAGATCAGTTATATAGAAATATTAAAATGCCTCTCTAAACAATACTTTTGCCAGCTTTTGGAACAATTTCAATTTTAGATTAAGCAATTTGAACATTTATAATAAACTGCTAAATTATGCCCCAAGGGTGCAGTACCAATAAGATCTTATTTTGTAATATTTATTTCTGTAGCATAATATTAAAGAAAATCCAAAGAACAGAAATATAAAAATTCCCAGGTAATGGTTTTATTTTAGGGGTTTTCTTAAAATAGATGGTGAACCTACAGCTTTTTATTAATAATGATTTATACTTTTCACATATTTTATGAAGATTCATTTGATTCTGTTCAATAGTTAGCTAAACAAAAATGAGAAGCAAGGTATAGAATTCATTGTAACCCAAATGAATTTACATTAGTGAATTAATAGTCAATTTTTTCAGGTAGGTATATCAACATATATTGTAAATGGACTGTAAGCAGAGAACTTTTTTTTTTTTATATAAATTTTCTAAGCTCTGCAGGTCTGCTCTCAAGCATGGTGTAATAAAACAATCTCTAAATTAGGAGACAGAAGGACTAGTATCTAACCTTAATACTTAACCCTAACTGTATTTAAGCGAGTATTATAATATTTCTAGGTGTCCCTGATCTGTAAATAAGAGACGTTAGATTATCCAAGACAATCATTTAATTTGTTAAAACAATCACCATGTGAACTGAAGCAACTGAGGACCAGGGTATATGGTCTCAAAGTTTTTTTCCATTCTTGCTGAAAGGGATCCTTTATGAATTGGTAAGGTTGATGCCACCTATAGGATAAAATTTCAACAGGGGCAGATATTTATAACTCATGGCATACATATTGGTCATAGTAATTATTAGTAGCTTCCTGCCTCATTATAAAAGTCCTATTTTCTCAGAGTCATGCTCTTGGTAAATTGTATCCTGGCATTTCATACCATTAATTATATCTCCTTTAAGTATCCTGCAGAAGAATCCACTCACTGGAGTTTCCTCTATCCCATGAGTTTTGTGACCCCTCAGCAAAGTCATCTGGCTTATCAGCATATCTCTTCTGTCAAGCCTTCCTCATTTTGAGTGTTTCATGTTATACTTTACTTCAAAAGAGTCTTGGAGATGCAAATATGTGTGCTTTTTTTTTTTTCTATCTGAATACTATCAAATCATGTTGAGATGAACAGCATTTACCTTGTGATTAAATATCATCAGATTAATGACATGCAGATTAATGTCTAATTTAATATTTTAAAACATGTATGTATATGATAAAATATTAACAGAAAAATGAATTTATTTGACCCACTGCACTACAGATGTAGAATACTAGTATGTTATTTTTATTTAGCACTTTTCTGTGATAACCTTTATATATACTACCTTGATATTTCACCTTAATACCCAAACAGGCAAAATAGGCATATTTAAAATAGCCAGTCTTAACACATTTGAGTGTCCTAGTAACAGAGAGGTGTACCTTTATCCAGTTATCCCTGAAATATCCCTTCAGTCACTGAAGTAACTCTTTTCTTTATATCAAGAATATTTTAGATTTTTATTGTTAAAATCCATTTACAGTCTGTTCTATGTGCCGGGGGCACTGTGGTTCAATGTTAGTATTTCTATTTGTTCTATATCTTGTTTGAATTCAGTTGCTCATGGTATTCTAATGTTTTCTTTTTCTTTCTTTCTTTCATGGTGAGAACATCCCTGAGTTTTACAGCTATAAAATATAATCGTGTTGATGGCCTGCTTATTACTTGCCAATTTATTGCTGCTAGCCAATAAGTACTTGATACTGAGAGTGTATTCCTGTTAAAGAATATGAAAGAATTCTGTATACTTCACTGTAAATTACTTCTGGTAAGCTACTGAAATATATTTTACTCTGAAACATAAACAGGCTCTCTGATTAATATAAATACTTAGAAGCATATTGAAGAGTTTGAAGTCTGATTACTTTTCAACATTCATATGCTAAGAGGCTTCTGTTCAACTGTTAAATAAATTAAATTTGAGAGTCTTGAATTATAGGCTCTGATTATAGACTCAACAGAGTATGAACTCTTAAGTTTTTCTAACATTGTTGCATAAAATACTCTTTGATATAAAAGAAGGGAAATGTTAAATTAGATCATTGAAAATTACATTTTCAGGCCTCTAACTTAATACTATTGCTATTCACCTGGTCTCACAGGTATACTTAATTCTAATGCAACATTTCAGACATCCCATATTTTTCTTCTACAAAAAGTAGTGAATTCCTGAGCTATATCATCATTGCTTGGGTGTTCCTTGGTGTGGACCTGGCACGAGGTGGCTGCTTTTGGAATGCAAACTGTTTAGTTTACAACTTCTGAATCTCCACTGATGATAACAATGACCATTATGTATAACTCATCATGCACATTATAGTTTAGGAGGTAGTCTTGGTCAATAGATATTAAATACTACTTGTGTGAAAACTGCGTATTAATTTGATCAATCTCAGTACTATCCTCCTTGAGAGTGCCTGCCAGTTCCAGATACTGCCAAACTGAAAATTTCACCTCTTATAAACTCTTAACGTTAGGATTCTGGAGACATAGATTAAAATTAGATGTGTTCTCACAAGATTTGGTAGTGAAGTGAAAATATCTGCTGGTCTCTTTGATTCACTCTGTTGTCTAGCAGTTATCAGAATAGATAATGACATGTGGAAATAACCTGGCACCCAGCCATGATTTTAGCAACATGTCTTGTAATTAGATTAGGAGTACATTCTTCCAAAATAATAACATTCCTAATTGTTTTAAACTTCACATCAAAAAGTAACTTTAATGATTTCCTTGTGAGTGTAAAGATAATACTACTCTGTGGATCATATTCTTTTAAGTATTAAGATACAAATTCATTAAGCCATAGCTTTCAATTTTAACTGAGGTTGCAGAGTCTGTGTCATATAAGACCTTTAGTGAAACTGGGCCAGAATGTCACCATCGTGCTGATCATACTTAACCTTATTATTCCAGGGGTGGTTTTCCAACCCCAATACTATTAGAAGACATATATCTTCAGTGTTATAAGACACCAAATTTGGGATACTACATGCTAAGGAGTCAACAGAGTCACCATGTAATATTTCAATATTCTGTCCTCTTCAGTTTGTTTGCTACAGCTAGAATAATAAAGCTAAAACTTTGAAAAGGGGAACTGCCTTACTAATGTATATTAGCTAAAGGTGTGGAGAAGATTATATGTACTGGGATGGTGGTGAGGCAAGGCTGGCAGAGGGAAATTGTGGGGTCCCACTGGTTTCTATATCTTTTAAACTCCGTATCGATGTACACTGTATTACTTTTAGGATAGTTTTAGCCCTTCCCCTCTGTAATTTTACAGTGATAAACTATCTTGTCTTATTTTGTATTAACTGCTACTAGCAAGTATAACCTTATCATAGCCATAATAGGATCAGGTTGATTTGATAGATTAATTGTCCACTAAATACCAGGATTGTTTCTATTTGTGGAAATCTGGCCTAGGGAGAGAAATAGAGAGCATCACTGATTATATAGGGCTAAGTGAGTATGATCATGCCTCTCATCAAGAGTTGCCAGGCGTTTATGGAAATCATACTTGTACGCAAATAATTTGCCAAATTTTTTAGACTACGTTGGCAATTAACAGCTAAACACACAGTTTCAACTGAAGTAACAGTTATTTCTATTTAAAAATTTTTGCTCTATAAAAATGTTGTATCTCATCCTGTTTATAACATAAGATAGATAGGATTGGGCTTCCCTGGTGGCGCAGTGGTTGAGAGTCCGCCTGCCGATGCAGGGGACACGGGTTTGTGCCCCGGTCCGGGAAGATCCCGGATGCCGCGGAGCAGCTGGGCCTGTGAGCCATGGCCGCTGAGCCTGCGTGTCCGGAGCCTGTGGCTCGCAACGGGAGAGGCCACAGCAGTGAGAGGCCCGCGTACCGCAAAAAAAAAAAAAAAAAAAAAAAAAAAAAAAGATATATGGGATTCAACTTTTGTAGTAAAGAGCCTCAGTGGCCAAGAGAGAAAATAATATCATTATGAGAATGCACTCTCTTAGAGAAACCAGATCCTAAAGCAATGGGATTTCTCTTGGCACCTAGGCTGACATATGGAGTTAAACCAAATTATAATCAGAAGCTTGGTCTGTTATTGGCACTAAAATTAATAAATGAATAATTCTGTGGGTGATTCCACCCACTGACTGAACAGACTTGAGAGAGGGTGACTTCAAATCTTGTCTGTTGTCAAGTAAAACACTGCTGAAAAAACCTACATGCCTATATTTAGCTAAGGCTGTACACACAGCCAAGGAAGCTTTTGTGGGTGAGGTCACTCAAAGACAGAAAATCCTGTAAGACTCTGGAGTTGATGGGAGAAGTTTCTGTTGAGATACCTCCAGTCACAATGCAACTCCTTCTAGACTATGTTTCAGAGCAATCTTACTGGCTTTTTTTGCTGAGGCATCTTCCCAATTTCCAAAAGTATTTAAGTAGGACTGGTTACCCAAACATCTTTAGTGGACTCTGTGGTTAGCATTTTGAGATGAAGACAACAAAACCCAGTATAACTATTTTAAGCACAAAGAGATTTATTAGAGCATATTGAGTGGCTGATAGAATCCTTAACGGAGTTAGAGGTGGCAGGGTGGCTAGACACAGCCTAGAACAAAGGCAGCCAAGGTAAATACTCAGCTGCAAGACCGTTCTGGTGGAAACCGTATGGACACTGTCTCATGCCAGTTGGCACCTATGACAACAGGAACCAGGTGCTAGAATCTCTGCTTGAACAGCCACAGAACAAAATGCCTCCTCTTATGTATTTACACAACATACCTAGCTCCTCCTGTAGCTCAAGTTGTTCCTTCTCTCCTCCTAATTCTCTAGTAGAGTTTCTGCCTGGAAGATTTTAAAACAGTGGTTGCAATGGAGTCTCTTAAGTTTACTTTTTTGTTTTTCAAACATTGCCCATATTTAGAATGGCATGCTAGAAGGGAGTTGAGTGGATATTGAGCAATCCAACCCACACTATCTTCTGGAGAAATTTAGGTCCATGTCAGCTACTCTGCTTACATAGAGTAGTGTAAGGCGGGGAGAATGTAATCAAAATGATCCAAATACCTAAATATTGTAAATATTTTTCAGTGGGAATAAGAACATAGCAACAAAAAATGATTAATCATCAAAGCTCAAATAGACTTACTTGTGAATATTAAAGTTTAAAAATTGTTTTTGGAGTGAGGAATCCTGTTGACTAGATGAAGCTAAGTAGAAGTACTTTTTAAATTAGGCTGATAAAAATTTCAGGTTAATACATTTAAAAAATGGCTGAAAACAAGAATAAGCTAAATCTTAAAGAAAAACATGAAAAGTTTGGATTGTTTTCTTTAAAATTATAAATCATTGAAGAGATTATTAAGATCCATTAATTAATATTTCCTTTATCTTTCATCATTGTACCACTCCCTTAATTTTACAGTTTATAATCTTTCCCTTTTTGACTTTTTAATTAAAGTTTGAAAGGTTTATTAAGCAAAATGTATGATCAGTATCTACAAAATCCAAGTTGGGGCATTTGATAAATGATGAAGGAATGCAGAAAAATACAAGGAATGCAACTCCACCCTAGAAAACTGCTTAATACTGTGTAGAAATACACTTTGGTTTATGTAAAGAGAATTTCAAGAAGATGAGTAATGTGCTTTTTCTCTCTTGGAAGTGATTTTCTTTTCCCTTGTTGCATAATTCCAATATGAATCTACTAAAAAACCCAATTTATTAGATATTTATAGTATGCCATACACCATGCTAGATGTTGAATTTTAGAATTCATAATTAATTTTCATAAAATGTTAACAATTTCCTTAAGTGTTGGATCATAATTAATTCTAAAATATGTATTTATATTTAATATGCAATAATCAAAAAACAACTGGGAGACTATACAGCTTTAATAAAAATACACAGCCTGTTTTTATAGATCATATTTTATTAATGATGTAAGATAACTTTTTCTTAAGTCACAGAAATTATTTTAAGGAAAGTTTTTTTTCCCAAAATGTAATGCATTTTCTCTAAAGAAGTGCATACATTAGCCCATGCAAAATAAGAATTTCCGTCTCTGAAATTAATTCCAAACCAAGTCTAATTTGTGATCATACAAAACTCTCTACAGTCTCCCATTTATAATCTAGTGATAATGTACCTAAAAATAAAACCTAAGTCTCTATATACACTCCCTTTTTAATAATCATAATAAATACAATTCTAGATGAGACCCACGGGTTCAACAGCCTTTAAGTTTTTAACAGAGATGTGTTTCCAGAAGGACTGATATTCATGCTAAGCAAATGATGATCAAGCTGGATGCATATCAGATTCACCCACGAATCTGTAAGCACCCAGAGATTCTGATTGCATAAATCAAAGAAGTAGTCTGGACACCGGCATTTTGTTTAAAGTTCTTTAAGTGATTATACTAGGAGCCAGAATTGAGAGATGCTGTCCCGGATATTAATCTCAAAAGACTGTAAACACGAAACCTAAAACATCCACAGTTTCTAGTAATAATCCTATCACTTATCCATGAATGCACCTAAGCAGTTCTTGAAGCTTTAGATTCCCAATCTGCATTTATTTTCAGCATTTGTCACAACCAATTAACAAATTTAATATACTATTAATTAAAATTATTTTATTTAATGTCATTGTTTTGTAGTCTGGTGGCTGCTGGATATGATATAAACATATGCTTTCAGGTTTTTAAAAAAATATTATGGCATCCTGTATGGATATGGTAGACTGGCATTCAGTGAGTATTCTACTCTCCTTCTAGTACCTCTTGCATTTAGATGGAAAATTATAGACTGCACTTCCTAGACCTCTTTAGAACTGCGGTTCCAAATGGGATTTAAATTCAGGCAATGAGATTGGCCTTGCATGATATTGGAAAATGGATGTGAGCAGAGACCAACCTTTTGATGCAACCACTATTTCTGGGGGCAAGTGCAGAGATGAAAGTATTTAGTTTTCTGAAGCAAATAAACAGTGGTTTCAGTATCCAGTCTTAAGTTTTGGGAGTGTTGAGAGGCAAGGTTTGGGACACCCATTTTACAAGTGTGGTTTATAATAAGTGAGGTGTAGTTATGTAAATGGCAGCAGTAGCAGCTAGGGCTTCCTGATTATGGAACATGCCTGACTATGTCAGGTTCCTGATTCTGGCAGTGAGGGTGTGATTCTGTATGTGGTCGCTTCCTAATAGTAGAAGTGGCACTGGCCACTTTGGTGGCAGAATTGAATGGTGTGTCTTTGGTAGTCATTCCTAGAAGGTAAACAGAGTATACTTGTTCAGTCTTCCCAATGATTCTATAATTTATTATTTAATTATCTCTAATAAACTTCCTGCTTGAACTAGCTAGCATGGATATTATATGCTGAAATTAAATGTGTGATAACTATCTTTCCACATATGACCTAGTTTTCATACATACACGTGTGTGTATTTAAATCTGTATGTATGTATTTAAATCTATGTGTATGTATTTAAATCTGTTCTCAGATGTCCTAAACAGGGAAGTAAGGTTTTGGTTTCCTTTCTCTAAAATTTCCATTACTTTTATCATGTTTTCTGAGTTACTGAAACCAAAAATTAATTATTCCTGTCTTGGTTACAGAATACAACTTTATTAAACTGTAATATTATAATAATAATAATATATAAATTATATATATAATATATATATATAAAAATTATATATATTATATATATTATATATATATTATATAATACAATCAATGCAGTATTCCTATTTTGGTTACAGTATACAACTTTATTAAACTGTATACTATAATAATATATAATATATATATTATATATAATTATATATCTATATTATATATATATATAATAATAATATTATTATTTTTATTAAACTGCCTCTTGCCCCTGAGTTTTAAGCTGGGAAGGGCAAGGCACAGAGGCAAAATTAGACCAAAGTCATGTCTCCATATAATAGCTTATAATGACTCATATAACCCTACCTTGATCATAATCTATCGTTAAGAAATTCTTCAAACAATTTTATTATTAATTTGAGAGCTTTATCAATTGCCCATGTTGGAAGGACCATCACAGTTATTTACTTCAGCAGTCTAAAGTACTTTTGACATAAAGTTCTGTCAGGCCAGGACTATAGTACAATAGGTAAACAGAGAAGGTGCCAGGAGAAGCTTCTAGAGATACAGTACAACACTGATCACAATATTCAGAAGATATCAGCTGGCTCCTGGCCCAGTGATTGAGTTCTGGTAATAAACTGAGGATTAAACTGGTTGTTAGTGACAGGAAGGCCTGATAGTAGGTTCATCAAGTAAAAAATACCCAGTTAGATTTGACTTTCAGATAAACAACAAATAATTTTTAGTATAAACAACATTTGGGACATACTTATACTAAAAAAATAAATTCCATTGTTTATCCGAATCCAAATTTAACTGGGTGTACTGTGTGCTATCTGGCAACTCTACCTTGCAACTGATAACAGTAACCAGAATTCATAAGGACCAGGTTCAGATGCAATGTTCCCATCTCTAAAGAAAACAAAGCAGGGCTGCAATTCTGTAAAAAAGGGCTGCAATTCTGTAAAAACTGAAGTACTCATCAAAAGTTTAAGACTGAGGTCAAGTTTCTTGAAGCAAGTCTCAAAATGTATTGTGTTGTCAAGAAAGACAGTGAGAAAGTGTGTACTCAAACTTAGCTTTGAGTTATTAGAGAAGCAGAGGAATCTGACATGTCACACCATTGGGCTGATGACTCCTTAAAACTCCTGGCTAGAAGTAATGTTATTTAACGTCTAGGACTGGAATAAAACATATGGGAATCAGAGTGTACTCAGTGGCAAAGCTTGGACATTAATGACAGCAGGAAACGTTAATGAAAGAAGATTGGTCATTGCATTTAAAAAATTCTGAATCTTAACAATTTACTTGGATTTTATCTGTTACTCTTTATTGAGCTCTGGTCTCTCAGTATACACTTGGGTACCAGCTGTTCTCTTGACTGTTTTTTATTTGTTAATTTTACTCATTGCCTTGCTGAGTCTCATTCTGAATTTTAACCTTTCAAATAAATTCACTTTGATTTTTAAAACATTAAAGTTTATATTGTGCCTTAAAAAGCAGGCTTCGCTTTTCCAAAAGTGTAGCACCAAATGACGTATTTACAGTCAGATTTCTTGAAATGAAGCAATTTGAATTTAATCCGCTATCTTAAATATCTTAATACCCATTGTGTATGAGAAAAGGTCAATTCAAATTTTGTATTTAGGTATTGCTTATGATTTTGGGAACACCTGAATCTGGTTTTATTTGTTCTTAAGGGTCATTTGGTTGAGGCTCAAAGCATTATGGACAATTATTCTAGATAATTTTTTCTTTAGATTTAAAATCAAATATTTGTCTTTAAGAAATACAAATGTTTTAGTATCTTAAACTTAATAATTATAAGTAAATAAGGGCAGGTGTTGCCCAAGAGCCATAATCCTATTAATCTCTTAAATACAATACTCTTTGTAAACTGCAGATAAATATACATATTATTAACCTATTCATCTGAAGAATTATGTTGTACTAGCCATATATAAATACCTGCTTTTTGTACAGAAATATACTTCTATGTAATTAATTATACCAGTTATATAATTTTTAAAAATTCTATATTAAACTTCAGAGGTAATTAATGAGTATAGGATTAATATAATGTAAACAAACACACTTCATCATACATTTGTTTTACTAGCTTAAGAAACAGTGATTTTGATATGTTTCCTTTAATAATAGGCAAAATCACAAACACATTTTATGACACAAGAAAAAATAGTTTACTTATGTCTAGAATTTGACCCTAGCTAGACTCTCAAAATATATACTTTTTGTAGCTGTGAGTATTGATTCTTCATGTCAAAATGAAGGTTACAAATGCACAGTATATTTTGGTAGAACAATACAGATAATATAATTGGTAAAAAAAAGTGGATTATTTAAGTAGCTAGCTAAGAGCTCATAATTTTAGACAAAGTAAAATAGTTTATAGTTATCACTTAACAGCTGATTAAGTGATTTTCAGTCTTTTCAAAGCACCGATAGGACTTCCCTGGTGGCGCAGTGGTTGGGGGTCCACCTGCCGATGCGGGGGGCGCGGGTTCGTGCCCTGGTCCGGGAGGATCCCACATGCCGCGGAGCGGCTGGGCCGGTGAGCCATGGCCGCTGAGCCTGTGCGTCCGGAGCCTGTGCTCCGCAGCGGGAGAGGCCACAATAGTGAGAGGCCCGCGTACGGCAAAAAAAAAAAAAAAAAAAAAGCAGCACCGATAAACCATACTTCCATCAATAGCCATTACTCTTCAAGACAATGATTCTTCACAGGATAGAAGAGAGACAAGTTGTCTTATGTGGAACTGTAGCCAGCTCTCCTGAGCAAAGCATGAAATTAAAACAACTATCCAACTAATTCTAAGCTCTCCACCTATTCACTCTTCCCCTTCCCTTCCTCTATTGAGTATGATTGTGTTAACAGTGAGGGCCTCTATCATATCAAAATTGGGGCTATGATATATCTGAGAAGTTGAACCAAACACAATAATTTATATGGATGGTTTCAGGCAGGTACAAGTGTGTTCACAATATCTAGGGGTAGGAGGCACTGAAAACCAAAATTTAAGATAGAGCCATGGTGGGGTGAGGGATATGGATCAATAATGAAATCCCTTTGGAAAATCTCCATGGTAAAAGAAAAAATCCTGTCTGATGGACTGTCCATGACAAGATCTAGGGGAGAAAATACTTTCAGTGGCTTGCTGTATTGGGGCTATTTAGGAGATAAGGCTGAAAACTTGAAGAAAAGTGAGAGGAATTCCAGTAGCGATTCAGACTGGTATAAGAGAAGATACGAAATAATGCTAAGGTAATCCCTAAGAGAAGATTAGGAGATCTGGCATAAGCTATTAAATCAGAGGCTTTTGCATATAACTGATAAGGTAACATCATTGTTATCCCCAAGCAGGGAAGGCATGGAGGTTTTTCAGTTAACAATTGACTTTTTGGGTTATACTAAACAAAGTGTTCAGTCTGTGTTTCATTCCACATGACGAATAAATTAGGCTTACATGCTTGAGTAGCTATATTTATAATTAAGCATATAAAGAGCTTTTTTACTCAAGGAGAACTTTAAAAAAATCTAATCTTTATCAAAACTTTCCTTTGATAACTTATATTTGTCCTCCAATCCAAGTGAAATTTTCAGTTCGTGATTTAACTCCTCTTACATGACAAGTTTACAATACTTTACTTGCAATTCCCAAATCCAGAAAGTTCTGAAACCTACTTTTAATGTATGCCATCGGTAGCAAAGACTGAGGAAACCTCTCACTTGTTGAGAGCGAGAGAGACAGAGACAGAGAGGGAGGGCAAAGATGGAAGGAAGGAAGACAAAAAAAAGAAAGTGGATCTGATTTGGACTGATATGAGGCTATTTACAATATTTTACTTGTTATACAGCTTAGTGTAAATATTCTTATGTCATTATTTTAATATTTTGATTATAGCTCTGCTTACACTCTCATAAAGGGGTATTCCATAATATATAGCATATATAACTCTCTAAAATATTTTTAAATTTTGAAACACATCTGCCACCAAGGGTGAAGAGAAAGGGTCTAAAGGTTTTTGGACCTATAGTGAAATGGATTATAGAAGATCAGAATTAAGTAAATGAGGGCTTGGGTAGTTCCACTTAACAGATGAATTAATAGCTGGAGTAGTCTGCTGGCCTGTCTTCCTCACTCTCTTCTCTACTTAAATATTTACTAAGTAGTAGATCAATGTTAGCTACTTGACATACAACTATAAGCAAGACAGTCACAGTTCATGTCTTAGTGGGTCTTACAGTGTAGTAATTAGTTAGGCAGTTTCATCAGAGTGTAAGTATTATATCAGAAGATATTCAGAATATTTCAGGAGCATTTAAGAGATGTACAAAACCTGGATGTAAGAGTCTGGGGAGTTTAACTGCTTAGCATAATAGAGTGAGAAGAATTTGGAGCTCCTAGGAACTATCAGAGAAAAAAAATGGAGAAATAGGGTCATTAATTAATACTTACATAGCAGTTACCTATAAAACAGGCACTGTTCACAGCAACCCTGTGAAATAGGTGCTATTAATATCCCTGTTTTGGACTTTCCTGGTGGCGCAGTGGTTAAGAATCCGCCTGCCAATGAAGGGGACATGGGTTCAATCCCTGATCCCACATACCGCAGAGCAACTAAGCCGGTGGGCCACAAAGACTTAGCCTGTGCTCTAGGGCTCAGGAGCCACAACTACTGAGCCCACGTGCCACGACTACTGAAGTCCGCGCACCTAGAGGCGGTGCTCTGCAACAAAAGAAACCACCACAGTAAGTCCGCATACCACAATGAAGAGTAGCCCCCACTCGCTGCAACTAAAGAAAGCCCGCACGCAGCAAGGAAGACCCAACACAGCCAAAAATAAATAAATAAATAAAAATATCCCTGTCTAACAGGGACTTCATGACATGAAAAAAAACAGGCAAGATACAATTCATATAAGCATTCACATGCAAATCTGTTCTAGCAGCAGCTCTTTCCTCCTGCCTGTGTTCTTTTGCAAGGTGAAAGGGTCCTTTCCCACATTAAATTAGATCCACCTAAACTGGATTAGGGGCTAAGTTTCTGAAAGGCTAATGAAAGGTTGTGTCTATCATTTCTGCCAGGTTGATATTATCTTATCTGTTTACAAAATCATATGATCAATTGCCAGAGACACAGAACCATCTGTCTCCAATTGTAATCCTGAATAGAATTATTGGAGCCAATTTAGTGGTATGAAAGTTATAACAATTCTACTACCAATTTGAAGGCAAAAATAACTTCTTTGCTTGTTTCCAGCAAAATGATCCATCAATCACAGCATTCATTATATTTTTTAGAAATTGATTCTGAGTGTGTACCATTATATTTAAATTTTTTCTAAATATAAGTAGAATAAATGCATGAGATTGGGGATTTTAAGGAAAGATAAGAGGGCTTTGTAAGAAGCATTAAAACAAAATCTTTATTAAACATTATTTTAAGTACAAATATAAAATCAAATAGTTTAAATAAATGTAAATGTAATAAATAATTTTTATAATTGACTTTCTCCTCAAGAGAACTATATTTAGAATCATACTTGAACTATGACACCTCTGGTGTATATCATAAAAAGTAGCATTGTGTTTTGGTTTTACCTTATATAAAATTCATAGTACAAAAATACTTCTTACAACTATAATAAATGATTGTACTGGGAATTAAATTTGAGGTACAGTGTCTCCAATCTCAGTATTTGATGGTTCTCTTATAGACCTGAGACACAGGGTAGCTTATTGGATTTTATAGAACCAATAAGAGTATTTTTAATCCATTTACATATGTTTCCACAAAAAACTATTTTTCAATCAAATACTAACAATTATGTCAACTTTCTAAGTTACTTTTGTTTCTAATAGGAGAGAATGTTTATATGTAAAAAATGAAATAGAATTCTTCTTTGGAATGGAAAGTTTCTTTTTCTTTTTAGGTATTTATTATGAAAAACTTGGCTACTTTCTCCTTAAATCTCATATTATACCATGGTTAGGTGTGGTTCTAAGAAATCATTTACTCTGTAGCCAATTTTTTAATTTTTATAATAAAATCCCATGTGAACCATTATTCTTGAGATGAGAGAAAAGCCATATGGTTATAATGTATGCTGTCAGATTCCTTTAGTGAAGTAAGAGGGTGCTGATAAAACTTAACCCAGCATTTAAAACAACCTAAGACATGTGTTTCGATGAATACATTTTTCATGATCTACAGCAAAATTATAGGGATCACTATTATACATAGATAACTGTTAAGCTTCACTTTCCTAGTGGTTTGTCAATAAAATTTAGGACAAATTTATGGGATATTTCTAAGAAATATGTCTTCTTCTCTAGTTGTATTTTGTAATGTTTAAATAAAATTATTAGAAATGTATGAAAAAACTGAAGCATTGTGTGTCGATTCCATTTTGAACTGAACTCTATCCAAACAGTTGATCAATGCTTCTTTGCAGCACATGGATACCTTACATACTTCTGTTTTTGCATTGATATATCTAAATTTCAATTCTCCTCTCTATTTAACTGCATACTCTTTGAGGACCAACAATGACAGTATACACTTTTCTTTATCTCAGCATTGTGCCTAGTACATAGAAACATTCAATAAATGTTTGTTGACCTAAATTTAAATCTTTGTTTAATCATGGAAAATTGTTTGTACTGACAGCAAAATATGTCTTCCTTTTATTTCTTGCAGTAGTGGGTTTTGTTTTTTTTCCCCGCAGAAAGAAATTCACATCAGTAGTCTAGAGTGAGTGTCTATAACTGGGCATATTATTAGAGTCTTGAAAAATCAGTAAAAGATCCAGAGTAGAATCAAGTCAATAGCACAGCACAGCACAGCAAAAATGTGTAAACTGAAAACAAATCATGAGCATGGAAGATGGTCCTGGCTGGTGATGGATAATATTCAGAAATATGTGGGAGGTAAATTAATATGAAGTATAGTTTTTAATTGACAATTAATACTAATTTTTTTCCTGAGCTCTAGATTTCTAATTTTGTACCAGATATCTCCACCTAAAATACGCAGTAGGTTCTTCAACCTTTCTTGTTTGAGAAACACCACAACCACCTAGGATCTCCATTCTCCCCCAGAACTCTGGGGAGTCGTCTTTGCCAACTCGGCTCACTCGACCTACTTAATATCTCTTTAAGCTATCTCTCTGTTTTGCATATTTCTTTAATTTCCCTTAATTCATATCTTTATCATTTCTTGCTTAGCTTGCCACAAAATCCTTCTAAATTGTCCTCTTGCTTCAGGTATGGTAACTCCCTAATCCATTCTTATAGTCAAAGTAACAGTAATATTTCTGAAGTTCAAAGGTAAATCTCTACTTAAAACTTCCCTACCACAATCAGTAAAATCTCAAATTCTATAAAAATATATTCATTCCATCATGTTCACTAAAATCTCAAATTCAGTAAAATTCCCAATTTTGCACACAAAAACCTTTCATTACATGACCTTTCAGCCATCTCTACCCTTATGCTATTTTCAAACATGTACTCTATACTACAGTCATAACTAAAGGCACATTTTTGGCTTATAAGACGCTGTTCATTTTCTGGGAATACAGCAACCTCACACTCTTTCCTCTACCCATCCTTCATCTATATTCAGCAAAAAACATCTTTGAACCATCTTCCCAGTTTTCAAAGACACATTTTTCCCCTCACATATGCTTTTATAGAACTTTATGAATGTTGAATATTGCACTTACCATTTCTTTAAATATTTAATTTTATTGGTCTTCTCACTAGAATAAGCCTTTCAAGGACAATGTATGAAATGTACTCTTTCCATCTACAGTACATAGCAAAATGCCTGGCACTCAACTGACTGATGTCAGTGACTTCAAATTTCATGTTGATGCGGCATTTTTTTCCATACTCTTCTTTTTACTTCCTCTGCATGTTCACAACCAAAATCTCTAACATGTTCGTTTTTCACATTGAAAATTTGAAAACACAAATGCTTATATCTATTACCTGTGAGAACACATATAGACTGTAACACTTATTTAGTTCTCAATAAAACACACTACTCTACAATTTTTTTCACCTTTTGTATGTGTTTCCTTTTTCCAACTTAAATGTTTCAAATATGTTCTATGCTTTTGACCTTCGTTGAATTTACATAATTAGGATGGCCATGCAAGGCAGTTTGCCTGGGAAAAAAGTCTGTTTACTCCTGAGGCCCAGAGCATTTATTATTTTCTCTCCCTCCAACTCTCAAAATTGTTCAAGCTTAGATACTAAATAATTTGGTAACACAACAATCAGTATCTATTTCACTGCTATTTATTTATGTTTACTAGTATTGAATATGAATATTTATAAAATAAGTGAAGAAATTACTAAATCTGTTGACCTCAGGGTGATACAAACTGTAAGCAGCAAGAGAGAAAAAAGGTTCAAAGAAGAAATGGGTATTAAATGGACTGAACTAGAAATATGAATTTTAGACAAGTTATTATTCTTTAAGTGGGCATAAGTAACTTTGGTGAAATAATTCAGAAGGGTAGATGTACCATGAGGAAAGCCTGTAGTTTGAAGAATCTCAAATTTTGGTAACTTTTCTTTATTTCAATGACTAAATAAAGGTCTATAATAATATGCAAAGTTTATTTTTCTTTCCTAAAATTACCTGTGCTTAAATGAGAGATTGTAATACACTAATAGTACAGAAGTAATGGTCTTTCAAAAAGAAAATTAAACTCAGAAAGTAATCTTTATATTATATTTGGGCTTTGAAGACATTCATTTACCACTTCTGAGTTTTACATTCTTTTCCCCGTTATGTAAGTTTTGACATCAAAACCTTGGAATAAGGAATACAAGTTATATAAACGTAACATTAAGCAAAAGCAAATGATCAAATTATGTAATAATATTTTTTATGAAAGGCGTAAAGGATATAGTATATGATTGTTGCCTTCACTCTTTGGTTTCTACATTGCTAAGAAAATATTTTGAGACTTTTAAGCTGAGTAACTCTATAGATCAGAGCATTATACAAAGCCAGAACTAGCTGATTCATCAGAAAAATCTGTTAACCACAAGACAGATATATTTTTTTAAATCAACTATTTTCTATGGATCTAAGCCATAAAATGATGCAGAATTATGGCTCAGAAGGTAACTCCCTTCTACTAGAGCCTGGTATCCTGGATTCAGCAGAAATATTTTCTCTTAGTGATTTTCTGAAATTCTTCAGGTAAAGTTTTCTTCTAACTTAAGGGATTAACAAATGTATGGAAGTATAATTTTTTAAAATATTATTTTATCTTGACATAGACTTCTTATTTTCTGAAATATCTGCATTTTCTCCCTTCATTACACACACACACACACACACACATACACACACACATGCGTGCACACACAATTTTTAGTCATTTTTAAGGATTATCTGCTTTACAATTCTACTACCTTCCTCTTCAAGGTATACTCAATATAAAAGTTTTAAAATATCAAGGTAATATTTGAAGATGAAAAATATATTTAAATCATTGTAAACTACGCATCAAGGTAATAATTAGTAATTTGTAAACAATCTAAAATATTCTATTTAATCATCTTGGCACCAAATGTGTGCATGTGTGTGTGTATTAGATCCAGTAATCAACCAACCACTGCAAGTCAGAGGGAAGAGTGCAGAGGCACGCCCTTTCTTCACAGTCAAGACTCTCCACATCAAAGCCCACAGTATACTCTGAAGCCTCTTGTAGGGTTGTTGTAGACTCAAGAGGCCATATACTTCTGATGGTTGGGGGCTCCTATAATTGCATGGTAAATATAGTTCTCTAACTTCTCATTGTAAATTAATACTTTGAAGTTTGAGGTTTTTATATTTATATGCCACTTATAAATCTCAAAAGCACAAGCCAATCCCAAAGAGACAAGTCAACTCTATGGACAAAAATGAGGATGTTTGATCTATAAGCCTGGTCCAAACTATTGACTTCAATGAATTAAACAGGATTATGTAACTTTTGGAGATCTCATTGAGAGTGGCTGGGTTTCTCACCTGATATTCTCACATACCCTAATCACTACTACAGTCTACGTTTGAGGCAAGACAAGTTTGAATTTTAGGCTTAAAAAAATCACTATGGAGAACTGCCTCAGACATACTCCTTAAAATTTAACACATACTTTTAAGGTTTTTATTCTGCATGAAAATAGAAAGTATGCCAGTTTTATTTTATGTAAAACTGGTTTGTATTCCTGGTTTTATAAAAATATAACACAAAATTTATTACAAGAATAATTTAACTTGTATTAGTCTCACAGTACATGTATACTAGGGTTCACTTATTTAATCAGCTCCCTGTAATACAAGGCAATGATAGTGGCATTCAGTATTCATTGTGACCATTAGAGTGAACCAAACATTCCTGTAAATTCTTTTGGAATCTTCTAGTGACTGAGTATTTTGAGTCATCCATTCAATCTGAAGAAGATCCAAATATAAAAGCATCACTTAAATTGGACCAAGTTGTCCTGCCCCGATTTAATTACAGTCGGAATATTCTACCTGTCTATAAAATCTACAGATCATTTTCAAATAAACCTAGGATACCTAAACAATTTGAAGACCTTGGAATATCTTTCTGTACACAGGTTCCATTGTTCAACATCCTCATCATTTATTTATTTCCCTTTTCTCACTGAAGTTTTCTCAGTGTGGGACTTCAGTCATACACCTAGTTTGACTGTCTTTTTAAATTAAATCTAATTAATAATTATCATATCAAGCATGGATTTCATTTGCTCTAGAAATGAAAAAGAAATTCACTATCCTTCAAATGAGAGAATCTTGCAAAAGCTAACACATATTTAGTAAAAGTTTTATAAAATTAATTCAATTTAATTCAAGCTGCCCTGATATGGCCCTATCCTCAAAGTACTTATAGTATCTAGATATCATTTTAATAATAAGCAGCCTAACTAAAAATGTAATTATGATAAGCAAAATTATTTCTCAAGAGGATATTCACTGACATTTAATTACATGCCATTACTGTACCAGACTTTTACGTATGTTGTTTCATTTAACAATCACAACAATCCTGTCAGTTCTATTAGCAAAGAAAAAACTGAGTCTCCAAGAAGTTAAAAATCTTGCCCAAGATCATACAACTCTTTTGTGGCCAAGTCAAGATTAGTTTACAGGCCTGCCCAGCTTGAATGGGCAAGACCTTTATATGGTGGTATATGTCCCTCTTTCTGAGAAATAAAATTAAAGTTTGCTTATTAAATATGAAAATTTTGATTTACTTGATAAACATAAGACAGTCTAAAATCAAGCATTGTTCACTACAATTAATGTTTTTCCTAAAGTAGTTTGTTTCTACATGATATACACATCACATTTCTTTAGAAGCATGTATGTGTGTGTGTGTATTTGTGGTAGCCATGAAGACATGAGCCAATGTCACTTTTTCTTCTATGATACCCTGTAAATTTACGAGACTCTTAGGTATCTTGTAGACAAAGGCAGGCCCTTTCTCCTCTATAATTACTAGAATTGGCCATGATAACTAAGGTACAAATAGAGATTAAATTTAATATTTGTGCCAACTTTTAATAATATTTTCAGAATCCTCAGGGATATGACATTTAACTGTATGAGATTAGGGAAGGGAGCACACAGCTCATAAAAAGCAAAAATGTAATATGCCAGTAATACATTCCACTACATTTGCAAGGAAAATAGCCAAATTTTAAAACATGCACCCTTAAGTGGGGTTTTGATGAAAATGCATCTCTAAGGCACCATTAGGCTGAAGGTGATGTCAAAAGTCTCTTCTCTTAATTAGCTCACTCTTTATGGTTTCAATTTGTTATTAAAACTATTCTTCTACAGAAAAAGGAATATGAGTTTGCTGTGCTAGGATAAGACTGAGATCAGCTTAGAATACATGAGTCAGGCTATATATCTCACAAAGATTAATTGTGTCTTCTTGATGCTTTATATAACCAAATGGAATATTCCTTCCACGTGAGCTTTTGGCCTGCCCCTGTAAACTATAACTGTGAGAATTAAGAGAAAAGTTGAGAACTCTCAGATACATTTCCCAACATCTCAGATACATTTCCCAACATTTTATAAATGTTCTGCCCTTTAGCTAAACAGACTAAATATCCTTAGTAGGGTTTTCTTTCATTGTTTGTTAGAGAGTACACACATACACACACCCGCACACACCCCGCCTCCTCCCTCACACATACCACATATACACACAAAAGAAAAAACAGCTCATTACATATTCTGGAACTCTTTTATCCCCAAAGAATGTTGGATAGCATTGAGGATTGGAATATCACCATTTTAATTAAATTTGGGGTTTTTTTTGCAGACTGATAACATTTTTTAAAAATTTACTTAAACAAGATGTACACACTCTAGAGAATTGTGGATTAATCCCCTTTTAAATGACCAAGACTGATTCTGAAAGTGGACAACGGTGAAAAGTTATCAAGGGACCTGATATTTCCCAAAGTCAGTCTGTCAGCTATAGATCCTTTAATGTTAATGTAAGAATAACACATTCCAAATGACACACACAAACAGCACATATACAAATTTGGCTGCCATCTAAAGAATGTATTCATATTTCTATTCTAGGAATTAAACTACATGGCTATAAATATAAAATTGGCATCTGTGTAAAGTATTTCTAAACATCAGTCTGAAAGAAAAAATCACAGCTGTTGCTGTGTCATATTTGTGTATATGTGTTTTTGTGAATGTGTGTGTGTGCGAGGTGTAAGAGAGATTATAATCTTTATAAATTACCTAGCAGTAATGCAAATGTTCAGAAAGAGTACTGGACCAGGAGTTGAAAATGAGTTCCAGGTTCCAACCTTGCCATTTTACGTACAAAGGCAGCCACTTAATCTATTTGGGACTCTGTTCTCCAGGTGGAATATGTCTGAGGTTCCTTTGTCTTCTAAAATCCCAACCATGTAAATTTTACACTCCTCGGAACTTTCTTCTTTCCTAGTCATTTTTGAAGGTACTATTGAATAGGGGGAAAAATGCAAGACTTCCAGTAGGTGTTAAAAAACAAAAAAGGCAAGAAGAAACAAACAATTCAAACAAGAATCATTCACATCCTACAGGACAGTTACGAAGTAGTTTCAAATACATGTGCAACTAAAGTTAGATTATCACTTAACAATACCACTACTGGGCTTCCCTGGTGGCGCAGTGGTTGAGAGTCCGCCTGCCGATGCAGGGGACACGGGTTCGAGCCCTGGTCTGGGAAGATCCCACATGCCGCGGAGCGACTAGGCCCGTGAGCCACAACTACTGAGCCTGCGCATCTGGAGCCTGTGCTCCGCAACAAGAGAGGCCACGACAGTGAGAGGCCCACGCACCGCGATGAAGAGTGGCCCCCGCTCGCCGCAACTAGAGAAAGCCCTCGCACAGAAATGAAAACTCAACACAGCCAAAAATAAAAAAAATAAATTAATTAATTAAAAGAAGGCTCAACATTTGAAAAAAAAAAATACCACTACTGTTCTAAAATAAAATTATTTATAAACTCCCTTCATGACTCTCCCTAAGATCTATTTTGATTGAGTGGGAATCAATCATAAAAATATGAAAGCAGAAGTTTTTGACATTGTTAATGATAAATGTACAAAAAATTAACTATAGGAATTTAGAATATAGATATTTCATAGACCAATGAAAGTTCAAATCACTGTGCTTGTCAGAAAAAGGTGTATACTTTTCACTCATGTTTGGTGATGTAAGAATCGTCTATCTAACACCTTCTTCACAGAATTTTCTACCAGGCTAGTTAATACTATTCTGCTAACTTGTTCTGTGAGATGGAGTGGAAGGATCGTTGAACTGTGACTCAAGAAAGACTGAGTTGTAGTTTCACTCAGTTTACCTAAAAATAGTTACCCTCTGTTGCCCTAAACAAACCAGCTGAATAAACAAATTGGAGTCTAAGGTCTCTATCAGCTAAATCTGCGTAATTATTTTACTGGAAAGAACATGATACTCAGATTTATAAATATACACATATGATACACATATATTCACCCATATATATATGGGTGAGTGGATTTTTCTCCAAATTATAAACCTGTTTCACATTTGAAAAGAACTTTAAATTCTGTAACATTTGGAAGAAAAAAACCAATAAACATAAGTTAGAAAAACCCCGTGCCTGGTTTTCTGATATTAAGAAACACCTTTCTAATGAACAAAGATATTCAAAACAAAAATATTATATAACTTTAGAATTATTTATTACAAGAATTAATAATCATACTTTTACAAAGATTCCCAGTTGTACTCAGACTATTGTCAAAACTTCAAGAAAAAAAAAAATAATAACTTCAAGGAGTTACCAGATACCATACATCTGTTCACTGCTGAAAAAGCCATTCATTTATCTGACATATAAAATTTGTTCAGAAAAAAGAACCTGAATACAAAGCCAGCTATTTTTAAACCAGGAAATCATAGTGAGATCAATAAGAAAAATATGCAAACCTAAAGAAATTTTCAATAGAGGTATTTAGAATTTCTTATTTTTTTCCTAAAAGAAAATAAATATATGTATACATATTCAAATTTTATAATAGCATGCATTATGGAAACATATTTAAATATATGTGTATCATTCACTCAGAAGTATTTTTAATAAGCTTTTTATATTAGAACAATTTTAGACTTATAGAATCACTGTGAAAATACTACAGAGAGTTCCCATATACCCCATACCCAATTTCCCCTGTTATAAACATCCTACGTTAGTATGGTACATTTGTCACAATTAATGAACCAATATTGAATCACTGTTATTAACTAAAGTCCATACTTCACTCAGATTTCCTCAGTTTTTACCTACTGTTCTTTTTTTAAAAATTAATTTATTTTATTTTATTTTTTGGTGTGCTTCTGCTTTATAACAAAATGAATCAGTTATACATATACATATATCCCCATATCTCTTCCTTATTGCATCTCCCTCCTTCCCACCCTCCGTATCCCACCCTTCTAGCTGGTCACAAAGCACCGAGCTGATCTCCCTGTGCTATGCGACTGCTCCCCACTAGCTATCTATTTTACATTTGGTAGTGTATATATGTCCATGCCACTCTCTCACTTTGTCCCAGCTTACCCTTCCCCCTCCCCGTGTCCTCAAGTCCATTCTCTAGTAGGTCGGCGTCTTTATTCCCATCTTGCCCCTAGGTTCTTCATGACCTTTTTTCTTTTTAGATTCCATATATATGTGTTAGCGTACGGTATTTGTTTTTCTCTACTGTTCTTTTTTGATTCCAGAATCCTCTCTAGGATACTAAATTACATTTAATGGTCATGTCTCCTTAGGCTTCTCTCGGCTGTGACATTTTCTCAGACTTTCTTTGCTTTTTGATGACCTTGAGAGTTTTGAGGATTTCTGGTCAGATATTTCGTAGAATGCCCCTCAACTTGGGACATGAGTACACAGGAATAGTGTGTTTTAAGGAGGAAGACCACAGAGGCCAAGTACCATTTTCATCACATCATAGCAAGGGTATAGTATCAGCATAACTTATCACTTATCACTTGTTAACCTTGATTACCTAGCTTGATGTAGTGTTTGTCTGGTTTCTCCATGTCAAGTTATTCCTTTGTTTTCTCACTTTCCATACTGTACACTTTGGAAGAAAGTCTCTAAATGGAGCTAAAACTTAAGGAGTATGGAATTATGCTACCCCTCCCTAAGACTGAAGTAGTTACATAAATTATTTGGAATTCCTTTCAATGGGAGATTTATCTATTCTACCTTATTAATTACTAACTAGCTAACTGATTAATTAATTAATTTACATCAGTATAAATTTATGGATATTTATTTTATACTTTGGATTATAACCCAATATCACTTTACTTATTCTGTTGCTCAAATTTTTCCAACTTTGGTCATTGGGAACTCTTTTGGATGCCCCTTGTATCTATTTGATATACTCCATCATTGCAGGTTTTAACATTTTATGATCACTTCCTTAGTTCCTGGCACACAAGATGATCCAGGCTCATCTTGTATATTTCCTGCCCCCATCCTAGATTCAGTTATTTCTCCAAGGAGCACTGGTTCTTTTCATTGAATAATGGTATTAGAAACCAAGATCTAGGTGCTGGGTATCAAGAGAGATCTAATAAGCAATTTTAAGTGTTTTTCAAACATTTTAATCATAAAATTAATAATGAAAGTTTAGTTTCTATTCATAAGCTGCACTTATATAAATAATGTATTATATAATTATTTAATAATGTTGGATCTCTATAATTTTCACCTGCTCACAATTCATCTAAAGCAAACCCCTCAGTGGGATGAAGAGCATCAAAGACCTCTAAATATTGAGGGGAGCTTCTTTAGTTACCCAAGAGCTACGTGTACACAGTGTACTGGAACATTTCCCTGCAGTGATCATTTTAGACCACATTCCAGGGAAATATGTCTTCACATACAGATATTGAGAGGTACCTGCTGCCTCTATGGGCACTGCATCCTATCACCCTGAATTAGGAAAACACTGACAATTCTGCAGAGTCAAGTCTAATTATTATATCTATTCAGAATTTATGCTTAATTCTCTTATACAGCTCTTTTATGAAACTACTCAAATATGCCAGGAAGTAGCACAATAGCCTTATTTAAAAGTAAGTCAGAGCCAAATTTAAATAAATGGTCTCACAATATATTGGAATGCAAAAACTTAAAAGAATGTTTTTAAGTGTTTTATCAGAAATATTATATAACTAAGAGTTTTTTCATACACATCTGAATTTATGAAGTTAGTTTCTTTGCAAGCGTTTCTGAATGGATTTCACAATAATAATATGGAACTAGAAAGAGTGCTGGCTTGGAAATTAGGAGCCCAGGGTTTTGGCCTGGAAATCTGGGCATTTTCAAGCTGGGTTACCTTCAATAAGTCCCTGAAACTCAGAGATTTTACTTTCCTCTGTAAAATGAAACAGCTGAACCAGATGATTTCAAAGTCCTCTTTAAGTTCTTAAATGCTATGATACCATTTTTCTGAAAATTTGCTAGATGTTAAACATGTCATTTTATGAGTAACATGAAAAGTCACAAAACTACAAATACACACACACACACACACACACACACACACACACACACACACACACACACACACACACACACACACACACGGTATTTTTCCTATCTTGGTGTAAGAGCCTGACTCCATTTTTGATGTTCGACCATTGACCTACTGACAAAAGCATTTAGGCTTCCACTCTTCCTTTCTCCACCAATACATATCCGGTACTTCCTTTTATACTTTCTTTATATAAAAAAAGCTAGTCACTGGTGGCAAGTTTGAATACTGCAGCCCTTGCCTTGGATGGAACCATCGTCCAGCCCCACTCACTAGTCACTAAAAAGGCCCAACTCTTACTATGCTTTTTGCACATGCCTTTCCATCCTGCGTTGCACCTACCTTTCTCTCTCCAGAAGTCCCTTGTGTGAATAATAAACCTTCTTTCAAATTCTTTGCTGCTCGAAGTTGCATCAGCCTCCACATCCAATCTATTAATTGGGATGAGATCCATTCCATATCTGTGGAGAGATCACAAAACATTTGTTAATAAATGTTCTTTCACTTATCATTCAAGAACAATTATATACTCCACACTACGTTCTCATAAGATGGCCTTGTCTCAGCACCTTGAAATGAAAGATAATTTAACTACCTTTTCTACTTCAGAAAAAAAAGTAATTACTTTGTTGTTGCAGTTGAAGTGTAGTGTAAGATTGCTTTTGAGAATGTTATTCTACTATCCACTCGATTCCACTCATGGTTACCTTTTTAAAATGTATATCATTAATAGATGAAAAAATGCACTCTGAAGAAGATTTTCTCCATGGAGCTTTATCTGGGAAATTGCCCATAATCTTAGAGATCAATGAACAGGGTTTAATAAATATGTTTGTTGATGCTTTTATTCAAGGTAAGAGCATAAAACCAAGCAAGAAGTTATGTCACATTATTTCAATACGATTTTTCTGATCCTAGAATGTTATTCCTTAGGGGCAGAAGCACCATTATATGGTTAATTTTCATTTCCTTAAAACCAATAAGGACTTATACTAAATTTTCAACCACACTGGGAATTGTCAGGACTTTGATCAATAAGGTACAGCTACTGTAATTAAAGTCTTCACACAACAATTCGTACCTCATGGTTCATGTGAAACTCTGGTACCTGACTCTTCAGTCAGGACCAGAAAGTAAAAAAATCAGAAGCTTTGTGGAACTTTTGATGAAATGCCACAAAGAAAAAAGCAGAGTAAGATAGCTTCAAGGTACTGTGAAAAAAATTCTATACAGCCTGACATGGATAGCCAGGGCAAACTAAAAACTGATAATGGCTGATGATGATAGATAAAATATGACATCCTATAGGAGTACTCCTTCTAGCTCCTCACTGGTAAAAACATGGTAGGACCAAGGATTCATGTGAGCCTTAAAATGCTAAAATTTTATATGTTATTTGTTTTGATGTATAAGCATTGTTATAATAATTATTTAATTTGCACAAATAATTATAAATTGAGTATTTTAATACAGAAGTTATATGACTGGATCATGTTAATATATTTTTTAATTCACTGCTATGATTACTTCATTATTTAGCCAAAGTGCAACTGTTTTATGGTGATAGCTTCCCAAATTACAGGTTTGAGGCCTAAGAATGGTAATCAACTTGAATCTTACAAGTAGTGGATTTCAATCAGAATTTTTTAGTCAGTTCTTCTTGTTTGTATACTTACAATCAAAGTCCAGAGTCTATTTTCTGATTTTTCTCTTTATCTCTTATTCTGTTTTAATTTGTCTCATTAGATGGAGTCCATAAATGTTGTTCAAAGTCATAAACATCAAGAAAAGAACCATAAAAGAATCATTTAATTGAACATAATGGCGAGAACAAAAGATTTACTTAATCTCATTTTTCTTCTGCATAGTATTGGTTACAGTAGACATAACCTGAATGTGCATTTATAGTGATTCAACATAAAACATCTCTTACTTAAGTTTTTCTCCCTCTGTTCCTTGGAAAGATCAAATTACAAGTAAAAAGTAAATGTGAGAGTGCATATTATGAAGTTCTTAAGGATAGTAAACGAGTTTTTGTTTTTTTTTTTAAAGGGAGTCAGGTAATGTAGTAGCGGGTAAAAGCTGGAGTTTATGAGTGACAACTAACTAACTGTAAGGGTCTATAATTACTTGTGGGCATGTAACGTATTCTTATCTTTAGCCTCCTAGGGAACAATATATTCCATTAGACTTACATGAAATTTATGTTTCACAAGCGCATGAAGGTCAATAAATTCAATAGATTACAATGATGCTGGATTTAGCAGAACTCATAGAGTCTGGGTATATAATAACTAGAAAAAATTTAATTTCTGCAAAATACCTAGTGCTATAAAGTACTACAGAACTAAGGTATCTTCAGTCAAAATCAATCATAGATTTCTTTTTCTAATTATGAATTCTATTATATTATCTTCCCTCAAGGATGGGCCCTGGAAACATTACTTGGCATATTCTGAAAATTTGGTGTAGTAAGTTTAAATTAGAGCAGGAAACACATTTTTCCACTTAAAGTCAATATTGTTCATAAATACACACTATGTTTATTAAAGACATTTTTAATAAATAAATTTAAAATAAATTTTGTTAAAGATTAACAAACTATATATTATATATCATGTCATTGGTAAACTGTGCATGCATCATAAATTTATTTCTCCAAAATGGTAATCCACTCTGATTTATTGATACCATCTTATAATTCTTTCTTTTCTATGAAGTCAGTCATTCCCTCTCAACCTAACATCCCTTCTTGGAGAACCTGACCCATACGTCGTCTGGAATCAATAAGACTGAATGCTGTACAACTTCTGCATCAACTCTTCCTTCCATCATCAACCCCATTCACGTTGGATCCAGATGGTTAGTTTATGATAAACAATTGACTGACACTGAGCCACCCAAACAAATTTTCTAGCCTAAGTGTTTGAAAATGAGACAAAGAGTTAGTTGGCTGTGATGCATTTACTGTGAGGAGAATCAAGGGTGAGGACTGCTGCTTTTTGGGCAGCAGTAATGAATTGGTTTGCAAAAAGACAATAAAGGAAGAATATGCATGAAAGGACAGTTTGAGATCAGAGCGAAATGAGGCCTAGGACAGTCCAATTTCCACTAAAGTCAGCTTTCTTTCAGTAATTTTCTTTCATTATATTCTTTATATTCTTAAAATGAAAGTTTTCTAGACCTCCACTAAATGTGTTTTAGTCCCTGTATCCAAACTAAGGCTAAAATACCAAGATAGCTACATGGTAACAGCACAATGTTTGGCCATTGTGAGGCTCATTTGTATATTTACTGCCTAGTTTGGTGTGAGTTATGCAATCAATAGAAAATAGAAGTTGACCCTTCCTTTTGGCTATTTGAAAATGTTTAAAACTTCTTCTCTGTTTTATCAGAAACATGTAAAGAATTATAAAACTGAGTTAATGAGGGATTTTTATCAGGAACTTTTTGGGAACTAAACTTCAAGAGCAAAATTGGAATATAGATCAATCTATAAGCTAATATTTATACCTATATTAATAATTCATTATAATTTGAGTGATTCTATCTAGATACTCATGCTTTCAGTGCCACCCACCTTCTATAGACCTCAATTCTGCCATCAGAGGCTGACTAAAGCAGAGACCCTCAGAGACTCTCATTCTCCTAGAAAGTTACCACCAACACCCACAACTTTATAACAACAATTATTTCCTCTCTCTTAATCAGTCCTGTAAATGTTCTTAATGATTTCAATATACTTGGAAAGGATGCTTCCAATCTTGTATCACCATTTCCTGATCTCCTTCTTGCCAATGATGTCATCTCCAATCCCTCCTCAGGTATCTACCTCCACGGTCATAAGATAGGTTTTGATAAATATAGTCTTCACTCTTTCAGGACCTACACAGTTTACACTGTTTCTCACCTCTGTTTTGTTCTTAAACCCTCCACACATGGCTTAGGTTCCATGGCCCATTTTTGTAATAACATCCTCATACGCCTCCTCAACTCCCTTGCCAAACTCTTTCTTCATAACATTATATTGACTTTTCAGTCATGATTACCTAACATCAATTTTGCTGTTATTGCTACAAGTAATCCAACTAAATTTCCTTAGTCAATTCACTCTCTGACTCTCCATGATTTAATTTCATAGTTTCTCCTTCCATCTCAAATACCTGTTAATCCTTCCCCTCTCCTTGCTCTCAACCCATGAATTAGCCTCAGAAGCAATCAGAAGAGAATTGCTACATATTTTCCACCACACTCCTATTACTTTAATGATTCTTAAGACCCATGTAAAGCCAGCCTCTCTAATTAGATCCCACTCTTTTCCTGACTACCTAAAGATATCAGTCTTTCAGGTATCTCCTCTCTCCTGAAATGTCAGTTTTTCTTTATACTTAAACATTCCCATAAGCTTACAAAGATGCACAGTATTTTCCATCTTAAATGTAAAAACAAAAAGTGACCCCCCCAAAAGTTGCAGAGGAAATGGCCTGAGGTCAATTTAATACTATATTTCCAAAGAGTAAGTTGAACCGAATTCTTCAAATAATAAAAAATAAGTTCCAGGAAAACAAAAGCTAGCAGACTGTGAAAATTATTCATAACCTATCTCATCCTACGAACACATGTTTTACATTTCATTCATATACCAGTAAAGTTTTATAGAGCATAGTAGAGAGTGATTACAAAATCAGCAGTCTGTAGAGATATAAGGATAACATGAAAGTTAGTAAAGGTATGACATGAATAATTTATTGGTTGTAAAAGGAAAGCATCATATTCTATGCCAATGCCTCTCTTTTCACCTTTTACTGAACTAAGATTAATTTTTTCATAACTTTCATATATACTTAGAGTGAACTGTGATGTTGGTCCAGTCCATCCACAATCTTGGTAAAACAGTTTTTATACTTTTAGAGCTGGTGACCACTGTAAGTAGCATATTTTTATGCCCCTGTTTTGTTTGTTTGTTTGTTTGTTTTTTTGTGGTACGCGGGCCTCTCACTGTTGTGGCCTCTCCCGTTGAGGAGCACAGGCTCCAGACACACAGGCTCAGTGGCCATGGCTCACGGGCCTAGCCGCTCCGTGGCATGTGGGATCTTCCCGGACCGGGGCACGAACCCGTGTCCCCTGCATTGACAGGTGGACTCTCGACCACTGCCACCAGGGAAGCCCTCCCTATTAGTTTTGACAGGTTACATGTTTTGACAATTAATTATAAAAATAAAGAGATAAAAATAGATATGGAACAAAATTCAGCTTCTAGAATCTGAATCCACAAGTAATACTTAGTACTACCTGCTTGCTTTGCTTACTTTGATCTTTTTCTTACTTGCTTACTATATTATTTGCTCACATACATAATCGTTCTGTGACAAATATAATTTAGAAGAAAGATATATATGTTTGGATATTACATAGCTGGGATCTTGTTTGGGACACTAATCAGAGAATTTGATTTATCCAAATTCCCTCCAAGGATATTCGAACTTTAAATAAAGAACGTAGAATTCCACTCCATTTACACTTTCAAAGGTATTTCATAGCTAAATCAAAATATAACATAATTTTATTTTTAAAAATTGTTCTATATTGGGTCCCGACTATATATAAAGAACACAAATAAGGGTTTGTAAAAAGCCTCTAAATGGACTCTGGTTTTGGGCTCCACATGTAAGGGATTTAGAAGTCACCATTCTGTCCTAACAACAAGTAAAAAGCTGACCAAACTGAAAAATCGATTTTTCTTGGAGCCGGAAGAGAGGTGAAGACACCGGACAAACCACTGCACCAAGATTGGAGAAACAGGTAAATATATGGCATCATGGCACACCTGAGCAGAGCTTCTGAGCAGAAGTGAAAACTGCCTTGCAAGAAATGTTAAAAGAAGTTTGTAGTTACCCCCAAAGCACACACTCACGCCCCCTCCAGTCACCTCCCCTTTCCCCCACAATGGGTCCTAACTTCCAACCACATAGATTCACTTTGCCTGTTTTTGAACTTTGTATGCATGAAATTATATAGCATATTCAACTTGTGAAAATCCATTGAGCTACACGCTTAAGATTCATGTGCTTTTTAGTTTAGTTAACAATACTGTACCACTGTCAACTTCTTGGGTTTTGTATTTATCCAAAGGAGTTGAAAATTTATATCCACACAAATATCTGTACATGGATGTTTATGGCAGCTTTATTCATCATTGCCCAAGTCTGGAAGCAACCAAGATATCCTTCAATAGGTGAATGGATAAATAAAAGGTGGGTACATCCAGACAATGGAATATTATTCAGTGCTAAAAAGAAATTAATTTTCAAGCCATGAAAAGATACAGAGGACACTTAAATGCATATTACTAAGGAAAGTGCCAATATGGAAATACTATACACTATATGATTCCAACTATATGACATTCTGGAAAAGGCAAAATTACGGGAGACAGTTAAATAATCAATAATTGCCAGAGTTTGGGGGGGATAAAGAGGAAGAGCACAATTTCAGGGCAGTGAAAATACTATAACGATGTTCTATGTCTTTATATATTTGTCCAAACCCATAGAGTATACAACACCAAGAACCCTAATGTAAATATGTACTTTGCATTATTAAGATGTGTCAATATAGGTACATCACTTGTAACAAATGTACCACTCTAGTGAGTGATGTTGATAATGGGCAAAGCTGTACTTGTGTGAAAATAGTGAATGTATGGGAAAGGTCTGTACCTTCCTCTCAAGTCTGCTGTAAACTTAAAACTGCTCTAAAACAAAAGTCTTAAAAAAAGGAAAGAATGCAGGCAATTCTCCTCATTCATTTACAGGAAATAGCAATCATAACTCTGGTTTCAGCATTCTGTTTAGCGCACAGAGTAAGTCAAAATATGCAACATGGTGCCACTTTCTTTGACATATAGGTTATTGTTAAATGTAAAAAAAGTTTCTGAAATCTTAAATTATATATTCATATAATCATTCTAACAATACTTATATGTTATTAGGATAAAAGACTGCCACTTAGAACAATATAAATTATTTTCCTCATGAAATAGTAAATAAAATCATTTTTCTTGGCATCATGCCATTGTAAGTATCCACAGTACATCCTAAAACAGTGCTTAATTTAACACATCACTAGGCAAAAATCTTCCAAGTAAAGCTAAATATTAAAATCCAAAAAGTTTAAGTATGTAAATCTTAACATGAACTGCTAGAAGAGATAGTCAATGTTTATAGTATTTTAAAAAATCATTAGTCATTAAACTCCTAACTTAAAACTTTAAATCTCTTTCTGAAGGATTACCTCAGAATGACCCTTTATATTTAATATAGCATTTTTTTTAAAGCTTGCACCCTACCCTATAAATATAAAAGGATTTACCAGCCAGGGAATGATAAAAATTTCCAAAGAAAGGAGCAATGGGAAATTATAACGTTTTAAGATGTTTCAGCTCTTTATCATCATCATACTTTGTGTTGTCTTCCTAGTCATAAATACAAAAAAAAAAATATTTAATGCAATTTAAAATCAAACCCATTTGGGGACTTTATGTAAGCAAAATATATGCATTATATAAATAATCATTTTTATGCCAAATAAACTAATAAATTATTACATGACATTATTATACAACAAATTTTACACCTAAAAAATCTGAACATATTTAAAGCATTGTTATAATTTTCAAAGGAAGGGCTCCTTACAATCAGAGAGTATTAAAGATATATAGAATTTGTTGACAAAGTAAGTATCTACTATGAGTAGATACATCCCTACTTTGGTTAGTGATTTACCTCTTTCTAATTGATTAGATATAGTATAACCTATATAACTTCATTTCAAGCATTTTTATTATGAATTGGCCAGTGGCTTGAAAAGATAAATTAAAAGGTACATTCTTATATAATTTCATCATTCTTTTCATCTCAGTTTCCTTTGGAAACATGAGAATTTTTCACTTGAGACAATATACTTACAAAAATTGTTTACAGCTCTGATTTAGGTTGATCTTACACAGGGATAAGGTTTTAAATAAAATATTTTCCAAATTATCTTTTTAAATATGCATTTAACATTAATTAGTTGAAGGTATTTTGGAATATTAAAAGTTATAGTACCACTTTAGTACATAGATTTCATTCACTTCATTTTTAATTCATAAATGTTAATAATAATAATAGAACCATTTAACTTTTCAACCTATAATTCAAATATTTTCTGTATCTGTATTAAGGGTACTATTAAACCAATACCTGCACTTAACTGGTTTCTCCACTTCTAAATCCATCCTATCCAATTCTTCCCATAGTCCAAATCGTTTAAATAATCCTGTCCATTAAAGAATATTTTGATTGTACTCTTTTCCTGATCAACTATGGCTCCATAATATGGAGTTTATAATGTCTATAAACTTAGTCTGTCGTCTCAGGTTCTAAACCTGTCTAATTGAATCAAACTTCTGAAAGAAACCAGATTTGATATCATCTAAAAACATATTGGTTTCACATCTTAACTTCTACTTTTACCATTTCCCCGTTTTAAGTGTTTCTCTATTGTCTTAACCATGACCATTCTTGAAAAAACTCAGTTCCCTGCTTTTTCATGAAGCACCTGTTCTCTATTACAGTATGCATTTTCTCTTCTTCTGAATTCTCATGACCTATATGAAGATCTTGGAATATGCATTATTACTTTGTTAATTGTTTTTTAATTTTACCATCAACTCCAATCTAATTTAAAAAACACTAAGATTAGATAATATGTCTTATATCTCTTCATGTCTGCATTATCAAGCTTTTAGTAGGACTTTATTAAGGTTAAATAATTGTTTAGTCTAATTAATTACCCAACTCATCTGTGTTTTGATGAATCCACTTTATAATACACAGTATTCTATGTGTGATTTGACTTCTAATGCCATTAATGATATTCATCTAAAGGTTTTAACTTGCTAAAGAGAAAGTGTTTTAGTAATAAAATATAACTCTAAAAATGGGACTCTTTAGCTTATGACGATATAAAACTCTTAATTATTACAAATAAAGACAATTATTTGTATCAATCGTTCATTACAACTGGGAAAAATAAACAACTTTTAATTATAAGAATGATGAATGACTTCAACAATTGTCTAAGTTAGACAAGTTTTACAAAAGCAAACTAGATCTAAATGCATCCCATATGTCTTGATTCTAACACCAAAGAAAAAGAATTCTTAAAAAAGCATGTTTTATACATGGCTTCATGCTATACTAGTACTACCCCTTGAGAGTGAACTGTGATACTGAATAATGTTTTGGCATGGATTATAGAATGAGCTCATTATATTACACAAAACATACATCAGAAAAGATACTGAATTTCTTACTGGTTATAAGAAGCTACAGTGAATAGCTGTGTCTTGAGAAATACCCTTAAAAAGTTAAAATTATCTTTAATCCAATCATTAATCCACAGTTAATTCAATTATAAATCCAAAAATATGGAATCATTCATATGCAAAGCAGGATAAAGAACACTGGAACAAAATTCACTTTCAATTCCCAAGCAGTAATTTCCAATACCCAAAGTCTTGATGTATGGACTCCCTTTCCTCTGCCAGTTTTGCATTTGTGTCTTTGACATGGGTTTTATTTTGTAATTTTTGACAAATTTTTGATTTTGCTAAAACCACTAAAAAATTCAGGTAGTCCTAAACATAACAGCTATTAATTTGAGATTTGTTAAGTATTTACAGTAGTACATTTGGGGCTATATTATCTTACAGCTATGTTTTCTTTACATTTTATTTTCTAAATAATTTTTGTAAATAAGAGCCTTTTCCAGAACATAGGAAACCACTCTAAAGCAAATGAGTTGAGACTACGCACATTTCACAGAAGAACCAGACAATATAGTGATACTTATTGACAACTGAATCAATTAAAGTTTTAGATATTTCTTAGGATGCTTATTCTGTAGATTGACTTAATAATACATAAGACAAGGACAAACAGAAATTATGTTGAAATGAGGCTCAGATTTCCATTCTAAAGAGAATAGACACAGCCAGTTTCAACATATATGTTATGATATATAATCATCAAAACATGACTGCCAATTTAGGGTTACGAAGACTATTTTAAAATCAAAGAAAGTGAATCTAAGGAATTTTGAATGATCCTGCCATGATCATAGAGCTGGTAGTGCATCTACTTCCAGAAATAAGGTAGCCTTCTATTGATGAATGTGTTCAGGCTAAATGCTTCAACTTTTTTAAAGTGGAAATCAGCCTAAGTTGAAAATACTCAGCTCATCAGGGAATCTTGTATTTGGAACATATCTTTTTAGTGCCCTATAAAATGTATTTTATTAAGCTGAGCTTGATACTATGTTATTAGCCCACATTCTAAGAAGTTTTGATAACCAACCAAGAAAAACCATGTTGTATTTAGTATAGGCAAACATTGTTGAGACATGTATTACCCACCGAGGTCATATGCCTTTTTATTTCCATTTGCCCTCTAAGTTTTCACACGTAGAACTCTATCCTCATCCTTCAATTCTCATGCTAGACTTAACTTTCTTTATTGATGGCCTTGCAGCTAGATCAAAGAAAATTTTTTTTCAGTCAGTTGGAAGAGAGGCTTGGTGCTTCTTGGTTACCAAATCATATATATATATATATATTTTTTTTTTTAAAGAACTCTATTCATGGGGCTTCCCTGGTGGTGCAGTGGTTGAGAGTCCGCCTGCCACTGCAGGGGACACGGGTTCGTGCCCCGCTCTGGAAGGATCCCATATGCCGCGGAGCGGCTGGGCCCGTGAGCCATGGCCGCTGAGCCTGTGCTCTGCAACGGGAGAGGCCACAGCAGTGAGAGGCTCACGTACTGCAAAAAAAAAAGAACTCTATTCATATTTAGGGCAGCCTTTTAGGCTTATTTGTGTATTCAACTGACTATACCGCCAACCTCAGGCCACTCCCCTCTCCACAAAACCAACCAATCACCTCTCCTCTCTATGTATACTCTCTCATGAGTTTCTCTAATCAATTATCTAGCAAGTTTCATATATCATGGTTTTTATTCCACAACTGTGACAAAAGCTAATAAACTTTGTTTTATAAAAGCACATTTGCATGAGTAGGTTTCATTCAGAGTACAGTTAGTTAATAAACAAGTGTAAATGTCATATCTGATCCTTCTATTTTGATAGGGAAGCAGAGGCGACATATCTAAATTTAAAAAGAGGACGCTGGAATGAACATTGGTGTGCATGTATCCTTTCAAATTATGGTTTTCTCCAGATATATTGCAGCACTATTTACAATAGCCAGGACATGGAAGCAACCTAAATGTCCATCAACAGAGGAATGGATAAAGAAGATGTGGTACATATATACAGTGGAATATTACTCAGCCATAAAAAAGAATGAAATAATGCCATTTGCAGTGACATGGATGGACCTAGAAATTGTCATACTGAGTGAAGTCAGACAGAGAAAGACAAATATATGATATTGATTATATGTGGAATCTAAAAAAATGGTACAAATGAACCTATTTACAAAAGAGAAACTGAGTCACAGATGTGGAAAACAAACTTGTAGTTACCAAGGGGAAAAGGGGAAGAGGGATGAATTGGGAGATTGGGATTGACATATACACACTACTATATATAAATAGATAATCAACAAGGGCCTACCGTACAACACAGGGAACTCAACACTGTGTAATAACCTCCATGGGAAAAGAATCTAAGAAAGAGTGGATATATGTGTAAGTATAACTGGCTCACTTTAATGTACAGCAGAAACTAACAAAACATTATAAATCAACTACATTCCAATAAAAAATTAATTAAAAAATAAAAAGAGGACACTAGGGATACAGATATCCACAGGACTCACTACATGGAATACAATCAATTCAATTTAGTACAGCTGGTTTAGGCCTAATGGAAGCTTTATCTGAGAGGATTTTTCTTTTCTAGAACTATAAATGTGAATAGCTTTGCTCTCAAATTTTCCTTATTCTTTTAGGGGGTGGTCTTAATTATCTTAATCATCATTGTGTGAAAGACATTGGTGTTATTTGTTTCACTCATTTCAACCCAGCACCTAATTTATCTAACTATCAGCTACCTCCTCAAGCATAGTTTAAGACTTTCTCACAAAATAGCAAAAGGCAAAATTGGAGCATAAGAAGGAAACCTGATTAGAAATAGAAAGAACCTCCAGGATGCAGGTGATCCAGAAGAGAAGAGGTGAATCTGTTTAGGATAAGTATTGGTTAGTCATGACCCTGGTTATACTCTCCTGCTGCTGCTTCTCATATGCATAAAACAAGATGCTGCTTCCTTACGTGGGCAAGAATAGCCTTTAAATTCCTTATCCCCTCAATTTTTCCATTCCATTAAACATGAGGCTCCCAGGATCAGCAACAATAGAGGAAGAGAGTTGCTTGATATTCCAATGTGAACCACAATAGACCAATGTAGAAACAACACACAAATATCTCTGAGTTATTAATGAAGGTCTAATTAAGCTGGCAGAAGACTTCCAGTAAGGTAGAGTATAAGTATAATGATATTCCATTTATGCAGATTATCTACTCCTTTGATCATAAATTCTAGGCCACAATTGGTAGAGGGGAGGGCACTATATTACAGTGATTTAAGCCTTCTAATGTAGCAAATCACAGGATCATTAATGGTAATAAGAAAATGGCTTATCCATTACACAATGAAAAAAGATAAAAGAACCTTCATCAATTTATGTTTGAATGATGGAATAATGATTATATGCTCTGATGTGAGAGCAGGCAGAACTCTACTGTTAGGAAACTAGGAGTTTCCTAATAGTGACTATAGTCAAAATTAGCCTAGAAAGAATTTTTCACAAAACTTTATAAGGTTTACAACTAAAATCAGATTTCATCCATTATTATTTGTGCTATTTTTATTACATGGTTACTTATTTTTATTTGTCAGTTTAAAAATCCATTTTAGGGGCTTCCCTGGTGGCGCAGCGGTTGAGAGTCCACCTGCCGATGCAGGGGACGCGGGTTCGTGCCCCGGTCCGGGAGGATCCCACATGCCGTGGAGCGGCTGGGCCCGTGAGCCATGCCCGCTGGGCCTGCGCGTACGGAGCCTTGCTCCGAGAGGCCACAACAAGGAGAGGCCCGCGTACCGCAAAAAAAAAAAAAAAAAAAAAAAAAAAATCCATTTTAGAAGACTCTAATCATGTATAAAACATTGAAAATCATATTTCAAACATTCATATTTTAGCCTTTCCAAATATATTTATTTAACAGTAAAATAAATCAGACAAAGAAAACACAGTATGCTTTCACTTACATGTGAAATCTAAAAAACAAAAACTAATAAACTTAACAAAACAGAAACAGACTCATAGATACAAAGACCAAACTAGCTGTTGCCAGAGGATAGGGGGTGGGGAAATGGGGGAAATAGGAGAAGAGGATTAAGAAGTACAAACTACCAGTTATAAAATAAATAAGTCACGGAGATGCAATGTACAGCACAGGGAATATAGTCACTAATATTGCATTAATTTTGTATTGTGCATATTGAATCATATGTTGTACAACTGAAACTAATATAATACTGTAAGTCAACCATCTTCAATAAAACATAAATTAATGAATAAATTAAATAAATAAATTAAAGGTACCAGGATAGTTAGACAATAGATGGATTTATTTTGAGATATTTGTTGAGCTCCCAGAAGTTTCTTCACCAATAGTTTTAATAGCGTTAGTGTGCTATTAAAATATAAAACAATATTCCTGGTATCATGCTCACTACATAGACCTTCTCCTCAAACTCTTGCCAGAACTTTTTGAAAATTCTATGTTTCAGGATTACAGCTATATTTCCTTTTGTTGAATTGTGCATGGCTTACCCTTCTCTTTTCAGTTTTCAAGAATTGACCACGTTTTCTTATGTTTCCTATTGGATTGACCTTATGCTACTTATAAACAGATTTTAGAAAGATCTATGTATAGCTGATTCACTTTGTTATACAGCAGAAACTAACACAACAGTGTAAAGCAATTCTACTCCTATAAAGACGTTAAAAGAAAAAAGAATGATCTATGCACACAGAACATAGCTATATAACTGGTTGTGTTCTCTAATGACCAATGTCAGAGCAATACATAATGACAGCCTTAAAAATGTGCAGCTCTCATGGAAAATATTATTTTAGGAATTAAAATGTTGGGAATAAGTAATTTTATATCTTAAACATCCTATTCCACTGAAATATTATTTACCCTATAAAGAACTCATTTTTTTTACATGAAGTGTGCCACCTGAAATTCATTCACGTGTTAAAGTGTTCATTCAACCAACCAACATTTATTGCGTTTGTTACTGAGCAAGTTGCTAAGGGCTTCAAAATTGAGTAAGAGTGACATCAGCAAAAATGGCAGAGAAAGGACCTCCAAAATACATCCTTCTATGAAAGTAATTTTAAAAGGGCAAAACCTGTCAGAATCAACAGACCTCTGGAAAGTTGTCAAAAGCTTACATTAACCCAGGTAATACCCATTCAAGAAAACAGCTGATTCCAAGTAAGAATACTAAAATTGTGGCATTTTAACTTACCCTAGTCCCATCTTCCACTCCTCCGCCTAGCTGTAGGCAAAAAATAAAAGTCCATATTCCTGGTACTAAAAGAACCAGGACCTCATTCACCAATGGACCTCATTCACAAAGAATTTTAATTAATTATTTATTCAGATCTGGCTGGTAGCTCCCTGGAAGAACAGCTCAAAAGACTTATCTTTTTTTTATGCCTAATTCAGAACTATTCCAGTGCTAAAGTCGCTTCCAGAGGGCAGGGGAAGGCCATTTTAAAAACATATTTACAGGTTTATTTTAATTTCTTAGATGCTGCTGCCAGAGGAAATAGATAACAGTTGATAAGTAATGCTTAGGAGGAAAGGCTGGGGAATGATATGTCTTTAAGGGCTTTGAAAAACTCCAACATATTCCTGGGAACCTGGAAGGTCACATGCATGTTAAGAGCTGTTTGCAAGCTCAGGAAAGACCTGATGAGGTTCTAAGGTCTCATCTTCTGCTGACCTTGAAACAGCCAACAAATGAGATAACCTAGATGAAATGGACAAACTCCTATAAACACAAAAACTACTAAAACTGACTCAAAAAGATACAGAAAATATAAATAGACCCAAAACAAGTAAATAAATGGAGTTAGTAGTCTAAAAAAATTCCACTAGAAAAAGTCCAGGACCAGATAGCTTCACTGGGAATTCTACCAAACACTTAAGAAGAATTAACACCAACCCTTTTTCAAACTTTTTGAAAACAATAAAATGGAAAACATCCTGACTCATTCTATGAGGCCAATATTACCCTGACACCAAAGTCAAAGACATCACAAGAAAACTATAAACCAATATCCCTTATGAATGTAGGTGCAAAATCTTCAATAAAATACTGGGAAACTGAATCCAGAAGCATAGCTAAAGGATAATACACTACGACCAAGTAAAATTTATCCTAGGAATGCAAGGGTGGTTCATTGTATAAAAATTAATCAGCATAATACATAATATTAGTAGAACAAAGGCAAAAAATCCACATGATTATCTCAATGGATACAGAAAAAGCTTTTGATAAAAATCAAATACCCTTTCACAATAAAATCATTCAACAATTTGAGTGAATAGAAGGGCACTTGCTCAATATAATAAGTGGATTTATTAAAAACCCAAACCTAACATCACACTCAACAGTGAAATACTAAAATCTTTTCCCCAAGAATCAGGAACAAAACAAGGATGTCCACTTTCACCATTTCTATTAAAACATTGTACTGAATTTTCTAGCTAGGGAGATTAGACAAGAAATAGAAATAGAAGGCATCCAGATAGGAAGAAAAGAAGTGAAAGTATCTATATTCACAGATCACATGATCTCATATATAGAACACTCTAAAATATCCAAACACACACCCACACACAAAACAGAGTTAATAATGAGCTTGGCAAAATTACAGGATACACAATTAAAAGAAAAAGTTTCATTTCTTACATTAACAATGAACAATCCCAAAAGTGAAATTTTAAAAACGATTCTATTTACAATAGCATCGATAAGAATGAAATAGGAATAAATTCAACCAAAAAAATGCAAGACATGTCCACCAAAAACTATAAAACACTGTTAAAAGATAGTAAGCAAGATCTACATAAATGGAAAGACATCTCATGTTCTTGGATTAGAAGAGTTAATAATGTTAAAATGGCAATACTCCCCATATTGATCTATACTTTCAACAAAATCAATACCAAAATTTCAACTTTTTGTTGTTGTTATTGTTGCAGAAATGTAGAAGCTAATCATGAAATCCATATGGAACTTCAAAGGATACAGAAAAGCTAAAAAATAATCTTGAAAAAGAAGAATAAAATTGGGCTCACACTTCCTAATTTCAAAACTTACTGAAAATCTATAGTAATCAAAATAGTGTGGCACTTGCATAAGGATAGATATATAGACAAATGGAATAGAACTGAAAGTCCTGAAATAAGCCCATACATCTGTGGTCGGTTGATTTTTGACAAAGGTGCCAAGACCATTCAATGGGGAAAGAACAGTCTTTTCAACAAATAGTTCTAGATATTATTATAAGCAATCTCCCTAAAAGGGAGTAATAAATATTTCTACTACATTTTTACCTAGCTCTTTTGTATTTATCCTGCCTGACCATTTTTCACTTCTTCACTAAATCCATTAATCCATCCTGGTTCTTATTTAACAATATAGGTTTTAATATCTCATTTGTGGAGACAGAAGGCCTTTGGGGATTCCTCATGGTTAAATTACAATTTCTCCACACACTGAGGCATGCTTCTTCATGCTCAGTATTTTCCAAACTACAACTTGCCAGGTTGATTACTACACTCATCTCTCTTCATCTTTATTCTGAGACTTTAACTTTGGGCATGTCATCTTTATGAAAAACTATCAGTTATGTCCAAGTGTTATTTACTTCTGTGTTAAATATTTATCATTCATCTTTCTCTTTACACATGTCTGTCAGGCAGCACTAACTTCCAGTCATTTGCATTGCAGATTATTCACATTCTTTTCTATTGTCCCAATGGTCAACTAAATACTGGATTTTTCCATTCCATTCCCTGCACCCATGCTGTATGATGCCTTCTTCCTTAAAAAGTAGAGAGGAGAAAATCAATGATAATTTTATATCATCATATTACATTTTCCTTTATAAATTGGTATGTTCTCACTGACAATGAGTAGAAAAATGTATTTAGAACAGGATATTGACCATTTCAAAATGGTAGAGTGTGGATATTTTTATATAATTTTCACAGGAGGACAAGTATATATATTCATTTGGTGAACAATGTGGAACTATCTCTCAAAATTTAACATGATATTCATTTTGATCTAGTAATTCCATTTCTCGAAATTTATTTTACAAAAGTACACACAAACATTTACGTTGAAAGTTTTCAACTTTGATTTTTTATAATGTAAAAAATTAAAATGACCTAAGTATCCATCAAAAAGCAAACGATTAAATAAATTGTGGTATACCCACATTTTAAAATAAAACACTATGAATCCAATTAAGGAGTGTTATATATAATGAAGTGAAAATTTCAAAATTATATATTTTTAAATGAAATGGTTATAAAATAATGTGTATAATAAAGCCCTATTTATGAAAAGCACTTAATTTCATGAAATGAAAGGTATTTAGATAATAGGATTTATATTAAATTGTTGACAATAACCCCTTTGGAGAAGACAGTGTAATTGTGATGAAGGAGTGGTGAATAAGATTTTAGTATATCTTTATACTTTTAAATTATTTGAAAAGTTTTAAAATATTCATAATTAGGCTTGCTGAAATTAGATTAATAATAAAACATGTTGAAAGAATAAATATGCTTATGTGACATTAAATTCTGCTAGAGAAATATATATAGGCAAGTAAGTATAGGCATTCAGTGTTTTCAGCTAAAAATTCAGTTGGTAATCATCACCCTATCTAACTAAATTCAGAATAAATGGCTGATTCAGGTACTTTTCAAAACCAAGTCAATTCCTGTGACATCATGTAGTCATGCTGACAGACTCACTACAACTTTTCAAATAAGTGTTTTGTTATAGTGCCAAGAAAACTTTTTTTTTTTTCACATTCCCAATTAATGGTCCATATAATTCAGATCCAGCAGAGACTGGATTTCTAAATGCACAATGAGTCCAACTGTCTCCATTTTCACAGATTACAAAAATGAAATTTCTAAACCCAGGGAAGAAAATAAGATCCAGTGGAGGAGCATCAGAGAAAGAATCAGATTCCCAGACATCTCCCTGTATGTACAAAGCTTTTATCTCTGTCAGCACTAGCTATCAGGAGCATGGTCTGACACTCCGTTCTCACCTGAACTTTTGGTGAGACAGGTAGGAAGGGATAGAAAGTATAGGAAAATGAAGAAAGAAAGTGTAACTCAGGAATAGCAGCAATCACGAACCAGAATTAAAGAAGGACACAAGGAATCTATCCTAGTTATAGACATGTGTGACGTGCAAGGGAGAAATAAACGTTCAGAAAGTGTGTTAATTTCGAGCAAAGCAAGGGTACAACAAAAGAAATTTTCCCAAAAAGATAGAAGGGAGGTCTGTAATCCAGTTTCCCAAACTTAAGTTTTTGGCAGAAACCAGCTGCGAAAGCAGACCTCAGACTGGCTTTGATAGCGAGCACTATCCTCCTGAGATTCAAAGGCCCAGGTGGAGACTGGGGTGGGGACAGACATCGATACCCCACTATGGCCAATTTCACCCCAAGTAGCTGTGATAGGGCTCTGATTGCAGCAAAGAGTGGCAATCAACCTCTGACATGGGTCAGTAAAGCATGTAGGAAAATATCTAGATGCTACCAAAATAATATATATGTATCTTTGGATGTACCATGTAAGATTGGTAGTAAATCTAAAATTTAAACTAGTCCTTCATGCTCTCAGTATAGTACATATATTACCTTCTCTATTTAAATATATAATATAAATATTTAAAATATAAAAAACCCTTAATTCAGCACTTGGTTTATGCTGCAGCGAATCAATCTAACTGCTCTAGCATCTGATCAAGCCAATGAATGTTTATTTTGTTGCACTGAATAGGCCTTTTACTGTGAAGATCCAGTAACCAGCTCCTGGGTTTCTCCCACTCTAACTCCCAACCTGAGTAATTTACTCAATATGAGAAACATTTCTTTTAATTTAACTAAAGACTAGGATTATTCTTCTTCCCTTGATTCAAGGCCATTTCTCAATTTTGTAATCCTGCTGAAATACTACTTTCTTTTCCCTTTCTTCCTCCTGGTTTTCCTGATATTTTATGTCTTTAGATTTCCTACTCTAGTGTTCCAGCCAATATTCATTTGAGACATCCTAACTTAAGAGTTTCAAATGGTGATTGCTTGAATTTCCTTTGTCAATATTACCTCCGAATTTTGTATAAAAAAACTATGATAGACAAGGAATAGATATGGGGCTGAAAAGGAGCCAGGTGTGTATAGTTAAAACAACAGCAACATCATGATGTACTTTCCTAAGTTTAAAAGAAAAGAGTAGAGTAACAAGCAGTTCAGTAAAATAGTTAACTTTATAATAGGCTAAGTGCCACAAAGAAGGAAATACTAATGTAAATTACTAAATAAAAACATTCTCAGATAAAAATGTGTTAATTAATTTGAAGTTTTGCCTAACTCGTGATATGTGTGGGAAACAATCCAATTTGAAAGTTGTGGATAGAAATGAATTATACGAATTTTAAATAAAACTTCAAATATCTATATTTCAGGAGTGTCATTTAGTTATGGTAACTTTATAAACAGCCATTTTAATTTTGAATAAGTTTAAGTATTTTGTGTCATATATCAATATTAAAATATTGATTCCTATCCAAATATACAAAATTATATATATTATACATATGTATATACTATTGTATGTACTATATATATAAATATATATATTTCCAAGTTAACTTCAAAATATGAAAGATGAAATAAAATTGTAGAATTATGAAAATGTGTGGAAGTCTTTGGTTAGAGGTTTCAATTTCTCTAAAAACTGTATAGATATATAGATACCAAATATTCTCCAAAGCACTATTTTGATTGATGGGCAAAAATAAAAAAATTTCAGTGTTAAGGGAATTACCTACATCAAAATTATATTATTCATATCTAATAAGAAAATATTTATCAAGGCTGGAAATTTCATATTAGTGATTAACTAATAACACTGCTATGTTCAGGTAGAATAGTGCTCTTTATGTTGTTTATTATATATCAATTCTCATCCACAGTCGCCTTATCTAAAGCTTGAATTATGACATGCTAAAGAGAAAAAGGACAATGCAATGATATTTTTAAAATATGTCCAAAAAGTTTTTTGACACTCCATGCTTCCAGAAGTGGGACTTAACTCCCCTAACTCTGCATATGGGCTGGACTTAGTGACTTGATTCTAATAGAATGTGGCAGAAGTTATGGGTTGTATTGCTGCCAAGGTTAGATTATAAAAAGACTGCAGCTTCCATCTTTAGGGTGCACTCTCTTTTAGATCATTTTTTCTGGGGGAAGCCAATCACAACCTTGTGACATTTAGTCAGGGATGGGGGGGAAAATGGAGACTTCCACCCAACAGCCAGGATGACCTGAAGCTTGTCAACAACCACACGACTGGGCTTGGAAGCCGTTTCTCCAGTCCTAATTGAGCCTTGAGATTAACAGCAGTCTCATCTATGGCTTGACTGCAACCTCCTAAGGAACCCTGAGCTAGAACCACCCAGCTGAGCTGCTCCCAGATTCTTGACCCACAGAAACTGTGAAATAGGTGTTTATTTTTTAAGCCATCAAATTTCGGGGGATGAAGAACTGTACTTTTTAGTTCATCAGGGATGAAAGCATAGCATTGTTATTTTTCAAAGTTGATGGATCATGTTTGGTGGGTTAGTACAGAGAAAAATACTTTTTTTATTAGTAATTTGAATTAGTTACCTGTTTAATTACCCAAGGCTTTATCAAACAAACAAAAAAGCAGGCAAAGGGCATTAAATATGTATGCAGTGGTATGCTATTTTGTTTACATGGGGCTTAGTACAAAATATTTAAGAGGCTGTAAATTAGTGATTTAAAACAAGGAACACAAATAAGCCCTGTTACCAAATACTTATTTTGAACTACACCCATGATGACCAATCGCAGAACAAATTGAAGGCCAAAGATAACAGACTGGATTAGATAACAGAAGGTGATTATTTATGTGAAAGATGTAGACAAGCACTTGGGATGTATTATGTGCCCAGAAAGAAAACAAGGTAGTTAACTATCCACACTATCCTGTACATTATTTTTTCCAAGTTTAAAACTTAGAGCTCAAAAACTTCCATCTCAGAGGTACAAATCTTCCTCTTTCTTTTAAAAAGAGCAAAATGTTTAATCATAAGAATGCAATATATATTATTTAACATTATTATCTTATATTGAATATTTTGATTTTTTTCTGGAATTTTGCTGATAGAAACAATACCGCAAAAGTCCTTCTTAAATATTTATCTTTTGGAAATATATTCATTGGGCAAATACCCAGCTGTGCTTTGCTGTGAACAAATGTATATGGTTTATAAAATATGAATATTGTCAAAATGCCATGTAGAAGGACTGTACCAATTCATATTCCAATTACAGTGAGAGTGACAATTTCTCTATAGTTTTGCTATCACTTACCAAAACTCTTAGCATACTTGCCAATCTGATAGATAGAACCTATTTTAATTTCTATTTAATTATTAGTGGAATTAGTATTTTCTTTTATATGTATAAGCCACTGGAATCTCTTTTTCTATAAAGTGCCTGACCATTTCATCATTCACTTACGCTATTGGATTATTTGTTTTTGTTGTATCAAGTTATATGAGATTTTTGCTTCATAAACTATTAACTGAGTTTCTTGCCAATCTTTAGCATTACAAAGGGTTTTTGTTATTATTTTTATTGTTTGATATACAGAGGTTTTTTTGGTTTGTTTGTTTGCATTTTAGTTGAATTGGTCAATTTTTTCCAAAATGTTTTCTGAATTTTGGTATCTTGCTAAGAAGAAATTTCCAAGCTCTGAGATTATAAATAAATAGAGAGAAGGGCTAGAGTTATATAGGACTAGGAATCCAGACCTGATTATATCTCATGGAAAGAAGTGTAGTAACTACTGACGCTATCTCTATCCAAGTAAATTTTATTGTCCCCAAGCACAAGAAGCCTAGAATTTTTTCTAGAACCTGCAGACTGTGCATTCAGCAACCAATGAGCACCATCCATCTCCAGGGCCTTTGAGTGGGTCTGTAGTTCTATAGGCACTGGGGGAGGATCTCTCTTTGGCAGTTGCCCAGTGATTATCCAATAGGACTGATGATTACCACTGGCCCAATATTTTGCTCAAATTATTCTTTCTAGACAACAATCTTTTTCAATATCCCAGGAAATTCAAATTTTCCCAGAGTCAGTGATAGGACATAGACATCTAGACAGACAATGACAGTATTATAAAGAAAGCCTGAATTTTGTGGGAGTGTCCAGCATATGAGGTCCAGCTCATTAAGTCTGTGTGTAGTGGAATACACAGTCTTTTCATAACCTCTTACAAAATATCAAGTATGTTAAAAATAATTTCTTCCTATATTTTCTTTATTCTTCATATTTCTCTTGTCAACTGCCTTTTATCATTTTATTTATAATTTACCCCAGTCATGTTTTTTTCCATAATGCTCTCAAGTTCTGACAGGTGTGTCCATAGTCTCACTCTAGCCCTTCCTTCATTCCTTTCTTCCTCCTTTTCTTCCTTCCTCCATTTCCTTTGCTCTGATTTTTTTTCTTCCAAGACAATATTAAAAGGTCCATATAGAGAAGAGCATGATAGGACACAGTGAAGTATCAAGATTAATATACATGATAAAACCTCATATTTCAGTCTAGGGCTCAGTATATTACTCCTTTTGTACCCAATATTTAATCTGAGGCAAAATAGCACGATAGAAGAATAAAGGATTTGTTTAGACAAAATTAATCTCTGGGAGTCTATGCTGTCTTATCAGTGAATTTTGTATTAAAACAATGTCAGGACTTTGGGTGAGAATTAAGTAAGATCATATTATAATAAAGTGATAGCAGTTTTGAGAACTCAGGCCTTTTGATTCATAGTTCTAAAACACAACTGAGTAGTCTAAAAATAAACCTAAGTAATCCCCAATATTATTCTGTTTTATTAAATTTCATGGCTCAAATTACAGAAAATATAAAAATTTTCTATTTAACTAAAGCATTAAGTACTGTATTACTTTAAGTAGCTAAACAAATCTTATTTATTTAGTTGTTTTTAATTTATTTTATTTTTTTATTGAAGTATAGTTGATTTACAATGTTGTGTTAGTTTCAGGTAGTAGTGCATTACTTTTAACAGAAGTTATTTTCCTAGATGTAAACAGCAAAATATAAAGACTCCTTAAATAATGATTTGCACTGATTTTTTAAACGTGTGTATGTAACAGAAATACTACAAAATAATATTTAGTTCAAAAGTAAACATTTATTTCAATTTTGTGTTATATTCATACTGACATTGTAATTCAATTATTTTTCTAGATAACCATATGCTATTTTAAGATAACTGGATATACATGAAAATTTTTAAAAATCCAAGTCCCCTCAGTTCCAGAAAAACAACAACAAAAATTAGTGTGGAATAAAGGTAATTCCGTTTAAAAAATAGAGAAAATTGCCTTAGCAATTTTAAATTGTGAGAAACTAAACTTAATCTTCATTTTCAACAATTTCATTATCCAGTCAATTCATGAAAAGGACCACACGTAAACATTACCAAACGAATCCTCTGAAGTCTGACTGGACACACTGGTAACTGAATCACTTATCCATGTTCTAAATTATGAAGCCTGGTCCTTAATATAGAAACCCTTCCTCAGTGCTTCTTCAATAAAGAAAAGAGCCAAAGTTCATGTTTAATACACATGTAGACTAGCCGCCTTCTCTTATTTTGAGAAGGGGATGAGAAGGCAATGACATTTGCACAAGAGCAGCTTTGTCTAATATTATTTAATCTAAGCAATTACCCTATGGGACATATTATTAGCCTCATTTTTCAAGTGAGGAAAGTAAAGTTAAATAATTAACTCAGGACAGTTTCTGCAGCTGCCTTCCAAAAACCTTTACAACATGATCCAATTACTAACTGGTTAGTTGCATTTATATATGTTTCTTTTGATGGCCATCTTCATGAGAGGCTGAAATTATGAGTGGATATAAAAGTAGAATTTGATGACAAAGAGAAAGCTGTACAGATGTGGAAAGGATAGAAAACCTTTTTAACACTACAACATTTGAGCTGTGATACTTAAGTAATTTGGAGAATAGTAAACGGCAACATCTAAATGTCAGTTTTGTATTCCACTTGTTTTTTCAAAAATGTTCCATTTGATCCAGTATTTTCACTTCTGGAAATTTGTTCTTATGAAAGTGCTTAAAATACAAAAATAAAAGGTCAAGTTACCCATTAGAGCTAAATTTGGAAATTCTTAAATGTACATTAGTACAAGAATTTTTAAGTAAGAAATTGTACTGTGACATTATGTAACTATTTTAAAAGAATTAAAATAGAGTTAACATAGAAATGTTATTTTGTCATGTTAAGGTAAGAAGTAGGATATAAATTTATATATGAGGAATATCACAACTAAGCATGTAAAATAGTTTTAAAAGATTAAATGAAATATTTATAGTGGCTTTTTTCTGTTTTAAATCATTTTGTAATTCTTAATTTTTTCTGTAAAGGGAGTATGTTACTTTTAAAATTGGAATTTTTGTGTAATCAAAAGAAGTATCCTTTTTCTTTGTTTTGTTTTTTTTGCAGTAAGCGGGCCTCTCACTGTTGTGGCCTCTCCCGTTGCGGAGCACAGGCTCCAGACATGCAGGCTCAGCGGCCATGGCTTACGGGCCTAGCCACTCCTCGGCATGTGGGATCTTCCCGGACCAGGGCACGAACCCGTGTCCCCTGCATCGGCAGGCGGACTCTCAACCACTGCACCACCAGGGAAGCCCAAGAAGTATCCTTTTTCTTTATTTTGTAGATTTTACAAGATGTTTAGAAATTTAAAAAAAATAAAATTGTCATTGTCATTGTCTTTACTGTCATTATTGTCATTCACAAATATAAACTCTTTATTGTCTTTATTGTCATTCACAAATATAAACTCTCTCTGAATTATTTCTTTCAGATCCTATGAAAAATTATTTTCCCAATAATTTTAAAATAAATAAAAAGTAATACATCACTTTGATTAATGAGTACAGTAGACTCATTAATCAAAGATGCTGTTTTCAAAAAAGAGTCCAAGGGTATGCTCTTTACTTTAAGACATGGACAGATAATAAAAACATGGACAGATAGTAAAAGTCCCATGCCACCAAAAGGATGCTTAATATAGAAAAACTGTGATGATTGTGACTGGCTTTGTGAATTACCACATCAGTATATTCTGTGATCTGTAATATAAATACACACACACACACACACACACACACACACACACACACTTTGTATTTCATTTGCTTCTTGTTTGCCCGTGAAACTGTCTTTTCTTTTTCAAAGGAACTCTAGGCAGTTCTTATTTTTCTTTTTAATTTTTAGCCTATTATTGCTCTGTGTGAAATAAGATGATGTGTGATCTTAAAATGCCAGTTTATTCAGAAATCCATAATTTTTCAAATTTAGAACTTTAATTCAAACATTTAGGTCCTTGGAAATGGCTGCAGATATTTATGATGTCTACAAGATAGCTGTGGATATAGATAGATTGAGAAATAGGAGAAATTTCTCTGAAAATATTTCCAGTGCTATTTTAGATTCAAAGTCAACACATATTATATTCAAAAGAATAAAACTAACTTTCAACATGGGAAATAGTGTCAAAGGGAATTCAACCCCCCTTTCATAAGGTGCAGAAGATGTTAATCAACTTTACTGAACTCTAATTTACATATAATAAAATGTACCCATTTTAAATGCACAGCTTGAAGAGTTTCATCAAATGTATATTTCTGGTACTCTTTACCACAATCAAGATATACATATAACATTTCCATCACTCTATAGGTTTCCTTGTGCTCTTTCCCTGTCAATCCCCTACATTCTCAGTCCTAGGCATGCACTGACCTGCTTTCTGTTCCTATAAACTAGAGTTGCTTTTTCTAGAATTTCACGTTATTGAAGCATATTATATGTACTCTTTTATATCTGGCTTCTCTCACTTAGCATAATGATTTTGAGATTCATCACTGTTGTGTGTAGTTCAAACATTTTCATTGCTCGTTGGTATTCTTTTGTATGGATATACCAGCTTTTGTTTATCCATTTACCTGCTGATGGACTTTTGAGTTCTTTCCAGTTTTTGGCCGTTACAAGTAAAGCTGCTCTGACTATTTGTGTAAAGTCTTTCTATGAACATATGTATTTAATACTCTTGCATTATAAGAGTGAATGTTTAACTCTAGGAGAAACTTGCAAATAAATTTGCAAAGTGGTTGTACCATTTTACATCACCAGCAGCAACGTGCGAGAGTCATACATACTGGTCAACACATTTTAGCCATTCTAGTGAATATGCGCTGGTATCCCATTGCAGCTTCATTTGCATTCCATGATGTCAAACACTTTTCCATGTGCTTACTTGTACATCTTTTTTATGAAGTGTCTGTTAGAATCTCATGACCATTTTAAAATTGTTTTTTCCTTTTATTATTGAGCTGTAAGAGTTCTTTATATATTCTAGATATAAGTTCTTTCTCAGATGTATGTGTTGTGAATATTTTCTCCTAGTCAGTGACTTGCCTTTTCATTTTCTTCGTGGTATGTTGTTTCAGTTGCCTTTGGCACTTGAAAATGATTTTTATCATGTTGTGTGGTGACATTTCATGTGGTTTTAACATATTTTAAAATATTTATCATTAATATCTTTTTCTGAAAAGTGAAGAAAATCAAGTGTTGTGAAACATTCATTTACACATCATTTAATTCTTAAGATCTCACGGGGGTTATCCTGAAGTTAAAAACATAATATTGTGGTACTGAAGTGAAAGATTCAGGTATCAAATTATTGAACATATCTCTAACCTATATAGTACCTATTATTTCAAGCAATGGAATATATCTCCCTGGAGACTAGCTGCCTTAAGGCACAGTCACCATACTGTATTTCAAAGTTATCTGAAATAATGCATTCTCGTGCATGTTTACATTATGTGTTAGCCCCATTTTTTTCTTTTTAATTTTTATAAATCAAATATATAAAATTTACATGGTTCTAAAGTAAAAATTCTATTAAGAATATTCTTATTTTTAAGACTCTTAAGACTCTCTTAAGAGTCTTATTTTCATCTCCAATATCATATTTCAATATTCATATATGAATAATCTTATTTTTCCTTTTTATAACAGAAAGATACCATTCTACTTTTTTCTGTTCTTGTGTATCTTATGTTTTATTCAAATAAATGCCCTTTCAATGAGTAAAGATTAGAACAATTACTTTGGAAAAAATAATACAGCATTTGGGCAACTTCTGGAATTCAATATTCATAAATTTTGCTGAATAAGACAGTTTTGATAATTATTACAGATTCACTTTAACCTAAAATAATTGATTCTAAGGAGATAGTAAATTCTTACTTCACAAAAGGACACATTCAATGTAATCATAAAAGTAAATAATAATGACAGGTAACATTTTTGAGTGTTTACATACCACCCAGCATTCTAAATAGTTTATGTGCATTATCACTTTGAATGCTTACAATCACGCTATGATGTAAATGCTATGATTAAACCCATTTTCAGCTAAGTAATGAGAGGTTTAGTTACTTGCTCAGGGTCACAGAGTTGACCAGAATCTGAAGTCTCAACCTGTAATTACAGTGCTTAATGATCAATGCTAAGATACAGAAAAAATAAACATATTTTAAGATATATGTGGTAGCAGATTAAATATATATGGAATAGATTGGTAGCAACAACCAAAAGTAAGATTCAGAATTAAAATAACATCTTATAATTTTAACTAGTTTAAACCATTTTAAACCACACTGACAGATATTTATTGTCAATATAAATAGCAATTAAATTGCATATAAATATTATACATGTATATTTTATGAAAGATCTACACTCTTTTTACTATAGTTGAGTGTACATGTTCAACTAACCTTTTATACACACTCTCTAGCAAGTGTCAAATAAAACCAGATGTAAGAAAATTACATGATCAAAGTTTAAAGAAATAGAATTCTTAAATAATATACACAATAAAAGATAGAACCCAGCTGTATGCTGCTGCAAAAGAAATGAGCACACGAGAATAGATTTTCTCCACTCTATTTTATTATTGTTATTAACCCTGTAAAATGAGATTCAGTACTCCACCTTAATATTTATTTTCTTGCTAGAATTGTACCAGATGGAAGAATTTTATATAACTGAAAACACTGATTGGTATGTCCTTCTGTTAAGAGTATTATCACCAATATAATTCTACTTTCTTTTGTATCTTAACAAATATTATTTTTTCTTTTTATGTCATGCCATATAACCCTTTTTCTATTGTTATTATGTCATACTATGAAACACTTTCAAAATACTCCTTTCATATATTTTGCACATGTCTTTACAAAACCAGGCCACCTATGAGTCATATGTCAATGCTGAATATCAAAAAGGATAACCCAAAATGCAGTCACATAACCTAACCAACCTCCCAAGCAAGAAATCAAGGATATAGTAAAATGGGAAAGGCCTGCTAGTAGAATCTTAAATAAATATTTATGGGAAATAGTTTGGAGCAAGATGTTTACAGAGGCTCAAAAGGAATGCTATAGCAGACATTAACCTTAACATCACTTAATTGTCCAAAGGAATATGGGGAACTGAGCAGTCAGTGCATCAACTGAAGGGTGCAGAAAGTAGAAGTAGGGATGTACTTCATGAAGCAAAAATGCATAATCACATATCAGAGGTTCTTTAAACTTCAGATGCAAAGGAACCTTTTCAAGTTCAACAGTGATGGAAAAATTGTTTGGCATGTGTCATCTTTTTTTTTTTTTTTTTTTTTTTTGAGGTACGCGGGCCTCTCACTGTTGTGGCCTCTCCCGTTGCGGAGCACAGGCTCCGGACGCGCAGGCTCAGCGGCCATGGCTCACGGGCCCAGCCGCTCCGCGGCATGTGGGATCTTCCCAGACCGGGGCACAAACCCGTGTGCCCTGCATCGGCAGGCGGACTCTCAACCACTGCGCCACCAGGGAAGCCCGTGTCATCTTTTATATAATCCCTATGTACAAAAGATTCACATATGTGTTTGTAATTATGGGAAGCTGCAGATAGATTTATTAAAACTTTTAACCTAAATTTGTTTCATCAATACTTTCCAACAGACAAGACTATACTACCCTTAACATTAGCAAACATAAATGTAGAATATAATACCAGTGATGACTGGTGTTCAGGTATTTAGACTTCATGATATAAATTAACTGACTACATTTTTGTTTTGTTTGTTTGTAGCTTGTCTTCTTTATCCTCACCTACTCCTTTGCTTAACATAAGTTATTATAGTTTGTATTATTTTCTTATTAAAAGCTATAGAGACTCACTAAAACAATGACGAGATGCAATAAATAAAGAATATATTAAACCCATCAATGTTACCACCTAAAGATAATTATTTTTAGTTAACAACCTGTTATATAGGCACATATATATGTTCATATATATGTGCGTGTGTATGTATATGAGTTGCTACTATAAGAAGGTATGTATATATGTGTGTATGTATGTATGCATAGTCTTATTTCTAACAAGGAGATCATTCTGAATACATTTTTGATCATTTAAAAATGAACAGCATAACATGCTCATATTTTCATGATAATACAAATCAAAAGTTTTATTCTTTAATAGCTTATAAACAATAGTGTACAAACTATTCCTATTATTAAACATGTTCTCAGAATAATTAAGTGAAATTAGAATTGTTAGATCAAGGGGTTTTTATGGCTTTCTGCACACTTTTTGGTTTTTTTTGCTTCTTGAAAGAATTTGCCCTCCATCTTATCCCCTCACGGAAGGTGTAGCAGGATAATCTTTCCTCTGCATCCGTAATAACTCTTAACAATTTTGCCAATATAATACAAATAAAATATTTTACTTTAACTCATATTTTTATTATATCTTTTCAAGAATTTATTGACCTTGCTGTTCTTTTTTTGGTGTGTTTATTAGTGTCTTTCACTCAAAATTTTTTTTTTTTTTTTAAGCTGGTCAGGAGTTATTCGAGTTTTATTATCAGTCTAGGCAAGACTAAAAATTCAAAGCAAATTCAATTTTGCTGGAACATTGTAAAGTAACAATTCTTCATATTACATGCCTCACGTGATCCATTTCAAACCACAGAGAATTACACCTTTATGTGTCACTGTTCCAAGAGACAAACAAATGTGAACAGCTAAAACATTTTAAAAATGCACCAAGCTTATGAAGTCTCAAACAAAACTTGAATTTTCTGTACATACACCTGTCAAATGAAGTTATTTCCTGTGCACCACTCCTCTTGCAAAGTGGTCTTCTGTTCCCTTTCATTTGACCTAGATCAGCTAGGAGACCTACAGAACGATCGGGATGGCTTGTGATTTCTATCCTGGGACAGTGATCTCTCTTTTCTCGTATATCTAGAAAGGGACCTGCTCCAGCTGCGGGAGAAGCTTCTCCGTCTTGGAGATCTGTGGCGAGGTGGAGGACTCCTCCTCCGGTAATCATCTCGAGGTCAACGACCCCCAAGAAGGAGGCGGCCACGATTTCAACTTCTCTTTTCCCCATTCGACAGGTCCACTCTTACTCGGCAGCCACATAGTGTTCTCCCGTCTAGTTCTCGGACAGCATTGGCTGCATCTTGGGGATCTTCAAATTCAACAAAAGCTAAGTCAGGAGGGTTTCTAGCAACCCACACACTTCGCAGTGGTCCATAATAGCCTACAGCTCATTCCAATTCAGTCTTGTTACCATTGTTTCCAAGATTACCTACATAAACTTTACACTCCAATGGACAGGAATCACGATGCATTTCGAGATCTCGGGTTAGAAACGCAAAGGCTCAAATCCCCTCCCGCGTGGCACCCGCAGATGCTCTTGCACACCCATCGTCCACAAATGGCCTGGCAGGCGGATTCTTTGCCACTGCGCCACCAGGGGAGCCCAGTGGTGATGTTTAGGAAGGGACTCCTCTCCTTTTAGAAGCACTTCTGTAGATATTTCAGTAATATATCTGGGATCTGTTTATCTTTTCATCCTCATCTTTCTCATCAGAAAGTTGTGGTTTTACTCTTTCAGGTTCTTTTCCTTCTGGTGTCCGTTTGCTAGCTAGATCTTTGGGTTCACTTCTGTGCCTCTTTTCAACTTAGTCTTCTCCTTCATTCGTTTCAGCCTGAGCTCCTTCGGGCCTCGCATCTCTGTCTGGCTCCTCCTTAGATTTCTGTTTAGGTGTTAGTCCTTCGGTTTGACTTCTGAGTCTCTTTTTTTCCTGGAGGTTACCAGGCTTTACTTTATCATCTCTTTCTTCTTCCACGTGTGTCCCTGGTCTTACTCTTCCCGGTTCTTCTGCAGGGAGCAGTCCAGCAACTCGCTCTCTGGATGTAACTCTACGTCTCTCTTCCTCCTGGTCTTTTTCGTCTTCATCGACAGAATAATCTGATTTTGCTTTTTCAGGGTCTTCCTCAGGTTTCTGTTTGGCAGGGCCCCTTGTGAAATGAGATGTGATGGTGGTCTGCCTGGTAGTTTGCCTTGTAATCCTGGGGCTACATGAGACTTCAGCTGATTTTGTTTCTCCATCGGACTTGCTTCTCCTGGGCATGCAAAGTTTGGAAACAGGTCTGGGGGACTAGTTTTTCTCTGCTATTTCCACTCTGCGATCCTCACCACTTGTCTGGCTCCCGTTTTCTAGACATCCATTCACTTCCCGAATGAAACCAGGAGCTCCGTTCTCAAGGACAAATCTTTATTTAAACGGGATTTGACTTTAGCCCGGTAGCCCTCCTCTGATAATTCTTCTTTATGTAATTTGGTTTCCAAGTCACATAACTGATTCTTTATTTCTGTCTGCAGAAATTCAGGCAAGAGATTCCATTTCTCCTTCACGCATTCCTTTTCTGTTAAACTATCTCTTGCCAAATCTCTGAGCCGGATGGTCGCGATGATTTCGTGAGCAGCATCGTGGGGTTTGTCATAGACCGGCAGCGGCCACGGGTAGACGGCGGGCTCGGCCCCCATGGGCGACTTGAGCCTCAGCTCCAGCTTCTCCGCCATGTCTGCGCGCGTGGCCGCTGCACCAGGCCAGTCGGGCGGTGGGCCGAGGGGCGGGGCCTTTCACTCAATTTTAACCTGGAATATTTGTCATTTTTTTTGGTTTTGCTTTGTGAGCGTTTTCAGAGACAGAAATTTATTGTTTACAATAAATTAAGCAAATGATTTTTCTAGTTAATTGTTTTGATTTTATACTGTTTGTAATTTTTTTGTACACAGACAACTAATGTTAATTTTTATGTAGTTAAAACAATTAGTGTTTTCCTTAATGGAAAACTATTATTTTCCATTACTTGTCTACTTATGCAGTTATTCCTTAAAAGGCCATATATATATAATATTAATTTTGCTTAATCATAAATACTCTCTTCAATCATCTGGCGTAAGTTCAACTAAATTTTTCCATACACAATGTTGCCATTCTTTTAACTGTTTACTTACTCCTAATATGTACAATCTTGCTGGATACTGAACATCACATTATTATAGCTTTTATTGAAACTATTTATTTATTGAACACTTACATTGAACCAGGTTCAAAATTGCTCTAAATTCAATTAAAAATCTCCATAAACTATGAAGTATGCAGTAAAATTCCATTTCACAAATAAGGAAGCACAGAATCAGATTAAATAATTTAAATAGTTGAAAGAAGTTTTGATATCTAGTGTATTTAACTGTGTTTTGTTAAACACAATTAAATACTGCTTTTTAAAGCTGTTTTAGGAATTTTTAAAAAAATCTATAAATAGATGAATAAATAAGTAAAATAATTCTAATGATGTATGCTATAATTTATTCAGTTAAGTCTTCTTTTTTAGTCTAACACTCTAATTCTTCCCACCAAACATAAGGAATTGCCTTGAATGCCATACGCCTAAAGTTCCACACTAATTTTTAACATTAACCAAATGAATCTGCCAATAAATTATCAAATAAGAAAGAATGTTCCCCCATTGTGTGATAGTTTACCAAAAACACAATTATTAAAAGAATATAGTAAAATTTGGAAGGCAGATTTTGCATAGAGCCTATTATTCTATAGTGCATAGTTTGTAAGCAAATAAGATTTGTTAAATCAGCAAGTATGGAAGCATTAATGACTTTATTAATTTACCTAGAATACACCATTCTGAGAAAGCCAAATTCAGTTTTGACCCTTTACTCTCAATGAACATAGGTAATTTTAAGAAATAAAATAAGTCAGTGTTAAATACTAGGATATCATTTGTTTATTGGAGACTGCTGATCCAATTCCTTTCTCCTTTGTATCTGCAAAGCACCATTTCAGTACCTTTTAAAGTTAACGTGATGTAAGCTATCCACATGGCAGGGATATACAATAATGCAAAGCAGATGAATTTCAGCCCCATGGGAATTTGCAGTGAGTGAAAAAGGGTTTTATTATCCATCTAGGCAATTGCACAGATAAATGTCAGAAAAGCTGATAATTTTAAGCTCATAAATAAGAAAAATGTAAGTAAACAACTTTATCCCCAACCTTTTCTAGTGATGAAGCAAATTTTAAATGATTTAATAGATTTGATGCTTCATATCATTTTCTACAACTGGAAAAAATGAACAGTTGTTTAAAAATAATGTTATAGTGGAGAAGAGCAGAGAGAGCTAAATACTTGGTTATGACCACATGCATATTCTTAAATAGAAACCTAAGAATAAGGCAAGAAAACCCTACAAAAGAAGCCTGCATAACACAGGAAGAGATGCCAGTTTATAATCTACTTGTTTTAGAATAGTCAGTTACTGTTACTTTGCTTCTTACCTAATGAATAAAGAGATATGGGAAAGGAATTTTAAGTATAAGGAAGTTTAAAGATACTTGTAGGCAATCCTAAAGAGCCGATGTTATTTTTTCAATTATTTTACTGATGAATAAACTAAAGTTCAAAGTCAAACAGCCATTAAATGGCAAAATCTCAGCTCATGTCCATATTTGTTTAATTTAAAAATGTTCTTCCACTTGGCCATAAGAACACTTACAGAAGATTCCATAAAAAATAAAACTATGAATATTTGTTAGCTAAAACATACTCATTTTAATGACATTACAATAAATGTACATAAAATAATATCTATTATAATGTCTAAAAATACATTAAAATAAATGTGAACAATGAATTAGATTTTTTAAAAGCATCAAGTCATTATGGCAACCTTCAAAATTTACAGTCCTGGGCTTCCCTGGTGGCGCAGTGGTTGAGAGTCCACCTGCCGATGCAAGGGATACAGGTTTGTGCCCCGGTCTGGGAAGATCCCACATGCCACGGAGCGGCTGGGCCCGTGGGCCATGGCCGCTGAGCCTGCGCGTCCGGAGCCCGTGCTCCGCAACGGGAGAGGCCACAGCAGTGAGAGGCCCGCTTACCGCAAAAAAAAAAAAAAAATTTACAGTCCTTTACTTGCATGCAACTATTATTTACTATTGACTACTAAATATAGTTGCACTCCTCCCTAGAGCACTTTATTCTCTACATGCAAATAAACATAAAAACAATGTGTTTCTAACCTAAACATTCTGATAAATACAAAGAAAGCACACCAAGAGCTAGGACTGGTTCTTCATCATTTAACTAAAATTTTGTAACATTTTAAAAACAACAAGCATAAAAATAATAGAGAATGTTCAGAGTTAAAATATCATAGTCATCTTTTAGTTTAAAGCTGTGGCTTTATGTTATTCTACATTATATTGTCAGATTCTTATTTTAAAAAGGTCAAAGTCAGAAAGAAATACATATATACACATATATATAGTAGTCAGAAGTATGTACTTGTGCATAAATCTAATAGAAACATAATGTGTAGAATGTAAATTGTAATCAAAATGTAACATATTTTTGTCTCCCATATTCCCTTCAAATTTATTTAATTGATAAATCTTTTGCTGTGCCACTGGGAGAAATTTAGGTAGGTCTCATTGACTTTTCTGTTAACTTTTTGGTCATCAAGGGTCCTATATTGATTTTTAGTCTCTGAAAACAAAGATTAAATCAAAAATTAAAAATATCTAGTCCAAGATGTCATTTAACATAAATCTTCACTATAAACTAAGACTTCTTTTCCACCTTGCCAAAAGTTGGCGTTCTCTGACATTTGGAAGAAGTGCTTGGCTTTTTTATCTTCCTGCTCTGCCTACCTCTAAGTATGGCAGAGAGAAGGATAAGGGAAACAAAACATTTTTCACTTGAACTGATCACTGTTTTTTCCTGTTATAAATTAGTACTGGGCCTAGCAAATGTTTAGAATTATCTCTTTTTCTACTGGGACACTAAAAGTTCTTCTGAGATTCCTGGGGTTTTCTCCCACCTGTGCTTCTTTTGACTCATATATAAGTAGTTCAGAAGGTGGTTTGCAATCCTTCAGAAGCCCCTAGAAAGCCCTTATATACTTCTGGCTTCTTGCTGCTTGAGTCTCTTTGTCCCTGTATGTAAGTGACCCATCAGCCAGGTCCCGAGAAGACTCCACAGTGGCATTGGTCTTCTAGTGCATAGCTCACTTCTGGTTTATAGGAAATATACAACCTCTTCTCTAACAAACTCAGAGTACAGTCTGATTCCAGCCTTAATGCAACTGACCTGGCCCTGAAACCACAGAACTGATTTGCTCTCTTTATCCTCAAGATTTCCTGGATCAGATAATCCCCAAATTACAGTGGTCACACATTAAGTTCTTAAGTGATCCACTTAAAGCACCACCACCTGCTAGGCTTCATGTGGCAAAGCTGGCAACTACCTCTTTGGGTGGAGGAGGAATATAGCTTATAGAAAAACTTCAGGAAATTCACTCTCTTCTACATGATCTAATCCAGGTTTCACATATTCTTGATTTCACTAAGTGGTCTAGGATTCAGGGACCCAGTTCTAGAAACTTTTCTGAGGCAAATCCTACTATTTCCCTGACTAATGGGCATTTCTTGAATCTATGAATATCTGTAAAGAGATAAGTGTGTATGCGTAGATAGATAGATAGGTAGACAGAGCTGAGATTAGTTAGTAGTTGAGATTTCCTATCTTCTTAAACTCTTCCCCATCTAGAGTCCCCTAGTTTTTTTAGAGTAATTTAAAAAATAATTTTCAAATGAAATATGTGAGATATATGTTTTCTGAATTTTTAAAATTTCCTTAAATATGTCCATGTTTACAAGGAAAAATAATTTGCCTGGTATATGATTCTTGGTTTGCAATAGTGTGAAGATGCTATTCATTGTCTTCAAACTTTCACGATTTCAAATGTGAAGTCTGATGCCAGAAAGAGAAAATGAAGACTGATACTGTTTTCGGTTTAAGTAATCAGGAGAAGAATACAGTTGACATTTATTAAGATGAAGAAGAAATTCGGGAAGAGCAAGTTGGGGAGAAAGACTAAAGTTTTGGTTTTGGTTTTAGATGTGGTAAGTTTGAGATATCAGACATTTACATGAAGATGTAAAGTCAGCAGTCGGAAATCTGAGCTCAAAATGCATGAGAGAAATTCAGCAGGAAATATTTGAGATTTATAAGCCTATAGATAATATTGAAAGCCATAAGACTAAGTGAGATGAGTTACTGAGTGAATGATGATAGAAAAGAGTTGAGTTTCAAGGACTGAATCCTGTGTCATATCAATATTTGGGATTAAGAGGAAGAGCAGAAAAGGAGAGATCTGAGGACAGGGGGCTAGAGAAAAACAGTTTAGGGCTGTGTACCAAAAAAAGCCAAGTGAATAAAGATTTTCAAGCACTTTATCAAATTATGCTTATAGGTCAAATATGATGAGGACAGATAATTGAGCACTGGATTTATCGACATAGAAATCATCAGTCTCTTCATCAAGGTCAGCCTGGGTAAGTGCTAGGGGGTGAAATTGTAATTAGACTAGACTTAAGAGACAATGGTAGGAGGGAAGTTGGAGACAAGGAGTGTAGATAATTCTTTCAATGGGTGTTGATGTGAAAGGGAACAGAAAACTATGCCCTTAGATCCCTCTTTGCCAAGCTCAGAGGTAGCAGAATTTGCAGGTAGGTAAATCCTGAAGGAAATTAAATCAGCTTGGGAGTCAATTCCTGACTGGAAATTCTTTTTCTGAGAGGGAATTTGGAGCAAAATCTCATTAAGGCAAAAAAGTTTTTCTGAGACTTTAACCTTATAAAGTAAAGTGACTAACAAAGAGCAACTATACCTGCAGGAGGAAATCAGGTCGAAGTTGCACGGTGCAATTGTGCTAGAAGCTGGAAATATCAGAGGCTAATGTAGCTCCACAGAATTTTTTAAGTCCCCAGAGAAAATTCAATGGAAAATTTTAATTCTACAGATTAATAGTAGAGCTTTTTAACTTTCCAAGGGTTTTCACATAATCTATCCTATTTGATCCCCATGACAAACTGTGAAACAAGCAAATTTTTATTTTTTCCATTTTACTAATGAGGAAATGAGACACAAAGAATACATAACATTTGTTCAAGATCACAAAACCAGCAAATTGTAGAACTGGGATTGAGACCAGGTCCCCTGATTATAAGTCTAGCACTGTTCCCCTCACTAAATGAAGTTGTAAGTCATAACTGAGAAATGGAAGACTGCCAAGAAATTGCAAAATTTATATATCAATTGGTAAAAGTTACATAGGGACACTATGTCCAAAATTTAATTATGTTGAACTTGTAGCTATTCATCTTACCAACAAACTAAAATGATATATCAATTAAAGTTACTGTGCTCTTGTTTTCCACTCTGGAAGACAGACTATGACTGCCTAAGTAGTTAACAGGGCACTTTGGGTTTGTGTATTAATAATACAGACTTGAAAGATTTCTCTACCACCCGTTTCCACACTATTTCACAATTTAATACCTGCATAGCTCTGGGTGCATTAACTAATATTGACTCAATTTTCTAATCGTTAAATTAGGGCAAGTTTTATCTACTACAAAACATGGATGCAAATAAGAATTAAATATTGAAAAATAAGTACAATGTTAGTTAAAAATGTTTATCAATAAATGTGTTTCAATTTGGATCCCCAGGCACACCACAGTGGTCATACTGGTTTAGCCTTAACTGGAATATTTTGAAGACTCTGCCCTATTTCATTCATATAAATGGTGAGTCAATCAGGAAGGAGAGTATAGAACAATGAAAATTTTAAATTGAGAACTTGAAAAGTAAATGTAGAACTAACAAAATTGCAAAGCAGGAAAGAAAAGATAAGCTAAACAACTCAAATATTAAAATACATGAGTAATAAAGGGAAAAATCATATACTGCCAAGTGAGTTATTTCATCTCAATAATTTTTTCTGACACCTTCAGTCAGACTTTCCAGAAATTCAATGGGACAAGAAAAATATGTAAAGCTAGACCTCAATTGTATTTTACTCATGATTTACACAGATAAATTATCCAGGTTCTCTACCAAAATCCTGGTCACCCTGAATTCTTCTTTTTTTCTCATAACTTCCATTTAATTGTCAGCAAATCCTGTCAGGTGTAACTTCAAAGTTCAGTTGATCCTTGAACAACTCTGGGGTTAGGGGCACTGCCTTATGCACTGTTGAAAATCTGGATATAACTTTACAATTGGCCCTCTACCCCCACTTCTGCATCCCTGGATTCAAACAACCATAGATCCTGGAGTAGTAAAGTATATATTTAGTGAAAGAAATCCTAGTATAAGAGGACCTGTGCAGTTCGAACACTTCTTGTTCAAGGGTCAAATGTACATCCATAATAAGGCCATACCCACCTCACCACCTCCACTGCTAATAACCTCTTCCAAGCCACCATCACCCCGCAGTCTCCTGTGTGCTCTTCCTGTTAACCTACTCAACTCCAGCTGCTCTGGCCTCATTTCCCTCCTTTAAAATCCCCAGGCTTAGGACTTCAGGGCTTTTGAGTTGCCTTTACCTAATCTTAGAAAGCTCTCCCCCAGATGATTACATAGTACCTTGCCTCTCCTTCAGCAGATACTTGCTTCCCTGTGAGACAACCCTTGCCCCACCTCCTTGTTTGAAATTGAGGCACCACAGTCCCCTAATCTCTGCTTTAAATTTTCTCCTGAGTCATTAGTACTATACTTAAGTATTTATTTTATTTCCTTCTCTTTCTAGGATGTAAAGTTCTGTAAGGGCAGGGATTTTTGTCTACTTTTTAACTGCTATATCCCCATGTCATAGAATAGTACTTGCCCAGTACTAGATAATGAAAAAGTATTCTTGGAACACATTACCCTTTTTAAATAATTAGAAAAAAATTAATTTATGAAATAACGTAGATATTTACACATCTATTAGTTTATTTTCCCACTGTATTTTCATACCAAACTATCTGCCATTAAGTATTTTGTGGAAATAATCTTAAAGGAGACCTCTACAAAAAAATTAATTTGTAAGTAACTTATTTTTCTCAATAAGTATAGTATATTTATATTTTTATCATATAAAATATCTTTAGAGGAATTTTCATCTTATCTCAATATTATATATTAGTCCTAAACTAATAAACACCATCTAAACTATAAAACTATTAGGTCGGTGTACAAAGTTGTGGGACTATACCAAAAAGTAAATACCAGTGAACCAATGCCCCAACCTGAAGGCATAAATAATATTTCACAAAGGCTGTTTCATCATTGATAGATTAGACATCATACACAATTGAGTTTCAGAGATAGAAGCAATGGTTGGCAGAACACATGTTCAAAATTTAAATTGGTCTTCATTATCTGGAAATAGGATCATAAATAAATATAACAGAATTAAGTTACAAGATCATTGTAGTACATCTTAGGGTGAACAAAAAAACTGAATAAAAGAGGACAGAAATATAATTTTTAAAAAGCAGCAAAATTGTTTAATTTGTACTTTATTTATTAGCCACTATCCTAGACAAAGAATAGAATAAGAAATGAGTAAGCCATGGCACCTAGCCTCAAATCTTCTTTTCCATTGCAAGGAGGCAGAAAGAAACACCAAAATAAAATGCAAACTGCAAGTTCAAAATGTCCATAAGTGCTGAACTAGAGGAGTGCAAACAATAGGAACACAGTGGGAAAAAATAATTATGAATGAGATCATTAATATGTGATCTTCCTCTTAGCTCCAGCACAATCAGTCATACCATTATCATCCCCATGCCCTTAATCCTAACTACCACGGGAAGAAACAGATTGTTTCCATGAAGCAAAAGGATTGGATTCCTACTGTCCAGCTCTGCTCCAATTAGCAATGAGTAAGGAAGGGAAGAATAACACAAAATAGCATGCTCACAGAAGTAAGTTCCTGAAGGTGGATGGTGTGCAATTCTCCCAGAGAGAAGTATGAGCAAAGCAAACCCCAAGAATATTGAAGCTTGAAAAAGTGCTTTTATGTATTATCTATGAATGCTGAAGAGAGGAGACAAGAACTGCAAGAATTCAAACCATTTGCTTGCTTTTTCTCCCTTAATGGACACTTTAAAAAATCTGTATTCATGGGCTTCCCTGGTGGCGCAGTGGTTGAGAGTCCGCCTGCCAATGCAGGGGACACGGGTTCATGCCCCGGTCCGGGAAGTTCCCACATGCCCCGGAGCGGCTGGGCCCGTGAGCCATGGCCGCTGGGCCTGCGCGTCCGGAGCCTGTGCTCCGCAACGGGAGAGGCCAAAACGGTGAGAGGCCCGCGTACCGGAAAAAAAACGAAACAAAACTGTATTCATTACTTATTCAGTCAGTACCCTAGCTCAATTCTGCTGCCCACTTGCACAATCAACAGACTCCTAAGGAGATCCTCAGCCCTTGAGAATGAAAAGATGTTGTGCCTGAATCATGGAGAATGCTGAAGTAAAAAAACAAATTACAAATTTTAAGATATTTATTTGAAACTTGAGAACAATCTTGGTTCTGTTCTTGGGAATGAGAAGCTTGACAGGGAAGATTCCTGGTTTTGACCTGAACCTCACTGTTATCTATATAAGTAGATTTCACTTGAAAAAAAGAGATTTTTTTTCCTATAAGATCAAAAATATATTCAAGAGATAGTAACAATATCTAGTGGAGCTAACAGAAAATGAAGCAAGTATAAAATGTTAGACAAGTGTTTTGGACTGGAGACTATGTTTTTTAAGAAGTCATAAAGCAGACTTTATAAAGTTCAAGCACTTCAAATTCCCGTTAGCCTCAGGTAAGTCACTCAGAAATCTCAGCTGAGGTGGTTTGTCATTCTGTTCAATCATGAGGAAATGACTAGATAATTCCTCAATGTTTCTACCAGAACTGTTATTTCTGTGAGGAAAAATTTAAAGTATCAAATCAATTCTTAGAGTAACAACTTACTCTTTACTATAATTTAAATTTTGACTCTATAATAGGAAGTCTCCTCTATGGTTCTAAAAATATCTTACAACTGCATTTTCCATAAGTCTTTTGAAGACATTTATGTTTGGACAGTTAACAAGTCACTAGGGAGTTTGTGGACAGGAAAAAGCACAACCCTAACAGTAAGCCCATGTTTTTATAAAGGATGCCTGGTGTTTTAAAGTTGTGGGCTGCAAAGTTGTGGTTAGTGAAGAAATTAGTCATGAAAACACAGCATAGCACAGCAGGGATTTATTATGCATGAACCACTTCCATTTTTTGTTTATTTGAAATAACCTAGATGATGAAAGTGTTGAAATTTCCTCGTGGCGCATAACTTTAGGGGAGTGCCCCTCTCTCCTCCTCAATACATCATGCTGACTGAGATTATTCGGAAGATATGATTACTGCCCAAAACTGAAAGTAAAGCAAGGATTTCTTTCAACACATGGAAAATTCCAAATCTGCAAACATGGAAGTTACCACACCCATAACTGAATATTCAGTTTGTTTTTCTGAAAATCAGCACACATGTACATGACTTTTAAGATTAAAGTAGACACCACTCCCCAAACATGAATGTGAAATGCAGAATTTGGTGCAAATAGGCTTACTCAGAATTACAAATACTAAATGGGAGAATTTAGGAAACATGTTCGTTTTCTCCAGAGGAATAAATTTGAAGTTCCTGTAATACTTCTAACATACTAATAAGCTTTGAGGAATTGCATAAAGGGCTTAAAATTTTTTAAATGCTTCAAATAACTAACTCTTGAATTTGTAGCTAATTTGTTTTTCTCCTACACTAAGCAAAACATCTCCTTTCCAAGAGTGCATTTGTGCATCTCTGCTCTTTTATTTCAACACCACCTCACTATACTCAGAGAATGGACACCTTACTTTAGATAAGCATATGATAAAGGATTTGATATCACATTATCACCTCCAATCATATTTGGTATTCTGTGAAAGAAATTATTTCTCAATAGTAACTAATATAGGATAATAATCTTGAAAGTCTAACATATCTTTACGTTAGATGGACTGAATGTGTTTGGTCAGGTGTGTTTGAACAGATATCCCCCTCCCCCTGAATTATCCTCTCAGCTAGGAAGTGTCTTCCATTAAAATGAAGATATTATTCTAAAAGTTCCTTTTTAATTTTAGAGAGTATATATCTTACCAAAAAATGGTAACATTAAAGCAGAAAGACTAGGCAATAAGTTTATATGAGTCAAGGCTAGGGCACCATGAGAACATGAAAGACTGGAAGAGAAGAAAAACTGAAATGGGGAAAAGGTTTAGAAAAGGAAATTGAGGTATAAAAGGTTATAATGCAAGATTATTCTTTATAACATCTATTCCTTGAGACAGTGCAATGCATCAATAAATCATGAGATATTAATACAGGAAATACTGTATAACAATGGGAAAAATAAGCTGATGATATATATGTAATGTATGTGAATCTCAAAGAAAAGATGTTGAATAAAAGAAGCTAGAAACAAAAGAGTACTTACTGTATGTTTTCACTCATATGCAGATCAAAAAGAGATGAAAGTAGTCAGTAGTGCCTGAATTCAGAAAAATCATTAACTTTGGGAGGGAGGATGATGACTAGAAGGGGTGGTGTGTTAGGGGCAGAGAATGTTATCCTATATAATGATGCATAGTTTTATATATATACACACACACACACACACACACACACACACACACATATGTGTGTGTGTGTATAAAACTAATTTATCTTAAGTACTCTGACAGCCAAGTAAGGCAGACAGACTTTAAGATGTCCTTTGGTCTCCACCTTCTGCTATTTATGTTCTTATGTAACTTTCTCCCCTTGAATATGTAACTTTCTCCCCTTGAATATGGATTTAACCTATTGACATGTCTTTAATGAATAAAATACAGCAAACCACTTTTGTGTTTGTTACATAAGATTATGACTTTTGTCTTGCTAGCAAACTCATTCTTTTGCTGACTTTGATAAAGCAAATTGGCATGTTGGAGAGGCCCACTGGCAAGGAACTGAGGATGGTGTCCTCCAACCAACTGGGAGGAATGAAGCTGTCAGTCCCAAACACCTAAACTATGCACAGATCCATGACCCATAGAAACTGAGATAAGTATGTTGTTTTAAGATGTGTCGGGGCAATTTGTTATGTTGCAATAAACAATACATCAAGCAAAACAAGTCTTTAAGCCAAGTTACCCAATGATCTACCAGTTCTGGATACCTGAAAAGTATATAATGGTATAAAGCAGATTATTTGAAGTGCTTTTTCTTGCACTTATGTTATGATTGTTAGATGTACGTGTACAAATAGTCATACTTTGAGTTTGCCTTGGACTAAGGAGTTTCCCATGATGTGGGTCTTTCCGTTTTAAAAGCAAGATAGGGCTTCCCTGGTGGCGCAGTGGTTGAGAGTCCACCTGCCGATGCAGGGGACACAGGTTCATGCCCCAGTCCAGGAAGATCCCACATGCTGCGGAGCGGCTGGGCCCGTGGCCATGGCTGCTGAGCCTGCGCGTCCGGAGTCTGTGTTCCGCAACGGAAGAGGCCACAACAGTGAGAGGCCCGTGTACCGCAAAAATAATAATAATAATAAATAAAAATAAACAAAAATTAAAAAAATAAAAGCAAGATAGTTTTGGGCAAAACGGGACAGTTGGTCACCCTACAAATTGACAATATAATCTTTTTAGCTGTGTGCTTTGTTGTTAAAACATAACAGAGACTTAATATTTGTTATGTGACTTAATTTTCAAATTTAATATTTCAAAAATAAGTACTTCTAATCTAAACTTAAGAAAGTCATTAAAAGAAAGCTATAAAGATTTTTTTTTAACTTTTTCTTCTCTCTTTTCTTCTTTTCGTTCTCTTTCTCTCTACGTGAAACCAAGATATGAGAAATCAATTATAATTCAATAAAGTAAAGCCTTGGGGCCCTATTTTAGAGAATCTGTCTGAATACATTGCCTTTAATGATGACAAAGCCTTGCTGAGATGTCATGAATCAAGAGAGTAAAGGTCAGTTTTGACCAGAGTTGTCATCACTAGTCAGTCTCACTGCAACAATTTCCATTTCAGTGACACTTAAGGGAGGATGAGATAAAATAATGAGCTCTCCAAATAATTTGGTCTTAAACAGTAAATGGCATCTTCTATTGTAAAACTTGTAGAAAAGACTGAGCCACTTTTTCAGGATCACCCCCATTAAAACACAATCTATCTCTCTGTCTCTCTGTGTCTCTGTCTCTGTCTCTTTCTCTCTCTCACACACACACACACACAACAAAAGCCTACTTTTAATTCCACATACCTCTTTATTGCATGTTAAAAATATTGTACATTTTCTCTTGAAAAAGGTAGAAAGCAAACATTAATTGTTCAAAGATTGTTGTATATTCTTATTTACGGTGAAAGACAATCAAAGTAAATCATAAATTAATAACTTTAAATTTATTTCAACCTTTCATACATACATGGTTTAATCTGTTTGTTTAAAGAGTAGTGTATATTATTAAAAATATTGAAGCTGATGACTTTCTAGGAGAGCTAATAATTAGACCTAATAATGACCATAAAAGTGTCCTTGCATCGGATGATTTGGGCAGTATTCAGTCTAATTTTTGGAAGTTATTTATCCCATTAACTTGAAATGGGTTGTCTGAAAGTTGTCTGAAATTACTACTGCTTTTATCTCAATATCTTGGGTTGTGACATTAGAAATCCTAGAAAATTAGAAATCCCTGTTAAAATGCAATTAGATCACTTGAAAGAGAACATATATTTAGCCATTAGTGTCCGTTTACCCATTAGCATACACTGCTAAACTTCTTATTTATAACCCAGAAGAGAACAAAGCTGGAAAACAAAACATGAGACCACTGCATTTTGCTGAGGAGAAGAAAAATTTGAAGTATGTGTGGTTTCTTTGCTGAAGGGTTAGATAAGAAGTACCAGCAATAGTCTGGAAACTGGTGAGGATGATCCATCCCAAAGGAAAGACAGTAAAGAATATTAAAAATAAGCTGCAATATGAGTTGCACTATATCGTACTTGACTTTTAAGTTTCGTTAATAACTTTTCTCAAATTAGATCTTCTGTGATATTAGACTCATTTATGCACAGATGGGAAAGCAGAAACCTAGTCTTGAGCACTTATATGGAAAAGTTCATTTGCAAGGGTTGACATTGCCTCAAATATAGTTCATATTTCAACGTATCTTCATAACACCTTGTAAAATGAAAACAACCTTTGCTTTTGTTTAAACGAGCAGCATATCCTCTGATATTCATGGCAATCTGGTAAGAGAAAATCATTTCCCTGTCTGAACTAGATTTTAAGAACTCTAGAGTACACAGGGTTAACATTTAAAAAATAGGTTTATGTCCCTCGGAGGTGAAGAAATTAAAAAAGACAAACAACAGTAACATTCCAGCAGGAATATATTTAAAATAATTCACAATATAATGATCTCAAGTAAAAGCATTTGAGTAACATCCTTGATGGATTGTTGTGCTTAGCTGTACCTAATGTAAAGATGCCCACATAGCTCACATTTGTGCTGCTCTATGAAAAGTAAATGATCACCATCATCCAGAAAGTGGTGGAGCACAGTGTTTAACTGTGTAGTATGTAGAGCCACACTGCCCAGGTTCAATGTCCAGATCTGTCACTTACCAGCTTTTGTGGTCTTAGGAAATTACTTAATCTCTCAATTTCTTCAACTATCAAAAGAACTACAGGGACTTACTTCCCTGGTGGCGCAGTGGTTAAGAATCTGCCTGCCAATGCAGGGACATGGGTTTGAGCCCTGGTCTGGTAAGATCCCACATGCCATGGAACAACTAAGCCCATGTGCCACGACTACTGAGCCTGCACTCTAGAGGCCATGAGCCACAACTACTGAAGCCTGTGTGCCTATAGTCTGTGCTCCACAACAAGAGAAAACACTGCAATGAGCAGCCCGCACATTGCAATGAAGAGTAGCCCCCACTCGTCTCAACTAGAGAAAGCCCACGTGCAGCAATGAAGACCCAACACAGCCAAAAAATAATTAATTAATTAATTTTAAAAAAATACAGTCATTGTTAAAACTTTGAATAGATATGGTGGCACATAGTAGAAGTTTTCAATTGGACAAAATGGCTGAAGGGGGGCAGTTTGTGAAAGACAGAAGTGTGTTCTTCCCAAAGCCTGATAAGTACGCTCTTAAATGGAAAGAGAGGATCTGAAGGAGTGGACAAAGAAATATAGCAGATTAGAGAATTATATTATGAAAAGAGTAATGGTAGGCTTACTGCATATGGAACTGAGAATTAAACAGATAAATCTACTAAATTTTTTACAGAACTGTACTGTCAACAGAACCACCAGCTGAGACCATAAGCATTTATGCCTTAAATAACCACTGGGAAAATCTTCTAAGAGCCAAAAGCAGGCTAAGAAAGCTGGTCAGCCTCCAAGGAGCAAACAGTCACTTCACAGGTGGCTAATGATGAAAATGGAAAAGGAAGAATCTCTGAGAGTGAATGATGAACAAGGAAGCTACTCCTGGGGAACAGATTTAGAGGCTTAACAAGGGACATTCTCCATTCCTAGGAGGGCTAGCCCTTGAAATATCTTCCCCAAAAGATTTCAGAATTTTCAATGATCAGTTTATGCTATGTTTCTCTGATTTTTCCCATTCACAATTCTCCAGAGGAGTATTTGTTGAATTTTCTCTGTCTCTGTCCCACCACTGTGTATATCAGGTGTACTGAGGACAGCACAACTTGTGTTTTTAGTTTAAAGTGCTCTAGTTTGGGGAACCTTCAAGATGGCAGAGGAGTAAGATGTGGAGATCACCTTCCTCCCCACAAATACATCAAAAATACATCTACATGTGGAACAACTCCTACAGAACACCTACTGAATGCTGGCAGAAGACCTCAGACTTCCCAAAAGGCAAGAAACTCCCCACGTACCTGGGTAGGGCAAAAGGAAAAAGAAAAAAAAACAGAGACTAAAGAATAGGGATGGGACCTGCACCTCTGGGGGGGAGCTGTCAAGGAGGAAACGTTTCCACACACTAAGAAGCCCCTTCGCTGGCGGAGATGGGGGATGGGCGGGGCGAAGCTTCGGAGCCACGGAGGAGAGCACAGCAACAGGGGTGCAGAGGGCAAAGCAGAAAGATTCCCTCACAGAGGATCGGTGCCGACCAGCACTCACCAGTATGAGAGGCTTGTCTGCTCACCCGCTGGGGCGGGCGCGGGCTGGGAGCTGAGGCTCAGGCTTCAGAGGTCAGATGCCAGCGAGAGGACTGGGGTTGGCTGCGTGAACACAGCCTGAAGGGGGCTAGTGCGCCACAGCTAGCCGGGAGGGAGTCTGGGCAAAGGTCTGGAACTGCCTAAGAGGCAAGAGACCATTGTTTCAGGGTGCATGAGGAGAGGGGATTCAGAACACTGCCTAAACGAGCTTCAGAGACAGGCGTGAGCTGCGGCTATCAGTGCAGACACCAGAGACCAGAATGAAATGCTAAGGCTATTGCTGCAGCCACCAAGAAGCCTGTGTGCAAGCACAGGTCACTATCCACACCTCCCCTCCCAGGAGGCTGTGCAGCCTGCCACTGCCAGGGTCCCATAATCCACGGACAACCTCCCCCGGAGAACACACAGCACGCCTCAGGCTGTTGCAACGTCATACCGGATTCTGTAGCCGCAGGCTCGCCCCTCATTCCATACCCCTGCCTCTCCCTGCCCTGAGTGAGCCAGAGCCCCCTAAGCAGCTGCTACTTTAACCCTGTCCTGCCTGGGCTGTGAACTGACACGCTCAGGCGACCTACATGCAGAGGCGGGGCCAAATCCAAAGCTGAACCCCAGGAGCTGTGCGAACAAAGAAGAGAAAGGGAAATTTCTCCCAGCAGCCTTAGGAGCAGAGGATTAAATCTTCACAATCAACTTGATGTACCCTGCATCTGTGAAATACCTGAATAGACAATGAATCATCCCAAAATTGAGGCAGTGGACTTTGGGAGCAACTGTAGACTTGGGTTTTGCTTTCTGCATCTAATTTGTTTCTGGTTTTATGTTTATCTTAGTTTACTATTTAGAGCTTATTATCACTGGTAGATTTGTTTATTGATTTGGTTGCTCTCTTCCTTTTTATATATGTATATACTTTTTTTTTTTCCTTTTTCTCTTTTTGTGAGTGTGTATGATTCTTTGTGTGATTTTGTCTGTATAGCTATGCTTTTACCATTTCTCCTAGGGTCCTGTCTGTCCTTTTTTTTTTTTGTATACTTTTTAGTGTTTGTTATCATTGGTGGATTTGTTCATTGGTTTTGTTGCTCTCTTCTTTCTCTTTATTTTTTTTATTATTAATAATTTAAAAAAATTTTTATTTTAATAACTTTATTTTTTCTTTCTTTCTTTTTTTTACTCCCTTTTCTTCTGAGCAGTGTGGCTGAGAGGGTCTTGGTGCTCTGGCCAGGTGGCAGGCCTGAACCTATTAGGTGAGAGAGCTGAGTTCAGGACATTGGTCCACCAGAGAACTGCCAGCCCCACATAATATCAAATGGCAAAAGCTCTCCCAGAGATCTCCATCTCAACGCTAAGACCCAGCTCCACTCAACGACCAGCAAGCTACAGTGCTAGACACCCCATGCCAAACAACTAGCACCCCATGCCAAAAAACTAGAAAGACAGGAATACAACCCCACCCATTAGCAGAGAGGCTGCCTAAAATCACAGTAAGTTCACAGACACTCCAAAACACACCACTGGACGCAGTCCTCTCCACCAAAAAGACAAGATCCAGCCTCATCCACCAGAACACAGGCACCAGTCCCCACCACCAGGAAGTCTACACAATGCACTAAACCAACCACAGCCACTGGGGGCAGACACCAAAAAACAATGGGAACTATGAACCTGCAACCTGCGAAAACAGATCCCATACACATTAAGTTAAACAAATTGAGAAAACAGAGAAACACACAGAGGATGAAGGAGCAAGGTAAAAACCAACCAAACCAAACAAATGAAGAGGAAACAGGCAGTCTACCTAAAAAAGAATTCAGGGTAATGACAGTAAAGATGATCCAAAATCGTGGAAATAGAATGTAGAAAATACAAGAAATGTTTAAAAAGGACCTAGAAGAACTAAACAGCAAACAAACAGTAATGAACAAAACAATAAATGAAATTAAAAATTCTCTAGAAGGAATCAATAGCAGAATAACTGAGGCAGACGAATGCACAAGTGACCTGGAAGATAAAATATTAGAAATAACTACCACAGAGCAGAATAAAGAAAAAAAAATGAAAAGAATTGAGGACAGTTTCAGAGACCTCTGGGACAATATTAAACAAACCAACATTTGGATTATAGGGGTCCCAGAGGAAGAAGAAAAAAAAAAAGGGATTGAGAAAATATTTGAAAAGATTATAGCTGAAAACTTCCCTAATATGGGAAAGGAAATAGTCAATCAAGTCCAGGAAGTGCAGAGAGTCCCATACAGGATAAATCCAAGGACAAACATGTGAAGACACATATTAATCAAACTATCAAAAATTAAATACAAAGAAAAATATTAAAAGTAGCAAAGGAAAAGCAACAAATAACATACAAGGGAATCCCCATAAGGTTAACAGCTTATTTCTCAGCAGAAACTCTGCAAGCCAGAAGGGAGTGGCAGGACATATTTAAAGTGATGAAGGAGAAAAACCTACAACCAAGAGTACTCTACCCAGCAAGGATCTCATTCAGATTCAAAGGAGAAATTAAACCCTCTACAGACAAGCAAAAGCTAAGACAATTCAGCACCACCAAACCAGCTTTACAACAAATGCTAAAGGAGCTTCTCTAGGCAGGAAACACAGAGAAGGAAAAGACCTACAATAACTAACCCAAAACAATTAAGAAAATGGTAGTAGGAACATACATATCGATAATTACCTTGAATGTAAATGGACTAAATGCTCCAACCGAAAGACATAGTCTGGATACATGGATACAAAAACAGGATTCATATATATGCTGTCTGGAAGAGACCCACTTCAGATCTAGGGACACATACAGACTGAAAGTGAGGGGGTGGACAAAGATATCCCATGCAAATGGAAATCAAAAAAAAAAAAAAAAAAGCTGGAGTAGAAATACTCATATCAGATAAAATAGATTTTAAAATAAAGCATGTTACAAGAGACAAGGAAGGACACTACATAATGATCAAGGGATCAATCCAAGAAGAAGATATAACAATTGTATATATTTATGCACCCAACATAGAAGCACCTCAATACATAAGGCAAATGCTAACATCCATAAAAGGGGAAATCGACAGTAACACAATAATAGTGGTGGACTTTAACACCCCACTTACAACAATGGACACATCATCCAGACAGAAAATTAATAAGGAAACACATCCTTAAATGACACATCAGACCAGATAGACTTATTTGATATTTATAAGACATTCCATCCGAAAGCAGTGGAATACTCTCTCTTTTCAAGTGCACATGGAACACTCTCCAGAACAGACCACATCTTGGATCACATTCAAGCCTCGTTAAATCTAAGAAAACTGAAATCATATCAAGCATCTTTTCTGACCACAATGCTATGAGATAAGAAATCAATTACAGGAAAAAAAAACTGTAAAAAACACAAACATATGGAAACTAAACAATATGCTACTAAATAACCAATGGATCACTGAAGAAATCAAAAACGAAATCAAAAAACACCTAGAAACAAATGACAAAGAAAATAGGATGACCCAAAACTTATGGGAAGCAGCAAAAGCAGTTCTAAGAGGGAAGTTTATGGCAGTACAATCTTACCTCAAGAAACAAGAAAATTCTCAAATAAACAACCTAAACTTAAACCTAAAGCAACTGGAGAAAGAAGAATAAACAAAACCCAAAAGTCAGTAGAAGGAAAGCAATCATAAAGATCAGAGCAGAAATAAATGAAATAGAAAAAAAAAAAAAATAGCAAAGATAAATGAAACTAAAAGCTGGTTCTCTGAGAAGATAAACAAAATTGATAAACCTTTAGCCAGACTCATCAAGAAAAAAAGGGACAGGACTCATATCAGGGAAATTAGAAATGAAAAAGGAGAAGCTACAACTGACACCACAGAAATACAAAGGATCCTAAGAGACTACTACAAGCAAATATATGCCAATAAAATGGACAACCCGGAAGAAAATGGACAAATTCTTAGAAAGGTACAACTTCCCAACACTAAAGCAGGAAGAAATAGGAAATATGAACAGAACAATTACAAGTAATGGAATTGAAACCGTGATTAAAAATCTTCCAACAAACAAAAGTCTAGGACCAGATGTCTTCACAGGCGAATTCTATCAAACATTTGGAGAAGAGCTAACACCTATATTTCTCAAACTCTTCCAAAATATTGCAGAGGGAGGAACACTTCCAAGCTCATTCTATGAGGCAATCATCACCCTGATACCAAAACCAGACAATGATATCACAAAAAATAGAAAGTACAGACCAATATCACTGATGAACACAGACATAAAAATCTTCAACAAAATACTAGCAAGCAGAATCAACAGCACATTAAAAGGATCACACACCATGACCAAGTGGGATTTATCCCAGGGATGCAAGGATTCTTCAATACATGCAAATCAATCAATGTGATACACCATATTAACAAATTGAAAAATAAAAACCATATGACCATATCAAGAGATGCAGAAAAAGCTTTTAATAAAATTCAACACCTATTTATGATAAAAACTCTCCAGAAAGTGGGCATAGAGGGAACCTACCTCAACATAATAAAGGCATATACAACAAACCCACAGCAAATATCATTCTCAATGGTTGAAAACTGAAAGCATTTCCTCTAAGATCAGGAACAAGACAAGGATGTCCACTCTCACCACTGTTATTCAACATAGTTTTGGAAGCCCTAGCCACGGCAATCAGAGAAGAAAAAGAAATAAAAGGAATCCAAATTGGAAAAGAAGAAATAACACTGTCACTGTTTGCAGATGACATGACACTATACACAGAAAATCCTAAAGATGCAACCAGAAAACTACTAGAGCTCATCAATGAATGTGGTAAACTAGCAGGCTGAATACAAAATTAATACACAGAACTCTCTTGTATTCCTATACACTAACAATGAAAAATCAGAAAGTGAAATTAAGGAAACATTCACATTTACCATCACAACAAAAATAATAAAATACCTAGTAATAAACCTACCTAAGGAGGCAAAACACCTCTATAAGATACTGATGAAAGAAATCAAAGATGACACAAACAGATGGAGAGATATACCATGTTCTTGGATTGAAAGAATCAATATTGTGAAAATGACTATACTACCCAAAGCAATCTACAGATTCAATGCAATCCCTATCAAATAAACGATAGAATTTTTTACAGAATTAGAACAAACAATTTACAATTTGTATGTAAACACCAAAGACCCCAAATAGCCTAAGCAATCTTGAGAAAGAAAAACAGAGCTGGAGGAATCAGGCTCCCTGACTTCTTGATTACTGATACTACAAAGCTACAGTAATCAACACAGTATGGTACTTGCATAAAAACAGAAATATAGATCAACTGAACAGGATAGAAAGCCCAGAGATAAACCCATGCACCTATGGTCACCTCATCTATGACAAAGGAGGCAAGCATATACAACGGAGAAAATACAGTCTCTTCAATAAGTGGTGCTAGGAAAACTGAACAGCTACATATAAAAGAATGAAATCAGAACACTCCCTAACACCATACACAAAACTAAACTCAAAATGGATTAAAGAGCTAAATATAAGCCCGGACACTACAAAACTCTTAGAGGAAAACATAGGAAAAACATTTTTTGACATAAATCACAGCAAGATCTTTTTTGACACACCTCCTAGAGTAATAAATATAAAAACAAAAATAAACAAATGGGATCTAATGAAACTTAAAAGCTTGCACAGCAAAGGAAACCATAAAGAAAACGAAATGACAACCCTCAGAATGGGAGAAAATATTTGCAAATGAAGCAACCCACAAAGCATTAATCTCCAAAATATACAAAGAGCTCATGCAGCTCAATATAAAAAAAAAACAACCCAATGAAAAAATGGGCAGAAGAACTAAATAGACATTTCTCCACTGAAGACATACAGATGGCCAACAAACACATGAAAAGATGTTCAACATCACTAATTATTAGAGAAATGCAAATCAAAGCTACAATGAGGTATCACTTCACACTGATCAGAATGGCCATCATCAGAAAATCTACAAACAATAAATGCTGGAAAGGGTGTGAAGAAAAGGGCACCCTCCTACACTGTTGATGGGAATGTAAATTGGTACAGCCACTATGGAGAAAAGTATGGAGGTTCCTTAAAAATCTAAAAAGAGAACTACCATATGATCCAGCAATCCCACTCCTGGGCATATACCCAAAGAAAACCATAATTCAAAAAGATACATGCACCCCAATGTTCAATGCAGCAGTATTTACAATAGCCAGGAAATGGAAGCAACCTAAATGTCCATCAACAGAGGAATGGATAAAGAAGATGTGGTACATATATATAACGGAATATTACTCAGCCATAAAAAGGCAAAAATAATGCCATTTGCAGAGATGTGGATGGAACTAGAGACTGTCATACAGAGTGAAGTAAGTCAGAAAGAGAAAAATAAATATTGTAAATAAATTCCACTTATATGTGGAATAAAATAAATAAATTCCACTTATACGTGGAATCTAGAAAAATGGTACAGATGAACTTATTTGCAAAGCAGAAACAGAGACAGATGAGAATGAACTTATGGACACCAAGGCGGAAAGCGGGGGGGTGGGATGAATTGGGAGATTGGGATTGACATATATACACTACTATGTATAAAACAGATAACTAATGAGAACCTACTGTATAGCACAGGGAACTCTACTCAGTGCTCTGTGGTGACCTAAATGGAAGGAAATCTAAAAAAGAAGGGATATTTGTATACATATAACTGATTCACTTTGCTGTATAGCAGAAACTAACACAACATGGTAAAGCAACTATACTCCAATAAAAATTAATGTTAAAAAATAAAATAAATAGACTCTATTTCAGAAGGAAAATAAATTAAAACATTGATTTTGGAAAAAAAAAGAAAAGGGTTTCAAAATGGAAAATCAATATACAAACATGTGCTTGCCATTTATTACCATCAAGAAATTAAAAACTAAAAATCATTACTATACTATTCCATATACAACAGAAGGCATAAAACCTAAAAGAATGATAACACTAAGTTTTGATGAGGATGTGGAATAACTAGAATGTTGAGGCTTTGTTGGTGATAATATAACATAGTACAGACACTTTGAAAAACTATCTGGCCATACCTACTAAACCTGAACATATGTATCCTATGACCTGGAAGTGGCACTCCTAGATTTACACCAAATAAAAATGAGTGCATAATACCTACCAATGTACAAAGACAAAAATGCTCATGTCAGATTCATTCACTGCCCAAACCTGGTAATACAAGAAATGTTTTTCAATAATCCATGAGTCCATTTCTGTAAAGTTTAAGAACAGGCAATACTAATATATACCTAATACTAATATCACTAATGTGCTGGCAGTAGAATTAAGAATTAAGGCAAGAGTTTATCTCTTACAGGGGTATATTGAATGAGATGCTGGAAGTATCCTATGTCATTCTAGCTGCTGCATACACATTTATATATTAAAATTGATCAAAGTACACACTTAAGAAATATGCACATTATTGTATGTATATTATACCTCAAGATAAACATTTTACAGAAAAGACTTCACATGTGAATTATAACTTTCCACTGTTATCTCACAGACCTTTCAAAAGAAACATCCACTTTCTCTATAGTAAAATATTTACTATTCTACTATGAGATTCTTAGATAGTAAACCTAAATGCAAAATTTCAGAAAAAATGCTAGTTTAATTTAATATAAGAAAGAAATAAATAAAAGTAAGATATTTCAAAATGTTAGTGTTTGGTGATGATTAACTGGAAGACATACTGAAGTAGTTAAACGCTTGAACTTTTATGTCTAATCACCATAACTGCAAACACTATCAATGTCAACTGATTCAGCTGCGTAGACAGGTAAATACCATGCATGGCACTGTCTTTAGTGATGTGATTTATGCAATGGTTAATGCTGGCTAAGTCAAAGGGAAAAAAAAGGATGGTCCTCCCTTCATTATACATGACAATTACATTTCTGGAAATTTCAGTGTACATACAAAACGTGTAAAACCTATTTTGTGTTTAAATGGAAAAGTAAAAAAGAATTTACTTATATAAGTAAATTATTTACCTACATATGATTACATATGATTACAAAGGAAATGTGAACATAAGGACTATGCCAAACATTTTAGGGAGATTAACTAATCTAGCCCCTCTAATCTTTAAATGCCATGATGACTCTGTTCACTGTAACCACCACAAACTCCGTAGGTATTAAAAAGCCCCCCTGGAGGGTGATGCACCCTACTGAGAATGACTACTTTAGCTAGTGAAATGCCATGAGTACCTGGATATTTAAATATTACTGACAAGGAAAAGATTACAAAAATTTTGTTAGCATCTTAATACCATACGAAGTTATCACACAATAAAAAGACTTTGTCATAATAATCCTGAATAAAGATCAAAAGTCCACAGTTCTCCTGTACTTACTCTCACTAATGAAATATATGGCATCCAAAAAAAGAAATGAGAGTAGAATGAGTTTCTACATCTGAAAATTTACAGTTTTAAATATTCTGTAGGTTGATGATAAATAAATTAAATATATAAATACATTAGACAGAAAAAAGTGAAAGTATTGTAAAAAATGTATTTGACGTTAAATTGTTACTTAGAGTCTATTTAACCTGAAACTATCACAACATTGTTAATCAACTATACTCTAATATAAAATAAAAAGATTACAAATAAAAATTATATCACAAAGTTTATCAATCAGAAGCAATGAATTAGATGATGCTATTCTTCTCAATTTTACATGAAAAGATTATATTTTACAATGTTGATATATTTGAATGCTTAAAATATTCTACAGAACCTGTACTTATATTTTCTGATAAATATTTTACATGACATTTTTTAAAACCATTTTACTCAACAATGAAATATTCAAATCCAGTTTGACAAACACACTTTGATATGTAGCTACATATCACAGTAAATATAACTGCAAAAAATATGTGAAAGGCAGTGAAAGAGCTACTGTATGTCAAACTGTGGCATTATAAAAAAGAAATCAGTTACATAGTATGTTTAATATTTGTTTATACACAATATCTCTTTGAATAGGATCTAAAGGTTTAATTTCACTCCACATATGCAAACCACATGAGCAGGTAAAAGAGTGAATGGGGAAGTGTGATGACAGGTCTATGCCTCAAATCAAATCACTCCAATATGTATTTCTGCAACTGTTATAAATCTAACATTTTCTTTTAACCAGTACATTCAAGCTATTTAAGCAAAGCAGCTTATATATCTAAGAAATGTGATCTCTCTATTCAGTTTCTCCATATCTTTTTGATATACCATATAAAGCTGCATGAAAATACACTTTTGTGTAATATTTAATTTATGAAAGCCAAATAATTAATTTAATAAAATACTAATTAAGACCACAGATGGTGGAATATTAAAAGTAATGTATAAGAACACTCCAATTCTTTATCAATGTTCTTAATATTGTAACTACCTTTACTTTATTGTAGGTATGCCATAACATTAAACATATACTATTTTCATTTCTTCACACAATTTGACTCTAAATCCATTCAATTAATGAATTTATCACACAGTTTTATTTTTTATAATTGAATAGGTTTATTTCTGCCTTACAATCCGTTGGTGAAGATATGCTTAGCTTACACTGCCAAATATTTACATCACATGAAAACTTCTTTGGTCTTTTCAATGAAAGAGCTATTAAGCAGTGCAAGCTTCTTTTTTTCTTGAAAGAAAAGGTATTTAATTCTTTCATAGATCCTTAAAAAATCTCTAATTTTTAATGAACTTACATTATAGAGCCTTCAATGTTCTAACATGTTGAGTCATCCCTGAGTTTTATAAATCCTATTAGAAGTTATGCTAACACATATATATGGAATTAAAAAAAAATGGTCATGAAGAACCTAGGAGCAGGGCAGGAATAAAGATGCAGACAGTAGAGAATGGACTTGAGGACATCGGGAGGGGGAAGTGTAAGCTGGGATAAAAGTGAGAGAGTGGCATGGACTTATATATACTACCAAATGTAAAATAGATAGCTAGTGGGAAGCAGCCACATAGCACAGGGAGATCAGCTCGGTGCTTTGTGATAGCCTGGAGGGGTGGGATAGGGAGGGTAGGAGGGAGACGCAAGAGGGAGGAGATATGGGGATATATGTATATGCATAGCTGAGTCACTTTATTATAAAGCAGAAACTAACACACCATTATAAAGCAATTATATTCCAATAAAGATGTAAAAAAAAAAAGTGAACTGTGATCAAGAACATGAAAAAGGGTTTTCCTTTACTTTTTTTTTTGCAGTTATTGATTAGGGGTAGTTCTCATTTGTTTTTATTAATTAAAATATAAAATGGTCTATTTTCTGTATACTAATTTGAATTACTATAAGGGAAACACATTTGATTATGTCTATGAAATATTTCAATATTTTTCTTACATCTCTTAAAAAACTCCCCACTACTTACAGATGCCATTTGATATGACCCTAATGATAAGAATACTTTCTGTAGTATTGTCCATTTGAATAAGGCTACATAGTGAATTTGAAGTATATTAAATGACGTGGGAATGTATACAAAATCACTCACCAAGCAGACCAATTTCAAACTGAATGAAATGTCACTGATTTCACTGGCTCCTTATACATAAAGATGGTACTTAAAAAACTATTTTCAATGATAACCAGTATAAAAGTTGAATTTTATAACTAAAACAAATCAAATGTATAATATTCTCAATATTCTAGGCATGGAAAATACTAATTATTTTGGATAGTATATAATCAATGTAATTGTTCAGCATGAATTCATAGTTGTGATATCTTATAATATATAGCTAATAAGTAAATCTTGCCAATATGTAAACCAGTCTCTCTCTCTCTCTTTATATATATATATATATATATATATATATATACACACACACATACACATTACATTATATATACATTATATGTACATATACACATACATGGAAGCATACACATATATATTCTGGTATATATTACATATTGGTGTATATAATATGTATTATACATTGCTATAAACATGTATCTATATAAAATATATAACTTCATTAAATATTTATATTTTATGTATTCTGGGATAAAATAAATAAAGCTCTTTTAGGTTTGCCAAGTTATTTCTCTTATGCTATTAATGATTAATTATCTTGCTATTATTAAAAACTCTAAGATAATTTTCAATGCTATGGCTGGGAACCAACCTATACCAGATTTATGATAGACTGATATTGAGAGAGGAGTGCTTTGGAGGATAAAAATATATATTTTAAAGTAACCAAACTGATACCATAATTTAAAAACCAAAATTAAGAAATTTCAAACAGAATATATTTATCACCAATTTACTTTATAAATCTGGATCTTTCATCCAATATGCTTTAATATCCTTAGTTAAAATTTTAAAAAGATACCCTATAGCTTGAAGTTGGCAGCTGTATATCCTGAAAAATTTATGTGAAGAGACCAGCCTGACTGAAAAAGAGAAATTCTCTATTCTAACACCACAGTGATTATGGCTGGAAACTCTAGTGAAACGTATAAGTAACTGACTAAAAACTAAATGCAAATAAATATATTCGTTGCCAGATAGCATGATCCTATCAAGCTCAAAATCAATGCATGCAATACACTTAACATTTCCTTTAACGACTTGCTACACAGAAGAAAATCAAGAGAACAGAATTAATTAGTTCCTGTTGCTCTGTTGTGTCTCTTGGTTAATTCACAAAGGAATGATGACTTCCTTTAAGGTGTTTACACCTGGGAAATACAGACTGGAAAATGAATAAGGCAAGCAAAGTAGCCCAATTTATGTCCGTGGAAGCAGTGAAATTCAAGCCAACTGGGAGCCAGTTGTACTTGTTTTTCAAATCCTATAGGAAATCAAAGCAGAGCTTCTGGTCCCTTTTGAATAGGAAATGGATTTCACAAGGGACTGGTGTAAAATTCAGGATGATCTGATTTAATGATAGCATTTATGTAATCTGTGCTTCTTTTAAAATTTACAACTGCATTAAAGAAGAAACCAGGCCACTCTCACAATCTCCTCCTCCATGAGAACGGAGCCTAGAAAATAACTGTTGAATAAATGAATAAATAGTACAAGGAACGAAGAAGCCAAGAACCACCAGTTCTCTCATTGACCCTTTCTTCCTTAAACCTCTCCTGCAGATGTCTCCAGAGTTCTGTCATCAGGTCTTTTCTCTCTTAGTTCTCTCCATGAGTGACTTTATTTATTTCCCTTACTTCAACTTCCTCTTATATGGTGATTTCTCCCAAATTTATATATCAGTATCGATCTTAACTTTTCTCTTACATGTGAAACTCATTCCAGTGTTTCTATTATAACACAATATACCACAATATACGTGCGACTGAACAAACTTCAGATCCGGCAAAATCATGCCCTAAAAATAACAGGCTTAAGGGAAAAATTATGGCTGGAAAGTATCACTAAGAACTATGTTAGTTTGTACCAGAGCACTAACAGAACAATAATAATTCCAATAAAAATAGCTAGCAGTTTAAAAGAGATGTAAAATTCCCAATAAATGGAGAACTATTCCAGAAAACACAAGATTTGACTTTAAAACATAAAGGTAATTTTATGATAGTTTAAGAAAGATTGAGTCCAAATTATATGAGACATTTCAAACTAAACAAAGAGAGGAGAAAAGCAATTCTTAGGAAGACCATACGACCCAAAGGAGCATGGAGTGAGTGAGTATTTAGCTAAGTTAATGCACATTGTATTCAGGTGCATTTTCTCTGTTTTGGAAAACCTTAATGTTCTGGGAAAATGTGCTTATGAATCGAAGCAAATTCTGCATTATTATCACATATATCCTACTTAAGCAACAGGGTGAAAGTTAATTTGCATTACAGAAATTCATTGTAAAAGAACAGACAGAATTTCTCTGTATGAACGGAACTGCCAGCTACATTCTATAAGCTCCTCAGACTCAAATGAGCTCAAAGTGAAACTTACTATCATCCACTGTACACATGCTATTCTTCACTTACCACTTGCCAGAGATAATAGCGTTACTGTCATTTAGGCTTGAAATAGTACAGCAGCAACAGTGGCAAACACTATTTGAGAATTTTTGGAGTTAGACCAGGGTGGACTCCCAACAATACCACTGTTCAATAGTGAGCAGATCATATAATGTTCATAGTCAAAATCCACTTCTACGAAAATGGAATGATAACATTTATATAATTTTTGTTTTTAGCCTTAAGTAAAATGATGTTTGAAAACATTCTGGCACAATGCCCGACACTTAAACAGTAGCCATTTTTGTCTTCAATTTCACTTTATTGCTTGTGTGACTTGAAGTGCGATATGTCTTTCACTCTACTTCCATTATCACAAATATAATATGATTCTCATTATCTGTCTCCTGAACAATTATTAAAATCTATTTCTAAATTTTCTTCTTATAATTATTTCTACCCTATCAACACATATTTTCAGTATTTTTTACATTATTCTTTTTTTAAAAGAAAATCAATCTAACCATGACTTTCCCTTCCTCATATTATTTTATACAATAGAAAGATCATATTCTTGACACCAAAAACCTGAACTAAATTGTAAATGGTCTATCTAGATTACAATATTTATGTGTATCATTTTTTTGCTTTGTAAGCCAGTGAAATTAAGAACCATAGGTTTTTCAAATATTCTTTCATGTTCTTAAAATCAGATTAAAACAATAATCTCTTCAAGAATAAATTATTAAAACATAATTAAGATCTTCAGAGGTCTAGTGAGATTTAAACCAGATGGTTTTGAAACATGTGTAACTATATCTAGCTACAAGTTTCTCTTTTATAATTTCATTAATATTGTCAGTGACAAGATCCAATGTTTGAAAACACAGAATCAACAGATTATTGAAATTAACTCATGGAAATGTTTTCTACTTTTTCATCTTCCAATTTTGATTCTTTCCAACATACTCATATGCAAGCTCATATACACACATTAGTAATATACACGTTGTTTCCATCTGGAAAAAATAACTCTGATTGAAGACCCAGGAATATGGGAGTATTGGCTCTTTCTAGCATTAGAATTAACCAGGTAAAATCTAATAAATTACAAAGTGGAACACTATCCATGAGCAAATTAGATAAAATTGCCCATTTTCTATCTTCATCCCCAAGGACCAGCATGACTTTCAGAAATGTTACCCTGTGCTCATTAAGGTTAGGTTGTTTGTTTGTTTGTTTTTAACATCTTTATTGGAGTATAACTGCTTTACAATGGTATGTTAGTTTCTGCTTTATAACAAAGTGAATCAGCTATACATATACATATATCCCCATATCTCCTCCTTCTTGCGTTTCCTTCCCACCCTCCCTATCCCACCCTCTAGGTGGTCACAAAGCACCGAGCTGATCTCCCTGTGCTATGTGGCTGCTTCCCACTAGCTATCTATTTTACATTTGGTAGTGTATATATGTCCATGCCACTCTCTCACTTCATCCCAGCTTACCCATCCCCCTCCCCGTGTCCTCAAGTCCATTCTCTACGATTCTGTCTTCCTGTCCTGCCCCTAGGTTCTTCAGAATAAGGTTATGTTTAAACATTTAAGTAAACTGGAAAGAATCAATTGAAAGGGACATTTTTTAAGTTGGGAAATATATTTATGAGTGAACTTTTATAATAAGTGAACAATACTTTTTAAATTAAATTTAGGCATTAATGTTTGCTTTTCATATGTGGTTCTTGCAAATGTTTGGTCTGTTGGTAGACAGATCTAACACAGACTTTACCATTATGTACTATATTAATTTGTTAGTATGTGCATTTCCATTAATAGACTTTGATTTCTTCAGCAGTAATGAACATGCTTTAATTATTATGACTAAAACAGAACCTGAAGTAAAGCTGCTATTTAGAAGTGCTTGCTGAATAAATGAGTAAATGCTTCAATGGAAAAACAAAATTATCTGCTGTCCTAAATGATTGGTATCACAGATTTCAGTATACGTGAAACTTTGGCAGATTTTCTATTTCTTATCTCTTAATAGAGCTCATTTTCTAATGCAATCTTCCCTTTGGGGATTCCCTAATTCTCATCTTCCCTTTGGGGATGACTCACAGTTAAAAGTAGAAAGGGAAATGAAAATAGGAATAAGCAGTGGGCTAACTAAATAAAGTGTGGGCTTAAAATCTTAGTATAAAATAAAGGCGCTCCATAGTATCTCCATTATGTCCTATCTCCAACTCTAAGGAGGTCATGTTTAAAAATGGCTACTAAATTATGTGCAATCAAAGGTGTCTGCTGTTATGATTTTTCCTTTTTAGAGTCTGTCAGGCAAACAGGACCAGAGAGTGAAAATTATTAAGGAAGCAGCACTTGATTTTAATCCAGTTTTGTTCAAGACTATACTGCCAAAGCCTAGAATAGTATCTGATACACAGTAAACATTTAGTAATTTTTAAAACATATTTTCCAGGATCCCCTATGCTAAAGAGAAATAAAGACCTCATTAGGGACTTTTAGTTTCAATCAGACAATGTAAAGAGCTTAAAAAAGTCATCATTCCAGTTCTTACAGGTAAAAATTAAACAAACTGAAAGTCAATGACTCTTCTTGGACCCATCAGAGAACTGAGTTTACAAGGCAAACCTACACCCCACAATCTGGAGAGTTCAGGCAAACCCAGAAAGTCACAGTTAGGATCTGCTTATCTGGGGCAGAAGGCACCAGAGCTGTACACTGGGAGGGACACAATGGTAATTTTGGTGAATTGCTGGAGGCTGAGTTTAGACTCTTATGAGAGTGAGAAACTCCTGGGGAACATGGTTATAAGTGTGTTCCCACACTTTCATAAGTTCTCCCTTCAGGAACTTAATCAGGTTCTCACAGTGAATAACTAAAAAAAAAAAAAATCCCCTGGTAGGTTTGGCAGGGAAAAAGGGAAAAGTAAGCATTATGATTATACCAGAGCATTTTCCATAACAAAGGTGTCCTCTGCAGGGGAAAATAATTTTACCATATTTTTATTCTACCTGGGGGAATGGCATTTCTTCCACTCCAGCACTTTCTAACATTCCTTCCTCACCTTGAGGGTGGGGATGGGGGACGCTTAGAAACACCAGTGAAGATCACAGCTCAAGGACACAGGTCCACCAGAAGAATGAAGTTTAATCGCAATCATAGAACACTTCTCCTACCCATACCTTATCATCACACCAACAGGTATACAGTGCAATAACATACACTGTTATTACAGATAAAAGAGATGCAAAGACACTCTTTCAAGATGAATACCTATAGAAGCCCCAAAGCACAAAGGCAGATAAAAACAAGGACAACAGGAGGACACTAAAGCAAACACAGTCCGACTGCTAATATGATTAACATAAGACCTCACACTAAGACCTATGTACTGCAGTCTCTAGTACTTAATATAACATTTCTGATTTTCAATGAAATATTACAAGGCATGCTGAAAGATAAGAAAAAATGCAGTCTCAAAAGACAAAGCAAATACATGAACCAGACTTAGATATTACCCAACTTTTAGAATTATCTGACAAGAAAATTAAAATAACTATTATGACACAAATTATTAATATGAGATGAAAGTAGGAAGACATCACTACAGATTCCATGGACATTAAAAGGATAATACAAGAATATTATGAACAACTATATGTCCACAAATTTGATTACCTAGATGAAATGGACCAATTGCTTCAAAGACAAAATCTGCCAAACTTCACCCAAGAAAAGACAGGCCTTTGAAATGGGCCTACATCTATTAAGTAAATTGAATCAATAATTAATAATCTTCCAAAACAGAAAGCACCAGACCCAGATGGGTTCACTGGCAAAATCTACTAAACATTTAAGGAAGAAATTATATCAATCCTTCATAATATCTTATAGAAGATGGAAGTAGAGGGGATACCTTCTAACTTACTCAATGAGGCCAGTATCACCTTAATACCAAAACTAGACAAAGGCATTACATAAAAACACAGTAACAATAACAACAACAACAAAGCTATCAACCATTATCTCTCATGAACATAGATGCAAAAATCCTCAACAAAATATTAGCAAATTAAATCTAACAAAGCATAAAACTAATTATACACCATGACCCTGGTATGCAAATCTGGTTCAACATTCAAAAATCAATTAATGCAATCCATCACATCAGGCTAAAGAAGAAAACTCACATGATCATACCAATGGATGCAGAAAAACAGCTGACAATATCCTACACCTATTCATAATAACTCTCAGTAAACTAGGAATAGAGGGGAACTTTCTCAACTTTATAAAGAACGTCCACAAAAAAGCATACAGCTAACATTGTACTTAATGCTGACAAACTAGAAGCTTTCATGCTGAGATCAGGAACAAGGTGAGAATGTCCCCTCTCACTATTTCTTTTCAACATTGTACTGGAATTTCTAGCAAATTCAAGAAGACAAGAAAAGGAAATAAAAGGTGTACATATTTGGAAGGAGGTGATAAAACTGTCTTTTTCACAGATCGCATGTTTGCCTATGTAGAAAATCTGAAAAAAACTGACCAAAACAACCCTCCTGGAACTAATAAACAATCATAGAAAGTTTGCAGAACACTAGGTTAATATACAAAAGTCAGTCACTTTACCATGTACAAGCAATGAACAAACAGAATTTGAAATTTTTAAAAATATAAATTATGTTAGCACCCCCCCCAAATTAAATACTTAGTTATAAATCTAACAAAATATATACAAGACCTATGTGAGGAATACTACAAAACTCTGATGAATAAAATTTTTTTTAAAAACCTGAATAAATGGAGAAACATTCCATGGTCACGGACAGGGAGACTCAAGATTGCCAAGATATCAGTTCTTCTGAGTTGATCTATAAGTTTAACACAAACCCAATCAAAATTTCAGCAAGGTATTTTGTGGATATCAACAAACTGATGCTAAAGTTTATAGGGAAAGGGAAAATACCCAGAATAACCAACACAATACCAAAGAAGGACAAAACTGGAAGACTAGCACTACCCAACTTAAAGATTTACTATAAAGCTACAGTAATTAGGATAGTGTCATATTAGCAAAAGTATAAATAAACAGGTCAATGGAAAAGAAGAAATAAGCCCATGAAAATATAGTTAACTGATCTTTGACAAAAGAGCAAAGACATACCATGGAGCAATAATAATCTTTTCAACAAATGGTGCTGGAACAACTGGACATTCACATACCAAAAAAAGAGAGAGACAAAGAGATAATTTAGACCAAGACTTCACATTCTTCACAAATGAATCACAGACCTAAATGTAAAATGAAAAACTGCAGATCTCCTAGAAGATAACATAGGAGAAAACCTTGATAAGATACAACAGTAAGGGATAATTTATGAAAGAAAAAAATTGATACACTGGATTGCATTAAAATTAAAAACTTCTGCTCTTCAAAGATGCTGTCAAGTGAATAAGACAAATCACACTGGGACAGCGTATTTGCAAAAGACATATCAGATAAAAAATTGCTATCCAAAGTATACGAAGAACTCTTAAAACTCAACAGTAAGGAAACAAATAACTCAACTAGAAAATGGGAAAAAGATTTGAATATATATGTGGCTAAAGAAGATACACAGTGTATGTATATCAAATCATCACATTATATACTTTAAATAGTGTCTTAGTCTGTTTGGGCTACTGTAACAAAATACAGGTAGCTTATAAACAACATATTGCTCATACTTTCTGAGGCTGGAAGTCCAAGATCATAGCATTGGTATGGTCTGGTGAGGGCCCTATTCTGGGTTGCAAATTTATCACTGTGTCTTCACAGGGCAAAAGTGGCTAGAGATCTCTCTTGGAGCCACTTTTATAAGGCATTATTCCCATTCATGAAGGTTCCACCCTCATGGTGTAAGCCCCTGCTAAAGGCCCCACCTTTTAATACTTCATCAGGCATTAGGATTTCAACATAAGACTCTGGGTGAGGCATAAACATTCAGACCATAGCAGATATATACAATTTTTATTTGCCGATTATACCTCAGTACACTGGAGAGGAAATACACACAGACAGCAAATAAGCACATTAAAAGATACCTAATATCATATGTTATGAGGGAATTGCCAATTAAAACAAGGAGATACCACTGCATACCTATTGGAATGGCTAAAATGCAAGACACTAACACTACCAAATGCTGACCAGCATGAGAAACAACAGGAATTCTCATTTACAGCTGGTTGGAATGCAAAATGATACAACCACTTTGGAGGATAGTTTGCTCCTTGGTATTTGTCCAAAGAAGTTGAAAACTACGTTCACACAAAAAAACTGTGCACATATGTTTATAGCGGCTTTATTCATAATAGCCAAAACTTGGAAACAACCAAGATGTCCTTCAGAAGGTGAACAGAACAATAAAATGTGGAACATATAGACAATGGGATATTACTCATTATTGAAAAGAAATAAGCTACCTAGTCATAAAAAGACACGGAAGAAACTTAAATGCATATTACTAAATGCAAGAGTCTAATCTGAAAAGTCTACATACTGTATAATTCCAACTATACGACATGCTGGAAAAGAAAAAACACTGGAGATGGTAAAAGGAGCAATGATTGCTAAGGGTTAAGGGGTAGAGGGCAATGAATAGTCAGAGCACAAAGAGTTCTTAGGGCAGTGAAACTGTTCTGTATTATAGTATAATGGTGGATACATATCATTTGTCCAAACGAACAGAATGTACAACACAAACAATGAACTCTAATGTAAACTATGGTCTTTGGGTGATAATGATGTGCCAGTGTAGGTTCCTCAGCTGAAACAAATGCACAACTCTGGTGTGAGATTTTGATAGTAGGGGATGCTGTGCACATGTGGGATCAGAGGATATGTGGAAAATCTTAGTATTTTCCTCTCAGTTTTGCTGTGAACTTTAAAGCATTCTAAAAAATAAATTCTAATTAAACAATTAACATATTAACTATATGTTAAAGGATCCAATGAAAAAAGTAGGTAGGTAACATCAGCAGAGTGATGGAGACTGTAAGAAGGTATCGTAGGAAATGCTAGGAACAAAAACATTGTTCAGAAATTAAGAATGTCTTTGATGGGTTCATCAGCAGAGTGGACATGGCTGAGGAAAGAATCAGTAAGCTTGAAGATATATCAACAGAGACTACTCAAACTGAATTGCAAAGGAAAAAAAAGAATGAAATACTAAAAGAAGCAAGCATAATTTCAGAAGGTGTAACATGTAATTGGAAAACTAGAAGGAAAAGAGAGGAGGGAACAAAGAAATATGTAAATTTATAATGGCCTAAACTTTCCAAAATTAGTGACAGATACAAAACCACTGATCTAAGAAGCTCAAAGAACATAAAGCAGAATAAATACCCTTAAAAATTATACCTAGGCTTATTATATTCACACATCAGAAAACTAAAGACAAAGAGATAATCTCGAAAGAAGTCAGGGCTGAGGGCAGGACAAGGGAGAAAGGAATGCACTACCTGTAGAAGAACAAAGGCAAGAATTACAGCAGACTTCTTATCAGAAAGCATGCAAGCAAGAAGAAAATGGAGTGAAACATTTAAAGTGTTGAAAGAAAAAAAAAGATCTACAATTCTGTATGCAGTAAAACTGCTCTTTAAAAGTGATGGATAAATAAAGGCCTTTTCAGAGAAATAAAAAGAGTGAATTCATTACCAGCATGTCTCTCTTGCAAGAAACATTAAAAGAAGTCCTTTAAAGAGAAGAAAAATGATAACTTTTAAAGCAGTAATAGTAATAATATTTTGTGTGTTTATAATATATAGATAAGTGAAATGAATACAACAATGTCATAAGGGATGAGAAGGAATTGGAAATGTGTAAAGTGGTATAGTGTTATTTGAAGGTAGACTTAGATTAATACATTATTTTAAAATATATATCGTAAACTCCAGGGAAATCATAAAACTGTTTTTAAAAAAGTATAGTTGACATGCTAAGAGAGTAGATAAAATTGGATCACATAAAATGCTCAGTTAAAACCAGAGGAGGCAGAAAAAGAGGAACAAAAAAGAAATAAATGCAATGAATAGAAAATTGTTACAAATATGGATGACATTTATTTAAATATAACAATAATCATTTTAAGTGTGAATGGCATAAGTTGAGCAAAATTGAAAGACAAGCAGAGTGGATAAAAATAAGACCTAGTTATACATTGTCTCCAAGAAACCCACTTTAAATATAAAGATTCTGATAGATCAATAACAAATGGATGAAGAAAGACATACTATGCTAACATTAATCTAAAGAAAACAGGAGCAGCTATATTAATTTCAGACAAAGCATACTTTATAACAAAAAAATTTATCATGGATAGAGAGGAAAATCACATAATGAGAAAGGAGTTAATTTTCTAAGAACACAGCAAATCTTTAACATGTATGCAGCTAACAACAGAATGTCAAAATATGTGAGAAAAATCTCATAGAACTAAAAGGAGAAACAGGCAAACCCACTATTATAAATAAAATATTCAACATTCTCTTTCAGTAATTAATAGATCAATCAGGAAGAAAATCAGTAAAGATATAGTTAACCTGACCAGCACTAGCCACCAGCTGGATCTACTTGAAATTTATCCCACCTTTGTAAATATCAACAAATTGGGAAGTTTACATGGAAAGGCAAAAGGCCCAGAGTAGCTAACACAATACTGAAGAAAGGGACTTTCCTGATGGTCTAATGGTAAAGAATCTTCCTTAGAATGCAGGGGATGTGGGTTCGATCCCTGGTTGGGGAACTAAGATCCCACATGCAATGGGTCAACTAAGCCTGTGCGCCACAACTACTGAGCTCACGCACCTCTACTAGAGAGCCTGACCCACGCACTCTGGAGCCTGCTTGCCACAACTACAGAGCCCATGCACCCTGGAGCCGGCACACCACAACTAGAGAGAAGCCCGCACGCTGCAACAAAGAGCCCACATGCTTCAACAAAGATCCTGCATGCCGCAACTAAGACCCAATGCAGCCAAAGATAAATAAAATAAATAAATAAATAATAAATAAATCTTTTTTAAAAATACTGAAGAAAAACAACAAAATTGAAGTACTCACACCATTCAGTTTCAAGACTATTCAACGCTGTTGTAGTCAAGACAGCGTGGTATTGGTGGTGACAGAATAACAGATCAATGGAAGACAAGAAATAGGCCAGAAATAGACTTATACAAATACAGTCAACTCATCATTGACTAAGGAGCAAAGGCAATTCAGTGAAAAAATGATATATTTTCAACAAATAGTACTGGAATAATTGGGTGTCCAGATACCCAAAAAGAAGAAGGAGGAGAGAGAGGGCAGGAGAAGGAGAAGAGGAAGGAGAGATATAGGGAGGGGTGAAGGAAGAGAAAGAGGAGAAGAAGAAAAGAAAAATTAAAAATTTAGACACTTTAAACACAGAAAACACAATAAAACACGAGTCAAATTCAAACATATGCCTAAATGTAAAACACAAAACTACAGAATTCTAGAAGAAAACATTAAAAAATCGAGATGACAGCTTCTTAGAAGTCTTGTCATATAATCCAGCAATTACACTCCTAGGCATTTCCCCAACTGATTTGAAAACTTACGTCCATACAAAACCTGCACATGAATGTTTCTAACAACTTTATTTAAAATCACCAAAAACTGACAGCAACCAATATGTCTTCAATAAATGAATGGATAAACAAACTTTAGCACATCCAAACAGTGGAATATTATTCAGCAATAAAAAAGAAATAAGCTATCAAGCCACAAAAGACATGGATGAACCTTAAATAAATATTACTACGTGAAAAAGCCAGATTAAAAGGGCTACATACTGTATGATTCTAATCATATGACATTCTGGACAAAGCAAAATTAAAAGAGAAGTAAAGGATCAGTGGTTTCCAGGGACTCAGGAAGTGGAAAGGGGTTGAACAGCTGAAAAATGGTATTTCTTAGGATGAAGAAACTATTATCCTGTATTATACTGTAATGGTAGATACTTGACACTGTATTTGTCAAAACCTTTAAAACTTTATAGCTCCAAGAGTATATGCTTTGCATATAATACATGCAAAGTTTTAGGAATTATTTAAGAGGTTAGGGAAATCTAGGACAAAATGCAGAATGTGACAGAACAATCTCACTTTACTCCAAATGTATGAAACAACCTCACCAAATGTGTTTTCAAATCTCTCAATATGATTGTGCATATCTTGATTTCAACTCATGATTCTGTCTAAGTTGATTAGTTTGTCTTTTGCCGTATGTTTGGCTACATACTAATTAAAAATTATTTTTTCTTTCTAGAAAATTCAACCTTTATCATTATAACGAGACATTCCTTATTTTCATAATGCCTTTCATCTTAAAGACTATTTTGTCTGATATTAATATAGCCACTTTTTAAAACTGGTGTTTACATGATCCAGCTTTTTCCTCCTTTTACTACCAACATTACTGTATCCTTACATTTAAATTGGCACATATTTTTAATATAAACAGTAGATATTTTTATTAAGCTTGAAATATTTTAATTGGAGCAGTTCTGTATTTACCATAATTACTGTGTATTTAATTTAAATATAGCATCACTATATGTGCATTGTATCTTCCACCCTATATGTTCTGTCTTTATTATTAATTGATAAAGTATTTTTTAGAATCATTCCATTTTCTTTCCTTTTTTGTTTGGAAGTTATAAGCACTTTTAGCAATAATCTTTGTGATCATAACACATATATAGATGTATTGCTGACTTATAAAGGTCTACTGCTAATCTTTACTTTTTTTCCAGAAAATGTAGGATCCATAGAAACATTTTAATTCCATTTATCACTTTACTGATATATGTGGTATGACTGTAGGAATTTTATTTGACATAGTTTAACCAATACATAACAAACATTAATTTATACAGTCAATATTTGTTTACATTTATACATATTTATCATCTTCTTTGCTGTTTTTTTTCTTCATACATCTCTACCTTCCTATTCTGAATAGTTTGCTTATGTCTAAGAAAATTCTTTAGAATTTCTGTAGTGATGGCTTGCTAGTGGTAAAATCTCTCAGCTTTTGTTTGTCTTGAATTATTTTACTTTGTTTTCATTTAAAAAATATTTTTGTGATTTTAAATTATAGGTTGGGTATTCCTTTATTTCTGTAACTTGAAGCTAGCTTTATATTGTTTTTATCCTCCATTATTGCTTTCAAAACTGTTTGCCAGCTTATCCTCCTCTGAAATAATCTTTTTTTCTGGTCCTTGTAAGATAAATATCTTTTCTTTGTGTTAATTTTTTGCAATTTTATTATATTGTCTGTAGATATGAATTTCTTCTTCTATAACCTGCTTAAGGATTTTTTTTTTTTGCCTCTTGAATATTTGTGGGCATGATGCTTTTCATCAGTTTGGGATGTTTTAAGTCATTATGTAAGCAAATATTGACTCTGCCCCCAGAATCTATAATCCATTAAATATATATTATATATTCTTGATGTATCATTGATGTCTATCTTCTCTTGTATCTTGTACATCATTTTGTTTTGCACATAGTTTGACATGTCTTCCAATTCACTAATTTTCTTTTCAGCTGGGATAAACCATCTTTTTATTGTATTTTCAACATAATTTTATTTGCTTTTCATTAAAATATGCAATGTTTATTTTTATAATTTCCATCTAAAAATTTAAATTTGGCTTTCACCTCTATAAACATGAAAAGCATTTTTTTTTTACAATGTGTCTATTAAAGTAATTCAAATATCTGAAATTATTGGAAGTGTATTTCTGTTGGCTCTTGTTTCTGCTGAGCCTGACTTACATCTTGTTCTTCTCATGGATTTGATTGTATTTGATTGTTCGCTGGATATAGTCTTCAAAAAATTATGTTGTGACAATTTAAGGACTGATGCTTTTTTTCCTCTGAGAGGATGTTTGTTTTCTTTTGTCAGGCGCCAGAGGGTGCTAGCAGTCCAGGACCAAGATGGAACTTTGATTCCTGTACTCCGACCTACCAGGTCACACTTTCAGAGTATAAGAAGACTGTTTTACCAGGGGCCCTCTCATTGGTAGCAGCTGACTTTAATTCATGTCCTTCCAGCCTGTTAGTTTGCGGAAAGGGTAGCTCCATCTCTACATTGCCAAAGGCTCCTGGAACAAAAGCAGGTATTGGAGGAATGGGGGATGGGGTAGGGAGCTCTTAGGAGTAGCTGGCCAGTATGGGAAGAAAAAGGGTTGAGTCCTAACCTGTCATCGTATTGAACCCCATCTGATCTCAGTCCAGTGGTTCCTTGCTGTCTGATTACCTCTTTGGTGTCTTCAAGAAACATTTTAAAGAGAGAATTGTTGCAATTACCTAGTCCGAAGCCAGGAGCCTAATTAGAGTTATTCTTCAAATGACTATTTAATCTCTCATCAGACTGACACACTACTGACTGCCATTTGGAATTGGTCCTTGGCCCTCCTTCATGTAAAACTTCTGTGGACAAACGCCCTCATGATCAGTCCCAGCATTGTAGGATGAGCAATGACTAGGGTGGCCAGATATAGGAGGTCTACCTAAATTTTAATTTCATATAAGCAATGAATATTTTTAAAAATTGAAGTATAACGCAAATACTGTATGGGACGTACCAACATTTTAAAATTTTCAATTGTTTATCTGAAAGTCAAATCTAAATGGGTGCTCTTTATTTTTATTTCTAAACCTAGCTAGTAGGATAACAGTTTCCTCCAGTGAGAAGTATGTTTCTAGGAATTTCAGAAGTTAAACATTTCTTTAAATTTATTGCAGTAATTAGAGTGACACCTAGTTATAGCACATGTTTAGACCCCTCAGTAATGTTTGTTTCAAGTGGAATTAAAGAATCTCAGTATATGTGCTTCAGAATGAAACTAATACAAACTCTTTATTAATGTCCCAAATAAGCCATTTTAAGAACTAGATCTTTGAGGGGTCCTGATTAGAATAAACACAGATATCAAAAAGATTAATACTATTTGCTGCTAATGCTAAAGTAATTGTTAAGATTTTCATGTTAGGATACAGGTTTTAACTATTGAATACTGTAACAAAAATGTAAATATTACAATAGCTTAAGAAAATTTTATTTTTTTCTTACGTCTAAATCTGAGGTAACTGGACCATGCCTAATATTTAACTCCACAACATTAAGAAGTCCAGCTCCTTTACTGTTTGTTCTATCATTCTCAACAAGAAGCTTTCATTTTCTGTTCCAGAAGAGCTGTACCAACTCCCACCATCATATATAGATCGTGGCAAGGGGAGGACATGTCTTTTCATTTTAAGGGCTCAGCTCTGAAGTTATAGCTTTACTGCTCACATATGATTGCCAGAACTTAGTTATGTGGACAACCTAGTTATAAGGGAGTCTGGAAATGTCTTTAGTTTGGCAGCCAAGTGGACAGAAAAATTGAAAATATTCTATACTAAAGGATGAGGGGATATGTGGATATAGGGAGACAACATGCAATCTCTAGTATAATAGCCATACGTCTTTTCTTCATTTGCTTAAATTTGTCAAATATTCTTTTCTCTTATGTGCCTGTACAGTGCCAGATAGCTGAAAAACAGTTATCACAAAATAAGGTTCCTATTTCCAAATAGACATTGCTTCTGTCTGGTCAGTTAAACAAATATTATTCAAAATAAGAATGCAAATAAATTATGTTATAGACTAAATTGGATATGTGAAGATTATAACAGGAAGATTTCATAGAGTCTTGAAGGAAGAGTAAAATTAGCTAGAGAAGAGAGGGAAAACCATCCACACAGAGAGAACAGAATACATTAAAGATTTGAGAAGAAAATAAATTTGATTTACCCAAGAACTTAAATAAGGTTAGTGGGAGCAACAGCAAGAGGGGCAATGTAAAGGTTTTTATTCGTTTCTTAAAAAAATGGGAAGGCACTGAAGGAATTTTAAGCATTTCCTCTTTGTCATCTATAAATCTAGTCCACCAGTGGACTTCTGCATTCACCAAATTAGGCCTAGAAAAGCCCTTCAAAGATGCCCAATTATTTTTAAAGTCTTTCCCTCATTTGATTTCTAAAGACATAATTTTTCAAGCTTTTACTCATCTCTGGATTTCACTCTTTCAGTTTTTATGTGTTCTTTCAAAACACAGCTGTGCTGAACTTTAGATGTCCCCTCATTTCTACTGGCATCTTTTGTGATTGTATTATCAGAATATTATTTCTGAGTAGGTATCTCTTGATTTTTTTCATTACAAGTCATTTGTCTTTGAATTTTTCCAAATTTTGTGATTAAATCTGACTATATTTAGAATTCCTTGATTATAATAGTGTCACTTTCTCCCAATGTTAATTTCATAAAATGCATATAATTTATAACTTTCCAGAATAACAGAAAATTTGGGAATTGAGTAGATTACATTTGAAAATGAAGTGCAAATGTAGACTTCAATAATTAAAATTAAGATAACATTTATTTTCTAGGATGTACCTTTGATTTTTCAGTAACAATGAAAGATCTGCATTGGGTTATGAATCATATTTTATATTTAAGTAATAGAAGAGATCACTGGTCCATTGTTCTCATTTCAAAATTGAGGAGACTCAGGTCTGTTGAGATGTGACACTTCCAAAGTTACTTGAGTGATAAAGGACAACACTGACGTCACAATGCAGTTCTTCTGACTCTCAATCCAATGTTCCTTCCCTATGTCCCTGATGCTTCCACTGAGGTTTGGTCCTGCCTCTACGTGGTAAATAATGGTCTGAAATGGATGGGTAGATAAAGAAATGAAGCAAGATATAAAATTTTTGTTTTGTTTTCACTTGCTCACACACTAATCAAGTGAGTTAAGTGGGTTAAGGCATGAATTACAAGAAGTTTAAAAACCAAATCAAATATTCTGTCCTATTTTGGCATACTCTGACACCAACTAACCCCATGTTATGCCCTATTGAAATATATATATTATATATACTATATACATAAATATATACAATTATAATCAATATATATAATTGATGTATATATGTATATATAATGTATATGAAAGCTTGAATAGATTTATAACTTAAATACATTTTAGAAGATGTGTGGTTTAAAAATTAGTTCAATTTGTAATTTCAAAAATTAAATTGATATTTGATTATTGGAAAGGATAATTATATAACTATGACATGGGTTTAGTCAAAAATCACCTTCTTTATGCATAAACAGTACAGAAATGCTTGTTAGATCCAATGGCTTATAATATAGGCAGCTGTAAGCTTAAATGAAAGCAGAGTTTCTTATTAATCCTCTGGGATGTATTGGAACAGTTAGTCCTCACGTATCTTAAAGAGGAAATATACTGCTCTCACCAAAGCTACAACGAAAAGGTACAGAAATCCAACCCTATTTAAGCAGAAAAATTAAGAAACAGTATAACTAAAGAAAAGTGAGAACGGCTTCTAATGAGCTTTTCAATATTCTAAAATGAGGGTTTAGTCCCACACAGAAGGAATTGTCATAATGAAAATATTCAAGACTATCTGCCAAGGGCAGCTTCAATGGTCTTAGTACAAATTTTATAAAACTCCTCAAAATGTATGCAAAAATTTGAAAACAACTTTCAAAGCCTTAAAATATTTGTGTAGAAGTATTTAATGATCATATTTCAAAGTTTTCTTTTTCTTCTACCTTTCTGGATTTATTGCTTTTTATCAAAGTTATGAAGAAATATATAACATATCAGGATGGTATGTGTGTTTAAAATAATGAATATATGAAATTTATAACCTTCGCAATTCATGTTCCTAAGTCCGGTTGCATATAAAAATATGAACTAGAAACAATACTGCAAGAGTACAAAAACAACGAGATTCTTGCAGCATAGATTATTGACTTTTCAATCTTGACTATATTTTAGCTCTGTCTCCATTCCATGTAACCAACCCTTCTTTTTCTTCCTAAGGACTCAACATTAAACATACAGTTTTAATAAATGGCATCTGTTTTCCCTTTCTTCCCTCAGTTTCATAAATACTTCTATGCTTATGAAATATGAACATACCTAGGAACTGAAGATCAAAAGCATAAAATGGTATACCTCTAATATTTATTAATTTTAATTGTTTAATCACTCTTTTGGACCAATGCATGACAAATTACTTTGTTAAAGAAAAAAAACAATGAAATTTTAATTGTTCAACTTTAAAATTACACAATAATAATTTTTTTAAAAAAATTTAATCAAAATAGCCTAGAAAGCTCCCTCTGGCATTTCTGTGATACACTACACTATTTTAAAATTTAGTATACGAGAAGAATAATATTCAATAAATTAACCTTTGATCTAATCTTTGATCAGTATTTATCTTAATAATAAAATATATATGCTAATATATAAAAATATATATTACAAATATATAGACAGCAATTCGATATGTTAACTAATTTATGAACGTTTTCAATGATTACTTAATATAGCCTAAATGCCATGTTTCATCTTATCTAAGATTCAGATTTTTTTTCCACATTTTAACATCTCTGAAATCAGGATGTGTCCTAAAATGACTCCAACCAGGAAGCAGTTGTGACATAGTTGTCATTGCCTGCGCATGTGAATCAAAACAAGCAGAAAGAATATTGAGGCTTGAAAGTCCCAAAGAAAACAGAGGAGCACATGTTTAAGAAATGCTGTACCACCAAAACTCTTAATGCCACACATTATAATTTATGTAGAAAAACAAAAACATCGACAACTCTGAGTCAAAATATCATTCATAATTGCCAGACTGAATGTTAAATTTTACAAATACATTATCTAATTTATTTTGCACAGACGCATACACACACACATATGTAGGGGGCATTTTAAAAATATATGTATAAAATCTAAAAGACCTTTTAAAATAAATATAAAATAAAATGTCTAAGTGATAAGAAAGCATTATACCATAGTATAATTGACAGCATTTTTTTTTCTTTCTTACTAAGAAATAAAATAGTGGTGTGTCTTTGGTATAGCAGAAACAAAGTGCTCATCCCCACAACCTCCAGACCTACCTGTGATTTCAGCTGTAGCTATAGTAGCTGTTCCTGTGCTCATTGACAATGTCCAACCTAAAGATCCTAGGCTCTATTTTCAGAATAACCCAAAGTAAGACAGGTAGTATCTTAGATTTGATTAATCATGGTAAATAAAGAAAAAGTCTTTTTTTTTTTCTTTTTAAGACAAAGGTAGATACAACAGTTTACAGTAAATTGAAGATCTCTGAGAACTATCTATTCAAATTACTCTTTGCTTATAAAATTCCTGTTAACATAAAAATATTAAAACCAGCTGCAATAACCTGTTATTCTCACCTTTCTAAATGCCAAAATTGTACTTAATCTCTGACATATATTACAACCAGTATCTCCAATTAATGGGATACAGGAGTGATACACAATTCAAAATACTTTAATTTTATATAGTAATAGAACACAGATTTTAAAGCACATTTATATACGTCATAATCAAACACAGGTTTCATCATGATAAGAGCATGAGTAAATTATGAGTTATGTGTAAGAAGCATAAATTCCTAAGCCTTGCACATTTTCTTATATACCTCTACCCTTTCATACTAGCTACACAGGGAAATCAAAGACTTTTCTCAGGTATGCTTAACAGCAAATTTATAATAGACACATTTACTCACAGAACATGACAAAAAAACATGTGCTATTCCATTCTCATAATTTTTGCTTAAATATTAACAACAAATTGTTATTGCACACATTATCATGCTCAATGTAGCATGTGCTACAGAAACTTCTTAAAAATGGATAAGAGGCAGTCATTGTAAGCACTCACGTTGCCCACTGTACATAAATGGCATAAAATCAGTAGAATACACCTCTCAAAATATAAAGTTATAAAAATCTAAAATCAAGGTCCAAACAAGGTAGAAATCATATCTGGAGGTTGGGATATTTCAGCAAAGGTTTAAAAAATGAGCAGACACTAACCATAGGAAGAAGGGAGAAAATCTTCGCTAGAAGGACACAAACTGTGAGCAGCAACACAAAGATGATACCAGAATGCTGGTTCTGTGAAAAGGACGATGAAATGGTGATAAAAACCTGTCACAGAGGCCCTGCATGAGAGGGTGAGGAACTGGCATGGCAGAGAAGAGCAACACTGCAGATGAGTAGGAGAATTGTTGGGATAATGCAAGATAAAATATGTCAAAGGAGAGGATTATCTGAAGGAGAGGAAGACTACCATGCCAAACGCTAAAGAAAAAGGTGAGGCTAAACATGTCTGACAAAAGGTTACTGGCTAACAATGTCAATGTCCTCTGACAGCATAATGGATTGTGAATTTTTTACTTCAAGGGGTGAAAGAGAAACCACCAAGAGGGAAAATAAATCACTCTTGCAAGAAGTTTTGAGAAGGAAAAGGAAAAAGGCTAAACCTTGTATTTCTTCATTTCTTAATATTCTGCTAATGGATTTTTGTCAAGAAGTACCAGTGTCCTTTGCAACAAAACAACATTAAGTTATATCTCTCAGCCCTACCAGTTTCATTGATGACAAAAAGCAACTGGTGCTTTGGTTTGATAGTTAGTGTATCATTTCTCCAGCACCAAGGACCCTAAAAACATTAACTGTGGTTTCCTATAGGATAAAATGAAGAAACAGTCAAATGATAGGAGTTAAATTTGACAGTTTTCAAATTCACAACTATTGAATATTTGGATTTTTCTTTTTTAATAATAAATTTAATAAAAAATAACAAATAAAATAAATAATAAAGGTTCATTATAGGAAAAGAAAAATATATAGATTAAAAGAGTAAGAATAAAACACTCATAGTCTAAGAATCCAGAGAACACTTTTAACATTTTGAGGTATAGCCTGCCAGTTATAAAGAAGAAAAAGTATGTGGAACTTTTTGAATCCTACCTCTGTCACCAACTAGCTGTGTCATCTTTTGCAAATTCCATAATTTCCCAGAGCCTCAGTTTATTTGTAAAATAGAATAATGGTGCATAAGAGTGCTGTAAGAATTAAATGAATTATACACATAAACTTATCAAACTGACACTTGGCACATACTACTCAATAGAGGTTAGTTATTTTGTTTATGAATGTGTATGTTTTAGTATATATGCATAGGTCACAGGATAAAAGGTGGCATCATATAATACAGACAGTCCATTAAACTATGAATATATTTTTATTTCTACAATCATCAAGACAAAGGATTGGCAACTTTTTCTACACAAAGCCAGAGAATAATTATTTTAGGCTTTAAGTGCCTAGAAGTCTCTATGGAAGGTACTCAACTTTGCCATTTTAGCATGAAACCAGCCATTGATAATACTTATATGTATTTACATGACTGTTTTCAAATAAAACTTTATTTATAAAAGTAGGTAGTGGCCCAGATTAGGTCCACAGGCTGTAGTTTGCTGATCTCTGATGTGGAATATCATTTTATGGCTATGCAATATAATACTGTAATTTGTTTAGTCAACATCCAATTTTTGAATGTGTAGATTTTTTTTCCCCCCAAATCTGCTTTCACAATCAACCATGCCAATTCTAGAGTATTTCTTTAGGTTAAGTAGATTATTTCTTTAGGTTAACTTTTACATATACATGAAAACTTTCATTCTGTACACCTTGGCATATAGAAAATCTGTACCAAGGTACACTAAACACCACAGTGCTTGAGAGGATCACCTTTCTAATACCCTTGCCTACAGTGGATATATTTTTTTTGGGGGGAAGAGGATTTTCTTACATATTCAAAATTTGCTAATTTACCATTATTTAGTTCTTTAAAATCAAATGAATGAGTACTAATCATTTTTATTTTAAATTTAAATGCTATTTATAAAAACAAGTAATTTCTGTTTATTTCTCAGAAAAAAGCTTTATTATTATTTAAATCTCTTCTCATAAATTAAAAATAAAAGAAAGAAAAGGGGAAATGATCTGAAATTCTACCTTCCTACAATAACTCTAGAATGTTTTCTCCAGGGAAGTATGTCTTTCATTGATGACATTTGTAAATTCAACACCTAGAACAATGCCTGGAACATGGCATCCAATGATATTTGCCAAAGGAATAAATAACATTAATTTTAGTGAACATTCTTTTCTAGATCTCTCAATATATACATATATATACACAGAATTTATAACAGATACTTTTAAAAATATTTGCTTGGATGACTTTTTGCCTCCCAACATATTGTTCCTATTTCCCATTGCACCTAGCACCTAGAGAACATTATGGTGTTCTGGTTGTGTATTTATACCCACACAATGAGGGATATGATTGCTTAACAAAACCACTTTCTATTAATAGGAGTCTCAGCTTTTCTTTTCCCCTTTTAATGTATCAAAACCAAAAGTTAATCAGTACTTTCGCTCTCTTCTCAAACAACACAAAGAACTTAGAACACTGTAACTTCATTTAGGTTTTTCTCTACTTATTCCCACTACATGCTAATGTTTTACGTGTATCTACAAATACATATTCAGTGTATATAAATACTGAATCATTATGTTGTACACCTGAAACTAATATAATGTTACATATCAATTATATTCAATAAAAATAAATAAGTAAAAGTTCATTTTTTAAAAAAATTTAAATCCCAGTTTTCTGGGATTTTTATTCCTTCTTGCATCTCTACAATCTTCCTCAGGGGAGGATGGTGAGGGTATTTTTACTTCTCTTCTCCCAATATCATCACTTTGCACAACCGCAGCAAACAACATAGACACAGAACACTATATAAACAGTACTCCCCGAGTCATACTACCCCAAGCATGGATTCACCCTTGCCCTTTGTAGTATCAGCTTATTCTGTAGAGGATCTCTTACTTGTCTCTCCCTAAGTCTTTACTTCTGTCCCCGACTCCTTGAGTCAGTCAAAACTAAGGTACATATTTAAATGCCCTAGAACCAAAAGAACTTTTTGTGCACTGGGGCTTGTTTTAACTCTCTGAGTTTCTGTTTATCCTGACATTTAGGCTTAGTGAAGATTACAATCTTGCCACCTATCTGATGATTTTAATAAGATTTAAATAAGATTATACTCACAAAATGCTTCAAAGCTATCCTGACTCCTGCCTTCTCTCTTATTCTTCTCCCCCTTTTTACTTCCCCACCCTATTAGTTGTTGCTTGGAGTTTAATACATTAAGGTCTTATCATTTATTAGTTCTCCCCTTGCAAGTAGTTTTCCCTTACAATTAGTTTTTCACTTATATTTCAAGAATCTTTACTTACAACCATAAACTCAAATCTACTTTATTACTATTCTTTTAGGTGTTTTTGAAAAAAATATTAAATTACCAAAACAGTATAACAATTTTCATGAAACCAGTATTAAAATGCATGTCTTAAAGAATCATAATATCAATTTCTTTTATTTTTAAGAAGTATATAACACAGGCCAATTTGTAATCCCTAATATGACCCTCACAGGACCAGTCTCCATCCTCCACTTTCAGAACAGCTACTATCATTAATTTGATATATATCCAGACCATTTTTTTTTACTTTATATAAGCATATCCATAAATATTTGGCATTGTGTTTTATAAATATCACATACTATACAGCATTCTCTCTTTTTTTGAATTTTATTTTATTTTTTTATACAGCAGGTTCTTATTAGTTATCCATTTTATACATATTAGTGTGTACATGTCAATCTCAATCTCTCAATTCATCACACCACCACCACCCCCGCCCCGCCACTTTCCCCCCTTGGTGTCCATATGTTTATACAACATTCTTTAACCTGTTTTCTGTTTCCTTTTCACTCAACATTATTATTTGAGCTCTAGCCATGTTTTTAAATATAAATCTTATTTATTCATTTAAATTGCTTTAAAGTATTCCACCACACAAATATACTATAAATTATACAAGCACTGTCTTACTGATGGCATTTGAAATGTTTCCCATTTTTCACTATTATGTGCAACAAGCTTGCAATAATTCATGCACATATGCCAGAATTTCTCTTGGACATAAACCAAGGACTGGGATTGCTGGATCACAGAGTGTGTACATTTTCAGCATCTATGGGTAAAGCCAAACCGATGCCCACAGTACCACCATGTGCAGTGTAGGAACGTCGTGTTTCCCCATCCTTGCTTTATCTGACTTTTGAAAACCTAATGAGTGTAAAGTGTTTTGTTGAACATTTTTCATGTTAATTATCTTTCAGATTTTCTCTTCTATGAACTGTTTGTTCATCATCTACAGTAAGCTGGAATTCCTGAATTATTTCCTACTTATATATTAATATGCACTGGACTATCTTAAATGGATCTTGAATTAGCATCTTGGATGCTATCTTAGTCCATGTGGGCTGCTAGAACAAAATACCACGGACTGGGTAGCTTACAAACGACAGAAATTTAATTCTCAGAGTTCTGGAGGCTGAGAAGTTCAAGATCAAGTTGCCAACATGGTCACATTCTACTGAGGGTCCGCTTCCTGGTTCGCAGCTGGTGTCTTGTCATAGTAGGAGGGGCTAGGGAGATCTATGGGGTTCCTTTTATAAAAATATTTATCTCATTCATGAAGGATCCACCCTCAGGACCTAAGCATCTTCCAAAGGCCTCACCTCCTAATACCGTCACATTGGGCATTGGGATTTCAACATATGAATTTGGGGGACACAAACATTCAGACCATAGCACATGCTTTTGCAATACCATTTACTAAACAGTTGAAAAATACTGAGTTACTGAGTTATCCTTTCAATGTTGAAACATTTCATTATACAACATAAAAAAAAATAGCCATACTACTAAATCGCCACTAATCACATTAGAAAAGACTAATTTTTGTGAAGTTCTAGAGCACAAGGTGACAGAAACATGTTTTCCAAAATTCTAATTTTCCACTTTAAAGCTTAAATGTTATCACTGTCAACAATGGCAGTTGTTTTCCTTGAAAAGACAGGCATACTTTGTTCATTTTTTAATTTTGCCAAAAGGTATGCCAAATCTCCAAGTATGCCTATGTCATTTTTTTTTCAAGTAAAAATTGTGTTCAGTGAAAAAATGGCTAGTTTAGATGGCAACTCAATCACAAAAGTGCTTTTCCTCAATACAAACATTGCACTTCACTATGCTGGAGAAAGGCTCTATATGTACTTCTTTTTTTTTTTAGATTTTTTTGAATTGGACCACTTTTAAAGTCTTTATTGAATCTGTTACAATATTGCTTCTGTTTTATGGGGTTTTTGTTTTGTTTTTTGGCCGCAAGGCATGTGGAATCCTAGATCCCTGACAGAGAATCGAAACTGCATCCCCTGCATTAGAAGGTGAACTATTAACCACTGGACCACCAGGGAAGTTCCTATATGTACTTCTTATTCTCACACAGAACATTGTAAAAACTTATACTCCAACATTGAGATTTAATGATTTAATATATTTTATTGCTTCATCAAAGATTTTTTTAAGTTAAAACATTTTTTTTTTTACTGTGAATGCATGGCACTTACGCATTCACAACCAACCAACAAGTTGAGGTTGATGCCACTGTAGTTTTAACTACCATATCTTGAATATCACCAGCGTAGATAGCAATACAGAGGGAAAAAAAGGAAATAACATGCTAGGATTGTTATGAAAACAGTTTTAACCTAATGGACCTCCTGACTGTACCCATGAAACTCCAGAGGTCTATGGAGCATTCGCTGAGAATTACTGTATTACATCGACCAACTCTTTCATTAATACTCCTATGAACATACCAAGGTATTGTTCTACCAGGGAAGACATTTTGAGAAAATTGGGAGGTGAGGTCCCAGAGAAAAATATCCAGTTATAAACTGAATTTCCTGATCCTTTAATGATTTTCCTCCTTAAAAAATAGTGTTAAAGACTTGAACTCTTGTTCCTAAGAGCTGTTTGCTTAGTTTCTGTTTACATCTCCCTAAGTACTGAGGGAGATTTAGCAACATAAACAAACCCCTACTCAAAGATTTTTAATTTAGGAATCCTACCAACTTCACCTTTTGATATGTATGTCTTCCTTACATATTTAGGGAGAATTGTGTTCCTTTGTTTTCCGAAATTTGCAAAAGAAAAATCAAAAGATCTAATGACACTTGCCACTTTAGGAGGCCAAATGCAATTGTGTCATGAGACTGTTTATACATAAATTTTATCTTGATTCTAGCAAGCTCTTTTTTTTATAAAAGACTACTTTTAAAAAGGACCAAGATTATTCCATTCACTCCATTTGTTGGAGAGGGAGCTCAGAAATTCTCTGCAGCATTTTGGCCATAAATGGTGGGCACTCACCTATGACATCTACTTCCCATCACAGAAAACCAATGCCAGCTCAGGCCCTTGACACTTGAGACAACAAACATTTTGAACTGTGAGGCACGTGGCTTAAAGTTAACATCCACATAGTGTTTGGAGGTTGTAATACAGAAGGAATAAAGATCAGGGGAAGAACTTTTTAACAGGTCTTGAATTTGTATCCTAAAATTACAGCTCACTGTAATTAAACATATCAGATCACAATATGCCCTAAGAATGGCAGAATAATATAGTAAATAAATAACAAAACTTTTCAGAATTGGGAAAGAGCCTGAGCAAAGATGTTAAACAATATATATATATATATTTTAGTGGCAATGTTTTCAAGGTGAAATCTTGAATATAAAATTAAATCTGGCTAATAAATGAATTTATTTCATAGTTCAGTGGTGTTACTTCTGGTTAAATTTTTGATAATCTGTTTTACTTTTGTTCTGGAATAAACAATCATCATTCTTTAAAAATAAAATTTGTAATGTATTCTCTTTTTTCTGTTGATTTCTTTAGAGTTGGTTCTTACATTTTGAGGAAAATGTAGTTTGAGTAGTTGGAAGAATTACAGAAGAAAAAACTATTTTATTATTGGTTTTGCCTAGGGGTCAGGTCATCAACTCTAGCTGATGTATTTGAATTTTATATGCCGACTTCATAACAATTTGGGGTAAAATAACTATAAACAACTTAATGGTTGATGTCTTCACCAGAAATTGCTTGGCAGACCACATGGCTCATTCCCCAAATTCTTACTGCTACTATGAAATCCTTTTTGCCATAAAAAACGCTGCCATTTAAATAATATTAAGTGCAGTCTAACACGGCTTTATGCTGGAAACACCATCACCTTCCCTTTTAAAGATGATCTCCAAGGACTGGTATTAAGAGAAATATTTATGGGGCTTCCCTGGTGGCGCAGTGGTTGAGAGTCCGCCTGCCGATGCAGGGGACATGGGTTCGTGCCCCGGTCCGGGAAGATCCCAAATCCCACATGCCGCGGGGCGGCTAGGCCCATGAGCCATGGCCGCTGAGCCTGCGCGTCCGGAGCCTGTGCTCCGCAACGAGAGAGGCCACAACAGTGAGAGGCCGCGTAGCGCAAAAAAAAAAAAAAAAGATAAATATTTATGCCTGTGTTTATGAGCTAAATGTGTTTTTGTGCATGTTCAAATCAGATTTAGGAGTGGATCTTCTGCACCTTCAAAAGCAATATTTTTAAAATGTAAAGGAAGGGAAGTGAGGAACGCAGTAGTAGGTCATGAAATTAATTTAGCAGATTCTAACCACATTTTAAATGTGATGTAAAATGTATTAAAAGATGTGAGATACCCTCTAAAACTAATTGAAAAACACTGTTCTAAAGGACCATTTTAGCCGTATTTTTAGTTACGTATAAATAAGGAAAGGCATTCATGGATAATGAACTCATTAGTAATAGAAACTTTTCATTTCTGTCTTTTTTTTACATGCAGAGTTCTAGGAAGGGAGATAGGTCCATTGCACAATGTCATTCTTCTGTGTGGGACTTGACAGAACTTTAAATTCTGTTTCCTAAATTTGGGGTGGCTTCAAGCCCAGTGACAAGGCAGGACAGTGAAGGACAAAAACTAAAATCAGTTGAAGAAAATAAGAATGAAGACTGGAGACTAGTAAACTGGGTTCAAAAAGAAAAAAAAAAATTCTAAGAGCGAATGGGGTAAGCTGATCTTGGCATAGCAGGTTATTGTTAGAAGTACCTTTGGCCCCTCCATGCTCATGCATATTGGTTAGTTCTGCCCTGGCACTATGCTATTCACATTGATGAATAATGCAGATACAATCCCTGCTTATAAGGAGCTTATTCTAGTTTAGAGGATATAGACATTGAAAAACTGAAAAAGCGAATAGTAACAAATACAGGAAGAAAAACAAAAGAATTAATAATAGGATAGTGGAAGGAATGAGTGTTATATTAGTAGTCTTGCTTGACCTTTCTAAAGAAGTAATATCTAAGCCAAGAATTTCATTTATATGAAACCAACCATGAAAAGGAAAAAAATTGGGAAAAGGTAGATTGTTCCAGGTAGAGAAGAGTATATGGGAAAAGGTTCTGAGATCACAAGACTAATGAGGCAGGAGAATTAAAATGAGACATGTGTGGCTGCAACTGAGAGGGAGAGATAAGAATGCCTGGAGGTTGATGGTGATAAAGCCATGAATTCAATAGGTGTTTAAGTGTGAAGATACAGCAGTGAACCAAAAGATAAAGTTCCTAAGGTTCTTTTGATAAGAGAAGTATATAAAATAAATAAACAAAATAATGTGAATTGTAATTTCAAGGAGTAATAATTGCATTTAAGGAAATAAAGCAGGTTCTAAAGGTAAAGAGCAATATGGTTTTGCTTACGAAATGTTTGGAGCAGGCCACTCTAAGGAGGTTATGTTTGTTTGTTTGTTTGTTTGTATTGAAGTATAGTTGATTTACAATATTATAGTAGTTTCAGGAATACAGCATAATGATTCAGTATTTTTACAGTTTATTCTCCATTAAAAGTTATTACAAGGTAATGGCTATATCATGTGCTATATAATATATCCTTGTTGCTTATTTTATACATAGTAGTTTGAATCTCTTAATCCCATACTCCTAACGTGCCCCTCCCCTCTTTCCTCTCCCCACAGGTAACCATAGTTTGTTTTCTATATCTGTTTCTGTTTCTGCTTTGCTAAATACATTCATTTGTATTATTTTTAAGATTCCACATTTAAGTGATATTATACAGTATTTGTGTTTGTCTGCTATTTCATTAAGGTTAATATTCTCTACGTCCATCCATGTTACTGCAAATGGCAGAATTTCAGTCTTTTTTATGTCTCAGTAATATGCCATTGTGTGGTATATATACTGTGAACATTGGGGTGCATATGAACATTGAACACTGGGGTGCATATATCTTTTTGAATTCATGTTTTCATTTTTTCTGGATATATACCCAGGAGTAGAATTGCTGGGTCACATGGTAGTCCTATTTTTAGTTTTTTGAGGAATCTTAAGGAGATCATGTTTAAAGAGAAACAAAATTGGGAGAATCATTCATGAAAATATCTATGAAAGTAGATTTCACAACATAGAGTACAGCAAGTGCAAAGGAAATAAGGTAAGTACAGCCTCATTGAGAAGCAATAAGAAGACTACTGGAGCTAGAATCTAAGAGATAGCCAAGACCATAGCAAGGCATTTTTATTTTCAATATGTCTGGATGCCTCTGGATGGTTTTAAGCAGAGTAGTGAAATAATCTGATTTATTTTTTGAAAAGGATGACTCAGGTTGTGTGGTTGAAGATGAATTGAAAGGGAGCACATAAATCCGGCCAGCAGATGATGGCAGCTTAACCATGGTGACAGAGTGAAAGTTAGAAGGAGTGGTCATACTGTGTATATATTTTAGATGCATGGGGTGGGGGTGGGGGGGATAAGATATTTTGACATATTGATATTAAGTGAGAGATAAAGTAGGTGATATCACTTAAATTTTAGGCTTGAGTAACTGAAAGGAAGGAAGAAAGTGTCATTTCGATTGGAGGTTCAATTTTAGTGTATGTGCAGATAGGGAACAGGAGGTCTGCCCAAGGTGCTGAGAGGAGGCAGTGACTAGTGACTGGGGAATGATTCAGAAGCCCAGAGCAGAGGAGAGTCCCAGAGTTGTAAATTTAAAATACACAAAGTATTGAATTCATTTCATTAGTAGAAAAGCCCTGAGGGAAACTGGGGAGGATGAAGAAGCTCCACAAAGAAGCCTGAGAAGCAGCAGCCAATATGGTCAGTGAAAAATCAAAGAGCATCAAGCAAATGAAGAAAGCCTTTGGGGAAGGTAGAAATGATTATCTAAGAAGTCATGTAATGTGAGAATTGAAAATCATTCATTAGATTTGACAAAGTACAAGTCATTGTTGAGAGAGAAAAATTCAATTTTATTGCTTTTTGAGTCATGAGTTTTATCAGCAATGCCCTCTTAGGGAGAAAGTGAAGACAAAGAGTATTCAAATGCTTGCTGACTCATAAATAAAGCCAATCCACTTAACTATGAATGAAGTTAGAGAAAAAAGTCAGTATACAGATTGTGAGTTAACTATTAAAATTTCCTATAACAAACCTACTTACAATACAGATGAGCAAAATATTTTTTACAGGACATATTTTAACAAAAGTAATTTCTTGTAACAGACCTTAACAGTTTCTAAGTTTACATGTATAGTCTTTAGAAACATTAAAATAACCCTTTTAGCATTACTTGAGAAATCTTTGTCTTCCTTGGCAAATACTCTTAGACAGAAACTCAACTCTATGAAGATACAAAAGACATAAATTTAAGTTAAAATTTATGGGAAAAAAAAGTACGCAATGGTTTGCTAATTTTTTTTCCTTATGTATGTAAATTTAATAATATATAGGCTAAGTAATGGCTTTGTTTTCTCCTAGCATCTGGGTCAAGATATTTCTAATCTATTCGAGGTTCCCCATTAAAACTGAAGTCTGTTGTTTGTGGCTTCAATTATAATTTCTAGTCAAGGATAATTTAATATCACAGAACTTATACAAATCTTTTCCACATTGGGGAATTTGTCAGCAGAAGTTTCAGTAGAGCAGTGCAAGTGAAGCCTAATTGGAGAGCGATCAGAAGAAACGGGAGAAGAGGAGGTAGAGTCAATGATTACAGACATCTTTTGAAGAGTTTTGCTTTCAATAGCAGCAAAGGGAATGCAGGATCAAGAGTTTTTTGCTGTAGTTGTTTTTGCTTTTTAAGATGGAAATATGACATGTTGATAGATATGATCTTGTAGAAGGGGATACAGGACAAGGACAGACAAGCTAAGTGGAACAAAGTCCTTAAGCAGGTGAGACAGGATGGGTTCCACTTGGCAAGGGGTGGGTTTAACCTTAGCACAGAAGTTTATCCTTGGTCAAACAAGACTTAGTACAACAGGATAAGGAGTTTGAATTCAATGGACAAAAAAACAGAACAAATTTTAGTAACTGATCAGAAAGCGGGATCTCAGTTTTAGAAAATTAAGTTATAATGTGGCTTTTGGTAATCACAAGTTCCAGAAGGTAATAACCATTGGAGTGGTTGAAAGACAGAGCAGAAGAAAAAGCCACTGAAATGGAAAAGGTTTAAAAAAAATTAAAGACCAGGTGCTGGATGCGCCAGCCACATGGATGTTTATACTGCCAAGAACGATGCTATCTAGGCAGGGAGAGCATGTTTATAAGACAAAAACTTATTAATGAGTGAAATAACAATGAACATTGGTAGATGACATAAATAGGAAGGTTGAGAGGTTAAGAGTTAATATGTAAACCTCAATCTGATGGCAATGTTTCAAGATGAGGAGATGGAATGTTATGGAGAACGCTTTGTGGCTCTGAGGTCAATGGCTGAAAAACAAAGTCCAGTGCACAGTGGTATAAAACAGATGTAGCTTTGGTGGGAAGACTGAAGCACCTCTGTACTGTAGTCAGAGATCTGGAACAGCAGGAGCATGTGCTCATAAATGTAACAGTCTATAGTACCTTCCAATGGCTAGCTTTAACAGTTAATATGCACGGCAGAATCAAGCTTTGTGATAGACTGGTCAGACCACCTGTTGTTGGGCAGAGCTGTGGAATTCTGTGGGGTGAGTGAAAATCTCAAGAGAGAGACACTTCCTTTCTATTAATAAAGGAAAATTTTAGCTATTAATTGATATTTCTACTCCAATTTTTTTCTGGCTTGTCAAAACTATGTATAGATATGTACATATATATGTATTACCTAAAACATTTACAAAGATCAATAACCCTTGGCAACTACATGTCTTTGTCATAACAGAAGCATATTAATGCTGTACCAAGCAAAATGGTCAAATATTCGCCTCATTGCCTGTCACGCCATACACTGACAAGTCATTCACGGTTACTTTCATCTTGATGAGTTTATCTTGAAGAAATATCCTCATTGATGCTTTTCATTTTTTTCCCTCAAGGTTTAGGAGTTTCTTGTTTCAATTTAAAACACTTGTTACCAAGAATATTCGTCACCTGTATTTTATTATGCATGTTGTCTTGATACATCTTAGGGAAAATACATTATGCATCTGCTATGAAATGTTCTCATTTCCAGAGAATAACATTTTGACTTATTTTGACATACATAACCCCCATGCTTCACTTTAGAATGTTTTCCTATTTTATAATAAGTAATATAGTAGTTCCAAATTGAATATAACCTCATTATTTACCAAGAATAATATAATTAAATTTAAAATATGACTTCCTCCCCCACTGGAAGAATAATGCTATTAATCTTGCTGACTTTAATATGATTTTAAAATTGATTTAACAATCAATTATGTGAAGTACATGTAACTTTGCAGCTTCCAAGAAGAACTTTATCTGAGAATTAAAATTTTGCCCGGCATCACTTCGTTGGTGACAAGATGTCAATGGAATCAACCAAGAGGACAGAGTTATGACAACTTTTACAGTACTTTATTTCTTTAGGAGGCAGATTTTTGCCTCTGCGAACATGTATAGGTTGGTTTTCACATTTTCCTCTACTTGTGTAATTCTTAAATATATGACTGTTTGAATTCATCTGTCTGATTTTTCTACATGTCAAGTACATTTGTATTTTTCAACAAATCATGTCACTAACTTGTAGAAGATGTAATAAATCCCTTCCCCTATGCTCTGTGTTTATGGTAAATCCTCTGGCCTTGAGTATCTAAATATTAAGAACCCTAGAGAGGGTATATCAGGGTACTGGGTCTCAGGAAAGCTAGTACTTGCTCATTCATTTTTCTGAGCTTATTTTCTGACATGTTGCTTTAACATTTTAGAAGGCAAAACTAAGGCTCTGGCTCATGACTCAGAACCCACATGGAGCTTCTACTCCTCTCTTGTCAGACACAATTTGTCTCCTAGTTTCCTGCTGTTCTATTCTTTAGCATCATGTTTGATATTATGTAGCCTTCTTCCCTGGTTCACCCATTTGGATGTAATCTATTGCCCTGACAATTTAGGATCCTCAAATTCTCCCACTTCCCTTATAGTTTGTCTTCCTTGGCAATAACTCAATTGGAACAACACTGGCTTCACTCTTGGCCCATGTGTTTGGCAAACTTGAGTTTCCTGCTCTCTATAGATGGCTTTTCTGAAATATAACCCTGGCTTGAGTTGCAGACTTTGTGTTTGCAATTATCTGAAGAACTTGCCCTCAGTAAGATATGCTACTGGCAAACCATGCAGCAGTCCAGTGACCTTCTGGTGTTGGATGTTTTCCTCTTCAGTTGACACTGTTTTTATTTCTGGGCCAAACTCATTAGGATGTGATCTGATGCCTACCATCTAGCAAAGAAAAACTTTATGCCATTTTTTTTTTTGTAAACTTAATTCAGAATCTGTACGCTGACTGATGGACAAACCTCCTTTCTAAAACTTTAATAAATGAGCACCACACCACTTTATGACAACTTTTATATCTCTCTTTTTTTCTTCGCATTTACCCATTCAGCTTTGCAGTCCATGCCATTTCAATGAAAGTGCTTTCCACAAGGCTCTAATAATGCCTTCTCAGAAAATATAATAGATAGTTTGTAGTTCTTAAATTACTTGACTTCACAGGAGTATTTATAAACATTAGCCATTCTCTCTGCTATGGTCTGTTTGTGACCCGCCCCTCAAAATTAATATGTTTAAATATTAATGTCCAATATGATGATATCTAGGAGGTGGGGCCTTTAGGAAGTGATTAGACATGAGAATTGGACATCACAGTGCTCTTTTAAGAGACCCCACAGTGCTCCCTGGTCCCTTACTTATTTAAATAGGTGTACTTGTGTTAAATGATTATCTTCCAACCAGATTGTCAGCTCAGTGAGGGAGGGTACTATGTCACATTTCTTCACTCTCATGTTTCTGGTTTCTAGCTCATTTACAGACACTTTGAATAGTTAATAATATAAATATTATAAACAGAAGAATTGATAAAACTTCTCAAATGATTAAGATTTATTTGACAGCCTTGAAAAGTCTTCACTTCTTACTGAGGAAGCAAAAGCCAAAGTCCTTAATTTACATTACCTTACATGACTACATGACTTAGCTCTTCTATTGTTTACTTTTTGCTTTTCTTGAATTATTTTCCTACTATTTTTTACTCTGCTTGTCCCCAGAGCACTCTCCTTGCCTTTCTTAAATACACCAGGCATTGACTTTACGATGGCCTTATCTGTTACTGTTCCCTCTGACTGGAACGCTGTTCCCAGAGATATCCACATAAATTTCTCCCTCAACAACTTAAGATCTCTAGTGAAATCTCAGCTTCTCAATGAGGTATTTCCCAGTCCACTTTTTTTTTTTTTTTTTTTTGCAGTACGCGGGCCTGTCACTGTTGTGGCCTCTCCCGTTGCGGAGCACAGGCTCCGGACGCGCAGGCCCAGTGGCCACGGCTCACGGGGCCAGCCGCTCCGTGGCACGTGGAATCCTCCCGGACCAGGGCACGAACCCATGTCCCCTGCATCGGCAGGCGGACTCCCAACCACTGCGCCACCAGGGAAGCCCCCAGCCCACTTTTAAAACTGCAACTTGTCCTCACCAAAAGGCCACATAAATATATGCAATGTCCCTGATTTATTTTCCTCCCTAACAATTATAAACCTCTAATTATTAGACGCTTGTGTCTCTTATTTTATATATTTTCTTACCTCCTCTAAAATGTAAGCTCCATGAAAGCAGTGGATTTTGTCCCTTTTTATTCACTGTTATATCCCCAGTATCTAGAATATGTTTGGCCTTGTTGAATAAATGAATAACAATAAATAAATATAAAATATATATATTCTTTATACTTTTAATAATATTTACTTTTAAACACAATTTATGCCTCCTGTTTGACTACAGTTTCTACTATTTATTATTTTAATTTCACTAGAAAGTTTTATGTCTATTTTCTATTATCTATAGGTCACAGTGAGATGGAAGAAATAATTTTATTCATGTGGTTTACTTATATCATGTTAGAATACATTTTAATGAGTATCACTATCTGATATTGATTCATGGTATTGCTGCCTTTATTTTTGAAAGTCTAATTTACTTATACTTAATTTCTTCTAATTAAAAGGCATTTTACTAAAATGGTTTTATGCAAAAGCAAAATAAATAATTTAATCAGATACTGTATCATGATTTTCCACTAATCTGAATGTCACCAAATTACTTAAGTAAAATTGGCCATACATGAATTTGGATATTTTTAATATGATTTGACAAGATTAATATGTCTGTTAGTGCCCTTAGCAGAATAGAGACTGACCAGCTTTCTTTTCTTCCTCGTAATGAACATATGGGGTTCATCTTTTGCCTACAACCTGCTATATATCAACAGACCGTCATGGCAGGGCCAAAAGAGTCCAGTATATTTCATTAGTACAAATCCTGCTCTTTACTCCGTTCCACAAAAGGCAAGTACACAGAGCAACAGGGTTTCTAGGTTTTGTTGAAACATAATTTAGTTGAGTAATAGCTTGTTTGAATTCATGTTTACAGCAAATGACACAAAGAACTGGCAGCACAGGACATCTATATCCCCACTTCCATATACTGTCCTTGAAGAATAATAAATAATAATGTAGTGTTTCAAAGACTATGAAGGCTCCAAACCATTTGATTTGGTCTAATGTGTTATTTAACGTGCATTTTCAGTTTTTAGCTCTGGATTCTTTAGACAGCTGCAGCCAGTGCCACTCTCCTGCCACATCTGCCTAGCTGATGTTGCCATCAACATTCCACTGGAGTCAGTGAAACCTCAGGATGGACTTTTCTGGGGTTCCACTTGACTGTTACCATACATTCATCAATAGATGAATGATTAATGATTGGATTCCCAAATGGCTTTAAATATGTGTTTTAAATAAATTTGACTCATGTGTTTGTTGGCCATCTGTATGTCTTCTTTGGAGAAATGTCTGCCCATTTTTTGATTGGGTTTGTTTTTTTGATATTGAGCTGCATGAGCTGTTTGCATATTTTGGAGATTAATCCTTTGTCAGTTGCTTCATTTGCAAATACTTTCTCCCTTTCTGAGGGTTGTCTTTTCATCTTGTTTATGGTTTCCTTTGTTGTACAAAAGCTTACTAACTATTACAGAAATACAAATCAAAACTACAGTGAGATATCACCTCACACTGGTCAGAATTGCCATCATTACAAAATCTACAAACAATAAATGTTAGAGAGGGTGTGGAGAAAAGGGAACCCTCTTGCACTGTTGGTGGGAATGTAAATTGATACAGCGTCTATGGAGAAAAGTATGGAGGTTCCTTAAAATCTAAAAATAGAACTACCATGTGACCCAGCAATCCCACTACTGGGCATATACCCAGAGAAAACCATAATTCAAAAAGATACACGCACCCCAATGTTCATTTAAAATAGCCAGGACACGGAAACAACCTAAATGTCGATCAACAGAGGAATGGATAAAGAAGATGTGGTACATATATACAATGGAATATTACTCAGCCATAAAAAGGAAAGAAATTGGATCATTTGTAGAGATGTGGATGGACCTAGAGACTGTCATACAGAGTGAAGTAAGTCAGAAAGAGAAAAATGAATATTGTATATTAATGCATATATGTGGAATCTGAAAAAAATGGTATAGATGATCTTATTTATAAAGTAGAAATAGAGACACAGATGTAGAGAACAAATATATGGATACCAAGGGGGAAAGGGAGTGTGGGATGAATTGGGAGATTGGGATTGACATACATACACTATTGATACTATGAATAAAACAGAAAACTAATGAGAACCTGCTGTATAGCACAGGGAACTCTACTCAGTGTTCTCTGGTGACCTAAATGGGAAGGAAATCCCAAAAAAAAGGAGAATATATGTATACATACAGCTGACTCACTTTGCTGTACAATAGCAACTAACATAACATTGTAAAGCAACTATCCTCCAATAAAAATCAAATAAATAAATAAATAAATAAATTTGTCTCTTACCTTTGGCCCTAGTACCTCACAAGCATACAGCTGTTTAATTAACATACATCAAAAGAGTACTGAATCTCTATAGGTCCACATGAAGTGTACTACTTAAGTCTGATATAGCCTACCTCCTTGCTTAACACTAAAACATGTAACATATGCAAATCCCTACACTAGCCAAAATCATGTAGTTACAGACAGGCCCACAAATGTTAACATTTGTAATGCAAGAAGTAACTTTGTAGGATTTATGTCTACTTGGCAAACTCTAAACAGAAATTCATATTTTTCTCCTCTATTTAATTCCTTATATTGGAGAAAAATTATGAAATTCAAGTTGCAGCATTGTACTCTTTCTCTAAGTGTGATCCATGAGCCAACTGCAAAAATTACCCAGGGTACATCATAAAATTTTAGACCTGTGGAACCCACTCAATATTTATTGAATCCCTAGGGTTAGAGTCTAAGAATCAACATTTTTACCTGTGCCAGGTTATTTTAAAGTGTACAGCAGTTTGAGAAACTTGAGTTAGAAATGCTTGCTAGAGACTCTATATCAGTTTTGTTCAACCAGGTATATACATTTACAATTGTAACTTTTGTTTCTGCGATCATTTCAAGGTACAACAAAATGTCCTCAAAACAAATTGCTCTCTACTTCTTTTTTTTTTTTTTGCGGTACGTGGGCCTCTCACTGTTGGAGCCTATCCTGCTGCGGAGCACAGGCTCCAGACACGCAGGCCCAGCGGCCATGGCTCACAGGCCCAGCAACTCCGTGGCATGTGGGATCTTCCTGGACCAGGGCACGACCCTGCGTCGCCTGCATCGGCAGGCAGACTCTCAACCACTGCGCCACCAGGGAAGCCCTGCTCTCTATTTCAATGAGAAACTATCCAAATATTTTCAAGATTCAAGAGAACATTTCACCAACCAAGGAAGGTTATCTCATGGCCGATACAATGTGGCAAATATTATTCTTGATATTTTTTCATAGTCTTCCTTAAGTGTTTTCAGTGACCACAACTGGTCATTCATGCTGATTACTGCCACAAAATTCACAGTTTGTTTTGCTTAAGTTCATGTGTGCACATCATTTGAAAACATAGGCATATTCATGCATACATGTGCTTATATCTTTGTATACCTATACATGTACATGGATAAGAAAACACATGTGTGTACAGATATGTGTGTGCATACACGTGTGTGCATGAGAACATACACATGTGCACACACGTACATACATATGCCTGTACAAATGCATGTATACACATAAATGAAAACATGCACAAAGAAAAGACATATGTACACGCCCCTGTATACACTTTTTTGACTCCCATATTTTGCACTGGAAATTCTTGAGACTATTATGGAAACCAGTGTTTACTTATCATTCAATTTTCTTTCTATGGTAATTCATAATTCTTCCTTCGAAGGTAGAAGACTTTATAGTGCTAGAAATGTTTGTTTATACCTTCCTCACTCTGTTTAGCTCAGATTTCTAATGACTTTATAGGCTATATTCTACTATGAACATGATAATAACTAATACTCTACCAAATGTATGAATACAGGGAACAAGAAAATAAGGGGCAGAAGAGAATGAGGAAGTGAGTCAGTGAATTGGAGGAATAAATAGAAAGGGAAATCAGGATAATGAACATCAAAATGTAAAGGCTTAATACCAAAAGCAACAAATTTACAGTGGGAGAAAGTTCACAAAGTATTCCACAAAGTGAAAACTTGGAGAGTATGGGATTTAAGAACTGCACATAACCCTGATTTTTCTTGGAAATAGTTTTCTTTACTTTGGAGAGTGATTGTTTTAACCTGTCAGTTTTACAAATAACCTCTCCAAAAAAGATCTTGTCAAATCTCCTCCTTTAAGAAAAGCTCATTAATTAATTAAAATAACACTCTTTATGAGTATATTGTATTATGTGAATTTATTTTTCTTCCCTCTGACTTCTCTCATCCTAGGGTAAAAGTAAACAAAGAAATGTCTTCCTAGAGGGCAGACAGCAGGAGCAAGAAGAACTACAATCCTGCAGCCTATGGAACAAAAAGCACATTCACAGAAAGATACACAAGATGAAAAAGCAGAGGGCTATGTACCAGATGAAGGAACAAGATAAAACCCCAGAAAACCAACCAAATGAAGTGGAGATAGGCAACCCTGCAGAAAAAGAATTCAGATTAATGATAGTGAAGATGATACAGGACCCTGGAAAAAGAATGGAGGCAAAGATGGAGAAGATGCAAGAAATGTTTAACAAAGACCTAGAAGAATTAAAGAACAAACAAACAGAGATGAACAATTCAATAACTGAAATGAAAAACACAGTAGAAGGAATCAATAGCAGAATAACTGAGGCAGAAGAACGGATAAGTGACCTGGAAGACAGAATGGTGGAATTCGCTGCTGCGCAACAGAACAAAGAAAAAAGAATGAAAAGAAATGAAGACAGCCTAAGAGACTTCTGGGACAACATTAAACACAACAACATTCACATTATAGGGGTCCCTGAAGGAGAAAAGAGAGAGAAAGGACCAGAGAAAATATTTGAAGAGATTACAGTCGAAAACTTCCCTAACAAGGGAAAGGAAATAGCCGTCCAAGTTCAGGAAGCACAGAGAGTCCCAGACAGGAAAAACCCAATAAGAAACACACCAAAACACAGAGTAATCATACTGGCAAAAATTAAAGACAAAGAAAAATTATTGAAAGCAGCAAAGGAAAAAGGCCAATAACATACAAGGCAACTCCCATAAGATTAACAGCTGATTTTTCAGCAGAAACTCTACAAGCCAGAAGGGAGTGGCATGACATATTTAAAGTCATGAAAGGGAAGAACCTAAAACCAAGATTACTCTACCCAGCAAGAATCTCATTCAGATTCGATGGAGAAATCAAAAGTTTTACAGACAAGCAAAAGCTAAGAGAATTCAGCACCACCAAACCAGTTCTACAACAAATGCTAAAGGAACTTCTCTAAGTGGGAAACACAAGAGAAGAAAAGGACCTACAAAAACAAACCCAAAACAATGAAGAAAATGGTCATAGGAACATACATATCGATAATTACCTAAAACGTGAATGGATTAAATGCTCTAAATAAAAGATGCAGGCTCACTGAATGGATAGAAAAACAAGACCCATATATATGCTGTCTACAAGAGACTCACTTCAGACCTAGGGACACATACAGACTGAAAGTGAGGGGATGGAAAAAGATATTCCATGCAAATGGAAATCAAAAGAAAGCTGGCGTAGCAATTCTCATATCAGACAAAATATATTTTAAAACAAAGAATGTTACAAGAGACAAGCAAGGACACTACATAATGATCAAGGTAACAATCCAAGAAGATATAACAATTATAAACATATATGCACCCAACACAGGAGCACCTCAATACATAAGGCAACTGCAAACAGCTATAAAAGAGGAAATTGACAGTAACACAATAATAGTGGGGGACTTTAACACCTCACTTACACCAATGCACAGATCATCCGAACAGAAAATTAATAAGGAAACAGAAGCTTTAAATGACACAATAGACCAGATAGATTTAAATGATATTTACAGGGCATTCCATCCAAAAACAGCAGATTACACATTCTTCTCAAGTGTGCACGGAACATTCTCCAGGATAGATCACATCTAGGGCCACAAATCACTCCTCAGTAAATTTAAGAAAAATGAAATAATATCAAGCATCTTTTCTGACCACAACGCTATGAGATTAGAAATCAATTACAGGGAAAAAAATGCAAAAAACACGAACACATAGATGCTAAACAATATGTTACTAAATAACCAAGAGATCACTGAAGAAATCAAAGAGGAAATCAAAAAATACCTAGAGACAAATGACAATGAAAACACGACGATCCAAAACCTATGGGATGCAGCAAAAGCAGTTCTAAGAGCGAAGTTTATAGCTATACAAGCCTACCTCAAGAAACAAGAAAAATCTCAAATAAACAATTTAACCTTACACCTAAAGGAAGTAGAGAAAGAAGAAAAAACAAAACCCAAAGTTAGTAGAAGAAAAGAAATCAGAAAGATCAGTGCAGAAATAAATGAAAACGAAACAAAGAAAACAATAGCAAAGATCAAAAAAATTAAAAGCTGGTTCTTTGAGAAGATAAACAAAATTGATAAACCATTAGCTAGACTCATCAAGAAAAAGAGGGAGAAGACTCAAATCAATAAAATTAGAAATGAAAAAGGAGAAGTTACAACAGATACCGCAGAAATAAAAAGCAGCCTAAGAGACTACTACAAGCAACTCTATGGCAATAAAATGGACCACCTTGAAGAAACAGACAAATTCTTAGAAAGGTATAGCCTTCGAAGACTGAACCAGCAAGAAATAGAAAATATGAATAGACCAATCACAAGTAATGAAATTTAAAGTGTGATTAAAAATCTTCCAACAAACAAAACTCCAGGACCAGATGGCTTCACAGGTGAAATCTATCAAACATTTAGAGAAGAGCTAAAGCTCATCCTTCTCAAACTCTTCCAAAAAATTGCAGAGGAAGGAACACTCCCAAACTCATTCTATGAGGCCACCATCACCCTGATACCAAAACCAGGCAAAGATACTACAAAAAAAAAAAAAAATTACAGACCAATATCACTGATGAATATAGATGCGAAAATCCTCAACAAAATACTAGCAAACAGAATCCAACAACACATTAAAAGGATCATACACCATGATCAAGTGGGATTTATCTCAGGGATGCAAGGATTCTTCAATATACACAAATCAATCAACGTGATACACCATATTAACAAATTGAAGAAAAACAATATGATCATCTCAATAGATGCAGAAAAAGCTTTTGACAAAATTCAGCACCCATTTATGATAAAAACTCTCCAGAAAGTGGGCAGAGAGGGAACTTACTTCAACATAATAAAGGTCATATATGACAAACCCACAGCAAACATCATTCTCAATGGTGAAAAACTGAAACTATTTCCTCTAAGATCAGGAACAAGACAAGGACGTCCACTCTCACCACTATTAATCAACATAGTTTTGGAAGTCCTAGCCACAGTAATCAGAGAAGAAAAAGAAATAAAAGGAATACAAATTGGAAGAAGAAGTAAAACTGTCACTCTTTGCAGATGACATGATTCTATACATACAGAATCCTAAAAATGCCACCAGATAACTACTAGAGCTAATTAATGAATTTGGTAATGTTGCAGGATACAAAACTAATGCACAGAAATCTCTTGCATTCCTATACACTAATGATGAACTATCTGAAAGAGAAATTAAGGAAACTCTCCCATTTATCATTGCAACAAAAAGAATACAATACCTAGGAATAAACCTACCTAGGGAGACAAAAGACCTGTATGCAGAAAAGTGTAATATGCTGATGAAAGAAATTAAAGATGATGCCAAAAGATGGAGAGATATACCATGTTCTTGGATAGGAGGAATTAATATTGTGAAAATGACTATACTACCCAAAGAAATCTACAGATTCAATGAAATCCCTATCAAATTACTAGTGGCATTTTTTTACAGAACTAGGACAAAAAATCTTAAAATTTGTATGGAGACACAAAAGATCCCAAATAGCCAAGGCAGTCTTGAGGGAAAAAAAAGGAGCTGGAGGAATCAGACTCCCTGACTTCAGAATATACTACAAAGCTACAGTAATTGGTACTGGCAGAAAAACAGAAATATAGATCAGTGGAACAGGATAGCAAGCCCAGAGATAAACCCAAGCACATATGGTCAACTAATATATGACAAAGGAGGTAAGGTTATACAATGGAGAAAAGACAGTCTCTTCAATAAGTGGTGCTGGGAAAACTGGACAGCTACATGTAAAAGAATGAAATTAGAATGCTCCCTAACACCATACACAAAAATAAACTCAAAAGGGGTTAAAGACCTAAATGTAAGACCAGACACTATAAAACTCTTAGAGGAAACACAGGAAGAACACTCTTTGGCATAAATCACAGCAAGATTTCTTTGTTTGTTTTGTTTTGTTTTGTTTTGCGGTACGCGGGCCTCTCACTGTTGTGGTCTCTCCCGTTGCGGAGCACAGGCTCCGGACACGCAGGCTCAGCGGCCATGGCTCATGGGCCTAGCCGCTCCACGCCATGTGGGATCTTCCCAGGCCGGGGCGCGAACCTGTGTCCCCTGCATCGGCAGTCGGACTCTCAACCACTGCACCACCAGGGAAGCCCCGGCAAGATATTTTTTGATCCACCTCCTAGAGTAATGGAAATAAAAATAAACGAATGGGACCTAATGAAGCTTAAATGCTTTTGCAAAGCAAAGGAAACTACACACAAGATGAAAAGACAACCCTCAAAATGGGAGAAAATAATTGCAAACAAATCAATGGACAAAGGATTAATCTCCAAAATATATAAACAGCTCATGCAGCTCAATATCAAAGAAACAAACAACCCAGTCCAAAAATGGGCAGAAGACCTAAATAGACATTTCTCCAAAGAAGACATACAGATGACCAAGAAGCACATGAAAAGCTGCTCAACATCACTTATTATTAGAGAAATGCAAATCAAAACTACAATGAGGTATCACCTCACACCAGTTAGAATGGGCATCATTAGAAAATCTACAAACAACAAATGCTGGAGAGGGTGTGGAGAGAAGGGAACCCTTTTGCACTGTTGGTGGGAATGTAAATTGATACAGCCACTCTGGAGAACAGTATGGAGGTTCCTTAAAAAATTAAAAATAGAATCACCATATGACCCAGCAATCCCATTAGTGGGCATATACCCAGAGAAAACCGTAATTCAAAAAGACACATGCACCCCAATGTTTACTGCAGCACTATTTACAATAGCCAGTTCATGGAAGCAACCTAAATCCCCATTGACAGACGAATGGATAAAGATGTGGTATATGTATACCATGCAATATTACTCAGCCAAAAAAGGAAAGAAATTGGGTCATTTGTAGAGACGTGGATGAATCTAGAGACTGTCATACAGAGTGAAGGAAGTCAGAAAGAGAAAAACAAATATCGTGTATTAACGCATATATGTGGAACCTAGAAAAACGGTACAGATGAACCGGTTTGCAGGGCAGAAATAGAGACACAGATGTAGAGGATAAACGTATGGACCCCAAGGGGGAAAAGCGGCAGGGGGTGGTGGTGGGGCTGTGATGAATTGGGAGACTGGGATTGACATATATACACTAGTATATATAAAATGGATAACTAATAAGAACCTGCTGTATAAAAAAATAAAATTCAAAACTAAATAAAATAAAAGATTATTTTGAAAAAAAATGTCTTCCTATTCCATCTACTCCTGCTTTACTTTGATGAGTTCTTGAAAATATTTGAGAATATTTCTATAAAAATGTTTGAATTAATAAGAAGAGTACTGAATTTGGTAGATAAAAATCAAGATTATTTTTCTAGAGTATGTAAACTTTGGCCAAAAACTTCAGGCAATCATATACATTAATTAAAATTTAGTTACTGTATTGAAAAATGTTGCTATTGTTTCTGAAAATTAAAACAAAATCTTTCCTTATTTACATGTAATTTTCTTACTGGATTATTCTAATTTATTAAAAAAAAAGCCCATGTACAAAAATCTTATAGGAAATATAAAAATAATTAACAAAAAGGAAAAAAACTATTGATATCAATAATGCTTTCAAATATACTTCACTGATAAAATTTTGACATTTCAGTAGTCTAATTTAACGAAATTAAGGTAGTCTAAAGGAAACCTATTCTTGCCAGCTTTGTGACAGTTTTAAAATGAGGGGACTATTCAGTTACAAATTACTATAAATGAAATTTCCACTTCTATTTATTTGTATTAGTACACTATATTTGATAGATTTTTATGTCTAACAAGACCCTTCATACAGGAAATTTTAGAATTAAATTTCATAATTTATTTGCCAAACTTAGTAGATATTTTTGTTGTCATTGTTTTTGGTTTTGATTTTGCCTGCCTCACATAACAATTTGACCAGCAAACAGAAGAGTAACAGAATGTTATTTGGTTAATTTATTTTGAAGGATCTAGTAGTACCAGGCTATAGATTTTCTTTTAGTTTTATATTCCTGTTATTTTTTTCTCACATATTTACCCTAACAGTGTTATTTAGTATTTGTCAGGCAGTATGTATACTAAGTACTAGGAAGTCATATATCAAGACATTTACATATAGCAATAAACTTAATCCTCCCAATGGAGAGAATTCCATCCATGGGGAAATTGAGGCTCAGTTAAATAATCTTCCCCAGGTTATACTGCAACTCAATGGGACAGGAGGGATATAAATTGAAGCAGGATATAAATTGGCTTGAGATACGTTTTTTTCTCCTGTTGTTCTTTGAGCTGTTCACAATATATTGTTGTTACTTTGTTTTAAACTGTCATTTAACATTTTTAATTTTATATCTTGAAATAATTTCAGACACAGAGAGTTGCTAAGATATAGTATGGAGAGTTCTCTTACACATTTCACCCAGCTTCCCATAATGTTAACATCTTGCATAACTATTATACAATTATTGAAACTAAGAAATTAACTTTGGTATAATTTATTGACTAAAATATAGTTTTTCTTTTTTCACATTTCACCAGTTTTTCCACTAAATATCCTTTTTCTATTCTGAGATCCAGTCCAGGATCCCACATTGCATTTAGTTTTGTCTTCTTAATCTCTTCTAATCAGTGACAGTTCTTCTGCCTTTCCTGATCCTTAATGACTTTAACACTTCGAGACAGTAATGGCCAGGTATGTTGTAGAATGTCCTTCAGTTTGTGCGTATCTGATGTTTTCTCGTGACTAGATTGAGGTTATGGACTTTGAGGGGAAAAGTCCCTGTTTAGGCATCAAATCAGGGAAATACGATGTGTATATGGCTTAGTACTATTTATGTTAACATTTACCACTTGTTTAAGGTGATGTCTGCCAAGTTTCTTCACTATAAAGTTAGTGTTTTTCCCTCTGTAACAAATAAATATTTGGGATGATATAATTTGAAGCTATAAAATACCACGTTTCACCTTAAACTTTTGTCCTACTATTTTAGCATGCATTGGTCTGCAACAATTATTGTAGCGCTCTAATGGTGATATTCTATTTCCCTCACATGTTTACACTTATGAAATGAAATTCTTCTGTAAGGAAGAGTTATCCCTTACCCTCCCTATTATTTTTAAATAAATTAAAACAGTAAGAAATAAAAATGTCCCCCCTGCCATGTTCAGCGATTTGGGTACTCTGTTTTGCATAGATCAACATTTCCACCTGAAATAGTTTTTCTTCTGCTTGAAGGAAATCTTTTAACATCCCTTACACTGCAGTTCTGCACACAACAAATTTGTTCAGTTTTGTTATTGCGAAGGTTTTATGTGGTCTTCACTTATGAAAGATAGTTTCAATGGGCAAAGAATTTTAGGTTGACAGTTTTATTCTTTCAGCTCTTTAATGGTGCTTTTCCCATTGTCTTCTGGCTTCAGCAATTTCTGGAGAAAGGTCTACAATAATACTTACCTTTGTTCCATACCAGGGGTAAATATTTTATGTTTTGTGGACCACATACTGTCTCTGTTGCATATTCTACTTTAAAAACAAAAAAGTGTAAAAAAAATTCTTAGCTTTTGGGACATACAAAAAACAGCCTTCATGACAATTTTGGCACATGGATCATACTTTATTTACTCTTGCTTTGTATCTTTTCCTCTTGCAGCTTTTTAGGTTTTCTCTTTATTGTTATTAATGTTAAAAATAATTTAATTATGAATTGCCTTGTGTAGTTTTCTTCACATTTCCTCTTGGTGTTTGCTGACTCTCTTGGGTCTTTGGGCTTATATTCATCAGATTTGGAAAATTTGGCCATAATTTAAAAAAATGTTTTTCTGACTCTACCCCCCATTAGACTCCATTTTCACATATATTAGCCTGTTTAATCTTTCTCCATGGATCTCTTTATTTTATTCATTTTTTAATATCTCTCTACTTCATTTTGGATAGTTGGTGATACTGTTTACAAGATTATTAATACTGCTTTTCTGGAGAGTCTAATCTGACACTAACCCCATCCAGTGAATTTTTCATTTCAGATTTATATTATATTTATATTTTTGTCAGATATTCCATTTGGTTATTCCATATTTTTCCATTTATCCTCTCATTATGTTCATATTTTCCTTTAAATCTCTGAGCATGTTTGTAATTGATTTTATAGTCTTTGTTGGCAAATTCCCCCATTCCTGTCATTTTTGAGAATGTTTACATTGATGGATATATCTGCTCAATACCAGACTCGTTCTCCTGATTCTTCACATGTGCCTAACTTTTTCATTAGATGCTTGTGAATGTTATGAAGTGCTGACATTTGCGTCCTTCTTTAAAGATTGATAGACATTGTTTTAGTAGGCAGTTATTTATTAGTTTGATCCTTTTAAAGCTTTTTCTACATTTTTTTTTTTTTTAAGAGCAGGTCTAGAGTAGTATTTCCTGTAGTGCTAATTTTGCCCTACAGCTAAAGTACGATCCTTTTGGAGTCTCTCCACGCAATGTCCCATGTATTAATGAGTCTCCACTCTGGATGATTAGACTTGAATAATGCCTAGTTCTGTGTGATCTTGGGAACTGTTTGGCTTGTAACTCCTTGTTAACTGTTCTTTCCTTCAAAGATGTTCTTTGCCTGCCCTTTGGGGTTTTACTCTTAATGTGTGCAGGTTGAATTTCACTAAAAACTGAGGAAGATCCCTAGGTAGATTCTGGAACTATTTCTGTGTATCTCTCTCATTTCATGTTTTCTACATTGTAAATTCGAGCCATTCTAGTATTCTATAAGTTCAAGTCTCATGGTGTCAACATAACAAAACCACTGATAACAGTTTAGGTTCCCCTCACTACTGCATTCCAGAAATTTTCTCCAAGCATAAAGCTACTGTGATTTGTTTTCCCAATTCCAGGTATAATAGTCCTGCACCTCCTGTAACATCTAAAAATGATTGTTTCATATAATTTGTCCAGTTCTAGTTGTTTATGAAAGGAGGATAAGGCCCTATTACACCCTTGTATCCTAATCATTGGCACGTTTTGAGCAGAAGAGTGATGCAGCTAATAAATTCTGACCCTTGCTCTTCAAAAGTGTACTGTCTCCACCCAGGTTAGTGAAATCCAGTACTGCCTGTTCTGTTTATACCAAGGGGCTTTCCTGTGACCTTTCTTCCCATGTTCTTCTGACTACAACTATCATCCAATATTTATTTGTGTTAAGGAGAGCTAGCAGCCACTACATTCTATTTTTTTTCACACTCCCTGTGGCACATACATGGAATATGAAACAAGAAATATATATGAATTACTGAGTTTTTAATAGCATCCCATGAAACTGATGGATAATCTTGACATTTATGCATATGCACTAAGACTGACCTTGGAAAAATTTAGCTGAAAAGATTTAACACCATCAGGTAATGGAACTGTGTCTGGCACTCAGTGATCAATATTTATCTATAGAATGAACGAACGCTTACAGTCATTTGCAGGTGTTGAACACTGCCTCTTAGTTATAGACCATAATTTTCTCTGATTTAAAGTGACCCAATATTTTTATACCACATTTCCTTTCTCAAGTCTAGCTGTAGAATGAACTGAAGCTATAAAATTCCTGGTATGTAACCTAGAAGTTATTTGCCCATTAAAGCATGCCATCTTGGTGTAGTACAGTATACCTGTTAGCCCAGATGGACTCTAAAACCAGACTGCTGAGAAAGGGAAGGAAAAGGAGAAAGGAGATGAAGAGGGGAGTGGGGACAGAGAAGGTTCTTTGGTGAACAAAGTTACAATTTTGAATACATTATGTGAAACATGAATTTTGTTGCCCTGCCCTCTTCTCTTTAAAACTATTTCATTTTCTGAGTTCCTATGAACATATTTTTTTCCCACTTTGAATGCCACAGAAAGCAGTAATTCCTATAGCCTCAAAGCCAAGCTTTTAAGTACTGACATCTGTCTTTGTGAGTTGAGGTGCTCACAGAATTGCACACTTAGACACATGAATGAATAGAGGCACTCATGCTTTCCACTCATAAAGATTAAAAGCAACTTGACATTCTTTATGCTCCTTTATTTAGCCTGAAAGTTTCAGGAATTTTCCAGTTACAAGTTTTAGATCCTTAAAATGGTAAGCATGCTCAGTAAAACATGATTAACTTCTGATATTTTGGCTTCTAGTCTTCCTTGATTTATTTAACACATACCAATATTTTGTCAAAGAATATTATTTTGCCTTTCTTTAATCAGAAATGGAAAAGTAATGATAATATTTATGGGACAAATTGAAAAGGAGCTTATTCTCTGGTGAGTTGCCAATAGATAGACAATATTCATTTATTATTACCTGCTAGTAAATTAAGATAGCTATGAAACAGATTATTTTTAAAACATTATTATTGAGATAATGCTAGTCCTAAATATATACTATTATACCACTTAATCACTTAGCAGAAATTTTATTTTGCAATAATAACATCAACTTTCAAACATGAGATGTATACATATATAGATATATAGATGTCAGTAACAATTGTCTTACTGTCATACAAAAAGGAATTTTCAGTTAAATAGCCTTTAATTTTTGGCGGCATGAATTTCATAGACCACATACTTAGATGTCAAAGAAATGAATATATATATATGTATATATATATGAATATACACACACATATATATGAATATAGAATTAGATATATGAAACTTAATTTATAATTCTACCTGTTTGCAGAAAGCTGAACCTTATCAAATAGTCCCTTTGATCTTTCTCCAGTAAATGTAGCGTTCCTTCCTGTCGCTACCCAACCCTCAACCTGGTATAAGTTCTAAAATTCAGGGAGTATAAGTAGTCAAAGGGAATGTTGTGAAAGTGGGGATTAAGAATCTGGTCCTTTTTGTCCATAGCAGGCACCTGCTAGAACAATCATTAAAAATAAAAATAGCTAACATTTATGGAATATTTATATAGCCCTATTCTAGGCATATATATGTGTGTGTGTACATATATATATATATATATATATATATATATATATATATGAATCCATCTAACCTTTATAACAGCCCAATAAAGTACTACTATTACTATCCATGTTTTATAAATAGGAAAACTGATGCACAGAGCAGTTAAAAAATTGGGCCAAGTTTAGGCAGCAGTTAAGAGACAGAGCTGGAGTCTAAACACAACAGTGGAGCTCCAGAACTGGAGCTTCAGATCTCATTGCTCTGCAGCCTCTCACTGCTGTCTACTCCTTGGGTATAATCAATCCTCCATTTCCACACCAGCCAAGGCTTCCATGTTGTATTTGGAAGTTTCTGTTCCACATTCCACAATGGCTCCTCATCTCTGTCCTTCCAGACTGCTCGCTTTCCAGATCACAGCTGTCCACTCAGGGGAATACAAGGGAAATAAAATGATGTGAATGCTCACTTCTAGGACTTATTGGGGCTCAAAGGGGCTCTGGGCCTCATGTCTATCAGCCAAAAACGCCATTTAAACATCACTTCCATATTCTCAAAACCTGGTTTGAGGAATTTCCTAAGTGTTAATAGTTTCCCAAACAGGAAGCTAAATGTTCTCTCATTCTGTCCAGGAGTGCAGCTGCCTGAATAATTTTTACATAGAGAAGGCACTGGTCCATGGCTATCTTTCTTTTCTCACTATCTCGCTTAGTCTCCTCCCAGATTCTTTATGAAGATTTGCCAGGTGAGAAAAACTCATTATAACAGAATATTTACTTTTCTATGTCAGTTATTTTTCTATGTCAGTTATTTAGTTTCAAAGCTTTAAAGACTCATCATACAACTCAAAAGCCTTTTTTGTCGACTGTTGTGTCTCCCTTCAATACAAAAGTATATTTTGAAATTTGGAACACAAAAGATGACTTATTTCTTAAATCTTCTTCTCACTGTATCTTCCCTTTCTTGAGACAGTAAGCCTAAAATACTCTCACTCCCCCTGACATGGGGAGAAGGGGGAAAAAAATTCAAAATTAAAAACACATTGATGAATACTTCAAAATACTTTCCCATCATGACCTCAAAGCTCTAATTTTAAAGAATTTGAGAATAATCTCTATAGTTATCTCCAGACTTCTAATATAAAAGCCACTTGTAGTCTCTTCTTTTTAAAACAGCTTGGGGGTCCTGATACAAATTCTAAGAAACCTAGAGAATCATAACCTCTCTTCTGCTTTTTAAGAGGTAGGAGGAAAAGTAAAAATATTTGAGAGGAGCCAGAATCCTGTGGTTCTGGTCTCAACTCTGCCAATGATTAGTTGTGCTGCCAAGAACTGATCACTCAAATCTTAGTCTGTGAATTACCCAACTAACACTTCTGGAGCATCATGTATGGGTTGGACACTTAATATATACTATTTGTTCAATTATCACAATTTTAGCACAGTCAGAAAGTGTAAGTAACTTGTCTAAGGTCTTAAAGGAATTAACTGGCAAAATTCCAATTGAAAGAAGCTATGTACTATTCCAGTATAATATTTCCTGATTAGATAATAGATATATGTGTGTGTGTGTGTGTGTGTGTGTGTGTGTGTGTGTGTGTGTGTGTGTGTGTGTGTGTATATATATATAAACTGTGATTTGTTGGAAAACATTATTTTGGGTAATAAAACTGGATGCTTGCTAACCCATTCACCTTACCAGAGGTCTTCTCTCCTCTTCATACCTCTAATTTTGTATACAGCACCTGTATTTTATCATGTCTTCTTAAAATTCTTAGACACATAAGGCTTATTAACCTCTCCAAAGTTTGTTAATCATAACCACTTTCCTAGTGATGGTTGGTATGGACCCAGAAGAGTGGAATTTATCTCCAGCTATCTCCTCCAGAGCTAACATTCACATTAGGCAATGTGTAATGTTTTCTTACCATGCACACTGTCAGGCTGACACCAAGAGTGAAACATGTGAATTAATACTAACATAAGCTAACATGAATTTTGCATTATAAAAATATCATTTTAAAAAGGAGAGTATGCAATGATAAACAATGTATGGGCCTGTGTTGGAAATCAAATAACATAAAGGCTTTTCTAGTTTCCTTGGAGAATATACTGATTAAGTGAACTATATCACATTTGTCTTTGCACTGAAATACTGGTTTGATTTGCAAACATTAGTAAATTCTTTGCCATAACTTCTGAATGATAATTTTTTGGCTAATCGATGGCTGGAGAAATTTTGCACATCATTTAATTTCCTTAAACTCACCACTTAGAGCTTTGGTAGTTGGCATCTGGAAACTGAGTTTTGTTTTTTGGGTTTTCTTTAAGTGATAAAGGTAAAAAGTTTAGTTGTGAGTTCTGTCAAAAATAACTCTTTCAAGAACCATGAATCCTCTACCATGTGATTTAATTCTTCAGACTTATTTTCATTTTTTTTTTTTTTAACAGACAGTTTCTCTTTTCTCACTAATGCAGTCTGGAAAATAGTATGGAAAGGAATCATGGGTCTAGAACAATACTGGAGAACCCTAGCAAAAGGCCATTCCTCCTACTACTCACAAGCTTTAGAGAAATAATAAGCATAATAACATCTTAAAGTTTGTAAAAAATGTGTGTCCACATTGAAAAGAGAGTATGACAGCATAATAGCCCCTAATTTTACAACAGCATGACTTCCAGTCTCCTTTAAGGTTTCATCCTCCAGTGCAATGGTTCTCAAACTTGGCTGCACATTGGAATCACCTAGAAAGTTTTAAAAATATGAGTCCTATACCTAGAGATTCTAATATAACAGGGAATTGCCTGGGCATCTGGATCACTAAAAGCTCTCCCAAGAGATTCTAATGTACAGCCAAGGCTGAGAATCATAGACTAGTAGCCCTTTGTAAATTCTCAAGACATGCTCACTCATATATTTGGGCTGCTGACTCTACCACCCCTCTCAGCTGGCTGCCTCACTATCCTTTTGCTTGAGGCAATAAACCAGATGCTATTCTCAAGGCAATGGTGCTCTAAGTCTGTTCCATCTGACCTTCTGTTGAAGTACAGCATATGCATGATTGGTACTTATCTCGGGACGTTTCTTTGCCACGGACATTCCAATAATAGGCTCATAAGTCTATTGTTGTGTATACTTTATTCATGCTCTTGGTTTCATGGCAACCTCTACCCAGGCCAGGAGAAGGCTGGTACTAGATCTATTGGCAAAGTAGAGAAAATTTGCTAACTTTTTTGTTCTTCTTGTTTATCAAATCAAGCACAAGCCTGGAGGACCGATCTCCTAGAATTTGTTCATAGGGTAAAAAGGATTATCTCCATTCACTTAAGGCTTACGATGAGTCAGAAAGGAGCTAGCATAGTAAAAGGTATCCCTTTGCTAGCACTAGGAGATGATTAAAACAGGAAAAAAAAAGAGAATGAGAGAAAAATAAATCTGTGAAATTTCTCTGGGTCTTTGAAGTTCTTTATTGGGGAGATTTCTTAAATGAGTGAGGATAATATGTACTGTAAAGCAAAAGGACTTAAATCCATTTCTGGATTCTGGAAAAAACAATTACATTACCAACCTGGCACACAGCAACTTGGTAAGCTTGGCCAGACCAAAAAAATAAAGGATGTGAAGCATATAACCTTGCCTAAGCCACTTTTAGTTTCTAGGTTACATGAACTCTGGATACTGAAGAACTGCTTTAGAGCCTCCAAGGAAGAGTGTGATGACCTTAAGGCAGAGCGTGGAGATGGGTGGTTGAGCCTGGGTCCACAGCTGGCAAGAATTGAGTGAAAACCACATCAATGAGAGAGAAATGCCTAGTACTTCCTAGTATCATTGCTTGAGCAAAATGAATAAACTATTAGCTCATCCAACTTGGACTTCTGCATCAGAGGCCAACATTGCTTTCAGGAACGGACCAATGAGCAACAGACAGCTCAGACCCAAGAATCAGCATAAGACAGTCACTTTCCCTAACTCTACAAGGAAAGCAAATCCTTACACTCCTTCAGGGACCTATGTATATAGGTTTTCATTTAATATATATATATGTGTGTGTATGTTCTGTTTTTAAAAAATTATTATGGAAAATTACTTTAATTCATGGATATTGAAAAAGAATAAATACATTAATAATATATTCCTAATAAAGTTGACAATGTTCCCTAAAGTCATTTTATTTAAATCCCTTTAACCCAGTGCAAAGGTTAAACACCCCTTGCAATCTAGGTAACTATGCAGTAAGTAAATCATAACTAAACCCTAAAATCTTGAATTACAAAGTTTATATACCTAAGTAACTGTATCTTTAAGGAGAACACACCTTAACTTTAACTCCAAAAATATTTTGGCAAAGCTACTTACAGCAATATTATCTCTGGGAAACCACACTTCATTTCAAACACACAGACTTTATCTTTGGCTACATATGCCTCAGCTACCCACCTACCCATGAGAGATTTAACCTCTGGTAGTGTTCATGCAATCTAAATTTTATAACTTAATCTTCAGGGAGTGATTTTAAGTCACCATGGAAATACTTTACTGAATCAATAAATGGTGACAGAAGCAGAAAGAAACCTGCACATATATTCAGCTTTAATTTTCCCTCTTTTACTGATCTTTGTCTCAATGTCTAAACAAAGCAACACAATACAAAAATTAGAGGAAAAATAAATCCAGTTTCCATAACTGTATATTGGAAAACTAGTTATGAGCTTGGTATATTGTTATGTGGTTTAATATTTATATTAGTCTTTTAATTTTATGGAGTGGAGATAGAACATATCATAATATTAAGAATGTATTTTTATTAATTAAAAAAAGGAAACCAGAAATATTGTCCTAAAAGTTCATTTATCAGGGCAGACTGTACAGCCTCTTATCCTGATGTTGTCTCCACATGGCTATTTATCCTGAATTTCTTGGATGAGGAATATCTTAAGATCTAGTAATTTTTTTTTTTTCTGTATCATATGGTAGTTTTATTTTCAGTGGAACCTCCAAGCTCTTTTCTATAACGTCTGTAATAATTTACATTCCCATCAAAAATGTACAAGGGTTCTCTTTTCTGCACATCGTTGACTACAGTTGTTATCCTTTCTCTTTTTGATAATAGTCATCCCAAGAGGTGTGAGATGATATCTCAGTGTTTTTTTTTTTTAAACATCTTTTTTGGAGTATAATTGCTTTACAATGTTGTGTTAGTTTCTGCTGTATAACAAAGTGAATCAGTTATATGTATATATACATATCCTCATATACCCTCCCTCTGGCGACTCCCTCCCACCCACCCTATCTCACCCCTCTAGGTGGTCACAAAGCACTGAGCTGATCTCCCTGTGCTATGCGGCAGCTTCCCACTAGCTATTTTACATTTGGTAGTGTATGTATGTCAATGCTACTCTCTCACTATGTCCCAGCCTCCCCTTCTCCCCCATGTCCTCAAGTCCAGTCTCTACATCTGCATCTTTATTCCTGCCCTGTCACTAGGTTCGTCAGTACCATTTTTTTTTAGATTCCATATATATGTTAGCATACAGTATTTGTTTTTGCCTTTCTGACTTACTTCACTCTGTACGACAGACTCTAGGTCCATCCACCTCACCACAAATAACTCAATTTCATTTCTTTTTTTTTTTATAAATTTATTTATTTTTTATGTATTTATTTTTGGCTGCGTTGGGTCTTCATTGCTGCATGTGGGTTTTCTCTAGTTGCAGCAAGAGGGGGCTACTCTTCGTTGCGGTGTGTGGGCTGCTCACTGTGGTGGCTTCTTTTGTTGGGGACCACGGGCTCTAGGTGTGCAGGCTTCAGTAGTTGTGGCGCATGGGCTTAGCTGCTCTGCAGCATGTGGGATCTTCCTGGACCAGGGCTCGAACCCATGTCCCCTGAGTTGGCAGGCAGATTCTTAACCACTGCGCCATCAGGGAAGTCCCTCGTTTCTTTTTATGGCTGAGCAATATTCCATTGTATATATGTGCCACATCTTCTTTATCCATTCATCTGTCCATCAACCTAATATGGACACTTATGTCGCTTCCATGTCCTGGCTATTGTAAATAGTGCTGCAATGAATATTGTGGTACATGTCTCCTTTTGAATTATGGTTTTCTCAGGGTAAATGCCCAGTAGTGGGATTGCTGGGTCATATGGTAGTTCTATTTTTAGTGTTTTAAGGAACCTCCATACTGTTCTCCATAGTGGCTGTATCAATTTACATTCCCACCAACAGTTTAAGAGGGTTCCCTTTTCTCCACACCCTCTCCAGCATTTATTGTTTCTAGATTTTTTGATGATGGTCATTCCGACTGGTGTGAGGTGATACCTCACTGTAGTTTTGATTTGCATTTCTCTAATGATTAGTGATGTTGAGCATCCTTTCATGTGTTTGTTGGCAATTTGTATATCTTCTTTGGAGAAATGTCTGTTTAGGTGTTCTGCCCATTTTTGGATTGGGTTGTTTGTTTTTTTGATGCTGACCTGCATGAGCTTCTTGTGTATTTTGGAGATTAATCCTTTGCTTCGTTTGCAAATATTTTCTCCCATTCTGAGGGTTGTCTTTTCATCTTGTTTATGTTTCCTTTGCTGTGCAAAAGTTTTAAGTTTCATTAGGTCCCATTTGTTTATTTTTGTTTTTATTTCCATTTCTCTAGGAGGTGGGTCAAAAAGGATCTTGCTGTGATTTACGTCATAGAGTGTTCTGCCTATGCTTTCGTCCAAGAGTTTTATAGTGTCTGGCCTTACATTTAGGTCTTTAATCCATTTTAAGTTTATTTTTGTGTATGGTGTTAGGGAGTATTCTAATTTCATTCTTTTACATGTAGCTTTCCAGTTTTCCCAGCACCACTTATTGAAGAGGCTGTCTTTTCTCCATTGTATATTCTTGCCTGCTTTATCAAAGATAAGGTGACCATATGTGCATGGAATTATCTCTGGGCTTTCTATCCTGTTCCACTGATTTATATTTCTGTTTTTGTGCCAGTACCATACTGTCTTGATTACTCTAGCTTTGTAGTATAGTCTGAAGTCAGGGAGCCTGATTCCTCCAGCTCTGTTTTTCTCTCTCAAGATTGCTCGGGCTATTTGGGGTCTTTTGTATTTCCATACAAATTGTGCAATTTTTTGTTCTAGTTTTGTGAAAAATGCCACTGGTAGTTTGATAGGGATTGCACTGAAATTGTAGATTGCTTTGGGTAGTATAGTCATTTTCCCGATGTTGATTCTTCCAATCCAAGAACATGGTATATCTCTCCATATGGTTGTATCATCTTTAATTTCTTTCATCAGCATCTTATACTTTTCTGCATACAGGTCTTTTGTCTCCCTAGGTAGGTTTATTCCTAGGTATTGTATTCTTTTTGCTACAATGGTAAATGGGAGTGTTTCCTTAATTTCTCTTTCAGATTTTTCATCATTAGTGTATAGGAATGCAAGAGATTCCTGTGCATTAATTTTGTATTCTGCTACTTTACCAAATTCATTGATTAGCTCTAGTAGTCTTCTGGTAGCATCTTTAGGATTCTCTATCTATAGTATCATGTCATGTGCAAACAGTGACAGGTTTACTTCTTTTCCCATTTGGATTCCTTTTATTTCTTTTTCTTCTCTGATTGCCATGGCTAACACTTCCAGAAGTATATTGAATAGTAGCTGTGAGAGTGGGCACACTTGTCTTGTTCCTGGTCTTAGAGGAAATGGTTTGTGTTTTTCACCACTGAGAATGATGTTGGCTGTAGGTTTGTTATATATGGCCTTTATTATGTTGAGGTAGGTTCCCTCTATGCTTACTTTTGATCCAGTAATTTTTGAACCTTGGATTCTATTCCAAAGCACAGCAGACACAGTTACCAATAATGCAAAGAACTTAAACACAAATTTCTTGAGCAGTCATATCTTGGATTAAACTGATCCTTCCCTATTTCTAATCTCTCTTTAATTTTTTCAATAAGGATCTGTAGTTTTTTTTAAAAGGTCACTTTCAGATTATCAAGACATGAAAATCTAATTGACAGCAAGTTACAATATTTCCTAAATTTTGAAAAATCATACAAAAGGCCTAACACTGCTGAGGGTGATATTCAGGTAAATTGCTGCCACATATATTGCTGCAAATAATTTACACTATAGCAAGCAATTTGGGAAGTATACTATCTCCCATCCCCCAGCAAACAAATAATATTTGTTCTTATTTCACTGAGAAAATGTAGATGATCAAACAAAAAGTATCCCATATCACAATCTAGAGATTTGTCTGCACCTACTGCCTCTGGTCAAAACAGATAAACTCTCTCAGCTTCTATCTAAACCCAACCCTTTCTATAGCTCACATCTTCTCTTATTTAATTCTTCTTTCACTTGGATCATAATTTTTCCTTCTCTGATCTATCATTACCATCAGGCTACAATCATTCTGAAATTTCTCTATCTTAATATAATATAGTCTCCTATAACCTATATCTCCTTTTAGTTAAAACTGCATTAGAATAGAACTCGTAAAGGAGTTGTCTATGCTTCTTATCTATAATTTCTCACCTCCAAATTTCTCCTCTGCCTAATCCTAAAGTTTTATTCAAAACATTTTACTAAAACTGGTCTTGATAAGGTTATCAATGACCTTTTCCTTGTCTTATTGGAGTGTCAATTCTAAATTATTTTCTTCTTTAACCTATCACCACCATTTGACACTGTTGATAATTTCCTCCTTTTCTGAATGATTTTATAAATTGATTTCTATGATTCCATACTCTACTGGGTTTCCTCCCACAGCAATGTTTACTTTTTCAGTCCCCTTTGCTAATTCCACTCTCTTTTCTACTTTGAAATGCTGGATTTTCCTCTGTCACAGTGTATTGTCTATCTATTCATTTTTATGCCAATGCAATGACTTTACAAAACTCCTAAATTTGGAGCCCCCAAATTAAGTCATCCCCTAGGTCCAGACATGAATATTCAAGTTTCTACTTGGTTGGCTTGGAAGGGTTGAAGAATGGGGAGAAGAGAACTGTAAAAGAAGAAAGGGAGATAGAAACTGGTTAGATGGCACTAGATAACAAGAATGGGGCGAAAAAAAGGTTCCCACTGCTGTGGACAGGATGTTCAATCCTTATTTCTAAGTTGTTTGTGTTTCTGAGATGTAATACCTCCCTTCTTCCCTCCACTGAATCATGCATAAGTCTACACAGAAACATAGTTTTAAGTGAAAGAGGTTATCTTTGTGAACATTAAGAAAATGGTCCGGGTTCCACATCTGGGTCCATGTGAGGCCGAATATGAACTATATATGGGGAAAAGTAAGATAACCTATAAACTAAACAAATTAAGCAGAAGTAGAAAAATAGAGCCCAAAGGGACCATGGTGATTTAAAGTTCCTCCTGGGATTTTCAGAGATGTGAGGAAAGAAATGCATACAAAGCAATTTAAACCTTTAGGGCTAGTGATGATAGCCAATTTACAGATTACACATGTACATCTTCATCTGAAGGCTATTGTCAACAAGGAGGAGGCATGATATGAAAATCTGATATGAGATGAAACATTTGAATATTTCCTTTCATTAGGTTCTATTCAATACCTGCACAAATAAATGGAACCTGAGTATAAAATTCAATAAGGAAAGATGGACATAATTGAAATATTTTCACCATGTGTCCTTTACCTCATATATAATAAAATGTTGTATACAAAAATGAGTGCCAAAAATAGCCCTCTGAAAAAAAAATATGGCCTCAATCACACTTAACACATCTCTGATTTACATAAGTAAGGTATTTTAGCTTAATTTTGAAGAGAATATGAAAGTATAAGAAAAACATTTCATATGAAAAGAGTTTAGAATTGCGTATATCTAGAAATTAATCAGCTTACATTAATTTACCTTAGAATTTGCTTATTATAATTTCATGAATTTTTCATGAGGTAAAATGAATGCCAAGTTAATAAAGTGGCCTATATATTTTCTTTTCTGAAATTCTTTATCAAAATCACATTTATATGCAACATACCAAGTAATGTAGTTTTAAAATAAGTCCCCATCTTCCTATATTCTTGTCATCCAGAGGACAGTGACCACATCTTACATTCCTTAGTTAACAAACTTAGAGTTTGTGATGTTTGTAATATAGTTTTAAAATAAGTCCCCATCTTCCTATATTCTTGTCATCCAGAGGACAGTGACCACATCTTACATTCCTTAGTTAACAAACTTAGAGTTGGTGATGTTTACCAACAACAGACTTGAAATTGTAAAGCCAGCACTCCAGAGACTATTATTTCATAAATATATTGATCTAGATTTTCGTTTGCAACCAACAAATGCATGGGGATGCCTTGGTTTTAGTTTTAGGTTTCAAATCTTTCCACCTCACTTGGGCTTCTCCTATACAAACAGAATTTTCTATTAGAACAGCAAAGTAAAACAAAGTACAGTATCTGATTGCTTATTTAAATATTAGCTAAACAATTTAGAAAAAAAGTATAAACTAGCTAAAGTTAGGCTCCATTCACAGTTTTTTTCAACTATTCTAAATCTCTGTAATTTAACTGTGAGATTGTCTCAGGCTTGAGTAAAACTGGCTCTCTCTAAATCATTCTTAAAGTCAAGAAAAGCCTGTTATATCTCAGCCCAGGTTAGCATCAAGTTTCTAGTCTGCTTTCCCGACATTTCAACTTCCATTTACTGTTGTATCATCTGCCTTTGTGCTCTTTATTGACTGTAAACTATTCCAATTCCATACTGGGCTCTGACATTGCTTGAAGAAAAAGAATTATATGACTTCCCTCACAGCTAAGAGTTGTGTTAATCTCCAGAACAGTTTCAGGTTGTCTTCCTTACACTCCTGATTAGAATTTCTGAGTAGTCATGATTTCACATTCTGAACCACAGATAGAAGAAAAAGTACCCTAGCATGCTGTATTTGCCATTATGGAATCTTCTTAAATGTCTTTAAACAATTTTATTACTTTACATTATTACCAAAATTATTGTAAACAAATTGATTATAGAAACTTTGGACAAAAAAGAACTGTATATGGAAAAAAATTTTAAATTACTTAGGAACACTGCACCTAGTTTTCTAACACCGCTGGAACAAACCACAAATGTAATGGCTTAAAACAATAGAAATTTATTCTCTCACAGTCCTGAAGGCTAGAAGTCTGAAATTCGGCAAGGCACTGCTCCCTCCAGAGGCTTTAAGAGAGAATTCCTTTCCTTCCTCTTCCAGATTTTGCTGGCTCCAGGAATTTCTCTATGACCTCATCATTCCAATCTCTGTTTTGGTGGTCACATGGCCTCTCTTGTGTGTCTAATCTCCCTCTGTTTCACTCTCATTAAGACTCTTGGCACTGGATTTGGGGCCCAACAGGATAATCTGGAAGGGTCTCTCTCAAGATCCTTAATTATATCTGCAGAGATCCTTTTTCCAAAAATGCCAACATTTACAGATCCTGGAAATTAAGATCTAGAACTATCTTTTGGGTCCACCATTCAATCCACTATAAGAATTTAAAGTTTTAAAGAATTAAAGGTTTCAATCTTTCTCTCTCTTAATATCTCTCATTATTGACTCATACTGCATACGGTTTCCCATAAAAAACAGTAATATAGGTAACATAATTTCAATATATATTTCTATTCTGTTAAACCTAAATCTTTAAAAACTACATAATAGAGAAAAATCCAAAATTTAAATTCTTCTTGAAGGGAACAGTATGGGGACAAGGGGATGGAATATAGGCAGACTGAATCAGTACCTAGAACATTAATAATAATGGACTAGTTCTAAAATAGAGTACTAGATTCATGGGTGTATGTTTTATTTTTATGTTTCATAACTTACGTATCTGTTATATACAGTCTTTAAATTAATGAAACATTAGTTATTCAAAGATATTAAAAGGATTTTCATAGGATATTTCCAGAATGGTGATAACAGTTTATACTCCAGTAGCATTAAAAGCATCTGTCACACTGTAGATACCATCCACACTGAGTGCAGTGTTTTTAAAAAAAAAAAAGAAAAAAATCTTTGCTACTTGATAAACAAAAAGATGTTTCATTTTTAATTTATGTATTTATACACCTGTTATTTTTTCACGTGTTTTTTAAATAAGTTCATCAAGCTTCTAAAATATCTGAATTTTGACTGGAACTGCATTGACTCAATATATAATTTTAAAGAAAATTAACATTATAAAAATGTTGAATCTTCTTACACACATATACAAAGTAAATATCCATCTATATAGCTCTTCTCTAAGGACAGTCAACAAAAATATATATTTATTTCTCCATAAATGTTCAGATTCACTTCTTAAATAGACATAGGGCTAATTCAGGTTATTGATTCATTCTCCAGAGAGCTTTCTTAATTTGTATATTTCTAGCAATTTGTCAATTTCATCTAAGTTGTCAAATTTATTGGCAAAAATTTATTTCTAACTTTCCCTTATTATTATTTTAACACCTCTAAAATCTGTAGTGATGTCACCATCCTCATTTGTGATATTGGTAATTTGTGTATCCGCCTAACGTTTCTCCTTTATTAGTCTACTTACCTGACTAAATGTTTATCAATATTATTGATATTTTCAAAGAAATGGCTTTTGGTTCACTGATTTTTCTCTGTTATTTTGTTTTCTAATTATTTGGTTTCTACTCTCATCTTTATCTCCTTCCTTTCACTTTGTTTAACTTGTTCTTCTCTTTCTGGGCTTTTAAGGCAGAAGGTAATGTCACTGTTCTGAGACCTTCATTTTCTTCTATATAAGCATTTGGCACTTTAAAATTTCCTCCAAATACTACTTACCTGTATCCCAAAAATTTTTATGTGTTTTAATTTTCATTTAGTTCAAAATATTTTCTAATATCCCCTTTGAATTCTTCTTTGGCCTTTAAGTATTAAGTAGTATGTTTTTTAATTTTCAAATTTTGGGTGGTTTTCCAGATTATCTTTGTTACTGTTTTCTAAGTTAATTTCATTGTGATCACACAGTATGTTTTATTATTTAAGTTATTTCAAATTAATTTAGACTTGTTTTATGGCCCCAAATATAGTGTATTCTGGTAAATGTTCTGTGCACAACTGAGAAAAAATGTACAACCTTTTTGAAATGGCAGTTCAATAAATGCCAATTAATTCAAGTTAATAGCGTTTTTCAAGTCTCTATATCCTTACTGATTATTTACTTTTTCTATCACCTATTTAGAATAGGTTGGCTTTTGTTTGTTTGGTTGGTTTTGCAGTACGCGGGCCTCTCACTGCCGTGGCCTCTCCCGTTGCGGAGCATAGGCTCCGGACGCGCAGGCTCAGCGGCCATGGCTCACAGGCCCAGCCTCTCCGCGGCACGTGGGATCCTCCCAAACCGGGGCACGAACCCGTGTCCCTTGCATCAGCAGGCGGACTCTCAACCACTGCGCCACCAGGGAAGCCCCTAGAGTAGGTTGTTTTTTGTTGTGTTTTGGTTTTTTTAAGATTTTTTTTTTGACCTGGACCATTTTTAAAGTCTTTATCAAATTTGTTACAGTGTTGCTTCTGTGTTACGTTTTGGTGTTTTGGGAGGCATGTAGGATCTTAGCTCCCTGACCAGGGATCAAACAGCACTTCATTGGAAGGCGAAGTCTTAACCCCGATTGCCAGGAAAGTCCCTAGAGTAGGTTGTTTATATCTCCAACTATATTGTATATTTGCCCATTATTCCTTGTGGTTTTATCAGTTTTTACTTAGTATATTTTGCAGCACTGTTATTCGGTATATAAACATTTGGAATTATATTATCTTTAAAAATTGACCTCTTCATCACTAAAAAGGAACCTTTTTATCTATCATATTTTTTGCTATAAAATCTACTTTGGTATTATTACACTTTAATAGTGTTAGCTATTAGCCTAAATCTGTCTCTATCTTTTTTAGTTTGGACTTATTGGTGTGATTTGAAGTGGGTTTATTGTAAGCAGTATATAGTTAAGTTTGATATATTTTTAATCCAGCCTATAATATCTGCCTCTAAATAGGAATATTTGGACTATATATGAATTGCAACGATTGATACAGTATGGTCTAAATCTATCATCTTACTATTTCTTTTCTACCTGTGCCATATTTTTTGCTGTCTATTCCCCCCTTTTTTCTACTTTCTTCTGTATTAATGAGTATTTTCAACTGGTTCCGTTTATCTCCATTGTTTGTTTATTAACACTAATATTTTGTTATTTTTATGATTGCCTTAAGGTTTATGGTATACCATCTTCTAGGGGTCCCCATGAGTGGTCGTAAGGCTGCAGCAGTCCAATGTATCAGTAGACTGATCCATACGCTAAATAAAACCTGAGATTTTTCCCTCTCTGACAGTTTATTAAAGGGGCTTATTCCCTAAGATCATTGCTATAAGCTGAGTGAGAGGCAAAGGTGAAACAAAAGTAGGTGATTTAAGGCTTTAGACTACCTACTCATGCAATTTACTTATGCCCTCAACCAAAGAGCTTGAGCCTGATCTCAAATGAATTATTTCCATCATTAAATGGATTCCTGCTCTTTATAACTTGGTGGGTTGGACAATATTTAGGTTATGAGGCACTGCTCTGTTTTCAGTCACTTGATGTCAGATGGTCAGGCACTCAGTGTCTAATAGAGTTCAATAGCATGCACATAGCTAATTTCAAATGGTCAGTAGTTCTCTGGAACAGACAGCTGTCCTTGTTCCAGAACACTAGAGGTCTATACTTCCATTTCCTATAGCAGTTGGTCATGGACCCTTGTAGGATTCTTATCAACCTATCTCTGTCTTCCAAGGATACCTCTAGCTCTATTAGATCTGTCAAGTGGCAGGGAAGTTTACACTGCATCCTGGACCTGTTGCAGAGCCCTGCCCTGTTTAGAGTTTCATTCAAAATCAGTATAGTCTTCAGTCATAGAATAAATAGGTCACAGAAGGATTCTCAATTAGAGGATATACTTCTCTAAAACTCAAAGAGATACAAAAGCACTGTGTCTCTTTTTTAGTGTTAGGACATTCAAGATATAGTAACTTGTCATTTACCTTGGTATGCTCATGATCATTTGATCCCTAAAAAATTCATTGATATGGCAGGCCCTTAGATATTTCTAGGGTTTAGCTCCTACACGGTGACATTAGCTTATTAGCATACTCAGAGTACTTGGCATTTCTGGTCTGCCAAGTTAAATTAGCCTAGTGTCATCAAGATAGTTGATCAGCATAATATTCTACAAAACATAAAACTAATTAACTTCTCTAGATGATACAGTGATAGAACAAGGATTAACACAATCCTTGGACAAAGACAAAAAATGTGTACTGCTGCCCTTCTCATATAAAAGCAAACTGCTTCAGATCATATTTTATGATTTATGAGATCAAATAAACCAAGTGCAAGATGCTATGTTAATATAGCCCAGAAATGATATTACATCTGGCATAGCAACTGCAACTGGAGCTAATACTTTATGAAGTTTAGGGTAATCTATTATCATTTTTCATATCAATCTGATTTCTTCCAGGATACAATAGGTGAATTGGTCAATATGATAAGAACAACCACTCTTATAATTCTTTGAGGATGGCACCAATCTTTACAATTCCTCCCGACTTTTGCTTCTGATTTAATATCTTGAGTGGAGGTGGAGAGAAGAGAAATTTTAAGGGCTTTCAGTTGAATTTTTTTTTTACTATCCTAATGGCTCCTACTCCACAGGCTAGAGATGCAATGTGAGTGTTTTGCCTGCTTCTTAGCATAACCCTCCCAATTATAATATATACTTTCGGTCTGGGAAAATGACCATAGGATGAGTCCACCATCCCATTGACGCCACTATGAAATGAATTTAGAACAGAACTTCATTTATCACCTGGCCTTTATAATACTACATTAAGTGTCCTACACACAAACCTTCAAGTTGCAAACTTTCAAAAATGCAAATGTGAGCTCCATCAGCATCAGGCATGAGTGACACTGCAGCTTGCCCTCCGTGTCCTAATGCTGACGATCCTTCAGCTCTACCATCTCCCACCTCCTCTCCCTCCTCCAGTCACTAACTCTTCTTGACTGTTCACTTGATGCCAGCCCCTGTATGCCAGCTGTTGTACTGTATTACTGTATTTTTCAAGGTATTATACTGTAAGATTAAAAATGTTTTATTTTTTGTGTTTGTTTTTTATGTATTATTTGTGTGAAAAGTATTATAAACCTATTACCGTACAGTACTATATAGTCAATTGTGTTAGTTGGGTTCTTAGGCTAACTGTTGGACAAATGTGCTCTTGGAACAGAACTCGTTCACATAGAGGACTTACTGTACTCCACTCTAACTGAGGTACATATAGGTATGTTAGGTCCACAGGCAGTGTCAGCACAAAGCTTGTAGGACACAACCCTCAAAGGATGAGTTTCTACATGCTCAAGGTACCTTCACTCTAGTTCCTTTAGGAAAGGTTTCATGGGAATATTGTATATGTTTACAGTTTTGAACTAAGATTATAAAGTTCTTCAAAAGAACACATGTTACTTTGAGAATAGTAAGTTCTGAGTTTGTTACTTGGCTCAAATGTAGAAACTGGGCAAGAGATTATGAGTTTCCATTGTGGCAGTGGATATAGGCCTTTAATTTATTTATTTAGATATTTTTCTCGTTACACAATTTTTTTACTTTTTATTTCTTTCTGGTTGCACAAGTCAAACAATACTCCAGTTGGCAGCCCATCTCTCTCACTACTGGGGATAACATGATCTATTAGTCATCACTATAGGTTCTTACAGATTGAAGGACCAGGACTGCCACACCTTTCTTGCCCTTATGGTAATTACATCCACTTTGTCTCTGATGGCTATGTATTATCATTTGTTTTTTCCTATTATGGGAACCTATCAGCTTTACTGTTAATAAGAAGTTCAGTTCTAGGATAGCACCTCTTACTATCAACCCTATATTGTAGATGACAACACTGAACTTTTCAAAGATGCTGACGTCCTCTCACTAATGCATTTTAATTATCTTAGGAAAGAAAATGACCTTTGGGCCAGGTGGGTAACATTCTCAGTTCCTGGTATCATATAATAATTCCCCTCTAACATGCCCACTTCTCTGGGCCTTCTGACATGTACCTTAATACTTTAATAAATCACTCTCAGCATTTTCACCTCATTTTTACTAGTACATCATCATGTCCAAATTTTAAAGAGCCATTCCAGAAGAATTGTGGTTCTCAAACTTTAGCATACATCAGAATCACCTAGAAGCCTTCTTAAATCACTGCCTTCTGGACTTCAGCCCCCAAATCTGTTCACAGGTTTGGGGCAGGGCACAATAATTTGTGTTCCTAAGCAGTTCCCAGGTGATGCCAATGCTGCTGCTCCAGGAACCACACTTTGAGAATAGTTGATATAATCAGTGCTGCTTCTTCCATCTGTATCTCATTCCAACCCAATACAAGTGAGAGTCTTAGGAAATGTGAAGCTGAAGCATGCCAGGAGTTGTCACAATACCACTTCACTACCACCACAATGAGAAGCCATCCCACCGCAAGGAAGAGTAGCCCCCACTCACCGCAACTAGAGAAAACCCGTGTGCAGCTACAGACCCAAGGCAGCCAAAAATAAATAAATAAATAAATTTATAGAAAAAATTTTTTTAAAAGTTGAGCAGCATCTACTTCTTTCCTTTAACACACTTTTTGTTCTATTTTCTCAAATTGCTTCAGCTGAAAAATAATAATTTAGAAAGGACAGTTCTTTTTAATTTCATTTCAACAGATGGCTCTGGGTTTATTTGCCAAAGATCTGCCCAGTAATCCTGACTCACTGAACAAGGGTGGAGATTTTCTGTAAGGGAAGTTGTTTTCTCTAACACCTCTTCTGGGGCAGCTCCTGCATCCAACCCTTAAGGCCAGAATTAGATAATAAAAATTCAAAATCTGACTTCACTCTGAGCTACATGATCCAAGACCTCCAGTATCTGCCAGCTTCACTGAGTTACTAACAGTCTAGGAGGTAAACAACCTTTTTTTTTTTGCTTTAAAATTAAATGAGAATTGTTGATATCACATTACACAGTTTCTTTTTTTTTTCTTTTCAAAAGCAAAGTACATATTTAGGAAATTTCTGAGTTAGTGGCAAAAAGTCCAACTACTGTATCTAGAAGTTATTTACCATACAATTATATTGCTCTATAATATTCTAAACATTCTTCTTTGCGTGCAGCTGATACTACACATTTCCTGAGAACTGGTACTTCACCTCTTTTATCTTTGTGCACTATTTTCTAGCCTCACAATGTCAGGCATTATAATTATTAATAATTAATGTCTAATAATATGAATAATATTTTCACAGGAATAGTAATGTTAATGAATGGTCAAGTTTTAAAGAGAGGAACCCCAAATTCTTGTCTTCATTCTTATATAGGATTCCAAATCTGCATTTTACTAATGCCCATTCTTGGGAAAATGTGCCTTCAAATGTGTTTATTATCATTAGTTTTATTGTGAGAGTTTTAAGCCAGCAGTTCAGTTGGGCAGATAGAGGGAAGAAACGTATTCTGGCCAGGTGGAAATGTTCCATTCCTTACAAATCATGCTGCAATTGATGCACCCTAGCTTGTCCATCCTGATGATCACGGCTTTCTACATAGGATCACTCCTATGTAATTACATTTCTACACATATTTCTATACCATCAATTTCAATATATGTCCTTCGAAGAAGAGAATGAAATAGTTGTTTTGCTAAGTAACTGCTACATATATATCACATTCATAGAATTTCCAAATTGAAAGAAAATTTAAGAACCTTTAAATCCACCACCTACTTTTTAAAATTAAACAACCATCGCCCACTCAGAGAAATACATCTCCCAAGCAAACAGGAAGCATCAGGTGCAGAGTTAATATATGAAATGGATCACTTGAATTTTAGTGCTGGTTCTCATTATAGCAAATCAAAACTACAATATCACCTCACACCAGTCAGACGGCTATCATCAAAAAGACAACAAATAACAAGTGTTGGCCAGGATGTGGTGAAAAAAGAAACCTCATGCACTGTTGGTGGGAAGGTAAAATGATGCAGCCACTTTGGAAAAAGTATGGAAGTTCCTCAAATAATTAAAAATAGAAGAACCTTACAATCCAACAATTCTACTTACGGGTAGTTTTCTGAAGAAAACCAAAACACTAATTTGAAAGGATGCATGCACCTTTATGTTCATTGCAGCATTATTTACAACAGCCAACATACTGAATCAACCTCAGTGTCCACCAACAGATGAATGAATAAAGATGATGTGGTACATAAATACAATGCAATATTACTCAGCCATAAAAAAGAATGAAAACTTGCCAACTGTGACAACACGGATGGACCTAGAGAGAATTTTGCTAAGTAAAGTAAGTCAGACAAAGACAAATACCATATGATTTCACCTACATGAGTAACCTAAAAAACAAAACAAACAAACATAACAAATCAGAAACAGAGTCATAGATAGAGAACAAACTAGTGGTTGCCAGAGAGGAGGGGATGGGGAGATGAGTGAAATTTGTGAAGGAAATTAAGAGGTACAAACTTCCAGTTATAAAATAAATAAATAAAGGTAATGTAATGTACAGCGTAGGGAATATAGTCAATAATACTGCAACAACTTTGTATGGTGACAGATGGTAACTAGACTTATCAGTGGTCATCATTTTATAATGGATAGAAATATCAAATAACTTTTATACATCTGAAACTAATATAAGTCAATTACACTTCAATAAAAAAAGATTAGAAATTTTGAAAATAATAATTTTAAGATAATGTGTGAAATGCATAATTAAGTGAAGCTGGGTTCAATCAAAGATTTACGATAGCAGTAACATATATGTTCAGCTATTTATAATGTTCATTCAAGAATGTTACCTCAGTTAGTCTTTCAAATCCTGGGAGTATGGTTATAACTTCTATGTTTTTATCAGGTAAATTACCAGATTCAGATGTATAAGGTGGTTTAACCAAGGCAAACAACTGCCAAGTGGGAACTTAAAGGCAAGTCTGCTGACCAAATTATTTTTGTTTTGTTTGTGTTTGTTTATTATTTCTTTCATTAAGCTATTTCCTGACACTTAAATTATATTCTGCTATGTAAGTATTTCTTAGTTAGAAAAAAATCAAGATGAAAAATAATCAAAATATAAAAATTATTTAAAATGTATGAATATTTCAATAATAACAGTATATTTTTTAAAAGAAAGCATTCCACCTAGACATAGCACCTGTAAAATATGAACATTTCAAAAGTAATGTAAAATAAAAAGGTAGTTAGAAATGCCAGTCTAAATATTTCTATTGGCTCTATTTATCTATATTTCAGTTTGAATGATTTACCAATTCTTTCCTAAAGGTAATGGTGTTATTTATTTGTAAATATTTAACTGTTGTAAAGCAAAAGTTATAACCAAATAGCTAACTTATATTACTTGATTTTGCCAAAGTACGGAGATTATTCACTAAATGATACATAATTCATGGGTTTTTGTTTGTTTTTTTACCTTTGGAAGATACAGCTCTTCATCTGTTCAAGGGCTTCTTAGTGTTTTAAAACAACCACAGAGTAGATACTAAAGTACATGGGAGGTAATCATTAATAAAGTATGAATTTGTTTTACATATGGCATTAAGATGCTAGCAAATAGATACATTCATATAGAAATCTGTGTAAGGATCAGGCAGGAGTCTTATTGTGAGGAACAGAAACTGGCACCCACAAACAAAACAAATATAATAAGTAGCTCACCAAATTGATGGAGAGACTTGACAATGTTTTAGCAAACAGGCAGGCACTAATAGAGGCTAGAGAAAAGGGAGTACAGCCAAGGCCAGGCCCAGGAATAGTCTAATTATTAAGCTATCAGTAGCAACAGAGGTGACATTTCTGCCACTGGGTACGCAGTGCTATTGGTGGGCTCACAAGGCTACCATGACTGTATGCTGCTACCACTCCCCACTCTCCATGAACGATTCTGCTACTGTTTCTACATTTAGTGTCACAAATTTAAGATCCAAAGTCTCCAATAAGGATCGACTGGCCAAGTATAGGACACACGTCCATGCCCCAGTGTGTCAAGAGAGAAGAGGCTGTATTTGTCTCGCTTGTCTTACATATTTAGATAGGGAATACTTCTTCTCACGAAGACTCACGCTGGAGAGTATTTGCTCCAAAACAAAACAAATGTTCAGATGCCTAATACAAACAAAAAGGCAAATGCTTGTAAAGCGTACCTATATTAAGAATTACAGCTGAAGCTTCATCAGTCTCTATCAAAATAATTAGTTTTCCTAATGGTATTTTTTATATCATTATTTCGGAAGGTTTGTAAGCTCTTCTCTTGTTCTATGCCATTGATAAATAAACTTCATTTCTACAAATGCCAATTAAGAAAACATAAATGTTCAAAACTCATTTTTTTAATTAAAAGTGAAATTATTTTTATTAAGTCTTATAGAGAAAACAGAAGTATATTTTTACATGTTTATGGTACGGAAAGATGTCAAGGAGAATAACCGTAGTATTTGAAGCTATTAAATATTATGTCTGTATAATTAAGAAACAGCAATGGAGATATTATGTAGCATTTCTAATATATTCATAACATATATGTAGTATTTTAAAATTTCAAAGTGAGTTTATCTACATTACATATCTGTCATTGAAAGAAACTAAAGAGGAAACTGAGGTTCAAGGACATGACATGGTGTTAACATCAGAGCTTAAGCAAGAAAGATTTCACTACATTATTTGGCACACTTTGCTAGATACTGTGAAAGGAGAGATACATCAGATGCAATTCTATCTACTGCACCCAAGCTATACCTTTATCTCCTAAGGCTGTAGAGTTTTTTTTTTCTCTGAGCATTTCAGAGGGGTTCAAAATGGGTGAGATCAGAAGGAGCACCAACATGGCCTGACAGCAGTTCCTAGAATTCAGAGGCCTCATTCTGCCGTGAACTTTTGCCCCAGCTCTAGAAGAGGTGAGATTCTGTCCTTCCCATGAAGTGATATCCTCTGTCAATCCTCACCCTCTGCCCCTTGAGCTATTCCTATTCAGCTGGAAGTAAGTGAGCTTATTAAAAAACTATGTGGTTGCCCTGCAGAGTTTTTTTTTTTTTTTCAGTTTTCCTAATCCCTCTAATTTGAATGACCAAAAGATGGCATTAGAAATAAAATTTTCAGTCATATCATGAAGTTAGGTGGGCTTGAAAGCCTCCTGGTGGTCCTCACTAGTCTGGATAGGACATAACTGTCCTCCTCACTGTCCCAGTGAATTTCAGAATTGGGTCTGTGACAGATGCTGTAGGTTGGCTGAACAAAATATTCCCAATCCAGCTCCACAGTCGTTTCTCACACTCTCTTGCAGCCTGGAATATTTGTAAGATATGCTCAGCAATCAGCCATCTACTGGAATATGGCTTGGAAGTTGTGTAAAAATATTGATGGTTATTTTTCTAAGGGTGAAGAAGGTAAGGCATATACAAGGAAGAGAAACTTTAGATCTTTCTTTGAAGTTTGAAACAAACTATCTCTCAAACTAATTCTTATTTAGCTGGAACTGAAATTGATACCATAACCCTTGATATAAACAAGCAACCTCTAAGGATGAGTGACTATTACAATCTGAATGGAGACAGGGTCTACAAGTCAACATCATAGTAAATCATATAAACAACTTGCGCTGATACTGTTATTATTGCTATTCAATTCAGTCAGGAATCTAGCGTTGCTGTAAGGATCATATCTATGAATACATTTGAAAGTTCTGGAGAACCATAAACCTCCAAATAAAAGGCATACTACTGTTACTGTCTTTTCTTTTAATGACCCTTACTTAACTTTTCACACTTCAGCACTTGACTCTACTTTCTCCACTAAGGTTTTTCTGAGTATACATTGACAGTTGTTGCATGTCCACTTGATGAAAGAGTACAGAGCACATCAGTGGCTCTATCTATCACCCTGTATCTAGACCGTATCTTGGAAAAATTGTCAGTTGAGCAGGGTTTGCTATGGGGAGCTCCCACTCATTTGCAATCCTATACTTTATTCCCTGTTAAGTCATTAACTGGAAAATTAAAAGGTTGTTTCATAACAGCTTAAGCCACAAACTTTTTAGAAGCAATGTTCAGGACAATAATGAATGATGGTGGCTGACTGATAAGCCATCAGTCAGTAGCTTCATAAAACACACCACCTAAGCAACCAACCCTGTGCTGCCTATTCCCACAGACTGCCCTGCCTCTTGGGCAACATTGCTGAGGCTTGCTTTTGATCTCAGCCATTGAAAATTCCTATTCAACAACAAGTTGCTCACTGTTTGCACATCCCCTAAGGAAGAAGCAGTCTGTGGACTTCTGAGATTTAAATTCACCATTAAAATGAGGTTTTTCTTCTTCCCACCCTTGCTGCCAATTACTTCATAGTGGCAGGCTTGGCACATTTGCCCGCCCCATGAGACATACAAATGCGTTCTCCATGGGGATGAAATTCTTCATTGTTGTCATTCCAAAAATGTATGCTTTGAAAAGAATGTGCTATGTTCTGTAAAAACCTCTCCTACCAATACAAGTTTATATCTTTGCTACTGGAGTTTGAACACTTTTCTTTCTTTCATTCTTTCTTTTTGTCCATTCAGACACACACATAAAGTGACCTCTTACAGTATGTGTCTACATCTGACACGCCTGCTTGCAGACACAGCTGAAATGACCTTTATTTTTTTTCTCTTTTAATGACACATCAACAGCTGGTCTCCTAAAGGGATGGGTGAACCCGGTCATACTTTAAGCCAGATAACTTTTCAAAAAATTTGCCAAGTATTTTACCAAATGCTCAGACTCGTATTTCTTTAAACCCTTGTGTATTTGAAGAAAAAAATTTAATCCACATGTTTCTGAATAACTTGCCTTTAACTCACCAAAATATTTTATCAGAAAAAAATTATCATCCAAAACAGCATACATACCTTGTTCTTTCAATTAATTTATTTGTAAAATAAATTTATATATTATCTTACAGAATTTAGTTTGACGCTCACATTGCATTTAGTTCAAGGAAGTTTTCTAGACTGAAAATAATACATTGATCTGAACAAAACAGGCTTTTTATTCTGAGGAGAGGGAAGTGATACTATGATACATGTACACAGAATTTAAAGCTTTGTCTGTCCTTCCTTCTTTCCTTCTTCCTACCTTCCTTTCTTCCTTTCTTCCTTCCCTTTCTCTTTTCCATTCCATGAAAGTGTCATTTGTTATGTTATTTAATTTGCTACAGTGCTACATTAGTTACATAATTTCTTGGTGGGAATTCACCTTGTGAATAGTCCACATATATTGCACTCCTTGGAGTTCTGTACAGCATAACTATACTACTCATATTCTACTCATATTCTAATTTATTGTAAAATATTAATCAATTTTAGTTCAGACTAAAGTTACTTTTCTAATAAACAGTAATATAATTAAACTGATAATAAATCAAAAACAAATTATAACATATTTTTATAGATTTGAGAGATATTTTTATAGATCTAAGACTATTTCAAAGGGAGAAAAAAAATCTCAGTGCCAAAGACAAAGCAGCTTTTCTATTTCCTTTTTGGGAAGAATGTGAAGGACAAGAATAATCCGTCTGGACAGACAGAGGGATTATTGACCTCATGCAGGAACTCCTTTTGTTTCAGGCAAATAAGGAGTTTCTACCTTATTGCTCAAACATATGGTGAAAAGGAAGTCAAGAAATTCTGCAGTAAATCCTTTTAGGCATAGATTGACCTTTGACCACTAAACTGCCTTCAATTATTCTCTGGGAGAGAGAGAAAAAGAATTTTCAGAGTGAGTTCTAATTACATCATAAGAATTTTTTTCCTTGATGTTTGTTTTCTTTGGCTGGTGGTGCACAGCTTCTTGTGAAAAATAAATCCCTTGGTAGTGTTTGTCTTTCTTGTATGTATATGGGACTATTTGGCTCAAAGCAAGTTTAAGCCAAATCAAGAGTTCCTAGGCAGCCTTCACCTTGAACATAAAGAACATGATCCATCAGTTCAAGTGGTCCTTCCAGCATTTCACCAGTGATGCATGCAGAAATCCATCATAGAGGAATGCATCACTTCATCTGACATGGATCCTTGCCCAGAAACTTAGTAAAACCTCAGTCAGTCCAAAAATTCATTCAGGAGTGTTTGATAAGACATGGGTATTAGTGAATATGAAAGGAAGATAGGGAAGTTAAGCTTATCCGTAACTGACTTAATCAACTTTCCCTCAGTTTATGCGTTCCCTATAAATCACATTACATTGTTTAAATTATTAAAAGTAAAATTAGCAACCACTAGAACTAATCATGAACCCAAAAAATGATAATAAAGACTAACAATGGAAATAGCCTGACATTGAAATAGGTAACATGTGAAAGTAAGTAAGATATCAGAGTGTTTGACTGGTTTTAAAGAAAAAATTGTTTTTCTTGATCACAAAACATATCCTCATGTGAAAAAGCCTCAATAATAATAAAAATATTTCAAATACATTATAAATTAGGAATATGAAAAAGGAACCTTTAGAGTAAAATAAATCCCCATATGGATTTTGTGTGTGATTATTATACATAGGTATGAAAATGGGAAAGGAGACAAAGCCAAACTATTTTAAGATGACTTATCCATGAGCATTAAAAAGAAGACCGTATCACAAGCTTCATAATGTAATAATAAAAGTCTTATGTTAATATTATCCTTTCATTCAGTAAATATTTTTATATAGAAAGTTCATTTTACAATGTATTTCAAGTCATAGGGGTTAGCTGGGGGGCACATTTGTGGTGTTCATTATTATACCATATGCAGGATAAGTTTAGAAAACAAAACAACCTGGGCAACATACAAATTGGTTACAAGTGAATCATGGATATGTATGTGTCTTGTTAAAATATGTATGTTGGAAGGAGTCAATAGGTTTTGTCCCTTGGCTTTGGATTGTGATATTAACTATTCATGTGGTAAACTTCCTTCATCATTTATAGGAAACGAAGTTCTGATATTTTATAATATCTTCTTTGTTCAAATTTGAATTGGTAATTGAATTGTTTAAGAAATATGACATAGGAAGACTTGAAGAATCTAGGAATTTAATAGAATTTTAAAAAGAGAGCTCTTTGATCTTCTCTAGGAGGCGAGTCTCAGAGATCTGCTTTCCATTGTTACAGTTTTCATGTAATGTATGCTGCTTGACTTAGAACATGGTTCTAAACCAAATCAAACTTCTAAAGGGACTGGGAAAGGAGAACCACTAAGTTACGGCTAATTTTCCCAGGACTAGTTTCTTAAGCCTCATCTGTTACCTGAATAAAAATCACCAATGATCTCTTTAGGAATAAAAACTCTCATTTCATATAATCCTTATTTGCTTAGTTTTTAATATATATAAAGATATCAGTATCAAAATGAATAAGCGCAAAGCTCAAGTATTAAAACGTGTTTCCTCTAGAATCCTCGTTATGTTCAAAAATCAATATAATTATTCATGTTGTGGAACATTACTGAAATAGACTATATGTTGGCTGGGTTCTAATTTAAGTTTGGATACATCTCAAACTCTCTATATAGGTATATTTAAATGTAACAGCTTAACTTGTTTGGGTAACATTTAAAAGCTCCTGTATTTTTAGGTTTCGGAGATATTCAGTGTACCTCCATTTGATTTACTTCAGACCTTGAGCAGGTGGTTTCATCTTATTCTCAGTTTTCAGTTCGTACTGAGAATAATAGTGATAACTATTTACATAATGTTAATCAATGCTAGTTGCGAAGGTAAAATGTGAGAATAACATTGACAGGCACAGACAAGAATTTAAATGGGAAGTTGTTTGGTATAATCTGATTAATGTATTACAAAGTTTTAGAGTTCTGCCCTGAATAAACAACTTAATTGTAGAGAGCAATTAGAAAATCAAACTTGGGTTCTGCACTTTGTAAATTTCTGTCTATGGTAGTGTGAATTATCTGTTTGAGATATGGTTGTGGCTGTATAAGACATCACTACCTGTGGCCCTCCCCTCCAAATTTAGAGGATGACAGGACTGCCAGGTAAGAACTGTGGAAACACTAATGTAAGGGAAACTGGCAATTAAATCAAGGTACAAATAAGGAAGGCAGTATTTCTGGCCAGTCTTCTGATGACAACAACTATCTGATGACTTTTGACTTGTAACAAATGGTGTATTTTTATGGTGCCTTAGAAGACTACTGAAGTTTTTCAGTTTGTAAGAAAATGTCCTGAACTACTAGCTGTTTTGACTGTTGGGTAAGAAAAATAAGCTACAAAATGTTCCCATGGAAAAGATGGTGTGTCAAATAGATCTGATTTTGAATATGTCTCCCATTTGTTATCTGTTACCTTGGGCAAGTGGCTTAATCTCATTTAGCCTGTTTTCTCCTTTGTAAAAAAAAACAGCAGTACTAACTCACTGAGTTTTTGTGAAGAACAAATGAAGTAATTTTTTACTTATTTATATAAGTAGTAAACATGAGTTTTGGTACATGGTATGAATTCAGATTATGTTAGTGACTGTTATTATTTATCTAATAAATCTGCTAAATTGTTATATCAACTGTTTTCTTTGTTATAAAATGTGGTGGTGGTTTCTGAATTCCCTTTGTTAACATGAAAATTTATTCTGGATTTGGCTGTCATATGTGGTAAGTAAGAGGAAAAAGACATAAGCCTGGGGTCCAATACAGTCCTAGGCTTGATTTCTCCAAGCCACTGCCTCAAAAGTACAAAAATAATTCTCCCTCTCTCTCCCTTAAATGTGTGTTGTAGAGTTATAATCTTTTCAAAAATTTTTCTGAGGTATAATTGACATATAACATTATATTAGTATTGGCTTTACCACATAATGATTCGATACTTCTATATACTGTGAAATGATCACCACAATTTAAGTCTAGTTTATATCCATCACCAGAGTTACATACTTAAGAATGAAGAATAAATAGCTGAGAATAGGAGTCTGTTATTCCCAATATCTACTGTGCCCTGAATAGCGGTATCTTTTAATTCCTGAAGGAACACAGATAACAGGTGATAGTAATCTCATAATGCACATAGCAATGAAAAAGCTGTGCTGAGTGACTTTAGTTCACCAAGATTCATTTCTGATGAATTTCTCTGTTTTTCTTACCTTTTGATTATTTACATTTATTTCTCACTTTCCCTGGCTCTTGATCTCTCTTAGCTGACCATAATATAGAATTGCAATATGTTTTACAACTGTTTAACACAAACTTTAATGATCTTTTTATTACTTTAAATATAAATTGAGTTTAATACATTTTAACTGAATTACGTGAGAATGGCTCTTCTTTCCCTTTGAGACAGACAACTATGAGAAAAATATCCCCGTAATCTAGAACATGGGTTTAAAATAATTTTTCAGTGATAAATGATGAGTACTTCTTTGTCTTTACTTCTTTTTTTTAAAATTTTATTTATTTTTTGGCTGTGTTGGGTCTTCATTGCTGCACCTGCGTGCAGGCTTTCTCTAGTTGCCGCACCAGGAGCTACTCTGTTGTGGTGTGCGGGCTTCTCATTGCGGTGGCTTCTCTTGTTGCAGAGCACAGGGCTTCAGTAGTTGTGGTGCACGGGCTTCAGTAGTTGTGGGGCATGGGCTTAGTTGCTCCGCAGCATGTGAGATCTTTCCAGACCAGGGATCGAACCTGTGTCCCCTGTATTGGCAGGGAGATTCTTAACCACTGTACCACCAGGGAAGTCCCTGTCTTTACTTGTAAGTGAAAATGTGGGTTTTAGTAGGAGGCGTCCCATGGTTTCATAGTGTGATTCAGAAGGAAAAAAATGTGTACTATTTTATCATTTGGTACCACACCTTCATGTCTCAAGATCATTTAAAAAAACAAAATGCTTTAGCTAAATATAGGACCAGAGGTCTTCCAAGCAAAAGAGAGCACAGAGGATTATTTTTATTTACTCATGCATGGAGAGGGAACTCATGCATAGAACTATGGAAGAACAAGACCCAAAACTTCAAACCGAGTTTCCCATTTATAATCTTTACATCCTCCAGTTCATTAAGTCATGTCATTTCTCTGATAAAAGCCTTTTATTTCTTCTTCTTTTTTTTTTTTTTCTTTTTTGCAGTACGCGGGACTCTCACTCTTGTGGCCTCTCCCATTGCAGAGCACAGGCTCCGGACGCGCAGGTTCAGCGGCCATGGCTCACGGGCCCAGCCGCTCCACAGCATGTGGGATCTTCCCGGACCGGGGCACGAACCCATGTCCCCTGCATCGGCAGGCGGACTGTCAACCACTGTGCCACCAGGGAAGCCCTTTTATTTCTTCTTATACTTAGAATAATACTGAAATTCTTTCCCATGGCTATAGACCCTCCACTATGTAGCAATATTGCCTATCTCTTTAACTTCACTGTATATACTTCTCTCTCTGTATTTGTTTAGTTAAGCAGATAAATTTCATTATTTCCATATTAAAAGTGAGGAGCCTAAAAAGTAAAGTGTTCAGTCCACTGACTTTTGTGCAGTATTCAAAAATAAAGCCACATATCTGATAATCTATTATATCTTGGCGCACACTTGATACTTGAGCGTTCAGTCTGAAGTATTCACAATGTATCAGATGGTTTAGTAAATAAAATAGCAGCTCTTCAGTGAACCCTAATGCAGTTGGTCAAATGATGGCCCCCTCCAAAATATGTCTGCCAGAACCTGTGAATGTGACCTTATTTAGAAAAAAAGGTCTTTGCACATGTAATGCAGTTATGGATCTCAAGATGAGATCATCCATGTTTATTCAGGTGGGACTAAAATCTAATGGCAGGTATCCTTATAAGAAAGAAAAGGAGAAGACACAGATAGAAGTCCAAACCAGAGTTTCAGAGGAGAAGTCTATGTGAAGACACAGAGGATAAAGCCATGTGAAGACAGGCAGATACAGATATTGTCACAAACTTCAAATAAATATTCAGTTCTATCCAGAAAACCTAATATGTTTCTCACTTTTCTGCATACCAAGAAGAGAGTACACATCTCCTTTTCAATTATTAACCCCCCTTCATTTTCTCCTTTAGGGTCTCTATCAGATTATCTATACTCATCATTCTCCAAAAAATGGAAGACATTAAACTCAAACTGCTTCACTTTATCACCGGTAAACTTGTAGACCCACCGGCATTAACAGGCATTTCATTTTCTTCCCAACTGTAACAATGGAGGAAATACCCCACACCTACCATCTTCTATCAAAGAACAATCTATCCACACATTCCCAGGACCCACTCTACTCTTGCCTTCCCAATGAATGAACCTTAGTTTGCCTCCTCTCATTCCAGCATCACCACATTTTTTCTCTTTTGAAGCATTCCAACAAGCACACAAGCATGTTATACTCTAGGCCATATTATAAAAGCCTTCCATTGGCCTTATATCTGTCTTCAACTCCAATTTTCTGACAGTTTTTGTAGAAAATATGTTGCATTTGTTCACTTACCAATCACCTTTAATGCACTTCAATCTGTCTTCTATCTCCACCACTTTTTCAAAAGCACACATCAACATCATCAAAAACCTCCATGTTGCCAAATCCAATGAATACTGCCTTCTCCTCATACAATGGACCTCTCAGTTACCATTAATATGGCTATCCCCTTTTCCCTTTCTTGAAACTCAATTTTCTCTTAATTTCTTTAACAATATACCTTGTTGGTCTTCCTCCTTGTTGTTGTTCTTTTTTTACTTGAGTTCTTAATTTTGATGCTCTTCAAAATTCAGTTCTGGGTTTTCTTCTTACCAAAGAAACCAAAAAAAACCAAAACCCTGTTTTAAGGTGATGTCATCCATACTCACATCTTTAAATTACTGAAAATTTAATTCACAGATTTTTATCTCAAGCTCAGAGCTAGTATCTGAGTTGTATTCCATCGATCTAGTTGCCTGCTAGACATCTTCACATAGTCTCACAGAGCCCTCTGCCCAAGTGTTCACCCACTTCCACTTTTCCACACTTCGGTAAATGGCATCACTATTCATCTATCTGTTAAAACTAAACATACAGAACTCGTCATAAATTCCAGACTTCCCCTCATCCTCCACATCCCACACAGCATAAGATCTTTTTTATAATAGTTACAAAATACATTTCAAATTTGTCTAATTCTATTCTTCTCCACTGCCGCCTCCCAAACACAGGCCACCACTATCTTTTACCACTATCTCTTACAAGACCCAAAACCTCACACTGAGTTTCCCATTTATAATCTTTACATCCTCCAGTTCATTAAGTCATGTCATTTCTCTGAGAAAAGCCTTTTATTTCTTCCTATACTTAGAATAATACTGAAATTCTTTCCCATGGCTACAGACCCTCCACTATGCAGCAATTGCCTATCTCTTTAACTTCACTGTATATCCTTCTCTCTCTGTATTTACTACACTCTAGCCTCACTGGTCTTTCTTCAGCTTTTGAACACATCAAAATATTCCTTCCTCAGTGTGTCTGTAATGTCCTTCCATAGTTCCATGCATGAGTTCCTTCTCATCCTCAAGTTTTCAGCTCAACTGTTATCTAATCAAAGGTGGTGCTTTTCTGACCACCCTACGTAACTAAATCCTCATTCTATTATTGTCTTTTCTAGTCCCTTATTTGTTTTCTTAGTGACATTAATACTTTGTAATTGCTTAATCTGATTTTTTCACAGTTTCCTGCATTAGAATGAAAACTTTATGATAGTACAGGAGCCTGTCTCCTTTGCTAATCATTGAATGCCTCTGAGTACAGTTTCTGATCCATAATAAGTCTACTTTCTAAGGACAAATGATTCATCCATTGTATTGCCTTCAGGAAATTCAAGTTGGACACTCATTTAATAAATGATACTCAAATGATAAGACATAAGTGAACTTCTAAAGTAATACCCAGAGGCTTTCTTATTTATAAGTGAGTTTTTTTTTTACATCTTTATTGGAGTATAATTGCTTTACAATGGTGTGTTAGTTTCTGCTTTATAACAATGTGAATCAGTTATACATATACATATGTTCCCATATCTCTTCCCTCTTGCGTCTCCCTCCCTTCCACCCTCCCCATCCCACCCCTCCAGGCGGTCACAAAGCACCGAGCTGATCTCCCTGTGCTATGCAGCTGCTTCCCTAGCTATCTACCTTACGTTTGGTAGTGTATATATGTCCGTGCCTCTCTCTCACTTTGTCACAGCTTACCATTCCCCCTCCCCATATTTTAATATACTTGTTCATTGTCAACCATGTATCTGAAACTGTGAGCTCTGAATGAGCTCTGGATGAGCTCATAAACTAGTGGACTTACTCTCAGTATAATATCTTTGTACAGTATCATAAACCACTTAATTAAAAGAGGAAACCTGACACAAAACAAGTGTTGGAAGGGAGTTCCCTCAAGCACAGTAACAAGTCTACACTATTGTTAACCAGTAAGGAACTGAAAGTCACAGATGAAATATGACTCCTACAAGGATATTTGTGGTATATGAAGATGAGTCTATAATCTAAGCCAACACTAGACTCATACACTTTCCAAATACAACCCACTGGTTTTTCTTTTCAGAGTAACATTTTGAGTGACTAGAGCAGATTAGAAAACAAAAATCATAAGCCATGTATTAGATTGTTCAATGCTTATCAGGTACATTATAGTTAATTTTTCCTATTTGGATTCTCTAGTTTGACAGACCTTAACTTTTGTTGAATATAAGACTACAAGGTAGACTTGGAATGTAAGAATTTGTGAACTCAGACTTGGAATTTTTCTTTTAAAATTTTATTAGGGTTCTAAGAGCATTTGGACTGTGGTATTGTATGAGTTCAAAGTGGGGCAGTATAATAAAAAGCAATGAAAGATATAAAAGAATTTGGGGTAAACCAAAGGTAAAATTAATGTTCTATTCATAAGTATGCTACAAGTAATTAATTCTCAACTCAAATTATGATAAAATAAAAGCTTTAGAAGCAGACACATTTGAATTTGAGTTGATGCTCTGCTGCATACTGATAATGGTGCAAACTACTTAACCTTCATTTTCCAAGTGTCTTCAAAATCATAAAAAGACAAGTTGAATAAGCTAGGCTCTTGAGCTGGAATTGAGAATACATCAATCCACTGAAAAATCAATGATTCTGCACCATCTATGGTTACTCAGCTGAGCTAAAGACCTCATTTCTCAAGCATTCTGGATGAGACAGTTTACAGATCACTGTAAAAAGGGATAAAAGGTAATTGGTGGCAGACACATAGATAAAGGTTACTCAGGAAAAAAGTCTGTCTGGATTAAATATCCCAGGAAAGTGGCATGATGCCATTTCTGTTCCAAGAGGTGAACGCAATTTGCATATTGAGTGCTGTAATCAAGAACAAACAACTCTTGACTCTACAAGTTAAACCATCCTGTTTTTTGCTTCTTAAAAAAAGGGAAGTAAGAATTAAGAACAAAAAAAAAATGCAGCAAAGCAGAAGCATAAATAATACAGTTCAGATAAAGAAAGGGTGACATGCTACAAACCAAGCTAATAGTTCTTGGACAGAATAACAGATTTTGGAGAAGCACTGTTAATGTTTTTCACGTACTTCATGAAAATATATAAAATCTTAAAATCTTGTGTTCAGTTTATTTAAGACAAAATAAAAACTATCAGCCAGTGCTTAATAAATTTCTATTTAGCTTCATGTGGTATTAATAAAGGAGAGAGGCAAAGTTTACTAATTTGTAAACCTCACAAGGTGTTTAAAATGAAATTCTGAATAATTCTAGATTTATTGCTATTTTATATGAATATTATGTCTCTATAAATGATATTCTTTAAATACCATTTCAAGATACTACTTACTTGACAAGCTATTTTATTGTTTGCTCATAGCTTTTCAAAAGCTTCAATCAGAAGACTAGAGATCTTTAAACATTAAATAAATATTTCACCCCCACCTGCAGAAGCCTAATTTTCTTTGGAGAGTGACAGGCTAATCACAAATGGTCTGATGGACTGCCTGTGTCAGCCCATTTGTGTCTCCCCAGTCTGGGAAGATACCATATTTAAAAACCAGAAAAATAGATCATGCATTTACAGTGCTTTGTTCCTTCTTCTGCCCATTACAGGTACTCTAAATGGTTGAAATTCAGTGAAATTTAATGACTGATGTAATAGACCAAGGCACTCATTTAGTGAAGGCTATGTGTTGTGGGCCCAAGCTCTTGGGACATGATCATTGATTCAAGAAGACTTCAGGGGGAAGGAAAGAGCTCTAGTCAGATGGTGCTTAAAGAAAAAATCTGAAGCTCTTTCACATAAATCAGTCAATTAATATGCTAACTCACAAAATGTAAATCATGAAACTGTTGTTTCCCAATTCCAAAGCTGTCCTTTTCTGGTGTCTCCTTGACTTGGGACTACTTTTCAGTTTTTCTCCAGTAGTTTTAATTTTTAAATATAGAAATAGAACAATTAAATATAAAAAGAAATGTGTGACTATCCCAGATGTTGGCACCCTGGTCTGATAGCAAGAACACAAGTTAGAAGTCTGGTTTTCACCTGGTTTATACTGCTTAAAATAGAACAATTTATATAACCTCTCTAAGCATTAATTTTCTCATTACACAGTAGTGTGGGCACTATCTCCCTCCAGAATTGTTTTAAGGATTGAGTGTAGTGGACTCATGGTTAAAGGATTCACAATTAGAACTTAAATTATGCCCAGGTGAAATGCAGACATAAGCATTTAAGTCTCTGAAGGAGTGGTGAAGATGAACTACAAGCTGTTCATTTACCTAAAGGCACAAGCAGCTTTCTGAGAAGAAACTCACGCTAAAGAGCGAGAGAGAGAAATGCACAAAAGTTGCAAAGAAAAAATCTGTTTCCTAGAAGGAAAGGTAATTCTGGGTCCAATAGAGTGTTCATCACTAAAATCTATTTTCTGTCCTAGCCAATGAACTCACGAGTAAATCCTGAAATAATGTACAAAAGAAAACAAAATCCAAACCTGACAAGAAACTGTTTCATTAAGATTTTGAATATATTGGACAACAAAAGTAGTAATTTTAAAACTGTATTACAAAAATGGGAGATTTGGATATTTTCTGCTTATACACTTGGTATGGTTATGCACACTTACGGCACATGAGAACACAGCTCAGCTCTATCATATCAAGGATTTCAAAGGACCACAAATATCCTTGCCAATGACAACCAGAGATATCTGGCACCCTGACAGCAGTGGCTGTAAACATGTAACTCAAAAGGTCCCTATGTAGTGGCTTCTAGACCTATGAGCAACATCAATATCTGAATTGGGAATTTAAGTTGAGTACCAGCTGCAGGGATGGTATTCATGTAGAGTATCACATCACCAAATAAGTGTAAGGTAGGATACAGGAAAATGGCAACTGGATACACTAGGTCAGGGGTCAGCAAACTTTTTCTATAAAAGGCCAGACAATAAATATTTTAGGTCCTGTGGGCTGTACGGTCATTAGTGCAACTACTCAACTCCCAATGTAATGAGAAAGCATCCACAGACAACTGGTACATGAATAGGTGTGGCTGTACTTGAATAGTATTTTATTTACAAAAACAGGTGGTGGGAGATTGGTTCAAGATGGTGGAGTAGAAGGACATGCTCTCACTCCCTCTTTTGAGAACACCAGAATCACAACTAACTGCTGAACAATCATCGACAGGAAGACAATGGAACTCACAAAAAAAGATACCCCACATGCAAAGACAAAGGAGAAGCCACAATGAGATGGTAGGACGGGCGCAATCACAATAAAATCAAATCCCATAACTGCTGGGTGGGTGACTCACAAACTGGAGAACACTTACACCACAGAAGTCCACCCACTGGAGTGAAGGTTCTGAGCCCCACGTCAGGCTTCCCAACCTGGGGGCCTGGCAATGGGAGGAGGAATTCCTAGAGAATCAGACTTTGAAGGCTAGTGGGATTTGACTGCAGGACTTCGACAGGACTGGGGTAAACACAGACTCCACTCTTGGAGGGCACACACAAAGTAGTGTGCGCATCAGGACCAGGGGAAGGAGCAGTGACCCCATGGGAGACGGAACCAGACCTACCTGCTAGTGTTGGAGGGTCTCCTGCAGAGGCGGGGGGCAACTGTGGCTCACCAAGGGACAAGGACACTGGCAGCGGAAGGTCTGGGAAGTGCTCCTTGCCATGAGCCCTCTCAGAGTCCACCATTAGCCTCACCAAAGAGCACAGGTAGGCTCCGCTGTTGGGTCGCCTCAGGCCAAATAACCAACAGGGAGGGAACCCAGCCCCACCCATCAGCAGACAAGTGGATTAAAGTTTTACTCAGCTCGGCCCACCAGAGCAACAGCCAGCTCTACCATCCACCAGTCCCTCCCATCAGGAAACTTCCACAAGCCTCTTAGAGAGCCTCATCCACCAGAGGGCAGACAGCAGAAGCAAGAAGAATGACAATCCTGCAGCCTGTGGAACAAAAACCACATTCACAGAAAGACAGACAAGATGAAAAGGCAGAGGGCTATGTACCAGATGACAGAACAAGGTAAAACCCTGGAAAAAAAACTAAAAGAAAGGGAGATAGGCAATCTTCCAGAAAAAGAATTCAGAATAATGATAGTGAAGATGATCCAGGACCTCAGAAAAAAACAATGGAGGCAAAGATGGAGAAGATGCAAGAAATGCTTAACAAAGATCTAGAAGAATTAAAGAACAAACAAACAGAGATGAACAATACAATAACTGAAATGAGAAATGCACTAGAAGGAAACAATAGCAGAATAACTGAGGCAGACGAACAGATAAGTGACCTGGAAGATAGAATGGTGGAATTCAGTGCTGAAGAACAGAATAAAGAAAAAAGAATGAAAAGAAATGAAGACAGCCTAAGAGACCTCTGGGACAACATTAAGTGCAACAACATTCACATTATAGGGGTCCCAGAAGGAGAAGAGACAGAGAAAGGACCTGAGAAAATATTTGAAGATATTATAGTCAAAAACTTCCATATCATGGGAAAGGAAATAGCCACCCAAGTCCAGGAAATATTTGCAAACGAAGCAACTGACAAAGGATTAATCTCCAAAATACACAAAAAGCTCATGCAGGTCAACATCAAAAAAACAAACAACCCAATCCAAAAATGAGCAGAAGAGTTAAATAGACATTTCTCCATAGAAGACATACAGATGGCCAAGAAGCACATGAAAAGCTGCTCAATATCACTAATTATTAGAGAAATGTAAATCAAAACTACAATGAGTTATCACCTCACACCAGTTAGAATGGGCATCATCAGAAAATCTACACACAACAAATGCTGGAGAGGGTGTGGAGAAAAGGGAACCCTCTTGCACTGTTGGTGGGAATGTAAATTGATACAGCCACTATGGAAAACAGTATGGAGGTTCCTTAAAGAACTAAGAACAGAATTACCATATGACCCAGCAATCCCACTACTGGGCGTATACCCAGAGAAAAAAAAGACACATGCACCCCAATGTTCACTGCAGCACTATTTACAACAGCCAGGTCATGGAAGCAACCTAAATGCCCATCAACAGACGAATGGATAAAGAAGATGTTGTACATATATACAATGGAATATTACTCAGCCATAAAAAGGAAAGAAATTGGGTCATTTGTAGAGACGTGGATGAATCTAGAGACTGTCATACAGAGTGAAGTAAGTCAGAAAGATTGATTCACAGGTCCCAGCCTAGACAGCCATGGAGGATAAGTCAGTCACCTGCTCCGAAAGTGGACTCTTTTTTCCAAGAGATAGCATGACTTTTATTATTTGCAGTGGCCCAGGTCAGGTTTCCACCATGAATCTTTAGAACATGTCAAAATAATCTGAGCTAGATTGATGCAACCACTGTGGAGAGCAGTATGGACTTTCCTTAAAAAACTAAAAATAGACTTATCATATGATCCAGCAATCCCACTCCTGGGCATATATCCAGAGGAAACTCTAATTTGAAAAGATACATGCACACCAATGTTCATAGCAGCACTATTTAAAATAGCCAAGACATGGAAGCGACCTAAATGTCTATTGACATATGAATGAATGGATAAAGAGGATGTGGTACATATATACAATGGAATATTACTCAGCCATAAAGAAAGAATGAAATAATGCCATTTGCAGCAACATGGATGGGCCCAGAGATTATCATATTAAGTGAAGTACGTCAGACAGAGAAAGACAAATATCACATGATATCACATGATATGTGGAATCTTAAACAATGGTACAAATGAACTTAGTTACTAAACAGAATTAGACTCACAGATATAGAAAACAAACTTATGATTACCAAAGGGGAGATCGGGGAGTGGGAGAGATAAATTAGGAGTTTAGGAGTAACATATACACATTGCTATATATAAAATAGGTAAACAACAAGGACCTGCTGTATAGCACAGGGAACTATACTCAGTATCTTGTAATAGCCTATATTGGAAAAGAATCTGAAAAAGAATACATATATATGTATATATATGTATAACTGAGTCACTTTCCTGGCACTTGAAACACAACATTGTAAATTAACTATACTTCAATTATATATATAAATAAACAATTTGAGCTATACCTCATTGGTTAAGAGAATATGAGTTTTTAAGGTGTCTGAATTGCACACTTTCTAATTGTGTTATCTAAGAAGAGAAACAAAACACCTTGTCCAACAATATTCTCCTCACTAGACTAAAAGCTCTTCAAACCAGGATTTGTATCCTACTCACTTCATACCCCCGAAACATGCATAATGCTCAAATATTATTAAATAATTGCCTAGTGGAGATATTTTTAAATTAAAGGTATATGTACATGTGTTAGATGCTTAGATTTACTGAAAGGAAGATGGTATAAAAATCTTCTAAACCTTAAACTTCGTTGTATGAAAATATGATCATATAACCGTATAAAGAAAGAATTGTTCAAATAAGCCACAAACTCTTCCATTTTTCTCATTTGTAGTTGAACTGTGATATCATTATTGCCCTTAAAATGAAGTATATATGTCAAATATATATATATATATATCAAAACTTCCACAAACAAGTACTAAACAGCAAGGAAAATATATTAACTTGTGGGAATTAGTATATTTATATATGTTATCAATCATCCACATTAAGTGAAATTTCTACTTTCTCAGTTACAGAATTTCTAATTATCTTATTTGCTTTTGTGCAATTTTGAAATTTGTAATTTAGAGATTATGTAAACTCTACTATCTGACATTAATTACTTGTACTCAAGGTGATGGCCCCAGCTGCTAATTTAGTTAAATAGTTATTAAAAAATTTAAAAGGAAACCAGATGGATAATTCTAACTCTTCTGTTGGATAAGCACTTATTATTTTTGATAGTTTATGTAGCTTCTCCAAATTCTCATTAGAGAATATTAATCATTCTAGGTTAATCTGGCAATCAAAAATAAATATCTTAAGTCTTTTTTTTTTAATTTGTCAGGTGATCATATGTTAGGGACAATCATGAAAACTGAGCAGGAACATGTTGGGAAGCATAACACCATAAATTTACAGCTGGACTTATGTTGGCTGAGAGATTGATGACCTGCTTGTTAATGTGGGAGAAATATACATAGGGCATATTGAGTTACTATAGTGTGGGTAGTTTGATGTGCTGTGATGTGTTATGTTAGAACCACTCTGTTTGACCTCTGCTCAGTGATGCATTAAAAATGTAAAGTATTGTACTTCCTTAGAAACTAGACTCAATGCACTGCAACCCCATGCTGGTTGTTACCCAAAGCATCTCTTGGTTTTAAAGGAAGGAAAAAATAGGAGGAGGAGACACATTTCTCATGGATTAGCATCTTCTGATCTATTTTTGCAACTAACCTAATACAAATTCAGTAAATCATTTTTTTCAGGGTTGAAAAGAAAAATCTTTTATGTCCGGGCTTTTAATGTTGAACAGATCTGAAAAAAAAGTCCTAGCAAATCAAGGGTCTCTTTAAATATAAATGTTTCACATCATATGAGCATACAAATCATGTTTATTGCAAAAGTAACTTTGAGATTCTTCCCAAGGATTTTTAAAGCACCTCTTTTATATCTGTATTCTTCAACATAAACATACACACAGACTCTGTGACATGTGTTTACTCCTATACTAAGTTCCTAATGGTTCTGAATCATGTAAGTTCTTTCTGGGTAAAGATCTTGTCTCCATCTCCCATAGTATTTACATAGTCTTGTATTTAAAAGAGCAGATTCTAAATAAATGGTGAAAGCACAATGACTGTAAAAATGAAGAAATAACTTGAGTAACTTGAATTCTATCTTTCTATGTAACCACTTGAGTTTTTACTTATATTTAAATTTTTTAGATAAAATAGACTGTGTACATGAAAGGGGTAATGTGCTTTGGGGAGTAGCAATAAAGTATGTATTTCAAATGATATAAAATATTTATTGAATGTGAATAATATTTTTAAAGCTTAAATGTTATTCTCTTTAAAATTGATTTTGAATTAAAAGATGATTTAAAATTATTAGTGACTGTTACAAGATTATTATTGATAGACTTTTGTTATGGAAATATAGGAGATATTTAAAAATTATCTGCTTGGGTATCAATTATGCAATGTATGCTTTTGTTTAATCAAAAGGGGAGAAGAAGCTGAGGTGGAAAATGTAGAAGGTGTTATAGTACCTAACAGTTTCTATCACATCAGAACATTTCCATTTCTTTAGTATTTTTTTAAATAGTTGCTTCTTTGTCCTCTTTTTTCATGATTAAAGCATCTCATTCAGACTGTAATTATTATGTATGAGGCTTGATTAAAAATGTTTTATTTTTTCAGATGTACTTGTTTCAAGGCTTGGGAAATAATAAATTCCTCCTGGCTTGAGTTATTAACATTGAACCATGTCTTCAAATTGACACTTAGACTAGACTACAAAGGACACATTTTTAGACTGTCTGTAAGTTGTGCTTTTTGGAAGCCAACAGAATGTAAAACCTTGCTTATTATATAAAATTCAATTTACTCTATATTTTAAATATAAATAGTATTATATATTTCCATACATGAACCCCTGAGGCTGAAGTTTCTATTGAACTTTTGACTTGTCTTTGAAATTTGAGAGGAGCCATTAAGAAACTGATATTGAATCATCCATTATGGAAAAACTCAATAAATTTAAAAAATGAATTTAAAATATCAACTCAAGGGCTTCCCTGGTGGCGCAGTGGTTGAGAGTCTGCCCGCTAATGCAGGGGACACGGGTTCGATCCCTGGTCTGGGACGATCCCACATGCCACGGAGCAACTAGGCCCGTGAGCTACAACTACTGAGCCTGCACGTCTGGAGCCTGTGCTCCACAACAGGAGAGGCCGCGACAGTGAGAGGCCCGCGCACCGCGATGAAGAGTCGCCCCCGCTTGCCACAACTAAAGAAAGCCCTCGCACAGAAATGAAGACCCAACACAGCAAAAATTAATTAATTAATTAATAAACTCCTATCCCCAACATCTTAAAAAAAAAATCAACTCAATAAATGTAACTGTTAATTGGAATTTGTTTATCTAACATGTTATTAACTAAAATGACATGTCTGTGGAATCCAGTGATTTTCTGGGTTACTTCACATAGGAGGTTGGTGGTGGATGTAATTGGAAGTTTTATAGGAAGCAGAAAAGAACACTAGAAAGTGACTGGAGAAGAGAAATTAAATCAGATTTATGAGAGATAAAAAATTAAGAAGATAATTAAAATAAATTATAAAATAAAGAATTAAGATTTGTTTCTAAATAAAAAACAAATCAGGCATAGAACAATGAATACAGTATTAAATTGTTAAAATGAGATTGATGTTGAGTCCCATTATATTGCTGATGTCAAACAAAGAATATTTATGTAAAGCTCTAGTCTTTTATGGTAACCAGAGTTAAAAACACACACACAAATATTGCTATTTGGGAGTAATACTTCTAAGAATATAATGATCCAACTTTCCATGACCTTGATTATCAGGTTAACTTTAAAGTTTTATTCTGGGGCTTAGTAAAATGAGCCACACATTTCCCCATATCAATGTGGGCTTGCCTCTCCTCCATTCCTTTCTTTTCCTTGGTTTTAGACTCCCTCATTTGTGATCAATTTTTCTTCTTCATTATTCCTGTTTCTTACTTCATCTTTTGGTCTAAGTTGGTTACCTAAGCATTCCTCTCCACTCCCTACTTCTGGTGATATGGAATATTTGAGTTTTCAGTAACAAATGAGTAGTAACCTTTGCGTGAAAATGTAACTAATAGTAGAATAGCTCTGTGTTTGCTTTCATGTTAGCTATTCAATGTTGGTTATTCATTTACAAGTTCTCTTCCAGAGTAAAGTACTTAGGAAGAACTGGTTCAGAATGTAGTCTTTGTTTTCAAGCCTTCCTTTTATCTTGGTTTGTTCCCTATGTCCTCATGCCTGAAGCAGTCACTCTGTTCTTATATGTCAAACTGTTACAATTACCTTCACATTCTACTGGAAAAGTCATCACTTCACAAACTCCCACTCAGTGTCTCTGTATCACTGGGAATGAAGCATAGTTGATATGATTTCCCACCAATTCATCACTAAAGTCAGAAATATAATACATGGCTTAAAAGTCTCAGGCTTGCAGCCACTTCTATTGAAGGATACAAGTTCAAGGACTAAGTATACATGCATGCAATGATGTTGTGAATATATGGAGCCCTGAGGATTTAAACAGGCAAGGCAAAGCAAAATAGAACACATATTATAAAAATGTGCTGGAAGAGAGGTATAACAACCTGTTGTGACAAATCTGGAAGGAGTTATCTATTTATTGATTCAGCTACTAAACATTTTTCACTAAAGATTAAAAAATATGTGGGTAACATTAAACCACAGTTTGAGATTATTAACAATATTCTTACATAATGAATACATAAAACATTCCAGACTTTCGGTTTTCAAAAAAATGTGTCTTTTAAAAATATCAAAATAATATAAAAGCAATATAATATTACTTGGAAGGAAAAAAAAGAAACAAAATCATCCATACGTTCTCTTATGGGTTATGTCCCCTCAAAATTCATAAGTTGAAATCCTAACTGTCAGTCCCTTACAATGTGACTTTATTTGGAAATAGATTCCTTGCAGATGTAGTTAGTTATAGTAAAATGGGATCATGAGAGTGGGTCCTAATCCAATGTGACTGGTGTTCTTATTAAAAAAGAAAACAAATTTTGGACACAGGGGCATGCACACAGGGAGAATATTACATGAAGAGGCATACGTGGAAGACGGCCATCTATAAGCCAAGGTGAGAGAGCAGAAACAGGTCCTTCCCTCATAGCTGCCAGAATGAACCAACACTACTGACATTTTGATCTCAGACATCTAGCCTCCAAAACTATAAGACAATAAACTTCTGCTGTTTAAGCCACCTAGGTTTGGTACTTTCTACAGCAGCCCTAGCAACCTAATGTACCTTCATTACCCAGACATAATTTCTGTAAACATTTGTTATAAATTCTTTAATCTGTGACCTCTTTATGTTTGTTTGTCAGTATGTATTTTCTTCCACATAAAAATAAATTGTGAACAAATATTGTAAGGCTACAGCAGTGAGTTTTTGCGTCCTAGTATTAAGTCTATCATCTTCCCTCCACTGCTAATGATACACCAATTTTAGTACTAAGCTAAATGATAACATTTCCCAGGCTCCTTTGTACAAAGGGATATTAGCCAAAAGATTGTGTGAGACTGTCAAGAACTGCAAAGTTTCTGAGATTTTAAACTTCCTGCAAGCAAGCAAGTTAGCCTACTATAGTCTCTTAGAAGCTAGCTGAAGATATGAGATTCCTGTGTCAGAAATAAAGGATCTTATTCCTCACAGCAATAGCAGTGGTCAGAATACCAGTTTTCTTTTCCTAGTTTTCCGAGAGCCAATTCTAAGCCCTTCCCCAGGGCTACAAGAAGAGGGCCAGGCAATACCGCCACTCGTGAAGCTGAAATTTTCATTAACAGTCACTAAGCCTAAACACCTTCTGCCTAGGAAGGAGACACTGTTTCTTCTGAGCCTGCTTTCTTAAAAACATTCTTAAAAAGAGAGACTAGCAGCTATGTTCTGAGGTGCAGTCATGTTCTGAGTCTGGCAGCCATGTTCCTAGAATGACAGCAGGAAGAGAGGAAACTGAAGTCCACACCAGTACTGGCCTGCCTGTTCTCAGGGTTCTTTTATGAATAAGAAAGTTTAATTTCTATAACTAAATCACTGCTCTTTTGGCATTTTCTGTTTCATGATCCAAACCTAATTCTAACTGATATCCAGTCAATAAAACTTGTATTTAAAACATCATTTTTCATAATTGTAAAGGAATTCATCATATAGTTATATCATCATTTATTTATCTAGTCCCTTTTTCTTGTGCCCCCTTATTCTGCCTTCATTTTTCTTTTACTCCAATAAAAAGCTTTGATGCACTTCGTTATCATTAAAATTATTTCCTTAAGATTGGTTAAGAGTTTTCTTTTTTGTTGTGGGTTTTGTGTAGTATAATTTTATTTTATGTAAATATGTGCATATGTAGACAAAACAACAAAATCTTAAGTTTATAAAATCAAATCACCATATCCATCTCTGCCTTTTCTCTTCTCTCTCTACATATAGACAAAATACCAGCACAAAATTTAAGTCTTAAGAGGTAACAGCACTTGAACATTTCTATTCACAGCTCTTCTGAAGTTAAACTGTATAGCTCTAAATGGCATGCTTTTATTATACCATAGTTGATTAAATTTAACCCATATCCAATGAGATCCTTCAATGAATTTAAAGTTATTTTACTTTACTTACTCTTCTCCTCTTTCCCTTCTTTTTCCAAATTTGGTTACATGCATGTATATGTCTTATTTCTTAATTTAAAAGACATTTATTGGAGTATAACTGCTTCATAATACTGTGTTAGTTTCTGTTGCACAACAAAGGGAATCAGCCATATGCATAGATATATCCCCATTTCCCCTCCCTCTTGAGCCTCCCTCTCATCCTCCCTCTCCCACACCTCTAGGGTATCACAAAGCACCGGAGCCGATCACCCTGTGCTATGCTGCTGCTTCCCACTAACCAACTATTTTACATTTGGTAGTGTGTGTATATATGTCCATGCTACTCTCACTTCGCCCCAGCTTCCTCCTTCCACCACATGTCCTCAAGTCCATTCTCTATGTCTACCTCTTTATTCCTGCCCTGCAACTAGGTTCATCAGTACCATTTTTTATTTTTTAGATTCCATATATATGCATTAGCATATGGTATTTGCTTTTCTCTTTCTGACTTACTTCACTCTGTAGGACAGGCTCTAGGTCTATCCACCTCACTACAAATAACTCAATTTCGTTTCTTTTTATGGCTGAGTAATACTCCATTGTATATATGTGCCACATCTTCTTTAACCATTCATCTGTGGATGGACATTTAGGTTGGTTCCATGTCCTGGCTATTGTAAATAGTGCTGCAATGAACATTGTGGTACATGTCTTTTTGAATTATGGTTTTCTCAGGGTTCTGCCAATTGCTAATGCTCATAAAATCAACTTCTTTTATTTACCTAATAGATGAGCTTTTCTACTAACAACAGATAAGCTTAATCAACAAAGAGAGGTAAATGAGCCTATTTGGATAGAATTAATATTGATAGGTCTTCTTATCGAAGTTGAATAATAGAGTTGTATTTATTAATTTAAGACTATGTTAGTGTATTTGATAATGCAGAAAAGACCAGGTCATATCCCCTGAGTAGCTTCTATCTTAGTAATTCACAGTGCTTTTACTGCTTCAGATAATGATTCAGGATGTTAATATATTAAATGTAATGTATCTTGATAGATATGCTGCATAAAAGGCATAGAAAATTTATTTTAAGGGTTACTATCCATAGGCATAATTCATATACATAATATTTTTTCTTTGTCTTTTTTAAAATGGTGAATTCAGGCCTCTTGCTCCTTATAGCTTCCCTGCACACAGCTCTGCTTGTAACTAGAAGATGAATAACAGAAATAGCAGCTCTATGTGTATGTGTGTGTGTGTGTGTGTGTGTGTGTGTGCGCGCGCAAGTGTATGTTTTGCATGCCTGTACTAACAGCTGCACAAATGCATTTAGGCACTGAGAGATAATTACCTAGGAAAGAAATCAAGAAAAATAATTATGTGCTACATTTGCTGATACACTAGCAATAATACTGTAGAGAGAAACAAACTAGGTCTGAGAACAAATGGCAATTTTCTTCTGTCTGTGTATCAATAATACATTCTTAGTTATAATTCACTAGTAACAACTATACCATACCTAACACCTAATAAAAGAGAGACTCTCTAATAAGATACTAGTTCAATTTGTTCACCACAATTTAAACTAAATGCAGTAGAGTTAAGGTCATCTTATGAAGAAGACATTGCCTTGGTGTAATTCAACTCTTTATTACTGATAATGAGCCAAAGCTGAATAAAAAGCTGAAATAGAATGTAGAAATGTTTAGGAAGAATAATTTGGCAAAACAAAATTACTGGTAATAAAGATCATCACCATTGCCTAAGAAATTCAGGTAGAGGTATAAACAACAGTTCAGATAAGTTTGATCATTTAATTTGGGAAAAATATAATTGAGGCTTCTATGTGGCCAAAGATTAGAGTCACAATAGAGGCAGGAATCAAAATCAACAAAAGACAAACAGTGAGATAGATATTGCTTGCTTTTTGGCTAATTTGCATTGAAATGGTCCTCCTATGGGTTAGGCAGTCTGACACTTTGGAAGGCCTGGTGAAGCCTTTCTTCTGAAACTGAAAGGGCCAGATCCATGTTCTCATAAACCCTTGGCAGCTCAGACATAGGCAAGTGACTCAGCCTGAGCTTGGGATCTCTGCTTTACCAGGTAGATTCGCCTGTCCTAGACAACACTTCTGTACTGACAGCTTACAAATCCTCTGAAACATTGTGGTGGCAGTAAAAATAGCCAGAGACCAGTGACCACAGTGGCAGCTCCACTGAATTCCAACAACTCAGCATGGTATGTCCAGTGGTCCTCGCACCAGAGGCAATTTTCTAAACAGACTGAGTGCATGATGTGATGGCGGCTTTCTTCCTGGCTGCCTGGTTTCCCTTTCATCCTGCTATTTTTTCTCAGTCCAGTTTAGCAGCCTTCCTGCTGGTTCTGGAAGGTACCAGGTATATTTCCAATAATTCATTTTTCTGTTAAACTAATCAAAGGTGGTTTCACTTGTTTGAAATTAATAGCCCTTGCTTAATTACATTAATGATATTCATGATAACACGATTCTAATTCTCATTTGTAATCCTGATGATTTTTTGAAAATCCAATACTTTGTACAGTCTAAATTAGTCTAATCGTTTAACAGAGATATCAGAAGTTTTAAAGTACACCTGAAATCTACAGAGCATTAGTGTATGAATACATCAGGTATTTACAGACAAGAAGGTGAACTTAACCTAAATAATTTGGAGAATTTTTATATTACTAAATTCTTCAGAATAAGACCTTAAGAAACTGCTGCTAATAGAAGTTCCTTAATTTGGGAAAGAAAAATAAATCATTCATTCTGTTCATTTTTATTCTCAAGATATATAAATATGCATATCAAGAATATATTACGTATATGTGACATTATATGCAGGTCATTGAGAATATGTGAAACAAACTACAGAGAGAATAAGGTGAAGTATTCTCAATCTTTTTTTCTAACCCAATATCAGAAACTGACTTTTCTTATTAATAATCATTACTGACTAAAAGTAAGACTTTTTGTTGATGTCTATTTGATATAGTTGTTTGATATAATAAATATGGATCTGTTACAATATAGAATCATTTTTTTATTACCCCAGTAATGTATGAACATACATCCCTGGCATTAGCTCATTCCATTACCTTGACCTTAGTTCTGGCCCCCCTTATCCCTGGTTTCTAACCCAGATAACTTTAGCCTTAACATATCCATGATACCAAGAAATGGCAATCACTGAGATCAGAGAGCATGTTTAAGGACAGGACTGAGGAAGTCTATATCACAGGTTACTTAGTAATTTTAAAAGCTTCACATTTAATTTTGTTCATGTTTAGTGAAAACGGCTGTGTCAAAATTGCAGTGTGCCATATACATTGGCTCATGATTGTGGTAATTGGAGAATGGGAGGCAAGGAAACCTACTGGACCATATCAGTATTTTAGGAGTAGAAGATGTGTTGTTTGTTCTCCATTCAAACAACAGTGACTAAAGCATTCCAAGAATGGGTAATAACATGAACAATGAAATAGAGCCAGCTCTGAATGTTGTGTACATGTATTTATGTGTTTGTTGAATTTCAAGGTCTGAAATGTCTAGATGTAAGAAGATTGATCTGAATGGGAATGCTTATATAAATTACATTAGAAACCTTGCCCCTATACTATGGACTGAATTGTGTGCCCCTAAAATTCATATGTTGGAAACTTAACCCCCAATGTGGTGGGATTTGGAGATGGGGCTTTTGGGATATGATTAGGTTTAGATGAGGCCATAAGGGTGGGGCCCTCATGATGGGATTAGTGCTCTTTTAAAAAGAGATACCAGAGAGCTTGCTGGCTCTCTCCACCATCTGAGGACACAGTGATATGCAGGCCATCTGCAAGCCAAGAGAGTCCTCACAGAACCCAACCATGCTGTCACCCTGATGTTGGTCTTCCCAGCCTCCAGAACTGTGAGATATTAATTTTTGTTGTTTAAGCCACTCAGTCTATGGCATTTTACTATGGAAGCCCAAGCTGACTGAGACACCCTACATGCTAGAATTTTAACTCTATTATGGAACTTATAACAATTCTATCGCTGATTAAACATGCATCTTTTTTTTCATAACACTATTGTGTTTGTTTGGAAGGGTTTAGAGAAGACCCCAAGATCCTTGTTTTCAAAAACCTTAGAACTTGGAGAAAAATTACATGTACATGTGAGCAGCTGTAGAACAACTCTGAAGATATAGAAACAAGTATATAAAGGGTATATATAATAAATGCTAAATGCAAAGGGATGGAAGGAACATCATGGGCTGGGGTCAGTCCAGCTTCCTGGAAGAAATTTGGCCAAATAGCTGTACAACTCTAAGGAGATAGTTTATAGTTTTTGGACCTCACTCACCACATCTGTGAATGAGGAGCTTAGTTTACATACAGTTCAGTCTGTTTCCAGTTCTCATAATCTGTGAAATCATGATTCTGAGCTTAACTCTACTGGAATGGAAGCCACATATTGGCAAAGAGCAAGTACCTCTTTCTTGAAAGGCAAGCACAAACTTCACTAGTTAGACATTTGTTCAATAGATTTTACAAGACAGGTCTCAGAGGAGATTTGAGGAAATGGACCTACAATTGTACATTTGTTTGTTGGCCGGACTGACTAAATCAGTCAGCTAATTTGGAGTCTTCATACTTATACAATTACACATACTTAATATAAACTGTCATTTATTAAGTATCTATCATATACCAAGAATTCTACGTATTTTGTCACTGACCTTTACTACAGCTACTAAGACAAGTATAGCTACACTCATTTTATAGCTGAAGAAACTGAGGCTCAGAAAATTTAACATAACTAGAAGTACAGAACTGGGAATTAAGGACAAACCTGTCTGATTCTGATGCACATTATCTTTCCACTTGTTATAACACAGAGCTCTCTAACATTTAGTAAGAGTTTATCGAGGCCCTGTTCTAAGGGTTTTACAGGTTTTAATTCATTCACTTCAACAATCCCATGGACACTTTTTATCCTTGTATAACATGAAATATCTGAGGAACAGAGAGGCTAAGTAACTTGTGAGTGATTACATGCTAGCAAGAGGCTGAGTTGGGATATCTCTGTCATGACTTCTCACCTATATAATGCTATGTAAATGCCAGCCAGATGGGTATGCTCATCACTAATAATACTAGCTGGGGAAAATAATCCATTTTATCACATCTTAGTTATTTCTTAACCATTGGGTAAAATGAATAAAATTGTGCACAGTAAAGAGTCTGACCAAATATTAGATAAATCTTTCAATCTACCAAGAGTCAAAGCAATTACTTGTGGAGAAAGCCTAATCAATTTTCTTATCAGGCTTATATTACCGTTAATAAACATAGCCAAAATTTTGTTTGCAGTTACTACACAGCTCGAGATTGTAGTTAAATTCAAATTAAACTGTAATTACCCTATAGTAGCAGGGGGTATTTTTGGCAAATAAATTACATTTTATGTAGCTATTATTGTCCCATATGAGATTAGTCAAAGAAAATTCTCATTTTATTCCATGAAAGAGCCAATGACAGTCTTGGAATGTTTTTAGATAAGAATGAAATAAGAAGAAAGGAAAATCTTTACCTTGTCTTTAGAAATAAATCTATCTTGAATGAAAAATAATATTATGCATCAATAGGAGAAATATGAAGTTTCTCTTAATGAAATAAGCAAAAAAGAGATATGTATGGGACTCCATCCCTAAAGAACTTTCCTCTCTATTTAGGCCCATAAAACAGAACGATTACTTTCTTTCTACATCTCAGATGCAGATGTCAGGATAATGATATTCTCTGTGACTTTTACTGAAAACACTATTGGATTTTTACTGTAATGTCTTTGTGGCTAAAATGTTATAAAAGTATTCAGGAATCTAGGTCTAGGTACTTCTTTTCATTGTCAAGTTACTAACAAATTCCTGAAGAGATTTTCATTCAAGTTTAGCAATTCAAGTAAAGGAATATATGATTGAAATAACATAAACACAGAAGAGAGGAGGGGTAAGGAAGAGGAAAGTGAAGAGGGAAAAGGATTATAAATGCTCATGTAGCCAGAAAATCATGCCAATTATCAACTGCTTAGAAGAGAGACTCTAGGTCAGCGTTTGGCAAACGTTTTTCTGTAAAGAGTAAAGTACTAAATATTTTAGGCTTTATGAGCTATATAGTCTTTCTCCCAACTATTCAACTCTGCCATTTTGTGAGAAAAGAGTTATAAAAATGTAAACAAATGGATGTGGACATGTTCCAATAAAATTTTATTTACAAAAACAGGTGGAGAGTCAATTTGGCCCTCAGGGTCTACTTTCAATCATGCTAAGATTATATCTTAATGCTAAGATTATATCTCGGTGCTTTCTGACAGAACTTTCCAATTTGAAGGAAACGTTCTACATCTTTGTTGCCCAATTTGGTAGGCACTAGTCACAAGTGGCTATTGAGCACTTGAGATGTGGCTAGTGAGAGTGAAGAAAATTAAATTTTACTTAACTTTAATTATTTTGCATTAAGTAGTCATGTAACTAGTGACTACATTTTGGACTTCACAGCACATTTCTTTCTTTTTAATCTGAGAATGCAACTTCAGAATTTCCTTTCATTGTTAATAAACAAAGAGAAACTTTTGATATTTTGAAGATTTTCAGAATGCAAAATTTGGAAAGGTGGAAAAACTTTTCACTATAAATATAGAAAAATTAAACTAAAAAGGCTAATCTCAATTTATAATATATAATATGCATATACATAAATATAAATATACAACATGTATCTGTATTTACAGAATAAATACTCCCTTGCCTCAAGAGAAATTGTGAGAAAGATGCAGAAGTCAGGAAAATATGGATAAAATAAATAAAACATATTTGATTTTGCTTCTTTTATATCTTCTGATTAATAAACAAATGGATTTGATGTCATTCTAGACAGGAGTTTTGAAAATATATGTGGTGTCATTATATTATGAAGCATTTTTCTAAAATAATGTCAGTGTTATTCAGTGAAAAGAACCGAAGCTTTGTAATCAAAAGTTGTGAGTTCAAGACTCAGTTTCATCACTTACTAACTGAATAACATTTTCAAATTACTTCAGTTCTTTAAGTCACAGTTTCCTTAATAATAAAATCGAGATAAAAACATCACCTACCATAACAAGTTGTGGTGGGGTTTGTGGGATTTAAATAATATGTACCCAGTACATAGATAAAAAACTCGTACACAGGTGGCTGCTTTTATTATTCTTGGTAAGATAAAAGGATAAATATATATTCTACATGCACTCTGCCTGAAAATGTCTGAAATCAGTCATTCTCAACTCTCTCACCAGTGACTTAATTCTGCGATTAGCAATCTCTGTGTTTGCTTCTTAAGAAACAGTTATTGTATCAAATAAATTCAGGGAAAAATGCTTCTTTAGTCCTAGATTTTTGAAATCTCTTGTAGTAAACTCTCTTTAGCTGGTGATAGATGGAAAGAGGCAGGAGGAGCTTCTTAAGAGACAGAAAATCCACTGCAGCCCAAAGTAAGCTGGTTAGGAAATGGCTTAAAAAAAAAATTGATTCTGCTTTACATTTATAGAGCAGGTCCACTGTCATCTGAAAGAAAGGTTAATGTTTGTGAGTGCACGTTTCTGTCCCATTCATTTGTGCTCTGCCTTCATCTTGGGGACCTAATCACCTCCCCAAGACCCCACCTCCTAATTAACATCACCTCCTAATTAACATTGGGCATCAGGTTTTCAACATATGAATGGGGAGATGGGTGCAGGGCACACAAGTTCACACCATAGCATTATTCAAAAAAAAAAAAAAACTGGCTAATTTATTCTAATTGTTCAAATTCTAGATAATATATTCTAAGGAATCTGCACAACAGGTTATTTCACATCTAGATTTGAATACTGAGAATATAACTTCTTGCTAATTGTAAGTTATTAAATCCCACTGCAATCAAGAAATGCAGCTATCCTACAGAAATGTTTACAATGGTATTATTATTCTATAGACATAAATGGTTATTACTAGTCGGTAGATTACCTGTAATATACATATATATTTTTTGTTTCTTTACTGCATCAAGTGAAAGGATTGTGTAGTGAGTCAGCTTACCACCAATACTGACTGTTAAAGCTCTTTCCTTACAAAGGAATGAAACCCACAGAGAACAATAATAGAAAAGTATTAAAAGATATCAACTTGAAGTCAAAATGCAGGAAGGACAGCCATGTCTTATGCAGAAAGCATGGGAGACATTAATACATTTCCCTTTCTCTCTTCTGGGCTATACAGATTTTCCATTTCTGATGCTCTCAGCCTGTTAATGCTATTCACTTATCAACAGTATGGTTTTCCTACTCAATTAATAGTTTCTTATCCCCATAATTCAACTTGCAACTGGTTTTCCTTTGCCAGAGCACCAAACTAACAATGTTCATGACCATTCAACTTCAGAATCCACCATCAACTTATTTAAAATTCTTGGAAAAGAAACAAATTCTCTCTATCACCTGTAGTTCGATGAGTATGTTTGAGTCAGGTGCTCACCCCCCGACCAATCAGCTACAGCCTAGAAAAACTGTATGTGGTACATATCTAACAAACCAGACTCACTCTGGGCAGGCATGAAAAAACATACATGCTACAAAGGACATGGACTCTTTGTTCATCAGCAACTGAACATCTGAAAGATGAATAACCATAGATATCAGGCTTGTATGAATGAATCTGGAGTATAAGGGATGTATATTCAGTTAAAATACAATTCTAGAGACAGAATTTCTGTAATATATTCTGAAAAAAGAAAAATGATGAAATTCAATCTAAAAATCAGAATAATAGTTTTATAATTGTTTTTTGCTTATCTAATAGGACATAAATGATTGAGTAAAATCACATGAATGCTATAAAACTCTAAGATTTATATAAATTTTATTTGAGGCATCTTCTAAAATATAAATTATTTTATTTGGAAGAAAACTATCCTAATATAAATCTAGCTAGAATAAATATAATTCTGGGTAAGTCTGTGTGTAACAGTTATTTCTTAAAATAATTTTCCAAGTCTACAAATTAAATATGAAAATAGCTGTCATTTTCATCGATTTTTTAATTAATCATTACATACAATGCCATACATTTCTTCAGTTCCATAGATGTAGCACAGACTTATAATTAAGAATTTAGTTCATCTTCTTTCTATAAAATTTTTTACTACAAAAGCTAGAATGCAATTCGGCTGTTAGGTCTAAAGTGACTGCATGTGGATTATGGAAGCAGCAGTTTTGAAGGGAACAGTTTATGGGATAATTTAAACTGTCTCATAATGTAGGAATTCTGACAGCTGGTATATATACATATGCCCTTCCAAAATACTGTTTCACAAAGGAAAATGCATATAAACTGAAATATTATTGGAGTTATATACTCAATGGTTAACACACTGTGAAATATTTATAATACAATGTATGGCTTTGCTTCACTCATGAAAATGAACTTGTTTCAGAAAGCACTACACTGAATTGTTTAAACAGAGGAAATGATCACTGACTGACAAATAAAAGTTCTTATACTTTAAAATGATAAAAAAAGAAAAAGTAATCTACTTCCATTATTTATTGTATTTATGGAGTTCTGAAGAGTTTATGTTTAAATAAATAATATTTTAATACACTGAAGAATTATTTAATTTCTATGAATGAATTTCACTCATTCATCTATACTATACTGAGACCAAATAGTATGCTAATGATATCTCATAGCTCACTTAGCATGTGTTTAAAAGATGTTAATACAAAGTCCATATTTGGCATACACACTAGGTCACTTCTGTTTGTTACATTATCTTAGAGACTGACATCACTTGCTATGCCAGATACTATTGCCGTTAGGAGAAAGTCACCTGAATATTAGCTTCCAATTATTTTTTAAATTATTTGCTGTGAACATGCAAGTTTCAAAAAGTTAAAGAGAACTGGTTTTAAAAAACAAGATAGGCAAGTTAAATTTTTCAAGTTACTTTCAAATAAATAAATAAATAAACAAATGAGTTTCAAAACTAAATGAGCTATATATTCACATTCTTCCACTTAGTCTCTCAACAAAGGAGAAATTTCCTTCCTCTTGCTAATGAAAATTCCACACTTCCTTTAAAATATAGTTCATTCAACATCTACCTCAAAATCCTGACTATTCAAGTATATATTGATCTTTCCTTTTTAGAATTCCTAGATGATTTGTGCTGAAATATATTTACACATTTTCCTTTCATTTTTCTTTAATTGGTAATGTAGTCCTATTTCCTTCACTAAAATTTTCACAATAACATTAAGTTATTGCTTTGACTTATATAAACTTCCTGCATAGATAACTAGTGCCTGATTTAATGAGCTGGGAGTGACTTAATTGCCTAATATCCCCAAGTAAGATTGTATGTGATAAAATAAAAAAGCCAACTGTAGCTTATGTAGGTGGTTTTTAAAGTTGTTTTGAATGCCAACTGTTAGAAAGCAATAAATGTTCCTAGTAATCCTGTATACACATTTTTATGTAAATATTAGTGGGAATGTAAATTTGTGCAGCCACTATGGGAAACAGTATGGAGATTCCTCAAAAAAATTAAAAATAGAACTAGGATACTAGCCAAGACATGGAAGCAAACTAAGTGTCCATCAACAGATGAATGAAGAAGATGTGAAACAAACACACACACACACACACACACACACACACACACACACACACACACAGGAATACCACTCAGCCATGAAAAATAATGAAATCTTGCCATTTGTGACAAAATGGATGGGTCTAGAGGTCATTATGCTAAGTGAAATAAGTCATATAAAGACAAATACTGTATGATTTCACTTATATATGGAATCTAAAAAACAAAACAAACATAACTAAACAGAAACAGAATCAAAGATACAGAGAACAAACTAGTGGTTGCCAGAGGGAAAGTGGGGGGAAGAGAGAAATAGATGACGGAGATTCGGAGGTACAAACTTCTGGTTACAAAATAAATGATACGGGCTTCCCTGGTGGCACAGTGGGTGAGAATCCGCCTGCCGATGCAGGGGACACGGGTTCGTGCTCCGGTCTGGGAAAATCCCACATGCCGCGGAGCGGCTGGGCCCGTGAGCCATGGCCGCTGAGCCTGTGCGTCCGGAGCCTGCACATCTGAAGCCTGTGCTCCTCAATGGGAGAGGCCACAACAGTGAGAGGCCCGCGTACCGCAAAAAAAAAAAAAAAAAAAAAAAAAAAAGATAAATGAGTCAAAGGTATGAAAAGTACAGTGTGGAGAATACAGTCAATAGTTATGTAATATGTTTGTATGGTGACACATGGTAAATAGACTTATCACGGTGAACATTTTGAAATGTACAGAAATACGGAATCACTAATGTTGTATACCAGGAACTAACATAATGTTGTAGGTTAATTATACTTCAAAAACAAATGAACAAACAAAATCACAGAAAAAGAGATCAGATTTGTAGTTACCAGAGGCAGGGATTAGGGGGAGAGGGAATTGGATGAAGGCAGTCAAAAGGTTCAATCTTCCAGTTGTGAGATAAATAAGTACTAGGTGTGTACTGTACAACATAACTATAATTAACATTGCTGTATATTATATATGAAACTTGGTAAGTAAATCCTAAGAGTTCTCATCATAGGCAAAAAGGTTTTTTTCTATTTAATTTTGTGTCTGTATGAGATGATAGATGTTCACTAAATTTATTGTGGTTATGATTTCATGATGTATGTAAGTCAAATCATTATGCCATATACACTAAACTTATACAGTGCTGTATGGCAATTATATCTCAGTAAAACAGAGGGAAAAATATATAACTGGAACAAAAGGTTTTCATAATAATACTTACCCTAACTATATGCAGTACAATCTGATATTGTCTATTCTCTGTTTATTTAAAAATAATCTCAGTCACAAAATATTACATTGATTTCATGACCCACTAATGGATTTATCAGACCCCAAATTTAAAAACATTGCATGAACTAATTCTCAGTGAGTAAGTTCACATAATAGAAGCATCAGTGCAAAAGTTTGTTTGAGTTTTGTGCTGGTTTTTCTCTGTGTTATTCCAAAGTATTACTGTTGGCATTTTGGGAAGGATAGTCTGTTGTTATAATGGAAGTCTGTCCTGCATCCTGGGATATTTACTACTCATGACCCCTACCCACTAAATGCTAGAGGAACCCCTCCACTACTGACAAGCAAAACCACCCCAAACATTTCTAAGGTTTGGACAGGAGCAGTGCTGTGGTGTTGCCACTGGTTAGGAACTCATGAAACCAGTGCTTTAGTATGAAATTCAGTTAGATTATTTATGTATGTTATTTGTAAAAATCAAGCCAATAATATTGGGGAATATGTTATCAGTGGGTAATTATAGCAATCAAATAAAGACTAAATCAATTCATTATTTACTGACAAATAATTAAGTTCAAGAGCCTGTAAAACCCTGTTTGTTCTTCACTTTCAAGAACTGAGAAAAGTTTGGATCTCAGATCAAGCACTTAACTAACCCTTAAAATCCTCACCTGTAGTGTAAGAATAGCATGAAATTAACAGTGTTGTTATGAGAATTACATGAGTAGTTTATGTGCCAGTGCCTAGCCCATGGTAGGTGCTCAATATACTTACATTTACAGAATGAGATAAGGAAGAAAAAAGCACACACATGAAAGCAAATATGTAATCAATGCTGTTAGGCTGAACAGTCTTTTGAGTAACAAGTGGTATCAGAACTCAAAGCATCTTCCCTTGTACAGCAGGAGTCATGTGAGCGGGAGGAAATAAATTTTTTTTGGAAAATTTTTTGCCAAAAATATGTGGAAAGGACTACTTCTATTTTCTTTGTTCATTGTTAAAGAATATGGCTAGAAAAAGTACCTTCCTTTCCTCTTTCATCAGAAGTTTATTCAAATGAGTATTAACATTAAAATGTATAATATCCCTAAATTCTCATTTTGGCCTCATGGAAAAATAAAGAAAACAATAATGAACTTTTTAAGAAAATTATTTGGAACTATTTCTTTCTTTTTAAAAATGTTTTATAAAACTCAAATTCACACATGTGATATGGACATATGATTTAGTTAAATAAAAAAAACCCTCAAATACAAATTGTGTAAAGTTATTTATGTCGGGTTGTAAAAAAAAATTCAACGAAGTATGGTTCACAGAAGAAATTATTTTTCATAATTTCAAATGATCTATGGTTTAATCCCTCTGAAATTTGTAGACAGCTGAATTTGTTCATATATTAGGAGCATACCATCTTATTTACTTATTTAGGATGTCTCTAGGAAATATAAGTAGTAGTAGAAAATAACAAGAAAAGTACACAGTCCAATATATCTCCTAAAATTACTATCTAAACAGCCTGTGAACAAAGAAATATTTGTAAAGTTCCTAACAATGATCAAAACTTTTGAATCAATGAACTCTCCCTCTATGGATTTTTTTTTACTACATTACTTTGTTGAATAAAATGTTTCCAACCACCTCCAACCACCAAACAGTTTTAAAATGTTTTGCACTTTATTTGGATATAAAAGGTATGTATGTGTTACACCAACAAAGAATACTTTCTTGACTCAAAATGTGGTTTTCTATTTCCAGGAGATTAATGAGGCCTGTGTTCAAGGAAAGTATTTCTAATACTTTGAACTCAGATCATCTCAGATAAAATCATTCCCAATAAGACATTACTTTTACTCCTCTGGAAGAATTTTTCCACTGATTTATCATTTTTAATCACATCAGTGTTCCACTGATTACAGATTATTCAATATAGCTTCAAGCTATATGCTCTTAATGTGTTGTAAAAACAGGACATTCTCTCCACTGCATTTGGGGAATGTCAGAGCCAGAAATTGAGAGTGGTTTCACAAATCTCAACCTCCAGATCCGGTTTCAGGGCCTCTCAGATAAAGGACAGATTTAAATTGATCCTAAGGTTTTTAAAAAGTAAATAAATATTTGCCTCTCATTTGTGAAGCTATTTCATTCTACTGTTACACAAACATAAAAAAACAAAAACAATCACCAACAAACTAGATAAATCTTGTTTTGTGCTAAGAAACTCTATAAATGTGATTTATATTGAGCCAAATATTTACCTACATATTTTTTCTTTTCTATTTAACACACAGAAAACTTTGTGCAGAATAAATGAAAAGCTCATAATTGTCTACTGTGTAATAGAAACAGACATAAAATTTTTAAAAATACAAAGACAAATTAGAGTATTATTGAAAATGTATCTAGAAACATACATCTTCAGCAGATAAAAATTAGTAAAAATACAATACACCTCAACTGCTTTTTCATCAGTCGCACACATCTGTCGAGACGTCAACTATGGCTGATTCATCCGCTATTTACATGCAAACGGAGCCTCCATATTCTTCATCTGCCTTTACGCCCACATTGGACGTGGCCTATACTATGGCTCTTATATATTCCAAGAAACATGAAACATTGGTGTACTCCTGCTACTAACAGTCATAGCCACTGCATTCGTAGGCTACGTCCTACCCTGAGGACAAATATCATTCTGAGGTGCAACCGTCATCACCAATCTCCTATCAGCAATCCCTTACATCGGCACTACCTTAGTAGAATGAATCTGAGGTGGATTTTCCGTAGACAAAGCAACACTAACACGCTTTTTCGCTTTCCACTTTATCCTCCCATTCATCATCACAGCATTAGCAGCTGTTCACCTGCTATTCCTACACGAAACAGGATCCAATAACCCCACAGGAATCCCATCCAACATAGACATAATCCCATTCCACCCTTATTACACAATCAAAGACATCCTAGGTGCCTTACTCTTAATCTTAACCCTACTAGCACTAACCCTATTCACCCCCGACCTACTAGGAGACCCTGATAACTATACTCCAGCAAATCCACTAAGCACCCCTGCACACATCAAACCAGAATGATACTTCCTATTCGCATATGCAATCTTACGATCAATCCCTAATAAACTTGGAGGAGTACTAGCACTACTACTTTCCATCCTTGTCCTAATCTTTATCCCAATACTTCAAACATCCAAACAACAAAGCATAATATTCCGACCCTTTAGCCAACTCTTATTTTGAACTCTAATCGCAGACCTCTTAACCTTAACATGAATTGGAGGCCAACCTGTAGAACACCCATACATCATTGTAGGCCAATTAGCATCTATTCTATATTTCCTCCTAATCCTAGTGCTAATACCAACAGCCGGCCTTATTGAAAATAAACTCCTAAAATGAAGAGTCTTTGTAGTATAACAAAATACCCCGGTCTTGTAAACCGGAAAAGGAGAACCCCATTCCTCCCTAAGACTCAAGGAAGAGACATTAAACCTCACCACCAACACCCAAAGCTGGAATTCTACATAAACTATTCCTTGAAAAAGCTTATTGTACAATTACCACAACATCACAGTACTACGTCAGTATTAAAAGTAATTTGTTTTAAAAACATTTTACTGTACACATCACATACACACATACGTATGCATACTAATATTTAGTCTCTCCTTGTAAATATCCATATATACATGCTATGTATTATTGTGCATTCATTTATTTTCCATACGATAAGTTAAAGCTCGTATTAATTATCATTAATTTTACATATTACATAATATGCATGCTCTTACATATTATATATCCCCTAATAATTTCACCTCCATTATATCCTATGGTCGCTCCATTAGATCACGAGCTTAATCACCATGCCGCGTGAAACCAGCAACCCGCTTGGCAGGGATCCCTCTTCTCGCACCGGGCCCATGCTCCGTGGGGGTAGCTAACGGTGATCTTTATAAGACATCTGGTTCTTACTTCAGGACCATTTTAACTTAAAATCGCCCACTCATTCCCCTTAAATAAGACATCTCGATGGACTTATGACTCATCAGCCCATGCCTAACATAACTGAGATTCCATACATTTGGTATTTTTTAATTTTTGGGGGGGGGCCTGCACCGACTCAGCTATGGACTTAGAAAGGCCCTGTCACAGTCAGATAAATTGTAGCTGGACCTGTGTGTATTTTTGATTGGACTAGCACAACCAACAGGTGTTATTTAATTAATGGTTACAGGACATAGTACTCTATTATTCCCCCCGGGCTCAAAAAACCCTATCTCATAGAGGTTTTAACCCCCCTTCCCCCTTACAAAACTGATCGTCTGCTTTGATATTCACCACCCCCCTACAGTGCTTCGTCCCTAGATCTACGCGCACTTTTTTTAATAAATCAATACTAAATCTGACACAAGCCCCATAATGAAATTATACAAATAATTTTCTACCCCACAAGTTAATGTAGCTTAAATTTTTATAAAGCAAGACACTGAAAATGTCTAGATGGGCATTATTGCCCCATCAACATAAAGGTTTGGTCCTGGCCTTTCTATTAGTTCTTAGCAGACTTACACATGCAAGCATCCGCATCCCAGTGAGAATGCCCTCCAAATCATTAAAGACTAAAAGGAGCGGGCATCAAGCACACTACACTAGTAGCTCATAACGCCTTGCTTAGCCACACCCCCACGGGATACAGCAGTGACAAGAATTAGGCTATGAACGAAAGTTTGACCTAGCCATGCTAATTAGGGTTGGTAAATTTCGTGCCAGCCACCGCGGTCATACGATTGACCCAAATTAATAGACACCCGGCGTAAAGAGTGTCAAAGAACGATATAAAAATAAAGTCAAACCTTAATTAAGCTGTAAAAAGCCATAATTAAAATTAAGTTAAACTACGAAAGTAACTTTACCATAAACTGAGTACACGACAACTAAGACCCAAACTGGGATTAGATACCCCACTATGCTTAGTCGTAAACTTAAATAATCCTAAAACAAGATTATTCGCCAGAGTACTATCGGCAACAGCCCAAAACTCAAAGGACTTGGCGGTGCTTCATATCCTTCTAGAGGAGCCTGTTCTGTAAACGATAAACCACGATTAACCTCACCAATCCTTGCTACTTCAGTCTATATACCGCCATCTTCAGCAAACCCTAAAAAAGGAACGAAAGTAAGCACAACTATTGCACGTAAAAACGTTAGGTCAAGGTGTAACCTATGGATTGGGAAGAAATGGGCTACATTTTCTATAATAAGAACACCCCTTAAACTTACACGAAAGTTTTTATGAAACCTAAAAACTAAAGGAGGATTTAGCAGTAAATTAAGAATAGAATGCTTAATTGAATAAGGCCATGAAGCACGCACACACCGCCCGTCACCCTCCTCAAGTGCCATAGCAAAGCCCCAGATTGCTAACCCATGCTAAGCAAGCGTACAAGAGGAGACAAGTCGTAACAAGGTAAGCATACCGGAAGGTGTGCTTGGATAAACAAGATGTAGCTTAAACAAAGCATCTAGTTTACACCTAGAAGATTCCACAACTCGTGCACATCTTGAACTATATCTAGCCCATACTCCTCCTCATCACTACTACTATAAGTCAGTCAAATAAAACATTTACCATACATCTAAAGTATAGGAGATAGAAATTTAATTATCAATGGCGCTATAGAGAAAGTACCGTAAGGGAAAGATGAAAGAATTACTAAAAGTAGAAAAAAGCAAAGTTTACCCCTTGTACCTTTTGCATAATGATTTAACTAGTAATAATTTAGCAAAGAGACCTTAAGTTAAATTACCCGAAACCAGACGAGCTACTTATGAGCAGCAACTAGAACAAACTCATCTATGTGGCAAAATACTGAGAAGACTTGTAGGTAGAGGTGAAAAGCCTAACGAGCCTGGTGATAGCTGGTTGTCCAAGAAAGGAATTTCAGTTCAACATTAAACAGTACTAAAAACCATATTAAGTTTCAACGTATGTTTAACTGTTAGTCTAAAAAGGTACAGCTTTTTAGAAATGGATACAACCTTTACTAGAGAGTAACATAAAACTTAAACTATAGTTGGCCTAAAAGCAGCCATCAATTAAGAAAGCGTTCAAGCTCAACAACAAAAACAAGTTTTAATTTCAACAATAGGCAAAATAACTCCTAGCCTGACTATTGGACTAATCTATTTAACTATAGAAGAAATACTGTTAATATGAGTAACAAGAAAAATTTTCTCCTTGCACAAGCTTATATCAGTAACTGATAATATACTGATAGTTAACAGCTAATAAATATAACCTAACACTAAACTATTTATCGCACTGTTAATCCAACACAGGTGTGCACTAAGGAAAGATTAAAAGGAGTAAAAGGAACTCGGCAAACACAAACCCCGCCTGTTTACCAAAAACATCACCTCTAGCATAACTAGTATTAGAGGCACTGCCTGCCCAGTGACAATCGTTAAACGGCCGCGGTACCTTGACCGTGCAAAGGTAGCATAATCACTTGTTCTCTAAATAAGGACTTGTATGAATGGCCACACGAGGGTTTTACTGTCTCTTAATCAGTGAAATTGACCTCCCCGTGAAGAGGCGGGGATAACACAATAAGACGAGAAGACCCTATGGAGCTTTAATTAATCAACTCAAAAAGCATAAAATAATACCACCAAGGGATAACAAAGCTTTACATGAGCTGACAATTTCGGTTGGGGTGACCTCGGAGTATAAAAAACCCTCCGAGTGATTAAAACTTAGGCCTACCAGCCAAAGTATAGTATCACTTATTGATCCAAAATTTTGATCAACGGAACAAGTTACCCTAGGGATAACAGCGCAATCCTATTCTAGAGTCCATATCGACAATAGGGTTTACGACCTCGATGTTGGATCAGGACATCCTAATGGTGCAGCAGCTATTAAGGGTTCCTTCGTTCAACGATTAAAGTCCTACGTGATCTGAGTTCAGACCGGAGTAATCCAGGTCGGTTTCTATCTATTACGCATTTCTCCCAGTACGAAAGGACAAGAGAAATAAGGCCAACTTTAAAAAAGCGCCTTCAAACAATTAGTGACCCAGTCTCAACCTAATAATCTAGCGCAAACATACCCTGCCCAAGATCAGGGCTTTGTTGAAGTGGCAGAGTACGGCAATTGCATAAAACTTAAGCTTTTATACCCAGAGGTTCAAATCCTCTCTTCAACAAATGTTTATAATTAACATTTTAACACTCATTCTTCCTATTCTTTTAGCTGTAGCATTCCTAACGCTAGTAGAACGTAAAATCCTAGGTTACATACAATTCCGAAAAGGACCAAATATCGTAGGCCCATATGGCCTACTACAACCCTTCGCCGATGCAATCAAACTATTCACTAAAGAACCCTTACGACCAGCCACATCTTCAACTACCATATTTATAATTGCACCCGTACTTGCACTAGCCTTAGCTCTCACAATATGAGCTCCCCTGCCCATACCACACCCACTCATCAACATAAACCTAGGAGTACTATTCATACTAGCAATATCAAGCCTAGCTGTCTACTCTATCTTATGATCCGGATGAGCTTCCAATTCAAAATACGCTCTAATCAGAGCTCTACGAGCAGTAGCACAAACAATCTCATACGAAGTAACACTAGCTATTATTCTATTATCAGTACTTCTAATAAACGGCTCCTTCACTCTATCTACACTAAACACCACACAAGAAAAACTATGACTACTCTTTCCTTCATGACCACTAGCTATAATATGATTTATCTCCACCTTAGCAGAAACTAACCGAGCCCCTTTCGACCTTACAGAAGGAGAATCAGAACTCGTATCTGGCTTTAACGTAGAATATGCTGCTGGTCCTTTCGCCCTATTTTTTTCTAGCAGAATATGCCAACATTATCATAATAAATATATTCACAACTATCTTATTTCTAGGAGCATTCCACGACCCCTACATACCAGAATTATGTACAACAAACCTAATCGTCAAGTCACTACTACTAACAATATCCTTCCTATGAATCCGAGCATCCTACCCCCGATTCCGATATGACCAACTAATACACCTCCTTTGAAAAAATTTCCTCCCACTAACACTAGCTCTCTGCATATGACATATCTCATTACCCATCATAACAGCAGGTATCCCACCCCAAACATAAAATAAGAAATATGTCTGACAAAAGAGTTACTTTGATAGAGTAAATAATAGAGGTTTAAATCCTCTTATTTCTAGAATAATAGGAATCGAACCTACCCTTAAGAATTCAAAATTCTTCGTGCTACCACACTACACCATAATCTACAGTAAGGTCAGCTAAATAAGCTACCGGGCCCATACCCCGGAAATGTTGGTTCATATCCTTCCCATACTAATTAACCCATTCGTCTCTATCACCCTACTAACAACCCTCATCCTAAGCACAACAATTGTCACCATTAGCTCCCATTGATTGTTCGCCTGAATCGGACTAGAAATAAACATAATAGCCATCATTCCTATCATAATAAAAAAACCTAACCCCCGAGCCACAGAAGCCTCAGCCAAATACTTTCTAACACAGGCCACAGCGTCCTCATTACTTATACTAGCAATTATTATTAACCTAATACACTCCAGCCAATGAACCATCATAAAACTATTCGACCCAACAGCATCTATTCTAATAACAATAGCTCTAGCCATTAAACTAGGATTATCCCCTTTTCACTTCTGAGTACCAGAAGTTACACAAGGCATTCCCCTAAGCACAGGACTAATTCTACTTACATGACAAAAACTCGCACCTATCTCAATCCTTTACCAAATTTCACCATCAATCAACCTACACCTAATAATCACCATGTCCTTCCTATCAATTCTAATTGGAGGTTGAGGTGGACTAAACCAAACACAACTCCGAAAAATTATAGCCTACTCATCAATCGCCCATATAGGATGAATAACTGCTATTTTACTATACAACCCAGCCCTCACCTTACTAAACCTATTAATTTATATTGTAATAACCTTTACTATATTTATATTACTCATCCAAAACTCCACTACCACCACACTACTACTATCCCAAACATGAACTACAATACCCATTATAACAACTTTTACTATACTCACCCTACTCTCCATAGGAGGACTTCCTCCACTCACAGGCTTTATACCTAAATGGATAATTATTCAAGAACTAACAAAGAACGACACTCTCATCCTACCCACCCTCATAGCCATCACAGCTCTACTCAACCTATATTTCTATATACGCCTTACCTACTCCACAGCATTAACCCTATTTCCCTCCACCAATAACATAAAAATAAAATGACAATTCTACCCCACAAAACAAATAACTCTCCTACCAACAGCAATCGTACTATCCACAATACTTCTACCCCTCACACCAGCACTCTTTATCCTACTATAGGGGTTTAGGTTAAACAAGACCAAGAGCCTTCAAAGCCCTAAGCAAGTATAATTTTACTTAACCCCTGTCCAATAAGGATTGCAAGACTATATCTTACATCAATTGAATGCAAATCAAACACTTTAATTAAGCTAAATCCTCACTAGATTGGAGGGATACATCTCCCACGAACTTTTAGTTAACAGCTAAATACCCTAGTAAACTGGCTTCAATCTACTTCTCCCGCCGCGAGAAAAAAAAGGCGGGAGAAGTCCCGGCAGGATTGAAGCTGCTTCTTTGAATTTGCAATTCAAAATGATCATTCACTACAGGACTTGGTAAAAAGAGGACTTTACCTCTGTCTTTAGATTTACAGTCTAATGCCTACTCGGCCATTTTACCTATGTTCATAAACCGATGACTATTCTCTACCAATCACGAAGACATTGGTACCCTATATTTACTATTTGGCGCTTGGGCAGGAATAGTGGGTACTGGTCTAAGTTTGTTGATTCGTGCTGAATTAGGTCAACCTGGCACACTTATCGGAGACGACCAGCTTTATAATGTTCTAGTAACAGCTCATGCCTTCGTAATAATTTTCTTTATAGTTATACCTATCATAATTGGGGGTTTTGGGAACTGATTAGTTCCCTTGATAATCGGAGCCCCTGACATAGCATTCCCTCGTCTATAAGCTTCTGACTACTCCCCCCTTCCTTTCTACTACTAATAGCATCTTCGATAATTGAAGCCGGCGCAGGTACAGGCTGAACTGTATACCCTCCTCTAGCCGGAAATCTAGCACATGCAGGAGCCTCAGTAGACCTTACTATTTTCTCTCTACATTTAGCCGGTGTATCTTCAATCCTTGGAGCTATTAACTTCATTACAACTATTATTAATATAAAACCACCCGCTATAACCCAATACCAAACACCCCTCTTCGTCTGATCAGTCTTAGTCACAGCAGTCTTACTTTTACTATCATTACCTGTCTTAGCAGCCGGAATTACTATACTATTGACCGATCGAAATCTAAACACAACCTTTTTCGACCCGGCAGGAGGAGGTGACCCAATCTTATATCAACACTTATTCTGATTTTTTGGCCATCCTGAAGTATACATTTTAATTCTACCCGGCTTTGGAATAATTTCACATATCGTTACTTATTATTCGGGGAAAAAAGAACCTTTTGGGTATATGGGAATAGTATGAGCTATAGTTTCTACTGGTTTCCTAGGTTTCATTGTATGAGCTCATCATATGTTTACAGTTGGAATAGACGTAGATACACGAGCATATTTTACATCAGCTACTATAATTATCGCAATTCCTACAGGAGTAAAAGTTTTCAGTTGACTGGCAACACTTCACGGAGGAAATATTAAATGATCTCCCGCCCTAATATGAGCTCTAGGCTTTATCTTCTTATTCACAGTAGGAGGTTTAACCGGTATTATCCTAGCTAACTCGTCCCTAGATATCATCCTCCACGACACCTATTATGTGGTTGCTCATTTTCACTATGTGCTTTCAATAGGAGCTGTCTTTGCCATCATAGGAGGTTTCGTTCACTGATTTCCACTATTTTCAGGATATACACTCAACCCAACATGAACAAAAATCCAATTCATAATTATATTCGTAGGTGTAAATATGACAGTCTTCCCACAACACTTCCTAGGCCTATCTGGAATACCTCGCCGATATTCCGACTATCCAGATGCTTACACAACATGAAATACCATTTCATCAATAGGCTCATTTATCTCACTAACAGCAGTCATACTAATAATCTTCATTATCTGAGAAGCATTCGCATCTAAACGAGAAGTATTAGCAGTAGACCTCACCTCCACAAACCTTGAATGACTAAACGGATGTCCTCCACCATACCATACATTCGAAGAGCCAGTATACGTCAACTTAAAATATTCAAGAAAGGAAGGAATCGAACCCCCTCTAATCGGTTTCAAGCCAACATCATAACCATTATGTCTTTCTTTATGAGCGAGGTATTAGTAAAGTCTTACGTAACTTTGTCAAAGTTAAATCACAAGTGAAAATCCTGTATATCTCCATGGCTTATCCCTTTCAACTAGGCTTACAAGACGCAGCATCACCCGTTATAGAAGAACTTCTACAATTTCATGACCACGCATTAATGATCGTCTTCTTAATCAGCTCCTTAGTTCTTTATATTATTACACTAATACTTACAACCAAATTAACTCACACTAGTACAATAGACGCTCAAGAAGTAGAGACTATTTGAACTGTCCTCCCAGCCGTTATTTTAATCATAATCGCCCTACCTTCTCTACGAATTCTCTACATAATAGACGAAATTAACAATCCCTCTCTTACCGTAAAAACAATAGGACACCAATGATACTGAAGCTATGAATATACCGACTACGAAGACCTAAACTTTGACTCATACATAATTCCAACCTCAGATCTAAAACCAGGTGAACTACGATTGTTAGAAGTAGATAATCGAATGGTTCTACCCATACAAATGACAATCCGAATATTAGTCTCCTCAGAAGATGTATTACACTCATGAGCTGTCCCTTCCCTAGGCCTAAAAACAGACACAATCCCTGGCCGCCTAAACCAAACAACCCTAATATCAACACGACCTGGCCTGTTCTATGGACAATGTTCAGAAATTTGCGGCTCTAATCACAGCTTTATACCAATCGTTCTCGAACTAGTACCTTTAGAGAATTTTGAAAAATGATCTGCATCCATATTATAATTTCACTAAGAAGCTAAACTAGCGTTAACCTTTTAAGTTAAAGATTGAGAGTTATAAACTCCCCTTAGTGATATGCCACAACTAGATACATCAACATGGCTCCTTACCATTCTCTCTATGATCTTCACCCTGTTCGCACTACTTCAACTAAAAATTTCAAAGCACTTTTACTCTCCCTCCCCTAAACCAGTAGACACCAAACTACAAAAACAACAAACCCCTTGAAACCATACATGAACGAAAATCTATTTGCCTCTTTCATAATCCCAGTTATGCTAGGTATTCCTATTACTACTCTAATTATTATATTTCCCACCATGCTATTTCCAACACCAAATCGATTAATCAATAACCGCATGGTCGCTATCCAACAATGACTTACCAAACTCACATCAAAACAACTGATAATTACACATAGCCCCAAAGGACAGACCTGATCTCTAATACTCATCTCACTTTTCCTTTTCATCGCTTCCACAAACCTTCTTGGAATATTACCTCACTCATTCACACCTACTACTCAACTCTCTATAAATTTAGGCATAGCTATTCCATTATGAGCTGGCACCGTCTTTATCGGTTTCCGTAATAAGACAAAAATATCTCTAGCTCACCTTTTACCATTAGGCACACCCACTTTCCTAATTCCTATGTTGGTAATAATCGAAACTATTAGCCTATTTATTCAACCCTTAGCTCTAGCAGTACAGCTGACAGCGAACATCACAGCAGGTCACCTACTACTACACCTAATTGGAAGCGCAACCCTTGCATTAATAAGCATTAGTCTATTCACAGCTCTCATCACATTTATTATTCTCACCCTATTAATCATCCTCGAATTCGCTGTAGCCCTAATCCAAGCCTACGTAGTCACCCTACTAGTAAGCCTATACTTGCAAGACAATACATAATGACCCACCAAACCCACTCATACCGTATAGTAAATCCCAGTCCTTGACCACTTACAGGAGCTCTCTCAGCATTTCTCATAACATCAGGCCTAATCATATGATTCCATTTCAACTCAATAATTTTACTAACTTTAAGTTTTTTAACAAATACCCTAACAATATACCAATGATGACGAGACATCATCCGAGAAAGTACTTTCCAAGGCCACCACACACCAACCGTTCAAAAAGGACTTCGATATGGCATAATCCTATTTATCTTATCAGAAGTCCTATTTTTCACAGGCTTTTTCTGAGCCTTTTATCACTCAAGCCTTGCCCCTACTCCTGAACTGGGAGGCTCCTGACCACCAACAGGTATCCACCCCCTAAATCCACTAGAAGTCCCACTCCTCAATACTTCCGTACTATTAGCTTCTGGTGTATCTATTACTTGAGCCCACCATAGTCTCATAGAAGGTAACCGCAAACACATACTCCAAGCCCTCTTCATTACAATCATACTCGGCCTCTATTTCACCCTACTCCAAGCATCAGAATACTATGAAGCCCCATTTACAATCTCAGATGGAGTTTACGGCTCTACTTTCTTCGTAGCCACAGGCTTCCACGGACTACATGTCATCATCGGATCCACCTTCCTTATCGTCTGCTTCATACGCCAAATAATGTTCCACTTCACATCAAACCACCACTTTGGCTTCGAAGCCGCTGCTTGATATTGACATTTCGTAGATGTTGTATGATTATTCCTCTATGTATCAATCTATTGATGAGGCTCATAGTCCTTTTAGTATTAATAAGTACAACTGACTTCCAATCAGTTAGTTTCGGTACACTCCGAAAAAGAACAATAAACCTTCTATTAACGTTGTTAACAAATACAACCCTAGCCCTACTACTTATACTTATTGCTTTTTGACTCCCCCAACTAAATACCTATGCAGAAAAAACTAGCCCTTACGAATGTGGCTTTGATCCAATAGGATCTGCTCGCCTACCCTTTTCCATAAAATTCTTCCTAGTTGCAATTACTTTCCTCCTATTTGACCTAGAAATTTTAACATTGTATATTTTTCATCAATTTTTTTTATTTCTTAACTTTTTATACAGTGAGAGTACAGGTGTCTTATAGAATTTGGGGATTGTCTTGAAGCACAGCCAGGGGAAGTGGAGTGGTGGCAGAAAGGATGACAAGGCAGTGGGGTAGTATAAAGGTCAGAGTACTTTGGTCAGGCAAAATGATCCCACTTGGGAAGGGAAAGCTGATCTAGTGCTCCTGGGAGACACAATGACATATTGATATGTCCCCAGAGCACCCTGCTATAATTGTCAGAGTCATGTGAGAGAGCCTCAAGGGACACTTTTGCTTTATCTTCCTATGGCATGGACACATTTATTGAATCCTCTCTTCTTTTTTATTTTTATTAAATGGAGAAGTGCTGCTGCTGAAACTCTTAGGTCAGAGCAAAATAGAGTGAATCTATACTTCTGGTAGATCATTGGTAGGTATAATCAAAATTCTTGACTTTTTAGAGTTAAAAAAATGAGCAAAAGCATGAACAGAAGATACTTTACATCCCTGGTTGCAGCCACACATTTTATCTCTCCTTTTGTCTAACCAGGGACCTGTGGGATTGAGAGATTGTACATCAATTCCCAGGCAAGGAAATTTTTGTCTTGAAAACATAGAAACATTCCTAGTTTTACTTTATGTTTGTTAACACCTAGTGCTGAAAAGAGGTAATGCTTTCACGGTCTCAGACAAGGGAGGAAACAGAATAACACATCCTTTTGAGTGTCAATAGAATTCTGGTTTATAGTTAATGTAAGAGAACTGAACTGTTTAAGGCTCAAAAATAATTTGTCAAGCCAAAGTCTTTTTTTTTCTCATAAATACATCATAGAACATCATACTTTCAAGGAAATCTCCTAACTTTAAAAGAACCACAATCACTTTCCAGTGCATAAAAGACTATACAATGAGTTCTTGTTCAGCATAAGGACCTGAGGAAAATGTATGCTAATCAGACCTCAAATGAATAGCACTGGAATAGAATCATTCAAAATACTGTCTCCTCAAAGACTACAAACTCTACTTCTTTTACCTTCTCATCCCTCAAGTTTCATCCCTCAATTAACAGACCCTCTCTATCCATGCTCCACAAACACCTGCAAATCAACAAGAGAAACTCTTTCTTTTGTATTTTTACCTTGATGAAGAACACTCCTATGCACTCTACTCCATGCAAAACTTGGAAGTTCATCCTAATTCCTTTATTTTTTTTAATATCTCCTACCTGTAATGTTTCCAACTCTTGTGGATTCTACCTCCAAAATATTTCTGGAATCTTTTATTTCTGTCAATCTGCCCTGTAACTACCTTACTTCAGACTCCTAGGACCCATCTTTTTACCTCTGAGTAACTCAAAAACATCTCCTATCTCAAAGAATCATCTTCGGTGTAACCCAGTAGTTCCCCAAATTTACATAGAACAAAAATTATTTAACAAAGTTTGTTAAAATGCATATTCTCAGACCCTGCCTCTTACCTCACCTCCTGAGATTGTGACTGAGTGAAGTATGGGAAGCTGCATTTTTAATAAGGGGCTAGATGGTCCCAACACAAGAATAGACTGGAAGCAAACAGACTGAAAGGGTAGTGACTGCCAAAGAAGCCATGAGCCTGAATTAGAAAAGCCTGTGACTCTTTGGGAATTAAAGTAACCTGTGGTTCCTCAAACTTCAATGAGCAGGAAGTGAGCTAATAAAGTTACATAGCCTCAGTTTAGAACTGGTCAAAGAGGATAATGAAAAATAAAGGAGAGGAACAAAACAGCTCTCCCAGGAGAAGCATACCCTACCTAAAGAACCTCCTGACCTCCAGAGTAAGTAAGAGGCCTTCACAGTAAGCTCAGAGAAGCTATAGATTTTTTACTGTTTTTTGACTTCCATTCTTCTCTTTCAACTGGGACTATTTTTGTGTGGGTGTGGTTTTCTGGCCATGCTCTACCATCATATATTGGGTGTGCATGGGTTCAATACCGTGTGCCCTCTTACTTTTAGGTCTCAAGGCCAAAAAGAGCCACAAAGAATCCCAGTGGAGTAATTGCTGCTTATCAACTGTAGATTCTGGACTCTAAGCTGCATTTATTCACTGAGTGTTACCTTTGGTTGTCTCCTAAGAAAATCAGTTCTGTTAAATACATTTCTATCCACAGATTCCTTGCGTAACTTTGAACTCCAATTTGAGAATCACTGGAAATGATAAGAAGATTAGTTTAGAGAGCTCCCAAACCTCTTTTCAAGCCTTATCTTCTTACTGGTGCAGATATGCCCTGTGCTCTAGCCAAGCTAAACTGCTCATTGTGGGCCCTGGGGTTTTATTGGCTGTGTCTATCAGAATTCGCGGTGGCAAAGATAATTTTTTTCAAAAAGATAACTAGTTTAAGCAGAGAGCAAAATTATCCAATAGACGTTTAGGTTCATATACCTAAAGGAAGGCTGGAGAATGAGACTTAGATCACAGGCATCAACAAAGGAATTCTGGATGGCTTACCCACAAGAATTACCATGAATCCAACCAGTAGAAATAATTAGATTGGTCCAGAGAATCCAGAAAAATGATTTAAAAAAAAAGCTTTCTGAACAAATATGCATAGAAGGCCACAAATTATATGTATTTTTTTAAAGGAGAGAATTAAAGAAAGAGAAGCTGAGAAACGGGCATTCTTAGTGAAGTTAGAGAACAGATTTAGCGGGTGTATGCATATGGGAAACAAGAGAGGAAGTTTTGATTACACATGCCAAGTAGAGTTTGAGTTGTTGGATGTGGATGTGCTGATGAGGTTCAGAGTGGGGCTCTATTACTGGGTGGTCAATCTAGAATAAAGATAAGTAAAGGTCAGGGTTATTGAGGAGAGTAAGATGACGTGAACTTGAAGAGTTGCATTGAGAGCCAACATCAATTTGGAAATCATGAGAATGAGGTCAGTTGAAGTTGGTTGGAAAATACACATATGAATACTCAACTGAAGTTATCCACAGAGATACAAGTGATTTATCTGGGGTTGAATGATAACAGTGATTATATAAAGAAGGTTGTAGACTCGAAGTGTATAGCATCCGAATAAAAATAAAAGGGAGACTTGGTATTCTGGTTCAAAAGTGGTGCTGGGAAGGAAACAGCACAGTATCTTCATTTAGGCTTTCAGATGAGTAGGAAAAAAACAATTCAATTCAACCCTATTATCACACGATGTCTTTTCTAGAGACACGATATAGTGGGTAGGGCAATAGGTATCTGGAGTAAACCCTATCATCATTATTGATCAAAGACATACTAAGTGCTACACTTTGTATGTTATTTTTATTGTAAAAGTCATTTTTAAAAAATTAAAAATCAAATGAGGTATGTCAAGTAAAATATAAATGTTACCCAATCCTCTTCTTACCACCACCAACACCAAACACACATATGTAAACCCCCAGGAATCTTCACGGTTAATGATTTTGTGTGTTGTTTGGATTTTATAAAGCATCAGCTTTGTGCTTATTTTGTTTTAGCAGCAGAATTACTGCCCTTTTATATTTTATATATACTAAATATTGTACAAGATGTGAACAGTTTATCACTCAATCATGGAGAGAAAAACAGTGGTACTTTGAGGAATTCAATTAATACTTGAAAAATAAGCATTCCCAGGGACTTCCCTGGTGGCGCAGTGGTTAAGAATCCGCCTGCCAATGCAGGGGACACGGGTTCGAGCCCTGGTCTGAGATGATCCCACATGCCGCGGAGCAACTAAGCCCGTATGCCACAGCTACTGAGCCTGAGCTCTAGAGCCCGTGAGCCACAAATACTGAGCCCGCATGCCACAACTACTGAAGCCCACGTGCCTAGAGCCCGTGTTCCGCAACAAAGAGAAGCACCGCAATGAGAAGCCCGCACACCGCAACAAACAGTAGACACCACTCGCCTCAACTAGAGAAAGCCTGCGCACAGCAACAAAGACCCAAAGTAGCCAAAAGTAAATAAATAAACTTATTTTAAAAAATAAATAAAAATAAGCATTCCAAGGAAAAATATTATTAAAAAATCCACCAAGTGTTGATACAGGTTATCTTGGGGAACTAGGATAAAAAGATCAAAGTTTTCTTTAAATTTTCAAAGTAATGCATTTATATGAAATTTGAGCTCAAGATATGTTTATTGATTTTGTTTTCATAAAAAGATTTTAATATTAAACAATGTTAATAAAAACTGAAATTGTGATTCAGAAAATTGGAGTAATTAATTGTATATTTTCAAAAATGTTTGGCATCTAATGCATCTTCTTGATTTTTACACTGGCTCAAAAGTATATGCTTTCAACTGTTACAGAAAGAATTATTCTGACACTTGTTAAATAATAATGAAGACTTTATTGAAGACTATTGCTATAGGTATCAAAATTATTGCAAAAGGGGAGAGAGTTTAAGCTCAACTCTAAGTACAGCAAGGACAGGTGGGGATTTATAGCCAATGAACTGAGGTTGGGGAAGGTGGTATCAGCAGACGGAAAATGACTAAGAGAAGACATCAAGGGTAGAGGGGATTTTTGCTAAACCTACTTAACAGGATTCATCGTGAAAGCAGGCCAGCGTGATCAGATATTAAGGGTGGGGATTCTCTCTACAATGACTTAGCAGGATTCTTGCTACAACTGGGCTAGGAGGGCTTGAGCACAAGGCTCAAGGACAAAGCGGAGTCTAAAAAAGGGCTCAGAGGAGTCTGACTAACGTTTGGTTAAGGAGTGAGTTTTTGTCAGAATCACAGCATTATATTGTAGCTATAATTTTAATTGGTACCTAGTTTAAAAGCAAAGGGTTTAAACAACAAACTTCTCATACTGTAGGCCTGATAATAACTTTAATGATGATTATTAAACTTGCATATTTCTTTGAGCCTAATTTGATGTTTAGCAGCAGCTATTTTATTACTTGTACCATTTTATTGCTTTTTTTTAACCCCTCAATGTAGGACAAAGTATAAAAAAGCCTCAGTATTGTATTTTGTTGTTAACAAGCTACTAAATTTGTGTTTCCCATATAATGTTGCTATACTTGCTGTTTGCTTGGAAAATCATAGCAGTAATTTATTCTTAACAAGTCATTAAATTTATGTTCTCCATGGCCAATTTGAGGCAAGAATGGTAAATAATATAATCTTTATCCAAAAACCTAATTAAAATGAACACTTCAAATTATTTTTTGGTTTTGTTAAATGTACTAAGTCATTTTCTGAAATTTGTTCCTATCGACTCAGTGATTTATTTGGTACAAACGCTAAATCAAAGCTTAATATCTACACACAGTAAATAGCCTAGGAAATGACAAAACTATTTTGAAGTGACTAATCTCATTTTCTAGGTACTAGCAAAATCCAAAACAAGAAAAATTACGCAAGCAATTCTCAGACTAAACTTCCTATATTTACATCACTTTAATAGGGATATACATCATACTTGAGCTCAAAGTGTTATTAACATAGATGAAGCAAACCAGAAACAGTTTGGTAACCCATTCTTATGATATGGTGTTGTACATGTTTAGATTGGCTTTTATGCTAAAAGACTGAGCCTTTAATCAGACAATATTAAAAATTTTGTCTTTCCCTTTTCTTAGGTATAACCGCAATTTACCTTTAATTAAAATACTTTAAATTGCAAGTCCCATGCATCAAAATTGAAAATCAGTAAATACTGGCATAGCACCACAAATATATTTATAGTATGATACTTATGAATTTGTAAAACACTTTTAACTATCACCTATCTTTAAAATTAATGATTAATTCCAATTTGCTAAAGGGCTTCCCAGAAAAGAAGAAAATCAATTGTATAGTTTTAACTTAGTGGCCATCCAAGTGCTAAGATTACTTATATTTTTATTTAGCATTTAGTGCTCAATACCCATTCATTAGGCAAATTAATATGGCTTTTCTAATACTTTGAAACTGATGATCTGGAAGTGAGAACTTCACTTTAAACAAATTAACTCTAAACCCCTATAATTAATGCTCCTTATTCTTACCTTATCAGGATTGTTTTTCTCACTTCTATCTCTATTCCAATGGGACAAGAACAACAGATCATGCACATGATATTTCACTTATCCTTTGAGAAGATAAAGAGAGTGTGGATGTGGTAAATATGGGAAGTGGAAGATTTACCAATGTGAGTTTTCAGTATAATAATTAAAGCATTTATTAGATGGAAAGTTAGAAAACTGGCAGGACCTGAGGAGTCATTATACCGGACAACCACTGCAAAATGAAAAAGCAAGTTGGCTTTTCTCTCATTTTCTCCTCAATTTATAGGTGTATGGCATTTTTAAAACACGGTTCCTAAATTCTAATTTTAAATACAATATGAACCTGGTACATACAGCCAGGAAAAATTGTAAAAGACTTTAAAATGGGCAAAAATGAGTAGCAGATGTCCTAACTTGGCCCTCCAGGTTATGTTCACCAATTCATAGCACTGCATATTATTATTTTCCATATGCAGGTTACCTTCACCAATTCATAGCACTGCATATTATTATTTTCCATATGCAAATGAATTGTCAAGTGACAGGACAATTGACTTCCCTTCCATCTTGTGGAAAAAAGCCAATTTTGCATCTATTTGTAAATTCATTTTGGCATTCTTGCTTTACCTATATGTGTAGTACTTTGATTCTCCTTTGAACTACCCTTTGTAACATCTTACATGTCCCTTATTAATAAATGAGTTAAATAAAATATTTGGTACACATTCATTTCATATTTGTATGAGAGCAATGATTTTATCTGGTAAAAATCTTTCACAAGACTCAAATACAGTATTTACTGATGTAGCCAACATAGAGTCAGTTACCCTTATGAATTTTCTCAAAAATGCCAAAGGGGATAATACTCAGCATAACAAACTTTCTTAAAAGTCTACTTTCTTTCTTACATTCATACACACAAACACACAGAGTAGGAGAGAGAGCGAGAAACAACTGTCATCACCTCCCAATTAATTCTTCATCCACTCTCCAAACTCTCCTATCTCCATCCATTATTTCTTGTCTCACTCTTCTTTCCCTCTCCTTTTAGGTTATATTCTTTTATCTGTACTTTACTATGTATTTTAAACATGGAGTCTTTCTCACACTACTACACCTCACTTTTTAACCAGTTTTCCAGGACAAAAGTCCTCCAGTTAATCTATTAGACAATTCTCTTGTGTTGAAATCAGAGAGGGGATGATATGCCTATCCATGCCTTAATTATTATGCACTTTTCTGTCACAGAGATGACAAAAAGTGTGGAAAATGCATAGAATATGAAAGTAGTTATAGTCTTACGTTGTTTGTCAAGGGCAGGGACACTCTAAGAGAACAAAGGGGCTTCTCATGGGAATTTAAAATCCAATGAGGTATATACAAGTCCTGCCGTATTCACAAAATCCTTTTGATCACATTAAGAGTTTTGGAACAACAAGGACAAGAAAATAAGTAGTTTTGGTGAACCTCTGTCACCCTTGCAAATTGTATTCTATTCTACTTGGTGTGCACATATAATAACAGAGCAAGGCAGTGCCTGTTTTCTTTTTTCTTTTCTGTAAATCCACTATCTTATGTGCCTACTGCTTACTTAATCATACTAAATTACTCAAGTCTCTCCAAAATTAAGAAGGCACTACTTTCATAAATAAAGTTTTTTAAGTGCCATGTGCTCTGTTTTGAATATACTCTTTCTAGTCAATCAATCCTCTTCCATGTACATGTCAAGTCCAAGCAATACTTTTATTCTGAAAACATCACATCATGCAGATATTTAACTGATTGTACAGATATTTCTCCTGTTGTAAACCTTCCACATCCTCCCACCCCCTTCCCCATGGTCTATTAGGCAATGTCTAGACAAGGAGGTTATTTTGCTCAGTTAGTTCTGGATTTTTGGAGTGCAAAATAATAATCTTCACAGAAGCAAAGAAAGCTTAATATATGAAGGAAAAATCTCTAGTGAAGCTAAGCTAATCCTATTTGATGGCTAGTTTCTAGCATTTACTTCCTGAACTTGATATTGCTTCTCTTTATATAAATGTGTTCTACCTGTGTATGTTTTAGTGATATTCCCATAACCAAAGGCGGTGTTTAATAGCTAGTCATCAAGCAGAAACATAAATCTTTCTTTAGTGTATACGCATGTGTTGTAAGCCATGTACATCTGTATGTCAGCAGTGGGGGTAGAGGAAAGAGAACAGAGCGGATTTGTGTGGCAGGAAACAGACTAGTATAAATATGCATTGCTGTGTGGTTAACATAGTTTACATAAATGAGAACAAAATAACTGTGACATTCGCCTCTAAGATCTGAGAAATCACATGGGTCTGGGGAATACAGAATGGTGGAGAGCACGCTACAATGAGACACTCAAAAGTTAGATTTCAATTTTCCTTAAGTAACTTAAAAGGACCTTGCTCTAATAATTTAGAAACACATCAAGAGTTCAAATAATGAGTTCACATTATTTTCATGTGCAGTATCCTTTAAAGGCACCTTCCTGACTATGGGCTATCATACTTTACATTCATTCTTACCATCTTCTCTTGAGTTTTGGGTTATCTTTCTTACTGCCACACACACACCGCACACCCTGTATGAAATTCAAGTAACTCTAAGACAAATGTGTCATCCACTAGGAATCCTTCTCCTGCACTCCATGAGACTTAATGGCTTGGCCACTACAACTGAATGCATCACATGTGCATTATATTTAGCAATGTAGGTGTCTTTCTTACTAGACTGTTAGCTACTTAAGAACAAAGAGTGTGTGTTATTTATGTTGATATATCAACCCTTTCATCCTGTAACTGTATAAGTAAAATTTCACTAAAATGCCTAAAGAACATTTAAAGTAATTTATCACATTTAAAATAATTCCAACTTTTTATATCTCCATTGCTGATTCACACCTTTAATGGTCTCCAAAATAGTACTTTTTCTTAAAGTGCATCTATGTGAATCCCTGACCAGCTTTTTCTAGAAACACATTTTAACTGTCTATATTGTTGGAGGAAAAACCAGAATGAGAATACCTGGCAATACTCAAATTTAGGGACATAGCTTTAAACTCTAGATCCTACAGAAGAGCAGCCCTCTCTTTTTGGAAAGAGAGACTGAGGATGAATAGTTAGTAGAGTGACTTTTGATGCTTCTTTCATTGTATTATTGGCAAGTCATTTGTTGGCATTATAGGAATTGCATCTGAAAGAATAGAGCACTTAAGAAAGTGTAATTTATGTTGTTGATGTTTTCCCTTTTACCGTTGCTTCTTATTCTCAAGCAGCTCTAGATCACTTTCAAGATGGAAGAAGCAATCTTATTTTTTTTTTGGCGCCCTCCTCCACAGAAACTAGGAAGTCCTTTACACAGAGTAGATGCTCAATCCATACTATTGCTCTAAATTCCTCTTCCATAGCCTCTCATTTTGGCTTGCTCTTTTTATCATCCTAAAGAAATAAACTTTCCAGATCTACACTGTAAGGCCCAGTAGCCACCCTTGCCAAATTACTTGGCATGTCCTGTCATACATAGTTCCTAGAAATACATCTCTCTGCTAAACTTGTGTATGTTACTGACGCACCAGAGCATGGCTCCTTTCACCAACATTTGGAGGAAATCAGAGACTGAACAAATGAATTAAGATACTATTATACTTACGCAAAATAGAAATAAAAGTAATAATGTACTAGTAAGATAAGGTATTTGATCTGCCCCTTTTTACATGTAAAAATATATTTTTAATCAATCTCAGGTTGTCCTTAAACTGATCCAGAAAATATATGTAAGAAATTAGTCAGATATTCATGATACAGAATTATATTAACTTGTGGTAATTCTATTCCTGTTTCACCTATATAAGGAAATTTTAAAAGTTAGTAATATTATCAAAACAGACATAGGATGTTGTAAATCAACTATACTGCAATAAAATAAATCAGAAAATAAAAAGGCCTAGGACAAACTCCTTTAAACAAACTGCTCATTTCAGACACTTCATTAATTAGAAAGGTCATGTTTGATTATAAAAATTATGGTTTTGTTACTAAAAAAATTCCCCAAATCCATTGAGACTAAAATAAGAGCAACTTGGGGGCTTCCCTGGTGGCGCAGTGGTTGAGAGCCCGCCTGCCGATGCAGGGGACACGGGTTCGTGCCCCGGTCTGGGAAGATCCCACATGCCGCGGAGCGGCTGGGCCCGTGAGCCACGGCCGCTGAGCTCCGCAACGGGAGAGGCCACAACAGTGAGAGGCCCGCGTACCGTAAAAAAAAAAAAAAAAAAAAAATAAGAGCAACTTGAACATATGGATTTTTATATTCACTTTAACACGTCTGTTGAAAAAAACATTGGAACCACAAACAGTATACTTAACTGGGAAAAAAAAATGGAAATGGTTAATTCCAAATGGGAGATGTGAAAATCTATGGTATGAGGGAAAAGGATGGGAATAAATGAAATGATTACAAAAGTTCACTGGAAAAATACAATTTGAAGAGAGGATGAAAATATAAAACTCAGGAGGGGTCTAAAAATAGTATAGATAGAGATACTATAAGGTATTGGAAATTTGAGATCAGAAGTCTATGTACCTGAAGTGTGGAGAAATGGAACACTTGTAGACCACTGGTGGGGATGTAAACTGGTACAACCATTATAGAAAACAGTATGCACTCTTTCTCCACTACAAGAAGCTACAACTTGAAATACATTCTATTATAAAACATGCATTTTACTTATTTTCTGAAGTTGTTCATGTTATAAATCTAGGAGAAAAAATGTATTTTAAATAATAAGCCTATGAGATGTCAAATTAATATTACTAAAAAATATTCATGTTTAAAAAATCAACAACTAAGCAGAACTGGCAATTAAAAAATTAAGAATATCTTTAAGAGTAGGAAAACTACATACTAGATATTTTAATCTTATTATTCTGTACAATCTTATATACAATTTTATTTGATGCTTGCAGCCAGAGAAGAACTTATTTTTAAAAAATCTCAAAGAAACACTAACACTATTCATTCTTAGACCTTTGGAAATTTGAAATCAGTGTTTCATATTATTCATGTTTTCTACTAGAATGTCTAACATTCACTATGGGTAGTTACTGGGTACAGATTATTAATGTATTTATGATAAAGCCATTAGCTGTTTTACTGAAGATTTCATGAATGATATTCTAGGAATTGAGTCTTTCTTAAGTGTAAATTTTTATAAATTTATTTAAACATTTTCCCCAATAATCTGGGATTACAAAATGCTTTCTTTTAATGGTAAATTATATTTAAATGTGACTAGCATAGTCGGCCATTTTTTTCAGCAGGTAAAATACGTATTTTTTTATTCTAATCAGTCTTTGCAAAAGAACAGTTATAAAAAGGAACAAGCAGACCATTCCTAGAGTGTTCCAAGAGAAAAACACATCCTGTTCAGCATTTCCCCACTATGTGACAGCTTAAATGAAAAGTGTTAATATTATAACCATCAAATGAGGTAATTATATTTTTAAAAATTAAAACTGCTAGTAATTAGATAATGACCTGATCACAGTTAGTATTTAAAAATCTGTACATACTTTGAAAGTATAATTTGGGATAAAACATGTATACTCTGCAGAAAAATGTACCTTCTCTTTTTACCTCTGAATAAAATGCAATGGCCCAATCCTTTCTTACGGAATTTACAAATGCGGTAAAAACACACATATAACCCTGATAGTTTCATTTTCTTATACAGCAAAAAAAGAACTGTCCTTTCCAAATCAATAACCCTGCCTAGGAAAGAACGTCCATGTATCACCAGTTAGCAGCGATGGTTATCTTAATATAGAGACTTTTTTCCTCTTATGACTTGACTTCCCTTTGAATAAATTAAAGTGAGTAGCCCTACAGTAGCTGTCCTCTACATCAAACTGCCACTTCAAAATATTCCCAGGTGATGCAAGTGTAATTTTGTTAAATAGTATTTAAATAACAACTCAATCTAGATAGTGGTTTACCTAGGCCCTTGGGTATTCACTCAATCTAAATCTTCAGTAGTGTTTCTAAAACTTGTACAATGTGGGTCAAATAAATCCCTAGACTAGAGTCAAAAGCCATGCATCATATACTAAACAAAATGAGGTAAAAGGCTTGTTATTCATAAGCCTTGGGATGGATGCAAAAGCAGTAGCTGTTATTAATCAACATCTTACATAGAAATAGGAAGTCTGAACATCTAGTGTTTGGGTCTCTTAGTAAACATGTAACGGGCTTTTATTAATTTAAATCATTTCCACAAGCTTATCAAGTTGTTTTCATTGCACTGTACTTCCATTAAAACAAAATGAAACTAAGAAATAATCTTCAAAAAAATGCAAAACCAGTAGGAGTCAATGAAATGAAATTTGTACTAGTATACTCTACATCTATATGTATATACAATTTGAAGGTTGATAATATTGATATTTACAGAGTGGCTCCAGAATTTCTCTAAGAGGCAAGCTCAGAGACAACTATTTGGTTGGAAAGGTAGTAAGGCTTGAAGATTCATTAGAACAACAAGTATACCACATTTTATGATGTTTTGAGGAGTGCTCTAAGGGAGAAGCCTGATGGAACATAATTTCCATGCAAAATAGCTCCCCCTTCAAAGGTGAAGTGGTTAAAGTCCAAACAACAACAAAAAAAGGCGGGCGGGGGTGGGGTGGGGGAGGGGGAGTGTGCCCTCAGCCAGGGCACCGGGCCCAGGTGGCTCAGCGGGTCGGTGAGGACACAAACGCGCTTCACAGGCCTCTGCAGGCCTCGGCGGGTCTCCCCCGCGTTGGAGGCCGAGCCCCCGCAGAGCTGGCAAGTGCGTCAGCTCACGCTGACCCCTGACGGGATCTGCGGATGGTTGCTGACACAGCACCTGGTCCAGAATCCAGTCAGACTCTACAAACTTTTAGATGGTACTTATTAACTTAACACCTCAAGGATGAAGCAGAAACTAAGGCCACTGCTAAATCCAAGAGGAGGAGCCCTGAAGACGAAGGAGAGGAAGAGGAGGCGCAAGGAGAGGGAGAACCACCTGTACCTTGTCCTCGTCGCTGTGGCGGCGCAGCCGCTGCACTCCTCAGCCCCTGCGGGGCCAACATTCCGGGACCGACTTTGTCTACGAGGCGCTGGCCACGGGCGAGGCCCCACAGGTCCACCAGGTGCCCGGGAGGATGTGGTGGGAGTCGGCCTGCACCCGGAGCTGTAGTGTTCGGCGTCCTCGGCTGGCCTGGGTGTACCGAATGCAGGTGCAGATATGGACGGTTTAAAAAAGAAACTCTGGAGGCTGAAGAGAAGCTGAATACGGAAGGCAAGGCCCGGACCCCCAGTTTCCTACAGCTTCTTAGGAAATGTTCCCTCCGCCTTGGGGAAATCAGCGCTGGGCTTGGCTGTGCATTGTTTCCATTTGACTGGAGAGACGGGGAGGGAGGCAGGATTCAGTGTTTTTAATCAGCTTAAAATGCCTCGTTTCATAATGGTGGACAACAAGGTGCAGAAACGAGTCAGCCTCAAGAGACTTGGTGGGAATGCAGTCAAAGGGTTTGTGATTACCTTAAGAGCCCGGAGTGCTTCCTTCAGCTCAGTCCCAAAGTTCTGGAAGGTGCGCTGCTGTTTGCCCGGGCTGTGGGAAGACGCCGCCGGCCAAGGTGGTAGTGACGGAGGCCTGTGCCTTCCTTGGCGCTGGCCGGTCCGGAGTCTGTGGAGGTCTCGGCCCTGCGCATTTGTGGAGCCTCTTCAAGGAAGCCGACGCCCTCCCCCGGAGGGAGTCGCGTACATTGAGGAGACTGACTCCGTGGTCAAGAAGCGCCCCACCACCAGGTCCGGCTCCTGCAACACGGAGGCGGGGCGGACTCTGAACCAGCTTCTGTGAAAATGGTTGAACCGTGCACCACCGACCACGTCAGAGCCCTGGCGTCCACCAACTGAACTGACATTTTTGACAACGCTCTGCTGAGGCCAGGCCGACTTCACAAGCCTTCTCGACCTTCCCACGCGGCGGGAAATGCAGGAGGTTTTCAAGCGGCACCTGAAAAGGCCGGCGCTGATCCGGGTCAGCTGAGTTCATCTGCGTTGCCTGTCAGCTGAAGGCAGGGCTCAGCTGTGTGGGTGTAGCCGGGCTCTGTAGCGAAGCCTCGCGAGAACTGCAGGAAGACCGAGCGGCGAACCTCGAGTTTTCCCTCTCGCGCTGCCCGGAAGAGCAGGATCCTCTCAGAGGATGACAGGAAGGGGGTTGCGTTTCACGAGTCAGGCCATGCTTTGTTTGGCTGGCCGCTCGAGCACACTGCGGCTGTGGTGAAAGGCGCCATCGCGCCACAGACAAACGCCGCACTGGGCTTGGCTCCGATGCTTGTGAGAGACCATCCCTTCTTCACCAAGGAGCCACTGGTAGAGAGGGTGTACAAGGCCCTAGGCGGCCGCATGTCGTTAGGGACCATCTCCTTCAAAAAGATCCCTTCCCAGGCACAGGACACCCTGAGGAAGGTCACCCGCACCGCCCACTCCGGGGGGGAAGCAGTTTGGTGTGGCACCGAGCATCCAGCCCATCTCCTTCCCCGAGGCACCGGAGGGCCTCACAGTTAACGGCGCCCCTTCAGTCAGGGCCTCCGGCAGATAATGGACCATGAAGCAAAACTGCTAGTGGCTAAGGCCTACAGGCATACCGAGAAGGTGCTCCAGAACAACCCGGAGAGGCATCAGGTGCTGGCGAACACCCGCCGGAAGAGGAAGTGTTAAGGTGTGAGCACCTTGAAGGTTTCGTTGCCCGCCGCCTCACCGGCCTAAGAAAATAGCGCCTCAGAGGTGGAGCGACACCTGAAGGGGAGAAACAAGATGCTGGCGGGGGGAGCCTGAGAAGGAAGAGCTGGCTTGGCCCACACAATTGGACTTCCCTGATGGTGCCGGTGAGGATGCAGTGTTTCCACTGGATCCAGTAAGTGAACTTTTTTATTTATTTATTTATTTATTTATTTTTGGCCATGTTGGGTCTTCGTTTCTGTGCCGAGGGCTTTCTCTAATTGTGGCAAGCGGGGGCCTCTCACTGTCGCGGCCTCTCTTGTTGCAGAGTACAGGCTCCAGACGCGCAGACTCAGTAGTTGTGGCTCACGGACCCAGCCACTCCGCGGCATGTGGGATCCTCCCAGACCAGGGTGCGAACCCGTGTCCGCTGCATTGGCAGGCAGAGTCTCAACCACCGCGCCACCAGGGAAGCCCCAGTGAACTTTTTACTTAGCTGCCCCTCAAGTTTCTTTTTACTTGCGGCTTGTACCTTCTTTTTGAGCCTTGGCTGGTCTCTGCCGAAGGGCTTTGGAGATCTGTTAATTGATTTTTCTACCCGTGGTTAGCAAATATTTTTGCAGAGATGAAAAATAAACAAAATAAAACAGGTCTTTTGAATTAGTTTCTAATGGTCCTTCTTACCCACTTAGGTTTCTCACACGTCTCTCTACAAAACATTTTGAGGTGGAGAAAGATGTTCCTCCAGAGAGGAATATTCACACTGGACTGAATTCCTCAGAATGTCCTATTTTCCCTCACATAGGAATCTTCCTGAAATGAACTCCCTGTGGCTAGAATACTCATTACAACCCATTACTCCATCTCTGACATGTGTTACATAGCTAATAGATTCATATTTAAGGTACCAGTGTCTTTCACAAGCTCACTAGATGGGGTGCCCCTCCTGTTAATGAATGCATCTGCGTCTTTTCACATCTCGCATTACATTGAAACAACCCCACAACTAATTCTTCATTGGACTGTGAGCTTCTGGAGGAGAGGTGACATGCATTTAACCCCTTTAATAGAAGGATTGGATCCAGTGAAGTTACAGATAAGAAAGTGGCTTTTTTTCCCCTCCTCCATACTAGTGCTTTAAAACATTTCTGATACTCCCTTCCTAGTTTGCCTGCAATCTTTTGCTACAAAGTTCAATTGTTGGAATCTTTTGCTGTATATTTATTTCCTTGGTAAGAGGAAGTCTCATTTTTAGATACTGAATCCTTTTGGTATTAAAAAGTCCAGTCTGGTTTAATTTAAAACTTAAATCTCACATACAACAGAAAGCTTTTCCCCACTTACCAATGTAGCTGTGACCTCACTTGGCTTGGGAACTGGTAGTGGGAAGACAAACATGTTTTTTTTCTCTTTCTTCTCTACTTCTCACCCTTTGCTTCTGGGTCTCATTTCCTCCTCTAGTGTATTTTGAGAGAAGATGGGAAGATATCTTCTGTGATTGGTTTTATTATCATCTGAGCACTCTGTGTCAGGCAAATGTGAATTCTTTCATTGGTTGTATTAATGGGTACTTCTAAGGCTCCTGTGGGTACCTGCATATGTCATAGATCCATTCAGTTTCCCACTTTCTGGAAGTACACTCCATAGAGTTACATTGCTGGAATCCTTTTCCCCAACAGGGCACCCTCTTGTATAGGGTGCTGTCAGGATGGTTTGAGCCTGGCCACTTGTGCAGCATTTTCACTAGGCCAATGGGTAACTCTACATCTTTGCCAGATGTTGCTTATGGGGGTGCAGGGTGCTTGTACTGCTTTCTCCTTACCCAGTCCTGTGGACCCAGAAGATATTTAACTCCAGTTGCTTTGTTCATAAATATTCCCCAGACTATGGAGATGCATGTCAAGCTTGCTCAAAATTTATCTCAATATGCTCTGGTCTAGTAGCCCCAGAGGTGGCCTTGTGCATTTCTGCTGTTTAGAAAGATTCTAACAGTGGAGTAAGTAGCAGGAAATCCTTCTGGAGGACTTCTCATTTGTATTGAGATTGTAACCACAGGAAGAAAGGGAAATATCACAGCACTTTGCCTAAGCTGATTACTCACTGCTTCTGTTAGTCATTAGTTCAAGTTTCTAGTCTTTTATATATTATGGACATGGGTGAATTGTGTTTGCTAATTTAATAAGTCCAACTTGGATGTAACTAGAATCTCTATTTATAATGTGGAGGCTCTTATTTCCTCATTAAAAGGATGTATGTCAGAGACTCAATCAAACTGATTTTCTTAAAAATGGGAAATATTAACACAGCTACCTGAAAATGAGAAATGTCTCTTCATTTTAAAATTCTATTTTGAAAAATTGCCAAAGATTTTAATTTATCCCATGGAAATACACTATTCAAAGGTTACATTTTTAATGTCCTAGAAAGTTGGGCTTAACACTTATCTGTATAATCAAATACAAATATATACATTTCCCATTTAATTAATTTAATTAGAGCCTTATGAGGTAATGTTTTAGGAAGTAGTAAATTTATATATATATATATACACACATATATACATACATATATATTATTTATAATCTATTTTAATTGCAATTCAAAATCAGTTTAGTTATTAGTGTCAAAATATATATATATGTATATATATATATATATATATATATATTTTTTTTTTTTTTTTTTGCAGTACGCGGGCCTCTCACTGTTGTGGCCTCTCCCGTTGTGGAGCACAGGCTCTGGATGTGCATGCTCAGCGGCCATGGCTCACGGGCCCAGCCGCTCCACGGCATGTGGGATCTTCCCGGACCGGGGCACGAACCTGTGTCCCCTGCATCGGCAGGCAGACTCTCAACCACTGCGCCACCAGGGAAGCCCCAAAATATATGTAAAAATAGGTAATATTAGCAAAACCTGAATTATATACACTTAATTTTTAAAATAAAATACAAAATGAGAATAATGATGTATAAACTACATTTAATTGATTTCCTCTTTAAAATGTAATTAGTGGGACTTACCTGGTGGCGCAGTGGTTAAGAATCCGCCTGCCAATGCAGGGGACACAGGTTTGAGCCCTGGTCCCACGTGCCAAGGAGCAACTAAGCCCATGCGCCACAGCTACTGAAGCCTGCGTGCCTGGACCCCAGCTCTGCAACAAGAGAAGCCACTGCAGTGAGTAGCTCCCACTCGAAGCAACTAGAGAAAGCCTGCACACAACAATGAAGACCCAATGCAACCAAAAATAAATACATAAAAAATTGATTATTAAAAGAAAAACATAATTAGCATTCCGTAGATAACATGAGTAATACCATCCAAAGTAGTTGCTTTAGCAAACATTGCAATACAGAACTGTGGGTCAGTTCATGGGGTGGTTGCCATTCCAAAAAAAAAATATTCACAGTTCTCTTTTAATTGCATTTTAATCTATTTTCAGGCCGGCTAGAATGGAGTACTATTATTTTATCATCAGATAACATTTATGCTAAAGCAACCAACATTTTATATAAAGTTTTATTAAAATCTTACATGTTTTTTCTTTGATATTCTTTTATAATATAAGACTTTGAGGAAAAATTTGTATACATGACAGAGTTCTCATAAGAGAAATTAAATTCTCTTACTATAGTACTAAAATCAAGTTTAACTATAAAGAAAGAATGTTTATTAACCAGTCCATATCAGAAATATATGTTTCATTTACTTATAAGTAGCCAAGGTAGAACTGAATAGAACAAAGCTTAAATATCTCTGTGAGGAGCATGATAGATACGCCCCCCAAGAAGCTATTCATGTATTCAAAACTATCCATGTATTTAAACATCATCGCTCCTTCCTAACATATCTAAATTTATACAGTTCTAAAATGAAGTATTTTACAAGTAGATAACCAACTTCTATCTAGAGTTATGCTCTGACACCACCCAAATCTAGGAAATTACTCTTTCCTGGTCCATGGTACTAATTCTTCTAATGGTATCAGACCATTCCTGACTTTTTTAGTACAATGAAGTATTTTTTTTTAACGTTACTATGATCTAATTTTCTAAAAAGTTCTTTCATATGAATATACTACTACACTTTTAAATCTTTTTAAAAGGGAGCACAAACATCTAGTGTAATGTATTATTTCATAGGATTAGAGGATTTAATAGCATTACAGGATGTGACAATTTTTATTTCACCGGAGAAAATATGATAAACCCCCCCGCAAATATTCTGGTTTCAGATATTTAACACTAATCTGTTTGCTCCTTAATACACATATCACCAAAAACTTAGTGTAAATTGTGGAAAGAATCTAAAATATATGGCGACGTATCCTGGCAGAGAAGGATAAGGGAGCTAGGGATAGGGGTCAGGGAAAAGAATGACTAAGACTGCCTCATGGATATTTGTAATCATTAGAGAAAACTTTTACTCCAGAAAGTTAATGGTGCTGAAAAGCAACTGCATCATTTTGTAAAGTTTGAAAACAAAATTGAAAGAACTGCACAGTTATCCCCCAAAATAGCATTCTGTAGTTGTCTAGACGGGAAATAGCAAAGTCAAGAAGTAAAAGATTGGCCCTTTATCAAATGATAAATCCTAGAGCTAATTCACAAGGATATCTTTAAGAGTTTATGATTGTGTAAATGTGTTTGGGCAAAGAATTGGTGTCAAATGCTTTATTGATTGATCAAAATGTCTGCTACAGAGTAAGAGGATCGAAAATGAATCTACCATCATAACTGAAAAACTTTGATTTATATGCTCATAGCAGATAATTGCACTGAATATTGTGAGGTTTCTTATGAATGGCGAATTAATAAACATCACTGCAATTTACATTTATACAAGGTAAAAATAGGACTTTAACTCCTTACTCCCCCTTTCAAAAAAAAGTGATTTGGTGCTTCAAAATGAGCTCAATTATTTTGTAACTGTTGAGTTCAATGAAAAAACAATCATGGATTTCAGACTTACATCTTTAATTATCTGTTGCTTTGGACAAGTCACTTAAACTCTCTGAGTCACTATTTTGCTGTCTTTAAAATGATTGTTAAGTAATATAATGTTTATGAAATCCATTTTGAATGCTGTGCTTGAACTAAGTGTAAGGGCTTGGTTTTATTTTACATTTTCTTCGTTATAGTGGGGTTTGTGGTGGATCCACCTGAAGAGGTTCTTTAGATCAGCATTTCAAGTGCCATCATCCATCCATTAAAACAGCTTTAGAGTAAGTCGCTTTAGTAGAGGCATCCTTTAAATGTAGTCAGTTCCTCCGATATATTATTTATATTAATTGGTACCATGTACATGACTCTTTCTGAGCACTGAATTAGTTATACCAATTCCTAGACAACAGGCCATAGTATGTTAAATCTATAATGAGAAAAGTACAGAAAAACAAACACAGTACAGAATGAGGCAACATACATGCTACAGTGAAAAGTTCACACTTTTCCAAATAAGGTGTGTAGAAAGTCAAGATCAATCTAGAAGCCTAAAGTAGAAATATGAGACAATTATTTAAACTGTATAGCTTTTATCATAATCATAGTAATTAAACTCACAAATTAGTGTAATTTTTAAAGTTCACTTTAAAATGGAGGAGATTATTATTATTTTATATTTGGGTGAAAACTACATATTTTAGTTTCTGAAAAAAAGGACAAAATTCTCACATCTTTCAGTGATTTTGGCCAGTCATTTTTCTAACTTTTGAGTTGGTTTGACTGGAGAATAAGAAGTTTTTACTTATTACACAAGGATTTACTGTGATTCTAAACATTTTCTTCCTATTTCTTTCTTATTGTGAAATGTTTGTTGTTCAAACCATTTGTTTGTCTGTTTGTATGTATACATGCATGCATGTATGCATGCTACTAGATAGTTTACCAGGTAAACTCTTTTTGAAATAAGTAAATCATGGTAGTAGACTAAGATAATATAAGCTTTGGACTTCTTTCCTCCTCATCTTACCCTTCCTCTTTACCTCAGTTTTTGCTTTTCCTTGCTTTATTTTTAAAGGCTAAAACAAATGTGACTTGTCATGAAGGAATCAGAGCTAGTGACCAAATTGTAAAAGAGATTTTTGCCACGGGCCTTTGAGAAATTTACTCTACTCCTTTGATAAAACAGGCAGGTTTTCCTTAATAGAGTGACTGTTTGAAACCAAAAAAATAGATTGTTAGTAAATAAATTACATGGAAAACGTTTTAGAGTAAGGTTAATAGGATACTACTAATTCCAAGAGGCAGTAAGGTGTCAAATTATTTTTCATATAGTAGTTACTTCTGATATTATCTTGGGCAATGATCAAAGGAAAAGATAAGGAGGAAATTGAAGTATGCTTTTGGATCTACTTCTATAGCATTAATTCTGAAGCACATTTGCTCCTACATTTGCTAATAAAAAGATTTCATTGCACTTAACCTCTTTCTTCATGAGACAGTATGACCTGTTGCAACTTCCAATATTTCTTTCCTTGACATTTCATACAAAGAAATTATCAAGAAATTAGACTCCAAAGTAAAAACAAAATTATTTTCCTAATTTTGGATAACACTACAAATTAAAATCACAAAGAATACAAGTGACTTTATAGATTGTTAGACTGTTTAAGATAATAAAGTTCAGACATACTAATAATGAAATCTAATCTCTCAGTACATGGGCTTGGTCACTATTCTGTCTGCTCCTAGACTTCTACACAGAGGGCTTTAAATGATTCTGTTGAGGGTGGGAATTGTGAAATGAAATTTTAATATATATTTGTCATGGTAAGTATATCCTGGCTTATAAAAAATATAATACAGAATTTAATATAATGTCTAAGAAAGGAAAGAGATCAAACAAAAAACCTAATTTAAATAAAGTGTATTAGCACTCTTCTCAGTTTTCAAAGTAACTAAAAATAGCAATAGCTTTTTAAAAAGAAAAATCATATCCCTAAATATAAACGTGACAGTCACTTCTCGACAAGCTCCATGATTCATCATTTTTAAGTACATAAATTAATTTGAGAATTTACATAGTCAAAAATTAGTGATTTAGCTGACTAGAGTAAAATCAATTTAAAAAAACAAAAAGCAAATTCTAATTGAAATTCTTTTCAGAACTTCTACATAGTTTGTTCAATAAATATTTGCTGTAGGTTTGATGAATGAATTAAAGAATGAATGGATAAAGCAAGTCAAAATAAATCTGAGAATTCTTTGCTTGTCTTAGAGAAATTTACACAAACCAACCACATCTGTATAATTGGTTTTTTTACATTTTCTATGATAATTAAAAACTAAATCATGATTAAATATGGTGAGGTAGCCAGGAATTGAAAATGTACACAGTAAATTCTAAAATTGAATGACTTCAAGTCACAAATATGGGTTGTATATAAAAATAAATGGAAACAACTGGTCTTTGGAAATGCCACATTCACAACCTCTTATGTGAAATTTTCTCTGGAAAGTTTAATATGGACTTCTGATTAGCCAATATGACAAAAAGGATGTGTATTAATTTTATTACAATGAAAAACATTAGGAATATAGTATAGTTTTGAACTTTAAAATTTTTCATAATGCTGTACTCTGATTTTAAAAATAGTTTAAAAAATACTTAAAATGCAAAAATTTTTATTTGGTTTTTATTATGTAGTTGTATTTTTTTAGCCTTTGTTCCTATCAAATATATTATCCCATATATCAGCTCTCTTTTATCATTTTGGTAGAGACCATTAACAACTGTATGCATAGAAATAATTATTTCATATTGAAATAATTTCATATTTGAAATTATTTTCATATTGTAAATATGAAATTTCATATGAAATTCATATGAAATGAATTTCATTTTCATATGAAAATTTTCATATGAAAATTCAATATGAATTTCAATATTTTCATATTGAAATATGAAATAATTCCATATTAAGAAATTATCTGTAAAGAAAGTGATTTTAAATCAATAATGTATATATTTCTAAATATCTAAGGATCTGACGTAACAAAGTCTCACATGATTAACTTTATCATTTCTATCATAAATCTTGAGATATATATATATGTATATATAGCTGCTGGCTTCTTGCCACTTCACAAAATACTTCTGAAAAGCTTATCATTTAGTGAGTAGAATTTCTGGAAAGTGAAGAATATGATGTTGGGATTATATTGTTACAGTCTGAAAGTTATCCTAAATATACTTTTGCAGACACAAACTATTATTATATATATAATGCATAAACACACATAAATGAACATACACACACATATGTCATAAAAGTCAAATAATGACTTAGGTGGCAGCAGGAAAGAAACAGTTCCTAAAAATATGTACAACACAAAAAAGATAACTTAAACCTTAGACAGTTTACTATGGAGAATTAGTCACTGAATTCTCTGATACTTTTTTATCAATTGGGAAAATAAGGAAAACTACATTACCTAACATTTTTTCAAAAAGCGATGCTGAACACTTCCTAAAAATTCTTCGTACACATTTGATACTCAAAACACCTTAATAGGGGCTTCCCTGGTGGCACAGTGTTTGAGAGTCCGCCTGCTGATGAAGGGGACACGGGTTCGTGCCCCGGTCCGGGAAGATCCCCCATGCCGCAGAGCGGCTGGGCCGTGAGCCATGGCCACTGAGCCTGAGCGTCCAGAGCCTGTGCTACGCAACGGGAGAGGCCACAACAGTGAGGGGCCCACGTACCACAAAAAACAAAACAAAACAAAAAAACACCTAGTTTAGAAGTTAACATCTTTAATTTTGTTACATTACACAAACGATTTTTGTTTCAAATTTTAAATGAAAAACAAAATCCATTAACTCTTTAAACTACTTGGGTCTACCTTCTAGCTTATCATTCAAAATATTACTTTATATTAACATTAAATCTCATGAAAAAGAGGGTTGTTTTTCACTGTGTTAAAATATGCATTAAGACTGACTGGTAAGGTAAGATGACAACATGGTATATTTTTCCTTTTATTATGAATGCTTAGGAATATTATGAATTATTAGGAGTGTGAAGAAATATTTTAATTAAAAATTTACCACTCTACTTCTCATAACAAAATTAAAACGTTTCTTAGTTATTTTTTAACATCCTGCACTTTCCACATTGGACAGAAACTCATCCAAACAATTTTATTCTTATCCATGTGATTTTTGGTATGTTCTCTGCTGATAGCACCAAAATTTTGCAACTGTCCATTCCATTGCTATTTCTGGAAGCAAACTCTAGTTTGGTTTCTACTCTTAATCCAGAAAGTTAGAAGAGTTAAAATAGAAATACCATTGAAAAAAAAAAGTGACACCAGTGTATTGAACACACACCAGTAGTTCAATTTTAAAACAAATTTAGCGGATCTTTATTGGATCCCTACTCTTTCCTCTAATAAAAATATTAATTTTTGATATGCTGATGCTGTTTGGCTGTTTGGTTACTCCCCCTCCTTTATATGCATATAAAAAGCTTATACATATATATATATATATATATATATATATATATATGAGCTTTCTATCTCAAACTAATAGGAATTTATTCCTTTTCCTATAGAAATTATTTTTCTTTCCTCCGTCCCTCCCTCCCTTCCTCCCTTCCTTCCTTCCTCTCTCTCTCTCTCTCTCTCTCTCCCCTTCTCCCTCTCCCTCTCCCCACCTTTCTCTCTACCTTCCTTCCTCCCTCCCTCCCTCTCTTTCTTTCTTTTGCTCCAGCTCCATCTTTGTTGATAAATTATATTAATTTCATAAACATATTCACTGAAACATGTCTTCTTGAAAGGCAGCATGGCATAAAAGGCTTTCGATTAACAAGATTAGGATTAGACAGTTTACTCTCTCACTAGTCAGGTACCTCCCTTTCAATGTATATTCTCTGAGTCTCAGTTTTCTTATCTTTAAATAATAAATAATATCTATGTTATAATTTCATTGGGAGAATTAAAAGTATTCTATGTGAAGTACTTATATATAGATAGCTGTTAAAATATTAGTTTAAAAATTATCCCAAAATTATGTAAGATGAAAAGTAATTTAGAAAATACTTTCCTCTGTATGGGGAATACAGCTAGTTGAGGATAAAAGTCTGAAGCCGTATATAAGCTTTACACATTGAGCAAAACCAGTAAAAAATATTGTACTCAATATATCTCTCAACTGTCTTATTTTATCAGTATAACATTTTAGTTTCTCTTCTTCTATCATAGCCCTTGTTTATGGAGTCTCCAAGAATATCAAATTCTATGTCTCTAAGACCACTCTTATTTCAAAGTATACCTATACTTGCTTATTGTACCTAACTTGAAGGAGATATATCTGTCTTCAAGTTAGACATTATTAAGAAACAATTATTCAAACTTATTTTAAAAACCACAGGGAATTCCTGACCTCTTGAAATATATGAACCAGTGGCTTACGGTATTGATTATTTTAGTAAAAGCAAAGGAGAATAAACATTTTTCAGTTAGCATAGTACATCAAAGTTGAATTCAGTCAAATAATTCAGCCTCTAGTATTTCCATCCTGAAAGAATTATTGAAGGCTTTGATCTCAAATATTCATGTCCAACTCTGATCAAATCAATTTATTTTTTCTTTTCTTCCTTTCTTCTTTTTTTTTAATCCTGAGGGATATAATAGCCCTTGCTCAGTGTTGAACTGAAGGCATTAGATAGTTCTGATAAGTGAGCAGTTAGGAATCTGTTAAAGCCTTACCATGATCTTAAGGGGCAATACAACAAAAAAGTGTAAGTTTCTATGTATGTTGCTATGACATATATAATATATTTTTTCTAATCAGAATAGGCTATTAGCTCCCTATATCTACTGGAGTGGGGTGCAGAAAGGAGACAAGTGATCTATCTAGATCCCACTCCAATCCATTTTTATTCTTTATTCCGTATTTACTTTACTTTAGACTGTGTGTGTGGCAGGGGAAGGTGGATGGGGGAGAAGATTGAACTTTTTGGCAACCAAAATATCTCTCATCATAAAACCCCTAGTCTAGAAGTTGTACCACAATAAGCCTTGTGCCCAGAGAGAAATTCTGGACATTAGCAACATTTAGCTGTCAACACCTAGTCCAGTACTGTTTATTTTCAACTTTATTGTGTCATAAAAAGGCATCCTTCACCATGTCAGAATTAAAGTTTGTCTTTTTTCTTATCTGATTTGCTGAGGCTGAATCATTTGCAATTAAATTTGTCAAAATTAGTTCTCAGCTTTTTCATTTTTGCAGAGACAAATGTGCAGCACCCCATATCTGCTGCCCTTTCCTCTTTAGCTGATGCTGATGTATTTGCTGAAAAGATGAGAAAGGGGGACAAAATTAAAATGACAACTTGAGAATGGTCAATTTCCCTTTTTCTGTAATTATTCCTAAAGAAAAGAAATAATTTCTATAGGAAAAGGAATAAATTCCTATTAGTTTCAGATAGAAAGCTCATGTATGTATAATGAAGGGAGGAGTAACCAACCAAACAGTCAAACAGCATCAGCATATCAAAATTCATAGGTTTATTAGAGGAAACAGTAGGGGTCCAATAAAGACCCCTTTTCTAAAGGAAGGAAAGGAAGAAAGGGAAGGGAAGAGAAGGGGGAGAGAGGGAGGGAGGGAGGGAAGGAAAGAAGTGCCAGGTATTAGCATTTAAGTACCACAAGCTTTCTTAAGCAGCCATTGAAATAGGGCAACCTTAACAAAGGGAGAAATGATGGTAATTACAAATCATGTCTAATTGTTAAAAATATTTCAGGGACTAACTAGGAACTGTGTAAAAACTTGCTAGAGATTCGTGACTGTGAGACACTGAAATATAGACTTGTTTGCTTGATTAACAAATAAAGAGCCACAAAGCTATCAGGTTCTTCCTTCTAATCAAACTGATGAAATTTAGGCAATATTAACAAATATGATTTTTGATATTGGATAATTTTAAAGACCTAATTGTGTCCCCTCAAAATTCATACTTTGAACTCCTGACCCTCATTACCTCAGAATATGACGACATTTGGATATAGAATTTTCAAAGAGGTAATTAAAGTTATATAAGTTCATTAGAATGGACCCTAATTCAATATGCCTGATGTCCTTAAAAGAAGAGGAGATTAAGACACAAACACACACAGAGGATAAACTGTGTGAAGACATAGGGAGAAGGCAGCCATCTAAAAGCCAAGGAGAGAGGCCTCAAAAGAAACCATCCATGCCCTCATCTTGATCTTGGCCTTCTTCCTCTGGAATTGTAAGAAAATACATTTCTGTTGTTTAAGCCATCCAGTTCATGGTACTTTGTTACAGCAGCCGTAGCAAATTAATACAGTAGTGAAATGTTTCAACATTTGGAAGATCTACAAATCTCAGTGATGCAATATTTTCCAATAAAATCCAATAACAATGTAAGATAGGGCCGTAGATTTTAATATAACAGAATATGAAATATTTATTGATATTGTTTCAGTTTAGTTTCTTTACCACCATGCAACTAAACTTTAGCTAGGTTGCCACTAACATTTTAGAAACTATTTGTGGAATTTTTGTGTGGAATCAAGAAAATATCTACCCTTACTGAAAAGATTAAAATATCCTTTTTTAACTGTGCATATGTGTGAGGCCAGATTTTCTTCATAAATTTCAACAAATAAAACATATCACAGCAGACTGCCTTTTAAAAATTGTTTTGAAAATATCTTTCATTTTGTAGCAAATATTTGGCTGGCCAAAAAAGTTCATTCATATTTCTCTGTGAGATGGCTCTAGTAGTGCTTAATTATCTTTAACTTCATTCAAAACAGTTTTGTTAGATTGTATTGTGACAGCTGTCATATCAGTGTGCATTTAAAAAAAGACATCAAAATTGGTGAATTTTTTTGTAGCCATTTTAATATTGAAGATGAAAAAAAGCAACGTTTTTAGCATATTATGCCTTATTATTTCAAGAAAGGTAAAAATGCAACTGAAATGCAAAACAAAGATTTGTGTAGTGTATGGAGAAGGTGCTGTGACTGATTGAACGTGTCAAAAGTGGTTTGAGAAGTTTTGTGCTGGAGATTTCTCCCTGGATGATGCTCCACTATTGGGTAAACTAGTTGAAGCTGATAGCTATCAAATCAAAACAATAATTGAGAACAGTCAACGTCATACCATGTGGGAGATAGCTGACATACTCAAAATATCCAATTCAAGCATTGAAAATCACTTGCACCAGCTTGGTTATGTTCATTACTTTGATGTTTGGATTCCACATAAGTTAAGAGAAAAAAAACTTCTTCACCGTATTTCCGCCTGCGATTCTCTACTTAAATGTAATGAAAACATTCCATTTTTAAAACAATTGTGATGGGCGATGAAGAGTGGATACTGTACAATAATGTGGAACGGAAGAGATTGTGGGGCAAGTGAAATGAACCACCACCAACCACACCAAAGGCCGGTCTTCATCCAAAGAAAGTGATGTGTGTATGGTGGGATTGGAAGGGAGCCCTCTATTATGTGCTCCTTCCGGAAAACCAAACGATTAATTCCAACAAGTACTGCTCCCATTTAGACCAACTGAAAGCAGCACTCGACGAAAAGTGTCCAGAATTAGTCGATAAAAAACGCATAATCTTCCATCAGATTACCACAAGACCGCATGTTTTTTTGATGACCAGGCAAAAACTGTTACAGCTTGGCTGAAAAGTTCTGATTCATCCGTGGTATTCACCAGACATTGCACGTTCAGATTTTCATTTATTTCGGCCTTTACAAAATTCTCTTAATGGAAAAAATTTCAATTCCCTGGAAGACTGCAAAAGGCACCTGTAACAGTTCTTTGCTCAAAAAGATCAAAAGTTTTGGGGAGATGGAATTATGAAGTCACGTGAAAAACAGCAGAAGGTAGTGGAACAATACAGTAAATACATTGTTCAGTAAAGTTCCTGGTGAAGATGAAAAATGTGTCTTTTATTTTTACTTAAAAACCGAAAGAACCTTTTGGCCAACCCAATATTATTTATGTTAATATTTAATCAGTTTAGTGTTATTTCAAATGAACTAATAAATATAAAATTTTCTCAACTTTCTTTTAAATATATCAACAGCTATAATCCACATAAAATTCTTTAGTGTTCAGGAATTTTGAACACTGCAAACAGGTCTTGAGATCAAAAAGTTTAATAACTGCTGATTTGAGGGGGAAAATAAAACAATAAGTAGATTAGCTATCCCATGTGGAATTTGCATTAATATGCCAGCCACTCGCTAAGTATTTCATATTTGCTTTCTCAGTTTATTGATACGAATACTTGCAAGGTTAACATAGTTATCTCCCTTGAGAGATGAGGATTTTGAAGTTCTATGATATAATATTTTAAAAATTTCACAACCAGTATGTATCCCGTACTGAAAAACAAACCCAGATTATATGATTCCAGAGCAAGAATGTTTGCTATATTAGACCGAACACTCAATTAATAAACAAAAAATACATTAAAGAAATTATTTTGGTGATAAAGAATCAGGTAGAGATTTATCAGGATTTCTGCATAAGAGTTAGAAATCAGGGGCCAATAGGTCTTTAGTTTATAAAGTAATTCCCCAATCTGACCAGGAAAATCTTTTGGGTCAAACAGCTTTGGTGAAGCATACTATATGATGCTTTTCAATATGCTTCACCAAATATTCAGCTTCAATATTGAGATACTATGCACATAATTTGAGGAGATTTCTTCTCTGATTCTCAAAGACGTACTACAACTTTGTTGATTCCCAAAGACATACTATAACAAACTTGCGTGTCAAGTGGGTTCAAGTAGACAGGAAGAATAAACATTTCTCTTTTATAGAACTGGAATTATCTAGACTCTCTTTTATTGCCTAATTCCACTCTTAAACTAAATATTTGACAGATTTTCTCAAGATTATGCAAGCTAGCATGAAGCTTATGGAAATTTTATATGAAGGTATTTCTGAACAAAATGATAATATAGTTATTAGAGATGATTATATGTATCTCAAAACTTAACTACTATTAACGATACATTACTTCCTGTCTACTGTTTTCTACTTATCTTTCAACAGAAAATAGAATATGTTGTGAAATGACCATTGTATCAATTTGACCAAGGAAAGGTCAAAGCAAAACGCCTGAATAATAATTCATAAATTGTGGAAAGTTAATGATTATTAAAAAATGTGTTCCAAACATACTTATTCATTAATAAATGTCAGTGTATCTTCTGACATTTATTGCATTTGGTCAGTTTATATTTCTCAAATTTCATGAATTTGTGCCAACAATGTTTTTCACTAGAAATGTGAATGGCTTTCCATTCACAAAATAAATGGCTTTACTTATTGTCCTATATGCCAAGTGCTTCCAAAATGAAATATAGTGTTCAGGTAAAAAGTTGATTTAAACTTGATTTATGTTGTTGATTTAAATTTTGTTTCCAAATGCTTTCTTTCATCTGAGAAGGCTTTTAAAAGAATTTTTAATGTAATTATTAATAGTAAAAATTTATAAAACTTCAAAAGTTCTAAAATTATTTTTTAAAACTTTTAAAGCAATCTGCTCTGTGCCACAAAGCTCTGCAAAATAATCTATCAACTTTCACAATATGAGTATAAAATTGTTACATAGTTTTGTTAGGAAACAGTGTTTTAGGCACAAAGCTTTGATGGTCATCCAGTTTTCAAATTTAAAGCATTATTCTTTTGCAAAGGGTAAAGAAAAGAGAATGTGAGAGTGGAAGACAGTAAGGAACAAAAATTGTTCATACTAAAATCATGTTTGTAGTGGAGAGCTTTTGGATTGATATTGAATAAGAGAATGTTTCTGTATCCTTGAAGCTAAAGTATCAGTTAAAATTAATTAAGTAAATCAATGCAAGTCATAAAATTGTATTCTAGAAGCTCAGGAATGAGATTATACTATCACACACCTTTCTTAATTTGACAAGATTTATATAAATATTTTAAATGTAAATTTGATTTAAAATTTAATCTTAATATATATTTTATTGTCACAAGATTAAAAATCTTAACACTTGCTGTTTGGGTATGAACCCTAATTTTTACATTTAAATAACTATAGCTATGTACATTTTAAAACATCTTTTTAAAAATAGATAACAAACAATTCATATGTCATAGTTCTATTAAATCCTTAAGATACTAGAAGTTCTGCATACCTGTAATTCCTCTGCCTGTGTGCTGGATTACTTGATGGTTTTGAATTGTATAAAGGATGTGGCATAAAAGGCTTTTGGTTAACAAGACCAGGATTAGTCAGCTTACTCTCTCACTAATTAGGCACCTCCCTTTCAATTTACACTCTCTGAGTCTTAGTTTTCTTATCTTTAAGTAATAGATGATATATATGATATAATTTCATAAGCATAATAAAGGGTCTATCTCCAGCAGTCATCTTTTTTAACTCAAGGCCTTCGGGTCAGATGTGAGGAAGAACTTTCAGGCAATGAGATTTGTAGCACAATGACCTCTAACTGTAAGAGAGATTATAAAATCTCTCTGGGAAGCTTTCAGTTATTTACCTTATTTTCCTCTCTAGATAACAGCCTGCCTAAAAGGAGGGGTTGGGGCTAGCTCAGTAAGTTCCAAATGTTAATGCACCAACTTCACAAGTTTTGCTATGTCTGAGTAACCCCTATAGAACTGTTTACTCAAGATATTTATTTTCTTTTAACCTTTAGTCTTTAGTCTTCTTAAGCAATGATACAGGCATCAGTGAAATCATAGTTTGATGGGCTAATTATATTTTATTGATGTGAATTAAAATATATTGCTATAAAAAAATAACATTCATTTTTGTTGGGTCCTCCAAACTAATATAAGTTCAAGTCCTAACCTTTAGTACCTGTGAACAGGACTTTCTTGGAAATAAGGTCTCTGCCAATGTAGTCATGTTAAGATGAGGTCCTACTGGATTATTCGTTCTGATTCAATGACTGGCTGTCCTTATAAGAAATTTGGACACAGACACAGATACACAGGGAGAATACCATGTGATAATGGAGGCAGAGATTGGAGTGATGTATCTACAGAGAAGGAACACCAAGGATTGTCAGCTACCACCAGAAGCTAGGTAGGAAGCAAGGAAGGATCCTCCCCTAGAGCCTTCAGAGAGAGAGTATGGCCCTGCCAACACCTTGATTTCAGACTTCTAGCCTCCAGAACTGTAAGAGAATGCACTTCTGTTGTGTTAAGCCACGAAGTTTGTGGTAATTTCTGCAGGTTTAGGAAACTAATATGCCAAAGTACCACCTAAACTCATCCCTTGTCCCACTAGTGGGGTTCGTTTAACACTTGGGGAAATGCTAGGCTGGATGCTCTCTGAAGGTCCTTCTTAGTCCTGTGGTTGAACGATGATGACCTTCATCATATCAGTCACTCTTACATTCAGTTATGATGTGTCAAGCACCCCTATTTTTAAAGGCCAGGAAAAAGCTGTTTTAATTGAGTTTGAGCAGATTGGGCTCACCAGTTCTGAAAGGCACCCTGGTGTGTGTATCTGAATGTCCTGTTCACTCCCAGTCTTCCCAGGAACTACAGGCTCTGCAGAGCCATCGCTGGGGCTTGGAAATCTGTCTCTATGGTTGTCAACCAGGACGGACCTGAGAATCACTGGTGTATCTTAAATCTTACTTTTTTAATGCATTTCTTTTCAGCTTCAATGTTGAGATACAACTCACATACCCTGTACTTTGACTTACTGTATAAATGATGAAATGTAATATTTAACTCTTTTCATTAGATTCTAGATATACAGAAATCAATTTTGTAATAGGAATCGATTTTTAACAATTTGGAAAATGTTATCAATCATCTTAAAACTGTAATAACATTATATAATAGAAAAGCAATTATGTCTTATTTAGAACTATGTTTCAGATATTTAGGGAAGAAGGAATCCTTGTTTCCCATCTTTTTGTGTCTATAATTAAATATAGGTAGCTGACTGTTGTAGACATTTTTTATAGTACTTTTCAATATAAAATTGGAAAATATTTCTTGGACATCATTAATAACCTCTAAAATGGGCATTTCCATATTTTATTTTTTTTAAATATTATGTTTTCCCCTATAAAAATTATGACAGCTCACCTAAACAAGGTGCTGAACAACTACAGGTTTCCTACCTTAGATCGTGTGGCCACAGACCCATGGAAATTAATAGGGAGTTTTGCTTTTTCAGGTATTTGTTTTATTTGTCAAACCTACAATTTAGAAGAAGGTAGACTTCATAACAGATTATCACTTAGGAATCTCTTATCCTAATTAAGGGGAGAAATTGTGTTTTCATGTTCTGTGTGAACAAATAAAATTAACAGACTGCACTCACAGAATTCTACAATTTCAATTCATTGGTAATAGCAAAACCTTTCTCTCTGGGAGTTCATATATACTTTGTTTCATAGGTTAACCTCTAAAATTTTATCCTGTAAATTTAAATATTTTTTACACTGGAAATTTTTATAAATTAAAGAGTGAAAACATTTTTCTTGCACATGTGTTAGTCTTAACTATTCAATATAATATATTCACCATCTGCTTAGATGACTTAATACCAGTTAAAAGACTGTAATGATCTTGACCTCTCACATTTTGTGACCCTAACAAAGTTTAAATTGAAATTTCAGCTGCACAGTGGTTCTTTGATTGACCTGAATTCCAGCTTTACTTTGGTAATTCATGCTATTAATTTAATAGACTCTAGAAGTTTGCCTTCATGGGTATGTATTTTTTAAGGACAAAATTCTTATATGCATTCAACTCTTGCCCTATACATCTTTTTTCCTGAAAACAGAAAATACATTACTAAAAATTAGTAGTATAAAGAGTAAATCAGATTGTTAAAGATCTTAATTGCCTGGAGATAAAACTATACATTCCCAAATGCCTAATTTAATATGAAGACTCTCTTAACTTTGGAGAGGCTGGAACGCAATTTTTAGATACTCATCTATAGTTTGTTAATATTTATGGTACTCCTGTGAGGTCCATGAAACAGAAGCAAGTTTTTAGGAAATGAAGAAAAGATATAATTCTTGCTCTCAAGGTGCTTACAGTTTAGCAAAAACCAGATGATAGAAGAAACCATGAAAATTAATAAAATCATGCAGAGAGATGTAATCCAGTGGGCTTTATGGTTTATAAAAATTCTGATCCATAGTAAAGAGTATTCGAAAAGAAATTAGAAAAAAAAACTTTTCAGGGCTATCCCAAATATCCTAGAGTTTTTAAAAAGTGCCTGTAATATTTAGTGGAAGTTATTTATTTTCTATCTATATATGAAAGATAAGAATACATCTATCTATTTTCTTCAAAATGTCATGGCAGGGCTTCCCTGGTGGCGCAGTGGTTGAGAGTCCGCCTACCGATGCACGGGACACGGGTTCGTGCCCCTGTCTGGGAAGATCCCACATGCCGCGGAGCGGCCAGGCCCGTGAGCCATGGCCGCTGAGCCTGTGTGTCCAGAGCCTGTGCTCTGCAACGGGAGAGGCCACAACACTGAGAGGCCCACGTACCGAAAGAAAAAAAAAAATGTCATGGCAAAGATAATTCCTGCCATTCATATCAGTTTATTTAAATGAAATTTCATATTGCAATGCACACAGACTTTGTAAATAGGGCAATAGATAGATGCCTGTGTAAAACCTGGTCACCTCAACAGATATTGTTAGAGACCCTTCACTCTCAAGCAACCCTTCTTAGTGTGATTTAAAATAGAGGACTAGTAGTTGTACAGATACATTTATAGAATGAGGTAATAAGAAGAGTGATTCCACAAATAGAAGCAAAAGCTTTCAGATGTTAGGATATGTTAAACCGGAGGGGGGAGGTGAGGGGTAGGGATGACATTTGTGTTAACAGATACCAGGTAGCTCAGGTAATGAGCTACCTGAACTACAGATCTTTTTCATGACCAGAAGAAAGTAAAACAAAACTAAAAACCTACAAATAGGATCTCTAGCTACCAATACCCAAGATTTGCAGAACAGAGAACAGTTATAGGAAAGACAATTTTACTCTGCTTGAAAAGGAGTATATGAGTTTGAGATCACTACAACCAAATAAAAAATAAATGTCATATATATGGCTATATAATTTTATTTGTATTTTTTTTTCAGGGAGAGGCATACAATTTTCAGTTGGGAAATTCCATCCAGAGATTGCATCTTTCTTTGTTCTGATTTCACTTTTCAATATTCGAAGTGTTTATTTGTGTTTATTTAGTTTTTTCTCTCTCACTGGATTATAAAATTGTTGAGTATGGGGATTAAGTCATACTCATCTTTCCATCTTTTTCCTAAGTCAACTTAAAAAAATTCCCATTTCTGTACTCATTTCTCAAACTGAAGATGAGCAAAAAAGGCCAATTGCCGACTACATCTTAACAAAAACCTTTCTTAGAAATAAGTTCAAAATGAAAACAGACTTTTAAAATGAGAAATGTCTTCATCCCATTTATTGAATTTTATTGTCTACAGCCTGGCAAGCGTATGTTGGATATGAAAACTCATGTTACTAAGCAAAGATTGTTTGAGTAAACAAGTCTTATTTACTTAAACTTTATTTCACCTAAGGAATCTATTATATGTCTCCAGAGGACCTAAAATACAGAACATAAAAATCTAGAATGTTATTGTTGATGTGCTGTTGAAAATCTCTTAATCTTGAATCGCTAAGCAAAAGACAAAATCTTTTTACCAATTCCTCTGATATTTTTTCTATCATGAAACTATACCATAAATCTTTAATTATCAGAATCAAGAATTAATTAATAGTGTTTCAGCAATAAATGTTTTATCCCTGTATCTAACACATCCAGGAAAAATGCTAATTGTGAAGTTGTGTCAGGGTTAAATTAGAATGGTATTTTGATTCATATTACATTCTTCAGTACACAAATTGATTTAATATATACCTTTCTTTTAGTTTTTACTTCTAGTCCTCTGGATACATTGTGCTAGTCTTCTGGAGCATAGAAAAATAAGATGTTGTTTTCTTCCTTAAAGGGTTTCAGGTCTAGAGAGGCACACAGACATATGAAAAATTGAACAAAAAAAGCAACTAATTCTAATAGGCTGTAAAATAAAAGTGCTAATTAAATGCCTCAGGAGCTCAGAGGAGTAGCAAAACAATATTTACTTAAAATGGCTTCCATCAACATCAGAGTTTAAATAAACACAGTGACAAATAAATATCATTCTTCATATTTTCTTTGTATTATAAATCCTCTTTGGACTTCCTTATGTCATAAAATGAGTGCATGTGGTTATATTCTCCTAATTAGTCTTGGCTCCTTAAAATTTTTCCTGAAGAGGTTATTATTCTGTTTGTAATATTTCAGAGGCATGATATCATAGTTAGATCATTTAACTTGGAATTTTTTAAAGAAGTTGTCTCCTTTATCATTTATTATTTGCAGCCAATTGGACACTTTAACTGCCCATCTGGTACTAGAATTTTTAAGTCTTGAAACTTGCTTTTAGCTTTTTTGTTATCACCTTGCCCTGCAATGTCAGACATCAAATTTTCTTCTCTAGCAAATAAAAGAATCTACAAAGCAATACTTCTTGCTTTCTCTTGTTTATCTTGCATATAAGTTGTCCAGTCTAAAGTTTGGTGTTTTTAAGCTAGTGAGTCTAAATGGTCAGTGTACAAAATAATACCAGTACAAAAGTTATGCTACTCTAATTTGTGTTTACTTCATTGTTACTAAATGTGCAGATGTGATCTTATCATCTGTGAATTTTGTCATGATTTTAAAATCCATTTGGGGTATGTAAAGATAAAATCTTTTTGGCAACAAAGACGGAATGTGTTCTTTTAAAACTTAATGTGTCCAGTTTGGGGAGGGGAGTAGAGAGAGACAGAGAAACAGAGATGGAGAGGGAGAGAGAGAAAGAAATACAGATACCTAACTGGGCAGGTCCTTTTGCCTTCAATATTCTTTAATCTCACTTCATACTTTCTAACAGCTTGTGTCCTTATTGCCCTTCAAACTAAATGTCTTGTCCCCATCCTTATGAAAAGTGGATTGCAATTGGAGTACTTTAACCCAGTTTTGGGATCCAGACTCCTAGGAAAAATTCCAGACTCATCTCTCTCTCTCTCACTTCATATACCCAGTCAGGTGAATCACCAGGTCAGGTAAATTCTGCCTTCTAAATAGCTCTTCTGTCTTCTGCTCTTTTCCATACCCAAGGCCTGCCCTATCCAGGGCCTAACATCTCTCACTTGAATTATACTTCTCACTTGAAACCATCAGACAATTAACTGTACCACCTGCTCCAAGCTTATTGTCCCCCACTCCAAGTTACATCAAGATTACAAAATGCAAATCTGATTTTACCATTCCTTTTAATGGCTTTCATTGCTCTTAGTAAAATTTAAAGTAGGTAAAATGGCTTTCAAAACTTTCTCCCATTATCTCTCCATCCTTCTACCATCCTCTAGAACCAACAGCGTTCCTTCCACTGGATTATGTTAATTCTAGGGCCTTATATAAACTTTTGTTCCATCCCTCTACTAGCACTTTCCTGGCACCCTTACATGAGTTTAACTCCTATTTCACTATAAAGTCACATTTTTGTTATCAGAAATGTGTTTTTATTTTCCTAGAATGCTGATGCTAAAGAGAATTCCTCATCAGTACTCCAGGGTTGCAGAGGAAATCTTAGTGTGACTATTTTGTGGATGAATCTTCATTATCTCTATACATACTACCTAGAACAGTAGTTCTCAGTGGGGGAAGTTCAGACCTCAGAGAATGTTTTGGAAATTTGCGGGGGTATCTTTTGATTTCACAATGATTAAGCAGCACTACTGCCAGGAGCATTACACATCCTGCAGAATGTGAACAAAACTATCAAAAATTGTTCCATTTTGTTTGCAACTTTTGATAGTCATACAGTAGTTTGTGTAGGTGGAATGCCTATTTATAATAAGTCAAGACTAGAATTTAACTTCATTATAGATATAAACACATTTCTTGCCCAGTTTTAATATATACCAAAATTACCAGGAATGCAACTACAGAATAAATTGGGGGAAAATTGAGCTCTGTTATGATTAGAATTTCACGAAGGATTGGTTTTCTATTTTGGAAAATCCTACCACCATTAATGGTATTTGAGTTGGCAGTACAACACAAAATTATCAGTCGAAGTTTATAATTGTCATATTCATAGTGTTTTTCCCTGTAGGTGAAAGTATCTATCTTATGTCTTTGAGTAAAATAGTGACTGAGGATTTAAACACTGAAATACACATTATTTTATGACAAATCACTTTCCCCTGATTCTTCCTTTATAGGATGATTAGAGCATGATTTTGATCTTATACTATGAGAGTAGGTAGGCTATTTTATCTATGATTTTTATTTTGGGGTATTATAAAAATGTATTTTAAAAGGGTTTGCAGTCTTCCAAAGAATTCTCTAGAATTCACATTCATGTACCTGATACAGAGCTTAGGAAAAAGGAATCTACTGTACCTCTGTTAGGATTTGTTGTTGATATGATTGTCTCATGGGCTTTGACTCTCCAAACACACCCCTATTCCTACTAAGACTCTGTTAACTTTTCCTTTTTCCTGGGCTTATTAACTACCAACTGGTCATGTGGCCACCCTGTCCATACCCAAATGAGTTACTAGGGGCAAGGCTCATAAGCAATAGGGATAGACAAGCATCAACACGTAATTTTATTAGTGTCCTTTAGTACTGAAATGTTTAAGGAGCTATGGGAATACATTAATCCTTCCAGGAAGGTCAAAGATCATGACTCAATAGTTCAAGCTGACTTTGAAGGATTATTTGTTGTATTTAATTTATGGATTGACTGATTTATTTCCTATCACATTCCACAGTATTTGTCTTAGATAGAGAGTTGTAGCAGTCACGGAGGTGTGATCTTTCTTTGCTCTTCAAGAACTTGCCAATCAGTAGCTTTCAGGATCTACCACAGCGTTTGTGCTTAGATTACGCTCTTCCTGAATAGTCATAGTCCCCGGTCCCCAGCAGCCATTTCTGCTCCTCTTTGGGCTGGCCAAGACTTATTCATAGTTGTATCGTACCCAATCCTCCTTGCTTCCTCTTCTCTTTTTAATAAAAGAGATCAGACCTGCATTCCAAGCTGAAAGATTTCTTTGTTCACTTCTCCCTGTTCCATTTATCTTTCACAGGCATTATCCTCCAAAGATGCCTTGCACTTCCAGCTCTTCCTTATCATCCGCTTTCAGGAGGACCCAGCCAGCACAGTAATGATGACTGAGGATCTCCCAGTCAAAATAGCATTATAGCGAAGCACAGAAGCGTAAAAGAACAAGGTTTGTAAGAAGCTTCTAGAACTTCAGCTTGGTTAAAAACTTAAGTTTGGTTTTGGAAAAGATGTCAAAAATGGGACCGAAGAGGTAGGGAGAAACTATTCTTAAAGCAACTTATGATCAAATGATTATGATTTAATTCAGAAATATATGGAGCAGTATTTAAACATTTAATGCAGTATAATTAAATGGTAAGAATTATGTTTTAATTAGAACAAGTTTTTTCAAGGCGTGGTTTAGAGATTGAATTATGGTGCTATGAAACAAGAAATCAAGAGATTAATCAGGAGTATATAATAATATAGATGCATGGACCTAAGGCATTGTCTGCAAATAAATAGTTGAGAAAGTAATACCAATGTGATGAGGTTCAATTAGTTCACAGGTCACTGAGCCTTGGAAATTTGGGGAAAAGCTGACTTGGTGTGTGTGGAGATGTTTATTGGGCACTGCAAAACGTCAGTATGGAGCTCTAGAAAGAAGAATGAATCAAGGACAAGAATTTATTATTGGGAAAGAATTAGCTTACTTTTGAAGTTGGTAGTTGATGAAATTATCTAGAAAGAGAGTAGGTATATAAATATGCTCATTCAGAGAGAGCAATACCAGCATTTTCTGTGAGCCATCTTCAAGTTATTCATTGTATTAATTTGCAAGATCCAGAGTAAAATGAAATGTGGAGCCAGTGTTCAAAATGTATTAAAAATTGTACTATGGTGACAAAAGATCATTAAATTAAGGGTGAGTGCCTTCTAAGCATAGGGTTCTGTGTAACTATATAGGTCTCATGCCCATGAAGCCAGCTCTCTGCATGTGTGTTCCCATACTCAAAAATTTTCATATACTATAGGACAGTGGTTTTCAACCCTACAAAACTTAATATCCCTTAAGTCAACACCAAAAAACGAGGAAAATTCTGAGCTGGCATCTGAACCTCACAAGATAAAGGGCTATAATTAATGGCCAGTGTCTTCCATTCAGGCTCATAGAGGGCATTGATGGTAGCATGATATGTTTTCATCACTCCTGATTTTAAAATGCAGGATATGCAAAACTTAGCTTAATGGTGAAAAAAGAAAAAAAAAATAAAAGCAAAACATGCAAGCAAAAGCAAGAACAACTACAAGAGTAGAAATGATTTTAACCACAGAGCAGTGAAACTTAACAGTCTGCTGAGACTCACAAAGTAAATAAAATCTTGACTTTCATGAACAGAAATATGACCCCAGAGTGTATTTCAATTGTTTCATTTGCACTTTGGCTGTTTCTTTGTATGCTCTATATTTGAAGAAAATAGAAATCTGACTGTAATAAATATTTTGGGGGAAATACTCTTTGCCCTGGGAAAAGCTATTTGTTGATGTGTTTACACTGGAAAAGTGAAGACTAGGGAGCTCAAAACAGCTACTTTCAAGTATTATGGAGCGGAGAATGAGACTGATTTTATGTAGTTACAGGGGCAGAACTAGCATTAATAGATGAAAGTTAAGAATTAGGTGGGTTTCAGTTTGTAAACTAATTATACATTTATTGAGAAACCACTATATGTGAGGACAGAATATTTGATGAATACAGCGACAATAAATGAAATTCCTTGGAAGAAGAGAGGTCCCTGCCCCCTTCAGCAAACATCATATGACCTCTTTCAGGGAATTTCTCTGCTAACTAGAAATTGACTTTAAAGATCATTTGCAAACCTAAAATTCAATTATTTAAAAGATCTGTTTATTAAATATAAATGTATATTATATAAATATAATATATAAATATGAATATATAGGTATACATGATACATATGTGTAAGATACTGTGACATTTTATGTGTTGCAAAATAATATAGGGAATAGCTTTTAATTTTACTGTTAATCATTTTTAAAAATCTCAGTGGAGGGGCTTCCCTGGTGGCGCAGTGGTTGAGAGTTCACCTGCCGATGCAGGGGACACGGGTTCGTGCCCCGCTGCGGGAGGATCCCACGTGCCACGGAGCAGCTGGGCCCGTGAGCCATGGCCGCTGAGCCTGCGCGTCCGGAGCCTGTGCTCCGCAACGGGAGAGGCCACAACAGTGAGAGGCCCGCGTACCGAAAAAAAAAAAAAAAAAAAAAAAAGTTAAATACGGCAGGTGGACTCTCAACCACTGCGCCACCAGGGAAGCCCTGAAATATTTAACTTTAAATGGAATCTATATATCATATTCATAGCAGACATATTCTCTTGGCTCCATTTACAAAAACTCAGTGAAGAATGAGATTGATCTAACATTTAAAAAGCTATTTTAAAAATAGCCACTTTATAGTTTCTGAAAAATCCTAACTTCTAGGATTTCACTACCAAGAACAGGGTAAACATTTCTACATAATTAAATATCTGGCTAGTCTATGCAAAAGCGATTGTGGATTTATTTGTGAGTTTTTGGCCTGAAACAACATCTCAATCCAATCCTCTTTCTCACTTAGACTGTCAAAATACAGTTTGAGGTTTATTTTCATGATGCCAAGCCACTTTTCAGATTAACAACCATAAACTTCAGTGAATGTATGCTAAACTAGTTTTTTAGCTGATATTAACCCTTGTTGGAATAAAACGGTCAGTTAAATTCTATTTGAATTATGATATTAAGGATCAGTTTTGCTAGTAAAGTAGGATCAAACTATCCTTAAAATTGTACAAACTCATTTATAATATTTCATTAATTTTGAAATTCATATTAGACATCTTAAACCAAGACAATCTGGAAGATTAATCTTTTGTGGGGGAGGTCATCCAAAGGGCATTACCACTGGTTGACCTATGAGCTGGACCTGGGCAACTGGAGGCCCATCACTCCTGGGAATATGCACTCTGCTTGCCTTTCCTGCACTAAAAGCTGCCGAAGGACACAGCTGGGAGATAGTAACGTGGTGTTGAGACCATCTGGACAGTATATGGGCCTGAGCCCAATTAAGGCCTTTATATAAACTTTTAAGATTCTGTTGGTGGACACTTTGGTACCTTCTATATCTTAGCTATTGTAAATAATGACGTTATGAACATTGGTATGCATGTATCTTTTCATTTTTTTCTGGATATATACCCAGGAGTGGAATTGATGAGTCATATCATAGTTGTTTTTAGTTTTGTTGAGGAACCTCCATAATGTTTTCCATAGTGCCTGCACCAATTTACATTCCTACCAACAGTGTAGGAGGGTTTCCTTTTCTCCACATGCTCATCAGCATGTGTTATTTGTGGTCTTTTTGATGATAGCTGTTCTGACAGGTGTGAGGTGATATCTTATTGTGGTTTTGAATGCATTTCTCTCATGATTAGCAATGTTGAGCAACTTTTCATAGGCCTGTTGGCCATCTGTATGTCTTCTTTGGAAAAATGTCTATTGAGATCTTCTGTCCATTTTTTAACTGGGTTGTTTGTCTGTTTGATATTGAGTTGTATGAGCTGTTTATGTATTTTGGATATTAACTCCCATCAGTCATATCATTTGCAAATATTTTCTTCATCAACAGATGAATGGATAAAGATGTGGGAGTGTGTATATTATGTGTATATTATATCAATACATATAACTCAGCCATAAAAAAGAATGAAATTTTGCCATTTGCAACAACGTGTATGGACCTGGAGTGTATTACACTAAGTGAAATAAGTCAGACAAAGGCAAATACTGTATGTTACAACTTACATGTAGAGTCTAAAAAATGAAATGAATGAATATAGCAAAACACAAACAGACTCACAGATACAGAGAACAAACTAGTGGTTACCAGTGGAGAGAGGGAAGGGAGGTGGGAGACAGAGGTAGAAAGTTAAGAGGTACAAACTACTATGTATAAAATAAATAAGCTACAAGGATATATTATACAGCATAGGGAATACAGCCAATATTTTATAATAGCTTTAAGAGGAGTACAGTATAACCCATAAAAATATTGAATCACTATGTTATAAACCTGAAACTAACATAATATTGTAAATCAACTATACTTCAATAAAAAGCAAACGATAATAAAAGATTCTGGTGGGAAGATTCAGAGGTCTAGTGGTCTTGCAGCTGCCCAAGACAAGCTTCCTACGTAAGTTCCCTTGCTTATTAAACTTGCCACCTACTACTCTGGAGTGGTCTGCCTCTTTCTTCAGTCTGTCCCTGTCCTCCAGATATGGAGCTGGTTGCAGATTACACCTGAGAAATTCCCCAGGACATTGCAAACGAACATCTTTCTAGTTCAACTATAAATTGAATGTATAACATGTAATTTTTATATTTAGAATTGAAATTCATTTTTTCCAGTTAAAGCAGTAACGTGTTTTTATATTTTATTTTATTCACTAATCTCAGTGTGCTATGCAATAGGAATACATATAACACTAAGTCAAATTCCTGCCTTTGAGGAATTCATGGTTTTACAGAGCTGTTAATTTGGGGAAAATATTTTTATATAAAAGTGATCCATTGGACTTTATCTTTAAGATCTTTCTGAGTTGACTTTTTTGACCTAGGTATTGTATTGAACTTATTCCTTAATTAAAATTTATTTTCTATTTTAAATGCATTTCTTGCCTTTAATTTGCTAACCTCTATATTTGTAAACAAAAAAAAATTCTGTCTATTTAAGTACTCTGAGGTGTGCATTTCTTTCCTATTTTCCACTTTATGCAGATTATTTAATAAATACTTGGCTAATAGTCATGATAACTAAGACTGACTATACTAGCCATTTTCCAATATTATGTTAAAAGTTATTTTATCTTGCTATATATCAATTTCCTCATTTGAAAAAGGAAGGCAGTAATAACTAATCTTTATAATCTTTGGGGATATTAGGTAAGATAAAAAGAGGATAAAGCAATTTAATTGTAAATTAAAGATCTCCCATAAAATTTTTAAAAAATTAAATATATTCCCAAATTTAAAACTTTCTGGTGCCCTGGATCACAAACTGACTCATACTTGAAGCCTGCAGTCATTTTTCCAGATTTCATTGAGCAGTCTCACTTCTGACCTCTAGCAACATCCAACACTTACTAGCACTTAATTTTAAGGAGACAAATGACTTGTATTTTTCAAAAGACAATATATGAAACTGCAAAGTTTTCAAAAACATATGGCCTTGAATGTTAGTAGCTATACATGTATTCAAATTATATTAAAATCAGAAAGCGAATCAAAAGTTCTCTAATTAGGGAACTGAAAATCACACCAAAGTACCAATGTCCATAGCTTCTGAGCTGGCCATTTCTAAACCAAGCAACTGGATGGCTCTCTGCATTGTGTTAAAGGTTTTTAAAGTTAAGGATATGGCAATATACAATAGTTGCCTATACCAGTGTTGACTCATTCTTAAAGCTGACAGTTTTTCCTAACGTGGCATATATGGTAGATTGTTTTATTTGTTTAGTGCTATTCATTTCTTTCTTTCTTGCCATGCTTCTCTGTAGGTAAACTGTAGTAGGCTGAATAATGGTTTCCAAAGCTATCAGCCCCTATTCTCTGGAACTTTTATATTATTTGGGAAAAAATTGGTCTTTGAAGATGTGAATTAAGGATCTTGAGACGGGAAGATTATCCTGGGTTGTCTGTGTGGTCCCTAAATGTTATATATACCTTGGTAAGAGGGAGGTAGAGAGAGAGTTGATAAATACATACAGAAGAGGTGTCAAGTAAAGACAGAAGCAAAGATTGGAATCACATGGCTACAAGTCAGTAATGCTGGTAGCCACCAAAACATAAAAGAGGCAAGGAACAGATTCTCCCCCAGAGCCTCTAGAGGGAGTGCCACCTGACCAATGTCCTGTTTTAAGCCCAGTCACATTGATTTTGGGCTTTTGGCATCCAGAATTTTGAGAGAATAGATTTCTGTTATTTTAAGCCACCCAGTTTGTGGTAATTTGTTACAGAAGCCATAGAAAACTAATACATACACTATATTTTTCTGCCTCATTGATTTTGGACGTCACCATATAATTTTCTTTGGTCACTGTTGTAGAAAGCAGATGTTTATAGATGTCATGTTTAAGCAGAAATTTTAATGCATGCTTTAAGCAGTTCATCTTGTTCGTATCCTCCTTCATTATAACATATTCCCAATAGGGACTACTCCTTCAGCCTAGGTTCCTAAAGAAAAAACACATAGACTCGTGCCCAACAAAGCATAGTCAAACACAGTCAAACCTAATCAAGTCAAGCCAGGGTTAGCCAAGCCCAGCCGAACTGCAGCCAACCTGTAGTTCTTTTGTAATATGAACAAGAAATAAATGGTGTCACAAACTGTTGATATTTGGGGGTTATTTGTTGCTCACATCAAAGGTGAATGATAATGCACATGGTGAGTTGATGAATATTTTACCCACTGTTAACCTTTTTTCTTTTGATTTTTAAATTATGATTGTTTATTTTCTTTTCTTTTAACTACAGAGAAGTATTTCTTCTAATTTAAATATTGTTTTCCTGTTAAAGTTCTCTAGGAAGATGAATATTCAGCATTCTTAGGATAGTAAGCCCTTAGGTGCTTGAAGGGGATTAATAATCATTCGTTAGTCTTCCATTCTTTATCATGACTAATGTCAACTTTTTAAATGCCTCCTAATTCCAACAGTGATCTATTATTCTGATATTCTGGGAGGGTAATATTCTTTTGGAAATGTGCAAACTCTTCTTTCACATTATGAACATAATCAGAAGCTTAGTTCATATTCAAGGGTATCTTAAAGACATTAAAGACATTAGCATATCTTCACCTCATAGCATTTACTTTTCTCTCTTCATTTTTTGGTCCAATCTCTATTTTTGTTCTTCAGATCCGCACATTCAATATCCTGCCTCTTCCTAATGTCTGTTTTCTTTTCCATCAAAATTTGTTGTTCTATTCCTAATGTTAATTGCAAGTACACAATTCTATTTTTATTCTTAAATTTCCACAATAAAACCATTCATTATTTGTTGATGAATATGCCTTGTGAAATATATGCAAGTTATCTTTACTGCATTGAATTAGTCTCCCACTGCTTATATATGTATTTTGATATCTTTAAAAGAGAAATTATGGATAAGCTTAAGAAAATAAATTCTTCAAAATCTTGCATTTTAATAGCATTGTGGACTTCAAACTCCAAAAACATTATTTTTTGGTTATGGCTTATGCTTCCAAGTAAAGTAACAAAGAAGACTGACATTTGTGTATGTTTATTTGTGCTACCTCATGTGTTGCATTTGTAGATTAAAATTAGAATTTTCAGAACATTGCTGGCATCATATAGTAAACCCGTGGCAAAAAGTGAAACAACTTATTTTCATGAAATACTTTAACTTATTTTATTCACATATAAATAATTTAAGCCTCACAACCACTGAGCTTCAGCTCGGTTAAATGATTTATACATGGACGGATAGCAAATAATCACAACCAGAGTTAAAAGGCAGATCTTTTGAGTCTGTGCCTATTATTTATTTCAGCATAGGCATTTTTAAAGCTACCTACTCACGAGACCTGGATACAAAATGACCTGACATGATTGTGCTTGGGTGAAATAGAAGGGAGTGAGAAGAGAACAGGCATCCCATGGGATAGAAGCACCAATCCTGGGGTTTCCTGATGATGCAAAATCTCACACGACTCATTATGTTTTGAAGGCATTAGAAGAGTATACTTTCTGCTTCTCTGACTGGCATTAAGTTCTCCTCCTTGAGTATTCCACTATGTTCCAGAGGGCAAGAAGTGCCATAGGATAAAGGGTGTAAGTAGTGAAGGGTGTAAGTAAGCAATTTATCAAAAAGAAATACAATGGCTTTTAAATATATCAAGTGATACTCAACCATTCCCTTAATTAAGAAAACAAAGTATAACAATAATGAAGTGTCACTGTTCACTTATCAGATTGGGAATGCTAAAAATTTTCTAATACGGTATTGGTAGTAATATAAGGATACCATACACAGTTGATTCAACATCTTTGAAAAAAATACTGACAATATTTTTCAGAACATTAAGAACAGTTAATATTTGAATTCTGCTTCTGGGAATTTATCCCATGATATATGAACACATGCAAAATGACATAAATAGCAAAATATGTATAATAATAAAAGATTAAATATATTTCTGTCAATACAGGACTAGTTAAATAATTTGTGGTTCATCTGTACAATGAAATATTACACATATATATAAATATATACACAAATATATATATGTAGTAGATGCCTATGTGCTATTATTGATATATCTTGGAGATTGTTAAGTGAAAAAAGAAAGCAGTGTGAAAATTAGCTCTAAGTGCATAGAATACTCTGAAAACATATTTAAGTATCTTTTAAAATATTATTGCCAACAAAAAGGGAAGGAGACCAAAAGTCAGTGGTGATAGCTAGATATGTTTTCATTGCATATTCTTTTGTCTTCTTTTATTTTTTTAACATTTACATGTATTTTAATAAAACACCAAAACCAGTGCAAAAAAAACATTCAGAATGAACAAATACTTACTGTTGTGGTAGCCAGGATTCTAAAATGGTTTCCAAGATTTCTACCTCCTGATCTACATGCCTGGCATAATTCCCAACCCTTGCAAGTGCAGGCAGGGCTTATTAATATGATGGATTTTTCACTTCTGTAATTAGGTTACATTATATAATAAAGGTGAAGGGCTTTTGTAAATATAATTAAAGTCCCTAAACAGTTGACTTTCAGTTAATCAAAAGTGAGATTTCCTGGGTGAGTCTGACCTAATCAAGTGTGCCCTTTAAAAGAGGGTTTAGAGGTCATAAAAATATTCCTCTGGCCTTGAAGAAGTAAGCTGTATGTTGTGAGGGGACCTATGTGGCTGGAACTTGAGAGGAACTTTTATTTGCTGAGGGCAGTTCCTGGATGACATCTTGATTGCAACCTTCTGAGGCTCTGTGTAGAGGACCCAGTTAAGCTATGCTGGAGTCTAGGCACACAGAAATGGAGAAAATACACTTGTGTTGTTTTGAGTTGCTAAATCTTTGGTAACTTTTTATGCTCTTATGAAAAAATAAATACAATTGAGTACTTCCTGTGCACCAAGCAAATAAGTTTAAGCACAACATGGTAAAGAAATTTTTCTCGTATTACCAAGTAAGGAGAATTGAATTCCACAAATTAAACTCTCACAATACAGCACCCACGTGTGGGGATATAGTGACCACCACAGCATCTGCCAAAATAGAAAATAGACAGTGGGAGAGCAGTCTCGCCCTGCATATTTCAGTACAGATTGGTGAATTTAACCTCTCAGAGAACATTTATATTTATGTTGTCTGCTTAGCTATTACTGCAGAGAATATATCCCTTGAAAAGAGTCTGTCCTGATGGAGAGTTAGTGAAAGGGACTGCTGTCAGTCTTACTTTAACAAGAGTCATGGCCTGGGAAAATAAATAAGGATTAGAGTAAGAGATAGCCACTGTGAAAAAGTAAAACAATATAAGAATGAAGCCACAGAATTGTGGTTCTGAAACTTATGTCTCCAACACCTGATACACTCTCAAAAGCATCATTTCTTCAGCTTCAAACAAGCCTAGTCAGTGTGATTAAGAAGGTCTAGGATGAGGCACAGGAACTAGCAATTTTAACAAGAATGTCAGATGATTCTGATGTAGGAGTCTAGGACCACAAATTGATCAGCACTATGTAAGAACTGTGGGTCCCATCTATTGTTAGCAATCTGTCATGTACCCAGACAGAATGAGATAAAAAGAGAACTGACCTGAGAAAAGGATGTAAGCCTAAGGGGCTTTGGAAAAGGAGGTGTTACCGAGTCCACACTCATACTGCTTACCGCACAACAGGCCAATAAATCGAGAGACAAATTATTGCGGCAAGGAATAGTGACTTTATTTGCAAAGCCAGCAGGCTGAGAAGACGGTGGACTAGTGTCCCAAAGAACCATCTTGCCCAGGTTTGAATGCTACTTTCTTTTATAGAAGGGGTGAGAGGTGAGGGATAAAGTAAAAAAGGTGGTAAGTTGTTGCAGATATTTCTTTGTCCGAGGGGATGTGTTAATTTCTTCTTTCCTGCAATCATTCATAGGTGAGCCTGGTCAGGATGTTTCCTACAAGCCAAACAAAGGTACTTTAGCTTAGTGCTCAGACATGAGAGACAGGGTTCCCGGAGATAGACCATTATGTATACTTTAAGCTGTAGGCAACATCCCTTAAGTGATTAACCTGTAGCAAAAGCATGAGAATACAAAGTTTAAAGTAAAAGAAAGAGATCCAATATGGAGTCAGATTTGTTCTTCCCTATTTCAGAGGCTCTAGGTAGTTCAATCCTTTGGGTAAATTAATTAGCCTCTCTATAACTGAGGGACTCTTACCTGGAAGATGTATATAAAAATACTGCTGTCCCCTACATTTAAAGGTATTGTAAAGAACAAGATGTAATTTTGTATATAAAGAGCTTTGAAGGGCAAAGATCTTTTTTAACCAATGTAAGATGTTATAACAAAATCATGTAATGGTATCAAAACTCTTAAAATGTGGTTTTTTTCCCCTGTGGCTTTGGTGTTTTATGGTTAACTAACACTTACTTACACATAGAATCATCACATATCTTCATTAACAAAAATAATTTGCTTATCAGTTGTATAAAGACCAGTCCTGGAACTATATGAGCCTAAAGAAATTGATTAATTCAGATAGTTACTAATTTTCTCATGCTTTGTTCATATACATGGGACAAGAAAAAATATGTGCTAAGCACACAAAGAAGTGTCTTGGATTTTTCAGCAAAGTATTGCAATGCTATCTGTTAAGTACGTGTAGAAACTATAGGTATAAACCTTAATCGCACAAAAAGGAAGGTGAATTCTATGGGGGTGGGAATTAAAGGAAGACTACACAGAGGAAATAAATATAAGCAAATGTAAGGTATGTATTAGCAAAGCATATGTCTTGGGAGCTATGGAAATTTGTATCAGTTAGGATGCTTTTGAGAGCAAAGAACAGAAGACCTATCTAAAAGTGGCTTAAATAATGTGAAAATTTTCATCTCTTATAACAAGATTGGAAGCAGAGTTAGTCCAGGGTTAATTCAGTGGCTTGAGGACATAATTAAGGAACCAAGTTTCTTTTCCTTTTCTGTTCTTCCATGATCAGAGTTAGCATTTGTCCTTGAGTTTTTCCCCCAAAAGTATTCAGAGTTATCACATCCTCCCAAAACTTGAACCAAGAGTAGAAACAAAGGGAAATTCATGTCTTGTCTCCTTGCTTTAAGAGTGAGGGAAACTTTACTGGGAGCCTTCAGAAGACTGTGCCTCTGGCTCAGAGGTTTCCATGCTTATGCTGAAAGTGACCACTGGCAAGAGGAGAAGGGGGAAGAGAGAAACACCATGATGGGCTTAGACTAATCATGATTCATCCCTGGGAGCTGTGGAGGGGCCTAGTGACCCCTGCTCAATTTCTAGTATGTGAGTACTATATGAAGGAAGCCAAAAATTAAGTTGTTGTTTGTATTTTGTTTTACAAGGGAAAAGGGGGTGAGAATGACTATTGAAGGCAAACAAATTTCATACAGTGTGTAAATGAATGGAACCATTAGCAAGCATGTGCATTTGGGAAACTGCAATTAATTCCATATAATTGGGTCATAGAGAACAAGAAGAACTTGAAAGGGTATGGATCATGGAGTCTCACATTTTCCCTACGAAGAACAGGGAGCTAGGAAATGACATAATGAAACTATGTTCTACAAAGATCATTCTGGAAAGATAACTGTGATTTTGGAAGCAAGCTCACCAACAAGAGAACAGTATCAAGTTCAGGTGAAGGTTTATGCCCTAAAGTCAGAAATACTTAAGATATAAAATTAATTGGATTACTTACCAGTTATATGGTGGGAGGGGTGATCAACACCAACTTTAAGTACTATTCAGTTCTCTCTATTGTATATACTTGTACATTAAAAATGTACAATAAGAGGTAAAAACAAAATTCTCCCATGTAGAACTGACAAAATACTGATTTAATTAAGTGAAATAGTTTCAAAGATGGCAATGGATAAATGTATTTAAAGTTTGTCACATAAATAAGTCACATGTTTCTAAAATTTACCACATATGGATATAATTTTAAAATATTCTTCTAAAACTGTTGATTGATTCTTTGTTGAACATTCTAACTTTAACTTAGATCAGAAATATTTTACTCATTTTCACCCCAAAAAAATCTAGTCCACTTTATAAAAAACACAACTTTAAAAATACATATAATGGTTAAAATTTTGGACATTATTTTTTCAAGGTTGATTTGCATTAATAACATTATTTTTCCAGATATCACTATAAAAGATCAAATCCCATTTACTTCGTGATTGGTTGTCTTTACATTTTAGCAGAAATTATATTATGTGGAAGAGCATTTATGTGTTATTTGCTGGGGGACCCATCAGGTGTTTAGAAAGCTCAGTCCTTCTTATGGGAATAGCCTCACACTTGGAACTCAGTTGGCACTGGTGAGAATAAGGCTGTAATCTACATCTTTGTTACAGAGCTTTCTCTTTGCGAAGCAAAGTAATCTGTTCAAGTATCAAACTCATGACCTTTGGCTCACTGGCAGCAAACTCCAACCAACTAGCCTAGCAGCTGAGGATAGGATGGAAGAATTCCCTCATAAACATCTGCTTTAGCTCGATCCAACAGAAAATACATTATGGCCTCTGGAGCTGGAACACACTCCTTGTGAGACATCAGTTAAGTCACAAGAACGGTTTTTGTGAAAATCTGCCTTTCTAAATCTTAGAAATAAAAATCCTTTCCACAGTCAAGCAAGCCAGACAAACAAGACCTACAACTGGAAATCCAGTCATTTAACATGGCAATTATCTAAAGCTAGTTTCTTTAAAGGTTTCTTTGCCTTACAACATCACTCTGGCCCTTTTTTTCTCCTCTTGAAATGTTAAAGGAGAGAACTCACTTTTCATTCACTTTTTGCTGAATTTTCTAAAAAGTTTAGTTACTGTGTAAACATCTTGTCAACTATTTAGATTACTCAAACATATTTCCCTATCAGATTCATTGACTCAGTGCTCAGTGAGATTATTGAAAGTATTTTGCAGGGAAGATGGACTTCATTAACAACTCTGGTTTTTTTCAGACTTCACTCCCCACATAAAATGGCACATTTATGAAACAGTTTTATCTAATCGTTTCTTGAGACCTCAATCTATCTAAAGCAAGCTAGTTAAAGAAGAAAAGCCTTAGACAACAGCTGAAAGTTTAGAAAGAGATGAAGAGATATTTGTATTAAATACTGAAATGTAACTGCTTATATATTTTGATCTCAGGGTTTGCTATAAAGTGAATCCTAGAGACCAAGACAATAGCTCAGCTATTATCTCACATGTTTATAGTTACCATATACAGCATTGTGTATCAAATAGCTCTTAAATTCCCTGAGAAGCTGACATGACAAAAGAGAACCTATTATGCCTTTATCTTTAAAAATATTTGTAAGGGATTTTTTTCCTGAAATAGATAGCTAAGTTGTGTCAACTTATCAGCAACATCTGATTCTGTATGTTCTACGTTAATTAGTTTTGCTTTCCCAACATAGATTAACCCATTTCCCCACCTTTGGATTAGAATGTCTGACTATTATGCTAATAGTAATAATACCTGTATGTGTTAATCTTAAATTTTACCCTCTAATATGCAACAGAAAAACAGTCAGTGGATAAAAAGAAAGTCCTTATTTCTTGGCTTTGCTATTTCTTTTTGCTATGATAAGGGGAACCCTTTTTTTAGAATAATGGAAAAGAAACTTGAAAGTCTACATTAGTACATAGCTTTATAGAATACAATTTCACATTTTATAACAATATAGCTTATAAATTATAAAAATGTATAAACATCACTTGAGGTCTATAAAATTTTAAACTTTCTATTTTGATATGTTTTGTTTACAGTCTTTATAAGATCATTTCTATTTTGCCAGCATTAGCCTTTAGCTTTTATAATTAAATAAATTCTCTCTTCTCTAAAAGGTCTGATTTGGGGTTCGGAGGAAAAGGTTTTGTATATAAACCCAGATATAATGATGCACAGAACCTGTAATATTGCTTTAAAATGATTTCCATACTCACTTAGGAAAACACAAAGAAGGATAGACATTTGCAATCATGGTTTGATGTCAGATGCTGTTTGAAGCCAGGCTCTGTCATTGACTTCACTGGGGGAGATTATATAAGCTCCCTGAGCTTTGTTTCTCCATCTATAAATGAGGAAACTATTTCTTACCTCACAATTTCATAGATCTGCAACAAGGGTGAAAAGAGTTTTTTACAAAATAATGATTATGTAAACAGTATCAGATGACTTAGTACCTATTAAGAGGTGTTAACTCTATTTGTGTGCACTGTTGTACACAGGAAAAATGTTACAGCTCAAAGCTATCCAGATCTAATGTTTAGCTAGGTGGGTGTTCCCAAGGACAATTACGTGATTGTTTATTCTTTAAATAGGACTGCATCTATGTTCATCGGTGATATTGGCTGGTAATTTTCTTTTTTTGTGATATCTGTGTCGGGTTTTGGTATCAGGGTGATGGTGGCCTCATAGAATGAGTTTGGAAGTGTTCCTTCCTCTGCAGGCTTTTGGAATAGTTTTAGAAGCATAGGTGTTAACTCTTCTTTAAATGTTTGGTAGAATTCACCTGTGTAGCCATCTGGTCCTGGACTTTTGTTTGTTGGAAGATTTTTAAGCACAGTTTCAATTTCATTCCTTGTGACTGGTCTGTTCGTATTTTCTATTTCTTCTTCATTCAGTCTTGGAAGGTTATACCTTTCTAAGCATTTGTGCATTTTTTCCAGGTTGTCCTTTTTATTGGCATAGCGTTGCTTGTAGTAGGCTCTTATGATCCTTTGTATTTCTGCGGTTGGTTGTAACTTCTCCATTTTCATTTCTGATTTTACTGGCTTGGGCCCTCTCCCTTTTTTTTCTTGATGAGTCTGACTGAAGGTTTATCAATTTTGTTTATCTTTTCAAAGAACCAGTTTTTGTTTCATTGATCTTTTCTATTATTTTCTTTGTTTCTATTTCATTTATTTCTGCTCTGATCTTTATGATTTCTTTCCTTCTACTAACTTTGGATTTTGTTTGTTCTTCTTTCTCTAGTTGCTTTAGGTGTACAGTTAGGTTGTTTGAGATTTTTTTTTTTTCCTGAGGTAAGTTTGTATTACTATAAACTTCCCTCTTAGAACTGCTTTCGCTGTGCCTCATAGGTTTTGGATTGTCACATTGTCATTTTCATTTGTATCTAGGTATTTTGTGATTTCTTCTTTGATTTTCAGTGATCGATTGGTTGTTTAGTAGCATATTGTTTAGCGTCCACATGTTTGTGTTTTTTGAAGTTTTTTTCTTGTAGTTTATTTCTAGTCTCATAGCTCTGGGGTCAGAAAAGATGCTTGATATGATTTTTAAAAATTACAGGCCAGTATCACTGACGAACATAGATAAAAAATCATCAACAAAGTACTTGCAAACCGAATCCAACAATATATTAAAAGGATCATACACCGTGATCAAGTGCATCAAGGGATACAAGGATTTTTCAGTATCGGCAGATCAATCAATGTGATACACCACATGAACAAATTGAAGAATAAAAATTATATGATCATCTCAATAGGTGCAGGAAAAGCTTTTGATAAAATTCAACATCTGTTTATGATAAAGACTCCCCATTAAATGGGCACAAAGGGAACATACCTCAATATAACAAAGGCCATATATGGCAAACTCACAACTAACATAATATACAATGGTGAAAAGCTGAAAGCATTCCCTCTAAGATCAGGAACAAGACAAGGATGCCTACTCTCACCATTTTTATTCAACACAGTTTTGGAAGTCCTAGCCACAGCAGTCAGAGAAGAAAAACAAATACAAGGAATCTGAATTGGAAAGGAAGAAATAAAACTGGCACTGTTTGCAGATGACATGATTCTCTACATAGAAAATCCTAAAGATGCCACCAGAAAACTACTAGAGTTCATCAGTGAATTTGGTAAAGTTACAGGATATAAAATTAATATACAGAAATCTGTTGCATTTCTATACACTAAAAATGAAATATTGGAAAAAGAAATTAAGGAAACAATCTCATTTACCATCGCATCAAAAAGAATAAAATACCTATGAATAAACCTACCTAAGGAGGCAAAAGACCGAAAACTATAAGACACTGATGAAAGAAATTGAAGACAACACAAACAGATTGAAAGATATACAGTGTTCTTGGATCGGAAGAATTAATATTGTTAAAATGACCATACTACCCAAGACAATCTACAGATTCAGTGCAATCTCTATCAAAATACCTATGGCATTTTTCAAAGAACTGAAACAAAAAATTTTAATTTCTATGGAAAGACAAAAGACTCCAAATAGCCAAAACAATCTTGAGAAAGAAGAATGGAGATGGAGGAATCAGGCTGCCTGACTTCGGACTATACTACAAAGATACAGTCATCAAAACAGTATGGTACTGGCACAGAAATGGACACATAGATCAATGAAACAGGATAGATAGCCCAGAAATAAACCCACACACTTATGGTCAATTAATCTATGATAAGGGAGGCAAGAATATACAATGGAGAAAAGACAGTCTCTTCCGTAAGTAGTGCTGGGAAAACTGAACAGCTACACATAAAAGAATTAAATTAGAACATTCTCTAAAGCCATATACAAAAGTAAATTCTAAATGGATAAAGACCTAAATGTAAGACCAAATGCTATAAAAATTCTAGAGGAAAACATAGGTGGAACCCTCTTTGACATAAATTGCAGCAATATTTATTTGGATTTGTCTCCTAGAGTAATGGAAATAAAAGCAAAAATAAACAAATGGAACCTAATTAAACTTAAAAGCTTTTTCACAGCAAAGGAAACCATCAACAAAATGAAAAGACAACCTACGGAATAGGAGAAAATATTTACAATGTGACCAACAAGGGATTAATTTCCAGAATATGTAAACAGCTTATACAGCGCAATATAAAAAACAAAATCCAATAAAAAATAGAAAACCTAAAGCGACATTCCTCCAAAGACATACAGATGGCCAACAGAAACATGAAAAAATGCTCACTATCACTAATCAGTAGAGAAATGCAAATCAAAACTACAATGAGGTATCATTTCACACCAGTCAGAATGGCCATTATCAAAAAGTGTACAAATAATAAATGCTGGAGAGGGTGTGGAGAAAAGAGAACCTTCCCACACTGTTGGTGGGAATGTAAATTGGTGCAACCACTATGGAGAACAGTATGGAGGTTCCTTAAAAAACTAAAAATAGAGCTACCGTATAATACTGCAGTCCCACTCCTGGGCATATATCCAGAGAAAACTCTAATTTGAAAAGATATATGCACCCTAGTGTTCTTACTAGCACTATTTACAATAGCCAAGACATGGAAGGAACCTAAATGTCCATCAACAGATTAATGGATAAAGCAGATGTGAGATAGATAGATATATATATATATATATATATATATATATATATATACACACACACACACACAATGGAATATTACTCAGCTGTAAAAAAGAATGAAATAATGCCATTTGCAACAAGATGGATGGACCTAGAGATTGTTAGTTGAACTAAATCAAACAGAAAAACAAATATCATACAATACCACTTTTATGTGGGATCTGAAAAAAATGATATAAATGAACTTATTTACAAAACAAGTAGACTCAAAGACATAGAAAACAAGCTTATGGTTGCCATAGGGAAAAGTGTGTGGGGGAGGGATAAATTAGGAGTTTGGGATTAACTTATATATACTACTATATATAAAATGGATAAACCACAAGGACCTACTGTATAGCACAGGGAACTATATTCAATATCTTGTAATAACCTATAATGGAAAAGAATCTGAAAAAGTTAAATGTAAATATAACTGAATCACTTTCCTGTACACATGAAGCTAACAGAACATTGTAAATCAGCTTTACTTCAATAAATAAAAATAAGTAACTAAATAAGACTGCAGATCTGAGGATTAGAAAAACAATATTATTCACAACTGCTTTTACATAAAAGACAAGAGGATCTGAAACATGTAGGGTTGTGAAAGAAGATCTCTTTTGCCCTTTGCCTAAACTGCCATGTCCAAGTGCTATTTCTATGGAGAGAAGCCTCATCTTCAGGGAGCTAGAAATTCACAGAAGGTTTGAAATTGCAGGGAATCACCTTATTCAGAAAAGATGGTGGCCACCTTGGAGAATAAGCTTTCAGTGCAGTTTTTAAACGGTAAGAACAGTGAACCTTCTGCATTTTAAGGGGGGAAAGAAAGTCTGGAAAATAAATCTATTTTCTTAAGCAAGTTCTTAATAATGTTTATAGCTAATGCCATTACAACTATAGAAAGGCATTTTGCTAAGCATCAAAACCAAGTAGGCTTTCCTCTCTGAGTGGTGATCTCACCTCACTAGAACAGGAGTGCTTAGTATCAAATTTTATCTCGTTTTTGGAAAAGAATTAGCTTTTGCTACTTGCAAGAAAATGACTTCATGTCACAGACATAACATTGAAAAAGAAGACATAAAAAGAGTATGTAGACTATATAGTGTCACTTATACGAGGTCATGAACCAACAAAAGTAATCTCTTATTGATTGAAGTCAGAAGAGTGGTTATCTTTGTGGAGAAGGATTTATTGAGTGGGAGGACCACAAGGGAGCCTTCTGGGGACTGGAAGTGTGGTGATTATACGTGTGTACATAAGTAAAATTCTATCAAGCTATAGACTTAGGAGCTGTGCACTTTAGTGTTGAATGTGCTATACATTAAAAATTTTGAAAATATAAGTTACAGTTTTTTGAAGCCTCTTCTAAACTGTGATACAGTTTCAACTTTTACTTTATGACTACAGAATGATTTTTCCTCCTGATTGCATTTTCTGAGCCTATAAAATAGCATTATTTTCTTCTTGGAATCTCAAGAAAAATAATTGAGGCGCTGGAGAAATGTAACACATAGCACTGTATATATAGCAGTTTATTAATAAGATATTTTCTGGGCTTCCCTGGTGGCACAGTGGTTAAGAATCCGCCAGCCAATGCAAGGGACACGGGTTCGAGCCCTGGTGCACGAAGATCCCACATGCTGCAGAGCAACTAAGCCCATGTGCCACAACTACTGAGCCTGTGCTCTAGAGCCCACGAGCCACAACTACTGAGCCCGCATGCCACAGCTACTGAAGCCCGCTCGCCCAGAGCCTGTGCTCCGCAACAAGAGAAGCCACCACAATGAGAAGCCCATGCACTGCAACGAAGAGTAGCTCCTGCTCACTGCAACTAGAGAAAGCCATGCAGCAAGAAAGACCCAATGCAGCCAAAAATAAATAAATTTTTTTAAAAAGATATTTTCTTATGAAGATAGATTTTTACCACTTTTCCTTCTCTGTCCTACAGCTAGGATTTTTCTACCTAAAAGGATTCATTTATTAACTAGAACACATTATTTTGTGACCATGAAGACAAGTAGAAAATGCAGTTGATATTTGTTATCAGTACTGTCCAGAGCAGTGCTGTTGAATAAAACTTTCTGTGATGATAGAAATATTCTATGTCCATGTTGTCCAATATAGTAGCCACCAGCCACATTAGCTATTAGTACTTGAAATGTGGTTAGTGTGACTAGGGAATTCAGTTTTTAATTTTATTTAATTAAATTTATTTAAACTTAAATTCCCACATATGGCTAGTGGCTACTGTGTTGACAGCACCATTCTTGAGCTTAAAAAAAATACTTTCATACATTTTCTCATTTCTTAGAAAAAACCTGCACGTATTATTTCCAAGTTACAAATGTTAGAACTAAAGGTAAGGGTGGCAGAGGGGTTTAAGCAAGATTACACAGGCATTAAGTGGCAAAATTGGAATTGTAATTCTTTTAAATACACCTCAAAGCTTCTCTGGCTACCCCATGGTCTGTGTCGTCTCCTTGTTTCCTTTCCTGTCACTTAGTTACTCTCAGCGGAAAAAAAAAAGCAAAAGTGCGTTAAAAATCAAGTCTCTGTTTTTCCTCCCTGGACTTTTGCCATATCGCTAATTTTTTGATATCAAATAGATTTATGATATTTAACCTTCATGTGTACAATGTATCAGGGTATATATAAGGGCAGTTGTAACTCTCTGTGGCAAGTCTAAATATGAATTGTTTCCTGAGATTAGCAGTTGGTGAATCAGACACGAGTAATCCTATTGTCATGACACAACACCCACTAAAATATCCATTATTTAATTCAAAATTACTCTGAACACTTCCGGCCCATCTATAAGTACCCAGCTTATGTATGAAGATTCCTCTGAAATGCCTGTCCATGATGCCTTTTATGATTCTCTAGGAAAAGTCATCTTCCTCTAATTCCTTTTTATGCCTGTTTCAAAATTGTCTTGTTCTATTTTATATGATTTTCTATTTTATATATATATATATTTGTCCTCTTTGAGATGGCATGATATTTTATGGTAGGGAGAAAATTGTTTATTTTTTGTGCTTCTCTTCAAAGTCCCCTAACATAGTGCATTACACAGAGAGGAGTCCAGTAAATATTTGTGAAATTAACCAATAGGTTTCCATAGTGAATATTTTAGTTAAGACATGCATGATTAAAGAAAAAATATGATATATGACTTCTTAGGAGTAGCAATATGAACATTTGTAAATGCCATTTTTAATTTGTCCAGTAAATTTATCTCTAGGCAAATTAAAAGTTCTCACCTCTTCAAACCATGCCTCCTTAATTATCTCAGTTATCTCTATTCTTTGTGTAATGCTGTCTCAAAAAGGGATTACTGTATTTTGGATAAAAAACATTCTTGAGCAGTTCTATCCTGCAACTTTAATATATTTTGATTTCTATAAGAATGTAAGAATCACATTTTCCAGACTTCATTTATTTTTCATTAAAAGTATACTCTTGGATCTTTACTTCTTGTTAACTGATTTTACTAACTAAATGTCACTGTGTTCTGTAAGAAAATCCTGCCATCACATACCTTTGAAATAAGAGAAATTTACATGCCATACGAATGATGTTAATTTTTAATTTTATCAACACTGTAAAATGAAATATGGTTGCTGTAAACTAGAGAACACATTTTAATGGTAGTTGAAAACATCAGATTTAATATTACTTACAAGAAAAAGTACAATAATTTGTCATCCCCAAACTTCAAATGCTTTACTGGCTCTTAGAATGAATCCTAAACCTCTGTTCAAGTCACAAGCCTTGTATCTTCAGAACATTGCTCACCTCTAGTGTCATACACCTCCCTATTCTTGGTTGAATCCTGTGACTGTTGAGTTGTTATTTATGCTTCCTGGAAGGGTTTGCTCTCAGGGCTTAATTAGCATGGCTCAATTCTTGTCTCAGCTTAAGTATCACCTCTTCAGAAAGACAGTTCTTGACCAGCCAGTCTGAAGCAGTACCTACACTATCCCCTGGTCCCCTGACTTCTTTTCTAAGATATCATACATTTCTCTGGTTTCATTTATAGTGTTTTCAGATGAGTAACAGAAATTAAGAGTTAAATTGATTTCTACAACTGTGATCACTGGCGTGACTGAATATCCAGAGGTAGGTGGAAATGAGCATCGTTCAACTAGAGCCTGATTGCTCTGTTTCTCTGAGATTCTCTCAACCATATTAGGGATATGGCAGCAGCGGCAGCTATAGGAATTGCAACCATAGAAAGAAAGGAGCCATTTTTTCCCTGTCTCTTAAGAGTGAGGCAACTTTTTCCCTAGAAGTTAAGCACAATATTCCCCTCATATTTCATTGTCTAGAATTGTGTTACATTACTATTCCTGAACTGACATCTAAAGTCAGGTGAATGCAAAAACTGCTTTAATTAGGTTTGAGTTGCTCAACCAATTGCTTGCAAAGAAATGGAACTACTTTTAGAATTATCGTGTTCGTACCTATTACTAAGAGAGACATCAGCTTTTCCAGAAGTTTATGAGCTACATGGAGAAAGAGTAAACCTCCCCAAAAATCAGAGCAAATAGATGCTGGGGAGGCAATTTGCGTGACAGCCCAGTTTTAGTTCTTCATAGCACAGTTGCCATCTCAAATAATTTATTTATAGGTTTTTTAATTGATTTTCTTTGTCTCCTCAAACAGAATGCAAATCCATGAGAACTGGGATGTGGTATGTTTGGTCCAGTGCTATGTCCTCAGCAACTAAGTTTGACACATGGCATTATACATAAATACCTGTTGTCAAAAGAAAGGTCACTCCACCACTCCACTGCTTTTTTTCTAGTGAAATTCTACTCATTCTTTTTGTCTTAATTTTGACACATCGCTTTCTCTACTAAAATTTTATTTACCTACCAAACTCAGTATCACAAGCATCACAGAATAATTGTGTATTTAATAATCTCTGTCTACCATGAGACCATAAACTCCCAGAAGCTGGTCTTTCTTTCTAACTTGGTCACTGTTGAGCATTATTTCTACAACACAACATATATTCTGTATATATTTGCTGAATAAAGGAATAAATGAACCTATATACATATAATAATACATATAATGCATATAATAAATATATGTATTATACATATATATTTATACATATTATAAATAAACCTATATACATATAGGTTCTGCTTGAAAGCATCCTTTTTTTCAACTAATGTTACCCTTGGGGGAGAAAAAGTATAGGAATCATCAGTTTAGTATATAAATATGGCAACCCTGTTGTTATAAATTAAAGGTGGCAAAGGCCTATAGTTACCATAAATAACACATATAAGTTAAGAAATGTGTAGCAAACAATCAGATGGATGCCAATACTGGTGTCCATAGGAAAGGCTGCTGAAGTATGACTGGGCCTAACCAAGTAAAACACTGATTTTAGGGTCTGGTCCTGTGCCTTAAAAAAACAGCTTTCAGTGCTCAGGAATAAAGAGGTCATCAGATAACTGACACAAGTGTGAGAATTTATTGATTTATGATGAGAAACAGCTGTGACATAAACCAGAGTAATTGAAATCCAGATTATCAGAGCATTCATTCCCTGGGCCAAGCTACATGGGAAGTCAAACATCAGAAGTACGCTTTGGTAGGTGTAAAAAAACAAAAACTACCTATGTATGTGTATGTATTTGTCTATATCTATCATCTGTATAGTGTAGTTAAGAAATATTAAAGTCATTTCCCATGATTTATGGGAAATTGTATGAATATGAAAGTTTGCCAATTGTATGAATATGAATTGTATGAATATGAAAGTCAGTTGACCAAGACAATTATTAGCCAAAATAATTTGAGAAAATTTCTCACTATAGAAGGTTTTGCCAATTCAACCAGAATATTTGAATACTTAGCCAAGATATTACAAAATTCTGCTTTAACACCCTCTTGCTTTCTGTTTTATTATTTTCCTGATGATCCTAAGCTTATATTTCACTTGATGCTCTTATGTATAAATACCATTTTTATGTCACAGCCTTAATTACCAATGAGACTTGCCTATTTCTTCAACAGCTTCCTTCTTTAGAGAGAAAATTTGCATCACATTCAAACTTTTTGTTTAGCTTAGTCCTTTAGAGCAAGCTGGCTTTTCATTAAGTGTGAATTTTGTGGTTAAAACTTCTGTGTAAACTTTAAAATATACTTCATTTGAGCCCCAAAGAAGGAACAGTGTGATATTCTATTTCATTTTATTTTCTACACTTTCCTTTGTCAAGATATCTACTCAAGTTTGGAATTTCATAACACTTTTGATATCAACTCATATCACCAACCACTTTTTCTATTGCTTTATTCAGCTGGAATCCTTGTTGACTAGGCCTTCTGACAACTGTGAAAACACCTTTTTGGTTTCTTTGAGTCAATTCAAAGGAGGTGGGTTAATTTTGCTTTGTAGTCCTTGGTATTATAAGTCATCCTCAATATGTCATTGCTCTTGAAATGTATGTATTCCATATAGGCACGTGTTGTTTTCCTTTTTTTACATTTTCTTTTCTGTGGTCATCTTGATGTAATGGGAGAGATGAACTTTATTTCTAAATAAACCAATGTGGTATAGCCAAAATAACGTTGGCTGCACAGAGGAGAGAGTGGAAGTGTTTGTCATTTGAACATTTTTCTTGGAAACGTAAGGTGTTTATATTTTACTTGGGGATAGAAACATTTCTATTTTAAATAAGATAATGTCTTCTAAAATTTAACTAAAAAATTTCAGTAAACCTTTTAAAATAAGTTTAGTTTTTGAAAACATTGGCAGGGGATGGCATGCCTAGATTGTATAAGAGTTGGTACCAGAATGTGGAAAACGGGATTTCCTTCATTCCTTTCTTAGACTTGCCGGGGCAAAGAGGATGGTCTTCAAAACTATGGCAGGGTTAATCAGAACAGTTTTCTTATCCATGGTAGCCAGTGGTATCACCTGAGTTTGGAAGACTTGTAGATTGATATCAGAACCTAGTACACACACACACACACACACACACACACACACACACACACACACACACACACACACACACACACACACACACACACACACACACCACCCAAGGTGGAGTAGGTCCTACCTGGTTATTTCTATAAATATATAATGTTCCATGTAAGAGAAACCAAGTCGTTAGCACTCCTTAAGGAATTCATCATTAAAAGTACTTATTTTTATTTCCCTTTGCTGCCTTGGCACATCACTGTGGAATGAATGAGCCACTGTTACTCTTGCTACTGCCACATGGACACTGCTACCACTAAGAGTAGCAGTTTAATTTACTTAACATCTCCTCTGTCTCTGGAGCATTTGTGTACTTGTCTCAGCTGGAGCCTTCTACTTAATGATGAAGAATGCAGCCTTGGCATCCTAAAAAAATGTATGCTCTTCTCTCCTGCTAGAGGCTCAGTGATGTGAAGGGCCATTAGACTCCTGGTGGCTGGTTACTGTCTCATGACGTGTGGACTGAGAGATTCATTTTTGTTTCAGGGTCTTCATTACTAAGTAGAACCCAGCAATTAACAACTACCGCCACCTCCCAAGTCTGTTTGTGTATTTGGCAAAAGCCTTATTCTGTCCTCAGATAGTTGCCTACCGCATCTGCCTCTCTATGCTTCTCTCGGTTTCCTTATGAACCACCATACATTTAGCAGCCAGGTCAGTACCTGAGACTTCTTGATGACTGCCACCCTCTATGAACAGCAATTAAAGGTGGGAGAAGATTCCCTCTGCTTATATCCAGTTCCATACTTTGTTCTCTGGCTTGTTTATGGTTTAATTCAATACAGGAGGGAAGAAGTAGGAAATCCCATTTGGTTCCATATTCAAGTCACATTCTCCAATTCAGTTTTAATGTTATCAATTTCTCCTGTATCAACTTCTCAATTGGTTTAAAATCTGAATGGTGAGAAATAATTTTCTCCATACTACAATGCATTCTTTTTGTGAAACTGTTGGTCTCTTCTCTCCTATTCTGTCTCTTTTCTACTATGATGACTTCATCCCATTTTTATTCATTTTTCTAAGTAAAATAGTTTAAAACTTTTTTTCTTATCCAAACCATAATATTAGAGTCTCACTTTTCATTCTAAATGGTTTATCAGTATGTTTTGCTAAACAAAGAAAACCTCCTTTCTAAAAGAAATTTTGATTTCAGCTGTGTTTTTTTTATCTCTTCATTGTTAATGGATCCTGGTTTTGCCTCATTCATTTGCTTGAGGCATAATCTGTAAGGGCTGATGCTTCATTTCTTGACACCTATGAAAGAATAAGTAATTATTCTATATAATTAGCAAAATGTTGCCTGAGCTCTATAGTGCTTCAGCTTTTTGTTCTCTACCTGAGAGTTTTGTGTGTATATTCTGAAAGGAAAACTAATGAACAAGAAAAAAAAAAAAACTAAACTAAACTACTCTCCCACTTTTTCACATTTATGCCTCAGCTCATTAATTGGGAAAGTTTTAGTTGTGGATAGGTGTCTACCCTTGATCCACTTCTCATTAGTTCTTTCACATAGGAGGAGAAATGACAAATGACTTTTTTAATGGATAAAACTAAGAAGAGCTTCTGAGTAGACCATGTTCCTGTTTGCCTGTTTTTCTTGAGAAGATTATTGGCCCTAATATGAATTGAATTGACTGCATTAAAGGAAGGTAATTGATGGGGATGTAAAGATCGAAAAGGAATATGGAGAGAGCAAACAGGTGTGAAAGATATAGTCAAATAAGTGACTGCTTCAGTGAGCAGTAGTCACCTGGAGGTGAAATGTATCAAGGGAAGTGGGGATAGAGACAAAAGTCAGAGCCTAAATTCATTTCTGATGCAGTATCAATGGAATTTCTTTAACAATTTAATACATACCATCAATCCAAATTAAAGATAATTCAGCCTTTTTTATTTCTATGCCCCTACAATGATGAATGCAATCGATTCAATTCGTATTAGTGCCAATAACCTTAAGAAAAACAGGAAAACAGGAACATGGATGACCTCTATCCTTTCTTAAGTACCCTTTGGCCAGAGGGCACTAGAAGTGTCTGGAGTAGGATTCTTTTTCTTATAATTGATCATTCCTATGATACATATGTTATTTTAGTGTAGCATGTTCTCTATATCTATATTGTAGGGTTGGGAAAATCTCTCCTTACCTCTCTTCCATTGTTATTTTTTCTCTCTACTTTCTAACATAGAGATAATCATATCTAATAGTAAGAATCTGCAAGTCATAGTGTAGCTTTAAGAAGACCTGTAACTGGAGATAAAAAATACTAACAAGAGACAAGACACCTCACTTAAATTCCTTTTTCAGTCACTTGCTATGTAATCGAAGAACAATCATGATATTAGTGTGTCTTATTAGACTGAGAGTGAAATCCTTAAGGAATCCTCATCTGCCACTCAATTATCCAGGCTTTTTTTTCTCCTCTAGCAAAATTAGGAGCTACAGTATTAAATGTAAAATGTTCAAATATTGTTTTATGAATGAGTATTCATGCCAAGTCTGTGTTCCATTCATTACGTACAATATCACATTTAATCTTTATATGATTATTTCTAATTTGCCTATTTATCCCCAGGACTTACCCTGGGGCTAAGCATATGACAGATGTTCAACAAATGTTTCGGGACTGAAAACTCAAACCTTCCTGGCTTCAGATTCCTCATTTGTAAGATGAGAGTGCTGGACACTTGATTTCTAAGATCCCTCCAAGCTGTGAAAGTTCTATAACTAAACACAGGGTGGAGTTGATTAGTCCTGTTCTCATCTCAGAGGATAAAATTCAACCCATAACCAATATAAAAGAGATGACATGGAAAAGAAAAGATTTAATATGAGTACATATTGAACCTATCAATGCCTCATGAAATTATACGAATTTCATCAATAGGCAATATAGTGCAGATATCATCAAGAGAATAGGAGAGACGTTAACAACTTTCTTTTTTAACAAAATGGCACAGACAAAATTTATTCATACATATGCCGAGGTCATAAATGCCAGGCAAAGATAATGTGTTTATATTGATTATCAATCAAAAATGCTCAGCAGCAATCCTATACAACCCTGTACGCTCTGAAAAAAGACTTCCCTCTGCTTTTAAGACATACGATCTAGTTAGTGAGATGAAGCATAAATACAAGAAAAGTTTCAGTACATTCAGAAAATTATAATATTTCATTGGATGCTGGGGTAAATAGACAAGGCTTCTCTAGGACTAGGAGATCAGCCCAAGGACTGTGCCAAACCAAAGATGGAGGGGCCCCCTCTAGGCATACATAAACCCGTTTTCAACAAGCCAGGGTGCCAGGGCACGGATTGGTACGTTCTTTAGAATAAGAGCCTTCTCTAAGTGTACAAATATTGTAAAATGAATTCAATTAAAGATTGAAAGTTGGTACTGTAGACTGTCATAGTTCTCAGAGCTCTCCCTCTTCAATGACTGCCACCTGATGTATCTCCAAAAAGGCCAAGATTTAGAAGAAGGGGAAAAGCCTATTTTGTGGGAAAAATTTCCTTTGGTTTGATGTACAGAATCTATAAATACTTGACCATTTTTGTTCTAAAGTGAAGCCATCCATATAGTATTATACATATAATATATACATATATAGGATCATCCATATTCTTTTGTAATTAGTTTTTTTCATTTAATAAATACATTGTGAGCTTTTTTCTACAATATTACATATCTGTATTATTAGTTTTAATGACTGCATATTATTTAATTATATGATGGTCCCAAATTTTTTCATCCCTTCCTATAAGGCTAAGATTTTTTTTTCAATTTTTGACTGACCAACATCCCTATCTTTATTAATGTCCCTATCTTTGTAGTCTCATGTTCCTAGAAGTGGGACTTTGAATGAAAGAATAGTCATTTTTTATTTTTACACATACAGTTTTCTCAGCAAAAATGTAACCAGGTTTCAATCCCCAACAGTGTAGGAGAGGATTATTTTCCCTACAATAATAGGTATCAATGATAAATCTATTTTTATATTGTTATTGCATTTATTTAGTTATTTGTCAAACTGATAGGATTACACATGATCTCTTATTTTAATTCACATTCATTTGACTATTAGCTGTTACCTTCAATATTAAATTTTAAAAATATTCCCACAAAAGCCTCAGTTAGTTGCTATGTAATCCTAGTTCCCGTATTTCTGAAATATTTCCTAGAAATTCTATTAATATTATATAATTCTGCCCCCACTGCTCGGTGTATTTATGTTAATAGGTTAGTTGGATTTCATGTAGTTGGTCATTAAAAAAAAAATTATTAAATTTAGTTAAATGTGATGCTACTCTGAGAAATCACAAACACCACTGAATTTAGGCTTAAAACCCCATGAAAGATTTTTCTGCAAAAATAAGATTGGGAGGAGTGTTCTGCACTCCTCAGCTTGTTATGGTGAAAGCACTAGAATGGGAATTTCAAGCACAAGCAGAAACCTTGTGCAGATAAAGCTGGTTATGGAAAATATTAAACAATTACAAATGAAAGCATTTATACATTAGCTTATTCCTAAGAACGGCCCCCATGCTACAGCATGACATTCACACAATAATTACTACACTGAGTTATATAGAAAGGCACTTATGCAAAAGACATGAAGTCCAGAATTCTTGTGGCAGAAGATAGAATCCCTCACTGCAATACCCACTTTAAAACATAAATATCCTCATTGAAAGGTTTTTGTTTGCTTGTTTGTTTGTTTGACTTTGTAATGGATGATTCTCAAATCGCTGTCTCTTGTCCTCGTCTCCCTTCTGATTTTCCAAATGTTCCCTGAACATTCTCATCTGGTGGTTACCCTTTTGCCCTAATTCATCATGCCTGAAAACAAATCCACAATTCCTGCCCTCCATCTCTGATCTACACCTCCTGCATACTCACCAGTTTCTTTTCAGCATTGTTGTCCCTATTATTCTGGTTCAAAAGCTCTCGTTTCTCCCACATTAAATCTGTTTTCTATGTTTTTGTGATTTGTTGTTGTTGTTGTTTGCTAGCGTCTGTTCCCCTAGCCTTTCTTATCCACCCCAATGATAATTACCCTATCTTAATTATGGTTACCCTATTTCTTTAACCAAAAAAGAAACAAACAAACAAATGATAGAAAAACAATAAGTCCTTGAAACTGGTCTCCTTGCCACAGTACATAACCTGCAAATTCTTTTCCAGTAGCTGCTTGGTTGATCTTAAAAACAAAGCTCTTTTCATATTACCCTCTTAAAAACGTTGGGGGAGGGAAAAGTATTGGTCTTCCTCCTGCCAACGATTGTGCTTACCAAATAAAGTACAAATCTATAAGGCATGACACTCAAACCTCTCATAATCTATTACCATATTAGCTTTGCATATAGCCATCTGCTACATACCTTCATCTACATTAAGCTAACCTGAAATACTATACAAATCTTGAATATTATTCAGTTCTTTACCTTTAAACATACCGTTCTTCCCACCTATAGTAGCCTCCCCATAACCATCCACACTACTGGTTTTTTTTTCTTTTGTTACTGGTTTTTATTTATTTATTTTTTCAAAAGCAATGTCACCTAAAATAATAGGTACTCTCACTGAGCAACATAGGATCATTACTCTAGTGACCTCTCCAGTTACCGTATTTCTCTGTTTGGCCACCTACTGACACTGTACCCTGCCTTAAGATTCAGGTATATCATGTATAGTTTTAAGCAAGGGGTATTCGGATCCCCATGACAGTAAGCATTACTCATCCAATTTTAGGACCACAGGCCCATTCTCTAGTATACCAGTCTTTCTAAGACTGAAATTCCTAGCTGATGTTCTTTCCACAAAGCCCAGCAACAGAAAACATATTAGAGTGGGTTGTCTTTGAATACATCTCCCATTTAAGACATTCTAAGGAGCAAATGTTTAGTTTAAATGCTTCCTACTTTTTTTATGTACGTACAGATTTTAAAAAAGGATTAATTTTTGAAAAGATTTGTTGTTAAATGGTAACTACTTATAACCAGGAAGGTTGGTGTTCCAGAAATTCTGAGATCAGGAGGGAATCAGAAATATGACCTAATATTTCAGGGTTACTCAAGTATCTACAATATATAAATTATTATCAAGTTGACTTTTTTAAGAAGAAGAGTACTCTTTTCAGCAAAGATGTTTATTTTTTAATTCTAGAGAATAACGTTATATTTAACTTTTGTCCAGACTTATGTAGCAATTCCAAAAGAGAATGTCAAAAAGTATATATTCAAGTAAAGATTACCTTAGCTACAGATAATAAACTATAAAATGTTCAATATTTCACATAAAATCTTAGGTAAGACTGGAAAAAATGAATGAAAAGCAGAAACATTGGCACCCAACCTTGTTAGATCAATTAAGCAGTTTGCTAAAACATTTCTAGGCAAAAGATCATTATAGAATAGTAGTACTTATGTGAATGAAACTCAAACTACAATAAATGTAATAGAAAATTTAACTACATTGTTGACAAAATGACTTGCTTATATTTCTTTGTAATATGCCTTTGGGGCCTGATTTATTTACATTAGTAATCATCTCATTAACTGCAAGTGGCAGGGTTTCACATGAAAAGTAATATAGGATTACAATTTCTAGGAGTCTTGATGTTAGGCAATAGAACAAATAGACTAAGTTTATGATGTAGAAATTTTCTGAGACAACGTGAAGCAGTCAGATACTAAGATTTTCTTTTATCCTCAGAAAGAATCAAATAAATCTTTCTTTGTTTATTTTGTTTTTTGGGGTTTTTTTGCGGTACGCGGGCCTCTCACTGTTGTGGCCTCTCCCGTTGCGGAGCACAGGCTCTGGACACGCAGGCTCAGTGGCCATGGCTCATGGGCCCAGCCGCTCTGTGGCATGTGGGATCCTCCCGGACCGGGGCACGAACCCGTGTTCCCTGCATCAGCAGACGGACTCTCAACCACTGCACCACCAGGGAAGCCCTCAAATAAATCTTGAGTTGTTATACCAAGAGGACTTAAAAATATATTAATGGCAACACATGTAAAAGTGACACTCTTTATTTGACGTATAATTTGTCAGTCTTAGAATAATACCCCAAAATTCTGTGGGTTCAGCTGCAAAATTATGGTTAACCAAGATGTCAATATCCTGTCTTGAAGTAAGAAGTCAAATAGGTCTCATGCTTTTGGTGTAAAAGAAAAAATTCTATGGAAAATTCTGTACCAAACCATACTGGAGTATAGAACAGATGTGTGCTGTGTCTTCCCCAAACTCTTCCCCAATTTTTCTTCAGTAATAAACGCAACTTATCTGAGGTTTTCAAAACAATGACCCAGCTCGCAGGGCCTATCTTTTGGATAAATGTGATTTGAGCATTGATAGAAAGGTTCTTTCCCTACAAAATACATCCTTCTCTCCTTGATAATGTTAGTAGAAGTACATGACTTATCATCCAATGGTTTCTTCTTTTATATGCTGACACCACATATATAAATATTTTCACTAATTACGGAGTTAATTTAGTATAACTTTGGGATGATACAACAAGGCTATCATTAGGTTACACTAGGAAAAAAAAAACAAACAAAAAGCTGCTAGAGTTCTATCCAAACCCTTCCACCCTATGTCTTGGATAAATACATCTTGACCCCTGACAAAGGCTAGCGAGTTCTAAACCTCCCACCCCCCAAAAAAGAAGAAAATTAAAATTTTGTAGAAAATAAGGAAAGATAGACGAGAACCTTGGGAAACATCTATATTTAAGAACTAAGAGAAACCCAAGTGTCAGCAAATAAAACAGGGAAAACAAGAGAAGTTGGGAGGGCAATAATAAAAAAATTAGCATTATAAAGCCAGAAACAAAAGGGCTGATTCCAAAAGCTATCAAAAATTTGAAAATAGGGGCTTCCCTGCTGGCGCAGTGGTTGAGAGTCCGCCTGCCGATACAGGGGACATGGGTTCGTGCCCCGGTCTGGGAAGATCCCAAGTGCCGCGGAGCGGCTAGGCCTGTGAGCCATGGTCGCTGAACCTGTGCGTCCGGAGCCTGTGCTCCACAACGGGAGAGGCCACAACAGTGAGAGGCCCGCGTACCGCAAAACAAAACAAAAAAATTTTTTTTTTAAATTTGAAAATAAGCCATAGAGAAAAAGGACTGCAAAGAAGACCATTGGAAAACCATAGATGACTTTCAAGTAAATTTCAGAAATGTGGTGTGATGGAAGCAGGTGTGTAAGGTTAAAGAATTACTTGGTGATGAATAAGTGAAAAATTTGATAGATATGAATCTTACCAAGAAATTGAGAAGTAACAGCAAGGCAAGAGATAGGACAGTAGTTTAATAGGGAGAGGTTGTTTGTTTTTTGTTTTGTTTTCTCACAGTGTACTTGTTTATATGCAGAGGAAAACAAATCCATGAAAAGGGTAAGCCCAGTGATGCAAGTGGGATAGAATGTAATTGATAGTGGAGGAGATGGCAGCAAGTGCCTGCAGGGGGACATTACTTATCTTTGGATTCCTAGTTCCTAGCATAATTTCTGGCTCAGAACAGAAGTGAATAAACTTGTTTTTAAATTAATGAGCACAATGGGAGACGTTAGACCAAAAAAAGAGGAAGCCACTTCTGAAACCATAGAAAATGATAACAATATGGGCAAACTTATAAAAACAGTGTGGAAGTTAAGAGTGATCGAGAATATAAAGGAATTTCAGAGTATAGAAATTTTCAACCAAGTCAGAGGCAGCCTGAGGCTGTTCTGGGAGAGTTAGTAATGGGGATAAGTGTGGGAGAGTGATTAGAAACTTTTGGAGATGAGCCCTGTGGAGAACTAAACAGTGCTAGGAAAGCCAATTCTAAGATGCACTGACTGTTCCAAATGAAATACAAAACTTCAGTCAATAAAACTCAGAGTAAACTACTTATGTTTTTGACAGATCTTTATGATTATATCACTTCTTCTCAAAATCACTTTGGGCTTAATCATTAATATTTCAGTTTATGTTCTTTTGAAGAAATATTTCTATCACTTAAGACATTTAATATAGCTGCTTAATAACTTCTGGAATTTGGAAAGATAATACCCAGTTGCTGTTACTCTTGTAGTAAAATAGTTTTGTGTTCCTAGAAGTCCAAGACAATTAATAAATAGTATTCCATTTATATACAGTCGTATTCAGCTACTCCTTTTAAATTACATTGTAATTTAAACAAAATGGAACAAATATAATTTTATTTCCATATCTAATTCTCGATCGACTTTTAGTTGAATGGTAACAAGACTAGTTTTCCTATTTCCAGCACTAGATTGGACCTAACAATGATAGATGAAAGCTATTTGTCTGTCTAGAAGATCAGTTAAAGTAGGAAGCCCCTCATCATAATCCTTGCTACAGCTGTCATTAAATTCCTGCTGCCACATGAAAGGCTGGAGCAGCTGGAAATGGAGAAAAGCAGTTAGGAAAACAACTGGGTTTTTTATCAGAAATGTTGCCTTACTTGTGTCTACTGCCTTTTGACAAGGAGTACTGCTGTGCACACACTGTGTCTAGACTATAAGTTGTCGAGACTCTCTTCTCAATTTTATTCTTTGAAATTGAATGAATATGCAGTGAGAAAGGAGACAGTTCTGATTTGAATTTGAGCACAACATTCAGCTGTGTGGTTAAAAATCTCTCTTAATTCTTCTTCACCTGAATTCTGAACAGCCTAATTACACTTGGCAGTACTTTGAGATAGCATGATGGAGTTGATAAAGGATGAATGGTGGATGAAAGCAGAAATGTGTTTTATTACAGACTCAGCTGGTCTCTTAAGTGTATGAGTTGAAGAAAGCTATTTAATCTGGTGTCTTAGTTCATCGTCCTTCAAATTCAGGTAACACTAGGCACATCATAGGGTTGTTGGGAGAAGGAAATACAAACAAATCACCTAACTCGGTATCTCACACACCATAGGTGCTTAATAGATGTATGTTTCAAGAATTGCCTCCTTTCATTCATGTTTACAGGAAGGAATCAGGTTACATTTGTTAGATATAGGTTCTCATTTCATTGGTGCATTTATTCAGGAAAATGTTGTTAGTTTTCTTTGAAGAATGACTGAAATGCCCATCAAATCTGTTTTTGTACAGTAATTAGTTCACTTCCAGTGCTTTCAATTAGCTTAATATAAGTCCATTGTTTAAATCTCTCATCTTCTTTGGATAAAATATTCTCTTTTGACCCCATGTTTTGTTCCTCACAAAACTAAATAGCTTGCATCCTGTAGTTCCTATCTCAATGGATTCAGACAGTTCAAAAACGGGTTTATGAAAGAACTCATGAATTTTACCTTCTAAAAGAATTGTTTTCTGAAAAGTAAGTTTTTCTATTTCATTCAATAAACACAATTATCAGCAAATAATATCAATACCTTTAATATGCCCACAAGTCAGTTTCTTTTGTAATTCCACTAGGATATATTTTACTGAGGTTTTATAGTATCCAAATGGATAACTGAAGTGTCTTCAATAAGATTTCAGTGAGTAGAGCATACTATTTCTTTTTTTTTTTTTTTTTTTTCGGTACGCGGGCCTCTCACTGTTGTGGCCTCTCCCGTTGTGGAGCACAGGCTCCGGACGCGCAGGCTCAGCGGCCATGGCTCACGGGCCCAGCTGCTCCGCGGCATGTGGGATCTTCCCGGACCGGGGCACAAACCCGTGTCCCCTGCATCGGCAAGCAGACTCTCAACCACTGCGCCACCAGGGAAGCCCCATACTATTTCTTTATATGTAGTTTGAAGAGAATTACAAACACATTCTGTAAATGTTTTCTCTTAAGGTCAGATGGGTTTTAGGGAAATGTAATCTTTATTTTTAAATCATTGATATTAAACTCATTTTTGAAAACAAATTAACTTACTTCCAAAAAAATCAGTTGGGTATTTAAAATCATAATAAATGGAAATTATTAATTCACAATTTGTCCAGAAAGATTTCAGTTTATTTTAGCACTAATCTTCAAGGTTAATCATGTTCATTTTTTTCAACCTTATCATCAGCTTTTCATAATAACAAACATTTTACAACCTTCATGAGTTTTTATTGATTTCAGTTATTATCTTTTTCAGTTCTAAAATGTTTTCTTTTGTATCTTCCACTTCTGTGTTGAGACATTTTATTACATCATTGGGGTCATGCATATCCATAATTGCTTATGGAAGCATTTTTGTGGTGACTGCTTTAAAATCTTTGTCAGGTAATCCTAACATGGTTGTCATCTTGGTTTGGCATCTGCTGATTGATTGGATATAAATTTGGAGAGGAGGAGAAATAAATCTACCTGGACTGCCTTTTGTTACTAGATTGGGAGTCAGGAAATGCAAAGCATAGTTTATTTTTTTCTGTTAGATGTGGGGCTCATAATCAGCCCCTGCCACTATACTGTTCTTCCAGTCCTGGAGTCTAATTAACACTATCTTGCTCATTAAATTTCAAAAACTTTTCTTTTGTCTTTCAGAATTATCCTTTGTTTGCCTCTTGTGTTATTTCCAGAGTTATAGTTGTACCTAGCATGGAGAAATGAATTTACATAATCTTTTCTGGCTGGAATCCCTGCACTTTTTAAAGGAATAAGTAATGGTTCTAACTTCAAAACACTTTGAAAATAAATATGTAATACAAAAATCACTTTTTAAAATTTATATTATAATCTAGATTTTATTCAGTGCAGTACATATCACAAAATGAGACATAACTATAATATTTGTTTCAAGTAATATTTTAAATGGGTAAAGATGAAAATGTGAAGACTATTCACCTAGAGCAGTTTTAAAAAGCTTAAATCTAAAAAGACTAGTTCTAGTAGGAAAAAATATCTAAAAATGAAAGTAAAAAAAACATAGCAAATTAAAATGAAATGGACTATCAGTCCAGATTCTGCATCTCATTTTTATTGAGCAATCATTATTCATGTTTCAGTTTGCCTCTATAGAGGAAATTTCTTGATCATAGACTTCAGATCATGACATCCAAAAATTAATTTTAAAGTGGAAAATTACGGAGTGGTCTATGATGTGGCTGAATTATTGAAAAGTTTTAGGAATGAGATAAAGTGATTGTGAGTGAAATAATGCATTTGTTCATTTAATTGGAGGATTTGGAGGTTTAGAGCAAAGACTTGGTTTAATTAGAAGAATTAAAAATTTAATATCTTTCCTTTTCCTCCACTTTCTGATCTCTGAAATCACTGTGTGTTATGTGGAAATCACCAAAACATTATGATTTTACAAGTGGACTTTGAGACCAGAGGGCAGAAAGCAGAAGCAAGAAGAACTACAATCCTGCAGCCTGTGGAACAAAAACCACATTTGCAGAAAGATAGACAAGATGAAAAGGCAGAGAGCTATGTACCAGATGAAGGAACAAGGTAAAACCCCAGAAAAACAACTAAATGAAATGGACATAGGCAATCTTCCAGAAAGAGAATTCAGAATAATGATAGTGAAGATGATCTAGCACCTCAGGAAAAGAATGGATGCAAAGATCGAGATGATGCAAGAGATGTTTAACAAAGACCTAGCAGAATTAAAGAACAAACAAAAAGAAATGAACAATACAATAACTGAAATGAAAACTACACTAGAAGGAATCAATAGCAGAATAACTGAGGCAGAAGAACAGATAAGTGACCTGGAAGACAGAATGGTGGAATTCACTGCTGCGGACCAGAATAAAGAAAAAAGAATGAAAAGAAATGAAGACAGCCTAAGAGATCTCTGGACCAACAATAAATGCAACAACATTCATATTATAGGGGTGCAAGAGGGAGAAGAGAGAGAGAAAGGACCCGAGAAAATATTTGAAGAGATTATAGTCAAAAACTTCCCTAACATGGGAAAGAAAATAGCCACCCAAGTCCAGGAAGCACAGAGAGTCTGATACAGGGCAAAACCAAGGAGAAACATGCCGAGACACATAGTAATCAAATGGGCAAAAATCAAAGATAAAGAATAATTATTGAAAGCAGCAAGGGAAAAATGACAACATACAAGGGAACTCCCATAAGGTTAACAGCTGATTTCTCAGCAAAAACTCTACAAGCCAGAAGGGAGTGGCATGATATACTTAAAGTGATGAAAGGGAAAAACCTACAACCAAGACTACTCTACCCAGCAATGATCTCATTCAGATTCCATGGTTAAATCAAAAGCTTTACAGACAAGCAAAAGCTAAGAGAATTCAGCACCACCAAACCAGCTCTCCAAAAATGCTAAAGGAACTTCTCTAAGTGGGAAACACAAGAGAAGAAAAGGACCTACAAAAGCAAACCCAGGGCTTCCCTGGTGACGCAGTGTTGAGAGTCTGCCAGCCAATGCAGGGGACACGGGTTCATGCCCCAGTCTGGGAGGATCCCCCATGCCGCAGAGCAGCTGGGCCCATAAGCCATGGCCGCTGAACCTGCGCGTCCGGAGCCTGTGCTCCACAATGGGAGAGGCCACAACAGTGAGAGGCCCACGTACCACAAGAAAAAAAAAAAAAGCAAACCCAGAACAATAAAGAAAATGATCGTAGGAACATACATATCGATAATTACCTTAAATGTGAATGGATTAAATGCTCCAACCTAAAGACACAGGCTTGCTGAATGGATACAAAAACAAGACCCATATATATAGGCTGTCTACAAGAGACCCAATTCAGACCTAGGGACACATACAGTCTGAAAGTGAGGTGATAGAAAAAGATATTCCATGCAAATGAAAACCAAAACAAAGCAGGAGTAGCAATACTCATATCATATAAAATAGACTTTAAAATAATGTTACAAGAGACAAGGAAGGACACTACATAATGAACAACTGATCAATCCAAGAGGAAGTTATAATAATTATAAATATATATGCACCCAACTTAGGAGCACCTCAATACATAAGGCAACTGCTAACAGCTACAAAAGAGGAAATCGATAGTAACACAATAATAGTGAGGGACTTTAACACCTCACTTACACCAATGGACAGATCATCCAAAAGGAAAACAAATAAGGAAACAGAAGCTTTAAATGACACAATAGACCAGTAAGATTTAATTGATATGTATACGACATTCCATCTAAAAAGAGCAGATTACACTTTCTTCTCAAGTGTGCATGGAACATTCTCCAGGATATATCATATCTAGGGTCACAACTCAAGCCTCAGTAAATTTAAGAAAATTTAAATCATATCCAGCATCTTTTCTGACCACAACACTATGATATTAGATATGAGTTACAGGGAAAAAAACGTAAAAACACAAACACATGGAAACTAAACAATACGTTACTAAATAACCAAGAGATCACTGAAGAAATCAAAGAGGAAATCAAAAAATACCTAGAGACAAATGACAATGAAAACACGACAATCCAAAACGTATGGGATGCAGCAAAAGCAGTTCTCAAAAAACAAGAAAAATATAAAATAAACAATCTAACGGTACACCTAAAGGAACTAGAGAAAGAAGAACAAACAAAACCCAAAGTTAGCAGAAGGAAAGAAATCATAAATATCAGAGCAGAAATAAATGAAATAGAAACAAAGAAAACAATAGCAAAGATCAATAAAACTAAAAGCTGGTTGAGAAGATAAACAAAATTGATAAACCATTAGCCAGACTCATTAAGAAAAAGAGGGAGAGGATGCAAATCAATAAAATTAGAAATGAAAATGGAGACGTTACAACAGTCACCGCAGAAATACAAAGCATCCTAAGAGACTACTATGAGCAACTCTATGCCAATAAAATGGACAACCTGGAAGAAATGGACAAATACATAGAAAGGTATAACCTTCCAAGACTGAACGAAGAAGAAATAGAAAATATGAACAGACCAGTCACAAAGAATGAAATTGAAACTGTGCTTAAAAACCTTCCAACAAAAAAACTCCAGGGCCAGATGGCTTCACAGGTGAAGTCTATCAAAACATTTAGAGAAGAGCTAACACCCATCCTTCTCAAACTCTTCCAAAAAATTGTGGACAAAGGAACACTCCCAAACTCATTCTATGAGGCCACCATCACCCTGATACCAAAACCAGACAAAGATACTACAAGGAAAGAAAATTATAGACCAATATCACTGATGAATATAGATGTAAAAATCCTCAACAAAATACTAGCAAACAGAATCAAACAACACATTAAAAGGATCATACACCATGATCAAGTGGGGTTTATCCCAAGGATGCAAGGATTCTTCAATATACATAAATCAATCAATTTGATACACCATATTAACAAATTGTAGAATAAAAATCATATGATTATGTCAATAGATGTAGGAAAATATTTTGAGAAAATTCAACACCCATTTATGATAAAAACTCTGCAGAGTGTGGGCATAGAGGGAAACCACCTCAACATAATAAAGGCCATATATGACAAACCCACAGCAAACATCACTCTCAGTGGTGAAAAACTGAAAGCATTTCCTCTAAGATCAGGAAGAAGATGAGGATGTCCACTCTCACCGCTATTATTAAACATAGTTTTGGAAGTCCTAGGTGCAGAAATCAGAGAAGAAAAAGAAATAAAAGGAATCCAAATCAGAAAAGAAGAAGTAAAGCTGTCACTGTTCGCAGATGACATGCAACTATACATAGAGAATCCTAAAGATGCTACCAGAAAATGACTGGGAGTAATCAATGAATGTGGTAAAGTAGCTGGGTACAAAATTAATGCACAGAAATCTCTTGCATTCCTATACAGTAATGATGAAAAATCTGAAAGGGAAATTAAGGAAACAATCCCATTACCACTGCAACGAAAAGAATAAAATACCTAGGAATAAACCTACCTAAGGAAGTAAAAGACCTGAACTCAGAAAACTATAAGACACTGATGAAAGTAATCAAAGATGATATAAATAGATGGAGACATATACCATGTTCTTGGATTAGAAGACTCAATATTGTGAAAATGACTATACTACCCAAAGCAATCTACAGATTCAATGCAATCCCTAAGACATTACCAGTGGCATTTTCTACAGAACTAGAACAAAAAAATCTTAAAATTTGTAGGGAGACACAAAAGACCCCAGATAGCCAAAGCAGTATTGAGGGGAAAAAAAAAGAGCTGGAGGAATCAGACTTCCAGACTTCAGACTATACTACAAAGCTACAGTAATCAAGACAATATGGTACTGGCTCAAAAACAGAAACATAGATCCATGGAACAGGACAGAAAGCCGAGAGGTAAATGCATGTACCTATGGTCAACTAGTCTATGACAAAGGAGACAAGGATATACAATGGAGAAAAGACAGACTCTTCAATACGTGGTGCTGCGAAAACTGGAAAGCTACATGTAAAAGAATGAAATTAGAACACTCCTTAACACCGTATACAAAAATAAACTCAAAATGGATTAAAGACCTAAATGTAAGGCCAGGCACTGTGAAACTCTTAAGGAAAACATAGGAAGAACAGTCTTTGACATAAATCACAGCAGGATCTTTTTTGATCCACCTCCTAGAGTAATGGAAACAAAAACAAAAATAAACAAATGGTACCTAATGAAACTTCAAAGCATTTGCACAGCAAAGGAAACCATAAACAAGACGAAAAAACAACCCTCAGAATGGGAGAAAATATTTCCAAACAAATTAACAGAGAAAGGATTAATCTCCAAAATATATAAACAGCTCATGCAGCTCAATATTAAACAAACAACCCAATCCAAAAATGGGCAGAAGACCTTAATAGACATTTCTCCAAAGAAGACATACAGATGTCCAAGAAGCACATGATAAGCTGCTCAATATCACTAATTATTAGAGCAATGCAAATCAAAACTATAGTGAGGTATCACCTCATGCCAGTTAGAGTGGGCATCATCAGAAAGTCTACAAACAACAAATGCTGGAGAGGGTGTGGAGAAATGGGAACCCTCTTGCACTGTTGCTGGGAATGTAAATTGATACAGCCACTATGGAGAACAGTATGGAGGTTCCTTAAAAATCTAAAAATAAGACTACCATATGATCCAGCCACCCCACTACTGGGCATATACCCAGAGAAAACCATAATTCAAAAAGACACATGCACCCCAATGTTCATTGCAGCACTATTTATAATAGCCACGTCATGGAAGAAACCTAGATGCCCATCAACAGACGAATGGATAAAGAAGATGTGGTACATATATACAATGGAATATTACTCAGCCATAAAAAGGAACGAAATTGGGTCATTTGTTGAGACGTGGATGGATCTAGAGACTGTCCTACAGAGTGAAGTAAATCAGTAAGAGAAAAACAAATATCGTATATTAATGCATATATATGTGGAACCTAGAAAAATGGTACAAATGAACCAGTTTGCAGGGCAGAAATTGAGACACAGACGTAGAGAGCAAACGTATGGACACCAAAGGGGGAAAGCTGTGGGGGGGTGGTAGTGGTGGTGTGATGAATTGGGCAATTGCGATTGAGATGTGTACACTGATGTGTATAAAATCAATGACTAATAAGAACCTGCTGTATTAAAAAAAAAAAAATTTCCCTTTTCCCCTTTGTAGCCATACTTTTCTTCACCCCTAACTCTTGGCAAGTTCTAATCTGATTTCTTTTTTTTCTTTTCTTTTCTTGTTTTTTTCTTTTAGAGAAGAACTAACATTTATTGAACACTTCCCATACACAAGGCATTTTCTTAATCACAGAATATCTGTATCATAGGATATGTATTTTATTTTGCATGACTGCCCCTGCATAGTCTTATTACCCCATGTTTATTTTTATTTTTTAACATATTTATTGGAGTATAATTGCTTTACAGTGGTGTGTTAGTTTCTGCTGTATAACGAAGTGAATCAGCTATATGTATATGTATACCCCCATATCCCCACCCACTTGTGTCTCCCTCCCACCCTCCCTATCCCACCCCTCTATGTGGTCACAAAGCACCCAGCTGATTTCCCTGTGCTATGTGGCTGCTTCCCACTAGCTATTTTACATTTGGTAGTGTATATATGTCAATGCCACTCTCTCACTTCGTCCCAGTTTACCCTTCCCCCTGCCCGTGTCCTCAACTCCATTTTTTACGTCTGCATCTTTATTCCTGTCCTGTCCCCAGGTTCTTCAGAACCAGTTGTTTTTCTGGATTCCATATATATGTGTTAGCATACGGTATTTGTCTTTCTCTTTCTGACTTACTTCACTCTGTATGACAGTCTCAAAGTCTATCCACCTCACTACAAATAATTCTTCTTTTTATGGCTGAGTAATATTCCATTGTATATATGTGCCACATCTTCTTTATCCATTCATCTGTCTGTGGACACTTAGGTTGTTTCCATGTCCTGGCTATTGTAAATGGAGCTGCAGTGAATATTGCGGTACATGACTCTTTTTGAATTATGGTTTTCTCAGGGTATATGCTCAGTAGTGGGATTGCTGGGTCATACGGTAGTTCTATTTTTAGTGTTTTAAGGAACCTCCATACTGTTCTCCATAGTGGCTGTATCATTTTACATTCCCACCAACAGTGCAAAAGGCTTCCCTTTTCTCCACACCCTCTCCAGCATTTATTGTTTGTAGATTTTTTGATGATGGCTATTCTGACCGGTGTGAGGTGATAACTCATTGTAGTTTCGATTTGCATTTCTCTAATAATTAGTGATGTTGAGCATCCTTTCATGTGTTTGTTGGCAATCTGTATTTCTTCTTCGGAGAGATGTCCATTTAGGTCTTCTGCCCATTTTTAGATTGAGTTGTTTCTTTTTTGATATTGAGCTGCATGAGCTGCTTGTATATTTTGGAGATTAATCCTTTGTCAGTTGCTTCATTTGCAAATATTTTCTACCATTCTGAAGATTGTCTTTTCATGTTGTTTATGGTTTTCTTTGCTGTGCAAAAGCTTTGAAGTTTTATTAGGTCCCATTTGTTTATTTTTGTTTTTATTTCCATTTCTGTAGGAGATGGGTCAAAAAGGATGTTGCTGTGATTTATGTCATCGAGTGTTTTGCCTATGTTTTTCTCTAAGAGTTTTATAGTGTCTGGCCTTACATTTAGATCTCTCTAATCCATTATGAGTTTATTTTTGTGTATGGTGTTAGGGAGTGTTCATTCTTTTACATGAAGCTTTCCAGTTTTCCCAGCACCACTTATTGAAGAGGCTGTCTTTTCTCCATTGTATGTTCTTGCTTCCTTTATCAAAGATAAGGTGACCATATGTGCGTGGGTTTATCTCTTGGCTTTCTATCCTGTTTTGTTGATCTATATTTCTGTTTTTGTGCCAGTACCATACTGTCTTGATTACTGTAACTTGGTAGTATAGTCTGAAATCTGGGAGCCTGATTCCTCTAGCTCCGTTTTTCTTTCTCAAGATTGCTTTAGCTATTCAGGGTCTTTTGTGTTCCCATAGAAATTGTGAAATTTTTCATTCTAGTTCTGTGAAAAGTGCCATTGGTAGTTTGATAGGGATTGCACTGAATCTGTAGATTGCTTTGGGTAGTATAGTGATTTTCACAATGTGGATTCTTCCAATACAAGAACATGGTATATCTCTCCATCTGTCTGTATCATCTTTATTTTCTTTCATCAGTGTCTTATAGTTTTCTGCATACAGGTCTTTTGTCTCCTTAGGTAGGTTTATTCCTAGGTATTTTATTCTTTTTGTTGCAATGGTAAATTAGAGTGTTTCCTTAATTTCCCTTTCAGATTTTTCATCATTACTATATAGGAATGCAAGAGATTTCTGTGCATTAATTTTGTATCCAGCTACTTTACTACATTCATTGATTATTCCCAGTAGTTTTCTGGTACCATCTTTAGGATTCTCTATGTATAGTTGCATGTCATCTGCAAACAGTGACAACTTTACTTCTTCTTTTCTGATTTGGATTGCTTTTATTTCTTTTCCTTCTCTGCTTACTGTTGCTTAAACTTCCAAAACTATGTTCAGTGATAGCAGTAAGAGTGGGCAACCTTGTCTTGTTCCTGATCTTAGTGGAAATGGTTTCAGTTTTTCACCATTGAGAATGATGTTGCCTGTGGGTTTCTCATATATGGCCTTTATTATGTTGAGGTAAGTTCCCTCTATGCCTACTTTCTGGAGGGTTTTTATCCTTCAGTTTGTTAATATGGTGTATCACATTGATTGATTTGCATATATGGAAGTATCCTTGCATTCCTGCGATAAACCCCACTTGATCATGGTGTATGATCCTTTTAACGTGCTGTTGGATTCTGTTTGCTAGTATTTTGTTGAGGATTTTTGCATCTATGTTCATCAGTGATATTTGCCTGTAGTTTTCTTTTTTTGTGACATCTTTTTCTGGTTTTGGTATCAGTGTGTTGGTGACCTTGTAGAATGAGTTTGGGAATATTCCTCCCTCTGCTATATTTTGGACGAGTTTGAGAAGGATGGGTGTTAGCTCTTCTCTAAATGTTTGATAGAATTCTCCTGTGAAGCTGTGTGGTCCTGGGCTTTTCTTTTTTGGAAGATTTTTAATCACATTTTCAACTTCAGTGCTTGTGATTGGTCTGTTTATATTTACTGTTTCTTCCTAGTTCAGTCTCAGAAGGTTGTGCTTTTCTAAGAATTTGTCCATTTCTTCCAGGTTGTCCATTTTATTGGCATATATTGTTTGTACTAATCTCTCATATCCCTTTGTATTTCTGCAGTGTCCGTTTTTACTTGTTTTTCAGTTCAAATTCTGTTGATTTGAGTCTTCTACCTTTTTTTCTTGGTGAGTCTGGCTAATGGTTTATCAATTTTGTTTATCTACTCAAAGAACCAGCTTTTAGTTTTATTGATCTTCCCTATCGTTTCCTTCATTTCCTTTTCATTTATTTCTGGTCTGATCTTTATGATTTCTTTCCTTCTGCTAACTTTGGGGTTTTTTCTTCTTCTTTCTCTAATTGCTTTAGGTGTAAGATGAGGTTGTTTATTTGAGATTTTTCCTCTTTCTTGAGATAGGATTGTATTGCTATAAACTTCCCTCTTAGAACTGCTTTTGCTGCATCCCATAGGTTTTGGCTCATTGTGTTTTTATTATCATTTGTTTCTAGGTATTTTTTGATTTTCTCTTTGATTTCTTCAGTGATCTCTTGGTTCTTTAGTAGCATATTGTTTAGCCTCCATGTGTTTGTATTTTTTACAGGTTTTTTCTGTAATTGACATGTAGTCTCATAGCATTGTATTTGGAAAAGATACTTGATACGATTTGAATTTTCTTAAATTTACCAAGGCTTGATTCGTGACCCAATATATCATCTATCCTGGAAAATCTTCCATGAGCACTTGAGAAGAAAGTGTATTCTGTTATTTTTGGTTGTAATGTCCAATAGATATCAATTAAATCCATCTTGTTTAATGTGTCATTTAAAGCTTATGTTTCCTTATTTATTTTTATTTTGGTTGATCTGTCCATTGGTGAAAATGGGTGTTAAAGTCCCCTACTGTTATTGTGTTACTGTCGATTTCCCCTTTTATGGCTGTTAGCATTTGCCTTATGTATTGAGGTGCTTCTGTGTTGGGTGCATAAATATTTACAATTGTTATATCTTCTTCGTTGATTGTTCCCTTGATCATTATGTAGTGTCCTTCTTTGTCTCTTGTAACATTCTGTATTTTAAAGTCTATTTTGTCTCATATGAGAATTGCTACTCCAGTTTTCTTTTGATTTCCGTTTGCATGGAATATCTTTTTCCATCTCCTCACTTTCAGTCTGTATGTGTCCCTATGTCTGAAGTGGGTCTCTTTTACACAGCATGTATTTGGGTCTTGTTTTTGTATCCATTCAGCCAGTCTATGTCTTTTGGTTAGAGCATTTAATCCATTTACATTTAAGGTAATTACTGATATGTATGTTCCTATTACCATTTTCTTAATTGTTTTGGGTTTGTTATTGTAAGTCTTTTCCTTCTCTTGTTTTTATTGCCTAGAGAAGTTCCTTTACCATTTGTTGTAAAGCTGGTGTGGTGGTGCTGAATTCTCTTAGCTTTTGCTGGTCTGTAAGGTTTTAATTTCTCTGTTGAATCTGAATGAGAACCTTGCTGGGTAGAGTAATCTTGGCTGTAGGTTTTTCCCTTTCATCACTTTAAATATGTCCTGCCACTCCCTTCTGGCTTGCAGAGTTTCTGCTGAAAGATCAGCTGTTAACCTTATGGGGATACCCTTGTATGTTATTTGTTGCAACCTTGTTGCTTTTAATATTTTTTCTTTATGTTTAATTTTTGATAGTTTGATTAATATGTGTCTTGGCATGTTTCTCCTTGGATTTATCCTATATGGGACTCTCTGTGCTTCCTGGATTTGACTATTTCCTTTACCATATTAGATACGCTTTCTACTATAATCTCTTCAAATATTTCTCAGTCCCTTACTTTTTCTCTTCTTCTTCTGGGACCCCTATAATTCGAATGTTGGTGCTTTTAATGTTGTCCCAGAGGTCTGTGAGACTGTCCTCAATTCTTTTCATTCTTTTTTCTTTATTTTGCTCTGCGGTAGTTATTTCCACTATTTTATCTTCCATGTCACTTATCCATTCTTCTACCTTAGTTATTCTGCTATTGATTCCTTCTAGAGAATTTTTAATTTCACTTATTTGTTGTTCATCATTGTTTGTTTGCTCTTTAGTTCTTCTAGGTCCTTGTTAAATGTTTCTTGTATTTTCTCTGTTCTATTTCTAAGGTTTTAGACCATCTTTACTATCATTAGTCTGAATTCTTTTTCAGGTAGACTGCCTAGTTCCTCTTCATTTGTTTGGTCTGGTGGGTTTTTACTTTGCTCCTTCATCTGCTGTGTATTTCTCTGTCTTCCTATTTTGCTTAACTTACTGCATTTGGGGCCTCCTTTTCTCAGACTGCAGATTCGTAGTTCCCATTGTTTTTGTTTTCTGCCCCCAGTGGATAAGGTTGGTTCAGTGGGTTGTCTAGGCTCCCTGGTAGAGGGGGCTGGTGCCTGTGGTCTGGTGGATGAGATTGGATCTTGTCTTTCTGGTGGGCAGGACCATGTCCGGTGGTTTGTTTTGGAGGGCCTGTGAACTTATTATGATTTTAGGCATCCTCTCTGCTAAGGGGTTGGTTTGTTTTCCTGTCTTGCTAGCTGTTTGGCATGGGGTGTCCAGCACTGGATCTTTCTGGTTGTTGAGTGGAGCTGGGTCCTAACGTTGAGATGGAGATCTCTGAGAGAGCCCTCACCAACTGATATTATGTGGAGCTGGGAGGTCTCTGGTGGACCAGTTTCCTGAACTTGGCTCTCCCACCTCAGAGGCACAGGCCTGACACCCAGCTGGAGCACCAAGACCCTGTTAGCCACACGGCTCAGAAGAAAAGGGAGAAAAAAAGAAAGAAAGGAAAAATAATAATAATAAAATAAAATGTAGTTATTAAAATAAAATTTAAAAATATTACTAAAATAAAAATGAAGAAGAAAGCAGCCAAACCGATAAATGAATCCACCAATGATAACAAGCGCAAAAATCTATACTAAGATAAACATAAAAATCAGAAACTAGTCAGTTGTATACAGCAAACCCCAAGTCTACAATTGCTCCCAAACTCCACCACCTCAATTTTGGGATGATTCATTGTCTGTTCAGGTATTCCACAGAATCAGGGTACATCAGTTGATTGTGGAGATTTAATCCACTGCTCCTGAGACTGCACAGAGAAATTTCCCTTTCTCTTCTTTGTTCACACAGCTCCTGTGGTTCAGCTTTGGATTAGGCCCCGCCTCTGTATGTAGGTCACCCTCTGGCATCCGTTCTTCGCCCAAAGAGGAGGGGGTTAAAGAAACGGCTGATTAGGGGGCTCTGGCTCACTCAGGCCGGGGGAGGGAGGGGTTACAGAATGCAGGGCGAGCCTGCGGCGGCAGATGCTAACATGACGTTGCACCAGCCTGAGGCGTGCTGTGTGTTCTCCCAGAGAAGTTGTCCCTGGATTAGGGGGCGCTGGCAGTGGCAGGCTGCAAAGACTCCTGGGAGGGGAGGTATGGATAGTGACCTGTGCTTGCACATAGGATTCTTGGTGGCTGCAGAAGCAGCCTTAGCATTTCATTATCATGTCTGGTGTCTACGCTGACAGCCGCGGCTCACGCCCATCTCTGAAGCTCATTTAGGCAGTGTTCTGAATCTCCTCTCCTTGCGCACCCAAAAACAATGGTCTCTTGACGTTTAGGCAGTTCCAGACTTTTTCCCAGACTCCCTCCCGGTTAGCTGTGGCGCACTATCCCCCTTCAGGCTGTGAAGCTGCCTGTGTTCATGCAGCCAACCCCAGTCATCTCCCCAGGATCTGACTTCCAAAGCCTGAGCCTCAGCTCCCAACCCCCACCAGCCCCAGCGGGTGAGTAGACAAGCCTCTCAGTCTGGTGAGTGCTGGTCGGTGCTGACCCTCTGTGCAGGAATCTCTCCGCTTTGCCCACTGCACCTCTGTTGCTGTACTCTCCTCCATGGCTCCAAAGCTTCCCCCCTCCACCCCCCTTTTCCACCAGTGAAGGGGCTTCCTAGTGTGTGGAAACTTTTCCTCCTTTACAGCTCCATCCCAGAGGTGCAGGTCCCATCCCTATTCTTTTGTGTCTGTTTTTTCTTTTTCTTTTGCCCTACCCAGTTATGTGGAGAGTTTCTTGCCTTTTGGGAAGTCTGAGGTCTTCTGCCAGAGTTCAGTAGGTGTTCTGTTGGACTTGTTCCACATGTAGATGTATTTTTTATGTATTTGTGGGGAGAAAGGTGATCTCTACATCTTACTCCTCTGCCATCTTGAAGGTCCTCCAACACATTGTATTTACACTACTGAAGATTTGCAATGAACCCTTACCTCTCAACTAGGGGGAGAAAGAAGTCCATCATTAAATAATCTGTGGGGCAATGCTATGTTTAACTATTCTCATTGTTTGATTTTAACTGCCTGTTTGTATCAGGAAACTGATTCACATCCTCTAAATGCCATCTAAAATTACAACCTAAAATCTAAGTGTATTTGTTGTCAAACACTAAGTACCATGTAGGAAAAAAAGGAAAAGTTCCTGGCCATCAGTATCTTTGTCATTGCTTTTAATAGACTTTTCCTTTTTCTTATGAAGAATTTCAAATATCACCAGCTCTAGTAGCAGTCATTAAAGTTTACCTGTCATGGTGAGCTCTGTTTCATGAACATTTCCAAAATTTGTACTTGCAAATCCAACATTAATCTGTCGGGAAAGAAATTAGATTCTGAGAAAACCAGACATCTGAAACTTTTCTTATTTTGCTTTTCAGAATATGCCTTATTTTTATCTTATAACTAGTGTTTCTATAGATTAAAACTTTAATAGATCTGCTCTTAATTTATTGAATGAGTTATATATTCACATTGTTCAAAAATCTAAGGTCACGTTGATTCTTGTCATTCTAGCCAGGAGAGAGGAAAAGAGCAGATGTCCAGAGCCAGAGTTTCCCTCTTAATTAAGGAAGACAGAAGTTGTACACATCACTTCGGATTATACTTCAGTGCCAAGAGCTTAGTCACATATGTACAACTACAGGAGCTTAGGGATATGGCTTTCCTGTGTGGGCAGCCAGGACCCAAATCAAATTCTATTACTGTGGAAGTAGAGAAGAATGATATTAATGGACATCTGGTAGCCTTCAACCACCAGAGAATGCCTATTCCCAAGTCACTGGAGCCTGTATAACTACAAAGCCTATGCTCTTTACATTTCATATCCAGATGTACTGGCAAGGAATTTATTTTGTTGTGTCATCTTTATAAATATACTCTCTTCCCAGTAGCCCTTCACTAACTGAGGATTTAAAAAGAAAAGTTACCTGTTTTTAGTATACCATTTTTTTTTTTTTTTTAGTATACCATTTGTTACTTTTGGAATACTGGATTTCCCTCCCACTAAGTTATAGTAGACATGAATTTTAGGTAGCAAGCATATAATAAAAGGATTTATTGAATTTGGAAATCACATTAACATAATAGTACAACTAGCCCATCCAAGCAAGAATCTCTGCTGTAGCAATTCTGGTAAGTGACTCCTTAATCATTGTCAAAGCATTACTTCTTTGAGGTAGACCACACTCTATTCATGAGGCAGTCCATTCCTTTGTTGGATAGAGTCTGATTGAAATGTTCTTCCTTAATTAAACAAAAATCTCTTTCCCATTAATATTCACTCAATAGCTTTAGTTTATGCCTTCTAGAGCTTCACTGTTCTATATGACTGCCACTAGACTCATGTGACTATATAAATTTAAACTAAAATTAGTTAAAATTAAATAAAATTGAGAATTCTTCAGCCACACTATTGAGCACATTTAAAGTCTTAATAGCCCTATGTGGCTAGTGGCTACAATACCAGACACTGTAGAGAACATATTTGTTATTGAAGAAAGTTCTTTTGGACAGTAGTATATCCAGAGAAAAAGAGACTAAATCTATTATGATTATTAATTGCCCTTCTAACATCAAAAATACATTGTCTTTTTTTTTTCTTTTTTTTTGGAAAGGTCAGCTTAAAAATCACTTTAATTCAATTAAAAGTATCAACATCTTACTTTGTTTCATGCTCTATTTTGAGAATTCAGAATAAAGTAGTGGACAAAACAAAGATTCTTGTCCCCATGGAGGTTTCATTTTAAGAGAGAAAGATAACCAAAGACAGACAAATCAAATAAAACAAAAGCCATAATAAATAAGTAAAATATGTAGTTTGTAAACTCTGATAAGTCCTATGGAAATAAAAATGTAGGGGAAGGGGAGAGAGGTGTAGGAATAGATGTGATTTGAAGTTTTAAATAGAGTCATCAGAACAGGCTTCACTGAGGTGGTATTTGAGCAAGGACTTGAAAGAGGTAAGGGAATTAGCCCTGTGACTGTTTTGGGGAAGAGTGTTCCAGGTAGAAAGAACAGCCAGGGCAAAGAGCACAGCAAAATAGTCATTGTGACTGGAGCAGAGTGAACAAGGAGGGGTATAATAGCAGATGAGGACATCACAGCAGTGTGAGGGAGGGTTGTACACAGCTTTGTAGACCCTTATAAGCACTTTGTGGAGCCATTGTAGAGTTTTGAGAAGAGAAGTGAAGTTTTTTGACATAGTTTTTAAAAGCTAAATTCTGCTGTCACGTTGGGAATAGGCTTACAGCAGGGTATATACCCATATATATATAGTAAGGGTAAAAGCATGAAGTTATATTTATTACTTTGCACAGTTTATAAAATTATTTCCTGACCCCTTATCATCGTAATTTCCATTGTATTCTCTAGTTGGCATGATCCAGTTACAAGAGTCCTTCTTAAAATGTGGCTCCAAGAATAGAACACAATACCCCAAATAATGTGACAAGAGACGTATATAAGACAATAACATTTCATGATATAAACACTATTTTTCTAATACTACATTTAAAGATTTTGTTAGATGTTTTTAATTAGTCACATCTCTTGAAGACTTTTTTTTTTTTTTTTGCGGTACGCGGGCCTCTCACTGTTGTGGCCTCTCCCGTTGCGGAGCACAGGTTCTGGACGCGCAGGCTCAGCGGCCATGGCTCACGGGCCCAGCTGCTCCGCGGCATGTGGGATCTTCCCGGACCGGGGCACGAACCCGTGTCCCCTGCATCGGCAGGCGGACTCTCAACCACTGCGCCACCAGGGAAGCCCTCTTGAAGATTTTGATCAAATTAAATCCCTGATGATTTTTTTTGATTTATTAACAGAAGTTTCCTAAATCATGCAGTTTATTATTTTGAAATTAAATGCAAATCTTATGTTTATCCTTGTAAAGTTTATCTGTGTTTTTATGTTTTTCTTCCTTACACAGTGTATCCTAGTGTTTTTAGTTTAATGTTTAATATTAGCCATTTTATAGCTTTATTTAAACTTTAAATATAATAAGTATTAGTTCTATGCTTTCACTCATATTATCAACACATTTTTGTAAGACAAGGACAAGAGCAGAGCACTGTGGCATTCCATTGCCTGGAATTTCCATTTAGCTGGAAAGATGGTAACTTGGGTGAAAGACTAGAAAAAATACTCATTTTCCAAGTTAATACTGAAGCATTAATTAATTCTCATTTAGTACAATTCTAACAGTTTCTAAAATCACTATCTTTACTATGAATAAAGTTTACAGAGAACTTTTCAAAATGCTTAAAATACCCATAAATTCCTATCCAGTCTGCCCCCAGGCATTACCTATATGGTCCTATCTCCTATTTTTCATCCCTTTCTCTCTCTGCTCTTGCTACTCAGGGACTCCTTCATGTCCCTCATACTTACCAAGCATGCTCCCTCCTCAGGCCCCCTGCATATCCTGTTCCCTTGTGTCCATAATGCTGCTCCCTGACCAGACACCTGAATATATAACCCCAAAACTTCCTTTAAACGTTTCCTGAAATTTCATTTCTTACAGAAGCCTTCACTCTCTACTTTATATAATATTGCAATAAGCCTTAATATTTCCTAGCCCCTTGCCCACTTTATTATTCTTCACATTAATTTACATTTTCTAACACAATAAACTATTATTTTGGCTACTGTCTTTCCCTTGCCATGGGATCATATGATCCATGAGAGAGGGGTTCCCCTGCATATCCTGTTCCCTTGTGTCCATAATGCTGCTCCCTGACCAGACACCTGAATATATAACCCCAAAACTTCCTTTAAATGTTTCCTGAAATTTCATTTCTTACAGAAGCCTTCACTCTCTACTTTATATAATATTGCAATAAGCCTTAATATTTCCTAGCCCCTTGCCCATTTTATTATTCTTCACATTAATTTACATTTTCTAACACAATAAACTATTATTTTGGCTACTGTCTTTCCCTTGCCATGGGATCATATGATCCATGAGAGAGGGGCTTCTGTTTCCTTTAGTTTACTGCTGTATTTCCAGCACTTAGAATTGTGCTTTGCACATAATATGCAATTAGTAAATATTTGTTGAATGAATAAATCATCCTATCTCCTGGGCCTATCCCCTTAAATAATTTGATTTGATTAGCTGATTGTGGAAATCCAAGAAGAAAAATCAGTAAAGAAAATCACTAAAACCTCATACAATTTCTCAATGAAGCCAAAGAATCTACTTGTTCCAAAATTGCAACTGACTTGTCACCACCAGAATCCACCCTTGTTCACATAATAAACATTATGTGAATTAATCATGAATAAAATGAAAGATGAGCTTCAAAACTTAATTTGACTGTAGATTTTAATATTGTTTACACATAAATATTTTATCAGTTATAAATGAGAACTGGAATTTATTTGATTTGTTTTCTTATTTCTATAGTTGACTTTATTTGGGATACTAAAGAGCACAGAACTAGGGTGTGAAAAATATAAAAATTGAAATATCATTTGGTATATAATTTAGTTAAACCACATTGAAAAAAAACTTTTAAGAAAGCAATTTGATATTCATTGTTAATCTGACTGGAGCCTTGGTGGTAAAGCGTGTGGTGATGGGGAGAGCCTGCATCTGAGAATGAACAGGTCAGTTAACAGGTCAAAATATTTCAATAAATAATATCCAGACAAGCTTTTTAGATAAATACCCACAATCTTGGTCTTTGGAGAGTTAACTAGTTACTTCCAAGAAAAATGTACCAGTCCCACTCATAAATTCCAAATTTGGTACAGAGATGATTTGGACAGAAACAGATGATTTGGTACAAGTTAATCCTTCCTGTTTTGAACTTCAGACACTGGAAACTAAAACCCATTGTTTAATGATTTCTGAAGTCATATGACCAATGAAAACGTTTCTGCTCTAAATCTGTTTTTACTGATATTGGGTGGATATCTCCTGCATCCATTCATCAGGAATACTTACATTCCACATTCTGTTAATCTGGAAGTACAAATAGTTAGGTATGTCCAAATTTTAGGAAGTCCTAACTAAAGATTAAAATACTGGCATGGGGATTATTTTATTTCCAAGTTGGTTCTTTGTTTGCATTTTAATAATTTAAATATTTGGTTACTTCATTTTCAATCGAAAGAGTGGTAAAAATAATGAGAATGACATGAATGAGCATAAAGAATTTCTGAATTTGATTATATATGCTTTTACTTAGTTCTTATTCATATGGGCAACATAAAATCTATTTTGAATAAACTAAAAAAATTTTTAACTAATAAAATTTTTTGACCTATATTTGATAACTTTAATAAGGATGCAATGTGTGTAAACACATGTTGATGAATTGAGAATTAAATTAGAATAATGCATAGCTATTATTTTGTACCTTCAAATATACATTAATAGGATCCAGATCAAAGTATTTTAATTGATTGAAATCGTATGATTGAAACTACATTTGCAAAAGGAGCTCTTGAAAATGCTAATTTTAGTGATAGTCCTGTATCTGCATTACTGAAAACCTTAAAATGTATTCTTCTATTCCACACAGCAATATTTTCACATTTTAACTATGGATTTTGAAGCACATAGATTCGATTAATTGCATTCAGACATATGTTCTTTTCTCCTAAGACATTACACCAAAGAAGCCAGAAAATGCATTAGAAAAGCCATACACGTCTTGAAGCTCATCAATGCTATTAGAAAAAATAAAATTCTCTTTCCAAGCCTAAGGTTTTAAAAGTGATTTTCAGTTGGAAATCATATTTGTCTATTCTATCTTAAAGCAACTAAAATAGAATTTACAATTAAATTAAAGACTTCAATGGAACAATAAAAGGAAAAAAGCAATCTCACTGATAACAATAAACCAAAATAACCTGCTTAATAAAAGTTGTCAAAAATTATAAAAGGATATTTTGGAGTAACGCATATATCCATTTGAAAGTTCGTCCTTAGACAGCAGAGAATCTGCTACGTCTCAAGAGCTCAGTAAACATTTAGAGAATAAAAGAATGAGTAAATTAATGAAGTTTAAGGAACTTGATGTACTTTACAAATTCTCATCTTCTGTTCCCTCATAAATTAGTGTAAAGAGGATAAAATTGAAGTGCTATACACACCTTGGAAATCTAGTCCATTGGTCTATACAACAAAGAGAAATAAATCAAAAAGAGGTATGCAGCTTAACCTGAAAGGTTCACAATCATTCCGAAGTACAAAAGACAAAACTATAAACTGATGAAATAAACTACTGTATATTTTAAAAAATTAATTTATTAAATGAACATTTATTGAACATCTACACTACACAAGGCACAATGAAAATTAGAAAGGAATCAGAGGAATTGTAAATATCTGTGGAAATAAAAAAAGGAAAGTCACAGTAAAAAACACTGAAAATTATTAACACATTATGAAGTAGTGAGCTTATCTTTTTAAAAGATTTTTTAAAGGATGACTGTACCATTAAAAGTTTAAAATTCTAATCACAATAACTTCCCTGTTCTATTTCTGTATTTACCACATTCTGAATTTCAGAAATTCAGTTTCCCACATAACCTGAAGGGAAGAATGATCTATCTACTTATCAGTACATTTAACATTATAAATTAATGATTTTTTTAAATATTTGCATCTCATTTGCTTTATTTTTTAAATCTTCCAAATTGTTTTTCAAAAAAGCTATACCCATTACCACTAGAAATCTGCAAGTTTATCCACATCCTCATTCGTATATGGTACTATCAGACTTTCAATTTTAGTCATTCTAATGGTTATGTGGAGGTATTTCACTGTGGTTTTGATTTGCATTCCTTTAGTTACTAATGAGGATGAGCATATTTTATTTGCTTATTTGTAATACATATTTTCTTGGCTAAATATTTGTTCAGTCTTTGCCCATGTACTAATTAGGTTGTCTGCCTTCGTGATATTGAGTTGGAAGAGGTTTTTGTTTATTTGTTTTTCTGTTGCACAAATTCTAGACACAAGTCCCTTATCAGAACTACTTTTTCAAAATATTTTCTCTCAGTCTGTGCTTTGACATTTCATTTTCTTAAATTTTATTTTATAGTTTGTAAGGTTATTTTGTCCTATTTAAAAATTATTTGTCTAAATGAATGTCACTAGATTTTCTCCTATTTTTATCTAGACATTTTATAGTTTTGTTCTCAAATTTAGCTCTGTGATCCATTTCTGGATATTTTTTGTTAAAGTAACAAAATGGTGTAAGAGAAGCATCTGAATTCTAGCACCATTTATTAAAAAGATTATCCTCTTCCACTGACTTGCCTTGGAAACTTGGTCAAAATTCAATTGACCATATGCATGTATAAATTTTATTTTGTTAATCTGTATGTTTATCTTCATGCCAGTACAACACTATCTTGATTACTATAGCTTTATGTAAAAGCTTGAAGTCAGGTAGGTGAGATCCTTAAATTTTGTTCTGTAATTGATTTTTATATATTGACTTTGTATCCTGTGACATTGCTCAACTCAGTTATTAGTTCTAGTTGCCCTTTGTTAATTCTGTAGGATTTTCTACATAGATGATCATCTTGTCCACAAATAAAAACAGTTCTGTCTCTTCTTTTTCAATCCATTTCCTTTTAATTTTGTTTTTCTTGCTGTTTATTGCACTGACTAAATCTCCAGTACAGAGTAGAATGGAAGAATACCCATCTTTACCTTGTTCCCAACTTAGGGGGAAAGCAATCATGTTTTCACCTTTAAATATCATGTTAGCTTTAAAATTGTCATGTTTGTCCTTTATCTAGATGCCTTATAGCAAGCTCCCTTTTATATCTCATTTACTGAGGCTTTTTTAATTATGAATGTTGAATTTTGACAAATGTACTTTTCCCTGCATCTGAGATGATCCTCTGGTTTATTTGTTTTATTAGTATAAATAATTACATGATACCAGGATAATATAACCCTGCAGAGACCACTCTGTGCAGTCATTGATCTCTCTAGGCAATAGTTACTAGCTTTTGGGGCGTGCTACTACTTTTAACTTCCATGACACAAAAAAATATACATCGTGTATTACCAGGAATTGTTATCAACTGATCGTGGTGTAATCTATATAAGTTGCTTTATCTTAAGATTTAGTTGGTACATTTAAAAACATGACTTTTACTTTAATTTTTATTATTTAAACAAACAAAAGAATAAAGAAAATTGTGCATTGACCCTCATATGGCCATCAGCCAGATTTAGCAATCATCAAAACTTTGCCTATTTGTTTCTTCTGTTAGTTTTCATCTTTTCCTTTTCCTTGCTGAATTATTTTAAGGCAAATTTAAACCTCTTTTACTTCAATACATTTTAGTATGCGTATCTAATCACATAAAAAATCATTTTAAAAGTGAGTAATTTCTTATATAATTAAAAAGAAATTATCACACCCAAGAAACTTAAAAATTACTCTTTAATATAATTTAATACCTTGCTTCTCAAAACGTAGTCTGCAAACAAAAAGCAGCAGAGGGCTTCCTTGGTGGCTCAGTGGTTAAGAATCCACCGGCTGATGCAGGGGACACAGGTTCAAGCCCTGGTCTGGGACAACCCCACATGCCGTGGAACAGCTAAGCCTGTGTGCCACAACTACTGAGCAACTACCGAGCCTGCGCTCTAGAGCCCGCGAGCCACAACTACTGAACCTGCGTGCCTAGAGCCCATGCTTTGCAACAAAAGAAGCCACCACAATGAGAAGCCTGTGCACCGCAATGAAGAGTAGCCCCCGCTCGCTGCAACTAGAGGAAAGCCCGCACACAGCAGCGAAGACCCAATGCAGCCAAAAATAAAAAATTAATAAACAAAAATTAATTTAAAAATTAATTAAAAAGAAGCAGCAGAATTTGGTAGCTTGTTAGAAATTCAGTATCTCAGCTTCACTGAAAACTATTGAATCAGAAGCTTCATTTAAAAAGATCCCAAAGTGCTTATAATACATCTGAAAATTTGAAATCTAATGCTCAGATATGTAGTCACATTTCCCCAATTGCTTTAAAAATATATACTTTTTACATTTGGTTTGTTTGAAGAAGTTTCCAAACAATATTTACATGTGACATTGACTTTTTATGTCTCTTAAGTTATTTTATATAAAGCATCCCCCTCCCATTTCTTTTCTGTCTTTTGCTTACTGAAAAAACTGACAGTTAATTAGAATGCCCCCAAGTTTTTCTATTTGCATTTTTTGGTATCTTTAAAATGTTCCCCTGCTCTCTGTATCTCTTATGACTTTAGATGAGCTTCAGAGGCTTGATTTGACTCAGGTTCAACTTAAATAAAATATGGGTGATTCTGTGTGCTTCATATTAATTACATTAGGAAGCACACAATGTGTTATTCCACCATTTTAAGTGATGCTAACACTAAAAACACAGATGGCAGAATTTCATTCTTTTTATGGCTGAACAATATTCCATTGCATTTATATACCATTTCTTATTTATCCATTTATCTGTTGATGGACACTTAGGTTGCTTCAGTATCTTGGGTACTGTAAATAACACTACTAGGAATATTAAGGTGCCTGTATCTTTTTGAATTAGTGTTTTCATTTTCTTCAGGTATATATCCAGGAGTGGACTTGCGGGATTATATGTTAGTTCTATATTTGTTTTTTTTTAGGAACCTCCATACTGTTTTCCATTGTGGCTGCACTAATTTACATTCCCATCTACAGTGTACTAGGGTTCCCTTTCTCCACATCCTCACCAATAGTCATTATTTCTAGACTTTTTGATGATAGCCATTCTGACAGGTGTGAAGTGGTTCGTCATTGTGGTTTTGATTTACATTTCTCTGATGATTACCAATGTTGAGCATCTTTTCATGTGTATTTTGGCCATCTGTATGTCTTCTTTGCAAAAATATCTATTCAGGTCTGCCCATTTTTAAATTGGGTTGTTGGCTTTTTTGATATTGAGTTGTATGAACTGTTGATATATCTTTGATAATCACCCCTTATTGGTCATATCATTTGCAAATATTTTCTTCATTCAATAGGTTGTTTTTTCTTGTTGGTGGTTTCCTTTGCTGTGCTAAATCTTTTAAGTTTATTTAGGTCACATTTGTTAATTTTGCTTTTGTTTCCTTAGCCTTAGGTGCAGGCCCCCAAAAAATATTTCTCTGATATATGTCAAAGAGTGTTCTAGGAGTCTTATGGTTTCTGTTTTTTAAGTCTTTAATCCATTTTGAGTTTATTTTTGTATATGGTGTGAGAAAATGTTCAAATTTCATTCTTTATATGTAGCTGTCCAGGTTTCCCAGCAGCACTTATTGAAGATACTATCTTTTCTCCATTGTATCTTTTTGCCTTTGTCAGAGATTGACTGTAGGTGTGTGGGTTTATTTCTGGTCTCTTTATTCTGTTCCATTGATCTATGTGTCTGTTTTTGTGCTTGTGCTATACTGTTTTTTGATTACTATACCTTAGTAGTATATTTTGATGTCAGGGAATGTGTTACCTCCAGCTCTGTTCTTTTTTCTCAAGATTGCTTTGACACTTTGGGGTCTTTTGTGGTTCCATCTTAGGATTATTTCTTCTAGTTCTGTGAAAAATGTCATGGGTATTTTGATAGGGATTGCATTAAATCTGTAGATTGATTTGAGTAGTATGGTCACTTTAACAATATTAATTCTTCCAATCCACGAACATGGGATATCTTTCCATTTATTTGTATCATCTTCAATTTCCTTCATCAGTGTCTTGTAGTTTCCAGAGTATAGGTCTTTCACATCCTTGGTTAAATTTATTCCTAGGTATTTAGTTGCTGATTTTAAGAGTAAGGAATTGATGTCAAGTTATTTCCAGTGGTTTACAGTAAGTTTCTCTACCCCTTCCTATCTTTTTTTACCTTTCTGTTTTTCTTTCACTCATTGTCTCTCTACAGTTTTGAGTGCTGTGTACAATTAACATTAATCATTCTTTTTGATGTTAAAATTATCCAATATTTGGAAAATATGAGCTCTTTTATATTGATCTCCATGTTGTTTCACACAAAATAACAATTGATAAATACTTGATTGCCCACTGAAATTCTCCAGGTTCATTATATATTTTCTGTTTCATGGCTGAAATCAGTATTCCTTGCAAAATCCATAGTTCCTTTTAATGGAGAATCATATCTGAGGGCCATATCATGGATGAGTAGTGTTTATTCTTATTGGGTTGTCATTGCTTGTAGGTATTTTCAGTGACCATATTTTGGAAATAATAGTAATAGTAATAATAGTTATATAATTATATATCCTAATATAATTGTTATCCTAGTGCTAATTTTAAAATTTTAAATATTGCTTTTAATTGAGATAATATTCACATATAATTAAATAACATTAAATAAATACACATGTGGAAACTCTGGTTCTGGTAATATGGCTATCTAAGGTCCCAGGCTGACCCACTGTAAAATGTTGTATAAAAATCTTCTTAAATTCACCCACAAGCTGGCAAAAATGTAAGGATTCAGATCAAAATTAAAGGGGCACTAAATTTGCCTTTTCCTGAGGAATTTTTTCTGAATCAGGTTTTGCAAACTTGTGGAAATTGGGTGGGACAAGAATTCAGTTTCAGAGCCTGAGGTGATGGATAGAGTTGAAGACTTCTGTAAAGCCCAACCCACCAAAAATCTTCACCTGATTTGTAAGAATGAGCTAGAAATCCCCTTCCCCAAACTGAGTGCTACTAGCCAACAGACTGCACAAAAGATAAAAAAAAAAATCACTTGTGAGAATTTGATTTGTAACCATAAGTTAGATATTATACAAGTTGACAGCCTGAGTTCAAAATAATGTGGTCCAAAAACCACTTAAGCCAAGAATTTAGTTTAAAATATCCTAGATCAGTGCTCCCAGTTGACTGACAAAAGTAAATACAAATACTCTCTGAAAGAATCCACCTTCATCCCAGGCTTAAAGTATTTCCATAGACAAGATTCCAACTAGCATTTATACTCAAAAGTAACAATACATACAAAGATCATCATGAGCAAGAATCGGAAACAAAATATGTAGCTGAATTATACTAATGTGTTTATGTGTGTATATATAATTTACTATAGGGTAAACAAATACAAAGGACCTAGAATTAAACCTAACAAAATATGTGCATAATATTTGTACATATTGTATAAAGCTATAATGAAACATTTGAGAGACCTACCTAATGGAGAAATATATCACGTTCATGGATTGGAAGATTCAATATTATAAAGATCTCATTTTACCCACTTTGATCTACAAAGTCACTGTAATCCCAATCAAGATCAAAAGAGTCTTTTTGGTAGGACTTAGAAGTAAATTCTAAAATATATGTGGAAATTTAAAAGGTCGAGGAAAGTCAAGACACTCCTGTAATAGGAGAAAACTGTGGCTGAATTTGCTTGCCAGATACCAAGACTTAATTTGAAACTGTGATAATTAAGACAATGAATAGTGTTAATAACAGAATAGAATATAGTACCCTAAAATGGATACAAATATAGAAACTTGATTTTTGACAGAGCTGAAGTTGAAAATTATTGTGCTTGGACAATTGGTCATCCATATGTTAGTAAAATCTTTGACAGCATGTTTTCTTTAAAAATGTCTTTTTCCTTTATTGCATAATCAGCTCACCTGAAATATGCATGGGAGATAAGGTCAATGACAATGTCCAAAAGCTATAAAATAAGTGATCAGATTTCCAGAGGGTATAATAGTTTTAGACATAAAGAAAACTTAAGTGAAATAAATGTTAAACTCTATCCAGTTGAGAATAATAGAAATTATAATTTGTTTACCCTAAGTAGAAGGAAAAAGTGGGGTCAAATCCAATAATTTGAATGAAAAATCAGAGACCTTATATAAAAATTACTTCATTCAAAAACAAATGACTCAAAGACTATAACATGTCTTACCCAACTCAAACCAGGCAGTAAGTGGACAGCAAGGATTAGATTTTTGCATTTTCTAATTCTCATGTAAATTATTTCCAGCACAACACAACATCCGTAGGAGGTTAAATCATAGAACAACAGAGATAAATGATGGTGGCATATTACAAAGTTTCAAATGAATTGTACAGGAAACAAATATATAGAAGTTGATAAAAGAATAGATTTACTTTCATGAAAGACTTGAAGAAAAGTGTTTATAAATTATGTAAAATAAGGATTTGATTAAGTAATACCAAGCTGTAAACGAGTGAATAAGAAATGGAATGACTGAGTCATAATTTTACTCTATCATGAGTATGTAAGTCACCAATGAGTCAGCAGCCTCCACACGTACAAATCATAATAGTAAACAAATTTTACATCTGGAAAAAAATCCTTTCTCTCTTGGCTCTCCCAATTGTTGCTATTTATAGATTTAGGGCTTTTATTTGAGATATATTTATAAATTTCTACAGTGTCTCTAAAATATATAGTAATTTATGGCTAATATCCAATTATTAGAGCATGAATAGATGCAGTCTTCATAGTTAAAACATTATAGTAATATGAAAATCTATATACTAGATATTTTTCAGAATTAAAACATTTATTCCACAATTTTAAAATAACTTTTCTCATTGAAAATATTTAAAGTTTATGAAACCAAATTTTAAAAAAATTGAACCCTATTTTTTAGGAAAGTGCAGCCCTGATGCAGAAAATAGACACATAGATAAGTTCTCTCCTACCCTTTAAAACATCTGAATATTGTCCTGTCCAACTCTAAAAATGAATCAGTGGTTCGATTTACATTTAATTTGATATTAGATCTAATCCTGAAAAATTAATACCGAAAATAGAGAATACAGGTTTCATTTTTTGAATTCACAAATATAATTTCAGCTGAAAGTGATTTACAGTATTTTAAAATCATTTTAATAAGTCTCTTTTCATTGTCCTAATCTTCTTGGCAATAGCCAGCTGTTTATTGATGCCCCTTGGCAGAATAAAAATGAAATAGTCTGTCCAGTGGTAACAGTTCGTGAACCCCATGATCTGCAACATCTCAACTTCTGGAACATTCTTATTGTCATTGAAGCTTTCACTATACATCTATTTCTTGGCTCTGCCCTAGCTGGAAAACTAGGGAATAATAATATTTCAGGTTTTCCAATGATTATGAAAGAAATTCCTGTATACTGCAATCAGTATATCCTTTCCATTCTAAATACTAAGCAACTATATATTGATAAGTTTTTTGCCATTTTATATTATAATGTGATCTGTTCTCAGACTCTGAAAAACTGTGATTTTTTTTTCCATTTCAATTATTCTTTCAGAAATAAGAAGAACCATTCCATTGGTGTAGTGCCTTTGGGCTCCCTATCTAAAGAATTTCACACATATAGCAAATATATTTTTCCTGTTCTCTTATGGCTTTTATTAAAGCTTATGCAATGCTTGTTAAATCACTTAGATTCTGACACTCAAAACAATGTGTAACTCTTGAATGATCAAAACCAATTTGCTGGGAATTTCCCCATGGCTACAATAGGGTAACTTTGGCTGACTAACACTCCTAGAGAGAAGAACTAGAAAAAAACAGCTAAAACTACAAAGTGGGAGGGGATTTGTTTGAAGTCCTTGGAGAGTTGCTGAAGCTATCAGGACTAAAGGGGCCAAAATCCCAGAGAAGTGAACCACAATGAGATGAGCTAACATTCTGTGAGCAGATTTCATTCTCTGAGCATTTGCTGATTCTTGGAATGGGGAGAGAGACTGAGAATTCAGGCAGAAGACATCAGTTAAAAGAAAAGAAAACAGTCTTGGTTAACACATGAGGTATGTAGGGAACCATATGGGATTGAAAGACAAAAACTGGAGTGAGTCATCCAGAATTTAAGAAGCAAAATCTAAGAGTGAGGGAGGCAAAGAGAATTGGCATTACTAACACTTAACAGTATTCCTTCTTGAAGCATTTGTTCAATTCTATGCACAAAGAAAAAGTCTAAAAAACTAAGCATAAAGGAGAAACTATTTAAAAACTGAGAGTATTTGGAAGTGTTTTAGTGCCAAGAAAATAAGAATTGAAATTAAGGATCTTAAGGAGAACAGACTCTAATAAGTATCCTAGGCTCTAAGGTAATGCCTCAAAGAACAATGGGAGTACTGGATAAAACAGAGATAAACTGAGCCATCTAAAAACTGCAATCCAGCTACATAAACGAAGCCCTGATTTACTGTGATCTTTCTCTCAACTCAGGGTCTCCACCAAACGGTAGTCTAAACCCTTTCTGAAGCTAATAGTACCACCCTGAGCTCCTACAACATTTTTAAAGAATTCTGGCTTTCAATCAGAAACAGACGTACAAATCACTTATGAAAGTTGGCAGCCACAGATTTTATTAATATGGTTTTAAAAATAGGTAGAAATCTAGTTCTGTAAGCAGAATACCTGAGAAAAGAACCAAATGGAAAGTGTAAAACTAAAAACTGCAGTAATCAAAACTAAGAACTGAATTGTTGATTTTAACATCCTGTTAGACACAGCAAAAAGTAGGATTAGTAAACAGAAATATAGATCTGTAGAAAATATTCAAGCTGAAGCACAGGGATTCAAAGGAAGCACAGAAAATTCAAGAGAAGTACAGAAGAGAGAGGAAGAGGAGGATAAAGTGAGGGGAGGAAGGGGAAGAAAGGGAGAGAAAAGAACATTGAAGAAATATGGGACATTGTAAAAAGAAAAAAAGATCTATCATATGTTTAGAGTCCCAAAAACTGAAAAGAGAACTTAAAGCAAATATATATACATATATATATGTATATGTATTTGAAATACTAATATCTAAGCATTTTTTAAAACTGGCAAAGTAATTAAGCCAATGATCGAAAAGTACCATACAACTCAAGCAAGATAAATTCACCACATTAAGAAAGAGGAGAGGGACTTTCCTGGCCGTCCAATGGTTAAGACTCAGTGCTTCCAATGCAGGGGGCACGGGTTCAATCCCTGGTTGGGGAACTAAGATCGCGCATGCCACACAGTGTGGATAAATAAATAAATAAAAGAGGGGAAATTATAGGATGAAGTTAAGAGATGCAGAAAAAAAAATTTTTAATAAAACACAACAAATAACTTTTTAAAAATCTAAGAAAACAATGACTAGGCTAGAACTTTTGATTAAAAAAATATCTACCAAAAAAGATAAAACCCATCAGCAAATATGTATTGTAGAACGTTGAAGGCTTTCCTCTTGAGATCAGAAATAAAATATTTGTTTCTATTAAACCTTGTATGGGAAGTCCTAGACAGTTTACTAATAAGGCAATAAAAAGGAGAAAAAAAGTATAAATAGTGGGAAAACACTAAAAGGGTCATAATTTGCAGATAATAGAATCTAGAAAATCCTAAATAATCCACAAATTTAAAAAAATCGAGCTAACAAGCAAACTGCACAATGTATACTGATATGGCCAATATGCAAAGATCAATTAATATATATATGTATAACAATTAATTAGAGAATGAAACTTAAGGATACCATTTACAATAGAATAAAAAATCATATAACTTAGAATAAGTTTAATGTTTGATATAAAAGTATCTAAACAGAAAAATACAAAATATTATTGGCAAACTAAAAGAAGGCCTAAACAAGAGAGTGTATACACCATACATTTCAAAGATTCAATGTTGTAAAAATATTTGTTCTTCAAAAATTGATCAATAGAAAAAAATCTCAATCAAAACCCTAGAAGATTATTTTTGTGTGTATATGTATGTTAACAAGATTATTCTAAAATTTACATGAAAACTCAGAGTCAAGTATAGTCAGTCTATTCTTGAAGTAGAATAAAGTTCAATGATACACACTACAGGATATCTAGACTTGTTTTAAGTACAGTATATTACTGGTGCAAGCAAGACAAACAGACAAATACATCAGAATACAGAGTTCAGAAATGAACTTACTCTTATAAATTCAGTTGATTTACAAAATGGTGCCACTTGAAATACAGTGAAGAAAGATGTTCTTTTCAATAAATGACATTGATTCATTTGGATATCCATATGAAAAATTAAAAATATCTACAGCTTACCCATACACAAAAAATGGTATGAATGGATTGCAGACCTGTAAATTTAAAAGGTGAACAATAAAATTTCTGAAAGATAAGATAGGAAAACAACTTCTTGACTTTGAAATAAGCAAACATTTCTTAAGCAGGATATAAAACCAATAGCAAGAAGAAAAGGATTAATATAGTCAAGCTCATTAAAAATAAATATTTCTGTTTATCAAAAGATAACATTATGACAATGAAAAAGTAAGTCTCAGAGTTGAAAATATTTGCAATATATCAACCTGACAAAGAATTTTTCTCCAGAGTTCATCAGTAAGGAAAAGACAGAATCCCAGTTTAAAAAAAAAAAAAAAGATTAAAAATTAAATGGAGGAGGGGGATCAAGATGGCTAAGAGGACATGGAGCCCACTCCTCCCACAAACACATCAAAAATACATCTACATGTGGAACAGTTCTCACAGAAAACCAATGGGAAACTGGGAGAAGATCACCTATATAACCAGAGCTGCAAGATAGATCTCCATGTAATCAAATAGGATGGGGGAAAAGGGCATCAGGACAGGATCTGTGCCCCTTGGAGGGATCTGTAAGGAAGAAAAGGTCCACATGGTCAGACCCTCACTCTGGGGAGCCCCCTTGCCTTCTGGGAAGTCCACTGGAACAGACAGAAGGGATAGAGAAGCCTAAATTCTACTTGCAAGGAGTGTGCACATGCTGGCTTGCTAACAATCAGGGCAGGGAGAGACTTGTGCCGGGGGCTGCTGCATTGCTGCACTTCCCAATCCGAAGGGGCAAACACCCTGGCCCTACTCGCTCCACACCACAGCCTGGCAGGAGATCAGGGCAGAGATTCAGTCTAGCTGCACATGGACAGATCACCGTGCCTGGGATGTGATCCAGGCTAACACAGAGACCATTGTCAGCACACATGGGAGCAGTGGGTGAAACTGGGCAGACACAGTCAGTCCCTATACTGGGCAATGCCACAAGATTGCACAGCAGTTAAGTGCTGAATCGGGTAGACAGGCACTGGGGGAGGATTTGGTCTAGCTGTGCGGAGAAAACCCTGGGGGCCTGGGGTATAGTCCCCCCAGGGAAGTTGTCAGCACAGGCATGGCAGGGCTAGACTAGCCACGGCAGACATTGTTGAAGCATGCACTCTGTGGCACCGCAAAAACACACAGTGGCTGGGTGCTGAGTCTCATGGAATACATGACAATTCATTACCTGGTGGGAGCGCCCTGGCTCTGCCCACTCCACACTCAGCATGGTGCCGGATTTGGTGCAGACAGGTCCTGGGAGAGGTGTGCCACAGAGGCAGCCCAGCTCCCAGGCAGCAGCACAGCAACCTCAATTTCTGCAGCCTCAGTGTCCCGCCCCCAACACCAGCCTGCTCCACACCACAGCCTAGCACTAAGTCTGGAACAAACACAACAAAGAAAGGGAAGTGACCTTGGGCTGCTTTTGGGCCGAACCGCAGATGCCTACATGGGCAGTGCATAGATTTGCTGTGACCACATGTGCCTCACTTACTCAGTGGTCACCTCTTTCAGGGCAGGGCATGCCCTCAAGGGCAACGGAGCCTGATCGAACCCAACCCTCAAGGTTTCTACTCTAAGGACTGTGGAGCAGACCCTGCCCCCTGACAGGGCAGTGACAGCCAGGGGACAAAGAGTAGGCCCTGACCCGCATCCAGTGCAGTCTCCAGACACCACAACACCAATCACACCCCCTATCAAGGGGATAAAGGCCATCACACTCTGAGGAAAGACATGGCTGGTATCCATACCAAACCAGCCCTCACAGCAAAAATATTGGACTCACAGTCTACACAGGGATGCTCCCACATAAGAACAAACTTTCAAGCCCACAGTACATAACTGTTTCTCCTAAATTCATAGAGACAGAGAAAGTTAAGTAGAATGAAAAAGCAGAGGAACTACTCCTAATTAGAAGAACGAGAGAAATCCCTTGAAAGAACAAATAATAAAACAGACCTCTCGGGGGCTTCCCTGGTGGCGCAGTGGTTGAGAGTCCGTCTGCCGATGCAGGGGACGTGGGTTTGTGCCCCGGCCCGGGAAGATCCCACATGCCCCGGAGCGGCTGGGCCCATGAGCCATGGCTGCTGAGCCTGTGCGTCCGGAGCCTGTGCTCCGCAACGGGAGAGGCCACAACAGTGAGAGGCCTGAGTACCACAAAAAAAAAAAAAAAAACAACAGACCTCTCCAGTCTACTAGACCCCAAGTTCGAAAAGGAGTTAATAAAAATGCTAAAGGATTTAAGAAAGATTATCAGTAGAAATGCAGGTCACTGTAACAAGGAGCTAGATATTATAAAGGTGAACCAATTAAAATTAGACAATTCAATTGCTGAGATAAAAACCAATCTGGAGGGCTTCCCTGGTGGCACAGTGGTTGAGAGTCCGCCTGCCGATGCAGGGAACACAGGTTTGTGCCCCAGTCCGGGAAGATCCCACATGCTGCGGAGCGGCTAGGGCCGTGAGCCATGGCCGCTGAGCCTGCGCATCCGGAGCCTGTGCTCCGCAGCAGGAGAGGCCACGACAGTGAGAGGCCCGCGTACCGCAGAAAAAAAAAAAAAAGAAAAACCAATCTGGAAGCAATGGTGGCAGACTAAATGACACAGAACAAATAAATGATCTAGAAGATAGACTAATAGAAATTACCTCATCAGAGCAGCAGACAGAAAGACAAATGAAAAAAAAAAAAGCAACATATGAGATCTATAGGATAATGTAAAACATGCCAACCTGCACATAATAGGGGCTCCAGAAAGAGGAGAGAAAAGGGGATCAAAAGTGCATTTGAAGAATTATGGCTGAAAACTTCCCAATCCTAAAGAAGGAAACAGATATCCAGGTACTGGAAGCACAGAAGGACCCAAACAAGGTGAACCCAAACAGACCCATACCAAGACATATTATAATTAAAATGGCAAAAGTTAAAGAGAAGGTTCTAAAGGCAGCAAGAAAAAAACAAAGAGTCAGTTACAAGAGAGCTCCCATAAAGCTATCAGCTGATTTCTCTGCAGAAACCTTGCAAGCCAGAGGGGAGTAGCATGACATATTCAAAGTCCTAAAAGGGAAATACCTGCAAACTCTGATACTCTACCCAGCAAGATCATCATTTAGAATGGAAAGAGAGATAAAGAATTTCTCAGCCAAACAAAAACTAAAAGAATTCAGCAATACTAAATCTAACCTAAAAGAAATATTGAAAGATCTTCTCTAAATAGAAGAGAAGCAAGAATCTACATCAAAGGGAAAATCAAATAGGAAAGGCAAATATATAAAAGGATTGAAGATCACTTAACTAAAACAGTACATAGATTTAAAAACAATTAAAAAATTTTGTAAAATTGATTTTAAGTACAATTAACAACAAAAGGTTAAGCATGAAGATGTAAAACAGGACATCAAATTCACAAATTGGGGAGTACAGTATAAAAATAGAGATCTTTTAGGATGTGTTTGAATTTGTATGACTATCGGTTTAAATCAATAGATATAGTTATGGGTCAACATACTTGAACTCCAGGGTAACTACAAGTTAAAAATGTACAATAGATACACAAAAACCAAAAAATAAGGAATTCAAGCTTACTACAAAAAATAATAATAATAAATCAAACCACGAAAGGAAACACAAAAAGAAGAAATGAACAAAGAAGAACTACAAAAACAACTAGAAAAGAAGGAATTAATTTCCAAAATATACATACAACTCAGTACTGAAAAAACAAACAATACAATAAAAAAATGGGCAGAAGACATAAACAGATATTTCTCCAAAGAAGACATACAAATGAAAATATGCTCAACATGATTAATTATTAGATAAATGCAAATCAAAACTACAATGAGATATGACCTCACACCTGTCAGAATATCTGTCATCAGTAAGTCTATAAATAGTAAATGCTGGATAGATAACGGAGGAAAGGGAACACTCCTACACTGTTGGTAGGAATATAAATTGGTTGCAGTCCCTATGCAAAACAGTATGGAGGTGCCTTAAAAAACTAAAAATAGAGCTACCATATGATCCAGCAATCCCACTCCTGGATATATATCTAAAAAAGATGAAAACTCTAATTCAAAAAGATAAATTCACCCCAGTGTTCATAACAGCACTATTTACAGTAGTGGAAACAACCAAAGTGCTCATCAACAGACAATGGCTTAAGGAGATGTGGTATATACAATGGAATATTACTCAGTCATAAAAAAGAATGAAATATTGCCTTTTGCAACAACATGGATGGACCTAGAGAATATTATACTTAATGAAGTAAGTCAGACAAAGACAAATTTTATATATCACTTATATGTGGAAACTAATGAATAATACAAATGAATCTATATACAAAACATAAACAGACTCACAGACATAGAAAATAAACTTATGGTTACCAAAGGGGAAAGGGGGTGGAGGGATAAATTAGGAGTATGGGATTAACAAACTACTATACATAAAATATATAAGCATTAAGGATTTACTGTATTGTACAGAAAACTATATTCAATATCTTATAATAACCTATAATGGGAAATAATCATATATATACATATATATTATATATATGTGCATATACATATGAATATATGTACATATACATAACTGAATCACTTTGCTGTATACCTGTATACCTGAAACTAACACAATATTGTAAATCAACTATACTTCAATTTAAAACAATTGAATGAGTGCTTCAGAAAAGATGATCTCCAAATGCTCATTTAAAATATCTAACATATTTTTAACATCATTGCCCATGAGATAAACAATTCAATTTTAAAATGCAAATCACCACTAAGCACCTGTAAGAATGGATAAGATTAAAAGACTATACCAAGTATTGGTGCAAATTCAATAGTATAGGACTTTTTATACACTGCCAGTGGGAATATAAAGGGACACAGTCACTCTGAAAAATTGTTTGGCAATCTTTTGTAATATTAGACTTATACATAACCAAAAATTCCATTCCTAGATGTATACGCAACAGAACTGCCTTCATATGTGGACCACAAGACAAATTCAAGGATGTTAATAGAAGCATTATTCATAAGAGCCCCAAACTGGGGGAAAAAATGTTCATCAATACTGGGATTGATAAATTGTCGTAAATGCTTAAAATGGAATACTATAAGTCAGCCTTTAAAAAGACAAAGCTCACGTTCCACCCAAGAGCAGGGCAAAATGTAACATATTGTTGAGTGAAATAAGCCAGAACCACTTCAAGAATATTCTCACTTGCATCCCAGTCTCCCAGCCTTCCAGCCTCCTGGTACAGTTTACCTATCTACCTCTAATTGTCAATTATACCAATATTAAATATTTTATATTAAATATTAAAGTGTTGCCTAATATGGTTAACAAAATTTTGATTTCATCAGCATGTTCTTTGGGATTCATCTGGTCCCAGTTTCATACTTTCTAATATTCATGCATCTGTCACCAGAGCAAAGAGTCACTGGCTCTTTCTCTATGTCTAGCATATGCTTCCTCCTGGATAACAGAGAAGGAGAATCCTGAAATCATCTCATTTCTTTTGCAGGCACTGAGCCTCTACTATGACACTGCCTCTGAAGCCTGAACTATTGCTATATAAATTGTCAGCCTATCTAAACTTATATACTAGTTTCACTATTTTAAAGCATAGACCAAAAAATATGCTTTAGTTCAATTCAATAACTATATACTGAGCATCTATTATGTAAAAGACATTCTAGTGCAAAGAAAGAGACAGCAAAACTCCTCTCTGGTGCCTGATACTGCCACCTCTAAAAGAGAGTCTCTGTATTTTTTCAACAAATAGAATTGAATTTGTGCCATGGGAATGAAATTTTATCTACGTACACACTAATTAAAAAATAGAGGGATAAAATAAAAGAAAAAAACCTTAATTTAAAACAAATCATATTTGACTGATTAAATTAGTCAAAACTACTAAACAATCTGAACTTGGAGAAAATAACCTAAAGTAACCTCAATTCTTTTTAATGTATTTTAAGAACTGGAGAGTGACACTTGTAGTAATAACTTAAACGTGTTATGCTGATGTTTTCAAACTAAATTCCAAGCCCTTAGATTTGATTAGAAACATTGGACTACTGTAGGTTAGATGGGTGAATATGTTCTCTGCTGGAAAATGAGGGAGTAGCCCCAGTCTTGGTTAGGTCAGCCAAGAGCTAAAGGGAGGAGAAAGAGAGGAGCAAAAATCAAAAGTTAGTAAACCATATTGTATGCATTTAAAAAGCATATTTTATGTTATTTCTTCCAGGTAGAAAGAAGAAAAATCTGGTAACAATTTACACTGATATTTAGATCCATTCCTAAGAGTGTTAGTTAATGTGGAGTAATAATAAATGTACCAAGTTTGTATTTATTATTTTAAATTTTATGATTATAATTTTAAATTTTGGACTGTAACATGGGACATCGTTTTTTAATCCCGGTGGAACATGGACTCAAGCCTCACTATCCAGCCTCCGCAATGTACAGTGTTAATACCCAAACCTCCATGCTACAAGAACCACCTTGCCTACCTGCAAGAACACTGCTGCCTATGCATCACTTTGAAATGTAATTCGCCCCTGCGAGCAGCACAGCTGGGTTTGGGTGGCCAAGTCCACTGCAGATCCACAATAGTATTTCTATGAGGTGATTCCCAAGAGGACATTGGATGTTGGGAGATCTTAGGCATCACCTTCTACCTTCTTTCTGCTCTTCCAAAATAAAAAGGAGCATATTTTTTTCCATGTTACACCCATTTAGGACATCCAACAAAAGCTTGCTTAAGACAAAATATATTACAGAAATTGTTAAAACTGTTCTGTCAATGGTTGCTTAGACAGCTGAGCCAGAACAGTGCAGCTGGTCCAGTTTTCCAAACCACAATGATTATGGTTTCCAGTGCACCTTCTGAGGCCATTGCTGTCACCTAGAAGCTGGTGAAGTCAGAAATGTGCCACTCCAGAGTGGATTTGAAAACTATCTTTGGACCATGTAGCAGATGTGCAACATCTGTGTTCTAGTAAAGTCAGGAAACAACACTCGTATGTGACATTATACTCGGTACATAGGCAGTATACTAAACCAAATTTGTTTCTATTTTAAAAGATTATAGCCTTGAGCAGATCTTTCAAATTATGCAAAGAGCCTCTATCTTCTAGCACTGAAATATGGTGCCAAGGCAGCTGGGTTAGAATTAGCATAACTCACGAACCTACACTTGGACTTCCTTCGTTCTGGAGCTGTCTCTGTCTGCATCTGGCTCACCATCCTAATTCCTTTCTTTGGTTGACTTTTCTCTAGGAAACCCTTTTCTTGCTCCAGGTAATCTGAACTCCACAGATATAAAACCAGTCCTTGAAATCATTTTAATATGTTTGTGCCACAGTAGTTACATTAGCTCAAATTATTTATCTGGGAGGATCATCAGTCCCAATATAAATTAGTGGATATAAATAGTTAAAAGCAGGGATGGTATATCACCTAGCTGCATTCATTAGGGGACATTGGTATGGGTGTGATGGTCAGGAGAATTAAAGAGGTGTAGTTGCAGTGCCAGAGGTAGGTAATAAGAAATCACAGAAACTGAAGGTGACATTTTCAAATGTGTGGCAGCCAAGAAAAAGATGTTTTGGTACAGAAACACACAAGAGACAACATAGGGTGAAATTTCATTATGTCATATACAAAATATAGAATTTTGCTATTATAGAATGTGTAAAAATAGCAACTGTCTTGATATATGTTACCAAGAAGTCTAGTTTAAAAGAAATGTTTGGCTTCCTTGACTTGTGATTTAGTATATATTAATTTTTAGAAGACGCCTCTTCAGTTATTTTTGTTGTATTTATGTTCTATCGATACTTCTTTCCAGCAAAAAGTTAATATATTATTTGATAGTAACATCAGCTTCCTCAAAGTAAAACAAGATCAGCTCAGATCAAGAAGTTAATCCCTATGGGATATTGAGGAGAAAGAAAATATATCTCCAGAGTGTTTGGATTCATTTGAATTTTTCACTGGCATATTTTTTTTTCTTTTTGAATGTTTCCATGTCATAGATAATTCCAGTTTTACTAGTTTTATTTATTTATTTATAAATAAACACAAGTTCTCTTAAAGTTCTAGAGGTCAAAAGTCCAGAGTCAGTTTTCACTGGGTTAAAATCAGGGTGTCGGCAAGGCTAGTTCCTTCTAGAGAGTCTAGGGGAAATCTGCTTCCTGACTTTTACAGCTTTATAGCCACCTGTATTCCTTGCCTCTTGGCCTCTTTCTCTGTCTTCAAAGCCATCAACAATAGCATTTTCCAGTCTCTGTCTCTCTCTTTTCTCTCCCTGTCTCCATCACTTTGCTTTCATTTATACTTCAATGTCACATTAAGTAAATTGCACTTGTGTTTAATTGATTTAAGGATAAAACCAGAAAACTGCATCCTTTGGGGGTATTATAATAATAATAATAGCTAGAATTTACTCAGTGCTTTCTATGTTAAATACCTGTACTAAGTTGAATCACATGAGATTGCCTTTTTCGTAGATCATATAAGTGCAGGATTTGGAATTAAAATCCAAATGTTCTTAGCCACTATGCTATATTCAGCATCTTTTTCAATAGGCTAATCAACCCTTAATACTGGAACATGGCAAAGTATACATGTATAACTAGAACTCTCAGAAAGCAAGACTACGTATAATTCTTATAGAAATGTAAACAAATAAAACCTGGGAATTGTTAATTATGAAATCCTATGTTAGAACAGAGGCAATTATTCAAAATTCTTTGGGTCAAAATATGTATAATGTTAAAAAGAAAAAGAAAACCATGGTTTGGACTGTTAAAGTCTTTAATATAGTGGTAATTATTTACATGTAAAACATATTATTTATGTGTAAAACTAGTTTCCGTATTCATTTTCCCATTGCACAAAATAGAATTCATCAGATTAATCATGGAATTTTGAATCAAACTCTCTTCAACTTGAATGCATGCTCTGTGTTACTTTGGTTTGTTAATTTCTCCAGGCTGTATGATTAGTGAAATGGAGATGATATAATAGTATGTAATTTATAATAATAGTGATAACTTATATAACACTCATGATATGTTAGGCACAGTTCAAGGGACACTGTATACACTAATACATGAAAACATAAGAGCACTGCGAGGTAGATTATTTAACCAAACCCCACAGGTAATAAGTAGTGCACTAGGACTGAACAGAGGTAGTCAGACTTCAAGTCTATACTCATAAATAATGCACTCAGCTGCCGCATTGTGTGTTTTCCCAGTTGAATGAAATAATGTGGGTAAAGTGTTGATATATTGCACATAGTAAGATCTCAGTAAATGTTAGTCAATGTTAAATTTGAAGATTAAGGCACTTATCTAATTTTGTGACCTACTGAAAACTGAGCACTGTGGCAGCTTTTGGCCTTGCTTGCTAATAAACATCACTAAAGCTATAAACCCAGTCAGTATTCAGTTCTGTGTGTTAAGCTAACCATGTTTAATAAGTATGTTAGATTGCAAGAACCACAATATGCATGTTGCCTTTCACTGAAATTCTGGATGCCCACCCACTCTGATGCTGGGCTTGGCCATGTGACTTGTTTGGACCAATAGGGCAATAGCAAACATGAGGAGAGCAGAAAATTAGGAAATACTTGTGTCACCACAGGGCACTGAGTCGAGTTCCCTATGCTACACAGCAGGTTCGCATTAGTTATCTATTTTATACGTAGTAGTGTATATATGTCAATCCCAGTCTCCCAATTCATCACACACACCCCTTCCCCCTCGTGGTGTCCATACATTTCTTCTCTATGTCTGTGTCTATTTCTGCTTTGCAAATTGGTTCATCTGTACCGTTTTCTAGATTCCACATATATGCGTTAATACACGATATTTGTTTTTCTCTTTCTGACTTACTTCACTCTGTATGACAGTCTCTAGGTCCATCCATGTCTCTACAGATGACCCAGTTTTGTTCCTTTCAATGGCTGAGTCATATTCCTTTAAAAAATTTTAAAATTAAAAAATAAGTTAAAAAAAAAGAAAATACTTGTGCATTGGGGCTTGTCCTTTTCTTGCTCATGAAACTCTGCAACCACCTTGTAAGTGAGCCCAGGCTAGCCTGCTGGATGAAGAGAGATCCATGACCCAGCCACCCCTGTTGCACCAGCCACCTGTCAGCCATCTGCCAGGGCTATGAATGAGGTTATTCCAGACCACTGAGCTCCAGTCACTCCCCAAGTGAGTCCTGATGCATGAGTGAGATTAGGTGAGACCTGTAAAAAAGCCGCCCACTAAATTCAGCCCATTTTGCAACCTGACAAATTGTGAGCTAATTCAGTAGTTGTCATTTTAAACCACTAAGTTTCAAGGGTGACATATTATACCCCCGAAATAATAATAAAAAATGATATTTCAGTGAATCATTCTCAATACTATGGTATGACTGGGATAGAGGGGAAATTATGTGGAAATTAGGCAATTATTGGATTAATATGGTTACATGGATAGACAAATCGAGGAACTCTGATCTGAATTCTGCTCTTCATTATCTATCTTGGCTCTAAATAGGAGCATGTCATATGCAAATTATTAATGCACAGGTGACTGCTCATTTCTGGAGTTATTTAAGGTCATCTGGCTTTGTATTCAGTCTCATTTTTGAAGCTGGCATAGCTAAACCCTAATGTAAATTAGCAACTGAAAACTATTAGTTAACAAGTCCCAGCAAAATTGTATCTGGCCAAACTTCTCAGTTCTATTCTCAGAGTGAATGAGAAAAAATGTCATAGGAAATCCTGCCAGTCTGGAGGAGTGGATGCTTTTCAATATGACAGTCTCAACCATAGTTACAGGGTGTGTCACCTTCCTTTGTATATATCTCCATTTTCAGAGGGATTGTTACAGACTCTAAAATGTGACTTCCCAGCTAATACCAAAATTGAAATCCAAAAAGATTTTTGTATTGAACCAGCTAATACTGTCAGCATTTCTAATCTGTTACATATTTGAAGACCAGCTAATGATCATATTTTTTTAGGTGAACATGTAATCATTTTGTAACATTAGAATAAAGAATTCTTTATATGTAACATAGCAGTATCAAAACAAAACAGTTTTGTTTATTTTTTTCTGAAACATCAATTACACACAGAAAAGCCTGATATAAAAATTACTTCTTAGACAGTTTTAGTCATTTCCCTAATTCCAATACCCATAAAAACATGTAACTTGGCAAAACATTTTTGAATGATTTTCTGTTTTAGTTTCCATTGTGGGAAAATATTTTTTCAAAAGATTAAAGGCTGGGTACTCTATTATACTTAAAAACATTCCAGAATAATATAGCGCAATATACATGATCAAATAGATTTTTCAATATCCTAACATTTTTAACAATTATTTATATTTTCATTATATGTAACATACATGGTATGATACATAATAACTCAAAACATTTGTGTGTTAAAGATAATTGCATGTATTTGTTGAGCACAAATACGGAATGAAGTCTCTTTGACCTAGGAACTGCACAGCATAGGAAGTGTTTGGCCATGGGAAGTGCAACTGTCAGTTGGTAAGATATATTTACCATCTGTCATTTACCATGTTTCTGCTTGGCACTGCCCACTGGAACATTCGGAGTGGCTTTTAGCATTAAAATTCTCTCCCAGTAGTGATCTCCCCAAGTCAGTATTTTTCCAACTATTACAATGCATATCTGTTAAATAAATCGTTCTTATTACCATAGCTTTGTCTCATGGGAGGCAAAGCACTTAGGGTGATTTGTACATAGCAGAAAAAGTGCAAGCAGCAGATGCACCAGTGGGGCCATTATTGCTGGTACGTTTAAAATAATGGAAGAAGTTTTTTTTTTTAATGTTTGGGGGAAAAGAGCAGTTTGGAACTAGCTTTTCATTCACTGAGCTATGAACTAATGAGTGTATAGTAATAATAGCAGCCACATTTTTAATAAATGAAATTAATATAAATGTTCCATGAATTAATTTGACTCTGTTTATCTATTGTTCATCACCATGGATACTTTCATAAATAACAGTGTTGATATTTTATTGTTAACATTGCCTAAGGTTAGAATTCCAAGAAATATCCAGAACCACTGACAGAAATTATTTGTAATATATTATGAGCCATCTTCTGTGGGCTGTACCATATGCTGATTCTATTTTTAATATTCTCTTTTAGGGTTTCCTCTAGTACTGCTTTCATTAATCCTTTAAAAATATTTCCTGAAATCATATTTAGAACCCAGCATAATGTAAGTAGACACACGAAACCTTAAATTGGTATTTTTTATTGTTTCTTCTCTTACCCAAAGAGCATTACAAGTAGATTTGGCTAACAATAAAGTCATAGCTGATATACATTTATAGATTAGTATTTGTTCACTCAGAGTGAAGGTGACCCATTTATTTAGGTGCCTCAGTGGTTGACACCAACTACCATAGTTAAGTGTATTATTTTGTGATGCCAGATAATGCCGGTGACTGTGAGAACAATAGAAATCATTGCATTGATTATGCTCTTTTATAGCTCTTTCTGACACAAGCATTACAATTACATAGTACACAATAAAGAATAAAAGATAATTATGTTCATGTTTTTCAATGAGGAAAACCAAATTATTGACACCAGGTGGAGAAAGAGTGCCTAAATAATTCATATGTTAAAATACATAATTTCCCCATGTGTCTAGATATCTCAAATGATATTAATATTGAAAATACATTAGAGACCATATATATGTATCTAATTAATATTATATATTCTGTAGCTGGGCTTCCTGGATTCAGATCTCAGCACTGACATTTATTTTGTGACCTTGGGAAAGTTTCCTAAATTTTGGCCTTCGTATCTTTATATGTAAAATAGGGGTAATATTTCTACTTTCAGCATGGGATTTTTGAGATGGTTAAATGTAGTGCTTAGAAAGTGAGTGGAGCATTTGTTTTCTGCTGTCTATAAAGTGCAAATATTTGTAAGATGAGTCCATATCAATAACTTAGGCATCGCCATAAATTCCATGTATGTACTTTTCTCGTCAATTTTTTTTCTGATTCACCAAATAACCTAAAGGATATTTTATCCATTCATGTTATCTGATTTGCCTCAGTATGCTGTTTCCTTTCCTGCAATGTATTTTCCAGTATCTTTATGTGCTCACTTCTCTTTATTCAGAGAGGTTAGTTCCTGACCAAATTATATTAAATAAACACATATCTGTATCATGCTCTATCCTGTGGCTCTACTGAATTTTCTTCATAACACTTATCTAAATATTAACATTATTTGTCATTTATTTTTTAACTCATTTATTGTCTGTTTCCCTCATTTTATTCACCACTGTGTTCCCCATGTCTAGAATAGCACTTGCTATAAAGTTGGTATCAATGAATATTTGAATAACTGAATGAATACATGCTCATGTCCCCTTGTTGCTTCCTTAGCCCCAATTCCTACACATTCACTGCTATTTACATCTTTACCACATTTTCATCCTATATGGACATTTGAATTGGTTGGATGGAAATTTCAGCCTCTTCTATATTGTACAATCCTTGCCTTATCATCAGTTTTCCCAGCGTGAAAAAGATTCTATTGTATCATATTATATTACATTATATGATCTTATATTAGTTATGTTTTATGTATTTTTATATATGCAGAACTTTATCTTGACTTCCCTATGTAACAAATTCAGGTGTTTTACTTAAGTGTAATTTAGAATTCAGAATTTAGGTGTTTGCTCGACTGGTGGGCTACATCACCCAGGAGTATCTGCACTATTTGGTATTTCTGGAAGTTTGTTTTATACATGATTTTAAGTAAAGTTGTAGGTGAGACATAGAAATGCATAAGAGGATTTACTCATTTAACATTACTTATTAGGCATCTACCATGTTTTATAAATGCTGGGGATTGGGACCTTTGTTGCCCAACTTCAGAGAATCCAATGTCAATGGTGTTTATTGGACTTGTACAGTGGTAGCCCTGGTAAGGGACACTATGCTATATAAACATACAAAGTTTCTGCCCTTACGAATAAAGAGTTTAGGGGTGGAAGAAGGGAAACGAAATCACTAACTACGATGATAGAAGTATAGAGAACTATGAGGACATAAAGATGAGAGTTACACGTACCACAAGTCAGGAAATGCTTCCCTGGGAAAACGATGTTTATCCTCATTCCTGAAGGAAAAGTAGGGGTATCCTGAATGTTCCTTACTGACACATCAAAACTAGAGGGAGCTGCATTCAGGAGGGGCTCCAGGCACTAATTGTGCTGTGCACAACAGAGGGAAAGAGACATCATTCCCATAGGTAACTCTGGAGCCTAAAACTTTCCTTTTAAAAAATCTTGGGAAATTACCAGTGACTAGGTGCCTCCCCTTAAGACATTGCCTGACAGTATTCATTAACAAGAGGCTGGAGTAAAAGAAACAGAACTTCTGAGACAAAGGGCTCCAAGAAGTAAATGGCCAACATTTTCCGATATTTCATACTAGGAGGGAAAGTGATATCTTGCCATTGAGAGAGAGCCCGTGGGATTTGGGCATTAATATTAATGAATCCTTACCTGAACCCACAGGCTGCTGAGGCCGGCACACATTTCTGGGTAGATTGCTATAACAAAGAGGATATATTCCTAAGGCACTTTAACTTGGGAAATCCTTTCATATAAAGTAAAATTAACACATTTTAATTTGGGGGTGCTTTTAACATATAGATTTCTTGATGACTGCTCAACTCTTGTCTTTTGGGGGATTGCTAATCCCCAGATCACCTAGAAGCTGCAGCTGTATAATCTTTCCTGAAGAGAGGCACACAGATCCCTCTGAATCATTTTCAATTCAGGAGCCCAGGTAACACTTTCACAACTCCTAAGTTACATGGGTTATGAACTCCAGGAATTTCAGTCCCCTTCGTGAATGAATTCTGTACTGCTTCTTTTTCCTCCTTGTCCATCACATGCCCAGGCCAAGCAAAGAAAAGACCTGAAGCCCTCCCAGCGTCCATCACACACAGACTGATTTTGCTAAAGTAGTATAACTTTATTTCCAGATGAATTGCCAACCAAGATATCACTAGGATATGGTTTTAATAAGATGTTTATAAAGTAGGGTCTAAAAAACGTGTGTGCCTTTGAGTGTCACCTCTTGGTAGTTTATTTGCATAGCCCATTCAGTCTTTATAAAGACGTTTTCAATGCCATGCTAACATGAGGATAATATATAAAACAAAGAATGGTTGTCATAATTGGCAGCATGGGCAGCAGTCTTCAGTGGAGTCAATTCATTTAATTAATATTTATCAGGAGCGCAGACGGAGCCTGGCAGTCTGTGAAGTGCCAGCCACTCCCACCCTCACTGCCTTTTTGCCATCTGCTGCACATAGGAATGGCAGGCAACCGGCCACCTCGGGATGAGAAAATGTTGTGTTCCTCGCTTGTTTCTCTTCTGCTTCCAATTCCTTGGCTGTCTCTAATTTTTCACATGGCTTGAGCTTACATATAAATTATACTCAAAGGTACAAGATTCAAAGTTCCAAATATGTTTGTCTACAGAATAGTTTAGTGTTAGGGTTTTCTTTTTTTCTTTAGAGCCTAGTGAACCCTAGATTTACTATAAATGGGTTCGCATGTCTCTATGATTTATGAAAACAACAGTGAGATGGTTTTCTCACAGAATCATGGTAGTCAAGAGCTGTATTCTACAGAGCTTAAGGGTAGAAGAGTAAAGTTCTCCACCTCACATTTCACTGAGACATCAAAATCAAAACCTTCATGACTTTTCAAGTTGTATGAGCAGTCACAGAGTTCTGTTCTAAATCAGTGCTCATGTTTGGTTCCCCTCCCATCCTTCTCTTGCTACTCCATAGATTTCCCCAGTACAGAAACAGAGTATGTACAGCCTGTAGTATCCCAAGCATTGAATAGTCCATCCCTCAAATGAGCATCATAGGGCTAAATATAGCCAGGCATTGTCATTGCCCATATAATGGGCCTCCAACTCTTTTTCTCTCACTTGTCATTCTTTATCTGCTGAATAGTGCTTTGAACCCTAGTGTGTTCCAGCTCTGAAGGCCTGAGTTAGATCCTGTCTCTGCTACAGTTATGGCTTTTCCCATCATTCCTCATGACGTTTGCCCACAGTTCTGCGGCACCCCTGGGTACTGTCTCCTGCTGAAGGACTGAGATTCTGCCTTTGCCATTGTTACACCCCTCCTCATTGCCAGACACATTTTGTTCCCTTGCTTTATAAGGGTTATTTTCAAGACTGTCTCACTTTGGCCATACTGCCCCTTGTTGCCATGACTTTTTCAAGGTTTGTACTTACTTTTTCTGATGAATCATGCTTAATGGGAAAATTGCTTTCACTTTTTCCCACTGTTCTTAGAGAAGAGGGTCTGAATTAGTTGAATTAACACAATCACCATGGGACTTATCTCACTTCTATGTTCCAAAGAGGGAGGGATTTCTAAGGCCAGGTGAATGAAAGATCGAGTGTAATACAGTTTCCCTTTCCCGCTCTTACAGTTTTACCCCCAACTTCTCTCAGGAGTGTAGTTGACTTAATCATGGCACTTGAAGGGTTGAGGAACAGTGCCTGAATTTTTTTCATGGGAAAGGGATGTACAAAAAATTCTATCCATATTTATTTTGCCAGTATTGGCAGATTCTATTTTAGCTTATCCTGACCCTTTGAATCACTCAATTTTCTGTGGAGAGAAAGTCCTCTCACCAAAATCAGTCTTGTTCAGGCTTCCAAGAACCTATGTAAATGGTTGATATAACTCACTTCCTTCCCTGGCCTCTTTTTCAGGAGTCATACTTTCTAGGCACTTGAAAAAGAAGTTTTCACAAAATCTTGATTTTCATGTTTACATTCATTTTTGAATGGTGAGTAACATTTATTTCAGTACTGTGGCCAGGGCAGTATTAGTCCCTATGAGTAATTCCTCCAGGTGCATCGGTGTGGGAGAGGACAGGTTGATTGCTTATTCATCAGCACTTACAGTAAAAAAATATTTAAAGGTAAAATGAAAGTTGTCATTAAACTTTTGTAAATATTTTGAGAGAAACAACTATTCAAGAGAATTGGGGTTTTTTTTTTTTTTTTTTTTTTTGCTGTACATGGGCCTCTGACTGTTGTGGCCTCTCCCATTGTGGAGCACAGGCTCCGGACATGCAGGCTCAGCGGCCATGACTCACAGGCCCAGCCGCTCCATGGCATGTGGGATCTTCCGGGACCGGGGCACAAACCCGTGTCCCCTTCATCGGCAGGCGGACTCTCAACCACTGCGCCACCAGGGAAGCCCCGAGAATTGTTATGATGATTATAATACAGTCACTTTGATGACTAATTTAAATGTCTGAAAGATTACAAGGTGCTTATATAGGTTTTATTCAACTCAAAAGTCCAAAATTCACTTAAAGTATTTAAATTGGAATAAAATAACTGTATCTCTAAAAATTTTCTCAAAACTAGTGTAAACATGCAAATTATTAAAATTTATACTGAAAATGGTAAATTAAATAAGATTTTTTCAATCTGATTTGTCTCGTAAAATGATATTTTTACACACAAAAGAAAAATGACTCTGAATCATCAGTATGAATAAAGAGTAGTTTTAAGTGTCATATGGCTTATTGGAATAGATGAGTGTTTCTCAACCAGGGCAATTTTGCCCACCGTGGGACATTTGGGAAATTTTGGAGACATATTTGGTTGTTCACATTGGAGAGGAACTTTTGGCTTCTAGTGTCTGGAGATCGGGAACGCTGTTAAACATACTAAAATGCACAGGACTAAGGTAGAAAAACTCTGTAATAGATAAGCTTTAAGATCACGTGTAGGGAGACGTAAGAGGGAAGAGATATGGGGATATATGTATATGTATAACTGATTCACTTTGTTATAAAGCAGAAACTAACACACCATTGTAAAGCAATTTTACTCCCATAAAGGTATTTTTAAAAAAAAAAATCACATGTAAGACTGTGATATAAACAAATCTGTACATAAATGACCAGTTTCAGTATCACAAAAAGTAGTTTAATTTAATCAGTTCTGTTCTCTGTATCTATGACTCTGTTTGTGTTTTGTTACGTTTGTACATTTGCTTTGTTTTTTAATTCCACATATGTGTGAAATCATATGGTATGGGTCTTTCTCTGTCTGACTTATTTCACTTAGCATAAAACCCTCTGTTCCCATCCACTTTATCCCAAATGGTAAGATTTTATTCTTTTTTATGGCTGAGTAATGTTCCATTCCATATATATAATATATGAATATATTCCATTCATCTATGGATAGGCACTTAGGTTGCTTCGATATCTTGGCTATTGTGAATAATGCTGCAGTGAACATAGGGGTGCATATATCTTTTTGAATTAGTGTTTTTGTTCCTTTGGAAAAACACCCAGAAGTGGAATTGCTGGTAGTTCTATTCTTAATTTTTTGAGGAATCTCCATACTGTCTTCCATAGTGGCTGCATCAACTCACATTCTCACCAAGAGTCCACAAGTGTTCCCCTTTCTCCACATCCTCACCAGCCCTTGTTAGTTGTTGTCTTTTTGATAATAGCCATTCTAATAGGTGTGAGGTGATATCTCATAGTGATTTTGATTTGCATTTCCCTGATGATTAGTGATGTTGAGCATCTTTTCATTTGCCTGTTGGCCATCTATATGTCTTCTTTGGAAATATGTCTATTCAATAATTATTTTTCCAGCATTTCTGAAAAATTTGGAGTGTATATATTCAGAAACATGGACACAAATACACAGACATATTACACAAGCATATCTGACCAACACACACACACACACACACACACACACACACACACACACACACAACCATTTAGGTTTTTCTGAGTTTTTCCTCTTTCTTTTGAACTGGACTTAATATAGATTTCAGAAGTTAAATTGTAAAATTAAAAATATTTATTAGCAGAATGGTTATATTTGTTTGTTTTGTTTAGTCCAAATTTAATTATGCTTCTTAAAAATCTAAACAAACAGAAACAAAATTAAAATGTGTGCAATGTGAGTTAGGTGTACAAAAGAAACTGGGGGCAAGAAATGGAGAAATACTGCCCAGTGCTCTTCCACTTTCAGTTTGGCATTAAGTTAAACCCATAACTCCAAAATATATCTTTCTTTTTACTACTTTTATGAATAATCCCAAATATTGAGTTGACCTTAAATTCTCATTCTCAGATGAACCTCTCTCCTGTGGTGTGCTCAGTAGACATACTTAAAGAAGTGGATTGAGAGCCAAGCCTCCAAAGTCTGAAAGTGTGAAACACTTAGCTTTGCCTTAAATATGCTAAAATATATGTTTAACATAAATACTTCAGATATCTTACGTATCTGAGACTTATAGAATAATGAGCTTTTACCCTTTGCATTAAGAATTTGTAGCTACTTAAAGTTATAAAAATTATGATATATTAATTACTGAAACATAACAAAAATGGACTATTTAATGAATAACATCAGTTTTAGCTCTATAAATCTTATTCTGAATGCAATTTATCTGCATGTGCAAACTGTATATACAGTTGTCCCTCAGTACCCAAAGGGATTCAAGTACCATAGTTGGCCATCCCAATGGGGATTTCATATTGGGGGTTTTGCATCCACGGACTCAACCATCCACAGAAATTTTGATCTGTGTCTCAGATGCAAAACATGCAAATAAGTAGACCCTTGCAGTTCAAACCATGTTGTTCAAGGGTCAAATGTAATTACAACATAGATTAGGATTTTAGGTTAATATTTTAGAAAAAATCCAGAAGTGATATTTATTCATGAGACAAGATAATAATTGATAAGAACAGATAGTAATTGACAAGACCAGCATAATTTTTAGCAGTTAACTTATCCCTGTGGAGGATATACAATCTTGTAATTTATGAAATTTCAATATTTCATACATTTCAAAATATTGCATTTTCAAAGGATCATCAGCAATAACAACAGTGAGTATTGGCAGAGAATATTCAAATAAGTTTATCTAGTGAAATAGTTTTCACTCATTTCCTAAGCCAATTAAGAACCTTAAAAATTAGGTTTTATGTGATAAAATAAATATGGGATGTTTCTTTTTCTATTTTTACTTACTGGTGGTTCTACAACCATTAATAGTAGTTCAAAACAGATGTTTTTCTATATTTTACTGATTATTTGGCAACATTTACTTTCCCTCTCACTGCACAATTGTATTTCTTGGGTTTTACATTTGTATCAACTCAGAAACCCCTGAAAAATCTGTCTACGAAGCAAGGCATATCCACAATCTATACCCCACCCAGTGAAGGAATTTTTAATATCATGGCTTTAATGCTTTTTGCTGACTTTGTCATCACTTCATATTGTTGATATATAAAATTTGATATGTTATTCTTTTGAAGAGCTGTAAGAAATAATCCAGAATTATGGATAAACGTTGATTCTCAGCATCCTCTAGAAAATGTGACTATTGTCTCAATTACTTTTTTTCCCCTCATCTTCAAAAACATGATAGGGCAAACCTTAGGAATTCTTAGACCATCCAATGTGGTAGCTTCGAATGAGCTTGCTATGATGGTAATTGAAATATAGCGGAAAGAAAATACCATTTAAATAGCTATATGTATGTGATAAAACCCCTAATTGCCTTGGCCTCCTTATTCATAGGCAGTTAGAAAAATTGGGCCCATAAAGGGGTGAGAGAAAGATACCTCAGGAAATATTGCAAAGATTCCATCTCCAAATTATGTGAGCAGTAAAACAAATGGATTCATTGTTCTCTACTACTTGCCTGGGGTAAGAGAAAAGCTTGTAATGGATAATAACCATTTCCAAAGTTAACCGGTGAGAAGGGAGTCATGCATTTGTTTGTTTCTTTTAGTTTTCTTTTTCCCCCAACTAGCCTGTTTGCCAAAATTGGACTCTAAAATTCAATGTTTCTTATAAAGAGAGAGAGAGCCTATGGAGAATGTGTACTCAATTACTGAGAAACTGCATTCTAATTGCCTTCATGGATTTTTATGGCAGAATCCAAAATAATCATTTGGAAGAGAAATTCTGGATTAAAAAATAGTCAACATGAATCTAAGTAAAGCTTTCCTATCCCATAGTTAAGGATTTCAGTGGGGAGATGGCAAGAATATGAGATCTATTATATGATTGGATAGCAAATAAGGCCTACTCAGAAACAAAGATACCCTTGATAGTAAGTGAGAAAGACACTGTTGCTTCTCTTTCTTAAATTGGAATTTACTAATGTGCAGATCAAATCCACGTGTAGTAGTATGACTTTCAGTTTCTTGGTTAACACCAAGACCTTCCACTGTACTTCAGCTGAATGTGTCTAATGTCTTCAAGGCAATGGTTACAGACATATACATACATGCTTTTAAAGTCCTTTAAAAAAACTCATAGAATATTTGGTAATAAATGATAATGGAGTTGTAACAGTGTGTTTCATACGTCTTTGTGCATCTGTATACATTTTCTTTCAGGCATCTTTTGTATACTTTTAAGCATGTTTAATGATAATTGTGTGCCTACTTGTCATCATTTCTCACTTAGAAATCTAAAAAAGTATTTTGATATCCTTACATAGCCATAAGGAAACTACTTAATAGGTGCATAATTTTTCATTTTGTAAATGTTTACTTTAAAACACTTATTATTACCAGTTTATTATTATTATTAGATACTTGCATCATCACTTATATTTTGCTATTGCAAACACTACTGCAATAAACATTTTATACAGTACACTTCGCCCCACCCCCGTATTTTAAAGGTTTTTGTCATAGATACATTTCTGAAAAGAAGCATATTGGTATCAAATGGCGTGTACATGTTTAATGCTATTGACATCATAATGACTAAATTTATTTTCACAAGGCTACACCAGTTTTATCTCCCACCAGTAATACATGAAAATGCCCATTTCAGTGCATCCTCTTCGGGAAAATGTTGTGGATGGGAAAGAAATTGGCTTGAATTTACTGAAAACATTCACTGAAAACACAATTCAGAATGTAATATTCACATGAAATTCTTTTGAAAGACTACATGGTTTTCCAAGTGTTTAATTTTTGTAAGTGATAGCAACAGTTGACAATTTTTAAATATAAGATTCCCCAGGTTTTCTCTGGTGGCAAATATCAGTCTTGACATATATTTGGAACCTGGATCTGAATTCTAAAACTTTAGCTCTGAGATTCCTGAAAGAGTGATTCTAAGTTGATTAGTAGGGGGCATTTTTATAGTCATACACATAGATGTGAAATAGCTCTTGATTAGAATTTTAATGTCGCAATTAAAGAAACACCTCTGCTCCTCCAAGGCCAACCTTTCCACTTCTGTCCCAACCCAGCTCTCATCACACTCTAGGAAGTTGTCCTGCAGTTACCCTATTTTGTCCTACTTCATAAATTTCTATATCAAGATTGGATCATTCCCAGTACATAGATATACCTTTAAATTATCCTTTTAAAAATAAAATGTTGTCTTGGACAAAATTACCCTACAACTTCTCTAAAGGGTTACCTATTCTCACTTTAGTGCCTTTACTTTATAACCTTCTCTTTTCTCATCTCAAGTCACTCTGATCATGCTTTTGTTCCAATACTTAACAATAATACTTCATATAAAGGCCATTAAAGATTTACATAGTGAGAGAAGTTGAAAGTTCTCTTTCTCATCTTTTCAGACTCTCAGTGGAGTTGTCAAGTTAAACACACACACACACAGAGACTCTATGCTGATAATTCTAAAATCTCTGTCTCCTACTATCAAGCTGTTCTCCATGTCTTTTTTTCCACACAGCAGACAGTGATCGTTTAAATGCGTAAATGAGAGAATATTGCACATTTGCTTAAAAAATCCCAATGGTTTGACTTTGAAATTAGTTAAAAAAAATCCTAAATCTTTGAAGAATCCCAACTACTGGTCTACAACATCATCTCCTAATTCCTCTAGCTAACTCAGCCTCCCCTCCAAATTAGTCTGGCTTCTTCGTGATCTTCATCATGCCACCTTATAGCAGAGGCCACTGTAACTACACTGCCTAATGTTTACCCAAACTTTCACACAAGGTCTCTGGTACCTCCAGTAGGTGCCTACATCGGCCAGGGAAGGTAAGGCAGTAATTCCCATATGGCAAAATCTGACAAACGAGAGACAAAATGTGGAAGGAGATAGATTTTTGTCTTCTTCCATCTACCTTAAAAGACTGCTGTGAGGTTCCACACGGGCCCTACAGAGATGCCCTTCGTAACTGAGCAACAATTTGTGGTTAGCTTAGTAAAGCCCTACTTGTGCTTGCTCTTACTCCTTTCCTGCCTCATTTTCCTTTCTCACTCACATTTGTTACCCGGAGATTGTCCTCTTCCCAATACAGTGTTAGCATGTAAGCTTGCCTCAGGTTCTGTTTTCTAAGGAAACCAGTCTGTGACAATATGCAAGGCCGACATAACTGTTGACAGCCTACCAATCCTCTTTCTTTCCTCACCAGTCTCCTTGATCCATTATACGCTAGCTACACTGGCTTATTTCTGTTCTGGAATTTTTTCCTCCTCCTCTACCACTCTTCCCCTATTTCTTCAACTGGTTGCCTACTGCTCCTCATTTATGCCTCAGCTCAAATACGAGCGCCTCAGAGAGGTTTTTACTGCCCACTCTGCCTAAAGAAAAACCCTTCCCCCCTCCAGCACTTTTCATATCTCATTTTATTTTTTAATCACTCTTGATTAATTTTAAGAAAGGGATAGCAAAACCTTCTTCTACCAATAGCAAGACATACTACACTCAATCCTCCTAAATGGTTCTTACATGTCTTCTAGTCATGGTCTTATTCAAATTTCCTGCTTTGCCTGAAATAGTCTTAGCAGCCTTTCCTTTTCTTTATTCTGCATGGACCCAATCATGGGATATTCTCTTTTCTTATAAATCTCAAATCACTTTTGCACAAGAATATTTTGTATAAAAGAATTTTACTTAAAAATCAGGAGTAGAGGGCTTCCCTGGTGACGCAGTGGTTGAGAGTCCGCCTGCCGATGCAGGGAACATGGGTTCATGCCCCGGTCCGGGAAGATCCCACATGCCGTGGAGCGGCTGGGCCCGTGAGCCATGGCCGCTGAGCCTGCGCGTCCGGAGCCTGTGCTCCACGACGGGAGAGGCCACAACAGTGAGAGGCCCGCGTACCGCGAAAAAACAAAAAAATCAGGAGTAGAGGTTGACGCATGTGGTGGAATGGAGGATTACTTTCAAGTGCACAGAGCATAGCACAACATAACTACCTACTATACTTACATTCAAAATTGGACATGTCCAGAATATTTGGACCATACCCATAGCTGAGACTGTCTCACAGTTGATTCATTCTTGGGCCCTACATTTCTACAATCTTGCTGGCCTTTTCCTTACCTGCCCTCCTCATCAACTCCAGCTGCTTCATATCCCCAGGCAATGTAATGCTATTTATGAGCAGCTTTGGGAAACTGTGAATTATCCTAAATTTATTATGGGGAGAAATTTAGTTTTCTTATATCAATCTGAACACGTCTCAGCCTTTTAATAGGCCTGAGGTCTATCTTTGCCTAACTAAACATGGCTCATAGAAGTAGTGCTCGGGAAAAGACAGATCCCTGAGTAATTCTGTCACTAGCCCTTAAACTGACAATTTGTTTTTCACACCTACCACTACAAGCATCCTTTTTTTGACATTGATGTTTATGAGATAAAAATTAGTTCAAATAAAAGATGAAGCAAGAATTCCCTTGTATAATAAGCATTGTGTTCCAAAAGAAAAAACTATTTGTTTACAGAATTTAGAGTCAATTTGTTTTCTCAGGTCACATCAGCACAAAAGCATAAGTTATACAAAAAAGCTAATGTTTACAACTGATCCAAAGATGCATTTACTCTATCCTCTACCTCTGTCTCCCTTCCCTAGATGATGATTAGACATAGAAGAGCCTTTCAGTGCTTTTGGGGTTGAAATCGTGCTGGCAGTTTTTCTCCCTTGCCTTAAAATTCAGCTCACTGCTTTATTTTTTCCTGTTTATCATGCCTATATGTGTAACAAGTTCCAGACCTGGGATCTGGCAGAAGTTTCTAAAACACATTCAGGAGTGATATTACTATGAGACACTCTTGGATTTACAGTCTACAGAATGTATGATTTGTCTTTTAATCTAGGTGTGTATTCTGAGTAATTCTGCACCATTATGAGTCCCTTAGAGGAAGCAGTTATAGAATTTAAATTTGGAAAAATGTATTTGTGTAGGTATGTATTTATATAAGGTTAAATGAATGTATATTCATTGCTTTTGATGATATATCACTATACAAACATAGCTGTTATTTTAATGCTGAATAAGCACTATAGGTACAAAATGAAGAAGGATAAGATACTCTTTCTTTGAGGACAAGATAATTCCAAGGGAAATTGGTAAATGTTCCTCAACATTTTATCTATCAATTTTGTAACTTCCTGTTAGTGTGTTAGGTTTTAACTATTTAATATTCCTGATAATTAAATTCACCCCGAGGCAACTATACAGAAAATTTTTGTTCAGCCTCATTCGGACAATTGCTGTATGTTCTCCGTGACAACAAATTTGCAGTCAACATTGGTGTAAATTTAATTTTTGTAAAGTAGTGTATTTAAACAAAATCAAGTTATTTACTCTGCAAAACAACTTGATGAAACAAAGTTTAAAAAGATGCTTCCCAGCATTCCTTAAAAAATCAAATTTTTGTCTAATGATGGCAAATCATGTCCTTCTTCATATTTTTCTTCCTCAGGTGAAATGCAAAACTCAACAAGAAAACACAATTCCTCTCACAAGTAAGTGTTATTAAAGTAACATTGAAATTGAAACTATAGCATGATATTTTTATAATAACTGAAATTTTTAAGGCCCATTTATTTGGAAATGAACTTTATATTTTTCATTGACAGTAACTCTTTCCTGATAAAAGGTATTGGAATAGTCTGTCTCAAAAGCAAACAAGAATGGTATGCTGCATGGTCAAATGTTTAGAAAGAAACAATAGTTAAGTAATTAGATATATATGCCACTCTTTAAATTTAAATAGCAAAATGTTCTATATAGTATTTACTGCTATCTTGTATAACTATGCTTATGTTGATTATATATAAAATATTTATTGGCCTTATTCCATAGTGATTTTATCATAATTATTTCTTTTGTTGTATTATTAACTTCAAGAGATTCAAAATACTTCAATTATCCCTATCATTAGAAATCTGGAATGAGAAGACACAATTTCAGTCAAAAATTTTGATGGCCAAAAACTTACATATAAAATGTACACCACAGTAAAACGTTGGAATAAAAAAGTTTTTTTCTATCTGGGAGTGATACTCATTTCAGTATCTATACACATATAAAAAATAAAGCCTGGGCATACAAAAAATGGAATAGATTAAGTTACTAAAAATTTTACCATAAACCTTATCATCAGTTATTAACTGAAATTAAATTTCAAAGTCTGTTGCAACACATGTCATGGTTTTACGTAAAATTTATTGAATAAATAGTGTGCCTAGTGACTTTCCAGTTACTCTCAGCATATTTTATTTTCTAAACAAAATCTTACAAGAAACAGCAATGATGAATAAAATAAAATATAAAAAAGTGATCAGCTGTTTCTCAAGTAGCAATAGGAAGATGAGACTCTCTACCAACCTAACTTCTCCTTCACTTTTCGTAGCTGTATGTGAACCATATCTGGGACCCAGTAGGTCTCTAAGGAATAGAGTTCCAAAAATCACTTGTCAGTTTTAGTAATGTCATAGTGGCTTATATAAAACTAAGACTCCTGCAAATAACAATTAAATGTGGACAAATTATATTTTTTTAAAGAAAAGCAATTGAAAGCACTAGAAACTGACACAAAGCAGGCAGAAATTTGATGGAATTTAGTGCTTCAGAAAATGAACCTCACTGGGTGAGGTCTGTGTTTACATGTTTTTTTTCATGAGCATTACTCAGTCCAGAGTGTTCAGGGAGAATATTAAAGATCAAGCAGAAAGTTGCAGTGTAATTGGATTGAGGCATAATGCCAGAGGACAGAGTTTGGGGTTACCAGATGGCTGTAAATTGAGAAGATGAATTCAGAAAAGTAGGAAGCCACAAACATAGACCAGTAAATTTGCCTTTAAGTCTCCTCATATCCTTGGCTGACCTTTTGACTCTGCACTAGCAAGAAAGACTACAGCAAATCCAGCAGGAAGCAAAAGGGAGAAAGCAGAATATGTTGAATGGGACTTCAATTGCTGTTCACTGTAGGGGAGACAGAATTTGAAATTTGAAATGTGCTAGATTAAATGGGTTTACAATGAAGCCTAAGAGGGCCCACACTCTCACATAGCTCTCTATCTTAGAACTAAAGAACTTTTCTTAAGACTAAGGGCAAAACCCAAACAGCCACTCTAACAATGTGTAAAACCAAGCTTCTACGAGTTCATGGCATCAGTCAGTAATTTAATTAAATGCAAGAAGATAAATGACTACTTTTCAGATGAATATAACAGAATTCAATGTCTGTACAATATATCATCCACAGTGTTCATTATACAGTAAAAAAGATATTAAATGTGCAAAGAAACAGGAAAAATTGATCATAATTAAGGTAAAAGGCATTCAGTATATCCAGACCATGGGACCACCTAGATAACAGAATTAGCATACTTGGACTTTAAAACAACCAGTTGATACATTCCATGACTGGCTTAAAGGAAATGATTATAATAATAAGTAAACCAGAGAGGAATATCAGAGAAAAAAAATGGAAATTATTTTTAAAAGAATCAAATGAAAATTCTAAAAGTAAAAATTATAGTATCTGAAATTTAAAAATCTATCACATGGTCTTAATAGTATACTGGAGACAGCGGAAGGGAAGGTCAGTAAACTTGAGTAAAAATCAGTAGCAACTATTTAATATGAAGAACAGAATGGGGAAAAAAGATTTGAAAATTAAATGAACAGAGTAACTGTGATCTGAGAGACAATATCAATTTTTCTAGTCCAGAAAAAGAGTATAGAGATTGGGAAAGAAAAATATTTGAGAAAATAATTGAAAATTCTTCAAAGTTGGTGAGAAACACCAACTTACAGATCCAAGAAGCTCATCAAAACCCAATACAACAGGACTTCCCTGGTGGCACAGTGGTTGAGAATCTGCCTGCCAATGCAGGGGACACGGTTTCAAGCCCTGGTCTGGGAAGATCCCACATGCCGTGGAGCAGCTGGTCCCATGAGCCACAATTACTGAGCATGCGCGTCTGGAGCCTGTGCTCCGCAACAAGAGAGGCTGTGATAGTGAGAGGCCCACGCACCACGATGAAGAGTGGCCCCCACTTGCCACAACTAGAGAAAGCCCTCGCACAGAAACAAAGACCCAACACAGCCATAAATAAATAAATAAATAAACCCAATATAACAACATTGTAAAGCAATTGCACTCAATAAAGATGTTAAAAAAAAAACCCAATACAAATAGATACAAAGAAAATTACACATAGGACATCACAATCAAATTGCTTAAATAAAAAAGAAGATAAAAAAGATGTTGCAATCAACCAGAGGTAGAGGAAGGCTTAGTATATATAGGGAAGCAATTATAAGAATGGTGGTTAAGCTATCATTAGAAATGGCAGAGGCCAGAAGACAATAGAAGAACATTATTAAAATGTTGAGGAAAAAAAGCCAACTCTGAGTTCTATAGCCAATGAAAATGACCTTCAAAAATGAAGGCAAGAGTACTGAGCATAATAGAAGCTCCAGCTCACAACTGGCTCTGGCTCTAGCTCTTCCATCTCTACCTCCCCACCTCCCACCACAGTAATAGCTGCCAGGACGTCCTGGGGGAAGACATGATCCATGATCACTTCAGATCCAGTTCTCCCACCAAAGCCACTGGGCACACTCAGCCTGCAATGGGACACTCCCACACAAGGACACCCCTTCAAGACTGGGATACGTAACTGTTTCATCTCATTTCATAGAGACAGAAAAAGTTGAACAAAATGAGAAGACAGAGGAATTTGTTTCACATGACAAGAACAAAAACCCTGAAAAAGAAACTAAAGAAACAGAGATAATAATTTACCAGATAAAGAGTTCAAGGCATTAGTAATAAGAATGCTAACTGAACTTGGGAAAAGAATAGATGAACACAGTGAGAATTTAGCAAGGAACTAGAAAATATAAAAAAGAACAGTCAGAGATGAAGAATAAAATAACTGAAAGGAAAAACACACTAGAGGGAATAAACAGCAGACTAGGTGATACAGAAGGCATAAGTGATCTGGAAGATAGAATAAAGGAAATCACCCAGTCAAAACAGCAAAAAGAAAAGCAAATAAGAAAAAAATGAGAAAAGTTTAAAGGACCTCTGAGACAACATCAGTCATGCTAACATTTGCATTATAGGGGTCCCAAGGAGAAAATACAAAGGGGTGGAAATGTGTTATTGAAATTGTGACTGAAAACTTCCTAAGTCTGAAGAAGGAAACAGATGTCCAGGTACAGGAAGCAGAGTCCCAAACAAGATGAACCCAAAGGGACACACACCAAGAAATATCACAATTAAAATGACAAAAGTTAAATATAAAGAGAGAATTCTAAAGACAGCAAGAGAAAAACAAAGAGTCACATGCAAGGGAACCCCCATAAGGTTATAAGCTGATATTTCTACAGAATCTTTGCAGACCAGAAGGGAGTGGCATGATATATTTAAAATGCTGAAAGGAAAAAAATTACACCTAGGATAATCTACCCACCAAGGTTATCATTCAAAATTGAAGGAAAGATAAAGAATTTCTCAGACAAGCAAAAACTAAAAGAGTTCACCAAGACTTAATGGACCCTAAAAGAAGCGTTAAAGATTCTTCACTAAGTGGAAAAGTACAGACTACAACAAGAAGTAAGAATTTTTAGGAAAGCAAATTTTTAGGAAGTCCCACCAGTAAGGGCAAATATACAGTGAGGACTATGGATTAACCACTTAAATAAGCTATTTAAAATTTGAGAGGGGGAGAGGGTGACCATTAGTATTTCTCGACCCTCAGAGACTGGGGGTGGGGGATGTTTGCAGGTGAGCCTGAGGCTGTGGCTCAGGCAGTGGCAACAAAGGAACAGCAGTGCCATCATGCAAGTGTGGAGGAAGAGCACTCAGAATGTCCACCTGAATTAACAGCAAGTCGCTCTACTTTTCATTAAATTCAGGCAAAACAGGTTTCTTTGCCTTCCCTTTCTATTGGACCATAATCTTACATTTTCTTTGAACAGATTTATTCTGATACAATAACATAAAAGACTGTACATAAGGTATTTCATCCCATTTTTCTTCTCATTTACAAAATAATTTTGGTTGCAAAATTGTATGGTGATTTAAGGATCCATTTTCAGGCCATTTTGCTATGAAGTCTAAAGGATATTGTGGCCATACAGTGTTACAAAAAATACCATATTTTTCTTTTCCATGGATTCATTACTGAAAGTCACTCAATTTTAGAGACTGCAGCCTAGAGGGCTGCAAGTAGAGATTGAATTAACACTTTCCATTTTGAAGGAGTTTTGTTTCCAGGTGGTCACAGCAACAGAATCTTTCTAAGTGTCCTTGCTATAGTCACCAAGAAGCTCAATCCCCAATAGCCAGTTCTTAACAATTAAGTCTTTTGTAGATGACCTTGATTAGTGAAGGCAGGTGAAATGGATTTGACTAATGTTTACCGACAGTTTCAAAGCCATTTAAGATATTAACATGTAATACAAAAAAGAAAAAAAACCCAAAATTTGATTAACCCAAAATAACAGGTGGGACAAATAGAAGTTAAATAGTAAATTAGGGTAGATCTAAACCAAAACATATCAATCACTAAATTAAAATGGACTAAATGTTTCTATTAATAGGCAGAGATTTTTAGAAGGATAAAAATATAAGACCCATGATTTAAAAAAAAGGACTCAACTACATTCTGTCTATAAAAGATGTACTTTAAAAATAGAGAGATTGAATGTAAAATGGTAAAAGTTCATTCTTTACGAAGATAAAGCAAAACTTGACAGAACTAAATGTAGAGATTAACAAATTCAAAATTGTATTTGGAGATTTTAGCATTCATCTATGTGTAAATGATTGCTGAAATAAATAAATAAATAAAGTTAACAGTACTATCAACCATTTTGATCATACCCCTAAATTGTAGAATATTCTTTTAAGTGCACATGAAATGTTTCTTAAAGTAGACAATATATTCAACATAAAATGTTTCAATAAATATAAGAAGATTTAAATCTCACAAAGTATCTTCTTGTACCAAAATAAAATTAAATTACTCACAATAGGATAAATACAAAATCACACAGAGCTTTCTAACCTAATAAATCTTTCAATACAAATATGAAAAGAGTTTTTAATTTATTTGAGAAATGTGATTAACACTTTTAAAAACAGATAAACATTCAGGATATATATTATATGAGGAAATTAAATATACATAATTTTATCAATGATCCTTTGTTACTCTGCTTTTTAATACTTTGAGCAGAATATCTTTTTTAGATAAAGTAATTGGTTATATGAAAATTCAAAATATAATAAACAGTTTTGAGTTTTTATTCAACCACCTGATTGCATAGATTGGGTTGCTGAACAAAATTATGCATCTAGGTTAGTTTTACTACTTAATATTGTAAGATCCTTTAGAGCAAGGACAATTCCCCTCTGATATTTAGCAGTTAGTTTTGTGGCTTAAAGGTATTTCAGTAAATATTTGTTGAATGAATACCGTTATCATTAGTTCAGAAAATGGAACAATAAACACAGGAAGAAATTTAGAACCAAATTTAGAAGAAATTTAGATAAGTGAGAACTACAGTAGCCAGAATAGAGGAAGCTTTCAACATACAACCTCTCATTAAGTGAAATAATAGGCTTTGCTCACGTTCTTCCTCCCATTTGAAGTCCCAGTCTGCAGCATTTTAGATGGTATTAGAAAGATGTTTATGATAAAAATAGGAATATTTATTTTATTTATATTTTAGGATTCAAATTTATAGTATGAAGTCTGGTTTTGGACAGCATCCATGAAATTACATTTTTAGTATTCACATCTTGTTTTCCTTTGTACCATTAGACTCAGAGAATAATCCTTTATTTTTCCTGAATTAGATGAGAATTGATGACCTTAGGACCAATGGCTACCCAAAATGTAATTCTTTTTACTTTATAAATAGGAAAAAGAGGTTTATACCATAAGCCTTTAGGAGAGAGAAATTATCTTACATATTCTATTAATCCCTACTCTCCCTTTACCTCTCTTCTCCACCAAGTATTTCATTCAAACATACTCAGTCACTATTTAGCCTAATGTTGTTACTCTTAAATTATACACCAGGAAAATTCTGTTTAAAATCTTTATCTCTTACCATTTTGCCTTCCCAACAACCACTCTCCTGAGCTTTTATACATCTGCACCCTCCTATGATGTGGTGGAGAACAAAGGCAGAGTCATTAGTGTGGAAACAGAAACACAAAGAACAAAGCAATTTTCAAGAGCATGTATGTTATCAACAATGATGCAAATAAAGCCCAGATATGCACTTTCTCAATTCCTGGATTCTTATGGTCTTCTGCTGAAAATTAAAAATTACATGAGAAACAAAAGAAGTCTTTTGGGAATATCAAATAAATTGCTTAATCTAATAAAGAATATAGCATATATTTAATATGAATGTCTTAATTTTTGTCTAGTAATATGTTTAGGCCCAAGTGAATAAAGTTCATTTAAAATAGAATTACAGCATATGAAAAGCTGCTCAGCATCACTAGTTATTAGAGAAATGCAAATCAAAACTACAGTGAGGTATCACCTCACACCAGTTAATATGGGCATCATCAGAAAATCTACAAACAACAAATTCTGGAGAGGATGTGGAGAAAAGGGAACCCTCTTGCACTGTTGGTGGGAATCGGCCAGTATGGAAAACAGTGTGGAGGTTCCTTAAAAAACTAAAAATAGAACTACCATGTGACCCAGCAATCCCACTACTTGGCATATACCCAGAGAAAACCATAATTCAAAAAGACACATGCACCCCAATGTTCATTGCAGCACTATTTATAATAGCCACATCATGGAAGCAACCTAAATGCCCATCGACAGACGAATGGATAAAGAAGATGTGGTACATATACACAGTGGAATATTACTCAGCCATAAAGAGGAATGAAATTGGATCATTTGTAGAGACATGGATGGATCTAGAGACTGTCACACAGAGTGAGGTAAGTCAGAAAGTGAAAAACAAATATCGTATATTAACGCATATATGTGGAACCTAGAAAAATGGTACAGATGAACCGGTTTGCAGTTCAGAAATTGAGACACAGACGTAGAGAACAAACGTATGGACACCAAGGGGAGAAAGTGGCAGGGGGTGGGGGTTGTGGTGTGATGAATTGGGAGATTGGGATTGACATGTATACACTGATGTGTATGGATAACTAATAAGAACCTGCTGTATAAAAAAATAAATAAAATTCAAAAATTCAAGAGAAACAGCAACAACAAAAAATAGAATTACATAGCATGATTTTTAATTAAGTTATTCTGACCATCCCTAGTACTATCATTTTGTTATTTAGCATTAAATAGGAATACAGAAATCTAGGTTACTGCCTACTAAAACACTCTTCAACCTTGGGGAAGTAATTTCAGCTTCCTGAGACACAATTTCTTTATCTTTATGATGAAACTTTAAGACCACTTTTAGGCATAAAATTCTGAACCCATTACTCTCTAGGTGGTAAGTGATTTGAATTGGGGTTATATGCTTGTGTTTTCAGTCTGGACCTAAAGAGACAAAGCAAAAGAATAACACTGCATGTTTGGTATGTAGATGAATAAGCAGAGCTGAGTTTATTTTTGTTATTGTTGCTTCTATTCTTGTTGTTTTGTTGTGTTATTTTGACAGATTTGTACCTAAAACAAAATAAACTCATTTTTCTGGATCCATCTGAATGAGAAACCCATGTTATTATGAGCAGGGAAAAATGGTGTAGCTGCATAAGTGCTGATGATGTCTGCTAATTGGAGGGAATCTTTTTGAAATTCTTAGTAGGAAATTTTGGTTATTTATGTTCCTATAATGGTTGCTGAATATTGGTCATCTAATTAGGAACATCTTTGTCCTCTAGTAATCATCTATTTTGCATGAGAGCAAAGTGATTTGTAAAGGGAAGTAGATGACTATAGAAATACAGAACAATAATAGCTCTTAACCCACAGACCAAGGACCCAAAGTGGATTTTTGCCAGCTACCAATTATTATTATTCTAATTATATATTCAGGGACTGGCTAATAACCATTAGGTGGATTCTACTATTTTCATTGCCACCAGTGAGCCTAGTTCTATAATAACTTCTCTTTCTGTCATCCCTGGCTTACAGAGCCATCACTGAAACCATCTTTTGGTAAAGTTATATCCCCCAGCCCCTCCCACAGTGAGTTTTCTCTCAGAATGACCACTTCTCTGAGTTCAGTAGGTTTCTCAACCTTAACACTATTGATATTTTGGCCAGATAATTGTGTGTGTCTGTGTATGTCTGTGTGTGTGTGTGTGTGTGTGTGTGTGTGTGTGTGTGTGTGTGTGGAGGCTGTTGTGTGCTTTGTAAGATGTTTAACAGCATCTCTGACCTCTTCGCAGTAGATACCACTAACACCTCTCTAGCTGTGACAACAAAAAATGTCTCCAGACGTTGACAATCCGGGGGAAAAGAGTGGGGGTAAAATTGTCCCTGGTTGGAAACTACTATTCTATGGGAATTCTAGAATTGCAAGCTGCCTCAGCATGGGCCATAACTTTATGTTTACTTCTACAAATATCCTGGTCTCAAGTTTGCACTATGCTAACAAATGCTGGAAGAATGTGGGTAGAAATTAATTCTGAGGGAGCCAGAATAAATACAGAAGATTCTAATTTTAAGTTGGACCAGATTTATTGGTATGGGTGTCCTTAGCAGGAATACAATTCATTGTGCTAACATACAGAATTGGAAGTGATTTGAATTATTCACTTACTTAGTTGATTGAAAGCAGACCCCAATGGAGGCCCACTCTAAATAAAGCTGAAATGCTAAAATCATGAGGCTCAGAGCAAGAGAGAGCTCTCCAAGTGATCCAGTCTGAAGTTTAAGTAACTTTGTTTCCAATTGCTTATGAACTAGTATATTCAAATGGATTTAAAGCATCTAAGGCAGTTTAGGATCCTCCCAATGGACAGAACTTTGGGCAGTTCACCTGGTCTTCCACTTTGAGTGAAACAAGGAATGACTCTGGATTAGAATATACTTGAAATCATGGGCAGGGACATTGGCTTGCCTGGCTGATCTGGGTCCTAAAAGGACAAAGCAGTTCTGGAATAGAGACATGTGAGTATACCTATAAAAGTAGCAATGAAGTATGAAGATATGTGTATCACACATTCATATCCATCAGAGAGCATCTACCAGAGAAGAGGCACTAAACAACTCAGCAGACAAAATTATTTGTCTAGTTGTAATTAGTCAAGTCTTTGTCAATAACCACTCTAGTGCTGGCACTATGGGCACCTGAGTAAAGCAGCCATGGAGGTAGAGATAGAGTTTATGCATGGGCCCCAGAAATCAATCTTCTAGAAACAGAGACTAATGTTGAATTGCTTATATAGCACAATCTCTTAAGGATTGTCCTGGACAGTGTCAAATTGACTACATTGGACCTCTAAGAAATTCACTCTGATAGGAATAGACAGGTATTCTGGTACATTTTTGTCTTTCTTTCCTGTAGGAGTCACTTGCATGAGACCCCACAGGAATATGACATCAGAACAAGGGTCACATTTTAGAGCAAAGAAAATTCCAGAGCTGGACCATGGGCAAATATCATTTCATATACCACACCATCTAAAATCTGTGCTAACAGAGCAGCCTGTTAAAGTCGTTGGTGAAGTGGTAGTTTGAAGATGACACATTATGATAATGTATGATAATGGGGCACTATCCTCTAGGATGCAGTAGAAGAGTATACAATTTAAATTAAAGTTCTTTATGTGACACTCTACTCCTAATAGACATAATAGTCCAGGAACAAAATTATAGTAGCAGAAATAGCTCCACTTACCATCACTTCCAGTAACCCACTTGGGAGTCTGTGCTACCTGTTCTTGCAATTTTGCGCATTACAGTTTCCGAAATCCTGGTTCTCAAAGTGGGAGAAATTTTCACCTGAGGGCACAGCAAGAATTTCATTGAATTATATAATAAATGATAGTGTTAACAATAACAGCATAAATTCAAAACAAATTTCTCAAACACCTATTGTATGCCAGACACTGCCTCAGTTTTGACCCTACTTGGGCAACTATATCCAAGACAGATCAATGTAAGGATATAAAGAACCAACTATCTCAACCAAACTTGGGATAGATCCAAAGGGCCACTCTAACTTCATTTTGATTCACTGAATGAGGTTCTAAAACAATGTGTTGAATTAGCTTGAACAGAGACATTATAATCTCAAAATCAACAGTTGAACATAGATGTATATTGCCTATTAGCTCCAAATCCAAATTTCATTACCTGCTCTGCAAAAACATATATGGGCCCTTTAAAGATTTTACTTTTATCTTCTGGCTTGATGTTAAGTTTCGTGGAGGGAGCTGGAAAAATATTGCAGGTGGGAATTTTCTAGTGTGCTCTCCTGGAAGATTTAGACAGTGACAGCTTCGCTGGTGCCTGGTTACTACAGTGAAGCATCCAGTTCTAACAGTGCATGTAGCATTCCTAGTGCCCAGCTTCTGCAGTGGGGCTTATGTATTAACCATGCCTTTTATTTTCTATACTGATGCTTTGACGTACTGGGGCCTTACTGACCCTTAAGAGGCTGCCTCTCCCAAGGTTAGCTAATTTCTGTAGCTAGCAAACAATTCACCTTCAAGAGCTTCTTTCATATACATACTAACCAATCCAGAGCCCATATCCCCAACAGTCTTCTTTATCAGGCTCTCACACTCTGGGCCACTATCCCCCTGCCCTGACCTTCCCAGGATCAGGTACCTGACAACTAGGGATAGCTCCTTTGTCCCAGAGCCTGCTCAAATTATTCAAACTAGCCAGTCATGAGCCTGCTTACCCTGCCTTGCCTTTTCCTTCACATGGAGATCCCAATTAAAGTCTCTTGCCTATGCTTTTCCCTAACTCTTTTTGCCTCTTAACTGACAGTGGTTCTTCTCCATGTGTTCCCCCATGGCATGTTCCCTCCTCTTGGGATGTGTGAGTATAACAAACTCTCTTTTCAATGGCAATAATCTCTTGATCTGTTGGGCTCATCATACCTGGGTAATAAAACCTACATTTTGAAACAGGTAGCTTCTCCAGTACTAGGCTTCCATAGAACAGTTATAAGCAGCATTCAGGGACCAGCAGCTTCCTCTGGCATGCCCCATGGGTGGTTTCATAATAGAGTGCCTTTGGTGAGACATCTTCCCATGAGTAGCTTTCCCCAGATACCAAGATAGTTATTTCTGGCAACTTCTAAAGGACAGATTCCTGCAAGATCCACCATAACAACTCCTTAGTCTTCGAGTGAGACAAGATTATTTTCTCTCTAACAAAGTCTGGATCTCAGGCCTGGGGTGGGGGAAGGGAGACTCTTCTTTGGACAACTTATCTCAGCCTTAGGGTACTGGCTATTCCTAATATGTTTCATTTCCAAATCCATTAGAGTTCTCTTTAATTCTTACTAACCAATACTTTGTTTCTTCAATTCCCCTCTTATAGTTAATAAGTCTTTATAGTAAACTTTTCTTGCTCAGATTACTATGTGGTTTAATCTCCTGATTGGATTCAGACTTATACAATATTAAAATATATGTGATTATAAAAAGATATGAGTTTTCCCTGTTGGCACACCCAGTAGGAGTCAGATACTTTATGAGCATTGGTTTTGGAATTAAGTGTTCAGCAAATGCTTAGAAAACACAGCCCCTTCCCTAATACTTACATTGATTTGCCTTATAGTAGTTATTTAACCAATTGTCACAAGACTAATGGCAACGCTTTGTGAATAAAGAACCAAATCTGCATTCATTTTTCACGTAGATATAACTATTGTTTTTAATTTAACTAAAATTATTCTGGACCGAGGAATTTTTCAAAGTCTATGTGTGCATATAGAAAACACAGGGGAAAAATAATATGAAATCTTCATGAGCTGTGTGAGGGTTGGATAACTGAGTGAAAGTCATGACGCTCCCAGTAATGCAAGTCAAGCAATACATTTTACTAAAGATTTTTATCACAAAGAATGATCTAATCTTTTACACTATCTTTGATATATTTGCTAGTTACCCTTAGATTTCCATTAATTAACTGAAAGTTTGGCCTCCCCAGGTCATTTGCCAGGCACTCTGTGGAGGACAAATTTTAGTAGTCATACTGGTAACAACTAAATCAAAATAGGAATTATATAGACTTTCTATATTATGGAAATAATTATTATACTATATACTTTACTATTAAATGTGTTCTTTTCATGTTCTTATAATATGACATAGTATTATTCTATAGTGTATAGAATAATTATTATTCTATATACTAATATTTATATATTATTCTATATGCTTTCTATATTATGGCATGGTTATAAAGTCATCCGACTTTTTCTGTTCATGTTCTTCCAACAAGTGAACACTGGGGAAACTTCAAGATCTGTGAGCAATTTCTATAGGGAAAGTATCGGTTCTTAAATATCTCCTCTCTCCTTTTCATGGAAGATTCACAATGTCTGTTTAGAATTAGTATTAAACTCTATAAAGAAGTTAGAAGATAAAGATCAGGGATCAAACTCATGAGTTTTGTAAATTTTCCACATTATTTCTGCTTTTGAGACTCTGTTTCCCCATAGCTAATTAGCAGTAAAACCCTTTACACAAAAAGGAAAATAAAGGAGTTTATGTAAGCCAGATATATCAGAATCTGGTAAAACAGGTGTTAGATGACCTCAAGATTGTTTCTCCATGTGTGAAACAGCAAACTGTTAAATGCTTTGCTCATCAACACAAGGTTTCCCCCTCCTTACTTCTATCCCCATTACTTCAAAATTTCTTTGTCATAGCTCAAAAGCATTTCATTTTGGCTTTCATATATGATAAAAACCTACCATAAAAGGAAAAACGTAACCATAGATAAGGGGGAGATAAATAGTCTTTGAAAGATAAGATCCCTGAATCTAATTCTAGATTTGCTTCTTATTTACTACACTACTGAATTTCAATTCCCTACATTGTGAAACAATAATGTCATATTATAAGAACATGAAAAGAACACCTTTAAAAGGTATTTTCTCATAATGTAAAAAGAACCCGTTCTTACTAATAGAAATGCTTTTTTTCTGATAATTTCAAACACATGTTGTCTTAGTCCATTTGGGCTGCTATAACAAAATATAAACTGGGTGGTTTACAAACAACAAAAATTTATTTCTAACAGTTCTAGAGTCTGGGAAGTCCAATGTCAAGGCACCAGAACATTTGATGTCTGTAAGAGTGCACTTCCTGATTCATAGACAACTATCTTCCCCCTGTGTGTTCACATGGTGGAATGGGAAGGGAGAAGGGAGCTCTCTGGGGTCTGTTTTATAAGTATACGAATCCCATTCATGAATGCTCTGATCTCATGACCTAATAACCACCCAAAGCCCTGACCTCCAAATACCACCATCACACTGGGGGTTAGAATTTAACATATGAATTAGGGTGGGGAGGAGACACAAATATTCAGTCTGTAGCACATTTGATAACTTCTTTCAGCACTGCCTACCCTCTAACACATTTTAAGGTGTGGTTATTGAAAATAAACATTTGTTACAGTCACGTGCATTCTACTCAGCCTCAAAACTAAAACAAATAGAATATTGCAGATCACAGATTCTCATTTTCCTCTCCAACCTTTAAAGTATTTCATTTGTTTAGAATTTATAGTGATTTTCCTTCTTGGCCAATATTTGATTGTAATATCAAATAGACATTAGGTCTATGTTATTGTATTGTGGATGGCTCACAGTTACTATAACTCTCCTCCCTTCTGGTAAATTTTATTTCCATACACAAGGACCACCCACTGAGGTAAGGAGGCTACTCATTTTTCCAGCTCATTTCTTCTTCATGATTTAAGTGAACATCTCCGTTTACTATCTGAATCCTGGAAATACAGAGAAAAAGCAGGAATCCTTTAATATGTTTACTAAGGAAGCAAAGAGCAGAACAGCTGCGGGTGGAGAGAGCAGAATGTTTAGAGGTTTTATGAGGGAAGCAAGGAATTCGTATCATTTAATACATTTAAATTGGACTAGGCAAAACACTTAAGGATAAAGGGTAGGAAGCAGATTTGTTGTAGTCTCAAGGAAAGAGGGAAACTGACCTAAGTGCTGTTTTGCGTTTCTTACTGATGTGATTAAACAACTTGATCCTGGCCTTTTTACTGACTTAGCCAAAGAAGAAACCAATTGGTGGCAATTAGGACATTAGCTTTACTACATGGACATCTGCTCTAGGAGCTAAGCCTAGAATTCATTAATTTCAAGTATGTCAGCAGCTGTCAGGAGGTAACAATTTCAAGTCATTTCTAACCTAAGCCAGAAGAAAAATATAGGAGTAAAATTGCTTAAGAATCCATGGATACATCAAATTCCTATTACATAAACATTTTGGTCACTTCTTCAGTTCAAGTGTTTTAATTTAAAAACATTGAGCCATTCCTAGATTTTAATTAATGGATTATTTATAAAAGGACTCTGGGTTGCCATTTTATTAGGTATACATACAGTCTCCAAATGTCAGCACAATGTGCTTGTGCATTGTGACTTAAGTGTTTAATATAAACAAAATAACATAGCATTTAATGCACTTTTTAACAATTCCCAAGTGTTTACTCTTATTGTGAATGCTTAAAATCTACAAATCCTATATTCTTAGTCACCATTTAGTGTTGAGTATTTTTCTGCATATATCATTCCCCTGGTTTAAAGTCCCTCTGGCTTCCCTATGCTCTTAAGGTGATAAGAAATCTCATTACAAGATATTAGCACCAGGCTGGCTCTGGCCTCCATCTCTTTCTCCAGCCTCAAATTCCAGCACTTTCCCCTTTACTTTCTCTTCTTAAACCATTCTGCTCTTCTTCCAGGCCCAGAACCAGTCCTGTTCCTTCTACTGCAAGTTCTTTAACTATGCTGTACCCTCTGCTAGAATACTTCTCCCTCCCTTCTTTAACAAATTAATGTCTGCTCACACTCTGAGCTCAGTGCAAGAGCATTCCGTCAGGGAAAGTTCCCTGAGATCCCTCCTTAGGTCAATGCCCTATTGTAAGCTCTTACAATGCCTTTTTATCCCCAGACATATTCTACTAGTCTATCCTGGATTATTGCCTTTCTGCCAGACTATAAACTCTGGGAGAGGTAGGAAGCTGTCTCTTCTTTGTTCACTGTTATATCATTAGCACCTAGAACAGTACATAGTACATGTTTGTTGAACAAATGTATTACAGGGAAGTAAGTAATTGAACATCACTAAGAAATCATATGGCATGTGTGAGTAAATTGCACTTGGGTCTGATATTTACAAGGCTAGTCATTTCAAATAAGTTTAAACCAACATGACCAGCTTCAGTCTCTATCACATCATTTGGCTAGTGTCCTGTTAACTGCTGTGTATGGTAACTGTATTTCCTATATCGTGAAATAAAAGAACAGCAAGTTTGCAAAAAAAATAATCTCACAGGGAAGCAAAATCAATGAAGCAAGAGCTACAACTCAGGTGAAATTAACACATCCTCAAAAGAAATAAAATCAGAGTAAATAAATAGAAAATAAAATTATATTAACACAATGAAATGAGAATCCCTCATTACTATTAAGAATACTTTATACTCCAATAAAGATGTTTAAAAAATAAAAGCACAGACTTGGAAAAAAAAAGAATACTAAAATTCTGTTGAAATGGGGAAGAATACATCTTTCTAAATCTTAAGCAAAACTTAAGAATTTTTAAATAAGAGGAGAAGATAGGTGAAACATTGAGACTGGAATATATGTAGCAGGGAGTTTACACTAAGAATGTTAATAGATTAGATTGGAAAGTTCTGTGTGTGTGTGCATGTGTGTGTGTGTGTGTGTGTGTGTGTGTGTGTGTGTGTGTTATGAATTACATGCTGAGCCATTTGGAATTTATCATAGGAGGAATGTGAAATTTCTATATTATTTTTGTTGAAGGAGTTGACAACATAAAATCATTTTCATAGTGATTAATTTAGAGAAAACAGGCAGAAATTTTGCAAGCACAGAGACCATATTTTTGCAATAATGCAGACAGATAGCCAGGACTATGTGACTTACAATGGGAATGAACATAGGGAGCAGATATATAAGACATTCTGAAGGAGTAATTGTCAAGTTGATAATTTATACATGTTTAAAGGGAAAGAAAAGGATCAAAATGATACATGGTCAAAGACCTATTGAAAAACTTTCTTTATAAACACATCCAAAAATAAGACACTATTAGTCTTGGCCAGTCTACTAATTTTCATACCTTCTCAAGGCTGAAAGGAACAAAACTTAAATATGGTACTTATTTTTCTACATGTTCCCTTTACAAAGAAAAGTCTTACAGAAAATAAGCAAAGTACATCTGTCAAAATATCTGCCAATAATAAACCAATCCAGAAACAAATTTAGTAGCCAATAATATTTTTGAATTTTTTAGAATTACATAATTGTACATCATGTAAGTGCTGTACAATGCTGTTTAGTTGAATGGTTTTCAAAACTTAAACTTAAGTTCTCTTGTGGTATTTGGGGGAGCTCTACAACTAATTAATTAGAATTTAAATTTTCAAAAATGTATTTTAACTCTTAAAGTTGTAATGAGAGACAACATCCACAGCAAAGGTATTTTATGTTAAGTGGCAACCCTGTAGAACGACTAGCACATTAACTTATTCTTCAGGGTTAACCCATCTTATGCAGATCTTACACTGTCTCCAGCCATCTTCGTGCATATACTTGAACTTCTTGTAAACGTTGTTATCAATTAAGAAAGTGAAGTTCAGCACTATGTTTCTTGATTTTTTTAATACAAAATTCAGTCCTGAGCATATCCAGTAATGCACATCAGTACAAGTGGGTCTGTTACTCAGGGATATGTATCTGAATCAAGCCCTGTTAGCAAGACCCAGTAGTTTCACATGTCTGGATAAAAGTGCAAATGGCTAAATAACAAGTGAATAACATTATATTACAGAGTATTACCACTAGTCAATTTTGAGGTCTTCTTTTCTGATTTTATATTTATGATAACAGTGCTTCAACTTCAACATTTCCTACCATTAATCCACCAAGCCTTAATAGAAGATTATCCTGAAATTGCAAAGGTAAACCCTGGAAAAATGTCATCTTTGCAACTACTCACCTATGTCAGTCAAGATGGTCCATATATGGTACAATCAAAGCAAAATAGAGCAATAATGAATATTATTTGCAGCTGTGTTTTCTAGCCCTTGATTTCAGTTTTTAATATCTCTAAGACAACTAAATTTTTCTCATTGACATTCATTGAATAAGTAAAAGTTTTACATGTGAATTGAGTTCCACCTATGAGTTACCTTGAAAAGAGGGTTTTTTGTTGAAAGATAAAAAAAGATAACCTGGAAACTATTAACATATGTGCAACTGTTTGAGTAATCTACTTGCTTTCAGAATATTACATTAGAAGATGGTTATGCTCAAGACTGGATGCTTTTAATAAAAGGTATAAAATTCTACATTTACAGAAAGTTGAGGAAGGTGCACAGTGAGAGCAGAAGCTGCATTATTCCATGGTCTATATAATGAGTTAACTGGTCAGAATAACTTAGTAACTTGATTGTTTACAGTGGATATCGATTTATTTTATAATCCACTAAAGTGTAAGAAACACAGATTATGGAGCCAAACTGCCTGGTTTCATATTCCAGTTCCACACCTAATCTTTGTGTGGTCATAGGCAAGGAACCTAACCTCTCTGTGCCTTGCTTTCCTCATCTGTAATTCAGGTTGATATGAGGTCAAAATTAATCATTATCTGTAGAATGTTTATAAGAGCACTGGGCAGTTAGTAATTGGTAAATAAAAGTCATCTTTTATAACAGTTTTTTAAAAGGTTAAAACTATGTCCTAAGTAATAAAATTCTAATTTCATGTTTGTAGGACTACCAAAATGCCTCAGTACATACCACGTGTCCTTTTTTACCATCATTAGTTGAACCCTATTTTTCTCAAACTTATTTTTGAGCAATTTCAGAAATAACATTACATGATTTTCAAGGAGCTAAAATGACTTTATACTCCTACATCTCCAAACTGACATATTCTAATGTCTCATGTTTCACGTTTGACTTTATATGTAATGAACCTTTCACTGCATATAAACAACAACCCATAAAAAGTGGAAAACCACTGATCTAGTCTACTGGCCAGTTTGCAGAAAAGCTAAAAGAGACTCAGAAAAATATAATGGTTTCCCTCACAAAAATTGTGAGGGAAAACATAAACACACACACACACACACACACACACACACACACACACACACACACACACACACACACACACACACACACACACACACACACACACCCCTGATCCCCAGATCTTTGCTTTTGCAGTTATATGATGTCACCTTTCAAAATAATCAACTCATCTTTTAATGTGATTACAAAGTTGTAGAATTCTAGAGGACTGTTCATGAAAGTGACTTGATTTTGGAAGTCCTAACAAATTATGTTTTCCAATGATGGGAACCTTTTTTTTAAAAAACTGTGTTTGTCATATTCTGATTTTTTAGTATTTGACCTGTAAAGGCAACCATGTTATGGAGGTAAAATCATGATAGACTGATTTACTTGTCTTTTTCTGTAGAACAGGCTATCTGGGTGACGATGGATTTGGCAACTATTAGCTATGGTCCCAGGGAATACTGTTTCAGAGCAGTTACTTCACAAATGCTCCGATGGTTTCATCCAAAGGATGATTCCAAAGCTTCACATGCATTTCCTAAGGGCCTATAAAATTTCTCCTTTATCTGAAATGTCATGTCAACAGCTGTTTCTTCTGAATATGTGAGACTGGCAACCACATGATTATGAAGATCCAGGTTCAAATTGGTCAATTAACTTTTTAATCTATCAATTCCACTTATACATTATGTTTCTCTCACAGGGGCAGTTAACACTGAAAGATTTCATTAGTAGTTCAGGCACATGTTGGCTTACTACATTTTAAAGACAGTATGATATCTGTTTTTTGGTTTCATATTGGAAAACAGTGAGTAGTTTCCAAAAACTGTCAACAATGTGATTTCAAGCCATATGTTGCATTTTGCTACTAATTCCCATTGAAAAGAAAATATATTAATGCTTTATATTTATATTTTCTACTTTGGATTTGTAGTAAACAACTTTTTCGCCCTTAGATTTGCATAGCATTTTAGTTTGTTTTTTATTATTGTCTTCTTTGGAGTTTTAAGTTCTGACTCAAATCAGATTCTGACCAATTATTCCTGGAAGTCATTTGCACATAAGTTTGAGGCAAAACAATAGGCTTCACAAACATTTCTCTTATACCCAACTTGTTATCCCATCTGTAACCATTTTTTTTTAATCTCTGATTTTTCATTAATAAGGCAGCTTGAGGTACATACATGAATTATTGGAACAGAATATCTTCTTGTCATAGACTTAAATTTTAATGCATTTTCAAAATGCCAGATTTTTTTAACTTAGCACTTTACCTCATAGACATGTTTCATATATATATATATATTTTTTTACTCGCACATATCATTTAAGGCATTAAAATTTCTTTTGTACTTTTCAATAAAATGATACTTAATACTTATAGAAATATGAAATATAGAAAAGATATATAGGCAACAATAATTAAATTTTTCAAAACTTAAAAAAATCAGGTTATTTGCAACAAATTACACAGTAAACACTGTTTCAAGTGTAAATGATTTACTGTGTACATACTGTATACAGATATATAACTGAAGAAAATAAATGACCCTACACTGAAGTGTGCACAATCTAATAGAACAAATCTATTATCCAATATTTTAAAGTAAGTAAGTATCCAAACTGGTTACAGATAAAAGATAAGCAAAATGTAAGAAAGTGATCAAGTGGATTTGGTTTGGATAGTCAAAATACTATCCAATAGTCAAAATACACGTTGTCAGAGAGCGGGTAGGGAAGAAACAAAGAAAGTCATGTTTTTAGAATAAAAGATGAAGATGATGGATAAAGAATTGCAAACATTATCACACAAACAAGATCATTCGAGGGATAGTACAATACAGCCAGGAGTGCAGAATTCTTGCAATTGCCCCAGTTTACCATGAACATTTTCTCCTCTGCTGTGTATTTGCATATTCTGTTCATTCATATTTATTCCCCTTCCCTACTCCTTCTTTTCCCCATGATTCCTTGGCAAAACTTTTCCTCCTTCAAATATCAAGTCAAGAATGACCTCTTCTGTGAAGCCCTTCCTGACCCTTCTGGAAGACTTGAGGATTCATTTCTCTAAATTCGAATTGATTCCAATTATAATCACTGTTCTAAACCACTGGTTCTTTATCTTGGTTACATATTGGAATCATCTAGGGTGTTTTAAATGTATTGTTGCCTTTACCACACCCTCAGAGACTCATATTTAAGTGGTTTAGGAGTACCCTGGGCATTGGGATTTTAAAAAAAAAAAAGGAAAAGAAAAAACTTCCAATCCCAAGTGATTCTAAAGTTCAGCAAAGTTTGAGCACCACTGGTATGTGTGTTAGTAGTTGTGATATTTGAGTTGTCTATATAAGCCTTCTCCCATGCCATATGTGAATCTATAGATTTACACAGGAGAGACCCATATCCTTTGGTGCTGGTTGGAGAGGGGAACTGTATGCTGTTAAAGAGCAGATGTTTTACCATGAGAACAACTGAGTCAGAATTGCAACTCCCTGACTAACTAAGGATGTGCTTTTGGGCAAGTAATTTAATCTCTACAAGCTTCAGCTTTCTCCTAAGTTTATTGGGATGACTAAATGAAATGTAACATATATAAACATTAACAAGAATGTACAACACAAAGGTGACCAATTTTAAATAGCTACTATTGTTGTTATCTACTCATAAATAATTGAGCATGTTTTATGTCCCAAGAACTAGTCTAAGAGCTTTAATATATTTCATTAATTTTCAGAACACTCTAAAATAAAGTTTTAAGTAAATTGTAAATATTACTTAGTATTATTTTACATATGATGGAACTGTGGTACAGAGAGGTCAGACAATTTGCCCTAGAAACCTGCTGAAGGTCATACATCAAGTTAAGAAGCAGAGCTGAGAATTGAAACCAGTTAGTCTAATTTCTGACCCTGTGATTGATATCACTATACTAAGAAGGGATGAAAGTAAAACAATTCTTAAAAGTATATTCTATTTAACTGTATGTGATAAGTGCCACATGAGTGTTGGTAACAAAATATTTTAGATGTTTACGAGGGAAGAATTATTTATGTTTAAGAGGTGAAGAGAGGCTTCATGGAGAAAGTGAAATTTGAGCTACATTCCTGGTTGTCGCCAATGTTGGGCATGGCAATTCGTAAACACACACACACAATCAACTCACTTTAATTTAAATATGCATAATAGTTATTGATGAGTTGAAGTGTTTTAGGTGAGATACAGCATTTCTTGGAAATATATGAAAAGCAACAACTCAACAAGAATGAATATAACTATATTTGGAGCCTTAAGTAGGCAAAACCAAAGAGGGTTCTGTGATGCAATAGACCCTCTGGAATTTGAGGATAAAGTTTCAAAAGACTCAGGCATGCTCTGGCAATTCTTGGCAATGATGCACCATACTCAAAATAGGAAAGACAGCACCGGTTATACTAGAGATTTTAAAAGATACAATACTAGAGTTCTGATGAGCTTCTGTATTATCAAACTGATTCGCTCTTCTCTTAAAGCTGTTCTAAGAGAGATTCTCCACAAAGGCCTCTAAAAAAATTCCTGCAAATACGCTTTTTGGTAAATGACATTTTTTTATTAAATAGTTTATTATCAGATAAGTTAAAATTAATTGGACTTAATATTTCTATGATGACTTATTTTAGCATTTTCAGTGTTATAAATGAAGTAGTAATTAAAGGAGGATAAGTTAGTTTTCACCTCTAGGCTAACCATGAGTGAATATTTAGATTCCCCCAAATTAATAAATCATTAATCACCCAAGCCAGACACAACCAAGGAAAAATGTCTTGCAACCAATTTATGATCAGTTGCTTTTATAATTATTTTCTTATTTCACCTTATCATATGTATTGGACTGTAAATAATTCTATTGCAAACTCCATAAAATGTAGATTTAGCAATAGTATCTAGAAAAAACTGAGCAAAAAGCTTTTTACTGTATCTTTTTACTCCTACTAAAGAAAGTTATCTATTGACTGAAACCATTAACAAGACAAAAGGAATTCCAGTATGTTTTCAGGTACATAATAGGGGACAGAATTCAAATGGAATAAATGCTAGAGGAATTCAGAGAATAACATTTTAAAAACAGAAAACATATATAAAATTGTACTGTATACATGTATTATGTCACTAAATGATTTCACTGTTTTTTATCAGGTTCAGTTTTTTTAATTAATTAATTTTTTATTAAAGTATAATTGATTTACAATGTTGTGTTAGTTCCAGGTGTATAGCAAACTGATTCAATTATACATATTTTTTCAGATTCTTTTCCCTTATAGGTTATTATAAAATATTGAGTGTAGTTCCCTGTGCTATACAGTAGGTCATTGTTGGTTAGCTATTTTATATATAGTAGTATTTTTTTTTAGGTTCAGTTTTTTTGTGTGTTTGTTTTTGTTTTTGTTTTGCGGTACGCGCGCCTCTCACTGCCGTGACCTCTCCCGTTGCGGAGCACAGGCTCCGGACACGCAGGCTCAGCGGCCATGGCTCACGGACCCAGCCGCTTCGTGGCATGTGGGATTTTCCCAGACCGGGGCACGAACCCGTGTCCCCTGCATCGGCAGGTGGACTCTCAACCACTGCGCCACCAGGGAAGCCCCTAGGTTCAGTTTTAATGTATTTTCTGAATGTTTTATAGAGTTTATCCTCATGTCATTCATAGACTGTTACTAAAATTGTGCAAAGATTGAGTAAGAATGACCCTAATTGCTAAACATATTGATAAACCGGGTAACATTTTGTTGGAACTCTAGGCAAAAATAAGGATTTTAGTTATGGTATTGGTAAACCACCTCTTAAAATCAACAACAAAACCACTCTCACTTCTAGTGCAAATAGTCTCACATCATAGACAATTTCAAGCCAGTTTACCACTGGCTATCGAAATTCCTAATTATATTTAACATTCATGTCCTATGGGGCATAACCTGTCTCTACCCTGAACTCACAAGTTTGTCTTTAAAAAAAATAGAGAAAGAAAGAAACACAAGCACAGAATTTTTAAATTACCATTACTTTGATGTCAAATGCATTCAAGGAAATCTAGAAAGAACCCTTGCGCATGATGATTGCTTAACAACATTTCACTCTAATGTGCCCAACTCTATGCTCACTCAAGTGGTATCCTGGTAAATGTTTAAGAAACAGCTTGGGAAAGAAGACCCTCTTCTGTAGTGTATACTTATATTATGGCTGATTTAAGACTACCAAAGTGCTGTCAATGAGCAGTGTTGAAGAGTGATGTGCAGTAGCACACCGTTAAATGGCATTTCACCATACAAAGACAATAGATTTAAATAGCCACAAAAGCATAAATAGTATTATTAGGTAGTAAAATAATCAAGAAATGATGGGGTTGGATGCTTATGACCTTGCTTTCAATATTATTTAATTGAAAGTTTATGTAGTTTAATTTTTAATAATAACTGTTTTGGACAACTGGATTTACAAAACTGAAAATTTAACAATCAGTTCTACAAGACCAGTACCAGTCTACTCAGCATGCCACGTTTACCACCCACCCATTCTTCTGCCAATTATATGCCAACAATGGAAACATTTGGAATCACACACCAAACTAAGAGACCGCTACACAGAGAGAAGCCAAAGGGTCACTGCATGAATCTGCCAAAACTTGTATTCAAGGTCACTATTAGGATATCCCATAACAGTTTTCTATCCCTTTCCATAAACAACAACAGCAGCAAGGCTGTGATCATCTGTCATTTTAGGCCCAGAGATGACATCAAGTTTAAATCCAAAAGCAATGGTACTGGACATAGGAATAAGGATGCAAGCCAAGACCAGAAACATCAGATACATTCTGCTCTTTCTTATCTCTCCATTTCCTGAAAAAACCTGCTGACAAATGCTAGTCCTGTGAATACAGCCCCAATGTTCAGAATGCTGGATGCTCTAATGTTTGACGGCTAATTGGGAACAGACTGCTGTTTCCTCAGCTAAGATTTTGCCTTGCTCCAGGCACTATGATAGGCTTATAAAGTAGATGTTCATATTTAATCTCGTTGCTGTCTTAATGTAAATCTTATATTTCCGTTTTTAATAAGAAGAAACCAAAGCTTAGAGAAACTATATAACTTGTCAGCCCCCACAGACAACAAATGGCAAAGTGAGATTTGAGCTCAGGCTTCAAAAACTGTGCTCCTAACGATTTCACTATTCTACCTAGCATAATCATGATGATGTTTATTGACAATAATGACTGACATTTGTTAAGTGAAACTTATGTACTAAGTACTATTCTGAGTGCTTTACATTACTAACTCATTTAATCCTCATGAAAAACAGACATTAATTAGCACGTTTCCTCAATTCTAAGATATTATCAATTGTAGACACTATTGATTTGATAACAGCATTCAAAGAAAAATAGGAGCATGACATGTATTATTATAATGTGATATTGATTACACATTTGACCCTTGAACAATGTGGGGGGTAGGGGCCCCCCGCCCTCCTGAAGTGGAAAATTTGAGTATTAACTTTACAGTCGGCCCTTCCTATCTGCAGTTCCACATCCACAGATTTAACCAACATTAGAACCTGTAGTACTGTAGTATGCATTTAGTGAAAAGAAACAATCCGTGTAGAAGTGGACAGGTGCAGTTCAAAACCATGTTGTTCAGGGGTCCACTGTACTATGCATCCCAAATTAATAAATATTTTAAGATATAAAGCTTATGTCAGAGGACCAAGGAAATATGGTACCTTAACCCTGTATTAACAAGAACACCAAAGGAAGAAAATCTGCCCAAGGAAGCACAAGATGTAAGGAAGAATGGGAAATTGAAATTCTAAATTACTTGAAAGCCATGTAGTTTCTCAAGGTTCCCAGATAAATTGGTATTTATTACTCTGACCTCCTCTTCTGCCTTCCTTTTCCACATTTAAGGACTTGGTGATTACACTGAGCTCAGTTGGATACTCCAGGATAATCTCCCTATTTTAAATTCATCATATTAGCAAACTTAACTCCATCTGCAACCTTAATTCCCCTTTGCCATGTAACTGAAGATATTTCCAGGGTCCGTGAATTAGACAATGGACATCTTTGTAGGGTCATTATTCTGCCTAACCACAATGACCAAACTGCGGAAAAGATGAAGACATAACTGCCCTTCGTTTCATCTTAAAAATAAAATTCCAATCAACCTGGCAAGGGCCACCTATCCATTCTAGTGATAACAATGGAATTGGGAGCCAGGCAATAAATATATCATAATTAGGAGCCCCGAATATAATCACGTATTTTTGAGTTAGATGAGAATCAGATGATTGAGAGAGGAGGTGGCTTTTCTCAGAATGAGGGAAAGATACAAGGCAGACCAAACAGTGGCTGTCTAGTGTCCTTCCATTTCACCCTAACCTCTTACTACTTCCTTTTAGGCACCCAATGCTCTGCACACAACATAAACTAGCTGGTTCCTCCGACACATTTTCACTTCCACATACCCTTCATATCTTCTCTCAGACAGTACAGCCTTCCTGTCATTCTCTGCCTATAGAAATCCTCTTTCTTCTAAGTATACCTCAAATGTTAATTCTTCTAAAAGAGAAGTGGATTTCTGGAACTGTCTAGTTCTCAAATATTCAAACCACTTACTACTATATGAAAAGTTTAACAATAATGTTGCCGTGATTCTGAGAGCAAATGTTATTCTTTCTCATTGCTTGAATGTTTCAGAAACCCTCTTAACTCTTGGAAAGATTCATTTGTACTTGTCTGCCCTCTTCTTGAATTGTCTCCTGTTTCAAAAGTTATTTCAAGCGCTTTCCAAAAATCCAGGATATTTGGTTTTGCTTTAGAGAGATTTGTAAATGCAAAGTTTACTTTCTAGTCCAAATCTCTTTCTCTGTGGCACTAATAGGCAATAGTGACATTGCCTCCAGGCCATTTGACTTGTTTTTTACAAAGGGAAATTTAATCCTCAAAAGATAAAAACAGTATTCTGGCGTATGCTTCATCATATGGTATTTTTGTACAAAATGAAATTAGTCTTAAACATACATATCAACATCAGTTTACTGTTCTAGCAGGGACTTCTAAGACCACCACATAACTATGTTCTCAGAAAAAGATGTCATCTCATCATAGGGAGGTAAAATAAAAAGCCAACTCTTACGTTTAGGCAAATGAGATGATTTATGAAGTCAGTATTTGGTAAAAACAAAATTAGTTAAATTTTCTAGACAATGGAGAATGTCAAAATGGTGACATATAGCATAGAAGTTTTACTTTTAGCCTACAGATTTTATCTGTGGGATGAAATACTTCATTTCTTTCCAAGGCTAACTTTTTTAACTTTTTAATAGTCATAGTCATATGACTTTTCTAATAACATAATGCTAGTAGGCACATGACTAATTTGCTAAAAAATAATTTCTCTTCTTTCAGAAAAAAATCATAATAAAAAACCATTAAGTCTTTTGCATTTTCTTTGTAAAAGTGCTCTGTCTTCTTAAATTGCTAGCTTGCTAATAATTGGTAAAGTACTTCACATATACTTTCAGTCTAATAGCTAATACTTCCTTCTTTATTAAACTTTTAAAAGCTGAAGTTCCTCAGGGCTCTTTCTTAGGCCTTCTTTCTTTACCACTCCATAATTTTTACCTGGGCTTTATTATCTTCTCTAATGGCTTCATTTATCCGATATATGTGGAAGAGTCTAAAATAGAAATCTGAATCCTATAACTGTCATCTGACTCCACACTAATATAACCATTTGCCTACTGGCAGCTCCACCCAGAGGTACTATGGCTACCTCACATCTAGTATATCCAGAAGTAAATACAAGATCCCCTCATGGCCAGCAGACCCCCTCCTATGTTCCACTGGCAAAAAGTAACTTAGACTTCCGCCTAATTGCTTAAGCCAGAAAGCAGATAATCATCTTTGATACTTCCATCTCCTTTAAACTTTATGTCCAATGTAACATCAAGTCCTGTCAATTCTGTATCAAATACATTTCAAGCGTTTTTACTAGACTTCCTCACATCAGCATTATCTATCTCCAAGCTATGATTTCTTAGCCAGAAAATCTGTTAAGATCAATGTTCTATACAAATCCCTTCCTCTTAAAGAGACGAGAAAATGCCTACCCATTGCTTTTATAATAAAATTCAAAATTCTGAATATGACCTACCAAAATCTGATTACTCTCTGCATCTCTACACTCAGCTTAATACATGTTGACCCTAGGTTTCTGCTTCCAAACTGTATCTGCCTTGTTCATATCCTTGAATGCATTCTATACCATTAAACCATGGGGCAATTGCACAGGCTATTTACTAAGCCTGGAACACACTGTCATCCCTTCTTCACCTAAGTCCTACCATTCTTCATATCATGGTTTAGATATCAGTTCCTCATAGAAAAGTTACCTGACCACAAGGTTAAATTTTATTATTCCATTCTATGCTTTCTTCACCCGTGTCTCAAAATTATGATGATTCTTTTCTCATATAGTTTATTACAGAATATTGAGTAGAGTTCCCTGTGCTATAAAGTAGATCGTTGTTGATTATCTATTTTATATGTAGTAGTGTGTATGGGTATATGTATATGTATAACTGAATCACTGTGCTGTACACCTGAAACTAACACGACATTGTAAATCAACTATACTCCAATATAAAATAAAAATTAAATTAAAAAACAAAAAATTACTGTGAAATAGTTAATTGATTATTTGTAATTTATGTTATTGCACATTAGTTATTTATTGTCTTTTTTTGCCCTCAGAATAAAAGATTATATCTATTGTATCAACTCTATCTAGCACAATCTTTTACACAGAGGAAGATCATCAATATACATTTTTTGAAAAGATAATAAATAAACGCATACTAAGATGCTGCTTAATGTGTTACCCCTTCTAAGGAAATTTGCTTTATTAAGGGAGTAACTCTAATGGCTTGGCTTTCTTCTAAAATTACATCCATAATCCACTTTCCTAATCACCTAATGCTTCTCAGTCCTAGTCTAACTCTGTTCTAAAGGTAATAAGTAGCCAGCTCATTACCAGGCAGATCTGCAGTTGCTACTACATTTCAATAATTTTAAAAACTGATGCCTATTTGGAAAGCTGGTGTAACAGGAAACGTTTATCTTTAATTAGTGCACTGACCAGTACTCAACTAGTTATGGGAAGGTCCTGTAATGCTCTTTCTTACACGTACATTCTGCCTCTCTCTCGACACCAATGTGCTTATGGCTTCCAGCGACTTCTGCCTAAACTTCACAATCAGTGTTGACAAACAGTTCTTCAAAGAGCTCAGAGTTCAGGGAGGACTATCCAAAAATAATAAAAACATAGAGCAAAATTGAAATACCTTCATAGCTCCAGTAGCCCATGATCTTTCAAAGGACAGCAGCCATGTCTTATCCTTAGTACAGCAACTAACACAGTTTTAGACACTCACTGCTTTTGTTAGCTTCTGAAGAGCAGAGTGAGTGAATAATTATCTCTGTCTGGGAGATTGAGGGACGACCTCACAGATACGATAGCATTTAAACCAAATCCTAAAACTGAGATGAAGTGGTAATACGAGAGAGGAAGTTATGCCAGCTAAAGGGAAGAGCAAATGCGAAGGCATAGAGACTTGACAGGGACCACATGTTGATAACAAGGAGTGATTTAGAGCACTGTGAGCTTGGAACCCATATGTGACAGGCAGAGGAAAAGGCTGGTTAAGGTCACCTTGCAAAGCCCTTTTACCATGCCAAAGAGTTTATATTTTATATTCTGGGAAATTGTGTGCCATGTAGGATTTAAACAGGGAAGTGGCATACTCACATTTATTTAAAAAAAAAAAAAACTTGGTGGTATTTTGAAGCATGGACTTAAAAGGATGAATGACTACAGTTACTGCATCAAGTAGATTTTATCTGTAAATCACAGTTACCCAGATAGAGGTCTCAGAATGAAATCTCTGCAGGAAATATTGTTGATCCAACAGTGATATCTGCCATATGTGGGAAACGGGTGTGGTGCATGAGTACATGAACATGAACACACTGGCTAGAGGGGGAGGTTCAGGAGGGAGCAGTTCTAATAACACTGGAACATTTGAGGGGAGATGGGGTCGGGGGACCAAAGGGAGTGCTTAAATTGAAGAAATATTTTAAAAGTTAACAGCAGTAGGTCATCTTGAAAAAGAAAATCAGGAAACAGTGATATGAAGCCGTTTTCTTGAGTCTGAAAGAAAATTTGTCCATTCCTATACTTTGGTTTTGGTGCAGATATGACTATTAGCAAAATAGGGATGAAGAGAAGAGCCATTTCTGCATTTTCTCTACAATTCACTGTCTCCAACATCTTTTTTATTATGTTTTATACTTTTTATTCTCAGATGGCTATCTTTCTAGATTGGCAGTAGCAATTTTCTTATGGAGGCTCTCCTGGGACAAAAGTAGAATACTGGCTGAAAGGAGAGAATGTAGTATTTGCAGAACCTAACACATTTCATATGTGAATAATAATGTTATTTATTAAATCAGCAAGTGTTCATTTAGTAACTCTTTTGAATCATTTTGTTTAACAATTAAAATCAGCAAACATTTGTTCACTGATTATATTACCTGGATAAATACTTACTACTCTGAGGGGGAAAAAAAAAAGAAATAGCTTAGTTCCTCCCTTTGAAAAAGGTATTTTCCATATTTTCAGAGTGAAATTAACTACTTAGAAACTATCCTACTCCCACAGCCCTCCAAGTCAACCTGTTAACCACTATTTGCTTATAAGAAGGAAGTGGTTCCATCTAGGGCTAACAGCCAAGAATTTTACATTCCATTCCATTCATTGCTTCTTGATTTATTGAGTAATATTCAGTAGCAATTCTGCAAACTTTCCCTTTATCCTCCGGAGCGGGCATTGCACTGGAAATTCCACCAATGTGGACGTGGCCTGGGGCATAACAGAGAAATAGGTGGAGACTAGAAATACATCTCTGGCACGTCTCAGGAATGTCCCTAGAGATGGCTCATTACTGAGTAGCTGAGCAGAGACATGACTCAGCCAGAGTTTCTGCAACAGGCTGTCTGAAGCAGCTATGAGAGTGCTGGCAAGAGCCATGGATCAGCCAGTGTTTCCTGGATATAGAAGAGAAAATTGAGCCTTTTATTCAGAATCAGGGCTCTTAAATAACAATCTGATTTTACAAACTTACTTTTTTGTCAGCACTACAATATTAAGAAGTCTTCTGCTTACAATAACTTTCTCAAATATCATCAGTATATTTGAAACACATTGAAAACAATTATTATTTAATCAGTGGACATTAGAATTCCTCTTTGGAATGGATTCATTAGAAAAATACCTTGATCTTTGCAGTTGAAAAGTGAGAAATCTCTGTTGGCAAAGAGTTAACTAAGGTTTATGTAAACTTGTTTCTTAGGAAATAAATACTAAATTGGTGAGGGAAGTAAAGGAGAGGAACGAGAAGAGAGACAAGGAAGGTGACCAAACAACAGAGCAGAGAGGATGAAAGAAGTATGTCATAAATGACACTTATAGGATATCAATTGTATAAATTTTTCTTGCAAATTGATATGTATTTTGCATTGGGGTTTTGATAGCTTGATATTTATTTTAGGATTGTGTTCACAGTCTCTGATATGAAGAAATTCAACATTTTCTCACTCCATTATGTATCATGGTGTTATTCAGTGCCTAATTTTTATGACAGAAACTGGGCAGTTAAGACCAAGTACAATCATTCTGTTTAACTCTATTGGGCAATAGTTGCATGATCCTCAGTTTGTAAGAATTTGTGTCAAGGCTCATGTGACAATTTCTTTATGGCACTGAAATAAGACTGTAATTGTCTTTGCTATGACCTTCCTGCCTGCCCCTGGTATACTCCTTATAACAATGAGTTCATATTTATGAATCACAAGATGACTAGTTTCTATCTGTAAAGTTAAGTTTAACGCCCCATGAAGGTACCAGCTGTCCCTAAGTGAGGTAATTGCCATTTTCCTCAGACCAAAAATTCCAGTTCTACCTAGGACAAAGCCTTCAAATGGGAGTCCCTAAGAGGCCACATTTGGTCCAGGGATCTCTTATCAAAGTGTCAGTGAATTTCCACACACATGAACAAACTTAATTTTTTTTTTTCTTTCGTGATAAAGACCAAAGATTCCCAGAGGAGGCTATCCTAGAACTCGTGATCCCAGGACCATTGTTCACAGCTAGCGTTAAGTGTTCCTGGTTTATTAGCCAGGACCTAGTAGAATGGTCACAGCAACAGAAAACAGTAAGCAGATGGTGAATTTTAGGATAGAGCTGACTCAGTACCTGAGAAGTATATAGTGGACAATGTGGGGCTCTTCACAGATCCATTGGATCCTTTTCACTTTTTCTATGTGGAAGTGGTGGGGTATTAATGCTTTGGTATGTATTCAACAACCTATCTTCTACCCCTTAACAATGACAAAAGACTGACAGATATTATGAAAACCAACTCTCTTGCCTCCAGATGGGGCACCTCTAAGGCATAATATATAACTCTAGAGCTCCCTGCAGAACCAGGCGTAAGTTACCTTCTGCAGGACTTATGCCTGAGATTGCATATGCACTGTTACTTGGCTTCCTTCCCTTCTCTCTCCTGATTCCTCCAACTCCTTATCCCTTGTGGTCATTAACCAGTAACCCTGTGGTCATTTCCTTCATAAGTCACTTATGCATACGTCCTTGACTCAGGGTCTGCTTCTTTGGAACCTGACCAAAACAAAGGGAGAGGTGAGTGGAAGGGAAGAGACAGGGAGAATAGGAATCTCCAAGTACAAAATAGGAAAATAGATTACCAGAAACCAGGATGGAAGAGCAAGATAATCTGGGAAAAAGGAGTAGAAGTATGGTGAAGGAAAGTATTGAAATGCAAGATACTGTAGTCTGGGATCAGACTTCATGGGGACTTCATTTAGGAGTCCCGAAGCATGGTGGTTAAACACAAAGTCCTGAACTCATGCTGACTGGGGATAAAGTTCCAACTTTGCCACTTCATAACTGTAACCTTTGGCAAGATGTTTTACTCTCTAAGCCTCTACTTTTCCATCTACAAAACATATCTGAGATGTTGACCCTTAGAAATACTTTTACATATGGAAAGAAGCTTTATAACTAAAGGTATTTATTGCAGCATAATTTAGAGATATGGTTTCCAACTGGGGGTAATTTGGCCATATCTGGATACATTGTTGTATTCACAACTGGCGGATCGAGAAGCTACTAGTTACTAATGAGTAGAGACCAAGGATGCAGCTATACATTCTACAGTGCAAGAGGCAGCATCCCACCTTTATACCCAACAAAGAAATATTTAGGCCAAAATGTCAATAGTGCCAAGGATGAAAAACTTCAATCTAGAGCAAAAAAAAAACAAAAAAAAAACAAAAAAAAAATATATATATATATATATATATATATATATATAGCAAACTAAAAATTTCAAAAATTAAAAGTAGAGAATAAGTAAATTATAATGCATCTCCTAGGTTATATACTGTATCTGAAAATAAATTATTTGTTAAAATATCATTAACTCTTACGATGAGATTATAATAACAAAATTTCTAAGAGTCTATAAATCATGTAAGTTCATTTATTCATTCAAGTCATAATCTTTGAGAGCTACTCCATGCCAGGCATTGGACTAAGCTAGACTTGTAAAGGAGACAAATGTATTGCTTTCATGAATTTACATTTTAGTGAATGTCTAAAAAAGACAATAGAAAGAAGAAAGAGAGAGAGAGAAAGAACGAAAGGAAGAAAGGAAGGGAGAAAGGAAGAAAGAAATATAGATAAAAAGAAGTTATGGAAAATTTAATCATAATCAATAAGAATATAAAGTAAATAACCCTAACCACAACCTTAACCCTAACCCTAAAAGTGAATAACTAAAATATGATAAATAAACATAAACAAATGAACAAGAAACAATTTTCTGAAGAGCTGACATTGCAACTGAGATCTCAATGACTGGAAGTTGGGAACGATGCAAAGGTGGAGGAGTAAGCATTCCCAGGCAGAGGGACCCATTACATTGAATACCCTAAAGTGAGAATAAGATCGGCAGTTTTGCAGAACATAGTGTGAAGTGCCAAAGAAAAGTATGGTTAACAATACAGACCATGGGGAAAGATAGACTTGACTTTGATTTCCTGCTCTGTGAGATATGAAGTGAGATGTTCACTCTCTCAAAGACTGTCTCTTCAACATTGCTTGCCTGTCTGTAATTGGCAATTAGGAAACTTCTCAAGGTGATTGTGAAAATTAAATTAGATAATATATGTAAAGTGCTAAGCATTATATCTTTTACGTAGTAAGTACTGAATAAGTAGTTTTAATTGAATAAAAAATCAAGATTTACATGTATACATAGGATATAAAATTAATACAAATATAATACATTAAGCCTATGTAATATTACATATAACACACACTATAATAAAATAGAATAGAATGTAATATAAACTAGTATAATGTAATGTAATATAGTGTTGGATGACCCCTAACATCTTTCTTATTCTATGATACCAGGACTCTGTGAATTCCTGTACAATGATAAATGACAAATAGCTTTTGACATACTTACTCATTTATGTCAGTTCTTTGGGCCAATGAGGAATGAATATCTGATTTACTGCGGTATGGGAGTGTGGTGGACACAAAGTGGCAATGGAAAGAGCTGTGGACTGGTAACCAACACATAATGGTTCTATCTGATCTGAGGCTTTGCTGAATATTAGTTTTAGTATACTAACAATTCACCAGTCACCTCAAGCTTCAGTTTCCATAAGTATAAAGAATTGATTAGACAACATGATCTCAAAGATTCTTTCCAATTCTAGGATTCTAAATATTACAGATAATTTGGGAATAAAAGGTGCTTTGACCAGATTTTAGTTCAATCAAGTATAAAACTGGTTTTAAGATGATAATACATGATTTCTCCCCACAGGAAAAATTAAAGAAATCTTCTGGATTAAGGAAAGTGTCTATTGATAATTTTGTATAAAGTTATATTAATTATCACAACCAAAATACAATAATTATAAACACTTGGTTTTAACTTTACATAAAAATATAAAGATGGCCAGGTTTTTACAATAAATAGTTCAAAGATACCAGGCAGTCACATAAAGAAACTCTTTAAATACCGCAAGTTGAGAAAGACAAGGTGGCATAGCCCTCACTGAAATGGCCACACATTAGACAGAGGCCATTCCTGACATTGGAAATGACATCAAATGGAATATTCAGCTCAAATGCACTGATCCAAAATTCACTCCCCAATAGTCTTTTATGCCATAATTGAAAATAACTATGGAATTTTATCACTAATTCACCATATGAATAAAAGCCACTTACAAATATTGTTTTGTCACAGAACAAAAGAAGTGAATTGCATGTCCCAGCTTTGATTCTCATAATTTAACTGAATAAAGGACATAGGTCTAATGCTTTACAGAAAGTCACATACAAATAAGATAAGGTCAGGGTCAAGAGCCACTTAAAATCCATTAAAATGTCATTGAAGTCATGGCCCCACTCCACATGAGAAGATACTTATTCTGTCTAGTGATAAAGAAAAATATACTTATAAGGGCATGTAGAGACCTACATAGTCTTCAAGACTAGAGAATGCATGAAAAATCTTACATGAATGTGTTTAGTACATATATTCTTATTTTTTTATTATATACTGATTTATTAAATTAGAAGGCATAGTGTATAATGAAGCCCCATTTAAGTTCACACGTGGACTTAGATAGGAAGACTTATGTGGACAAATTCCAAGGTATGATTTCATCTCTCGTATCAAAACCATTTCTGCGAATGCCTTGAAAGTGTTGAAACATATTGTTTGGTTATAGTATTGAGATGTTATTTAAAATTATGAAAAATATTTCTAACAGAGGGTTTATGTATAAAATTGAAATATATCAAATTTAGCAGAGAGCTCAGAGTTTTTGTTTGTTTGTTTGTTTGTTTTTGCGGTACGTGTGCCTCTCACTGTCGTGGCTTTTCCCGTTGCGGAGCACAGCCTCCGGACACGCAGGCTCAGCGGCCATGGCTCACGGGCCCAGCCGCTCCGCGGCATGTGGGATCCTCCCGGACCAGGGCACGAACCCGTGTCCCCTGCATTGGCAGGCGGACTCTCAACCACTGCGTCACCAGGGAAGCCCTATTTCTTTTTTTTAATTCAGTACGTGAGGAGCTGGGGCCAAGAGTTAAAAGAGAAGATAGCCTTCTCTACACCACATATAATGTATCTCATTTTTATAATTGTCTAGTTTTTTTTTATGTAGTAAACTCTTAAAACAGCCAACATCTAATAAGCAAGGCCTACTGAAAGCAATTTTATTGGCATTCTGTTTTCCTTAGTCAGTAAATCTTCCCAGTGCAAAACAGAATTTTTACCAATGTTGAGATGAGATGGAGGGACAGTAATTCCAAATAGAAAGAAGATTGGGAGAGGGGAAGCTTTGTTCAAAATGGTAGATGGAACATTTGTATTTATATAATTCCCCACTTAACTTTACATTAAAGTGATTTGCAGCAACAAAGCGAGCAGAATGGGGTTATCCATGAGCTTCTGACACGTTTCTAGAAGACAGAAAGCAGATGGCAAAGTGGTACTACTGCAAAAGGATAGAAAAATCTGTGGCCTAGAGAATATGAGGAAAAGGCAGCAGGGATGAGGAGAGAGTCAATATATGCTACAAACTTACAGGACAGTTCAGAACCAGAAGTCTCAGTTACCATAAAAGGTGAAGATTAATTTACAGTAGGTAGATGGAATAGTTAATCTACTCCATTTCTCACAACTAAATATAGACAGCCAGCTTTTTAACTCTGAGATCAAAAATTAACCTTTTAAAGGTTGTTAACATGTGAGGAAGTAGCCACCCTATAATAAGACCATCTATATTCTGATTTAAGGATCCAAATATGTAGCAATTCAACATTCTGACCTTATTCTAAACAGTCTGGCAATCAGCAAATACCTCATACATCAGAAAAATTCATAGTCATGAATCCACATAAATGGATAACTAGAGTTGACAGGAAAGTTTAGAAAAGTATGAAATGTGAAAAAGCCAAAGTGAACAGATGAATAAATGACCCTAAGGAAATGGATAATTTACAAAAGAAAATAAAACATTCAAAAATTTAATAGGGGCCTTAGATTTTTGTAAAGAATATATTGCTTCCATAATATAAGAATAAGATTCTATGACAAAGAGTAATCAGAGGACAAAAAAGATCTCTTAGCAATTAATAATTTATTGCCCCTAAAATAATTAATTAAGTTTAAAATATAGTCAAAGAAATTTCTCAAGAAGATAAAAAAGGTAAAAGATATAGAAGATCAATCCTGGGGACTGAACATCAAACTAGTAAAAGCTCTAGAAAGCATGAAGAGAGAAAATACAACGAAAAGGATTAAAAATAAATTAATAGACACTTCTGAAAGATGTCAGTATAAATCTACAGATTAAAAGGGCTAATTGAGTGCTTAGCAGAGTATATGAAAAAGATATACATTTAGAAAAGCATTGTAAAAGCTCAGTATGGCAAGGACAAAAAGAAGTTCCTATAAGGCCAAACTGCTTAAACTATAGAGAAATAATGCTCAAACTAGCATCAGACTTCTTAACAACAAAATTGAATCCTGGAAGAAAGTGGTACATGCCTTCAAAGTCGATCAATCTTCATCCTGGACCATATGGAGAGAATGGTGGACAGAATAAAGTCACTGCAACACAAATAAGCTTCAAAAGATTACTTTCCACATACACTTTTTTAGGCAGTTCCTTAAGTGTGAGTTCTAGTAAAAAGGAGTAAATGAGCAAACTAACACCAAAAAATGGAAATGGACATATGGAATTTAGAAAATAAAGAATTCAATCCTCAAGAGTCATATAGATATGGACCAGAATGTTTTATACAGTAATCAGTCCACATTGGAGAAGGAGAATAGAAGATGAGAGAAGGGAATTATTTCATGAGGAAAAAAAAGATTTCATAAGTTTGTTATTTTGAGAATTTTAAAGAACAAAAAATATGATAAAAGCTACAAAAAAAGAAAGTCACCTTAAACTACAGGAAAGATATAAATGATGGAATGAAAGGATGAATAAAACTATATAGGGGGCTTCCCTGGTGGCACAGTGGTTGAGAGTCGGCCTGCTGTTGCAGGGGACACGGATTCATGCCCCAGTCGGGGAAGATCCCACATGCCATGGAGCGGCTAGGCCCGTAAGCCATGGTCGCTGAGACTGCGCGTCCAGAGCCTGTGGTCCGCAACAGGAGAGGCCACAACAGTGAGAGGCCCGCGTAATGCAAAAAAAAAAAAACTATATAGAAAAGAAAATGTTATCACAGTATGACACAGTTCCATGGTAAACACTATTTAGATGAACATGAATAAAAAATACCTCATATTGCCTTTCAATTTTAAAACTAAGCTGTAGATAGAGCAGAAAGTTTACTTATTGTTATGGAACAGAATATGGTATAACCAACCTTGACAATATATAAGAAAATGCTCAAGTGACTAGAGAGAGGAAGTTAGAGAAGAGCTAGAGGAGAGGCTGTGGGTGATAATAACATGCAAATCTTACAAAATGAGGATTCAGGACATATTGGCTATTGTTGATGGAAAAAGGAATAAAAGTGTAAGAATATAATTTATAACAGAAATAAAATTTTAAAAGTAACAAAAAGTGATAGCAATCTCACTTTTACAGGGATAGAAGATTGAAAGTAAATTAGATATTGTACAAGTTTCTGCTTCCACCTATCATTCCATGAACACAAAACATCGTCTCTAAAATTATGTAAGAAATATTAGCATAGACCTTTATATATGTTTAAAAGTGGAGAACAGGAATAGAGGAAGAGATGAATGAACTGGCCAGAGAATTATAAGTCCATCTCTACTATTTACTTTTAAAATTGGTGCTACTTTTTAAAAAATGAACTTTCTATTTTGTAATAATTTTACATTTACAGAAAAGTGGCAAAGAGAGTACAGAGTTCACATACCCTTGCTCAGTTTCCCCCATTAACATTTTACATTACCATGGTACATTTATCAGAACTAAGAAACTGACATTGATATATTACTATTAACTGAACTGTAGACTTTTTTTGGATTCCACCAAGTTTTTCATTAATGTCCTCTTTATATTCCAGATCCAATCCAAGGTAGCACATTGCATTTAGTTGTCAGGCCTCCCCAGGCTTCTCTGGTTTGTGGCAGTTTCTCTGCCTCTCCTTTTTTTGTTTGTTTGTTTTTGTTTTGTTTTTTAAATAAATGAATTTATTTATTTATTTTTGGCTGCATTGGGTCTTTGTTGATGTGCGCGAGCTTTCTCTAGTTGTGGCGAGCAGGGGCTACTCTTCATTGTGGTGTGCGGGCTTCCCATTCAGGTGGCTTCTCTTGTTCTGGAGCACAGGCTCTAGGCGCGCAGGCTTCAGTAGTTGTGGTACACAGGCTCAGTAGTTGTGGCACACAGGCTGGAGAGCACGGGCTCAGTAGTTGTGGTGCACGGGTTTAGTTGCTCTGCAGCATGTGGCATCTTACAGGGCTCGAACCTGTGTCCCCTGAATTGGCAGGCGGACTCTTAACCACTGAGCCACCAGGGAAGTCCTCTCTTTGTTTTTATGACCTTGACAATGTTAAGGAATACTGGCCAGGTATTCTGCATAGTGTCTTCTAATCTTGGTTTGTCTGTTGTTTAATGTCGATTAGACTGTGGTTATAGGTTTTGGAAAGAATACAAAAGAAGTGAAGTGCCCTTCTCTTCATATCATATCAGAAGTACATGCTATCTAGATTACGTCATTCATGGTGTTAATCTTAATTACTTGGTTAAAGTAGTGTTTTCCATGATTCTCCACTCTACAGTCACTATTTCCCCTTTTGATGCTCTATTCTTTGGAAATAAATCATTAAGTCTAGTCCATCCTTAACTGAGAATAGAAACAAGAATTACTGTTTACCTCTTGTAGCATGGAGTATCTACACATATTATTTGGAATTCCTCTGGGAAGAAACACTTGTTTCTTCTTCCTCAATTATTTATTTATTCAGTCATTTATTTATATCAGTATGAACTCATGTATACTTATTTTATACTTTAGGTTATAACCCAGTACAATGTTTTTTATTTTGTTGCTCAAATTGTTCCAGCTTTGGCCATTGGGAGCTCTTTTAAGTTAGTCATGTCTCTTTGAAGTATCCCCATCCTTTCATTTTTTAACATTTCCTTACTTTTTGGAGCTACAAGATAATCAGGGTTTGTCTTTTATTTTTTTCTGCCCTGGTTCTAGAATCAGCTATTTGGAGAAATAGGAGCCCTGGTACCTTTTTATTGGAGAATAGTGTTTGACACCAAAATCAAGGTATTACATGTGCTTGTTGTTACTGTATGTCATTGCTTCTCAATATATATAGCTAGGTAGTATACATATACATACTAACCCCTGTGTACGTACTGTATGATGGTTCTCCAGAAAAATAGAACCAATAGGATGTGTGTACCATAGAAAGAGATTTATTTTAAAGAACTGGTTCATGTGGTTATGTGAGCTGACAAATACAAAATCTACAGGATGGCCCAGCAGGTAGGAGACTCAGAGAAGAGCCAATGTTGCAGTTCACATCCAATAGTCACATGCTGCAGAATTCCTTCTTGCTTGAGAGGTGTCAGTCTTTTTATTCTATTTAGGCTTTCAACTGATTGGATGAGACCCACCCACATCATGGAGAGCAATCCACTTGACTCAAAGTCCACTGATTTAAACATTAATCTCATCCAAAATCATTCTCACAGAAACATCCAGAATAATGTTTTATGAAATATCTGAGCACAGTGGCCCAGCCAAACTGACCCATAAAATTAGCCATCATGCATACATATCTGTAGCTGTTTCTGTTTCCATACATATTTATATATTAAACTCAACATGAGTTCATCGTAATGTCTCTGACTCTAATGCAATCTCAATGCTATTTTTGTAAATATTTCATTTTTTGTTAAATATTTTAAGACATGAAACATCTTGACTTTCATTAATAAATATGAAATTGAGGATTTTACATTCCATATAATTAGAAAATGTTTGAAATTAGTGAAGCAGGGAAATAGTGACTCTTATACATGTTAGATATTTCATGTTTTTTTATTTTGCTTAAGCGACACAGTTATGGGAGGGAAACATCACTGATAATATTGTACAAGTCAGGAATCTGAAGCTCAGGGAGAAGAGAACTTGTCCGAGTCCTTGGTGAATGTTAATTTATAACAAGTAGTATGATTCAGGGGAAAGAAGCACAGTGCAGGGAGCAGAGCAGAAAACTAATTAACATTAGGTTCGCAGGGCTGGTGTAACGAAATGCCACAAACTGGGTGGCTTAAAATGACAGAAATTTATTCTTTCACAGTCCTGAGGTTAGGAGCTCAAAATCAAGGTGTTGATAGTGACATGCTTCCTCTGAATTCCCTATAGGAGAATCCTTCCTTGTCCCTTCCAACTTCTGGTAGCCCCAGGTGTTCCTTGGTTTGTGGTAGCACAACTCCAATCTCTGTCACCGTATTCATATGACCTTCTTTTAAAGACATCAGTCATATTGGATTAAGGGCCCACTCCAGTGATCCCCTTCTACCTTGATTCTCTCTGCAAGGACCCTTATTTCCAAATAAAGTCTCATTCACAAGTATGGGGGTTAAGACTTCAACATGCCTTTTTGAGGGACACAGTTCAAACCACAATTCCTCCCAAGTGATACTGGCGTAATTCAGAAAGCCATTGAAACTGTAGTCAAGACAATGTGGCCATCACCTGCATAGAAAAAGGACATCCTGTAGGTTGTAACAGGGCTAGACAGTGATGACTTTAAAGAGGTGGAGGGGGATGTAGATTCTGAGTACTACCTTCTGTCTTTCCTGTGTTTCATTCAGATTTATTTCCTTGCTTCGCTTTCCTTGTTTTTAAATCTTAGGTGAGAGGTGGAAGGTAAGATATGCTGAATATAAAAGCTAGAAATGCTAACAGAGCTATTCCTTGCAAAATTCCTTAGGACAATAGGATGCAAACTGAACTAATATAGCTCTCTGTTAGAAAGTATCAAAAATGGGAAATAAAGCATTTCCCTCCACCTCCAGCCCTCTTTGGTATTGTACACAGCAAAACTTTGTTTCTTTAAAGATAATCCATATTTCAACAGCAGGCATGGGGGTTTTGACTCAAAAATGAGGGTGAAGAGGAAGCATTAGAAGAGAAAAGAGACAGTAAGTAGCAGGGTAGCTGTCTATTTGTATGAGTATTTAAGAAACATGTTGAGAAAAGCTATTACTCTAGTAAAGGACCTTATTTGGGTTAAACTATTGTATAACTTGACAAATTCAGTAAAATATGGATCATCTATGTGACTTGATTAGTTACCAGGCTGCAATGTCTGAGAAAAGTAGATTTATAATTAAATTTATGCCAATCTGTGATTTTGGATCTTAACTTAAAAATGGTGAAACTGAGCAGTGAACAGATTATTTTTTCCACGTCTAAATATGAGGAAAATGTTAAACTTTAAAAGTAAAGGACATTTGTTTGCCCTTCAAAATCTGAGAAGATTAAATCATAGCACATGCAAAACTTCACTATTAGCCCGTGCATTGTTTCAGCAGTCAGTGTTTAAAATATTGCGAAAGGCTACATTCTCCACTAAAAGTAAATTCTTGTGTTTCAATTTGCAGATACTCTCATCGTATTTTGGCTTCATTCAAATAATAATCCTAAAGTAAAAAAAAAAAAGAAGTCTGATAAGGGAGGAAATGTAAAAAAGAATAAAAACAACAGAAGATTTGGGGGTTAAATTGCCTTAAATCAAAGTGAAAGCCTAAAAGAATCAAACATACACATTTTGTATTAATGTGTCATATAACCAAATCATACCTCAGGGTATGTATGTATATATAAAGGTAAAGTATATAAAGAACATAAATCCCATAGAGAAACAATGCATTGTGACCAAGGAGCTTATGTGCACTCAAGAGACTTAAATTCAATGTAAGTCAAATAATGAAATATTTTCTATCAAAAATTTCCTATCAAAAATTGTTGCCTTTTAGAAACCTTTCCAATGGGTCTATACATACATACCTAGACAAATAACAACATCAATAACTGGATGCTTAATTCTAATTCATACTTTCAAAATTGAGGTCATGGCTTCAGTATATCTATGTTGTAATAGAATTATAGTATCTTTTAGTGTTTGTTCTTAAACTTTGTAGACCCAGGGTCAGAATATTCCTAGAAACTTTTAATATGACACTTCTTCAAAATATATGGATATGTATGGGGATAGGGGAGGTGGGCTTTTTAAATCCAAGAAGAGAAATGGTTCATTTTTAAAAGAAAAGTTCTCTAGATAAAATCTTACCCATGTAATGAATTTTCTGGGGTTACAGGTGCACATTTATACTTTCTAAGGGATCAGTAGAAAAATACCCAACCCTAGCACTTAATTCTATGGCTGGAGCTCAATGTCTCTCAATAAGGTTTACTTTTGTAAAATTTTCATATTTTCTATTATCATGAAGTATAAATGCTTTTTTTCCTAGTTGATATGGATTTGCTGTAGATAAATACAAATAATATACCATATGTTCCTGAAATAATACGCTTATAATTTTAAAAGTTTTGCATTATTCTACCCATCATAGAATTTTAAAACTGAATTGGTATTATTGGTGATATTTTTTGTAACTCTTCATTTAAACCATAGATATTTTCTGAAAATTGATATATACATTTTTTAACATGAATGCATTCAGAGAATTCGCTAACTAAAGAAATCTTTTGGATAAATTGAAGAACCCTTTGGTAAAGCAAGGTTTTAAAACTCATCCTATTATTAATGCATTAGATAACCCCAAATTTTTAATATATGATATTATGTTAAATGATATATATCTTAAAAGTAAAAAAAGAGCTTCCCTGGTGGCGCGGTGGTTGAGAGTCCACCTGCCGATGCAGGAGATGCAGGTTCGTGCCCTGGTCCAGGAAGATCCCACATGCCGCGGAGCGGCTGGGCCCGTGAGCTGTGGCTGCTGAGCCTGCGCGTCCGGAGCCTGTGCTCCGCAACGGGAGAGGCCACAACAGTGAGAGGCCTCCGTACTGGAAAAATAAATAAATAAATAAATAAATAATTGGGGTGGAAATCTATAGAATATTTTAAATTTAATTCTTAAAAGATTATGTTCTTGTTGTTTCAAATTAAGACCTTGGTAGAAGAAAGCTAGAATGAAACACCTCTAGAGTGAAACATGAGAAGAAACAAAATTATATTCAATTAGTGGAAATAGATAATTTTTCCCTTTCTATGCCAAGAATTGCTGCTACTGGTTTCTTTATAATCATGCTCTTATTTTTTGTTTAATGTGATAAGAGTTTCACAGAACGTTGTTTTAAATTTTTAAACAGAGAGCTCAGAACATGTTTTCTGAATTTTAATTTTAAAGCTCAAATTTAAAAATTTGAATTAATTCACACCACCTGTTCCTATAACAGTTGATTATCAAGAATCAAGCCAGTTCAAATGTTTTTACAGTTCACAGCTTTTACAAATGCAAATTAAAATTCAAATGTGGCCTGAAGGGGAAAATACAAAGATAATTACTTTGGGAGTAAAGTTATGAACCTTGGAAAGTGGTTACTTAACAAGCTGGTAAGAAACTGCATGTATTGAAATGCAACACTGTCATTTCAAAAGTTCGGTTTAGGGCTTCCCTGGTGGCGCAGTGGTTGAGAGTCTGCCTGCCGATGCAGGGGACACGGGTTCGTGCCCCTGTCCGGGAAGGTCCCACATGCCACGGAGTGGCTAGGCCCGTGAGCCATGGCCGCTGGGCCTGCACGTCCGGAGCCTGTGCTCCAGCCCTCACGGGAGAGGCCACAACAGTGAGAGGCCCGCGTAGCGCAAAAAAAAAAAAAGTTCGGTTTAGTTAATTGAGTAACCATTTATCCAGCAGTCACTGTGTGCCACGATTTGGCTTTGCTTCTGGCTACAAAATGTCTAGAGTCCTATGTCCTTTCCTGTGGCAGTGGGAGTTAATGGAGAACATTTTCACATGATTGTAACACTAAGTAAGTATACAGCAGAGGGATAAACAAATTTATGGGAATACAATAGAGAGAGGTATCATCATACATTATAGTAGCTAATTAACCATCAACCTAACAGTAGTTGGTATAATTCTCATTTTACAAATAACAAAAATAAAACTGGAAATCAAACAATACTCAAAATAGTAAGTTAGGTATCAAAAATTTAAATCAAAATCTATTTGACATCAAAATTAATATTGTTACCACTTTATATATAACATCCAGGACTTGACTAATTTTGCCTGGGATTGTAGAAGAGGAACATTCAACAGAGAGGATTTATTTGAGGTGAGTCTCAATGAATGAGAAAAAATTTAAAAGGTGGGTGAGATGGGGGAAAACAGGAAATGGTGTGCAAAACCACAGAAGTGTGAGGAGGTATGGTGTGGTCAAAGAATTGTAAGGTGAGGCATCTGATGCATAGAAGTTTAAGGTGCCAGGGGAAGGAATGGATGAGAGGGGATGAGGGTTTAACCTGGACCCTGGACCTTTCAGTCAGTGAAAGGGAATGTCTAAGCCGTGAAAATAATCTGGAACATTATCCTCAGTGAAAGAACAAAAGACTGCTCAGTAACCCTGGTGACATTTGGCATAACAGGTAACCTGTGACTTATAATAATCAGATTTGACCTTCCCTGATATCAATGAACCTCATGTTACTCAGGCTGAATCCACTGTGCAAATTTGTTTCTGGACTGGCATTTACTGATTTGCATAAGTAACAAAATAGACATAAGGGAAGAGAACCAATTTATATAACTATAAATGTGCCCTTGGATGGATGATAAAAAGAATATGCATGAATTTTTGTTTTATAATTGTGTGGTCTTTTACCTAGCCAATTTATTATTGATTCCCTCTTCTCTTCCACCCATACTCCCTGAAATCCTTCTCCATCTGTACTTCAAGGCTGTTCATTAATCATCTCAGTTCTAGCTATTCTAAAGATATGAAGGAGAAATAGACAGTGATTTTGCTCTGAAACTGTCTATAATTTCATGGTGATAATAAGACATCTGCATTTACAACTCAGATCTGTGAGATAGTGTTTAGTATCCAACAAAAACAGAAAACCTTCTTCAGGACCTAAATAGCCTAGGAGGAAAGGTAAAGGTCTCCACTGCCTTTTCCTACTTACTGGACTGGACTAATGTACCAATGGTAGTAGAAAGTGGGAAGTGTGTGGACTCGGGCACAGGCAGATCTGAATTCATTGCCTAGGGATAGGGCCCAGGTAGGAGAAGGTGACTCAGATTTTTGCACTGGCTTTCCTGTTTGCATAATGTCAATACTTATACCTTCCTTTTAGGAGTGTTATGGATATTAAAAGAAATACTCTTTGTAAAATATCTATTAAATAACATATTCTCTTTTAAATCATACTCCCCTCTGGTACACTTCTCGTCTAAAATTCAGTGAGCCCATTGCAACAGACACAATCCATCAAAGGAAAAATATTTCACTGAAATGTACCCCGAGCTGCATATCTTGTGTTGCATTTGTTAAAAAATGAAAATTGTATATCCTTCTTTAAAGTTATTAGATGTCACTTGAAATTTCAAAGCATTAAGTATCGTGACTAAAATAAGTATAAGTAGTAGTTGATGCTTTTTATTTTTATTTTATTTATTTATTTTATTAATTTATTTATTTTTGGCTGTGTTGGGTCTTCGTTTCTGTGCGAGGGCCTTCTCTAGCTGTGGCAGGCGGGGGCCACTCTTCATCGCGGTACGCGGGCCTCTCACTATGGCGGCCTCTCTTGTTGCGGAGCACAGGCTCCAGACGCACAGGCTCAGTAGTTGTGGCTCACGGGCCTAGTTGCTCCGCGGCATGTGGGACCCTCCCAGACCAGGGCTCGAACCTGTGTCCCCTGCATTAGCAGGCAGATTCTCGCACTGCGCCACCAGGGAAGCCCAGTTGATGCTTTTTAAATTTACCTCACAGTCTTCTCTATTTCCTAGAAATCACTGGTATAGATGACTTGGTCATATGATTTTCATTACGAGAATGCCTCTGCTAGGATGTGAAAGTTGTTTATACAATTTAATATTCTACTTTCTAATCAACCACTTAAAGTCCATGAATAATAGAAAAATAGTAAAATCTGAAGATGACATGGAAAAGGCCTTTGACCAGGCTGAAGGACTGTAGATGGGAGTCAATTTAGCCGTAACTAACAGTCCTGAATTCATTGCTCCAGCTGGTTATTATTTTTGAGCCTCCTTACACACATATGACAATCAGAGGCACTTCCATGGGCCTCTCTTAGCTCTCCTGTGAGAATAGATATGGGAAAGGGTTTTATACTGTCAGGTAAAGAGAAAGAGAGATTTAGATACAACAGAGCCATCAAAGCAGTTTGCCTTCCTTAAAAGAAGTCTGACTGTGGGTTTGTGTGCATATATTCAATTAACAAACATTATTAAGTAACTATCACTTACTTTGCAACTGCAATTATTTATATTGATAGTTAATCTCAAAGACAGATACTACTCCCCTCATGAGGTTTCCCATGAAATATTCCAATACGGACAAAACAGAGTTCACATTTTACCCCTGTGATGAAAGTGTGAGTGATCACAACACTCTCTTACAACTTTGTCATGTGCATATAAAGAATAAAATAAAATCACTAACAGGCTCCTACTACTGAAATTCCTTACTATTCTAATTTTACATTTGAAATACGATAATACATAGACATTAGAGGTCACATGCTCTTATTCTGGTTGAGTTGGGAAATACAGCACTTTATTGTGTTTGAGAAATTTAAGGGTATTTAAAGTAATGTTGAAGAATTAAATTTCAAATTTTGTAAAAGCTTATACATTCATCTGGTTTAAAATTACAAAGGCAAAAAGGGGAAAACAACAAAAATTCTCTTTCTGGCCCGTTTCCCTCTCCAGTGCAAACCACTGTCACCAGTTTATTTTGTTCAGTGCCAGGGACTGTACAATTTGAGAAACCTAGGGTCTAGTACATATCAAAAGAGAAGGAGATCAAGGGTCAGGGATATAGATTAGCAATGCGTTAAGAATGAAAATAGAGATACACTCATCTTATTGAAAAATAAGGAATGATTTTAATAGAGGAAATACTAAAGCCTATCATCCATGCAGATAGCAATTCCACAACAGATTACTAGACCAGACCTGTTTGACCGGCTTGCTCTCAGACCAACTAAGGTAAACCAAGGAGAAGTAAGGCTGATGTGAATAACCATTTGAAGTACAAACTTTCTAAAGATATAGTTCAGGAGGTTTAAAAGGCTGTCATCTGGAATTTGAGAAAAGGAGGAAAATAGGAGAGAGGAGAGGTAAAGAGGAGAGGAGAATTAAAGAGAAGAAGCAAGTGTAACCGTTGCTCAGGTTCATATTGAAAAAAGTGAAATGATGAGTCAGTCATGCCCAGTTTCTCTTTCTAGTCCAATATTTACTATCCATGTGACTTTGAGCAAACCTTCAATGTTCTCATATGTAAAATAGTAACTTCATTTAAGAATGCTGTTCATATAATATGCAAAATGACTAGAATATACATGAACTATCTTCTCCTGTGACAAATACTAATTATAACTAATAAGAGGACAACTTTCAGTCTCTGAAGGACTGAGATTCTCGAGGTAAAGTTTATTTATATAGGTTATCTGTATGATGGAGAAAATCTGAAAATGATCTGTTTTCTTTAAATTTGAAATAAGAGAATTCATAGCTGTACAACTCATTAAAAAAAAAAGATGAGTACATTACTCAAAATCAGTCCAAGAGTTTAAGTTAAATAGTATTTTTAAGGACCACCAAAAATATAAAATACTAAAAAATAAAGTCACTATACTTCAATAGAGAAACTTCAGTGTACAAGGTTCTATAACATTTCTATAACATCTCAATGAGAGAGATTCTAGTATTTTAACTTGGATATTTTTTCCCAAGACATTTTTATGAGGGCAAAATTTGTAATTAGTAGCCTCGAAATTTAATTGTGTCATTACTCTTGTACATCCATGTAGTGTCCACCTTTCCCAAATTAGCTTACACAATTAGCTCATGTTGTTTCCCACCTGTAAGGACTTTCCCACCTGTAAGAGTCAAAGACTGCATGGGAGAAAAGTAGCACTGGCCAGCAATGTTTCTTATGTAAGTCCTGTCAAGGTGTTTTAGGCTCCTAAGCAGTTTGGAGAAAGGGGAGCAGAGATAAATCTTGCTATGGGAACTTAGTGCCACTGTTAAAATTTCACTATATGGCCCAAGTTTCAATCAAACATGAGAAGTAATTGCGTCCTTGTGCTTGAATCTGCCTTGGCTAATGCCTATCAATATTTTCATGACTTATTTTGAGGTGCGGCCAATGGTAAATGTCTGAGTACTAAGCAAATAGCATTCAGTGTCTCAGTACTAGGCATACAATTCAATTAAATGCATAGAAAAGAAGTTTATTCAAGAAAGATAGAGGGAATCACAGCACAAGTTTCATAGACTGTAGTTAAATCTAAACTATTTGTCACACTTTCTTAAAGCCTTTTGAGTATATATGAGAGACGGAGATAATGCTTTGGGTTTTTATAAATTGAGTTTGGTAGTAAACTCCCCTGTAAAAACACCATTTGACATGCATTTTACCTTGCATTTCTTCATCTCAGTTCCCTGAAACTGAAAAATAAATGTGTAAATATATTCTACTTTACATAGATTTATAGATTAATCAGTGTCTAATGACTCCACATTTTGAAATTAAGAATTACATAATTTGTTAAAGCTCACAGCATTCTTCTTTCTTAATGACTTATTCCCTGTCTTCCTAATTTACAAATGCTGACTCAGGCATCAGTAGGAAGATAATAGTGGTCAGTATAACTTGGGTCTTAATCAGTTTCAGAAGTATTTCAGAGAAAACCATGCATAGTGCTTACTTATGTTTGCATCTGGTTTTTTGATACTGTCAGATGTTTTGTGGGTTAAATTCATTATTACAAACTTATGTCAAGGAGCTACTCACATTTTTATTGCACTAATTATCACAAAAAATAATTTAACTGTATTAGATTTTTTTAAAAGAACACATCCACTGAATTGGAAATTTCTTTCATAAACATAGTTGTGTTTAAAGATAATATTGGCCCTGGAATATAATTTTTGAACACTTAAATTTGCATTCTTATTTGACATGATCCCTTCATATCTCAGCTATACAGAAAGAGTTAGGGACATGACTTATGTCGACATAACAAGTGGTGCTTAGATACATGAAAGATATGTCTTAATCACTTCTTCACTTCCTCCTACCTGAGATTTAGTTCAGCTGTCCCACTCCATCAAAGATTTTGCACTTTCAGAAGTGTTTTCTATGATAGTTTATAAGAATTTAGTGATCTGCTTTACTTCATAAAGAAAATTATGAGGAACAAGGTGGAGAAATTACACTCCATGTTCCCTCTGTATAGTGACATCTGCTGGGCTGTAGCCCACAGTGATTTTTAAGCAAGTACCTGCTCATTTTATGGAGGTCGAAGCTCATTTCTCCCGAAGTTCAAGTATGTAGCTCATTGTGATCCGAAGAAATAATTTTCACTTAAACATCAAAGTCATTCCAGAGTTTAACAAGTTTATCTGAAAGTAGTGCTGAAATATACCCCCTGAGGCCTAGATTTGTAAACCTCTATCTGCTGGCATAGTTCAGAACAGCCTTCCTTTACAAAACTGTGAAATAATTTCTTGTAATTATGTTTTGGTAATATCTGGGAGGGTGGAGGTAGAGTACTGTATTATGAGTCAACGTGGTGAGGTCAACAGAGTTACTGCCTTTCGGACATTAAGGAAACAATAGGAAACAATACCCATTAAAAGGATAAGCATCTGCGATGAGGCTGTTGGTTTATCTCGACCGGTTTTAGAAAATTTTCTACGGGAAAAGAACGAGACTCGTGCCCTTTTAAAAACGCATCTCTTTGCCTTAAAAGGATTTAGTGATCCTTCTCTTGCAAAAGCTGCTTTGCACTTTGATATTTAAGGCCAAGCTTAATCTTGAATGCCTTCCAAGAGCAGCCGGTAACAAACAAAAACCTTGGAGCACACCCTGTTAAGTTGTTCACTCCACTGCAGAGCGCGAAAGCAGCAGAGGTGTTCAGTTCGTCCCCCAGACTGCTGCGGCGCATTCCTGTATCTCTAGGGCGGCTTGTCCTGGGGTCGGCCCCGCCCTGGCGGCTCCCTGCCACCCTCTCGCGGGCGCGCTCTGGGTGGGGCCTCGCGGCGGGTGGAGATGCGGCCGAGTGTGCTGGGCGGGTGAAGCGAGCCGGCTGGGCGGCGCGCTGGGGCAGCCAGAGCCGCGCGCCGCGTCGCTGTAATCGGACACCCGAGCGCTCGCCCCATGCGCCGGCCACTTTCCATTCACTTCATAGTGCTTGATTGAGCGACGCAGAGCAGGGCTCCCGGTGCCGCGCCACTGCAACGCTGAGGATTCCTTTACAAAGAAACTCAGAGGACCGGGAAGAAAGAATTTCACCTCTGGGACGCCCTAGAAATTACGGTCTTTGGGGAAAAGGACTACAAACACGCGGATCCAAACCTGTAGCAAATTGACTTTTCCGTGCTGATCTCGTCCCACATCGGTAAGCTGGATTCGTTGTTTTCAGCATTACAAATTTAGAAAAATATAACTTTTGGGTCTGGGTATAGACTTTTCACATATCAGTGTGCTCAGGTCTGGATATTTTCTTAAGAGCGCATGCAGTTTGTCATGGAAGTGTTTCCCTTGCTGAGAGCCCGGCTGGAATTGTTTCTTTAGGTTGTGACACCTGCGGAGAGTTTAAAGCTGAGTATTTCCCTGCCTTCTAAGGCAAAATTACTCGAGAGGATTTTATAAAAGAGTCCTTTTCTTACGTGTTATTAGTGTTCAATCAGTACAAGTGAAAACAACAAGCAGCATGTCTTAAGTGTTTGAGTTAAAGGGAAGAAGTCATAAAATATGAGGGGCGGGGGCGTGTATGAGACACTTGGCTTTCAGTCCCTTCTCAGCTCTAGGTTGGCTTGAAATCACATTGCTCTGTATACTCACTCCACTTGACCTGTCATTTCATCTCCAATATTATTCTTTGCAATTTGTGGCATATGTAGCTCTCGTGGAGGCATATCAGATAAGATATTGTTAATAGCAATATGTAGAAATTCGTGATTATTATCAGCCTGCTTAATAAAGAGACAAAGTTTAGGCATATTTATAGCTTTGTGTGTGGGGGTCTTTATACATAAAGTCAACAAAACCAGGGAGTAAATTACTAAGGGAAAGTCACCCTATAAAATCAATTTTCTTCTAAGTTAATTTAGGGATGACAAGGTGAAGAGGTTGTGGAAGCAGGAAGAAAGTGTTTCTTTTGAAAATTACCAACACAAACATCTCTAGGGTTTCCTCCATCTGTGTGGTAAAAGAAGCATGCAATTTTGTTTCTGCCTCTTATAACATATATACCACCTAGGAAATCAACTTATAATTTTTGTTTACAATGGCATGTTCGGTTTAATTGTTCCTTTGCTTCTGTATTACTAAAGCTTTTCTATTGCTTCTGTTACTTTTCAAATTTTAGTGGCATTTCTTTATTGAATAAAATTAGTGGTAAAATTTTAATTTTAAAAGCCACATAATATTGAAGATCAGTATTGTTGTAACTTGTTAAAATAAATTTCTAGATTAAACTCTGTCATGTCATCTTATTGTATAATTGTGGTAGATTCAAAATGATGGGGTTTCTTTTATGGTCCTGAGTTTATTTTGCATATTGTGGCCACTAGAGCTCCTATAGATATGAAGTTCCACATTACCTGATCTTTGTTATTCAGACATTAGTTAATAGCATGTGTCAATTTTATAGCTACAGTTTCAAACAGTAATACCTGTCTCTCTGATTTATCTTTTGACATTTTGACAGCCCACTTTCTAGTCGATTTATTTTAAATATGCATTGAGGGATATATGGTTCACTGGATTGCTCACCACTAAGTCATTGGTTTGAATTTGGCACAAATCCATGGTTACCTCATCTACATCATTTAACAGCTGTATGGTCATCTGTATAAACTGGCAGATAACTAATTCCAGTGATCAAGAATTGAGCACTAGTAGATCTCTGTGTAGAAATATCATTTCAGAGATGGTTACTCCAAAAGAGCTAATGAGTGTGTGGAAGTGAATGTTCATGTGGGATTTTCCTACTGCTACTATATTTATGGTAGAAAGAGAAGTTTTCATCCACTAATACCTATTTGCACCATTCTCAAGTCTTTTCAATATAATGTGTTTTTTAAAGCGAAAAATAAGTTTAAATATTGGCTTTTCCTTTGGGAATCAGTAACTTTTTCCTGGCTGCCTTGTTTAATATTAGCATTATTTTGCTGGAAGATGAAATAATTTCATTTTTAACAAAGACTTCCAGACACAAATGAAATCAAATCCAAATTTTCACATCTAAGAAACAGTCACAGCACCTCCTACTGTTTGCATGACTGTAAAAGTTCAGCTGTGTCTTTTGTGAATAGAGTGCTCTGTCTAGATTGCTGGTTTTGTGTGTGTGGTGGGAAGGGGGGGGTGTGCTCCTAATATGCGAAGTGAAATATAACAAACTTGTTATCTTTATTTTAAAGGTACTTTCCCTTGGATATTAACTTGCAAATCTGAAGAAATGGCATTCCAGGCAATTTGGGTCTTGGTTGGAGTATTTGTTTGTTCTACCTGTGTAAAAGGATCATCTCAGCCCCAAGCAAGAGTTTACTTAACATTTGATGGTAAGAAAGTTGATAAACACTCTGAGGACAATGTTATTTGAAGTATTTTTTCTTATCCAGATTCAAAAATTACTAAAGACAGTAAAACATTATTGAGTATTGATTAGCTTTAAAAATATCTAGTGGACAGCTTTTTGGATGACAGCTATTTTAAATTATTTGTTAATAGACAAAAGCCTCTCTTGCATTTGTTTATGAAAATGCTTGAAGTATATTCTGCCCTTTCTGAAGTTTCTTCTGTGTTTGCATGCACACGTATGAGGAGATGGTGAAGAACTCAAAGCCTAAGGTCTTTGATCTTAGTAGTCACTTGGCTTTGTTGAGGAACGCCCCTTAACTGCTAATCCTCATCAGCAGAAAGAGCTATGCAGGTTTAATTATTACAATTTTTTATAATACATATTGGGCCTTAGCCTCAAAACTGGTCTCTCCATACATTGTTCTACTGGTGTTTCTTCTATTTCCATGAGGAGTTCCTGAGGTTGGCAAAGTCTCCTAATTAATTGAAAAGGGCCTAAAAGAATAGTCGGAAATATTGCAATATTTTGATTGCTGTTGTATGCAGATGTTCTCTTCAGAAGCTTAGGGAAACGAGTGTGATTTCAAATTTTCACAAACGTGAAAGGCTTATGGTCCTCTGAGGGTATGGTTTGCCAAATGTGCGCATGAGCTTTAATGTGTATAGTTCAAATGACTTGTAGATGGATGATTTTGGTCAGTCACGTAACGCATACTAATTGGACAGATGGAATAAGAAATGGATCAGAGGGCATCCCTGGTGGAGCAGTGTTTGAGAGTCCACCTGCCGATGCAGGGAACATGGGTTCGTGCCCTGGTCCGGGAAGATCCCACATGCCGCGGAGCGGCTGGGCCCGTGAGCCATGGCCGCTGAGCCTGCGCGTCCGGAACCTGTGCTCCGCAACGGGAGAGGCCACAACAGTGAGAGGCCTGCGTACCGCAAAAAAAAAAAAAAAAAAAGAAAGAAAGAAAGAAATGGATCAGGCAGGAAGATCATCCTGCCAGTCAGGTCATTTATATTTTTATTACTTCTTTCAGCTCTGTCTCTGCGTAAACCTCAGTGTCACTGGGCATATTTTCATTCATTTGAGAAATAGTATACTCTCAAGCCTTATGTAGCAGGATGTCTTTGAAACTCTATCTTGAATGTCAAACAGCAGTATGACTGACACTTATCACTCAAATGGCTATCCTTTTCTCTTTCTTTCTTAAACCACCAAGTGCTTTCCCCCAAGGTCATCATAAGCACTGAAGGGGCCTTATTTAGAACTTAGAGTGTGTGAGCTTCTACTTGTTTCCTTAGCTTCTGAGTTAGGCATTCCCCTCAGAAACCCATGGCTATCCAGTTAAGTTGGGAAGAAAGGAAAAACAGACCTTTGAAGTATCTTTTTTTTTTTTAATTACTAACAAATCTTGCAGCCTGCCAACACCTCTTCTCCTAAGTTGAGAACTATGAATTACCTAATCAAATAAAAAAGAAAGGCATTAAGGAACAGTACAATTTCTCCCCAGTTTTCTGCATATAGGAAGATGGAGTGGTCTCATAGATGAGGTATCTAAACTTGCTCTCTCTATTACTTTGAAACTAATAGAACTTCTTTTAACTGAAACTTAAACCAAAATATGTAAACATTAAAAGCAAGTGTGTCAGTAGAGATAATTCATTAGGTCTGTGTTTGAAAAGACAATTACAATTTACCTTTTACAGAGGAAATTAATACAGTCTTTTAAAACCAAACTTCAATACCATGTAGGACAGTGACTGCTATTTACAAAGTGACTAGAAATTATGATGGGCTTTTTAAAATTCTGCATATCTAAAATTTTAAATGCTCTTAATCTCAAAACAGATTCTTATAGAATAATACTTTAATTTATAACATATGCAGAATACAGCATGATTAGATAAGCTAATGATCTGAAAGTCTTATAATGCCTATTTTATTCTTCCCAAGAGTCTTACTAGGAAATAATTAGAGAGATAGAATTCACTTAATTTGAATACTGTTTTAAAGAGATATATCAACAAGCATAATGAAATGCCACGGTTTCTAAATTAATACCAAAAAAACTCCAAAAATGAACTGTATAATAGACAAAGTATCATTGGAAAAGTACCTTGAGCAAAACCAATTGTTAAAATGTATATATTTTAATCATTAATTCATATTAATTTTCTTAAGAGATTTGACAGTGAACCTGCTTGAGATCCTGTTCCAAATTTCTTATCACTTAAAGTGTCTCTTTGATCTTATTATGACTTCTCTGAGTATCGCACTGAATAGGTTACTAAATTTCTTCCAAAATGGTTTAGTCTTAACATCAAAATATAGAACTTTGTACAAGGTTGACATATATATGAATATATGTTAATTTAAATATATACAGATATATACTGTCATTTATTTCATAACTAAAAATTTCTGAGTGACACATTAGAAGAATCCTCTCAGTCTTGTCTTACTGTCCAATTAAGAATCACAGTCAATTTAAAGGTGGGTGAAATAAGAGATCTCTTCTCCCATCCAAATTCCATCCCTTCTTGTGGTGGTGATAACATTTGGGAAACAATGATTTACAGATTTGCCTTCCCTATTCATCTAGTGCAAGGTCAACCAGATGGTCATCACTACTATGGGAGAATGTACTTCAGGTGTTATTAATTAGTTACATTTGTGCTAGATAAATCTTGCATGTTAAAAGAACAGTGACTTGGGCTTCCCTGGTGGCGCAGTGGTTGAGGGTCCGCCTGCCGATGTAGGGAACACAGGTTCGTGCCCCGGGCCGGGAAGATCCCACTTGCCACGGAGAGGCTGGGCCCGTGAGCCATGGCCGCTGAGCCTGCGCATCCGGAGCCTGTGCTCTGCAACGGGCGAGGCCACAACAGTAAGAGGCCCACGTACCGCAACAAAAAATAAAAAAAGAACTGTGACTCCTATTAGATATTGCATTTCATAATTTTTATAATTCTTATTTTTTGCCATATACCTTTTCAAATGAATAAAACGTTCATGCAAATTATTTTTGTTTGAGTTGAATTTTTCTTGAAAAAATTCCAATTGTTTGACAAATTCACATTTCATAACATTATTGTATATTTTTTTTCCAGAAAATCTTTAAGATCAATAAGGGTCATAAGGAAAGGCGAGGCTATGTATATAAATAGACAAAACTTGTTTTGCTTGCTAATATGCAAGGGAAATAATTGTTGAAAAGATTCTGCTTTATCAAGAAGAAATTTTAGCATGTAATCTTTTACAAAATCAGGAATAAATACTCCATAATTTGACAGAAGATATCAGTTGCATGTAATTTTAAGAAAAGGTGCTGAGCTTCAGAAAAATGGAAATATTGTCTATATTTGAATAGATATGAAATCTGATGACTACTTTAAATGTGTTAAATATTGTTTCTATTTAAAAATGAGATATTCTTTTCTCTTTTGTTTACATTTTTATTGAGATATAATTGACATATAACATTGTATTAGTTTTAGGTGTACAACATAATGATGCGATATTTGTATGCACTGCAGAATGGTTACTGCAGCAGGTTGTTACCATATGTCATTGTAGAAAGTTCCAAAAATTATTTTTCTTGTGATGAGAACTTTAAGATTTGCTTTCTTAGCAACTTTCAAATACAGTACTATTAATTGTAGTCACCATGCTATATATTATATCCCCATAACGTATTTATTTTATACCCAGAAGTTTTATATCTTTTGACCCCTTCACCAATTTTGCCCACCCTCCACGCCCTGCCTCTGGAACCACCAATCTGTGCTCTGTATCTAAGACTTGGACTTTTTTTTTTTAAGATGCCATATATAAATTAGATCATACAGTTTTTGTCTTTTTCTGACTTATTTCACTTAGCATAATGCCCTCAAGGACCATCCATGTTGTTGCAAATAGCAAGATTTCATTCTTTTTTGTGGGCGAATAATATTCCATTGTATATGCATACCATATCTTCTTTATCCATTCATTCATTGACGGAAGCTTAGCTTGTTTCCATATCTTGGCTACTTTAAATAATGCTGCAATGAACTTGGGTGTTCATATATCTTTTGAGTTAGGGTTTTCATTCTCTTTGGATAAATACCTAGAAGTGGAATTACTGAATCATATGGTAATTCTATTTTCAGTTTTTTGAGGAACCTCCCCACTGTTTTCTATAGTTGCTGCAGCAATTTACATTCCCACCAACAGTGTACAAGGGTTCCCTTTTCTTCACAATCTCACCAACACTTACTTCTTGTCTTTTTGTTGGTAGCCATTCTGACAGGTGTGGTCTAAGGTGAGCTATCTCATTGTGATTTTGATTTGCATTTCCCTGAAGATGAGTGATGTGGAGTATCTTTTCATGTGCTCCTTGGCCATTTGTAAGACTCTTTGGAAAATGTTTATTCATATGTTCTGCCCATTTTTTAGTCGAATTATTTGTAATTTTGCCATTGAGTTGTATGAGGCCTTTATATATTGTGGGTAATACCCCTTATTGTATATATAATATGTTTTGCAAATATATTCTCCCATTCAGAAGGTTGCCTTTTTATTTTGTTGGTGGGTTCCTTTGCTGTGCAGCAGCTTTTTACTTTGATATAGTTCCATTTGTTGATTTTTGCTTTTGTTGCCTTTGCTTTTGGAGTCAGACCCAAAAAATCGTCGCCAAGACTGATGTCAAGGAACTTATTTCCTGTGTTGTCTTCTAAGAGTTTTTTGTTTCTGGTCTTACTTTTAAATCTTTAATCCATTTGGAGTACATTTTTGTGTATGCTATAAAATAATAGTCTGGATTCTTTTTTTTTTTTTTTTGCATTGGGCTGTCCAGTTTTTCCAACACCATTTATTGAGGAGGCTGTCCTTTCCCCATTGTATATTCTTAGCTTCTTTGTTGTAAATGATTGACCGTGTATGCTTGAGTTTATTTCTGGGCTCTGTGTTCTGTTACATTTACCTATGTGTCTGTTTTTATGCCAATACCATACACTTTTGATTACTACAATTTTGTAATATAGTTTGAAATCAGGGTGCATGATATCCCAGCCTTATTCACCTTTCTCAAGATTTCTTGGCTATTCAGGGTCTTTTGTGGTTCCATACAAATTTTGGAATTGTTTGTTCAATTTCCGTGAAAGATGTCATTGGAATTTTGATAGGGACTGCATTGAATCTGTATATTGCTTTGGGTAATATGGACATTTTAACTGTATTAATTCTTCCAATGCATAGGCACAGAATGTCTTTTCATCTCCATGTTTCTTCTTCAGTTTCTTTCAGTATATAGTTTTCAGTGTACAGGTCTTTCACCTCTTTGGTTAAATTTATTCCTAGGTATTTACTCTTTTTTTCCTTTTAAATAAACTTTACTCTTAGAAGAGTTTTAGATTTACAGAAAAATTAAGAAGGTAGTACAGGTAGCTTCCATATACCCTACACCCAGTTTCTTCTCTTGCTAACATCTTATATTAATATGGTACATTGGTTACAATTAATAGACCAATATTTATATATTACTATTAAATAAAGTCCATTTTTTAAGATTTCCTCAGTTGTTTTTTTTTTTTTTTTTGCCGTACACGGGCCTCTCACTGTTGTGGCTTCTCCCATTGCGGAGCACAGGCTCCAGACGCGCATGCTCAGCGGCCATGGCTCACGGGCCCAGCCGCTCCACGGCATGTGGGATCTTCCCGGACAGGGGCACAAACCCGTGTCCCCTGCATCGGCAGGCGGACTCTCAACCACTACGCCACCAGGGAAGCCTCCTTAGTTTTCACCTAACGTCCTTTTTCTGTTCCAGGATCCCATCCAGGATAGTACATTACATTTAGTCATCATGCCTTACTCAGCTCCTCTCATAGCTGCTTTTCAAAGCAAAACAAAGAGAAGCTCCTCCATGGTTCCTGTGGTAAATTAGTCTCTCCTGCTTCTGTCTTTGGTCTTGGGCCATGCACAACTAAAAGTTTAATATTTAAGGCATTCTTCCTGAGGCTGGTTTTTGTAAGAGCAGAAAATAATGAGAAACAGTAATATTCTAACACTCAAAAATTCATAGCACCAATGTAGGTGCTGAATACATACTTCACTGAGTTTATCTAGTGATCCAGTGAGGTAGTGTGTATGGAGTCTTCCAAAGCCGCAGTCTGTGTTTTCATTGATGATAGAAGTGGGGATGCTCCCTTGCTGTCTTGGTCCTCCAAATTTCTTTACAAGTATGAGTGGCTATGCAACTCAAGTTTAGTTAATGTGATGTAAGACAAAGATACTAGGTAAGGTTTATATAATGCACAAACTCACCGGCATTCATTTGGCCCTTTATCCTTTGCCCTAATCCATGATTCCTATCTGGAATATCAAAAATGGTTTTGATTAATGGAAATAAAGTATTTTATTCTTTCTGATGCAATTATAAAGGGGGGATTGTTTTCTTAATTCCTCTTTCTAATAGTTCATTGTTAGTGTATAGAAATGCATCCAAATTTTGAATATTGATTTTGTACCCTGAAAATTTACTGAGTTTATTCATTTTAAAAGTTTTTTTGTGAAGTCTTATGAATTTATATAATCATGTTGTCCACAAATAGTGACAGTATTACTTCTTCCTTTCCAATTTGGATGTCTTGTATTTCTTTTTCTTTCCTAATTGCACCGGCTAGGACTTCCAATATTATGTTGAATAGAAGTGGAAAGAGTGGGCATCCTTGTCTTGTTCCTAATCTTAGAGGAAAAGCTTTCAGCTTTTCACCATTGAATATGAGGTTACCTGTGGGTTTGTCATATAGGGTCCTTATTATGTTGAAGCATGTTCCCTCTATACCCCCTTTGTTGAGTTTTTATTGTGAATGAAAGTTGAATTTTGTCAAATGCTTTTTCTGCATTTATTTGAGACAATCGTGATTTTTCTCCATTTCGTTAATGTGGTATATTATGTTGATTAATTTGCAGATGTTGAACCATCCTTACATCCCTAGAATAAATCCTACTTGATCATGGTGTATGCTCTTTTTAGTGTATTGTTGAATTGTGTTTGCTAATATTTTGTTGAGGATCTTTGCACCTATGCTTATCTGGGATATTGGCCTGTAATTTGTGTGTGTGTGTTTGGTGTCCTTTACTGGCTTTGGTATCAGTGTAATGCTGGCCTCATAAAATGAGTTTGGAAGCATTCCCTCCTCTTCAATTTTTTGCAAGAGTTTTAAGAAGGATAGGGCTTCCCTGGTGGCGCAGTGGTTGAGTCCGCCTGCTGATGCAGGGGACACGGGTTTGTGCCCTGGTCCGGGAAGATCCCACATGCCGGCGAGTGGCTGGGCCCCTGAGCCATGGCCACTGAGCCTGCGCATCCAGAGCCTGTGCTCCACAACAGGAGAGGCCACAACAGTGAGAGGCCCGCATACCGAAAAAAAAAAAAGAGTTTTAAGAAGGATAGATATTAAATCTTCTTTGAATGTTTGGTAGAATTCACCAGAGAAGCCATCTGGTCCTAGACTTTTGTTTGTTGGGACATTTTCAATTACTGATTCAATCTCTTTATTAGTAATTGGTCTATTCAGATTTTCTATTTCCTCATCATTGAATCTTGGCCGATTGTATGCTTCTAGAAATTTATCCACTTCTTCTGGGTTGTCAAATTTCTTGGTGTTTAATTGTTCATAGTTGTCTTTTATGGTTCCTTGTATTTCTGTGATTCCTTGTATTTCTGTAAAGTCTCCTTTTTCGTTTCTGATTTTATTTATTTGAACCCTCTCTCTTTTTCTCTTTGGTGCATCAAAAAAATTTTGTTTATCTTTTCAAAGAACCAGATCTTAGTTTCATTAATCTTTTCTGTTGTCTTTTAGTCTCTGTTTAATTTATTTCCACACTGATCTTTATTATTTCCTCCCTTCTACTAATTTGGGCTTCATTTATTCTTCTTTTTCTAGTCCATTTAAATGTAAAGTTAGATGGTTTATTTGATATTTTCTTGTTTCTTGAGGTAGGCCTGTATCACTATGATTCCCTCTTACAACTGTTTTTTGCTCTATCCCATAGATTTTGGTGTGTTGTATTTCTTGTATTTCCATTTTCATGTGTCCCAAGTTATTTTTTGATTTCTCTTTTGATTTCTTCATTGACCCATTGGTTGTTCAGTAGCATGTTGTTTAATCTCCACATATTTGTGGGGTTTTTTTCCTTTTTTTTCTTGTAATTGATTTCTAGTTTTATACTATTATAATCAGAAAAGATGCTTGAATTGACTTCAGTCTTCTTAAATTCACTGAGACTTGTTTTATGACCTAACATATGATCTATCCTGGAAAATATTCCATGTGCACTTGAGAAGAATGTGTATTCTGCTGCTTTTGGATGGAATGTTCTGTATACATCTGTTAAATTTTTCTGGTCTAATGTGTTATTTAAGACTGATGTTCTGTTAATTTTCTGTCTGGATGATCTATTCATTGATCTTAGTGGGGTACTAAAGTCCCCTGCTATTATTATACTGCTGTCATTTTCTCCCTTTAGGTCTGTTAATATTTGCTTTATATATTGAGGTACTCTTATTTTGGGTGCACAAATATTTACAAATGTTATATCTTCTTGTTGGTTTAACCCCTTTATCATTATGTAATGACCATCTTTGGTTTTTTTTTTTCACATTATTCATTTTAAAGTCTATTTTGTCTGACATAAGTATAGCTACCCCATCTTTCTTTTGGTTTTGTTTGGATAAAACATCTTTTTTCATCCCTTAACATTTAGTCTATGTATGTCCTTATGTCTGAAGTGAGTCTCTTGTAAGAAGCATGTAGATGGGCCTTGTTTTTTAATCCATTCAGCCACTCTGTCTTTTGATTGTAGAATTTATTCCCTTTACATTTAAAATAATGTTTAATAGATATGTACAAATTTGCTAATTGTTTTTTGGGGCTGTTTTGTAGTTCTTCTCTGCTCCTTTCATCTTCTCTTACTCTCTTCCCTTGTGTTTCTTTTTTTGTTTGTTTGTTGTTGTTGTTGTTGTTGTTTTTGAGGTACGTGGGCCTCTCACTGCTGTGGCCTCTCCCGTTGCGGAGCACAGGCTCCGGACGCGCAGGCTCAGCGGCCATGGCTCACGGGCCCAGCCGCTCCGTGGCACACAGGATCCTCCCGGACCGGGGCACGAACCCGTGTCCCCTGCATCAGCAGGCGGACTCTCAACCACTGCGCCACCAGGGAAGCCCCTTCCCTTGTGTTTTGATGACTTTCTTTAGTGTTATGCTTAGATTTTTTTCTCATCTTTTGTGTATCTACTATAGGTTTTTGCTTTGTGGTTACCATGAGGTTCACATATAACAGCTTATATACATAACAGTCTACTCTAAGTTGAAAACAAGTTAAATTAGAATGCATTCTAGAACTGTATACTTTTACTCCCCCGACCACCTTTTATGTTTTTGATTTCACATTTTACATCTTTTTAGTTTATGTATCCCTTAACTAATTATAGTTATAGTTATTTTTACTACTTTTGTCTTTTAACCTTCACACTAGCTTCATAAGTGATTAATCCACTACCTTTACTATATAGTTACCTTTACCAGTGAGATTTTTATTTTCATATGTTTTCTTGTTACTAATTGGTACCACTTCCTTTCAGCTTAAAAAAGTCCCTTTAACTTTTCATGTAAGGCCAGTTTACTGGTTATGAACTCCTTTAGCTTTTTCCTGCCTGGAAAACTTTATCTCTCCTTCAATTCAGGATGATAACCTTGTGGCGTAGAGTATTTTTGGTTGGAAGTTTTTCCTTTCAGCACCTTGGATATATCACGCTATTCCCTCTGTTCTGCCAAGTTTCTGCTGAAAATTCTGCTGATAGTCTAATGGGTGTTCCCTTCTATGTAACAAGTTGTTTTTTGTCTCTTGCTGTTTTTAACATTCTTTCTCAATCTTTAAATTGTGACAGTGTATTATGATGTGTCTTGGTGTGGATCTCTTTGGGTTCTTCTTATTTGGAACTTTCTGGGATTCCTGGATCTGGATTCTGTTTCCTTTCCCAGGTTAGGGAAGTTTTCAGCCATTATTTCTTCAAATAAATCTTCTGTCTTTTTTCTCTTCTCCTTCTGGGACCCCTGTAAGGCAAATGCTGTTTCTCTTTATGTTGTCCTAGAAGTCCTGTAAACTATCTTAACTTTTTAAAATTCTTTTTTTCTTTTGCTGCCCTGTTTGTGTGAATTTCCACTGCCCTGTCTTCCAGATTACCAATTCGTTCTTCTGTTTCATCTAGTCTGCTGTTGAACCCCTCTAGTGTATTTTTCAGTTCCATTTTTGTATTCTTCAATTCTGAGACTTCTGTTTGGTACTTTATTATCTTTTCTGTATTTCTTCAAGTTCTCACTGTGTTCATCCAGTCTTCTCCCAAATTCAATGAAAATCTTTATGACTAGTACTTTGAACTGTTTATCAGACAAATTACTTGTCTTCATTTAATTCAGATTTTTTCTGAGGTTTTATTTTGTTCTTTGTTTGGAACATATTCTTGTTTCCTCATTTTGCTTGACTCTCTGTATTTGTGTCTATGTATTAGATGAAACAGCTACCTCTCTCAGTCTCAAAGGAGTGGTCTTATGTAGGAGATGAACCTTGTTGTTCAACCTTGCAGTAACTCTTGCATGTCTCTCAAACCCCTGTGATTGTCTAAGCAGCCTGATTTATTTTTGGTATGTCACAGATGTTGAGGGTGTACCAAGCCCCATCAGTGTTCCATAGGGAGGGATCTCAGAGAGCACCTAGTTTCAGGCTGATTGGAAAGAATACCCTCAGGTAGCAACTTTTAAAGTATGCAAATATATACAGCTCTGTGGGACCACAAATGTAAGCCCTGCTGTCTTCCAGATCAGGTGATGTGGAGGTGTCGCCTGGATGACAGTTGCAAAACTCAGGGCTCCAGACGAGTGTATAAACTCCTTTCTGGGAGGCACCAGTGAGCTGTAGTGAGGCCGAGGGAGGAGAATACAATGATGGCATTCCCTGTCCTACATTCCCTGAGAGCACTTCCATAGCTTCTAGATGTGTGGCAAACCTTAAGTTTCCCCCTCAGGTTGAAGCTCAAGAAAATAGGCCTTTTTTCACAGAAAGACTGGGGTTGTGTTTCATTCTGCTGTCTGTTCAATGCCCTGGGTGTGGTAGCCTTTCAAGAACTGACTCTCTGATTGTTTCCGTCCTGTAGGGCCCAGAAACGAAAGCTCCCCTGGCCACCAGAGGCAGGTGATCAGGGTGCATCTCCTGTGTGGACTGTGCACACCTGCTGGCTTTAGCGAGGCAGCAGGAGAACTCAGGGTCATGATGCATCTGCAGATGTTATCTTTAGAGATGGAGCAGAAGAGTACAGTAATGCAACTTCCAGCTTTAGAAGGCAGCAGGAGAACACAGGGCAGGTCGTGAATGCCAGAGATTTAGCAGAGCAGCAGGGAAGTGCTGTGACTGTATGTGCCTGGTGGTACTAGCCAGGTAGAGGAGAGAACACAAAAAATGTCACCCACCAACACCTCCATCCCCAGAGAGAGTCCTAAAAGGCCACTACCCCTCCAGCAGATGCTTTAAGATTAGCAAATGAATTTCCTTCACATATAGACTAGGAAGTTTTCAAACTGCTACTTTTGTGCTGAGTCCCAAGGCGAGTTGTCTGTATGTAAAAGCCCTTTAATAGCAGAATCTCACTTCCCAGCAGCCTTTTGGGTCTCCTGGACATAAGCCCCTTTGTTTTCAAAACCAGACATTATGGGGCCTCATGTCTCCTGTGCAAGTCCCAAGGGTTGGGGTGCTTGATATGGGGCACAAACCATTCACTCCTCAAGGAGAAGCTCTATATTTGTGAGATCCCTCCTAATTGTGGGTTGCTGTGCCAGAGGTGGATTTTTTGGCAAAGAAGCACTAATTCAGTCATGTGGATGTTTTGGTTTTGTTAGTACAAACCTCTAAGTTATCAGACCTTATTTTTTTAAGTAATCCTGATAAATACTGGATTATCATTTTTGTTTATGTTTTTAGATCTAGAAAGATAATATTCTGAAATAAAGAAGTAGGATAAGACTAAGGTGCACTCAATAAAACACAAGCTTCAAAAAGCCTGAATATCATTTTACTGAATAGGCAGCTTCTGGCTCCACTTCAAGTTTTCTTTTTAGAGTTTCTAAAAAACTCTTATGAGTTATCAAGATAACCATGGAAATATTTTAAATTGCTTTATAAAGCTATGAATGCTCAAAAATAAATTCATTGATAGTTAAATGCATGGCAGAAAAGTCAATTATTTGTGACTGCTAGTAATTCCTTGCTATGTTCAGTAAAGACTTTCTACTACTAAACTGTTCCTCACTCCATTTAAGCCTGTGACTAATTACCTAAAACTCAAAAGAAAAAAACAATTAAAAGATTAAAACTCCATAAAGATTTTTGCTATTTGGATACATAGCTAATATTGGCCAATTTTCCAGCCCCAAGTTGAGTTTTACATTTACATTTACATATGCATGACAGTGGTTTAAAAACATAAAAATGTCAGTGTGAGTTGTATCGGGAAACAAGTGTATTCAGTGTAGAGACTAGGGTTGCATAAGATTATAAGCTCTTTCAGTTATTTACTTTGTGATTCTTTTTGCCTTCTTTTAGTGCTGAATTTTAATTAATAAAGCTGTCAAAGTCTCCAGGTCATTGATAGTATACAAATGAAAGATGATGGAATTTTACAAAACTTCTTTTATCTTTTAATATCTGCCTCATTTGACAGAAAGCTTAGTTAATTAAACAATAAATGAAAGGACCCCTGTGAACTAGTAGGCTGAATCCAAAAGCTGATAAATTGTTATTGGACAATAAACTCAAAACAATAAATTGCCTCTTTATGAACTCTGGTAGCATTAACATTGCAAGGCACATTTGTTGAAAACAGTTTGCCTACTGGTTGCCCAAGAGATAAAAATAAAGCCTTGATTACTCCATTAATCTTGGAGAATGCTCACTCTGGTTGTATTGAATCTTCTGAAATACTTAGTTCTTAGGAAAACTTGTGTTACTACAATTTCCTTTAATTTCCCTGCCAGTGGTCTCAGTTAAATGTCAGTTAAACATCTTAAATAACACCTGCATGTTTTAATAAACCTAACTCAACAAGGGGTGCTGTGTGAATAGGAAGCTCTTTGCATTCTTCCCCTGTGAGAGAGTCACTGAAATCAGGAAGGGATTGATGAATGCAAGTGTGAGTTGGATGTTACCTAAAGCATAAAGAATCTTTAGAGTAGCACTAAGTTTGTGGTGTAAAGAGCAAGTTAAAACAGTTGTAAAATACTGTGGGAATAGAAAATGAGAAGAAATTGCCCCAAAATTCATATGTCTATATTGCCGTAAGGTATATATTGACATGGGACTCTAGTGGTCAAAGTAAGACAAAATCTGTTTCATAGCCTTGAATTGGAGGAGAGAAGTTTTAGGTATAGCAAAGAATGTCTCTTGGGAAATATTAGGACAGAAATGTATTACAGTGATATGCTGTGTATCTCTTTTTAAATGATTTTTAGAAAAAAGTTGGAAACATATTTTCCTGTCATAAAAAAGTAATTCTTGGTGAGTTTTCTCAGAATCCAATAAGCTTAATTCTGTTGCCAAAAGATGATGTTGTGGTGTTAAGCCATTCCTAGAGGTACAAGGTTCCTGCAGTTGGGAACAAAGAGGGATGCTTCAGTAATCTGAAATCAGAAGAGTGAGCTTATATGCTCTGTTAATTTAGTCAACCAACTATAGCAATTCCATGAAAAAATGCGTCATATTCCATGATTATCCATAGATACATGTGAATATTTATGATTGAACTGTCAAATGAAGGTGGCTCAAGTGATGCTTGATAGATTATTTTAAATCCATTTTACATGTTGATCAAATATGTGGATATGTTTTTCACAAGTATGGATAATAGGATACGTTACATAGACTTTCTTTGCAGTTTTGATTTAGAAAAATATACCTAGAACTAAATATATGCATTTTTCCATCCTTCATAGATGTGTGCTACCATTTTGTCTTCTGTGTTTCTAAAATATTTTGATAATTTATTTGTATTCATTATAATAATAATCACTAACGTTAATGTTGCCTTTGTGCCAGGCACTATTCTAAATACTTCACATTATCTCATTTTATTCTCTAAAAACACTGTGAATTAGGCACTATTTTCATCCTCATAAAATGGAGGTACAGAGAAAGTAACTTACCTGAGGTCACAGGAGTGGAAAGGGACATGATAAAACACAAGCAGTCAGAGTCCAGAGCCAGAGCCGTTTCTGCAGATGCTGCTAGAATTAGTTTTAAGGTCCACAAAAATCACAATTAAAATAAAAAACCATTTTCTGAGGAAGTCACACTATAACTCACTTTATCATGTTAAGGGTGTCAGTATATTTTTGCTCTTCTCGTGGAACAGCAAGCCTTCCTGAAAATAAAGGAAATAAAACTCATTCTGTACACCATTCCTAATTCCCTCTTCAATTTCAGTTTCATCAAAGTAAGGATGAGGGAATCACCCTCTGGAACAAGTTTATTTTGTTGCTGTAGGTGAGGTCTCCTTTTGTGGCTGTGAGAGCAAATCTGAGCTCAGACAAAGGATAACTATAGAAAAACTTATTATTCACTCTCCTTACCTCAGTATACAGGTTTATCAGGGTGTGTCCCCCTAACTTCAATATAGCCTATACTTTCTTCTAAAGAAAAAAAAAATTCAGGTGCTCTTTTTTATAGATACCATTGCAGCGTCAACTAACTATAGCACTGAGACACACTCAGTTTTTTCAATTTCCAAATATCTCTTATATAATGAGGTTAAAAAAATCCAGTCATTTTTATTTTAGTTCCATTACTGTCAAAAAATAAAAGTATTCATAAAGAGAGCTGCAGGCTTTGGGCAAACTCCAGGACTCTTTTGCCTTCTGCATTTCCATTTATGTGTTACTGAGAACCTCTGCTGTTAATGAAAACAGTTAAAAGCAAGGAACAGAAAGGTTAGACATTTTCTAAGGCAGAGTGTGAGTTGGCAAGAAGGGCATATAAAAGGCAGAGCTGAGTGCTGAGCCATGTGCTATTTTAGGGCAGCACTAGCCATGAAACAATGTGCTGAGCTGTAAAAGATGGCAAGTACATTCTACATTTCCAAGATGCATGCTCAGAAACAATCATTTCTACACTCCCTCCTTATTCAATAAGAATTAACTGCCTTTGAGCACTCAGTAGTAATATTTTACTTCTGCAGGGTGCTTTTTACTTTTCGGAGAATTTCCACATGTTATCTCATTTATTACAGAATGCTTAGGCAATAGGTGGGCACGGAGGCCCCAAGGAGCTAAATGTCTTGGCTAAGGATCTGCAGCTTGATGCTAACAGAGACAAGACTGGAAGAGGGAAATGGTATAGGAAAAAGAAAACTAATTATGTAGAGAATAAGAGACATTCTGCAAATGTATATTACAAAATCTGCAGAAATGCCAGGCCATTAATTTCAATGTTAGCAAATTTGTCACATGCTATTTGTTTCCTCAAAGTATGCACAACACTGTAGCTTGAACATACCTTACATTTTTAATTAACTACTGATTTTTAGCAGTAATTTATGGATTATTATATGTCAGGCTTCAAATATATTGAACATATTAGAAATGCCTGTAAATTTTCTTTGAAAAGATTGAGGCAATACATAAATACCAGAAGTTCATATTTTTGTTTCTAATTCATGTAAGTTAATGAACATACTTTCCTTGCCTTGCCTTCCCCAAGTTATTGCTTTTGTAGTCAAGAGTTTCACTTGCTGTGCTCTGTACTTTAGGATTCCATTTTCCCCTTTGTCAGTCTTTAGAACAGAGTATTCTATGTATTATCTTAGAAAGAAACAATCATTAAAATAACGTTAAGATCTGGTTTGAAATGATGCCAGTGAAAGTGCCTAATATTCTTGCCTTTCTCAACTTTAACATTTTCTAGCATTTAAGATTCTTGATAATAAAAGGGTAAAATATTCTACCTAATTAATTCCTAAATTACTACTTTACTGAAACTATTTTCTTATAAAAAAATTAGCAGATACCAGGCTTTGGATATAAGATTGCTTATATTTAAGCTTATATATAATGTAATAGCTAATGCCAATTCTCTAGCCTATATGGAATTGATAGGCCAAAGGAGTCAAAGCAATATAATTTTACAGAAGATAATTGCTATTTATCTAAGAAGAGGGTCAGACTGCTGATCCTGTGAAAAGAAAACCTTGAGTCTCTTTAGGAGTAATAGCACTAAAGAAACAGTTGTTAAATTCTTTCATGAAAAACTTCCTCTTTCCTTGGTATAGATTTTCACTTTCTAAAGATAAATGAATTATGGAGAGGGGATATATATCTGAGTAAAGATAAATGCACAATCTTTACATACACATACATGTATACACATACTCTGTGGGTAAAGATCAATTATATTTCATTACCGTTTTGGTGTTTTCTAAGTATATGTTCTCTTGTAAGTGCATATAACAAAAACTGAGAAGTCGTGAAGAAAAGAGTTGTATTCCTGGTATCATTTTCAATGTGTTACTGATATGTTTTCTTACTTTAAAGTTATATTTAGCACAAATTTATCATTTAATAATTGGATAATTAGCTTGGCAAACACTTTAGTACTCTAAATGTTACTGTAACACTTAGTTATACAGTAATAGCTAGTGCAAGTGAGCTGAGGACCAGGGCAAGAAACTCTGGTGGCTTCTGTATTTGAGCTTTGCCTCCCTCCCATTATTTATGGCTAGTAATAGTGAGAACAAAGTGACTTGCTGCCAGAAGGAGGTAATCCATCCTTAGCACAGAAAACAGGAACTTAAAGGGAGCGAATGGAAAAAAATAATATGTAAAGGCACTGTAAAATAAATACCTAAATTTGTTTACAACATTTGCTTCTTTTACAGCCGTAAAGTCTTCCAACCCAAGTGGCTAGTGTGACTATAGTTAGCATCAATTACCAAAGACTTAGCAGTGTGCCAATTATAGCATATGAAACATAATCTTTCATTATGAGCTTCTCCTTTCTAAAAATCTTTGCAAAATTTAGATTAGAAAATCCCTTTTTTCTTTTGTAAATCGACATAACTTTATACAAACTGTGTGAAGTGCACCAAGCTGGGACTGCATTCATTGCTGAAATTTTATGATGAATACAAGGGTCTGAAGCTTTTAAGACAGCACTAACAAAATTAGAAACTGAGAGTAAGGGGAGTAGAACATCCTAGTATTCCTTTCCTTGCTTATTTGGGTCAGGTAGAAGTGGTGTATGTGGCCACAGTTTCTTTTAAATGGTAGAGACTATTACAGTTCCACAGAAGTGTAATTCTTAACACGGGGACTTCTTTTTTAATGAAGAAGTGAGTAGTAGTAAAGTGATTATAAAATTGGCTTGTATAAAAAAGATTTTCATTGAATTTCATTATGGAATTAGAGTTACGTCTATATGTATGCAAATCATTCAATAGACTGGATTGAAAATATTTTAATAAAGAAACTTAAGATGATGACCAGGCATGCAAAAGTTTTGATAATATGATGTGGTGAATATTTTGAAGCTCTTTTTAAAACTTTTCCATCCTCTTAAATATACGCTATTTGTCATAATTCAAGCAAAAACAAAACCTCATGACTTAAATTATCTCTTGATTTGAAAGATTCTTTGGATAATTAATTGTCAGTTGCCAGTAAGAACCTTAAGCGTTCTCTAAACATCATCAACCTAGTTCTGTATTCACACCTAAATGTTATTATGTAATAAAGATGCAGACAATGGGAAGAGATTGGAATCTCATTGCTATTATCTACAAATCTAGGTTTAAATAGAACCATTCCTTTCAGAAGCAGTCTTTCTGGCATCAAAAGTTTCCAACTTTTATTGGTCTATCCAGCCAGATTGTTGCTCCATAAATTCAAACTCATGGATTTTTTTTTTCTTTCCCCTGAACAGTAATACTCAGAACATTTCAGGAGACCAGAACATTAAGCTGGAATAAAACAATGAGTGTATTATCATCACCAAAAGAGCATTTTGAATTTTATTAGTAGAAACCAATTAAGATGTTATTTTCAAGCAAAGGGCTTGGCAAGACTTCAGAAAGTTACAATACTTTCCAGAGTCGGGTAGGGGTTTAGCTGGCATAGAGGGCAGATCTTTAGCTTAGAGTCTTGACAGCTTTAATGCACATGCAACTGGGATTTTTTTGTTTAAGCTGATTCTCTTAAAAGCCATGCTTCCTGCCACTGTTCAACATAATTGCATCAATTCCACTTTCCATTAGAACTCAAAACCTGCTGATATGACTGGAGTTTTAAAACCTTTGTGTGAAAATCTAATTATGCATATTTTTTCCAGGGAGATCTGATAATGCATATGTTCTACAAAGTTATGTTTTTTATTCTGATATCTAGCATAGACTTTTATGCTAGTCATATACTTTGGTTATTCATTTAATTGTATTGACTCCAGTGGCGTAAGCAATTTTCTATTACAGGAGGAAAAGAATATTCAATAGGCTCTATTTTGTTGAAGGACAAAGGAGCACATACCTATTTGCTATAGAATAATAAAATATTCTGATTTCAGGTGAAAGGAAATGATTATCTTTTTATTATGTGTATAATATCTATGTCCCTTTTATAATGTGCTTATTTTCAACAGTTTGTCTTTATAGATATTTTATAATGATCTGCATTGATTTACTTCATCTCATATATTTCTACTTTTTTGATATGTATTTGACACTTTTCTATACTTATAGTTATGTATAGACATTTCAGATATTACATCAGGAATTTAAAGTGTAAAATATATTTATCTAGCAGTTTATCACCTTGCATTTGTTTTCCTTACATTCTTTCTTTGGTTTTTCTTCTTTTTTAATTGAATTAAGAAAAAGATTATTAAGCTTAGCCTGGACTCATTCACAAAATGGTGAAAGCCTCAGAGCCTAGGTGCTGATGGAACATGTAGCAGGAATTGAGTTAAAGATGGCCTAGAGTTAAGATGCATCATTTATATATGCTTTGGAAATGAAATTTAGTGCCATAAACACTTAGATGAAATTACCTTTAAAGCAATAACCATCTTTGGTTTCCAAATTTTACAATACATATTTGATACTAAGGCAAAATTTTAAAACCTTTTCTAAAATTGCTTCTGGGTTAAAAATAGAATTTTAATAACCAAAGATAAATTTGCTGAGGCCCATTAATAATAAAGCATAGATATTTTTCAAGGTATGTAAGTATCTGTATTAAGTTCCAATAGCACACATTACGTTCACCTTAAAGTGGAAGCTGGAAAATGTGGTTAGACTTGATTGTTGGCAAATTATGGGTCAATATAAGAAAAAGCTTTCAGGCTTTTATAAAAAAATGTTGTATCCATCTGTCTCTTATCCCTTTACTCCCCACTCATCCACCCTACTTTGGAGAGATTCCATTAAATACATTGTTCCATTTTTTAAAAAGACCCAAAGAACTGCACTGAATTCCACGAATATTTTAGAGAACCTACCTTGTACAATGTGGTTGCTACATCTGTAGGTACAAAGAGAAGTATGGCATGGATCCTGTCCTCAGTAACCACCCGTTCTAATCAGCAGGGTAAGCCAACTACATAAATACTACACCAGGCACAGCTTAATGTGTGCCATAAGAGCGACACAAACAACTTATAGAAGAAGCCAGTTTTGAAATAAAAACATTATCTTAAGTTGGTTTTGAAAATTGGCTTTAAACCCTTTGTGGGCATTAATCATTCTGCAAGCAGGGATTACAGTTTTATCATGGTTATAAACTGGATTGAGAGGGGAGTTCAACTGGAATGCCAAGGAAGAGGTTATTACACTTAACCAAGGTTCTCCAAGCCTCTGGGGCAAAGCTCTTTTGCTAGGATTTGTTTTGTCTTGTTATTCACCTCTAAATCTCCAGCAGTCCTGTACAATGTAGAATCATTATGAGTGATATACTGACAAACAGTTTGGCACCAGTTTGCCAAACTGTCTCTGAATGCCCAGAGCATTTAAAATCTAAACTGTCTATAGTGGTGGTAGGAGCAGGGGACTGTTTTTAGAGTCTTCTCCATTTCTCAGTTTCCAAATCTCTCTTGTTCTCTTATTTGATTTCTCTCTCTCTGTCTCTCTGTCTCTCTGTCTCTGTCTCTGTCTCTGTCTCTCTCTCTCTCTCTCTCTCTCTCATACACACACACACACACACACACATACACACACACACACAAATACACAATGTTGGCCATATGTGAGGGATAGAAGAAAGACATGAAGCAGCCTGTCTTAAACATCAGAAGTCCAAAATAACTAGGTCTTCAGAAATATCTTCTTTTATACATGAAAATGAATTCCATACCAGAGGTCAGAAGCTCCTTTCTCTGGGCTTTCATTCCCATCAGCAGTTTTCCATCTTATCATAAGACTACAAGACAGAAGAAATTAGACCAGGGAAAAATCTATAACTCTAAATGTTTGGAACGACTGATCATGTTAAACCCAAGACCTTATAACACTGATTCTCCATGTTGGCTACACATTAGAGTCACCTGGGAGCTTTAAAATTCTGCTGCCAAGGCCGCACCCAGACCAATTAAGTTAGTATCTCTAGGGATGAGGTATAGCCACTATTGTTTTTAAACTTCTCCAGGTGATTTCAGTCTGCAGTCATATTTAGAGACCACTGCCTCCAAATCCCTAAAGTTCAGTTTCTGTTAGGGAACATGAAATCTCCAAGGTTCTTTTAACAATGAAATATAATTCTATTCAGTCTATTGCTCTAATGGTTTCCAAGATAGAGTCTTTGCTAAACATTGAAATATAGCCACTTTACTCAACAGTGGAGATTTTCAATGCCAGAAAAATCATCATTAGTGTAACCATAATGCACCTTGAGTGTTCAGTACCCATTGAGTGAACAAATACCCTTCACTTATTTCTTTGTGAAATATGAAAGTCATGTCAAAGTTATGACCTAGAAAATTATGTTCTATTTTCTATTTCCTTTATATTTTGAAATGTAGTGTCATCTCAGTGAGATTCTTGACAACCTAAGCTAGGCTTGATTTAAGTTATGTCGTCAGGTCTAACAGAGCCTGGTGCTAAGAAAATTCGGTAAAGATCTGTGCGGTATGTACTCGCTCACAGACAATTTCATTTGTATGTGTTTGTGTCTAAATGTGGGATAGCAGACTCTCTAAGACAAAGAGGCAGTCTATAGTGGTAGTGGTAGGGAGACTGGGAGTGGAAGATAGGGAAGGTTTCTTCTTTCTCAGAAAAAAATATTTCACCTATGGCAATGGGAACAGATTCTGATCCGTTTTTGTATACCATTCTTTTTCCAGTCTCTTTAATGATGTATGATACATAGTAGATGCTTAATAAATTTTTGAAAGTAAAAGAATGAATGAATTATGTCTGCATTAGCAGTTTTAGAGAACTGGAAGAGAGCAGAAGTAGGTCCAAAAACACAAAAATAAAGAATCAAACCCTGTCCAGCTCTGTGTTCCAGGATCATAAGTTGCCAATAATTCAGAGAGGCCTTTCTTAATATGCTTTTAACCTTCCTCTTGGAAAATTATCTTGGTTTAGATCTCTGTCCTTTGTACTGTGATCCTACTATTGCCATGAAGGCAGGAAAGCCATGGAAACCTTTTATGAGTTTATGATAAATACCTGCATACTCACAGTTGACGACTTTCTGGAGAAAAAAAAACTATGTGTAGGGGTTACTAGGTAGAAATAAACTAAGCAATATTGTGGGCAGGTCAATAGTAACCAGAACACAAATTGAGAACTTTGGGCCTTAGAAAATGTCAGTATTCACTGTGAAGGACATGTCATGTTTACCTGTTCTTATTAAAACGACATGAATTAAAAAGTTTTCTTGGCTATTGTCAGGAGCTTTATAGTATATGTTTGTTTACCAAAATGATGTCTTTCATTAAAGGAGAAATAGGGAAAAAACTCTCTTTTTGTGGAAGATATAAATTTAACACCTTGAAATGCCCAATATACCTCAAATGGGCAAGTTCAGAAAAATGTTTTGCTTATTGGATGCAGTTTAGGAAAGAAAACAAATAGGCAGCTATCTTATTAAATGATACAGCAAATGATATTCTAGGACAGTGTGGGTTTTTAGGATTCTAGTCACATCAAGCTAAGATATCATTCTTTCCATGCTTCCACCTATAACTTTATTGATTGATCTTTAATGGAAAGATATGTATCTTGCCTTTGAAAGAATTCGGTTTAGCGTGCTCCTATTATTTAGGACTTGGTCTGGCAAAGTAAATGAGGAACTCACAAGTAAGAGGTAAATGCTTAAAATATTTCCAGGAGTAAAATACCAACATCTGGCTTAGTAGACTGTAAGAATACAACTCCATGCGTGTCAAAATGCAAGTTACACAACTGTACTTCTCTGAAGGGTATAAAAAAAAATCGCTTTGCTGAGTGGAAATTACTTCTGTAAAATACTAAAATAACTGCATTAGTAAATTGTGGAGTCATGTAGTCAAAGGTAGTTTTTATTTTTCCTGGAGTATTTCACTTACCATTTATTTGTTTTGGAATATTGTTGTTAAAACCCAAATTATCATTTAATTCTAACTTGACAATCGGAAAATTTGCTTGACTATCTTGTAACATTGAGGTTCTTAATTCATTTCTGGAGTTCATCCACCAAAATGAAGTGTGGTAATTCTTTCTACCACCTTCTTCAGCAAACAAAACTATGACTCATTTCCCCCACCCAGTTACTCCAGAACTGTTCAGTGCAATGTTACAAAATGAGTTGTGATAGTACAATATTTCCCAATTTATTTTTGAGCCACTCAAGCAATGTATCCAACATCTTCTGTTCTAGGGAACAGACACTAAAACACATATTACACATTTTCCATACTTCATTCTTGTCTCTGTGTTATCTCAGTAATAAAAATAATAAAATAATAAAGAGGGGAAAGGTGATGGAGTATTTACAGTATAGTGCAATAAACTAGTCATGAAAGAACTATATTTTATAAATTCATTTGTTATATAGAGGGACTTTACTTATATTTAATTAGCAATTTATAGGACAGTAGTGAATGGGCCCTCCTGTTATCTTTGCCTTGTTTAAACCAAAATGGAAATTATTTTGTTTTGCACCACCTCTACTAGCTAAGGCAAATGCTCAAGCCTAGGTCAGGCCCAGAAGCAAATTGCCTGGGTTTGAAACATTGCTCTAATGCTTATGAGACATGCAACTCATGGCAGTTCCATCAACTTCTTTAAACTTTGTTTACTAGGCTATAAAATAAGGATAAATTAGTTCCCACCTGATAATGTCATTGTGAATATTAAACAAGGTAACATATATAAAACATTTAGCAAGACATGACAACAGTAAAAGTATACTAAATGCTAAATATAATTATTTTGTATAAAGTGAGAGAATTAAAAGATGACTAGGATATATTCCATCACCTTAAGAAATGTATTGTCTAGTTATATTAAGAAACATTATTCCAGATGTGGAAAAGTTGTGGGACCCTGGCCTGGAAAATGATATTCTTGGCTCACATAATATTTAACAATGAGTAAGATGCTAACATTTAAGAATCAGGAGATTTTAGTTTATAATGTATATTTCTCTTTTTGCTTGAAAAGTCAGAGGATCTAGGAAGCACTGATAGGGGCTGAGTAGGACTGTCCCTTCTAGTCTGGTTTCCTTTATTCACTCATGTTGCCTGTCTGAACCTCACCAACATGGACTTTCTACTCTTGGGTCTAGAGTGGGACACGATAATGGATAAAAAATAATTTCTAGATAAAACAATAGATCTTGTAAGGATCCTGTCTCCTTGGTGGCATTGGGGCATAAAAGAAAAAAAAATAGAATTCTTTCTTTCAAGGAACATACAGTTAGAGAAAAAAGGAAATAAAATCATAAAACAAGGGCTTCCCTGGTGGCGCAGTGGTTGAGAGTCCGCCTGCCGATGCAGGGGACATGGGATCGTGCCCCGGTCCGGGAAGATCCCACATGCCGCGGAGCGGCTGGGCCCGTGAGCCATGGCCGCTGAGCCTGCGGGTCCGGAGCCTGTGCTCCGCAACGGGAGAGGCCACAACAGTGAGAGGCCCGCGTACCGCAAAAAAAAAAAACATAAAATAAGACATATCATATCTTCCTAAAAATACGTATATCATTTTCATGATACCCACACTGAAAATAATACAGTACATTAACTTTTGTCGCTGCTTATGAAAATATTAGTTTGTTATGAAAAAAAGAAGTTGAGAATATAGGGCATGTAAGAATCCTTAAATATAGAAACCCACTAATCTCATGGTTTCTTTCAAAGGGAATCAACAACAGCATTTCTTTTTCATAAATATATTCATAAATATATATGCATATGTACATGTGTTGAGGTTTGCATGGAGGCATAAATCACCTATAAAATAGTCTAGGCTATGTTGACAGACTTTGGGAAAGAATTTATCAAGCCACTCTCTGATCAGCAGTTCTAGTTTTTTGATCTCAGAGAAGTTATGGGTAGGCTGTGGTTAATGATGTGAAAATATGGGCTATTATTCTCTTATTTGTCAAGTTATTGACAAAACTTTTTACTTAGTCATTTCAATGAAAATCTAGTGTCAGCTATCCTAGCTTCATGCAGATTTATTTAATGAAAGAAATACTCTACATAAGTTTCCTGATACTCAATACCAAGTTATTACAGAAGTCTGATTCCCAAGTCCTGTGAGCTGCAAGATTGCTGTGATTTGGTTCTACCCATATTTTGCTAAATATTGACAGACAGAAAACACTGCCTAGAGCATATGTATCCTAATGAGTACAATAATTCTTGTTTTATTATTATTATGACACATCTTTATCTTTGCTTCTATTCTTATACATGGAGCTCAATGTTACTCATCTTTAATAAGAATTATTTCACATTTAGTATTTAGGTTTATATATTTTTCATTTTTTAATCTGGGAAATTATATAGAAAAAGTACATCTTCTGGAAATGGTCAACATAAACTGCATCTAAATACTCTCTTGTTATTCTTTATGGTAGTTGGCAGGAGTTTTAGCAAGTCATGTTAAGTTGTAACTACAAACAAAAAAAAATACAATTTCCAAGTTCATGAAGAATTTAGAAAGTTTCATTATGTATTCATTCCAACATAATTTCTGCACTATCTGACTATACTGTCAATGAATAAAAGTACTGCATAACAAACTAAAAAAAGTCTTAATTTAAAAGTTTATAGTTAAAATAGCACAGTAGCTTTAATCTTTAAACTGTAAATGCAACAACCTTCTTAGCTTGAATTTTCATTCAACTCTTTGTTTTCCTCAGTAGCAAATCTTGCAATCGATTAATAGCTTCACACTGTTTTTCAGTATTTTTCTTCAGCTAGTTATCTTTCTGCTCTTTGATTTTCCTGATTTTCATTTCTCCGTCTTCTTCACCGCCGAGCACTCTTTTCTATCCGTGTGTTCTGCCATCCACACCTCCTCTCATTTTTCCTTCAGTTTTCTTCTCTGGTGTTCATGAAGGGAGGCCAGAATTGACCTAGGCATGTAAGCAAGTCTGAAGGCTGTGGTTTAAAGCTTACCTAAGCAATCATTTTACCACTAAACATCTTCTATAGTCTCCAATCCCCAAAAGGAGACATTACTTCCCTCTGGATATCTGCTTATTCCTCAAGGAACTAAAAAAAAGAATGTTGATTTTTAATGGATTGTTTTGTTGTTTTATGTTTTGGTGGAAATTCCTAAATTTAATATCTCCATTCAATGCCCTACAACCCCATACACTGCTGCACAACCCAGGAAACAAAAATGAATAATTTTATCTAGCCCTAGTTTATTTCAGATCTTTATTTTTCTAATCACTACTAAAAGGGAAGTTAGAGGGAGAAGAAGAGAATAGAATTACTAACTTTCAGAGAATGTAGGCCGGTGGATTAGTTGGGCCATGCAAGCTGCTGGATGGTTGCATAGCCCCATGCTGCCCTAAGGGGTCTGTGTGACTCTGTGCCTCTCTCAGCCTTATCTGCCTCCAAAGGTGGTACTCACCAAGCCTTGCCACCCTGCCACACACAGTCTTATCAGATCAGATCTCTTTTACTGAGAGGTTAATTCAGGAAGAAGATGAATACAAAATAAAAGTTGGCACAAAAGGAAAAGAAGCCAAGATGTAGGCTAGCTGTGTGATGGCAAGTCTTGCAGGATGGCAAGACTAGAGTATACAACACGGAAGTGATGGCCACTTCTAAAGGAACAACCACTAGGGTTGATTGAGGGTCATAAGAGATCCATTCAACTATTAGAGCTACTAGTGTACTCCAGTTGAGGTCCAGTTCACTGTTGGGCTGGTCCAGGTGGCTGCTAAGATAACTTTGCTGCTTTCCCTTTCTATTTTTTTTTTTTTCTACATAGATCCTTTTACAGAAGGTAAACTCAGATATACCCGTTCTTGACAGTAGGTATGATTGAAGCCTAGTTAAATGACAGCATCTGGAGGTAGTGAAATGAAGAACTCCCATAGTTGGAGTAACTAAAGGGCAACGACAAGAATTTTTACTGTTACCTTGATTTAATGAAAATGATGATACCTATAGGTACCCAGAATAATCACGTTAAGATCCTGATTTTATTGAAGTTGGGAGCATTTTCAAGTTCTCTGCAAATGCATTGTTATTATAAATTAATAAATGAATCCAATGTTTGTAGTTGTAGGGCTATTTTAAAGACAAAAATCTACTATTTAAGCGAATTAAAAATTAAAGCAATTTAAATATCATATTTTGGGAATTCCCTGGCGGTCTAGTGGTTAGGACTCCACGCTCTCACTGCCGAGGGCCCGGGTTCAATCCCTGGTCGGGGAACTAAAATCCCATAAGCCATGTGGCACGGCCAAAAAAAAAAAGCTGTAATAAAAATCATATTGTAAAGTGAATTATAGTATTGTGATTACGCTAAAAATAGTGTGGGAATATTGAGTAGAATCAACATGGAAAATCTAAACACAAATCTTACATTCATATTACTGTATTCTCTGTATTTTCTCTTTTTATTTCATAACATTTTAGAAAATATTATGAAAAGCATTAATTAAGAAGTGCCTACAAACTTTATTTATATACCAACATCATAGGCCTAAAGATCAGTCAATGTAAGGGTGAATTGTGTAAGAAAATTTTTAAAATGAGAGCAATTGAAATAATTGATTTTTGTAGGGTAAACTTTGTCTTAGATAGCCTAAATTAAATCATCCCTTCATTTTTCCAGATCACAGAGATATTTTAGAAAATGAGGTAACTGTTTGGATGTTTAACAGGAGATTTTTGTAGGCATTCTCCTCTGTGTTTTTTAGTGTCCCTCATTTTTCTAGACTTAGATAATTAATAGATTGCATGTATTACTGAAACCCTTTCATGTTTAAACTTAATCTCTGCAATTTTCTAACCATTCTGTGCTAATGTGTAATTTGATGTGCATGTTAGGAATTTGGATTTGTTTTATTTATCAGTGATTAGAATTTCTGCAGATTTGTATTTAACACCTTTATGAAAGTTTACCACTTTGTTGAGCATGGTCAAGAAATACTTTTTTTAAATTAAAAGATTGCTGTGTCTGAACATTGGATGTAGGTAACACTGCCCTGCATTGTCAGTTTACATAGGGAAAACTAATGAGGCCATAAAGAAATACTATCTGTTTTATTAGAATTTTTTTACTAGTGAAACAGCTGGAAAAACAGAGTTAGTCTGCTGGCTTCCATTTTCCATTGCTTTCTGCCCTTTAAATTCAGATTTCCTCTTGTTCGTGACCACATGCTCACTATACACAGACTCCTTGGTTTGTTACTTTAAGCCACATGGAGATTAAGCACCATTAGTAAAGACTAGTTTAAGAAAGGTTTTAACTAAAATAAATGGCACTTTCAAAGAGAATGAGGATTTATGGAGAGTGTGTGTGTGTGTGTGTGTGTGTGTGTGTGTGTGTGTGTGTGTTTGGATAAATCAGTAAGGAAGAAATAAGATCATAGTGCTTGGGTTGGGTGCCATTAGTCATGGAGACATATCTTATGTTACAGACTTATTTCTAACAGTTTAATCGTAGTAAAAATGCTAAGTGGCATCATAGTGGCCAGAAAGAATATGCATCACTTTACTGTATTTAGAATCAGAATTCTGTTGCTGAAAGAAGAATTAGATATCACTTAATCTGGCCCTTTTATATTACAGCTGAGGCCCAAAGAGATTAAATTTCTTGGCCACTAGGCAGAAGAACTAGAACTTGGGTATACTTGTTACTTGTACATAGCATTCCCACATCATCATAACTGTCTTCTCTACTTATCTGCTAAAGGGGTATATGGAGAAACAGGAAATGCAGTGTGAAGGATGATAAGGGAGAGGATAGAGTGGAGCCAATCAGGCTTTAATACATAACTGTGAAAGGTAAACTGACACCAATAAATTGGGAGAGTTTTTGGACTACAAACAAATGAAAATTATTTGATTTTTTGAAAAACACCTATTTGCAGTTAGATCTGAAAAAAGAAGAAATGAAAGCATTTATAGTTATCTGCCTTCAAAAACCCATTAAGTGCTAATTAGCCAGTATCAGAGAAGGTCCAAATCTGTCTACTTTGGAAACATGCTCTTTAGGGAAATATATGAATTTTGTTTAAAAAAATAGCATCTGTTGGTAGAAACATGTATCCATGACCTCTACATTTCTGAAAAATTCCCATAATCATTGTGGGAAAAAGAATCTGAAAAAACAAATCATGTAAGTTTAATTCTAACAAACATCCTACTGCAATGATAAAGTGAAATAACTGAATAACACATGAAATACAGTTTATATTCCACTTTATCAAGGAGGCACAAGGAGTTTAACTTACATATATCCAAATCAAATTCAGTGCGTTTTTTTAATATTCTTTACCAATAGAGGCCACCACATTAAATAAGAAAAAAATTGTATATTCTAATACACTCTCTTATTCAACTGCCATAATTAAAATTGTAATTCACAATATTCAGAAACTAGTCTGAAGTATTTGTACTGTCTACCAAAGGAAGAATTATCTCGTTGTTGTACTATAAATTGGGTATTTATTTCATAACAATGGCAAAAGTGGGTTATCTTTGGGAGGTAGGATTAGTTTTCTCAGCATTCATGTGTGACAGAGGTTAAAACTCGAGTCATAGCAATAATATTCAAAGTAGAGAAATGTCTTCAGTTACCTTTCAGTCATGGTACAGCATTAAATTTCTTGTAACTTTTAAGGGTTTGTTTACGTTTTAAAAGTGCTTGGCTGTTTCATAATGGCTAAGGAGCACCTTAAGTTAATTTTTTGATACGGTGGTCTTTGTTTAGTTTTCAGGAATTATTTGATATACTTTGGAAATATCCTTGATATAATTCCCTGAATTATTGATGTAATCTCAGAGCTAAAGTCTACATCACTACAGGATGACAGCTAACACAGTTCACAATGGTACACATAAATCTGACACCTCCCTCAGCCTTTCAAGATATTTTCTAATTTAAAATATTCTGATTGAGAACCTACCACATTTAAGGCATTATCTCCTCTATTGAGTGGAATATCAGTAAATGATAGATTTCTTGCTTTCCAGGAATTTACAATCCCATTAAGGAGATGAAGAGAATAATAACTATACAATAGATGACACTGTTAATCATTAGTGTTGAAGGCTAAAGAGATAAGGAAAAAATGAAAGAGGAGTGGTACAATCTGAGCTTTACCTGAAGAAAGAATACAGTTTAAAAATATACAAGCAAGAGGGCTTCCCTGGTGGCGCAGTGGTTGAGAATCTGCCTGCCAATGCAGGGGACATGGGTTCGAGCCCTGGTCTGGGAGGATCCCACATGCCGCGGAGCAACTGGGCCCGTGAGCCACAACTACTGAGCCTGCGCGTGTGGAGCCTGTGCTCCGCAACAGGAGAGGCCACGGCAGTGCGAGGCCCGTGCACCGCGATGAAGAGTGGCCCCCACTTGCCACAACTAGAGAAAGCCCTCGCACAGAAACGAAGACCCAACACAGCAAAAATAAATTAATTAATTAATAAACTCCTACCTCCAACATCTTCTTAAAAAAAAAAAAAAAAATATATATATATATATATATATATATATACACACACACACACACAAGCAAGAAAGATGGTAGAAAGTGCATCTGATAGAGCAATGGTGTAGAAATCGATTTCTCAACTTGATCTGTTTGAGACTAAGATTAAGTCTTTACCATGTGATGGATTTGAACAATGTTGACTATAGGGATTAGGATGAAATGGAATTGGAGAAACTAATCTGTCTAACATGTGGTCCAAATAGTGAGGCAAGTTGCCATGGCAAGGCAGTTGGGTGGCATTCAAGGAACAACAGTAGGAGAAACAGAGGGCTAGAAAAGGAAACCAATAATAGTAAACTAGTGAAGGGGGATTATTATGATTTAAAAATAAGTAAAAACTCTGGGTATCACAGTTTTTGCCTCTTCCTCATTAATTATCTGATGAAAGAGTTTAGGGACAAAAGGTTTCATAAGGTTGAAGTACAACTTCAGGCCATCCAATGCAGCACCATTCCTAGCTTCCATCCTTTTCTGAAGAATGGGAAAATAATCAATAGTCAATGTTGAAATATTCCTTCAGAATAAAATCACAAGAAATTTAATCTTTTCTTGTTACAGCAATAATAATGGAGAAAAAGATCATAATATAGCCACATATTCCAAACTTTAACAGTGGAGTTAGTTATTCAGAGTGGGAGTTTTGTTAGGAACCTGAGCAGACAGAGAACAAAGTACTTACACCTGAATCATTAGAAACACCTTTTTAAAAAAAATTCATGTTAGATAACATAATTTTCAATAGCCTATATTTGTGAAAATGATTTAGTGGCTTATACTTCTCAACTCAAAAAATATTGGTGTCTCTATAGTGTCTATTAGGTGTAGGACACTATCTTGCTCTTTTTTTCCCTTCGGTTTCAAAGTTTTTTAGTGTATCATTTACCTACAATGTCTAGGACCTACTTCTGTCTCCTTTTTAGACAATGTACACACTGAACTTAATCACAGTTAGGTCTATAATAAGAAGTAGAGAATCATCTGAAAAGAAGAAAATATCATGACTATCTTTGAAATATTGTGCATATACCCCCAAGGAAAGAATATATATAACTGCAGAATATAAATTACCTTGGTATTATAATAAGAAGAAGAAAAGACTCACATTAACTGTTAAAGTGAAGAATGATCTCTATAAATACACTTCAATAATCTGTACTGTCTCCTATAAAAACATTGCTATGTATTCAGCTTTTAACTATGAAAGATTACAGAGAACTGCAAGATAAATTAAATGTCAAAGTGACCTTAGTCAATTTGTACAGCAATAGTTTATTGTCTCCTGTAAAGATATTACCTACACAAGCCAATGATTTTATATGTGATCCTAAGGTAGTACCATTATGCTAAGAGTGGTTGCAAAGCTGTATTTCTAAATGAAACGGCCTATAACCAATAGAAAAATAAATGAGAGGAATATATGGTTTTTAAAAACATTGACTACTTCAGACTTTTGGTAAGGTTATTATCCTAAGCATATAGTAGTTACTTTTAGAAGGACGGGAGGAAAAAATAAATAAATTTTCCTAGTTGATCATTCTTGCCTGAATTCCACAATTTCTAATGCTTTTTACATTCAAGAATAAATGTTATAGTAATACCATTTTCTAGTTAGCATGGGAAAAAGAATCTTCATTTAGGGAAAGTATAATAGTTCAATTATCTGGAGAACGTTTTTTAGATAAGAGGGTGAAATTACTAGTCCTTGTAGATTTGTAATTTCTAGTTTGATTTTGACCATTATATTCAGCAGAAAAGATAGGACATTTTTTCCCAGGACTCAAGAAAATAGTTTGCATATTTTTGTTTGTTCTTTAAGGAAATTTGATATTTTCTTCTTTGAATATAAATAGTTTTATCAATTCATCTCGCTTATGTATTTTATTTAAAACAAGGGAAAAAGCGTGAAAAAGGAACATATTTATGCCGTCTTGTTTTTCTTTGCTTTTTTGTTCTCTTTGCCTCTCCCATTCCTCTCTATGTATCCCAAATTATTTGAAGATTTTGTATGTGTGTAATGCAATGGATGACGTCCATTTATAAGCAAGGCTGGAGAAGATAAGCTGGTCCAATAGGCTATTACTACTACAGAAACAGTAGAGGTATCAAGGGGAGGCAGAAAAGCGGGGGAGACTCACTCTGCAACAGGTTGTGCATGGTGAAGAGGGACACCCGTCAGGAGTTTGGACTCAAGAAGGGGTGCACAGGAAATATGGCAGAGGGGTTTCAGTGACTGAGACCCCTCCTATCTCACTCATAGACTATTTGTAAATTTGCTAAGTATCACAAAATGCTGAATGTGTCCAAAATTTCAGTGGAAACCAGCAAAAAGTGGAAATTTCCAAGCCCTATCTCACATGGTGCAGAAGTGTGCTGACTTTTCTGAACCAAGAGGCAAAGCAGAGATAAAGCACAAGAGAGAATTCCTTGTGCTTCCTTGTGTGGAATTCCTGGGAAACTTTTTTTTTTAATTGGAGTATAATTGCTTTACAATGTTGTGTTAGTTTCTGCTGTACAGTGAAGTGAATCAGCTGTATGTATACATATATCCTCTCCCTCTTAGACCTCCCTACCCCCGCATCCCACCCATCTAGGTCTTCACAGAGCACCGAGCTGAGCTCCCTGGGAGACTCTTATTTGTATCAAGCCCAGAAATGTGGGGTCTGAAGCAAGATTCATTAAGTCTTGTAAGTCTTGCAGGGAGCCTTGGTAATATACAGATTGTCTGTGCATAGGCAATCTCTCAACCTCCCAAAGAAACCCACTGAAATCCAATACTACAATGATCATAAAATAATAGCATTATACCTAGATAATGCATACATTTGATGCACAGGACATTTGACTGTTGTTTTGGATTTTGGAGAAAGTGATAATATGCTAGTAATATCATATGGCCTATGATAGTATTTGTCTAAAATCTTGTCAGAATCTAAACGTTCTCTATAGAGATATTTCTCTGACACTGAGCTCTTGGTTCTTCTTTGGTATTTTTGGAACTCCATGAACTGTGTAGTTCATTATGTGCCAAACTAGTTGAGGAAAGTTCAGTCACTACTGAACATGTATATTTCAGCCTTGAAAGCAACAGATTTAAAAAGTAGAAAGTATATATAATAAAATAACTCAGCCAAACCTCAAGTGAAAAACAACTTTGGTCATTTTTTAGCCTTTAGATTTGGTTGTTTAGAAGTGGTTTCCAAAGTTTATTTTACCAAGTGCCCTTTCAAGATTTTAAGCTTTCTGAACTTACTTTCATTTTTCTTTATACACTCTTAAACTTGTTATTAATTTTTATTGAGCTTTATGGTCTATGTTGAAAGGGTGATGCAAGTAAAGGGAGGGATACTTTTGGAACCTTGGAAGGTCCTCAGCTTCCTTCAGGAAGCATTTGCCCATTTCAACAACTGAGGAGATCAGAAATAAAAATAAGCTTTTGTTTTTGCTTGCCCTTGCTTGAGCCGTGGTAAAATTTTATCCGAAAGTAACAGCAACAAGCATTAAAAATTTATGTATTGAAAATGTGATAGATTAAATTGGACAAGTGCCCAGATTGTCAAAGACAACAGACTTTTTAGCCATAATGTAAGTGCCTTCAATACGTCAAACTTCTAAGAGCAAATGGTTTCCTCTAACACACATCTAATCTGATTCTCTTCTGCATATTTTAATTACTTTTTGCAATTATGAGGACAATAGACTACATATAAGGAAACGTTTAAAAAATGAATAATATGGCTTCTAATTTTGCTTAAAGTTGCCAGAGGTATAATTTGAATGATTGTTCACCCACTGTCAACTCCGTACAGCTGACTTCACTGAATTAGATATTTGTGATTGTGTTATTAAAAATTGTCATAAATGGAAAAAATATTTATATTGTTGGGTATTATTTAGGAGGGTGCTACAAATAAATCCTTTTTTTTTTTTACAATATATGATGTGTCCTCATTTCTATCGTCATATTTATGCTTAAGATAACTATAGCTCAGCCTTTAAAACACTGTGCTGTATTTGGAAATGTATACAATTACTTTGATTTGTATTCATGTTATCTAAAATAATATATATTTTAACGCATAATGAATTTGTAACCATATTTCTTTAAGAAGAATATATTTTGCAGGTTAAACTAAATTATTATTTTGAACCAATATAACAGGTGTCTTAAGTCTATTACAGGGATGTGTGGTAATACAAGAAAGAGGAAAATGACACGTTCTATACTAAAAGGAAATCATGAATAATAATTATTTGCAGATTTATTTATAACATAAAAAGATGATTATATATAACATAAAGTATACAGGATTAGGATGAGACCTAGATTCTAGTTTTAATTTTACTATGTCTTATTCCTTTAAACTTCACAATCTTTCCTTTTCTCATATCAAAATTAAAATAGTAATAGCTACCCTTTCTCAAACAGGGCTATTGAGAGATTAAATGGAAAAAAAACATTTATTTTTGTAATATAAAATTCAAAACTTATTTCAAGTTTAAGATCAAATCAAAATATGCTTTTGCACTAAACTATGAGACAAAATACAGCATACTTTATCTCCTGAATTAGATTAATAACTTTCTTTAATAATTGTGATTATAAATATTTAAAATGTTTATTATGTCTAAGCATAATCAAAATCAGTTCAAGGATCCTTATACTTTTGGGACATGGAACAGAAGTAGTGGCGTAGACAAAAATTCAGACACCTAAGAATGGTACCATACCTTCTTCATTCTTTGTTAAAAACAATGTAAATAGATATTCACTGTATACCTCCTTCCTTTCAGATGTCTCTTTACTACATTAGTATTGTAAACTTAGTGTTCATGCCAGTATCTCATATAATTACAAACTTCTTTCACTTTAAGTTTCCTAGAGGCCATCTCAGGAATCATCTCTGACTTTAAGTGGTTTAAGGGGGAAAAAATGCCAGTACACATCTTTCTAAAATGTTGTGTTTATTTTATAATTATAAATTCATTAATCTTTAAAACTTCTTTGGAGAAATAGTATTAGTCTATATTTCTGTCTTCCAAACTACATTCTTTATATAGATGGTTTACAATTGATAAATTAAAATTATAGTCTTTGGATATCTAAGGTAACACAACATCAATATTTATAGAGCTTCTATAATAGACTATGTTAAATATTTGAATATTTCTTTAAAGAGATGAATATATTTGGAGTCGTCAGATTATTTTCCATGGTATGCAATTGCAAGTAGTTATCCAATCTCAGTTACTCTTTATACTCAGGGTAGGCAGTGCTTTCAAATCTGTGTTATTATATAATTAACTCTAAGAAATGTGAAACCTGTAACCAGCATCTCAGTAACTAGTTTGACAGACTGAAGGTAATTGTCTTTAACCTTTACTTCGAGGCTACTGTATTTTTCAGTACTGTAATTTGTTAGACATACTACCAATGCTTTGATTTGGTGATTCTATTCATCCATTTAATCTTGGTTTATGGAGTTGAACCATTGATTTAATCTTTCTACTTTTTCTAAATTCAGTATATTTCCTGGAGATAAAACCTTAGTGAGAGGCATTCAAAAACTCAGTTATAAAATTTCAGTGGGTCACTCTTTTCTATTTATTAACATTTATTCTTCAACCTGTCTATTTCTGTTATACCAGATTGAAATAAATATTTTGGATACTAACTAAAAAGTGGTAAGCTCAACTGTTTAGATATTTAATATCTCTGTCCATTTAAAACTTTGTTTTAAATAAATACTTTACATATTTAAATACATTTAAATAACTATTTAAATAAATATTTCAGGTGAGAAAATGTAAATGTACTTGATGTATCATGCTTTAAATTGGATCTCCTCTATCAAATTACATAGCTACATTAAAATAGAAATCTTTTCATGCGATATTTTAATTTAACTATCTACTAACTCTGAGTATAAACTAAGCACTGAGAGAATGACAATGCATGCCATAGTTTAATTAACATAACCTGTTATTGATTTTACACATTCACATACACATTTAAAGACCTTAGTGGTCAATGTTGGAAAGAGAAAAATCCATCAGTATTTGTTACTTAGAAATATCCTAATTCCTTTCTTATTGGTCTTGTTATAAGGAACTATTGACTTACTGAGATTTTTAAATACTTATATAAATTCAACTATATTTTCAGCATTAAGGACTAGACTGATTTCTGGTGATTTTTTAGCACAAGGCTGGTTTAATAAATTTTAAGATAGTACATTTAACTCATTTAACTAACTCCTAGAATTCTGCCCACCAAGCAATATTTGCTAAGGGAAATCCTGAGAATGCAAGTAATCCTTAAGAAATTTAATTTCTAACTGTAAGTACACAGTCAGCTGAGCCATTTTTCTTATATACATGGACATATCAATACATACTGCATATACAGTGTAAGTTTATTGCACAAATGCCAACTTAGAAACACTTTACCAGATGTTAGAAATAAAATAAACTCACAAAAGTAAAAAAAAAAAAAAAAAGAAAAAAAGAAAATAAATATGTGTGAAGCTATAATTAATTAATTTGCTCATTGGTATTTACTGTTAGATAGCATCTTCAACAGGACATTCATTAACTGTCCCTCAATTTGAATTAGTTTGAATGGATAATGTGAGTATGCTCTGGACTCAGTGGAATCTTACAAAAAACACAGCTGCTCTAAAGTCTCAAAGGGGAAAAAAACCAATATGTCACCAGCAGGTTTGTTGTAATAGATGCTTAGCACAGCAGGTTTGTATAAACTAATGGCTCGCTAGGCAATGACAAGACAGTTAAATTAAAGGACTGCGTAGGCAGAATCACTGGGGCAGCAAGGCATACAAATATATAAGTGAAGAATTTTTTTGGCGGGAGAGGGGCAGGCAGGAGTGTGGGCCAGAGTTCATAGGTACCTGTGTTGGAATATAGTATTGAAAACAGATTTTAAACATAACAAATTTACATAGATGTAACAATCGCTTTGAATTGACTCATGTATTTAAAACTCATTATCAAAGAGCTGTTAATTTTTTACTTTAAACTATTGTAATTTTATATGAATTCACCAATGTACAGGTTTTTTAAGAAGGCAAAAATTATTCTTTACACAATTGATCTAGGGATCAAATAGGGAAAAAAGCTATGTTCCAAATATCTGAAAACAAAAAGAAATTCTGTGTATACTTAAGAGATCAGGTAATAGTCTGCTTCAGAAGCAATATATAGGGGAAAATCCCGAGCTGTAAAACGTTAAACAGGTTAATCATAAGAATCATCTTCCTTGTCTCATTCTAAAGAAAAATGTTATCACGATACTGTAATCTTATGAAAGCTTGCAACTGAAATGATTTCATTAAAAAAAAATGACTTCAACTCAACAGTAAAATATTTTACTTATACTACCTCATGGGAACCAAAGATTTCCTTAGAAGGCTTTTTTTAAAGGCACTAAAGCTGTGTTTTTTAATTCATACATTGGCCTTAACGTTTATTATTCTCTAGTTCGTTACACAGTTTTTCTGTACAGTCAACGTATTATTGCAACCTGGATTGTGATGTTTCAACACAATCTTGTGACCTTTAAGCAGAAATTTATAGTGTACTTCAAAGCAGTAATAAACACATAAAGAAATTCTTGTACAAAGAAACACAGTTATTTCAATATTTCTGCTGAACATGTGGCTAGAGTTTACATCTTGGTTACCTTGCACCAGCTTCCATGAAAAACAATGCCACCATTTGTATGAGAATGTACTGCTTACTTTCTCCCATCAACACTTTCCCTCCAAGGCTGGAGTTTTTCTCTGCCTGGCCTTTCTGTTTATTTGCTGCTCATCTTCACTTTGGAATTGCCCATAAAAGTCTGTAAAAACACAGGTTTTATTCATTTCTTTACCATATTGTAGCATAGTTGTATTTTTTTTTAAATCAGAGAGTCTTCAGTGTCTCTCATGTTTGAAAAGTTAGTTCATGGGGCCTCAAATTTTTGTAGCAATTAAATAGAGGCTAGTTATGTAGTTAAAAGTCATCTATAGTGAAATCAAAAGAACTTTACCTTGATTCTTTCACTAACAGCCTTATGATCTTGGGCCACTCTCAATTTTCTTACCTATAAAATGTAGAAATTCAAATGGATCCTTATATCTAAAATATTTCACACCTTTTAAAAGGAACAAGTTTATTGAATATATGAAATTTTACTTACATATGCCAATATATAAAATTAGGGATACATTTCTTTTGCTTACAGCTTTTTTGACTATAAAGGGAAAATAAGCTTACCCATGAATTTAAATTTAAATTTAAAACTAATAAAATTCAAATGAAGATTGCTAAGTTAACATAGCAAATGTTTACTGAAATGACATTTTTGTTCACAAAGTAGCCGTGACACTGACTTTAACCCTAGAGATTAGGGTATATAGTGCCTCACACTTAGTGTGGACTCTAGAAACATTTCTTTCATAGGAAATAATGACTACCAAGTGAAAATGAAAGATGAGTGATGATTCCTGCAAATTATGGGTTATGGTGGTATGAGGTAATTTTGTTGACATTGTGGATCTTTTCCTCATGATTTAAAGATGTGCTTTGATACTATGAAGGACTACAGAGCAGTTGAACCAGTGCAAAGCTGCCTGTGAAGCTTGTCTTAGGGAAAATTGTGAGCCTTTATTTGTGTCCAGGGTGGGAGGAGCAGCAAGAAGCATGCATGAGTCATAGGACAAAAACACAAAATGTCATTCCAAAGAGAGAGTGGTGACCTTATGTCTGAGGATGCAGAAACCGAATTGGGGAAGTAAGCTGTTTTGTTCTCAAAGGTCACGTAATGAGGGTAAAACCAACTTTTTCCCTTAGAAGGTTATACCATTGGATTAGAATTACTTTCATTTGATATTCCAAGTGCGTTACCTCTGATTCAGTTTGAAACTATCCCAGATCAGGCAAAGTCCAAACAAGGGGTGCTGTTAAGGTGTGTGCTTCTGCCCTCTGAGATTTGGAACAGAATCTAAATTCTGTGTAGGCTGTGATGTACTTAGGTAGAATCTACTTTTCCAGGCCCCTTTTAATTTTAGAAAGAGGCTAAATGTTCGAATTACCATTCATTAATTTGTATATTTTTTATTGATTGCTAAATATAAAAGATACAAAGGGTAGGTTGTGGCATATTAGCAAATACTTAAGAAAAAAAGTATTATAATAGTAAAACATGAAAGAAGTCATCACTTGATGGAAGAGAACTTCTTATTTCTGAGTGTCTGGTGTCATAGAATGTCAGGCCATGGAATCCTCATTCTTCTAATTCAAGTGTGTTTACCATCATTCCTTCTTTTTCACAAATGGGTTTAGGTGAATTTCACTTACTGATAGGAGTCTCCTCTTCAGGATGTTTTTCTTTTTAAAATTTTTGTGTGTGTAGATCCATTTTAATGTGGAAACTGTCCAAATTAAACATTTGTGTATAAAAGTTTTCCAGAGAACTCTCAAAGAGTTCTATTGGATGTCTTTACTGTATTATAGGACTTGTACTAAAAAAATGGTACAAAGAATATATCCAATTAAAACAAGGAAAGAACTCTTGAACCCAGCCATGCATACAAGAAAAATAAATTGTCTGAAGTGAGACATGAGGTAATAGTGACTCCGCAAGGGGGGAAGCCAGTACTAATCTGGCTTCTAGTGTGCTGGTTGGAGATGAAATGTTTCATTGACATTAGTGCTTAACAAATCACCAAATATTCGATGAATACTTACTATGAGTCAGGAGCTCTGTTAAATGGCTTTTCTTCATATGATTGCATTTCAGCAAATATGTAAATTATATGAGGCAGAGTTGACAGTGTCAAATACCAGGAAAAAATGCATTTCCTAAAAATTCCAGAATGTATTTTGAGGTTTTACTCAATGCTATACAGTGATTCAAAGTTCTCGCTACAGTCTAGCCTCTGAGAAAATAAAAATACCAGAAGGTGTATTGCATTTCAGGCCATGAAAATACTTCCCAGGAAATGAGGACTGTGCTCATAGACATGACTAACACATCTCATTTCATATATTGAGATTATTTGCAATGGGTGGGGAGTACATTTTAGTGGTCTAAGCCATACAGTATTGAATCATAGCATTTGGGGAACTAGGTGTAGTAATCTATATGATCAGTTATAATGACTAATGTCAACTTCTACTGTGGTTCTTTTTCATATGATCACAGTAAATTTAAAAAATGATCAGGACATTTAAAAGAATAGAGTCACTTCCTGTGTGCCCAAAGGTTTCTGTATGCTATAATTTTTCCCCTTACAGCTATATTTATGTTTTACTTAAATATAATGCATTCCAAAATACTTATTACTATATTAAATCAACAGAATCACATGAGTAGTTTATTTCATTATTTTCCCCCAATAAACAATATTTGTATTCATTTATGGACAAGCTTTTTCAGGCTTTTATGATTTTCAGCAGGCTTTGTCACTACAAATTTTATGTGCCTTGACATTTTCTCCTCACACTGTCTTTATGGTAATGCACTGGCTAATTAGAGGTTTTTAGCCCCACTCATTGGTTATCTCCACAAAGAACAATATGAATCCAGTTCTCTAACTTTATTTCAACTCATTGCTGCTGCTCCTGCTGTTGCTGCTGCTGCTGCAAAGCCAACTGTAGATGCAGATAATAGTTTCCATGATTACTAAGATAAGCACCACATGTAGGAGAGGTTTGATTTTTCCATTCTACAAAAGATAATCCCTGGGAGAATGTAGCAATTGTAGCGTTCTCTTTCCTAATCAATTACGCAAGCAAAACTCCTCCAATGATGCCATAACTTGTCCATTATTCCTTGCAAGCAGTGTGTAAAACTCAGAGTGCACTCAGAGGAAGTTATCAATCTATTTTCTTGGAAGCTAGTGCTGCTACGTTAGTGTTAAAAAAAACTTCATCAGAAACCACATCTTATAGGTTGTTTTTCAATATAAAAATGATACAAGATTAGCTAAGAAACTATTGATAGAATAACACTTGGGTTTCCTTTGGAAGAATAATAATGTTGGTCTTGATGAGTTCTTGGGTAAAATGATTGATAAACTTGATAAACTTGATAAAATGATTGATAAACTTGAGACTGTGTGTGTGTGTGTGTGTGTGTGTGTGTGTGTGTGTGTGTGTGTGTCCTTCCCCAGGCAATAAAAATAACAATTAGGCTTAAAAATTCTTGATAGAAGATCATTCTTTCAGAAACACCACTTCACATCCTAGCAATCAAATTAACTTTGGTTGTTTTTCATCAAAGTTATAATTCCATAAGAATGATTATTATTGAATATTTACAATGCAAGGGACTTCCCTAAAAGGCATGCTGATTTATTTCTTGCTGTAGTATGATCTACATTTGGATAAGATTATTTTAAATGGAGGTCAGAGTGAACATTTCAATATCCTAAAAGGCACAGATCTTTTGAGAGATTTCTATAAATTATGTAACACGTGTTTCTAAGATAAGCAACCACCATGATTTTTAAACATAGTAAATCTCTAGGACATCATTCAAATCCATTCATTTAATTAACAAGTGTGTATTATTTAGCACTATTATGTGTGGGATATTCTTACAGACACTCAGAACATATAAGTGAACAGAACAGATACCCCTTCTGTAGTGGACTTTATGTTCTTGTGGGAGGGGACAGATAAAAAACACAAAACATGACAAATAAATAAATTAGTATCTTAGACAGTGGTAGGTACTATGGAAAAGAAAAAGTAGAATAGGTTAATGGTGTGTTGCAGAGATGGGGGAGGGCCGCCTTCAGTGTTAAAATGGTAGTCAGGGTAGGTCTCTTTTAGACTGTGAGATTTGCAAAGACTTGAAGGAGATGAGGGATAACCAAGGGAATATCTGTGGGAAGAGCATTCCAGACAGAGGAAAAGAGCCAGAGTAAAGACCCAAAGGGGTAAGGGAGCATTCCTGGAATATTCTAAGAAGAAGCCCAGTGTGACTGAGGCAGAGTGAGTGAGAGATAGAATAGTAGGGATAAAGTCAAAATGAGTTGAAGGGGGGTTGATGCACATCTCTTTACGGCAGTACCGTGACGAGTGTCCTTCAAAGAGGAGAACTGGATTTTATGAAAACCGGATAGAGAAGCCTTTTAAGCCTCTTGGCTCAAGGTCACTTGAATTAGGTTTGGTAATGTGTCCAAATTCATTTTAAATATCAGCTAATCTCTTCATGGTTTGTCTCCTGTTATTCTTATATTCTTACTCCATGCTGGTGTGGCTTTAGCACTGACGCACACACATACACACACACACACACGCACACAAAGCTAGATGGATGGATGGATGGATGGATAGATAGAAAATTCTTTTCTAGGTTCAATTATATTTATATATATAAATAAATATTCATGAATAATTCCATAAACTTATGGTCCCTGAAATTCCATGAATGGTTGAATGCATGGCCTGAAATGGGGTTTCACAAAGTGTCATATGTGTTTGGAATCTGTGCTCCTTTGCATCCCCTTCCTTCTGCAGCATCTTGAGAACACAGTCAGGTGCCTGCAATCTTCCTGCCTCTATATCTCTGCCTCTTGCCCCCTTGACTGAAAAGAATCAAGTGTTACTCTTTCTAATGCTATTTGATTCCCTGTGCTCTGGAATTCTGTATCCTTTGTCTGTGAAGGGACTTTGTTCTGTTACTTATTGTCCCTTATATCTCCAACAAATCTTGTTTAAATGACCATTTCCATTAATACCTGCTCAGATGTCCCCCATCATTAAACAATTGCTTTCTAGGTCCCGTTTTCTAGCAGCGCCTGCCTGTTTTCTCCTTTTCAATACCAAGCTCTTTACATGCATTTCTGTGTTTGCTGTTTGCACATCATCTCCTCCCTTTAAGTCTTCAGGCCTCTACAGATGGGATTTTTCCATTATCTCACTGAAGTCACCTACCTCTTCACTGCTACGTTAGTATTATTTTCATTCTTTATCTGATTTGATCTATGTATAACATTTGAGGCAATGGACCACTTTTCTCCCTGAAAATATTCTTTTCTTTAGCTTCAATGACAATATTCTTTCAAGTCATTTTTTTCAAGTCTACCTCTGAGGCAACTTATTTGTAATCTTTTTAAATTCCTCCTTTTGCACACACCCCATAAATACCAGTGTCCCTAGGATGACATTCCACACTCTGGACAATCTCAACCCCTGGCAAAACTTCCTTCACCATCTACATTCTATGATCTTTCCCAGATGTGTCTCCTGTTGAGGTCTCCCGTGAATCCAATGTTCTTATGTAGAACCATGACCTAGACACAAGTGTGAAAATCCATATCCCATAGGCACCCTCAAATTCAAGATGTCTAACTCTAAAACTCTAAACACTGCCCAACTTCTTTCTCTTCCTTGTCCTGTATTTAGTGATTGGCAGCCCTAAATACCCCACTGTCCAAGCTATGAACCTGAGCACCATTTTTTTGGAGAAGTTTTAGATCCACAGCAAAATTGAGAGCAAGGTACAGAGATTTCCTATATACTTCCTATTCTTCCACATGCACAGCCTTCCCCAATATCAACATCCCCCAACAGAGTGATACATTTATTACACTTGATGAACCTACATTGACACAATATTATCACTCAAAGTTCATAGTTTACATTAGGCTTCAGTCTTGGTGTTATACATTCCATGGGTTTGGATAAATATACAATGACATGTATCCATCACTATAGTATCATACAGAATATTTTCCCTGTGAGCACCATTCTTGATTCCTTTTTCACCACCCCTATATGATCAATTACTTTGACTTTTATAGTTTATAACATAAAACTTCCTAAATTACCTTGGTGTCCCAATGTAACTTCTTGTGAAATTATGTTTATTTTTTATTCTATAAAACTTGAAACAGATACCACAAATTCCATTGTGAAAATAAAATTCACATTAATGGAAGAGGCTCTAATCATAAAGAGTTATTAAATTTGAATGAAGAATATAAATTTTAAACTTGTCATTACAAAAAACACTAATCAAAAGTTTGATTTAGGTTGAAAGAAATAATTCCACCCTTAGCGGAATTCATTATGTAAGATCTACTGAGAGAAATTTTACCTCCTTTGAGTCATATTGCTTCCAACTGCACTACATCCAATCTCATACATCATAAACTATACTTTACATTTCAAAATCCGTGAAAGAGTTAATTTGGGGAAATTTTTTAAAATACAAAATACATTGTTAAATCAGTTTTCTTATCAATGCAAAACAAAAGACTAGATGGGAAAATATATTTAAATTATATAATCACTAAACCTGTGTAAGATGGAATTTAATTTCAAGAAAAGAGGAAAACAGTGTGAATGTATTTTTTATTTTAGTTCCATCTGTCAATAAGTATATTTAAAAAGAAATGTAGTAAAAATACTGTTTGAAACATCAGTGGCCATTATCACCACATGGCGTGAAAACATTGAGATAAGATTAGGTAGTAGAGTATATGGCAGTTAAAATCACATTTTACGTTAATCTTTAAAGGAATTTTGAAAATAAACATTTAATATAAAGGAAAGTGTTTCTGCCAAAGTTAAAGAACCTCAGGTTACAAAGAGCTTAGCAGTTGGAGGAGAATGAGGCAAAACATTTCAAATTTGAAGAAAAAATCAGTAGGGCGTGACTAACAAATGTTATAACTCGGAATGTATCATAAACTAGCACACTTGTTAAAAATATATGGTAGCCACTGTAGAGAAAATTTATAATTAATAGTGACTTACATATGTTTCCTATGATATTATGCTTAAATTTTGTAACTGTATATGATCAATATATGCTCATAATCTTGCCATTATCTTTTTCCAAGATAACTATAATTGCTTCAGACTTTACAAAGTTGGCTCAGAAGTAAACTGTAGCATGTCAGAAAAGTAATCTCCACAACTCACAGCTAGCTAGTGGTCATCTAACATAACAGATGGCACCCTGCCTGTCCTCAGCAGCTTGTGGGACAAAGCTGAATGTCAACACCACTGGGATGTAATTATTGCAATCTCTTGGGTCCAGTTTGGCGTGACCCTGAAAGCAATTCCCCAGGAACTGCTGGAAGCAATACAGTGATGGAAAGAGCAAAGAAATGGGAGCTTTCTGAGACCAGTAGCGTTTTCATTTTACTGACAAGTGTTTTCACGCTGCTTGAGAATAGGTATTTTTCATGCGACAAATCAAATTGACAAGGAAATTGAAAATTTATTTCGATTTTCAGTGTGGCCTAATTTAAATATTATCAGTGTGGCTTTTATTTATATTGCAGAAGGAGCTATTCAACGATCAAAATAATTTTGAAAAATATTTTTAATGATTAAGAAGCAGTATCAATTATATTTAAATTATGTTTGCTAAATAACTTGATAATGCTTTGTTATATTTGGGGACATACATTGTAAATTACCACCAAAACTTATTTAATCTTTAAAACTACCCTATAAGTTAGATATTAGCATTAGCTCCAATTTATAGGTGGTAAATGAGGCACAGAGAAGTTATGACACAAAACCAGTGATAGATTGAGGGCCCAAACCAAGCCATCTAGTTCCAAAGCCCCTGTTCTTAATCAGTTTACTTCTCTGTATTCTCCTTGTATGTCTCTTTAAAATGCTCAACTTACCTGTGTCGTGTAGTAGTACCTACAAAGATTATGGGGCTTGGTACTGAAAACATAATGTAAGAAAATCTAAAATTGCAAAGATACTAAAAAATAGGTCATTAGAGAAATTATTAATATGTGAATTGATTAGTCATAAATTTCTCTCCAGAAAGGTGCCTTTAAGTAATATATACACTGAGGATGCTGAAAACGTTTTTTATTACTAAAAAATTAACGTCACAAAAGAGGTATGCTTTCAAGTGCGTTTTAGTGGGGAGAACTTTGTAAAAATGTCACAAATTTTGTTTCTGATTTACGAATAGCACAAACATTTCTCTTGTACGTGAGAATAGGCATCTAAAAGCCATGCTGCTGATGGTAGTTAAGAACTGAGCACTGTTATCTCATATAATCTTCACAGCAGCCCATGAGGGAAGTGCTGTTTATTATAACTTCACTTTACAGGTGAAGAAACTTGAGAGAGAAGATAAATCACTTGCCTGTAGTATTTTAAATAATACATAGAACAAGGTGATACCTCTGTGGTAAAAGCAATTGTACCTAGTATAGATAAAATTCTGGTCATTTCTCAAATGTTTGCCTATCATGATCAATCAACCACTAAGCAAGAGACGGTGACAGCCTAGCCAACATGAGGAAAGCGCCTAAGGAACTGTAATTGCTAGCTGTGATTTTTTTCTTGCTGGGGTTGGTAGGAGCAGTCAGTTCTAGGTAGTAGAAGCAGTAGAGAGATAAGTTCAGGCTCTCAAAGAATTTAGAGTCTAATTGATGAAATTACTCTTACTGTGAAAAGCTCTAAAACCATGGATTATAAATTCTTTTTGTAAACAAGGAATAGCATAATAGCCTCAGGGGGCGATTGTAGTCTGAGGATACCTCCCACTGCATCTCCACTTTGAGGTAGATCTTAGAGGAAGAAAAGGTAAGATAAGGTGTAAGTGGGAGGAAGGGCATTACTGTTGGGAAAGGCAGGAGTGAAGACCAAGTTCACGATGCTGGAGGTGGGTGGAGGGGGGTGGAGCCTGGTGAACATTTCAGAGGAGCTTCTACTCTTGCCCCTGTAATTACTTTCCACACAATAACTGGTTGTCTTTTAAAAACATAAATGAGAGCGTGTTTCTCCCTGCATACCACAGTTCAAAGATTTTCCATTTCACTTAGAATCAAGAAGCAAATGCTGCAAAATGAGTCCCTGCTTAGAGGTCTCATACATACAATGTATGTGTGGGACAAGAAAAATGAGTTTAATAAGTGAATCAGGCCAGAATGCATAGCACTGGAGAGGGCTTCAGCTTTGAAGAAGGCGTGAGGAGTGGTGGAGACTATGGCTCCTTCAAATGCGATATTAGGTGCTACTCAGCTCTAGCTGCCCCATGTAGCAGTAGCTCTCCTTTTGCCTGGTGTTCTGGTCTGCTTAAGAGCATCCAGCAATCCAGATTTTTAAGTGAAATCCCCTTTTAAAAATATTTGGCTCAATAAGAATAGTGGAAGAAAAAAAAAAACAACACAGTGCAGACAAAATACATCTGCAAGACAGATGTCTAGATCAGAACCACAGGCCACTAGCTTCTGACCTCTGCCCTGCTCAGTCTGGCTCTCCCTGGCTTGGCAACCACAGTTCATACTACCCTTTCCCCTGCTCACCATATTATCACCGCAGTGGCTTCCTTTCAGGTTCTCAAATTTTTTGAGCTCTTCCATACTCTGGGTCCTTCATGTTTCTTGTTTTCTCTGTCTACAGTTGTTTGGGGGCCTTCTCATTCTTCAAACCTCAGCGAGGCTTTCACTTCCTCAGAGTAGTATTTCCTGACTCCTATCTAAAAGTGCTACCCCACCCCTTGCCCTTTGTTTCCTTCCCTTATACCAGTGGTTCTCAAAGTGTGGTCTGGGGATCCCTGAAGACCCCCATGATCCTTTCAGGAGGGCCCACAAGGTCAAAATTAGTTTCATTGTAGTAGTAAGATGTAGCTTTCTGTTTTCACTTTTGTTCTTTCATGACCGTATAGTGGAGTTTTCTAGAAGCCGTATGATAGGTGTTACTGCAACAGACTGAATGCAGAAGCAGATATGAAATTTCTGGTCACTTCTATTAAACCAGACATTAGAGAGATCTGAAAAATATGCTACTCTTCTCATTAATCTTTTGCTTTGAAAATATAGTTATTTTCATAAACTCATATTACTTACATTAATATGTAATGGGTTTTATGGTTATTCTTAATGTATTAATACATATTTAAACTTTTTTCAATTTTAATTTCTATTGTGGTAAATATCACTAAACATAGACTCAAAACAAGTTCTTTGAGGTATATAATAATTTTTAAGTATGCAAAGTGGTCTTGAGGCCAAAATTTTTGAGAATTGCTGCTTTACAGATATATATCAAACACTAAAATTGCCTCTCTTATTTACTTGTTTCTCTTTTTTTTTGCGGTACGCGGGCCTCTCACTGTTGTGGCCTCTCCCGTTGCGGAGCACAGGCTCCGGACGCGCAGGCTCAGCGGCCATGGCTCATGGGCCCAGCCGCTCCGCAGCATGTGGGATCTTCCCATACTGGGGCATGAACCCGTGTTCCCTGCATCGGCAGGCGGACTCTCAACCACTGCACCACCAGTGAAGCCCTACTTGTTTCTTTTACTGAAATATAAGCACCATGTGGGCTGGGACTTTGTTATATTCACCATTTTAGCACTCTTCAGCACATAGAACAGTGCCTGAAGCATAATGGACACCCAGTAAACATATGTAGAACAAGTGAATTAGTAAATGAACATAAGATGTCTAAATGGGAGTTGTTTAGAAGGATAGGTTTGAGCTAGCTCTGTAAGAAGTTTTGCATACAAGGCAGGACTGTTAAACTGATCGTGCAGTTAATGCAGAAAATTAAAGGTCTGCAAACGAGCAAGTAACAGGATATAAGTGGCATATGTGAGAAATGATTTTATAGTAAAAGTTAAATGAAATAAAATCATCCTTAAATTTTTATTCCTTTGCCCACGCATGTTTATCAACTCTTCAGCCCACTTTCCCCTTGGCTTTTTGAGTGGGGAAAAGTTTTTGAAACCCTTGTACATTTCTTACAGCTATACATACCTCATGTCCTAATGAATGAGATCACATCAATTTAAATGGAACACTGACAGAAAACACAATTTAGTTCATTAGTAAGGCATGACAAATTTACAGCCAGAAACTCGTGTTGACCTTTATAGAGGAACATAAATTAAACATGGTCCGTATTAAAGTCTGAACTCACTCAGGCAAAAATGCACATATTCCTCCAAGGCAAGCTGTTAATATAAAGCGAGTAGGTGTGGTATCTGTGGTGTGATTTGAAGGGCTCCAGGGGAGGTCTTTCTTCCTCCCACGCAGGGAGCACAAGTGTCTAAACTCTACCGTTAGAGAGACATTCTTTGAAGTGACTCTTTCTGCTGTACTCTTTTGAAATACAAATCCCATAGAGAACGTTAAGAATTTGGGCTCCCTTACCAAGCTGCTGTGTTTAATTCTGCCTCCACGTTACTTTAGCTGCATGCCCTCGGGCAACTAATTAAACATTTCTATGCTTCAGTTTATGCATTTGTAAAATAGAGATTCCAATAGAGTAGTTGTGAGAATTAAATAACACATGTAAAGATAATTGGAATGGTCCCTGACACGTGGTATTCCCTCTGGCAGTGTTAGTGTTTATTGTTATGGCATTGCGGGTAGCACAGGAGGCTGGGTGTCAAGGAGAACTAACTTAACTAAATGGCCAAGAAACCCTGATTAAGTAATTTAGCATGTCTAAGCTTTGATTTACTAATCTAAAAATAAGAAAAGTCTGACTTTAGTTCAATTAAAAGGGAGAAAATGTATTCAACAAATGGATGTGCTGAGTGAAAGGAATAAAGAATGACTTTCTAAAAAAAAATAAATAGTGGTCTCAGGTAGTTTACAGTCTAATGGGGATAGAACTAATGTAATGCACACTCTGCCGAGCACTTTAATGAAGGCATCTACAAGGTGCTGTGAAATCATGGAAGAGGAAGATGAGAATTTTGAGTACTGCCATCAGAAAAGACATGGAAGAGAAAGGAACTTCTCAGATGGGCTTTGGACATATTAGAAGGGTGTTGTCATGCTACTCAAGTGGGATAAGGTAATTCCAGGTAGGGAAAGGCTCTGATTGAGCCTGTTTCCACAAGGAGGAATGCACAGTGCTTAGCATACAATAAGAGGTGACGTAGTGGAAACTTAATATGGGAAAAAAAGTTCAGAAACACCGTGGAGAACATTGAACTTTGCAAGTTATAGGCTGCGCTTTTACTCTGCAAGAAAGAGAGTCTTTGAAAATTTATAAACATGAGAGGTTTCGATCATCTGTTATCATCTGTTCTATAAGAAAATAAGCTTTGGTAACAAGGCAAAGGAAGAATTGGTGAGAAGAGAGAGTAAAGTCTGAGAAAGTAACTGGAAAAAAGAGGGACTTGAAGTTGCAGTTAAAGATGAGGAGATCCCAGACGTGAAACCATAGACATGAGGCTCTTTTTTGGTTTGAGAAATGAAGGAATAAGGGTCAAGGATGATACTGGGATCTGAATCCCAGAAACTTGAAAGATTCCTTTAAGTAAATAGTGCTTTCAGGAAAGGAGAAGCTGCTTTGGGGAAGAAAATAATACATCTAGCAATAAATTCTCTGATTCTAAATACCAACAGAAGGAAAACATATTAATCCAAACCATATTTGAGGTGCTCACAGCTCCTATAATTCACTTCCCTCCTGCCACAGTGCCTGGCATGGAGAACATCAATAAATATGAATCCAACTCTGATGGAAGGGCTCTGGTGTGGGTCTGGAAAGGCGAAGGAGAAGAATGTAGAACTGGGAGTGAGGCTATGTAGAAAAACATCCCATACTGCATATTTTTACTTCTTCTGTGAGAGTTTTTATGAGGCTATAAATGTTAAAAGTAACACAGAAAATTTGTGCTTTTAACATTTAAGAACTGATCTATGAACAAGTAGGTTTATACATCGAACAATCCTTGCTTGTCTTGTAATGAGATGCTGATTTTCTTTGCTGCTAAAAAACACACTTTCATTAACACTTTGCTAGCTAATTACAGTTAATTATAACATTAAATTCATATGTGATTACTTACAGGAGTGCCAGGTCTGGGGGAGGGGAGCATTCTAGTTCATTTATCTAAGTTACTAAAAATTGCACTGAGTTGTAATACTACCAGGATTTTACATTAAAATACCCTTTTGAAAAATCTCCACTATCCTCATTGTAGTTAAAATTTTAGTTACTCATAATTTATCCATTTGAAATATACAAAGCATTTTATACTCTTAAATATACATTTAACTTACATTTTAGGAGTAGTAAATAGTCTTTCCTAATTTTAAATGTGTATTTTATTGTTATAGCTTTTGCTTTGATGACGCAAGCTTATTATACATTTAATATGGGTAATTCCCAATTTACAGATAAATTGTTTTCTAAAATGTTGTTGGTTGTCTGTTCCAGTTCCTTTTATGACACCTGGTATAGCCACAATAGCAGCTATAGAATCACACAGACATCAGCTGTGGATTCCTGCAATCTGCTATTTGTGGAATTTCTCCAGCAAACTGTAATAAACTCTGCTCCCCCTGCTCCAAACAACAAATTTTGACATCATCATATAAATTTCATGAATAATCTTTGCTTCCTGAGAGAGGAAAGTATATGGTCATCAGCTGGTTACAAATACATGACTAATGAATATCTATATTAATAATCAGTATCCTATTTTAAATTATAAGGGAGGGATCTAAAGAGGAAAGAAGAGATTGCTGTTCCTGGTGCTGCTGTTTGTTTTGTTTGCCTTAACTGGAAGACAGAAATGCAACGTCCTGTATTCTAGAAGTCACAGATTGCTACCTGCAGTTCAGATGACCCACAGACATGTAGACCTTGATCTACACAGTGTTAAAAAACTGCAGAATTAAAAAAAAAAAAGGATACAGGGACTTCCCTGGTGACACAGTGGTTCAGAATCCACCTGCCAATACAGGGGACACGGGTTTGAGCCCTGGTCCGAGAAGATCCCACATGCCACGGAGCAACTAAGCCCGTGTGCCACAACTACTGAGCCCGTGTGCCGCAACTACTGAAGCCTGCGCGCCGAGAGCCTGTGCTCCGCAACAAGAGAAGCCACCTCAATGAGAAGCCGGCGCACCGCAATGAAAAGTAGCCCCCGCTCGCTGCAACTAGAGAAAGCCTGCATGCAGCAACAAAGACCCAATGCACCATGAATAAATAAATAAATAAATTAATTAATTAATTAATTAAAAAAATAAAGATGTACTTGCATATGTGTACAAAGATTTCTTTAAAAAAAGATAAAAATAAACTTATTTACAAAACTCACAGACTTAGAGAATGAACTTATGGTTATGAGGGGGGAAGAAAGAGGGGGAGAGATAGACTGGGAGTTTGGGATCGACATGTACACACTGCTATATTTAAAGTAAAATCCCTTTCCATGAAAAATAAATAAATAAAATAAAATAGATAACCAACAAGGACCTACTGTATAGCACAGGGAACGCTGGCTCAGTATTCTGTAATAACCTAAATGGGAAAAGAATTTGAAAAAGAATAGATACATGTATATGTATAACTGAATCACTTTGCTGTACGCCTGAAACTAACACAACATTGTTAATCAACTATACCCAATATAAAATAAAAAGTTTAAAAAAATTAAAATAAAAAAATGCCTTTCCATGAATAAATAAATAAATTAATCAATTGATAAAATAGATAACCAACAAGGACCTAATGTATAGCACAGGGAATGCTGGTTCAATACTCTATAATAACCTAAATTGGAAAAGAATTTGAAAAAGAATAGATGCATGTATATGTATAACTGAATCACTTTGCTATATACCTGAAACTAACACAACATTGTTAATCATCTATGCTCCAATATAAAATAAAAAGTTTTAAAAAACCTGTGTATTAGTTGTCTAATTTTTTAAATTGCGAAATTTCATAATAAAACCTAAATTGTCTGTTTCTCTTGAAAAATTGGAAAATCTGTCAGTACAGAGACTATGGTAGCTAAGAAATGGCTACCCCCTTTATAAGGGCATGCACTTTCTTATTTCTACTGTCCTCATCATGCTTTACTGTTATCCTAAAACTGAGAACAAGACTCAGTTCCTATTGACCATCAGTTTATAGTATCTCCTGGCCTGTTTGACTCATTGGCATTATATACGTAGTCTCTAAATGTATGGAATACTTCCCTGTCATGATGTCTTCTTCAAGGAGAAGGTTAACTAGTGTGGTGTCTGTGTGTGTATTTATACATGTGGATATATAAAGAAATGATAAATGTGCTCTCAGCATTATAATGCCACTCTGCACCCTATTTTCCTCCCTGGTTTCAGATCTATCACATGCCTCCTGCCTGTACTAACAACTCACAAAGCACTTGGGACAACAAGACAGGGAAACAAGGGGAGGTCAATCAACTCAACACTGTAGACAAAAGTAGGAACAGAATTAACTTCAAAATATTATTATATGTTAGTGATTTCCAAACTGTAATACTTTGAAATATTGGCATTTTTATTAGGACATTTGTCCCAATATAAAAATAATTGCTGTATGTATACACCAACATAAATACATTTTCTCTTTGCTTGAAACGATATATTTTGATTATTTCAAAATATTTCCCTACAACCATTAATCAGATAATATTATGAATTCCCATAGTAGCATGTTAAATTGGTAACTTGTTGTTTATCTCATATATTAACAAAAACATGCTTTCCTAATAGGGATTTCTCAAATAGGCATTCCAAGGGGACCCCTTCCCTGGAATTCTCTCACTTTTTTCTGCTTATCTGAAACGCACTCATTTTTGTTGATTCACAAGCTTCATTGTTTCCACAACTTCAGTCTTACATTACTCTCTGCATTCTTTCTAAGCAAATCTAGTTAAGCAAATACGTCAGCTTTTAAGCTATGTAGTCCTAAGAACTTACTTCTGTGGAAATTTTATATTATTTATTTATTCTACCATAGAAATCTTATGTTAAAAATGCAGTGTCTCTAAATGCAAATAATGTTCCATGTATTTTAAATGCTTCATATGTCAAGTGATTATTTTAAATTACTAGAGTTATCAGAAGCTATAAGGATGAGCTCCTTCAACACTAAGTTACTATTTGTTTCTTCAGAATGCCCAGTTTTCAGTCAAAACAAACACCTTCTCCAGCTGCCCTGGCACCTTGCAGGAGTGCTGATTATAATTATGCATAGCCATCCTCATGGAATTCACTGATAAACTAGGTTTTAACCAGGTGACATGACCGCTTCTTAAAGAACTGTGAAAAATAAGTGGAAGTAAAAATAATTGTGTTAGAAGGAAACTTTTCACAGTGTGGTTTTCATTGTTCAAATACATTTCTTTTAATTTGAATATTGACCATAATATTATAGAAAAAACACTGAACCCCTCAGAAGACAGTCTTTCTTTTAATCTCAGGCCTGAGTATTACCATCACTAGTTTATATAATCACCGATTATATAATCTTGACAAATTACCTAACTTACCTAATAATCAATTTCCTTATATGTAAATTGAATCTGTGAGTTTTATGCACATTAATTGAGGAAATATTAGAGCACTTTGGAATCATTAACCTGATATTTCCAATTGTTAGATAAATGTTATTAAAGAGATACTTATTCAATACTTACTATATGCAAAACACTGAATTAGGCACTACAGGGGACAAAAAGAGAAGCAAAATATAGTGCCTCCTCTTACTGCATTTATAGTTAGGCACTATAATGTAAGGAATTATCTTCTTACAGATCAAGCAAAGTAAAAGCACTATAAATTAAGTGCTACGGACATTGAAAATAGAGAGGTCAGGAAAGTCTGGATATTTGGTTTGCATCCTTAAAGATAGAAAGATGAATTTGGAGAAAGAACATTACAGATAGAAAAGACAATAAAATCCAGGACATGGAGATAGAATGATTGGAATATGTTTGTGGCATATTAAGTAGATCAGTAGGCCAGAGTGGAAGATAAGTTTAGAGGTATCACGGATGATACAGCTAGAGAAGTTAATTAAGTATTATTGTCTAAGCATATATACACCTGACCCTTGACCTACACAGGGGTTAGGGGCGCTGACCCTCACGCAGCTGAAAATCCACATATACCTTACAGTCAGCCTTCTGTATATGCAGTTCCTCCATGTTCACAGATTAAACCAGTGGTGGATCGTGTAGTACTGTAGAATTTACTATTGAAAAACATCCAAGTGTAAGTGGACCCACACAATTCAAACCCATGTTGTTCAAGGGTCAACTGTATTTTGGAGGCTTTAAGGTGTTTGTGGGGATTTTGTTTGTTTTTCTTTATTATTTTTTAATCTCCTACATTATACTCAATCTTTCTTGACATTTTCTCTAATCACTGGATAATTGGAGTTTACTTTAGTAACTACATAATAATCCTTGCAGCACTGAATTGAACATTGAATAAAAACTCCATACAGAGAGAAATATGGTGTTTAATTCAACATTGTATTCTCAGAGCCTAGTGGCTGACAAATAATACACACTCAGGAATATCCTTTGAAATAATTAATGTTGCTATGTCAATGATATTTACATTTTTAAAACTTTAAGATCATCTTTCTAAAGGCTTTAACCATTTAAATTTATAGCTATTTAATTTGCATGAACAAACCTGAATTCTGGCTTGGTATATATTTCCCTTGATATATTGCCCAAATCTTATAAAATATGATGTGGCCATAAAATGTAGTAGTTTATAAAATTCGGGTATTTTATTGGATAGTCAAAGCAGGCCCATAATATTGAAAACCGTTGCAAGTAAATATGTGACTGTGACATCATGCTACTCACAAGAAATTTAACTGCATATTATAATATTACAAATGACTGAATTATTTCTAATATATTTATAAGTTTTCAGAACTAACTGATCTGGAAGCAATGCCTTTTGAACATACTTTATGATATATATTTTTTCCTTTTAAGGATAGACACTCCTGTGGTTTAGGAATAATGGATGGATGAATAGATTTAAAAATCAAAGTTTTACTGAATATAGGAGAAAGTAACTTTTTTTCATGTGCCCTACACTCAAAATTTGTTCTGTAGTGCTGTTGTCAGGACGTAAAATGGCAAAGGAATGCTCATATTGCTATGTTCTCATTTTCTTGTGTTTGGTCAACTGGATAAAGGTCTTTGTTAATTAAGTGAAAATCCATATTATTTCATCCTGTGTGCCTTTGATTTAAAGTCACACATAAAGCTATGTCAACATTGCTGACATTAAATAAACAAACATCAATTAAAGAACAAAACTGTGCTTTGGAGGTATCTACAGAAGAAAAAGCACTCACCAAGTAGTAGGTCTCCCCAGACAGAACTTTTCAAGCCCCACAGCACCTGTCTTCACGGTATTCTAAGAAAAGAAGCAAGCAAGCAAACAAAGGTTTGTGTGGGTGGCCTTCTACTCACTATCTATCCCCTTTGATTGAATGGACTTGCCAGTTCTGTCTCTGACACTGCTGGAAGAATAATGGCTGTGGGCCCTTGACCTCTGCAAGTTTGGGATCTCAAACCTCTACTCTGGGTTTCTGCCAATTAAACTTAGATCTTGTTCCCTGATTGAGATTATTTTAATATTATCAAATAGAAACAGGATAATGCCTCTGTAGCTCTCAGGCTGTTGGACAGAGCTCAAGCTATGTATAAGTTTTACCATGTTAAATCAGTTTTCTCTGTCATGTTGTAGCAGTGTTTCAAGGGACACGGTTGGACCATTGTATGTCCAGAGACTCATGTTAGCAGAAATGTGATGATGCTGCACTCTGAAAGTGGCTATAATAGAGATGATGAAGTATCTTAGGGAAGCAATAACAGGATTATTATATTTCCAAAATCTTAACAAAGAAGCCAGAAAATAATTGGTCATCGTGGAAGATTCGTAATATTTTTTAAAAGTTTATTTTTATGATTATAAACTTAAGCTGCTGGACTGTAGTCATAGTTTATTCAGTAAAAACTAGGCAATAGTTAATTTCTCCTAGGAAATAGTAGTATTGCTGAAAAGTGAGTGGGATAAAAATGCTAGTCTATATGCATTTGCTGGACATACATTTAACCACAAGGATTATTTCAGTGGAATTAAGACTTATTTGAGTAAAACCTAAGGGGGATTTATATAAATAGCCTTTTATATTTTTTTCCCTCTTCATTAAAATATTTTTCCCAAGTTTAAATATGTTTATAGCCCAATAGATGAGACAGTCTTGAAAACCGATTATTTAAAAAATAAATTGTGTCTGACAGACTTAGAAAGGGACTCCTAAACCAAAACATATGTGAAAGGTGTTAGAGATTTCTGTATTTCAGTTCAGTGCAGAAACATTTTCTGTGCCAGCCCCTGAGCTGGGAGCTGAGCTATCATCACCAAATAAGGCCTCATGCCTTGTCTCAGAGAAGAGCTTACCATCCAAGGAAAGACACCCAAATGGAGGCTGTCAGCAAACTGTGGCAGTGGAAGGATTTTCAAAATGTGTGTCCCTGAACAATTGTTAACATAGAAAACACACACACCAAAAGTCATATCTTTGTTTTCAACATGGAGTTCAGTTCATGCAATTGTATAGCCATGATTGAGAGGACTAGTTGCTACCCTGGCTTAGAGAGGCGCTTGTAAGCATTTGTGAGCTCACTAGACCAACCTGAGGCTTGATGTGACTATTTAGGATGAACTTGGAAATGATAGAGTAGAAAATAAGTTATCCCTTGCGGAGAGTGTGTTGGATACTTTTCCAAAACAACCAAAACTCTAAGACAAGCATACCAAAACTTAGCAGTACACCTGTTATAAAAAGCAAAGGAAGTGATTTCTAGACCCATAAACATTAAGGAAAAAAAGTTATCTAAATATGTATGTCTAAGCATATAATTAGGATAAACCATTATAATACCTCATCTATATAGATGAAATAAATGTAGTTCTTTTTACATACAAAAAAACTGGGAAATTATCTTGAGTTTTCACCTCTATTTTTTCTTGGATTTTTAGTCTAAGAACTAAAGTGAGATGAGTGCCTGTCTCAGGAGGGAGTTTTAGGCAAAAGTTTCAAATGATGAAAGGTGAAAGAGAGGGAAAAAAGCCTGAAAAATCAAAAGCTCCTATAAATTCTGAGTGTTGCAGTGAAGGAGACAAATAATGCAACTCCAAGTATGGAGCCTGAACTTCATCCTCTCTAGATACATTCAGTTCTACGTGTCTAAGGTTCAGTTATATTCAAATTCAAGTTGGATTGGAAAGGTTTGTTTCCTCCCTAAACTTAGACTCCTAAAATAAATGGAAAAGACAAATGCAGAGTTACCTCTAATTCATAGCTGCTCTATGTAAAGCTAGATCCAGTCTCGACTAAAATGTATCTGGTCTAATTAAACTTTGCAGGGCTGTGTGAAAGGATGTAAAAAGGTTGGGCTCTGATCTGCACCTGGCAGGTTCATGAACTTGGATGGCTCAGCCTGATGTAACTCAAGCTTCTTATTTCAATTTATCTTAGGCATTTAAAAAATTTTTTATTCATTTTCTGTACTTCATCTGAGCATGTGTGATTTGTAAACACCAGTACTTGATGTAGGATTTACTTTATTTGATGATTTCCTTGTCTGTAAAAATAGGGACTGAAATTCCTCCTCCAAAGTTTTGTAGTTTTATGAGTTTACAACAAAAATCTCTAATCTCAAAGACTCTTAAGTGCAGTACCTTAGTTTGCTGTACAGTAGTCACAGAGGTTTTTCAGTTTGGAATATATCTGGACTCCTGCATAACTAAAAATTTCCCTTTGGGGTTTAGTGTCAAGTCATCAGTTAAACCAGATGGAAGCCCTAAAGGCAAATATCTTTGTTCTTTCATAATATAGATTAGTAGGTCTCAAACCTGCTTGAACTTCAGGATTCTCAGGAAGATTTATTTAAAGTATACATTTTTGAGCCCCACTCAAAGGAATTGTCAGCCAGTGGTTTATAGTAGGGTCCAGGATACATATTCTTATATGACTCTCCTGAAAGCCTTCCTCAAATACAGATAGATTTAGAAGCCTACCATAATCTAGGGTCACAAATGCCTAAGAGTATTTTCAATCTGTCAGTGCCGTAAGTGTGGTTGAGTCCTTTAGATGCTTAAAACAAATAAGGTGAAATTAAAGCAATATCTTAGATAACACAACAAAACTCCCCATATCAGTGTCCAATATCTGAACATTGTGGAAGTTTTAAGGGAAGAAGAAAAAATCATCAGGCTGTTTGATTCAGTTTCCAACTTTGTGAACATAGAATATCCTTGGTCATATTTAGAAACATCACAATTAATAACAAGATATTAACAAACATGTCATACAACTAAAACACTGGTAAATGTTTAGCTGGTAAAAATGTTTGAGCTGATAGAAATTTTTAGTTTGTTTAGTTAGCAAAGAATCCTTAGTTCCTTTAAAATATTCTTCATGCTGACTCTAAGCTAACTGGTCTGATCAAAATATTTCCTTCAATATTATTGTCAAGTGGTCAGGAGTCTAGAGAAAGGGAAGAGCTGGCCATCCTCTCTAGAAAATAAGTTTCTGACAGATATAAATGCTCATAAGTATATGATTTTAATTTTTTATGATGTATTTATTCTTGGATGGAGAAAAATCCATTCATATCAGGTTATGACTACTAATTTAAAATTTTTAAATATACCTTAAGCAAACACTTTATCTAGTGATAATACTGAGATGTCATGGCTAATTTAGCAATCAATCATGCAATTAAGACATTGTTTTGTTTCCTTTTTCTTTTTTGGTCTTTTCTTGCCTTTTCCTTTCCTTTCTTTTAACTGCTGAACATTTATGAAATTATTGTTTTGTTGAGTAATTTGTTGGGTTTAAGAATATATGGCACATGGGCACATCCTTGAAAATTCAAATTCCCTTCAGTAAAGGACCCTATGTCACTGACGCCAAAGCCTGCATCATTTGAAGTATTTATGTCCTCTTCTTGGAAGTCAGGAATTTGACTTTAATTTAAGGAACATATATATACATAAGCAGGCAAAAAGAAATTAAAATGGATTAAATTCAAGAATCAATTTAATGAAAGGCTTAGGTGAAGGTGAAGAGAGACTTTCTTTTTCTAACATACATTGATGATGAAATTTGTGAGGCTAGAGCTTCAGTGACTGCTTCTCCAGATCCCATCCAGTGGCATGTGGTGATTAGAATGAAATAAGAGGAAGGAAGAGGAGAGGAAGGGGAGGATGGAGCTAACATTGATTTTTGCTTCAAGCTAAACCCCAGAGGCTTTAATTTTCATCTCAAAACATAGGGGAGGCAAATGGAGTGACCATTTGGGTTGATTAACACCTTGAATTTCTTCCATACTAGGTGACATGGTGTGTGTGGAGCGGAAGTCTCCTTGGTCTCTCACTAAGGGCCATAGGCCCAGGTAAAGGATAAGATCTGTTTCTTTTCAATTCTAGCTCCTTCAGCAGTAGAGACATGTAAGTGGATGAGTTTTACTCAGTCACAGAACTGTCAGTAAGATGATAAGATGTTTATAACATTTTTTTTCGGAAAGGAATTTATATCTACAATGCTCCTTTGTTTATTAATCCTTAAACTCTAAGATTAAAGTACACAGTTTTTATCAGCATAAATTCCTCTTCTGACCTACTTTTCCCAACCATTGCAGGATTGTGTGTCCTTCGAAAATCTCTGATGGGGGTGGCACCATTATTTTGAATGCAGTGCGGCACAGCAGTGCCAGCCTCTCCCAGCTTTTGCTAACCCTTGTTCCTTCCAGGTTATCATTTTGTTAGTTCAGCGTGAATTTATATTCTTGGTTTTTGTTTGTTTGTTTGACATGCCTTATCTGCTAAACAGAGGAGAGAATGGACAAAAAACAACTATTCTAAAATGCAGCCTCAAAGCGGTCATTTTTTAAGTTGAGATCATCTATTAAATCCATTGTTATCCTGACACCTTTATGAAATCGGAATAATGGTAAATTTTTACCTGCATTCATGAAGAGCCTTTTAAGAAATAATAATTATAATTTTAAAACTCTAAAAAAATTAGTAACAATAGTTAATTAAAAATTCTTTTTCTGATTTATTAAAGACTATTTTAAAACTGGTTATCTGAATAAATTTAATCCAAATATCCCCCACACATAAACCCTTTTTAAAGAAGCAAGAAATAAATTCATAAAGGCTTACCTTTTATAGAAATACATGATAATGAGACTGCTAAATAATGCCAAGTCTAGTTAAAACATAATATGAGAAACTGAGAAAAAGAAAACTCTTTTTAAAAAGAGCTTCAAGGTGAAGTGAAATCTAAACACTAACAAAAAAGTTATCTCCTCAGCTCAAACTGGTGTTACAACTGAATATTTCAAAGGAGGTAAACTGTTAACATTATAATCTCCTTTTATCTCTATCAGTTCCTTAGAGTTTGCATCATGTTGATTCTACTACAGTCCTCCAGGGTGTGATTAAGATCAAGGTCTCTGGAGCCAGGCTGCCCAGGGAGCCAGGCCTGATTCTGACACTTAGTAAATGCTGTGAGTGTGGGCACATCATTGAAATATCTGTGCCCAATATCCTCCTCTGTGTAAGGATAAAAATAATATGTATGGTAACGATCCATCTTAGTTTGCCAGGGACAGTTCCCGTTTATGACAGTTGTGCTGAAGTAATTATAACTAGCTCCCCCTTTCACACTCAAAAATGTCCCATTTTAGTTGATAAATTATAGTTTCTTTTCTTAAATGGCTACTGTGAAGATTCACAGTTATGTAAAGGGCTTAGAGAAATGTTACCTATAAATGTAAGATTATTGTATTTCTTGTAAGATTACTATATTTCTTGTCTATTATAATTCTAATATAATTCCAATGTAAAGAAACGGAATTGACAAGGGAAATCTAGTAGTTCCACATGCCCTGTGCAATAACATAATGGACAGTGGAACAGCATGGGCATCCTAAATACTCCCAAAAGTCTATTTTCAAAGAATCTGGTTGTGTCTTGTCTTATATATAAATATAGAAACAAAGTTGTTATATCAGTAGGTCTACATTCCAAAATTTTCAAACCAAGGGAGTAATAAAATACAAAAATGAAAAATAATGCTATTGGTAGAAAAACATGTATGGATGTTAGTCTTTCAAGCAGACATCATTTTAGGCAAACAATAGGTTATACATTAGCCATAATATAACTGGATTTAGTTGTTGGATAAACACCCTCTCCATAAAGATATGAAAGAGCACAGATGGCCACCCATTAATACAATGGCCTAATATTTGCCTGATAAGCATCAATATACCTGTGCTGTTATTAAAATGTTGAAAAACACCAAGTAACCTTTCCCAGCTTTGTTGCCTCAGCCTTACCCAAGAACCTTGGTCTCAACCAGGATCCAGCAACTAAGAGGTTCATTTTTGCCCCAGCTGTGGATCCCCAGAACTTGGCTCTAGCTTAAGCCTATGACCTTTCTAATGGGAGGTACTTCTGCTGTTCCTTTAATAGTCCCCCCTCCCACAGAGTGGAGGGCTTAAGAAAATTGTTCCAAAACATAATCGGGTAAAGGAAGTCTCCCCTCTCCATGTAAATTCATAAGCTGTGCAAGTTCATGTGGAGTCTGCTCTGAAGGTCACCTCAAGCAAAGGACAGATGGGAAACTTTGGCAAGACTTTCTGTCATTGTCTTTGACAGAATTTTGGGAGAAGCATATAATTTTACAGAATTAAAAGAATATTTTTATCAGTAACCTCACTTTAAAGTACATAACCTATTTTTCAGGATCATTTTAATGCCTATTTATAATCGAACTGTATTAGAGCAAAATAATTTGTTTTTGAATTTTTTTTATTTTTTATACAGCAGGTTCTTATTAGTTATCCGTTTTATACATATTAGTGTATATATGTCAATCCCAATCTCCCAGTTCATCACACCACCACCATCCCCCCGCCCCGCCACTTTCCCCCCTTGGTGTCCATACGTTTGTTCTCTACATCTGTGTCTCTATTTCTGCCCTGCTAAATAGAGCAAAACAATTTTTAATTGTGTAATAACCTTAGTTTTCATTATGGAGATTATGCGATTGAAATTATTTTATTTTCTTTGTAAGGATGTCAGAAAAGAATCTCCTCTTCTTTTGAAGAAATTTCTGAATAGCAAGTGACCACAGCTACTGTTCCAAAGGGACAGGCATGCATTTCAAACCAGTGACATCAAGAAGGTCAGGGATTAAGCTGCACACGTAGCAATAATGTGAGGAGCAGACACTTGAGAGTATCTTGATTTTCCACAGGGATTGCTTTCAGAGACCCAACTGGGGACTATAGTGAAAGGGTTCTTCTGCTTCTAGTAAAATATGTCTGAGTCTTGTTGTAGTGCCAGGGCGATGACGAAATGCTTGATCTCTAGCAACACTCTGTCAGTGTGTTTGCATTAGCAACCTGAGTAACTCTGCATAACAGTAATAAGCACAGGCATTTAAAGGCAAAGGGTTTCAGAAGTGTGGAAAACAAACCCAAACAAAAATTATTGATGATATTCACCTTTCAATCAAATTTTTATCATATGAAAATTACCATTTTCACTGGTATAATTTCTGATGTACAAATACAGCTAAAATTAATATTCTCTCTTTTCATGAAAATGTACCACAATTTAGGCACATGTTGATTTCTTTTACCAATAGTGGACCATATTAAACTTTGTTTTTCTTTATCACTTGGCATCTTTTGTGGCCATTTTGGACTGTGACGGCCTGTTTTTTTCTACATGTTCCAATACCATTATCCATAAAAATACAGTTTTCCCCCTTCTGTTCCATGAGGCATTTCAGCTGATTCTAGTACTTGGTTATTTTTCTCCCCTCTGAACTCACAGTGATTAGTGTCAATGGCACTAGGTATGGTAGACTGAATAATGGCTCCTTGAAAGATGTCCATATCCTAATCCCTGACACCTGTGAACGTTACCTTATATGGCAAATTTGACTTCACACATATGAATAAATTTATGATCTTGAGAGCTGGAGATTATCCTGGATTATCCAGGTGAGCCCTAAATACAATCACAAATTTGTTTATAAGAGAGATTTGACACAGAAGAGGAGGTGGTTTCTAGCCCAGGAATGTCAGTAGCCCCAGAAACTAGAGGAGGCAAAGAAGAGATCCTCCCCTAGAGTATCCAGAGGGAACGTGGTCCTGCCAACACCTCAATTTCAGCCCAGTAATACTGATTTTGGACTTCTGGCTTCCAAAGCTGTGAGAGAATACATTTGTTTTCTTAAGCCACAAAGCTTGTCGTAATTTGTTATAGCAATGAGGAAACTAACACACCATGATTCAGAGACTATGTATAGATTTAAATACCTTTTCTTTTCAAAACTATGATGTTCAACAAATCATAGATTCAGAAAAATTACAAAAATCTTCATTATAAATAAATTACCACATGAGTTGGCACATACTTGTGTAACTACCACCCAGCTTGAAAAATATGTGTGGTTTCTTTTTGTCCATCTCAATAACTATCCTCTCCCTTTGATCCCAAAAGCTTGGCCTCTTTTCTACTTCACCCAAAACTCTTGTCTCTGAGATGTGATTCACCGGTGCTGAATCACATCTCAGAGACAAGAGTTTTGGGTGAAGTGGAAAAGAATAGCTTTATTGCTTTGCCAGGCAAAGGAGGACACAGAGGGCTCCTGCCCTCAAAAACTATGTGTCCCAACTTGGGAGGATTTGAGGACTTTTATAGCAGTAGTTCAAGGGTGGGGTTGCTGACAAGATTAAGGTGTGTGCAGGGCTGCACTCCCTTAATATCTTCTCAGGTGGGCAGTCTCCTCATCTGATGAACTTCTCTGGCCCCATGAATCTCGCCTCAGGTGGTTTCTTGACTGCTTCTCCTTTGATTAGCAACTGTTCGAATCTGCCCTTTGGAACTCAGGGATGGTCATGGAGGCTGGAGTCTTACCTACATGAAAACGGGGAGACAAAAAGGCTTTCGTGCCTGGAAGCCCCACAGGGTCCTTCTTGGTTTCAACTTCTCCTTGAATGTATCTACTGTCCTGATTTCTAACACCATAGATGAATTTAGCCTGATTTTGAACTTTACGTAAATGGAGTTGTATAGTATATTTTTTCTTTTGTCTGACTTATTTTGCTTAACATTTTGTTTGAGAGATTCAGTGACATTGCTATGAGTAGAAGTAGTGTATTCCTGAGCAATACCCATTGTAGGAAAATACCATAATGTGTTTATCCATTCTCCTGTTCATAGACATTTGTGTCATTTCCAGTTTGAGGTTATCATGAATAAAGCTGCTGTGAACATTTTCATATCCTTCTTTTGTACATACCTAAGAATTGAATTGCTGGGTCATATAGTATGCACATTTTCAAACTGAACAGGCAAAGCCAAATTATTTTCTAAATGGTTATATAAATTTATACTCTTTTAGCAGTATACATAGTTGTTCTATATCCTTGATAAACTTGAAAATGACCATACATAAAAAAAATTATTTATTTATTTTTTGGCTGCATCGGGTCTTAGTTGCAGCACGCAGGATCTTTTGTTGCGGCACACGGGATCTTTCATTGTAGCACGCGAGCTCTTCATTGTGGTGCGGGGGCTTCTCTCTACTTTTGGTACGCGGGCTCCAGAGCATGCGGGCTCAGTAGTTGTGGCACGTGGGCTCAGTAGTTGCAACACACAGGCTTAGTTGCCCCCTGGCACGTGGGATTCTACTTCCCTGACCAGGGATCGAACTGGTGTTCCCTGCATTGCAAGACTGGACCACCAGGGAAGTCCTGACCATACTTTATTTTATTATTTTTGTGTTGAGGTATATTTGACATACATTATATTAGTTTCAGGTGTATGACATAATAATTTAATATTTGCATGTTGATAAATGGTCACCACAATAAGTCTAGCTAGCATCTGTCACCACACATAGTTACAGAAGTTTTTCTTGTGATGAGAACTTTTAAGATCTAGTCTCTTAACACCTTTCAAATATGCAATACAGTATTATTAATGGTAGTTGCCATGTTGCATATTACATCCCCATGATTTATTCATTTTATACCTGGAAGTTTGTACCTTTTGACCCCTTTTACCCATTTTGCCCACCCACCCCAACCATCCACCTCTGGCAACCACCAGTCTGTTCTCTGTATCTATGAGCTTGGGTTGGTTTGTTTGTTTTTATATTCCACATATAAATAAGATCATACAATATTTGTCTTTCTTTGTCTGACTTAGTTCTTTGTCTGACTTTCTTTGTCTTACTTAGCATAATGCCCTCAAGTTTCATCCTTGTTATTGCCAATGGCAAGATTTCATTCTTTTTTATGACTGAATAATATTCTACTGTATATATCAAAATATATGGCGCATTTTCTTTATCCATTTATTTGCCAATGGACACTTAGGTTGTTTCAATATCTTGACTATTTTAAACAATGCTGCAGTGAACTTGGGGGTGCATGTATCTTTGAGAGTTAGTGTTTTTGTTTTCTTCATATAAATAACCAGAAATGGAATTGCTGGATCATATGGTAGTTCTATTTTTAATTTCTTGAGGAACCTCCATACTGTTTCCCATAGTGAGTGGACCAATGTACATTCTTACCAACAGTACACAAGAGTTCTCTTTTCTCCACATCTTTGCCAACACTTGTTATTTCTTGTCTTTTTGATAATAGCCTTTCTAACAGGTCTGAAGTTATCTCTCATTGTGGTTCTGATTTGCATTTATTTCCCTGATAATTGTGATGTTGAGCATATTTTCAGGTACCTGTTAGCTTGTATGTCTTCTTCGGAAAATGTGTATTTGGTTCCTCTGCCCACTTTTTAATCGTTATTTGCCTTTTCTTCTTCTTTTATTTCTTTTTTTTTTTTTTTTTTTTTTTGCTATTGAGTTGTATGAGTTCTTTATATATTTTGTATATTAACTCCTTATCAGATATATAATTGGCAGTTAGTTTCTCCCATTCAGTTTATTGCCTTTTCACTTTGTTGATGGTTCCCTTTGCTGTGCAGAAGCTTTTTAGATTGATGTAGTCTCACTTATTTATTTTTGCCTTTGTTGCCATTGCTTTTGGATGGAAAAGATGGAAATGGCCATCTTTATTATTTATTTTTATTTTTATTAAAACAAAAATTTTAGTGAACCTGGTAGCAATATAGTGATATCTCACTGTAGTTTTAATTTGAATTCTCTGGATCACTAACGAGTTTAAACACTGTTTCAAATGTTTATTGGTAATGTAGATATCTTGCCGAGTACAAGACATTGCCTATTTTATTTTAGTTTATATTTTTCTTACTGATTTCTAGGAGTTCTTCATACATTTTGGATATCAGCCCTTTATACGTTATATGTATGAGTTTACAAATCTTCTCCTATTATTTGGCTTGCTTCTTCACACACTTAATGATGCTCTTGTATAAATGGAAATACCAAATTTAGTGTATTCCAGTTCATTATTCTTTTCTTTATGACTTATATTGCTTTTGCTGTATTTAAGAAATTTTTACCTATCCCAAGGCCATAAAGGTAGTATTCTGTTTTATTCTCTAGGGGATTTGTTCACCAACTGAGATTGAAAGTACCCTCACCTATAGTGTTTATTTCCTTTTTTCTTTGAAAAATTATTATGAAATGGTACATTATTATCTACTACATTCAGTAGCACCCGCCCTTTAAGAAAATGTATTTTTATGCATAAGAATCTTTTTATTATGTGTGAAGTAGAGACCTTAATAAAAATAACTTATAGTCTATCAGTTTAAAAGATATATTAAGGCTTTAAAATCAGGGAAAAGTATTATATCAGCAATGGTAATTTTTCCTTTTATGTATCTACTCAACAAAAGTATCAAAGTTCTTTAATTCTTAAAGCTTAGTCATGCTACTTCCCCTCTGGTTTGAAATTCTAGGTGGAAAAGCTGTTTATAAATGATACAAAGTGAAGGCTAAATAAATATTCTTGTATTATTTTTCATGCAGAACAGTAACTAGAAGATTAAGCAATTATCCACTCATGGTAGAATTAGGTAGACATACTTAAAGCTAAATTTAGAAACTTAGCTGCAAAATGATGTTTTGTATGACATTCAAAAGCTGGATGAAGGAGGCAGTAAAATCTCTTGCCTTAAGAAACGTGTTGCTGTGAAACGTGATAAGGGGAAGGGTGCCAAAGTAAGTTTATGAGTGATCTTATCATCTCCCCAACTAAGAGACTGTGGTCAATTTCAAGAGAGGGATTCTAGAGTTAGAAAAAGGCAGAATTCCTTCATCTAGATTTTGCAATGAAATTGTCATGAATAAATCCATCATAGATTGAAAAATGAAAAGAAAATATGGATGAAAATGACTACGTTCTATAAAATACAAAGGCTGAGTAAATATATGTAAGAAAGAAATACTTCATTAAAACAAGATAGGGCTTCCCTGGTGGCGCAGTGGTTGAGAGTCCGCCTGTCGATGCAGGGGACACGGGTTCGTGCCCTGTTCTGGGAAGATCCCACATGCCGCGGAGCGGCTGGGCCCGTGAGCCATGGCCGCTGAGCCTGCGCGTCCGGAGCCTGTGCTCCGCAACGGGAGAGGCCACAGCAGTGAGAGGCCCGCATACTGAAAAAAAAAAATCAAGATAAAGAAAGGAGGATGAAAAGGAATGTTCAGTTTGAAGAAATATTTGGACTTGGAATATTTTGCCTATGTTTTCTAAATGTACTTAACAGAGGAATAGAAGGAGTAGAAATCCTTTGAAAAATAAAAACATTGTAAACTGTAAAAAGGATGGGACTAAGAAGTTGTTTTAGACTTCTCTAAAGAAGGCTATCTTTTTTTTTCCCCAAGTGTATTAAGGGAAGAAATATTTGACAGCGCTCCATGACCTGACCTTGGCCATATTCTATGTCCAGAGTATGGAGACATGAAGGCGGTAAAATTATCATCTAATAAATGTTTAAATTGCCTGATTTATGCATAGCATATACTTGCTGTTTGTAGACACACTGGCTCTCATGCCTGCTGCCATAGTAAACTGCAGAGACTACTCAGTATTGAAGACTTGTTGACTAATTACATTATTGACTCATTGTCTGAAATGCATCATAAGCAAAATGAGAATGCCAAGTGAATTTGCTTTTATTAGTTTTGGAAAAGGAAAAAACTACTCTGTACCAGTACTATTCAGATTTGGTCTTTCATAAATGGCAGAGAGTGCCCACACGTGGTAAATACAGAAAATCAGACTGTTATCAGTCCACAATGTGGTAAATACAGAAAATCAGAGTACAACCATTTGACAAAGTACAGTACAGTAAGTCCCCTACATATGAACCTTCAAGTTTCAAACTTTCAAAAATGCGAATGTGCGTTTGCACGTCCGGTCACGAACGTTCACGTGTCTGGCATATATTGTCACGTGCTTACATTCTCTACAAGTGGTTGTGCTTTTGTGTACTTTACTGTACAGTCCTGTATAGAGTACAGTATCTTTATTTCAAGCTAGATCTGCAAGAGGATGACTTCATTGAACTCCTTGCTGTGCAACATGAGGGGCTTACTGACGAAGACCTGATGGAATTGGAGGCCCAGAGAAAGGACGAAGAGAGACAAGAGGAAGAAGAAGTAACTGAAGAACCGAAGAGATTCACAACGCAGGAAATGGCAAGGGGTTTTTCTTTATTTGAGGAGGCACTGTTAGTTTTTGAGGCACAGGACCCGAATGCAGAATGGTACACGAAGGTTGCAGCAGCCGTTCACAATGCAATCTAGTGCTACCGTGTCATCTATGATGAGAAAGAAAGAGCTACTATCCAGACATCACTGGATCATTTTTTCAAGAGGGTAGATAGAATTGAATCCAGCAAGGAACCAGAACCTGTGCCATCAACGTAAGGCATGAGTGAAATGGCAGCTTGCCCTCCATCTCCTATAGCTGACGATCCTTCAGCTCTACCATCTCCCACCTCCTCTCCCTCCTCCAGTCAGTAACTCTTCTTGCCTGTTCACTCGATGCCAGCCCCTGTATGCCAGCTGTTGTGCTGTACTACTGTACTTTTCAAAGTACTACACTGTAAGATTAAAAATGTTTTCTTTATTTTTTGTTTGTTTTTTATGTATTATTTGTGTGAAAAGTATTATAAACCTAGTACAGTACAGTACTATATAGCAGACTGTGTTAGTTGCGTACCTAGGCTAACTTTGTTGGACTCACAAACAAATTAGACTTAACGAACATGCTCTCGGAACGGAACTCGTTCGTATGTAGGGGACTTACTGTAATGTCAACTGAATCTAATGTTAAGAAATTTGGGATTGAATTTTGTATGGCTGAGTTGTTAATTTTCACGTACCTAGAAATTCACTTTTATTATATGTTACAAAAATAAAACAAACAAAACACTTGTCCTTCACCACTGATCATTTGAAAAGGATTAGTCTATACCACTCTGGCCTCAAATTCCCTCCATGGTGAATGACAAATAGTTGAAGTCAGGCAACACTACCTGCTGGGACAAATAATCCTTTCTCTTCTCTTCTCCCTCCCTCTCCCCCAAATTGAGTTGAAAATTGAAGGCCAGTTTAAGCAATTTTTATTGAACAGGCACAATCTCCCAATGTCTCTAAAGCATTCCTGAGGTTTCTAAAATAAATAATAAAAATTTTTTTAAAGTGCCCACATTTGTGGGACAGATGCATCTGGTTGAGTCCAATATGTGTAAGAATAGATGTGTACTCACTGTGTTTCAATGGAAAGAACTTGAGTCAAGCTTTCCTGGATTCTAATCCTGACTCTACCACTCCCTAGCCATAATCCATCAACACACTTAACTCCTCTAAGCATAATTTCTTTATGTGTAAGACACAAAGTACAAAATATACACCTCGCAGTGCAAAGATTAAATGTATGTAATTAAAACACCTATCGCAGTGCCAGTAAAATAGTATGTTATTAATAAAGTCATTATTTTCATTTCTCACAGGAAAAGTGGGAATTGGTTAAGACTCTAAAGAAAGCGTAGTATTGGCTAAGCCTTAAAAAACATGGAAAAGTTAGCAAGGCAAATAAGACAAAAGAGACTAGTATGAACATAGCTGAGAGGCATGAGGTAAGAAGATGATTTTTAAGACATTACCGGCAGCTCTACTGGCAGGAGCATAAAGATCAAGGAGGAAATACCAAGTGCTGGGCTAAGGAGGTAAGCAAGGGTCAGGTCACGTAATGTCTTGCTTAGTACACTCATAGGCAAGGAATTTTCTCTTTAGGTGGGACATTTATAACGTGAGTGTGTGGACCCCTACCTCCTATGCACCACCCCCATGGAACATGGAGGGATACTTGAATGAATGCCAGAGTTTCAGGGATACCTGAAGTTTCACACATTTTATGGCTATGATCATATATGAAATTTTTGAGAAAAAAAGTACCCCATGGCTTCTAACAAGCTTGTAACTATTGGTTTAGAAAATAGGAAGTCACTGAATAGATTTAAAGTGGGACAGAAGTGCTAAGTGTAAAAGACATGGTCATGGTTAGCTTTTGGATGGTAGTTAATTCGGGTAGAGGCATGAAGCTGATGTGAGAATTCCACTTGACTTGTAGGGTGGAATCTAAGTCTTTTATCCCTAGCTCCCAGCACACAGACTGCCCCATAGTGCCCATGTTTCTCCAACATTCAATAAATATTTGAACAAAGGAGAAGACTAAAAGCAGGAGGAACAGTTAGAAGGTTCATGCAATTATCTAGTCAGAGACATGATAAGTGTCTAGAATTAAAGAGTGATAATTGGGATGGAGAAAAGGTGACAGATTTGAGAGACATTTTAGAGGTAAATCAGCAAGACTCAGGAACTGATTGATTGGCTGTGAGGGAGGAATTAAGAATGATTTCCTGGTTTATAGATTGGATGATGGATGCTGGTGCCATTCTATGCCTTGCTTTAAAGGCAGTTATCTTATACTGCCTTATATTATATTACCTTGAACATACCATATCTTCTCTTGAAGACTGTAGGTTTCTAGAAAGTTTTATTTTTTTAATTTTTATGGTATTCTCAATAGCAGTTGGTTTAGCCATGTCCAGCTAAGAAGTACTCAGGAAATATCTTTAAAAAAATTAAAGATGCCGTAGAGGGTATAGTTCAATTTCTAGAGCCTATAGGAATGATTACCTTTTGTATCCCATTTTTAAACTTTCTGCCAGTTTTGGCCTCACAACAGTTTTCAGTTAATGTGAGGAAACAGGAACCTCTCATAGAATGGGGGTGAAAAGCTGAAAAGTATGACTGACTGTGCTTTGTAAATAGTGAAGTAGGAGAGGTCGGATAGGTAGGGTTTGGGAGTTCCTACTAGAGACTCAAAAAGAGCCGTTTCTCGCTGAGCTGTTTTATAGTTTGACTTCTGATTTCATTTGGAAAGTTCTGCTTCTGAAGCAGGTAGGGAATGAAACCCTCTGACAAAGAGATATATTTTCACAGAACATATACAGAGAATTTAGGGGGATATTTTCGTGGTGGCTGTGTTATATATCTTGAAAATGATTTCAGTGATGTACTAAGTTAGCACATTGCATGCATTTCCTCAAAAAGACATAGTCCACTGCTGGTTAGGTATAGTTCAAAGGTTAGTGCCCTGATAGTATAGAAAGATGGTATGGTGAAGTGGAAAGGACAGTGGTTCTAGTGACAGAAAGACCTAATTTCAGTTTCCTTCCATTGGCATTTTCATTGTGTGACCTTGAAAAAGATGTCTGATTTTTCTGAGAAATATTAACCATTAGTCCCTGAAAATAGGAGTAACAATAATAGTTACTATATTATGAGCAATGTAATGTGCCTATAACTGTTCTTACTGCTTTAAGTTATTAACTTAATTCACCCTAACAGCAAATCCATGAGATAGATGATATCATTATCCTCAGTTTACAGATATGTAAATGGAAGCTTCAAGGAATTAAGTAACTGCTAGATAATACAAGGAGCAAGTGGCAAGGAGAGCATTTACCCTGGCACTCTGGACCCAGGGCCTAAACTGTGTATCACTATAGACCTTATAGGACTGTAATGAAGGGAAATAATTAATGGAAAATCTTAGAAAATATTGGACAAACATTTGATTCAATATTTTCAGTAGTAATACTAACATGACAGATTTTCAGGGAGAACTGTGGATCTTAGTACAACTTATAACTTTGGGTTTTTTAAAGGAAAAATTAATCTTGAACCTCAAATAATTAGCTTGCTCATTAATTTTTGGATCACATTTGTATATAAGATAGGGATTTTCTGTACCAAAAACTGGGGAAAAGGCCTTTCTGCACAGGTATTATAGCTGTACCTAGGGCTTCAGTCCCTCTTGCCTATTTCCTTCTCACACATTTTTGAGACTCTTTCCAAATTCTTTGTGGAAAGAGGAGAACTGGGCAAAAGTGTAAGTTATCTCTGATCTTCACAAAGTCTTGTGAAGAAAAGTAAGTTCACCTTTTGGAGGATCTTGAATTCTTTGTCAGATGGCTTCAAATGACTTTGTCAGATGACTCCAAAAACAAATGACTTTGTCAGATGACTCCAAAAACCATTCTTCCAGTCACACATTGATATTAATTCTACAACCAGCAGCATATTTAAAACAAAGTTGAGGCTTTAGGCCAGAAATAATTTTAACACCTTGAAGATAATAAAAATAGAGGTAGTCCCTAGTAACATGGGAGGGGCTTGTTTAGATAAAGTGGGAAGGGATATCCCTCCAATGAGGTGTCAGTTGAGTTCAGAATCAGAAGAAGGAAGCAGTCTTTGGAAGATCTGGTTAATCTCCTTGGCAGCAACCCTGGAGTGTGTTCAGCAGAAAGATCCGAGAAGACCCTCTGAATAAGTGTTTTTGGAAGGAACTATTTTTATTCCTGTAAATTTTTATTTTTAATAAGGAATTCACATATCTCTTATGTGTATTAAAATTTTTAAACCACTACTATATTCAGGGAAAAGTAAAGGAGACCAAGTTCTCCTGCCGAGTATTCTTATCCTCCTTGAATTACTAGAGAACATGGACTTTGGGTCATACAGACTTACATTCAAAACTTGAGAAAGTTACCCAAGATTCATCCAAAATTTTTTTCTGTATGTTTAATGCAGAAAACAGTAGGACCAGTTAATAGGATTGTTGTGAGGACTAAGTGAAACAGTGTAAACTTTTCTTAGTAAATTGGGTACTTTGTATGTTCTCAATAGGTAGTAGGTAGCGTGAGTGGTAAGTTAAGAAAGGCAGACTGGAAAAAGATCAAGAAAAATTGTATTCTACAGAAATCATTTACTTTTGTGTTGGAATCTGAGAACAGTTTTTGCTAGAATTTTGAAACATTATAACATTTTATTGGTGCACAGATTGCACTTCAATACAAATTAGATGTTAATTCAACAAACTTTATTTAGTAGGATTAACTCGGAAAATAACTGCAGAGTAATGCCCCAAAGCTATGACAGTGCACAAATACCCTGTTTAAAATTGAAACTCCAGTCTTAGCACAGAAACTAACAGCTATGAGTGATAGCTATTATGCTCCAGGTGCTTTACACCTATTTTCTCTTTCTGTTAGCACAGTTGTCCCCTGAGATAGGTATTCTTATTCCATCATTCAGGTGGGGACACTCAGGCACTAATAATTTAAGTTACTTACCTAAAGCCATGTAGTTAGATGCAGTGCCAAAATTTGGGTATAGATGTCTCTGTTTCGAAACACCACTCTTTATTCCAGAAAAATGCATTGGTAAAGAAAAAACAGAGTTTTATGTTAATTATCTGTATATCTTAGGTTAAAACTATTTTGAAACTTGAATTGTACTAACTTGAATTAATTTTCCACTTGGATGTTAAAAGACAATCTTGGTTGTTTGTACGTTCATTATTTATGAGTAATTAAGGTTGCAAAGTTTTAAAATTAGGGAAGTACAACTTGTATGTCTTTGATGAGATAAACCAAAGGCAAATGCCTAACTAAAACCTGTTTATCCACTCTTCTAGTTTTAGAGCGTAAAGTGGCTTGTTTGACTGTCTTGCTAAGTCACTTGAATTGTATAATGTGAAATCCCTCAAATAACATCATTCCAACTATCTACACCTGTCATTTTGCCTAATAAAATGTGTTTTGCTTTTTGAGATTCAGGGATAAAAATGGCTATAAGTCAGTAGAATGAAACTTCCCTCCACATTAAATAGGCGACCGTGAGCTGTTAATACTCAGGTCAAACTTTTGGTTTTTAATAGCTTGTCACTTCCTTGTTTAAGTGTGCCTTATTTCCACCAAAAGATTTTACTTGTACCCTGAAAATTAAAGTGACAGCCTTGGCTAATTCTTACCTGATGGAAGCAACAGCATTTTGTAAGATAAATAAGCTTTGAGTCCATATTCTGCTATTCTCCTTGAAGTGCCTGCAGGAATGATAAATATTATGTCCCAGAGCAAAAGCAGAAAAGTACAACACTGATCTTCTAGTTTGAAAAATTGAGTGAGGCTGCATCTACTCCTTCTCAAAATGGGATCACGTTAACTTTGGAAACAAATGGTTTCCCAATCTAGGATGAAGTAAAGAGAAACCTCTTACATATACATTGAAAAGCCATTGTATATACGATGAGTCTTGGGCTTTTCAAAGCTGCAGGAAACATGGTTGGATCCTTTGTGCTTCTCTTGAAAAGAATCAAAGGGTAGCTCTATTACTATGTAGAGGCACACTCCCAAGGACTGTTTAAAAATCTCCTCTCCAGCAGCTGAGCACTGCAGTCACTGACCTTGTATTTTAGACAGTGTTAGGGGAGAGAGAAACAAGAAAAAAAGAGAAAAGGGAGCTTCTGCATTGAATGACTGATGAATGTGTTTAAAGTGAAATGAACATGTCTCCACTGTCCTCTACATTTTCCCAAATGTGTTTCTTTGTTTTGAAGCCAAAAGCAGTAACTTGGCTAAACAGTGAGTCATGTTGAATTAAATAATGTTTAGATAAAATAGCTGTCTCTTTAGGAAAACATCTCTGTATTTCTTTTTTCATAAAGTCTGGTTCTTTAGATTTGAGATTTTGTGGTATACAGTTTATTGTATTTTTTTCCTGTGTACAAATGAAAATGGGTTTAAAGATGCATCAAGTGAAAGCAAAGTTCAAGAATTTTGGTAGTGGGAGGAGCTGGATTGTTAATTTCCAAATACTCTGTTTTACTGGAAGTTGTGGGTGGTCTTCCATCATTCTGAAAGAATCTAGAGATAGAAAAATTTTGGCAATATATAGCTGTTTTCCAGTTAGTGATAATTGGTATTTCTTTCCTTGTCTAGTTCAACATTTTGTTATATGTAGTGCAACCAGATTCTGGTATGAGAATATATTTAAATCATAGAGGTCTGTAGAGAAAGTTTGCACAGCCTGATTCTTGACTAAAGAGTAATTACAGTTCTTTAAACTGACAGAATGTTGAATTGAGCCATCAGTATTATCGGTTTCTTATTTCTAATTTAACACATCATGAAGAGGAATGTTAATAAGTTGAATTTTTTCCAAGACTTCTGTCCATGCATCTATGCAGGCATCTTATAGTTTAGTTATACAAAATGTTTTATTCTACTTTATTCACTTAATATTGTGTCATAAAATAATCTCACTCTTGAAAACCCTTTAATAGTAGAATAGTCTTTGTAAAACTTGCAAGTTATCATGTAATGTACTTTCTCAGATTTTTTCACTGGTGCCCCAAGCAACTTTGAAAAAATTCAAGCACTTTGGTTTGATATACAAGGAATTTGCATCTTTACAGGTTACTTGTGTGACAACCGAGAAGTTTGCATTTTTGCGTGTTGGTTGATTCCCTGATTCTGCCCACCCAAATCCTCTTTCTTATCAACTCTAAAAACTTCTAAACATATTTGAATCTTTCATCTCAGTGTTTCAACACAAGCTCTTTTTTCTCCCTGGAAAATGCTTATCTCTTTATTAAGTCATGTTTATCCTTCAGGTCACAGCTTATATGACACTCACAGAAGCTTTTTCTGACCCCTGATGTAAAGCAGCTGCCCTTGCTTTAAGCACTTATCTTGTCTTTTACCATACTTTGTGCATTTATTTCTGTGTATTAATTTAATAGAGTGGCTCAACTAAGATTTGTTGAATGAAGAAATAACGTCAAGTGCTTCCTTCTTCTTAAGATTTTCTTGTTATTTCCAGAAAGACTTAATCTTCCTTCCTCAATGTCCCCTTAATTTCCTGAGTCATCTTCTTGTACTGCAACTGTTTGTGTACCTCCATCGATGACTATCCATTTTGAAGGGAAACACCAAGAATTTTCATCTTTTAACTGGCCTCTGGCTCATTTACTATCTATTGAATGATTGAATAAATATATACCTCAAAGAATATTTTAATTTTGTGAAGAGCCTGCTGTATTTTTTTAAAATGTAAGCTTTATATCATAGGGAACTGGCATGAAGGGTCAGAGAACTTTATGGGGGTGAGATGGGACAAGAGACCTCACTCAGCACAAGGTAACTCCTACTACTCTTGCTCTAATCAAGTTTGCTAACTAGAAGTTCCCACTGGAGGGCCACAGGGTATCCAAAGAAAGTTTTATTGAAAGCATAGAAAATCAATAAATAGTATAAATGTTGTGATAGACAAGTGTTAAATGCTACTATAAGAATCTTTCCATATGATGGTTTGTGTGGGGAATGGTTCACATTGGGGATTAGAGTGGGGGAGTGGGATCTATTGTATTCTCTCTGCCCTAGGATTTTGCTGGCGTGATACAACATGTGAGCTCTTCACCTCTCCCCACTGCAAACAGCTGAGTCTGAGGTATTGTCTCCTTACCTACTGTTCTTACCTTGGACCCACTGTTTTTGAATAACTTGCCCCAAAGCAGCTTTTCCAGAAGTGTCAAGAGCTCTAGAAAGGAGGTGTCAGATGAAGTGTTTCCTCCTCCACAAGTTTATCTCCCTTGTTTACATCTTAAGTGGACACTCTGAAGCTGCGGTCTTCCTGACAGTAGGAATGTCAATGGTAATGACAGCTCAGCTCATCCATGCTATCCTCTACAGCTTAGCAATAGGTTCAGATTTGGTTCTACTTTCCAGAAGTTACTTCCTTCTAATTTAAAGACTCTCAAGACATCTTAGCTATCCCCTAATTGTATATTCTCCATATTCTGAGATAGACTCCAGCCACCATTTGCCACATACATGGAGCCAAAGATTGGAATCTAACATCTTTTTTTTTAGAATTTTTTAAATTTTTATTCTTTTTAATTGAATTTTATTGAAGTATAGTTGGTTTACAATGTTGTGTTAATTTCAGGTATACAGCAGAGTGATTCACTTTTGGTTTTGATTGCGTTTTGTTTGGTTTTTGGCCATGCCTCATGGCATGCAGGATCTTAGTTCCCTCACCAGGGATGGAACCCATGTCCCCTGCAGTGGAAGAACGGAGTCCTACCACTGGACCACCAGGGAATTCCTGGCATCTAACATCTTTGAAGCCAGCTTTCATGTCTCCCAAGTAAGCTTAGAGGAAGGGAAGTCAGAATTTATAATTCTCTGGTTGATTGAGTCACACAACACAAATGGAATATGCTTTAGGTAGGGAGAAAGAAAGCCTTGGTTTTTGGCTTAGCTTCTTTTCCAGAAAGGACACAGTTGTATTACTGTGTATTACATATTGCTAAGATAGATTTTTAGAGAGGCCCTTTCTTCTTATCATTTTTATAGTAATATGAAGGATTACATTAGCTTTACAGATATTTTACAATAGTAGATAAAACTTATAAACAGTTAAAAAGGAATTATTTTCATGGACATTTTTATTGCTGCAGGGAACATTGGAGATCATTCTGGTTAATAAATAATCTCATTCCTCCTTTTATTTTGTAGATGTAAGACTTAAGGTGGGGAGAAATAGAAGGTGGGGAGTGATTGGGTGAATGGGGGCAAACGAAACCCTGTATCAACAAATGATGAAACAAGAACTTCAGCCCCAGTTGGCTCATTCCAAAACTGGGCCTTTCTCCCCATACACCTTACCTTTTAATAGTAATAAATTATTATCATGAAAACCTTAATTTAAAAAATTGGATAGCATTTTTTTTCTCACTTTATTGGTTCATGCTCATAATTTATTTTTTGAATTTTATTTATTTTATATACAGCAGGTTCTTACTAGTTATCTATTTTATACATATTAGTGTATATGTGTCAATCCCAATCTCCCAATTCATCCCACCACCACCAACCCTGCCACCACTTTCCCCCACTGGTGTCCATACGTTTGTTCTCTACATCTGTGTCTCTATTTCTGCCCTGCAAACCAGTTCGTCTGTACGATTTGTCTAGATTCCACATATATGCTTTAATATATGATATTTGTTTTTCTTTTTCTGACTTACTTCACTCTGTATGACAGTCTCTAGATCCATCCATGTCTCTACAAATGAGCCACTTTCGTTCCTTTTTATGGCTGAGTAATATTCCATTGTATATATGTACCACATCTTTATCCATTCATCTGTCAATAGGCTTTTAGGTTGCTTCCATGACCAGGCTATTGTAAATAGTGCTACAATGAACATTGGGGTGCATGTGTCTTTTTCAATTATGGTTTCCCAGTAGTGGGATTGCTGGGTCATATGGTAATTCTATTTTTAGCTTTCTAAGGAACCTCCATACTGTTCTCCATAGTGGCTGTATTGATTTACATTCCCACCAACAGTGCAAGAGGGTTCCCTTTTCTCCACACCCTCTCCAGCATTTGTTGTTTGTAGATTTTCTGATGATGCCCATTCTAACTGCTGTGAGGTGATACCTCACTGTAGTTTTGATATGCATTTCTCTAATAATTAGTGATGTTCAGCAGCTTTTCATGTGGTTCTTGGCCATCTGTATGTCTTCTTTGGAGAAATGTCTAGGTCTTCTGCCCATTTTTTGATTGAGTTGTTTGTTTTTTTAATACTGAGCTGCATGACCTGTTTATATATTTTGGAGATTAATCCTTTGTCCGTTGATGCATTTGCAAATATTTTCTTCCATTCTGAGGGTTGTCTTTTCATCTTATTTATGGTTTCCTTTGCTTTGCAAAAGCTTTTAAGTTTCCTTAGGTCCCACTTGTTTATTTTTGTTTTTATTTCCATTACTCTAGGAGGTGGATCAAAAAAGATCTTGCTGTGATTTATGTCAAAGAGTGTTCTTCCTATGTTTTCCTCTAAGAGTTTTATAGTGTCCGGTCTTACATTTAGGTCTCGAATCCATTTTGAGTTTATTTTTGTGTATGGTGTGAGGGAGTGTTCTAATTTCATTCTTTTACATGTAGCTATCCAGTTTTCCCAGCACCACTTATTGAAGAGACTGCCTTTTCTCCATTTTATATCCTTGCCTCCTTTGTCATGGATTAGTTGACCATAGGTGTGTGGGTTTATCTCTGGGCTTTCTATCCTGTTCCATTGATCAATATTTCTGTTTTTGTGCCAGTACCATATTGTCTTGATTACTGTAGCTTTGTAGTATAGTCTGAAGTCAGGGAGTCTGATTCCTCCAGCTCAGTTTTTTTTCCCTCAAGACTTCTATGGCTATTTGGGGTCTTCTGTATCTCCATACAAATTTTAAGATTTTTGTTCTAATTCTGTAAAAAGTGCCATTGGTAATTTGATAGGGATTGCATTGAATCTGTAGGTTGCTTTGGTTAGTATAGTCATTTTCACAATATTGATTCTTCTAATCCAAGAACATGGTATATCTCTCCATCTGTTTGTGTCATCTTTGATTTCTTTCATCAGTGTCTTATAGTTTTCTGAGTACAGATCTTTTACCTCCTTAGTTAGGTTTATTCCTAGGTATTTTATTCTTTTTGTTGCAATGGTGAATGGAAGAGTTTCCTTAATTTCTCTTTCTGATCTTCCATTGTTAATGTATAGGAATGCAAGAGATTTCTGTGCATTAATTTTGTATCCTGCAACTTTGCCAAATTCATTGATTAGCTCTAGTAGTTTTCTGGTGGCATCTTTAGGATTCTCTAATTATAGTATCATGTCATCTGCAAACAGTGACAGTTTTACTTCTTTTACAATTTGTATTCCTTTTATTTCTTCTTCTTCTCTGATTGCTGTCGCTAGGACTTCCAAAACTATGTTGAATAATAGTGGTGGGAGTGGACATCTTTGTGTTGTTCCTGATCTTAGAGGAAATGCTTTCAGTTTTTCACCATTGAGAATGATGTTTGCTGTGGGTTTGTCATATATGGTCTTTATTATGCTGAGGTAGGTTCCCTCTATGCCCACTTTCTAGAGAGTTTTTATCATAACTAGGTGTTCAATTTTGTCAAAAGCTTTTTCTGCATTTATGGAGATGATCATATGGTTTTTATTCTTCAGTTTGTTTACATGGTTTATCACATTGATTGATTTGCATATATTGAAGAATCCTTGCCTCCTTGGGATAAATCCCATTTGATCATGGGATCATGATGATCTTTTTAGTGTGTTGTTGGATTCTGTTTGCTAGTATTTTGTTGAGGATTTTTGCCTCTATATTCATCAGTGATATTGGTCTGTAATTTTCTTTTTTTGTAGTATCTTTGTCTGATTTTGGTATCAGGGTGATGGTGGCCTCATAGAATGAGTTTGAGAGTGTTCCTTCCTCTGCAATTTTTTGGAAGAGTTTGAGAAGGATGGGTGTTAGCTCTTCTCTAAATGTTTGATAAAATTCACCTGTGAAGCCATCCAGTCCTGGACATTTGTGTTTTGGAAGATTTTTAATCACAGTTTCAATTTCATTCCTTGTGATTGGTCTGTTCATATTTTCTATTTCTTCCTGGTTCAGTCTTGGAAGGTTATACCTTTCTAAAAATTTGTCCATTTCTTCCAGGTTGTCCATTTTATTGGCATAGAGTTGCTTGTAGTACTCTCTTATGATGCTTTGTATTCCTGTGGTGTCCGTTGTAACTTCTCCTTTTTCGTTTCTAATTTTATTGATTTGAGTCCTCTCCCTTTTTTTCTTGATGAGTCTGGCTAAAGGTTTATCAATTTTGTTTATCTTCTCAGAGAACTAGCTTTTAGTTTTATTGATCTTTGCTATTGTTTTCTTTGGTTCTACTTGATTTATTTCTGCTCTGATCTTTATGATTTCTTTCCTTCTACTAACTTTGGGTTTTGTTTGTTCTTCTTCCTCTAGTTCCTTTAGGTGCAAGCTTATACTGTTTTTTTGAGATTTCTCTTGTTTCTTGAGATAGGCTTGTATTGCTATAAAGGCTTGTATTGCTATAAACTTCCCTCTTAGAACTGCTTTTGCTTCATCCCACACGTTTTGGATCATCATGTTTTCATTGTCATTTGTCTCCAGGTATTTTTTGATTTCCTCTTTGATTTCTTCAGTGATCTCTTTGTTGTTTAGTAACGTATTGTTTAACCTCCATGTGTTTGTGTTTTTTATGGTTTTTTTCCCTGTAATTGATTTCTAATCTTATAGTATTGTGGTCTGAAGAGATGCTTGATATAATTTCAGTTTTCTTAAATTTACCGAGGCTTGATTTGTGACCCAAGATGTGATCTATCCTGGAGAATGTTCCATGTGCACTTGAGAAGAAAGTGCAATCTGCTGTTTTTGGATGGAATGTCCTATAAACATCAATTAAATCTATCTCATCTATTGTGTCATTTAAAGCTTGTGTTTCCTTATTAGTTTTCTGTCTGGATGATCTGTCCATTGGTGTAATTGAGGTGTTAAAGTCCCCCACTATTATTGTGTTACTGCCGATTTCCTCTTTTATAGCTGTTAGCAGTTGTATTGAGGTGATCCTACGTTGGGTATATATATATTTTTAATTGTTATATCTTCTTCTTGGGTTGATCCCTTGATCATTATGTAGTGTCCTTCCTTGTCTCTTGTAACATTTTTTATTTTAAAGTCTATTTTATCTGATATGAGTATTGCTACTCCAGCTTTCTTTTGATTTCATTTGCATGGAATATCTTTTTCCATCCCCTCACTTTCAGTCTAAATGTGTCCCTAGGTCTGATGTGGGTCTCTTCCAGGCAGCATATATATGGGTCTTGTTTTTGTATCCATTCAGTGAGACTGTGTCTTTTGGTTGGAGCATTTAATCCCTTCACGTTTAAGGTAATTATTGATATGTATGTTCCTATTACCATTTTCTTAATTGATATGGGTTTGTTTTTGTAGGTCCTTTTCTCCTCTTTTGTTTCCCACTTAGAGAAGTTCCTTTAGCATTTGTTGTAGAACTGGTTTGGTGGTGCTGAATTCTCTTAGCTTTTGCTTGACTGTAAACTTTTGATTTCTCCATCAAACCTGAATGAGATCCTTGCCGGGTAGAGTAATCCTGGTTGTAGGTTCTTCCCTTTCATCACTTTAAATGTATCGTGCCACTCCCTTCCGGCTTGTAGAGTTTCTGCTGAGAAATCAGCTGTTAACCTTATGGGAGTTCCTTTGTATGTTATTTATCATTTTTCCCTTGCTGCGTTCAATAATTTTTCTTTGTCATTAATTTTTGTCAGTTTGATTACTGTGTGTCTCGGTGTGTTTCTCCTTGGGTTTATGCTGCCTGGCACTCTCTGTTCTTCCTGGACTTGGGTGGCTATTTCCCTTCCCATGTTAGGGAAGTTTGCAACTATAATCTCTTCAAATATTTTCTCAGGTCATTTCTCTCTCTCTTCTCCTTCTGGGACCGCTATAAAGTGAATGTTGTTGCGTTTAATGTTGTCCCAGAGGTCTCCTTGGCTGTGTTCATTTCTTTTCATTCCTTTTTCTTTATTCCGTCCTGTGGCAGTGATTTCCACCATTCTGTCTTCCTGGTCAGTTATCCATTCTTCTGCCTCAGTTACCCAGCTATTGATTCCTTCTAGTGTATTTTTCATTTCAGTTCTTGTATTGTTCATCTCTGTTTGTTCTTTAATTCTTCTAGGTCTTTGTTAAACATTTCTTGCATCTTCTCAATCTTTTCCTCCATCTTCTTCCGAGGTCCTGGATCATCTTCACTATCATTATTCTGAATTCTTTTCCTGCAAGGTTGCCTATCTCCACTACATTTAGTTGTTTTTCTGGGGTTTTATCTTGTTCCTTCATCTAGTACAAAGTCCTCTGCCTTTTCATTTTGTCTATCTTTCTGTGAATGTGGTTTTCCTTCCACACGCTGCAGAATTGTAGTTCTTCTTGTTTCTGCTCTCTGCCCTCTGGTGGATCCATGCTCATAATTTTTAATTCATTAAAATTAAAAGATCATAAAACTCAATATAACAGAATAAAGGGAGAGAGTGTGAACGAACAAAGAACTTTGTCTCATATTTTGAGGCAGTTTCAGATGCAAAACTCTACAGAAAACAGTGTGGGCCTTAGCAAGTCATACAGTATAGTCCCCCACCCCCCAATCCATGGCATTTTAAACCATTTCAAATGATCTTTCAGGCAGCCTTTAAGAGAAGAGAAAATTCAAAGGGAAATCGAGCAAATCTCAGCAGATCTGAGACCTGACATCAAGAGACCTGATCAACAAAGCCTTTATGAAACAGTCCAATTTAAATTACATCGAAATTACTGCTTGAGTTATGAGTAGGAGTTAGAAAAAGGTAGGAAAAGTCCTCTCAGCAAGAGGAATAAAATGTACAAAGACCCTAAGGCAGAAAGGAGGAAGGCAAGTTTGAAGATGTGAAAAGGTCAGAAGGGTGAGAACACAAACAAAATATCCAAATAGTGATGATTGAGATTTTCTAGTGAGGTAATCTTGAGCCAGATTGTAGCAGGCGTCAAAGGCCATGTTAAGAATTTTGGATTTTGTTCTAAAAGTAATGGAAAATCATTCAAGACAGGAAGAGAAAGCTTAAAATTAGAATAATCATTTAAACCATGAATCTTTTGAGAGTGTAAAGGGGGCACTATTGATAATTACACTGGTAAAACAGCCCAAAGCTGGGCTGTTTGTGGCAAGCCAGGATGAGAATCATCTTTAAAAGCTCTTATATATTGGTTAATTTGCCCTCTGATGCAGTGCCTGGGAGATACATTCTGTATTCACTGTTGTCCTTCCCTGGCCAGACTCACTGAATAGAACTGTTTTCCTTTTTCTTTCTTTCGTCCATTTGGCAGTTTGCTTCCATTTAGCCAATCATGCCCATCCATCAAAAACATAGAAAATGTGGAACCATTTACCTCTTACATGAAGCTATATCTGACTCTCTGATCTCACTCTCATGCAGCTTTTCTTGGACTTGATCTGATGATTTAATGAGAAGAGCATCACTGAGAATTGGATTATTCTCAATTTGTTTGGAGTATGTTCTCCTCTCCCCACCCCACCTCACCCCCTGCTCCTCAAATTGGCAAAGAAAAAATTTGAGAGACTGAGGCATTTCTTATACTATATTTGGCACTGCACAGACTCATGGGCAGGTCAAGAACATAGTAAAAACCCAATAAATAAGTGTTTAAATTGTCCGTCTTATTTGAAAAACAAAAGGGTGTCTGATAGAGTTCACAGATTAAGGAACCCACCTTGCTTTGAATCCTGGCTCTAGCCTCTTCTTTTCTTTCCTATGTGATCTTGGTTAGATTGCTCAAATGAACTGAATTTTAGTTTCCTTAAATGTGGAACAGGAATGATATTAAAGCCTAACAAAGAGGTTTTAAATGCAAATTAAACAGGTGTTTTAAGCACCTAGAACAGTTACTCCTGCTGTTAGACCCACAAGTGGTAGCTATTTGGGTCTATTATTTTTGAGCAAATGTGCTTTTACTACATTCCTTCTGGTGTCTCTTTGCCTTAGGAATTAGGAACTGCAGTGTCAGCCTGCTGAAGTTTCACTGGTCTTATCTTTATCTGCCTGTTTGTCCTAAAGGGATAGGTGAAGTTCAGTTTCTAAGCCACTTTCAAGATAGTGAGCCTCAGGGAGAGGATGGGTCATTTAAGCCCACTCTACTTAAAATTCTTCTGAGATAAGACATTCAGGAGAGGAAATTATCCTGTCAGTAGCAACGTCTCCAAAGTAAAAGACATGCTAAGGATTTACTTTAAAATCTGTAGGTGTGCATTCTGCCAGAGGGAGAGCTGAGGTTTATGGTGAGGAAACTGTCATGGTGGGCTTAGCCAAACAAAATAACAGAATGTAAGTCAAGATTTGGAATTGTCGTAGGGGCCTGGTATGTTCCTATTAGTGTCCTGTTTTGTGAGCAGATGTCTAGCCTGCCTTGATAAGGGCTTAATAAAGATGTATTGAATATATAAATTAATAGCATATCGGGGTACATGTGTCCTTTTGAATTATGGTTTTCTCAGGGTAAAAGCCCAGTAGTGGGATTCCTGGGTCATATAGTAGTTCTATTTTTAGTTTTTTTAAGGAACCTCCATACTGTTCTCCATAGTAGCTGTATCAATTTACATTGGCACCAACAGTGCAAGAGGGTTCCCTTTTCTCCACAGCCTCTGGGGCACACTCACTCACTTGGTTATTCCTGCACTCCTTCCACACATCTATTCTGAGTAGCTGCTCTGTGACAGGGCCCATGACATTAACATCCCTTGATTTCCAAACCATGCTTTCTCTCTCTGTGACAACCTTCACAGCAGGGGCCCTGGGGATGGGACAGTCTTCAGGTGTGGTAGACACTTGGTCTTCATTAATTTTGCTATTTAATAAATAGTGTCTGATGGCAGAAGATGACCTTGTTGCTTTCCTGCTTTGTAGCTTCCCAAGGCTCGCAAATGTCTCTAGAACAAAGTAGAAGCCTCTTATGTTGGTACTCAAAGCCTTTGTGATAGGGATCCTGCCTCTCCAATATTTTCCAGAACTTCTTAACTCATCTTGTGGTCCCTAAAAATAAAATATTGAAGTAATGCCAAAAAAATTTAATTAATTAATAGCACATCATGAACTTTAAATATAATTAATAAGCCACCATTGCATATGCTTCTCATAAAGAGACCCCTGGGGATTGATTTTCAATCAGGTAATCTTTTGCTTGTTTTTGAAACTTATAAAAGGCCAAAGATAATATAGTATTCTGAGGGAATGTGTTCCCTAATCAGTAGTTTAACAGATATATATTATTCATAAAAGAGAACTCTAGACTCTCCACCAAGATCACATTTTCGAGCACATTAATAAGTTCTCACTGACTTAGTCACCTCAGAAATCTTAAGATCACTAACAGAGAACAAAGGTTAATTCTTAATATGGTTAGGGATAGAGTGTTAATTACAGACAATATATTCTGTATATTAAACTATGTTGTAATTGCTATAGCAGTGTGTTGACTATATTCAAGTGGTCCCAGAAGCTTATATTGCGAGGGTTTATACTTGGGGGGAACTTATTTTTCTCCCAGCCCTGGTTAAATTCTCAAGGCTCACAATAGTTTCCATACAAAGGTAAGCCCATGTCAATACATGAATTTCAGGTAAGCATATCATGCTACAAATTTTCCCTCAGGGAACACTGCCATGGAAGACATTACAGTAATTTTCCACCCTAGAACGCTACAATAATGTGGATTTCAGGATAGAAGCATGTAGTATTTTTTTTAATACTGTTTCCCAGGAGATTTTCCCAAGGATTTAGAGACCTACACTGCCCTTTGTGGGGCCGCTGCATTTTCTAATACTGCATACTCTCAAAGTTCCTTCTCAGTCAGTTGAGCGTGTCCGGAGAAACAGCTCAACTAGCTGTACCTCCAATGCTGTGAAAAGAATGACATAATTATTAAGATGTAAAGAAATGTAGGACAGTGCCATTCTGTGACTTGTTTAGATGAGAGACCAATAATTGTGAGTTCCTTCTCTCGCTGTAACCGAATCATTAAATCAGTCATTTTCTCTAACTGTAGCCAAATTATTGAATCATTCATTGACTTAAGTTGGATCTGCATTAAACCAAAAATGATGGATTATTCAGTCATTCTCTTTATAGATAAAAATCCTGGATGCTTTGAACTCATCTCTTTATTCCTTAAGAAAAAAAAAAGGTTCATTTTGATTTTTTTGTTTTTCCCAAGCCCCAGAGTTCAGCTATGGCTAACTACCAGCAATTTAAATAGCATTTAAAAAAAATAGCCTTAGCTTCTAGGCTTCTAACAGAGGCACTTCTAAAGTAAATCTTCCTTGGTTAACAGCTGTCAGCTATCAATGAGCTATAGGTAATTAACTTTGAAGATAGCTTTATGGCCCAGAAAAAGAGATAAAATCCTTGGACCAGAAAGGTCTTAAGTTAATGCAGTTATTGCTCCCTCTGGTATTAGAATTAATGCAAGAAATTGATTATTTTCTAACGAAACAGGTAAAGAGGAGAACTGCCATTGTTTGTTACTTGCAAGTAAAATTTAGTTGAGACTGTTTTCCCAGCCCAGTTCACACTCTTGGTTTTATTTCAATATACATTGGGAAGAGAAGGCAAAAAAAAAAAAAAAAAAAAAAATTTTTTTTTTTTTTAAATAGCCAGACTAAACAAACCATGGTAGAAAGAATGAGAAGGTGTTAGTGGCTGTGAACACTGGAGAGATATTATCAGATATGGTCAGTTAGTAAGGGTTTAAACAACAGGAAATGAAAACCTCATTTCAAGGTGCCTAAAAAAAAGCAAGGATTTTTTTAAAAAAAATCATATATAACAGAAGTAATCCTGTAGTAGAACAGTTGTAGGGTTAGTGTAGACATTGAATGATTTCTTATAGAACTCAGCATTTTTCCTAAATTTCTGCTTGCCGTTCTCAGATAGCAATCTTTTTGGTAGCAGCAACTGCTGAAAGTATTATATTCTCACTTACCAATGTCCAGAGGCAGAAAAAGAAATCACCTCTTTTTTGTGCCATTTTTAAGACCCAAGAAACCTCTTCTAGTAACCTTGCAGAAGACTTCCCTCTAAATCTCATCGGCCAGAACTAGTCACATGGTCATATTTTTAGTCACTCTCTTGCTGGGGGATCCACTATGGTTGGCATATGGTTCCCTGCCAACAGGAAAGAGAAAGAAAATATCTGTTAGACAGAGGGTCAGTAATCTCTCCTGCCAAAAGGAGCACACTGATCTTCTACTGTGTGCTGGTGGAACATCCTTTGAGCTATGTATTAACATAACCAATTTATAGATGAGAAAATCGAAACCTGGGAGAAACAAGGTAGTTTTTTTAAACTAACAGATTAGTAAGTGATGAAACTGGGATTTCAACTCAGAACTGTCTGACTCCAATTCTGTACTCTCTCCACTGCTGCCTGTACATCATGCCTCACTTTGAGTTTCAATTACAGAGATACTCTTTTTGGATCTAATGATCAATGCATCTCTGTGTTTTGCTTTTCACTTTAGACTTACTGTTCCTCAGAGCTTCCTCAGAGCTGTCTACTCTCTGAGCTTCATATCATCCATGAGAAGAACTGGAAATCTCTCCCTGCAGATTTGATATTTTTAATGACAAATTAGTTATCTAATTTTACATGCTTGTGGGACATTTCCACTTTTACTTGAATTTAATCTATCAACACTCAAGTAATCTCTTTACCAAAGAAATTTCCTTTTTGAATCTCTCAAAATTAGTAAAGGCCATGTTCATTTAACCTGTTCTCAGTTTACATCTTTGGAAGATAATTACCTCTTCCTTTTACCCAAAGACCAACTTCATATAAAATCATTCCAAATCCTTTAAGTGACCCTCACGTCAACTCCTCTCTTCCTTTCTATTTCTGGCAAATCAGGTCTTTATCATCATCATATCTGGAAGAACATCTCTTAGTTTTCCAGTCTCACATGGCCCAAAGTTATCCTGCACACCAAATTATTATTCTTAAATATGATTTATTATTTTACTGTCCTGCTCAAATAATTTGAGTAGATTCTACATGTGACAAAAAGAAATATTAAATATATTAATACATATAAATCAGACAATTTGGTCTTCCATATTTTCTCCCTGTGTAAAGAATTGTTCTTCTTACTCGTCTGGCTGAAGCTTGAAGTCTTGTCCCAAGTCATAATAATAGGTAACCCATGTAATCCATGTCACTGTGAGACAGGTACTCTTTTAAGCTCTTGATGTATATTAACAATTTAAACCTCACAATACCCCTATGATGTAGGGACTATTATTATCCTGACTTTAAAGATGAAGACACTGGAGTCTAGAGGGATAAAGGCACTGGCCAAGTACATATATAAATGAAATTGTAGAACCAGCATTCAGACTCCAGTGACTGAGCCCCAGATGCCACAAACTCAGTCATATTTTACTTCTTTAATCTGTGTATTTCACTGGAGAGTTATTTATTCATGAGTTATTTGTTGAATATCTATTCTGCACCCAATCAGCACCCTACAAATGATGTTTTACAGGAAAATTATGCAGCCATGAATCTCCGCCACTGGATGAAAAGCAAGCTTTATTAAACACCCTGGATTTTAGGCAAAATCAAAGGAGAATGTGTCTTCTCCCACCTTTAGTGACATTTGTTGCATTTTATATTCTCTCTCATGTTCTGAGCTCTTGGATATTTTTTCCTACTTCAGCAACAACCTCTGGTCTAGCAGAGGCTAACTTTTTTCCTGAACACAATCCAAGTAATTTATAGAAAAATTTATTAAACTAGTTAGAATTATGTTGAGGAAGTAAGGTAAATATTCAGGGTAGGAAACAACAACCCTAAAATGATGAACGTATTGAAGTCCAACAATAAAATATTAAGAGAGTCTAGGAAGACATTCATACCATCATTGCTTTTGTTTTTTGTTCAATCTAATCACTTGCTATATTTTTTTGGGTGATTTATTTTAACAAGCTTTGAGCTGATGACAAACAGTAAACAACTGAGTTGAGGTCCTAGCAAAATGTGAATAATTTTGTAATCAAGTAGTACTACTATAAACTTTAACATTGCATTTATGGATTTATTTATGTTTTAATTCAACATAGAGGAAATAAATAAAAATATCCACTAATATAACTGTTTTAAAATTAATTTATTGTAGGAGGAAAATGTATTTTGACTTTTTTGGTAAATATTTCCATAAGATAATTTTCATTAAAATAATGGAATCAAGATACTCAATTTTCACTTGTGCTATTCACTATTTCAGAGCTTCGAGAAACCAAGACCTCTGAATACTTCAGCCTATCTCACCACCCTTTAGACTACAGGATATTATTAATGGATGAAGATCAGGACCGGATATATGTGGGCAGCAAAGATCACATTCTTTCCTTGAATATTAACAACATAAGTCAAGAACCTTTGAGTGTAAGTTTATCATTTTCATGAGGGCAATGCTAAATTCCTAGGTGTCTTTTTCTTTAAAAGTTTCAAATACAATGAAAAAATTATGTACTTCATTAAAACAATAGAAAATACAAGTCATATATCAATAAATAGTTGGAAATTACTACTTATTTCAAGGACTGAAAATATAATCAATTCATTTCTCCATGTCTAGTTTCATGGTTTTTAGCCATCTAAAACTTGAAGCTAAGTGAGAAAATACTTCCCATGTATACATACATCGAAAGGGAAAAGGAGAAGCATGGAGTATAGCATGAAAAATGGTCAGATTAAAGGACAGCGTACCTTGTCATCTGTACATAAACCAAGAAGGCCTTGAAAAGAACACGATTATTAAATGCAGTGTTCTTTGAAAAAATGTGGCCTATACAACAGGGATTTGAACTGCATGGCTCCACTTATATGCAGATTCTTTTTGGTTGTAAATACTACAGTACTACATGATAAATGGTTGGTTGAATCTTTGGATGTGGAACTGGAATATAGGGTCAGTGTCCCTAACCTCTGAGTTGTTCAAGGGTTAACTATATTTATCATTCTATGTCACAGCAAGGAAATAAATTGAGCTTCATTAAAGTAAAGAAATAAAAGTAAATTAATTATAAATTTATTACAGCAAGAACACATCTGAATTTATTATTTTAACAATGAGCTACAGGATGAAAAAAGCTACAGGATGAAAAAAAAAATCATCTCCACCAGACCTGACCCAAGGCTGCAATGACTTAGCATGCTAGCACAGTATGTCAGAGAGAGAATCTTTATCCAGGTTATTTTATCTGTTGAAGTACCTAGTTTGCAGTAAATTTACCAGCCTAGCTGTGTAGTTTACCAAAAAATCCCCAAGATAGCAGTATAAACATAAATTCATTGTGATATAAGCAGTTGTGAAAAGTGTACTATAAATCAGAGGGAGGGAAATATACATTATATGGTGCACATCAATAATTTCCTTATTTTAAAATTGTACCATTAGTAAATGAGCACATATTATAGAAAGAATTGTTGAAGGAAAAATTCATGGAAGAAACAAAAACATAGTTCTTAGAATAAAGTAATAAAATCTTTATTAACTTGAGTTCATAAAATGAAAGAAGAAATTTGAAATATAAATATAGAATTAACTTAAAGAAATCTGTTAGCATAAAGTAAATGAAGAGTACTGAGCTGTCATATATACAAGTGAGATTATGCAACCTTTATTTTCCTTTCTGAGCAGGTTTTCTGGCCAGCATCTGCAATCAAAGTTGAAGAGTGCAAAATGGCTGGCAAAGATCCCACAGTGAGTGCTTAAAAAAATCCAAAACTTAAATATTTGGTCTTTGAATTCATGTACTTTGAGTGCATCCAAGAAGGAGACAAAGGGTATTGGTGTTTTGAATCCTCGGCTGGACACATAGTAAGAAATGTAAATGCAAAGTGATTGGAACTCTTAAACACTGTAACTTAGGAATTCCTGACTGGGTAAAAATTTCCTGCTTTGCTTTCATTATTGAACCCTGACACTTTTCATGATGGATTTCAGTAATAAGCCCTGTTCAAAGTGGATCCAACCTGCAGAATTCTCAGCAGGCTGCTGAAATAATGATAATTCAAGTGTCTGGAGTAGCTCCCAGATACCATGTGGGCTTTTCCAAAGAAAGATTCTCGTCAAAAGGGTAGTGGTTAGCCAGCACATTCCAGAAGCATAAATCACCAGTAGTGGCTGTTATCTTTGTTAATTAAAAATAACCACAGAAATAAAAATCAAGGCAGATACAAATATCAGTAAATGTTCAGTGTGCAATACTTTTATAAAATGTATTCCATATAAAGAATCAAGGAATAAATCTACATTGATTTCTACAAATGACTTTCTGAAACTGACACATTAAATTATTCTTGAATATTATAAAAAATACATGGAACAGCTCTTTAATGTGCACAAGTCATTTAACGTTTATAATGAAGCTTAGATGTCATTTCACCTTCTTGTCTCAAACTTCTTCCTTGTGGAAGAAGAAGTGTGGAAATGAAATTTTTATATTTTATTGATTCTTAGCAGTCCAGGTACAAAGTTCTGAAAAAGCCTGGCTTAAGGCAGGACCACAGCAGACTCTGGAGTGCAGATCTCCGGGTCTCACCAGAGGGTGTTTTGGCAAGAGTGCTGACCAGGAGTGACTCAGCTCAGGGTTTCATTGTTTTAGTTTCATAATTCACCTTATAAGAGAAAATTTTAAATGGGCAAAAGGAGCTCACAGTAGTATATTTGCTACCCACAGGATCTGTTGGACCACAATCAAAAAGGAAAAAAATCCAGAAAAGATGTGAAAGAAACATTCAAAAGAGTACATTACAATTGCTTTCTAGGGAACCAATAGCAGAATGAAGTATAATGTAGTGGAAAAGGCACTTTTTTTTTGGTCCCCTGAAGCTATGATTTCGATAATTTTGCATGAATTAAACTACTTTCTTTCATCCTCTAATGTAGAGATTTTTCCCATTGATGGTTATGTGATCATGTCTCGCCTTTTGCCACGCTTATATCCTGTGGTTGTAATTACTGGATTTAATTGTTCTTTGTTTAAAAAATTTCTGTGTCCCATTCACATAAACTGCCACAGGCAGAATACATAGGATTTAGATACCTTTGCACATTCTCTTTCCAAAAATTGTTGTTGATTTTCTGAAGAGTCTTAGCCAAGTCATTTGATTTCTTTCTCCCTTTGGCAAAGTAGAAATGCTCTGTTATTTGCTTTATTATAATTAAACGTCATTAGATAAAATCTTCAATACATGCTTATGTTTTCACATAGTTTTGTCATGCTGTGATATCATTCATGGATATCTTTATATTCTGCCACATGGCCAGTCAGAGGTAACTGGTAGTGGGCTCTGTTGTAGTACAGCCAGCGCTGTTGGGTCCTGGGAAATAATAATCAAAGTAAGTTTCAAATATATGCTCTGTCTATGCAAGAGAAGAGAATGTTGACAAATTCATCTCGCTTAAGGCATGTGAGGTACTTACAAACGAGTGTCCTTTAAGCAGGATACCAATGGCAGAAAAATGATGCTAAATAGAAGTTCTATAGAACAACATTTTAATTACACTTCTCAAACTAAATATTTAAGAATCTCTTAGCTCTTTTGGAATAAATATCATCTAATTACTTAATATTTCATTTTTTAAATGCAGGAACAGAATATTTTAATTTGTACAAATCAGTTAATTGAAGTGAAGGAACCAGAGGTATATAAGGTGGAGTTCCTACCTTTAAGAGTCTTCACAATATACTGGGGATGATGGGACATATATACAATAATTACCAAGTAATACTAGCCAACACTTAATGGAATGGGCCAGGTGCTATTCTAAGTGTTTTGTTTTAATCCTCATGACGATGCTGCAAGATGGACATTATTGTCTTCATCCACATTTTTAAGATAGATAAACTGAATCACTAAGAGAGTAAGGAACTTACCCAAAGCTGCGCTGCCTGCAAGTGGGAGGCCTCTGTCCGACTCAGGCACATATGGCTCTAGATCTTTTTGCTCTTAGTTGATAAAACATGCCACTTCTCCGGGGAGAATATGATAAATGCTGAGAATACACACAAAGACAAAGAAAAAATTCACTGCACCTGGGATATTTAGGAAAGGTTTGATAGATTTGGTGGCAACTATGCTAGGTCTTACGTTAACTTGTCCCCTTATTCTAGTTCAATAATACTGAAATTCAAATAAGTTGTATCCTTTCTCTCTTTCAGCCTTTGGTACAGGCTACATGTGATTCTCTTCTTGTTGAATTATCTTCCCATCTTTTTAACCTGGGAATCATCTACTCATCCTTTCAAATAACAGTGCAGATGTCACCTCTCTGGAGAGTCCTTTCTTGCTACCCAGGACTGGGCTAGCTGCCCCTCCCTGTGCGTTCACCTGAAACACTCTAGAACTTATTTCACTGCATTTTTAGTGATTGGATCCAGTGCCCAGATCTGTATCTAGGCACTTCATGAAATTTCAACAAGATCTGGAAAAATGGAGATGAAAGCAGTAAGCACGGGAATCTATTCCAAGTACTTTTCTCAGGTTGGGGGTAGGACACAATGGATATTGAGTTATTAATACCTTTAGATTAATAAGTTTATAATAAATTCATTATGCACAATTTTTAAAGGTATATTTTGGTTAAATTAATTTTTTTACTTTTAAATATTATATTAATCTTCTAAGAAAAGCATAAACTAGTGACAAATTTTATATTTCTATAACAATTGAAAAAAAACCATAGAATCAAACATCTCTTATTCCTTTAGATTTTTTACTTATATCAAACTTTAATTAAAGTTATAAAAATAATACTCAATTATTAGAAAATAATTCAATATAATTTAAAATTTGATCCCAGCTAATGTGTATCATAATACTATATAATAAACTAATGTTTATCAGGAAAGTAAATTATCATGGTGGGAATATAGCTTATTGTCTGCCTCAACTAAGAGAGTATAACTTACCTCCCAATTTCCCTTTTTGCCCCTATTTATTCACATTCCTACATGCTATATTTATTTCTGAATATTAATATTTTATTCATATGCTAAATAAATTGAGCTTAAACAATAACACATGCTGTCAAACATATCCAATGAGATAGAGCATAATGAATGTGCTAAGTAAGTACTGTATGAGATCATTGAAAAATTAAGCATGGTTACATATATTTAGACCTATATGCATTACATACACACAATGTCAAACTTGATTTATTAATTGTAGAATATCAATTTCCCTGTTTCTGTGACCAGAGGATCCTAAACTATTTGAAAACATATTTTCTTTAGGAATACATTTATCAAAATACCTTGATATATTCCCCAGACCAAGAAGTATAGGCCAAGAAGAAAAAAATTAAGAGGTATTTTTTTTTCCATTGCATAGTATGGACCATGAAGAGTCAATATTTTTAAAGCCCTATTAATCTGAGCTCCACGATATATTATTTTAAAACATCTATTTTAAAATTATATAAATAATACCTGTTAACACAGAAATTTTTGAAGACCTAGAAAAGCATGCAGAGAGCAACAGAAAACAATCTCTTATTAGCTCTCTGACCCTGGAGACTTAACCTCTCTGTGCCTCATTTTTCTTAAATGTGTAATGGGCTACTCATAAAACCTACCTTATTGGGTTATTAAGAGGATTAGTGAATTAATATTTGCAGAGAGCTTAGAACAGTACATAGCACATAGTAAGCACACACTGTTAAGTAAATAAAATAAATTACGCTACCCAAACATAATAACTTAAAAATTGGCGGTATATTCTTCCAGCATTTTAGTATATGACATGTATATGTATATACATAAAATAGTATTGCATTCTGCATAATGTTAGCAGCTTGATTTTTCATTTAGCATTGTACTTTGAAATAGTTTTGAAAGAGAATTAAGCAATAAAAAGAAAGCATCCATGGTATTGAATTTCACTGATGTCTCATTCCGCAAACCTTTTATGGATGTCTACTGTGGTCAGGACCTGTACTAATCTCTATGCAGGACAAATTCCCTGTCCATTACACAGGGTTTGTACTGACAATTGGAACTGAAAATATATATGAAAGAATCTAATACCTAACACTGGGTATATTTATTATGTGCCAGACACTGTTCCAAGTACTTCAGTAGTATACTGCTTACAACAAATATTATCATCACCATTTACAGATAAAAAGATTGAAGCACAGAGAGGCTAAGTAAATATCTCAAGTTCAAATAGCTAGTAAAAGATAAAGCCAGAGTTTGAACCCAGGTCGTCTGGCTCTGAGATCTGTATACTTAAATTCACTCTCTGCTGCCCATCATGCTATGGCATGATGATAGTCCAGTTCTAATTGCCTCTCTGGTTTCATCACACAATAATCCTCTGTCCTCTCTAGGCACTATTCCCCAACTAAATCCTGCACTATTATGCCTCCAGTTTTTCTGTTCATGCTGTGTTTTCTGTTGGAATGTTCCTTTCTTATGCTTTTGCCTGTCAGAATCTCTAGCTTATTCTGCAAGTTCCAGCTCAAATGACATCCACTCTCAAACCATTACACCCACTTCAGTGTTACTCATTTCCTCTTTCTTTCTATAGCACACTTTGAAAAATATAACCCTATTATAGCATCTACTACAGCCTGATGTATTATACTCCCCTTTCTCTGAAAACAGGAATTGAATCTATTCATTTCAGTATTGCTAGCACCATATACAGTGCTTTCACAGAATGAGTTCAGTAAATAAATATTTTCTGGATGGAATTGACACAACTGCAGTGGTCTAGGACAGAAATAATGTGGACAGAAACTAAGCACAATGGAAATGGAAGGGACCTAGAAAATGATTTTCAATAATTAAAGCAATTGATTTATTTTTCCTTTCATGTTTTTCTCTTTGGGGAGGCTTTGGAGGAGCACAGTAAAGCATCATCAGATAGTGTGGGAATTAGTCTTCATGGTGGAGGGTAGCCATGATTCAAGACCCAGAGTTATTTATTAAACCTAGAGCACTTCATTTAATATTTTTGAGGACTCAATTTCCTCATCACTAAAATGGGACTGAATACTTTAATTGGAACATTGCTGTGAGGATTAAAAACAACTAACATCAAAGGATTAAGAGCTCTGTAAATATTAATAATTGTTATAAAAACTTCCCTCTAACAACTATGGAATTCTCACCCAATGACAAATTATAAAGTGGTTAAAAGTACAAGATTCAATGTAAAACACGTCTGTGTTTGAAAATCTGCTTTACCTGTTTCTAGGTACATGACCTCAGGCGAGTTAGCTAAACAAGATCTAAGCTTTTGTTTTCTAAAAGGGGTTGAGTTGAAAAAACTGAATGAATATAAAGTGCCTAAGTACACATAGTTTGCTCAATAAATGTGATCCATAAATGTAAAAAATCAAACTTCCTGGGAAGTAAAAGGGGTTAAGTATATAAAATGATTATTCTAATGTCTAGTACATAATAAATTCTCAAAAATATTAGCCATAATAATCATATATATAACAAATATGTTGATATAAACATATACATGAAACAAGTATAACCTGTATTGAAATGTAAAGACAGAACCTATTATTAATAGAATTGGATCGAGTTTGTGTTTTACGGGAAAATGTTATATGCAGAATCCCAGAATGACTGGACTTGGATGTGAAAACAATAAACACAAGTGTCATTGCTCACAGATACCCTTAACATAGGCATACTATATATACACTGTACTTCATCTATGCTTTTTTCTCCAGAGAAACACATTTCATCTGCAGTTATGTAGTCAATTTCCAGGTACCTCTATAAACAGGTGTCAAGATACAGTGACACTATATATTTAATAAAAATCCTTAATGTCTTAAAGTAAAAATAAAGTATATAGTCTGGTCTGTAAGGATAAATTTATTTAACAGCAGAGTTGGTGATTGATGATTTGATAATATAAATCCATAATAGAAACATGTGTATACAGTTACTACATATGAAAATAAACATATATTTGCTGGCAAGTAACAATGAGTATAAAAGGGAAAAATGATGAGAAAATATAAAATAATATTGACTTTAAATTTCTATTTTAGAAAAGTTTTTTTTTTACTTTTCTAACAATATAAACAATAAATGTGCATTATAATAATTTAGTAAAATACATGGTACCTAGAAGAGAAAAAAATATATACTGTATGACCACCCATGGGGAAACCCCTGTTAGATTTTGACATATTTCTTTATAAAAACTTTTGTCTCTAATTTCTAACATTATTTTTAATAATGTTCTTTGCTAGATCAATGACTTTGTGAAGGGAACTACATTCAACCTCAGGCTTGATTAATGTGTAGTCAGCAAAGGATAGTGACCCTGCAAGTGTAGAACATGCAATGGTTAATTCAGTCACAGAGATCTGCATTTGGTGCTGACCATGTTTATGTATTTCTGCAAAGTCATAGTCAACTTATAATTACCATATTTTGCATTTCATTGAGTGAATAAATGACAGCCTTTCCAATGGTTGGATTGGGAACAGGTGAGAAAGGAGTTTTGGGGGAGAGGAGAGTATTTTAGTGTATTAAGAGCAGAGAGATCAGGATTCCATTATTTTTCATAGAAAGCAACAATGCTGGCATTTTGTTTAAGGTTTGCTTTAGTCACCAGTTATGAAGACCAATAGTGTTTGCAACTGTAACTAATGATAATATGGACCTTCTATAAACACAAGTTCATTCAAAACATGTGTATATAATATGTGAGGGTGCGTGTGTGTATGTGTAATGTTTTGAGGAAAATTTGAAAAAACAATTTGGTGTACCTTTCAATTTCTAAACTTTCTCAGATAAAGAGTAAGCTCATAAAGTTTCAGAACATAAAAAGGTGCCCAGTATATAAATACTGAAATAGGAGAGACATATCATTTTACTCATTATCTGGTAAACTACCTTCTTCCTAAAATGCACCATGTTCTCTTGTTATCTCCTAACAATAATTAAAAAGTTAGGGCAGAAAGGAAAATGTATAACAAAGTATCACAGTAATACTTAGAAATAACTATAAAAGTCATTCGGTTACTAACTGCTTATTTACCTGTTGTTTTAGCATGGCTGCGGGAACTTTGTCCGTGTAATTCAGGCTTTCAACCGCACGCATTTGTATGTTTGTGGGAGTGGTGCTTTCAGCCCAGTCTGTACTTATTTGAACAGAGGGAGGAGATCAGAGGTAAGTGTAACAATTTTTCATTCTTAGTTTGATGTTAGTGTCAAAGATTTCTTACAACTGTATTTAACAGTAAAAACTTGGAAATATCATTAATGGCCATAAAAAAAGTTTCAAGCCCTTTAAACACAAAATATATTACATTTGGTTCCTGTCTGCCAGGTTACTTCAAGTGTAACCTTTTGCCTTCAATTAAATATATATGTTTCTGAATGGAAAAGCTGCAGAAGATGAAGGAGAATGGTATAATTTCATAATTATTCAGAGCATAAGATATTGATAATATGTGCTCCAAATTATAGAAATATTGTAGTATAAACTCACTTTCTCAAATCTATTTTAAGTAATTTCTTATTTATTATATTTCAAATTTGGTAAATTTTTATGAGGTAGACACCTGTAAGAGATGTATAAAGCAGGATGACAAGTGCCTTAGCTGAAAAGAACTTTATATAATTAATAAATCATACTTCCATTTTAGACCAACATTGGTCTACACTAGGCTATTATAGCTTTATTTTTACATTGGTTAAAATGATTTGGGGTTCTGTGAACAAAAGCATTTACTAAAGACTAAATACATAGCTAATTGTATAGTCAAATATAAGGCTGGTTGAACTTCACCTGTGATATTTAAGACTGTTTATCTCAGTTCACAATTATTGACTAAGGAAACTACGCATTAGATCAAAAGAGTTTTCCTTATTCTTTTAATGAAACATGTTGCTTTACTTAATACAAGTATTTTAAAACTGAATTCTTTCAAATTAACTTGCTTTTGTTTCGTTATGCAACTTAAATCTAGAAATTCCAGTCCTTAAATAATATCTTAATTCAATTTTAGAGGTTAGAATTGTAAAAAAAGATTAAATATTGCTACTGATATACTTAATTAAGTTTAGTTTTCTTTAACAAGGATTCATCCACTTTAGTACTAACATAATTGAACAATGATTTCCTCTATAGTCTTTTATTATTAAATTTTTTTCAGATGTAATTTATATGCATCTATCTTTCAGTGAATAAAAAGCCATTTAAAAATAAATGAGTAATTATAATTGGACCCCAAATTGAGCCATTTACAAGTGGTTTAAGATGATATGAAATACTAAAATTCTTAAAGAAAAGTAAAGCTATGCTTCTTGGAAGAGTACAATTGGCTGAATTGAGCTTGTCATTAGAACCACATGCCTGTGATCAGCTGATTAAATAAACTAGTGGCCCAGACGTCTGCAGTCTGTCAGACACTCCACTGAGGGTTGTGCAGTCACTGTACAGGCCAACAACTGCATAGCAGTTTTCATATTTTAAATAAAATCATTTTCCCATGTACAAATTGCCCACTATACACTTCATGGTTTAATTGGGAAGTTGGTCCAAAAATTAATCTCCTTTGGAAAACCAGCATGGAATAAATTTTAATCACTTTACTAAATATGAACTACTTTAGTCTCACTTCAAAAGATGTGTTTCAAAGGGGAATCATTTCCATTAATTAATCTCTTTAAATAATATATTAAGAGCCTATTTACGTGTGAAAAAGATTATGAAATTTTAAGCTTTTTGTTTTCCTTAATAGTCAAGTCAAAGTGTTTCACCACAACATCATTTTTATATATCTGTAGTATATAAGTAATAATATAAATATAGAATGCACAGTTTTATCAAACATCTTATGTATTTATTTTCTTTAGTTTAGAATGAAAGACCACATGATGCAGAAAGTTGTATTTTGAGAGAATTCTCCTTATTCATCACTAACATTGTATTTTGTAGTGATCAGAGGTAGTACTTACTGCTAACACCCTATGTTAGTACTAAGATATGGCATTTTTCATGTATTTGAAACCACTTTGAAAGTGAACCAAGTTAGGGTGGCACAGTCGTTAAGTATTCCTGTTTATTTCTGACACATTATCTACCATCTTTTATTTGCCTGTCTAATAGCAATTCATTGGTTCTCAGAGAACATTTTATAACCCTACTTCACATTTGGAACACCACGCACTTTCATGAGACTCTATGGCCCTTCCATTATTTTGTGAGACTGATTCAGAGCTTTCCTAGAGCAATTCAATGGTGTCCATCCAAAGAGCCTACAATCTTTGCTACATAGATTCCTAACCACAGTTTTTCTCTTTTATCCACTGTCTTCTGTTTCTGGAAAAAAATAAAGCAACACAAGTAAATGATGACTTTAACTAATGAATAAAACATTAATAAGAAACAATTATTGGTTAATTGTGCTGCACATTCTTGGAATGTTACCTCTCATCTCGGGTTGATTTTATCAGATGCCTCCATAACATCAGTTCTCATAACTGAATACTGTTTAAGCCCCGGATGCTGCCACTCATCAAGCAGATAACCTTGCCTTTGATTGACCAAGAATATCACAGGCATTCAAATTATTCCATGTGCTTTTTGAACAAAATTAATCACCAAACTTTTCTGTTTATGCATCTTTTTGTAGCTTTTCTCTTGTCAGAAGAATAGCTGTGCATTTTTCTTATCAAGAAAGTTCTCTGATCTTTAGCCTCCACTGTTTTACGTCTTCTTTCCCTTTCCCCTGTATTTACTCTTTTTTTCTTGTTTAACAATAAGTTTTCTTTCTTGTGACGTTTTTTCAACTCTTCTCCTTTCTCTCTCTTTTACTTTATCACAAAACTTCTCGGATTAGTAGGCTATATTTTCAGCTTTTACAATCCTATTTTCCATGTCTTTCATTAAACCTTTCTAATCTAAATTTCATTTTCACCCATTAACTGAAACTCTTCCCTAATGACCAAGATTCTCAGTGATCAAATGGACTCCCCTAATCAGCATCCTTTCTCCTAGACCAATCTATGACATGTTGGTCATGCCCTCTATTTTTCAGTGCCGTTATTATTATTATTATTATTTTTTTTTTGCGGTAGGCGGGCCTCTCACTGTTGTGGCCTCTCCCATTGCGGAGCACAGGCTCCAGAAGCGCAGGCTCAGCAGCCATGGCTCACGGGCCCAGCTGCTCTGTGGCATGTGGGATCTTCCCGGACCGGTGCATGAACCTTTGTCCCCTGCATCAGCAGGCAGACCCTCAACCACTGCACCACCAGGGAAGCCCAGTGCCGTTATTGACATCTATAACCATGGGACATTTTGCCATGCCTTCTTTCCTGATTTTTCACCACATACTCTCTTTCTGGTCCTATTTTTTCTCTTATTGATTCAATCTACAAATATGTATTTATTTAATAAGAGTAATGGCAGAAACAAAATCATTTCAGAACTTGTAAGCTATCTTTAAGATACTGGTCTTTGTCCTGTGTCTAAGAAGAAGCAACTGAAACAACCTTAAGCAGAAAGTGCCATGAACAGAATTGTGTTGTCACTTGTATTTTACATTACATTGATACTTTTGTTGTTCGTTTTTTGTTTGTTTGTTTGTTAGCTTCTTTAATTATAAAGTTGCCATGAACTGAGATGAGAAACAATGAAGAGAACCATGTCTGAGGTTAAAATTATGAGCCTGGGTTTGATTCTGTTGAGTCTGAGATGCTGCTGAAAGATACAAGTAGAAATATCAAGTAGGCAGCTGAATATAAATTTGGCTATATAAATGTTTGAGTAATTGTTTCATAAGAGTAACTGAAGCCCAAACAAAGTGTAGATTTAATCATGCAGAAAGAGTATAGTATGAAAAGAATGATTATGACTGAGACTTGAGGATCTCCTAAATTTAAATGACCAGATGGAGGAAAAGGGATCTCCAAAAAAGACTAAAAAGAAACAACAAGAGGAGAGGAAAAAAAAAAAAAAAAAAAAAAGTGTGTTCTGGGAATAAAAACAAGTCATTTAAAAAAGATAGAAGTGGACAACAATCTCAAATACCATTGAGAATCCAAGAAAGAAGAGGTCTAAAAAAATAAGCGCTGAATTGTGTACATGATAGTCATCAGGGGTCTTGCCAAAAAAGGGTTTCAATAGAGCAGTTGAGGTTGGATGCCCAACTGAAGTGGATTGAGAAGAAAGTGAGAACTCAGGAAATGGTGATGAGTATATGTAATTCTTTAAGAAATGTGATTCTCAAGGAGAGTAATGTATAAGAGCTGAAGGAGTTGTTGAAATAATGTTGTAAGGGATCCAGTTAATGAGATTAAAGAACAAGTAGGGGACTTCCCTGTTGGCACAGTGGTTAAGAATCCACCTACCAATGCAGGGGATACAAGTTTGAGCCCTGGTCCAGGAAAATCCCACATGCAGAGAAACAACTAAGCCTGTGTGCCACAACTACTGAGCCCATGCGCCACAACTACTGAAGCCTGTGTGCCTAGAGCTCGTGCTCTGCAACAAGAGAAGCCACTGCAATGAGAAAGCTGCGCACCGCAATGAAGAGTAGACCCCACTCCCTGCAACTAGAGAAAGACCGTGCACAGCAACGAAGACCCAACACGGGCAAAAATAAATAAATAAAATAATTAATTAAAAAAAAAAAAAGAACGAGTAGGGATAATGGAAAGTATAAGTTGCCTAAGAAGACTGGGTAAGATAGGATCTGAAACACTGGTGGAAGGATTGGCCTCAGAGTAAGAGAAATATTTCCTCTCGTGTATTAGTGGATGTATTCACGTATAGTTATATATTTGGTAGTGAGAAACTGATGCCTCATTTAAGGGCTTCACTTTCTAAGCAACATGGTTGTCAATCATATGAGCTGAGAATAAATTGGGAGATTTGACGATAGTGGCAATGGTTTGAAGTTATCAAGGGAAGAACCAGTTGACAGAGTGCCTTTGAAAGGTTGCTGAGCAGTGTAGAGGGTTCACTTTAAGTTGGTGATCACAAATCTATACTATGTTGAATACACCTTGTTGGATAACCTTTCGCAAAATGCTTAGAAGTTTGGAGGCAGGTGTGGAGAATGTAGATAGATGTGTCTTTATAGCCTATGGGTGCAATGAAAACAATCACAGATTCAAGGAAATTAATATTGATATTTTTGAAAAAAACAAAATTAAAAAGCATGGAATCTAATCTATCTATCAAGAAGATAGAAGGCTGATAAATTGTAAAAAATAGAAAGGGTTCTTAGGCGATGAGTTTGAAGAATTGTTGCAGGGTGCTTGAATTAGTCATTATTCAGGTGGATCACATCCCTTCCTGGGGATGACAAGATCTAGACTATCACTGTGTGAGTACAAGGAGGCTATGCAATGGAGAAGGAAGTCAGTGGCGAGCAAGTGGTGCCTAAGCAGTCTCCTCAATTCCTGCAGTGCCAGCTGTCACTTTTTTAGTCAAATCTATGTATGACTCTGGCTACACAACCAAGTTTACTAAACTGTATTGTTTTCCTGCAGGTTTATCATTGTTTAGTTATTGTATAAATGATGACCTCTTGGAAAGCAGACATAGTTAGGAGTCAGGAGACTGAATTTTAATTTTGCTTTTGTCACTATTCAGCTATGGGTGATCTTGGACAAGTCATATTTTCCTCATCTTTAGAGTTAATCCATGAAAAGCGTCGTGTTATAGGACCTTTCTAGGCTAGAGCACTGTGGTTCTTTTTAAGCTCTCTAATTTCCCATTACCTCAGGGATTTCCCGCCAATACATCAAACTCAGTATAACAAAAATGAACTAGTTTTATTTTCTTTAAAGAGTCAAAACTTCAGAATCAACTTTGTTTTCTTCATCTTCTTGAGCTGCCTCCAATTTGTTATTGATTGCCAAGCTCTGTCGATTTTCACTTTACAAATCCTCTTACATCTTTACCACTCTTACCCTGACCACTGAGATCCTGGCATGTCAGATTATTATTACCTAATTCCTGGATTACTGCAGTTCAAAACAAGTTTGTTTTCTTGAACCCAGTGTCTGTCTTTACAACCACCATTCTCAATCTTCTTAAAGCACAAGTAAGACCCAATCTTCTTAAAGCAATGTTTTGATCCTTCTATTCCATGCTCAAAAATGTTGAGCCCGTATTTCATTCAGGATAATTTTGAAAAGCAGCTTGATAATTAAGGTCCTCCATCATTTAATGCAATCTACAAATGTGATCATTTTTCTTTGAATTTTAGTAGTAGCTTTTACTAACTTTATGTAAGAAAAAAGATAAACATACCAACAAAATGCTCCCTCTAACTGAGGCTACACTGACCATTATATTTCAAATTGAACCCACTGCCCCCATCCGTGGATTTCCCTAGTCCCATTCCCTGTTTTTTTCCTAAGCACTGAGTACCATCTAACATACTTTATATTTTACGTATTTATTATCTTTATATTCTTTATTTATATTATCTGTCATTAGATTATAAATTACCTACAGGTAAGGATTTTTGTCTATTTTGTTTACTCTACCCCCAGTGTTTTGTCAGTGTCTGGCAAGTAATAGGTGCTCAATAAATTTTTGTTAAATAAATAAGTGAATGAGTAAAAGAAACATTTTAATCTAAATTATGAATTATTTTGTTGAATCTAGTATAATGCTTTATATAACAAAATAAGTGGTAACAAATTTTATGTTTAAAAAAATCTTGATTATTTTGAAAGTTTCATAATCCTCATACACATTGTTTCTCTGTAATCAGTTTTCTTCTTTTGGCCAATGTTCAACATACCTAGTTCAGGTTTACAATGATCCTTGATTTCCACGTGTTTTTTATTGATGTTGATTTGAGAACTTGTTGGATCAGCTTTATGGGGAGTGTAGTAGGATGTGAACTTGACGTGCTGAGGTTAGCTTTATAACTTACAAATGGATTCTTCATATAGGCCAAGAGAGTCTTAATATAGTAAAATTGGGAAGGCATAAGCAACCAAGTAGAAAGCATATTATTTATGATGATGCTTTGTTTTACTAAAGAAAAATTGGTTAACTAAGATAAAGTAATTTATCGTTACTACATTTCCAATTTTATCTGTAATAAAGGACCAAGTTTTCATGATTGACTCCAAGTGTGAATCCGGAAAAGGACGCTGCTCTTTCAACCCCAATGTGAACACAGTGTCTGTTATGATCAGTAAGTGGAAAATAAAAGAGGGAGGGGGAAATATTTTTTAAAAAAGGAAATTAAATTAATTAAAGAAAATAAATTCATGATACTATATGCCCATTTTGGATAGCTGCATGGATGATAGCACCTGAGTAAAATAATAGAAAGTTGTGAGAAATTTTATTTTCTCGTTTCCAAGAATATTCATGATTAAATGATAACCATGTATTTTTTCATCTAATATGACTGCTGTTATTTGTAGAGCAAGTCAACCATTTAAAAAGCGTATGTATGTATATACATATATTAATAGGTATTGTGTATATGTATACATATATTAATATATATTATAAAGTAAATTTCAGTGTTTTCTGTAGTTGTTTTTCTAGTATTAATTATATTCACTTTTCCTCATGTTTTAGTAATCTTTTACAAATGATTAAAACTGGTATTCCTTTCATGCGATATAATAACAAAGTGCATGTGTTAGCTAAGTACATTCTCTGTGGATTGTCTAGAAGTTGCTGTACTAAAAAAGATGCGCTCATAAAATCACTTTTTTATTTTCTCATTTTTTTATAAAATATATCAGTTAAGAAGCAGGCCCAGTTGATTGCTGCTACACACATTAATAAATCAATATCCTTGAGTCTCAATCATCCAGTGCCTGTCTATACCTCACTTAGAAGACATTCTTTTCTGGCTAATTAAGACACTTCTAGAATATGTCTGACTTAACATTAGTTGACTGTGGGACAAATCTTGGATTTCAGTATGCCGATTATATAGTAAATGCTTTTCCCTTTTTGTTTCTCTATGTATTGCCAGTGGTAAAATTGCATCATTTGACAGTAGAACAGGTGGAAAAATAATTAATTTGTTCAAAACCCTTTGCTTTGATTCATTTAAAAAGGCAACTCATCTTTCTTTCTCAGATCTGGAAACTAAATTAAGACAAATACATCCAGCACTGACTGAAATGTGAGCTTGGAAATTATCCAGTAAATTATTTCCCTATAGTCATTCAAATTGGGTAGGGAGGAAATGAAAATGTATCATTAGGACAGAAAAATTACAAAGCTTTGAAACTTCAAGATATCCAATTAAGTCTGATGCAGAGTATTTTCAAATAAGTTTCTAAATATTATTTAATAGAAGCAGTGTCTCAGAAAGTATTTTCTTCATGAGGAGGCAAATTTTATTCACCTTTAGAAACTGTAAGATTTGTATAGTACTAGATAAATATATAAAGTTTTCACTTATTTCAAGTTAAATGCTATGAAAATAAACTTCAAAATTCTAAATTATTGTTAACACATACTGGAGTTTTATCTCATCAAATATTATTTAGAACAAAAAAGGGTTAAAACAAGTCAGTATAAATTTTCCTGTTAAACTGTAGTAAGTCATGTAATAGTTTTGTGCTTTAGAGAATAGGATTCATTTATGAAATTAAAGTTGTTATTGCTCTTCATTTTTCAAGGACCTGAGACTTCAATTCCTAGGCTTATATTCCTATGCTACTTTTTAATATTTTGATTAACATTATAATTTTTACTCTCAAAGAAAATCATTAAACAGTTTGCTTAACTTGAAACCTGAAACTAAAAAGAGCAGGAAGCTTTATAACCTTATATTTATCATCTTATTTATTCTACTGATTATCCCTGTAATATTATCTCTAATATTTCATTTGTGTACTCATCTCACTTTGCTATTTGATGTTGTATCATTTCTGTTCAATTGCAGTGCACTAAATAACACAAATTGGTTAAAATATTTCTATCTATTAAAGTACCAAGAAGCGTTGAGCATTAGAATTTCAAATTACATAATATAGTGCGGCATCTGGTCCAACGTACTAGTGTTCTTTTGCTATTTTTAGTAATTATTGTAGCACAACAAAGTCAGATGACACCTCTTAAAGAACCTCTTCAAAACCTCATGAGATAGTTTTTAGTCAGTGGAAGTACAACTGGAAAGCAAAATATTTTTGGATTAAAGTTTAAATTGAGCAAGTTTATCTTTGCATAAACCCTACAATGAAATTCTGAAAGAAAAGAATTTCTACTCTCAAATAAAATTCTTTCCAAAGTGACATTAATTAAATATTTCTTACACAAAATAAAGCAGAAACTTTATTATCCTTAACTTGCTATTAAAATTGCTGAGAATTTAAGACAGGAGATGAAGCCAATTAGCCATCTAACTCTTTTGTAATGTTTAAGACATAACTAATAAGGTGGTATACAGCAGGGTTAGAATCAGTCCTGTCTGCCATAAACCATCCTCTGAGTGTCCTTTTATTTTCCTTCCTGTAGACAGATGCTAATAAATCTATTAAATATCAGGAATTTATAACCTCCTCTTTTGGACATAATTGGATATAACAAAGCTGTGAAATAATTAATTACAAAGTTATCTCAATTTAACAATCATTGTATCTACAGAATACTTGTGTAGATGCTTCACAAGTGTTCACAAAATTGTAAAGAAGCTAAATAGCTCAAAATTCTTTCAGGCACATTTTGTTATCTCCCTATAATCTGTTCCCATGGACTTCAGATCTCTACCAGGAAGCAGAACTTGGCGACACAATGCCTGCCATACCCACTTGCTAACTGGTAGGGGTCCAGTTTGTGACCTGGTGAGCACATATTAAAAACATTCCATTCTCCATTCTATCCTAGGCCAACTGGTATTGCTTATTACTAAACAGTGAGCTTAGAGTGCTTTAAAGTGTTTCAGTCCTGCCAAAATGACCACAATCTGAAGGTAGCCAGGAGAGTAATTCTAGAACATTAGTCAAAGAATGCAGCTGCATGGTAGTCCAGTGGGCCAAACCTGATCAATTTTATTATTTTTTAATAGATACTTAACTTTGTACTCAAGGGTCATACATACCAATTTACTGCTTACTCTCCTTACTAGAATAAAAAGTAATGTGGATCTTAACAAATAAGCAAAATGTCCAGTGTTGTGCACATACAGATGAACATATCTTATTTTGTCATTAATAATGATAATTTAATTTTACAATATCTTTTTTCTTATCTTTAAGTTTTATTTTATATGCGCTAATATGTTAAGCCACATATGGCTTATTAACATCATATTATATTGTTAACATAATGTTAACACGTTATGTGTTGCAATTGAAAAAGTAGCAATTTGTTTACCTTCGAGAAACCTTCTAGCATAAAGATCAAAACATACACATTTAATGATGAAATTGTTTTATCATTAATAGTACTTTGACAATTTGATGTGGCTCCATCTCATGAAATAATAATAATAAAAACTATTATTTTCAATCCATTTAGTAAAATCATAGAGTTTTTAATATGTACTGCGAACTTTTGATCATAATCCAATTCCCATAGAAGTTTGAGATTCAGGGTACTAAATGACTTATCCCTAATTCCCAGTTTAACTACGGCCAAAATTAGAAATCAAGATTTCTGACTCTTACAGTATTTTTTATTTATTAAAGAAGTAATAATTAAGCCGTTTCTTTATTTTTATACCTATATTATTTCTGCCATTTCGGATACACACTACACTATATAATCAAGTTTAGTTAAGTATTTAGTATAATTAAGTACAGGCAGAGGAATTTTTATCTCTATATCAGAAAGATTGTTTTGGTCATTATACGGGCAATAATGAGACCAAATTAAACTTTATCCAATTTTTTAATTTGGTGAACAATGGAAACCAATTAACAACTATAAATATTCTGTAATATGTGTCATGATCTAATAAGCAAATTCTCCTTGATTTTAAAAATAGCCTTAAAAACAGTTAAGATTTGCTTTTAATTTTGTTCACATTTTCTTTTTCATAGATGAGGAGCTTTTCTCTGCAATGTATATAGATTTCATGGGAACAGATGCAGCTATTTTTCGAAGTTTAACCAAGAGGAATGCAGTCAGAACCGATCAACACAATTCCAAATGGCTAAGTGGTAAAATAACAGTTTATCCATTTTCTGAGAATCATACTTTAAACTAATTTAATTTCATAATGAAAATTACATTAAAATGGCTAAAAAGTTAAAATATGAGTAACAACAATTCTGTACTCTGTGATTTTAAATATTTAGGCTAAAAAAGTAAATAAAATGAGCCATATTTCAAATTCTAACTCTTTATTAACAATCATAGAATTATCATAGGATATATGAATAAATAAAAGTGACAGTGATATTCATCATATGTACCTATAGACAAGAATCTTCTCCAGTTGTTTAATTGTTGCATGTTACAATTAAACGTCATTTATTTATTTGGTCTACTTGTATATTTTAATAATGTCAAATCTAAACATTTTCCTAAATTTATGACAGATATCACGAATAGGGCATATTTAGGAACTCCTATTTGTTTTATGCTTAGATTCTAAAATTATAAAGCTGGTATATATTATTTTTTCACAGTTTGACTAATACTTAATGGAAATCATAAGTATGATAATTTTATGATTATCAGTGTTCAAATGTTTTCAATTTTGGGGGTCACATGGAATTCACATCATGAAAAGTGCTCATTTGATTTTAATATACAATTCCAATCAGTTGCTGTTGTTTAGAGGAAGAAGAAACCACTAAGATGTTTGTCATTTCACCCTGGGGAAAATTTAAGCTGACCTTAGATTTGGCAATTCACTTAACATAAAACAGTTAAGCATGAATCACTACAGTTAAGCATCTTATTTCACTGACAGACCAGCACAAGAAAGCAGTGATTGTCCATTTACTTCTTCAAATTATTCCTCCAGTACATCTGGAAATAGAGTATTCTAAAAATTGTTTTGTTCTTGAAATAAGGAATCCCTCTATGTCTTCAAATGACTGCATTTTTTCCTTGAAAAGTTTCCCCTTCATTTCATATGCCGTATTTTAAGTGAAATGTGTTTTTCAGATCATGGACTCCCAACTCCTCATTCTGCTTCAGTGAATTTGAGTTTATATGCACTAGCCTGAAAACCACACGTTTAAAAACAAACTTTTTTTTCTATGAAACGACTATCAGATCCCATGGGAAATAGCTGGTAGAAAAGTTTTTCAATATTTTAAAACTCATCAGGCACAAAGAAGTTTTGCAATTAGTGTGCTTCCAGAATGTATTGCAGACAGAGAAGAATAGTTGAAGCTTTATATCATAGCTCTACTTTATGGCACTTGACATTCCAAATGCGGTATGTTCAGTGAATACAATTGCTTGCTTTTAGACTTTTTGGCTATGAATATTGAATTGTTCCTTTATACCAAAGATGGGAAAGGCATGTGCCTGTGGTCTACTTGGATGGAGAGTAGATGGATTTTCATCATGAGTATATATATCGTCTTTGTATTTTTTCTAGAACCTATGTTTGTGGATGCACATGTTATCCCAGATGGCACTGATCCAAATGATGCTAAGGTGTACTTCTTCTTCAAAGAGAAACTAACCGACAATAGCAGAAGCACAAAACAGATTCATTCCATGATTGCTAGAATATGTCCTGTAAGTATTAAAGTTGTTCTAATTTGAAGAAAGACTAAGAAATTCAAATTATGTAAACATGTCTTCTTTTCCCAATAGTTTATCTTCCTACTTCTTAAATCTGCGGTTACAAATTAATAAAATATTAAAAGGAAACATTTAGATTTAATGTTTATTCACATCAGTCATACAAGATAAACACACTATTTTGGAAAATAATTTAATCCAAGGAATATTTTGGTTATGGTTTTACACAAATAAACAGTTTTGATTAATTTTTGCTTTTTTCCACTTAATGCATTAGAATTAAAAAGAAATTGCTGAATTGTATATTATAAAAAGAAATAGAACAATTCTTATGAATAAAATACAGCAAAACATCAGTAAAAGACAATTATTGAGGAACTGTCTATAATAGTGAGAATTAAGAAATGCTTTAGTAAAATACAGTTCTAATTACAAACTGATCAAAATATTCTTGTGTATCAAGAGTAAGTATACATAGAAACTCAAAAAAACTCATGATGTCTTCTCACATAAGAGTATTACAGGCTTGTCCTGACTCATTTATGATTAGCATCTTCTGTGCAAAAGTATTTCTTAAAATATTTAGTGTTTAAAATAGTCTATTTTTAAACATTATAATATTCCACTGATTTTGGAGCTTATCTGCTTCTCAGTCATTTGGAACAAGGCAGTGAAGCCAGCTGATGATGTGAAAAGCTTCAGGGAGTACAGAAAAAATGTCATTCAATAGAGACTATTTGTGAATGATCCAAATACCATTTTCCTTGCCCTGACCAGAGAAATATGTATATAAAGCATCTGATTAGAAATATTAAGGATTAAATGATAATGCAGAGAAATGAAGGAGAGAAAATAGAATTATTGGGGACTATTTGGTGTAAGTATAAACCCACTCTCCTGACCACGGTAGAATCTGCACGCTTCCCTGTATACAATCATTTATGTTTGTACTGAAGAAAATGAGTTATCAAGAAAAGGCAAATTAAATTATGTAGTCTCCATAACAGTTTACTCATATTTTCATCAGAAATTTAGAAAGTGTTATGGCATATATTTATTAAATTCATTTTGATACATTTTCAGTTGATATCATATAATAGGAGAATAACAGTATAACTAAGGCTATTTTTAAAAATACTATAGATCTTAAATATTCCTCTTTAACTATTTATATGCAGATTTGGTTAACATTTCCATCTTTCAGATTATAACAAATCCCCAAGTAGTAAGAATCCAAGGTAAATTTTAAATACACTTCAATATTTATTTAAGCAATCTGAAATGTGTTTACAAAATGGTTTCAGAATGACACTGGTGGACTGCGTAGCCTTGTCAACAAGTGGACTACCTTCTTAAAAGCGAGGCTGGTATGCTCGGTAACTGATGAAGATGGCCCAGAAACACACTTTGATGAACTAGGTACATAAATGTGAGATTGAAAAATGTTCTTGAAAGAGAGTTTGTAAAGTTTACATATTTTAATAAACTCTCAAAAGAGGTTGTATTTTTCATGAATGTTTTCAGCATAAATAAGTGCTGATTTGAATTAATGATCTGGATACTGTTCATGAATTTCCTGAGTATTTTTTAAATCTGTCTTGCCCCTAAGTGCACTGCTGAAACATTTAGTTCATTGAATCCACCATGATATATGAATCCGTGTGTTTTGTGTGTGTGTTTGTATGTGTTTTAGAGAGAGAAGAGAGAGGTATTTATATAATTTATATATAAGTAATGATATGTTTGTGCTTTTCTAAAATAAATGTATATTTCATATATATTTGAATTCTGATATTCTGGTTTAAAATCAGTTTGTATGAGAATACAGCTATATATTTTTACTACAGTTAATGGACACAATAGAGGTTAGATGGAAAAGTGTCAGAGTAGAAAGTAGACTTGTGCTCCAGTTTTAGTTCTTGGTGACCCTGGGACTAAATATTCTCAGCATGTGTGACATGAGGAGGGTTATACTTTCCAGGTCAAATAAGGACTGACCATCTGATTCCTTTCTGCCAAGGAACAGTTCTCTCTTTTTTTTTTTTTTGAATTTAATTTAATTTTTTATACAGCACATTCTTATTAGTTATCTATTTTATACATATTAGTGTATACATGTCAATCCCAATCTCCCAGTTCATCACACCACCACCACCCCATCCACGCTTTTCCCCCTTGGTATCCATATGTTTCGAACAGTAGAATAACTTGGTACACATAATAGTATCGTGTTTACTAAGTGCCATTTAGAAATGACTTTTTTTTGCTTTAATCCATTAAAATATAAAATGCTGGTTAGTCTCAAATACTGAGGCAGGTGATGAGATAAGCAATAAAAATGTATTATAATATGGAAAAAATACTGGTTCTAGCAGCTACAATAATTGAAATAGACAGTTGGTCTCCTCAAAAAGCCATTATGTTGATCATAGAAACACAAGTTTTTATGTCAGCTTTTCTAGAAAAAACGTTCTAAGTGTGATTTCATGTTATAACCTAGTTACTCATTATTTCCCCCCAAATTCTTTGCAAGTATATTTATGTTTCAGTGACTTAGAATGTTTCAGTCTTTCCCATTTTTAGGGAGAATAGACAGTGCCAGCCTTTTATGGAAAGACTAGTGATTATTAATTTATTGCTTAAGAGGTTCTAAATTTATTGTGAATAACAATCTTTCTTTGTATTGGTCAGCAAGAATCTTATTAGCAAAAAGGTCATTAAATCCAGATCTTTCTTGCATTCATAACAATTGGTTATTAATTGGAATTTCCTATCAGAAATTTACTTCCAGGTTCTGTTATGTATTACTGTACCTTATGATCTATACTTTTGCCTTTGCCTCAATATACTTAAAAATTCTTGTTGTTAGGGGAATTATTGATTAAATAAAAATATCACTAGCAATTTTGACTAAAAGACAAAAAAGTCTTATAAGTCACTGTGAAAAAGTTTTCTTCCATGTTCCAAATTCTAACCCTAGATTAAAAAGAAACTGAGATTTGTAATACTTTTTAAATTAAAAATGTAATATATTATCATTAAGGATATTTAGAAAATTCAGGAAAAAAGAAGAAACAGGAAAATTTCTGTAGCTCTGTTAACCAGAAACACTCACTGGTAATCTTCTTATTGTATTCTGATGTATAGTTTTAAGGTTTACATGGTTCTGGTCCATATTCAATACCATTGTGTCTTTTCTATTTAATATTATTTCATCAGCATAGTTTCCATAAGTGTTTGTGTAACATTTTATTTAACTTACTTTACCATGTGCTTATCATTTAGTTGCTGTCAAATTATAATGATGCTGCAGGAATATCTTTCTGAATAATACTTTTTGTAGTTGAAATTATTCCTTAGGATAAATTTTTTAAATATTTGGGAATCTTAAAAATTGATATTTCCCTTTTATAGAGGATGTGTTTCTGCTGGAAACTGATAACCCAAGGACAACACTAGTGTATGGCATTTTTACAACATCAAGGTAATATTAAACAATTACATTGTATGAGTTAAACAATAAACTTTATTAAGTAATAGTAATTATTATAAAAATGTTCTTTTCAACTCTTTAATTTTACTTAACACTTAGGATGTAATTCTCTCATTTTATTACTTTTGCCTGATTACTAAAATATATTTAAGCTGAACTCAGAGTTTCAAAATAGTTTTGTATGGGGTATTTATAATGATTATATGCTATTTTTCTCAAAGAAAGGAAAATATAAACTACAATGCAGGGATAATGTATATAAGCTGTTGTTTTAAGGAAATAATTTGAAGACTCATGATGCAAATAAAACTCTTAGCATTTCTATTATAATTTTTATTTCAATAGCAATCTAAAGTGATAGCTATGAACACACTAAACCAGTTTTCATGTTCCATGTGACAGTATTTTAGATATTTGAAAATAGCTTTGTTTTCTAATTTATCTGGAATGCCCAATCCCAATTATCATGTATTTCAAGACAGTTCAGCATATTCTCATCCTTTCCTGCGTGTATTCCTGCGTACTCATTTTACACCAGGAATGTTACTCAGAATTCAGCACAATACTCCAGTTGTGATATGGCCAATTCAGAATGTCCTTTTCATCAGACAGTCAACTACAAAATGAAAATCTAAAGATTTTACCATTTTCTCTAGTGGGGGAAATGTGGTATAATTGTAAACTGTAATGATCTCTTCACAGTAAAAGAATATCACAGGGATATAGATTATAAATCATATTTACTTTGCCCTATAAGATATCTAAAAAGATGTCTTTCAGGATGAGTTTAACACCTGTTTTAACAAAGGAAATAGTCTTGATTTAACTCACAAAGAATTGAACGAAGCAAAAAGAACCAGATTCTTAAGAAGAAAATGTGTGTCTCAAAAAAATATTTCCCTAGTTTCTGTGTTTCCCTAGTTCTGTGTTTCCCAACACCAATAACTTTAACATAGAAAAAATGTTGTCATTTCTGACTATTAATGCTAATGATTAACAATATATCTTGGTTTTCTCAGTGGGCATCTAAGTTTCCCATTAGGCATCTAATTTAAGAGAAATATGTGATTCAGGAAAATGTTGGTTTCAGTCAGTCTGCTTAGTGACAATGGAAATAGTTTTCAGTATGCATCCAAATAAATTTTATGAGAATTTATTGACTAAACATAATTTAAGGAATCTTTTTTGGACTCTATTGTTTACAGCAGAGTAGCAGGGAATGTTTACAATTTCTCCAACTAGTATTTAGGACAGCATTGTAAGAATACTCTCACATTGAAATAACCTTAAGACAAAGAGATACAGTGTTCTCTTATTAATGAGATTTATTTCTGTGAGGTAATCTATGATAGGTTATGTTGATACTGATTTAGAATTCAAATCATATTTTTAATAAATCATCAATTCACTTTTTGTTTAATATCTTCTGCAAGATACACCAGTTGGAAATTTCTTTGACTTGTCCTATATTTAGGACAAGTACATTGAGTACTTTTCTATAACTTATTGTCTACTACCTCCATGGGTGAACTAAATGTTTTGATATTAATGGCTTATTTCAAAACAGTAGAAGTTTTTTAGCTTTTTACAATGTGTACCATAACATTCAACTTTTCCATGATGAATTACATCAAGTTTTTATCACAAATTTTACCTTTATTTTTAAAATTGTATTTAAATTTTAAAAATAAGAAAATTAATATCTTTCTATTTTCTTTTTTAGCTCAGTTTTTAAAGGATCAGCAGTGTGTGTGTATCATTTATCTGATATACAGACTGTGTTTAATGGGCCTTTTGCTCACAAAGAAGGGCCCAATCATCAGCTGATTTCCTACCAGGGTAGAATTCCTTATCCTCGCCCTGGAACTGTAAGTATCCAGGAAACTTTCTTTGTTATTTTACTTTTTTAAAAAATATAAGTTACTAAGAAATGAATATCATGCTGATGTTTATTAAATACAACTATAGACCTACTGGTATACTCATTATAATTTTTCAGCTCACAGGTTCTTAGATTTGGGATTTTAAAAATATATATATTACAGCATTCTGTACAATTTTTTCTAAGTGCTATTGATAATAAAATCTCATTTGTATTTCAAGACAGCTGGATATGTTAGATAGGGAAGAGATATTTTCCTAATTTTACTGGCATAAAAACCATAGCTTGGAAAGTGTTAACATTTTGAAGGCAGCCTAAGAATTTGAATGCTAGTTGCTTTTCACAATCCTTCCTTATATTAAGGAATCTCATCTACTTTAATGAAAGAATAATCATGTGAGAATTAGTTTAGAGATAAATCATGTGGAGATATTTCAATTTTAGGGATATATTTAGTTAAAAATTACACGTTGTGTATATTTCTCAAAGAAATAAAATGGTGTGTGTGAGCAAGTAATGACAATGAAAGTGATGTAATTCAAATAAAATATTTATAAAGTTTTAAGGCATACAAATATAACCATGTCTTGCAACATTGTAGTATTAAGGGGTACATTGTAAACTACCTTTTCCAGCTGAAGTTACAGACAATGCACTGGCAGATTGGAACTGAGTTTTTCTAGGACAATGATCACAGTCTTACTATTTGTTTTTAATTTGGACCATAATAATGCTGCATTGCATTCTAAAATATTGATTAGTTTCTGTCTCTGTAAAATGTCATACAACACACTGATTGAGAGGAGATGTTACACAATTGACCAAGAGGAATATAATCCTCTTATATCTTTGCATTTCATCAAGTAAGGTTATATTTATAAATTGGGTTGGAGGGAAGTAAAGAATGATTTTTTTAAAATTGAAAGATATTTATTAAAATAATATTTACTTAAAATGTTTTTATTTGAATATGAAATCCCCTTTGTCAATATACTTTCAGACATTCATTCCTCGTAATTTTTACTGACTGTTGATTCACTTTTGTTTTGTGTTATTATTAGAGTTTCTTTGCAATACATTATTTACTCCTTTGTTTTCTCATCATCTTAAAGTATACTGCTGTCAAATGTTTTAAAAATAGAAAAAAGTGTGCTAAGCCTCTAAAGAACATGTTTATTCAAAATTAAAAGGGCTCAGGTTTGGTTCCCTGGCTAGGAAGCTCAAAGATTAGTCATTGATATGTATTTTATTAGAACAATTAACTTTTAATTAATTTTGGAAAGATTATCAGAATTGCTACTTATCCAGGAAAGAATTGTTTTAAAAAGTTGTAGTTAATCATGGCTGGCAACAAAGTCTTAACCATATAATTACATTCTCCTTTTAAATGATTTCACTTTGATGCTTATAGCTCAACAGAAGATGGAAGAAACATTTAATTATTTGGTATCACACAAGGAAAAGAAGTCAACAGATATATCCATCTTAGGGTACCTCAAGTTGGAGTGTGTTGGATAAGAAGCAGGGTTTACATAAGAGAAGGGAAAGCAAGGGGAAGCTGAGTAACTTTCAAATTCCATCATAACTGAAGGCTCTCATTATTTCATTGAATGTAGTTCATGTATTTTCAAATGATTCACTGATAAAGTATCCAAAGATTTGTCATATTTTTGACAATTGTTTGCTATTTGAATTTGACCAAGTCATTGCTTCATCTTCAATCAGCAAATTAAGAGGCGGTTGTGATTATATATGCTTTCCTCAGTTATTCTTTTGAACAAAATATATATGGGATTAGTACAGGAGCAATTGATTTGTAAACTGAATAAAATTCTATTTCCCCTAAATAAAACTTTAAGAGAAACCTCTCAGATAGAGATAAAAGAGAGCCACACTCATTGAATCAGGGTTCAAGGCCTCAGAGCCTCAGTGAGTGTGTGCTGGAGTTAGCTTGTACCTGGCTGGCAAGAAGAGATTGTGTTCACCTCATCTCAATTGAGGAGGTCACAGTAGCAACTGGAAATCAGCCATGGTGGGATTACTACACCATGGAAATTGGCAGATGTTACAAATCAGGGATTTTCCCCTAAAGAAAAGCGCTCTCCCTGGTCCCACAGTGCCTCATGACTCTTCACCCAATGGCAGCTCAAAAGGTCTCTGAGAAGAACACTCATGTTGAATAGCAATTATCCTACATAAAATGTGAGACTAGATAAATCATTTTTAGTAAAACAATATAAACCAACGCTAAATTAGAAAATTCTGCGAACAGTCCCACTTTTCACTATTTCTGAACTCCTAAGAATAAGCATTTTTTTCCTGTTCCAAAGCAGTGTGATATAAGCCAGGGCTTAGTGACACACATCTGGAGGAGACTCCATGAAAAAAGGGAGTGAGTAGTCAGTACTTGAGACATATTTCTATAATGTTGTTTCTTACATCTGGTGCTGAGACCAGAGCAACTCCCTTAAATTAAAAAAAAAAAATTGTCAGATGAGTAATCCTTAGGGAATAAAAGAGGCTGGGTGGAGGAATGACCTCTGGAACTGCCCCTGGAAAAGCATACCTCCCTGAAGATGTAGTTCCTCCGCACTTCACTGAGCAAAACACCATGAAGTCAGCTCTCTGACTCAGAGTGGCCAGTATCTGTCTCTTTCTTGGGCTTCTAAGGTTTAATATCACCTTCATGTAGCCAGAAGACTTACAGCCAATTGACCCAAAGCATTCTTTTTCTCTAGGGTTAAGAATGTTGCCTCTGAAGCCTCCCAAGGTAGGATCAACTATGATCGCCATACTTTATTTCCCTATACAGTAGTCCAGTTGCAAGGTCAACCTCATAAATATATGACTGGATTCTTAAAGAAATGACACTGGCAGAAATCCTATACCCTCATTCTAATGTTCCTGGTAGGTGCTTCTTTTAAAGCAGCATTGATAGCTGTGTTAGCAAACTCCCAACTAGCAAGCCCAAGTCAGTAGGAAGAAGCCTGCCAATTGTGTCATAATGTTTTTCCATAAGTAATACAAGTTTGTGGAAGAAACAAGACACCTTTGGTATGTTGCAAAGGGCAGCCAAGGACTGCAGATTCTCTCTGTGGCTGAGCTAACATATTACATTATTCTGATACAACATGTTTAAGCTTCTGTAGAAGATTGTGTTTGCTTATACTATACTGTTAAAGCAGAACCTCACAAAAGTCTTCAGTTTTAACATCTGTTTATAACTGGACCAGAACCATCTGCTTCAATCACCGTGCTTTGAACAGGTCTACAACCTGGTGCAGCAAAAGAACACAGAAAATTCATGATCCTGACAAAAGTGCCAGCAAAAAGGTTTCCCTTTTTCTTGGGACCACTAATTATATGGATCATGTTCAAAGCATCTTTTGGTTGTTCTTACATTAGAAGCATTTTTATTCCTCATAGACATTTTAAAACATAGCAAAGTTTACAATAAAATTGAACACGTGAGGCATATAGGCATGAAAAGTTAATTACATATTGTTTCACATAATTATTCAAGACATATGAATAAAGCAGACAATAAATATTATTGAAGTCTAGAGAAAAAGGAGGTCGACATGGGACAGCCCTGTTTGGAAAGGCATATAAAAATGTGTGAGATTGAGCTGGACCTGAAGGGTAGTTGATGTGAATAATTTGGATAAGTAAGGAGGGATGTTTCAGGCAAAGGTTACTGCATACATTACAAAGCAAAGACAGAAATTAATAAGTGAATCCTAGAAGCTCTGCATGGGCTAGTAGGACTGGAACAAAGAGCTCTTTTAAGTCGTGGAGGATAAATACAAGGAAGATGAGGGCCAGCTGGTGCATAAATACAAGTCTTCAACTTTGTAATTCTTTGGGCTTTAAATAAAAGGCCTAGATTACCAAGGGTTTAAACGTAAGATCAATTTCTCTCCGAACACAAGTTTCAAAGACCAATGCTAGAAACTAGCCCCGATTCTAGAATATCATTTATTTATGTCCATTTATTTATCCATATACCACTTGTCCTTCAAGTGTTAGGTCAAGCTTCTTTTGAAACATGCCTGTCACTCCTTCTGTGAATAGTTTTGCATTTATTTTCTGTTATCTGTCTTTAGCCTCAACTCCTACCTCTTTCTTTCACTTTGTGCTCTGTGATTCAGGATTGCCCCAGGATTTATAGTTCCCTAAATATTCCAAACTCTTTTTATTTTTTTTAATCCCTAAACCTCTTCACTAATTCTGGCAGCCTTAAGTTCTCTACTATTCTAAATTCATTTTAAAAATATTGGCTCTTATTGATCATGAACCAAATTCTGTTATTTATTTTATATTTATATTAAATTATAATTATATGTATCAGTTGTTATTTTACTTTGAATATGTCCATCTTCCTTACTAGAACACTTGTGTCTAGAAGACAGTGGTAGCTCCCGATTCTTAAGTCCCCAACTGGGCACATCAAAAAGCATTTTGAATAAAAGCTGTCCAAAGAATTGACATATGAATTAATATGTGAATATATTAATGCTGAAGACTAGTATAAATGGGTGAGTGGATTAGGAGCAGATGCTCAAGAATACCTGAGAATAGCAAGGAAATTTGGCATACTTCCTTAACATGGCATTCTTATTGTTCCTGTATTTCACTTAGCACTTTAGTAATCAAAACACTTAAAATGTCTTTACTCAGAAAAGGAGTGCTTATCACCACTTGATAAACAGAAGGTAGAACTGGAGAAAAACAAACACTTAAAGGAGAAGTTTAACCAAAATTACTTAATGACTATTTGTAGAGCAAAATTATCCTTCTTAAGAATGAGACAACAGCCCAATTAATGGACAAAGGCTTTATTTTATGGTAGCACGTGGGTGTTATATTATCTTGAGGTTTCAGTACAGAGGCTTTCATATATCACAAGGTGAGGGATACGTTAATCACATCTTATTTATACTTGGCAGTTTTATACTGAGCAAACTCACAGTTCCAGATGGAAAGTCTGCAAAGGGTAATCAATTTTTGTTCTTGTCACCATCACTGTCACTCATTCTGTGTCTTATCTACAAGCTTTATGCCATGAATCAATGGAAAAATTAATTATTGTCAAAAAGAATTCTTCTGTAATTTTGAAAACAAACTTTTACTCGGAGACACTTATTTCTAAGTAAAGTTTATTGTGAATATAAAACAAAAGTCCCAAATGGAGAACATTTGAATGAATATAAAATAATTGATTTGAGTTGATTTATTTGGGTTACATATTTAATGACTATGGTTTTGAGCAACTGAACATAATTTTTATCTAAATTTCAACTACCATTAAGTAAAACCCAGAAACTAGGCACTTACAATTTAATAAGCTTATCACTCATGAAAATAATTGCTAACTGGAAATTGTATAAATTGCCTAGTAATATATGCTAACTTTGGATCTTTCTGGAACTTACAAATGAGAATACTTGCAAATATTTAAGGAGATATCTCAGCTTAGCAGACCATCATTAGTGGTGTTTTACAAAGGACTGGAACTATTTAAATTGCCCATGCATTTGTTCTTTCCATGTTTTCATTCAGTGAGCAATGTATTTCCCGTTTTCCACTTTGTGTGAGGAATGAGGGTAGAAAAAACCCATAATACTACACTTCTCAGAAGTATGGTACACACCCATAAGTTTAGAATACCCTCACATGGAATTTTTTGTCCTCATTTGGTCTTTTAGTGTAAGCAATTTATAAACATGCATAAATATAATACTTCTTCCTAAAAGAAAAGCATGTAAACCCCAGATGAAAGTCTAGTTAATGGGATAATGAATGAGAAGCTTAGTTTTATTACTTGTCTCATTATCTCTCTTCAGTGAAGTCATTTAATTGCTCCTTATGCCTTTCTACAAAAAGAGAACTATATTTACTTGTCCTAGAAAAAAATTCTAGTAATGTTAACTGGTCAAAGTTAGACTAAAAATTGCATTCAGGATGATACAGTTCAAATGAGTGAGAGCACATTCATAATCTGCTGAGTCTTATTTGCAAATGTAGGATTGCCTGGCAACACTGGCCCAGAGGCAGTGACATTGTAGGTCAGCTGTTGCATGGATTTAAACAAAAATTGCCATGTTTTGTTTGGTCCCTAAAGTTGTTTTTCTTTTTTTTTCATTGAGTCAACATTAAAATTTTGGCAGATTTCACATAAAATTCCACATTTCTATCTTCTGTTGGAATATGGCCACACTAGGCTTATATTCCTGCATAGGAGCAGTCAACTAGAAATAAATGTTCATTGCCACTGTCGAATGAGGTATAATTTTCCTTTTATTACTGTCCCCATTACATCTTGCTGTTCACCACAGATGCTGTACCCATTGCTATTGAACAGGAAGTTTGCTTTGTTGCTTTCCTTTCACTTTGTACCTCTCTAAAGAGGATAAATGAAATCTAGAACAGTAGTGCTTTTGTTTTAAAAAAAATGACCAAGTATTTTTTTTTTGAAAGTAGAGGTATTGACAGTATTTAATAGGGTTAGACAAATAATGTTTGTATGTGTTAAAAGCTTATATGTTGCTCATATAACTTAACACTCAGCTCCTATTAGTGAGTGTGTTTTAAGTTCCAAGCTTCAGCACCTCCCAGCCTACCCATGAGTTTGGCCTCAGATGCTCTGTAAATGGAATCCTCTTCTCAGAAGCCCTTGTCATGCTTCCTTTCCAGAACTGCTGAAACTGTCCAGCAGTCATTTTTAGATCTCATAATTGCTTTCTCTCTGCCCCTTTAAACTTGATGCTCTGAATCTTTCCTCTCCTCCCCAGAACCGAGACGCCTGTTTCATACAGCCCCTGCACCAAAATTGGATGCCAGATATAACAGAGTAATTCACTCATTCAACTACTCTTTGTGGAATATTTAATATTCTTCAGCTTTATTATAGGTCTGAGGGTGAAATCATGAACAAAATTTACCCAGTTAAGACTAATTCACAGCTTACATTGTAGAGGAAGAAACAGACAATAAAGATATAAGCAACAAATATATTACACACAGGTAAATAGAGCTGTGATGAAAAATAAAGCAAACTAAGGAGATGGAGAGTGGAGATGGCGATGGGGAGCTATTTTTGTATGTGTCATCACCTTTACGGAAGTAACTGTTGAACTGAGAACTGAATGAGGCAACAGAGAAAACCACGGAGCAAGTGCCAAGGTCCTAGAGCGGGAGCTGGCTTGGGACTCAGGAAGGGCAAGAACTATGGGAGGGGTAGATGCAGATGCAGGCCAGACATTCAGGGGCTTATAGCCAGGCTAAGCTGTTGGGATTTTATTCTGAGAGTAATGGAAATCACTGGAGTGTTTTCCAGAGGGAAATTATAAGGTCTGGTTTACCATATCCAATCCAAGCTCCAACTTTGGAGAGCCCTCTTTTGGGAGAGGGGATCAGATAGAATAAAACTCTCGCAGGTTAGAGTTCTGATTGAATTTGATAACAATAATCTAATTTATTTTAGCCAGTAGCAGCATTAGATTATATCCACAAGGGTTTTTTTTATAACAACATTGGACCTGGCGCAGAATAAGAAACAGAAAAGTGATGGATGAGAAGGGTGAAAATTTATACCGTATACCAAATGGTGTCAGCTCCTCTCTGAAAACAAACAGTGCAGGATAAGTGGACTTAGCCTATTTAAATGATCAAATTATACACCTTATTTTCTACAGATAGTACTATGCATAGTCATGCAGTTTTCTCCTCACTCGGTAGCAAATACACTTAAAACAGCTTGAGCTTCTAAGTATTTTGAAAAATAGAGGTCTTCTGATTATTATTAAAATAAAGCCACTATTGTATTAACTTAGTCCTTTAAAATTTTTTTTTAGTGCCCAGGAGGAGCATTTACACCCAATATGCGAACCACCAAGGAGTTCCCAGACGATGTTGTCACTTTTATTCGGAACCACCCTCTCATGTACAATTCCATCTACCCAATCCACAGAAGGCCTTTGATTGTTCGTACAGGCACTGACTATAAGTACACAAAAATAGCTGTGGATCGAGTGAATGCTGCCGATGGTAGATACCATGTTCTGTTTCTCGGAACAGGTAAGTATTTGAGCTCAAACTAGCTTAATGTGTAGTAAAAGAGCGTACTTGCTACGGGCATGATATTGAAATCAGAAAAACTTCAGTGTTTACATGTGTCTGACTCTGAGGTGTTTCATGCTTCAGTTTCTACATCTGTAAAATGGGGTTAAGATAAATTACTTTATAGGATTGTTGTGAGGAACAAATGGGTTAATATATGTAAAGCACCTAGAACTATTCCTGGCATATATTGTGGTGAAATAAGGTAATGAGATGAATGAAGGGATGGGAAATTTTAAGCATGAGTGTTCTCTCAACTAAAACAAATACTGTGACCGCTTCATAAACACATGGAGCCATATATGCTTTCCTGCCATCTCCAGGACGTTTCTTTATCAATTATATTAGTATATACTTTATTCTTCCATTTCATCCTCCACTGAATTCTTGGTTTAGAAACCTTACGCTAGCAAATGAAACTAGACCTGTACCTTCGCCTACTGCCACCTCTGCTATACTGCTGATTTCGCCAAGGTCTTCAGTGTTCCCATGACAAGAAAATCCAAAATCCTTTAACCACTGAAATGCCTCCATATCCTCTTTGCCTCATTTGGCGTTTTAGAATCACCCTACCTGTTGCTTCAGCCACAAGGCACATAATTTTCCTCTGTCTCGAGCAGTTCTCTCTCAGTTTCCTTCAGTAGCCTGGCTTTCTCCTCCCCATGAGTGTAGGTGTTTCCTGAGGTTCTGTGCATGGTCCTCTTATTTTTATGTATTCTTTGGCCATCTCGTTCATTCATTTGGTTTTCATTAGTCTGTGCAAACAATCCCAGATGTGTATCTCTAGTCCTTGCCATTTTGTGAGCTCAGTATTTGCATTTACAACTTATTATTAGGTAACACAAGTTGTATGACAGGTTGACATTTCAAACATCATGCTTCAAACTCAGTTTATTCAATTCTAAAACTCTTTAACCAGTGCTTAATCCAGTCTCCCATATTTGTATTCATTACCACACATTCCTTTCAAGGTTCTGTTTCTCCTTCATATGTCATTTCTCTCTAGGCATATCACGGTACCAGGTAACCTCAGTAAATATTTGTCAAGATGAACTGGAAATCATAACTATATCCACTGCAACACGTACAATGAAATGAATTCATAACTGATTGCAAAAGCTAATCTTCACTTGCATAAAACTGTGTTCTCCAAAGATGTTGCTTCCATATAAATAACTATAAAGAGTTTCTTTTAGCCTTGATTCTGATCATCCAGTGTGGAAATTGCATTTGAAAAAAAAATTTTTTTTCCTGAAGTGATGAGGTCATTTAGAGTCACACCTCTCTCTAATGTCTCATATTACTCAGAAAAAAATGACTGTTTTCTTATTTTCCTTTTGAAGACTGTCTTAAATGTAGACTCTTTTCTTCCGCAGTTTTATTGAGATATAATTGACATACATTACTGTATAAATTTAAGGTACACAACATAATGGTTTGACATATATATTGTGAAATGATTATTGCAATAAGTTTAGTTAACATCTGTCATCTCATATAGATACAATAAAAAGAAAGAAAAAAAATTTTTTCCTTCTAATGAGAACTCTTAGAAATTATTCTCTTAATAGCTTTCATATATATCATACAGCAATGTAACTGTAGTACATCCCAAAACTATGGGGGTGTATGTTACATCCCTAGTACTTAGTATCTCATAACTGGAAGTTTGTACCTTTTGATTGCCTTCATTTAATTCTCCCTCTCTCCACATCTGGTAGTGAATGTGGTTTTTCATTTTGTTTTTGTTTCTTTGTATTACACATATAAGTGAGTGCATAAAATACTTGTCTTACTCTGTATGACGTTTTTTCACCTAGCATAATGCCATCAATTTCAATCCACGTTGTCACAAATGGCAAGATTTCATTCTTTTTATGGCAGAGTAATATTTTAAACCACACTTGTTTTTCTATTCATCTGTCAACAGACACTTAGGTTATTTCCACATCTTGGCTATTGTGAATAATGCTGCAGTGAACATAGAGGTGCAGATATCTTCTCCAGTTAGTGTTTTTGTTTCTCAGAGGTGGACTCTGATATCACATTCAGGTTGTTTTTTCATGAAAGTCTACATAAAATATGTAGGTTTCATGGATGGAATTTTTTAGTCTTTATAAACTGTTCAGCAGTGTTTATTTAGATAGAAGGCAGTAAGAAACATGTTTTCGCACAAATTCTTTGGCTTTTCTTACCACATAAGTATCTGGCACCTTTACATAGACTTTTTATGTTGGTATTTAAGAACTTGTATCATTTTGGAGACCTTCAAGATGGCGGAAGAGTAAGACGCGGAGATCACCTTCCTCCCCACAGATACATCAGAAATACATCCACATGTGGAACAACTCCTACAGAACACCTACTGAACGCTGGTAGAAGACCTCAGACTTCCCGAGAGGCATGAAACTCCCCATCTACCTGGGCAGGGCAAAAGAAAAAATGAAAAACAGAGACAAAAGAATAGGTATGGGACCTGCACCAGTGGGAAGGAGCTGTGAAGGAGGAAAGGTTTCCACACACTAGGAAGCCCCTTTGCAGGCGGAGACTGCGGGTGGTGGAGGGGGGAAGCTTCGGAGCCGCGGAGGAGAGCGCAGCAACAGGGGTGTGGAAGGCAAAGCAGAGAGATTCCTGCACAGAAGATCGGTGCTGACCAGCACTCATCAGCCCGAGAGGCTCGTCTTCTCACCCGCTGGGGCGGCTGGGGGCTGGGAGCTGAGGCTCCGGCTTTGGCAGATCCCAAGGAGAGGCCTGGGGTTGGCTGCGAGAACACAGCCTGAAGAGGGCTACTGCTCAATAGCTAGCCGGGAGGGAGTCCGGGAAAATGGCTGGAATTGCCTAAGAGGCAAGAGACTATTGTTTCGGGGTGTGCAAGGAGAGGGGATTCAGAGCAACACCTAAATGAGCTCCAGAGATGGACGCGAGCCGCAGCTATCATCACAGACCCCAGAGATGGGCATGAGACGCTAAGGCTACTGCTACAGCCACCAAGAAGCCTGTGTGTGAGCACAGGTCACTATCCACACCTCCCCTCCCAGGAGCCTGTGTGGCCCACCACTGCCAGGGTCCCGTGATACAGGAACAACTTCCCCAGGCAAACACACGGTGTGCCTCAGGCTGTTGCAACGTCATGCTGGCCTCTGATGCAGCAAGCTCGCCCTGCGTTCTGTACCTCTCCCTCCCCCAAGCCTGAGTGAGCCAGAACCCCCTAATCGGCTACTATTTTAACCCTGTCCTATCTGAGCAAAGAACAGATGCCCTCAGGTTACCTACACGCAGAGGCAGGGCCAAATCCAAAAACTGAACCCCAGGAGCTGTGCGAACAAAGAAGAGAAAGGGAAATCTCTCCCAGCAACCTCAGGAGCAGAGGATTAAATCTCCACAATCAACTTGGTGAACCCTGCATCTGTGGAATACCTGAATAGACAACGAATCACCCCAAAATTGAGGCAGTGGACTTTGGGAGCAACAACATATGTATTTTTTTGCTTTTTCTCTTTTTGTGAATGTGTATATATATGCTTCCTTGTGTGATTTTGTCTGTATAGCTTTGCTTTTACCATTTGTCCTAGGGTTATCTCTGTCCAATTTTTTTTCTTTTTTTTTTTTTAAGTATAGTTTTTAGCTCTTGTTATCATTGATGGATTTGTTTTTTAGTTTGATTGCTCTCTTCTTTCTTTCTTTTTTCTTTTCTTTTTAATTTTTTTCTTTTTAATAATTATTTTTACCTTTTTATTTTAATAACTTTATTTTATTTTATATTATATCTTTCTTTCTTTCTTTTTTTGTCCCTTTTCCTCTGAGCCGTGTAGCTGACAGTGTCTTTGTGGTCTGGCTGGGTGTCAGGCCTGTGCCTCTGAGGTGGGAGAGCCAAGTTTAGGACATTGGTCCAGCAGAGACCTCCCGGCTCCATGTAATATCAAATGGAGAAAGCTCTCCCAGAGATCTCCATCTCAACACTAAGACCCAGCTCCACTCAACAACCAGCAAGCTACAGTGCTGGACACCCTATGCCAAACAACTAGCAAGACAGGAACACAACCCCACTCATTAGCAGAGAGGCTGCCTAAAATCATAAGGTCACAGACACCCCAATACACACCACTGAACGTGGCCTGACCCACCAGAAAGACAAGATCCAGCCTCATCCACCTGAACAAAGACACTAGTACCCTCTACCAGAAAGCCTACACAACCCACTGAATGAACCTTAGCCACTGGGGGCAGACACCAAAAACAATGGGAACTATGAACTGGCAGCCTGCGAAAAGGAGACCCCAAACAAAATAAGTTAAGCAAAATGAGAAGAGAGAGAAACACACAGCAGATGAAGGAGCAACATAAAAACCCACTAGGCCAAACAAATGAAGAGGAAGTAGGCAGTCTACCTGAAAAAGAATTAGAGTAATGATAGTAAAGATGATCCAAAATCTTGGAAATAGAATGGAGAAAATACAAGAAACGTTTAACAAGGACCTAGAAGAACTAAAGAGCAAATAAACACTGATGAACAACACAATAAATGAAATTAAAAATTCCCTAGAAGGAATCAATTGCAGAATAATTGAGACAGAAGAACGGAAAGTGACCTGGAAGATAATATAGTGGAAATAACTACTGCAGAGCAGAATAAAGAAAAAAGAATGAAAAGAATTGAGGACAGCCTTAGAGACCTCTGGGACAATATTAAATGCACCAACATTCGAATTATAGGGGTCCCAGAAGAAGGAGAAAAAGAAAGGGGCTGAGAAAATATTTGAAGAGATTATAGTTGCAAACTTCCCTAATATGGGAAAGGAAATACTTATTCAAGTCCAGGAAGCACAGAGAGTCCCATACAGGATAAATCCAAGGAGAAACACACCAAGACACATATTAATCAAACTATCAAAAATTAAATACAAAGAAAAAATATTAAATGCAGCAAGGGAAAAAACAACAAATAACATACAAGGGAATCCCCATAAGGTTATCAGCTGATCATTCAGCAGAAACTTGGCAAGCCAGAAGGGAGTGGCAGGACATATTTAAAGTAATGAAAGGGAAAAACCTACAACCAAAATTACTCTACCCAGCAAAGATGTCATTCAGATTCAACGGAGGAATTAAAACCTTTACAGACAAGCAAAACTAGTAGAATTCAGCACCACGAAACCAGCTTTATAACAAATGCTAAAGGAACTTCTCTAGGCAGGAAACACAAGAGAAGGAAAAGGCCTACAATAACAAACCCAAAACAATTAAGAAAATGGTAATAGGAACATACATATCGATAATTACCTTGAATGTAAATGAATTAAATGCTCCAACCAAAAGACGTAGACTGGCTGAATGGATACAAGAACAAGACCCATATATATGCTGTCTACAAGAGACCCACTTCAGACCTAGGGACACGTATAGGCTGAAAGTGAGGGGATGGAAAAAGATATTCCATGCAAATGGAAATCAAAAGAAAGCTTGAGTAGCAATTCTCATATCAGACAAAATAGACCTTAAAATAAACACTATTACAAGAGACAAAGAAGGACACTTCTTTGGAAGGGATCAATCCAAGAAAAAGATATAACAATTGTAAATATTTATGCACCCAACATAAGAGCACCTCAATACATATGGCAAATGCTAACAGCCGTAAAAGGGGAAACCAACAGTAACACAATCATAGTAGGGGGCTTTAACACCCCACTTTCACAATGGACAGATCATCCAAATAGAAATAAATGAGTAAACACAAGCATTACATGATACATTAAACAAGATGGACTTAATTGATATTGAACATTCCATCAAAAAACAACAGAATACACTTTCTTCTCAAGTGCTCATGGAACATTCTCCAGGATAGATCATATCCTGGGTCACAAATCAAGCCTTGGTAAATTTAAGAAAATTGAAATCGTATCAAGTATCTTTCTGACCACAATGCTATGAGACTAGATATCAATTACAGGAAAATATCTGTAAAAAATACAAACACATGGAGGCTAAACAATACACTACTAAATAACCAAGAGATCCCTGAGGAAATCAAAGAGGAAATTAAAAAACACCTAGAAAAAAATGACAATGAAAACACGATGACCCAAAACCAATGGGAAGCAGCAAAAGCAGTTCTAAGAAGGAAGTTTATAGCAATACAGTCCTACCTCAAGAAACAAGAAAAATCTCAAATAAACAACCTCATATTACACCCAAAGCAATTAGAGAAAGGAGAAGAAAAAAAAACCCAAAGTTAGCAGAAGGAAAGAAATCATAAAGATCAGATCAGAAATAAATGAAAAAGAAATGAAGGAAACCATAGCAAAGATCAATAAAACTAAAAGCTGGTTCTTGAGAAGATAAAAAAAAATTGATAAACCATTAGCCAGACTCATCAAGAAACAGAGGGAGAAGACTCAATTTAATAGAATTATAAATGAAAAAGGAGAAGTAACAACTGACACTGCAGAAATACAAAAGATCATGAGAGATTACTACAAGCAACTCTATACCAATAAAATGGACAACCTGGAAGAAATGGACAAATTCTTAGAAAAGCACTACCTTTCGAAACTGAACCAGGAAGAAATAGAAAATATAAACAGACCAATCACAAGCACTGAAATTGAGATTGTGATTAAAAATCTTCCAACAAACAAAAGCCCAGGACCAGATGGCTACACAGGTGAATTCTATCAAACATTTAGAGAAGAGCTAACACCTATCCTTCTCAAACTCTACCAAAATATAGCAGAGGGAGGATTACTCCCAAACTCATTCTACAAGGCCACCATCACCCTGATACCAAAACCAGACAAGGATGTCACAAAGAAAGAAAACTACAGGCCAATATCACTGATGAACATATATGCAAAAATCCTCAGCAAAGTAATGGCAAACAGAATCCAGCGGTACATTTAAAGGATCCTAAACCATGGTCAAGTGGGATTTATCCCAGGAATGCAAGGATTCTTCAATACATGCAAATCAATCAATGTGATACACCATATTAACAAGTTGAAGGATACAAACCATATGATCATCTCAACAGATGCAGAGAAAGCTTTCAACAGATTTCAACACCATTTATGATAAAAACCTTCCAGAAAGTAGGCACAGAGGGAGCTTACCTCAACATAATAAAGGCCATATATGACAAACCCACAGCCAACATCGTCCTCAATGGTGAAAAACTGAAACCATTTCCACTAAGATCAGGAAAAATACAAGGTTGCCCACTCTCACCACTCTTACTCAACATAGTTTTGGAAGTTTTAGCCACAGCAATCACAGAAGAAAAAGAAATAAAAAGAATCCAAATTGGAAAACAAGTAAAACTGTCGCTGTTGGCAGATGACATGATACTATACATAAAGATGCTACCAGAAAACTACTAGAGCTAATCAATGAATTTGGTAAAGTAGCAGGATACAAAATTAATGCACAGAAATCTCTGGCATTCCTATACACTAATGATGAACAATGTGAAAGAGAAATTAAGGAAACACTCCCATTTACGATGGCAACAAAAAAAATAAAATACCTAGGAATAAACCTAACACCTGTATGCAGAAAACTATAAGATGCTGATGAAAGAAATTAAAGATGATACCAACAGATGGAGAGATATACCATGTTCTTGGATTGGAAGAATCAACATTGTGAAAATGACTATACTACCCAAAGCAATGTACAGATTCAGTGCAATCCCTATCAAAGTACCAATGGCATTTTTCACAGAACTAGAACAAAAAATTTCACAATTTGTATGGAAACATAAAAGACCCCAAATAGCCAAAGTGATCTTGAGAAAGAAAAACGGAGCTGGAGGAATCAGACTCCCTGACTTCAGACTATGCTGAAGTAATCAAGACAATATGGTACTGGCACAAAAACAGAAATTTAGATCAATGGAACAGGATAGAAAGCCCAGAGATAAACCCACGCACATATGGTCACCTTATTTTTGATAAAGGAGGCAAGAATATACCATGGAAAAAAGACAGCTTCTTCAATAAGTGGTGCTGGGAAAACTGGACAGCTACAAGTAAAAGAATGAAATTAGAACACTCCGTAACACCATACACAAAAATAAACTCAAAATAGATTAAAGACCTAAGTGTAAGGCCAGACACTATAAAACTGTCAGAAGAAAACATAGGCAGAACACTCTATGACATAAGTCACAGCAAGATCCTTTTTGACCCACCTCCTAGAGAAATGGAAATAAAAACAAAAATAAACAGATGGGACCTAGTGAAACTTAAAAGCTTTTGCACAGCAAAGGAAACCATAAACAAGACGAAAGACAACCCTCAGAATGGGAGAAAATATTTACAAATGAAGCAACTGACAAAGGATTAATCTCCAAACTTTACAAGCAGCTCATGCAGCTCAATATCAAAAAAACAAAAAACCCAATCCAGAAACGGGCAGAAGACCTAAACAGACATTTCTCCAAAGAAGATATACAGATTGCCAACAAACACATGAAAGGATGCTCAACATCACTAATCATTAGAGAAATGCAAATCAAAACTACAATGAGGTATCACCTCACACCTGTTAGAATGGGCCTCATCAGAAAACCTATAAACAACAAATGCTGGAGAGGGTGTGGAGAAAAGGGAAACCTCCTGCACTGTTGATGGTAATGTGAATTGATACAGCCACTATGGAGAACAGTATGGAGGTTCCTTAAAAAACTAAAAATAGAAATACCATACGACCCAGCAATCCCACTCCTGGGCATATACCCTGAGAAAACCATAATTCAAAAAGAGTCATGTACCACAATATTCACTGCAGCTCAATAACCAGGACATGGAAGCAACCTAAATGTCCATCAACAGATGAATGGATAATGGCACATATATACAATGGAATATTACTCAGCCATAAAAAGAAACGAGATTGAGTTATTTGTAGTGAGGTGGATGGACCTAGAGTCTGTCATAGAGAGTGAAGTAAGTCAGAAAGAGGAAAACAAATACCGTATGCTAAAACATATATATGGAATCTAAAAAAAAAAAAAAAAAAAGAAAAACGGTTATGAAGAACCTAGGGGCAGGTCAACAATAAAGGCACAGACGTAGAGAATGGAGTTGAGGACACGGGGAGGGGGAAGGGTAAGCTGGGACGAAGTGAGAGAGTGGCATGGACTTATATACACTACCAAATGTAAAATAGATAGCTCGTGGGAAGCAGCTACATAGCACAGGGAGATCAGCTAGGTGCTTTGTGTCTACCTAGAGGGGTGGGATAGGGTGGGTGAGAGGGAGACGCAAGAGGGCCGAATTATGGGGAGATACATATATATATATATATATATATATATATATACACATACACATAGAGCTGATTCACTTTGTTATACAGCAGAAACTAACACAGCATTGTAAAGCAATTAAACTCCAATAAAGATGTTAAATGAAAAAAAGAAAAGAAAAAACTTGTATCATTTTCAAAAACAGTATTTAGGCATCTGTTTTGAATTGTAGTGGGAAGCATCACTAATGCTTGCTTACAAAGCCACATAAGTCTCTTGAAGACTGTATCCTATTTGGAAAGTGCATGTTATGACAGTGCCTCTGCCAACAGCACCTTTCTGAATAGATGGTAACTCACTTAACCATTGAACCTTATCCTCATGGTTATATCAAACCACATTGTAATTTTTTTTTTTTTTTTTCGGTACGCGGGCCTCTCACTGTTGTGGCCTCTCCCGCCGCGGAGCACAGGCTCCGGACGCACAGGCCCAGCGGCCATGGCTCACGGGCCCAGCCGCTCCTCGGCATGTGGGATCCTCCTGGACGGGGGCACGAACCCGTGTCCCCTGCATCGGCAGGCGAACTGTCAGCCACTGCGCCACCAGGGAAGCCCCACATTGTAATTTTTAAAAGTGACTTCAACTTTCGTGAAACTCTAACAAACAGTATATCGTGATGAAATATTTTCTGCCTGAGTAGATCTTGGATTTCTGGTGATATTTCTTCAGGAGACAGTTCTCTGTGCTTGTTTGCTGCTAAAAGTGAATAAAATAGCCTTTTCTGAAATAGAACTTAGGAGAAACACAGGTCACTGTTCCCAGGATTTCTTAGCTTTGTGTATCTAAATGTCTTAGGAAGGATATAATATGTCTTGGGTGTTGTCAAATCCCCAAGTACAAAATAGCCCTTTAATTGTTATAAATAAATAATGATGCTTCAATTATTCCCACAATGAAGCAAGCTTCTCTCATGGCTTCCCTTTTCTCTGGACCTTCATGGAGAATTTAAGGAAATTTGATGAAGACATTGGTTGTCAAAAAATTTGCCATAGGAAAAACTTATGTGACAGGTCATTGGAATGCAAATACGTATCTTGTAACTGTATCCACTTTGACTATTATGAATGATTTGTAGTTCACAGAATCTCCATGGTAGTTGTGTGGGCTCAATGCCCAATAACTGTTACAGTTAGTCCATTACAGTGTACTACTCTGGCTGAGCTTGAGAGGCTGGTAATCTGTCTTTTCGCCCTTCTAGGACTGCCTCATTAGTTTTTGTGTGCTGTCAGCTGACACAATAAACAAACAAATAAATACATACATACCTACGTATGCACATATGTACATTTATAAGTAAATAAATAGAAGGAAGGGAGGGAGGGAGGGAGGGAGGGAGGGAGGAAGGGAGGGGAGAAAGAAAAGTAAGCTTTGTCCTGTCATCTTTTATTTCTTAGTTTGCATTATCAATGTCTAGTCTAGGGATCAGAAAACTACAACATGGGCCAGATCTAGCCCACTGCCCTCTGCAAGTATGGTCTGTAAACTAAGAATGTTTTGCATTTTTTAACGACTGTAAAAAAATTACAAGAAGAATGTTACATGAGCAGTGAAAATCATAAGATTTTTATATTTTAGTGCCCACAAATAAAGTTTTATTAGACCACAGCCACGTTCATTCATTTACATTTTGTCTGTGGCTACTTTTGTGCTACTACAGCAGAGTTGAGTAGTTGCCAGAGGCTGCTTAGCCCAAAGAGCCTAAATTGTTTATTATTTGGGTTTTTACAGGAAAAAATTGCTGACTCCTGTTTTATTTAATAATTATATAATTTTAGAAAAATTAAGACTTCTGAAAGAAGCTATTTTCTAATATGTAGCTATAATACAAGAATTTATAATGTTGCTTCATATAAATACATCTTCTTTAATCTTGAGTAAAAAATGTCCTGCTCTTCTATTAAAACTTAAACTAGAAACCAAGTTTACTTAATTATTTTCCCATTCATTCCTGCTACTACATCCCCTAAAAAGGAGCACAGGTTGAAAAAAATGTAATTTATAATCAGTGCTTTCTAAAATTTGGTATTATTTGTTGATATTCTGTAGCATTTTTGGTTTTTGGTTTTTTGTTTTTTAGTTTTTAGTATTTAGGGCGATGGGTATTTTTATGTTCCTTACTCTTTTTTTTTTTTTTTTAATTTTAGGAAGGGCTATAAAACAGCAGGCAAGGGTTCTCATAGGATTAACATTTCTATTTTAACTTTGCCACCTACTGCTTACGTCCAGGCTATTTGTTCAAAGCCAACTATAATGCACAGTGAAGAGATTTTTGCCTGTTTTCCTTTTGCCTCTGGAGTTATGAAAATATTTAAGTGTCTAGGTCAATTTCAGACACGTTTTGTCGAATTTACATTTTTAGCACTAAATATGAATCAGAATGCCATGTGCTTTCTGATGAAAGAGTGAGAGTTTTCTTGTGAATAGTTGTTAGAGGTTTAGGATGATTTAATGCCATTATGATTTTTTAATGTAAGCTCAATACGTGTGCTACTTTGTGAAAATTCTTATATAGTGTGTAGTGTTTCATGCTCTTCTTAACGTCTGTTTAACTGGACGAGTACTAAGTTGGACTGTAGGCTCCAATAAGTCCTTTGAAAGTGTGGAGTTTTGAAGTATGTGCCCACATATGTGACTCAAACCTTAATACGTTTGCCTTGCAGCATTACAGGATAACTGCCTTCATAGTAACTAACAAGTTCTGGCAGTCACAGCTCTTGGAATGGCACACTGAATGAACGGCAGAGCCAGGCATTTTGCTTTTTAAAGAACTCCCTAAATTACTCAAGATGTAAAATTTGATAGCTGGAACAGTACGTTTGACTTCAGAAAAGACTATACTGTCAGTTGGAAGCTGTACATGAGTGTCACTCCTTTGCTTAGGAGTAAGGAACAAATCCCCTTATAAGTCACTGGTTTTTAATAACATTGTGGTTCACTGCTTTCCAAAGCAGAATCTGGAAACTTCTGAGAGTTTACCAAGGATTCTACAGGGATTTTCACAGCAGGAAATAGTAATAGAACAGAGTGGAGTGATGGCTGAATTGACAGGAGAAAGATGATAAATCATGGTGTGATGACTGCTTGATCATGTGGAAGAGTAGCAAAAGGGATATGTGAAGAGAAAAAAATGTAAGAGAGCCCATATGGTGATTGTTAATCCACAGAGAAATGTTCTCATTTAAATTTTACTTTAAGAAGACAATTTGTTAAAAATAAATATATGGATAATTGCTGAAAAAAAGTTTTTTAAGCATAATTCTTTTCCTTTAAGCTACTCTTCAGAGATACATTCTTTTAAAGCTAGCATAAAATCTCACATAATTTTTATACAAATTTTAGTGTTGCTAGTTTGCCTGGATTACCCATTTACTTATTTAGTATGCTACTTATTATGCAAATAAGTGTACTTTTTCAAGTTTCTGAAATATTTTATTACTATTATAGTGATGCTAATTAAAGTTATTTACAGTGCTTACTTTTTCCAGATATGTTATTGAATCACCCCCAGCGCTTATAGCTACCCATTGAAGAACTGTGAGAATGTAGACTCCATAGAGAGCAAGGATATTTGTCTGATTTATTCATTGGCATATCCTCAGTACCTAGAATAGTGCATCACTCAAAGTTGTCACTCAGTAGATATTATTTGAATGAATGAGTGAATGAGTTGCACTTATCCTCCATCGTGTTTGACAGAAGCTCAGATAAGTGAAGATCACATAGATATTGAGGGTATGATACAACCAGAATATCACCTCTTGCTGTCTGATTTCACATCCTGAGCATTTACCCTCTTCAAGTTAATTACCTCATCTACCATCAGCACTTTACATATTTTCCTTTTATGAAGTTAAGGTAATTTAATTTATATTGTCTCATTTTACTATGAATTAAATGTTTCATCCACATATGTCAAGAAGATATTGCTGATGCGTTGACATTCAACATTAGCATCAGCATTGCTTTGTTTGAATGACATCACTCGCTTTTGCCCATCCACATGCTGTCACCACGTCTTACATGTGAACGAGATATCTCTCAAGGTGACAGAAAAGACTTGGAACAGACTGGATTTGTATGTGAATTAACCAATTAACCTGTGATTCTGATATCTTTTTATGTCAGTTGCCATATATTTAGGAGTGAAGGAGGTAATACTTTGGGGGGAGAGTAGAGTACAGAAATGGAATAGTACTTCATCTTACTTTTTTATATATCACTAAATCTTTGTGTGTTTTGAAATGGGGCTTATATCTGTGTCCAAAATGTCTTATGCACTCACCAAAACACATATATCTAATTTGCAGGTTTCTATTTACTTAAAATAGATTTTGCATATTCAGTAGATAGATATGGAGGATTTCAGAATATCACACAAGGAGATAGTGCCTCTCAGCAGTAGAGCTGGCAACAATATGCTCTTTATCACTGGTTCGTTTACTATTTAATCACTAATATAAAACAACTACAGTCAAACCTAATCCGTATGTTGCCTTCATTTAACCCCTTACTCTTATATGAATGTAAGAAAATTTTCTAGCCTAAAGACATTAATTTATGAAGTCTTCTGTCTGCATCTTAAGAAGAAATAACCACACTCTGTTCTTGTTCTTGATGTGCTGCCAAGCTTTGCTGAAGCAGACTTGGCAGCCTTTGTCCCCAGGAGAAAATCTCACAGCCCACTACCCAGCCAGGCCAGGCCCTGTCTATGTGACTACCCAAAGGAGGTGCGTAGCCAGGTGTCAGTTGTGAGGGTGGTCTTTGTGGGAAGCCAGTTTTTTTAAAAAAAAGTTTTATGGAACTGAGAAAAGTTCAAATGGTCAAAAATGGAAAGAAAGGTTTCATTGTAGAATATGAAGTGTAGTGTGAATTGAACCAAAAAGATTTGAAACTGGATTTTCTGAGGTAAGTCATAAATGTTTTATTTAGTTTAGAGTCATAAATATTTTACTTAGTTGTATGCTTATTTTTCTCTTCACTAATGTGGTAAGCAGAATAAGAGTCCCCCAAAGTCCGAATCCCTGGATCATGGTCTCTCTGCTCAGGGTCCCACAAAGCTGCAGTCAAAGTGTAAACCAGACTGCATTCCTTTCTGGAGTTTAAATTCTCTTCCAAACTCACATGGTTTTGGGAAAAATTAAGTTCCTTCCTGATGCAAGAATGAGGCACTGCAGTTCCCTGCCACTGGCCATTCAAAACATGATTGTTTGCTCCTTCAATCTGGTAACACGGGGTCTCATACAATGGAGCATAATCATGGGATTGACATACCATCAATTTAGCATTATTCTTTGGCCTAGAAGCAAATCACACATCCACTTGCACTCAAGGGGAGAAGTTATACAAGGGCATGACTTAGTAGGGTTCACCTTAGTGTAGGTCAGTCACTGCCCAGATACACTTAAATAGATCTGTTTGGTATTGGTGGGGAGGATACATTACAGACTGAGGAGAGAAGGCCAGTTAGGAGACTTTTGCTTTTTATAGACAAGAATTGATGAGAGCCTAAATTAAAACAGGTATTAGAAGTCAGAGATTGAGAGAGATTATCAAGAGATATTTAGGAAGAGGAAAGGACTTGATGATAACAAATTGATGAGGGAAGGGTAGGCAGATGAAGAAAAGTGTCTAACGTGTTTTGTAGATTTATGGTCTGGCAAAGGGGTGAAAAGAAGTACCATTCACTGATCAAGGGAATATAGAATCAGCAAGCAGATTTGGGAAGTAATGAATTCCTTCTGAAGAGCACACCTGTCTTCTCCTATGACCTGTTATGATTAGAAGCTGAATTTACCACCTAAAATACACTATCTCATTAAAACCTCATAGCATCCCAATGAGGTGGAATCATTATTCCCATTTTACAACTGTGTAAACTGAGCTTATGTTCATGAAGCTATTAGAAACTAATTAAATTCCAACCCAGGTCTGTCTCACACTGAGTTAAAGATTTTGTGTACCATTCAGATGGATAAGTCAAAGAGGGTGTTGTTGTAGATACACTTCAGCAGAGAGGGCTGTGCTAGAGATGTAGATATAGGAGTCATTAGCAATGTAGGTGTTAGCTGAATCCATGACAATTCTTGAGGTCAGTCTAGGAACTATACAGATAAGGATTTAACTCTGGAGAGCTCATTTACACGGTAGGAGAATAGAGAGTATTTACCAAGAAAATGGAGAAAAAGTGACCATGAAAGTAACAGGAGAATAAGAGGAAATAATATCATGGTGATCTGGAGAGAAGAGAATAGCAGGCAGGAAAGAAGCCGTGGTCGAGATCATCAGATGTAGCACAGTTATGTCTGACTGCCCTTGCAATACGTTCCTTTCCTCATTAGCCTGTCTTCTTGAAGACCAGTGAAGTTTGAGAGGAAACAACCATTCCAGTGGAAAGAATGAGTTGTGAACAGGAGGCAGTAAGAAGGCGTTAGCATGAGCAAGTCCGTGGTGGATTAAGAGATGACTAAATGAAGAGGGGAAAGCTCCTCTTTACCCAAGCACCCAGTAACATAGGTAAATGTTCCAAATCAGCTTCTGTATGTGCTTTAATTTTTGCAAATTAATGCAGAACAGCCTATCTTATGGTAAAAATGGTGCAGAAAATAAATTACTTAATGACCATAAAATTCATTAATCTCAGATGAGTAATTCTTTCCCCAAATGATAAAGGATTAAGTAGAAAGAGTTAGCTCCAATTTTCCTCTTTGGAAATTTAGTTATTTCATAGTGTAGAATCAGTAAAACTTTACATAGGACATGCACCTGCATGTAAGTCTGTTTAACTTGAAATGTAAACAAAACATTCATGATATAATGCAGTGAAGGATAATGAGACATGATATGTACCTTTTGGTAATTTACAAAATCCTAAAACATTAATTTTAGTGATTCCTGAGGCCCTATTTGAGCATTATTTTTAGCTGTATCACCAGGAAATAACTACAGTAAACCATATGCTGATGGATTTATCCCTTGGTCTAATACTGTTAGAGATTTTTCAAAATCATTACAGGAAAAATTAGCTTCTAGAACCAGAACATATTATATTGTAACTTAATTAAACACATTTTGATACATTAGATATTTTTCGTGAGGACAGAAACCTTAGTTGAATAAATAATTAAGTCAACTTTTTTAAATGGCACATTTTGCTGGATTCTGATTTTTTGGTAAGCCCCAACTAAGTCAAGGCTTATAATTTAGTCACTCCTTATAAAATTGCCAGTTTAGTAAGATTGTTGGCCTTAAAATTTTGCCCCAGAAGTCTACTTCTCGATTAGCTTATCTAGATATGTAACTCCCAAACTTTCTACAGCAGTAATGGATACAAGCGTGTGTGTGCTTACCTGTAAAATCCTAGGTCCTACATATGGCAGTGTGAAATGGGAAATTAAAATTTCCAGAGATACTCTCATAATGATCAGTTCTAACTTTGTTTAGGATTTCTCCAAAACCTTGTTAAAAACAGAATAACTTGTTAGAATAGTTATAATAAGTTATTCTTGGATAAATTCTAGGCTAAGGGTTAGGGAACATGCTTTAACTTCAAAGGACGTATGTTTAAATTCTGCTCTGTATCATCTACCAGTTATATGACCTGAGCAAATTATATAACATCTCTAAGCCTGGTTTTCTTAACTGTACCTACTTTACGGATGTATTTTAAAGATTGAATGAGATGATGTGTATAAAACCTTGAATGTACTGCCTAGAAATTAGTAAGCACTCAACAGGTACCTATACACAAGTATCTATACAGTAGATACATATTTATTGACATCAATCATACATATCTATGAATATAAATATGCATATATATAAGTATATTTGTGCATACATAAATATTTTTGAATTTCTATTGCAAATCCTGATACTATTCTATTCACCAAAAATAAGCAGTGAAAAAAATACACAAGTGTCTCATCTTTTATAAAGTTCATATTCTTGTGGGAGGAAACAGGCAATGAATAATATGTGCATAATTATTTTACAGCATTACTTAAATTTGAGTACACTGTATTAGGAAAAGCAGAAAGGAAACAAAACCTTTAATGACAGACCATAGATGAATTTGCCTTTAATAAATGAGAGGCATTTCTTCTGTTTGGAAATTATAGATAAAAGTAAAGCGCTGGTATATAAGAACAGTAAGTAATTTATGTAACAGGTAAAGAGTGACAGTGAGGAATGACAATTTCGGAACACTAAGAGAAAAATTATAATCTCTGTAGAGTTTACAAAGAAGGTTCACATAGACTTTTGCCTTTGATCTTGAACAGCCTTGTCAGGTATGTAAAGCAAATACTATATCCACATTTTATAGAGAAATAAAAAGGCTTACAGGAGGCAGATTTGCTCAAGTTTACACCATTTTCCAGTATAAAACCAGAATGGATAAGAATAGAGGACACTATTGTAGGTTTGGGGAAATAGGTATATTTTTTTTCAGTAGTGGTGTCGGAACTGCCATTCACTGGGCTGTTAATAAGCAATGCTTATCTACTCCTGAGAGCTAACTGCAAAAAGAGAACCATCATAGAGCGCAGTTACAAGTGTACTCAGCGTTCAGCATATGGTGAAACAGTACTAATTGGTTGTATTCCTTCTAATGTAACTGATGTTGGGCAGACTCAATAGCAGTGTCCTGAATTATACAGTAGCTTTAGTTTACTTCTGAATACTTACATTCTACTTTATCTTTTTAGTAATAACCAGAACATTATTTCCATCTATAGCTTTACTTAATTATATCTCTTAAATTATTATTTTTTATTGCGTGAGCTAAATGTTTTTTAATCAGGGAAATAGATGAACAAAAAAAAGAAAAAGAAAAGAAAAAACAATCCTAGCTTGTATTCCGTAATTTGAAACCAAGTGTATTTCAGCATTAAGAAGTATGTGAATAGGACAAGGTAATGTGTACATATATATTAGATAAAATGGCTTGTAGAACCTTGGATCACAGTGAAATGCACAGTACTATTTCTACAGTGAAACATAGAAATCTTCAAACCAAGTGTAATAAATAAAGACCATAAATAGCCTTAAGTAAGTGCAGGTCAAATTTTGTGACCAAAGGAGTTCAAGTCATGGCAGATTTTACCACCAAAGCACTTAAAAAAAATAAATAAATAAAAAAAAAAAAACTTTTGAAATTTAGAGTTGCAGAAAAAAGATTATAAGCCCATATTAAAAATTTAGTGTAACCCACTACTTATACAGAGGGATTATACTATATATACACTAATTATTTTTTTACCCTGTAAGATATCACAAATAGCTCTGCTTGGCATATTTGGGAGAGAAGAGAGGGATATTTTATTTTACTGTCACTTAAGATTCTCATAAATATTATTACTTACATTTTGTTACAGATTTATTGGTTCACAAAACTGAAAAACACAATTGTAGAGTGGTTTTACATGTTGTTTGACCAGGACCCCAGCTTCTTTCTTTGGAGTTTTTGGCTCTGTCCTCCTTAGCAGGGAGCAGAGATCAGCTTTGTTCTTAGGTTAACTTTTCTCATGTTTACAAATGGCTGCAGAAGTTCCAAAACGTATCTACAAACCAATCAGCCCTAATGGAAAGAGGTCATATCTGACTCTCTTTATTCTTCCTATAAACCTGTTTCTATTTTGTATTATTTCCATTGACTAAAAGACATTCTTTAGCATTTCTTCAAATAAAGGGGGTCTGCAGGCAACAAAATTTCCCAGCTTTTATTTATCTAAAAAATGATTGATTTCATCTTACTATTTAAAGAATATTTTCAATGGGTATAAGATTATGGGTTAACTCTTTTTTTCTTTCAGTATTTAAAAAACGGTCACTCCATTATCTTCTGGCTCCATTGTTTGTAATAAAAAGTCAGCAATAATTATATTCCTTGTTCTCATGACATAATGTCTTTTTTTCTCTGGCTGCTTTCGAAGTTTTCTTTCTATAAGTTTTGTTTTCAGCGATTTAAATATAATGTGCCTGTGCGTGGCTCTTTTTATATCTATTTAGCTAGGGTCTCACAGAATTCCTAGATCTACAACATATTATTTTTCACTAAATTTGGGAAATTTTCAGCCATTATTTCTTCATATAGTTTTTTCTTCCCCAGTCTCTCCTTATTCTCCTTTCAGAACTCTAATTACACATATATTAGACCATTCAGTAATGTCAGGCATGCCCAAAAGACTCTGTTTATCTTCAGTTTTTTTCTCTATGTTCTTGCAACTGGATAATTTCTATTGATCTGGCTTCAAGTTTACTGATTTTCTTCTTTCAACCCCAATCTGCTATTGTCTATAAAATTGATCTTTTATCTTAGTTATTATAGTTTAGTTCTAAGATATCCATTTGACTTTTTATAGTTTTTATTTCTTTGCTGAATTTTTCTTGTCTGTTCATTCATTAAGACCATAACTTCTTTTCATTTCTGATTTCCTTTTAATTTTTTGAACATAGTTATAATAGCTATAATAGCTGCTTTAAAGTTTCTGCTTGCTAAGTTCAACATCTTGGATAGTGTTAAGTTCTTTTTCTTCCCGAAGACTAACCACTCATGTATTCATTCCTCTTCTCTCCCTCTCTCTCTCTCTCTCCACATACAATAATTTTTGTTGCTGTTGATACTGGACATTGTAGATAATAACTTGCCTTTAGGTTCAAGCAGTCAATTATTAGTTGATCACCTTGAATTTGTTTAGACTTGCTTTACTCTCTGTTAAAATTCTTGTACTCAAGCATTCTAATTTAGCAGGACTCAAACTCCAAACTCTCTCCCTTGTAACTCTTGTCAGATCTTGGTTACAAGTTGTGTTAGGGCAGACCTAACGTAGTTCTTAACTCTAGAATGTGACGCTTACTCTTATAGGGTCAACCTTCTTGTGTCAGCTGGATGTCAGGATTTTTAACAAGGTATTAATGCAATCTGTCTACTCTAATAGAGCCAGAGCTCCAATTAAACCAGGATTGCTCTTCTCCAGAGCTGCTGCACCCATAATTTGTCTGTTCCATACTCCTAATAGGAGTTGCAATCTGTTAAGCTTTGGGAGTGTCATCCTGCAAATGTATAGCCCAGGAATTAGCCATAGACCCACAGGGGATTTTCACATGGCCTTCTAGAACCCGTTTTCTGGACACCTCCCTTTCTCTGATACCATGTGCCAGAGAATTAATTTGCTTCTGCTGCCCTAAATTCTCATACCTGCCTTCTCATCGCAGTGGGACTACTCTGCACTACTTGGACACCTGCTCTCTGCACCTCTGTTGAGAAATTGTTCCCAGGCAGAAAGTGGGGTAATCATGAAGACCACCTTGTGAATTTTTTTCTTCTTTTAGTCTTGTACTATCTGTTATCCATTACCTAGAAAGAATTGTCTCATATAACTCATCCAGTTTTATAGTTGTTTCTTACAAAAAGGATATTCTAGTATCAGTTACTAAATCATGACCAACTGCCATATTGCCCTCCAGAAAGATTTTTCAGAATGCATTTCTACCAAATGTGTATGAAAATACCTATTTCTTTATATCCATACCAGCTCTAGGTTTAACATTATTTTAATGTTTGGAGATTAAGTGGGTATTTTTGTAATTTCATATGTATATGTATATACACTTTTTAAATATATATACTTTTTCATACATGTACACTTTTACATACAAATCATATACAGTATGATTTTCAAAATATCTGAAACTTTTTATTATAATTTTGCTTGGGGACACTTCCAGAATATTTTAGTACATTCCAGATAAGTCATTAATTTTATATATTCAGAGAAAATATGTTATTTTAGCTGAACTTAGGCAGAAAAAAATTAAAAATCAATAGATATTTTAAAATGAATTTAGTAGCTTTTTCAGTACATGTTCATCTTTTGTGATTTTCAAATGTTTGAACAGATATATATTTATTTTGTAAAGCTTATTTAAAATTAGCACTTTTTTTTTTTGCGGTACGCGGGCCTCTCACCGTTGTGGCCTCTCCCGCCGCGGAGCACAGGCTCCGGACACGCAGGCTCAGCGGCCATGGCTCATGGGCCTAGCCGCTCCGCGGCATGTGGGATCTTCCCGGAGCGGGGCACGAACCCGCGTCCCCTGCATCGGCAGGCAGACTCTCAACCACTGCGCCCCACCAGGGAAGCCCTAAAATTAGCACTTTTAAAAATTATAAATCTGTGATCTGACGTGGGAATCAACATCAAAATTTTTTGGAAACTTCCTAATTTTTTTAATGAGGTGGACTGAACACAACACTTTGAGAAACTATTTGTATAATAGAACATGGTATCTAAAAGAGCATGAGTATGTAAAAGATTATCTAAGAGTATCTAAAAGATAATCTAAAAGATAATCTAAAAGATTATCTAAGAGTATCTAAAAGAACATGGTATCTAAAAGGGTGCTAGGTGCTTGGGAGTCAAATGAAATTAATGGTATCAGCAAATAAACTTGAAAGTCACTGAATATTATATTTTCCTCACAATGTGGAAAAGTATTTTATAGTTCTGAAAGGTTCTGTAGTAAAGAGCAAAGAAACCTATTTAACTTAGGTTAATCTAGTACTATCCAAATTTATTCAACCTTACCAACTTTTTTTTTTTCCTACAAACTTTTTAACATTATCACACTCAGGGAGAGGCTGAATAGATAGCATTTGTTGATACTGTCTTTCCAAGGACCTCCCTTCAAATAAAGATACTTGAGATGCCTTTGATGACCAACTAGGGCTCTAACTGCCCAAGGGCTGAAGCTGCAGGTGTCAACATCACAGCATTTAGATAACCTATTGAGTGTGAAAAGCTCTGCTAAGTGTGAGAAATTGTGCTAAATGACCTAGTTTAGAAATATATATACATATACATATATACTATATATATATATATAGTAAGGGGGGGGTCATACATGAATAGAATTGCCACCTCTTAAAGGTGTATTCAGTAAACTACTAATAAAGATTTTATAAACTTAAGATTCAGTTTTATTCTCAAATTTTAAAAAATATTATTAAAAGAATGTAGCAGCAGTTTGATAAACTAACAGGAAAAAGAAATCTATTATGAATATATATTTTAACTAACATGAACTAAAGCAGCCAATTGGTAAGGTCTAATTATAGAAACTAACAATGTAAGGTATCTAGTCATTTCATTCTTCCCTATATTGTCTATAAAGCTTTCATTTGCCAAACAGAGCTTTTGCAGTTCTTTTTTGGCTTTATAATATATTTCTTAATTTTAATAAACAAATTGGTGCAGAAAACTATAATTAAAAAAGTATTGTTATTTAACAAATATAGTGATTTTATCTTAGATAATACTAATTTTAACTAATAAACACTAGAACTGATTTTCCTGCAATAATTAACCTCTGAAGTCATGCAAAGGGCTGCTTAGGTTGACATTTAGAGACACTATAGTGAAGATTGAGAAAAAGGAGGAAACAGTTAAGTATATGACTTTGGAATTTGTATGTTTGTCTTTACTAAATTGAATGAGGTCCCTCCTTAGCTGGTACAAATTGCTAGCTTTAATTACCAACACCTAGAATAAGGTTGGCTACGTAATTTGCAGGGCCTTCTACAAAATGAAAATTCATGGCTTCTTGTTTAAAATTATTAAGAATTTCAAGGAGGTGACAACAGAGCATTAAACTAAATATGAACCCTTCTGACCACAGAAATATGTGTGACTGAACAACTCTAACACCCATGAAGCCAACCCTGACTAGAATATTTTTAAAGAATAACAACCAGGGGTAAGGGACTGACTAAATCTGATTAAGGAGGCAGTGTTCTCCCAAATCCCCAGGCAGCCAGAAGCCCAAGGGCAAGCAGACAGCTTGGCAGAGCAGTTTCTAGGGAAACCTCTAAGGACTAGTTTAGAGGAGACTCAGTAGACAGATACACATACACTGTTCAAATGACCTGCAGGCAATGAGTTATGTTTCATCACTTGTTTATACTGTGCTATAAATGCAAGCTGTTCTCTCATCTGGAGACAGTGGTAAGGTTTAAGGATAGTATTGCTATGATCTGTTGTACTAGAAAGAAAAAGAACACCTAGATGTTATAAAATATATAATACAGGAAAGAAGTTTGTCTGGGGAATTTTCTTTAAAGATTCAATGAAGTAGAAGAAAATTAAGAGCACTAATATGGGTTGGTGAGTCTCCTATGCTATCGTTGTATATCAGTTTACATTATGCAAATCACTTGTAAGATGTGTCTTGCTTGATTCATGTCACAATGCTTTAATGTATTCAAGGCATGCCTATTATGTATATCTCATAGATAAGAAAATTGGGGTTCAGAAAAAATAGTGACTCCAATAATGTCAAAAGTTTAGTAAGTGGTCGAGCTACAAATAAAAAATAATTTGCACTTATTGAGGGTATACTATGCACTAGACATCATACTAAGCAATTTGCATGTATTATTCATTTAGATTTATTAGTCAGAACTCTTTCAACTGAAAGTGACCATACGCTTTACTTAAACTAGTTAAAGAATAATAATTTTTTTTGTGTGTTCAACTGGGAAATGCAGGAGGCAGCCTCAGATATAGCTGAATTTGTGCTAATTGGATGTTTTCAGGAATTTATCTTACCAGCTTTCAGTTCTGCCTTCCTCTTTATTCTCAAATGGAGTCTGTGCATGTGGTAGCAGGGATGGCCTCAGCACCTCCAAATTTACAAGTCTTTAACAGTCCTGATCTCAGAAAGAAAGAGGCTCCCACCTATCTAATTCCCAAGGAGGGCTAGGCCCTGACTTGTTTCTATGCCCACTCCTGCATGAATCATAGGGGCAAAGAGATGTTCTAATTGCACAGGCCTAAGTCATGGCATCTCCCTGGGGCTGAAAGAGATACTCCACTCCTTAACCATGTAGACTGAGAATGAGAGAGGTGTTGTTTCCAAAAGATGTCTCAGGGTGTTATTACCAAGAAAGGGGAAGTGATTCTAGGTAGACCTTAGTAACAGATATCCATTACAAAAGTTATAATTATTATTTACATTTGCACACAAGCAAACTGTAACTATATTGTAGGCAAGGTGCTTTTCCCAAGGAAATATAAGCTATATCCCAATTCTGCAGATCAAAAGCAAAAAGAATTTATGCTGCATATATTCAAGGAATGCCATTCTCACTACCGCCAGAAGGAAGGTATTTGATAACTATATATATTATCATCTTCAAGCTAAAGGGTTCAGAGATGGCTTTATGTAGACATAAGTAATTGGGAATTTTATGGACATTCCGGAATGAATATTTTTCAATGACTAACATTTAGTGCGAACACACTATTCAAAAAACCATTAAAAAAAAAACCCTGTAAATTCTAGACTGTGAGCTCTTGAGTGCCATGCCCTTTTATCTTTGCATTCATACTGGTGATAGTGCCTGACATACTGAAGGTACTCAGTAATTTCTTGTTGAACCAATGAGTAAAAATGGGTGGAAGACAACCCAAGTCCTTTTATTTACTTAGTAGTGAATGGTTCATCCCAAGGATACCTCAAAAGTATTTTCTATATATGGAACTGAGGTTTTGTGAGTATGTTTAGAAAAGAAACCAAAGGTGTCTACCATGACTGCATTTTGAGAGAAATTTTCCCATTAACATGGGCCAATTTAAGGGGCAACCATGGGTGATATATATATTGGCTCCTTCCTGGTGCCATAACTGATTGAAATGACACATTAGCACTTGACAACTGATCTATCCACCAAGCCACAGTTTGCAGTGTGCCTTCATCATGACTAAATTGGACCAAATTAAATCTGCCTCTTGAGACTCTGAACTGGAGATTGTGGGAGTCTGGCAGTTTGTAAGAGGAGCAGAAATATAAAGACGTCTAGAGTAGAGCCTTGTAAATGTGTACAGTACAGTTGGGATCTCTGTTTATGAGGGTCCAAGTGCTAGAGATCCTGACCAATCACCTAAGTCGTTGATCAACTAGAACTCCTGCTGTGTCTTTTAAATAGTCCCCTCAGCGCTTCCCTGGTGGCGCAGTGGTTGAGAGTCCGCCTGCCGATGCAGGGGACACGGGTTCGTACCCCGGTCCGGGAGGATCCCACATGCCGCGGAGCGGCTGGGCCCGTGAGCCATGGCCGCTGAGCCTGCGCATCCGGAGCCTGTGTTCCGGAACGGGAGAGGCCACAACAGTGAGAGGCCCGCGTACCACAAAAAATAAATAAATAAATAGTCCCTTCAGTGAGGTCTGCATTGTGGTAAAAAAAACTGCATAGTCATGTATAATTCTGAGCACCACATTTTAAATAGGATAATCCCAAACTGCTGGGTGTTCAGAGAAAGGCAGGTAAAAATATCTGATTTTGAATTTGAGTAAGATTTACTTGAATAGAGTGCTCATGCTTAGACCAGAGAAACAAAGTATGGAGGGTATAAAGATACACTTGGAGAGATGTGAAAAAGAGATTGAGTACTGTATATTCTTGGCAGCTGTAGAAGAAAGGCCAATGGATAAAATAAACAGGGAGGTAGAGCTATTTGCATTCAACTAAAGAAGAATTTTCCAGCCTTTTGCTAACTTGTGAAAAACTGATCTTGGATAATAAAATTGTAGTGATAAGATATTGTAGATGAGATTTCATTGGATAATTAGAGATTCTTCAATTTAAAGAAAGTATCATTGTCCAGTTTTATAGAAACTTTCTTTTTTTAGAAAACTAGGCTAATTGTCAGAGGTGGACTTACCAGAAACTTTAGAATTCCTCATTTATAACTGTTTGGGAAAGGTCCAAACAACTCTGTTTTTGTGTTTATGTATTATTTTATTTAAAGAAGACCCCCCCCCAAATTATAAAAGTTCAAGGTCTCATGAAATCCGATTAACAACTGTTAATAGTGATGATTCTCACAAGGATCTAAAGCTATTCCATTCATATTGAATCCACAAATTTGAGACTTCTAATTTATGTATAAAAAGCTTTAATATGTAGTATGAGAACAAATATGTTCATTTGTGACACACTGATGAAAATTGAACCAGTGTAATGAAGAACTCTGCAGATACGCTACCTCATAAAGTACCAATTCAAATCTAAATGTGGAAAAGTAAAGGAATTAAAATGCATATTTACGTTCTTGAAATGATATATTTTTATCATAGATCCAGGCACATAGTAGGCATCCAATAAATATTTGTTTCACTGTGGGGATCTTGCATTTCTATGATTTTATTTAAACTTGATTTTGAGGTAGAAACATTACCAATATTTAAATTTACTTATATTTCTGTAAGAATTTCAGATAAGTTGACATTTTACTAGGTAGAAAAATATATTTTTTAACCTTTAAATTTTTATTTTTTTACTTTTTAAAGAGAAATCTACTCATCATTACCAGCAAAACAAAAAATGACTAAAATAGGAAGGCAAACAATAAATAAAGGTGGTGTTCTATCTTTCATTTCAAATGAGTCAAAACCAAGTTTTGCATTGTCTTTTTATTAGCCCATTTTTATAGCTGCTCTTTGTGTAATATTTTATAAATGGCATGAATAAAATATGATTGTTGTGGGCTTTTTCAGAAGAAATGATGATTTATGTAGAATAATGTTCTCATAGTTAATTAAAACGTTAGGTAAAAAAGTAGCCATTTCTCTCATTTGAGAATACTTAAAATTATTTTCAAAGCTGATAGTTTTATCTTTGGGAACTCCTGTAATCAAGATTTCCTCTCATGCAGCTTTATTTGGGGCTGTGGTTATACATTGCTTCTGCTCAGTCTCTACTCAAGAAGTGGTCATTGCTGTCATGTAGAATGGCAGTGATCCTTGCAAGCTTCAGCAGGGAACCATAAAACGCTGTTGTGACTTAAAAAAAAGAGTGCGATCTTTATGATAACATGACCTAAAACAAAGATAGTTTTATGCCCTCATCTTTCACCCACCCACTCACACAGGCACACCACACACACACACACACACACACAATACCACACAAATCCTGCCCTAGCTGTTATAATGTCAAGGCTTTAATTTTAGGGTTTTTGATATATTCTATTCCTGTCGAAGTTTACACTGTTCTTTGTGATGAATTGTTAATAGAAAATGGGGAACACCTTCAATCACATTTATCCATTTTCAATTGTGATGGCACCATATCCCCAAATGTTTTTTCGCTTCCAATTCATACCTGCATTAATTATCTTCCAAGAAAATAGTACAGATTGGTACAGAGCTAATTCTTAGGAAGCTGAATGGTGAAACAGAGAAACTTCCAAGTTTCTTAATTACACCTAGAGCCTGCCAATCATTAGGATTTTTGTTTATTTTTGAGTATGGCTTAAGAAGAGAATTTTAAATTACAGAGCGTAGTTTGAAACTTCAAAGATCAGGTACTTAAACTTCTCAGTCTCACAAGATTCAAGGCTTGTTCTGGCAAAATCTCTGTCGTTTTTCTGTATAAAGATTTTTATTATTATTTAGTAGGTTTTAATTTTTTAGTTTGTTAGTTGGTAAAATTTTAAAGTAGAGTTTATTTTTTATTAAGAATTATTTTATCTTCCAGTTAGGTTCATAAAATAGAAACTATAAACAATAAATAGGATCTTATATGTTAGAGTAATGCTTGCCTGTGTGGTCGCCCAGCTTGAGATGTGAGACTTGAGATTAGTGGTATTGGTATTCATCACTAAATGATTCCTAGTTGTAAAGTCCTGTACAGCTCAGTTCAAGTTACCTCTTCTTAGTGACATTTCTCAACAGAATTAGAAAATGTTTTAGTATCTGTTGATGATAATGTGCCTATCCAAATTATAAATTCACAGTTATATGCTCATACTTTAACAGTGATGACTTGATATTCATGAAGCAGCTCATTAATTATTTTAATGGAAACATATTTTGGTGAGGAAATATATTTTTACTTTCTCAGATCACTCACAAATTTGCTTTAACCCCACATTGCTAAATTTCAACTAGCTTCTTTTAAACCTAAAATTTAAGTGATTGGTAGAGTGACATAGTTATATGTTTAGAAAATGCTTATGTTACATATGAAACAATCTTAATTAAAAATCTCGACATAGGGCTTCCCTGGTGGCGCAGTGGTTGACAGTCCGCCTGTCAATGCGGGGGATGCGGGTTTGTGCTCCGGTCCGGGAAGATCCCGCGTGCCGCGGAGCGGCTGGGCCCGTGAGCCATGGCCGCTGAGCCTGCGCGTCCGGAGCCTGTGCTCCACAACGAGAGAGGCCACAACAGTGAGAGGCCCGCGTACCGCACAAAAAAAAAAAAAAAAAATCTTGACATAAGTAACATTTTCTGTATATAGTACCTTTATTTGGGCGTCTCTGTTTTTGGCAATCTATAATTGAGAAATACAAGTAGGTTTTTTATTTGCTTAAGTTTATTCGTCTCATGTAATTTTGAAATTTTCCCTATATTTTAAAAATACCCAAAGAAACATTCCCAACTGATAAAGATAATTGTGAAAATCATAGAATTATTCTATGAATAGGTGTCCACATCTGAAATAAAGCCATAGCTATGTTTCTGCTTTGAAAATTATTTTGAATTGTGAGTGAAACGTTTTACCATGTCTAAAATCTCTCACCGCTACAGGTCAAATGTCAATTTCTAGTAACTAATGATTTATAATAAAATTATTATAAAAACTCATTCATAGTAATTTTTTCTCCGATAATCAAACCATTATGTGTCAATTTTAACAAAAATATGAGAGTGTCACTTTATAATGTTGGTTAGGAGGAGTAATATTCTTAAGGGCCAAAGTTAAAGTTATGTATTACTATTTCAAGAACACACACTTGGTTCAGAAACAGAACTTTGAACTTCATAAGACATTTGGACATTCCTTTCTTCTCTCATAATTATGACTATACCAAATATGTGCAAAATATAAGGTGTTCCTATTAATTCCTTTTGAATTTTCCATAATCTCAATTTAAACATATGAGATTTATAATGAAATCAGAAAATGGTAATAGCTCAATGTATGTAATCTCTTTTTTGATGACTAAGTAATTACATAAACAATATTCTAAATTCTAAGCCAGTAGTAGTCTTATGTCTAAATATCTTTGTTTCCTACACCTCATTGTTTCTTTCTCTGATTTAGATCGAGGTACTGTGCAGAAGGTTGTTGTTCTTCCTTCTAACAGCTCTGCCAGCGGTGAGCTCATTCTGGAGGAGTTGGAAGTCTTTAAGGTTTGAACATCTATTCTATTAGCCCCAGCACACGCATGATAAATGCAACTCTTTAATCTTACAATCACTTGGGGAGGGAAAAAAATTGATAAAAGATCAAATAAATGAATGTTATAAATTTTTGAGGGTAAGAAACACCAGATAAAATGAGAAATAACAAATATTCTTCTGAAGTAATTTTTAACATTTTAAGTTATCTTAGCATAAAAGAATTAGTTTTTTAGCTATCGTCACAACTTGAAGAATTGTGGTCATCATTATTTTTAAAAAATGAGTTCTTGTGGTCAAGGTCTAGAAGATTTGCCATGAAAGGGCTTTTATCATTTGCTTCACAAGCCACCGAGACCCAAATTCTTCCACATTATTGATTGTTAGATAAACTTTCTCATATTTTTTTAGCCAGTAACTTCAAGAAAAACTGCTGTTTTCTCTTATTTTATTGCTTTCAACTCAAATGTCACTCTAGTTAAATAAAACAAATGTTGTCTCTTAAAACTTCATGTTCTGTCTGAAATTGAGATTGCATTGTATTACTCTCTTTGTCCTTGAATTTGGGATAAAAAGAAAAAGAAAACACAACAAAAAAAAGGCACATAGAAGAAGATTCAGTCCTGTAAGATGTAACCTACTGAGGGCAGAGTGCCAATTCTTTATGTGTCTGTGAGCCTGGAGAGCTGGTACATTATGTCCTGCAAATCCTTCTCTCCTTAAAGTATAGGTCATTGCAGTTTAAGTGGTCCCTCCTACCTGATTTGGAAAGATGGGTAAAGCACAGCCAGAGGATTTCAAAGAAACTTTGGTATGGAATCAATCCTACAGCAAACTTCTATTTCCAACTAAACCAATTAAGAAACAATGGCCACGGACACCAAAAGAGCAGAGTCAGCCTATACTGGAGTAAAAATAGCACTTCAAAGCCCCTGGGAGCAGCCTATTGCTAGTCCAGTAAGTTGCCTTGCTTTGTTGAGTGGACTCAGAATGTATTAACTTAATATATATTCCCCCAGTCACTAAAAATATTGGATTTATAAGCACATAAGTGATCAAGATACAATGATATTAGATTTTACTAATACATTTTAAATATGAAGAACTATTTTAAAAATCAAATCAAATACAGAAACTGAGGAATTCTGGCAATTTCCCAATATGTTATTAAGGTTACAATTTTTAATGCTAGACTAACTTTGGCATAAGGTTCCTTGTGGTTAGTGCATTAAAATTATGCTCATAAAATATTAACTATGTGCATTTAAGTGCCTTTTCTATGCCTTGCTTTGTAAAGAAATTGATTGTTTCATTGGATTAACCAAAACTGCATTTTACATATAATATATATATATAATATATTTCTTCTCATTCAATTCAATAGGGACAACTTGGATGGCCAAAGTAATATAAAGTACCTTATTCAGTAGTTTTCTTGAAAATAGCAAAAAGGCCGTATTGCAGCACTCCATTTTTAATTCTGAAATATATTTTTTTGATAATAAGGAAACATTAATTAAGTGAGTTTGACACAAACATTAATTAAGTGAGTTTGATAATAAGGAAACATTAATTGAGTTTTACATATGTTCTATGGAAAGGTCTTAGAAATGAGAGTTATTCTGATCATGTGCTAACTACTTATGAGTTATGCTGGTGTTATATCATAAAGAATAAACTCTCAGTGGAAAAATGGAGTCAGTCAAAATGCATGTTGGGGGACATCAACCCAAGAGAGACTAAAGAAGTTTGAGCTTCCTTCTGGATGCATGTGCCAGTGATTGATATGGCTAAATTGAGAGAAACAGTTACCAAATACAGGTACTGTCTTCAGCGTGGTGTTTGTGTCACATTTTCTGAGGTGAGGTGAAAATAATTGGGTGTGTATGATATACTGTGATGGGCACTTGAGGAAATAATACATTTAAACTGAAATAAATTCCTTAGCTAAGTGTTACACTGATATACTGCAGGAAACTCAATGTAAAAACCAGGCACTTTGTTTTTAAAGAGCGCAGAACCATAATATATTTTTTAATCCTCTGTTCAGAATATTTTCTGAAAATATGTCCAACTTCCCTAAACTTAATTTGAATTGGAGGTACAACTATTAGTAGTTGCCTAGGTGGATATAAATTGCAAAACTTGTTTTGTATGTGTGTATATTTCTGAATGAATGTCATGATCTGTTGCAACTGAGTATTTAAAGATATCACCATTTTCTTTTTAAAATGTTTGTAGGAACACACAACTCCAGAAAGTGAAATAATTATGGGCACAGTTGACTTTGACAGTGTGTTGCCACTTGACTTATTCAAATAAAACTTCACACATCTTTATCAGGTTATCACGAGTCTAATTTTTAATCTTTAAAAGGAACTAATAATGTTTAAGAAGTCAAGTTAAGAATAGAGGAACTTTCAGAAAGGATGACTATTTCAAATAACTCTTAGGTTCTTTCACTAATTCCCATTTATCAAAAGAGGACCTTACCTAACAATATTTCTTTGTATTCAACAAAGAGAATAAGTATGGCTCAGGCAAATACTTCTTGGCATAGCAACATTTGGCAGCTGAACAATAGTATCTTATGCAAAGTGCTGTGTTGAGGAGGGGTACCATTCCACAGCCCCCCACCCCAAGTACCCAGATCCAATCCTGAGTTATGCGCTGTGTTCAATATTCCAAGATACAGTTTTTTCAATTCTCTGAAATTTCTCAAATTTTCATTTTTTTCTAATGACTATATTGATAGATGTGTTATAATTGCCACTTTTTTTAGTTTAGGCCTATATTTGTGTAACAAATCTGTCCTTATTCCAAGCAGAGGAAATGTACTTTATAGACAATTACTGCTAAACTTTGAAACTATATGTGCGTATAGAGAGAAATGATGATTTCTTGAATTTTAACAGAAACAAGAAAAGTTTTTGAATGTAAAATCTGTTTTAAGGATTATTTGAGCAACTAACAATGTTTTTCTAACTTTTTAGAATCATGCTCCTGTAACAACAATGAAAATTTCATCCAAAAAGGTAAAAACAACCCCATTTTTATTTTCTTTGTATATAAAAATTTTACTATTGTGGAAGAATGTATTTTATAATTTCTGAAAATTTAATTTTACTATTAGCAAAATAATTAATACTGTTCATAGTATACCACACACTTAATTTTGATATGGAACTTAGCTTTAGTGGAAGACAAAATAGGCTTATTTTTGTACAGAAGTTCATCAGAGTAGAATATATATATATATATTTATATATATATATGCAGTAAGATATTCCAACATTTGTATATCCTCTATTCTCAAATATTACAGTGTATGAAGCCAACCAAAATAAAAATAATCTTTCTGAAGGAAGAATTTAGCATAATGTTTGGGCTACTGTAGCATCACGAACCTTCTCAGGGACTTGGAATGAGTAATCAATCCTCTTTTGAGTTCCTGTTGCTGTCACATGTTTGAAATATGCAGTACATTCTTTTATGCTTATTTCTAAGGAAGTGCTATTTTATAGGGTTTACATGTCATTTAAAAAATCTGAATGTCTCAAATCTAAGCCATATCAGGGTTCAGGATCTGGGGAATAAATGTTTTACTATGATTATCAGAAATGTTTGATCTTCTAATTTGTGCCTTCACACGCAAATACACAATGATCATGGAGAGGAAAAGCCCAATTCCAATCTCTACATGTGCAAAACATGCACCTCTCCAGACCCCAAAGTTGCTATCTCTAAAACAAAAGTTCTAAGGGCCAGAGCAGTATAGTCAAAAATGGGGTAGGCTTCAGAATGGAACTGACATGCATTTGAACCCCAACGTGACCTTAAATTATAAACAAATTATTTTACTTCACTGACCTAAATTTCTGCCTCTGCAAGGTAATGCTTTCTCACAAATGAATTAACTTATATAAATGACCTAAAACAAAGCGGGTCTTTGGTAACTGCTGTTTGTAAGAGCCTAAGACTTATTTTTCTTGGAATATGGAATAAAGGTTTTATGTGTTGGCATAACTGATGATATAACTTTAGTGTTCTTCACCATATTTGGTCTGTTACAGATAAAGAAGTATTCCACAGTTAGTCTCGTACTCTTTTCACTTGACTAAATTTTATGAAGAAAAATAAATAGGGTACAAGGGAGCTAAAGATCTCATCTGTAAAAATGTTTGTATGGTGCATAACAAACATTTTCCCAAGTAACCAGAAGCCATTTGTCATTTTCCCCAGTGTCCTAGGGAGCTGATCCCAAGTCAGAATTGTCTTTGAAGTCAGCATGGAATCCCTTTGTTTACAGTAGTTTAATGGAAGGAGAAAGTATCAGAGCAAGAACCAAAATGGACACAAAGCCATTTGTGTGACATAGTAGTACAGTATACAATTATAGGTTTCAGCTCATAATTCAACTGGTGAACTTGTAATACACAATCCATTCCATTAAATTGCAGTGTACAGCACAAACATACACTGGAAAGACTGAGTATTAAATGTGTTTCAACATCTTACATTGTAGGTAATTTAAAATGTTTAATTAAAGCAATTAGATTCAGGGCAAGGTAATTGTTTGATTTGGGGGAGAATTCACTTACACAACTACGTATTGAATTATTTTTTCAGTGTGAAAGAACTACAAATTGCCAATGGTATTTTATATATATTTAAATTCCACGAATTTAGTACCTTCTCTAATGCTCAAACTAAAAATTTTACTTTTCTTTTTATGCTCCTTTATTCTCTAATTTATCCTTGCATTCCATATAGCAGAAAATAGATTAATAAAAAAGGTAATTTCTAGAATGGAATTACCTGTATCCTTTCCTCAAATAAACAAGTTTCCTTGAAATATTTTAATGAGGTTGATGCATTCACTGTATTATTTATTAATGTACTCAATGAACATTTATTTCAAATATTTCTAGAGAAATGATTATCGTCAAAACATGCAGTTGTTTTCTTATAGCTTGAATGTCTCAAATGGGGATCAGTAATTTTCAGCCTATTTTCTGAAAAATTCATTGATCTGAATAAAATAATTATTTTATATTACATGTGCTAGTCTGAGATGTGATTCAAATGATTAATTAGAATTGAAAATGTGTAAATTGCTAGCTTGTTCATTGGTAGTTTACTAATACTATTGCTTAATATTCATTAAGCGTTTAGGTGCCAGAAACTATTCTAAGCATTTTATGTGGAGTTAGCCCTTATATTTAGTTCTTACATAAAATCTATAGAGTAAGTGCTATATTGTCTCAGTCTTACCAAAGAGAAAGCTGAGATTCAGAAAAGTTAACCAGCAAATTTGTGGTAGCTGGGATCTGAATCTCAGAGATGTGCCTCCAGAACCTGATAGACCAATGGTGCCCTCACTGATTTAATTTTAAATCTACATATAATTTTTAAATTTATATATAATTTTTAAATATAATTTATATATAATATTTAAATTTATATATAATTTCTAAATTTATATACATACAGACACACACACATATGTGTGCACATGTGCATGTATTCAAGTTCCAGCTTAGAAATTCTATGTTAACTTGAATTACATATTATCAGTCCTTTGTAAAATAAGGACTGTGAATTAGAAACATCCCTTCAACTCCTGAGAACGGCTTTATGCACAGCTAAAAGAGTTGGAGAAATATCATAATAAGCTCTTGCCACTGTACAAATGAAGGAGGATGAAATCTTTATTTATGACTTAGGCTGCTGAAGATCTTGGGATCATACAGAAAGTTTAAAACATGTCTAAATATAAATACTTACAGTCTTCTAAATAATGTTAAAATTGCTCTCGGTAATAAGTCACTTTCAAAGGCATGTGAAATTTTTTTTAATCTAATATTTTTATCTAATATTTACCATCTATTTTTTCTAAACATAAAAGTGCCCTTTATTTTAGACTCTACTTTTTCAAATTTACAAGGTAATGGTTTGCCAGACTTGAAGAATAAGAAAGCTGCCTTGTGCTTTGCCAAGAGACAGCATTCAAAGAAAAAAAGGCAAACATCATAATTTAAATCTGTAATACATTAGCTCAAATCTGAGAGAACAATGAATCCCAATGTCTAAAATACATTACCATTCTACATGGTGTTCTGAACTTTTTTTTTAAACAGGAAAGTGGTAATGTTATAGGCATATTAACGTAGGAAAATTCTATTTATTTTGGCTTTATACCCTTCTGTACTTTGCTTCTTGTTTTTAGTCTATTTCAAAATGAATCCAAGGGTTTGTGGGCATATATTATATTGTGTTCCTGCTGGAAGTCCACTTTTAACTTCCACATCTGAAATAAATCACCATCATTCTTCTAATAGCAACAGTTGTATGTGAGCTCCAATGAAGGACTTTCCCAAGTATCTCTGCATCGCTGCCACATCTACGGTACAGCCTGTGCTGACTGCTGCCTGGCAAGAGACCCTTACTGCGCCTGGGATGGCCATGCTTGCTCTAGGTTCTATCCAACCGGGAAACGGTGAGTATTAATATTCAGCTGAAAATCAAAATTGACATCATCAGACAATTAAGCAATGCTCCACATTATTAAAATCAGCTCTATTGCAGTACTCTGTAAAATGATACTAAAAGTAGTAGCTAAGTTTAGCACCATATGTAGTCTTTGAATAAAGAAAATGGCCATTCATAGAAAACAAACTTATGGTTACCAAGGGAGACAGAGGGGTGGGGGTTGGGAGGAGATAAATTAGGAGTTTGGGATTAACATATTTAAAAAAACAGCAACAACAAGACAGAAAATGGCCCTGCTTTATAACTTGAGATTCTCACAGACATATTAGAATGCAGTACTTTGGAAAAATTCCTTTCTCCTTTTAACGTTCCTCTGCAACACAATCCGCACCTCAAATATTTCAAGCAGCATTTAACTCTCACATTACCTAATTTTTATCTTTTTTGTTTTATATGCTTCAGATATCCTTAAATCTAACTTTCCTAGGATTTCCCTGGCCGCTTAATTCCCCTGTAATCAAATGCTTGTCCTACTTCAGGCAACAGGAGCATCGCTCCAGAATGGGTACCTTGAACACTTTCAAAACCTTGATGACCATGCTTTACCCCTTAGAATGGTGAGTGCATGATTGCTGGTTAGATTAAGAGGTTAAGGCAGTCTGAGGCATAGTGCCTTTTATCCAAGAGAAGACTTAGGCAGGAAACTCTGAACCAACTTGCACCAAGTTGGAAGGAAACACGAGTAGTGAAATTATAAAACAAAGAATAAGCAGAATTTAGGTTTAACTAAGGTCACAGCTATTTCCAGTCAAAATTTGATATGGGTCATGATGGGTGACAGGAGGAAAACCTATAAAACACAGGTCATCAGGAGAGAGCAAATAGAACCAGCCTTGAGCACCAGTGATATTTCAAATAAAATCACTGGGGTGATGGTGTTTTATACCTCCTTTATTCTCTGTTAAAGATATAGGCCTGGGCTTCCCTGGTGGCGCAGTGGTTGAGAGTCCGCCTGCCGATGCAGGGGACACGGGTTCATGCCCCGGTCCAGGAAGATCCCACATGCCACGGAGCAGCTGGGCCCGTGAGCCGTGGCTGCTGAGCCTGCACATCCGGAGCCTGTGCTCCTCAATGGGAGAGGCCACAACAGTGAGAGGCCCGCATACCACAAAACAAACAAACAACAACAAAAAAGATATAGGCCTTTAAGGACTTGACAGATTAAAACAACCCTAGCACTTCTGCATATCAAGATTATTCTGATCTTTTTATCTATTACTTCAATAAATTTGTATCATGAGACAATTATTTGCCAGGCAGTATTCTAGAGCTAGGCATATAACAGGAAAAAAACTAACAACAAAAGGACAAAAATCTCTGCCTTGAGGGATAATAAGTTCTAGAGGGGGAATACAGACAATTAACAAATAAAGAAAGAAACCCTCCAGTACATCAAATAATGATAAGGCCTATAACTTTTAAAAGAGCAGGGAAAGGAGATAGGGCATGTGGAAGCAGGAGATTGCATTGTTAAATGGGTGGGCAGGGGAGGCCTTACTGAAGGTATATTTGAACAAAGGCTTGAATGTGATGATGAATGATACCATGAGGTGATACCACCATTATTCAGGAGAACAGCATTTCGGAGAGAGGGGCCAGAAATCCTTAAAGCTTAAGTGTGCCAGGATTGTCCAAAAAACAACACCAAGACTAATGGGTCAATACTGGAATGAGAAAAAAAAAAGGGTAGGGAGAAAAAAAAAGGGTAGGAAGAAAAGGGATCAGAATGCCAGATGACGTAGGACTTAGTAAATCATTGAAGGTCCTTTATTTAGAGTTAAATGGGAAACTGCTGAGAGTTTTTGTGCTCAGGAGTGATATTATTTGACTTTTGGTTTAAAAAGATCGTCTGGTTGGGTTTGGCTGTGATTGAGGTCTTGAGATGGGAAGAAGATGTGGGAAAGAAGAAATAGAAGCTGCAAGACAGTTAGGCTACTAACTAATGATCCAAGTGAGATACAATGTTGGCTTGCAAAGGGATGATAGAAGTGGAGGTAGCCAAAAGTGGTCTGATTCTGGATAGGGTTCAAGGGTTCACAGAATCTGCTGACATATTACATGTAGGGATGTTAGAGAAATAGAGGACTCAAAAATGAGCAAGTTTTCAGAACTGAGCATCAGAAGTATGTACATGTCATTTCCTGAGAAAGAGAAGACTGTGGAAGGAGCAGGTTTGTGGAGAGAAAGATAATGTTAAGTTAATGCTGCCTATGAGATATTCAAGTGGAGATGTTGTGTAGGCAATTAGAAATATGAATCTGGGGTAGGGAAAAGTGGCCTGGATAATTTCAAAGTCTACAGATTAAAGGTAACCCCTATCAAAATTCCAATGACATTTTTCACAGAAATAGAACACGCAATCCTAAAGTTTGTATGGAACCACAAAAGACCCTGAATATCCACAGGAATCTTGAGGAAGAAGAAAAAGCTGGTTGAATCATGCTCCCTGACTTTAGACTATACTACAAAACTAGAATAATCAGAACAGTATGGCATTGGCATAAAAACAGGCACATAGATCAAGGGAAGAGACAAGAGAGCCCAGAAACAAACCCAAGCATATATACTCAATTAATTTACAACCAAGGAGCCAAAAATATACAATGTGGAATGGACAGGCACGTCAATAAATAGTATTGAGAAAACTAGACAGCCACATGCAAAAGAATGAAACTAGACTACTCTCGTACACCACACCCAAATATTTACTCAAAATGAACTGAAGACTTGAACATAAGACGTGAAACCACAAAACTCCTGAAAGAAAATGTAGGTAGTAAGCTCCTTGATATGTCTTGGTGATTAGTTCTTGGATCTGACTCCAAAAGCAAAAGTAACGAAAGCAAGAATAAACAAGTGGGACTATATCAAACTAAAATGCTTCTGCACAGCAAAGAAATCCATCAACAAAATGAAAAGGCAACCTTCTGAATGGGAGAAAATATTTGCAAAACATATATCCTATAAGGGGTTATTATCCAAAATGTATAAAGAGGAGACGGAGTCAAGATGGCCGTGTGCGAAGATGCAGAGTTAGTGTCTCCCCACAACTAGGGCACCTGCTGGCCACTGGTGGGGGACTCTGATGCTGAAAGAGATGGGAGGAACCCCAAAGTGAACCAGCAGGACGTAGGGGGACTGAGGGGATAGAAGAAGTGGAAGCCAGATAGGATCTGTGCCCCTGAGGCCAGGGAGATCAGGAGAGGCAGGCAGGAGGGGCCCTCCCAGACCAGAGGAGCAGGAGACGAGAGGATGGCATTTCCCTGCCCACTCATGCCCAAGAAGCCTGCTGGGATCCCAGGTGAGGTCCCCCGCCCTCTGAGAACAGGGGTGGGGGGCACACCTGGGCCCCTTCTGTTCCATTGAGCCTAAGCCCCACACCCCCACAGCCCCCAGGGCCTTTTCCAGCCTTGGCTGTGGAAGGCAGGGCCTAAGCAAGGGCAAGGTTTGGCCCCACCCACCGCCCAAACCTCGCCCTTGCTTAGGCCCTGCCTTCCACAGCCAAGGCCTTGCCCCCCGCTTTTTTTTCTTTTCCCTCCTCCTCTTTTTTACTATTGTGGTACTAATGTGCCTTCCAGTTGTTGATTCATCTATATTTTTACTTTTATATTCTTCCTAACATATCTGTTAGTTTCCTAGTCTAATTTTATTTTTTACTTTGCTATTCTTTTTTTTTTTTTTTTTTTTTTTTGCCGCCCCAGGTGGTTTGCGGGATCTTGGTTCACAAACCCAGGGTTGGGCCAAAGCTCCTGCAGTGGGAGCTCTGAGTCCGAACAACTGGACTAACAGAGAACCTCAGATCCTAGGGAATATTCATCAGAGTGAGGTCTCGCAGAGTTCCTTGTCTCAGCACCAAGACCCAGCTCTACCCAATAGCCGAAAAACTCCAGTGTTGGAAGCCTCAGGCCAAACAGCCAGTAAGATAGGAACACAATCCCACTCATAAAAAAAAAAAAAAATGACACAGCAAAAAAATGTCACAAATGAAGGAGCAAGGTAAAAATCTACAAGACCAAATAAGTGAAGAGGAAATAGGCAATCTACCTGAAAAAGAATTCAGAGTAATGATAGTAAAGATGATCCAGAATCTCAGAAATAGAATGGAGGCACGGATTGAGAAAATACAAGCAATGTTTAACAAAGATCTAGAAGAACTAAAGAACAAACAAACAGAGATGAACAACACAATAACTGAATTGAAAAATGCACTAGAAGGAATCAATAATGGAATAACTGAGGCAGAAGAATGAATAAGTGATCTGAAAGACAAAATTGTGGAAATAACTTCCAAGGAGCAGAATAAAGAAAAAAGAATGAAAAGAATTGAAGACAATCTCAGAGACCTCCAGAACAGCACTAAACACACCAACATTCAAATTATAAGGGTCCCAGAAGAAGAAAAAAAAAAGAAAGGGTCTGAGAAAATATTTGAAGAGATTATAGTTGAAAACTTCCCTAACATGGGAAAGATAATAGTCACCCAAGTCCAGGAAGCACAGAGACTCCCATACAGGATAAACCCTAGGAAAGATACAACAAGACATATATTAATCAAACTAACAAAAATTAAATTCAAAGAAAAAATATTAAAAGCAGCAAGGAAAAAACAAAAAAACAACATACAAAGGAATCCCCATAAGGTTATCAGCTCATTTTTCAGCGGAAACTCTGCAGGACAGAAGGGAGTGGCAGGATATACTTAAAGTGATGAGAGAGAAAAACCTACAATCAAGATTACTCTACCCAGCAAGGATCTCCTTCAGATTCGATGCAGAAGTGAAAAGCTTTTCAGAAAAGCAAAAGCTAAGAGAATTCAGCACCACGAAACCAGCTTTAGAACAAATGCTAAAGAAACTTCTCTGAGCAGGAAACACAAGAAAAGAAAAAGACCCACAAAAACAAACCCAAAACAATTAAGAAAATGGTCATAGGAACATATGTATCAATAATAACCTTGAATGTAAATGGATTAAATGACCCAACCAAAAGACACAGATTGGCTGAATGGATACAAAAACAAGACCCATATATATGCTGTCTACAAGAGACCCACTTCAGACCTAGGGACACAAACAGACTGAAAGTGAAGAGATGGAAAAAGATATTCCATGAAAATGGAAATCAAAAGAAAGCTGGAGTAGCAATACTCATATCAGATAAAATATACTTTACAATAAAGACTGTTACAAAGAGATAAGGAGGGACACTACATAATGATCAAAGGATCAATCCAAGAAGAAGATATAACAATTATAAATGTTTATGCACCCAACATAGGAGCACCTCAATACTTAAGGCAAATGCTTAACAACCATGAAAGGAGAAATCAACAGTAACACAATAATAGTAAGGGACTTTAACACCCCACTTACACCAATGGACAGATCATCCAAACAGAAAATAAATAAGGAAATACAAGCTTTAAATGACACAATAGACCAGATAGATCTAGCTGATATTTATAGAACATTCCACCCAAAAGTGGCAGAATACACTTTCTTCTCAAGTGCACATAGAACATTGTCCAGGATAGATCACATCTTGGGTCTCAAATCAAGACTCGGAAAATTTAAGAAAATTGAAATCATATCAAGCATCTTTTCTGACCACAATGCTATGAGATTGGAAATCAATTACAGGAAAAAAATGTAAAAAACACAAATACATGGAGACTAAACGGTGCGCTACTAAATAACCAAGAGATTACTGAAGAAATCAAAGAAGAAATTAAAAAATACATAGAAACAAATGATAATGAAAACACGACAACCCAAAACCTATGGGCCACAGCAAAAGCAGTTCTAAGAGGGAAGTTTATAGCAATACAATCTCACCTCAAGAAACAAGAAAAATCTCAAATAAACAATCTAACCTTACACTTAAAACAACTAGAGAGAGAAGAACAAAGAAAACCTAAAGTCAGTAGAAGGAAAGAAATCATAAAGATCAGATCAGAAATAAATGAAATAGAAATGAAGAAAACAATAGCAAAGATCAATAAAACTAAAAGTTGGTTCTCTGAGAAGATAAACAAAATTGATAAACCCTTAGCTAGACTCATCAAGAAAAAAATGGAGAGGAAGTAAGTCAATAAAAATAGAAGTGAAAAAGGAGAAATCACAACTGACACTGCAGAAATACAAAGGATTATAGAGACTACTACAAACAACTATATGCCAATAAAATGAACAGCCACAAGGAAATGGACAAATTCTTGGAAAGGTACAATTTTCCAAGACTGAACCAGGAAGAATAAGAAAATATAAACAGAACTATCACAAGTAATGAAATTGAAACCGTAATTAAAAATCTTCCAACAAACAAAAGTCCAGGACCAGATGGCTTCACAGGAGAATTCTATCAAACTTTTAGAGAAGAGCTAACACCTGTCCTTCTCAAACTCTTCCAAAAAATTGCAGAGGGAGAAACACTCCCAAATTCATTCTATGAAGCCACCATCACCCTGATACAAAACCAGAAAAAGATATCACAAAAAAAGAAAATTATAGACCAATATCACTGATGAACATAGATGCAAAAATCCTGGACAAAATACTAGAAAACAGAATCCAATAACACATTAAACGGATCATACACCATGATCAAGTGGGATTTATCACAGGGATACAAGGATTCTTCAATATACGCAAATCAATCAATGTGATACACCACATTAACAAATTAAGGAATAAAAACCATATGATCATGTCAATAGATGCAGTAAAAGCTTTTGACACAATTCAACATCATTTATGATAAATGCTCTCCAGAAAATGGGCATAGAGGGAACCTCCCTCAACATAATAAAGGCCATATATGACAAACCCACAGCAAACATCATACTCAATGGTGAAAAACTGAAAGCATTTCCACTAAGATCAGGTATGAGATAAAGGTGTCCACTCTTATCACTCTTATTCAACATAGTTTTGGAAGTCCCAGCCACAGCAATCGGAGAAGAAAAAGAAATAAAAGGAATACAAATTGGAAAAGAAGAAGTAAAACTGTTACTGTTTGCTGATGACGTGATACTATACATAGAAAATCCTAAAGATGCCACCAGAAAACTACTAGAACTAATCATGAATCTGCTAAGATTGCAGGATACAAAATTAATGCACAGAAATCTCTGGCATTCTTATACACCAACAATGAAAAATCAGAAAGAGAAATTAAGGAAACAATCCCATTCATCATTGCAACAAAAAGAATAAAATACCTAGGAATAAACTGCCTAAAGAGGCAAAAGACTTGTACTCAGAAAACTATAAAACACTGAAGAAAGAAATCAAAGATGACAAAAACAAATGGAGAAATATACCATGTTCTTGGATTGGAAGAATCAATATTATGAAAATGACTGTACTATCCAAAGCAATCTACAGATTCAATGCAATCCCTATTGAACTACCAATGGCATTCTTCACAGAATTAGAACAAAAATTTTTACAATTTGTATGGAAACAGAAAAGACCCTGAATAGCCAAAGCAATCTTGAGAAAGAAAAAGGGAGTTGGAGGAATCAGGCTCCCTGACTTCAAACTATACCACGAAGCTACAGCAATCAAGACAGTATGGTACTGGCACAAAAACAGAAACATAGATCAATGGAACAAGATAGAAAGCCCAGAGATAAACCCATGTACCTATGGTCAACTAGTCTATGACAAAGGAAGCAAGGATATACAACGGAGAAAAGACAGTCTCTTCAATAAGTGGTGCTGGGGAAACTGGAAAGCTACATGTAAAAGAATGAAATTAGAACACTCCCTAACACCATACACAATAATAAACTCAAAATGGATTAAAGACTTAAATGTAAGACCAGATACTATAAAACTCTTAGGGAAAACATAGGAAAAACACTCTTTGACATAAACCACAGCAAGATCTTTTTTGACACACCTCCTAGAGTAATGGAAATAAAAACAAAAATAAACAAATGGGACCTAATGAAACTTAAAAGCTTTTGCACAGCAAAGGAAACTATAAACAAGACAAAAAGAGAACGCTCAGAATGGGAGAAAATATTTGCAAATGAAACAACAGACAAACGAGTAATCTCCAAAATATACAAACAGCTCATGGAGCTCAATATCAAAAAACAAACAATCCAGTTAAAAAATTGGCGGAAGACCTAAATAGACATTTCTCCAAGGAAGACATACAGATGGCCAAGAGGCACATGGAACGATGTTCAACATCACTAATTATTAGAGAAGTGCAAATCAAAACTACAATGGGGTATCACCTCACACTGGTTAGAATGGGCATCATCAGAAAATCTACAAACAACAAATGGTGGAGAGAGTGTAGAGAAAAGGGAACCCTCCTGCACTGCTGGTGGGAATGTAAACTGATACAGCCACTATGGAGAACAGTATGGGGGTTCCTTACAATACTAAAAATAGAACCACCATATGACCCAGCAATCCCACTACTGGGCATATACCCTGAGAAAACCATAATTCAAAAAGAGACATGTACCACAATGTTCATTGCAGCTCTATTTACAATAGCCAGGACATGGAAGCAACCTACATGTCCATCCACAGATGAATGGATAAGAAGATGTGGCACATATATACAATGGAATATTACTCAGCCATAAAAAGAAATGAAATTGAATTATTTGTAGTGAGGTGGATGGACCTAGAGTCTGTCATATAGAGTGAAGCAAGTCAGAAAGAGAAAAACAAATACCTTATGTTAACGTATATATGTGGAATCTAAAAAAAAAAAAAGGTACTGATGAACCTAGTTTCAGGACAGAAATAAAGAAGTAGATATAGAAAATGGACTTAAGGACATGGGGTCAGAGGGCGAAGCTGGGGCGACGTGAGAATAGCATCAACATATATACACTACCGAATGTGAAATAGTTGGCTGATGGGAAGCAGCAGCATAGCACAAGGAGATCGGCTCAGTGCTTTGCAATGACCTAGAGGGGGTGGGATAGGGAAGAGGGGTGGGAGCCTCAAGAGGAAGGGGATATGGGGACATGTGTATGCATATGGCTTATTCGCTTTTTTGTGCAACAGAAACTAACACAGTATTGTGAAGCAATTATACTCCAATAAAGATCTATTAAAAAAAAGTATAAAGAATTCATACCACTCAATAGCAAAAATACAAATAATTTGATTAAAAATGGTCAGAAGATCTGAACAGACATTTTCCAAGGAGACATACAGATAAACAAGGGGCACATGAAAAGATGTTCAGAATCACTAATCATTAGAGAAATGCAAATCAAAAACCACAGTGAGTTATCACCTCATACCTGTTAGAATGGCTATCATCAAAAAGTCAAAAAATAACGAGTGTTACCGTGGATGTGGAAGAAAGGGAACCCTTGTGAACTGTTGATGTGAATGTAAATTGGTGCACCCACTATGGCAAAGTGTATAGGTTCCCGAAAAAAATAAAAATAGAACTACCATGCAATCCAACAATTCCACTTGTGGGTACTTATCCAAAGAAAACAAAAACACTAATTCAAAAAGATACATGCTCCCACATGCTTATTGCAACATTATTTTCAATAGCAAACACATGAAAACAACCCAAGTGTCCATCAGTGGATGAATGAATAAGGAAGATATGGTAGATAGATAGATAGATAGATAGATTGATAGGTACATACTTACATACACACACACAATGGAGTACTCTTCAGCCATAAAAAATGATGGAATCTTGCCATTTCTGACAACATGGTTGGACCTTGAGGGCATTATGCTAAGGAAAATAAGTCAGACAGAGAAAGACAAATACTGTGTGATCTCACTTTTATGTGGAATTTTAAAAACAACAACAAAAGTGAGCTCATAGATACAGAGAACAGATTTGTGGTTGCCAGAGGTAGGGGTGGTGTTGGTGGGAAAAATGGGCAAAAGGGGGTCAGAAGGTACAGACTTCCAGTTACAAAATAATTGTCATGGGTATGTAAGGTAAAGCATGGTGACTGCTTACTAATACTGTAGTGCATATTTGAAAGTTGCTAGGAGAGTAGATCTTAAAGTCCTCATCATAGGAAAAAAAAACCCTTTTGTAATTGACTATGTAAGGTGACAGATGTTAACTAGACTTACTGTGGTGATCATTTTGCAATGTATATAAATATGAAACTGTACACCTGAAACTAATATAATGTTATATGTCAATTATACCACAGTTTTTCAAGTACAGATAGGAAAAAAAACATGTATCATGGGCTGAAAAAGAAACTAAGGATTTAAGGAGCTATCTTGATACCTCTAACAGTGTCTTAATTCTATCACAGAGATCCAAAGAAATACTGTATATATATATATATACACACACATATATATATATATATATATCCATTCTAATAGGTGTGAGGTGATATCTTATTGTGGTTTTGATTTGTGTGTGTGTGTGTGTACATATACACACATATATAAGGTATTCCTTGGCCTACGCTTACCTGTCTTTGGCTAGCATACTGGGAGTTTCATTAAAACTATCTATATGGGCTTCCCTGGTGGTGCAGTGGTTGAGAGTCTGCCTGCCGATGCAGGGGACACGGGTTCGTGCCCCGGTCTGGGAAGATCCCACGTGCCGCGGAGTGGCTAGGCCTGTGAGCCATGGCTGCTGAGCCTGTACGTCTGGAGCCTGTGCTTCACAACAGGAGAGGCCATAACAGTGAGAGGCCCGCGTACCGCAAAACAAACAAACAACAACAACAAAAAACTATCTATACTATTTAAATTCTCCAAATTATTCCCAAACTTTTTTAAGCATACAGTTATAGTGAATACAAAACATGTTTGCTGCATGAATTATTTCCCAAATTCCCATATGTAGCATTTGTTTTCTTTAGAGATTAAATAGTAATATGAAAATGATCATTTGGAGTATTTTTCATTTTCTTTAATAGTGTTAACTTACCTGGTTTTATTTCGGTTGCACTATCTAACTGGAACACAAGGATCATGTAGAGGAATTCATAGGAATGAAAAACAAAAACATGTTCTTTGTATGGAAACAAAGAAGTACAGTTACACTTGGAAGTCAATGGAGGTTATATTTTGACATAATAGAGTTTTTAAGTATCATTGGCTTGGTAGTTTCTCTTTTTTAAAAAAAGTTTTTTCATAGTAAACAACATAAGCATTTTTCCTCTTCACCCTCAACTACCTTTATTTGTGCATCTGTATCAAATATTACAATTTAATCTCAAATGTTATTTATTGTGGATTCAGACATGAAGTTGGAAACTTTAAGACAAGATAATCAGTTCACCCTTAAAGTAAATATCTGCTTTTTTACACAAGAAGTAGATGATTTCATTGTTTATCCAAAAGAATAGACTATAATGGCAGAAACATTGGCAACTTGAGCCAAATCCCCAATCCTAGATGCAATATAATATGACTGTCTACCCTCATGCTTTCACAATGCTATACAAATGCCTGAAAGGGAATCGACACATATAGAAAGCTCAGATGGCTGCCTTGTTGTTTTCATCATTTAAGCCAAGCTATAACAATGGTATTTGAATGGTATTTGAATGTCTGGAAGCTATGTGATACTGCAAATTCAGATCGCCCAGCTTGGAGGTTCATGTACTTGAGTAAACCGTAACACAGTGCTGATCACAGGACAATAAGTTTAACCATTGTGACTGATATTGCTTGTCTAGATGGCTGAAAATGACCTGTTCAGCCATAAGAACTGTCATATGGTTCTCATATAATATACGCTCACAAGTTAGCTGGTAGTAAATAATGCTGTGACTTCAAAATATAGCAAATACAATGCAGTAAAAACCTGACATAGGATCTATTCTAAAATACAGTATTAATCGTAATTTCTGAGACAAGAGTGACTTCCACTAGTTTGTGTGTGTGTGATTATAAAGAAATATACAATTGAATAAGCATCATGTGGCTTTTTGGGAGAAACAATACTTAAATGACACAAAAATTGTACTCATATTTTCATAAATAGATGTATATAATCCCTTGATTATTTAAACTATTAACTATTTGCTGTAACCTTAAAATAATTTTTTTCATTATCATTGACTTTGAGGTTCATTTTGCTTTGCAAATTTTATAAACCCAGTGTGATTTTAATATTTCCCTTCTTCTTACTGAATATTTTAATTTATCATTAAGGTTAAAAATATTAAGAGACTTAACTAACCCAATTAAGTGATATGCTTATCCATATATACTTTTCAGCACTGATAATAAACAACTGATCTACCCCTGTACTCCCAATATTCGAAGAGTGTTGCCTTTCTTCTCTCTTATAACCATGTTCATGTCCACGATTCATTGCTAAGAGAATTTCAGTTGCTCTATTTTGATTTGTTGCACTATGTAATACAATTGAAGCTAATATGTAAGTGAATCTAAGACAAGAAATTAAATAGTTTGCAAGTAACTTTAATTTAAATAATGACCAACTGACAAAGGATGTAACTAAATTTTTGAAATGCTTAAGTTGGTGATATGTAACAACTAAATACCCTGAGTGAACCTTGATTGGATCCTGAATAAACTTTAAAAACTTCATAAGGGATATTTTGGGAACAAGTAGTGAAATTTTAATATAAAATGTGTATTATATAGTATTATTAAATAAATATTGATATCTTTAGTATAATAATGATATTGTTCTTATGTAGGGAAATTACTTATTCTTAAAAGACACATACATTTAAGGGTGTAAAATTATCATGTCTGCAACTTATTTTCCAAAGATCTTCATATATGTGCATACACAGTATATACATGACATATACTTGCATATGAGAGAAAAAATAAATATGGCAAAACACGATTTATGAGTCTAGGTATACCATCATTCATTGTATTCATATATCCACTTTTCTGTAGTCTTGAAATTTTTCAAAATAAAAGCGTGAAGGAAAATTCTTATTCTAGTAAATGAAAATTTTTGCTTAGCTTTATACTAAAAATCCATGTTTTCTGTATCTCTTGTTCTGGAAACTTTTTAGTATCTCTGGAAATGGTTTGAAAGCATTGACTTTTGTAAGAGAATTGTACTTATTTAAGAAAAAATTATAAGGAGGAAGATGCTAGTGAGTTTATACTTTGGAGTTATCATCTTAGAAAATTTTCTATGAATGTCTCTAAAATAAAAATTTACAATATTAACTTGGAATCTAGCATTTACCCAGGATGTACACATAATAGGAGGTTCATCTATCACAAGTGGTAGATGGGGAGAGTCTGAATTAATTCAGATTGAAAACAAGGTTAAGTACCCACACTATATTTGAAGCATTGAACAAAAAAATGCAGATAGTCAGACCACCTTTCTTTATGAAAGCTTAGGCAATCAGAAGATTGCAAAATTTAAACTGAAGTCTTTTAAATGTGGTATAATTGGCGATGTTAATTCTATGTCACTTGTATATACTTCTGTGCTTTATAGGAGGAGCCGACGACAAGATGTGAGACATGGAAATCCATTGACTCAATGCAGAGGATTTAATCTAAAAGGTAATTAAAAGTGGTCAAACTTGGTAAAGACTAGCAGTGCTCAGTATCACATTTCAGTAAGGGAAACCTTGTAATAGATTCAAGTATGTCATTTTAAAGAAAGATTCACTATAAAAAATTAGTGGTATTCATATATGGTAATTAAAAATTAAATATTATTTGTATGTATACTAAGAATTTTGTAAAACAAAAGTCCGGGAACACAGATACTTTGGATATGTTAGTAGGTAAGTCTTTCACAAAGATAGTAATTATAGATTTTCCTAGACATTATTTTCTTTCTGAAGAAAAAAATTTACTTATTTTTTTGTTTACCACTGAAGAAAATATAACATCTTGTTTGTTTGTTTTTTACTGTGTTAAATTACATAACGAAATTTACTATCTTAACCATTTTACAGTGTACAGTTCTGTGGCATTAAGTACATTCACAATGTTGTGCAACCAACACCACAACTTTTTCATCATCCTGAAGTTAAACTCCATAACCATTAAACACTAGCTCCCTATTCCCCCTTCCCCAGCTTCTGGCAACCACTGTTCTAATTTCTGTCTCTATGAATCTGAATACTCTAGATATCTCATATAAGTGGAATCATACAATATTTGTCCTTTTGTAAATGGCTTACTTCACTTAGCCTAATGTCTTCTTCAGGTTTCATTCATGTTGTAACATGTGTCAGAATATGTTTTTTCCTGTTTAAGGTGAAAACATAATCCATTGTATGTATAATATATATCGCATTTTGTTTACCCACTCATCCATCAATGAACACTTGCACTGCTTCCAAAAGTTGGCTATTACGAATTATCCTGCTCTGAACATGGGTGTACTTTAGTGCCTTGGTTTTACAGTTTACAACCATTCCATTTACTTCTGGCAGTCCTGCCTTGTATCTTACAATTAATCTAATTCCTTTCTTCCCATCCTGACATGGAGATATTATGTTATTATACTTTTCCCACTGACCCCCTCCCTCCACCTCCACCCCACCAACAGAGGGACCTTCCTCCAGGCTCACCAAGTTGCTACAGAGGTACTGTTGTTAACTGTTAACACTGAGATTCCTGTTGCTAATCTTTTTGAGTCTGGGCATTTTTGTTTTTATTTAAAGAATGAAACTCTTGTCACTAACTACACTAACTACAAGAAGAAAATTGAGACACGTTTTGCTTAATTGTTCCATACATCTAATTGAGGGAATAAAGCCAGGTTACTATTTCTCTGTTTGCTGAGTATTTTATAAAACCGAGTGTCAGTCATAGTGGTAAGAGTATTTGCAGCGGAGGTAATGATGAGCAAACAGCGATGTTGACTTTGTGTCAAAACCTGAGCTAAGTGCTTTTTCATGGATTATTTCAGTGCTCAAGAAATTATTCTTAAGTAAGGTCTATTCCTATTCCCACTTTATGAATGAGAATTCTGCCCATGTCTAAGCTACCACATGATTATACTAAATACTCTTCCTAATTTAAGAATTTCAGTAAAGAATGTCTGAAAATGTCTGTTTTAGAACCAAGTAAAACTGAAGCACAGAGATATTAAATAACTTCTCTAAGGTTACACAGCCAGTAGTGATAAAGTCAAGATTTTACCTCAGCTAAAATCTGATTTCAAAGATCGTTTTCTCAACCATTACATCCCACTGTGGCCACACCTTGCTTTCTGCCTTTTCTGCCTTTCCGAATTTAATCTATACCACACTGAGTATGGAGTTTAAGGGTGGGATGAACTTGGCTTCAGTATTGCCTGGCACTTACTAATTCTTTAACTAGGATATGTTTCCTCATAACTCACAGCCTCAATTTGTTCAGCTATGAAAAGCTGAGAAAATTTAATTCACAAAGATGTTATAATAATTAAATGTTCAAGATGATATTAAGTGTATTCCTTCGTGTAAAGTAATTCTTGAATAAACATTGATTCCCTTATATCTTTCTCTCCTTCCCTTTAGGTTAAACAAACCAGGCAAACAATGTATAATAGTCTGCTCATTAAATGATTAAGACTGCCTTTGGGGTTTGCCACAGTCGCTCACAATTTTATAGAGAAACAAACATTCAAATAATAGAATATGTTCCAAATTCCATTGTCATCCTCTCTCCTTTTATTTTTGCTCTTCAGCATATAGAAATGCAGCTGAAATTGTTCAGTATGGAGTAAAAAATAACACCACTTTCCTTGAGTGTGTCCCCAAGTCTCCACAGGCATCTATCAAGTGGTTGTTACAGAAAGACGAGGACAGAAGGAAAGAGGTGAGTAACTCAGCAGAGCAGCAATCAGTCAGGGCTTTGGAAAGAGCATTAAATCAGCATCCCTCAGTGAGGTTCAGATCAAATGAAAAAGGAAAGACATATGAACATCCTTTAATGTCTCTGGGATGACAAGTGCCACCTTCTTTAAAATGCTTTGTCCATAGAGTTGACGGATTAATTAGAAATCCTTTCTTCCTGCTCACCTTGATAACACAGTGATTAAAACAAGAGCTTGTGCACTCAGATGGGGGTATTGCTCTGAGGAAGCATTTGTAAAAGAAACAAGATGTGTGCAAATCCAGAAGCTAAGTTCTCATACAACAGCTTTGTGTGATTCACAAGATAAAAGGGGCTTTTAAAAAAGTTCAATTTTCCTCAGCAGGAAATGGTAAAGAGCATTTTTCTGCTGTGTGGTAATCTGTTTCCATTGCTTTATTATTCATAACTCCTGGGGTTTTGTTAGGTAATATGTGGAATCACTGTGTATGAGACCATTGCCTTTATTTACTGATATGTAATAAAAACCTCGATTTTCAAATAAAAGGACACTTATATTATTAACCTTTCACTGATTGTAAAGAGCTGCTTTAAAAGGAAAACATTGTAGGGCTTCCCTGGTGGCACAGTGGTTGAGAGTCCGCCTGTCGATGCAGGGGACACGGGTTCGTGCCCCGGTCCGGGAGGATCTCACATGCCGCAGAGCGGCTGGGCCCGTGAGCCATGGCCGCTGAGCCTGCACATCCGGAGCCTGTGCTCCACAACGGGAGAGGCCACAACAGTGAGAGGCCCGCGTACCGCAAAAAAAAAAAAAAAAAAAAGGAAAACATTGTAAAACAGCATAGAGTGAAATATTATAAATAATGAATTCCATAATATTGATATCACGTTGTCCTGACAAATGAAAGGATAAGAAGAAAAATACATATGTATATATAAACCATTAAAGTAGCCTAGACTGCAGTGGTACTAACAGTACATCATAAAGTCTGATGTAGCAAAGAGAAAATAGAGCCTTCTGCATTTGTGTGTGTTCTATTGTAGACAGTTTCCATACTACATATTAGATTAATGAGGGCTATGTAGAATGGATACAATCCCAAGATGTAGAACACAGGCATTGCATCAAAATTACTGAAACAGATATTGGCTCTTTATGAGAAAATACTTCCCAATTCTCAGACCTGCCTATCCAAAGATGTTATGAGCTGTTTAGGAAATTTTGTGTCCCCTGTCACTGGAATATTAAACCATAGGCTGATGACCACTTGCATAAGATGAGACATAACTATCAAAGATGAGCTCCATGCACTTCAGGGCCCCTTCTTGCCCCAGATTTCCATGATATAAAATTTTTTTTTTTAGTTTTTTCATTCATAAAAAATTATTGTTTGAGACCTATTTTCTTTGCTATCAAATCTATCATCAAATTAGTCTTGAATTGTCTGTAGTCTAATTAATTTAAAATTATTTTGAATGGATATGAAGCATAAGAATAATTGCCTTGCAAAGTAATCTGGGGTAAAATTCATAAAGTACTATGATGATTATCATACAGAAACGGAATTCTTAGGTTAGAACATGACACGTGGACATGAACCATCCTTCCAGAGAAAGTCTGTATGTGTGTATGTGAATTGGAAATCCAAAACTCAAACGGGGGCTTACCTAACATAGATAACATGCTTTTCTTTTATTCAGTAGAAAGTCCAGTGGAATAGTATATAATGAGTGAATGTAATTTCTATTATGTAAAATTGAAATAAATGAATATATACAGTCTTGAATACATGTCACAGGAATTATCAAATGAAATTTAAAAGGGAATGGATCATAAATTTTATCACTTTATGGTATTTCTAATGTTCTATTTCAGAAGGTTCAAGAATGTGGAGACTCAAATATGACTATATTGATTTTTCTTCCAATCTCAAAAGACAGAAGAATGCCATAATTTAAGACTATGAAAAAATTAACTCTAATGTAATTACGAAAATCTGTCCAGAATTCAAGCAGATCACAATTCCACTCAGTCTCACTTTAGTTGAATAAACTATTAACATTTAATTAAATTTATCTTAATTCTTCCTTAGTAGTTTAGGCAAACATACACATATTTCTCATATTAATGGTGTGCAAATATTGAACTTTTATTTTGAAAAGTAAGACAAATGGTAAAAAAAAGCTTGCAGAGAAAAATGCAAATAGTTCATATTGAATAGCATAAGTGAAAACTAAAAGCCCTCCTCTTCTCCACATCAATACTTATTCCCACTTCTCAGAGTATAAGGCTGCTAAGAATTATATATTCCTCCAAATAGTCTCCATAATCTTCCTATTTTCCTCTCTCTCTTTCTCTGTCTCTGTCTCTCTGATACATACACACAGACACACAGACACACAGACACACAGACACACACACACACACACACACACACACACTTCATATCAGTACATGTGGAGCTGCCTTATTTTTCTTGGCTGCATAGTATTCCACTGTATGAAAATACCTTAAGTTTTCTGAAGCTATCTACTGGTTACATTATTTCTTGTTTTTCCTCTTATCAAAAACATCATGTAAATGAATATCTGCATACTTGTATGAGTATATCTTCTATATAAATTCCTAGAAATAAAATGTCTGCACTGAATATTATATACATGCTAATAGATATTATCAAATTGGCCTCCAAAATTTTTCCCAATTTCACACAAATGGAAAAGGCTTTCTTTTCTATTATTTCTGAATGCATTTCTACATTATTTAAAACTATTTTCAAGGCGCATTTAAACTTTAAAAATTAAATGAACATAAAAAATTTTGCTTTATACATTTCTGTCCTTACTTTTTCCTAATCTCTCTTTTCTAGTTCTGTTCTATTTTTTGTTTTTCAATACTATATTTTGCCTTCCCTTATTTTTCTTTGGGTCAAATTTCTTTCTTCCCTCAATGAAAGAGCATTCCTGAGTATACATGTGAAGGAACTACTCACCACTTAGGTTTTTATGTGTTCATTGACAATACTATAGCGGGAACTGTAAGGAAATGGATTTCAGCATTTAGTTTATATCTACAAAATGATATTTTTCCCAGTATAAGCCTGTAAAGTAATTAAATATTCACCTCATAGCTTCTTATTACTTTTCCTTGGAAAGTAAAACCACTTGGAGTACTTACAAGATAATGAGTTCCAGCTTATTTTTAGTCATTCTTTGTGTTAGATAATAGGAAAAAGCCCTTGATAATGTTCAAAATGCTGCCTCTGCTTATAAAATTTTTAGTTAAGGGAATATTCATTCATTCATTGAAAAAAAGGCAGAATTCAACTCTTTAATTGTGGCTTCATGTTTTTACTCAATATGTGAGAGTGAGTATTTTAATTACAATAAAAGGCAAGAACTACAGGATAAAATAGACATTTTAAACTATCTGTGAATTTCATTTATATATGTTGACTGTGATTTACATTCCAGAAACATCCCAAACTCTGGCTTATATGTGGAGAAACTACTTCTATACAAAGGGAATGCACTTTAAGCTATTTTGGGCAATATGAGTGATAACTTCACCCTCTCTTTAATAGATTCAGTACCGCTGAGACAAGATTTTCTGAGCAAAAAAAAAAAAAGGCAAAATAGAACTTACCAAAAATCTGTGTCCACTAAGAAGGAAGTTAACACTCTGTATTGTTGGTCATATCTTTTTAGAAGATATATAGAGTTGGCTATTCAGAACTTTGATATCTCTCTTTTAGGTCAAGCTGAATGAGCGAATCATAGCCACTTCACAAGGACTCCTGATCCGCTCCGTTCAGAATTCTGACCAAGGACTGTATCACTGCATTGCAACAGAAAACAGCTTCAAGCAGACCATAGCCAAGATCAACTTTAAAGTTTTAGATTCCGAAATGGTGGCTGTTGTTACAGACAAATGGTCTCCATGGACCTGGGCCAGCTCTGTGAGGGCTTTACCCTTCCACCCAAAGGACATCATGGGGGCGTTCAGCCACTCAGAAATGCAGATGATTAATCAGTACTGCAAAGATACTCGGCAGCAACATCAACACGGAGAAGAATCCCAGAAGATGAGAGGGGACTATGGCAAGTTAAAGGCTCTCATCAATAGCCGGAAAAGTAGAAATAGGAGGAATCAGCTGCCAGAGTCATAATGTTTTCTTAAATGGGGCTTATGCTTCCATCAGTAAATGATCTGTCTTCAGTGATCAACTTCCGAGCAAAGAATCTTGTGCTTTACCCATGGGAAATTCCTGAGAAAGGTGGTTACTCACTCCTAAAGGTGAATGTTACATGAACTGAAATGAGTATGCATTTTCTTGTATGATATCGACTAGCACTAGACATGTCATGGTCCTCATGGTGCATAGAAATATTTAACTTAACCTAGATTTTATTTATCTTTATTTACCTTTTCTTCAAAACCAATATGGCGACTATAAAACTAGAATTCTTACATCCCTTAATTGAACTAGGGCCATAACCTGTGATCTTCCATTCTTGCTTTAAGGGTTTAGAGTTCTGTCAATCATTTGTATACAAGACCAAATGCCAAGTTCACAATTTTTACATAGTAAAAGTTATATAAATGCATGTGACAGAGTAGTTGTCAAAAGAAATGTAGAATAGAAAAGAGACAAGGAAGAGGGAATCTAAAACACGAGCGATTTTCATAAAAAGATAACATGGAGTTTATGTGCTTCCAGTGAAATATAGTATTGGTTACTTTTAAGATTGCAAAAATTATCAGTTTTTGATATCTGTCATTGATCTCTGTTCCCTTGTTTCAGGAAGATAAAAGGACACCTAACCATTAATATCTTTAATTGGAATTATGTCAGTGAAGCATTTAAGTTTATATTGTTATGTAATCATCTTCCAAACAAAAGCACTTTCTTTTTTGGAAGTTATTTAAGTTATTCTAGATTCAGAGAATATAATCTTACACAGTTTAATTGATAAATGTGTTTATTCTAATTTTCTAGTTTGTATGGCATTTTAAAAAATATAAGAAGAAATTTCTTTTGAAATATCAAACTTGTATATGAGGGCCGAAACCATCAAAATGGAAAAAAAATAGAAAAAAACAAGGTTGAAAATGCAATTTTATTGACAGAAGTTTATTAAAAATGTTACTAATTTTTAACTTCAATAATTAATTTCAATGATTAACTCACTTTTTTTTGTTTACCAACCTCAGATATCATACTGATTTTTAAGTCACCGATTCGTTTTTTTTTTAATACTTTTTCATGTATGCTGGAGAGATGCTCATTTTGTGGAGAAGTGAGAAAAATTCTAATTTGAACAAAAATAGACATACTTTATTTTAAAAGAATGTTGGTACATTATGTTCACTGGTATATAAATACAAATGTGGTAAGTTTGTGATGAATAAAATAACTGTCTTCTAATTGTATGTTTGGATCCTTTTATTAGAGTAATTTAAAAGTGATTTTTTTTTTTTTACTCCAAATAACAACTAGATGGGAGAAGTATGAAAATTTTCTTCATATCCTCACATTTCTTTTAAAAACACAACTTTTGCTCTTTCATTTTACTTAGTTTTAAAGACATTTTCATGTTTCTAGGTGCAAACAGATCTTATATCATACCTAATCAAAATCTAATACGAAAGTTTTATTTGTAGTTAACAAGCCATGAAGAAGGTAATCAAGGCAGATATATTACCTTCCTAAGCACTACAATATAAAGCGTCAAGAACTAAAATCATTGTCAAAATGAATGTAATCACTGATCAAAATCTAGGAATAAAGTTTATTATTTAAATGGTGGTAAATTATGATATTATAAGAGGAAGCCTCAATGGGGCAAAAATAGCAGTTAACAAACACAACATAAATAATGTTTATTCAAAAAAAAACCTATTAAATAAAAGCTATTGTTCCAAATGTATATGATTCTAAAGTAGTCTCTAAAGCAGGTTGTTTTGCAAGTAGGTCATTATTTCTACTCTACTTGCACAAATAGAAATGTGCATAAAGCCAAAACCATCTTCTGTATTTATGGCCAATCTATTCTATGTACAGAGTTGAAAGTAAAATTGTTTTAGACGCAGAGGATAGGGTAAACTATACAGGTCCCCTTGCTTCATGTAAACCCAAACTGATAGACAATAGGGTGTTTAGTGTTGTAACATTATTTGTGCTATTTAATATCTTCTATTTTGAACATTATTAAATTGTATATACTTTTATTATTTTACTTTTAAAATTATAGAGCCCCTCTTGAACAAAACTGCCAAATGTAAAGAAAATTTTCTTTCTTAAAATATTGTTAACGTATACTGAATGTTGGTGGTTGATTGGTTGGTTTTATTTTGTGTAGTTTGACGGTTCGATGACTTGATATATTTTCCATTTGTACATAAAATTTCCTAGAAATGCACTTTTTTTTAACAGTGTAGGTTTGTGAATAGATTTTAGCATGATGAAACTGTCATTACAGTGAATGTTCACTCTGTTAGAAAATGTAGTTAGCACAGTATTATTTAATTGGATATTGAAGAAATCGTGTGCCTGGCAAAATAAAACATGTTGAATTCCCCAAGGATGTCTTTAATTTTCCTTTTTAATGTTGGGTTTACAATTTCTTGTTGGCATGGTAGAATCTACTGACTCTCGTAATTGTTCTTTTTTTCCCTGTTTTATTTATTTATCCTTTTTTTGTGTGTGAAAGTAATGCATCTGGATTTCAAAATACAAAACTTCCAGAAAGATATACTTGGAAATCTCTCCTTGCACTACTATCTCTCCTTTATGCAAGTCCTACCCCAGAAGGATCCAATGTTCTCAGTTTCTGTGTGTATTTCTATGATGTTTTATAAACAGCAAGCAAATTCATGTTTGTTTTCTCTTTAAGAGGCATGGTACATCCATTCATGTCTGTGGACAGTTATTCAGACTTGTGTCCACAGTGGGGAAAAAAAAGTATAGTTTATAAATACTTGGGCTTTGGAGCCAGACTGCTAGGATTTGAATCCAATCCTACTGTCTTATCATGGGAAAGTTATCGAATCTCTCTCTGCCTCATTTCTCTGCCCAAGTTCATCCCAGTAAAGTGTTAGGGCAGAACATATCATAGAATAAGTATTAATAAATTTCTTAATATTTGTTTATTTAGAAAGTGACATATTGCTAGAACAGGAAGGAATATTTAAATTGTGTCCTTTGACAAGTTAAATGCCAATGGTCTAGGCTGGGGAGCCTGCAGTCAGTGGATCAGATAACACCTTACCAAGATAAATGAGCCTTTATGAAAGTGAGGGAAAGGAAGCCACAGGAAAAGAAACAACAAAATATAAAAGTAATCTCAACAAATCTTCCAACATGATGATTCTGCACTACTCCCTAATTGTTTCATTTCTCAGTATCTCCCTTGCTTCTATTTGAACTTAACCTTAGTTTAAAATTTTTTAAATGCATTTCTTATAATTTTAATGCATTTCTGATGCTTTGTGCCTCCTACCTAAGTGAAAAAATTTTTTAAGGAAAGGATCACAGTTTCCTATATTTGCTCTCTGACTAAAGTCAAGAGAGACACCGCAGCTTTGTTTTGCAGCACAGTCAAGTCCATTGAAAACTTCAGTCTAGACAAGGAAAAAGCAGACTAAGTAAAATGGTTACTTAACCCGTGGCATTGAGAATTTCTTTGAATTTTATGCATGGTGACAAAGTTGTGGAAGACTATTGTGAAAAATATTTTTTTTTCATAAGATTTATCCCACCATCATTTTATCCAATCACCTTTTGCACAAAAATACAAGCCCCTCTGCAAAATCAAAACCAATTGCAACAAATTCTGTGTATGTGCCATTCAGTGAACTTCACTGTCAATGAATTGTTTTTCCTAAGGGGCCTCTGGTATATATTTCAATTTTTATGATTTCATAACAACTTTACTTTCATAGTGCACAGGTATTGAGAATTGGAAGAACTACCTCCAAGATAAGAAAATGCCATCTTCACTCTAGTGACTAATGTATTTGTCTATGTACCTCACAAAATAATACTTTCCACAGGTTGAATTGTATATTTCTCAGGGCTATTATGTTGCCATGCTTGAGTGTTACTTACATAAAGTGCTATTAAAGAATGACATTATAATAAACACATTAAAACTATTTATCCTATGTAAGGTTATCTCTCAACCCCCAAGTACAAAAGTGGGGTGAATTATATTCCTTAAGTGTTTTTTCCTCTGAATTATAAACATGCCATCCAAACATTTTATGAGATCAAAAACGTAATGATTTCTGCATTGTCAAATGGATATATGATGGAATTATTATAAAAATCAAAGCCATTCCTATTGTTTCTCTGGATATTTTTCAATATCTTGTTTAATTTTTTCCCTTTCACTGATTTGTGTGTCGGGGGTGGAGAGGGTATGGTTAATAATCAACTTCCCTTCTCTGCTGCATCATGGCTCATCAAACAGAGAACTTGGACCTTCAAAGTATCTTCTGAGTTGATGAGAACTCACAGTTGTATGCTGTGAATAGGAAAAGCAACCATGGGAAACAAAAAAACTGAGGAGGTACTACCCAAGCCACATCTGCCTGGGACATTCATTGGATTCCCAGTGATATTTTAATGGATGCAGATGTATGTGCGTTGTATCCACAGATCATGCACTTCGAGACCCACAAGCCAGCTATATTCAATTTTTTTATTAATTCAAAATGAGTCTCAGTTTCTGCTTCAAGTTCCCATTCCAACTTCTCCACTTAAAAATGATACAGCCTGGGAATGTTATGCTCCTCTTGATGAGATGTTGCTTTCTCTAAAATTGGAATTATAATAATATCTTTCACATGTAGTAGTTGTGAGAATTAAATGAGTTAATACATGTGGAATTCTTATAGTACCTGATGCATAGTAAAAGCTCAAAAGCATAAAAATCACTAAACAAAAAAAATCTTAAATGAAGATGTACATGAGATGGATGTAGCATGTTTTTCTTTCATTAATTAAATTACCTTGGATGAAACAAGATTGAACCAAAATGCTATTTCTAATTTTTGTTTTTAGATATGAAAGTGTGAGGAAATGTCCTTACATAAATGGAGATGGAAGAAGTTTCATTATAGTGCTGCTATTCAAACAGTTAAGTATCTTTTGAAGAATATGTCACATAATTATTATTAAAGTTTATTTTCATTAAAAACTGACCATTTCATTAGGTTCTCTTGCAATTTTATTTTTTAAAATGTTTGGAAACCACCTTTCTTCTCAATACTTGTACCTATAGTTCCAACCATGCCTTGATGGGCTGTGTGGCTCAATGGACCCATATCCATGGATTTTCCAGGATAATCACCTGTAATGCAGACTCCCAGCAGCCAGTTGCTTACTGAGTGGCCTTGGGAAAGTTACTTAACCTCTTTGTACCTTGGGTGCCTTATCTGAAAAATGAGGATAATAATGATAGCAACTCACAGGGTTGTTGTGAAGGTTAGAATCGTATTTATACATAAAGTGTTCATAACATTCCTGCCACAGGATTATATATTATTATTAGTTGAATTAATGCTCTTGTTATGTGCTGTTATAAGACCACTCCACTTCATTCAGAAGCTCCAGTGAGGATCTGTTATCTTTATTGTTGCTCCTATTTTCTTAGCCCCCTGCCACTGTCCAGCAGACATTCTGATGATCATTATCATGTTATGCACCTGTGGGTCTTCATGTTTGACCCTGAACTTTTATTTTCCCAATTCAAGAGCAGGGTCTTGACTCATTCTTTCCTCAAGTTGAATTTCTTCTCCATTCACCTTGTAACCTTGAGTTGCTAGGAGAAGCTGGCTCTCCTGGAGCTTCGATTTACTCACCCTGGATGTTTGCTGTCATCTACATTGTTACAAACTTGTCCTTTATCATAATCGTCCTCCGTATTCCCATTCTATAGCCTCCCGTCGGATCTCTCCTGGCAACGCTCCAGGCATGGTAAGTCATGGCTGAATTCATATTGGTAAAGAACGTAAACTATGTGCTAGGCAACTCGTAACAGTCAACAGCTATAGCACCAGAAAACTACCACAATTATCACCCTCTTAAAAATAACCATTTACTGAGCATTTTCTGTGAGCATTCCTATGTAAAGGTACACACTGTACGTAGTTATCTGCTTTCTTCATAGGATCTTGTGAAGGTATTAGTCTGTTTTGTAAATGGCAAAACTGAGAGTCTAATGCATTTAGATACTTGCCCTGAGTTAAATAACTTTCTAAAGGCCCCGAAGAGTCTAGCTCCAAACTTTAAGCATCTTCTATATTTCATTACTTAGAGTCTCACCAAGAAGGCTTTTCACTACAAAAACATTCATACACAGCAGCCTTCATAATATAATTTATAGGACTCTGGGTAACATCTAGCCCAGGCCATGGAGTCAGAATGCCTAGACTCAATTTGCTAGGTTACTACTACCTAACTTTACAGGTCTGACATCATTATGATAATATCAATCTCATGAGAAAGTGAAGATCATGATAATTCATGTAAAGTGCTCAAAACTTACCTGATGTAAAATGAATATCAGGTAGTATTAACTATTTTATCACTATGTCTTTGCTACTAGAAATACCATTTATTAATTCTTTCACCAAATATTTATTGAGCACTTAACTATGTGCCTGGCAGTATTTTAGGCATTGAGGGTATAGCAGGTAACAAAGCAACGTCCTTGCTGTTGTGAAATTTACTTCCCGGATGGAAAAGGTAAAACAACAACACGAATAGCTGTGTAAAAGTCAGGCTGATGGTGGCGAAAAGGGAACCCTCTTGCGCTGTTGGTGGGAATGTAAACTGATACAGCCACTATGGAGAACAGGATGCAGATTCCTTAAAAAACTAAAAATAGAATTACCATATGACCCAGCAATCCCACTACTGGGCATGTACCGTGAGAAAACCATAATTCAAAAAGACACATGGACCCCAATGTTCACTGCAGCACCATTTTCAATAGCCAGGACATGGATGCAACCTAAATGTCCATTGACAGACGAATGGATAAAGAAGATGTGGTACATATATACAATGGAATATTACTCGGCCATAAAAAGCAACGAAATTGGGTCATTTGTACAGGCGTGGATGGACCTAGAGTCTGTCATACAGAGTGAAGTAAGTCAGAAAGAGAAAAACAAATATCGTATATTAATGCATATATGTGGAATCTAGAAGAATGGTACAGATGAACCTATTTGCAGGGCAGGAATAGAGATGCAGACATAGAGAATGGACATGTGAACACAGGGAGTGGGGAAATGGGGGTGGAATGAACTGGGAGATTGGGATTGACTTATATACACTACTATGTGTAAAACAGATAGCTAGTGGGTACCTGCTGTATAGCGCAGGGAGCTCAGCTCTGTGCTCTGTGGTGACCTAGATGGGTGGGAAGCGGGGGGGGGGGGGGGGGGAGGGGGGAGGTCCAAGAGGGAGGGGATATAGGTATACATATAGCTGATTCGCTTCATTGTAACTAACGACAGAAACTAACACAACATTGTAAAGCAACTATACCCCGATAAAAGAAAAAAAAAAGTTAGGCTGAGATAAATTCTATGAAGGAAATTAAAGACAGGTGAAAAAATCTTGCAAAGATCAGGGGAAAAGAGCATTTCAGGCAGAGCGACAAACTAGTAAACGCTCTGGGGCAAAAATAATTCTGGCAGATTTGAGGCAAAGAAAAGAAAACCTGAGTGGCTTGATCTCAGTGAAAGAAGAGAAGACAAGGATGAGACTGTATTCCAAAGGCAGAGAAACAAAGCCACGTGGGTCCTGATGACGACGGGGAGAAGTTTAGATCTGATTCTAAGGAATACAAAAGTCTTGGAGGTAATGACATCACATTAGTGATTTACATTCCATACAAAATATCTCTGGCTGTATTTCAGAGGACTTTTGAGAGCAAGGAATGCAAACAAAGAAAACAGAAAGAGCAACTAGGAGTCAAAGACATATTTTTAAAAGAGCACATAACCGGTAGATTTAAGTATTGACTTTCACTCACAAAGAGGTATAAACAACTGGTAATGGTTCCTCCTGGAGGGTACTTTTGAAATAAAAGGCAGGGGTGATATGAGAGAGTACTCATCCCCTGAGGTTGAGCAAGAATTGTTGGAGTGGCCTGCCCCAGAAGGGAAAAAGGGACACCAAAAGAGGTCAAAGGTGGCTTGTAGAGAGCCCTAGGGGTGGTCCTGGAGCTAGAATATGCAGAAACTGTCAGAAAGAGGGATTTATTATGCAGTAATAGCCAGAGGAGGAAGTGGCTTAGGTTTCAATACTGAGAACTAAATCAGTCATGGATAAAAATCCAAGAGCCATTAATGACAGTGTTGTGTGAATGCTTTTAAGACAGGCTGGGGTCACATGGCCAGGGGCTGTAAATAACTGAGGATGCAAACAGCCTTTATGGTTGAGAGTCCACAATAAATAACCTTACTGAATATATAGTGCGACATGATTAAGAGACCAACAATTTGTAAAGACCAGCTGCCTTAATAATCCAGTTAATTAATCCTGATTTTATTTACTGGGCAAGTGATGCAGTTTCATCGTGCACTTAGAAACAAATTGTCAAGTGAGTGAGAACTACTTAGAAAATGGATTGTGGGGTAAAATATCCTTTTTCAGAAGGGTGAAATTACAATGCACGTTACATAGGACTTCAAATCTTTAATTAAGGCACTGGGGACAGCCTTGAAGCAGTGATTCTGGAGCTCTTATAGCTCTTCATAATGGACCCTTCTCCACCCCAGATGACTGTTTCCTCTGCCATGTTAAAAAGGGAAACGAAGTGTTGCTAGGAAAGATGGTTTCTGGACTGACTCCCTTGAGACGGCTTCATCAGAAGCTGTCGTTGAGGCTTTGAAAATGGAGGAAAATCCAAGTGTCTTCTCAGGAACAGAGTAATTATGGACATTTGTGGATAAAAATATCTATGGAAGATGGATTTGAGGAAGGGAAAGAAGGAATAAGAGTCCGATTCATTTCTGAATAAAGAGCATTAGCCTGTAGCATCCCTACCACTACCACCACCAAAACCACTAGCTGGGTCAAGAAAAAAATATTTACAGCCAGAGAACAGCAGGAGAAGTGCTTAACATTTTCTGAGATTACCAGAATTTTTTTTTCTTTTCTTTTTTAAATTCATCAAGAGAAATAATAAAAACCTTTTTGCAGACTTCCTTGCAACACTTTTTTTCAGGAAAAAAATTGCAGCTCTGTGAGGCTTTCTTCCACTTTCCCAGGTTGGTTTATCCCTCCTTGCTGTTCCACATGGCTTGTCCACATGTGTCATAGCATTAGCCCTGTTTATTAACATTTAATCTCTTATTTTTTTCTCTTGCCAGCTACAGTGTGTTTTTCATTTTAATCATTTTTTATTCTTATTATCTGGGACATTGCTGACTATATAGTAGGTGCTTAATAAACACACAGCATCTTCCCTTTTAGATAGTACAGAGTAAATCCTTTTAAACTCTAATATCTAATGAATAGGGAATTGATACTATATACTGTAATACAGATTTCAGAACGTGAAGAGTTATTGGTTTGAAAATCCATTATGGTAACTAGAACGCTCAAACTTATCATCAACCAACAATTTAAAATATTAATATACCATCTACCTTCATGTAAAAAATGAATAACCCCATCTCAATTGTACAAGAGAAAGCTAAGACAAATTTAAAATATCTGTTAGTAAAAGACAATAAACAACAATCAAATAATTTATATTATAAGGGCAACAAGGGAACATGATTAAAATATCTGTTTTATTCTATGAGTGTTCTATTAGCTATAAGTCCGATGTATTCAGTAGTTCATCTAATTCCCACAGCAGCAATGATTTGGTAGGCATTGTTATATGAATTTTACAGATGGAAAAACAAGCCCAGACGTTCCCACCGTGGCTAGCACATTACTGGACTGGGACTGAAAACCACGTTTACTTTTCGGCCCATACCGCCCAAGGAGTAAGAGTTGAGAGAACGGAGATTTTACTATAGTAATCGGGGAAGGTTCCTTGCTGCAGAAAGATCTTGAAATGGACTGAGACTAGAATTCACATAGGTTAATGTGGAGGAAGAAAGACATTACTGGAGCTTCAGAGGTGGGAAACATAATGCATGCAAAAAGGAACCCGCTGATTGATTTTGAGAGTTGAAGTTATGGAAGAGCAAAGTTAAAGTTAGATGTGAGTGCAAGTGAATGGAGTAAATAATGAAATAAACATGGTTTGCTCTTTGCTTTTGAGGATATATTTAAGAAGGGAGAAATGAGGGGCAAACATTTACTTTAATTGATTGATGGATGCCCTGGATGCTTCTCAAAGGAATCTGAAGTGAGAAGATACTATTAGGGGTCAATAAGGTTAACGTGGTAGAAGAGTAATGAACGCTTATCGTTTCTCAACTCAGTGGGCACACTGAGGCTAGGTTTGTATTGCATGTATGTGTCAAAACTAAGAAGGCCCTTGATATTTAGATGTGGGTTAAATATTGAATAATTGTTGAATGGATTAGAATATTACCCACCTTGTGCTTTATTTATGTTTTTATATAAGAGAAATACTACTACTACTTAAAATGACAATATAGCTAACATCAATGGGATGCTTACTAATTGCCAGGTAGTGTTGCTTATATGCATTATCTTGTTTAATTCTCATCTGCAAACCCAGGAAAAATACACTACTATTATTTACTTTCTTACAGATGATGAAACCAAGGCACACAAATATTAAGAAATTTAACATTAATGAGAGTTAGTAAGTAGAATATTCTAATCTCTGATGCCCTGTTACATTATAATGAGTCATTCATAGGTGCTCTATGAGACTCAAGTGATCTATAATGTCAGTGATAAATTTTGGTAGGAAATATTAGAGTAATGTCTATAAATGAGGGCTTCCAGCTTTGTCTTCCTATTTATAGATATTTCTCTCTGTAGATTATATGGTTTCAGCATAGCAGAATTTCTAGTAACTACCAATTGTACCAACAATTGTAGTGTCTCAGGACATCACTTTATCACAAGAAAAATCAATGATTATGATTAGTTTAAAATAACACCCATATGTAGAATTATACACAATACTTGTGCACAATGTAGTTGAGAAAATCTTTCTGACAAATTTAACAAATGTAAGGTTCAAGAATGCAAAAAATCTAAGGCAAGGGGAACACGCTGTCAGCACACACTGAAACAGCTAGAGCCAGAGGACAAATGTTCTTAGTAAATGGCTCTTCCAGATGAGAATACTCTGGGGTGAACAGTATAAAGCAGGTGGGAAGACAAGGGTGGTCCCAAGAGTTGTCACACACAACCATTTTACAGATGATGAAACTGACAGCCATAAAGAGGTCACATATTTTGTTACTAAGAACTACATTTATTTCTCAATGTAGTGCTTTTTCCATATATATAAGTGACCTAGAGATACGGCTATATAGTGCAGAAAAGTGCACATGAGAACAAAAACATGATACTTTTTGGCTGTCAGCATCAAATAAGTAAAAGCTTGACTTTCTGGGATTCCATATTACTGCCTGGATGCTGTTCAATTGTGCTGTCTTACTAGAGCAGATTTTTTGGGTCAGTCTCATTTGGCTTTGCTCAGCTACACATGGCCTCTGTATAAAACAGGGCCAAAGTGAAAGAATATGCTTTTCCTTAATCCACATTTTCTGCCTGGTGAAAAAATGAAGAGCTTCGCCCTCAGGGTCACAACAACAACTTTCTCCAATTTTCTCAGCAGTAGTTGAGAATTATCTTGTCAGCATCACTGTCTTTTTTAACAGGTGCTGGGAGGGGGAAAGCAACCACAGGTGTAGGGGATAGAAAAGTCATCTGAAAAAAATGTTGTTAAAAAAGCCCAAGTTTGTCCTCTGTTATGCCTGCCTTTGTAGAGAATCCAGCGTACTATGGCCTGACAACCGAATGGATGTGCCTCTGGCCTAACCCCGCATCCCCTTACCCTCCATCCAAGCCCCTTCCTTTCCTTACCTCTCCCATGCTTCTGTCTCTTCGATGCCAATGCTTCTCAAGCATTAATATGTATATGAATTACCTGTACCTCGTTAAGAGGTAGATTGTTCATTCAATAAGATTGCTCTGGAGGGTCTGCATTTCTAATAAGCTCCTAGGAGGTGTCCATGCTGCTGGTCTGCAGATCACACTATGAGTGGTAAGGTTCTATGCCTACTTTTGTAATTGATGGTTGAGAGGATGAAGGTAGATTTTGGAGGAAGAGAAAAGACAATTCCTTTCTCCTTTTCTCTCATCCTTCACAGTGAAACAATTGTTTCATTTCTCTGCAAACAATTAGAAACTATCTTCCTTGGGACAGCTGACACAGACTTGAAAATATACAATTTATCTTTGCATGCAGTTACCTGTGTCTCTTTTGTAGTAATATATGGAGAACATTTCTCCAAAAAACTTAACTTTGCTTATTTTTCATAGCCATAGCTCATTAAATTAATGTGATTTTTGTATGTCTATTTTAAAAACAAAGGGGGGAAAGTACAATTATTTTCACCAAGTCTTAACCTGAATTACGATAGAATTAAGATCAGTGATGCTCTGGTGAACGTTTTAACTAGGTCTCCAGAAGAAAAACCAAAGAAATTATACCCATTTCCATGGCATAAATGCCACCACCGTGGTTACCAATATGAGATCACAGGATACAAAACCAGGAAGAGATTCGTGTAAAAGCCTTCAGAGCTGGTGCAGGAATCCCTGAGGGGCTCTCCACAAACAGAGTTGAAGCTACAAGGAAGGATGGCATAAAATTACAAAGGAAAAAGAATGTTGGCGATCATTTTCTGTAGAACTTTGTATTTATATTGTTTTCTATTACATTTATCTTTGTCTCATAGTTAATTTTGGATTCGTTCCCCAGACGTTAGATCGTAAGTCAATGTTCTAAAGTCTTTGGTCCTTTATATTTATAGTAAATGGTTTTTAAAAATATATGTTGAATTGCAAAAGGAGGGGAGCATAAAATTGACTCCATTAGACTATTTCTGAAGCAAAAAAATACTGAGTTTACAGGTACAATTTTTACTGAAAAAATAAGAGGATTGATAGAGTAAATCTCTATGGTGATCATCTGTGATTTTTAAGAACAGACAATATTTCCGAAATTATGGCTATTCTAAGGAAATTTCTATATTTCTGAGACTAAAGTAATTTCATCTGAAGTTGTGACACAGGTGTGAAGCAGCCTTCCAGATTTAAGTTGGAAGCAAGGTGAACCATAGAATCCTGAGAGAGGCTACAGGTAGTAATTGTCTGCTTATGAACAGAGATTAAATCTAGTTGAGGAAGCAGAAAACAGAGAGACAACGGAGCCTACATTTGGAGCTAAGGAATAGAGTCATACAAGGATTTCCCTTCACATAATTTAAGTTCACAGACAATTAAAACAGAATCAAGTGACTGTGAAGAAGTATTAAAAAAAGTGGTATTTAAGTATAACTCAGAGACATGCATACCTGAAAATATGGAGTATAAATAGAAAGCTGCTGGGTAGAATAATTTTAAAATTAAACAACAAAATTATATACTAATTTTTTCTAAGTTGGATGTTTTATTGAAATGTAGACTTGTCAATGATCTACCTATGTATGAGTTTCCTACCTGCATAGACACAGACACACACAGTCTAATACTCATCATTGTAAGTGGCTTCTTGAGAATGCTGAGATTTGGCTGATTTATCACAGAGGATAATTGGAAACGTTATCTAGTGTTGAGGTCAAGGTTATGATTAAAGAGTCTATTGGGGGCGCTTCCCTGGTGGCACAGTGGTTTAGAGTCCGCCTGCCAATGCAGGGGACACGGGTTCATGCCCCGGTCTGGGAAGATCCCACATGCCGCGGAGCGGCTGGGCCCGTGAGCCATGGCCGCTGAGCCTGTGCATCTGTGTGAGCCTGTGCTCCACAACGGGAGAGGCCACAACAGTGACAGGCCCGCGTACTGCAAAAAAAAAAAAAAAAAAAAAGTCTATTGGATAATATCCCTGCTTGTTTTTATCACAACATCCAAGCATATGCAGATGTCATTATTTTAGAATGTAAACTATAGTTTTGAACAATCTGTTCTCTCTCATATTCTGCACCTCACTGGTCAGCACAGGATACAAGTGGAAAAATAGGTACGTGACATTTTTTAGAAGCAGAATTATTTGCACTGCTATCATCGTTGTGCTATACTTACAATTATATAGATTTGCGTATCTAACATCTGCTTCTGCAATAACAGTTACCCAGAGGTGCAGGCTTAGATCTTTCTTGAGATAAGTGGCTAAAATATTTTCTTAGCTAATGAATGGATAACGATGCTCTCAGTTTTATCACTTGTGCAAATTTATCTTTGGACACTGTATTCAGATTACCCTCAAATGTGCATTTAAGTATCGGATACCACATAAATGTCAGAGGGAGAAAAACTAGACGACTCTTGGCAGTCTGCAAGAGCGATGTTGTCAAAGGTCATCAACAAGTCTGACAAAACAGTCCTCATTAACAGTGTCTGTCAGCACCTCCATTTGGAAGTAATTTGGATATTTGCAGTGACCCCGTCAGTTCTGATTGGCTGGGCAGTGACCTTGACCAGGGTGAAACCTGTTCAGTGTAGCTCAGATAATGCACTGTAGGTGGAATCCAGGATGACAGATGGCAGTGGGGTCAGTGAAGAGGAACTTGTCCATCATTGCTATTGAAGATGAAGCCACTCAACAGTGTAGTTCAACTGACACAAGAGCTGTGGTTTGCATACGCCACAAGAGAATTGTCCAAGTTCCTTTATTTTTAAAGAAATGCTATAGTCTCATGATCTCAGAGTGCATGAGGTTGATGAATAAGTGGACAAGAAAGCCTAGCTGTTGGAGTTTAGCAACAGACTAGACATTTCAAAACTTCTTTGACTTAATAGCCAAGGTCTGAAAAGTCTTGCTGGCTGTATCTTTATTGTGGATAACTTCTGGACCAAAAACTAGTTCCTGTGATATTTTTCTTCATTCTTATTCACAAACCTGGTTAATGAGAGTAATAACCTTACTCTTCTAGTAGACACATCTGTTTCTTTTCCCTCCCTCGCATACCACAGAATCAATATGAAATATAACTTTGATAATAGAGTGTATTATACTTTCCAAATGCTAGAATAATAAGGCTATAAAAGCAATTATATTCTGGAAATAGTTAACCTTTGATAAAACAATCTGCATCTGTTTCTGTAGTTTCAGGGGCACTTTTTTTTTTTTTCAGATATAAAAAACTAGGACTGGATAGGATATTGAGTGACATATAGCACAGCATTTTGATTCTGGGCTCTGAATCGCTATCATTCAAAAAATACAAGACCCAAGACTGATAGGCTAAGGACCTAATGGAAACACATCAACATCCAAGTAACACAACATGATGAATCAATACGAAAATACACCTAACCTTCAATTACTCATGGGATGTTTAACAATCTTGAAGAAAATCTCTTAAAGATCTTTCCTACACACTGACTGCCTGAGCTCAGGAGTTTTTACTAAATCTTCATCATTGGCTTCTTCCTTGCAATGTTTTTGGACCAAACAGCCAACCAAAAGTGAATAAAAAGTGAATAATTTCATAGAATAATAAAGTATTAAAACTACAAGAAAACAGACCAACGATGTAGTTAAAGTGATTCCCTGCCTTGTGGATTACTCAAGGTTCATATCTAGCATGTAGCTGTGCCTCAGAGATGTTTAGGACAAGATGTGAGTCCTTAATAAGAACCCACGGAACTCTGCTTAATAATTAGACATCATCATTTCCCCTATTTATCCTAGTTTAAAAAGGAGTTCCCTGCAAGGCAAAATACTACCCTGCCCATCCAGACCCCCAATATACAGACATTCACGCTTTCCTTATCAATTTAATTTTTTCATTAGGTCATTTTATACATAACAGATAACATCATCCAAATGGCTTTTAGGATAATGCATCATTTTCACTGAAACACTTTGCCTAACTGAATTTGAGATCCTCCCATTTGGGTAGAGCAGCTTTTATAAAAATTGCCTCAACCAGGCTCATTCCAGCTAAATTTACACCACCTGTTTTAATGTGCATATTGTCATGACCCACAGAGACCGCATTAAGTAATTAAGAGACAGACCACATAGTGTCATTTGCTGTAAGTGAATCTGTGGATTCAATCAATAACCACCTGAAAGTGCCTAGGGCTACAGGATTAGGGCAAAACCTCCTGAGACAAGCCCTGGGGGTCCAAATGAGGGTGCATTAATTTGAGACACCATTATGCAGTTTTTAGTCCATTTTAATTAGTAATAAAACATAGTATAACCCACATTGTTAACAAAATCATCCAAGACAGATTCTGCTTTGCCTTAGCAAAGGCTCAAAACAGAGCTCAAGATACAATTAAAGAGCCAGTTGAGCAGAAGAAGAAAAGATATTAAACTTATCTGCTTTTCTAAGGTATGGTTTATCTCCTAAAGGAGAGCTGAACCCTGGGATTGCTGCAAGCTCTCTTATTTTCTGCAGACAAAAAAAAGAAAAAGCCATTTTTGAAGTGTTAATACTGCTGTAAACAAAATTTATTTTCTGCGAATTTTTATAGGTCTACTAGTGAAAGGGTTGAGCAGCTATTGTTTGCTAAACTGTCATTTGGTTAAAAGTTCGTCATACTCATCCAGAGTATGGTCACTGCTTAGGAATCAGATGACCACACCAGAGCTACACTCTATATGGATCATATAACTTGTTTTGGATCAGCTTCCTTCCAGATGGTAAAATCTGGTGTGTTTGTTAAGAATTGGCTTAAGCCCTGATTCACTCTAGAGTTCAGCTGAAACAGACTAATTAAATGGGACCCATCCCAACACACAGGTCTTCTCCAAGCTGAAAGTGATTTAGGGTTTTGATGACCGTTAGCGACCACTGGGTGGATTTGTATTCATTCTAGGCAGTCAGCAAGGGACAGTGTTTCCACCCTAGGAGAAAACTTGAGGTGATTATTTCCCAGCTGGCTTTTTCAGACAGAGGTCTCTTACAAAAGAAGAAAGGAACACTTTGACAAAGTCCAAAGAGCAGCTCATATTTAAGAATTTTTGATGGACACATTCAGGGGCCTTTTCAAACTCTACAGGGTGCTTTTGGAATATGTTTGGAATGTAAACACGTACTTGAATTGCCCAGCTGCCACCTGGCTTAGAGTGTGACCTTTCATATCATTTTTGTATTTTAAAGCAAAAAAGGAATCTTGGTGATCATCGGGGTCAGACTGCTGCTTTACAGACAAGAAAAATGGGACTAAGGTAAATTAAGTAATTCACTCAGATGAACTTGTTTTCCATCCAAGCCTCCACATTCTGTCCCATCCCAGAGCACATAGGTCCTGTGGCATGGGTGCCCCTCAGCAGAATGGCACTTACTGGTGACTTTCTCTCTCTCTTGCTTTTATTTATATTTTTTATAAATTTATTTATTTATTTATTTTGGCTGTGTTGGGTCTTCGTTGCTGCGCGCGGGCTTTCTCTGGTTGCAGTGAGTGGGGGGCGACTCTTCGTTGTGGTGCGCGGGCTTCTCATTGCGGTGGCTTCTCTTGTAGTGGAGCACGGGCTCTAGGCACATGGGCTTCAGTAGCTGTGGCACGCCGGCTTCAGTAGTTGTGGCTCGCGGGCTCTAGAGAGCAGGCTCAGTAGTTGTGGTGCACGGGCTTTGTTGCTCCACAGCATGTGGGATCTTCCTGGACCAGGGCTCGAACCCATGTCCCCTGCATTGGCAGGTGGATTCTTAACCATTGCGCCACCATGGAAGTCCCTCTCTTGCTTTTATATTCACCTCTCTCCTTTTCACTTCTGCTTCTTTTTCTCGCTTTTCCCCACATTACTCCTGCTCTCCCACTCCTTATTTTGCCATCTCTCTTTTTAAAAGCATCTCCCAATTCTATCTCTAAGTTTTAATTATAGTATAACTAAGAATAGCCTTCTGAAGCAAAACAAACAAAACAAAACAAAAAGTGCCTACTGAATAATTGCTCACATGATTTCCAACTTCTCTCAAGTTTCACCTGAGAGTGTTTATTGTCTATAGCATTTGTCTGAAAAATGCACTGCTTATGACATTTGGGGCTTGCTTGTTATATATTTAATTTTATTTTTTATGTATATATGCAAAAGCAAAGACCTCAAAGTATTTTGAATTCCTCCCAGGACCTAGTACAGAGCTAGACTATCTGATTATTCAAAGAGGTTGATTTTCTATCTGGATCTTTTAGATCAATGGCTTTGATTTACAAAATGTGTCTAATCAATCAAATGGTTGCTTACAACTAGTTTAGGGGGGAGGAAACACTTCTGAAATGCAGATTTACCTATGTATTTTGAATGGGCCTGGAATTTGAACGCTCCATTTCATAGTGTCCTCAGATAATCCTGGTATTTAACTGAGGCATTATAAGGTTGTAGAGATTTAACTTCCCTACACGAATGAGAAGTTGTTTCAAAACTTTCATTAAATCTTTATTTCTACTGCACACACCCCTATACCACTACAGCTGGAGTGCAAATGTACAAAAGAAATAAGTTCATTTTAATCATAAAATTTCATTAACCTAATCTTTAGTGCTATATGTCCAGAATTTGTCCAATAACCACAACAAAATGAGTGTTAGAAATACTATGCTAGAATTACAGAAATATGTCATAATCCTGATCCTGTCAAATCCTGATTTATTAACCCTAAGGGAGTCTATAAATTAAGGAAATGAGAGTAACCCAGGACAAAGAAAAGTCCTTGTGAAAGAGCAATAGAAAACTTTTACAATAAGACAGAGGCGGGGAAATGTGGCACGAGAAGCGCAAGGTTGACTCACAGAAGGTACGGTGGCCCGGAGCAGACCGAAGATGCGAGAATGAAGCCGAGCCCCTGGGGAAGGGGGCGCAGAGCGCACTGGCACGAGGTGCGATGGCTCACGGGGGTGGAACGGCTGAAAGACCACGCAATGGGGCGGGTGGACCAGGGTCAATCATCACTGATGACTAATGTGGGTCACAGAGACGAGAAGGTCAATGAGTGGCAAACCATAGTAGTTTGTACTGTATAACTACACAGGTGCCAGAAATGAACTGTTAAAGGAGTGTGTGTGTGTCTGTCCGTGTGTGTGTTCAACTATGGCAGGATAGATTATGGAGATACTTTAGTTTGCTCTCAGGGTGTTTGTTCTCGTCTTATCTGCCCTTATACTTCAAAGCAAGTAACCCGGCACGGTAGTCCCTCGCTCCCGCGGAGATTTGTGTAGCTTGATTGAAAATCAAAATTGCCTTAGGAAAGTTGGCTCTTTATGATTCATTACAAGCTCCTCATATTATGTTAATTAACTATATAAATTAACTTTGTTTCCTAAATAATTGCATTTAAAAGTATGTTTAAGGTTTATATTTTTATTAATTTACTATTTTCCAGTTTTATTGAGACTTAATTGATCTATAGCTCTGTATAAATTTAAGGTGTACATACAGCATAATGGTTTGACCTACGTATATTGTGAAATGATTACCAAAATAAATTTGGTTAACATCATCATCTCATATGGATACAAAAAAAAAGAAAAAGAAAAAATATTGTTTTTTTCCTTGTGATGAGAACTCAAGATTTACTCCAAACTTATATATATGTATAAAACACAGCAGTGTATGTATAGTAGTCATGTTGTACATTACATCTCCAGTACTTACTTGTAACTAGAAATGTGTACCTTTGACCACCCGCATCCAATTCCCCCTCTCCGCACATCTGCCTCTCATAACCACAGACAGATGTGATCTTTTTTTCTATGAATTTGTTTTTTTCTTTCTTTTTGGATGGCAAGTAGGCAAAGAAAGGAGTTACCATTATCACTAGAAGTGGTCCTGAATCCATAAGCAGGGGCTGCTGCAACAAAGTGTGGGAAGACGGGTGTACTTAGAGATCCCTGTGTTTCCCTGGAGCATCTCTTGGTGTTTTCATGCCAACTGAGGAGTAAACCCTTTGGCAATATTGAAGCAAATGAAAGCTCCAAATCCTTAACAAGTAAGTCATCTAGAGTGAAATTTTAGCTAATGGTGAGAAAAGTATAAAACTGGTGACAGAGGAACAGGAAAACAAATATCACCTTTACCTTTTTAACTAGTTGCAACAGCAGAGACAGTAAATTGTTTCAGTAACTTTTGCATATTAAGTCATTGTGTGTAACCTAGAAAAAATTTTGAAAAATAAATGTAGTATGGAGTGGTCAGCCAATGCGATCATTCATACATAAAGTTACAGTGAATGGGTTTACAATATACAGGACATGGAAGCAACCTAAATGTCCGTCAATGGAGGAATGGATAAAGAAGATGTGAGATATATATATATATATATATATACAGTGCAATATTAGCCATAAAAAGGAATGGAATCGTGTCATTTGCAGAGACATTGATGGACCTAGAGACTGTCATACAGAATGAAGTAAGTCAGAAAAAGAAAAACAAATATTGTATATTAACGCATATATGTGGAATCTAGAAAAATGGTAAAGATGCTCTTATTTGCAAAGCAGAAATAGAGACACAGACGTAGAGAACAAATGTATGGATACCAAGGGGGAAAAGGGGTGTGTGGGATGAATTGGGAGATTGGGATTGACATATATACACTAATATGTATAAAATAGATAACTAATAAGAACCTGCTATATTAAAAAAATAAAATAAAATTCAAAAAATAAAGAATATACTGTATAGCACAGGGAATTATAGCCATTACCATGTAATAAACTCTAATGGAGTATTAAAAAATTTATAACACAAATGATTATAAAAATAATTAAAAGAACCTCTAAAATTAACAGGGAAAAAATTCTATGAACTAATCATAAAATAAGCAAATGATATTAACCAATCATTTACCAAAGAAGGAAATATAAATGTCTTTTAAATATGAAAAGATGCTCACCCTCAATCAAAACTTGAAATACCATAATATATAGATTTTAATTTATCTATCAAAATTTAAATTGTATCTGATCCATTACAATGCTATATTTAGTAACAAAAAATTGAAAACAACCTAAATGTCCATCAATAAATTATAGCTATACAATGATAGCTCTATATAATCTATGACACCATTTCCAAGATATGATAAATTTTAAAACATAAGGTTAAGAAAAAAGTATTTAAAAATCTGTAGATAAAATGGACATGTGTGTATAGTATATGTGTACGTGTTTGTATGTGCATAGGTTATCTAGAGACATATATGTCATCTATAATTATGTTTACCTTTCAGGGGAAGTGAAATGGAGACTGAGGGGAGCTGATTACTTTTCACTATAAACCCTTTTGTGTTCTGAGGAGTTTTCAGGGCTGGCCTTGAAAGACATCAATGAGGAAGGATCCTCCTGATGGGCAGAACTCTTGCTGGTGGGCCTTGTCCATCAACTTGTATGGAAGGAGATTCGTCTGGAGATTAGTGCCTCCTGAATGCTGAGCCTTCGTCCGTCACTTGCCTCACATTATCCTGGCCCTGCATGTTACTGCACCCCTCAGAACCAAGCAGGCTGATGGAGACGGATTGGCCTCTTAAAAGCATAGCTGAGGTGCCGGCTTGCAGAGGACACCCTGTGAGGATGGTGCCACCTTCCAGGGTGTCACGTACAGCCTAAATCAACTAGTATTGCCTGGAGCTGTGTCCACAGCAGGGAGAATTCAGGGGCTTGGGAACCAAACTGTTGAAGTAGGAGTGGCCCTTATTACCTCCACTCTCAGTGATCCACTTGGAGGGAATTTGTGTTTTCCACCCGTGCCGTTGTAGATTCCACAGATCTAGAGACTCTGGCTCCCCGTAACAGTAGCACTGACATTTAGACTCCTGCTGCCACCTAGTCTTCCAGGATCCTCATGCCACGAGGCCAGCATGAAGAAGAGGAGCCGCCATCCCAGCAGCAGTGATGGAGCCCATCTTCAGGAGGAGGCAGGGCAGCTGCTACCCGGTGTGGGGGGGGATAAACATGTTTGGTCCTCAGGTGATCCACTGGGTTGTCGGGGCCACTGCCATGCCTGGTTTAAATGGTGTGTGGAGAAGCAGCTGCAGCCTGGAAATGGCACAGTCAACAGGGGCTCCGACCCTTCAGGAATGACGGTGTAGGTCATCCAAGGAGGTAAAATGCCTGGACCAGCAGAGGTGTTGGCTGAGGGGAGTCTAGAATGGGTGGTGGAGGAGAGAGATGGTGAGTATCAGTTGTAGTTCTGAGATCAGGCGTGGCAACGGGGGCTGTAGTTCATTCTACCAACCCTTCTCTCACAATTTTCCCCAGAAAGTCAGGCCAACCAGAATCCTGGCCAAGCCTTTCCCTGATGGGGAGTAACTGGCTAAGAAGCAAGTGGTTGTGAGGCCCTCAGAGCAGAGATGTAGCAGATATTGTGGCTCCACCCAGATCGCTTCTGTAGGGCCAGTTACTCCATCCTCAGCCAAGAGTCGCCATCCCCATAGGCAGCTGTCCTCAGTTGCAGGGCACAGGCAGCCCAGGCCAGTGACTGTCTGATGTGGGGGTTAAAGGCCCAGCCCCCTTGTTTCAGTTGGAAGGATTTCTGTGCTCCCCTCAGGATCAACTGGGGCCTCAGCAGGAACGACTCTGTAGGTCACTTTCTCCAGCTGCTTAATCCTGCCCCTTCACTTCCTTACTAGTGTATCTCCTGGCAGAATGTCCTCAAACCCCTTTAGTCCAGAATTCTCTGATCCCAGACTCTGTTTCCAGAGACCCAGTGTGAGGCCTGGGTCCGAAGGCAGGCTGCTGTAGGAGGGGAAGCGGGAGAGGCCGAAGCACAGACAGTACTTTCAATCAAGAGGAAAGAAACATGGTGGTAGCTCCAAGAAGCTGGTGGGGTTGAGGGTTTTTCTTTTGTCGCTGCTGGCTGTTTGTTTAAGATGGGAAAGACTTCGCTTCCTTGTTGATGGAACAGAGAAGGAGAGGAGGAACATTCAGTAAAAGATGAGGAAAATCAACAGGATGAATTTACACAGGTGAAAGGAAGGACGGGAATCAAAGGATTAATTGGCAAGTTAAGAGTTAACCTTATTTTAGTGTACGGTACGACATAAATCTGACTTCATGTTTTGCAAATGGTTAGTTCATTCTTTTCCCACATATACATATTGCTTCTTTTATCACAAATTAAATCCGCATATATTCATGAGCATGTTTTAGATGCTTCTATTTCATAACTTTATTCTTCATCCAATATTAAATTGATAAAATTACCATAGTTTTATATGACATTTTGATAACTGGTAGGACAAAACCTTTCTCCTCATTACTCTGCATTTTTTAAATTTCAAAATGTGTTTCATATATATCTTGTGCTTTATTTTGCTTTTTAGATTTCCAGGATGCTTTATCTTTTTGCTGTAATTCAGAATTTTTCCATTACATTTTCAATTTTTTGTTAGTTGAGATGTGAAGGGCCTTAGATTTTATTGTGTTGCTCTTTGAGATTTTAATAGCTTTTTGTGTATTGCTCTTTTATTGATCTCCTTATGGAATTTTTATGAGTTTTTGCAATTATTCATTTTCTTTAGGGTTTTTTCCAGATAGCAGTTTTTATCTTTTTAATAATTTATATCTAATTTCTCTTTTGTTTTTCTTGTTAGCTAGAACCTGCTATATGGTTTTCTGCGATGGACATTTGACTGCAGGAAGATTTGGGGGTCGTGCCCTTGAAGGGTGAGGGAAGAGAAGGAAACGAGATTGGGCAGATAACAGAGAAGGTGGATTGTTATGCAATCAAAATATTCCTTTGTAACCCACATGGGGCTCTAAAGCTTACAAGATCCTTCAGAGTTTTGGCAGGGACCCCGGATGTCCAGTCACTGGTTGCTGGCTGTTCCTGAAGGGGGCAGGGGCTTAAGCCAGGTGACTCACATCAAATGATGCAGTTCCTGAAGGGAGCCGAGCGCTGAGGGCTGTTGACCAGGCGGTGCTTCCGGCACCCTCACCAGCAGCGAGGAAGTAAGTGTACCCGTCCTGAAGGGGGATCTGGGTATCACGTTACAGAATTCACTACACAACTTCCATGAAAGACGAGGACATTTTTGCGTTATGGTTTGAATATGATCAGGGATTAACTGATTTATGTAGTTTGGGACAAACTACTACTAAAAGTTACCTGACATTTGCGCTACCTTACGTGTTGGGAGTTAGCACGATTTCCCCTCGTCTACTTCCCACCCCCGCCCCGCTCCACGGCAGCCCCGGGCTGTCCCCACCCAGTGTAACAGCTAGATGCCTGGGAACTACCTGGGCCAGATTCTCTCCCAGGAGCTTCCAATTTAGGTTCCACTAATCAGAAGCACCTGCTTGAGGTTTGAAAAAGCCGCGGACGCCATTGTCTTGTTCTTTGGGCAGCGGGAGGCGGAGGTACGAGTTTCAGCAGAGAAATTGCCGCAGCCTCTGGCCATTTTCCCGTGACTCTTCTGCCTCAGTTTGCACAGCACAGTCTCGCCCCGCGGTTCGCAATGTGTCAACGTCACCCGGGAGCCTGAAACAGTGCAAATTCTTGGACTTACTCCAGACCTACCCGCTCAGAAGCTCTGGAGGTAAGTGTTTTCCTGAGTCTCCTGGCTGATTGTGTAAACCAGAGTTGAGAACCGCTGAAGTCTGTTTTAATGCAACAGGTCACGGTGTAGTTTTCAAAGTGGGTTGGTTTTCAGAATTACCAGGAATGATTCTGAAAACTACAGATTTCTGGGTCCCATCAGTATCTCCCTATAAATAAGACTCTCCAGGAAAAGGGCCCAATGAATCTGTAGTCGCACAAGTATCCCAGGTGATTCTGATTGTCAAGAATTTGATCGAGTATTGCTCTGTGGTCTCCCCAGTTTCTTGTTCAAACAGCATTCCCTTTTCCTTATAGTTGTAAAGGTAAGGAAAAGCAATTACAGTTTAATGAAAAAACTGTGACTTGTTTGGAAAACTGTGCTCACTCAGCATAACATCCCTTTTTAAAACTTTTGCATTCTGCAGTTTTGTTTTTCTCAGTACTAATTCAGGATGACTTCATCACAGTCATAGTGATCTCATCACAATCACAAAATCGCAGATACCTGGGCTCCATTTAGACATATTGAACTTGATCTCAGGGCATGGGGCCTGTTCATTAAACACACCAGCACATGAAAATTTGAGAGCCACTAAGCAAGTTTTCCCTAGTTTATACTAGATCACAGGAGGAAGTATCACCAGATGTGCTATGTATACTACAAGCAAATATGAGAAACGGTTACGTACAAAGAGTCCTGCTATTAGCTCTGGGCTTCAGTTTCTTCATGGGTAGATGAGAGTGTCAGAATAGATTATCTCTAATTCCTCTTCCTTGTTCTAAAGTGCTAAATTGTGTGTTTATCAAACAGTACCCATAGCCACTTCCAAGAACCATAAATAATGTTACATGGTTTTCCTTGGGCTTCCTGCTTGACCACATTATTTGCTGCATTGGCTAGAGGCAAGTATTTCAACTTTATCACGCCTGTTGGTGTATAATAAAGGGGAAAGAGGCAAATGCTGTAAATATTTTCTTCACATTTTGATCCATTTCTTCCAAATTTTTTTTTACTCAGAATATTCAAAATGATGATCATATTCTTGGACAATCTTACAAGATAACTGAATTAGATTTTACTTCCAAATGAAAATATTAAATACTTAAAACATCAAAAAGTCAATAATATCCAAAACATTCCATTTTATCTCAGTATCTAATTTTAGTCAAGTATTCTTTATTGTAAAAATACAGTCTATATTAATATTCTTTTAATGGCTTATGGGATTACATGTCTAACCATTCAGGCTTTTTATGATTGTTTTTAGCTAAATGTGTCTTTTTAGGATATGAATAAGTGACGATAAGCAATCTGTATGCTTAAAGAGAAACTAAACCTGTGTTGAGAAGCATTAGCCCCATGTCTTGCATTAGCACTTAGTAAATGTTTCTTGAATGGTGATGAATTACTCCACAAATTATTTCTGACACAAACAATGATTTTTAAAAACACCTTTGCATGATTTGAACAATAAAGAGTAAATCCATCCATGGGCTTATAAGATGCTTCAGGTCTTTTTGTCTAGAATTGTAATGTATCTTAAAATAATTTCCCATTGCCCTGAAATGCTAAAATTGCTCTGGATAAATTAAGAGTTCCCAAGGGCATGGAAGCGACAAAAGTGAGATTGCAGCAGAAACCATGTTGTTTCTTTTGTAATGGAATTTTGGTGTGTGCAGGGACCATCTTATTGAATACAGGTGTATCAGGAAATATTTGGATAAAATCCAGCAACCATCCAAAATTGATTAAAAGTTCTCATGTTGTTTGATGACTTAATCTAGAATGATACGTAAATAGAAAGCGTTTGTTGGCTTTTCCTGTCAGTTTTTAAAATGCTCCCCAAAGCCAATTTAATAGTCACTGATTTCTGGAATATTCCACTCTGGTAAAGTGTTCTGAGTTAAGGACAAGGACAGTCCAGACCCATGGCTTGCGTCTCAGTAAAGCCAAGTACAGTAAAGCCAAGTCTATTCTCCTTCAGGGCTCAGTTCAGAATCCATCTGTTTAGCCAGATTTTTTTTTCCTAATTGAGAGAAAGTCAGCCAGTTCCTTAATTTCAAATTTGCATCGTTTCATTTTATTCTGATGGGTTTATTTTTATATCCATAGTTTTGGTGATATTTGATACTCGTACATTTTTAGAAATAAAAGTCTACGGTGATTTAGTATGTTTTTGGCCTTTGAATAGGTTTCATTTTGTTACTGTTAAAAATAATACTGGTGTACATATTAACAAACTGAAAAATAAAAACCATATGATCATCTCAATAAATGCAGAAAAAGCTTTTGGCAAAATTCAACAACATTTGCGATTAAAAACTCTCCAAAAAGTGAGCATAGAGGGAACCTACGTCAACATAATAAAGGCCATATACGACAAACCCACAGCAAACATCATTCTCAATGGTGAAAAATTGAAAGCATTTCCTCTATGTTCAGGAACAAGACAAGGATGTCCACTCTCACCACTATTATTCAACATAGTTTTGGAAGTCCTAGCCATGGCAATCAGAGCCGCAACAATCATGCCGCGGAGCAACTAGCCCCATGAGCCACAATTACTGAGCCTGTGCGTCTGGAGCCTGTGCTCCGCAACAAGAGAGGCCACGATAGTGAGAGGCCCGCACACCGCGATGAGGAGTGGCCCCCACTTGTCGCAACTAGAGAAAGCCCTTGGTACAGAAACGAAGACCCAACACAGCCAAAAATAAATAAATAAAATTTTTTTAAAAAAAGGCAAAATTCCTTTAAAAAAAGAAAAAGAAAATTCCTTGGTATCCATAAGATTTTACTCACCAGTTGGCATAAGAAATGTCAATGTGCTAAGCAGAAAAATATTATTAAGAATTTTGACATTGTGGAAGTCATTTTTTTAAATAAGGAAAGGTATTTTATATAAAAAGCCATTAAATTCCTGACCTAAGTTACATTTGTTGTTATTAAACCATGCAGTTAAAGTAAAAGTAGCTTTTACTTTTAATAAGAACTTTGAAATGATTTGTGTACATTTGAGAAATACATCAGGCTTGACTATAAAATCAAAATTTCTTTGGTAATATTTTTCTGGAAGAAAAAGTGTCCTTTGTAAACTAACCAAGGTTCCTAAAGAATTGAAAGAACAATGATTGATGTCACATCAATAATAATGAATCAGCATGATCAGAATTATGAGATAGCCAACCAGCCCCAGGTACTGGGTTGTCATAAATTGCAGACTTACTTTAGACAGAAACATAGGTCAGTCATGATTATGGTGGACAAGCTTTTTCTAAATCATGAGCAATAGTGAACCATCAGATTATTATATATTTTCTCGCTGTATATGCCTCATTCTAAAATTTTTCAAAAGCAGAAGAATCAGCACAGATTGTATTTTGAGGAAACTCTTTAAGGCTCTATTTACTTGTCACATCTGTAGTAAAATCCTACCATAGTTTCTTCATCTTTGTTTCCATTTTGGTGTTTTTCTAGCACACAAGGTGTGAAACTAAAAAGACTCTATATATCTAAATGAATAAAAGAATAAGAAAAGTTAGTTCCTCCAGCAAAAAATAAATCATATTTTTATTTTTTTACAATGAAAACTAATATGACTTTATTTTATAAGACTAAATTCTCTAATAATTTATTGTTTTAATTAAAAAAATTTGGGGGGGGGAGGGTATAGTTGTTTTACAATGTTGAGTTAGTTTCTACTGTACAGCAAAGTGGAGTTCCCTGTGCTATACAACAGGTTATTAGTTATCTATTTTATACATATTAGTGTATATGTGTCAATCCCAATCTCCCAGTTCATCCCACCCTCCCACCCCCACTTGGTAAAATTCTCATTTCCAAAATGATTTACTTGATTTACAATACTGTACTTGATTTACAATACTGTGTTAATTTCTGCAAAGTGATCCAGTTATACATATATTTACATTCTTTTTCATATTCTTTTCCATTATGGTTTATCACAGGATATTGATTATAGTTCCCTGTGCTATACAGTAGGGCCTTGTTGTTTATCTATTCTCTATATAATAGTTTGCATCTGATAATCCCAAACTCCCAGTACTTCCCTCCCCTGCCCCTCCCCCCACGAAGGGCAACCACAAGTCTGTTCTCTATGTCTGTGAGTCTGTTTCAATTTCATAGATATGTTCATTTGTGTTGTATTTTAGATTCCACATATAAGGGATATCATATGGTATTTGTCTTTCTCTTTCTGACTGACTTCTTTTAGTATAATCTCTAGGTCCATCCATGTTGCCGTAAATGACATTATTTTGTTATTTTTTATGACTGAGTATTATGCCATTGTATATATATAACACATCTTCTTTATCCATTCAACTGTCGACAGAAATTTAGGTTGTTTCCATGTCTTGGCTATTGTAAATAGTTCTGCTATGAACATAGGGGTGCATGTATCTTTTCAAATTATAGTTTTGTTTGGCTATATGCCCAGGAGTGGGATTGCTAGATCATATGGCAACTCTATTTTTAGTTTTTTGAGGAACCTCCATACTGTTTTCCATAGCGGCTGCACCAATTTACATTCCCACCAACAGTGTAAAAGTGTTCCCTTTTCTCCACACCCTTTCCAGCATTTATTATTTGTAGACTTTTTAATGATGGCCATTCTGACTGATGTGAGGTGCTACCTCATTGTAGTTTCAATTTGCATTTCTCTGATAATTAGCAGTGTTGAGCATCTTTTCATGTGCCTGTTGGGCATCTATATGTCTTCTTTGGAGAAATGTCTATTTAGGTCTTCTGACCATTTTTGGATTGGATTTTTTTTAATTGAATTGTATGAGATGGTTGTATATTTTGGAAATTAAGCCCTTGTCAGTCACATCATTTGCAGATATTTTCTCCCAGTCTATAGGTTGTCTTTTCATTTTGTGCAAAAGCATGTGAGTTTGATTAGGTCCCATTTGTTTATTTTTCCCTTTACTTCTATTGCCTTGGGAGACCGACCTAAGGAAACATTGGTATGATTTATGTCAGAGAATGTTTTGCCTGTGTTCTCTTCTAGGAGTTTTATGGTGTCATATCTTTAAGTCTTTAAGCCATTTTGAGTTTAGTTTTGTGTATGGTGTGAGGAAGTGTTCTAACTTCATTGATTTGCATGTGGTTGTCCACCTTTCCCAACACCACTTGCTGAAGAGACTGTCTTTTCCCATTGTATATTCTCCCCTCCTTTGTCAAAGATTAATTGACTGTAGGTGTATGGGCTTATTTCTGGGCTCTCTGTTCTGTTCCGTTGATCCATATGTCTGTTTTTAGGCCAGTAACACACTGTTTTGATTATTGTAGCTTTGTAGTATTATTTGAATTTGGGAGGGTTATGCCTCCTGTTTTGTTCTTTTTCCTTAGGATTGCTTTGGCAATTCTGGGTCTTTTATGGTTCCATATAAATTTTAGGATTCTTTGTTCTAGTTCTGTGAAAAATGTCATGGGTGATTTGATAGGGATCACATTAATTCTGAGGATTGCTTTGGGTAGTATGGATATTTTAACAATATTAATTCTTCCAATCCAAGAGCATGGGATATCTTTCCATTTCTTTGAATCATCTTCAGTTTCCTTTATTAATATTTTATAGTTCTCAATATATGTCCTTCACATCCTTGGTGAGGTATATTCTTAAGTATTTTATTTTTTGAGTTGTGATTTTAAAAGGTATTGCTTTTTTACATTCCCTTTCTGATATTTCATTGTTTGTGTAAAGAAATGCAACTGATTTCTGTATGTTAATCTTGTATCCTGCTACCTTGCTGAACTCGTTTATCAGTTATAGTAATTTTTGTGTGGAGTCTTTAGGGTTTTCTATATGTAGAATCATGTCGGCTGCATATAATGACAATTTTACATCTTCCCTTCCAGTTTGGATACCTTTTATTTCTTTTTCTTGTCTGATTACTGTGGCTAGAACTTCCAATACTATGTTGACTAGAAGTGGTAAAAGTGGGCATCCTTGTATTGTTCCAGATTTTAGTGGGAAGGCTTTCAGCTTTTCACCATTGAGTATTATATTGACTGTCTGTCATAACTAGCTTTTATTATTTTGAGGTATGTTCCCTCTGTACCCACTTCCATAAGGGTTGTTATCATGAATAGATGTTGAATTTTATCAAATGATTTTTTTGCCTCTATTGAGATGATCATGTGGTTTTTGTCTTTTCTTTTGTTGATGTTGTGTATCACATTGATTGATCTGTGTATGCTGAACCATCCTTCTGTACTTGGGATGAATCCCACTTGGTCCGTGGTGTATGATCTTTTCATGTGTTGCTGAATTCAGTTTGCTAATATTTTGTTGAGAACTTTTGCATCTATATTCATCAAAGATACTGGCCTGTAATTTTCCTTTTTGGCAGTGTGTCTGTCTGGTTTTGGTATCAGGGTGATGGTGGCTTTATAGAATGTCTTTAGGAGTGCTCCTTCCTCCTCAGTCTTTTGGAAGAGTTTGCAAAGGATTGGTATATGTTCTTCTTTGTATGTTTGGTAGAATACACCTGTGAACCCATCAGGTCCTGGACTTTTGTTTGTAGGTAGTTTTTAAAAATTACGGATTCTATTTTACCTCTAGTGATCAGTCCATTTAAGTTATCTATTTTTTTCTTGATTCAGTTTTGGTGGGGTGTACGTTTCTAGAAAGTTGTCCATTTCTTCTAGGTTGTCAAATTTATCGGCATATAATTGTTCATAGTGTTCGCTTATGGTTTTTTGTATTTCTGCACTATCAGTTGTGATTTTTTCTCTTTCATGTCTTATTTTGTTTATTTGGGTCCTTTCTCTTTTCTTCTTGGTGAGCCTGGCCAGAGGTTTGTCAATTTTGTTTACCGTTTCAAAGAACCAGCTCTTGGTTTTATTGATTTTTTAAAATTGTTTTTTAAATCTCAATTTATTTTCTCTCTGATCTTTATTATCTCCTTCCTTCCACTGACTTTAGGTTTTCTTTGCTGCTTCTTTTCCTAATTCTTTGAGATGGTGGGTTAGGTTGTTTGAGATTTTTCTTGTTTCTTAAAGAAGGTCTGTATCACTGTGAACTTCCCTCTAAGAGCTGCTGTTGCAGCATCCCATAGAATTTTGTATGGCTGTGTTTTCATTGTCATTTGCCTCAAGGCATTTTTAAAATTTCTTCTTTGATTTCATTGTTGACCCATTGGTTTTTTAATAGCATGTTGTCTGGTCTCCATGTAATTGTTTTTTTTTTCCTTGTTTTTTTTCTGTGGTTGATTTCTAGTTTTGTGCCATTGTGGTCAGAAAAGATACTTAAAATAATTTCTATAATCTTAAATTTGTTGAGGCTTGTTTTGTGCCCTAGTGTGTCATAAATCCTAGAGAATGTTCCATGTGCACTTGAAAAGAATGTTCCATGTGCACTTTAAAGAATGTGTATTTTGCTTGTTTTGGATGTTATGTCCTGAGAATATCAATAAAGTCTAATTGTTCTATTGTATTACTTAGAATCTCTTTTGCTTTATTGATTTTCTGTCTCAAAGATCTGTCCATTGATCTGTCCATTGTCTGTGAGGTGTTAAAGTCTCTTACCATTATTGTATTCCCGTCAGTTTCTCCCTTTATGTCTGGTAGTATTTGTTTTATGTGTTTGATTGCTCCTTTACTGGGTGCATCTATGTTGACGAATGTAATATCCTTTCTTTGTATTGATCCTTTTATCATTATATAGTGTCATTCTTTATCTTTCTTTATAGCCTTTGTTTTAAAGGCTATTTTGTCTGATATGAGTATTGTGACCCCCACTTTCTTGTCATTTCCATTTGCGTGAAATATCTTTTTCCATTCCCTCATTTTCAATCTATGTGTGTCCTTTGCCCTAAAGTGGATCTCCTTTAGACATCATATTGTAAGCTCTTGTTTTTTTAATCCAATCTGCCACTCTGTGTCTTTCAATTGGAGCAGTTAGTCTGTTGACATTTAAGGTAATTATTGATGACTATGTATTTATTGCCATTTTAAACCTTATTTTCCCATTGATTTTATATTTCTTCTTTTTCCCTCTCTTTTTCTTTTTTTCCTTGTGTGGTTTGATGATTTTTTTTTGTATTATGCTTGTATTCTCTTCTTTTTGTTTTTTGTTAATCTATTGTATGTTTTTGATTTGTGGCTACCCTGTTTTTAAAGTATGTTAACCATTTACTATATCTACTTGCTTTAGACTGGTAGTCATATAGACTCAAACACATTCTAGAAAAAAAGCCTACATTTTCTTACTCTCCTCTCATGTTTTATGATTTTGATATCCTGTTTTACATCTTTATATTCATCCTTTTGCTGTTCATTGTGGTTATCATCGTTTTCACAGAAATGTTTTGATTTTTTTTTTAAAAAATCTGTGTACTGGCTTATTTAAATAATTTACTTTCCAACTGTGATTTTCTCTTTCCTATAGATTCTTACTTTTCTATTTAGAGAAGACCTTTCAATATTTCCTTTAGGATAGGTTTAGTATTGCTGTATTCTTTTTTTGCGTGTCTGAGAAGTTCTTTTTCTCCTTCTATTCTAATTGATAATCTTGCTGTGTATCCTAGGTTGCAGGTTTTTTCCCTTTCAGGACTCTGAATATATCTTGCCACTCCCTTCTGGCCTGCAACATTTCTGTAGAGAAATCAGCTGATAGCATTATGGGGGTTCCCTTGTAATTGACTCTTTGTTTTTCTCTTGCTGCCTTTAGAATCCTCTCTTTAACTTTAACCATTTTAATTAAAATTTGTCTTGGTGTAGGTCTGTTTGGGTTCATCTTGTTTGGGACCCTCTGTGCTTCCTGTACTTGGATATCTGTTTCCTTCTTTAGGTCTGGGTAGTTTTCAGCCATAATTTCTTTAAATACATTTTCAATCCCCTTTTCTCTTTCTTCTCTTTCTGGGATCCCTATTCTGTGTAGATTGACATGCTTTACATTATCCCATTGGTCTCTCATTTGGCTTTCTGTCTGCTGTTCTGATTTGCTGACATCCAGTCATTTTATCTTCCAGATTGCTTATTCATTCTTCTGCATCATTCATTCTGCTATTCATTGCCTTTAGCTCAGTTTTAATTTCTGTGAATCAGTTCTCTAATTTTTCTTAGTTCCTTTTCATAGTTTCTCATTCCTTTTTACAGCAATCTGCATTTCTATCAATAGCCCTTCTTAATTCCTTCAGTATTTTCATTATCTCCTTTTTGAACTTGGTGTCTATAAGACTGAAGAGGTCTGTTTTATTGTTTGTTCTTTCAGGGGAATTCTCTTAATCTTTCAGTTGGGAGTGATTCCTCTGCTTCTTCATTTTACTTATATTTCTCTTGCTGTATGAGTTTAGGAGATACAGTTATCTACTGCGGTCTTGGAATGCTATTTTTATATGAGAGTGTCTGTATGTAGCCTGTGTGGTTTTAATATTTTTGGTGTGAGGGCTGTTTTTAGTATGGATGTCTGCCACCTCTTTCCTCAGTGTATGCTAGCCATTATCCCCTTGATAGGAGGTGTGACTGGTGTTGGGGTGACCAGAGCCTGCCCTGGATATTGACCAGGGCCTCCTCTTTGCTCTGTGGTTGTCACTGTGCTGTGAGGGGCAGGGTTTCCTCCCTAGCTGTTGGAGCACAAGCCCCCAGATTTGTTTCTGAGCTGCAGTATGAAGTAGGCAGGATAGAAATGTTCCTCCCTGGGAGAGGAGCCACTGAGTATTCCTTTGGCACAGCTGTCCACCGCTGAGTGCACTCTGTTGTGTCACCTGTCACCCATTGTGCAGGCTTATAAAATACACTGTTTTTGTCACTGCCTTAGGCCCTGCTTCAACCCGCTTCAACCGTGGGAATGCCAGCAGTCAGCCGTGGTGTCCCTCAGGCATTGTTTTCACAAGGCTACTAGTACAGATCCACTGAAGTCAGGTTTGAGGACTACAGTAGCTATGCACCTGGACCCACTCACTGTGGGAGTATGGAGACAGCGCAGACCCTGGCCCCTGAGTGCGTGCACCCACAAAGCCCACTGCTGCTGAGGCCAGACCAGTCCTGCAGCAGGAGCACCTGTTATCCACTCAGATGTCCCGAGCAGGTGCTGAATTTACAAAGCCAGCAGCAGAGGTGTAAATCCATGGCTCATGCAGATGCAGGGAGAGATTTCAGCCCACTTCCTAAATTGTAAGGCCCCTGGGCCTCAGCTATGATTTCAGCCTACCCCCGAAACCCCTGTGGATGGGCAACCTGCTGGCCTCTGCTCCCAGAGCCTGCAGAGGTGGTAGCTGAGATGCGGGAACCCGCCAAGGTGGCAGCTGGGGCGTGCACTCCCATAGCCCATGGAGATGGGGCTGGTGTGCAGAGAAAGAGGCTGCTATGGCGGCCCTGGCCCTCCCTTCGCCAACCACTTAACATCGGTGCTTTGCTTCTTTGGTGGACCCAGGCTTCTTCTGTGAACATTCTTGGTTGTGGACATGCCACACTCCAGCCCCTTCAGGCTTTCTCTGCACAGCCAACACCAGTCTTCTCCCCTCCTCAGGTCTGTCCTCTAAACCCCGAGTTTCAGCACCCAGGCCCCACTCGTACCAGCGGACAGGTGTCTTAGGCTGGGGTGCGCAGGGCAGTGGCACTGACTGTCTGTGCAGTTCTCTCTCTGTTCTGCTTGCTGCAGGCCGGTTGTTGTGCTCTCCTCTGAGCCTTTAAGGCTCCTTTTCTGTCCTGGCTTATCTGTCCACCAGTGAGAGGTGTGGTAACCTTTTCCCTTTTACAGCTCCTTCCCAGGGGGTAGGTCCCGTCTGCTTCCTCTTTTTCTTTTTTTTCCTTTCATCATACCCATTTAAGTGGAGATCTTTCTTATCTTTTCAGGTTTTTGAGGTCTTCTGCTAGTGATCAGTAGGTATTCTGTGAGAATTGTTCCATTTGTTATTGTTATTTTGAATTGTTATTTTTGATGTATTTGTGGGAGGAGGTGAGTTCCATGTCCTTCTACTCTGCCAGCTTGATTGGAGCCCCCCCACCCCGGTGCTATCTTTCTAAAATGCAAATCTGATCATGTCCAAACTGTTGAAAATGACTTGCAAGGTTGTTCATAAGCTCCAGCTTCATCCATTCACTATACTCTCCCCAAATTCCTTCTATGCTGTAGCAATACTGACGTTTAGTTTAGTATATTAGTTTGAACCCAGTGTTTTCTCTCTCCTCCTATCAGCAGAACACATGTTATTCTCTCTGTTTGGAACACTGCTTCCTGACAGTTCGTCACCTCACCATTACTCATTCATCAATTACTTCCCGAAATTCCCAGTGGACTAGAAAATTAAAGAAGGTATTGTCTATATATTCATTGTAAATTTTTCATTCCTAGATATAGCACAGAGCCTATGCATAATATGTTTTCAATAAAATTTTATTGAGTAAATGAAAGGATGAATTTAAGATAACCTCAAAACAGGAAACATATCCAAATAGAAAATTAAAGGTAAACAAGTAATGAACTTGTTATAAAGTTCAGGAGTGAAAGTAGTGCATTCAATGTGCTATGATAGGCATAGGACCCAGATGACTGATCTCCCAGTTAAATGGGCTTTTTCTTAAACCATCCTGACACTTTAATCCTTTTATTTCCCTCTTGTGTGAAGTAACTGTTGTTGACCTGAAATAAGTAGAATGCTAGATATTTTTCCAGCAAAGATGGGTTTATTCAGGATCAGCAGGGAATTGCAATTTGGGGTCTGCAACCATAGCGAGCCATGTGTAATTTTCCCACACAGCAAGGAGAGAACACTTTTATATGGGAAAAAGAAAGCTGGAGGAGCTGTAGTAAATAAAGGGTCCATGGCTTTTCATTGGCTGAGATTTTGCCCGAAAAGAAGAGGGTTCTTTCTTCTTCCTGTTGGGCTCTACTATCATGGCAGGATATGAGAGCTTCCCATTCCGGTCTCCAGACTCTATTTAATTGAGGTTTCTGTTGATTAATTTTTTACATTTCCCCATCTTGATCAAGATCTTTTCTGAAAGCATTGCTGATGAAGAATCAGGTTTTCTAGTTTCAGTGCCTTTTTTCCCCTCAGTGTCAGGAAGGAGCTTTACTGGGTGCAGCGTCTCATGTCCAAGCGCACATGTACATATTGCCAACCTATTGATGTCACATGAGAGTAACAAAGAGGGGTAAAAGGGAGAACTCTCAGGCACTTTTTATCTAAAGTCCATATGTTATTAAGATTATAAACATTGGAGATCATCTGAAGCATTATGTCATCATGAAAGGTTTGGTGACAAAATTCCAACAGTCATGGTCTGGATATTTTGGGAAAGCTGTCTTATCAGATGCTGTCTACTTCAATTCCAGGAAATCTTTACTTTCAGGTCACTAGATGATGTGCAGGTCCAGTTGGGGTTCCATGCTTTCTATAAGTGTGTCACATGAAGCCAAGAGTCTATTCCTTGGAGTTTGTTGGCATGAGGGTTGGTTAGCAGTACCTGATAGGGACCTCTCCAGTAAGGTTGAAGAGAATTCTTCTGGAGGTGTTTTTTCCAATAGACAAAGTCCCCAGTTTTCAAAGTGTGATTCTTAAGGTCTTCGTCTCCCAAGAGCGCACAGAGAGAAGATTGCTCTACCCAAACGTGACTGTATTTAGAAAGTAATTAGGTTTTTGCAATATTGGAGTGTCTCTCCTTTTATCAGTTGCGAGTCAAAAGAAGAAGGAAGCAAGTGCATTTGGCATCCTGTGACTATCTCAAATGGTGAGAGTTTCTGAGGTCCAAAAGTGATAGATCTAGGATTTAGAAGGAGTAAGCGTAAAGGTAGTTGGAGGGCCTCTACAGATTTTTCCAAATGAGTCTTAATAAGGCCGTTAGTGTGCTTGACTAAATCAGAGATTTGAGGGTGGTAAGCACAGTGAAAGTGTTGCCAAATAGTGCAGATTTGTCCAAATTTCTGACCAGTAAAATGGGTTCCTCTGTCACCGTAAAGTTCAAGAGAAGTTCCGCAGGTAAAGATGGCCTTTTCCAAAATGACTGTAACCATAGAAGAGGCAGTAGCCTGTCTACACAGGAAGGCTTCAGTCCAGTGTGAAAACATACAGACTATGACTAACATGTATTTACATCCATGAGATGGAGAAAGTTGTGTGAAATCCATTTTCCAGACCTTGAGTGGTCCATTCGGCAGTTTAAAATGTCTGGGAGCAGTACAGACAGGCTTCCCTGGGTTGTACTTTGGACAAGCTGGACAAATGATGTAGGCACTTTCTGCACTCTTGTTAATGTTTTCCCATCAATATTGATTCATGCAGGCTATTATTTTGTCAGGAGACCAATAGTTTAATGCATGTATGGTGGGGAGGAGTGAGAGTTTTAGAGTCTCTAGTAGGACTGGGTTGTTATTTGGTCTAAACCAAAGCTCTCTCTTTTTGTCAAACCAGCAATTGTTGAATTTCCAATCCTAGCACAATATTTGCCATTGTCACCTTTTAAATCAATGAACCATGAGAAGTCAGTGTTACCCAAAGGTGATCTACCTTTTAGATCATCCCAAGGAGTCTGGAGGTGATCTGTCAGTATTAAGCAGTCATGAGGGACTTCATTGGTGACAGAGAGGAGAAGAGTAGCAGAGTAATGTTATTATAAAAGTTATGTGAGGAGCAGATAAAAAAAGGACTTCATAGGAGGTGAGGCAGTTGACAGAGAAATGTTTTGTGTGATTGAGAATCCAGGAGAGCTACTACTGCGTGAAGTGCAAAAATAGTGATTTTCACAGTGGTCTTAACCAGAAGGGCAGTGGCTGTAACGGCACAGGCAAGAGGGGTAGCCCTGTGTCACAGGGTCCAGTTGCTGTCTATAATACCCTATGGGTTGATGGTGGTCCCATGTTTTGGGGTGAGTTCCCCAAGAACATTCCCTTCCTTATCACATACAAAAAGGTAAAAGAGATCTGATAACTGGGCTGCCCAAGAGCAGGTGGGTTCTTCAAACTCTCCTTTAAGGTCTTGGAAGCTATGTTGTCCAGTTCTTCCCGTAAAATTGGGTCTGGATGTTATTTTTAGTAAAACATACAGAGATCTGGCCTTGAGAGAAATTTAGAATTTAATTTCAGCAATAACAACTAGCCTGAGAATACTTCTCAGCTTAGTTTTGGGTTTGGGAAACTTAGGACACCACGAAGTCTCTCTGGATCTAGGTGTAACTCTTGTTCTAATATCATATGCCCTAAATATTTAACTGAGTTTGGGCAAACTGAAATTGTTCTTTTGTGACCTTATGACACTTTAATGCTAAAAGCTTTAGCAATTGGATGCTGTCTTCAAAGTAGAATCTCTAGGGAACTTTACATCACCCACATCAGCCTTCAGAATTTGCAAGAATAAGAAGGACTCTCAATAAAACCCTGAGGCATTATAGTCCAAGTGAGTTGTTTTTATTCTCAAGTGAAGGCAAAAAGGTATTGGCTAGCTTTATCAACTAGAACACTAAAGAATGCACTGCACAAACCAGTTACTGTAGAGAATTTGCTTCCAGTGGGAATGGATTTTAGTAGTGTATGAAGGTTAGGAACAACAGGGTGTAGAGGGATAACAGTGTTGCTTATTGCTCAGGGTCTTGGACAAACCTCCAGCCTTGGCCCTTAGGTTTTCTCACTGGTAAAATAGGAGTATTAAGGGACTGGCCAAGGGGCCTTGAGCCTTGTAATCTTCTATTAGGGGCTTGATGCCTTGAAGGGCTTCTTTACTTATAGGGTGTTGATTATTTCTGGGAAGAGGTTTTGAGGGATCTGTATGAATCTTGATGGGAGGTGCCTTGTGAATTTTGCCAGTATCAGTTGGAGATTTTGCCCATAAGGAGGATGGGAGCTGATTCAATAGGGACAAAATGATCAGTGTTTCCAGAATCAAATCTAGTACAATCAGAGACGCAAGGGTCATTTAATTCACCTAGTTGATTACATTGATGACTACTGTCAAATTCTAGAATGATTTCCCCCTTTTAGGAGAAAGAAATTCTGGCATGATATTTCTCTAAGAAGTTTCAGCCTAATAAACTGGAAGGGGCAGAGGAACTAAAGAGAAAAGAATGTGTTTCTCTAAAGGGCCTAAACAAAAGGGAGTAGGTTCAGAGACAGGAACCTCTTGAGGTTCATTAGTGATCCCCACTATTTGAGCTGTTTTAGTACTATTCTGAGGAAGGGGCTGTTTTATAGTAGTAGGGTTGAGAACTGAGAGTGGTGTTCTGGTGTCAACTAGGACTGAAAGAGATTCATCACCAATCCAGAAAAATGTTTCTCCAAGCCAGTTAAGAGGGAGGACTGGAAAGAGCCCCTGTAGTTCTTGGAGCTCCATCATTGAGAACAGGGAGAATGCTGGGAAGGCTGGTTAGAGGGCTGTAGACACCTAGTGTACTTAAATTTGTAACAATTTCTTTTGCAGTGTCTTGAATAATAACTAGGAGTGCTCTGGTTTCACTTAGGAGCCTTCATTTGCTGGAGTTGAAGATTAAGAATTTTGGCAGTCCTCCTTCTGGGTGATTCATTTAGAGTGAGAAAGCTTGTTTGCCAGATTGACTAAATCTGGAGTGGAATGGGACAAGTTTCTCATTCCATCCTGGTCCTTTTTACTAGAAGTGAAAGGTCGCAGTTCAGCCCATTAGTAAACATAAAGTTAAAAACTACCTGGTGGAATCAATATCTGAAGGAAGATGAGAGTTTTCTTTAAAAACACTCTGAAATCAGTTGCAGTAGTTGTGAAAAGGGTCATCAAATTTTTGTGTGCAAGCCTGAATTTTGTAACATTCAACAGACTTTGGAAAAGCCCTAGGAATTACTTGATGATGTTGCCTAGTGATCGCCAGAGCCTGTCATACAATAAATTAGTTAGTGGGCTGGTCTCCTGGTTGTAAACATGGAGACATTTCAGGGTTTTTCCCAGTGAGCGGTTTTCATACAACGCTGGGCCTGGCCTTTACTGACAAGCATATGAACTAGTTGATATAAGTCAGAGAAACCAGGTGGTGAGTTTGAATGACTGTATTAAATTCCTCAGCAAATCTGTGTGGATCTTCAGCTACTTTGGGAAAATCTTTGTCTGTGGCTCACAGCTTTTGTCCATGCGCTCTAAGAAATTAATGGTTTAGTCTCTGGACCCTCAGAAGGCTTGATTTTAAAGAAATAGTTTCTGATGAGTTCAGAGGAAAAAGGAGTGAGGAGAGTGACAAAGAAAAGAAGTTTGTTAAGAGAATTTATATGGGTGACTTGAGGGTATAGCGGAGGTAGAAGGAGCATAGAAGGAAAGGAGGAAAATGGCACTGGAGGTGGAGTCTGACCATGAGAAGCTTAGGGGGAGAGAAAAAATGGTGCCAGAGGCAGAGCCTGAGACAAAGAAACAAGGAGGAGAGAGCCTGAGGCTTTGGGAGCCATTTAATCTTACTTTAAACCTTTGTTTGCTTCAGTTAATCTTGAAATTTAATTTTGCAGGGAGACAATTTTAGACTCCTGATCATGCCTGGAAGCCTCAAAATCCCAGTCAAAATAGGCATACTATTCAGTTCTGGAAATTTTTGAGCAATTGTAGTACTAAGTTTTAAGGAAATTAAGTTTGGGGATTTCAAAAATTTCCCATAATGGCCATTGGCATTCTACATTGCCTTTAGTCAGATCAGTCCATTTACTGAGAAAGGTACCTGAGAAAGGACAATGGTTTATAAAGGTAAAATTGGCTGAAGTTCCTGTATGGGGTGGGGGGGATGTCTTCAAAATACATAGATAACTAGGATCCCATTTCTCAGAGGTTTTTCTCTAGAGTAAAAGAACAATTCTCAAACAGTTTTAACAGGTTACAGCGAAAAACAGCTCAATTCAAACAGCTTTCAAGCTAATACTAGCCAGATCTACAGTGATAGCTTGGTCCAGGAGGAGCCAGGCCAAAGGCTTTTTCAGCCAGTTTATAGAGAACAGCCCCTTTTCCAAAGGAGTGGACCAAAAGCTTTCCTGTGACTGCCCCAGCACGTGCCACAGCCTGGGCCAAATGACCATTCCAGCCCTGCTTGCTTCATGACTTAGCTGCGCATGGGGACAAGGGCTGCTGTGGCCAAGGAGAGAGCTGGGCTGTGAGACACAGAGATGGCTCAGACCCAAAATGGTGTCTGAGTGGGACAGGGGCAGCCATTCTGGTGCTTTCACAGGCAGCGCATCAGAAGCAGTCCCAATCTCTGCAGCCAGATGAACACACCCCATGCCCCAGCCCATGCTGAGCACCTGCACTGGCCCCACCTGCCCTGTGTCATGGCTCCACACCAAGGCAATGGCAGCAGAGGCCAAAGGAAGATCTCAGCTATGAGGAACAAAGGAGGTTCAGACCCGAAGCAGTGTCTGAGCAGGGTGGGGACAGCCATTTCTGGTGCTTACAGAGGCAGTGTATTGGAAGCAGTCTGGGTCTCTGACCCCAGCTGGACTGCTGCAGCCCGTGCCCTGACTCACACCGGGTGCTCATTGCCAGCTCCCTTTGTCCCAGCACTGCTCCCCTCTGGGGCAAGAGTGCCAGTGCTCAGAGAGGGGACAAAACACACTTAAAAGGAACAGAGCAGCATGGACCCAAACCTCAGGGCTTCGGCTCCAGCAACTTGAGACCAATCCACACCCCCTATAGGGTGGTGACAGCCAATGAGCAGAGGAGAAGTCCTGGTTCACACTTGGCTCTGGCCCCAGCACCTCCATCTCCAGCCCTACCTCCTACCAAGGTGATAGCTGCCAGTACACCCTGAGGAAAGACATGACTTGTATTCATGTCCGGTCCAGTTCTCCCACCAAAGCAGTGGACATACCTAGACTATATAGGGATGCTCCTACACAAGGACACTACTTCAAGACCGCAGTAGACAGTTATTTCACCTAATTTCATAGAGACAGAGAAAGTTAAGCAAAATTAGAAGACAGAAAAACATTTTTTAAAGAGCAAAAGGAAACCCTGGAATAATTAATGAAACAGAAATAAACAGTTTATCAGATAAAGAGTTCAAAGCATTAGTAATAAGTATGCTAATTGAATTAGGGAAGAGAATAGATGAACACAGCCAGAATTTTAACGAAGAACTAGAAAATATAAAAAAGAATTAGAATACAATACCTGAAATGAGAAACACACTAAAAGGAATAAACAGCAGACTAGGTGATACAGAAAAACACATAAGTGGTCTGAAAGAAAGAATAATGGAAATTACCCAATCAGAATAGCAAAAAGAAAAACAAATTTTAAAAAATGACAACAGTTTAAGGGATCTCTAGGACAATATCAACATTTTCATTATAGGAGTCCCAGAAGGAGAAGAGACAGAGAGAAGAGGGTCAAAAATGTATGTGATGAAATTCAGTTGAAAATTTCCCAAATGTGAAGAAAGAATGAGATATCCAGGTCCCGGAAGCACAATGCGTCCCAAACAAGATGAATCCAGACAGATCCAGAACAAGACATATCATAATTAAAATGGCAAAATTTAAAGGTAAAGAATTCTAAAGGCAGCAAAAGAAAAACAAAGAATAATGTAGAAAGGAAACCATTATAAGGATATCATCTGATTTTTCTGCAGAAAATTTGTAGGCCAGAAGGGACTGGCATGATATATTTAAAGTGCTGAAAGGGAAAAACCTGCAAACTAGGATTCTCTACCTAGCAAGAATATAATTTAGAAGAGAAGGAGAGAGAAACAATTTCTCAGACAAGCAAAAACTGAAAGAGTTCATCAATACTAAACCACTGCTAAAAGAAATGTTAAAGGGGTCTTCTCTAAGTGGAAAAGAAAACACTATAACAAGAAGTAATAATCTATAGAAAAGGAAAAATCCCACTAGTAAAGACAAAGGATCAATCATTTAAAGAAGCTAGCATGAAGATTAAAAGACAAAAAAGTAAAATCAACTATAACAATAATAATTAGTAAAGGGATGAACATAAAGTCCCCTAAATAGGACTAGTTTAGAGTGGCCTAGTGGACATTGTGTGTGTGTGTGTGTGTGTGTGTGTGTGTGTGTGTGCGCACGAATGCATTCATGCTTTATCACTACTGTTTCCATTGAGGAATGTTCCTCTTCCATTCAGTGTGGTTCTGAGGGGACCTGTCAATCACATAGTGCCACCATTTCCTAGCAAAAAGGCTGGGCTCCACATCTGGCCTGGCTCATCAGGATAATCTATCTCCCTAATCAGTGAGTGCGATAGTTCAAGGAGTAGACATGCGACCCAAGCAGGACCTACCTGAGTCCATGAGATTGGATAGACACTGGGAAAGAGAGAGGCTCTCATTGTTTTTTGGTTCATAAACTATGGAGATACTGACCTGAGGCTGACAGCAGCCATTTTTGCTACCTTGTGGAAAAGCTCGCATAAGAAGGAAATCATCACATAGAGGTAAGGAGAGCCCAGAGATAGAGAACTGAGTGTGACAGCTTTTTCAGAAACCCTGGATCTAAATGTGCTCAATGTCTACCACGTGCTTAGACTTTCCAGGTGTATGAGTCAATACTTCACTCATTTACTTACTTATTTGATTACTTACTTATATCAGCTTGAATTTGTATTTGGTTTCTTTTGGAGAAAGGTTTCCACTAATGGATAGGCCATCCTTTCTATAAGAAGGAGGAAAGGAATGGATGAGGCCACTGGCTGAAAACATCAGGATCTTGGGGAGCATGGCACTAGGGATTCAGGAAGAGGTGATTGATGTTTAGGTAAGCCACAGACTTGAAGAGTTGCTAGGGCTTCCAGCAAAGTTAGCAGTGACATTTTATGTCCAGTTGCATCACTGGGAGGAACAGCAATCAGTCACTGTCAATGGTACATGGGCCACGGACAACTGATGGAAGAAAGAGGTTTAGAAATGGAGTTCGACCTCTGGGGGCTTTATTTGAGGTATTCCTACCTTGGAGTCTGAAGGGTAAGACCAGTGACAAATATTTTATAATTCACTGTAAGCAAATGTTGGAAATTTATAGAAAACGGTAGTCCTTACAAATACTGGAATTTCTATAAGCAAGGTTTGTACGGACTTACAGTTATTATGATTTAAGGTACAGTTTTAAGTGTGACCTCAGACTAATTATACTGAGAAAGAATTGAGGAGAGGTTATTCCAGAGAGAGGAAAATATTGACAATTAAACTTTGGCATATTCATAAGGTTTTGAGAAGACCAGGTTGATAAGACAAGGTGAAATTTTGGACGAGGTTGTGAGAAATAAGCCTGGCTAATTATAAGAAGGCTGGATTTGGGTGCAGTTTGCCAGAGAAGTTTAAATTGGGGTTAGTATGAAATAGGAGGTAAAAGGAGGGGTCTTATATCAGCAATTAATATGAATTTGGTATCACCTGTTTAACTTGTTTGCAATATAAATAGTCACACTTTTATTTTCCAGTTAGTTGTTTGAGTTTTCAAGTTTCCTTATATAGTGTAATGTCCTCTATTTCCCTTTTCAAGATGTCCCCCTACATTCCCATCCCAATCCCACACTGAACTGTCTAAGAACAAAGGGGCTTACTGACTACCAAGGAGATTAGTTCTGCTTCCAAATACCAGACAGGAAGAGAGGACTATAAGGTCAGATTAATCCACATCCACCATTGGTTTGCTCATGGGCGTTTGACAGAGTCAGATGATGTTTCTCCCCTCCTGCAGGGGTGCCCTTGTCACTTCTGATAACTGATCAGCATAGAGTTGTGACCATCTTTCAGCTTCAAGGATACATATCTTAGATAAATATTTTCTCAGACATTGTTTCCTATAACAGGACACCATACCACAGTGGCTGGGTCTCAACTCATGCTGACTCACAAGGGAGCGAGACCGCAGAGATGTTCTTAGAGGGTGAGCTCAAAATTCCACAGGCTCTGCCTGCTGGCAGCTGATCATGGAGTAAACTTTGCTGCCCTGCTGCAAATTGGCTTCAAGTTTAACAATACCAAGTGCTCTTGAGGATGTGAGTAATCTGTAAGCTTTAGAGAATGCTGGTAGGAGTACAAATTGCTTACACACCCACCTTGAAAAACAATTTAACATCTAGCAATGTTCAAGATGTGAACTTGCTTATACTTACTAATTCCACTTCTTAAGTATATGCTCAAGAAAGCATGTTCGTGGCAGTATTGGCAAAAGAAGGGAATTGGTCGAAATATCCAGCAATGGAGAATGACTACATAAATTATGATACGGTCATGGAATGGATTAAAATTCAGCAGTGAAAATAAATGAACAAGAGCTACACGTGCCAACATGGATAAATCTCACAAAAGATGTTGAACAACAACAAAGGCAAGTCACAGAACACATGCAGTTTGAGGCCATATATCATTTCAGAAATATGAAAAACTGAACAATATATGGCTAAAGGATATGTACATGTGTGGTAAAGTAATAAAGAAACACAAATAATAAACACAAATTTCTGGATCTTAGTTAGCTCTTGAGGGGATGGAGCGAACTGTGACCAGAGACAGGCATATGGGAGGGTCCACAGATATTGTGAACTTATATAGTATAGAGAACAAAGTGTTTATTTTATTCCTCTTTAACCCAAACATATTCATTATTTGTTTTGTGCACAGCCATTTACATAAAAACATATATAATTTCATAATTTAAAAAATTTTAAAGACTCATTTAAGTGGGTTCTTTAGTTATATAAGTGCAAGTCTAGTCAGAAAATCTTCATGGCTCTCTATTGACTCCCTGGATTGCAAAACTCTAGGGAGGTGAAGAACCATTTGCATAAGAATCTCAGGGGCTTTCTGAGAGAGGAAAGACCAAAATATCACCACCTCCCTCCTCTCTGCAAACAATCACAGGTATTTGTGACCATGTCATCACATGCTGGGAGAGCTTCCTCACGTGAAAGGCTTCCTGTGGGTGATGAGCCGCCCACATCTTCTTCCAGCAGTTTTACCTCCAAGTCTCTACTCTCCAGGCAACCGTGCCTCTTGTTTACTCATCAACTCCGTATTTCTTGAACATTTCTACTCTTCTTTTCTCCTCCTTTCTTTACTTACTTCCCTATTTTTTAGAACTTCATTATCTACTTTCCAAATTCTTAAAGCTCAAAGTAGTAGAGAAGAGATGGGGTGGGAAGAAGAGAAAAAGAAAGAAGTGCTTCCAAAAGTAGTTCTAAATAGACTCATTGTGTTCCTGTAGGTCTTTGAGAGGGACAGAGTCTTCCTTATCAATTAAATACAGCAAATGTTGTAAAAAATGTTTTGTTTTGCTTTGTACAGTATGCTGTTTTTTTCCATTTTTTGGACAAAAATTTCCCTGTTTCCCAAATGCTTATCTTGGATAATACTATGTTTAGTGTAAACATTATGGGAAATACTGACTTTGAATTATGACCAAGAATGTTCTCATAGTAAAAGGAGAAGGAGGTAAATGTTATACTTTTTTTACATTAAATATTGGTAATAAAATATTTTAATCAAATATTCCTACTTTTTACAAGGAACTCTTTGTTTAAATGGATATAATAAATTCTCCATGATAAATATTGTGGTTTAATGAATGCTCTCTCAACATATTCACCTTTAAACAATTTTTACTTTGTGCTTTCTCCCCTAAACCAGATGAATGTCTGCTCTATTTTAGGTACTATCTTAGTGTTAGGGACACAATAGTGAACAATATAGACATAATTACTGTAAGAAAAAAATCATTAGAAATTAGTCAAGTGGCCATTAAATGTAGTAAATATAGTAATAAAATAAAGAACAAAATTTTAAGGCAAATTTAATGTGATTTTTTTCCCCATTTTTTCCCCCAATGTTTACAACTCTGTTTAAGTAAAAGTCTTAATTGGTTACCTGGGTATTCATTGTTTTAGCTCTCCATAGTAAAGAATATTGCATAGGGAAGAAAAAGTCATCATATGATGAAAAATTCATTTAGAGTTTTCAATTCAGTTAGTCCCTGCTCAAACATCCTTCTTCTGTTAATAGGACTATATTGTGTCACCATGACAGCAATATCCTTGCCCATCCAGGCTTTTAATTATTGTATTTGTATTTTATGACCTGATGTTCTATGCAAATTTGTTTCAGATCAACTTTGAAGTAAATTTACCAATGTTATTGAGAATACAAGATATAACACAGTTGATGAAAATAATGTTGGAAAAATATTGTAATCAAATCCAATAAAGAAATGAAAATCTGATAGAATAAGAATTGTTAACAAAGAAAAATGTTTATAACATTGGTAACAAAATAGATTATTCAGAAGTGAATAATTGTGAGGTGCTTGAGAAATTTGGTATGCCCTTAAATATATTTTCAGAAATGCCTCTTTAAGATCATTCCATAAAAGCCAAATATAAATGCAGTCATACTCTATCACATTAAAAAAATATTATACCAAAAGAGTCAACTTACTTTAATCTTTATTCAACACATTAGACCACAATTGAAATGTAATGTGTTTTGTTCAACATATGTATTTTAAAATTTTTCAATTTTATTTGTCAAGAAAACATCCAGTCATTCTTGGTTATCATTAATTATTATGGACCCCCCACCCCCACCCCTTTATAAAGGGATTCACCTTAAAAGCCTTTTATTTAATTATTCTCAGATAATGAAGATTTCCTACATTGGTATTCTCCTAGTTTAAACATACATGTAGAAGTCATATTGAAGTTTGGAGCCCTATTTTCTTAGTAAATGTGTTCCTGATTCTGGTGTTGGCAATTGTAGTTAACTGACTTAGTCATGTGCCTGAGATTGTTAAAATATTGTACCTTTCATCTTCAATAGAATGGTATTTGGTTCCAAGTGCTGTACTCTTGACACCAGAACAATGAAAACAGTGGCTCTCACTGTAGGCTGAATAATGGGTCCCTAAAGATGTCTATGTTCTAATCCTTGGAAGCGGTGGATATATTACTTGACATGGTGAAAAGAACTTTGCAGATGTAATTACATTAAGGATCTTAAAATGCAGGAGATGATCCTATATTATCCAGGTGGGGCCCCATGTAATCACAAAGGTCCTTAGAAGAGGGAGGCAGGAGGATTCTAACATTTATGGAAAATGTAAGGGTGGAAGCTGAATTCAGAGAGAAGAGATTAGGCTGCAGGTCTTGAAGGTGGAGGAAGGGGCCACGGGGCAAGGAACGCAGGCAACCTCTAGAAGCTGGAAAAGGCAAGGAAACAGAGTCTCCCCGGAAGCCTCCCAATGACATGCAGGCCTGTGGACCCATTTTAGACTTCTGACCTCCTGAATTGTAGGAGAGACTATTTGCATTGCTTTAAGGCACTAATTTAGTGTTCAAGGCTACAGTAGCAAGAAGAGATCAAAATAGTCTCATTTAGAATTTTCTGCTTTCTGCTTTGCTGAAAACTCAAGGAAAACTTAGCCTTCCCCTGCCCATTTCCCTTTCAGGGGGAGCTTGGCAAGGAACAGAGAAATGGCTTTCCTATTCTAACCATTCCTTTTATGGATCAGGTCAAAAGTCTTTTCCTCCTTGAGGCTTTAATTTCATCCCCTGGCCTCTTGTGTCAAGTGTTTTTGACTTACTTTATTTCATCCCATTGCACCAATTCTAAATGAAATTGGTAATTATGCTAGAACGGGGATAAACTGGATCATTGCTGGGACAGACGGTCACCCTATTTATATTTCTACACATTTTGTTTTGGTTTTGTATTAAAATTAAATACTTTCTCTCCATCTTCTTCCTCCTTTCAGAGGTAAGAGAAGTTTTCCTTTTTATCTCCATTCTCCATAATATATCCATCATCATCATTGCCTGCTACATCATTGTCACCATCACCATCATGATCATTATAATAGCTGAATCTACCATCACACTTAAATGTTGGGTACATGGTCACATTATATGTAATGACTCAGTTAATCCTTGCAACAACTATAGGGGGATGGCACCATGTTATCTTCATTTTAGAGAAAAATTATTTGATGCTTGGAGAGGCTAACTAACATGCTTAGGTCTGCGCAATGGGAGGTGGCAGGACCAGGATTCAGTTTCAGACACTTTGGCCTCTTTATCACTATTGCCCCCAATATTTACCCTTTTCACAGAGAAGGACAAATATTCATATGAAAAGTAAAGGACACCTAGATTCACATGTTTATATCTCTAATTCTGAATACTAATAGAAAAAAAGGGTTTAGAAAATAAACAATAATTTCAGTATAATTTTTTCTCTCTAAACCTTTATGCCAAATTTTAAAAAACTATCCACACACAATGTTGTACTTGGTCTTTTGAAACTTAAATTATAATTATTAGAATTGATTTGGGGAAATAAGAATCATTAAAAGGAACATGTGCATTATTTTATTTTTCTAATTTTTTCTGTACACGTGTCAATGATGTGTATAGTTGACATAGAGCACTGTATAAGTTTAAGGTGTACAACATAATGATCTGATTTATACTTTGTAAAATGATCACCACAATAAATTTAGTTAACATCTCTCATCTCATATTGATAATAAAATAAAGGTTTATTTTCCTTGTGATGAGAATCTTAGGATCTACCGTCTTAACAATTATCATATATGTGATGTATGTATATATCAAATATACTACAGTGTCAACTATAGTAATCATGTTGTACATTGCATATCTATTAATTCTTTATCTTATAACTGGAAGTCTTTACCTTTTCACCATCTTCATCCAATTCCCCCTCCTCTCATCCCCTTTCTGGTAACAACAAATCTTGATAACCACAAATCTGATCTCCTTTTCTTTTTTTACATTCCACATTTAAGTGAAATCATACAATATTTGTCTTTCTCTGTCTGACTTATTTAACTTAGCGCAATGCCCTCAAGGTCCATCCATTTTGTCACAGTTGGCAGTATTTCCTTCCTTCTATGGCTGAATAATATTCCATTGTATATATTTACTACATCTTCTTTATCCATTCATCTATCAATGGACACTTAAGTGGTTTCCATGTCTTGGCCATTGTAAATTATGCTGCTATGAACATGGTGGTACAGATATCTCTTCCACATAATGTATTTATTTCCTTTGGTTATATTCTGAAAAGTGAAATTGCTGGATCATATGGCAGTTCTATTTTTAATTCTTTGAGGAACCTCCATACTGTTTTCTGTACTGTAGTGGCTGCACCAGTTTACATTCCCGCCACCCATGTACAAGGGTTCCCTTTCCTTCCTCTTCTCCCCAGCATTTATCTCTTTCTCATGGTGGCCATTCTAACAGGTATGAAGTGATATCTCGTTGTGGTTTTGATATGCATTTCCCTGAATTAGTAATGTTAAGCACCTTTTCATGTACCTATTGGCCATTCATATTTCTACTTTGTAAAAAGGCCTATTCTGGTCCTTTCCCTATTTTTTAATTGGATTCTTTAGTTATTTTATTACTGAGTTGTATGAGTTTTTATATATTTTGAATACTAACCCCTTATCACGTATATTGTTTGCAAATATTTTTTCCCAGTCTGTAGGTTGTCTTTTCATTTTGCTGATGGTTTCTTTTGCTGTGCAGAAGTTTTTTAGTTTAATGTAGTCCCACTTGCTTATTTTTTATTTTTTTGCTTGTGCTTTAGCTGTCATATTCAAAAAACCATCACCAAGACCCAGGTCAAAGATATTTTTTTCTGGGTTTCCTTCTAGGAGTTTTATTGTTTCCAGTCTTACATTGAAGTCTTTAATACATTTTGAGTTGATTTTTGTGTGTAGGTAAGTCCAGTTTCATGCTTTTGCATGTAAGCTGTCCAGTTTTCCTAATACCATTCATTGAAGGAACTATCCTCTCTGCAGTGTATATTCTTGACTCCTTTGTCATGAAGAAATTGACCATATGTGTGTGGGTTTATTTCTTGGCCCTGTTCCATTGATCTATGTGTCTGTTTTTATGCCAGTACTATACTGTTTTAATTACTATAGCTTTGTAATATAGTTGGAAATCAAAGCATGGATGCCACCAGCTTTATTGTTCTTCCTCAAGATTGCTTTGGCTATTTGAGATCTTTTGCAGTTCCATACAAATTTTAGGATTGTTTGTTCTACTCTGTGAAAAATGCCATTTGAATTTTGATACAGATTGTTTTGATCTGTAGATTATATTGATTAGTATGGAAATTTTAACAATATTAATTCCCCCAGTCCATGAGCATGGAATATTTTTCCATTTCTTCCTGTCATGTTCAATTTCTTTCATCCATGTCTTACAGTTTTCAGTGTACAGGTCTTTTACCTCCTTGGTTAAAATTATTCCTACATGTTTTACTCTTTTTAATGCAATTGTAAATGGGATTGTTTTCTTAATTTCTCTTTCTGCTAGTTCATTATTAATGTATAGAAACAACAGATTTTTATGTATTGATTTTGTATCCTGCAAATTTATTGAATTTGTTCTAACAGTTTTTGGTAGAGTCTTTAGGGTTTTCTATATATAATGTCATCTGCAAACAGTGACAGTTTTATTTCTTCCTTTCCAATTTGGATGCCTTTTATTTCTTTTTTCTTGCCTAATTGCTCTGGGTAGGACTTCCAATACAATGTTGAATAAAAGTGAAGAGGGTGAACATCCTTGTCTTGTTCCTGATCTTAGAGGAAAAGCTTTCAGCTTTCCATCATTGAGTATGATAATAAGTGTGAGCCTCTCATACATGGCCTTTATTATGTTGAGGTATATTCCTTGTATGGCTGATTTGTTAAGACGTTTTTATCATGAACAGATGTTGAATTTAGTCAATTCTTTTTCTGCATCTATTGAGATGATTCTATGATTTTTTCTTTCATTCTCTTTATGTGAGGTATCACATTAATTGATTTGTGTATGGTAACTGCCCTTGCCTCTCAGGTATAAATCCAACATGATCATGTTGAATGATCTTTTTGATGTGCTGCTGAATTCAGTTTGCTAGTATTTTACTAAGAATTTTTGTATCTGTGTTAATCAGGGATATTGGCCTGTTGTTTTCTTTTCTTGTAGTGTCCTTTTACTGGCTTTGGTATCAGGGAAATGCTGGCCTTGTTAAATAAGTTTGGGAGTGTCCCTTACTCTGATTTTTTTGGAAGAGTTTTAAAAGAGTTGGCATTAATTCTTTAAACATTTGGTAAAATTCACCAATGAAGTCATCTGGTTCTGAGCTTTCTTTATTGGGAGATTTTTGATTACTGATTCAATATTAAAAAAAAAATTTTTTTTTAATTCTTTTTGGTATTCTTTTCCATTATGGTTTATCACAGGATATTGAATATACTTCCCTGTGCTATACAGAGGACCTTGTTGTTTATCCATTCTATATATAATAGTTTGCATCTGCTAACCCCAAACTCCCAATCCATCCCTCTCCCATCTCCCTCCCCCTTGGCAACCACCAGTCTATTCTGTATGTCCCTGATTCTGTTTCTGTTTCATAGATAGGTTCATTTATGTCATATTTTAGATTCCACATATAAGTAATATCATATGGTATTTGTCTTCCTCTTTCTTCACTTAGTATGATACTCTCTAGTTGCATCCATGTTGCTGCAAATGGCATTATTTCATTTATGGCTGAGAAGTATTCCATTGTATATATGTACCACATCTTCTTTATCCATTCATCTGTTGATGGACATTTAGCTTGTTTCCATGTCTTGGCTATTGTGAATAGTGCTGCTGTGAACATAGGGGTGCATATATCTTTTTGAATTAGAGTTTTCTCTGGATATATGCCCAGGAGTGGGATTGCAGGATCATATGGTAATTCTATTTTTAGTTTTCAGAGGAACCGCCATACTGTTTTCCAAGTGGTGGCACCAGCTTACATTCCCACCAACAGTGTAGGAGGGTTTCCTTTTCTCCACGCACTCTCCAGCATTTGTTATTTGTAGACTTTTTAATGATGTCCATTCTGACTGGTGTAAGGTGGTACATCACTGTACTTTTGATTTGCATTTCTCTGATAATTAGTGATGTTGAGGAGCTTTTCATGTGCCTATTGGCCATCTGTATTTCTTCTTTGGAGAAATGTCTGTTTAGGTCTTCTGCCCATTTTTCAATTGGGTTGTTTGTTTTTTTTGTTGTCAAGTTGTATGAACTGTTTGTATATTTTGGAAATTAATCCCTTGTTGGTTGCATCCTTTGCAAATATTTTCTCCCATTCTGTAAGTTGTCTTTTCATTTTGTTTATGGTTTTCTTTAGTGTGTGAAAGCTTATATGTTTTTTATTAGGTCCCATTTGTTTATTTTCATTTTTATTTCCATTACTCTGGGAGATGGATCAAAAAAATATTGCTGTGATTTATGTCACAGAGTGTTCTGCCTATATTTTCCTCTAGGAGTTTTATGGTATCCAATTTTAAATTTAGGTCTTTAATCCATTTTGAGTTTATTTTTGTATATGGTATGAGAGAGTGTTCTAGTTTCATTGATTCACATGAGGCTGTCCAGCTTTCCCAACACAACTTGCTGAAGAGACTGTCTTTTCTCCATTGTATCTTCTTGCCTCCTTTGTTTAAGATTAATTGACTATAGGTGTGTGGGCTTTTTTCTGGGCCCTCTATTCTGTTCCATTGATCCATATGTCTGCTTTTGTGCCAGTCCCACACTGTTTTGATTACTGTAGCTTTGTAGTATTGTCTGAAGTCTGAGAGGGTTATGCCTCCTGCTTTGTTCTTTTTCTTCAGGATTGCTTTGGAAATTCTGGGTCTTTTATGGTTCCATAGAAATTTTAAGATTGTTTGTTCCAGTTCTGTGAAAAATGTCATGGGTAATTTGATAGGGATCCCATTAAATCTGTAGCTTGCTTTGGGTAGGACAGGCATTTTAACGATATTAATTCTTCTAATCCAAGAGCATGGGATATCTTTCCATTTCTTGGAATAATCTTTAATGTCATTTATTAATGTTTTATAGTTATCAGAGTATAAGTCTTTCACCTCCTTGGTGAGGTTTATTCCTAAGTATTTTATTTTTTGAGTTGTGATTTTAAAAGGTATTGCTCTTTTACACTCCCTTTCTGATGTTTCATTGTTGGTGTAAAGAAATGCAACCAATTTCTGTATGTTAATCTTGTATCCTGCTACCTTGCTGAATTTGTTTATCAGTTCTAGTAGTTTTTGTGTGGAATCTTTAGGGTTTTTTATATATAGTATCATATCTTCTGCATATAATGACAATTTTACATTTTCACTTCCCGTTTGGATACGTTTTATTTTTCTTGTCTGATTGCTGTGGCTAGGACTTCCAATACTATGTTGACTAGAAGAGGTGAGAGTGGGCATTCTCATCTTGCTCCAGATTTTATTGGGAAAGCTTTCAACGTTTTACCATTGAGTATTATATTGGCTGTGGGTTTGTCTTAAATAGCTTTTACTATTTTGAGGTATGTTCCCTCTGTACCCACTTTGGTAAGAGTTTTTGTCATGAATGGATGTTGAAGTTTGTCAAATGCTTTTTCTGCATCTATTGAGATAATCATGTGGTTTTTGTCTTTTCTTTTGTTGATGTCGTTTATCACTTTGATTTGCATATGCTGAACCGTCCTTGTGAACTTGGGATGAAACCCACTTGGTCATGGTGTGCGATCTTTTTCATGTGTTGTTGGATTTGGTTTGCTAGTATTTTGTTGAGTATTTTGATTCAGTATTCTTAATAGTAATTGATAAGTTTAGATTTTCTGTTTCTTCCTGATTCAGTTTTTGTAGGTTGTACATTTCTAAGCATTTTTCCATTTTTTCCTAGGTTGTCCAGTTTGTTGGCTTATAGTTGTTTATAGTAGGCTCTTGTGAGCCTTTGTTTTTCTGTGGTATCAGTTCCAATGTCTCTTTTTTGATTTATAATTTTGTTGATTTGCATCCTCTCTATTTTTTACTTGGTTATTCTAGCTAAGGTTTTGTCAATTTTGTTTACCTTTTCAAAAAAACAACCCTTAGTTTTGTTAATTTTTCTGTTTTCCTGTTCTCAATTTTATCTATTTATGGCTAATATTTATTATTTTCTTCTTCTACTAACTTTTGGCTAAGTTTGTTCTTTTTTTTTTATATTGTTCCTGGAAACATACAGGTGAATTGTTTGAGATCTTTCTTTTTTCTTAATGTGTTTATTGCTATGAACTTACCTCCTAGAACTGCTTTTTCTGCATCGCTTAAGTTTTGATATGTTGTGTTTCTATTTTAATTTATATCATAATACTTTTTAATTTCTTCTTTGGTCCATTGGTTATTCAGGAGAGTGTTGTTTAATTTCCATGTATGCATGAGTTTTCCCCATTACTGATTTCTAGTTTCATAACATTGTGGTAAGAGAAAATACTTGCTATGATTTCAGTCTTTTTGAATTTGCTAAGGATTGTTTTAACCTAACATATGGTATATCATAGAAAATGTTCTATATACACCTGAGAAGAATGTGTATTCTGTTGTTGGATAGGATGGTTTTTGAATGCTTTTTAGGTCCATTTGGTCTATAGTGTTCAAATCTGCTGTTTCCTTATTGATTGTCCCATTGCTCTATCCATTGTTGAGACTGGGGTACCCAACTACTGTTGTATAGCTATTTATTTCTACTTTTAGCTCTGTTAGCTTTTGCTTTATATGTTTAGGTGTTCTAATGTTGGGTGCATATATTTGTACAATTGTTACATCTTCTTGAAGAACTGAATGCTTTATCATTAGAAAATGACCTTCTTTGCCCTTTTTACCATTTTTAGTTTAAAGTCTGTTTTGTCTGAGTAGAGCAACTCATTTTTTTTTCTGTTTTTTGGTTACCATTTGCTTGAAATATCTTTTTCATCCCTTCACTCTCAGTATATTTGTGTCTTTAAGACTAAAGTGAGTCTCTTTTAGGCAGCATATGGTTAGATCTTGTTGGTTTTTTGTTTGTTTGTTTGTTTTTTCATTCAGCCATTCTGTCTTTTGACTGGAGGATTTAATCCATTTTTGTTTAAAGTAATTATTGATAGGTAAGGATTTACTATTGCCATTTTATTCATTGTTTTCTCACTGTTTTGCAGACCCACTGTTTTTATTTTTTATTCTGTTGTCTTTGTGTTTTGATGTCTTTTGGTATCAGCGTTCTTTGACTTCTTATGATGTTAATAAGCCTTCTTTTACTTCCACTCAGAGAATCTTTAGCATTTCTTGCAAGTCAGGTCTAGTGGTGATGAGCTCCTTCAGCTTTTGTTTGTTAGGGAAAGTCTATTTCTTCTTCCTCTCTGAAGAACAGCTTTGCTGGGAATGGAATTCCTGGTTGACAGGGTTATTTTCTTTTTTTTCTTTTTTTTTTTTTTTTTTGCGGTATGCGGGCCTCTCACTGTTGTGGCCTCTCCCGTTGCGGAGCACAGGCTCCGGACACGCAGGCTCAGCGGCCATGGCTCATGGGCCCAGCTGCTCCGTAGCATGTGGGATCTTCCCGGATTGGGGCATGAACCCGTGTCCCCTGCATCAGCAGGCAGACTCTCAACCGCTGCGCCACCAGGGAAGCCCGGGTTGTTTTTCTTTGATATTTTGAATATGTCATCCTGTTTTCTCCTGGCTTGAAAAGCTTCTGTTGAGAAATCTGCTGAATGTCTTATGGTGGTTCCCTTATATGTAACTTCTCTCTTTTCTCTTGCTGCTTTCAAAATTCTTTCTTTTTCTGTACTTTTGTCAATTTAATAATTTTGTGTCTCGGTACAGTGCTATCTAGGTTCAAACTCTTTGGGGGTCCTGTGGGACTCATGGATCTGGATGTCCATTTCTCCTCCCAAGTTTGGGAAGTTTTCAGTTATTAATGCTTTAAATAATACTTTCCCTCCTCCTTCTTCTCCTTCTGGAATTCCCACAGTGCAGCTGTTTTTTTGTTTTGTTTTGTTTTTAATTATGTTCCATAAGTCCTGTAGGTTTTCTTCATTCTTTTTTCCTTTTGCTTTTCTGACTGGGTACTATCAAATGTTTTGTCTTTGAGGTTACTAATTTCTTTTTCTTCATAGTGGAGTGTGCTTTCAAAGCTCTCTGTTGAATTCTTCAGTCATTGTATTTTCTTCAGCTTTAGGGTTTCTGATTTTTTTTTTTTAATGGTTTCTATTTGCTGTACTTCTTGTTTTGGTCATGCATTGTTTTCATAATTTTGTTTAGTTGCCTGTGTGTTCTTTAAGTTCACTAAGCTTCTTTAAGAGGATTATTCTGAATTCTTTATCTGATAGTTTATAGATCTCCATTTCTTTCTGGTCAGTTATTGGAGCTTTATTAGTTTCCTTTGATAGTGTCACGTTTACCTGATTTATTATAATTCTTGATTCCTCACTTTGGTATCTGTTCATTTGAGTCCTTGGTCTTCTTTTCCAAACTTTATGGTTTAGTTTTCTGGACATGTCTGCTGGTAATGTCCTTGGACAGGTGGGGCTTACTATTGAGGTCTGGGCAAGGCCATTGCCTTGCCCAAGCTCTAAGGTCGTGAGTGGGAGTAGGGGATGCTGCTTGTTAAGAACAGTTGGATAGGACTGTTGAATTGGTTCCCTGTCCAAGTAAGGCTGTAGGAGGGGCTCTGTGGTTGCCTGGCTTTTCTAGATAATCAGATTCTTCTCTAGATTATCTAGGCTTACTAGATAATCAGACTTGGTACTATATTCAGCCACAGGTGGGGCTATAAATTAGCTGTTCTGCTCTGGGCATGGTGGTGGGGGGATTCAACAGAATGGACACCAGAGTGTGTTTACATGGCTCATTGTTCAGGGACCCAAATCAAGCAAGACTATGCACCGAGTTCCCTGGCCAGACAGGTCACCAATTTTGTTCTGCAAGTGGGGAAAGTGACGGGCTGTACTTTCTGTTCAAGTGCCTCTGTAAGCAGGGCTTTTGGATGTGCTATGCAGTTTCCCATGTGCTCCTTGTCAGAGGGGTTGAAAACTGTGTTTAGTGATAGCTGGGGCTACAAATTAGTTTCCCTGCTTGGGCAGAGTGGAGAAACCACCTTCAAGCTCGACAAGGCTCTTTGTGGTCCTGACTCAAGCCAACTCACTCCTCAAGTTCCCTGGCTGAACGGTGTACTGGCTTTGCTCTGAGAACATTCAGCTCTGCCTACGAGACTATGTGCTCAAGCGTTGCTCACCTAGGTAATTTCCATGTGTCCCCAAACATGCTTTCTTGTCAGGAAGGGCTAGGAGCTCTACAGTACTCAGCAGTGTGTTGGGCTAAGATTCAGCTCCCCTGCCTGGGCAGGGGCACATCAGGCTCCAGGATTGGCAAAGTTCTTTATTTGAGGACCTGAATCAGGCAGACCTTCACCCTGCTGAGTTCCCTGGTCAGACTGTACCACTGTCTTGGCTCCACAGATGAGCAAAGCTACTGGTTGGGAGTACACCATGTGCCCTGCAGGTAGGAACTTGGTCTGCCACCATCCAAGTACTAGTTACTGAAAGCCCCTCATGACTTCTCCATAACAATCAGATTTCCAGTGGTCAAGTCCTAGAGATTCCCCCACAGTTCTTAAGGGGCAAGACTGGAGTGGAGGCTCCCAAGAAGCAGCCCACAATTCTGGGAGAGCTGTGTCCACCCTAGGCTTTCTTTTCCAACTGGAGGTACTGTAGGCTCAGGGGTGATCTCTCAGCATGGTGCTGTATTAGCCTGGAGGAGGGGCAGTGTGGTCAGTGTGTAGCCATTCCTTTTATTCTTCTGATGTGGTCTATGTTGTGGTGTGGGATGGTACTTCAGCCTCAGCCTCATGTTCTAGGATTCTCTCAGTGGTGCTTTATATATGAATAGTTGTTAGTTCTTTTTATGAGGGGGAACAAAGTCAAGAAGGGCTTAACATTGTTCTTGTGGTGATGTTACTCCTAATTTATATTTTTATCTAATGTTTTCTCATAAATATTTCATATAGTAAATATATGAAATTGTTTATAATATGTTATGTAGTAAATATATGATATATTAATTTATATTATATGAATTATATAAAGAATCTGTCAATATATTAATATTTAGTATATTACTACAGCTAATAGTATTCACATTGTTGCTCCCATCAGTTGTCTGGATAATAAAATCACCCTCAATGATTGTTGAGTTTGAGAGCTTTCATTCCTCATCTCTTTTATATTATGTCCTCTAAATTTGGAAGGAGAAAATTGGATCCTTTGCTTGCTGGGCTCTAAGAAGCTGTTGATGCCCTTGTCAATCTGTAACAGTAGATGCTGTTTTGAGGCACATGGTTAAATAACCCCAGTGCTCAGAGTGTAGCAACTCATTAGTATCAGGACACCAGGTCCTGAAATAGGGGTACCCATAAGTCCCAAGATAATACTGTTCCTCAAATATGAGATGAGCAGAACACTGTCAAAATTATTTTTAAAACCTTTGGCTCATGTGATACCCTTCTTTCTAAGAATTCAAAACCTTTTCACACATAGATAAGAGAACCTGATATTCTGTTTCAGAACACAATACACCCCTGAGAGAAAAGAAGGGCAGATTGTTCCCTCAGCTTTGCTCCCCCACCACTCTGCCCCTTACCACAAGAATGGCAATAGAGTCTATTCACCTTTGTGGCTCTCTAAGATGAATCATACTCAGCTATGTTACTGAAAGAAGATAGTTTACCATGATCTCATTTTGTGCTTTCAACATTCCTCAAAGTATCAGTTGATTCTGGAAATACATACAGAAAATCTGGTCACTAGATGAGGAATACCAGCTTTTTATTTTTTAAAGGATACTATACCTGCTTGGACATAACTTCTTTCTCAAATTTCCTATTTATATGGACTCATGAAGGGCAATAAGTTGCTAAAGTGTGAGGTAGGGCCAAGGAGATGGTTAACTTTGCTTTACTTTCAATCGAACACGGGTTCGATCCCTGGTCCAGGAAGATCCCACATGCCGTGGAGCAACTAAGCCCATTTGCCACAGCCTGCACTCTGGAGCCCGCAAGCCACAACTACTGAGTCTGAGTGCCACAACTACTGAAGCTCACACGCCTAGAGCCCATGCTCCACAACAAGAGAAGCCACGACAATGAGAAGCCTGCGCACTGCAATGAAGTGTAGCCCCCACTCACTCCAACTAGAGAAAGCCCGTGTGCAGCAACGAAGACCCAATGCAGCCATAAATAATTTAATTAATTAATTTAAAAAGAAAAAAAGAAGAAAAAGAAACTGCAAGTAGAAATTTATATTAGCATGTTTAGGTGATTGATGCCTTTGGTACCCGTGACCTAATGCAGTCAGTCACCTACAGTTAATCCTTGAACAATGAAGCAGTTAGGGTCACCAATTCCCTGCACAGTCAAAAGTCCATGTCTAACTTTACAGTCAGCCCTCCACATCTGCTGTTCCACATCCGTGTATTCAGCCAGCCTACCTTGGATCGTGTAGTACTGTTGTACGTTTTTATTTTTAAAAATTTGTGTAAAAATGGACCCGCACAGTTCAAACCTGTGTTTAAGGTCAACTGTACTTAAGTTTTCTATTCTACAAGAGAACACAAGAACACCTGAGAGAAGTTCAGGAGATGGTCCTCCCCAGTGTTGGAGCTAAAGCAAATTCAAAACCATGGGTGAATTGATAACTCATACATATGCATGACCTGTGTGAGCCTGTCAGTAGTGATGCCCTTATAGGAGCATCTTTTCCTAACCATGCTCTGTGGAATACTAATCCTCCCCCGCCGCAGGCAGCTCCAGCAAGCCATGCTGCACACTGCATTCCTGTCTTCTTAAACATTCATACTTCACTAATATTTAACAGCTGAAGAATTCTGCAGTAAAGCAACCTGTTTAATTTTGTATACTCCATCCAGCTTTGTTCAGAGTTACTCTCACAGCCTGTTCCTCCTTTTTTTTCTTTGAGTACATAGCATCAACCTTCTTTGGGAACAGTATTCCAAGATCATGTTTTGGAGAACACTGCTCTCGACCATTTAAAAGTGAGTTATGTCCAAAGCAAAATAGTCCTTGCCAAGGTAGAAAGCTTGTATATTGCTTTAAAATTATTGTACCTTGGCTTTTAATCCTCTAACAAGATAAAGTTCTTTAAATTATATTGTTTTATTAACTGCATTTTCCAATAGTTAGAATAAAGAAGAAAATGGGAGTATCGTAGTGAAGTAGAAGGAGGGATAAAAATTAAGAAATCTAAATCCTGGCTGTGTGCTGAAGGAGGCTTAACCTTTGCTTAGGGCTTTAAGACTTGGTCAGCTATCAGGCTGGACATGCTTAGTCCATCGCACTCCTCAGTTCATAGAAACTGAAATCCTGGTAGTCTAACCCAAATGTTAATCCCAGTTGTCAGTAAGAAATATCCAGGAATTCTGGGCCTGACTCCTGATTCTCCAAGTCCCTGGGCCAGATGCAAGACCACAGGGGAGTAGTGACTCAAGAAGATGGTGAAGAAGGTGGCAGTATCACATGTAAGTCAGGAGGAGAAAGGGTCCAGGTGGGTGTGCCTGACAACGAGATGTGCAGTGTGCTGTGTGAGGGTCTCTGTGTGAGTAGAGAGCCAAAGGGTACCCCAGGGATTCTGAGAAGCCAAACTGAGTCAATTACATATACAAGAAGAGGACAGTTAGGTCACGGGAGAATTCAGTTGTAGGCTGGAGTTGCTTGGTAATAATAAATACATAAATTTATAACAGACGTGACAGCAGTATTTATAACACTTCCAGCTTTTGGAAACGTTTGCTATTAGCATAAAAATTACAGCTTTGACCAGAAATTACCACTATTTCATATGATGCAGTTATTAAAGTTGTAGTCTTGTAAACTTCCCATTTTATTGTCATCTTCTTTGGCATGCAGTTAGAAAACTTCCTTGTTCTAATTCTCCAAAGTTATTTAGTCACTTAAGCTAAGTGATCCCTTTTACATACCACACTACCCCAGTCACTACAGGATCTAATCTTTGATTAGTCATGGGTGGAAGAGAAAGGCAAAAGGTTTAGGAACTGCAGCCTCAGTTGGGTGAACAGGAGAGGGACACATACAGGAACGTGCACCTCTACATTAGGGTTGAGTTGAACTTTATAGGCTTTCTAAAGCTCATCAAGACAATCTGCTTGCAGAGAAGACAATGTGCTCACTGAGGCTGCAGCAAAAGAGGCACAATCTGGCAGTTTTAACACGTCACAACATTCTTGCTACCTCCTTTTAGTTTTTTGATTAATGTATATGATGAGATTCAGTTATTGACCTCTTTTTCTCAGCTAGAACTCTTGAAAGAGTTACATACATGTTTTTTTTATAACTCCTAACACTTCACTCACTCTCGGGCAATCTGGTTTCCACCACGGTTCTGCCCCTGCTCCCCTACAAGGTTCAGCTTAAGGATGGGGGCTGCTAATCACTGATGCTTCCTTCCTAAAGCACAGTCTTTTCTTGGCTTCCATGGTGGTTCTCCTTCTACCATTCCTGGCATTCCTGTTAGGTTTCTTTGGAAAGGCTTCCTCTCCCAGCCAATCCTTTAAAGTTAGTGCTTCTTGGGATTTTGTTTAGGGTTGTGTTTTTACTTTATACACTTCCTCTGGATGAATTCATTCACTTCCATGACTTTAATTAAAGCTCTAGCTCCATTTCTTGAGTTCCACTTATTTATCCCATATGCAACTGAAAAAATAGCACTTCTACGGCTGAGCACATCACTTCACCCCAGCAAAACCATACCTACTTTTGTGTTACCTATGTCAGAGATTGGCATATCCATCCATCATGTTGCCCAGCCATTTAAATTAAGTCCTCTTATAGCCCACAAATTAATCAACAGATCCTGTCAATTCCACTCCCTTAATATTTCTTGACTACTTTCCACATTCATTTCAAACTTGAACTACCTTGGTTCAAGTCACTAATATCTTTCATTAAGTTTGTTATAACATCCTTCAATTGACTCTCTACACAGTAGCCACAATGATCTTCCTAAAATACTATCTGGTCGTGTCACTCTCTTACCTAAAACCCTCAATGTCTCTGACTTGGCCTCAGTATGTCCAGTACTCCTTAGCTTGCTTCACAGATTCTTTACTGTTCGTCTCTCAGCCCCACTCTTGCCAATCCCTAGCTTGCCCTTGAAACTGTAGACACATGGAACTTGTTTTTGCTTCTGCGGGTGAATCTTCCTTCTCTGTAAATCTTTTCATGTGATGTTAATTCTGCTTAGAACTCTCCCTGTTTTGATTTCATTAACAATTTATTTTCTGATCCTTCCTGGTTTTTTTTTTTTTTCCATTTCTCTCAGTCTGATTGACCCATAGCCTACTGTCCTGACCTGATTATAACAGTAAACAGTGTTATTACAATTTTCTATTTACTTATTTGTGTCCCCACTAAACTGAAAGCAACTTAGTTGATCTTCTTTATAGTGGGATAAGTGATGGAATCATTCATTAATATAGGGAATAAAGGAAAAGGATAGGATAGGAAAGTGTACTTAGTTTAACACATTTCTGATTTCTCTAATCTCTCCATTGTGCATCCAGTGTATTTTTTTCTGATTTTGCATTTATATTAACTTCTCATTATATATAAAACTAAAAACAGTGCAATTTTTGTTGAGAAAAATTAGCAAGTTGAACTTCAAAGCCTACAAAAATAAGCAGTAATTGTTTGGAATTGGAGTTATGAATTTCAGGGAGAAGGATAGCAAGAAATTTTCATCTATTACGTGATGGCCTGAATTAAATTTGATACAGCATTTTTCCATAGGTCACTAGAAAAATGTTAAAAGTGTTGAGGCCTTAAAACACCAGGGAGAAATCTGTAAATATCCTTTAGATACAAAGTTAAAAGAGAAAAATCAATCAGTGAGTGTGTTTATTGTTAGATCCCAAAGGAGACCACTTCTGTTTTTCTTAATTAGGAAATTCAATAGAGAGTTCTTAACTTTTATAATTGTGGTATTAGTAAAATGTTTAATATAAGTTATTCCTCTTATGTTTCAGCTCAGTATAGCTCATATTCCTAAATCTTAAATGCCCCACCTTTGAAAAATAGTTTTGAACAAAGCATTGGTCACTTATTTACATGGGTTATTTCCTGCTGTGTTTCATTAGATCTTAATATGCTCAAATAAGCCATTTATCTCCTCTATTAAATTTATTTTGTGTTTACATCTTATGTCAATAATTAGATAATTACTTGTTTGAAGGCTTCCTTATATTTCTCTCATTTCTCCCATAGCAAATAAGATAGTTCAGGCACACAGCAGATGTTCAATAAATATGCTTTAATTGAGTACATTTGGATCTTTCTTCTGTTTAATGTTTGCTGGGTTAATCACCATCTGTGGCTCCATGTAATCATTTGTGTATAATTGTATCAAAAATAAGCATGCTACCTTTGGTGATGCTCTCCTCTAGGTCTCTGCCTCTTTAAAATTCACCCAGATTTGTAGGTCAGCTTGGCTAAGACAACCTTGTACACACACACACACAGACACACACAGAGTTATTGGGCGGGTGTGTGTGTGTGTGTGTGTGTGTGTGAAGGTGGAGGGTAACACTGATGTTGTTTTCTTTAGGAGTAATATATTGCTTCTTCCACATCTGGTGCTGTCCCTAATTCCTCTCTTCCTACAAGTGTTCTGCTCAGAGTTACCATATGTGCATGGGTTTTAAATGTTTATCCTTTCAACAAACTTTTTTTTTTTAAATAACTTTTATACTGTCTACCCTCAGAGACTTTTGTAGGAGACACAGGCAATTATACTCATTTGTGATAAATGCCATATGAAAGTGAAATAAAGAATTCTGGAGAGCACATAGGAGGAATAGTTACCTTATACCTGGGTGGGAGAAATGGGGAAGGAAAGTGCAGAAAATTCTTCTCTGCAGAAATAATTGGCAGAAGCCTGAAAGATTAATAAGAGTCACCAGTGTTCTGGTTTTCTATTACTGAATGTCAAATTATCCCTAATTTAGTGGCATAAAACAGCAATAGTCATTTGTTACTACTGTCATCGCTCATGGTTCTGGTGTGAGCCAGCCTGAGGCAGGCATTTTAGAATAGGATCTCTGTTATGGACTGAATGTTTTTGTCCCCTCAAAATTCATATGTTGAAGCCTTATCCAATGATGTGATAGTATTTGGAGATGGGGCCTTTGGGAGGTAATTAGGAGCAGATTAGGTCATGAGGGTGGAGCTCTCATGATGAGATTAGTGCCCTTATAAGAAGAGACATCAGAGAGCTTGCACTCTCTCTCCCCACACTACGTGAGGACACAGCGAGAAGGTGGCTGTCTACAAACAAGAAAGAGAGTGCTCACCAAAACCCAACAATGCTGATAGCCTAATCTCAGATTTCCAGCCTCGAGATTGCGAGGAAATAAATTTCTTCATTTCAGCCCCCTAGTCTATGGTATTTTGTTATAGTAGCCTGAGCTGATTGATCAAGGTCTCTATTGTTGTTAGAGTCAGATGGTATTTGACACTGGAGTCATCCTCAAAGCTTCCTCACTCCCATGTTGGAGTGGGTTAAGAAGAGTCATACAGCTTGAGACTGGAAGCACTGGGGCTTCATAGGTGTTTCTCTATCTCTCTGTGTTTTCTCATCCTGGTCTCTCCAGTATTGTGGTTTCAGAGTGTCCAGCCTTATTACATGGTGGCCCAGTGCTCCAAAGGGACATGTTTCAATAGAGAGACAAAGCCATGCAGAAGCTGCATCACCTTGTAGGACTTAGCCTTGGTAGCCATGCAGCATCAAGTCCGCCACATTCTACTGGTTAGAAGTGAGTCACTGAAGCCAACCCATATTCAAAGGGAGGAGAATTTGACTCTACCCCTTCACTGAAGAAATATGAAAGAATTTGTGGGTATGTTTTAAAGTCATCACACCCAGTGAAGAAGTATCTGCATGCTTTATGTGTATGCTGTGTGAATTTATAGTATGTGTCCCGGTCAGAAGAGAAGAGGGAAGAGGAGGCTTGTTTGGTGGGAAGAAGCAGGGTGCAAGAGTGATCAAAGAACACTTGTAGATATATCAAATTTACTCTCACAGAGTTCTTCAAGCCACCATATCCAATAGAATGGTCTTTATCTTCTTTGATACTCCTGACTGTTCCCCACTCCAGGAAGAGTTCATTCTTTGCCTCTCATTATGTCCTCACTCTCCTGGCTTTTTTTTTTTTTTAAACATCTTTATTGCAGGATAATTGCTTTACAATGGTGTGTTAGTTTCTGCTTTATGACAAAGTGAATCAGTTATACATATAAATATATCCCCATATGTCTTCCCTCTTACATCTCCCTCCCTCCCACCCTCCCTATCCCACCCCTCTAGGCGGTCACAAAGCACCGAGCTGGTCTCCCTGTGCTATGCAGCTGCTTCCCACGAGCTATCTATTTTACATTTGGTAGTGTATATATGTCCATGCCACTCTCTCACTTTGTCCCAGCTTACCCTTCCCCCTCCCTGTGTCCTCAAGTCCATTCTCTGGTAGGTCTGTGTCTTTATTCCCATCTTGCCCCTAGGTTCTTCATGACCTATTTTTTTTTTTTTAGATTCCATATACATGTGTTAGAATATGGTATTTGTTTTCCTCTTTCTGACTTACTTCACTCTGTATGACAGTCTCTAGGTCCATCCACCTTACTACAAATAACTCAATTTTGTTTCTTTTTATGGCTGAGTAATATTCCATTGTATATATATGCCATATCTTCTTTATCCATTCATCTGTCGATGGGCACTTAGGTTGCTTCCATGTCCTGGCTATTGTAAATAGAGCTGCAATGAACACTGTGGTACATGACTCTTTTTGAATTATGGTTTTCTCAGGGTATACGCCCAGTAGTGGAATTGCTAGGTCATATGGTAGTTCTATTTTTAGTTTTTTAAGGAACCTCCATGCTGTTCTCCATAGTGGCTGTATCAATTGACATTTCCACCAAGAGTGCAAGAGGGTTCCCTTTTCTCCACACCCTCTCCAGCATTTATTGTTTGTAGATTTTTTGATGATGACCATTCTGACCAGTGTGAGATGATATCTCATTGTAGTTTTGATTTGCATTTCTCTAATGATTAATGATGTTGAGCATTCTTTCATGTGTTTGTTGGCAATCTGTATATCTTCTTTGGAGAAATGTCTATTTAGGTCTTCTGCCCATTTTTGGATTGGGTTGTTTGTTTTTTTGTTATTGAGCTTCATGAGCTGCTTGTAAATTTTGGAGATTAATCCTTTGTCAGTTGCTTCATTTGTAAATATTTTCTCCCATTCTGAGGGTTGTCTTTTGGTCTTGTTTATGGTTTCCTTTGCTGTGCAAAAGCTTTGAAGTTTCATTAGGTCCCATTTGTTTATTTTTGTTTTTATTTCCATTTCTCTAGGAGGTGGGTGAAAAAGGATCTTGCTGTGATTTATGTCATAGTGTTCTGCCTATGTTTTCCTCTAAGAGTTTGATAGTTTCTGGCCTTACATTTAGGTCTTTAATCAATTTTGAGCTTATTTTTGTGTTGGTGTTAGGGAGTGATCTAATCTCATACTTTTACATGTAGCTGTCCAGTTTTCCCAGCACTGCTTATTGAAGAGGCTGTCCTTTCTCCACTGTACATTTCTGCCTCCTTTGTCACAGATAAGGTGACCATATGTGCATGGGTTTATCTCTGGGCTTTCTATCCTGTTCCATTGATCTATCTTTCTGTTTTTGTGCCAGTACCATGCTGTCTTGATTACTGTAGCTTTGTAGGATAGTCTAAAGTCAGGGAGCCTGATTCCTTCAGCTCTGTTTTTCGTTCTCAAGATTGCTTTGGCTATTCGGGGTCTTTGTGTTTCCATACAAATTGTGAAATTTTTTGTTCTAGTTCTGTGAAAAATGCCAGTGGTAGTTTGATAGGGATTGCATTGAATCTGTAGATTGCTTTGGGTAGAATAGTCATTTTCACAATGTTGATTCTTCCAATCCAAGAACATGGTATATCTCTCCATCAATTTGTATCATCTTTAATTTCTTTCATCAGTGTCTTATAATTTTCTGCATACAGGTCTTTCATCTCCTTAGGTAGGTTTATTCCTAGGTATTTTATTCTTTTTGTTGCAATGGTAAATGGGAGTATTTTCTTAATTTCACTTTCAGATTTTTCATCATTAGTGTGTAGGAATGCCAGAGATTTCTGTGCATTAATTTTGTATCCTGCTACTCTACCAAATTCATTGATTATCTCTACTAGTTTTCTGGTAGCATCTTTAGGATTCTCTATGTATAGTATCATGTCATCTGCAAGCAGTGACAGCTTTACTTCTTCTTTTCAGATTTGGATTCCTTTTTTTTCCTTTTCTTCTCTGATTGCTGTGGCTAAAACTTCCAAAACTATGTTGAGTAAGAGTGGTGAGAGTGGGCAAGCTTGTCTTTTTCCTGATCTTAATAGAAATGGTTTCAGTTTTTCACCATTGAGGACAATGTTCACTGTGGGTTTGTCATATATGGCCTTTATTATGTTGAGGTAAGTTCCCTCTATGCCTACTTTCTGCAGGGTTTTTATCGTAAATGGGTGTTGAATTTTGTCAGAAGCTTTCTCTGCATCTATTGAGATGATCATATGGTTTTTCTCCTTCAATTTGTTAATATGGTGGACCACGTTGATTGATTTGCGTATACTGAAGAATCCTTGCATTCCTGCGATAAACCCCACTTGATCATGGTGTGTGATCCTTTTAATGTGCCGCTGGATTCTGTTTGCTAGTATTTGTTGAGGATTTTTGCATCTATGTTCATCAGTGATATTGGCCTGTAGTTTTCTTTCTTTGTGACATCTTTGTTGGGTTTTGGTATCAGAGTGATGGTAGCCTTGTAGAATGAGTTTGGGAGTGTTCCTCCCTCTGCTATATTTTGTAAGAGTTTAAGAAGGATAGGTGTTAGCTGTTCTCTAAATGTTTAATAGAATTCACCTGTGAAGCCATCTGATCCTGGGCTTTTGTTTGTTGGAAGGTGTTTAATCACAGTTTCAATTTCCATGCTTGGGATTGGTGTGTTCCTATTTTCTATTTCTTCCTTATTTGATCTTGGAAAGTTGTGCATTTCAAAGAATTTGTCCATTTCTTCCAGGTTGTCCATTATATTGGCATATAGTTGCTTGTAGTAATCTCTCATGATCCTTTGTATTACTGCAGTGTCAGTTGTTACTTCTTCTTTTTCATGTCTAATTCTATTGATATAAGTCTTCTTTTATTTCTTGATAAGTGTGGCTAATGGTTTATCAATTTTGTTTATTTTCTCAAACAACCAACTTTTAGTTTTATTGATCTTTACTATCATTCCCTTCATTTATTTTCATTTATTTCTGATCTGATCTTTATGATTTCTTTCCTTCTGCTAACTTTGGGGTTTTTTTGTTCTTCTTTCTCTAATTGCTTTAAGTGTAGGGATAGGTTGTTTATTTGTTTATTAAGGTACAATTGTATTGCTATAAATTTCCTTCTTAGAATTTCTTTTGCTGCATCCCATAGGTTTTGGGTTGTTGTGTTTTCATTGTCTTTTTTTTCTAGGTATTTTTTGATTTTCTCTTTGATTTCTTCAGTGACTCTTGGTTATTAAGTAGTGTATTGTTTCACCTCCATGTGTTTGTATTTTTTTCCTGTAATTGATATTTAGTCTCATAGCATTGTGGTCAGAAAAGATACTTGATATGATTTCCATTTTCTTAAATTTACCAAGGCTTGATTTGTGACCCAAGATATGATCTATCCTGGAGAATGTTCCATGAGAACTTGAGAAGAAAATGTATTCTGTTGTTTTTGGATGGAATGTCCTATAAATATCAATTAAGTCCATTTTGTTTAATGTATCATTTAAAGCTCATGTTTCCTTATTTATTTTCATTTTGGATGATCTGTCCATTGGTGAAGGTGGGGTGTTAAAGTGCCCTACTATGGTTGTGTTACTGTCAATTTCCCCTTTTATGGCTGTTAGCATCTGCCTTATGTATTGAGGTGCTCCCATGTTGGATGCATAAATATTTACAATTGTTGTATCTTCTTCTTGGATTGATCCCTTGATCATTATGTAGTGTCCTTCTTTGTCTCTTGTAATAGTCTTTGTTTTAAAGTCTATTTTGTCTGATATGATAATTGCTACTCCAGCCATCTTTTGATTTCCATTTGCATGCAATATCTTTTTCCATCCCCTCACTTTCAGTCTATGTGGGTCTTTTGTAGACAACATATATATGGGTCTTGTTTTTGTATCCATTCAGCCAGTCTACGTCTTTTGGTTGGAGCATTTAATCCATTTACATTTAAGGTAATTATCGATATGTATGTTCCTATGACCATTTTCTTAATCGTTTTGGGTTTGTTATTGTAAGTCTTTTCTTTCTCTTGTGTTTCCTGCCTAGAGAAGTTCCTTTAACATTTGTTGTAAAGCTGGTTTGGTGGTGCTGAATTCTCTTAGCTTTTGCTTGTCTGTAAAGTTCTTAATTTCTCCATCAAATCTGAATGAGATCCTTGCTGGGTAGAGTAATCTTGGTTGTATTTTTTTCCCTTTCATCACTTTAAATATGTCCTGCCAGTCCCTTCTGGCTTGCAGATTTTCTGCTGAAAGATCAGCTGTTAACCTTATGGGGATTCTCTTGTATGTTATTTGTTGTTTTTCCCTTGCTGCTTTTAATATTTTTTCTTTGTATTTAATTTTTGATAGTTTGATTAATATGTGTCTTGGTGTGTTTCTCCTTGGATTTATCCTGTATGGGACTCTCTGTGCTTCCTGGACTTGATTAACTATTTCCTTCCCCATATTAGGGAAGTTTTCAACTATAATCTCTTCACATATTTTCTCAATACCTTTCTTTTTCTCTTCTTCTTCTGGGACCACGATAATTCGAATGTTGCTGTGTTTAATGTTGTCCCAGAGGTCTCTGAGACTCTCCTCATTTCTTTTCATTCTTTTTACTTTATTCTTCTCTGCAGTAGTCATATATTATCTTCCAGGTCACTTATCCGTTCTTCTGTCTCAGTTATTCTGCTATTGATCCCTTCTAGAGAATTTTAAATTTCATTTATTGTGTTGTTCATCAGTGTTTATTTTCTCTTTAGTTCTTCTAGGTCCTTGTTAAATGTTTCTTGTATATTCCCCATTCTATTTCCAAGATTTTGGATCATCTTTACTATCATTATTCTGAATTCTTTTTCAGGTAAACTGCCTGTTTCCTCTTCATTTGTTAGGTCTGTTGGGTTTTTACCTTGCTCCTTCATCTGTTGTGTGTTTCTCTGTTTTCTCATTTTGCTTAACTTGCTGAGTTTGGGGTCTCCTTTTCGCAGGCTGCTGGTTTGTAGTTCCCATTGTTTTCAGTGTCTGCCCCCAGTGGCTGAAGTTGGTTCAGTGGGTTGTGTAGGCTTCCTGGTGGAGGGGACTAGTGCCTGTGTTCTGGTGGATGAGGCTGGATCTTGTCTTTCTCATGTCAGGTCCATGTCTGGTGGTGTGTTTTGGGGTGTCTCTGAGCTTATTATGATTTCAGGCAGCCTCTCTGCTAATGGGTGGGTTGTTTTCCTGTCCTGCTAGTTGTTTGGCATAGGATGTCCAGCACTGTAGCATGCTGGTCGTTGAGTTGAACTGGATCTTGGTGTTGAGATGGAAATCTCTGGGAGATTTTCACCATTTGATATAACGTGGAGCTGGGAGTTCTCTGGTGGACCAATGTCCTGAACTTGGCTCTACCATCTCAGAGGCACAGCCCTGATGCCTGGGTGGAGCACCAAGAGCCTGTCATCCACACACCTTTTGTGCCGCTCTAGTCTCAAAGCTCCCACCCCTGCTCCTGAGGCCTGGGGCCCCATAGTAGGTGGACCTGTGTGCTGACACTCTCCTGGCTTTTTTGTTTGCCTCTTCTCCTTTGACAGCTCATTCTCATCTAACAAGCCATTTCCAGTCACTCACCAATCCTGACATTTCTGTCTCCTACTTGTTGCTCAAACCTATCTACTCCTCTCCACCATAATTACCTGCTCTCTTAGTCCATACCAAGATGGCCATTTCTTTTGTTCAACATATATTTCCTGAGCAAAAATGAAGGGACTAGGAATGGTATGTAAAATTAAATAGTGTGATTAGGGAAGGTCTCTTGGAAAGGTGATTTTTAAGCAACAAGGTTGAATGGGTTATGGGTTAAGTCATTGAGGCTAGAACTGAGTGACATAGGGAGAGAGGAACAGAAGGTAAAGTCAGAGAGTTAAAGGTGGATGGTGGACTGATCACCTGGGATCTTGAAGGATAGATATGTGTGGGAAGGTGTAAGAGTCTGGGCTCATTGAAATCATTCCTTTGATATGCACCTTAATTATTTAGGGCCAGTATCCTGTTTTCTCCATCCTGAATCCCCTCAGGATGCACCATCTGGGGACACCTGTGGTAGCTGATGTCTTAATGGCGACAACATCCTTTGTTTATGGATATGGCAGGTGACATTCTTTGCTCACAGTGCCTCCTCTTGGTGATGAATTCAACTAACATTTGGGAGGCATTTCATGACCAGTTTTGTCCTATAGCACTTAGGAAGGCTCATTCCTAGACCAGCAAAGCTTCTCTTGATAGGCCACTCAATGTGTTAATTTTTGGATTAGGCCCTGTTGGTAATCTAAAATTCTCTGGATCGCCTGTCTTTACCAGCCTATTATGATACAGGAGATGTTTTCCCTTGTTCCTCTTCCCATATCTAGAGTTGCACTTTATTAACTTGTTGATACATACTTAAATATGTATCAACCCATACATGCTCATACCATTCATGTAGTCTCTTTCAAGTCAAATCATTCCAAACATAACCTTCCAATTTTTTACAACTCTATCTAGTCATTTGTCTCTATTTCATAAGAAAAAGACAGAAACTTAATGCATTATATAGTCGAGTAAAAGATGCTAGGAGGCCTCAGTCTAATGCATTTTTTTTTAAGGGCCTTAGAAACCAGTTAAAATCCCAACCATTCTTCCTGCTTCGTTCTGTTCAGATTCCTTTGAGATGTGAAAAGCTTTGGAAGGAGTGCTTAATTTAATCTGAACTTACCAGATATTTATCATCCTGTGTAAATGCAGGTCTGAGAGGTAGAATTTGATGGGTATAAAATGGAAAAGGGTAAATGTAGGGATATTATTGGAAATTGGGAGAGGCATGTGACCAGAGAGGAATCACAATGGATCAACAGCACCTCCTTCACAAATGAGGACAAGCTTATCTTGATAATGACATTAACAGTGAGGTGTTAAACTGTTACTGTGAAAAATTATTAACAAAACAGACGGAGGAAAAGTTTTCATGATAGAACACATCTTTCAAATAGCCTGTAAATTTCAGATAAATGTTTCATTATTTGAAATTTAGAGTTTATTGCTTAGAAGTTTTGCAGACTATTCAAAGACTCGCACTATTCCTGCAAGCACTGGCTAGATCGCCTTCTGATTCATGCACTTGGGTCACACTTAACAAGACTTAGCCACAACCTTTGTTGGAGAATGTTCTACAACATATTGTGCTAACCAGCTACAGATCTGACGAGAAACATTCCCTCTCACATATGGGAGAGCACAATTGTCTTCACATGTTTCCTGCTTAGTTAGAACTCTGGGTCATAGTCCATGTCTCCTCAGACTGTGGTAATTAATTTGAATCTGAAACTAAGCTTTATTGTAGGGATGTTGTTTGCAAGTGTGAATCTATGGTTTTCTTGGGGAGAGAGAGAGTGGGGGAAATTACTGAGTCTGAATGACTAGAGTGTAGACAGTACCAGCAGGGAAGCAAAGCCTCTACAGAAAGGCTACTAAAAGGCAGAGGGAAGTGTGAGGGGACAAGTGTGACACCATTTGGCTTCTGTTCCATATATGTGAAAATTAAATGACTCTAGCAATGTGACTTTGAATCAGTTTCCTGTTTTTCTCTCATGAGAGCCAAGTAAGGGCTTTAACTCATAGAGCAAGCATCCTTGTGATATACAGTATGAGAACCAGTAGAATGTTTTACCTGGAGTAGAGAAACTTGAGAATATCCATAGAAATCTGGAAATCAAATACAGATACCTGCCACTGGAGTTTGAGGGCACTGAGGGTGCTTCCCACAGGAGGGATGGGGGTTGGTTAAGGGGAGCCTACATGACTTGAGGTCCTCAGCCCCACCATCTGAATCACAAAAGGGGGGAAAAGGCTTTGAAATAACAGTAATCAAAACTTGCTTAGTGCTTTATAGTTTACAAAGCGATCTTCCATACAACCCCCCAAACCCCTCTAATTTAGGTAGTGCTTTAGTATTTATTATTTCCAACTTATGGGTAAAAAAATGAGATTGAGAGAAGATAATACAGTTCCTCAAAACTTTTACTAGGACCCAAGCCTCTTTTTATACACTTTCCACTATACCCTTGTCTGTATAGCCATGCCATTGGTTCAGTGTTAAACTAACGTATAGAAAGTGTTTCATATGAAGTATATCTCTGTAGATTAGTGATAGGAGTCTATTAATAAATTGAATAAACATGTCAAAGTCAGAAGCTCATTCTTTGAAAAAAGAAATATTTGGTTGTCCATCCGCCCACCCCCACCCCCGCCGTCCCCCTTCAAGCTCACTATATTTAACATTGGATTTCATCTGCCATCTAGTGGAGTTTTGATAAACCACATGTAAAAACTAAGGAGTCATTCCCTGCAGTAGGCTGTCCAATGTACTTCTGAAATTTCATCAAATTTTTTATGTTCACCTTACACTTTTAAAGCACTTGTATGTGCAGATTATTTCCTATATCAAAAATTAGTAAGTGTTCTATCACCTTGAATTTTTGTACAACCTAGTTCTTGACTACTAATATCTTATGTGACCTAGGATAATTATCTCTCTCCTTACTTTATTTTACTTTTTTTTTGACTCTCCATTTACTCTTCTACAAAATGAGGTTAAAATCCCTGTCAGCTATAAAATTAAATGGCACTATGCTACATTTTGACTTCATAACAGTAAAAAATCAGTATGTTTTTTAAAAATTTGTTGATACTCTTCCCCTATTCCCATACCTAACTCTACCCTACCTTTACTCAGATAATTCCTACAGATCAGTGAGCTATTAGAAGACCAGAATTATGTGGAAAATCAACAAGTGATGTTTTAAAAGATGGTTAATGTATGTCACATATGTCATGGGAAAGAGGAAAACAATACCCACTGAGAGAACCATTGAGCCTACATAATTAACTTACATAGATAAAATATTTTAAAATTTTATTTAATCATTACATAAAATTTCATTTTATCTTCACAACAGCTCTGTGAGGACTTTGGAAATGGTATTGTTATCATTCTTTGCCAATGAATAAACAAAGGAACAGAAATATTTAGACGATCAATCTCACAAAGGCAGGCGGTTGTAGAAAATGAATTAAACTCAAATCTGTGCTACTCCCTGCAGAGTAGCAGCTTCAGGATCACCTGGGAGAACTTCCCTGGTGTCACAGTGGTTAAGCATCTGCCTGCCAGTGCAGGAGACACGGGTTCAAGCCCTGGTCCAGGAAGATCCCACGTGCTGCAGAGCAACTAAGCCTGTGTGCCACAACTACTGAGCCTGTACTCTAGAGCCCGTGAGCTACAACTACTGAGCCCGCATGCTGCAATTACTGAAGCACAGGTGCCGTGCTCCACATCAAGAGAACCCACTGCAATGAGAAGCCCGCGCACCACAATGAAGAGTAGCTCCTGCTCACCACAACTAGAGAAAGCCCGCATGCAGCAACAAAGAACCAATGCAGCCAACAGAAAGAGATCACCTGGGAGCTTGTGAGAAATGCAGACTCTGAACCCACATCCTAGACCTAAAGAATCAGAATCTGAATCCTCCCAAGATCCCTAGGTGATGTGATGCTCATTAAAGTTTGAGAAGCACCAAACTAACCCATGAACCATTTATCAGACCAAGATGTCTTTCCAGGGCATGTAAGGAAGCCATGTGGTCTTTGAGGACTATTTGAATCAGTTTTAGTCTGAACAAAAGCTTAAATATGAGAAAATACTGTCTCGAGTGAGAGGGCAAATTTCAAAATAGTCAAATCTCAACAGATATGTAAAATAATAAAATGCCTTGAATGATTTGGTTTTTTATTATTAAAAAAATTTTATTGGGCTTCCCTGGTGGCGCAGTGGTTGAGAGTCCACCTGCCGATGCAGGGGACACGGGTTCGTGCCCCGGTCCGGGAAGATCCCACATGCCACGGAGCGCCTGGGCCTGTGAGCCATGGCCACTGACCCTGCGTGTCCGGAGCCTGTGCTCCGCAATGGGAGAGGCCACAACAGTGAGAGGCCTGCGTACCGCAAAAAAAAAAAAAAAAAAAAAAAAGTATAGTTGATGTACAGTTTTACATAATTTACAGGTGTACAATATAGTGATTCACAGTTTCTGAAGGCTATATTCCATTTATAGTTATTATAAAGTATTGGCTGTATTCCCTGTGTTGTACAATATGTCCTTGTAGCTTATTTTATACATAATACTTTGTACCTCTTACTCTCCTACCCCTATATTGACCCTCCCCGCTCCCTCACCCCACTGGTAACCACCAGTTTATTCTCTGTATCTGTGGGTCTGCTTCTTATTTTTGGTTATATTTCTTAGTCTGTTGTATTATTTGGATTCCACATATAAGTGATATTGTACAGTATTTGTCTTTCTCTGTCTGACTTATTTCACTTAGCCTAATGTGCTCCAAGTCCATCCATGTTGCTCCAAATGGAAAAATTCCATTCTTTTTCCTGGCTGAGTATCTTTTCGAATTAGTGGTCTTGTTATTTTTGGGTATATACCCAGGAGTGGAATTGCTGGGTCATATGGTAGTACTGTTTTTAATTTTTTGAGAAGGCTCCATAATGTTTTCCACAGGGGCTATACCAATTTACATTCATACCAACAGTGCACTAAGGTTCCCTTTTCTCTGCATCCTTGCCAACATTTGTTATTTGTGTTCTTTTTGATGATAGCCATTCTGAGAGGTATGAGGTGTTATCCCATTGTGGTTTTAATTTGCATTTTCCTGATGGTTATCAATGTCAAGTATCTTTTCATATCTGCCTGTTGGCCATTTGTGTATCCTCTTTGGAAAAATGTCTATTCATGTCGTCTGCCCATTTTCAATTGAGTTATTTGGTATTTTTTGGATGCTGAATTGTATTAGCTATTGGTATATTTTTGATATTAACCCCTTGTCAGTCATATGATTTGCAAATTTTTCTCCCATTTGTTGTAGGTTGCCTTTTTGTTTTGTCTGTGGTTACCTTTGCTGTGCAAAAGCTTTTAAGTTTAATTAGGTGCCATTTGTTCATTTTTGCTTTTATTTCCCTGGTATTAGGAGACAGATCCAAAAAAATATTAGTATGATTTATGTCAAAGAGTGTTCTGCCTATGTTTTCCTCTAGAAGTTTTATGGTTTCTGACCTTTATTTTAGGTCTTTAATGCATTTTGAGTTTATTTTTGTTTATGGAGTTAGAGAATGTTCTAATTTCATTCTTTTATGTTTAGCTGTCTGGTTTTCTCAACAACACTTATTGAACAGACTGTCTTTTCTCCATTGTATATTCTTGCCTCCTTTGTCATACATTAATTGACCATAAGTACCCACATTTGTTTCTGGTTTCTCTGTTCCATTCCATTGATCTGTGTGTCTGTTTTTGTGCCATAACATGTTTTGATTACTGTAGCTTTGTAGTATTGTCTGAAGTCTAGAAGGGGTATGCCTCCAGCTTTGTTCCTTATCCTTAAGATTGCTTTGGCAATTCTTGACCTTCTATGTTTTCATACACATTTTAAAATTATTTTTTCTAGTTATGTGAAAATGCCATTAGTATTTTGGTAGGGATTGCATTGAATCTGTAGACTGCCTTGGGTAGTACAGTTATTTTTCCAATCCAGGAACACAGTATATCTTTCCATCTGTTTGTGCCATCTTCAATTTCTTTCATCAGTGTCTTACAGTTTTCAGAGTACAGGTCTTTTGCCTCCTTAGGTACAGTTATTCCTAGGTATTTTATTCTTTTTCATGTGATGGTAAATTGGATTGTTTTCCTAATTTCTCTTTCTGATAGTTCAGTGTTAGTGTATAGATATATATATATTAATTTTGCATCCTGCAACTTTACCAAATTCATTGATGAGCTCTTACAGTTTTCTGGTAGTATCTTTAGGATTTTTTAATATATAGTATCATATCATCTGCAGATAGTTGTAGTTTTACTTCTTCCTTTCCAGTGTGCATTTCTTTTATTTCTTTTTCTTGTCTGATTACTGTGGCTAGAACTTCCAATACTATGTTGAATAAAAGTGATGAAAGTGGGTATCCTTGTCTTCTTCCTAATTTTAGAGGAAATGCTTTCAGTTTTTCACTGTTGATTATGATGTTAGCTCTGGGTTTGTTATATATAGCCTTTGTTATGTTAAGGTATGTTTCTTCTATGCCCGCGTTCTGGAGAATTTTAACCATAAATAGATGTTGAACTTTGTCTAAAGTTTTTTCTGCATCTATTGAGATGATCATATGGTTTTTATTTTTCAGTTTGTTAGTGTGATGTATCACCTTGACTGATTTGTTGATATTGAAAAATCCTTGCATCCTTGGGATAAATCCCACTGCATCACAGTGTATGATCCTTCAGTGGATTTGATTTGCCAGTATTTTGTTAAGGATTTTTGCATCTTTGTTCATCAGTGATATTGGCCTGTAATTTTGTTTTTTTGTGATACCTTTGTGTGGTTTCGATGTCAGGGTAATGCTGACCTTCTAGAATGAGTTCAGAAGTGTTCCTCCTCTGCACTAATTTTGGAATCATTTCAGAAGGACAGCTGCTAACTTTTCTCTAAATGTTTGATAGAATTCACCTGTGAAGCTCTCTGGTCCTGGACTTTTGATTGTTGGGAGTTTTTAAATTACTGATTCAATTTTATTACTGGTAATTGGTCTTTTCATATTTTCTATTTCTTTCTGGTTCAGTCTTGGGAGAATGTATCTTTCTAAGAATTTGTCCATTTCTTCTAGGTTGTCCATTTTATTGGCATATAATTGTTCATAGTAGTCTCTTATGATCCTTTGTATTTCCTTTTTAAGATTTTTTTGATGCAGACCATTTTTTAAGTCTTTATTGAATTTGTTACAGTATTGCTTCTGTTTTATGTTTTTTGGTTTTTTGGCCATGAGGCATGTGGGATCTTAGCTCCCCGACCAGGGATTGAACCTTCACCCCCTGCATTGGAAGGCAAAGTCTTAACCACTGGACCACCAGGGAAGTCCTGATCCTTTGTATCTCTATGGTGTCAGTTGTAACTTCTCCTTTTTCATTTCTGATTTTATGGATTTGGGCCCTCTCTCTTTTTTTTCCTCGATGAGTCTGGCTAAAGTTTTATCAATGTTGTTTATCTTTTCAAAGAACCAGCTTTTAGTTCAATTGATCTTTTGTATTTTTTTAGTCTCTATTTCATTTATTTCTGCTCTTTATGATTTCTTTCCTTCTACTAACCTTGTGGTTTTTTTGTTCTTTCTCTAATTCCTTTAGGTGTAATTTTAGATTGCTTATTTGAGATTTTTCTTGTTTCCTGATGTAAGATTGTATTGCTGTAAACTTACCTATTAGAACTGCTTTTGCTGTGTGCCATAAGTTTGGATGTTTTTGTTTTCATTTTTCTCTAGGTAGTTATTCATTTCCTCCTTGATTTTTTCAGTGATCCATTGGTTGTTTAATAGCATATTGTTTAGCCTCCACATAAGTTGATGTCTAGTCTTACAGTGCTGTGGTCAGAAAAGATGCTTGATATGATTTCAGTTTTCTTAAATTTACCATGACTTGTTTTGTGGCCTAGCATGTGATCTAGCCTGGAGAACATTTCATGTATACTTGAAAAGAATGTGTATTCTGCTGCTTTTGGATTAAATGCTCCATATATAACAATTAAGTCCATCTGATCTAATGTGTCATTTAAAGCCTGTGTTTCCTTATTGACTTTCTTGAGGATCTGTCCATTGATGTCTATTTTAAAGTCTGTTTTATCTGATAAAAGTATAGCTGCTCTGGCTTTCTCTTGATTTCTGTTTGCATGGAATAACCTTTTTCCATTCCCTTATTTTCAGTCTGTGTGTGTCTTTAGATCTGAAGTGAGTCTCTTATAGGCAGCATATGTATGGGCCTTGTTTTTGTATCCATTCAGCCACTCTTTGTCTTTTGGTTGGAGCATTTAGTCCATTTAAATTTAAGGTAATTATTGGTATTTATGTTCTTGTTGCCTTTTTAATTGTTTTGAGGTTGCTTTTGTAGTTCTTTTTTCCCTTCTTTTGTTCTCTTCTCTTGTGATTTGATGACTATCTTTAGTGTTATGTTTGGATTCCTTTATCTTTTTTGCATGTATATCTATTATAGATTTTTGGTTTGTGGTTACTGTGAGGTTTTTATATGGATACATATATATATGATCCCAAATTCTTTGATCATCTTTATGATCATTACCCTGAACTCTTTCTCAGGTAGATTGTCTATCTTCAGTTAATTTAATTCTTCTTCTGGTGTTTTGTCTTGTTCCTTCATCTGAAACTTGTTCCTCTGTTGCCTCATTTTTACTGAGTTACTGTTTGTGTTTTTATATACCTGGTAACTTAATTATGTTTCCCAGCCTTTGAGAAGTGCCCTTTTGTTGGTGACATCCTCTGCATTCTCTCAGTGGACTCCCCTTTTGTCATACAAGCTGTATGTTCTAGAGTTTCTCCTGATGAGAGCTGCATGGGTCCTTATGTTGTGGCAGGCTGACTATGTGGGAGGTCTGGTAGGCTTGGTTGACTCTTGGTCTGGTTGGTTGCCAGGCCATGCCTTGTTCAGAGGCATGGTCTGGTTGGTTGCCAGGCCATGCCTTGTTCAGAGGCTGCTGGCTGGTGGGACAGGTCATGAAGTGGCTGACTGCAGAACCTCAGGGGACCCCAGGGCTAGTGCTGGGTCACTGGTAGGCAGAGTCAGTGTCCAGAAGATTCTGGTGCTCTTGCCCACCCTCTGGTGGGTGAAGCCAGTTCTTGGGGTTAGTGCTGGACTACTAGCAGATAGAGCCAGGTCCTGGAGTTTGGTTACAGGACCCTGGGATCCTAGAGCTAGTGCCAGATAACTGGTGGGGAAGGGTGGTTCTTGACACAGTTGGGAATGGGGTCGTGGGTGTATGAAGCTTGCATGGGCCTGCTAGTAGGCAGGGCTGGGACCTGGCTGGCCCTAGGGCAGTGTCTGGCCTGCTGTGGGCAGGCTGGGTCCACAGGCTGTGGGATTGTGGTTTTATTGCATGTGGTCTCTGCCCCCTGGTAGGTGAAGCTGGTCCAGAGGCTAGATAAAACTTTCTGAGTGCAGTGCTGGGCCCAGAGGACTCTGAGGCTGGTGCCTGCCCACTGGTGGGTGGATCTGGGTCCTGGACCCTCTGGTGGGCAGGGCCATGTCCAGAAGCTTCTGTGGACTCAGGAGATCTTTAGGCAGTCTGTCTGCTGATGGGTGGGGCTGTGTCCCCACCCAGTTAATTGCTTGGCCTGAGTCATTCCAGCACTGGCACCTAGAGACTGTTGGGTGGGACCAGGTCTTCATGCTAATGGCCTGGAGGAAGGATTCTACAATGGCACTCACCAGCACAAACATTTACATAGTAGAAGGACCTCTCAAGAATGGATCCCACCAGTGCTTATGTCCCCAGGGTAAGCTTCAGGCACCCCCTGCCTCTCTGGGGATCTTTCTAAGACAGGTAGTTCTGGCCCATGCTCCTATCAAATAACTCTTTTGCTCTGGGTCCCAGAGTGTGTGAGATTTTTCTATGCCCTTTAAGAATGAAGTCTTTATTTCCCCAAGTCCTGTGGGACTCCCAAGATTAAACCTCACTGGACTTCAAAGCCAAATTCTCTGGGGCCTTGTCTTCCTGGTGCAGGACCCCTGGGCTAAGGAGTGTGACGTGGGGCTTAGAAGTCTGACTCCTGTAGGAGAACCTCTGCAATGTAATTACTCTCCAGTTTGTGGGTCGCCCATCTGGGGATGTATGGTACTTGACTATATCACAAGTCTGCCCCTCCTACCCATCTTGTTTTTGTTCGTTCTTTGTCTTTAGTTGTAGAAGATCTTTTTTGGTAGGTTCTGGTCTTCTTACTGATGGTTTTTCTGCAAATAATTGCGATTTTGGTGTGTTTGTGAGAGGATGTGAGCTCAGGGTCTTCCTAGTCCACTATCTTGGCCTATCTCTCCTGAATAATTTCAATCAGATTACTTTCAAAATATAATCACTATTGTTCTTGTTTACCAATTTTCTTGTTTAGTGTATTTCTGTACCAGTGTATTATAAGCAGATAGGCTTCTTTAAGAAAATCTAGAGTTTGCAAGATAAATAGCACTTAGTTTAGCTCAGTTACTTCAGTTTACAGGTGAAGCAAATCAAATCCACTCAGAAAGTTATTGGAAGCTAGCACTAAATTTGGCAGCTGGTCTATTTTTCTTCAACCAGTTCTTCTTTCCCCTTCACATATATGGATCATAATTTGTCTGGATGACCATTTCCTAGGGCCTGTTCTACACAATACTCGTTCTGCAGGTTGTTCCGAAAAAATATGTTTCAGAAATATTACACAACATAGCTTGTTTGTGGTGATTCTTGGTATATCCTTATAAAAAATGAGAGAATCTATCTTAAAGAAATCTAACTCCTCACCTCAGTTTACCAAACCCTGAATGAAATGTGCTTGCCTTCTTCCCTCTGATGTTTCCTGCTACATTACTTTTGCCTCCAGGCAGAAAAAATTCTCTGCTTTGAGGACTCACACAATTAGTTCAGACCCACCTGGATAACCTCCTTATTTCAAGGTCTGTAACCTTAATTACATCTGCAAAGTTCCATTGCCATATAACAAAACATACAGGTTCTAGGGATTAGAGCATAGGCAACTTTGGAGGGCCACACTGCTTATTGCAAATTCCAAATCATGCCTTCCCTGATTACCCAATATGAAGGAACTACTCAGCCACTTTATCATATCACCTTAATTGAATTCTTTATACATGCCTTTTAAAAAAAATGTTATATCACTTGCTATAATGTAAGCTTAATAAGAAACAAGAACTAGAATCTGATGATCTTGGAATAATATTTGGCACATAATAGGTGTTCAGTAAATATTTTCTGGCTGAGTTTTGTTAAATTCAGGTTTTCCAAACTTATTACACATAAAATTTAGGATATATGCTTGTTTGAGAAACCAAATATTGTGTGAAACAGGACAGTTTTTATGTTCTTATCTGTATACACATACATATATAAACAGACACATATATGCACACATATATATATACATATACATGTGTGTGCACGCACATGCGTTTGTGTGCACTTGTACTTCCATTTGTTTATCTGTTTCAGAATTTTACATGTAATAGGAAATTTTTCTCATGACTGAGAAGTTAAGGTTCAGGTGCTTTAGGTACCCACTCAAATAATCTGCATTTGGAGCTTGACTGCTGCCAGCTAAATTTGAGTGTTGTCCTCACTTATTTCCATTCAAGCACTTTCTTAGGAGTAAAGGGGCTGCTTTTTTGAGCCGACATGTATCTTCTTTGTCTTCCTTATATTGTACCCATTTATCTGGAGCTCTTGAAATATATGAAATATGCATAATCCTTCTATCACTTAGCAGCCCTATTGGAAAGAAGTACTAAACATTTCTCTAGGTTGGCTTTCCCAAATTAGAATTCTGTGTTACTACCCTAAATATTTAATGGAAAAAACCATGTTCCATGCTTACATTTAGAAAACATTGGATTAAAGGAATATTTGTGTCTTGGAACATATATCATGCTTTTATATTTATTGACTCCCCAAGAGGGCTATTTAGTTTGTAATATTTCCCAAATATTTTACAAGAGGACCAGCTTTTCCCATATAGCATCTATTATTATATCCCAGAATTAGTGTTCTAAGGGACACCATTTAGTAAACATTACTACAGAATATCTTAATTCTCAAATATAAGAAACTTCAAGATTTCCAATTTTATTAACACAGGTAGTATACAGGCTGTTGGTTACTTCAAAGACAACTTTAAAACCTTCTAGCTTTGGGGGTTCTTTTATTATTCAAAACTTTTTCTTTTCATGATCATGTAACTTAACAAAATCTGCATGGCTTAACACAACAACAGTTGATTTCTTTCTTATAACACATGCCTCACACTTGAGAGCTGGTGGGGCTGTGCTCCACACGGTCACCCAGGAAGTCAAGCTGATGGGAGCCCACCATCTCATCTGCACGTGGTCAGGTGTAGCAGCAGCTGATAAGGACCTGAATGCTCTGCAATGCTTCTGAGGAAGTATTCTGTGGCGCTGCCATCCACGGACAATCAGCCAGCATTTATTGCATAAGTGCTCCTAATTGTAGGGGTCTGACAGATGCAGGGGAGTGGACAAAATATTTGGGGCTACCACTGTATCTGCCACAGCTAATAACACTCCTTAACTTCTTTTTATGAGCAAAATTGCCATGGCATTAACTGATTGATGTCTCCTGAATGTCATGATAGCTTAATCTAAATATTGTACAATGATGAATAGAATTTGTCACAGAATGAGGACATATTAAATATAAAAAAAGATTAAATCATTAGTAAGCTATCTCACACGTAAGAGTAAGAGAAGAATTTCAGAAATTTACAGCAGAGAATTAAAGGAATATTTAGCATTCAGTTAAAAATGGTAGCTGTGTGGTCCAGGAATGTGTCATGTACAAAAAGTTAATAAAACAATGCAGTTACTACCATGATCAGATGATTAAAGTTAGGATGTAAGTGAAAGCCACGGAATAGGGAAAACAACAATTTCAAATATCGAGCACTTTATATGTACTGCTTTCTGCCTAAGCACTTTATATTCATGCATAGATCAAGTATATTACAATGTTCTTTTTTTAAAAAAAAGACAAAATAAATTGTGAGAGGCAAGCAAAATAGCAGTAACCAAGAGTACTTTTAAAAACTGTACTTGGCATTTATAAGTATTAAGTAAAAAGAAACCATGGTCATAAAACTTCGGGAAACACTGAACAGTAACTTTTCCTCTTGGATATTTTATAGCACATTAAGCGCTCTGAGAAGTCTTCCCAGAAGAAATCACTTTAGTGTCTTTTACCCACGTTTACCAAACTTTTTATCATATAGCCAGAAAGAATAAAGAAAAACTAACCTATTATAAATACCCTGCTCAGCCTGGCATACAACTGAAAGAAACAAAAAGAGGCCTTGCTTACTGCTTGCTTTCAAAGTGGTAGATTCCTGATATTCAGTCTTCCTCAGCTATGATATAAACTTACTATGTGCACAGTCCATTTGACCTTGTTACATCTCCCCTGTGAGATTTGAGGTCAAGGGGAACTGACAGCCAGTAGGCTAATACTCATGCTTTTTTACTGAGCTGTAACAAAGTCTTTTGTCTCTGTCCCAGTAGTATCATGTGCCTTCTGCCAACATCCCTGAACAGTTTAGGCTAACTTATTAGCCTGTAAGTAGGGTAAATTCAAATCCAGGATACAATACTGCAATGTAGTAATAATAAAATTTTTCCTCTTTCCATAAGTTGATTAATTTGAGTAATTTTTCCTGGGCTACTAATTTTGACAGAGGAGAAATATGAATTACTAGACAACCAACTCACAGATGCTATGATCTAACAGAGTTACAAGGCCTTTTTTAATGTGTGTGTCAATATCACATTTTATTAATTTTTTTAATTTAATTTTTTATATTAGAGCATAGTTGATTTACAATGTTGTGTTAGTTTCAGGTGTATAGCAAAGTGATTCAGTCATACATATACATGTATACATTATTTTTCAGATTCTTTTCCCATATAGGTTATTACAGAATATTGACTGTAGTGCCCTGTGCTATACAGTAGGTCCTTGTTGATTATTGATTTTATATATAGTAGTATGTATATGTTAATCCCAAACTGCTAATTTATTCCTCCCCCCACCATTCCCCTTTGGTAACTATAAGTTTGTTTTTGAAGTCTGTGAGTCTGTTTCTGTTTTGTAAATAAGTTCATTTGTATCATTTTTTTAGATTCCACATATAAGGGATATCATATGATATTTATCTTTCTCTGACTTACTTCACTTAGTAAAATAATCTCTAGGTTCAACCATGTTGCTGCAAATGGCATTATTTCATTCTTTTTATGGCTGAGTAATACTCCTTTGTATATATGTACAATGTTTTCTTTATCCATTCTTCTGTTGATGGATATTTAGTTTGCTTCCTTGTCTTGAGTATTGTAAATAGTGCTGCAGTGAACACAGGGGTGCATATATCTTTTTGAATTAGACTTTTCTCTGGATATATGTCCAGGAGTGGGATTACTGGATTTTATGGTAGTTCTATTTTTAATTTTTTAAGAAACCTCCATACTGTTCTCCATAATGGTTGTACCAATTTACATTCCCACCAGCAGTGCAGGAGTGTTCCCTTTTCTCCATACTCTCTCCAGCAATTATTTTTTGTAGACATTTAGATGATGGCCATTCTGACCAGTGTGAGATGACACATCATTGTGATTTTGATTTGTATTTCTCTAATCATTAGTGATGTTGAGCATCTTTTCACGTGCTTTTTGGCCATCTGTATGTCTTTTTTGGAGAAATGTCTATTTAGATCTTCTGCCCATTTTTTGATTGGGTTGTTTGTTTTTTATGTGATATTGAGCTGTTTGTATATTTTGGAAATTAATCCCTTGTCGATCACTTTGTTTGCAAATATTTTTTTCTGTTCTGTCGGTTGTCTTCTTGTTTTGTTTATGGTTTCCTTTGCTGTGCAAATCTTTTAAGTTTAATTAGGTCCCATTTATTTATTTTTGTTTTTATTTTTATTACTCTAGGAGACAGTTCGGAAAAGACATTGCTGTGATTTACGTCAAAGAGTGATCTGCCTATGTTTTTCTCTAAGAGTTTTATAGTATCTAGTCTTACATTTAGGTCTTTAATCCATTTTGATTTTATTTTTGTGTATGATGTTAGAGAATGTTCTAGTTTCATTCTTTTACATGTACCTGTCCTGTTGTCCCAGCACCACTTATTGAAGAGACTGTCTTTTCTCCATTTTATATTCTTGCATCCTTTGTTGTAGATTAATTGACCATAGTTGTGTGGTGTTATTTCTGGGCTTTCTATCCTGTTCCATTGATCTGTATTTCTGTTTTTGTGCCAGTACCATACTGTTTTGATGACTGTAACTTTGTAGTACAGTCTGAAGTCAGGGAGCCTGATTCCTCCAGGTCCTTTTTTTTCCCCCTTAGGATTGGTTTGGGTATTCAGGGTCTTTTGTGTTTCCATGCAAATTTAAGAGTTTTTATTCTAGTTCTGTGAAAAATGTCCTTGTAATTTAATAGGGATTGCATTGAATCTGTAGATTGCCTTGAGTAGTTTAGTCATTTTGACAATATTGATTTTTCAAACCAAAGAACATGGTATATGTTTCCATCTGTTTGTGTCATCTTCAAGTTCTTTCATCAGTATCTTACAGTGTTCAGAGTACAGGTCTTTTGCCTCCTTAGGTAGGTTTATTTCTAGGTATTTTATTCTTTTGATGCCATGGTAAATGGGGTTGTTTCCTTAATTTCTCTTTCTGACCTTTCCTTGTTAGTGTATACAAATGCAAGAGATTTCTTTGTATTAATTCTGTATCCTTCAACTTTACCGATTTTCTGGATGAGTTCTAGTAGTTTTCTGGTAGCATGTTTAGGATTTTCTGTGTATAGTATCATGTCATCTGGAAACAGTGACAGTTTTAGATTCCTTTTATTTCTTTTTCTTCTCTGATTGCCATGGCTAGGACTTCCAAAACTATGTTGAATAAAAGTGGTGAGAGTGGACCTCTTTGTCTTGTTCCTGAACTTAGAGGAAATGCTTTCATCTTTTCACCATTGAGTATGTTGTTAACTGTATTTTTGATGTATATGGCTTTTATTATGTTGAGGTAGGTTCCCTCGCTGCCCACTTTCTGGAGACTTTTTCTCATAAATGGGTGTTGAATTTTGTCAAAAGCTTTTTCTGTATCTGTTGAGATGATCATATGGTTTTTATTCTTCAATTTGTTAATGTGGTGTATCACATGGATTGATTTGTGGATATTGAAAAATCCTTGCATGCCTGGGATAAATCTCACTTGGCCATGGTGTATTATCCTTTTAATGTACTGTTGGATTCAGTTTGCTAGTATTTTGTTCAGGATTTTTGCTTCTATGTTCATCAGTGATATTGACCTGTAATTTTCTTTTTTTGTAGTATCTTTGTCTGATTTTGGTATTGGGGTGATGGTGGCCTCATAGCATGAGTTTGAGAATATTTCTTCTGCAATTTTTGGAATAATTTCAGAAGGATAGGTATTAATTCTTCTTTAAATGTTTGATAGGCAAGGTCTTAATTAACATTTGAGTGGTTGCTCTCTTTCATTTACTGTGGAAATGACTTTATATGCACTAACTTGTTTACTACTCAAAGGCATTCCATGATGGAGGTGCCAGTATCTTCATTTTACAGATGAGGAAACTAAGACACAGAGGAGTTAATTTTCTCAAGGTCGCACAGTATGTGGTAGGCCTGGAATTCAAACCTAGGTATCAGAACCAAATTTCTATCCATCACATAAAGAGAAAGGAGATATAGGAATTTTAAATTTATTCACAGTAGAAACCAGAACAATTGTTACAAAAATAATAATAAAAGATCTCATTGAAGAAAGATTTTTTGAAATATTAAAAACTTGAATTTGTAAATTTCTACCCATTAAAAGAAAAGCAAATCAAAATTTAATTGTCCAACAAGTGTAAGGAATACCTGAGAAGAGAGCAAATGAGTTTTGATCTAAAAGAGAGGGCCCTACTGATTGAAGATATGGTTAACACTTCTTATTTAATCATTCAGATCGTATCAAGCAGAGCAGCCCCATTCAGATGGTAACATGGGCCTCTAATCCCCAAAGTCCAGAGTTCATTGTTGGTGTGGCAAAGCAATTCAGTCAGCTGAAGAATAGCTGTTTTATGTAGTCCGAATTCAACATAACATATACTTTACATAGCTGTGATTGGTTAGCATAATTGTAGTGTTGTAGGAAACTTTCAGGTTAACCAAGCCACTCAAAATGATTACTCATGATACCAAGAGCTACAAAATTGAAGCACCTTCTGCTACAGGGGTCAACAAACTGGCATGTGGGCCAATTCTAGTTCACCCTTTGTTTTGTGAATAAATTTTTATTGTGACACAGTCACACCCCTTTGTTGGGTATTGTCTATGACTGCTTTGTGCTACAATGACAGAGCTGAGTAGGGGCAACTGCCACAGAGGTCATATGACCTGCAAAACCTGCAATATTTCCTATCGGGTCCTTTACAGAAAAAGTTCGCTGGCTCCTGTTCTGGTCCTTTAAGCACATTTTCATCAATAATAAATATCTTCTCCAGCGTGTATATAAAAGTGAGTCAAACATGCAGCTTTAATATCTAAAAGTGAACCTTACTATTAGTATATGCTGAACTTTGAGAATTTTTATTTGTAAATATTTCTACAGTGTGACAGTGAATTAAATTATTTGACCATAAATGTTTATCTCATTTACTGATGTCAGTGGTTAAACCTACACATTAACTTGCCCATTTCATAGTTACCTTTAGGGACTTTTCCTTTCCCTAGAGGTCCAGGGATTTTTCTCTTAACATTTCTCACGATAGAGCTTGCTATCTGTTCGTGGCCTTTGGTCTACACAGATCTTGGACTGTCTATATATCTTTCTCAGCCAGTTTCAGTCTTTCTCAACCAAATGATTTCAGGCAACTACAATCAAACCATTGCTAAAAGAAACTTACTTGCCATCTGGGCTTTATACTGTATACACTATTTGTAATTTTTGTTTATTAAGCAAGTGTGTTGAATATTTTCCTTGTATTTTGCATGCTGGCTTACTCTAAATAAACAGAAATTTGTTTTTGATCACAACATAACTATAGAGTTGGGTAGGAAATTACCTTGACACAGTAGTGGCCTCCAAATATACTTTGAGGCACTTTCCCAGAGGTCTTAGAACAAAAAATCTCAGAGAACTTTAGATAGTTGAATACCGTAATTTTAAAATCAGTTTAAAATACATAGTGGCCTCCAAATACACTTTGAGGCACTTTCCCAGAGGTCTTAGAACAAAAAATCTCAGAGAACTTTAGATAGTTGAATACCGTAATTTTAAAATCAGTTTAAAATACATAGTGAGAAATTAGGAGAGAGAGATGGGGTAGGTTTCCAAACTTTGGACAGGGTGCAAGCAAGGCAGAAGACTCACTACACCTGAATCCTGAGGTACATGATTCAAGAGCAGGGGAGTCCAAAATACAGAAGGTGCTTGGTGTCTAATTCTACCCTTGTTGTGTTGGAGAGACACAGGAGCAAGTATTGCCACAGCAGCAGACAACCAGTGACCTGATGGACAGCATAGTTTTTACTTTTTTTTTTTTTCCCTGTGTGATACGGAGAGGGGACAAATAGGATACCTCTGTGTCTCCTACAAATATAATGTCTTACAGATTTATTTACTCTTGTGTACTTGACATTTCCACCCCTTCCTTTTTTCAAAAAATGCTAAACTTTAATGAGTCACACTAGCTTCTTCCCTTCACACTTAGTTTCATCTATTCTTGTTATTTGTTACTCTTATTAGCATAGCTGAATACACTTTTAAAAACTTGTATAATTGAAGACAGTCACTGCTCCATATCCACAGGCTTCCCACCCACAGATTCAATCAGACTTGGAGTTCAGTCTGTGGTTGGTTGAATCTGGGGGTGTGGACGATGGACATAGAGGATCAACTGTACTATATACCATTTTATATATAAGGGACTTGAGCATCCCTGAATTTTGGTGTCTGTGGGTGTCCTGGACCAGTCCCCTGCAGATACCTAAGGATGACTGTCTAACATTACCTTAGTTTCAGGTGTATAACATAATGATTTGATATTTGCATATGCTGCAAAATGATCACCACAATCAGTCTAGTTAACAGCTATCACTGTAAATGGTTACAAATATTTTTTCTTATGATAGACTTTTAAGATTTACTATATTAGCAGCTTTCAAATATGCAATACATTATTAACTAGAGTCATAATGTTGTACATTACATGCTCAGGATTTATTTATTTTGTAACTGGAGGTTTGTACCTTTAGACTCCCTTCACACATTTCCCCCACACCCATCCCTTGCCTCTGACAGCCACTGACGTGTTTTCTGTACTCATGAATTTGTTGTTTTCTTTTTTCTTTTGGATTCCACATGTAAGTGAGAGCATATGGTATTTGTCATTCTCTGTTTGATTTATTTTATTTAGCATAATGCCCTTAAGGTCCATCTGTGTTATCATAAATGGCAGGATTCCAAGTTTCACGGCTGAATAATATTCCATTGTGTGTGTGTGTGTGTGTGTGTGTGTGTGTGTGTGTGTGTGTGTATCAGATTCTTTATGCATTCATTCACTGATGAACCCTTAGGTTATTTCCAGATTTTGACTTTTGTATGTAATGCTGCAATGAGCATGAGGAGTGCATATATCTTTCAAATCAGTGTTTTTGTTTTCCTTGGATAAATAGCCAGAAGTGGAATTGCTGGATAGTATGGTAGTTCTATTTTTAATTTTTTTAGGAACCTCCAACTGTTTCCCAAGTGGCTGCACAATTTACATTTCCAAAAACGGAACACAGGGGTTCCCTTTTGTCCATATTCGTGCCAACACTTGTTGTCTCTTGTCATTTTCGTGGTTGGTATTCTAACAGGTGTGAGGTGAGATCTCACTGTAGTTTTGATTTGCATTTCCCTTATGGTTAGTGATGTTTGAGCATCTTTGCCTGTACCTGTTGGCTATCCTTATGTCTTCTTTTGAAAAATGTCTATTCAGATCTTCTGCCTATTTTTAAATCAGGTTGCTTTTTTTGCTATTCAGTTTCATGAGTTCTATATATATTTTGGGTATTAATCCCTTGTTACATATATGGTTTGCAAATATGTTCTCCCATTATGAGGGTTGCCTTTTAATTTTATTGGTTTCCTTTGCCTTGCAGAAGATGTAGAGTTTGATATAGTTCTATTTGTTTGTTTCGGCTTTTGTTGCCTTTGTTTTTGTTGCCAAATTAAAGAAATCTTCACCAATGTTTTCAACCTATGTTTTCTTCTAGGAGTTTTATGGTTTCAGGGCTTACATTTTATGGTTTCAGGGCTTACATTCAAGTCTTTAATCCATTTTAAGTTAATTTTTGTGTATGCTGTAAGATGGTGGGCTAATTTGATTCATTTGCATGTGGCTCTCCAATTTTTCTAGCACTATTTACTGAGGAGACTCTCCTTTCCCCATTGTATATTTTTGTCTCCTTTGTTGTAAATTAGACAATCATATATGCATGAGTTAATTGCTGGGCTCTCTATTTTGTTCCATTGATATATGTATCTGTTTTATGCTAATACCATATTGCATTGATTACTATAACTTTGTAATATAGTTTGAAATCAGGGTTCATGATATCTCCAGCTTTGCTCTTATTTCTCAAAATTGCTTTGGCTATTCAGGATCTTTTATGGTTCTATACAAATTTTAGGATTATTTGCTTTATTGCTCTGAAAAATGCCATTGGAATTTTGATAGGGATTGTGTTGAATCTGTAGTTTGCTTTGGGTACTACAGACATTTTAACAATATTAATTCTTCCAATTCATGAGGATGGAATATCTTTCCATTTCTTTCTGCCTTCTTCAGTTTCATTCTTCATTGTCCTACAGTTTTCAGTGTGCAGGTTTTTCACCTCCTTTTTGCACCTTTTATTTCTTGTCTGATTGCTGTGGCTAAGACTTTGAATACTATGTTGAATAAAAGAGGTAAGAGTTGGCACCCTAGTCTTATTCCCAGTCTTAGAGGAAAGGCTTTTATGTTTACACTGTTGAGTTTCATTTTAGCTGTGGGCTTGTCATATATGGCCTTTATTATGTTGAGGTAAGTTCCCTCTAACTTTAAGAGTTTTTATCATACATGGATGTTGACTTTTGTGAATGTTTTTCAGTATCTATTGAGATGGTGATAAGATTTTTATCTTTCATTTTGTCAGTGTGGTATATCACAGGGTTTGATTTGAATATTTTGAACCATCCTTGGACCCCTGGAGTAAATACCACTGAACATGATGTATGATCCTTTTAGTGTGTTGTTGAATTTGCTATGCTAATATTTTATTGAGGATTTTTGCATCTATGTTCATCAGGTATATTGGCCTGTAATTTTCTTTTGTTGTGGCTTCCTTATCTAATATTGGTATCATGGTAATGCTGGCCTCATAAAATGAGCTTGGAGTGTTCCCTCCTCTTCTATTTTTTGAAAAAATCTTAGAAGGATTGGTGTCATTTCTTCTTTCAGTGTTTGGTGGAAATCACCAATGAAGTTGTCAGGTCCTGAACTTTTGTTTGGCGAGAGGTCTTAGATTACCGATTCAATCTCTTTACTAGTAATTGGTCTATTAAGTTTTTCTGTTTCTTCATTATTCAGTCTTAGCAGTTTGTATGTTTCTAGGACTTTATCCATTTCTTCTCGGTATTCAAATTTCTTGACATATGATTGTCAATAGTTGTCTCTTAGGAACATTTGTATTTCTGTGGTATCAGCTGTAATGTCTTCTCTTTCATTTCTAGTTTTTTTTTTTTTTGGATCCTCTTTTTTTCTTGGTGTATGTAGCTAAATATTCGTCAATTTTATTTCTCTTTTCAGAAAATCAGCTCTTAGTTTCATTGAACTTTTCTATTTTCTTTTAGTCTCCATTTATTTCTGCTCTGATTTTATTTCCTTCTTTCTACTAACTTAAGAGTTCATTTTTTTTTCTTTTTTCAGTTCCTTGAAGTGTGAGGGTAGGTTGTTTGAGATTTTTCTTGTTTCTTGAGGTAGAAATTTATCACTGTGAACTCCCTCTTAAAACTGCTTTTGCTGTCCAATAAATTTTGGTATTTTGTACATATTTTGAAACACATTCTCATTTGCCTCAAGATATTTTTTGATTTCTCTTTTGATTTCTTCTTTGACCCATTGGTTGTTCATTGGGATAGTAGCATGTTGTGGAATCTGAACATATTTGTGAATTTCCCAGTTTTGTTCTTGAAATTGATTTCTAGTTTCATACCATTGTGATCAGAAAAGATGCTTGATATTATTTTAATCTTCTTAAAGTATTATTAAATTTATTAAAATTTGTTTTGTGGTTTAACGTATGATCTATCCTGGAGATCCATGTACACTTGAGAAGAATGTGTATTCTGCTTTTGGATGGAATGTTCTATCTACATCTATATCTATATGTATATCCATATCCATATCTATATATAAGTCCATCTTGCCTGACTTATCACTTAAGCCCAATGTTTCCTTATTGATTTTCTGTCTGGATGATCTATACATTGATGTAACTAGGATATTAAAGTCTCCTACTAGTATTGTATACCTATTTCTCCATTTACTTTTGTTAATATTTAGTTTATGTATTTAGGTGTTCCTGTATTGGATGCATAAATATTTACAATGCTTCATCCTTTTTAGATTGACCCCTCTATTATTATGTAATGCTCTCCTTTGTCTCTATCAGTCTTTGTTTTAAAGTCTCTTTTGTCTGCTATAAGCATAACTACCCCAGCTTTCTTTTGGTTTCCAGTTGCATGAAATATGTTTTTCTATTCCTTCACTTTTAGTTTGTATACATTCTTATATTTGAAGTAAGTTTTTTGCTGGCAGCATATGGATGAACCTTTCTCTTTTTAATCCATTCAGCCACTCTTTGCTTTTGATTGGAGAATTTAGTCTATTTAAATTTATAGTAATTATTGATAGATATGTACTTACTGTCACTTTGTAAATTGTTTTCTGACTATTTTGTAGTTTCTCTCTCTTTCTTCTCTTGTTCCCTTCCTTTTTGTTTTAATGACATTTTTAGTGGTAAGCTTAGCTTTTTTTCTCTTTCTCTTGTCCATCTATTATAGGTTTTTGCTTTGTGGTTCCCATGAGGCTTACATATAACAACTTATGTTTATACTGGTCTATTTTATCTTGATAACTACTTAAGTTTGAACACATCCTACAGGTCTACATTTTCACTCTCTCCCTAATATTTTGTTTTTGATGTCACATTTTACATGTTTTTATCTTATATATCCGTTAAGTAATTATTGTAGTTATGGTTATTTTTACTACTTTAGACTTTTAAACTTCATACTAGCTTTACCATATATAATGTTTACCTTTGCCAGTGAGATTTATACTTTCATATGTTTACCTGTTACTAATTAGCACCCTTCTTTCATCTTAAAAGTTCCCTTTAACATTTCTTGTAAGGCTGGTTCAAAGGTAATTTCTTCCTTTAGCTTTTGCTTGCCTGGAAATTTTAAATCTCTCTTTCAATTCTGAATAATAACTTTGCCAGGTAGAGTATTCTTGTTTGGAAGATTTTTTGTTTTCTTTCTGCACTTTGAATATATTATGCCTCTCCCATCAGTACTGCAAAGTTTCTGCTGAAAGTTCTGCTGATGGTCTTATGGGGATTCTGTTGTATGGATCAAGATGTTTCTCTCTTAATGCTTTTAAGATTCTCTCTTTGTCTTTTACTTTTGATGTTTTATAATGTGTGTTTGTGTGGGTCTGTTTGGGTTCATCTTATTTGGAGCTCTGTGTGCTCCTGGATCTGGATGTCTCTTTCCTTCCCCTAGTTCAGACAGTTTTCATCCACTATTTCTTCAAATAAAGTCTCTGCGCCTTTCTCTCTTCTCCTTCTGGGACCACTATAATGCAACTGTTAGTCCACTTGATATTGCTCCATAAGTCCCTTAAACTATCTTCAGTTTTTTCATTGTTTTTTCTTTTTGGTGTTCTGACTTGATGAGTTCCACTGCCCTGTCTTTGAGTTCATTGATTCTTTCTTCTGCTTCATTTACTATAATATTTAACACATCTAGTGTATTTTTCAGTTCAGTCATTGTATTCTGCAGCTCTGTGACTGCTATTTCATACTTTCTTACATTTTCTCTCTCTGTGTTGAAGTTCTCATTGTGTTCTCCTGAGTTCGGTGAGCATCTTTACAACCATTACCTTGAACTCTTTATCAGGTAAATTACTTATCTCCATTTCATTAAGGTTTTTTTTCCTGAGGTTTTATCTTGTTCTTTTTGTGAAACATATTCCTTTAATTCTTTATTTTGCTTGACTCTCTGTGCTGGTTTATGTGCATTAGATGAAATAGCCACCTCTTCCAGTCTTGAAGGAGTGATCTTGTGCAGGAAATGAACCATATCACTCATTCGTGCCCTAGCTCTTGTTTGTCTCTCACATATCTGTGATTGTCCAAGCAGCCTGTTTTATTTTTAATGGCTGCAAGTATTTGGGGGTGTACAAGACCTATAGTGTCCCAAAAAAGAGGAGTTCAGTGAGCACCTAGATTCAAGCTGACTGGAAGCCAGACCTCAGGCTGCAGCTTTTAAAATATGCAAATTCATACTATCCTGTGGGACCACAATTGTAAGCACCATTGGCTACCAAAGACAGATATTCCAGAGGTGTTCCCCTGGGTGGCGGTTGCAAAAATCAGGGCTTCAGCCAAGTGAATAAGCTCCTTTCTGGGAGATACCAGTGAGCTGTGGTGAGACAAAGAGAGAGAACTGAGCTGGCATTCACCAGCCTATGTTCCATGAGAGTATTTCCGTAGGCCTCTAAATGTGTGCCAGTCCTGAGGTCTGCCCCTCAGCAAAGCTCCAGGATAAACAAATAGGCCTCTGTCACAGAAAGAATGGGGGTGTTTCAGTCTGTTTTCTGTGCAGTGGCCTGGGGGCGGTAGTCAACCAAGAACTGTCTCTCCAATTTGTCACAGTCCCATGAGACTTGGGAACTCAAGGCCATCTGGCCTCTAGAGTCAGGCAGTTAAGGGGTATCCCCTGGGAAGTAGCCTCCAAAATCACGACACCACATATAAAAGCAGAATCACCAAATTCGTGTAAACTTGCTCCCGTCTCTGAGATACAGGTTCTCCTTAGCACTGCAGAGGGAGAATGTGAAATTGGCATCTGCTGGCTGGAGTGAGGCAGAGGGAGAGCATAAGCATGGTGTCCACGGTGGGGGTAGGGAACAAGGAAGAGGAAGAGTGTGAAGATGGTGTCACCAGCCCCTGTCCCCAGAAAGTATCCTAGAAGGCCCCTGTATGTGGGTTAAGTGAGATGCCTGCCCCTCAGTCTGACATTTTAAGGTTAGCAAATGATCCTCTTTCATATACAATCTGGGTGCCTCTTGTTCTGCTACTTTTGTACCTGCTCCTGGGGCAGGTGAACCTGAGCGTGTGAGCCCTTTAAGAGTCATTTCTCAGTTTGTTATACCCTTGTGGGTCTCGTGGATGCAAGACGTGTTGGCTTAGAAAGCTGGATGTTCTGGGGGCTCATCTTTCAGGTGCAGATATTAAAAGCTAAGGTGCTCAATGTAGGGTTCAAACTCTTTGCTCCTCTGGGAAGAGATATGGGTTTTAAGTCTCCTCCTGAATGTTGGTTGCCATGCTGGGGGTGGAATTTTTGACAAGATTGTGTCTCAGCCTCTCCTGCCTGCTTTGATGTGGATTTTTCTCACTTGCTCTATGTGCAGGAATTGCTCAGCTAGCGTTTAGTTTATTCAGAGAAAATTGTTTCTTACATAGTTGTAGATTTGAAGTGTCTGTGAGTTAAGGTGAGTTCAGGATCTTCCTATGTTGCCATCTTCAACTGGAACCAGAGCTAAATATTCAGTAATAACACAACAAATATAAATAATACAGAAAAATAACACATTTCAGCAAGAAATTATTTGTAGAAGAAATTTCTGAATCCTAGTGACTCAACTGCCCATTCAGTTGGTTACTCCTCTGATACCCCTCCTTATACTTCTAGAAACATGCTACATGTGTGCTGGTGGCAGGCTGGGGTGGGAAGGGAATGGGGATGGGCAAAAGGAGGTGGCTGACTATCAATACAGATAATTCTCACAATCTTATAGGACCTTTAATTTTAAATGATTATTCAGATATCTATGGAAAAATGTGCAACACTAACGTATGTTAATATTTCCAAAAAGTTTCAGAAATAAGAAAAGTTTTAGAATCCTGCTCCCTGGTCTCTATCAAAATCTGAAGATATTTAATACTTTCTCACAATCCAGATTTCTATTTTAAGATGGTTCCTCAAAGTCTCCAATAACTAAATTCTCCTCTTTAATATTTAGGAGGTGGAGTTTATAAAATGACCCACCACTTATTTCCTATCCTTTCATGTAGACCTATCTTTTCATAATGACCGTGGTCCTCAACTATGTAGGCTGAGGGTAGGATTAGAGAAGAACAGTAGCTGTCAACTTGGCTCTTTGAGCCTAGATAGTTCTCTCCTCCACACTGGCCTTATTTATTCTTCTATAACTGTATAGACACTCATTCTTCTCTAGAAATAAGCCCTCATCTTTGTATGCTTCTCCTTTTCTCCTGCTCCTTATCCCACTCTTGACATCCTCCAAACTAGCAATCCTGCCCATTATCTTGCCCAGAGTAAAGCTCTATAGCTGTTAATATATTCCTTATAACTTATATAATATGTAAAACTCCTGGATGCTGAAGAGTCCCTTTATTCCAGTTGATAATTTCCATCTCAGATAAATTCTGGGGACTATCTCCAGTGTTAGGTCAGAGGCAGGTAAGAGATACTATCTCCTACTTTACATGCGGTCAGTATGAATGTTTGTCATAAATATTGTCAAGCAGATCAAATAAGATATTCCAGAAAATTGAGACAATAAAGTTAGTAGCACTTCATCTTCTACCCTGCCATATAGATTAGCTCTAATACTATCTGAAAATACCATTTACAGGCTCAACAAGGCAAACGACAAAACAGTGGAATACGTATAGCAGATTTTCAAGTCTGATGGGTTTCCTTTTGTCTCAGTAGGCTTATATAGCTTTGCTCTCTTAAGTCCTTGATAAATCAAAGTAATAGCAGCAACAAGTCAAATAAAACGGTTACATAGGTGGTCCAATTTCTGTATGACTTAAAATCAGGACTTTTCCGATTTTTTTTTGTATATGTGAATCACTTGAGGATCCTATTAAACTACAGATTCTGATTCAGTAGGTCTGGGTTAGCATCTGAGATTCTGTTTTTAAAAAAGTTCTCAGGTGTTCTGAGGCTGCTGACTCAGATTTCACAGAATTAAAGAAACCAAACTTTAAAACATTTATGTTTTCCTAGCTATGTCACAATTCCTCTTCATGAGTGTGTAGAACAGAGCATTTCTGAAATATGCACACATAAGCTTACTAGCATCTGAGAACAGTTGGGAAAAGAAAATAGGAGTTAATATGTCAATAATTCATGCATACACAAAAGCAGCTAATACAGAATTATAGTAGCAATATCAAACAACTTTGAAGTCAAACACATTCAAAAATTATAAAGGAAAAGTAAATCATTATTCTAATCATGGAAGTCTTTATGTTCACAAATATTTAAAAATGCAGCTACCTTTAAGTCAGGAAAGGAGAAAGCAGAGTATGCCTGTATGTATTTCATAACAATATTCAACGCTAATCCATTTTTAGTTCATTAGCTCAGCTCACTGCAAATAACCCAGAAAAACAATCATAGGTAGTTCTGTTAGTGTATGCAGAAAAGGGTAAGGGACAGTGATCATTTAAGTGGAGTGAGTGGAGTGGTTATTTAGAGTTGTAGACGGGCCAGAAGAGGCAGATGAAGAGAGAGCAGCCACAGTGTCTCTCATACATTGAACTTCAACCGGAAACACTGAACTGAGAGTTGTAACACACCTGCAACAAACTGAAGCTCCAAAGATAATTAATGTGTAGATCAGACATTGATAATGGGACAGATTATATCTAAACACAAATATCCAGCACCTTCACAAGTGTAAAATTTCAGTGATCGCTAGTTTGCCTATAGCTACATTTTTTCTGAAATGAAATCCTCTTTTTTTCTGAGAACTGAAAGCTGTGTACATTATTCTCTTTCTTCATGTACTTGTCAGCAAGAGTAAACATTAACCCATTTTAATATGCTATAGATTCTCTAATTTGTGTTAACGCCTTTGCAGATGCTATATTACACTTTCTGTAGGGCAAACTACAAGTCATACATTGAATGCATTCCCAAAAGTGCCTCATCCCATCTCAGTGCGTGCACACACACACACACACACACACACACACTCACTCACATGCACACACGTCCAAATATATTTTTCATTAAAAAATCTATCATTTTTTAAAGAAAGTATCATATTTTCTACTGGGTGTTTTTAATGTATTTCACTAATGTTTGTGTATGGATTTTCTTTCATCTTGTTCATAATTTCTAGAGTTTAAAGAAAATATGGTGAGGAATGATGAAGATTAGAATATACATATATTTAGTTAAATAATACTAAAGACACATAAGTCAAAATCTTTTTCCCGATGTATAAATACTATGAGATTCATTTCTGTATGAAGATTTAAAAATCTGAGTCATTGATTGGTTTTATGGTTCTACCATGAGGTGGATATGCAATTTCTCACTCCTTTTGAAGAGTTTCTACTTTACATCATTCAGCCCTACTTATTTTAAGAATTTAAAAAGTATCCTTTATATTCCTGCTAGATCAACATGTCCACAAATATCCTAATGCAAAGGGAGTAGACTTTCAAGTATCAGAAGAGGATGTCTAGGATTTCACATGTCCATATCTTAGGAGGATACTTTTTTCCCCTCCCAATTAAATGAAAGGACATTATATCAGTATATTTTGAGTATCTTCAGATTTTCCAAAGATCCTTCGGAAATGGTGGTATCTTGGTTTGGGGTTTTCAGTATTTACTGTGGCACCTAATATGAGGAGACTGAATTATTCTTGATTTTAGTAGCCAAACAAATCAGTTACAAATACTTTGTCCTATAAATTTCTGTTTGTAAAACATAAGACAGAATGTGGTCCATCTTCCCTTTCTATGGGGAGCTTTTTAGGAGAACTCGTGATCTCTGCCAAAAGTGAACCCCTGCTGAAGAAAGTAGGGTTATCCTTCACAGTCTAGAGCTTAAGTCCTGCTGCTGAAAAGGATGAAACCAAGGGATAAAAGATACTTGGTTGGTAAGCTGTAACCAAGTATCTTTTATTCCTTTTCCCCCAACTTGCTTTAAAAATTAGCTTAGTGGTCAAGATTGAATTAGTGGTCAAGAGTGAATTTAGAAAGAATGTTTCAGAAGAAAATGTTTCAGAAAAGAATATAGATGCATAAAGAAATAAAAGTTCAAATAGACTACTTCAGACATAAAATTAGACTGTTTTGTGACATAACAGGAACTAGGCAAAGCACAGGCATTTAAGAAAGGACATCTTTTAATGATTGAAACCAGTCTTTCTGCAGTTACTATGAAATATTACAACAAATAACTATGAATGCACATTCTACACTTTGTACTCTTCCACACAATAATTTCTTTATTATCATTTATATCTCTTAATACTAGCACAGCATTCTGAAGTTGCCAAGCATAAGTTGTATGCAACTGAATGAAAAGATCAAAATCTACTCAGTTTTCCAGAAGAGCTGCAGAACATGGAAAATGACAAAGTCCTTATACATGTCCATTTGCAGAATCATTGACAAAAATATAAGCCATATTCTTGTAAAGAGCATGGTTATAGTGCCTACTGATGCTGTACAAAGGATTCCATAGAGAAGGAAACTTAAGTAATGTATAATAAATGGTTCATAGGCCAAACATTTGGTTACCATTCTTAAATGTCTTTCAAAATAGTTGATGCTTGTGAAATGCAATGCCCTGACAGTCCTGGGGTCTGTGTGTTGCAGGGGCACTGATGAAGGTAATGCTATTTCCTCTTTGATGAGGAAGACAAGAGTTCAGGGTCCAGGATTTGTTTATATTGCCTACTCCTCTGCCAAATTTGCCAGCAGGGAATTAATTAGTGAATCAATACCAAGTAAGAATAATGGGATCATGAATAAGTGAAGTCTGTAGCAACTTAAATCAATTCGATTGTGTGTACCTGTTGAATTTTAAAAGGTACCTATTTTTGTTCAAAGTATGGACTTCACTGGCATCCTAATAATCCTTTAGAAATGTGCTGATGCTCAGTGCAAAAAAAAGTGCCCCCAGTTCTTCAACTATAAGATAAGGTGTGTTTTGCAAAAATAAAGCATACAAATCTTCATTTTGTAGGTCGATATTAAGAATGGTCCTGACGTATTTGGTGCATGAATGTGAAGACTCATTTGCTTCCTGGAAAGTAGAAGAGAGGTAAGTACTTAGTACTTATCAGAAAGTTGTGAAAAAATAAAACAGGTAATACTCAAATTCTCTACATATATAAGATATCATATTTTCTATAAGTTAGCCCAGTTTCTCAAGCTACAGAGAAAAATTCTGATGAACTTCATGGATAAGGCAGTTATTTTCCCATTCCAGGATACATGGAAGGCTGCTTCCCAGCTCTCAAGAGCTGCGCGTGGCCAGATAAGGAGGGGTAGCTCGTTAAATCTGCTCTGGATGAGCATTTCCACTCTTTGCTGTCCCTTCAGACCATCCTCCATTTAGCGGTGTATATACTGCTACTTTCGAAAGGACTATTGGCTTACTCTCTTTGTGATTCATGGAGTAAAAGCACACCTTAGCTCCACCATCTTTGCTTTATTCCCTCTTGTACACCCATTTCCTTATTTTTTCAATTGTGTGTAAGTCTGCCCAAAGGCACAATTATAACAATACTAAAACTGAGGCTTGTTTAAGGAAATCTATACCTGTGATTCTTCTAAATCTAGTAAATCATGTAATCTACAGAGAACAGTGTTCTTCTCTATCTGTAAAGAAAAAAAGAGACAAATCATTGTGTAAAGAGCAGTAACTTTTCCTTGTAACTGTCAAATGTTTAAGCCAAGTCAATATACTTGTTGACAAAGACACTCTAGAAAGTTTTCAATCTTTCACCTTAATTTAGCCACATAAAGACCCAAGATATTGGACATTCAGGGCTCATTAAGCACTGATGAAATAGATCATATAATTTTAGTAGAGAATAGTATCAGAAAAGTTTTACAACTACTATACTTCATTTTGAAAAACATATTTTCCCACTAGAACAAGGTTTTGTTGTAATTTGGCTTTTAAGTGGATAATCTTTTCTATCTATTATATAAACAGTTATATGAATTACTTTCTTTAATCATAACTTATCTGTTAATTGACTAATGACAGGTTTTAAAGGTGATGCAGTATTTCCTTCATTATAATGTGAATATATTAGGTTAGCATTTTGAATATATTCTGTTCAAAGGATTGTAGGCAGAATTGTTCAGTCCTTTTTTTAGTGAATAAATATAGGCAGAAAGCATCAGAACAAAAGATTGAGTTGCCTTCCTAGGCCCGAGCTCTCAGTCTCACATACTCACAAATATTGTTCCAAATGTTCCACTTTATTTTTTTAATATTAGATTAGATTCACATTTTGAAAATGGACAGTTTTTCACTGTTAAAATTTTAAATTTTCTGGAATGTCTCAAATAGAATGGTTGCTGATGAATCCCTGGCTATTGGAAACATAAAATTTTATTAGAGATTAGTTGTGATAATTCATGTAAAACAGCATAATTTTGGTGCATAAAAGAAGGTCAGTAATTATCAGTGGCAGCTCCAGAATTTCTGTATAAGACAGCTTACAGTCAGTAATCTGATTGGAAGTAGGGTAAGACTTGTTTTTTTTTTTTTTTTTTTAACATCTTTATTGGGGTATAATTGCTTTACAATGGTGTGTTAGTTTCTGCTTTATAACAAAGTGAATCAGTTATACATATACATATGTTCCCATATCTCTTCCCTCTTGCGTCTCCCTCCCTCCCACCCTCCCTATCCCACCCCTCCAGGCTGTCACAAAGCACCGAGCCAATATCCCTGTGCCATGCGGCTGCTTCCCACTAGCTATCTACCTTACTACGTTTGTTAGTGTGTATATGTCCATGACTCTCTCTCACCCCGTCACAGCTCACCCCTCCCCCTCCCCATAACCTCAAGTCCGTTCTCTAGGAGGTCTGCGTCTTTATTCCTGCCTTACCCCTAGGTTCTTCATGACATTTTTTTTTCTTAAATTCCATATATATGTGTTAGCATATGGTATTTGTCTTTTTCTTTCTGACTTACTTCACTGTGTATGACAGACTCTAGGTCTATCCACCTCATTACAAATAGCTCAATTTCGTTTCTTTTTATGGCTGAGTAATATTCCATTGTATATATGTGCCACATCTTCTTTATCCATTCATCCGATGATGGGCACTTAGGTTGTTTCCATCTCCGGGCTATTGTAAATAGAGCTGCAATGAACATTTTGGTACATTACTCTTTTTGAATTTTGGTTTTCTCAGGGTATATGCCCAGTAGTGGGATTGCTGGGTCAAATGGTAGTTCTATTTGTAGTTTTTTAAGGAACCTCCATACTGTTCTCCATAGTGGCTGAACCAATTCACATTCCCACCAGCAGTGCAAGAGGGTTCCCTTTTCTCCACACCCTCTCCAGCATTTATTGTTTCTAGATTTTTTGATGATGGCCATTCTGACTGGTGTGAGATGATATCTCATTGTAGTTTTGATTTGCATTTCTCTAATGATTAATGATGTTGAGCATTCTTTCATGTGTTTGTTGGCAGTCTGTATATCTTCTTTGGAGAAATGTCTATTTAGGTCTTCTGCCCATTTTTGGATTGGGTGTAAGACTTGTTATAAAGTTGTGATTTTCATACTAAGTATATTGCTTTTATTTTGATTGTATATATATATATATATATATATTTTTTTTTTTTGTATATATTTTTTGAGGTTCCTAGGAAGGGAGGAAGGATGGAAACTATGGTTAAGTGGAAAATTACCCCCCGCAGGCCATACTTATTCCACGTATGTTTATTAAAGAAAGGCTTCCATTTAGGGGAGATAAGGTCAGACAGTCATTCCTCTATGTACAAGGGGCCACAGGCAGTAATGTCTAAAACACAGAGGCCTGAACCACCTCTACAGTTTTGCTAAAACTCCTACTGTCCACATTTACCTGATTTTTACCTGATTTTTTCCTGTAAACTCTGAGTAATTCAGTTTTCCTGCGTTGAACATTGTTTTTCTTCAATTTTCTTGTACTGTTGTATTCAGTTTTAGTTCATGAGTTGTAATCATTCATCAGGGCATCCACATTTAAACATATAGGGTGCACACCGTGATTTTGGACGGCATGTCTATATGCTAAAATCCTGTTTCTGTATTAATATGTTATCTTCATTTTAAAATAGCATATTTATCCTATTTTATCTCTATCATTTACTGAGTTTTTATTTCTCATTAATTTCTAGGTTATTGAATTTTGCTTTTTATTTTCTTTTCTCTTGTAAATTTCAGTCTCCCGAAATATCTACCATTTTCATTTTTACATAACCTTTCCTAGTCAGTGACATAATAAATTGTTTGTGATTTCTAAAATAATTAGCTAGAAATAATCAAGAAATGAAAAGTTAGCACATATATAGCTTTTGTGCAACAGTCTAACTTTTCAAGGGAGACAATTTCATATTTTAGCCCATTCCTCCCAGAATAAACATGTAATATAGTGATATGCTTGATATTAATACGCCTTATTACTCATTCAGCCTTCATTTATATTTTAACTTACATTAAGCATCTCAAAACTTCAAGGATGTATTAAAAACATTAGTTGACCAGATATGTTCAGAAATATTTGCAGCCTCATTTATAACCTCTTTTTGATAAAATGAAAACAGCTAATATATAAACTACTGTTATTGAAGCTCTATATAATTTTTGTTATATACTTACTTATTTTACTTTGATCTTCATGCACAGTATGAAATCATAAAAGCAGTAAACATCACCACGCCAACACTCATTAAGATCATTTCTACCAGACCAAGGAGGTTTATTTTTCCAGTCACTTGATTTATGAACATTGCTCTCTTCTCATCACCAAATGGTGCCAGTCTGTAATCAAGTTAATAATTTTTAGCATTATTTGGGTAGTTTAGTGGAGCAAAATAGTCAAAACCCTCCACTTATGTATCAGTCTTTTTTCAAAACACTGCATACATTTTAGTCGTCTTTATCTGTAAGACAAACCAATGGAAGTCCTTTTGCATGTCAAACAAGGTAATAAATGCCAAGGTGGAATATTTAGAGAGAGAAATATAATCCTCTTCCCTTTAAACATGTTATATAGCAGTTTTCAATACACTGGCTTCACTGATCAATACAATGGTCTTACAGAAATATTTTCCAGTTTTCCAAATGATGTTTCCTAGTGACAGAGGGAAATGGCAAATATCAACAGTTTCCTTCCTCTAAAGGCTTATGAAATGCGTGTCCTAATTCTGTGCCTAATCAGTTCCATGATTCACACTAAAAATATCTTGTCAGGTAATAGATAAACTGCCTATACCTACTCAGACCTGGTCTTTATAAACTTGGTTGGCTTTTATTAGCAGTCAGAATTCACATTGAGTTATTTGGAGTTTCACGTTTGCCTCTTTCCCATCACAGGCAGTATGACAAGAAACAGTGTTTAATAGATGCATTATGAAAATAATCTTAAGTGATAGGAAGTACTTTGTCATTCTAAAATAAAAACACTGAAATCTAACATAATCCTGACATTTCTGTGTGTCTTGGTTCTCTCAAAATAATTAATTATATAATTAATAATGTATGAACTTGTCCATATGGGTAATGGAAACTCATACTTCAAATACTATACATACTTATTCAGTTTTCAAACATCAAAAGCTTTTTCTATATACAAAGAAGTTTACTGTTTTTAGTGACTAATAGATTAAAAAATACTAACCTCATTAAGCCAAAGAACAGGCATCATATAGTCTGTGTCAGACCCCTTAATGCTCTGTTATATACACTGAAAATAATTATGAAAATTTATACTAATACATTACACATGTATAACAGAAATGTTAGTAATTACTAGTGTAAATGAATGTTCAGAAATTAGTTGCTCTTGCAACTAATTTTTGTTCCCTCTAATAAATCATTTACATTTTAATATGGATGTTTCTCAGACATCTTTCACTCTTATAAATCTTTCTAATACAGATTTCTAATTAAATTAACTTTTTCTAAGCATATATTTTCCCTTTCACAAATTATGCCAGGAAACTAAAATATGAATTCTAGAAACTATGGTCATGGAAATATTTGGACAGCTAGCAAAATGAGCAATGCCACCATATACTCATTCCAAAATGTGTGTAAATACCATTTCAATAGAAAATATATATAATTCTAAATTACAAATGAAAGTTACAAGCATTTAATAATTATTTAATGACATTAAGCCAAAGAGAAGTTGACATTTTATGTTCTTTCCCCTTCCTTTCATAGATACACTCATATTCTTAGAAGAAAATACTAAAAATCATAATGAAGCTCGTTCAAGAGACTCACTCAATTTTTCTTGCTGGCTTAACCAGTATATTGATCTGCAGCTGTTTTTGAAATCATAAAGTAAATCCAGATACCTAAAAAGAGAACAAACTAAAATAATTACCCACTTCCTTTAAAAAAAAAAGTCTTTTATAAATCCAAAATTTATTTTTACTGTTATGTAGAACCTAAGGTGAAACTGTACTACTTGAAACTTATGAAATTTATTAAATAGTTAATTGAACATATTAAATATCACATACATAACTCTCCATAATTAAATTTTATTTGTATATGTCTGTGCATATACAGATGTATACGCATATGCGTATGCATGCACACACACAATTCCTTTTCCCAGCCTCGTGTCTAAGCTTTAGTTAGATTTGTGGTATTTTTCTGATCTGGTTTTGGAGGATCAACAACAACAACAACAATACTGTTACCTAGAACTCATACAGTCAATTTAAATCCTGAGCTATGCATGTTCAACCATATATCAGCCAGAACCTGTGAATCATCAGTATAATTATAATACTACTTCTATCATTATTTAAACTGAAACATGCCTGCTAAAATTCTGGCATGTCGTTTAAATTTTGAAAAGGAGAATATTAAAATAAATTAAAAGGTGAAACTGTTACACTATTGGAAATTTAATAGATTTTTTTCCTGACACTAAGTATAATAGATCTTGCCTCAAATACACATATACCCATAAAATCTCTTTTAATCCTTTGTAATCTACAGTGTCAATTCATAAAAGCAATGCTTGTAGTTAAGTATAAAATGAGCATAAAATTGTAATTTATACCAAATTGTTTTAAGCCAGTTAGAATCATTCCATCATTGCTTTCCCTGACCTGTGAACAATTAAAAAGTCTATAAAATTCCACATGCTAAAAACCTAGGCTAGAATTACTGTGACATTTCATAAGCAACAATAGGAAGAGATCAATGTAATTTTCATTGAGGTAAAAGTAAGTAATTTATCAAGATTTTGATGTAATAAATATGATCAATAAATATAATTGAGAAAATGGAGATAATATAATTTTTCCTTCATTTTTAGAAAACAGTATTAAACCAATCAGATCAATAATGTAGTTGCTTACAGGTTCAGCATCTAAGTACATACTATGTTCTTCTTCATTTGGACTTAAGCCTTCAAAAGATTCTGTAATTTCAGGACTTGCATGTAGAAAATGAGGAAGTGAAATGTACACAGGTTTTCCTGAAAACAAGTTTTAACAGACAATCGGGATAAATCATTTTCCTCATTACACATACCTCTCAGAAAAGATTTCCTTGAAAATAAAGCTTTTTAAGTTAAAAAAGAAATGCAAATTTGGCTTTGAATACTAATTGGAGGGTCAGGGTAAGGGAAGATTATAACATCTAATCACTTTTGAACAAAAATAAAGTTTAAACTTCTCCTAGTAACCAGTCAATTGATGTCTGTTGTTCATCGCTTTGGTGTTTATTTTAAATATGCAAAGCTTAGCTGTTGAACACAAAGTTACAACCATATACCTTCATGTTTCAGGCAGTAATATGTCTATGGACTGAGAATTTATTGAAGAGGTTTTTCTCTCTTTAGTCACACTAACTCCAACATGAAGAAGGTGAGCAAAATAAGATAGACTCCAAATTTCGTGTTTGAGTCAATTCTTCTTTCAGAGACATCCTGAAATATACTTATTTTTATTTACCATTTTCTAGGGTAGAAAAAGTTAGAAAAATGTCAGCTGGATAAATTGGGATGCAAAAAGTATTCTGGGAACTATTTTCATTTTACCCTAAATCTAAAAGGAGCACAGGGTTTCTGCACAGCAAAGGAAACCATCAAAAATGAAAAGGCTACCTATGGGATGGGACAAAATATTTGCAAACCACATATCCCATTAGTGATTAACATCCAAAATATACAAGGCATTCACACAACTCAAAAAAATAAATAATCCAATTAAAAAATGCATGGAGGACCTAAAGTTATATTATCCAAAGTAGCACAGGGAAATATCAGTATGGTTTTACCTAACAGTAACTAAGTTTTGCAACACTGAAACAACTGGGAGCTTGAAAGCGGTACAAAAATCAGAACAAAAATATCCTACCATCACCCTAACTTTCTGCCCTTATTGCTTTCTCACTTTAAATTTCTAGTGGAAAGGAATCCCGGGTGAAGTTTACATTTTAAAGAATAATGCAAATTATGCCATGGATAGTGACACTGAGAACTTGTACTCACCTTCTTTGCATTTGCTAACATCTAGCACACCATATAAGGTATAGTCTTTGGAGGTAATTGTTTCTGTGCAGAAACAATGGTTGCCTGGATTTTGAAGTGGAGATGCAAAAGCCCTGGATGGAAAAATGAATCTACACACAGGGATTCCTATCAGATCAATTTTGCCTTCAAACACAGCATAGAATGATCTAAACACAGATAAGAAAGAGCTTCATTCTGGGAAACTGAACTTCATTCTGGAGATCCATCTTTTCCTATTTTTAAATTTATATCATTGCTTTAACTTACAAAAATTAGATATAATCTTGTTAGAATTCATGCTTAAATCTTAGGGAAAAAATATCTTGGGAAATTTTAAGGCTTAGCAGAACTGTACTTGAGTATGAGCTATTCTTATCTTTGTTTTCAGAAGCTTCTCAGATTATTTTTTGCTTATGAACTACCAGAGAATATTTATATTGAAGACATTTCTCATAGTTAGTTTCCTCTATGGACTAAATATTTATATGACTCCCTCAAATCCTTTATTTTTGCCTAATTTAAATGAAATAAACATAAAGTTTCAATCTTCCAAAGCTTAATCCTGGAGAGAAAGGCTGCTCACTTGCTGGGGTCCATGCATGTGGGTGTTTATTGTATGTCTCCTACGCTCCATTGTTTACTACGTGTCCACCATAACCCCTAAGTTTGTTGTCTAAGCTGTGAGTCTGTTTCTGTTTTGTAAATAAATTCATTTGTATCATTTTTTTTTAGATTCTGCATATAAGCAATATCACATGGTATTTGTCTTTATCTGTCTGGCTTATTTCACTTAGTATGATATCTCCAAGTCCATCCATGTTGCTACAAATGTCATTATTTCATACTTTCTAATGGCCGAGTAATATTCCACTGTATATATGTACCACATCTTCTTTATCCATTCATCTGTCCATGGACATTTAGGTTGCTTCCATGTCTTGGCTATTGTCAACAGCACTGCAATGAATATTGAGGTTCATGTATCCTTTTGAACCACATTTTTCTCCGGATATATGCCCAGGAGGGGGATTGCTGGATCATATGGTGGCTTTATTTTTAGTTTCTTAAGGAACCTCCATACTGTTCTCCATTGTGGCTGTACCAGTTTACATTCCAACCAAGAGTGTAGGAAGATTTCCTTTTCTCCACAACCTCCCCAGGCTTTATTTGTGGATTTTTTGATGATGGCCATTCCTATCAGTGTGAAGTGATATCTCATTGTAGTTTTGATTTGCATTTCTCTGATAGTTGACAATGTTGAGCATCTTTTGATGTGCCTCTTGGGCATCTGTTTGTCTTCTTTGGAGAAATGTCTATTTATATCTTCTGCCCAATTTTTGATTGGGTTGTTTGTTTTTTTGATATTTAATGATTTTTTTTTTTTTTCAGTACGCGGGCCTCTCACTGTTGTGGCCTCTCCCGTTGCGGAGCACAGGCTCTGGACGCACAGGCTCAGCAGCCATGGCTCACGGGCCCAGCTGCTCCGTGGCATGTGGGATTTTCCCGGACCGGGACACGAACCCGTGTCCCCTGCATCGGCAGGTGGACTCTCAACCACTGTGCCACCAGGGAAGCCCTGTTTTTTTGATATTGAGCTGCATGAGCTGTGGAAGATTTTGGACATTAATCCCTTGTTGGTTGCATTGTTTGCAAATATCTTCTCCCATTCTGTGAGTTGTCTTTTCGTTTTGTTTATGGTTTACTTTGCTGGGCAAAAGCTTCTGAGTTCAGTTAGGATTTATTTTTTCTTGTGATTTCCATTACTGTAGGAGATGGCTCAGAAAAGATATTGCTGTAATTTACATCGGAGAGTGTTCTGCCTATGTTTTCCTCTGAGAGTTTTATAGTATCCGGTCTTACATTTAGGTCTTTAATCCATTTTGAGTTTATTTTTGACTGTGGTGTTAAAGGATGCTCTAATTTCACTTTTTTTTAACATGTAGCTGTCCAGTTTTCCCAGCACTATTTATTGAAGATACTGTCTTTTCTCCATTGTGCAGTCTTGCTTCCTTTGTCATAGATTAATTGACCACAGGTCTGTGGGTTTATTTCTGGGCTTTCTAGCCTGTTCCATTGATCTATATTTCTGTTTTTGTGCCAGTACCATACTGTTTTGATGACTGTAGCTTTGTAGTATAGTCTGAAGTCAGGGAGCCTGATCCTCCAGCTTCGTTTTTCTTTCTCAAGATTGCTTTAGCTACTCAGGGTCTTTTGTGTCTCCATACACATTTTGAAATTTTTGTCCTAGTTCTGTGAAAAATGCCATTGGTAATTTGATAGGAATTGCATTGAATCTGTAGATTGCCTTATGTAGTATAGTCATTTTGACAATATTCATTCTTTGAGTACAAGAACATGGTATATCTTTCCATCAGTTTGTGTCATCTTCAATTTCTTTCATCAGCATCTTATAGTTTCAGAGTATAGGTCTTTTGTCTCCTTCAGTAGGTTTATTCCTAGGTATTTTATTCTTTTTGATGAAATGGTAAATGTTGTTGTTTCCTTAATTTCTCTTTATGATCTTTCCTTGTTAGTGTATACAAATGCAAGAGATTTCTGTGTATTAATTTTGTATCTTGCAACTTTACCAGATTCATTGATGAGCTCTAGTAGTTTTCTGGTAGCATCTTTAGGATTTTTTATGTGTAGTGTCATGTCATCTGCAAACAGTGACAGTTTTACTTCTTCTTTTTCAATTTGGATTCCTTTTATTTATTTTTCTTCTCTGATTGCCATGACTAGGCCTTCCACAACTATGTTGAATAATAGTGGCAAGAGTGGACATCCTTGTCTTGTTCCTGATCTTAGAGGAAATGCATTCATCTTTTCACCATTGAGTATGATGTTAACTGTATTTTTGTCATATATAGCCTTTATTATGTTCAGATAGGTTACCTCTATAGCCACTTCCTGGAGAGTTTTTTTTTTTTTTTATCATAAGTGGATGTTGAATTTTGTCAAAAGCTTTTTCTGCATCTGTTGAGATGATCATATGGTTTTTATTCTTCCATTTGTTAACATGGTGTATCACACAGATTGATTTGCGGATATTGAAAAATCCTTGCATCCCTGGGTTAAATCCCACTCTAGCATGTTGTGTTGTCCTTTTGATGTATTGTTGGATTTGGTTTGCTTGTATTTTGTTTAGGAATTTTGTGTCTATGTTCATCAGTGATATTGGCTTGTAATTTTCTTTTTTTGTGGTGTTTTTGTCTGGTTTTAGTATCAGGTTGATGGTATCCTCATAGAATGAGTTTGGGAGTATTCCTTCCTCTGCAACTTTCTGAATAGTTTGAGAAGGAGAGGTGTTAACTCTTCTCTAAATGTTTGATAGAATTTGCTTGTGAAGTCATCTGATCCCGGACTTTTGTTTCTTGCAAGTTTTTAATCAGTTTCAATTTCAGTACTTGTGATTGGTCTTTTCATATTTCTGTTTCTTTTTGGTGCAGTCTTGGGAGACTGTACCCTTCTAAGAATTTGTCCATTTCTTCCAGATTGTCCAGTTAGTGACATATATTTGCTTGTAGTTGTCTCTTATAATTCTTTGTATTTCTGTGGTGTTTGTTGTAAATTTTCTCCTTTTTCACTTCTAATCTTATTGATTTGAGCCCTCTCCCTTTTTTTAGTTTATGAGTCTGGCTAAAGGTTTATCAATTTTGTTTACCTTTTCAAAGAACCAACTTTTAGTTTTATTGATCTTTTCTATTGTTTTCTTCATTTCTATTTATTTCTGCTCTGATTTTTATGATTTATTTCCTTCTACTAACTTCAGGTTTTGTTTATTCTTCTTTCTCCAATTGCTTTAGGTGTAAGGTTAGGTTGTTTATTTGACATTTTTCTTGTTTCCTGAGGTAAGATTGTATTGCTATAAACTTCCCTCTTAGAACTGCTTTTGCTGCTTCCCATAGCTTTTGGATTGTCAGGTTTTCATTTTCATTTGTCCCTAGGTATTTTTTTTATTTCCTCTTTGATTTCTTCAGTGATCCATTGGTTGTTTAGTAGCATGTTGTTTAGCCTCAAACTGTGCTTTTTTACAGTTTTTTTTTATTATAGTTAATTTCTAATCTCATAGCATTGTGGCTGGAAAAGATGCTTGATATAATATCAGTTTTCTTAAGCTTACCGAGGCTCATTTTGTGGCCCAGTGTGTGATCAATCCTGGAAAATGTTCCATGTGCACTTGGAACAGTATATTCTGCTGCTTTTGGATGGAATGCTCTCTAAATATCAATTAAGTCCATCTGGTCTAATTTGTGTTTTAAAGCCTGTGTTTCCTTTGGTCTTCTTTCTGGATGATCTGTCCATTGATGAAAGTGGGGTATTAAAGTCCCCCACTATTATTGTGTTACTGTCAATTTCTCCTTTTATGGCTGTTAGTATTTGCCTTATATATTAGGGTGCTCCTATTTTGGGTGCATATATATTTACAATTGTTTTATCTTTTTGGATTGATCCCTTGATCATTATGTAGTGTCCTTCCTTGTCTCTTGTAACAGTCTTTAACGTCTATTTTGTCTGATATGAGTATTGCTACTCCAGCCTGAAGTGTGTCTCTTGTAGACAGCATATATATGGGTCTTGTTTTTGTATCCATTCAGCAAGCCTGTGTTTTTTGGTTGGAGCATTTAATCCATTCACATTTAAGGTAATTATTGATGTGTATGTTCCTATGACCATTTTCTTAATTGTTTTGGGTTTGTTTTTGTAGGTCCTTTTCTTCTCTTGTGTTTCCCACTTAGAGAAGTTCCTTTACCATTTGTTGCAAAGCTGGTCTGGTGATGCTGAATTCTCTTAGCTTTTGCTTGTCTGTAAAGCTTTTGATTTCTCTCTTGCATCTGAATGTGAGCCTTGCTGGGTAGAGTATTCTTCGTTGTAGGTTCTTCCCTTTTATCACTTTAAATATGTCATGCCACTCCTTTCTGGCCTACAGAGAAAGCAGCTGAGAAATCAGCTGAATCAGTTTCTGCTGAGAAATCAGCTGATAATCTTATGGGAGTTACCTTGTATGTTATGTGTTGTTTTCCCCTTGCTGCTTTTAATATTTTTTCTTTGTCTTTAATTTTTGTCAGTATGATTACTATGTGTCTCAGTGTGTTCCTCCTTGGGTTTATCCTGCCTTGGACTCTGTGCTTCCTGTACTTGGGTGACTGTTTCCTTTCCCATGTTAGGGAAGTTTCCAGCTATTATCTCTTCCAGTAATTTTTTGGGTCCTTTCTCTCTCTCTTCTCCTTCTGAGACCACTATAATGCGAACGTTGGTGTGTTTAATGGTGTCCCAGAGGTCTCTTAGACTGTCTTCATTTCTTTTCATTCTTTTTTCTTTATTCTGTTCTGCAGCAGTGATTTCCACTATTCTGACTTTCAGCTCACTTACCTGTACTTCTCCCTCAGTTACTCTGCTATTCATTCCATCTAGTGTAGTTTTCATTTCAGTTATTGTATTGTTCATCTCTGTTTGTTTGTTCTTTAGTTCTTCTAGTTCTTTGTTAAACATTTCTTGCATCTTCTTGATCTGTGCCTCCATTCTTTTTCCAAGATATTGGATCATGTTCACTGTCACTACTCTGAATTCTTTTCTGGGTAGATTGCCTATCTCCATTTCACTTAGTTGTTCTTCTGGGGTTTTGTCTTGTCCCTTCATCTGGGACATACTTCTCTGCCATTTCATTTGTCTAATTTTCTGTGATTGCAATTTCCATTCTGCAGGATGCAGGATTGTAGTTCTTGCTTCTGCTCTCTGCCCCTTGGTGTATGAGGCTGTCTAAGCAGCTTATGCAGGCTTCCTGGTGGAAGGGTCTTGTTCCTGCCCACTGGTGGGTTGAGCTGGGTTTTGTCCCTCTGGTGGGCAGGGCCATGCTCATGAAGATGTCAAGCAGCCTGTCTGCTGATGGTTGTGGCTGTGTTCCTGCCTTCTTCATTGTTTTGCTTGAGGCGTCCCAGCACTGGAGCTTACAGACTGTTGGATCAGGTTAGGCCTTGGGGAGGAAATGGCGGCCTCCAGGAGGGTTCATGCCAATGAGTACTCACCAGAATTGCCACTGCCAGTGTCTTTGTTTCCACCATGAGCCACAGCTGCCCCCCCCCCTCAGCAGGAGGCCCTCCAATACTAACAGGTAGGTCTGGCCCAGAGTCATATGATGTCACTGCTTTTTTCTGTAGGTCCTGGTGTGCCTGGGACCTTGTGTGTGCCCTCCAAGAGTGGAGCTTCTGTTTCCCCCAGTCCTGTGGAATTCCTGCAATCAAACACCATGGCCCTTCAAAACCATATTCTCTGGGGTCTCCTCCTCCCTTTGCCAGACCCCCAGGCTGGGAAGCCTGGCATGGGGCTCAGGACTTTCAATCCTGAGGGAGAACTTCTCTGGTATTATTATTTTCCAGTTTGTGGGTTGCCCACCTGACAGGTATGGGATTCAGTTTTATAGCAATTGTGCCCCTCCTACTGTCTTGTTGTGGCTTCTTCTTTGTCTGTGGATGTAGGGTATCTTTTTTGGAAGTCTCTAGTTTTTTTTTTGTTTGTTTTTTGTTTTTGGTGGTGGTTGTTCAGCAGTTAGTTGTGATTTGGGTGTTTTTGAAAGAAGGGGTGAGCTCACGTCCTTCTATTCTGCAATCTTACCAGCCAATCAACCCAGAAATTTGTACACATGTAATTTTTAAATTCTCCAGTAGCCACATTTAAAACTGATGAAAATATCAGTTATATTTTATTTAACCCAGTATATCCAAAATAATATCATTTAGTGTATAATCAATATAAAAATTAACAAAATCTAAAGATCCAGTGTGTACTTTTATACTTATAGCACATTTCAGTTTGTACCAGTCACATTTCAGACACTTAATAGTGACAGGTTACTAGCTGCTACCATATTCAACAAGTCTGTATACTATACTATTCAATGGTATTCAATTTTGTATTAAATTTTCCCACTTCTTAAAAATAAATGAAAGTTTAAAAAAAAAATGGCAAAATCACATGTTGTTAAAACTGTGATTGTGTTTTTCTATCCAATCAGTAGAGTGGCAATTTCCTTACCTTGAGCTTCCTTTACAAGTTCTTTTGGTAAATGTTCTTACTGTCGATTGTGATTCATTCACCTAACCTTATGCTGATTAATGTTTTTTAAATCATTTATTGAAGTTCTCTCACCAAACAGAATTTTATGCAAATAGTTTGAAAATGTATACATCAAAATAAAAAGGGCATTTTTTGAGTTTATTGAACCTCTACAATTGTTAAGATCCGTGGCACACACTGGATATAAGAAGAAATAACTAGATAATTCCTCCATTTACTCCACAAATGAATATCAGTAAAATGAGCCACCACTGAATGTGTTTGTTCAAAACAGTAAGAAGGGCATTGTCTACAACTGCCTTCCAACACCTTAGCCATTAAAGGAAAATAATACATCAAAAAGCCTTAAAAATCATCTGAAGTATTATCGAAGATTATGTCATAATGACGCCATAAAGTATGTCATAATGACACCATAAAGGTCATGACCGTAAGATAGTGGATACTAGCAGGACTCTTTTTTTAAAAAAATACATTCAAATGTAAATCAATATTTTTATTTTATGTCTCTAAGCTTATTAAAGAAGGTATAGGAAGTACTTCTAAATCATGATAAAAATGTTGGAATTTTTCCATTTTATCAGTCTATTTTCCTAGTACTATAACCAACAGTCTCTCTCGCACAGATTCTGTCTGAGTCCCTGGCCTGTCCAAACTACCCCTGCTCCTTATTTGTTTTACTTCTATTTTCCTCTTAGATACTTTTAACTTCATGCCTGATGCTCATATATTTATATTATGGTCATTAATGAATCCTCCAATTCCTGTTTTAAAACTTCACTACTTCTTAGTTTTGGACAAAGTTTTTAAATGCATTTTTTAAACTCATAATAAATACTATTTAAAAGAAGCACAGTATATTTTTCTCTGTATCGAAGGATTGAAGTTTATTCTTAGGAAATTACTAAAGTTAGTGGTATTGGGGCACCTTTATTGGTATTGGGACATTATTCACAGAAATGCATCACTTGGAAAGGAATTTCTTCACCCTTCCCTATGGCTCAAAGCTCTGCAAATCAATCAGTGGTTTTGCTGTTTTTCTTTTTCCTAGAAGAGTGTTAACAAAAGTAAACATGCAAAACTCAGCAATACCTTTGTGAAAATGAACATTCCCTGTGTTTCCTTTTTATTCCCTACCTTTTACATAACTTTGTTTTAACATTTTTCATCTTCATTATATATTTTCCTATAACGTATTGCCTCACCAGCTTTGTAAACATTATGCTCTGCTTCTGTTGATATTTCTTAGTAGCTGAAAGCTCGCCTCTGATTTTAATTACCTCATTTTGATTCCCCTTGCTTTTTAAACCTTAATTCTTAAACTAATAGATATATGTGTACTTTGCTTTTCTTCAAGGAGAATAATAAGTTGGATCTAACTATACTTTAAATCTAAGTTCATAGCACCTTCTTTCTTCCCAACTCTAATTCAGAATGTTCATTTGTGCATACATTTTTCATGGTTAGTACCTTGGTTAGTACGTATGTAACCTTGTTTTTGTTGCTTCTGTTGTTCTTTTCTCTGTAATTCTGATCATCTTATTCAAAATAGATGGCTCTACTTGCAAATTCACTGATTCTACTTCATATTGAAACCTCCCCTTGGATGTATGTTTACCTTTTGTAATTATATTGATTTTTAAATTCTTTCAGTTTTAAATTATTATCTATACAGTATATACAAAACATGTGAACAGTAACTACTACTCTAAGTTTTTCTAACCCCTTACTTCTGCGGCCAGGAAGGCAGTTAATTAAGTAAAGTTTTTACAAAGCAAACATTTCCCTAGGAATGCAGTAAAGGTTTATTCTCAGTGGTTAATCTTGAGAAATTCAGTCACATTAGACAGACATTTACTAAGCCTGTATAAGAACAGAGATTCTGAATTATGTTGTAGGGCTATAAAGACAGGTAAATGCATACCCCTCCAGAACATTGTAGGTATGATGGTGGATTTATGGGAGAAAGGAGGTGATTTCACTGTGATTATTACCACAAAAGAAATGCCCTTACCTGTACCATTAATCATGTCACAATTACTTGCCCACTAAGAAACATGCCTTAGGAATAAAAAATAAAAAAAAAAAAAAAAAAGGAAATGAACATTGTCATTCCAAGAACACCATATCACATTACTTTGTCTATTATAATTCAGTACTTCTGCTAAAATAATAAATATTGATTAGACTAGAACAATTTGGAGCAGCCAGAGTTCTTCAAAAAAGGTTGAGAAATATTTATCAGAAATTTAGATCTCTTCTTAGGCTAAGTTTTTTTTGTTGCAATGGGAGAAGTGGATTGTATCATAGTATGTTGAGTGTTCAACTGAATAGGAGGAAAATATTAAGTGGATAACTGATGCAAACTCAGTATGAGGGAGAAGAGGGCAGTGTGGAGGAGGACAGAAAGAAGCAGATGTTTGATCAATAGCTATTGGAAACATGCAGATAATCAATTTATACTTTTCCCCTCTTTTAACTCTTGCATGAACTGACATTAAAGTAGGACAAAGTTTATTAATTTATACTTTGGTATCTACTTAAGATGTTGTATTGTTTCCTGGTATATATACATATAACAGTAGAGATAGTTTGCCACTTTTTGATGATGGAAAACAGGTTTTTCAAACTCCTAACATACCATCCAGTAAGATGTCAAGGCAAGCTGTTGCTTCTTTTTTAAACAGAGTAAGCTATTAATCATGTTCAGTCTTGCCATGGTCAGTTAAATTAACCTTATCATAATCTTAAACTCATGTGAAATTCTTTCTCCAATTAGGAGCATATAGTAACTCTCCTCAAAACCTCTCTGTGATATTGAAATGGAAGAGATGCTCACTTTCGTCAGTATACAAACACTATGTGATATCCCCTAAAATGAGCATTTAGAAGTGTTTGTTTTCCTCCATTAGACTTTTCTATAAAAAAAATGTGACTGTGGACTCTGTAGAAGAAAAAGGGTTACATGAGTTAGTATTTAACTGTTTTATGCAAATTTTAGATAGGAACTCAGTGTGAGGTAATGGTTACTTAATTAATAAAAAGATTTCATCTCTTATGATTTTGATTACTTTATTCTTCATCAAGAAATCACTGATGTAAAACTCATTTTAACTTTGAGGAGAAAAGGCTTTTTCTTGATATTTATTGGGATTCTTCCTATTTTAGACATATGAATTAGGTGTCTCCAGATAAACAGTCAGGAGCTAGGGAAAAGCAGGAAATCATGGCTATATGAACATATCTCATTCTACTGCTACTTCACAGGAGGCGTGCTCTCTATCAAGTTTAATATGTCAATGTTAGAGCAGGACATAGTAATTCCATTTTCATATTGATAAAGTTTTAAAAAGCTGAGTTATCAATATATAAAATTATTTCAAGAAAAATTTGAAGGGGAAAGTCATGAAAGCATTGGCATGGATTCATTTAGCTTCCATCTTTATAGACATATTTAGTCATGTCCCTGGAATGAACAATTTTTATATTTCATGCTCAGTAAAGAAAACAACAGTAAGATATATTTTCCTACCTGTTGGATGATAAGTTGACATATTGACTTTCTTCCTTTTCATTTGCAGTTATGTAATTGTATGAGTGCACAATAACGCTGGTTATGCAGCAGAGGTGGAAGTAGTTCCTTTAGATTTCTTTATGTAAGAGACCCTGTGCATAAAGGTCAACCCTCAAGTGGGGCTGATACTCAGCACCTATGCACTAGTAGGACCGGTCGTCGCAACTAAAGGGTTAACGCCTGGCAGAACGGGAGTTTCTAGGACTGAGATACAGGCAGATCTGTTCCATAGGTTGGTGCCTGTGCCTTACCAGTTGTTAAACAAGTTTCTTGCCTGCCTTAGAGTATCCTAGTGACACACACACACTTTGTGTGAATACTTACTTTATGCCTTTAAATGTGTCAATTATGGCAATATGGCTTATGTAGTCTTTTCCATTGAAAACTTCATAAACTCCATCTGAAGTATTGTGGTCTGAAAAGATATGTACAAGAAAAAATTACTTCTAGAACAAGCCATATTTTCCAAGTTATAAAATATGTAATTAACTCACTTTTGCATTTCTCAAACACTGGTTGTTCATAATTATTTTATGTGATTTGAAATATATATGCAATAAAGTTTTAAAATTATTGGTCTTTCACATTTTAAAAAGACAGAATGTAAAAGGTGCCTAGAAATAGCTGTAGATGCTGAGACAAAGGTAGAAAATAAATATCAGAAACTGACGTGATCGAACTCCAGCACTCTTTGTTGTAATTAAGCCAGAAAGGCCATTGTGATCACTACTCCTATTATATTGAGATGAGGGGCTAGTGAACAAAACCTACGAGAACAATGACAGATTTCTAGAAGTTTTCTCAATGTTATGATCTCTAATAAGTGGTTACTAAAGATTAGGTACATAGAATTAAAAACAGAATTAGCCAAGGAAAGAAGAGTATTTGAGTTAAATAATAGTAACTGAATTCATTATTCCTCAAGGCTTTCTATACTTATATTTAATTGATATATAAGCTTGCAATCCTAAAAACCATCTAAAATATAATAACAGCAATGAATTAGAAAATATAACAAATATCTCATATAGTGACAAGTGAAATCATACTCAGTTTTTCAGTTCAGTAGTCATCTTGTTCTATTCGTGACTCATAATGTTAAGCTATAACTAAATACATCACCAAGTTCACATTTTAAAAAATCTCCTAACTGCCATTTCATGACATTTGTAGATTACTAGGAGTTCATATCAACTAATTTTATGAACATATGACATTGCTGAGTTATCATTCTCATGTAAATTTTGAGTAACTTTTAAGTTTATATTAAAACAAATTTGTAAGAGGTCTAGAGAAGGAGGAATGATATGATAAATACATTTAACACAAATATATGGCATTAAGCTTGATTATTTATAGATAGGAAATCAAAGCCAAAACTGTATTCAAAGCCCTTACCAGCTTACCATCTAATTTTAGACAATTTATGTATTTATCAAAGAATGGAAACTTGATTAAATGTCAGCTTCTTAATTTTAATTGTTAAATTCAGATATGTAAATTTTCCCAACTAGTATAGCTGAGTTCATGTGAGATAGAGACTTTTAAGTAATTAGAATATGTATTCCCAGATCAGAAATACACACTAAATAATAAAATTATGAATTGCCAATGCCACCATATTTATCCAGTTAAAGTCTAACAATATCGACATTCATATTTGGTACTCACAGGATAAAACACACCAACTGTAGTAGTAATAGGGTGTGGAATCGAGCTCAAGAATGGCTCCTTATAGCCCCACAATAGTTCTTTCAAACTTCTCTTTTGAAACATAGAAGAGCTTGATCTTTTGATAAGTAAATTGAGTACTCCTTGAATAAATACATTTGGATAGAAATGGGGTGCAGTCTCCAAAAATGAAATCACGGTTTAAGACACCAATTGCAGTATCAGATTTTTAACAAATAAATGGAAAATACTAGAATTTAGCTTAATAAAAGAAAGGGCCATAATTCAAAATAATGCCATAAGAATACATTGTCATAAAAATGACAAAATAAATGATATCTAATGATAGTTCTAATCATGAGATTAATTACAGTGGATTCTAGAGATTTCAACACCAATAATTTTGCTGTTTGTCTACTCACTGCTACAGCCAGATTGAGAACAGTGAAAGTGTCATTCTCGGTTCCAACTGACAGTGAGGGTTCAAAGATGTTACCATTGGGCTGCTGAAAAGTGACTGTGTGGGTCTCGGAGTCCCACGTTATATTTTCCTTGGCTAGATAACAAACTCTGAAAAACAAAAGTAAATAAAATTCAAAATAATTGTTGCAAGTGAACATTAAGTCTCAAATGCTGTTTATTCATGCAACAAATAATTTTTGAATGCATAGACTATGTCAGAAATTAGGCTAAACAAGTAGGTTAAAATGATCAGTAGGCCAATGCTGAACCTCTAGCAAAGTTGAGAAGAGGAATCTTAGATGTGCATAGCAGAGGAGAGGGAATACATGTTATTATAGTGGGTTACACAGATTCTGTGGGAAAACACAGAACAGGAACAAACCCAGGCTTGGGTTGGTTGTGGTGGGGATAAGGGACAAGATAGGAGACTGGGATTGACATACATGCATTATTGATACTATGTATAAAATAGACAACTGATAGGAACTTACTGTACAGCACAAGGAACTCTACCTAATGCACTGTGGTAACCTAAATGGGAGGGAAGTCCAAAAGGGAGGGTACCTGCATGTGTATGGCTGATTCATTTTGTTGTGCAGTGGAGGCTAACACAGCATTGTAAAGCAGCCATACTCCAATAAAAATTTAAAAAAAGAAGATACAATTCCACATAAGTGGTCTGAATGACAAAGAGAAGTTTAGTTGGGTAAAATAGCATAGAAAATAGCATGTATTAGGTAAGAAGTAGGAACCAGGTGTAATTTTAGAAATGCAGATGTTTCCATATAGTTGGTTTAAGGAGTAAGGAGAGTGGTGGAAATAAAGCGACTGTAATAGGCAACATCTGGAACGTGAAAGGGTTGCATCCCATACTTAAATGTTTAGCTTTTATCCTGAGAGTCAGGAGGAGACAGCAGAGAGGTTTAAACAGGGGAACAGTAAGAGCACGTTTTCTTATATTAGAAAGACTGTTCAAAGTGCACAGACTTTCCTGTACTGGCTTTTCCATAATTTCCAGTATTTTAATGAGAATTAAAGATAGCTAATGGAATACAATTTCCACTTTGGAGATCAGTTCCTCTCTATCCCTGCCCCATATACTGTATACTCATTAGTTCTAAGCTCCTGGAAAATACCAACTACTTTTTAGGAATGAGGTGAAGCGTGATTATTATGGAAAAAAATCTTTTGCAAGTACAAGATATTTACTGAGATGAAATAGGGTATTCATTGCTCTATCATATATTTGAATGTCTGCTTTGTGAGGCTACAGTAGATATCTGTTGTTATCTAACTAAGGTAAAGACTGAAAAAACATGAAACTGAAGTGTAAAAACCAAAGCAAACCAAAGAAAACCTGACCTGATTTCAATCAGGTATAATAAAAAAGTAAATTCCTATAGGATAGGTATTATGTGTGTTTTGTATCCCCAAGCACTGTCTGGTATATGGTAAATATTTTTGAATAAATAAATAAATTAATTGTTCATATTCTTTAAAAAGGGAATTCACAAAAAGATAGAAATATCTTATTTCTAATATAATTTCATCAAAGCTTTATTATTTACTATTCTTGGAGTACTGTAGACATACAAAGAATATAAAAATCTGAAACAGCAGCCAGGACAGTCTATTAGTAGTCAGTTACTCTTTTCTCTTAGATAATTGTATTTTAAACTTAGGTTACATATTATTAATATTTAAAATTAAAAGACTGTAATTTTCAGGAAGATTGATCTATATGTAGTAGTTGAAATAATAGCAAAAATAATTGTGACCCAAATTCTAGTTTACTTGGTTGTACTTACAACGCTATACCAGTAGATGGCGCTCACTAAGGGAAAAATCCTTCAAACTGAGGCCTGTGCTTAGAATGTACTTTTAAAGAGAGAACATCATCACTCAATTTTTGGTTTAAAAATGAGAATATATACAGCTTTTAGAAAGTGTTGGTTAATAAGGTCAAAGGGAGGAATTTGCCTCAGATTTAGCCCAGTATTGCTTTCTATGTATGCCTGTCAAAGCAAAGTAACTTAAATTATTATTATTTTTTATGTTGAATCTGAGAATATTCTGAAGGAGGTACCAGGTCTTCACAGAAATGGTCTAGGTTGGAATATATATCATTAAGATCTCAATCCAGGCAATTTTATGCTTTGACCCATGTCACATCTTGTCAATCAAAGTTTCATCAAGCTCACTTTAGCAGCCAAAAGCCAAATAAGCCTGTGGTTCTGTTTGAGGAGAGACATCCTCCTCCACTTAGAATTTCAACTGAGTTCAGGGTGTAACTGGTGGAGAGGCAGGATCACCTCAACACGCGGAAGACTCTCAAACTATTAACTTTTTCTGAAAAGTAAACAGTCGTTTTCCCATTATTTAAGGCATCCAAGCGGACACTAAGGACTCTGTTTTGTTGACATCATGAGAGAAGATGACTCATAGTTGATCATAATTTCCTTTAACATTGTCATGTAAATAGGAGTTTATTGTTTATGTACTTTAGCTGCCAATCCAGCTTCTCTAACCCTCAGTTCATTGCTTCTCCAAGTAAATCAATTATATCTAACCCACCCTGCTTTCATCCCAGATAGAGATAGGTTAAAGCCTCTAAGAATACAATTTATATAACCTATCAAGCAAGACTAGGACAGGATTCAATCTTATGTTTATGTTTTCCCATCCTCCAATTAATATCCTTAAAGGTAAAATCATAACCCCTCCAAACAAACAAAAAATTAAACAAAAACTGTGATGAGTTCTCAAATTCTAGAAACTATTCTCTTTTCTTGCATGTGGTCAGTTCACAGAGTTGTGATTTTTAAACAGTTATGCCTAGATTCTTATTAGGTCATATGTGAATTCTAGATTTTCATAGGTACACATCGTAGCTACAACAGTTTTTGAACAAGATATTCATATAGGCTTGACATAGAACTATAAGACCCTGAAAAAATAAAAATATTTTTGAAGGTAAGATTTTTTTCTGTAACAATGAAAACCAAGTCTTCTTTGACAGAGTTGTGAATAGTCGCAGACCTGTGCCTGAAGACAAGGAGATGTGGGGATAATTACTAGAACAGAATAGGTACCAAGGTGCTCTGCAGCTTACATATCATGTGCTGCGGCAGCAGGCATCACCCTTCCAACTACTGTTATTTCATTATATTTGAGTGTGAGTTGTCAATCTAGAAACATATTAATACATGGAAAGGAAAGAAATTATATAATTGTAGAATATCTGAAGCAGATAAGAAAGTTAAACTATGAATTAGAAGAAACCATTATAAATATGAAATTTTGTAATAATGCTTGATCATAGTGTATAACTAGTTGTAATTATTCTTGAGGAAAAATCACATATTTGTATGACAAATGATATAGCAGGACTTAACTCTGTTCCCATATGGGCACCATAAATGTATTCCTAATCCTTGGTTAGGTTTAGTGTTTTTAGCACCTCAATCTTTCCTTTCCTTACTTTGATAGTTAGAAAAGACACATAGTCTAAAATTTAGATAGAAGAAAATGTACTCAACAGTCTAAGAGATATCAGTCCTAAGTTTGTATGAATATGGTAAATCACTTCAAATCCCCTGGTATCAGTTTTTTAAATTTACAATTGAAAAGTTCTGGCTAATTATCTTCCCTTAGTTCTTATAGTTTAAGAATGAGTTCAAAAGTCTATTAAACTGTTAAGGCATGTAAGATAAAGGTATAGCTTGTTTAGTCTCAGTACTGAAGAAAATATAAGAATGAAACTATTGAATAAATACAAATACCCTTAAGACCTGGAAAATAGTTTGAATAGAAGTCCTTAGCAGGTATTGTAGTTAGGTAGAATCAGTTTAATGCTGCGGTTCTCAGAACTGAGTGTGTATTGAAATCCCCCAGAGTATTTGTAAAACTCATTGCTGAGCTCCAAAGCAAGAGTCTCTGATTCATTTGGTCTAAGGTGGGGCCTGAGAATTTGCATTTCTACTTAGTTCTGGCTGGTTCAGGAGCCACCCTTGGAGAACCACTCATATAACCTACGCTTTCAATTTTAGGATTTTAAAGTGCTCTGGTTGTAAAATTGTGATAGATTTTTTTCTATTTAGCATGCATATTTTAGACTTGTTGAGAATATATGCCACAAGTGTAAAACTCCTGTAACTTCCTAAATGTAGGGCAGTTAATTGATGCTGGTAAATTCATAATAAAATATATATTTCTTATCATCATTAAATCCTTAGATTAGGGTTTTATATAGGCAGAAACAAAAATTTCAGTGTATATTAATGGTAAGAAAATAACAAGTATATTCCAATACAATGGCAGTTGTCAAGTGGAAGCTTTTTCAGAAATACATATGGTCAAGGAAAGAGTGCCACTTATTATGGGGACTCGTTCACCTGTACGTGTAAGGACCTCTTTGCTTAACTTTAATTTTGCTGCTGTTAACTGCCACTCCCTCTGGATTCTGCACATCGAAGATTCAGAACTGTCTGTAAACTTCTGTGCCTGTTTTAACCCAATTTTTAAAAGCAATTGTACCTTCATCAAGGACAGCTTCCTATGAAAAAGAAAACAAGTTTGGGTTATTTCTTTGTAGTAGGTACGGGCACTTGTTGGAGTTTAAAACCTTTAATTATTCAATACAAGGACTAAGCTCAAGTATCTTGCTCATGAGAACCTTTGTAACCTGCCATATGTTTGCAACAGAAATGTTTTCAACAAATTATGATAGCAATCTCTTTTAGTTAATCTTTTACACAGAGAATCTGTGTGTAATATTGCAGACATGTCTGTTGATTGTAAAGCCAACCGTTGGCAAGCTTTAGAGTGACTTTATGTGAGAGTTCACAATTTACTAAGGAAATTTTATTAAATCTTTTCCAAAAAGTTCTTATCAGGTTGAACATTAACTTCTGCCCTCAGTGAGTTGGACTGAGAAGGCAATACAGAAAAACAGAGAAAAATCTAGTGGTATTGGAAGCTTTTTCTCTTTTTTCAAAAGTTGGATACTTCCGGGGGAAGTCACTTAACATTTGTTAGATTAAGAAAAATACAAATTTGACTTTTCTCCTTCAAAATCCTGCTCAGTGTGGCTTCCCTAATTCTCAGTATATTTACAGCAACCTGTTAGTACCTGTTTCCAAAAATTACAACAGTCTAATTCAGTACAATTAAGTTACTACTTTTTAGATAAAAGGATGAAGGAAATTTTCCTTTTATTCTTTTGTGAAATCCATTAAAATAATTCATGCCCCTTGTAGTAATGATAGACAAACAAAAAAATACCAATGACAGAATCAGAAAACCCTACATTAGAAATCTCTCCTGTGCTTCAGGAGCTGGCACTGAGTGGAAAGTCACCAAACCCCTTGGGTCAATTTCAGTATCTGTAAAACGAGGGAGTTATCATAGATGCTCTCCTGGATTCCTTGCAAGGCTTTCACTCTCTGGGCAGGAAGCCTCTGGAGCTCTAGTAGCTAACGCAGACAAAGGTGACTTTGTAGCAGGCAGTGTTTCCAAGTAAGTACCTTGGGAGGGATGCCCAGGTATAAACTTCCAACTTACCTTAGCGCTAGAAGAAGAGGAAGGAAAGTATTTCACAAAAAATGAACCCTAATCAGACCCATGAATACAGGGACAATCTGATTTCTTTGTTTCCTTCACCTGCAAGCATCAATTCATAGAATGATGGATCAGGAAAGGACATTGAACATTAGCACATTTTCTAGGAGAGCGTGCTGAGGCTCTGAGAAACCAGGTGTCTGGCCCAAGGTAACCAGGCAAATACCTAGAAGTAGAATCATGACGAGGATCCTAGTCTCTGACCCTTAGGCTGGTCCTCTTTTACACCGTGTTTTTACTAATTTTTTTGTTTTTGTCATCTCTGCACTTAGTTGGTAGAACTCAAATTGAGTTAGCTGTCTTCAGGATACTTTACTTATTGCTTAATGTAGAAAATAAGGGGAATCCTTAGAGAAGAACAGGGCATTGGGTATAATGCCTTTACGAAACCCTGTGCTGTTGCCATCCTTTTACACTGGGTACATTGGAACTGCTAAAGCAATGTGAGACCTTCTTAATTTTTACAAGCAATTGTCCTTGGAAATCTTTTTATTTGCTCCTAAAATGTCTTATTTCCATAGCAAGCCCAAAATTAAGACAGAATTGCACATAGATAAAGTATTATTGCTATTCCTCTAAATGTAAAGATGTTTACCCTAAATGATCAGAGTGTTATAGCTGAAATCTATATGGAAGCTGAAAGCTATGTTAATTTACCCATTTCAAGAGACTTTATGAGGGGAAAACACACATGAGCATACACACATACACATGATTACTCTCACACTATAGAATCTTAAGGACTAATACAATATTAAGTGTTTATCATGTACCTCTGAAGGTACATATTTATTTCAGTTTTTAATGAGAGGAACACAATGTATGTTTATATTGAAAAGGCACTGTGATAGAATGTACTTGGCAGGACAGAAAACTCCCTAACTATCATGCTTGTGCATTTAATATCAAAAGGCATCATAAGTGTATCATGCTTTTTCTTCTAAATGCCATGAATCATTTTGCCTTGTTTGTTCATCTGGAGACATAGATAGATAGATAGATAGATATTTTTTTTTAAATGGGAAAGTTGAAACACAAAGAGTTGAAATCAGTGCATGAATTATCAGCTGTTAGAGATAGGGTCATCTAACCCCATCCATTTTTTTTATAGGTTTAAGTGGGTCCTAGAGAAACAGATGTCTGATTCAGTGTTGTATGACAATTTAGTAGTAGGTAATGGAGAATCAGGCCTTTTACTCCAATCTTGTGTAGTTTCCATAATACCATGATTTGTTCAGAGACAAAGAAAAAAATATTGAAGCAGCAGAACAGAAATAAATTTCTTCTGATTGTAACACTACCGTATGTATCAGAAAATTGTATTGGCCTACTTGAGTACTAAGACTAATTTTATCTCCAGTTCCTTTAGTTTTAAAAGGAGGAAAAGTTTTTATGTCCTGTGTGAATTTAAGAGGCCTTGATTTTAAATTGACCTTGGGCTATCTGGTCTATTTTGCACATCTTTCACTAAATTTGAAGTACAAAGGTGATAAATATGTGTACAGAAAAAGTAATATAATTTAAGATCCTCTCACTTGCCTGAGAAGTACATCAGTATGTGTCCCTGACTTTAAATGTTCAGATTATCCAGCCCTAGTAATAACTGGATTCCAGCCTGATGACTCTTATGTGGCATGGTCTGCAGCTGCATTGAAAGCCATTTACCTTGAAACTTCTCTTTGCTACATTAATTTGAAAGCAGATGTTTGGGAGAATAGTATCTTCTGTCTAGTCACATGGTCACTTCATTATTGCTGTTACAGGAAAACAGTACTCATCAACGTGATGGTCAACTTTAGTGTAACTATTAAATTTAATATCTTCTTATGCGTGAAGTGTATAGAATACATTTGTAAAAATATATATATATATCCCATTTCTCAAGGCTCTTATAGAGTTCCAAGAAACAGAATCATACACAGCAGATTTTAATCTTTGAGTAGATTTCCTTGTCCTAGTCCCAGCCTGATCAAATACATTGGCTTCTTTACTCAAAGCCTAGAGTGAAGTGGTTAACAATGAAACTAGTTGCTATGAGTCTGATCCCCAATTTGGTCACATGCTGACCATTTAAACTTGGGCAGGTTATTTAATTTCTTGGTACCTCTGTTTCCTTATCTGTACAATGGGTATAATAAAAATATTAATATTAGGTTGAACTGTATAAAATTAGTATTTTTGAAAGTCAAAATAAGCAGAATATGGAGTAATTAAATATTTATCCTCATAGGTTGTTATAAGAATTAATAAATGTGAGCACTGAGAATAGTGTTAGCGTATAATAAGCATTCAATAAACATTGGCTACTATTATTATACAAATTCTATCCACCCTTTCTAGGGAGAACTCTCATTTCATTTACTTCCCAGATTGCTTTCACTACTTTGTTCTTAACATTACTGTCTAAACCAGTCCTGTGGAAATAGCTCATGTAAAATCTTATGACAATTCTTTTTCTGTCATTTAATCATTTTAATATTTACTCCCCATCTAGTGAAATAAAAACTTCCTTAAAAAAGTAGAAACATACTGAAAACAGTATTCATCCTCTCCTCTCACTACTAAAATTTGTTCTGATTTGGACCAATTACAAGCAGTTTTCCCATGTTCAAAAAATTTTCTTGTGTATGAATTATGTATATGTATGTCTGTGCATGTTGAGAGAAAGAAATCTTTAATTCCCTTCTTTGTCCTTTTTCTGAAGTCCTTTGGTAGTTTCTACTTTCCACATTCGTGATAGCTCATACCATTGACTTTTAGTCAATCTAGCAAGATTGCATAAACCTGCTGGGTCCATACAAATCTAGTAGGAATCATAGTCTAAAATACTGGTAAAGAAATTTTCACATACAATGCATAAAAAGCACGAAGTCCCTAAAAAAACATTCCTTGGAAATAAAGAGTAAAGAAATACATATATATATGAAGTAAAATATATGAAGTAAAATATATGGACCATTTTAGGCTATTCCAACTGCCAGTGTCAAGGTGCCATCTTTTAGAATGAGAGGGCATCATAGAGTCCCAACTCTATACTTTAAAAATTAGATAACAACATGAGATGATTTTCTGATCTTTTAAAATTAAGCAATTTAATTCTTCTTTTTGAATGGCACATTTATACAGGTAATAACGTTCTCAGTTTGGTATTAGTCCATAAAATGAAGCAAGTAATCTGCAATGATTTCAGTGGTAAACAAAATCTGCTCAGTACTAAAACTTGTATACATTTGTAAAAATAACAGCAGTAACCTAAGTGCTGCTGAGGCAGGGGTAAGACACTTTGCTCTCTGGGATTGCACATAACTCAGAGATGTGTGCTAATTTCTCAGTCCTTTGTCTCTACATTCAAACTCTTTAGAAAGCAAATCTACTGCTTAGTTTTATCTGTAATCTCTATAGTAAAGATTAAATCTGAGCTCTGATCTTTGATACATACACTGATGTTCATATCAAACCACTTATAAAACCTCTCTCTTTTTCTCCTAAGGTATACAGTTCTATCAATAACTCAGTTGGACATTTTGCAGTTGTTCTTTTTACTCCTCTCTCTCCCTGTTTAGTCCCTCTATCCCACTGCATCCCATCACCCATCAGTTCTATGTACTCCATCACGCTAGACCAGAGTGCCTTTTGTTATGTGCAGACTGTGCAAAGATCTTTCTAAAGGGAGTCTTAAATTCTCCTTGAAAGTGGTCATGTCCTATATTGGTGTTTCCCGTTTTTGGTCTCCTCACTTTCCAACACTTTCTATTGTAGAATTACAGAGTACAAAGCTGTGTAAATCAGCAAGTCTCTCCTTTCATATTGCCTAGGTTTGGAAACTGACTCGTCCTCTTTTTGGCTAGGTGAGTTGGCAAGTTGATTTAAGGTCATGTGACTGTAAAATGGGTAAAATAATAGTACCTTCTCATAGATACTTGTGAAGATTAAATGAATTTGTATATATGAAGCTCTTAGTAACACTAAATAACACTAAATTAATTATTTAATATATAGTATATTAGTATATATTATATTTGATATCAATCTCTAAATGCAGATTTTGTTATATCTAACCCCTACCAGAAAACATACACCAACTATTATTGTCTATCATGTCATTAATTACAGTCTTCTGCGTAATGTTCAAAACTACCTAAATCTTACCACATGTTGTCTTTCTAATCATCTCTCTTGTTAATCCTGTATTTCTGGCACATTTTCTACATTGTTCCTTCCCTCATCACATTTAGTTGCATTTCCACAACTTTATCCATCGTATTAACCAGTTCTTTGACACTTTTACTGCAGTCTACTTTGGACACTCAAAGTTTTATTCTTCAAAATTCAACTCAAGTCTCTCCTTCTTCCTGAAGTTATTGAGTACTCTGAGAAAGTTCTCTTTCTAAATAACATTTATTTTTCCATATTCTATACTTTAGAATTCAATTATAGAGTTTCATAGGTCTCTATATGTTTTTACAATTTGCTTTTCCCCAGTTAAAACTTATATTTCTTGAGATAAATATTTATTTTATTCTCTCTTAGCCTCTATACAAAAGCAAATTTCTGATGTCTGAAAACTCTTATTTCCTCAGGATTAGCCATTGTGAATTTAGAGATAAGTATTAAACTATTAAAATAGATGCTAGCACCTCTCCTGCATCTCTCCTGCCATCTAACAGAATCTATATGTATAATATTGTTTAATAATAATAAAAAAATATAGTTGTTCACTATTCAGCTATTGATCATCAATTATGTATCAGAAAAAAATAGTCTTAATGTAAAATGCTATGCACTGGAAGATTGTTGTGACTTTTCTATTCTGAAAACTTTTCCATAATATAAGTTATAGTCTGTGTGTTAGAACTGACCCTGTTCTCTCTACACAGAAAATTCAGAAGGGAAGCACAGTTTATAGAATAAGAAGTGTGTTGAGCAATGACAATTCTCTGTCACACCATTAGATAACCGTCACCTCACCATCACCTGTATGTCTCTGTTGAACTGTATAAAAAATGGTATCAAGAAATCTGGCAATTCCAAGGAAGGAGATGGCATTCAACTTATAATATTTTTTTCAATTAAATGTATACAGTTGAAGATAGGCAATCTGTTAGTAACAGAAAAGATAGAAATTACTATATTATTACTAAGCCAATATAGCAGGCAAGTATAGAAAGTGTACCTTAAAATGTCCTATTTTTCTGTCTTTTATACTGAGACAACAGCTGTAATGGTACAATGAGACAATTTATTTAAACTGTAAAACATAAGCATTTTAGCTAAGCAACAAAAACAAAGCATTGGAAAATAATAACTTCTTGTCCTAAGAAACTTGATTTGAAATTAAATCTACATATTTATTTGTCAAACATGGATGAGACAGATAATGGTCTTGGCAGGAACAGAAATTGCAGTGTAAGTTGGTAGTCTAGCCCATTTTATGAACCAGTTCTTGTTCTCCAGTGTGCACTGTGCTTACTAACATCTAAACCATTGACATCTGAACCACGCTGAGAGCTGAGGCAAGCACTCAGATATGTTTTATTTGGCCAGCATTAGGTTTAGAAAATGAACACACATGCCTTTAGGAAGGCACACACTTTTAAATTCCAGTAGTCCCTCTCTTCACTTTATCTTCTTCTTGGCATCTTCAAAATTTTTTGTTAAGTTTGTCTTCAAACCCTTGAAGCCACTTGAAATTTGAATTTTCCATCCCTGGTTTAGGACTTCAGCAGATCTGCTACTCCTTATCCTAGTTTTCTGTCTCTTTATCAATTAAAGTTGGTGAGTGTGAAGCTGAATTAGAAAGAACTAGGATTGAGTTAAATTTTGGCTTGTTGTGCAAAGTCTATATACCAAGTCATTTTATTTTTAGTTAAAACTATAGTCAACTTATTATGCATGTACTGGGGTATGTCCTATATATCATTTCTGAAAATATTTTTTAAGAGTCAAGTATAAAACTTCATCAGTAGGAAATATCAATATTTATAAGACAATCATATATTATTACACATATTTTAAAAAGCAGTTTAGCAAACAAAAAATTATTTTTTACCAGTTTTGCCAAATATTCCTGTATCAGTATTAAACACAATTATGTTTAAGTTATGTATAAGAAATATCATTTTACTTTTCTGAATATTAACCAGAGTGCAACTACTTCTGTAAATATACTCTCACAAAATACAGTTACTTATTTCTTATTCAAAAGCATATCAATATATGGTTTGGACATAATTAAAAGCAATTAATAATAAGCAGTTAAGGAATACAAAAAATAACTAGATTAAAATATGATATCAAAAAGTCATCACGAGAGGAGGAGAATACAAATGCAGGTTTTTAAAAATGCATTTGAAATTGAGATCAACAACTTAAAACAGTCATACATGTATATATACACTGCTATACAAAAACCACATGGTAACCACAAATCAAAAGCCTATAATACATATACACACAAAAAAGAAAACAGAATAAATCATAACACTAAAGATAGCCATCAAATTACAAGAGAAGAGAACAAAAGAGGAAGGGAAGGAAAAAGACCTACAAAAATGAATCCAAAAATATTAATAAAATGGCAATAAGAACATAAATATCAATATAAATAAATATCAATAATTACATGAAATATAAATGGACTAAATGCTCCAACCAAAAGACAGAATGGCTGAATGGATACAAAAACAGACCCATATATATGTTGTGAACAAGAGACTCACTTCAGATCTAAAGACACAGACTGAAAGTGAGGGGTGGAAAAAGGTATTCCATGCAAAAGGAATTCAGAAGAAAGCCAGAGTAGCAATACTTATATAAGACAAAATAGATTTTAAAATAAAAACAGTTATAAGAGACAGAGAAAGACACTCCATAATGATCAAGGGATCGAACCAAGAAGAAGATATAATAGTTGTAAATATATATGCACCCAAAATAGGAGCACCTAAACATATAAGGCACATAATAATGGACATAAGAGGAGAAATTGACAATAACACAATAATAATAGAGGATTTTTAACACCCCTCTTACATCATATAGATCATCCACATATAAAATCAGTAAGGAAACACTGGCCTTAAGTGACACATTAGGCCAAATGGACTTAATTGATTATATGGAACATTCCACTTAAGAGCAGCAGAATACACATTCATTCCAAGTGCACCTGGAACATTCTCCAGGATAGATCACATGCTAGGCCACAAAAGAAGCCTTGGTAAATTTAAGAAAATTGAAATTATATTAAGCACCTTTTCTGACCACAGTGCAATGAGACTTGAAATAAACTGCAAGAAAAAAACTGCAACAAAACAAAACAAAACACGTGGAGGCTAAACAATATGTTACTAAACAACCAATGGATCACTAAAGAAATCAAAGAGGAAATCAAAAATTACCTAGAGAGAAATGAAAATGAAACATGATGATCCAAAACCAGTGCTTTGCAGCAAAGGCAGTTCTAAGAGAGAAGTTTCCTGTAATACAAGTTTACCTCAGGAAACAAGAAAAATCTCAGTTAAACAATCTTAACTTACACCTAAAGGAACTAGAGAAAGAAGAACAAAAAGAAACCTGCAGTTAGTAGAAAGAAAGAAATCATAAACATCAGAGCAGACAAAAATGAAATAGAAACTAAAAAAAATCAATAAAACTAAAAGCTGGTTCTTTGAAAAGATAAACAAACTTGATAAAGCTTTAGCCAGACTCATCAAGAAAAAAAAGAAATAGCCCAAATCAGTAAAATCAGAAATGAAAAAGCATAAGTTATAACTGACACCACAGATGTACAAAAGATCATAAGAGACTACTATGAACAACTGTGTGCCAGTAAAATGGACAAGCTAGACTAAGAAATGGACAAGTTCTAAGATACAGTCTCCCAAGACTGAACCAGGAAGAAATAGAAAATATGAACAGACCAATTATGAGTAATGAAATTCAATCAATAATTTAAAAACTCCAAATAAATAAAAGTACAGGATCAGATGGATTTACAGGTGAATTCTACTAAATATTTAGAGAATAATTGACACCTATCCTTCTGAAACTATTCCAAAAAATTGCAAAGGAAGGAATACTTTCGAACTCATTCTACGAGGCCAGTGTCATCCTGATACCAAAACCAGACATAGTACAGAAAAAGAAAACTAAAAGCCAATATCACTGATGAACATAGATGCAAAAATTCTTAACAATATGTTAGCAAACCAAATCCAACAATATGTTAAAAGGATCATACATCATGATCAAGTGGGATTTATTCCAGGGATGGAAGGATTTTTCAGTATCTGCAAATCAAACAGTGTGATACACCACATTAACAAAATGAAGAATAAAAACCATATGATCATCTTAATAGATGCAGAAAAAGCTTTTGATAAAACTCAACATCCATTTATGATAAAAATTCTGGTGGGCACAGAGGTAACCTACCTCAGCATAATGAAGGCCATGCATAACAAACCACAGCTAACATCATACTCAATGGTGAGAAGCTGAAAGTATTTCCTCTAAGATAAGGAACAAGACAAGGATGTACGCTCTTTCCACTTTTCTTCAACATGGTTTTGGAAGTCCTAGCCTCACCAATCAGAGAAGAAAAAGAAATAAAAGGAATCTAAATTGGAAAGGAAGAAGTAAAACTGTCACTATTTGCAAATGACATATATTATACATAGAAAATCCTAAATATGCCACCAGAAAACTACTAAAGTTCATCAATGAATACAGTAAACTTGCAGGATACAAAATTAATATAGACATCTGTTGCATTTCTATACACTAACAATGAACTATCAGAAAGAGAAATTAAGGAAACAATCCCATTTACCATTGCGTCAAAAAGAATGTAGTACCTAGAAATAAACCTACCTAAGGAGGTAACAGACCTGTACTTGGAAAACTATACGACACTGATGAAAGAAATTAAAGACAACACAAACAGATGCAAAGATATACTGTGTTCGTGGATTGGATGAATTAATATTATTACAATGAGAATACCACCTAAGGCAAACTAGAGATTTGGTGCAATCCCTATCAAAATACCAATGGCATTTTCCACAAACTAGAATAAATAATTTAAAAATCTCTATGGAAACACAAAAGACACCAAATAACCAAAATAATCTTGAGGAAAAAAAAAATGGAGCTAGAGGAATCAAGCTTCTTGACTTCAGAGAATTATGCAAAGTTACAGTAATCAAAACAGTATTGTATTACCACAAAAACAGATACATAGATCAATGGAGCAGAATAGGGAGCACAGAAATAAACCCATACCTATGATCAATTAAACTTCAACAAAGGAGACAAGAACATACAATGGAGAAAAGACATTCTCTTCAGCAAGTTGTGTTGCAAAAGCTGGACAACCTCATGAGAATCAATGAAACTAAACACTCCCTCATACCATATACAAAAATATACTCAAAATGGATTAAAGACCTAAATTTAAAACTGGATATCATAAAACTCCTAGAGGAAAACATAGGCAGAACGCTCTGTGACATAAATCGCAGCAATATTTTTTTAGCTCTGTCTCAAAAAGCAAAGGAAATAAAAGCAAAAATAAACAAATGGGACCTAATGAAACTTAAAAGCTTTTGCAGAACAAAGGAAAGATTGACGACACAAAAAGACAACTTACTGAATGGAAGAAAATATTTGTAAATGCTATGACCATGGATAAGAGGTTAATATCAAAAATATATAAACATCTCATACAACTCAACATCAAAAGAAAACCCAAACCTAACAACCTATTTTAAAAATGGGCAGAAGAACTTACTAGACATTTTTAAAAGAGGATATCAGATGGCCAATGGGCATATGACAAGATATACAACATTGCTAATCATTAGGAAAATACAAATCAAAACCACAATGAGATATCACTCACACCTGTCAGAATGGCTATCATTAAAAACATGACAAATAAGAAATGTTGGCGAGGATGTGGAGAAAAGGGAACCCTGATTCATTGTTGGTAGTAATGTAAATTGGTGCAGCCACTGTGGAAAATAGTGTGGAGGTTTCTCAAAAAAACTGAAAATAGAACTACCATATGACTCAGAAATTCCACTCCTGGCTATATATGTGAAAAAAACAAAAACACTAATGTGAAAAGATACGTGCACCCTAGTATTCATAGCTGCATTATTTTCAGTTGCCAAGATACGGAAGCATCTTCAGTGGTCATCAACAGATGACTGGATAAAGAAGTGGTATATTTTCACAAAGGAATAAATACTCAGCCATGAGAATTTTTTTAGCTATTTGCAGTGATATAGATGGACTTGGAGGGCATTGTGTTAAGTGAAATAAGACAGACGGAAAGGCAAATACTGTATGATATCACTTATATGTGGAATCTAAAATATACAACAAAGTAGTGAAAAAAGAAAAGCAGCAGGCTCATAGATATAGACAACAAACTAGTGGTTACCTGTGAGGAGAGGAGAGGAGGGAGGGACAATATAGGCCTAGGGGATAAATGGTGAAGAAAATATTTAAGGTAGTGGATGCCTAGTTTCTGTGATAGGCCTTGTTTTCTTACTAATCTCAAATATATATATTTTAACATATTCTAGTGCAGTATTGTTCATTTTGTCATGGACAACTGATTAATGACAATTCTGTTAAAATCAACCAGATGGTGTCAGTATGTATTTCACGTAGTCAATCTTATCGTTGGTATCTTTATATGATATATGCTTATTTCATAAAGATGGCAAGAAAACTTTTAGTGGAATGAGTAGATCCTATTGTAACAAAGAATTTATTATTCTAATATTTGAAAATATACTCATTTGAGCTATTTTGGTTGCAACAGGATTTTTTTTAAATGGAGTTGACCTGACATTGATAAGCAGATTGTGCTTTGTAGCTTTTAATCAAATATTCCCTACTTCAAAATGCCCCTGGCCAGGAAAAACAAAAATGCCAACAGAATGGAGGCTATAGACAAAAAAGAGGCACACATAATATTTTTGTCAACCTTGCAAATATAGTAATAAAAATTATATTTTGTTATGGCCTCAGATTTTCTCTCCATAGCTTTGTTGTGGTAGAAACACCACTCTTATGAATTTATTAGTATTTCTTTCCACTTTAGGAACCACTTAGTTTTTCAGAATTATTACCAGCATAGCTAAGAAAATAAGGGAAATTAGAGTTTCCCCAAAATGCAGAAAGACAAATGTTATAAAAAATTTTCATGGCAGTTTATTAATATTTTACTCTTTTTATCTATTAGGATTTCCCTTTACCTGTTTCACTGTAAGTCAGGATAAACAACTGATTCACACTGAGGTCCTGGTGGCTAAGAAGCTTGAATAGTCATGAGTGTCACATGTTTTTTTTTTTTTTCCATTGTAAGTGAAAAACTCACAAGCCTAAACAAGTGACTTATTTTTCCTGTGGAATTTTATGTGTCACTGAGCAAGTAGGGTGGGCTTTTTATTAATTGCTTGGGGGTGGAGGGTGAAGAATAACAGGCTACCTCCTATGGATTTGGCCAGGGTTGTCATAATGCGATGGAACAAGTTATGTAAACCTGATAATAATGACTAGATATTCTCAGGTAGATAATTGTACAGCACCTGAAAATTTTCGTGGAACATAATCTTTTAAACGATCATTGTAATTGCTAAGTAGAGAATGTCACCCAGGTGTCCTGTACTGCATACAAGTGATCATATTCAGGGGAGCTTATCAAGTAATATTTTACTGAATGCCCATTTCATAGAACATTCCCCAGTTTTCACCTTCAAGTTGTACCTAAGGTGGTCATTAAAATAAAGGGATCCAACCTGGTGTAATTGAGACTGGTAGACTGAAAATGAAACCAAAGCCTGATATGCTGCCACTTAATGGCTCTATACCTCAAATTCCTCATGTGTAACACAAGATGCTAAGATGAGATCTGTAGTTTTTAATTTAAGCAGCTGAACTGGCTCTTCACTCAAATTCTTACACGGAAGACCAAGCAGAGTGACTGATTACAACAGTGGTGGCAACCCTGAGACCCCGATGTCCTTTGCAGTTCTGACAGATGGAATATAAAATGATTTAAAAATTATAATTTGGTTGTTGCTAATATGGATATACGTGTGTATATTTGCTACTTTTCGGATTCTATGCCATCACCTAGTTGACAATCTATCTGACCTTTACCAGAATCATTCTCCTTTATTCAAGCATCCCCATGGACTAGAGGGAAGAGTCCCAAGGGGCAAAGAGTCCCAAGAAAGTCCACTGGAGAACCCAGGGGGCAACACGTTCTTCAGTGCCTCCCTCTTTAAACCTGAAAACTCATTATTATGACTTCTAAGAACCCTGAGCTGAGAGACATCAAATCATGGGCAGACCTGCGTACTGCCTAGACTCTGTCTGCTTTAAAGTTAAAACTAAAGTGACAGTGTACACAACCCACTGCTGTTGAGTCAAGTTCATCAGAAAACAGAAGTGTCAATAATTTATTGTGTTGAATCACATGGTTAGGCAGTTCCTAGTCTAACTCTGAATGATGCATAAGCAATGATACAAGAGTTACTCTAACATTCCTGCACATGTGTACTGATATTTTCAACAGAAAAAGATTGAGTTTATCTACTTTTTCAAGTTTTTAACTGCATGACTCACTTTTGTTACCTTGATGTAAGTTTCCATGTTTTTCCCTCTAAGAATAGGGAACATATTTCACATGAGTGTAGTCCTGCTTTATCAGCAGCTTTGCTTTCTGTGGTTTCAGTTACCCACAGTCACATAAGGTCAACTGAGGGCAACTAAAACTGTCCAAAGCAAAATCTTGAATAAGGGGTACTGCTTAGGGTTTGGTGCTATCCATGGTTTCAGGGCCATGCTGAAAGTCTTGGAAGGTACCCCACGACACCCATGGATAAGGGAGTGATTACCGTACTTGGGTACATTTATTATGCTTCAGTGCCTTGTCACCATGAATAAGTATTGCTATCATAATCATACTTTAACCTTATGCTTCATACTACAAAATTATAAATACAGTTGACCCTTGAATAACACAGAGGGGTTATAGGCACGGACCCTGTACACAGTGGAAAAACCACATTATGACTATATAGTCAGCCTTCCTTATCTGTGGTTCTGCATGGATTCAACCAACCACCCATTGTGGATTGGGCAGTACTGTAGTTTTTATTGAAAAACATCTGCATAAAAATGGACCCTTGAAGTTTCAACCTGTTTTGTTCAAGGGTCACCTGTAGTTTTATTCACGTGAAGCAAAAGAGGGACAAACACATTATGTAAGGCATGCACTGAGTACATAAGAAGAAAGTTCAGGTTACTCAGCACATCCTATTCAACAGCTTTTCCATTTATGTTTATCTTCAAACAAAAAAAACCAAAACATGTGGTTTGTCCCCACTTTTCTCTCAAATGCAGTTATTTATAGCAAGTAAAATTTTTTCTTGCTTACTTGGTTTTCTTAACAATGCAGCATCTTACATATTAAAATTTATTTTATTTGCTAATTTTAGATTAAACTTTTTTCTTTATTGTTTCTTCTTCGTAGAAATAGACGAGATATTGATGTCTGTAGTAATTTACTGCTTGTTTAAAGTACTTAAATTTAGAAAACAAAGGTGCTGGAAAGAAAATTAATTATTAAGACTTATGTCAAGTAGAGAAAGTAAAAAGTATGTTTTAAGATATCACTAATCACATACTTTTCTTGAGTCTGTAGGGATATCAGCTGTATCCTATCAGTTCATAGATCATAAATTCTATTTCTTTTGTAGAATTCGTGAGTATATCTACATGTGGGCTTTCTTTGAAAGAAGGAAGAATAGAATTTTTCTGTTTCTTTTTTTGTTGTCATATCTTCATAGTGTTTCTAGAATGAGCAGTATGCCTTTGCACTATGTTGCACTGGTGGTAGGAACTGAGGCTGAGCTCTAAAAAGCATCTCTAATACGTAGTTCAGAACAACAGAGAAAGTTCCCAGGGAATCTGTAATTATTCCCATGTGTGGATACAGCCGTGTTCCCTGGGAAACTCCACCTAGAAAAGGCATCACCCAGGGACTTCCCTGATGGCTCTTTGGTTGAGAATCTGCCTGCCAATGCAGGGGACATGGGTTCGATCCCTGGTCCGGGAAGATCGCACATGCCACAGAGCAGCTAAGCCCATGCGCTACAACTGCTGAGCCTGCGTGCCACAGCTACTGAAGCCCGCGCACATAGAGCCCATGCTCCACAACAAGAGAAGCCACCACAATGAGAAGCCTGTGCACCGCAATGAAAAGTAGCCCCCGCTCGCTGCAACTAGAGAAACCCGCATGCAGCAATGAAGACCCAAAACAGCCAAAAATAAACTAATTAAAAAAAAAATAAAATAAAAAATAAAAGCCATCACCCAGAGGTAAAATTTCCTGGGATGTGAACTACAAAACTTTAAAACAGTTTCAGATTACAAGAATATATACTTGTACCATAAATGAATGCCAAGACCTGGATGACATTTTCTAACTCATGAGCGAGTATCACAAATTTCCTATTCTATCCATAAGTCTTCTTTCCATTTTTCCTTAGAATAGGGAATCAGATCAGACACCTCTGTTTTCCACTAGCCACACACTATTATTCTTTTGATACTCAATCTTCCTCACCTAATAAATAACAGTATCTGCCCATAAAACTCAGTTTTAGAGTTTTGAGTGTAATTAACACAACAACAGGTTGAATATGAGTGGTGAAATTTAGCTTTCAAAATTAATTAAGTTCCTTTTCACACTCTTACTTTACACGATATCTAGGTGTGTTTATAAAGCCATGATTCCCTAGACATGAGTAAAATGCAGATACACATCCAAGCTAGTTAAACCAGTCATTTAAATCTGGTTGTGTTTCATCATGTGGAAACAGAAGGTCATTAGACTAGTACGTATTTTACATGTGATCCCAATATGTAAAGATAGTTAAAAGAACAGCTATTCTGGTCAAAGTGGGAACTATGGCCCATTCCCCTTCCAGTCACATCTCATTTGGGCTCTAAGTCATCCCCACAGAACCCAAGGGCTCTGTGGAAAATGTTTAAATAACTAGATTAGGAGATCTCCAACACATTTTTTTTCTTGAACTTACCATAATCCTTTTAATATACTTGTGCATTTCCAACCTATCAGAATATATGGAGGTAAAAATATGTAATAGAAAAAAGTTTATAGATATCTATAATATAAAACAATAATATACATCACTAAATTATGTTTTTCAAATATAACAACTTAAAACTTGTTTTGGATGGGCCCTGAACCAAGATGGTGGAGTAGAAGGATGTGCTCTCAGTCCCTCTTGTGAGAACACCAGAATCACAACTAGCTGCTGGACAGTAATCGACAGGAAGACACTGGAACTCACCAAAAAAGATACCCCACAGCCAAAGACAAAGGCGAAGCCACAATGAGACGGTAGGAGGGGTGCAATCACAGTAAATCAAATCCCGTAACTGCTGGGTGGGTGACTCACAGACTGGAGAACACTTATACCACAGAAGTCCTCCCACTGGAGTGAAGGTTCTGAGCCCCACATCAGGCTTCCCAACCTAGGGATCCGGCAACTGGAGGAGGAATTCCTAGAGAATCAGACTTTGAAGGCTAGTGGAATTTGATTGCAGGACTTTGACAGGACTGGGGGAAACAAAGTCCACTCTTGGAGGGCACACACAAAGTGTGCGCATCGGGACCCATGGGAAGGAGCAGTGACCCCAGGGGAGAATGAACCAGACCTACCTGCTCGTATTGGAGGGTCTCCTGCAGAGGCAGGAGGTGGCTGTGGCTCACCGTGTAGACAAGGACACTGGCAGCAGAAGTTCTGGCAAGTACTCCTTGGCATGAGCCCTCCCAGAGTCTGTCATTATACCCAACAAAGAGCCCAGGTAGACTCCAGTGTTGGGTTGCCTCAGGCCAAACAACCAACAGGGAGGGAACCCAGCCCCATCTATCAGCAGACAAGTGGATTAAAGTTTAACTGAGCTCTGCCCACCAGAGCAAGAGTCAGCTCTACCCACCACCAGTCCCTCCCATCAGGAAACTTGCACAAACCTCTTAGATATCCTCATCCACCAGAGGGCAGACAGCAGAAGCAAGAAGAATGACAATCCTGCAGCCTGTGGAACAAAAACCACATTCACAGAAAGATAGACAAGATGAAAAGGCAGAGGGCTATGTACCAGATGAAGGAACAAGGTAAAACCCCAGAAAAACAACAAAATGAAGTGGAGATAGTCAACCTTCCAGAAAAAGAATTCAGAATAATGATAGTGAAGATGATCCAGGACCTCAAAAAAAGAATGGAGGCAAAGATCGAGAAGATGCAAGAAATGTTTTAACAAATACCCAGAAGAATTAAGTAACAAACAAACAGAGATGTACAATACAATAACTGAAATGAAAACTATACTAGAAGGAATCAATAGCAGAATACCTGAGGCAGAAGAACGGCTAAGTGACCTGGAAGACAGAATGGTGGAACTCACTGCTGCGGAACAGAATAAAGAAAAAAGCATGAAAAGAAATGAAGACAGCCTAAGAAACCTCTGGGACAATATTAAATACAACAACATTCTCATTATAGGGGTCCCAGAAGGAGAAGAGACAGGGAAAGGACCAGAGAAAATATTTGAAGAGATTATAGTCAGAAACTTCCCCTAACATAGGAAAGGAAATAGCCAACCAAGTTCAGGAAGCACAGCAAGTCCCAACAAGTCCCATACATACACAGCAAGTCCCAATAGTCCCATTCTACTTGTGTTTCTACAAGTAGAAACACGCCGAGACACATAGTAATCAAATTGGCAAAAATTAAAGACAAAGAAAAATTATTGAAAGCAGCAAGGGAAGAATGACAAATAACATACAAGGAAACTCCCATAAGGTTAACAGCTGATTTGTCAGCAGAAACGCTACAAGCCAGAAGGGAGTGACATGATACACTTAAAGTGATGAAAGGGAAGGATCTACAACCAAGAGTACTCTACCCCAGCAAGGATCTCATTCAGATTCAAGGGATCAAAAGCTTTACAGACAAAAGCTAAAGAAAAGCTAAAAGAATTCAGCACCACTAAACCAGCTCTACAACAAATGGTAAAGGAACTTCTCTAGGCAAGAAACACAAGAGAAGAAAAGGACCTACAAAAACAAACCCAAAACAATTAAGAAAATGGGAATAGGAACATACATATTGATAATTACCTTAAACGTGAATGGATTAAATGCTCCAGCCAAAAGACACAGGCTTGCTGAATGGACACAAAAAGAAGACCCATATATATGCTGTCTACAAGAGACCCACTTCAGACCTAGGGACACATACAGACTGAAAGTGAGGGTATGGAAAAAAGATATTCCATGCAAATAGAAATCAAAAGAAACTGGAGTAGCAATACTCATATCAGATAAAATAGACTTTAAAATAAAGAATGTTACAAGAGACAAGGAAGGACATGACACAATGATCAAGGGATCAATCCAAGAAGAAGATACAATTATAAATGTATATGTACCCAAAATAGGAACACCTCAATACATAAGGCAACTGCAAACAGCTGTAAAAGAGGAAATCAACAGTAACACAGTAATAGTGAGGGACTTTACACCTCACTTACAGCAATGGACAGATCATCCAAAATGAACATAAATAAGGAAACAGAAGCTCTAAATGACACAATAGACCAGATAGATTGAATTGATATTTTTGAATTTATTTGAACTGATATTTCTGTATTTATTCTGACCAGCTGAATAAATACTTCTAAGTCAGCCTTGAAAGACAACCTAACAGTAACAGGCAGAAATACATTTAGTTCATTAGGTCATATTTAAACCAGTCCTCATTGGATTGCTTGTGCTGTCCCTTCTGGGCATGTGTTGGATCCTCATTTGCTAGCTGTGCAATACAACTGGAAAGGAATCCAAAGCACTCTTCTTCCTCAAGCGTTGCATTATTTTTCCAGAGTATTTTGAATGACACATTTATTGTAAAATTAATAAGTTATAAAAAAATTTTAGGTATATTGAGATTCTTTTTTCCAATGTCAGACCACTTAATTACGATAAAGTAGAACTGACCTGTGTAATCTCATTATGCTTTTCATTTAAGAAGAGTAACTTATGGACATTTTAGGTAATCTAAAAAGATGATTTCCTTATATCTGTGACCTTTTATCTTTGTTATGTTAGTAAAAAAGGTAGTATAGGGCTTCCCTGGTGGCGCAGTGGTTGAGCGTCCGCCTGCCGATGCAGGGGACGCGGGTTCGTGCCCCGGTCTGGGAGGATCCCGCATGCCGCGGAGCGGCTGGGCCCGTGAGCCATGGCCGCTGAGCCTGCGCGTCCGGAGCCTGTGCTCTGCAGCGGGAGAGGCCACAGCAGTGGGAGGCCTGCGTACCGCAAAAAAAGAAAAAAAAAAAAAAAAAAAGGTAGTATAAAGGCTAATTTAATAATTATTTTGATTAAGAATGTCTATTTTATTGTATTTAATCTGCTTTGATACATTTCCTTCTCAGCCTTAATTCTCACAAATACACATATGCAGACCCTCCAGTGTGACAATTCAGAAACAGCCCACCAACACAGGAGTTCAGATGCCATTTTAAACAGCATATCTTAAACATATTGAAAGGATAGTTAAATGATAATGAAAATATGAAGACTATTAGAGAAAGGTGATTCAGAAGAAAATACATGTAAAATAGATGCATAAGTTGACACTGAATTTACTTGGATCACTATGTAATCAATGGCCTAATGCCATCCAGTCCTCTGTCTCTGAAGAGGAAAATGTCACACCCTCCCCTGAGCAGCCCAAAGAATCAAATTTACATTCCCAAAGGCAGCTGTTAAGTGTTCAGTCCCATAGACAGCAGTTCCTTAGTAGCTTAGCACACAAGACCCGGAAAATGCAGAGCTAGTATGGTCTGCAACCATATATTTACATTTTGAGCAAAACATTCAGCTTGAGCAATAAGGCAGAAAAATGCTGTACCCATTTCTAATGTATGTTGGGGTTTCCACTTTAAAAAGATTGTGTATGTGCAATAGTTTGAAAGGATATTTTTTATGAGGGTATACCTTGCCTTATGTAAATCCACCAGAGCACTAGACAAATTCAGTGGAGTGAAAGCTAAAACTGTCAACGTGCTAAAGTCAGCTTAGGCACAGTGCTTTGGGAGCTCTTCTTTTTCTTCTGAAAGACCACTTAGAATTTGGAAACAGACAGACATAAGTGACTCCTGATGTTACCAACACTAGTTATATTGATTGGCGATTAGGAGTTAAATAACTACTTATTCATATTTTCTTAATCAGAAAATGGAGAAAACTAAATAAGAGAATCATAATAGGAATTAATTGAGGTGAGCTGTGTGCAACACTTGACAGGGGCCTGATTATGAGGCAACAAAGTGCTTCCCTTTCCATAGGTCCCTTTCCCCTTTTCTCTCTTTGCTATAGCTCCTGGAGGTTACGTCTCTCTGTCTGACATATATTTGACCTATTTTTTTTGTCCTGTCTCTGCATCTACTAGAATGTTGGCTTCATGGGAGGGGAGATAGTTTCATCTGTTTAGAGGTATAAAATGAGAAGTCTTGTTCAACCACCAGTTCTGTTCCTCAGAAGTGACTGATGTCAGGTGTGTCCTCATACCCTCCATTAATTTTAAGAATTTTAAACTTATATACATATGTGTATGGACTATTACATACACTGAATCATACTTTCTGCAACTTGCCTCTTTTAATATCAAGTACCTTGGAGATATTCTCATATCATTGATAGTGTTAACTCTCTTTTTTTCCATTATTAAAAAATAGTCCATAATAAATGTAGTAGTCTTTTAAATGACCAATATCATTTTTAATGAAACTTTTGATTTTTCTAGTTCTCTGATCTTACAAAAACAATGCTAAAAATTCATGCCTGTATAGTTTTGTTTATGTGCTTGGGCACTAGTAAGCAGAAAGTGAAATTTCTGGATTGAAAGTACGTACTTTTTTTTGATAGGGAGAGTTTTACCAAATTTCAGTTCATACAGGTAAACAACAATGTGTGAAAATGCCTCTCTCCATACATCACTCACACTGGTTTATACTGCACTTTAAGTTTTTAGCATTTATTGGTAAATATTTAATTAAGTGAAGTTTAACGTATTTTCTTAATTATATTGGCATTTACATTTTAAAATATTAATGATAATATCTTTTTTTCCCCTTGTGGGTTTATCCCTTCCTTATTAATTAGTAAGCCTTCTTACAGTTGACAAGTAAAAAATTTTTTGACTATTTCAAAGTTTATTTTTATTGTATTTTTATAAATTACTGAAATTTTCAAGTTTTATGCCATTAATTTTCACAGTAATTCCTTTTAAGTATTGTGTCATGTTTTGAAAGTCTTTCTCCAAGAATATGAAAAATAGTGAACAAACTTTCGTCTAGCATTTGTATGGTTTCAGAAAATCCTTTATAACATTATTTCTAGATAAGCTGATTCATGGAATTTAACACTTGTGAAGTAAAGGAGGTAAAAGAGTAAGTTGAGTAATTGTAAATATCCCAACATATTTGAGTAGCAGATGACAGATACATAATAAGAGTTCTAGAAGAAGAATCACATGGCCCAAGTTCTGACCACAGCTTTATTAATAATAATGGGTTTTGTGAACTGGGCAGCACACAGTCATCATATTCCTGATTTCCTCTTTTGTCAAAGAGAATAACTACAAGCCTTAAGCTGAAAACCAAGTCATATGGTAGATTTAAATTTTAAAATGTAAAGCTATATGTATTGGGTTGGCCCAAAAGTTCGTTCGGGTTTTTCCGTAACATCTTTTTTATTTTTAAACATCTTTATTGGAGTGTAATTGCTTTACAATGGTGTGTTAGTTTCTGCTTTATAACAAAGTGAATCAGTTATACATATATATATGTTCCCATATCTCTTCCCTCTTGCGTCTCCCTCCCTCCCACCCTCGCTATCCCACTCCTCTAGGTGGTCACAAAGCACCGAGCTGATCTCCCTGTGCTATGCGGCTGCTTCCCATTAGCTATCTATTTTAGGTTTGGTAGTGTATATAAGTCTATGCCACTCTCTCACTTTGTCCCAGCGTACCCTTCCCCCTCCCCATATCCTCAAGTCCATTCTCTAGTAGGTCTGTGTCTTTATTCCCATCTTGCCCCTACGTTCTTCATGACCATTTTTTTTTTAGATTCTATATATATGTGTTAGCATACTGTATTTATTTTTCTCTTTCTGACTTACTTCACTCTGTATGACAGACTCTAGGTCCACCCACATCACTACAAATAGCTCTATTTCGTTTCTTTTTATGGCTAAGTAATATTCCATTGTATATATGTGCCACATCTTCTTTATCCATTCATTTGATGATGGACACTTAGGTTGCTTCCATGTCCTGGCTATTGTAAATAGAGCTGCAATGAACATTTTGGTACATGACTCTTTTTGAATTATGGTTTTCTCAGGGTATATGCCCAGGAGTGGGATTGCTGGGTCGTATGGTAGTTCTATTTTTAGTTTTTTAAGGAACCTCCATACTGTTCTCCATAGTGGCTGTATCAATTTACATTCCCACCAACAGTGCAAAACGGTTCCCTTTTCTCCACACCCTCTCCAGCATTTATTGTTTCTAGATTTTTTGATGATGGCCATTCTGACCAGTGTGAGATGATATCTCATTGTGGTTATGATTTGTATTTCTCTAATGATTACTGATGTTGAGCATTCTTTCATGTGTTTGTTGGCAGTCTGTATATCTTCTCTGGAGAAATGTCTATTTAGGTCTTCTGCCCATTTTTGGGTTGGGTTGCTTGTTTTTTTGATATTGAGCTGCATGAGCTGCTTGTAAACTTTGGAGATTAATCCTTTGTCAGTTGCTTCATTTGCAAATATTTTCTCCCATTCTGAGGGTTGTCTTTTGGTCTTGTTTATGGTTTCCTTTGCTGTGCAAAAGCTTTTAAGTTTCATTAGGTCCCATTTTTTTTATTTTTGTTTTTATTTCCATTTCTCTAGGAGGTGGGTCAAAAAGGATCTTGCTGTGATTTATGTCATAGAGTGCTCTGTTTATTTTTTTCCGTACATCTTACAGAGAAACCCGAATGAACTTTTGGGCCAAGCCAATAGATTCTATGTAGTAGATAAAGTCTATAAAGAGATTCATTTATTTTTTTTACAGTCCAGCAAATGATAAGAATTTTAATATTATATGCATTGCAATTCTAACAAAGACCTATGAATTACATGGGTAAGCAAAGACCTATAAATTACGGTGATGATACAGTAACAGAGTGAATATGTATTGGGACCTTACTATCTGCCATTTGTCCAAATAAGTGTTTCACGTATGTTATCTCATTGACCTATCATACCACTTACTATGTTCTTTAGAGAACTAGTTGAGGTCACACAGCTAATATTTGCAAAAGGACTGAAACCCAGATAGACTGACTGAGGAACCTATACTCTATTCTAAAAGAAAAAAAAATATATATATATATAAACGAGTTCTTGATCAATACCAACTTTACATATTGTTTTCAAGACATTTGTACACATTGAATAACAATTTTAAATAACCTGATATTAGAAAAGAAAATGATATCTATATACAACAAAGAAGGAATGAACAATGACAGCATTCTGTAAGTGGCAAGTAATAGAATTATTTTGAGATTAAATAAAACAAATAAAATTCATTCTAAAGACCTGTAACACATACCCTGTACACATACACTGTAAAGTATCTCAAAACTTTAGTTACCAGTGTAAAACCATAAGGTAAAATATGTTTCATCACTTTAATCCTTTGGGTAACTAACCATAGAGATTTACACACAGGTATTTATGCACATACATAATACACATGATTGTGTGTCTGTGTGCATATATACATAAGCAAACATATTTCTTCAATCGCTGCTTTGTTCATTAATAGAAATATTACACCAATGGGAGGTTATACCTGCTTTGTATTGTGAGCAGGGTCTTCACATGCAAGGGTAAAAATAAAAACATATGTACATAATTTAAGAAGAGAATATTGAATGCACAAGACATAGCAGGGTATGGTAAGGCCAGTGAAAGCTTGAGTGATTAAAATGGAGGTTACTGATATCACCTTTAAAAGAAAATTTAAAGGACACCATTAAAGATGAAATGTAGACTATCAGGGTCATTAAAATTTAGACTTAAACGATGTAGTTTAATGAATCAAACCACAGAATGAAAGTAAACCTACTGCATTAAAGATATAAAATAAACTTATCCACATGTTTTATAGAAGCCGCAGTAGGAGCTGTGTGTAAAAGACAGATTAAAGAGAGAGCACTTTTGTATATGTGGATAGCTCTCATGTGGGCAGGGCCAGATTAATATGTAAATTTCATGGGCCTGCTGAAAATGTTGGCAGACCTAATCTTCACTTGAACTTTTGCAAAGCTGACTTAACTCTCTACAGGAAGGGGGAAGAAGTCATTTTTATGATCTTATCTATATACACATACCTATGTAACCTCACACTCATATGTATCCTTGTATGTACATATGCACGTGTATTCATGCACATGTGTGTTTTTGTGTGTTGCACCTTGTACTTCCCTTTGCTCACCTGCTTCAAAATTTTATATGTAACAGGAAATTTTTGTCATGACTAGGAAGTTAAGGTTCAGGTGCCTTAGGCACTCCCACAAATAATCTATTCTAGTTTGGAACTTGACTGCTGCCAGCAGAAGTTGAGGGTTGTCCTCATTAATTTCCATCCAAGCATTTTCTTAGGGAGTAAAGAGGGTTCTTTTTTGAGCCAATATGTATCTTCTTTATCTTCGTTATATTGTACCCATTTATCTGGAGCTCCTGAAATATATGAAAGATGCATAGTCCCTCTATCACTTAGCAGCCCTGTTGAAAAGAAGTACTAAACATTTCCTCATGCTGGCTTTTCCAAACTGGAATTCTGTAAGTTACTACCCCAAATATTTTTTTTAGTATTTTAAGTTTTTTGATAGGAATTAAACATTTCACATTTACGTACAGTTAAAATCACTTTTTTGGTATACAGTTTGATGAATTTTTACACATGCATAGACTAGGTTCTTACAGTCTCGTGCACAGACAGCGTGCAGAAAATTTCCAGCACCCGTGTAATTTCTTTGTGCCCCCCACCCCCCCAGCCCGCCCCAGTGCTAACCCGGTGAACCCAGATCTGTTCGCTATGCTTGTAGTTTTTGCCTCTTCTAGGATATCATGCAAGTGGATGTTGTTATACAGTATGTGGCCTCTTGAGAATGGCTTCTTTCACTTAGCGTAACACATTTGAAGTTTACTCATATTGTTGGGTGTATCAGCACTTTTTTCCTTTCTGTGGCTGAGTGCTCTTTCATGGTGTGGATAGACCACAGTTGGTTTATCCATTTTCCAGGGAAGGAACACTTGGTTGTTTCCAGTGTTTGGTGGTTACAGAAGAAAAAAGCTGTTATAAACATTACATTCAGGTTTCTGTGTGAATATAGATTTTATTTCACTTGGATACCCCAAATTTTTAATAGAAAACACTGTCTTCCATGCTTACATTTAGAAAATTGGATTAAAGAAATATTGGTGTCTTGGAACATATATCATGCTTATATGTTTAGTGACTCTTCAAGGGGGCTATTTAGTTTGCAGTATTTCCCAAATATTTCTCCAGCAGACCAATTTTTTACATATAGTATCTATTATACCCAAGAATTAGTGTTCTAAGGGACACCATTTAGTAAACATTACTACAGGGTATCTTAATTCTCAATAACAAGCACCTTCAAGGTTTCCAAATTTATTAACACAAGGAGTAATTAGGCTGTTGGTGGCTTTAAAAATTTCTAGCTTTGGGGGGGGCCCTTTTATTATTCAAAACTGGTTTTCTTTTCATGATAATATAACTTAACAAAATCTCCATGACTTAACACAAAAATAGTTGATTTCTTTCTCATAACACATGCCTCACACTTGAGAGCTGGTGGGGCTGTGCTCTACACGGTCACCCAGGAAGTCAAGCTGATGGGAACCCACCATCTCGTCTGCACGTGGTCAGGTGTAGCAGCAGCTGATAAGAACCTGAATGCTCTGCAGTGCTTCTGAGGCACTTCCTGTGCTTCAGAAGTATTCTGTGGCGCTTCCATCCATGGACAGTCAACCAGAATTTATTGCATAACTGCTCCTAATTGTAGGGTTCTGACCGATGAGGGGGAATGGACAAAATACTTGGGGCTACCACTGTATCTGCCACAGCTTATGACACTCCTTAACTTCTTTTTATGAGCAAAATTGCCACGATGTTAACCGATTGATGTCTCCTGAATGTCATGATAGAGTAATATAAATATTGTACAATGGTGAATAGAGTTTGCCACAGAATGAGGTTGTATTGAATGTAAAGGAAGAATAATCATTAGTAAGATATCCCACATGTAAGAGCAAGAGAAGAATTTCAGAAAGTTACAGCAGGGAATTAAAAGAATGTTTAGCATTCACTTAAAAATGGTAGCTGTGTAGTCCAGGAATGTGTTATATGGTACAAAAAGTTAATAAAACAATACAGTTACTACCATGATCAGATGATTAAGGTTAGCATGTCAGTGAAAGCCACAGAATAGGAAAGGCAACTATTTCAAATACTGAGCACTTTACATGTACCTCTTTCTGCCTTAGGTACTTTATTTTATAAGTTTTGTTTTCCCTTTTTAATTTTATAATTTTTATTGAAATATAGTTGATTTACAATGCTGTGTTAGTTTCAGGTGTACAGCAAAGTGATTCAGTTATATCTATGCATATATATGTTCTTTTTAAGATTCTTATCCATTATATGTTCTTAGAAGATATTGTGTATAGTTCCTGTGCTATACAGTAGGTCCTTGTTGGTTATCTATTTTATATATAGTAGTGTGTATATTTTAATCCCAAACTCCTAATTTCTCCCTTCCCCCACTTTCCCCTTTGGTAACCATAAGTTTGTTTTCTGTGTGTGTAAGTCTATTTATGTTTTATAAATAAGTTCATTTGTATCAATTTTTTATATTCCACATACAAGTGATGTCATGTGATATTTGTCTTTCTGTGTCTGACTGGCCTCACTTAGTATGTTAATCTCTATGTCCATCCATGTTACTTCAGATGGCATTATTTCATTCTTTTTTATGGCTGAGTAATATTCCATTGTGTGTTCATACCACATCTTCTTTATCCATTCATCTGTTGATGGACACTTAGGCTACTTACATGTCTTGGCTGTTGTAAACAGTGCTGCTAAGAACATTGAGGTACTTGTGTCTTTTCAAATTATAGTTTTCTCTGGGTGTAAGCCCAGCAGTGGGATCTCTGGATCATATGGCAATTCTATTTTTACTTTTTAAAATAAACTTCCATTCTGTTTTCCGTAACTGCTGCACCAATTTACATTCCCACCAACAGTGGAGGAGGGTTCGCTTTCTCCACACCCTCTCCAGCATTTATTAGTTGTAGACTTTTTCATGGTGGTCATTCTGAATTGTGTGAGGTGATCCCTCACTGCAGTTTTGATTTGCTTTTCTCTAGTAATTAGCAATATTGAGTATCTTTTCATGTGCCTGTTGGCCATCTGTATGTCCTCTTTGGAAAAATGTCTGTTTAGATCTTCTGCACATTTTTTGATTGGGTGGTTGTTGTTGTTTGTTTTGTGTATTTTTTTTTTTGGATATTGAACTGTGTGAGCTGTTTGTATATTTGGAAATTAATCCCTTGTCGGTTGCATTGTTTGCAAATATTTTCTTCCATTTGGTAGGCTGTATTTTTGTTTTGTTTATGGTTTCCTTTGCTGTGCAAATGCTTTTAACTTTAATTAAGTCCCATTTGTTTATTTTTGTTTTTATTTCCATTACTCTAGGAGGTGGATCCAAAAAGGTACTGCTGTGATTTATGTAAAAGTGTTCTGCCTATGTTTTCTTCTAGGAGTTTTATAGTATCCAGTCCTACATTTAGGTCTTTAATCCATTTTGAGTTTATTTTTGTGTATGGTGTTACGGAGCATTCTAATTTCATTCTTTTACATGTAGCTGTCCAGTTTTCCCAGTACCACTTATTATGGAGAGTGCCTTTTCTTCATTGTATATTCTTGCCTCCTTTTCTGTAGATTAATTGAACATAGGTGGGTGGGTTTATTCTGAGCTTTCTGTCCGGTTCCATTGATCTAAGTGTCTGTTTTTGTGCCAGTACCATACTGTTTTGATGACTGTAGATTTGTAGTATAGTCTGAAGTCAGGGCACCTGATTCTTCCAGCTCTATTCTTCTTTCTCAAGGTTGCTTTGGCTATTTGGGGTCTTTTGTGTTTCTGCAGAAATTAAAAAAAATTTTTTTTTACTATTTCTGTGAAAAATGCCATTGATAATTTGATAGGGATTACACTGAATCTCTAGACTGCCTTGGGTAGTTTGGTCCTTTTAACAATATTAATTCTTCCAATCCAAGAACAAGGCATATCTTTCCAACTGTTTGTTTCATCTTCCATTTCTTTCATCAGAGTCTTATAGTTTTCCAAGTACAGGTCTTTTGCCTTCTTAACTAGGTTTATTCATAGGTGTTTATTCTTTCTGATGTTATGGTAAACAGGATTATGTCCTTTATTTTTCTGTCTGTTATTTTGTTGTTAGTGTATAGAAATGCAACAAATTTCTTTATATTAATTTTGTAACTGTAAGTTTACCAAATTAATTGATGCAGATGACAGGATATTATTCATAGAAAATCTTAAGGATGTCACCAGAAAACTACTAGACCTTGGCACTGTATATTCATGAACAGATTAAGTGTATTACAGTGATTTTTCTTAAAATATCAGGAAATAGTGAGAAGCAAGCAGAATAGCAACAGCAACAGTACTTTTGAAAAATGCACTTGGTATTTGTAAGTAATTCTTCTTAAGTAAAAGAAACCCATGGTCATAAAAGTTTGGGAAACACTGAACAGTAAATTTTTCTTTTTGGAGATTTATAGCACATTAAGAGCTTGAAAAACATTCCAAGAAGAAATCAGTTTAAAGCCATTAAACCCAAGTTTACCAAGCTGTTTATCATAGAGCTAAAAAGAGTAAAGAAAAATTAATGTATCACACACTGCTGGGCCTGGTGTACAAATGAAAGAAATAGTAGTTGTTGAGCTTATTGTTTTCCTACATGTCTTTCTGGGTGTGCCAAGAAAGACAGGACCTAACCGCTTATTATGTGGGCCTTTCCTTGGGCTTATGTTTTCAGTGGTGAACCTGGAGGGATGATACAATGCCTCACTCCTGCCCTCCAAACCATAAGAGGCCTTGCTTACTGCTTGCTGTGCAAGTGGTAGATCCCTGAAACTCAGTTTTCCTGATCTGCAGTACAATCCCACTATGTGCACAATAATGATTTGACCTTGTTGCACCTCCCATGTGAGACTTGAGGTCCAAGGGAAGTGAAAGCAAATAGGCTGATATTCAAGCTTTTTACTGAGCTATAAGAGAATTTTTGTCTCTCTCCCAGGAGTGTCATGTCTCTTCTGCCAACATCCATGTACATTTTAAGGTAGCTTACTAGCTTATAACTAGGGTAAATTCAAATCCAGGATATAATAGTATAATGTAGTAATAATAAACTTTCAGCTTTTTCCGTAAGTTGATTAATTTGAGTAATTTTTCCAGGGCTACCAATTTTGACAGAGGAGAAATATGAGTTACTAGACAATCAATTCATAGATGCTATGATCTACCACAGTTACAAGGTCTTAATTAACATTTGAGTGCTTACTCTTTCATTTACTGTGGAAAGCACTTGACATGAATTAACTTGTTTAGTCTTCAAAGCCGCTCCATGATTTAGGTACCAGTATCTTCATTTTACAGATAAGGGCACTAAGACATAGAGGGGTTAATTAATTTTCCTAAGGTCAAACAGTAAGCAGTGGGCTTGGAATTCAAACCCCAGGCACCACAACTAAATTTCTATCCATCACATTTAGAGAAAGGAGATTTGGAGTTTTAAATGTATTCACAATAGAAACAAGAAAAAAAATAATAAAATACTTTACTGAAGAACAATTTTTTGAAATATTAAAAGCCTGAATTTGCAAATGTCTACCCATAAAGAGAAAAGCAGATCAAAATCTTATTGTCAAACAAGTATAAAGAATATATGAGAAGAGAGCAAATGAGTTTTGAACTAGGAGAGCCCCACCAATTCAAGATATGGTTAACACTCCTTATTTAATCATTCAGATTGTATCAAGCAGAGCAGCCCTGTTCAGATGGTAACACTGGTCCCTAATCCTGAAAGTCAAGAGTTCCTTTGTTGGTGTGGCAAAGCAATTCAGTCAGTTGAAAAGTATCTATTTCATGTAGCCCCAATTCTTCATGACATATACTTTACATAGCTATGATAGGTTAGTACAACTGTAGTGTTATAGGAAACTTTTGGGCTAACCAAGCCACGCAAAATGATTATTCATGATATGAAGATCGACAAATTTTAAGCACCTTCTGGTATAGGGATCAACAAACTGTGGCAGGTGGGCCAATTCTAGTCCACCCTCTGTTTTATAAATAGATGTTTCTTGGAACACAGTCACACCCATTTGTTTGGTATTGTCTACGACTGCTTTGTGCTACAGTGACAGAGATGAGTAGGGCAACTGCCACTGAGGCCATATGACCTACAAAGCCTGCAATATTTCCTATATTGGCCTTTACAGAAAAAGTTGGCTGATTCCTGTTTTAGTACCTTATGCACATTTTCATCAATAATAAATATTTTATTCAGCGTGTATATAAAAGTGAGTCAAACATGGAGCTTTAATGTTTAGAAATGAACCCTACTATCAGTATACGCTGAACTTCGATAGTTTTTGTTTGTAAATATTTCTACAGTGTGACAGTGAATTAAACTAGTTGACCATAAATTTTTATTCCATTTAATGATGTTAATGGTTAAAGCCACACATCATCTTGCCCATTTCATAGTTACCTTTAGCGGTTTTTCCTTCCCCAAGGGATCCATGAATTTTCTTACTTAACATTTCTCATGATAGACCTTGCTAACTGTTCACAGCCTTTGATCTGCATAGATCTTGGAGACTGTATCTTTCTCAACAAGTTTAAATCATTCTCATCCAAATGATTTCAGGCAATTACTATCAAATGGTTGTTGAAAGAAATTATTTGCCATCTGGGCCTTAGACTGAATATACTGTTTGTAACTTTTTGTTTACGTAACAAGTCTGTTGAATATTTTCTTCATATTTTGCATGATAAATTATTCTATTGATAAATAAATAGAAACTTGTTTTTGATTCTGAAATAGGAACTACAGAGCTGTGTAGGAAATGACCTTGATGCAACAGTGTCCTCCAAGTACACTTCCAATCACTATCCCAGTGGTCTTAGAACAAAACAATCTCAGAGCTTCAGATGATTAAATACCATAATTTTAAACTGAAATTTAAAATACACAGTGATAAGTTACGTGAGAAATGTGGGGTAGGTTTACAAATTTAGGACAGGGTGCAAGCAGGGTGAAAGCCCTATTATACCTTAATCCTGAAGTACATGATTCAGGAACAAGGGAGCCAAAAATACAGAAGGTGCTTGGTGTCAAAATCTTCTCTCATTTTATTGGAGAGACACAGGGGCAAGTATCACCAGAGCTGTAGACAACCAGTGACTTGATGGAGAGCATGGATTTTGTTTTTGTTTTTTCAGTGTGATACTGACGGCACAAATGTGGTACCTCTATACCTCCTATAAATGTAACACTTTACCCATACTGCCTAATGTATACTTGATATTTCCATCCCTTCCTATTTTTGACAAATGCTCTACTTTAATTAGTCACATTAGCTTCTACACTTAGTTTCATCTGTCCTTGTTATTTGTTCTCTGATTAGCAGCACTAAATATACTTTTTATGTAAATGGTATAATTGACACATGGTTGTCTCTCCACATCCATGGGTTCCCCATCCACAGATTCAACCAAACTTGGAGTTCAGTCTGTGGTTGGTTGAATCAGAAGATACGAATGGTAGACATGGAAGACCAATGGCCCTATGCCAGTTTATATAATGGACTTGAGCATCCCTGGGGAATTGGTATCCATAGAGGTCCTGGACCAATCCCCTGCAGATACCTAGGGATGACATTATAACATTACCTTAGTTTCAGGTGTACAACATAAAGATTTGATGTTATTATACACTGTGAAATGATCACCACAATAAGTCTAGTTAACAACTATCACTGTAAATAGTTATAATTCTTTATTCTTGTGATAAACACTTTTAAGATTTACTATCTTAGCAGCTTTCTAATGTGCAATACAGTATTATTTACTAGAATCATCATGTACAATACATCCCCAGGATTTATTTACTTTATTATTGGAAGTTTGTACCTTCTGACACACTTTACTGATTTCGTCTACCCGCACCTCTTGCCTCTGGAAACCACCAGTTTGTTTTCTGTATTTATGAGCTTTTTTTTTTTTCCTTTTGGATTCTGCATGTAAATGAGATCATCCTCTGTTTGTCTTCATCTGTTTGACTTATTTCATTTAGCATAATGTGCTTAAGGTCCATCCATGGTATCACAAATGGAAATATTTCAGTTTTTATGGCTGAATAATAGTCCATTCCATATATAGATAGATAGATGATAGATAGATACATATATCTATCTATATGTATATTTCTATCACAATTTCTTTTTGTATTCATTCATTAATGAACACTTAGGCTGTTGCCTGATCTTGGCTATTGTCAGTAATACTGCAACAATATGGGAAATGTATATATCTTTCAAAATTAGTGGTTTTGTTTTCTTCAGATAAATACCCAGAAGTTGAATTGCTGGATCTTATGGCATTTTTATTTTTAATTTTTGGAAAAACCTCCAACTGTTTTTCCATAGTGGGTGCTTCAATTTACATTTCCAACAACAGCGCACAATGGTTTCCTTTCCTTCATATCCTTGCCAAAACTTGTTATTTCTTGTCTTTTTGATGACAGCCATTCTAATAGGTGTGTGGCAAGATCTCATTGTGGTTTTGATTTGCATTTCCCTGATGATCAGTGATGTTGAGCATCTTTGCATGTACCTGTTAGGCCATTTGTATCTCTTTTGAAAAATGTCTCTTCAGATCTTCTGCCACTTTTTTAACAAGATTGGTTTTTGTTTTTTGCTATTCAGTGTTACAAGTTCTTTATTCTTTATGTATTTTGCATATTTACCCCTTATCACACATATGATTTGCAAATATTTTCTGTTATTCCATAATTTGCCCTTTTATTTTATTGGTTTCCTTTGCTCTGAAGGAACTTTTGAGTTTGATGTAGTTCTACTCTTTTGTTTTCGCTTTTGTTGTAAAATTCGAAAAATTGTCACCAAGATTGACATCAAAGAGTTTACTGCATATGTTTTCTTCCAAGAGTTTTATGGTTTAAGGCCTAATATTCAAGTCTTTAATGCGTGTTGCGTAAATTTTTGTGTATGGTGTAAGGCAGTGGTCTAGTTTCATTCATTTGCATGTGGCTGTCCAGTTTTTACAGCAACATTTGTTGAAGAGACTATTCTTTCCCAATTGTATATTCTGAGCTACTTTGTTATAAATTAATTGATCATATATGCATAGGTTTATTGCTGTACTCTCTATTCTGTTCCATTAATAATGTGTCTGTTTTTATGCTAATGATGTACTGTTTTGCTTACTATAACTTTGTGGTATAGTTTGAAATCAGGGTGTATGGTGCCTCCAGCCTTGTTCTTCTTTCTCAAAATTGCTTCGGCTATTCGGGGCCTTTTATGGTTCAGTAGAAATTTTAGGATGACTTGCTCTATTTCTGTGAAAAATGCCATTGGAATTTTGTTAGGGATTGCATTGAATCTATAATTTGCTGAGTAGTATAAACAGTTTAACAATATTAATTCTTCCAATTAATGAGCATGGAAGATCTTTCTTTGTGACGTCTTCAATTTATTTCATCAGTGTCTCATATTTTTCAGTGTACAGGTCTCTCACCTCCTTGGTTAAGTTATCCCTATGTAGGAATTGAAGCAATATGAAGCAATTGCAAATGGGATTGTTTTCTTAATTTCTCTTTCTGAGAGTTTGTTATTAGTGTATAGAAATGAACAGGTTTTTTTGTTTGTTTGTTTTTTGTGGTACGCGGGCCTCTCACTGTTGTGGCCTCTCCCGTTGCGGAGCACAGGCTCCGGATGCGCAGGCTCAGCGGCCATGGCTCACGGGCCTAGCCGCTCTGCGGCATGTGGGATCTTCCCGGACCGGGGCACGAACCCGTGTCCCCTGCATCGGCAGGTGGACTCTCAACCACTGCGCCACCAGGGAAGCCCAAGAAATGAACAGTTTTGATATTGATTTTGTATCATGCAACTTTACTGAATTTGTTTACTAGTTCTAACAGATTTTTGTAGGGTCTTTAGGACTTGATATTATGTAATATCAAGTCATCTGCAAACAGTGACAGTTTTACTTCTTCCTTTCCAACTTAGGTATCTTTCATTTCTTTTTCTTTCTGATTGCTATGGATAGGACTTCCAACACTATGTTGAATAAAAGTTGTGTGAGTGGGCACTCTTGTCGTGTTACTGATCTTAGAGGAAAGTCTTTCAGCTTTTCACCATGGGGAATGATGTTAGTTGTGTGTTTGTCATAAATGGCCTTTATTATGTTGGAGGTGTATTTACTCTAGCCTTGTTAAGGGTTTTTATCATAAATAAATGTTGAATTTTGTCAAATGCTTTTTCTGTATCTATTGAGATAATCATGATTTTTTTATCTTTCATTTTGTTAATGTGGTGTATTACGTGGATTGATTTGCACATGTTGAACCATCCTTGTGTCCTTGGAATATATTCCACTTGATCATGGTGCATAATTCTCTCAGTGTGTTGTTGAATTTGATTTGTTAATATCTTGTTGAGAATTTTTGTATCCATATTCACCAGAGATATTGGCCAGTAATTTTCTTTTCTTGTGGCTTCCTTGTCTAGTGTTGGTATGATGGTTTTGCTGGCCTTGTAATATGAGTTTGGAGTGTTTCCTCCTCTTCTATTTTTTAAAGGAGTTTGAGAAGGATTGGTATCAATTCTTGTTTGAATGCTTGATAGAAATCACTGATGAAGTTGTCAGGTCCTGAACTTTTGTTTAGTGAGAGGTTTTAGATTACTGATTTCATAGCTCTTAGTTTTACTGATCTTTTCTACTGTCTTTTGGTCTCCATTTATTTCTGCTCTGTTTTTATTTCCTTCCTTCTGCTAACTTTGAACCTCATTTTTTTTTCCTTTTTCTAGTTCCTTGAAGTGTGAAGGTAGGTTGTTTGAGATTTTTCTTATTTCTTGAAGTAGGCATTTGTTATTATTTACTCCCTCTTAAAACTGCTTTTGCTGCATCCAGTAAGTTTTGGTATTTTGTATTTCCATTCTCGTTTGTCTCAAGATGTCTTTTGATTTCTCTTTTGTTTTACTTTCTGACCCATTGCTTGTTCAGTAGCACAGTAGCATGTTGGGGAATTGGCACATATTTGTGAATTTTCCAGTTTTCTTCTTGAAATTGATTTCTAATTTCATACCATTGTTGTAAAAGATGCTTGATATGATTTTAGTCTTCATAAAATTATTAAAATTTGTTTTGTGGTTTATCATATGATCTATTCTCGAGATCATGTGCCCTTGAGAAGAATGTGAATTCTGTTGCTTTGGGATGGAATGTTCTATATACACCTGTTAAGTATACACCTAAGTTAGGCAGTATACTGGCCTAACTTATTACAGGTTTTTGTTTTGTGGTTCCCATGAGTCTTACATACAACAGCATTATAACATACCTATAAAGGTTCACATATAACAACATATTTATAACAGTCTATATTAAGCTGATAACTGCTTAAGTTTGAACACATTTTAAAGCTCTACATTTTTACTCTCCTCACTGGCTTTATGTTTTTGATGTCAGATTTATGTCTTTATCTTGTATATCCCTTAAGTAATTATTGTAGCTACAGTTATTTTTACTACTTTTGACTTTCAACCTTTATACTACCTTCAGTAAATATTTACCTTTACCAGTGGGGTTCATATTTTCATAAGTTTTTTTGTTACTAGTTAGCACCCGTTTTTCATTTAAAAAATTTCTTTAACATTTCTTGTAAGACTGGTTTAGTGATAATTTATTCTTTTGACTTTTTTTTCAGTCTATTTATTTTTTTCTGGTTTTATTTTTATTTTTATTCTTTTATTGAAGTATAGTTGATTTACCAATGTTTCACATTACCTCTAAGTGATTCAGTTATACACAAACATACACACATACGTATATATATAAATTCTTTTCAGATTCTTTTTCATTTTAGGTTATTACAAGACATTGAATATAGTTGCTTGTGCTATACAGTAGGTCCTTGTTTTTTAATCTATTTTATGTATAGTATTGTGTATCTGTTAATCTCAAATTCCCAGTTTATTCCTCCCCACCCCTTTCCACTTTGGTCATTATAAGTTTGTTTTCTATGTCTGTGAGTCTATTTCTGTTTTGTAAATAAGTTTATTTGTATAATTTCTTTGATTCCACATGTGGTATCTTATGGTATTTGTCTTTCTCTGTCTGATTTACTTCCCTTAGTATGATAATCTCTAGGTCCATCCATGTTGCTGCAGATGGCATTATTTCATTCTTTTTTATGACTGAATAATATTTCATGGTGTGTGTGTGTGTGTTTATCTTCTTTCTCCATTCATCTGTCAGTGGACATTTAGGTGGCTTCTATGTCTTAGCTATGATAAATAGTGCTGCCATGAACATTGGGCTATCAGAAACACATATTGTTTCTGATTAGAGTTTTTGTCTTTTCCAGATATATGTCCGGGAGTGGGATTGCTGGATCATATGGTAATTCTATTTTTAGTTTTCTGAGGAACCTCCATACTGTTTTCCACAGTAGCTGCACCAACTTACATGCTGACCAACAATGTAGGAGGGTTCCCTTTTCTCCACACTCTTTCCAGCATTTATTATTTGTAGACTTTTTAATGATGTCCATTCTGACTGGTGTGAGGTGGTACCTCAGTGTAATTTTGATTTGCATTTATCTAATAATTAACGATGTTGAACATCTTTTCATCTGGATGTTGGCCATTTGAATGTCATATTTGGTGAAATGTCTGTATAGGTCTTCTGTGCATTTTTTGATTGTTTTTTTCTGTTTTTGTTTTGATATTGAGCTGTATAAGCTGTTTATATTTTGGAATTTAAGCCCTTGTCAGTCACATCGTTTGTAAATATTTTCTCCTAGTCCATGGTTTGTCTTTTCCTTTTGTTTATGGCTTTCTTTGCTATGCAAATGCTTTTAAGTTTAATTGGGTCCCATTTTTTTACTTTTGTTTTTGTTTCCATTACTCTAGGAGATGGATCCACAAACAATTGCCATGATTTATGTCAAAGTTTGATCTGCCTATGTTTTCCTTGAGGAGCTTTATAGATTCTGATGTAACATTTAGCTCTTTAACCCATTTTGAATTTATTTTTGTATATGGTGTTATAGAATGATCTAATTTCATTCTTTTATATGTAACTGTCCAGTTTTCCAAGCACTACATGTTGAAGAAACTGTCTTTTCTCCATTGTATATTCTTGCCTCCTTTTTTTGTAGAGTAATTGACCATAATTGCGTGGATTTATATCTGTGCTCTCTATCCTGCTCCACTGATCTATGTGTCTGGTGCCAGTACCATACTGTTTTAATGACTGTAGCTTTGTAATATAGTGTGAAGTCAGGGAGCATGGTTTCTCCAGCTCAGTTCTTCTTTCTCAAGATTATTTTAGCTATTCGGGGTCTTTTGTGTTTCCATGAAAATTTCAAAATCTTTTGTTCCAGTTGTGTGAAAAATGCTATAGGTAATTTGATAGAATTAATCTATCAAATTGAATTGAATTACATTGAATCTTAGATTGTTTTGGGTAGTATGGTCATTTTAAGAGTGTTGGTTCTTCCAATCTAGGAATAAGGTATATCTTTCCATCTGTTTGTGTGGTATTCAGTTTCTTTCATTGATGTCTTATATTTTCCAAGCATAGGTCTTTGCCCTCCTTAGCTAGTTTTATTCTTAGATATTTTATTCTTTATGATGTGATAGTAAATGGGATTGTTTTCTTAATTTCTCTTTCTGCTATTTCATTGTTAGTGTATAGAAATGCAGCAGACTTCTGTATATTAATTTTGTATCCTGCAGCTTTACTGAATTCATTGATGTGCTCTAGTAGTTTTCTGGAGGCAGCTTTAGGATTTTCTAAGTAGAGTATTATATCATCTGCAAATTACTCCTTTAGGTTTTTCTTGTCTGTGAACTTTTTATCTCTTTCACCTCTGAATGATAACTTTTTCAGGTAGAATATTCTTAGTTGGAAATTTTTTTTTTCTTTCAGTGCTTTGAATATATCATGGTTATCCCTTCAGGCCTGCAAAGTTTCTGCTGAAAATTCTGCTGATGGTCTTATGGGGGTTCTGTTGTATGGAACAAGGTGTTTCTCTCTTGCTGCTTTTAAGATTCTCTCCTTGTCTTTTACTTTTAATATTTTAATTAAAATATGTCTTGATCAGCATCTTTTTGGATTCATCTTTTTTGGAGCTCTCTTTATACATGGATTTGGATGTCTGTGTCCTTCCCCAAATTAGGCAAGTTTTCAGTCATTATTTCTTCAAATAAGGTATGTGCTCCTTTCTTTCTCTCTTCTCCTTTTGGGACTACTGTAATGCAAATGTTAGTCTACTTGATGTTGTCCTATAAGTTCCTTTAACTGTCTTCAGTTTTTTTTTCATTCTTTTTTCTTTTTGGTATTCTGATGGGTAAGTTCCACTGCCCTGTCTTTGAGTTCACAGATCCTTTCTTCTGCTTTGTCTATTTTGATGTTAAATTTTCCTTAGTGTATTTTTAATTATTGTATTCTTCAGCTCTGTGACTTTTATTTTGTACTTTCTTACATTTTCTATGTGTTGAAGTTCTCATTGTGTTCTCCTGAGTTAAAGGAGCATCTTTATGATCATTACTTTGAACTCTTTATCAGGTAAATTACTTATCTCCATTTCATGAAGATTTTTTCTGAGGTTCTATCTTGTTCTTTTGGGGGGAACATATTCCTTTATTTTGCTTTTTTCTCTGTGCTGATTTCTGTGCATGAGATGTAATAGCCCTCCTTCTCAGTCTTAAAGGAGGGGTCTTGTGTAGGAAATGAACCATATCATTCATCTGTGCCCTAGCTCTTGGTTTTCTCTGACACATTTGTGATTGTTCAAGCAGCCTATTTTATTTTTAATAGCTCAAAGTAGTTGCACGTGTGCAAGACCTGTCAGCATCCCAAATAGGAGGAACTCACCAAGGACTTAGATTCAGGCTGATTGGAAGCTCTTAAATTATGCTGCAGCTCTTAAATTATGCAGATTTATACTGTCTGGTGGGATCATAGTTTTATGCCAATTTGGCCTCCAAAACCAAGTGTTCTGGAGATGTGCTCTGAATGGAAGTTGCAAAAATCAGGGCTCCAGACAAGTAAAATAGTTCTTTTCTGGAAGTTATCAGTGAGCTATAGTGAGGCAGAGGGAGAAAACTGAGCTGGTGTTCACCAGCCTATGTTCCCTGAGAGGATGTCCATAGGACTCAGGTCCTATGCCCCTCAGGTCAAAGATCCAGGGCAAGCAAATACGCCTCTATCACAGAAAGAATGGGAGTGTTTCAGTCTCTTGTTTGTGCAGTGTCCTCGGCATGGTAGTCTGCCAAGAACTGTCACTCTGATTGTTAGAGTCCCAAGAGACTCAGGAGCACAAGGCCCTCTGGCCTCTAGAGCCAGGTGAGGGGTATCCCCTGGGAATCATCCTCTAAACCCAGGGCATCAGGTATAAAAACTGAATTATTAAATTCATGTAAAACTCCATTATGGAAGATAGTGGTTTTTCTTAGCACTGCAGAGGGAGAGTGTGAAATCGGCATCTTCTGGCTGGAATGAGGCAGAGGAGGTGCATAAGCATGGTGCTCATGGAGGGAGGGGGAGGTGGCACCCACCTGCTGGAACAGGGCAGAGGAAGAGTGTGAAGATGGTGTCACCAGCCTCTGTCCCACAAAAGTATGCCAGCAGGCGCCTATATGTGTACTAAATGAGATGCCTGCACCTCAGTCTGACATTTTAAAGTTAGCAAATGAGCCTCTTTCATATACAGTCTGGGTGCCTCTTGTTCTGCTGCTTCTGTACCTAGCCCTGGGGGAGGTGAGCCTGAGCATGTGAGCCCTTTAGCAGAGTCATTTCTCAGTTTTTCTGTGCCCTTGTGGGTCTCTTGGAATTGATCAGCTAGTTTTTAGTTTATTCAGAGAAAATTGTTCCTTATGCTGCTGTAGATTTGAACTGTGTGTGGGAGAAGGTGAGTTCAGGATCTTCCTATGTTGCCATCTTCAACTGGAACCAGAGCTAAATATTCAGTAATAACACAGCAAATATAAATAATACAGAAAAATAACACATTTCAGCAAGAAATTATTTGTAGAAGAAATTTCTGAATCCTAGTGACTCAACTGCCCACTGAGTTGGTTACTCCACTGATACCCCTCCTTATACTTCTAGAAACATGCTACATGTGTGCTGGTGGCAGGCTGGGGTGGGAAGGGAATGGGGATGGGCAAAAGGAAGTCGCTGATGATCAATACAGATAATTCTCACAATCTTATAGGACCTTTAATTTTAAATGATTATTCAGATATCTATGGAAAAATGTGCAACACTAACGTATGTTAATATTTCAAAAAAGTTTCAGAAGAAAGAAAATTTTTAGAATCCTGCTCCCTGGTCTCTATCAAAATCTGAAGATATTTAATACTTTCTCACAATCCAGATTTCTATTTTAAGACAGTTCCTCAGACGTCTCCAATAACTAAAATTCTTCTCTTTAATATTTAGGAGGTGGAGTTTATAAAACGACCCACCACTTATTTCCTATCCTTTCATGTAGACCCATCTTTTCATAATGACCATAGTCCTCAACTATGTAGACTGATTCTGGGGAATATCTCCAGTGTTAATATCTCTTACTTGCCCTGACCTATCTGCTACTTTACATGCAGTAAATATGAATATTTGTCATGAATATTGTCAAGCAGATCAAAGAACACATTCTAGAAAATTTAGAGAGTATAAAGTTAGTACTATCTCACCCTCTACTCTGCCATATAGATAGTTCTACTACCATCTGAAAATAGCATTTACAAGTTCAACAGTCAAATGACAAAACTTAGTAGAATATTTATAGCAAATTTTAAAGTCTGATGGATTTCTTCTCATCTCAGTATGCTTACATAGCTTCGTTCTCTTAAGTTATTCTGCTGATATATCAAACTATTACCAGCAACAGGTCAAATAAAACTATTACACAGTGGTCCAATTTCAGTATGACTTAAATCAGGGCTTTTTCAATTTCTTGCGTATAGAAATCGCTTTGGTATCCTGTTAAACTACAGATTCTGATTCAGTAGATCTGGGTTAGCATCTGAGATTCTGCATTTTTAACAAGTTCACAGGTTATGCTGAGGCACCCGACTCAGATTTCACACAATTAAAGAAACAAAACTTTAAAACATTTATGTTTTCCTAGGTATGTCACAGTTCTCCTTCATGAGTGTGTAGAATGGAACATTTCTGAAGTATGTACACATAAGCTTACTAGCATCTGAGAACAGTTGGGAAAAGAAAATGGGAGTTAATATGTCAATAACTCATAGACAAAAACAGCTAATATACAATTATAGTAGCAATATCAAACAATATTGAAGTCAAGCACATTCAAAAATTATAAATGAAAAGCAAATCATTTATCTAAGAAAGTTTTTATTTTCACAAATATTTAAAAATGTAGCTTCCTTTGAGCCAGGAAAGGAAGAAGCAGAGTATGCCTATATGTATTTGATACAGATATTCAGCACTGACTCATTCTTAGTTCATTAGCTCAGCTCACTGCAAATAACTCAGAAAAACAATCATAGGTAGTTCTGTTAGTGTATGCAGAAAAGGGTAAGGGACAGTGATCGTTTAAGTGGAGTGAGTGGAGTGGTTATTTAGAGTTGTAGACGGGCCAGAAAAGGCAGACAAAGAGAGAGCAGCCACAGTGTCTCTAATACATTGAACTTCAACCGGAAACACTGAACTGACAGGTGGAACACAGCTGCAACAAACTCGAGCTCCAAAGATAATTAATGTGTAGCTCAGACATTGAAAATGGGTTAAGATTGACAGATTATTTCACATGTAAAAATCCAAATACAAATATCCAGCACTTTCACAAGAACAAATTTTCAGGGATAACCAATTTGCCTTATTAGTACATTTTTTTTCCTGAAATGATACCCCCTTTTCTTCTCTTTTTCTGAGAACTGAAAACTGTATAGCTCTTTTCATGTACTTGTCAGCAACAGTAAGCCTTCACCCGTTTTAAGATGCTATAGATTCTCTAACTTATGTTAACTCTTTTGCATATGCTATACATTTTCAAACTTAAGTTTTGAACAACTATAGTTTTGTGGTGATTAAACATACCTTGGAATGAAAATGTGCCACTTTACAAAATGGTGCAAGTTTTCTATGGAATAAAACATACAAATTCATTCACATGTACAATGACACTTTCTCTAAGTCAAACAAGTCACGTTTAACACATTCCCAAAAGCGCCCACTCCCAATTCAGTATACGCACATGCACACGGAAACACACACACATCCAAATCCATTTTTTATATGAAAAATCTATCTCCCATTTATTAAATGAAGTATTATTTTTTTCTACTGGGTATTTTTAATGTATTTCACTTATCTTTGAGTATGAATTATCCTTCCTCATACATAATATATAGAATTTAGAGAAAACATGGTGAGGAATGGTAAAGATTAGAATATGCATATATTTAGTTATAGACACATAAATCAAAGCCTTTTTCCTGATATCTATATACTATGAGATGCATTTTTGTATGAAGATTTAAAATTGATTGGTTATACAGTTCTGCCATGAGGTGGATATGTAATTTCTCAACCAATTCTTCTGAACAGTTTCTACTTTACATCATTCAGCCCTACTTAGTTTAAGATTTAAAGAAGTATCCTTTATATTCCTCCTAGATCAACATGTCCACAAATATCCTAATATGGCGAAAGTAGACTCAAGTATCAGAAGAGGATGTTTAGGATTTCATATGTCCATATCTTAGGGGGATACTTTTTTTCTGTTCCCAATAAATGAGAGGACATTATTACATCAGTATGTTTTGAGTATCTTCAAGATTTTCCAACAATCCTTCCAAACTGGTGGTATCTTAGTTTGGGGTTTTCAGTATTTACCCTGGCTGCTAGCATGAGGAGATTAATTATTCTTGATTTTAGTATCTAGACAAACCAGTTACTAATAATTTATCCTAGAAACCTCTGTGTGTAAACATAGGCAGAATGTGATCCATCTTCTCTTTCTATGGGGGGCCTTTTTAGGGGGCCTAGTGCTCTCTGCCATAAGTGAACCCCTGCTAAAGAAAGCAGGGTTACCTAACAATATGTCTTCTAATAAAAAGGAAATATACTTCATAGTCTAGAATTTAAATACTGTAACTCTAAAGCATGACCAAGTATCTTTTTATTTCCTTTTCCCCCAACTGGCTCAAAAAATTAGCAAAGGAAAAAGTAGTCAAGATTGAATTCAGAAATGTTTCATGAGGAAATATAGATGCATAAAGAAATAAAAATTCAGATAGAATTCATCGGTCAGAAAACCAGAGTAAATGTTTTGTGATACAACAGGAACTGGACAAAAGCACAGGAATTTAAGGAGCAACATTTTTTAATGTTTGAAACCAGTCTTTCTGAGGCGACTATGAAAGCAAGAATTATTACAACAAATAACTATGAATGGACATTCTACTCTTTGTAATCTCCCACACAATAATTTCTTTATTATCATTTACATCTCTTAATACTAGCACAGCATTCTGAAGTTGCCAAGCATAAGTTATATGCAACTGAGTGAAAAGATCAAAATCTACTCAGATTTCCAGAAGAGCTGCAGAATGTGGAAAATGACAAAGTCCCTAAACATGTGCATTTGCATTATCACTGACAAAAATGTGAGCCATATTGTTATAAAGAGCGTGGTGATAAGGCTTGCTCATGCTGTGTGAAGGATTTAATAGAGAAAGAAAATTAAATAATGTTTAATAAATGGTTCATAGGCCAGTCATTTAGTTTCCATTCTTAAATGTCTTTCAAAATAGTTGATACTCATGAAATGCAATGTCCTGACAGTCCTGGGGTCTTTGTATTGCAGGGGCACTGATGAGGGTAGTGATGTTTTCCCTTTGATGAGGAAGACAAGAGTTCAGGGTCCAGGATTTGTTTAGAACATCCACCCATCTGCTGAATTTAGCAAACTGGAACCAATCAGTGAATCAGTACCAAATAAAAATAACTGGATCATGCTGAAGCCACATCTGTAGAAACTGAAATCCATTCCATTGTGAACATGTTGAATTTTAAAAGGTGCTGTTTTATTCAAAGTATGGATTTTAATGACATCTTAATAATCCTTTAGAAATGTGCTGCTTCTCAGTACAAAAAAAAAAAAAAAGTGCCACCAGTTCTTCAACTATAAGATAAGGTGTGTTTTGCAAACATAAAGCATATTAAATCTTTATTTTGTAGGTCGATATTAAGAAAGATCCTGATGTAGCTGGTGCATAAATGTAAAGACTCATTTGCTTCCTGGAAAGCAGAAGAAAGGTAAGTACTTATCAAAAACTCGTGGAAAAATAAAACAGGTAATATTCAAATTCTAATTACTGCAGATCTCATGTTTTCTAGTAATTAGCCCAGTTTCTCAAGCTGCAGAGAAAAATTCTCTGATGAACTTCATGGATAAGGCAATTATTTTCCCATTCCAGGATACATGGAAGGCTGCTTCCCAGCTCTCAAGAGCTGCGTGTGGCCAGATAAGGAGGGGTAGCTCGTTAAATCTGCTCTGGATGAACATTTCCACTCTTTGCTGTCCCTTCAGACCATCCTCCATTTAGCGGTGTATATACTACTACTTTCGAAAGGACTATTGGCTTATTCTCTTTGTGATCCATTGAGCAAAATCACACCTTAGCTCCACCTTTGCTTTACTCCCTCTTGTACATCCATCTCTTTATTTTTCAATTGTTTATAAATCTTCCCAAAGGCATAATTATTATAATATTCAAAACTGAAGCTTCTTTAAGGAAATCTATATCTGTAATTCTTCTAAATCTAGTAAATCAAGTAATCTACAGAGAACAGTGTTCTTCTCTATTTGTAAAGAAAAAAGACGTATCGTTGTGTAAAGAGCAGTAGCTTTTCCCTGTAACAGTCAGATGTTAAGCCAAACCAATATACTTGTTGACAAAGGCACTCTAGAAAGTTTTCAGTCTTTCACCTTAATAGAGCCATGTACAGACCCAAGATAATTGGCATTCAGGGCTCATTAAGCACTGATGAAATTGTTCATGTAATTTCAGTAGAGAACTATACAGAAAAAATTTATGACTCATACTTCATTTTGAAAAGCATATTTTCCCACTAGAAGAAGTTTTTGTTGTAATTTGGCTTATCAGTGGATGATCTTTTTGTCTATTGTATGTGTTCATATGAATTACTTTGTTTAATCATAACTTATTTGTTACTGGACTAATGACAGGTCTTAAAGGTGATGCAATATTTCCTTTATGTGTTATAATGTGAATATATTAGGTTAGCGTTTTGAATACCTATTCAAATGGATTGTAGGCAGAATTATTCAGTCCTCTTTTGAGTGAATAGTGACAGAAATAATCAGAACAAAAAATGGAGTTGCCTTCCTAGTCTCAAGCTCTCAATTTCATATCCAAAAAAATATTGTCCAAAAATTCCACTTCATTTTTCTTCATCTTCAGTTTGACTGATTCACACTGTGAAAATGGACAATTTTGCACAGTTTAAATTTATAACTTTCTGGGATGACTCCATAAGATAGAATGGATGCTAATGAATCCCTGATTATTGGAAACTCATGAAATATTATTACGGATTAGTTGTGATAAATCATGTAAAATATTTAGCATGATTTTGGCACATAATAAAAGCTCAGTAATTATCAGTGGCAGTTCCAGAATTTCTACATGACAGGTTACAGTCAACAGGCTGATTGGAAGTAGAACAAGAAGACTTTTGTTTTGAAGTTGTGATTTTTTCATACCAAGTATATTGCTTTTATTTTGATTGTGTTTATTTTTTGAGGTTCCTGGGAAGGGAGGGGGGACAGAAACTATGGGTAAGTGACAAATTCCCCCCCTACCCCCCACAGGCCATACCTATGCCAAGTATGATTAGTAAAGAAAGGCTTAGGGAAGATAGGGTCAGGCATTCATTCCTCTATGTACAAGGGGGCTTGTGCAGTAATACCTAAAACACAGAGGCCTGAAACACCTCTACAGTTTTGTCAAAACTCAAATCTGTCTACATTTAGCTGATTTTCCTGTAAACTCTGAGTAATTTGGTTTTACTGTGTGAACATTTTTGTCTTCTGTTTTCTTGTATTGTTGTATTCAGTTCTAGCTCCTGAATTGTAATAATTCATCAGGGCTTCCACACTAAACATCTAGAGTGCACACTGTGATTTTGGACAGCATGACTATATGCAACAATCCTGTTTCTATATTAATATGCTATCTTCATTTAAAAATAGCATATTTTTACCTAATTTTAGTTCTACCATTGATTGAGTTTTCATTTCTCATTAATTTCTAGCTTATTTAATTTTCCTTTTTATTTTCTTTTCCCTTGTAAATTCTAATTTCCCCAAATAGCTACCATTTTCAGTTTTACATAAACTTTCCTGGTCATTGATCTATTAAATTAATTATTTGTAATTTTAAAATAATTAACTAGCTAGAAATAATTAGGAAAAGAAAAGTTAGTACATATATAGCTTTTGTGCAACATTCTAACTTTGAAAGGTGACAATTTCATATTTTAGCCCATTCCTCCAATAATAAAGATGAAATATAGTGATCTGCTTGATATTAGTAGGCCTTATTACTCATTCAGGTTTCATTTATGTTTAATTTACATTTAGTATCTCAAAACTTCGAGGATGTATTAACAATGATAGTTGGCCAGACATGTCCAGAAATATTTGCAGCCTAATTTATAACTCCTGTTTGATAAAATGGAAACAGTAATATATAAACTAACATTACTGAAGCCATATATATATTTTGTTATATACTTACTTATTCTACACTCTTCAATCTGCATGCACAGTATGAAATCATAAAAGCAGTAAACATCACCACACCAACACTGATTAAGATCATTTCTACCAGGCCAAGGAGTTCTATTTTTCCAGTCACTTGATTTCTGAACATTTCTGCCTTCTCATCACCGATTGTGCCAGTCTGTAATCAAGTTAACAATTAGCATTATTTCAGTTGATTAGTGGAGCAAATTACTCAAAACTCTCCATTTATGTATCACTCTTTTTTCGAAACACTGCATAGATGTTAGTCATCTTTATCTATAAGAAAAGACAGTGTAATTCCCTTTTCATGTCAAAGAAGGCAGTAAATGCCAAGGTAGAATATTTAGAGAGAGAAATATAATCTTCCTTTGAAACATGTTATGTAGCCCTCTCCAATACACTGACTTCATTGATCTATACAAAGGTCTTACTGAAATATTTTCCAGTTTTCCAAAGGATGTTTCCTAGTGACAGAGGGAAATTGGAAAGGCCAACAGTTTCTTTCCTCTGAAGACTTCTGTAGTGCATTTCCTCATTCTGTGGCTAATCAATTCTGTGATTTGTACTAAAAATATCTTGTTAGGCACTCGGATAGACTGCAGACACCTACTCTTAGCTGGTCTTTATAAGTTTGGTTTGCTTTTATTAGCACTACAGTATTCACATTGAGTTACTTGGAGTTACGTGTATGTATGACTCTTTCCTAACACAAGCACTATGACAAGAAAAAGTGTTTACTAGTTGTATTATGAAAATAATGTAAAATTATAGGAAGTACTTCATCCTTCTGAAATAAAAACACTGAAAACTAACATAAACCTGATATTTCTGTGTGGCTTCGTTCTCTCAGAATAATTAATTATATAATTAATAATATATAAATTCACCTATATAGGTAATGGAAACACATACAACTTCAAATTCTATACATATGTATTCAATTTTCAAACACTAAAAGCTGTTTCTATATACAAGGAAGTTTACAGTTTTTGGTGACTAAGAGATAAGAATACTAACCTCATTAAGCCAAAGAACAGGCACCATATAATTCTGCTTCAGACCCTTTAATGCTCTGTAATAAACATTGAAAATAATTATAACAATATATACTAATATAATACCCATATATAACAGAAATGTTAGTAATTACTAGTGTAAATAAATGTTCAGAAATTAGTTGCTCTTAAACTTGCTAAGTTCCTTGATTTTTGTTCCTTGTAATGAATCATTTAAATATTACTATGGCTGTTTATCAGACATCTTTCACTCTTATAAATCTTTCTAATACATATTTCTAATTAGATTGACTTTTTCTAAGCATGTATTTTCCCTTTCGACAATTTATACCCAGGAAACTAAAATTGAATTTTAGAAACAATTGTCCTGGAAATATTTGGACAGCTAGCAAAATGAGAAACGCCATCATACACTAATTCCAGAATATGTGTAAATACAATTTCAATACACACTAGATATAATTCTAAATTACAGATGAAAGTTATAAACAGTAATTATTTCATGATATTAAGTCAAAGAAAAGTTGAAATTTTATATTATTTCCACTTAATTTCATACATATACTCACTTTCTGGCAAGAAAATACTAAAAATCATAATGAACCTGTTCAAGAGACTCACCCAATGCTTTTTCCTGGCTTAACCAGTACATTGATCTGCAGGCGTTTTGCAAATTGTAAAGTGAATCCAGTTATCTAAAAAGAGAACAAACTAAAATAATTACCAACTTCCTTTAAATAATTCATTTATAATATCTAAAACTTATTTTTACTGTTATATAGAACCTAAGGGGAAACTGTAGTACTTGAAACTTGTGAAATTTATTAAATAATTAATTAGACATATTAAATATTATGTACATAACTCTTCATAATTACATTTTATGTGTATATGCATGTGTGTATACAGACCTATACACACATGTATATATGCACACACACACAATTTCTTTGCCCAACCTACTGTCAAGGTGATATTTATCTGAATTGGTTTTGGGGAATCAACAACAACAGCAGTGAAACTTAGAACTCATATAGTCAATTTAAATCCCAAATTATATACGGTCAAATATATATTCAGTCAGAACCCATGTGTCATCAGTATAATTATAATACTTCTATCATTAGTTAAAATTACATGTGACTACTAAAATTCTGGCATGTCTGGCACAAACGTGCCATGTCTGGCACGTTTAACTTTTGAAGAGGAGAATATTAAAATAAATTAAAAGTTGAAACTGTTACACTATAGGAAATTTAATAGATTTTTCCTGACGCTAAGTATAATAGATCTTGCCTCAAATGCGCATATACCCATAAAATCTTTTAATCCCTCATGATCTACAGTGTCCCTTCATATAAGCAATACTTACAGTTAAGTATAAAATGACAGTAAAATTGTAATTTATACCAAATTGTTTTAAGCCAATTAGAATCATACCCATCATTACTATCCCTGACCTACAAACAATTAAAAAGGATTATAAAGTTCCATATGCTGAAAAAACTAAAATAGAATTACCTCGACATTTCATAAGCAACAACAGGAAGAAACCAATGAGATTTTCCTTGAAATAAAAGTAGGTAATTATATACACATTACTCTATATAAAATAGATAACCAACAAGGACCTACTATGTAGCACAGGGAACTATACTCAGTATTTTGTAATAACCTATAAGGGAAAAAAAATCTGAAAAAAATACATATAAATATAACTAAATCACTTTGCTGTACACCTGAAATTAACACAACATTGTAAATCAACTATACTTCAATAAAAAATTTTAAGTAATTTGTCAAGATTGTGATGCAGTAAATATCATCAATAAATGTGATTGACAGAAAGGCAAGAACTTAATTTTTCTTTCATTTAAAAAAATGCTAAACCAATCAGATCAATAATGTATTTGCTTACAGGTTCAACATCTAAGTACGTGCTATGTTCCTCTTCATTTGGACTTAAGCCTTCAACAGGTTCTGCAATTTCAGGACTTGCATGTAGAAAATGAGGAAGTGAAATGTACACAGGTTTTCCTGAAAACAAGTTTTAAGAGACAATTGGGATAAATCTTTTTCCTCATTACGCGTAGCACTAAAAAGATTTCCTTGAAAATAGATTTTTAAGTTAGAAGAAATGCAAAGTTGGCTTTGAATACTAAATGGGGAATGAGGGTGAGGGAAAATTATTACATCTAATCACTTTTGAGCAAAAATAAAATATAAGCTTCTGCATCATCCTACTAACCATTCAGTTGATGTCTGTCGTTTATCCCTTAGGTGTTTATTTTCAATATGTAAAGCTTAGCTGCTGAACACAAATTTACAACCACATACCTTCATGTTTTAGGGAGTAATATGTCTGTGGACTGAGAATTTAAGAGGCTTTTCTTTCTTTATTCTCACCCACTCCAATATGAAAAAGGTGAGCAAAATAAGATAGACTCCAAATTTCGTGTTTGAGTCAATTCTTCTTTCAGAGACATCCTGAAATATATTTATTTTTATTTACCATTTTCTAGGGTAGAAAAAGTTAGAAAAACATCAGATGGGTAAGTTGGGATGCTCAGAGTATTCTGAGAATTATTTTCATTTTACCCTAAATCTAAAAGGAGCACAGGGATTCTGCACAACAAAGAAAGCCATCAAAAAATGAAAAACCTACCTATGGAATGGGAGAAAATATTTGCAAAACACATATCCCATAAGTGATTAAAATCTAAAATATGCAAGGAATTCACACAACTCAAGAACGTAAATAACCCAATTAAAAAGTGAGCAAAGGACCTAAAGAGACATTTTCCAAAGTAGCACAGGGAAATATCAGTAGGGTTTTACCTAATAATAACTAAGCTTTGCAACACTGAAACAACTGGGAGCTTGAAAGCAGTACAGAAATCAGAACAAAAATATCTTATCATCACCTTTACTTTCTGCCCTTTTTACTTTCTCACTTTAAATTTCTGGTGGAAAGGAAACCTAGGTGAAATTTACATTTTAAAGAAAAATGCATATTATGCCATGGATTGTGACATCAAGACCTTTTACTCACCGTCTTTGCATTTGCCAATATCTAGCACACCATATAAGGTACAATTTTTGGAGATAATTTTTTCTGTGCAGAAACAGTGGTTGTCTGGATTTTGAAGTGGAGATGCAAAAGCCAAGGATGGAAGGATAAATCTATACACAGGGATTCCTTTCAGATTAATTTCAGCTCCAAACACAGCATAGAATGATCTAAACACAGATAAGAAAGACCTTCATTCTGGAAAACTGAACTTCATTATGGAGATTCTGTTTTTCTTATTTTTAAATTAGAAAAACTGGATATAATCTTGTTAGAATTCTTGCTTAAGTCTTAGGAAAAATGTTCTTGTGATATTTTAAGACACACCAGAACTCAGTACCTGAGTATGAGCTCTTCTTACCTTTGTTTTCAAAAGCTTCTGAGAATAATTTTTGCTTGTGAACTACCGTGGAGTATTTATACTGAGGACATTTCTCAGAGTTAGTTTCCTTTATAGAGTAAATATATGACTTCCTCAAGTCCTCTATTTGTGCCCAGTTTAAATGAAAGAAAATAAAATTTCAATCTTCCACAACTTAATCCTGGACAGAAGGGCTGCTCACTTCCTAGGGTGTGTGCATGTGGGTTTTGATACATGTCTCCTATGCACCATCATTTACCAAGTGTCCACCATAACCTCAGCAACGTACTGGAACTCAATACATAATATTTCTAATGGCCAGATAATTCTGTATGAAGAAATGCTACTCTCTTCAATTTTATAGATAAGGAAAATATTCAGAGATATTAAATACTTGCCCACACCACACAGTGTCTAGAAACAGAGCTAGGATGCAAGCATACCAGTGTGGGTGCCAGTGCTTGTGTGATAGCTACTGGACCCCATCAATTTGAAAAGATGCTGTAGTGTCAGCAGAGCACATGAACATAGTTCTGTGACTGTGGTATCACCATCTTGGACATTTTTTAAAATTGAAGTATAGTCGATTTACAGTGTTCTGTTAGTTTCTGGTGTACAGCAAAATGATTCAAATATATGCATATATATTCTTTTTCAGATTCTTTTTCATTATAGTTTATTACAAGATATTGAATATAGTCCCCTGTGCTATAAACTAGGACCTTGTTTATATAGTAGTGTGTGTATATGTTAATCCCAAACTCCTAGTTTCTCTCTCTCCCACTTTCCCCTTCGGTAACTGTAGGTTTGTTTTCTGTGTCTATGAATCTGTTTTGTAAATAAATTTGTTCATACAATTTTTTTAGATTCCACCTATAAGTGATATCATACACTATTTGTCTTTCTCTGTCTGACTTACTTCACTTACTATGATAATCAGTAGATTCATCTGTGTTGCTGTAAATGTCATTATTTCAGTTTTTTATGGCTGAGTAATATTCCATTGTGTATATATACCAGATCTTCTTTATCCATTCATCTGTTGATGGACATTTAGATTGCTTCCATATCTTGGCTATTGTAAATAGTACTGCTATGAACATTGGGGTGCATATATATTTTTTAATTAGAGTTTTTGTCTTTTCCAGATATATGTCCAGGAGTGAGATTGCTGGTAACCGTAGTTTTATATTTTAAGGACCCTCCATTCTGTTTTCCATAATTGCTGCACCAATTTACATTCTCACCAACAGTGTAGGAGGGTTCCCTTTTCTCCACACCCTCTCCAGCATTTATTATTTTTAGACGTTTTGACGATGGTCATTCTGGCGGGTGTGAGGTGATACCTCACTGCAGTTTTGATTTGCATTTCTCTAATAATTCGCAGTTTTGAGCATCTTTTCAAGTGGCTGTTCTCCATCTGTATGTCTTCTCTGGAGAAATGTCTATTTAGGTCTTTTGCCCATTTTTTGATTGGGTTGTTTGTTTGTTTGTTTTGACACTGAACTGTATGAGCTGTGTGTATATCTTGGAAATCAAGCCCTTTTGGGTCACATTGTTTGTGAATAATTTCTCCCAGTCTTTATGTTCTCTTTACAGTTTGTTTATGTTTTCCTTTGCTGTGTAGAAGCTTATAAGTTTGATTAGGTCCCATCTGTTTATTTTTGTTTTTATTTCTATTGTCCTGGGAGACTGACCTTAGAAACCACTGCTACGATTTATGTCAGAGAATGTTTTGCCTAGGTCCTCTTCTAGCAGTTTTATGGTGTTGTGTCTTATATTTAGGTCTTTTAGCCATTTTGTGTTTATTTTTGTGTATGTTGTGTGGGTGTGTACTAACTTCGTTGATTTACATGCACCTCTCCAGCTTTCTCAATACCACTTGCTGAAGAGACTCTTTACTCCGTTGTATATTCTTGTCTCCTTTGTTGAGGGTGAATTGTCCATAGATATGTGGGCTTCTTTCTGGACTCTCTGTGCTGTTCCATTGATCCATATGTCTGTTTTTCTGCCAATACCACACTGTTTTGATTACTGTAGCTTTCTGAAGTCTGGAAGGGTTACGCCTCCAGCTTTGTTCTTTTTCCTCACAATTGCTTTGGCAATTCTGGGTCTTTTGTGTTTCCATATAAATTTGATGATTATTTGTTCTATTTCTGTGAAAAATGTCATGGGTAATTTGTTAGGGATCACATTAAATCTGTAGACTGCTTTGGGTAGTGTGGCCATTTTTACAATACAATAAGTCCCCTACATGCAAACCTTCAAGTTGTGAACTTTCAAAGATGCGAACATGCGTTCATATGTCCAATCACATAAGTTAGTTCACCTGTCTGGCATACATTGTCACGTGTGTGCATCCTCCACAAGTGGTTGTGCTTTTGTGTACTTTACTGTACACTACTGTATAGAGTACAGTAGTGCAGTATCTGTATTTCAAGCCCAGGATGTCCAAAAGTAAGAGTAAAAGTGGCGGTGGTATGTAGCTGGTGCTACTGTACTGTACTGTAAGATTGAAAATGTTTTCTTTATTTTTTGTGTTTGTTTGTTTTTTATGTGTTATTTCTGTGAAAAGTATTATAAACCTATTACAGTACAGTCCTGTATAGCCAATTGTGTTAGTTGGGTACCTTGGCTAACTTTGTTGGACTTACAAACAAATTGGACTTACGAATATACTCTTGGAATGGAACTCGTTCCAATGTAGGGGACTTACTGCATTAATTCTTCCAAGCCAAGTGCATGAGATATAGTCATTTATTTGAATCATCTTCAGTTTCCTTTATCAATGTTTTATAGTTCTCAGTGTAGGTCTTTCATCTCCTAGGTCAGGTTTATTCCTAAGCATTTTTTGGATGTGATTTTGAAAGAAATTGGTTTTTTACTTTCTTGTTCTCATATTTCATTGTTAGTGTAAAGAAATGCAACAGATTTCTGTATGTTAATCTCGTATCCTGCTACCTTGCTTTTGTGTGGAGTCTTTAGGCTTTTTCTATATAGAGTATCATGTGATCTACGTATAATGAGAGTTTTACCTCTTCCCTTCCAATTTGGATACCTTTGATTCTTTTTCTTGTCTGATTGCTGTGATGGGGACTTCCAATACTGTGTTGAATGTAAGTGGTGACAGTGGGCATGCTTGTCTTGTTCCAGAATTTAACAGGAAGGCTTTCAGCTTCTCATTTTTGAGTATTATGTTGGCTGTGGGTTTCTAATAAATAGCTTTTATTATGCTGAGATATGTTCCCTGTATATCCACTTTGGTGAGAATTTTTATCATGAATTGATGTTGAATTTTATCTAATGATATTTCTGTATCTATTGAGATAATCATATCTATTGTGACATTTTGTCTTTTCTTTTGCTGATGTGGTGTATCTCATTGATTGTTTGCCTATGTTGAACTATCCTTGTGGCTCCAGAATGAATCCAATTGATCATAGTGTATGATTCTTCTTATATATTGTTGGATTCAGTTTGCTAATATATTGTTGAGGATTTTTTCATCTATATTCATTAAAGATATTGGCCTGTAATTTCTTTCTTGGTAATGCCTTTGTCTGGTTTTGTTATCAGGATGGAGGTGACTTTATAGAATAACTTTGTGAGTGTTCCCTCCTCTTCAATGTTTGGAAGAGTTTGAGAAGGATCGGTATAAGTTTTTCTTTGTATGTTTAGCAGAATTCCCTAGTGAAGCCATTCTGTCCTAGACTTTTGTTTGCAGGGAGGTTTTTTGTTTGGTTGTTTGTTTTATTACCAATTCTATTTTACTTCTAGTGATCAGTCTGTTCAAATTATCTATTTCTTCTTGATTCAGTTTTGGTGGGCTGTATATTTCTAGAAACTTGTCCATTTCTTCTCAGTTGTCCAATTTGTTGGCATTTAATTGTTCACAGTGTTCTCTTATGATTTTTTGTGTTTCTGTGGTGTCAGTTGTTATTTCTCCTTGTACCTTTCTTATTTTGTTTATCTGAGTCCTCTCTTTTTTCTTCTTGGTGAGCTTGGGCAGAATTTTGTCACTTTCGTTTATCCATTCAAAACACCAGCTCTTGATTTTTTTTTCTATTATTTTTTTAATATCTATTGTATTTATTTCCTCTCTGATCTTTATTATTTCCTTCCTTCTGTGCATTTTAGGCTTTCTTTCTTCTTCTTTTTCTAATCCTTTTAGGTGGTAAGTTAGTTTATTTGAGATTTCTCTTGTTTTCTGAGGAAGACCTATATTGCTGTAAACTTCCCTCTTATGACTGCGTTTGCTGTGTCCCATAGATTTTGTATGGTTGTATTTTCATAGTTGTTTGTCTCAAGGTATTTTTAATTTCCTCTTTGATTTCATTGTTGACCCATTGTATTTTTAGTAGCATGTTGTTTAGTCTCCATGTAATCATTACTTTCTCATTTCTCTTTCTGTGGTTGATTTCTAGTTTCATGCCATTGTGGTCAGAAAAGATGCCTGAAATAATTTCTAACCTCTTAAATTTGTTGAGGCTTATTTTGTGTCCTAGTATGTGGTCTACCTTAGAGAATATTCCATGTACACTTGAAAACAATGTGTAGTCTGGTTATTTTGGGTGTAATGTTTTGACAATATCAATTAAGTCTAACTGTTCTATTGTGTCGTTTAGGATCTCTGTTGCCTTATTGATATTCTGTCGTCTGTCCATTGACGTCTGTGAGGACTCTGTGAGCACATTGAGAATGAGGTTGCTCAGGTGGAGCCACGCCTCACTGTTTTACTAGTTTAGTAAGAGAAAAGAAATGTTCTTGCTTAGAAATGAAGAAGGAGAAAATGATTTTCGTTATGCAAAGTATCCTTCTGCAACCTTCAATTTTTTAAAGACTTAATAAACATATTATGAATTCCATATTGTATTTATTCTTAATACGGCAAGAAACACTTACCTAAATGTATTTTATTTTTCTCAAATAATATGATTATCAAGTATGATCTTCTATGCCTGTGTTTTTTCACTTGGAGAAAGAATTCTGATATATAGGAACATATCAGTTTCTTTGTCTTACCTGCAAATGTCAGAGGAAAAGAATTGCAATACCCGGGTCTTCTCAATGAAAGGTGGAAATGAGGCTCCATCTGTTTAAAAATCAAGCAAGTGGCAAGGGATTAGGTGAAATATGTGTCCTAGAAAAATCTAGAAATCTTAATTCCAGCATAGTTAAGAGAAATAGAATACAAACTGTATATATAACATTAAAATTCTCCAGTAGCCACATTTTAAAAATAAAATAAGTATCAGGTATATTTTATCTAACCCACCATATCCAAAATATCATTTTAACATGTAACCAATATAAAAACTAACAAATCTCAAGATCCAGTGTGTACTTACAGCCTATTTCAATTTTTACTAGCCACATTTCAAGTGCTTAATTGTGACACATGGCTAGTAGCTACTGTATTCAACAAGTCTATATACTATACACATTCACTGGTATCCATTCATATTAAATTTTCCTACTCCTTAAAAATAAATGAAAGTTTAAAAAAACAATGGCAAAACCACATGTTGTTAAAACTGTGATTGTGTTTGTTTTTGAAATCCCCACCCTATCTATAGAGTAGCACTTTTCTTACCATGAGGTTCATTTAGAACTCCTGTTTGGTAAATGGTCTTCTTACTTTTAATAGTGATTCATTCATCTGCCCTAATGGCTGATTAATATTTTTTAAATCATTTATTGAAGTTCTCTCACTAAATAGAATTTCCTGAAAATGGTTGGAAAAATATACACATCAAACTAAAAAGGGCATTTGTTGAGTTTATTGAATCTCTGCTATGGTTATGATCCATGCACACACTGGATATAAGAAGAAATAGTTAGGTAATTCCTCCATTTGCTCCACAAATCAATATTACCAAAATGAGCCACTACTGAATGTGTTTGTTCAAAACAGTAAGACCCATCCTTCAGTTATGAATACCACACTCTTTTTCTTATAACTGCACTAACCTTGTGATCTTATTACATTTCACTTATACTCTTGTGATAAGTGAAATACAGCAGATGATCACAGTGAATCAGCATGGAGAGAATGAGATATTAAAGATTAGCTTAAACTCCCCAAACAGGTCCCTGAATGGGCGTTGCCTACAACTGTCTTCCCAACACCTTAGCCGTAAAAGAAAAGAATACATTGAAAAGCTTTAAAAAATCATTTGAAATATCATCGAAGATTATGTATTAATGACACCAGCAATTACCATGGGTCATGATCATAAGATAGCTGATATTAGCAGGGCTCTTTTTTAAATGCATTCAAATGTAAATCAGTGTTTTCCTTTTCTGTCTCTTTAAGTTTGTTGAAGAAGATAGAGGAAGTACATCTAAATCATGGTTAAAACTCCTTGGAACCTTTTCCATTTCATTAGTCTCTTTTCCCTAGTACCATAACCAAAAATCTCTCTCACAGGGATTCCATCAGAGTCCTCTGGCCTGTTCAGTCTACCTCTGTTCCTAGTTTGTTTTACATCTATTTTCTTCTTAGATACTTTTAACTTCATGCCTGATACTCATGTAGTTATGTTATTGTCATTAATAAATCCTCTACCTCATTTTTAAAACTTCTTTCTTCTCAGTTTTGGACAAAACTGTTTAATTTTTTTCTTCTTAAACCCATAAAGACTCCTTTACTATTTAGGAGAAGCACAATATATTTCTCTCTGTATCTAAGGATACAGTATGAAGTTTATCGTTATGAAATTACTAGAGTTAGTGGTATTGGGACACTTGACAATTTATTGGCAGAAATGAACTACTTAGAAAGGAATTTCTTCACCCAATTCCATGACTCAAAGCACTACAAAGCAAACTCAACTGTGGTTTTGCTGTTTTTTCTTCAAGAGAGTATTAAAAAATTAAATCAACATGCAAAACTCAGTAATACCTTTGGAAAAGTAAACATTCCCCATGTTTGCTTTTTATTCCCTTTTACATAACTTTGTATTTAACAGTTTTCACTTTCATTATATTGCTTTCCTATGAAGTATTGCCTAACTAGCTTTGTAAGCATTATGGTCTGCTTCTGCTTTTTAGCAGCTGAGAGCTCACCTCCTGGTATTCAATTCCCATTGCCTTTTACAATCTTAATTCTTAAACTCATAGGCATATATATACTTTGCTTTACTTCAAGAAGAATAGTAAGCTGGATCTAACCACGCTTAAATCTAAGTACATAGTACTTTCTTTCTTCCTAACTCTAATTCAGGATGTTCATTTTTGCATACATTTTTCATGGTTAGTACACATGTAAACTTGTTTTTGTTGCTGTTGTTGTTCTTTTCTCTCTCTTTCTGACCATCTTCTTCAAAATAGGTGGCTCTGCTTACAAGTTCACTGATTCTAACTCAGCCTGAAATCTTTGGAGGTATGTCTTACCTTTTGTAATTATCCTGATATTTTAATTCCTTTAATTTTAAATTATTATCTTTATAGTATTTACAAAAGATGTGAACAGTAACCACTACTCTAAGGTTTTCTAACCCTTTACTTCTGTGGTCAGGAAGGAGTTCGTTAAGTTTGTACAAAGCAAACATTTCCCCAGAAATGCAGTAAAGGCTCATCCTCGATGGTTAATCTTGAGAAATTCCATCACATTAGACAGACATTTACTAAACCTACATAAGAACAGAGACTCTGAATTATGTTGCAGGGATACAAAGATAGGCAAATGCATACACTCAACACCCAGAACATTGTAGGTATGGAGGTGGATTTGTGGGAGAAAGGAGTTGGTTTCATTGTGATTATTACCACAAAACATATGCCCTTGGGCTTCCCTGGTGGCGCAGTGGTTGAGAGTCCACCTGCCCATGCAGGGGACACGGGTTCGTGCCCCGGTCAGGGAAGATCCCACATGCCACGGAGCGGCTGCTCCCGTGAGCCATGGCCGCTGAGCCTGCGCGTCCGGAGCCTGTGCTCCGCAACGGGAGAGGCCACAACAGTGAGAGGCCCGCGTGCCACACACAAAACAACAACAACAACAACAACAAACATATGCCCTTACCTGTACCATTAATCATGTCACAATAACTTGGCCAATAGGAGAGATGCCTTAGGAATAAAAAAAAATAGAAAATGATATTCTTATTTCAAGGGCACCTTTCTCACATCACTTTGTCTATTATGATTCAGTACTTCTGCTAAAATAATAAATATTGATTAGACTAGATGTGACAGGCTAAGTTTAAGAAATGTTCTAAATCATTTGATCCATGTTTTGTTTGAAGTTTCCATTTTGTTGAGTTAAATGAAGTGCCTGAAACCATTAAGTGATCAGATTATAAAATAAAAACTGCCAAATGTTGTTAGAAACAACATGGAACAGAAACAGTTCTGCAGAAAAGAAAATTGAGAAACATTTATCAGACACTTAGATCTTTTAGGGGAAAGTTTTTTTTCCCAGTGGGATTATTTCATAGTATGTTGCATTCAAACTGAATAGGAGGAAGATACTAAATGGATAACTGATGTAGACTCAGTATGAGGGAGAAGAGGGGAGTGTGGAGGAGGAAAGAAAGAGAAGCAGATGTTGGATCAATCGAGATTGGAAACATAGATAATTTATACTTTTCCTTCTCTTTTAACTCTTGCAATAACTGGCATTTAAGTAGGACAGAGTTTATAAATTTATGCGCTGGCATCTACAAAAGATATATATATATATATATATATATATATATATATGGAAGCAATAAAGACAACAGTAGTGATAGTTTCTCTGCACACTCAGCCACTTTTTGGTGATGGAAAACGGGTTTTTCACACTCCTAACATACCATCCAGTAAGATGTCAAGGCAAGCTATTGCTTCTTTTTTAAACAGAATAGTGATTAATCATGCTCAGTCTTGCCATGATCAGTTAAATTAACCTTGTCATAATCTTAAACTCTCCCTAAAACCTATCTGTAATATTGAAATAGAGGAAATGCTCATTTTCCTCAATACAGAGATGTGATTCCCCTGAAGTGAGCATTTAGAAGTGTTTGTTTTCCTCCATTAGACTTTTCTATAAAAAATATGTGACTGTGGACTCTGTGGAAGAAAAAGGACTACATGAGTGAGCGTTTAACTGTTTTAAGCAATTTTTAGATAGGAACTCAGTGTGAGGCAAGAGTTACTTAAAATATTTCATCTCTTGATTTTGATTACTTTATTCTTTGTCAGGAAATCACTGATCTAAAACTCATTTTAACTTTAAGGAGGAAAGACTTTCTCCCTTGATATTTATTGGGGTTCTTCCTATTTTAGACATATGATGAATTTGGTATACTCCAGATAAACAGGTAGGAGCTAGGGAAAAATAGGAAATCATGGCTATGTGAACATATCTCATTTTACTACTATTTCACAGGAGGCGTGCTCTTTGTCTTCAAGTTTAATATGTCAATTTTAGAACTTGAAATACTCATTCCATTTTTTCATTGATAAAGGTTTAAAAAAGCTGAGTTATCAATATAGAAAATTATTTCAAGAAAATGTTGAAAGGGAAGGTCATGAAAGCATTGGCATGGATACATTGAGCTTCCACCTTATGGCACATTTAGTCACGTTACTGGAATGAGCAATTTTTATATTCCATGCTCAGTAAAAAAAAAAAAAAAAAAACACCCAGTAATATATACTTTTCAACCTGCTAGACACGGAGTTGATTTTCTTCCTTTTCATTTGTGGTTATGTAATTGTACGGGTGCTTGATAGTGCCTGTTATGCAGCAGAGATGGAAGTAGTCCCTTTAGATTTCTTTATGTAAGAGACCCTGTGCATAAATGTCAACCCTCAAGTGGGGCTGATACTCAGCACCTATGCACTAGTGTGACTAGTCATCACAACTAAAGGGTTAACATCTGGCAGAGCAGGAGTTTCTAGGGCTGAGATACAGGCAGGTCTGTTCCATAGGTTGGTGCCTGTGCATTACCAGTTGTTAAATAAGTTTCTTACCTGCCTTAGAGTATCCTAGTGACACACACACACATACACATACACACTTTGCCTGGATACTTACTTTTTGCCTTTATATGTGTCAATTATGGCAACTTTGCTTATGTCATCTTTTCCATTGAAAACTTTATAAACTCCATCTGCAGTATTGTACTGAAAAGATGCATACAAGAAAAAATTACTTGTAGAACAAGCCATATTTTCCAAGTTATAAAATATGTAATTAACTCACTTTTGCATTTCTCAAACACTGTTTATAATTATTTTATGTAATTTGAAATATATATGCAGTAAAGTTTTAAAATTATTGGTCTTTAACATTTTAAAAAGACAGAATATGAAAGGTACCTAGAAATAAGTGCTAGATGCTGAGCAAAGGAAGAAAACAAATATAAGAAGCTGATGTGATCCAACTCTATCACTCTTTGCCGTAATTAAGCCAGAAAGGCCATTTTGATCACTCCTCCTATTATATTGAGGTGACGGGATAGTGAACAAAACCTATGAGAACTGTGACAGATTTCTAGAAGTTTTCTCAACGTTATTATTTCTAATAAGTGGTTACTAAAGATTAGGTACACAGAATTAAAAACAGAATTAGCCAACGAAAGAATTCAGAGTATTTAGTTAAATACTAGTAACTGAATTTTTTATCCCTTAATGCCTTCTTAATTGATATATAACCTTGCAATCCTAAAAAACCGTCTACAGTAAAATAACAACAGTGAACTGGAGAATATAACTAATGTCACATACAGTGCCAAGTGAAATCATGGTCAAAATTTCAATTCACTAGTCAGAATATCCTATTTATAACTTGAAACATTAAGGTATAACTAAGTACATCACCAAGTTCACATTTTTCTTAATCTCCAAACTGCCATTTCATAACTTTTGTAGATTATAGAAATTCTTTTCAACTAATTCTATGAAAACATGACATTGCTGATGTATCAGTCTCATTGTGTGCAATTTTGGCTAAGTTTTAAATATTCAGTACAATGAATTTGTAGGATGTCTAGAGAAGGAAGAATGACATGACGAATATATTTAACATAAATAAATAAAAATGTGGCATTAAACTTGATTTTTTTAGACAGGAAATCAAAAACAGTGCTCAAAGCCTTGCCAGCTTACAATCTAATTTTAGACAGTTGTATATTTATCAAAGAGTGGAAATTTGATTAAATGTTCAGTTTCTTAATTTTAAATTAAATTGTTAAAAAAAATTTAATTGTTAAATTCAGATAAGTAAATTTTCCCAACCAGGAAAGCTAAACCCATGTGAGATGGAGACTTAAAAAACTTAGAATATGTATTCCCAGATCAGAAATAGGGTTAACACACTAAATGATAAAATTATGAATTAACAATGCCATTATATTTATCCAATTAAAGTTTAACAATATTGACATTCATATTTGGTACTCACAGGGTAAAACACACCAACTGTAGTAGGAACCGGGTATGGAATCAAGCTCAAGAATGGATCCTTATAGCCCCATAATAGTTCTTTCAAAGTTCTCTTTTGAAACATAGAAGAGTTTGATTTTTTGATAAAGATATTGACTATTATTTGAACAAATGCGCTTGGATAGAGATGGGGCACAGCCTACAAAAAAAAACCCCACTGTTTAAGACACCAATAGCTATATCAGATTTTTAAGAAGAAATGGATAAATAGTACAATTAAGTTTAATAAAACAACTTTCAACTGTTTCTTTAAAATTACTGCCAAATCTTTCCAGGACTAAAAGTGTAATTTTCTTCATCTCTGAATGATTACTTTTCTCTGTCTCAGTGTGAGCCACAGGAAGAAGATTTCAAAGTTAAATCCTACTTTTTTAAAATGATACACTTTAAGTGGTCTTCTCAATTCAGTTGATTATTCTATGATCTTGTCATCTTTCCAAATGACCGTAATTCAAGATAATGCCAAATGAACACATTTTCATAAAAATGACAAAAATAATATTTAATGATAGCTCTAATCATGAGATTAATTACAGAGGATTCTAGAGTATTTCAAAACCAGTAATTTCGCTGTTTGTCTACTCACTGCTACAGCCAGATTGAGAACAGTGAAAGTGTCATTCTCGGTTCCAACTGATAGTGAGGGTTCAAAGATGGCACCGTTGGGCTGTAGGAAAGAGACTGTGTGGGTCTCGGAGTCATGGGTTATATTTTCCTTGGCTAGATAACGAACTCTGAAAAAAAAAGTAAATAAAATTCAAAATAATTGTTGCAAGTGAACATTAAGTCTCAAATGCCGTTCATTCATGCAACAAATAATTTTTGAGTGCACAGACTATGTCAGAAATTAGGCTAAACAGGTAGGTTAAAATGATATATAAGCAAATGCTGAGTTTCTAGCAAATCAGAGAAGGTGGGGAGGGGTGGGTGGGGAGGTGTCTTAGAGGTGCAGAGCAGGGGAGAAGGAGTACGCGTTATTATAGGAGTTTACACAGAGTCTGTGGGAAAACACAGAACAGGTACAAACCCAGGCTTGGGATGGTTATGGGGGGATAATGGACAAGATACAATTCCACATAAGTGGTCTGAATGACAAGGAGAAGTTTAGTTAGGTAAAATAGGGTAGAAAGTAGCATGTAGAACATTAAGGAGTAAGAACATGGTATAATTTTAGATAGGCAAATTTTTTTTTTAAATATCTGTATCGGAGTATAATTGCTTTACAATGGTGTCTTAGTTTCTGCTTTATAAGTCAGAAAGAAAAACAAATACCATATGCTAACACATGTATCTGCAAACATTTTACTATGGTTGGTTTACAGAGTTAGAGTAAGGAGAGTGGTGGAAATAAAGCCACTAAAATAAACAAGATCTCAAACACAAAAGGGTTGTGTCCTGTACTCAGATATTTAACTTTTTATCCTGAGGGTCAGGAGGAGACAGCAGAGAGGTTTAAGGAAGGGAACAGTAAAAGCATGTCTTCTTACATAAGAAAGACTGTTCAAAGTGCACAGCCTTGCCAGCACTGTTTTTTTCATAATTTCCAGTATTTTAATGAGAAGGATAACTAATGGAATATAATTTCCACTTAAGAGATCAATTCCCCTCCATCTCTGCCTCATATATTGTATACTTATTAGCTCTAAGCTCCTGGCTCTAAAATCTCTAGGCAAAGTACCAACTACTTTTTAGGAATGTGGTGAAAGGTCATATTATGGAAAAAAAAATCTTTTGCCAGTACAAGATATTTACTGAGATGAAATAAGGTAGACGTTGCATTATCATATATTTGAATGTCTATTATTTGAGGCTACAGTAGTTATCTATTATTATTTAACTAAGATAAAGACTGAAAAAAACATGGGACTGAAATGTATAAAACATAACAAACCAAAAAAGCCACACATTTCAATCAGGTACAATACCTGTAGGGTTGGTATTATGAGTGTTTTTTTTATTCCCACAGTGCCTGCTACTTGGTAAGTTCTCAACAAAAAATTTTGAATGAATAAATTAATTAATACCTCACATTAATATCTCAAAAGAGAATTCAAAAAAGATATAAATATGTTTTACTTTTAATGTAATTTCTTCAAAGCTTTATTATTTACTTTTCTCTGAGTACTGTAGACATACAAAGAATATAAAAATCTGAAACAGCAGCCAGGACAGTCTATTAATAGTCAATTACTATTTCCTCTTAGATAGTTGTATTTTAAACTTATATTACATATTATTAACATTTAAAATTAAAATGCTCTAATTTTCAGGAACATTTATGTGTATATAATAATTGAGATAACAGCAAAATAATTGTGACCCAATTCTAGTTTACTTAGTTGTACTTACAACACTATACCAGTAGATGGCACTCACCAAGAGAAAAAAAAATCCTTTAAACTGAGGCCTGTGTGTACAATGTACTTATAAAAAGAGAACATAATCACTGAATTTTTGGTTTAAAATTTAGAGTATAAGGAATTTCCTGGCGGTCCAGTGGTTAGGACCCCACGCTTCCATTGCCGGGGGCATGGGTTCTATCCGTGGTTGCAGAACTAAGATCCTGCATGCCGTGCAGGGTGCAGCCAAAAGAAAAAAAAAGAAGAATATATACAGGTTTTAGAAAGGTGGTTTTTTTTTTAATTTTTATTGGGGCATAGTTGACTTACAGTGTTGTGTTAGTTTCAGGTGTACAACAAAGTGAATTAGTTATACATATATCCAATCTTTTTTATTTCTTTTTCCGTATAGGCCATTACAGAGTATTGGGTAGAGTTCCCTGTGCTATACAGTAGGTCCTTATTAGTTATCTGTTTTATATATAGTAGTGTGTATATGTCAATCCCAATTTATCCCTTCCCCCCTCCCCTTATCCCCTGGTAACCATAAGTTTGTTTTCTATATCTGTGACTCTATTTCTGTTTTGTAGATAAGTTCATTTGTACCCTTTTTACAGATTCCACATATAAGTGATATCATACGATATTTGTGTTTCTGTGTCTGACTTACTTCACTCAGTATGACAATCTCTAGGTCCATCCATGTTTCTGCAAATGGCACTATTTCATTCTTTTTTATGGGTGAGTAATATTCAATTGTATATCTGTACCATATCTTCTTTATCCATTCCTCTGTTGATGGGCATTTAGGTTGCTTCCATGTCCAAGCTATTGTAAATAGTGCTGCAGTGAACACTGGGGTGCATGTATCTTTTTGAATTATGGTTTTCTCCAGATATATGCCCAGGAGTGGGATTGCTGGATCATATGGTAGCTCTGTTTTTAGTTTTTTAAGGAACCTCCGTACTGTTCTCCATAGTGGTTGCACCAATTTACATTCCCACCAACAGTGTAGGAGGGTTCCCTTTTCTCCACACCCTCTCTAACATTTATTGTCTGTAGATTTTTTGATGGTGGCCAATCTGACAGGTGTGAGGCAATACCTCATTGTAGTTTTGATTTGCATTTCTCTAATTATTAGTGATGTTGAGTGTCTTTTCGTGTATGTTTTAGCCATCTGTATGTCTTCCTTGGAGAAATGTCTATTTATATCTTCTGCCCATTTTTTGATTGGGCTGTTGGTGGTTTTTTTTTTTTAACTGAGCTGCATGAGCTGTTTATATATTTGGAGATTAATCCCTGTTGTTTGCTTCATTTGCAAATATTTTTTTCCCATTCTGAAGGTTGTCTTTTCATTTTGTTTATGGTTTCCTTTGTTGTGCAAAAAGTTTTTAAGTTTAATTAGGTCCCATTTGTTTATTTTTGTTTTTATTTTCACTATTCTAGGAGGTGGATCAAAAAAGATATTGCTGCAATTTATGTCAAAGAGTGTTCTGCCTGTTTTCCTCTAAGAGTTTTATAGTTTCTGGCCTTATATTTAGGTCTTTAATCCATTTTGAGTTTATTTTTTTGTATGGTGTTAGGGAGTGTTCTAGTTTCATTTGCTTACATGTAGCTGTCCAGTTTTCCCAACACCACTTATTGAAGAGACTGTCTTTTCTCCATTGTATATCCTTGCCTCCTTTGTCGTAGATTAGGTGACCATAGGTGAGTGGGTTTATCTATGGACTTTCTATCCTGTTCCATTGATCTATATTTCTATTTTGGTGCCAGTGCCATACAGTTTGGATTACTGTAACTTTGTAGTATAGTCTGAAGTCAAGGAGCCTAATTCCTCCAGCTCCATTTTTCTTTCTCAAGATTGCTTTGGCTATTCAAGGTCTTTAGTGTTTCCATACAAATTGTAAAATTTGTATTAATAAGGTCAAAGGGAGGAATCTGCCTCAGGTTTTGCTTTCTGTGTACTCCTGCCAAAGCAAAGTAATTAAAAAAAAAAGACTTATGTTGGATCTGAGAATATTCAGAAGGAGTTACTGGGTCTTCATAGAGATGTAGGTTGGAATAATAATTAAGATGTCTATCCAGGTAATTTCATGCTTTGACCCATGTCACACCTTGTCAAAGTTTCATCAAGCTCACATTAGCAGCCATTCTGTTTAAGGAGGGACATCCTCCTCCACTTCCAATTTCAGTTGAGTTCAGGGTGTAATTGATGGGGAGGCAGGTTCAACTCAACACATGGAAGACTCTCAAATTATTAACTTTTTCTGAAAGGTGACCAGTCGTTTTCCCATCATTTAAGGCATCCAAGCAGACACTAAGGACTCTGTTTTGTCAACATCATGAGAAAAGATGACTCACAGTTGATCATAAATTCCTTTAACATTGTTATATAAATAGGAGTTTATTGTTTACATACTTTAGCTGCAAATCTAACTTCTCTTCTCCAATCCTCCCCATATTGCTTCTCCAAGTAAATCAATTATATCTAACCCACCCCCTTTCATCCCTTAGAGAGATAGGTTAAAGCCTCTAAAAATAAAATTTATATTAACTGTCACCTATCAGAGCAGGACTAGCACAGGATTCAATATTATGTTTATGTTTTCTGATACTCCAGTTAATATCTTTAAAAGTAAAAACATAACCCCTTCCAAACAAATAAAAAATTAAACAAAAAACTTGATCAGCTCTCAAATTCTAACAAATATTCTCACACATACTGAGTTCTCTTAGAGTATATTTATTTATTGACGATTAATTTAACACTTACTCTATTGTGTTGTATAAAGTACCTATGTAATGCAAGCATATACTGTCCTAAAATATTTCCAAATAACATGTGGTGTAGCCCACAGTCTCTGCAGAAGCACTGTGAGTAACCTGTGCCTTTACACTTTACAATCCATTTATGGCTGCTGTGAAAAGTGTGATAACAGACGAAGAAAAAAAAATAAAGCTAAATATGAAGACACCTTTCCAAACATGCACAGCTTACAATGGAACGCCAATGGAAAAAGTCAAATGAGCACATTTGATGTAGTATCTCTAAAATGTAGACTCTTCGGTAAAAAGCCAAAGGCACATAAAAATATATTTTAACTTTAAAATAACTTACTGTAATACTTTGCTTGTGTCTTACCAACATGTTGCTGACAGTCAAAATTTCAGGATATAGATATAATATATAGGGATATATAAGAGCTACAAGCAAATCTCCAAAACCCATCAAGTTGTTCAAATGTGGAAACAGAAAAATTTTAACAGTGGAGAATTTGCTATGGTGAACCCAAACAATATAATATAGAAAGGAGTTTAGAAAAAAGGATTAGGTGTTAAACAAATTTTGACTTCCCCTTGCTCAGAAAATGCCAAAGTACTGTAAAGGTCCTTAATGTGACTGGCACAGCCCTTCATAGCTAGATAGTGCCAATCCTGGCCAAGCCAGATTTCTGACCTGTCTGGAAGCAAAAAAATGTGAGCCGTACATCAGCAATGCCCGCCAAAAATGGGTTCTGACTCTCTTCCTCTCTTTGTCAGGACAGTTGTTTGTTTTTTTAACTGTTTTTGCAAATTTTGTTGGAACGTTATTCTAGAAAACCCATCATGTAATGGCAAATATAGTCAGTGAATCTTTCTCTTTGACTGTGGTTAGTTTTGTTTTGATTTTTGAAACCTTTTACCCCAAAGGAAAAGAGCCAGAGGTGTACTGTTACTTATTTTTATCCATGACCTTCAGCACTGCATCCAGAAATGAAGGCCCAAGATCGAGCTGCAGGAAGAGGAGGGAACCCAGTGAGATCAGAGAGGGACTCCTCTGGTTTTTAGTCTTTTCCTTGACGAGCTCACACCAGGCGGGATGGTCAAACATTATTCTTGGCTGCCCAGTAGAGGTACAGTTTGGAGAGGCTGGCAGAGTGGCGGGACTGGGATGGGGACCCACCAGAGCCCCCATGAAACGCCCCCCTGATAGACCATACTGTTCTCTTCCATGACCCACTCACAGCTAAGCCAGGGCAGCTTTCCCGGACCAAAGGACTCCTGTTTGGAATTGAATGTCATCGTTGACAATAAGGGCAACATGAGTGCTTGTGATCCTCCAAGAGTCGGGAGGGAGATGGTGTTTTTGAGCACCAGGGTGAGCGTTTCTGTGAACATGGAGTCGGTGGTGCTGCGGACCCTGAAGAACTCCATACACCCAGGGAGCTGGCCCATGCGTGCTTTCTCCTGGTTTCCAGGTAGAAGATCAGAGTTCCCCTGAAGAAAGGAAATGTCTCCGAAGACATTGAGCTGGCCATCCTTGACCACGTGAATGGTCCGGCAGAAGTCTCCAAGGGGAGGACTGATCATATCGGGAGACAAGATGCCCCTCTGTTTGAATTTCTTTCCTTTCTTATTATTGGCAGCTTTCAGGTAAATTAGGATCTTGGCTGCCCTTCTGGAGTTGGAGAATGTCGATTTCGCAAAAACGGCCACTTTCTTTCCGGATGTTATTTTTCCCCAGTATCCTTTTTGATAGGAACTGTCACATCATTTTTCTCCAGCAGCCTCAGAAGTGGCTGTGAAAGGAGCCAGAGGTGTAGGAGACCTTCTTGGACTTACAGCCGACTGGGGCTTTCTGGAGAGCCGGCTACATCCTCCAGTCCCTGGCACAGCGTGGAGAAACCAGTGGTGCCAAGGATCCCAGCTGCTGCGGGATCCACACAGGTGGATGTGCGGGACCCACACTTCCCGAGGGCACACTCAGCCCCTGCCCATCACGCACAGATCCAGCCAGGTCAGCCAGCACCTGCTCACAGCATTATCTGTGCAGAGGCTGTGTGAAGGCTCCCAGGGCCGGGGTCTCCGGGCTCGCCCCCCGCTGCTTGGACCCCGCAGCTGCGCTCTCTGCCCTCTCAGGCCAGGATAGGAATATTTAAACAACCGTGCTTAGATTCTTATTTGGTCATGTGGGAATTCTAGATTTTCATAGGTACACATCACAGCTACAACTTTTTTTTGGACCAAGATAATACTCACATAGGCTTTTGATAATAACATAAGAACTATAGACCATGAAAAAATAAAAATATTTTCCAAGGTGAGGGTTATTTTTGTTTTTGTAACAGTGAAAACCAAGCCGTCTTTGACAGAGTTGTGAATAGTCACAGATGTGCCTGGAGACAGGAGACGGGATAATTACTAGGACAGAATAGGCACCCAGGCGCTCGGCATGCGTGCTTACGCTCACAGGTATGCTCCTGTGTTGCGGCAGCAGGCATCACCCTCCCAACTACTGTTATTTCATTATATTTGAGTGTGAGTTGTCAATCTAGAAATATATTAATGAATGGAGAGGAAAGAAATTATATAATTATAGACCATCTGAAACAGATAAGAAAGTAAAACTATGAGTTCGAAGAAATCATTACAAATATGAAATTTTGTGATAATACTTGATCATGACATATAACTAGTTGTAATTATTCTTGAGGAAAAATCACACATTTTTATAACAAATCATACAGCAGGACTTAATTCTGTTCCCATATGGGCACCATAAGTGTATTTCTAATCCTTGGTTAAGTTTAGTGTCTTTAGCACCTCAGTCTCTCTTTTTCTTACTTTAATAGTTAGAAAAGACACATAGTCTATAACTTAGATAGGAGAAAATGGACACAAAAATCTAAGAGTTACCAGTCCCTAGGTATGTGTGAACTTGGTAAATCATTTCATATCCCCTGGAATGAGTTTTCAAAATTTACAAAATGAAAGGTTCTGGCTAATTATTTCCCCCTAGTGCTAATGTCTAAGATTCTATTCAAGAATGTGTTAAGCTGTTAAGGAATGTAGATAAAGGTATAGCTTATTCAGTCTAAGTACTGGAGAAAATATAAGAATGAAACTACTGGATGAATAAAAACACCCTTAAGACCTGGAAAATAGTTTGAATAGAAATCCTTAGCAGCCTTGTAATTACATAAAATCAGTTTAATGTTGTTCTCAAATTTGAGTGTGTATTGCAATCCCCCAGAGTACTTGTAAAACTCATTACTGGGGTCTAAACCAAGAGTCTCTGATTCATTTGGTCTAAGGTGGGGCCTGAGAATTTGCATTTCTACTTAGTTCCCAGGAGATGCTGATGTGGCTGGTTCAGGAGCCACCCTTGGAGAACCACTCATATAACCTACGCTTTCAATTTTAGGATTTTAAAGTGCTCTGGTTTTAAAACTTTGATAGATGGTTTTTTATTTAGCATGTATATTTTAGACTTGTTTTTTAAATTCTATTTATTACTATTATTTTTTAATATTTATTTTATATTGGAGCATAGCTGATTAACAATGTGTTAGTTTCAGGTATACAGCAAAGCGATTGATTGATATATATATATATATATATATATATATATTTATATACGCACACACATATCTATTCTTTTTCAAATTCTTTTCCCATTTAGGTTATTACATAGTATTGAGCAGAGTTCCCTGTGCTGTACAGTAGGTCCTTGTTTATTTTAAATATAGCAGTGTGGATAGATTGGGAGTTCGGGATTGACATGTACACACTGCTAGAGTTGTTGAGAATATATGCTACAAGTGTAAAGCACCTGTAACTTCTTAAATGTAGAGCAGTTAATTGATGCTGGTAAATTCATAATAAAGTCTGTATTTCTTATAATCATTAAATCCTTAGATTAGGGTTTTATATAGGCAGAAACAGAATATTTCAATGTATGTTAATGGCAAGAAAATAATAAGTACATTTCAATACAATGGCAGTTGTCAGGTGGAAGCTTTTTCAGAAACACATATGATCAAGGAAAGAATGCCACTTTTTATGGGGACTCGCTCACCTGTACGTGTAAGGACCTCTTTGCTTAACTTTAATTTTGCTGCTGTTCACTGCCACCTCCTCTGGATTCTGTACATCAAAGATCCAAACCTGTCTGTAAACTTCTGTGCCTGTTTTAACCCAATTTTTAAAAGCAATTGTACCTTCTTCAAGGACAGCTTCCTATGAAAAAGAAAACAAGTTTGGGTTATTTACTTGTAGTCAATATGGGCACTTGTGGGAGTTGAAAACCTTTAGTTAGTCACCGAAAGCAATAAGCTCAAGTACGTTGCTCATGAGAACCTTTGCAGCCTGCCACACGCTTGGAACAGAAATATTTTCAACACGTTACGATAGCAATCTCTTTTAGTTAACCTTTTACAAAGAGAATCAGTGTGTAATATTGTAGACATGTCTGTCGATTGTAAGGCCAGCCACTGGCAAGCTTTGGAGTGACCCTTTGGCAATATTGCGACAGTTCGTAACACAATTTATTAAGCAAATTTTATTAAACTTTTTCCAAAAAATTCTTATCAGGTCAAACATTAACCTCTCCTCTGCCTTCAGTGAGTTAGACTGAGGAGGCAAAACAGAAAAACTGAGAGAAAAATGTAGTGGTATTGGAAGCTTTTTCATTTTCTTCAAATCTTGGACAGTTCCAGGGAAGATTATCACTTAACATTTGTCAGACTAAGAAAAACACAAATTTCGCTTCTCCCCTTCCAAACCCTGCTCAATGAGGCTTTCCTAACTCTCAGTACATCTGCAGAAATCTATTAGTACGTGTTTCCAAAAATTACAACAGTCTGATTCGTTACTATTAGGTTACTACATTTTAGATAAAAGAATGAAAAAAGGATATGTCCTATTATTCTTTTGTGAAATCCATTAAAAATCTTTGATGCTCCTTGTAGTAAAGACAGATACAGAAAAAATACCAATGACAGAATCAGAAAGCCCAACATTAGAAATTGGCTCCTGTGCTTTAGGAGCTGGGACTGAGTAGAAAGTCACCAGATTCCTTGGGTCAATTTCAGTATCTGTAAAACGAGGGAATTATAGATGGTCTCGTGGTTTCCTTCCAAGGCTTTCACTCTCTGAGCAGCAAGCCTCTGAAGCTCTAGTAGCTAGTGCAGACAAAGGTGACTTTGTAGCAGGCAGTGTTTCCAAGTAAGCACCTTGCGAGGAATGCCCAGGTGTAAAACTCCAACTTACCTTAGTGCTAGAGGAAGAGGGAGAAAAGTATTTCACACAAAATGAGCCTAACAAGACCCATGAATACAGGGACAGTCTGACCTGTTTGTTTCCTTCACCTGCTTTCATAGAATGATGGATCAGGAAAGGACATTGGACATTAGTACATTTTCTAGGAGAGCGTGCTGAGGCTCTGAGAAACCAGGTGTCTGGCCCAAGGGTAACCGAGGCAAATACCTAGAAGTAGAATCATGACGAGGATCCTAGTCTCTGACCCTTAGGCTGGTCCTCTTTTACACCGTGTTTTTACTATTTTTTGTTCCTGTCACCTCTGCACTTAGTTGGTAGAAGTCAAGTTAAGTTTCATATCTTCAGGAAACTTTACTTATTACTTAGTGGAGAAATAAGGGAATTCCTTAGAGAAGAACAGGGCATCCGGTATTAATGCCTTTACAAAACCCTGTGCTGTTGCCATCCTTTTACACTGGGTACATTGGAGCTGCTAAAGTGATGTTAGATCTTACTTTTTTACAACCAATTATCCTTAAAAAATGCTTTAGTGCTCCTAAAAATCTTATTTCCATAGTAAGCTGAAAATTAAGACAATATTGCACATAGATAAAGTATTACGGCTGTTCCTCTAAATGTAAAGGTGTTTATGAGGGTGTTGAAGCTGAAATTCTACTGAAGTTGAAATCTGTGTTAATTTACCCATTTCAAGAAAACACACGAACCTACACATTATTACTCTCACACTAGTGATAAAAGAATCTTAAGGACTAATATAATATCAATTGTTTACCATGTACCTCTCAAGGCACATATTTTATTTCAGTTCTTAATGAAAGGAACTCTATAAGTACTTAAAGAATTGAAAAGGGACTGTGACAGAATGTACTTGGCAGGACAGAAAACTTCCTCATTCTAATGGTTATGCATTTAATATCAAAAGGCATTGTAAGCATATCATGTCTTTTTTCTAAAAGCCATGAATCACTTTGCCTTATTTGTTCATCTGGAGATATTTTTTCAACTGGGAAAGCTGAAACGCAAAGAGTTGAAATGAATGCATTGAATTATCAGCTATTAAAGTTAGGGTCATCTAATTCCATCCATTTTTTAGGGGTAGAATTAGGTCCTACAGAAAACAGATGTCTGATTCAATACTGTATGACAGTTTAGTAGTAGATAATGGAGAATCAGGTCTTTTACTACAATTTTGTGTGGTTTGCATAACACCACGATTTGTTCACAAAGAAAAAAATACTGAAACAGTCAGAATAGGAATGCATTTCTTCTGATCCTAACACTACTATATGTACTAGAAAATTGTATAGACCTCATTGACTACTAAGATTATTTTATCATCAGTTCCTCTAATTTTAAAGGGAGCAAAAGTTTTTATGTCCTTTGTGAATTTAAGAGGCCTTGATTTTAAATTGACTTCGGACTATCTGTCTATTTTGCAAATCTTTTGCTAAATTTGAAGTACAAAGGTGTTAATTATGTGTATAGAAAAAGTAATATAATTTAAGCTCCTCGCACTTGGCTGATTCAGCCCTAGTAATGACTGGATTCCAGCCTGATGACTCTCACATGGCTTGGTCTCCAGCTGAGTTGAAAGACATTTACCTTGAAACTTCTACATTTGCTACATTTTGTTTACCTTGAAACTTCTATTTTGCTACATTTGCTAATTTGAAAGCAGACGTTGGGAAGAGTAATAGTTTTTATCTAGTCACATGGTCATTTGATTATTGCTGTTACAGGAAAACAGTACTCATCCACATGACTGGCAACTTCAGTATAACTATTAAAATGTCCTTGATATCTTCCTATGCATGAAGTATGTAGAGCACATATGTCAAAAATATATTGTCCCATTTCTCAAGGCTCTTATAGTGTACAGGAGACAGTATCATGTGTAGCATATTTTAATCTATGAGTTGATTTCCTTACCCTACTTCCAGCCTGACCAAGTCCATTGGCTTCTTTACTCAAAGCCTAGAGTGAAGTGGTTAACAATGAAACAAGATGCTATGAGTTTGATCCCCAGTTTGGTCATGTGCTAACCATTTAAACTTGGGCAGGTTATTTAATTTTTTTGTACCTCAGTTTCCTTATCTGTAAAATGGGGTAATAATAATATTAAGTTGAACTCTACGAAATTAGTATTTTTCAAAGTCAAAATAAGTAGAACATGGTGTGATTAAATATTTATCCTCATGGGTTGTTATAGGATTTATTAAATGTGAGCATTTAGAACAGTGTTAGCACATAGCAGGCATTCAATAAACGTTGGCTACTGTTATACAAATCCTATCCACCCCTTAGAAGGAGAACTCTCATCTCACTTGCTTCCCATCTTGCTTTAACTACTTTGCTCTTAGCATTACTGTCTAAACCAGTTATGTGGCAATAACATGTAAAATCCTGTAGCACTTCCTTTTCTGCTATTTAATTATTTATATATTTATTCTCCATCCAGTGAAATCAAAACTTCCTTAAAAAGCAGAAACATACTGAAAATAGTTTTCATCTTCTCCACTCACTACCAAAATCTGTTCTATTTGGGACCAATTACAAGCAGTTTCCACGTCCAAAAATTTTTCTAATGTGTGTGTGCATTATGCACATGCATGTGTGTACAGGCTGAGAGAAAGAAATCTTTAATTTGCTTCTTGGTGTTCTGCAGTTAATATCATAGGGAAATTAAATTAAAATTTATTTTAAATTACCTATGTTATACAGTATTCACTAAGCATTTATCAAGTGATATGAAGAATGTCAAGGTGACAAATTATCCTTTGTAAATAGTGACAAAACTTTGTCCTTTTTCTGAAGTCCTTTGGTAGTTTCTACTCTCCACATACATGGCAGCTCATGCCATTGACTTTTAGTCTGTCTAGCAAGATTGCATAAACCTGCTGGCCCAGACAAATCTACCAGGAATCATAGTCTAAATTACTGGTAAAAAAAAAAAAAAAATAGTTTTCAGCTATAACGCATAAAAATCATGAAGTCCTTAAAAAACATCCCTGGGGCTTCCCTGGTGGGGCGCAGTGGTTGGGAGTCCGCCTGCCGATGCAGGGGATGCGGGTTCGTGGCCCGGTCCGGGAGGATCCCACATGCCACGGAGCAGCTGGGCCCGTGAGCCGTGGCCGCTGGGCCTGCGCGTCCGGAGCCTGTGCTCCGCGGCGGGAGAGGCCACAGCGGTGAGAGGCCCGTGTGCCGCAAAAAGAAAAAAAAAATCCCTTGGAAATAAACAGTAAAGAAATATGAATATATATATATATATGAAGTAAACTGTATGGACTATTTTAGGCCATTTCAAATGCTGGAGTCTGGGGACCATCTTTTAGAATTGAAAGGTATCGTAGAGTACCAAATCTATACTTTAAAAATTAGATAACATCATGAGATGATTTTCTCATCTGTTAAAATTAAGCACTTTAATTCTTCTTTTTTTTTTTTAAATAGTGTTTGTATGCAGGTAATAACGTTCCCAATTTGGTAGTAGTCCATTAAATGAAGCAAGTAATCTGCAATGATTTCAATGGTAAACAAAAACTGACCAGTACTAAAACTTGTATATATTTGTGAAATAACAGCATTAGCTTAAGTGCTCTTGAGGTAGGGGTAAGACACTTGGCTCACTGGGTTTACACATAATTCAGAGATGTGACTCCTACTGTTGGCCAGTTTCTCTGTCTTTTTGTCTCTACATTCAGACTCTCTAGAAAGTGAACCTATTGCTTAGTTTTATCTGTAATCTCTATAGTAATGATCAAATCTCTCTGAGCACTGACCTTTGAAATACATCTGATGTTCATATCAAATCACTTCTAAAACCTCTGTTTTTTATTCTTCTAAGGAATACATCTCCTTCAATAACTCAACTGGTTATCTTACAGTTTGCAACTTTCACTCCTCTCCCTATTTAGTCCTTTTATTTCATTGTATCCCATCACCCATCAGTTATATGTACTCCACCACACTAGACCAGAGTGCCTTTTATTATGTGCAGACTGTGCAATAATCTTATTAAAAGGGAGTCTTAAACGACACGAAAAAAAAGCTGGAAAAAGAAAACACGTGGAGGCTATATAACGTACTTCTAAACAGCCAATGGATCTCTGAAGAAATCAAAGAGGAAATCAAAAATTACCTAGAGACAAATGAAAATGAAAACATGATGATCCAAAACCTATGGGATGCAGCAAAAGTAGTTCTAACACGATAATTTATAGCTATACAAGTTTACCTCAGGAAACAAGAAAAATCTCAGTTAAACAACCTAACCTCACACCTAAAGGAACTAGAGAAAGAAGAACAAAAAGAAATCCAAAGTTAGTAGAAGGAAAGAGATCATAAAGATAAGAGTAGAAATAAATGAAATAGATACAAAAAATAAACATCAACAAAACTAAAAACTAGTTCTTGGAAAAGATAAATAAAATTGATAAACCTTTAGCCAGACTCATCAGAAAAAAAAGAGAAATGGCCCAAACCAATAAAATCAGAAATGAAAAAGAAGTTACAACCAACACCACAGAAATGCAAACAATCATGAGACTGCTGTGAACAACTGTGTGCCAATAAATTTAAAGAATATTTCTTTCAATAAAAAATGGTATATATTTATGCAAAAAAAGCATATCAACATACTCTTGGACATAATTAAAAGCAATTATTTCTTTTAATATGCATACCTAATATAGTTTTTTTATCAAAATTTGGATATTTAGACTTAAGATGACAGTGCATTCATATAGAATACACATCATGCTTTGACCATTTCTCTATCATGTAGAGTTTCAATTGTTCATTATCACCTTTGTCTCGAAGACACAGAATTGCCAGTTACAATGAAATATAAAACAGGCACCCTAAGCCGAAAAGGGATGGAAGATAGAATGAATCAGGATGACAAGAAACAGTCTTGATAATACTTGTACCTTTTTAACTGTCTTCTCAATAAGTATGTCTCCAACTGGCATTAGAATACCTCCAAACACAGCCATGAGTGCACCAGTGACAGCACCAGCGATGAGCCCACAGTTTCGATCGCAGCCCATTTTTCTTGTTCTGGGAAAAAACTAAGGTTCAGCGCCTGCTTCTTTCAAACTCCCAGGTCTGATGAACGTGGTTTCCAGGAGGTCTGGTTCTATCATTGGAAGGAGATCATAAAGCAGAAACTTAAATACCAGTAGAAAAAGATCAAAGTAAACATGCAACTGAAACAGATCATTTTGCCAGTTATAAACAAACAGATGCTTTTTTTTTTTTTTTTTTTTTTTTTTTTTTTTTTTTTTTTTGCGGTACGCGGGCCTCTCACTGTTGTGGCCTCTCCCGTTGCGGAGCACAGGCTCCGGACGTGCAGGCTCAGCGGCCATGGCTTACGGGCCCAGCTGCTCCACGGTATGTGGGATCTTCCCGGACTAGGGCACGAACCCGTGTCCCCTGCATCGGCAGGTGGACTCAACCACTGCGCCACCAGGGAAGCCCAGATGCTTTTTTTAATATACAAACTTTCTAGGTTTTGTCCTTTCTTAATTTGAACTACCTACCAGTGGTAGAAGTAATACATATTGTCACATAGAGCATTCTTTAAATTTCTCCTCTTAAATTTTCTTTCTATGGATGATTAACACACTGAAATATTAACTAAGGAGAATATGCTTACTGTACTCTCACACCCTGCCTACCTTCCATCAGCTTGGGACACTTACGGGCATCTTTATCCTCTATCTGACTTCTCCACTCAAACACAACCATCTGTCTGCACCCTACCTGGAGTTCTCCTGCAAACTGAATGTGGGTGGACTGATGTCTTTTCCATCCAAATCCTAAGCAAGTACAGTGACAGATGTTTTCTTTACTATTCCTTTTTCACAAATAGAAAGATAGGGATTTTATAGGAAATGATCTGATGAGTCTGTGAAGAAATCATTTTTTCTAATCATTTATAAGCTATCTGTTAAAACAGAAAAGCATGGGTAAGTTGGGAAAATAATACTAGAATAGTCTCTAATATCATCAAAATTATAAGCACCATTAAAAGAAAATTCCACTGTCAGGAATATTGAGTTCATGCCTGAATTCTTTCTTATGCACAGTGTTGAAAACATTGAAATATTTTAAAGAAGAGTATTTTCAATTTAATTTTTAGTAACTGACTTTTAGATAGTTGTGAGGTAAAAAAGATTTGAAGAAAATATGTAAGGTAGAGGATACATAGTTTCTGTCACAGCATTGGTTTCTTACTAGTCTCAAATGAATTTTTTAACATATTCAAATGCAATATTGTTTATTTTGTCATGGACAGCTGACTCATGCCAATTCTGTTAAAATATGTAGATTGTGTCAGTATGTATTTCACCTAGTCAGTCTTATCTTTGGTATCTTCATATAATATATGCTCCTTTCATAAAGATCGAAAGAAAACTCTTAGTGGAATTGGTAGATCCTTCTGTAACAAAGTTAGTAAGAATTTGCTATTCTAGTGTTCAAAAACCTGTTCATTTGAGATATTTTGTTTGCAACAGCATTTTTTAAAATGGGGTTGACCTGACATTGATAAATGGAATGTGCTTTGTATTTATAAAAAATTATTCCCTGCTTCAAAATGCCCCTGGCAAAGGAAAACAAAAATGCCAACAGAATGGAGGCTATAGACAGAAAAGACACACAAACAGTATTTTTGTCATCCTCATGACTATAATAATAAAACTTATATTTTGTTATGGTCTCAGTTTTTCCCTCCCTAGCTTTGTAGTGGTAGAAATACCGCTCTGATGATTTTATTAGTATTTCTCTTCACTTGAGGAACCATTTAATTCTTTTAAAGTCTTGATATTAATTAATTCTTTAAGAAAATAAGGAAAGTTAGGTTTTCCCCCAAATGTATAACAAAATTATAACCATTTTTCATGGCATTTTTTTTATACACCACGTTCTTATTAGTCATCAATTTTATACACATCAGTGTATACATGTCAATCCCAATCGCCCAATTCAGCACACCACCATCCCCACCCCACTGCGGCTTTCCTCCCTTGGTGTCCATACGTTTGTTCTCTACATCTGTGTCTCAACTTCTGCCCTGAAAACCAGTTCATCTATACCATTTTTCTAGGTTCCACATACATGCGTTAATATACGATATTTGTTTTTCTTCTTCTGACATACTTCACTCTGTATGACAGTCTCTAGATCCATCCACGTCTCAACAAATGACTCAATTTTGTTCCTTTTTATGGCTGAGTAATAATCCATTGTATATATGTACCACAACTTCTTTACCATTCATCTGTCAATGGGCATTTAGGTTGCTTCCATGACCTGGCTATTGTAAACAATGCTGCAATGAGCATTGGGGTGCATGTGTCTTTTTGAATTATGGTTTTCTCTGGAATATGCCCAGTAGTGGGATTGCTGGATCATATGGTAAATCTATTTTTAGTTTTTTAAAGAACCTCCATTCTGTTCTCCACAGTGGCTGTATAAATTTATATTCCCACCAACCGTGCAAGAGGGTTCCCTTTTCTCCACACCCTCTCCAGCATTTGTTGTTTGTAGATTTTCTGCTGATGCCCATTCTAACTGGTGTGAGGTGATACCTCATTGTTGTTTTGATTTGCATTTCTCTAATTATCAGTAATGTTGAGCAGCTTTTCATGTGCTTCTTGGCCATCTGTATGTCTTCTTTGGAGAAATGTCTATTTAGTTCTTTTGCCCATTTTTGGATTGGGTTGTTTGTTTCTTTAATATTGAGCTGCATGACCTGTTTATATATTTTGGAGATTAATCCTTTGTCTGTTGATTCGCTTGCAAATATTTTCTGCCATTCTGAGGGTTGTCTTTTCATCTTGTTTATGGTTTACTTTGCTGTGCAAAAACTTTGAAGTTTCATTAGGTCCCATTTGTTTATTTTTGTCTTTATTTCCAGTACTCTAGGAGGTGGATCAAAAAGATCTTGCTGTGATTTATGTCAAAGAGTGTTCTTCCTATGTTTTCTCTAAGAGATTTATAGTGTCTGCTCTTACATTTAGGTCTCTAATTCATTTTGAGTTTATTTTTGTGTATGGTGTTAGGGAGTGTTCTAATTTCATTCTTTTACATGTACCTCTCCAGTTTTCCCAGCACCACTTATTGAAGAGACTGTCTTTTCTCCATTGTATATCTTTGCCTCCTTTGTCATAGATTAGTTGACCATAGGTGCGTGGGTTTATCTCTGGGCTTTCTATCTTGTTCCATTGATCAATGTTTCTGTTTTTGTGCCAGTACCATATTGTCTTGATTACTGTTGCTTTGTAGTATAGTCTGAAGTCAGGGAGTCTGATTCCTCCAGCGCCATTTATTTCCCTCAAGACTACTTTGGCTATGGGGGGTCTTTTGTGTCTCCATACAAATTTTAAGATTATTTGTTCTAGTTCCGTAAAAAATGCCATTGGTAATTTGATAGGGATTGCATTGAATCTGTACAGTGCTTTGGGTAGTATAGTCATTTTCACAATATTGATTCTTCCAATCCAAGAACATGGTATATCTCTCCACTTGTTGGTATCATATTTAATTTCTTTCATCAGTGTCTTATAGTTTTCTGCTTTCAGGTCTTTTGTCTCCCTAGGTAGGTTTATTCCTAGGTATTTTATTCTTTTTTTTGCAATGGTAAATGGGAGTGTTTCCTTAATTTATCTTTCAGATTTTTCATCATTAGTGTATAGGATTGCAAGGGATTTCTGTGCATTAATTTTGTATCCTGCAACTTTACCAAATTTATTGATTAGCTCTAGTAGTTTTCTGGTGGCATTTATAGGATTCTCTATGTATAGTATCATGTCATCTGCAAACAGAGACAGTCTTACTTCTTCTTTTGCAATTTGTATTCCTTTTATTTCTTTTTCTCCTCTGATTGCCGTGGCTAGGACTTCCAAGACTATGATGAATAATAGTGGTGAGAGTGGATATCCTTGTCTTGTTCCTGATCTTAGAGGAAATGCTTTCAGTTTTTCACCACTGAGAATGATGTTGGCTGTGGGTTTGTCATATATGGCTTTTATTATGTTGAGGTAGGCTCCCTCTATGCCCACTTTCTGGAGAGTTTTTATCATAAATGGGTGTTGAATTCTGTCAAAAGGTTTTTCTGCATCTATTGAGATGACCATATGGTTTTCATTCTTCAATTTGTTAATGTGGTATATCAGATTGATTGATTTGCATATATTGAAGAATTCTTGCATCCCTGGGATAAATCCCACTTGATCATGGTGTATAATCCTTTTAATGTGTTGTTGCATTCTGTTTGCTAGTATTTTGTTGAGGATTTTTGCATCTATATTCATCAGTGATACTGGTCTGTAATTTTCTTTTTTTGTAGTATCTTTGTCTGGTTTTGGTATCAGGGTGATGGTGGCCTCATAGAATGAGGTTGGGAGTGTTCCTTCCTACACAATTTTTTGGAAGAGTTTGAGAAGGATGGGTGTTAGCTCTTCTCTAAATGTTTGGTAGAATTCACCTGTGAAGCCATCTGGTTCTGCATTTTTGTTTGTTGGAAGATTTTTAATCATGGTTTCAATTTCATTACTTGTGATTGGTCTGTTCATATTTTCTATTTCTTCCTGGTTCAGTCTTGGAAGGTTATCCCTTTCTAAAAATTTGTCCATTTCTTCCAGGTTGTCCATTTTATTGGCATAGAGTTGCTTGTAGTAGTCTCTTAGGATGCTTTGTATTTCTGTGGTGTCTGTTGTAACTTCTCCTTTTTCATTTCAAATTTTATTGATTTGAGTCCTCTCCCTCTTTTTCTTGATGATCTGGCTAATGGTTTATCAATTTTGTTTATCTTCTCAAAGAACCAGCTTTTAGTTTTATTGATCTTTGCTCTTGTTTTCTTTGTTTCTATTTCATTTATTTCTGCTTGATCATTATGATTTCTTTCCTTCTGTTAACTTTAGGTTTTGTTTGTTCTTCTTTCTCTAGTTCCTTTAGGTGTAAGGTTAGATTTTTTATTTCAGATATTTCTTGTTTCTTGAGATAGGCTTGTATAGCTATAAACTTCCCTCTTAGAACTGCTTTTTTGTATCCTATAGGTTTTGAATCATCGTGTTTTCATTGTCATTTGTCTCTAAGTATTTCTTTTATTTCCTCTTTGATTTCTTCAGTGATCTCTTGGTTATTTAGTTACGTATTGTTTAGCCTCCATTTGTTTGTGTTTTTTATGTGTTTTTCCCTGTATTTAATTTCTAATCCCATAGCATTGTGGTCAGAAAAGATGCTTGATGTGATTTCCATTTTCTTAAATTAACTGAGACTTGATTTGTGACCCAAGATGCGATCTATCCTGGAGAACATTCTCTGCGCACTTGAGAAGGAAGTGTAATCTGTTGTTTTTGGATGCAATGTCCTATAAATATCAATTAAATCTATCTGGTCTGTTGTGTCATTTAAAGCTTCTGTTTCCTTATTTATTTTCATTTTGAATGATCTGTCCATTGGTGTAAGTGAGGTGTTAAAGTCCTCCACTATTATTGTGTTACTGTCTATTTCCTCTTTTATAGCTGTTAGCAGTTGCCTTATGTATTGAGGTGCTCCTATGTTGGGTGTGTATGTATTTATAATTATTATATCTTCTTCTTGGATTGATCCCTTGATCATTATGTAGTGTCCTTCCTTGTCTCTTGTAACATTCTTTATTTTAAAGTCTATTTTATCTGATATGAGTATAGCTACTCCAGCTTTCTTTTGATTTCCATTTGCATGGAATATCTTTTTCCATCCCCTCACTTTCAGCCTGTATGTGTCCCTAGGTCTGAAGTGGGTCTCTTGTAGCCAGCATATATATGTGTCTTGTTTTTGTATCCATTCAGCAAGCCTGTGTCTTTTGTGTGGAGCATTTAATCCGTTCATGTTTAAGGTAATTATCGATATGTATGTTCCTATGACAATTTTCTTAATTGTTTTGGGTTTGTTTTTCTAGGTCCTTTTCTTCTCTTGTGTTTCCCACTTAGAGAAATTTCTTTAGCGTTTGTTGTAGAGCTGGTTTTGTGGTGCTGAATTCTCTTAGGTTTTGCTTGTCTGTAAAGCTTTTGGTTTCTCCATCGAATCTGAATGAGATCCTTGCTGGGTAGAGTACTCTTGGTTGTAGTTCTTCCCTTTCATCACTTTAAGTGTATCATGTCACTCCCTTCTGGCTTGTAGCATTTCTGCTGACAAATCAGCTGTTAACCTTATGGGAGTTCCCTTGCATGTTATTTGTCATTTTTCCCGTGCTGCTTTCAATAATTTTTCTTTGTCTTTAACTTTTGCCAATTTGATTACTATGTGTCTCAGCATGTTTCTACTTGGGTTTATCCTGTATGGCCCTCACTGCACTTCCTGGACTTGGGTGGCTATTTCCTTTCCCATGTTAGGGAAGTTTTTGACTGTAATCTCTTCAAATATTTTCTCTGGTCCTTTCTCTGTCTCTTCTCCTTCTGGGACCCCTATAATGCGAATTTTGTTGCTTTTAATGTTGTCCCAGAGGTCTCTTAGGCTGTCTTCACTTCTTTTCATGCTTTTTCCTTTATTCTGTTCTGCAGCAGTGAGTTCCACCATTCTGTCTTCCAGGTCACTTATCCGTTCTTCTGCCTCAGGTATTCTGCTATTGATTCCTTCTAGTATAGTTTTCATTTCAGTTATTGTATTCTACATCTCTGTTTGTTTGTTCTTTAATTCTTCTAGGTCTTTGTTAAACATTCTTTGCATCTTCTCAATCTTTGCCTCCATTCTTTTTCTGAGGTCCTGGATCATCTTCACTATCATTATTCTGAATTCTTTTTCTGGAAGGTTGACTATCTCCACTTCATTTTGTTGTTTTTCTGGGGTTTTACCTTGTTCCTTCATCTGGTACATAGCCCTCTGCCTTTTCATATTGTCTATGTCTCTGTGAATGTGGTTTTTGTTCCAGAGGCTGCAGGATTATAGTTCTTCTTGCTTCTGCTGTCTGCTCTCTGGTGGATGAGTCTATCTAAGAGGTTTGTGTAAGTTTCCTGATTGGAGGAACTGGTGGTGGGTAGAGCTGACTGTTGCTCTGGTGGGCAGAGCTCAGTTAAACTTTAATCCACTTGACTGTTGATGAATGGGGCTGGGTTCCTTCCCTGTTGGTTTCTTGGCCAGAGGCAACCCAACACTGTAGCCTACCTGGGCTCTTTGTTGCCTCTAATGACAGACTCTGGGAGGGCTCATGCCAAGGAGTACTTGCCAGAACTTCTACTGCCAGTGTCCTTGTCCCCACGGTGAGCCACAGCCACACCCTGCCTCTGCAGGAGACCCTACAACACTAACAAGTAGGTCTGGTTCAGTCTCCCCTGGGGTCACTGCTCCTTACCGTGGGTCCCGATGTGCACACTACTTTGTGTGTGCCCTCTAAGAGTGGAGTCTTTGTTTCCCCCAGTCCTGTCAAAGTCCTGCAATCAACTCCCAGTACGCCTCAAAGTCTGATTCGCTAGGAATTCCTCCTCCCGTTGCTGGACCCCCAGGTTGGGGAGCCTGACGTGGGGCTCAGAACTTTCACTTCAGTGAGTGGAGTTCTGTGGTATAAGTGTTCTCCAGTCTGTGAGTCACCCACCTAGCAGTTGAGGTATTTGATTTTATTGTGATTGCACCCCTCCTACCATCTCATTGTGGCTTCTCCTTTGTCTTTGGATGTTGGGTATCTTTTTTGGTGAGTTCCCGTGTCTTCCTATTGATGATTGTCCAGAAGCTAGTCGTGATTCTGGTGTTCTCGCAGGAGGGAGTGAGAGCCTGTCCTTCTACTCTGCCATCTTGGTTCCTCCTTTCATGGCAGTTTATTTGTTTTATATCCTTTAGGATTTCCCTTTACCTATGCCTAATACCTAGGATACTTCCACTGTAAATCAGGATGAACAAACTGATTCACACTGAGGTCTTGGTGGCGAGGTAACTTGTATAGTCATTAGTGTCACATGATTTCCCAATGTAAACAAAATGTTTATATTGGAGAAATCAGAAGCCTAAACAAGTGATTTACTTTTCCTATGGAATTTTATATGTCCCTGAGCAAGTAGGATAGGATTTTTATTAATTGCTTGGGGATGGAGGGTGAAAAATAACATACTACCTCCTATGGCTTTGACCAAGGTTGTCATAATGCAATGGAACAAGTTATTTAAACCTGATAGTAATGACTAGATAGTCTCAAGTAGGATCTCCTATGCAAAGGATAATTGCACAGCCCCTTAAAAATTTTGTGAAACATCATCTGTTAAACCATCATTGTAATTGCTAAGTAGAAACTATCATCCAGGTGTTCTGTAGTATATACAAGTGATCTTATTCAGGTGAGCTGATTAAGTAATATTTTACTGACTGCCCATTTCATAGGCCAGAGGTCCCCAACCGCCAGGCCATGGACAAGTACTGGTCCATGGCCTCTTATGAACTGGGCTTCACAGCAAGAGGTGAGTGGCGGGTAAGCAAGCGAAGCTTCATCTGTATTTATAGCCGCTCCCTATCGCTCGCATTACTGCCTGAGCTCCACCTCCTGTCAGATCAGTGGCGGCATTAGATTCTCATAGGAGCACGAACCCTACTGTTCATGAACTGCACATGCAAGGGATCTAGATTGCGTGCTCCTTATGAGAATCTAATGCCTGATGATCTGAGGTGTAGCTAAGGTGGTGATGCTAGCACTAGGGAGTGGCTGCAAATACAGATTATCATTGGCAGAGAGGTTTGACTGCAGAGAGACCATAATAAATCAACTGCTTGCAGACTCATATCAAAACTCATATCTCAGTGAGTGGCAAGTGAAAACAAGCTCAGGGCTCCCACTGATTCTGCATTATGGTTAGTTGTATAATTATTTCATTATATATTACAATGTAATAATAGAAATAAAGTGCACAATAAATGTAATGCCCTTGAATCATCCCAAAACCATCCCCCCTCCCCGACCCATGGAAAAATTGTCTTCCACGAAACTGGTCCCTGGTGCCAAAAGGTTGGGGACCGCTGTCATAGACCATTCCCCAATTCTCACCTGTAGGTTATCAGAATACAGGGATCCAACCTGGTGTAATTGAGTCTGGTAGACTGGAGATTAAACCAAAGTCTTGCCACTCTCTTGCCAGGTGACCATGGGCAAGCCCCTTAATCACACTTTTCCTCAATTTCCTCATGTATAAAAAAAGATGCTAAGATGAGGTCTGCATTTTTTAATTTAAGCAGTTTTTATTTTAAGCAGCTGAACCAGTTTTTCACTCAGTTTCTTACATGGAAGACCAGGCAGAGTGACTATGATTACAACAGTGGTGGGAACCCTGACCCCAATTCCTAACTTGATCTCCCACCTCCTAGCTAACACTATCCTGTCCCATCTTTAGGAAACTAAAGGAGAATCTCTGTAGAAACCTATGGTTCCAACTCATTAAAAAGTTGGGACAGAAAATCCCCAGGGTCAAATTCCAGTTTTGTTTACATAACAAAAAAAAATATAACTCAAAGATAAAGTCATCTCTTTTGGAAAGATATTTTATTTTCTGTATAAGCACCACTAAAAATTATTCAATATCAATGTCCTTTGCAATTCTGACAGGTGGAATAAAAATTGTTCTATTCATTTTGTTTATGGTTTCCTTTGCTGTGCAAAAGCTTTTGATTTTAACTAGGTACCATTTGTTTATTTTTGTTCTTATCTCCATTACTGTGGGAGATGGATTGAAAAAGATATTGCTGCAATTTATGTCAGAGAGTGTTCTGCCTGTGTTTTCCTCTAGGAGTTTTATAGTGTTCAGTCTCACATTTAGGTCTTTAATCCATTTTGAACTTATTTTTTTTATACGGTGTTAAAGAATGATCTAATTTTATTTTTCTACATGTAGCTGTCCAGTTTTCCAGCACCATTTATTGAAGAGACTGTCTTTTCTCCATTGTACAGTCTTGCCTCCTTTGCCATAGATTAATTGAGCATAGGTGTGTGAGTTTATCTCTGGACTTTCAATCCTGTTCCATTGATCTATATTTCTATTTTTGTGCCAGTACCATACTGTTTTGATAACTATACCTTTGTAGTATAGTCTGAAGTCAGGGAGCCTGATTCCTCCAGCTCCTTTTTTCTTTCTCAAGATTGCCATGGCTATTCAGGGTCTTTTGTTTCTCCATACAAATTTTAAGATTTTTTTTGTGCTGGTTCTGTGCTGGTTTTGTGCATTGATAATTTGATAGGGATTCCACTGAATCTGTAGATTGCCGTGGGTAGTATAGTCATTTTGACAATATTGATTCATCCAATCCAGGAACATGGTATATGTTTCCATCTGTTTGTGTCATCTTTGATTTCTTTCATCAGCACCTTATAGTTTTCTGAGTACAGGTCTTTTGTCTCCTTAGGTAGGTTTATTCATAGCTATTTTATTCTTTTTGATGCGATGGTAGGTGGGATTATTTCTTGAATTTCTCTTTCTGAGCTTTCATTGTTAATGTATAGAAATGCAACAGATTTTTGTGTATTAATTTCGTAACCTTCAACTTTACCAAATTCATTGATGAGCTTAGTAGTTTTCTGGTAGCATCTTTAGGATTTTCTATGTATAGTACCATGTCACCTGCAAACAGTGACAGTTTAACTTCTTTTCCAATTTGGATTCATTTTATTTCTTTTTCTTTTCTGATTGCCGTAGCTAGGACTTCCAAAACTATGTTGAATAAAAGTGGCAAGAGTGGACATCCTTGTCTTGCTCCTGATCGTAGAGGAAATGCTTTCAGCTTTTCACCATTATGACGTTCACTGTGGCTTTGTCATATATGGCCTTTATTATGTTGAGGTAGGTTCCCTCTGTGCCCCCTTTCTGGAGAGTTTTTATCATAAATGAGTGCTGAATTTTGTCAAAAGCTTTTTCTGCATCTATTGAGATGATCATATGGTTTTTATTCTTAAATTTGTTGATGTGGTATATCACACCAATCGATTTGTGGATATTGAAAAATCCTTGCATCCCTGGGGTATATCCCACTTGATCATGGTGTATAATTCGTTTAATGTATTGTTGGATTCTGTTTGCTAGTATTTTGTTGAGGATTTTTGCATCTATGTTCATCAGTGATATTGGCCTGTAATTTTCTTTTTTTGTGGTATCTTTGTCTGGTTTTGGTATCAAGGTGATGGTGGCCTCATAGAATGAGTTTGGGAGTTTTCCTTACTCTGCAATTTTTTGGAATAGTTTCAGAAGGATAGATGTTAGCTCTTCTCTAAATGTTTGATAGAATTTTCCTGTGAAGCCATCAGGTCCTGGACTTTTGTTTGTTGGGAGTTTTAAAATTACAGTTTCAATTTCAGTGCTTGGTCTGTTCATGTTTTCTATTTCTTCCTAGTTCAGTCTTGGGAGACTGTACCAAATTGTTCTAAAATTTACAGAACTACTGTTTCTAAAATGGATATATGTGTGTATATCTGCCATTTTTCAGATTCTGTGCCATCACTAAGTTTAGAATTTACCTGACCTTTCCCAGAATCATTCTCCTTTATTCAGGCAGCCCCATGGACTACAGGGAAGGGTCCCAAAGGGCAAAGAGTCCCAAGAAAGTACATTAGAAAACCCAGGGGGCAACATATTCTTCAGTGCTTTACTCTCTAAACCTTAAAACTCATTATTATGACTTGCAAGGACCCTGAGTCCAAAGGTGTCAAGTTATGGGCAGACCTGGGTACTGCCTAGGCTCTGTCTGCTTTGAACTTAAAACTGAAGTGAGATAGTTTACACAGCCCACTGCTGTTGAGTCAAGCTCATCAGAAAACAGAAGTGTCAATAATTTATTGTGTTGAATTGCATGGTTAGACAGTTCTTAGTCTAACACTGTCTGGATGATGCATAAGCAAAGATACAAGAGTTACTCTAACATTCCTGCATACGTGTACTGATATTTTCAACAGAAAAAGATTGACTTTACCTCCTTTTTCAAATTTTGAACTGCCTGACTCACTTTCATTACCTTGATGTAAATTTCCACGTTTTCCTGTAAGAACAGGCAAGATATTTCACATGAGTGTAGTCCTGCTTTATCAGCAGCTTTGCTTTCTATAGTTTTACTTACCCATGGTCAAACAAGGCCAACTGAGGGTAACTGAACATGTAGAAAGCAAAATCATGTATAAGGGGGGACTACTTAGGGTTTGGTGCTATCCTGCTATCCATGGTTTCAGGCACATGCTGAGGGTCTTAAAAGGTATCCCCTAACACCTGTGGATAAGGGGGGACCGTGAGTCCATTAATTATGCTTCAGTGTCTTGTCAGCATGATTAAGTATTGCTATTATAATCGTGCTTTAACCTTATGCTTCACACTACAAAATTCCAAATACATTTGACCCTTGAACAACACAGAGGGATTACAGGCATGGACACTGTGCACAGTGGAAGAACCATATATAACTAACTATACAGTAAGTCCTCCTTATCTGTGATTCTGCATCCATGGATCCAACCAACTACACATTGTGGATCAGGTAGTACTGTAGTACTTATTGAAAAAAATTCTGTGTAAAAGTGGACTCACAAAGTTCAAAACTGTTTTGTTCAAGGGTCAACTGTAGTTTTATTCACCTGAAGCAAAAGAGGGACAAACACATTATGTAAGACATGCACTGAGTACATAAGAGAAAAGTTCAGGTTACTCAGTATGTTTTACTTAGCTTTTCCACTTATGTTTATCTTTGGAAACCAGTGTTGTTTGTCCCCACTCTTCTCTCAAATGCAGCTATTTAGAGCATATAAAATTTTTGCTTTGCATGCTTGGTTTTCTTAATAGTGTAGCTTTTACATATTAAAATCGATTTTACCTACTAATTAGATTAAATTTTATTTTTTATTGTTATTTCTTCATCATAAAAAATAGATAAGACATTGATATCTGTAGTAATTTACTGCTTGCTTAAAGTACTTAAATTTAGAAAACAAAGAATAATCACAGGTACAGGAAAGAAAACTAATTATTGGAATTTAGGTCAAGAAGAGAAAATAAGAAAGCATGTTTTAAGATACCACTAATTGCATATCTTTCTTGAGTCTATAGGGAGATTAGCTGTGTCAGCTCATAGATTATTCTCATTTGTAGAACTCATGAGTATATCTACATGTGGGCTATCTTTGAAAGAGGAAATAGAATTTTTCTGTTTCTTTTTTTGCTGTCATATCTACGGAGTGTTTCTAGGATGAACTTATGAGCGTTATGCCTTTCCACTATGTTGGAAACCTGGTGGTAGGAACTGAGACTGAGCTATAAGATGTATGTCCAGTAAATAGGTCAGAAAATCAGAGAACTTTCCCAGAGAATCTGTAATTATTCAGATGTGTGGATAGAGTGTTCCCTGGGAAACCCCCCCGAAGGAAAGGCTTGGCCAGAGGTAAAATTTCCTGGGATGTGAACTACAAAACTTTAAAACAGTTTCAGATGACAAGAGTACATACTTGTACCACAAATGAATGCCAGGACCTGTATGACATTTTTGTACTCATGAGTGAGTATCTCACATTTCCTATTCTATCCATAAACCTTCCTTCCACTTTTCCTTGGAATAGGAAGCCAGATCACACACGTCTGTTTTCCACTAGACACATGCTGTGATTCTTTTGATACACAGTCTTCCTCACCTGATAAATACAGTATCTACCCACAAAACCCAGTTTTAGAGTTTTGGTTATGATTAATGCAACAACAGGTAGAATATGAATGATGAAAGTTAACTTTTAAAATTAAGTTCCTTTCCACACTCTTACTTTACACGATATCTAGGTGTGTTTACAAAGCCATGATTCCCCAGACATGAGTAATATGCAGATTCACATTCAAGCTAGTTAAATCAATCATTTAAATCTGGTTGTGTTTCATTATGTGGAAACAAAAGGTCATTAGACTAGTACTTATTTTACGTGCAATTTCAATACATAAAGATAGTTAAAAGAACAGCTATTCTGGTCAAAGTTAGCAAGAACTGTGGCCCTTCCCTTTCCAGTCACATCTCATTTGGGCTCTGAGTCATCCCCACAGAACCCAAGGGCTCTGTAGAAAATATTTAAATAATTAGATTAGGAGATCTCCAACACCTTTTCTTATTGAAGTTACCATAATCCTTCTAATTTACTTCTGCATTTCCATCGTATCAGAATATGTGGAGCTAAAAATATATAATAGAAAAACATTTATAGACATCTATAATATAAAGTAATACACTTCACTAAATTATGCCTCTCAAATATTACAACTTACAACTTGTTTTGGTCACAGTCTTAAAAAATTAAAACAATAAATACTATATTTATTGTTATATTGTTATACTAAGGATTCTTCTAGAAATAAGCCTATCTTTTAGAGTACTTTTTGCAGTACTTGATTTACAGGGATTACTATAAGTTTGAAATTATTCTCTTAGTGTCATGTTGGTTCAAATAGGATTATCTAGAGCCATTCTTCATGAATCCAAGACAGAAATGCTATTCTCTGTTTTTTTTCTAACTCAAGTTTTACTGTAAATAATAAGATACTATACAATTTTCAACAGTTATGATTCTGGCCTTTGAAGTTAAGTAATTTAGGTCAATTCTGGGTCTTAATATTATAATTTCTCTGTGGCTCAATTTTCTCTAACTGGAGATAGGATACATCATATAAGATTGCAAATGTCAGATCAAATTAAATGAGATAGTGAATAAAGATTCCTATCATAGCACATGTTATTTTTATTTCAAATGTTATTATGATGTGTTATTTTGAACAATCATAACAGTAAAATATTATCGCATACTGGCCAAGTATTATTTTTTAAAAATCTAATAAATATAGTTTATACAAGTAGGAATGATTATTTGCAAAACACTTAGATTACCATAAAATCTGATGAGATGATTTGTTATTTATGTATACAGGAACTAAGACTATAATGCAAATAAAAAGGAAGCTTCTGGCTTAGAACAGTGCTCCTTGAAATTTTCAGCTATGACTTGGGCCTAAAACACCCACTTGAACTAAAACACCTTGTGGTTAAATCAGATAATAGTTACAGAATCAGTTCCTTCAGGACCAAAAAATCCACAAGATTCAAATATGTTTGAGTAAACTTCACCAAATATTTTAGTAAAAAGTATGGGTAGCAACTATAAGTTTCAAGGTAAATTTCAAAATTTTCAGTATACTCTGTCCAAGTACCTTTCCAATTGTAATTTTGAGATTCTTCCCAGGTTAACCTGCTATCTGATGATTGTGTATTGGATTTATTTTTCCAGTCTCTTAATGATTCTGATAAATGAAAAAAAAATTCTATGTATTTTTTTCTCTCATAAAATCCAGTCAACCACTGGACTATCTACATAACAATTTTTGTAAATTTTTTGGATTATTTTTTGAACGAATATTAAAAACAATGTTTCTTGTACTAATTTAAAACTACATAGTAAAGAAAGGACTGAAAAGTGCATGCAAAAGATTTTAGAAAACATCTTTCAATATGTAACTTGATAATTCCAGAAACTGAGATATAGAAAATTTATGCCATTTACATTTATGTATGAATTCACTTACTAATTAAATTAAAACTTTACATTTCTTCAGAATTATTTTTGTTATCTAAACTTGGTATCATCATTCAGGAAAATAATTCACTGATATTTGTAATAAGCTTCCTAAATAGCCAAAATCATTAATTCTGGGTTGTTTTTATTCTACCAAATTTTATATAATTTATACAAAATTATTAAATCTAGAATCCTTATTTGGAATTAATATAATTTACCATTCCCAGTAGCAACTACAGTATCTTTGTTCACTTAAAAAGAACATATCCAAAGAAGACAGTGCATTTAGCCATGTAGACAAAGTTTCACCAAAAGTTGTGAAATTCAGATAGAAAGTTAAACTAATAACTCTCTAAAATAATTAGTTAATAATTGCATATTAGGAAGCATGTTGGCATAAGAGTGTCAAATCATTTATAAGAACTAATTCCACTATACTAATTTTTATTAATGTTGACTTTTATTCATAATTTAAATTAGAAATTATGTATAAATAGCCTAAGTAGACAATGAAAGTTCTGCAGTAATCAAATTGGATAGTACCTCGTTTTAAATATTGATAAATATGTACAGATAAACATAAGATTTTAAACATCAAGAAGCAAAATGCCATAGACTAGTGGACAAGGTTTTAATATTTTTTTAAACATAAAAGGTAAGAAGATTACTAACTTGGAAAACAACAGAAACCTAATTTTTTAAAAAAGCCTAATAACTTCAAGAAAACAATTCCTGCTTGCTGTTGTTGTTCTATAACTTCTTAAGAGTGTTTATATAGTAGTGTCATCTCCTATTAATTTGGGAAATAGAAATCTTTTTATTAAAAAAACCCATTATGATTCACTTTTAAAAAGGCTAAGAAGGATTTTTCAGTCAAATGCTCCAACATCTGAACAGTCAATTCTTAGTAGGACCAAATGGTATTCTGCAGAAAAACCCTACACTGAAATCCTCATTACATAATGTGTGAGAGTTTAAATATGCTTTCAGGAAAAAAAATGAAGACGTCAGATCCCAGTGACTGGTTTGGTACAAGAGGAATTAAAAAAAAACAAAAGCCACACACATCCCACCACTGATATGACTCCTATGGGTATATATATATATTTTTTGTGTGGTACGCGGCCTCTCACTGCTGTGGCCTCTCCCGTTGCAGAGCACAGGCTCCGGACGCGCAGGCCCAGCGGCCATGGCTCACGGGCCCAGCCGCTCCGCGGCATGTGGGATCCTCCCAGACCGGGGCACGAACCCGCGTCCCCTGCATCGGCAGGCGGACTCTCAACCACTGCGCCACCAGGGAAGCCCGGGTATATTTTTATGTTCTGGTAAGGACCCATTACCTATATCTGAGATCCTCTGCAGCACTTTTTTTTTTTTTTTGGCCATTTTCTATCTAAGTATATCAGATGCCAGAGAGACAAAAGGAACTAACTTGCTGAGTAGCCTCTAATATACTCTGTTTTACTACACAGTCATTACTCCAGATGATAAACTGGGTCTGAGGAATTAAAGTGAATAATTAAAGAGAATTATCAGTCTCATTTTCCTGCATGATTGAGCTTGAAAAACTCATTTCATGATATTTAAATAAAGCGTACTTTTCTATACAGCATTAATCTAAAGGGTATTGAGGCTAATAATTGTGAAAATGGCTGGAGACTGTCAGTCAACAAGGGTGACAAACAGACTTTAAAAAGGAAATAGGCTATTTTTCTAACTGGGAGTTCTTCACTATCATTTTCTGTTAGTTGTACAGAAGTTTCATGAGCACAACAAAATCCTTCTATGAAAACCAAAATAATTAAATTTCTCTTATCTCTTCAGATAAAAAGACAACTGTTAGATAACATTTAAATAATTCTATTTATGATGACCCTTTAATATAAAAAAGCATAATCATAAGTTAGTTTAAAAGAAAGTCATTATTTTAAAATCTAACCAAATCTTGCACTTCGGGAGGATAAAAAAGACCCTCAATATTAAAAATACATTTTTAGGGCTTCCCTGGTGGCGCAGTGGTTGAGAGTCCGCCTGCCGATGCAGGGGACACGGGTTCGTGCCCCAGTCTGGGAAGATCCCACATGCCGCGGAGCAGCTAGGCCCGTGAGCCATGGCTGCTGAGCCTGCGCGTCTGGAGCCTGTGCTCCGCAACGGGAGAGGCCGCAACAGTGAGAGGCCCGTGTACCAAAGCACTCTTTTTCCTCGAGCATTGCTTTCTTTCTCCAGGGTTTTTTGACTGACACACTTATTTAACAATTAATAAGTTATAAAATTCTTCAGGTATATTGGGGCTTTTTCAAATGTCAGATCACTTAATTATGATAAAGTAGAAACGGGCTTGTGTAATCTCATTATGATTTATGCTTTTCATGTAAAAAGAATAACTTACAGGGATTTCAGGTAATTTAAGGAGATGGTTCCCTTATACCTGTGACCTTTTTCTTTGTTGTATTAGTAAAAAGGTAGTATAAAGGCTAATTTAATAAATATTTTAATTAAGAATATGTATTTTCTTGTAGTTAAACTGCTTTGATACATTTCCTTCTCAGTCTTAATTCTCACAAATATGCACACCCTCCTGTGTAACAATTCAGAAATAGCCTACTAACACAGGAGTTCAGATGGTATTTTATACAGCATATCTTAAATGTATTGAAAGGATAGTTAAATTATAATTAAAATATGAACACTGTTAGAGAAAGATATTTCAGAAAAAAATACATGTAAAATAGATGCCTAAGTTGACACTGGACTTACTTGGATCACTATTTAATCAGTAGCTTAATGCCATCCAAATCCTCTGTTTCTGGAGAGGAAAATGTCACACCCTCCCATGAGCAAACCAGAGAATCAAATTTACATTCTCAGAGGCAGCTGTTAAGTGTTCAGTCCCATAGACAACAGTTCCTGAGTAGCTTAGCACACAAGACTCTGAAAATGTAGAGCTATGTAAAATCTGCAACCGTATTTTTATATTTCGAGCAAAATATTCTGCTTGAGCAATAAGGCAGAAAAATATACCCATTTCTAACGTATGTTGGTGTTTCCATGTTAAAAAGATTATGCATGTGCAGTATTTTGAAGGGATATTCTTTATGAGGGTATACCTTGCCTTATGTAAATCCGCTAGAGCTCTAGACAAAATGAAAGCTAAAATTGTCCACATGCTAAAGTCACCTTAGGCACAGTGCTTTCGGAACTCTTTTTCTCTGAAAGACCACTTAGGGTTTGGAATCAGATGTTACCAGGCCCTAGCCAAATTGACTGGGGATTAAGAGTTAACTAACAACTCATTCTTATTTTCTTAATCAAAAAATGGAGGAAAATAAATCAGAGCATCACAATAAGAACTAACTAAGGCGAGTTGTGTGCAACACTTGACAGGTACCTGATTATGAGGCAACAAAATGCTTCCCTTCCCATCGGGCCCCTGCCCCTTTTCTCCCTTCTCTGCTGCTTCCTGGAGATTACATATCTTCATCAGACCTACATTTGACCTATTTTTTGGTCCTGTCTCTGCATCTACTAGAATGTTGGCTTCACGGGAGGGGAGACAGTTTTATCTGTTTAGTGCACTGCTGAATCCCCAGAGCACAGAGCAGCCTCATAGCTGGTAATCAGTTGAATGAATGGACACACATATGATTATCACAACCACAATAATATTTTGAAGGGAGTGAGAATGACCAGAAATTAGAGGTTATTATATTGCTAGTTTGTAACACAAATAGGCAGGGCTTTGAGGTGAAGGGCATCTGCTATGGAAGTGAATGGACCTAAGTGGGATTTGGAATTCTTCCCTTCCTACAGTGTGTGACTTGTTGCTAACTACCTTACCTCTCTTAGTCATAGTGGAAATAGCTCCCTCTCAGCATTGTTGTAAAGATCGAGAGTGGTAATATGAAGGACTTAGCACAGACCCTGACATACAGTATTTGTTGAATAAATAATTGTTATGTGATCATTGGCAAATTTTTATGTTAGGAAATTCATTAAAGTAATATGGACAAGTAAAAAATATTGAAAATTATAGAGGGGTATAAAATGAGAAGTCTCGTTCACCCACCAGTTCTATTCCTCAGAAGTGACCAATGTCAGGTGTGTCCTCATACCCTCCATTAATTTTAAGATTTTAAACTTATATACATATGTATATGGACTAGTACATACACTGAATCATACTTTCTGCCACTTGCCTCTTTTAATATCAGGTGCCTTCTAGTTCTCCGATCTTACAAAAATGATGCTAAAAATTCATGTCTGTATAGTTTTGTTTATGTGCTTGGGCACTAGTAAACAGAGAAAGTGAAATTTCTGGGTCAAAAATTCGTACTTATTTTTTTGGTAGGAAGAGTTTTATCTAATTTCTGTTCCTACATGTACACAGCAATGTGTGAAAATGCCTGTTTCCATACATCACACACACTGGTTTATACTGAAATTTAAATTTTTAACAAGTGCTTATTTTATTGGTAAATATTTAATTGAGTGAAGTTTTAACCTATTAAGTATATTGACATGTATATTTAAAAATATTTCTGAGAATATACTTGCTCATCTTTTTTTTTTCTAGTGGGTTTGTTTGTCCTTTCCTTATTAACTAATAATGAAATAGCCTCTCTTCTTACATTTGACACTTAAAAATTTTTTTGACTATGTTAAACTTTATTTTTATTGTATTTTTAAATTACTGAAAATTTCAATTTTTATGCCATTAACTTTCACTTTTAAATATTGTGTCATGCTTTGAAAGGTTTTCTCCAAGAATATAAAAAATAACAGACAGACTTTCTTCTAGCATTTGTATGTTTTCAAAAAATCCTTTAGAACAGTATTTCTAAATAAACATTCATGGACTTTATCACTTGTGAAGTAAAAGAGGAAGAGTAAAGTACATTGAGTAATTGTAAATATTACAACATATGTGAGAAGCAGACAATGGATGCATAATAAGAGTTCTAGAAGAGGAATCACACAGCCCAAGTCCTGACCACAGCTCTTTTAATAATAATAGGTTTTGTGAACTGGGCAGCACACAGTCATCATATTCCTGATTTCCTTTCTTGTCAAAGAGAATAACTACAGAGCCTACCTACAGCCTCAAGCTGAAGATCATTATATGGTAGATTTAAATTTAAAATGTACAGGTGTATGCAGATTCTATATAGTAGACGAAAATGTTTCATTCATTTTTTTTTTGCAGTCTAACAAATGAAAAGAATTTTAGTGTCATATGCTTTGCAATTCTAGATTGTATGAGCAATCAAAACCTATAAATTATGATGATGATAAGGTAACAGAGTTAACATGTACTGGGGGCTTACTGTCTGCCAGTTGTTGAAATAAGTGTTTCACATAGGTTATCTCGTTGACCCACCACATCACCTTACTATGTTCTTTAGACAACTAGTTGAGGTCACACAGCTAACATGTGCCAAAACAAGGATTAAAACCCTGATAGACTGACTGAAGAGCCTATACTCTTTCCCGAAAGAAAAAAATATACATAAATGAGTTTTTGATCAATACCTAACTTTCCATATTCTTTTTAAGACATTTGTATAAACAGAATAACAATTTTAAATAATGCTATGTTAGAAAATTATATCTAAATTCAACAAACAAGGAATGACAATGAACATATTCTGTATGTGGCAAATAATAGAATTATTTTGAGATTAAATAAAACTCATTCTAAAGACCTGTAACACATACACTGTAAAGTACCTCAAAACATTAGTTACCACTGCAAAACGATAAGGTAAAATTCATCTTATCACTTTAATCCTTGGGATAACTAATCATGGAAATTTACACACACATATTTGTGCACATGCATAACACACATGCTTGTGTTTGTGTATATATATATATACATAAACAAACATCTATTTTTTCAATTGGTGCCTTGTTCATTTACAGAAGTAGTAAACCAAAGGCAGGTTCTATCTGCTTTATATAGTGAGGAGGGGCTTCACATGCAGGAATAAATATACACATACATAGTTTAAAAAGAGAATATTAAATGCACAAGACATAACAGTATACAGCAATGCCAGTGAAAGTTTGAGAGATTAAAACTAAGGTTTTAATATCACTTTTAAAAGAAATTTTCAAGGACATCATTAAAGATAAAATGTAGAATATCAACGTCATTAAAGTTTAGACTTAAGCCATGTTGTCTAATTAACGAAAGCACAGGATGAAAGTAAACCTACTGCATCAAAGATATAAAATAAACTTACACATATGTTTCATAGAAGCCGTGGTAGGAACTGTGTATAAAAGACAGGTTAAATTGAGAGCGCCTCTGTATATGTGGGTAGGTCTCATGTGAGCAGGGCTAGATCAATATGTAAATGTCAAAGGCCTCCTAAAAATCTTGGCAGACCTAAGTTTTACTTGCCTTGTTTGCAAAGCTGACTCAACTCTCTAAGGAGAGGGGAAAAAATCATTTTTATGTTCTTATCTATATGCACGATATATGTGTATATACACACATATATATACACGCACTCACATATTCACATGTGTGCACGCACATGTATGTTTGTGTGTATGTGTGCCTCTTGTACTTCCCTTTGTTTATCTGCTTCAAAATTTTATATGTAACAGGAAATTTTTGTCATGACTGAGAAGTTAAGGTTCGGGTACTTTAGGGACCCACACAAATAATCTATTTGCATTTGGAGCTTGACTGCCGCCCGCTGAAGTTGAGGGTTGTCCTCATTTATTTCCATCCAAGCACTTTCTTAGGAGTAAAGAGGCTTCTTTTTTGAGCTAACATATGTCTTCTTTATCTTCCCTATATTGCACCCATTTATCTGGAGCTCTTGAACTATATAAAATATACATAATCCCTCCATCACTTAGCAGTCCTATTGAAAAGAAGTACTAAACATTTATTTATGTTGGCTTTCCCACATTGGAATTCTGTAAGTTACTACCCCATATATTTAATGGAAAAAACTGTGTTACATTCTTATGTTTAGAAAATTGGATTAAAGGAATATTGGTGTCTTGGAACATATATCATGCTTATATGTTTAGTGACTCTCCAAGAGGGCTATTTAGTTTGCCATATTTCCCAAATATTTCCCCAGGGGACCAAATTTTCCCATATAGTATGTATTATTATATTCCAGAATTAGTGTTCTAAGGGATACCACTTAGTTAACATTACTACAGGATATCTCAATTCTCAAATACAAGGATCTTCAAGGTTTCCATATTATCAAACAGGTAGTATATAGGCTGTTGGTGGCTTCGAAGAGAACCTGAAAAACTTCCAGCTTTTGGGGGATCTTTTATTATTCAAAACTGGTTTTGTTTTCATGATAATATAACTTAACAAAATCTGCATGGCTTAACACAGCAACAGTTGATTTCTTTCTCATAACACATGCCTCACACTTGAGAGCTGGTGGGACTGTGCTCTACACGGTCACCCAGGAAGTCAAGGTGATGGGAGTCCACCATCTCATCTGTACGTGGTCAGGTGTAGCAGCAGTTGATAAGAACTTGAATGCTCTGCAGTGCTTCTGAGGAAGTATTCTGTGGCGCTTCCATCCATGGACAGTCAGCCAGAATTTATTGCATAACTGCTCCTAATCGTAGGGGTCTGACAGATGCAGGGGAGTGGACAAAATATTTGGGGCTACCACTGTATCTGCCACAGCTAATAACACTCCTTAACTTCTTTTTATGAGCAAAATTGCCATGGTGTTAACCGATTGATGTCTCCTGAATGTCATGATAGAGTAATCTAAATATTGTACGATGGTGAATAGAGTTTGCCACAGAGTGACAATGTGTTGAATGTAAAGGAAGAATAATCATTAGTAAGATATCCCACATGTAAGAGCAAGAGAAGAATTTCAGAAAGTTACAGCAGGGAATTAAAGGAATGTTTAGCATTCACTTAAAAATGGTAGCTGTGTAGTCCAGGAATGTGTTATATGGTACAAAAAGTTAATAAAACAATGCAGTTACTACCATGATCAGATGATTAAGGTTAGCATGCCAGTGAAAGCCACAGAAGAGGGAGGGCAACTGTTTCAAATACTGAGCACTTTACATGTACCTCTTTCTGCCCTAGGTGCTTTATATTCCTGCACAGATTAAGGGTATTATAGTGATTTTTCTTAAACGACCAGGAAATAAATTGTGTGAAGCAAGCAACATAGCAATGTCCAGCAGTACTTTTGAAAAATGCACTTTGTATTCGTAAGTAATTATTCTTAAGTGAAAGGAATCCATGGTCATAAAACTTTGGGAAACAGTGTACAGTAAATTTTACCTCCTGGAATCTGAAAAATAATATATGTGTATAACTGAATCACTTTGCTATACACATGAAACTAACACAACATTATAAGTCAACCATAAGTCAATTAAAAAGAACTTAAAAAATTTTTTTTCCTCTTGGAGATTTACAGCACATTAATCACTCTGAAAATCCTCCCCAGAAGAAGTTAGTTTAATGTTATTAAACCCAAGTTTACCAAATTTTTTTTTCATAGAGCTAAAAAGAGTAAAGAAAAATTAACCGATCACACACTGCTGGGCCTGGTGTAGAACTGAAAGAAGTAGTAGCCATGGGGCTTCTTGTTTTCCTACGTGTCTTGCTGGGTGTGCCAAGAAGGAAAGGCGCTAACTGCTCGTTACATGAGCCTTTACCTGGGCTTATGTTTGCAGTGGTGAACCTGGAGGAATGATGTAATGTCTCACTCCTGCCCCCAAACCATAAGAGGCCTTGCTTACTGCTTGCTCTCAAAGTGGTGGATCCCTGAAACTCAGTCTTCCTGAGCTGCAGTACAATCTCACGATGTGCACAGCATCCCTTTGACCTTGTTGCATCTCCCCTGTGAGACTTGAGGTCCAGGGGAACTGACGCGTGCTTTTTACTGAACTGTAATAAAGTCTTTTGCCAACATCCATGAACAATTTAGGCTAATTTATTAGCTTGTAAGTAGGGTAACTTCAAATCCAGGATGTAACAGTACAAAGTGGTAATAATAAACTTTCAGCTCTTTCCATAAATTGATTAATTTGAATAATCTTTCCAGGGCTACTAATTTTGACAGAGGAGAAGTATGAGTTACGAGATAATCAACTCACAGATGCTATGATCTACCAAAGTTACAAGGTCTTAATTAACATTTGAGTGCTTACTCTTTTATTCACTGTGGAAAGAACTTTATATGCATTAACTTGTTTAATCCTCTAAGCCACTGTATGATGGAGGTATCAGTACCTTCATTTTACAGATGAGGAAACTAAGACACAGAGGGCTTAATTATTTCATAAGGTCACACAGTAAGTTGTGGGCCTGGAATTCAAACCCCAGGCACCAGAACCAAATTTCTATCCATCACATTTAGAGAGAGGAGATATAGGAATTTTAAATTTATTCACAATAGAAACAAAGAACAGTTGTCACAAAAAATAATAAAAACCCAATTAAAGAAGGATTTTTTTAAATATTAAAAACCTGAGTTTGCAAATGTCTACCCATAAAAAAAGCAAATCAAGATTTTATTGTCCAACAAGTGTAAAGAACACATGCGAAGAGAGCAAGTGAGTTTTGAGCTAGAAGGGAGGGCCTCACAAGTCAAGATACGGTTAATACTCCTTATTTAATCATTCAGATCGTATCAAGCAGAACAGCCCCATTCAGATGGTAACATGGGCCTCTAATCTCCAAAGTCCAGAGTTCATTGTTGGTGTGGCAAAGCAGTTCAGTCAGTTGAAGAATATCTATTTTGTGTAGCTCCAATTTTGCATAACATATACTTTACATAGCTGTGATAGCTTAGTATAATTGTAGTGTTATAGGAAACTCTCAGGTTAACCAAGCCACTCAAAATGATTACTCATGATACCAAGATTAAGCACCTTCAGCTACAGGGATCAACAAACTGTGGCACGTGGGCCAACTGTAGTCCACCCTCTGTTTTGTAAATTGATGTTCTTTGGAACACAGTCATACCCATTTGTTGGGTACCGTCTACGACTGCTTTGTGCTGCAACGACAGAGCTGAGTAGGGGCAACTGCTACAGAGGCCCTGTGAGCTGCAAAGCCTGCAATATTTCCTATCTGGTCCTTTACAGAAAAAGTTTGCTGATTTCTGTTTTAGTACCTTAAGCACATTTTCATCAGTGGTAAATATCTTTGTTTTGTTTTTAATTTTTATTGGAGTATAGTTGATTTACCATGTTGTGTTAGTTTCAGGTGTACAGCATAGTGTATCAGTTATACACATACTACATATATCCGCTCTTTTTTAGATTCTTTTCCCAAATAGGCCAGTACAGAGAATTGAGTAGAGTTCCCTGTGCTATACAGTAGGTCGTTATTAGTTATCTATTTTATATATAGTAGTGTTTATGTGTTAATCCCAACCTCCTAATTTATCTCTCCCCAACCCTCTTAACTCCTGGTAACCGTAAGTTTGTTTTCTTCATCTGTAACTCTATCTCTGTTTTGTAGATAAGTTCATTTGTACCCTTTTTTTTAGATTCCACATATTAGCAATATCATATGATATTTAAATACCTTATTCAGCATGTATATCAAAGTGAGTGAAACATGGAGCTTTAATGTTTCGAAGTGAACCCTACTATCAATATACTCTGAACTTTGAGTGTTTTTGTTTGTATTTCTACAATGTGACAGTGAATTAAACTAGTTGACCATAAATATTTATTCCATTTAACAATGTTAGTGGTTAAAGCCAGACATCAAGTTGCCCATTTCATAGTTACCTTTAGGGATATTTTCCTTCCCCTAGGGATCCATGAATTTTCTCACTTAACTTTCTCATAATAGACCTTACTAAGTGTTCATGGCCTTTGGTCTACACAGATCTGGGCTGTTTAACTTTCTCAACCAGTTTCAGTCTTTCTCCACCAAATGATTTCAGGTAACTACTATCAAATAGATGTTGAAAGAAACTTATTTGCCATCTGTGCCTTATACTGCATACACTATTTGTAACTTTTTGTTTATTTAGCAAGCCTGTTGAACATTTTCTTCACATTTTGCATGCTAAATTATTCCAAATAAACAGACACTTGTTTTTGATCCCAACGTAAGAACTATAGAGTTGTGTAGAAAATTACCTTGAGGCAATAGTGTCCTCCAAGTACACGTCCCGGCACTCTCCCAGAGGTCTTAGAACAAAAAATCTCAGAGAACTTTAGATGCTCGAATTCTATAATTTTAAAATCAATTTAAAATACACAGTGAGAAGTTAGGAGAGAGAGGTGGGGTAGGTTTACAAATGTAGGACAGGTTGCAAGCAGGGTGAAAGCCTCACTGTACCTGAATCCTGAGGTACATGATTCAGGAGCAAGGGAGTCCAAAATACAGAAGGTGCTTGGTGTCAAATGCTACCCTTGTTGTATTGGAGAGACACAAGGACAAGTATAGCCCCAGCTCTAGACAATTAGTGACCTGATGGACAGCATAGTTTTTGTTTCTGTTTTTTACTTGTTACTGACAGGGGACAAATGGGATATCTTTATGCCTCCTATAAATGTAATGTCTTACACATTGACTGACTCATGTATATTTGGTATTTCCACCCTTCTGTTTTCAGCAAATGCTCTACTTTATATCTAATGAGTCACACTAGCTTTTACACTTAGTTTCATCTGTCCTTGTTATTTGTTCTCTGATTAGCAGAGCTGAGTACACTTTTTAAAAAATTGTATAATTGACACACAGTCATCTCTCCATATCCAGGGGTTCCCCATCCACAGATTGAACCAAACTTGGAGTTTAGTCTGTGGTTGGTTGAATCTGGGAATGTGGATGGTCGACATGGAGGACCGATGGCCCTATGCCACTTTATATAAGGGACTTGAGCATCCCTGGATGTTGGTATCCGAGGAGGTCCTGGACCAATCCCCTGCAGATACCTAGGGATGACTGTATCACATTACCTTAGTTTCAGGTGTACAACATAATGATTCGATGTTTTTATACACTGTGCACTGATCACCACAATAAGTAGAGTGAACAACTATCACTGTAAATAGTTACAATTTATTTCTTGTTATAAAGACTCTTGAGATGTACTGTCTCAGCAGCTTTCAAATGTGCAATAGAGTGTTACTAACTAGAGTCATCATGCTGTACAATACATGCCCAAGACTTACTTACTTTATAACTGGAGGTTTGTACTTTTTGATTCCCCTACTGACTTCACCTACCTCCACCCCTTGCCGCTGGCAACACCAATCTATTTTCTGTATTTATGACCTTGATTTTTCTTTTTTCTTTTGGATTCTGTGTATAAATGAGATCATACTGTGTTTGTATTTCTCTGTTTGACTTATTTCACTTAGCATAATGCCCTCAAGATTCGTTCATGTTGTCACAAATGGCAAGAATTCACTTTTCATGGTTGAATAATATTCCATTGTATGTCTGCTTGTCTATCTATCACAATTTCTCTATCCATCCATTTCTTAAGCAACACTTAGGTTGTTTCGAGATCTTGGCTATTGTCAGTAATGCTGCAGCAATATGGGGAATGTATATATCTTTCAAAATTAGTGTTTTTGTTTTCTTCAAAAAATGCCCAGAAGGGTAATTGCTGGATCTTAAGGCATTTTTATTTTTAATTTTTTGAGGAACCTCCAGCTGTTTTTCCATGGTGGATGTTCCAATTTACATTTCCAACAACAGTGCACAATGGTTTCCTTTTCTCCATATCCTAGCCAAAACTTGTTATTTCTTGTCTTTTTGATAACAGCCATTCTAACAGGTGTGGTAAGATCTCAATGTGGTTTTGATTTGCATTTTCCTGATGATTAGTGATGTTGAGCATCTCTGAATGTACCTATTAGGCCATTTGTATCTCTTCTTTTGAAAAATATCTATTCAGATCTTCTGCCACTTTTGTAATAAGATTTTTTTTTCTTTTTTTTTTTTTGCTATTCAATGTTATGAGTTTTTTATTCTTTACATATTTCACATATTAACCCATTATCACATATATGATTTGCAAATATTTTCTCTTATTCCATAATTTGCCTTTTTATTTTATTGGTTTCCTTTGCTGTGCAGAAACTTTTGAGTTTGATGTAGTTCTATTTGCTCATTTTTACTTTCGTTGTAAAATTTGAAAAATTATCACCAAGATTGATGTCAAAGAGTTTACTGCATATCTTTGCTTCCAAGAGTTTTATGGTTTCAGGCCTAACATTCAAGTCTTTAATGCATGTTGAGTTAATTTTTGTGTATGGTGTAAGATAGTGGTCTAGTTTCATTCATTTGCATGTGGCTGTCCAGTTTTTGTAGCAACATTTGTTGTAGAGACTGTTCTTTCCCAATTGTATATTCTGAGCTACTTTCCTGTAAATTAATTGATCATATATGCATAGGTTTATTGCTGCACTCTCTTATTCTGTTCCATTAATATGTGTCTGTTTTACACTAATAACATCCTGTTTTGCTTTATATTACTTTGTAATATAGTTTGAAATCAGGGTGCATGATGCCTCCAGCTTTGCTCTTATTTCTCAAAATTGCTTTCGGTATTCAGGGTCTTTTATGGTTCAATAGAAATTTTAGGACGATTTGCTCTATTTCTGTGAAAAATACCATTGGAAGAATCTGTAATTTGCTTGGGGTAGTATGGACATTTTTACAATATTAATTCTTCCAACTCATGAGCATGGAAGTTCTTTTTTTGTGACGTCTTCAATTTATTTCATCAGTGTCTCATATTTTTCAGTGTACAGGTCTTTCACCTCCTTGGTTAAATTATTCCTAGGTATTTGGTTCATCTTGATGGAATTGCAAATAGGATTGTTTTCTTAATTTCTCTTTCTGAGAGTTCTTTATTAGCATGCAGAAACACAACATTTTTGTATTTTGATTTTGTATCATGCCACTTTACTGAATTTATTTATTAGTTCCAACAGCTTTTTTAATAAAAGTCTTTAGGGTTTTTATACATAATATCATGTCATCTACAAACAGTGACAGTTTTACTTCTTCATTTCCAACTTAGATATCTTTCATTTCTTTTTCTTTTATGACTGCTATGGCCAGTGCTTCCAATACTATGTTGAATAAAAGTGGAGAGAGTAGACACTCTTGATCTTGGAGGAAATGCATTCAGCTTTTCACCATTGAGTATGATGATAGCTGTGGGTTTGTCATAAATGGCCTTTATTATATTGAGATACATTCCCTCTAACTTTGTTGAGAGTTTTTATCATAAATGGATGTTGAATTTTAAAATACTTTTTCTGTATCTATTGAGATGATCACATGATTTTTTAATCTTTCATTTTGTTAATTTGCTGTCTAACATGGATTGATTTGCACATGTTGAACCATCCTTGTGTCCTTGGAATAAATTCCACTTGATCATGGTGTATGATCCTTTTAAAGTGTTGTTGAATTTCATTTGCTAATATTTTGTTGAGATTTTTGTGTCTATGTTCACCAGGGATATTGACCTGTAATTTTTTTTCCTGTGACTTCCTTGTCTACTGTTGGTATCATGGTTTTACAGGCCTCATAAAGTGAGTTTGAAGTGTTTCCTCCTCTTCTGTTTTTTGAAAGAGTTCGAGAAGCATTGGTTTCAATTCTCTTTGAATGTTTAGTGGAAAACAACAATGAAGTTGTCAGGTCCTGAACTTCTGTTTGGTGAGAGGTCTTAGATTACTAATTCAATCTCTTTACAGGTAATTGATTTATTCAGTTTTTCTGTTTCTTCATGATTCAGTCTTGGTAGGTTGTTTATGTTTCCAGGAATTTATCCTTTTCTTCTAGGTTGTCAAATTTGTTGATGTGTATTTGTCAATAGTAGTCTCTTATGAACCTTAAACCTTTGTACTTCTGTGGTATCAGTTCTAATGTTTTCTCTTTCTCTTGTGATTTTATTTATTTGAGTCCTCTTTTTTCTTGGTGCATGTAGCTAGAAGTTTGTCAATTTTATTTCTCTTTTCAAAGAATCAGCGCTTAGTTTCGCTGATCTTTTCTACTGTCTTCTAGCCTCCATTTATTTCTGCTCTGTTTTTATTTCCTTCCTTCTGCTAACTTTAGACCTCATTTGTTTTTTCTTTTTCTAGTTCCTTGAAGTGTGAAGGTAGGTTGTTTGAGATTTTTCTTGTTTCTTGAGGTGGAATTTATCATTATGAACTCCCTCTTAAAACTGCTTTTGCTGCATCCAATAACTTTTGGTATTTTGTATTTCCATTCTCATTTGTCTCAAAATGTCTTTTGATTTCTCTTTTGTTTTACTTTCTGACCCATTGGCTATTCAGTAGCACAGTAGCATGTTGTGGAATTGGCACATATTTGTGAATTTTCCAGTTTTCTTCTTGAAATTGACCTCTAGATTCAGAGCATTGTGGTTGTAATAGTTGCTTGATATGATTTTAGTCTTTGTAAAGCTATTAAAACTTGTTATTTGGTTTAACATATAATCTATTCTGGAGATCCATGTGCACTTCAAACAAATGTGAATTCTGTTGCTTTGGGATGGAATGGTGTATATATATCTCTTAAGTCCATCTGGCCTAATTTATCATTTAAGGCCAAAGTTTCCCTATTGATTTTCTGTCTGGATGATATATCCATTGATATAACTGGGGCATTAAAGTCTTCTTGTAGTATTGTATTCCTATTTCTCCCTTTAGGTCTGTTAATATTTGCTTTATATATTTTGTGCTCCTGTGTTGGGTACATAAATATGTACAAATGTTACATCCTTTTATTAGATTGACTCTTACCATTTTGCAATGCTCTCCTCTTTCTCTTATTACAGTCTTTGTTTAAAGTCTTTTTGTCTGATGTAAGTATAGCTACCCCAGCTTTCTTTTGGTTTCCATTTCCATGAAATATAATTTTCTATCCCTTAACTTTCAGTGTGTATGCGTTCTTACATCTGAAATGAGTCTTTTGTTGGCAGCAGATAGATGCATCTTTAAAAAAAAGTCCATTCAGCCAATCTTTGTCTTTTGGTTGGAGAATTTAATCCATTTACATTTAATGTAGTTATTGACATATATGTTCTTATTACCATTTTGTTAATTGTTATTTGTCTGTTTTATAGTTTCTCTCTGTTCCTTCCTTCTCTTCCTTTTTGGTTTCATAACATTTTTTGTGGTGTGCTTAGATTCCTTTCTCTCTATCTTTTGTGCATCTATTACAGGTTTCTGCTTTGTGGTTCTCATGAATCTTATATATAATAACATTATAACATGCACATAAAGGCTTACATATAACAGCGCATTTATAACAGTCTATTAGTTCATAACTACTTAAGTTTGAATACATTTTAAAGCTCTACATTTTTACTCTCCCACATGTTTTATGTTTTTGATGTCAAATTTACATGTTTTTATGTTGTAAATCCCTTAAGTAATTATTGTAGTTAGTTGTTTTTACTACATTTTTTTTTTTTTTTTTTTTTTTGCAGTATGCGGGCCTCTCACTGTTGTGGCCTCTCCCATTGTGGACCACAGGCTCCGGACACGCAGGCTCAGCGGCCATGGCTCACGGGCCTAGCTGCTCCATGGCATGCGGGATCCTCCTGGACCGGGGCAGGAACCCATGTCCCCTGCATCGGCAGGCGGACTCTCAACCACTGCACCACCAGGTAAGCCCCTGTTTTTTACTACTTTTGACTTTTAACCTTCATACTACCTTTAGTATATTTCGTTTTACCAGTGAGATTTATATTTTCATATTTTTTTTGTTACTAATTAGAACCCTTTTTTCATTTTATAAAAAAAACCCTTTAACATTTCTTGTAAGGCTGGTTTAGTGGTAATTTATTCTTTTAGCTTTTTTAGCATCTATTTTCTTTTTTTCTGATTTTTACTTATTTTTTTATTGAAGTATAGTTGATTTACAATGTTTCAGGTGTACAGCAAAGTGATTTAATTATACACACACACACATATATTATTTTTTCAGATGCTTTGCCATTATAGTTTATTACAAGATATTGAATATAGTTCCCTGTGCTATAAACTAGGACCTTGTTGTTTATTTTATATATAGTAGTGTGTATCTGTTAATCCCAAATTCCCAGTTATTCCTCCGCCCTTTCCCCTTTGGTAATCATAAATTTGTTTTCTATGTCTGTGAGTCTATTTCTCTTTTGTAAATAAGTTCATTTGTATCTTTTTTTTAGATTCCCCATATAAGTAATATTGTATGACATTTGTTTTTGTCTGACTTACTTCTCTTAGTATGATAATCTCTAGGTCCATCCATTTTCCTTCAAATAGAATTATTTCATTCTTTTTGTATGGCTGAGTAATACTCCATTATAAATATATATATATATATATATATATATATTTCTGTAACATCTTACAGAAAAATCAAAATGAACTTTTTGGCCAACACAATACATATATATATACACACACACCACATCTTCTTTATCCATTCATCTGGCAATGGACATTTAGGTTGCTTCCATGCCTTGGCTATAGTAAATAGTACTGCTATGAACACTGGGGTGCATATATCTTTTCTAATTAGAGTTTTCATCTTTTCTTGATATATGTCCAAGAGTGGGAATGGTAACTCTAGTTTTAGTTTTAAAAGCAACCTCCAGACAGCTTTTCCATAGTGGCTGCACCAATTTACATTCCTACCAACAGTGTAGGATGGTTCCCTTTTCTCCACACCCTCTCCGATATTTCTTATTTGTAGACTTTTTGATGATGGCCATTCTACCTGGTGTGAGGTGGTGCCTCATTGTAGTTTTGATTTGCATTTCTCCAATAATTAATGATGTTTAACATCTTTTCATGTGGCTGTTGGTCATCTGTATGTCTTCTTTGGAGGAATGTCTATTTAGATCTCCCGCCCATTTTTAATTGGGTTATTTGTCTTTTAGATGTTAAACTGTATAAGTTATTTGTATAATTTGGAAATTAAGAGCTTGTCGGTTGCATCATTTGCATATTTTCTCCCAGTTCCTAGGTTTTTTCTTTTTATTTATGGTTTCTTTTGCTGTGCAAAAGCTTTTAAGTTTAATTAGGTCCCATTTATTTTTGCTTTTGTTTCCACTACTCTAGGAGACAGATCCAAAAACATATTGCTGCAATTTATGTGAAAGCATGTTGTGCCTATGTCTTCCTCTAGGCGCTTTATATTTTCCAGTCTTACATTTAGGTCTTTAATCCATTTTGAGTTTATTTTTGTATATGGTGTTAGAGAATGATGTAATTTCATTCTTTTACATGTAGCTGTTCAGTTTTCCTAGCACCACTTATTGAAGAGACTGTCTTTTCTCCATTGCATATTCTTGCCTCTGTTGTTGTAGATTATTTGACCATTTGGGGGTGGGTTTATTTCTGGGCTTCCTATCCTGTTCCGTTGAGCTATGTGTCTGTTTTTGTGCCAGCACTATACTCTTTTGATTACTGTAGCTTCATATTACAGTGTAAAGTCAGGGCATGTGATTCCCCAGCTCCATTCTTCTTAAGATTGTTTTGACTATTTGGGGTCTTTGGTTTTACCATACAAATTTCAAAATTTTTGTTCCACTTCTGTGAAAAAGGCCACTGGTAATTTGATAGGGATTGCAATGAACCTGTAGATTGCCTTGGGTAGTATGATCATTTTAACAATACTGATTCTTCCAATCAAAAAACATGATATATCTTTGCATCTGTTTGTGTGGTATTCAGTTTCTTTCATCAGTGTTTATGTTTTCTGAGTGCAGCTCTTTTGCCTCATTATGAAGTTTTATTCGTAGGTAGGTCACTCTTTTTGATGTGATGGTAAATGGGATTGTTTCTTTAATTTTTCTTCCTGATATTTCATTGTTAGTGTACAGAAATGCAACAGATTCCTATACATTAATTTTTATCCTGAAACTTTACTGAATTCATTGATGAGCTCTAGTAGTTTTCCAGTTGCATCGTTAGGATTTTCAATGATGACTTTTCCAGGTAGAACATTCTTGGTTGAAAGTATTTTGTTTTCATTTCTGTTTTTGTTTTTTTCCAGCATTTTGAATGTATCATGCCTCCCCCTTCAGGCCTGCAAAATTTCTGCTGCAAATTCTGCTGGTAGTCATATGGAGTTTCTTCGTATAGACCAAGTTATTTCTCTCTTGCTGCTTTTAAGATTCTGTCCTCTTTTACTTTTGATTTTTTAATTATAATATCTCTTGATGTGGAAATCTTTGGGTTCGTCTTATTTTGCACTCTCCGTACTCCTGGAGCTGGATGTCTGTGTGCTTCCCCAAGTTAGGGAAGTTTTCAGCCATTATTCCTTTGAATAAGTTCTCTTTTCCTTCCTTTCTCTCTTCTCCTTCTAGGACCACTGTAATGAGAATGTTACTCCACTTGATGTTGTCTCATAATTCCGTTAAATTATCTTCACTTTTTCTCATTCTTTTTGATGTTCTGGTTGGGTGAGTTCTACTGCCTTGTCTTTGAGTTCATTGACTTTTTCTTTTGCTTCATCTGCTCTGATGTTAAACCCCTCTTAGTGTATTTTTCAGTCCAATTATTGTATTCTTCAGCTCTGTGACTTTTTTTCTACAAAGTATTTAATTTATTTTTTGGGAAGGGGCCTTCATTTTATTTTATTTTATTTATTTATTTTTAACACCTTTATTGGGGTATAATTGCTTTACAATGGTGTGTTAGTTTCTGCTTTATAACAAAGTTAATCAGCTAAACATATATCCCCATATCTCCACCCTCTTGTGTCTCCCTCCCCCCCTCCCTATCCCACCCCTCTACATGGTCACAAAGCACCGAGCTGATCTCCCTGTGCTATGCAGCTGCTTCCCACTAGCTATCTATTTTACATTTGGTAGTATATATAAGTCCATGCCAATCTCTCACTTTGTCCCAGCTTACCCTTCCCAGTCCCCGTGTCCTCAAGTGCATTCTCTGCATCTGCATCTTTATTCCTGTCCTGCCCCTAGGTTCTTCATAACCAACTTTTTTCTTTAGATTCCGTAAATATATATGTGTGTTAGCATATGGTATTTGTTTTCTTCTTTCTGACTTACTTCACTCTTTATGACAGACTCTGGGTCCATCCACCTCACTACAAATAACTCAATTTTGTTTCTATTTATGGCTGAGTAATATTCCATTATATATATGTGCCACATCTTCTTTATCCATTCATCTGTAGATGGACACTTAGGTTGCTTCCATGTCCCGGCTATTGTTAGTAGTGCTGAAATGAACATTATGGTACATGACTCTTTTTAAATTACGGTTTTCTCAGGGTATATGCCCAGTAGTGGGATTGCTGGGTCATGTGGTAGTTCTATTTTTAGTTTTTTAAGGAACCTCCATACTGTTCTCCATAGTGGCTGTATCAATTTACATTCCCACGAACACTGCAAGAGGGTTCCCTTGTCTCCACACCCTCTCCAGCATTTATTGTTTCTAGATTTTTTGATGATGGCCATTCTGACTGGTGTGAGGTGATACATCATTGTAGTTTTGATTTGCATTTCTCTAACGATTAGTGATGTTGAGCGTCCTTTCATGTGTTTGTTGGCAATCTGTATATCTTCTTTGAAGAAATGTCTATTTAGGTCTTCTGCCCATTTTTGGATTGGGTTGTTTGTTTCTTTAATATTGAGCTGCATGAGCTGCTTGTAAATTTTGGAGATTAATCCTTTGTCAGTTGCTTCATTTGCAAATATTTTCTCCCATTCTGAGGGTTGTCTTTTGGTCTTGTTTATGGTTTCCTTTGTTGTGCAAAAAGTTTCATTAGGTCCCATTTGTTTATTTTTGTTTTTATTTCCATTTTTCTAGGTGGTGGGTCCAAAAGGATCTTGCTGTGATTGATGACATAGCGTGTTTGGCCTATGTTTTCCTCTAACAGTTTTACAGTGTCTGGTCTTACATTTAGGTCTTTAATCCATTTTGAGGTTTTTTTTGTGTATGGTGTTAGGGAGTGTTCTAATTTAATTCTTTTACATGTAGCTGTCCAGTTTTCCCAGCATCAATTATTGAAGAGACTGTCTTTTCTCCATTGTATATTCTTGCCTCCTTTATCAAAAATAAGGTGACCATATATACCCGGGTTTGTCTCTGGGCTTTCTGTCCTGTTCCATTGATCTATATTTCTGTTTTTGTGCCAGTACCGTACTGTCTTGATTACTGTAGCTTTGTAGCATAGTCTGAAGTCCAGTGATTCTTTAAGTGGAGTTGTAGACGGGCCAGAAAAGGCAGATGAAGAGAGAGCAGCCACCGTGTCTCTAATACATAGAACTTCAACCAGAAACACTGAAGTAAGAGGTGGAACACACCTGCAACAAATTCCAGCTCCAAAGATAATTATTGTGTAGCTCAGACATTGATAATGGGTTAAGATTGACAGATTATTGCATATGTAAAAATCTAATGTATAGCTAGGTTTTTTTTTCCTGAAATGATACCCCCTTTACCTCTTTCTGAGAACTAAAAGCTTTATAGATTGTTCTCTTTCTTCATGTACTTGTCAGCAACAATAAGCCTCAACCCATTTTAAGATGCTGTAGACTCTAATTTATGTTAACCCGTTTGTAGATGCTATACATTTTCAAACTTAAGTTTTGAACACCAATAGTTTTGTGGTGATTAAACAATTTTGAATGAATATATGCCTGTCTAAAATATGGGGTAGTTTTTCTACAAAACAAATTCATCCTTGTGTACAATTACACTTTCTCTGGGGCAATCAGCAGGTCAACATTTAATGCATTCCCAAAAAGTGCTCCACTCCCACCTCAGCATGTGCACATGGGCACACACACACATATCCAAACCCATTTTTCACATAAATAAATCTATCTCCCATTTTTTTAAAGCAAGTATTATACTTTCTACTGGGCATTTTTAATGTGTTTCACTTATCTCTGTGTATGGATTTTTTTCCTCTGCATAATTTATAGATTTCAGGGAAAATACGGTGAGGAATGATAATGATTAGAATATACATGTATTTAGTTGAACGGTACTAAAGACATATAAGTCAAAACTTTTTTACTGATACCCAAATACTATGGAGGTGCATTTCTTTATGAAGAGTTAAAATCTGAGTCACTGACTGGTTATGCAATTCTACCATGAGGTGGATATGTAATTTCTCAACCAATTCTTTTGAACAGTTTCTACTTTACATCGTTCAGCCCTACTTAGTTTAAGATTTAAAGAAGTATCCTTTATATTCCTCCTTGATCAACATGTCCACAAATACCCTAATGCAGCAAGAGTAGTCTCAAGTATCAGAAGAGGATGTTTAGGATCTCATCTGTCTATATCTTAGGGGGATACTTTTTTCTGTTGCCAATAAATGAGAGGACATTATTACATCAGTATGTTTTGAGTAGCTTCAGATTTTCAAAAGATCCTTGGTTTGGGGTTTTCAGTATTTACCCTGGCAGCTAACATGAGGAGATTAATTATTCTTGATTTTAGTATCTCAACAAACGAATTACTAATAATTTATCCTAGAAACCTCTGTGTATAAAACACAAACAGAATGTGGTCCACCTTTCCTTTCTATGGGGAGCCTTTTTAGGGGGCCTAGTGCTCTCTGCCATAAGTGAACCCCTGCTAACGAAAGGGGTTACGTAACAATATATCTTCTAATAAAAAGGAAAGATCCTTCATAGTCTAGACTTTAAGTACTACAACTCTAAAGCATGACCAAGTATCTTTTTATTTCCTTTTCCCCCAACTAGCTCAAAAAATTACCTAAGGAAAAAGTAGTCAAGGTTGAATTTAGAAATGTTTCAGAAGGAAATGTAGATGCATAAAGAATTAAAAATTCAGATAGAATGCATCAGTCAGAAAACTAGAGTAAATATTTTGTGACACAACAGGAACTAGGCAAAGCACAGGAATTTAAGGAAGAACATCTTTTAATGTTTGAAACCAGTCTTTCTGTGGTGACTATAAAAGCAAGAAATACTACAACAAATAACTATGAATGGACATTCTACTCTTTGTAATCTCCCACACAATAATTTCTGTATTATCATTTACATCTCTTAATACTAGCACAGCATTCTGAAGTTGCCAAGCATAAGTTGTATACAACTGAGTGAAAAGATCAAAATCTACTCAGATTTCCAAAAGAACTGCAGAACATGGAAAATGACAGTCCCAAAAATGTCCATTTGTATGATCATTGATAAAAATATACGCCCATATTGTTATAAACAGCATGGTTATAGTGCCTACTGATGCTGTACAAAGGATTCCATAGAGAAAGAAACTTAAGTAATGTATAATAAATGGTTCATAGGCCAGTCATTTAGTTTCCATTTTTAAACGTCTTTCAAAATGGCTCATGCTCATGAAATGCAATGTCCTGGCAGTCCTGGGGTCTGTGTATTGCAGGGACACTGATGAGGGTAGTGATGTTTTTCCCTTTGATGAGGACGACAAGAGTTCAGGGTCCAGGATTTGTTTAGAACATCCACCCCTTTGCTGAATTTAGCAAAAGGGAACCAATCAGTGAATCAGTACCAAATAAAAATAACTGGATCATGCTGAAGCCACATCTGTAGAAACTGAAATCCATTCCATTGTGAACATGTTGAATTTTAAAAGTTACTGCTTTTTGTTCAAAGTGTGGATTTTAATGACATCTTAATCCTTTAGAAACGTGCTTCTGCTCAGTGCAGAGAACAAAAGTGCCGCCAGTTCTTCAACTGTAAGATAAGGTGTGTTTTGCAAACATAAAGCATATTAAATCTTCATTTTGTAGGTCGATATTAAGAAAGGTCCTCATGTAGCTGGTGCATAAATGTCGACTCATTTGCTTCCTGGAAAGCAGAAGAAAGGTAAGTAAGTACTTACCAGAAAGTCGTGGAAAAATAAAACAGGTAATATTCAAATTCTAAATACTGAGGATGTCATGTTTTCTAGTAATTAGCCCAATTTCTCAAGCTGCAGAGAAAAATTCTCTGATGAACTTCATGGATAAGGCAATTATTTTCCCATTCCAGGATACATGGAAGGCTGCTTCCCAGCTCTCAAGAGCTGCGCGTGGCCAGATAAGGAGGGGTAGCTCGTTAAATCTGCTCTGGATGAGCATTTCCACTCTTTGCTGTCCCTTCAGACCATCCTCCGTTTAGCGGTGTATATACTGCTACTTTCGAAAGGACTATTGGCTTACTCTCTTTGTGATGCTCGAGCAAAATCACACCTTAGCTCCACCATCTTTGCTTTACTCCCTCTTGTACATCCATCTCCTTATTTTTCAATTGTTTATAAATCTTCCCAGAGGCATAATTATTATAATATTCGAAACTGAAGCTTCTTTAAGGAAATCTATATCTGTGATTCTTCTAAACCTAGTAAATCAGGTAATCTACAGAGAACAGTGTTCTTCTGTATTTGTATAGAAAAGAAAACAGACATATCATTGTGTAAAGAGCAGTAACTTTTCCTTGTAACAGTCAAATGTTTAAGCCAAGTCAATATACTTGTTGATCAAGACACTCTAGAAAGTTTTCAATCTTTCACCTTAATTTAGCCACATAGAGACCCAAGATATTGGACATTCAGGGCTCATTAAGCACTGATGAAATAGATCATATAATTTTAATAATAGAGAATAGTATCAGAAAATTTTTACAACTACTGTATACTTCATTTTGAAAAGCATATTCTCCCACTACAACAAGGTTTTGTTGTAAATTGGCTTTTCAGTGAATGATCTCTTCTATCTATTATATAAATGGTCATATGAAGTACTTTAATCATAACTCATTTGTTACTGGACTGATGACAGGTCTTAATGGTGATGCCGTATTTCCTTTATTTATTATAATGTGAATGTATTAAGTCAGCATTTGGAATACATTCTGTCCAAAATGATTGTAGGCAGAATTGTTCAGTCTTCTTTTCAGGGAATAAATATAGCCTGAAAACATCAGAACAAAAGATAGAGTTGCCTTCCTAGGCCCAAGCTCTCAATCTCACACACAAAAAATATTGGTCCCAAAATGCCACTTCATTTTTTTTAATGTTCAATTTGACTGATTCCCATTTTGAAAATGGATAATTTTGCAGTTAAAATTTACAATTTTCTGGAATGTCTCCAAAAGACAGAAGGATGATGATGGATCCATGGCGATTGGAAACTCATAAAATTTTATTAGGGATTAGTTGTGATATTCATGTAAAATATTTAGCATGATTTTGGCACATTAAGAAGGTCAATAATTATCAGTGGCAGCTCCAGAATTTCTATATAAGACAGCTTACGGTCAACAACCTGATTGAAAGTAGAGTAAGAAGACTTGTTTTGAAATTGTAATTTTTCATAGTAAGTATATTGCTTTTATTTAGATTCCACATTTTTTTTTGATGTTCCCGGAAAGGACGGGTGGATGGAAGCTATGGGTAAGTGGAAAATCACCCCCGCCCCCCGCTCAGGCCATACCAACGCCACGTATGATCATTAAAGAAAGGCTTCCATTTAGGAAAGATAGGGTCAGACATTCATTCCTCTATGTACAAGGGGGCACAGGCACTAATGTCTAAAACATAGAGGCCTGAACCGTCTCTTCAGTTTTGCTAAAACTCCTATCTGTCCACATTTACCTGATTTTTCCTGTAAACTCTGAGTAATTTGGTTTTACTATGTTGAACATTTTTTGTCTCTATTTTCTTGTACTGTTGTATTCAGTTCTAGCTCCCGAATTGTAAGCTCCCAAATTGTAATCATTCATCAGGGCTTCCACATCATGATTTTGGACAGCATATCTATATGCAGCAACTCTGTTTTAATATGCTATCTTCATTTTAAAACAGCATATTTTTATCTTATCTATATCATTTATTGAGTTTTTAATTCTCATTAATTTTTAGCTTAGCTAATCTAAATTTTCCCTTTTATTTTCTTTTCCTTTGTAAATTTCAGTCTCCCCTAATATCTACCATTTTCAGTTTCACATACCCTTTCCTAGTCAGAGAGATATTTAATTATTTGTGATTTTTTTAAAATAACTAGCTAGAAATAATCAATCAAGAAATAAAATTTAGTACATGTATAGCTTTTGTGCAACATTCTAACTTTTCAAAGGTGACAATTTCATAATTTAGCCCAGTCCTCCCAGAATAAAAATGAAATGTAGTGATCTGCTTAATATTAATAGGCCTTATTACTCATTCAGGCTTTGTTTATAATTTACGTTAAGCATCTCAAAACTTCAAGGATGTGCTAAAAATGCTAGATGACTAGACATATCCAGAAATATTTGAAGCCTAGTTTATAACCTCTTTTTGATAAAATGAAAACAAGTAATATATAAACTAATGTTATTAAAGCCGTATATAATTTTTGTTATATACTTACTTAATTTACTCTCTTTGATCTGCATGCACAGTATGAAATCATAAAAAAAATAAACATCACCACACCAACACTGAGTAAGGTAATTTCTACCAGGCCAAGGAGGTTTATTTTTCCAGTCACTTGATTTCTGAACATTTCTGCCTTCTCATCACCAATGGTACCAGTCTGTAATCAAGTTAATAAATAACGTTATTTGGTTAGATTTGGGAACAAAATACTCAACTCTCCACTTAAGTGTATCACTTTTTTTTTGAAACACCGCATAGGTGTTAGTCATCTTTATCTGTAAGACAAGCCAATGGAATTCCCTTTGCATGCATGTCAAAGAAGGCAATAAATGCCAAGGTAGAATATTTAGAGAGAGAAATATAATCTTCCTCCCTTGAAACATGTCAGCTAGCATTCTTCAATATACTGATTTCATTGATAAATACAATGGTTTTACTGGAGTGTTCTCCAGTTTTCTGAAGGTTGTTTCCTAGTGGCAGAGGAAAATGTCAAGGGTCAACAGTTTTCTTCCTCTAAAGGCTTATACAGTTCATTTCCTAATCCTGTGGCTAATCAGTTCCCTGATTTGTACTAAAATATCTTGTCAGGCACTAGATAGACTGCCTACGTCTACTCTAACCTGGTTTTTATAAGTTTGGTTGGCTTTTATTAGCACTACAACATTCACATGGAGTTATTTGGAGTTACACGTTTACATGACTCTTTCCTAACATATGCATTATGACAGGAAAAATTGTTTAATAAACATTATGAAAATAACACTGAAATCTAACATAAGCGTGATACTTCTGTGTGATTTGGTACTCTCAAAATAATTATTATATAATTAATAATATATAAATCTCCCATATATGCAATGGAAACACAAGTTCAAATACTATATATGTGTATTCAGTTTTCAAACAGCAAAAACTTTTTCTATCTACCAAGAAGTTTACTGTTTTTAGTGACTAAGAAATAAAAATACTAACCTCATTAAGCCAAAGAATAGGCACAAAATAGTTCTGCTTCAGACCCTTTAATGCTCTGTAATAAACATTGAAAATAATTATGAATATATATAATAATATACTACCCATATATGACAGAAATGTTAATAATTATTAGTGGAAATAAATTTTCAGAAATTAGCTGCTCTTGAAACTTGGTTAATAAGTACCTTGATGTTTGTTCCCTGTAGTGAATCATTTAAATTTTAATATGGCTGTTTCTCAGACATCTTTCACTCTTATAAATCTAATACACATTTCTAATTAGACTGACTTTTTCTAAGCGCACGTTTTGTCCTTTCAAAAAATTATATGCAGGAAACTAAAATATGAATGCTAGAAACTATTCTCTTGAAAATATTTGGACAGCTAGCAAAATGAGCAGTGCCACAAATACTCATTCCAAAATATGTGTAAATACCATTACAATACACACTAGATATAATTCTAAATTACAAATGAAAGTTATAAGCATTTAGTAATCATTTAATGACGTAAAGCCAAATAGAAGGTGAAAGTTTTATTATTTCCACTTCCTGTCATAGATATACCCACATTCTTACAAGGAGGTAGTAAAAATCATAATGAAACTTTTTCCAAGGGACTCACTCAATTTTTCTTGCTGGCTTGACCAATATGTTGATCTGCAGCCGTTTTGCAAATCGTAAGGTAAATCCAGTTATCTAAAAAGAGAACAAACTAAAAAATTACCAACTTATTTTAAAAACATTCTTTTATAATATCCAAAACTTATTTTTACTGTTATATAGAACCTAAGGTGAAACTGTTGTACTTAAAACTTGTGAAATTTATTAAAAAATTAATTGGACTTATTAAATATTACATACAAAACTGTCCATAATTACATTTTATGTGTATATGCCTGTATGTATACAGATGTATACACACATGCATATATATGTGCACGCGCACACAATTTTTTGCCCAAACTACTGTCAAGGTTTTAGTTAGATTTTTGATTTTTATCTGAACTGGTTTTGGCGAATCAACAACAACAACAGTAGTGAAACGTAGAACTCATGTAGTCAGTTTAAATCCTGAACTATATATTGTCAAATATATATTCAGTCAGAATCCATGTATCATCCGTATAATTATAATGCTACTTCTGTCATTATTTAAACTGAAACATGACTACTAAAATCCTGGCATTTCATTTAACTGTTGACAAGGGAATATTAAAATAAAAGTTAAAACTGTTACACTATAGGAAATTTAGTAGATTTTTTTTACACTAAGTATATCATAGATCTTGCCTCAAATGCACATATACCCATAAAACTTTTTAAATCCCTCATAGTCTAGTGTCCCTTCATGTAAGCAATACTTGCAGATAAGTATGAAAGAAGCCTAAGAGAGTACCTTATACCAAATTGTTTTAAACTGATTAGAATCATTTCCATCATTGCTATTCCTGACCTTTGCTGAAAAACTAAAATTGAATTACCTTGACATTTCATAAGCAACAATAGGAAGAAATCAACATAATTTTCATTGAAATAAAAGTAATTTATCAAGATTGTGATACAATAAATATCAATAAATGTGACTGACAAAAGGAGAGAATTTAATTTTTCCTTCATTTTAAAAAAACAAATGAGATAAATAATGTATTTGCTTACAGGTTCAACATCTAAGTACGTGCTGTGTTCTTCTTCATTTGGACTTAAGCCTTCAATAGGTTGTGAAATATCAGGACTTGCATATAGAAAATGAGGAAGTGAAATATACACAGGTTTTCCTGAAAACAAGGTTTAAGAGACAATTGGGATAAATTGTTTTCCTCATTTCATATACCACTTAGGAAAGACTTCCTTGAAAATAAAGCTTTTTAAGTTAGAAAGAGAAATGCATAAAGTTGGCTTTGAATACTAACTAACTGGGGGATGAGGGTGAGGGAAAATTATTATATCTCATTGCTTTTTGATCAAAAATAAAATATAAATTTCTGCATCATCCTACTAACCATTCAGTTGATGTCTGTCGTTTATCCCTTAGGTGTTTATTTTCAATATGTAATGCTTAGCTGCTGAACGCAAAGTTACAACCATATACCTTCATGTTTCAGGCAGTAGTATGTCTATGGACTGAGAATTTATTTAAGAGGCTTTTGTTTCTTTATTCTCACCCATTCCAATATGAAGAAGGTGAGCAAAATAAGATAGACTCCAAATTTCATGTTTGAATCAATTCTTGTCTCAGACACCCTGAAATATACTTATTTTAATTTACCATCTTCTAGGGTAGAAAAGGTTAGAAAAACGTCAGATGGGTAAGTTACGATGCTCAGAATATTCTGGGAACTATTTTCATTTTACCCTAAATCTATAAGGAGCAACAGGGATTCTGCACAGCAAAGAAAACCATCAAAAAATGAAAAGGGTATCTATGGGATGGGAAAAAAATATTTGAAAAATGCATATCCCGTAAGTGATTAACATCCAAAATATATAAAAAATTCACACCACTCAAAAAAATAAATAACCCAATTAAAAAATGAGCAAAGGGCCTGAAGAGACATTTTCCAAAGTAGCACTCGGAAATATCAGTAGGGCTTTATCTAATAATAACTAAGTTTTGCAACACTGAAACGATTGGGACCTTGACAGCGGTACAAAAATCAAAACAAAAATATCCTACCACCACCTTTACTTTCTGCCCTCATTGCTTTCACACTTTAAATTTTTGCTGCAAAGGATTCCTGGGTGAAGTTTAAAGAAAACTACAGATTATGGCATGGATTGTGCCGTTGAGAACTTTTACTCACCGTCTTTGCATTTGCCAATATCTAGCACACCATATGAAGTACAATTTTTGGAGATAATTTTTTCTGTGCAGAAACAGTGATTGTCTGGATTTAGAACTGGAGATGCGAAAGCCAAGGATGGAAGACTAAATCTATACACAGGTATTCCTTTCAGATTAATTTCGGCTCCAAACACAGCATAGATTGACCTAAACACAGATAAAGATCTTCATTTATACTGAGGACATTTCTCAGAGTTTCCTTTATAGATTAAATATTTATATGACTCCCTCAAGTCCTCTATTTGTGCCCAATTTAAATTAAAGAAAAATAACATTTCAATCTTCTACAACTTAATCCTGGAGAGAAAGGCTGCTCACATGCTGGGGTGTGTGCCTATGGGTTTTGATATATGTCTCCTACACTCCTGCATTTACCAAGTGTCCACCATAACCCCGGCAACATACCGGGACTCAATACATGTTTTCTAATCCCCTGTTAATTCTAGTTGAAGAAATGCTGCTCTTTTCAGTTTTACAGATAAGGAAAAATTCAGAGATATTAAATGCTTACCCACACCACAAGCGTTTAGAAACAGGGCTAGGATTCAAGGATATCCGTGTGTGTGTGCCAATGCTTTTGTAATAGCTGCTAGGCCCCATCAATTTGAAAAGATGCTATACTGTCTATAGAGCACATTAACATAGCCCTGTGACTGTGGTATCATCCTCTTTGGACATCTTTACAAAGACTGAACATGCCTTTCTAGAGTTGACTGTTACTACACATACTACTAGTTTAGTAAAAGAATGAAAATATAGTTCTCGCTTAGAAATAACAAAGAAGAAAATGATTTGCATTATGCAAAATATCCTCCTACATCTTTCAATTTTTTAAAGAATTATGAACACATTATGAATTCCATATTGTATTTCTTCTTAATACATCAAGAAAAGACTTCCCTAAATGTACTTTATTTTTCTCAAATAACATGATTATTAAGTATGAGCTTCTTGGTCTGTGTTTTATCTCTTAGGTAAAGAACTGTGACTTCGAGAAATACATCAATGTCTTTGTCTTACCTGCAAATGTCAGAGGAGAAGAACTGCAATACCTGGGTCTTCTCAATGAAAGGTGGAAATGATGCTGCGTCTGTTTAAAAACCAAGCCAGTGGCAAGGGATTAGGTGTAATGTGTGTCCTAGACAAATCTAGAAATCTCGATTCCAGCAGGGTTAAGAGAAATAAAATGCAAACTGTATATATAATATTAAAATTCTCCGGTAGCCACATTTTAAAAATGAAAAAAGTATCTGGTATATTTTATTTAACCCAATATATCCAAAATACCATTTTAAATACAATCAATATAAAAATTAACAAAAATCTCAAAATCCAGTGTGTACTGTATACTTACAGCACATTTCAGTTTGTACTAGCTGCATTTCAAGTGCCGAATTGTGGCATGTGCTAGCGGCTACCACATTGAACCAGTCTGTACACCGTACACAATCACTGGTATTCAATTTCATACTAAATTTTCCCACTCCTTAAAAATTAATGAAAGTTAAAAAACAATGGCAAAATCGCACGTTGTTAAAACTGTGATTGTGTGTTTTGAAATCCTCCACCTATCAGTAGAGTAGCACTTTTCTTACCTTGAGGTTCCTTTAGAACTCATTTTGGTAAATGTTGTTCTTACTTTTAGTAACGATTCATTCACCTACCCTAACGTCTGATTAATATTTTTTAAGTCACTTATTGAAGTTCACTCACTAAACAGAATTTCATGCAAATGGTTGGAAAATGTACACATCAAAATAAAAAGGGCATTTGTTGAGTTTATTGAATCTCTCCTATGGTTATGACCCATGGCACACACTGGATATAAGCAGAAAAAATGAGATTATTCCTCCATTTGCTCCACAAATGAATATCACCAAAATGAGCCACCACTGAATGTGTCTGTTCAAAACAGTAAGACCTATCCTTCAACTATGAATACCACGCTCTTCTTCTGGTAACTGCACTAACCTTGTGATCTTATTACATTTCATTTATATTTTTGTGATAAGTGAAATGTAACAGAAGATCTCAATGAACTTGATACTGCCATTGAGAGAATGTTGGGACAACTGCTGTCCCAACATCGTAGCCATAAAAGGAAAAGAATACCTTGCAAAGCTTTAAAAATGATCTGAAATATCATCGAAAATTGTGTCATAATGACACCAGCAATTACCATGGGCCATGACCATAAGATAGCTGATATTAGCAGGGCTCTTTTTTGTAATACATTCAACTGTAAATCAATATTTTCATTTTCTGTCTCTTTAAACTTACTGAAGAAGGTAGAAGAGGTACATCTAAATCACGATAAAAAACACCTTGGAACACTTTCCATTTCATTAGTCTCTTTTCCCTAGTGCCATAACTAAGAATCTCTCTCACAGGGATTCCATCAGAGTCCTCTGGCCTGTTCAGTCTACCTTTGCTCCTAGTTTGTTTCACTGCTTTTTTATTCTTAGATGATACTTTTAGCTTCATGCCCGATACACATGTATTTATATTATAGTCATTAACGAACCCTCTAATTCCTTTTTTTTTTTTTGAGGTACGCAGGCCTCTCACTCTTGTGGCCTCTCCCGTTGCGGAGCACAAGCTCCGGACGCACAGGCTCAGCAGCCATGGCTCACGGGCCCAGCCGCTCTGCGGTGTGTGGGATCTTCCAGGACCGGGGCACGAACCCGTGTCCCCTGCCTTGGCAGGAGGACTCTCAACCACTGCGCCACCAGGGAAGCCCTCTAATTCCTCTTTTAAAACTTCTCTGCTTCTCTGTTTTGGAAAAAATTTTAAAATATATTTTTAAGCCCATAAACAGTAGTTTACTAGAAGAAGCACAGTATATTTTTCTCTGTGTCTAAGGACTGAAGTTTATGCTTACGAAATTACTAGAGTTAGTGGTATTGGGACACTTGACTATTTGCAGAAATGAACTGCTGAGAAAGGACCTCCTTACCGATCCCCATGACTCAAAGCACTACAAAGCAAACTCAACGTTTGGTTTTGCTCTTTTCTTCTAGAAGAGTGTTAACAAAATTAAATAAACATGGAAAACTCAGCAATACGTTTGTGAAAATGAATATTCTGTTTCCTTTTTATTCCCTGCCTTTTACATAACTTTGTATTTAACATTTTTCATCTTCATTATATTACCGTCCTATAAAGCACTGTCTCACTGGCTTTGTAAACATTATACTCTGCTTCTGCTTCTTACCAGCTGAAAGTTCACCTCTGATTTTAATTACCTCATGGGATTCGATTCCCATTGCTTTTTACAATCAATTCTTTTTTTATGCTATTTTTATTTTTTTATTATTTTTTATTTATTTTTTTTGCGGTACGCGGGCCTCTCACTGTTGTGGCCTCTCCCGTTGTGGAGCACAGGCTCCGGACGCGCAGGCTCAGCGGCCATGGCTCATGGGCCCTGCCGCTCCATGGCATGTGGGATCTTCCCCCACCAGGGCACGAACCTGCGTCCCCTGCATTGGCAGGCGGATTCCCAACCACTGCGCCACCAGGGAAGCCCTACAATCTTAATTCTTAAAATAATAGGCATATGTGTACTTTGCCTTTTTTTAAGGAGAATAATAAGCTGGATCTACCACACACTAAATCTAAATTCATAGTACCTTCTTTCTTCACAACTCTAATTCAGAATGTGCATTTCTGCATACATTTTTCATGGTTAGTACACGTATAACCTTGTTTTGTTGCTGTTTTCTCTCTCATTTCTGATCACCTCATTCAAAAATCCGTGGCTCTGTCTTAACAGCTTCACTGATTCTACCTCATATTGAAACCTCAATTTGGATGCATGTTTTACTTTTGTACTTATCTTGATTTTTTAATTCTTTCAGTTTTAAACCATTATGTACACAGTACTTACAAAAGGTGCAGACAGTGACGACTACGCTAAAACTTTCTAACCCCTGACTTCTGTGGCCAGGGAGGGAGTTCAATTAAGTAAAGCTTTTATGAAGCAAACATTTCCCCAGGAATGCAGTAAAGGCTCATCTTCAATGGTTGATCTTCAGAAATCCCATCACATTAGACAGACATTTACTAAGCCTACGTAAGAACAGAGACTCTGAATTATGTTGCAGGGATACAAAGATAGGTAAACGCATACCCTCAAACTCCAGAACACTGTAGGTACCCTGGTGGATTTGTGGGAGAAAGGAGTTGGTTTCACTGTGATTATTACCACAAAACAAATGCCCTTACCTGTACCATTAATCATGTCACAATAACTTGGCCAATAGGAGAGATTCCTTAGGAATAAAAAAAAAAAAAGAAAATGATCAGTCTCATTTCAAGAGCACGTTTTCACATTACATTGTCTATTATGAGTCAGTACTCCTGCAAAAATAATATTGATTAGACTAGATGTATCAAATGCTAGGTTTAAGAAATGTTCTAAGTCATTTGGTCTATGTTTTGTTTGAAGTTTGCATCTTGTTGAGATAAGTGAAGCGCCTGATGCCATTAAGTGGCCAGATTATACAATAAAAGCTGCCAGAAGTTGGTAGTTAGAAACAACTTGGAACAGAGTTCTGCAAAAAGGAAATTGAGAAGCACTTATCAGAAATTTAGCTGTCTACTTAGGGGAAAGTTTTTTTTGTTTTGTGTGTTCAGCTGAATAGGAGGAAAATATTAACCAGGTAACTGGTATAAACTCAGTATGAGGGAAGAGGGAAGTGTGGAGGAGGACAGAAAGAAGCAGATGTTTGATCAGTAGAGATTAGAAACATGTAGATAATCAATTTAAACTTTTCCTCTCTTTTACCTCTTACGTGAGTGGGCATTAAAGTAGGATGGAGTTTATTAATTTGTACTCTGGTATCTACATAAGATATATGTATCAACATATATATCTGGAAACAATAAAAACAACAGTAGTGATAGTTTCTCTGCACACTCAGCCACTTTTTGGTGATGGAAAGTGGGTTTTTCACACTCCCAACATACCATCCAATAAGATGTCAAGGCAAGCTGTTGATTCTTTGTTGTCGTTGTTGTTTTTAATTTAATTAATTTATTTTTATACAGCAGGTTATTAGTTATCTGTTTTATACATATTAGTGTATATATGTCAATCCCAATCTCCCAATTCATCCAACCACCATCACCTCCACTGCTCCTGCTTTTTTAAACAGAGTAAACTTAATCATGCTCAGTCTTGCCATGGTCAGTTAAATTAACCTTGTCATAATCTTAAACTCATGGGAAATTCTTACTCCAATTTGGAGCATTTAGTAACACTCCTCAAAAACTCTCTGTAATATTGAAATAGAGGAAATGCTCACTTGCCTCAATATATAGTGATTTCCCCTAAAATGAGCATTTAGATGTGTTCATTTTCCTCCATTAGAATTTTCAACAAAAATACGTGACTATGAACTCTGTAGAAGAAAAAGGACTACACAAGTGTTTAACTGTTTTAAGCAACTTTTAGATAGGAATGCAGTGTGAGGTAATGCTTACTTAATAAAAATATTTCACCTCTTTTGATTTTGACTATTCTTTGTCAGAAAATCACTGACTTAAAAGTCATTTTAACTTTGAGGAGAAAAGGCTTTTCCCTTGATATTTATTGGGGTTCGTCCTATTTTAGACATATGATGAATAAATTAGGTGTACTCCAGATAAACAGGCACAAGCTAGGGGAAAGTAGGAAATCATGGCTATATGAACATATCTCATTCTACTACTGCTTCCCAGGAGGCATGCTCCTTATTTTCAAGTTTAATATGTCAGTTTTAGCACTTGAAATACTACTTCCCTTATTGCACTGATAAAGTTTTTAAAAGCTAAGTTACCAATATAGAAAATATTTCAAGAAAATTTTGAAGGGGAAAGTCATGAAAGTGTTGGCATGGATTCATTAAGCTTCCACCTTTATAGGCACATTTAGTCATGTCCTTGGAATGAACAATTTTTATTTGACATGCTCGGTTAAAATAAAAAAAGCAGAAAGATGTATTTTCCTACTTACTAGATGAGTTAATGTATTGATTTTCTTCCTTTTCATTTGTGGTTATGTAATTGTATGAGTGCACGATAACGCTGGTTATGCAGCAGAGATGGAAGTAGTTTCTTTAGATTTCTTTATGTAAGAGAACCTATGTATAAAGGTCAACCCTCAGTGGGTCTGACACTCAGCACCTATGCACTAGTGTGACCAGTCATCACAACTAAAGGGTTAACGCCTGGCAGAACAGGAGTTTCTAGGGCTGAGATACAGGCAGGTCTGTTCCACAGGTTGGTGTCTATGCGTTACCAGTTGTTAAATAAGTTTCTTGCCTGCCTTAGAGTACCTTAGTGACACACACACACACACTTTGTGTGAATACTTACTTTTTGCCTTTATATGTGTCGATTATGGCAACTTTGCTTATGTCGTCCTTTCCGCTGAAAACTTTATAAACTCCATCTGCAGTATTGTTGTACTGAAAAGATACGTACAAGAAAAAATTACTTCTACAACAAGCCACATTTTCTAAGTTATAAAATATGTAATTAACTTACACATTTCTCAGTGGTTGTTCATAATTTTTTAATATGATTTGAAATATATATATGCAATAAAGTTTTTAAATTTTTGGTCTTTAACATTTTAAAAAGATATAATATAAAAGGTGCCTAGAAGTAAGCGCTAGATCCTCAGACAGAAGGAAACAAATAGCAAAGCTGACATCCCACTCTAGCACACTTTTCATAATTAAGCCAGAAAGGCCATCTTAATCACTACTCCTATTTTATTGAGGTGAGGGGATAATGAACAAAACCTATGAGAACTGTGACAGATTTCTAGAAGTATTCTCCATGTTATGATCTTTAATAAGAAAATAAGTGCTTACAAAATTTAAAGCAGAATTAGCCAAGGAAAGAATTAAGAATATTTGTGTTAAATAATAGTAACTGAATTTATTATCCCTTAAGGCTTTCTATATTCATATTTGATTGATCTATGAACTTGCAATCCTAAAAACCATCTAAAGTAAAATAACAACCACGAACTGGAGAATATAACTAATACGTCATATAGTGCCAAATGAAATCACCGTCATATTTTCAATGCAATAGTCACCTTGTCCTATTTATAATTCAAAACATTATGCTATAACTAAGTACATAACCAAGTTCATATTTTTCTTTATCTCCAAACTGCCATTTCATGACATTTGTAGATTCCTAGAAGTTCTTATCAACTAATTCTGTGAAAATATGACATTGCTGACTTATCAATCTGCTGTGCAATTTCTGGTGACTTTTAAATTTACATTGAAATAAATTTGTAACAGGTCTAGAAAAGGAAGAATGATATGATGAATACAATTAACAAAAATAAAAATATGGTATTAAACTTGATTTTTTTTTTTTCGGTACGCGGGCCTCACTGTTGTGGCCTCTCCCGTTGCGGAGCACAGGCTCCGGACACGCAGGCTCAGTGGCCATGGCTCACAGGCCCAGCCGCTCCGCGGCATGTGGGATCTTCCCAGACCGGGGCATGAACCTGTGTCCCCTGCATCAGCAGGCGGACTCTCAACCTACTGCGCCACCAGGGAAGCCCCTAAACTTGATTTATCAGACAGGAAATCAAAACCAAAAACAATGCTCAAAGTCTTACCAGCTTATAACCTTATTTTTGACAATTTGCTGTATATTTATCTAAGAGTGGAAACTTGATTAAATGTGCTAAATTCAGATAAGTAAATTCTCCCAACTAGGAAAACTAAATCCATGTAGGTACTTTTTAAAAACTTAGAACATTTATTCCCATATCAGAAATAGGGTTAACACACTAAATGATAAAATTATGAATCGTCAGTGCCAGTATATTTATCCAATTAAAGTCTAACAGTATCAACATTCATACTTCGTACTCACAGGATAAAACACACCAACTGTAGTGGGAATAGGGTATGGAACCAAACTCAAGAATGGATCCTTATAGCCCCACAATAGTTCTTTCAAAGTTCTCTTTTGAAACATAGAAGATTTTGACTTTTTGATAAGTGAATTGAGTACTCCTTGAATAAATACGTTTGGGTAGAGGTGGGGTGCAGCCTGCAAAAAAAAAATCACCGTTTAAGACACCAATTGTAGTATCAGATTTTAAACAAATAAATGGAAAATACTAGAATTAAGCTTGATAAAAGTTTTCAACTGTATCTTTAAAATGACTGCCAAATCTTGCCAAGACTAAAAGTGTATTTTTTCTTCATCTCTGAATGATTACATTTCTCTGCCTCAGTGTGAGCCACAGGAAGAAGACTGTCAAAGTTAAATCCTACTTTTTAAGAAATAAAATTTTATTTATTTATTTATTTTTGGCTGTGTTGGGTCTTTTTTGCCGCACGTGGGCTTTCTCTAGTTACAGAGAGCGGGGGCTAGTCTTCTTTGCTGTGTGCGGGCTTCTCATTGTGGTGGCTTCTCTTGTTGTGGAGTATGGGCTCTAGGCGCATGGGCTTCAGTAGTTGTGGCTCACAGGCTCAGTAGTTGTGGCATACAGGCTTAGTGCTCCGTAGCATGTGGGATCTTCTCTGACCAGGACTCGAACCCGTGTCCCCTGCATTAGCAGGTGGATTATTAACTACTGCGCCACCAGGGAAGTCCTAAATAATACACTTTAAATGGTTTTCTAATTCAGTTGATTATTCTATAATCTTGTTATCTTTCCAAATGAGTGTAATTCAAAATAATGCCGTAAGAACACAGTTTCATAAACATAACAAAATAAATGATATCTAATAGTAGTTCTAATCATGAGATTAATTACAGAGGATTCTAGAGTATTTCAAAACCAGTAATTTCGCTGTTTGTCTACTCACTGCTACAGCCAGATTGAGAACAGTGAAAGTGTCATTCTCGGTTCCAACTGATAGTGAGGGTTCAAAGATGGCACCGTTGGGCTGTAGGAAAGAGACCGTGTGGGTCTCAGAGTCATGGGTTATATTTTCCTTGGCTAGATAACGAACTCTGGAAAAAAAAAGTAAATAAAATTCAAAATAATTGTTGCAAGTGAACATTAAGTCTCAAGTGCCATTCATTCATGCAACAAATAATTTTTGAGTGCACAGACTATGTCAGAAATTAGGCTAAACAGGTGGGTTAAAATGATATATAAGCAAATGCTGAGTTTCTAGCAAATCAGAGAAGGTGGGGAGGGCTGGGTGGGGAGGTGTCTTAGAGGTGCAGAGCAGGGGAGAAGGAGTACGCGTTATTATAGGAGTTTACACAGTGTCTGTGGGAAAACACAGAACAGGTACAAACCCAGGCTTGGGATGGTTATGGGGGGATAATGGACAAGATACAATTCCACATAAGTGGTCTGAATGACAAGGAGAAGTTTAGTTAGGTAAAATAGGGTAGAAAATAACATGTAGAAGGTTAAGGAGTAAGAACATGGTGTAATTTTAGATACGCAAACTTTTCACTATGGTTGGTTTACAGAGTTAGAGTAAGGAGAGTGGTGGAAATAAAGCCACTAAAATAAACAAGATCTCAAACATAAAAGGGTTGTGTCCTGTACTCAGATATTTAGCTTTTTATCCTGAGGGTCGGGAGGAGACAGCAGAGAGGCTGAAGGAAAGGAACAGTAAAAGCACGTTTCCGTACATTAGAAAGAATGTTCAAAGTACACAGCCTTTCCAGTACTGGCTTTTTCATAATCTCTGGTATTTTAATCAGAATTAAAATAACTAATGGAATATAATTTCCACTTTAGAGACCATTCCCCTCCATCTCTGCCTCATGTATTGTATACTTACGAGTTCTAAGCTCCTGGCTCTAAAATCTCTAGGCAAAGTACCAACTACTTTTTAGGAATGTGGTGAAGGGTTATATATGGAAAAAAATCTTTTGCAAGTATAAGATATTTACTGAGATGCAATAAGGTAGACATTATTCATTGCTCTATCATATATCTGAATGTCTATTATGTGAGGTTCTAATAGTTATCTGTTGTTATCTAACTAAGGTGAAGACTGAAAAAGCATGGGACTGAAATGGAAAAAATAAAATAAACCAAAAACACCTGACCTGATTTCAATCAGGTATAATAAAAATGTAAATTGTTATAACATAGGTAGTATGTGTGTTTTGTATCCCCAAGCAGTGTCTGGTACATGGTAAGTTCTTCGTAAATATTTTTGAATGAATAAATTTATTGTTCACATTCTTTAAAAAGAGAATTCACAAAAAATTGAAATAGATTTTATTTCTAATGTAATTTCATCAAGCTTTATTATTTATTCTTCTTGGAGTACTGTAGACATGCAAAGAATATAAAAATCTGGAACATCTCCCTGGAGAGTCTATTACTAGTCAATTACTCTTTTCTATTAGATAACTGTATATTAAAATTAGATTACATATTAACTTTTAAAATGAAAATACTTTAATTTTCAGGATTATATATATATATGTATATATATATATATATAAAATAATTGAAATAGAAAAATAATTGTGACCCAAATTCTAGTTTACTTAGTTGTACTTACATTGTACCAGTAGATGGCACTGACTAACAGAAAAATCCTTTCAACTGAGGCCTGTGTTTAGAACGTACTTTTAAAAAGAGAACATGAATCACTAAAGTTTTTGTTTAAAAATTAGAATGTATACAGGTTTCAGAAAGTGTTGGTTAATAAGGCCAAAGGGAGGAATTTGCCTCCGATTTTGCTATGTACTCCTGCCAAAACAAAGTAATTAAAAAAAAAAAAAGATTGGATCTGAGAATATTCTGAAGGAGGTACCAGGTCTTCATAGAGATGGTCTAGGTTGGAACATATATCATTCAGATCTCTATCCAGGCAATTTCATGCTTTGACCCATGTCACACCTTGTCAACGTTTCATCAAGCTCACTTTAGCAGCCGAAAGCCAAATAAGCCTGTGGTTTGAGGAGAGACATCCTCCTCCACTTAGAATTTCAACTGAGTTCAGGGTGTAATTGATGGGGAGGCAGGATCACCTCAACACGTGGAAGACTCTCAAACTATTAACTTTTTCGGAAAGGTAAATGTCATTTTCCCATCATTTAAGGCATCCAAGCAGACACTAAGGACCGTTTTGTTGACATCATGAGACAAGATGACTTGTAGTTAATCACAAATTCGTTTAACATTGTTATATAAATAGGAGTTTATTGTTTATGTACTTTAGCTGCAAATCCAACTTCTCTTCTCCAGGTAAATCAATTATATCTAACCCACCCCCTTTCATCCCTTCAAGAGCAAGGTTTAAGCCTCTAAGAATAAAATATGTATTAACTATCAACTATCAGAGCAGGACTAGGGCAGGATTCAGTATTATGTTTATGTTTTCCACACCCCAATTAATATCTTTAAAAGTAAAAACATAACCCCTCCAAACAAACAAAAAATTAAAAACTGTGATGAGTTCCCAAATTCTAAGTATTCTCTTTTATCACATGTATTCGGTTCTCTCAGGGTATGATTTTTAATCAGTTATGCATAGATTCTTACTAGGTCATATGTGAATTCTACATTTTCATAGGTACACATCACAGCTAACAACAGTTTTTGGGCGAAGGTATTCATACAGCTTTTCATAACAACATAAGAACTATAAGACCATGAAAAAATAAAAATATTTTCCAAGGTGAGGTGTTGTTTTGTTTTGTTTTGTTTTCTGGGTGTTTTTTTTTTTGTAACAATGAAAACCATGTCTTCTTTGACAGAGCTGTGAATAGTCACAGACCTGTGCCGGGAGACAGGAGACGTGGGGATAATTATTAGGACAGAATAGGCACCAAGGTGCTCTGCAGCTTACGTATCATGTGCTGCGGCAGCAGGCATCACCCTCCCAACTACTGTTATTTCATTATATTTGCGTGTGAGCTGTCAATCTAGAAATATATTAATGCACGGAAAGGAAAGAAATTATATAATCATAGACTATCTGAAACAGATAAGAAAGTAAAACTATGAATTAGAAGAAATCATTACAAATATGAAATTTTGTAATAATACTTGATCATGGCATATGAGTAGTTGTATTATTCTTGAGGAAAAACCACTCATGTGTATAACAAATGATACAGCAGGATTAGCTATCTTCACATATGGGCACCATAAATATATTCCTGATACCTGGATAAGGTTAGTGTTTTTAGCACCTCAATCTCCCCTTTTCCTACTTTGATAGTTAGAAAATACACATAGTCTATAACTTACATAGGAGAAAATGTACACAAATATCTAAGAGTTACCTGTTCGTAGGTTTGTGTGAACAGGGACAAATCATTTCACTTACCCTGGTATCAGTTTGTTTTTAAATTTACAAAATGAAAAGTTCTGGCTAATTATTTCCCCCTACTTCCAATAGGCTATGATTCTATTCCAAAGTATGTTAAGGCATGTAGATAAAGGTATAGCTTATTCAGTCTCAGTACTGAAGAAAACATAAGAATGAAACTACTGAATAAATACAAACACCCACATGACCTGGAAATTAGTTTGAATAGAAGTCCTTAGCAGGTATTGTAGTTAGGTAGAAACAGTTTAATGCTGCGGTTCTCAGAATTGAGTGTGTATTGCAGTCCCCCAGAGTACTTGTAAAACTCATTACTGGGGTCTAAACCAAGTGTCTCTGATTCATTTGGTCTAAGGTGGGGCCTGAGAATTCACATTTCTACTTAGTTCCCAGGAGATGCTGATGTGGCTGGTTCAGGAGCCACCCTTGGAGAACCACTCATATAACCTACACTTTCAATTTTAGGATTTCAAAGTGCTCTGGTTTTAAAATTGTGATAGATGGTTTTTTATTTAGCATGCATATTTTAGACTTGTTGAAAATATATGCCACAAGTGTAAAACTCCTGTAACTTCCTAAATGTAGGGCAGTTAATTGGTGCTGGTAAATTCATAATAAAATATATATTTCTTATCATCATTAAATCCTTAGATTAGGGTTTTGTATAGGCAGAAACAGAATATTTCAATGTATGTTAATGGCAAGAAAATAATAAGTACATTTCAATACAATGGGAGTTGTCAAGTGGAAGCTTTTTCAGAAACACATATGGTCAAGGAAAGAGTGCCACTTTTTATGGGGACTCGCTCACCTGTACGTGTAAGGACCTCTTTGCTTAACTTTAATTTTGCTGCTGTTAACTGCCACCTCCTCTGGATTCTGCACATCAAAGATCCAAAACTGTCTGTAAACTGTGGTGCCTGTTTTAACCCAATTTTTAAAAGCAATTGTACCTTCCTCAAGGACAGTTTCCTATGAAAAAGAAAACAAGTTTGGGTTATTTCTTTGTAGTAAATACGGGCACTTGTGGGAGTTTAAAACCATTAATGAGTTAGTGAAAGAACCAAGCTCAAGTATCTTGTTTGTGAGAACCTCTGCAACCTGCCACAGGTTGCGGCAGAAATGTTTTCAACACATTTGATAGCAATCTCTTTTCGTCAACCCTTTACAAAGAGAATCAGTGTCTAATATTGCAGACCATGTCTGTCGATCGTAAGGCCAGCCAGTAGCAAGCTTTAGAGTGACCTTACGGCAACATTGCAACAGTTTATAACACAATTTATTAAGCTAATTAAAAGCTTTCCAAAAATTTATTATCAGGTCAAATATTAACTTCTCTTCTGCCCTCAGTGAGATGGATTGAAGAGGCAAAACAGAAAAACTGAGAGAAAATTCTAGTGGTATTGGAAGCTTTTTCACTTTTTCAAAAGTTGGATACTTCAGGGGAACATCACTTAATATCTTTTAAATTAAGAAAAACACAAATTTGACTTCTCCCCTTCAAAACCCTGCTAAATGAGGCTTTCCCAACTCTCAGTACATTTGCAGAAACCTGCTAGTACATGTTTCCAAAAATTACAAGTTTAATTCATTATTATTAGGTTAATACTTTTTTTTAATAAAAGGATGAAATAAGGAAGTTTTCATGTTATCCTTTTGTGAAATCCATTAAAAATCTTTGATGATCCTTGTAATAAAGATGGACAGATAGGAAAAATACCAATGACAGAATCAGAAAACCCTACATTAGAAATCTCTCTTGTGCTTCAGGAGTTGGGACTGAGTAGAAAGTCACCAAACCCCTTGGGTCAATTTCAGTATCTGTAAAACGAGGGAATTATCATAGATGCTCTCCTGGATTCCTTGCAAGGCTTTCACTCTCTGGGCAGGAAGCCTCTGGAGCTCTAGTAGCTAACGCAGACAAAGGTGACTTTGTAGCAGGCAGTGTTTCCAAGTAAGCACCTTGGGAGGAATGCCCAGGTGTCAAGTTCTAACTTACCTTGCTGCCAGAGGAAGAGGAAGGAAAGTATTTCACACAAAATGAGCCTAATAAGACCTAGGAATACAGGGACAATCTGACTTCTTTGTTTCTGTCACCTGGAAGCATCAATTCATAGAATGATGGATCAGGAAAGGACACTGGACATTAGCACATTTTCTAGGAGAGCATGCTGAGACTCTGAGAAACCAGGTGTCTGGCTCAAGGGTAACTGAGGCAAATACCTAGAAGTAGAATCATGACGAGGATCCTAGTCTCTGACCCTTAGGCTGGTCCTCTTTTACACCGTGTTTTTACTATTTTTTGTTCCTGTCACCTCTGCACTTAGTTGGTAGAAGTCAAGTTAAGTTTCATATCTTCAGGAAACTTTACTTATTACTTAGTGGAGAGAATAAGGGAATTCCTTAGAGAAGAACAGGACATCAGCTAAAATGCCTTTACAAAACCCTGTGCTGTTGCAATCATTGCTGTTGCAATGCAATTGGAGCTGCTAAAGCGATGTTAGATCTTCTTACTTTTTACAAGCAATTATCCTTGAAAATCTTTTTATTTGCTCCTAAAAAGTCTATTTCCATAGCAAGCTCAAAATTAAGACAAAATTGTGTACAGATAAAGTATTAATGCTATTCTTTTAAATGTTAAGGTGTTTACCGTAAATGATGGGGCTTTTGAAGCTGAAATCTATATGGAAGCTGAAAGCTATGTTAATTTACCCATTTCAAGAGACTTTAGGAGGGGAAAACACACACGAACATACACACATACACATAATTACTCTCACCCTATAGAATGTTAAGGACTAATATATATAGTATCAATTGTTTATCATGTACCTCTCAAGGCACATACTTTATTTCAGTTCTTAATGAAAGGAACTCAATAATGTACTTGGCAGGACAGAAAAACTCCCTAACTCTGATGCTTGTACATTTCATATCAAAAGACATTGTAACTGTATCGTGCCTTTCTTCTAACGCCATGAATTACTTTGTCTTATTTGTTGACCTAGAGATTTTTTTTAATGGGGAAATTGAAACACAAAGAGTTGAAATGAATGCATTGAATTACTAGCTTTAGAATTAGGGTCATCTAAACCCATCCAGTTTTTAGAAATAGAAGTGGGTCCTAGAGAAGCAGATGTCTGATTCATGTTGTAAGACAATTTAGTAGTAGATAATGGAGAATCTGGCGTTTCACTCCAGTCTTGTGTGGTTTCCGTAACACCATGGTTTGTTCAGAGACACAGAGAAAAATATTGAAGCAGTCACAATAGGAATGAATTTCTTCTGATCCTAACATTATCAAATGTACTAAAAAATTGTAGAGGCCTCTTTGACTACCAAGGCTAAATATATCATAAGTTCCTGTAAAAGGAGCAAAAGTTTTTATGTTCTTTGTGAATTTAGGAGGCCTTGATTTTAAGTTGACTTTGGACTCTCTACCCCATTTTGCAGATCTTTTACTAAATTTGAAGTACAAAGGTGATAATTATGTGTACAGAAAAAGTAATATAATTTAACATCCTCTCACTTGGCTAATATGTACGTCAGTATCTGTCCCTGACTTTAAGTGTTCAGACTATCCAGTCCTAGTAATGAGTGGATACCAGCCTGATGACTGCCACATGACAGGGTCTCCAGCTGGGTTTAAAGCCACTTACCTTGAAACTTCTATTTTGCTACATTAATTTAAAGGTAGATATATGGGACTGTAATGCCCTCTATGTAGTCACCTGGTCACTTGATTATTGCTGTTACGGGAAAATAGTACTCATCAACTTTAGTGTAACTATTAAAATGTCCTTGATATCTTCCTATGCCTGAAGTATATAGAATACATATGTAGAAAGCATATTGTCCCATTTCTCAGGGCTCTTACAGAGTACCAAGAGACGGAATCGTATATAGCAGATCTTTTTTTTTTTTTTGGCCACGTCACGTGGCACGCAGATCCCAGTTCCCTGACCAGGAATCAAACCTGCGCCCCCTGCAGTGGAAGCGCGCAGAGTCCTAACCACTGGACCACTGGGGAAGTCCAAGAGATTTTAATCTATGAGTAGATTTCCTTAGCCTACTCCCAGCCTGACCAAGTATATTGGCTTCTTCACTCAAAGCCTAGAGTGAAGTGGTTAACAATGAAATAGATGCTATGAGTTTGATTCCCAGTTTGGTCACATGCTAACCAGTTAAACCTGGGCAGGTTATTTAATTTCTTTGTACCTCAGTTTCCTTATCTGTAAAATAGGGATACTAATAATAACATTAGATTGAACTATATGAAATTAGTATTTTTTAAAGTCAAAATAAGTGGAATATTAAATTAAATATTTAATATTTAATTAATTATTTATCCTCATAGGTTAATTAAATATTTATCCTCATAGGTTATTGTAAGAATGAATAAATGTGAGCACTCAGAACAGTGTTAGCACATTCAGTAAACATTGACTATTATTATTATACAAATATTCTCCACCCCTTAGAGGGAGAACTCTCATCTCACTTACTTTCCAGATTGCTTTAACTACTTCGTTCATAGGATTCCTGTCTAAACCAGTCATCTGGCAAGAACTCATGTAAAATCCTGTGACACTACTTCTTCTATTTAATCACTCTTCTATTTATTCTCCATCCAGTGAAATCAAAACTTCCCTAGAAAGCAGAAACATGCTGAAAAGAGTCTTTATCCTCTCCACTCACTACTACAATTTGTTCTGTTTAGGACCAGTTACAAGCAGTCTTCCCATTTCAAAAAATATTCTCCTATGTGTGTACATGATGCATATGTGTGTGTGTGCGTGCTGAGAGAGAATGAATTAGAATATTAGTACCAGTTGTGTTGAGAGTCAAAAAGTGGTTTCAGTCTCAGGTTATCAAGTCAACAGTTAAACCACAGGATAATATTTGGTGAAATGGATCAGATCTAATGTGTTTCTGAAACTCAGAAATCAGCTGTCAAGAGTTTATGGAAGAACCTAAAATGGGAGATTTTGTATTTGGCATGAAAAGTAAACTATGTTGATATTAAATTGGGCTAGAGGAAGAAAATTACACATGCTGATCTGCTTTTTCTTAAAACATTTTAAAGTGATTTTATTATTGGAGCTAATAGGCAAATATATGTGTTTAAACCATGTTATTCTGCTCTTTAAATTTATAATTTGTTTTAGAGTATTTCATGTTCTCATATATTATCATTAAATTTAAAACAAATGCTACCATCTTTAACAACCTATACTTCTGGCACTTTTTTTTAGCTTTTTAGATACTATAATGATGTAAAAACTATTTTATCATATCTGGAAATGCTCTAAGCATATATTATGAAATTAATTTTACTATTAAATATGTACTGTTGATTTGAAATTCTAGTCATTTTAATGAACATAAATAATTGTTATTTCAATTTATTTTATCTGGAAGCACTTTTTTGGCTACTGAAGGATCATTCTTTTCAAGAATGGGGGAAGGAAATGATGGTATAATTGAATGATGGTATAATTGAACATTAGTTTTTAATTGGAAATAAAGGTATCTTTAATTTCCTTCTTGGTGTTCTACAGTTAATATCATAGGGAAATTAAATTGAAATTATTTTAAATTGCCTGTTATATAATATTCACCAAACATATATCAAGTGACATTAACAGTGTCAAGTGATAAGTTAATCTTTGTAAATGGTGGCAGAACTTTGACCTTTTTCTGAAGTCCTCTGGTAATTTCTACTTTCCACATTCGTGGCAGCTCATGCCATTGACTTTTAGTGTGTCTAGCAAGAGTGCATAAACCTGCTGGGCCCACACAAATCTATTAGGAATCAAAGTCTAAAATACTGGTAAAAAAGTTTCCAGTTATAATGCATAAAAAGCACAAAGTCCCTAAAAAATATCCCTTGGAAATAACGAGTAAAGAAATACATATATATATACATATACACACACACACATATACACATGAAGTAAAATGTATGGACTAGTTTAGGCCATTTCAAAGGCTGGTGTCTGGTGCCATCTTTTAGAACTGGAAGGCATCATAGAGTCCCAATTCTATATTTAAAACTTAGGTAACAACAGGATATGATTTTCTGATCTTTTTAAATTAAGCACTTCTTTTTTTTTTATGGTGCTTGTATACAGGTAATAACTTTGCCAAGTTGCTACTAGTCCATTAAATACAGCAAGTAATCTGCAATGAGTTTCAATTGTAGACAAAACTGACCAGTAGTAAAACTTGTATATATTTGTAAAATAACAGAATTAACCTAAGTGCTCTGAGTCAGTGGTAAGATACTTGGCTCTCTGGGATTACACATAATTCAAAGATTTGACTTATATTGCATGCCGAACAGATACATATGCCAATCTCATTTAAAAAATAATTTTTTAGGGCTTCCCTGGTGGCGCAGTGGTTGAGAGTCCGCCTGCCGATGCGGGGGACACGGGTTCGTGCCCCGGTCTGGGAAGATCCCACATGCCGCGGAGTGGCTGGGCCCGTGAGCTGTGGCCGCTGAGCCTGCGGGTCCGGAGCCTGTGCTCCGCAATGGGAGAGGCCACAGTGGTGAGAGGCCCGTGTACCGCAAAAAAAAAAAAAAAAAAAAAAAAAAAAAAAAAAAAATTAATAATAATAATTTTTCAAACTAAATAAAAAAGAAACAGTTTTATTTAAATAAAGAAAAAGTCCCAGCATCTTTACATGATTCAAATGGACAAGATCATCATGGATATATGAACATCCGAGAGCAAACTCAGGCTTAGTCTTAAATGTACCACACAGCCCCTAACCATTGAAGGTATTCTGATGATGTCTTAGTCTGTGGATATTGAGCTGGGTTACAATGTAAATCAAAGATTGCAGATAACCCTCATTTCAAAAACAAGAAGGGAAAACACTCTATTTATTTATTTTATCCCTGCTTTGTTACCCTGCCCTAGTGAAATTATACTTTCAAAGTCATTACTGACGATGTTCTAACCATTATTTCCTTAATTTTCATCTGCCTGAGATCATTTTATTCTTTCTCTGAAAATTGGCTTCCTATTAACTTCCCAAAAAATGCACTCTATTGTTTTCATTGCTCCATATAAAATAATTTTACCCTTTTCTGTTTTTGTCTTCCTACCTACCTCAGAATGCACATATCCTATAGTAATTTCTCCGCCCTTTTGTCTCTATATTCAAATTCTCCTTAAGCAAATCTACTGTTTAGTTTTATCTGTATTCCCTATAATAATGATCAAATCTCTTGAGCTCTGACCTCTGAAATATACACTGATGTTCATATCAAATCGCTTATAAAATGTCTGTTTTTTATTCTTCTAAGGTATACAGTTCTATCAATAACAACTGGACATCTTGCAGTTTGTTCTTTTTACTCCTCTCTCTCCCTGTTTAGTCCCTCTATCCCATTGTATCCCATCACCCATCAGTTCTAGGTACTCCACCACACTAAACCAGAGTGCCTTTTGTTATGTGCAGACTCTGCAAAGATCTTTCTAAAGGGAGTCTTAAATTCTCCTTGAAAGTGGTCATGTCCTACATAGCGCTTCCTGTTTTCGGTCTCCTCACTTTCCAGTACATTCTATTGTAGAATTATAGAGTACAAAACTGTGTAAATCATCTAGTCTCTCCCTTTAGATTGCCTAGGTATGGAAACTAACTCGTCCTCCTTTTGGCTAGGTGAGTTGGCAAGTTGATTTAGGGTCTTGTGACTGTAAAATGGGTAAAATAGTAATACCTTCTCATAGATATTTCTGAAGATTAAATGAATTAGTATATATGCAGCTCTTAGTAGGACTAAATAAATGCTTTATTAGTATATAGTATGGTATATTAGTATGTATGGTATATAGCATATTAGTATATAGTATATTTGATATCAATCTCTGAATGCAGATTTTGTTATATCTAACACCTACCAGAAAACATAAACCATCTACTATTGCCTATCATTTCATTAATTAGTCTTCTAACTGATGTTCAAAGCTTCCTAAATCTTACCCCATGTTATTATTTTTCTAATTGTCTCTCCTGTTAATCCTATATTTTTGGCACATTTTTTAATATTCCTCCTTCCCTCGTCACAACATTTACTTGCATTTCCACAACTTTTCCCATAGTATTAAACAGTCCTTTGACACTTTTATTGGAGCCTTCTTTGGACTTTGAAAATTTTGTACTTCAAAATCCAATTCAAATCTCACCTTCTTCCTGAAGTTATTGAATACTCTGAGAAAGTTCTCTTTCTAAATAATATTTATTTTCTACAGTATATGCTTTAGAATTCAATTATAGAGTTTCACAGGTCTCTGTAGTTTTTACAATATGCTTTCCCCAGTTAAAACTTATATTTCTTGAGATAAATATTTATTTTATTCTCTCTTGGCCTCTATACAAAAGCAAATTTCTGATGTCTGAAAACTCTTATTTCCTCAGGATTAGCCATTGCGAACTTAGAGATAAACAGTAAACAATTAAAATAGATGCTGGCACCCCTCATGCCATCTAACAGGGTCTAAATGAATAATACTGTTGAATAATAAGAAAGAACAGATGACCACTATTAAGCTACAGATGATCAATTATGTATCAAAAAAGTCTTAGTCTAAAATGCTGTGCACTGGAAGATTATTGTCACTTTTCTATTCTGAAGATTTTTCCACAAAATAAGTTATAGTCTCCGTGTTAGAACTGATCCTGTTCTCTCGCCCCAGAATATACAGAAGAGAAGAAAGTTTATAGAGCAGAAAGGGTGTTGAACAATGGCAATTCCCTCTCGCACTATTAGATTCTCCCCACCTCACCATCACCTGTCTGTCTCTATTGAACTGTATTAAAAATAGGGCTTCCCTCGTGGCACAGTGGTTAAGAATCCACCTGCCCATGTAGGGGACATGGGTTCGAGCCCTGGTCCAGGAAGATCCCACGTGCCGCAGAGCAACTAAACCCGTGCGCCACAACTACTGAGCCTGTGCTCGAGAGCCCGCGAGCCACAACTACTGAAGCCGATGCGCCTAGAGCCCGTGCTCCACAGCAAGAGAAGCCACCACAATGAGAAGCCCGTGCACCGCAACGAAGTGTAGCCCCTGCTCACCACAGCTAGAGAAAGCCCACGTGCAGCAACAAAGACCCAATACAGCCAAAAATAAATAAATATATAAAATATAATAATAATAATATCAAGAAAACTGGGAATTCCAAGGAAGGAGATGGAATTTAATGTATATTTTCAGTTAAATGCATGAGGTTGAAATTTTTGCAGTCTGTTAGCAAGAGAAAGGATAGAAATGACTATACTGTTATTAAGCAAATATAGCATGCAAGTATAGAAACTGTACCTAAAAATGTCCTATTTTTTAAAAATCTGTTATACTAAGACAAGAGCTATAATGGTACAGTGAGAAAAGTTTTTAAATTTAAAGACTAAGCATTTTAGCTAAACCGAAAAAACACTGGAAAATAGTAACTTCTTGTCCGGGGTAACTAGATTTGAAATTAAATCTTCATATTTATTTGTCAATTAGGTCAGTGCTTTAGTGAAATATAATTGTATATGTTTATACTCCTAGTAAGAGTAAGATGTTAAACATGGATGAATGGATGAGACAGATCAAGGTCTTAGCAGGAACAGAAACTTCAGTATGAGTTGGTAGTCCAGCCCATTTTCAGATTCAGTTCTTGTTGTTCTCCATGTGCACTGTGCTTACTAACGTCTAGACCGCTGACATCTGAATCAGGCTGAGAGCTGAGGCCAGCATTCAGATATGTTTTATTTGGCTAGCACTGTATTTTATTTATTTATTTATTTATTTATTTTTAGTGAATGAAATAATACTTTATAATTTTGATTAAGAGGTAAAGGAATAGAGAACAATTGAATTTGAGATATTCGAGAGAATAATTTGGAAATTAATCTTTCAGTGTTTACTTTCAATGTTCATACAATGAACTAGGCTTCTATTCAGCCTCACTATACATGATATGATGCATCACATAACTTTGTGTAAGTTGCCACAAATACAGGATACCTAGTATACAATGAATGAAAGAAATTTTGTCAGCAAGACTGCCCTCATAGCTCCATTTCACTTTATATTTGTTTTTCAGTTTTCTTAGATTTTCAATGTATTTATACACAAACTCATTTTGTCTATAGCATTGAAATAGTAAAAAAAAACAAAAAAAAAACAAACCAAAAGAATCAAACTTTCTTTTTTTTTTTTTTTTTTTGCAGTACATGAGCCTCTCACTGTTGTGGCCTCTCCCGTTGTGGAGCACGGGCTCCGGACGCGCAGGCTCCGCGGCATGTGGGATCTTCCCGGACCGGGGCACGAACCCGTGTCCCCTGCATTGGCAGGCAGACTCTCAACCACTGCGCCACCAGGGAAGCCCCAAACCTTTTAATAAGAATATCAAAATTTCATCTTTTTTTTTCTTTCACATATGTACTTCATTTTTCATCAATGGTAAAAAAAAAAGCCTAACCTGCTTCACCTTGTAAGATTTTACAAAAAGGGTATATACTTCCAAACATATGTACAACAGATTTTTTTTTACACGATCAGAGGAACCAACAAAATATCCACAAATGTTGCATGCTAATTGCTCATCAACTAGCTCCACACACTTTTTCATGGTTTTGCTTCACTGTCTCCATCTTCTCTTTGTGTAAAAGCAGTGTAGCATTGTATTTTAAAAATGAACATACATGCCTTTGGGCAGAGCACACACTTTTAAATTCACAATAGTCCTTGTCTTGTTTTTACCTTGTTCTTGGTAGTTCCCCATTTTTTTTTTTTTTTTTTTTTTAAACCTTGTCTCCAAACCCCTGAAGCCATTTGAATTTGCCATCCCTGATTTAGGACTTCAGCAGATCTACTTTCCTTTATTCTAGTCTTCCTTCTCTTTATCAATTAAAGTTGGTGAGTATGAAAGTGAATTAGAAGGAACTAGGGTGGGAGATAAATTCTAGTTTGTTGTACAAAGCCTATATATTAAGTCACTTTATTTTTAGTGACTTAACACATAGGTGACTAAATATATTTTAGTCACTTTTATTTTTAGTTTTGTTAAAACTATAGTCAACTTGTTACATATATACTAGGATATGTTCTAAATTACATTTCTGGAAGTATCTTCTAAAAGTCAATTATCAAACTTCATCAATAAGAAATGTTCATAAGACAATCATATATTATTACACATATCATATAGAGCAGTTTACCAAACAAATAATTTTTACCAGTTTTACCAAATATTCCTACATCAATATTAAACACAATTTTGTTTAAGTTATATATATATTAAATATGATTTTACTTTTCTCAACATTAATCAAACTGCACCTATTTTATAAATGTACCCTCACAAAATAACACTCATTTCTCATTCAAAAGCTTATCAGCATACTCTATTGACATAATTAAATGTAATTATTTCTACTTACCTGCATACCTATAATAGTTTTTTATCAGAAATTAAATATTTAGACCTAAGATAACAGTGCATTCATATAGAATATGAATGGTAGAATATACATCATACTGTGACCACTTCTCTATCATGTAGTTTCAGTAGTTCACAATCACGTTTGTGTTGGAGACACATTATTGCCAGTTACAATGAAATATCAAACAGCCACCCTAAGCCAAAAAGGGATGGAAGATAGAATGAATCAGGACAGCAAGAAATATTCTTGAAATTACTTGTACCTTTTTAATTGTCTTCTCAATAAGCATGTCTCCAACTGGCATTAGAATACCTCCAAACACAGCCAGGGCTGCACCAATGACAGCACCAGCGATGAGCCCACAGTTCCGATCGCAGCCCATTTTTCTTGTTCTGGGAAAAAACTAAGGTTCAGCACCTGCTTCCTTCAAACTCCCAGGTCTGATGAAGGTGGTTTCCAAGAGGTCTGGTTCTATCATTAGAAGGAGATCATAAAACAGAAGCATAAGTATCAAACAAAAAGATCAAAGTACAAGGAAAACACGCAACTGAAACAGATCATTCCGCCAGTTATAAACAGATGCTTTTTTTAAAAAAAAAAATAAAACTTTCTAGGTCTTGTCCTTTCTTGATTTGACCTACCTACCAGTGGTAGAAGTAATAAATAATGTCACATAGAGCAGTTCTTCGAAGTTCTCCTCTTTAAAATTTTCTTTCTATGGATGATTAACATTCTGAAATCTTATCTAAGGAGAATATGCTTACTGTACTCTCGCCCTCTGCTTACCTTGCATCAGCCTGGGACACTTACGGGCATCTTCACCCTCTATCTGGCTTCTCCACCCCAACACAACCATCTGCACCCTAACTGGAGTTCTCCTGCAAACTGAATGTGGGTGGACTGATGTCTATCACATCTAAATGCTAAGCAAGTTTGGTGACAGATGTTTTCTTTACCTTTTTCACAAATAAGAGAGATACGGATTTTACAGGAAATGATCTGATGAGTCTCAGAGGAATCAATTCTTGTAATCAATTGTAAGCTATCTGTTAAAACAAAAAAGCATGAGTAAATTGGGAAAATACATTGCCAGAAAATTAGCACTAGACTACTCCCTAATAACATCAAAATTATAATTATTAAAAGAAAATTCCACTTTCATCAATATTGAGTTCATGCCTGCATTCCTTCTTATACACGGTGTTGAAAACATTGAAATATTTTAAAGAAGAGTACTTCATTTCTTTTTTTTTAACATCTTTATTGGAACATAATTGCTTTACAATGGTGTGTTAGTTTCTGCTTTATAACAAAGTGAATCAGTTATACATATACACGTTCCCATATCTCTTCCCTCCTGCATCTTCCTCCCTCCCACCCTCCCTATCCCACCCCTCTAGGTGGTCACAAAGCACCGAGCTGATCTCCCTGTTTTATGCGGCTGCTTCCCACTAGCTATCCACTTTACGCTTGGTAGTGTATATATGTCCATGCCACTCTCTCACCTCGTCACAACCTCCCCCTCCCCCTCCCCATATCCTCAAGGAAGTCCATGCTCTAGTAGGTCTGTGTCTTTATTCCCGTCTTGCCCCTAGGTTCTTCATGACCTTTTTTTTTTTTCTTAGATTCCATATGTATGTCCATCGACAGATGAATGGATAAAGAAGATGTGGCGCATATATACAATGGAATATTACTCAGCCATAAAAAGAAACAAAATTTAGTCAATTTCTTTTTTTAATAACTGATTTTTAGGTAGTCTAAAGGTGAAAAGACTTTAAAGAAAATATGTAGAGGATGTCTAGTTTCTGTGATAGTCATTGCTTTCTTGCTGGTCTCACATATATATTTTTTAACATATTCAAGGGCAATATTGTTCATTCTGTCATGGGCAACTGACCCATGCCAGTTCTGTTAAAAGCAACTAGATTGTGTCAATATGTATTTCACTTAGTCAGTCTTATCTTTGCAAGAAAACTCTTAGTGGAATAAGTAGATCCTATTGTAACAAGGTTAATAAGACTTTATTATTCAAATATTGAAAACATACTCATTTGAGCTATTTTGGTTGCAATCGCATTTTTTATAATGGGGTTGACCTGACATCAATAAACAGAATGTGCTTTGTAGCTTATAAACAAATATTCCCTACTTCAAAATGCCCCTGGCCAAGGAAAACAAAAATGCCAACAGAATGGAGGCTACAGACAAAAAAGAGGCACACATAATATTTTTCTCAACCTTGTAAGTAGAATAATAATTATATTTTGTTATGGTCTCAGATTTTCCCTCCATAGCTTTGTTGTGGTTGAAGTACCACTCTGATGATTTTATTAGTAGTTCTTTCCACTTGAGGAAACATTTAGTTTTTTTAAAATATTAATTGCACAGCTAAGAAAATAGTGTTAAGACTAATGTTAAGAAAATAAGACTTTTCCCCAAAATGGAAAAAGATGTTATAAAATTTTTTCATGGCAATTTATTTATTTTTCATCCTTTAGGATTTCCCTTTACCAATGCCTTATAGCTAGGATACTTCCACTGTAAATCAGGATGAGCAAACTGATTCACACTGAGGTCCTCATGGCTAAGAAGCTTGAATAGTCATGAGTGTCACATGTTTTTTTCCAATGTAAACAAAACACACAAGCCTAAACAAGTGATTTATTTTTCCTGTGGAATTTTATGTGTCCCTGAGCAAGTAGAGTCGGCTTTTTATTAATTGCTTGGGGGTGGAGGGGGAAGAATATACGCTACCTCCTATGGCTTTGGCCAGGATTGTCATAATGCAATGGAACAAATTATTTAAACCTGATAATAATGACTAGATATTCACAAGTAGAATCTCCTTTGCAAAGGATAATTGTATAGCACCTTAAAATTTTTGTGAAGCATCATCCTTTTTGTTTTTGTTTTTTTCTGTTTTTTTATTTTTGCAGTACGCGGGCCTCTCACTCTTTTGGCCTCTCCCGCCGCGGAGCACAGGCTCCAGACGCGCAGGCTCAGCGGCCATGGCTCACGGGCCCAGCCGCTCCGCGGCATGTGGGATCTTCCCGGGCCGGGGCACGAACCCGTGTTCCCTGCATCGGCAGGCAGACTCTCAACCACTGCGCCACCAGGGAAGCCCTGAAACATCATCTTTTAAACGATCATTGTAATTGCTGAGTAGAGAATGTCACCCAGGTGTTCTGTACTGTATACAAGTGATCATATTCAGGGGAGCTTATCAAGTAATATTTTACTGAATGCCTATTTCATAGACCATTCCCCAGTTCAAAATCTGCAAGTTATACTTAAGGTAGTCATCAAAATACAGGGATCGAGCCTGCTGTAACTGAGAGACTGGAGAATAAACTGAAGCGTGATGGGCTACTCTCTTGCCAGCTGACCTTGGGCAAGTCACTTAATAGCTCTATTCCTCAGTTTCCTCATGTGTAAAATAAGATGCTAAGATGAGATCCCCAGTTTTTAATTTAGGCAGCTGAACTGGTTCTTCACTCAAATTCTTACATGGAAGACCAGGCAGAGTGACTTTGATTACAGCAGTGGCAGCAGTGGTGGGAACCCCAAGACCCTGATTCCCAACTTGGTCTCCCCACTCCCAACTAACACTATCCTATCCCATGTTTAGGAAACTTGAGGAGAATCTCTGTAGAAACAAATGGACTGCAATTCATTAAAAAATTGGGACACGAAATCCCGAGGGTCAAATTCTAGTTTTGTTTCTATAACATCATGAATCTATTAAAAAATACAACTCAAAGATAAAATCATCTCTTTCCGAAAGATATTGTATTTTCTATAGAAACACCACTAAAAATTATTCAATATTAATGTTATTTGCAATTCTGACAGATGGAATATAAAATGAGTTAAACATTACAATTCTATGGTTTCTGAGATGGACAGAGGTGTGTATTATTTGCCCCTTTCCAGATCTATGCCATCACCTAGTTAAGAATCTACCTGACCTTTCCCAGAATCATTCTCCTTTATTCAAGCAGCCCCACGGACTACAGGAAAGAGTTTCTGCAAGGGGCAAAGAGTCTCAAGAAAGTCCACTGGACGACCCAGGGGGCAACAGCTTATTCAGTGCCTCTCTAAACATGAAAACTCATTATTATGACTTCCAAGGACCCTGAGCCCAGAGATGTGAAGTCATGGGCAGACCTGGGTACTGCCTAGGCTCTGTCTGCTTTGAATTTAAAACTGAAGTGAGATAGTATACACAGCCCACTGCTGTTGAGTCAAGTTCATCAGAAAACAAAAGTGTCAATAATTTTTTGGGTTGAATTGCATGGTTAGACAGTTCCTAGTCTGACACTGTCTGGATGATGCATAAGCAAAGATACAAGAGTTACTCTAACATTCCTGCATATGTGTACTGATATTTTCAACAGAAAAAGATTGAGTTTATCTAATTTTTCACATTTTCTATTGGCCGACATACTTTTGTTACCCTGATGTAAGTTTCCTTTTTTTTTTTCTCTCTAAGAATAGGCAAGATATTTCACATGTGTAGTGTAGTCCTCCTTTATCAATGGCTTTGCTTTCCACAGTTTCACTTACCCATGGTCAAAAGTGGTCAGGTGAAGGTAACTGAACCTGTAGAAAGCAAAATCTTGGCTACAGGGGGACTACTTAGGGTTTGGTGCTATCTCTGGGTTCAGGCACCCAATGAGGGTCTTAGAAGGTATCCTCCACACCCGTGAATATGGGGGAACTACTTACTTGCATTCATTTATTATGCGTCAGTGCCCTGTCACCATAAGTTAAGTATTGCTATTATAATTATACTTTAACCTTATGCTTCATACTACAAAATTACAAATACAAGGTGACCCTTGAACAACGCAGAGGGGTTATGGACCCTGCGGGCAGTGGAAAATCCACATATAACTATACAGTCAGCCCTCCTTATCTGTAGTTCTGCATCTGTGGATCCAACCAACTACACACTGTGGATCAGGTAGTACTGTAGTATCTACTGAAAAAATTCTGTGTCAAAGTGGACCCACAAAGTTCAAACCTGTTCTGTTCAAGGGTCAACTGTAGTTTTATTCACCTGAAGCAAAGGAGGGACTAACAAATTAAGTAGGACATGAATTGAATACACAAAAGTTCAGGTTACTCAGGACATTCTATTCAAGAGCTTCATAAAAAAAGTGTAGTTATTCCCCACTCTCCTCTCACATGTAGCCATTTAGAGCACATAAAATTTGTGTTTTGCACACATGGTTTTCTCAGTAGTACAGCTTCTTACATAATAAAATTTATTTTACTTGCTAATATTAGATTAAGTTTTATTCTTTACTGTTATTTCTTCTTCATAATAAGACATTGAGGAGAGGACTGGCGGTGTTAACACAGCCTGCAGGGGGTTAGTGCACCACGGCTAGCCGGGAGGGAGTCCGGGAAAAGGTCTGGAGCTGCCGAAGAGGCAAGAGACTTTTCCTTCCCTCTTTGTTTCCGGGTGTGCCAGGAGAGGGGATTAAGAGCGCCGCTTAAAGGAGCTCCAGAGACGGGCGCGAGTCGCGGCTAAAAACGCGGACGCCAGAGACGGACATGAGACGCTAAGGCTGCTGCTGCTGCCACCAAGAAGCCTGTGTTCAAGCACAGGTCACTATCCATACCTCCCTTCCGGGGAGCCTGTGCAGCCCGCCACTGCCAGGGTCCCACTGCCAGGGACAACTTCCCCGGGAGAACACACGGTGCGCCTCAGGCTGGTGCAACGTCACACCGGCCTCTGCCACCACAGGCTCGCCCCGCATCCATATCCCTCCCTCCCCCCAGCCTGAGTGCGCCAGAGCCCCCGAATCAGCGGCTCCTTTAACCCCGTCCTGTCTGAGCGAGGAACACACGCCCTCCGGCGACCTACATGCAGAGGCGGGTCCAGATCCAAAGCTGAGCCCCTGGGAGCTGTGCGAACAAAGAATAGAAAGGGAAATCTCTCCTAGCAGCCTCAGGAGCAGCGGATTAAATCTCCACAATCAACTTGATGTACCCTGCATCTGTGGAATACCTGAATAGACAACGAATCATCCCAAATTGAGGAGGTGGACTTTGAGAGCAAGATTTATGATTTTCCCCCCTTTTCCTCTTTTTGTGAGTGTCTATGTGTATGCTTCTGTGTGAGATTTTGTCTGTACAGCATTGCTTTCACCTTTTGTCCTAGCGTTCTGTCCGTCCCTTTTTTTTTAACTTAAAAAAATTTTTTTTCTTAATAATTATTTTTTATTTGTATAACTTTATTTTATCTTACATTATTTTATTTTCTCTTCTTTCTTTCTTTCTTTCTACTTTTTCTCCCTTTTATTCTGAGCCGTGTGGATGAAAGGTTCTTGGCGCTGCAGCCAGGAGTCAGTGCTGTGCCTCTGAGGTGGGAGAGCCAACTTCAGGACACTGGTCCACAAGAGACCCCCCCAGCTCCACATAATATCAAATGGCGAAAATTTCCCAGAGATCTCCATCTCAACACCAACACCCAGCTTCACTTAATGACCAGCAAGCTACAGTGCTGGAAACCCTATTCCAAACAACTAGCAAAACAGGAACACAACCCCACCCATTAGCAGAGAGGATGACTAAAATCATAATAAGGCCACAGACACCCCAAAACACACCACCAGACGTGGACCTGCCCACCAGAAAGACAAAATCCACCTTCATCCACCAGAACACAGGCACTAGTCCCCTCCACCAGGAAGCCTACACAACCCACTGAACCAACTTTAGCCACTGGGGACAGATACCAAAAACAATGGGAACTACGAACCTGCAGCCTGCGAAAAGGAGACCCCAAACACAGTCAGAGAAGCAAAATGAGAAGACAGAAAAACACACAGCAGATGAAGGAGCAAGATAAAAACCCACCAGACCTAACAAATGAAGAGGAAATAGGCAGTCTACCTGAAAAAGAATTCAGAATAATGATAGTAAAGTAGATCCAAAATCTTGGAAATAGAATAGAGAAAATGCAAGAAACATTTAGCAAGGACCTAGAAGAACTAAAGAGGAAACAAGCAATGATGAACAACACAATAAATGAAATTAAATATACTCTAGATGGGATCAATAGCAGAATAACTGAGGCAGAAGAACGGATAAGTGACCTGGAAGAATAAATAGTGGAAATAACTACTGCAGATCAGAATAAAGAAAAAAGAATGAAAAGAACTGAGGACAGTCTCAGAGACCTCTGGGACAACATTAAATGCACCAACATTCGAAGTATAGGGGTCCCAGAAGAAGAAGAGAAAAAGAAAGGGACTGAGAAAATATTTGAAGAGATTATAGTTGAAAACGTACCTAATATGGGAAAGGAAATTGTTAATCAAGTCCAGGAAGCACAGAGAGTCCCATACAGGATAAATCCAAGGAGAAACATGGCAAGACACATATTAATCAAACTGTCAAAAATTAAATATAAAGAAAACATATTAAAAGTAGCAAGGGAAAAACAACAAATAACACACAAGGGCATCCCCATAAGGTTAACAGCTGATCTTTCAGCAGAAACTCTGCAAGCCAGAAGGGACTGGCAGGACATATTTAAAGTGATGAAGGAAAAAAACCTGCAACCAAGATTACTCTACACAGCAAGGATCTCATTCGGATTTGATGGAGAAATTAAAACCTTTACAGACAAGCTAAAGCTGAGAGAGTTCAGCACCACCAAACCAGCTTTACAACAAATGCTAAAGGAACTTCTCTAGGCAAAAAACACAAGAGAAGGAAAAGACATACAATAACGAACCCAAAACAATTAAGAAAATGGGAATAGGAACATACATATCGATAATTACCTTAAATGTAAATGGATTAAATGCTCCCACCAAAAGACACAGATTGGCTGAATGGATACAAAAACAAGACACATATATATGCTGTAAACAAGAGACCCACTTCAGACCTAGGGACACATACAGACTGAAAGTGAGGGGATGGAAAAAGATATTCCATGCAAATGGAAACCAAAAGAAAGCTGGAGTAGCAATTCTCATATCAGACACAATAGACTTTAAAATATAGACTATTACAAGAGACAAAGAAGGACACTACATATGAGCAAGGGATCAATCCAAGAAGAAGATATAACAATTGTAAATATTTATGCACCCAACATTTATGCACCTCAATATATAAGGCAAATACTAACAACCATAAAAGGGGAAATCGACAGTAACACATTCATAGTAGGGGACTTTAACACCCCACTTTCACCAATGGACAGATCATCCAAAATGAAAATAAATAAGGAAACACAAGCTTTAAATGATACATTAAACAAGATGGACTTAATTGATATTTATAGGACATTCCATCCAAAAACAACAGAATACACATTTTTCTCAGGTGCTCATGGAACATTCTCCAGGATAGATCATATCTTGGGTCACAAATCAAGCCTTGGTAAATTTAAGAAAATTGAAATTGTATCAAGTATCTTTTCCGAGCACAACGCTATGAGACTAGATATCAATTACAGGAAAAGATCTGTAAAAAATACAAACACATGGAGGCTAAACAATAGACTACTTAATAACCAAGAGATCACTGAAGAAATCAAAGAGGAAATCAAAAAGTACCTAGAAACAAATGACAATGGAGACACGACGACCCAAAACCTATGGGATGCAGCAAAAGCAGTTCTAAGAGGGAAGTTTATAGCAATAAAATCCTACCTTAAGAAACAAGAAACATCTCGAATAAACAACCTAATCTTGCACCTAAAGCAATTAGAGAAAGAAGAACAAAAAAACCCCAAAGTTAGCAGAAGGAAAGAAATCATAACGATCAGACCAGAAATAAATGAATAAGAAATGAAGGAAATGACAGCAAAGAACTATAAAAGTAAAAGCTGGTTCTTGGAGAAGATAAACAAAATTGATAAACCATTAGCCAGACTCATCAAGAAAAAAAGGGAGAAGACTCAAATCAATAGAATTAGAAATGAAAAAGGAGAAGTAACAACTGACACTGCAGAAATACAAAAGATCATGAGAGATTACTATAAGCAACTCTATGCCAATAAAATGGACAACCTGGAAGAAATGGACAAATTCTTAGAAATGCACAACCTGCCAAGACTGAATCAGGAAGAAATAGAAAATATGAACAGGCCAATCACAAGCACTGAAATTGAGACTGTGATTGAAAATTTTACAACAAACAAAAGCCCAGGACCAGATGGCTTCACAGGAGAATTCTATCAAACATTTAGAGAAGAGATAACACCTATCCTTCTCAAACTCTTCCAAAATATAACAGAGGGAGGAACACTCCCAAACTCATTCTACGAGGCCACAGTCACCCTGATACCAAAACCAGACAAGGATGCCACAAAGAAAGAAAACTACAGGCCACTATCACTGATGAACATAGATGCAAAAATCCTCAACAAAATACTAGCAAACAGAATCCAACAGCACATTAAAAGGATCATACACCATGATCAAGTTGGGTTTATTCCAGGAATGCAAGGATTCTTCAATATACGCAAACTGAACAACGTGATACACCATATTAACAAACTGAAGGAGAAAAACCATATGATCATCTCAACAGATGCAGAGAAAGCTTTCGACAAAATTCAACACCCATTTATGATAAAAACCCTGCAGAAAGTAGGCATAGAGGGAACTTTCCTCAACATAATAAAGGCCATATATGACAAACCTACAGCCAACATCATCCTCAATGGTGAAAAACTGAAAGAATTTCCACTAACATCAGGAACAAAACAAGGTTGCCCACTCTCACCACTCTTATTCAACATAGTTTTGGAAGTTTTAGCCACAGCAATCAGAGAAGAAAAGGAAAAAAAAGGAATCCAAATCAGAAAAGAAGAAGTAAAGCTGTCACTCTTTGCAGATGACATGATACTATACATAGAGAATCCTAAAGATGCTACCAGAAAACTACTAGAGCTAATCAATGAATTTGGTAAAGTTGCAGGATACAAAATTAATGCACAGAAATCTCTGGCATTCCTATACACTAATGATGAAAAATCTGAAAGTGAAACCAAGAAAACACTTCCATTTACCATTGCAACAAAAAGAATAAAATATCTAGGAATAAAGCTACCTAAGGAGACCAAAGACCTATATGCAGAAAATTATAAGACACTGATGAAAGAAATTAAAGATGATACAAATAGATGGAGAGAGATACCATATTCTTATATAGGAAGAATTAACATTGTGAAAATGACTCTACTACCCAAAGCAATGTACAGATTCAATGCAATCCCTATCAACCTACCACTGGCATTTTTCACAGAACTAGAACAAAAAATTTCACAATTTGTATGGAAACACAAAAGACCCCGAATAGCCAAAGCAATCTTGAGAACGAAAAACGGAGCTGGAGGTATCAGGCTCCCTGACTTCAGACTATACTGCAAAGCTACTGCAATCAAGATAGTATGGTACGGGCACAAAAACAGAAATGTAGATCAATGGAGAAGGATAGAAAGCCCAATGATAAACCCACACACATATGGTCACCTTATCTTTGATAAAGGAGGCAGGAATGTACAGTGGAGAAAGGACAGCCTCTCCAATAAGTGGTGCTGGGAAAACTGGACAGCTACATGTAAAAGTATGAGATTAGAACACTCCCTAACACCATACACAAAAATAAGCTCAAAATGGATTAAAGATCTAAATGTAAGGCCAGAAACTATCAAACTCTTAGAGGAAAACATAGGCAGAACACTCTGTGACATAAATCACAGCAAGATCCTTTTTGACCCATCTCCTAGAGAAATGGAAATAAAAACAAAAATAAATGGGACCTAATGAAACTTCAAAGCTTTTGCACAGCAAAGGAAACCATAAACAAGACCAAAAGACAACCCTCAGAATGGGAGAAAATATTTGCAAATGAAGCAACTGACAAAGGATTAATCTCCAAATTTACAAGCAGCTCATGCAGCTCAATAACAAAACAACAAACAACCCAATCCAAAAATGGGCAGAAGACCTACATAGACATTTCTCCAAAGAAGATATACAGATTGCCAACAAACACATGAAAGAATGCTCAACATCATTAATCATTAGAGAAATGCAAATCAAAACTACAATGAGATAGCATCTCACACTGGTCAGAATGGCCATCATCAAAAAACCTAGAAACAATAAATGATGGAGAGGGTGTGGAGAAAAGGGAACACCCTTGCACTGCTGGTGGGAATGTGAATTGGTACAGCCACTGTGGAGAACAGAATGGAGGTTCCTTAAAAACCTGCAAATAGAACTACCATACGACCCAGCAAACCCACTCCTGGGCATATACCCTGAGAAAACCATAATTCAAACAGAGTCATGTACCAAAATGTTCATTGCAGCTCTATTTACAATAGCCTGGAGATGGAAGCAACCTACATGTCCATCATTAGATGAATGGATAAAGAAGATGTGGCATATATATACAATGGAATATTACTCAACCATAAAAAGAAACGAAATTGAGGTGGATGGACCTAGAGTCTGTCATACAGAGTGAAGTCAGTCAGAAAGAGAAAGACAAATACCGTATGCTAACACATATATATGGAATCTAAGAAAAAATAACAATGTCATGAAGAACCTATGGGTAAGACAGGAATAAAGATACAGACCTACTAGAGAATGGACTTGAGGATATGGCAAGGGGGAAGGGTAAGCTGTGACAAAGTGAGAGAGTGGTATGCACATATACACACTACCAAACGTAGAATAGATAGCTGGTGGGAAGCAGCTGCATAGCACAGGGAGATCAGCTCGGTGCTTTGTGACCACCTCGAGGGGTGGGATACGGAGGGTGGGAGGGAGGGAGACACAAGAGGGAAGAGATATGGGAACACATGTATATGTATAACTGATTCACCTTGTTGTAAAGTGGAAACTAACACACCATTGTAAAGCAATTATACTCCAATAAAGATGTAGAAAAAGAAAAAAAGAAAGCACATTTTACTCAAACATAAACAAAAACTAAGATATTGATATCTGTAATAACTTATTGCTTGCTTAAAGTACTTAAATTTGGAAAACCAAAAATAATCAAAGGTACAGGGAAGAAAACATATTTTTGAGACCAATAAGAAGAAGGAAGAGAAAATAAAAAGAAATGTTTTAAGATATCACTAATCCCATAACTTTCTTCAGTCTATATGGAGATCAGCTGTATCCTATCAGTTCACAGACATTAAGTCCTATTCCTTTTGTAGAATTCATGAGTATATGTACACGTGGCTGTTTCTTTTTTTGCTGTCATATCTACGAAATGTTTCCAGATGAACTTATGAGATTTATGGCATTCTACTATGTTGGAAACGTGGTGATAGGAACTGAGACTGAGCTATAAGAAGCGTCTCCATTAGTAGGTCAGAAAAATAAAGTTCCCAGAGAATCTGTAATTATTCCCATGTGCAGATAGAGCTGTGTTTCCTGGGAAACTCCACTCAGAAGAGGCATGGCCCAGAGGTACAGTTTCCTGGGACGTGAACTACGAAACTTTTTCAGATTATAAGAGTATGTACTTGTACCATAAATGAGTGCCAGGACCTGGATGACATTTTCTAACTCATGAGTGAGTTAGAAATTTCCTATTCTCTCCATAAGCCTTCCTTCCACTTTTCCTTGGAATAGGAAACCAGATCACACACGTCTGTTTTCCACTAGACACACACTGTGATTCTTTTGATACACAGTCTTCCTCACCTAATAAATACAGTATCTGCCCACAAAACGCAGTTTTAGAGTTCTGGGGGTGATTAATTCAACAACAGGTTGAATATGAATGATGAATATCAGCTTTCCAAATTAAGTTCCTGTTCACACTCTTACTTTATATGATATCTAGGTGTGTTTAAAAAGCCATGATTCCCTAGCCATGAGGAAGATGCAGATTCACATCAAACTAGTTAAGTCAATCATTTAAATCTGGTTGTGTTTCATTATGTGGAAACAGAAGGGAATTAGACTAGCACTTATTTTACACACAATCCCAACATATAAAGATAGTTAAAAGAATAGCTATTGTGGTCAAAGTTGGCAAGAACTGTGGCCCTTTCCCCTTTCCGGTCACATCTCATTTGGGCTCTGAGTCATCCCCACAGAACCCAACGGCTATGTGGAAAATATTTAAATAACTAGATTAGGAGATCTCCGACACCTTCTCTTATTCAAGTTACCATAATCCTTTTAATTTATATGGGCATTTCCATCCTATCAGAATATATGGAGCTAAACATATATAACAGAAAAAAGTTTATAGACATCTATTATACAAAACAATAATATACTTTACTAAATTATGCCTTTCAAATATAACAAGTTAATACTTGTTTTGGTGGTAGTCTTAGAAAATTAAAACAATAATTACATTGACTTCATTATTACACTAAATGTTCTTCTAGAAGCAAACCAACCTTTTTGGGGTAGTTTTTGGAGTACTTAAATATAGAGATTACTATAGGTTTGAAATGATTCTCTTAGAGTCATGTCCGTTTAAATAGGATTATCTAGAGCCATTCTTTTGTTTGTTTGTTTGTTTTTGCGGTATGCGGGCCTCTCACTGTTGTGGCCTCTCCCGTTGTGGAGCACAGGCTCCGGACGCGCAGGCTCAGCGGCCATGGCTCACGGGCCCAGCCGCTCCGCGGCATGTGGGATCTTCCCGAACCGGGGCACGAACCCGCGTCTCCTGCATTGGCAGGCGGACTCTCAACCACTGCGCCACCAAGGAAGCCCTAGAGCCATTCTTGATTGTTGAGTCCTAGATAGAAATGCTATTACCTCTTTTTTCCCAGCCCAACTCTTACTGTAAACAGTAGAATACTATAAGATTTGCAATTATTCTGAGCTTTGAATTCAAATAATTAGGTTCAATTCACAGTCTAACATTATAGTTTTCTGTGGCTCAGTTTTCTCTAAAATGTGTATAAATACATCATATATGGTTTAAAATGTCAAATAAAATTCAATGAGGTAATGAATAAAAATTCCTATCATAGCACGTTATGTTATTTGAAATATTATGGAATATTATTTTGAACAATAACCTAATAGTAAAATGTTATTGCAAATTGGCCAAGTATTATTTTTTAAAAATCTAATAAATGTGTATAAGTTACACAAAGAAGAATGATTATTTCCAAAACTCTTAGGTTACAGTAAAATCTGATGAAATCGTTTATTCTTATGTATACCAGGATTTAGAATATTATGCAAATGAAAAGGCAGCTTCTAGGTTAGACTAATGCTCCTTGAAACTTTCAGCCATGACTTGGGCCAGTGAATTAAAACACGTTTGGATTAAATCAGAAAATAGTTACAGAATCCATTCCTTCAGGAAGAAAAAAAAATCCACAAGTATTTTTTGCTAACATTTTCTTAAAAATTAAGTGAAGCAACTATAACTCCCAAAATAAATTCCAAAATTTTTAGTACACTCTGTCCAATACCTCTCCAGTTGTAATTATGTTATTCCTCCCAGCTTAACTTCTGATGAGTTTGTATTGGATTTATTGTTCCGGTCTCATAATGATTTTGGTAAATGAAAAAATTTCTATGTATTTTTCCTCTCATAAAATCCAGTCCACCACTGGACTCTCTACATAACAAAATTTTTAAAAATTATTATTTTGGTTATTTTTTGAACGAATACTAAAAGCACTGTTTCTTTTCCTAATTTAAAACTACACAGTCAAGGACTGAAAAGTACATGAAAAGATTTCAAAAACATCTTTCAATATGTTACAATTCTAGAAACTGTTAGAAATTTACTCTAGAGAATTTATGCCATTTACAGTTATGTATAAATTCACTTACTATAAATTACTATAAATTAAAACTTTTAATTTCTCTAGAATGATTTGTCCTTTAAACTTTGTATCATCATTCAAGAAAATAATTTGCTGATATTTGTAATAAACTTCCTAAATATCCAAAAACTTTAATTTTGTTTTTTATTCTGTTACCAAATTTTATATAATTTATAAACATTTATATAAATCAGAATCATTATTTGGAATTAATACAATTAACCATCCCCAGTAGCAATTACAATATCTTTGTTCATTTAAAAAAAATGCTTAATAAGAATATATCCAAACATGCACTGCATTTAACCATGTAGACAAAGTCAGGTTCACTAAAAGTTGTGAAATTAAGATAGAAGATTAAACAAAATAATGACTCTCTAAAATAATAGGTAGTTAACAATTGCATATTAGAAAGCATGTTGGCATAGAGTGGCAAGTCATTTATAAGAACTAATCCTACTATACTGGTTTTTATTTATGTTGATTTTCATTCATAATTTAAATTAAAAATCATGTATAAATAGCCTAAGTAGATGATGAAAGTTCTGCAATAATCAAATTGGATAGTACATCATTTTAAATATTAACAAATAAATATTTACAAATAAACATAAGATTTTAAACATCAAGAAACAAAATGTCATAGGCTGGTGGACAAGGTTTCAATATTTTTTTAAACATAAAAGGTAAGAAGATTGATAACTTGGAAAACAACACAAACCTATGTTTTAAAAAAAGCCTAATGACTTCAAGAAAACAGTTCCTGCTTGCTGTTGCTGTTCTATAACTTCTAATGGGTGTTTATATAGTAGTGTCATCTCCTATCATTTGGGAGATAGAAATCTTTTTATTTAAAAAAAAATCATTATGACTTACCTTTAAAAAGGCTAAGAAGGATTTTTCAATCAAATGCTCCAACATTTGAACAGTCAATTCTTAGTAGGACCAAATGGTATTCTGCAGAAAACCCTACACTGAAATCCCCATTATAAAAAGTGAGTTTAAATATGCTTTAAGAAAAAAAAAAAGAGAGACAGACAGACAGACGTCAGATCCCAGTGAGTGTTCTGTTGCAAGAGTAATTAAAACAACAAACAAACAAACAAAAACCCACACACACATCCCACCACTGATATGGCTCCTACAGGTCTATTTTTATGTTCTGGTAAGGACCCATTACCTATATCTGAGATCCTCTGCAGTACTTTTTTTTTTCTTTTGGCCATTTTCCCATCCAAGTAAGTTAGAGGCCAGAGAGACAAAAGGAACTAACTTGTTGAGTGGCCTCTAATATACTCTTTTACTACAGAATCATTATTCCAGATGATAAACTGGGCCCAGGGGTGGAAAGTGTAGATTGGGCAGAATTATCAGAGTCTAACTTTCCTGCTTGAAAACCTCATTTCATAAAGTTTAAACAAAATGTACTTTTCATAAATCTAAAGTGTGTTGAGCCTAATAATTGCGAAAACGACTGGAGACTCTGTCAATCAACAAGGATAACAAACAGACGTTTAAAAAAGGAAATAGCCTATTGTTCTAACTGGAAGTTCTTCACTATTTATTATTTTCTCTTAGTTTTACAGAAGTTTCACGAGCACAGCAAAATCCTTCTACGAAAACACCCAGAATTAAATTTCTCTTAGATCTCTTCAGATAAAAAGACAACTGTTACATAACATTTAAATAATTCTACTATTTAGGATGACCTTTTAATATAAAAAAGCATATACTAAAGTTACTTTAAAAGAAAGTAATTATTTTAAAATCTAACCAAATCTTGCACTTTGGGAGGATAAAAAAGACCCTCAATATTAAAAATACATTTTTACAAAGAAATTCTCAGAAACATACAGGCAAAAATCAAAATCTTCAGAAGGTTAAACTGTCATCTATCAGACAGATCAGCTAAATAAATGCCTCTAAGTCAGCCTTGAAAGACAACAACCTAACAGTAATAGGCAGAAATACATTTAGTTCATCAGATTGTATTTAAACCAGTCCTCATTGGATTGCTTGTGCTGTCACTTCTGGGCATGTGTTGGATCCTCTCATTTGCTAGCTGTGCAATACAACTGGAAAGGAATCCAAAGCACTTTTTTTCCTCTAGCATTGCTTTCTTTCTCCAGGATATTTTTACAGACACATTTATTTAAAAATTAATAATAAGTTATAAAAGTCTTCAGGTATATTAGAATTTTAAAAAAATATCTGATCATTTAATTACAATAAAGTAGAAATGGCCTTGTGTAATCTCATTGTGATTGATGCTTTTCATTTAAAAAGAATAACTTACAGAGATTTCAGATAATTTAAAAAGATGATTCCCTTATAATTGTGACCTTTTAACTTTGTGGTATTAATAAAAAGGTAGTATAAAAGCTAATTTAATAATTATTTTGATTAAGAGTATCTATTTTATTGTATGTAAGCTACTTTGATACCTTTCCTTCTCAGCCTTCTCACAGATACACACACATACACACACCCTCCAGTGTGACAATTCAGAAAGAGTCCACCAACATAGGAGTTCAGATGCCATTTTAAACAGCATATCTTAAATATATTGAAAGGCTAGTTAAATTATTATTTTTTAAAATTTTGGTTGTGTCAGGTCTTGGTTGCAGCATGCGGGATCTTTCATTGCAGTGTGTGGGCTCTTCGTTGTGGCGCATGGGCTCAGTAGTTGTGGCACGCGGGCTTAGTTGCCCTGCAGCATGTGGGATCTTAGTTCCCTGACCAGGGACTGAACCCACGTCACCTGCATTGGAAGGCTGATTCTTAACCACTGGACCACCAGGGAAGTCAAGGATAGTTAAATTATAATGAAAATTTGAACACTGTTAGAGAAAGATGATTCAGAAAAAATACGTGTAAAATAGATGCCTAAGCTGACACTGAACTTACTTGGATCACTATTTACTCAGTAGCCTAATGCCATCCAAATCCTCTCTCTCTGGAGAGGAAAATGTCACACCCTCCCATGAGCAGCCCAAAGAATCAAATTTACATTCCCAGAGGCAGCTGCTAAGTGTTCAATCCCATAGGCAACCGTTCTGAGTAGCTTAGCACACAACACCCAGGAAATCTAGAGCTAAGTAAAATCTGCAACCATATATCTACATTTTGAGCAAAATATTCACCTTGAACAAGGCAGAAAACTGCCGCACCCATTTCTGAGTAATGCGTGTTGGGGTTTTCATTTTAAAAATATAATGTGTGTGCAATATTTTGAAGTGATATTTTTATATGAGGCTATATACCTTGCCTTCTGTAAATCCACTACAGCACTAGACAAAATTTAGTAGAATGAAAGATAAAACTGTCAATATGCTTAAGTCAGCTTAGGCACAGTGCTTTGGGAAGTCTTTTTTTTTCTGGAAGACCACTTAGAATTTGGAATCAGACAGACATCCATGACTTCTGATGTTACCATTGCTAGCTATACTGACTGGGGATTAGGAGTTAAATAACTACTTACTCTTATTTTCTTAATCAGAAAATGGAGAATGAAGTCTTTATTGAATTTGTTACAATATTGCTTCTGTTTTATGTTGTGGTTTTCTGGCCGCGAGGCATGTGGGATCTTATCTCCCTGACCAGGGATCAAACCCACACCCCCTGCATTGGAAGGTGAAGTCTTAACCACTGGACCACCAGGGAAGTTCCCATATAGTTTTGTTTACTGTGCTAGGACACTAGTAAATAGCAGAAAGTGAAATTTAAAAGTATGTACTTTTTTTGGCAGGGGGAGTTTTACCAAATTTCTGTTCATACATGTACACAGCAATGTGTGAAAATGCCTGTCTCACACTGGTTTACACTAAACTTTGTTTTTAACAAGTACTTATTTTATCGGTAAATATTTAATTGAGTGAAGGTTCACCTATTTTCTTAAGCGTATTGGCATTTATATTTTTAAATATTTGTGATAATACCTTTGTTCATCTTTTTTATTCCCCTGTGGGTTTGTTTGTCCTTCCTTATTAGCTAGTAAGGCAATAGCCAGTCTTCTGACATTTGACAGTTTTTAAAACTTTTTTTGACTATTTTAAACTTTATTTTTATTGCATTTTTAAATTACTGACAATTTCAATTTTTATGCCATTAACTTTCACAGCAATTCCTTTTAGGTATTGTGTCATGCTTTGAAAGTCTTTCTCGAAGAATATAAAAAATAATAAACTTTCTTCTAGCATTTGTATGGTTTCAAAAAATCCTTTAGAACAGTACTTCTAGATGAGCTGATTCATGGAATTTAACACTTGTGAAATAAAAGAGGAAGAGTAAAGTATGTTGAGTAATTATAAACATTGCAACATATGTGAGAAGCAGACAATGTAGGCATAATACGAGTTCTAGAAGAGGAATCACACAGCCCAAGTCCTGACTACAGCTCTTTTAATAATAATAGGTTTTGTGAACTGGGCAGCACACAGTCCTCATATTCCTGATTTCCTTTCTTGTCAAAGAGAATAACTACAGAGCCTACCTACAGCCTCAAGCTGAAGATCAAATCATATGTTAGATTTAAATTTAAAACGTAAAGATGTATGCAGATTCTATATAGTAGATTAAAATTTTTAAGTGATTCATTTTTTTTTACAGTCTAGCAAATGAAAAGAATTTTGGTATCATATGCTTTGCAATTCTAGATTGTATGGGCAATCAAAGACCTATAAATTATGATGATGATAAGGTAACAGAGTTAACATGTATTGGGGGCTTACTGTCTGCCAGTTGTTGAAATAAGTGTTTCACATAAGTTATCTCACTGACCCACCACACCACCTTACTATTTTCTTTAGATAACTAGTTGAGGTCACACAGCTAGCATGTGCCAAAACAAGGATTAAAACCCTGAAAGATTGACTGAAGGGCCTATACTCTTTTCTGAAATAAAAAAAATATATATAAATAAGTTCTTGATCAATACCTCATTTACGTATTCTTTTCAACACATTTGTTCAAACTGAATAACAATTATAAATAACCTCCTCTTAGAAAATGATATCTAAGTACAATAACCAAGGAATGAACAGTGAACATATTCTGTAAGTGGCAGTTAACAATTATTTTGAGATTAGCTAAAACAAAATTCATTCTGAAGACCTATAACACATAACACTGTAAAGTATCTCAAAACATTAGTCACCAGTGTAAAACCATAAGGCAAAATTCGTCTTATCACTTTAATCCTTGGGCTAACTCATCATGAAGATCTATACACACACACATATTTATGCACATGCATACGGCACCTGACTGTGTGTGTTATATAAACAAATACCTAGTTTTTCAATTGCTGCCTTACATTTATGGAAGTATTAAACCAATGGCAGGTTCTACCTGCTTCATGTGGTGAGGAGGGCCTTCACATGCAGGAATAAAAATAAATATATACGTACATAACTTTAAAAGAGAATATTAAATTCACAAGACATAGCAGTACACGGTAACGCCAGCGAAAGCTTGAGAGATTAAAATGGAAGTTTTTAATATCACGTTTAAAGGAAAAATTGAAAGGACATCATTAAAGGTAAAATGCAGAATATCAGGGTCATTAAAGTTTAGACTTAAGCTATGTCGTCTAATGAATAGAGCACACAATGAAAGTAAACTTACTGCATTAGTGATATAAAGTAAACTTCCCCATATGTCTCATAGAAGTCATGGTAGGAGCTGTGTGTAAAAGACAGATTAAAGAGAGCACCTCTGTATATGCGGATAGTCTCATGTGGGCTGGGCCAGATCAATATGTAAATTTCACAGGCCTTCTAAATATGTTGGCGGCACCTATCTTTACTTGAACTGTTTGCAAAACAGACTTAACTCTCTAATGAGAGTGGGGAAAAGTCAACATTTAAGCAATACTATGAACCTTAAGGAAGTGTTAAGATCAGCATAGTTGTCAGGACAATTTGTCTTCATACATTAGAAAGGAAATTATTAGGGGGAAAAAACAGAAATCTTCAGGTAAAAGAATAACTAGACCTCAAAGCATGTTGTTATGAAATAATAAGAAAAAATCAATAATCAATTACAAAAATAAGCATTTAGCTAACCAAATACCAGAAAAAGGTTGAAAAAAATTATGTGAGCAATTAATTTATAATTTCACATGGCAGAAATATAAAATTCATTGAATTGAGGGTACAACAGAGTTTTGTGTTGAGAAATGTCATCTACACTATAAATAGTCCCTGAAGTGGGGTCTTAAAAAGGAAATCAATAAAATAATTTTAAGGGTTACAGAAATCAATTTACACATTCACATTAGCTGATGGCTTGATCAAGGTGATATGCTATAAAAGGCTAAGAAGCTTTCATTGTGATGAATGTATAAAACCAGAAAAGAAATCAGAGGGATAATGAGACTTAAAGTGATTTTGTTCCATGTAGTAAATAAACAGACATACTAACCATACTCTCTAGTCTGTCTTTTAAACAATTATATTGACATCTATGCCATCTGACAATCTGTTAAGTTCGGAGATACACAGCACTTGGGTGTCAAATTCCTGAAAGAGTTAAACTCACATACATGCATGCACAGGCACACGCACGCACGCACGCACGCGCACACACACACACACACACAGACACTTTTCCAGGGACATGGAAGCATACCTAATTAAATTCTTTTTTAAAGCTTAGAAATAAAATACTTTCTAAGAAGTATGTCACGTAACAGTAATTTATCTTAGAAATCGCCACACAGGAAATAAGAAATTTCTGATGCCTTTCTTTTTCTGTTTGTTTGCTTGAAAATGGAAAAGTTTGATCCTTCTGCCCTGACACTTTGAAGAAACATTTGGCACAAACCTTGCATTTGAGTGGCACAGCAGCTTCTGCTAGAAGCTTTAAAGAAATATTAAACAGCCTATCAAACCCTATAGTGAAATCAAATCATCATTTTCCAGGTTGGTTCTCAGTGGGCTTAAGGGAAGCATTTGCTTGTGGATAAGCCAGAGTTTTCTGTCTTCCAAGAAACCAAAGTGTTTGGTTTAGAGTTCTGCTTCTGAAATGAACTCCTTAGAAGAACTTGAAATAAATTCTTAAGATTTCCAAGAATCCATAAGGATTCAAAGTGGGAACATCCTGCTCTAAATGTATTTTTCAGTTTGAACAAAGTCTCGTGTAATAGTCTGTAAAAACAAAACAAAAACCTGTGTAACACACATACATACCCACATATAGAGTGTATGGGTGTGTGGCTATATATCTATCTAATATATCAAATAAAACTTCCAGAAGCAAATATTTTCCTGGAAATGTTATACATCATTTAAATTTCTTTCTATATATTTTATCTTCATGACTATATTCTATAAATCATAAACATTAAAATCCAAACAGAATAAAAGTGACAGACTACTATACTATCATGCATAAGGTAGATATCATAAAAATTCAGAATTCTAAAATATCAGAACCCTGCAACTGTTCTGCATGTTTCTCTGTGACAGTTGGTTATCTGCTTGAATGAAAGAAATGACAACTAGTCAGGAGTACAGTAAAACCTTCCCTTTAGTATCTGCACACTTAAACTTTGAATAATAGAGAAGTTCAATTTACCTATTAAACTTCATTTTAGCCCTAACGTTTTTAGTAGCATCATTAAAGTTTGTTTCACATTAGGGGGCACTGACAATGGACTTGATAAAGGAATTTACCTTATGGTTAAGTAGAAAGAAATCTTCTATTCTGAAGTAGGTTTAAATAACATCAGCCGTGTCTTTATGCAAGTGTCTGTCATCCTCATCGTTCTCCAACAAGCGACCAAGGACTCAAATCATGTTCATTCTCACCATCCCCTTTCAGATTCCGGAAAGCTGCTCTTCTCTTTTCTCCGGAGGTTGTGACTTAAGTAAACAGTAGCAGGTTATGGAATCTGAATTGCTAGGGAATGTCACCCTAAATGACTCTACTGGTCCTCCTAGTTTTGCACTGGCTGATCAGTACATTTATCCTCAGAGATTGCTAACACAAGTGTTTTCCTGGCTTTCAGGGCCCAGGGCCCTCAGTTGTGGTATTTAGCAAGCAAACTGTCTTGCTCCACATTGCTTCCTGTTCATGGGTAAAGGTACAAATGTGACTCGAGATGTTTATGTTATCCAAGTGCGTTTCAGTGTACTCTGTAGTACACCTTTTGTTAAGGACACAGGGCTTTCCTGTTGAGAGTGAATACGCTGAGATCTCATTGTTTTCCCAATCTGTGCGTACAAGGCTTGGGGCACCATCCTCCATGTAGTCCAAGGACTAAAAACATTTTCTGGACATGATCCAAGACTGCTGCAGGCCTGTTTTTCCTTTCATTTTCTACAACTCCTCAGGGAAAACTGGATAATCACAGTAGGTTGAAGAAATGAGGACTACAGTGATTAATAACTGGAGGTGAAATAAGCCCATAAAAACATGGAAACCATACCATTTCATGCAACTCAAAATTAAAAACCACTAAATATTTCCCATGTTATAAATAAGTCTGTCCCAAAATATTATTTTTATAGTAAGTTTCAGTATAGACTTCTCTCCTCCACAAGATTCCAGTTTTCATTTTTCCTTCTTTTCTTCCTTGGTTTACCTTGCATTTATCTGTCCTAGTTGATTTTTATTTGACATCTCATTTTAATCTAATAGTTTTTCAAAATTAAATGTGGTTTTAGGTATGTAAGTTTGAAATTGCATCCAGATTAACTTACTGCAATTATACTTACAAAATCACAGCTATTCCTAAATCAGCAGAAACCATGAATTCATTTGTTCCTTCACTCTTTTTTTTTTTAAACATCTTTATTGGAGTATAATTGCTTTACAATGGTGTGTTACTTTCTGCTTTACAACAAAGTGAATCAGTTATACATATACATAAGTTCCCATGTCTCTCCCCTCTTGCGTCTCCCTCCCACCCTCCCTATCCCTCCCCTCCAGGGGATCACAAAGCACCGAGCTGATCTCCCTGTGCTATGCGGCTGCTTCCCACTAGCTATCTACCTTACATTTGGTAGTGTATATATGTCCATGCCACTCTCTCGCTTTGTCACAGCTTACCCTTCCCCCTCCCCATACCCTCAAGTCCATTCTCTGGTAGGTCTGTGTCTTTATTCCCATCTTACCCTTAGGTTCTTCATGACCTTTTTAATTTTCTTTCTTAGACTCCATATATATGTGCTAGCATACGGTATTTGTCTTTCTCTTTCTGACTTACTTCACTCTGTATGACAGACTCTAGGTCCATCCACCTCACTACAGATAACTCAATTTCGTTTCTTCTTATGGCTGAGTAATATTCCATTGTATATATGTGCCACATCTTCTTAATCCATTCATCTGTCGATGGACACTTAGGTTGCTTCCATGTCCTGGCTATTGTAAATAGAGCTGCAATGAACATTTTGGTACATGACTCTCTTTGAATTATGGTTTTCTCTGGGTATATGCCCAGTAGTGGGATTGCTGGGTCATATGGTAGTTCTATCTGTAGTTTTTTAAGGAACCTCCATACTGTTCTCCATAGTGGCTGTATCAATTTACATTCCCACCAACAGTGCAAGAGTGTTCCCTTTTCTCCACACCCTCTCCAGCACTTACTGTTTCTAGATTTTTTGATGATGGCCATTCTGACCGGTGTGAGACGATTCCTTCACTCCTTTTACTGACACACTCACATTATCCACTTAATGGGTATTTCTGTTTTGAAAGACACCTACCTCCTGATGGCAGTTCAATACATAACCACGGGTTTCCAAATATTACCAAAAAATATTTTAGTTATAACTGAACCTTATTCTGCCACTTATCCTTTTAAGCTCATATTTATTTACCATCCTGTGTAGTAGAAAATATTTAAATTCTTCAAGCTATGAAACTAAAAAAAATAAAGATTAAACTAAGTTTGTACTGTTTACTAAACTTTCTCTGGCTTATTTGCCATGTCATTTAGGTTAGGGAAAAAATGCTGTGGTGATTTGCCTTTTTAAGTCTTTTGGTGCCAATTAATTACAGGGAAAACCTTTTCTTTCTATAAAACATTCTACCATTGAAGATGTCACCCTTTCAGGCAATCTTCCTCCAATCTTAGGTGAATAAAATTAAAATTGAAAATAGACAATATCTGTTTTTTGAAAAATTCCAACGTGCATGTGTTAAGACATGCTTTAGGAGATTGGCTTCAATTTTTTAAAGATGAAACATAATGAATAAATATAACCAAATTCATCCATTTTGACTAAGTCATAATCTCGATGGGACATTTCTACATGCTTAAGAATTTCCCAGAGGAAAGGAAGATAGTAATGTTTCTTCAAGAACTTATCCTCAGATCCTTAGTACATCCTGTGTAGTGAGAAGCAACTAGTGTTCCGGAAGCCACAAGCAGCTGACTTTGCTTTCAGAGATGCGCCTCAATACTGAGTACAGAAGGAAAGATTCAAAAGCTACCTCCAGGGCTTCCCTGGTGGCGCAGTGGTTCAGAGTCCGCCTGCCGATGCAGGGGACACGGGTTCGTGCCCCGGTTCGGGAAGATCCCACATGCCGCGGAGCGGCTGGGCCCGTGAGCCATGGCCGCTGGGCCTGCGCGTCCGGAGCCTGTGCTCCGCAACGGGAGAGGCCACAACAGTGAGAGGCCCGCGTACCGCAAAAAAAAAAAAAAAAAAAAGATTCAGTAGCCCAAGTCAGGTATACAAGATGATGACTAAGTTTCCCTAACCTGAGGGTAAAATAAAATTGCAAAGTCACCTCTCTAGCAAGTCACAGTGACCACTTGCTGACTAGATCCATTCCAGGAATGCCCCAGTAGAAACTGCCTGTGACCTCTACTGGTTACTGTTGACTATAAGAGATGGGGGAGGATAGATTCTTCTTTCTCCACGACTGGGAAGACAACCACTCTGCCTTACAATCTTAATATAAGAGACTCCAAAACATATATAATAATATTCATTCTAAGTGCCTCTTCGGGTAAAAGTGGCCATCTATAATTTAACAGTCTTCCTGGGCATATATCTTCTTAAGAATAAAAGGTAGCCGCACATGAATTTGCCCTTTTAATATGGTGCTCTATTAAGATATTCCATCGTTGCACATATACAAGCATAGATAAGTTGGAGGGTTTGGACAATTTCAAATATTTTTGAATGTCATCTTATCACTTAGTATTGTAGTTATTACTGACAAGATCACAGTAAAATTACAACACCTGACCAACTCCTTCCATTTTCTTTTAGACACAATTTCTTATCTAAAAGCTTGGGACAGGGTGCCTGAATGTCTATACCATCTCATATATTCTATTCCTTAAGAGAAGAGAAAAATGCACGTATAGCTTAAACTGGACAAGAACAAAGCAAAACTCAGAGCAAAGTAAGAGATTTTAGTATTGCAGGCACTGGTCTTGAGTCCTACACTGTTAGGCTAGATAACTTCACAGTGATTATATAGGTGTAATTACCAGTTAGAAGTCCGATGAAAAAGTGCAAGGCCACCGATGTCAACGCACTTTCAAAATGCTGGTTGGAGGATACGGAATTAACACTGATGACTCTGGTTGTGTTTGCCTTAAGTGCTGGGTCAGGTCACCGCTGTACATCAATCAGCCCCACCTCCAAGTATCCAAGAATGGCTGTGATTGACCCTCCAGTGAGGCAGTGGGATTCCTAAACCAAAGTAAACCCTGCAGGCTATATTTGCCAAGCTCTCCAGCTTGAAAATAAGCTGCTCTTCCCCCTGGTTCTTTCCTTAAAAAAAGAAACAATTACTCTGTGACATTTAAAAGAACACAGAAGCAACTCCTTCTCCAGGGATATCCCTACTTATTTTCTCATAGCAATTCCCTTGACTCTTCTCATCCTTCGTCTTTGTTTAGGACATTACAGTCTTCCTAGGAACCACATAACAACATGCACACTGGTCTTTAGGATAAGAAACAAAGCATCAGGGAATATTCTAGTTTGTGGAAAGCTGGAGATGCTAGGAACGTTGGGCACGGTCTTGCAAAATGAGCAAGTTCAAGTTTATGATAGTTATGACATTCTTTTGCCATGTAAGATTAGCAATATTTGGTGAGTATGCTATTATATTTGCAACTCATTAGAATAAAGAAACTAAGACAAAAATAAAGATATTCTAAAAGCAAATCAAGCCATTACAGTATATGCTACATTAGACAAAAAAATGTATGATTTTCTCCATATCTCTTAAGGTAATAATTCTGTAAAGGTTAAAGTTGATGACATGCATCCTCATACACACACACACACACACACACACACACACACACACACACACACACTCAATGAATATTCATGATGTGGCCACTGTGTGCCTAGAATCCTGTCACAAAGAAGAAGAAAGCATGATCCCTACAGGAAGGTTTTCTGTAATGAACTTCAAATACTCGCATATAAAATGCAATGAGGGAGTACTGAATACTTTTAATCTACCATCTCGAAATGGGCAGCTACCCTAGTTGTGAATATTCATTCTAGAACTGTTTACTTAGTGTGTAATCAAAATCTGTAATTTAGTTATCTTTATCTCCTAAAATCTGGAAATTTTCATAATAAATGTAACAATGAGGTTTTTACTGCTGGAATTAATGGTCTCAAAGATTTACGAATTGGCTAGAAATATTACTGGCCTAAGTCTCTGCCTTTACATTATAGGCTATAAAAACCCACTAAGCCCAGTTCAGAAATGGCCCATTGTCCAGCTCTTGATTTCAGGGCATTCCTGGTTGCCTGACTGGGACTGGATGGTTAGCTGAATTCTGTAGTTAGTATGTTAAGTCTGTGCCTCTGAGGAATCTTCCATGCAAGAACTACTGGGATACTTAAAAGGACTGGGTGGGGACTTCACAGAGCACATGGAGCAGGTTGGGTTCCTGCTGGCTACTTAACTCCTTCCATCAGAAGCCAATTCTGAGAAGGTTTCTCTGTAGCTGTCTTTCGAAGAGATCTATAGCTCACCCTACTGTTGTTTATTGGAAGCTACCAATATTTACCAAGATAACCCAATAATAGTGTGTGCCCAAATTGGCTTGGATAGTTTAGCAACGCTTACCTTCAAGGAGGTCATAGTTTAGAGGTGTAGCTCAGACACAGAGGACAATTCTACATAAAGATTCCAGTGTAAACAGCCACAAGTCTCCAGGCTCACAGGACATTCACATTTACTCAGATATAAATAGCTGTGACTGTTAGTTCAAAGACCTTTTACCCACTTCCATGTATGACACATTTTTTCTCTCTCTCGTTTGTGACCTTTATGCTACAAAATGTGAAGGAATTTTAAGAATCATCTAGTCTTAATCACTTAGCAGATGAAGCTTCAGAGGTCTGGGGAAATGCTCTTTTTACACTGCCCTAGTGGCAGTTAAAAAAAAAAACTCCTCAGCTAGAATATTGCTCTCTTTTTCTCCTTTTCACATATCTTGTCCCAGGATCTGGCCTGATATTTGCTAATGTATTACTTTAGTTTTTTTGTGTATGTCATTATACTCTGTTCTTCTTCAGCAGTGCTAGTCAGTTTAATATTAATTTCCTGGATAATTGGAATAATTTACAACTCTTCGATTCCCACACACTGTACCCTGTTACTAGAGTGAAGTTAGTTTTTTTAAATTATTCTGGTTCCAATGCTCTTTTGGCTTTTTAAATTTTACTTTGTTTTAAATACGTTTTTAAAATTATTTAAATTAAATTATTAAATATAAAAGTAGAATACTATTTCTTCTCCCTTATAAGGACAACTTGAAAAGTTCTAAGAAAGGATAAGGGGGAGGACAAATATTTGTTAACATATTATCATGCTAAATGCTTCCATGTCATTATTTAAGTCTACAAAAAATTCTGTAGGGCTTCCCAGGTGGTGCAGTGGTTGAGAGTCCGCCTGCCAATGCAGGGAACACGGGTTCGTGCCCCGGTCCGGGAAGATCCCACATGCCGCGGAGCAGCTGGGCCCGTGAGCCGTGGCCGCTGGGCCTGCACATCTGGAGCCTGTGCTCCGCGACGGGAGAGGCCACAACAGTGAGAGGACCGCGTACAGCAAAAAAAAAAAAAAAAAAATTCTATAATTAGGTATTGTTAACCACATTTTTACAGAGGGCATAACTGACAAAGAAAATTAGAAAAATTAGATAAATGCTAAGATTTCCGGGATTTGTATGAAATAGGTCACCTTGGGTTTATGTATACAGGTGACAAGTAATATCAAAGATTAGTCAGAAGACATAAGGATGCATGATCATGTAAGGCATTTTCTTGCCCATATCTAAATCCTTACCTTGTGTCAATATAAATCTCCCAGCAAATGCATTGTGCTATGCTACTGTGATGTTTCAGAATTATTTTCATTTTTTTCATATGCAGATTATAGTTAAAATAACTCATTTGTTCACAAAATTACTCAATTTAATGAACTATTCCTCCTTGTACTAGATATTTCTGGGTCCAGAAATTATGAAAATAAAATAAATAAAACTCTAGCTTCATGGAATGACAGACAGACATATAGAAAAATTATTATAAAATCAAACAATAGATGGTCTAATGGAAGGTTTATGGTACAGTGGAAAACCTACAGAGCGGGGAGGTTTTAGAAGGAGAGATGACAAACTTCTCAGAGAACCTGATATTCCAGCTTCTTCCTCAAGCATGAGTCAGAGAACAATTAACCATGTATTGGCTAACACAGAGAACACACTGGCTAACATAAAGGCAGAGAATATTTCTCCATCTTTTGAAGGATACAGGAGTTTCTACCAGAAGCCAGTGACTTCAAGGAAGAAAATGTAAAAAGTTGCTGTGGCAACATCAAAATATATAAGATTAGAGGAAATTCAATGCAAATGAATTGAGTGTCTGCTATGTCCAGGCACTGTTAGGGAAAAAAATGTAGTTTCACCTTAAAATTTAAAAGAAATTTGTATTAAACTACCAAAAGTTATAATCTTTTATTGCATAAAAACAGTACAAGTAAGAACTAAAAATTCTGCTTCAAAGCACAAAAATTTTACCGCATACGGAAAAAAGAAGAAAACCATACTGGATGCATTTTACAAACATCTTTGTTATGTTACTATCTGGTGCCTATACAGATAAAGAAAGGCTCATTTAAATTTAGAAAATGAAAGCAAATATGTTGACTGTTATAAAAAAAACCTACCAGTTTAATTTGAAAATGATGGAGATTAAAAGTAAAGGTGTATACATAACTTTGGAAGCACTTCAATGATTTTTAAGTTGAAAACTAGTCAGACTAAATGTATCAACGGTAAGTGTTTAAGGTAGTTACAGATTTCTTTGCTGTATTAAGTAATGTAAATTTTAAAAAAGATCTTAGTATGTCTCTATGTCTCTTATTATAGATAAAACTTATCACCTTACTATGAATGTTAGGGATTAGAGAAAGCAAACATTCATACTCAGGGCTAAGGAAATAAGAAACCTGAGGTTGTATAAATACTAATTCACAATAAGATAGAAAATTAATAATGCATTCTTATTTAAAAAAAAATAAACCTGGGGGAAAGTTATTTCCATTTGAAAGCACAGAGGAAAAATATTTTAAAATAAAAATTTCTTGCTTCTTCTATTTTTCACCATAAAACTTTCTGAAAGTATGTAGAGCCTAGATTGTAGCACTATGTCATGGAAGTTGGCTATTTAGAAGTACTGCTTTTCCTCTAATCTCCTTTATTCCCCTCACTTTAAAAGTTTTTTCACAATCTCAGATCACTCATTTTAAAATGGGCTCTACAGGTACCACCCAATTATAATGCTTTCTGATTATATTCACTTCCAAACTCTACTAACCTTACCAGACTCAGAGGCAACATGAGGACAGCACACTCTCTCCATGTGTAACCCTCTCTCTGGCGTCTGTTAGGCAGTTTGTCCTGGAGTCTCTCCCTCTTCTCTATTGCTCAACTGGATTAAGTAAGAAGCAGCAGAGGTTTGCTCTTGCCTATCTAATAGGTAACTCCCAGAGTCCCTGGGGGCAGGGAGTGGACTCTTCTTGCCTTGAAATTCACTGAGCTTCAATGTCTAAACTCACAAATCAATGTTCAGGTACATGGGCAACCTCGTAGATTGAGACAACAGGTCAAATAATTATTTAAGTCTAACTGTAAATACAACCTAAATGGTATCTTGTGTCCTTTCCTCCTTTAGGCTAAGTGTAACCAAAGCTATTTCTGGCGAGTACTTTTAAAAGTCATTGAACTTATCTCCAGAATCTGTCTGGAGGGCAGTTGACACACTTGTTGCGTGTTGACTGACTTTTAAAATAACCACATCACCATTTTTATTCCTTGGAATATCACTTGGCATTTAATGTGTGAAATGATAATCTTATTAGAAGCTCATTTTTTGAAAAACCCAAATTATGTCATGTTATACATACGGCTGACACTGAGGGTGCTTACCATAGGCCAGACGCCATTCTAAGCACTCTATATGGATTATCTAAATTAATCTTCATAAAAATGACTTGAAATAAGAATTACTGTTTTGCTAATATTACAACTGGCAAAAATACTAAAGCACTGAGAGGCAAAAGGACTGAGAGGTTAAGTAAACTGCTCAAGGTCAAAGAGTGCTGAGCTACTATGGTTGTATCAATTAGGATGCTTTTGCCTGCAAGTAACATAATACTCCAATAAAGTAGATCAGAACATAGTGGGAACTACTCTACTTGTCAAGTAATAAATATTAGGAAATAATTATCAGCTTCCAAAATGCTAGCTTTTCTCCAAAGCAGCCATTTTACAATATTGGGCTGTCATACCATCTTGATAATACAGTTATTCGCTCAAATTGCACATACATGTGTATGTATATGCAATCAATGCTAAACAAAGACCGTAGAAATGCCACCACCTCTCCTGTCACCTAGAGGGGTATATTTCTTTAAAGGGAGAAAAAAATTACATGTTAAGTTTTCAAAATCAAATCAAAGTTCAAAATAAAAATCAAGTCGAAGTTTCCATCACTCCCAGAAAACAGAATTGTCTATCCTGACAAAGGGAATGTGAAATATAAAATTAACTAATCTAAAACAAAGAAAAGTTATCATGGTTACCTGATAAACCATGAAAACCCATGGAAGGGTTTTCCATTTGTTTTGGCAAGAAAGAAACTTTGGGGATGGCTGTATATTACTGAAGTGGAAATGAGTGTTATAGTCATAGACTCAGGTCTGCAAAAATGAAATTTCATTTTACCTCAAGCCTCCATTCTGCCTGGTCCAGCATAATTTAGTCACTTTTAAGAAACTTTTCATTTTTGATATTTCTCAGTCATTTCAAGTTTAAAACTGTGTTATATTTTTCTCAATAGGTGCTATTTTCAGAGGAGGAGATGAGAACACAGAGCATGCCCTCTCTAAATTTGTGGCTATAACTTTCCCTCATCCTGGTCTTGAGCACTTTGCAGGTGATGGCTCTTTTTCTCAGCTGACTTGCACAAACGTCAAGGGTCTTTTTTTTTTTTTTTTTTTTGCGTTATGTGGGCCTCTCACTGTCGTGGCCTCTCTCGTTGCGGAGCACAGGCTCCGGACATGCTGGCTCAGCGGCCATGGCTTATGGGCCTAGCCGCTCTGCGGCATGTGGGATCTTCCTGGACCAGGGCACGAACCCATGTCCCCTGCATCGGCAGGTGGACTCTCAACCACTGCGCCACCAGGGAAGCCCACGTCAAGGGTCTTAAGCTCAGTGTTGGGGTCCCAGAGGCTCCATAACACATAACTGCCTACACACTACACACACAGCCCAGGATACTCCACTGCTCTGGTGCCATGACTGATGCAGTGTTTTCTGAAGCTTCTCTCTGAGTGACACTTCCACTCTGAGATCCTCACACTTGTGGGGTGAAAGGGGAGAAAGAACTTGCCTTCAGGAGTGAGTCTGCAGCGGGGCAGATCACAGCAGCTCTCTGGGATTTATTCACATCTAGGCTCCCACGTTCTCACTTCTATCCAAGCTTATGGCCATTTTTATCTTTTTTAGGACAGTGTTGGAAAACAGCGGTTTCAAGTTGACCATAACTATTTTCCAAGTCTTCATTAAAACCGAATAGTAACATAATGTCAGTTCCTTGTCTCCACTAAAAGTCCTCCCTCAATTTGCTGCTTCATATCTTGCAGTTAAAAAAGAGAATGAAGTGGGAGGAACAAAACTATATGGATTAATACCTCACAATATCATTTTATCATAGTATAAAAACTATAAATTCTGGGAAACAAACACATGATAGAAGTTTAGCTAAGAAAGAGATCAATGGGGACTAAATTCCTAAGAATACGGTCACAGAACTCTTAGATCCTTAATCGTCCCTAGAAGATTAGTTAAATGTGAAAAAGTAGAAGGAAGTGGGATTCTCAGCCAATAAAATTAGATAATCACATAAAGCATTTAGAAATGTAACTGGGATGTTTGAAAAAGGGCATGTGCACAAGCTAAGCCTGGTGTGCCATGAAGGTTCATATCTACAAGTAGAGAGAAGTATATTAGACCAGGTTATAGGAGACTTAAGTATCTGAACATAATCTGACAGAAAAGATTGAAGAAGGGAATGGCAAGATGATTTTAAGCTTTAAACGTGGCAGATTGAATACATTTTCACTTGCACCTGAAATCTCTTTAAAATGCAATTAATAGAGTTTACAAAAATATGAACACACATGTTCAGCTCAAAGATTTAGATGAGAGAAGACAGGAAACCAGTCAACATAGAGAAAGCCATAATGGACTAACAGTAATTGCTCAGCCTAACGTGTCATATTCTAAACATCTAGACATAGAGCAGAAGCCAAAAGAATCTACTATACAATCCCAGATAGGACCATGGGTGCATGGGAAGCAGAGTCTAACTTGGTTGAATATCTTTAGAAGTCCTAAACCCTAGATCTTCTCCCCATATACTCTGCACAGGCTGCTCCCTCTCCTTCCTCACCTGTCAGAAGGTGGGGTGTTTCTTTGGAGACTTGGAGTAAGAGATCTCTGGACCTAAGACCAGGAGGCCCAGCTAAGGCCAATGTTGAAATAAGTTTAAGTGAAAGTCCACATGCTGATTCCTCTTCCACTTTCACTTCCAGAACTCTACCAAGCAAAAGATTCCAGGATTCAAAAGTAGTGTTGATACTATTTTTTTTACATCTTTATTGGAATATAATTGCTTTACAATGGTGTGTTGGTTTCTGCTTTGTAACAAAGTGAATCAGTTATACATATACATGTGTTCTCATATCTCTTCCCTCTTGCATCTCCCTCCCTCCCACCCTCCCTATCCCACCCCTCCAGGTGGTCACAAAGCACCGAGCTGATCTCCCTGTGCTATGAAGCTGCTTCCCATTAGCTATCTATTTTACTTTGGTAGTGTATATATGTCCATGCCTCTCTTTCACTTTGTCACAGCTTACCCTTCCCCCTCCCCATATCCTCAAGTCCATTCTCTAGTAGGTCTGTGTCTTTATTCCTGTCTTACCCCAAGTTCTTCATGACATTTTTTTTTCTTAAATTCCATATATATGTGTTAGCATACGGTATTTGTCTCTCTCTTTCTGACTTACTTCAACTGTATGACAGACTCTAGGTCTATCCACCTCATTACAAATAGCTCAACTTCATTTCTTTTTATGGCTGAGTAATATTCCATTGTATATATGTGCCACATCGTCTTTATCCATTCATCTGTTGATGGACACTTAGGTTGCTTCCATGACATGGCTAATGTAAACAGAGATGCAATGAACATTTTGGTACATGACTCTTTTTGAATTATGGTTTTCTCAGGGTATATGCCCAGTAGTGGGATTGCTGGGTCATATGGTAGTTCTATTTGTAGTTTTTTAAGGAACCTCCATACTGTTCTCCATAGTGGCTGTACCAATTCACATTCCCACCAGCAGTGCAAGAGTGTTCCCTTTTCTCCACACCCTCTCCAGCATTTATTCTTTCTAGATTTTTTGATGATGGCCATTCTGACTGGTGTGAGATGATATCTCAAGGTTGCCCACTCTCACCACTCTTATTCAACATAGGTTTGGAAGTTTTAGCCATAGCAATCAGAGAAGAGAAGGAAATAAAAGGAATCCAAATCGGAAAAGAAGAAGTAAAGCTGTCACTGTTTGCAGATGACATGGTACTATACGTAGAGAATCCTAAAGATGCTACCAGAAAACTACTAGAGCTAATCAATGAATTTGGTAAAGTAGCAGGATACAAAATTAATGCACAGAAATCTCTGGCATTCCTATACACTAACGATGAAAAATCTGAAAGTGAAATCAAGAAAACACTCCCATTTACCATTGCAACAAAAAGAATAAAATATCTAGGAATAAACCTACCTAAGGAGACCAAAGACCTGTATGCAGAAAATTATAAGACAATGATGAAAGAAATTAAAGATGATACAAATAGATGGAGAGATATACCATGTTCTTGGATAGGAAGAATCAACATTGTGAAAATGACTCTACTACCCAAAGCAATCTACAGATTCAATGCAATCCCTGTCAAACTACCACTGGCATTTTTCACAGAACTAGAACAAAAAATTTCACAATTTGTATGGAAACACAAAAGACCCCGAATAGCCAAAGCAATCTTGAGATACTACTTCTTAGTGGAAGTGGGGAGTTCAGAGAGCATAATGAAATGGTCAGACCCTTATCTGATCACTCCAGCGCAGTACTGCCCCATGGAAGTGTGATACGAGCCTCATGCTAAATATTCTTTTGAAATGTCCAGTAGCCACATTGAAAGTATAAGTAAATAGGTAATATTAATTTGAATATTATGTATTACTTAGTCCAGTATCGTAACTACTATCATTTCAATCCACATAAATTATTAATGAGATTTTTTTTCAGCACAAAGTCTTGAAGTTTGATCTTTACTTCACTCTTGGAGGACACGTCCATTGGGATTAAGTACATTTCAAGTTCTCAATAGCCACCAGTGGCTAGTGGCTAGTGGCTACCGTATTGGACAATGCAGCTCTAGATGAAATCTGTATTCATTTGGCCACAATCTTCAATATAAAGGGGCAATTAGCAGACATTTGAGGAATACTTCCGACTTGCGTGAAAAAAGTTAAAAACAAATAAGCAAACAACAAGGCTGAATACAAGAAAAGGGAATTAAAAAACACTAAATATTTTTGTGATTAATATCTTCAGACAACGAAGAGATGATGTTACATCATGAAATCACGAAATCCTGAAACCCAGAGAAATAAAAGGTAGCAATCTGGAAATTGAAAACCATGATTGTAGAAATAACACAGTCAAAAGAGCAAGCAGTTGGAATATCTGAGTACAGAGGAGCCTCTGGAGCAGCGTTAGAGTAGCCGCAGAATAGATCCAACCTCCACATAACAGGGTTTCTGAGAAAACAAGATAAAACCAGACAGACAGTGGGGAAATACGACACCGTGCATGAGTATTTTCTAGAATCCAAGGACATAAGTCTCCAGAGTGCAGGAACCCACCCAACTACAGCACAGTGGATAAAAAGGGCCACAGGACGTGGTACCTGCCTGTCTTCACGTCACAAGTACCAAGAATAAACAGAAGATCTTAAAACCTTCTGGTGGGTTTGGGAGTAATGTCACATATAAATCAGAAAGACAACGGACAGTAGCACTGGGAGTTTAGAAGTCAAATGAGCAATCTCTTCAAAAATCTGCAAAACTGATTTCCAACTGTTATTCTATGTGCAAACACATTTTCAAGAATGAGGATATAGACATTTTAATATATGCAAGGTCTTAAATTTTACTTTTCTTTTACTCTTTCTTAAGGAGCCCAAGAAATCCCAGAATATAAACTTTACCGAAACAAGGAAGTAAACGAAGAAATCGGAAGACGGGGGATTAAGGAAGTAGCTAATCTGACAAATGAGGGGCAGAGGGAATTTCCAGGAAGAGCTGAAAAGAAGTTTCAGGGTAAGAAATATGTTACAGGTCGAGGGGAAAAAGAAAACCAAACAGTTAGTATTGGACCAGGAGGACAGAGGATTTAAGGATGCAATTATCACCAGGAAAACATAAATTGTACCAGAAAGAAAGCACTCTTTGTTTATTTCTTGGCTCTGCTGCTCAGAAAATTCATAATAATGATTTAAACAGTCAATAATATTAAAAAATAACTACACTGATTGGGTGGAAGATGGGAAGCATGTATATGGATGTGGTGGGTGGTGTGGTATTGTGTGTGATAACTATAAAAGTTAGATCCTTCTCTTCCACAGGAGGAAATTGTGTAAAGCAAAGCAATTTGTTTTTTTAAATCAAGGAGTAACACTTTAAGTATGTTATCTAGAAATAGTTCAGTGTCCTCCTTGGAAAGAAACATGGGGAATGGGAGACGGTGGGAAAAATAGGGCAATTGTCTCTTTATTTTTCTTCAAGCTTTGAAATACTATTTGACCGTTTTTTTTTTAATAGCAAACGTTCATTTGACAACCACATACATTTTTTAACAAATTATATTTGAACTGAGCCACGCTTACCAATCCTTTACTTTTTTTCCTATCTTGTGACTCTTATCTTCACTCTCTTGGCTTTGCTGTGGCTTCTTCATTTTCCTAAGAATTTCCCTGGAAACCTATGTTCTCAGGATACAGCTTTATTTTCTACTTTACTGAAAAGTTTGAGGCCATCTACTGTGTATCTCTTAACATCTCTCTAAAACACAGTACCTCCTTCACCCAGAAACTATAATCCCTCACCTGGAATCCTGAGCTCTTGTGAAGGTATTTTTGTGCATGGATAGTTCTTTAAATTCATGTTTCTGGTAGGGGATGGGTGTCGAAATTCCTGTAACGGCCATTTTGCTTACATCATTTCTGTTTAGTCTAAAAATGTTATTGAAGTCTTCACAAACAGTTGCTATATAATTCTATAATCAGAAAGTCAACACCAAAAATGCAATTCTTTCTTTGGAATTTGGCCAAGATATTATTGCCAGTTGCTTACTAGCTCCCAGTCACCGGCCCTGTAAATCTAGAACACTTTCTCCTGTTGAAATTATGTTCATTTGTCAATAATTAAAAAAAATAAAGTACTTGGGAAACTTTAGTGTAATAGTATATACACAAAAGGAAGGAAATGGAAACACAGATTCACATAATAAATAATCAAATAAACCTAGCATTGGAAGATTCTTTATAGATCATCTGGAACAACTGCTTCATTTTAGCTAAGAGGCAGAGATAAGATGTTAGAAATTACTTTTTCAGTGTCACAGATAGTAAGAGAACAGAGACCAAGTTAATGTCTCCCAATTCTGAACGCTGAAAGGGGTATTAAAAATAATTAAATGATTTACTTTTCTGATGAGGAAACAAGAGTGTTCCTAATTGTTCATATATAGTTTGATTTAAAATCTTAACCATAAGATAATTTTGTAGCCATTTTACAGATGGGAAATCTGAGACACTGAGAGGTTACATAATTGATTCAAGGTCACAAAACTAATATGTGGTAGCTAACACTTGAACTCAAGTCTATCCAATGCCATGTAACCTCTAGTTTTTACATTTGGGAACTACTATCAGGAAAAACCACTGAAGCTTCCTCACTAAGCCTTCATGGGAGAAATTATAAAAAGTAGAAGTAAACAGAATTCCAAGCTTTGGGTTAAAACAAAGGAAAGGTGTTCAGGAACTAATTTATTCATCTGAACACTTACTGACCATCAACTATATATAGACTTTGAACTTGGCAATGGGACACTAAGATGAATAACATAGGGTCTTTAATAGATTGTGGTTTTGTTGAGAGAAGTTAGACTATAAAATAATGGAAGGGCTTCAGTGACAAAAGACATTTTCTAATCACACAGGAGGGAGAAAGGTCAGTACAAGCAGAAAGAACAGCATGCCTAAATTCAGAGGCGGGAGGGAATGACATATTTGGAAAATCATAAACCTTGATTTTTAGGGCAATAGCAAAAAGTGAGACAAATGGCTGAAGACCAGATGTTGAAGCTCCTTGTATAATATTCCAAGGAGCTTGAACTTTATTCTGGGAGCAGAACAGAATCGTTAAGTAATTGTAATTAGGGAAAGGGACAGGATAAGTGTTTTCACTTTTAAAGGGTCCAATTAAAAGCAGTAATTTGGGATGAGAATCTACATAGAAGACTAATAAAATAATACTGGAAAGACATATAGCCCTGAACTAAGACTTGTGTTCAGTCTAATGAAGAGAAGGTGTCCACCTTCAGAGTTTGGATTAGTGGGAAAATGGGCGCAGTTTATGGCAGCAGCCGTTGGAAAGAGGGCTGTAAAAATAAAAAGCAAGCCCTTACAGCCATCATCTTGAGTGGGAGAAATGCGCTTGCTAAGGGTTTTTGCTTTTTTTTCGATGGCACTCTGGAGCATAACAGCAGGGGTACAAAGAGGCGAAGTAATGAAAACTGGCTAAAAACTGAAGTAACAGTCCTGGTACAAGCAGAGACAATACACTAAAGATCAAAGGAACTGAGGGACTTAGCACTTCTTTTATACTGGCTCTGGTTGAAGCGATAAACATAGTATCTGCTCTACAAACAGCAGACCAGATAACAAGAGCAAGCACAGACTTCAGTTGACATTAAGAAGTATTTAATCTCCTAATTTCTCAATTTCCCCACTTCACATTCCAGGCTGAGGTTTGTGGAATTAGGGCCGTGTTCGACATCTTTTCCCCGGGTTGGGGGAAATATGTAGGGGGTGAGGAACAAAGGTCAGGAGATGGAGAGCTCTGATGCAAACGGCCACGGAACAGTAAGCAGGAGACATCGATCATTTGATTTACTTAGTCTAGGGTCAATAACTGGCCCTTGTCAGGAAGAAGATAAAATGATTATATGAAACTCCTTTTTGTTGAACATATTTATAATTTATCTTGTTTGGCCAGTAGGTGTGTAAAATGTAAATGCATTATGGCAGTTCAAAAAGGATAGGATGAGAGAGAAAGAGAATCTAAGCCTGAAGACAGTCAGAAAGAAAGGAGACTCTCCAAGAAATCATCTGGGTGGTTTTCGCAGATGAAAACAATTGCCACTGTTTGCCTCCAAGCCTGATATGCTCCGAGCAGCAAGGATTATATGTAAGCAAAAAAGAGAAAGCTGCCATTTTATTCTGGCTTAAGTCGTACGATAACTATTTTGAGAATATCTGTGATGTGTAAAGAATTTGCAGAAGCACACCATGTGCAGGAATATTTCAGGTAAGAAAACTGACTGACTCTAATCCTTTTGTTTTCATTTCAAATAGGTGCCTACTGCTGAAATGGGTACACAAAACACTCCTTTTGACAAAAAGCAGTAATAAATGTTCATCTGCAGCAAACTTCCAGACAGTAATATTAAAGAATATACATATCCGAAAGCACATTATACAAATCTGACCGCACATAAAATCGACTCTAAGAATAATAAGTTCCCAAGTAACCAATGGATATTTATTGGCATTATTCCCCTTTTATTACTGTTAACAAAGAATTAAATCAATTATCAGGATTCGGATGTAATTTAATTGAACCATTTAGATTTAAGGATACAAAGTGTTGTCATTGGTTGTACAAGGCTTGAATAAACCCACCTCTAGGCCCATGACAGGCATCTGTAATCTTTAAAATGATTTAAACCTTGTTGTTTAATTAAAAGTTAAAATGTTTAACTGGAACTTTAACTCCTCAATTTCAGTTTCCCGTTCAGTAAATTATTATTTCTGGCTCACGTAAAATGTAGCTACATGTTTTACTCGAAAACAGGAAAGATGAAATAGAATCATACAAAAGAGTAAACCGTAAGGAGAAAGTGAAAAATGAGCATCTTTCTTTGTTTAGATCATATCTTCAAGGGTAACTAAAGGGCAAAGTCCATGAAGTTCAATAAGACATCTTCTTATTAACAAGATAATATGATAAATAACGCAGAGCTGGAAAATAAATAGCTATTTCTTCTGTGCTGCCTTAATTCTATTTTAAAACCAACCAAAAGAACTCAAAGATGAAGAAACTTAATTTTACTTATGGGACTGTAACCTCGAATTGATTATATAGCTCATGTTTAAAGAGCATATATGTGTAAGTCAAAGAAAGTGTTATATTTAACAATATTCTAAATACCTTAAATATTACATTATGGAAAGATGTTTTCTCATGCATGACTAAGCCTAGTTTATACAGACTCATCTCACCTCCTCCCCTCCTCAGAGCCCCACAGCACTGCCTCTACAGACCTATGACAAGTTACAAAGCAAATTACCAGCACAGGACATTTGTCAATGGTTCTACCTATTTTAAATCCACACATTACTTAAATATTGAATATTACTCAGTCATGAACTTGAATCACTCACAAAATGTTCTTTTCTTTAAGCAAAACTTATGGTAATGATAGTCTATTATGTAAGAGAAAAAGTAAGATTATCCCATTTATTTTAGGAGGCATCTAGAATGTCTAAGTAGAAAGTTTTTTAACCACATTTACATTAGTTTAACTTAGATGTATATTTCCGGAGATATGTTGATTTATGATCATTCCCAGCTCCAAGATTCTACAGTCTCTGATTATTAAGCTCTTTCTCTGTGTAGTAAGTGGAAAGGCCCTCTAATTTCTTCACGAGTAACTTTCACTAAATAAAATGAAGATTTTATTCCATCTATTTCCTATCTGCCAATGGTATATATTTTCAGTTATATAACAAATCAGTGTTTATGGTATAAGTATGAAAAAATTAATCAATTCCCTAAGCAATTTGTATACTTTTATATACCCAGATTAATCTTCTCTTGTGGTTCTTATCGGTCATCATCGTACTGCTAGTGTAAGGGAATGAAATTTTGTATTAAAATACCCAATGTGTTGAGGATACCGTAGCACTTAGGGAGGAAATTACAAAGAAACTGTATGAAAATCTTATTGCCAAAGTAGTGGAAAGTGGATTTCATGGAAGTAGGTTTAATTACTGAAGTAGCAAAAAATTTTATCATGAGATAGAGAAAACAGCCCCTGACATCCAGGACCTGGCGTGGTGCTATCTGTTAGGTCTTGTTGTTTCTGGACACTGGCCTGGCACTCACAGCCTGGCCTTGGTATCCTCTTGTTGAACGTAAACAATTTCACAGAACATCGACGCTAGACGAGGGCACTCTATGATCATGAAGAATCAAGACAAAAACAAGACACTCTGTAATTGTGTCTGAATACAGACCAATCATGAACACTGTCTAAGCCACAGACACCACATGTCCCCCTTTCCTAGCTAATATGGGTCACCGCTGCTTCATCACCCAGCCAGTCTCCTCTTTCCTCTTCCTAGATAAGACTTATCAAGACACCACATTGTAAAAATCACCCTGCTTCCTAACGACATTCAATTCAGAGCAATGCTCTACTTCCTTAAACCCTCTCCCCAAATCACTCAACCGAAGTTCAAATTCTATAAGACATCCTTTCTGAACACCTCAGACCAAGTCACCATTGGTTCCATACGGTTTACACTTCTCCCTCTTTGCAATAAGTAATGAATTCAACTTTTTCAACTCTAGGCATCTTTCTGGCGGTCCCTGGCTGAAAGGCATGTACAGTAATAAGGCAGCTAAAAAGCTTGACTCCTCATGCCAGCGTTATCAGGAGGCTCTGACATATTTGGTAGCATAATTGCCTAGAATTTTGGAACAGAGTAAATAGAACTTCAAAGAAGGAAAATTAGAAGATGAGATAGTGATGAGGAACGGGAGAGATTATTATGGGGTTTGCAAAATGACGCTGGACAAAGATTTTGAGGTAAAAGTAGCAGTTTCAAGTACGGAGTAGAAGATCCCTGCTGAGATGAGGACCACGGGCCAGGGCACAGGGAAGGGCAGGTCATCAGCCGAAGGACCATGAAACATCAAGGAGCTTCATAACCCTGTTTCAAAAGTATCAATAGGGCTTCCCTGGTGGCGCAGTGGTTGAGAGTCCGCCTCCCGATGCAGGGGACACGGGTTTGTGCCCCGGTCCGGGAAGATCCCACATGCCGCGGAGCGGCTGGGCCCATGAGCCATGGCCGCTGAACCTGCGCATCCGGAGCCTGTGCTCCACAACGGGAGAGGCCACAACAGTGAGAGGTCCGCGTACCGGAAAAAAAAAAAAAGTATCAATAGCTAGAAGAGTATTTTAAGTCTGAACCACCAAGTCCCAGCCACTATGTTGAAGATATTATACTATTCTTATATCTGCAAAAGAGCACAAAAGAATAGCATAGTATCACTAGGGGACTAGGGACCCTCCCGGGAAAGGGCTATCAAGATAATAGTAGGTGAATTTTAAATGATTTAGAAGGGATTAAGACAAAGTCAGTATGTAGAAGGGATTAAAATTTTAGGTAATCACGGGCTTCCCTGGTGGCGCAGTGGTTGAGAATCTGCCTGCCAATGTAGGGGACACGGGTTCGATCCCTGGTCTGGGAAGATCCCACATGCCGCGGAGCAACTGGGCCCGTGAGCCACAATTACTGAGCCTGCGCATCTGGAGCCTGTGCTCTGCAACAAGAGGGGCTGCGATAGTGAGAGGCCCGTGCGCCGTGATGAAGAGTGGCTCCTGCTTGCTGCAACTAGAGAAAGCCCTCGCACAGAAACGAAGACCCAACACAGCCATAAATAAATAAATAAACAAAACAAAAAAATGATATTTAAAAAAAATTTTTTTTAGGTGATCAGTGAGGTGGGGAGAACAGGGTACAAATGTAGATTAGGAAAACAATAAGAGTAATGATGATAATGATGATGAAGATAATTATAACAACAATGAGTTTCTTAAAAGGAGGCACTATGAGTACTGAGTTAAGCACTGTTGGGCTTCACCCCGCAGGCCTGCAAGCCCCGTGCTTGTCCAGCCTCAAGACTAGAGAAACAGCCTGGAGTCAGTGACAGAGACATCAGTGGTTCAGCAGATGAGGGATCTTACATGTGTGAAGCAAGGTCCTGGAGTGACAGTGCAGCAGACAATGAGCAGGACACACAGCAGTCTTTGCTGGGTGCAGGGGGTGGCACGGGAGGAAGGTTACCAGTTGACATCAGGTTGGGTCACTGGTTACCACGGAAACCAGCAGAGGAGCACATCCTTCACTTCCCCCTTTGATAAGCTACCTTGGTGGAGATGTTCTGATCCACAGATTAGAACAATCACTAGCTGGGGCCTGGGACAAGTTTGTAGGCGTTTATTGATTAGACTCAATGATTAACAGGGAAGGTCAGTCATGTGAGTAGGATGTAGGTGGGCGGGGACTGGTTGAGCAGTGGATGTACAGAGAGCAAGAGAATAGCCATCTTGCGTGGCCTGATCATACAAGCATTCTTGGTTATTCTCATGCACACCAATTTTTTGAGATCTACTGTGCCGAAATCTAATCTGATTTAAACAACTGTTAAAACTGAGCTGAGTGCCATGAGATACTACTTCTGACTCTCTAGTTTCCAGCACTCACTTGCTAGTCCTTATTTTCCCAGAGAAGGAAGAATTTAGACTCGGAACTCGCCTTACCCATCATAGTACATGTCCTTCCCTAATCTCATCTTGCCCTCAACCTCTTGCCTACATGGCAAGCACCTGCCAGGCAGTCACGCCTGCAACCTGAACCAACTTCTGATCTGGCTCCCTTCACAGCCAGATCACAACCCAGAAGAGAAGCAAACTCTGTCTGCAGTCTTTCTGCAATGATCTTTACTGGTTCTCATATTGGATCGTTTCCCCTATCAAACTCTTCTGCATTTTTGAAAATTTCAGATTACTTTTGAAGCTACTTTCCTAGAACAGTTTGAATCATTAACTTTGCTTTTCATTTATTTATGCTTTTATTCCTCCAATGACACTCGCACATGTGTCATTAACCTATTGCCCTTGCAAGAGTAAAATAAAATAAATTCCTTAAGCATTCTTAGCCTGGACTTTTAATTGGGATAAAATGAGAGAATCAAAACAACAAAAACCTGATATATTTTCCTGCAAGTAGCTCACAGCATGCCTAGGAAGACAGATTTGTAAACAGACAATTATAATACATTGTGACACCTACACGCAGGTGGGGAGAAGAATGGTGGGTCATGGAAGGATGTGAAAGGACAGCAAAGGGATCAAAGGCATACCCCCAAAATACAGATGCATAAGAAAACATAAAACTACGGAAATATAAATAGTTTGGTATGGCTTTGGTTCAATGTGCGAGTTTTAGAAAAGACAAGAAAGGACATTGGAGAGGTGGGCAGAAATGACATCATGAAACCCTAACACGCATAATATACCACTGAGGGTTGTGCTTGAACACCTAGGAATTCATTCTCTCAGGAATTTCTCTTGAAAGCAATATAGAATCACTCAGGCATTTTAGGGAAGGAGTATATGATAAAAGTTGGATTTAGAAAGACGGCGGTGGTGTAACATGGAGAAGAGATTGGAGCTAAGGCATGAGAAAGTCTTTTGAAATAATCTAGGTAGGAAATGATATGGTCTGAATTCATGCAGTGGTTGAGGAAGAAGACATTGGGAAAGATTTCAGAGATATTTAGTAGAGATGAGGAGATATTTAGAAGGTAGCATGAACAGCTAACCTTTGGTGATTTACACTGCCTGTAGCAAAGAACAAATACTATACATACTGTGGTTTCCCAACAAGTAAGAAGTAGAGAAATCAAAATCTATTCATTGCCTGTTAGCAAATCTTAATGAGCTAGGTAGAGAGGTAAAAAATCAAAAATGGATTCTAGGTTTCAGGCTCGGAGTAACAAGATAAAAGGAAAGAATGGAGAGGAAATAAGAGATTTGGGTGGTGGGAGAGGATAGTTCTATCTAGCATTTTCACAAACTAGCTGCAGGACCCTGGGCCAGTATCTTAATCTCTGTGAGTCTGTTTACTCAGTCTTATGTGAGGGTAACACTGCCTATTTAAAATTATTGTGAGAATTAAATAATAATAGTTAACCCTTCTATAGCACTTGTGCAAGGCACTTGTGTAAGTATTTTACGTATAGTCACTTGTTTATTTTGAACTACTGAGCCATGAAGACGGTACTTTTATTATTCTTATTTAACAGCCAAGGAAGCAGAGACACAAAGAGGTTTACTATTTCGCCCAAGGTCACACAGCTGGTAAGTGGCAGATCCCAAGTTTCAAACCTTTTCAATCTAGCTGCGAGTGCATCTCAACCAATAATTTACACTGCCTCTCATTAAATACTAGGCATTTTGCATAATTATTATCAGAGTGCCCTGAGCCCACCAGTAGGTTATAATTAGCTCATATAATTTAATCCATCCTATTTGTTTAAAAGTATTTGCACAGTACATGCACGTGCACATATTGTACTGAACATTATAAGAGATTCAAGCAGAGGAAGAAACACACCACTCTTGGGTTTGTTTACAATTTAATTTTGAGCATAAAATGCACATCATGAATCAGAACAGAGTAACAAGGTTATGTGTTGAAAGAGGTTACAAACTTTCAGCTCCAGAGTAGGGCATCCATGTCTACAAACTTGACCAGCAGGCACATAAATGGATAAGTCTAAAGCCCAGGGAAGAGAATGGGGTCATGAAATGCAGATGTGGGTCTCTTCAACATCTAGGTTATAGGTTGAAACCATAAAAACTAGATGTTGGTGTTGATGGGAAGGGGAGACCTAGAAAAACTGCAGAAAGGGAAATGAGAATGACAATCCAATGGCTAGGCCAGGACACAAAAGCTCACTTCACTTCTACGGGCCTCAGCGTCCTCACTTATAAAAATGAGTGGATCTTGGTTTAAGACTGTGCCAAGAACTATTCCCACTTCCAATGTTTGCAGCTTTTTCCATGAACAAATGTGAACATCGGGAGACCTGCTAAAAGTTGACTTCTAGCCTTAAGCCGCAGAAAAAAGCCAAGCTTCATAGCTGCTGCTCTGCCATGGTCAATAATTATTAACCAAGTTTCCTCCTCACAAAAGCCCATTCAGATGGTTTCAATTGCTTTTCTTTATTCTACAGGATTGCAGCTTCAGAAGTGCTCTTGCTGTTACTATGTACAGAGTTCCGCATGGGAGATGTGAGAGAGAAAACAAAATGGCATCTTTCAAACTCAGGAGGAATATTAATGGGGTAGAGAAGATAGTGGGAGTCATTATAGTAAGCTTCCTTTCTGCTTGCCTCTCAACATTAGAATTCACTTTTTTCCTTGCCTAATCCTGTTTTTCCTGACTTCGTCTGGTAAAACAGAACTTTGCTGAAATACTGTAATAGGACTGCAGTATAAGAATGCAAAACACAGAAGTTTGGCTAACTGGAGGCAAAGAAACTCTCAACGAGGTCTGGAAGGAACTCTGACCGGTGAATTGAGGAAGAGAACAGATAATGATGTCTGCATCTCTACTACCCACTGGCTTCTACATCCACCCCAAGGGAGGGTTTTGGAGGTATGTGTGATCAGGCTAGCAAAGAACAACTACTATACATACTGTGGTTTCCCAACAAGTAAGAAGTAGAGAAATCAAAATCTATTCGTTGCCTGTTAGCAAATCTTAAAGATGACCATTGGACCCAGAGTGCAACAACTGAGCAAAGAGCTCTTCTTTGGCTCTATCCAGAAACTTGGTACATGTAGTGAAGACACCTAAGAGACTGAACACACCAGCAAGCGCACCTAAGCTTTCCATGTAGATTGGGGAAAAGGACTAAAGCTTCAGTGGCATTAGCTGAGATGAATGAGCTTCACAGACTCGACTCACTGAGAAATTATCCCTGTCTGTGAGTTTACATACTTAGTGTAATATGAAATATAGAATGTTTCTGTGTTAAATTTTGTAATTAATTTTTTTTTTTTTGTGGTACGTGGGCCTCTCACTGTTGTGGCCTCTCCCGTTGCGGAGCACAGGCTCCGGACGCACAGGCTCAGCGGCCATGGCTCACGGGCCCAGCCGCTCCGCGGCATGTGGGATCTTCCCAGACCAGGGCACGAACCCGCGTCCCCTGCATCGGCAGGCAGACTCTCAACCACTGCGCCACCAAGGAAGCCCTGTAATTAATTTTAATAGATGATTGCCCTATACACCCCCCTCCACCAATTGGAAAAAAAAAAAAACAGACATTCTGGGAAAGGCGGGGTTGGTGCCAGTGATGGTGACTGTCCATGAAACTACCAACCTGAGAATTTCTCACTCAAAAAACTGCACACATCTATATATTACTTTAGAGTAGAGATTTATGTCAAATTGTATATTTTAAAAAGTGCTAAGTATAAGAGATGGGTAAAAAAACAAAGGTTTTAGATTATTTTAAATGACTAAAAATTCTTAAAATTCTATTCATAGACCTCATTGGAAGGTGAACATTTTGGGTTAGAAAAGATTTAGACCTAGTTGACATATATACACTACTATGTATAAAATAGATAACTAATGAGAACCTACTGTTTAACACAGGGAACCATACTCAATGATCTCTGGGGACCTAACTAGGAAGGAAATCTAAAAAAGAATGACTATATGTATAAGTACAACTGATTCACTTTGCTGTACAGCAGAAACTAACACAACATTGTTAAAGCAACTATACGCCAGTAAAAATTAATTAAAAAAATGATTTAGGGCTTCCCTGGTGGTGCAGTGGTTGGGAGTCCGCCTGCCGATGCAGGGGACACGGGTTCGTGCACCAGTCCGGGAGGATCCCACATGCCGTGGAGCGGCTGGGCCCATAAGCCATGGCCGCTGAGCCTGTGCGTCCGGAGCCTGTGCTCCGCAACGGGAGAGGCCACAGTAGTGAGAGGCCCACGTACCGCAAAAAAAAAAAAAAAAAAAAGATTTAGACCTATTTTTGAATAAATGGATACAATCTGTCTATTGAGTGCTTACTATGTGTCCGGCATTGGATATTTCTAAGTTACAAATGACTCCTGCCTTCATGGAGCTTACATCACAGCAGGAAGTATAGACTCTACCTAAGAGCAAAGTTCTGTAAACAGAGCCCTTATCACTGAGCATTGCCCTTATCACAGCTGATGTTCTCTTGCACTGTAATTGCCTGTCTAACCTGACTGCTTGGATGTGACTTTTGACCAAGCAGCTCTTAAAAGGATCAGGCTCATATCAACTAGAGGTTTCCATGCAAACTAGAGGTCTTCCCCCCTAACCAAGAGACTCAGCTACAATTTAGATTATATATGTTCCCCATTTCAGACAAAAACAGTTCAACCAGAAATAAATTTAGGAAGCTATGAAACCTAATCCTTCATAGTCTACAGTGCAGTTAGTTTTTTCTGGAGGTATTTCCATGTGCTGTATGTTAGTTAATTAGAATTTTAAGAGTTAATTATGCATTTGGAAAGGCAATGGCGAGAAGCTAACTCTGCCCAGTATCTTCCTTCTACTCCTCCTCTACATATAGCATTATTTTTAAGTCACTTGTTTAGCCTATTTTCTTCAGGAGACTGACCGCTGCTTAAGGGGTCTGTTTGTGGGCAGTGGTGGGAAAGTATCCACAGAATTCAACTTACGTCTTCATCGTTTACTAACTTAACTTTTTCTTTTTTAATTTTCATCAAAAGGTTTCATTCCATATAAACAAAATGTAGAACCATCACCTGAAAAAAAAATCCTGGATCCTTATAAATGTCCAGCACAGTAAGGCTTCTAATAATGTTCTCTGTAGCCTACAACATTGTCTGACACACAGTAAGTGCTCATAAATATTTTTCAACAAATGCATCAGTGAATAAGTGTATCTGAAAGATAGTGACTCCATTATCTATCCAACCAAAATAGCTTTTTGCTGTTTTAGGGTTCTGCCTTAAAGTAAGAATACTTGTAGAAAAGATCCCACTTATTAAAATGTATGCCTGCTCTGAGAAGGCGTGTTTAGGGTCCATGCTTTGGGCTCACTGTACTGAATAACCTTTTATTACTTTATTTCTAAAGCTTCCTAGAGTGAGACACAAGAAAGACCCCTTACAATAGCATCTGTTACATTTCAAATAGAGTAATGATGAAGTTCCACATAGAACAAAGTGAGCCTCCAAATGAATTTCAGTAACACTGCGTTCTCATGACTACTACTATCCCTTTTGATTTCCTAAAAATTAAAGTGGGAGAAATGTAAGATATAAGTTTGGAAGATTTAATAAGAAAAAAACCAACATTAAGAGATCAAACTAATCATTTTTAAAACTGTTCTCATTCCACTTTTAAACTTCACAAACACTGAAGGGTGAACAATGCTTTTCTATTATGAGCACACTCTGGAGACCTTGGTGACTGTAGCCAAGCTGTCTGCTATGTCCCCTCCAGAATGTTTGCCAGTTTTCTGTCATTTCCTCCTTCAGATGCTAGTGTTTGTGTGACAAAGGTCTCTGGGTATATTTCAAAACATCTTAAACTATTAACAGTGTACTATCAAGCACCGATTTAACAGTGTTATTTATTCTCCACACGACTAAATTTGTCAGAAGACACAAAGCAGAATTCACCTTACCCTTCTCCATAAAGAAATGGCTGGAAAGTTCATTGTGGAATCACTGGCATACCTACTAACTGCCCTTTGTAATGGAGAAAAGTTTCCAGTGGCTTAGCCAATACCTATACTTCAACATAAAACACACGAAACAGTAAAACTATTTACTGAACTATATTTCTCTTTTTATTCCCTGGGCACTTAAGCTAGCTTTAGACTCTTTCCTTTTCCTGACAATTCATTGTTTGTGATTGAGAGAATCGTTTTGGATTAGGCATTATTTCTGATTCCAGGAACCTGATATGGAAATAGCATCCCTCCTCCACCAGCACCGCCCTGCTTCTTACTCCAGATCTTTTAGGTTGTAGTAAAGTGGAGACACACTTTTCAATTTTCATCCAAAAGCATCAAAACATATAAACAACTGACCAATAAAAAATACTTCTCATTTTAAAGCATTTCTTTCTCATTTCAAAATTTTATGAATTTTTTTCAAAGAATTCAACTGTGAAGCTTCGATTGTAAACACTATTAAATTCCTGAATTAGTAATCTCAATCAGCAATCTGTGCTAAGCAAAACTAGCCTTAGTCACATCAACAGCAATATATTACTCTGTATTTTTTCGCTCTAAGAAAAATATATTCTTCCATTTGATTGGTCCACTCTGCAGTCTCACTAATTTGTTAGCACTTTAAAGCCTTTTGCTTTTTCCTTTTCTTTTTTTTTTTCCTAACAATGATTCTTCTGAGTTCAGGAGCTAACCTTCTTTTCCCAGGTGAAAATCGTTTTATTATCGTCAGGTGTTGGTTTTCTTTCTGAAACTCTGGGAACAGTTCATTGCAAAGTCCTGATTGTCCTTTACAAAATGATCCTATTCCAAATAATTACAGTTTGTGTTGTACGTCATCTGAAAATATCTCTCCTTTCCCCTTGTCAGGATTGCAGGAGTCTCATATATTGCCCCACAAATCACACTTCTATTACTTAGTCAGGTATACCTGAGAACAAGACGGGTTGCCTATTTCTCTTCATCTGATCCTGATCCTGAGTTCTGAATTCTCTCACAGGAAGTGAACAAAAGTTAATACTTTTATAAGTATCAGTCTAGAATGCTTTCCCCTGAATTCAGCACAGCTCCAAGAAACCATTCTCCAAAGAATAAAAGGAAATGACCTTCTTTAAAGGTAAAGAAACCTGTCCAATTCATTCTCAGACTTCGTAGCATAGCATAGAGAGTCAGAGGGGACTGCTTTTTTTTGTATCAGCACTTAATTTTGTCTCTAAATAAGTATATCCTTAAGTTTCCTGTCTGAGTAAGTCATTACTCTAGCATTCTTTGAAGTGTTTCCTGGTCTTATATAGCCATTGTATGAAACATACCATGTAACAAAAATTCTTCTATGTAACAAAATCCCCTCCCCTCAAATATCTGGTGCCCACAGTCAATACAATTTCTGTGATCAATAAGCTTATGTATGGAATGATTTTTTTTCCTTCTAGGAGTCAGTTTGTAAAGAGGATTGAGTCTTTTAAATTATCAGTCCTGACAACACACCAAAAAACATTTTTAGCTCCCATGAACACAGGTCATTCAACTTCTAGTCTCATTTAAAACATGTTTTTCCAGTTTGGAAGCAAAAAACTGAACTGGTCAGAATTTTAGAGCATCCTTTTCAAAAGAGTAACATTTTTAAAAGAAGATGCACAGAAATTGAAATAAAATAAGAAATCACTTTAGGTTAGGACGTGCCAGATCAACTAAGAGAATCTGAAGGAAGAAAAATTTCCACTAAAATTGTACTTTTTAAAATAATTAGTTCAAGTTTCTGATATTTTCTAAATAAAAGGTAGGAAAATATGCAAATGGAATTTCATAGGATGAATTGAGAGACTAGTGGAAATGAAACATTTGTGTTAAGTCTGTCCATTTAGTTGAAAGTTTATAACTCTGTTAAAAGAAGCATCATAAACTAATTATACCAGTTAATGTTTATCTTCTTAAGGAGTTAGAAATAACAATTACTAATACTTACTAGATGATAGTCCATCAACTACAAAGACATTTATAGCCACACCCCTAAACAAATAATTGTGCTCACCAACTTCTAGAGGCGCTTGCTTGCCCAGAGGTAGGATCTTAAAACTGGCTTCAGGGTGACTGTTGTAGGAGGAGATGCAGAAAATAAACACATGATTTCCACAGCACAGCAGCTGAGAACTCAGAAATGAGGCTCAGGGTCCTGACGACTCCTCTGTATTTAAGGTTATCCTGACATGTGAAAGCCATTGACATCCTGAGACTTCCAGTGCTTCAGACGCATGCCTAAACCGAGATAAATATAGATCCCTGACACCTGAGCCAGATGAAATGAAAATTAACTTGAAAAAAAAAAACTCACTCATTATGAGCAGGTGAGGAAAATAAAACCCTTAATCCTTTTCCTTTTAAAACCTGTTATGCCCCTTAACAGATAGCTGCTTTGCTTCTGAAACACGGGAATTCAGATCATCAATCTTAAACAATCAATCTGCTTCCCTCTATGATTAGCATTTGCTGTGATAGGTTTGAATTTTCCTTGATGAAGTATGAAAAAACATAATAGTGAATATTAAATATTTATTCAACAAACTTTTGGGGGGAAATTTTGCAGATGAGTCCTTGAAACGTGAATATCTATTTGGTAAACTTTCTAGTATTTTTTATCCTACATGGGTTAAGTAGTAATTTGGTCCATTTTGGTTTGCCTCAGTTAACAAGGCAGAAAGCGTCACGCATTGCCATCGTGCTTCGTTTTAAGTTAATCTTTTGGTATAGGTGTATAATGTAGTAGATTTAAATTGAATTTTGCTTAGTCCTGTTGGTAAGCATATGAATAAGGCTCTACCCTCAGCCTGAGCAGACTCTACGATTAAAGTTATTACCCTGAAGCTAGAATGGCAAGATTTCTAACAATAAGTCACTTCCTGGGATTCATACATTAAGGATCTATAATAATACATTAGAACAAAGTGACTAGAGAAACTAGAAAAGTCATGCTGCTTTCCTGAGATTTTGAGGTATTAATTATTTTTAGTTAATACTGTCTTTACAGAATGGCATTAGAGAAAAATGATAGATGTGGGAGTTACCACTTTCTAAATGAACTGATCTTACCTACTGTATTATCTATCATTCCAGGAAAGAGAATGACTTTTTTCAAATTACCAAACCTTGTATTTTCATATCTTGATAATAGATCCCATGCACCGAGCACTGTCTACATGCTTGGTACTTTGCTAAATTAAATATTGTACAATCTCATTCTCTTTTCCTAATCCCCCAAAATCCTTTCAAATCAAGTTAATATTTTTAGGTCCAAATGTTTACAGAAAAGAAAACAAACTCAAAAGGATAAATATTGACAATGGACACATGGCTAATAAGTAGTTCATATGAGAGTCTAACAGTTTTGACTGAAAGCATGTTTCTTTCCCACCCTAAAATATATAACCTATAACTATAGGTGAAAAAGGAATTTCAACCACACATTATCTGTGTCAGATTAACCATCCTATGAGTAATGAATGCCAAGGCTGCTTTAACTTTTTTCAAACAAAGTTAGGAAAAGTACAGAAATGGTCCCTATGGAGTATTGCTATGACACCAGGAAATCCCCAGAAGCATTATGTCCGTAACACAAGGAAAAGATCGAAGATCTGTAAGGCACAACCTTACTACCAGAGATATTTCTCATCTCTTGCATTTACTTTTCTCAACTTGTCCTCGTCAGTTTGCATAAACAGAGTTTGACCTACCAGAGCCTTGAGGGTCAGTCTCATGGCCCCTTCTCAGCCATTAATATCATGTTTGGCAGTCGGAGGTTGGATAACTGGCATAGGGGAGTGACATCCAGGTGGCAAGGAGTCAGCTGGTGAGGTCAGGAGATCAGAGAGATTTTGGCATGAGAGGGAAGGCCAGGTTCTCATCTATCATAGAACGTGACCCCTTTCTTTATAGGAAAAAAAATATGTTCTGTATGTATAAAAGGTTTTTCTATTGCTTGAGCTAGGAACTTGTTAAACAAAATGTTTTATCAAAGAGGTCAAAGGACAAACCACAAATTCTGCAAACTCAGGATCACACACACTTTCTATGAATCACAATAAATATCACAGCATGCCCACACCCGACTCACCATTATCTTTGAATGTGGATTATGTCCTATAAATAAGAATAGGAAATGTGGAATATCCTTTCTATGAGTTATGTATTCATTATCATTAAATTTTTCACTCCCTGCTGGCATTGACTTCTGAAGCGTGGGTGGTGAGGGAGAGGGAAGAATAGTGGTGGATTGAGATAAAAAATAACTGGGCTCGGGCTTCCCTGGTGGCGCCGTGGTTCAGAGTCCGCCTGCCGATGCAGGGGACGCGGGTTCGTGCCCCGGTCCGGGAAGATCCCACGTGCCGCGGAGCGGCTGGGCCCGTGAGCCATGGCCGCTGAGCCTGTGCGTCCGGAGCCTGTGCTCCGCACAGGGAGAGGCCACAGCAGTGAGAGGCCCGCGTAGCCCAAAAAATAAAAATAAAATAAAATAACTGGGCTCTAGGGTAACTAACTCCGACAAGACCTCTGACCCTCTTCAACCAAAGAATCGGCATTCTTCAGCAACTATCTTCAAAATTCAACATTTCGTCACAGGATGTTAATTAAACCTAGGACTTTTTCACCCCAAATTCGTTGCCTTTCAAGTGTTTATGAACCTAAAGTATTAAACTAGGCAAACTCAAAGCCTCTCCCGGTTTTTATTGCACGATGAGTGCCATAAACTGTAAGGCATGAAAGTTGAACCAACAGTCCTGCTGCCAACAGCAGCTTTTGCCAGCTGTCGATAGTATGTTCTTCACAGGACATTATTGCGAAATGTCCCCTTTCTATGTGAAATTTTTTTCTCAGAACAGCAATCAAATGAATCCATCCCTACACTTAGCATCACGGTTACAGTGGCAGTAGTCACAATCATATTTTCTGTCCTTCCTTGCCCCAACCCCCAGATCCTCTTTCCCTGACGCCCTCAGGGGCCATCTCTCTTTCAGATATCTCTTCTCCATCTGACCAGCACCACCTAGGGCGCTTCATCAAATACTATTACCAGCAATGACTTCACCCCTAAGTACTATGTCCTGCGGAACATGTTTAGGCCTTTTCAATGAATAATATGATGCTTTTAAAAAATTCCCTTCAGGACTTCCCTGGTGGTGCAGTGGTTAAGAATCTGCCTGCCGATGCAGCGGACATGGGTTCAAGCCCTGGTCCGGGAAGATCCCACATGCCGCAGAGCAACTAAGCCCGTGCGCCACAGCTACTGAGCCTGCGCTCTAGAGCCCGCGATCCACAACTACTGAGCCCACGTGCCACAACTACTGAAGCCCACGCACCTAGAGCCCATGCTCTGCAACAAAGAGAAGCCACCACAATGAGCAGCCCCTGCTCGCCGCAACTAGAGAAAGCCCACGCACAGCAATGAAGACCCAAAGCAGCCAAAAAAAAAAAAAAAAAATTCCCTTCAGAAAAATTCAAGTTTTAAATCAGAGATTCACCCCTTTGTATATATTCCTGTCCACTGTATAAGTGTTAACAGCAATCTGTTCTTGAGTCCCTGGTTCTGTAACATAACAGGGAAGGAATGGTTGTGGCCTTAGGAGATTTTGGCATAAACCCCTGTACACACTTGAAAACAATGAGAATATTCACCAATATACTTTAACATGTGAACCTTGCTAACTTGTTTTTAGGAAAAACACATTTGAAAAACGCCCTTGGATTATCATCAGCTTGCGTAAAGTATATATTTAGGATCTGAAAGACATTTTGAGGACTAATTTTTCACTGATTCTAGTAACACACCCTTCTTTCTAGGTTTTTCTGTTTGTTTGTCTGTTAGCTTTCCCATGTTAGCATGGAATAAATAATTTCACTCAGACATTCTTTGTAAGGACCATTTTCTTGCAGAAAAGCTAGGGCAAAGTCTTTTTTTTTTTTAAATCGTGGTATAGTTGCTTTACAATATTGTGTTTAGTTTCTGCTGTACAACAAAGTGAATAAGCTATATGTACACATATATCCACTCCCTCTTGGACCTCCCACCTCCCCCGATCCCACCCATCTAGGTCACCACAGAGCACAGAGCTGAGCTCCCTGTGCTATATACCGCAGGTTCCCACTAGCTATCTGTTTTTCACATGGTAGTGTATGTATGTCAATTCCAATCTCCCAATTCATCCCACCACCCTTACCCCCCTCCATGTCCACACGTCCATTCTCTACGTCTGCGTCTCTATTCCTGCAAATAAGTTCATCTGTACCATTTTTCTAGATTCCACATATATGTGTTAATATATGATATTTGTTTTCCTCTTTCGGATTTACCTAATCTGTGACAAAGGAGAAAAGAATATACAATGGAGAAAAAGTCTTAATATTAATCTTCTCTGCTTACCTTGCTCTCCTCAAATCTATACATGTGTGAAATGTCTTTATTCCAAACATCAGCTTGAGGTAAATGTTTTACCACCATTTCCTCTCAAAGCTGACTTTAGAGGCGAGTGCTGGCTTTATGTTTGTCATCCAGAGTAATGAGGATTGGGACTTCCCTGGTGGTGTAGTGGTTAAGAATCTGCCTGCCAATGCAGGGAACATGAGTTCAAGCCCTGGTCTGGGAAGATCCCACATGCCGCGGAGCAATTAAGCCCGTGTGCCACAATTACTGAGCCTGCGCTCTGGATCACGCGTGCCACAACTACTGAAGCCTGTGCACCTAGAGCCTGTGCTCCGCAACAAGAGAAGCCACCACAATGAGAAGCCTGTGCACCGCAACGACGAGTAGCCCCCACTCGAGGCAACTAGAGAAAGCCCACGTGCAACAACGAAGACCCAGCACAGCCAAAAATAAATAAATAAATTTTTTTAAAAAAACAAAAGTAATGAGGATTGATGGAAATCTATACTAATAAAAATGATCTAATGGAGTGGTGCTCTTGTCTTTGACATCTAAAATTACTGCTCAGTTGTGTATCTTTATTTTTTTCTCCCTTCCAGTGTCATCTTCATTAGTTGTAAAAGCCTTACCAATAATTTGCAGTGTGAAGGATACTCTAATAAAAATTAATTTAAAATATAATTTGCAATGAAATATTATAGCTCCAAAGCAACATTCTTCCCTTCTAGGGTGGATGGTTGATCATTTAATCATTCATCCATCAAATAGCAAAACACTTTGAGATTCTGTTTATGTGTATGGCATTGTGCTACTCCTTTGAGAAAAAATGGTGAATAAAGGGCCAAAGTTTGTGCTCTCAGTATCTTATTGTTTAGTGAAGGGAGACAAGTAGTATTTCACAAATCATAATGTATTATCATAAAGTGGGATAAATAATGAAGGAAAGTTTTATTGTGATAAGCTAAGCTAAAAGATCAGAGAGTTTTCCCTAATATACATATACATTTGAATGTATATATATGTGTGCATATATGTATATATACATTGTATTTGTTTATATATGTATATACACGTGCATATATGTATACATCTATCTATTGCATGCATTTGTTTATATGTGTGTATGTGTGTATATATCTATATGGATATATGCAGATATTGTTTATATATATGTATATAAATATACATATTATACAGGGAAGCCTATATATAGATATATTAGGGAATTCTCTCTGACCTCTCAGCTTATCACAGTGTAAATTCCTTCAAAAATTATCCTTGTTTATCTCAGTTTATTATAATATATTAAGATGTCTTAAATACTGCTTGTCTAAACAATAAGATACTTGAGAGCATTAACTTTGGCTCTTTATTTACCATTTAGTTCAACCATATATAAATACTGACATATAATATATTTATATGTATATCATATATATCATACACACACACACACACACACACACACACACACACAAATATCTAAAAATGAGTTGCTTTTAAGTGGCAAAGAATTAGGAAAGCATTCAAAGGTAGGGGTCCAGCAACTCTAAGGAGGCTGCCATGGTCAGGAAGGAGCATGGTAGAAGACCAATGTGACTGGATGAAAGAGGGCAGGGAAGAGTAATATGAGATGAGGCAGAAGAGCTGGGGAAGAACCAGATGTCATAGGGATTTGTAGGGATTTATCCTAAGAACGATGGGAAGCCTTCGAAAAATTTTAATCAAGAGAGATACATGATTGGATCTGAATAACATTTAAAAACAAGCTCTCTGATAGCTTCATGGTTAATGGACTAAAGAGAGGTAAGGATGGATGTGGGGAAACCATCAAGGCAACTATTACTGACTTTAATAGTAACGTCCTAAAATGACTGAAAAAAATGGAGAAAAAACCATGGATTTGTGAAATATTTAGAAGGTAAAATCAACGGAGTTTGCTGTTGTGGTATGTGAGGAAAGGGGAAGAAGAGTAATTGATAAACTGTTTAAATTGAAGCTATTCTAGAAATTATTCTACACCCTAACATGAACACTTACTCTTCAGTTAACATATGAGAACACATCTAGCTCAATGACTGGCATATTTCAGCTGGTGCTGAAACAACATTTCTTGAATGACAGATTACATAAATGAATGACTGAGCGGAACTGAGTACAATGTGAACAGGAGTGAACGCTTACTGCAATGTCAATTTATCTTTTTTGTTTGGGTTATCCTACCAAGCTTTCACAAGGAGAGTCACAGGGAGAGTCACAACGCAAGTGACACCTTAGAGACTGGAAGTCCAGGGAGATGATTAATTCTCATGGAGGAAGGACTAAAGGAAACTGAATGAACCTAATACTAAAGGCAAAAAAATTTTAAGTGACTTAGAAATTGTGCAAGAGTCTTGCACACATCTGGCTCTGTGTATAAAGCTTGTAATCTAATGGAAACTTGAGTCCCCCTGGACCAGGAGCAAGTAACATCCACAGGACATAAAGTCCTTCTAGTACAACAAAACAACAGGCTGGTGGCCAATTATGGTAGCAACCAAGCAGATGTCCCACTGGTTTTTAAATCAGACACAGAGCTTTGGTTTTTTATAATTATTACTTACATGTTGTAGCACTTTCTGTTTATGAAATTTTGTTTTGATGTTATCACGTGATAATCAGCTAATAATCAGGCAGTTCTTATGTACTTTTTTGGTAAGCAACTGTACAAAACACTATCTAGTGTGCTGTAGCTCTGTTTTCTTTGGGAGAGACAGGGGAAGATTAAGTAGAAGGATACTGAGACCAATCAAAACATACTAACAAAGCTCTAGAACCAAGATTTCCAGCCCTTAGATCATACTTCAAATAGGATTCCTCTATTTCTGCATAAATTCTTCATACCATGTTCTTGATTGTCCTTTCCCTGTCCATTTTTGTGTTCCCCTTGCTCTATCTGCATTCTCAAAATAGGTATCTTCTGTGTTCTACTCCTATCCATTCTCTTCTTCCTGTACCTTCTCTTCCTGGGCAATGTATGCTACTCTATGGGCTCAATTTAGCACCTCTGCACAGTTAATCCCCAAATCTATTTTTTACCCCTAAATTCTACCCTAATAGTAAATTTACTTAGCATTTTTGAGAATTCTCTATACACCAGTAAAGTGTCTCTATTAACTCACTTTTTCAAAATTCTGGATATAAAACTAACATTTACCATTTTACACATTCAAATGAAAGTTTAGTAAAGTTAAATAACTTACTTCACTGTTACAGTGCTCCAAGTAGCCAGATTTGGGCCCAGATCTCCATGGCTCCAGGTCTTAAGCTCTTAAACACCGTGTTTTGATTGACTCACTGTGATATAACTGCACGTCAACCTTCCGTGCACATCTCTACCCTGCTGCCGTAAACACAACTCCCCTTTCCTACCTCTACATCTGTGTTCTTCATCTCTGTAAAATTACATCACCATACCTCCTGTTACCCAGCCTAAAACTGTTCCCCATACACCCAATCATCTTCCAATTCCTAACAACTCTAACCTCACCATATATTTTCCATTTGTCTCCTGTGTTTTGTTTTCACTGCCTCTACCTAAGTCAGGTTTCAATCACCACCTACCTTTAACCATTACCATGGTCTCCTGATCGATTTTTCTGCATGCAGAAATACTCCCCTCTCATTTATCCTTCTCACTGCTTTCGGGGTAATCTTTCTAAAACCCAAATTTGATTTTATGATTTATTTATTTAAAATAAAACATTAATAGTACCCATTTCCTAGAGAATGAACTTTAAACTCCTTAGACCAGCACAGAAGTTTCTCAACTATTATTCCTATTCCTGCATGAAGTCTATTCTTCAATGAAATATTCTCTGCATTTTTTCTTGCATTTTCCACTGCTTTAAATATTTCCTCTATCTAGAATTTTCAATTCTCTACCTAAATGTTACTCTCCAAATTCAATGATCCTTAACATGGTGTGGACACTGAAAGCTTTAAAAAACATAACATGTTCATTCTTCATCCCAGACACATTGAACTGGAATTAATGGATACTTTCATGTTTAAAAATTACTGTTTGTGCTACTATTGGCCTATGTGGTTACTTTGTGCAAATGAAAGGAACCACTTCTTCAAAATACTTTGAAGTACCCTACAAGAAAATTGCCATTATATATGTACATATATTATATCATATATAATACATCACATATATATATATCACGTATACAATGTGAATGACACCATTTAGTACTGTTCAGTGTATAATGAGTCTTACCATATTCAGCAGGAGTCTTCCTTTAAGCTCCTCCTCTCTGTGATTTCTTCTTCAATTCCCCTTAGCCAACAAAAGCTCTTCATGAACTGACCGCCCAGAGTGTTATATATGAGACTTTAATTCCCTGTAAGTTTAAATCTTATTTTATTATACTTAGCATACAAATTTATCTCTTTGATGGAATCGAGGGCTTATTCATTTAATTTAGTCCATAGTCTCTAAATACTAACCAATTGTTTAATAAATGGATGTCATATGAATCATAGTTTTAGATAGAAAGATCTCTGATTGGCAGATTTGGTCTTTTTTGTATTATACCTATTTCCAAAAGGTATTTAAAGCAACAATAAATGACAGAAAATTAATGAAGATGTGAGACAAATAAAAAAAATCGTGAAGGAGCGGAGATGAGTTTACCCAAAACCTTAGCTGAGGAACATTCGTTCACTCAAGCCCAAGCTTGGTGTCTCCTGGCAGCCATGACCACAAGGGTACTGTTATGTGTTTTAAAACTCTCATCATAAAAGAAAACTTAGCAGTCCTTCAGAAGGCATCAAATTTCTTCATGAACCAAATTTTAAGATAACTTGATTACTAGATCTTTAAAAGAGATATACATTAAAATGGACAGTGTCATCAAAGAGTTCTAACAAAAGGTTCAGAAGTAGAAAGTATCTTCAAAGGTTCAGAATCTAAAAGACCTCATATGGTTGGCCATTGACTTCTCCTCCACCTTTATCTCTTACTATCTTCTACTTCATTCACTCTGCTCACACCACTCTGGCCTTTCTGGAACACGTCAAAACACATCCTACCTCTGGACCTTCCACCGGCTGTTCCCTTGACCTGAAACCCTCTTCTCCCAGATATTTGTGTGTTGGTTCTGTTCCCCCTCTTTATTCAGCTTCTCTGCTCAAATGTTATCTCTCTAGTGTCCAATGTATTTAAAACAGCAATCTCTCATCATACTCTATCCTCTAACTCCACTTTATTGCATTTATTATGCTACTTGATTTTATCATATATTTCTTTGGTATTTTTAAAATCTTTAATATATATTATATGAAGATGTAAAGCCCTTGGGGCCAGGGAATTTTCACTCTCTTGTTCACTGCCATATTCCACATTGCTTAAAAGAGTACCCAACATGTAGAAGGCATACCAGAAATATTTGCTGACTAGCTGAATAAACTATTTTTATATATTTATTTATGGCATTAACCTGCAACTAAAATGTTTAAGATTTAACATGGAACCCTTAATTCCATGAAAGAATTTCTGTGGGGAATGGAAAGTCTTTAGTCCCAGAAATAGCTTTCAGGTTATTTGTTTTGATATAAGAAACAATGGGAATTAATGCAACAAAAAAAAAACAAAACAAAAAACCCTATCATATTAATTTTCTATTGCTTCATAACAAACTTAGTGGCTTAAAGCAACACCCATTTATTATCTCACAGTTCTGTATGTAGTTCGAGCACAGAGTGGCTGAATTCTCTTCTCACAGTTTCACACAGTTTCTGCTGGGCTACTTTCTCATTTGAGGCTTGAGGTCATCTTCTACACTCGTATGTTTGCTGGAGAAAGTGAGTTCCTTGTGGTTGTAGGACTGAGATTCCTGCTTCCTTGCTTACTGTTGACTAGGTGTTGTCCACAGCTACTAGAGGCTGCCTTCAGGTCCTAGCTATATGTGATCCTCTCAAAACATGGCAGATGACTACGTGAAAGCCAGCAGTAGAGTCTCTCATACTGCATAATTTTAAGACATACGTTCTTATTCTAATGAAACTTTTGATCCTAAAATTCCAGTCATTATAGATATATTTTGTTATTTGATAGTCAACATTTAAATGTAACTTCAATCCATTTCCTCTTTTTAGAACAGCATTCTCAGATATGTTTGTGGGAAATAATGGAGAAGAACAGAGAGAACTGAGACTTCTACTATCTCTTGGCCAATCCATAGATCTATCCAGCCAAATATAACAGAAGAAACTAGAATGGTGCTGCTGACTTTGAGGTTTAGGCATGAGAAAATTAAGAAGATTATCTGAGCTTATGAAAAATATCTAGGTGATAATATCTAATTCCCTCCCTTAATTAGATGAATGATTATTGTTTATTAGATAGAATTTTATAAATTTTTTATTTGTTACAATGTATTATAAAAGGTAGATGAGATGGAGGACTAAAAGATTAGTCTTAGTCTTTTAGTCCTCCATCTCATCTAGGAAAGTAATGGATGATATCAAAGAACAGTGGGAAAAAATGCAATTGAATTTGGATAAATGAGGATTACACAAAAGAAAGCTGGGAAGAAATACTAACTTCTAGGATTTGTGTCTTTCTCCTGAACATTTCAACACAGGTTGAAGCCATGTGTATACCACATGCAGGCTGAAACTACACTCAAACTAGAGCAAGAAAAGAATGGGATAAAAACTTTGCATAAGGACTACTGCATAGGTAGGTATATTACTGGAACTGCCATATCTATTATTTTTATAATTAACTTGTGCTCAAAGAGTTTTGGTGGGATATCTTTCCTAAGGACCTATAGCTCATAAGTGACAGTTTAAAAAATTCAAACCAGGTCTATCTGGCTTTACAATCAATTTCTTCTCTAACAAATCTTGCTCTTCCCTCCTCCTTCTAATCCATGTATTTATTCATCTATTGATTTATTTATATATCACATTTCTAAGTGAATATAAAGTATTAATTTGTTATATTCAATTTTTAATTATTTTTATTTATCAACTAACATTTCCAAACCTTTTCAGACCTGTGACCCATTTTCATAGTTATATCTATAGCCTGTCATGTTAAAAAATTTTATTCATTTTTAATGATATGAAGAGTCAGATTTCTAATTATATTAGGAAATTATTAAGGATTGTGTATTCTTTAATATAGCCATAATAGAAAACTAAATTTGATTTTTCCTACTAAAAAAGGAAATTTTACCTCCAAATAATTAATAAGAAGCTTAATTTGTTAATGCATAAAGTTTTAATGTATTGTATTTCAGTACCAAATATATAGTGAAAGATGACCTGAAATTTAACAATTTTTTGTCATCAAATATGGACAAAAACAACGTTTCCTTAATTGATATTTGACTTTTTGTATTTCATACTTTTTAACTATATCATACTATTTTTTATATTTATATTAATTATTTAATTTCTTAATTATGAGATAAGAAAGGAGGTTAGAGGCTGCTTTATGAAAACACTTCTACATCAATAACACTATTTGGACGTGTCTTGCTTTTGTACCTAACAAGTAAAAGATTAAATATATGTGACACATATATTTTCTTTGGTTACTGATCTTGAATTTCCAGACACAACTCTTTCTTCTTTATCGAAATGTGAACTGCCTGAATGCACTTTTCAAACCTGATAAAGATGGTGTTGGTGCAAATTTGCAGATATACAAACTTCCTTACTTCTACTTTCACCTCTGGTTTTCAATACCCTTAGGTCTCTCAATATCTTTAATCAATGATTTATAAAATAGTTTTAAAAATAAGAATAATGGTAGTTTAAAACTGAATAGAGTTTAAAGCTCTTCCTTTCAGCTGGCATTGTTCAGTTTTGATAAACTGAATGGGTATTCATTTGACAGTGTTTGAGACCTCAAACTTTTTTTTTCCTCTTTTAAGCAGTTATATTTCAATTTGATTTTAAAATTGAAATAGAAATGGACACATTTACCATCTTTATCATTGTTAATCCATGAATATTTTAAATCAGTGGTTGGAAAAACTGCTTTACAGTAATAGATAGGTAGCTAGTTTTACAATCATAGGATATGCATAACTAATTTGCTTTGAGACCTCAGAGAGAGATAAGGAAATGCAGAGATAGCACATTATGTTAAGCTTTGGAAAATGAGTAGGATTTGAACAAGTGGAAAAGGCGGAAAAAATGGCTTCTAGGTAGGGCACACAATGTTAAGAAAAATTCTGAGGTCCTTAAAGATGTGGGCTGTGTACAGAAAATAGACGGGCAATCAATTTGCCTGACGTTCTGCCAACTCAAGAAGTAGGAGATAATTTTTAAATGGGGAAAAAAAGGAAAAGAAAGTCTGTATGTTTGCTGATCACAGAAGCAGTTCAATGCTTGGCCAAAGTATCCATTCAGGGACTGTGGAGATATCAAAGATTTATGAAAGAAGTTGGTAGAATTTAATCTCTGTATTATCTTGGCTCATACATTCCCTTTGCTTTCCTTTTTTTTTTTCTTTGCTATTTTTAACTCCCATTATTCTCCTTGAAAATTATAAGTATCTCAGGACAGTAATAAAGAACATTAGAATGATATTCAAGATGCCTGTACTACCTTTTGGCCTGATATTGCTGTTATTATTATCCTAAATTTTGCGATCCATTACTCTCCATGATATTCTATTTCCTTAATCACATATTGGCATTCAAGTACCAAATTTCTGTTTTTTACCTTAGAACTCTAAGCATATAAATTGAATATTCTTTGCCACACCATTTCCTGAGTATCACCTACATACATGTAAAGAGTATTTTTATTTTAGCAAATAGTTTGTAACAACTTACTACTAGAGGGAGATAAGGGATAGCCAGGTCAAGTTTATGTACCTTATTACTGAGTTCAGGTCATATCACTGGTCCTGTCCATGATTCAGCTGGAGACTCAACAAGTAGCCAGAAATCAGTCATAACTATAAGGGTATAAGAAACAGTTTTGCCATAAAGCCTAAAGACCTAATAATAATATTATATAAGAGGATGTTTTTATATTTTTGTATGAGGTAAAGTTCAAGTAACTGTTTAAAAATTACATAACATATCACAATAGTCTCTTTTATTAGATGATAATGAAAGCCTGTATGTTTGCTGATCATACTTGTTTATTATCGAATTTCGGCACTCCAGTAATACATTCCTGAAAGACGTGAGCTAAATTCAGTTTTAACTTTTGCCTGTTCATTTGTAGATAAGATACCTTTAAGGGTATATGACACCAATAACAGCTTTCTGTTCTTTATTTCATGTATCTCTGATGAGGTTTTTATTTTGCTTTTTTTCTAGAAGTTATTTGCTTTTTTTTATTTTTGCCTTTTCAAGTACAAATAGATAGATTGACTAACTTATACACAGTACTCAAAGGACACTGTTGTCTACAATTGCTGATCGTGGTTAAAATGGCATAATGAAGCAGTGATCATTCTGCCGGAATGGAGGCCACATCAAATTATATTTGAAAGTGCACAGATATAAAGGGGAAACTTTATGGAATGACTGTAGATTTACTACATGGCTGTTAGTCCAAAGAGACAAAATATAAAGGCCAAAGCATAGAAGACTAACTAGGTCATCTTTTGAGCAAAGGTCAAAGGTCTGAAAACTAAATGGATCCCCTGTAGCCATGGAACTGTGGAACCATTTTTTTGCGATCCTATCAGTTTTCTTAATGTATCCTTCCCATGATGGCTCATTCTGCTGTGCATTGGATGTGAATCACTAGTATGTTTTTTAACCCTGGATCCCTGCAACTTTTCCTTGGGTGACTTTTTGTCACCCAACATGACTCTGAAACCTGAGAATATTTTTTCTTTAATGTTCCCCTAAATAATATTTCAACAGCTAGCACAGAGAGTGGCAATACACTCAGTGGGGACCTACCATGCATTTTTCAGTGACTGAAGACACTAGAAGTTATTGAATATAAACTTTATGTGATACGCCTGATGTAACTGCCACAAACCTTCCAGCAGGCAGCTGCTAAGAAATTGTTGAACACGCAATAATGTAATTTCTTTCCTTTTACTTCCAGTTTAAATAGTCTGATTTGTGTGTGGGGTGGAGGTGGGGGGGCAGTTAGGAGGTCTGAGGCCTTCATTGAGAACAGGTTATTATTTCTGATGGAAAAAGAGCACAGCAGAAAGCAAAGAGAATTTGTGTGTGTGTGTGTGGTACGCGGGCCTCTCACTGCTGTGGCCTCTCGCACTGCGGAGCACAGGCTCCGGACGCGCAGGCCCAGCGGCCATCGCCCACGGGCCCAGCCTCTCCGTAGCATGTGGGATCTTCCGGACCGGGGCACGAACCCGTGTATCCTGCATCGCCAGGCGGACTCTCAACCACTGTGCCACCAGGGAAGCCCAGCAAAGAGAATTTTGCTAAATCACTGCATCTAATCACTAGCATAGATTTCCATTCAGAATATGGGAGAAATTAGTCTGCATCACTGGCACCTGAACTCTGCTGCTCAGCTCAGACAGCCTGTGAAACTCAGACCTGTTGGCTCCTTTCCAACCTGTGTTCGACATTGCTCATTTCCAGTCTGTTTGCTCATTTCCAGTCTGTGTTCATGACATTGCTCATTTCCAGTCTGTTTCCTCATTTCTAGTCTGTGTTCATGACATTGCTCATTTCCAGTCTGTGTTCATGACGTTCTCTCATCCAGCTCTGAATACTTCTCTGATTTTAACTTTAAGCTTCATCACTGGATGTAGTGTTCATAGGTGGTTTGCCTGGAATATTGATCTCAGCTTTATCTTATGCTTTGCTTAGGCTCATGCCATTGGCAAATAGGGTTTCCCAGATTTCTGAGTGGGATATTTTCAATGAGGTCTTGGACCTTGGAAAAATCATTCTTCTTTCTCGACACTCAGATGGTGCTTCAAATGATCAGCTTGTGTACAGTTTGGGGGTTAAAAATGAAGTCTAGATAGGTCTCCTGAATTCATTTATCACCTATTAAAATGCATTTCAAAAGAGATGTTTGAGTATTTAAAGTCGTTTTAAGAATCTGTTTATATACTGTGTATATGTCTATAAAGTTACTTGATAGCAAAATAAATCCAGTTTCCTCTGAGTTGTGAATTGGCATGTATGCAAAACAAACAAAATTTAATGACTCTTTTTCCCTAGTGACATGGTTCCTCATCACAGTTTCAATGAGACCTACTTTAAAAAAGAAAAAAAAAAGATACTGTCTTGTCATTTTTTTCTTTTGGAAATATCCTGTTTCTAAATCTAATAGGTTCTTAAGAAATAACGTAGTTTTTTAGGCAAAAACATTATGTAACCACCACTGAATTTTGTCTAATGAGATTAGATAAAATTCGGCACTCAACCATTCAACACATTTGAAAATCAAATGACAACCAGGTTGAGATTCACTTACATCTTCTGTGGAAGACTTTTGAAAAGCTGGGGGAAAAAACCTGGAATATATATTTTTAACTGCTATGTTTCTTTTATTGTCAAAGGAAACAAAAGTGCTTTTCACTAATGGGATCCCTTGAAAATTAAACAGTTCTGAATCAGGAGATCTGGGAGTGCTTATAAGGGGAGTACAGTTCTCCCACTTCGAGATGTGTGAGCATAGGCTACTTACCCTCTCTAAATGTTAATTTTATCAACTGTAAAATGCAACAGAAAGATAATAACTTACAGGACCTGAGGAACTTGGTTTTTGTAGCAGCCAGTATAATCCTGAATGCCTTTTGATGGTGCATATATTCTATTTGATCACACGGAACAAAAGTTACATCAAAAGAAGCATAGTGAATGACATTGTCAGTATTTTGTTTTTCCCACTAAATGATATATAATATAAAATTTAATGACACAATGAGAACATTAAGCCATGGAAATAGTCATATTCTAAAAGAAAATTACTAAAAGTTTATCTGAATATTAAAGGAACCTAAGAAAGCAGATTGGAATGTTTCCCCGTAAGGTTTTTTTTTCCTTCTACATCAAGATCACAGTTCAACAAGTTGTGAGAATGTTTTTTTTTTTTTTTTAGCTTCATCTGGTACATCCATACACTGTGCTTGCTTCCATTTTTTTCCTTCCTTTTCCACCATACTTTTCTCTTAGAGCTTCCTTCCTTGTCCCTGAGACACTATTCCAAGCTTCCAGCTCAAGGACTCTACGCTGTAATGTCTCTAAAACAACCTCGTGGAAGACGTATATTATAAGAAAAACAAGGGAAGCAACTAAGAAGCCCTACCCTGATCTAGAGGGAACATCTGGTCCCTAACATTAGTGGTATGTTAAAAAAGAAATGCAGACCTGTAGAATTTTAAATGTAAGTTAACAACAATGACCACAACATAGAAACTGGTGAATTTAGCAGTTAAGATTCCAAGGCCTGTTGACCAAGATTTATATGACACCACTCCATCAAGGAAACTTAGAAACAATTAGAGACTGACAGTCTTTCATATAAAGACTTGACTGCACACAACTTCTTAAAGCAGAAAATCCTTGCGGTTTTTGATAGACAGAGGTAGCACAGTTAGGCCTGTGAGTCTTTCTCTAAACTTCTCTCTTCCTGTAAAGTTAAACATCAATTTCATACTCATCTGGTTCTCATACACAATATCTGAAAGTCACTTCTATTATGGTTTTCTTTGTCTTTTGACTTTCTCTTGAACTTTTCAAAAGTGGAAATAAGGGTATAACGACCTTGTATGACCATCCCCCAGCTTCAATGTTTATCACCATTTTGCCATTTGGACAGCAAATAATTTTGGATCTTCAGTCCTAAAGGCCTTGATGAAAACAAAGGGAAACATGGAAGACTCATACAAAATAAATGGTTATGTAAATACTGGGAGTTGGACCCCAAGTCAGAGATTAGATTAAAGTCACAAAGACCAAGGTCCGGGGTCACCAGGAAAAAACAGTTATGAACTGTATGTTGGTTTTGTACGCATGCCAATCCACAAGCCAGAAGCCACTGTAGATCTATTTCACAATAGTATGCTATAGTGTTAAGAAATCTGTAGGATCAGAGAGATGATATAAATCACTGAACCTAAAAATGTCAACTCTACTCTTCTTGATGATACCTCAAATGAGAATTCTATTCCATTGCCTTAATGTCACCTAGGGGTTTGTCACATTGTAATACAAATTGCCTTGGAGGTTTGGTTCAGTTTTTTTTGCCAGCGTTAGTGAGTTTACCCTTGTTTAGCACAGAGCCTGTCACACTGAAAGCTTTCCATGAAAATTTACTGCACAAATTAGTTCAATGAGCCATGTAAGAATACGTGTTCCTGGGGACCAGAATAGGCAATTGAGAGATTAGTGTGCTACCAAGGTGACAAGAGCCATTAAAGGGAAGGCTTGCCATACTCTGAGGACAAAAGTCACCCACTTTACATCTTTGAGCCATGTCAGCACTGGCTCTATGAGTGAACTAGCTGAGTTCACCCGATGACATTAGCAAACCTTCCCACGCTCCAATGAGCATTATAGAAGCCCTAAGAACAAAAGGTGTATGTGACCAGTGCCGCTCCATCTTCCTTTTCTCCTACCTAAACCCAGCCTCCCTTCCCCATCTTTGAAAATCTTTCCACACCATACAACTAAATCAGATTTCTAGATCCCCTTCCTCCTTTCCCATGATCAGGATTTCATTCCCAACTTCACAGGAAGAAACTGGAGAAAATCAGTAACTTGCACAGCAATCTAATCTGTAAGGAGCTTGCAAATATCCTGAGGAGAGTATCAACACTCATGTCACTTGTCTTGAATCACTGATCAAAACTTAGATATCCTCTAGAAACTATAAGAAGCATTTAGATATGGTACATAAAAATTAGAAAAGATATTATATCCCTACATTATGTGAGGTATCTCAGTGTAGGCCTTTGAATGATTTCATGGAGTCAATGAACATTACTGCCATCATCTAACTTTCCATTCATCATTCTATGAATTCAAAAACTTTCTTTTGCAGTTCTTTGAATAACTACCTTACAAACAGCATGACACATACGCTTTTCTATCATGGTTTCCCTCAGGAAGGACAGTTAGGTTATCTGTTCTGGTGGCTTAAAATTTTTTTTTAATGTATTTATACAACTGCAATGTAAGAGAATGATCAAGACGTATTATCAAAGCAACTTCGTTTTTCTTTCACCAAGAACCTAGGTCCTAGATAAACCTTCACATTATTTAGTTTATCAGTAGGCTTGATGTTTTTCCGTATTTATTATGAGATGTAAGAGTTTCCTTTTCAAGAAAAATTTTCACATTTAGTCAGGTAATAGAAACTTCTGGTAATTTTGCATCATGGCCTAAAAAATATGTTTTTAAAAGACACAAATGAAATATGTTCAGGGAATATTACTAATGTCTTCATTTGTTTGTTGCTGCTCCCAGCCATGTTATAAAACACAAATAAAGAAGAAGTTGCTTATGGCAATAATAAAGCCAAAAGGAATTCTATATAAACACCAGCTGGTTTTCCTTGGGGAAGAATTACATTTAGCTGAACATTTCGCTTCCCATGAGGCTGGACAAAATACTGTCAAGAAGCAGAGAAACTTTATGAGCCCCTCTATTCAAAGAGATTGTTTCTTCTGATGAACTCCTGGAGAATTTACTGTCAGTGACACTCATTTCAAAATTAATGAATGCTGTTTTGTGTTATTAATTATCATTATCCACTAAATTAGAAGCCTCTGGAAGGACGTGATTGTGGCTTCATAGTCGTCACTGTGTCTAGAACATAGTGGATGCTCAATGATATTTTTGAATATATGGATTCATCAATACTTTAAGGGAATAATCAATTATCAATCAATACTTTGATTGAATCCTGATCATCTGTTCTATCAGAATCCTGCACAGTGAGTCTCCCTCATGTATAAAGATTTCCTATTGCACAATCAAGCAATTTTAAAGTTTAGTTTTAAGATCAAGCTAAACGATCCCTCCTCTTGGATCTCAGAATTCTCTCCAATGTCAAGCCATTCTTAGTGACTTCTTATGTTTGCACTTTGCAGAGTAAGGCTGAATTTTAAGAAAAACTCTTCAGATGACTTGTGACCATAAAATCCAGACTGGCGGACACATATACGTAAAGCAATTTATTCATGGTGAATGCATATTAATAGTGCAAACTCAAGTCACATATGGCAGAGGAGGAAACTTAAATGCCTTCCTCAAGGTTCCACAGCTATGAGTGAACAACTCCATCACTAACTCCTGGTCTCTATACTACACTGAGTTTAGGTCTCAAGGTATAACTTATGACTGATGTTCCTTCAATGTGCAGTTTATAACCACTCTTTTACCACTCCTGCCCCTGCTGCTACACCCCACCTTAAAGCTACTTAGCAGTCACAGAACTAACTCATTAACCATCTCACTTAAGCCTCATGACGTCTCCTTTGAAAAGAACACTATAGTGCAGGTAATCTATGAGATGAGGAAACTATCCTATATATTAGCCAGACATTGCTCATTACCATTGCTATTAGAAGAGCCACTCATCAGGTGTCAAAATCTACTCTGATAATAACATCCTTATGCTAGTAGTCAGTTCTTATTGTATTTACCCTTACAACTACAGTTCTGGAACAGGAAATGAATTTTTAATGGATCACCCATGAGTCTATGTTTTCCAAACACTGTCACTTGGGTGATTTCCCAATACTCAGCTGCCCCAACCCACCTTCTTTTAAAACCAAGGACCACTCTTCCTCAGCTCTGAGCAAGAGCTATGAATCCGAGGCCCTTGAAGGTTAGATTGTGGGTTACATGGATTCTAAATTTGGCCTTGGACTTATCACTATATAAATTTGAAATTGAGATGTGTGAAGGGCCTGAAATCAGAATCAAGGGTGTTTTTTGTTTTTTTGTCTTGTTTTGTTTTGTTTTACTATGCTCTATAGATATTTGCTATGATAATATCTAGGAATAGTGGTCAAAATGAACCATAGTAACAGATATTTAGAACATCAGAAAATACTACAATCAGAAGAAAAAAATGAATCCAATAGATGCAAAGCCTAAATGAATGAGAACTAAGTTGTCATGATAAATTTAGTTAAGTATGACTATTTTATTTCTATCATTTCTTTCAAATCCTAATTAATAACACTGGATTTCTTAATTTTTTGATGCTTTACAATAATTGATCATCATTAAGTGCTACTCTTAAGCAATAAGAAATAGGCTTTTCATTGGAAGAAAATATACAAAACCTTTAGAGTGGTCACCTTTAGTTAGTGGAACAAATAATAGATATATATGTTTTTCATTTTTAAGTATTTCCCTAATTACATTTAAGGAACATGCTCATCTTTAACACAAAAAAAACCCCAAAATATTAGTTTTAAAAAATAAAAAGTATGAAAAAACAGTATGAAGGCTATGGTTTAAATATTTTTCCAAGGAAATGTCACTTTATGCTACCTGCCAGAACTATACTTATATTCTTAGTTTATGTAAGAGTCTAAGAAATAAAAATATAAATGTTTATTTACTTATAGTAGAATAAGAAATAGAACCAACAGTGCCTCATAAACAATATTCTATGGTTTTTTATAACTACTTTATGAGTGTTAATTCAGTGTAAAATTAGTATTCATTCCGTTTGGGGAAGTTGATCATGCAAGTGAAGATTCCTTAAGGACTTTTACAAGAAATAGCATGTCAAATCACTTCATAGCCTGTGTACCCTTTTTTCTATCTTGTACCTTCTTCTCCAAAATCATCTACCTCCTCCAAGATATATACAGCTTTGGGGGAAAAAATCAGTTTTAAGTCCAAGAACTTTGATTGAAAGAGCTGGGAGAATGATCTAAGAACAATTGTCTTTCACCTGGGAGATCCTGTAAATAAAAAGGGAATACATTTCCTCCCTAGAGTTATCAAGCTGTAAATAAACAGAATGAGCTCAGATCCTAAATTATCTGACATCCAGACATCTCTTACATACCTGCTCCCAGAACATTTCTTTCTGTAATGTTAAAACTATTTCGAAAATCTTGGGTACAGTTAAGTGGTGACATTAAGGTTCCTGAGAGCAAAGTTTGAACAAGATGATTTGAAAAAATATCATCTCAAGGCTCTTTTACAGGAACATGCAGAGATGTTAGTGTCTTCACCAGGCACCCCTTACCACAATCATTTTCTAATCTTTACTGTATATAAAATTACAGTGTATTGGTTATCCATTTTTTGCCAAATATGCAAGAGTATTAGAAAACAATCACTTGAGGGTAAGCAGAAAACAATAGTGCCTAAAATGGGGAAAATGCGCTATGAAGTGAAATCCCTTTCCTTTCAGATTTTTAAAACAAATGACATTTCATAGATTGCATTCAAATACATTCTAAAACTTTTCTTATTTCTCCTATAATCCCTTGGAACAAAATCTGTAATAAATTTCAGAGAAAAATGAAGTACAAACAGTATTAGTGAGTGATCCCGGCCTCTACCATAGCTTTGTGTGTCCCAGCTATACTAGGGCGATCACAAGCTCTGTGCCACAAAAGGAAATGTCTATTTCTTGTCTTTGATCTTCGATCAAGTGGTCTAATAACTCTTCTCACAGTTAGATTCTGGATTTTATTTCAACCTTTCTCTATCAGTAAACTCTCTGACAGCATGGCTGCGGAAGAATCCGACAGCCTCCCCTGCTTCTAGTGCATTGTGGTAGCAGTTCTCTGGTTTTCTCCTTTCCCCTTTCACTCTGTCTTACTTCTTTGGCTTCCCCTGCTCACTTTGTTCCATGTCACAGTATCTGATTACATGATCCAGACACTTATGCAATGTGCTGGCACGCCTCCTAACGCCCTGGCACGTTGGCCAACATGCTTGTGGCAGAGATTATCATGGGAACCTCTGACTAGGTCTATTTAAAATATGATGAAACATATTCAATATCTAGGCCAAGGGGCAAAAGGTGCTTGGGAAATAGGGGGAAATGGAGATAAATGGAGAACATTACTGCAATAAGCGAAGTGAAAAAGAAATCGTACATTTATTCTAGAAACACTTATTTAGTACATTCTACATTCCAGGCATGGAAGATGCAATATATATATTCCAGGCCCTTAAGAAGTTCAAAGTCTGGTAAGGAAGACAGGAATAGTATATACTGTGGCTCCCTGGTTCTTGAATAATTGACTCCATAATTTTGTCTTCATAAATCCTTTTAGGGATTAGATTTTTTAACCACAAAAATCGCTTTGAATGAACTAAAGTCCCCAAACTTGTTTTCTCCTAATTGGGCCTTGGGCAGCTGCTACGGATATCCCCTGATACATTATTGTACTTAATATAAGAATATTGATTATCTATTTGCACCAGACACGAAGGTGCTTACATAGGCCACTTCATTTAGAAAACTTGATATTATCCACTGAATGCCATTCAAAGCCTAAATGAGTGTTTCTTGTGGCCTCTTGTGGTGGGGGTCAGTGTTAGACACACACATGAGACAGCAAGCCTCAAGACTGATACTTACCAGTCTGATCTCCCTTTCTCTTTGACATGTCCCATCGAGGAACTTATAGCTTCATGGGCATCCAAATGTTTTTTTTTTTAATTTTTATTTATTTATTTTTGGCTGTATTGGGTCTTCGTTGCTGCATGTGGGCTTTCTCTAAGTTGCCGCGAGTGGGGGCTACTCTTCGTTGCGGTGCGCGGGCTTCTCATTGCAGTGGCTTCTCTCGTTGCGAAGCACGGGCTCTAGGCGCGCAGGCTTCAGCTGTTGTGGCACAAGGGCTTAGTAGTTGTGGCTCGCAGACTCTAGAGCACAGGATCAGTTCCTGTGGCGCAGGGGCTTAATTGCTCCGTGGCATGTGGGATCTTCCCGGACCAGGGCTTGACGGATTCCGTCGACCCTTGGCAGGCGGATTCTTAACCACTGCACCACTAGGGAAGCCCTCCAAATGGTTTATACTCTCTATTTTAACGCCGCATTATGTCATCAGCACTGAGTGTATCTAGAGTATTCTTATTCTTGGGCTTCTTTTTCTTTTTTATGATAAAAATTTTTTAAATGGGGATTGGTGCCTTCATCAGCATTACTGTGGAAATTGGGAAATATCTAAGTATCTAGACTTGACCATTAACCAACATCTCTAGAATTGTTCTGATCCACCCAATCACACTATTCTGTCCATATTCTAACCTCGTTTGACTTGGTTCCTCAACTCCAAATTCTTTTCTTAAGAGCACTAGCCTTAATCTTTAGAGTCAGACATACGCAAATACCTTGTCCTTGTAAATCACCTTGGCTGATTTTTTGATATTTGCCCTCTGGCACCAAGCACAGTGGTGTGAAAGACACTCTTAAAACTCTCTGCACTCTCCCTTCAGACCTGAGAAGCTGGGTCCTTGCGTGATCAGCCTTCCCACTTGGTCAGGAAACAAGATAGTCTCTCTTTTCCTGCCCTTCTCAAAGAGGAAACACCCCCAAGAGCAACCGCAAGGAGTTTTTGCAAGCATACACAACTCTTTGTGGGAAAGAAGAACATCAGGGTGAACCACACCCACCCAAGAAAACAACACTCAGCGGATACTGATGGAATAAAGCCATAATACTGTTTTGAGCAACTGACATTTTCAGGTAAGCTAGAGCGAGACCACTCTGCTCCTAAGCAATTACGCACCATAACTTTTCATGCTTCTCTCACCCTTTAAAGTCTGATCCTCAAATGGGTGAGATAAAGAGGCCAAACTAACTTAATCTAGGAAAACATCAGCAGGAGATCTTGATACAGGTATGGCGGAAGAAAAGGGATGATTAGGAAGATGACATTGTATTGGTGGAGATAAGATTCAATGCTATAATTGCCAGTAATAAATATAAGCTTTACATAACTGCATTTAGGTCAGATGTGCTTATGTTTAGGACAAACACCAGTGAGAATAAGTGGGGCCCTAGAACCCTTCTAAGACTGAAACCCTGGGTGGGATGGAACTGGTGGTGGGAGAAGGAAGATTAAGAAAAGTGAGCTCCTGAAAGGGGTCGTCAAACATTATCCTGGCACCCAAGCTCACCTTCCTAGTTCTTGAGATGTCGACAGGCACTGTTTTGTGTACATGTCACACTCTGGGGTAACATCTCCATACAGGATGACGTGTACATGTTTCAGCTTTCTGGTGGTGGTAGAGATGGTGACTGTGATAATGGTATGTGGTCACACAGGAATGGGAAACAAGTGTTCTTTGAGAGGACACAAAGGTTTTCTAGTGGTACAAAGTGACTAGATAAATTATTGAGTTATGTATATGTGACTGACCTCCATTTTTTCCTTCCCTTATTTCTAAGCATGTTGTTGTACCATTTGAATGTTCTTACCATAAAGATTTTTGTAGAGCAGAAAATAGAACTCACTTGAAGTTAACTCCATGTTACAGCTTTTTAAGTGTTCAAACACATTTGAAGAGATTATGCTTGATATCATGGAGAAGAATTGACTTTGGTAGAGGGTGGATAGGCAGGACTCTAAAAGGCAAAAAAAAAAAAAAAAAAAAAAGAGGATTTTTCTCCATTTTCATTACCCCAGGGGGAGTGGTAGGATTTCAGTGGCTGTAAGCAGAGCCTGAGGAAGCATCTAGCATCTCCAGATCTCCCACTTTCCATAAAGGTTTTTTGTACCCAAAACATAACACAGAAACAACAGAGTCCCAGAAACCCAGGGTACCATGAAGACTTGGTCATTGGACATTTTAGTAATAATCAGTGAGAACAAAGTACATGAACCGCCTCTGAGGCTTTCATGCAGATTAACCTTCTAGAATTTATCCATGACCTTGACAGGAAGAAAGAGAATCTCCAAAGTCAACAAAGACTCAATTCTCCCAGTTGATTGGGTTCTCAGAGTTTATAAGAAGAAGGCATAGGTATATGACATATTTCTCACCCTTCAGCTTGTGGCTATTAAAGCCATATCCACTACAAACCATGCCTACAAATATTGAAGGTGATTTCCCCGAGCCCTATTTCTGCTAACTCCCACCGTGTGGTTTGGTGATAAGAATTCACTAAGTGAACTTGCCAGGGAGTGATAGAACATTCACCAGTCGCTCATAACTTAAATACTTCTGCTTTCTTACCCCTTTGAACTCAGTTCCTTTCCTTAGAGAAATAAAGGCTCCCGCTCACATTAGTCATTGGCTCTGCCTCTTGATGATGGGGTCCCAGCTCCTCAACTTCATGTTTCTAAGAAAAACTCCTCTTCTTTACCCTTTCCTGAATTTTACTATTTTCTTCCGTCTCCACCTTGTTCTGTTCTTTATACAATTTTTGAGAGCCTAATCTACTCTGCTGCCAGGATTTTCATTTACATATCTTGATTTATACCTACAGAGAACACTGTAAGTCTAATCTATCATTTCTCCAGTCTTTTCTAGTGTTTTGCGCTTGACTCGGTCTGATCTCCTTGATACTGACCTACAGCATATACTGTCTTCTATTCTAAACTTGGAAACTACAACTAAACACCAACTCTTCCTAACATCCTCATACTGCCTATTACTCAGTGTGACATGAGGACGTTTTCAACTTAATAGGTGACTCTATAAAACCAAAACACTTTAAAGATATAAAAATAATGGTGGTATTTGTTTTTATTGATTTTCCCCCTTTTTTCTTGTTTTGTTTATTTGTTTTAAAGCAAAGTACATGCCCCTAATCATGTGTAGCCAATCACATCTATTTCTGCCTACTAATAAGCTCCTGATAGAGATCAAATTGATTTAAATCACCAATATTTTGTTATTTCTAAAAAAAATTTAAATGACATTAAAATGTTAGTGAACAGAAAATTAATGAATTGTAAAGGAATTCCTTTATGGCCCCTATTAACCATATTCATTGTCCCACCTTTGCAGTTTGGCTTCTACATTAAGTGAAATTTGAAGAACATAAAGTAGTTCAAGAGAAAGACCTAAAAATGACTAGAAGACTAGTGGTATAAAGAGAAGCAAAAAAAAAAAAAAGTTGGAATAAAGAACTAATATGAATATAGTACATAAGGCCACATAGTTCAGTGGAAACCATCAATGAACATATGATTTGTTAATCTAAAAAAACAAATAGATTTGTTTTACCTTAAACATTGGTAAGCAACACTATGAAGCATTGAACATGGTTTTTAAAATTGTTTTAGTTTTTTTTTTCATTTCAAAGAAAATCATCTACCTTAATAAATCATCACAATCCAATAGGCAAATAAACTCAAAGGTCAGCAAGAAAGGACGTTCTAGTAGTTAACTAATGCCTGCACACTAAAACAATGTTCTTGAAACAGTTATTCAGAACTAAACCCATCTTCCAGAAATACTAAAATGTGACTGTATGTTTAGTGATGACTCATCTACTCTTTTATGGAAAGCCAGTATTATTGATATGACATAAAATATATGGTATGACAAGAACAACAGCATTTTGGAGATCACGTACACCATTCTTTTCAGCTTACAAACAAAGCAAATGGAATACCCTAGGATTCAGTGACTTGCATAAATACATATTCTTATTTAATAGAGTTGGATGTGTCCTCATTTCTAATATAGTGTCCAGTTGCTATGTAGGACACTGATAGATTCAAGGAGCCTATGTGGAATAGATAGAAAACCACAAACACTAGCAAGGTGACCATCATAAATAAAATTTGAATGCATTTAAAGGTTTTTAAATTTACTGTCATTTTTAAAATTATTCAAAGAGCTCATCAGCCTAGAAATGTCTTGAAGCCAATAATTTATTATAATTTTTAGACTGTTTCATAAAAATGTCATAAGATTTGCCATTGAGTTCAGAAAATATTATTCTTTTTCTTTTTTTTTTAAACACCGTTATTTTTGCAAGCACTCTAGTCAGCACTGGGGATAAAATGGCAAGGCAGACATGTTTCCTGCTCTGTAATTGCTTGAAGACTAGTGGGGATTTGAAGCAATTAAACAAGCAATTAGAATCAAAGTAAAAACCTTTTTGTTTTATTTGAAATATAGTTAACTTACAGTATAATATTAGTTTCAGGTGTATAACATAGAGATTCAATATTTTTATAGGTTATACTCCATATAAATTAGTATAAAATGTTGGCTATACTCTCTGGGTTGTACATTACATGCTTATATTTTATTTATTTTAAACCTAGTAGTTTGTAACTCTTAATCCTCTTCACCTATCTTACCCCTCCCCTGCCTCCCCACTGGTAACCACTAGTTTGTTCTCTGTATCTGAGAGTCTGTTTGGTTTTATTATATTCATTTTTTGTTTTATATTTTAGATTCCACATATATGTTAAAGTATTCAGTATTTGTCTTTTTCTGTCTGACTTATTTCACTGAACATAATATCCCCCAGGTCCATCCATGTTGTTGCAAATGGCAAAATTTCATTCTTTTTATGGCTGAGTAATATTCCATTGTGTATATATACCACATCTTCTTTATCCACTCATCTGTTAATGGACACTTAGGTAGCTTCTATATCTTGGCTATTATAAATAATTCCACTATGAACACTCCAGTGCATATATCTTTTTCAATTAGTGTTTTCATTTTCTTCAAATATAACCCAGGAGTGGAATTGCTGGATCATATGGTAGTTCTATTTTTAATTTTTTGAGGAACCTCTAAACTGATTTTGATAGTGGCTGTACCAATTTACATTCCCATCAGCAAAGTACTAGAGTTCCCTTTTCTCCACATCCTTGCCAACACTTGCTATTTCTTGTCTTTTTGACAATAGCTATTCTGACAGGCATGAGGTAATATCTCATTGTGGTTTCGATTTGCATTACCCTGATGATAAGTGATATTGAGCATCTTTTCATGTACCTGTTGACCATCTGTATGTCTTCTTTGGAAAAACGCCTATTCGTGTCCTCTATCCAATTTTTAATCAAGTTGTTTTTTTTCCTTTTTTTGATATTGAATTGTATGAGCTCTTTATATATTTTGGGTATTAACCCCTTATTAGACATATCACTTGCAAATATCTCCTCCCATTCAGTAGGTTGCCTTTTTGTTTGGTTGATAGTTTCCTTCTCTGTGCAAAGCTTTTACATTTAATTAGGTCCCATTTGTTTATTTTTGTGTTTTGATCCAAAGAAATATTGCTAAGACCTTTGTCAAGGAGAATACTGCCTGTTTTCTTCTAGGAGTTTTATGGTTTCTGGTCTTACATTTACGTCTTTTATCCATTTTAAGTTGATTTTTTATATGGTATGAGAAACTGTTCTAACTTTGATTTTTCATGTGTAGCTGTCCAGTTTTCCCATCACCACTTATTGAAGAGACTGTCTTTTCCCCATTGTAAATTCTTGCCTTGTTTGTTGTAGATTAAGTGACCATAAGTGCATGGGTTTACTTTTGGGCTCTCTATTCTGTTCATTGATCTACATGTCTGTTTTTGTGCCAGTCTCATGCTGTTTTGATTACTACGACTTTGTAGTATAGTCTGAAGTAAGGGAGTGTGATACCTCCAGCTTTGTTCATTTTTCTCAGGATTGTTTTGGCTATTCAAGGTCTTTTGTGGTTCCATACAAATTTTAGGACTATCTGTTCTAGTTCTGTGAAAAACGTCATAGGTATTTTGACAGGGATTGCGTTAAATCTGTTTTGGGTAGTACGGATTTTATCAATATTAATTCTTCCAATCCATGAACATGGATATCTTTCCATTTGTTTGTTCAATTTTCTTCAACAATCTTCAGTTTTCTTTATCAATATCTTATAGTTTTCAGAGTATAGGTCTTTCATCTCCTCTTTTCATCTCCTAAATTTATTCTTAGACATTTTATTTTTTTTATGTGGTTGTAAATAGGATTGTTTTATCTTTATGATAGTTTGTTTTTAGTGTGTAGAAATGCAACAGATTTCTGTATATTAATCTTGTATTCTGCAATTTTACTGAATTTGTTTATTCTAATAGATTTTTCAGGGGGAGTCTTCAGGGTTTTCTATGCAGTATCACGTCAGCTGCAAATAGTGGCAATTTTATTTCTTCCTTTCCAATTTGGATGTGTTTTATTTCTCTATCTTGTCATATTGCTGTGGCTAGGACTTCCAATTCTATGTTAAATAGAAATTATGATAGTGGGCATCCTTGTCTTGTTCCTGATCTCACAATGTGAGATCCTTTTTGTGTTTGTTGAACTTGGTTTGCTAATATTTTGTTGACGATTTTTGTATCTATGTTCATCAGTGATATTAGCCTGTAACTTTCTTTTTTTGTAACGTCTTTGTCAGGTTTTGGTATCATTTAATGCTGACCTGGTAAAGTGACTTTTTAAGTGTTCCTTCCTCTTCAATTTTTTGGAGTAGTTTTAGAAGGATAATTATTAGTTCTTCTTTATATGTTTGGTAGAATTCCCCTGTGAAAGCATCTAGCCCTGGACTCCCAACAAAAAGTTTGGAGAATTTTGATTACTGATTCCATTTCAATACTAATAATTAGTCTTCAGATGATCTATTTCTTCTTGACTCAGTCTTGGAAGACTGTATGTTTCTAGGAATTTATCCATTTCTTTCAGGTTGTCTAATTTGTCGGCATATAAGTGTTAGTGGTATAGTCTTATGATTGTTTATATTTCTGTGATATTGTTTGTAACTTCTTTTTTTAAATTAGTTTTGCTAGAGGTTTAACAATTTTGTTTATCTTTTCAGAAAGCCAGCTCTTAGTTTCATTAATTTTTTTTTTGGTCTCTTTTATTTATTTCTGCTCTGATCTTCCTTTTACTGACTTTGGGGTTGGTTTGTTCTTATTTTTGTAATTCCTTTACAAGGAAAAGTAGGTTGAGATTTTTCTTATTTTTTGAGGTAGGCTGGTATCTCTCTTAGAACTGCTTTTTCTGCATCCCATAGATTTTGGAAGTTTGTGTTATTATTTTCATTTGTCTCAAGGTATTTTCTCATTTGCTCTTTGATTTCTACATTGACCCATTTGTATTTTAGTAGCAAATATTTAGTCTCCACATGTTTGTATTTTTCCCAATTTTCTTCCTGTAATTGATTTCTACTTTCATACTGTTGTGGTCAAAAAAAGATGCCTGATATAATTTCAGTCTTCTTAAATTTACTGAAACTTGTTTTGTGGCCTAGCATGAGATCTATCTGGGAGAATATTCAATATGCACTTGAAGAGAATGTACATTCTGATTCTGGATGGAATGTCCTATAGAAATATTTTAAGTTCATCTGGTTTAACATATAAGTTCACATTTTCCTTACTGATTTTCCGTCCGCATGATCTATCTATTGATGGAAGTGGGTTTTAAAGTCACCTATTACTATTGTATTACTGTCAATTTCTCACTTTATGTCTGTTAATATTTACTTTATATATTTAGGTGCTCTTATATCAGGTGCATATGTGTTTATGAATGTTATATCCTCTACATGGAGAGACCCCCTTTATTATTAAATAATGCCCTTCTTTGTCTTTTATTATAGACTTTGGTTTAAATTCTACTTTTTTTTTTTTTTTAATAAATTTATTTTTGGCTGTGTTGGGTCTTCGTTTCTGTGAGAGGGCTTTCTCCAGTTGCGGCGAGCAGAGGCCACTCTTCATCACGGTGCGCGGGCCTCTCACTGTCATGGCCTCTACCGTTGTGGAGCACAGGCTCCAGACGCGCAGTCTCAGTAGTTGTGGCTCACGGGCTTAGTTGCTCCGCGGCATGTGGGATCTTCCCAGACCAGGGCTCGAACCTGTGTCTCCTGCATTGGCAGGCAGATTCTTAACCACTGTGCCACCAGGGAAGCCCCTAAATTCTACTTTTTTGATATGAGTATTGCTACAGCCAATTTCTTTTAGTTTTCACTTCCATGGAATATCTTTTTCCATTCTCTCTCTTTCAGTCTTTGTCTTTAGCTCCTAAGTGAGTCTCTTGTGAGCAGCATATAGACCGGTCTTCTTTTCTTATCCAGTCAGCCACACTATGTCTCTTGATTGGGGCATTTAGTCCATTGACATTTAAAGTGATTATTGATAGTCAGGTACTTACTGTCATTTTGTTACTTGTTTTGTAGGTGTTTTTGTAGTTCTTCTCTGTTCTTTTCTTTCCTTCTTCTTTTAGGCTCATTTAGTCTCTCATTATGGTTTGATGATTTTCTTTAGTGTTATGTTTGGGTTCCTTTCTTTTTAATTTTTGTGTATCTCTTGTAGGTTTTGGATTTGTAGTACCATGAAGTTCATATATGCTTACCTATAATTGTACCTATGTGTTTTAAACTGATAGTCATGTAAGTTCAAACACATTCTAAAAGATCTACATTTTTTACTCACCTCTCCCCCACGTTTTGTGTTTTTGATGCCATATTTTTACATTTTCATGTCTGTCCCTGAACCATTTATTGTAGTTATAGTTGACTTTATAATTTTTGTCTTTTATCCCCCATACTAGCTTATTTAAGTGATTGATCCACTGCCTTTACTATGTATTTGCTATATATTGTACATTACTAAATATCTTCTCACCTCCTACTAGACTCCATTTGATTCATTCTTTACAGTCTTGTTTACAGAAGAGTGATTCTGCTAGTTCAGGTTATTCTCAGTGAGAGTTGCTTAGTATTTAGTTGTAGTTTTGATACGTTCACAGGAGGATGTAAGCTCAGAGTCTTCCTAGTCTACCATCTTGACTCTGCCCCCTCTCAAAATAAAAATATTGTAAGTCCCTATTATTTGTCAGGCACTATCCTGAAAAAGCTGCTAGAAAAAGCTGTACATCAGCAAAGGAGGCAGGCAAAACTTCTCCTCTACCCTTCTATGGAAGGAAAGAAGAGGAAGAGAAAGAAAAAGAGAGAGAGAGAGATGGAGAGACAGAGGGGTGGAGATAAAGAGAAGTAAAATATAAATAAATATATATTCATAAATAATTCATGTGATACCACAAAATGATAAGCTATGAAGAAAATAAGTTAGGGCAAAGCGAACAGAGTGCCTGGGTCTGAACAACAAGCATGGCTCTTTTCAAAGTCCTCTCTGAGGTGATGCATTGGAGCAAAGAAGTAAATGGGAAGTAGATCAGCCATAGAAAGATCTGGGAGACCATTCTAAGCAGAGGATACCACAAGTGCAATGGCCAAAAGATGGAAAGGGTTTGACAGTTAGAGAAGCACCAGAGCCAGTATTGTGCAAATGGAGTAAAGGAGTGAGAGAGATTAAAAGAAGATGAGATGGGAGGAAGTCACGTCAGATTAGGAAAGGTTTATAGGTCATGGTAGGAGTTTTGATTTGATTCTATGTGTGTTGGAAAACCCTTTCAAAATAGTGGAATGTAGGGGAAAGAGTGGAAGCAAGGGAACCAGTTAGGAGACTGGGACAGGAGGCTAGAATTATAGGGGTGACCCAAGAGAGGGTGGTATTGGTGTAGTTGATAAGAAAAGACTAGATAAATATGTATTAGAAGTAAAGCATACTTGCTAATGAATTGATTAGATGTTGAATATGGAGGAACAGGAAAAATCATGATGAATCCTGGATGTTTCCCTTTGAAGGGCTAACAAACTCAGCATTGGAGAACAAGTAAGCATTCCTGAAGACCATAATAGTCTGCCAGATTTATTTGGTCAAATTATGCATATGTTCCCCAAATACACAAATAAGTATTACCCAACTACATTAACTAAAATGGGCATTACTGAGTGTAAATTTCAATAAGAATTAAGATAAAAGGTTTATAAATTCTTTCCTTTTAATTGCTAACCTTGAAAGAAGGTGATCATTAATGAAGGGTGGCAGAATGTTCTATGATATCTATCAAATTTCACTGCTCATGTCCAATCATGAACATATTGGGGATACAAACAGAAAGGCAGTATGTGTAGATTATGTTTTATTGAAACAGATTAAGCCAGCATAAGAGAAAATCAATATAAGAATAAAATGTTCAAGTTGGAAGGAACTTAGAAATCATCTTATTCATCCACTTTATTTTCCAGATGGGAAATCAAGTATCAGAAATATTAGGTAACTCAAAGTAATTTTGCACAAGTTTCTGTCTTTCCTATTTACATGAAAGTACCCATCATTTAGCCTTCTTCTATATCCCTCTTGATTTCTTAATACATATGATTCTTAAACTCAAGAAGCTGTCTAATCTTACAATATGACAAACTAAGCTCATGCTGTTTACCTCCTTTCCTCCAAAACTCCACTCAAATAATAGTAAACACATAATAAATGTATAAACTAATAAAATGAATGCAAGGAGAACTTTGAGTACAGGAGATTCCAACACATATCTGAAAAAGGCTAAGGGGATAAAAAAAAAAATCACTGAAAGGTGAAATAAAAACAAGGAAGTCATGCCCTAAAATACAAACAGAAATGGTTGCAGAGGAGCAGCCAGACAAACTGGTTTTTGTGAGTTAGATCTTTGTCTCATCAACAGAAAATATTTAAGATATTTATAACTAAATATATAGTTCTATATATATATATATATATATATATATACACACATACTTTAGTTATATAACTAAAGTATTTAGAAATTTGGAGGTATTAAGAATAGATGGGATGGCAAGGAATGTGGGCAGCCTCTAAGAGCTAAGAGTGGTTCTCGCTGATAGCAATCAAGGAAATAGGGCTTTGGCCTACCATAGCAAGAAGGTGAATTTTGTCTGCTCCAAGAATGAATTGGCTTTTCCCAGATCTCACACGCAAGAACTCAGCTTGGCTTATACCTTGATTTTAGCCTTGTGATACTCTGAGGAAAGAACCTAGCCAGGCGGTGCTGGACTTCTGACCTACAGAACTGAATTGGTTCAAAATGGCGGAGTAGAAGGACATGCTGTCACTCCCTCTTGCGAGAGCACTGGAATCACAATTAACTGTTGAACAATCATCGACATGAAGACTCTGGAACTCACCAAAAAAGATATCCCATATCCAAAGACAAAGGAGAAGTCACAATGAGATGGTAGGAGGGGTGAAATCACAAAAAAATCAAATCCTATAACTGCTAGGTGGGTGACTCACAAACTGCAGAACACTTATACCACAGAAGCCCACACACTGGAGTGAAGGTTCTGAATCCCACTCAGGCTTCGCAACCTGGGAGTCTGGCAACAGGAGGAGGAATTCCTAGAGAATCAGACTTTGAAGGCTACTGGGATTTGATTGCAGGACTTCAACATGACTGGGGGAAACAAAGACTCCACTCTTGGAGGGCACACACAAAGTAGTGTGCGCATTGGGACTCAGGAGAAGGAGCAGTGACCGCATAAGAGACTGAACCAGACCTACGTACTAGTGCTGGAGGGTCTCCTGTGGAGGTGGGGGTGGCTATAGCTCACCATGGGGACAGGGACACTGGCAGCGGAGGTTCTGGGAGGTACTCCTTGGTGTGAGCCCTCCCGGAGACTGTCATTAGCCTCACCAAAGAGCCCAGGTAGGCTACAGTGTTGCGTTGCCTCAGGCCAAACAACCAACAGGGAGGGAACCCAATCCCACCCATGAGCAGAGAAACAGATTAAAGTTTACTGAGCTCTCCCCACCAGAGCAAGAGTCAGCTCTACCCACCACCAGTCCCTCCCAGCAGGCAACTTACACAAGCCTCTTAGAAAGCCTCATCCACCAGAGGGCAGAGAGCAGAGGCAAGAAGAACTACAATCCTGCAGTTTGTGGGGAAAAAAACACATTCACAGAAAGACAGACAATATGAAAAGGCAGAGGGCTATGTACCAGATGAAAGAACAAAATAAAACCCAGGAAAAACAACTAAATGAAGTGAAGATAGGCAACCTTCCAGAAAAAGAATTCAGAATAATGATAGTGAAGATGATCCAGGACTTCAGAAAAAGAATGGAGGAAAGATCAAGAAGATGCAAAAAATGTTTAACAAAGACCTAGAAGAATTAAAGAACAAACAAACAGAGATGAGCAATACAATAACTGAAATGAAAAATACACTAGAAGGAATCAATGGCAGAATAACTGAGGCAGAAGAATGGATAAGTGACCTGGAAGACAGAATGGTGGAATTCACTGCTGTGGAACAGAATAAAGAAAAAAGAATGAAAATAAATGAAGACAGCCTAGGAGATCACTTGGACAACATTAAACTCTACAACATGTGCATTATAGGGGTCCCAGAAAGAGGAGAGAGAAAGGACCCAAGAAAATATTTGAAGAGGTTATACTCGAAAATTTCCCTAACATGGGAAACGAAATAGTCACCCAAGTCCAGGAAGCACAGAGAGTCCCATACAGGATAAACCCAAGGAGAAACACGCCAAGACACATAGTAATCAAATTGGCAAAAATTAAAGACAAAAATTGTTGAAAGTAGCAAGGGAAAAATGACAAATAACATACAAGGGAACTCCCATAAGGATAACAGCTGATTTCTCAGCAGAAACTCTACAAGCCAGAAGGGAGTGGCACGATATAGTTAAAGTAATGAAAGGGAAGAACCTACAACCAAGATTACTCTACCCAGCAAAGATCTCATTCATATTCGTTGGAGAAACCAAAAGCTTTACAGACAAGCAAAAGCTAAGAGAATTCAGTACCGCCAAACCAGCTCTACAACAAATGCTAAAGGAACTTCTTTAAGTGGGAAATACAAGAGAAGAAAAGACCACAAAAACAAACCCAGAACAATTAGGAAAATGGTAATAGGAATATACCTATCGATAATTACCTTAAACGTGAATGGATTAAATGCTCTAATGAAAAGACAGAGGCTTGCTGAATGGATACAAAAACAAGACCTATATATATGCTGTCTACAAGAGACCCACTTCATACCTAGGGACACATACAGACTGAAAGTAAGGGAATGGAAAAAAGATATTCCATGCAAATGGAAATCAAAAGAAAGCTGGAGTAGCAATACTCATATGAGATGAAATAGACTTTAAAACAAAAAATGTTATAAGAGACAAGGAAGGACACTACATAATGATCAAGGGATCACTCCAAGAAGAAGACATAACAATTATAAATATATATGCATCCAACATAGAAGCACCTCAATACATAAAGAAACTGCTAACGGCTATAAATGAGGAAATCGACAGTAACACAAAAATAGTGGGGGACTTTAACACCTCACTTACACCAATGGACAGATCATCCAAAGAGGAAGGAAACACAAGCTTTAAATGACACAACAGTTCACACAGGTTTAATTGATATTTATAGGACATTCCATCCAAAAACAGCAGATTACACTTTCTTCTCAAGTGTGCACAGAACATTCTCCAGGATAGATCACATCTTGGGTCACAAATCAAGGCTCGGTGAATTTAAGAAAACTGAAATCATATCAAGCATCTTTTCTGACCACAATGCTATGAGATTAGAAATCAAATACAGGGAAAAAAACGTAAAACACACAAACACATGGAGGCTAAACAATACGTTACTAAATAACCAAGAGATAACTGAAGAAATCAGAGAGGAAATCTAAAAATACCTAGAGACAAATGACAATGAAAACATGACGATCCCAAACCTATGGGATGCAGCAAAAGCAGTTCTAAGAGGGAATTTTATAGCAATATGATCCTACCCCAAGAAAGAAGAAAAATCTCAAATAAACAATCTCACCTTACACCTAAAGGAACTAGAGAAAGAAGAAAAAACAAAACCCAAAGTTAGCAGAGGGAAAGAAATCATAAAGGTCGGAGCAGAAATAAATGAAATAGAAACAAAGCAAACAAGAGCAAAGGTCAATAAAACTAAAAGTTGGTTCTTTCAGAAGATAAACAAAATTGATAAACCATTAGCCAGACTCAAGAAAAAGAGGGAGAGGACTCAACTCAATAAAATTAGAAATGAAAAAGGAGAAGTTACAACAGACACCACAGAAATACAAAGTATCCTGAGAGACTAAAACAAGTGACTCTATGCCAATAAAATGGACAACCTGGAAGAAATGGACAAATTCTTAGAAAAGTATACCCTTCCAAGACTGAACCATGAAGAAATAGAAAATCTGAACAGACCAATCACAAGTAATGAAATTGATACTGTGATTTAAAAACTTCCAACAAACAAAAGTCCAGGACCAGCTCACTTCACAGGTGAATTCTCTCCAACATTAGAGAAGAGCTAACACCCATCCTTCTCAAGCTCTTCCCAAAAAATGCAGGGGAAGGAACACTCCCAACCTCATTCTATGAGGCCACCATCACCCTGATTCCAAAACCAGACAAAGATACTACAAAAAAAGAAAATTACAGACCAATATCCCTGATGAATATAGATACAAATATCCTCAACAAAATACTAGCAAACAGAATCCAACAACACATTAAAAGGATCATACACCATGATCAAGTGGGGTTTATCCCAAGGATGCAAGGATTCTTCAATATATGCAAATCAATCAACGTGATACACCATATGAACAAACTGAAGAATAAAAACCATATGATCATCTCAATAGATGCAGAAAAAGCTTTTGACAAAATTCAACACCCATTTATTACAAAAACTCTCCAGAAAGTAGGCATAGAGGGAACCTACCTAAACATAATAAAGACCATATATGACAAAACCCACAGCAAACATCACTCTCAATGGTGAAAAACTGAACGCATTTCCTCTAAGATCAGGAAGAAGACAAGGATGGCCACTCTCACCACTATTATTCAACATAGTTTTGGAAGTCCTAGCCATGGCAATCAGAGAAGAAAAAGAAATAAAAGGAATCCAAATTGGAAAAGAATAAGTAAAACTGTCACTGTTTGCAGATGACATGATACTATATATAGATAATGCTAAAGAGGCCTCCAGAAAACTACTAGACCTAATCAATGAATTTGGTAAAGTTGCAGGATCCAATATTAATGCACAGAAATCTCTTGCATTCCTATACACTAATGATGAAAAATCTTGAAGAGAAATTAAGCAAACACTCCCATTTACCATTGCAACAAACAGAATAAAATACCTAGGAATAAACCTATCTAGGGACACAAAAGACCTGAATGCAGAAAACCATAAGACACTGATGAAAGAAATTTAAAATGATACAAACAGATTGAGAAATATACCATGTCCTTGGATTGGAAGAATCAACATTGTGAAAATGAGTCTACTACCCAAAGCAATCTACAGATTCAATGCAATCCCTATCAAACTACCACTGGCATTTTTCACAGAACTAGAACAAAAAAATTCACAATTTGTATGGAAACACAAAAGACCCCAAATGGCCAAAGCAGTCTTGGGGGAAAAATATGGAGTTGGAGGAAGCAGGCTCTGTGACTTCAGACTATACTACAAAGCTACAGTAATCAAGACAATATGGTACTGGCACAAAAAGAGAAATATAGATCAATGGACTAGGATAGAAAGCCCAGAGAAAAACCCACGCACCTATGGTCAACTAATCTATGACAAAGGGGGCAAGGATATACAATGCAGAAAAGAAAGTCTCTTCAGTAAGTGGTGCTGGGAAAACTGGACAGCTACATGTAAAAGAATGAGATTAGAACACTCCCTAACACCATACACAAAAATAAACTCAAAATGGATTCGAGACCTAAATGTAAGACTGGACACTATAAAACTGTTAGAGGAAAACATAGGAAGAACACTCTTTGACATAAATCACAGCAAGAACTTTTTTGATCCACCTTCTAGAGTAATGAAAATAAAAACAAAAATAAACAAATGGGACCTAATGAAACTTCAAAGCTTTTGCACAGCAAATGAAACCAAAACAAGACGAAAAGACAACGCTCAGAATGGGAGAAAATAGTTGCAAATGAAACAACTGACAAAGGATTAATCTCCAAAATTTACAAGCAGCTCATGCAGCTCAATATTAAAAAACAAACAATCCCATCCAAAAATGAGCACAAGACCTAAATAGACATTTCTCCAAAGAAGACATACAGATGGCCAAGAGGCACATGGAAAGCTGCTCAACATCACTAATTATTAGAGAAATGGAAATCAAAACTACAATGAGGTATTACCTCACACCAGTTAGAATTGGCATCATTAGAAAATCTAGAAACAACAAATGCTGGAGAGGGTGCGGAGAAAAGGGAACCCTCTTGCACTGTTGGTGGGAATGTAAATTGATACAGCCACTATGGAGAACAGTATGGAGGTTCCTTAAAAAAACTAAAAATAGAATTACCATATGATTTAGCAATTCCACTACTGGACATATACCCAGAGAAAACCATAATTCAAAAAAACACATGCACCCCAATGTTCATTGAAGCCCTATTTACAATAGCCAGGTCATGGAAGCAACCTAAATGCCCATCGACACATGAATGGATAAAGAAGATGTGGTATGTATATACAATGAAATATTACTCAGCCATGAGAAGGAACGAAATTGGATCATTTGTAGAGAAATGGATGAATCTAGAGACTGTCATACAGAGTGAAGTAAGTCAGAAAGAGAAAAACAAATATTGTGTATTAACGCATATATATGGAACCTAGAAAAATAGTACAGATGAACTGGTTTGCAGGGCAGAAATTGAGACACAGATGTAGAGAACAAACGTATGGACCCCAAGGGGGGAAAGCGGCAGGGGGGTGGTGTGATGAACTGGGAGATTGGGATTGACATATACACACTAATATGTATGAAATGGGTAACTATTAAAAACCTGCTGTATAAAAAAATAAATAAAATTCAAAAAAAGAATAGATGATATTACATGCCATACACTATTCTAAAATACTTCAATGTATTACAACTTATAAAGTTGATACTTCCATCTCTATTTTACAGAGGCACTGAAGGTTAATAAGCCAAAGCTCATCCAGCTAATAAGTGGTGAAGCAAGGATTTGAACCCAGACTCTACACTTTTAGCCACAACATTATGCTCACTGCACGTACAATTGTGGAGGAACTGCAATAAAAACTAAAACTAGAAATAGTTTAAAGAGGTTATTTCAGAAAAATGGGACTGGGGCCAGGCAGAAATGGGACATAGATTGCACTCTTTCTTTTTAGAGGTTCTATATCTTTAAACATTTGCAAATATTACTTAAAAGTAAAGAAACAAAATTTTTAAAAAAGAACTAAAACCAAGGGTTCTAAAAGCATTAAGTCGTATTGAGTAATGTGAATATATTCAGATTGCCCTAACATAGAGCACATGAAGAGTTTTCTCTGTTTTTCAGTTTCCATGCTAGGATCCTAAGGATCAACAACAACAACAACAACTTCATATATCAAGGGACTCATATTTTCAAACTTCAAATAGTTCTATGGCCACCCCTGTAATATTTAAAAGTGTACAAGGACCTACTGTATATAGCACAGGGAAGTCTACTCAATACTGTATAAGAGCCTATATGGGAGAAGAATCTAAAAAAGAGTGGATATATGTATATGTATAACAGATTCACTTTGCTGTACACCTGAAACTAACACAACATTTTAAATCAACTATAATACCAATAAAATTTTTTTAAATAAATGAATAAAAGTGTACAAGGAAGAAAAAGCCTAAGCCTAAAGAGCCATAACTTACTAATACAGAGTTGATATAATCCAAACCCTCCATAAGAGTTATTTATTTTTCCCATATGAACTTAGATTCTAAGAATGAAATTTGGAAAAAAGTCCATTACATATGATAACCAACAGCAGGAACTGAAGGCCACAGAGTCCTAGAAAGAGAGACCATAATTATTTATGAATTTTTTTTCCTTTTTTTTTTTTTTTGTGGTACGCGGGCCTCTCACTATTTGCCTCTCTCGTTGCAGAGCACAGGCTCCGGACACGCAGGCTCAGCGGCCATGGCTCACGGGCCCAGCCGCTCCGCGGCATGTGGGATCTTCCCGGACCAGGGCACGAACCCGTGTCCCCTGCATCGGCAGGCGGGCTCTCAACCACTGCGCCACCAGGGAAGCCCCATAATTATTTAAAAATAAGAATAATTAGTTAATCGAGATGTATAGTATTTTCTTAGGTCCTAGGCCATCATCTCAATATATATCTCGTGAGCATGAGTAAAGCAGAAAAATATAATCAAAATAGAGCTTTGAAAGAGATGATTTAAGACAAAGAGAAACTTAATTGACTTTAACAAGTTTTCAACCCAATAGTGCAAAAATCAGCTGTGGAGTTCACTAAAAGTTCAGATGGCTGGACCAATGCTTGCAAGTTCTGTTTACTTGGGTAAATGTGCAGCAGAGATACTGGAAAAAACAAACAAAAAAACACAACATGTCCACAGCCAGATGCTAAAAGCTCTGAGCCAGTTAATAGAATATCTATGTTTAGGATAGATTACTTCCCTTTGAAATAAACTTGTGACTCAGCTGGAAACAATCTATCCTAAACATAGAAAAAATGGATTATCCAGCCAAAAATAGTTAAGGATAATTGGGGCCAGGAATTCTCTTTATTTTTGTTATTCCCATCAATTCCAAGGGAAATAAAGCACCAAAGAGGACAAACGGAATATGCATTAACGAGTGTCTTCAGAATATTTCCTCAAACAAAACAAAAATATGTGGTTATTAACCTGGTCCTTCTCTACTGTCATACATTACAGCCGTATTTTGCAAAAACCATATGGATGACAATGGAATACCTTGGACTTACTAAAGTGGCTCCGTTTACAGCTGCCATGTGGATGTGTTATTTTTACTGGAACACATCAACGCTACCTACAGCACTTAGTATGTATCCATTGATCTCACAAATATATGTTTTCCATTCCCATCAATAAAGAGAATTTTAAAAATCAGTCTGCCTTTACATGGGAATGGCATCAATAAGCATTTACAGTCATGGTCCTAGGCTTTGTTAAAGTGCTTGCTCTCTGTTGTAATACAGCACACAGGATGCTTCATATTCTGCACAATGTCACTCTGGTTCTATATAGAGAGAGAAAATGACATACAAATTGGAACTGGTGAATATAAAGCCCAAGTACTCTGGATGGCCTTGTTACACACTTTTGAACTAGAGGGTGGAAGATAAACCTACCAAGATTCATGGGCCAGATCATCAGAAAGGGTCTTAGGAGCCTGGTGATTTTTAGGATATCCCCTCAAAGGAAAAGAGCAGGTTATTATACCTTGTATATGCCACCTCTAAGAAAGAAGTACATAGTTTGGTTAGTCTATTTGGATTTCGGAAGCAGCATATATGACATTTGAGAATACTGCTCCAACGAATTTATCAGGTGACTTAGAAGGCTGCCAACGTTGAGTAGAGTCCAGGACCGGAGAGAGCTCTGGAGAATGTCCAGGCTAAGAGCTGAGGAACCTGCAAAGAGGTTCACAGACTAAAGACTTATCCAGAGGTCAAGCCTATGATTCCAAACCAATAAAAAGAGTAGAGATAAAAATAATTCTGATTTCATAATTTATATAATACAATTATGTTCTATATATCAATAGTATTCTGTTTTGTGCTTATATAGATGTAGGTAATGAATACCACTATGAATCAGATTCCTGCTTTATTCAAAAAGAGCAAGTAATAATATAGTTTACTGTGAATACATTCACAATTAGCTAGCTTCACTGGTTCACTTTACCACTTTAGACTATCATCTTAAAAATAAGAGAATGATATAACTGGAATAGCATTTTCTTTATTCTGTGCATGTATATGAGACTGCATATAGAAGTGAAAACATTTTTAAATATTTTGTTAGAAGTGAATTATACTTAATTCAGTAAAAAAGTCAGTAAAAGCATACTTGTCCATCTGATCTTTTAGACATCTTTACAAATGTATACACACTGCTTAAGAGCATTGTCTCTGAAGTCAAATATATGTGGGTTTATATTTTGCACTACCACTAACCATTCGATATTTTATTCATATTCATTTTCCTAATAGTACAATCAATGTTTATAGAAATTTTATAGTTAATGGAATTATGTTATTCTTAAACAGAACACTTCAGTGACTAGCACTGTGTCTAGAACATAATAAAAGTTTAACACATGTTAACTATAATTATCATTACTATTATTATCTTGCATATATATATATACACATTTTATGACTTATATTTGTATATATATGACATATATACATATATATGAACTCTCACTTGTAGTCTATAATATATGCATACAAACACACACACTCAAAAGGACAGATTGTTTTAGCATAATGTGGGATGGTCATTTAAATTCTCCACTTGTATTCATTTAATAAATAACTGCTGTCCTAAGGCTAGGAATAAACCAGACCTGGTCTCCATCTAAATGAGCCTACCTTCTATTTCAGAACAAGGAAGAAGCATAACTATACCTATAAGCATCCTCATGATTTCATCTTTTATTGTACTTTTACTTTTCCTCTTCCAAAGGATATTCGGAATGCATACAAAACATACATGCCCCAGTTTGAGATTAGTTACTAAGAATCAATCACTACTTTATGCTTAGCTCCAGAGTTCCTGCAACTAATACACCAACATTGTGTCACCTGGAATGACTGCTCCACACAGTTTCAGATGCATATCTGAGCCAAAGAGTCGAATCGTCTCAATATCTCCATTATCTCTTTATATCCAGTTAGAACGACACTTATTAGGAAATAAAAATTGAAAACCTTTTCATATTACAACCACCAGGTAACATAAATAACAGGCCAAGCACTATCTTCAAGTCCGCCAAGTGCCACATTCAACGGAACGCACTCCAAAAACTCAAGTCATTTAAAGATATGCGTATCTATAACTGCATCTCCCAAAACATCAAAGGTAGATCCAATCCATGATTCCCAGCACTGAGGTGCCATTCCTTAGTAAGTCATTCCCCTTCCTGTTTTTGTGCTTAAACCCTTCTTTCCCACACCAAAATTCTCCTTGAATTCCAGACTACATAGACCCTTCTTCAGTTATTTATCTTATATTATACATTTATCAGTTATTTAGGGAAGTAACTTGGAACAAGCCAAAGCCCCATGAGGACTAGATAGATGCTTAACAGTTCATTCTAAAGAGACACATATTTTCTTACGGTTCCCACAATTTTCTTGGAAATCAAACATTCATTTGATAACCAAAGAAGATGCTCCATATAAAACTCCTGACTGATTCTAGAAACATTTCTTTTTCACTGAAGGTTTTCCAACTATTATCATATTTATGCATTTATTAGTAGTAGTATTTATTTGATGATGATAATAATTATACAAACAATTCTAATATTAGCATCTACTGCCTTTTAAATGTGATAAATTCATATGAATAGTTCGTAAATTTATATGACTAGGTCACCAGAGTTCAACTAAGAATCAGAACTAAGGGATACTATATGTTATGAAAATCAAATGTTCGCATTACTTTTGTATTACCTAAGTACTCTGTAAATTTTGAGAAATTGACATGCAAATTTAAGCCCTTTTTCATCCAGGAACTTACTTCTCTGTGAACTCTTTTCTTTCATAAAAATTTAAATCAAAAGTTACATAAGACCATGTAAAGCAATTATACTCCAATAAAGATGTTTAAAAAAAAAGTTACATAAGGCATTCTGTTAATAGTCAACTCTAAGAGATAAAAAAAAAAACGGTAATAGCTCCTCAGCCTTTCTTGACCAGAGTTTTCACAATATGGTTTTCAGTTCAATACTTGGACTACATTTATTTGGGGGTTTCCATCTGTAAAACTAGAATTCACTCAACAAATATCACTCATTGTGTGCCAGGCACTGTTCATGAACTAGAGGACAACTAAGTTTTTACTTAACATTTTCCATGTATTAGTTTATTTAATCTATACAGCAAATTTTGTGGCAGATATTCTTATCTTTGTTTTTACAGCTGAGAAAAATAATTTTCGGCAAGATTGAGGAATTTTTCACGAATATATAGCTAATATATGGCATAGGTGAGATTTAGCCCTAAATCATATCTGACTTCTAAGTTCTTTCCAGCTACACAAAATGTTTTCACAGAAGAAAGGAATATTAACCAAAACCACATTGCTAAAAATAACAATTCAGTGTGTCTAAGACGGTAAATGAGAACAACATGTAAATAAAAATACAGGCATTTAGACATTGAAGGTACTTATTCCTTTTACACAATAGGAAAAAAGAATGAGGAAGCAACATAAATCAAAATCAGTATGTTTGTATCTGGTAGGACAAGATTATGCTTTTCACATGGGAAAAATACTAGAGTAATCATAATTTAAACAAGTTTATTCTCCCTCTAATATCACAGTAGCAGGGATCCAGGAGACTCCTATCTTATTAATGTTTGGTTGTGGCTTCCGGTCTCATGACCCGAACAATAAATCTTTCAGAATTCCTGCTGAAGCTTCAGCCATGGCCCCTGCCTTCCATCTATCAGGGTGAAGGGGTGGAAGAGAAGCATAAATTTGTTCCTTAATGACATTTCTTGGAAACTAAACGTAGCATTTCCTTTACTTCCTACTGGCCTGAATTTTGTCACATTTCAACACCTGTTTGCAAGAGAAGCTGGAAAATGTATTCTTTACTCTAGACAACCAGGTAACAGTTAAAAATTGGAAGGAAATTGATTGTGGAAGGAGAGGAAAATGGACATGACAGCCCGAGTTTCTGCTTCAGTATCTAAACCAAACTCATTATCATTCTCCGTGGCTAGTTTTTCCTATTGTCATTATTAATAGCATCATCCCTTTTTCCTTCATTAAGACTCAAAATCTCCTTGTAACTGCATTTTAGGGAGGTAAAGTAGAAAAGTGAGAGCTTGTAGAATCAAACTATAGGACTGGAGTTGCAAGATAGTCCTCTACTTGCAAGTTCTTTTTATCCATATAAGTGTTCTAACTTCTTTCTGCCTCAATTTCTTCTTTTCAAAACTAGGAAAACCAATGGCATGTGACTTTGAGAATCACAAACATATAATTTAAGATATTTAGCATTGTGCTTGACACAGAGTAAGTTTTCATTAAATATCAGCTTATTATTATTCCCTTCTTAATTCTGCCTCTTCTTTCCCTTCATGATCCACACCAAGTCAGTTGCCACATCCTTGAAAGTTAACTAAAATTGTATTAGCAAATGTGCTCCTTGTCCTTCGCCGTGTCCTGTACTCAGTTTTCTTTCATTAGTACTCACATACCTAGCCCTCTAAACTGACCTCCATGCTTCCATTCTTTCTTCCCTGAAAGCCATTCAACTCAACATGTTAGAAATTCTTTCCAAATAGTACCTCTGAAGAAAAAAAAATCTCCGTTATCTACAGAAAAAGTTCAGAACATCTTATATAAAATAATACAGATGAGAACATGCAGCATAGGGCTTTACACAAAAGAAGTTAGATCCCTTCTCTCCCCAGCATCCCATTACACATGTTCTTGAGCTTGATGTTCATATGATCCAAATGCAAATTATATGATAACCTTGGTTTCTCTTTTGTCCCTTATCCTCTTATGTCTTCTTCTTAAGCAATCCCTGAGTGACTTTACTCCAGTGCCTTTCTTTATAAAGTTTCTTTTAACTAAAATGTCTACCCTGGCTTTTCCACCATCAAAATCTAATTTTTTGAAGCAAATATGGCAAAATGTTAATAACAGTTGAATCGAAGGGATTGGGTATATAGGTTTCACTATACTGTCCTTTCTGATTTCCATAATTTTAAAATTTTGATAATAAATGTTAAAAAAAATTTTAATCTCATTTGTTCCTCAAGGGTAAAACAACTCCTCAAGTTGGAAATATTCTTTCTCTTTTCTTTTCTTTTCTTCTTTATATGGCAGATGGGACGTGGCTCTCATACTATCACTTAATTTTCAGTTTGTATTGTAGCAGCTGGTACATGTATTCTGATTTCTGCTCTAGGTTGTAAGTTCCATGTGGGCTTAGTGCACACCTCACTCATCTATGCATACAATATAAACAACTCAAAAAAAGAACACTCAGGAGATAAACCCTAATATCTTAGTCAGTTCATAATGCTATAAAAATATCACAGACTGGGTGGTTTAAACAACAGTTATTTCTCACAGTTTTGGATGCTGGAAGTCAAGATCAGCATGGTCAGGTTCTTGGTGAGGCCTCTCTTCCTGGTTTATAGACAGCTCCCTTCTTGCAAGGAAAACAAGCTCTGGTCCCTCCATCTTCTTTTAAGGGTATTAATCCCATCACAGGGGCTCTGCCCTCATGAGCTCATCTAAACCTAATTACCTCCCCAAGGTCCCATCACTAAATACCAACACATTGGGAATTAATGCTTCTACATACTGAATCTTGGTAGGACACATTCAGTCCATAGCACCCAATGTCTCGCATACTTTAATTGAATTAAAAAGAGAGATATGTATCTAGTACATGTATTTGGTGAGTAGAACTGGCTTCATAAAAAATTAGTGAAGAAAAATAAAAAAATAAACAGCAAAAGCAACAATAAAACACTATAAATAAATATTTTCAACATTATAAACTAGTGAAAAATTCGGAAAAGAAAATTAAAATTCCCCATAAATTACTGACAATTTTTTAGATGATCAAAAAAATTCTGATGATTAGGATCATTCCCTACCAGATCATTTTTTACATCCAAAAAGTATCTATTAAGACTTGAACCTGAGTTTCAGTCAAGTGAAATCAACATTTATTTATCCCCACCCTCCACAGACACACATATTACATGTTCAAACTTGTGCATGTCATAGGATTCTGAGTCATAAGAGGAAAATTAAAGGTCATAACATTTGGTAAATTAAGCAAAACAAAAATGTTTTTTAGAGATGTGGAAATTGGCTAAACAGAAGAGATACTGATTCATCAAAAAAGGAATGAATTACTAAGTATATAAGAATATATTTAGTCTCATAAATAAATGTTATCATTGAGAGATGAGCACCTGGAAGTTGTTAGAACTTTCCAGTTTCTCAGTATGCATGATAAGTATTCCTAAGTTAGTTCTCAAATATCTTACTTCACACTAAGTGTTTAGTCATTCTCAACAGATAATTTTGACTCCTTCAGTTATTCTCAAGTTAGACATGCTGTGACAGCTACCTTCATTCAAGGATTTGCGGCCCAGAGATAGTAAAAGAAAAACAGAAACCTTACTATATTTTCTGGATGTCTCATAAATTATAAATGTAAGTTCTATGTCCTGATAAATTACTTAGCCAGATTTAAAGCATGCAACTATTCAAAGTAACCATTTTAGAGTAGTATCTTGAGAAATATCATTGTAAGTAGTCCCAATTTCCACAGCAACTCTGCAGGAGAAATTCTAATTGATTTATTCTTGCTGGAAAATCTTATAATCAGGAAAGGTTACCTCTGGGTCATTAGGATGAAGGCTAACACTGAGAGACAGGAACAGTGACGGAAGCTCTGCCTGTACTACTGACTGAAAGGCAGGAAGTTGCAGGATGACTTTTCTTCTTGACTTTTACCCCAGTAATTACATGTTTATAATTCATTAATTAAAGAGGCACAGGGGTCTCTTGACCTAGATAAGCACGTATATGTATACTAGCAAAGACGAAAATGAAATCTCAAAGTAGTTCCCGCTCTCAATTTCTTCCTGACTTATGGATTCTTGCCTAAAACATCTTTATTTCCATCTGGTTTTGCTTTTACAAAGATCATGTGATACATCAAAAAGGGAAATGAAATTATTTTCTGTCAGACTTTTTTTTTTATGGAGAGATAAGCTTTCCTTCCTCACAGCAATCACATTGTTTGGTTCTAGCATCATATTCACCAAAAAATGCATTTCTTCAATACAAATTCACACAGTCAGTTAAGAGAGCCTACCTTAATCCTTTCAGAGTCATTTGAGATATTCCTAGCCACCATTAAAAACTGCAAACTAAAATTAAGAAAGTCTTTGGGACTAATTGAGACAAATGTGCCATGCCTACTGATTACTGAGAAGCTGCGGGGGAAAAACTTTCTGCTTTTCACTAGGAAAGATTGGATGGTTTTACTTTAAACTAGAGTAACCTTCCTCCTCTTAGCATGGAGATGAAAGATGGAATCAGAGGGAGAGCCAGAAGGTAACAAACCTAAGAAAAAGCAGGACTTGAAAAACGGAGTAGCATCCAGTAAACACAAAATGGAATGAAAGACCCCATGTGTAGAGCAGAATTCAGGCAAGTGCTTCTCCCATAAACATGGTAGGCACCTCTATAACTTGGCATGTGTGCTAAGGCTCAGTTCTCCCTCACATTTATATTCCATACACTGGGAACTCCATGTGGTGTGGGAAATACTGAAGCAACTTCAGGAGAGGGAGCTTACAAACTTGGGCTTTGGAGTTCGAAATTTTGTCTTCTATACTTCGTAAAATTGGGCCAGTTACTTAAACTCCTAAGCTTCAATTTTCTTAACATTTAAATATTAACCTTATGGGACAATTCTATTAGGTAACATGTAAATATAAACATTATATTTTATAGGTATTATATTAAATAATACTTAACACATACAGATATTACCATGTGGCCAGCATTATTCTAAGTGCTTTCATTTACCAGCTCTTCACAACAGCACAAAGAGGTAAACACCATTACTACCTGCTGTTATACATGAGAAAATGCTAATAAATTAGAGATAACATGTGCACATTTCTTGCCCCAATGTTTCATACACAAATGGAGCTCAATAAACAAAAATCATTGCTACTTAAAATATCACCAACGTATTTTATATTGTGGGGGAAAAAAAACAGTTTCTTAAATGACGAAGTTTTGTAATTGCTGAAACTATCTAGAAAGAGAATGTAACCCGTAACAAAAATATTTGATAGAAAGGAAATATCTCAACAAATAATTAAGGAAAACTATAATGATATCTACCTGAGGACTTAATGAATTAGAAGTTGATATAAATTTGTCAAGTCTTCCTTAAAAGAGAGAGAGAGAGAGAGACTCAGTTATTCAATAAAATAGTATAACCATTGTGGAAAGGTAAAACTTCAGATTTAGAATATTTTTCCCCTCTAAGGTTTAAGACTGAGAATTTTGGTTTTTAATTCTGAAGTCAATAAAATCTCAAATCATTAAGTGTGAACACTACAGGGAATAAATATCTATCTACGCAATTCTATTTCACATATGACCAGGCTGAAGCAGTTGACATTTAATGCTTTTTGGTTTCCCTTTTATAAAAACAAAAATGGGTAAAATTCTTAGATCTATGGATTTTCACAAGCACTTGTTTCTTTCTTTTCTTTTCCCATGAAGCAGGAGAAATAGCTCAGAAAAAGCAGTGGTTTTTAATCATTCTTTCTACTTCCCCTTTAACTTGTACATCTTGATAATTGTTCATAAAATATTTTGCAAAACAAGTCCCAGTTTTTTTGACAGCTACATAGTGCTGCATCAATTCTAAGTTGTCTTCTCGTAATTGTTTTTCGTTTCTCAGGTGAAATGTCAAATAGTTCTTTAACACAAGATATCTTGCTCCAAATTTGAGTTGTAAGTCTGTGAACAGTTTTGGATTACTATTTGGCCCTTTGGCTCCAATCGTAGAAACAGTTGGCCTCCACCTGGTAAAAATACTTGCTAAACTGCTCTTTGGAGTCAACCTGATTGAAAATTCGCATGTTAAGGCAGCCATCTGGAACCTGATTATAATTGGGGAAATGGAGGAGGATATCACTCCCATTGTACAATGGAGACAAAAAGTGTTTATTTCCTCTCATGCTGACTTAATTTTAAAGGGAAAGGTTAAAGTGGAGAATATGAAAAACAGAACTTTGTTCCCATATGTTCTCATTGCCTTCTCATGTAAATTTGAAGGCACTGTGTGAACTGGCAGTTCCTAAGACTGCCAATAGCAGGAACTGAAACAATCTAAAATTATATGTTAATGGGGAAAGTCTCTGGGGATGTTCAAAAATGTTCTTTTGTTTGTTTTCTTTTGTCTCATTAAGTAAATGTTGTAAATCATAGGTCAAAGATTCTGGAATGCTTCCAAAAGCCAACTCCCTTTTACACTGAGCACAAATACCAACAGAATTATACAAAAATAATAGGAATTCACTATGAAAGAGAAAAACACTCATAGTATAACAATAAACCAGTTAAACAAAAGACAAAGCCACTAATTAAGATACTCAAACTATGATAAGGAGTAGATAGTAAAAAACAACAGATGAGAAATTAATGAAAAAATACTTACGACATGTGCCATTTTGAGGGAGAGCAAGAAAAAGAGCGAGAGCTAGAGAAAGAGAGACAGACAGAGAGAACTAAGACCCCCAGTCGGTCCTTGCCTATGGAGAAAATCCCTAGCCTTCAATCATAAATGCAACTCTGACTTGCCATCAATTTGATGAAGCCATTCCAAAAACTACTCCCCAATCCCAGGAGAACTAATAAACCCACCCACGGCAGTCCTACTGCATGGCTGGTATAGTTGAATTTCATATTTATGTCATTATGCCTTGTACTATAGGAAAGTGTACACATGCCACTCAACTATAGATATCACAAATATTCATTGATCACATTCTAGTTACCAGAGAAATTTCCCAAGGTCTTGGTAAATGCTGGTGAATGGTCCTGCCACTGGGGATTTTACTGGCTACTGAGGGAGACAGACAATAAACAAACAGTTAAGTAAATCTGTGAAGAAATGGTCAGGAAATGTATTAATTTGACCAACTAGTGCAGCATTCTACATAGAGAGAGCAGACGGCAAAGACGTGTGACTGAGAGTGAAGGGGGTAGCAGAGAGCTGCTGAAGAGTTGGTGATGGTCACCACACGAGAGCTACGACCTGATTCAGAGGGCCTTGAATGCCAGGCTGAGGAGTTTAGGCTTGATTTTCTAGTCCAGAATCTCAATTGGTAGGGACTCAGAAATGTACATTTTAACAAGCTTCCAGGACGATTCTTCCTAAATCATCCAGCCTAATCAGATAAATAACCTTTCTGCCATTATCAGAGATCATTAACATAGCTGATATATTATTTTTCCAACACTATATACAATTATTATTTTTTCATAGTCTTAGAATGATACATTATTGAATTTATGTCAGTGATTTTTCAATTGAAACACGAAATTGCTATCTCTATAGGTGAAAAATGTTCAAATATCAGTAGTTACATATAATTCCACCTATTTACTAAAATTTCAAGAGTATTTAAGAAAATAATATCAAATTTTCAGGGCTTATACATCTTGGACCTTATTAACATAGAAGCTATCTCACAAGCCCTTCAAAAATTGTCTTAATGAATCAATGTATTCAGTACACATTCATGTGTCCCACAAATACTAGCTGAGTGCCTAATATCGACAGGCACTGTTTTTGACCGTAGAGACACCACAATGAAGCAGATAAAAATCTCTGTTCTCAAAGAGTTTATATTAATAACATGAATAACTTTTTTAATGGCTTCAAGCAGAAAAAACTGTACTGTAACTTTGTCTTGGCCCTGAACTGGCGGAATTACTTTGAGAAAAATATCCAGGGCTCTATTTCATGACATAAAAACTTTTTATTATATAATCTCTACATATCACCCACCATGAAATTCCCAGATTCTGTTTTCACCCAGATTTCATAAACTCCCATACTTTTCTCAGATTTTTATGTCAATAATTTATTAATATCCTACTTTACAATACTCTGTATTTGCATTTTGCTTACTCTCTTTGAGTTCCATTTTGCTTACTACTTCCTTTTCACTTTCTTTTTTATTTTTTGTACCTCTGACAGGTATATTTTTACTCCTTTAATTTCTTCTTATTATCACAGAGTCATAGAACTGGTATGAGACAGCAGGCAAAATAAAGCATTTGCCCAATTGTCGTTAAGGATAACAGGTTCTTGACGTTACCTTTTTGAAAGCCTTATAGGAAAAGATAAAGAACCACAAGAAAGCAGACTATATTCCCTCTGAGGAATACCTCCTTGACCTGAACAAATTGTGCTTTCTTTGGGCTTAGTGTTTCCAAAACACAAACAAAAGGAGAGAAAACAAGAAAAAAACAAATATATTGGTTTCAAATATTTACGAAGGCACACTAGTTTTACATGTTGTTTTGTTTTCATCTTAAATTTGAGGCCTTTAAAATAACAAGTCTAGCAGGCTATAAACCAAAACAGTGTTAAGAAGTATTTTTAAAAAGGCAAAATATAATGAAGAATAAGCTAATTACAATGACCGTCCTCTTAAAATAACTTGAAAGAATAGAGGAAGGGCAAGGAAGGTACTAAAGTATCTGTATTGATAAATATGATTATTCACTGCTTTTCTTTCATTTACACAGACATTTAGTCAGTACAGCAGTCAGAAAATCAATACATAAGTTTTAAGTGTCTTCTATGCCTCAGGTACTCTAAGGGAGACAAAAATAAAAGGATAAATAAAACATGTCCCCGGCTCAGAAAGATCTTCTAGGTAAGTTCCCGATTTCCATAGTTTGTCCTCCAGGAAACTGAGGAGGAAGCAGTAAATTTTCGGGGTCTATGGGGAGACAGGAGGAGGTGGGGCAGGGGAGGTTCAAATAAGGATTAGAGAGCCTCAGGACAACATAATAAGTTTTCAAAAATTTTAAATCCCCAAATTTTCTACTCCATGCACTTTTCTAGGTGGGACTTTAACCCGAATAACTTTGTGCATGGAAATGGTTTCTCCTGAGTGCAGAAAAGGCTGAATGAGCCGCCACACATCCTGTGTGTGCCTTGAAATTCCTTTTGGCTGGTTGTCAAGATGAGTCAGTAGGTAGAAAGCCTCAAAACCAGGCTCTAGGCAAAGTGCAGATGTAATCAAGGAAGTAAATTCTTTTAGAGATTCTTATCAATCCATTGATGCCCCGTATCCTCCTCTATACTTACACTGCCTCCAAGAGAGTAAACCTTTCCTAAGCAAGACTGTGGGAATAATTATAATGGAATTGGGTGGCTTCCACTACCACTTACCCTTCAACTTAATTAGAGAAAAAAAAATCTCTGGAGGATTTTGAAATAAGTGAATAAAATGAGGATTAAGAAATATATGCATCTGGGGCTTCCCTGGTGGCACAGTGGTTGAGAATCTGTCTGCTAATGCAGGGGACATGGGTTCGAGCCCTGGTCTGGGAGGATCCCACATGCCACGGAGCAACTAGGCCCGTGAACCACAACTACTGAGCCTGCGTGTCTGGAGCCTGTGCTCCGCAACAAGAGAGGCCGCGATAGTGAGAGGCCCGTGCACCGCGATGAAGAGTGGCCCCCACTTGCCACAACTAGAGAAAGCCCTTGCACAGAAATGAAGACCCAACACAGCAAAAATAAATAAACTAATTAATAAACTCCTACCCCCAACATCTTCTTAAAAAAAAAAAAAGAAATATATGCATCCTCTTTAACAGAAGAAAAGATGTATTCGTAAGTCACAGAAGGATAGTTTTCCTTGACCCTTTCTGATGTTGCCTTGATTAATAATTCTTATGGAAGATGGTGGAGTACGAGGACATGTGCTCACACTCCCTCTTGCGAGAGCAGCATAATCACAATGAACTCCTGAACAGTCATTGACAGGAAGACACTGGAACTCACCAAAAGAGATGCCCCATATACAAAGACAAAGCAGAAGCCACAATGAGATGGTAGGAGAGGCACAATCAAAATAAAATCAAATGCCATAACTGCTGGGTGGGTGACTCACAAACTGGAGAACACTTACACCACAGAAGTCCACCCACTGGAGGGAAGGTTCTGAGCCCCACGTCAGGCTTCCCAACCTGGGGGCCTGGCAACGGGAGGAGGAATTCCTAGAGAATCAGACTTTGAAGGCTACTGGGATTTGATTGCAGGACTTGGTGAAACAGAGACTCCACGCTTGGAGGGCACACACAAAGCAGTGTGCACATCGGGACCCAGGGGAAGGAGCAGTGACTGCATAGGAGACTGAACCAGACCTATATGCTAGTGTTGGAGGGTCTCCTGCAGAGACAGAGGGTGGCTGTGGCTCACCATGAGGACAAGGACACTGGCAGCAGAAGTTCTGGAAAGTAGTCCTTGGCCTGAGCCCTCTCAGAGTCTGCCATTAGCCCCAGCAAAGAGCCGGGTAGGCTCCAGTGTTGTGTCGCCTTAAGCCAAACAACCAACAGGGAGAAAACCCAGCCCCAACCATAAGCAGACAAGCAGAATAAGTTTTATTGAGCTCTGCCCACCAGAGCAACACCCAGATCTACCTACCACCAGTCCCTCCCATCAGGAAACTAGCACAAGCCTCTTAGATAGCCTCTTCAACCAGAGGGCAGACAGCAGAAGCAAGAAGAACTACAATCTTGCAGCCTGTGGACAAAAACCACATTCCCAGAAAGATAGACAAGATGAAGAGGCAGAGGGCTATGTACCAGAGGAAGGAACAAGATAGAAGCCCAGAAAAACAACTAGATGAAGTGGAGATAGGCAAGCTTCAGAAAAAAAAATTCAGAATAATGATAGTGAAGATGATCCAGGACCTTGGAAAAAGAATGGAGGCAAATATTGAGAAGATGCAAGAAATGTTTAACAAAGTCCTAGAAGAATTAAAAAACACCTAGAAGAATTAAAGAACAAACAAACAGATGAACAATACAACACCTGAAATGAAAAAGACACTAGAAGGAATCAATAGCAGAATAACTGAGGCAGAAGAAAGGGTAAGTGACCTGGAAGACAGAAAGGTGGAATTCACTGCCATAGAACAGCATGAAGAAAAAAGAATGACAAGAAATGAAGACAGCCTAAGAGATCTCTGGGACAACATTAAACACAAGAACATTCACATTACAGGGGTCCTGGAAGGAGAAGAGAGAGAGAAAGGACCCAAGAAAATATTTCCCTTGTTAGTGAAGTCAAAAACTTCCCTAACATGGGAAAGGAAACAGCCACCCAAGTCCAGGAAGCAAAGAGAGTCCCAGGCAGGATAAACCCAAGGAGACACATGCTGACACACATAGCAATCAAACTAACAAAAATTAAAGACAAAGAAAAATTATTGAAAGCAGCAAGGGAAAAACATCAAATAACACAGAAGGGACTCCCATAAAGTTAACAGCTGATATCTCAGCTGAAACTGCACGCCAGAAGGGAGTGGCATCATATATTTATGATGAAAGGGAAGATGAAAGGGAAGAACCTACAACCAAGATTTCTCTACCTGGCAAGGATCTCATTCAGATGTGATGGAGAAATCAAAAGCTTTACAGACAAGCAAAAGCTAAGACAAATCAGCACCACCAAACCACCTCTACAACAAATGCTAAAGGAAGCTCTCTACACAGGAAACACAAGAGAAGAAAAGAACCTACAAAAACAAACCCAAAACAATTAAGAAAATGGTCATAGGAACATACATATCGATAATTACCTTAAACGTGAATGGATTAAATGTTCCAACCAAAAGACACAGACTCGCTCAATAGTTACAAAAACAAGACCCATATATATGCTGTCTACAAGAGACCCACTTCAGACCTAAGGACACATACAGACTGAAAGTGAGGTAATGGAAAAAGATATTCCATGCAAATGGACATAGAAAGAAAGCTGGAGTACCAATACTCATATCAGATAAAATAGACTTTAAAATAAAGAATGTTACAAGAGACAAGGAAGGATAATGATACATAATGATCAAGGGATCAATCTAAGTAGAAGATATAACAATTATAAATATATATGCACCCAACAAAGGAGCACCTCAATACATAAGGCAACTGCTAACAGCGGTTATAAGAGAGGAAATCGAGAGTAACACAGTAATAGTGGAGGACTCTAACACCTCACTTACACCAATGGACAGATCATCCAAAGAGAAAATTAATAGGGAAACACAAGCTTTAAATGACACAATAGACCAGATAGACAGCTGATATTTATAGGACATTCCATCCAAAAATAGCAGATTACACTTTCTTCGCAAGTACACACGGAACATTCTCCAGATAGATCACATCTTGGGTCACAAATCAAGCCTCAGTAAATTTAAGAAAATTGAAATCATATCAAGTATCTTTTCTGACCACAACGCTATGAGATTAGAAATCAATTACAGGGAGAAAAACGTAAAAACAAACACATGGTGGCTAAACAATACGTTACTGAATAACCAAGAGATAACTTAAGAAATCAAAGAGGAAATCAAAAACCACCTAGGGACAAATTACAATGAAAACACAACGATCCAAAACCTATGGGATGCAGCAAAAGCAGTTCTAAGAGGGAAGTTTGTAGCAATACAAGCCTACCTCAAGAAACAAGAAACATCTCAAACAATCTAACCTTACACCTAAAGAACTAGAGAAAGAAGAACAAACAAAACCCAAAGTTAGCAGAAGGAAAAAAATCATAAAGATCAGAGCAGAAATAAATGAAATAGAAACAAAGAAAACAACAGCAAAGATCAATAAAAGTAAAAGCTAGTTCTTTGAGAAGATAAACAAAATTGATAAACTTTTAGCCAGACTCACCAAGGAAAAGAGGCAGAGGACTCAAATCAGTAAAATTAGAAATGAAAAAGAGAAGGTACAACAGACACGGCAGAAATACAAAGCGTCCTAAGAGACTACTACAAGCAACCCTATGCCAATAAAATGGACAACCTGGAAGAAATGGACAAATCCTTAGAAAGGTATAATCTTCCAAGACTGAACCAGGAAGAAATAGAAAATATGAACAGACCACTCACAAGTAATGAAATTCAAACTGTGATTAAAAAATCTTCCAACAAACAGAAGTCCGGGACCAGAGGCTTCACAGGTGAATTCCATCAAACATTTAGAGACGAGCTAATACCCATCCTTTTCAAACTCTTCCAAAAATTGCAGAGGAAGGAACACTCCCAAACTCATTCTATGAGGCCACCATCACCCTGATTCCAAAACCAGACAAAGATAGTACAAAAAAATGAAAATTACAAACCAATATCACTGATGACTATAGATGTAAAAAATCCTCAACAAAATACTAGCAAAGGCAGAAACAAACAACACATTAAAAGGATCATACGCCATGATCAAGTGGGATTTATCCCAGGGATGCAAGCATTGTTCAATATATTCAAATCAATCAACATGATACACCATATTAACAAACTGAAGAATAAAAACCACATGACCATCTCAATAGTTGCAGAAAAAGCTTTTGACACAATTCAACACCCATTTATGATAAAAACTCTCCAGAAAGTGGGCATAGAGGGAAGCTACCTCAACATAATAAAGGCCATATATGACAAACCCACAGCAAACATCACTCTCAATGGTGAAAAACTGAAAGCATTTCCTCTAAGATCAAGAAAAAGACAAGGATGTCCAGTCTCACCACTATTATTCAACATAATTTTGGAAGTCCTAGCCATGGCAATCAGAGAAGAAAAAGAAATAAAAGGAATACAAATTGGAGAAGAAATAAAACTGTCACTGTTTGCAGATGACATGATACTATACATAGAGAATCCTAAAGATCCCAGAAAAGTACTATAGGTAATCAATGAATTTGGTAAAGTTGCAGGATACAAAATTAATAAACAGAAATCTCTTGCATTTCTATATACTAATGATGAAAAATCTGAAAGAAATTAAGGAAACACTCGCATTTACCACTGCAACACAAAGAATAAAATACCTAGGAATAAACCTACCTAGGGAGACAAAAGACCTGTATGAAGAAAACTATAAGACACTGATCAAAGAAATTAATGATGATACAAACAGATGGTGAGATATACCATGTTCTTGGATTCAAAGAATCAACACTGTGAAAATAACTATACTACACAAAGCAATCTACATTCAATGCAATCCCTATCAAATTACCAGTGGCTTTTTTTTTTTTTTTTTTTTTTTTACAGAACTAGAAGTAAGAATCTTAAAATTTGTATGGAGACACAAAAGACTCCGAATAGCCAAAGAAGTCATGAAGGAAAAAAACAGAGCTCAAGGAGTCAGACTCCCTGACTTCAGACTATACTACAAAGCTACAGTAATCAAGACAATATGGTACTGGCAGAAAAGCAGTAACATAGGTCAATGGAAAAGGATAGAAAGCCCAAAGGTAAACCCACACACCTATGGTCAACTAATCTATGACAAAGGAGGCAAGGATATCCAGTGGAGAAAAGACAGTCTCTTCAATAAGTGGTGCTGGGAAAATTGGACAGCTACCTGTAAAAGAATGATATTAAAACATTCCCTAACACCATACACAAAAATAAACTCAAAATGGATTCGAGACCTAAATGTAAGACTGGACACTTTAAAACTCTTAGAGGAAAACATAGGAAGAACACTCTTTTACATAAATCACAGCAAGATCTTTTTTGATCCACCTCCTAGAGTAATGGGAATAAAAACAAAAATAAACAAATGGGACCTAATGAAACTTAAAAGCTTTTGCAAAGCAAACTACAAACAATACAAAAAGACAACCCTCAGAATGGGAGAAAATATTTGCAAACGAATCAACAGCCAAAGGATTAATCTCCAAAATATATAAACAGCTCATGCAGCTCAATATTAAAACAAAAAACCCAATCCAAAAATGGCAGAAGACCTAAATAGACGTTTCTCCAAAGAAGACATACAGATGGCCAAGAAGCACATGAAAAGCTGCTCACCATCGCTAATTATTAGAGAAATGCAAATCAAAACTACAATGAGGTATCACCTCACACCAGTTAGAATGGGCATCATCAGAAAATCTACAAACAACAAATGCTGGAGAGGGTGTGGAGAAAAGGAAACCCTCTTGCACTGTTGCTGGGAATGTAAATTGATACAGCCACTATGGAGAACAGTATGGAGGTTCCTTAAAAAACTAAAAATAGAATTACCATATGACCCAGCAATCCCACTAATGGGCATACACCCAGAGAAAACCGTAATTCAAAAAGACACATGCACCCCAATGTTCACTGAAGCCCTATTTACAATAGCCAGGGCATGGAAGCAACCTAAATGACCATTGACTGACGAATGGATAAAGAAGATGTGGTACATATATACAATGGAATATTACTCAGCCATAAAAAGGAACGAATTTGGGTCATTTGTAGAGATGTGGATGGATCTAGAGACTGTCATACAGAGTGAAAGTAAGTCAGAAAGAGAAAAACAAATATCATATATTAACACATATATGTGGAAGGAACCTAGAAAAATGGTACAGATGAACCGGTTTGCAAGGCAGAAATAGTGACACAGATGTAGAGAGCAAGCGTATGGGCACCAAGGTGGGAAAGTGGCAGGGGTGTGTGTGTGTGTGATGAATTGGGAGACTGGGATTGACATATATATACTAATATGTATAAAATGGTTAACTAACAAGAACCTGCTGTATAAAAAAATAAATAAAATTTCAAAAAACATCTTTGTGCACTTGGATTAGGCAGTGCTTTCTTAAAATGGCACCTACAGCACAAGCAACAAAATAAGAAGTAAAATGTACTTCATCAAAATTGAACACTTTTGTGCATCAAAAGAAACTATCAAGAAAGTCAAAAGACAAATCAGAAAATGAAAGAAAATATCTGTACATCACATATATGACATGGGTCTCGTATCAAGTATATATAAAGTTCTTATAACCCAACAAGACAAATAATTTAATTTTTAAATAAGCAAAGGAATTGAATAGCTATCTATTTGAAGAAGATCTAGAAATAGTCAATACACACACACACAAAGTTATCATTGTCATTATAGAAACACAAATCAAAATTACATTAAGATTCCACTTTTCATACAATAGTATGGATATAATCAAAACAACAGATAATAACATGCATTAGCAATGATGTGGAGAAACAGGAACCCTTATACACTGTTGATAGGAATGTAATATAGTGCAGTCATTGTGAAAAACAGCTTTGTGATTCCTTAAAAAGTTCAACATAGATTTCCATATGACCCAGCAGTGCCATTCCCAAGAGAACTGAAAATATATTCTCACGCAGAAACTTCAACATAAATGTTCATAGCACCATTTTTTCATAATAGCCATAAAGTATACAGAAACAACTCAGATTTCATCAACTGTTGAACAGGTAAACAATGTGTGGTATATTCATACAGTGGAATACTTAGCTCTAAAAAGGAATGAAGTATTGATACAGGTGACAACGTGGATGAACCTCTAAAACATGCTAAGCTAAAGAAGCCAGACTCAAAACGTTACATATTGCATGATTCCATTTTTATGTAATATCTAGAATAGGGAAATCCACAGAGACAGAAAGTGGATGAGCGGTTGCCAGGGGCTGGGGATTGCAGGGGTTAACTGCTTAATGAGTATGGGATGGGGGGAGTGGGTGGGTAATGCAAATGTCCTGAAATTAGATAATGGTGATGGTTTCATCTTGTGATAGATTGTGAATAGACTAGAACCCCCAGATTGTACACTTTAAATTGGTGAATTTTGTGGTATGTGAATTATATCTTAATATGTACATGTGTTTTAAGATTAAACTTTTTATTTTATCTCCACCTGTATCATCTCATTAGTTGCCTCAAGAAAATGATACTTGATGGTGAGGACCAGGGCAGGGCTATTGTTCATTATAAGCTTTTGAGTGTTATGAATTTTAAAATTATATACATACTTGTTATTTTAACTTTCATGAAATTTTTCACTATAATTGTTTTTCATTATAATCATTATGATTTTAAAACTAAATGGTTGTTTGATTTTTTTACATAATCATTTGATATATAGTCCAAAATATTACTAATTTTGCAAAGTACATCATTTTATTTAATACGAGCAATTAGAGAGTTCTCTAGTCTGTGTAAACAACATTTCAATGAGTCTGAGATTTAGCTATGAAGTATTTTCTATACAAGTTTTATTATTTTGTAGTTCCAATGATATATCTAAGTATATACTGATTTACCATGTAGAGGACGAAACCATTAGTTGTGGGCACTCAGAATGCCTGAATGTACCATCTACTGTCCATTTAAACCAGTAATGAACAGATTTTTTTTTTCCTGAGGCCATGCAAGAGCTCTACCCTAATCCAAGAATTTCTTATAGACACTAAGAAGTAGATCCTTTCAAATGTTCAACAACCCTAGCTCTGATTACTGTGCTTCGTTCCATCTGACATAATAGAATTATCAAGGAAAACATCTGTACTTTATATATCCAAAGAATTGTTGGTACAGCAAGGAAGCAAGTAAACTGGATAATCACAGAAACCCAACTGTGAAACCCAAAGTAACTGCTTTCCAGGGGACAGAGATAATATTGACTATAGAATCTTACAGATCATTTGTTGGCATGCCTCACTTGTATTTAGTTGTTCAACAGTCATATTACTTTGTTAACTAACATCAGTAATTTTATATTTGCTTTCAGCCCATTTACTACCTGTTTGGTTTTGTCATCATGACTGGTGTTTTTTTCAGGACAAAACTTGGCTTCAGGCTAAGATAACATGCATGCATCTGGCTTTTTTCTTATTTCAGCTTTAGTGAACTCTCTCACAAAGAATCTCACAGAATCCATCTGTTCATCTATAGAGGCTAGACACTGACCCTAGTGCCTAACTTGAGACCAAGTGCACGTGTTCACATCCAGGACTTTTAGACAATACACGGTATGATAGAAAAGGAATAAAAATGGTATACATACACAGCAATATGAACAATAGGAAAGGGGGATTCAGCAGATGAGAGTTTACAACAAAGATACAGAGGAAAAGGTGTTAGCCTGATGAAGCAGAGGAGGAAACCTCCACCTAAAACGCTCTAAGTGGAATCTGCAATTGGAGAGAGGCTGTAAAGTGGAGCTCCAGAGAAACTCAGAACCCAAAGCGTAAGTTGAAGAAGGGCCAGAGTGAGGGCTAGGGCATTAAAAATTGAACTAACTGGAATCTCTAAGGAAGCCCCTTTCCTCCAATAATATTCAATACATTACCTACAGTCACATGTTTTAGGTCTAAATAAAAATCATCAGGAATCTCTCTTTAAAAAAAGAAGTGTCTGGGAAGAACCAAGGAAACTTAAGTGGAGGTTAGCACTGTAGGGTGAAACTCCTGATGGTGCATTTAGCGATACACCATCAGAACTTCTGGCTCTGTGCCATTCACTCCAAAGTGAAGTTGTTAGTAATCCCCAAGTACTTTCCAGAGCTCCCAGCCACACTTCATTGTCAGATATGGCTAACAACCAAAGGTTATATGACATTTGAAAAAAAGCTTTGATATGAAAGAGTAGACAAACAGGAAAAGCAGGAAAAATGATTTTTGAGGAACCATATAATTTAAAAATAAAAGGATTAAATATTCTGATAACATCCTCGTATGTGTGTGAATATATTACATTCATCAGCTACAAATAAAAATCTATGACAAATAGAATAATAGTGAGGTTTTGTAACTTAAATATATATTTGTAGAAAATTTTTTTAAAGACAGGACAAACAATGAAGAGAATCTTTCAGAACACAGAATGAAAAAGCAGAGAGAAAAAACGAAATACAAGAAGGAGCAGAAAACAAATCCAACAAGACTAGGAACAAATTAGTGAAAATTCAAACAACTGGGAATGGCAGATATGGAAGGAAAGAAATTACCAAAGAAATAATTCAATAAAAATTTCTAGTACTGAAGAGAGCCATGGGTCTTCAGTAAGAAAGGGTCCATGAGTGCTGAATGAATAATGACCCACATCTACATATATAAGTTTGAAATTTTATAACAGAAGGAACCAAGTCTTTATCCCATGTCTCTTCCTAATTTTTTGATAGTACTCCAACTTTGCACATTTTCTTAAAAACTGCTTCTGTACCATGAATCAGTTTATGAGCTTATATGGCAGACTCTGAGCTCTTTCATGTCAGGACTTTGGTCTACGATCTGTCCCTGGACTCCCCTGAGGTCATGTTCCAAGTGTGTCACATGTCAGGTCGCTCCAGTCACTCCAGCCTCCATCCCACCTAACCGAACACTGATATGTGCATACTGCCCATTAGTGAATTTTCCTCCTTGCTCCACTTACGATTCCCTATCTCTTCTTATGACTTTTTCCAAGATAGCCTTAGATTACCTATTGAGTGGAAAGAGAAAATATTTTTGTGTTTCTAGAGAGTTGGGGCCTTTTGCATGTATTTTGCTAAAACTTGGGATCCTGAGCTAAGAGTAAGACTTGGGAAGTTAGTTGACAACTGTAGAGATGCTGAGAGAACTCCAGAGATACTGATCTAACTCTAAGGGTACATATTTGCATTTCAAGGGAAAATGAGGCCTAGAACCGTGGAGACATCTTTAGTCATAAAATCCAGAGTCACTGGATCTTATCTGGCCTTCAGAGAGATGTATTTACATTCCAAAAGATTAGAGTGAGAACACAGAATCCTTTTCATCCATCTCCAAGAAGCAAAAAAAATTTTTTCTCCTTTTGGGAGGGTATGAGGAGGCAGTTGCCTCTTTCTCCTGTACATGAAGAGAGAAAATTCATTTTTCTCTGTTTCTCTCCTGATACAAATTTTTAAATTTCACTTATAGGACATAATACCTTTTATCTCGTTGCCTATGGATAAAAATTAGAGTGTGGAGAACTACACGATCATTATTTTTAAGTGAACAATGATAACTTATCTTTGATCCAGAAGATATCATGTGCACATTTAGAATTAATAAAGATGAATATTTAAAAACCCAACGTTTATCCTGCGCTTACTCACGCCTCACCATCAGCCCTCACAACAGTCCCCGAGGTCAAAAATCAAAACTCTCAAATGTTAGCTTTTGAAGGAGTGAAATGGATACCATTTTTCTATTTATGATTAGAGCACAAAACATTTAATAATAACGTGAAATAATAAAGTAATGAATTTTTCCCTCACTTAACAAAAGGTAGATAATATTAACCTATTTAGAGTAATTTATTTATAAATAGCATTGAATTAAACATAAAGGAATGGCTACAACTAGATAATAACATTTCCAGCTGGATTTAGGCTACATTCAAGACTGAAATAAGCTGAATATTTTAAAGGATATTTTCTATCACACTTATCTGCCTCTCTAAGAATTATCTACCATGGAGAAATAAAATATAAATATCATTTTCTATCTTGAACCAAGACTTACTTTAGCTTTTGTATTGGGGCTGGGTGATTAGGATTTAGACTCTGTACTTTTTAATAAAGTTTCATTTTAATTTCATTAAGCTTTATATCCCTATTGTGAACATGTATATGATGGAATTCTTCCTACATTATTACTCTACATCAACCATATATATACACCAGCAGAAGTTTTGAATGATTGATGTCATTTTGAGCTTGATATTTTTCCATTCCCTTTGGTCTGTGTTTATAGAAAACAAATATTTACAGTTGAAGTCTCTGAGGTCAAATCAGTACTGATGTTAAGTTTTTCACAGGGGTAATCCTATACCAGAAAATTTCCTGAATCAGTCTTTAGTTTGGCGTCCCAATACTTGTAGATTCATTCAAATTGTTCCAAGGACCTCACTTCTCCAGTTCAACAATAATTCCTTGGTCTCTTTGTCTTTCCACCACAACTATCCTGATAATCCCATCTCTGGAGGAATCTAACCATCTCCTCCTCCACTCCAAATATCAGGCTGCCAGGGAGAATCAGATGCAACAAAGCATCATTACAAATAAATATCTTTTTTTTGAATCAGTCCATAAACTGTCCAGAATTCTATTTTTTGACTCTAAGTCACCCCAAATCCCTTTTTCTGAAAGCAGTTATTCACCATTTTGAGTACTATCTGCAAGTCTTTTTTCCTTACTCCAAAAACCTTCATCTAATAGTTGATTTTACAAGATAATCTTTCAAAAAAACTTTCCCCCTTCTCTCATACTTTTTATATTCAGCCATCCCTATTTTTCCACCTTCAAATTTTAATGGGAGAGGTGCCTCCTATTTTCCAAGGTTAGCTCTTTCATTTGTGATCTTGATTCACCTCTTCCACCTCCTCAGGATTTGCTCCAAGTATCTTCTTTGCCTTTTGCAACTACATACAACTCTCCTTTTAAGACAAAAAATATTTGCTGCTCTTGTATCCTAAATCTACCCTAGGTCCCTATCAAATAATTTCTATCTTTCTCTTGAACTTCTTTGAAGACTAGCAACTTTCCCATGTAGTGTTAAATGCACAGCAATCTGTCTTTGTCGGCCAAAGGCAAGGTCAATAGTAACATCCCAATTGCCTAAATAATAGCTAAACGTCTGTTTAATCCTCTTTGACATTTTACGTTTTAGGTCAATCCATTCTTGAAATACTCTTCACTCATGACTACCAAGGAACTATTTCCTTCCGGTGCTCATGCTGCCCATATGGCTTCTGGTTTCTTCTAAGTACCCTTCACCTATTACATTTCTGGTCCTTCCCATGTTTCCTTGAATAACTGCATCAAACTCAGCTCTAATAGCACCTGTGAATCAATATTCCTCAACTCCTTATCTCCATCTCTCTCCTTGGCTCACGTTTTAGTAGAGATGGAGTAACTTCTCTGTAGAAACTCACCCTTCTTAGAGATTTAACTTCCACAAGAAATCAATTCTACAATATATAACTGTTTGCCGCAACCTATGACTGCTCTTAGCTAGCAACTAGAAAAGTAGCAGTACCCTAAGTACTAACCAGGGAGAAAAAAATATATACCACCGTTTAATATTTTTTCAATATTAAATATTTGCTCAGTTGAGCAAAACAATATTTATAGGGTATTTCCCAAAGGATGTGTGGTATTCCTATAGATGCTCAAAAATGTAACCTCGGATTATGTCAGACCATTAAGGATTCTGATAGATTCCCGAATTGTTTGTTATTGACCCTCTTCCCAAAGTTACATTTAGGGAGCCATCTTTGGCATAATCGGTTGGTCTGTATTGAGAGATAGTGTAAGAAACAGTTCCAAGATTCTTATCGCAGTATTTACTAAAAAAAAATGTTGAGAAAGAGAAATATATGGTTTTAAGAATTGGGACAGAGTGATGTCAGCATCATGGTGGTGTGAGTTGTTCCTTTTTGCTCACTCCTTTGATTTATTGTGCAATTAGTTGGGCATCCGTAACCAGAAACAAAAAAAAGTACCTCTGCGCAACATACACCAGGACACCTGAGCAATACATCCATCTGTGCACTTGAAACTGGTGGATTGGACCTCAGAGGTCACTGTGAAATGAGGGGAGTGGTGGTAGGTCCAGCAGTGGGCCGCCACAACCCTCTGGCAGAAGTGAAGGGTGAAACAGGTGAGTGGGTGTTGACCAGCTCCTAGTGCTACAGCTGGAAAGGCCCATTGTTTTTTTTTTGTGGAGAGAATGGCAGTGACTGGGGGAGGGAAAGGAAAGGGAAGAAGGCAGACAAAGATCTGAAGGAAAGCATTTCCTGATGTCTGTCCTGGGATTCTGGCAAAAGAACCACCCACAAACCTCTGAGACCCCCCAGCTCAAGGATTCCACTACCAGGCCATGATACACCCCAAATCCCAAGTGCTAAGCACACACCTCCCCCACTCTGCTGCCACTCTTTTCCTCTATTTTTTCTTTTTTCCCTCTGCCAGTTTCTTTGTTTTGTTTTGTTTTGTTTTAAATGCACAAGTTCCCAAGCTTAGTAACCAGTCAGCTCCAGTAAGAGAAACCAAAGACTTGGTGCTATAGTGCCACCTTCTGGGAAAAAAAGGAAGGCTCCTAATTATCAATCTGTTGAATTGTCGGAATCAAAGCCTTACCTAAACAAGGTATTTGCTACTTCAAATGTGGCAACAGAGGTGCTTTCCATCAAACACTATGAAAAAACATTGTAATACAGTATCACAAAAAGGAAATGACAATTTTTCAGCAACTGAACCCAAAGACATGGAATATTGCTATCTACCTGATAAGGAATTCAAAACAGTTGTTATGAAGAAATTTAATGAGTTACAAGAAAACCCAGAAAGGCGATATCATAATTTCGGGAATAAAATTAACAAACAGAAAGAGTGCTTTACCAAAGAGATTGAAATCTAAAACAGAACCAGACAAATTCTGGAGCTGAAGAACTCAAATGACATGAAGAATGCATTCAAAAACACTGCAGAGTGAGCAGATCCGATGGAAGAGAGAATAAGTGAGCTCGATACAAATACAGAATACAGATACAGAAATGACTCAAGTGGAAGAGGAGAGAGAACTAAGATTTTTAAAAAGTGAAGAAACCCTACAAGAACCATCAGACTGCATTAGGAAAGCCAAGATTAATGGATAAAACAGAAGGAGAAGAGAGCAGGAAGTGTATTTAAAGAAATACTAGCTGAGAACTTCCCAAACCTGGGATAAGAACTAGATACACAAGTCCATGAAGCTAATAGAGCACCTTATTATCTCAACAGAAAAAGAACTTCTCCAAGACACATTATATTAAAAGTGTCAGAAGTCAAAGGTAAATGTAAAGGCAACCAGAGAAAAAAAGACAATATGCTACAAAGGAACCTCAATTAGGCTAGTAGATTTTTCAGCAGAAGCTCTATAGGTCAAGAGAGAATAGAATGACATATTCAAAATATTGACAGATAAAAACTTCCAGCCAAGAAGACCATCCAGCAAAGTTATCCTTCAGATATAAAGAAGAAATAAAGGCTTTTCTAGAGAAACAAAAGCTGAGAGAGTTCACCACCACTAAACCTGCTCACAAGAAACGTTGAGAGGAGCTCTTCAAGTTGAAAGGAAAAGACAAAAGTACACAAAACTCTAATTAAGGTGATAAATAGACAGAATTAGAAAACTGACTCTTTTTTGAATAGTATATTAAACCCTTCATTATAGCGTAAATATTAAAGAAAAAGTGCACTAAAAATAACTAGAGCTACTACAACTTGGTAATGAAATCACAGCATAAAAAGATAATTGGTGACATCAAAAATATAAAAGGGGAAGAGTAAAAGGATAAAACCTTTATAGGTGAGTGAAGATGAATTGCTATCGTCATGAAAAGGACTATTTACCTGTGAAATGTTTTATGTAAGCCTCATGGTAACCATAAAGCAAACAATGTAGAATAGAGACATGAAACATAAAAAATGGGAGGTCATGCAAATCACCATAGAAAATCACCAACTTATACAAAGATAGAGGGAAGGAGAAAGAAACAATGGAGAGAAAATTAACCTCAAGGCAGAAGATAAAATGGCAGTAGTAAATCCTTACATATCAGTAATCACCCTAAATGTAAATGGGTTGAACTCATTAATTGAAAGTTACAGAGAGGCTGGAGGAATAAAAAAAAGAAGACTCAACTACATGCTGTCTACAGAAGACTCATTTCATCTCTAAAGACACACACAGGCTCCAAGTGAAAGGATGGAAGATGATATTCTAAGCAAATAGGAAACAAAAGAAGGTAGGTATGGCCATTTTTATAACAGACAAAATATATTTCATGCCAGTAGGAGTAACAAGAGACAGAGAAGATCATTATATAATGATAAAAGGGTCCATACATTAAGAAGATATAACAATTTTAAATACATATGCTCCCAACACCCAAGCACCAAAATATATTAAGCAAATACTAAATAATCTTAAAGAAATAGACAACAATAATAGTAGAGAATTTCAATACCCTACTATCAGCAGTAAATAGATCATCTAGACAGAGAATCAATAAGGAAAAATTGGAATTGAACCACACTTTAGAACAAATGAACTTAGATATATACAGAACATTCCACCCAACAGCAGCAGAATACACATTCTTCTCAAGTGCACATGGAACTTTCTCCAGGACAGATTATATATTAGGCCACAAAACAAGTCTTATATTTAAGAAGACTGAAAACATATCAAGCATCTTTTTTCTGACCACAATGGTGTGAAACTAGAAATCAATTAAAAGAAGAAAACTAGAAAAATCACAAATATGTGGATATTCGACAACATGCTACTGAACACCAAATAGATCAACAAAGAAATTAAAAGAGAAATTTAAAAATACCCTGTGACAGATGAAAATGGAAATACAACATACAGAAATCAGTTACATTCCTTTACACTAAGGGTGAAACATCTGAAAAAGAATTAAAGAAAACTATCCCATTCACAATAGCATCAAAGACAATAAAATACTTAGGAATAAATTTAACCAAGGAAGTGAAAGATCTGTACAATGAAAAATACAAGATTTTGCTGAATGAAACCAAAAAACATACAAACAAATGGAAAGGCTTTCTGTGTTCATGGATCAAGAAATTAATATTCTTAAAATGGTTTTGATTTTTAAAAAATGGCTTTGGGTAGTATGGCCATCTACAGATTCAACACAATCCCCATCAAAATATTAAAGGCTTCCATCACAGAAACAGAAGAAACAATCCTAATATTAGGAACCACAAAAGACCCCAAATAGTCAAAGCAATCCTGAGGAGAAAAACAAAAGCCAGAGATATCACACTTATGGATTTCAAACTATGCTATAAAGCCGTAGTAATAAAAACAGTACAGTACTGGCACTAAAATAAACACACCGATTAATAACAGACTTAGATCCCAGAATTAGATTCTGGCATACATAGTCAACTAATATTTGAAAAAGGGAACCAAGAACACCCAATGGGGAAAAAGACAGTCTCTTCAACAAATCGTGCTGGGAAAACTGGAGAAACACATGTGGAACCATGAAATTGGACCCCCATCTCACACCATTCACAAAAATTAATTCAAAATGGATCCAAGACTTAAACATAAGACCTGATACCATTAAACTTTTGGAATAAAAATAGGGAAGAAGCTCTTTGATATTGACTTGGCAAAGATTTTTTTTTTTTCCAAACATCTTTATTGAAGTATAATTGCTTTACAATGGTGTGTTAGTTTCTGCTTTATAACAAAGTGAGTCAGCTATACGTATACATATATCCCCCTATCTCCTCCCTCTTGCCTCTCCCTCCCACCCTCCCTATCCCACCCCTCTAGGTGGACACAAAGCACCAAGCTGATCTCCCTGTACTATGTAGCTGCTTCCCACTAGCTATCTATTTTACATTTGGTAGTGTATATATGTCCATTTGGCAATGATTTTTTGGACATAGCACCAGAAGCACAAACAACAAAAACAAAATTCAACCAATGGGACTACATCAAACTCAAATGTTTCTGCACAGCAAAGGAAACCATCAACAAAATGAAAATACAACCTACAGAATGGGAGAAAATCTTTGCAAACCATATATTGGAAAAGGAGTTTATATCCACAATATAGAAAGGACTTACTCAACTTAACAACCACCACCACCGAAAAACAATCTGATTAAACAATGGGCAGAAAAACTAAAAAGACACTTTTCCAAAGAGGAGATCAAAATGGCCAACAGGCACATGAAAAGATGTTGAACATCAATAATTATCAGGTAAAAGCAAATAAGAACCACAAGAAGATATCACCTCACACCTGTTAGGTCGGCTATCACCAAGAAGAGAAGAGATAACAGTTGTTGGCAAGGATGTGATGAAAGGGAACCTGTATATATTGTTGGTAGGAATATAAATTGGTCCAACTGCTATGGAAAATTAGATGAGGGTTCTTCAAAAAATTATAACCAGATCTACTATACAATCCAGCAATTTGACTTCTAGGTATGTACCCAAAGGAAGAGAAAACAGGATTTTGACAAGATATATGTGCTTCCATGTTTATTGCAGCATTATTCTAAACAGTCAAGATATGAAAACAACCCAAACACACATCAATGGATGAATGGGTAAAAAAGATGTGGTACATATACACAAGGGAATATTATTCGGCCATGAGGAAAGATATCCTGCCCTTTGCAACAAGAGTAGGTGGACCTTAAGCAAAATGCTTAGCAAAATAAGTCAGACAAAGACAAGTACTACATGCTATCACTTATATGTGCAAGCTAAAAAAGTTAAACCTGTGGAAAAAAGAGTAAAATGGTGATTACCAGGGGACGGGAGGTGGAGTAAGACTGATGGTGTTTAAGGGTACAAAGTTATAGTAAGTAGTAAATAAACCATAGAGATCTAATGCACAGTATAATGTATAAAGGCAAAATTGTACTATAATTATGTAATGCAATAAATATAGCTACATCATATTTTAAAATATATAAATGTATTAACACATAGTACACCTTAATCTTTTACATTTTATATCAAATTTATTCAATAAAAAAGGAAAAATGTAAAATACCTCATTAATAATTTTATATTGATTACATGTTGATTTTTGATTGAATAAACATTTCAAAAAGAATGGGGAAAAATTATATCATCACAGATTACACAAACTACTAAGAAAAATTTATGATTTTTTCATAAACCTCAGAAGTCTAGTCTATATAATATAGTTACCAAGTTTACATTTTTCATTTAAATTTCCCATTAAACATATTCTCCACTCAGTGTCTCTGGTTAATGTACAAAATTAATATCTAAAGAATTATGAATATAGTTTTAAACATTCTATCATATGAGCTTATTAAATCACTTATGTTTCTATCACAGAGGAAATCTGTAAATTCACTCAGCATATCAGTAAACAGTAGAGACTGTTAAAACATTATGCTCCATCAAAATGATCCAAAGCAGAGCAGGTTTCATCAGGATTCCTTTTTCATTTAATGAATACATTTGCATTCAGATTTGTAATGTCTTCATTAGAAGACTGGAAATAAATTACTAATAAAATATTTTCAAGCAAACATGAAAAATGCAGAATGACTGGAGGCAATGTTACAGAGTAGAAAGCACACTGCCATGGAAGTTACTAAACATGAATGGAATCTAGTCTTAATTTTGCTACTGATTAGTTGGAAAAGTTGTTTCACCCAAGTTTTAGAGTTTTAATTTATCTGTAAAAAAGACTTTAAAGGCAGAAAGATTATCTCTAAGGTGCAACTAACATTTCATAATTTGGCCTAGTTTTATCATTCTCAATCATTGCCTACCTTTGCAGCCAAATCCAAATGTAACTGCTTTGGTTATTAAGCCCACTTTATTAGAAAATGATGCCACTCTTGAAAGGACTACCAAGAGCAATGGGCATGTCTTCTTTACAAAACATACATCGAAAGTACAACCTTATGATTCACTAGACAACTAGGGGAAATACAATGGTTACATTTTTGAGCTATCAGAATGAGTGAGTGAATGAATGAGATGTCTCTTTTCTGACTTTCTCTGACTTTTAATGCTCATTAATAACTCCTATTAATGTTCATTCCATGAATATCTGATGTAAGAAAGACAGAAACTTTCAATTATCCCAGTTGGTAAATTTAGTACCAACTTCATGTCATTTTTATCAAAAAATTATGGTATTATGATAATATTAGTTAGTACATATTAATTATAAAAGTTTCAGCCAATATATGAAAAAAGAAGAAAAGTTAAGATCACAACTGCCTATCAAGAGATTACAACCACTAATATTTTAGTGACTTGCCAGAAAGGTAGTTTTGGGTAGTGGTTAACAGCACCTCCTTAGAGCCAAGTTGTTTGCTGAATCCCAACTCTAAAAAAGTGCTATTTCAGCCTCTTTCTTTTGTGATTTAGTGTCTGCGATATATAATATTTATATATTTATACATGTATTTTTACAAATTTCAGAATGACATCATTATTACACTTCATATTTAATGCTGAGACTTTCCCCCGAAACTATTAAAATCAGTCATTTAATCACAGTTTTTAAAAAAATATACATATATTATGAAACATTCTCCATTCAATGTCTTCAGTTAAAGGGTTTAAATACTGTATAGTATTTGTAACTTATGTATTAACAATTCCACTATTGAGTATTTAGGTTGGCTTTCGTATTTTACAATCACAAGTAATTCTTTTATTAATAGAATAGACTTGCTTCAGTCCTTTATGAAGTAAGATTTATAACTATTTGATACTCAGTATAATCTGGAAAATATTTGTTGATCATATTCTCCATATTTATCTATATAAAAAATTCTAAAAAATACTCAAAATTTTGAAACACTAAAACATTCACAAGTTCCCATGCAAGAAATATCAAATTTTATAATGACATAGTTTGAGGAGAGAAGATTCATAGATTCTCAAATGTCTCCTTAGCATTTAATCACATTCTTGCATATGCATTACCATTTATAATTCACTGATGCTTTAAAAAACTGAATCCCAACTGGATAGGTAAAATGTTTAATGCTTCCTTTTTTACACTAGTTAATCCTGATCATAGTTATTACTTCAGCGAGGGAAGAAAGAAACCTATGTGGGTCATTAGACCTATCATGTCATGTTAATCAATTTTTTATTCTTCTGTAATCTTTTATTTAAATATTAGTTTATGTTATATACAGTTCTCACATATGTCAACCCCTTTATCCAGAATACCATTTCTTATCCACATCTCTACCCACCATATTTAATTAGTAAAATGTCTATTGCCTTCATTCAAGATTCAGCTCCTTTTTTGTGTCCTATTCTGTACAGCCTTTCTTCATCCTTATTCTCAAGAATTTGTCATTCTTTCTGATTGCACCTTGCCTTTCAAATATCTGTCATATTGTTCTTTTCATGCTGCATAAACTCTCTCACACTCTTCTGTAATATCTGAGCTCCTATAAAGGCAGGATTCATTTTGAATCATTACCTGTATTGTCCAAAGACTTAGTACCTTATCATCTTTGTATACTTAGCACTAAGCCAGAAGTTGTGCTGGGTGCTAACCATGAAAGAACAAATCAACAGATATTCTGAAGGCATTTAATTAAGGAGCATATTTAAAATGTCTTGTGTCCTTTTAACTTCAAGTTCTAAAGGAAAAAGTTACTACACAGAATATTATTTAAGATGTAGTTGTTTCCTTTTCTATTTTACAGGCATAGTTCTCAAAAATACATTAAGAAAGGAACATAAAATGATGATTGGTAAACTTGCAAGAATGGTATTTTTATAAATTCATCCTTGGCACAGAGAAAATTGTGATCACAACCTGTCACCATCCTAAACATCATCTTTACGGTTGTGAACAAAATATATTTGGTGCGGAATAATTTTAGAAAGAAAAAACCACCCTGATTTCTTAAAAGGGAATGGAAAATTCCCTGTGCTATCACCAACATATCAAGGTTATCCATAGAAATGTTCTAAGATGTATTGTACGTGCTAGAGCTATTTTTATTTGTAAGTTACCACAGTAATAACTACACACAGTATAAATTCAAAAAGACCTTCTAAACACAAATTCAAACTTAGAAGAAGCCTAAAAAATACCAAAGGAGGGCTTCCCTGGTGGCGCAGTGGTTGAGAGTCTGCCTGCCGATGCGGGGGACACTGGTTCGTGCCCCGGTCCGGGAGGATCCCACATGCCGCGGAGCGGCTGGGCCCATGAGCCATGGACGCTGAGCCTGCGCGTCCGGAGCGTGTGCTTCGCAATGGGAGAGGCCACAGCAGCGATAGGCTCGCGTACCGCAAAAAAAAAAAAAAAAAATACTAAAGGAAAACAAACTTGATTAACTTGAATATTTATATCCCTGGTGAATACTTCTTTTAATTATACTTTAGTAATGCCACGTACTTAAAAAGAAACAAAAAATGGTCATGCAAAAGTCCATAGGAAGGTAAAGGTAAATGTGGAGGAGATGGTGTCCCTTCTCATTCTACCCACATACATTGCTTGGCCTCTGCCCAGCAGATTTCTCCTCCGTTTCTGTCAAGATTCTTTTGACAATTAATAATGCTGGACCCCTGTATAATGTCTTCTCTTTGGTAGGGACTTTTGGAAGAGGTGTCATCAAGATCTAAAAGAACTGCATCATTTTTTTTTTTTTTTTTTTCTGGTACGCGGGTCCCTCACTGTTGTGGCCTCTCCCGTTGCGGAGCACAGGCTCCGGACGCGCAGGCTCAGCGGCCATGGCGGATCTTCCCGGACGGGGGCACGAACCCGTGTATCCTGCATCGGCAGGCAGACTCTCAACCACTGCGCCACCAGGGAAGCCCAGAACTGCAGCTTTAATGGCAAAATTTCAATGTGAGTTTGGCAGTAGTAGGTGGTGAGAGCTATCAGAGAGGGCCTCATTCTTACCTTCAGTCACATTCTGCGGCTCCCTATACACTTAGACTACATCATAAATTGACTCTTTGTGGAAAAATTGCTCTCTCTCAAACAATATTCTCTTTCTGCTGAATACTATTTCCTTCTCTTTTTTGAGCTGGCTGGAACCAGGGATAGAAAGAAGCAAGTAGCATGGGGGAAATGTAACAATATTATAGTTTTGTACTGGTATATTTTTATGAATTCTTTAATTAACAATATATTTATTGATCAACAAAATAACTTCTAGTGCAAGCGGAGTATGTGTTGTTATCATCCCAATTTTCAAGTAAATCTATTGATTCACTAAAATCATTCAGTGAAATCAATTAACAGAACTAGGCCTGGAATCCCAATAGTTTGTTTTGTAATTCTACAACCTTATTCTAACAAAAGAGAAAAAACTCAGAGCCTTCAAAAAGAACAGCAAATAAAACTTCAGTTAATACTGAAAATGTTCTTATCTATGATGAAAAAGCCCTCTTACACACACAGCTGCAAAGGCTTAAAAAATAAGCCACATAGGATGAACCCCAGTCTAAGAGGAAGAACTTCCCAGTGTTAAAGTCCTCTTTGATAGGCACGAGACAGTAGTGGTTCCTGATAACCAGTCATGTTTTAATGATAGTCCTGAACCCAGAGTCAAGGTCTTAAAAGAGGTTAACAAGTAGGTTTGACCCTGAACCTAGGGAGAAGCGACCTTTTGTTTAACTACATAGCCTGGGGATTATCTTACATTATTTCCACTGTAACACTATAACAATGTCAATGTATGTTCTTTCCCATTCCCCTTTCCCCTGCTACACTCAATTCCTGCTACATTACATTCTTTGCATGATTAGGAAGGCATACTATAAATTGGACTTCGGTTTGTGAGCATTTGGCCCTTCGCTTCTGTAATCTAACAGTTATTTGTCTTCAACTGCACTGATAACTACACCTTGCTTTTACAATTTGCATTCAGTTTTACTTGTCCATTCTTAAACACATTAACCAAAATTAATGTATTCTAAAGCCACCTAGAAATCCCTTCACATTCTAAAAATGTACTAAGTTGAACAGAGGTGAAAAATAACTTAGAGCCTGTTGAAAGAAAAAGCTTCATTCCAAAACAATACCATTTATAGGATTCAACACAATAAGACATTTGTGTATAAATAATTTAATATGTCATAAATTTTGACTGAAGAATTCATTGAAGAATATATACCATTTTTTCCCATGTGTAATGCCCTGAAATGCATGCCAGTTTCAGTAACGGCAAATTGCTCCGTGAGAGGCAATGTATATTCATATGTGTGCATGAAGAATTAATACAGCTTCACAGACAGCAAGAACGTCAGCATTTTCAACCACCAGATGGCAGAAACAAAGCTACAGAACTTCAGAATCTGAAGATTCAGATTATAACCAGAAAAATATAACAGCTGTCCCCATCTTGATTTTTTCAGTTGAATAGAGACACATTGGTGCAAAATTCTGCTGCGTGTTAGGTGGAGAAATTTTGATTAACAACTTTCCATTTGAATGGGCTGCCAACTCGTTACATTTTTCCATCAGTTAGATTATGGAGGCTTTTAAAAGAATCATTTTTAAAGACAAGCTACAACCAGATCTGGACTATAAAAGAATTATCCATTCCATCAGCATCTCCCTCTGGGAGCCATTCTAAATCAATCCCACCTGTTTCCAACCATGCACTCTCCTTGTTCCACTTTCTCAACCACTTGTCCTCATTTTTCCAAAATTGATCAGTTGTCTGTGTATCTGCACTGCTCTGGATGGTTGGGTTTGCTTACGTCATTCGACTACACATGCCAGTATGTTTTCTTGTGATTTCCAATACTGACAATATGGGTTTTAAATTTGATTTGTTGCAGTAATTTTTATGTATTAGGTAGGTGTAATAACCACAAAAATAATAATAAAGAGGAAATGTCGCTCTAACGTATATAAACAAACATTCTAAGAATCTGGAATTCTCACTCCAGTGGTATAAATCATGATATTTCAATATTTCCATTACCTTCTACAAGAGATACTATGAAAGAGATACCTAGTTGATCAAATTAAATGGCTTCTATGAGTTCCAATAATTTGTTCTTCCTTAGATTAGCTAGAATTTTAAATATCTTCAATGTAACATTTTATTAACATAAGTTAACAGTAGCAATATGTGTAGTGTTTACTGGGTACTAGAAAGTGTTCCAAGCATCATTTTAGGACACTAAGCCATATATAAGATACATAACTTTCTTCCAATTCCGTAAGTAATGTGTAGCTGAGTCTCGATTTATACCCAAGTAGTCAGATTCTCCAATTTCTGCCCTTAACCATTGTTCGAGTCACCTGAACTACACTATTAAAAATTCAGTGTTTATCTGTACCTTTATTCAAATACTTATTGAATGACAATTTGGTACTAAGGAATGAATGTTCATAGAAAAATTTTAAAATGGACCCCATCATGAAAGATGTACAGCCTGGTGGAGAATTTAGACGTATGATTAGTAAGGACAATAAGGCTTTATGGGTGTCATGACAGTTGTATATAAGAACAAAAAAAGAATGGATACATTTCCCATAAGGTACTTTGTCCAGGTGTCTTCTGACAGGGGACGAGAAGGAAGTGTTTTAAGACAAGGGAGAAAAAGCATACACAAGTGCAGAAGTACCAAACAGTCACACGTGTAAGTAGTTCATTATTCTAGGAACTTACGTTTAAAAACTGTGTACAGTTTTTACAGGGTCAGGAAGAGGCCTTAGCAGTCGGTTCTGCAGGACAGCCTAAGGAGAACGCATTTTACCACATATACATTGGAGAGCTTCCACAGGAATTTTTTTTTTAATGTCTATAGTCTCATTTATTTTCTTTATTTTTTTAACATCTTTATTGGAGTATAATTGCTTCACAATAGTGTGTTAGTTTCTGCTGTATAACAAAGTGAATCAGCTATACTTATACATATATCCCCATATCTCCTCCCTCTTGCATCTCCCTCCCACCCTCCCTATCCCATCCCTCTAGGTGGTCACAAAGCACGGAGCTGATCTCCCTGTGCTATGCGGCTGCTTCCCACTAGCTATCTATTTTACATTTGGTAGTGTGTATATAAGTCCATGCCACTCTCTCACTTCGTCCCAGCTTACACTTCCCCTTCCCCGTGTCCTCAAGTCCAATCTCTACATCTGCGTCTTTATTCCTGTCCTGCCCCTAGGTTCTTCATCACTTTTTTTTTTTAGATTCCATATATATATGTGTTAGCATACGGTATTTGTTTTTCTCTTTCTGACTTACTTCACTCTGTAGGACAGACTCTAGGTCCACCCGCCTCACTACAAATAACTCAGTTTCGTTTCGTTTTACGGCTGAGTAATATTCGATACAGCCACTACGGAGAACAGTATGGAGGTTCCTTAAAAAACTACAAATAGAACTACCATATGACCCAGCAATCCCACTACTGGGCATATAACCTGAGAAAACCATAATTCAAAACGAGTCATGTACCACAATGTTCACTGCAGCTCTATTTACAATAGCCAGGACATGGAAGCAACCTAAGTGTCCATCGAGAGATGAATGCATAAAGAAGATGTGGCACAGGTATACAATGGAATATTACTCAGCCATAAAAAGAAAGGAAATTGAGTTATTTGTAGTGAGGTGCATGGACCTAGTGTCTGTCATACAGGCTTCCAAAGGATTTTAAGGAAGGGAGTCAGAAGACCAAAAAGTGCTCTACGAAATCATCCTGGTGGCAGAGTGAGGATAGATTCAAGTGACATAAGGCAGGAGATAATCAGACCACAGAGGAGACTACTGCAATAGTGAATCACAGAATGATGAGGACAGTTGCAAATGAAATAAAGAGTGAAAAACTGAGCTTGAAGTTGTGTGGATATGCCATTTACTAATGGGCCGAAGGGATACAGTCTGGAGCAGAGGAGGTAGGAATCTAGTGCACCAGATATAAACAAGCTTGTCTACCTGGACTAGAGGGAACATGGTGAGGACGGTAACAGGTTATATTTGTTCCTTAGCTGATCACCTCGATTTTCTGTACATAGTGATGTGGGAAGTCACAGGTCATCTCTAAAGAGAGAAGATTATAACCATGCAGGGAGACAAGTTGAGGCAACAGTGAGACTTTTTAACAACTGCTATGGAGAATAAAAACGTGAACGGACCAGAGACATGTAAAATGATGTCCACTTCTGACAGGGAGTTTAGGGATGAAGTAGAGAAAAGCACAGAGGAAACTAAGGGTGAAGAACCAGGGTGAAGAACTATTATAGAAGAAATACAAGTGTAGTGTATCACATTACTCAGCTGTGAATCATCATCAGCCATAACAGATACTAAATCTTGATCTAAAGATTAACTTATTAAATAACTATACCTATATTCACAGGAGGGTAAGGAGATAGACTGTAAGTGGGGAGATGGGGATAAGTGAATTATAAAGATAAGTCTTCCTCTGCAAGAAGTTAATAGCAAGTACCTAAAACTGAAGAGTCAAGAAAAAATATATATGTATATCTATACATGTTATTTATAAATTGGGGGCAAATTCTAAAAGAAATAGCTGAGAACTACAAGTGTTGCCTCCAGGGCATGTGATGGGGCTTGGTGTTTTTGGAGACTAGATTTTTCTAATAAGCTTTGCAGAAAAATTTACATTTTTAAAGTTTAGCCATGTATCACTTCAATAAAAACATGAATTAAATTTAAAATATTTCTTTGAAAAGAAATCAAGTAGTAGTTTGGAAGCCATCTTAGGGATTTAGGAGATGCCACCTCTGTTTTGAGACCCTGTGGCACACGGAATATGGGTAGTGTTCTCCACAAGCTGCGCATCTAAGGAGCTGGTGCGATCACGAGAAAAGAGTTTTGCTTAACGTGAGGAGGTATTAAGTGCTTGAGGATGTAGCAAAGAAGTCTGTTCAAAAAAATGTTAGGTTTCCAGAGTGTAAAATGAGAGAAAAATCTGTAAGACTCACACAATATATATAAAATATGATATATATAATCCTCCTAATGAGGATTAAGAACAGTTATAAGAAATAGTAGATTAATAAAACTTAACAGACCAATGGGATTTTTAGGCAAATGAATGATTGATGGGGGAAAAAAAAAAATCAACATCTTGGCACAGTTGAGAGACTATATTTGATGTTGACCTTTGAAACATTAACTTCTAAGCCTAGTGACTTCCCTACCCATGATTTGAAAGTTAGATGCTGACTAAAGACAAAAGAAGAAAAAATTATTAAATACACACACACACACACACAAACTGGATTTCTTACCTTAGAAGGTGATGGTGTTAACAGAACAGCCCAGAAGGCTGCTGAACAATTTAGAACAGTTCCTGAACCCTTCTGTCCTAAGGCATACATACAAGTTGACAATTTCACTAATAAAAATCATGCCTTGAAGCCAGAAAAATACATGCAAACATTTCTAGGATGACACTTATCCAGCAAAACAAACAGACAAACAAAACACCTCATAGTAAGCAAGGCAGAGCATAGAGGTGAGGGTCAGGAGTGAAGTGGAATTGCTTTGCCTCTAGGCGATCATTAATTTGCTGGGTTAAGTCAAGCAGAGCGCTCCAATGAAACATACACATTCATTTGTTGGTAGTGTTTTTTTTTTTTCTTCTTCTGACCTTCACATAATTCATTCTTCTTCTGACCTTCACATAATTCATTCAAGAAAGAATACCTCAAAAACAGGTCAGCTCCAATCCACAGTTGGGAAGACATAAATATTTAACATTTACTAATGTTTGACTAGGAGATAGAAATAGTAGATAGCATTTTGAAGAATTTACACCTGTTGTAACTGTTGGACTTTAGACTTCACCTTTTCCTTGATCTCACTTTATTTAGGGATTTAAGAATCCTAAGACCGCGCTTCCCCAGTGGCACAGTGGTTGAGAGTCTGCCTGCCGATGCAGGGGACATGGGTTCGTGCCCCGGTCTGAGAAGATCCCACATGTCGTGGAGCAGCTGGGCCCATGAGCCATGGCCGCTGAGCCTGCGCGTCCTGAGCCTGTGCTCCGCAACGGGAGAGGCCACAACAGTGAGAGGCCCACGTAATCTACTGAACCATTAGCTGCTGGAAACTTCATGAGAAACAAAATCTGACTTGATAGCTTTAAAAACTTTATGCTGCGGTTTGGAAACTTACAGAAATATTTTCAACTGAGTAAATTCCTTCTCTCTCCTCCATTCTGTGCATTCTAAAGAACTTTTAGTTCCCTAAGTGTGACATGGTGACAAGTCCCATCCTCACCTTGTTCTCCTGGATGAAATCTCCTAATTTTTCCAGACTAAGCTTATCTACTTTGAATTTCCTCTCAGATTAATGATAAATTACCAATCAAAAGTAGTGGCTATCTCAAATTTTCCTCAGCCATGGAAGATAAAATCATTCCCTGTTTCCTCGCATAATTGTAGCCTGAGGTTTTTCATTGATTCATACTTCAGCTACATTGGTTCTCTGAAAGCAGCAGGCTTAAGGATTACCTGGAGGACTGGCTAACACACACAGATCTCTGAGCCCCATGCACAGGGTTCCTGATTCAGTAGATCTGGAGTGGGACCCAAGATTTGGCATTTCTAACATGTTACAGTTAGGGACCACATAGTACATCTCTCATGTTTTAGATCTCTTTCTATTACAGGTCTTCATCCACATGTCTGATGCACCTTCTAAGTGCAATCATATTTAATGCCCATGTTGCACTTGACAGAGGCTGAGAGATTAAGTAATAAACCCAAGGTCACAGACACATGGGAGGCATAATCCAAATTCAAACTAAATTCAGAAGTTATCCTAGGTAAATATTCTGCTTTTGACAGGCATATCGTTAAATAGCAAGACATTTCTACTTAAAAAAAAAAAAAAAAGGCTGATACAGGAGAAGAGAAAACATTAATGTTTCCTTCTCCACTCCTCTCATCTGTGCTCCTCAGTCCAAGCTACAGATAACTAGCATTGCCTTCTCAGATTAATAAAATTTTATCAGCTCAGAAGTAGCTAAGAAATAATTGTTCAGAAACTTCCAGGAATGTGAAATGTGATCTAAAATTCCTCTTGCAAGGCAGCAAACTGCTTGAAGAAAAAGTGAAAGCAGACAGGAGTTAGTATTTAATTCCAGCTAACAACAGTTTCTACTTCTCTGTGTAATTAAGCCAAAGAGGACTTGAAGTCAAGGTTCTTTACAATGAGTATAATTCACCTGTTGATAGTCAGGAATTAAACATTTCAATTACTGTTTTATAGGCAAGCAAACAAGAAAAAGCAGACTTCCCCAGGAGAGTACAATAGGTCAGGAGCAGGTTAGAAAAACAGTTCTCTGATTTCCCTTATTTGAGCTAGTGAATTAAACATTGTGAGCAGATTGGAGCATTACTGAAGAAAACCTAAAATGCTAATAGTCTACTCTGCCTATTTCTGGAAAAAAAATTCTTGTGTCAGGTAGAAATTCATTCTAAATTCCATTTTACTGTCAAGTCATACTGACTGAACTTAATGAACATCTTTCTGGGAAGTTAAGTGGGGCAATGATGACACACACAGAAAAAAACAATAAACACCATCATTTTGAAGAGGGCTTTGAATGTCAAGGTCAGAACTTGAAGGCACCTAGTTGAAGATGTTTTAACAAGATCAAAATGTTGCCAGGCTGTATTGGTAAAAGGCTGATTTTCCAGTATGTAGCTTACATTTGGGATGTCTGTGTAAGGAACAGAAATAAGATTCAAATATGCCTTTCATGTTAATAGAGATATTAGGGATTGAAAAGGAGAAATAGACAGGAAGGCATTGTGTATCTTTCGACTTCTTATCTGAAGGTGATGAGGTGGTCGCTTGTCCGGGAGCTGTCCATTAATGCAGAGCATATGTCTTTTTCATCATTGTATCTTCAGTGTCTAGATGAGTATCTTTATCTACACACTCCTGAACTACGGGTTGTACATGGTGATTTCCCTCCAAAAGTACAGAATGGAAAGGGGGCAAAATAAGGTAACTTTACTGTGGTGGAGTATCTGGATAAATACTACTTCAGCCAAGTTATCAAGGTCAATATCAACAGTCATAAATCATGTAGCTAGTAACTACCCTTTATATGATGTGATAAAACTGATGCTTTACCTCTATGGTCTTCCTTCCTAAAATCCATAATCCCAGTCTAATCATGGGAAAGAACAGACAAATCTCAATTGAGGAATGTTCTATAAAATACTTGTACAGTAAGTAATCCTCCTAACAGTCAAGGTTATCAAAAACAAGAAAGTCTGGAAGACATACAGATGGCCAAAAAAGCAAATGAAAAGGTGCTCAACATCACTAATTATTAGAGAAATTCAAATCAAAACTACAATGAGGTATCACCTCACAACAGTCAGAATGGCCATCATCAAAAAATCTACAAACAATAAAGGCTGGAGAGGGTGTGGAGAAAAGGGAACATGCCTACAATGTTGGTGGGAATGTAAATTGGTACAACCACCATGGAGAACAGTAGTGAGGTTGCTTAAAAAACTAGACAGAACTACCATATGACCCAGCAATCCCATTCTTGGGCATATACCCAAAGAAAACCGTAATTCAAAAAGAGTCATGTACCACAATGTTCATTGCAGCACTATTTACAATAGTCAGGACATGGAAGCAACCTAAGTGTCCATCAACAGAGGAATGGATAAAGAAGATGTAGTATATACACAGAATGGAATATTACTCAGCCATAAAAAATGAAATAATGCCTTTTGCAGCAACATGGATGGACCCAGAGATTGTCATACTAAGTAAAGTAAGTCAGACAGAGAAAGAGAAATGTCATATGATACTACTTACATGTGGAATCTAAAAAGCAATGATACAAAGGAACTTATTTAGAAAACAGAAATAGAGTCACGGAGAAAACACACTTATGGTTACCAGGGGATAAGGTGGGAGGGGAGGGGTAAATTGGGAGATTGGGACTGACATATACACACTTCTTTATATAAAATAGATAACTAATAAGAACCTGCTGTATAGCACAGGGAACTCTACTCAGTACTCTTTAATGGCCTATGTGGGAAAAGAATCTAAAAAGAAAAAGAAAAAGAGCAGCTAGATGTATATGTACACCTGAAACAAACACAATATTGTAAATCAACTATACTCTAATTAAAAAAAATTTTTAAAGAAAGTTTGAGAAATTATCACAGCAAAAAAGGAGCCTGAAGAGATAAGATGACTAAATGTAATGTGGTATCCTGCATGGGATCCTGGAACAGAAAAGGACATTAGGTAAAAACTAATGAAATCTGAATTATGGACTTGAGTTAATATTACTGTATCAGTATCAGTTCACTAATTGTAAACATGTGCCACACCAAAATAACATGTTAATAATAAAGGAAATTGTGGAGTTAGGGTAGGGTATATGCAAAGTCTCTGTACTACCTACTGCCTGCTTGATTACTTTTAGAATAGCTTCAGGCTTTGAAAACAAAGTCTATTAATTTAAAAATGTAATTTTTCAAAGATGTTACTTACAATATCATTGAAAACGTAAAGTTCATAGTAAAAATTTAACAAAGATTATCAGATCTTTATAGATACATAATCTACTGGAAGACCTAAATATAGAAAATATACTATGAACAATGAATCAAGAGTCTCAGTATTGTATGGATATCAATTCTTCACAGACTGATCAGTAGTTTGATCAATGTCAGTTAACACTCCAAACTATTATTTTTCTGGAATTTGTAAAGCTAAATGAAAAACATATATGGAAATACCAAGATCCAAGAATACATAAGACACTCTTGAGGAAGACAAAAATGTGGGAAGAATTACCTTACCAAATGTCAAGAAGTATTCGAAAGTTACAGTAATTAAAACAATGTGATATTGGTTACAGGATAAACCAGTTGGACAGCACTCTCATCCCCTTTGCCTACCCCCAACCAAAAGCCCATACATACCTGGAAATTTGATTTATGATAGAATTAAATTTATTATATGTCAGTGGAGAAGGAAAGACTTTAATAAAGGGTACTGGGACTATTGTTTAACGTTATGAAATTATGGCATTGAAATCTCCCTCACATCATATACGAAAAAGTTAGTTGTGTAAAATTTAAAGGTCAAATATAATCTATAAAACTTTTAACAGATAATATAGACGTTATCTTCATGTCGTCAGTTAGGGAAGCATATCTTAGGACAGAAAGTTACATCCGCAAAAGGAAATGATTAATAAAGTCGTATGGTATCAAAGATACCATAGAGAAAATAAAACACAACCCAGAAACTGGGAGAAGATGGGATAGTAACCAAAATATATAAAGAAATCCTGCAAGTCTATTAAAAACAGACACAACTCAATAGAAAAAGTGGCAAAAAAGGAACGTAAAGGCATGTCACAGAAGATTCATCAGAAACAGCAAATAAACACGAAACTATGCTCAACCTCAAAATTAAATCAGGGAAATAAAAATTAAAATCATGAAATAAATTTTCATACCCACAAAAATGGGCAAATATAAAAGCCTGACCATGTCAAATGTAAGATATGAAACAAATGAAGCATTTATAAAGTGATGACATTGGTGCCAAGTGCTTCAAGCATTTTGGGAAAAAAATTGACATTCTGTAACAGAGCTAAACATGTAATCCAATAATTCAGCAAGTGAGTATTTCCCTTAAAGAACTGTAGCAAATGTACACTTGGACAAAAGTACTCATAATAAGACTGAATATCTATGGGAACAATCTAAATGTACATTAGCAAAGGCAATCAATAAATTGTGACATGTTCATGTTACATTGAGACAACAGTAAGCATGACTGTATTACATCCTTAAACAACACTAAGAATGAATTTCTGGAACATAATATCTAATACAATTTAGAGACAAATCATAAAGACAGTTCTGTGCAGCGTAATTCCTATTTCGACCTATGAAAACATTAAACATTTTGTTTTGACATACAAAGATATACAGTAAAAGTCCAAAGAAAAGCAAAGTTAACCACAAAATGTACTATTTAACTTCATCTAAGCAGAGAGAAAAGGGAATGGAATTCAGGACGATTACAAAGCAGATTCCAAAGGGAATGATTACCATTTTTCTTAAACCAAGAGTCGACAGGGTGTGCATTTGGATCATCATTCCTTATACCTTATACATATTGTATATATATTTTTAGTTTACTTCATAATTACAAACATTATCTTAAAGCATAAAGCAATACGTCACAACCCCCCAACAGTTGAAACAGTCATTTCTACATAACAACTATGAAACTTCTCAGAGTAACCTTAAGAAATTGGATTATTTCTCTACGTTTGCCCATTTTTCTAGGAACATGATAGGAACACAAGAAGAAAAATACTAAAACTCAACTGTTGAAAATCTGAATGATTTCTGCTGTATTTCTGAGCCCTAGGATGGTAAGCAAGACCAAAGAACTTGGGAGGGTATGAGAGGAGTGTAGAGTAAAGATGAGTTTCAGCAGGCATTTCTGACAAGGTTTGTTGTCACAGACAGTACTCATACACATCGCCTGATCAACTGAAATGCTCTGCAAATTGCTGTTCTGATTGTTTTTCTTACTAGCTAATTAAGATTAAACCTTTATTAATTAGAAAGTCCTCTTTGCTTTTAAAAGAGGTCTAAAGATAGCAGAAGTTGTTGAAACTGGAAATTTAAGATGATCAACAAGGGCCAGTACAGATGTGGCCCAAGCTCTCATGTAGAAACTAATACAGATCTTGGGAGCTCAAATCTCCTTAGTGTTGTTCTATTTTTCTACCTCTCATTTTGCTGTGGTTACACTGAATCTGAATCTGCTCTTCAGGAACAGAGATGGTACTGTCAAAAGCTCCTGCTCACTTGACATGTAAGACCATGACTGGGCCTTATGGTAAAGCGTCAAAGCATATTGTGATGACTGACCAAAGACAGATATGTCTGCCTTTCGGAGGAAAGTGCACTGACTGGTATATCTTGGAAGATATTTTAACAATGGCAAAAATAAAAGGATTGCCTGCTGTATAAAAGGTTAATGGGGGACTTCCCTGGTGGCGCAGTGGTTAAGAATCTGCCTGCCAGTGCAGGGGGCATGGGTTCCAGCCCTGGTCCATGAAGATCCCACATGCTGCGGAGCAACTAAGCCCTTGTGCCACAACTACTGAGCCCATGCGCCACAACTACTAAAGCCCGCGCGCCTAGAGCCCATGCTCCACAACAAGAGAAGCCACCGCAATGAGAAGCCCACGCACCGCAACACAGAGTAGCCCCCGCTCGCTCCAACTAGAGAAAGCCCGCACTCAGCAACAAAGACGCAACGCAGCCAAAAATAAATTTACAAAAAAGGTTAATGGTACTTGCTAGGACCAGTAAATAATGGAAGAGCTATGGCTTCCCAAAAAGAAAGCTGCAATTTCAATTCGGCATGACAGTAAATAATTACTATTGTAAACACATCATTCTTTAAGAGTCTCTCATGCTGTTCTACCGAGAGCACTTAGAGCTGAATTCTGAACTGTATAAATGTTCCAGAGACCTTACTGTCATCAGTGAGGCATAGGGTAAAAGCTGAGGTATATCAACAGGCAGAAACTAGTAAAGATCATTATAGATTTTAGCTTGAGCTTTTATTTTTAATGCATGGTTCTTTGGATTTCAAAACAAATTTAAGGTATTTTATGGGTCCTTTGTCATGATTTATGATTCATGTAATGGTTGCTCTAGTTGAACCTACTGACTTGGCAAGAATTTAGCATTATTATGAGTTTGCAGCAGCCTAAGAAGTGATTGCTCATGTCTTAGAAGTGGTGTATTATGGAACAAGTGAGTGTATTTTTAGAACAAAATGCTGCATTTCAATGTCATTTGAAAATCCAGCTTATAAAACCAAAAAGCTGAAAGTTGAAGGAAAATATCATGTTGAATTTCTTAGAGGAATATGGAAAATAAATTATAAAATTCATATTATTGACAGTAATATGCCTTGTTCTTGTCACAAGTAATACACTTACTAGCATCACCTTAATTTATGACAGCAATCTCAAGCAAACATAATTTACTCAGAATCTGGTCTAACATCTAAGATAGACGCATAAAAGTTTATTCCTAGTCAACACCCATCACACTGAAATCACCGGAACTCATACAGTTCCCTTTCTTTTAAAATAACCCCTGGAGTTCTTTATATAGGAAATTCTCTACTTTTGTTCACAGATATTACTGAGTTGGGAGTTAAGAGTCTCAAAATCTTGTTTCAAATCTGCACCATTTGGGGAAGTCACTTTGCCTCCCTTGGTCTGCTTCAGTTTTCTGATCTGTAAACTGGAAAGAATGAATTTATTCTTCCCAAACTGCCTCACATCAGCACCAGCAGGAACTCAAGAATTTCTTAAACACCCTGATCCTCAGGCTTCAATCAGTGTGAGCTAAGTCCTAGAGATCTGCATTCTTTTTAATTATCTCCCCAGGTGAGATAAACAAGCCTGTAAATTAATAAGCTACATGATTTCAAAGGTTCTTTTTGACTCTGATTCAAAAGATACAGACTTGTTGGTAGAGGTTTCAATTCAGAGTTCACTCATATTAGAATTGTAAAAGATTTTGACTGCAATTAAATTAACCTTAACTCTGAAGCTATGCGGAAGACAATGCTTTGAATATCCAGAAATATCCAGTTCTATGAGACGATTCAAGGTTATCAGTATTATGTACTGTAGACATACTGTAGACACATAGGGCCAATTAATAGATTGCTTTTTAAAAGATTTAATCCACATGTGAACGAAAAAGAAAACCACGTTTTACATAATTCTTAGAGAATCAGTCTCATTTTGTAAAGACAAAATTTTATTGAGATATGGGTTTCTACAATTTTTTTTTTTAAAACGTCAGGTTCTCAATGACCATCTAGTTTTTAATCCAAGTGGCTTTCCCATGCCCCAGCCCACCACAACACCTACAAACTAGCTGCAAAACTTATCTTCAGAGCTTTAAACTGACCAATTTTCTGTATGGAGTTATTTGGCGTAAATATACCAATAGAATATCGGAAACTGTCTAAGAAAGCAATTTGAGAGTAACCAGTAAGCCCTTCTTACCGATGAAACTGAAGATAATTAGGCCATTGAGCCAACTGTCTATTGAGATGGGTCCTAGTTGCATTATTAAGAGCAACTTTCGAATTCACAATGGCCAGGGCATAGTCACTGAATTCTTCTAAAAGCAGCATCCCATTATTCCCATACAGGCTTACATCAGAGAGATTTCAGGTTTTGTTCCAGACCACTGCAACAAAGTTAATATTCCAAGAAAGCAAATATTGCAAGAAAGTGGATATTGCAAGAAAGTGAGTTAGACGAGTATTTTGGTTTCCCAACGTGTATAAAAGTTCTGTTTACACTATACTATAGAGTATTAAGTGTACAATAGTATTGTGTTAAAAAACAATGTACCTTCCTTAAATACTCTATTGCTAAATAATGCTAACCATCATCTGACCCTTCAGCACATCGTAGTAGTAATAAAGATCACTGGTATCACAGATCACTAACAAATATAGTAATGAAAAAGTGTGAAATATTCCGAGAGTTACCAAAATGTGACATTTAGACACAAAATGAGCAAATGCTGTTGGAAAAATGGCTCCAGTAGACTTGCTCCACATGAGGTTGCCAGAAACCTTCAATTTGTAAAACAAAAACAAACAAACAAAACACAACAAAACAGTATCTGCAAAGGGCAATACAGTGAAACACAGTAAAATGAGGTATACCTGTACACTTTATAGGAACATTTGAACATAACTTTCACATCATCAAGATTAGTCTGCCAGGATAGTGTCCGCAAACCCTAGCTCCTACTGGACTTTTAGACGTGGATCACCCATCCGTAATGATGGGAGTCCGCATCAAAGTACTGCCAGAGGCTGGCATCAGCATCTGCACAGGCAGAGGCCAATGGAAACAGCAGAGCTGCATCATTCCTGACATATTTGTTCACAGGGCAGCAGAGCAGGGGTAATGCTGTATGGGAAGCCTACTTTTTCTTCACGTAAAATGTTGTCCTAAGGATCCAGATTTAAAGCTTGTTTAAAAACAAAGAAGCCAGCAAGATTTGAAATAACAGTAAATCTTTACCTTTGTTATTTACCTTGCTGATTTTTTGTTCTCCATAAAACTTTAATAAATACACTTTGTAACTTTATTTAGACTTAAACACTCCTTGTATATTGTATAAAAGAGAATGGATCTTATCTGGGACCACAATCTAATTGAGAAGTGGTATCTCCAGGACATAACATGTTGGTGGCAGTAGTGACTCTGAGACACCCTGAACGGAGGGTGAAACTGTAGGAGAAGCATCAGACTGGATGCCTTTCTGGAGATCCTCAGTATGGTACTAAGACCTTGGAAATTCTGTGTGTTGCTTTAACAAGAAACATAATTATTTAAGAAATAGTTATTTTAAGAAGTGAGAGAAACTACCCAAGAGCTTTAGCAGAAAAGTTAAAAACAAAGGAAATACAAAAGGAAACAGAATGATATAGTGGATTTGAATTTTAAGAAGATGACCCTGGAGGCAGTATGAAGAATGAACTGGAGAAAGGTGAAAATTGCAGGCTGGAGACTGTGATGAAATTTACTCTTTCACTAAACCAGTGATGGTAGGGATGGAAGGGATAAACTGGCGGGATTTTAAAGGACTTCACAGTCATTGCTAAACCAAATATATCTGGGACACAGAAGAGTCTTTTCTAAGCTTCCAGTTTCGGGAAATGAATACACGGTGGTGCAACTGACTAGTAGAAAAATGCTGAAGGAACAGAAAGGGATTTTGGTGAGATTATCAGTTTGTATTAAAGGAAAGTTTGAATTGCCTACAGCACATCCCGATGGAAACATTTAACGGTCAGTTACATATGTGGTCAGTTTTACATGTGGTATCTCTTTACCAGAGAGATCTGGGGTGGAAACAGCTTTGGGAGTGATAAGCATATGTTGACCACTAAATTTACCTATTTAACTAAGAAAAACATGGACTGTAAAGAGTCTGCTAGAATTGACAACAGTAATTATTGACGATGATGACCGGAAACCTTGGTAAAAGATATACCCACTTAACAGTTGGGGGAATATTGAGTCTTAGGCTGGAGAGTAAATTTTAAGTGAGGAATCAAACAGAGGGCATCCTTTTAGAAAACTGGATTGAAAAAGTGACAGAAAGACAGGATCAAACAGGGGATTGATATAAGGATCATATATATATTAATAGGCTGAAGCGAAAGAGTAGAGAAAGCATGTTTTAAGACAGAAAAGGAGTGAAATATGAAGCAATATCTAAGATGAGTTAGGAAGGAAGGGCATTCAAACTCAGAAGAATACATTAGTCTTGGACAGGAGGAGAGAGATCTTTTTCAGTGAAAAGACAAGAATAGAAACAGATGCCAGCAAATTCATTTGAAGATGGGGAGACAAAAGGTTTGAAATAGTACATGATTCTTTTAAAATAAAATTATAATTTGGATTATCAAAATAATACATATCATTGTGAGATACTAAACATTTGAAAAGAAAATATTAAGAATTCTTATGCACATAAAAATCAACCCTTCCCCTTCTCTCCTCCTGCAAGTAGGTCCACGTTGCTATCTTCTATCATAATTCATGCACTGAGAAAGTTCACAAATATTAATTACGCTTTAGGTCTCAGCTCAGTCCTTTCTTCCTTTAATCCTGAACCCTTTACTCTAACTCTCCCATGTTTTTCAGATAGTCATCATCTTCACTGATTTTTTACATTTTCCCAAACACGGTCAAAAATATCTTTCTTTCACCACACTTAAGTTACATGAAACAAAAGGCACATTCCACTCATCTTCAGAATTCCGCAACACAAATACAGAGCTTTAAACAATGTAAATCAGCACGGCCCAACAGAACATTCTGTCATGATGGAAATATTTATTTCTCTGCACTATCTAATATAGTAACCACTTGCTACGGTGGCTATGAAGGACTTGAAATGGGAAACTATAGAATTGGATTCTTAATTTTAATTGAATATGGATAGGGGCTACTTACTTAATAGCACACTGTAGGCAATTATTATAGTGGTTAAATGATTTTTTTTTTTTTTTTAGCTGTCTTATTGTGTGGTTGATTTTTATTCTTTTTCTTTCTTGAAAAAAAAAAAAAAAAGATTCCCCAAGGCTGAAAGTAGATTAGAGGGAACAAATTGGAGGAGAGATGACTAGGAATGAGAACAAGTTTAATCACAAAAAAGAACTGAAAAAAGCCTCAGCTTTAAAGAGTATGTGGTCAAATAATCCTCATCTCTCAACTGATGTTCACTATAACGATCCCGAACCATCCAAGCAGTGAATGTGCCAGGATCCTTGTAGCTCGATCAAACTTAATGTTCAGAATTTCAGGAGATATAACATTATCCTTATATCTCAATTTTAAAAGTTTCAAAAACTTAAGCAACTTAAAAAAAAAAGCTACTAAGTTATAAAACTAGAATTCTAACTCCAGTCAACTTCAAAGCTCATGAGTTTTAATATGATGTCTATTGCCTAAATTGTCTTCATCACACTCTCTAGTCTTAGGAACTCACACACACACACAAAATATTTTAGAAAAAAATTCTCACTAAAGATATTTTAAAACCTAAAGCAAATCACTGTAGTGTATAAAAGGATAAATCTTCAGCTAATTAAAAACTTTGTTTTCCAAATGACTCATGGTCTAGTGAGTCTGGATAGATACCACATTCACTTTAGTAAGTCAGTACTGATGTAGTAAACTATGCAAACCCTGAATGTGTGTCATACAAAAAAAGTTTTTGAATGTATCTTTTCTCAAATAAATTTACTACCTTTCAGTCTTAAGGAAAAAAAATCAATGGATTACAGAGATAAGAAATTCTTTTCCATTACCTCCAAAGAATAAAATTATAAAACTTACTCTTACCTTTTTGCTTGTTGTAGATGTGTGGTATACTCCTATTCTCCTTCACGACAAACTTCTCTAAAATTCCTTCAGTTGTTTAGGTCCCAAGTGATATTATATATATTTTATATGTATATTTTCACAGCATTCTTAATCTTTAAAGAAATGCATTGAAACTCTACTTTCAATGTCTCCTAAAACTCAAAGAAACATGACGTCTTTAAGACGTGGTGCCTATGGTCAAAAGGATACACTTACTGCATCCCAATGTCTATAAATAAACTATGGTTTCTTAAAAGGCCCACAACATAAGAACTAATAACCAATGACATTTCTTAATTAAAGGTTATATTTGTTAGGAATGGAAGCTAACTATTTCCTGATTTAAGTAATTTTCAAATATATTACCTTATAATTTATTTTATACTAGAATTCTTAGTTGCCTTTCTTATTCTTCTTACTTTCATTCCATATTTCCTTCTAAATTATAATCATGTATTCTATTCTGGATGAAATACTCTCATTTTCGTCTAAAATGCAGCTGGTAAACAAAAGCATGTAAGACTACACCTAAGAGGGAAGCCACATCTCTTTCATCTGTGACTTTTCTTTTCAAGTTATCCTTGGCTTACTAAACTGTGGGCTGTTGTGGCTGTTACTGTCTCAGCTAAACATAGACCCTAATTTAGGTAATCATAGGATAAAACCCAAACTGATGTACGGTTTCAAATAAAATACTGATACCCCTTCATATAGACCAGGGTGGCAGAGACACACTGTATTTAACATTCAACTAGGCGTCTTCAGTGGTGGACTCTGTTATTTCAGATGTCAGTGTAATCATAGCCAGAGAGAAGCAAAACAGGAGGAGAACAACAAAAACTTCTGCTTTTGCATTCCCTTCAGCAAAAATGCCTTATTAGGGGGAACAAAGAGAAAAAAACCCTTTTACTAAATGCATCAATATGATCAAGAATGTGTGACAAGTATTTCATCTAAGAGAATGTTGCAGAATTTAGCATTCTTTATCTCAACCCAACAGGTTTGATTCAACTCAGTTACTGAATCTTTTCTTCAGATAAAAGGTTTGTGTAAATGACTATCATAAAGTACGTTGTATATAGGCCTCATTCTTGCCTCAGTGACAGAGAAGCAAAGAAAATAGCAAAAGAATCTCACACACCATGAGCTTGAAGCAATTGTTTTCAGATGGAAAAATCCCTAGATGATTGCCCACATTTCCTGATAACTCCACACTGCCAAACCACACGATAATTAGGAGTAAATGGTCAGATAAAAATAGAGTTTACACAGGCTTTATCGTTGCAATTATAAATGCAGTATTTTCATAGTAAGTTTACACTAAAGAACTGAACATTAAGGCATTGGGTGTAATTCCAAATAAGTCACTAACCGATCAGTCAAAAATTAACATTTATCTCTACAAAATAGGCTCTTCTGGCTCACTAGCTCTTGAGCCTCCAGGTAATCTTATACTGAATCATTAGCAATCACTACGTGCTCATAATGGCCCTGAGGAATACACAAATGTGAAATCAAGGAAACTCAGCACAGCATTAGGAACCGTAGGTGCTCTAAAACACAAATGCACGGAGGATGGTGGAGGGGTCCCGTCCAGAAGCCCTTTGCCTGCTGGTGCACCAATCTCTCAGCTGCTCTGAGAATTGGCTGTCAACGCCTCACAGCTGCCACTTCCTTGGAAAACAGCCCTCCATCAAAGACGGACTGGCACAGGGTAAAAAAGCCCGCCCCCTTGCTTCAAGGATGAACTAACTATGGTGCAGCTTGTGCTCTTGAGAGTCTCCCTGCAATCACCGTGCAGTAAGACTCCAGGGGCGAGCGCACCCTCGCTCAGCCTTTTTCCTTTGCTCTTCCTTGCTTTTCTCACTCCTGTGGACTTGAGATTACTTTCCAAATAAATCACATTAACTAAATCCCCATCTCATGCTCTGCTTCCAAGAAACGCTCACTTAGGATACACAGGTACCATTAAAACTTTAAATTAGCCATGTTTTTTAAAAGAGCAGCAAATAGAAGAGATGGAATAAAGAATGGAAAAAGAATTCTATTACCAAGATTTCTGAGTGAAGCTACAACACTGAGCAGAAACCGCAATTTCAACTCAGCACTTATTTTCTATGTGTTTGACAATCCGTTTCTTTATCTTTAAAATGGAAATTATATCTCACTATCCAACATATAGTTGCAGTGTTGTATTTAGATAGTGGAAGAGTTGGAAAAAAATATTATTTCCCCTTTCCTCTCTGAGTTTTCTAACAGAAAAAACAAACCATACAAACAAAGAGACCTTTCTAAGCAGGTCTACCAATTTGTTGAAATTTCTTTTCCTTTTCTTTTTCCTTCTTCTCAGCATTGAAATATAAAAAATTCATTTTTTAAAAATATAAATGAATCTCAAAAATATAACTGCCAGTGTTTTAAACCAATAGTATACTCAAAACACTTTTATTGGGCCATTCCATGATTGTCTGTGTTTAAATTGAACATTCAAAGTCAGGGACCTTTGTTTCCTAGTGTCCTTCTCAGTGACTGGCACATGGTCAGCATAAACTAAGTATCTGCTGGTTCAATGGAGAGTTTACTTAAAGCATCAGAACCATATAGGAGAGGCAATATTCATAACAGTTAAGGCTCTAGTCTCTGAAGTGTGACAGAAGCTTAAATCTTACATCTCTTAATAGCTATGTAAACTTGTTGCCTAATTTCTTGAAATCTCATTCAACTAATCTTTAAAAATCAATGTAATATTATTCATCCCATAGGCTCTACAGGAATCCAATGAGAGTAGGTATTTAGCAAGGTAAATGCTAATATATATTAGCTAGTTAGTAGAAAGAGTGGTATTATAGTATGAAATTCAGACCCTGTTTATAAATCTATGGGCAAGTGTTAATAATAAAGTCATAGTCAATTAACACATTTTAAATAGCATACGTATTATTGTTACTGTTTCTATTATTATAATAGTTATGGGTTGAGACAGAAAATTTTCCTAAGAATTTCCCAAGAAGAGTCCATGGTAAATTGTTCGTCAATAAAAGGATAGCCGAGAGCCAGTATTAATAAAATCTCGTCTGATTATCAAAGAAACATAAAGAAGATCCAGTATTAAGAAAAAAACCAGTTCCTAAGTGAAGAACTTGACCAAAGGACAGATCATACATTTGACCAATATAGGAAGAAATATCTGTCGGTTTTAAATATTGTGCTCTGTGCAGGTATTTAACCATACTACCACGTTCTTTTCAATGGAAAATTTACCTCATGTCTTTCATTCAAATGAAAAATTGTTATTATTACAAAGCAACCTTTTTTAAATGACAATTTCTTAAATATCTCTAAAGAGAACTGACACGGGAAAGACAAGTTTCACACTTGGATATAAAAAAACTGATCATTCATGTTTTAAAGTATAAGGTGTATGGTTGAGGCTGAAATACAGCACTGGCAAATAATAATGATAAAAATTGTAGTGAACTAATGAAATGAAGTAAGCAGGACAAAGAACCAAACCAGCCCCTGCCAACTCCCCACCCCCTCCTCCACACACAAAACACCAGTACCTGGAAAGGTAGGCCGGACCACTGAAAATAGAAGCAGCTATTACCATTGCAAGATCATCAGGTGTAATTTTAGGCATTCTTCATAAAATTTCTTGGCCATTTTAAAATGGATGTTACATGTCTACCCCTTTGGATTTCCTATTTCCGTCTTGTACATACTTATTTAACCCAAAAGCTACAATTATACTCACCTTAACTACCTATATAAAGATCTTCATTTAGACCTATTTTAATGTCATAATTTATTAGAGTGGAAATCTTAAGAAATGAACAAATGTTCTGTATCTTATGTAAAAAATCATTGTTAAATTTCTCAATGAAATTCAATTTTCTTCATAAAATAATTTCCTTTTAGATATTATTAGCCACAAACTATCTTATTCTCCTGATGAATTAAATGTTCCCTTTTATCAAAGAACACACTACATAACCCATCACACCAAAAAAAGTACTATGATAAAAGGAAAAAAGTTTTGGCTTTATAATGAGATAGCTTCATATTCTGATACATATAGCAATGTGACCTCTCTGAATCTCAGTTTCCTCAAAGTTCAAGTGGGCAAACTCAAGGTCCATGAATAATCCTCTGTAGCCCATGGACACTCTGGGCCTGAGGTTCTGAAAAGAACTGAAAGAAGATGAATACAAAAATCAATGTAGGCTGTTGGACTCCCAAGATTCTACAGGCAGAAAACAGGCTGATAAAAGTAGTCAGCAGCAAACATGTTTGAAAGAATAAACTATATTCGAGGCTGCAACATAGCAATGACAAAAAAAAATAGATACTACAGTGGACAATTACTCAGCTAAATGAAAGAATGAAATACCTATACAACATCAGTGAATCTCCAGCACATTGTCAGACAGGCTGCTTTAAAACCCCCAAACCCACAGCTTCTCCTGGATACAACCCTGCCCACTCAATAGCCCAAGACCAGGCCCTACACACCAGTGTACAGGCACTAGATCTGGGACACCCAGGGCCCTGCAGCCAGAGACCATGGGACCCAGCTCCATCCATAAGTGAGTAGGGACCATCCCCAGAATACCTGGCCCCACCTACCACTGAGCCATTTCTAGCCTCAGGACCAGCCTCACCCACAAGTGGGCAGTTAGCAGCCCCAGAGAAACCATAGCCTTGCAGCCTGCAGACCCAGCCCGTCCACCAGCAGGCTAGGACTAGCCTTGCTATCAGCTGGGCCCCAGCCATGCCCACTACCATGGCTGGCACTCACCTCAGGACTTGGTTTCATCCAACAATAGGCAGACACTAGCCCCGGGATATCCTGGACCCCAGGTCTACTTGCCAGTGACCAAAAACTAGCCCTGGGTGGCCCCCTGGGGTTCTGCTGCCAGGCATCACATAGCCTGGCCACACCAAGAAGAGGCCAGCAGCCTCTGCACAAGGCAGGGCCAGGCAGACCAGTGTACAGGCACTAGATCTGGGACCAGCCAAGCCTACCAGACCACCCACAGTAGTCAGCCTACCACAACAAAAGGACCCAAGCAGTCCACATAGGGAGCACTCCTAAAATGCATAGTTCTAGTGACCAAAGAGAAATGAATGCACAGGACATCTCCTGCATAAGGCCATTTCTCCAAGGTCAGAAAATGTAGACTATGTACCAGATACATAGAAATAAAAAAAGAGCAATTAGGCAAAATGAGGAGACAGAGAAACATGTTCCAAATGAAAGAACAAGATAAAACTCCAGAAGAGTTAAGTGAAGTGGAGATAGCCAATCAAGTTCAAGGTAATGACTGTACGATGATCAAAGTGTTCAGGAGAATAGACGAACAGAGCAAGAAGTTAGAAATTTTTCACAAAGAGACAGAAAACAAAGAAAAACGCAACAGATGAGGAATACAACAGCTGAAATGAAAAAAATACTCTAGAATCAACAGTAGACTAGATGATATAGAGGAACACATCAGTGAGCTGGAAGACGGTAGTAGAAATCACTGAAGGTGAACATAAGAAAAAAGAAAAAAAAGGAATGAAGACAATTTAAGGGACCTCCGGGACAATGTCAAATGTACAAACATTCACATTATAGGGGTCCCAGAAGGAAGAAAAAGAAAGAAAAAGGGGCAGAGAATATATATGAAGATGTAATAGCTGAAAACTTCCATAACCTGTGAAAGGAAACAGACATCCAAGTCCAAGAAGCATAGAGTCCCAAACATGATCAACCCAAAGAGGACCACACAGAGACATATTGTAATTGAAATGACAAGCATCAAAGATAAAGAGAGACTATTATAAACAGCAAGGAAAAAGCAACAAGTTTCATACAAGGCAATACCCATAAGGCTAATCAGGTGACTTTACAGCAAAAATTCTGCAGTCATCTATGATGACTATGAAAATTTTGAATCACTATGTTGTACACTTGAAACTAATAATATTATAAATCAATGATACCTCAATTTATAAAACTGTAATAGGAAGGTCAACTCCTATAACAAACACACATTCCCAATCCCAGTTGTTTAACTGTGTCCACGTCACAATTTTTTTTTCTGGGGCGTGTAAGGAGCATGATGAAATGCAGCAGTAATTCAAGGATCAGGGCCTCTTCCAGCTTAAAGTTCCATTTTCCTTTAGGACACTCAGAAGATGCACAGAAGCAAATCATGGAAAATTTCCTACCTTCTTTAATAATCTTGCCCAGGAAATGGCACATATACACATGTACCTTCTATTGCATTTATTGGATGAGGTGGTCAGAGTAGCCTCATCTAGAAGCAAGGGAGCTGGGAGATTTAGTCTAGTTCTCCGCCAGATAACGGTGAACATTAAAATTTCCTAACTATAGAAACCTAAAGTGTAGCAGATATATCCAGTAAGGAGAAGACTTGAAAAATTATAGGAGAGACAGAGACAAACAGATGAAAAGACAGAGCGAGAGAGAAAGAGAGACATCATTTATAGAGCATTACATAGAGGACATGGGTTGAAGTGAGATCAAGTGTAAAATGGGGAAGCTCCAGTTAGATAAGTCTACCCGAAGTAATAATATAATTTTTAAGAATATTCTTTACATCACTCCTGGGTAGATGGTTGATGAGGGGAAACGGTTTTGTTTATCTTTCTGGTTTGTTTTTTGCGGAATGTTGGAAAATTTAATCATCCTGCCTCATGATTTGAGATGAAAATAAACTGCTTGTAAGGCAGGGGCCAGTGGAAACCACAGACCCATATCCCTGTAGCCTTTTGACATTTTTCCCTCAACAACATGTTCTCTTCTATCAAGTTATAAGATTTATAAGAACAAGGACAAGACAGTTATGCTTAAAATACAGAAGAAAAAATTCATATTCAAACTGCTGCTGTCCTGTCCCACCAGAAGTTATTTATACCAATTATTTATACTAACTGATATGAACAACAGAGTAAACAAGCTATTAGAAAGAGCAATCTCTGCAGATTTCCTTTAGCATCTCAGAAACATGAGAATTTACTGGGTCCTTCTGGACCACATCAAATTGTTGTTTTTTTAGGTAAAAAGGTCAAGTATCATTCCTTTCATATGATGCAAAAGAAGAACTACATAGAGTAAGTTGCTTATGCACACGAAACGCTAATAAAACAGAATGGACCCTGGAAAAGTGTGGCTGGCATGTACATCTCCCTAAGACTTTTCTGTGCTGGTTTATCCTATGATCAAAGCTAAACCAAGGTTGAATGGACAGCTGCACATCAATCTAACAAGAACAAGCACGTAACGGATGGTCTCTTTATATCCCTGAAGACTTTTGGGTGAGCTAGAGTAGGATTTTACCCTCATCTAGTCCCTTGGAAAGTATTTTTGTACAAATATTAAGTTCATCATAATTCAAATTTGCTTCTTTTAAAAGTATACCCTTAGTCAATCTAAACTAACTTTAACACTATAACTGTAGTGAGGAAATTGGTTTAGTATTTATAAAAATGTTTATTTATTTCATCAGAATCCCTTTTCATGATTATTTACTTGCCTTCCTATGCAGTCAAGTCTACTATTTACCCTTGGCCTATATCCTGCAAAGTCATTCTTTCCTAAGTCATATGGCCAAATGACGTATTTTAAGATATTTATAATAGTTGTATTAAATTTTAAAATGCTCTTTTGAGTCAGAGTGCCACAAGAAACCAATATTACTAGCATCTGGTGAAATTTAACACATTGCTCTCACTTGGTCTTGTATTATTCTGTTTCTGCTCCCTTCACTTGGCTTAAAAACATTCAAATACATTTTAGAATAACAGGACCTACATTTCAGGGCAAAATGACATATAATTAACTCTTATGTTCTGTTCCCTTTCCCAGAGCACGTAACAGTGATCTGAACTGGGGAATCAGAATAAAAGGAAGGACTTTAGAGTGGGGTTCTCATAGAAAGCTTTCAGAAAAAAATTCAAGCCATTAAATGGAATTTTTTTAAAATGGCTTCTTTTACAGTTCTCCCAAGCCTCAAAGCCTACCAAGATTTACTCTATTCCAATTCAAGTAGCACTCATTCTTTATCAAAAAAAAGCGAAGAGAAGCACAAAAATGCTTAGCAAACTTGCATGCGATCTGTTTGCTGCTCTGAAAGGAAAGTAAATATTTGTAGCATTATAAAGCATGCTACAGAATCCTGTAACCAAAACAAGAGTCTGAATGGCATCTTTTTTCCAACTACATAAACAGCTGGCTCTTAGATGGAAGTTTGGCTGAAATACTTTACCTTCCTAGACACCATGTTTACTTTGACTGATGCAAGGAAATTTTACAGTATGCAATAACATCTGCTACCAAGTTATGTGGAATGCATCTACTCCAATCGCTCTTCCAATAAGGGAACAGGGTACTTTTTAAAAAACAGTAGAAAAACACAATTTTGAAAAATTATACAATTTTTGCACATAATGGTATCCTTCATAAGAAGAGCAGAATAGGCTAGTGAACTAATTATTGACATATAGTTGTTGGTTAGAAAGCTAAGAGTTAGTGACTCAGTTAAAAGAGCTTCTGGATATCAAGAACAAAGATGGAAATACTTTAAGTCAAAATTGGTTCATAATTTTTGTCTTATTAACATTTATTAATGTCAATGCTATAAAATGTTTGCTTTAGTGAGCCTGAACGAAGCAAGGCTTCGTTCTTTATGCTTCTTCAGTCCCACATGGGTATTTAATGAGATTTGACCTCAAATTGCAATTACTTCATGAAGAGTTTGTCTTCTTTTTCCAGTAGCCTTCTCTCTTTTTTTGGCCATGTGTTTAATGCTTTTATGTTCTGTAGGTGCTCCCTGGACCTACAGCTGCAGTACTGGGGGTTCCATTCCTGCCCATCATATCCCAATAATTTCTGAACTCATTCTGATTTCTCAAACATGGTTCTTAGCCTTCCATTCAACAACTGTATCTGACCAATAAATTTATATGCTTTAACCAAGTCCAGGATTGGAAGTTGAGAGAGAAAGTAACTAGAAAACATGGCTGGAGATAGAGAATTTGAGGGCTTATAATCGTACTAGCAGTGAGAAAGAAGGAGGAGGAAAAGGTAAGATGAAGGATATTATGGAGAAATTGGACAGGATCTGGTTATGGACAAAATTATCTGTATCAAAGAAAACTGAATGAAATTATTATTTCCTTTACACAAATAATTCCCAAAGGACTAGGAAACTAATTTCCTAAAAGAAAAAGTTAAGCAAGTCTTTGTCAGTTTGTTTGTATACAGATCCAAATTTGAATATTTTTCTAATTACAAAAATTATTAAATAAAATCTGTGCCCTTACAAGGAAATTTGAGCTCAAAGATATGACTTTAGGTCATATTCCAGTATACTTTCTCTTCAGTTGGGTCAAATATACTGTTAAACCCATGCATTGATTTCTTAGTCTCATCCTCACATTCTTTAGTTCTTGAATTTTCATTTGGTTCTTTAATAGAATCAAATAAATACGGCAACTTAGTTTTATTACATTTGGTAACTATTTCACAGCATTTACACAGGTCCAACTTTTACTGTGACTTTCATGCCTTCATAGGGTTCACTAAAAGCTCTGGAACTCGGGGAATGTAGGGTCAGTAGAAACCCAGAGGAGACTCCCTCAGGGGTGAAAAGTACTGGGCAGTTGTAGTTTGGGAATCAAAGAGGCCGCAAGTTTGATACTGAAGAGAGTAATCAAAAAGTCCAAGTATCATTGTAGACCACCTGCCACTAGGAAAAATTGGGGCGCGTTTGTAGGCAGAGGGTAAAGAGGCTGAAAAGTCGACATTGGTGCCCCTTAAAAGACGCTCAGGTTGAAGATAGATGAATCTACCATGGAAATCCAGACGTTATGAAAGGATGTGAAAGAAAGCAATCCAAAATTGATAACTGAGTGGAATGATGCCAGAGCAACCGGATCTTCATGTTGTGCTTCCTTTTCTGAACACCCTGAGAGAGTTCTCTTACATGTCCCCAAAGCGGGTGATCTGAGATCTCCAAGACATCTCATTAATGAGGACCAGACCATCATATGTTAATCACTGGATAAAAACATAGAATTGAGCACTGGTTTTCACCCTCTGGTTTCTGGTAAATTCTATACAAGTCACGTACCCACTTTATGTTCAAGTGTTACCTCTTACAAGGACACAAGGATAATAAAGGCAAAGCACTTTGAAAAAAAGAAGTCAACATTGGCAAAGCCAGCTAAAAATTTCAAGTCCAAATATCTTCATAAATTGCCCCACGGAGTTAAGTCCAGTGAGTATGAAACAGAATCAAGGATTCCAAAGTACTATCCCTATCGTAAGCATATTACAATTTTGGTCATTTATCACATGCTAATTGAGACACCAGTATTTTTCTCCGTGACTTCAGCATGTTACAGTTTATCGTCCATAAAGAAAAAGATCCTTTTAGAAGTAAATAATATCATGTGGCATCTTGGCTCAAAAGCATTAACTTCCCATCACAAGTATAATGAAATCTGAACACTTCATTAGAGCCTACAGTGGTCCTCCGTAGCACCGCCCTTGCCTGCTTCCACAACGTGGCATCTCATTCAATCTGCTCTCTCTCTCCATGAACATCTATTTCTGTCTTAGAACCTGGGTCCTGTTGGTCTTTCAGCCTCAAAAGCTTTTCCCCAGATGGAGATGTGGTTTGATCCTTCAGGAGAGGCCTTCTCTGACCACCTCATTTAAAATAACTTCCATCCCTACCCTTGCTCCCACAGTCACTCTCTAAACCTTTACCCTGATTTTATTTTTCTTCATAGTACTTATCTCCACCAGAACTTGTGTTTTATCTGTGGATTTCTTTCTTCCCTACTAAGATCTATACGAGCAGGAAAGTTGTTGCATCTACTGCCTTCTCCTAGAGGCATAAAAGACTGATTAAAAAATGAAAGTATTCTATATTCTCTATATATGTATGTAAATATTTGTTGAATTAGTAAATAAATGAGAAAATGAGATACATGAACTTGATCCAGTTCAAGGAAGGAGAGCTGGAGGACCCTGGCCAGATACTACCGACTCTATACGAGCTAAATTCAGAGCACTAAAGGGAAGCAAGAGTGAAAGCAAGCCCCACAGTTGTCACCGAGCCATAGAATCATGACTTCATTCCAATTCCTAGAGAGGTGTTGGACCCAAGGTTACAGACACACTTGCTTTGTGAGTCAAGGTTCTTAAGGCCCAGGGGCAGGCTTGGACCTCCAGGCCATCAGGGTGAGCTGGGCGTTAGGTTAGTGGGAAATATTAATAAATTTAGCTGTGAGGAAATGCTGACAGTGGAAGCAGATGCGCAATGAGAAGCCTTTGTTAAAGAAGCAGATTCTTGCTGATTTTCCCAGCATTATCCTATCCCTTCTCATCAGTATTCTAGAGGTTTTCAGAATTTCATTAATGAGAAAGAAGCCCTTCCAATAGTTCTGTCATTCCTGGAGAGCAGCACACATCCAAAGGAGAATAGACTATTGTGTTCTGGAAATAGTTGTGCTACACAAGAAACTGGTGAAACCACAGGCTGGGGCTGCAGAGTGAATCCAATCAGTTGAAGGGAAGCATAGTCTCTTCATTCACATTAACAGGGGAAATGGTTGAAAAATCCTATTATTCAAAACATACACATAATTAATGTTTCAGCCTACATTTATCTCCAGTTTTTATTTTATTTTTTTTCTAGTCTCAAGAGGTGAGAATGGTTATATATCATACAAGGGTACAATTTCTGTCTTTAAGAAATCACATTAGTGTACAACTGTTGGAAATGATCCACAGTAAGAAGACACTATCATATGCAAAGCCAGCTTTACAAAAAAAGTTAGATACCTGCTTACAAATCATATCCAACTCCAAGCTGTGTCGTAAAACTAGTCGAGCCTAACTCACTAAACTGCACACCCATTAATGAACGCAGTGAAGTTTAAGATGCTTTTTCTTCACCCTTTGTCAAAATCATGAGTTATCATCTGATTCTGTCCAAAATGTTGACAAAAAAGCGTTTTACTCCTTGCTCTAGATGTTATTTTTATACAGCAAAGAACACAAGAAGTACGTCTCACGGTAACAAGAAAAATTGCCCACCATAAATAACAAAATTAAAACACAAATACAGGCAGCTTTTTAAAAAGAGGTGAGGGAGGGTTAAAGGGAACAAGGGAGACCAAACAGGTGTAATATTCTGGGCTAAGCAAATGCTATAAGCTCTGCCATCTTTCTTTTCTAAGAACATTTTCAGAAACGTAAAATGCCTGGGAATTTCTCATAGCTTAGAAACACAGGTTCAGAAAATAGATGTGAGGAAATGGTAGGAAAAGTTGAACTAGGAAACAGTGGATGGGCTGAGCACTAGGTGGAATGTACAGATCTAGTTTTACTTTTCCCCAACTTCCCCTACATTACTTCATAAAGCTTTTCAAAGATTAGTTTTGTTTCACTTCTCTATTTTGGGTTACTCTTTTCTATTTTTGTTATATGATTTACTATTTTTATTATTTCCTTCTAACTTCTAAACTCTGGTGAACTTTTTCCAGCTTCTTGTATTGAATTCTTGGTTTACTTGTTTACAGAAAACCATGTTTAAAACTAAAAAGTTCCCTCTAAGCACTACTTTAGCTTTGTCTCTCAAATTTTGACAAGCAGTGGCTTACCTGTTAAGTTAAATAATTTTGTGGTAACTCAAGCTTTTAATTGGAAAGATTCCCAGCATCTCCACTTAAAATTTTGTCTATTTTATCTATCCCTTTCTGAGAAGTATATGTTGATAGCTTCAACCTTGTTAGTTTATACTTATCTCTTGGCAATTCTGTCAGTTGCTTTACATAATTTGTTGAATGCATGTATGTTCAGTGTTTATATATCCTGGTTCATTTTTTTTCTCTTTAGCATTGTATAACACCTTTTCGGAGGAGGGGTGTGGAATAAGAACAGTATACAAATAAAACCATGACCTTTAAAGCCAGACACCAGAGTTAAATCCTGGTTCTGTAACCATCTTTTAATCAACATATTTTTATGAGAGTAATTGGTTTTTTCTGCCCACAGTTAATCTGAATAATTTTTCATTTATCATGTTGCTTTGTGATCTTGGCAACTTGTTTAACTTCTGGATTTCTATGTTCTTTACCTATAACATGGAACGTGAATGTTGCAAAAAAATACATGAGGTATCAAAGATACAAGCTTTTACTATGGTGGTTATTCAGTAACACTATTTCTATTCACCTTATCTATTCACCTGAAACACCTTAACCTATTGTATGACTTACAGCTCATTTTCCACACTCATCTGGAGGGAAACTTCTCTCCTCCAGGGTAACTGGCCACTCTTTCCTTTGAAATATATAACTTGAACATGCTTTAGTAATAATTCTGTGACTGTATTTATGTGCCTGCTGTCCTTAAGAGACTAAAAGATCTACAAGGAAAATCCCATTTCTTCCTCATATAAATTTTTATCTCTAAAGCCTAGCAAAATATTTGCAGAAAATTCTCTAGGAAGGGGGCATACAATTTTTAATAATTAATGAATAAATAGTATGATTAATCTAGAATAGCATTACCCAAAAACTTTCTGCAATAGTGGAAATATTGTATTTTGTGCTGCCCAAAATGATAGTCGATAGCCTCCTCTGCCTAAAGACAGATTCTCCAAAACAAGCTCAGCTGTCAGAGATCCCCTCCCTGAGAGTTTCATCAACAACGAAGATTGACTGTTATCACAGGAGAGGAGGCTAGAAGCGAACACCAAACACAAACTTCGTCCCAAACCATCATACGTCCCCTCTGTTCTTCTAAGGGCCCGTTCATCTTTCTGAAAAATCATTTACTCTCCCCTAAAAGGCCTACATCCCTCCTCCCCTTTCCTTATGAAGATGATATTTAAACCTGAATTATAAGCCACCTCAGGAAGTTACTCATTTTCTCCTGGGTATTGACCATGTAATACATGAGGTATACATACTAATAAACGTCTGTTTTTCTCTTACTAATCTGTGTTTTATTACAGGGGTCTCAACAAAGAAATCAGAAAGGTAGACGGAAAATTATTTTTTCTCCTCTATATTACACACACACATATATATATATATATGTGTGTATCTCCAAAAGATGTGGGTTTTTTTCAGGTTACTCTTCAGTACCTACATCTCTAGGTATACCTGTTGGGCTCCTTTTCAATATCTATTCCCTCTTAGAAGTTACTGTGGCTTTAAATTACATACACCTGTGCTCAGTGAACTCTTCAAAAAAATCACTTCTGATCCACGGGGTCCGTGAGTCATTGACAAGGAACAATCCCTAGCTGCACATTTCCCCAGGCTGTTTGCAGAGTAAGCAGTCACGTATTAATTTCTACCTATACTACATCAAATTACCACAAACGTAGTGGCTTAACCAATGCAAATGTATTACTCGTTCTGGAGGCCAGAAGTCCAACTCTCTTTGGTGTAAGACACCTTAAGATACCTTAGACCAAAGTGTCTGCAGGACTAGGTTCCTTTCTTGAGATTCTAGGGGAGAAGCCATCTCCTCACCTTTTCCAGCTTCTAGAGGCCCACGTACCTTGGCTCATGACTGTCTTTTTCCAACTGCAAAGCCAGCAACGATGGTCCGAATCCTCCGCCTGCCGCCAAGTCTCTGCGTCTCTCTACCCCGCCTCCCTCTTCCATTTTTAAGGGCTCTGGTGATTAGATTGGGCTCACCTGATAATCCTCAAGGTCAGCTGATTAGCAACCTTATTTTCTTCTGTAATTCCCCTTTTCTTCTTAAATCCCCTTTGCCATGTAGTCTAAATACTGACCGGCTCTGGACGGTAGGACATGGATATTTTGGGGGGTGGCTATTTTGCCTGCCACAGAACAGGCCAAACGTACAGTCCTAATAGAAATGCCAACATCCTTATTTCCAGTGTATATTTCTTCTAAAGCTGGATTTGATTGCTTGTAATTCTAAGACTATCTAAGGGCTGCTGGTTATGGAAAGGGGAGGGAGGAGGAGAAGAAGAAGTGTCCAAAGAGGAATAAGCAGGAAAATGCAAAAGTAGAGAAACCAACAAGAGAGAGAATGAGATAAGCAGAGAAAACAAAGACAGATAAGGGGGAATACCGTTCACCTGGAGGAGGAAGAGAACAAAAGAGACCTGAGAAATCTCTATTGAAAAAGCTCAACCAAAACAGAAGGGGAATTCACGCTCTCTGTTCTCAATTTTTCCTTTAAAGCAAGTTCAATTAGTGACCCAGGACCGCATTTACTGAATTCAAATAAATTCTTAGCAAAGAAAAATAATTTCAACTTCTTTTTTCTTTCTTTCATGTTCTTCCTTTGCTCCTTCCCTCAGAAATGGTTCTATTTGAACATTTTGTAATTATATATAGGAAGAAAACCTGCGCTAGGCTGAGTTGTTCAGGGAGATCTCCTACTTCCATGACTGAATTGCTTACTATATGTCACCCCAGGGGCTGCTTTCCTGAGGGCAGACACTGAATTTTATCAACCATCATAAACCAGCAGCTGACATGGTTCCTGTCATTGTAAACACCTCAAAATATTAATAAATAAAATCAATAAAGAAATCAGTTGCCTTCCTCAAATTTTCCAGCCTCTTATCTAAACTTCCAAACACATCAGTCAAACTAAACAACAGCACAACTCCATTCAGAATGTGGAAAAAAAGGAGAGGGGCATGGATGAGGATGATATAAGGCATGATACCTCCCGTTTCCCATTGGGTTTAAGATGCTGTTTTATTTTAGTACACAATTTGCTACAGGAAAAGCAGAAATTTTCTTTTTTCTTTCTGAATATTTCAGCTTGGAAATGTGATCTTTTTAAGCTGTATATTTACTTAACAAAATCACACTGCAGTAAAATGGCTTGGGCACTCTACAGTTTATAATGAGGGGATTTTACATGCCAATGGTGAATAGACATGTTGCTCAGAACATCGTTCCCTTCTGTTTCTACATAACATTTGAAGGAACTGTCCTTTTGCCAGCTCTAACGCTCTTTGCTCTTGGGATCCGACATCCCTCTTGATAAGGTCTTCTTGGCAAGATTAGCCTAAAGCAAGACTGTGACACAGAGAGACTAAGGCCTCCTCCACTTCAACCCTGGGCTTTCTCATCCCCTTGGGGCCCCTGGGGCCCCGTGCTATCCCAGAAGGCACCCCTGGGTGCTAAGGCCCCTCCTGCCACTCCTGATACAGCATTCCCCTTCTTGCCTTCCCACATGAATACACATGCACACAAACATACACACACATGCACAGGCACAAGTGTGAGATTCTGAGGGTATCTTTTTTTTTTTTTTTTTTGTGGTACACGGGCTTCTCACTGCTGTGGCCTCTCCCGTTGCAGAGCACAGGCTCCGGACGCGCAGGCCCAGCGGCCATGGCCCAGGGGCCCAGCCGCTCCGCGGCATGTGGGATCCTCCTGGACCGGGGCACGAACCCGTGTCCCCTGCATCGGCAGGTGGACTCCCAACCACTGCGCCACCAGGGAAGCCCCTGAGGGTAATCTTAATGGCTAAATCTTTTCCAGAGTTAATTTACACCTTTTTTTAACCAAAGTATACATGCAGATGGTTAAAAGTCAAGTAATTTAGAGGAATTTATAATGAAAATCATCAGTTTCCTATTTGAATTCCTCTTTTCTAAAAAAAATGTTCCTCTTTTTAGAAGCCGACTTTTAAATTTTTCTGGCTTTTGGCTGCTTATACTGTGATTTCTTTTCCGTTTTTAAATTATTTCTACACATTATCAATTTATTTTATGTTTCAGTCTCTAAAAATTTATCTTATACTACTTCTTACCACTCTCCTTCCTCTCCCCAATAAAGTTCTATCACATCTCTAGCTCGTCTATAATTTAAATTACATCATACATTATAAAAGTAGAAGGCTCAAAGTATTCTATAGCTATGATGATGATGTACTCATGAAAAGTCATGTTCTGAAGACGAATTAATGGCATGGGGAAAGAGTCACCACTTAGGGACTTCCCTAGTGGTCCAGTGGTTAAGAATCCGCCTTCCACTACAGGGGACATGGGGTCGATCCCTAGTCGGGGAATTAAGATCCCACATGCCATGGCACAACTAAGCCTGCACGCTGCAACTACTGAGCCTGTGCACTCTGGAACCCACGCACCACAACTAGAGGGAAGCCCACGGGCCACAAGGGAAGAACCCGCATACCGCAACAAAGATCTCACGTGCTGCAACTAAGACCCGATTCAGTGGAAATAAATAAAATTAAATTAAATTTTTAAAAAAATTTTTAAAAAGAGTCACCACTTAAATGAAAACTAAAAACTACATATTTATTAATATGCTTTGATTCAACTTCTGTAGATATAGACTATATAATAAAATTATAGAAACAAAATATACAATAGAATTAATAATGTTTATCTCAAAGCAAAAGGATTATGGAACATTTTTATTTTCTTTTTTCTATTTTTCTAAAATCTGTATAATAAATACATATACTTTTATAGTAAAAAATATTCAGAGGAAAAAATATTCCCTTTTAAGTAAAAGGAATGAGTACAAAATAGTAGAATCTTAGGCCAGTGGAACAACTAATTTTAGGCCTTGCCCTTCAATTATATGAACTTTGCAATGCTTATCCCACCCAAATCCTCCTTTCTCACTTAAAATATGCAAACTGGTGGCCTTTCAGAGATCTAAATCATTATAAAAATGCAGGGCATCATCAGAACTTTTAAAAATAAAAATCCAACAGTTTTAATTAAGCGCATAATACATATGTATGAGTGTATTGTCTTTTGTAATAGAAGACAGCTGCTTGCTATGAGTTTGAAAATCCTGTTTAAAATTTTTTAATCCTATGCTAATTATCTAAAGAGAAAAGGAAGTGGCAGACCATAACATTTTACTTTAAGTGTTCTCAATGCTAGCAGAGTCCTCAGTACTTCAGTATTAATTAAAAACATTTTCTCTTACAGTAGCATATTCGCTTGCAGCAGTGACTCCCATCTCTAAAACTCCCATCTCCCATCTCCAAATTACTTTTAATGAGGAACTCTTTGTACATCTCTGAATTTAAAAAATTCTGTCTTCCTCAATACTCAAGATTATATAATCCAATGAAAACAGTTGGGAATATTTTGCACAAAGTAGAGAGAGAGTGGGACTGGCTGAGTTATGTTCACTCCAGCCCCCAGGAAATTACAGCTGACCCCACCACACGCTGTTCTGCCCACAAGGGCCACGTCCTCCACCTGGGCATAGACAGCTTAAACAGGATTTCTCAGATCTCCTTCCACCAGCCTAAATCCTTCTATTTACCTTCTGGCAGTCTAGCTAACTGCCCCAGGGTCAGCCTGGTTCTTTCCTGCTCACAGAAAGCAGACTGATGGGGCTTCCCTGGTGGCGTAGTGGTTGAGAGTCCGCCTGCCGATGCAGCGGACACGGGTTCGTGCCCCGGTCCGGGAACATCCCCCATGCCGCGGAGCGGCTGGGCCCGTGAGCCATGGCCGCTGAGCCTGTGCGTCCGGAGCCTGTGCTCCGCAACGGGAGAAGCCACGACAGTGAGAAGCCCGCGTACCGCAAAAAAAAAAAGGAAAGCAGACTGATGGTAAAGTTCTCTGCCAGTATCTGCTTGAGACCCCTAAGTCTCCCTAAGAGTTGACATCTGCTTCTCAGAATGAGGAAGTTGTGACTTCCTCCTTATCTTGCCTGTCACCATGTGCTCCCCCTGCTTCTCTGCTCACCAGCCAGAGAAGACAGGAGGGGCTCTCTGTCTATTTTTCTTTCTCTACCTGATCAGCTTTAGGTCACAGAGAAAGCTCTCCTTCCCAGGCCCTCATTAGCGGCTCCTACTCTCCAGGTTTCTGCTAACGCTATCCCCTCATCCCTCCACTAAAGTCAGAGGCAATACGCAAATATCGACTAATCCACTATTACAATCTATATTAGCAGCTCTACTGCCTGGGTTCAAAGCATTTTAGCTTTATGGCCTTAATCAAGGAACTTAACAGTTCTGTGCCTCAGTTTCCTTATCTATAAAGCAAATAATAATTGCACCTAAACCATGGTTACAGTAAGGATTAAATCAGACCATATATATAAAGGGCTAAAAGCAGTGCGTTGTACACAGTAAGCTCACTATAAATGTAGCTATTGTTATTGCTACAGAAGGCACACACAAATTTCTCTCTCTCACACACACACCAACGCACACCACACACACAAAATATACTTTCAAAAATCCTGGTCCAATTCAGACAGGAGACAGGAAGACTTATTTAATAGGAAAGCAAGCCTTAGCAAGGGGGAACTGCTCCTTAGGTAACTGTCCTCAAGCCCCCGCAGACCTCAGAGACAAGCAACGTGTTGCTAAATAACAGCAACTATATGAAGATGCATCTCCCAACTCATTCTGAGGCAAAAGGAACTTGAGATCAGTAACTGCTAGACTGGCTTGGCACTAGAAACACTTAGCTGCAAAATCAAATCGGCACCTAAGGAGAAGAGTTAGAGGCTCTTTAGGACCTGTCTGCATGTGTGAGGATGCCCAGGACCACAGAGATGCCAACAAAATTCCCGGACTGTCTCAGAACAAAAACTGCATTGGGTGATTTGCTCCTTCGGCAGAAAACCTTTATCTCTCGGGCTTCAGGTCAGCCCACAGGCAAGGGTCTGGCTCCAACGAGGTGCATTTGGAAAGTAATAGCTAGATTAAGTGTCTTAGATGAACACTTGATGATTCATTAGACTTCATCCATTCCTCTGACTCAATTCTGAATAAGTGTACTAGCAGGTGGTGATACAGCTACTGGAAATGGCGAGGGTCTTGGTTATATGCCAATAGCAGTACTATAATTTCAGGCCTACAGCAAACCTTTCTCCAAATTACACCCACACTATAATCAGCTGCAGAGGCCTTTTGTGACTATTTATAAAGGGCACCCTTTAATGCACCCTTATAATTTAGTTGGTAGCATTTGTTGGAAATTTTAACAGCTACGCAGTGCCAATCCACTTCTACAAAGTGCACGGTCTCCTTTCTAAGTGTAGAGCACGCTTTGTAGCCATGAAATGGTCATTAATACAGTTGCCACCAAATTCTGGTGTGAAATTATAACATGCTTCACTTTGGGCAATTACAGACTTTTAGAAGTGCCACAGAAGGAGCCTGGAAATGTTGGTCCGTGTCTACCCCAAAACAAACAGCACAGAAAAATCTGCAACCTGAAAGCTGTACTCAGGGATTCCCCATTGACGAGTCCAACTTCTCATTGACTATGTACATGAGGTTCATCAAAGGTGCTCTAGAGCAACTTTCACATGTGTGCTAGTGACCTGGAGATCTGTTAAAGTGCAGATTTGCGGTCCGTAGGACTGGAATAGGCCTGAGATTCTGCCTTCTACCAAGCTCCTAAGTCATGTCAGTGCAGATCACACTGTGAGTAGTAACAGTGTTGGTGGCCAGGTTGGGAAGCTTGGGGGAGAACTGTGGGTCCAATTGACACATGTGCAAAGATCGTGTCACTGAATCTTTTTGGTGGTTATTAAATCATCTCTTGAAATCAGTAAAGCTGGTTCTCATATCGTCAGTCTTTATAGTCTCCTCATTATTTTTACCATCATCATCATTGTCATTCTAAATAGAGTAATAATAACCATAAATAGAGTCTTAAAGTAGATCCATGAGTAAGCAGAGGGTTTGAAGTTGCACAGATGACATCAATGTCTGTATTTTTGGAGCTCATGACTATATTAAGAACCAAACGGCTACTCTTCACTCAGATTTGAAAAAAGGAGATCAACTTTTGGTCTTTGGGAAAATCAAACTTTTATTCCCCAAGTTGCTCATTAATAAAGGAAAAGAATCTAATTAACTGATCCATAGTTTCTTTCTAGTTCTAAAATATTAAGACTCAATAAATGATTTTTTTAATTCATACGTGATACCTGTCACGTTTAAAACTGAATAATACATGTCATACTACATGCAAGATAGTACCTTTTGCCAACCAAAAAAAACAAAAATTGAAGCAAATAATGATAAATATCTTCTTATCACTCAGTTATAGTAACAACGTCATAAAGTGAGCAATCTCAAATATTTAAATAGGAAAAATGCCTGGAGTCAAAGACAATTCTTTTGTCTACTAATGGAGCTATTGGTTTATTTTGTGTTATTATTTTCAAAATTTCATATGGAAGCTCTATTTTCAAAATACATTTATTGCATATTAATGATAACATATAAATGAAATAATCTTTGACTTTTTGAAAAATTCAAGATCATTTTCATGAACATTTCACCAATTGTTTCAGCAGAAGTATTTCAGTATATTTATGGTAAAACATCAATTTCATGAGCATAACCTCCCAAAATTCAGAGCACCTACCAAACATGTCTTTTTCAGACTGCCTGTGTATAAGATTCTTTTCTAATAGTTTTCTTTGATATGCTAAGACACTCTCTGGCTTAGGGAATGCTATTTGAGAAACAGAAGATAAATTAGCATGAAAGATTCTATGTAGTCAACTTTCAATTATTTAATTCTATCTAACTTATGTATTTTCAAGGATTCTATCTTCACTTATTTTGCCTAACTACCTATTTGTTTCCAAAGTGGCAAAAGGCAGGAAGAAAAGGCAGAAACTGCACCTGAATGTTAACAACTCTTTTGTCTTTATACAGTCTGAGAGCATGTTAGGAATATTAAACGTAAGAACTAAGGATTATTATATTTACTTGCACAAATTTTGCTTATTTTGAGTTTTTTCCTAGTCATATTTTCACTGTGGGAAAGGAGAATATTTTTATAATAGTAATTAGTTATGGAGAAAGATCATAACGAGCAATTATAGGCTTTTTTTTTTTTTTTTGCGGTACACGGGCCTCTCACTGTTGTGGCCTCTCCCGTTGCGGAGCCTGTGCTCCGGATGCGCAGGCCCAGCGGCCATGGCTCACGGGGCCCAGCCGCTCCGCGGCATGGGGGATCTTCCCGGACCAGGGCACGAACCCGTGTCCCCTGCATCGGCAGGCGAACTCTCAACCACTGCACCACCAGGGAAGCCCTCTAGGCCTTTTTAATTCTCTAAACTACCATTACTTTACAGAACAAAAAAATAAATCTCAAAGTGGTTTAGTAACTTGCCCATGACCACACAGCTAATGTGACAAACCTGAGTTACAAAATCTGATCTTCCTGACTCTAAAACCCATAGTTTTTCAATGTTTCATATGCATCCCTCAAACTTTCTGCCCAGATGGTTGGATGGCTTCTCAGAGCATGTATTGATTATACAATGTAAAAGCCCCCAGTTAGTAGAAACGAGGAGGTGGAGAACGCTTAAACCTTAAGTCTATTCTGTGAGGGAAAAGTACAAAACAAGAGCAAAAAAATAAAATTACCTTTCCCATTTATTTAGTTATTCCTTTATTTGTTTTTACTTTTTAAAAAAGAAAAGTATATACTTTAGAAGGGAAGACAAAGGGACAATGTGAAACTCAATAGGTTGAAAAAAACAAACAAACAAAAACAGCCTGATATTTCCAAGATATCACTCTCGAGGAGATTAAGTTCAAGGACCTTTGAGAAAACAGAGTGAAGCAAGCCCATCTGCGCCCCACGCACACACACTGCTGAATTCCAGGAACTGTTAAGGTGCCTAGAATATAAAAAGGGCTCAAGAAAAATTTATTGTTGATGACAAAAATGCCCATGCTGTGCACACACCAAAATAAGGCTGCTCTCATCTCCATAACGAGGAAATCTCCTGAGTCATCAAATACGATGTGTTTGTGTCAACTCTTTCATCATCAGTGCAATTCAGGAATGTCCACCTCACCAACCCTTTAGGATCCAAAAAGGATGCCTGCAGTTCCTGCTTTTCTCCTCCTTTTTTGTCTGGAAGCTCCAATGGCTGTACCGTCCTTTCCTCTTCACCATATTTGTGCTTCATGGCATTTATTGACACCCAAAGGGCTAGTCAGACATAGTCTTAAACATTCAAGCACCCACTACACTTGCTATAGTTTTGGCAGAGAGTCTGATATTCCTTTCACTGTAAGAACTTCATTCTGAGCTTTTCTCATACTACACATGTGCTACATGTGATTTGGTTAACCAAGCTCTACTAGCAACAAGCTGGCAGTCTACATTGGCCACTTTATGTTACTTTGTTCTCTCAACATTTATTCCATAGCTCACTTCCGTAGTGTCTTAGTGTTGCAATACAAGTCATAGCTCAAACTACTTAAAATTTTATATAGATGAAGACTTCATAGTTAACCCACATGGTACTTTGTTGAAAGCAGAAACAGAAAATACACAGGTCAAATTGTCAGAATCTGAAGCAACAATAAATACACTGAGTTTGTATAATATAACCTCATGATGTTTACACGACTCACAAATTGTATTTATTTAAATTTCCCACCAAAAGCAGTGTTCATTGATCAACACCGTGGTGTGCAGAAGCAACTACTTCGTTCATATTTTAACAATCTGCCTTAGGAACTAGTTTCTAGGAACACAGTGGATTTCAGGAGAGGGAACTCTTGTGTGTTCTCCACATTAAAATAGCTCTAGTTGTTTAATACATTTTTACCATCTAAGAATCCTCTCTGTAGTTTTGATGGAAATCTTTTTAGCAAATTACACACACACACACACACACATGCACAGACACATACACACACATACACAATGGAACTACAGTAATACACCTTTCCGAAAAAAGTAAGAGCATCCCCTGATAAACTCACCTAAGAGTCAATAGTTTGGGCTCTTACCTACCATGATATGTTCAAGGGAAACCACTGAATGGCCATATTTTTGGCATCAGAAGTGATAAATAATATAACTGAAAGGACACAATACTGGGAAAATGAGTTTAATATGTTTTCCTACAAATGCCAAATGCCATACTCATCCAGTTGAATTGAAATCAAATGTAAAAGGATATATGAAAATATGGATAATCTGGAGACGATTATATCCACATAGGCTATAACCTACATTTTATATAGATTACATATTTATATACAAATTACCCTCATTGCTATAAATACCTGTGGTAATGAATGGTGCTGCCCCGCTGAGCCAATGATTCAGTGAGGCATGAGGTATCCACACCACCTTCGCTACATACTGAACAAGGAGAATGAAATGTACTGTTTTCATTTTCTAATCATAAATGTATATCACTTTTTTCTTTCAGAATGCTCATAAAAGATATACTAATGGAGCTGAATTGCAGTTAAAAACTATGACTACACCCATCTCTGTGATTCATTTCTCACTCTCATGATATATTTGGAAATTGTTCCTTTAGGATTCCCAGAATCTTGTCAACCACTCTGCTCTTAAACTTGCCATTTCTACAAAGTAGTTCTTAGTGGAGTTCTGAAGTGTTGTGTTTTCTCACCACTGTGCTCCTTAAAGAGAGCTGAAACTTACATTTTGAAAGCAAAATGAAACACATACATTAATTGTATTTTAAAATTTGGCAAAGCACATCAAATTATTTTTATTCGAGTAATTAATTGAGTTAGATTTTAAACGCATAGTCATTTGTGTACCTGCAATAATCTTTTTGGCAAGTGAAAATTCTCCACTCATTTCGAAATGATGCATAAGAGTCATTTGTGACAATGGTAACTCAAACATTGTCTTTCTAACCAACAGAGTTTAAATACCAAGAGAGCAGTTCAGCTGTAATCACCAGTGTTCTCTGATTTTTGCTAAAGGTGCTTTGAGATGAAAAATCTCCCAGATTTTCTTCACAGGAAATGCTAATTAGTAAGAGAAGTTTGATATTCTGAACAGAACGCTTGTCATTCTTAACTCCTTCCATTTTTTCACACTCGTACGCCTTAGTCACCAAATCTTTCAAAATATCTATGAATCCATTTACTTCTCTACATTTTTGCTACCACCATCTTAGTCCAGGCCACCAACACGTCTGAAATACTTCCACAAACGGCCTCCTTGCATGACATCAGCTCTACTTCCAAACCATTCTCCAAACCACAGCACTGTGGTCCTTTAAAATACGTGTCAGATAAAATTCCAGCGACTCCGTATCGGCCTCAGTATAAAATCCAAGCACCCCAACATAAAGCTTAGCTTCAAAGTCTCATTGTCAGCTACTGACTACCATATACTTACTTTCAAAAAATGACATTCCTGGGCTTCCCTGGTGGTGCCGTAGTTGAGAGTCCGCCTGCCGAGGCAGGGGACACGGGTTCGTGCTCCGGTCCGCGAAGATCCCACGTGCCGCGGAGCGGCTGGGCCCGTGAGCCATGGCCGCTGAACCTGCGCGTCCGGAGCCTGTGCTCCTCAGCGGGAGGGGCCACAACAGTGAGAGGCCCGCGTACCGCGAAAAAAAAAAAATGGGGCTTCCCTGGTTGCTCAGTGGTTGAGAGTCCGCCTACCGATGCAGGGCACACGGGTTCGTGCCCCGGTCCGGTAAGTTCCCACATGCCGCGGAGCTGCTGGGCCCGTGAGCCATGGCCGCTGAGCCTGCGCGTCCGGAGCCTGTGCTCCTCAGCGGGAGGGGCCACAACAGTGAGAGGCTCGCGTACCGCGAAAAAAAAAAAATGGGGCTTCCCTGGTTGCTCAGTGGTTGAGAGTCCGCCTGCCGATGCAGGGCACACGGGTTCGTGCCCCGGTCTGGGAAGTTCCCACATGCCGTGGAGCAGCTGGGCCCATGAGCCATGGCCGCTGAGCCTGCGCGTCCGGAGCCTGTGCTCCGCAGCGGGAGGGGCTACAACAGTGAGAGGCCCGCGTACCGCCAAAAAATAAATAAATAACATTCTTCTTGTGGGGCCTGCATGCATCACGGTATCTAGTGTCCTTGTCTTTTCTTACGTTATCGTTCACGTCTAGAAGGCATTGTGTGTGCGCACGCGCACACACACACTTCTTTAGGACAAAAGGTAGATGTCACCAATACCAGGATCTAGCTTTAATTTCTTGAATCACTAGGAATTTTTTTTAAAAGATCTCACTGCCAAGGCCACATTCTACATCAATTAAGTCTGGGTAGGATCCACGCATCAGTATTTTTTAAAGCTACCCAGGCAATTCCACCATGCAGCCAAGACTGAAAGTCACTGCAATAGGGTTTCAGCTGTTTTTCCTAAGAATCCATCTTATGAATTCATCCCTCATACTCCACTGCCACATTAATCAGAACTTCTGTTTGTTCTCACCCAAACCGTATTACTAAGGGCATCGTCAAGTGCTTTGTTGAAATCCAAGGCCTCAATTATTTGGTCATTATCTTATTAATCTGCTAGATTCTTTCAAAATAACACATGCTAATCCTAAATTATATGAGATTTTTCTACATTCAGCAAAACATCCATAGAAATTAAATATTTTTTCTTTCAATGCAAACTATGTGGATATCTACTAAATGTTAATTGTAGACATAATATAGTCCATCCCAGCCATTAAATGAGTTCTGGAATAAAACCCTAAAGTCAAGTTGTTTTATGTGTAAAGTACGTTCTTTCATACATATGTGAATGTGGGCTAATACATTTTCTACTCCTTTTCATAGAATCCAAATACCCCAGAAGATGACAGTTAACATGAAAGACCCCAAAACAATATCCACATCACATTTTAAATTATTCAGTTCACTTACAAACTCAGTATTTCCGAAACAGGCAGATTTATTTCTCATACTGATTTTTCTTTTTGGATAATAATGAACATATCACACAATAGCAAAACATTTTTCCAAATCTTCCCGTGCGTATGGAGCCTGCTATACAAGGAGTCAGGACCCCTAAGCGTCAGCCCTGCTTCAACACAGCCTGTGACCTTGGGCAACGCTTTGAGTTTCCCAGGCCTCAGTTCCTTAAACACTATATAAAATGAGGACACGGCTACGGGCTAGAACTCCTCAGAATGTTGTAAAACATCAATGGGAAAGGGCTGTGTGCTTCCTGCAGGAGACAGAGGCACAATCGAGAAGAAACTGAGGAGAATTTCATAAAGGTCTGTATACAAAGGTGTGTGCAGCAGAAAGAAACCAACAAGGGATGGTAAAGCACCCAAGGGCTAACTAAAATAGGAAGGAGTTACTCCCCCTAGCCCTAGGGGAACGATGGTGGGCGGAATAGGAGAGCTGTCTCTAGAACCAGGTGAGAGCTCTGTCTGGGGAAGAAAGGCTCCAGGTGCAGCCGTGGGTGGAGGAACACAGCCATTGACACACCATAACTTAACACGGAGGAAGCAGGGAATAAACACCCCGATCTCTCTCTCCTCTCCTCCTCTGATCATCTATCTGCTGGCAACTTCCCCTGACCAAACCCAACCCAAATTCAGAAGGGAGTCCCAGGGATGCCCAGGGTAGAGGTGTAGAGCAGGACGAAGTGAAGGAGTGATATGAAGAAGCAATTGGAGAATAATGGCCACAAAGTAAAAGCTCTTTCAACCTAACAGGTGTTCAGTAAATTGTTTTTAAAATATTAAATGAAAACACAATATCACAGTGAAGCTATCAATCTATATGACACTATAACAGTGGATACGTGTCATTATACATTTGACAAATTCAATGTATAGCAATACCAGTGAACCCTAATGTAAACTATCAACTTTCCTTAATAATAATGTATCAGTATTGACTCACCAGTTGTAACAAATGTACCACACTAATGTAAGATGTTAAAAACAGGGGTAACTGGTGGGCAGAAAGGGGCATAGGGGAATTCTCTGTATTTTTCCTCAATAATTTGTAAACCTAGGATGCTCCAAAAAAATTAAGTCTATTAATTTTTTTAAAAGTGTCCTTTTCATTACCTACATCCATTGAAAATGTCCCATGATCTCCACAAATTCCACCATGCCACTGCACCCATGAAAATGAGGTAGAAAAGATATAACCTCCCTGTGACATTGAGTTAGAGAGGTTAATTCCCAAGATTGGAGACGCAGAAATACATCTGGGCAACCCCCAACTGCAAAGAGTTAATGGTGCCTTCCTTTTCTAAAATCTCCATTTGCCTACTCCTTGTTCTGCTAATTCAGAAAGACAAAGTTCTCCTTTGCTTCTCAGTGAAAGCTCTTAATAATGTATTCCATATGATCTTTGTTGTTGTAATGATTAATTTTTCACTTAAAGCTAAGGCTTTGTTTTTATAATAATTTAAATATGAAAGTTCTTTGCCCTTTGAAGAGATTGAAGATACAGTTTGGATATGTTTTCATAGTGTGATAATTACCATAGATATCTCCTGCTGATAATTCTTCACTAAGGTGAAAGAGAAAATAAAATATGTTTTGGGTCAAAAAAAAAAAAACAAACCCTGACACACTGGAATACATTCAATTTGGAACCTGACATCAGATTTTTTTTAATCTAGTTTATTTCAGTATGATTTACCATAGTCTTATAGTAGGTCCTCTGAAATGCATGTAACATACCATAATAATGAAATTCTACACATTATACAATGAATATAAAGGTTCTGGTGTTTTATATTTTTTGATGTATGACAAACAGGACCATAGGTATTTGTGAAATCCTGTTAGCGCTCTCTTAATAAAAGAGAGTTTATAATTTAAGCACAAAATTATAGTTGCTATTTAACAGTAGATTAGAAAAAAATCAAGTAGCAAAAAACTGTTTAAAAAAACAGAACAAAACACTAGCCTCAATGTTCCAAAGTAGATACTAGATAATTGACAACAGAATTTAGAGAACATTCCTGATGCCGCTGGCTATAGGAACAGGTGTGGTCGAAAAGAATACATAGCCCGGCTGTCTCTTCTCCAGAGCACAGAGTAGAACTGTCCTTCCCCTCTTCACAATAGTCCCCCGATTAAACCCAAACACCCTGCATCCCTGCCTCAGAGAAGGGCTCAAACCAACAGGGTCTTCCAGTAGGCCTGGCTGTTGTCCTCCAGGGTTATAGGCACTAGAGAGCACAGAATCCCCATTCTTCAAGATGCTGTGGTCTAGCAATGACAGCTGAGCTGCTGGGGGGCCTCAGAGATGAGCCTAAAAATGAGGGCAGTTCATACAGTTTACAACTTTGATGATACGACTAACTTTTTAGTCACAGAGCAGCATTTCAAACATCTTTCCCTGCCTCCTTTTTGTTCACTTGTGCATAAATGCAAACTTTGTTAGGATATAAATGCCCATCTTTCTGCTCTTATCTGCACTGTTTGTATGCACACTCCAGCCCTGGGAAGGCTGAGGAACAGACTATCACATCGAAATACAGAGTGCTTTCTGGTTTGCAGACGCAGCTGTTGTTTGCACTGTCTGTTGCCTTTCACAAGCTTTTTTCTCATCCATATCTGTGCAGAGACTTTTCTTGAAAAACCTTACCCCAAACACTGAGCTGGTGTGTCTAGCCCTGTGACTTCCCAGAAATCCATAGGATATTAAATCTTCTACAGGATTTTAAAACAGAAAAGCTGCGACTTCAACTATTGAAAAAAAGGAGAGGGGGGCTTTCTTTTCTTGATATAATTAATAATATTTTAAAGAATATTTCAAAAGCTCAATCCAGGATTCACCCCTTCGGCCAAAGGGAGGCTGTAATTACGGTTGAGCCCTCTAAGAATTACTTACAGAGTCCCTTATCATCTAAGGAAGTACATTTTTTGGCCAGGGATGCATATGTTGTCAAATTAAGATGAACAACATCTTAGTAGGTAATGGGTTCAGCAACTACTTCACAATTTGTTCTTGGCAAGATCACCAAGGGTTCTGAGGCTCTGTAACACCCTGGAAAAACATTTAGGGAAAGAATGCAGGATACAGCAGGAAAACAGATTACAGCTCCCTCAAGTGAAGAGAAGAATGTTTCTTCCCATGTAGCCAATGTTTGTATTTTTTCCTGTAGATCTTGAGAAATAATGAAACGAGTTCCAGTGGCAGTTTTAAAATATATCTATAACTTTATTTTCCCTGGTGAAGGAAGAGAAAATGAAGGAGGAAAAATTAATCTGTACATAAAACTGTGTACATAAGAAAGTAAGGAAAAAATACATATATCTGCTGCATAATTCCTCTTTGATGTCTTATAACTAAATTATAAGGATAACAACCTGCAAAAACACACACTATTTAAAATAGTAGAATAGGCTAAGAGGGAAAACATAATTGGCTTAATATATACAAATACATGGGCATGTGTGTGCACACACACACAGGTTATCCTCAAAATCTTGGTGAAGTTTTGAGTTTTAGTAACTTGAGAAGTACAAGTGCTACAAACTTACAAAACAATACCATTTCAAGACAATTTTTTTAACTTTTTATTTTGTATTGGAGTATAGCCAATTAACAATGTTGTGTTAGTTTCAGGTGCGCGGCAAAGCGACTCAGCCATCCATACACATGTATCCATTCTCCCCCAAACTCCCCTCCCATCCAGGCTGCCACATAACACTGAGCAGAGTTCCCTGTGCTCTACAGTAGGACCCTGTTGGTCATCTATTTTATTTTATTTTATTTTTTTTTATTTTTATTTTATTTTTTTTTTTGCGGTACGTAGGCCTCTCACTGCTGCGGCCTCTCCTGCTGCGGAGCACAGGCTCCGGACGCGCAGGCTCAGCGGCCATGGCTCACGGGCCCAGCCGCTCCGCGGCATGTGGGATCTTCCCGGACCGGGGCACGAACCCGTGTGCCCTGCATCGGCAGGCGGACTCTCAACCACTGCGCCACCAGGGAAGCCCCATCTATTTTAAATATGGCAGTGTGTACAAGTCAATTCCAAACTCCCTAACCATCCCTTCCCTGCACCCATCCCTCCGGTAACCGTAAGTTCATTCTCTTAGTCTGTTTCTGTTTGGTAAATAAGTTCATTTGTATCATTTCTTTTTAGATTCAGCATATAAGTGATATCATACAATATTTCTCTTTCTCTGTCAAGACAATTTTTTTTTAACATCTTTATTGGAGTATTACTGTTTTACAATGTTGTGTTAGTTTCTGCTGTATAACAAAGTGAAGCAACTATACATATACATCTATCCCCATATCCCCTCCCTCTTGCGTCTCCCTCCCACCCTCCCTATCCCATCCCTCTAGGTGGTCACAAAGCACTGAACTGGTCTCCCTGCGCTATGCGACTGCTTCCCACTAGCTATCTGTTTGACATTTGGTAGTGTATATATGTCCATGCCACTCTCTCACTTCGTCCCAGCTTACCCTTCCCCCTCCCTGTGTCCTCAAGTCCATTCTCTACATCTGTGTCTTTAATCCTAGGTTCATCAGAACCATTATTTTTTTTCAGATTTCATATATATGTGTTAGCATAGGTATTTGTTTTTCTCTTTCTGACTTATTTCGCTCTGCAAGACAGACTCTAGGTCCATCCACCTCATTACAAATAACTCAGTTTCATTTCTTTTATGGCTGAGTAATATTCCATTGTATATATGTGCCACATCTTCTTTATCCATTCATCTGTCAGTGGACACTTAGGTTGCTTCCATGTCCTGGCTATTGTAAATAGAGCTGCAATGAACATTGTGGTACATGACTCTTTTTGAATTATGGTTTTCTCAGGGTATATGTCCAGTAGTGGGATTGCTGGGTCATATTGCAGTTCTATTTCTAGGTTTTTAAAGAACCTCCATAGTGGCTGTATCAGTTTACATTCCCACTGACAGTGCAAGAGGGTTCCCTTTTCTCCACACCCCCTCCAGCATTTATTCTTTGTACATATTTTGATGATGCCCATTCTGACTGGTGTGAGGTGATACCTCATTGTAGTTTTGATTTGCATTTCTCTAATGATTAGTGATGTTGAGCATCCTTTCATGTGTTTGTTGGCAATCTGTATATCTTCTTTGTAGAAACGTCTATTTAGGTCTTCTGTCCATTTTTGGATTGGGTTGTTTTTTTCTTATGGAGCTGCATGAGCTGCTTGTATATTTTGGAGATTAATCCTTTGTCAGTTGCTTCATTTGCAAATATTTTCTCCCATTCTGCGGGTTGTCTTTTCATCTTGTTTGTAGTTTCCTTTGCTTTGCAAAAGCTTTGAAGTTTCATTAGATCCCATTTGTTTATTTTTGGTTTTATTTCCATTTCTGTAGGAGGTGGGTCAAAAAGGATCTTGCTGTGATTTATGTCATAGAGTGTTCTGCCTATGTTTTCCTCTAAGAGTTTTATAGTGTCCAGCCTTACATTTAGATCTTTAATCCATTTTGACTTTATTTTTGTGTATGGTGTTAGAGAGTGTTCTAATTTCATCCTTTTACATGTAGCTGTCCAGTTTTCCCAGCACCACTTATTGAAGAGGCTCTCTTTTCTCCATTGTATATTCTTGCCTCCTTTATCAAAGGTAAGGTGAACATACGTGCGTAGGTTTATAAGACAATTTTTAAGTTTCTTTTATACTAATTTATCTCTGTGAATGCTGAATAATATATTTTTAATTTTAACTTTTTGTTTCAGTCAGCATGTATCATCATCTGTATATGTAAACAGAGCAAAGATGAGAATACACACAGCAACAAGTCATGAGGCTACAGTCAAATTTTACAACTTCTTTCTTCTGGTATCTAGTTCTTGTTCCTTGTCTCTCAGCCAACATTTCTGGGCTGGTTTTCTTCTTTACCTGGTTGGGTGACCTAAATATGACTTCTGAATTGTTAGTAGTAGTAAAGCAGCAGTAGCAATAACAGCGGTAATAAAGGGAAGGCCCCAGCATATACAACAGCAAACTCATTTCCCTTTGATAATCAAGACCAATCATCCAGACATTAAACTTCTGCTTTGCCCTTTAGGTCAGGGTTGCGAGGAGTTCAAATTGGTTCAGTGGAATTCTCAGCTTCCACTTGGATAGAACCATTTTTGTGAGAACTAAACTGATAGATCCAGCCAAGATCAAAGTTATAGGAATCGGAAACAAAATTCTTAGTGAATGAATCATTGAGGTAACATGGGAAGAGGCTACCCACACTCCCGCATCCTTAAGCCCATGTCCTGGCTATTGTAGAAACAGAATTACGTATTAGTTGCTGTTGCTGTCAGTTGCTACCAGAATATATACTGCATCTTGTCAGATGACACCTCAGAGTTGCAAGTCCTTATTCACATACTTGCACTTTTTCTTCAATGCATCAGTGTACCATTCCATCAGAACAGTAGCTTCTGGGTGATGTAGTACACGGTAAGACCAGTAAGTCTCACGGATATGAGTCACTGCTTTTGCTGTAAGATGAGCTCTTTGGTCAGAAGCCACGTTACGTGGGATACCAATACAGGGAATAAGGTATTCAATAAATACACAGGTGGTGATGCTGGCAGAGGCTTTGTGAGGGAGGAAATACAATTCGTAGCCAAAGTCAGTATATTTTTTAAAGAAAAACATTTCTTTCCTTCCAGGCTGGCAGGGGTCCAATATAATCCTTCTGCCACTGAGTGGCTCACTATTCCCACTAGGAAATGATGCTATATTGGGGTATGAGATTTGGTTTGCGCTGTTTGGTGTGGCCTTTGTCATATGAGTTTTGTGGGAAAAAAATCTTGTGTTGTTCAGATTCCATCCTAATTCTGGTGATTTTATTCCTGAGTCCAATAACCAAGCGCTGGAATGACTAAGGAAAGAGAGAAACTGATCTCCACAGTGTGGGTTGTATCCAAATATTACTGAGGGCCTTCTCCGGCATGCCCTCAACAGCATTCACATACTCTTTGCCTAGATCTCCATACCACCAAGCCTCCCATCTTGTTCCCTTCAAGTCTGTGATCATCCAGCTTTTCCATTAGTCTTTGCTCGTGTACTGGTATCCATCTGTACCCCTGACCATTATCCCTTGACAGTAAAGTTCAAAACACAGTGCACGTCTTAAAGTTCTGTCTACCGAGAGGGCTTTTTTCCTCACTGTCTTTCTATGACACTCTTAAACAGTGCTGAAAGAGAGTTGCAGTTCATTTCAAACTGGTGGCAGCCTATCATCGAGAACTGTCTCTAAACCAAACCTGAAATTTTTGGACAACTGGTCATAGGGAAATATTGACCATGAGTCCACATGTTACAGTCAAAGGCAATGTGACGATGAAGCAGGGGAACACACTTGTTCTGGGAGCCTGAGTCACCAGCTTACACGTCCTACTTGTGTTCCCATGGCTTGCTGGAATATGATATCTTATACATCACTTCCACTTGATGACAGAGTGACACCGAGCGTGCTCTTCTTTATGGTTGAGATAAGATAACATCCAGTTTGTGATGGGAAACTTAGGTAGCATGATCAGTTTATATCCTATAGTGAGTCATTCTATCACTGTCAGGGTTGAAAAGCAAGCCAGTGACTATTTCTTAAAAAGAGAACAGTTAACTATGAAGGATAGTACTTTTTACAAAATCCTAGGGATATATGCTATCACATACCTTTCAGGGCTTGCCAGTGGTGCTACATAGTAAACCTGTCTTCCACAGACATCATGGGCGCTCATGGAATTTGCTGGGTCATAAACTCCAAATAGCAAAGCAGCATGTGCTTCAGTCCTAAACAACAGGAGCACTTTCTCTTCTTTTGGCCGCTATTAAAAATTAGCAGCTTTAGGTGTTACTTGTTAAGTGGATTAGAACAACCTGAAAGGTGATATATGTTACCTCCAGAACCAAAGGTTCCACCCAGAACTATGACTCTTCTTATGGTGCTAGTAGAAGGCACAGTAACAATTTTAAATTCTGGATGGGATACCTTGACATGCCCATTGGACCCCTAGAAAATCAACCAAGTTCCCTGAATTTCCATGAGGATTTTGTGCACCCTCTGGTACATATGTGTCTTAATAAGGCAATTGGCATGATGTCACTAATATAGTGGACAAGCGTAATATCCTGTGTGATATTACACAGGATAATATCACACAGGATATGTGTAATATCCTCTCTATAATGACAGAGAGCAAAAGAATTGATATAGCCCTGAGGTAGGATAATGAAGATGTAACTTCTAAATAGCTGTATACTAGATACTAGGGGCTGAATTGATTTACTCTAATAAAGGTAGTACAGCTGGAACAGCAATTGAAATTAGAGTCACCACCTGATTAATTTTATGAAAATTAACTGGTATTCTGCAAGATCCATATATCTTCTGCATACAACAGATAGGTGAGTTAAATGAGATTTTATACATTTATCTTGTATCTTTCAAGTAGTCAGTGGTGGCAATAAGTTCTGCAATTACCCATGATTTGGCATGAATTTTCACTTTCTGTTTTGGTAAGAGGAGCATTTCCTCAGCTTCTAATTTTCCCATCCTACTATAGTGGTCGTCTTCTACAGGTCAGAAAGCCAATGTGGGGACTCTGTCAGTCGCTATATCTATTCCAAATAATATTCTGGAATAGTAAGCACAGGGTGTCAGAGGACATTGGCTGAAAATCTGTTTATTGCCTGATCACAGTAAGACCAAACTCTGACTGAGGCATTTTGAAGCCTCGTGCATTAGTGGCTGTTCGGGACCAAGGCCCAAAGAGATTTTAGAACTCTGGGCCATCCCCGTTACTCAGTGTACGGTTGCTCCGGCACATGGCCTCAGGTCACTCCATGGAAGACTGAAAGGAATGTTTACAGTATACACTTGTGGCAATTTTGTTGGGACCTTCCTCAAGGGAAACTGCCTCCTCTTTATTCAAAAGCTTCTGGGTCTGTGAAGTGGATCAAATTGGGGATTCGAGTGAGTTATGACTCTTCATTGTAGTGACTCATTTCAGATCTCTGATTACTAAACCTTGAGTTTTTAATCAAACATGCAGATCAAGTAGACATTATAAGAATCAAGTAAAATTTTACTAGGCTGCTCATCTATCAAAACCTAGACTGTCACGGTCAAGTTACACTGCACCACCCTCTACACTTTGCAGTAATGGCGCCTCTGTGTCTCTGGCTTCTGCCATTCACTCTTTAAAACTGGGGAGTACATTTCAGTGGCACCATCTCACACAGTCTTCCCCAGCCTGCAATGAACAGCTACCACCATGCTTTCTGCTGGTGCTACTTTCATCAGCATTGCTCCAAGCTTTGGTGCAGGGAGTATTCTTTAAACTCTCCTCAGGGATACAGTAAGGGCATAGATGTGAGAGTTTCCCATGATTAACATTCTCTGACATTCTTATTTCCTTAAGTTTTTAGATACATTAGTCAACTTTATACTAAGGAAGTCCTGGCACCTCATACTTATCTAATTTAGATCATTGCTATGTTCAGGTTTAAGTCAACAGACTGAGTAAACGGTTGAAGTCACTCCCAGCTGTTTGTGGTAACACAGTTACTCCAGAATGTCTTGTAAGGGCAACCATTCAGTAAACTAGCTTTGTGTATTTTTTTAAATTGTTATTGTTATTGCTTTGTTTTGCCCTGCTATAATTCCTTTAGAATCATTTTTACCAACATTCTTCCCAGTTTTCTGTGAATATAAATTTGGAAATTATTGCTTCTGTTTGTGTGTGTGTGTGTGTGTGCATCTCCTCCTGGATTAGAATTCGTAATCATCCCCAACATCCTGTGCGCAGCCTCTGATTACACGTCTGGAAGCAATGAGAGGTGTGGGGATAGGTTCTGAACAGAACTGGCATTGCCTTACCAGGGGACGCTTCACCGAGGTAATTTAGAATCAACAGGCAAAGCGAGGCTAACGTCCCCTCATAGGGGAAGATAAGCTGCTTCTGATGGAAAGCAAGGAGCACTGGAAGTAAGCAGTTTAAACTCCTCAAATTCACTGCAATCCACTGGAAAATTCTTATTCCAGTTCTTAGAGTTCTACTCCTTCCTAATCAATACTCCAACTTTTACATAAGAGGCAAAGCATTGATAAAAATTCCATTTGCTTGTAAATCTGTAACTCACAAGACCAAATCTTATTTCTGGTTCTGAATTTATAGCTCTGTATCTATTAACTTGCTGAAAAATATATTTTTAAGAGTACTCATAAAAGGATTTTGCCCCTCTGATTGTGCCATAAGCTTGTCTTTAATAGACACTATTTCCTACTTGCCTTTTCTTTGGACTACCTATTTTTATTTTCCACTGATGTTGAAGTCATAGGGCCTTCCAATGACTAATCCCAGATTCCCATATGTGAGAGTCTGTTTTCTGGATCCATGTTTTTATATATTGTATCAGACAGAGTTTGGTCAGGAAAACAGAAAACACACTAAGTATTACAAGCAGGAAGAGGTTTCATATAGGGAATTAGAAACTTAGAAAACATTTGAATATCTGGGTTGGGGAAGATAGCAAAGATCTGTTAGATTCAAGAAATCATGAAGTGAGGAATTGCAAGAAACAACTGTTTATTTCCTCAGCTGCCTTCAGCATTAAAGTGGGTGATCAAACAGAAAACGCTCAGAAAACACTGGAAAAAAATCTCCATCTGTTTTCTTATAAAACTACAAACCTATTTGCTGCTGCTCATTCAGTAATGGTGCTTCCTTCCCCTCTTTCTGTTAGGAGATGATTCTCCGTGGGTTTCTAGCGTCTCTGCACATCTGGCAAGTAAAGGCACTGACTGACTTCATTCCAGACTATCTTTTCAGAGAGGTTTATGTAGCAAGTAGCCTTAGAAGACTGAGATAGCGTCTCCCTCCAGGGCGAAGGCCAGATAGGGTTACTGGTCTAAGCTCGCAGTTCCTCTCCTGGAACCCACTCCATTGTGTGTGCAGGTATCACCCAGCCCTCTTTTCTTTGCTCTGTGGGATTTCTGTCTGGCAGAACCAATGCAAGTGCTAATCCTCTGACTTCTGTAGCTCTGAATAATAAAGTCCTTCATCTCTGACCCAGGAGTTTGATGTCCTCTACCAGCTTCTATAAAACAAAGGCAGACTAATTTAACTTGCAAATAGTATAAAATTTCAAACCTCCCAGCTCTTGACACCAAATTTCATATCTCAGAGGAGGACCTTTGTTTTTTACAAAGCAGAAAAAAAGCACAAAAACAGGCAAAGATAGACAAATGTTGCCCAACACCTCAAAAAAAATCATCCAACAGCTTTTAAAAAAATACGAATATAAAAAATATTTCAGTTTTTGGGTTTTGGTTCATTTTTTACATACCTCATTCATTTTATCTTTTGTCTTTATGAAATCCTTACTTATATATTCTCATTCACAGTGTCTCATTTATATAGTTATGGAACGATTGAACCCTTACTGTCTGCTAGGCTTTGAGTTTAAAATTATGAGCAAAAATATACATTGTCTCTATTCCATTGGCATTTTTCTATATTGTTTATTCCTAACTCCTTAAGTTGAATGTTTCACAAATTTGAAAACTAACTATGGCTTTAGTTACATTTCATATTTATTTGAAGTATTCTTATTTTCATGAATTTCTTAGTTATGTGTCTTCTATAATTTGATTTCTTCTTCTAAGCAACACTTTTTAGAAAAGTGTTTTTGTGATTCTCCTTTTAAATCTTAAGTGTGAAAGGTATTTGCACAAAGTGCTTGTCATGCTAAATGTAAAAGAGTAGAGAGCAGATTCTCTAAAAATAACTGAAAATTTTTTTGAGTTTGAGTAAAAAAGCATTGGTTCAAAGCATAGTACACATCAAAATATACAACGCTTCAAGAATGGATATTTGGGGCTTCCCTAGTGGCGCAGTGGTTGAGAGTCTGCCTGCCGATGCAGGGGACACGGGTTCGTGCCCGGGTCCGGGAAGATCCCACATGCCGCGGAGCAGCTGGGCCCGTGAGTCATGGGATTTTAAATTCGTACAAACTTTCTAATGGGCCATTTAGCAGCATAAACAAAAGGTTGCACATTTTCATATTATTTAATTAAGAAATTCTACTTCTAATACTATACTCTAAAGAAATCATTTTGCAGTTGGCAAAGATATATATTCAGGAGAATAGCCACTGTAGAGTTATTAGTGAAAAATTAAGAACAACACTAAAAATGCCCATTAACAGGTACTTGAGTAAAAGCTGATAAATCTACCTATTGAAATTCTATGTATCATTGAGAATGAAGACAAACATGTATTAACAGGGAATGGTATAGTATTCATGGTAGAGGACTGAGTTATGTGAAAGCAGATTTAGTTCCAATATCCAATTAAAAATATACGCATGTATTATAAAGTATACATACGAAGTATGAAGGCTTTACACCAAAATGATATTATTTTTCTGAGTGTTTTGATTATAGGTAATTTTTCCTCTTTTAGTTTATTTTCTATTTTTTTCTAAAGGATATATATTATTTGTGCAATATAAGCAATATTAACAACAAAATTCCTGTTTTTTGCTGTGTTTTCAATGTATATAGGAAGTTTCCAGCTGTTACAGATGCAGAGGTAGTTGAAAGAGATAGAGCGTATGGATTAGAAATGCTGATAAAAACCTGTAGATGCTTCACTAGATGAAGAATTTATTTTAAAAACAACAACAACAACACTTGGTCCAAGCAACCCACAAGATCACAGGCAAGATTTTTCACGACTTACTGTCTGTGTTAAGCAATCTGAAATTCCTTGAGGGTGCTAAAGCAATCGTATTAAAGAACACTTTACGTTTAACTTAGTTACTGCTAGATTTTAATGACAGGGGTGGAGGGAGTTGGGTCACGGCATTTCTCAGCACCGAGCTTGGGGAGGAGAGTTGCACAATTTCGGAAATAGAATCTGAGTCTTCTCTGCTTTCTTTTATATGAGTTGATTAAGAAAATAATCTGAAAAGGGTTCCATTGCTAAGTGAATGCTGCTAACCTAGGATATGCAGTGTAAAAATGGCATGGACGTTGCTCTTCCTGAAGGGTAGATTTCCTGTTTTCAGAAAACTTAGGAATGAGTCCAAAGTCTCCTTTGTAAATGAGAACGCCTAATTGTCTGGGCTTTTACCTTTGTACTTTCATCTTCCTAAAGCATCATTTCCTTGAATCTTGGTCTTGATTCCTGCTGGGTCAAATTCCCCTGGCATCAGTCCATATATCAGAGACATTATAAACTTTCACATGAATTCAACATTCTCTACATACTTCCTTAATTGGATCATTGTCATTTTCTCTGTATACTTTGGATACTGGCAAACTGCCTTTGATCTTCTTTGTAATTACATGTCCCTCTGCCACCCATTCATATACTAGTTTGTGTTGTAGTTAAATTAATCACAGAACTCTATCACCAAGACTTCTCCCTCAATATCATTACCATCACACAATCTTTTATTGGCTTAGAGACTATTCTTGGCTGCTGTTAAAAAAGAAAAAAAAACCTTAATCTCTTTACATTCTGTTTCTCCTTTATGGAGAGAGTAATTGAATTAATTTTACAACATAATTTCAGAAATAAAAAGTTACATGGTACATCTCTTTTGCAGCTGAAACCAGTAATCAACCAAATACAAGACAACAGAGTATATAATAGCAATTATATTTCTTAAAGTCAGAAACTTCTTTTTTCTGAAACAGAAACTAGAGCCTTCCCACAGTCTCTCCTACTTAACTTTTCAACAATAAAATGATTTCTTCTAAGAAGTCCTGTGGAATCTCTTTAGCTTTTCTATACAGATGGTTACCTTTGTCAAAGAAAAAACAGTCTGATAGTAAAGTAATTAAAAAAAAAAGATTTTACTCAGGAACTACTGCAGTAGGAGAAAAGAGACCTCATTATAGAACTGGGCTCAATTCTGAATACAAAAAGGAAATGTGGGAATTTATAGCCCAAGAACAGATGGAAGGGTGGGGATGGAAACTTATTAAGAGGAAACAGGAGGGGTAAGGGGATTCTGGTTAAACTCACCTAACAGGATTCTTGCTGAAATCAGCAGGCTAGGGTAATCGAGGGTGATCAAGTACCAAGGGTGGGGGATTTTGGTTAAAATTGGGCCACTGGGCAACATGCCCAAGAATGGGGCTAGTCTGGCTCAGAAGAACCGGACTAAAGTTTGGTAAAGGAGAGAATCCTTGTCAGTCTCTCCTCCCGTTCAAGGAAAGAAGCATGTCTCTTCTAATGTAAGTCCATTTCCCATTTGGTAGCATTTTGTTCATTAAGGACCAACTGAAGCATCTGTTGGAACTTGGTAGTAGAGGATATTTGCTGGATGGTGCTAGCAGTCAGGCATTTAATGAAAGCAGTTTCTATGAAAAACAAAGATGAATAGTTGGAAACCCAGTTTCTGAGTCCAGAGTAGAGTCAGCCGAGATTTCTAGATGCTGGACTCAAAGACAGCAGTGGCCATCCAATAGATCTCCTGGTTTACAGTTTGAACATCTTTGGTGATGGCGTTGGGTGTTCGGGTGAACTTTCTGAGTTGCCCCCATAGGAGCAGGCGTGAAGGTTGCTCATATATGATCTGTTGTGATTTATTTGAAGTTTATATCAAGCCCTCCAGTTTCAGCTTCCAGATTTCAGGAAAGAAGGCAGGAAAAGGGCAATTTTTGTTCTTGGTGCTGACAAGTAATTACAGTGGATGAAGAGTGAGAAACGTTAGTTTGGAGAGTTATCGCCAGATTATCAGAGGAAACTAGGAGAATCGAGAACCCACAGGCAAAGGAAGAAGCTGGTCTAAAAGCTTGAGTGGAAACACTGAGCATGTGTGTGGGGTTTTTGAACTTTAAAGTATGACGGTGTAGATGAACCACAAGTGTTAGAGTCTTTAGTTCTTTCCTTTTGAGCTGGTCAGATTCCCCAGAATGTTCTCTTCCATCTCCTGCTTGGTGGGTAAAGGTCTGGCTGTAAGAATTCTGGGACTTCAGTAGAAAAAGAAGACTGGGGGTTTCAACCCAGCCTACAGCATGCATCTGGTCACTGCATCCCCTACTTTCTGTGTGATACCAACATTTTCATTCATGCCACTTGATCCCCATTCCAAAGACCCTCAATCTTACCTTTTCCACAACATGCATCCTTTGTCTTCTGTCCAGTGAGATAGCAGGGAAGAGGAACTAGAATTCCAACTACTTTGCAGTTTCCCCCAAGTTTCCTCATTTTAGCTTCTCTCCCTTCACTCCTATTTCCAGAGGCACACGGTGTGACCTATTCCTGACTCTTTGGTTGATTCTCTGCCTTAAATCAGGGGTCTTCTCAGGTCTCAGATCACTGCTGCCTTAGGATTCCTCTTTTTCAGGTCTACTCAGCCAGTTACCACAGGTCCATCTGTTTTCCAGCTTGCAAAATGCATTGCTGTTAGCTTTGCAAATGTCATGAATTGCTAGGACTGTTAAGTCTTAGTTCCTTTTTCCCAGTTAAACTGCTGAAGATCTGCATATTCCCCTGAGATCCTCTTTCGGTCACTTGAGAACATACTCCTAGGAGTATATCCCTGAGCTACCCAATTTGTATGCAGCACACCATGGGCTGCCACAAAAGAGTTGTGGGTGTGTCACGAAATCCTTTCGGATCACGAAAGCCCTGCTGCATGTTGTATGTCCGAGGTGCGCAAAAGAGCATGGTACGCAGACCAAAGTCAGGGCTAGGATCTAAAACTATCTTTACATACATTCTGTTCCTCTTGCAATCCAGGTGCATTTTTAGAGGCATCTAAACCAGCGGCTGTGTCACAGCGCTAGCAACGTATGTATATTCTGCAAATGAAAGATTCACCATTATTTTGAAATTATTGATTTGAAAGAATTTGAATGGATTTGAAATCTATTACAGTTATTATAAGACATTTTATCATTAAATTATTAATGAAGGAAAGAATATCTTTACTGGCTTTACACATAATTTCAATAGTTTCAAATGTTTAGTTTTAAAATATGTTTAAATGATATTTCATATATCTGTATGAACAAAGGTTTTCCTTGATGGTGACTATCAAGAATTTGAAATGATCATCATTAACAGGTCTTGATCAGGAGCAGTGTATAGCCCTTTCAAGCGTAAAGTGAAATTTTTTAAAGTATTTTTTAAACAGACATGAGCTCAAGTTTCTCGTTTAAAGTTTTCAGTGAACGTTATTTGCATGTTTCATATACCTTCAGTATCTAAATTTACCCCCAAATTTTGTACTTCATTTCCTTTCATATAAAAACTGTACTTAAGTAGTAACTGTAAACGGAAAGTAACCTTTAAAAATTGTACAAAATTTAAAAATTGTTTAATTAAAAATAAATAAATAAATGTTTTTTAAAAGAGAGTGAAAAGACCACCCACATAATGAGAGAAAATATCTGCAAATCATACACCTCATGAGGGGTTTTTATCCAAAATATATAAAGAAATCTTACAACTCGATAATAAAAAAATATAGAGAACCCAATTTTAAAATGGGTAAAGAGGGCTTCCCTGGTGGCGCAGTGGTTGAGAGTCCGCCTGCCGATGCAGGGGACACGGGTTCGTGCCCCGGTACGGGAAGATCCCACATGCCGTGGAGCGGCTGGGCCCGTGAGCCATCGCGGCTGAGCCTGCGCGTCTGGAGCCTGTGCTCCGCAATGGGAGAGGCCACGGTGGTGAGAGGCCCGCGTACCGCAAAAATAAATAAATAAATAAATAAAATGGGCAAAAGGTCTGAACAGACATTTCTCCAAAGAAGATATACAAATAGCCAATTAGCACACGAAGAAAAAAAAAACCTGTACTTAATTTTCACCAAGCTACATGGGGAATCACTTAACTCCCTTCAATTTATCTTAGACTGGATCCCTGGAAATATATTTTGAGACAGAGAATTTGAGGCAGATTTACTGGGAAAGGCCTTCCGGAGACACACCTGTAAGGAATTAAGGGCTGAGGCAACACAGGACAGAGGCAGAAGCTGACCGACCTCACAGTTTACAGCTGAGGCCTCAGCTGATCCCACTTGGATATCTGGTATTGTGATGGTCTTTCAGAGTTGTCTCAAATTGATGCAAGGGGCTGGGCCTATATATTCTCACATCAGACATTCATTACACCTGCTCAGAGGGCATATAACCTTGAGTCAGATACACTGTGAGAAGCTGGAATTTCATTTCCTATCAGCTTGGAGATGGGTAAGTCAGCCCTGGGCAGGGCAGTACAGAATTTGCTGCACTGAGTGCTCAGGAAGCACTGCTGAGTTATTGCTGAGTTATCACAGAAACTGACTTTATTTCTTTAACTTCCTTGGGCTTTTACTGAGCAACATTCATTTGGATTATTTACATCGGGCCTACTTTTTCTGAATACTCTGTACCTCCTGAGATTTCATCAGCGTTGCAGATGATAGTAGTAAGTGCTATAAAAGGGGAAGGGGAAGGGGAAGGGGAAGCTAGGACGAAGTGAGAGAGTGGCATGGACTTATATACACTACCAAATGTCAAATAGATAGCTAGTGGGAAGCAGCCGCATAGCCCAGGGAGATCATCTCGGTGCCCTGTGACCACCTAGAGGGGTGGGATAGGGAGGGTGGGAGGGAGACGCAAGAGGGAGGAGAAATGGAGATAAATGTATATGTATAGCTGATTCACTTCGTTATATAGCAGAAGCTAACACACCTTTGTAAAGCAATTATACTCCAATAAAGATGTTAAAAATATATATATAGTACTATCTAATATTATAAAGTAATTTACATGTTGCCACATCTTTGTTGCTACCATAAAACTTGAGGGGATGTTGACAGCTTCATTCATTATTGTATCACCGGCACCTATAACACTGACTGGAATATAAGCAGGCACTCAGTAAATATTTACTAAATGAGTGATAAAATAAATGAATGCGTGAAAGGCCTCCTGGACCCAGTTCCAACATGTGTTTTTGGAGGCTTCCATACACCAACAAGCAATTCTCAGACGCCAGCAGGGTGTCGGAGAACTCAAATTCATTCTGACACTGTCTACCCAGAGATGGAGTCAGATTCTACAGGTAAAGGGCTCAGTCCCACAAGACAGCTCTTCACTTCAGATGCCAGTTGCAAGCCCAGGTTTTCACCTGTGCTTCTCAGCTACCAGCTTTCGGTTAGAGGTTTCCACAATCCTCTCCTCAGGTTCAATTAATTTGCTAGAATGGCTCACTCAGGAACTTAGGGAAACCTGTTCACTCACTAGATTACCAATTTACTATAAAAAGATATTAAAGGATACAAATCAACAACCAGATAAGGAGATATATAGGGTGAGGTCCCGAACAAAGGATCTTGTGTCCTTGTGGAACTTGGGGCTCGGCACCATGGCACGTGGAAGTGTTCTGGTTCCCCAGTGTGGAAGGTCTCTGAAAAGGGCCAAAAGGCTGTCCTTCTGGGTTTTATGGAGGCTAATTATACATTACTTATGATAGACTAAATCATTGGCTAATGGTGACTGATTTAACCTCAAGCCTCTCTCCTGTCCTGGGAAATCAGGGGGTGGGACTGAAAGTTCCAACCCTCTACTCGCATGGTTGCTTCTCCTGGCAACCAGCCGCCACGCTGGGGTGGGATCCAAAAGTCACCTTCATTAACATAAACCCAATTGTGATGGCAGAAAATCCAAGGGTTGGGAGCTGTGAGGCAAGAACTATGAATGAAGACCAAATATATCTGAGAAATATATTTTGGTCATCTGAATGAGTACCACAATTAGTGAATGCACTAACTTCTCTTTCCTCTTCTTCTTGTCCTTCTTCTTGTCCCTCTTCTCCTTCTCCTCCTCCTCCTCCTCCTCCTTATTCTTCTTTTACTTATGTTCTGCTTCTCAATATCTTATTCTGCTATAAAATGTATTTGAATGGCAAAGTCACAGAGTCAATCCCGGTAACTCCCTTGGACATCAAAGTGTTCACATATTCTTGAAAGATCACCTGATGAGATGTCCTGTCCAAGAATTCACTGTCTACATTTTAAGGAACATCATTTTCTTAATTTCAATCTATAATTACCTTAATTTTTAAGTGCTTTTTGTATTATAATTGATATGTAAGAGCAGAATTGTCAGTTCTATAGAAAATGAAGTTCCATGTCCAAACATTTCTCAACAAGTTGCCACCGTCTTTGAGTAGATTTAGAACTGAGGAACATACACTCAATACTATTTTCCATCTCTTTTCTCTTTCAGGATGTCTTACTCTGATAATTCTCTCTCTTAGAAGAGTTACAAATTTTCCCTCTGGGTGTTGATAACTTATCTGAAAAAGGTACGGTGCATTTTATACCTTCTGTGTGGGCTTTTTGCTATTAATCTGTTCAGAAATTATTTCATATACTTCTGTTATCACTAGAAATAAATGGTCACAGCAGTGTTTTGTTTTTGTTTTCTGGTTTTTAATCAGGCCATCAGAGCAAGCTCCTTCGGTTTTCAAATACATTTCAATTTTTTCATTTTTCCATTTCTCTCCCATAATCATTTGATTGGTTATTAAGTTGGGACCTCTTTTTCTTACAGTCCATAGTGCATGTGCCATCGCAAATGTTATGGAACTTGTGACACATTTGGGGGACAACTTTAATAATACAACTCTTACACATTCCCAATACAGAAAAACTTTTCTTCAGATTGACTGAAGATATTTCTGTCGGCAAATGAATTGCCTTGTTTTCTGAATTTTTCTTTAGGTCTTAATGTTCTTGGTTGTATGTCCAAAATTATCACTTCCCTGTACTATTCCTTGTCTCCCTTACAGCCAGTTGATGATCTTTCATATAAACACCTTTTTGTTGCTGTTATTTTTAGGGCCTTTGTTTCAAACAAATGTAATCAGTTACTTTTCCATTTTCAAACAGTTTAATTCAAACCAAGTTCCAGGTAGTCAAGCACCATTTACAAGAGGTACTACCTTTTATAGGACTCAAAATTTCAATGTTTATCTTTCTATGAATATATCAATAAAGTCCTTAGAGAGGATCAGCTAGATTTGTCTCTGTCCTCATTCTATTTAGATCTTCCTTTTCCTGTCTATGAGCTTTTTTGTATATTTTTATATTCCATGGCAGTGATTTGTTTACTTCCTAGTATTATGGGGAGTTTCTACTCGCTAAAAATTGCTTGTTAATTGCAATATATAATAATTATTAACATTTATTAGTACTATGTTTCAAGTGCTCCTAGTTTGTAAATCATTTCATCATTTCCTTTAATCTTTTTTACATTCCTCACAGAATATTATTTTGACCTATTTTATGAATGAGGAAACTAAAATCAGATTGGTTCAGGAATTGTCCATCATCAAACCACCAGTGCATAGGGGAATCACGTTTCAAATCTTAGCTTATCTGTGATATTTCACTGCCTTGTATGTATGATCTTCTTTAAAATATTGATTTCTTTCCTCCGTTAGAGCCCCCAAATCATAATTCCATTGGTCTTGTAATTCCTATGACTCTGTCTAAATTTATGAATAAGAGCATGCAATGCAGTAATTGCTGGAGATATGTCTTTCTTGTAACATTGTTGGGTGCAAATCTTCTATGTGATGTGAGTGTGATTGCAAGCAAACTTCCCAGGGTAAAGAAATTTGTTACTCTTGTGGCTGAGAATACTCAAATTGAGTAATATAACTGAACTTACCAGTTAAACATCTCATGTTTTCCCTATATAAGATATTAATTTTCTAGTGCTCCACCTCTAGTGCTACCATCCCTGCTTTAAAAAATCCTATATTCAATGTCCATTTTTCAGGTTGCATGCATTTAGAGCAACTTTTGCAATGTCTTTTTGAACTCCTTCCAAATATTAACTCTTATTCATCCAAGGTGCTCTGTACAAATAAAATTCTACAAACTGAGCTCAATATGAAATACTTCTGGCAAAATAAGGACTCCTTACAAGTTTGAGATAAATGTTAAAAATAAGACAGAACAAATAAAATGAAAAGAAATGAAACAGAAAAGAAAGAGCATTGGAAATTTTGATTGGGGGTGAGGATTTTATTAGTCTTATCTGGAAAAATTAAATGAGAATTGTGAATCATGTTAAGGAGTGAATCATGCTATCAGATTACAAATTTCATTTTAAAGATACAATATTTAATATAGTGTGGTAGTGGCTTAAGAATTGAGGGACAGATAATGGAGTAGCTCTAGAACAAATGTTAGAATCTCAATATAGGATTTAAAATATCACAAATTCGTAATAAAAAGAGCTATTTGTAACATTGTGTTGGAAAAATTAACTATTTTGAAAAAAAAAGGCCAATTCTCAGTTGGCATTACATCTAAAATATATTGAAGCAATGAACAGTTTAAAGGTAACAACTAAAACTATGAAATATCAATACATATGGATAGTTAAGATATGGAAGATGAGAACTTTCTAAGAATGAAATCATAATATGTATGAAGATAAAATACATTTGCCTATTACATAAAAATTTAAACCTTTAATAGATCAAACATTAACATTTTCCATTCTGTTAAAATGTTTACTTCTTTTATATCTAAATAATATAAATCAGTAAGCAAAACAGCCAAATTTATGAATAATTGTTTTACAGAAGTTATATAATTAATAGGTACATAAAAATCTAACTCATTATGAATCAGAGAAATGCAAATAAAAGTATGTGTCCTATAATAGCCTATAAATTGACACCAAGAAAAGTATAGTACTGATTGTTATCACTTCAACCAAAGTTGGCATCACAAGGTGGCAAGGAAGATGGTAAAAAATGAGGTTAAATGCCTCATTTTGCCAAAGAGCAGTGAATGTAGGAGAAAGTAAATACTTCTGGTCCATATAATTTGTGGATCTACCTCTCCACTATTTCTTGGGGTAAAAAAACACAGGCAGTTTCAAGAAAATTGAGTCCAACTTAAGACAGAGAGGCCCTGCGTTCAAAACACAGATAACAAGCTTTGGAGTGCAGGTGGTGTCTTAGTCTGTTCAGGCTGCTATAACAGTACCGTAGACTGAGTGGCTTATAAACAATAGAAATTTATTTCTCACAGTTCTGGAGGTTGGGAAGTTCAAGATCAAGGTGCCAGCAGATTTTGTGTCTGGTGAGGTCCTGCTTCCTCGTTCACAGGCTACAGTCTTTTCTCTGTGTCCTCACATGGTGGAAGAAACAAGGGATCTTTCTGGGGTCTCTTCTTAAAAGGGCACTAATCCCATTTTCGAAGGCTCCACCTTCATAACCTTATCACCTCCCAAAGGCCCCACCTTCAAATACCACCACATTGGGGATTAGATTAATATATGAATTCTGGGGAACACAAATATTCAGTCTATAGCAGGTGGTAACTGTTTACAGATATTATGTATATTATATGCATATATGTAATATATATTTACATTTAATAGTCTGTATAGATCTAAAAGCAATGATCTTTTTTTTTTTTTTTTTTTCTTTTTGTGGTATGCGGGCCTCTCACTGTTGTGGCCTCTCCCGTTGCAGAGCACAGGCTCCGGACGCGCAGGCTCAGCGGCCATGGCTCATGGACCCAGCCGCTCCGCTGCATGTGGGATCTTCCCGGACCGGGGCACGAACCCGTGTCCCCTGCATCGGCAGGTGGACTCTCAGCCACTGTGCCACCAGGGAAGCCCGCAATGATCTTTTAAGATTCATTGATGCCTATAAGTGCTCATATTTCATAAATGTATGCAAAGTTTAAAAATTCATAGCTTTGGTCAGAACTCAGACATACTAAATATCTTTATATATTATTTAAAATGAAAAAATTATGCTTAAACTCATGCATGGTTTTCCCTTTCAATTTTAATATAAACATGATGCCAGCTGATTAATTTAATTTTTCTTCCATAGCTCCTTTTCACATTTCAGTTGAGCCACAGAAATACTAAATGAATACTATGTATATATTTTTAAATGGAATATTTTTTCCAGGTTGTATTTCTACCAGAATCTTTTGTTCCAAGTTATTGAATGCATTTCATAAGAATGAGTCACTTCAAAATGAGGTTTCTTGGATTATAAGCATAATGTCCATGTGTTTAGAAAAAGAAAAGAGAGAAATATTTAAAAAAAAAAAAAAAAAAGCAGATGAGTAAGTTAGCATAGCCAAAGGGCAGCAACATCTGATGTGGTGACAGTCTTTGCATGCTTCATGTATTAATGCAGTTTCCATAGCAGCCAACATATCACATGATAGTTCAAAATAATTTATAATTGCCAAGAATTCTTAAAGGGAAACATACCCATCTCTGATATAATTTTTAAAATCAACTAAGTGTTTCTGAATCTAGATCCTTGACTCAGGCCCCAAAATGAAATTTTATGGGAACCACAACCTCCAAATCTCTACCTCCCTATCCATAAAATAATGATAAAAATATACGCCATGCCTGCCTCATAGGATAAGTGATTAATAGTTATGAACATGCTTTGAAGAGTGAAATCTGATGGACAAATACGGGACCGATAATTTGCAGAATCATAGACTATTATAACTGGTAGAAAGGTTAGAGGTCACCCGGTGCCAGCCCCTCACTTCACAAATGTAGTAAAGGCACTAAACTTGTCCACAGGGTCACATTAGGTGAGCAAGAAGGTCGGTCATTTGTTTCCACATCCAGCACACTTGGCCTTTACACCTCTCTGTCCCTGTGGTCGGTTACCGCTCTATGAGATCCACCACCCCCTGCCTGCCTGAGTCTCCACACTGGTTAGTATGGTCCAGTCTTCAGAGAACACAGTCTGCACAGATCTAGTCATATAGAACTTCAACATTTATATTTTTTCACAGCTGAGAACCTTCCTATTAATCCCACACTGAGCCCTTAGAATACTCTTCTTCTAAGCTCTTTCAATTGTTTCGGTGTTTGAGAATGATCTTTGATACAACAGAGATTTGTAATAGAACTTTCAAGATTCTAACTAAATTTCAAGTACCTAGGCATTATGTAAATCCAACAGGGAAGAGACTGTCTCCTGAAAGAGCTGTTGTCTGAGTAGTCAATTGAAATGATCCATGGCCCATTTTCATGTGTGTGGTATATTTTAGTTTGGGGGCAATTTCACGTACAGATCTAGTTTTAATCCTTTTAAAAATATTTATTTATTTATTTATTTGGCTGCACCCGGTCTTAGTCGTGGCACATGGGATCTTCACTGAGGCATGCAGGATCAGGGTCTAGTTCCCTGACCAGGGATCGAACCCGGGCCGCTTGCATTGAGAGCACAGAGTCTTAATCACTGGACCACCACGGAAGTTCCTAGTTTAATCCTTAAATAAACTCTCTTTGAGGAAGGTTAACCCGATTTTGCTGTTGGAAAAACCTGATTTTTCAGAGATAGTAATTAACCTTTCTATTGTGACAGTAATATTGGAGCGAGGATTTGAACTTAGGTTTTTTTGTTTTGCTTTGTTTTTAATCAGATGCTTTTTCTATGACTTAAAAATCAATAAGTGCTTTTGATCAGTCTTGCCCACTGGCTTGGTGTCATCTGCCTGTGTGCCCTAGAATGAATGAAGCTTGGCACAGCGACCAAATTCTTAAACAGGTTCTGAGATTTCCTAAGCCATTCGAACATGCCTTCTTGGTCCGTTTCTTCTGACTTAGCTGCTAATCTTGCCTGTTCAACTTGAACCATTGTTCTCAGCTCTTGGCTGTAACACTGATTACTGATTATGACCATCTTGATTTGATCCTACTGCCCCATGAACAGACTTCACATACCCTGTCCAGGCCTGGTAGATAAAAACTGCTAAGGGTGAATTTGTTAACTGTGATTGGCTAGTGCTTGATCAAAAATAAACTGCTAGGGCTTCCCTGGTGGCACAGTGGTTGAGAGTCCGCCTGCCGATGCAGGGGACATGGGTTCGTGCCCCGGTCCGGGAAGATCCCACATGCCGTGGAGCGGCTGGGCCTGTGAGCCATGGCCGCTGGGCCTGCGCGTCCAGAGCCTGTGCTCCGAAACGGGAGAGGCCACAACAGTTGAGAGGCCTGCGTACCGCAAAAAATAAATAAATAAAATAAAATAAAATAACCTGCTAGTGGCAGGGACTTAGCAGCTTGACATCCCTAAACTATAATATATTCTAATGACTTTGTTTACTTTGTAAATCACTTTTTCATTATATGTCTGTATCCACAAACTATCACCATTACCCTTCTCAATCTCCCCATACCCCATTCCCTGCACAATATACCTCTTATTTATAAAGTACTTAAATATTAGAAATAGAAGGCACTTGTAGAGGTCATTAACCCTTACCCCACCATTTTACATATTATGATTCTGGATCACAGAAAATGTAAGGTCATCCGGGTTATTGGTGGCAAAGTCCCTGACAATCAGCTATCAATCTGTCTTCTTTCTAGAATATCAGTTTTTAATTTATTCATTCTCGTGGTTAGCTTCTCCTCTTTCTACAAAGAATACATCAAGGATACCATGTTGAACAAAGTTTACAGATAAATTTTACCTTATTTAGTTATCCTGATGCCATCTTCCTGCCCAGAGTGTAGTCATTGAGAGAAATCATAACAACTCTACCAATTTACAAGACAGGAATACTTATTCATATAAGTTTGGCATGTCTTGGAAAATTACCCAAACATTAATAATAAGTCCCAGAATGCTTTGGCAAAGAGTGCAGGATTTAAGTCTGCAGCCAGTCAGAATACATTAGCAAAGAACCAATCATCTGATAGTCAAATTCCACAGACTTCAAATGGTCCTAATTAATGGTGCTTCCTGGACTTCATTTTTCATGCTAACAGACAAGCAATATATCCCAAGGGGAAGGTAATAATATATCCCAAGGGGGAGGTACCCTTCAACACTCTAAACTTCATGAGTGTTCAATAAATGTGAATGATTGACTAATCCATTGAACATGCAAAGGAGTGGTAAACGGTGTGAGCCCTGGAGTCTAACTACCTGAATCTTATGTCCCTTTTACTTTTTGTAACTTAGACAAGTTACTTGTTCTCTGATCCTCAGTTTCCTTGTCTTTAAAATGGAGCTAATAATACCTCAAAGGATTATTGCAAGCAATAATGAGATATTTCAGGAAAAGTGCTTAGAAATTCTCTGACACAGAGGGAGCCCTTGATAAATGTCAACTATTATGTTTAAAACATTGAAAATTTTCTTTTCCGTAGACATGAAACAAATGACAGATTCTGTTCTCTTTCAGAAAAAGGAATCCATTCATTTTCAGAAGAAAATGATAGTTTTTACAAGCACAGCCTATGTCTGAGTTCCAGCCTCCACCCAATTGTGTGATCTTAGCCAAGTAAGTTAACCTTCCTGCTTCTGTTTCCTCCTATTTAATGTAAGTATCATAGTACTTGCTACCTTGTGACATGTTATGAGGTTTAGATGAGTTACTACACATGAAATACTAAGTTACTAAGTTGGCCTATAGTTAGCACATTGAAAACATTTGCTATTATTCTCCATCTTATGCATAAAGAAGGATACCATCAGAACTACTCCAATCAGCAGACTTACTTGAATGTGAAATAAAAAGTTTTGCCAGCCATTTTCATTATTCTTTGAAACAAAATATTTTATATTCTTATTATGCCCAATAACTATTACTCTATTTGACAGGAAATGGTGTGAGATGAAAACGCCTGTAAATCACATTTTTTTTTTTTTTTAAGAGTCTGCTGTTGAATTACTGTTTTGGCCTTTCAGGGTTGAGTCAGATTAGTTGAATAACATGCCACCTTCCACCACCACCCAATTCCCACCCAGGTTCTCTGTGGAGTTGTGAGTTTGTAAGTAAAAGAGATTGCTTAAATTACAGAAGAGCACAAACGTCGAGAGTGTTGCTGTGCCAGCAACATTTCTGCTAGGTGGGATGCATCAGGCCTCCTGGTTCAGGATCCCTTAGCACAAAGATTACAATACTTTGGGCCATGAAAAGGGACAGGAAGCTGTTGCTGTATTGCAGGCTGAATGAGAATGAGAAAGCAACACAACATCACTCATGAGTCTAGTTTTCCCCTCCCCTTAACCTTTTCTGCCAGGACACCTTGACTTTTTTTTTTCCTAATATTTATTTATTTGGCTGCATTGGGTCTTAGTTGCGGCATGCAGGATTTTTAGTTGCGGCATGCGGACTCTTAGTTGCAGAACGTGGTATCTAGGTCCCTGACCAGGGATTGAACCCAGGCCCCTGCATTGGGAGTGCGGAGTCTTAGCCCACTGGATCACCAGGGAAGTCCTGACACCTTGACCTTTGATTTTTAGGCTCTATCAGATACCGTGTGCATATGAATGTGTGTGTGTGTGTATGTGTACAAAGAACAAATAATTATACCTATATCTTAAAGAAAAGTTTAAGAGAAAAAAATATATAGCTCCACCACGCAAGATATTTTTCTATTTGTCTTCCTGTTTGCTTCTGTATACTTTGTTACAGAAGTAAAATTAATATATATATGTGTATATGACTTTATATCATGATTTTTACTCTAAAAATATCATATTTTTACATGATATAATTTGACAAATACCAGGAATGCTGTCCCCTGCCTTTGTGTAAAGCATGGCCCTTTCTAGTTATTTTATTAATTTTCTGTCATAACTATTCCTGAGAAGAAGAGTGAGCTATTCTTTTAAATATATTGAGTTCCTAACACCTTGGAGACTATTCAAACCCTTTCATCTAGGAGTGACAGGAAATCTGGGGCCTCATGTTCTGACTGTTTACAGGTAGGCAAGGAAGGAAAAGAAAATTAAAAGGAAGAAAATAAGACTAATAAGCAGGGAATGGGAATTATGAGTATTTCCTACTTCCATTGGTGCCCAAGCTGTGTTCTACCCAACGTATTTCCCTACAAGTCCAAAGAAATATGAACTTTATTTTCTTTCCAGAGTGGAGACAAAATACTTCCATAGTTTGGAGTAACTAACCATAAATTACACATAGTCTATACTTACCCTACTCCACTGGCTATGCATTTGCCTGTCACGTGGTGACCTAAACACATCGTGTTTTTTTATAACATCTCTCTTTTTTTTAAATCCAGAACAGCATAGCAAAAGAATCATTACTTCTATGACCAATCAAGAAACCATCTCTCTATATAGTATTTCCACAGGCTACTCTTCCAAAAAGAGAGCATCTGCTACAAAGTAGTCATGTATTGGCTCTGTTTGGGAACACTGTGTTGCCTATGTACAGGGCTGAATTAGTGCTAATGCGAATGAGGTCATGAGTTTAATTCTCACGAGGTTTCTCTTTGTTCCACAGTTGGCCTAACCTTGCCTGGTTTGCTGGCTTGCAAAAATAAAAGGAAACTCACAGGCTCCTCTGTGCCTCCATATTGGGTGGAGAGCTGCTAGACCTAGACTTTTGAGAGTGTCAGGATGGATGGGACTTAGGGCATCTCCTTGGGATCCCTAATGACACACACATGCCTTGACAAAGGGTTCCCTGGGACTTTAAGAGGTCAGAGCTGCCCAGCCGAGGGACCAGGCAAATTTTCCCAAAGGAAACTACATCTCAGCCACCATCCAAAAGGGACCCTCTAGGTCAGCTTTTCTTTGGAGCTGGAGTTTCACCTTTAGGAGCCCATAAGTCTGCTGCTTCCTCTTCTCTACAGGGAGCGTTTGTGCAGGCTCTGTGGAGACATCAGCTTCTGCTTGTTTCTTGGAGTCAAAGGGGCCTTCTTCAAAGATCTAAGGGTCTTTTCAAGATCCCTTTTCACTTTCTATTTCTTGACCTCAGTTTCAGAATTTGCTGGAATATGCAGATGGTCCTCTTTTTCCTGTAAAGTGAGATACAAGGACTCTTTCCAGCAGGAAGGAGAGACCAGAGGCTGCACTGGAGGGAGAGCACCAAATGTGGAGCTCCTCTGAAGAGGATTAGGCAGTGATTTCCTGGCCTTTCCCCTCCAACAGCCTGCACTGTTTGACTCCCCTTCTGGGAGCCAGTACAGTGCATGAACACAAAAAGCCCTCTTCCCTCCTTACCATAGGGTTCTACATCTAGATGAAGCCCATTTTGACTATATCATGGTGTGAAATTCTCCCCTCTTCTCCACTGGGAGATGGGAGAACATAAGAGCCATGTACATTTTACTGGATAAAGAATTTAAAACTGATATGAAAAGTAAAAATATAAATGAGGTCCTATACCAACAGTACGAATAACATCATGGGAAAAAGTTATTGTTGATGGTCAGACATATTCTGTGAGAGATTTTCTACTCTGAAAAAAATTACCATACCCAGATTGTATATCCAGCCCTTTCTGAGTAAGGAGAGTAGTGAGTAAAATTGAGGGAAGCCTCAAAAACAAAACCGTAGCAACAAATCATCATGTCATTATCATTGGACATTTTATACTGTGTGATCCAGATACTGCCAAATATTCCAGTATAGGTTTGTGTACTCACACGATCTCGTAAATAGAATGAAACATGCGCATGCTCAGATCAACCCCTTAAGACAATCTGTGATGGAGTCTTGCCTGCCGTACTGAGTTAAGCCACATGGTACATCACTGCCTCCTAATTCATACGTGTCCAGGCTGGTCTTTGGGCCACTGTTGCTCAGGAACTGTGTACTATTGTCATCCTTCCCTTGAAGGCTGAGAGCAAACAGTGTGCAAACCTGAAATATGTGCCCATAGACTCCAAACTACCCAACATTTATTACAGCTAAACCAGTGTGAAGAACGAACAGTTAGCTGTCCTAACCCTCACAGTTCAAATTCACTGCAGCCTTAGATATAAACAACAATGGCTGAGTATTGAAAGAGAAGATCATGCCATGAGAGGTTTAAAAACGCCCACCTGATCAACCCACCTCTACCATTCCAAATCGTACCAACTATTGTACCAACACGTTGAACATGTTGAACAAAAACGTCTCAAAGCCAGGACACGTTGAACAAACTTAGAAACAAATTAAAAGTTTAACTAAGTGGTTAAAAAAGAGAGTAGCCTTGAGTAGAAGATGCTGTTGGTAGAAGTGTGATGGGAACTGATCAAAATTTTCAGGAAAAAGATAAATTGATAAATAAGTGGTTAAAAGTTTAATACAAAAGAGAAATTGATAGAAGGACCATCATCTGTCACATTTCTTTAAATTTTCTGACAATTCCAACCCCTCCAGATAACTTAAGCAAACCAAAGCCCAAGGAAGTGAAATCATTTGTCCGTGGAAAAACTGTGGGCATAGCTAGGTCTTAAACTCGTCTCTTGGACTCTTAGCACAGTGCTCTTTCCATCATCCTCTACTGACATTAAAGAAAAGCAGTTTATCGTGACTTTTAGAAAGAATCTTATGACGTCTCCTGTGCAGTACCCACAATATATTTCCATATTAGTCTGCCTTGAGGCCTGGATCCTATCACCAACCAGGGTGTGCTTTCTGAGGACTCAAAAAAGTCCCTTCAGAAGATGACACACTTCTGAAGATGATATTATCACAAGACATAAGTAGATTTTCCTCACCAGAATTTTGCAAAAGCCATGACTAAGTGACTCATCTCAACATGCATAAAACTCTCCAGCAAAAAATGGCTACATAATTTGCTAGTGAATGTTCCTTGAGGAGGGAAAGGGAAATTGAAAAGAGAATTCGGATAGGTATTTAAGAGAGATAGTTTGATATAAATGTTGTATTTACATCTTTTAGGAATTCTGTTTTCATATTTCTATAAAACATGATTGATAATAAGGAACATTGTGGTGCCTAGTGAATACAGAGCCTGAAAATAAACACTTGTTTTGTTCAGACTGGATTGGTATCTGTTCTACATCTAATTTGTTCTACCTCTTGAATTGCGGGTGGGGCTAAAGCTGAGTTTCTAAATCTTGGTTCTATTATTAAGCAAGAAACTTTTCAAATAACTTAAGAGGAATGATTTTTATTTCTCATTAAAGAATTCAATGTGAGAGTTATACTGAAAACATATTTTAAATGTTTTTTAGAATAGATTTGCATTACATGTACACTACCCACTTTCCTTCTGCAGAGGGTCATTTCACAGGCTATGAGATGTGGAATTGCAAGAATCCTGGGGTCACTTTCACTCAGGCAACTGTTTACTCGAATTCCCCTGGAGAATGTGAGCCATGACTTGTGGAGATTTAAGGGTCAAGATCAAGAATATATCAAGTTTCAACAGTAAATTCAGAGCTGGAAATGAATTTATTGCTTAGCAAGTGTTTGGGATGAAGTAAAAGGGGAAAAGCAAGATGAGTAGATCAGTTATAATTGCCTCAGCTGGGAGATGTTTTGTCCAACAGCCATCTTTAATGACTAGTGACTCACCATATATAAACAGCTGAGAGTGGCTTAATGGTTCACCACTCCCTTTTTCCGTCTCCCACAACTAGGTTCAGTATTTCCCAGACTTCCCATCAGCAACTTCTGAAAATTTACTACATCTTCTAGTGTTTTCTAGAGTTAGGAAAGTTGCTCTCACACCTTGTGTCTGAATGTCTTTGCATTGTGAGTAGTTTGGGCTAGCCATTTTAGCACACAACATCTGCAAAGTAGGGCTAATAATACCTATTCTGTCCAATTGTTTTGAAGATTAATAAGATAATGTACATACCACACTTACCTGATGCCATAGGGTTTGGCCTCAGGTAAGTGCTCAATAAATGATAGATGCTACTACCGATTACTACCATTTACTTTATTCTGGAACTGAGTCTGTCGTGATTCCCCTCATTCTATATCTTACGTGCTGACTTTCTCTCTGGGATTTCTGGTAGATGTGGCAAGGGCAAGGATGTAAAGGAGAGATTATGCTCCCCAGGAATAACAGGAATTATCGGAAATCTGATTTCATGGATGTTCACAATCTCTATGATTTTGAAGGGGTAGAGAAAGTGGTTCCAAGTTATCCAGGGAATATTAAAAACAGTCTTTGTCTGAAAAAATCACACCCAAACCTTCAAACTTTACTCTGTTATTATGCCATCTTATTTCATGCTCTCTGCATTCTCTATCAAAAAACTTCAGTACTTCACATGTAGTAGAGATTCAGGAAATATTTGCTAGAGGGTAGACATTCTCAAAGAAAGTAAGTTTTATTTATTAGCAGGCAAAAGCTAAACCACTATAGTAAGCTGCTCTCTACTGTGCTTCCTCTGATGGGGTGTTGGTCTCTGTGACCAAACTGACTCTTAAAATTATCCTTATCCTGTTTGGTTCTATTTTGAATGATCAAGTATAGTTTGATATTTAAATGCTCCTGGACTTGTGTAGGTCTGTTCTCAAAACATAGCACCATCACTTCTTAGTTGTCTCTAAACAGCAATATAATTATCAAAAACATGTACACTTCCCTGACCTAATGTATGCACTCAGTGTGTCTTTATTACTAGGAGAAGCAAACATAGGTGGAGAGTAGAGGCATGTATTTAATTAGCCTACCATAGCTTTCATTTGGGGAATTCTCTCATTGGTTCTTATCCTTTCAAATGTGTCTTGACATTTGTTTGAAATTTTGTACAATCCACCATGTCCTTTCAGTACGATCACATTTATATTATGTAGTAGTTTGTCTGATAATGCCAAGTATGAAAGTATCTTGGAAAAGTTCGGTGTTGTCACGATCAGAAGTTCACTTAACACAGCCACCTAACATACGTATCATATTTTCTTTCCTAAGTTATAAACTCTTGAGGCCTGACCTACTTCACTGCTCAGTTCCTATTGTTAAAAAGCAAAATTCAACTGAGTGAATTTTAAAGATCTAATTGGCTTTATTCAGTGATTCATGAATTGAGCGGCATCCCACCTAGCAAACAGAAAGAGCTCCAAAGAGCTATACAAAATGACAGACTTTCAGAAGCAGAGGTGGGTGGGACAAGGAAGTTACCAGCAAAGAGTGGGTTGTTTCAGGCAAGGTCACCTTCCTTTGGGAGATAGCTGCGGTCTACCGGGCAGCTTACCTCACTAGTGTTGACCAGGAAATTCCACACTGACTTGTTATGATTACACTCCTGGGAGAGGCTGACAGTGCAATGAGGTTAGGTATTAAGTCTGGGTGTGGTGATGTGAGCTTAGCACAAGTGACTCCATTATGGGCCTGTTACCTCTTTTTTAACTTTTAAGGAATATAGTGAAGAGATCATGGCATTTTATTTTTATGTTGTTTATGTATACTGACCAAAGTAATTTATTTGTTATATTTCCCCTGCGATGCTTGACTATCACTATAGTTAAATGTTTCATCGTCAAATTAAGAAAATTGGCAAAGCTATGGGATGTTCATATTATTTGTAGTCATGGTTGCAAGTATGGAATGCCCCACCTCTCCATGAATAATAGCTTGATTTCTCTCCAGTTTTTCTTAAGCATTGCATAATGTACTAGTAAAATCATGTCCCAAATACCAAGTATATTTCTTTATAAAGATCAAAAGATTCTGAGCCAACATTAATTTTCTAAAGTCAAATTTATTTCAAAGGGAAATAATGTGACCAACATTCTAACAAGAAGCAAATAAGATATATTTATTTTTAGCCAGATACAGAAAGATAATATTGCACGATCTCACTTACATGTGGAATATAAAAACTTTGAATTCATAGTAATAGAGAGTAGAATGGTGGTTACCGGGGGATTGGGGGAGTGGTAAAGGGTAGGGGAAATGGGGAGATGTCAATCAAAGTGTACAAATTTTCAATTATAGAATAAGTTCTGGAGACCTAATGTACAGCACAGGGACTATGGTTAATGATAATGTATTGTATACTTGGTATTTGCTAATAGAGAAGATCCCAAGTGTTCTCACCACACACACAGAAAATGGTAACTATGTGATGTGAGGAGCGTGATAATTATCTTGATGGTGGTAAACATTTCACATTGTATATGTGTATCAAAACAACACGTCGTACACCTTAAATAAATACAATTTTTATTTGTCAATCATACCTTAATTAAGCTGGGGAAAACGATATATTTATTTCTGCTGAAATTATATTTTGTTCTTCATAGCGCCCATATAACGAAGAATAATCAAAATATATCTACAGTATAAATTTTATATTAGCAAAGACCGTTTACATAAATTTCTGCATGTTTTGTTATGGCTTATAACAATATCATCTAGTTCAATGATTAGGGTGTGCTATATGTCAAAATGTCGGTTTTAAGACAGTAGAAAAGATTGATCTATTGCATTTAGGTGTCCATCGTGATAAGTATCTCTGAGACACGGCAACAGCTCGGTAATAAACTCCTCGGCAGCAGCTACAAGCTTGACAGTGATGTATGTCTCGGGCACCTTAGGAGGAGCCCGGCTCCATTTACTTCAGGTGATACCTGGTTTCCCTTTTTCTCCAAGGCAAGAATTTAATTGGTTGTATCTGGTAGAGATGGTGGAGTGGAATGATAGGGGAAGGACCCAGGAAAGGCGGAAGGATACACAATCATGAAAACCGTTTCAGAAAGTTCCTTCAACAAATCAGGAAAGGAAGGAAGGAAGGAAAGGAAGAAGAAAGAAAGGGAGACTCTCACTTGCCACAGGTGAAAAGCCCTTTGCTAGTCTACTTCACACAGATAAGAGCAAGGTAAGAAAAAACTGGTTTTGTTTTTTGGTTTTTATTGTTTGTTTGTTGGTATAAACTGAAGGGCACAGACTCATGGGACCCTATGCCAGTCTTTCAGTAAACCACTTTTTTTTTGCTTAACTTAAGCATAGTACTTGATATGCATAAAAAAGGAAAAGAATTATCATTTGCTCCGAAGGCAACCCTCTTGGTTCCTAATGGATGAGCCCTGGGAAAAGCAACAGTTAAGCCCCAGGAAAAGCTCCTGAAACCCAGATGCACTCAAGACTGATTGTGACTGAAAACTAATTTCATCATTTAAACTACAAATCCATCATTTTAATGAAAAATTAAACATAGTTGCTCATGCTTCAGTTCCACACAGCCAGCGAAAGGTCCAAATTTCTCCTCAAAATTTGGCTTTCTGTGTTAGCTCAGGAATAAAAGCCTCAGTTAGATGCTAATCTCTCTTGGAATACCTGTAACCTAAGCACTTGAATCTACTTACCACATAAATCAGTGCAACATATTCTGTTACAAAGTATCCCCTGTCCCTACGTTTTAAATTGAATGTCCTTTTGATAGTGGTTTGGGCATTGTCTCAGCTGAAAGCTTTGATAGTTGTCTCCCTAGCTTTTAGTAGTAGAAAGTCATGGGTCAGATGTTAATTTAATTTTAGAACTAAATATCTTTATACAGCCTTATTAATTTAACAGCCAACACATGTTTAATGAACATCTATTATGGGTAAGAAATTATGTCTGTAAATTATTTTGTCTCTACCAGTAAGAAAGGTAAAAATTCATGTTATTCTAATATTAATCTTGATAAAGTTAATTCATGTATTGAGCTTACAAAATGGAACCTGCTCCAGGGACCCCATGTTTGGCCCCTTATCACAAATCTAAACCTAAATCAGCCTGCACTGACAGGAAACACCTGTGAAGGAATCCTAACATACATCAATCACCATCCCCCCACTCAGCTAAACTAGCTCACCTTACCCTAGAAAATAGGACCTGATAGGCTTACAAGGAAATGCCTGACCTCTTGACCAATCATGCCCTGTTTCCAGGCTGCCTCTCCTAACGAGTTCTTCTGTAGAACTCGTTTTCGCCCAAAATCCCCAGGGAAGAGCCTTCCACTGCTCGTGAAGTTCTGTACTCCCCCCATCCATGGGCTGTTTTCCCTTGAATAAAGAACAGCAAACTCGTTACTAAATGTGTTGGTTTTGTCATTTGACAATCCCAAGTATCATAATTAATAAAACAGATAAATTCCCAAATAAATAATCTTCAAGTCAGTTTTTTAAACTGATGTCTCAAGTTTCTACAACTATTTCTCTTGATTTTTCCCTACGGCTGAGTTGCTAGTATTAGAGCCCCTTTTCAGTTAGCTCCCTTTTCAAGTGAAATCCTACCTTCCTACCTTCCTTCCTTTCCTGATTTGTTGAAGGAACTTTCTGAAACAGTTTTCATGATTGTGTATCCCTCCCCCTTTCCTGTGTCCTTCCCCTATCATTCCACTCCACCATCTCTACCAGATACAACCAATTAAATTCTTGCCTTGGAGAAAAAGGGAAACCAGGTATCACCTGAAGTAAATGGAGCCGGGCTCCTCCTAAGGTGCCCGAGACATACATCACTGTCAAGCTTGTAGCTGCTGCCGAGGAGTTTATTACCGAGCTGTTGCCGTGTCTCAGAGATACTTATCACGATGGACACCTAAATGCAATAGATCAATCTCTTCTACTGTCTTAAAACCAACATTTTGGCATATAGCACACCCTAATCATTGAACTAGATGATATTGTTATTGTTTTGTAGAAATTTATATAAATGATCTATGTCAATATTTTGCTTCTGCATATATTCCATGATAGCAATTTCAAATATGAAATTTTAAACTAAGAAAACGTAGAATCTTGAAACCTGAAATACTTTTGCTTTCAAACATTTCCAAAAAATGAAGTCTTATGTTTTTTAATATTAATGAATATTTTATTGTGATTTTTAAAGTAATACATGCTCATGGTAAACAAAAATAATTGATTAATAATGAGAAAAGTAAAAGGCTTCATCTCCATAATTCCTTTGTCTCTAAGAATATCCAATGTTAACTGTTCCACATGTACCCTTAGGAAAATTTCAATGAGTTGACAAATACATAAGTATGGGTATTGTAGGAGAGGGTAAAGTTCTCCTCAACAATCTTAGTGTATCTGGCTGGGTTTGAAAATTAAACTGACCAAAACAGATTAACAGGAGAAAAGCATACAAATTTATTTAATATATGTTTTATGTGACATGAGAGCCTTCATGAGGAAAGGAGGACCCAAAGAAACAGACCTGAGTGTTTTATGCCAGGTTTGGTGAAGTGTACAGCAGTGGAGGAATCTGATAGGTTAAGGAGTATGAGGTAATTGCAGTAAACTGGGGGAGACAAGGCCTGTTAGGATTCTTCTCAGCATCCCGTCGTTGTCAGAGATAAGGATGCTCCTTTTCTCTGGGTTTAGGGAAAGTGCCTCTCACATGAGTGTTTCTTGGCCTGTTTCAAGGAGGAAGTGTAATGGATGGTTTCTGCTTCTGCCATTTTCTCAAACTCCTTCAGCTAAAGGTATTTAATATGCCAAGGTGTTATATTGTGGGGTAGCTTGTTTGGAGCCTCATCAGTATATATGTACGTAGGTATATCCATCATGGTCACCCATCCTTATTAGCACATAGACAACTACATCGTGAACTGATTTCTTCAAAAAATGGCTTGACTTAGCCATTCTCCTACAAGTGCACATTTAGTTTGGTTTCATTGTTTTGCTAACACCATCAGTACTGCAGTAAACAGCCTGGTATCTTTGAATACTTGTGCAAATTGCTAGCAGTGGATTTTCTGGGTCAAATTTTATAGGCATTTAAAAATTTGATGAGATTGCTAAATTTCTGTCTAAAAGGGTTGGAACAATTTACATTTCTACTAGGACTGTATGAGCATGCCTGTTTACCCACACTGTTATCAACGCTGGGTATGATCAGGCTAAGTTTTGCCACTGTCGTGGGTTTTTTAAAAAAGGATTCTGCCCTGTTTTGACTTTCTTTTTTCCTTATATGCCACTGTATTTCTTCAGCAAATGTTAAATAACTAAAATCAATGGTCAAATGCTGGATAAGTAAATTAGAATAGCCCTGATGCTTTCCTTTATTGCTAATCTTTAAGAGAGAGAAGTGAAGGGAGGGGAGAGAAACACCCAAATGCATATGACTGTGCCTGGATCGGAAAATATTCAAGGCACACAGAATGTGGAAACGAGCTCCAAAAACTAAGCTTGTCTTTTGTTCCACAAATGTACTGTAATATGCACTAGTCAAAATAAAATCTGTCTTGCAGAGCATTGAATTTTTCAGCAGCAATAATTATCTCTGTGTATTTCATTTTCTACTTTGGGAAAAGCTTATGATGCATGCAGAGTGTACATCTGAGTTGCACAGATGTGATCTAAATTACTCAGATGCTAAGCCCTTTTATCTGGGCACTGCTGGGTCAATTGCTTAACATAGAAAAGAACACAGTGACATGAAAAAGTTTGAAATTGAATTCAGCTTACAGTCTAGTTTTGCCTTTGAAGACACTATTTAAGGCAGTGAAGCTCTACTCAAAGTAAAAGGGATACTGTTCACTATTTCCTATCCTGTGTCCTAACCAAAGAAAATAAACAGCAAAAATGCTCTGACAGTATACGTATAACTGATTCACTTTGTTATACAGCAGAAATTAACACAACATTGTAAAGCAATTATACTCCAATAAAGATGTTTTAAAAAGTGCTCTGTTAAAAAAAAAATGCTCTGACAAACATTAGGCTCAATTAATCAAAGTAATTGACTTATTACTTAAAAAAATAACAAAAGGATGCTACACACACAAAAATATTTGTCCCTACATAACAAGAGAATAGCAACAATAAAAGAAACATGAAAATCATCATTGATGTACAATTCTTGCTGTGTGTGGGTATTCTACCAAAGAATGCTAAGTTACAAGAAACCTTCAGGATTCAAATTCAGATTTTGTTCAAATTTTATTGGTATAGTTGATATATAAATAATTAATTCTATTACTTTGGCCATGTAACTCTTACATTAAGTTGTTTACCAAATGACTACAGACTTCCTCATTTTTGCATTCTAAATTTTTTTCATTTGCATATTTTTAAAAATATCTTTGAGTATAATTGCTTTATAATGCTGTGTTAGTTTCTGCTTTATAACAAAATGAATCAGTTATACATATACATATGTCCCCATATCTCTTCCCTCTTGCATCTCCCTCCCTCCCACTCTCCCTATCCCACCCCTCCAGGCGGTCACAAAGCACCGAGCTGATCTCCCTGTGTTATGCGGCTGCTTCCGACTAGCTATCTATTTTATGTTTGGTAGTGTATATATGTCCATGCCAGTCTCTCACTTTGTCCCAGCTTACCCTTCCCCCTCCCCCCACCATCCTCAAGTCCATTCTCTAGGTCCATCCACCTCACTACAAATAACTCAGTTTCACTCCTTTTTATGGCTGAGTAATATTCCATTGTATATATGTGCCACATCTTCTTTATCCATTCATCTGTTGATGGACACTTAAGTTGCTTCCATGTCCTGGCTATTGTAAATAGAGCTGCAATGAACATTGTGGTACATGACTCTTTTTGAATTACGGTTTTCTCAGGGTATACGCCCAGTAGTGGGATTGCTGGGCCATATGGCAGCTCCATTTTTAGTTTTTTAAGGAACCTCCATACTGTTCTCCATAGTGGTTGTATCAATTTACATTCCCACCAACAGTGCAAGAGGGTTCCCTTTTCTCCACACCCTCTCCATCATTTGCATATTATTCTGATTTTGAAAATACAAAATTATTGGGATAATTTTGGGAAAAATTATTATTATTATTTTGGATAAAATTGGGAAATTCAAGTTGTTTCCACACTGTGGTAAAAGTAAAAGCAGAAACAGAGAAATCTTTTCAAGTGCTTTTGTACAGTTTAACAAAATTCATAGTTAGCTTGGTCAAATTACTGGTTAATTAAAGCAAAATTTGGTTGATTGGTTTTGAAGCCCCTTTTAATAAATATAACTGACTAGTTTGTCCAAGATGAAAAATCAATTTAAATTATACAGTTCTACAGGCTCCTTCCTATGACTTCCTATGACTCCTAACCAAGTCTTACAGTTAGTTGGTTCTTCATTTTATAATGCAATTTTAACCTCTGTTCCATATCATCTCTTCTTCCTGAGGGTGATCCTATTATCTCATGTTTAGACCCCCACAACTTTCTGAAATTATCTCCCTGATTATCTTAGTCTTTTCTTACAAACTGTATACTGCATGCCAATGTAAGATTAATACGTTATTTTTAAAGACTAATTTTTTAGAGCAGTTTTAGGTTTACAACAAAACTGAGAAGGTGTATAGAGATTTCCTGTATACTCCCTGCCCCACACATGCATAACCTCCTCCGTTATCAACATCACTCACAAAAATGGTACGTTTGTTAGCAAGGCTGAACCTGCATTGACACATCATTATCACCCAAAGTCCATTAGGGCTCATTCTTTTTGCTGTGCATTCTATGAGTTTGAGCAAATGTCTAATGACATACATCCATCATTATGGATATTATACAGAGTATTTTCATTGCCCTAAAATGCTGTTTGTTTTGCCTAGTCATCCTTCCCCTCCTTTTCCATTCCTGTCAACCACTAATGTTTTTATTGTCTCCACAGTTTTGCCTCTTACAGAATGTCATATAGTTGGAATCATACAGTATGTAGCCTTTTCAGATGGGCTTCCTTCACTTTTCATACTTAAATGTCTTTTCATGGCTTAATAGTTCATTTCTTTAGCACTGAATAATATTCCATTATCTGGGTATAACACAGCTTATTTATCCATTCACCTACTTAAAGATACTTTGGCTCCTTCCAAGTTTTGGCAATTACGAATAAAACTGCCCTGAACATCTGTGTTTAGGTTTTTGTGTGGATGTAAGTATTCAACTCTTTTGAGTAAATACCAAGGAGCATGACTGCTGGATCTTGTGCTGAGTAAGTTTAGTTTTGTAAGAAACTGACAAAATGTCTTCCAAAGTGGCTGAACCATTTTGCATTCCCACCAGCAATGTATGAGAGTTCCTGTTGTTCCACATCCTTGCTAGCATTTGGTATTGTCAGTATCCCAGATTTTGGCCATTCTAATAGGTACATAGAAGCATCTCATTGTTTTAATTTGTATTTTCCTGATGACATAAGATGTGGAGCGTCTTTTCATGTGCTTATTTGCTATCTGGTGAGGTGTTTGTTAAGGTCTTTGGTCCATTTTTTAAATTGGGTTGTTCATTTTCTTTTTGTTGACTTTTAAAAGTTCTCTATATATTAGGGATAACAGTCCTTTATCAGATACGTCTTTTGCCATTTTTTTCTCCTAGTCTGTGGCTTGTCTTCTAATTCTCTTGATATTGTCTTTCATAGAGCAGTTTTTAACTTTAATGAAGTCCAGTTCATTAATTATTTCTTTCATGGATTATGCCTTTGGTGTTTTATCTAAAAAGTCATTTCCATACCCAAGGTCATCTAGGTTTTCTCCTACCTTATGCTGTAGAAGCTGTATAATTTTCCATTTTCTTTTTAGATATATGGCCCATTTTGAGTTAATTTTTGTGAAGGGAATAAGGTCTTTGGCTAGATTTTTTTTTTTTGCATGTAAATATCTAGTTATTCTAGCACCATTTGTTCAAGAGACTGCCTTTGCTCCATTTTATTGCCTTTGCTTCTTTGTCAAGATTAGTTGACTATATTTATGAGGGTCTATTTCTGAGCTCTCTATTCTGTGCTATTAATCTATTGTTTTGTCACTACCACACTGTCTTGAATACTGTAGCTTTATAATAAGTCTTAAAGTTGGGTGTCATCAGTCATCCAACTTGGTTTTTCTCCTTTAATATTGTGTTGGCTATTCTGGGTCTTTTGCCTCTCTATATAAACCCTAGAATCGGTTTTTCAATATCCATAAAATAAATTGCTGGAATGTTTATTGGAATTACAACTTAATCTATAGATCAATTTGGGAAAAACTGACAACTTGACAATATTGGGTCTTCATATCCATCAACATGGAATATCTCTCCAATTATTTAGTTCTTTCCTGATTTCCTTCTCAAAATTTTGCAGTTTTTCTTATATAGATCTTATACATATTTTGTTACATGTATACCTAAGTATTTCGATTTTGGGGTGCTAATGTAAATGGCATTGTAGTTTTAATTTAAAATTCTGTTTGTTCATTATTGGTATATAGGAAAGCAATTGACATTTGTATATTAACCTTGTATCCTACAACCTTGCTATAATTGCTCATTAATTTCAGGAGTATTTTTGTAGATTCTTTCAGATTTTTTGAATCAGATGATCATGTAAACAGGGACAGTTTTATGTTTTTCCTCCCACTCTGTATACGTTTTGTTTCCTTTTTTGCCCAACTTAATTAGCAAGGACTTTTAGTACAATGTTGAAAAGTTGAGGTGAGAGGAGACATCCTTGTTTTGTACCTGATCTTAGTGGGAAAGCTTCAGGTGTCTCACCATTAAGTATGATGTTCACTGTAAGATTTTTGTAGATAGTCTTTATCAAGTTGAGAAAGTTCCCCTCTGTCCCTAGTTTGCTGAGGATTTACCATGAATGGGTGTTGAACTTTGTTAAATATTTTTTCTGCATCTATTTAGCATGATCATGTGATTTTTCTTTTTCTGTCTGTTGATGTAATGGATTACATTAAATGATTTTAGAATGATGAATCAACCTTGCATACCTGGGATAAATCCTACTTGGTTATGGTATATAATTATTTTTTAGTTTTTTGGATTGATTTGCTAATATTTTCTTGAGCATTTTTGCACATATGTTCATGAGAAATATTGGTTTATAATTCCCTTGTACTGTCTTTGTTTGGCTTTTCTATCAGGGGGATGCTTGCCTCATAAAATGAGTTAGGAAGTATTCCCTCTGCTTCTATCCTCTGAAAGAGATTATAGAGAACTGGTATAATTTCTTCCTTAGATGTTCGGTAGAATTCACCAATGATCCCATGGGGCCTGGTGATTTCTGTTTTGGAAGGTAATTAATTATTGATTCAATTTCTTTAATAGATATAGACCTATCACAGAGTAGATTTTGGTTTTGTTGATTTCTCTATTGATTTTATGTTTTCACTTTCATAACTTTCTGCTCTAATGATTTCTTTTCTTCTGCTTTAGATTTAATTTCGTCTTTTTCTCTAGTTCCATAAAATGGAAACAGATTATTGATTTAAAAAATTTTTTTCTAATATATGCATTCAATGCTATAAATTTCCATCCAAGAACTGCTTTTGCTGAATTCAACAAATTTTCATAAGTTGTATTTTCATTTAGTTCAAAATAGTTTTAAATTTCTCCCAAGGTATGTTCTTTCACCCATATGTTATTTAAAACTGTGTTGTTAACCTTTTGTATTTAGGGATTTTCTATTTATCTTTCCGTTATTTTTTTGAACATCTTAATTGGACTATAATTGCTTCACAATGGTGTGTTAGTTTTTGCTTCATAACAAAGTGAATCAGCTAAACATACACATATATCACCATATCCCCTCCCTCTTGCATCTCCCTCGCACCCTCCCTATCCCACCACTCTAGGTGATCACAAAGCACCGAGCTGATCTCCCTGGGCTATGTGGCTGCTTCCCTCTAGCTATTTACTTTACACTGGGTAGTGTATATAAGTACATGCCACTCTCTCACTTCGTCCCAGCTTACACTTCCCCCTCCCCGTGTCCTAAAGTCCATTCTCTACATCTGCGTCTTTATTCCTATCCTGCCCCTAGGGTCGTCAGAACATCTCTTTTTATTTTAGAATCCATATATATGTGTTAGCATATGGTATTTGTTTTTCTCTTTCTGACTTCACTCTGTATGACAGACTTTAGGTCCATCCACCTCACTACAAATAACTCAATTTCCTTTCTTTTTATGGCTAGGTAATATGCCACTGTATATATGTGCCACATCTTCTTTATCCATTCACCTGTCAGTGCACACTTACGTGGCTTCCATGTCCTGGCTATTGTAAATAGAGCTGCAATGAACATTGTGGTATGTGACTCTTTTTGAATTACGGTTTTCTCAGGGTATATGCCCAGTAGTGGGATTGCTGGGTCGTATGGTAGTTCTACTTTTAGTTTTTTAAGGAAGCTCCATACTATTCTCCATACTGGCTTATCAATTTACATTCCCACAGACAGTGAAAGAGGGTTCCCTTTTCTCCACACCCTCTCCAGAATTTATTGTTTGCAGATTTTTTAATGATGGCCATTGTGACTGGTGTGAGGTGATACCTCATTGTAGTTTTGATTTGAATTTCTCTAATGATTAGTGATGTTGAGATCCTTTCATGTGCTTGTTGGCAATCTGTATATCTTCTTTGGAGAAATCTCTATTTAGGTCCTCTGCCCATTTTTGGATGGGGTTGTTTGTTTTTTGGATATTGAGCTGCATGAGCTGCTTGTATATTTTGGAGATTAAGCCTTTGTCAGTTGCTTCACTTGCAACTATTTTCTCCCATTCTGAGAGTTGTCTTTTCATCTTGTTTATAGTTTCCTTTGTTGTGCAAAAGCTATTAAGTTTCACTAGGTCCCATTTGTTTATTTTTGTTTTTATTTCCATCTCTCTAGGAGGTGGGTCAAAAAGGATCTTACTGTGATTTATGTCACAGTGTGTTCTGCCTATGTTTTCCTCTAAGAGTTTTACAGTGTCTGGCCTTACATTTAGGTTTTCAATCCATTTTGAGTTTATTTTTGTGTATCGTGTTAGAGAGTGTTCTAATTTCATTCCTTTCCATATAGCTGTCCAGTTCTCCCAGCTCCACTTATTGAAGAGGCTGTCTTTTCTCCATTGTATATTGTTGCCTCCTTTATCAAAGATAAGGTGACCATATGTGTGTGGGTTTATCTCTGGGCTTTCTATCCTGTTCCATTGATCTACATTTCTGTTTTTGTGCCAGTACCATACTGTCTTGATTACTGCAGCTTTGTAGTATTGTCTGAAGTCCAGGAGCCTGATTCCTCCAGCTCCATTTTTCTTTCTCAAGATTGCTTTGGCTCTTCAGGGTCTTTTGTGTTTCCATACAAACTGTGAAATTTTTTGTTCTAGTTCTGTAAAAAACGCCATTGGTATTTTGATAGGGATTGCATTGAATCTGTACATTGCTTTGGGTAGTATAGTCATTTTCACAGTGTTGATTCTTCCAATCCAAGAACATGGTATATCTCTCCATCTGTTTGTATTATCTTTAATTTCTTTCATCAGTGTCTTAAAGTTTTCTGCCTACAGGTCTTTTTTCTCCTCAGGTAGGTTTATTCCTAAGTATTTTATTCTTTTGTTGCAATGGTAAATGGGAGTGTTTCCTTAATTTCTCTTTCAGATTTTCATCATTAGTGTATAGGAATGCAAGAGATTTCTATGCATTAATTTTGTATCCTGCTACTTTACCAAATTCATTGATTAGCTCTAGTAGTTTTCTGGTAGTATCTTTATGGTTCTCTATGTATAGTACCATGTCATCTGCAAACAGTGAGAGCTTTACTTCTTTTCAGATTTGGATTCCTTTTATTTCTTTTTCTTCTCTGATTGCTGTGGCTAAAACTTCCAAAACTATGTTGAATAATAGTGGTGAGAGTGGACAACCTTGTCTTGTTCCTGATCTTAGAAGAAGTGCTTTCTGGTTTTCATCATTGAGAATGATGTTGGCTGTTGGTTTGTCATATATGGCCTTTATTATGTTGAGGAAAGTTCCCTCTGTGCCTACTTTCTGGAGGGTTTTTACCATAAATGGGTGTTGAATGTTGTCAAAAGCTTTTTCGGCATTTATTGAGAGGATCATATGGTTTTTATCCTTCAATTTTTTAATATGGTGTATCACATTGATTGATTTGCATATAATGAGGAATCCTTGCATTCCTAGGATAAACCCCACTTGATCATGGTGTATGATCCTTTTAATGTGCTGTTGGATTCTGTTTGCTAGTATTTTGTTGAGGATTTTTGCATCTATGTTCATCAGTGATAGTGGCCTGTAGTTTTCTTTCTTTGTGACCTCTTTGTCTGGTTTTGGTATCAGGGTGATGGTGGCCTGGTAGAATGAGTTTGGGAGTGTTCCTCCCTCTGCTATGTTTTGGAATACTTTCAGAAGAATAGGTGTTAGCTCTTCTCTAAATGTTTGATAGAATTCGCCTGTGAAGCCATCTGGTCCTGGGCTTTTGTTTGTTGAAAGATTTTTAATCACAGTCTCAATTTCAGTGCTTGTGATTTGTCTGTTTATGTTTTCTATTTCTTCCTGGTTCAGTCTCGGAAGGTTGTGCTTTTGTAAGAATGTGTCCATTTCTACCAGGTTGTCCATTTTATTGGCATATAGCTGCTTGTAGTAATCTCTCATGATCCTTTGTATTCCTGCAGTGTCAGTTGTTACTTCTCCTTTTTAATTTCTAATTCTATTGATTTGAGTCTTCTCCCATTTTTTCTTGATGAGTCCAGCTAATGCTTTATCAATTTTGTTTATCTTCTCAAAATACCAGCTTTTAGTTTTATTGATTTTTGCTATTGTTTCCTTCATTTCTTTTTCATTTATTTCTGATCTGATCTTTATGATTTCCTTCCCTCTGCTAACTTCGGGGGTTTTTTATTCTTCTTTCTCTAATTGCTTTAGGTGGAAGATTAGGTTGTTTATTTGAGATGTTCCTAGTTTCCTGAGGTAGTATTGTATTGCTATAAACTTCCCTCTTAGAACTGCTTTTGCTGAATCCCATAGGTTTTGGGTCGTCGTGTTTTCACTGTCATTTGTTTCTAGGTATATTTTGATTTCTCTTTGATTTTTTCAGTGATCTCTTGGTTATTTAGTAGTGTATTGTTTAGCCTCCATGTGTTTGTATTTTTTACAGATTTTTTCCTGTAATTAATATCTAGTCTCATAGCGTTGTGGTCAGAAAAGATACTTGATACGATTTCAATTTTCTTAAATTTACCAAGGCTTGATTTCTGACCCAAGATATGATCTGTCCTGGAGAATGTTCCATGAGCACTTGAAAAGAAAGTGTATTCTGTTCTTTTTGGATGGAATGTCCTAGAAACATCAATTAAGTCGATCTTGTTTAATGTATAATTTAAAGCTTGTGTTTCCTTGTTTATTTCCATTTTGGATGATCTGTCCATTGGTGAAAGTGGGGTGTTAAAGTCCCCTACTATGATTGTGTTACTGTCGATTTATCCTTTTATGGCTGTTAGCATTTGCCTTATGTATTGAGGTGTTCCTGTGTTGGGTGCATAAATACTTACCATTTTTGTATCTTCTTCTTGGATTGATCCCTTGATCATTGTGTAGTGTCCTTCTTTGTCTCTTGTAATAGTCTATATTTTAAAGTCTATTGTGTCTGATATGAGAATTACTACTCCAACTTTCTTTTGGTTTCCATTTGCATGGAATATCTTCTTCCATCCCCTCACTTTCAGTCTGTATGTGTCCTTAGGTCTGAAGTGGGTCTCTTGTAGATAGCGTATATATGGGTCTTGTTTTTCTATCCATTCAGCCAGTGTATGTCTTTTGTTGGAATATTTAATCCATTTACATTTAAGGTAATTATCAATATGTATGTTCCTATTACCATTTTCTTAATTGTTTTGGTTTTGTTATTGTAGGTCTTTTCCTTCTCTTGTGTTTCCTGCCTAAAGAAGTTCCTTTAGCATTTGTTGTAAAGCTGGTTTGGTGGTGCTGAATTCTCTTAGCTTTTGCTTGTCTGTAAAGATTTTAATTTCTCCGGCAAATCTGAATGAGATCCTTGCTGGGTAGAGTAATCTTGGTTTTAGGTTTTTCCCTTTCATCACTTTAAATATGTCTTGACACTCCCTTCTGGCTTGCAGAGCTTCTGCTGAAAGATCAGCTGTTACCTTATAGGGATTCCCTTGTATCTTATTTGTTATTTTTCCCTTGCTGCTTTTAATAATTTTCTTTGTATTTAATTTTTGGTAGTTTGAATAATATGTGTCTTGGCATGTTTCTCCTTGGATTTATCCTGTATGGGCCTCCTAGACTTGATTAACTATTTCCTTTCCCATGTTAGGGAAGTTTTCAACTATAATCTCTTCAAATATTTTCCCAGACCCTTTCTTTTTCTCTTCTTCTTCTGGGACCCCTATAATTTGAATGTTGGTGTGTTTAATGTTGTCCCAGAGGTCTCTGAGACTGTCCTCACTTCTTTTCATTCTTTTTTTCATTTTTCTGCTCTGCAGTAGTTATTTCCACTGTTTTTCGTTTATTTTTTTGTTTGTTTGCGGTACACGGGCCTCTCACTGTTGTGGCCTCCCCTGTTGTGGAGCACAGGCTCTGGACACGCAGGCTCAGCAGCCATGGCTCACGGACCCAGCCACTCCGTGGCCTGTGGGATCTTCCTGGACTGGGGCACGAACCCGTGTCCCCTGCATCGGCAGGCAGACTCCCAACCACTGCGCCACCAGGGAACCCCTATTTCCCCTGTTTTATCTTCCAGGTCACTTATCCATTCTTCTGCCTCAGTTATTCTGCTATTGATTCCTTCTAGAGAATTTTTAATTTCATTTATTGTTTTGTTCATCTCTGTTTGTTTTCTCTTTAGTTCTTCTAGTTCCTCATTAAACGTTCTTGTATTCTCTCCATTCTGTTTCCAAGATTTTATATCATCTTTACTGTCATTACTCTGAATTCTTTTTCAGGTAGACTGTCTATTTCCTCTTCATTTGTTTGGCCTGCTGGGTTTTTACCTTGCTCCTTCATGTGCTGTGTGTTTCTCTGTCTTCTCATTTTGCTTAACTTACTGTATTTGGGGTCTCCTTTTCGCAGTCTGCAGGTTCATAGTTCCTGTTGTTTTTTGTGTTTACCCCAAGTGGGTGAGGTTTGTTCAGTGGGTTGTGTAGGCTTCCTGGTGGATTGGACTAGTTCCTGTGTTCTGGTGGATGAGGCTGGATCTTGTCTTTCTGGTGGGCAGGACCACATCCGGTGGTGTGTTTTGGGGTGTCTATGACCTTATTCTTAATTTAGACAGCCTCTCTGCTAATGGGTCGTGTTGTGTTCTTGTCTTGCTAGTTGTTTGGCATAGGGTGTCCTGCATTGTAGCTTGCTGGTCGTTGAGTGGATCTGGGTCTTAACATTGAGATGGAGATCTCTGGGAGAGCTTTTGCTGTTTGATATTACATGGAGCAGGGAGGTCTCTGGTGGACCAGTGTCCTGGACTCGGCTCTCCCACCTCAGAGGCACAGGCCTGACACCCGGCCAGAGCACCAAGACCTTGTCAGCTACATGGCTCAGAAGAAAAGTGAGAAAAAAAAGAAAGAAAAAATAAAATAAAGTTATTAAGATTTAAAAAATTATTTAAAATTAAAAAAAATTTTAAGTAATAAAAAGAAAAAAAAAATGAAGAGAGCAACCAAACCAAAAAACAAATCCACCAATGATAACAAGTGCTAAAAACTATACTAAAAAAAAAAAATCAGACAGAACCCTAGGACAAATGGTAAAAGCAAAGCTATACAGACAATATCACACAGAGAAGTATACACATACCCACTCACAAAAAGAGAAAAAGGAAAAAAAAATATATATATATATATCTACATATATAAAAGAAAACAAAGGAAGAGAGCAACCAAATCACTAAACAAATCTACCAATGATAATAAACTCTAAATATGAAACTAAGATGAACAAAAACCCAGGAACAAATTAGATGCAGAAAGCAAACCCCAAGTCTACAGCTGCTCCCAAAGTCCACTGCCTCAATTTTGGGAAGAATCATTGTCTATTCAGGTATTCCAGAGATGCAGGGTACATCAGGTTGATTGTGAAGATTTAATCTGCTGCTCCTGAGGCTGCTGGGAGAAATTTCCGTTTCTCTTCTCTGTTCGCACAGCTCCTGGGTTTCAGCTTTGGATTTGGTCCCGCCTCTGCATGTAAATCGCCTGAGGGCATCTGTTCTTTGCTCAGACAGGACAGGGTTAAAGTAGCAGCTGATTAGGGGGCTCTGCCTCACTCAGGCTGTGGGGAAGGAGGGGTACAGAATTCAGGGCGAGCCTGCTGCAGCAGAGGTCAGAATGACGTTGCAACAGCCTGAGGCGTGCCGTGCGTTCTCCTGGGGAAGTTGTCCCTGGATCACAGGACCCTGGCAGTGGTGGGCTGCACAGGCTCCTGGGAGAGGAGGTGTGGATAGTGACCTGTGCTTGCACACAGGCTTCTTGGTGGCTGCAGCAGCAGCCTTAGCATTTCATGCCTGTCTCTGGTGTCCGCGCTGATAGCCACAGCTCGTGCCCGTCTCTGGAGCTCGTTTAGGCGGTGCTCTGTATCCCCTCTACTCACGCACCCATAAACAGTGGCCTCTTGCCTCTTAGGCAGTTCCAGACTTTTTCCCGGACTCCCTCCTGGCTAGCTGTGGTGCGCTAGCCCCTTTCAGGCTGTGTTCACGCAGACAACCCCAGTCCTCTCCCTGGGGTCTGACCTGTGAAGCCCGAGCCTCAGCTCCCAGCCCCGCCCGCCCCGGTGAGTGAGCAGAGAAGCCTCTCGGGCTGGTGAGTGCCAGTCGGCACCGGTCCTCTGTGCGGGAATCTCTCCGCTCTGCCCTCTGCACCCCTGTTGCTGCGCTCTCCTCTGTGGCTCCGAAGCTTCCCCCCCACCCCGCCCACTCCCTGTCTCTGCCAGTGAGGGGGTTTCCTAGTGTGTGGAAACTTTTCCTCCTTCACAGCTCCCTCCCAGAGGTGCAGGTCCCGTCCCTATTCTTTTGTCTCTGTTTTTTCTTTTTTCTTTTGCCCTGCCCAGGTACGTGGGGAGTTTCTTGCCTCTTGGGAGGTCTGAGGTCTTCTGCCAGCGTTCAGTAGGTGTTCTGTAGGAGTTGTTCCACGTGTAGATGTATTTCTGATGTATCTGTGGGGAGGAAGGTGATCTCCACATCTTACTCCTCTGCCATCTTGAAGGTCTCTCCTCTTTCTGTTAATGATTTCTAGTTTAATTCCACTGTGGTCTGAGAACAGACATTGTATGATTTCTATTCTTTTAAATTTGTTAAGGTGTGTTTTATGGCCCAGAATGTGGTCTATCTTGGCAAACATTCCATGTGAGTTTGAGAAAAGTGTGTATTCTTGTTTTAGAATGTAGTAGTCTATAGATATCCATTATATCCAGTTGATTGATGGTGTTAAGTTCACTATGTCCTTACTAATTTTTTGCTCACTAGATCTGTCCACTTCTGATAGAGGGTATTGACGTCTCCGACCATAATAGTAGATTAAACTCTTTCTCCTTGCAGCTCTATCAGTTTTTGCCTCACAAAGTATGATTCTCTATTGTTAGGTGATACACATTAAGAATTGTTACATCTTCTTGGAGAATTGAGCCCTTTGTCCTTATGCAATGCACTTCTTTATCCCTGATAACTTGTCTTAGTTTGAAGGCTGTTCTGCCTGAAATTAATAAACCTTATGATACTTTATTTTCATCATTGATAGTGTGATATATTTTTCTCTATCTCTTTACCTTTAATCTATATGTGTCTTTATATTTAACGTGAGTTTCTTGTAGACAGCATATGTTAGGGTCTTTTCTTTTTTTTTTATCCACTCTGATAATCTGTCTTTTCATTGGTGCATTTAGACCACTGACATTCGAAGTGATTATTGATATAGTTGGATTAATATCTTCCATATTTGTTACTGTTTTCTGTTTGATGCCTTGTTTTTTCATCCTATTTGTCTTCCACTCTTTTTCTGCCCTCTGTCCTTACATACTATCTATGTTATTCATTAGAGCCTTTAGCATATTAATCATAGTTGTTTTAAATTCCCAATCTGATAATTCCAACGTCCCTGCTATGTCCGGATTTGATGCTTGCTTTGTCTCTTCCAACTGTGTTTTTGTCTTTTGGTATGCCTTGTAATTTTTTTTTTGTTGTTGTTAGCCAGGCATGGTGTTCTGGTTAAAAGACCTTTAGTAGGTAAACAGGCCTTTAGTAATGTGATGTTCGGGTGTAAGGAAAGGGGAAGCATTTTGTGATCTTATGATTAGGCTTCAGTCTTTTAGTGAAACCATGCCTCATCACATTTAGTGAATGTGAACCTAACAAGTGTTTTTCAGTTTTTTCCCCTCCTACCTGTCCTTCAGGTGTGGGACAAGAAGGCTAGAGTGAGTTAGAGTTGGGTAATTTCCTTCTCTAGGTCAGTCAGACTCTGATAATATGCCAGCAGGTTAAGCTCTGGTTATCTGGTTTCTCCTGAGGGCAGGCCTTGTTTAGAAGAACAGAGTGCTTTGGTGTATTTCAAATGGTTATTTTTCCCTCCCCCACTGCAGGAAGCAGGAGATATTTAGATATTTAGTAAATATCAGATATTTACTGTGGGAATCTGGTTGAGCTCCTGGAGACAAATCTCACAATACTGTGGCAGCCTCCTGTCTGGATCCCCCTGGAGTTATTAGCTCTCAGATTTGTCCATACTGAGCCACCAGCAATTTATCAATCACAGTCCAGGTTTTCCTACTCTGACACTAGTTTATATAGCATTTTCTGCCCTTAAGTCTCTGGTCTGGTAAGCTGTGACTCCCTGTACTCACCTGTCTGCCTCTCTAATCTTGGGGGCAGCAGTTTTCCACATGTTCTCCCCTCTCTTATGGTTCCCAGGAAAACTGATTTTTCACTCTCTTCAGCTTTTTACTTGTTAGGTTGGAGTGGTGACTTCCAAACTCCTTATATGCAGAACAAGATAAAATTAATATTCTTAAAACATTATTTTCTTCATTTCACTACCCCCCCAAAAAAATATTACACTGGATTTGTAGTAGCTATGTCATAATTCCTTAGATTGGCATTCAAGTTCCTTCAAAATCTGAAATCAACCTGTCTTTCAAGTGTTATTTCTCATTTCTTCCTACATATGGCAGAGACTTTGGATAGCTTCCTAATATTTTGTCTAAGCACTTTGTCACCTGGTATAATTACTACATCTCCCAGTCACTTCTGTAACTAGATGTGGCCATGAGACTAAATTCTGTCCAGTGAGTTGTTAGCAGGAGAGTGGCGTGGGATGTCTATGACAGGTCTTTAAAGAACAGTTATATAAAGAAATTAGATTCCATTGATAAATGTATCCCTTTTGCACTCTTGCGTTTTCTTTTTCTATCCTTCCTTCCTTATTCTGTTCTAGGCATTGTCCTATATGCTAGAGATAGAAGACAGAGCACAATAGTAAAAACACAGTACTCCCATTCAGCTTATATCCTAGTGCTTTTTAGAATTTAATGCAATGACTGGAGCTCCAGCAGTCATATCACATCAGAAAGTAAATTTTAGGATAGAAATCATGTGTGCAGAGGAGAAAAAAAAGAACAGAAATCATGGTCTTTAATGACTTCATGAAACATTAACTTGATCCATAATCCCAACAACATGTGTCACAACTTCTAAACTTCTCTCACCTTAGGCCATAAACTCTTCTGTGTTTAAACCTCTTTGAGTCTCTGAAACTAGTAACCAAAACTCATCCTTCTTGATATTCATTTTTCAAAGAGTATCTCACATACCCTTCTGTAGTCGTTGCATTATTAGTTACCTTTTCATGTGTAAATTTTAGTCCTTCAACTATACTATAAATAACCTAAGAAAAGGTAAAATGTTTATTCATTCTCGTGATTCCTCAGGGTAAAATGTAGTACCTTGTAATAAATATTTAATAAATGAATGAAAGAAGATATATTTTTATTACCTGTTTACAATTATAGTAGGTGAATACTGAAGTAGGAAGATTTTCTCCTGGGTTTCTGCTTATAATCTACATTAGATGATGTCTAGGTAAGACTGTTCTAAGCTAATAGATGTTCTTTCAGTTCATTCAAATAAGATACTAGTGTCTATTTTACAGCAGGAGGAAATAAAGTAAAATAGTTTCTGCCCTCAACGATCTTACAAATCAAAAGAGGAGACTGATATTTAACAAGGAATTACAATAAAGAATTAAAAGTATTATATTAGATGGAGTAGACGGTTTAGTGGAACAGAGAACTGGGAAACCATATTGTGTCGGGTGAGAAAAGAGCTCCTTGAAGATGTGATGTTTAACTTGAAATCCAATAGTGAGTATTCTTAGTATTTTGATTCAAATCTGATGTGCAGTAATACCAGATGCAACACAGTTCATATGGCTACAGAAATCCAAGAAATACAAGAATGTCTTTGGGCAAAGTTTATGCTGAGAAAAAGAGCAAAAGAAAGAAAGAAGGAAGGAAAGAGAGAGAGAGACGAAGGGAGGTAGGAAGGAAGGGAGGAAGGAAGGAAGGAAGGAAATATCACTAAGGGATATATGAGAGATTCAATTGGAAGTATTTTAGATGAAGAAGGAGGAGAAAGAGGAGGTGGGAGAGGAGAAAAGAAGAGGAGGAAGAGAAAGATAGGAGAAACAGGAGGAGGAGACGGGCAGAAGGAGGAGGAAGAAAAGGAGAAGAAAGGAGAAAGAGTAGAAGGAGGAGACATCTCAAAGATAGCCTTGATACAAATCAATCTGAGAACAAAGTCCTCAGATTTAACCTGACAGCCTTTAATCTCTTTCAGATCTTTGACCGTCTAGATGTGTTTATTCACAAAAATATGTTTTTTGTAGGATTAAGAAGCCTACATTTTTAAAAAGCTTTATAAGGGATAGTTGATATAGTTGACATAAATACAATAACTTAGACACTTGTAGGTATACAATTTGACGAGTTTTAACCTGTATAATCATCCATGAAGCCATCAACACAACTAAGTTAATGACCATATAAACCCCCCAAAAGTCTTAGTGTCCCACTGTAATACTTTACCCCTGCCTTTCCCTACATCCCTCACCCTTGTCGCCAGGCAACAAACAATCTGCTTTCTATAGATTCATTTGCATTTTCCAGAATTTTATATAAACAGAATCATACAGTACATACTACTATATGTTTTTCGCTTGAAAAAATTATTCTGAATTGCTATTCAAATTGTTGCAGGTATCAGTAGTTCATTCCTTTTTATTGCTGAGCAGTAGTCAATTGCATGGATATACTATGATGTGTTTATGCATTCACCTTTGAAGGGTTCTTCAGTTGTTTCCAGTTTAAGACTATTAAAAATAAAGCTGCTATGACCATTCTTGTACAAGTATTTGTATAGATATAAGCTTTCATTTCTCTTGGGTTAAATACCTAGGAATGGAATGACTAGATGATATAATAGGTATATGTTTGATATTTTTAAGAAACTGACAAACTCTTTTGCAAAGTGGTTGTACTGTTTCACATTCCCACCAGCAGTATATGTGAGTTCCACTTCTTCCACACTCTCCCTAACATCTGATCAATCTTTTAAATTTTAAACATGCTAATAGATGTCTACTGATATCTCTTTGTGGTTTTAGTCTCCATTTTCCCAATGGCTAATGATATTGAGCATATTTTCATGTGTTTCTTTGGTGACGGGTCTTTTCAAATCTTTTGACTGTTTCTATTGAGTTTTTTTTTCTGATGACTGAGTTTTGAGAGTTCTTTATATATTCCAGATAAAAGTTGCTTATCAGATATGTGATTCTTGGTAGGGTATATTTAAACAAATATTTGCCTGCCTCAAGTGGAAAGAGAAATATTTAGAATATTTTATATTTATTTAAAATAATACAGAATAGAGGAAAAAACAATAAATTCGGAAGTGTTTATTAGAAATAATATATAAATATAAATTTATATATACATACATATATGTATTTGTGTATATGTGTATACAAAGAAACCAAAAGAAAAGTCATTGAGCCAGTAAATTATGTCTACCATTGGAATAAAAAACACATGAAGAAAGAAGTGAGAAGTTGCTGCAGTAAAAGCTGTCTCATCCCCTTGCTTGATCCGGCCTTTCTCTCCTCTTATTCCTATGACTGATCGTGGGTAGTGGCCTACAGTTTACATCATTAGTTATTAATGACTTGGTTAAAATTTCCTGTTGTTCAATCCACACAGCCTTCTAAAGATCCATTTTAAGCTCCTATTAAAGACTACGCAGGAAAAAGGTTTACTATTTATGGAACAACCTTGAGCATATTTTCTGGCCGGCATCTTCAGAGGCAAGAGTTGCATCAGCTGCAGTTCTAAGTTTCAGTGCTTAATCTTACTTACTAGTCTAGACGATAACTCTTCAACAAGCAATTGATAAGCCTGATTTGGTGATGGCTAATCTAATCATTTAATGGGAAAACAGGAAAAATGACTGAGATAGTAGTTTGTTCCCTCCCTAGGGGACAAAACAATATCAATAACATAGTTACCAAAGGGCAATATATTAATTCAGATAGTTTTATAAATCATTTCCTTCCTAAGATAAAAATTAAAGGGTCAATAAACATTTTTATTAGAAAAGAAATTCAATTTGCTACCATACTGTACAGCACACTAAGAAGATCAGTAAAATTACATGTCTGTATAATGGGATTTAAAATTTCATAAATTTATCTGAGGAAAATGTGGGCATTGACTAATTAGTCTAGGGTTCCCATTATTAAAATTAAAATGTTCCAGATCTGAAGTTCATGATATTCTGATTCTAGTTTACATTCCACTTTGCATATTTATGCAAAATAATGGGCATATATCAAAAAACAAATGAAAGAGACATAGACCATTTTACAGTGCTGTTTACTCCTTCCACATAAGTTACTGCTGGTGTTTGGAGTGTATATTTCTACCTGGCATTTCACTAGCCTAGATTCTGTTTTGTAGTCCTCTTTTTAGTTTTGACTATGTAAACCAAAGAAAAATTGATCTACCTCCTGAAGTATGTCTATTTTCTTTTCATTAAAATCTTGTTATCAAAACCTTTTACAATGTCTCTCTAATATTATCATCAGACCAAGTAGATAAGTAGACAAACCAGAAAATATACCAAATGCAGGCTTCTGAAGAATAATACCCATAAAAAACCTGAAATTGCATTCTTAAAGAAAACTGAACAATAGTAATAAATCATAACTACAATAGCACATTCAGTCACTTCCCAATAAGTTTACTTTTCAGAAAAGAGTAATATTTAATTTCACAAAAACACATTTAACATGTTTTTTGTTTTGTTGTTTGAATTAAATAATTTTGTCTCCACTTTGATATCAGAAGTACCATATGTAAAAGCTGGAAGCAAACTTAGAAATAGTTAATCTAGCTATTGAATCCAGAAAGCCAGCATATGGAGTTCAAACAAGAAATTAAAACCTACAGAAGCTAAAGAATATTGTTCAATATTGCAAAATCTTATTTCCTACCTTGGAAAAACTAAAGTGAATATGAATCAGTTTTGAAAGGTAGTACATTTGACTTTAGGCCCAAGCTCTTGTCCTCACCTTTATAAATGAGAGTTCTATGCAAAAAATATCTTTGATTACTTTAATAATTAAGCCTTTCTGTATTGTGGCCCAAGAATAACTGATCTCATACTGAAAGTTATTTTATAGGAATCAGTGTGCTCTAGAAAGAGGTCAGTGTGCTGCCCTTCTTCAACAAAACTATCCTTTTATCTAGCAATTATCTTTGAAGTTAAAAATTGTTACGCATACCTATTTGTGGTATGTATATCCACACATCATAGTCTTACCCTAATACAAAAGTTTTACAAGCGTGTTTTATTAAGGTAAGAAGAGCAAGTTTGCTGTTTATGGTAACACTCTGTAAATAGGCCATAAATATTTGCTGAAAGAATGACTCATTAAGAAAAAAATTCAAGGAACAAGATGAAAATCTAAATTAACCTTTAAGTTATTTGTGCCAGCAACAAGTAAGCACGTACTAGAAATAAGTTTGAATGTACTTTGAAGGCCTAGTCATTGGGTAATACAGAGTGACTTGAAAGAGTGAATATCATCAAACTAAGGTCAGCTTTGAAATAGGAGAGTGTGGGAACAGTGACATGGCACCTGGGACACTGGGTTTCTGGCAAAGGTGTTGGGGGAGTTCGCCCTTGAGTGATCAACTCTTGGCCTACAATGGCTACTCCAAACATCTATAGCTTTCTTATACCACACATCCCTTGCCCTGTCTGCCCAAGAAAATGTATTCATAAACCAATTTTGTTATGCCGATTTCATCATATACATACATAAAAATAGATAACTTACTATATTAAAAGTTGTCCAAATTCATTTAGGCTTTGGCTATAAGTAAGAACTATTTATCTCTATGTTTTGGGTAAGAAAGAACATTCATTTATGGCAAGCCTACTCACTTGGGCCCCAAACCTCTTCCTTCATTTCTGGAAAAAACTGTATTCCTTGTGCTTACTGAACATGAACCTGGAGCTCCCTGGGTTCTGCTTGCAGAATTGCACTGTACTCTCTTTTCCTTTCTCTGACACTATTCTTCAGATTTCCAAAGGTACCTATACTCAGACAGCTTCTTCATGTTATTAACTGCTTTATCTCATGGGTATCCTCATAATTTCTATAAAAGCAGCCAATTACTTTTCCCCAAAATCTTCCTTTCCAGCCTCACTAGTCTTCTTAATTGACCTGAGTCTCACATGGCATTTGTCATTGTTATTACTAGGCAAACCGAATTGTAAATGTTTATGTACTCTGTCTATAAAATGTTTGTACATTGGTTTGAACCTAGCCAAATGTGGTTTACTCCCAAAGCTCACAAAATTCAAGGGGTGGCTTTTTTTAAAACTAAATTGCGCCTCTCTGAAGTTCAGACTCTAACCTAACACAGCAGTTCTCCAACTGTAGTCTAGGGACACTTGGCTATCTCTGAGAATTTTAGGGTATCTGCAAGATCAAAATCATGCATAGGTAAAAGATCTATTCAGAGTTCTAGATAGACCAATGGATTTTATGTTGCAAAGTAAGAAATGTTTATTCAAATGGTTTCAAATTCCACATTACAACTAACCTTTAAGGCACTACTGCTTGTTGAGTTTTTTAAACAGATTTATTCACAGATATACTTCACATACTATATATATAGTTCAAATATTTAATGGGTATAATTCAATGGCTTTTAGTATATTAACAAATATGGGAAACCATCTCTTTAGTAAATTTTAGAATGCTTTCAGTCACCACAAGAAGAAATCTCACATCTTTCAGCTATTATCCCCCTATTGTTCCGTTCACCCCAGCCCTAAACAACCACTAATGTGATTTCTGTCTCAATAGATTTACCTATTGTGGACATTCCATATAAATGGAACCAAACAAAATGTGACCTTTTGTATATGGCTTTTTGTTCACTTAGAACAACGTTTTCAAGGTTAATCCACGTTGTAGCATGTATTAGTACCTCATTCCCTTTTATGGTCAAATAATATTGCATTGTATGGATATGCCACATTTTGCTTATACATTCATACATTGATGGACATTTGGGTTGTTTCTTACCTTATAGCTATTATGAATAATGCTGCTATAAATGTTCATATACAAGTTTTTGTGCAGACATGTTTTCTTTTCTCTTGGTCATATCACTAGGAGTGGAACTGCTGGATCATGTGGTAACTCTATGCTTAATTATTTGAGCAATTGCCAGACTGTTTTTCAAAGTGGCTGTATCATTTTAGATTTCCACAAGCAAGATATGAGGGTTCCAATTTCTCTACATTTTGTCAACACTTGTCATTATGTGTCGTTTTGATTACAGCTAGTGGATGTGAAGTAGTATCTCATTGTGATTTTGATTTGCATTTCCCTGATGACTAATAATGTCAAGAATCTCTTCATGTGTTTATAGGCTATTTCTGTTTCTTATTTGGAGACATGTCTGCTCAAATCTTTTGCACATTTTTTAACTTGAGTCAGTTTTCCTTTTATTATTTAGTTGTAAGAGTTCTTTATATATTCTGAATACAAGGCCTTATCAGATATATGATTTGCAAAAATTTCTTCCATTCTGTGGGTTGCCTTTTCACTTTTTTGATAGTGTCCTTTGAAGCACAAATTTTTAAAATTTTGATGAAATCCTATTTTTTGCAGTTTTTCTTGTGTTACTCGTATTTTGATGTCATATATTCATGGCAAACCCAAAGCCATGAAGATTTACCCCTATTTTTTTCCTAAGAGAGTTTTATAGTTTAGTGCTTCCATTTAGGTCTTTGATACATTTTGAGTTAATTTTCTGTATATGGTATGACAAGTCTAATCTCTTTTTTTTTTTTTTTTTTGCATGTGGCTATCCACTTGTCTCAGCACCATTTGTTGAAAAGGTTCTTTCTCTCACTGAATGATCTTGGCCCTCTTGTTAAATGTCAGTTGACCATAGACACATGGGTTTATTTCTGGATTGTTCATTCTGATCCATTGATTTCTATGTCTATCGCATGCCAGTATCACTCTTTCTTCATTACTGGTGCTTTGTAGTTAAGTATTGAACTCAGGAAGTGTCAGTCTTCCAACTTTGTTTTCAAGATTGTTTTGGCTAGTTTGGGTCCCTTGCAAATCCAAGTGAATTTTAGAATCAGGTTGTCAATTTTAACAAAGAAACTAGCTGTGATTCCTATAGGAATTGAGTGGAATCTGTAGATCAATTTGGGAAGCATTGCCATCTTAAAAATGTTAAGTCCTCCAATTCACTTCTTATTTTTTGGGTGTGTGTGTGTGTGTGTGTGTGTGTGTGTGTAGTTGCTTTACAATGTTGTGTTAGTTTCTGCTATACAGCTAAGTGAATCAGCTATATGCATACATACGTCCCCTTTTTTTTGGATATCCTTCCTATTTAGGTCACCATAGAGCATTGAGTAGAGTTCCCTGTGCTATACAATAGGTCCTCATTAGTTATCTATTTTATACATAGTAGTGTATATATGTCAATCCCACTCTCCCAGTTCATCCCACCTCCCCTTCCCCCCTTGTTGTCCATACATTTGTTCTCTACATCTTTGTCTCTATTTCTGCTTTGCAAATAGATATATCTGTACCATTTTTCTAGATTCCACATATATGCGTTAATATACAATAATTTTTTTCTCTTTCTGACTTCACTCTGTATAACAGTCTCTAGGTTCATCCACGTCTCTGCAAATGACACAATTTCATTTCTTTTTATGGCTGAGTAATATTCCATTGTATATATGCACCACATCTTCTTTATCCATTCCTCTGTTGATGGACATTTAGGTTGCTTCCTTGTCCTGGCTATTGTAAATAGTGCTGCAATGAACATTGGGGTGCATGTATCTTTTGGAATTATGGTTTTCTCCTGGTATATGCCCAGGAGTGGGATTGCTGTGTCATATGGTAGTTTCTTAAGGAACCCCCATACTGTTCTCCGTAGTGGCTGTATCAATTTACATTCCCACCAGCAGTGTAGAAGGATTCTCTTTTCTCCACACCCTCTCCAGCATTTACTATTTATAGACTTTTTGATGATGGCCATTCTGACTGGTGTGAGGTGATACCTTCTTGTAGTTTTGATTTGCATTTCTCTAATAATTAGCGATGTTGAGCATCTTTTCATGTGCCTCTTGGCCATCTGTATATCTTCTTTGGAGAAATGTCTATTTAAGTCTTCTGTCCATTTTTTGATTGGGTTGTTCATTTTTTTGATATTGAGCTCCATGAACTCTTTGTATATTTTGGAGATTAATCCCGGGACCGTTGCTTCATTTGCAAATATTTTCTCCCATTCTAAGGGTCGCCCATTCACTTCTTGAGTTTTTGATATAGTCCCAAAAAAGAATATCCACAATTATCTGGGATAATTATGAAAAGACTCCTCCCTTTTCCAAATATTTATCTTGTGAGGCTAAATTTTCTCCATTATTTCAGCTAAAATAAAGTAGTGATTGTAGAAACATATATGAGAATCCAGCTGTATTCTGTTAAGCTAGACATTAAGGAGATTTGCAAAAATGTAAAACTTACCCTGCTATTTTTTTTGTTTGGGGAAATATAATTATTTTTCACAAAATATTATTTATGTAATATTAAATGGGTTTCTCATTATTTTCCAATAGATTAATATATTTTTTTAATTCCTAGCTTCAATTCCAGTATGGTAAATATCAAAGATATATAACCCATGTAACCAATAAAGGGATCCTGAGACCAAAATGTGAACTGTTGGTCTAATACATGATGCCCTTCATTGATGGGTCTGGTCGACTTTTCTGTCCATATTCTCCAACACTGATCATCACACAACATTCTTTTCACATTGATCATAAAATATTACTTGCAGTTTTTTCAATGTTTCAAGCTCTTCCAAACCTCTGAGGCTTCTCAACTCTTGATGCTTCGACCTGGAACGAATGCCCCATTGCTTTCCTCCCTCTTCTTGATATGCCAAAACTCCTTTAAAACTTGACTCAAGTCCCAAATGTTCTAGATCTGACCTCTTTCCACGTGACCACTCTGCTCTGTTCTTTTGACTTTTCTTATTTTTTTCTTCTCTCTCTCTAAATATTGTAAACTCCCTGGAGTAGGAAACTCCATTGTATTCATTTCTATACACATTGTTAGCACATAATAAGTGATCAATTAATATTTGTTAACAAATATATAATCCTACAATACCACAGAAAAATTGTCAAACCTATTAGAAAATAACCCCACACTCTATGTATTGTTGAATATTTTATTTCCTAAAAAGAATAAACACTTTTAAGTATAATTATTTAGAAGTTTTAGAAATACATTTTTCCAAATAAAAAGTACTACATGGAAAATTTATTAGGGGATTTTCCAATTCATGAAATATAATCCTCTGATGTTCTGTTACCTTTGCGGTTTTCAGACCCATTATCATTCACATATAGATGCTAATGGCTTAGATAAATATAGGATAGCTTAACTAAAATAAACTATTTTCCTGAAAAATAGGATTATAAAAGTACCTTAATTAATTTAATGGGTACTGAATCATTTACTTAGGATATGGGGATATAGTGGACTGATAGCCACCTCCCCTTTAACTAAACATATATGAATATTTTGTTATGATTTCCCTGAAAAATCAGTATATTTCTTTTTTTTTTTTTTGCGGTACGCGGACCTCTCACTGTTGTGGCCTCTCCCGTTGCGGAGCCCAGGCTCCGGACGCGCAGGCTCAGCGGGCGTGGCTCACGGGCCCAGCCGCTCCGCAGCATGTGGGATCTTCCCGGACCGGGTGACGAACCCGTGTTCCCTGCATCGGCAGGCAGACTCTCAACCACTGCGCCACCAGGGAAGCCCAGTATATTTCTTTATAGTAATAAATCTTCCTTTTCACATAAAGCTTTTCAATTCCCCAATATCCAGTTATAATAAAACTCTAAATTAGCTATATGGCTACATTGTATTTTGTGAATAAGTTCAATGAAATCAAATAAATACCAAAGATACTATTTTAATATGATTATATAGATTCAAATATCTTAGATTTGGATCTATGATTGCAAAACCACAGTAGGTAGTGATGTATATTACACTGTAATTAGTTTGTGACATGGATGTTATCTCTCTCTTTAGCATAATAATGAGACTTGATGTATTTCTCTTTTTATAAATTCCTGAGAAGTCACTAGGTAGAGTACAGTTTGCATTTTGATGGTAAGGAGATAGCTTCAGAAAATAGGCTTTGGAAAGTCAGTCTTCTGAAGGTCTCATCATCATGTAATGGGGAGACAGGGAGGAGTAAAGCATTTTGATATGGTTAAAAATTGATATCATGTTTTCAGAAAATAGTAGAAAATGCACATGTGATTATGAGCCCTAGGAAAGGGAATATTAACAGTAATGAAAACCAGAAGGACTCTCATATTAAAATGGAGGAATGAATAGGAGATCATACTTCACAAAAAAGAGTAAAAAGAGGGAGAAATCTCAAAGTAAAACAAATAACATGAGATAATATAATAGGAATAAAATCGTAAAGAATTCACACTAAAATATAAAAGGGATGAATTATCTCCCTGAAATACATAGATTGTCATTTTGGATTATCAAACAGTAAACGTGCTTAAAGCAATTGATATATAATGGTTGAAAATACTGGGATGGGCCAAGAGATACTCTGTAATTTCAAACAAAAAGAAAGCAGGAGTGGTAATATTAATGTCAGAAAAGGTAGAATATTAACTTAAAAAATAAGAATAAATTGCAGCATATAATAAAGAAATAGTTTGAAGTAAGTTTCATAAATATATTCACCAAACAACATATCAGCTAAATATAAATTATTCAAAATTTATCTAAGCAGTGGAAGAGCTAAAATTCATAGAGGAGATCGAAAAGATAATTAAAGATCTACCATTTTAAAACAAAGCTGGATCAAAGGGGGTCAAAAGTTACAAACTTCCAGTTATAAAATAAGTAAGTCCTGGGGATGTAATGTACAACATGGCAACTATAGTTAATAAACTATATTGTATATTTGAAAGATGTTAAGCAAGTAGATCTTAAAAATCCTCATCCCAAGAAAAAAAAATTTTGTAGTTATATATGGTGACAGATGTTAACTAGACTTATTGTGATGATCATTTCAGAATACGCACAAGTATCGAATTATTGTGTTGTACACCTGAAACTAATACAATGTTATAGGTCAATTATACCTCAATAAAATAATTAATAATAATAATAAAAGCTGGACCAGCTGTATTCAAAGCTAAGTGAAATATAACTTCTAACAAAAATGTAATTGCAATACCGTTTAAATCAGCCAGATCTTTTAATGAATGGAATGATTGCTAATTTAACTTTATTATAATATCTTAAGATAAGAGCAATACAAACAGGAAAACCTATGGACTAACTTGACTTTTGACTATAGGTGCAAACATTCTAAATTAAATTTTAGTAAATGTAGGGGGAAAATATTCCATTCACAGTAATGACAAAAAGTATGATAATTCATTTCACCTAGGTTGCCAATGACGCACCTGATTTTGGAGATAATAAAATGTGAAAGTAACATTCATGGCATCCTAGAATCAAAGAAATATGATATAAAATGCCTAGAAATAAAGCTTTAGAAAAACATAAATCTTAAATTTTTAGAAAAACCTATAAAATCTCACTGAATACTCAAACACATCCTTAGTTCTATTTACAACAGATTTTATATTTAAAGTTCCCCAATAGATTCCCACATACAGCCAAATTGGAGAACTGTTGGCTTTAAAGGCAGAAATGAAGGGGGTGGGAGGGGATATAGTCAGCTTCTTCTTTATATATTTTTATGTTGAAATATGTCACTTACTAAAATCATTATTATATTGAATTTGAAATCGAATTTTCTTGTTATTTTCAATATTATATAAAAAGATCAAAACTGGGGTGTATTAGTAATATTGGATCCATAATTGGACACTTAAAATAACAGATAAAGGGAAAAAGCAACAAGACAAATGAAGAATGAAGGTTTAGAGAGGAAAATAGGCTTCTGAGTCTCAGTTCTCACCCACAGAAAGGGCTTCTTCCCTCTATACATTTCTTAATCTTCATGTTAATGAAGAACAATGGTTACTCCAACTTTTCATTTTTAAAAATTGAAAATATAAGAATGGGGTTGCCCAGAGTTTAGGTCCTAACTCTCCATTGATTGGGATAAAATATGAATTATAAGATCCCTCTTCAAAAGAGTAAATTAAGGAAATTATGTTAAAAACTTGGAGGAAAAGGATTCCAGAGGAATAAAGAAGAGAAAGAGAGAAACTTGAGAAAGATGCAATAAAAGAAAATGTACTGTGTTTTATCCTTTAATAATTTTCAGCTTTTAGACTATCAACTTCATAAAGAAGTAATTCTTAAAAGCAAGCTTGGCATTATACTTAAGCAGAATAGAGAATAGTGAGTAGTCTACATGAAATTAGTTTGGGGGTGCTAGGAGATATCCCCTAAAACATTTCCTTCATATACTTCATAATGTCTGAAATGTTTCTAACAGGAAAAAAAACACTCTTCATTTCATAATTAATTAGAGGCACACCCCTTGGGAAAATTCAGTATTGAATACAATTCATACAAGTTATAATAAAATAATATCAGATCTTCTGGTAATTATAGGGAGATGAAAAAGATATATTGTGTGGTGGAGGGGTTTCTGTGATGAAGAATGAACAGAGGGATCACAGCAGAGCCTAATAAGTCCACAGAAACCTCATGACTTGTCCAGGGTAGGCCCTATCCAAAAATCCTCAAGTTCTACAAGATGCCAAGTGCTACCAAGAAATTAGTCCACAAGAAATAAGTTTCTCTTTTCATTCTCTCACGCTTGATTGGAGTGTTTGAAAAGAATAGAGCAAATGGCAAGGTGAGTAATAAGAATAATGTACTGAGTAAATAATGTGTACTTCACAATATTCTCTGACTCATAGAACTCACTCCTTGGTGTCTCGCCACAGAACACACACAGCTACCTTAGCAGAGAGCTGAAAAACCACCCAGGACATAGGAAAGGCAAGTCTGTCAGGTTCCTTGTTGCCAGTAATTTTGTATCCAGACCCTCACTAGAGACAGCAGCGGGTGATAATTTTATCACTGGCTTTCAGGAGGGATCCTGCTGGGAAAGGAAAACAAAATAAGCTCTTCGCCTAGTGACAATAACTTGGCAGAACCTTGCTGGCTGAGATATAGGAAGTATGCTTTAAAGCTGTGTTTGTCAATCTTTTTTATTATTACCTTTTTAGCCATTTTTCCTCTAACCTCTTCCCGTGAAATTTTAATACCACAGATATACTGTATATTTAATGATGTACGGTATGCATGTCTCTGATTTACACACAAAAAGTAAGATATTTTTCCTCCCCCAAGAACCATTGAAGGAGATATTGCTCCCATTGAGAATGTTTGTTTTATTTAGTTATTTTTTTAAATTTATTTATTCTTATTTTTTGGTTGCATTGGATCTTTGTTGCTGCACGTGGGCTTTCTCTAGCTGCAGCGAGCGGAGGTTAACTCTTAGCTGCGGTGCGTGGGCTTCTCATTGCGGTGGCTTCTCTTGTTGCGGAGCACGGGCTCTAGGCGCGTGGGTTTCAGTAGTTGTGGCGCGCAGGCTTAGTTGCTCCACAGCATGTGGGATCTTCCCGGACCAGGGCTCGAACCCACGTCCCCTGCATTGGCAGGTGGATTCTTAACCACTGCACCACCAGGGAAGCCCTGAGAATGTTTGTTTTAAAGTAATATCATTGAATGTTTTATTACATGCGGCAGCTTATATTCTCTTTTTCCTAATTTGTGAAACTAGAATAGGCCATTAAAATTTGTTTTCATCCTTAAGAAAAAGACTCAACACCATGTTTAGGAAACTACTGTAGCGAAATCATTTAGATTAAGCAATTAAGGAGAATGAGTCAGTTGGAGTTTTTCTGGCATGAAGTCAATTGCTGGGATGCTTTCACATCTTTCCCACTGCTAGAATTTGAAAGAAAATGTCTTATGCCTTTAGAAATCATCTACATATAATTAGTAAGTCATTTGTATTGCAAATACTCCATACTCTCATATAGTTGTTTAGAACAAAGAGTTGGGATTTTACAGAATCAAAGTAAACCAAAGAGGCAATTCTGCCTCCAGGATGGGATCTCATGACATTTGCATGTTTAACCAAATTTACTTAAACGTTCTCCATAGTTAGATTTATTCTACTACACATTTTGAAAATAATATCAAGAAAAATACCGTATATGTCTTCTTATTTGAGCACACACACACACAAATGCTCCCTCCTCTCTTAGTAAATTATTTTATTCTTCTCTGAACTAACAGCTCTGCCTTCAGTGCCATGTAATGCGCTATGCCCTTTACAAGGTAGAGGAACAAGTTTTTATCCAGTTTTACTTGGGAAGGGAAGAAGTAAGAACGTTGCACCTTCTGTCCAGCACTGCTCACTTTATTTATGAGTGTCTCCCACCTGCTGCAAGGTGAAAGCACACAGCTTTATGCCTTCACCATGTATTCTCTCAGGGTTTTGAAGGCACTAGGAATAAGCTGGGTGAGCAGCACGCATACCAATAGAAAAAAAAAAGAAAGAAAGCTAAAGTTCCATTAGCTGAAACTTTAAAGAAAAGAAATATAAAATGCAAATGAATGATTTCATCAATTTTCAAACTGTCATCTACTGATAGAATCAAAGCAGGTACTCAAAAATGTATGATGGAGCTCGGGGTTCAGGCAAACATGGTTGGAATTCCAGCCCCACCACTCACTATGTGACCTTGTAAAAGTTTGCTTTATTTTCCTAGGCTCTGAGGATAATCCTGTACAACTGGGTTAATAATAGTCCCAACCTTGAGGGTGGTTATGAGGATTGCAGAGCAGAAGTGCCAGGAAAATGTCCAACGCACTGCAAGCATTCAAAAAGTGCTTGTTGTTGATAACAATATTACCCTCTTTTTCTTGCCTATTCTTTAATTATCCCCAATATTGCCTTGTACATAAGTACAGAGTAAATACATGAATCAATGAATATAATTATGATACAACTATATATAACACCTAAGAATGGATATACCTAAGTTACATATTTTCTTCCTTCTTCCTATGATTTTGGTCGTTAAAGACAAAGAGTCATGACTGTCACTATATCTAGAAATAGAGGGATTAGATTTCATAATTTTTCCTTTGACTGCAGATTGACTATTCTATATATATTCTATATATATGGTGCTGAAAATCTCAGTTTAGTGGTGATTATCAAGAGTGAAAATTGTCTAAAGCTCAGATGCCAATTCATGTGTTCAATATGTAACATTAAAATCTTGAGATGGGAGTAGAAAAAATTAGCAATAATATATATTTCTATTACGACATTCTACAGTTTTAATTTTTATGAATCTCGTCATCCAGGAAACTGATAAATTAATTGGTTAGTTTTATGTCTCCCTGAAAATAGACTAGAGGATCTAAAATGATATTTCTCAAACAATAATGGACAGATGAACTACTAGGGGATATTGTTAAAATGTAGATCCTAATTTAGTACATCTGGTCTAAGGCCCGAGATTCTGCAAGCATGTACGCAATGCTGATACTGATGTATGCAAACCACAGTTTGAAGATCTAGCATCTTAATATACTCCACACTGCTTGAGGTAAGGGATAAATAAAATTGTTTTGAGTCACTCAACAGAGATAAGTTATAATTTTTTTAAAAACATAATTTTATCATCCATTTGCTTCACAGGGCAAATTTTAAGCTCTTTCCATAACTATCAATAACTGTAAAAATAAAAACTGATGATACACAAGTGAAGATTATAACAGATAAGTAAAGACAAGTGACAACTAACTGTGACTGGCAGACTTTATTTAGCTTTCACTAACAAGCCTGGCAAAAACCAAGAAGAAAGAGACTACTCAAATGTCAGTTTTTACGGAAAAAAATAAGAAAAACAGGGAGGGGTTGAATATATAAAATCATGATTAATATTAGAAGGCAAATAAAAAAGTGAGAAAATATTTGCATTGTATTTGATGGACAGTAGGTCAGTCTTCCTAACTTATAAAGAGGTCTCAGATATAAAGAGTTCTTAGGTAAAGAGGTCTAGTTTAAAAATGGGCAAATGATTTGAAGTGGCCACCCAGAGAAGAATAAGTTTATATATATTTCAAAAATATAACCATAGTAGTAAACTAAGAATTGCAAATTTAAAATACGATGCTATTTTTCAACTGTTGAATTGTGAGACTAAAAATTTTCATTCCGAATTTTATCAGAGATACAGTGAAATGGATACTCTTATACAATGTACTCTCATAATGTTTTAAAAATCATTTAGAAATCTGTATCAAGGACCTTAAAATAGTCATACACTAGATGTCCACTCAGGAACATAGAAGATTTGCCATTCAGAAGTAGAGGCTTTCTCTCCTTAGTCCTGCCTAGATATAAAGAGACTAATTCCTAGCCTTGGTATTTGATGTATTCTTCTGTGGTCATGCTCTATTTGATTTTACTGAAAGCAAAATAACATCCCAAACACTAGTGTCCTGATGAGGGTCACAGGATCAGATGATTCACATGCCCTGGTTCATATCCTCTCAGTCCAACTTGTTGCTCTGGCCATTGCTACAGCAACCAGCTACATGCAGACGTAACCCAACAACACCTTACCTTCTCTCCACTCTGTCTTCTCTTCTGACCCAGGGTTTCTCTGCCACCACTATGTGGGACACCTGCATGAACCCATTCAGTCTTTCTGATGCCTGTGTGAGCATGGATACATCAGGGAGTTAACCTCCATGGGATAACCCTAGGTTAATGCAAAACAAAGTACAAAATTTCCATTGAAACTGCTGATCTACCCACTCTAACTGTAGAATTCCTGAACTGCCAGCAGCAGAAACCAATGCCAAGCCTTGCACCACTAGGACCCAGCCTTTCACTTTATGGCAGGTTGATTACATTGGGCCGCTTTACCCTGGAAGGGCAGCAATTTTCTCTTCTCAGACTTGAAATTATCTCTGGATACAAGTTTGCCTTTTCTGCCTTGTGCCTCTGCCAGGAGCACAGCTCAAAAGCTTATACCTGATTAAGTTACATAGAATCTTCCATAATATAACCTCAGACCAAGGGGCCATTCTAAGAGAGAAGGTATGACCCTGAGTGCCTGACTCTGGAATTCACTCTCTGGTCCTACCATACAGGGTGCCATCTTGGAAGCAGCTAGCATAATAGATTTTTGAAGCACCTGTTAAAATGTGTAAAGCATCATCTTTGGGTATCTGCTAAGATGAGACATATGCATTGAACTAATGCCTGATATGCAACGCTATGGCCCCAATCTCTAGACTTACCTGGGACCATGAAATGAGGGGTAGAAGCAGAATTGGCCCACTGCATCACTCCTTACAGTGACCATTTTGCAGAATTTCTACTTCCTGACCCTACAAATTTAGGTTCTGCTGGATTAGAGGACATGAAGCCAAATGGGACTGGGGAAGGGAAGCAACAAGGGGAAGCTTCTTCCTGTGTACACTGTAAGGGTTCCATTAAAGCAGAAGCTGGTCAATGTTCCCTCATACCAGTGGAACAGTAGGCCAGGAAAAGAATTACCATATCGTCGGACGTGATCCCAAATACCATAAGGAGTGGTTGCTGCAATACAATGTGGGAAGACAGAACTGTATCTAGAACCTAGGAGTTCACTGGAGCATCTCTTGGCATTTTCATGCCTGCTGATGAGTCTAATAGGCAATTGCAATAAACCCAAACTGGCAACCTTAAAGCAACTGAGAACTCCAAACTCTTAAACTCAAACTCCAAACAAGCCATCTAGACTGAAGTTCTAGTCAATGGTAAGAAAATTATAAAATTGGTGATAGACAAAGGAGAAAATAAATATTACTTGTACCTTTTGGACTAGCTGCAGCAGTGGAGACAGCACATTGTTCCATTAATATTTGCATATTAAATCATTGCATGTATCCTAGAAAGTTTTTGAGAAATAAATGTAACGGATGATCAGCCAATACAGTCTTTCAAATAGTTAGAGTGATTGATGATAAGTGATAGTTAAATAGTTACCCATTTAAAAAATAAGTTAGATAATGACAGGCAAAGAATATTTACACAGATCAATGAATAAAAGATATCAGAAATAGATTTAAAATTATGTCAACTTACTACAAGATAAAGGTATTTCATGTAATTGGGGAAATGACAAAATTTTTCAACAAATGATAAGATAACTAAAAAGGATCCCTCCCTCTTGCCTCTATTATTTTTAAAATGCTAAAGGGATCAAAGATGTAAATGTAGGATATGAAAATGATAAAAGTAATGGAAGAAAATATGAAATAATGTAAGTGAACTAGAAAAAAGATTGATCAACTCAACTACACAAAAATAAAATATAACTACAGAGCACAAATATCATAAATACAGTCAGGATAAAAGAGAAGATTGTAAAACAAAAATTATAACACAGACAATTATAGGAATAATTAGATTTAAAAGAGCTTCTAAAATTAACAGAAAAAATCAATAGCCCAATTAAAATAAGCAAGGATATTAACCAATCATTCACCAAAAAAAGGAAATATAAATTTCTTTTACATGTGAAAAGATTTCCATCACCAATAAATTATAGTGCATATACACAGTGGTAGTTCTATATAAACTATGAAACCATTTCCAAGACACATTGTTAAATTTTCAAAAACAGGGTTAAAAACCAAGAATTTTAAAATGAATATGTGTATATAGTGCCTATGTGTGTATATGCTTCTATATGCATAGATTATCTAGAGAGATACATAAATTATCTATAATCATGTTGCCTCTGGACAGGGGATGAAGTGGGTACTGAAAAGGAATGATTACTTTTCACTACAAACCCTTTCATATTTTCTGGATTTTTTACCTTATGCATTTATTCATTATTTTTAAAAATTGGTTGCCTAAAAGTCAATTATTTTCATCATTACTATGACTTCAGATATTCATTTACATCATTTTTAATACTTCTTAGAATTACTATATATATATATACACACACACACACAATAGTTTATTTAATCATTTCTCTATTGTCGAACATTTTTTCCTAATTTTTTATGTTAAAGATTTCACATGTTTGTATACACTATTTTTCTTCATATGCATAGTCTAGCCAAGCTGGTCTCTGCATAGTCTTTTCTTTCCACTAACTCCACATGCCTTCCCCAGCCTCTTCTCAAGAGTTTTAAGTTCAATCTATCTTTTATACTCTATTTTCTTTTTCAGCTCTGGCCCTGAATTTTTTCCTTTCATTTACTTCCTATGTATTTATTACTTCTCTCTACCTATTTTGCTTCATCAATAAAATAGGAATACCAACATCAATCTCAGAGAGTATTTGTGAACATTAAATGAAATTAATGTGGGAAACATGTATAAGTGATTAAACACTACAAAAACATAAATTATACCATTCATATTCTGTTGTACTTTATTATAATTATTTAAGTTACCATTTGTTGTATTAGTGTCACCGTTATATTGTTACCATTTTGTGTACCTCCTGCATACGTACATATTGCCTTTTTACTAGCTTGTCAGTACTTTAAAGAAGGATTCACTGTTCATCTATGTATCCTCTACCAGTAGGTATAGTTGGCACCTTGTACTGAGCAGTCCTCAATGATGTTGATAGGGCAATAAATGCAATAAATAAAACGATTGATTCTAATACTCGGATTTGGAGTTATGAACTGTTCCATTAAAAAAATTTTAATTCAGCAATCAGAGTATAAATGATAGTCCATAACTTATATATAATGCTGCATTAAGAGAAATGCTCAGTAAAAGGGGACACCTTTCTTGCCCTGGTACGCCCCAATCCACCACCAACTGATATAAGTACACATCTTGAAGGAGGCTATTGAATCTACTATAAAACACAATTCAGGGGCTTCCCTGGTGGCGCAGTGGTTGAGAGTCCGCCTGCCGATGCAGGGGGCATGGGTTCGCGCCCCGGTCTGGGAAGATCCCACATGCCGCAGAGTGGCTGGGCCCGTGAGCCATGGCCGCTGAGCCTGCGCGTCCGGAGCCTGTGCTCCGCAACGGGAGAGGCCACAACAGTGAGAGGCTCGCGTACCGCAAAAAAAACCACACAAAAATCCAAAAAAACACAATTCAGATCCCAACTTCTCTAAGGGACCTATAAACCTCTCAGATACAATCACATTCTCTCTGACTTATTACAATGTCACCGATTTCATCTATGGACTTTGCTCTACCTATTGTCCTGCACATTATTATTCATTTACATGACTTCTTCCTCTAGCATATAATGACTCTTTGAGCGCATAGTAAACGTGATTTTTCATCCTGATTTTCCCAGTCCCTACCACAGTGCCTGGCACATGGTGCATCTATAAATATTCACTAAATTGAAATTAAGCTAATTTGAGGAAATGAGTCACTTATATTGCATTACAGTTAAAAAATGAAAAGATTTTGGAGCAAATTTGATTCAGGGAAAATATGTTTTATGTAATTTTTATCATAATAATATTTGTTATAAACTTAGTAATAATAAGAAAACCCAAAGATGATATATTACCATCAAGTATAGAGTTGAAAAGAAAAAGAATTGCACAGTGTCTACTTAATATAGTTCAGTTAACATCTGTTTGTGGTGCCATCAGTTACTACCTACTGGCTAGTGTTCAACCATGATCAGCAAATTAGGAGGTTGTACTCCTGATGATACGTCTATTTTCTGCCTAATGGTGTATTAATTTAGCTGACGTTGGCTGTCCTGATTAGAATCAATTCACACATCAGAACATTGTTTGTTGAGCATGGCAAATATTTGCCTTAACTGCTCTGCTTTCCTGTCTTTAAAAAGAAATAAGTGACTCACTAAGAAGGCCTAATAAGAAAAGAAATTTAAATTATTCTGTTCGGAGCATCCCCAGTCCCAATCTCTTGATTTTCAGATCACTAGTGGACTTCAATATATATATAACTTCTTAGATAAGACACTAAGATAAAATAGTTGTGTGTTTATGTATGTAATTTATTAATGTTTACTTCTAATAAAATATATATTTATGTGTAAAATTTATATCTTTATATATAAATATATATTCTAAATTATGGATGTTGATAAATTCATGAAAATTTTAACTAAGGAAAAAAGCATAATCGGAGGTATAGATTATACTATAACACGCACATTACTTTTGGCTAACATAAGTTGGCCCTCAATTATAAATTCATAATCAATTGAACACTGTATTGTATGCATTAAGGCAGGATGTGGGCAACTAGTCCTTAAAACTAGTTTGATGTACTGGTTTTTCTCCATTTAACTTTTCCTCTAGCTGCTGCTTTAAAATTTTCAATGGATTGCATTCCTGTGCTCACCTACTCTCTGGTTTATGATTGGATCTGGTCCAAAAAGGCACTGGCAGGATATGAGAGGAAGGAAGGAGTCCAGAGCGTTTATTCCCTTGACCCCTTCCATTCTGAGATACTGTTTGATTATGCCTGCACTTTTTTTATGGTCTAGGTTCTGTCAGGGAGATTTATTCCCATGGCTGTATCTTCTATCAAGTTCTAACAACACAATGGAACTTCTAGTCTCAAGGTGGACTGAACATGCACACCAAAATTTCTGGCTCCTATTCAAAACTGACATTCTGGTTTATGTTTAATACAGATACTGTAGAAAGTTTATAAAAGTAAATAAGTATTAATGTATAACTATATTAAGAGTGGGAAATGGGATAAAATGTTCTGATATCAGTGAAGCAATGAACCAAGGCTGCCACTACTCCTGGACTTAAACCAATGACATCACCAAGAACGTGACTGCAAGGAAAGGCCATGGTGTCAACAGGTGGTCATAATTGAGGACGTAGAATCAAAACTAAGAATCATCAGGCATCTGAGAAATGCTGGAAAAGGAGGCAACAAACTCATGAATCAAAGAATTTATACCCAATAACTTAGAGATAATATAAAAATATCAAGGAGTTGGAATACATATAGTTACTATTCACAAAGAGATAAATAAAATACACCCATGACACAAAAGTAAATAGCTATAAAATAAAAATGTACTGTGGAAAAAGAAGTTAGAGATCATAGAAATGGCAACTTGTTTGAAATTAGTAAAAAAGAAACTCATTATAGTCAGGTTAAGTAACAAACTGAAACTAGCTAAAGAACAAAATAGTTCGTATACATGAAACGTGCATCTTTCCCCCCAGGAACAATTGCTCAGTATTTGCTCATTCAAGGTTCCCAGAGACTTTATAGACTATAACTACCAAGAATAACAAGAGTTGGGCGAATGGGCAAGGAGGAGGAGGGAGCCGTGTTGCATGCAACTTCAGGCAGGGCAGCCCCGGAGGCTGAGGGACACTGCAAGACCTTGGTGGAACGGGGATTTAACTGGGGCCAGGAGCAACGACCATGTAGAGACGTCGCCGGAGCCATTTAGGCACCCACGAAATGCGGGTGCACGTGTATTTTTTGGGTTGGCCAAAAAGTTTGCTTCGGTTTTTCCATAACATGTTACGGAAATATATAATGCAAATAATGCAGTGGATTACCTTATGAAGACAAAGGACAATAGAAGCAGTGAGCCTGCTTCTGAGCAAGATGTTTCTGCTCACTCAGTTCAGTGCTGGAATCACTTTGGTGTTTGCTTTACTTACACGTCCCTTTCCAGGTTTGCCTGCAATGAGATTTCACTCTCTAAATTGAAAGGACATCCTTTCTGAGCTGCTGTGAATAAATCTGGAATGATATTTTAAATTTTCATCTAATGGAGAATTAGCTGTACCTTGAATAAGGATTGCTGTGTTGGACGACTTCAGAATATCACTCACAATGTCATCCAACAGGAGCCAGAATCCCCATGGACTGAAGCAGATTGGCCCTGACCAGACCTGGGGTGACCTCAGAGCTGGAATCCAGCAAGTGTATACCAGACAAAGTATGGTGAAATCCAGATACATGGAACTCTACACTCATGTTTATAACTGCTGCACGAGTGTGCACCAGTCAATCCAAGCTCAAGAGGCTGGTGTCCCTCCTTCTAAATCAAAAAAGGGGGAGACGCTGGAGGGAGTTCAGTTAGTTGGCTTGGAATTGTACAAACAGCTTAAAGAATTTTTGAAGAATTACTTGACAAATCTTCTTAAGGATGGAGAAGATTTGCTAGATGAGAGTGTACTGAAGTTCTACACTCAACAATGGGAAGATTACCGGTTTTCAAGTAAAGTGCTGAATGGCATTTGTGCCTACCTCAATAGATATTGGGTTCTCTGTGAATATTACGGAGGACGAAAAGGAATCTACCAAATCTATTCTCTTGCATTGGTGACTTGGAGAGATTGTCTTTTCAGGCCATTGAATAAACAGGTAACAGATGCTGCTGATTGAAAAGGAAAGAAATGGTGAAACCATCAATACAAGACTGATGAGTGGAATTGCACAATCTTACGTGGAACTGGGGCTGAACGAAGACGATGCCTTTGCGATGGGCCCTAGGCTAAAGGTGTACAAAGAATCCTTTGAGTCTCGGTTTTTGGCTGACACAGAGAGATTTTATACCAGAGAGAGTACCAAATTCTTGCAGCAGAACCCAGTTACTGAATATATGAAGAAGGCAGAGATTCGTCTGCTGGAGGAGCAGCGGAGAGGCCAGTACCTTCATGAGAACACCCAAGAAGAGCTAGCCAGGAAGTGCAGGCAGGTGCTCATTGAGAAACACTTGGAGATCTTCCACAGGGAATTTCAGAATTTATTGGATGCCGACAAAAGTGAAGATTTGGGTCGCATGTATAATCTTGTATCTAGAATCCAGGATGGCCTGGGAGAATTGAAAACACTCCTGGAGACACACATTCATAATCAGTGTATTGCGGCAATTGAAAAGTGTGGAGAAGCTGCTTTAAATGACCCCAAAATGTATATACAGACAGTGTTGGATGTTCATAAAAAATACAACGCCCTGGTGATGTTGGCATTCAGCAACAATGCTGGCTTCGTGGCTGTGCTGGACAAGGCTTGCGGTCGCTTCATAAACAACAATGCAGTTACCAAAATGGCTCAGTCGTCCAGCAAATCTTCCGAGTTGCTGGCTGGATACTGTGACTCCTTGTTGAAGAAGAGGTCCAAGAATCCAGAAGAAGCAGAACTAGAAGACACGCTCAACCAAGCGATAGCAGTCTTCAAGTATATAGAGGACAGGGACGTGTTTCAGAAGTTCTACGCAAAGATGCTGGCAAAAAGGTTTGTTCATCAGAACAGTGCGAGTGATGACGCCGAAGCAAGCATGATCTCTAAGTTAAAGCAAGCTTGCGGTTTTGAGTATACCTCTAAACTTCAGCGGATGTTTCAAGACATTGGTGCAAGCAAATATTTGAATGAGTGGTTCAAAAAGCACCCGACAAATTCAGAGCCGCTGGGCTTGGATTTCAGTATTCAAGTTCTGAGCTCCAGATCATGGCCTTCTCAGCAGTCCGGTACGTTTGCCTTGCCGTCAGAGCTGGAACGGAGTTACCAGCGCTTGACGGCGTTTTACGCCAGCCGTCACAGTGGCAGAAAATTGACGTGGTTATATCAACTGTCTGAAGGAGAATTAGTAACAAACTGCTTCAAAAACAGATACACCTTGCAGGCATCTACATTCCAGATGGCCATCCTGCTCCGGTACAACACGGAAGACGCTCACGCCGTGCAGCAGCTGATGGACAGCACCCAGATCAAAACTGACATTTTTGCACAAGTGCTACAGATCTTATTGAAGTTGAAGTTACTGGTCTTGGAAGATGAAAATACACCTGTTGATGAGATGGAATTGAAGCAAGATACCTTAATAAAATTATATCTTGGTTATAGAAACAAGAAATTAAGGGTTAATATCAATGTGCCAATGAAAATGGAACAGAAGCAGGAACAAGAAACCACACACAGAAACACCGAGGCAGATCGTAAACTATTGATCCAGGCGGCTCTCGTGAGAATTATGAAAATGAGGAAGGTTCTAAAACACCAGCAGTTACTTGGAGAAGTACTGACTCAGCTCTCCTCAATATTCAAGCCTCGGATCCCAGTAATTAAGAAATGCATTGACATTCTGATCGCGAAAGAATATTTGGAGCGAGTGGATGGTGAACAGGACACCTACAGTTACTCAGGATCAGAACTGCTCAGGATCGCCACGCTTCAAGTCTGTAAATACAGACACCGATGCCATTTAACCTAATTTAAGACCAGAGAGGATGGAACCTTCCATGCTGAGGGCTGCATGCTTCTGCATCCGAATCAACCCATTGGCCACCTGAATAACAGCTGCCGGCTGGGCGGCCCCTCGGAGGCCAGCAACACCTAGAGAGCAGGTCTGAACGGACCCACGTGTAATCTGCTATGAAAAACCATTTGTAGAGTATATTTCATTTTTTAATGTGTGAAAATAAAACTAAAGGAAAAAAAAAACAAGAGTCGACTCGAGAAAGTATCAAAGTGACGTTCAGAAGCATGGAGAGTAAATCCAGAAGTTCAAATTTTCTTTTCAATTTAATTCCAGAAAAAAGTAATAGAGAAAATAAAAGAAAGCCAATATTTGAAGAAATAATACCTCAGAATTATGGAAATATATGATTCTACATATTACAAAAGTCCACTTAATGCAAAGCAATATCATAACAAATTTAAAAAGCAAGAAACAAATAAAACTTCACACCTGAACACATTGCAAAGCAACTTCCACATGTTAAGGATAAAGCAAAACTTCAAAAGCCATCAGAGGGGAAAAAACAATGTAATAAAGTGTAAAAATCAATTTTCATGAGCTATTTTATCAGGTTTATTAGATACATGACATCAATAGAGCAATACTTCCAAATTACTGAGGGTAATTGCTGAGAGTTCTGCTTCTGCAATTGCTCACTAATGGCTTCAGACCAACCTTCCAACCAAGGAAAACTTAAAAATATAGACAAAATTCAAAATGAAAAAAAAAAGTATCCGTTTGAAAATTGCAGTAAAGGGTTAATCAGCAGGCTTGGAATGTTCAAAACTTTCACATTCCAGAGAAAGGATTGGCCCTCAACTAGTTCCTGAGTGATAAATCTTTAGAATATCCTGTCTGTTAAGAGTGTATTTGATACATGAGGCCTTGGGGCATGCCAGATATAGTTCATGCTATAAAGTGACTTATGGTGGGAACTTGGACCTCACTGTATCAGTTTGACCTCCGGAGTTGCTGGAAACTAAGTAACCGAGGTCAGCCACTTGGGCAGTCAGCCATGCCTACCTGACTGACCCTTAATAGAAACCTTGACACCAAGGCTCATGTGAGATTCGCTGTTTGGCAATACTTCATAGGACTTGTCACATATGTTGCTGGGAAATTAAATGCTGTTCAAGGACTCTAGGAAGCAGAACAGCTGGAAGCTTGTTCCTAATCTCTCCTTGACCCTGCCCTTTTCACCTTTTGTCTTGACTAAGTTTAATCTGTATCCTTTCGGTGTGATAAACTGTAACTATGAATATAACAGCTTTTCTGAGTTCTCTGAGTCTTTCTAGCAAATCATCAAACATGAGGGTGGTCTTGTGGACCCTCAACACAGAAGGCATCAGGGAGTTTCAAGGTAGTAAAGGCAAACAGAATAGAAAATTCTGAAGAAGATCAAGCGTAAGTGGGAATTTGATATATTTGGAGGTTATATGACAATTTAGCAGTTGGAGTGACCAACTAATTAATATTGGCTCTGGTTCTCCACAGAAATATATTTAAATGGAATGTATATATGTTATTTACCTCAAACACAAATTCCAGATGGAGAACAGACCTAAATAAAAACAGAAACATGACTTTTTAATAAAGAAAACTGTCTCTATGATACTGAGGTAGGGAAGCCTTTTAATGAAACATTTTTCCAAGGTAAAATTAGTCAAAAAAAAGATTGCCAAATGTTCTGGCTATCTCAAAGTACTAATAATCATTTGACGAAAGACAGCATCAACAAAATTAACAGGTGGAGAAAAACTGGAAGAAATAGTTATGTATAAATATAAATAAAATATTATAAATATATAAAATACATATTACAAAATAAAGGACTAGTATGTAGCATAAAGAATACAAGTCAACAAGAAAGGCGCAAACAACTAAGTGGGACACTGGAAAAAGACAGTTTTTCAAAAAATGAAAAAATTGGCTTAAAAATATATTAAAAAGTATCAAAACACTAAACAAATGCAATTTGAAAGAACAGAAATGTGTCATATTTCACTCATCAAATTAGGAAAACATTTAAAATGGTTTAAAGATCGCTTAAGTTTTGGGAAACATAAACTCTCAGAGTTCTGATGTTTACATTGGGGCAGCCAGTTTTCAGGACAATTTGAGACTGTCTTTTAAAATATGAAAGGTGCATGCTCTATAACTTAGTATTTCTGTTTCTAGGCACCTCCTTTAGCGATCTACTCATGCATGTCAAAGTAAACACTTAAAGGTTGCTCTTCCTTAATGTAACTTGTTTATTGGCCTTCAAGGACATCACTTTCTATTGTTTTTTCTCCTTTGTCACTATTCACTCCTAACTCTTCACTGTTGTTTTCTCTCTTTCCTGACCCTGTAAGGTTGGAGTAGCCCCAGGCTCAGCCCCTGCTGCTACTCTCTTCTTCCGCTACATTCACCTTCTTAATTATCACAGATGGCTCATGGCTTTAAACAGCATCTATAGGCTGGTAACTCCAAGATACCTATCTCCAGATCAGACCACTCTCCTAAACTAGACTCATATATCCAGTGTCCTAATCACTCACTACTGTATCATTAGACAAAAATCTTCTGTGCTTCCTCAAATTCCCTTGGCCACCTCTTTATTTACAGAGATGCTTTCTTCCTTGTGGGCTACACTGCTGCTGCCTTTGCCAATGCCCTTGCCTAGTTTCCTCAGCTGGCTGGAGGTCAAGGTGAGGTCCTAGACCTTCACGCCTCTCAAGTCCCACAAACCAATCCCCGTCCACTTGCAAACCTCAATGAAAAAAATGGGGTGTGGGATTTGTTCTTTATTGACCACCAAGGAGCTGAATAATAACATCCAGTAAAGCAGGGCGTTGTATCCTCTTGACTAATGGGAATCGAGAGATGAGAGGAAACTGAGTAGGTAAATTCTGTCTCCTCTCTCTTCTAAACTATTCTGAGGTGTAGTTTCCTGGGGCTAATAAATTCAAACTGGGAGGAGATGAGAGAAATCATTGCCTTTAAAAAGTGAAAGGCGCCTGTGAGTGAGTCAAAGCTGACCTGTAGTCAGTCACACATTTGTGGCTCCTTCTATCTCCTGCCCACACTCATCACTTCCTCCTCCAAATTCCTAAACTGAGTCTAGATTTCTTCTTCTCGTGTATCCCCACGGCATCTAGCATCTTGTTGAACACACATTAAAAACTCTCTAAAATAAATGTCTTTTTAAAGAGAAAGACAATGAGGATGGGAGATGGAATATGCGAAAGAGAAAGAAGGAAAGAAAAGAAGAAAAAAATAATTCAGACCAACACATCTGCTATTCTCTCTCTACATAGTTGTGAAGAGCTATCATTTTGCTTTTTCTCTAAGTAACAAAATCCCAATAATTTATGCAGTTAAGAGAAAAATCTGTGTTCTTCTGGCAAAGGATCTCAAACCTATATTAAAATGTAGACTTACCAAAGTAAAAGCAATTAGCTTCTTGGCAGGCATGGAAACAATAATTGTGCATCTTAAGTATCCTTCTAACCTCTCTTTCCTCCTGTTTGGAATTTGCCCAATTTATAACGGACAGGTTACGCTTCATAAATATTGCTATCTTGGGCTTCCCTGGTGGCACAGTGGTTGAGAGTCTGCCTGCTGATGCAGGGGACGCGGGTTCGCGCCCCGGTCTGGGAAGATCCCACATGCCGCGGAGCAGCTGGGCCCTTGAGCCGTGGTCGCTGAGCCTGCGCGTCCGGAGCCTGTGCTCTGCAACGGGAGAGGCCACAACAGTGAGAGGCCCGCGTACCGCAAAAAAAAAAAGAAAAAACAGGATGATCTGACAGTAAATTGGACAAACGAGAGACAACGATAGACTGAGTCATCAGGGCAGATTTTCTGATATTGTGCAGTGTGAGCTGAGGCCTGATAAAAAGACACAGCATTTCAGGAGCCCGGGAAAGAGGATTCTAGATAGCGGGACCAACAAGAGCAAAACTCATGAGGTTGAAAGGATATTGGTATATCGGGGTAACAAGAGGGTACTGTGTGGTTGCAGCATAGTGAGGAAGGGAGAAAATGGCACAAGTTCGAAGGAGGCAGGGACCAAGCTTCCAGACCTTGTAGACCAAAGTATGGAATTTGCATTTTATTGAAAGTAAATTGAGAGGCCACTAGAGGATTTTAGCACAGGGTTAACATCCAATTTTCATGTCAAGATTACTCTGTTCCCTCCATGGAGAAGGGGGAAGGCAGCATATCAGTTCTCCCATTGCTCCTATTTCAGAGGTAGGTTCTGGAAAAACATTATGAGTTTTGGAATAAAGTGGCTTTTAATATCTGTTAATGATCATCAAGAAGTTTCTAGGTAGACCCTTGTTCTGTTGACATCTTAGCACCAAAGGTGTTGGCTGCAGAGTATCCCACATTCAACATCGGTAATCAAATGACTACCAAACATTCCAAAGGTATATATGCAAGGAGACGGACCAGAGGGAAAAATCTTCTAGGATAAGAGGAAGTTTCATTACAACTGGGTAGACCAGTTTATTAGACAAGGAAATAATAAGGCTGAAACAATGCCTAAATTACAAATGCATTAACCAGGGCAATTTTGTCTCTATATGAAGAACACAGCATAGCTTTCCCAAGTCTGATTTACTCCCTTTCAGCTACTTTCAGCAACTAGGCACAATTCATTTTATTGGGCTTCGCTTTATTGGGCAGTTTTTGCAGATAATATGCTGTTGACAAATTGAAGGTTTGTGGCAACCCTGTATCAAGCAAGTCTATCGGCACCATTTTTCCAAAAGCACTTGCTCACTTTGTGTGTCTGTGTCACATCTTGGTAGTTCTTAGAATATTTCAAACTTTTTCACTGTTATTATGTTTGTTATGGTGATCTGTGATTAGTGATATTTGATGTTATTGTTGCAAAAAGATTGGGCTTCCCTGGTGGGGCAGTGGTTAAGAATCCGCCTGCCAATATAGGGCACATGAGTTCAAGCCCTGGTCCGGGAAGGTCCCACATGCCGCGGAGCAACTAAGCCCGCGAGCCACAACTACTGAGACTGCACGTCACAACTACTGAAGCCCACGCACCTAGAGCCCATGCTCCGCAACAAGAGAAGCCACCGCAATGAAAAGCCCGTGCACCGCAACAAAGAGTAGCCCCCGCTCGCTGCAACTAGAGAAATCCTGTGCGCAGCAATGAAGACCCAATGCTGCCAAAAATTAATTAATTAATTTTAAAAAAGATTATGACTGGCTAAAGGCTCAGATAATGATCAACACTTTTTAGCAATGAAGTATTTTTTAATTAAGGTATGTACATTGTTTTATAGACATAATGCTATTGCACACTTAATAGACTACACTATAGTGTAAACATAACTTTTAAATGCATTGGGGAAAAAAAATTCGTGTGACTCACTATATTGCAATATTTGCTTTATTGTGGTGGTCTGGAACCGAATCTACTGTATCTCCGAGGCATGCCTATATATATAGATCCCCTTTGTTCTTCAAGATTAAAGTCAGGTCTCACTTGCTATATGAAGGTTTCTCTTGTGTTTACAAAGATTATCATAGAGTGCAATATTGTATTATTAAAATGTGTGTCATAATTATTTTTATCTCACCACTAAATTAGAATTTCATTTAGAATAAGGTCTAAAAGATTAATAGGCAACCGAGGTGGAATTTGGTAAATATTTGATTGATCCATTTGATATGAGCTAGCTGGACGTACAATCTTAAGCAAATTTGACTCACATTTAACAAAATATAAAATATTCCAGTTTTATGTCATTTATGTGCTGAATGTGTACTCCTGCTGAAAACTACAGCTATCGCAGTAGCCCAGGAAGCAAAACAGAGAATTTGGACAATTTATTTTTGGACAATATCTGTCCTTAGAAGGTACTGCTAACAAAAGCAGATAGTATTCAATAACAGAAGTGAGCCAGGTTGCATTCAATCTGTTCAAACCTGTTCAGAAAATTACATAATCCTAGCAGGTAATAAGTGGGAAATACTGACTGGCTGTATTTGGCAAGATATTGAGCACAAGGAAGGAGAAGGTTCTGATTACAAAAATATATCAGAGATATGTGAGTCCAAAAGCGAATGGGAGCAGGGGTAAATTAGGAAGAGCCGGGAAAAGTATGCTCTCTACCATCAACGGTTATTAAACTCAGCTCAGTGGGATGTAGGTGGCCTCAAATGACCATCCCGCTGGAGCTCATGGTAGATATTTAATGCTGTTTTTTCTTGTTGTTGCCTAGCATTTAAGTTTCTACTTCCTATGAGCACCTTATCTCCCTGTTGTCAAAGCCCTCATTTGTGCAGCTTTGATGTAAGATAGTGCCAGCCCATAGATACCAAAGGGGGTGATGTATCTCACTCCATTCCAGCATAGCCGGGAGATAGCACATGATTTAGGACTGGCCGCTTCGACGTTAAGTGGCAGTCGGAACCAGCCTCTTTACTGCTGCATAAACCTTGTCCTACTTCCATCAGCTAGCTTTCTAGAGCTCCCTTGGTCTTTGCCCATTTCCCAAATCAAATCCTCCAGGCTGTCATGAATTTTTAGAGCCTCCAACGCCCCTCTAATAAAATTTCTTTTTTTGCTTAGAATAGCCAGAATTTGGTTCTAACACTCAAAAACCAGAAATGTGATTACCACTGACCCAGGAAATATTTAATCTTTTTTCCTTGGTGTCCAAACTCCCTCCAAGCTAACTCTGCTCAGCCCTGTTAACCCCTTCAGTGAAAGTCTCTGCTGGCTTCCCAAGGTGCACGGTCCCCCCAACCATAGCCCCAAGTACCAAGGTGCCTTACACTTTTCTTCCAATTCAGAACCTCCCCTCAGGATGCAAAAATTATTAAGAGAAGTTTGAAGCCAAAGCTAGAGCAGCTATTCTTTTTTTTTTTTTTTTTTTTGAGCAGCTATTCTTAAACTTAGTATTCTTAGAATCTGATACTGTGTAGGTGAAAAGTGGGGTCTCAGAGACCACACTTACCAAAAAGTAAAGTATGGGAGAAGCCCGGGAATCTGCAATTTTTTTACAAGCTAAACAGAATCCTGTTAAACAGATCTAAGGAAGTAGGATTCTATTTAGTGAACACATCTGTGTCTATTTGGCTTTGAAAGAAAAGAGCCACATCTGGATGGTCCCCTGTCTCATCGTGTACTTCATATTTACCTCACTGACTGATTTCTTGAACAACATGTGATTTCTTTGGCCTTCAGTGTTCAATTTGCTCTGATGTGTCTGTGCCTTAGTGTGAATTTCCTGCTACCATTTAAAGCTTATTTATTTATTTTGTTGAAGTGTCTAGCTTCTTATAATCAACTTTAGAGCATTTTGCAAAGGTCAGTCTAATCACTGCTCTACTGAGACAACTTAAATTCTCCTCAAAAGAATCCTTCTTCTTAGCTTGGGGATTGGTAAACATTTTCGTTAGCAACCAAGTGCCAAGGAGTCCTGTTTTAAGTTCAAAAATAAATATTTACTGCTTCAGTGTCTCAGAGAACACAGAAATGTGTTTCCTTTTACTCTATCAAAAATATTGACTACTGAGAAGGAAACATCTTCAGAGCAAATTGAAATTAAATTTTTCTCTTTTGAAAATAATTGTACATTTATTATTCTGAGTAGAACTTTTGTGTAGAAGAAAAAAACCTCAAAACATTTGTTCTAAGATTCATATAATTTTCATTATAGCTGTATAATAACAATAATCCTGGCTGGAGCTTGAAAATATAAGTTTTAATCCCAAATCTAACTTTTTTTACTCTTATAATTATAATTTTAATTATAGTTTTAATTATAATTTAATCCTTATAATTTAAGGATTCAATTTTTTCATCTGTTAAATAGGTATAATTCTACCTGGCCTGATTATGTAAGACAAGATTAGATTTTGTAAACTATCAATATAAAAGCACTTCACAAACAGAAAATACTGGTAAATACTATATAAATATGACATTCAATTTAAATAGTGTTAAGAGATAACAAGAAAAACAACAGTAGTTTATATAGTTTTATGTATTTGGCTTTATTCTAAGCTGTGTGTGTGGGGGGGGGAGAGAGGAAAAGAAAGATTTATTAAATACCCAAAAACACTCTATGAAATTGATCTTTTTCAGATGAGGAAACTGAGGCACAGAGAAGTTAAATAACCTGTCACAGATCCCATAAATTTTTCACAGGTATTTTGCAGACATGTGGCAAGAAAAAAAGATTTTTTTAATGAACATACCAATATTCACAAACATTTTGGAATTGACCCTGCATCTTGATAGTGGCATGACATAAATATACATTTTTCTTTTTATGAAGCTCAAAAAAATGCATTTGATTTAGCTAAGTGGAGTTTGTACTATTCTCACTTCTCTTCCAAATCCTATGACTCTAAGATGATTGCCTGCCTTTACACAGATAGCAAAAATAGCCAACTGGAATGCCATGTAATTGCTGGAATTTTAATTGGCTGGGAAAGAGGAGCATAAAATAGTATTACAGTCAGAGCCAGCCTAGATTTAAAGTTAGTGACTATTTAAGTTTGTGGTTTCTGAGGCTCCTTCCTCAGAATCCTTCACCAGAGAACTGCACCTACACCGTTTCGTACCTAATCTGAAATTCCCACCAATATCACTTCTATGTTATATCATTTTTTTATCAAATTTGTTTTGATAAAAGACATAGAAATCACACTCATTGTGTAGCACCATGAATTATTGATTAATTTTAACCATGAAATTACAGCAATGATTTTGTCCAATGATTCTGTGCTTACTAGATTAGGACATATCCTTAGCAGGGTTTTAAGAAAAAGGGTTAAAAATATAAAATTTGATTTACCAGTTTCATTTGCCTCTTAAAATTAGGAAAAGGCTGCCACTATTGTATTAATTCCAAGAACAGTGAAGTTCAGTGGGAGATCTTTGGAGTTCCCAGGGTGGATGCAGGAAATCTGGAATGGGGAGAGAAGAGAGCCCTACTCTGTCTCTCTTTACTGAAAGCCCATCACAGTGACTGCATTATATATTTCATAAGTTAATACTCACGGAAGCATGGAGAATCTGACGGCCCCAAGATCATGAGATTCAATCAGCCAGTGCAAAAGGGCAGCAGAACAGGAGCTGGGCAGTTACATGTCGGCGTACAAGCAAGAGATGTCAACCTCAGCCGGGCACCAAAATGAAGACCTCTGGGCCTTGACTCAGGGCAGAGAGTAGCGTCAGATTCTGGAAGAAGAGCCATCCTGGAATGGGATGTGTCAGGAAAGCCAGATCATTGCCAACTTTTGGCAGCTATATAGGAGGATTTATTTCGTGCCAGATTCTTTGTCAAGGATCTCATGTTCCTGAGCTGTCTTTCAGTGTGGAAGTATTTTAGTCGGAATAGCCCTTCTAATCTCCTTCTGCCCATTGGACAAGTATGACTTATAGGATTAGTAAGTTTGTAAGGAGGAAATAATCATGCTCAGCCCAAAAAACATGGGGTCTCTGTCTCGCAGGTCTACCTACTTTTGGAGAGAGCTACTCTGATCTCAACTGCGTGGTTAAATGGTCTGTGCCCACAAAGCGGGGGTGGATGGGTAGGGGCTAAGATCATTCTACTGAGTGGATAACTACAAGTGTGAATTTATTTCCTGAGTGAAGTATTAGAAAGCCCGTGGTGGCCACACATTGAGGTCATATCATCCAATTCAGCCTTTATCAGTAATAATACTAGCATTTCATTTTCCATTTGTCTTTCATGTCTTATTTCTCAGTCGTTTCTATATTTAGAGATGAAAGGGATGTGATTTATGGACTCCCTACAGCCCTAATCCCTGTGTCAGTTCCTTTAACTCTTGCAATGTTATTGGTATTCGTGTTAGTTTTCGTTGCTGTTATAACAAATTACCACAAACGCAGCACCTTTCAACAACACAAAGTGATTAGCTCATCGTTTCTGTAGGTCAGAAGCATAGCACGATGTGGCTGGATTTTCTGCTCGGCGTCTCAGTGGCTGAAATCACAGTATTGACTGGGGCTACGGTCCTCAACTTGCACTCCAGGTCCTCTAGAAAGATAACTGATCATTGCCGGAACTCATTCCTTCTCTTGTTTTCCATGTGGCCCCTCCATCTTCAAGCCAGCAACAGCACATCAAACGCTTCTCAGGCTTCAAATCCCTCTGACTCACTCTTTTGCCTTTTTCTTTTAAGGCTCCACGTGAGTACAGAGGCCCAACCTAGATGATTCAGGATAATCTCCCAATCTTGAACTCAACATATTAGTCACCTTAATTATACCCACAAAGTCCCTTTTGTCATGTAAAAGGGTGTAACGCCAGGGAGCAAAAATCATGAGGGCTACATTTCTGCTTACCACAGTTAGATAATAACTTTCCCATTTTAGAAACAAGAAAGTTGAGACTTAGAAAGGATAAAGAACTTGCCATAAATGACACAGATCATAAATGGCAAAGCTAGAATGAAAGGCCAAGTGTGTTTGTGTTAGGCTCAGTACTGCCCTTGACCCTGAAATACCTACATTCCTGCCCACTGTTCATCTTGGACAAATGATGCATAATCAAACACAACATTTTTCTCTATAACAGGGAAGAGGAAGACATGCTCAATGTACTTCCCTCTCTTTCCTTCATCTTGATTTTTCTGTTTTAACTCCCATTTGATAAACATTACCCCTTCCTCACAAATGAGAAATGTTTAGAGAGAGAAAAAGAAAGGGTTGATAATAAAGCAAGGAAATACAAGAGAGAGGTACAACAGAAAAAAGGGATGGGGGAGAGAATGACAGGGAAAAGGGAAAAGAAAAAGTCAAAGATGGGGAGTGTACACACAGAGATGACACTGAAGTACTCAGAATTCAATAAACGCACTATAATCTAGGATAATGGTTTATACACTGAGAGATCAGTTAAAAATTTTCCCCACTGTTCTGTTTGTACTCCTAAGCAAAGCCTGCACATTCCTGATTAGGCCCCAAACAAAACACACAATCTAGCATTAAAGAGCTCAAGAGTCTTTAACTGCTTTATTATGGGAACAACTTGAGGCCTGCATTTCAGCTTGAGGTAGCGTCAACCCACTTTGCTTCTTGTCCTTGTCCTACTGAACTCTCCTCAATGCCAATCCCCCCGTCCCAGGCAGAGCTCCCAAAAGGTCAGTTCCTTTCACCATTTACTAGGAGGAAGACACCGTTCTGGTGCTGAGGACACAAAAATATGAAAGGACATGGTCATTATCTCTGTAGATTTTACAGCCTGGCCATTAAGGAGGACAGAAAATAAGTAGGTAATGTTAATGTAATGAGGTTAAAGGGAATAATAATTGACACCATGATTTTTTGCCTTCCACTCCGGTTTAAGATCATCACTCTCCCACTCTCAAAAAAAATCTCTCTCTTTAAGATGTGTACTGTGCTAATATATTGCCTACCCTCAAGGCTACCTAGGTATAATTCTAAATATCCCCAGTCCACTCATTTCTCTTTTCCCTGCAGGTGATTTTCCAGGTTTCTCTCTTCTTCGTGAACACTCTCCTCCACTACCATCCACCTCCTTCTCTCAGGTGCTTAAATTTCCTCTACCCCAGGTAAAAAATTAATTGAATTTGTACCCTTCCTTCTTTGCTTCCCTCTTCATGGAAGAAGTGTCGCTCGCTTTCAGGTCAAGTCTAACTCTTCCTCCTGTTCTTTAGATTTATTGCTTTGTGCTCATCAGAAACTGTGATTCATCAGTGATCTCTAGTCTCCTCTTTGTGCAACATACAAACACTGACAGGACCCGGCCTTCTTAAAGAAAAAAGCTTGCCCTTCATCCCATCTTAATCCTTAGTTAGTTGCTTATGTCTCTTCTATATTGTACTATATACCTTCCTGAAGAAGTAGTATTGGCTATTATCATCACTAGCTCAACTTAAGTTTAATCTAGAACCCAAGAAAATGTAGGTAATAATACTTCACTGAAACACTCAGCAGGTGTGACTTTATGCCTAGACACACACACATGGAAAAAAGGTAACATTTCTTATTTTCTGTCAGTAAGAGCAATACACCTGTCAGAGGGCCATCATCAAAAAGGACACAAACAACAAATGCTGGAGAGGATGTGGAGAAAAGGGAATCCTCTGCACTGTTGGTGGGAATGTAAATTTGTGCAGCCACTATGGAGAACAGTATGGAGGTTCCTCAAAATACTAAAAATAGAACCACCACATGACCCAGAAATTCCGTTCCTGGGCATATATCCAAAAACACCCAAAAACACTAATTCAAAAAGATACATGCACCCCGATATTCATAGCAGCATTATTTATAACTGCCAAGACATGGAAACAACCTGTGTCCATCAACAGATTAGTAGATAAAGAAGATGTGGTATATATGTAATGGAATACTAATCAGCCATAAAAAATAATGAAATTTTGCCATTTGCAGCAACGTGGGTGGACTTGTAGGACACTGTACTAAGTGAAATAAGTCAGAGAAAGAGAAATACTGTTTACCACTTACGTGGAATCTAAAAAATACAACAAACTAGTGCATATAACAAAAAAGAAGCGTATTCACAGATACAGAGAACTAACTAGTGGTTACCAGTGGGGAGGAGAAGGTACAAACTACTGGGTGTAAGATAGCCTCAAGGATGAGTACATACAATTCTAAGTCTCCAACTACCAGGATGTTGGGAAATCCAATCTTTGCTTTCCTAAGGGCTCCCTGATTCCCAGGGTCACAGTGAACTGAGGAAGTTTACAGTACCTTGGAAACAAGGGCTTTACTTGTGTAATCATCTCTTCACTACCAGTCGCTGGCCTCGCCTCCCACTACTTCCCTGCTCGCCCTTTTGCAGCAATCTTATCAGCTACTTGCTGTGATGCCGGTTACTGAGTCTAAACCTTTGCCAATCCTGTCTTCTCTACAGGAATTGCCCTTTTCTTCCTTGTTCACTTGGATGTCTCCTGTTTATTCTTCAGGACTGAGTTCAAGTTGTCCCTTCTTCCTTTCCCTAACCCCACAGAATGATTTATACACCCTCATATCATTGCCATTGTGCTCTGCACAAACTTTGTGTAAGCATGACTAGATTCTGTGATAGAACAGAGAATATATCATGCTCCCAAGGAGTTTATAATCTGAAGAAGTATGTAAGGGAAAAAATAGGTGATTGCAATACCATATGCGATGTCTGGTAGGAGTGATTAGAGAACTCCGGAAATTTTTTAAATAGTCAATATCTATTCAGTGTTTTGTGTCTCATATATTCTAAATACTTTATGTGTGTTATCTCATTTACTTCTCACCACAAAACTATGAAGAAAAAACTTGTACCCATTTTACAGGGGAGGAAACTGAAGCACAAAGAGATTTAGTAATTTGTCCAAAGATTCACAGCCAACACGCAGACCTATGGGAGTCTGGCTTCAGAACATACTCTGTTAAACAATATACTAGATTATTTCATTATGTTTGATAGCACTTCCTCAATAGTTTGTATCAGCCAAGATATTGGAGCTGCAAAGAGATTATCTAGTCCAAGGCCAAGTGCCAATAGAAAAGATAGAATTTGAGGAGTGGTGAAAAATGAGCCTGCAAGGAGAAGGAGTGGTCGGATAATAAAGGGACAGGTGAATCCTACAAGAAGTTTGCGTTTCAGCATGATAGCAATGGGAAACCGTTAGAAGGCTGTTGATATGGTGATCAAAAATGGGGCACAAGAGGTAAAGTAGATGAATTTGAGGTAAAGTCAACTGCAGTTGGTGACATCGAATACTGAACAGGAGAAAGAGAAAGGAGTCTACTAGGTTCTGACTCTGTTGAAAGGTGATGTCATTCTCCGAGATAGGAAACCTGAGAGGAGAAGCCCTTTTTTTCTTTTTTTGCGGTAAGCGGGCCTCTCACTGTTGTGGCCTCTCCCGTCGTGGAGCACAGGCTCCGGACGCGCAGGCTCAGTGGCCATGGTTCACGGGCCTATCTGCTCCGCGGCATGTGGGATCTTCCCGGACCGGGGCACAAACCCGTGTCCCCTGCATCGGCAGGAGGACTCTCAACCACTGCGCCACCAGGGAAACCCAAGAGAAGCCCATTTTTAAGAAGAGAACATAGTTTCCTTTTTTGACATGTCGAGCTTAGATGTGGCCATTCCAAATATCCAAAAATTTAGGAGAAAATCAGCATATAGATATGACTTATATTAACAATCATTACATGGACTGTAATTGACCTACACAATTGTGTGATGCTGGCTGGGGATGAGAAAGTCCTTGGGCAGAACCCTGAGGAAAACCAATTTCTAAAGGATGGGCGGAGAAAGAGAACCTGCAGTAGAGACTGAGCAGTGGCCAAACAGGGAAAACAAGAGATTCTTGTGTCAGGGGAATAACCTCAAGGAAGCCAGAGAAAGAGTGTTTCAAGAAGGGAGTGGTGACCAAAGAATCTAATGGTGAAATAAAGTCACGTTAAAATCTAAAAAGTGTTCATTGATTTGGACAAGACAGGCATAGATTTAGTGAAACCAGTGAAGAGGAGTAACGTTCTTCACTCAGATCCCCTTCCAAGGCCAAAACATCCATCCCCACCTGCTCCGAATATCTCTGGTTATCAGTTCTCAGTTGTGCCCCTCAGTGGCAATTGCACTCAGCCACAGGGAACTGCCCTTCCGAGAATTATGTCTTCCCACAAGGGCGGACCGTAACCAGTAGTCACTGGCCTGGGCTGCCTGTGTGTGGCGGTGCCCTGCGGCTGAGGACAGCTGCCTATGGGGATGGTGACTCTTGGCTAAGGATGGAGTAACTGGCCCTACAGAAGCGATCTGGGTGGAGCCACAATATCTGCTACATCTCTTCTCTGAGGACCTCACAATCACTTGCTTCTTAGCCAATTTCTCCCCATGAGGGAAAGGGTTGGCCAGGATTCTGGTTGGCCTGACTTTCTGGGGAAAATTGTGAGAGAAGGGTTGGTAGAATGAACTACAGCCCCCGTTGCCACGCCTGATCTCAGAACTACAACTGATACTCACCATCTCTCTCCTCCACCACCCATTCTAGACTCCCCTCAGCCAACACCTCTGCTGGTCCAGGCATTTTACCTCCTTGGATGACCTACACTGTCATTCCTGAAGGGTCGGAGCCCCTGTTGACTGTGCCATTTCCAGGCTGCAGCTGCTTCTCCACACACCATTTAAACTAGGCATGGCAGTGCCCTGGACAACCCAGTGGATCACCTGAGGACCAAACATGTTTACCCCACCCCCACACTGGGTAGCAGCTGCCCTGCCTCCTCCTGAAGATGGGCTCCATCACTGCTGCTGGGATGGCGGCTCCTCTTCTTCATGCTGGCCTCGTGGCATGAGGATCCTGGAAGACTAGGGGGCAGCAGGAGTCTAAATGTCAGTGCTACTGTTATGGGGAGCCAGAGTCTCTAGATCTGTGGAATCTACAACGGTATGGGTGGAAAACACAAATTCCCTCCAGGAAACAAGGTCAACCAGAATGCTGGCAAAGCTTTTCCCTGATGGGGAGAAATTGCCTAAGAAGCAAGTGATTTTGAGGCCCTCAGAGCAGAGATGTAGCAGATATTGTGGCTCCACCCAGATCCCTTCTGTAGGGCCAGTTACTCCATCCTCAGCCAAGAGTCGCCATCCCCATAGGCAGCTGTCCTCAGCCGCAGGGCACCACCATGCACAGGCAGCCCAGGCCAGTGACTGTCTGATGTGGGGGTTAAAGGCCCAGCCCCCTTGTTTCAGTTGGAAGGATTCCTGTGCTCCCCTCAGGATCAACTGGGGCCTCAGCAGGAACGACTCTGTAGGTCACTTTCTCCAGCTGCTTAATCCTGCCCCTTCACTTCCTTACTAGTGTATCTCCTGACAGAATGTCCTCAAACCCCTTTAGTCCAGAATTCTCTGATCCCAGACTCTGTTTCCAGAGACCCAGTGTGAGGCCTGGGTCCGAAGGCAGGCTGCTGTAGGAGGGGAAGCGGGAGAGGCCGAAGCACAGACAGTACCAGGGGCAGCACTTTCAATCAAGAGCAAAGAAACATGGTGGTAGCTCCAAGAAGCCAGTGGGGTTGAGGGTTTTTCTTTTGATGTTACTGGCTATTTGTTTAAGACAGGAAAGACTTAAGTATCCTTCATTGTTGACAGAACAGAGAGGAAGAGGAGGAATATATAATAAGAGATGAGGAAAATCAACAGAATGAATTTGTGGACGTGAAAGGAAGGATGAGTATCAAAGGCTTAAGTAGCAAGTTAAGAGTTAACCTGGAGGGCCTGAACCAAGATGGCGGAGGATAAGGACGTGCTCTCACTCCCTCTTGTGAGAACACCAGAATCACAACTAGCTGCTGGACAATCATTGACAGGAAGACACTGGAACTCACCAAAAAACACACCTCACATTCAAAGACAAAGGAGAAGCCACAATGAGATGGTAGGAGGGGCACAATCACAGTAAAATCAAATCCCATAACTGGTGGGTGGGTGACTCACAGACTGGAGAACACTTACACAACAGAAGTCCACCCACTGGAGGGAAGGTTCTGAGCCCCACGTCAGGCTTCCCAACCTGGGGGTCTGGCAATGGGAGGAGGAATTCCTGGAGAATCAGACTTTGGAGGCTAGTGGGATTTGATTGCAGGACTTCAACAGGACTGGGGGAACCAGAGACTCCACTCTTGGAGGGCACACACAAAGTAGTGTGTGCATCGGGACCCAGGGGAAGGAGCAGCGACCACAGGGGAGACTGAACTAGACCTATCTGCTAGTGTTGGAGGGTCTCCTGCAGAGGCAGGGGGTGGCTGTGGCTCACCGTGGGGACAAGGACACTGGCAGCAGAAGTTCTGGGAAGTACTCCTTGGTGTGAGCCCTACCAGAGTCTGTCATTAGCCCCACCAAAGAGCCCAGGTAGGCTCCAGTGTTGGGTTGCCTCAGGGCAAACAACCAACAGGGAGGGAACCCAGCCCCACCCAGCAGCAGTCAAGTGGATTAAACTTTTACTGAGCTCTGCCCACCAGAGAAACAGTCAGCTCTACCCACCACCAGTCCCTCCCATCAGGAAAACTTACACAAGCCTCTTAGATAGCCTCATCCACCAGATGGCAGACAGCAGAAGCAAGAAGAACTACAATCCTGCAGCCTGTGGAACAAAAACCACATTCACAGAAAGATAGACAAGATGAAAAGGTAGAGGGCTATGTACCAGATGAAGGAACAAGATAAATCCCCAGAAAAACAACTAAATGAAGTGGAGATAGGCAACCTACCAGAAAAAGAATTCAGAATAATGACAGTGAAGATGATCCAGGATGTCAGAAAAAGAATGGAGGCAAAGATGGAGAAGATGCAAGAAATGTTTAACAAAGACCTAGAAGAATTAAAGAACAAACAAACAGAGATGAACAATACAGTAACTGAAATGAAAATGACACTAGAAGGAATCAATAGCAGAATAGCTGAGGCAGAAAAACGGATAAGTGACCTGGAAGACAGAATGGTAGAATTCACTGCTGTGGAACAGAAGAAAGAAAAAATACTGAAAAGAAATGAAGACAGCCTAAGAGACCTCTGAGACAATATTAAATGCAACAACATTCGCATTTTCGGGGTCCCAGAAGGAGAAGAGAGAGAGAAAGGACCAGAGAAAATATTTGAAGAGATCATAGTCGAAAACTTCCCTAACATGGGAAAGGAAATAGCCACCCAAGTCTAGGAAGTGCACAGAGTCCCATACAAGATAAACCCAAGGAGAAACATGCCGAGACACATAGTAATCAAATTGGCAAAAATTAAAGACAAAGAAAAGTTATTGAAAGCAACAAGGGACAAATGACAAATAATATAAAAGAGAACTCCCATAAGAATAAGAGCTGATTTCTCAACAGAAATTCTACAAGCCAGAATGGAGTGGCATGATATACTTAAAGTGATGAAAGGGCAGAACCTACAACCAAGGTTACCCTACCCGGCAAGGATCTCATTCAGATTTGATGGAGAAATCAAAAACTTTAGAGACAAGCAAAAGCTAAGAGAATTCAACACCACCAAACCAGTTCTACAACAAACGCTAAAGGAACTTCTGTAAGGGGGAAACACAAGAGAAGAAAAGGAACTACAAACACAAACCCAAAACACTTAAGATAATGGTCATAGGAACACACATATCGATAATTACCTTAAACGTGAATGGATTAAATGTTCCAACCAAAAGACACAGGCTTGCTGAATGGACAAGACCCATATATATGTTGTCTACAAGAGACCCACTTCAGACTTAGGGACACATACTGACTGAAGTGAGGATATGGAAAAAGATATTCCATGCAAATGGAAATCAGAAGAAAGCTGGAGTAGCACTACTCATATCAGTTAAAATAGACTTTAAAGTAAAAAATTTTACAAGAGACAAGGAAGGACACTACATAATGATCAAGGGATCAATCCAAAAAGAAGATATAACAATTATAAATATATATGCACCCAACATAGGAGCACCTTAATACATAAGGCAACTGCTAACAGCTCTAAAAGAGGAAATCAACAGTAATACAATAATAGTGGGGGACTTTAACACCTCACTTACACCAATGGACAGATCATCCAAAATGAAAATAAAAAGGAAATAGAAGCTTTAAATGACACAACAGACCAGATAGATTTAATTGATATTTATAGGACATTCCATCCAAAAACAGCAGATTACACTTTCGTCTCAAGTGCACACGGAAGATTCTCCAGCATACGTCACATCTTGGGGCACAAATCAAGCCTCAGTAAATGTAAGAAAATTGAAATCATATCAAGCATCTTTTCTGACGACAACGCTATGAGATTAGAAATGAATTACAGGCAGAAAAACGTAAAAAACACAAACACAAGGAGGCTAAACAATACGTTACTAAAAAACCAAGAGATCACTGAAGAAATCAAGGAGGAAATCAAAAAATACCGAGAGACAAATGACAATGAAAACACGACGATCCAAAACCTATGGGATGCAGCAAAAGCAGTTCTAAGAGGGAACTTTATAGCTATACAAGCCTACCTCAAGAAACAAGAAAAATCTCAAATAAACAATCTAACCTTACACCTAAAGGAACTAGAGAAAGAAGAACAAACAAAACCCAAAGTTAGCAGAAGGAAAGAAATCATAAAGATCAGAGAAGAAATAAATGAAAGAGAAACAAAGAAAACAAGAGCAAAAATCAATAAAACTAAAAGCTGGTTCTTTGAGAAGATAAACAAAATTGATAAACCATTAGCCAGACTCATCAAGAAAAAGAGGGAGAGGACTCAAATCCATAAAATTAGAAATGAAAAAGGAGAAGTTACAACAGACACCACAGAAATACAAAGCATCCTAAGAGACTGCTACAAGCAATTCTATGCCAATAAAATGGACAACATGGAAGAAATGGACAAATTCTCAGAAAGGTATAACCTTCCAAGACTGAACCACAAAGAAATAGAAAATATGAACAGACCAATCACAAGTAATGACATTGAAACTGTGATTAAAAATATTCCAACAAAGTGCAGGACCAGACGGCTTCACAGGTGAATTCCACCAAACATTTAGAGAAGAGCTAACACCCATCATTTTCAAACTCTTCCAAAAAATTGCAGAGGAAGGAACCTCCCAAACTCATTCTATGAGGCCACCATCACCCTGATACCTAAACCAGACAAAGATACTACAAAAAAAGAAAATTACAGAGCAATATCACTGATGAATATAGATGCAAAAATCCTCAACAAAATACTAGCAAACAGAATCCAACAACACATTAAAAGGATCATACACCATGATCAAGTGGGATTTATCCCAGAGATGCAAGGATTCTTCAATATATGCAATTAAATCAATGTGATACAGCATATTACAAATGGAAGAAGAAAAACCATTCGATCATCTCAGTAGATGCAGAAAAAGCTTTTGACGAAATTCAACACCCATGTATGATAAAAACTCTCCAGAAAGTGGGCATAGAGGGAACCTACCTCAACATAAGAAAGGCCATATACAACAAACCCAAAGCAAACATCATTCTCAATGGTGAAAAACTGAAAGCATTTCCTCTATGATCAGGGCTGTGCTGAATTCAGTGATTGGGATTGACATGTATACACTGATGTGCATAAAATTGATGACTAATAAGAACCCGCTGTATAAAAAAAATATTTTTTCCAATGAAAAAATTAAAAGAATTAACCTTCTTTTACTGTACAGTATGACTTATAAATCTGACTTAAGATTTTGCAAATAGTCACTCATTTCAACACTCTTTTTGACTAATTCTTTTCCCACTTATACAAATTGCTACTTTTATCACAGAATAAATCTTCATATATTCATAAGCCTGCTTTTAGACTCCTATTTCATAATTTTATTCCTCATCTAATATTAAATTGATACAATTACTGTAGTTTATACATTTTGATAAATGGTAGGACAAACCGTCCTCCTCAATGCCCACCTTTTCAAATATTTCAAAATTTATTTCGTATATATCACAAGCTTTAATTTGCTTTTTATGTTTATTTCCAGGATATTTTATCTTTTTGTTGCTAGTCAGAATTTTTACATTGTATTTTCAAATTTGTGTTTGTTGAGATGAGGAATGTTACAGATTTTATTGTGTTGATATTTTATTAATTCCTTTATGGAATTTTTATGAGTTTTTGCATTTCATTTTCTTTAGGGTTCTTTTCAGATAGCAATTTTTCTTTTTTCAACAATTTATATCTAATTTATTTCTTGTTAACCTTATTAGCTAGAACCTACCATACTATCCTCTGAGATTAACAATTGAGTGCAGGAGGATTTGGGAGTAGTGCCCTTAGTGTCAATACCTGTGAGAGGGAAGAGAAGGAAACGAGATTGGGCAGATAATAGAGAAGGTGGGTTGTTATGCAATGACAATAATTCCTTTGCAACCCACATGGAGCTCTAAAGCTTACAAGATCCTTCAGAGTTTTGCCAGGGACCCTGGATGTCCAGTCACTGGTTGCTGGCTGTTCCTGAAGGGGGCAGGGGCTTAGGCCAGGTGACTCACATCAAATGATGCAGTTCCTGAAGCGAGCTGAGCGCTGAGGGCTGTTGACCAGGCAGTGCTCCTGGTACCCTCACCAGCAGCGAGGAAGTAAATGTACCTGTTCTGAAGGGGAATCTGGGTAGCATGTTACAGAATTCACTACACAACTTCCATGAAGGACGAGGACATTTTTGCATATATGAATCCCCCAATCTCTACTTTTCCATTTAGGGCATATACTGCAGAATTTTTGTTTTGGTCTTTTATAGAGAGATTTTTAGTTTTGTCGTGCAGCTTTTATTTCAAGACTTGTAAGATTTATGTTCTTGTCTGCAATCATATTCCACATTATTTTAGCATTAATTCTGTGTTTCAATGGATTACATATTCATAACTGGTCTTTTACACAGTGACTTCTGAGTAATGAGTTTATGTATATATGCATGTATGTACTCAGGACATGAATTTATTCTTGGGCACTTGCTCATTGGAGAATGTCTTTCTGACGTCTTAAATTATTACTATATTTTTGTGAAACAAACTTTTTTCTCACAATTCGGCAGATATCACTTCGTTGATTTCTGGTATAAAATGCTGCTGAGAAGATCTCTGAGGCCAGGGGAGTCAAGAAAATGTGCAAGTAAGCAATTTTTCTAAATCCAGTATTTTACTATTTAAATGCTAAATCTTTTACGTTTATACAACAGAAGGTTCATTATCATTTTTGAGTGTATTTGAGTTTTGAATAAAAAATATATGTTCCCTTTTTTCCCTTTCCTTCCTCACTCCTACTTTACCAGTTGAATGTATATCAGATGTTCCCACTTTGCTACTTTACTGTATTTCTCTTCCTGTTCATTTTTTAATTTTATAAGATGTGCTTATAAGCATGCATATTACACTGCAATTTTTTGTTCATTCAATAATCTATCTTAGGCACTCTTTATTTACAATATACATTTTTTTTACATAAAGAGGTTTTAATTTTTTCAAATTAAATTATGTTTAATTTAATCTTGGTTTATTATCTGTATGAGTTCTTCTATTTAAGCATTTCTAAATGTGTAAATGGACCCTAAAATGTATCTAGATATTGCAGCAATGTGGGGTATTTAATCTACTGAGAGCAAAGAATATTACTTTTTCATCTCCCTAAAATAAGGATTCAAGAGGAAATTGAAAAGAACATAGTGTTTAAAGTCTGCTTCTGTGCTAATGTGATTATCTGATTATCTTGAGCCACCCAAAATCTGTGACAGCTTCAACATCCCTGTTTAGTGTCATTTTGTAAAACTGAATCTTTTATACCAAGGATATTCTCTGTTTCAGTGCCTGATTTTACAGTGGCGTCTGTACAAATGCAGACCTGGCAGAATGCATTCAAGTTAACTACAATCTTAATAACTTGCGTCTTTCCCTTCTCTGAACTCTAATTTTTAACACAATGCTTCTTGCTTTAGCTACTGCTTTCCCCTACAGTTATACCTTTAACATTCATTTATTTCTCTGTTCCTAAAGTTTTTTTTCTTCTTCTTATTTTTATCATTGCATATAAGTGCATTCAGTTGCCTGGTGAGTGTGAGACTTACCTTTGTATAATTAGAACAGATTTTAGTGGGTTTTTTTCTCCCTAGCATTTTCATTTGAAGCATGCCTTATTCTCTGTAAGCCTCTATTTTCCCAACACATATTTGTGGCTCTCCTCATGACCTCTTTGCTTTTGCTTCCAAAGCCTATTCTTTCTATCGATCACTTGCGCATATAAGGATAGTTTTCAGATGTCCATGTGGGATTCTCCTTTCAGGTGCATTGCCAAAACAGCAATGATCTTCTCTGCATTGAGCAGTCTGGTCTCATTTGATCACCTAAATCTTCAAATTTTTTTCTCTTTTAGGTGTCTTACTTTTTTCCTTTTCCTAGGCCCTCAGACCCTACTAACCTTTCAAATTCTGAATATGTTCAGAGATTAACTGACTTCCACGGTTTGGGAAAAACTACTATTAAAATTTACCTGCAGACTTATATACACTACCAAATGTAAAATGGATAGCTGGTGGGAAGCAGCTGCATAGCACGGGGAGATCAGCTCAGTGCTTTGTGACCACCTAGAGGGGTGGGATAGATATGGGGATATATGTATATGTATAGCTGAGTCACTTTGTTATGAAGCAGGAACTAACACACCATTGTAAAGCAATTATACTCTAGTAAAGTTGTTAAAAAGAAAAAAACTTACCTGACATTTGCGCTACCTTACATGTTGGAAGTTAGCACGATTTCCCCTCGTCTACTTCCCACCCCTAACCCCTCTCCACGGCAGCCCCAGGCTGTCCCCACCCAGTGTAACAGCTAGATGCCTGGGAACTACCTGGGCCAGATTCTCTCCCAGGAGCTTCCAATTTAGGTTCCACTAATCAGAAGCACCTGCTTGAGGTTTGAAAAAGCCGCGGACGCCATTGTCTTGTTCTTCGGGCAGCGGGAGGCGGAGGTACGAGTTTCAGCAGAGAAATTGCCGCAGCCTCTGGCCATTTTTCCGTGACTCTTCTGCCTCAGTTTGCACAGCACAGTCTCGCCCCGCGGTTCGCAATGTGTCAGCGTCACCCGGGAGCCTGAAACAGTGCAAATTCTTGGACTTACTCCAGACCTACCCGCTCAGAAGCTCTGGAGGTAAGTGTTTTCCTGAGTCTCCTGGCTGATTGTGTAAACCAGAGTTGAGAACCGCTGAAGCCTGTTTTAATACAACAGATCACGGTGTAGTTTTCAAAGTGCGTTGGTTTTCAGAATTACCAGGAATGATTCTGAAAACTACAGATTTCTGGGTCCCATCAGTATCTCCCTATAAATAAGACTCTCCAGGAAAAGGGCCCAATGAATCTGTAGTCTCACAAGTATCCCAGGTGATTCTGCTTTTGTGGGAATTTGGTCAAGTATTGCTCTGTGGTTTCCCCAGTTTCTTGTTTAAACAGTATTCCCTTTTTGTTATAGTTGCAAAGGAAGGGAAAAACAGTTATATTTTAATGAAAAAGCTATGACTTGTTTGGAAAGTGTGCTCACTCACTTGTTTGGAAAGGAAAAACATCCCTTTTTAAAACTTTTCCATCCTAGGTTCTATATTTCTTAGAATGACTAACTAACCAAAGATATCTTCATCACAATCACTGTTGAAATTGCAGACACCCAGGCTTCATTTAGACTTAATTGAATCTCTGAATGCAGGGCACGTTCAGCAAACACCAGCACCCTGAAATTTTGAGAGCCACCAAGCAATTTTCCCCCTAGTTTATACTAGACCACACGAGAAAGTAACACCAGATGTGCTATGTATACTACAAGCAAATATGAGAAAAGGATACCTACAAAGAGTCCTGTTATTAGCTCTGGGCTTCAGTTTCTTCATGGGTAGATGAGGGTGTGGAAACAGATTCTCTAATTTCTCTTCCTCTTCTAAAGTGCTGTGATGAAATTGTGTATTTATCAACCTATACACATAGACACTACCAAGAACCATAGATAATCTTACATGGTTTTCCTTGGGCCTCCTGCTTGACCACATCATTTACTGCATTAGCTAGAGGCAAATGTCTCAACTTCATCACCCCTTTTGGTGCAAAACAAAGGGGAAAGAGAGAGGAGTGCTATAAATATTTCATTCATACTTTGATCCATTTCTTACAAATTTGTTACTCCTTTTTTTCTAAAAATATTCGAAATGATGATCACATTCTTGAACAGTCTTACAAGATGACTGATTTAGATTTTACTTCCAAATGAAAACATTAAATTCTTAAAACATCAGGAAGTCAATAATTGGGACTTCCCTGGTGGTCCAGTGGTTAAGACTCCTCGCTTCCACTGCAGGGGACGCTGCTTCCATCCCTGGTCAGGGAACTAAGATCCCACATGCCTCATGGCGTGGTAAAAACTGAAAAAAAAAAAAAAAAACCCCAAAACATTCAATTTTAACTCAATGTCTACTTTTAATCAAATATTCTTTTTTGTAAAACTACAGTCTATATATATTTTTAAATTTTATTGAAGTATAGTTGTTGTATAATGTTGTGTTAATTTCTGTTGTACAGCAAAGTGATTATTATACATATATATATACATTCTTTTTCATATACTTTTCCAGTATGGTTTATCACAGGATACTGAATATAGTTCCCTGTGATGTACAGTAGGAGCTTGCTGTTTATCCATCCTATATATAACGGTTTGCATCTGCTAATCCCAAACTCCCACTCTTTCCCTCCCCCACCCCACCTTGGCAACCCCAAGTCTGTTCTCTATGTCTCTGAGTCTGTTTCTGTTTCATATATATGTTCATTTGTGTCATATTTTAGATTCCACATATAAGTGATATCATATGGTTTTTGTCCTTCTCTTTCTTACTTTGCTTAGTTGCTGCAAATAGCATTATTTCATTCATTTTAATGGCTAAGTAATATTCCATTGTATATATGTGCCACATCTTCTTTATGAATTCCTCTGTTGATGGACATTTAGGTTGCTTCCATGTCTTGACTACTGTAAACACCACTGCAATGAACATTAAGGTGCATGTATCCTTTCGAATCATGATTTTCTCTGGATATATGCCCAGGAGTGGGATTGCTGGATCATATGGTAGCTCTACTCTTAGTTTTTTAAGGAACCTCCATATTGTTCTCCATAGTGGCTGTACCAGTTTACCTTCCCACCAACAGTGTAGGAGGGTTCCCTCCTCTCCACACCCTCTCCAGCATTTATTATTTGTAGACTTTTTGATGATGGCCATTCTGACTGGTGTGAGGTGATAGCTCATTGTAGTTTTGATTTGCATTTCTCTAATAATTAGTGATGATGAGCAGCTTTTCATGTGCCTCTTGGCCATCTGTATGTCTTCTTTGCAGAAATGTTTATTTAGGCCTTTTGCCCATTTTTTGATTGGGTTGTTTTTTGGGATTTTTTTTTAGATATTGAGCTGCATGAGCTGTTTGTAAATATTGGAGATTAATCCCTTGTTGGTCACATGGTTTGCAAATATTTTCTTCCATTCTGTGGGTTGTCTTTTTGTTTTGTTTATGGTTTCCTTTGCTGTGCAAAAGCTTTTAAGTTTAATTAAGTCCCATTTGTTTATTTTTGTTTCTATTTCTGTTACTCTGGGAGATGGATCAAAAAAGGTATTGCTGCAATTTATGTCAAAGAGTGTTCTTCCTATGTTTTCCTCTAAGAGTTTGATAGTATCCAGCCTTACATTTAGGTCTCGAATCCATTTTGAGTTTATTTTTCTGTATGGTGTTAAAGACTGTTCTAATTTCATCCTTTTGCATGTAGCTGTCCAGTTTTCCCAGCATCATTTATTGAAGAGACTGTCTTTCCTCCATTGTATAGTCTAACTTTGTTTGTTGTAGATTAATTGACCATAGGTGCATGGGATTTTCTCTGGACTTTCTATCCTGTTCCATTAATCTAAATTTCTGTTTTTGTGCCAGTGCCATACTGTTTTGATGACTGTAGCTTTGTAGTATGGTCTGAAGTCAGGGAGCCTAATTCCTCCAGCTCTGTTATTCTTTCTCAAGATTTCTTTGGCTATTTGGGGTCTTCTGTGTCTCCATAAAAATTCTGAGATTTTTTTTGTTCGAGTTCTGTGAAAAATGCCATTGGTAATTTGATAGGGATTGCATTGAATCTGTAGATTTCCTTGGGTAGTATAGTCATTTTGACAAGATTGATTCTTTCAATCCAAGATCATGGTATATCTTTCCATCTGTTTGTGTCATCTTCAGTTTCTTTCATTAGTGTCTCATAGTTTTCAGAGTACAGAGCTTTTGTCTCCTTAAGTAGTTTTATTCCTAGGTATTTTATTCTTTTTGTTGCAGTGGTAAACGGGATTGTTTCTGATCTTTCATTGTTAGTGTATAGGAATGCAAGAGAATTCTTTGTATTAATTTTGTATCCTACAACTTTACAGAATTCATTGATAAGCTCTAGTAGTTTTCTGGTAGCATCTCTAGAATTTTCTATGTATAGTATCATGTCATCTGCAAACAGTGACACTTTTACTTCTTTTCCAATTTGGATTCCTTTTGGGTTTTTTTCTTCTCTGATTGCTGTGGCTAGGACTCCCAAAACTATGTTGAATAAACGTGGTGAGAGTGGATCCTTGTCTTGTTCCTGATCTTAGAGGAAATTATTTCAGCTTTTCAACATCAAGTATGATGTTAGTTGTAGGTTTGTCATATATGACCTTTATTATGTTGAGGTATGTTCCCTCTGTGCCCACTTTCTGGAGAGTTTTTTTTTTTTTTATTATAAATGGGTGTTGAATTTTGTCAAAAGCTTTCTCTGCATCTATTGAGATGATCATATGGTATTTATTCTTCACTTTGGTGATGTGGTATATCGCACTGATTGATTTGCAGGTGTTGAAGAATCCTTGCATACCTGGGATAAATCCGACTTGATCATGGTGTATGATCCTTTTAATGTTGAATTTGAGTTGCTAGTATTTTGTTGAGGATTTTTGAGTCTATGTTCATCAGTGATTTTGGCCTTTAATATTCTTTTCCTGTGGTGTCTTTGTCTGCTTTTGGTATCAGGGTGTTGGTGGCCTCATAGAATGAGTTTGGGAGTTTTCATTCCTCTGCAATTTTTTGGAGCAGTTTCAGAAGGATGGGTGTTAACTCTTCTCTAAACGTTTGACAGAATTTGCTTGTGAAGCCATCTGGTCCTGGACTTCTGTTTGTTTGGAGTTTTTTAATCACAATTTCAATTTCAGTACTTGTGATTGGTCTGTTCATATTCTCTATTTCTTCACAGTTCAGTCTTGGGAGATTGAATCTTTCTAAGCATTTGTCCATTTCTCCTAGTTTATCCATTTTATTGGCATATAGTTGCTTCTAGTAGTCTCTTATGATCCTTTGTATTTTTGTGGTGTCCATTGTAACTTCTTTTTCATATCCAATTTTATTGATTTGAACCCTCTCCCTTTTTTCCTTGATGAGTCTGGCTAAAGGTTTATCAATTTTGTTTATCTTTTTAAAGTACCAGCTTTTAGTTTCATTGATCTTTTCTATTGTTTCTTTCATCTGTATTTCATTTATTTCTGCTCTGGTCTTTATGATTTCTTCACTAATTTTGGATTTTGTTTGTTCTTCTTTCTCTAGTTGCTTTAGATGTAAGGTTAGATTGTTTATTTGAGATTTTTGTTTCCTGAGGTAAGATTTTATTGCTATAAACTTCCCTTTTAGAACTGCTTTTGCTCTGTCCCATAGGTTTTGGGTCATCATACTTTCATTTTCATTTGTCTCTAGGTATTTTTTGATTTCTTCAGTGATCCATTGGTTTTTTAATACCATGTTGTTTAGCCTCCACCTGTTTCTGGTTTTTTTACAGTATTTTCTGGTAGTTGATTTTTAATTTCATAGCGTGTAGTCAGAAAAGATGCTTGATATGATTTCAGTTTTCTTAAATTTACCACAGCTTGATTTGTGGCCCACCTTGTGATAAGTCCTGGAGAATGTTCCATGTGCACTTCAAAAGAATGTACATTTTGCTGCTTTTGGATGGAATGCTCTATAAATATCAATTAAGTCTATATGGGCTAATGTGTCTTTTAAGATCTGTGTTTCTTTTGGTCTTCAGTCTGGATGATCTGTCCATTGATGAAAGTGGGCTGCTAAGTCCCCCACTATTATCGTGTTAATGTAGATTTCTCCTTTTATGGCTGTTAGCATTTGCCTTAATATCGAGGTGCTCCTATGTTGGCTAAATATATATTTACAATTGTTATATCTTCTTCTTGAACTGATGAATTGATCATTATGTAGTGTCCTTCTTTGGCTTTTGTAATAGTCTTTATTTTAATGTCTATTTTGTCTGATATGAGTATTGCTACTCTAGCTTTCTTTTGATTTCCATTTGCACAGAATAACTTTCTCCATACCCACACTTTCAGTCTGTATGTGTCCCTGAATCTGAAGTGGGTCTCTTGTAGACAACATTTATACAGGTCTTTTTTTTTTTTTCCTTTACAAATCAGAGTTTTTATTTAAATTGCATAAAAAGTATATAACGTTTACATTATTTTTCTTATTAGTCATCAATTTTATACACACCAGTGTATACATGTCAATCCCAATCACCCAATTCATCACGCCACCACCACCCTGCCACTTACCCCCCTTGGTGTGCATACGTTTGTTCTCTACATCTGTGTCTCAATTTCTGCCCTGCAAACTGGTTCATCTGTACCAGTTTTCTAGGTTCCACATAAATGTGTTAATATACGATATTTGTTTTTCTCTTTCTGACTTACTTCACTCTGTATGACAGTCTCTAGATCCATCCACGTCTCAACAAATGACCCGATTTGTTCCTTTTTATGGCCGAGCAATATTCCACTGTATATATGTACCACTTCTTCTTTATCCATTCGTCTGTTGTAGGGCATTTAGGTTGCTTCCATGACCTGGCTATTGTAAATAGTGCTGCAATGAACATTTTGGTACATTACTCTTTTTGAATTATGGTTTTCTCTGGGTATATGCCCAGTATTGGGATGGCTGGATCATATAGTAATTCTATTTTTAGTTTTTTAAGGAACCTCCATACTGTTCTCCATAGTGGCTGTATCAATTTACATTTCCACCACAGTACAAGAGAGTTCCCTTTTCTCCACACCCTTCCAGCATTTGTTGTTTGTAGATTTTCTGATGATGCCCATTTTAATTGGTGTGAAGTCATACCTCACTGTAGTTTTGATTTATATTTCTCTAATAATTAGTGATGTTGAGCAGCTTTTCATGTGCTTCTTGGCCATCTGTATGTCTTCTTCGGAGAAATGTCTATTTAGGTCTTGTGCCCATTTTTCGATTGGGTTGTTTGTTTTTTAATATTGAGCTGCATGAGCTGCTTGTAAATTTTGGAGATTAATCCTTTGTCGGTTGCTTCATTTGCAAATATTTTCTCCCATTCTGAAGGTTGTCTTTTTGTCTTGTTTTTGGTTTCATTTGCTGTGCAAAAGCTTTGAAGTTTCATTAGGTCCCATTTGTTTACTTTTGTTTTTATTTCCATTACTTTAGGAGGTGGATCAAAAAAGATCTTGCTGTGATTTATGTCAAAGAGTGTTCTTCCTATGTTTTCTCTAAGAGTTTTATAGTGTCTGGTCTTACATTTAGGTCTCTAATCCATTTTGAGTTTATTTTTGTTTATGTTTTTAGGGAGTGTTCTAATTTCCTTCTTTTACATGTATCTGTCCAGTTTTCCCAGCACCACTTATTGAAGAGACTGTCTTTTCTCCATTGTATATCCTTGCCTCGTTTGTCATAGGTTAGTTGACCATAGGTGCGTGGATTTACCCCTGGGCTTTCTATCTTGTTCCACTGATCTATGTTTCTGTTCTTGTGCCAGTACCATATTGTCTTGATTACTGTAGCTTTGTAGTATAGTCTGAAGTCAGGGAGTCTGATTCCTCCAGCTCCATTTCATTCCCTCAAGACTGCTTTGGCTATTCGGGGTCTTTTGTGTCTCCATACAAATTTTAAGATTTTTTGTTCTAGTTCTGTAAAAAATACCATTGGTAATTTGAAATGGATTGCATTGGATCTGTTGATTGCTTTGGGTAGTATAGTCATTTTCACAGTGTTGATTCTTCCAATCCAAGAACATGGTATATCTCTCCATTTGTTGGTATTACCTTTAATTTCTTTCATCAGTGTCTTACAGTATTCTGCATACAGGTCTTTTTTCTCCCTAGGTAGGTTTATTCCTAGGTATTTTATTCTTTTTGTTGCAGTGGTAACTGGGAGTGTTTCCTTTATTTCTCTTTCAGATTTTTCATCATTAGTGTATAGGGATGCAAGAGATTTCTGTGCATTAATATTGTATCCTACAACTTTACCGAATTCATTGATTAGCTCTAGTAGTTTTCAGGTGGCATTTTTAGGATTCTCTATGTATAGTATCATGTCATCTGCAAACAGTGACAGTTTTACTTCTTCTTTTTCAATTTGGATTCCTTTTATTTCTTTTTCTTCTCTGATTGCCATGGCTAGGACTTCCAAAACTATGTTGAATAAACTTGGTGTGAGTGGACATCCTTGTCTTGTTCCTGATCATAGAGGAAATGCTTTCAGGTTTTCACCATTGAGAATGATATTTGCTGTGGGTTTGTCATATATCGTCTTTCTTATGTTGAGGTAGGTTCCCTCTATGCCCACTTTCTGGAGAGTTTTTATCATAAATTGATGTTGAATTTTGTCAAAAGCTTTTTCTGCATCTATTTAGATGATCGTGTGGTTTTTCTTCTTCCATTTGTAATATGCTGTATCACATTGACTGATTTGCGTATATTGAAGAATCCTTGCATCCGTGGGATAAATCCCAGTTGATCATGCTGTATCATCCTTTTAATGTGTTGTTGGATTCTGTTTGCTAGTATTTTGTTAAGGATTTTTACATCTATATTCATCAGTGATATTGGTGTTTAATTTTCTTTTTTTGTAGTATCTTTGTCTGGTTTAGGTATCAGGGTGATGGTGGCCTCATAGAATGAGTTTGGGAGTGTTCCTTCCTCTGCAATTTTTTGGAAGAGTTTGAAAATGATGGGTATTAGCTCTTCTCTAAATTTTTGATAGAATTCACCTGTGAAGCTATCTGGTCCTCAACTTTTTTTTATTGGAAGATTTTTAATCACAGTTTCAATTTCATTATGTGTGATTGGTCTGTTCATATTTTCTATTTCTTCATGGTTCAGTCTTGGAAGCTTATACGTTTGTAAGAATTTCTCCATTTCTTCCAGATTGTCCATTTTATTGGCATAGAGTTGCTTGTAGTAATCTTTTCTGATCCTTTGTATTTCTGCAGTGTCTGTTGTAACTTCTCCTTTTTCATTTCTAATTTTATGGATTTGAGTCCTCTCCCTCTTTTTCGTGATGAGTCTGGCTAATGGTTTATCAATTTTGTTTGTCTTCTCAAAAAACCAGCTTTGAGTTTTATTGACCTTTGCTATTGTTTTCTTTGTTTCTATTTCATTTATTTCTGCTCTGATCTTTATGATTTCTTTCCTTCTGCTAATTTTGGGTTTTGTTTGCTTTTCTTTCTCTAGTGCCTTTAGGTGTAAGGTTAGATTGTTTATTTGAGATTTTTCTTGTTTCTTGAGGTAGGCTTGTATAGCTATAAAGTTCCCTCTTAGAACTGCTTTTGCTGCATCCCATAAGTTTTGGATCGTCGTGGTTTCATTGTCATTTGTCTCTAGGTATTTTTTGATTTCCTCTTTGGTTTCTTCAGTGATCTCTAGGTTATTCAGTAACGTATTGTTTAGCCTCCATGTGTTGGTGGTGTTTTCTACATTTTTTTCCCTGTAATTCATTTCTAATCTCATAGCGTTGTGGTCAAAAAAGATGCTTGATATGATTTCAATTTTCTTAAATTTACTGAAGCTTGATTTGTGACCCAAATGTGATCTGTCCTGGAGAATGTTCCATGTGCACTTGAGAAGAAAGTGTAATCTCCTGTTTTTGGATAGAATGTCCTATAAATATCAGTTAAGTCTATCTGGTCTGTTGTGTCATTTAAAGCTTGTCTTTCCCTATTAATTTTCTGTCTGGATGATCTGTCCATTGGTGTAAGTGAGGTGTTAAAGTTCCTCACTCTTATTGTGTTACTGTCAATTTCCTCTTTTATAGCTCTTAGCCATTGCCTTATGTATTAAAGTGCTCCTATGTTGGCTGCATAAATATTTACTATTGTTATATCTTCTTCTTGGATTGATCCCTTGATTATTATATAGTGTCCTTCTTTGTCTCTTTTAATAGTCTTTTTTTTAAAGTCTATTTTGTCTGACATGAGAATTGCTACTCCAGCTTTCTTTTGATTTCCATTTGCCTGGAATATTTTTTCCATCCTCTACCTTTCAGTCTGTATATATCCCTAGGTCTGAAATGGGTCTCTTGTAGACAACATATATACAGGTCTTGTTTTTGTATCCATTCAGCCAGTCTATGTCTTTTGTTAGGAGCATTTAATCCATTTACATTTAAGATGATTATTGATTTGTATGTTCTTATTGCCATTTTGTTCATTGTTTTGCATTTGTTTTAGTAGGTCTTTTTTCTGCCTTTCATCGTTTGTTCTCTTGTTGTTTGATGTCTACTTTTAGTGTTGTTTGGTTTGCTTTTTCTTTTTTGTGTGTGTATCTATTGTAGATTTTTGGTTTGTGGTTCCCATGACATTTTGATATAGCAGTCTATATACAAGCAAGGTTTTAAGTTACTGGTGTTTTGATTTCAAATGCATTTCCAGTATCCTGCATTTGTACTCACCTCTTTTAACAATTGCTGGTTTTATCATATTTGTGTGTGCATGATTTCCTACCTTTATTGTATGTTTGCCTTTACCTGTGAGCTTTTGCATTTGTAATTTTCTAGTTGTGGCCTTTTCTTTTCCACCTAGAGAAGTTCTTTTAACATTTGTTGCAGAGCTGGTGTGGTGGTGCTGAATTCTCTAACTTTTGCTTATCTATAAGACTTTTGATTTCTCTGTCGAATCTGAATGAGAGCCTTGTTGTGTAAAGTATTCTTGGTTGTAGGTTCTTCCCTTTCATCACTTTAAATGTATTGTTACACTCCCTTCTGCCCTGCAGAGTTTCTGCTATGACATCATCTGATAATCTCATGGGAGTTCGCTTGTATGTTATTTGTTGCTTTCCCCTTTTTGCTTTTAATATTTTTTCTTTGTCTTTAATTTTTGTCAGTTTGATTGCTATGTGTCTCAACATGTTTCTTCTTGGGTTTATCCTGCCTGGGATTCTCTGTGCTTCCTGGACTTGGGTGGCTGTTTCCTTTCCCGTGTTAGGAAATTTTTTAGCTATTGTCTCTTCAAATATTTTCTCTCTCTCTTCTCCTCCTGGGACCCCTATAATGCAAATGTTGGTGTGTTTAATGTTGTCTCAAAGGTCTATTAGACTGTCCTCATTTCTTTTCATTGTTTTTTCTTTATTCTGTTCCCTGGCAGTGATTTCCACCATTCTGTCTTTCAGCTCACTTACCATTCTGCCTGCATTATTCCGCTATTGATTCCTTTTAGTGTATTTTTCATTTCAGTTATTGTATTGTTCATCTCTGCTTGCTCTTTAGTTCTTTTAGGTCTTCTTAAACATTTCTTGGACCTTCTCGATCTATACCTCCATTCTTTTTCCGAGGTCCTGCATCATCTTCACTATCATTACTCTGAATTCTTTCTCTGGTAGATTGCCTATCTGCACTTCACTTAGTTGTTTTTCTGGGGTTTTATCTTTTTCTTTCATCTGGGACATATTCCTCTGCTGTCTCATTTTTGTCTAACTTTATGTGATTGTGGTTTCCATTCCACAGTCTACAAGGTTGTAGTTCTTCTTGCTTCTGCTATCTGCCCCATGGTGGATGAGGCTGTCTAAGAGGCTTGTGCAGGCTTCCTGGTGGGATGGACTGGTTCCTTCCCACTGGTGGGTGGAGCTGGGTCTTGTCCCTCTGGTGGGCAGGGCCGTGTCAAGGAGTGTGTTTAGTGGGCAGCTGTATGCTCAGGAAGACTTTAAGCAGCCTGTCTGCTGAAGGGTGGGGCTGTGTTCCCACCCTGTTGATTGTTTGGTCTGAGGTGTCCCAGTCCTGGAGCCTACAGGTTGTTAGGTGGGGCCAGGTCTTGGTGCAAAAGTGCCAGCCTCTGGAGGGCTCGTGCCAACTCCCCAGAACTACTGCCACCAGTATCTGTCCCCACAGTGAGCCACAGCCACCCCCTGCCTCCACAGGAGACCCTCCAATATCAACGGGTAGGTTTGGCCCAGGATCTTATGAGGTCACTGCTTTTTACCCTGGGTCCTGGTGTGCCCAAGACCCTTTATGCTCCCTCCAAGACTGGAGTTTCTGTTTCCCCCAGTCCTGTGTAATTTGTGTGATTAGACCCTGCTGGCCTTCAAAGCCAGATTCTCTGGGGGCTCCTTCTCCCACTGCCACACCCCCAGGCTGGGGAGACTGATATGGGGCTCAGAACTTTCACTCCTGTGGGAGAACTTCTGTGATATAATTATTTTCCAGTTTGTGGGTCACCCAACCAGCAGGTATGAGATTTGATTTTATTGTGGTTGCTCTCTTCCTACCATCTTGTTGTGGCTTCTTCTTCATTGTCATTGGATGTAGGATATCTTTTTTAGTGGGTTCCAGCCTTTTTTTGTCAATGGTTGTTCAGCAATTAGTTGTGATTTTAGTGTTTTCATAAAAAGATGTAAGCTCACATCCTTCTACTCCGCCATCTTGTCTCCGACCCAGACCATCCTTCTTTTTATAAGAAAGAGACAAGAAATGGCTGAGGCCTCTGGCAGAAGTTTTCATTAGGATCTTGGGGAGCATGGCACTAGGGATTCAGGAAGAGGTGATTGATGTTTAGGTGAGCCACAGACTTGAAGAGTTGCTAGCACTTCCAGCAAAGTTAGCAGTGACACTTTATGTCCCATTGCACCACTGGGAAGAACAATCACTGGTAGTGGCACATTGGCCATGGTCAGCTGATGGGAGAAAGGGGTTTAGAAATGGAGGTCAACCTCTAGGAGCTTTGAGGTATTCCTCCCTTGGAGTTTGAAGGGTAAGACCAATGACAAATATTTCATAATTCGCTACAAGCAAATGTTGGAAATTTCTAAAAAAAGGATATTAATATTTCTGTAAGTGAGGTGGATGGAGACTTATTTCTATTGTGATTTAAGTTACAGTTTTAAGTGTAACCTCAGACTACTTATACCAAGAAAAAAATGAGGAGAGGTAATTCCAGGAAAAAGGAAATATTGATAGTGTATTCGTAAGGTTTTTTTTTTGCTTTTTTTTTAACATCTTTATTGCAGTATAATTGCTTTACAGTATCATTTTAGTTTCTGCTGTATAACAAAGTGAATCAGCTATATGCATACGTATATCCCCATATTCCCTCCCTCTTGCATCTCCCTCCCACCCTCCTTATCTCACCCCTCGAGGTGGTCACAAAGCGCCAGCCTGATCTCCCTGTTCCATGCAGCTGCTTCCCACTAGCTATTTTGTATTTGGTAGTGTATATGTCAGTGCTACTCTCTCACTTTGTCCCAGCTTACCTTCCCCCTCCCTTTGTCCTCAAGTGCATTCTCTATGTCTGCGTATTTATTCCTCTCCTGCCCCTAGGTTCATGAGAACCTTTTTTTTTTTTTTAACGATTCCATATATATGTGTTAGCATACGGTATTTGTTTTTCTCTTTCTGACTTCACTCTGTATGACAGACTCTAGGTCCATCCACCTCATTATAAATAACTCAATTTAGTTTCTTTTTATAGCTAAGTAATATTCCATTGTATATATGTGCCACATCTTCTTTCTCCATTCATCTGTCAATAAACACTTAGGTTGCTTCCAAGTCTTGGATATTGTAAATAGGGCTGCAGTGAACATTGTGGTACATGACTCTTTTTGAATTATGGTATTCTCAGGGTATATGCCCTGTAGGGGGATTGCTGGGCCATATGGTAGTTCTAGTTTTAGTTTTTTAAGGAACCTCCATACTGTTCTCCATAGTGGCTGTGTCAATTTACATTGCCACCAACAGTGCAAGAGGGTTCCCTTTTCTCCACACCCTCTCCAGAATTTATTGTTTGTAGATTCTTTGATGATGGCGGTTCTGACTGGTGTGAGGTGATACCTCATTGTAATTTTGATTTGCATTTCTCTGATGATTAGTGATGTTGAGCATCCCTTCATGTGTTTGTTGGCAATCTATATCTTCTTTACAGAAATGTCTATTTAGGTCTTCTGCCCATTTTTGGATTGGGTTGTTTTTTTGTTATTGAGCTGCATGAGCTGCTTATATATTTTGGAGATTAATCCTTTGTTAGTTGCTTCATTTGCAAATATTTTCACCCATTCTGACGGTTTTCTTTTCATCTTGTTTATGTTTTCCTTTGCTGAGCAAAAGCTTTTAAATTTTATTAGGTCGCATTTGTTTATTTTTGTTTTTATTTCCATTTCTCTAGGAGGTGGGTCAGAAAGGATTTTGCTGTGATTTATGTCATAGAGTGTTCTGCCTATATTTTCCTCTAAGAGTTTTATAGTGTCTGGCTTTACATTTAGATATTTAATCCATTTTAAGTTTATTTTTGTGTATGTTGTTAGGAAGTGTTCTACTTTCATTTTTTACATGTAGCTGTCCAGTTTTCCCAGCACCACTTATTGAAGAGACTGTCTTTTCTCCATTGTATACTCTTGCCTCCTTTATCAAGGATAAGGTGACCATATGTGCATGGGTTTATATCTAGGCTTTCTATCCTGTTCCATTGATCTATGTTTCTGTTCTAGTGCCAGTACCATACTGTCTGGATTACTGTAGCGTTGTAGTATAGTCTGAGGTCAGGGAGCATGATTCCTCCAGCTCCATTTTTCTTTCTCAAGATTGTTTTAGCTATTCTGGGTCTTTTGTGTTTCCATACAAATTGTGAAAGTTTTGTTCAGTAAAAAATGCCATTGGTCGTTTGATAGGGATTGCGTTGAATCTGTAGACTGCTTTGGGTAGTACAGTCATTTTTATAACATTGATTCTTCCAATCCAAGAATATATTATATGTCTCCTACTGTTTGTATCATCTTTAATTTCTTTCATCAGTGTCTTATAGTTTTCTGCATACACGTCTTTTGTCTCCTTACGTAGGTTTATTCCTAGGTATTTTAATCTTCTTGTTGCAGTGGTAAATGGGAGTGTTTCCTTAATTTCTTTCAGATTTTTCATCATGAGTGTATAGGAATGCAAGAGATTTCTGTGCATTAGTTTTGTATCCTGCTGCTTTACAAAATTCATTGATTAGCTCTAGTAGTATTCTGGTAGCATCTTTAGGATTCTCTATGTATAGTATCATGTCATCTGCAAACAGTGATACTTTTACTTCTTCTTTTCTGATTTGGATTCCTTTTATTTCTTTTTCTTCTCTAATTGCTGTGACTAGAACTTCCAAAACAATGTTGAATAATAGTGGTGAGAGTGCACAACCTTGTCTTGTTCCTGATCTCAGAGGAAATGGTTTCAGTTTTTCACCATTGAGAACGATGTTGGCTGTGGGTTTGTCATATATGGCTTTTATTATGTTGAGGTAGGTTCCCTCCTGGCTACTTTCTGGAGACTTTTTATCATAAATTTGTGTTGAATTTTTTCACAAGTTTTTTCTGCATCTACTGAGATGATCATATGTTTTTTATTCTACAGTTTGTTAATATGGTTTAGCACATTGTTTGATTTGAGTATATTGAAGAATCCTTGCATTCCTGGGATAAAACCCACTTGATCATGGTGTATGATCCTTTTAATGTGCTGTTGGATTCTGTTTGATAGTATTTTTTTGAGGAAATTTGCATCTATGTTTATCAGAGATATTGGCCTGTAGTCTTTTCTGTGTGTGTGTGTGTGTGTGTGTGTGTGTGACATCTTTCTTTGGTTTTGCTATCAGGGTGATGGTGGCCTCATAGAATGAGTTTGGGAATGTTACTCCTTTGCTATTTTTTGGAAGAGTTTGAGAAGGATAGGTGTTAGCTTTTCTCTAAATGTTTGATAGAATTTGCCTGTGAAGCCATCTGGTCCTGGGCTTTTGTTTGTTGGAAGATTTTTAATCACAGTCTCAATTTCCGTGCTTGTGATTGGTCTGTTTATATTTTCTATTTATTCTTATTCTTATTTCTATTTATTCTTATTCTATTTATTCTATTTATTATTTATTTATGGTTCAGTATCAGATGGTTGTGCTTTTCTAAGAATTTGTCCATTTCTTCCAGGTTGTCCATCTTATTGGTGCTCGTAGTAATCTCTCATGATCTTTTGTATTTCTACAATGTCAGTTGTTACTTTTCCTTTTTCATTTCTAATTCTGTTGATTTGAGTCTTTTCCATTTTTACCTTTATGAGTCTGGCTAATGGTTTATCAATTCTTTTATCTTTTCAAAGAACCAGCTTTTAGTTTTATTGATCTTTGCTCTTGTTCCCTTCATTTATTTTTCATTTATTTCTGTTGTGATCTGTATGATTCTTTCCTTCTGCTAAATTTGGGGGGGGGGGTTGTTCTTCTTTCTCTAATTGCTTTAGGTGTAAGGTTAGTTGTTTATTTGATATGTTTTTTGTTTCTTGAGGTAGTATTTTATTGCTATAAACTTCCCTCTTAGAAGTGATTTTGCTGCCTCCCATAGGTTTTGGGTGTCATGTTTTCATTGTCATTTGCTTCTAGGTATTTTTTGATTTCTTCACTGATCTCTTGGTTATTTAGTAGCGTATTGTTTAGCCTACGTGTGTTTGTATTTTTTCCAGTTTTTTTCTTGTAACTGATATCTAGTCATAGCGTTGTGGTCAGAAAAGATACTTGATACGATTTCAGATTTCTTAAATTTACCAAGGATTGATTTGTGACCCAAGATATGGTCTATCCTGGAGAATGTTCCATGAGCACTTGAGAAAAAAGTATAATCTGTTGTTTTCAGATGGAATGTCCTAGAAATATCAATTAAGTCCATCTTGTTTAATGTGTCATTTAATGCTTGTGTTTCCTTATTTATTCTCATTTTGGTTGATCTGTCCATTGGTGAAAGTGGGGTATTAAAGTCCCCTACTAACTTGTGTTACTGTTGATTTCCCCTTTTATGGCTGTTAGCATTTGCCTCATGTATTGAGGTGCTCCTATGTTGGGTGCATAAATATTTACTATTGTTATATCTTCTTCTTGGATTGATCCCTTGATCATTATGTAGTGTCCTTCTATGTCTCTTTTAATGGTCTTTATTTTAAAGTCTATTGTCTGATATGAGAATTGCTACTCCAACTTTCTTTTGATTTCCATTTGCATAGAATATCTTTTTCCATCCTCTTACTTTCAGTCTTTATGTGTTCCTAGGTCTGAAGTGGGTCTCTTGTAGACAGCATATATACATGTCCTGTTTTTATATCCATTCAGCCAGTCTATGTCTTTTGTTTGGAGCATTTAATCCATCTACATTTAATGTAATTATCAATATATATGTTCCTATTACCATTTTCTTAATTGTTTTAGGTTTGTTAGGTCTTTTCCTTCTCTTGTGTTTCCTGCCTAGAAAAGTTCCTTTAGCGTTTGTTGTAAGGCTGGTTTTGTGGTGCTGAATTCTCTTAACTTTTGCTTATCTGTTAAGGTTTTAATTTCTCCATCGAATGTGAATGAGATCCTTGCTGGGTAGAGTAATCTTGGTTGTAGGTTTTTCCCTTTCATCACTTTAAATATGTCTTGACACTCCCTTCTGTCTTGCAGAGTTTCTGCTGAAGGATCAGCCATTAACCTTATGGGGATTTCCTTGTATATTATTTGTTGCTTTTCCCTTGCTGCTTTCAATATTTTTCCTTTGTATATAATTTTTGATAGTTTGATTAATATGTGTCTTGATGTGTTTCTCTTTGGATTTATCCTGTATGGGAGTCTGCTTCCTGGACTTGATTGACTGTTTCCTTTCACATGTTAGGGAAATTTTCAACTATAGTCTCTTCAAATATTTTCTCAGACCCTTCCTTTTTCTCTTCTTCTTCTGCTACCTCTATAATTTGAATGTTGGTGCGTTTAATATTGTCCCAGAGGTCTCTGCGACTGTCCTCAATTCTCTGCATTCTGTTTTCTTTATTCTGCTCCCTGGCAGTTATGTCCACTCTTTTATCTTCCAGCTCACTTATCTGTTCTTCTGCCTCAGTTATTCTGTTATTCATTTCTTCTAGAGTATTTTTAATTTCATTTATTGTATTGTTCATCACTGTTGTTTTCTCTTTAGTTCTTTTATATCCTTGTTAAATGTTTCTTGTATTTTCTCCATTCTGTTTCCAAGATTTTGGATCATCTTTACTATCATTACTCTGAATTCTTTTTCAGGTAGATTGCCTATTTCATCTTCATTTTTATGGTCTTGTAGCTTTTTACCTTGCTCCTTCGTCTGTAAGTAATTTTTTTCTCAATTTTTTCTCAATTTTTCTCTCATTTCATTTTTTTTGTTTTGTTTTGTTTGGTGGGTGGTGCTATATTCTTGTCTTACTGGTTGTTTGGCCTGATACGTCCAGCACTGGAGTTTGCAGGCAGTTGGATAGAGCTGGGTCTTGGTGCTCAGATGAGGACCTCCAGTAGGCCTCATTCCTACTGATATTCCCTGGCATCTGAGGTTCTCTGTTAGTCCAGCAGTTTGGACTCAGAGCTCCCACCGCAGGAGCTCGGGCCCAACCCTTAGCCTGGGAACCAAGTTCCCGCAAGCTCCTTGGCATGGAAAAAAAAAAAAAGAAGAAAGAAAGAAAAAAAAGGAGCAGTACAATATCAAAGAACAGAAAACAAAATAAAATTAGAAAGATAAAAAATATATTAGGGGGCTTCCCTGGTGGCCGGTGGTTGAGAATCTGCCTGGTAGTGCAGGGTACATGGGTTCAAGACTTGGTCTGGGAGGATCTCACATGCCGCAGAGCAACCAGGCCTGTGCACCACAACTACTGAGCCTGCACGTCTGGAGCCTGTGCTCTGCAACAAGAGAGGCCGCGACGGTGAGAGGCCCACACACCGCGATGAAGAGTGGCCCCCACTTGCCACAACTAGAGAAAGCCCTCACACAGAAATGAAGATGCAACACAGCAAAAATAAATCAATTAATTAATAAACTGCTACCCCCAACATCTTCTTTAAAAAAAAAAATATATATATATATATTAGGAAAAATAAAACTATAATTGAAACAACTGAAACAAGGTAAAATAAAACCACAGCAGAAAAAGGGGGAGGGGGGAGGTGGGGAACAAGCCAAAAGGAGAGATCACTAACAAAGTATAAAGAATAAAATAAAATTAGAAGAATAAAAGTTTTTTCAGGAAAAATAAAAATATAAAAGAATCAACAACAGTGAATCAACAAGGTAAAACAGAGCCCTAATCTATAAGAGGAAACAAGAAAAAAAACAAAACAAAACCTTGGCTCTGGGGGCCAAGTTTAGGCAGGGGATGGAACTTAGGCAGGGGCAGGTTTTAGGGTAGGGCCGGACCTACGCGGGTTGATGTTTGAGTGTGGGGCGGGGCCTGGGCGCGCGATGTAGAAGTGTGGGGCAGAGCCTCTGCTTAGGACCTGCGCAGAAGGGGAAAGGAGGGCCTCTGGATTGTGGGGTTCTGGAGTTTGCAGGTAGGGCTCTGAGTGAGGGTGTGTGGGTGGGGTTTAGGCCCAGCTCGTTGGAGGGGGTCCTAGAAGGGGTCTCTGAGTGTAGAGGTAGGGCCCTGGGTGCGGGTGTAGGGGTGGAGCTTGGGCTCTGCCCAGCAGGAGGGTGGCTCCGAGGATAGAGGATTAGGCCTGGGAGCCCAACAGGCTCCCTGGTGCCTAAGTGGACAGGGAAAGCGCTGGCCCCGTTCCCTTCCATTCCTTTGTGCCCCTCTCCCATTGTCTCCTCCAGGGTCTCTCCCATCGCCGCTGGACCCCTAATCATGGGTGTGTCCCACTGGGTGTAGGAACTCCTTCCCTCCCCCAGCCACCCCTCAGCGGTGCTGGTCCCAGAGGTCCGGCCTTTACTTTTGCTCCCCCTTCCCTCCCTTCCACTCCCTCAGGACCCGCCGGCTGGAGGGGGCCTAGGTGGGCAGAGTGTCAGGCCTGGGGTCTTAACAGGTTCCTGGGGTCCAAGTGGACAGAGCAAACCTGGCCATACTCCCTTTTGATCCTCTGCCCTCCCAATGGTTCCCCAGTATCCCCCTTCGGGCGTGGGATCCCTTCCCCTCCCCCTGCTGCCCTTCAGGGGCACCAGTCCCGTCCCACCTCCACTTCTCCTCCCGCTTCACTTCCCCCATGCCCCACATCCTACCCAGTTGCTGGGGGTTCCTCCCGTCCCCTCAGGTGTCCGTGGTCCCCCACCAGTGCCTGCTAGGTGCCCTAGTTGTGAGGAGAGGCGAATTCCACATCCTCCTAGTAGGCCATCTTGACTCCACCCCCTCCCCCTTAATATCTCGTAAGGTTTTGAGAAGACCAAACTGACAAGACAAGGTGAAATTTTGGACAAGGTTGTAAGAAATAAGGCTGGCTAATTACAAGAAGGCTGGGGTAGGGTGCAGCTTGTCAGAGAAGTTTAAATTGGGTTTAGTATGAAATAGGAGGTAAGAGGAGGGGTTTTATATCACTAGTGATAGGAATTTACCATCACCTGTTTGACCTGCTTGCAATCTAAGTAAAATCACACTTCTTATTTTCCAGTTAGTTGTTTGAGTTCTCAAGTTTCCTTATATAGAATAAGGTCCTCTGTTTCTTTTTTTAAGATGTCCCCCTACATTCCTGCCCCACCCCTCACTGAATTTTCTAAGAACCAAGGGGCTTACCCAATACAAGTGAGATTAGTTCTGTTTCCAGACACCAGACAGGAAAAGAGGATGGTACAGTCAGATTAACCCACATCCACCATTGGTTGGGTCATGAAAATTTCATCCAGTCAGATGATGTTTCTCCCCTCCTGCAGGGGTGCCCTTGTCACTTCTGATAACTGATCAGCATAGAGTTGTGACCATCTTTCAGCTTCAAGGATACATATCTTAGATAAATATTTTCTCAGACATTGTTTCCTATAACAGGCCACCATACCACAGTGGCTGGGTCTCAACTCATGCTGACTCACAAGGGAACAAGACCACAGAGATGTTCTTAGAGGGTGAGCTCAAAATTCCACAGGCTCTGCCTGCTGGCAGCTGATCATGGAGTAAACTTTGCTGCCCTGCTGCAAATTGGCTTCAAGTTTAACAATACCAAGTGCTCTTGAGGATGTGAGTAATCTGTAAGCTTTAGAGAATGCTGGTAGGAGTACAAATTGCTTACACACTCACCTTGAAAAACAATTTCACATCTAGTAAAGTTCAAGATGTGAATTTGCTTGTACTCACTAATTCCACTTCCTAAATATATGCCCAAGAAGAGCATGTTCATGGCGGTATTGGCAGAAGAAGGGGAAATGGTCGAAATGTCCTGCAATGGAGAATGACTATATAAATTTTGATACAGTCATGCAATGGATTAAAATTCAGCAGTGAAAATAAATGACAAAGAGCTACACATGCCAGCATGGATAAATCTCACAATGTTGAACAACAACAAAGGCAAGTCATAGAAGAACACATGCAGTTTGAGGCCATATACATCATTTCAAAAATGTGAAAAACTGAACAATATATGGCTAAAGGATATGTACATGTGTGGTAAATTAATAAACACAAGGGAATAATAAACACAGACTTCAGGATCCTAGTTAGCACTTGAGAGGATGGAGAGAACTGTGATCAGAGACAGGCATATGGGAGGCTCCAAAGACATTGTTAACTTTATGTAATGTAGAGTACAAAGTGTTTGTTTTATTCTTCTTTAAACCAAACATAGGCATTTTATGTTTTGCCCACACCCATCTACAAACACACACATATATAATTTCATAATTAAAAAATTTTCAAAAAATCATTTAAGTAAGGAGATGAAGAACTATTTGCATAAGGATCTCAGGGGCTTTCTGAGAGAAGAAAGGCCAAAATATCACCTCCTCCCTAAATGTTCTCTACAGACAACCACAGATATTTGTAACTGTGTCATCAGATGCTCGGAGAGCTTCCTCACGTGAAAGGCTTCCTGTGGATGACGGGACCCCCACATCTTCCCACAGTTTTATCTCCAAGTGTCTCCTCTCCAGGCAACCATGCCTCTTGTTTACCTCTTCCAACTTCTTTTTTCCTTCTCTCTTCCTTTCTTCACCTACTTCCCTGATTTTTTTTAACTTTATTCTCTACTTGCGAAATCTTAAAGCTCAAAGTAATAAAGAAAGATTAGGTAGGAAGAAGAGAAAAAGAGAAAGAAGTACTTCCAAACAAGTTCTAAATATACTCATTGTGTCCCTGTAGGTATTTGAGGGGGTGGAGCCTCCCTTATTAAGTATAGCAGATATTATAAAAAATGTGTTGTTTTCTTTTTTTTTTTTTAACATCTTTATTGGAGTATAATTGCTTTACAGTGGTGTATTAGTTTCTGCTTCACAACAAAAATGTGTTGTTTTCTAGCAGGACATATCAGAGTCTTTGAAAATCTAAGAGGAAGATTATAGTATGTTGTTTATATCCAAATTTGTTTGACAAAAAATTTCCCTGTTTTTCAAATGCCTATCTTGGATAATACTATGTTCAGTGGGAAACTTATGGGAAATATGGAGTTTGAATTATGACAAAGAATGTTCTCACAGAAAAAGAGGAGTTAAACATACTTTTTCAACATTACATATTGCTCACAAAATACTTTAATTGGATTCTCCTACTTTCTACAATGGATTCTTTGTTGATATGGATAATACAAATTCTTGATGGTAAATATTACAGTTTAGTGAGTACTCTCTCAACATAATCACCTTTTAAAAATTTTTATATCATGCTTTCTCCCCCACTACTGAATGAGTCCCCACTCTATATTAGAATCTTAGTGCTAGGGACATAATAGTAAACTATAGACATAATTACTGATCTCATGGAATTTACATGTAAGAAAAAAATTGTTAGAAATTAATCACCCCTCTATTAAATGCACTTAATATAATAGTAAAATAAGGAACAAAATTTTTAAAGGCAACTTGAGTGTAATTTTTAATCCCAAGTATATTTTTTCCAAATTATTACAACTCTATGCAGGTAAAAGCCTGAATTAGTTACCTGGGTATTCATTACATATTTGAATTCCCCATAGTAAAAAATATTGCATACGGAAGGAAAAGTCATCATATGATGAAAATTTCATTTAGAGGTTTTGATTCACTCTGTGCTCAAACACCCCTCTTCTGTTAATAGCACTACATTGATCACCCATGACAGCAATGTCTTTACCCATCCAGGATTTTAATTTTGTATTTGTGTTTTATGACCTGATGTTCTATGCAAATACCATTCAAGTTATGAAACAAAATTACCAATGTCATTGAGACTCTAAGATTTAATGCAATTGATGAAAATAATGTTGGAAAAATACTATAAAGAAATCCCATAAAGAAAATCTGTCAGAATAAGAATTGTTAGCAAATAAAGGGAAATATTTATAAGAATAACAAAATAGATTATTCAGGGTTGAATTATTAAGACAGTTGCTGGAGAAATTTGGTATGCTCTCAAATATGTTTGTAGAAAGGATTCTTTAAGATCATTCCACAAAAACCAAATATAAAGGCAGTTATACTCTTACACATTTTTTTGTAAAATTCTATACCAAAAGAGTCAACTCTTTTGCTTTACTCTTTGTTCAACAAATTAGAGCACAATTGAAATGTAATCTAAATTTTGTTAAACATGTGTATTTTTAGAGTTTTCCATTTCATCTGTCAAGAAAACATCCAGTCAACCTTGTTTATCACTATTTATTATGGATTTCCCCCCTATCTTAAAGGTATTCATTTTAAAAGTCACATTGAAGTTTGGAGCCCTGTTTTCTCAGTAAATGAGTTCCTTATTGTGGTGTTGGAAATTGTAGTTAGCTGACTTAGCCATGTGCCTGAGATTGTTAAAATATTGAATCTTTCATCTTTAATAGGATAATATTTGGTTCCAAGTGCTATGCTCTTGACACCAGAGCAATGAAAACAGCAAGTCTCTGTAGGCTGAATATTGGCTCCCCAAAGATGTCTATGTTCTAATCCTTGGAACCTGTGGATATGTTATTTTACATGATAAAAAGAACTTTGCAGATGTAATTACATTAAGGATCTTAAAATGCAGGAGAGGATCCTGTATTATCCAGGTGGGGCCCCATGTAATCACAAAGGTCCTTAGAAGAGGGAAGCAGGAGGGTCAGAACATTTATAGAAAATGTAAGGGTGGAAGCTGAGTTCAGAGAGGAGATTAGGCTTCAGGTCTTGAAGGTGGAGGAAGAGGCCACGGGGCAAGGGATGCAGGCAACCTCTAGAAGCTGGAAAAGGCAAGAAACAGAGCCGGGAGCCTCCTGATGACATGCAGGCCTGTGGACCCATTTTAGACTTCTCACCTCCTGAATTGTAGGAGAGATTATCTGCATTGCTTTAAGGCACTAATTTGGTGGTCATTTGCTACAGCAGCAAGAGGAAACCGATACAGTCTCATCTGAAATTTTCATGCTTTCTGCAAACTTCACCTTCCCCTGCCCATTTCCCTTTTAGGGGAAGCTTGGCAAGGAACAGAGAAATGGCTTTCCTTTTCTAACCATTCCTTTTATGGGTCAGTTCAAAAGTCTTCTCCTCCTTGAGGCCTTAAATCTATCCCCTGGCCTCTCCTATCAGGTTGCTTTTATTTACAGTGACCATAGGTCAATTCTGAAGGTGCAATGGGATGAAATTAATAATTATGCTACAACAGGGACAAACTGGAACAGTGCTGGGACATATGGTCACCCTACATATATTTCCACTGCAGTACTCATTTTGTCTCGTATTTAAATTACCAGTAAATTCTTGTCTTTCTTCACATCTCCTTCCTCCTTCTGCCAGAAGTAAGAGAAGCTTTACTGCTCACCTGTATTCTCCATAACATATCCATCACCATCACTGCCTGCATCATCATCGCCATCATCACCATCACTATCATGGTCGTTATAGTAGTTGAATCTTCCATCATACTTACTATATCTCCAGTACATAGTCACATTACATGTAATAACTCAGTTAATCCTTGCAGCAACTATAGGAGGATGGCACTATGTTATCCTCATTTTAGAAAGAAATTATTTGAGGCTTGGAGAGGCTAACGTGCTCAGGGTCACACAATAGGAGGTGGCAGGACCAGGATTCAGTTGCAGACAGTTTGGTTTCTTTATCACTATTGCCCCCAAATAGGACTGCTCATAGAGAAGGTGTAAATAGTCATTTGAAAAGTAAGGGACACCTAGATTCACATGCTTATACCCCTAATTCTGAATTTTAATAGAAAAAAGCATTTAGGAAATAAACAATAATTTCAGTATAATAATTTGTGTTCTATCTACTGCAAATATTAAAAAACAAAACAGGTATGCACACAAAATGTTGCCCCTGGTCTTCTAATAAATTATTAGAATTGATTTGGGGAAGTGAGAGTTACTGGAAGGAACATACACATTTTTGTTTATTTTCCAGTTTTGTTGAGTTATATATAATTGACATACAGTACTGTCTATGTTTAAGGCATATGGCATAATGATTTGACTTACATATATTGTGAAATGATCACTACAGTAAGTTTAGTTAACATCCATCATCTCATATTGAAAGAAAAAGAAAAAGGGTTTTTTGCTTGTGATGAGAACTCTTAGGATCTACTCTCTTAATAACTATCAAATATACCACACAGCAGGGTTTACTATAGTCATCACGTTGTACATTACATCCTCAGTATTCATTCATCTTATAACTGGTAATTTATACCTTTTGATCACCTCTATCCAGTTCCCCCACCCTGCTCCCCCCACTTCTGGTTACCACAAATCTCATCTCTTTTTCTATGAGTTTGGTTAGGGTTTGGTGGCAGGGGGTGGGGGTAGTCTTGGTTTGTTTTTAGATTCTCCAAATAAGTGAGATAATACAGATTTTGTCTTTCTCTGCTTAACTTATTTCATTTACCACAGTTAACATCAAAAGGTCTCAAGTGGCAAGATTGCCTTCTTTTTATGGCTGAATAATATTCTATTTTGTGTGTTTACATATCACATTTTCTTTATCCATTTATCCATCAATGGACACTTAGGTTGCTTTCTTCCAATCTATTGTAAATAATGCTTGCTATGAACTTGGAAGTGCAGATATCTCTTCCACATAGTGTTTTCATTTCCTTCAAACATATTCCTAGAAGTAGAATTGCTGGATCATATGGTAGTTAAATTTTTAATTTTTTGAGGAAACTCCATACTGTTTTCCATAGTGGCTGTACCAATTTACAATCCTACCAGCAGTGCACAAGGACTACTTTTTCTCCACATCCCCTCCAGTATTTATCTCTTGTCTTTTGGATGATAGCCATTCTAACAGGCCTTAGGTGTTATCTCATTGTGGTTTTTGATTTTCATTTCCCTGATGGTTAGTGATGTTGAGCACCTTTTCATGTACCTGTTGGTCATTCGTACATCTTCTTTGGAAAAATGTCTATTCAGTTCTTTGTCCATTTTTATATTGCATTGTTTTATTTGCTATTCAGTTATATGAGTTCTTCATATATTTTTGTTGTTAGTCTCTTATCTGTTACATGGTTTACGAATATTTTTCCCATTCTGTACGTTGTCTTTTCATTTTGTTCATTGCTTCTTTTGCTGTGCAGAAGCTTTTTAGTTTGTTACAGTCCTACTTGTTTACTTTTGATTCTGTTGCTGTGCTTAGGTGTCGTATCCAAAAATAATCATTGCTAAGACTGATGCCGTCTTGCCTATGTTTTCTTCTAGGGGTTTTATGCTTTCCAGTATTACATTTAAGTCTTTAATTCATTTTGAGTTGATTTTTGTTAGTGGTGTAAGATAGGTGATCATTTCATTCTTTTACATACGAATATCCAATTTTCCCAGCTCTGTTTATTGAAGAGACTGTCTTTTCTCTGTGGAGTTTTCTTGGCTCCCTTGTCAAATATTAGTTGACTGTATATGTATGGGTTTATTCTATTCCATTGATGTGTGTGTCTGTTTTTATGCCAGTACTGTATTTTGATTACTATAGCTTTATAATATAGCTTGAAACCAGGAAGTGTGATGTCCCCCACTCTGTTCTTCTTTCTCAAGATTGCTTTGGCTATTTGGGTTTTGTGGTTCCATATAAATTTTAGGATTGTTTTTTATACTTCTGTTTAAAAAAATGCTATTGGAGTCTTGATAGGAATTACATTGAATCTATAGATGGCTTTGAGTACTATGAACATTTTACCAATATTAATTCTTCTCTTCAATGAAAACAGAATAACTTTCTATTTATTTGTGTCTTTAATTTCTTTCATCAGTATCTTGTAGTTTTCAGTGTAGAGATCTTTTACCTCCTTGGTTAAATTTATTCCTAAGTATTGATATTTTATTGATTTATGCTACTGTAAATGTGATCATTTTCTTTCTTTCTCAGATAATTCATTGTTACTGTGTATAAATACTACTAGTTTTTGTATGTTTATTTTGTATTCTGCAACTTCACTGAATTTGTTGATTAGATCTAACGGGGTTTTTTGGTGCTGACTTTAGGATTTTCCATATATCAAATCATGTCATCTGCAAATAGAGACAATTTTACTTCCTACTTTGCAATTCTGATGCTTTTTCTTCTTTTCTTCCTTCCTTCCTTCCTCTTTTTCTTCCTTTCTCCCTCCCTCTCTCTCTCTACCTCTCTTCCTTCCCTTCCCCCCCCACTTTTTCTTTCTCTTGCTTAATTGCTCCGGCCAGGTCTTTTACTACTATACTGAATAGGAGTGGTGGAAGCACACACCTTTGTCTTGTTCCTGATCTTAGAAGAAAACTTCTCAGACTTTCACCATTGAGTATGCTGTTAGCTGTGGGTGTGTCATATATTCCTTCTATACCTAATTTGTCAAGAGTTTTTGTCATGAATGGATATTGATTTTTTTTCAAAGCTTTTTCTTTATTAAGATGATCATATATTATTTTTCTTTGATTTTATTGAGGTGATGTATCACATTTATTGATTTGTGTATGTTGAACTGTCCTTGCATCTCAGGGATAAACCCCACTTGATCATGGTAAATGATCCTTTAAATGTGCAGCTGCATTCAGTTTGCTAGTATTTTATTGAGGATTTTGGCATATGTATTCATCAGTGATACTAGCTTGTAATTTTCTTTACTTGAGAGTCCTTTTCTGGCTTTGGTAACATGGTAATGCTTGCCCCCTAAAATTAGTTTAGGAGTATGTCCTCCTGTCTGATTTTTCGGAAGAGTTTGAGAAGAATTGGCATTAATTCTTCTTTAAATGTTTGGTGAAATTCAGCAATGAAGTCATCTAGTCCTGGGCTTTTCTTCACTGAGGGATGTTTGATTACTGATTCAATCTCCTCAATAGTAATTGGCCTGTTTGTATTTTCTGTGTCTTCCTGATTCAGTCTTGTGTTTTATATTTTGAAAAAGTGTCCATTTCTTCTAGGTTGTCCAGTTTGTTGGCATTTAGTTGTTCATAGTAGCGTCTTATGATCCTTTGTATTTCTATGATATCAGTTGTAATGTCTCCTTTTTCTTTATAATTTTGTTGATTTGGGTCCATTTTTTCTTGGTTAGTATAGCTAAAGGTTTGTTAATTTCATTCATCTTTTCAGAGAACCAACTCTTAGTTACGTTAATCTTTTACATTGTTTTCCTGTTCTTGGTTTCACTTATTTCTGCCCAAATTTATCATTTTCTTCCTTCTGCTAACTTTGGCTCAGTTGTTGTTTTTTTCCCCTAGTTCCTTGAGACATAGAGTTAGGTTATTTGAGATCTTTTTTTTTTAATGTAAGTGTTTATTGCTATGAGCTTCCATCTTAGAACTGCTTTTTCTGCATCCCATAAGTTTTGGTATGTGTGTTTTCAATTTCATTTGTCTCAAGATACTTTTCAGTTTCCTCTTTAATTTCTTCTTTGATTCATTGGTTGTTCAGGAGAGTGTTATTTAATTTCCATGTATTTGTGAGTTTTCTAGTTTTCCTCCTGTTAATGACCTCTAGTTTCATACCATGGTAGTTAGAGAAGTTACGTTGTATGATTTCAGTCTTCTTGAGTTTACTAAGACTTGTTTTGTGGCCTAGCATTATGGTCTGTCACATAGAATGTCTCATGTGTGCTTGTGAAGAATGCGTGTTCTGCCGTTGTTGAATAGAATGTTTTGTATGTCTGCCAGATCCATTTTGTATATAGTGCTATTCACATCTATTTCCTGGTTGATTTTCTGTCTGGATAATCTATTCATTGATGAGAGTTGGGTATCAAAGTCCCCAACTGTTACTGTATTGGTGTTTAGTTCTCCTTTCAACTCTGTTAGTTTTTGCTTTTTATAATTAGGCACTCTGATGTTGGGTACATAAATATTTACAATTGTTAAATCTTCTTGAGGGATTGTCCCCTTTATCATTATGTAATGATCTTCTTTGTTTCTTTTTACCAGTTTCAGTTTAAAGTCTATTTTGTCTGATGTAAGTGTAGCAACGCCTGCTTTAGGGGCGGGGGTTACCATTTGCTTGAAATATCTTTCTTCATCCCTTCACTCTCAGTCTATGTGTGTCTTTAAGTCTAAAGTGACTCTTTTATAGGCAGCATATCATTGGATCTTGTTTTTATCCATTCAAACATTCTAAGTCTTGGGAGAATTTAATCTATTTACATTTAAAGTAATTATTAGTAGGTAAGGACTTACTATTGCCATTTTGTTAATTTTTTTCTGACTGTTTTATAGATTCATTTTTCTTTTTTCTTATCCCGCTGTCTTTTTTTGTATTTCGTGTTTTTTAGTATCAGTATGCTTTGACTACTTTATCATGTTCTCTTGTGTAATTACTACAGGTTTTCCCTGTGGTTACCATGGAGCTTACATAAATATTTCAAAATTATAACACCCTATTTTAAACGATAAGAACCTAACTTTGATAGCATTCCTAAACTTTACATTTTTACTTCTCCTCACACTCACATTTTAGGTTATTGATGTTATAGTTTACATATTTTAATATTGTATATCCAATAACAGATTATTGTAGTTATGGTTAATTTGCTACATTTGTTTCTTAACTTTTAGAATTGTAAGTGAATTATCACCACCACTACCATATTACATATTTCTTCTGAGTGGTCAAGTCTGCTTTTGAAGCTCTCTATTCAGTTCTTCAGGTCAGTCATTTTATTTTTCAGCTCTAGGCATTTGTTTAACTTCTTTTGTTCATGTATTATTTTCTCAAATTTGTTTAGTTGTCTGTGTGTTCTTATAGTTCACTAAACTTCTTTAAGAGAATTATTCTGAATTTTTCGTGTGACAGTTCCTAGATCTCCATTTCTTTAGCATCACTTATTGGAGCTTTATTAGTTTCCTTTGGTGCTGTCATGTTTACCTGATTTTTTGTGATTCTTGATTTCTTTCATTGGTATCAGCACATCTGAGTAAGTGGTCTCTTCTTTCAGACTTTACAGCTTCACTTTGGCAGATAGTTCTTCACCAGTCAGCTCAGTTTGAGCTTCTAAATGTGTCTACTTGTAACATCCTTGGGCAGATGGAGCTTGCTATCAGGGTCTGTTTTCGGGTGAGGCCGCTGCCCAAGGTATGAGGTTGGGGCGGGTGTGTTTTTGGCTGAGAAGAGTTGGTTCCACGACTGTGACTGCTTTCTTGGTTCCCTGCCCAAGCAAGTCTGAAGGATGGGTTCTGCAGTTGCGTGGGTCCTCTAGTCAGGCTTACTAGATGGTTGGGACAGAGTCCTATACTCAGTAGTAGGTGGGTCTATGAATTAGCTTCCCTGCCCTGGTGGGAGAGCGGAAGGGGCCCCAGGGCCTGCATGGCTCATTGTTTAGGGACCTAAATCAAGCAAGACTATGCCCTGAGTTCCCTAGCTAGACGAGAACACCAGTTTTGCTCTGCAAAGGGAGAAAGCCCTGGGCTGGACACTCTGTTCAGGTGCCACTGTAAGCAGGGATGTTGGATGCGCTGTGCAGCTTCCCATGTGCTCTAGTTAAGCCTGATCAGATGAGCTGAAAGCTATCTTCAGCAAGGGGTGGAGTCATGAATTAGTTTCCCTTCCCAGGTAGAGTGGGAAAATTGGCTCCAAGATTGGAAAGGCTTTCTGTTTGTGGTCTTGATTCAAGCTCACTCATGCACCAAGTTTTCTGCCTGAAACAGGCCACTGACTTGGCTTTGCAAGCAATCAGCTCTGCCTGACAGACTCTCTGCTCACGTGTTGCTGGGCTGTGAAAATTTCCAGTTGCTACAACCAGGCTTTGTAGTCAGGCAGGGTTGGGAACTATACTTAGCAGTGCCCTGGGCTACGACTCAGACCCTCACTTCCCCTCCCCCAGCCTGGGTGGGGGCAGACCAGGCTCCAGAGCCAGCAAGGTCCTTATCTGAGTACCTGAATCAGGCAGACCTGCATCCCACCAAGTTCCCTGGTCTGACTGCACCACCATCTTGGTTCTGCAGATGAGCAAAGCTGCTGGTTGGGTCAGTCAGTCTGTCAAGATCCGAGTGCTGGTTTGTTGCAAACCCCTCCTTCCTTCTCCATCACAGTCACATTCTAAGTGGTCAAGCCCGGAAGATCCACCATTTAATTTCCAGGGGGCGAGACTGGAGTTGGGGCTCCCAAGAAATAACCCACAGTGCGGGTGGATGTCCACCCTGGGCTCTCTTTTCCCACTGGAGGAACTGTAGGCTCAGGGGTGCTGGGTGGCCTAGGGGAGGGGCAATGCGGTCAGCATGTAGCGGCTCCTCTTCCCCTTCGAATGCAGTCTGTCCTGGTCTCTGTGTTGCAAGGGTGTGCTTCAGTCTCACCCCTGTGTTCTAGGGTTTTCTCAGTGGTGTCTTGTCCATGAATAGTTGTCAGTTGTTTTTCTCATGAGAGGGAGCAAAATCAGGAAGGACATATGTTGCCATCTTGGTGACATCATTCCTGCATTTTTAAGTTGCTTTTTGATTAGCAATTAACCATAGTGTCTCTACGTGGAGCTGGTTTAACAGGTCAAATGCTTTCCAGCTGTCCTTGACAATAACTAAACAGAAAGGACATTTTTGCCAAAGGTTCAAGGAAAAGAGAGGTAACATTTAATTAGAAAATATGGTACTTTTATATGGCTTATTAGATGAACTCTTGCCAAATTTGCGGCAAGTCATGTTGAGAGAGAGCTGTGGCCTGGAACTGCCAGCCAAATGTGTGACGTCTTCTACTGCTTAGTAAACAGAATAACCATTGATTTTGATTATCGACACACTAATGCCAAGAAAAATCACAGGCCTAAAAAATAAAGTTGGATTCTTAAGAAATTAGGTAGAGGAATGATGCTGCTTTTTTCCTATGGAAAATAATGGTTCCAATGTGAACAATGATGTATTTAAGTAAAGGTAAATGCAGTCTACTCATTTAGTGATACGGAGGGTAGAAACAGACTTACCAGAATGAAGATAGGACTTGTGTATGAGCATGATTTGATTTCCTAAAGACGGATTCTTTCAAACATTAGATTGTTTGATATAAAAAATGAATATAAATTTACTTGAATATTAATGCCTTTAATGGATACATAATCATTTAATTAAATGATAATTAAGTGACTATAAAACCTATTCTTTTTCTTCCTATAATTGTTAGAGCAACTTAAATCAGCTTTAATCATTTAGACTATTCCAAACTTTAAAAAACCCCAAACTAAACATATTTCTAAAATATGTCTTGATAATTTCAACTATTTACCAATGAAATTATTCACATATCCCAGTATAGTTTTATTTGGTACATGTTGTACTGAGTAGAAAACATTATATTTCTCATGGAATGATTTATGTATGTATACTCTCATTAGAAGTATGGCTAAAATATGCATAGATGTAAAATAATCTTTCTCAGATTGATACTATTCAATTAATGAACTCAAATCCTGAGGGAAGTTTGAGGATCTAGAAAGCTTCAATTATACAGAGAAACAGATGAGATTTTATTGAAACTTAGAAGAGATGTGATTTTATTGCTGTCTTGATGAGAAATACAAAGCATGCATCTAAGACCTTGGAATATTTGGTGTCCTATCTTGATTTAAGCCCTGCAGAATATCAGATTCCTGTCCTCCTCCACACCTCCAGGGAGCTACTCTTTCTGAAAAAAGTTCAGAAGCTTTTTTAATGCATGACTGTACTCGGCCCAGTCCTGTGGGAGGTGTGGAGGAAGAAAGGAATTTGGCCGGGGGAGTTGAAAAATATTAAAAAACAAAACACAACACAGTAACAACATTAAAAAGAACACTAATATTGTGATTTGGCTTAAGAATGCTAAAGAGATGGGTTTGTAAACCAGGATTTAGTAGTTTTCCAGTGCCCTGATGCATCTACTCCTATTCCACTTATTGGAACTAAAAATAAAGATACAGCTATTTGAAAAACTCAGTTTTAGTTTTAGAGTATGGATTTAAAATGTGTATTGCTCTCTTTTATTACAGCTGACATATTTGAAGTGAGAATGAGATAGCCAGCCCCCTTCCCCTGAAGGTAAAAGCCATATTACACCAAACCAAACCATAGCATTTTATAACTGGAGTAGTCTTCAAGTCTTAGCTTTTTATCCATGGTATCTGCTTCTCTTAAACTTGGGAACTGTTCCATGGAATGCAAATAGAGTTGTTGTGGAAGAAAAAAATCAGTGTTTCACTTCCAAGTAGAAAGATAATGCAAGATGCTTGAGTATTTTATATATTCCATGAGGCACGTTAACCAAGTAAGGAGGAACAGGTGGAATTTTAAAGATATATTTAATTTAACTCGGTATATCCAAAATATTAATTTAACGTGTACATTCTTTGTTCGCATAAATCTTGGAATTCCTGTGTGCCTTTGCCCTCATGCCACACCTCAGTTTGGACCAGCTACATTTCAAGTGCCCTGGAGTCACGTATGGATGGTGACTGCTGTGTTAGCACAGCTCTAGGTTTGTAAAACAGCGGGTTAATACACACAGGGGCTTCTTTACTGAAGGACTTTTCATGGCCATTGACACGCTAATGTACACCAGGCACACTTCACATCTGCTTAGGCAACACTATTTGGGACACACTGCACAACACCCTGCGGCACTCTTAGGGAAAAAAACCTCTTGATGCGACTGGATTCTGAAGCCATGGCTAACAAATGACTTTCAGCCCTGGATTTTACTCCCACTCTGCCACTTGCCAGGGATTCAGCATTACACCAGATACTTAACCTTTCTTAATGTGTCTCCTTATCTGAAAAATGGAACTTTGACCAATGACATTGCAGGACTTCTCTGATGACTAAATGGGAGCATTCGTAAAGCACTGTGGGAAGTCCTGGGACACAGCAGATACCAAGGAAATGTATTACATATGCATTTTCTATGTATAGTTATGATATTAGAAGGGACAGAAAGATTATTAGAAACTTATGTATAAGCTTAAGTTATTAAGCTTAAGTTATTAGAAACTTATGTATAAGCTTATCGTGTTGAAGGAATCCTCATTATATTAGTAAAACTTTTCAAGGGACTCAATTTAGAACTATGTTGGGGTTTTTTCCTATATAAATAAATATATATATATATGTATTTAAGCTGAAGTACAATTGATTTACAATGTTGTATCAGTTTCAGGTGTACAGCAGAGTTATTCAGTTACACACACACACACACACACACACACACACACACACACACTTATATATGTATATCCATCCATCCAACTATCTATATTCTTTTTCAGATTCTTTTCCATTACAGGTTATTACAAGATATTGAATATAGTTCCTTCTCTACTATACATAAAATAGACAAAGAACTTTGTTGTTTCAAATCTGCACTTAGAAGCCTTAGGTGTAAGAGATCAGAGGTGGGGTCTCAGAGAGAAGAAAGGGCGCTTTATATTGGTTCCATGCTTTCCCCTCTACCTTTGTCCAGAAGAACTCTTTAATCATTAGATGTTAGATGAGTTTCCTTTTGACAAAAAATATACACAGTTAAAACTAATTGGTAATCTAAAATAATAGGGAATTTAAGAATGGAGTAAAATATATTCCCAAGCCTGCAAAAAAGTTCCATTAATTAGAGGTTAACTGCCTTGGGAAGTAGATTGCTATGAGAAATGGTCACTTATATTAACAGGTTACTTATGTTTGTGAAAAGGGGAAACGCGTTATATTCTAGTGGAATGCTGCACGGTGAGCACCACAAATTAGATAAAAGAATTTGCTGCTGGGATGGTCCACATTCCACAAGCTACAGAATCAACAATTCAGTACTATCGGGTTGGCTAAAAAGTGCCTTCGGTTTTTAAGTAAAAATAAAAGACAGTTTTCATTTTCATCAAGAACTTTATTGAACAACGTATTCACCCTTTTGTTCCACTACCTTCTGCCATTTTACAGGCAACTTCATAATTCCATCTTCCCAAAACTTTTTATCTTTTTGAGCAAAGAACTGTTCCAGTTGCCTTTTACAGTCTTTTACAGTCTTGCAGGGAATGGAAATTTTTTCCATTAAGAGAATTTTGTAAAGACCGAAATAAATGGAAATCCAAAGGTGCAATGTCTGGTGAATATGGCGGATGAATCAGAACTTAGGGAGGAGCTCATAATAGAGGACTCCCTTCTAATCCCACCATATACACATTACCTTCTTTGGATGGAGACCGGCCTTGGGTGCTGTTGGTGGTGGTTCATTTCACTTGCCCCATGATCTCTTCTGTTCCGCATTATTGTACAGTATCCCCTTTTCATTTCCTGTCACAATTTGTTTTAAAAATGGAATGTTTTCATTACATTTAAGTAGAGAATCGCATATGGAAATATGATCAAGAAGGTGTTTTTGCTTAGCTTATGTGGAACCCAAATATCAAAGCGATGAACATAACCAAGCTGGTGCAAATGATTTTCAACACTTGATTTGGGTATTTTGAGTATGTCGGCTATCTCCCGTGCGGTATCACGCTGATTGTTCTCAATTAATGTCTCAGTTTGATCACTATCAACTTCAACTGGTCTACCCGACCGTGGAGCATCTCCCAGCAAGAAATCTCCAGCATGTAACTTCACAAACCACTTTTGACATGTTCGATCAGTTACAGCACCTTCTCCATACACTGCACAAATCTTTTTTTGCATTTTGGTTGCATTCTTTTACGTTTCTTGAAATAATAAAGCATAATATGCCGAAAGTGTTGCTTTTTTTCTTCCATCTTCAGTATTAAAATGGCTACACAAAAATTCACCAATTTTAATGTGTTTTTTTACATGCACGCTGATATGACAGCTGTCGCATACAGTCTAACAAAACTGTTTCGAATGAAGCTAAAGACAATTAAGTGCTACTAGAGCCATCTTACTGAAAAAAACAAATGAAACTTTTTGGCCAACCCAATATTTTTTTTCCTTGAATGAGTACATTTTTATTCACAGACAAATAGAATTTTAAAGGTGGAAGGACATCAGGCGTTTATTCCTTATTCTACTTATTTTTATTTAGATATAATTGACATTGTTTTCCACAGTGGCTGCACTTATTTACATTTCTACCAACAGTGCACAAGGATTCCCTGTTCTCCACGTCCTTACCGATGCTTGTTATTTCTTGTCTTTTTTATAATACCCATTCAACAGGTATGAGGTGATAGCTCATTCTGGTTTTTGACTTGAATTTCCCTGATGATTAATGACTTTGAGCACCTTTTCATGGATGTGTTGTCCATCTATATGTTTTCTTTTGAAAAATGTCTACTCAGATCCTCTGCCCATTTTTAAATCAGATTGTGTGTATTTTTTGCTGAATTGTAATGAGTTCTTTATATATTTGGTCTTTATATATTTGGATATTATCACCTTATCAGATACATGGCTTACAAAATTCTCTCCCATTCTGTAGGTTGCCTTTCCAGTTTGTTTATGGTTTCCTTTGCCATGCAGAATCTTTTTTAGTTTGATGTAGTCCCACTTGTCTATTTTTGTTTTGTTGCCTTTGCTTTTGGTGTCAATTCTAAAATATCACCACCAAGACAGCTGTCACATAGCTTACTGCATATGTTTTTTTCTAAGAGTTTTATGGTTTTAGTCTTACGTTCAAGTCTTTAATCTATTTGTAGTTAATTCTTTTGTATGGTGTAAGATGGTCTAGTTTCATTCTTTTGCACGTGGCTGTTCAGTTTTCCCAACACCATTAATTGAAGAGTCTGTCCTTTTGTCGCTATATATTCTGGGATCCTCTGTCATAAATTGATATGTAGATTTATTTCTGGACTCTCTATTGTTCCTCAGATCTATGTGTCTGTTTTTAATGCCAATATCATACTTTTTGATTACTATAGCTTTGTACTATAGTTTGAAATCAGGGAGTGTGCCTCCAGGTTTGTTCTTGCTCAAGATAGCTTTAGCTGTCTGAGGTCTTTTGTGGTTCCATACAAAATTTAGGATTGTTTGTTCTATTTCTGTGAAAGACGCCATTGGAATTTTGATAGGGATTGTATTGAATCTTTAGATTGCTTTGTGTTGTATGGATACTTTAACAATATTAAGTCTTCCAATACATGAGCATGGAATATCTTTCCATTTATTTGTGTCTTCTTCAATTTGTTTTATCAGTGTCTTATAGTTTTTAGTGTACACATTTTTGGTTAAATTTATTCCTAGGTATTTTATTCTTTTTTGTTAATTTCTCTTTCTCATTGTTTGTTATTAGTGATAGAAAGGCAACAGATTTTTGTTGACATTTATATTGACTCTATATCCTGCAACTTTACTAAATTTGCTTATTCTAATAGGCAGCAGCTTTTAAAATATGAAAATATATATAGTCCTGTGGGACCACAAGCATAAATCCTACTGGCCATCAGAGCTAGGTGACCTGAAGCCATCTTCTGGAAAGCAGTTGCAAAAATTGGGGCATGAGATGAGTGTGCAAGCCCCTTTCCAGGAGATACTGGCAACCTGGAGTGAGGCAGAGGGAAGCACACAGATGGTGTCTGCTTGGCCTCCCTCCCCTACACTTCAGTAGACCTGTAGATATATGCGAAGTCAGAAGCCTGCCCCATAGGTTGCAGCTCCAGGACAAGCAAATAGGCCTCTTTCCCATAAAGACTGGGGGTGTGTTTCAATCTGCTGTCTGCGCTGTTCCCTGGTGGTGGTAACCAGCTAAGAACTCTCTCTCCATTTGTTACAGTCCCATGAAACCCATGAATGAAAGCCCCATTTGCTACCAGAGACAGGCAGTCAAGGGGCATCCCCTGGTTGACAGACAGACAAACTGGGCCACCAGACGTGTGTACAAGCTCCCCTCTGGCAGGTACTGTCTCTCAGGAGCTCAGCAGAGGGATAGTGAAAAGAGAGTGCCAGCCTTCTGAAGTCTCTGGAGAGGATTCGAGTTGGCCCTTAGATGTGTGTTTAATAAGCAGCCTGCCCCTCAGGCTGCAGCTATGAAGATGAGCTAATGTAGCACTTTCACAGAAAGACAGGGCACAGCAGTCTCTGGTCTCTGGCTGGGCCCTGGGGATGGTAGCCCGTTAAGAACTCTTTCTCTGTTTGTGACAGTCTCTTGGGAATGGTGAGTGTAAGCCCCACTGGCCACCAGAGCCAGGCATTCTAGAGGTGTCCCCTGGGCAGCAGCTGCAAAAATTGGGGTACCAGATGAGGGTGAAATTTCTTTTCCAGGAGATAACATGTGACCTGGAACAAGGCAGACGGAGCCCACTGTCCTCTGTCCCTGGAGAGTATTTCAATAGGTCCCTAGATGTGTGTTACAATAGATGCCTGTCTCTCAGGTCCATGCTTTAAGATAAGCATAAAAGCTTCTTTCACAGAAAGTTTGGGTGCTTTTCAGTCGGCTGCCCCTGTGGATGGGCCGTGGCATTGGTGCGTCTGTGCTCCATCCCTCTGAGAAGTGTTTCTGTTTGCTATAATCTTGTGGGTCTCATGGACGTGAGTCCACTAGCTTCAAAGCTAGATGTTTTGGGTGCTCATCTCTGAGGTGCAGGCCTTAAAAGTTGGGGTGCCCAATGTGGGGTTCAAACCCTTTGCTCGTCAGGGAGAAGCCTGGGGTTTTGAGTTCTGTTCTGATTGTGTGTTGCCATCCCGTGGCTGGGTTTTATGACAAGATTGTGTCTCAGTTTCCCTTACCTGGTTCGATGTGGGGTTTTTTCTCATTTGCCCAGTGTGTAGGAGTTGCTCAGCTAGTTTTTCGGTTTTTTTCCAGAAGAAATTTTTCCACATGGAGCTGTAAATTCAGTGTGTCCATGTGAGGCGGCAAGTTCAGGATCTTCCTATATTACCCTCTTGAACCAGAACCCAGGATTATTTCATTCAATGAAAATTAAAGACAGAATTGTTTAGAAGTAGCTTTGACTTCACTCAGTTTTGATTTTCAAAAGTAAGGAAAAGGATCAAAGTTGAAATTACTGTGATATTTTCACAGAAAATAAAATTCAAGAGGGCATGACAGAAAATTCCAGGTAATATCCAGTCTTCATAGTGGCTTATTTGTAAGACTAGCTTTACAATGAAATTGTACAAATATGTCAATTTAGTAAAAATTAACTACAAAATCGTACACCTGTGTTGGAAAAGGAATTTCTTTGGTTTGGATTCTTAGGTTCTCAAGAGTTCTACTCCATGTACTTACTTTCAGGTGAGGCACTATGCAATTCAGAAGGATGTGATACCTTCTTTTGCTAAAAGTGGCACTACCGCCTGCTGAAATAATAGTTAAAATCTGCTTTGACTGATCGTCTATGCATCGTTTGCTAAATACTAGCATCTCATTTTTAATCAGTTACAGTGCATTCTTAATTTGAACACTATCCCTTGGCAATGTTTCCATTCAGTTTGTTGGTATGGAGACCCAGGAAGATGGCCAGTGAATCAAAGAAGTTGAAAATATTTGACCTTATATATGGTGCTCGATATTTATAACACGGTAGGCCTGTCCCAGTTCAGGCCTCCTCAGCCCTGGCCTGCTAGGTTGCAGCAGATTCCTGCCTGTGCATATTTGGGTGTTTCCGGACTTGATGAAATGTGTTTCATAACTTTTAAAGTAACTAAAAAATCCAAGTAAATAATAGAACACATCACAACAGACACCAAAGCAAGCAGTTACTGGTTAAGGGAAAAATGCCTAGGAAACAGGCCAATGGAGTTGTAAAACATAAAAGTTTTGATATAAATGCCATTTTAATTATTAAGATGGGGGTTTTCAGAAGCAAGAGAAAATTTCCCAAATGAACTTTAAAATAACATAAATCTCGCATATTTTCGGTTACGTTAAATAACATCATAATAAATAACGCAAATAATAAAAAAAAATAAAGATAACAGAAGTGTCCTGAAGTTAAGGAGGTGCATTTTTTTTCTTCTCACATTTTTCCGATATCATTACCAATGTGAGACACTCTGAAGTTTTAACTATAAAGATGAATTATGATAGTTAGCTTGTTTGGAGACATTTCATTCAAAGCTCGTATCAACAGCTGCTGGTTAAGCACTGATTATGACTTTAAAGGCACCCCCAAGTTAAGTAGTTTTTATAGTCAAATAGCAATAATACTTACTGAAGGTTTACCACATGCCAGGCTCACTTCCAAGTACTGAACATGCATGTGAACTTAATTTTAATGGTCTGATTATTTAATCCCTATTTTTTCAGATGATAAAAAGGAAGCCAAGAAAAATTAAATAACTTGCCCAGGTTTACCCAATTAATAAGAGATAGAGCCAGGGTTTGAACTCAGACTGAATGCCAGGGCCTAGGCCACCCCCCCTTTCAACTTCTCTCTAAAATAACACATTAAGCAATGACAATGCTAACATCTGTAATAGAGATTACATTATTAAACTCCTTTACACAAGGCACCATGGGTGGTTCTGTAGACAATAAGTGATGTAAAAATGCCCATCACTGTTTGTCCCCTTAAGTGCCTTCAAATCTAATGGGTACTGATAACATAAATAGCTTTGATACAAGATATAATAAGTATCATATATATTGCTTGAAGTTTTTATGTATTTTTATTGATCATATAACAGTATATTAGTTCATGTGTACAACATAATGATTTGCTATTTGTATATGTGGCAGAATGGTCACAATAAGTCTAGTTAACATCCATTACCATATAGTTACATATTATTTTTCTTGTGATGGATGAGAACTTTTAAAATTTACTCTTAGCAACTCCCAAATATGCTACCCAGTGTTATTAACTATAGTCACCATGCTGAGTATAGTTAGTTAACTATGGTTAACTGACTATAGTTATTAACTATAGTCACCCATGACTAATTTCATAGCTGGAATTTTGTAGTTTTGACTTTCTTCACCCATTCTGCCCACCCACACACCGCCTCTGGCAACCACCAATCTGTTCTCTGCATCTATGAGCTGAATTTTTTTTTTTGATTCATATACAGGTGGTATCACACGATATTTTTCTTTCTCTGATTTATTTCACCTAGCATAATGTCCTCTTCAAGGTCCATCCGTGTTGCCGAAAATGGCAAGATCTCATTTTGTTTTATGGCTGATAGTCCTCTGTATATGTGTGTATCATGTTTTCTTTATCCATTCATCCATGGATAGACACTTAGGTTGTCTGTCTTGGTTATTGTGAATAACGTGGCCATGAACGTGAGGGTTCATGTCTTCTTAAGTCAGTGTTTTCACTTTCTTTGGATAAATACCCAGAAGTACAATTTCTGAATCATATGGTAGTTCTATTTTTAATATTTTAGGGAACCTTCATCCTGTTTTCCATAGTGACTGCCCCAATTTACATTCTCACCAATAGGGCACAAGGGTTCCTGTTTCTCCACATCCTTCCCAACACTTGTTACTGGTCTTTTGAGAATAGCCATTCTAACAGGTGTGAGGTGATAGCTCACCGTGGTTTTAGTTTGCAGTTCCCTGATACTTAGTGATGTTGGGCAATTTATCATGAACCTCTTGGCCGTCTTTATGTCTTTTATGGAAAACATAACTTCATATTCCCAGGCCATTTTGTAATCAGGTTGTTTTTTTGCTATTGAGTTGTATATTTTGGATATTAACTAACCCCACATAAGATATATGATTTGCAGTTTTTTTCTCCCATTCCCCAGGCTGCTTTTTCAGTTTGTTGATGGATTCCTTTGCTGTGCAGAAGCAGCTTCTCAGTTTGATGAGGTCCCACTTATTTTTGCTTTTATGGCCTTTGGTTTTGGTGTCAAATCTAAAAAATTATCACCAAGACCAATGTCAAGGAGCTTACTGCCTATGTTTTCTTCTAGGAGTTTTATGGTTTCAGGTCTTCCATTCAAGCCCCTAATCCATTTTGGGTTTTATTTTTGTGTGTGGTGTAAGATAATGATCCAGTTTCATTCTTTTGCACGTGCTGTCCAGTTCTCCCAACACCATTTATTGAAGCAACTGTCCTTTCCCCATTGTGTATTCTTGGCTCCTTTGCCATAAATGAATTGACCACATATGCCTGGGTTTATCTTTGGGCTCTCTATTCTGTTTCTCAGATCTATGTGTATGTTTTTATGCCAAAAGAACACTGCTTTACTCTAGTTTTCTAATATAGTTTCAAATTATGGAGAATGATGTGTACAGCTTTGTTCTATCTTAAGTATTTTTATTCTAAAAATATTATGATTCAGATAAACTCAGAAGGCGAGAGTGGGAATGGTTAAAAGACTATTTAGCCATTTTCTGGAAATAAGGTAGCATTATTTGGAGTTCTCTGATAGGCAGGAAGTCAGAAGTCATAGGTTTGAAACCTTCATCTTGCTCGTTAATTAACCTCTCTGAGCCTTTTTTGATGTATCTCACAGTTACTGTTGGCATTCAGTAAGAACATAAGCATTTTATAGTATGGATTTTGGGGGGGAAAAGATTGAAACTAAATGAATGAGATGAAGCATGAAAGTATTTTTTAGAAGGGTACTGAAATAGATGGAAGGGGATTTTAGAAACCAGAAGAGCTTTAGGAACTTTGGGAATGGGAACTAGGACTGTGTGATTGGTTCAGCTGGGGTGCTCGCCCAGTGATTCCCCAGTCGAGGGAGGTAGAACTGTGATTGGCAGCCCTATCAGAACCATGCCGTTCCCAGGAGGGCGGGCTGAAGAACAGATGCCAGTTGATCTAAAAAAGAGACCACAGGGCTTCCCTGGTGGCGCAGTGGTTCAGAGTCCGCCTGCTGATGCAGGGGACACGGGTTCATGCCCCAGTCCGGGAAGATCCCACATGCCGTGGAGCGGCTGGGCCCGTGAGCCATGGCCGCTGAGCCTGCGCGTCCGGAGCCTGTGCTCCGCAATGGGAGAGGCCACAACAGTGAGAGGCCCGTGTACCTCAAAAAAAATAAAAATAAAAAAGAGACCACAAACAAAAGTGCTAAGAAGTAAAAATAACAACATTAACAGACCTGAATGAACATTTCCCATGTTCCAGGTATTGTTTTGAGCATATTTCAGGTAGTATGTAGTACAATACTTGAAGGAAAGCCCAGGCTATGCACGAAGTATTATCAGAATGTGAGGGAGAGCGAGGGGATGTAGTGAAGTGGGCTCAGATGACGAAGAGCCTGGAATGGAAGGCTTAGATTTCACTTTATTGACAAGTCAGAGCCAACGCACAGAAAATAACGCAGCCAGAGTTCTAGATTAGGATAAGTAACCTGGATTAAAGAAGGGAGAAACTGGAAGTGGGGAATGTAATAAGCCATTTTAAGTGGAAGTTAAGCAAAGACCTGAATTCAGTAGGTGGTAGTGGGAATGGAAAAGAGAAAACAAACAAAAGACACATGCGAGGCACTGGGAAAGTAGACTTGTGAGCAAATGGTGACTTATATGGCTGAAAAATTCCCCACTGAGGGATTAAATGAATGATGGTGCAATGACAAAGTCAGAGGGTGAGAACTTGTTGGCAGGGAAAATGATGAATTTGGTTTGCACATACTGAATTGGAGCAGGCAGTCACTTCTCAGAAGGGGGTATCAAGCAGGCAATTCCAAATGTGGTACCACATCTCAGGAGGAAACTTGGGGCAGGGAAAACTCAAGCTTCTGGAGTAGATGAAATTGCAGAAGGACAACACAGAGAAAGAAGAAATGAACACACAATAGACTGATACTTAAATGCTAACGCAAAACATGTATTAGCCAACAGGTTTGTAAAATTTTAAAAATTCAAATTTATTAGGTTTTATTAGTAACACAATTACACAGACTAAAGTTCAGGAATTCATCAATTATGGTCACCAATATGTGCTTCTTGTGGCGTTTTAAACTTATTTCTCATGATTCAAATTGACTTACAGGATAGTTGAACTTCATAGCTTCATAATATGAATACAACAGGTCTTCCATCCATAAAATTAATGAAAACATATCTTTCCTCAAAGGCACATAAAGAATCTAAACTAACACATTTGAAGAATTTTGTTAAGAAATTTTTGAATTTCTCTACATTACAGAGAAGAAAAACAAATCCCCAAAATGAAACGGTTATACACACACGCGCGCGCACACACACACACACACACACACACAACCACAAAGAGACTTCAACAGAATGAGAGCACACAACTAAATTTAGAAACTACTTACCCATGAAGCTTACTGAAAGACTAACTTTTTCAAGATGAGTAAAAAAGAGAAGTAGGGTATGGAATGCTATTCACTTTGCTGAAACAAGGTCATACAGACACACCATGAATAATTAAAAATGACTATCAAAATTCAGTTATCTAGCAGAAATGTAACACTTACTTGAGGATACACACAATCACTGACTTAATTAAATCCTGCTACTCATTTTCTAAGTGTAATTGCCCATTTCATTCTCAGAAATAATAGCACAGTTTAAAAAGAAATAATACAAACTCAGGCAAGTGGAGGCAATTTGAATAATCTAAGGGAAAAAAGTAATTTTAACATAGCGTGATAATTAAATTTGAAACTAGTTACTTACATATATGAATTTAAAGCTTGCATTTTATCATCAGCAGAATATTCAAAGATCTTTCTTGTTATCTTCTAAACAAGGAGCTATCATGTATAGTAGGTACAAGGGATTTCCCAAAGGAAATACGCAAATGAATGTCTCAAAATTCATTATGCTAACTTATTTTTTACCCACAAAAATGCTCTCACACCCACCTAAACTTAGTTATAAATAAGTGTATAAAAATCTGGCATCACCTTTAAGGCAATGCATGAATACCATCCAAATATTAAAATTCAAAGTGAAAACAAACCAACCGAATAAAAATTAAGAATTTATAATAAGTCTGTAAGTATATCCTCAAAAATCTGAAATTTGTTTTCAAACCAAATCTAATGTAGAATCAGATTAGCATGCATTCTTAAAAGAAAAACTGAAATGCATACGATGTTTAACTGATCCAAAGGCAGGTATACTCCTCCACTTCAAGAACGTTTCAATGAAACACATTAAATTTAAAGAACAAATCATGTTATTAAAATAGTCTGTGCAATGTTTGTACAAATAACATTTTTATGATTACAAGTATACATATAATCAAGACAGGGCTGCAATGTGTCCTAATATTAATTACTGTACTTAAAAATTTACAGGATATGAACATAAATAAAGCTGTTTAAAACTGGCAAACATAATAGTCTTTCAGTACAAAGTACTTAATAGTTCTGTTATTTCCCAAGCCATCACGCTAAAATCATAAGTTGCCACTCTTAATACCTAAAAGTAATGTGGAAAACTAAAGTCATAAATACATGTATACATACATTTGCATATTTACACTTACACAGAAGTCATCAGTACACTAGAGTCCAGCTTTAACACTGCCCTTATTTTCACACTGCAGGACCACCTCTCACATTTAAGAAAGGACCTTCCATTACTTCCAGTTAAAAAAAAACAACAACAAAAAACCAATTTTGGTCAGGTCCCAGATGCATTTCCCATATACTACATTCTGTGTTGCTGCAAGACTCTAGTGTAGAGAGATCCACATATAAGTACTCATTTGGTTTGAAAATGCATTTTACCATTTACTGCAAAACTCAGAAGAGACCACAATCTTTTAGATTATTTTTTATGATGACATCTGTTACAGCATCAAAGACAAACTGCACATTCTTGGTATCTGTGGCACATGTGAAGTGGGTGTATATTTCCTTCGTGTCCTTTCTTTTATTGAGGTCTTCAAACTGACATTGAATATATGCAGCTGCCTCTTCATATGTGTTTGAGCCTGATATGGGAAAAGGAAAGAAACATAAGGCGAAGTTAAAATGAGTATACCACTAAGCAACATGGACCTTAAAATACTGACATCAGTTTCTTATGTGTAAAATATGTGGACTCTATAATCGTCCTTGCCCTTCGAGACTAAGAGAAACTATTTCTTCTAAGTGAAGAATACCCAATGTTAATCACCCTGTAATGACTATAAGTTACCCTTAAAAACAAAAACCAAAAAAGCACGGTATTCCATGTTCCCCATGATCTTTGTTCCTGCCTCAATCTCCAACTGTCAGAGTCCCTTTTTTTCTAGCCCCTGACACTCTACATCCCAACATGGTGGCAGCACACTATTTCACTTCTAAGCCTAGTGGCTGGATCAAGAAATGTTGGCCAATGCTGATCGGTATTTTTTATTCCCCTTCCTATATATACATTAATTAGCATTTCTCAGTTTTTGTATTCAAAAACTGTACAAGGGTCTACAATGTGGTTTGTGCCTATGAGGTTACAAAAAAGTGAATGACACACTTCTGCTTTCAGGTGACTGAAGACTCCTGAGTACAACACTTTGATACTTGGCAGTATCTAAAGATAATCACACATACTCTGTGACCCAAGAGGTCAGTTTCCCAGATGTGTCCTTGACAGAACTATATACATATGTTCACTAGAAGACACATAGAGACTGTTAACAGCAGAACTTCTACTTTAGGAAACCACCCAAAAGTTCATTAACTGTAGACTGGCTACTAAATCCTGGTATATATTCATACAATGAGCTGCCATAGAGAAATGAGAATAAAAGAACTACTGCTACACACAATACTATAGATGAGCTTCATAAACATACTGTTGAACAAATGAAGGCAGACACAAAACAGTATATACTGTAAACAACTAATGTTTAGAAAACAAGTTTGGAAACAACCAAAATTAATCGATGAAGACAGAAGTCATAATAGTGGTTAACTCTCTGTGTGAGTAGGTGGGTGGATGGAAGTTGATCAGTTAAGACTGGGGAGGGGCATGACAGGGTTTCTGGGGACCTGGAAATGTTCTATTTCTTGACCTGAATGGTGCATATTATCAGTGTTTTCACTTTTTAAAATTCAGTAAGTTTCACATTTGTGTTAAGTATGTATCTATATACTTTATCTCTATAGTTCATATATGTATACATATGATACTTTAATAAAATGTTCCTTTGAAAAAAACTGTTAATTCTGTCTCTTGCAGTAATAACACAAAATTATATGCCTGGACTTCAAGGTCCTCTGTTACCCAGCCTGCTTGGTAAAGCCATTCTAAGACCCTCTGTTCCACATCTGAGGCTCACTCCATGTCAGGAGGAAACCTGTATTCAAAGTACCACCTGTGTTACTGCAGTGCTTTCCCTCCCCTGTACTTCACCAGCTGTTATCATAGCTTGGCTACTCTAAGTAATGCTGCAATGAACAGAGACGTGCATGTATCTTTTCCAGAAAGTGTTTTCATCTTCTTCTAATAAATACCCAGAAGTGGAATTGCTGAGTCATATGGTAGTTCTATTTTTAATTTATTGAGGAATCTCCATATTGTTTTCCATAATGGCTGCACCAATTTGCATTCCCAGCAATAGGGTACAAGGGTTCCCGTTTTTCTACGTCTTTACCAACGTTTGGCATTTCTTTTCTTTATGATAACGGCCATTCTAATGGGTGTGAGGTGATAGCTCATTGTGGTTTTGATTTGCGTTTCCCTGATTGTTAGTGATGTTGAGCACCTTTTCACGGACATGTGGGCCACTGGTATGTCTTCTTTGGAAAAATGTCTATTCAGATCCTCTGCCCATTTTCATAGTGAAATTGTGTTTTTGTTACTGACTTGTATGAGTTCTTTATACAGCTGGCCCTCTGTGTCTGTGGGTTTATAACCAGCAAACATGGAGGACCAACTGTACTATGCCACCTTATGTAAGGGACTTGAGCATCCGCAGATTTTGGTATCTATGGCAGGTCCTGAAACCAATCTCCCAAGGATACTGAGGGATGACTGTACATTTTGGATATTAACCCCTTATCAGATAAATGTTTTGCAAATATTTTCTCCCATTCCTTAGGCTGCATTTTTATTTTGTTGATGGTTTCCTTTGCTGTGCAGAAGCTTTTTAGTTTGATGGTATCACCCAACTTGTTTATTTTTGCTTTTGTTGCCTTTGCTTTTGGTGTCAAACTTAAAAAAAAATCACGACTGTCAAGCTTACTACCTGTGTTTTCTTCTAGGAGTTTTATGGTTTCAGGTCTTACGTTCAAGGGTTTGAGGTCTCACGTTCGAGTCTTTAATCTGTTTGGGTTTATTTTTGTGTATGGTGGAGAAAGCAGTCCAGTTTCATTCTTTAGCATGTGGCTGTCCGGTTTTCCTAACACCATTTACTGAAGAGAGTTCTTTCCCCGTTGTATATTCTTGGGTCATCTGTCATAAATTACTTGATCATGTATACATGGGTTTACTTCTGGGCTCTCTAGTCTGTTCCTCAGATATATGTGTCTGTTTTTTATGCCAATACCACACTGTTTTCATTACTGTAGCTGTGTAATATAGTTGGAAATTAGGGTGCACAGTGCCTCCAGCTTTGTTCTTCTTTCTCAAGATTGCTTTAGCTTTTGGAGTCTTTTGTGATTCAGAATTTTAGGACTATTCTCTTTCTGTGAAAAATGCCATTAGAATTTTGAAAGGGATTGCACTGACACTGTTAGACAACTTTAGGTAGTACGGACCTTTTTAACAATATTAATATTCCTCCAATCCATGGGCATGGAATATCTTTCCATTTATGTGTATCTTCTTCAGTTTCTTTCATCTATGTTTTAGTTTTCAGTGTACAGGCCTTTCCTCTCCTTGGTTAAATTTATTCCTAGAAATTTTGTCCTTTTAATGCAACTGTAAATCTGACTGTTTCAGTTTTTCTTATAGTTCATTACTAGTGTTATAGATTTTTGTATACTGATTCTGTATCATGCAACTTTACTAAATTCACTGATTATGCGTTTTAAGTTTTTTTGTGAATCTGAGATTTTCTATGTATAATACCAATGTCTTGTGCAAACAGTGACAGTTTTACTTCTTGCTTTCTGATTTGGATGCCTTTTTCTTGCTTAAACTGCAGTGACAGGACTTGTAAATACTATGTTGAATGAAAGTGGTGAGACTGGGAAACCTTGTCTTATTCCCTATCTTAGAGGAAAAGCTTTCAACTTTTTACTGTTGAGTATGATATCAGCTATAGGCCTTTATTATATTGAGGTACATTCCCTCTGTACCCATTCTGTTGAGTTTTTATGCTAAATGGATGTTGAATTTTGTCAAATGCTTTTTTTTTTGCATCTGTTGAGATGATCGTGTGATTTTTAGCCTTCACTTTGCTTTGCAGACAGTGAACTATATGCTTGCATAGTTGTGGTGCAATGATCCTTTTAATGTATTGCTGAATTCAGTTTGCTAATATTTTGTTGAAGATTTTTGCATTTATGTTTATCAGGGATATTGGCCTGTAATTTTCTTTTCTTGTGGCATACTTGCCTGGTTTTGGTAACAGGGTAATGGTGGCCTGGTAAAATGAGTTATGGAAAAGGAGAGAATGCTTCCAATTTTGGAAGCGTTTAAGAAGAACTGCTAACAATTAATTCTTTCTTTTGTGTTTAGTAGAATTCACCAGTAAAGCCATCTGGTCATGAACTTTATTGGGAGGTTTCTGATTACTGATTCAATCTCCTTACTAACATAGGCTGTTCAGATTTTCTATTTCTTCATGATTCAAACTTGGTAGGTTGTATGTTTCTATGAATTTTTCCATTTTCTCTTAAGTTGTCAAAATAAGTTTAAATTTTATCTCTTAAGTTGCTAGCAGACAACCATATACTCTACAAATCAAATTTTAACTTATTAAATCATAATAAGGTTGGTACTTTGAAATTCTAAAGCAATAAACAATGTCTTCTTGACTCACAGAAGCTAATACAACCTCTAAATTAAAAACATGTTTTGAGAAAACAGCTTGCCCTGAGTGCATGGCTCAATTTGCTGTAGCTATTGTGGGCAGCTAGTTAGATTACTGAATCCCTAGAACTACAAGATACATTCCTCAACTTGATTTTATGTTTTGGAAAAGAATGACTAGGGGGAAGGTGACAGATATTTTCTAACGTGATAGAACTGTCTTGAATAAAGGTTAAGTACAGATGATAATCTGGTTCAATACTGGAGAACTGGGTGCCTGGTGATATAATTCAAAGGGAGATAAAGGAGATTTGAATAAAAAAAAATAACATGAATTCAGTTGGAGTCTCAGGTGCTAAAAAACATGGACAGATTCAACAAGCAGTTGGAAATGCAAGCCTGAGTCTCAACAGAGAAATTAGAGTTGACAACTGAATTTATCATGCTGAGAATAAATATGACTATGAAAGAATGGAGTGCTAGAAGATTATAAGACTACAGATGGAATCTGGTGAAATGCCAAAATGTAGACAGATAAAAAGAGGAGAAGACAGGAGCAGAGAGAGGTAAGGGATCAATCAAGTGAGTAGTCTGGAGGCTACAATGGGTTCTCCTATAGCAAACATAGCCACAGGGATTAAGAGTTGAGGGTGCAACAAGAGCTGACAGCATCAATACTTAGCGTGTGCAATGAAGTTTTTAATTATAGTCTTAACACTGGGACTATGAAAGAATTATGTAATACTCTCCTTGCTCACAGAGCCTGAGATCAGTGATTCTTATTAACTTGACAACATACGAGAAACATTTTGAACACAATGCGTACCTGGCAAAAAAAGAGCTAACAACTATCTTCTTGGCTGCTCTAAAAATCCCTGTAAGTATGTAATATCTGAGGATTGATCTGGGTCCTCTGATAATATTAGCACAAAAGGGCTACTTCACAGTAGAAAATGACAAAGATGAACTGAAAGACAGGAAAGTAAAGGCCAAACGGAGTCACCTTGATTCTGGGGAACTTCAATCTTGGAATTAGAACTATAAATAATTTTATTCCTATAAAGCACGAAAAATGTTTCTGAATAAGGTGACTTAGGACACTGACTTTCAAAAAGAAAACAAAACTAAGTTAATTCTGTGCAATTATTTCAAAGTATAACTTTGCGATACATAGAAAGGGCTGTAGTAATGAGAGGAGGATCATACTGATGGGAGACCCTCCTGCTTTGCCTCCACTGAAAATATATAATTAAATGTATTCTGGTTGTTAATGTCCTGGATGCAGGAGTGCAACAGACGTGGGTCTGGATTTGGACTCTATTGCTTCATTAAATCACAGTGCTCTCACCTACGTAAGTGGGATGTGAAAGCACTGATATCATATGGTTGTTTTAACACTGCCTGTGAAAAGGCAGTACAATTTACTGAATACAAAATTGACAAATTTTGTTTATGATGAAACAAATTCCTGCGACTTGGGCAGCAGTGGGGGAAGCCGGATTCCATGACAGCAACAGCAGGGATCATGGCAAGAATCACGGCTTGAAGGCTGCCCCGGGTGGTCTCATCTTCCTGCAGCTTGTAGACCCTCAGGCTTAGTGGAGCTGTTAACAGAGGCGGCGGTCACCCGGAGCAGCAAGAGTAGCACCAGCAAGCTCCTTCCCCTGGAACTACACTCAGCGTCGCGGCATCAAGATGCCATTTGTCTCCGTGTGGCTGACAGGGACTTGGCGCCTGGGCCTGGAGGCAGGCCTGAGCCGCTGAGGTGGGAGAGCCGAGTTCAGGACATTGGACCACAGAGACCTCCTGGCCCCATGTAATATATCAATCAGCGAGAGGTCACCCAAAGATCTCTGTCGCAACGCTAAGACCCACATCCACCCAACAGCCAGCAAGCCAGAGATCTCCATCTCAACTCCACCCAAAGGCCAGCAAGTTCCAGTGCTGGATGACCCATGCCAATCAACTAGCAAGACAGGAACACAACCCCACCCGTTAGCAGACAGGCTGCCTAAAATCTACTAAGTTCACAGCTATCCAAAAACACACCACCGTACGCCGCCCCTCCCACCAGAACACAGGCACCAGTCCCCTCCACCAGGAAGCCTACACAACCCACTGAACCAACCTCACCCAGTGGGGGCAGACACCAAAAACAACGGAAACTACGAACCTGCAGTCTGCGAAAAGGAGACCCCAAACACAGTAAGTTAAACAAAATGAGAAGACAGAGAAACACACAGCAGATGAAGCAGCAAGGTAAAAACCCACCAGACTAAACAAATGAAGAGGAAACAGGCAGTCTACTTGAAAAAGAATTCAGAGTAATGATAGGAAAGATGATCCAAAATCTTGGAAATAGAATGGAGAAAATACAAGAAACATTTAACAAGGATCTAGAGGAACTAAAGAGCACACAAACAGTGATGAACAACACAATTACTGAAATTAAAAATACTCCAGAAGGAATCAATAGAAGAATGATTGAGGCAGAAGAACAGATAAGTGACCTGGAAGATAACATAGTGGAAATAACTATTGCAGAGCAGAATAAAGAAATAAGAATGAAGAGAATTGAGGACAATCTCAGAGACCTCTGGGACAACATTAAACACACCAACATTCGAATTACAGGGGTCCCAGAAGAAGAGAAAAAGAAAGGGTCTGAGAAAATATTTGAAGAGATGACAGTTGAAAACTTCCCTAACATGGGAAAGGAAATAGTCAATCAAGTCCAGGAAGCACAGAGAGTCCCATACAGGATAAATCCAAAGAGAAACATGCCAAGACACATATTAATCAAACTGTCAAAAATTAAATACAAAGAAAATATATTAAAAGCAGCAAGGGAAAAACAACAAATAACATACAAGGGAATCCCCATAAGGTTAAGAGCTGATCTTTCAGCAGAAACTCTGCAAGCCAGAAGGGAGTGGCAAGACATATTGAAAGGGATGAAAGGGAAAAACCTACACCCAAGATTACTCTAGCCAGCAAGGATCTCATTCAGATTCGACAGAGAAATTAAAACCTTTACAGACAAGCAAAAGCTAAGAGAATTCAGCACAACCAAACCAGCTTTAAAACAAATGCTAAAGGAACTTCTCTAGGCAGGAAACACAAGGAAAACATCTACGATAACAAACCCAAAACAAACAAGAAAATGCAAAGAGGAACATACATATTGATAATTACCTTAAATGTAAGCAGATTAAATGCTCCAACCAAAAGGCACAGACTGGCTGAATGGATACAAAAACAAGACCCGTATATATGTTGTCTACAAGAGACCCACTTCAGACCCAGGGATACATACAGACTGAAAGTGAGGGGATGGAAAAAGATGTTCCACGCAAATGGAAAATCAAAAGAAAGCTGGAGTAGCAATTCTCATATCAGACAAAAGAGACTTTAAAATAAAGAATGTTGTAAGAGACAAGGAAGGACACTACATAATGATCAAGGGCTCAATCCAAGAAGAAGATACAACAATGGTAAATATTTATGCATCCAACACAGGAGCACCTCAATACATAAGGCAAATGCTAACAGCCATGAAAGGGGAAATCAACAGTAACACAGTCATAGTAGGGGACTTCAACACCACACTTTCACCAATGGCCAGATCACCCAAAAAGAAAATAAATAAGGAAACATAAGATTTAAATGACACATTAAACAAGATAGACTTGATATTTCTAGGACATTCCATCCAGAAACAACAGAATACACTTTCTTCTCACGTGCTCATGGAACATTCTCCAGGATAGATCATATCCTGGGTCACAAATCAAGCCTTGGTAAATTTAAGAAAATTGAAATCGTATCAAGTATCTTTTCCAACCACAATGCTATGAGACTAGCTATCAATTACAGAAAAAAGTCGGTAAAAAATACAAATACATGGAGGCTAAACAGTACAATACTAAACTACCAAGAGATCACTGAAATCAAAAAACACCTAGAGAGCTTCCCTGGTGGCGCAGTGGTTGGGAGTCTGCCTGCTGATGCAGGGAACACAGGTTCGTGCCCTGGTCTGGGAGGATCCCACATGCCACGGAGTGGCTGGGCCCGTGAGCCATGGCCGCTGAGCCTGCACGTCCAGAGCCTGTGCTCCGCAATGGGAGGGGCCGCAGCAGTAAGAGGCCCATGTACTGCAAAAAAAAAAAAAACAACCCTAGAAACAAATGGCAATGAAAACACAATGACCCAAAACCTATGGGATGCAGAAAAAGCAGTTCTAAGAGAGAAATTTATAGCAATACAATCCTACCTCAAGAAACAATAAACATCTCAAATAAACAACCTAACCTTATACCTAAAGCAATTAGAGAAAGAAGAGCAAAACCCCCCGAAGTTAGCAGAAGCAAAGAAATCATAAAGATCAGACTTAAATGAAAAAGAAATGAAACAGAAAGATCAATAAAACTAAAAGCTGCTTCTTTGAGAAGAAAAACAAAATTGATAAACCATTAGCCAGACTCATCAAGAAAAAAAAGAAGACTCAAATCAACAGAATTAGAAATGAAAAAGGAGAAGTAACAACTGACACTGCAGAAATACAAAGGATCATGAGAGATTACAAGCAACTCTATGCCAATAAAAGAGACAACCTAGAAGAAATGGACACATTCTTAGAAGAGCACAACCTTCTGAGACAACCAGAAAGAAATGGAAAATAAAAACAGACCAATCACAAGCACTGAAATTGAAACTGTGATTAAAAATATTCCAACAAACAAAAGCCCAGGATCAGATGGCTTCACAGGCAAATTCTATCAAACATTTAGAGAAGAGCTAACACCTATCCTCTCAAACTCTTCCAAAATATAGCAAAGGGAGGAACACTCCCAAACTCATTCTATGAGGCCACCATCACCCTGATACCAAAACCAGACAAAGGTGTCATGAAAAAAGAAAACTACAGGCCAATATCAGTGATGAACATAGATGCAAAAATCCTCAACGAAATACTAGCAAACAGAATCCAGCAGCACATTAAAAGGATCATACACCACGATCAAGTGGGGTTTATCCCAGAGATGCAAGGATTCTTCAATATACGCAAGTCAATCAATGTGATAACCATATTAACAAATTGAAGGAGAAAAACCATACGATCATCTCAATAGATGCAGAAAAAGCTTGTGACAAAATTCAACACAAAGTTATCATAAAAACTCTCCAGAAAGCAGGCATAGTGGGAACCTACCTCAACATAATAAAGGCCATATATGACAAACCCACAGCCAACATCGTTCTCAGTGGTGAAAAACTGAAACCATTTCCTCTAAGATCAGGAACAAGACAAGGCTGTCCACTCTCACCACTATTATTCAACATAGTTTTGGAAGTTTTAGCCGCAGCAATCAGAAAAGAAAAAGAAATAAAAGGAATCCAGATCACAAAAGAAGTTAAACTGTCACTGTTTGCAGATGACATGACACTATACAGAGAGAATCCTAAAGATGCTACCAGAAAACTACTAGAGCTAATCAATGAATTTGGTAAAGTAGCAGGATACAAAATTAATGCACAGAAATCTCTTGCATTCCTATACACTCATGATGAAAAATCTGAAAGAGAAATTAAGGAAACACTCCCATTTACCACTGCAACAAAAAGAATAAAATACCTAGGAATAAACCTACCTAAGGAGACAAAAGACCTGTATGCAGAAAATTATAAGACACTGGTGAAACAAATTAAAGATGATACTAACAGACGGAGAGATATGAGAGATATACCACGTTCTTGGATTGCAAGAATCAACACTGTGAAAATGACTACGCTACCCACAGCAATCAACAGATTCAGTACAATCCCTATCAAACTACCAACGGCATTTTTCACAGAAGTAGAACAAAAAATTTCACAATTTGTATGGAAACACAAAAGATCCAGAGAAACCCCTTACCTAAATGTAAGGCCAGACACTATAAAACTCTTAGAGGAAAGCACAGGCAGAACGCTCTATGACATAAATCACAGCAAGATCCTTTCTGACCCACCTCCTAGAGAAATGGAAATAAAAACAAAAATAAACAAATGGGACCTAATGAAACTTCAAAGCTTTTGCACAGCAAAGGAAACCATTAACAAGATGAAAAGACAACCCTCAGAATGGGAGAAAATATTTGCAAATGAAGCAACTGACAAAGGATTAATCTCCAAAACATACAAGCAGCTCATGCAGCTCAATACCAAACAAAAAACAACCCAATCCAAAAATGGGCAGAAGACCTAAACAGACATTTCTCCAAAGAAGATATACAGACTGCCAACAAACACATGAAAGGATGCTCAACACCACTAATCATTAGAGAAACACAAATCGAAACTACAATGAGGTATCACCTCACACCAGTCAGATTGGCCATCATCAAAAAATCTATAAAGAATAAATACTGGAGAGGGTGTGGAGAAAAGGGAACCCTCTTGCACTGTTGGTGGGAATGTAAGTTGGTGCAGCCACTATGGAGAACAGTATGGAGGTTCCTTAAAAAACTAAAAATAGGACTACCATACGACCCAGCAATCCCACTACCTGGCATATACCCTGAGAAAACCATAATTCAAAAAGAGTCATGTACCACAATGTTCACTGTGGCTCTACTTACAATAGCCAAGACATGGAAGCAACCTAAGTGTCCATCGACAGATGAATGGATAAAGAAGATGTGGCACATATATACAATGGAATATTAGCCATAAAAAGAAATGAAACTGAGTTGTCTGTAATGAGGTGGATGGACCTAGAGTCTGTCATACAGAGTGAAGTAAGTCAAAAAGTGAAATACAAATATTGTATGCTAACACATATGTATGGAATCTAAAAAACTAAACAAAAAAAAAGTGGTTTTGAAGAACCTGGGAACAGGACAGGAATAAAGACGCAGCTGTAGAAAATGGACTTGAGGACACAGGGAGGGGGAGGGGTAAGTTGGGACGAAGTGAGAGAGTGGCATGGACATATATACACTACCAAATGTAAAATAGATAGCTAGTGGGAAGCAGCCGCATAGCACAGGGAGGTCAGCTCAGTGCTTTGTGACCACCTAAAGGGGTGGGATAGGGAGGGTGGGAGGGAGACGCAAGAGGGAGGGAATATGGGGATAGATGTATACGTATAGCTGATTCACTTTGTTATACAGCAGCAACTAACAGCATTGTAAAGCAATTATATTCCAATAAGGATGTTAAAAAAATAATGCAATAAATGTAATATTTCACTTTCACATTTTTCAACCAAAAAAATTCTTGAGACCTTTTTTTTTTTAACAGTGAGGATGGAGTGAGGGTAACTTGTATCAAGCTAAACTAACCAAGCTTCATAATGTTTAGATTTAGAGATGAGATAAACTATTGGTAGTCAAACTTTTTTTTTTAGGCATCGAACTTTCTTCATTAAAATAAAATAAAGCCTTATTCAGAAACCCAATATGCAAAACAGATGAAAGCTAAATTACTCTGCCTTAGGGAGGGAGAAGTTGAGTGTGGAGGGGGGCAGGGGGTGGGGGGTATCACTGTTCCTTGCACCCACTTTCAATAGCAGCCAGGGAAGTGTTCCAAGGAACTAAACTTAACCAATGTTTTAGCCCAACTTCTGATTTCACAGATGGGGTAGTGAGACCCCATTAACTGCCTTGTTCAAGATCAAAGAGCTAATTATGGAAAAGCCAGGACTGCATCTCAGGTCTCCTTTTCTCACTGCAGACCATTTTACACAGTAGTAAAATTAAAGTACCACTAACAGTCTCATTACCAAAGCCTGGATTTCTTGTGAAACCTTTCCTGACTCCCCTGAGGAGTTAGCTAACTCACAGACTCCTTTCTAATTTTTCCCCCTTCCAATTACTATCCATGTTCCTTTGTACTCATGTGCTGCACTGCTATTGTGTATTTGTTTGTTTAGGAGTACCTCTGTCTTTGACATTAAGTCAGTGACCAGAGACACATTTTATTTATTGTGCATCACACAATACCTGACATAAGATCTGTTAACTGGATGAACCAATCAATACCGTAAGTTTATGAAGACTTGGAGTCATCATAGAAAATTATCTAACAGCTTTTCCCTAAAATGAATGTTATTTTCAATCATCTCACCCACAACTCAAGGAACTACTTGTGCTTGAATGCAGTTTGATAAATAATTTCTCTTAAAGGTTAAGAATTACTAAGCCAAAAGATTCAAATCGACAACTGAAATCTTGCCTTAGGGGACGTTCACTTAGAAATATACGAGCTGACAAGTTATCTACAGAAAGTAAAATACCTGCATATTCTGGATAGCATATAGTGAGAGGGCTCTTCTTGATTTTTTCTTCGAAGAGATCCTTCTTGTTTAGAAAAAGTATAATAGATGTATCTGTAAACCATTTGTTGTTACATATGCTGTCGAACAACTTCATGCTTTCATGCATTCGGTTCTGTAATAGAATACAGCCAGTTTGTCATAATGGCAAGGATTTTAAGAAATATTACTTTTAAAAAATGAGCGTGGAAAAAAAAAGTATGGTAATACAATAGAACTTAGCTGAAAAATAGGTAACATCCCACAAAAACATATTTTTGCCATTTAAGAACAAGCACACACTTTGATTTTAGGCAAGATGAGTGTCTACATCACTCATCACTCAACCAGTACTTGCTGAGTGCCGGCAGCGTGTCACTGTGCTGCAGGACCCTGAGATCTAGAAATGCAAAGTGCAAACGTTTCAAAGGAGACCTCATTATTACAGAGTGAATTGAAGTTTCCATTAAAAGATAAGTAGAGTTTTCTAAAGATTAATAAATTAAACTGAAAAAGCTGAAACACAATTAGCCCAATACCCTAAATATAATGGTATATGAGGGAAGGAAACCTCCAATTCCTGTTTCCTGCCCTTCCAGTATCTGTGGTTTCAAAAAGGGCACTAATATATTTTATAGTGCCAGAATGACAGAAATGAACATGTGCACTACACCTACTGCATGATAATTGTATATAACTTATTTTAATAAAAGAAGCTGACACTTACAGCTTTTTTCTAATTAAAAATATTTTCCCCAGATTAATGGTACACTGAAACACATCTGAAAATTACATGACAGTAGCAAAGTATAACAGAGATCAAGGATTACTGAGCTGGCAGAAGTAATAAGAAAAATAAGCCTTGGACTATAATGGAACTAACTTTATTTTCATTTAGTATGTAGATACCAGATCTCATAAATGCCTAGTTATTAAGCAACTAGGGTTGAGGTGAGATTAACTTTTTGTGTTTTCCCTTTTTTCAGGATCCATCTGTTCTTTGTATTCTAAAAGGGAAATATACTAAACAAAAGTTAGAGAAAACAGCCTGAACTTTCAATTAATTTAGGCATTAGTATGAATTCTTCAAGAATTTTTCACAGAAAAATTCTTGGCAACATCTCCAGCTCTTCATATGCCATGCTCAATCTTTAAAAGTGGTTCTACTTGCCATTTCTTCATCTTCAGCTAGAACCAGGTCATAGTCACTCAGTGCCACACAGAAGATGATGGCGGTCACTCCTTCAAAGCAATGAATCCATTTCTTCCTCTCAGATCTCTGTCCTCCCACATCAAACATTCTGTAAGAGGAAAAATAATGAGTTTGACATCACGCTGAATGTTCAGAGGCTCTGAGGAGTTCTATAAAAATCAACAAAAAAGCTCCAAATCGCATAGGGAATGTGGGATGGAAAGAAAGGAGAAAAGGATTTTATGGGAGGAATATAATGTCACAAATTGATTTTCACAAAGGAAAAAAAGTCTGCTGGTTTTTAAACCATTTTGTTTTTATCTCACAGTAAAACAAAACAAAAAACCCAAAATACCCTAAAAAAAAAATAACACATTCATTAACATATGAGAACACTTTAGAACAGAACATGAAAACAAATACAAAAGAAGGGGCAGCACTATAAGAATGCAGAGATAATAGAATACATTCAATTTGCTAAAGTCACAGAACATTAGAGGCAGAGAACATGGTCCCCTCATCCAACTACAAAATGTTTTCTCTCAGAAGCAATACAGCAGATGTAAAGGAGAAACCATCCCAGGTAACAGAAGCTGGGCAAGCAAGTCATATTTAAACAGGGGCAAACAAGCTGCCTAAATTAAAAAGTAAAACCATGGTATAGGAAAAAAAAAAAAATGAGATGAGATAAATGGATGGCCTACTGAATAGCCTGAAAATTAGGACTGAAAAAACTCAATTTTTACATGATACACAACAGTAGACCACTGTAGGTTACTGTACAGGGTAGTAACACAAACAGTATAAAAACAATAATCTTCCTCCTTTCCTTGTAAGAGTTTAAGTTAAGCACAAGTTGAAATTCACATAGATTACGTTATGCAACCTAGAAATAACCACTTACATAATGGAAACACTATGCAAACTGGTACATTTTTAAAGGCTCCATTTATCTAGATACTGCACTAATTAAAATAGTCCCTATTTAATTCTCAAGCAAAAAGAATTTTCCCTGTAGAATAGTTTTGGCCTATAAACCAAATCTGAGTACATAAGATCTGTACTCATTACAAAAGTGACTAGTATTGTTACTTTTATCATCATTTAAGTGCCATTCTTTCTATTAGTTTAGCTAGTAAATTGTTCATTAAGTTTAAGTATGCTATATAACAAAATGATTCTACTACACACTAAAATGGGTAAGATATAAAAAGGACAGCTGGTAATAAAGATCAAACAAGAACAAAAGAAATTAAAATGATTACCCATTTGTTAAATTGCCAAGGAACACAACTGGAAGACAACTTTACCAAAAAGATAATATATTTTAGCTAACTCCTCTGATCAAATGTCACATATTTCCTGACCACTCCATGTAAAATGACAACAAAACCCACGCTGTCCCATATTATCCCTCTGTTGGTGGCTGGTTTTATGTGTCAATCTGGCTAGGCGATCATACGCAGCTATTTAATCAAACACTAATCTGGGTGCTGCTGTGAAGCTATTTTCTGGTTATGGTTAACATCTATAGTCAGTTGATTTTCAGTAAAGGAGATTATCCTTGATAATGTGGGCAGCCCTCATGCAATGAGTTGAAAGGCCTTCAGAGCAAAAACTGAAGTTTCCCAGAAGAAAAAAAAAATTCTGCCTCAATACTGTAACATCAGTTTCTATCTGAGCCTGCTGTCCTGCACTACAAACTTCCAATTCGCTGGCACCTACAGTCACGTTAAGCCAGTTCCTTGAAATACACAGAACCTACTGGTTCTGCTGCTTGCAAGAACCCTGACTGACACAAATTTTAGTAGCCAGAGTGGGGTAATACTGTAAAACGAATTCCCAAAACTGTGGAAGTGGCTTTGGAAATGGGTAATAGGGAAAGGCTGGAAGAATTTTGAGTTACTTGACAGAAAAAGCCCAGAATGCCTTGAAAGATAGTTGGTTAGAAATACGGATATTAGAGGTGATTTTTTTTTTTTTTTTTTGCGGTACGCGGGCCTCTCACTGTTGTGGCCTCTCCCGTTACGGAGCACAGGCTCCGGACGCGCAGGCTCAGTGGCCATGGCTCACAGGCCCAGCCGCTCCGTGGCATGTGGGATCTTCCCGGACTGGGGCACGAACCCGCGTCCCCTGCATCGGCAGGCGGACTCTCAACCACTGCGCCACCAGGGAAGCCCCTACAGGTGATTTTGATGAGACTTAGATGGAAGTAAAGAGGATGGTAGAAAAGCTTCTATCTTAGAGAATGAATATATATCATCATGAACACAATGTTGAAAGATATATGAATGTTAAAGATGTTTTTGTTGAGGTCTCAGAAGGAAATGAGAAGTATATTATTGGACACTGCAGAAAAGGTAATCCTTGTTATAAAGTGGCAAAAACTTGGCTTAACTATTCTAGTGCTGGGTGTAAGGTAGGACTTGTAAGAGATGAACCTGGATATTTAGATTTAGCTGAGAAAATTTTCAAGCAAAGAATGCAAGGTACAACCTTGGTTCTCCTTGCTGCTAAAGTAAAATGCAAGATGAAGGAGAGAAACTGAGGAGTGAACTAATAAGCAAAGAGGAACCAGACCCACACAGGGAAGAAGGCCAAGGACTGGAGTGATATGACCATAAGGCAGGGAACACCAAGGATTGCTGACAACCACCAGAAGCTAAGAAGAGGCAAGGGAGGATTCTTTTTTCGAGCCTTCAGAAGGGGCACAGTCCTGCTGACAAACTGATTTTAAACTTCTAGCTTCAACTATCAAAGAATAAATTTCCATTGTTATATGCCACTAGTTTGTGGTAATTTGTTACAGCAGCTTTAGGAAACTAGTATATCCCCGCCATCTTGCTTTATTTCTCTTTGTAGCAATTATCACCCCCCGAATCCTCAATAGTTATTTCATCTCCTCTCCTCCCCCATCCCTAAAACAACATAAAGGCAAAGACTTTGTTTTGGCCATGTTATAGCCCCTCCACTGGACAAACACACGCACTTCATAAACATTTGTTGAATGAAAGAATGAACAGTGTCTACAGAATATTTTAAAACACTTTCAATCAATAACTTTCAAAACACTTTCAATCAACTATTTTTTACCAATGGCATTTTTCACAGAACTAGACCAAAGAACTTTAAAATTTATCTGGAAACATGAAAGACCCCGAATTGCCAAAGCAATCTTGAGAAAGAAAAACAGAGCTGGAGGAATCAGACTCCCTGACTTCAGACTATACTACAAAGCTACAGTAATCAAAACAGTATGGTACTGGCACAAAAACAGAACTATAGATCAATGGACTAGGATAGAAAGCCCAGAGATAAACCCACACACCTTTGGTCAATTAATCTATGACAAGGGAGGTAAGAATATACAATGGAGAAAAGACAGTCTCTTCAATAAGTGAGGCTGGGAAAACTGGACAGCTACAGGTAAAAGAATGAAATTACAACATTGTCTAACACCATACACAAAAATAAATGGATCAATAATAGGTTAGTTTTACCATGTTGAAGATCCAGACCTTCCAGTTATGCTGTGGGAATGTTAAATATAAAAGCACTTTAACTTGATAATCAAGTAATATGAATACAGAAGAAATCTTCAATTTATTTAATGTAGAAATGAATGAGGGTCATTCATATACTGGTCATAAAGAACCTTTAATCTAAGCCACTGCTTCTCAAACTTTAGTGTGCATTAGAATCACCAGGTGGGTAAGTTGATGCTGCTGATCTGGGGACCACACTTTGAGAATCACTGGCCTAATTCATAAGTCAAGGAGCAAAAATGACTAAGAACTAATATGACAAAGGATCAGACTGTGCACAGAGCATTTTCATTATTTCACAAATACAGGAGAATTATCTTCAAATTCTGAACTTCTATTTCTTTAACCCAAAACAAAGCAAGATTATAGTATGTTCTCCTTCATATGAAAAGATGAGACTTTTGACTGGTATCAAATAGGGAGTGAAATTGCGTTTTCTTAGGTTTCTCTTTTTAGAGGGAGCAAGGGGAGGGAGGGAAGATGGAAGGGGATATATTGGCTGTCCTGAGCTATGCTGTCTTACCCTCAGACTGTCATCTAATTCCACTGTGACCAAGACTGAGACAATTCTAGTTGACCATATATAAATACCAACCCCATAAATGACATTCCACCCCAAAACCAACTGCGCATTACATTACTAAAGAAAAGGAATAGAAACATGTTATGATGATTTTCTAATAGAAGGGATGCTTTAATTCTATATTCGGCAAAAATATAACAAGATAAAACTGTTAATCCTTTAAAGCAAAATAATCCTCATAGACACTTTCCATAAATGCCTAGTCACAGAGGTGATAATATATATTAAGTTATAGTGCCTTATTGCCTCAATTTGAATTTGTTAATTCCCATACCAAAAAATAAGTGAAACTGAAATTTTGTATCAGCAGTTAAAAATCAGACAATGAATTTATACCACAAAACACACAAAATGATTAAGCACACTCGAGTTTCCAAGTAGAATTATTCTAAGTATATTTTTGCCCTCATTCTTCTGAGGCTCACTTAATATATAAAAAGCAAAGTTGGAACCATATATTAGCAATGATAGTAATTTAACAGAATTCAAATCCAAAATAAGACAAAGTTTATTTGAAGTTCCTGACAGACCTATGTTTATCTGTAAGCCAGCAAGTGAAAACAGTAACTAAAAACATCCTGTGAAATTTTACCTCACCCAAGGAGACTAAATAGAGCAAGGTAAGTGGACTTCCTGGAAGGATCATGATGACAGACAACTCCTGATGTTGAAATCGCAACTTTGAGAAACCTAGGCTGGAAGTGAAGTGTATGGTCTGGAAGCGAATGTTTAGGGCGCATCTACTGAAGAACGAAACTGAATTTTACACAGTTAGATTGCCCAAGGCACCAAATAATTGATGTGACATTTACCTTTGCCGTTTCCCATCATTTACAGAGCTCACACCTCTATGTTTCCTTTTATAGACAGTAACCATTTTACGTATAAACCTCTGACAATGAGCAAGATTGGAACAGTCTGTTAAGAATCTTAAACAAGTTTGCCCTTACCTAACCAGGGGCCTACGTCCAGAATCCTTACTTGCTAACCCTAACCCCATGCATTTCCTCCTGAAACTTCATGGTTAGAATAAAGTCATCATCTGAACGTAACAATTTAAATTTGCTATAGAATATGGTCTTAAAGCAAGGTAAATAGAAACCAAAAAAAACCCAGAATTTAAGGAGTACTAGGATTAAAAAAAGACCCAATAAAGCTTAAAATCTAAGAGTGAATTTCCTTATAATTAAAATCACTTTATAATTTTTAAATACATCTGGCAACAGTTATCAAATAAGACAAATCAGATTATTTAAAATAATACTATTTTAATATTCCTCAGTTTGGTTATTTAATATTCTCCAAATAGTAAGCAAACTATAAGATTTTAATAAGAGATCATACCAGCAGGGAAAGGAAAAAAAAAAAGCCCACTGACAGCAAAAAAAAAAAAAAAAAAGAAAACAGAAAAAAATTAAAAGCAAATGCAAAACAGTACCATGTTACAGTACCAAAAGTTACACGGTCAGATAAACTAATTATGATCTATATCTCTGTTTAAGAAAGCAGGGCAATGTTTGTTTTTTTTGGAGGGAAGCTGCCAGGGAAAACTGAAATTAAATTTTAGTTTTCTGGAAAACTTAATTACATTAATCACTGAATGTGGGATAATGTAGTGATAAATGATAGTAACAAATGTATTATGTTTAAAATACTTATGGAGAGAATCAGAGGTATAGTTGCATATATTTAGCTGTGCTCCCCACAACTTGTAATATTGAGCTTCTTTACGAGGTGAGATGATGAATATCTGTTTTTAATCTTTCACTAGGAGCCTTTCTTTAAGATGGTTTCAGAAATTCTGCTTTACTATCATACTGTTTCAGAGCACTGGAGTTAACTGAAGCAAAATTCAGCAGTTTTTCTCATACTTTGAAAACTGTTACTTATTGGAAAAAGAAAAACATAGTTCTGTAAATCTGAATGCAATGTTTAAATGAACTTCCCTCAGCCCAGTTCATTACACAATGAGCGGACTAGACAAAATGAACTCCAGATTCCCTTTCATTCTAAAGGCTACCACTTAGTGCTTCTCTGTTCAGACTTCAGTTAAGTTATAGTACACTGTAAATGAAATGAACATTTTTCATCATGAAATAGTACAAACATGAGTTTGCATAAATAAAAATCTTCGTGAAAAATTTTAAAAAGGTAACTTTTAAAAATATTTCCATAAATAAGCATATATTCTATCAGTAAAACCTAAAACTGGATGGCAACACTTTCCCAAAATATAAAATATTAGAGCAGTACTTTCTTTTAAAAATAAAAGCCAAAAACTATTTTTATTTAAGTCACTGTGAAAAATATAGGCAAAAGGAATTTGCATGGCTATTTTTTCTTAAATAAAAATATAAATATTCCTCCTGAATGTTTCTTGACCTCTTTCAGCCCAAAATTCTTTTGTCCAATCAGGTGTGAAACATTTTTTGTAATTTCAAACTCTAAACATTTTAAAACTTTTATTAGTATACCTTTTTTTTCTTAAACAATGTGTTCTGTATCTAAATTCATAAATCATATGTTTTGAAGATACTCACTTAAAATGAAGATCTTTGAAAGTAAAATGGGTTTCAACAATTCCCGTAGTTTTCACTCGGGTTCTGAGAACATCTTGTTGAGTTGGGATATAATTTGGTTGTGCAATTCTGTCCAAGTCATTCAAATAGCTGAAAAAATAAACAACAATATGCTAATAGCTAACACTGTCAATAAAGATCATCTAAACCAAAGAGTAAAACATTCTGATGCATGCAATACTCCAGATTACTGAAGTTTTTATATTTCTGTGGAATGATGTGATTTTAAGTCTATATCTTACACAACTCTCACAGAAATGAAAATTTTTATACTTCTCCAGCCACAAAGTTCCTTAAATATTTCAGTAATTCTCCTTGTTGGAAAAGAAAACAAAGTAATAACTTTATGAATATCCAAACTCACGGCACACCATGAATTTGTCCCTTAAAACTCTTTATTACACTTCTTTGATGTAGCACTGTGTTTATGTTCCAGACATTACTCGTTTGTTGAGAAATTAGAAAGCCTTCCTAAGTAGTGAGGAAACCTCTGGCCAAAGGCTGAATTCAATATTGTTCCTTTTCAACCAACCTTAAGTAACATACAGGAAAACATGACACATGCTCCTTCCTATACTCTACATTTTACTGCCTCTATGAATCAGTATTCATATTTTACTTCTCATTGATTTCAGTCACTCATTCAACTTTCTGCCAATGATGCAAAATATGTTGTGCTATAAAAATGTAGTGGTGTCGTACCATGCAATTCTTTCATTTTGTGTCCACTTATGTAGTAGAATCAATAATGTTACAGTCCAGGTATGGAGAGATTAAGGTGAACCTGAGTGGTTCAAGAGGGCTTCATGGATAGTGAAGGGCATAAATAGAAATCTGACAGGTGCAACGGATAAAAGGGAATGTCATTCACATCAGGAAAAGCAGTAGAACAGTGTGGAGGTAGGAAGAGTCACGTCTTGTATCTCAGAAAGTAAGTCCACTAGTAGGCTATGCATGCAGTTAATCCTAAGGTCAGTTGAATGTGGGCCGCATCACTGAAGTGTTTTCTAATACTAGAGTGGAAGAGTCCAAGATAATTTAGACGATACTCTAGGTTTATTATAGAGAGGCACCAACTTTTGCAACTTTAATTGATGTTATCCTCTGAAACTGTTCCTTAGCCATTTAGAATGGGGTCTTATAAACAAAAGGAGCTCAATAAATATTTTATTTCTGGAGATGGGGTTGGAAAGCTATCCTGTGAATTAGTAATCAAAATGTTTTAGACAGTTAAGTCTATGTATGTGATGCTGATACCAGAAGCTGATACCAGAATACATGGATATGATAGCTTGAGTTATCTGTATTATATTGACTGAATTTAAAATAATCAATGTATTACTGCATTGGTGATAATCCCCTAGTACTTCATCTGTGTTTTTAGTTCCATATATATAACATTCACCTTACTGTAAGAAAACCTGACTTAAAAAACAAACGAACAGGCCATGGCTAGATTTTACTAATTGTCCCTTTGAAATAGTGAGCTATTCTTATCTAAAATTTACTGATTACTTCTGTGTACATTTCTTTGCTTAAAACTGCTACAGTTCTATTAGCCTCTAAAAATAATGCACATTTATATTTCAACAGGACAAAAAAGAAAAACAGGCATTGTGAAAAACTCCAATTGTTTTAAAAGATCACAAATTTAAAATGTAAATTGGTGGTTAGATGGTCATAATGGGCAGCTTGGCAGCATCCCCTATCTCTGGTCAAGAATTCAGAAATCAAGATAGCTTGTAACTACCACAGGGAAAAAAGATTTTTATGATTCCCTTCATTCTTGGAAAATGGCTCCATGATTGCCATCTTAAGAGCAGAACGACCAGTAATGAAACAACGGGGAGCCAAAGTGACGCGTTTCTTTCAGAGCGTGTCCAAGCACTGTGCACAGGAAAAAGGGTCTTGGTAAATATACTGAGGGGGGTCCAGAAAGATAGGGGGAAAGGAACTTCCATCTATTGTCCCTAAGAAGCACCCCTTCATTATTCAAATAGTTCCCCTTGCTGGGCTCAGCTCAGAGAAACCTTCTCACCGTGAGTGACTTCCACTTAGATCTTTCTGCAGGTTCTGGTGGTGCCAAAGCAAGTATGGAGCACTAAGAGCTGTGTCCTTGCCCTAAGAATTTTTTTCTAATTTTCTCTCCTAGCTTCTGTAAAGTTTGGTTTACTAATTTAAGGGCATATTGCGTGATGACCATGTATCACGCAATGGAGATAACACTGGGAAAAACAGACCTTACTGAATTTACAGTGCAGTGGCAAAGATAAAAAAGGAATCAAACAGTCTCAATATAAGTCAAATCACCTCAAAATAAATGTAAATCTGTGAGTAGTATGGAAAAAAATACATCACATCACGAATACCTAACAGGGAGTCAAAGGCCTACGCACTGAGTCGAAGAGTATTTCCTTGTAGAAGTGAGGACACCAGTTGGAGAGATGGGCTACACGGCAATAAGAAGATGTTACATACACATATATAAACTATGTATGTAATAATTTATATGTTTATACACTTGTACAACACTAAAAATACATATTGAGAAATATAGCATTATAAAAACTGTGACGGGTTACACAGTAATTTGTATTACTTATTCATTCACACTAAATCAGTTACCTAACACTGAGTACTCTGATGTGCACTACATGACATGCTATACGATAATAAGGTCCTCAGGAGCCATAGCCCGTTGGTTTTCCACTGTGGCAAACTAGGTGTATTTACCTGGACCTTCTAATACCTGTCATCTTCTATTTAATCCTCATTTGTGTTCCTAAGAGCCAATAGCTCTGTCAAGAAGACTGAGTAATTTTGGAAAGTAAAATGAGAGCAAGGCACATGTCTCTAGTCATATCATCTTTGACATTTCTGAGTGTGTGCGCCAAGTAACGGAAACAAATCCTTGATTCTTTTTTTTTTTTTTTAAATTCTGCGTGGATCATCAAACAGAAAGCTCCCTGATTAGGTTTTATCAAAACTTCCTTTATAGACTTTTCTGGAGCCACCACCTAGAAAATCAGGGCAGATTTTTCTTCTAAAAAACTAGACTTAGATATCTGTAAACAATGTCCAATGCAACAGGGCACATACAGTTGACAACTTTCAACTAAATCATTTACCTGAGTACTCTGTGTCACTGAGTACTCTGTGTCTGTCACTGGACAAGTAACTTCTCAGGCACTTAGTAAACAAAAAGCACACAAATCAGTTACCCTCCCCTTTGGCTAGCCCCAGGTAAACCAGAGATACACCCAAATTCAGAGTGAATGTTCGCAAGTTCCAATTACTTTCTTGGAAATATACTGGAAACAGCTCCATTCGGCATGTTTCAATTAGTTACATGAGTCCCTTGAGACAACTTTTGAACACAAGGGAAATATGAGCCTTGCTACCTACAAACACACACAAAAAAGACAGAAGTTTTGAAATACTGTCATCCTAAATATCCTGAGTTGTATAAGAATGTGTCAGCCAACTCTGCATTAAAAGTGACCTGGAGGTATACCTGACTTCCAAGTAATTATTCATGATAGTGTAGTTCTGAAGTTATGATTACTTACTATGCTGCAGAATCATTAAGCTGGTACTCTCGGGACCTGTTGAAGCAGGCTTGTACACCACTGTCTTTCCACAATCTCTTTATAACTCCAGCAAGTTCTGCAGTCATAAAACCTTCCTCAGCAGCGCCAGCAAGCACAAAGAGTTGGCGGGCATCATCCTGAAGATTCAAAGTCCATTTTTATTTAAAAAGTAAAAAGCCAGACACTACAGATAAAGTATATTATAGATTACCAAAAGTGCAATAGTGAATTTCCTTTATGCCTCTTATTGGTGTCATAACTTGGATTTCTCTAAAAGAACCACTTAAAAAATTGGCTTAATCAAAAAAGCATAATCTTAAATCATGAGTCCATGTTTTGTGATATTAGTAACAGCTATCAAGGCACTAAGGAGCTGAAAGAATGACGACACTTGCAGCTCATGAGAGAATATATTAACCAACTACCCACTGACAGTCTGTTGTACCCTTCTGAGAAAACAGAAGAATGTATGCTTTGCCTCTCCCTTACCAAAATGTTTCTAATCTAAAAAACACATTAACACCATTAGAGGTTATTTTTAGAATCTAATTAAATGTTAGCTTTGTGATATACTTCACAGATGCAAAATAAGTTCAGAGAAGGGAGAAATCAATGTGGGATAAAGCAAGAATAGTTCCACAGAATGGTGCGAGATTTTTCAGAAGACCTTAAAGTATGTATACCTTCAAATCAATGGGCCAGGAGATGGGGATAGCTGTTTGCTAATCCAGGCAAGGAAACAAAATAAACACAGCTTTGGAGTAGAAATACTCATGACACATACAGAAGAGAGCATGCAAAGTTTTTAAATGAAGGAATACTACACATAAATTTAATTAAATTTTGCTTAAGTTTTGAGGCTACAATATTTAGTTATTCTGATCCATAGTTAATCAAGCCCACAAAAGAGATATGAGCCACTGACACAATTCTAAATTTTCCAAAATTTAGACAAAATTTGGACAATTTTTAGAATTGTCCAAAAGAGATATGAGCCACTGACGCAATTCTAAATTTTCTAATAGCACATTTTAAGAAGTGTAAAAAAAAAAGTAAAATTAACTGTAACAATATATTTTATTTAACCTGTATATAAAATATCATTTCAACATGTAATCAATATAAACTTATTGAGATATTTCATATTACTATAGATATTTAGTCTTTGAAATGTGGTGTTTCTTTTATACGGACAATGCATCTCAATTCGACACATTTCCAATACTCAGTAGCCACATATAGGTAGTAGCTACAGTGCTCTATAACACAACTCTAGTCTTCAGGTAATAACACAGTTAATACAAAAGTAAGGGATATGTGAAGTTACCATCTTCACAAAGATTCTTTCTGGCCTGAGATATGCGGCTTTATGTTAACTGGATACAGTCCATAATTTTTCTCTAGGGGCATTTTTTCCAACGTGGTGTAGTAGCTCTTCATAAAGTGCTGGCACACATTATGATAAGGCATACAGAAGGGAAGCATTTGGTGACATGGGCTAGCAGAGGGTACTAGCTGACAGTATAAATTCATTCTACTGCCAGTTCGTGAAACATTTTCTTTTCAGATGGAACCCATCGTGAGAAATAATTAAGTCACTCAGCATGGGAACGTTATTATTCAAGCATATGTTTCCCTTTTTAGTAAATCACAAGAGAAATGCATGCAAGCAAGTAACACTTGTACCATGTCCTTAATAAACCCCAACAAAACACAATTTCAAGTCGTTTTTAGCACCATTTACCGAATTCCAGTAAACAGTTATTCAATTTTCCAAATGACTTATATGAGAAATTTCTAAATTTGGTTATTTTTATTTTTAAGTGACATCAAACGTACTTTTCTCCAACCATTTTAGAAAAGTGCTTTTCACTTAAGTGAGCTTTAAAATGAGCTTTCATTATGATATATTTATGCAATTTCCATAAAATGTGTTGACAGAAAAGACTAATGCCCTCTGATATGGGTCATAAGATCACGTTCTCTTCAAACTTTCCAGGAAAGAAGCCTGAAGAAGAGACCTGGGAAACTGTAGCGCTATTTATAAACTGCGGCATTCAAAAATGTCTCCTCTTCACAAAATGTAAAGAAGTCTCTTTTCCTTAAAAAACGAACTGGAATACTCATCTCCATGTCATTAGCAGGACATTCAGATGTCTGCAGATGAGCTTGAAGTAATACATTTAAGCAGGAAGGTACTTTAGAAATTATTCTACCTAATTTTTTGTTTTGTTTAAAAAGAACCTGAGACATAGAGAGATTGTGCAATTTATTTAACGTTCCACAGGTAGTCACCCAATCCCACATATTAGTCAACAATTACTAAGCAGCCACTTCCTAAGACAAGATAAATTTGACAACTGCAGAATGATGACAATAATCCTATCTTGTCATGGACTGAAGTCTTTTCAAGATTCATTTAAAATGTTACTTAAGAACATTTAAGAAAGAAAGACAAACTTGAGTGTACTAAAACAGTATGACATAGTGTCGAAAAAGGGTAGGAATTACTAAAGGGCTACAGGTAAGTAAAGCAGTTTACAGGAACTCTTTTTGTAGTGTTAAAAAGAAATTTATTTGCCAGGCAATTATTTGCAAGTAGCAAGGAAAAAAATCCTCGGATGTAGCCGAGTTAGTATGTTTTCAAATGACTAAGAACTAAATGAAAATAAGATGGTTTAAAGAATGTAAATTCTAGTTCATATAACTGCATGTTTGGGGAACTCAGAAAGGAGATACAAAATGCTATCCTGTCAAGAGACACATAATAGCCTCTTCTCACACAGTGATGGTCAGGGAGCACCTGTTAGTTAGTGACAACACATTTTATTTGAAGCCGTCACCTATTTTGTGAGAATTATGGGGAAGAGAGGACTTTGAGGGACCATGATGGCTGTCTTCTGATATATCAGGAATCATCAAGTAAGAAAGAACTGACTTTGTGCTTAGGCACAGAGCAGAAAAAGAATTCTGAGGGCAAAAGACATCAGATTTCAATTCAATAAGAACACTTTTCACAACCAAAGCTATCCAAAAACACACAAAAAGGAGGGAGAGTGAGAGACTGAAATTGTTAAGCAAAGGCTAGATGAGTGTTTCAATAGAAAATATCAGAAAGCCCTTCTACAATAGAGTCTAAGTAATATGATAAAGGAGTGTCAAAAAAAATAGTGCACCTTTGAATTTTTGACCACAGGGATAATGTACTGATGTCATGATTGATACAGGTATAGAAATCCTTTGTTTCAATGCTTTAGGATAATTATTTCATTAATAACATTAGGCAACAATACCAAACACCACATACAATGAGAATTACTGACATATTTAATCTACCACATTTCTAGAGCATACAATCACTCCTATAAATTTAAGCCAGTTATACTGCTTTCACCAAAGTTAGTGTACTGGTAAGGAAATCTTGAGAACTTTAGTGAAGTCACCTCTCCATAGCAGCTGGTGCCAATCCCAGATGTTAAAGAACTGCTTTAAGAAATAAACAAATGTAAAACTTTTTTTCACTAAAAACACAACTGTAACCAAAGTAAAAATGACTGAGGCAAGGAAAGAGGAAGTTGTTTTTCTTTTTTTCCCCTGTAACACTGCTTAAGGGGGAAGGGGTGGGGGAAAAAAGTAAAATCATCTAAATTAATTTTTGACTAAATTGCAGAGAGCATGAGCTTCATTATGTCAAGAAGAGAAATTATAATAAGTATATTACATAAATATAACTTTTATGTATATATATGAATCTTATGACTATATAGCTTTAATTTTCAAATTAATAAAATAAACAAACTATTCTTTGTATGCACAATAGAACCTATTGTGAAAAGATAGACAAACATGTAATAAATAATACATGAACTGAGCAAAGTAGAAAAATACTGTGCTGGAGGCATATAATACATTTCAAATGAAGGTTAGTATCACTTTGTCACATATATAAATCAGTATTTCTCAGAATCAAAAACAACATAATATTATAACTTCTTCATCTTAGTTCTCAACGATAAACCAGACTACTACTATAAATAATTCAAACATTCATCTGGAAAAAGGATAAGTAGAAATAACTAGAAACATTTTGAAAAAGAATACTGGGGACAGAGGGCTGAAATGATCAGATATTAAAAGTCTACATACAATATGTAGAACATCTAGTATTAATGCAGATCAACAGGGGGAGAAAATCCCAAATGTGAACTTACATGACAAAGGTGGCAAGATAAATCGGTAGGAAAGAATACAATTATTAAAAAAACACTCGTGAATAATTAGATAGCCATATGAAGAGGAAAAAAAAATAATGCAGATCCTTATTCCATGCATACAACAGAGTTTCAGAGGGATTAAAAAACTAACATAGAAACGATGTTGAAATTCACTCCCTAAAAAACTTCTAAAATAGCACAAATATTCAGTAAATCTTTGGCTGAGAGAAGGTTTTCTAAATTTAAACACAATGGAAGAAATAATAGGGGAAAAATTTTTAAATGACAACCTAAGATTAAAGGCAATAAGCCAAATGTGAGAGAAAGGGACAAAGGGACATGTGGACAAAGGGTTAATATACAAGTACATACAAACAAGCAAATACATAATCAAGACACCAAGACTCCAATCCGTAGATGAATAAAGGATAAAATAAGCCACTAACATAGAGAAATAAAAACAGTCAATAAAGAAATGGAAAACTGCATAGTTATATTAAAAAATTGAAAATGCAAGTTAAATTAAAATAAGACTTACTAATAAATTAGCCAATATTTTAAACATGTCAGACTCCAAATGTTGGCTACCCAGAGTGCTAAGAAAAGGCACTGCTGCTAGGAAAGTAAATTGACACAGCCTTTCTCGAAAGCAATCTGGCAAATCTGGCAGAGACATAATCTAACTAAATAATGAAATTAATTTTAAAATTAGAGGAAGAGAAAAGTGGCCATTATGCAGGAGCACGCTGAGGTTTGGGGGTGAAAGGGAGCTTAAGTCAATTCTAGGCAAGGTTTTCTGTTCCTTACAACCCAGCTTATTCCAAGGAAGTGCTTCTCAAGCTTTCTGGGATGAAAGATCTGTCTTGTGTTTTATTTGTTTCATTTTCTTTTATTTCCAATCTTTCAGAACTAATACTATTGGAAAAATAACATTTAAACGACATAAAATATAAATACATTTTTGTAAACTATCAGAGTTAATGTATAAATTACTCTGTCAATTGCTGTAAAAGTTGGTCTAATCGCTTCCTTTACTTCTGTACTCACCTGTGCACATGCCTGTGTGCAGGCACTGTCCACGGACCACACTCTGAGCAGCACAACTCTAAGCGATGCAGTGACATGTTGATAGGCCCCTGTTCAACACTTCCCTAACTGTACATTATTAAAAACAAAATAATCTAATTTATCAATAAACTGTCATCCACAGATTGACTACACGCATTATAAGAGTTTTGAAAGGATATTAGGCACAAATTTTGATTGCTCTTTGCCAGCCTTGAAACAGTTTTGTTTCCTCTTATTTTAAATAACTAATGTGTAATCTGCTTTGCATATCTGGTAGCTGCCAAATACGAAGCAAACCACAGAAAATTGTCACTGTCTCTTAAAATTTTACATCTTTTAGTCAGTTCTCACCCAGTTAACCTACATATTAAAATGTAATTCCAATCAAGATACCGACAGGCTTTTTTTGTTTGTTTCAAAAGGGATGTGAGGAATTAAGTTGATTCCCAAGTTTATCTGGAAGAGAAATGCATTATAGCCTTTATATTTTGGTTAAAAAAGAACAATGGGATGGGTGCACTTACCCTACCAGATACCAATATCCTATGAAGCAAGAGAAACTAAAATAATGTGACTCTGACAAAAATAATAGTAGTATAATCATTATAAATAACAACAGCAATAACAAACATTTACTGAGCATCGATTATGACCAAGGCATGTAGTAAAGGCTTGTCATTATTTCTCAGAACGCTGTAAGGTGGATGTTATTATTATTTCCATCTTAATTATGAAAGTAAGTGACTGAGCTAGGGAAGAAAAGAATATATCAATTTAAAAAAATGGAGTTCAGAAAAACACTCAATTTAATGCTAAGGGTAGCATTTTCAAGTCACTCAGGAATGGAGTATTTAATACATGGTTGTAGGCAAGAGATGATCAGATTATAAAATATACTTAGATTCCACCTAGAAAAAGGAAGATAATTTTTAAAAACTAATTGTAAGCTGAAGAATATCTGCCAAGGCACAAAACACAGAAGTCACAACTGACTGAAGAAAATTAAAAGTTCTGTAACAAGAAAAATACTGTTTCAAAAAAGTAAAAGAAATATGCTGAATAAAAACATTTGTAAAACATAAAGAAGTAATATCCCTAATATTCAAAGAGATTCAGTGTGAAAAGGACAAGGAATTTAACAGAACTGAGTAAAGAATACTAAGAGGAGTCCACAGAAGAGATACAAAAAGACAAGATTCTCAACCTCACTACAAATCAGGAAAATAAAAACTAAAAAAGAAAGATTTTTTCACTAAGATATTAAAAAATTAAAATGTTGATGTATCTAAGTCAATGACACTCTGGGAAAGTTGACACTGATGCACGGTTGCTAGAAAAGATTATTCACTTCGTGTTTTTTTCTGAAAACAGAAAAAACTATGGTACCTATCAAACTTAAATATCTGGTTATCCTTCAACTTAAAAGGCTAATACTTCCAGGAATTGATACTGTAGGAAAAGAAATATACTCAGCCTTTCTCTATACTGTTTCTTCTTTCTAGAATGCTTTTTCCTTGTTTTTGTCTAGAAAACTCTTAAGACATGTTCCAATACCAAGCTCAAAGTCCCCTCTTCCTGTCTAAGCCATGTTTAATTCATCTTTGTATTCCTTAGCACAATTTCAATAGCCTCATAGTATTTTAAAATTTGCAGACTTCCCTGGTGGCACAGTGGTTAAGAACCTGCCTGCTGATGCAGAGGACACAGGTTCAATCCCTGGTCTGGGAAGATCCCACATGCCGAGGAGCAACTAAGCCCGTGCGCCACAACTACTGAGCCTGCTGCGCTCTAGAGCTCGTGCGCCACAACTACTGAGCCCATGTGCCACAACTACTGAAGCCTGCACACCTAGAGCCTGTGCTCCACAAGAGAAGCCACCACAATGAGAAGCCTGCTCACCACAACGAAGAGTAGCCCCCGCTTGCCCCAACTAGAGAAAGCCCGCAAGCAGCAACAAAGACCCAACGCAGCCACCAATAAATAAATAAATAAATTTATTAAAAAATAAATAGAAAAACAAGATTTGCGTAGAGGCAAGGCAACAAAGACACGGAGTAGACCAATCAGAACCAATGAGAGAGACTGAAGATGTTCACGTGAAAGAGTTAACAACGGCTAACGGTAACAGAAGTAACAGTCGGAAGGTAGGAAGAAAACAAGGGACCCGGGGACAGATAGAGAGAGCCTAAAAAGAGTGGGTGAAACTAGAACCAGTGAAACAAAAATGACCAGCTCAGGCCCCCATGTAGATTCCAAAGCATCAGAAAACCAGTTTTAAAAAAAAGCTTGTGGTTAGAGAGCAGTTATTTCCAGTCAGTCCTGAAACAGCCCAAATCTGCCCCAGAAAGGACAGAAAATGACAATATTCCTTGAGAGAAAAATATGAAAATAAAAAGACCTCATAAAAAGCAGCTTGCATCGACCCATCATTACCTCAGACAATGGAGGCTACAAAAACCTCTCTCTCTAATAATCACATGTAAGATCTGAACACAGAATACTGTACACATGAATTGGAATTAGAGTACAATTTATTCAATTCTTTATCATAGGGTAGCTCTCTTTTGTGTAAGACTAAGAGCTCAAAAAAAAATTTGCTGAATGAATAAAAGATAAATGAATAAGTTACAGCCTGAATGCATAGTACTGACAAGGCAAAAACTGTCTGGATATGATAAAATCTTATTTCAGATAATTTAGAAGAATGCTATGAATTAGTATCAAAAATGATCTTGAAATCTATTTGAAAATTTTAATTCATCACACTAAGCTTTTTAATCTGTTTAAAAGCTTAGTAAATTAATATGGCCTAGCAACCTATAAAGAAATATTAGATTAACTTATAAAAAATAAACCAGATTTGCTTTACAGATTTCTCCAATGTATGTTCTCTACTGTTGCTTTCATTCATTTTTTTTCCTGTTAAGCACAAATTGAGCCTCTATGTAAAAATAAAAACCTAGCAGAGATTAAGAGGACAACAAGTTACGGTCTCTATGCAAAAAATCTTCACAGTATTATCAGGGAGATAGCACACACATATTGAACACATAAAAATAAAAGGGAACTATAAAAAGGGGTAACAGTAGTAGCAGTAATAATAAATCTACTTTGTACAAAAATATTAAAAATTAATCTAGAGATTCGGTTAAAGGTTTCTGGGAAGGTCAAGTTTTACATCAGTTATTAAAAAAAGAATCAGTGAAGAATTAAACCATAATAAAATAATAATAAAACTTGAAATAAACAGATTAAGCAAGCAAACTGGGACTGGGGGAAAAGGAGAAAAAGAAAATACCCTATGGACTGGCTGGAGCTACTTCCAAGCAAACTGAAAATAAGTTACACATTGGGCCAAACAAGGAAGCACAGGCACACTGCCTTGGTTACCACCGTGTGGTAATCTTTCCTTCGTGTAATGTCTTGGGTTCCAGTTTCTTTACTGATAAAATAAAGAGGTGAAACTAGCTTGTCTCCTAAGGTCCTAGCTGTGAAATTCTGAAAGATGTTTTCTAATAGCCAGTATTCTCTGATTCCAAAGATTAGCAAACTTGTATACTGTTTTCATTATCTGAGACTAGACTGCTTTTTAGTCTGGGCATGAACGCAAATAATTAGATCCTCTCAGCACTCCAAATCATAAAAACAAATTCTGAAGAATGCCAGTGTAGGCTGTATACTAAACTCAGTAGTAACTACTAAAAACTGCTATGGAGGTACAGAGGTGCCCAATATGCCATGTTATACAGAAAACACTGCGATGGATATTGAGTGGTCCCAATCATCTTATGGATAAGGAAAGTATTCTAGCTCTAAAGGGAAGATGATGCAAACCTGTGTATTCTTAGTTCACTCACTTCTAAAGCATCTGACCTACTTCACTCACTACCATCCTTCTGGTCCTGAGACAGTTGATAAATCTATGTTATACAATATGGTGTCAATCATGCAAGTTGTTTTTTTACTCATCAGGTCTGCTCCAAGGACTTTAGGAACTTACAGCCCGGGCCGAGTCACCGAAGTCTATCTTCAACCTCCCCATGGCCCTAATGATAGCAATAATTGACTGGATGGTGTTACTGTAGACCACTGCTTTGTACTGTTTACATTCCTCTTCTGAATAACCAGCTTCGTGGATAATTCTAACAAGACAAAAAGAGAAAAGTTAACACTTACTTCCTTTGATGAACAGTACACTTAAACATAAAAAAATTTAATGTTTTAAATCTACTTACTTCATTTGCTTCACAATTGTACTTTTCCCAGATTCACCAGCACCTAAAAAAAGGGAAATAAATGAGGGATTTCTAATTTTATCACTTATGTATATCCAACTCCCAACACACACACACTCTCTCTGTCTCTTACAGGTAATTTAAAAAAAAATTTTATTGGAGTGTAATTGACTTACACTGTTGTGTTAGTTTCTGCTGTACAGCAAAGTGAATCAGTTATACATATACATACATCCACTCTTTTTTAGATTCTTTTCCCATATAGGTCATTACAGAGTATTGAGTAGAGTTCCCTGTGCTATACAGTAGGCCCTTATTTATTTTATATATAGTAGTGTGTATATATCAAGCCCAATCTCCCAATCTACCCCCCACTTCCCCCAAGTTTGTTTTTTACATCTGTGATTGAATTTTTTATATCAAAATGATCTTTATTGGTTTCCAAACATACAGAAAATTTCTTAAAAATAAGTCCCATCTGTTTATTACATCATAATCCTTAAACTCAGCTAAAAAAAAAAAATGCTTTCATCGATGCTTTTATGTATTCCCTGAAGTATTAAAAAAATTCTTTCTTCTATAGCTTACACTGAAGCAGTATAAATAAATTTTACTCAAGATTTTGCTCCCCACTGGAAGATGTTTAACTTTCTGGCCAGTTATCATAATTTCAACCTCTGCCTCATGTGAAGTGGACAGACCAGTGGTGCCAAGAAACCACGACAATTATTTTTAAATATTACGTTATAATAAAATACCTATCTCACGCATTATATAGTCAACCACCATTACTGAACAAGTGACACACAGCCGGCACGCTTCGCTAACACTGGGGATGCAGTGGTATGGCAGAAATGTCTCCCCCTATGTTTTTCTTTATTCCCTGTCATAAACCCATTCTCAAAACTCTCCTTCACTCTCTACATATTGATGACCTCCTCACAATTTGAGTCTCTAGAATTATGCCATCATAACACGAAAATATCACTAACAAAATGGCCCTTTATAAAATTAGAGCCCTCTAGATACTGTGAACATCTGAGCACAGGACACAAAACAAGGAGGGTATGACAAGTCTACTGTTTGGCTTCATACTGTCTTTGACCAGGGCTACAGATCATGGAGCTGTTATTTCTGTCTGAGAGACAGGGCTCAGGATTTTCATTATCTAGGCCTCATATTCCCATTTTTCCAGAGCCACTGCTACATGCTCTATGCTCCAGTGTCACTGAACTTACAGTACTAACAACACCTACTGCTGATGACGCCACCAATCTTCAAACATACTGTTCCTCCTGCCAAAGTGTAATTTGCTCTGCTTCCTAGAGCTCCGCTGGTGATGCTGTATCAACCACCAAACCTACCCCCTTCCTCAGTCTTTCCTGACCCACTCCCGCTATGATCCCTGTTGCCTCTCCCTTTGAACATGTTCTACTTGAATGCTCAGCAGCTAACTTGTGCTAGACACACCATCAACCAGAAATGTACCTGAATGTATTCAAGCTATCTGTGACGGATCAGTTAGACGGCAAACTTCTGGGCCTCATTCCCTTCTCCCCTTCCCCCTCCAGCTACACACATCCAAATCATCAGAGGCATCTGAGAATAAGTCATAGTTAAATGGCCTATTTGAAAACCTGGGGGGGGGGAAACTGCTTAAATTTTACTTGTGATTTGATATTCAAGAAATTTTCCCAAGATAGCTGCATATTAAGTAGAAAAGCGGGCACTGAATAAACAGTGAGGGCATTATTCATCTACAGACAGCCTTTGAATCTTGGCAGGGCAACTGCCAATACAAACAACTCCAAGATAAACAACCCATTATATATTAATCAACAAGCCATATACTTGGCTCTATGAAAAGCACAATCGTAGCCATTATGGCTCACACATTTCTCTAATTCAAGAGAAGCCCACCCAAGGAACACACCCTCGGCAGTCTCCAGCAGGGCTATCTTCAAGGGGGCCCTCTGTGCCTCTAGGGCACGGCAAGTTGACTCAGCAGCAGCCGTGTTTCGCTGATAGGACATTTTAGATCCCAACATCCATTCACGGGGTGGTGATTCCACATGCACAGTGAGCGTCGATGAAGAGCCACCCATGGCCCATTCTGTTAGTGAAACAACTCAGAGGTTCAGAGAAAGGCTCACATGATACAAGCTCGTGAGGTCTGAGAGCCATACAAGGGGAAAATCAGAAATAGTAAAGAATAAGATGGTTCCCAGCTGAACTCTATGGAGGCAGATGAGAATTTTTAAATCTTAATGAGAAAAAAGCAAGTTTTCCTAATGTTAGACATTATCTTTAAATTCTAACTCACTTCCTGTCTCATAGAATAGTTGGTGACATGGGACATTGAGCTTACTCCACAGTGAGCATCTGGTCAATGGCTTGAGGTTCCAAAAAATCCTGAAATATGTTTAATATTAAAGAGTGTAGATGGCAGTGTTACTGGCTGGATTTCTACCTAATTTCTTTGCTAGTTAGACAAGGTACTCTCTGTGGACCAGATTTCCTAAAGACAGAAATACTGGGGAAAAAACTTTCATAATTTAGCAGTTTATATAATTAGAATTTTCAATTCTTACTTCCATGCAGAGACTCCTAATAGGAAAATTAGAAATGCTGCACGGTTATGGTTCCAGCATTCTAAACACTGGTATTCTTTCCACATAGCGTACAGGAAGAGTTAAAGGTTGTCCTCCAGAAATCTCAGTCAGCACAGTCCTGTCTGAGAGACTGACAGGAAGCAATATTGTAAAAAAACAAAACCAACCAACCAACCAAACAAACAAAAAACCCCTCAGGGGTAGTGGAGGCAGGAGAAAGGAGAAAAGGGTAAATTTTCCTAGCAGTATTCAGCAAGGCAGCTACTGCTTTTCAGTTCAATCCATAGGCAAGATTAAAAGAGTGAGAGTACCCTGCTTTCAAGAAGAAACAAGGAATATGTAACACGTATCAGTCAGGAAAGATCAAAGCGTGGGACCGTTGCGGTCACAAAGCTGAGACGGTCAAGGTGACTAGGTGGCCTGTAGAGTAACCGTTGACAAGCTGGTCGCTGTGAAATGAACGAGACTTTAGGGTAGTGGGAAGGGAGGATGCAGCTCCCCAGGGCAAGAATGTGTGCAGTGTCGCCACAGTGGGCCAGGAACCGTAAAGCCACTGAGGGGGATCCCCCAGACCTCTCTTTAAGGAGGAAGTGGCGGATGGAAAACTGCATATCTGAGAGTAAATACTGAGCCCAGCAGGTGTGTGAAGTGGAGCTGGGCACCTGATAATGCACCACACAGATAATGGGAGGGCAAAGGAGCATCACCACAGTAACACGGACAGGGACCCACCTGCGGCTCCGGGCTACACACGCAGGGCCGCTTATTAACAGGGCTCGGAAAAGCAAAATGTATCCAGTGAGGACAAGTAGAAGGATGAGGGAGGGGAAGACTAAAAACAAATCACGGTCTAAGTAAAGTAACCCCATGGCTAGATTATAAGTCCTTGAACAGAATTATATAAGTTACCATTATAAAAATGATAATCAAATCGTGCTCACCCCTGATTTCTGTTGAGGGGCAGTCTAGAGAAATTTGGAAGTTTAACTGTGGCGAGGTTTAAAAGAAAAAAGAAAACACCTCTGACCCCAGAAAACACATACTCCACCCCCCGGAAGAATATTCTTCATCCAGCTTTGCTTGGGTTCACATTTATATCATTTATTATATCATTATATCATTCCTGGTTTCAGCTGCCTCACATCAAGGCTGTTCGGCATTAAAACGGTGATTTTGTCAAAGTCACCTTATGCTGAATTCCTGACGCCACTACTCCACTTTTAAAAACGCCCAACTTTTACGTACAATTGAACCATTTTTACGTTCAATAAGACTAAATAACAGTTCAGTTTAAACTGGAATTAAACCAAATTTACAAGTGCATTTAAAGGCGCTTCTGTTTATCATAATGCTACTGTAAGATTAGTAAGATCAAGGTCCTTATTTTTAAGATAGAAGCAAATAAAGAGGATGCAAGGGCAAATACTAATTAAAGATAAGAGGCTTAATTATCCCCCTTGAAAGTAAAGGAAAATTTCCCTCCCTTTTTCTTAGGACATTTACTTTAGAAAAATTTTAAATGTAAGTGCTTTCTCCTCTTTGAAATGTATATACAGTTGACCCTCACCAACCTCGGTTTGAACTGCATGGGTCCACATATACGTGTATTTTTTTTTTTTCCAATAAATTCATACAGCACTACGCAGTCTGAGGTTAGCTGAATCTGTGGCAGGTCCTGGAACCAATCCCCTGCAGATACCAAGGGACAACTGTATACCCTTTTGAAAACTAAACAGGCCTTTTTTGTCAGCTTCATGATCAAGAATGTCTTTCTCAAGAACCTGAGAACCATCTCTTTGAAAGGTAAACATCACAGGAGATAGCACCCCTATCTTCCAGTTTCTGCAGGTAGGTAGGAGTCTACCTTGGGTGGGGGTCTTGCTCCAAGTTGCAAAACTACCTCTTGTCATAAGATAAGTTTGTTTCTCTTCTGGATAAGGTCAGTTAGCTAAAAGATGGTTACCTCAATTACCAGGCAAAGTTAGGATGAACTGTGTGTGACATAAGGTGTTGTAAAGCCTCTCATTTAGGGACTAGTTGTCATTTATCTTGAAAACATGTACGTAACCTGTTGAATCAGCTTGGCTATGTTAAGTGGATGACATACCTTTCTGTCTTGCTGTCTCTTAATGGACTGCTTGTGATGCAATCCATTCAATAAGAAAATGTTTTCTTTCTCCACTACCTTTGTGAAGATGATTTCTGGGTTGGGAGAAGACTTTGTTTTTAATTATTATTCCCCAACATGGGAACAGTCTAGAAATCTTTATTATTCAGCCGTGAGAAGCTCTGGACTTACATTTATATAAATATATATGTATTTATAGGCTATATCTGACATTCTGGGATATAAAAATAATGACTGCAAACAGCAGAATCTAGATTCCCCCAAATGATCCCCTTTCTCCAAATATTAACTCCCCATAAAATTACTCCCCGAGCCATTCATGTCTGAGATGGGGATCACACTATTACACTGCACAAGGATGATTACACACACACGACTACTCTAGCATCCAGGTAGGACAAAAGAAAGGAGAATTGTGGGCAACACAGGAAGCTTTTTCCTGGCAGCCTAGTCAAAGAGACCACAGAAGTAACTAATTGAACTGAGAGATCAATGTTTCTACGAGTCAAGTCTCAAGACTCACACGGTGAGGGTAAGGAAGGATAGAGGACTGGGGGCCACAAGTATACGCTTCGGGGTCTACAAGTTTGCTGCAAGAAATTTTAATTCAGTGTTTTTATTTGTATAACAAGAATAATTTAAGAAATGCTGAGTCATCTGAATGCCTCTATCTAACTGAATTTCAGGATCTATATTTGAGTTTGTGTTTATAGGTCCTGAGGTACTCAAGCAAGTGCCAAACACTGTACCTTGCTTGAGAATCTATCCATCCATCACTCTATCTGGTTTGGCTGTCAATCACTAGACCCCCTATCCAAAGAAAGGGCCATGTGTTTCCAGCAGGCCAATCTGAGCTGTGTTTGAGAGTAAAATTCCCTATGCTTATACATCTTATACAAACCATCAAACAGAACATTTTACAAATTAATATATGTAAACATATTTATGTATAATATACATAAAATATACTAAAAACTTAACAAAATAATCACTTTGGATACACTGATTTTTTTTTTTTTTTTTCCTCCAAGAAAAGAATGAGATCTAGGTGCCAGAGATTTTCGCTGGCCATTTATGTGAAGATTATCAAGAAAAAAAAATCACAGCACTGCAAAGCATAATGTGAAATCTGGCCCACAGAAGTCATTTTCCATGATCACATCATGGAAAACAACATTAAAGGATGGGGCCAAAACAGAGGGAAGCAACACTGAGAGAAAACTAGGATAAGAGAAGCCAGACAGCAACCCTTGAGCCTTTAGATATAGTCATATTTAGGGAGTCATATTACAATTGACCATCCAGAGTGGAAACACTGTTGAGAGTTAAAGGGGGCACAAGCATAAACTAGGACTGACCTGGGAAAAGGAGAAAATATATCACTCTAGTCAGAACTGAAGACAATTTCAACTTGATTTCCAAGTATGAGTCAGTTATGAGTTTGCTTTCTGTCACATGGACCCGAAAAGAGTTTTGGACTAACCCTGTGCCAAACAGTATTACTTTAATTATCTTTAGCTAATGAAGGAAAAACAAAGGAGGTTAATGATGCATTTGCAGCAAGTAAAGGTCAAATGATAATTACTGCGTGCTTTACAAAAGAAAGTTACAGAAGTTCAGACAGAGAAAAGATGTGGGAAAATCAGTCATTATATAGCCCACTGTAGAAGAGGGATGCCTTAATCCAAGAGTCATACTTGTAAGTACAATTTATTGTGACTTATATTGGGTTGGCCAAAAAGTTCGTTCGGGTTTTCCTGTAATGTTACAAAAACCCGAACGAACTTTTTGGCCAACCCAACCACCATTATTTGTCTTACTAAATTCATATTAACTTTACTTTTTAAATGTTCATATACATTATGTTATAAAATTGTTTGTTTTTATAGTTCATAGAAGACCTATAAAGCATAAGGAACTTTGTTCCCAATGACAGTTACACACATTTGTGAAAATAATTTAGAATTACACAGGGGGGAAAGGTTTTCCTTTATCAGGGGGCCATACACTGCACTGTCTAAAACTCAAGTCTAACTGCGCTCCTGTTTTTGCTCAGCTGTTTACTATTAAGGACCAGTAAGTAATTAACATATACAAACTCTCAACTTTTCCTATGTTGCCCTACAATTCTCCATGGGTCTCTGTCACATTTCTGAACGTATGTGAGCAGAGGCACCGACTGCCTTTATTCTCAACCATCTTTTCAAGGATGTTTATATAGAGAATAGTCTTAGAAGACAAGAGATAATGCTTCCCTCTGGAACAGAGAGCAGGTCTGTTTGTTGTCTACCATCGTAAGATAACATGCTCTGGGACAAAGATCAGGTGGGCTTACTGCACATTATGAAAAAAATACTGGGGATCCCCAACTTAAGGGCTCCTCTACTGCAACATAACCCATTGCTTGTGCAGCCACGGCTCTCTTCGTGTTGCCCTTAGGGAACTGGGGCTGGGTAAATCGCCATAAAGGCTGATACTCTGGCAACTGCAATTGCTATAATAAAGTCATTTTTGTCTCTGAACCAGGCCTCTCATGTCTTCTGTCAGCAACCATGAAACTGGGGTGGGAATCCTCCAGCAGTCCAGTGGTTAGGACCCCATGCTCTCGCTGCCATGGGCCCGGGTTCGATCCCTGGTTGGGGAACTAAGATCCTGCGAGCCGCGTGGTGTACGCCCCTTCCCCTCCCCCAAAAAAGAAAAATGAAACTGGGGTAAGCTAACTTGTTAGTTTGTAAGTAGGGTAAAGTCTCAGGTACTGAATAATTCTTGACATGCTCTTCTGCTTAATTTTTAATTAATTCCCGAATTTCTGACAACTAAGGACGCTTCCAGCCATGATCTCTACACCTGTACTACTTATCTTTCCTCAAATGGCAGCTTAATCAGGTTTGTCCAATAAACCCAAAGAAACAGCTAGAACAGTGGTTCTCAAAGCATGATCTAAGGACCAGTAGTATCAGCAACACTTAAGAAATGTACATTCTCAGGTCCCACCCAGAACTTACTGACTCAAACTCGGGGAGTGGGGCCCAGCAGTCTGTGTTACAACAATCCCTCCAAGGGATTCTGAGAACAAGGGAGGTAGAAGAAAGGTCTCCTCCTTTTTTCTTGATTGCGATCAGAATTATTATAGTGATTAAGTTGCTGACGAGCTATAACAAACTATTATTTTTATGAAATATTTATATTTCCCTCCTCCCCCTGAAAGTGAGACAAGTAATATTGTTTTACATTTCTGCAAATAGCTTATTAAAAGACAGCTTAACTCTCCTATCTATGTCTGCATTTAATATGATACAATGTATTACTTTGGTTGAATGAAGAAAATCCATTTCCACATATTAATGTACTTAGAAAATGAAAGAGCATTTTAATGGCATTTGCAAATAATTGTGGATAGTCTTCTTTGATTCTATACCAAACTTTGAAAAGGGTAGCTTAAAGTTTGGTTATAATGCATTTCTGTGAACTTTGGTAGCTTTGGTCTATCTTGTACTTGGAATGGATCTCTTACCCATGTCTTATTTGGAAATTAGTTCACTGACTTATGGAGAACTGAATGTTGACATATTTTCAATATAAAAAAAAAGGGCATTTATTTTTAAATTGCCTTTTTAATATTATACATAATTTCACCAGAAAAAAGCTTTAGGTCATAAGATGATATCAAGCTCCCAGTGGTAGGGACATGGTTTTTAAATTTCTTTTTTCTTTTTTTTGGCTTGAAAGCTCAAATTTTATTATTGGCAACAAATACTGTTTGCTGTTTTCCTTGAAGTGACAACTGACTAACTGCCAAATCCCCAAGTCGGATTAACCATATTTTTCTATCAGTCTTTCTTTCAAGTGAAAATGGAATGGTATTCCAGGAAAAGAGCAACTAGTTCAATTCACAACTCAATCAATCACACAGCTGCTCTTCCTCACGACAACCAACGTGCTCTGGCATATGCAAAAGTAGTTTGGGAGTACTTCCCATTTGGTCACACAGAATATTAAAGACATATGTACTTAATGGTCAAGATTTGATAAAAATCATCATGCTTATGACTTCAGCATTTTTTAAATCACAAGTGCTTAGTAGTGAAGAATACAATGACTACTGGTACAATCTCATGCTACTGACATGATTCAGCAGTTTGACCATTACTACTTTTGTACCATTAGAGCAAACAACGCAATAGAAAAGGCAAACAACATCTTAGTATTACTATGAAAATGGTCTCAGGGCGCCCAGGGTCCACAGATCCCTCCTAAAACCAGATTTAACGTCTTTCTCACCCACTGGACTATGAGCTATGAGGGAAGAGAGCCCCTGGTTTCTGTCACCATGATATCCCCAAAGCTAACTCCTATGGCAGGAGCACAAGACACTTATTCACCAGCTGGATGACAGGAAGAGAGGGAGGAGAGCGGGAGGGGAATATACAACATGAAGAAAGCATAAGAAAATGTAACTGAATATTTACATGAATTGTGGAAAGGGAGAATTCTGTCAAGACCAGAAGAAACAAAGAAGTGGGTGGAAGCTTGTGACTGCCCCTTAAAAACAGGTTCTCACACACACACACAAAACAGACGAACCCAACAACAACAACAACAAAAACAGATTCTCTCCTTCTTCTATTGTAATAAGAGTAGTGGCTTGGAACATGGCAGCTAGAGACTACATTGCTTATCTTTCCTTGCTGCTAGGTGTAGCCACTTCACCCCATTTCTCACCAAATCACGATGTGTATAAAAGGAAAATGCAGCCTTGGAAGCTCTCTCTCCTGTTCCTACGTACGAGCTAGAAAATGGGTGTCCCTGTAGTCTTGTTCCAACCATGTGAATTAAGACAATGTCCAGGGGGGCTTCCCTGGTGGCGCAGTGGTGGAGAGTCTGCCTGCTGATGCAGGGGACACGGGTTCGTGCCCCGGTCCGGGAAGATCCCACATGCCGCGGAGCGGCTGGGCCCATGAGCCATGGCCGCTGAGCCTGCGCGTCCGGGGCCTGTGCTCCGCGACGGGAGAGGCCACAACAGTGAGAGGCCCGTGTACCGCAAAAAAAAAAAAAAAAAAAAAAAAAAGACAATGTCCAGGGACAGTAGGGCAATGAGAGGGCAGGAACTCAGGTCCCTGAATGGTCATGTGAGGCAGAGCACCCCAGCTCTAGTTAACCTTGGATCCGTTACACAAGAGAAATAAACACCTATCTTCTTTAGGCCACGGTTTCTCTGATACAGAGCTAGGCCTTCATGCTGACAATTCTTTAAAAAGTGGTCTAGATTGAAATATACAAGCAAATATAAAACAAACTAAAAAGTCCCCAAGCCTACAAATGTTTTAAAAGATTACCATAAGTAAAGTAGAAAGGCAAACTACAGAATAGGGAAAACTATCAGTAATTAATGAGTATCAAAATGTAGATTTCTTTTTTTTTCCCAGTGCACAGCAAAGTGATTCACTTATGTGTGTGTGTATGCTTTCTCAGATTCTTTTCCATTATAGGTTATTACAAGATATTGAATATAGTTCCCTGTGCTATACAACAGGCCCTTGTTTATTTTATATATAGTAGTGTGCATATCTTAACCCAAAACTCCTAATTTATCTTCTCCCCTCCCCCACTATCCCCTTTGGTAACCATAAGTGTGTTTTCTATGTCTGTGGGTCTATTTCTGTTTTGTAAATAAGTTCATTTACATTGCTTTTTAGATTACGTATGTGATAACATATGATACCTGTCTTTCTCTATCTGACTTACTTCACTTAATATGATAATCTCTAAATCCATCCATGTTGCCATATATATATATATATATATATATATATATATATATATATATATATATATATATATATATATATACACATACACACACACACACCCCCCCCACACACACACCACATTTTCTTTCTCCATTCATCTGTCAATGGACACTTAGGTTGCTTCCATGTCTTGGCCATTGTAAACAGTGCTGCTGTGAACACTGGAGTGCATGCATCTTTTAGAATTAGAGTTTTCTCCAGATATATGCCCAGGAGTGGGATTGCTGGATCATATAGAAGCTCTATTCTTAGTTTTTTAAGGAGCCTCCATACTGTTTCCATAGTGGCAGCACCAATTTACATTCCCACCAACAGTGCAGAAGGGTTCCTTTTTCTCCAACCCTCTCCAGCATTTACTGTTTGTAGACTTTTTAATGATGCCTATTCTGACTGGTGTGTAGCTGTCCAGTTTTCCCAGCACAACTTATTCAAGAGACTGCCTTTTCTCCATTGTATACTTGCCTCCTTTAGCATAGATTAATTGACCATAAGTGCATGGGTTTATTTCTGGGCTTTCTATCCTGTTCCACTGATCTATATGTCTGTTTTTATGCCAGAACCATACTGTTTTGATTACTGTAGCTTTATAGTATAGTCTGATATGAAAACAGAACCCATATATATGCTTCCTACAAGAGAACCATTTCAGTTCTAGAGACACATACAGACTGAAAGGGAGGGGATGGAAAAAGGTATTTCACACAAATGGAAAGCAAAGAAAGCTGGAGTAGCAATATTTATATCATACAAAATAAACTTTAAAATAAAGCCTGTCACAAGAGACAAAAAAGTACACTCCATAATGATCAAGGGATCAATTGAAGAAGATGATATAACAATTGTAAATATATATGCACCCAACATAGGTGCACCTCAATATATAAGGCAAATGCTAACAGCCATAAAAGGAGAAATCGACAGTAACACAATAGTGGGAGACTTTTACACCCTACTTACATCAATTGATAGATCATCCAGACAGAAAATCAATAAGGAAACACAGCCCTTAAATGACACCTTAGACCAGATGGACTTAATTGATATTTATATAGCATTCCATCCAAAAGCAACAGAATATACATTCTTTTCAAGTGCCCATGGAGCATTCTCCAAGACAGATCACATGCTGGGCCACAAAGTGAGCACCACAAAGTGAACATCAGTAAATTTACGAAAACTGAAATCATATCAAGCATCTTTTCCAACCACAGTGCTATGATATTAGAAATCAACTACAAGAAAAAAACTGTAAAAAACACAAACACATGGAAGCTAAACAATATGCTACTTAACAACCAATGGATCACTGAAGAAATCAAAGAGGAAATTTAAAAATACCTAGAAACAAATTAAAACAAAAACATGAAAATCCAAAACCTAGGAGATGCAGCAAAAGCCATTCTAAAAGGGGTGTTTACAGGGATACAAGCGTACCTCAGAAAACAAGAAGAATGTCAAATAAACGACCTAACCTTACACATAAAGCAACTAGAAAAAGAAGAACAAACAAACCGTGAAATTAACAGAAATCATAAAGATCAGAGCAGAAATAAATGAATAGAGATGAAGAAAAAAACAGAAAAGATCAATGAACCTAAAAGCTTGTTCTTTGAAACGATAAACAAAATTGATAAACTTGTAGCCAGACTCACAAAAAACAGAGAGGGCCGAAATCAATAAAGTTAGAAATGAAAAAGGAGAAGTTACAACGGACATCGCAGAAATACAAAGCATCATAAGAGACTACTAGAGCAATAAAATGGACAACCTGGAAGAAATAGACAAATTCTTAGAAAGGTACAATCTCCTAAGACTGAACCAGGAAGAAATAGAAAATATGAACAGACCAATCACAAGTACTGAAATTGAAACTGTGATTTAAAAACTCCACACTGGGGCTTCCCTAGTGGCGCAGTGGTTGGGAGTCCGCCTGCCGATGTAGGGGACGCGGGTTCGTGCCCTGGTCCGGGAAGATCCCACGTGCCGCGGAGCGGCTGGGCCCGAGAACCATGGCCGCTGAGCCTGCGCGTCCGGAGCCTGTGCTTCGCAACGGGAGAGGCCACAACAGTGAGAGGCCCACATACCGCAAAAAAAAAAAAAAAAAAAAAACTCCACACAAACAAAACTCCAGGACCAGATGGCTTCACAGGCGAATTCTATTAAACATTTAAAGAAGAGTTAACACCCATCTTTCTGAAACTGTTCCAAAAAATTTCAGAGTTAAGAAAACTCCCAAACTCATTCTATAAGGCCACCATCATCCTGATACCAAAACCACACAAAGATACCACAAAAAAAAGAAAACGTATATTTTTAAAACTCATAATGAATTAACATTAACTGACAAGAAAAACACCAATACTCTAAATAACAAAAGACATAAACACAATTCATAGAGGGAAAACAGATACAGTAGTTTTAAACTGTATATAGATATATATATCTTCATACTATAAAAAGTACCTTGAAAGAAATACACTGAAAAGTGTATGTGACTAATGCAATTTTTTGCCTCAAACATTTGTGTAATTCCAAATTTTTAAACTGTCAGACCGAATCAAAATTATGCAATTTATTTATAAAAATTTGGTCATCTCTCTCCAATGATTAAAGTTGAATAAGATCATCTTCTTTAATCTCATTTGTTTCAACCCACGTTCCCATCTCATCACTCATGCACATAAATCTCACATTCTGATCACAGCAAATTAGTTTTACTTCCAAAGTTTCACAACCATCCCCGCCTCCATTCCTCCCCCATACCTTCTCCCAAGTGGAGCCTTTATCAACATCGGCACTACAAAGGACCACACCATGTTCAGGCAGGGAGCATCTGGGATTGAATTTTCCCAACCAAGGCACGTCCAATTCTCAGGGACAGTAAAAACTGAGCAGAGAGACACCAGGCCTGCTACATGGCCCAATATGGCAGGCGGGAAAACCACCCAGCCCGCAGCCATACAGAGACTCAGGTGAGAGATTCCGAGGCCTGCACTTTGAGGCAGCTCAAACAGGCAGGCTCTAAGCAGGCCATGAGTTACAACACCAGAGACTTCAACTGTGATACCAGGAGCACCTAGGTGAGAGCCATTACCTCCACGATCAGAGGAGGAAGAGGGCATTACATCTAAGGGACTAGACCCTGTTCCCGCTGCAATGAGTTCAAGAAAGTCACTCTTCCCTCCCTGCCCACTCACAGTGCCCCACACCAATTAGGGAGAACAGCAGGAAGGAAGGATGACAAGGGATGAAACATTTTTATCTGAACGCTACATAAGTAGACTGTTTAAATAATCAGATTGGACCAAGGCTTAAGCAACATTGAACATTTTGTAATTTTCCCTGCTAATCAGCAGGAAGTAAATTGATTTTAGGCTAAATTAAAATTAAAATAGTGTGAATCAACTCTTGTAACCCTCACTATTAATATACAAGCAATGATCTTTAAGCATATTTTTAAAAAGACAAGGATATTATACTTTCCCCTATCAAACATCCCAAATTTTACACACTATCTCCATAGCCTGTTCAGAGGAATTATTAAACCAGACTTGGATGACCACATGTCTCATATCTCATGTGAGCTGACATCATCCTTTCACCACTCTGAACACTTCCCTTCAGTACGTAATCCGATGAAGATTCCCTTTTCTACTTTAACCAACTCAGAATAAATCAATTCCGTGTGGTGCCAAGCTTTTGCCAAGTTTCCATGTACCTTAAAGTTTTAATCAGGATCCTGGTTCAGGCAGTGGAAGTGGTTTAAACACGAGAGAAAAGAATTCCATCGCTCTTTCACAAAGCAGTCCAGGGCTTGCGGTCAGCTTGTACTGTGAGAGACCCAAGCACCTTCTATCTTATTGCTCCGCCACCTTCATGACACGGCTTCCGACTCAGGTTAGGTATATCTGTTCAGGATCCCACTGGCACAAGAACTTGCAGTCAGTGGGAGGGACAACAAGTAGAGGAAGTGAGGGAATGTGCTTTCTCTTTAAGGGGACAACCCAAAAGTTGTAACTCATTTCTCCTCATATCCCCGTGACCAGAACCTAGCTTCCTAGCTTCACTTGGCCACCAGTATAGCTGGGAAATACAGTCACTAGCTGTGTAACTCTGTGTCTAGAAAATAGATATGGAGGGACCGTGCATACTGGGGAATAACCAGAAATCTCTGCTTAGCTAGCCCATAAGCGTATTCTTTTCTTTCTTGTGCCATCTGTTCCACCTTTAAGTTAAAAAAAAAGCAAAAACTTTTTAAATGAAACATTATGCCAGTCAATATATACAAAATGAAAGAGTTGGGTTTGTTTTTTATTTGTTTTGGTTTCCTCCTGAAAACTAAGTTGGATGCCTTGGAAAAACGTAATAAAGCAAGCTATTTTAAAAGGCCACTGAATTAGGTAAGTGTGAGAAATTGTCCAACGGAGACAAGCAAAAAAATTAAATCTAAAAGGATTCTTCATTCATATTTCTTTGCAAGTACCTTTAATTGAAAAAAAACTGGACACAAGGGGTTCATTTTGGATATGCAAAAAAGACAGCTGTGAACTACAGTCAGTGATTCATACGCCCCCCAAAAAGGCCATGATCGTACATCAAAAGATTGCTGAATGGCATTATACCTGTGTTTTCAACTTAAACAATATATTCAAGTTATACTTGCAGAAGTTTTTTTTAGGGTTTCCCCTCAAGACAGGTAAATTCTGATCCCATCAGCACAGAGAATTTCTACAAAGGAAACTTCCCCCTGCTTATCAACATATTCAGAATTTAATTACCTTTATCTTCCAATTTCTATACTCCCCCCCACAACTATTTTTCTAAAATGTTTAAATTTGTATCAACTGTTTAACCAAAAACTTCTGAGCATGGCATTGCAAGGATGCTAGGATTCGGACCCACATGCCTTTTAGCCTCATGTCTTCTATACTATACACCTCCAATCATTCTCTAGCCATGTAAGTCTTCAACATAATCTAACCTATACAGCCAGAATTCTAGCATCTATGCGTCAAGGATTATGTTAGGCAATCAAGTCAAAGTTGAATAAATCATGGGTCCTGACTCTAGAGAGTTGTATCCAGAATCAAAAGAGATAGTCAAGAAAATGAACAATTTCAATATACTTTCTTTCATTCAAAACATATGAAGTACCCACGTGATGGCAAGCACAACTCAGGGCATCGAGGGCAGAGAGAGCGGGAGTAAGAGCTGTGGCCCCCATCTCATGGGGGGAGGAAAAGGTGGCAGGAAACACTTCAGGTCTTGGGGTGAGGAAAGGCTAGTTAGAGGGGGTGACTGACACATGCAGATCATTTACTTAAAATATCAATACCTGCTACTAATATATCTCAACAAATTGATGCATCCAGTAAGTCAGTGGAAGAGCTCAATGAATGAAAGGAAGAAAATGACAGTAAAAGGTTACAGAAAAGTTAGTACAAACAAAACGTGTACAACTATGTAATTCCAAAGTATAATAACTACAGCCCTAATATACTTTTCACTGGCCCAATAATGTCTAAATTACCCTCTTTAACCACTCTCCTAGGAAGGACACCAATAGGATTATGTCCAGAGAGGAGGTGTAGAGGACTATAAAATCCTTCATTTGAGCAAAGGCTGATGGGAGGGAGGAATGTTTAGAAAAAGACCAGGAGACAACAGGATGTCTGATAAACAGCTGAAGAGCCCTCTCATGGGAGGAGAAGTTATACTGTGTGACACTCAAGAAGGCTGAATTAAGATCAATAACAAATTACACAGAAGCAAACCTGTCTCAGTAAAAGGAATAACCTATTAATAAAATGATGCCAGAATCTATAAAAACACATCATCTGTCAATAGGATTATTATTCCCCCCAGTTCTTTATAGCAGGAGGCATATATATATATATATATATGTTATATAAAATTTTGTTAGATGTCATTTTACATCATTAAGATATAAGCTAAAAAGAAATGGTGCAACTCCCCATTTCCCACAGTTAAAAATATCGTACACTTAACGGTTTGTTAAGAGGGTAGATCTCATTTAAGGTATTCTTATCACAATCAAAGCAGGTGTGTGTGTGTGGAAGGAATGGGGCAATACAGAACTCTGGATTACACTACTGGAAATCTTTAAAATTACTTGTACCACCTTGATTTATGCAGTTGTGTTTAAACGGTAGGTTTCATACAAACAACAATAATAAAAGATTATGTTGAATTCATACATTCTGGCCATAGCCAGTTTCTGTATGAGGTCAAAGTCCCATGGAGATGAATAAAAGAAAAGCCTTCACTACTTTTTCTCATCAGCTCTCTCCACCAAACAAGAGTGAGTCTAAAAACTATCAAATGATGGGGCAGCTTTAACTAAATACCCTACTCTATGCAAATTGACACACAGACACCTAAAATTTATAAGTAATAGAAAAAAAGTCTTCAGTAAATATCCAATAAATTAATTTTTGCAAGGAAATAAAGAAATATTTTTAAGTAAAAATGAGAATAAACAATGCATCAAATCCCTCATGACTGGCTAGGACATAAAATAGGTTGGCAAGTATTGGCACACTAATCAGAAAAGATTTATTTAAGCAAAGAGGCTTCACATCACTTAAAAATTTAGTCTAGTTATCTGTAAGAGAAGGAATTACTTGATGCTAATTTGAGAACCCTTTAGTTTCTAGTTGAACCGGTTGCTCTAGGACTATGGAAGCAGAAACAGTAAAGTTCTTAAATGCCGACTGGGTTTTCTTTTCAAATTGTCTTTATTATAGCCATACTACACTTACTATAAGATGTGCTAATTTCTGTATGTTAAATGTGAAACACGTGTATAATTAATGAAATACATGTCTTGATTCGTCCTCTCTAATGGATGTAAATGCCAGATTAGGGCTTCCATTAGGGATTTAGTATACTTAAATTTTAAGAGTTAAGTAAGAGTTAATAAACATGAAAAGATAACACTGATACATCAGTTGTCATCAGGGAAAAGCAAATCAAAACCACAACAGGAGGGGCTTCCCTGGTGGCGCAGTGGTTGTGAGTCCGCCTGCCAATTCAGGGGACACGGGTTCGTGCCCCGGTCCGGGAAGATCCCACATGCCGTGGAGCAGCTGGGCCCGTGAGCCATGGCCGCTGAGCCTGCGTGTCCGGAGCCTGTGCTCCGCAACGGGAGAGGCCACAACAGTGAGAGGCCCGCGTACCGCAAAAAAACACAACAGGATACTACTTCACACCAGGATGCCTGCCATATAGCACAGCGGTCCCCAACCCCTGGGACGGGTTTCGTGGAAGACAATTTTTCCACGGACGGGGGGACGGGGCTCAGGAGGTAATGTGATCGATGGGCAGCGGCAGATGAAGCTCTGCTCGCCCACCGCTCACCTCCTGCTGTGCCGCCCAGTTTCTAACAGGCTGCAGACCGGTACCAGTCCATGACTTGGGGGTTGGGGACCCCTGACATAGTGGGTACCAGGATGGCTAGAATCTAAAGGTCAGATAATAACAAGTGTTGGTGAATATGTGAAGAAATCAGAACCCCCATACACTGGTGGTGGGAATATAAAATGGTGCACTGACTTTTGAAAACACGCTGACAGTTCAAAAAGTTAAACAGAGTTACCATTTGATTTAATATTTCCACTCCTAAGTATGTACCCAAGAGAAATGAAACATAAGTCGATGCAAAAAGCTGTAAATCCATGGTCAAAGCAGCATTATTCGTAACAGCCAAAAGATGGAAACAACCCAAATATCCATCAATTGATTAATGGATAAACAAAATGCGGCATATCCATACAATGGAATATTATTGGGCATATAAGGAATGAAGTCCTGACAGAGGCTACAAACATTATTATGCTAAGTGATAGAGGTCAAACAAAAGGACCACAGAGTGTATGACTCTATTTATATGAAATGCCCAGAAATGTCAAACAGAAACAGGAGTAGTGGCTGCTTAAGCCTGGGGATGGGGGTGGGGGGGGAAGAAATTGAAGGTGACTGCCCAAGGATACAGGTTTCTTTTGGAGGTTATGAAAATGTTCTAAAATTGACTACAGTAATGGCTGCACTACAATGCGAATATACTAAACAACACTGAATTCTACACTTAAAAAGGGCAAATTGTACGGTTGGGGAATTATACCTCAATAAAGATATTTTAAAAAGTTAGTAAAAATTTGATAGTCAATAATTATAATTAAAAATGTAATTTTAAGAATACTTTAGTAGAAAACAAACTTATGACTACCGGGGGGAAAGCTGGGGGGCGGGAGCGGGGATTAACTGGGAGATTGTGATTGACATATACACACAACTATATATAAAATAGATAACTAATGAGAACCTACTGTATAGCACAGGGAAGTCTTCTCCATACTCTGTAATGACCTATAAGGGAAAAGAATCTAAAAAAGAGTGGATATATGCATAACTGATTCACTTTGCTGTACAGCAAAAACTAACACAACACTGTAAACCAACTATACTCCAATAAAATTTTTTTAAAAAAGAATATTTTAAATACCAGATTACAGGCATTCCATTTACCTCCTTCCTATGAAACTGTCTTGAAAATTGACTAACACTTGGTTCCCTGCTCATAGAAGACCAAATCTTTTCTAAATGGAAACTTTGTTGTACCTTTCCTTCTATAGTGTAGCATTTCTGACCACAGTTTGCTAAAAGACTAGTGACTTTATCTAAAGCAGAAATCCAAAGATTTTTATACGTAGCAGATTAGTGGTATCTGTTATGAGAGAATGATGTATTTCTACTATTTTAGTCTTAATCTAGTACTAGCAAAATACTCCCTGAGGAGGAAATTTTAGTCTGTAAAGTCTCTAGACTTGCAAAAGTTAAATGCTTTTAGACCATTAAACAGTCATTTTAGAGCTTCATTAAGGAGAGCCAGAGGGTTCCTACAGGGGCAAGTGGATGGAAAAAGCCACCCCAAGTGCCAGATGTAGGACAGGATATGGGATCTTCCTAAAACTGTCATCTTTAAGTCATGATTCTTGCTCCCTCTTTTAAATCCAGGAATATTTAAAAAGATAGAAATAATTATTTTTTCAATTCTGATAGACAAAATAGTTAAAACTACAAGAATCGGGAAAAGAACTACAGAAAGAGGGTAATGAGAAAACTATTATTTAAAATACTTAAACTAGGTAAGATGAAACCAACGAACTAATATAGAGTAAGCAAAAATAAACAAAAAATAAAGCACGAGAATGGCAACAGAGGAAATATAGAAGCCCTGTAAACTTAAAAAGATAATCAATCTCACTAATCACCAAAAAGAAAAGTAATAAAATATTTTTAGCCAAATCGGTATGGTAAATTGTAAGAAATGGTGTGGGAGTGTAAGTACACTCACATACTATTCCTGAGAGTAGAACTGTTAACAACCTTTTGGAGGGCAACAGACTATATATTTCAAAAGCCTCAATAAATACCCTAATCCAAACACTATGATCCTTTTTAGAGATCTGTCCTAAACATATTTATACATTTTAACAATATGAAAAGAATATACTCAACTTAAACGTCCAGTAACAGGGAGCTGATTAAACAAATCATGCTATAGCCATATAAATGTATTTTTATAAAAGCATTAAAAACGTGATGGCTCTATATGAGTCAACATAGAAAAATGTTCAGGATACATTATGTGAAAAAAAAGCAGGATGTAAGAGTGTATGGATAGATTAAATATGTGTGTATGAATACACACATACACAATCAGTATCTAGAAGGATATACACAAAATTGTTATTATCCCTTGAGACTAGGATTATGAATGCTTTTCATTTTCTAATTTACATATCTTTTTTGGTAAGTCTTTTTATAATAATCACGTATCACTTTATAATAAAAATAATATTCGAAAAATAGCATTCAAACCAAGTAAATAATATATCAAGTGGGCGAGTGCAAAAAGAGATAAGACATATCATGGTTAAAAATAAGAAAGACTGAAAAAGAAGACAAAGCTAAAATAATTTCAAAATTTAAGAAGAATGTGCTTATATTTAAGAATAAAAATGACTGCATAACACAAATTAGAAAATAAGTAAAATATTTTAAAAATTAAGTAGAAAAATGTACGTGAAAGGAGACTGATATTATAACGGTGAGATAGCTAACAAAGACTGATATTATAATGGTGAGATAGCTAACAATTCTGAAAGTGAAAAGTTTAAAATCTGGTAAATTAAGGAGTTCCCTGGTGGCCTGGTGGTTAGGATTCCAGGCTTTTACTGCTGTGGCCTGGGTTCAATCCCTGGTAGAGGAACTGAGATCCTGCAGCCTTGCAGTGTGGCCAAAACAAAGCACACACATACACAAAAACCAAAAAACATGTAAAAGAACGAAGTTGGGGGAGTTCCCTGGCAGTCCAGTGGTTACAACTCTGCACTCTCACTGCCAAGGGCCAGGGTTTGATCCCTGGTCAGGGAACTAAGATCCCACAAGCTGCAGGGCGCAGCTAAAAAAAAAAAAAAAAAAAATGAAGCTGGATCCTTACCTTGTACCATATAAAAAAGTTAACTCAAAATGCATAAAAGGTCTAAACATAAGGGATATAACCATAAAACTCTTAGAAGAAAACACAGGGGAAAGCTCCATGGCATTGGCTTTGATAATGATTTCTTGGATAAGACACCAAAAGTACAAGTAACAAAAGAAAAAATAGCTAAATGGGACTTCATCATACTTTAAAACTTGTGCATTAATAGACAGTAAAAAGAAAAGACAGCCCACAGAATGGGAGAAAATATTTTCAGATTAAGTATCTGAGAAAGGATTAATATATCCAGAATATATAGAGAGAACTACAACTCAACAACAAAAAGACAAATAACCCAATTAAAAAATGGACAAAGGACTTGAATAGACTTTTCTCCACAGAAGATATACCAATACGCACATGAAGAGATGCTCCACATTACTAATCGTTTGGGAAATGCATATCAAAACAGCCATGGGATACCATCTCACACCCATTAGGCCAGGTACTTATCAAAAACCCATAATTAACAAGTGTTGGAAAGGATGTCATGGGAATATGAAATGGTGCAGCCACTATGGAAAATGTTATGGCAGTTTAAACTTAAAAAATATAATTTTTTGATTCTAAAAAATGAAAATAAAAAATAGAATTACCATATGATCCAGCAATTCCACTTCTGGGTATATACCCAAAAAGAATTAAAAGTAGCGTCTCAAAGAGATATTTATACACCCATGTTCACAGCAGCATTATGCACAATAGACAAAAGACTCAACAGCTGAAATGTGTATCAACAGATGAATAAACTGTAGTATATACAAACAATGGAATCTTATTCAGCCTTAAATAAGGAGATTCTGATACGTACAACAAAATGGAAAGACCTTGAAGACATTTTGCTAAGTGAAATAAGCCAGACAGAAAAGACAATTATTGCATGATTCCAATTATATAAGGTATACAGAATAGTCAAATTCATAGAGACAGAAAGTAGGATAATGGTTGCCAAGGGCTGGAATGTGGAGTTATTGTTTAGTAAGTACAGAGTTTCACTTCGGGATATGTAAAGGTTCCAAAGATGGACAGTGGTGATGGCTGAACAATGTGGCTACACTTAATGCTACCGAATTGCACACTTAAACATGGTTAAATAATGAATTTTATGCTCTGTGTATTTTACCATAATTAAAAAAAGAAATTTAAAAAGTAGTGTCTGGTGTTCTAGGTGTGTTTTCTTATGCATGGGGGCTTGTTTCTAATATATTTCTAAGTAATTTAAAAATAAAATCTAGTAAATTAGTGAAAAGGGGTTAAATAAAGACTAAAGATTTCTACAGCACATTTTACATGCACAGGTTCATGTAAATTTTTTGACCTAAGGAAGTTCCCAGGGCTTCAAGGTGCTGGTAAAGTTATACTGGAATCAGCACAGGGCAGAGATTCTCAAAAGGATGGTGCGGCCTCATGGGCATTGTAAAGGAAATTTACGAGAGCATTTTTGGTTATTGGAGTAGCTGGGTGTATTACTGCAATATACAAAACAATCCTATCAATGACGCATTGTCCTGTGTTCTGCACAATTTTCTAATGAACTTCTGGACATCCCTGTTGCTCAAAAAAAAAAAAACTCTACTCAATACTGTGTAATGGCCTATATGGGAAAAGAATCTAAAAAAAGAGTGGATATATGTATATGTATAACTGATTCACTATGCTGTGCACCTGAAACTAACATACCATTGTCAATCAACTATACTCCAATAAAAATTTAAAAAGAAAAGAAAAAAAAAGAAGGCAACCAACACAATATACAAGGGCAGAAGACTGGAAACCTCCAATAAAATGTTAAGAAAATATGTCATCATAGCCAAACAATATTTATTCTGGGGATCAACGAATGACCCAGTATTAGGAAATCTATTAATATAAATTATTATGTTGATAGTTCTGAGGCAAATAATTGTACATGTGTCTCCACTGATATATTTTCAAAATTCAACACAAAAGAGAAGCAAGTGAGCTTATCTGTATATCAACTGACAACGTATCCACACAGAAAAAATTAACACAAGTAACTGGATCATATTATTTTAAATGTATACCCTTAATAAAACAGGTACTACGAAAAAAAGAAACAAAGATATCTCGAACTTAAAAAAAAAGTTCATAATCTGAGTCTAGAACCTAATGCCATTGCTCATAGAAACACAAAGGCCTTTTTGCATGGTTTTAATATATACTGGATGTTTCCTGGAAAGCAACTACTGCATAAATGGAGGGAATAAGTCCTTATCATTTAGAAATTTCAGGAAAGTTGAGCTCCATTTCTGACAATCTCATGTACCAGCGGCACACATACTGCACTTTGCAAGCGTAGCAAAGTACAAATGATTCCACACGCAGAAACAAGTATCTGACTTTTATGCAGTGTGGCTGAGTCACATACTGAAAAACATAGTATAAATTACTTTGTTTCTCTTAATACATTTATAGTTAAGAGTGTTATACGGATTGTTTTTTTAATAAGTATATAAATATAGGTTATTATTATCTACAAATTTTGTTTCAGAAGATTATGAGGCACATTAAAATTATTTGCCACGAAAGGGGGCATTGGGTCTGATAAGGATGGGAACCATTGCTCTAGAGCAAGTAAAATATAGACCCCTTTTCCTTTGTTAGACACTGGACTCCATCTTCACTTCAGAACACTGACCCCTGTCTCAAGTACAGAAAAGAGAAGCTAGACTCCACGTGACTTTCGCTGCACATTAAGGACATTGTAAATGTCTGTTTCCCACAGAACGCCAAGCACTGCAAGGAAGAACTTTCTTTTCTTCCTTCCATCCATCCATGTACAGTGCTCAGAGGCAGAATGCCCACCAATCACAGATGCTGAATGATGAAGGTCATTCCTACAATAGCTGAAGGCAGGACAAGGGTCAACTCCAAGTTTCTTTCTAACTCCAAGAAGTCTGTGAAACTCCCAATGATTCTAAGGTAATTTTAGGTTACCGAACCCCAGAACACAGCAAGCCATTAACCTACCCACTCTCAATGGTTTTTGTTTATAAGATGTCAACCACTTCATCAACTCCCATGGTTAGCAGACATCTGGTCCTGTCCAAAACATCCGTTAAGACATTTGGTTCATAAGACATTTGATCCATGCCAAAACGTCCTTGATAGTTGTAGGAACATTTAGTCCTAGTCCAAAAAGTCCATCAAACATTTATTCGGTCCATGCCAAAAGGTCCTTGATATTTGGTCCTGTCCAAAACCATGTGGCATGGACCGAATACACTCATGGATATTTTAAATAGGACCAAATGTCCTACAAAGGCTCTCACAGGCAACATACTGCCCCAGGTGATACATCCCAATGATTGCAAATAAACCTGTCATGACAACCTTTATAGATCTTGTCAACCTATAAACCAGAAGACAGGAAAGACCATTTGGAACCTGCTTTGGGAACTGTAGCACATCATTTTTAAAAACCACAGGTATATATTTTATAGAGGATAATGCGCAGAAGAAGATCCATTTTTATCCCCAACCAATGACATTAGAATGGGGGGGGGGCTTCCCTGATGGCACAGTGGTTAAGAATCTGCCTGTCAATGCAAGGAACACCGGTTCGAGCCCTGGTCCGGGGAGATCCCACAAGCCACAGAGCAGCTAAGCCCGTGTGCCACAACTACTGTGCCTGTGCTCCAGAGCCCGCGATCCACAACTACTGAAGCCCACGTGCCTAGAGTCCACGCTGTGCATCAAGAGAAGCCACGGCAATGAGAAGCCCGCACACCGCAACGAAGAGTAGCCCCCCGCTCGCCGCAACTAGAGAAAGCCCACGCGCAGCAACAAAGACCCAACTCAGACATAAATAAATAAATAAATAATAAATTTATTAAAAAAAAAAAGAATAGGGGCAGGGGGGATGAAACTAAAAATAAATTTCTAAATATATATATTACTGTCAAACTCCCACATAGTTTGAAAAGACTAAAATTAAATTATAATAGAGTTAAAGCAACAAAATTAGAATGGAGACTCAATCTGAGTAATCATAAAGTCAACCTAGAATACTAAATTAATATCAATATGTAAATATTCACAATGGAATTGTCTGTGGCAAGCACTATGCTAAGCATTTTGCATTCATTTTTCATCAATCTTAATAAGCACTGAGCCATTACCATGTTATATTATAAATGGTAAAACTGAAGCTTAACAAAGATTAAACCAATTGCCCAAGGTCACACCACTTGTAAGTAGAGATCTAGAAGTCAAAGGTTTTATATTAATTTACCTTCTCTGTCTTTAATTCTCAATGAAGTACAAAGTAATGAAGGTCAAGTGGAATGACACTTCCTGTCTAAATGGTGCAGTAACTGTTATGGAAATATTTTATGGATTTACTTTGATATTTTGACTATATCTATTATTTATTTTATTTCCAAACCAGAAAAAATTTGGGATATTCTCAAATAGCATTTGTTCTTTTGAGATAGATAATATGACCAGCTTAAGAGTAATCTAGTTTCTAAAAAAGTACTATAGTGAAAAATACCTCCAGTTGTAGAATAATTTAGCTAAAAAAAACTACCTACTAATGAAATATTTGAAAGATGAACTAAAAATAAATGTATGGCATATTCAATTTCACAACAGACAGAAAGATGTTCAGCCAAAACTCTTTTTTTTTTTTTGCGGTACACGGGCCTCTCACTGTTGTGGCCTCTCCCGTTGCGGAGCACAGGCTCCGGCCCAGCCGCTTCGCGGCATGTGGGATCTTCCCGGACCGGGGCACAAACCCATGTCCCCTGCATCGGCAGGTGGACTCTCAACCACTGTGCCACCAGGGAAGCCCCCAGCCAGAACTCTTAAGGTGAACTGAAAAATAAAGATTGTCATTAAAAACAATTTTCAAGTATCTCCTGCCATTTAAATTACTGAAATATTATATGAAGCATTTATATTTTACATAAACATATTGAGTTTTATTTTTATACAGAATAGTACACTAAACTGCATAGTTACTTTTCCATTAGCAGATTCATGATGGAATGTTAATAGCACTTTAATTGACAGAAAGAGAAAAAATAGGAGTGGCTCTAAGGCATCGGATCTCTAGGTGTGAGGTGAGATTTGTCGAAAGACAGAATCACTGGGCCAGAAAGGACTTGTAAACGTCAGCCAGTATCTCTGTTAGCCTTGGGAAGCACTATAAGGCTACACCATTATTGAGAGATGAAAATGTGTTATTTTTAGAGACTTTAGAGGGGAGGGAAAAAAATCCTACTTCCTCTAAAAAGTCACTCCAGAGATGAACAATTTATTTAGAATCATAAAATCTCTATCTATACTCAATATAAATCTTTGAATAATCCAGCTTAAATCCATTTCCTTTTGTTTGGTCTTCATGGAATGTGCAAAACAGCTGGCCATCACACTACAAGTAAAGTTTTCAGCTTTCTCTTCTGGGGGGACAAATATGCCACTTTTAGCTTTTTCTCATAGGCTTTATTTTCTAACCTGTTGTAAATCCTTTTCTCTTATCCCTCTCCATTCCTCTTAAAAGGCCAAGTGAGGAGGTAGGTGTTTTCTCATGCTCTAAAATGTCAACCCGCTGTTATTAAGCCACCATTCTTGCTCCTCCAATTGCTGGTATCTTTGTAAAGTCATCAAATGAAAGCTGAGAAATCATGGAGAATGCTAGAGAAGAGAAGAAATGGGCAAGGAGGAGTGGAGAAATTAAATAAGCCTGGAATCAATTTCTGACGATTTTGAAGACAACTCACTGAAAGGTAAACTGTGAGCACTCAGAACAGAAATCCCTGACATGAGGAAGTAGCACAAGGTTCACTAAAAAAAGTCGTCCTGAATTGATGAGATTATTAGACAGAGAAAAAGGCATGACTACATTTGAGCCCAAGAGTAGCTTTAGTTTCAGAAAGGCTTTAACAAATGTCCCATAATATTCTTGTGCTCAATACAAGAATACAATGCTTGACTCTAGTTCATTTAGGTGGGTTTGTATCTGGTATCTATTTAAAGAATGTTGATTAATGAATTATTATTTGTGAATAATGTGTTATAAAATTTATACTTTAATCATGAGGTAGGGAAAAAAATAGAAGGAAAAGCAGTATCTCTTAGTATCTCAAAATTCAGTAATAAAGGACTAGAACAAATTGTCTTCACATATGTTAAAATGGATGTAAAATACAGAACTTAGACTCACAATGTCCAATTTTTCAAACATGTGTTACGGGTTTGAGCTAAGTAGTTACGTAATGAATTTTAGTGGAATACAATTAACGTGTTAACAGTGAAGTTTGCTAAGCACAAAATATAGTGATGGAGAATCTACCCTAAACAGACCATATTACTAGAGGATGTGTAGAGATCAAGCAGGGTCTAAGTACTTACTAATGTACACATATATCTGGGGTTTGCAAATAGGTGTGGGCCCGCCTACGGAAGGGCTATTAGGATGCCAGTGTGTGTGGGGGTGATGTGATAATGATGATTACAGAACAAAAATTATTTAACTTAAACAAAATATTGAGAGGTTTTAGGGTAGGGGCCATTCTGTCCTTTAAACATCTAAAACCCTTTCAGATGCTATATAAAAGAGAAGTGATATGTATACTGCCAGAGGGAAATGAATACAAGGACCACAGACACACATGGAACCTAGATGTGTCAGCCTCCCTTGGGTCATCTCAGCGAGTCAGCTCTGAGTCTCCCATGAAACTGCAGTCAGTACTTGGCCTAAAAATCAAATCCAGGTTCCCACATTATTTTTTTAAAGTTTAATAAAGATTTTGTGGGGAGACAAGGAATAAGATTTGCATCACACAATGCAAACCAAAAACCATCCATTCTTCCTTCCCCTGTTTCTCTTCACTGAAAATCACCACAACCCTCTCCCATTCCCTTCTCATATGCTTTCTCAAAATCCAGCCACCATGCCCAGCCACCGCAAATCCGAGTCTGTGGCTGAACAAGGACCATTTATTATTTCTCCCAGTTATCTTAACATCTCTCCCCCAAACTCGAGGAGCTGTTCAAAGTACTCCTTCAACCAAAGAAGGGTTTTGTTTCTTTTCTAGGTGGAGAGATTTACCACTGCTACTGAAATAACAGCTCCAGGAGCAAAACCTCTTTGAAAACATGAAACTGAAGACAATTCTGCTGATTTTGCTTGTGTATCAACAAAGCCAAGTCCAGAAGAGGTAGCAGAGAGTTCTTTTCCTGCCTTTGGTATTAACATTGGTATTCAGATATGTAGTCTCAGTCTGAGATGCATGAGAAGAGTATCCGTTTCCTCATCTATGAAATGAGTATAATAATACAAACTTCCTCAGCCAGTTGCTGTAGGATTTAATAAAATACCTTAAAGATCCAGGCAAACTACCTGGCATATTAGCAGACACTCGATAACTATTAATGAAATAAGCTGATATTTACAGATCCCCTGGGACACTGTCTGGAAAATGCTAAGCAATGTATAAGCATCTGCTAATAAATAAAACAACTGCGCACCTTTCCAGTGACTTTCAATCATGCTATACAATTCCATGATCCAGTAGGAATGTTGCAAGGATAATTTCAGCTTTTCGAAAAGGGAGATGGACTAAGGGACATCGAAAATCTCTTTGAACTCAACTTCCTATCAGTCTATGATTCAGTGTTTTGGATTGTGGGGTTCACACTTTAGAAACAAATACAGCCTGCCTTAGCAAACAGTAACATTATACATTAACATGTATTTTTAAATTTAATAAGAATCCAAGGAGTTTATATTGCAGAGCCATAATGTACTTTTAAAAACATACAACATTTAAAGAAATTCCTTCTTGTTGACACAAACGTAATTAAGGAGTGGCAATTTTCACTTGCGTGCCCAGTGGTAAATAGCTGACATTCTTAAACTCTCATTCTCTAAATCAATGTCTTCTAACAGATTTCTTTTTAATCACCAAAGCTGTACTCAATTAACTGCTAAAATACTTCTCAAAACAACATGCTACTGCTGATTTAAGATCAAATTTCCTTCTCAACATAAGTCTCCAGCTAAGTAAATACATGCCTTTATAACACAGCCACAGTTTCTCCAACATTCACGTACCTGACTAGTAAAACAATACCTAACAGGGTTGTGAAAATCAAAGGAGGTAATAATGCAACAGTACTTTTATAAACTGCTAAGAACTACATGACTGAGCTTCTCATAAACTATATCCTTGGAACACTAATATTATGAAGAATGCCCGTAGGTGTTCTGTGATAACCAGGCTGTATAGTACAAAGTGCGTACTATACCTACTTTTTGAGGATATACACAATGCACATTAGCATATTAAAGACTCAGAAGTGTCCTACATTTTAAAGTCTGTTAACTCTAACTCAGCACTTCTTAGAGGTAATTAACTGAGAAACCATTTTACTTGATTTATGGAAATTCAGAAAACTGTTCCAAGATATACTATACAATATCAACTATGATGTTAGCTATCAAAACATTTTCTTTTCTGAAAAACAGTATTACTAAATGTAAGGAATATAAAAAATATACTTCCTGTCTTCCTTAGAAAATACTCAAATTATTTTATCAAAATATCCCCTTTAATAGATTTTCACATTGCTCTCAAGAATATGCTATAACAATTCAAGGTAATATTCTTCTTTAACTGGTAAAATCACTCCAGATAATACACTGGCAAATAACTTGAAATGAAGTCTGATTTGCAAATGGATATCATAAGTACTATCCATTTTTTAATTTAATGAAAACCTTCAAAGGCAACAACCAAAAGGGGTCGGATGCTGTTGGATCAATTTCCAAACTCTGACTGGTATTAGGTTTCTCCTGGATACTTCCTTATTCCAGGCTGGGAACACCAGAATACATCTTACTTACGTGCAAGCCACCTGCCTAAAATACAAAGTTGAGCAAAGTAGATCTTGTCTTACAGAATAACAAATTTTTTTTTTTTTTTTTAGCATGGAAAAGTTCTTCAAAGATCACTTGCTTCATTCATCCTATTTTTTAAAATAACCAAACTGAGGTCTAGAGAACTACAGAGAAGCTGGGCTCTGTGAGCTGCTGCGTTTTAATCTAGACTCTGCTGAGTGTCACATGCTCACATCATGTGCAAACAGTTCTAATGTTTCCCGCCACATTTGAAAGGAAGATTGTCTGCAGTGAGCTACCAAAACATTATATGTAAAAGTCACTTCTGGGGTGGTTGGTGGGATCATTTAAACAAGGAGCAGTTATTTTCCAGAGAAGCTGCAGGGAACTGATTTGCAGTAGAGCCGCCTCTAAGCTCAGATCTATGAAGCAAAGTAACAGGAGGAATTCATTTATTTACTGATGATTAATGAGCAATCCAACCAACTCAGGAAGGTCAACATCAGCTATCACGTAATAAGCATCCAGCGTGTGCACAGCACTTGACGCATACCTAATCCTCACAACAAACCCTATGAGACAGATATTTTCTTACAATTTCACAGATGAGGAGATTATGTTCCCCAGAAATGTAGAAATGTGTCATGCTCATCCCACCAGTGAAAGTCTTGAAGTCGAGATTCAAGCTGAATTCTGCTTGCTTGAAAACTAGGATCTTTTAGCACAGAAAAGTGAAATGGAGAAAATCGACCTGGAGACAATCACAGTTGAAGATCCTCAGCCACCCAAACAGGAAACAAAGCATAATTCAAAATGTTAGAACAGTTTGCTGGGACTTCCCTGGTGGCGCAGTGGTTGAGAGTCCGCCTGCTGATGCGGGGGACGCGGGTTCGTGCCCCGGTCCGGGAAGATCCCACATGCCGCGGAGCGGCTGGGCCCGTGAGCCACGGCCACTGAGCCTGCGTGTCCAGAGCCTGTGCTCCGCAGTGGGAGAGGCCACAACAGTGAGAGGCCGCGTACCGCAAAGAAAAAAACAAACAAACAAACAAACAAAACAGTTTGCTGAAAAACAAAGAACTATGGAGCCTCAGAGCTATGGTTCTTAGCATGATGTCACACAGCCAAGCCCATCTGAACTTGGGCCTGAATAGGGCACAAGGGCACTGCAGTAAACAAGCAAGTAAAACTTAAACAGAACTCCTTCACAGAAGTCTCTGTGAGCATGTGAGAGCACAAGGCTCCAGAACCTGTGCCAGCAGCTGTGGCCCAGGACAGTACTCTCAACTTGACACGGGAAACATCACAAGAGACTTGGAGAGATCTTGAGACAGACAAAGCAAACTCAAGCCTGGGCACCGACAGTACCAGCACGTCTGAGTGGGCAGTAAGCAGTGGCAAAAGCTAGGCTGCCTCTGACCTCAACAGCTATTTAGACGACATCACCACTGTGAGCCACAGCAAAAGGGCTGGGCAACAACAGAGTTCACGTGGAAGCCAAGAGCAAAGACACAGCAGATTTGATTCTCCCTAACAAAGGACGGACCTGGAGGAATTGAAAAGGGATGGATTTCCTGAGGCTGGCAAGAGTAGCTTGGTGCATACTGAGAATACAGTGTTTTGCCACTTGCACTGTGACTTTTTATTTAATGTCACTCTTAGTAAAAGAAAAGTTTAATTACATATCTAGAAACCTTGTTAAACATTAGTATACTGATTAAGCATGCAAACACCTCATTAAGAGTCCTGGAATTTGAAGGAAATGATGTCATTTCAGTACTCAAAAGCCCTTCTTTAGAATACCTATACTTATACCTGGGGGTCTGTTTCACCTAGAAGGATAGCTAAATCTCTTACCACTAGATACAGGGTACAAGAGCCTTCTCTTCCCTTGTTTTCTTTCACTTCTGCCAACAGTATGCATGGCACATGATAAGCCCACAGTGAGTGCTTACCGATACAGCATATTTATTTAAGACAGAGGGAAAGTGTTTCGGAGAGTTATGCAAAGGAGCATGGCATCCTCGACAACTAAAGACTGCTCTCCAACAGCTCTGATTTTAATGTCACCGGGAAAAGAGGCAAACGTGCCTGCTCATATGTACATTCGCTTTCTAATAGTCTGCTCAGTGACACACTGGATTGTTCTCTTAAACATCTAGCTGAATAACTCTGTTATCATTCTTTCTGGAATGCCATTGCTACTTAAAATTTCAAAACCTCAATTATAATCACTGATCTTTAATAATAAAGACACCAGCCTACTCGCTGTCTTTGACACCTTAATGACTAAGAGTGCAAAGTCTTGAAAACTAGACTACATAAAATATATTTAAGGAAGGTAAGCACATACGAGTTTTTGTTTAACCTTGATGAAATCATGATTCAGAACAAAAACAACACCCCCCCCAAAAAAAAACACCACCCCAACAACCAAATTCTGAAATCACTAAAATCTTTAACTACTATAGACCTGGCACACACCCCCCAAAAAAAATCATTTTTATGCTTTATACATGTATTGTCTGATAGAAATACAGAATTAGAGATTATTTGAAATTTATAATACTAGCAAAGAAAATTTTGTTTCCTTTTTTATGCAGTAAAAAGCAATTCAATTATGATTAAGATATTCAAAACCAAAACAATTCATGTGCTTGATTAATATCAACTCTCGGAATGCTTTATCCTTACTCATGTTAAGGAAATTCTATTAAAAACATTAAACTTGGGCTTCCCTGGTGGCGCAGTGGTTGAGACTCCGCCTGCCGATGCAGGGGACACGGGTTCATGCCCTGGTCTGGGAGGATCCCACATGCCACGGAGTGGCTGGGCCTGTAAGCCATGGCCGCTGAGCTTGCGTGTCCGGAGCCTGTGCTCCGCAACGGGGAAGGCCACAACACTGAGAGGCCCGCATACCGGAAAAACAAACAAACAAACTTTTCCTTTTACCAAGAAAAGCTCAATAATTCAAAAGTTGGATAATCCCACTTATTGAATCAATAATTTTGGAAAATCTCTGCACTTTAGTTACAAATACAACATTCAGAGGCAATCCGCTTAAAAATGAATTCAAAAACTGGCTAAAACTGAATAAAGAATAACCAGCACATTATTTTATTTTCCCCATAACATGTAATAGGTATTTCTTCTGTAGCAGTACATCTCATTAAAGATGAAACAATATTTTATAAAAAATAATCTACTTTAAAAAAATATTGTATCTGTAACCTAATAAATAAGTCCAAGTCTTTCACAATTAGACTCCACGTATAATTCTGGAACACAGGCCAGAAAGCTATTGCTGAGGCCAAAGCTGTAGTTACAATAATCGAAATCTTTCTAAGTTCTTGGAACTTGGAAAAAACATCATTTTCAAGAGATATTTTATAGTTTTCTCTTAAATGTAAAATGTACCCATCATTTGCTTTATTATAACAAAGAAAACAACCTTAATGATATAACTGAAATGTATTATTTGTCAACCATGAACCTATATAAAGTTACTCTGGTAAAGAATATAAATTATGGTATAAGATTATTTATCTAAGAAGTACCCAAATAAAAAATGAAAGCTCAGATAACTTCAGTCTGGAAATTAATGCATACAAGAGTTCACAGAATCAGGTTCTGTCACCCCATCCCTGCCCTTCTTTCCAGGGAAAACTCCCCAGAATCTGGGGAAGATTAGGGCTTTATTTCTCAAACCCCTGTGCACAGAATGCAATCCTAGTTTACCATAACTGCACCAAATACAAAATTCACCGTATTTGCATAGAGGCTTTAAAGTATAACCTTAACAAAACATTTACAACCCAGAACTCAAACACAAGCCATTATAACCATAAAGATAACAATTAAAATAAAGGTATACCTCACCATTTTTCCTTAAAAAATCAAATCAGTTGAGAATATAAACCTGATTTCCACAGAGACTTTGTAAATTGGCTCCTTGAAATATTTCTAGGAATTATGCTAAAGGAAACAAAATAGAAGTCACAAAAGATTGAGAGTAAGAAAACTAGACAATCTTCTAAACGCGAGGGGAAAAAAATGTATTACTTTCAGCTCATTAAAAATTTTTTCCTCTCCTCGACCATGGAACAAAGGATGTATCTCTTTTTTTGATGGTTTCTGGAGTAAAGTATCTAGGGCCATATTTCAGAATGTTAAGGCCATTAACTAATAGGACCCCTCAAAATAGGCTCACCAGAAACACTCCTTTATATATTTACAGGATTTTAGCATTCTGGAGGGAATAAGCATCCTAGCCTAGAACCTCTGACTTACTAATCATCTCACTGTTTTTCTTATACAGAATCAGAGCAAAAATAACCAGGTTATTCCTGGTTAACCTGCAGAAATGGAAATGGTTTTAATTCCCATTTGATAATTAAACACACCAGTGTTCAAATATACTTACGAAGTTAGAAAAATACAAGCATGAACTACGCTTACCAATTTTTAAGATATACATTTTATAACCAAAACCTTAAACTAAAAACGTAAAACTGTGTATTATGCCTATATCAAAGAAAAAAGGAACTCAAAGTTAAAATGAATACTTTGATTCTTCTTGAGGTGTACATTAGACATGACAGGCTTGATTATTCAATCTGCCCTCTTAGAGTCTCCATCATTATCAAGCAGGGGCCACTGTGTCAATGAGACGGGTATTTTTACATTGTGGCATATTCTTAAAAATTAAGTATTTTAGTTACCTTGGTTAATGGGAAAGTCACTGATGTAGAAAAAAGTCGTTCTAAAATAAAACAGCCCATAATTTTTCTATGGTATAGTAAAATTAGTAAATATGGTATAGTAAAGTGTAATTAACTCTTTCTTCAAAGATTCAGGATATTTAGTTTTATCAGTTTTTTTAAAAATAATAAATTTAATTTTTCATTTGAAATACTTTGGCTCTAGATTTGGAGATGGAAGAGATGAGACTGAATCTACACTAACCCGAGATTAGATCCAGAGGTTGGTTTCTCACACTCAACATTGACGCTATTTTAATGAACATGTATGATTTAGTCTCCCCTTAACAAATATCTAGCTAAAACATCTCATTTTGCATATCAGTTAATATTGGTGTTTTAAATTATAGTTATTAATTCTTTCAACGTAACACATAATTGTTAATTTATTCAACCAACATTTACTAAATGTCTGCTCTTTACCAAGCCCTGTCCCCCTAATGTACCCTTTAATTTCACAAATGCAAAAACCCACATGAAATAACAGAACAGTAGTTTACTTTAGATCTAAGCTAAGAAAGTACTGACAGGCAGTATGTGAAGAGTGTTAAGAAGCTGGAATGTGATCAAGAGATATCCAAGACCCAGCCTGGCTACTTGCTAGCTGTACATCCTTGGGCAGATTACATACGAGTATAAGCCTCAATTTCCTACTTTGTAACATGAGGTTAAAATTACCTTCCTTAGTTCTAGAAAACTGAAGGAAACAGGTCCATGAAAAAGAAATGAAGAGAGGCAATGAAAGGAGAATGAAGAACATAAATATGAAAGTAGAGAAATCAACTCAAAATAAACACATTGACCTAATATTTTTGCTTGTATCCTTTAACAGCTTAAGGGCTATTAAATGAACAGCTCTGAATCTGAAATCCAGGTGTCTCCCTATATATGTTCAAATACCCAGCATTTATTCCTCCTATAAATAATGTTTCCTTTTGCTTTATATTACCACTAAACTCCTTGAGGGCAGGATCCACATCTGATGTGTGTATGGATCCATACACTTGACAGAGCCCATAGCAGATAGTAGCTAATTTAATATTTATTGGTGATACCCGGATTTAAGTCTAGATATACTTTTTTTCACATACAAAATTAGGCCACTTGGTGGGAACACTATGGAGCCTTATGATTCATGATATCAGAGATGATGCCTCAGCAAAGCATTTATACCAATGAAGGTGGGAGAACCACAGAAATGAGGGTTTTCCAGTAATTCAATTACAGAAGGGGGAGGAGAGAATTGGGACATTTTGTGGCATCCGGTAGCATAGGCATGCCACATGCAAAGGCGATATATACCTGACTCATACCACAACCAGCACAGAACAAATAATGTTAATGACAATTGTATACCTGGTTTTGTTTGTAAGTCTTTTGGCTTTGTGGTTGCTTAAGAGTTGCTTTGTGGTTGCTTAAGAAACATGATTTTTTACACCTAATTACAGGTTTGCACAATTGTATATATTTAAGTGATCCTGCAATACATTTAAATCAGGAATCTATAAGAACTGTTAGGAATCTATAGGAATATAGAATTAGGAATATTATTAGGAATATTAGAAATCTATAAGAATTGTTTCCTCTTTGTTAAGGATCCAGATATTATTCAATTTTGAGGAAAGTCGTCCCAAACTCTACTCATGAACATACATGGGCAGGACTGGAAATAGGTAAGGATGGAAGGGTATTCCTAGAAAGAAAAACAGCATGAGGAAGGGTATCAACATGGGAAAGTATGTGAAGTGCTCAGAGACTGGCAAGGGATCATCGTGGGAAATATGGAAAGGCAGGGTGGAAGCCAAACCGCAGAGGCTCTTGATTACCAAAGTAATAAACGGGGGGATATTCTGTCAGTAATCACAACTACTGAAGACTTCTGAGCAGTTACTGATAAGATGAAAGCTGTCACTCATGAGGATTCATTTAGAATGAAGGGCAGAAAGTGTGTGAGTAGGAAGTCCAGGTAGGAAGGAATTACAACAGATTAACTTATATGAAAATGGAAAAAAGAAGATGACGGACAAGGCAATGGAAATGAGAGTAAACAAGGCTTGGGAAATAACAGATGTGAAAGCACAAAGAAAGAGGATGCCAAAATTGACCTGAATTAGCCTACAGTAACAAAACTTCTGTGTACTTATGAAATATTTCAGTCATACAGAAATACCTAGAAAATAAGAGAAGCAACACCTGTGTAGTGCATCCAGCATGAGACATAAAGCACTACACACCTCTCTTACAATCCACTTCCCTCTCCCTTCTCAGAAATCACCAGCGCTCTGAATGTGATATTTACCCTCCCCATGCATTTCTTCATACTTTGCTATATACGTGTGTACCTATAAACATCTGGTACAGTTCTGAAGATTTTAACTTTACACGGATGTGCCATACAGCATATCATTTAACGAACTGCATGTGTAACTTAACATTATCACTGAGATTCATCATACGCTCACTTTCTCTGGATAGGATTTCGTTAGTTGTATAGTTGTATATATTTCATTTTTAATATATACTCGTATTTATTCATTCCTGCTCATTTATTTATTCACTCCTGAAGATGAGTAAATTCTGGTATTTCCAAATTTTGCTTTTACTACTAACAATATTGCAGAAAATATTTTTCTTGGTATAAGTATACTTATACTAAGTATAGTATAAGAAAAAGTTCTTAGGTTGTATATCCTGAAGGCATATATAACTAAGTGAATATACAAATATCAAGGCATAGTTATATGGTCTAACAATTTAAACACTTCTCAATCTTTTTATTAACTTGAAGTAAGACAAGCAATGTATGTCAAAAAGCAAAATCGAGAAAGAAGCACACAAGTGAGGAAAAATATATGCAAAAGTATGCAGAGTATTACAGGACAGGTTCTGATGAATCTCAAAATGGACTGGATTAACTTCTTTAGAACAGAAAGCCCTTCTACTGCCCTTTAGTAAATCCAAGATTGCAGATTAAAGTAACAATGTGAAGCCATTTTATTCAATTTAGTACTTTAGTATTTATGAGAATTCTCAATGCTCATGAGTGTGAGGTGAAACAGCAGCCTCACATACCACCTGTCGGGGTACAAACCTGAACAACTGGGGAAAGCAATTTACCTGTATACATAAAGCCTTTAAGCTGTTCAAACCTTTTAAGCCAGTAATTTAAGGAAATAATCAGGAATACAGGCAATGATATATGCATAAAATATGATCATCTCAGCATAATACCTGATCATAAAACTCAAAGATCTCAATTTTCAAGATTAGTGTGATTAAATAAATCATAGCAGATCTATAAAATGGATTATTATGTAGCCAGTGCACTTGAAATTTACAGAAAACATTTAATGACAGGTAAACAATTAAGACAAAACAGTTTTTTACACACACACACAATTATGTCAGCTGTTTAAAATGCATCAAGAGGACTTCCCTGGTGGCACAGCGGTTAAGAATCCGCCTGCCATTGCAGGGATCACAGGTTCGAGCCCTGGTCTGGGAAGATTCCCACATGCCACGGAGCAGTTAAGCCCGTGCACCACAACTACTGAGCCTGCGCTCTAGAGCTCGTGAGCCACAACTACCGAGCCCACACGCCACAATTACTGAAGCCCGCAAGCCCTAGAGCCTGTACTCTGCATCACAAGAAGCCACCGCAATGAGAAGCCCGCACACTGCAATGGAGAGCAGCCCCCGCTCGCTGCAACTAGACAAAGCCTGCACACAGCAACGAAGGCCCAATGCAGCCAATTAATTAAATTAAAAAGTGCACCAAGAGAAGAAACTTACTCAAAGGTTTATTTTCCCAAATGTCCAAAGAAACTTACTCAAAGGTTTATTTTCCCAAATGTCCAAAGTGCACATATAAAGGATTTGGAAGCACACACCATGCTTTTTTTTTTTTAAAAAAAAACAGAGTCTGACAGCCCTTTCCTTGGCTTTACTGAGAAGCAGGCTCAATGACCCTGCACTACTCTCACACCACAGCTGCCTAGCCCAGAGAAGAGTGAGCACTTGACCGAAAGGTAGCCCAACATTCACCTACCGAAGACCTATGAATCCACAGCTTGGGGAAAAAGCTGAGATGGGCAGGTGATTTGTCTGATTTTGGAAAACTAATTAAGGGTTTGAGGCAGAGAGGGGTTTGAGCTGAACTTAAAAGCTCTAGGAATGAGGAAACCAAAGGCTGGATGGAAGTCACTGAGGCAATGTCATGCAGCTCCAGAACCAAAGGCACCAGTCTTGGTTCCTGACACACCAGCTTTAAAGAGTTTGAGCCTTGGGCTTCCTCTGAGTCTTCTGCGATAATGATGCCTTCTTTGCAAGAGCTGGTTTCAGGAGTATCACTCCCTAGCCCATAAAGAGCCCCACCTAAAAACAGAAGTATTCTTCACACACTTATCATGTCAGATGTTTACTATACCTATCAGCACAGATGCCAATTTATTTTTAAGAGAATGATATATAAACATTAAATATCACATTAGAGAAACAGCTAGGAAGGAAGAAAAAAACACTTTATGGACGTTTTACGCCCAAGAAAGTTGAAGAATGTATCTTTTATAAAATCTCAATACTGAAACTGTAAAAGTAGACTGCATTAAAGTATGAAACAATCTTGGATCTATATTATATAATCCAATATTAGCAGAAGAAATGCATTCAAAGAGTACTTTTAATAACTCAGGTGCTCTGGCTGACTGCTCCAATTTAAGACATATACATCAAGTTTTAGAAACTTTATAGTAAACTAAACTGTGAAAATGCAACAAATGTAAATGCTATATACATTACTAAAAACCAACTTTTCTTCAATCACAGACTATTTATATGGGAAACACATGACAAGTAATTATACCTCTGTATTTGTACTCAAAACATTCTATCAAATAAGGTGACTTTCTTGGTTGCAAACTTATCCACATAATATTTAATGATTAAAACTGTCATAAAATCTAAATACCTAATCTTAACTTTCAGAATCCAGATGGAACCATGATACCAAATTATTTTTTAGAATACCATATGATTCTTAAAATACTAAAGTCCAACTCTCAACTTATTCCCCCATGTACATGGGTCCATTCTAGAAATTCCTCATGGCATTTGCTACCTTTATTCAGAAAAAATACGTTGCATATCTGACAGACTCATTCTCTTTGAATTTTCTAATGTTTCTGTTTTTTAAAATAACATTTGTCCACAACGAACAAAAACATCCACACCCCCCCAAACAAATTCAAAATCTACACAAGTCTGTGAATTATAAAGCCTAAGTTCAGCTGACTCTCAAAAGGTAGCCACTAGGAAGCGTCTGTTTAGAGTTTCATGTTTTTCAGAATCACTCTTCGTAGACTTCTTAGATTAGAGCTTAAGCTATTTCAGATGTGACTGCTAAAACTACAATGGGCTACATTTGTTGACTGATAACTTTTCAGGAAGTTTGTTCTGAAATTACACTAAGCATCACTATGTGCACAGTATAAGTTACTGTGGAGCTCATTACTTATTCTCTGCTCTGAAAGTTTTTTAATAGCTTTTGGCAAAAAGCAATAAAATTCAACTTGACGTATAAAATGCAATCATCCAAAGCAAAGTTAAAATGATCTACCACAAAGGCTTACTAAGACAAACAGCAGAGTGGAAGAAACCCAGAACCCATTGTTTTATACTTAAACTCATAACTAAACAAGCCAAAATAACCATATTGTTTTTATCTAATAGTAAAATGCTTAAAGAATACTTTCTCTAATGAATTTCCTCTTCCCAAAGATTTTTCCATTCCCAGATACCTAAATGCAGGCCATAGGGCTGGCATTCCAAAAATACTTGTTGAATGAATTTACACATTTCATAAGAACCAGATGTCATAACTAACTTAAAGTAAGCCCAACCAACTAATGATACTATGATGAAAGCAGAAGTAATAGAACATTTATGCTATATTTAATCACATTTTGTAGGTCCCTGTCAGTAAATATTAATGTGACGGATAGTTTTCTAAGATCAGAATTCCCTTTTAAGGGCAGTGGAAAATGTGTTGTATGTGCATATAGATTAGGAGAGCTGAGATTGTATACAAATAGCAATGGCTATAAACTTGCTCCGAATTTGCAACCATCTTTTACTTACTTCTAACAAAGGAATTTCATCATGAACGTTACCAGATGAAAACGTCCATAAAAACATTATTATAAGGTCACATTCACCCTGACCTGAATAATCATATCATCACAAGAAGCAATCCACTGTAAAAATTCTTACTAAATACACAGAAGATTCATTATCACTAATTACAGTTTTTGATCACTTTCCAGGAAGCGCATGTTCCAGGAAGCGCATGTTTCCGTGCAAGAAAACATCAAATAGTTTTTTCTCAAAATGCACCTACAAAAACAAGGTTCCAGATTAACATCAGAAGTTAACTATATAATACTAAGTGGGTAGGCATTATATATGTGTGTACATACATGTGAATGTATAAAACATAATGAGTGCTCACTTCGTGCAAGGCACTGTTTTAAATACTTTATTAATAAGGTTATGGGAGGCTTCATGAATGTGGCAAAGACCGGGTAAGTCTTGAAAAATGCTTACGAAATGGATAAATGGAGAAGATCCAGGAGGATCACCTCTAGGTCTTTGCTTCTCGACGTATGGACTGGACTGTGGGTCTGCAGCCAAGGCATCCCCTCTGAGCTTGTGAGGAATGCAGAAACTCAGGCCCCATCCCAGACCTCCTGAATGAGAACCCATTTAAAAGATGCCAACTTATTTCTATGTGTATTGAAAAGTTTAAGAAGAGCTGCTTTAGGAAAACGAGGTGAGCACATATGGAGCAGCAAGAACATACAACTGTGGAAAAAACCAACTTCGGAGCAGGAATGTAAAGGATAAGAGAGAATGTAATGCGAGAGATACTTTGAAAATCACTGTGTTTTTTTTTTTATCTTTTGCATGTACATGAATAAGGGGAAAGAGGCAGACAGAGTACCTTAGTGTCATCTAGATACAAATGGATGAATACAAGTGGTGTACTCTCCAGACGTCACATCGCAAGACTGTAACCCTGGCAGCCACAAGGGACCCAGTGGCCTAGGAGCAAACTGCAGAAGGCAGATGGGGATAAAGGAGGCAGGGAGTCACCTCTATCCTGATCTCCTCTTTGGGCCAAAGTTTCAGGGGTGAATGGTACGTGAGAGAGGATGAGGAGATGGCTAAAGGCAAAGGGGCCTATTTGGGATCCTGGGAGAAGAAAGTCGCCTGGGCAGCAACACATCCACGCAGCCTGGCGGAGACGTACAGTTCTGCCGAGAGAACACCTGAGCTCATCTTCCCCAGCACCGTGGCACCGCCCCAGAATCGATGCAACTCAGAACCTGCAACGTGCTTGAGGGGCTGCAGAAAGCAGAGCACTCAGGGGGCTAAAAGCCTCCCTTCTCAACCTAAGCAGAGACCACGTGAGCAAAGGGTGGAGGGAGGCAAAAAAACAGCACAGGAATAAATAAGTTCAGTGCTGCTGGATGATAAGAAGTAAGGCAGGGAAATAACTAAAATATTTAGAAAATACAGTCAATGGAGATTTTGACTAATGTGGTGTGAAGACAAATAAGAAGTCAAGGACTGGTGGTGCCGGGAGCTTAAGAAGAAGAAAACAGGAAGAAGGAGAAAGTGCAAATAAGTGGGTGAAAGATGATGCCTTCAATTTTGGAACACCATGTTAGGTAAATGAGAAATAAACCTGCCCTCCACCCTCCACCCACAGGACTGAAAGGAAAACTGCAGCCAAGCCAGGGTGCCCAGGATTCACACAGGCCACGTGTTGGTTAATATATGCTCACAAAAAAAAATTACAAGAGGATACAATTTACTTACCATGAGATACAGTCAAGACCCTACAAGTAGCTGAACAGCAAGATTTTTTTTCCAAAAAATCAATTTTTTGCAAAGAGACTACGAAGTAAGTGTAGTATTGATCAAAGTTACTTTTTAAAAAAGATAGAAAATACAATAAGCTATTTTTAAAAGATTAGAAATAGTTTCTAGAAATAAAAATGTCAGCATTAAAAATAAAGACTCAATTATGTTAAAAGGCACATTGGTTGATTACTGAAGAGAGAAGGTAATTAGGACATATCTAAGTAGCACACAAAAAATAGGGAGATAAAAAGCAGGAGAGAGGAGAGAGGTTGAGAGAGAGAAGTTAGAATGAGAAGCCCAAACTAATTATAAAAGAAACTCCAGTGGAGACAGAAAAGTCACAAGATACTATCTCTTTAAAAAAATATATTGATGTGTGTTCCATGAGTGTCTGTGATATTTCCCAATACTTCTGTACCACTGGAAAAGTCCACAACTTTAAAATAAAAAGCAGTTTAAAGACTGAATGGAAGGTGAAAAAGATGGGAATGCAGCCTAATATTTTGAAAAGATTAGATGACAAAATGTGGGATGAAAAATTATTTAAGGAGGGTATGAACAGTTTTGTCTAGATTTTATTACTTTTAATCCTGGGCATGTCTTGAGAATGCTTACAGAGCAGGACACAGGAGTCTTTAAAGAAGCGTGAAGATGGTAGAGAGAATCATGGAGGATGGGAAGGTCCTGAGGGTAAGAAGGGATGAAGGAGTCGGGTGAGTACAGAGCGCTGGCCTAGAGTTGGCGGGGGCACCTTCTCATCAAGTTCCAGCAACTCAACTGACCGGCATCACCGCTTTGTACTGTCACAACACATCTCTTGCAGGCATGTCTTGACATGGTTGCTGATGACATTGACGTGCTCAGTTTGTGAAAACTAAGTGGATCAGTTTTCAAACTGCATAGAAATATGTTATGCTTCAAAAGATTAGCTTCAGAACTACCGATCAGAAGGCAGTTTCCTTCTAACTCCTATCATATTATATTAATCTTAAATGTGGTTTCCTTACAGGTTGCATGCTTCTTAAATACATGAAATGCTATCAAATAAAAGGCACAGGCCCAAACAAGAAAAAATATAATGTACATTAGATAAGTATATTACCAGAAAAAAAAAAAAAAAGAATCTGGAGGGTACCTTAGAAAGGCAAGGTAAACAGAGGAATTCCAGGTAATTCAAGGCTAAGTCTTAAGTGACTCTTTTGAAAAATTATTAAAAGGCATAAATACTGTCACAGATTCAATGCTTGTTTCTATTTCAAGGTTACGACCACTTTTCAAGAGATGTTGCTTCTCTTTTAAAAGTAAATTCATTGTAATTCTGGAGTTTTATTAGTAATCTCTTTGAGTTATCAGTACAAGGAGTTTCAGAAAAGTTTTAAAATTTGTAGGAAATAATCATAAGCTCCCCTGATAAATGGCACATTCATTTGAGTCAACTCAATGTTTCGTAACTTATATCAACAGCTGTGTTTTATTTTCAAGAAAGATAAAAGGAAAGTTTGCAGGAAATTACTACATTTATTCTAAAAATGGGTAATAAAATGGAGAGAAATTACTTTTAAATCATTTGTAAAGTTTTCTAATTACTCAAAATTCATGCTCTATAGAATTCTTAACCTAGCACAGATATTTACCTGGTCTATTCCCAGTGGGGAGTCTGTTAACAGAAATCCAAGCCCCAGAAGGAAGCTGTGGTGGGGTCAGAAACTAGTAATTACAATTGATTTTATACTTTTTGAAATCTTTGCTATGTGCACACCCTCTGCTAAGAAGAGCCAACTAAAGGATTTCATGTCTATGACCATAAATGGATCTATCCACAAGGAGGCAGGGAGGGAGGGCTGATCGCAAAGAGTCTCTAAAGTATTTATATTAACAGCTTATATTTAATAAAAACTTGTGCCAGGTACAACTGCTCTAAGTACTGTAGATACATTAGCTTACCTTGTCCCCAGCCCTATAGGGTAGGTACATTTATTATCTGGAATTTATAGAAAACTGACGCTTAAAGAACTGGATAACTTGCCCAAGGTCTTAAGGGAAACATTTTACAGCCCAAGTTCCTTATACGTGGAAAAAGTAAGAAAACTAAACTATAGATGGCAAAGTCTCCTCTAGATTTCAGGTTTCTGTATAATACAGAGCTTACAACCAATCAGGATTCAAAAGTCTGCTCAGAAATACACGAAGGGGTTTCCCTGGCGGTCCAGTGGTTAAGACTCCGCGCTCCCACTGCAGGAGGTGCGGGTTGGATCACTGGTCGGGGAGCTAAGATCCCGCATGCCGCGAGGCACGGCCAAAAAAAAAAAAAAGAGAGAGAGAGAAGTACATGATGGCAATGGACAGATCCTTAACTGCTTAATTTCTGAGAGGCATGCTACCTACACCCTCATCCCACAAGATCAACAATGCACACTCCGATATTACAGCTCATGTCCCCGGGTATCTCTTTATACCACTTCTTCCCCATTTTCCCTTATAAGGAGTTATCTTTATGCACACATTTTCTTTCCCTAAGTAGTCTGTAAATTCTCCTAAGGATTTAGTAAACTTAAGACATAACTGGATACCAAAAACATGAAAGACACTTTACAAATGCCACCAATGACAATTCTCACCACACAAGGACAGGCAAAGACCTCCCTGGTGGGGCAGTGGTTAAGAATCCGCCTGCCAATGCAGGGGACACGGGTTCGAGCCCTGGTCCGGGAAGATCCCACATGCCGCGGAGCAACTAGGCCCATGCGCCACAACTACTGAGCCTGCGCACCAGAACTACTTAGCCTGCACGCTGCAACTACTGAAGCCCACGTGCTACAACTACTGAAGCCCGCACGCCTAGAGCCCATGCTCCACAACAAGAGAAGCCACCACGATGAGAAGCCCACATACCGCAACGAACAGTAGCCCCGGCTTGCTGCAACTCGAAAAGCCCGTGCGCAGCAACAAAGACCCAACATAGCCAAAAATATAAATAAATAAATTTATTTAAAAAAAAAGGACAGGCAAGACATAAACAGACCATGGTGAGCTTCTGAGTGCCCTGCTGACTCCAGAAAGCCAGAGTTACACATAATCGCATCATCCTGTAGGACAGATATGGTGGTTGTGAGAATATATTTAATGCCTTGTTATTAAGAAAGCATTCAGAACAACAAAGCATTCAAATAACATGTGGAGTAGCAATGTAACAATCCTGTTAAAAACAATGTGTTCAGAATATACAAAAATCACGTTTCACTCCACCACTTAATTTACCAAGAGTCAAAATATTTTTCTGATCATGCAGCAAGAATTTGTTCCTCCAAATTAATTTTATTTTTCAGAACTCTGTTAGGAATAATGTAGTAGGCTTTAGTTACTCTAAGTAGCAAGCTAAGAAACATATAAATGGGGATACAATGGGCCTAAATTTACTAAAATTACCCAAAGCCCAAGGAAAATGTAGCAACTTTTTCCCTTTAAAAGACTATTACTCAAGGGGCTTCCCTGGTGACACAGTGGTTAACAGTCTGCCTGCCAAGGCAGGGGACACGGGTTAGAGCCCTGGTCCGGGAAGATCCCACATGCCGCGGAGCAACTAAGCCCGTGCGTCACAACTACTGAGCCTGTGCTCTAGAGCCTGCGAGCCACAACTACTGAGCCTGCGTGCCACAACTACTGAGGCCCGTGTGCCTGGAGCCTGTGCTCTGCAACAAGAGAAGCCACCGCCATGAGAAGCCCGTGCACTGCAATGAAGAGCAGCCCCCACTCGCTGCAACTAGAGAAAGCCTGTGCACAGCAGCGAAGACCCAACACAGCCAAAAATAAAAAATTAAATAAATTAAAAAAACAAAAATAAAAAAAAGACTATTACTCAAAATTAATCATTTAATTAGTCACTCATTTAATTACCATTTATGAAAAGACTAGTATGTGCCACCTCATTAGGTGATAAACAAGCTGGACAGGATTCGTGCTCTGACGAGCCAATCCCCATGGAGAGATGCAACAGACAATCAAAAAGTAAACGCACAAGATGATTTCAAAACGGTCTAATTTGGAAGGGAGAGCAAAGAAGACTAATTTAGACTGGATGGTCAGGAAAAACTTCACTGAAGAGGAGGCAAACAAAGGAAAGTCTTATTGGTTCACACTAATCCTCAAGTGAAATACCATGAGTTCAATAAGAAACACCAGAAACTGGTGGTTTTGCTATTACCATAACAGTCACATAAATTAGAAGGGACCAAAGAATATAAAATTACCATCGTTATGCATTCCCTAAATTTATACATGAGGTATCAGGGTATCTGGAAGTAGGGTGTTGCCACAACAAACACTAAAAATGTGGAAATGGCTTTAGAATTAAGCAATGGGTAGAAGCTGAAAGAATTTTGAGGACCATGATAGAAAAAGCCTAGATTGCCTTGACACGCTGTTAAAAACACAGATGTTAACGGCTCCCCTGGTGAGAGCTCAAAAGAAAGTGAGGAACATGGCAGAGAAAACTAAATACGGTCATGAACAGACTGTTGGTAGATATGTGGACTTTACATGTGCTGCTGGTGAGGACTTGGGATGGAAAGGAGGAACATATTATTAGAAACTAGAGGAAAGAGGATCCTTGTTATTTTGTGGCAAAGCGTAAGTGAATTATGTCCTGCAGTTATGTGGAAAGCAGAACTTGTAAACTATAAATCTGAATATTTAGACAAGGAGATTTCCAAGCAAATTGTTGAAGTTGTGGCCTGATTTTTTCTTACCGGTTATAGTAAAATGGGAGAGGAAAAGATAAATTAAAAGAGTACCTAATGCGGTGGTGATGGTGTGATGAATTGGGAGATTGGGATAGACATATATACACTAATATGTATAAAATAGATAACTAATAAGAACCTGCTGTATAAAAAATAAAACTCAAAAAAAAAAAAGGGTACAAAATGAAAGAATGCTGTCAGATCACCATCATACAGGCAAGAAACAGGCTGATAACATTACTCTGCTACAAACATGTGCTACCTTTGATTGAAAAGGAAGGATGACTTGAAGGGCAGAGTCCAGAGGCCAGAAACTCAAGCAGCGTCACCAAGACTATCTGTAGGCCTTGAAACCTAAAGTAGTTTGGAAAGTGCACAGGACTGAATACTCACTCCTTTTTCTTTCCACTTTCTCCCTTTCTGAACGAGAGTGACTATAACTGGTATCCTGTGCCTGCTCTATCACTGTGCCCTCCTACTGTATTCTAGGAGCAGGTAATGTGTTTTCTAGCTTCACAGGTTCACAGAGAGAAAGAAATTTGGTCCCAGTATGGATTATAAGGAGAATCTCACCCATACCAGAGTTAGATTCTGAGATCTGGATGAGATTTTGGATGTTGAGTTGATGCTGTAAGGGGATGAGACTTTGGGAGATGTTGGGACAGGATAAGTGCATTTTCCATGAGGGCAGACTAAAGTAGACAGAACAATAGCCCCCAAAGATGCCCATGCCCCCAGTCCCTGGAACCTGTGAGCATGTTATCCTACACGGCAAAGGAACTTTGCGGATGTGATTAAGATAGGATCCTGAGATGAGTCTGTTATCCTGGATTATCTGGGTGTGCCCAACTTAATGACAAAGGCCCTTAGAAGTGAAGGAGGGAGACAGGAGAGTAATGCTACATGAGAAAGACGCCACTAGCCATTGCTAGCTTTGAAGATGAAGAGGCCAGGAGACAATGAAAGCAGGTAGCTTCCAGATCAGAGGTCCCCAGCCCCCAGGCCGCAGACCGAGAGCGGTCTGAGGCCTGTCAGGAACCCGGCCACAGCAGGAGGTGAACGGCAGGCAACCTGCCGCTCCCCACTGCTCACGTTACCGCCCGAATCACCTCCCTGCCGCCCCGCAACGCCCGTGCAAAAACTGTCTTCCACAAAACCGGTCCCTGGTTCCAAAGAGGTTGGGGACCGCTTCTCTAGACAGAGGTTGGAAAAAGCAAATATACGGATTCTCTTCTACAACCTGCAAAAGAAAAGCGGCCCGGCTGACACCTTGATTTTAGCTTGGTGTAATCTTCTGACCTACAGAAACGTAAGTTAATAAATTGTGCGTTTTAAGCCACTAAGTTATGGTAACGAACATTTCGTTTTTAAATTATTTTTGCCCCATTTCTGTTAAGATTTTTAACCCTATTTCTGTTAAAGTTTTTAATTAGTATTTAACAAATTACGACAGAAAGCAGCCTAAGCGCTACAAGATTAGGTGCAGTTGACCTTAGCTCATTCAACTCAAATGCCATCCGGGATCTGAGCTTCACCAATGTCACACTCCGGGAAGTCAGACATTGGGTAACTGCGTGCCAGAACATGTGACCAAGAAATTTATGCGTCCTAGAAATGTGACAGATACATCAGGTCCTCCCATGTGAATCTGTGGTATCTTGAATTTTCCAAGGCAGAGAGAAATGCATAAGAAAATACAAATTAAGATCGTGGATACTCAATTTTTGTCTTAAAAATTACAGCGATCTTTTTCAGGTTTGAATAACATCTTCGATTAAATCCTATAATGTAGGTATTGTATTTCCTATCATTGATAAGTTAACAAGATTCATGCTCTTTATAGCTAAGAGGCCAAAAATAAAGAGTAAAAAAACTGAGATCTATCCTTACCAAAAGAAATTAAGGACTGACACTACACTATAACACTATAACAACATAGAAGACCCTCCTCCAATGAATATCCATTGTCATTTTCTTGAATTTATCTAACCCGTCAAATAAATATAACGACTGAGAAAAGTTCTTACAAATATGAAAAAAAATCTTAAACCAAACAACTTACTTTTAGATACCGCATGCTTACTTTGGTTGTCATTTGCTTTTACTGTTCCCTTTTTGTTTACATTCCCATCAATACTGAAAATGGCAAAGTATAAGGTTTATATTTTAGGTAAATCCTAATCCTACACAAGATGCTAACATAACTAAGAACTAAATATGCTCATGACAAAAGGAAAGGGTTGTTACGATGACCTACAAAGATCCTGCCCCTGAAGTCTCACGCTAGTGCGGGAAGCAGGCGGCGCATAAAGCTAACTCACACTAGAAACCAGAGTGCAAATGTGCTCCGCCATATGCCAACTATTCCTGTTTGGAGAAGGACGGTGCCCTGAGGAAAAGAGTATGAGGCTAGAGGGAAGCCAGGTCTAGGAGAAAGTTTTTATTCTGCAGTCAATGGAGAAGTCAAGAATGGTTTTCCGAGCAAGACATTAGCATGATACCTACTGCAGGCTAGAGGCAAAGACCAGAAGCAGGAAAGTCTACTGGAACTAGGCTGCCAGAGGCAGAGGAGAACTTGAACTATAAAAGTGAGAAGGAAAAACGAAAGATACAGAAAAACCAGCACTTTCAAAACATATGTTAACACCACCTGTGGCTTCTAGTAAAGTAATTGCTAATACAAAGTAGGTGAGGGAGAGAGAAGCACATAACCCCTGTAGAAATACCATATCCATTCACTCACTCAAGGAAAGGGGCTTTCTGACATCTAAGATCCTGAGCCAACTCTAAGGAAACGGCTAAAGCGATGCAAAATCAAAAGTTCTGCAATGCCAGAATTTCTCAACTAGGGAAGTCACAGGGCAAGTTTAAAGAAAGCCAAAAACATGAACGGTTTAGTTTCTCAAATAGCTGGTGGGTGGTAGCAATGTAAAAATATTCACCAAGCAGAAGAGATCCAGTCCCTCACCTCATTTTAAGAAGTTAAAGAGATAAAGGGTATGGATTTGTATTTGTTTGTGGGGATGAGTTCAGTGGAGGGAAGGATAATGGGTGGAGAGAAGGATAATGGGAGGAGTAAAGGAGAATACAAGCGCAAAACTTCAAAGTGAAGAGACTTCCCTGGTGGCGCAGTGGTTAAGAATCCGCCTGCCAATGCAGGGGACATGGGTTCGAGCCCCGGTCCGGGAAAATCCCACATGCCGCAGAGCACCTAAGCCCCTGCACCACAACTACTGAGCCTGTGGTCTAGAGCCCGTGAGCCATAACTACTGAGCCCGCATGCCACAACTACTGAGCCTGCTTGCCACAACTACTGAAGCCCGCACACCTAGAGCCCGAGCTCTGCAACGAGAAGCCACTGCAGTGAGAAGCCTGTGCACCACGACAAAGAGTAGCCCCCGTCTGCCGCAACTAGAGAAAGCCCACGCATAGCAACGAAGACCCAATGCAACCATAAATAAATAAATTAATTAAATAAATAAATTTCAAAAACTAGAAAAAGAAACTCCAGAGTGAAATAATTTAAGAACAATTAATTCATAAAAATTTTACTTGTATGTACCCTACCCTCATATATCTTTGAAAATTACCGTAAGATATTTAATAAGTACCCATATGTACAATGTAGTCTCACTGAAACAACAACCTAGGCCTAATGCTATACCCTTAAAAGGATAAGTTGTAACATCCTCAAAGATATAACAATAAATGTTTTCTCTTGAGACAATCAGCCATATACAATGGAAAGAAAACTTTAATTATTAAAATAAGTTTCATTATTTAGGATTATTATTCTAATACTAAAGCCTGAAAGCTAAATCTTTAGAACCACTCAAACCCTGACCTGATTTCCTTTAGGTCAAGGATTAGACTAAGTCCTCTTTTTTTTTTTTAAGGCCTAATTCACTGCTCCTAATAAGGATAGTGAAATCTCTCTGAGTTAAAAATATATATATACACACACACACACACACACACAATATATATATACACATATATCTACATATATAGTATATATACACATATATGTATAAAATAGACATCCAGTGCCCAAATCTTTGCATGTGTCTTATACCCGAATCTCTCAACCCAATGTCTAAAATGACAACACATGCCTTAAGAAAAATGAAATACAATGAACTATTTACTATACCATCTTAAATGTGCTGTATACCTTAAATGAAAAAAAAATCATTTGATTAGGAAAAAAAAATAAGTGAAGAGGAGGAAAATCTGATATAAACAGAATTGACATTGGTTATAGGTTACCTAGAGACCATTTTACATTTCACATTTCAACTGATTCAGTTGCCGTGTTTTACATGGACTGATTTCACTGAGCTCCTTACACGTATAACTTTAAACCTCCAAAAAGGAACCAAAGGTCAACCCTCCACTGCTAAAGTCAAACTAGGAAAAAGAAAAATGTTTTCAAACATTCCAAGAATAAGCCAACATTCTGTTTATAGGAACTAGAATGCTGGAACTCTGGGCAAAAGGGTAGAGCAGAATGGGAGTAAGACAGACAAAGAGGATGACTGCTGGGCCAACAAGACAGGGATGCGGTGACGGGAATTTCTACAGAGAAAAGGTGTAGGGAACAGCAAGAGACTAAAGCTAGAAAAGAGAGCTGAAGAAATTCAGTTACCTGAAGATTTGTAAATCACTGTGAAAGCTTTCTAATGTTATTGGTATGGAGAAAAAAATTCCCTAACTTCAGAAAATCGCAACTCTGCTACACCTTTCTCACGGCTCTCACTATAGTTCGTGGTAGAGATGCAACTTTGGGTTCTGTGTTACACATTGAAGTATATTTAATTGTTAGTCTAGAACAGTGATTCTCAGTCAAGATTAAATTTTGCCCCCAGGGGACGTTTGGGGGATATCTGGAGACTTTTCTGGGTCACGAGTGGATGGGGGCTGCTCCTGGCATCTAAAAGGTGGGTGCCAAAGATTCTGCTTAACATCCTACAATGCACAAGACAGCCCGCACAACAAAGAATTATTCCACCCAAAACATCAACAGTGCTGAAGTTGAGAAACACTGATCTCTTCTGAATATAAGCAAAAGCCAACTTGTCGGACCTTGATCCTAGGCCATCTCTCTCTAACAGACATCTATGTAAAGCATAAAACAACACCAGAGGACTCATTTTCCAATGCTTTAAACATGGTGGATGGCTGACTCAAACTCAGAGTCACACAACACACTGAAATAATATAACAGAGCAGGAGTGCAGAAACTGCAGGAAAAGAACTTTTCAACCCTTTTTTCCATTTTTGTCGCAAGCACATTGAATTCGGAAGAGGAGGACCTACACGTTTCCATACAAAGGTGTGTCTCTTCTGTGCTCAATACGCTAAAATACACTGACTTCCTCAAAAGACAATATTTCTCATTAATGTAAAAACCTAAGTAAACAGTATTAACTGAGAAAGATTTACGTTGGGGCGCGGGGGTGCAGAAAACCACCAGGTCTTTAAAATGCAAAGTTATTTCACAGTTACTTGCAGAATGACTCAGATCATTATTACTTTTAGTCATGCCAAGTTTGCTGCTTCTAAGCCTACTAGTAATGGAGAAAAAACCCACCATTTTTCCTGCAGTCATTAAACCAATGAAACAGAAGCTTACCGAAAACAGGTTTGTGCGATAGTATTTGTTTTATTGTAACTGTTACAAAAATAAAAGCAGTCGCTGCCAGTGCAAATAAAGATTCTGAGAAATCTTTCACCTACTTCACTGCCTACAGGGTGTGTTTGGGGGGTACGGGGATGCAAACAAAAGAAAACCCTAACTCACACATCAACAAATCTTAAGCTGCGGGTATTTTCCTAATGTATCCCTTAATCAAAATCCTGGCTTACTCTTTTTACGTTCCCTCCCTTCAAACAACTGCAAAAGACCTCCACAGAGCGTTTCACCAGGAGTACAATACTAAGAACAAATCAGAGCCTTGCGTGTACCTGGCAAATCTCATTCATCTGAAGCCGTGGCAGCAGAAAAGAGAATCCTGTTGTCCAATGTGACCCACTCAAACCTTTCACAACGGTTTTCACCGCTCGAGTATCATTTTTGAAGCCAGTGTGACCTAACTTTGATGGTTTCCATGTCCCCACCGTAATAAAAATCCAGCGTCCAGCATAGCCTACTTCCTTACGCAAGATAAATATAATCAGTGCTCCCCTAACACTTACTGAGTCGCCACAGGAAGTTCAACAGAAAAACACAATTCAACCCTACGGAGACCCCACAAAAGGTGCACTGATTTCACAAAACGTGGCACTCGTGACATGAGGAAACCACAACCGCGATACGACACCTTGTAGAAAGGGTTTTCGCGCGGGGGAGGGGTGGAGGGTAGGATGTGCTTTTACTTCCTTGTAGCCAGTGCCCTTTCATCTTCACAAAGCTGAGCTAACTTCAGAGAAAAGGGGCTCCTCGCGATCCGCTCCTCGGCTCCTGGCGGGATCCACACCGAGGCACGCGAGTGAAGCCCCTGCTCCCCGCGGGCGAGTTTCCCCCAGCCAAGGGAACAGAGAAGAAGGGGACCGGGGAGAGGGGCACCCGCCTCGGCTCTGCGCCGCGCCGAACAAGCTCACGCTCCGAAAGCATCCTCGGGCGCTACAAGACGAGCCCTCCGCCGCTTTGGCACGTCCCCTCCGGGCTTCCCAGTGCCGAGGAGCCCGCGCCCAGCACACCCGCCAGACTCCCTGGCCCCAGGCCGGCTGGGGACCCCCGTCCGCCAACCCGGCCCGGCCGCCCTTACCGAGCAGCAGCAGCTTGACCTCGCGCGCCGCCTTCTCGCCATCCTCGCGGAGGTTCCGGTCGATCATCTTACTCCGCTCCACCGCCGCCTTGTCCTCGGCGCTCAGCGTACAGCCCATTGTGCCAGGAGCGAGAGCTGGCCGCCGCTCCCTTCAAGTCCGGCGCGCTGCCTTGAAACACAGGTGAATTCTTTCTTCCTGGATGCCGGCGTTCGAATTCCTCCCGACGCCGGCCACACCACCCCCACCCACTTCCGAAACGGACCTAGGGAAGCGCTGTCTGCGAAGGAGCTAGCAGCACCGCGCAGCTCTTGCCTACGGCCGGGCTCCGCGCCTCGCTTTTCTCCGCGGCCCCGAAGTCTTGCGTTTCCAGGCTCTGGGTACAGCCACCGGTGGCCTCCTGCTGGTGGCCGCGCCGCAACCTCTAGAAGCCCGGCGCTGCTCGGCGTCCGCGCGCCGCCGCGGCCCCGCCCCTGCTCGCCCCTCCCGCCGCCCCGCGACCACTCCCAGAGCGCGCGCCCGAACACGAGCCCTCGGACATTACCCCCTCGGACGGGTGCGCGCGCCCACGCTGCCGCGGACGCCGGCGCTCCACAGCCCCAGAGGGCCGGCGACCGCGCGCGCCCTTGGGGAGCGCCCCCGGAAGGCCGAACGTCGCGGCGAGGTCCCCTACCTTAATTCCTCCGCGGGAGTGTGATAATTTCTTTCCGTTTACTCACACCCAGGGATGTGTTCGGACCTGCCCCTTAGGGGTGCGGGTGGGAGAGCTGCCAAAGTTGGAAACCGAAAAAAGCCAGTCCTGGGCGTTTGAGCATGCCCAGCTCGGGCAGGCGCGCGAGGGTTTTTCCAAATGTAAACGCGTGTCAGCTGGCCTTCAGGGGTGAGGGAAATAGAGGGAGCTGGGGCCGGGAATGGAACCGTGGAGAAAGCAGAGAGGGTAAAGTGGGGAACAGAAAAGTCTGGGGACGATAGGAGGTCAACTTTCTTCCGCTTTTTTCTTTTTTCCTTCTCTCCTCCCTCCTTCCATCCACTCTCACGTCCCTTTCCACAAGCAAAGAACATTTTGAAGGATTTCCTCAAACCTGAGAAAATGTAAGATAAAGAATCAAAGAGCATATTTTTTTCTCCTATCCATGCAATTTTATGTGCCATAAATTTTATTCAGAAAGTCTTTTCCATACTGTGTCCATTCATCCCACTTTCAAAATTATCCACAAAATGTCCAAGGATTGCCAAAATGATGGGATACTCTACAGCATTAAAAGTTATAGAATAATATTTAGTGATATAGGAGAGATATTTATATTTTAAATGAAATAGAATTTTTAAAGCAATGTGAAAAGTACGATAATGTTTTTCTTAAATAACAGATACATGTTGATAAAGTTATTTGAAAGAACGCCATTTAACATTAGAAGAGACCATAATCGTCACTTAGCCCAACCTCTCCATACGACGCAGATTTCACAGCTGCTACCTATTCCCTCCTGCCACAGATTCAGACATATTCCTGGCTTACATGTTTTCATTGACTGAGAATTCAGAAACGCAGGGGCATCAAAGTCTACTGCTAGATTGCTCTCGGATATTTCTTACTTGCATTAAACAAACATTAAAATCAACCCTTAAAGGATTGAAACAATAGAAACGTTTTATTTTCTCTACAGTACCAGGGTAATTATATTTTCGAATGGATAAGCTTTAAAAAGGAGCATATTTTTAAATAAGACCAAACAACACACCCACACAAACAAATCTCCACACCTTAACTGACCTCCTCTGGGGCGACATGGAAGCTTCCAGGCCAAGTTCTGAACCAATATTTATGACCATGTTAGTAAATCATAAGCCACTGGGCATGTCATTCCTTATTGCAGGCCTTGGCTTCCTCACCCATGAAATGAGATGGAGTTGATCCAGACCATCCTCCATCCATCCAGCTCTACCTGGTCTGGGGGAAATAGCTTCTGTGGCCCTTGGAGGCATTTCACCCAGCACGGTATGAATGAGCATAGGTTTAAGGTCTGGTCTCTCCCGGTCACTTGTACGACTACACTTTTCCCTTATAGACATCACAGGAAATGTTAACTGATTATAAGATGGGGTTGGTAGCAAAGAAAATCATCTTTGATGTGTTCAAAAATTAGGAAATTGCTCTGATGGAAACCAAAGAGCAACCATCTGGAAGTCTTATTTTCTAAAAAACATTCGTAAAAACTGGGCTTGAGTTTTCCAGGAAGGTAAGGCTGAGCTGATGCTACAGGAAGAACAGCCTTAGAGTGGGTCTCCTAAGCAAGGCCTGTGGGCTAGCAGAGGTTGCCAGTTTCCTCCTTATTGGACATGCCCTCTCCTGTTCTCCTGCAATAGTCAACCCTGCTGGGCTCAAGAGCTGCAATTTCAAGAACTGCCTCAACTTTTCCTGTGGCCTTTTGTAATATACCAACAAAAAGGAACAAGCTTTAAATTGTATTTAATCACCTCCTACCCTCTTTGTATTTCTTGGCAGTCTAAATGCTGATGTTCATCAGAGAGTCTGGAATTAAACTTGACAGAGTGAGCTTTCAACATAGTGTTTACATATTACCACTCGGGATTATCTGTGAGTCTTTCCTATAAGCTTTCACGCCATATGGAGTATGGGACCACCAACTGCAAGAAAAGAGGAAGCAATCATGACTGAGTACTAGTGGAAATGACTACAAAACTTGTGTTTTGGAGAAAAGAAAGCTGAACAGAATGGTACACGTTACCCCTCTGATTTGTCAAGTCGGTGAGGAGTTAAAATACAATATATGGATGAATAAGAACTGAAAATTAGCTTTATTATGAAGCTAAACTTCTGAGAGGATGCAGAAAAATGGAGTGAGCAGTATGAGGGGAAATTCCAAGAGGAGAAAGTTTTGAAAAAACTTTAGAAGGAAGACATGACTGGGAATTGAGGGGGAGTTTCCAGGGCTTTGTGTTGGTCAACTCAGGCTGCCATAACAAAATACCATAGGCTGGGTGACTTAAACAAGAGGAATTTATTTCTCACAGTTCTGGATGCTGAGAAGTCCAAGATCAAATTAGGAGCCAATTTAGTTTCCCGGTGAGGACTCTCCTCCTGGCTTTCAGATGGCTACCTTCTCGCTGTGCTCTCACTATGTGGAGAGAAAGAGCTCTATTCTCTCTCACTCTTCTTATAAGGACACTAATCCCATCATGGGGGCCCCACCGTCATAACCTCTTCCAAACCTAATTACCTACCAAAGGCCCCACCTCCAAATTCCATCATACTGGAGTGAGGGCTTCAACAAATGAATGGGGTTGGGAGGGGGGCACAAACATTCACTTCATAACAGGGTATATTTTAAGAGGAATAATCAGCTAAAAGGGTTAAGTGCAAAGTACATGATGGAAATAACAGTTGTTTTATAATCAAAATGTAGTTTGGTTGTAAAGAATGATAGGAAGTATGGCACAAAGTTGAAAGAGAGCTTTAAATGTTAAGGTGAAGAGGTGGACTTTTTTACAACGGACACTAAGTGTTCCCTACATTCTCCTGAGCTGGGTAATAGGTGTAAAAAAAAAAAAAAAAAGCTTTTACCCAACAAAACAAGTGGTGTTACCAGCAAGTGGATTGTGTTAATAGTCCAGATATGAGGTGGTGAGAATCATTCAAATTAACAATTTACATAATTATGATGTTGAAAGATATGATTCAACAACCTTGTCAAGCAGATGGAAAAAATAGTATTAACTCATCTATTTTATAGAGAGTGAAATTGATATACAGATGTTGAAGCAATCTACCTCAGAGTACTGTTTTCCCTTATGGACATCATATGTTTTAAGCAACTATATTGAGATATAATTCACATACCATATTATTTATCCATTGAAAGTATAACATTCAATGGTTTCTAGTATATTCACAGAGTTGTGTGACCATCACAACAATCATTTCTCAAACATTTTCATTACCTGCAAAAGAAACCCCATACCCTATAGCCATTATTCCCCTAATCTTTCCACCTTCCCTGCTACGCCCAGTCCTAGGCAACCAATAATCTACTTCCTGTCTCTATAGATTTACGCATTCTGGACATTTTATATAAAAGGAACCATGTATGTGGTCTTTTGTCTATGCCTTCTTTCACTTAGTGTAAAATTTTCAAGGTTCATCCATGTTGTGGCATGTATAGTACTTCATTTCTTTTTGTTGCTGAATAACACTGAGCATCATATGTTAAGAAAGAGACATACGTTAAAAGACAAATTGAGACACATTCAGCTGAGAGCATCTAGGTCTTAAAGTCCCAAACTGTGTCATAAGGAATAATTGAAGAAACTAGGGACATTTAATGCAGGAATGAGAAGATACAAAGTGACATGATAGCTATTTATAAATGGTTGAAGAGATATCATAAATCAGAGGGAATAGACATCTTCCGTCTGGGTTCAAGGTGGTGGATTTAAGACCTATTGGAAGAAAGCTATAGGCAACAAATTTTACCTTGAAGTGAAAAAAAAAAGTGTACAATTGCCGCTGAAGGAAATAGGGAACCTCAGAAACTCGTTTATTCTTGACTAAGATGTAAAACTCTAGACTGGATGATCATATATTGGGAAAGATCTAGAGATCAATGAACTTTTGGGATCCCTTACAACCTCGAGACTCTGTATCAGTCAGAAGCCAAATGGGATTAGTGTGAGAAATGATATTAAAATCCAGAAACTCCTTCTGTTCTTCAACCCTTTTCTTACTCATCCTGCCATGAGATATACAAGCAGAAGGGGGAAAGGAGAGTTTACGTGAGACATGTTGGCTTGGTGTATTGATGGATTAATGTGGGGATGAGGATGAACCAGAGAAGAGAGAGTCAGGACAACCAGATGTGTACACACACACACACACACACACACACACACACACACAGAGAGACAACCGAAGGGCAGTGTGTGTCTTTGGCTAAGTTGGGAGCAGACGTAATATGCGGACACCTTTCCATTGTCTACATTGAGGGTTTTGCTCTCTAAGTAAGGAGAGAGTCTGGTTTGGGGAGAGGCTATAAATAACTGGAGAATAGCGGGGCTAGCATGGCATCCGTACCTGTCCATAGTTAGAAAGGCCCCAAACCAAAACCATTTTTGTTAGAGATGTTGTGAGATTCTGGGCAAAGGTTGAAATACAAAAGCTCATTGAATTATTACTGAAAGACTTTAAAAGACAAGCAGCACCCTTCGGTTTGCAAGTTACAACACTGTGGGGCAGAGATAACATAAAGGCCATTGTCTCTGCATGGAGCATATCACCACCCAGGCACCAGCACGTTGGTGGACTGAAAGCACACAGAGACAGCCCTTGAGTATGGACATTTACATGCTCCTGATGGGCACTGCACCACCGGCAATGCTCAGTCTCCCTCATTTAGCCTCACAGACAGCAGCCATGACAGAAGAGAACTGGAAAAGAAGAGGAAAAACATGTAAGGTATTAGGCAGTGACTTCAACCATCAGACTGGTTTACGAGCACATGTGAATATGATGCCAATTTCCTGCTGAAGCAGGTAGATCTTGAAGTCACTGCCCATGAGGCCAGGGGGCACTGAGGAATATAACAGTACATAAGTAAAGGAGGGAGATGTTTAAGGAAAAAAAAAAGGTAATATATTATTTCAAACGCATCAAAAATACTCCCAGGGACAAGTATAAACAAAAGAGAATTGGAAATAGTATTATGGTAGAAGAAGCTCTAAGCAGGTAATCAAATAACCTTGGAGCAATTCAAAGCTCTATTTTCAACTGCATATCTATCTTTGAAAGTCCCTTAACTTATATAAACTGCAATATCCCTACCTATAAAAGTGTGTTGAATTAGATCATTGGCAAGATACCAATAATTCTGAATTCCTTTGAGTCTGTCATTTCAACAGTAGATGGTTGGTACAGATGAACCGGTTTGCAGGGCAGAAATTGAGACACAGATGTAGAGAACAAACGTATGGACACCAAAGGGGGAAAGCCACGGGGGGAGGGGGGCGTGGTGTGATGAATTGGGCGATTGGGATTGACATGTGTACACTGATGTGTATAAAATTGATGACTAATAAGAACCTGCTGTATAAAAACAATGTGCCTTCTTGATAAAATGTTTAAAATAAAAAAATATTTTAAAAACCACTTTGCGGGCTTCCCTGGTGGCGCAGTGGTTGAGAGTCCGCCTGCCGATGCAGGGGACACGGGTTCGTGCCCCAGTCCGGGAAGATCCCACATGCCGCGGAGCGGCTGGGCCCGTGAGCCATGGCCGCTGAGCCTGCGCGTCCGGAGCCTGTGCTCCGCAACGGGAGAGGCCACAACACTGAGAGGCCCGCGTACCACAACAACAACAACAACAACAACAAAAAAAAAAACCCCACTTTGCTCTATGTATTTATTAAGAACTTTGGAAAAAAAAAAAACAAAACAGTAGATGGTTGGCAAATATACCAAAGTACTTTGATGTACTGCTGTGAGTGGAAGCCATACCATGTAAAATTAAGGAGTAAGTAAGTGCTGAGAATGCAGAGATTAATGAGGAAATTTTCCAGAATTTTTAACCATGGAAAGTGGTAGACACATGGGATGGTAGAAGGAGAAGTGGGTTTGGGATTTGTTGTTGTTTCATTTAAGCCATGACTCTTCTTCCCAAGTATTAGGCAGGGGTAGAAAAGGAAATTGTTATTATGCTAAGGAAAGAACATGGCTGCCCCACTCTCTGACCTCTACCTCTGATTTTTCCATCTCACGCCCTCTGAAACCTCATCACCATCAATTCTTCAATCCACAGAGACCTTCCATCCATTGACCATATGCCTTTGCCCTGTCCCTCATGCCCTGTCATGTGATAATTTCTCTCCTTAAGCAACTTATGCATCTTGTGCCAGGATAATCATTCTTTTGCAGATACCCTCAAAACATCCCCACCGTTGTATTCAACAGAAAAACCTCAAATTTGGTTAAATCAACTCTTGGCCTATCTGTGTCTGTACCTGTACAACTGAGCTTGACTGGTAGAAAACACAGTACTCAGCAGTTCTATCCTTCCATTTGCTCAGGCCAAAAAGCTGGCATCATTTTTGATTCCTCCCTTTCCCTCAACCCCCGGAGGAAATCCTGTTTACTCTGCCTTCAGATATATTCAGAATTTGGCCAAACATCACCATCCATTGATATATCCTAGTTTAAGATATTGATGGAATATCACAATAGCCTGCTTTCTTGGCCCTCTGTCTCCACCATTATCCCCTCCTATTTACTATCTAGCAACCAGAGTCATCCTTTTAGAATTGTCACTCCTTTACTAAGAAATACACATCCATTTACTTTCCATCTTACTTAGAGAAAAATCCCACCTAAAGTTCTTATGATGACATACAAGGATTTACCTGGTTTATCAAGTTCACTTCTTTCACCCTAAATATTACTTCCTACCATTCTCCTCGCTCTCAGTGGTTCAGCCTCACTGACCTGCACGCTATTCTTTGAACTTGCCAAACATGCTTGTCATGGGACCTTTGTACTTATGTTCTCCCTGCCTGGAACACTCTTCCTCCAGATAGCTGCTTGGATGACTCTCTTACAACATCTCAGTTAAATGCCACCTTATCAGGGAGATATATTGCTTAACCGCCCACATGTCACTCTTCATTCCCTCACTATGCACTGCCATTTCTTTATAACTCTTATCATATCACAACTTATTTTTGTGATGTTTACTGCCTGTCTTTGCTCACTTGAACATAAATTCAAAAGACAAAAAAAATGTGTCTCTTTTGTTTACTGTTTTATCTCCAATCGCTAGCACAGTAAATACCCGTATTAAATAAATAAAGGGAAGGAGCTGGATTTAGAATATAAATCTAGTCTTCTATACCATTCATTCATTCGTTCAACAATATTAATTAAAGACCTGACATGAGTCAGGCAATGTTCTTAGCACTGGAAATGAGGGGGTGAATAAGACTTATTTTGTTGGGATGGAGCAATGGTAGAAGAGAGATGTTAAATAGGTAGGTAAGTGGATCAATTAAACAGGATACAATTAAAAATAGTTGTAAGCGCTATGAAGATAAAGAGTTTTACAAAAAGAGTATACCAGTTCACGTCTTCTGAGAAGCAAACTCCAAGACAGAATTAGACGTGCAAGAGGTTTATTGGGGGAAATGCCTGTGAAGGATAAATGAGAGCAGGGAGAGATGGGGAGGACCTTCAAATGGGATGCAGCTCTGACATCTGGGGAAGGAGAGAAGGAAAGAAGAATTGGGTAGGAAGAGTCTCAGACTATGGTACGACTCTGAGAAAGTCTTGGCCAGGCCAAGTGGGCTCCCTTCCCTGACTCCTGAGGAAATACTGCTCATTAGAGGGGTCCTGCCTTGGGCAGAAACGGCCTGGGTCTAGTATCCCTGTGATGCTCAGGGATGGACTCTGGGCAGCCTCAGATGTGAACACTGCAGTGGATCTAAAGACGGGGCAGTTGGAGGTGGTCAGCCAACCACACTCCCCTAAAGTGGGATCTTAGTGAGACGCTTTCATGGCTACAGCAGGGAGTTACTCTGAGGGAAGAATTGCTTTCAACTGAGGGTTCAGGGAGATCAGTCTGAGGAGGTGACACTTTTGAACTGAGAATTGGAGGAGAAGAAGGAACCAGATGAGGGGGAAGAGGATTCCAAGCTCTCTCATTGCAAAGTACCAGTGCCAAGTCCCCAGGATAGAACTGAGGTTGGCCTAATCGAGGAACCCACAGGTCGGTTTGGCTGAAGCGTCATAGTGAAGCAGAGAGTGGTGGGAATGAGAACGGAGAGGGCTGCAAGGGAGGTGGGGCAGATCCTGTAGAGCTGGGCAGGCCATTCTCAGGTGCTCAGAATTTCTTCTAACTTTATTCTAAATTGGAAGCTGTAAGCCTCAGTTTCTTCCACAAAACTGGATATATCAGCAGATGTGTTTTCATGATTAAATAACATCAAGTGTAACACAGTTCCTGGCACATCATGTGCTCCTAATTATAGTACTTTTTCTTTCTGCTTTGTCAGATCCAAGAGTTTAAGTATTTTACTTTTACACAAAACAGGAGAGAGAAGAGATTAAGGTGAAGAGGACAACTAAGGGCATTGAGGGCCAAGATGAAGGGTTTGGGTAAGATCCAGAGAGGAGAAATTATATAATAGTCAAATTCATGATATACTATCTATGTGTATCGTGATGGACAATGCTAAAAAGTTTGAATGTTTTTGGGATTCCTATTTGTCTTCTCTATTCCTGGTTCTGCTTCTCTTTGTGAGAGAATAAGCCTAAGAATAAGGTCATGTCTTTTTTTTTTTTTTCTCCCATTTATTTGTTTGACCTTGCCAAAATTTCAAAACGCGGTTCTAAAAAAGGATCAAGCAAACCTTGGGCCGAGCTTGAAGCATAAGCTAACTTCTCAAGGAAAGAGCTACCTGGCTTTATTAAAGTCTATGTGTTTATTTACTACACTGGATTAAAAAAAAAATAGGTATGTTGACACCTTCCCCACGGTTTATGCTTCCTGCTGGCTCAGCTGTTCTTCTGTAGCTCTCTCTTTAAACTGTGAAACTGGCATGTGTGTCTCTTGTTCAGCTCAGCAGGAACTGCAACAGAAGGGTTTATAAGGACTGGAATTAGGAGCCAGGCCAAGGGAATTCAGGGAAGCACTTACTGCTTTTCTGTCCTAATTACCAGTATTGGCAATATTATTCCAAATCACGGTAGTAAGGAGTTTAGCATTCGTTGACTATCAACACCTTATTAGGCTATGTATGGATTAGGGGCTAAAAGAGACAAAATTATGTTTTATATTAAGTTATTAAGAAATGAGTTCTTTGTAAGAGTTCAGGGTCACTGAATGGGGAAAAAAAAAACGTATGAGGAACTTCAAGGCATGAAATTTTCAAGGTTTTCCTTGAAAAAGAACCACAGTACTCAACCACTAATTGACTATTTTACTCAACCACAGGAAAATAGAGAGTCAATCAGTCAAATGCTGAAGATCAGACCTTAAATCTTCTATGAGAATAGCGACTGGGGGTAAAATTTATGTGTTGGCAGAAAATCTCTGGTCACCCCACCCTGGGCCTGGCCTGTCCTTGCGCCCTCTATTCCCAGCTCACTGTTACTCTACGCTTAACACCCAGGAAGAGAAATTCAGTAACTCAGGAACATGGCATGGGTGCTGGTACGTACATTGGTTTCCACCTGGGATCCACGCTCTCCTTGCATATCCTGCTTCTAATTCCCATGGGCTGGGCAGATGGAGGCCTGGCCTCGGCAGAGCTGCTCTCTGCCCTTTGATGCGCTCTGGGTAGGTGCGTGGGCTCAAGGCCTGCCTGGGGTACACTGTTTTTCACAAGCATGCTGAGTGCGTTGGCCCACAGATGTTTAATATGTGTTGACTGGGAAGTGCTGCTTAGCCCTCAGGCTTCAGCCACAAGTTCACCCTCATCGTTTTACCAAAGCTCTGCTTCAGACACCTGGTGCTGCTCAGCTGCTGACAGAGTGGGGCTCTGATTCACAATGCGCTCCTGTTCCTTTCCGAAACAGCTCCTTTCGGAGACCTGGGTGAGCGAGAGTGCCTACGTTGGTGGAGCACCTTCCAAGCCCTTCTTGGTCCTAGAAAGTAAAATTTTAAATAATTATCAGAGCTTTACCCTTAGCTTCTAAAATTGTCAAAGCAGAGAGACAACTGATCTATGTTGAGTCACTAGCAATTGCTTTTTCAACAACAAGAAGAAGTTTATGCTGAGAAAAGTATCTAAAAATCCCAAAACAGAGCCAGAATATTGAGAAAGGTAAGGTAAAAAGGGGCACTGGCTCTTTTTTAGAAGTTCACCAGATTATTCAGACTCCTTTTTAACGTATAGTGGTTGAGGGAATTTCGGCGAGCATAGGAAAACAATGAAAAGGAAAATGTAGCAATGGAAGTAGCGATTGCAGTGGAGTCAGTGTTCATTTTCAGAATGATTTTATTATTCTGAATTTATACACAATTTGAAATGTGATGTTGTTAGTTTTTTTTAAATTGGGATATAATCCATGTATACAATTCACCATTTTAAAGTGTACAATTCAATGATTTTTAATAAATTTATAAGATTGTGCAACCATTACCACTAAATCCAAGACACTTTTATCGCTCCGAAAAAGAGATCTCATGCCCTTTAGCAATCATTCCCAATTCCCTACCCACCCCAGCCCTTGGCAACTACTAATCTACTTTTTGACTCTATGGAGTTGCCTATTCTAGACATTTCATGTAAATGGAATCATACTATATGTGGCCCTTTGTGTCTGGCTTCTTTTATTTAGCATATTGTTTCTAAGTTTCCTCCATGGTGTAGCCTGTATGAGTCTTCATTTCTTTTTATTGCTGATAATATTATCCCACTGTATGGATATGCCACATTTTGTTTTTCCATTCATCAGTTGGTAGACATTTGGGTTGTTTCCACTTTGGGGCTATTGTGAATAGTGCTGATATGAACATTTGTGCATAAGTATTTGTTTGAATACATGTTTTCATTTATCTTGGGCATATACTAGGAGGGGAATTGCTGGGTCATATGGTAACTCTATGTTTAATTTTTTGAGGATGTGCCAAGCTGTTTTCCAAAGTGTCTGCACCATTACATTCCCACCAGCAATGCATGAGGGTTGATGAGATTAGTTTCAGAATCTTAACTATTCAGTTCTGCTGCTGAAACCGGATCAGGCTTTGTGTGACACTGCGATTTCAAAGAGTACTTAAAAAAATCACAAACACTGTGAACTGCATGGTCCTCCATTACTATTTAGTCTTTTTCATTTTACAATTGTAAGATTCACTTTGGTCAAACTATTCTTGCTCAGAAGCAAGGGGTTGTCACCTACTACAGTGCTGGTCACAGAATAGGAATTCAACAAATATATATTAAATGAGTAGATGAATGAATAAGAGGTAATCTTAGTGGTTTCATTAAAAGCGTTTAAAAAACATTAAAAGCATTTTGTGAAAAGCAATGTCTTCTTGATTCTTGCCACTAAGGTATGCTACCCCTGTTCTGTTAGTGTCATAACATTTGAAGGAAATAAAGAAAATTCAGTGCAGTAACATGAGCCCAGGAGTCAGGAAACATATAGGCTTCGGTCCTGCTCTGAGACTAATTGCCCATAAGACACTGGGTAAATGATTTTTAGTTTCCTCATCTGTCAAACACTAATGATGTGTTTTAATTACTTGACAAGTTGTTGGGCAGATCATAGGGAATAATATATGTATAGCCCTGACTCAGCTGCTGCCTCGCTGCCCTTGAGATCCTGGGTGGTGTATGCTCTGCCTCTCATAAGCAAGGGGCTTTTTCGTTTCTGCATACATTTCTTCTCTTCCTTACTGATCTGGTCCAGACGAACTTAAGTTACACACACACACACACACACACACAACACACACACACACATACTTACCTCATTTACATAATGTCTACAGAGCAGTCATATAACCCAAATTACACAGAATCAATTAAAAACCACATTGAGTTATTTTCCTCCTTAAAGGACTTTTTTGGGTTAGATGGAAGCTGAGGCTTATTCTACCACCAGGGAGATTTTTACAACTTCTTTACTCCATGCTGCTTTGATGCACAGCATTTCTTGGACTCTTGGCCTCCCTGTCTCCTTTCTTCTTTTTCCTCCCCAGTTGTCTTAAGAGCTGAATCCAATGCCTTTCATTTTCTGGAACGGAGAACCCTCAAGCACTCTTTTGTTCTTGGGACTCAGGTGGTACCCACACCCTCAAGATCTCACATTTCTTTCGAATATCTTGCCAAAGTATTTTTTTCTCCTCAACAAAAATAGTTTCATCCCTCAGAGAATTCTATATGTTGTTTATTAAAACATTTTTTCACCTCACTCACATGCGAAAATGCTTTCGAAAGTAAAGGGGAATAGTGGATACCTAAGGGATTTGATGTCTGACAGCCCCTTTTCTAGGGAAGGAGAAAGGGTCTATCCTTCCAGTCTATTGGAGAAGAGCAGTATTCACTGAACAGCCGTTTCGTTTGTCTTGTCCTTGATCATTGCTCACAATATAGGGCATGGGTGGGCACGTGATCCAAGCATAACCAGATTCCCCGTGAATTTGTAGTTGGAAATGAAAGAGATCAGTGTCTTTAGGTGGCTGGATCTGTAAAATATATGCTCTGGATCTGTGGGTAGCCGCATTTTCATTCATGGAAAAGCAGAAGAAATCTATCTTTAGATTAAAAAAAAAAAAAGCTTCAGGCAAATAGAAGAGAAGAGAGAAGTAACTGGTTTCAGTTTTTTTCCCTAAGATCTTGATGTGCTCCTGATTTCATATACCAAGAGATGATTTTGCATCCTTATATTACAAACCTCTCTCCATGTTTTGCCCCCCTGAAGCTTCTTTGAGTTCATTTCTTTTGCTTGCAATCAGAAGATTCCTAATAAAAGAAATACTTACAGGGCTTTCCTGGTGGCGCAGTTGTTGAGAGTCCGCCTGCCAATGCAGGGGACATGGGTTCGTGCCCCGGTCCGGGAAGATCCCACTTGCCGCAGAGCGGCTGGGCCCGTGAGCCATGGCCACTGAGCATGCGCGTCCGGAGCCTATGCTCCACGACAGTGAGAGGCCTGCGTACCGAAAAAAAAAAAAAAAAAAGGAATACTTACAAAATGAGGACTTGTCATTGTTATTACTAATGAAATTTTTCTAAGCTTCCAAGAATAATCTCTCTTTTTGTTTACAAAATGTATTTATATGTTTTACCTCATTTGATTCTCATGACAACCCTGTGAAGTAGGTAGCACAAGATGTAGTGTCCCCATATTATATATGAGGAAATTAACTTTCAGAGATTAACCGACATACCCTTGCTAAAAATCAGTAACTGGCAGAGCCAGAAATAGAGGACAGACCTTCTTTCTGGTGCTTCTATGACACTGTAGGAATGATGCAGAGATGAGTGGCTTCTAACTGAATTACAATGTGTTTATATAAAAGGTGTAACTGTTAGAAATTTAACAATGCCTAGGTCCTACTTATTATCTATTTAACTTGAGTGAAATGTGGGACATAGGAGGCAAAACCCTTACTGCTGAAATAAATGGATGAAAAAGATTCAACTGTACTGCTCTTAACCAAGAAAGTCATATGATTTTATTTATGGGGTAAGTAGCATAACTGGTTCAAATTTTAAGAGACTTTTTCTAGCACTGCTAAATATGGTATTATATTTTATTTCCATATAATACCATAAAATATTTTTTCTTCTGTATCTGTAATTTTCTCTATATTAAATTTCAATCTTTTCTGTCTAGGAACCTACCAGTGGCCTGACAACACTGGAATTTGTAATTCACACAATACTGAAACACTGAGCATATACTGGACTCAAACCTCTTGGAAAATCAAGACAGTCCTACTCTGTTTATCTCCCCTAATGTGGAAAGTATCAGAAGTTCTCTGGAGACAATATTGTTACCTATTCTGGACACCTGGAGCAGATCTGACATTTTGGAGCACAAAGGATAAAGGCCTCCCTGAATTGGTCTGAGAACCATTCCATTCCACATCCCTTGGCAAACCCCTGAGGTTGGCCTAGATGGGTATATTCTGATCTGTTCTCAGTGGGGCTGGACCAGAGTACCTGTCCACACAGGCTCTTTGTCTTCTGACGTTGTACTCACAGCATCTTCTAGAGTCAGGCAAAAATGACAGATATCAGCCAGAGCATTCAGCCTCTTATATCCATGAGCTTATATTCTGTTTTTAAAAATAGCAGTATTTCATTTATCTAAAATTATTTTTAAAGTGTTCTCAGAGAGATGAAATCATCATATAACATATTTTTCCAGAAAATTAGAACTGTCTTAAATAGAATTTTAAAAAAGAACTTAACTGTTGTTGATAGAAATCTTCATAATATGTTATTTACTTTCTGTCTTAATAAGCAGAAGGTATGAAACATATAAAATCTCTCTCTTTTTTTTTTTTTTGGTACGCGAGCCTCTCACTGTTGTGGCCTCTCCCATTGCGGAGCACAGGCTCCGGACGCGCAGGCTCAGCAGCCATGGCTCACGGGCCCAGCCGCTCCGCCGCATGTGGGATCTTCCCAGACCGGGGCACGAACCCGTGTCCCCTGCATTGGCAGGCGGACTCTCAACCACTGCGCCACCAGGGAAGCCCTAAAATCTCTTATTTTTTATTCGTAGGGACATGAGTCTATTAGAACAATATGTGTAGGAGTTGGGTAAGGTCATTTGGACCAAATGTCTTCAGATAACCTTGATGCCCTTGATTTTAGCCACTTCGGTCTTCTGCTTGTTACTGCTCCCATTGTCATTGAAAACTCTTCTTGCCACCACTTGTGTTCCTCCTGGAGCCCACTGTGACTGATTCTCCATCCATTCTTTCACCATTATGCATAGTAATCCACTACTTTTGCTTTCCATTACTTTCATTACTTCAATGATTATTGAAAAATTTCTCCTTGCCTTCTTTAATTGCTTTAAAATTTAGCATTGAAGGTGTTTGGCCTTTATAACCATCGCTTATGCATAAACATCCCTTAAATTATCTCCCTAGCATTGTATTTAAAGTGAAAATTTAGAAATCATCTAAATGTTCAGTAATAAAGAATATATCTAATACTCCACACAGTGAAATACTAAACAATCATTCAAATAAGCTAAATATAGATCTATATTTATTGACTTCAAAGGATGTTTGTACAATATCATTAAGTCAAGGAAGTAGTTTATAAAAGAATATGTTTTATAAAAACCTATATATGTTTAAGTATATGTATATATAAATATAGATGTATATGTATAAGTGATATTCAATAGAAGTATAACGTAAGCCACATATGTAATTGAAATTTTGTGGTAGCCACTTCAGAAAACATAAAAATAGATTAGATTAAAAATATTCTACTTAGGGGCTTCCCTGGTGGCGCAGTGGTTGAGAGTCCGCCTGCCGATGCAGGGGACACGGGTTCGTGCCCCGGTACAGGAAGATCCCACATGCCGCAGAGCGGCTGGGCCCGTGAGCCATGGCCGCTGAGCCTGTGCTCCGCAACAGGAGAGGCCACAACAGTGAGAGGCCCGCGTACCGCAAAAAAAAAGAAAAAAAATTCTACTTAATCTATTATATCCAAAATATTAATATTTGAACATGTAATCCATAAAAGAGTTATTACTAAGATTTTTTGGAGTTTTTATATTGTCTTTAAAATGCAATGTATGTTTCACATTTACAGCACATCTCAATTCAGACATTGTATTTTCAATAAAGCAAAATGTAGTCATGCCAAATAATAAAGTGGTGTTTGGAAAAAAAATATTTTATATGGCCTTAATTTGAATTTTAGTTTTATTAAAAATAAATAAGTAAATAAGTAAACTAAAAATTCAGTTCCTCATTTGCACTAGCCATGTTTCACGTGCTCAATGACCATATGTAGATCTCCATGGGAAAAATCTGGAAATTATGTAATAAAACATTAATTGAGGTTTTGACCAGTTGATACGATAGCAGGTATTCCTACGTTATTTTTCCTTATAATATTTTCTAAGATTTTTGCAATTATATATACATTTCTTTGTAACTTTTCAAAAAGGAATAATGTGTCCCTTTAAACTTAGTATGTTTATTTTTTGTTCTCTCAGCTGTACTGTTGTTCCATATGTTCTTGGATTATTTACATTTTCTGAATTTTCTAGACAATTGAGGGTATAGACCACTTAGTTTGGGTTAGATTGTGATGTCATCCAATTTCACACTACTTGACCTTTTTCATATAATAAACATACTTTATAAATAATCTATTCATTTAGTCATATATTATTCAACAATTACCTATCAAGTGCTATACAGGGCAGACATTGGCCTGGGCTTAAAAAAAAAACAAAAACTGATCCAGAGAGATAATGTCCCTGTTCTCCAGAAGCTTCCATTCAAGTGAACATTCAAATGGATAAAGAGTGAACGAGAAACCAAATCAGGGGACTTCCCTGGTTGGTCCAGTGGTTAAGACTCCGCACTCCCAATGCAGGGGCCACAGATCTGATCCCTAGTCAGGGAACTAAGATCCCGCATGCTGTACAGGGCAGCCAAAAAGTCGGATGTTTTCAGGTGGTGTGAGATAGGTGTAGGGCAAAGTAAACAGAGTGAGAAGATAAAGAGTAGTAGGCAGAAGCTACTTTAAATGGTTTGGGTAGAGAGGAGGACTCTGCAAAAAGGAGACATTTGAGCTGAAATATAAAGGATGAGAATAAGCCAGATGAAGGTTAGGACTGGGAGGAAGATCATTTCAAGCAGAGAAAGGCAACGTGGATACTGGAAGGGCAGTATGAAGGCCAGGTGGCTGAAGAATGGAATGTAAGCAAGAGGTGACACAGAGGACCTGTATTTGCAGAGGTAAATAGGAGCTTGATCATGGAAAGACTCCACGGGGAACAATTAGAGGAGAATAAACAGATAAGTGATATGATCTTATTTATTTTAGAACATCACTCTTAATACAGTTTGGAGAATGGAAGAATTGTTCATGAGAGCAGGGATTATAATTAAGAAGTTTTTGTAATATTTTAGGCAACACAGGGAAGATAACTTAGAACAGGGCTGGTGCAGTTCAGAATCACAATTGACATCTTTTAGATAAATTCAAGCCATATTTTAGAATTAATTGGACCAGGAGGACTTGATGATCAATTGGATTTAGGGATGATGGTGTAGAACAGAAAGGAATCAAGTATGATTTTTAGATTTGTTTGTTTGTTTTTGTCTTGAGTAACTGGCAGAGCCATTGCGTAACATGGGAAAACAGAGAAAGAAATAGGTTAGTGGAGAGAATCATCAGCTACGTTTGAACATTTCTTACCAATTAGGTATCTAAGAGATGATGTCAGATAGGCAGGTGAATACACGAGTCTCGACTTCGTGAGCCAGGATTCAGATCTAGAGGATAGGTATGACATGGAAAAATAGACATGGAATGTGGGAGAACAGGAATAGTATCTAAAGCTATGAGAAAGAAAAGGCAACCTAGGAAGAAGATGTGGCTAATAAAGAGAAGGAGGCATACTAGGAAGGCATTTAGGAAGATCTAAATCAGAGACAGACTTTGAGGAGACTGTGAGGTAGGAGGAAAAGCCTGAAACTATTAGGTCAAGGAATCCAGGAGGGAAGCTTTCCAGAGGAACAGCATTTCCAACATGTTGAATACTGTCAAGAGGCCAAGTAGGTTAAACACAGAGAAATTCCTCTTGGAATTGGCAGCTTGGAAGTAGTTGGTGACCTTGAAAAGAATAGAGTCAGTTGAAAGGAGAATGAAGTCATATATGTGTAGTTTGATGTATGAGTTGCAGAAATGAAGTCGGGGAGAGTAAGTAAAGCCGCTAAATAAAGAATGTTTTCTGGGAAGAGGAGTAGAAAAATAGAACAGTAACAGGAGGAAATGAGGGGTTATGGAAGGGATTTTAAAATAGAACTAGTGGAGAATATCTGTATGCTGATAGAATTATGCCAATACATAGGAAGAGACTGCTGATGGAGAGATGAACAGATTGAGGAGGTAGGGGAGAGGAGGCATGGCTGAGGAGTGAAGTTCTTGATAAGGCAAGAGGGCATGGAGGCCAGTGCATGCAAGAATAGACTTGATAGGACACTCGTTCCTACTCTAAGTAAGAGTGCAGAGAAAATGAATAGATTTGTTGCTGGGAATGTGAGGGAGTTCCCCTGCAGTAACTTTTCTCAGTGAATGACGGGGTGGGGTGTGCATCAGCTGAGAGTTAAAGGCCGTGGGAGAGGGAAGGCAAGTACCAAGGAAATGGACAATGCGAGGAACAGTGAACTGGGAGTGGGTGGGGAGGCAGCATTCTCACTAAGAAGGAGGGGATGTTTCTGTTGCGTTTTAATGTCATAATGAATGGGTTACTTTTCAAGACATGAAGGATGAGTGCATCAAGTAATATGACTGACATATTTTTAAAGGTTCAGGAAAATAAGGTCCCATGTAAATTTTAGCATTAGCTTTCTAATATTTGTTAGAATCAATTAATTCTGTTTCCATTTAGGTCACTTATTTTCTGTTCCATTTTTAGTGATCTGGGAAGCACTTGATTATCTGTATTTACTGACACCTGACCAGACTAAACTTCTGTCTTCAATAGAGTGATGTTTAAACAGAGTCCCGGAGATGTAATGACAAGTCTTAGAACTACTATTTAGTGTAGTATTATTGAAGGATTTACATCATATTTTATATTATTGAAGAATTCCATATCCTATTTTCCACAAGGATTTTCTAAAATATGTACATATGCACACACAGGAAAATTCCTTTAAAAATATTCAAATAAATAAGATAAACTATAAAATAATCGGAGATCCTAAAGGACAGAAATCACAAAAACATGGATTTTAGTAACCATAATAAGATTACATAAATAAAAAATCTAATACAAACTAAAGCAATATCTAGTGTCTTAATAATCAGACAAATTGACCAGATTAAAATCTAAAATAGTCTTTTTTAAAACACTTTAAAACACCAAATTGCCCCATCTTTTTATGTATCTGTACATTTTCAACTGGGGTAGTATATGAGCTGTGATTCAGTATATGTATGTGCACGTGCATTTGTACATAGCAGAACTATTTTTTTCACGAGTAGTAAAATAAATCAATAGAGAATGTAGGGCTTCCCTGGTGGCGCAGTGGTTGAGAGTCCGCCTGCCGATGCAGGGGACGTGGGTTTGTGCCCCGGTCCGGGAGGATCCCACGTGCCGCGGAGCGGCTGGACCTGTGGGCCGTGGTCGCTGAGCCTGCACGTACGGAGCCTGTGCTCCACAACAGGAGAGGTCACAACAGTGAGAGGTCCGCATACCACAAAAAAAAAAAAAAAAAAAAAAAAAAATAGAGAATGTAAATATGTTAATTTTTAATTTCCTTAGTGCACGGAACTCCAATAGATTTATTTTTTGTTGAATTATGCATTATGTTTACTGGGTAAATGAAAATATAAAATTACCTTTCTCTATGTTATCTTACTGGGCTCAATTGATTTGACTAGGTCTCACACAAAATTAATATGTAACAACAGTATTTTTTTCTTTCATGTTTATTAACTTGTTAGTAGTCTGTCATACCAACATAAATACAGAAAATGTATTTTTTTATCCTAATACTGTTTTAAAACACCTAAAATAACTACATTCAGAGGCTTCAAATGAACAAAACTCAGTACCTTTGGTAGGAGACATGCCTTTGATATGGTCATTAGCAAAGATGTTGCCCTTCAGTTTGTATCAAAACCTCATCTCCGAGGCTTCAGCCCACCATCAAGAGACCCAATGTCTCTTGATCCTCCCCACTTGAAAACAGTCTCCTACCAAACTGTATCTTTATCTTTTCTTTTTTTTAATCCCATGAAGGTCAATACCAACTATTAACAGATGACTTCCACTAACCAACTAACTATACTAACTAGTTCCACTAATCACAATATACAATCTAGAGATGTCTACTTCAGCTCCTATTAATTTTAATTAAATATAATTAAACCCTATCAACATTTCTCTCTGACAACTACCATCTACATAGTTCAGACAACTATCATGTCATGCCTATACTATTGACATATAGTTTTGACTATTTACTTTAAATTTCAGTCTGGGATAATTTTGAGAATGAAAGGGTAAAAATTACATTGCATAGTTTTAAAATGAGAAGACAACCAACAGAATGCGAGAAAATATTTGCAAATGAAGTGACTGACAAGGGATTAATTTCCAAAATATACAAAGAGCTCATGCAGCTATGTCAGAAAAACAAACAACTCAATCAAAAAACAGGCAGAAGGTCTAAATAGACATTTCTCCAAAGAAGACATACAGACGGCCAAAAAGCACGTGAAAAGATGCTCAACATCACTAATTATCAGAGAAATGCAAATCAAGACTACAATGAGGTATCACCTTACAAGGGTCAGAATGGCCACCATCAAAAAGTCTACAAACAATAAATACTGGAGCGGGTGTGGAGAAAAGGGAACCCTCTTACATTCTTGTTGGTGGGAATGTAAATTGGTAACAGCCACTATGGAGAAGAGTAGGGAAGTCCCTTAAAAAACTAAGAAGAGAGCTACCATATGATCCAGCAATGCTACTCCTAGGCATATATCTGGAGAAAACCATAATTTGAAAAGATACATGGACCCCAATGTTCCTTGCAGCACTATTTACAGTAGCCAAGACATGGAAGCAACCTAAATGTCTATCAACCCCGGAACGGATAAAGAAGATGTGGTACATATATACAATGGAATATTAGTCAGCCATAAAAAAGAATGAAGTAATGCCATTTGTAGCAACATGGATGGACCTGGAGATGATCATACTAAGTGAAGTAAGTCAAAGACAAATATCATACAACATCACTCGTATGTGGAATCTAATTTTTAAAAATGATAAAAATAAACTTATTTACAAAACAGAAACAGACTCACAGATATCAAAAACAAACTTATGGTTAACAAAGGGGAAACATGGCAGGGAGGGATAAATCAGGAGTTTGGGATTAACACACACACACTACAATATATAAAATAGATAACCAACAAGGACCTACTGTATAGCACAGGGAACACTATTCAATACTCCAAAATAACTTATATGAGAAAAAAAAATCTGAAAGAGAATGAATATATGTAGATGTATAACTGAATCACTTTGCTATAAAAACCTGAAACTAATGTAACATTGTAAATCAACTATATACCAATAAAATTTAAAAAAAAGAATTTAACTAAAGATATGAAAAAAAATTACCTTGTTTTTTGAAATGTTTATCTCCTTACTCCCCCAATTATTTTACTATAATGCTGACACTATGCAAAGATTTCTAAAAATAAAAATAGCATATATCCGGGCTTCCCTGGTGGTGCAGTGGTTGAGAGTCTGCCTGCCGATACAGGGGACACGGGTTCGTGCCCCGGTCCGGGAAGATCCCACAAGCCACAGAGCGGCTGGACCCGTGAGCCATGGCCGCTGAGCCTGCGCGTCCGGAGCCTGTGCTCCGCAACGGGAGAGGCCACAACAGTGAGAGGCCCGCGCATCGCAAAAAAAAAAAAAAAAAAAAAAAAAAAAAAAAAAAAAAAAGCAGAATAATTAATTTTGGCACATATTCATGTTCTTTAATCGGTTTTTTACATAATGTCACTGGTGGTTTTCTTAAGAATGTATTTTTTCAACATTTTTTCTTAAAAATGTCTTAATTATTTTGTTTTCATACAATTACCTGCAATATTCTTTGAGGTTGTATTTTATGTCTACTAAATTTGAAATTGTTGACAATTTATATAAATATTTCTCTGTGGACCATTGTATTTTTAATTAAATAAACAGTCTCTCTATAGATGTTAAGATGCCTGGTAAGATCTGAGCAAATTTTGCTAAATGGAGGATTTTGTCAGTTCTTCTTTTTGCCATTCAGCTGTGCAAATATTTCACCTAAATATTTTGACAGGCTTTCTTTTTGCCTCCGTTCAGGAAACCTTTTTTTGATGTATATTTTATAAGAAAAAAACTTGTCAGTTATCTCTTTCTATTATTTTTTGATGTTTTACCATATTTATAATTGTAGGTCTTTTATTCAATTTTTGTGGAAATTATAAATTTATCCATTAAAAATAAGGCCTCTGTCAAAAGATTCATCCCACAACTTGCGATATTCCAAAGTGCAATTTTAGAATTCAAAAATTAGATTGTGTACCCCATTGGAGCTCTCATCCTTTATTCAATTTCTCCTTTGCTTTTAAACAGATATATTTTAATGCCTTCCTGATTTTAGCATTGTTTTAAATAATTTTTCTTTTCTAAAAGTAAGTTTTTTATTGTTTCATTTGCAGAAAATTTTGGTTAAACATTTTCAACTTTAATTTTGAACAAGGGTTTCCCTGGTGGCGCAGCGGTTAAGAATCTGCCTGCTAATGCTGAAGACACGGGTTCGATCCCTGGTCTGGGAAGATCCCACATGCCGCGAAGCAACTAAGCCCATGTGCCACAACTACTGAGCCTGCGTTCTAGAGCCCGTGAGCCACAACTACTGAGCCTGCGTACCGCAACTACTGAAGTCCGCGCGCCTAGAGCCTGTGCTCCACAACAAGAGAAGCCACCGCAATGAGAAGCCCACGCACTGTAATGAAGAATAGCCCCCGCTCACCGCAACTAGAGAAAGCCGGCACGCAGCAACAAAGACCCAACACAGCCTAAAATACATAAATTAAAAAAAAATTTTTTGTTTCAACAAAACGCAACCACAATTTAGAAGCCTTTTATTTTTTTTTAAGAAATTCAATTCTACTGTAGGCCTTTTAGGTTGTTTTACAAAATTGTGTCTTCCAAGTCTCAGATGCTTTTAAAAATCAAACTGATGATGAGCAGCAAAGAGAAAGCACATACTTCAAAGCCGAAGTGTGTTTATGTTTATTTAACATCAGCTTTATTCCTCCAAATTTTGTAGTTTACTCTGTGAACATATTAAAAAGTGTAAATTTAGGGCTTCCCTGGTGGCGCAGTGGTTGGGAGTCCGCCTGCTGATGCAGGGGACGCGGGTTCGTGCCCAGGTCCGGGAGGATCCCACGTGCCATGGAGCGGCTGGGCCCGTGAGCCATGGCCGCTGAGCCTACGCGTCCGGAGCCTGTTGCTCCGCAACAGGAGAGGCCGCGGCAGTGAGAGGCCCGTGTACCGCAAGAAAAAAAATTAAAAAATAAAATAAATTTAAAAAAATTAAAAAGTGTAAATTTTGACATCTACATCCTCTGTTTTGACTATAGAGCGCAGTACTTTATGGGATGCAGTCAATTATGTATAAGCACAGCCAACTCCAAGCTTATCTGTTTAAGAGCTTATTGCTTCCAAACGGGTTTGTAGATTGAGTGACTGGCCCAAAGTTTTGCATCCACACCCTTGTCATCCTGAGCAGAATCTACTTCCCATCCCTTGGCTTATTTTGGCCAGCGGCACGTGGATAGATTTGATAGTGTGCTAGTTCTGACCTCTGGCTTTAAGAAGTCTGCAGCATTTCTGCTTGCTCTCCAGAGCCTTTGCCATAACCATGGGAAGAACAGGTCCTTGTCTATTCCATTGGGTCCACAAGAAGGATGAAACAGACATAGAATAAAGTGGCAGTTGAATATAGCCCAGATCAGTTGACGCAAAGCTGACCCATGTATTTAAATTCAGTCACTTCTTATCACTCCCCAAGTCCTAGCCTGAGTCACCGTCATCTCACTCTTTTTTTTGCGGTACACGGGCCTCTCACTGCTGCGGCCCCGCCCGTTGCGGAGCACAGGCTCTGGACGCGCAGGCTCAGCGGCCATGGCTCACGGGCCCAGCCGCTCTGCGGCATGTGGGATCTTCCCGGACCGGGGCATGAACCCGTGTCCCCTGTATCGGCTGGCGGACTCTCAACCACTGCGCCACCAGGGAAGCCCATCATCTCACTCTTGATTCTGAATTCATCCATTAGCTGGTCTTCTTACAGTCAGCTAATCATATATCCATGCAAATAATTTTTGTTTTAAGCCACTGCATTTTGGGATGATTTATTAAGCAGCATTAATGTGGCAATAGCCAGTTGATAAAATAGGTTTCTTAAATTAGCCACAACATTGTTTCTGTCACAATGCTTGCTCCACCAAAATTTGTATTCATTTTATCATTGTACAAATAAATAACTGTATCTTAAATGTTGAACTTTTTAATTGAATTTACAACTTTTATGTAATGTTGGAAATGTCAGATGTTTCACCTCCAAAATTGTTCCTTTGCTTGCGTGAGCTGGTGGAAAAAATCTGAAGCATTACTGGAATCAACTTAAATGAATTCTTATTTGAAGCATATAATGACACATATAAAACTGACATCAGAGCTACTGCTTCATTTACACATGTGTCCAAGAAGAATTGGGATTGAAAATAAATTCAGCTATTTAGAAGGACATTCATTTGATCCAAATGAAAACTCATGCTTCTCAGGAACGAAATGTATCAGCTGTATATATTAAATTGTTGTCTTTGGGAACATTCTTCTTAAAATGAGTATTAACTTTTCAAATAGATGATGTTTCTTCAGAGATTGTGTTTTCTCGCTTTGTAGTGAGTATTAGATTTACTCTGGCTCCTGGGATGAATGGTACCCATTGATAAGCTTTCCGTGCAAGTTCACATTATATCTACTTGTTTGAAAAGTAGATGTTTAGTACTAAACTTTTCATTAAACATGCTTTTCATATTTTAAGTTCATTGTTGCCCAGAGTCTATTGCAAAATTTAAAAAGCTTTACCAAACAATAAAATAAATATTTGTAATTTACAGCATTTAATAAATGACCAAACTACTACATCAAGAGATTTTAAAGTACACTATACTGCAGAAGTACCGTATGCATCTAACCTTTGATATTCCATATTTCCCATTGACCCTATTGACTGGTGGCTTCATGCATCTGCCAGACTGTGACACGTGCCACCAAACAGTTGACTAGTTCACCAAATGTCTGGCAGAGGCTGCAACTTCAAAACCATCTCCTGTCAGCACCTGAAACTGCAAAGTTAACTATCCCTAGCCTTTCATGTCCAAGTGTACTTGGTTTTATCGGTATGCATACTGTATGCTCTTCTTGAAAGGCAGGGGCTTGTTATACTGAATCTGAACAGACTCAGGAAAAGGTAGGTGGTTATTAAAGCTTATTTTAAAGGTATAACCGTGTTCCTGACAGACAATGACAGACCTGGAAACACAAAGAGTAGATCTAACAAACTCATCCCTGATTATTTTAATATAAATAGTAATACTTTAAGAAAAATAACAAGTTCTGAACAAATGCTAAGTAGGTGTAAGTGAGGCCTGTTCCAGCTAAACTGGGACAGAGATACACACACACACACACACGTAAACACACATACAGTGGGTCAATGGGTTCCTAATACGATTGGGTTCCCTCAATCCACTCTTCCTGCCATTCAAAGCATTTCTCCAAAAGAAAGAAAAGAAGAAAAGGAAGAATAGGTAGGGCAAATAGTAATAAAATGTCTATTGTACTAATCAGATGACGATTTAACCTGAACCCAGGCAATCACATATCCATTCTGTGGGTTTAGTATATTCTAATGGTAAAAAACTATGTATCAGTTTTTCAGGCTTGATGGCACAAGCCACTACAATCACCCATCTAATGTCTTTCGCTCACAATAACTTTCGGATTATAATATTGCTTCCCACACATAGCTGTCCCAGGAAGAGACTGGGCTGATCAGCGCACATGGATATCCTTTCTTCTTGACAATGTAATTCTTATCTTTAACAAATTGCCTTTCTGGTTTTATAAACAGTCGAACAAAAACACTTTGAATGTATCTTCCTTTTGGATATTGCCCTATATCTTTTTCTGGTCCAGTCTATCCTTGAGAGAATAGTCTTTGTCTCTAACACTGATTCATTCATTCAGCAAATGTTTGTAGAGGACTCAGTGTGAAGGGAGGAAGCCTTCTAGCTATCCATTTAGTGAACTGCTAAAACAGGACCGAGTCATGTGCACCTTCCCTATTACAGCTTCTTTAGATTTGGAAATCTTTTCAAGTCATGCAAGGAAAGTGAACAGAATGCTCAATCACTTGACTATTTAAGGATATTTATATTGAGTTCAGTGACATATTAAATATTATTGAAATTATGATTTAAAATAATGAAGAAATTAGCCAGAAAAATATATCACTAATAATTACTTGATATATTTTTCTATTTTTTAAAAAATTTTCCAACTTAGAGTACTATGCAAATAAAGTCTCTTGTTTCCACTCAATGCTATACCCATTTGTTTAAACTGACTCATCTAAATGGCTCACTTATAATTTATTGATTATAAAGAAAACCCAAGATGTGAAAAAGTAAAGTTGAATATGATTTGAGCTACATTTCTTTGAAATGTATTTTCTTTCCACACCACCTGGGACCTTTAAATCTTCCAGCATACTAGGTTTTTACTCCCTCAAGCATTTCTGCTCAAATTCTAATGTGCACGCAAAGCGTCTGAGAATCTCATTAAATTAAAATTCTGATTCAGCAGGTCTGGGGTGGAGCCTGAGAGTCTACATTTCTGACAAGCTTCCAGGAGACGTAGATACTGCTGATCCCAGGGCCCACATTTGAATAATAAGGTCCTAAAAGACAGACCAAGATACAAATAACTTGGAATGTTTTATAAAGAGAATTCTTACCAATAAAAACATATGCAAATTATGATAAATAATCTTGGTAACATACACTGGTGTATCCTGAGGGTCTAAGCCTTAGGCCCAGCGACGTCCAGAGATGCAGAACCATAGAAATGAGCTTTTTGTTTTCAAAACTGAGAGTTCACCCAAATTACTACAAACCAGTAAGTTAATCATTCTATGTATTATCAGATATTTAGGCATGTACAATTTAGGTTAATATTTAGGTATGCACTGATTTGGGTTAATCAGTAAAACTGACAAATTTATAGCTTGTCTCGGTTTCTTAGCTGCAAACACAAAACTCAGTTTGCACACCATACTTGTGGAAACTTCTTTAAACATGAAAAATAATTAAGAATTTGAGAACAATAGCATTATTCACATCCTATGTGTGTGCTCTTATTCTATTACAAACTATTTAACATATCATTATTAATATTTGTTACTTTCCCCCTTGGTTGAATTATTGTATATTTAAAAGACAATTTCTATTGTATAACATAAATGTTTTTTAAAAAATAACTTTCATCGTTTCATAGGAAAATAACAAATCCAGTATACAAGTACAAAATACAAAATATCATGAATGTAATGCTTTATTATCAATTAATTATATGTTGAACGAAGTATATGTAAGATCTTTCTGACGACATACTGTTTCTTCTACCTCTCAGTAAACCTTGAAATGCCTTGCTGTATTAAGAAAAGAGGAATTAAACGAACTCAGTTATTCTATTTCTATGGTAATCAGAACCCTCAATTTCTATCTGATTTTTGAGTTAAAGCAGTCTCATTTACATGAGTACAATAAACGTTTTTAAGTGTGGCTAGGACCATTTCCATAATTCTATATTTTTTCCCTTTCCTTAATCTTCTTGAACCCAACAGTGGGCTATAATTTGCAAAACTAAAATCCAATCAGAAAAAAAAATCTTTAGTAGAAAAGTAAAAACCAAGAAGACAGGCACCACATTCAATGCTGCTCTGCTCTTTCATCATTAACCCAATGGGCAGGAAGAAAAGCATCACAATGTAGTTCAACATAAGGGCAGGATTAATTAATTTGCTAGAAAGAGACATCATTTTCATCCAAGTTTGAATTGGCTCATACCAAATACTGTGTGATTTCACTTGGAAGTGGAACCAGCTACAAGCGGCCATGTGCCCGAGCTGAATACAGAAAGTATACCTGTGCTATTACTCTCCTTTTTGGTCTAGATTATATAAACATAATGAGAAAAGCAAAGAGAAAAGGCACGAATGTGAACAGCAATACTAAAGTACAATTTTTCCTCGGGTTTGTGTGCTTCACAAATATCTCTATACAACTTTTTTTTTTTTTCAAACAACAGTCTTTTTCTGAGTGTCTCTTGGCATTCTACCAAACATTTGTGTCTTGTTTAATTATGAATGTGTTCATTTAATTGAGAGGATTGAATAAATTATATGCTTAGCTGATGAAATCGCTTTCTTTTCTAAATAAGCAGATTGGCATAAAATACTTCAGTCAGTCACTTACCTATATTTGACTGATTTTGAAATTTATGTCAGGATCTTACAGTTTATCTATAGAAGCTACATATTTAATTAACAGTTTTTTTTTTTCCTAAAATAAGGAAGTGTTACCAGATGAAGTCACATAAAATTTCCATGCAGCTTTTCCTTATACCCTGAAAGGCAAGCACTTAGGCAAATAAAGTAAAAGTGTGTCACAAAGCCACATCCTCAGTGGAAGTTTTTTAGAGGAAGCACTTTTTTTTTTTAATCGAAACGGGACACTTAGAGCCTTTAGAGATAAAATAGCAGAACCTACCCGTCTCTTAACATCTGAAACCACAGTCTGTACTTGTCAGACTGTACTTTATTGTTTTGTAAATCAGCTAAATATACAAGGTTGATGGGCTGTGAGAAATCCGTAATTTCTGTTAATGGCCTAAGAAGCCATGGGTTTAGGACTCTTGTTATTCAGTGATCCTCCTTCCACATTGTTTTAGAGAGAGCTCTCAGAGCACTTGTGTAGTCAGTTTTTGCTATTTCACCTTTGAAATAAAATAATAATGTTAGCTTATTCAATTTAGTTTCTTTCTATAAATATTTTTAGCACGTGATATTGCTTTCTAACTTCACAGAAAGTCAAGAGCTCCCAATTTCCTGTCCCCTCCCCATTTAACTCTCTGAAAACAAATTATTTTTCTTTCTAGTCTCAGGGGCTGTGCTTATGTCCAAAGCTAGTGCTAATATATATCGTTGTCTGTATATTAGTGTCCCCTTCTGCTCAAGAAAATATACTAATTATCTTCTCGCCCCACCTCTCATTCTACCTCTCTCCCTCTCTCTCCCTCTCTCTCCGTCTCCCTCTCTCCCTCTCCCTCCCTCTCTCCCTCTCCCTCCCTCCCTCCCTCTCCCTCTCCCTCTCTCTCTCTCTCTCTCTCTCTCTCTCTCTCTCTCTCTCTCGCTTTCTCGCTCTCACACTCTCTCTCCCTCTCTCTTTCCCTCTCCCTCTCTCTCTCCCTCTCCCTCTCCCTCGCTCTCGCTCTCTCGCTCTCACACTCTCCCTCTCTCCCCCCCTCTCCCTCTCTCTCCCTCCCTCTCTCCCTTTCCCTCTCCCTCTCTCTCTCTCGCTCTCCCTCTCTCTCTCCCTCTCTCTGTCTCTGTCTCTCTCTCGCTCTCACGTTCTCTCTCTCTCCCTCTCTGCCTCTGTCTCTGTCTCTGTCTCTCTCCCACGCTCGCTCTCTCTCTCTCTCTCTCTCTCTCTCTCTCTCTCTCTCGCTCTCTCGCTCTCTCGCTCTCACGCTCTCTCTCCCTCTCTCACTCTCTCGCTCTCTCGCTCTCACGCTCTCACGCTCTCTTTTTCTCTCTCCCCTCCACCCCCACCTCCCTATCCTTATCTCTATCTCATCTCTATCTTTCCCTCTCTCTAGTATTTCAACTTCTTCAGCTCCAGATGCTTTTCCTTTCAAACTCTTTCCCTTCTAAATATAACACTCCGAGTCTCTTGTTCTAAAAATAATATCCTATGCCCCCCCCCTTTTCCTTCCTTGCAAAACCAAACTTTTCCATAGAAAAGCAAAGAGCACTCCCTACTTCATTTCCTTACCTCTAATTCAATCACAAGCTTACTGAAATTTGGTCTCTGCTCAGAGAACCCCTCAAGGCACCAAAGATGTCAATAACTTCCTCCACACAAAAGAGTTTCCCGACGGTATTTTCTTGGAGTCTGTGGCATTCGATAGAGTTGACTCTTCTCTTCTTGAACACATCCCTTTCTTTTTTGTTTATACATTTCCTTCTATCTCTCACTAGTCTTGAACCAAATATATTTAAATAAAACTATGTGTAGAGCTTAACACATTCTTAGGTATAAAAGAAAAAAAATGCCAATCTCATTGTACAGAAAAAGGCATCAAATTGCCAAGGCCCTAAAATTATATATGGAAAGCAGTCATCATCTACACTTCTAATTAGCTAAATGTATAAAACTGGAATTTTATCTTCAGTTATCAGCATAGGAAAAACTGTTTTATTCTATGCACTTATCACTGGGTGCTTGAGCTGACCCGACCAGGAGAAACTGCTAAGGAGGAAAAAATCAACACTAAGTCCGTGAACATTGTATGATTATAGGGAAGAAGTTTTAGATTCTCAACTGTCTGCATTTTCTGTTTCTCAAAAAGCAAGGTTTAAAAGGTACTAATCCGACACCAGTTTTTCAAAAGCAACTTAATCTATTTTTGCTACATTATAAATTCATCTTAATGGGGAAAGATGTATTCGTTTCCTAGGGCTGCTGTAACAAAGTACAGAAACCAGACGACTTAACAGAAATTTATTCTCTCATAATTCTAGAGGCTAGTATCAATTGTTCAAAATCAGGGGGTCGGCAAGCCATACTCCCTCTGAAGCCTCTAGGGAAGAATCCTTTCTTTCTTATCTCTTCCAGCTTCTGGTGGTTGCCAGCAATCCTTGGTGGTCCCTAGCTCATACATGTATCAGTCCAATATCTGCCTCTTGTCTTCACATCCCTTTCCTCCTGTGTGTGTCTCTGTGCCCAAATGTTCCTCTTCTTATAAGGACACCAGACATTGGATTCAGGACCCACACTACCCAGTATGACCTCATCTTAAGTTGATTACATCTGCAAAGACCCTATTTCCAAATAAGGCCACGTTCACTGGTTCGACATGTGTTTTGGACAGACACTATTCAACCCAACACAAATAAAAAAACAAAAATTAGTATTCTGGAAAATTAAAAAGGAATTTCTTTTTTTAACCAAACGACTGATCACATGTTGTTATTTTTCTTCCTTTGCAAACCTTACTAAAATACTAGTAAAGGAATAAAGCAATAAAAAAATACCATAAGAGATAAAATCCACTGGAAACAGAGATAACGTAGGGAATACTATTTTTCAATGTGGAAATACTATTTCTCAATGTGTATATTTTTCAATAGATATATGAATAGGATGCGATGAAAAGGAAAAAATCAGAGCACAAAAATAATGGAAATAAATAACATTCTAAAATAATTGAAAGATAAATCCAGGACCAAAAGTAAAACGAAATACAAAGAAGTGAAAAACAGGAAGTAGAGAAAAGAAAATAAGTAGATAAGTCTATGGGGGTTTAGAATCCACTTGTTAAGACACTTTGCAGCAATGTCTTCAAAAGTTTTAACAAAAATGGTATTTAGTGAACAGTTCTATACTCAAGACAAGCTAATGCTCAAGAATGAGAGTAAAGGGAATTCCCTGGCAGTCCAGTGGTTAGGACTCCATGCTCTCACTGCCCAGGGCATGGGTTCAATATCTGGCTGGGAAAGTAAGATCCTGCAAACCGCATGGTGTGGCAAAAGAGAAAGAGAGTAAAATGAGGACATTTTTAGGAATGCAAGGATAAATATACACACACACACACATATATACATATATATATACATACCCATACACAGCGTTCAGTCATTCATTAACGGGAAGCTACTACTAGAGGATATCGCTGAACAAAGGCAAATGCAAATTAAGCAAAGAGACAGATACAGTATACAGTAAACAGTGGATAAAACCTAGAAAAATGACCGAATTTTTGAGGATGACAATGAAGGGAAGTACCAGTACTGTGCAGCTAGCCTGGAGGGCAACCAGTCCACACTGGATGAAGAAAATGGACACTTACTGTCAGGGGTTCTTGGTTCAAAGGAAAAGTCAGAACAGCACAAATTATTAAGGAATAGAGGAATGTTCAGATGAATTGCAAATGGAGACAAAATTAGTTTTCCACAGAGGGGAGGAAGTCAGTTAAATCACTACCAGACAAGACAATTTACTTATCTCTCAGTTACCTACAACCTACAGAGTTACAAATTAGCTCAAAGAAAAGTAACAGGGCTGGAATATGATAACCTAGAAGGGTATACTACAGAAGATGTACAGTTTTCCATGGAAGCACACAGAAAAAATATTATACAATGTATATAAAATAAAATATGAAACAACATATAAGGTAACTTTGTGAGGCAGGCATTCTTCATTGAGGAAGAAACTGAAGCTTACAAATTGGTTACCCAATTTATATTCCCATAGTCAGCAACAGCATAATTAGGACTGTAAATTATATGTGTTTGTATGTGTGTGTTTTCAGGAATCACCCTTGATACTGCTAATTGTGTTTTTCTTTTTAATTTTAAAAAATAATGAAGAGAATGATATCAGTTTCTTCAGTGGCTTCTTATTATTTTCAAAGCTGATATTGTCAGTTTATCACCTGGGACCCAGTCAAAGTAAAATAATTTTACTTTTCAGAGTCTTTACCTACAGTGAATAATGACATAATCTTTTTCTACTTGCTTCTAAGAAGAGGAGGCAACTTCAGGACAGCCAGGGAAGGAACATGTACCTCTGTCAGTCCTTGAAGTGGCTGTGAAACGCCACAAAGATTCCACCTTCTTCCCAAAAGAATGGTAGCGCTGGAGAGGCAGGAACGTGCGGTGACTTTCTCTGGGGACACAAAGGCCGGTGGGCATTATTTTTGGAGCCCTCCCTCTAGCCTGCTAGCGCCAGTGGGAATTCTCTGCACACCACCCACCCACGCAGCTGCCGAGAACCCACTCTTAAAGGGCTCAACTGCAGACCAACTTGCCCTGAGATCCATCAAAAAGCCACAGTTTGAAAAACACCCAGACAGTATGTGAGGGACACCCAGTTACTAATCCCAAAGTGTCTGTCAGAGAGGCAGAAAACTGAAGTGACTTTCTCCAGGGATGAAAATGCTGGTGGGTATCATTTTTGCAATCTCATTCTAACTTGCTGGTGACAGAGCTGGCGGGAGCCATTTTTGGTGCCTCCCTCTCACCTGCTAGCATGGTAGGCATCCTCCATGCCCCACCCACCCCACAGAGCAGCCATGACACAACCAAACTGGGCAAGTGCACCATGCCCTGCCCTCCCCACACACTAGCAGGGCTGCAGCTGGGCAAGCTCCCTGCACCCAACCCACCTGGCACAGCAGCCATACCACAAGCAGGCCAGGTACACGGGCTGTACTCTAACTTCCCTGTGCCACAGCCATGCCACATCTGCACAGGGAGACTGCATCACACCCTGCCCTCCCTATGCAGCAGCTGAGGCCCCAGGACAGTCCACAAAGGGATTCCTCTTGAGCACCTGGCTCTGGAGGGCAGGGAAGACAGCACTTCTGGGCATCACAGATCATCTCCTACACTCCTACACTTCCAGACTACTCCTTCAAGACTCGGAAAGGTAGCTGTTTTGCCTAATACATATAGAAAAACACAGACAGTCAGACAAAATGAGGAGATGGAGGAATATAACAAATTCCCAGAAAAAAAGACCTTATGGAGATAAATAACCTACCTGATCAAGAGTTCAAATTAATGTCGTAAACATGCTCACCAATCATAGGAGAAGAACGGATGAACATAGTGAGAACGTCAACAGAGACAAAATATAATAAAGTACCAAACAGAGAATATAAGTGAACTGAAAGATGCACTAGAGGGGGTTCAACAGCAGATGGGATGAAGTAGGAACACAAATCAGCAAACTCAAAGACAAAGAAATAGATCTCAACCAGTGAGAGAAAGACAAATACCATATGATTTCACTCATATGTGGAATCAAACAAAAGAAAACTAAGGAACAAATAAAATAAAACAAAAACAAACACTTAGATACAGAAAACAGATTAGTGGTTACCAGAAGGGAAGGGGGTTGGAGCTGAGCAAAATGGGTAAAAGTCAACTGTGTGGTGATGGATGGTAACTAGATTTATGGTGTTGATCACTCTGGAGTATATACAGATGTTGACCTGTAATGCTTTATACCTGAAACTTACACATACACACACACAAAAGTAGGGCAGCCCTCTTTATGTGTACATGTTTTTCCTGTGTATAATTAGCACAGCTTCATTCATATGCCCCTCGGCCCCCGCTGCCTCCTTTTTTAAAAATTTGTCTTTGTAAATTCTGTCTCTTCCACTGTGTTTTGCCTCACTAGTCTGATTCTGATATCCTAGCTCTGGTCTGAACCTGGCTAGAATTTGCTACCTTTGGGTACAAACCTGCCATAACTGGCTTAGACAAAGGCAGCAAGGACCACAGGGACAGTGCTGGTCTCTCTCACCCTTAACCAGTTTAGTTCTTGTGACATTTATAACCACCAGGCAACAAGTTACATTATCTAGTAGGTTCAAATGTCATCCCTTTAGGTCTATACCTCTCCATGGGGAGCCACAGAACTGCCCCCCACACCTCCCACATTCATACAGTGTGCTAGAAGGGCTACTGGGAAAACTAGATATTTAAAGTAAGATATCCTTGAGAGGGCAGACAGCAGAAGCAAGAAGAAGAACAAACCTGCAGCCTGTGGAACAAAAACCACATTCACAGCAAGACAAGATGAAAAGGCAGAGGGCTATATACCAGATGAAGGAAGAAGATAAAACCCCAGAAAAACAACTAAATGAAGTGGAGATAGGCAACCTTCCAGAAAAAGAATTCAGAATAATGATAGTGAAGATAATCCAGGACCTCGGAAAAAGAATGGAGGCAAAGATTGAGAAGATGCAAAAAATGTTTAACAAAGACCTAGAAGAATTAAAGAACAAACAGAGATGAAAAATACAATAACTGAAATGAAAACTATACTACAAGGAATCAATAGCAGAATAACTGAGGCAGAAGAACAGATAAGTGACCTGGAAGACAGAATGGTGGAATTCACTGCCACAGAACAGAATAAAGAAAAAAGAATGAAAAGAAATGAAGACAGCCTAAGAGACCTCTGGGACAACATTAAACACAACAACATTCGCATTATAGGGGTCCCAGAGGAGAATAGAGAGAGAAAGGACCAGAGAAAATATTTGAAGAGATTATAGTCGAAAACTTCCCTAACATGGGAAAGGAAATAGCCACCCAAGTCCAGGAAGTGCAGAGAGTCCCATACAGGATAAACTCAAGGAGAAACACACAAAGACACATAATAATCAAATTGGCAAAAATTAAGACAAATTATTGAAAGCAGCAACGGAAAAACAACAAATAATATACAAGGGAACTCCCATAAGATTAACAGCTGATTTCTCAGCAGAAACACTACAAGCCAGAAGGGAGTGGCATGATATATTTAAAGTGATGAAAGGGAAGAACCTACAACCAAGATTACTTTACCCGGCAAGGATCTCATTCAGACTTGATAAAGAAATCAAAAGCTTTACAGACAAGCAAAAGCTAAGAGAATTCAGCACCACCAAACCAGCTCTACAACAAATGCTAAAGGAACTTCTCTAATTGGGAAGCACAATAGAAGAAAAAGACCTACAAAAACAAACCCAAGGGCTTCCCTGATGGTGCAGTGGTTGAGAGTCCGCCTGCCGATGCAGGGGACACGGGTTCGTGCCCCGGTCTGGGAAGATCCCACATGCCGCGGAGCGGATGGGCCCGTGAGCCATGGCCGCTGAGCCTGCGCGTCTGGAGCCTGTGCTCCACAACGGGAGAGGCCACAACAGTGAGAGGCCCGCGTACCACACAAAAAAAACCCAAAACAATTAAGAAAATGGTCATAGGAACATACATATTGATAATTACCTTAAACGTGAATGGATTAAAGGCTCTAACCAAGACACAGGCTTGCTAAATGGATACAAAACCAAGACCCATATATATGCTATCTAAAACAGACCCACTTCAGACCTAGGGACACATACAGACTGAAAGTGAGTGGATGGAAAAAGATATTCCATGCAAATGGAAATCAAAAGAAAGATGGAGTAGCAATACTCATATCAGATAAAATAGACTTTAAAATAAAGAATGTTATAAGAGACAAGGAAGGACACTACATAATGATCAAGGGATCAATCCAAGAAGAAGATATAACAATTATAAATATATATGTACCCAACATAGGAGCACCTCAATACATAAGGCAACTGCTAACAGCTGTAAAAGAGGAAATCGACAGTAACACAATAATAGTGGGGGACTTTAACACCTCACTTACACCAATGGACAGATCATCCAAAATGAAAATAAATAAGGAAACAGAAGCTTTAAATGACACAATAGACCAGATAGATTTAATTGATATTTATAGGACATTCCATCCAAAAACAGCAGATTACACTTCCTTCTCAAGTGTGCACAGAACATCCTCCAGGATAGATCACATCTTGGGTCACACATCAAGCCTCAGTAAATTTAAGAAAACTGAAATCATATCAAGCATCTTTTCTGACCACAATGCTATGAGATTAGAAATGAATTACAGGGAAAAAAACGTAAAAAACAGAAACACAAACACATGAAGGCTAAACAATACGTTACTGAATAACCAAGAGATTACTGAAGAAATCAAAGAGGAAATCAAAAAATACTTAGAGACAAATGACAATGGGAACACGCCTATCCAAAACCTACGGGATACAGCAAAAGCAGTTCTAAGAGGGAACATTATAGCTATACAAGCCTACCTCAAGAAACAAGAAAAATCTCAAATAAACAATCTAACCTTACACCTAAGGGAAGTAGAGAAAGAAGAACAAACAAAATCCAAAGTTAGCAGAAGGAAAGAAATCATAAAGACCAGAGCAGAAACAAATGAAATATAAACAAAGAAAACAATAGCAAAGATCAATAAAACTAAAAGCTGGTTCTTTTAGTAGATAAAAAAAATGTATAAACCATTAGCCAGACTCATCAAGAAAAAGAGGGAGAGGACTCAAATCAATACAATGAAAAAGGAGGAGTCACAAAAGACACTGCAGAAATACAAAGCATCCTAAGAGACTACTACAAGCAACTCTATGCCAATAAAATGCACAACCTGGAAGAAATGGGCAAATTCTTAGAAAGGTATAACCTTCCAAGACTGAACCAGGAAGAAATAGAAAATATGAACAGGCCAATCACAAGTAATAACATTGAAACTGTGATTAAAAATCTTCCAACAAACAAAAGTCCAGGACCAGATGTCTTCACAGGTGAATTCTATCAAGCATTTAAAGAAAAGCTAACACTCATCCTTCTCAAACTCTTCCAAAAAAGTGCAGAGGAACGAACACTCCCAAACTCATTCTATGAGGCCACCATCACCCTGATACCAAAACCGGACAAAGTTACTACAAAAAAAGAAAATTATAGACCAGTATCACTGATGAATATAGATGCAAAAATCCTCAACAAAATACTAGCAAACAGAATTCAACAACACATTAAAAGGATTATGATCCTTGGACCATGATCAAGTGGGATTTACCTCAGGGATGCAAGGATTCTTCAATAAATGCAAGTCAATCAATGTGATATACCATATTAACAAATTGAAGAATAAAAACCATATGATCATCTCAATAGATGCAGAAAAAGCTTTTGACAAAATTCAACACCCATTTCTGATAAAAGCTCTCCAGAGTGTGGGCATAGAGGGAAACTACCTGAACATAATAAAGGCCATATATGACAAACCCATAGCAAACATCATTCTCAATGGTGAAAAACTGAAAGCATTTCCCCTAAGATCAGGAACAAGACAAGGATGTCCACTCTCACCACTATTATTCAACATAGTTCTGGAAGTCCTAGCCATGGCAATCAGAGAAGAAAAAGAAATAAAAGGAATACAAATTGGAAAAGAAGAAGTAAAACTGTCACTGTTTGCAGATGACATGATACTATACACAGAGAATCCTAAAGATGCCACCAGAAAACTACTAGAGCTAATCAATGAATTTGGTAAAGTTGCAGGATACAAAATTAATGCAGAAATCTCTTGCATTCCTATACACTAATGAAGAAAAATCTGACAGAGAAATTAAGGAAACACTCCCATTTACCACTGCAAAAAAAAGAATAAAATACCTAGGAGAAAACCTACCTAAGGAGATGAAAGACCTGTATGCAGAAAACTGTAAGACAGTGATGACAGAAATTAAAGATGATACCAACAGATGGAGAGAAATACCATGTTCTCAGATTGGAAGAATCAATATTGTGAAAATGACTATACTACCCAAAGCAATCTACAGATTCAGTGCAATCCCTATCAAATTACCAATGGCATTTTTCATGGAACTAGAACAAAAATCTTAAAATTTGTATGGAGACACAAGAGACCCCGAATAGCCAAAGCAGTCTTGAGGGAAAAAAGTGAAGCTGGAGGAATCAGACTCCCTGACTTCAGACTATACTACAAAGCTGCAGTAATCAAGACAATATGCTACTGGCACAAAAAGAGAAATATAGGTCAATGGAACAAGATAGAAAGCCCAGAGATAAACCCACTCACCTATGGTCAGCTACTCTATGACAAAGGAGACAAGGATATACAATGGAGAAAAGACAGTCTCTTCAATAAGTGATGCTGGGAAAACTGGACAGCTACATGTAAAAGAATGAAATTAGAACACTCCCTAACACCATACTCAAAAATAAACTCAAAATGGATTAGAGACCTAAATGTAAGACCAGACAGTATAAAACTCTTAGAGGAAAACATAGGAAGAATACTCTTTGACATAAATCATAGCAAGACATTTTTTGATCCACCTCCTAGGGTAATGGAAATAAAAACAAAAATAAACAAATGGGACCTAATGAAACTTCAAAGCTTTTGCACAGCAAAGGAAACTATAAACAAGACGACAAGACAACCCTCAGAATGGGAGAAAATATTTGCAAATGAATCAATGGACAAAGGATTAATCTCCAAAATATACAAACAGCTCATGCAGCTCAATATTAAAAAAACAAACAACCCAATCCAAAAATGGGCACAAGACCTAAATAGACATTTCTCCAAAGAAGACATACAGATGACCAAGAAGCACATGAAAAGCTGCTCAACATCACTAATTATTAGAGAAATGTAAATCAAAACTACAATGAGGTTATCACCTCACACCAGTTAGAATGGGCATCATCAGAAAATCTACAAACAACAAATGCTGGAGAGGGTGTGGAGAAAAGGGAACCCTCTTGCACTGTTGGTGGGAATGTAAATTGACACAGCCATTATGGAGAACAGTATGGAGGTTCCTTAAAAAACTAAACATGGAATTACCATATGATCCAGCAATCCCACTACTGGGCATATACCCAGAGAAAACCATAATTCAAAAAGACACATGCACCCCAATGTTCATTGCAGCACTATTTACTACAGCCAGGTCATGGAAGCAACCTAAATGCCCATCGACAGCCAAATGGATAAAGAAGAAGTGGTATATATATACAGTGGAATATTACTCACCCGTAAAAAGGAATGAAATTGGGTTATTTGTTGAGACGTGGATGGATCTAGAGACTGTCATAAAGAGTGAAGTAAGTGAGAAAGAGAAAAACGAATATCGTATATTAATGCTTATATGTGGAACCTAAAAAATGGTACAGATGAACTGGTTTGCAAGGCAGAAATAGAGACAAAGATGTAGCAAACAAACATACGGACACCTAGGGGGGAAAGTGGCGGGTGGTGGTGGTGGTGGTGTGATGAATTGGGAGAATGGGATTGATATGTGTACACTGATGTGTATAAAATTGATGACTAATAAGAAACTGCTGTATAAAATAAATAAATAAATAAATAAATAAAGTGAGATATCCTCTAAAACTATAGCAACTCTCAAACAAACAAAAAGCGCAGAGGATGTTTTTAAAAGGATGGTAAATGTCCTTTAAAAGATAGGGAAGCAGGGTATGTAAGGTTTAATTGGTCCTCAGTTTTGCATGTTTAGTCAGTCATTCCACAGAGTTACTGTGTATCTATTATATGCCAAAGTCACAGTTTTATCAGGTTACTCAGAGATTATTATGATTTTGGGAAATTATTTCATATGAATAACCAGAGAGGAATAAAATAGAAGTTTTAATTGGCACATTCTGGAAATATTATCTGCTTCCATCCAGGTTACAGCTTAGGAAGGAACCCCCCGAAGGGTGAAAACCATTCCAATCAATGGAATTAATCACAAAACAAAGGATAACACAGCCAGATCTCCCTCACATTCTAGTTTACTAAGAAATAAAGCTGATAAACACTCATTTTAAGAGCTTTCAGTAGGAATTTTAGTATTATTCAGATAAAAGGCATATATTTAGATAGGCTTGAAATAGACCATCACTTTGCCAAAGTTATTATTATTTGTATGTAATATAGAGTCATGGTAGAGAGAGTTGAGTGATTTCAGAAACAATGTCATCAAGCTATTATATCCTAAGTCACCTATTTACTTCTGTTAGTAAAGGAAACTGCCTGGATAGTATGAACATACAATGACAGAATCAACTCACTGTTTCTCTTTATAGACTCCATGAAATCATTACCCTTGCCCTATGACAATATTACCTTGAATATTCAAAAATTAAATTAGTTGTCTAATAATCAGATGATAGCTTAATAGTCAACATCAGTTTTGGAAAACCTTTTAGTAACTTTAAGACACACGATCTATATCTTAGACTGGACTTTAGAGTTATTTGGAAAGTATAAAAAACTCATCTATTTACAACTTTCCACCAAACTTCCATATATATTCAAATACCATGTTCTATGCCAAAGCAAAGGGGCACCAACTCTACCTGACACTAAGGGATTACAGTAGTGATTTTATTTAGGTTTATTTTGAGGAACAAATAGAATCAGCCCTTATAACTTAGCATATTTATAAGAAAAAGGCCTTCTGTATTTGGCTATCAATGAGTTGCTTACTTCTGAAGATAATCTCTACCTTTTTTAGTTTTGACGTGGGCCTATTTATATCCAACTTTGGGTCAATGCCAATTGACAGATTAAGGAGAGTTTCCTTAAAACTAATTTTCCTACATTAACTTATATGTGATTCCATTTCTAATTTTCTGTAAGCTATCATGTAGGAAAAGATATTTTGGAACCAAGCAATATGTCTCAGTTTAAAAATGCTTATGCAGCTATCTTATCACATATATTCAAATTACTTAAGTTTTCAGTTCATAAAACCTTTGATTATTGATCAATGAGGATTCAGCTCTAACAGCCAAAGATTTATATTGATAATGGTAATTTTTTTTGCTTTATCACTACTTTCAAATATTGCATTATTTTATTTTGGTGTGAGTTTGACTAATCCAAGACAAAGAAATATACTCATTTTAGAAATATGATATGCCAATAGCCCAATTCAATATGTGACTTTAAAAAAAGAAAGGAAAAATTAGAAATCAGTTATAACATTTAATGAGTTTTCCACAAAACACTGGCACCTAGTGGCTACACAAGTGCTCCTCATAGCAGCTTCTAACTTGTCTTTGTTATTAGTTTACATCTCGCATTAGTTGCCTAATGGTTCATTGCCATTGAGGTTTACTGAAGATCACCTGCTTTACAGATTCAAACCTTTGCAATATTAAATCAATCTTTTATGTAGCAGTTGGGTGCTTAGCCTAATGTCCACAGTGCTACTTTTCTTACTAAAGAAGTTATTCTAATATAGAGCTTTATATGTAGATGGTGGTAATGACTTACTGCTACTTAAAACAGATAAATTACTTTTGAAACATCAAACAAAAGACTACCTTATTACAAAGAGCTATAAAAAGAGATTCACCTTTAGAAGTTATAAGATTTGCCTCTCTATTTCTATAGCAGAAAAGAGTAATGTAAGCTATTTTATCGCCACTTTGTATTAATAGTATAATAAATATTCTTTCACCTATTGCCTAGCAGTCTGTAAACCTGACCACAACATGTCTGTGTTTTGAACTTTCTCGAATATTGTTCAGAAGAAAGATGTCATTATCTTTCATTTATTATGACTAAGTATGGTGTACACCAAGTTGATTTAGAAAAGACAAATAAAATACTGTCTTCTTTATGTAAATAAATCGATGAGTAAGAATAGTATATGTTTTTCTGGGCTTCCCTGGTGGCGCAGTGGTTGAGAGTCCGCCTGCCGATGCAGGGGACACGGGTTCGTGCCCTGGTCTGGGAAGATCCCACATGCTGCGGAGTGGCTGGGCCCGTGAGCCATGACTGCTGTGCCTGCACGTCCGGAGCCTATGCTCCGCAACGGGAGAGGCCACAACGGTGAGAGGCCTGCGTACCGCAAAACAAAAAAAAAGAATAGTATATGTTTTTCTATCAAAGTGACACAAACACACACACATACACACATATATGCTTTTAAATACAGGTGTTTCATTTTTGTTTGAGAACGTCTGTTCACTCATATAACCATTACATGTGAAACTCAGATCTTACCATCACTGTGCTCTAACTATAAAAATGATTTTAAATAATTCTGACTGGAAATAAACTCAGAAGCAGTTAGATGGCAACTATTAATTTAAGCAAATTCATATTTGTATCTAGTTTCACGTTTACTTTACAAAACCAGGAGAGACTCTGTAATATTCTCTTTCTTGATCTGGAAGCTAGTTACACTTGGTGTAAATTCATTGAGCTCTATACTTATGATTTGTATATGCAATTATGTATAACACATATATTATATACAAATAAAATTTACATTAAAAAAACTAAGGGAGGAGAAAATGGATCATGTTTTTTAAGAAAGTTCTTGACAGTGTGAGCACTGTTTGAAACTTGCAGGCCTAACGGAGGCCAATTTTTTAATTAAAAGAATTATTGCAATCTTTTTTAAAATTAATATCAAATTTTCCCTATCAGTATAATTTGAACAGATATTTAATGTTTATTTTTATACTTAAGGAGAATAACTCAATTATTTATATGGAAAATAACTTATAGATCTTTTAACATTAACCCATCCCTAGGATTTAGAATTATTTATTTAGTTAACACTAGATTGTGACCAAAGTTTGAGGTGTTAAATTACTTAGATAGGTTCACTTATTCTTGAGGTACCTTTAAGGCAAGTTAACATTACCACTCGGTAGTAGCCTACAATAATTTAATGCCGAAATAAGTTTTTTTTTTTTTTTTTTTGGTGCTGTATGCGGGCCTCTCACTGTTGTGGCCTCTCCCGTTGTGGAGCACAGGCTTCGGACGCGCAGGCTCAGCGGCCATGGCTCACGGGCCCAGCCGCTCTGTGGCATGTGGGATCTTCCCAGACCGGGGCACGAACCCGTGTCCCCTGCATCGGCAGGCGGACTCTCAACCACTGCGCCACCAGGGAAGCCCAAAATAAGTTTTTTAATATTGATATTTTATTTGTAAATCTGCAGATCTCACAACTAATTCATATAAAAATATTATTTTGTGCAGTTGGTACCAAAAATAGAAAAGATAGAAATGAAAAGAATCCTTGCTGGAGGAGTTCAAGCTGAAAACTTTATGAGGAAAATATTGCTCTATGATTAAATATTAAAAAGTCACATAATTCATTTTAGTCATCAACAGTCTAAACATCAAACAGATTGAGAGGTATAATTAGATGAAACTATAGTAATTTGGGAAAAATATTTTAGGAAATAATTTAAAAACTCTGAGCTGTAAATATTCATAAAATGATAAGCTGATGATCTGAAATGTCTATTTATTTTCAAACTATTTCACAATTATAAGCCAGATATAAATTCGTCAGTCATTGTTAAAATAACTAAGAGATAGTACTGCTATACGGCTTACCCTCTTTTAATTAAAAAATTACCTAAAATTATTCTAAAGTATTGACGCATAGATGGTACGGGTGTTTACGGGACATTAACTATCAAATCTACTGATGCAGTTATACGGGGTTTATCAAACACTTTTCACACTTCTCCTCTGAGATTCTTGGCCTTACCAAGCTTTCAGAGCCTGGGCTGCTTGCCCCACCCACAGCCAGCACTGCAAAATATGGGATCTGCCTGCCCTAGAGGCCGTCACAGAGACCAGGTGACACAACACAGAAGTGCAGGGTAAAGTTTTCTCATGGGGAAAACTTTGACCAATGGTTGGCAAGAGACACAGAGACAACAGCAGATAAATTTGCTCTCTATTCTTCCTGCAGATGGACTGTTCCATTACACAGGCTTTCCATGCACGTCTTTTCAAGGCTTGTCAAATAGTGACGGTCAGCAGAGCACCACATCACTTGCATTTCCTTCCTTTACCTTTCTTTTCCTCTCTTTACCTCACTTCCTTTTCCTCTCACTCTTGGTGCCCTGGGATTGTACTCCTAACTAATTAACATGAGGGTATTCTCTCAGGCTTTTTTTTTTCCTTCTCTAAAGGACCCAAACTTAGACAGGGGTTCCTTGAGTTCAAGTTATATAAGGAAATAATATATTATTAAATTTAATCCATAAAAATGATATCTTTGGGCTTCCCTGGTGGCGCAGTGGTTGAGAGTCTGCCTGCCGATGCAGGGGACACGGGTTCGTGCCCTGGTCTGGGAGGATCCCACATGCCGCGGAGCGGCTAGGCCCGTGAGCCATGGCCGCTGGGCCTGTGCGTCCAGAGCCTGTGCTCTGCAACGGGAGAGGCCACAACAGTGAGAGGCCCGTGTACCGCAAAAAAAAAAAAAAAAAAGATATCTTTAATAGTGAAATGGAATAGCTATAGCTTTAATATTTAACTACATCTACAAGGCAACCTCCACATTCTTCAAATTATCTTCATAGAGTTAGCATTTGGGGGGATAGAAAGTCTGTGGAAAACATTTTTGTTTTGGTGGTGATGGAGGAGAAATATTAGTAGTTTAGTTTTGAACATTTAAACTTGAGGTGACTATTGGATACCCAAGTAGAGTTAAAGAGAAGGCTGTTGGACATAAGTCTGGAATTTGGAAGAGAGGTCCAGGATGGAGTTATAAATGTGGGAACTGTAGCATATAGACGGTATATCATACGATGAGACTGGATGAGGTTTCCTAAGGACTGAATATTGATATAGGCAGATGATTCCAAAGGACCAAACTCTAGAAAATTCCTACATCTGGAGGTCAGGAAATAAAGAGGGAACAGCAAATAGACTGAGAAATTGTCCAGAGAGGTAGGAGAAAACCTCAGAGTGTGATGTTTTGGATGTTAAGAGAAAAAAAGAATGTTTCACGGGGGAGAAAGTCAGCTAATGGGTTAAATTATATTGACAAGTCAAGGGAAAAAAAAACAAGAACTGAGAATACAGATTGGATACAGTGAAGGGAATGAAAAGTTGATTAGAATAGATTCAAGAGAATATGGGAGGAGGAAAAGTGGGTGTATAGACAGCTCATTGAAGAGATTTTGATACAGAGGAAAAGAAAGAAATGAGATGTCAGCAGGAGGAGACAATGAGGTTACGGGAGAATTATTTTTCCAAAGATAGTTTTGAAAGAATAGTATGGTTTTATACTGAAGGGAATGATCCAGAAGAGAAGGAAACATGGATGATTCAAGGGAGAAAGAGGAGAACTGTCAGTGCAATGCCCTTGAGGGCATGACAGGAGATGGCATCTAGCGGACAATGAAAACTGGCCCATAATAACAAACTGAACAGTTCACCCATAGTAATAGGAATGAATTCAAATATTCAGATAGCTTTATGCTTTAGTCTTGTGAGCCCATGCTCCATCTTTTCTGGCTGCTTCTATTTTCTTAATCAAATAGGAAGTCAAATCAATAGCTGAGAGCAAGGATCAAAAAGGAATTGCTGCAAGTTGGAGAATAGAGCAGAAAGGAAGGAACAGTGTCTAGGCGAATAAGAGAATGAACGGTCTATGAATTGATGATATAGTAATCATCGGCATTAAAAATGATTTGGGTTAGTGTTCATGAATTTGAAATGACACAAGTGTGACTGTATATTTTTCTCTAGTTATGCTCAGTTACGGAATTACATGCAAGGAGTAGACATAATTGGTTTTAACTAGGGGTATGGATTAGCCATACAAGTAAAACAAATGAGAAAGGGATAGAGAATTGAATATAGTCAAGGGAGTAATTATAATGAACGAACAGAAGATTTAAGCTAGGTAACTGAGAGGAGTAAAGACACACGGGAGGTGGGAGAAGAGTGAGAGGGTGGTATTCTCAGTATGAAAATAATGTTGGTGTTTAGGGAGTGATCAGGAATGATTTGGGGTAATATTGGAGGGAGGGGTAAAGATTACCTAGGAGGTTGTAATTATCGGTATTAATAAAGTCATGGTAGTGAGTGGCTGAGGAGGGTGCAAGAGACCACTGGCTGAGAGGAGGTCCAGGAATTAAAAGGCCAGGGAATGGAAAGGATCATCTGCGTGGATGTTGCAATCAACAAAAAAACTGACAGAAGTAATGCTGGAGGGCTTGACAATGATCTAAACAGCCAATGATCTTTATTTAAGATAAGGGGAGGATGAGCTGACCTTGGGAGTTAGAGATGACTGCACAAGGGACAGATAATGGGAAACAAACTGATGACACAAGTTTGAAAGCTGGGAACTTTTAGGGAAGAAAACAGGGAAATGGGCTGGAAGCGACAAAGAGGAGTGAGGAAGATACCAACTACTTTTCTAGCCCTACTTTAAGAAGAGAGTGGAGGGCTTCCCTGGTGGCGCAGTGGTTGAGAGTTCGCCTGCCGCTGCAGGGGACGCGGGTTCATGCCCCAGTCAGGGACAATCCCACATGCTGCGGAGCGGCTGGCGCCGTGAGCCATGGCCGCTGAGCCTGCGCATCCGGAGCCTGTGCTCCGCGACGGGAGAGGCCACAGCAGTGAGTTGCGGAGAGGCCACAGCAGTGAGAGGCCCACGTACCACAAAAAAAAAAAAAAAAAAAAAAAAGGGTGGAAAAGAAATCAGTCATCATTTGAGAAGACTATAAAAAGGGAAAGTCCTCAGGAAGAAAACAGGTTTCCATTAAAGCAACATGATACAATGAAGCCTCACAGAAGAGACATTATTAATAACCTAGCATGAGTTTCAGTGGCCACAGTGAGAAAAGATGCAAAGAATGGAATATGGGGTCAGAAAAGGCACCATATGGGCAGTATTATAACCCAGCTAATCTAGGAATCTTAGGTTTCTTCCGGTGATTGACATCAACTGGTATAAGAAAAGTAATGAGTTTAGTCCTAATATTTCCAAGGCAGAGAGTGTCAGCCAGGCTGTAAGTGGAAGGAGTTGGAGGGTGGACAGTCTTAGGAGGACTACGGCTACTTCTGGGCTCCCATTTTACTCCTGACATGGAAGCACAGAGCTCTGCAGACTAGGGTCTTCCTCCCAGGGCAATCTATCCCTCTTGACTTCTGTAGAAGGAAGCCTGCTGCTGGGCAGTGAAGCAGTCCTACCTTGAGCACAGGGCATCCCACCCTGTGAGAATACTGCTTTATAGGTTAAGCAGTTTTATTTAGAATTAGGAATATGCATTTCAGGGCTATGATTAGTGCAAAAAATAGGGAAAGCTGGAGGTGGGGGGCACAGATTGGGAGCAGGTTGTGGCAAGAGGTGAGATAGAAGAAATAAGCAGAGATTAAAATATCATATGCCTTCATAGCAGCACTATTCACAATAGCCCAGATATGGAAACAACCTAAATGTCCATCGACAGAGGAATGGATAAAGAAGAAGTGGTTTATATATACAATGGAATACTTCTCAGCCATAAAAAAGCTATAAAAAAGAATGAAATAATGCCATTTGCAACTACATGGATAGACCTAGAGATTATCATACTGAGTGAAGAGAAAGACAAATGCCATATGATATCACTTATATGTGGAATCTAAAATATGACACAAATGAACTTATCTATGGAACAGAAAACAGACTTGTGATCGCCAAGGGGCAGGGTGTGCAGGGGGTTGGGGGATGGATTGGGAGTTTGGGATTAGCTCTTGCAAACTATTAAATAAAGCATGGATAAACAACAAGGTCCTACTGTATAGCCCACGGAACTATATTCAGTATCCTATAATAAACCATAAGGGAAAAGAAAAAAATATATAATACGTCTTAAATTGCATGGTAAGAAGGCTTGGATTTACTTTCCTGAAGGTTATCAGGAACTATTGATGATTTTAAAGCAATGGCATGATATAATCAGGCATACATTTTCCAAAGCGCATTCTGGTCAGAAAATAAACTGGAAAACGTTTAGACTGGAAATTGGAAGACTAGTTGAAGATATTGCCAATCCAAGCAAGCAATAGCGAAGGACTAATCTGAGGCAGTGGTAATAAATATGGAAAAGAAGGAATGGATTTGAAAAGATACAGGGAGGAGATTGAGGAAGTGATGAATTGGATGTGTGGTGAATGAAGAGAGAGGAAGGGAAAATCAGTACTTTCTGATGGTCTACTATGCATTTCATGCTATGTACTTTTACATATGTTACCATTTACTCACACCTACAAATCTGAGAATCTAGTGCTGCCCCCATTTTGACAGAAGAGAAACCTGAAGATCAAAGAATATTTTTTTCCATGCCCAAAGATTACCAACTAAGTAGTGGAAGGGCTAGAATTAAGCCAGGTTGTTTTGGCTGCAAAGTACACACTTTTCCTTCTACCATAGTTCCTCCAAAATTATGAAAGCAACAATAGGCCTATCAGGTTTCTGACATGACCATTCAGATAAATGATGGGACCATTAATAAAGGCATGGTGGAGGTAAAAGGTGACGAGTAGACTTTCGCATCTGATGAGTTTGAGGTACTTGTGACTTAGCCAGTTAGATACGTACAGAAGGCATTTGTACATGCAACTCCCAAGATCAAAAGATACATACTCTGGATGTAGATATATAGTTAGAGTCATTCACCTAAGATTTCAGTCACAGGCAATAGAATGATAAGAGAAGAGAACCTAGACAGAAATTTGGACAATAACAATCTTTTTTTTTTTTTTTTGTGGTATGCGGGCTTCTCACTGTTGTGGCCTCTCCCGTTGCGGAGCACAGGCTCCGGACGCGCAGGCTCAGCGGCCATGGCTCACGGGCCCAGCTGCTCTGAGGCACGTGGGATCTTCCCGGACCAGGGCACGAACCCGTGTCCCCTGCATCGGCAGGCGGACTCTCAACCACTGCGCCACCAGGGAAGCCCCAACAATCTTTGACAGAAGCAAAAGGACCTAGGAGACCGACAACAACAAAGGATGCTGAGACTAATCAAAGAGGAGAAGAAAAATCAAAATATATTATTTGCACAAATAGTATGAGAGAATAGAGTTTCAGGTGGATTTAATAGTTCACGGGGAAAAATGCACCAATACACTCAAGAAATGTAAGAATTGAAATATTTTCCTTGGCATTGGAAATCAGGTCATCAGAGGCCCTGGTGAGAAGCAGTTCATTGGAATGGTGGAGGCAAAAAAGAGTATTGGAATTTATTAGGATTACTCCTGCAAAAGAGTAAACAGTTGGATGTTACACATATGTGGTGACTATTTATTCCAGTAGGGTTACTCATCAGAGATCACGTTTCCATAAATATATTGAAGGAATAAGGAAAAAAGATAGACATCCATCAGAAAAAGGGTCAAAGAACAAGAGCTGAAAATTCACAAAAGAAGAAATACAAATTTAAATTTAAGGAAAGCAGGCTTCCCTGGTAGCACAGTGGTTAAGAATCTGCCTGCCAATGCAGGGGACACGGGTTCGAGCTCTGGTCTGGGAAGATCCCACATGCCACAGAGCAACTAAGCCTGTGTGCCACAACTACTAAGCCTATGCTCTAGAGCCCGTGAGCCACAACTACTGAGTCTTTGAGCCACAACTATTGAAGCCCACGCACCTAGAGCCCATGCTCCACAATAAGAGAAGCCACTGCAATGAGAAGCCTGTGCACCACAACGAAGAGTAGCCCCTGCTCGCCGCAACTAGAGAAAGCCCACGTGCAGCAAAGAAGACCCAATGCAGACAAAAAAATAAAATAAAATACATTAACTAACTAACTAAATAAATTTAAGGAAAGAATGCTTAATCCTATTGGTAAGCAAAATATTATAAAGTAAACCACAATGAATTTCTCATTTTTAGCAAACAAATGAATAGAAATGCTTAATACAGTAATAACCCAACATTGGGATGCAAGTTAGTATAACTTTCCTGGAGGGTAATTGGGCAATATGTATAGTAATGTAGGACTTCCCTGGTGGTGCAGTGGTTAAGAATACGCCTACCAATGCAGGGGACAAAGGTTCGAGCCCTGGTCCGGGAAGATCCCACATGCCGAGGAGCAACTAAGCCCGTGTACCACAACTACTGAGCCTGCACTCTAGAGCCCACGAGCCACAACTACTGAAGCCCACGAGCCTAGAGCCCGTGCTCTGCAACAAGAGAAGCCACCATAATGAGAAGCCCGTGCACCACAACAAAGAGTAGCCCCCACTCAGCGCAACTAGAGAAAGCCCGTGTGCAGCAACGAAGACACAACACAGTCAAAAATAAACAAAAAATAAATAAATATGTATGTAATGTAAATTTTCAAATGTAAATTTATTTTGATTCAGATATTTACTTTTTAGAATTTTTTCTTAAATATAAAAAAAGCACACTGATGTGAACAAATACTTAACTGTGAAGTTTTAGCTATTGTATACTATTTATATTAGCAAAACTGCTGTAATTAGTATATCATCATTTTATAATGCTGATAAATTAAGAGATGTAGGCATTGATCGTCAATGGCTGATAACATCAGAAAAAAGACAGACAATCCAATTTTATGTACCACATGAGAACAGCACACTGTACCACTTATATTATTGTCAAAACGTGGAAACTGAATCTGAACAAATTCTAGATCTAAGTACTTATTTACAGTTGATAGAAGAACATGTTAAGTGGCACCACTGATGATGTAATCAGCAAATCCAGGACATGAGAAATACTATAGATCCACTGACCTATTATTTTCTTTGTCTTTCTTTCCCCAACAAATAAATTGCAAAGGAATAAATAAAAAGAGAAATGGAGAGGAATCTATTGATTAAAAGAGACTTACTGATTATTTGCTGTGTATGGATCTTATCTGGATGTTGATGTGAACAATTTGAAGAGAGGGAAAGGGGGAGGAGAAGGGGAGGAGGGGGAGGGAGAGGAAGAGGGAGACAGAAAGGGAGAATATCAAGGATATTTGAACATTGCTTAGATATTTGATATTTGATGATATGAAAGAATTACTTTAAATTTTTTGAGGGCTTCCCTGGTGGCGGAATGGTTGAGAGTCCGCCTGCCAATGCAGGGGACACGGGTTCGTTCCCCGGTCCAGGAAGATCCCACATGCCGTGGACCAGCTGGGCCCGTGAGCCATGGCTGCTGAGCCTGTGCGTCCGGAGCCTGTGCTCCGCAACGGGAGAGGCCACAGCAGTGAGACGCCCGCGTACCGCAAAAAAAAAAAAAAAAAAAAAGTTTAAATTTTTTCCAGTTTTATTTTAATTTATAGATCACCTTTTTCCTTTTGTAGAAATTATAGTATTTCTATATACTAAATACTGACAAATATAATAGAGATTCTGAATTTTCTATCCTGTTCAATTGATCTGTTTATATACAATAACACACTTTACTTACTAGTTGTGGTAGCTTTATTCTGCATTTTGATACTCATTCATAAAACAAATATTGAGAATTTACTAAGTGCTTGGCATATTATTTAAATACTCATGGTGAATAAGACCTGTAGACATAAGTAACACCAGCCCTTCCTCAAGAAAAGCTCAGGAAGTCCAGGTATCAGCAGCATTTTTTTTTTTTTTTTGTAAATAGTTAGATAATAAATACTTCAGACTTTGAAAGCCACTCTGTCTCTGTTGCAACAACTCAACTCTGCTATTGTAGCTGAAGTTGGCCAGACAATACAGAATGAAGAGTATGGTTGTGTTCTGACACAGATTTATTTACAAAGACAGGCGGTGGACTGGATGTGGCCTGAGAGCTGTAGTTTGCTTTGTTCTAGGTGGGCAATGCAGCTCTCTGGATGATGAGTTGTTAAGTAATAGTGAAAAAACATTTTGGAAGTGACAGTGAAGATTTAAGAGACTCTACACTTTGTTCTTACCCAGCTCTAGTCCCGTGTTGTTTGGGGTTGAGGTAGTGTGACATACATCCTTGTTTGACAATTCAAGTTTATGCCCGTTATCCTGGTGTAACGCTACCCCCTAACCCCCGCCTTCTCACTCTTAGAAGTTTCTTAGTTAACACTCTAAACTGTATGGTTATCCTAAGTTTAGGAGCTAAACAATGATCTCCTTCGAGAGGAAAAGGAATCAGATCTCGGTTAAGGCAAAACTATGGGAGGAAGATAAAAAGGACATAGGTAAGTTTACTGGAGGAGGTTTTCCAGAGGGCATATTAGGAAAAAATTGGGAAGGAGGAGAATTGGAATTCTTATTTAATAGTGTCTTAGCTCAGGCTGCTATAACAGGGTACTACAGACTGCATGTCTTATACACAACAGAAATTTATTTCTCCCAGCTCTGGAGGCTGGAAGTCTAAGACCACCCACCAGCACGGTTAGGTTCTCATGAGGACCCTCTTTAGGGTTGCAGACTGTCAACTTCTCCCTGTGTCCTAACAAGGTGAAAAGATCAAGAGCTACCTCTAAGGTCTCTTCTTACAAGGGTACTAATCCCCTTCATAAGGGCCCCAACCTCATGACGTAATGGCCTCCCAAAGGCCCCACCTCCAAATACCCTCACATTGCGGGTTAGATTTCAACATCTGCATTTTGGGGAGGACACAAACATTCAGTCCATAACAAATGGTGTGTATTAAAAAGGAAGGAAAGAGTTGAAGAACGGGAAGTAAAGAAACAAAATCAGTAAAGGAAAGAGAGTCTGGGAAAGGAATTAAAGATACACTGATTTCTCTGATCAATATTACAAACAGAGAATTATTGATAAGTTGTGTCTCCTTTAAAAAAAAGTTGACCTAAATACTTGCCTCATCCTTACGGCAAGCAAAGCAAGTGTTCTTCAGGCAAAATTTCATAGAGGAAGTAATAATCTAATTAGAGTCTATTCTCAGAATATTTACATTCCTGTTTGTTAAACGTAGTTGGTTTTCAGAAAACAGCTAGCTGAGGTAAACATTCAAATTCAGAATGTTTATCCACGTGAGATATTTAAAGCTACACCCATTAGGTGTTTCCTGTTGATTTTTAAGACCAGTATTTTCTCTCTACCTGCAAGATCAAATATCTCCTTGGTAAAGTTTTGCTCTTATTCCCTCAGGCAGGTTTAGTCACTCTCTCTTCAGTGCTCCCTTATGACACGTACACTTCGAAACACATTGGCTGTGAAGAGAATGCTGCGTAAGTTTCAAGATGAGCTCCTTCCAAGCCATAGAGAGGATCCTACCACACGTCCACATGTTTATATGTTCTCGTGAAATTGCAAACATAAGATTTAGTTGCATAAGTCACATTTCTTTCCTCTCTGCCTTCTACTTGGCACTTTTCTAGTGTCCATGGTTTGGGGGAAGCTGCAGGCATTCCTGGAGTCTGGCTAAGGGGATACGGTGAGTATGGATTAATGGCCTATACTTACATGTTTCCTAGTCACTTCCAAATGCAACTGTGTTGTTGCTCGCCTACCAGTTCCATGTAGAAGTGGCTTCCAGCTGCCTCCTGGGCAGGCTCACCCAGGTGTTTCGGGAAACACCCCGAAAGTACAGATCAGAAGTTATACGGTGATATGCAGGCATCTTTGGGTCAAGTCTATGCGTGTGGAAGAGGAAGAAGGATGGATGCAGGGTCTGCCTTAGTGGCAGAGAGCCTCCTTGGCCGACACCCTGCACCCAGCGACTGAGGCAGGGGAGGGAGGTGGCCTCTGCAGGGCTTTTTAATGGGCTACACACGGGGTTAGCAGAGGCAGTCACGGGCTTGCTCTGCAATTCTACTTGTTCTTTGGCCCAATTCTACTACCTTTCTTTCCCTTTCAGTTGTTAATCTCTAATAAACATCTCATACCCCAATCTCTGCCTCAGCATTTGCTCTTGCCAACTTGTGGCATTCATCTTAGTTTGAAAAATTCTGTCAAAAGATAATTTCCAGAAAATGGTAAAATCATGACTCTGATACAGACGTAAAAGTGACCGTATACATAGTAAAGAACTTATTTTAACTCATGGTATGACACAGAGTCTGAAACCGGTTCAAAGTAAAAGTCAAAACAGTACAAAACAGTATAGAAAAAAGGTACGCGTCAAGATGAATTGCAAATGGAGACAAAATTAGCTTTTCCACAGGGTGGAGGAAACCAATTAAATCACTTCTGGAGGAGACAGCATGTACACTTGTCAGTTACCTACAGTTTATAAAGAATTGAAAAATAGCTCAAAGACAACCAACAGGGCTGGAAGATACTATGAAAGATACATAGTTTTCCACTGAAACACACCTTTTTGGGGTACATGTCTTATTTGCAAAAGCGCTTTCTATCCCACCTCCCTTTTACTTTCAAAAGAAATGTTTAGTCATCAAATTCTGCTGGGCTTTCAGCACACATATAGACAGCTAAAAATGCTTTTTATAAACTTCCAAACAATTATGGATTAAATAATTAGAAAAATTTAACAATCTTAAACGGCTATAAATGAGTCCCTATAATTGAAAAGCAAACACGATCAATATTTGGTCTAATATCTGCTCTGTTATTCAAACACAAGCTTTCTACTAACAGAAATATAAACCTAAGCACGCCCATTTGAACAATTAAATACAAAAATATTATGATCAAACAGCGTCTTACAAATACGGAATTACATATTGACTAAAACAGAAAATATGGAATATAGATACATAATCTATGATAATATTGTCAGTATGTGGATGATCTAGGAAGGAGGTTTAGAAATGTATAAGATTATGTCTGACTAGACAACTCTTCAGGGCCCCAATTCATTTGTTCCTTGCAATATCGTTACAAATTCACAAATGAGACCAGGTTCTGTTGAAGCTTCCATTTTCAAGTTTAATTTTTAAAGTATAAATTCTGTCATAATTAAAACTTTTAGAGAAAAATTTAGTCTTCTGGAAATTTGTGGATTTTAATATTAAATTTTATAAGGTGGGAAATTGTTCATACTGGGTATTTCATTAATATTTTGTAATATTAATGCTTACATTTTCCAATTTGAATGTTTGAAGTGTAACAGTAGATTTTAAGTGATTGATGTGAGTAATTTTAAATGATGTGTTGGGTATTTTAAGGATGCTATTTATTCCTTACAATCCAGTGATGTGTATGGGTGGTTATTTGTACAATTCTTTCACATTGAGTGAAAGAATAGAGTTCTTTGTATTCAAGAAGATATTTGGAAGCTTGCTCTTTAGAACAAGCTTTTGTATCTTAGATACAAAATTGATCTCAGAAAACACTAAGAGAAAACAGGCTGTATTGTTCTTCCTCAAAGTGCACAAAAGGCAATGAAACAAGTGAACTAGAATATGGTAATTATTGAGCATGTGGCTGGCACCCTTAAGAAGATTAAGCCACAGAAGAGAAATGCTTTTCTGGGGATGAATTTTCGGAAAAATCTACTAAGTGGGGGTGGGGAGAGGGTGGAACACTTCTGCTTCTACCTTGCACAAAACAAGCCATTTGGGTAATCTACCAAGTCATGTTTCTCGATTTAGCTTACAGAGCCTGGAGAGATAACAAATAGCTATGAGAAAAAGAAAAAGAAAGAAAAGAGACAGGTAAAAGGAAGATAATAAAGATGCTATTTCCAGAAGATCTCCGACATGCCACGATTTGAAAAAGCAGAAACCTATGCATTCCATTTAGTTTACCGGGCAGCCTCCAACAACGAAGATGAATTAAGACTCAGGAAATACATGCCCTTGATATTAATTCCCTCACAGTTATCTTTCTCTCAGAAACTCCTTGGAGATCAGAGGCTAAGACCTGATCTCTATATTCATGTTTCTCTGACTTTAAAATGAATTTCTCTCTGCTGCTCCTCAGACATGGACAACTAAATCTGTAACGCAAATAGTCAGAATGCTAGATTTTGAAACAAAAGAAACAAAGCAAAACCTTTACTCTAGATTAATATATATTTGTTAAATCAGTAACTTCCATGGCTAAACAATCACATTAGAATTTATAATTGTCATTTTAGAGTGGGGATAACTTGCTGGCATGTGAAGCACCCTTGCATTGGCCTCAAATGATGCATTTTTGTTGACTGACTCTATTACTGATGAAAACATCAAGAAGGCTCTTCACTGGGTTGTGAAATATTGTGACTATTTTAAGTTGCTCTGATTCTTTTTGCTCTTCCAACCCTCCTATTTGACAACACCAAGTGCTATAGTGTGAATGTTTGTGTCCGCCCCAAAATTCATATGTTGAAATCCTAACTCCCAAGGTGATGGTATTAGGACGTATCTTTGGGAGATGATTAGGTCATGAGGGTGGAACCCTCATGAATGCGACTGTGCTCTTCTTCATAAAAGAGGCCCTAGGGGCTTCCCTGGTGGCACAGTGGTTGGGAATCTGCCTGCCAATGCAGGGTACATGGGTTCAAGCCCTGGTCCGGGAAGATCTCACATGATGTGGAGCAACTAAGCCCATGCACCACAACTACTGAGCCTGCACTCTAAAGCCTGCGAGCCACAACTATTGGGCCCATGTGCCACAACTACTGAAGGCCAAACGCCTAGAGCCCATGCTCCGCAACAAAAGAAGTCACCGCAATGAGAAGCCCGCACACCGCAACGAAGAATAGTCCCCGCTCGCCGCAACTAGAGAAAGCCCGCACGCAGCAACGAAGACCCAACGCAGCCAAAAATAAATTAATTTAAAAAAAAAAGAGGCCCTAGAGAGTTTACTGACCCCTTTCCCCAGGTGTAGATACAGCAGAAGTCAGCAGTCTGCAACCCAGAAGAAGGCCCTCATCAGAACCTGATCACACTGGCACCTGGATTTTGGACTTCTAACCTTCAGAAATGTAAGAAATAAATATCTATTATTTATAAACCACCCAGGGTACATTTTTGTTTTATTATAGCAGCCTGAACAGACTAACACCTCAAAGTATTTCCAGTCCAGAAACAGCTATAACTCCACTCTTTAAAACAGTGGAATAATGAATTTTAATTATTTGATACTTATAGTGGAAAGCCTCCTGAGAAGTCCCTTTTTAAAAATTATTTTACTGAAGTATAGTTAATTTATAATGTTATGTTAATTTCTGCTGTACAGCAAAGTGATTCAGTTATACATATATATTATACATATATATTCTTTTTTTAATATTCTTTTCCATTACAGTTTATCATAGGATACTGAATATAGTTCCCTGTACTATACAGTAGGACCTTGTTGTTATCCATTCTATACATAATAGCTTATATCTGCTAACCCTAACCTCTCCCTCCATCCCTCCCCCATCCCCTTCTCCCTTGGCAACCACAAGTCTGTTCTCTATGTCCCTCTGTGAGTCTGTTTCCGTTTTATAGATAGGTTTATTTGTAGCATATTTTAGATTCCACATATAAGTAATATCATATGGTATTTGCTTTTCTCTTTCTGGAGAAGTCCCTTCCTTTAAACGTAAAAATGCATGTATTATGTTAAATCACCTAGTTCACAATATATACTAATTATTATTATTAACATGGCCCATGACTTAAGAATAAGTATATATTATGAGGAATAAGAATTTTCTTTTGCATATTTATCATAAGCACAGTGAACTGTCCTACTTCAAGCCACGTAATCATAAAGCAACTTTATCATTGGGACTCCCACCACACCTTGAAATTTATTCTGTGGGACTATGTCCTTCCTTGCACGTGCCTGCGAATCTATACTGAATTGACTTGACTTCAGTTTGGTTTTGGTAATTGAAATCCCTATGGGCATTTTCCCATTTCAATTCCAAAATTAAGCAAACTTTATTTTAAGTTGAGATTTCATCTCTTCCTCTAGCTGATTTCTTGTTATCTTACTGCCATTTCTGCTGTAAATAAAACTGCTTCACTCATTTAAGGAATTTTTTTAGCATCTCTTTTGTACTAGTCACTGTGCAAGGCAAACCAGACATGACTGGTCCCTTCTTTCAAGGAGCTTACAGTCTGGTCAGGGAATAATGGCAATAAACATTTAAAGACACGCAAAAATGAATAAATAACTGTCATGAGATACACAAATGAAAGAAACACATAAAAGCTGTGATTAACTTCTCTGTAGGGACAGCCAAAATCTCATGGTAGTCTCTGTAGATATTCCCATTCCATCTTCCTGGAAGAATCAACGGTGCTTATTCCCCATAGTACAACTAAAACTGGGCTCTGAAATTTAACCACGCTTTATAGAAGGGCTAGTAATAATAGCCTGAGTATACCACCTGGAATGAACAACCTCCGACAATAACTGGTGAGTGTTAGAACCCAGGGGACAAAGGCTATGTGCAGAGTCCCTATACAGAGTGAGGGTCAGTTTCCACCCATGTGAAGCTGCAGGCGTTTCTACATGGTACAACCTAGGCCCAACTGCCCTTTGGACCAGAGACCAATGCCTGTATGGGATGACTGATACTAAGTCTATCCTCTTCCTTCCGGGGTATGTACTCTCACCATTGTGAACTGATCAAGACATATACAATAACGCACATCACACATCCAAAACCGAGGTTATTAAGTCTTTAACAACACTAATCTTACGACAAAACCCACTCACTCTAGGTAGCCCTTCTCCAAATCCAACTTTGTTACAATATTCGCTCTGTTATGAATAGGAAAGATCCTTCCCGTGAATCCATACTGCTATATTATAGATTTAGAACAATCTATCCTTTCAGGAAATTCTTGGGCAAAAACACAAAGATGTCCCAAGAACAAATAGCAATCTTCAGACAAAGGTCGACACAAATCCAAATTTAAGTAGAAAATATTTTCTTAATATTCAGAGGGACACATGATTTACGTTTATATGTGGATTCAAAGCCTCTGATTTAAATCAGTTCACCAATGATCAGGACTTGTAAGAACAATGCATAGGGAGTTGCTTTATCATTCCTTATCCACAGGGTATCATCAAAGGGTGACTTTTCAGAACAAAGTAAACAGCTCCCCTAAAGATATTTAAGTGCCTATGGTGAAGGGCAAAAACTGCTTATAAAATCCTCAAACCACAATTTTTCCAGTCCAGATCCATCAGGTACCCGACTAAACACGTTTAACTCTACACACAACTGAGCCACGTAAGGCCTGAACTCATATTCTATCTTTGTGTTCTCAAGTCTAGTCAGTATCCAGCTGCAATATTTTATAAAAGCCTGAGTGAAAAAAACGAAAGAATTGTCTATCAAAGTTCAACCCCTTAATAGCTTCATGACAAAGTTCAATTCTTTAACCAGTCAAAGGCTCAATTTCATCACCTATATGTTTTCAATATGATACCACCTGTTTAATAAGTTGTTGTGAGACGGCTTAGCACATTATAAGTAAGAGCTATTGTTATTAGTAGTTGTTTTAAATAAATTACATAGACCTGATTATAAGCAGCTTCATAAGGAGTGGGCTCCAATCAGGTAACAGAGAATCAACCTGGGGAAATCAACTAGGAACCAGTAAAATGATTTACTCATATTGAAGAAACTACAGGCAGGAAACCCCACAGGCATGACTGGCAGGTCCTCTGACTCTGCTGAGGTTTGTAGGAAACATTTTTAAGGCTAGTGATAACCACACACATACTCTTTGTTATGGAGTCTTAGCTACTTTTTGTTACTTTATAGCAATAGGTTCATCCTTTTATATTAGTAGACAAAAGACATGTTGGAAAGTCTTTTAAAACATGGCCTTATAGAAGAACTTTCACTTGCAGACAAGCCTCAGATCCCAGATCTGTCATAATTTTTCAAAATTTTAGATTTTTTTTTGGCCAATTTTAGTGGACATAGGAAATTTCACAGATGGTAATTATATAAATGATGGATGTTTTAAAATATACATATTGACAAGGAGGAGATTTCTTTTTTTTTTTTAATTTTTTGGCCATACCACATGGCATGTGGGATCTTAATTCCCTGACCAGGGATTGAACCCGTGCCCCCTGTGTTGCATGCCTGGAGTTTTAACCACTGGACCACCAGGGAAGTCTACAAGGAGATTTCTTTATGTCAAACATATTATAGCTCCTTCCTCTTCCCATCTCGTTTCCTCTTAGAAATAAATGTTCCATAAGCATTTAGGATAAAGATGGATGACTGGGTGATGGCTACACAACAATGTGAATGTACTTCATGTTACTGAGTTGAGCTGTATACTCAAAAATGGCTGAAATGGTAGATTGTTATGTATATTTTACCACAATTGAAAAAATTAGATTACTGGGTATAGAAGAAATAAATTCCTGTATAAATATAATTGTGCTAAATAATGAAGCCCTTATTTTTAAATTTTTAAAATACTGAATTACTTCAGGAGGGATAGAGAAATGATAGAGAGTATCATCATCTCCCTCCTTTCTCTTTCTCTCCAACCAGCTCTCATCAGCTACCCCTGCCCTCTTCTTCGAGTCCAATCAACCTCACAAGATTAGCTGCTGGGTCTCTTTCTTCCTTTTTTTTAACACTTATTCTGGGTCTTTGAATTGCTGCATGCCTCTGGCTGAAATGGAGGAATGAGACGTTAGATGAGGGATTCCTCTGCTCTATGAAATTTTTGGTTGGTATATGCCGAAACAACCAAACAGATTTCAATGCCAATAGCTTTGCTCATCAACAGCTATGGGTACCAGGCTAAGTTTACATTTTCAAATGTAAAGAAAAATGTATGCTTTAGTGGAAAACTATGGATTGTCCAGATCCTAGAGGATACCTCTTTGGGTTTTCTCATTCCATTTCTTGGAAGCTATTTTGCAACTGTGTAAATGTTAGCTGACAACGATGCAAAATAATTCTTGTCTATAGACGTACAAATTCTTTCCTGTCTGACAGAGGTTCCGTTGAACTTTCTCTTTCCCTCTTTGTGGAAAACCAGTTTTGCATACATCGGCATATTTACTTCAGTATTCCTGATCTAGAAATGTGTTTACGCTTTGGATTCTCATCTGAACGAATTAAAACATCTGCCTGGTTCTGTCATTGGTTATGAGTTACATAACATCCTTAACACCTGTTCATTTTTACATCTGTATGAGAATCATGATTTTATCGTTCTTGAAAATTATTTGTTAATAAAGATAAATAGACATTTATTTGTTTTCCTTTAGACATAAGGGAGAGAAAAAGAATTTTTAAGTTTGTAATTTGTCCAGTCCTATTAGGAGAAGATTCACGTTAGAAAGTTAATTCTGTAATAAGGATGATGTTATTGACTGAAGCTTTTATGTATAATAATGAATAATTGTCTCAAATTTATGTTGCTTCTATAGCCCCTTTATATTAAAAGATTTACACTGTGGCTCATCTGTTGCTAAAATTCCAAAAGATTGTGCACAGTGAACCACAGATAGTGTTTAATATTTTTCCTACAGAAAAAGAAAATTCCACAGCAAATAAGCTACCTGAAAAAAAAAAAGTGTGGTACAGATTTTGATAGCAGCTGGTTGACTAAAATTCAAACTATTTTCCATAAAACATTAGTATATGTTAGTTCTAAATAAAATATGTTGGTCCTTTTCTCATCTAAACATTTATAGACAGCACAAGTGTTTGTGTGCCCAGGTGTGCAGAGAGCGAGAACACATGGGGAGACGTTTTAAAAATCACTGAATTTCAAAAACCATGCATTAGTTTCCACATGGTCTTTAATAAATACTTTCAGGATGGATTAAACATTTCCTTACAAATGTCAAAAAAAAAATCAAGTTACTACTAAATATGTTAAGGAGAAAAAATCTGCAATATGTATTTTTGCAGAAACAATTGAGAAATCTGTTTACCTGAGTATCTTAGAACATATTCAAAACCCATCCAAGGCTTCTAAATATTTCTAGCAATTGTATACTTTTACCATGCTACAGCAGTCAAGATAGCTGGAGACACTGAGAATAGTAAATATTGAAGATAATCTACAATGAGCTTGATCATTAGCTGAGCCATAGGGAGGACCCTCTCCAGGATCTTTCTCCCAGTTTCTCTAAGATAGGTGTGTTAGTTGTCCAGAGAAACAGAGCCAGGAGGATTTATTAGTAGATTCAGATTTACATAAACAAACCCATATACATATATCTTACACATCTATCTATCTATCTATCTATCTATCTATCTATCTATCTATCTATCTCTCTATGTATCTATCTAACTATCTGGAGATTTGTTATAAGGAGCTGGCTTACATGATTATAGAGACTGACAAGTTCCAAGATCTCCAGTTAGCAAGCTAGAGACCCAGGAAAGATAATGGTGTAGTTTCAATCTAAAGGCCAGCAGGATGGAGACCTAGGAAGAGCTAATGTTTCAGGTTGAGTCTGAAGGCAGGAAAGAACTGAAGTCCCAGCTTAAGGAAATCAGGCAAGATAAGTTTCCTTTTACTGAGGCAGGGTCAGCCTTGTTGTTCTGTTCAGTCTCTCAGATGACTAAGTGAGATCCACCCACATTAAGGAGGGCAATGTCCTTTACTCTGTCCTGCCAATGTTAATTCAATGTTAATCTCGTCAGAAACACCCTCAGAATAACCTCTGACCAACTGTCTGAGCACCATGTGGTCCAGTCAGGTTGACACATAAAATTAACCTTTTGCTCACAGAAGGTGAGCAAAACTCAGAGCCTGAGAGATTCATGTTAATACATCTTCTATAACAATATGCTCTCCAATTCTGCCCCTCTAGGTAAAAAAGGTCTAGAAAATTGACTTGCATACATAGTTTTCCCTGCCAGAGTTAACTTCTGGATATTCTAACATGCTTTGATGATCTGGCCTTGGAGGTCAGGTAGGATCAGTTGCTTGTGTATTTACATTTCATTTGGAATGTATCGGGTTGGCCAAAAAGTTTGTTCGGGTTTTTCCGAGAAACATCTTACAAAAAACCCAAACAAACTTTTTGGCCAACCCAGGAGAAAGTAATGTTTGCTTTCCCGTTACTCCAGAGTCTCTGGATTCTCTTACTTCAATGATTCCAGAAAATGCTGATAAATAAAATAGTACTTAAGCTGGAAAATAATTTGAAAAGACTAAAAAATACACATTTCCTCATATAAATGAAGAATTGGGACAGAAAAACATATGATATATTGATATAAACACAGGTGAAATAGTGAGAATCAATATTTATATTATGTCTTATATAATATTAAAGATAGAATTCTAGGAACTTTTCATAAATTGACTTAATACTCATAATAAGTGTCTTTGGTAGGCTTTGTCATTCCTGGTTCATAGAGAAATAAGCTTATAAGGAGCACCGTTGAAATTGGTACCTTGGGCTGTTGGATTTCAAAAACACCATGTTCTTCCCACTTTGTCATGTAGCCTCATTGCTTCTTACTTCTCTTCCCTTTGTCAAAACATCAAATATGGAAATCATGTAAAAGCTGAATATTAATGTGTTTATTATTTTTTCTGTTTCATAATCATGCAAACTATTCTTTAATTGGGAATACTTAACATATGAATAGATAACACCTTTAGAGTATGTAAGTATGTATGTATACTCTAAACTTGGTTGTTGTGAATAGAACTTGGCCACTGCTAGATAACTGGTGAGATTAAGATGCTTGACTTAAAAATTGAGGAGCAGAACTTGTATCCATGGTGACTCCACAAATGTGCCAACACCTGGCAAAGCTCACTCGGAAACATCCTGTCAGCTTCCTTCAGAAAAGCACATAAAAAAGAGGAACAGGATAATGAGAAATCCATTGAAAAGCAACTCATGAGTAATAGAAAATTAAGAAAATACAAGTAAACACATTTGCTCCCCATGTGCAAGTCACTGTGGAAGCAAAGATGAACAAAATATGATCTTGGCCCTCAGAGAGCTAACATCTTTCTAGGGAGTGATAAGGAGGTATAGAAATCATAGTACACATTAAAAGTGGTGGGTGTTGTGAATTAAAACACCAAGTGCAAAGGTTCATTGAGGGGAAGAATTTGGATTAGGGCTTGAATGAATGGTAATATTTTTGAGGGGCACTGATAGGTAAGGGCAGTGAAAAATAAGGGCACGGTTTAACTGCCCTGAGGTGGAGGTGAGTCATTCAGGAATGTCACATGACATGGTTGCTCCCAGACCACCACCCCACCCACTGACTGGCAGGTTTCAGACTTTGAAGTAATTTATTCTGCATGCACCAATGACCTTCATATGGCTAATTCTAATGGATGTATTTCAATTGTTATTTCAGCTGATGTGTCAGAAGAAATTGGGGCTGTTAGTCACTTCCTGAATCTAGATAAGGCTTCCTTCCTTTAGCTGCTTTTACTCCTTGGCATCTGAAAAGTCTTCTTATCTCTAGAGCTGCCCTCAAATTTATATGCCCATCACATGTCTGCTCTGAGCTCCCAATGTCACCACTGAGAGCTTCGATAGGCAAGTAAAAATCATTATACCTGAAAGTGAAGCCTTCCCTCCTCCTGCATTGTAAGCCTGGGATGACTTTGGTATTCTTTTTCAAAGCAAATAACATGATCATCCAACTAGTTGCTAAAATCAGAAATTCAGGAATCATCCTCGATATCTCTCCTGAACAACACCAGATCCAGTGCATCCAGACTCATGTTGACATTTTCTCTAAGTCTCTCTCACATCCTTATCTTCTCTCGCCCTCCTTCACTGCTCTTTAGACACTATTCTTTAGCTTGTCTTGCTGTTTAGAACATACATTGCCTCTTTCTGCCTTGAAGACTTTGCATGTGTGGTACGTATCATTTGCCATTTTCTATCCCACCCACCCCACAATTACAAACCAATTCATTTTCAGATCACAGCTCAAATACAACTTTGTTGATAGAGATGTTTATAAAACTCACAGATTAGATCTTTTTTCTTTCTCCATTATATCTTCTCACAACTCCCATAGTTCTCTTTTGTATTAATCATCACAATTGTACTGTAAAGGTCAATTTTGTAATTATTCAATTAGTTCATTAATCACTACTAGACTGTAAGGTACATGAGAACAGGGACAATTTGTCTTGTGCTAATGCATAATAGAATTTAAGTATATATTTGATGAATGAATGTAAGAATAAATCCTTGAATGAACTAGAGGCAGGGAGGCTGGAAAGGAGGCAGTGATCTAGGCTTGCACTGATGCAGAAGTAAATGGGCTGGAATAGATAGTAAAGCTTTGAGAAATGGTAAGAAAATAAAATACACGTGATTATTTTTTTGGATGTCAGGGTTTAGGGAAAAGCAGAATCAAGGAGGACTCCTAAGTTTCAAGGTTGGTTGAGTTTGTTCATTGACAGCAGAGTGGAATACCAACCCGCCAAAGATACAGACCAAGGAATACCAACAGAAAGCAGTGGAGGCAGCAACAGAGAACCAAGAAACAAACAAAATTTGAAGGAAGAGAAAGTTTTTATAATGAATAATATAAATATCCTGCTCCCTACCAAAGTTCTCATTTATATAATTAATTAATTAATTAATATAGACTCATGGGTTTCTACTTTATTCAAAGGGTTACAATACATTAATGTAATTATATATATATATATTTTTTTATTTATTTATTCATTTTTTTTTTGCGGTACGCGGGCCTCTGACTGTTGTGGCCTCTCCCGTTGTGGGGTACAGGCTCCGGACGCGCAGGGTCAGCGGCCATGGCTTACGGGCCCAGCCGCTCCGCGGCATGTGGGATCTTCCCGGACTGGGGCACAAACCTGTGTCCCCTGCACCGGCAGGCGGACTCTCAACCACTGCGCCACCAGGGAAGCCCATATAATTATATATTTTGAGGAGCAAATTGTCCCAGATACGGCTGGTGGGAGTCCTTTCATTTGGCTTCTATGCCCTTTTGACACATCCCCGTTTATTCTTTGAGCATTTCCTTACTTTCTGGCATAGTAATGTGTCCCAGGCTCACCAAGTACTTTTTTTAAATGGCTTTGAAATCAGCCTTTTAAAACTTTTTGTTTGTTTGTTTGTTTTATGAGGAGTCCTGGTTCCTTTTAGTAGAGAATGACATTAGAAATCAAGATCTGGGTGCTAGGTTTACACACACACAGACATACACACGCGCACGCATCATACACATTTACATTTACAGCGTCTGTCAGTCCGTACATCCATTCATCCATCCATCCCAAACCATGAGTTAACACTGATATCTCCAATTCCTATCTAACACTGTAGCATTCTTTCTAGTTTTCTCCTTTTTCATATTTGTATCTCTCCCTGATTTTATCAAGTTCCCGATATGTAGCTAATCTCCCGCCACTGTCACCACTGTCCCTGTACAGACAGCTTCCTTTCCCCACTCAGCATATGACACTCTTCACCAGGCCAAATCCTGCATGCAAGTCTTCATGACACCTCTTGGGCTCTGACACCCTGAGCTGACCACTTTCCTGTGCAAAAGCTCTCCTCACTCTGCTCGGGTTCCCACATTCAGTGTCAGGCTACTTTCCAGCACAGATGCCCTCCTCACTCTGTAAGGATTCCCATACCCCATACTGGCCCACTGCCTTCCATACATGAACCCTTTACAGCCCACTGGGGCTCCTACCCCTCCCCACTGTCAAAATCTACATAGCTCGCACTCATCTGGTAGCTTTGGGGCAGAATTGTAGGAAAAAGGCAAACTACAAACTCTTTGTAAATCCACTTTTTACAATATATAAATTAATACTTCCTATATTATTAAATGCCCCCCCGACTACATGACTTTTATGGTATTTCATTTTATTAATGCTCCTATCTTTTAAAGAATGTTTTTTTCCTACAACTACTGGGAACTACTGATAATATTTGAGTAGGTAAATTTGATTTTATATAGACTATGTAATGCATGCCCATTACATCTTGGTTTTTCACTCCTTGAGGAAGAGAAATGTGCTTTCAGTAAAGATATTTTGGCTTGAGTACAAGCTTTCTTGTGTGATTGTCAATTCCCAGGATCTTGGTTTCTCCTCTCAAGATGAAGGTGTTCAATTCATTTTTTGCATCAGGGACTTGGTACTCATTGTTCCCTCTGCTTGAATCACCCTGCCCTTGGATGTAAAGTTTATTTCCTCCGGTTGTTCAACTCTCAATTCTCTGAAGAACTGGCATTTTAATAGGGATTCTTCTTTACTTTCTGGTGTGAAAGTCTCAAATTAGCTGGGAAAAGTTATTTCATTCTTTGCGTGACAAGCTTTCTCTCATTAAGTGTCCTCCTGGAAATCCCTCCAATTTTCTCCTCATATGGCCACAGGTAACACTGTGTCTGGTATACAGTAAAAGCTTAATATATATATATATATATATATATATATATATGTATGTTTAATGAATTAACAAGTTGATAGTGATGGAGACTGCAAATGACATTTTAAAAATAGCAATTGTGTAAGGAAAATGATGTTTTAGCCTAATAAGTATAATACATAGACTAAAATGCTATCATATTAGGGGAAATAGTTGAAAATGGTAACGATGGTTGAGGTGATGCCAAACATCAAAAGCACACTGGAGAAAATTTCACAGCATCTAGGCCACTAGAAATATCTAATGCACAGATCTCCACACCCCTCCCCATAGAGACTTAGGCCTTAACACCTAAAGTTTTTCATAAACCTCGAGTATGCTGGATCAGAGAAATGCTGAAAACACAGCTCTTCTCTAGCTGTATTTTTCCGCTTCTTGTTTATTCATATTCTCATATCGTATTCCCATTTAGCGTTTCTTTCTCCTCAATTCAGCACACCCCTGACGGCCCCCAAGCTACCTCATGGCATTATTGCAGCTTTAGTTCTCACTAATAATGGCTTCATTTTTCCCAGGATGTTTTCAATTCAAATAACTGTGAAGGAGAATATAACTGCCCCAGCTGTCTGTGAGAAAACGCCACAGAACTCTGTCACATATACCTGAGACTTGGGGAAGTGTCACCTGTTTTATATCAGTTGGCTGTGGATGGCACAGTTGTGTTTAGAAAGGGCAACGGTTAAGACAGACATAAATTCATTTGTCTACACAGGTACCAGAACAACATTCACAACAACAAAACCAAATCAAAACAGAACTACAAACCAGAGGCACACTGATATCACAGTTATACAGGAGACTGAGGCTATCCAGTCACTTCTTAATAAGCATATAGAGTCAGTTACAGGTTTATGATGACTTTGATTCTTCATTTATGGACTATATAAGAATTTTTAAAAATGCTTTCAAGTGTAGAAAGCTACTTACAATCTGTACAGCCTTATCATTTCAGGGACAAAATTATCTATCTGATTTGAATTTCTAGATTTTGTTTTTCAAGTTTTTATTAAAATAATTCCTGCTATATTTGGTTTATATTGCTAATGTAGACCTACTGAATTTTCCCTTAGAAAATATCTCCAACCCATTTTCAAATAGTGATCTATGTGGAAAATCTTACCAGGTTAAGTATTAGAAGTTACAGAAGATGATAGGCTTAATTCTGGCATTTGTTCCTATTTACAAAATACATATTTTATATATATAGGTACAGAATATTTTATAATTCTATGACAAGTGTGTCACTGAGATATTGTTCCAAGCCAGAGAGAAAAAGAGACAGAAAGGAAAAGAGAAAGAGAGAGAGAGAGATCGAGACTGAGAGTATGAATGGGGTGGAGGGAAGGAGAGAAAAGGAGAATAAAGTGCTGGACTTAAATAGAAAACAGCTGTTTTCCACATGTACTTTAACAAATATTTTGTAAGGTTTTTAAGTGTGACTTGAGTTTTATTAAGCACAATATAAGGCACATTTCTTGCCACTTGGTACATAAAATTAATTTCTTTAAATATAAATCTAGTAAAAATCAGAACATATGACATATGTACATGATGACCAGGTAGAGTAGTTACTTATTACCTATTTATTGTGAATAAATAATTTTTTCCCTACAGATATCAATGTTAGAAGCTATCTCCTTGACTATGTCAGTGTTCCACAGTTACCTCTGGATTGGGCAGCCAGAGGTACGGCAGACACGTCCCTGGCTCTGGAAAAGTACCTGCTAAACAACAAAGCCTGTCTTCCCATAAACTGCTGGAAGTCACATGAAATCCCCACGTGTCCTACTTTATGTATGCTCTAATTCAATCCCAGTTCAGATTATAGGAGACACTAAATTGCCAGTGGCTTTTCGCTGGGCTCCAAGATCCCTTTGCCCTGCCTGGTTTTGACCTAGTATTTACAAAGAGATTCAACCCATGTTCTTATGAAGCAAAATGGAAGGGGCTTAACCCTCCCAATATGAAGGAGAATTTATCCCACGCTTCTTTAACTGAACTATGAGCTGCTCAAATTAAACATTCATTTTTAAAAACACCTATTTATCAGCAGTGCTCTGGTCAAGCAGGAAATACGAAGGGGCTTTCATTTCCCTTTACTCCACGTCTTTGTTCTTGAGATAAGACACACCTAACTCAGCAGCCTTGCAGATCTTTTGATGCAGGAAATGCTTGCATCTGTGCAGGTGGCCACATGAGGGAAACGTGGGAGGGCTGCCACACTAGCTGCGAACAAGGACAACTGTACGAGGCAAACGCTGAAATCACTTCCCTGACTAATTTTAGAATTCTTTACTAAACTCGTGAAAGAAACAGTGGCAATGTTCTTTGCTTCTCATTATAGCGACTTCTTTCCTTTAACAAGGATGGCAAAGGACCACCTTTCCCTTTTCCCTTTGTATGGACCTGGAAGATTCAGAAGGGACCCTGCCCAGTCCGACACGTCACAAATCCTAATAAAAAGCAAGCACAGACCTCTTCATGTCACTTGAGAAAAAGCAAAAACAACTGAGAGATGCTGAAAAAGATACTGTTGTTCATGATGGGAGAATTTTATATGAGGAATTAAAGCAAATATCACTAACTAACTAACAAAATTAGTCTGAGAGATCATCACCAATATGCTATAGGACATGAAAACCAGAATAGCCAGATTTATTTTTTAAAGTGCAGTGGAAACAGTTGACACCATTTTGGATATCAGAGAGAAGTGGAAGGCATGAATGAGAATTTTTCAGAGAACTTAAAGGAAAAGAATAAAGAGATGAAAAAATAATAGGAGGAAAGATACGATACAGACCCAGAGAATAAGATATGCATATAATAGGAGGTACAGCAATGAAGGATAGAGTGGACAAAGTGGCAGCTTCCATCTAAGACAAAAGGAAGATGACTGCTCTGAGTTGGAGAAACATTTTTGTATTTGGATTTAATGTTAACAAAACCCCAGAACTTTATACACTTGGTGAAGTTTTAGAGTTTCAAAGGTGAATTTACAATCTCACAGTATCCCACTGGGTGGCTGTCTACAATGAGAAAAAACCAGCAATTGCTCTACAGCAATAAATACTAAAAAATTGCTGGAACAATATCTTCACCATTTTGAGAGGATATTATTTTGATACAAGAGATGTATAACTACATGGACAGTTTTCTGCTCTTTATCCTTGCTTACTTTTGCCTTCTTGATCTGTTAACGTCTACTACTATGTTCAACTTCTTATATTTTCAAGAATTCTTTCTATGTATTTGTGTGTGTCTAATACCCAGTTTTTTTTCTTAGCAGATATATTGAGATATAGTTTCCATACAATAAAATTCAGCTATTTTAAGTGTACATTTTGTTGAGTTTTGGTGAATTAGTGCCTTTTGCTCATACTCAGTGGTCCTCTCACCTAATTTTGATGCTTTTCATTCCAGCAGACTCATGGTAGAGAATGTGTGGATAATGTTGGAAGCATGAAGCAACTGTTAAGAGTTTTCAGTTGTCTCATTTGTAGTTCTCCATCTTCAGCAAAATAACCAGAGTAACTGTACCATTTTCAGGAATGCAGCCACCGAGGATGGGTTCAGCCTGCTTTAGTGAGGTGAATAACACCACCAACAAACATATATGCAGGCAAGGTAAGTGTGTGTGTCGGGGGGGGGTGTGTCGGGGGGAATTTTACCAATTATCTTACTGAAATTTGTCTCTCATGGGTTGAGTTCAGAATGCGTTTGGAACTTTATATGTAATATTCTTAGATTATAACTCTGTATCAGTGATCTTGGAAGCCACTTTTTTTGCCATTGTTTAAAAAAAAGGGATCACAAGCTTGTGATCTGTGCTACAATTTGAACAAATTAAATTGTCTAAGCTCAAAACACTTTGATTGCAACCTTGTGAGACCCTAAGCAGAGGACTTGGGTAAGCCAAGCCTGGACTCCTGTGCAATAATAAATGTATGCTGTTTTAAGCTGTGAAGTTTGTGGTAATTTCTTACTATGCAATAGATAACTAATACGGTGGGCATCCTATTGTGTCCCTGTGTTTACTGGAAATGTCCCTAGAGTTCCCCTATTAAGAAGAATGATAGATTTAAACTGATGTGTTGTCAAACAGAATGTATGACATAGAAGAGAAATTAAACATTTTCAAAAATTGAAATGAAAAATAAAAAACAAATTGGAAAAGAAACCCCTAAGATACAATGTCAATGAAAGAAAGACAGATGTTTAGGATAGAGCTGGACCCTTTTACTTTACCCTGTGCTACCACTTCCATTCTTCCTACATTTTTTCTGACTTAACTCAGATAGATGGTTTTGAGATCCTTTACCCATAAGGAGTCCATAATTTCACTGAAACTATAGTTTTTGGACTTTTTGTTTTTGTTTGGTTTTCCGGTGGAGAAAGGGAAATATGTTGACTTATTAGAGAGAGGCATATGCTTAAAGGACATCCTGACATCTTTTAGATGCACCCTTCTGTTTACCGTGAAAGATAATGAAATGCTTTCTCCTTTAGAATTTTGAGACATGGGCCACTTTTCTCTGAAGTTTTGGAGCTCAGAGTTCTACTCCATACAAAGCATAATTTTCCAGAAAAATAAAACTGTTTAAAAATCGGCTGAGCGTTAATATTTTTAAAATTTTTGAATAGTGTGTAAATGGAGGTTACCTATTTTTTCTCTGGTATTTATATAAAACCTCTCTAATTAAAAAAAAAGAACTAGAAAACAGTAGGTTTATGCTGCCTCGTGAGACATTTCTCTAAGACAGCATTTCTCTAAGTGAAAAAGTTTTATAGGAGTGTAAATAATTAATAATCAGTAATATTTAAAAATCAGTTTCAGCATAAAGTAAAAGCTTAGTCTCAGTGATATTGAAAGTCCCTTTCAACTTGAGAATTTTGTTATATCATATATAACAAATCATTTTAAATTTAAGTTTAGCTTTAGCATTAAGATAGATGGTTCAAGCCAATGTTTTTAACTTTTTGTGTTATTTTTTAAAGTTTACTGTGAAGATTGGTTTTCTTTGGGACTATGAACTACATATAGGGTCACCTGAATAAGACAACAAAATTTTAAATGTTACAAATCAGAATCCAGTGAACATCTTTATTTCAATCGCAATAACATTGAACAGGGTTTTCAGGCCTTTCTTGATATTTGACATCACAAATGTTACTTTGCCACCTAGTGGTTCATCCTGATATTTCCTTAAAAAAAATCTTTAAAAAATTTTTTTAGTCTTTTTAAAGTAATATATGAAATATGCACTATTTAAACTACAAGATATTTACTACATTTATATTTAAGATGAAATGATTCTGGGAATGATTCAATATATATATTTTTGTGTTGTATCTTGGTAAGCACATAGTATCTGAAGTATTATTTTTATCAAACAACATCAAACTGGTGCAATTTAAAATTCTTAGCTCAAATGTTCCTTTAAAAAAAATGTCTCTTGCAAACTATTCTTATTTGAAGGATTAAAATAATAGAAGCTCGGATTTCTCTGGTGGCGCAGTGGTTGGGAGTCCACCTGCTGATGTGGGGGGACGCGGGTTCGTGCCCCAGTCTGGGAAGATCCCGTGTACTGCGGAGCGGCTGGGCCCGTGATCCGTGGCCGCCTGAGCCTGTGCGTCCGGAGCCTGTGCTCCACGATGGGAGAGGCCACAACAGTGAGAGGCCGCATACCGCAAAAAAAATAAATAAATAAAAATAATAGTAGAAGCTCTCATATTATTAAAAAAATAACTTTTAGAGAGTGATAAAATCATTTCCTATAAAGATATAAAAATGAACGAGCGTTATTAATTTTATTTAACGTAATTATGAAACTGGTGAGATGTAACAACTAGTTCAAGGGAAAGTACAAAAACAGACACATTTATAGTTAAATGATTAGCAAATGGAGGCAAAATTAGTAGCTACTTTCATAGTGGAGTAAGGAAGTCAATAGATCTTTTCAGACAGAATTTGCATGACTATGGACAATAATAATTTTGCATTGCTATCAGCTATCTGCAATTTACAGTTATAAAATAGCTTTCATAGAATCAGATCAGATAATAATTAAATAGGAGAGCTGTAGGCATTTTGTCTTCCACTGAAAAACAATGTTTCTCCTACACATTCTATAAGTTCTGTCTCTGCTTTGCATATTTCCCCATATATAGAACTATTGCAGTCTGTATTGTTTCATGATATAGGTTTATGATTTGAAACTGGAATAAGCAATGAAGCACATATAACAAGTACTGTCAGGTCTCCATATCTATGGGTTCTACATCTGCATCTATAGATTAAACCAGCCTGGGGCCTACTTCAAACCAAGTTAATCAAAATCCCTGGAGGTGGAATCTGGACACTGATGCTTTTAAAAAACTCCCCAGATGATTTTAATGCGCATCCAGTGTTGAGAAACATTTGTTTCATAGCTATTAGATAGTTTAGTGATGGCCCTTACAGAATCTAGTCCATAATTACGGCTTCGATATGGAGAATCATGCAGTGTAAATAAAGGATAAGGATAGTTCAATCTCATTAGCAAAATCATCCTTATCGTGAGATGTGGGATGTGGCTTGATGTCTTAGATATTTGAATTGTTAGAATCCATATTCCTTAAGGAAACTTCTGATTATCATTAATTTCAATTGTACCATACCTCTAGTTAAAAAAACACTTTGATCCCCTTGCATGTAAACAAATTTGGTCCTCTTTGAGAACATTTCCATCTGAGATTAACAAATTGGCTTTTAGACTCTTTTACATAAATCACATGAACTTGATTAATATGAATATGGCTCGGGGTGGAGCCCAAAAGGCTTTACTTCTCAGGTGGTGACATCCTTACATGACCCTTACCTGTATATATTGTTTTTCACACATACTATGTTGTGGTTTTTTATGATTAAGAAACAAAATGTTGGGCTTCCCTGGTGGCGCAGTGGTTGAGAGGCCGCCTGCCGATGCAGGGGACACGGGTTCGTGCCCCGGTACAGGAAGATCCCACATGCCATGGAGTGGCTGGGCCCGTGAGCCATGGCCGCTGTGCCTGCGCGTCCGGAGCCTGTGCTCCGCAACGGGAGAGGCCACAACAGTGAGAGGCCCGCGTACCGCAAAAAAAAAAAAAAAAAAAGAAAGAAAAAAAATGTTTCCAAAGTAAAATCAAGTACTTTACAAATATTAAAGACATATGGTCCCAATCTTTTAACTAATGCTTCATAAACAGTAACTCTTACTATTTTCACCCTTCCCTTTCCACAAATATTACCCTTTATTGGAGGGCTTCTCCCCAGTTTAAGTGTTTCCAATTTAGTGTTATCAATTCTCCAGGATACACCCTGTGGCTCTGCTCCCAGTCTAGGCTCTCCCAGGCAATATCCCTCAGTTTAAGCCTTTTGCATCTGCTTCTTCTCTAACTTGGTTTCCAAATTTTTATTTTATTTCCCACCTGCACAGAGCAGTGAACTAATTATGAATATCTATCTATTAATTGATCAATAGACATAGGAGAGTGTTACATACTCATCGTGCCTTTGCCTCTTTTAAATAAATTAAGTACATTCTAAAGTTTTCCTTTTAAACTCAATCATCTTTCCTTTTCAGTTTACTTTTGAGAGGTAAAAATCAAAAAAACAACCTTTTGACAAGAAACACTACCAAGGCAGGTGGACATCAGCATTTGTTAACATTTTTCTAATGTATCACAGGGTTGCAAATCCCTGCCCTGGAGTCCGCAGTTCTCAACCTTAGCTAAATATTAGACCAGTGATTCTCAGAGCCTGCAACAGAAGCACCTGCAAGGCTCATTAAAACACAATTGTTGAATCTGCATTTTTTAACCAGGTTCCCAGGTGATAATGATGCTGCTGGTCCAGTGACCTACATTGAAAACTCCTGATCTAAACAAGGCCAGAATCAGCTTTGTCTGAGTTTTCCTTTATTACTTATTTCTTTAAGCATCCAAGGCTGACTAAAACCACTTTTTAAAATGTGGTAAAACACCAGGAAATTTACCAGAATCTTGTGATTCCTTACAAAGGAAAAAATGTATATGTACTTGTACTCATATTTGTGTACGTGTATTCTTTTTTAAACACACAAAGCGATTACATTTATTATGAATTTTTGATACTATTTTTCTAATACTAAAAGTTACTTACATAGCTTGACAATATAAGACAGTAGAGTACATCTTTTCAAGAGTTTTTTTTTCATAGGAAAAGTAAACCTGGGATGACAAATGTGCAGCAAATGAGCCACAATGGATTTATTTTACTGCAGATTATTGTAGCCATATTTTTTTAGGAGATTTAATAAGAATGATAATTGATGTAAAAATTTATGTTAAGCAGATTATGGCCAATTATACTATGGATACTTTAAGTTGTTTTTCTAGTGTTGTCATACTATTTTGTAGATGGCTCTTAAAAAGTTTTATAGTTACTTTTTAAAGAAAATATAGCTTAGTCCTGACTTCATTAACAAGCTGTTTGGCCTTGAGCTAGTCATTCAACCTCTCTAGGTTTTATTTTATTTGAAAAATGATCTATGAGTTTCCTTCCATTTATATGTATCTAATTCTTAAAATCAAGTATTGTACAAATATCAAAGAATATTTGTTTAAAATGTATAGGATATAAAGAATAATGTCATGATGAATACCTGCATTCTACCACCCAGTTGTAAAAATTTTTTGCCATATTCTTTAAAGTCTCCATGTGTCCCTATATGATCCCATCCCTTTCTCTTTCTGCTCGGAGGAAATATTACCATGAATGTAGTGATTATAGTTTGTCCTCATAGTTTGGCCACACATGTTTGTATGACCAAACATGTTTATTTTAGCATGCTTTAAATGTTATGTAGGTGCATTTCTACCGTACGTTTTCCCCTCAGTAATGGGTAATTTCCCTACTATAACCCTAGGGAAGCAGGTTTACATACATTTTGCTAATCAACCTTGGGTAACCTGTTAGACTTCTTATCTCAAACTGTGTCCTGATTCACTCCTTAAGTGAGTGAAAACTAGAGCCCAATTCATTTTTCCTTGGATGGCATTCTCAAGGAGAAAATCATCTGTTGCTTACCTCTGATTTCCACTTTAACTTAAATTTTGGTCTTGATTATCCCTTATTTTCTTGTTAATTTCTCAAAGCAGTTAACAATGTGTTTTCAGCATTTTATCCATATTTTTAGTCGTTTGGACCAAAGACTATATTAGGCAATTAAGACAAAGTTAAATAATCATGGATCCTGACTCCTAGAAGGTTGACTCCAGACTATAAGACACTCATGTAAACAAACAATCAAAATATTTATTGACCATCCGTCTTCAGACACAAACTAGACTCAAAGCAAGCAGAAGAAAGAATAAGGATTAGAACATAAATTAATGAAATAGAGAATAGCAAAATGGTAAAGAAAAAAATCAACAATACCCAAAGTTGATTCTTCAGAAAAAATAACAGAACCGATAAACGTTTAGCTGGAATGACCAAGAAAAAGGGGGGACAAGGCTCAATGACTAGAATCAGGAATGAAAAAGGAGCTCAACTGCTCTGAAAAACAATCTGGCAGTTCCTCAGAAGGTTAAACTCAGAGTTCACAAGAACCAGCAATTCTCCTCCTAGGTGTGTACACTCAAGAGAAATAAAAACAGGTATTCATATAAATACTTGTATATGAATGTTCATATCAGCACTCCACACTAGCCCCAAAGTGGAAACAACCCAAACATCCATCAACTGAAAAATGGAAAAACAAAATGTGGCATTTCCATACAATGGAGTAATTTATTCGGCAATAAAGAGAAATGAAGTTCTGATACATGCAACAGCATGGACGAATGTTGAAAGCATTATGTTAAGTGAAAGAAGCCAGCCACAAAAGATCACATATTTTAAAATTCCATTTCTATGAAATGTCCAGAATAGGCAAATTTATGGAGAATGAAAGTAGATTAGTGGTTATCTAGGACTGCGTTGGGGAGTTGTGGGAAATAATGGGGTGACTGCAAAAGGATATGAAGTTTCTTTTTGGTGTGATCAAAAAAAATTTTTTTAATTGGGGTATAGTTATTTTACAATGTTGTGTTTTCCACAGTAGAGTGGAGTTCCCTCTGCTATATAGCACGTTCTTATCAGTTATCGATTTTATACACATTAGTGTATATATGTATAAAATAGATAACTAATATGAGGTTTCTTTTTGGGGTGATGAAAAATTTTTTCTTGGTTTTTAATTTTTAGTTTTGGCTGCACTGCGTGGCTTGCGGGATCTTAGTTCCCTGACCAGTGATCGAACCTGTGCCCCCTGCAGTGGAAGCGTGGAGCCCTAACCACTGGACCACCAGGGAATTCCTGAGATCAAAATGTTTTAAAATTGATTGTGGTGATTGTTGAACAACACTATGAACATCACTGAATAGCAAACTCTAAATGGGTGAAAATTGTACGGGATGTGAAGTCTATCTCAATAAAGTTGCTACTGAATGATGAAATCACCAAAGCTCAATTTAAAATTAGATACAATTGTAGACATTTAGCATCTGATCTCAGCAGACAAGGCAACTTGATCCATAGCTATCGGATTAAATAACACATTTCAAATAGAGATAAGGGGATGCTAAGTGAATTTAGATGCTTTAGGGAATAATATCATATAGACCTTATTTCACAACTCCACTCTGTTCTTATTAGTTGTGGTAATTATGATACACTTACTTAATATCTTTGAAATTTAATTTCCTAATTTGTAAAATAAAAAATGATTGTTATGAACATTTAATAAGTCAAATTGTAACAGGGAAGAGCCAGATCGGACTACATGTTGGATCTGTTTCTTCTACTTTAACCTTTGCTTTCCGCTGCTTTCCTTCACTAAAAGGATACTGTCTATACACAACGGCCTGCCTTGGGGAACACTGCCCCTCTGCCTGAATGTTAAACCAAAGTGTCTTTGTTCAGGGAAACATCCGGACCCTGTTCCACCTGTGGCTGGCTACAAGAAAGAAGAAATTAACACATCCCCTCCTGGAGGCTGGCCATTCCAGGTGATATTTGCAAAACGTATGGCCTTTTTATTTTACTTCCTCATCTCCTCACCCTCTCTGTGCTACAAAAAAAACTGGCATCCAAACCCCGATAAGATGGTTATTTTGAGACTTTAGTCTGCTGTCTTCTCCGTCTGCTGGCTTTCCGAATAAAGTTGTATTCCTTGACTCAACACCTCATCTCCGATTTATTGGCCTGCAGTGCGGGGAGCAGAACAAGCTTAGACTCGGTAACAAAATCATAGACCTTAGCCTAGTGGCAGGGAGGTGATTACTGTAATTATTAACTTTCTTGCTATATTCATCAAACTATTACAGACCCTGTGTTATAGAGACTATAGGGGAAAAAACATCTTGGGTATATTTTCATCCAGAGTCACTCGCACAAAATACAGCTTTCTGGGAATTTACATCTCAAGTCCTACTAGACCACAGAGAAAACACTAACAGCATTTCTGAACACAAAGGAAAAGGAAAGAGGTATCTAAATATTTACTTTCTATTCACTGGCGCATCCTTATGCATACATTTTTCTTTTTGAACCTTGCTCTCAAACAGAATCAGAGAACATTAAGGGCAGCCAACTGCTTTTCCAACCTAGCAACCACCCTCTAAAGCTCTTATTTGCTCTTTGACTACCGCTCTGCTGTTGCTGTGATATGCCGCTTTCCCTGGAAGCACTTCAGAACCTTCTCCTGGCGTGTCATGCAGCAGTGAAGCAGAGAAAACAGGTGGCCTCAATGGGTGACTTAATGGTGCGTTAAGTGTTCATTTTTGCTGAATTGAACACAGGCTTTTGTGTGAGTGTCTAGTTTTATTGGATCACTGTCAACCAACATGCATAGAGTACTAAATTTTGAAGAAATCTGTCGTTTGAGTGGAACAGAGTATGAGGAAAATAACTAGAAGGTTGGTGTTAGGTGATCATAGGCAACAGGATGAGAATGTATATCTCCTCTGCCTCCAAGCTTTTTTTTTTTTAAATATGAGCATGTGTCAGGTATTCTGCTTTGAAATCATTATTCCCCTCCCCCCATTAAGAAATCTAGAAACACTGGATATCTTATGTTGCTTTGCTTGACTTCTCTATTCTGCTTTGAAATCATTATTCCCCTCCCCCCATTAAGAAATCTAGAAACACTGGATATCTTATGTTGCTTTGCTTGACTTCTCTAAAGAAAAAAATATCCAGTAATTGTAAAAATTTTTTAAATACTTGATAGAAGAGGAGAGCTATCATATTTATTATTTTATGAAATGCTTTTAAATATGTGAACTTCAAAACAAAACTTAAAATATAAAAAATCTTAGTGTGTGAAGTATATTTCAAATGACTCCATTGCTTACCATATGGGCATAATATTTGTTGAAAGATGAATAAGCAAGCCATAATTTCATTAGCTAAGTATCCACATCTTTGAAAACAGACTGCTGATATGTTGGGGAAATAATAACTTTAGGATTTATTTGTATCATTTGAGCAATAAGAAAATCAACATTAAAAATATGAGCTTGCTAAAGAATATGAACAATGACCTTGGTGCTATTACCATATAATCATTGACAAAGTGCTAACAAAGGAGAATCACACATGACGAAAGAATATTTGCCATATTTTTGCTCATATCCTCACAAGCCTCAGTATTGGAAGTCAGTGCTGTCCCCCACAATTATCAAGTGAAAATTATAAATAAAACAAACATGATTATATGTATACTTGATACACTCTTTTTTTCACTTGGAAAAACTCTAATCACCCATTAAAATCTTAGTATCGATTTTATCCTAATTGTAATAGCAGTGGAATGACGGGAATTTTTATAACAGTAGCATGAGGTGAAAAAGTTGAGTATACTATGAAAGAAAAGTTTATAAATTGTACCTCCAAGATTTTAAAAACATAAAAGTATAATGGTAAATATTCTGTTCAATGATCTGATCAGTGTAATGGTGTTTTAATACAGACATCTCCATGAATAGTAACTCCCTCTTCCTCAGAGGTAGGTGGGATTCTCCTTACTTTCCCAGAAAGGTTCCAAGATCCTGAACCTTTAAAAGTCCCAGGATTTATTAAAGTTCTCAGAAAGGGTCTAGATCCCAAAAAGGGGCTGGGATAGTTGTACTGGAAATACACAACAGGTGGCAGCCATTAGGGGACTCAAAAAGCTTTGAGGTAAATCCACAGCCTAAAGAGCTGGGCAACTTGGGAAACTAAGACAAGAAATTTGGACTGTTTTGACCATCATAATCAAAATCTAAGTAGGTACGAGTCACAGTATTAAAAGCCCTCGGGGCCTCTGTCACTATAAAGAAATCTTTCTGTGAAAGGAATAACAAGTCTGTTGCTAATGGGAATCTCTGAAGCCGAAGCTGCAAAACTGACACGAGTCAGGTGCTTACAAGCTCTTAGCGCACTGGCTACCCAAATCTAAGTCTCCCGAGCTAGGATAAGCTGATCATGGAAAAGGTTAGGTGGATACTAGGTCACCGCCCGACTTCAAGAAAATTTCCGCGCGACAAGGTACACTGTAAGACACCACAAAACCCCCAACCCAGAGACACAACCCTCGTAGGTATGAATGTGGCTCAGAGACCCAAGGCTTAGCTAAAGAAATGGGGTCCTTAAGTTTCAAAGAATGGAGCATGCCACCTTCTGGCACGCCTGCTTATTTTATGTCTAAGAACTGTGGTCCCAGAAGCTATAGGTATCTACAAAAATGGTAAATTCTTACAAGACAAGCTAGAATTAAAATGGCTATTATGGGGAATGTTCCATTTAGACAAGATGGTTCATTTAAGAAGTGTACTTGAAAGCAAGGGTTTTCACATCAACAAACGGAACAGAGGTATCTATGTTAATTGACATGCAGAAGCCTCGGAAAAGCTTAAAAATTCCAAAACAGCTTCACTGAAAGATTCGCTGTAAAAGGCTAAGAAAAATTAAAGACACAGAGGTACCTAAAACAAAAGACTGGAAGACTGACGTGACTTCTACTACCCTCTACCCTCCTTCACCTGACAGCTCACAGTCTACTAATCTTCTGAATTGCTTTCCACTCTGAAGAGACCACAAGACCATAAACAAAAGTCCACCAAGTTAATGGCCTGACAAACGCAACAGCTCCAAGACCAGAAACCTAAAACACCTGGGCCTCCCCTGCCACACCCTCCTGGGGTCCCTCCTCAAAACCCTGGGCCAGAAATCGATGATTTGCAATCAAATGGCACACTGGAAGAAAGACTGTCCTCAAAGATTTTGTCAAATTCTTTCACACCAACGCAAATGCTTCCATATCTACCCTCAAAAGAGGGCCCCCCATGGGGCTCTCCCAGGACTGATGGGACTCTGAGGGATTCTCCAATAAACTGCTACCAGTTATGCCCTTCAATAGCCAAGGGGAAACAAAAATTAAAATTAATGGAAAACCTTGCCAAATTCTGGTAGATAGCAGGGCTATACTCTCTACTTTAAATCCCACTTGCTTGGAAGCCTACAGATGGGATCCTGAGAGAACTGGCAGAAGACAGTAAGAGAATTCTTACCGGAGTCAGCTCTGGCGGACCTCTGCAGTGCCGGTGGACAAAGGGAGTGACGAGGTTAGTTAGTATATCGGCACCCACAACATGGAGGCGGCCCAGTGGCCTAGCCCACATCACAAATCTAAACCCAAGTCAGACTGCGCTTAGGGGAAACACCTGTCAAGGAATCCTAACACACCAGTCACCATCCTCCCACTCAGCTAAGCTAGCTCACCTTACCCTAGAAAACAGGATCTGCTAGCCTTACAGGGAAATCTCCCACCTCTTGGCCGGTCATGCCCCGTTTCGCATTTGTTCTTCCAACACCCTATAAAACTGGCTTTTGCCCCAAAACTGGGGAAGAGTGTCCCACTGCTTGTGAGACACTCTACTCCCCCAATCCATGGATTGTTTTCCCTTGGAAAAAGGAAATCAAACTTGTTATTAAATTTAGTTTTGTAATTTGACGGAAGGTAACATTTCACATTGTCCCTTCCTTTCTAAATGCAGACTCTGGGGAATTTGGTTCTGGGGTTTCTATTAATTACCAATCCTTTCTGTCCCAGGGACAGCTATTGTCTTCCTATTTGTCTCATTTGTGTCTTGAGAATTTGCCTTGGCTTTCTGCCTGCCTAGGGCATGCCGGCTGTTGTTTCTTGCATGTGCAGGCAGCTCAACACTCAGTGGGGGGGCCCCAAAACATGGCCAGACAGAAATGTGGGCTGCACTGCACTTGCGGCCAGTGTCCTATCGACTGTTGCCAGCTCTTGGGGGAAATGTCTTTCTTTCTTTTGGCTGTCTTTGGGAGTGGCTCTGGATCTGGGAGGATAGTTTCTTCTGCACCCTCTTTAGGGAAGCCTGTTTCATCCATGGGGCCATTCAATACTGCCAGGAATTTTTACTATTTGTATAGCTAAAATCTGACAAGATATTTGCAAGGATTATTATTATTTTTTTTTTTAGTAGCTCTATAGTCTATAGTGAGGAGTTGGTAAATTTGGAAGTTGATATTCAGAGGCTGATAGAAATTTTTTAAGGTCTTCTTCCCTAGGCTAAATGAAACTATGTACCCAGAGGGAAAGAAAACCTTTTCAAAGACAAATGGCTCTAAAACTAGAACATAGGAATATTTTAATTTCTATTTTAGTTGAAGATCCCCCTAGTATAAAGAAGCAAATTGTAGATAATGTAGTTGGATGGATGGATCAAAGTGTTGGAATCATTCAGATTACAATCCAATTCTTTGAGAAATTGGAAACAGCTGTTCTTGTCTTTTTCCAGAACCAGAATTGTGGCTCCAGAAGCAATTCAAAATCCACCTTATCCTTTTCACGAATCCCCAACTTCCCATATTCATTCCAAAAGGCTTGTAGGTATTGTATAAATTCTAGCCTTAGGAAACAAAAGTTCTCCCTGCAGGAGCTTGCATTCTTTCTCTGTGCCTTTGAGATGTAAATATTCTACCGGTTTTCTATAGAAATGACGGTTATCTCTTCGATACGAAAACTTCAGGAAGGTAATTCTTAACAGAAAGGGGGAAAAAAAGAGGTGGAAAGGCTATTTGGAAACTAGGCAAATGAAAAACCTTAAGTCTTCTCTACAAAAATTAGTAAAAAGCTTAAACCATCTCAGCAAGTAATGCTTAAATTATTCCATCTGCCAGAAACACAATTTGGATTCAACTTTAAAAAAATAAACTAGTGAGTTTTGCATTATCATACCTGTCTCATGGCTACAATTTTAAGATAAAAGCTATAAAATCTCTTTTTGTGTCTGTCTGTATGTTTATGAAACTGAGCAGGACCCTCTCGGGCCCTTCTGGCCACAAAAGCCGTTCCGTGTCCCCCGTTTCTTGTTGTAGGAAATGGGCTTCATTCAGCCTCCTTGACCTTCCCTGAGTTCCAAAGGGCATATTCAAACAGTTGCTAATCAGGGAAGAGGGGGAAATACAGAAACAAGGGAGGAGCAGTCAAGAAACAACAGTGCAGCCTTAAGGCAGGGTCCTGGTTTCTCCTCAAGTAATACACATAACAATATCTTTGAGTTCTTCCGTAGGAACTAAGGCCCCACCCAGGTGGAGGATCGCCACTTCAGGCTGAGCACAGATTCCTGAAGCCCTGTTACCTCACCACCAACCAATCAGAAGAAAGTCACACACTTTGCAGCCCTCACCCCATATTCTGCCTATAAAAACTTCCCCCCCCAGACCATCGGAAAGTTTGGGGTTTGTGGGCACAAGCCACCCGTTCTCCTTGCTTGGCCGAGCAATAAACCTTTCTATGCTCCAAACTCCAATCTTTTGTTTTGTTTGGACCCAATGTGCATTGGGCACATGGACTTGCGCTAACAGAAGAGCTAAATCTGTTCACAACTATTTAACTTTCTGTATTTTTAAAAATCTTCTATTGTCACTATAGTTAAAAAGATAATTAAGTATTATAACATAATGACCTATGATCCTATTAGTCAAATACACCTTTTGACATTTTGACTACTTCCCCAAATCAAATTCTGAACAGTTTATTTGACCTCAAAGTCACTTTGAGATTTCCCAGGGGACCACTGGAAAATAACAAAGGATTTGTCACTCATCATATTTGTATGTGCATATGTTATTAATACAAGTTTTCAAAAAATTGTATAACATTTCTAAAATTCTGCTTTGTCCTGGTATAATATCAATCATAATTCCAGTTACCATATTAATGTTGTGTGCTACAGAAATAAGCAAATTTCCTTGCCAATTCCACTGTAATAAACTCTTAGCAGATTTTTAACAACGGAAATTTTTAAGTCGTTTGTCATTTATAAACGGTTATTATTTTACTCTGATTCTTTTGCAAAAGCAAGATTCATGGAAAGGACCCTACCAAGTACTCTTGACCATTGACACTGCTGTCAACTCACAAGGTGTCAAGCCTTGGGTGCATATTTCTCACAACTGAAGAAGGCTCCACCTGATACCTGGTTCTGTGCAAATGCTGAAGATCTCAAAATCAAATCGACTAGGAAGAGAAGTAGCCAATATCTAGGTAGACTGCTTCTTCCCAAGACATCAGATCAAGAGGATCAGGAACGTTTTCCTTTCTGACCATCCTTTTAATTCTTACACCGTAAAGGTGTTCTGTTTAAAGGTGTTTATGATTCTTCTGTCCACCTTTTTCCTTGCCTTGGCCTGAAACGATAATGCCATTATTCACATATCTCAGGCCGGTAATCCAACCTCCAACTGACATGCTACAATGTTGGTGATCCTATACTTCTTTCTGCCAGTGACAAAGCTCTCTGTGATTTCCAATACCTCAGTTTCTCTGGAACAAGTTCGCTGGATAAACAGTTATGGGGAAGTGGAGATAAGGTTACACGAAATACATAAACAGGCCAACTGGCTTAAAGAAGTATCCCCCGCTTTGGGATCATTTCTTGACTTATTTGATTCTAGCTGGTTTGGGTCATGGGGACTCTGGCTCAGGAGTGCTCTCCAAATCATGGGCATTCTTTTGTTGCTAATAATTATTATTGTCTCCCTGATATACTACATTCTCTCACAAGCTTTAAATGCATGTAGGCAGCCATTGAACAGTCTACAGATTGTCTCTGTCTGACTGGAATGACAAAAGGGAACAGAAAAATGGACAAAAGGGAACAGCTCCAAGAATAGGAGCCTGACATCATCTCTTGTGGATGGCACACTGAGACCCAAAGAGGCAATGATAACCAAGAGTTACATTAAGACTGATATATATTTTTAATAAATTTATTTATTTATTTATTTTTGGCTGCATTCAGTCTTCGTTGCTGCGCGTGGCTTTCTCTAGTTGCTGAGAGTGGGGGGCTACTCTTTGTTATGGTGCACAGGCTTCTCATCGAGGTGGCATCTCTTGTTGCAGAGCATGGGCTCTAGGCACGCAGGCTTCAGTGGTTGTGACTTGTGGGCTCTAGAGTGCAGGCTCAGTGGCTGTGGTGCACGGGCTTAGTTGCTCCGCCGCACGTGGGATCTTCTGGGACCAGGGCTTGAACCCGTGTCCCCTGCATTGGCAGGCGGATTCTTAACCACTGCACCACCAGGGAAGTCCAAGACTGATAGTTTTGATCAAACCTCTTGAATGGTTAAGAGGATGATCAAAAAGGGGAAACTGTTGAAATACCTTTTTATGAGTAATATGGAGCTGATTTTTCCTGGCATGCCGTATCAGTAAAACCAAAACTTAGATAACTTTTGTATCCCTATAAACGTTCTGCTTGAGCAGAAATGCAGTATATTCAATCAACGCAAATGTCAATCCAGCTCACTTCAAAGAAGGCTGACTACGCAGCCCCAGCAAAGCAGATGTTTTCTATTTGTCTCTTCCTTGTTCTTTATTCTTCATCCTGCCTTTCGCCCCAGTATTTGGTTCTCCAAAAGGAGACTGTCTGCTTCATGAAGTGTTAAGTTTGCTTGTACCAACTAAATGGTCTTCTTTAATCATTTTTTTTTACCAAAGGTAACTTATTAATTCACATATGAATAAAAATAATATATACATAACAAGCCATTATAAGCCTGTCTCAGGACCCCTCAGTTAGCACACTACTGCTCATGACCACTTTCCTTATTTGTGTGATGTTCACAAGCGTGAGGTGGAGTCAGTGAATCTTTAATTGAAGTGACCACATGCTGGCATTTCATATTAGCCCACAACCTGTCAAAATTTGACTAAGTGCCCCAACAAACAGTTTCCACAAGATTTTAGTAAACAATTTCAGTTAGCCTTTACCTCAGAATGCAATGGTTTGGGGATATTTATTCTAATATCATTATGTTTGAGGAAGTAACTGATTACACATGACTTTGGAGGTATTCGAGGACCTTCAGAGTAATTCAATCATTAATAGCATCATGAAGCTTTTCACCACACAGCCATGATTTCTGTCCTAATGGAAATAAAAGAGAATCCTTTGTGGTACACTGTGCGACTGCCTTATTGTTGAATAATGTCGAGGAATAATGCCTTAATGATTGGCAAGCATGAAAGTATAAAAACTCCAAATCATAATCTTTATTTAAATCCATTGATTGAATTTAAGGAAAATTCCATGAGGCATCCAACAACACAACCGTAAGCATGACACACTTTAACGTTTATAGGTGAAAGTTATGAATAGAATATATACTCACATTTTATAGAGCAAAATATGAATTATATATCATTTAAAACATTTATAAACATCACAGGGCTATCTCCAGACAATGTCAAATCCTAAGAATTAGTTTCATTGTCAGGGAAATCAGGGTTGAACTGCCCTAGGAGGGAAATGAAATGTTTTCCTTGTAGCCCAGATAACAATCTGAACTCCGAGTCTGTGCACAGTGTGTGCGCTTGCGTGTGTGTGCGTGTATGTGTTCATTCTTTGTGACTAGGGGACATGTTTTGGAAGCAAAATATAATAGTAGAAGTGTCCTGCTACCCATTAACAACGGGATATGGACACTTGCCTGGCACCCTTATTTTGTGGAGACAGCACTGTCAAATCTCAAGGTTTGGGGAGCACACTGTTTTCCTTACCAATAGTTATTTTTAAGAGTGATTTTTCCAGTAGTATTGACAAAATATAGCCATTAAAAAACACTCGCTCAACTAACCACTACATTGTTTCAGTCTTGATCTCACCTTTGTTACCAAGTCAGGAAAACCAAGTCAATCAGCAACTTTCCTTCTTTTCCTTAACTGTAAATAAATTAGGTTTTAAGAAATCCCAATTAACCTTTATAAGGTAAATTCTCAATATACTAATAATAAGCTGAAAAGATTACCTTGGGATTTATTTGACTTTCTGTGTCCTGTAGAAAGCTTGGCTTAAAATGTAACCCAGCTTGTATTGCCACTAAAAAATCTCTGGATAAAAAAATGAATGAAAGTCCTTGGGATTTCTCGAAATCAAGGAGGATCTACCACATTTTCAGAAGAAGCAATGTTTTATTATTTAATTATAATATCTAGTGAATCATTATTTAAATGTTGCTCTAGTGTTTGTCTGAAAATTTCTTTGTTCAGTATTCCCACTCTGAAACATTTTATTATATTCTCAAAATAATACATGTTTATTCATAAAGCATACTGCACTCACAATGGAAGAATTTTTACCTTGTCGTCTATAAGCATGTACAGTGCAATTTTAGAATTGGGGTTTAGAAGATTAACAATAAGTCAACCTTAGTGATTTTCAAAACTGTAATGGCAATGTTGTAGTAGTATGCATTTTGAGTAAGACAGAATTATGTAGCTAATAATTTAAAATTACTCAATGTAGCCACTAGATGGCAGTATAAGCCTTTGGATTCTGAATATGAACTACAACCTGAACAATTTTAAAATTATATGTTTGACAATAGCTTTGACTAAATCACCCCAAAAGGAAAAATCTGAGGCAAAAAGTCAACATTACGGTATAAAGTATTTCTGAGTTGTGTTCCACTTTGGTTTGGTATTTTCCTTTGTGAAATTAAACAAATAATTATCTAGTAAATTGTAGCTATAGCTAATAACTTCAATTTATTTTATTTTACATATTCACTAAATATAAAAATAGCAGGATGTATTTATTACTGAGTATAATATTCAATAATGATGTCTAAAAAATTGAGATTATTATTATTTAATATATACTGTACTTTCAGTGCTGTCATTAAATTATATCAATGAAAAAACATAGCTTTTTTTAAAATTTTGGCTGCTCTGGGTCTTAGTTGCAGCATGTGGGTTCTTAGTTGTGGCAGTATGTGGAATTTGGGATCTAGTTCCCTGACCAGGGATTGAAACCAGGAGCCCTGCATTGGGAGTGTGGAGTCTTACCCACTGGACCACCAGGGAAGTCCCTTGCTCATTTTTAAAATGTGAGTATGCTTGTTGCCAGTAAATTTTCACCTTATGCTTATATGGTAATCAAATGTAGAGGTTTACACATCTGATCCAATGACAGATGGAGCTCACATTCTCCAAATCCCATAAAAATGATAAAAGAAACAAAAATGAGAAGTATCTATAGGATTGTTGGAAAATATAAGATGTTGTTAGTGCAACAAAGCACTGAAGAATTGTTGGAAGTTGTAAAGTAGATGGAATTCAATGGAAAGAAATTTTTAAAAAGGATATACAGTCATCCCTTGGTGTCTGTGAGGGATTGGTTCTAAGACCTCCTGCAGATACCAAAATCTGTGGATGCTTAAGTCTCTTACATAAAATGGTGTGTACTGGCATACTACATACAGACACACACCCTTCCGTATAAGTCAAATCACCTCTAGATTACTTACGCTACCTAATACAATGTAAATGCTAATGTAAATAGTTGTAATTACAATGTAAATACTATGTAAATAGTTGCCAGCATGTGGGAAATGCAAGTTTTGGTTTTTGGAATTTTCTGGGATTTTTTGGGGGGGGCTAGGGAGGGGGACGGGACGGTATTTTTGTTCCGAGGTTGGTTGAATCCACCCATGCAGGACCCATGGATGCAGAGGGCCGACTGTATGTGCTCTGAGGAATCAAAGACAGGCCAAGAACGGGGCACCAGAGAAGTGAATAGATTATTTTCCCCACCAATCATGGAAAAAGCTGGGTCTGGAACCATGACTGGGTAGTCTAACAAGTAGGGGATTTAGAGACTGTGGAACTGTGGGTACACAGCCATGTGCAAGAAGAACAGCTGGCTGTGGTGTTTACTTACAGATTAAAGCTGGTCCCCCAATATTTTCTACATTAAATAAATGATGCACCTTGGAAGATCCTACTTTGGGTATCGGGGTTGGAAAGAGACTCTGGCTATATATAAAGTATTTCAGAACCACCACAAAGTATTTATGAAATGAAATTACTTCTGTAACAGGAAGGGAAAGTCCCAGAGTTTAACACAGGAAGTTATTTTGTAGCTGGAACAATTGTGTTCTGGGTCAATAAACACTGTAGTTCACACTTTTGTGAGGGACGATGCTAAGAGAACTTAGGTTTCCTTAAAAGGCCAATGTGGTTAAGCAAAGACACTAAGTCTTTTACAGAATATTCTTCATTAGAAGTGCTATGTTTCAAAATAGCTTAATTTCTTGCACTACACAATTCAACTTTTCCTTTTTAAACAACTTTTTAAGACTTTGAGTTAACAGCTTAACTGTTCACTGTCATATTTAACATAATAACTTTTGCTCAATTGATTTGTCAAAAACTTTAAGTACTACCAGGAGATTACTAAAATTTTAATATTAGCTAACTTTTTTTTTTTTTTTTTGGCTGTACGCGGGCCTCTCACTGTTGTGGCCTCTCCCGTTGCGGAGCACAGGCTCTGGACGCACAGGCTCAGTGGCCATGGCTCACGGGCCCAGATGATCCGCGGCATGTGGGATCTTCCCGGACCGGGGCACGAACCCGTGTCCCCTGCATCGGCAGGTGGACTCTCAACCACTGTGCCACCAGGGAAGCCCCTAGCTAACATTTTTGAAAGCTTACTATGTGTCAAACGTTAAACTAAAAAGCTCTTTAGATTTATTTTTTAAATTAATTATATAATCAATGACACAGGTAGTATACTATCACCATAAGAGACCTACAGTTAAATCTAGTCAATTCTTAGTGAGTTATAATTCAGATATGTCAGTTTCCCAATCCATGCCCGTACTATTTGTGGTAGACAGAGTAATAGCTTCCCAAATCCCTGCCAAAGACTTCTATGTCCTAATCCCCAGAACCTGTGAATATGTTATATTACGTGGCAAAGAGGAGTGAGGGTTGCAGATGGAATTAAGGTTGCTAACCGGCTGACTTTACAATAGGAAGATTATCCCAGATTATCAAGGTAGGACCAATGTAATTAACCCCAACTGTTATTGAAAGGGGAAGAAGGAGGCAGAAAGAACCAGAGAGATGGCAGCATAAGGACTCAGTCCACTGTTGCTGGCTTTGAAGGCAGAGAAAGGAGCCACAACCAGGAAATGTGGGTGCCTTCTAGAAGATGGAAAAGGCATAGAAACAGATTTTCCCCTAGATCCTCCAGGTAGGACGTAGCTCTGCAACATCTTGATTTTAGTCAGTGAAACCCATTTGGACTTGTTAACTACAGCTCTGTAAGACAATAAACTTGTGTTGTTTCAAGCTATTAAGTTTGTGGTAATTCATTCCAGCATCAACAAAAAACTAATACACTTATTATACTTTCTTTTTTCCTCTTTCTCACCAAAGCAAATTACTGAGTCCACTAACACACATCAGAGATGCTTTCCACCATACTTACTGAATCTGGGAAGTTTTCCTGTGAAGCCTTTACCTACATAAAACCCTGAACCTTCCAAATGAGTTGTGCTTTATGAAGAAGCCCAGAAAAAATAACAGATATCTATGAGACATTTAAGAATTATACTCTCAGGCTTCCCTGGTGGCGCAGTGGTTGAGAATCTGCCTGCCAATGCAGGGGACTCGGGTTTGAGCTCTGGTCTGGGAAAATCCCACATGCCGCGGAGCGGCTGGGCCCGTGAGCCACAACTACTGAGCCTGCGTGTCTGGAGCCTGTGCTCTGCAACAAGAGAGGCCACGATAGTGAGAGGCCCGCGCACTGCGATGAAGAGTGGCCCCCGCTTGCCACAACTAGAGAAAGCCCTCGCACAGAAACGAAGACCCAACACAACAAAAATAAATTAATTAATTAATAAACTCCTACCCCCAATATCTTCTTTGAAAAAAAAAAGAATTATGCTCTCTAAGCACCGCTCATTGGTAAGAGCTCTTGTTCTTCCATTACTGGGCTAAAGTACGACATTATGAGTATATTAACATCCACCCTTCCAAAAGTCTGCCCACAATCATGTGGTCACATAGTACACAGCACCATTTACTTGGGCTGCTGGACTCGCTCAGGTTGATGACCAAGAGAAACCACTAGGCACCCCTCAGGACCATCAAAATTATGTCTACCAAAGCCACTGAGCCAAATTGTTGCCTGTTTTTATTTGAGTACCAAGTTTGGTTAAATATTGTATTATTCTTTTTTAGAAAAGAAATTGGAAAACAAGTAACAATATGGAAGAAACATTAGATAGGAAACCAGGGGATGCAAATCCTGGTCCTGATTCAGTCATAGTGGTTCTAACACCTTTGGTAGTTATTTAATCTCCTTACCTGAAAGCACTATTGGAGAAGAGCAGCTGTTCTAAAATTTTTAGTCGTAAGGCCCTTTCTCCAGAAATCACAGGCAAATGAAACAGAGAAAGGGTGACATTCTCTGGCTGAAGGAAGGAAAGATTGGCTGTCCCAGTGTCCACTCCTTCTGCCTCCCCTTGTGCCTGTCTCCCAAGCCCCTGTGGGAATGTGGAACACAGTTTAAAAAATCACTGCATTATCGGCTCTCTCAAGTGTCTTCCGTGGACCAGTGCTCACAACGTACACATGGTGAAATGGAAGGATACACAAGTTACACTCTTCGTTACATTGCCATCTAAGGGCAAGAATTTAGTTCTTTAAATATCAATTAAATGAAGCAAAACAATATGAATATAATTCAGAAGATATTTCTTTCAGAAACAAGCTAGACTAACCTCTAGAAGAAACTGAATTTCAAATATACATTCAGAATTGAAAATATAAAACGTAGAAATGGAATAAGACACATGAAAAATTCCGTCAAGCACACATAAGCAGTGAAGTGATTAACTTTAAAAAACAAAACAACTTTACAGTCCTTTTAGCATCTTTATGCTACTGCTGTTAGCATGTGCTTACTCCTCACATCAATCCTCCAATCCACCCATACAAAGTTGGTACTATCCCTCTGGGGTAGGACTTTTAAGTGCAGATTTTGACCCTATATTTCAGTATGTTTCCTAAATTATTAGCACTATAAAGTGCAGATTTTGACCCTATATTTCAGTATGTTTCCTAAATTACTAGCACTATAAACATCACTTTTGTGTATTTCCTCTTATTAAAATAAGAAGAAAACAACAGTAAGAGGAATCTTGTATAGTTCTAAAGAAGTATAGTTTAGAAGGCTTTAGAACCACAGAAAAGTAGGTAGTTTTAAAAACATCATTTTGAGGAGGTGAATATATTTATATCTCTATATTTTATCTTATGTAGCAATCCCTATGTCTGTGAATTTGTTATAAAATTCTAGGTTTAAAATGCATATATGTATACACATACGTAATATATATATGGTTTAGTTCTCCTTTTGATATTTAAAGGTTATATATAATGTTATTTAAAAACAATATATGATTGTGTTTGAACATCTCTATTTAAGAATTATGATCTCTAGCCACTATTCATTGCCATTCTTCTGTATACTGGGCTAAAGGATGACCTTAAGAGTATATTAGCTTTAAGACTTGACAGCATCCATGGAATAAGTGCATATGTTTTGAGTATAAAACCCATTGCACACTAATTTCTGGTGAAACAGTTAGCTTTACTCATGCTAGACATCAACAGGAACAGATTAAATAGGTGGTTAAGTATTTTGAAACAACTGGATTTTTCAAGAAAGAGGTAGAAGACTTCTAAGAGGGAATGGGAAGCAGAACTTGGAAGAATATATAAAGACTCAGGGTAACATAGGGACTTCCCTGGTGATGCAGGGGTTAAGAATCTACCTGCCAATGCAGGGGACATGGGTTCGAGCCCTGGTCCGGGAAGATCCAACAGGCCGTGGAGCAACTAAGCCAGTGTGCCACAACTACTGAGCCTGTGTGCCTAGAGCCTGTGCTCCACAAGAGAAGCCACCGCAATGAGAAGCCCGCGCACTGGAACAAAGAGTAACCCCCACTCGCCGCAACTAGAGAAAGCCTGTGTGCAGCAATGAAGACCCAATGAAGGCAAAAATAAATAAATTAATTAATTAACTTTTAAAAAAAGACTTAGGGTAACATAATAAAAGGAGTTAGACATGTATATGCCAGATGGAGTCTTTCTAATCTTAAAATAAAAACTCCTCAATCTATGATGATGCCCAATCCATGATGATAACACAATTTGAGTGTGGATTTTAAAGCTGTGATTTTCCTTTTTCTCAGCCAAAAATACTGTAAGCAAGATCCTTGAGCATTCAGAAGTTGTCTAAACTACGGTAAGGATCTTGACAGCATCAGCAAATATAAAACAGATGGATCAATAATTAAAGGCATCTAATATGCATTTGAGTACCTAATAACAGGCAAAAAAAAAAAGCTATGTACTCTGGACTCTTTATTTTGAATCAAGTTTGCATTATATTAGAGATTCTGAGACAAGTATCATCATTAAAAGAGTTTAGTAACTAGCTGTATATATATCTGACTATGTATAAGAAGTTACATATGGGACTTCGCTGGTGGTCCAGTGGTTAAGAATCCACCTTCCACTGCAGAGGACATGGGTTTGATCCCTGGTTGGGGAAATAAGATACTACATGCCTCAGGGCAACTAAGCCTGCGTTCCACAATGACTGAGCCCATGCACTCTGGAACCCGCATGCCACAACGAGAGAAGCCTGCGCACTGCAACAAAAGATCCTGTATGCAGCAGTGAAGATCCTGCGTGCCGCAACTAAGACCCAACGCAGCCAAATAAATAAATTAATTTTAAAAATAAACAAATAAAAATAAAAATTGAAAAGCTATGTAATAAAAAAACAAAAAAAATTAAAAATAAAATATTTATTAAAAAAAAAGTTACATAAACGATGTGAGTGACAAAAACTTGCCAGACTGGAAGAAATGGCAACTTAAGACTTAGTAGTTTATAAGAGATCACTGAAGAAATCAAAGGGGAAATCAAAAAATACCTAAAAACAAATGACAATGAAAACATGACGAACCAAAATCTATGGGATGCAGCAAAAGCAGTTCTGAGAGGGAAGTTTATAGCAATACAATCCTACCTCAAGAAACAAGAAAAATCTCAAATAAACAATCTAAACTTATACGTAAAGCAATTAGAGAAAGAAGAACAAAAAACCCCCAAAGTTAGCAGAAGGAAAGAAATAATAAAGATCAGATCAGAAAGAAATGAAGGAAACAATAGCAAAGATCAATAAAACTAAAAGTTTTTTCTTTGAGAAGGTAAACAAAATTGATAAACCATTAGCCAGACTCATCAGGAAAAAAAGGGAGAAGACTCACATCAATAGAATTAGAAATGAAAAAGGAGAGGTAACAACTGACACTGCAGGAATAAAAAAGATCATGAGAGATGGCTACAAGCAACTATATGCCAATAAAATGGACAACCTGGAAGAAATGGACAAATTCTTAGAAAACCACAACCTTCCAAGACTGAACCAGGAAGAAACAGAAAACATGAACAGACCAATCACAAGTACCAAAATTGAAACTGTGATTAAAAATCTTCCAACAAACAAAAGCCCAGGGCCAGATGGCTTCACAGGCGAATTCTATCAAACATTTAGAGAAGAGCGAACACCTATCCTTCTCAAACACTTCCAAAATATAGCAGAGGGAGGAACACTTTGAAACGCATTCTACGAGGTCTCCATCGCTCTGATACCAAAACCAGACAAAGATGTCACAAAAAAAGAAAATTATGGGCTTCCTGGTGGCACATTGGTTAAGAATCCGCCTGCCAATGCAGGGGACACAGGTTTGAGCCCTGGTCCGGGAAGATCCCACATGCCACGGAGCAATTAAGTCCGTGTGCCACAACTACTGAACCTGTGCTCTAGAGCCCACGAGCCACAACTACTGAAGCCCACGTGCCTAGAGCCCATGCTCCACAACAAGAGAAGACACTGCAATGAGAAGCCCGCGTGCCGCAATGAAGAGTGGTCCCCATTCGCCACAACTAGAGAAAGACCCAACACAGCAAAAAATAAATAAGTAAAATTAATAAATTTATTAAAAAAAGAAAGAAAATTACAGGCCAATATCACTGATGAACGTAGATGCAAAAATCCTCAACAAAATACTAGCAAACAGAATCCAACAGCAGATTAAAAGGATCATACAACACGCTCAAGTGGGATTTATCCCAGGAATGCAAGGATTCATCAATATATGCAAATCAATCAATGTGATACACCATATTAACAAACTGAACGATAAAACCATATGATCATCTCAATAGATGCAGAAAAAGCTTTCCACAAAATTCAACACCCATTCATGATAAAAACTCTTCAGAAAGTGGGCATAGATTAAACCTACCTCAACATAATAAAAGCCATATATGACAAACACACAGCCAACATCATTCTCAATGGTGAAAAACTGAAAGCATTTCCTCTAAGATCAGGAACAAGACAAAGGTGCCCACTCTCACCACTACTATTCAATATAGTTTTGGCTGTTTTAGCCACGGCAATCAGAGAAGAAAAAGAAATAAAAGGAATCTAAATTGGAAAAGAAGTAAAACTGTCACTGTTTGCAGATGACATGATACTATACATAGAGAATCCTAAAGATGCTACCAGAAAACTACTGGAGCTAATCGATGAATGTGGTAAAGTAGCAGGATACAAAATTAATGCACAGAAATTTCTTGGACAGCTACATGTAAAAGAATGAAAGTAGAACACTTCCTAACATTACACACAAAATAAACTCAAAATGGATTAAAGACCTAAATGTAAGGCCTGACACTATCAAAGTCTTAGAGGAAAACATAGGCAGAACACTCTATGACATAAATCACAGCAAGATCCTTTTTGACCCACCTCCTAGAGTAATGGAAATAAAAATAAAAATAAACAAATGGGACCTAATGAAACTTAAAAGCTTTTGCACAGCAAAGGAAACCATAAACAAGATGAAAAGACAACACTCAGAATGGGAGAAAATATTTGCAAACGAAGCAACTGACAAAGGATTAATCTCCAGAATATACAAGCAGCTCATGCAGCTCAATAGCAAAGAAACAAAAAGCCCAATCCAAAAATGGGCAGAAGAGCTAAACAGACATTTCTCCAAAGAAGACATACAGATTGCCAACAAACACATGAAAAGATGCTCAACATCACTAACCATTAGAGAAATGCAAATCGAAACCACAATGAGGTATCTATCACCTCACACCAGTCAGAATGGCCATCCTCAAAAAATCTAGAAACAATAAATGCTGGAGAGAGTGTGGAGAAAGGGAATTCTTTTGCACTGTTGGTGGGAATATAAATTGATACAGCCACTATGGAGAACAGTACGGAGGTTCCTTAAAAAACTAAAAATAGAGCTGCCATATGACCCAGCAATCCCACTACTGGGCATCTACCCTGAGAAAACCATAATTCAAAAAGAGACATGTACCACAATGTTTATTGCAGCACTATTTACAATAGCCAGGACATGGAAGCAACCTAGATGTCCATCAACAGATGAATGGATAAAGAAGATGTGGCACATATATACAATGGAATATTACTCAACCATAAAAAGGAATGAAATTGAGTTATTTGTAATGAGGTGGATGGACCTAGAGCCTGTCATACAGAGTGAAGTAAATCAGAAAGAGAAAAACAAATACCATCTGCTAACGCATATATATAGAATCTAAAAAAACGGTACTGATGAACCTAGTAGCAGGGCAGGAATAAAGACACAGACGTAGAGAATGGACATGAGTACACAGGGAGGGGAGGGGAAGCTGGGACCAAGTGAGAGAGTGGCATGGACATATATACACTACCAAATGTAAAATAGATAGCTAGTGGGAAGCAGCTGCATAGCACAGGGAGAACAGCTCGGTGCTTTGTGACCACCTAGAGGGGTGGAATAGGGAGGGTGGGAGGGATGCTCAAGAGGGAGGGGATATGGGGATATATGTATGCATATAGCTGATTCACTTTGTTGTACAGCAGAAACAACACAACATTGTAAAGCAATTATACTCCAATAAAGATGTTTAAAAAAAAATAGATTAAGTGGTTTAGTTCACTGAACAGTACCTGAAGAGATTAATGAAGACTAATTATGTTATGGTTCCTATATATTTCCTATTAGAATAAAAGAGTCATGATTTCTGAATAGAAATTGTACTTTATGTGATTATTTAGTTGAAACTCAATGGGAAAAGAACACTGAAATATCTCAGAGCTGGAGTCCTGGGTCTGTTTTATATGAACCTCTAGCTAGTAGCAGCAATTTAAACTATTTTTTCTTGCGTACAACACATTGTCAAAATCATCCTTCTGTGAGGACAATGAAAAGATACAAATGGAGAAAGATTTTGCCATTGTGCTTCCTATTCATCTATCTGCATTTTAAATGCCTGCCAGAGCCCTTGAGTAAGAAGACTACGAAAGCAAGACAAACAGGTCAGAGACCTGACCTACCTTCCTCATCTTGCTACTTAACAATGAGTGAATGGTAAAGCTTAAGAAACTGAATCTCAGTAGTTTTAAAAATTTGAAAATTGTAGAAATAGGCAAAGAAGATGTACTCTAGCCTCAAGCATTGCTAGAAAACAAACAAAACAACAAACAAGAAAAGATAACTATTTACATAAGATAAGGGGGAAGATTTTGAGTGATGAAAATTTATAAATAGCCTTCTCAGAAAATAATTTATTCAATTATGTCTACTTCAATGGAGGATGATTCTCATATAGAAATTCTAATTACTGGTTGTTTTCTTCCTTAGTTATAAACTTATAGTCTGGGGAACCTAATTTTTTCATTCATTTAACATAATTTGTTGAAAGAACTGTAGGACACTGGCTACGTATTAATTCATCATATGGTCCTTGCCCTCGAGAATTTTTCTACATAGTTATCACAAACACAGTTGTGGTCCATATGATAAATGCTGAGATAAGTATAATAACAGAATCCGAGAACACTAGGAAACCTCACAATATTAATATTTGAGTTCAGGTTTGAAAGATGACTTGCAATTTTCCAAGCATTTTAAGATATGCAAAGTGATGAACAACAGATTCAGTGCAACAGTGATTCAGAGCACAGGGCTATGCAAGATGATGTGGGAAGAAGCTGGATATATAGGGGTCTGAAAGATTACAGAGTTTTGTATGAAAGTAACAATAGGTGCTACAATGTATATATATATATTCTGTAGTCCAAAATGTCATTGCTGGTTGTGGTGCGAAGGGTCTCTGGTAAACTTGACCTTTTGGGGATCTTAGCTGATGGAAGCTCCCTCATCTTTAATACAGGGCTTCTGAGATAGCCCTGGGCATCAGTTTGCAGCTGCAAGCCTGGACTAGAAACTATTCACATCACTTCTGCCCACATTTTATTGGCCATAACTCAGTGACTTGGCCATGTCTTATAGCAAAAAGGCTTTGCAATGTGGTCTAGCTGTCTGCCAAGGGGAAAGGAAAATGATCAATAGTTGGCTTGTCTTTGCCATCAGTGGCGATTTTCTCATGTTGGGGAGTCTCACCATCAGATTTGCTACTTTGAAGATCACTTGGGTACAATATAAAAGATATGATAGGGTAGAATAAGACTTGTAGGAGGGAACCTAGGTCAGACACTGGCAGCATCATAGGAAAAGACGTAAAATATAGAAAATATTTCTGAGATAGAATAAACCAGATTTGGTGACAGACTGAATACTGAACTGAGGTACAGAGAGGGGTAGAAAATGACTGAATATTTTATTGAGAGAATGTACCAATGGTGATACTACTAACTAAAGTTAGGAACATGTCAGTTGAAGCAGGATTACATATGTAAGAAAGAAGCACAGTTTGGAAATGGTAAGTTATTAGTATTTGCAGGACGTCTGAGTGGAGATGTCCAGGGGGAGAATGAAGTCACAGATCTGAATCTTAGATGAATACAGGAGGTGTGCTTTTTTGGGGAAGGGTATTCAACAAATAGTTTATAACTATGAGACCAGAAACAAACACCCAAGGAGATGTCATGGAGCAAAATAAGAATCCGGCAGGTCAGAGTTCTCCTACGTCTATGAAAAATTAAACATTGGACTTTCCCTGTCGGCAATTATAATATTCTTTCTCATTCAGTTGTTGTAGGATTAAATCAATCACATGATGAATTTAAAATACTAGTCTTAGTGTCTGACTAAAGAATTTAATAAATGGTAGCTGTAACAATAATATGAATGATAAGAATGGTAATCACCAGTTGGCTCTGAGTGCCTTTGACTGTTGGGTGGGGAGGTCTCCACTGTCCTTTCTCATCTACCTCTGCTTTTACTAATTCTGCTCCGTTCTGCAAGCAATGCTTTTCCCCACACGCTACATAATTGTTCTGCAGTAATTTCTCTGAAGCTAAAGGAAACTGCCCCTTGCACTGATTGCAAATCCTACACAATTATTCTTCACAGTGCTGCGCCTACTGCCTGCGATTGTAATGGCCTCTCAGAGAATTTTAATGATAATATTCTTTGCTTTGTCCATGGTTGCCACATTAAAAAACACAATTAAAATTAAAATCAAAGCCAAAAATCTGTGACAAATGTAGCAATATTTTTTGTGATAGAAAGAACAATATGTCTAAAGGAGCTTTCATGCTGTTGTATAATGTACCTATGCCTTAAATTTGATTCCTCTGAGTGTTCAATTGATGTGGAAACAACAGACAGACATTTTATCTCCTTTCTTGAATTTTGCTATTACATTGACCATTAATGCATTTTTTGTTCTACCCAGGCTCCTCTCTGTTAAAAAAAATAAGCTATTTTATCATATGAGATAATACATTTTAAAAAACGAACTAAGCTGATTTTAAAGTGCTGTTCAAAGTTTTTTTTCTTTTAAATGAATCACAGACGAATTCATTGAAGACAGTGATGCCGATTTTACCAATCTATTCATTAAGTCTCTGCTGGGTGTAAAGAATACGCCCCCAGGAGCTTGACAGCAGGGAAACGGAAGGGTCCCTCACTCTAAAATTATGTAAAGCCTGATCTGAGATACATAAAATCTTGAAACTAACTTAGAAACACAGATTGACCCTCTAAGCACAGCAAGACAAGACTAAAGCTAAGGAATGGCTGGGCCATTCAAAAGGGTGGATGTGGGCAGACTGCCAGTCAGATAAGCTCATTTTTCCAGGAGATAGGGGACCAAAGACCAACTCTCTCTCAGTGACAGATATCATGTAAATTGTGGAGATTGCTATCTCTGGTTATAGCCTGATGTCATTAAACATACAAATCATACAAATTACTTTCCTTGTTCTGATTGCATGATCATCAAGCCATCTTTTGAGGATAATTTGGCTTCTCTCATGGCTTTTCTGATAGAGAATGGAACATTCTGACCAGAGGATGCATATCTTCATCGTCTATCCTCTTGGCAGATATATTTCTCAATATAAGTTAACATATTAGGCAATTTTGTTATAGTTCATTTTATGTGAGTCAGTTTGTGTGAATCTCTTCGAATCATCCATTCTGTGATGACAAAAAACTAACTTCCGAGACTGCAAAATGGAAGCTCAAACCAAAAACCAAGGGATGTTTGGTCCTGTGAGGTCTCTTGGGAGAAAGTCAACAAAGAGATATTCCCCTTTAATCATCCCTACAGCCAATGCCATTAAAGCATCAAGGCTGACAGATGGAATAACTTCAGTATAAAGGAATATTGACAATTTGCAAGCACAGGTTTTAATTTCAGCATTATAATAGCCGACACTTATGGAGTCTGAGCAAAATTAAACTGTTCAGCTCAAACAGTTAAGAAGCTGCAGGTTTTATGGGCCTGAACACTTTTAAAAGCACAAGTATTTATTACTTCCCCAGCCAGAACACTTTGCCCAATCCTCAGTTCTCTCCCTTCCCCACTTTCACCCTTAGTGAAACATGATTCTAATGTCTCCAGGGACAGCTCTATTACTTGGCCTCAGAAACAATTTTTTTAAAATACCCACCAAATATAAATTCCCTTAAATATAACTGATTACTATCTCATTCACACACACACACACACACACACACACACACACACAAACCCCCCAAAACCCCCGAAAACTTAAATTACAATATTTAAAACCTTACTTTAAAAGAGTGAAAATACATATTTTTAACTTGGCTCATCTATTATCTTCTTTACCACCCACTGAAAAATAATAGTACAATGGTCTAGTTAAAGACTCAGAAAAAAAAAAAAAAGACTCAGGACATTTCACAAAACTGTTTGGATCAATAACGATTATTTTGTACCTTAACAGAATGTACTATATATAATTTAAAAAATTATTTGAAGTACGTTAATTTTATTTTTTTTTTATTATTATTTTTTTGTGTGGTACGTGGGCCTCTCACTCTTGTGGCCTCTCCCGTTGCGGAGCACAGGCTCTGGACGCGCAGGCTCAGCAGCCATGGCTCACGGGCCCAGCCACTCCGCGGCATGTGGGATCTTCCCGGACCGGGCACGAACCCGTGTCCCCTGCATCGGCAGGCGGACTCTCAACCACTGCGCCACCAGGGAAGCCCGAAGTACGTTAATTTTAAATAAAAATGTGATAGGAATAAAATTAAGTTGTTCCACACATGTGTGAAGATGGAAAAATGAACATTATGGGTCTGGTGTATTAGTCCCCCAGTACTAATTATTTTCAGAAAAATTGTATGTATCTCTGACTACTGTTACTCAAGAGTCCATTTCATGCAGCAAACACCACTGAAATACTCTAACAAGCACACACAATTTTATATATATATATATATTTTTTTTTAATTAATTAATTAATTTATTTATTTATTTTTGGCTGCGTTGGGTGTTTGTTGCTGCGCAGGCTTTCTCTAGTTGCGGCGAGCGGGGGCTACTCTTCATTGCAGTGTGTGGACTTCTCATTGCGGTGGCTTCTCTTGTTGCAGAGCACAGGCTCTAGGCGCGTGGGCTTCAGTAGCTGTGGCATGTGGGCTCAGTAGTTGTGGCTCGCGGGCTCTAGAGCACAGGCTCAGTAGTTGTGGTGCACGGGCTTAGTTGCTCTGCAGCATGTGAGATCTTCACAGACCAGGGCTCGAACTGGTGTCCCCTGCATTGGCAGGTGGATTCTTAACCACTGTGCCACCAGGGAAGCCCCACAATTATATTTTTAATTTGTAGTTTTCAGCAATTACCAGAATGGGAAAGCCAAGCCTTCCTGGTATTTTTTGCAGGTGGTAAGTATTAATGTTAAATGTTTATAATATCTTTGAATGGCCACAGGAATATTCACAAAGGAATTGAAAAATCAGATACGTCTTTCAGAATCACTGCATTTGTAATCTCTCATTTTAAGATCAGGGGGAACATAAAGTTGTATTCTGTGAGGTTAAAAAACTTAATGATTCTCATAGTTCTACTTTCTCAAGATAATTCTTGAATTTGAAAATGACTACTTTTGCCATCACTGCATATTGATTTTGATGAAGAATATTAATATTAGCATGCCAGTACTGAGGGGGAAAACTGATACATACTTCAAAAATAAATACAAGATAATAATGAAAACAGAAAACTACAGTTATCTCTCAAAGATTCTTGTGACAAGTGGAAACGTGCCTATTGTCAAGGTTTGGTAACACTTGTTTTCTAGTATGTATATATACATATATGTATGTGTGTGTGTGTATATATATATATATATATATATATATACACATACATACATATATATATATATTTAGTTTCACTTCCAAAGCAACTCCTCTTCAATTAAAAATTAAGAAACGAACAGATTTTAGCCTACTGATCTTTTTTCTGATTTCAAAAATCATATATTGTGTGTCATTTACATAGAGAAAAAAGTTTACAAAATTCTAATTACTGTTCTTTTATTTTCAGGAATAAAAATTGCATGTGCAAAAGCACAGTAAAACTTGTGAGTTGTTTTTAGATTCCCATTGCATCCTTCAACTGAAACATGCAGCAGTGTTGTACGGATGACAGAGACTCAATATTATACCTGTGGGTGGCTTTGTTGCTTCCAAAATAAATTTTTGTTTTTTTTGGTTGCCAAATAAGCTATTGTTTGAATCCAATCAGTAGTAAGCACCCATAGAGACCAACTGGGCTGTTTTGAATATGAGTATATTAAGTCATTTCTGTTTCAAAATATATCTTTACAAATAGTATCAATAGCCACATTTTACTGGGTATTTATTTTGCCAGCCAGATACTGCGTTAACAGTTTTATAGGTATGTTTTCTCATTTAATTCTAATAAAAGTTTTATAAAGGAGATCTTATTCCGCACCCCCCACCCCGCCCAGTATGGGGGCAAAACAGGATGTCTAGAGATGAAAGTGTTTCACCTGAAGTCACGGCGCTAAGAAGTGAATGCAACTCATCTTCGTTTCTGTGTGCCTCCACAGCATGTGCTCTTATCCACAATTGCATTTTATTTTGATCTGTTACGAATGTAGACCACACACTATATATTGGTTACATCTATGCATAAACACAGGTAGGGCGTGTTGAAAGAAAGATCTGTGTAAGTTTCAAAATCATTCCCATTATTTTATAGCAGCACCTCATATATTAGTGATAGATACATACTGAATCTCTATATTTCTTTCCATTCTTGGGCATATTTTCAAAGAGTTCAGGGAATTATTATGACAGCAAGACATGCAATATGGAGCAAAAATTTAGATATTTGATGACTGGGAAATAAGTCTCCCAAGAATATGTCATCTCTTTTCTTATAAGCAACAATTCACAGTGTAGCAAAATTATGAAAAAAGTGCTTATAAGGTTTAAAGTGAGGAGATTTCTAGAGAAACAAGGCATGTATTTAAAATGATATCTATTCTAAAACATAGTAAAATTCTGTTTGGTCCTGCCTGTATTACTCTTTTGGGGAAAAATAAAAATAGAAGCCATAGAGGATCACAGGGAAGGGAGAACAATGTGTGGGTGAGGGAAGCTTATGGGTGAGCCAGCCAGAAAGGGGAAAGTGGAAAAATATATTCTACATTTAAACTCTCTGTTTTCATTAACTCTTTGAGACTCAAACAGAATCTATCACTGAGTCTAGGAGGGGGAGTCTCAGCACATTCATTGTTACCTGTTCTCTAAATTGTGACAATGATCAAAATGCCTTTGTATAGTTCTTGACAAATGGAAAAAGAATTCTGTCACAGAGCTTCTAAATGGTTATTAGAAATATGCCCGAGTTGTATTGTCAGACTGGCTTAGATTCTAAGCCCTATGGAGGAGGGATTGATGTCTTTCTGGTGAGATTGACAGAATATACTGCAACACTTAATAAAAACAGTAGTAGAAACACAGTGGGGGCAAAGGAACTCCTCAATCCCAGATTACAAACTCTGAACAAAGCCCTGTACCTTCCATAGAATTCCATTACCAGTGTTGGTATGAGTTTCAAGGGGAGCCTGCATTGAAAATATATTCTCTGCAATACACATTCTGGGATACATGTTCACATGAAGCAAATAAGATTATTCACAGTACAATTCTTAGTGGCTAATAAAATTAACCACTCTTTTCAGTGATATTAATCAGTGGTTGTTCCAGTATGCTTGAACAAACAGAGCACCTGACTGTAGATTAACTGCACCTAAAGATGTTTTGTGAATATTAGTATATTAGCAAACCGTATGGTAAATTAGACTTGTCTGGTAATTTACCGGAAGGAAGTCAAAATAATTAGAAATCACTCTCAATAACTGCAGTTGCATACAGCAACTCAGTCACTGAAATGAAACGGTTTTCAGAAATGTCTGTTTTGCAGGTGTATTCCAATGACAGGCTACAAACTGGCTGCTCATATTAAACATCATCATGTAAAATGGGCTTGCAGAATGAATGCTAAACTGAGAGGTTGCTTGCCATCTGCTTTCTCTATTGATTTGACTTTGAAAGGCTTTGTTTGTTTTTTTGTTCACAAAGAAAACCTGATCATGTCCTGATCACAAGGGTAGCCAAACGTGGTCTATATATTTCCTTATAAGAGGCATCCATCGGAGGGTGATAGAAATCAACCGTCAGTTAGTCAGTTGATTCTTCTCAGGGATGTACTCTACTATATTGAACATTTTAAAATAATTTTAAATAGTTAATAGCATAAATACGAAGATACTACGAATCAGTGCTTCTCAATTTTTTAACATGTGTCTGAATCACCTGGGGATCTTGTTAAAACACAGATTATGATTCAGCAGGTCTGGGGGTGGGGAGCTCGAAAGTCTGCATTTCTAACAACTTTCTACATGCTGCCAAAGCTGCTGGTGTGCGGATCGCAATTCGAGAAATTAGGCTGTAGATGCACCATATTTTACTAAACAAATAAGCGGTCACAAAAACGTGACATTCATTTGCGATGTTTTCTTCACTAGAAGCAGTAGATGTTTTTCTATTTATTGACTTCCTGTCCTTTGAACTTTGTGGAGAATCAAGGATTACCTTACCTAACTCAAGCCCTGTATGTCACTAACCCCAAATAGCAGAAAAAATTTTAAGTATTATTTATTAATACATTTATTCCACAGATAAGTTGGCATCTGAACTAGGTGAGACACAGGAAATAGACATAGATGGTTCTTGAACGCATGAAGCTTAGGTGAAGAGACAGACAGACTAAATCTATAGAAATAGCTATGTATTTATTTGGAAAGAGGTTGCAGAATACTAAAGATGTCAGAGGACCTAACCTGGTAAGGCTTCTCTGAGAAACTGACATTCAGCTAAGCTCTGAAACACATGAAGGTGTTATTCAGGAGAGTGGTGCGAGACAGTGTTGAGTAATGGGGAGATACACCCACAGTCTCTTCAGTCATGCACGAGACAACTGAGGGAGTGAGTGGTGCAGAGATGAGACTGGAACAGTGAGGAGAAGTTCTGTCACAGAGACGTTGTGGAGCATGTCAAACATTTTAGAATGAAGCTAAGAGTAAAGAGAAAAAGTTTTTAAGTGTAAGCATCTTCAAATACACATTTTGAAGAGCACTTTCTTGCTCCTAGGTACTGAATTGATTAGGACAATAATGGTTGTGAAAGTTAAGGCTACTGAAGTGCCCCAGGCGAAAGGTAATGGGGCTCAGAAGAGGCAGTGGTAGTGGAGATGGGGATGGAGAGACAATTATATGTATGTTCTGGAGGTATTTCAACTGATTCAATGTAGGAAGTGAGGAAGAAAAAGAAGTCAATGATGGCCCCTGGGCAGAAGCAATTTTGGTAGACGGTACCATTTGCTGTGATAAAAAAGGAAGAACACGTTTTGTGGGTAAGATATTAAGGTAATTTTTTTTGGTTATAGAAGTCTGTAAAAGTCCCATCGGACTTTTCCCACTGTGCTCATTAGGCTGTTGTGCAAAAGAAATAAATGCTTACACTTACTATCTTTCTGTCGCTTAGTCAATAACAACTCTATAAAAATAATAAGAGTTAATATTTATATAAGAAGGAAACTTAAAACAAAAAGGTAGAGAGACTTCCAGAATTACACAAGGATGATGATAAAATTGGTCATAAAAATTTAGATATCTCAATTTAATGCCTACCCCCCATTTTACTTGTGAGCTTGATTCTTAAGAAACAATCACGGTGAAACATGGTAAGATCTAAAACAGGTGTCCAAACCCTCACTACATGGGTTATCATTGATTTACTATCTACTCTATATTAAAGTCAACTTTCTTCTTAATCAGAGGGGAGTCTCTTGAGATTGGGGGATTTAATCTTATTTTTTAAACAGGAAAATATAGTCAAAAGGATCTTTAGTAAGCTACTTTATACACTATAAATCTGTGCTGATATTATAGCTCTACAGTGTCTGGCTAGGCATACACTAATAATAAACTAATCATACTGCATTGGTTGAGAGAAGAGTATCAAAATAAACTATTCATACCTAATATGGATTTTGTCACCAGCTATTATACGGTAACTATTTAAACTCCATTGTCTTGCCTGACTGAGAAAGCTTTACTGCCTCTGCAATTCTCAACCTGCATGAATCACTTGTAATGATAATATGTGCTAATAAACATCCTGAGATGCACTTCACCCAGCGGGGGCTTCCCAGAAACAATTGTCACATCGACAGTAGTGTTTCAAAGCCTGGTGTGAGTTTTGTAACGGAACACATATAGGTCATATATTAGATATATAAGTACATATCAATATATTTCTATAATTTTTCTCACTTTCTTTAGATTCCCAGCTGACCATTCAAAAAATAAACAGTCCTCTGCCCTCTCAGTGTGTCCTAGCCCTAACTAAGAAAGAAAATGACTAAAAATAGTCATTTTAATCATGGATACACTTTAATGTAGTTTTTCTTTTTAACATAGCATTTTAAAAAGCTTTTAATATGAAATATTATAGAGTCACAGGAAGTTGAAAAACAATGTACAAGACAGGCTATAAGGTTCAAGATGGTGCAGGAAGGTGCAGGAAGACCCTGAACTCATCCCCTCCCACAGACACACTGAATCTACACCTACATCTAGAGCAATTCCTCCTGAAGATAAATTGACTAACTGAAAAGCTTCTGCACAACACATGACAGAAGGACTCCCACAGAGATGGGTAAAAGAGACAGAGATATGGTATCATTGGGAACCCCACCCTTAATGCTGAGAACTGCAGTGGGGAGGGATAGCACTGAGGGGCCCACACATCGACTTCTTATAGAAAATTATCAAACTACATGGGAAGAGACCAAGAGAAGAAGAAAGGAACAGAGAAAAACTACAAAAACCCAGCAAAAAAACCAGCAGTTTGAAGGGCACCTAGACTACACACAAAGGAAACCATTTACTAACCTTAGAGCATCTGCCGAATGAGCAGGGAACTGCTGGAACTCTCTCTGGGACTGGAGGTCAGAGTTATCAAAAAAAAAAAAAAGAGTGATGGCCCAAATAAATAAAATCAGAAAGTGAAACAGGAGAAGGTACAAATGATACCACAGAAATGCAAGGAATCATAAAAGATTACTTTTAAAAATGATATGCCAATAAATTGGACAACCTAGAACAGACGGATAAATTCCTAGAAACACACATTCTTCTAAGACTGAATCAGGAACAAATAGAAAATCTGAACAGAGGGATTTACTACTAATAAAATTGAATCAGTAATCAAAAAATTCCCAACAAACAAAAGTCCAGGACCAGACAGCTTCACACGTGAATTCTAGCAAACATTTAAAGAAAATTAACACCTACCCTTCTCAAACTATTCCAGAAAATTGAAGAGTGAAGGAATACTTCCAAATTTATGAGAAAAGCATTGCCCTGATACCAAAACCAGACAAACAAACTACAAGAAAGAAAGAAAGGATGGAAGGAAGGAAGGAAGGAAGGAAGGAAGGAAGGGACAGCCCAGTATCCCCGATGAAATAGATGCAAAAATCCTCAATAAAATATTAGCAACCTGAACTTGACAATACATTAAAAGGATCACACAGCATGATCAAGTGGGTTTTATTCCAGGGATGCAAGGATGCTTCAATGTCCACAACAAGTCAATCAACATTAAGAAAACAAAGGATCAAAACCATATGATCATCTCAATAGGTGCAGAAAGAGCATTTGACAAAATTCAACAAACATTGATGATAAAAACTCTCAACAAAGTGGGTAGAAAGTGAACACACTTCATAATAAAGGCCAGATATGACAACAAAATATTTTCAAATGATATGTTCAATAAGAGATTAATATCCAAAATATATAAGGAAGTCATACAGTTCAATATCAAAAAAGCAAACAATCAGATAAAAAGTGGGCAGAAGACCTGAATAGACATTTTTCCAAAGAAGACAAACACATGACCAACAGGGACATGAGAAGATGCTCAACATCGCTAATCATCAGGGAAATGTAAATCAAAACTGCAATGAGGTATCACCTCACACCTGTTAGAAAAGCTATTATCAAAAGGACAAGAAATAAAAAGTGTTGGGGAGGGTGTAGAGAACAGGGAACCTTGTGCACGGTTGGTGGGAATGTAAATTGGTGCGACCACTCTGGAAAACAGTGTGGAGGTTCCTCAGAAAATTATAAATAGAAGTACCATACAATCCAGCAATTCTACCTCTTGGAATTTATCCATAGAAAACAAACACACTAATTTGAAAAGATACATGCACCCCAATATTCATTGCAGCACTATTTACAATAACCAAGATACGGAAGCAACCTAGGTGTCCATCGACAGATGAATGGATAAAGAAGATGTAATATATATGTATATCTTATATATATATTATATATATATAATCTTATATAATATATAAACAAACTCACACACACAACGGAATATTACTCAGCACAATGGAATATTACACACAATGGAATATATTAAAAAAGAAAGAGGGCTTCCCTGGTGGCGCCGTGGTTGAGAGTCCGCCTGCCGATGCAGGGGACGCGGGTGCGTGCCCCGGTCCGGGAAGATCCCACATGCCGCGGAGAGGCTGGGCCCGTGAGCCATGGCCACTGAGCCTGCGCGTCCAGAGCCTGTGCTCTGCAACGGGAGAAGCCACAGCAGTGAGAGGCCCGCGTACCGCAAAAAAAAAAAAAAAGAAAAAAAAAAAAAGAAATCTTGCCACGTATGACAACATGGCAGCATCTAGAGGGTTTTATGCTAAGTGAAATAAGTCAGCAACAGACAAATACCATATGATTTCATTTATATGTGGAATCTGAAAAACAAATGAGCAAAAATGACAGAACAGAAACAGACTCATACATACAGAGAACAAACTGGTGGTTGCTGGAGGGGAGATGGGTGAGGAAATAAGTGAAATAGGTAAGGGAGACTAAACTTCCAGTTATAAATTAAATGTCATTGGGATACAACGTACAGCATAAGGAATACAGTCAATAATATTTTTAAAACTTTATATGGTGACAGATGGTAACTAGACTTCTCATGGTGATCTTATAACATGTAAAAATACCGAATCACTGTTACCACCACCTCAATCAATATATAGAACTTTCCATCACCACAAGTCTCTCTTGCGCTAGCTCTCTATAGCCACACCATCTATAACCTCTGACCACCTTCATCTCTACAATTTCGTTGTTTCAAGACTATTAATGGAATCACGTAATATGTAACCTTTTGTGACTGTCTTTTTTCGTGCAGTATAATTCCTGAGAGCCAACCAAGTTTTTGCATTTTTCACTATATTGTTCCTTTTTATTGTTGCCTCGTATTTTAAGGTGTGGGAATACCACTGTTTGTTTACTCATTCACCAGTTCAGGGACATTTGGATTGTCTCCAATTTTGGACAGTTTCAAATAAAGCTGCTGTGAACATCCCTGTACAGCTTTTGTGTGAACGTAAGTTTCCATCCTTTTGGAATAAATACCCGAGTGTAATTACTGTGTGGTATATGGTAATTCATGTTCATCTTTATGTGCCAAACCATTTCCACAGTGCTCATACCATTTTATATCCACACCAGCAGCGATCATCTACATTCTCAAGAAACCTCAGTAGCATTTGGTGTCAAATGTAATATTAAGGTCACAACTAGGCTGTAAATTTTTTGTGGCAAAGTGCTGTTTCATACCACCCCCCAACACCTTTAAAAGTGTTTATATAACAGTAATATTGATTTTTTTTAAAGGCTATTGGCTATTTGCTATAAACAGGATATTGAACAGGACAAAGACATGCCTTTGCTCCAGGCAGGGACCCCAGGTCTATGTGCATGCAGCAGTTGCAAACTCAAACGTCAGAGGCCAGGCAGACAACATGAATGGGGAAGCTGCCAGGGATCAGGGCATATGTGACTACGGTGGGGACTGTGACCCACTGGAAAGCATAAGACTGGCTCATGGGAGACTGTCCCCAGACAGCCATTCTGTCCATGTGTCTAGACACTCTGATTTTTCTAAAACACATAAAGTACAATTTTTAAATGGGAACTCTCCTGATTTGTAAAGGTAGACAAAGTTTGAAAGACTAGTCTCTGCAAAAGTCTCAAGCACCAACTTTGGTTTAAAGACAAGTTACTTGAGAATTATCACTTAGAGAGGTGAGTAACCCACTAAAAAGAAAATAAATGTTCAGTATTCTCAGACAGCAGGAAAAGGTTATTTTAGACTCAAAAAGTACAAAAAGCCTTTACAGAGTAGAATTGAGCTTCTCAAACTTCAAAGTGCTTTGAATCATCTGAGGACCTTTTTTTTTTTTTTTTTTTTTTTTGCGGGGGTACGCGGGCCTCTTACTGTTGTGGCCTCTCCTGTTGCGGAGCACAGGCTCCGGACGCGCAGGCTCAGGGGCCATGGCTCACGGGCCCAGCCGCTCCGCGGCACGTGGGATCTTCCCGGACCGGGGCACAAACCCGCGTCCCCTGCATCGGCAGGCGGACTCTCAACCCCTGCGCCACCAGGGAAGCGCATGAGGATCTTTTTAATTGACTTAGTAGGTCTGGATCAGGGACAGTCTGCATTTACACCACTTGGTGATGCTGCTGGTTCAGGGACCACTCTAAGTAGCAAGTGAGTAAGTAACATCTGAGCTGGACCCTGATACTTGGGTTGTGTTTGTAGATGCAAAAATGGATCCTGGTAGACAGAATGGTGCCACCAGTCATAAAAGTAGGAAAACTTGAAGATAAGTGGGAAATTGTAAAATCTTCACTTTGTGTTGTAAATAGTTTACACAAAAAAGAGCAGGAGATAAACTTCAAAAGGCATGTGTTGAGATGGGAGGGTGCTGTATGTTATGTTCCAGATTTCAGCAGCCTGCAATTCATATGCAGTTAGATTACTACCAGTTAGAAACGTCCACGATTTCTATGATCCCTCCCTTTGATTATAAATAGGTCTCTCAGTTATAATCATCTAGTCCTACCTGGTCACATTCCTCTCAGCTTATGTCTTCTGCCCCAAATTTAAGGGAGTATGCACTGCCTCAGGGATCATTGATGTCTGTACCAAAGTTTCTGTCTCCTTTATCTCTCGAATGCACTAATACCTGCAGACATAGCTGTGTTGGTTCCATGCACAAGAAGGGATACTTGCCTTCTTGCCTCTTATGGGAAAAGATTTTTCACCTGTACTCTGAAGTCTCTCAAAGACTTTTGAAAATGGATACTCACTCTTCTGGTTGTCAGTATATTTCTATCTATAGGGGCTCCATCCCTAGGGGAGGCACCGTCTTCTTTGTTCCCGCCATTTTCTCTCTGTCTCTCTTTAAGGAATTTTACACAAACAAAATAAAACATAAAACACTTCACTCTCTTCCATCCAAAAAGAGTCAAAGACCTTAGGCAAACACCTGTTTTTAGGAGTCACGGGTCCACTACGTGCACACATAATCAGGATGAGATTTCCCATACTTAGAAATAAAAGAATAAGCAAACAAACGAATGAATGAATGAATAAGTGCATTTGTATTGTAATAGGAAGATGATAGAGGGATAAAAAGAAGATGAAAAAGAAAAGTGAGAAGGAATAGATGGGAGAGACCTTGGGAAAAGGGGAGAATAACTGACATGGAGGGGCAGAGGACGGACGTAGATCTAAGGTTTCCAGGTTAGAAATCAACTTAGAAAGGTCTGAAAAGCTAAACTAGCGAAAAGCTCAGTATCCCTGCCATGCCTATAAGGGCAGGGTCACTATTCATCTGTGCTGGCTGATATCAGTCATCGAAATTATTTTTCGTTCTCTTTCTCTTACATTTTAATTAAAATAGATCCTTATTAATTGTTCTGGGTTATTATATGGTTCTACTGTATGAGATGCTATGGAAATATTACATAGATAACTTTTAAGGAAGTCATTAAATACTACTCTTTAACACTATTTATTTTCATTTAACAATATATTATAGAAATCCTTCCAAGTAAATCCATACTCCAAGTCAATACCTTCTTTTTTTTACAGGTTCATAGCATGGGATGCCTGCCATGGCTATGTGGATGTGGCTTATAGTCCATCAGCTACAGCAAGTATAAATGACCAAGGGACCTAACAATTGTCCTGAAATTCATCACTGCGTTTGCCTCCAGGACACGTCCCCCAGGAGCTGCTTTCAGCCAGTGATTGACTGTGGCGGGGATAGTTTGTTCCTGGTTGACATGGGCTCCTCTGATGGCTGACTTTGGCTTGAAAACTCTGATGGCTTTGCCGAAGCTTCCTTAGATTGCATGGCAGTCTCGATGCTTCCATCAATCTTCTCTCGCCCTCTCCTTACTGGGCTCAGACTTGCTTTGCAGCCTGATGGCTCCTTCAGCCTTATCTGGCTCCCTCTTGATTTTCCCTCCTATAAGCATCTCCCCTAATGAAATCTTTGCCTTCTGCATCTCAGAAGACCCAACTAAGCAATGCCTACTCCATAATTTGTGCCACATTCCCTTATTGATAGACATTCAGCTTATTTTCAAATATTTTTGTTAATACAAACAACATGGTAATAAATATCATCCACTTGTATCTTTATATACTGGCAACTTTTCTTCTTCTCTTGACTAAGTTCTGAGAATGGAATTGCTTAAAGGGTATATATATTTGAAATTTAAATAAATGCAGTACAATTACTATAATGAATACAATTAAATCAAAATACAACTTAGGTCATTAAAACCCTTGGTTTTAATGAAGTATTGATACTTTTCTCATCTAGAAGAGACAAAGACAACGCAGCAAAAATACAGACTAATGAAATTAATCTCTTAATATGGTGTCTACAATTTGTGTCATGGCTTAACAATAAAACCTCTGTAGGCTGTTTGTAAAATATCAATTAATAATTAAATTAAATTAAAATTTGTCTATTAATTATCTTGAATATAAACAACTGCTTACCTTCTGATAGCAAGCACTTAAATCAAAGGGAAAAACCAAGAAGAGATATAAAATGGAAATAATTATAATGTTTATTTTTATTCAGTAAGTTTGATAAGTTATTAACATTCAAAAAGCGACATCTACATGTTTGTGTCACCTGTAGCTATATTTTACTCATTTTTCCCTTTAAAAATTTTCAAGGATTAATAAAACTTGACAGTAGTTTCAAGTTTAAAATCCACTGGACTACATGGTACTTTAAAAAATTATATAATATAGAAATTTACTGTGTTACATCTGTCTCATCAATATGCACTATCTAGAAACTTGCATTAACAACTGATCATAAATATGGATTAAACAAAGAGAAAGAGTGGTTATCTGGAAAAAATATAATGTTCTATGATGGTTGTTGCAAACGGTACTGGGTAGCTAAATTCTTTGATCAAAAATGAACACTTGGGACTTCCCCGGGGGTCCAGTGATTAAGACTCTATGCTTCCACTGCAGGGGCATGGCTCGATCCCTGGTCTGGGAACTAAGATCCCACATGACACGTGCAGTGAGGCCAAAAAAAAAAAAGAATGTTTGTTCACGGTCAAATGCCATTTGTGTTTAAATGGAATTTACATAAAGCCACTCTCTTTCACACATTTCCCAAGTAATTATTCTACTTATTATCAAAAAATAATATTATGCCATTTTTTTCCCTAATATTAGGCAAGGATAGAGTAATACACAAGATCAGGATGTAATCTGATAGAATTTAAAAACCACTACAAACCAACAGTCTTTTAGACTAGCACTTCTATAAGTATTTCATATATTCTGCTAAAATATCAAAACACCATTTAATCTATACAGTCACACTATAAGAAGTCAAAATTAAACATCTAATCTATAATTATATAGAGGAAGGGGAAACTTCACCCTTCCCCATTCTGCTCTGTGCTTGGGGTTCAATGAACGAGCTGCATCAATGGGCTGCCTTGTTCCTTGTCCTCTGGATTCTGGTTAGTTTTAGCCAATGCCTTTTGAGGATTTCCAATGGGCCTGAGTCTCCCAGCCATAATCTAGTGGGGGAAATTCACAGTACCCACAAAGACAAAATAAAGGTGAAAAAATATGAGTTGGTACAATACTTTGCAGTAATTGTTCACAGTGATTCAATTAGTCTCGTTCTAGTAATTGTGATATTAATATAACTAGGCATTTTACTTCATCATTACATGTTCTCATGCCCTCCAGAATTAGATTCCTATTATTACCAGCCAAGAAGCTGTTGAATAAACGCCAGTTTTTGCTGTTGTTCTGTAGCCAGTAAGGTACTTATATCTATATATATCTTGGAAAAATTTAATTTCCCTATATGTTCCCAGGAAGATATCCTCTTAATAGGGTCTCACTGCTCCACAGGATCTCACTCACGCCAAGGAGAAACCACAGTTTAATATGATTACTGATAGATGTTAAGATTTTAAGGTACATTAAGATTTCAATTTTTCTTTTAAAGCAGGAACAATTATTTGACTATGTTAAACGCAATTGGAATTGCCAACTTTAAAAAAAACAATTAACAAATTAATAAATTAACAACTTCAATGTTGCAACCCCCAAAACATTGGTGACTATAAAGAAACACTGTCACATATGCAAGAGCAGAAACCAAGATTTAGTACAATTTATCCTGAGTCACCCAAGGTGTGGAAAGGGAAGATAACTCAGCAGAAGGAACCATGAGTGTGTATGTGAAGGTCTGAACAGGTTTGCAGTGACATATTTAGTGTATACTGTATGGGGTATAACGTACCCAAGTTCATATGTGAAATGTATAGTGTCAGTGGCAGAAGATGAAGTGGTGATGAGGGGTTATTTTTTAAAGCGTTTTTTTAAAGTACTTGTTATCTTTTGCCTCTGGGCCTTCTGCCATACTACTCTCATTTATTCCAGAGGGCCAGTCACTACAAGGGAAGGGTAAAATGTGTGCTTGTAAAACACACACCTTCTCAAAAAATACATCTTCTCGTTGAATGAACTGATCAAACAATAACATAAGCTTTCATAATTTTTTTTACTGTAAAATTTTCTTGGAAGGTTAAAATTATTTTGGGTATGAGTTTTCTAGATAGTCTGCATTTAGTTTGGCTTTTTCCAGCTATATTGAGGTATAACTGACAAATAAAATTGTAAGGTATCTAAAGGATACAATTTGGGGATTTGACATACGTACATACTGTGGAAGGATTCCCCCCAAAGAGTTAATAACACACCCATCACCTCACATGTTTACCTTTCTTTGTGTGTGAGAACATTTAACTTCTACTATCTTAGCAAAGTTTAATCATACAATACAGCATTGTTATCAACTATAGTCATCATGTTATACATTACATCCTCAGACTTTGCTCATAACTGAAAGTTCGTACCTTTTTACCAACCTCTCCGTATTTCCCCACCCCCAGCCCCTGCCAACCACTTTTCTACTCTCTGTTTCTATGAGTTCAATATTTTAAAAAAAGATTCCACATATAAGTGAGATCATGTGGTCATTTTCTTTTCTTGTCTGGCTTATTTCACTTAGCGTAATGCCCTCCAGGTTCATCCCTGTTGTTGCAAATGACAGGAGTTCCTTCTTTTTCAAGGCTGAATAATATTCTACTGTAGATATGTACACACACACAAACACACACACCATATTTTCTTGATCCACCCATCTGCTGATAGACATTAGGTTGTTTCTGTACCTTGGCTACTGTGAATAACGTTGCAGTGAACATGGGAGTACAGATTAGACACACCTCATTTAAACCAGAAAATAAATTCAGTGCTATTTAATTGAGATTGCCATCAGCCATATAACCTCAAAGTCACTTCTATACTGAAGTTTATTCTAAAATAAGCCTAAAATAATCATTGAAATGTATGTATATATTCTTACACTTCCCATTTTTTTTGGTTTCTTCTTGTTCTAAAAGCATGACTTTGACTGTAGGCTGTGTTCAGTGTTTTGAAATTAAGGCACCTCTCAACCAGTGGCAAAGGTCAATGGTAACATTCCCACTGCTGGAAATATTTACTCCTTCCATATGACGTCTGTGTAAGGGAAGTGTCTCTCTCCCTCCTCTCTGTTACAATAATGCCTATTCATTTTTTAAGGCTCAGTTTCAGTATATTATCCTCTAGGAAAACTGCTTGGACCACTTGGACTGGATTAGGTGGTCCTATTTGTGATCTTTAATGTCCTATACATTTAAAGATTAGTTATGACTTCATCTTTGCACCCACCATGTAATTTAATGATTGCTTATGTGCTTGTTTTCTCACTAGAATGTGAACTCATTGAAGGACAGAACTGTATTTTATTTTTCTTCATATTTCCAGTACCTAGCATGTTGTTGATTACTTAGTAAGTAATCAATAAATATTTATTTCATAAATGAATGAATAAATGAATGAATTTCACTTTTACACATCAAGGCAAAGGCTTAAACAGTTGCCCAGTTGAGCCTAAAATCTCAGCAGAATAGCTGACATTGAGAGTTGTCAAAGAGCAATTCTAGCATCATTACAACAGTTAAACCTTCCTGGAAACCATCAGTTCTGGAAGCAGTCGTCAGGAGTTGCTGGTCCTGAATGTAACCTATTCTTGACTCTCTTTCAGTAGTTTTAAATTATCTTATGTTTTAAATACAGTTTTTTTTTTGGTTTAGTTTAAAAGGTACCTTGTCAGCAAAACAATCCACCGATTAATTAATAATTAATAATTCTGGTCTGACTTGAGAAACTGTGACCATGACACTAGGGAAATTTCACAATTAAGTGCCTGATTTCAGGTATTGCTCTACAAAGTCATGTCTCTCCTATGAAGTATAATGGATTCACAGCTTCTTTAACCCAAAGGACATTCTGAGCAAAGTATCACAAAATATAATAGCTTACTACCTGAACTTCTTCTTCATGTCTTAAGTATGGCTGGGCATAAGTAAAATAATGTAGCTAGCATCATTTCTCCAGCATTGCCTTTTCTTTCCGACTTACTTTCAGCTTTCCTATCATCTGCACTTGTTTCTGATGATAAGCTGGTTACTTTCAGGATCTCCTCCCAGGCTGTCCTCCTCCAATCTTGGCCATAAGGTGGCCCTCTCAGGGCTCATTCACAGTCCCCACCACTGAGACTCTCAATACACCTTACATCCTATGATCTGATTCCATCACTGTCAGGGTTTCTGACCCTGTTACGAGAATGTTAACAGGACTAATATGAGAAGTGAATTTCTTTCCTGGAGGAAGATTAAGAAAACATCCAAGGATTTGTACTGTGGCAGCTGTTTTCCAATTCTATGGAAACCTCTGTCATCACATTTGCTTGGAAAACCAGTAAGCGCTGTCAAACCTAATTCTCCCCTCCTCGGTACCTACACCCTTGCAACTGAACATGGCTGAAGAAACACACTCAGGAGAAGCAGTCTCACTTTAAATTTCTCACTGAAATCTTTAAGTTGGCTCTCATTGCTGCCTGGAGTATATTCTCTATTGCCTCAATTCATTCACTCTCCCACATTCCTCTTTCCAAACTTCTCATCTCTCTTCATTGTTCAAACATCCCCTTCTCAACTGATTACTCTTTAATTTCACTGAGAAATTTGAAGCAACCAAAAGAGAAATCCCTTAAGTTCTCATACCACATTTACCCACCTACCAGCATTTGTAACAAAATCCTCCCTTTCTTTCTATTACTAAAATTCAGTTGCATCATCCCTGCTTCCCTTCTACTCATTCACTCACATACAAATACGCTACTATTCCTCCCATTAAAAACCAAACAGATAAACAAACCTTTCTTACCTCCCCATCTCCCTCCAGCTACCACCCCATTCCTCTGCTCTTTTTTTAGAAGTTAGCTCATTAAAAGGGTTACCTACATGTGCTAACTACACTTCCTTTCCATTTATCCTATCTTAAATCCACTCTAATTGCACTTTCAAATTCAACACTCCTCAAAACTTCTCCATATTAATAAATCCAATGGTTGATTTTTAGCCTTAATCTTATTTTTCAGCAGAATTTGACCAATTATTCACTCCCTCCTCCTTGAAATACATTTAAAATGTATCTTCCGGAACAACACATCCTTCTGGTTTCTTTTCTTCCTTACTGGCTGTCTCTTTAAGTGTTATTTTCTGGTTCCTTTTCACATCTATGAACATCTGGACCTTTGATGATCTTATCCAAGTTTATGGCTTTGAATATCATTTAAACATGACAAGTACTAAATTTATATCTTCAACTAGCACCTTCCCTAGAGCTACAGATTCCTATATCTAATTGCTGACTGGACATTCTTACTTGGGTATCCAACAGACATCTTAAATTTAGCATGTCCAAAACTGAATTCATTTTCTCCACCAAACGTGATTCTTCCAAAATCTTTGCCATTTCAGTTAATGGGAACTTTAGTTTCTTAGGCCAAAAACCTTGGAGTCATACTTAACTTTTCTCGTTTTTCTACATTATATTCAACTAATTAGCAAATCCTCTTGGTTTTACCTTCAGAACATATTTACACTCTGACTACTTTACTGCCTAGCACCTTGGTCCAAACAAAAGGGTTTCTCCCCTAGATTATTGAAATAGCCTTCTAACTGGCCTTCCTGCTGTCACCCTTATCCGATATTCATCTAAACACAGCAACCAGAGTGATACTCTTAAAGCAGTGTCAGATTATTTCTCTCTTCTCCTCAAAACTTTCCAGGCTTCCTGTCTCATCAGAGTAAAAGCAAAACCCTTACGGTATTTTAAGAGGTTTGTGTGGTCTTTCTCCCTTAATGTTCTATCTTTGTCTCCTCTTTTCTTCCTACTGCTCACCTTGTTCCAGCTTTTCTAGATTTCTTGGCTGTTGGTCAAATACCCCTGGTACGCACCTGTCTCAAGAAATGTGCATGTGTTATTTCCATTTCCAGGAATGCTGTTCCTCCAGATATTCAAGGCTCACTCCTCACGCCCTTAAAATTTTCACTCAACGTGGTCATCTTAGTGAGGATTCCCTGATCACCCTTGTAAAAATCACAATGCTTACTTCTTCCCTGTATCCCTAACTTTTACCCTGCTTTATTTTTATTTACTTAGTTATTTTATTGTATGTTTCCATGCAATAGAATGTAATCCTCGCAAGAGTGAAGTTTTTTTTTCTGATCTCTTGTTCACTGCTCTAACCCCAGAATCTAGAAAATTGTCTAACATAAACTGTCCAGTTAATTTTTGTTGAATGAATAAATGCATAGAAATTAATGCTTAAAAATGTACACTTATATAGGTTTTAGCAACATTTTTGACAAGTTATATGCTCATATATATATGTATTTTTTTTTTTTTTGTGGTACGCGGGCCTCTCACCGCTATGGCCTCTCCCGTTGCGGAGCACAGGCTCTGGACGCGCAGGCTCAGCGGCCATGGCTCACGGGCCCAGCCGCTCCGCGGCACGTGGGATCCTCCCGGACCGGGGCACGAACCCGTGTCCCCTGCATTGGCAGGTGGACTCTCAACCACTGTGCCACCAGGGAAGCCCCTCATATATTTTTAATCTTTTCAGTTGCTTTTGGCTTCCTTTGTCAAAATATAGAAATTTGCTGAATATTACTTTTATTATTCACCATACTTTCAGTAAGGTCACTGTCCGTGTTTCCTATGAAAGTTAGATCATGATGCCTCATTATCTAATAAGATGTCACAAACTGGGTTATTAACTAGCCCTTTTCTCACTCTCACATTGATTAAGTGAGCCAACGTCAGAAAAGCAGGATAAAATTATTTCCATGCCAAGCCCAGTTGATTATGGAATCACTTTTAATAAAATACTGGGAAATTTTGCACATAGTAAAAGGGTGAAAGTTTTATATCTTACAAGTAACATTAAAGTAAATGCATTTGGGAAGAATTATTTCAGACATTTCCAATGGACACTTTTATGAGGTGCTGTTGATCAACGATTCTAAAGTATTGCATCGAGCAGTTTCATTTCCTATTACATTTCTTCTTTTAAAAGTAGTAAATAGCTGTGATAATTCTTATTTCATCATGCCTGTCACATGTAACAAGGGATAATCCGTCTTGTTTTCATTATTAAATACGGTTACTGAATATTGAAAGACTAGCTATAGCAACTCTGTCAAAGTCTTGCTGCTACCAGGGCGATAATTTGTCTGTGAGTAACGGCTGAATGTAAAAGAAACATGGAATATTTCAACCAAGAACTTGTCTTTTTTTTTCTTTTTTTAAAACATAATTATAGTGTTTCCCAAAATGTGGTTTGTGTCCCCATGATTGCAAGTAAAATGACGGTGGGCATGGACAGACACATTAAAAATTAATTGGCATCTTCATTGTAATGTATGTAAGAAAATGATAAGTAAATAATAGTAAAAATAGTAGTCAGCAAATACCAAGAAGGTGATAATCTGAATGAGTGAAGTTTGGAAAATCCTTGTTATTTGGGTATTCGATTAAATCACCAACTAATACCTAAATATTATTTTGGTTACAGAATGTTGAGTTAATTCACTTAAAGAAAAAAGGACTTCACCTGATATCCACTCTCCAAAGAAAACACTCATTCAAGTAGTTGGCTCCTCATGAATGAATAAATAAGCAATAACAAGCAAGGTAGGCATTAGACAGTAGTGCAATTTAAGACATACCATGTTGACTCAATTTTACTATTCCAGCCCGTTATTTGCCTCCTGCTAGTTAGTTACACTAAGAAAGATGGACGTGGGCTTCCCTGGTGGCGCAGCAGTTAAGAATCCACCTGCCAATGCAGGGGACACAGGTTCGAGCCCTATTCTGGGAAGATCCCACATGCCACGGAGCAACTAAACCCATGTGCCACAACTACTGAGCCTGTGCACCTAGAGCCCATGCTTCCTCTAGAGCCCACGAGCCACAACTACTGAGTCCACGTGCCTAGAGCCCGTGCTCCGCAACAAGAGAAGCCACTGCAATGAGAAGCCCGAGCACCTCAACGAAGAAGAGCCCCAGCTCGCCGCAACTAGAGAAAGCCCACGTGCAGCAGCAAAGACCCAACGCAGCCATAAATAAATAAATATATATATTTTAAAAAAAAAGAAAGATGGCCATAACTGGCATTTTTCTCTCCTTAAAAGTTAAATATGTCTGAATATTTCTCAGTTTCTTTATATATATATATATATATATATATATATATATATATATATATATTCAAGAATAAATTGAAAAAGTCTATTACCCAAAACTCAGCATCTGTATATATAAAGTCTAATCACACCCACACTTTTGTACAGCCAGGACAAAAATATCATTCTCCTGCTTTCCAACTCATTATTAAATGGCATCAAAAAATACTTTTCTTTTAATCTTTCTTATGTAATGACTGTAATCGAAGTAGAACTTAATAATTATACTCCCCGTTTGGATATTTTATAATCATACTCTATAAATTCTGAGATTAGCACATCTTTGTTTTGTTTACTTTAACACTTAAAATCGCACCGTTTCTTCTAGCCTGTGCTTAGAACGTTTAACATGATGGAATAGGAAGAAAACAAGCAATTGTTACTAGTTTAAGTTCAGTACTTGCCCCTCACCTTTTACTAATTATGTGACTTTGAACAAGTTAATATTACCTCTCAGAAAATTATTTTTCTCATGTGTAAATTAAGAAAAAGAATACTTTATCTTGGGTTTGTTCAGATAATTATGTGAAATGACATCAAAGTATTTCATAAACTAAAGTGTCATACAAGTGTTATTTTATGAATAAATGTATTCGGGTAAATTTTTAAAAATGTATTCAATTTAGTTCAGATAGAATTTTATGCTTTTCTTTTTTTGTCATAACTTTGTATGGCACTAAAGTGTCATCAAATGTTATTTTATGAATAAACGTATTCTGGTAAATTTTTTAAAATGTATTTAATTTAGTTCAGATAGAACTTTATGCTTTTTTTTCCCTTAAAACACAGTTTTAAGAATGTTTATGCACACTTACTGGGAAAATGCTTATTTCTTAAAATGCCTAGTCAAATAGGTGTATTGATTATAAAGACTTGCTGGCTCTTTATTTCTGGATGAAAACATTCAAAACCTTTCGAAAAAACAATGCTTCTCTAGTTTTTTGGTTTTTTTTTTTTTTTTTTTTTTTTTTTTTGCGGTACTGGGGCCTCTCACTGTTGTGGCCTCTCCCGTTGCGGAGCACAGGCTCCAGACGCGCAGGCTCAGCGGCCATGGCTCACGGGCCCAGCCGCTCCGTGGCATGTGGGATCTTCCCAGACCCGGGCACGAACCCGTGTCCCCTGCATTGGCAGGCGGACTCTCAACCACTGCGCCACCAGGGAAGCCCCAATTGTCTAGTTTTATATGTTGGATTAATAGTTATCAGAATGAATTAGATTTGCTAATCTTTTAGGTGTAAGATCAACCTTTATGATTTTGGAGTGTGTAATTACATTCAGAAATTTTACTTATTTTTATTTGTTTGTAGATATATGGGATTCTAGAGGCAGTGATGTTTAGGGCATACATCTGTCACATAGCTCTACTGTGATCCTTAGGACAACTTTGTGAGTACTTTAAAACTATTAGAAGAAAATATAGAAGGAGATCTTTATGATCTTAGAGTTGGCAGAGATTTAACAAAAATAAAAATGAAGGAAAAAAAATTAAAATTAAAATGAAGGATCACATCAACCATATAAGAAAAAGTCCAAGTTTGATTAAATTAGAAAAAATATAATGCTATGTTAAAAGTTAAGCAATGCATTAGGAAACTATTTATGGAATACATAGCAAAGGGATATCATGAAACTATATTAAGAAAATCCACAAATCACTGCTAAAAATATATTTTTAAATATTAGCCAATGATATGAACAGAACATTAATCAAAAAATAAACTCAAAAGGTCAATGAGGGCTTCCCTGGTGGTGCAGTGGTTGAGAGTCCGCCTGCTGATGCAGGGGACACGGGTTCGTGCCCCGGTCCGGGAAGATCTCACATGCCACGGAGCGGCTGGGCCCGTGAGCCATGGCTGCTGAGCCTGCACGTCCGGAGCCTGTGCTCCGCAACGGGAGAGGCCACAACAGTGAGAGGTCCGTGTACCGCAAAAAAAAAAAAAAAAAAAGGTCAATGAATATATGAAGTGATGCCCAATCTGAGAAAAATAAAAACATGCTGAAATAAAATTCTCAACCCATCAGATTTCTAAACACTAAAAATTCAGATATAAAAGTTGGGTAAGAATTTACATAAATATGAACTTTTTGAAAGAGACTGTGAGATATTAATTAGTACAGATAATTTGGAGAGAAGTTTGGCAATAAAATATTAAAAGTGTGTAATTTATGACCCAACCATTCTCTTCTAGGTATATGCTTTACAAAAATGTTTCCACCTATGCAAAGAAAAAAACGCAACTGTTGATACTAGAAAATTCACTGAAGAACTGTTTATAAATCAAAGAATTTCAAACTAACCTTCATATACACTGGAAAATAAATGGATATACAAGCTATCATATAACAATAAGTGGAAAATGTAGACAATATTCTATATTTTACATGTATGCATCTCAAGAACACACTGATTGGAGAAAGTGATTGAGTGTAAAATTATTTATGTACTTTCAAAAAAGCATAAACATACAAAAATTCTATATTTAAAGGACAAGTATAGTATTGGAAGGGCACATCAAATACAAGATAGCGAGTGCCTATGGGTTGAGGAGAGGAAGGAGTGGGGAAAAGGGATAAATGAGGCAAAAAATAATAAGGCTGTAGTTAGATGATTATGTGTCACTAGCATAGGATTATGATTAATCATATCAATCCAACTCTTAAGATTCCATGTGCAGAAAAGGAAAAAAGATAAATCTAATTCAATGGGATTATATATATAAAACACAGTGTTTAGTATATCATGGACACTCAGTTTTAATTTGTTTCATTACTCTTCTTATAAAGTTTAGTCAAATTCAATTCTAACTTGATTTTTCAGTCTCTTAAAAGTTACTATTTTCTCTGCCCAACTAAATATCCAAGTTTCACTGAGCTCGTAAAACAATATAAGTGGGAAATATGGTAAATTCAGAAATCAGATTGTTAGTAGGAAAATATTATTTTTAATACCTGAATGATAAGTACGTGAAGATAAATAGCATTGATATTGCCTTCCCCTGGAATCTGAAATTTATTTCCTATATTAATCATAGTGCTTTGTGCTTAGATGAACTTTCCCTCGAGCTGCCTCAGAAGGTTAAGGTTGAATATCTGTCTGAGAAGAGGATGGGAGTCAGGTAAACACTTTTCATCCATAGACGAGTGTGAGGACTTTCCCATTCCAAAAGATATCTTTCTGACTTGATAATCATAGCTTGCTAACTCCTACACCCATAAGCTTCCACAGCCAGGATCCTCCATCCTGGGTAAGCTTGCGCACTGCTAAGGGATGGCTGTTTGTAACCATATTGGGTCAGTAGTAGGGAGAAAATACTTCTTTACATCCCTTCTGAGTTTCTGTTCAAATATTTTTCCTTCTATTTTCAATAAGGAACCTCTTGATCTATGCCAGAAACTACACAGAGACAATTCCCTACAGAGTATCAACAGATACTTAAAAACTGTTAGAAGAGATAGAGAACAAAATGTTAAGGCTTTACAGTCATGGAATTATTGTGCATTGCATACTTTCAGACCCTCATACAAAATGAATTATGTCCTAATAATTTCCCAAATGTAGAATTACAGAATTTTACCTACCAGATAATTTAGCCAAATCTTTATATTAAAGTGGCCAAGTTAATTGTTGAAGACTACATAGCATATCCTTAAGACTTCTGATCCAAAGTAGTGTACTATTCTATTTTGTCATACAACTACTTAAAAGTACATTGACATCCACACAAAGTAGTTTTAAAATGCTCTAGGTAAACACAACACCGCCTCTGTCCCCGCGACACAACAATCACACGAAGACTCATGGGGCCCTTCCTCTTCACATCACCACATGTTTTCATTAGCTCAGGATGAACTGATTATATTATCATCTCCAAAACACACAGCTGAAGACATGACATAAAAATCTGAATATTGTATATTAGCAATAAACTGATTTCTTTGAGGTTACCAGTCAAACATTCCTAGCAGGGACTTCTTTGAGGGGAAGGATTAAGTCATATTAATCTCTCTCTCTTTAAAATCAAATATGGTGCCAGGCTCCTTTTAGAAACTCTATAAATGTCAGATGAGAGGAAAAAAAGGCAGGAAGCTAGGAAAGAAGGAAGATAGTTTTGGTCTCCCCGTCTTTCTAATGCTTCTGCCATTATTCTTGCCAGTCTTTCAGCCACATCCTAAACACCTGTTTGCTCCCTCCTTACAGGTCTCACCCCATGGAGGAAGGCCTGGTCTGTACTTAGCCCTTGCTTATTAATACACTTTCTCAAACAAGGACCCATCTTTGGATGTTCAGTAGTTATCTTGCCAAATTTTGACTCCTTCCTTAAAATCTTTCAAATGAGACCCACATTTTTTTATTAAGCAGGCATTACCCTGGGTTATTCATACTGCAAGCACTACCTGATTTAAACATTGTCTTTATTATACATTAATTGATGTAATCACTTATCTATTATGTATCTAATTGCCAGGCATAGAATTAGATTTAGGGGCTGAATAGAATATAATACTTGATTGAACAGAACACGATACTTATTCTAGGGGACATCATGCTTACCCAGGGATACATATAAATGTCCATATAGGGAAGTTATTGCTCAGAGAAAAATATCCTTTTACCACAGACTTTAGTGCTATGCGGGCCAGCTGTCCTGGAAACCATTTCCCTTTGGTCATAAAAGAGGCTACATAAAAATATTCATCTCTACTAATTTAAAATTTTATTGACTGCCTCATATCTCAGGCACTGTGCTTGGTGCTTGGGGATCATTAATGAATGAAATGCATTAATTTATGCCTTTAAAAGTCTGCCTATAACCCTGAGAGACTCTTATGTAGAAAAGATTATTTTCAGTGTGGAAACAAGAAAATTTGATACATTTTTATTCACTGGAAAAAGAAACCCAACCTGGCATTATTTACTCAAATAAAAGGCAGGCTAGCAACAACTCCTGGGGAAAAGGTGTAGTTATGAGTGGCTGAGCCCTTGGGTGGATAGTGCTAAAATTTAACATCCTTCCTTTCTCACAGTTTTGTCTCAAATTAATCCCACGTATGTCTTAGTGCTGTAATATAGAACTAATTTGGATTTAATGTTTTGATATATGTTTTCATTTTTAGATGAAAAAGTCACAATATTCTAATACTGGTAAATATCTCTATATATTTCCATGTAGCTCACATGACATTTTGTGTGAAATGTTTAAACAAAGATAGACCTTAGTATGGCAGTGGTGGAGGTTGGCGATGGAGCACATAATTGTACCCCATGGAAATTCTTATGGCAACAATGTTTGTCCAAAGCTAAGTAGAAGAATCTGTTTAGCTTGGACCCTACTTAGTATGTGTAATCTTCCCTTCTTGAATCTTCCATATTTACTCCAGGAGCAGGGAGTGGTAGAACTCAGAAAAGAAGGTGTAGGTGTAGGGCACAGCGCTTGGATATGAAAGAGACTATCCCAAAGTTATTAGGTAAATTTTGGCAGACATTAGATCAAGATGATAACAACTCCTAATCAAGAAAGCACCCAGGCTTCCCTGGTGGTGCAGTGGTTGAGAATCCGCCTGCCAATGCAGGGGACACAGGTTTGAGCCCTGGTCCGGGAAGATCCCCCAGGCTGCGGAGCAACTAAGCCCATGCACCACAACTTCTGAGCCTGTGCTCTAGAGCCCATGAGCCACAACTACTGAGCCCACGTGCCTAGAGCCCGTGCTCCACAACAAGAGAAGCCGCCGCAATGCAAAGCCTGCACACCACAGCGAAGAGTAGTCCCCGCTTGCCACAGTTAGAGAAAGCCCGTGTGCAGCAACGAAGACCCAACACAGCCAAAAATAAATAAATAAAATAAATACATTTATTTAAAAAAAAAAAAAAAAAAAAGAAAGCACCCAGTCAGAACACTGGGTGGAGGGAATGAGACAAGAACAAAGTGAGAAACCAAAAAATAATCAGCAGAACCTAAAAGAAAATTTGAAATTAGATTAAGGCTGAAACTGACAACACTTCTAAAGGTTTCTAAAAGAGAAAAGAAACTGTAAGTTTATATCATAACTTCAAGCACCAATTTGGAGAAAAGGATAGCATTTTTCCTTTAGTTTTTATCTGTAGAACAGAGCATCCTATATTCACTCAATAGTTCTTCAACAAACAGTTGATCCAAGATAACTGATAATGGGCCTGTAAGAATATCTTTCTGACTTTTTGTCCTAATGATGGAAGTGGTATTTGTTATCAGCTTGAAAGAAATGATGGGCATTTTTTAGTTTAAGATAAACAATGAGGATGCATTGTTCCTTTAGCCATCATATTCCTTGACTATTACATGTAATTTCAACTCTCCTTTATTATCCTAGTTCTTATAAGTTTTTAATGAGACATCAAAAGTTGCATCTCCTTAACTAAATAGTTCTTCTTTTGCATTCAAAATGATTCAGGGCCTCAGCCAGGGATGGGCTTCAAGTTGTCTGCTGCACAAAAAGTATACAAACCGACCATAGTTTATAAAAAACATATTTAAGCCAAGAAATGTAGAACATTTCAAAATAAAGAGATGGGCAAATAGATTTCAGGCAAAAATATACAAAATAAGGAATGACTGACAAGATAATATGAAACATGGTAGAACTTAAGGTTAGAAAATAGAAAGAATGATAAAAAGCACAATTTATGATGAAAGTATGAGAAATAAACTTACTGAACCAGAAACAGAACAGTCAAATACACAGCATAATCATTGTAGATGGATAATCATATAATCATATCACAAAAAGCAATATGGGCAGTTTAAAATACACCTCTATCAACATTAGACAGATATACTGCATCAAAATAAATACAGAATAGACAAGAGCTTTTGTTTCTAGTAATGCGGCAGCCTAAGATTACATAAAATTCTTTCCAGTAGAAAGCACTTAAATGCTGGATAAATTGTAAAATATTTTTGTAAGTGAATATGAGCTTGAAATAAAGAAAGGTAAATCCCTAGGGGCCAAACAAAAAGAAAAAGCTGGTTAAAAAAAAAAAAAGAAAAGTAAACTACTGTTGATTCTCTTGCTCTGGAGGCACTCACTCATGTTGGTAAAGAAGAGGCTTTTGTTTCGCCGGGAAATGAAGCATTAGGTTTAGGATAGATTTGTGTCTGAACTGAAAACTCTGAATAAAGTTGGGACCCCTGAAGAACTACTTGATGAAAGCCTGGATTAAGAAAATGTGCCCAACAGAAAAGGTTGTCTGAAAGATAACTTATTTGCCTGACCTGAGACATAGGTGTAGATAAATGCCTCATTTGAGTGTTTGTATTCACCATCCTGTCATCACAAGGATTAAGATTAAAATTTATACCCATTACACTTGGCTGGAGTACCCCCAGCTGAACAATTAACATAAGAGGGGTAACACATTTGAATACACCTGGCAGGAAAACATGCTCAGAACACAAAAAACAAAATTATAAAACCTTTGAGGAAATAAGTCACCATATGCAAGTGTTAGCAGAAACCATAAAGAGGAGAATAAAAACCATAAGAATCTGAGATAACAGAGGAGTTATAGGCTATAGACCAACACTGCTCAACAAAAAAAATAATCTAAGGCACACATTGAACTTTAAACTTATTTAGTAATCTCATTAAAAGAGTAAAATAGGGAAGGGGAAGATGGCGGAAGAGTAAGACGCGGAGATCACCTTCCTCCCCACAGATACACCAGAAATACATCTACACGTGGAACAACTCCTACAGAACACCTACTGAACGCTGGCAGAAGACCTCAGACCTCCCAAAAGGCAAGAAAGTCCTCACGTACCTGGGTAGGGCAAAAGAAAAACGAATAAACAGAGACAAAAGAATAGGGACGGGACCCGCACCAGTGGGAGGGAGCTGTGAAGGAGGAAAGCTTTCCACACACTAGGAAGCCCCTAAGCGGGCGGAGACTGTGGGTGGCGGAGGGGGAAAGCTTCGGGGCCACGGCGGAGAGTGCAGAAACAGGGGTGCAGACGGCAAAGTGGAGAGATTCCCGCACAGAGGATCAGGGCCGACCGGCACTCACCAGCCCGAGAGGCTTGTCTGCTCACCCGCCGGAATGGGCGGGGGCTGGGAGCTGAGGCTCGGTCTTCCGTCGGAGCGCAGGGAGAGGACTGAAGTTGGCGGTGTGAACACAGCCTGAAGGGGCTAGTGTGCCACGGCTAGCCAGGAGGGAGTCCAGGAGAAGTCTGGAGCTGCCAAAGAGGCAAGAGACTTTTTCTTCCCTCTTTGTTTCCTGGTGCACGAGGAAAGGGGATTAAGGGCGCTGCTTAAAGGAGCTCCAGAGACGGCCACGAGCTGCGGCTAACAGCACGGACCCCAGAGACGGGCATGAGACACTAAGGCTGCTGCTGCCGCCACCAAGAAGACTGTGTGCAAGCACAGGTCACTATCCACACCCCACTTCCCGGGAGCCTGTGCAGCCCGCCACCGCCAGGGTCCCGTCTTCCGCGGAGAATGCACGGCACGCCTCAGGCTAGTGCAACGTCATGCTGGCCCCTGCCGCCGCAGGCTCGCCCCTCATTCCGTACCCCTCCCTCCCCCCGGCCTGAGTGAGCCAGAGTCCCCAAAGCAGCTGCTCCTTTAACCCCATCCTGTCTGAGCAAAGAACAGACGCCCTCCACCAACCTACACACCCAGGCGGGGCCAGATCCAAAGCTGAGCCCCAGGAGCTGTGCAAAAAAAGGAGAAAAAGGGAAATCTCTCCCAGCAGCCTCAGAAGCAGTGGATTAAAGCTCCACAATCAACTTGATGTGCCGTGCATCTGTGGAATACATGAATAGACAACGAATCATCCCAAATTGAGGAGGTGGACTTTGAGAGCAAAATTTATTATTTTTTCCCCTTTTCCTCTTTTTGTGAGTGTGTATGTGTATGCTTCTGTGTGAGATTTTGTCTGTATAGCTTTGCTTTCACCATTTGTCCTAGGGTTCTATCCGTTCGTATTTTGGGTTTTTTTGTTCTTTTTACAAATATTTTTTCTTAATAATTATTTTTTATTTTAATAACTTTATTTTATCTTACTTTATTTTATCCTCTTTCTTTCTTTCTTCCTTTCTTTCTACTTTCTCTCCCTTTTATTCTGACCCATGTGGATAAAAGGCTCTTGGTGCTGCAGCCAGGAGTCAGTGCTGTGCCTCTGAGGTGGGAGAGCCAACTTCAGGACACTGGTCCACAAGAGGCCTCCCAGCTCCACATAATATCAAACAGCGAAAATCTCCCAGAGATATCCATCTCAACACCAGCACCCAGCTTAAATCAACGACCAGCAAGCTTCAGTGCTGGACACCCTATGCCAAACAACTAGCAAGACAGGAACACAATCCCACCCATTAGCAGAGAGGCTGCCTAAAATCATAATAAGGCCACAGACACCCCAAAACACACCACCAGACGTGGACCTCGTCACCAGAAAGACAAGATCCAGCCTCATCCACTAGAACACAGGCACTAGTCCCCTCAACCAGGAAGCCTACACAACCCACTGAACCAACTTTAGCCACTCGGGACAGACACCAAAAACAACGGGAACTATAAACCTGCAGCCTGCAAAAAGGAGACCCCAAACACAGTAAGATAAGCAAAATGAGAAGACAGAAAAACACACAACAGATGAAGGAGCAAGACAAAAACCCACCAGACCTAACAAATGAAGAGGACATAGGCAGTCTACCTGAAAAAGAATTCAGAAAAATGATAGTAAAGATGATCCAAAATCTTGGAAATAGAATAGACAAAATGCAAGAAACCTTTAACAAGGACCTAGAAGAATGAATGATGAAAGAAACAACGATGAACAACACAATAAATGAAATAAAAAATACTCTAGATTGGATCAATAGCAGAATAACTGAGGCAGAAGAACGGATAAGTGACCTGGAAGATAAAATAGTGGAAAAAACTACTGCAGAGCAGAATAAAGAAAAAAGAATGAAAAGAACTGAGGACAGTCTCAGAGACCTCTGGGACAACATTAAACGCACCAATATTCGAATTATAGGGGTTCCAGAAGAAGAATAGAAAAAGAAAGGGACTGAGAAAATATTTGAAGAGATTATAGTTGAAAACTTCCCTAATATGGGAAAGGAAATAGTTAATCAAGTACAAGAAGCACAGAGGGTCCCATACAGGATAAACCCAAGGAGAAACATGCCAAGACACATATTAATCAAACTGTCAAAAATTAAATACAAAAAAAACATATTAAAAGCAGCAAGGGAAAAACAACAAATAACACACAAGGGAATCCCCATAAGGTTAACAGCTGATCTTTCAGCAGAAACTCTGCAAGCCAGAAGGGACTGGCAGGACATATTTAAAGTGATGAAGAAGAAAAACCTGCAACCAAGGTTACTCTACCCAGCAAGGATCTCATTCAGATTTGATGGAGAAATTAAAACCTTTACAGACAAGCAAAAGCTGAGAGAGTTCAGCACCACCAAACCAGCTGTACAACAAATGCTACAGGAACTTCTCTAGGCAGGAAACACAAGACAAGGAAAAGACCTACAATAACGAACCCCAAACAATTAAGAAAATGGGAATAGGAACATACATATCAATAATTACCTTAAATGTAAATGGATTAAATGCTCCCACCAAAAGACACAGACTAGCTGAATGGATACAAAAACAAGACCCATATATATGCTGTCTACAAGAGACCCACTTCAGACCTGGAGACACATACAAACTGAGAGTAAGGGGATGGAAAAAGATATTCCACACAAATGGAAACCAAAAGAAAGCTGGAGTAGCAATTCTCATAGACATTAAAATAAAGACTATTAGAAGAGACAAAGAAAGACACTACATAATGATCAAGGGATCAATCCAAGAAGAAGATATAACAATGGTAAATATTTATGCACTTAACATAGGAGCACCTCAATACATAAGGCAAATACTAACAGCCATAAAAGGGGAAATCGACAGTAACGCATTCATAGTAGGGGACTTTAACACCCCACTTTCACCAATGCACAGATCATCCAAAATGAAAATAAATAAGGAAACACAAGCTTTAAATGATACATTAAACAAGATGGACTTAATTGATGTTTATAGGACATTCCACCCAAAAACAACTAATACACATTTTTATCAATGCTCATGGAACATTCTCCAGGATAGATCATACATTGGGTCACAAATCAAGCCTTGGTAAATTTAAGAAAATTTAAATTGTATCAAGTATCTTTTCCGACCACAACGCTATGAGACTAGATATCAATTACAGGAAAAGATCTGTAAAAAAACAAACACATGGAGGCTAAACAATACACTACTTAATAACGAAGTGATCACTGAAGAAATCAAAGAGGAAATCAAAAAATACCTAGAAACAAATGACAATGGAGACACGACGACCCAAAACCTATGGGATGCAGCAAAAGCAGTTCTAAGAGGGAAGTTTATAGCAATACAATCCTACCTTAAGAAAGAGGAAACATCTCAAATAAACAATCTAACCTTGCACCTAAAGCAATTAGAGAAAGAACAAAAAACCCCCAAAGTTAGCAGAAGGAAGGAAATCGTAAAGATCAGATCAGAAATAAAAGGAAAAAAAATGAAGGAAAGGATAGCAAAGATCAATAAAAGTAAAAGCTGGTTCTTTGAGAAGATAAAAGAAATTGATAAACCATTACCCAGACTCATCAAGAAAAAAAGGGAGAAGACTCAAATCAATAGAATTAGAAATGAAAAAGAAGTAACAACTGACACTACAGAAATACAAAAGATCATGAGAGATTACTACAAGCAACTCTATGCCAATAAAATGGACAACCTGGAAGAAATGGACAAATTCTTAGAAATGCACAACCTGCCAAGACTGAATCAGGAAGAAATAGAAAATATGAACAGACCAATCACAAGCACTGAAATTGAAACTGTGACTAAAAATCTTCCAACAAACAAAAGCCCAGGACCAGACGGCTTCACAGTTGAATTCTATCAAACATTTAGAGAAGAGCTAACACCTATCCTTCTAAAACTCTTTGAAAATATAGCAGAGGGAGGAACACTCCCAAACTCATTCTACAAGGCCACCATCACCCTGATACCAAAACCAGACAAAGATGTCACAAAGAAAGAGAACTATAGGCCAATATCACTGATGAACATAGATGTAAAAATCCTCAACAAAATACTAGCAAACAGAATCCAATAGCACATTAAAAGGATCATACACCATGATCAAGTGGGGTTTATTCCAGGAATGCAAGGATTCTTCAATATATGCAAGTCAATAAACGTGATACACCATTTTAACAAATTGAAGGAGAAAAACCATATGATCATCTCAATAGGTGTAGAGGAAGCTTTTGACAAAATTCAACACCAATTTATGATAAAAACCCTGCAGAAAGTAGGCATAGAGGGAACTTTCCTCAACATAAGAAGGGCCATATATGACAAACCCACAGCCATCATCGCCCTCAATGGTGAAAAACTGAAAGCATTTCCACTAAGATCAGGAACAAGACACAGTTGCCCACTCTCACCACTCTTATTCAACATAGTTTTGGAAGTTTTAGCCACAGCAATCTGAGAAGAAAAGGAAATAAAAGGAATTCAAATCAGACAAGAAGAAGTAAAGCTGTCACTCTTTGCAGATGACATGATACTATACATAGAGAATCCTAAAGATGCTACCAGAAAACTACTAGAGCTAATCAATGAATTTGGCAAAGTAGCAGGATACAAAATTAATGCACAGAAATCTCTGGCATTCCTATACACTAATGATGAAAAATCTGAAAGTGAAATCAAGAAAACACTCCCATTTACCATTGCAACAAAAAGAATAAAATATCTAGGAATAAACCTACCTAAAGAGACAAAAGACCTGTATGCAGAAAATTATAAGACACTGATGAAAGAAATTAAAGATGATACAAATAGATGCAGTGATATACCATGTTCTTGGATTGGAAGAATCAACATTGTGAAAATGACTCTACTACCCAAAGCAATCTACAGACTCAATGCAATCCCTATCAAACTACCACTGGCATTTTTCACAGAACTAGAACAAAAAATTTCACGAAACACAGAAGACCCTGAATAGCCAAAGCAATCTTGAGAACTAAAAACGGAGCTGGAGGAATCAGGCTCCCTGACTTTGGACTATACTACAAAGCTACAGTAATCAAGACAGTATGGTACTGGCACAAAAACAGAAATATAGATCAATGGAACAGGATAGAAAGCCTAGAGATAAACCCACGCACATATGGTCACTTATCTTTGATAAAGGAGGCAGCAATGTACAGTGGAGAAAGGACAGCCTCTTCAATAAGTGGTGCTGGAAAAACTGGACAGCTCCATGTAAAAGAATGAGATTAGAACACTCCCTAACACCATACACAAAAATAAGCTCAAAATGGATTAAAGATCTAAATGTAAGGCCAGAAACTATCAAACTCTTAGAGGAAAATATAGGCAGAACACTCTATGACATAAATCACAGCAAGATCCTTTTTGACCCACCTCCTAGAGAAATGGAAATAAAAACAAAAATAAACAAATGGGGTCTAATAAAACTTCAAAGCTTTTGCACAGCAAAGGAAACCATAAACAAGCCCAAAAGACAGCCCTCAGAATTGGCGAAAATATTTGCAAATGAAGCAACTGACAAAGGATCAATCTCCAAAATTTATAAGCAGCTCAATAACAAAAAAACAAACAACCCAATCCAAAAATGGGCAGAAGACCTAAACAGACATTTCTCCAAAGAAGATATACAGATTGCCAACAAACACATGAAAGAATGCTCTACATCATTAATCATTAGAGAAATGCAAATCAAAACTACAATGAGATATCATCTCACACCGGTCAGAATGGCCATCATCAAAAAATCTAGAAACGATAAATGCTGGAGAGGGTGTGGAGAAAAGGGTACCCTCTTGCACTGCTGGTGGGAATGTGAATTGGTACAGCACTATGGAGAACAATATGGAGGTTCCTTAAAAAACTACAAATAGAACTACCATATGACCCAGCAATCCCACTACTGGGCATATACCCTGAGAAAACCATAACTCAAAAAGAGTCATGTACCAAAATGTTCACTGCAGCTCTATTTACAATAGCCAGGAGATGGTAACAACCTAAGTGTCCATCCACAGATGAATGGATAAAGAAGATGTGGCACATATATACAATGGAATATTACTCAGCCATAAAAAGAAACGAAATCGAGTTATTTGTATTGGGGTGCATGGACCTAGAGTCTCTCATACAGAGCGAAGTAAGTCAGAAAGAGAAAGACAAATACCGTATGCTAACACATATATATGGAACCTAAGAAAAAAAAAGTCATGAAGAACCTAGCGGTACGACGGGAATAAAGACACAGACCTACTAGAGAATGGATTTGAGGATATGGGGAAGGGGAAGGGGAAGCTGTGACAAAGTGTGAGAGTGTCATGGACATATATACACTACCAAACGTAAAATAGATAGCTAGTGGGAAGCAGCTGCATAGCACAGGGAGATCAGCTCGGTGCTTTGTGACCGCCTGGATGGGTGCGATAGGGAGGGTGGGAGGGAGGGAGACGCAAGAAGGAGGAGATATGGGAACATACGTATATGTATAACTGATTCACTTTGTTATAAAAAAGAAACTAGCACATGATTTTAAAGCAATTATACTCCAATAAAGATGTAAAAAAAAAGACTAAAATAGACAGATGAGATTAATTTTATGACATAACATTTTAATCCCAAATATAAAGAATATTATTTCAACATATCAATAAAATTATTAATTTTATTAATGTCTTATTTAATTTTAATTTAATTAAATTTTTTTAATTTTTAAATTAATTTTTAAAATTTTATTAATTTTTTATTAACTTTTTTCACACTAAGTTTTTTAGATCAGTGTGCATTTTACATTTCCACTACATTTCAATTCATACTCGACATACTTCAAGTGCTAAATAGCTACATGTGGCTAGTGGCTACCATACTGGACAGAGCAGAAATAAGACTATAAGTATTGTTAAAATTATCAGATACATAAAAAAATGAAATAAAAATATGAGATAGAAGGTAAATAGTAAATGGAACTTCAAGACATCAAAATATATTAATCAAAATGAAAACCCAGTAACTTAGAAAAAGAACAGATTAGAAACAGCTGAAGCAGGAATTCCCTGGTGGTCCAGTGGTCAGGACTCTGTGTTTTCACTGCCAAGGGCCTGGGTTCAATCCCTGGTTGGGGAAATAAGATCCCACAAACTGGGAGGTGTGGCCAAAAAAAAAAAAAAAAAAGAAAGAAAAAAGAAAGAAAAGAAACAGCTGAAGAGGAAAAGGTGTGCTCAAATACTGAATAACAGAAATTACCCAGAATGCAGGAGGAAGAGAAAAAGGAAAAAGTGTAAAGGAGATGAGAAGATAAGAAAGATACGGTGAGAGGATCCAAGATACACGTAACTGTAATCTTAGATGGGGAAAGTAGAGTAAGTGAAAGGAGTATTTGAAGAGATCATGACTGAGCATTTGCCAGAATTAATGAAAGAATCCTTAGATTCAAAAACATGAGTCTCAAATCACATAAGTAAAATGCTATGCCAACACATATCTAGTGGATCTATAGAACAAGAGAGAAGGGATATCTTAAAACCAATTAGAGATAAAGACAGATTTCACTTTATTCTTGTTATTTTTTGACAGTTATGTTCTATAAAGTTGCTATGAACATGGAATTAGCTCACATGGAACCACTGTTGCTGGGAAATACAATGTTAGTTTCCTGTGAGCCTCTGGTCATAACCTTTTCATCAACTGATCAATATGTAATGTTTCTCATGCATGCTTCTATTCAAAGATACCGTATTTAATATATATTTCTTACAAATTATTAACTGCATACTCTTTGAATGATTTGTAGACAGGCACTTTGGAGGCCATTTGTGTGATATAGGTACATTTGCCAAAGTCCTTATAAAAGAAGCCAGTCTCACTGGATACTATAAAACTCTTAAAGGAAAACATAGGCAGAACACTCTTTGACATAAATTGCAGAAATATCTTTTTCGATCCGCCTCCCAGAGTAATGGAAATAAAAACAAAATAAACAAATGGGACCTAATTAAACTCAAAAGCTTTTGCACAGCAAAGAAAAACACAAACAAAACGAAAAGACAACCCACAGAATGGGAGAAAATATTCACAAACAATGCAACTGACAAGGGATTAGTCTCCAAAATTTGCAAACAGCTCATGCGGCTCAATATCCAAAAAATAAACTAGCCAATCAAAAATTGGGCAGAAGACCTAAATAGACATTTCTCCTAAGAAGACATACAGATAGCCAAGAGACATATGAAAACATGCTCAACATCACTAACCATTAGAGAAATGCAAATCAAAACTACAATGAGGTATCACCTCACACCAGTCAGAATGGCTATCATCAGAAAGTCTACAAACAATAAACGCTGAATAGGGTGTGGAGAAAAGAGAACCCTTCTACACCATTGGTGGGAATGTAAACTGGTACAGCCACTATGGAGTACAGTATGGAGGTTCCTTAAAAAACTAAAAATAGAGCTACCATATGATCCCGCAATCTGACTGCTGGCCATATATCTGGAGAAAAACATAGTTCAAAAGGATACATGCACCCCAATGTTCACTGCAGCACTGTTTACAATTGCCAAGACATGGAAGCAACCTAAATGTCCATGGACAGATGAATGGATAAAGAAGATATGGTACATATATACAATGAAATATTACTCAGCCATTAAAAAGAATGAAATAATGCAATTTGCAGCAACATGGATGGGCCTGGAGATTATTATGCTAAGTGAAGTAAGTCAGACAGAGAAAGACAAACATCCTATGATATTGCTTATATGCGGAATCTAAAAAAAAAATGATACAAACGAACTTATTTACAAAATAGAAACAGACTCACAGACTTAGAGAATGAACTTATGGTTACCAGGGAGGAAGGGTGGTGGAGAGGAATAGATTGGGAGTTTGGGATTGACATGTACACACTGCTGTATTTAAAATAGATAACAACAAGGGCCTACCATAAAAAAATTAAATTAAATTAAAATAAATTTAAAAATAAAAAACATACAAGCAAAAAGGAAAAAAAAGGAAAAAGGAAGCAAGTCTCATCAGCTATGAAACCCTGTTCTTCCATGTAACCCTTTTCCTATTTACACTTAACAAATATTTTAAAACTTGTTCCACAGCCTCCTAATCTGCAGAACTTGGCTGACCTGTAATTTTTACATTTTTCATGCCATATTGCCTTTTGAAACATGCAAGCTAGTAAGTACCAGCCAAGAGAAGTTTTATATTTTCCTGACTTTAGGTAATGTGACTGTAAATTTGTTCAGCTTTCAGCCTCACAAGAATGCTGTTCACTATGCTTTATTTTTTTTTTTTTATGGTGAGGGAGCTTGTTTTACTAGGTATTAAATCATTTCAAAGATAATGTAATTGAGCAATGTGGTAATGTAACAGAAGTGGACCAATTGTTCAATGGAGTAGAAAAAGCTCAAGATATTTGTAGAAATTTAGTATATGTAAAAGCTGGTATTTCAATTGAGTGGGAAAGGACATTCTATTGAATAAATTATGCTGGCACAACTGGCTACCACTCATCTGGGAGAAGATAAGAGTTGAACACTTATACAACATACAAAAACAAATTACAGATGGACAAAATAAATGCACAAAAATATAATTTTAGAAATAAATGTAATATATACCTGTAATTTCAGGGCAAGTGAGAATATTGTAACTGAGCTCATAAAGTGAGTTTTCTAGTTCCGTATTTGGAGACTAAAGAGTTTTTGAGAGATTGGTTCTGGTTGAATGGGGATTTCTGGTTTACAGTAGAGTGCCTTCTTCCCAGTCTCTGTCCCTCTCCATCTACATAACTGTGTTCTAGCCAGTGTAAATGAGTTATTCAAGAATCTCCTCTACCATGTGTGGCTGGCCAGAGCTCTTATAGTTTGAGATAACATTATCTATCTGGACCAGCCTTTTTGGGGCAAAGGGTGGTTTAAGGTCTAATCATGCTTTTATAGTATTGAAATACCTCTGAATTATTATTGATACACTGGATAAAGAACAAAGATAATAGCCCCAAAACCTTATTACATTACTCTGCTGAGTTGCCACAGGGAACAGGTGTTAAATCACAGGCAGCAAGTCCATGCACCGTCAACCTCCATCCCTACAGATAAGAGCAGATCTGCGCTGTTGCTGTCAGACGGAATTGACAAAGAACCTTAAGACTAAGGAACATAAAGTAGCCAATATAGACCTGTGGTTAACTTTTTAAAATGTGTGCTTTTAAAATCGTTTGATAGAAACAGTTGACAATACCTAGATTTTAAACCTGAATTGTATATTTACATGTGAAAAACGTGTTTTTATTTTTGGAGAAAGATGGCACATGATCTTCTAGTTTTCATGAATTCAAAGTTCATATTAAGATTGAATTTCCTATGAGCGTGTAGAAATACATTTGTTTTATTAGGAGCTCATTTTAAAACAAAGACTAACTCTGTTTTCTCATGCAAATACAGGATAGTTACAGAGATTCAACTAAACAATTTGAAAAATGACTCTCTGTAAATTAATACTGAGTATGATTACTTGAGATGACATAAACGTAAAGGATGAGTGATGAGAACATCTGATCATGTAGCAGCACTTAATGAACAGATGCCCAGTGCTGCAAAGCTCATCAAACCAGAGAGCTTTCAGGATGGCAGAGGAGTCAAAGGAACTTAGTTCTTCCCCCCTCCTGCCTTAAGACAGTTAAGTTTCAATGTATAATATAAAACAATATATTATATATAGTTAACGTTGATTTATTGACCTTAGTACAATGAAACCTGCTGAATTGCACAAGCTCTCTGATTTTCTTTTCCTCCTTTTATGCTTACGGGATTCATGCTTTTCATTTAAAATTTTATTCTGAATTACTTTGATCTTTTCATAACCTTCTGTCTCCAGGATGTTCTTTTGTTTGTTTGTTTTGTTTTGTTTTGCGGTACGCGGGCCTCTCACCGTTGTGGCCTCTCCCGTTGCGGAGCACAGGCTCCGGACGCGCAGGCTCAGCGGCCATGGCTCACGGGCCCAGCCGCTCCGCGGCACGGGGGATCTTCCCGGACCGGGGCACGAACCCGTGTCCCCTGCATCGGCAGGCGGACTCTCAACCACTGCGCCACCAGGGAAGCCCTCCAGGATATTTTTTAATCCCAGATCACACTTTAAAAGTTTTGTCTGTTGTATACATGCATCTTCTACTAGAAAAAGTGACAGTGAGAAGTAAGGAAGCAGTTTAGTATTATATTCTGAATATCACAATTCAACTAATTTACCTGCACATAGGAAAACCCACAGTAAATAACAGTGATAGAACTTTATCAACTTGGATCTAAAACTGGACTTAATTTAAAAATCATCTAGTTTTCAGATAATCAATATTGTTCTGTAAATATCTGAAAAGTTCACTTTAACCTAGCTTTTGGATATTTGAAATACAATCGTGTAATATTATCTACTTCTTTCCTCACCTTAACTGAAGTATAATTGACAAATAAAAATTATATATATTTAAGATGTACAACTTGATGTTTTGATGTACATATACATTATAAAATAGTCACTACAATCAATTTAATTAAAGTACCCATCACCTCACAGAGTTACCATTTTCTTTTTTTTTTCTGGTGTGGTGAGAACACAAGATTTCCTCTCAGTAAATTTCAAGTATGCAATACAGTACTGATAACTAGAGTCACATTGCTCTCTACATTAGATCTCCAGAACTATTCACCTTGCATAACTGAAACTCTGTACCCTTCACCCAAATCTCCCCATTTCCCCCTGTCCCAGACTCTACTCTCTGCTTCTATGAGTTCGACTATTTTCAATTTCATATGTAAGTGAGATCATTCAGTGTTTGTCTTTCTGTGCCTGGCTTATTTAGCTTAATATAATATCCTCTAAGTTCATTCATGTTGTCATAAGTGTCAGAATTTCCTTCTTTTTAAAGGCTGAATATATAGTGTGTACACACACACACACACACACACACACATATATATATATATATATATATATATATATATATATATATATACACTCACATTTTGTTTATTCATTCGTCCTTTCCATGCAGCAAAACTACATTCCTATGACCCTCAAGTTAGGAACCATGTGGCTAAACTCTGGCAAATGCTATATGCTATGCAGGCAGAAAATTATGTATGTAAATTCTAGGCCTGGCAATAAAAATTCCCCATAGAGATTCTCCATCCTTCCCCTTCCACGGCAAACTTGCAGGGAGGCCTCATGTTGAAGATGGTGGAGACATTACACGAAAGAATTCTGGATCTCTGAATAGTCATACACAGAAGAGGATTAGTCCCTGCCGCAGCCAACCACAAGTGTGCATGATAAATTTTAATTGTGTTCAGCTGAAATGTGGGTGTTGCAGCCTATGCTGATTAATGTGAGGACTATTGACAGCAGAGGCAGTATAATGAGCAATTAAGGGCTTGAGTTCCAACATCAGACAGCCTGAGCATACATGTTAGTTTGTTTCTCACTATCTGTAGCTTTATATAAATCATTTAATATCTTCAATTTCTTGAGGCTAAGAAGGGAGTGTATTAGGAATGCTTAAATGACTACAGTTGTTGAGATAAGGAGGTCCTTAAAAATTTGAGCCATTATTACTATTTCATAGTTGTTTCTAAATTTCTACATTATTAGTCAGTTGTTTCCAAGTTTTTCTTTATGAATGGAAAACACAAAACCCTAAATCTCCTAACCGGATGCTATTAGTTTACATAGGATGTGCTGAAATATATAATGAATGAAGGATAAGGGAAGTAACTATCTTCAAGTTAATGGTCATACAGACATTCCTCAAGTCATATTTTATGGAAATACACACTAGAAAATTAATGCTATGAAATTCATCTTCTGGAGAGGATAATATAGTAGCATGCATCTCTAGTCAAAGCTAATTAGATGTTTTGGTTACCATAGGAATCATAGGAATAAGTTTTATCAGCAGTTTTTGCAGAGTAATAAATAATACTCATTAAAATTTTCAGGTATCTCCTGTACGAAGTGTTCAAATGTCATTCTTCATATGATAATAAATGACATACTTAAAAAATATTTTGTCAGCCTGAAGATTTATTGTAATTAAAAAGTTTAAAGATAATTTTTCACAGTTAAAGATTTTAGGATCTATGTAAAAATCAATATTGCAGAAAATTGCTTAAGATATTATACAGGGTACACTAAAATCTAGGAAGAGTTTTAACGAAAATGTTATTCCAAAAACAAAAAAGCTTTATTACATGTGTTCCTCACACTTCTCAAGTAGGGCTCAAAGGAGTTATGCTAAGTAATTGGTGTCTCTGTCCATCGGCACAAGAGTAGAAGTTATATTTCATTATGTTGGGAAAAGCTAAATACTATTGTAACTTTTAAAATTTTAAGTCTCTATAGTCTGTTAAACATTATCTGTCAGTAAACTCTGAGGATTTCAGGACATTGATCATATAAATTGTAACTACAAAGTTTCCATGAAGTTTTTAAGAATATTTTTCAGATGGACTTTTTCCCTTAAGTGAAACTACTAACAAGATTGACAGATGTTGATAACTGTAAAAGTTGGTGATGGGTACATGGGCTTTTTATCATACCAGTTCTTTGAGGTTGAAATCTCCTAAACCAAAAGTTTAAAAATGATGAATTCACATATGCATTTTTTTGTTTGTAAAATGATGGAAAAAATAGTGAAGAACTTAGATAGTAAACAAACTTTGGAGCCCTAATTTATCTTCGTCCAACCTCCTAAATGATTTAGGTATATTGTTTTCTTTTAGGGTATGATTTATGTATTTAACAGGATTTTTTTTCCAGATAGGTTTTGGGGAATTTTTTTTTCTATTATTATAGTAAGAACATTTCTTCACAGATGTGAAGAAATTGGAACCCCTGTACATTGTTGGTAGGAATATAAAAATGGTGCGGCCCCTATGAAAAACAGTATGGAGTTCCATCACAAAATTTAAAATAGAACGATAATGTGATCCAGCAATCCCACTTATGGGTATATATCCAAAGGAAGTATATCCACTATCCACTCAAAGAGATATCTGCACACCCATGTTCACTGCAGCATTTTTTACAATAGCCAAGATATAGAAACAACCTCAGTGTCCATCAACAGAAGAATGGATAAAGAAAATGTGAGATTTGTGTTTATATATATATATAATGGAATATTATTTATCCCTGAAAAAGAAGGAAATCCAAATCCATTTGGAACAACATGGATGAACCTGGAGAACATTATACTCAGTGAAATAAGTCAGTCCCAGAAGGAAAAATGCTGCATGATTCCAATTATATGAGATATCAAAAACAGTCAAATTCATAAAAGCAGAACATAGAATGGTGGTTGCCAGGGTCTGGGTGGGGAGGGGTAATGGGGAGAAGTTGTTCAACTGATATAAAGTCATGCAAGGTGAACAAGTTCTCCAGATCTCTCTGCTGTACAACATAGTGCCTACAGATAGCACTGCTGTATTGTACACTTAAAATTTTGTTAAGTGGATAGATCTCACGTTAAAGCGTTGTTTTTTTTTTTGATTTTTGAAATGCGGATGAATTGCAGCAGTCAGAATTCATTCAGTTTCCTGACTTATTTCAGTAAAACAATGGGAAGCTCAGTAATTCCTCCATCTTCCTTGCTTTAATGAGCAAGTAAGGAGTACCCCCCAAAAGTGTGATGTACTTCGTGGGACATTTACTTAATTCTCTGGCAATTGTCATAATTATTAACACGTTATCATGATGTGTCTACAGTGGAAGTGGTGGAACTATTTTTTTCCTTAAAATATGGTAAATAACATATAGTCACAAGAAAAGCAACACATTCATTATTGGTGTTGGCAACCTTTTTGAATTTTTAAATATTTCTATAATAGAGAACTTTTGCTTATAATTCTTGATGAGATTTCCCAAACTCTGTGCTTTGGAGAAATAGTTCTGAAGGATATCTGAGAAAAGTGTGATTTTCATAATCAAGTAAGTTTGAGAATGACTATGTTCAAGAGAGACTATGTGAGATTTAAATATATTTTAGCACATTTAGAGTTCTGAGAAGCTCTCCAATATAAAAACCTATTTATCTCAGAATTTCTCAAATTTACTTGTCACAGAGCCCTTTCATTTTCCAATAATAGATATTAATATCAGATGGAACTAGTTTCCATGGAACAAACTTTGGGAATCTCTGATATATAAAGAAAGCTTTATCTGCTTTCCTACTAAGTTTTATTATTGAATACTTGACTAGTCACCTGTTCAAAAGTGAAATATTAGGTACATAATAACTATCACACTGTTCCAATTCAGCTTCTGCCTCTGTCAGGAATCTCTGATGATTCATCAGAAAGTTCTAGCTATGTCTCAAAGCATTATTATTAATTTTTTTGGTAAAAACCTATTATTTAATGTAAAATATGAATTTACAATGTTTCTATAATATATACATCTCGTAATTATAAATATGAAGCCTTTTTTTCGCCCTCATTTTAGCATCAAAGAGGAAAGATTCATCCTGGCTATTTCTTTCATGATTTATCCTAAATAATTTAGCCTCTCACTCATTGCTTTTGCATGTAGGAAAACAATGTTTGTGTTAACTATTAATGAAACTGTGTTCCTCTGTTAAATTCTTCATCATTCTTCATTTCTGTTTCTTTTCCAATTCCATTTATTTCTTACAAGGAGTGATGAGCAGAATTCAAAGAGATTTTTCAAGTGCAGAAGCATGTATTTGTACAGGGGTGGCAAAATATTTTTTATTTCCTTTCCGAAGTCCCAACTATGTCCCAGCTGCAATGCTTTATTGAAAGTTTAACATAATGTTCACAGTCGATCTCTGATTCATTTCCTGGGCTGTAACAGAGAGCTCAAATTCCATCACATTCGAATTAAAGTTTGGATATTTTTTCTTGAATGAATCATATGCTATTACATACACTAAATTTCATTATGTCTCCAAATTGTTAAATCTACTAGCAGTTTTAATTTACAAGAGAAATAAAAGTCTTTAGATAAAGCATGTCCTTTAGCAACCCATTAGACCTGAACATGATTTTTTAAGACTCCAGAAAACTGCTAATTCTCTTTAGAAAATGTTTATATTCCAGTTTACCAACAACAATCTATTTAGTAATTAGACATATAATAGAGAACTCTCTTGCTTCTAATTTCTTACCTAATATTCTTATAAATTAGAAATTTCTGCACACATTTTAAAGTTTTAATTTGACATGAGAACATGTTAAATTTATTGATTTGTTGTTGATATTGTCTTTACATCTTAAATTGTTAGCACAGTTATATTCAGTCTAGAATTTTTTCTTAGCGATTAAACCCCTTTCAAATTTGTTTTAATTTCTTCCTGCTGAATATAAAAGTCTGTAATCATTTAACCTTATCCTCATTTGAACAAATTCACCTGTAGAATGTCCCAGCACCTGCAATACATGAATGAAAAAAAAAGGTATAGGTTCAGGTCTTTATGCTCATGGGCTGGCTGATGGGTCTTTGGAACGACCTGTTAATCAGTAAAGGAAGATGCCAGATGTGCCATTAGTCTAGCAGCTGCTGTTAATGACAGAGGAAGGTGTTGGTATATATCAACTGAGGCTTTCTAACTGCCAGTCTCATGAGTCAGAGCAAATCAGCACCTGTTCAGGAAATGCACAGAGAATCACAGAGCTAGGGAACGTGTTCAAGTTTGAGGTCTTGAGTAACTATGGAGCAAGCTTACTTCTTTTGCATTTTAGTAGCATGCATTACTCAGGGAGACATATGCTAGGAAGGGTGATGAAAGGACAGAGAAGATTCTTTAAAAGAACCCATTAAGGTAACCAGGAAGGCTTTTGTGAATGCTTCTGTAAATTGCTTCTTTACAATGGATCTTTACTTACTCAGAAGGATCTGAGTGGGTGGACATTGTTGCTGTTTACCTCCTAAATAAATCATTATGTATCTGAGAAGAAATGCATTCATCTTTATTTATTTAAATAAATTTATTTATTTATTTATTCTTATTTTTGGCTATGTTGGGTTTTTGTTGCTGCACACGGGCTTTCTCTAGTTGCGGGGAGCGGGGGCTACTCTTCGTTGTGGTGCGCGGGCTTCTCTTTGCAGTGCCTTCTCTTGTTGTGGAGCATGGGTTCTAGGCACGTGGGCTCAGTAATTGTGGCTCGTGGGCTCTAGAGCGCAGGCTCAGTAGTTGTGGCGCACGGGCTTAGTTGCTCCACGGCATGTGGGATCTTCCTGGACCAGGGCTCAAACCCATGCCCCCTGCATTGGCAGGAGGATTCTTAACCACTGCACCACCAGGGAAGTCCATGCATTCACCTTTTTTCTTTCACTGGAAAAAAAAAACTTTCAGGCAAATATTAAGATTTAAAAGCTACATCAGAGCAAAATAATGACTGCAGTCTCTCCAATTCTACATGACTGTTTTATCCAATTTGATATATTCTTCACAAGAAGTGAGAGTGACTTTGCTACCTTGCGGAAATGTTCAGGCAGCAATATGGTATTACAGTGGTCTGCCTTAGGCCACAGGTATCCTGCCTTTAGTTTGTACACTAAGGGCCAGTCAAAAGTCATGGAAAGACATGTCATAGAAGATATAAAATCAAAATAGTTGCAAGATTGAAAGTGTAACAAAAATACATGGAAACATTTGCTAAACTACAACTTCAAATTACAACTTCAGGGACTTCCCTGGTAGCGCAGTGGCTAAGAATCCGCCTGCCAATGCAGGGGACACGGGTTTGAGCCCTGACCCGGGAGGATCCCACATGCTGCGGAGCAACTAATCCTGTGTGCCACAACTACTGAGCCTGCGCTCTAGGGCCCGTGAGCCACAACTACTGAGGCCTGTGCACCTAGAGCCCATGCTCCGCAACAAGACAAGCCACCACAATGAGAAGCCTGTGCACCGCAACGAAGAGTAGCCCCTGTGCGCAGCAACAAAGACCCAATGCAGCCAAACATAAATAAAAGTTTTTAAAAATTACAACTTCAAAACAGAAAACTCTAACAGAGAAGGTTTAAAGCATTCTAAAGTGATTCTTTAAGGTCCTTGCTCCCTTGTACAAGAAACACATACACTGGAAATCTTTGAGGCACTTATTGAAAATACAGATTCCTGGGATCCATGTAAGACTTGCTGAATCAGAATCTGACAAGCAGAACCCAGGAACATATATTCTCACAAGTCCCTTAGGCGGTTCATATGCATACTAAGATTATAAACCACTAATATAGGGGAGCTGGAAAGGATATTTTGAGGGTACATATTAAAAAGGAATAAATGATTTTCGGAAATTATGTGCGTAGTCTGTATAAACTTTTTTGCCATTTCTCTCCAACATGAGAACTTGACAGAGTAACAAAGGATGTTTAATTCTGGTTCTTTGAAATAAATACTGGGACCATCTAATGCGTTGAACAGAGTTGGGAGTAAGTGGAAAGGCTATGCTTCATTCACATTAGATCCAGTGAGAGAAGAATGAACTTTATTCTGAGCTCTAAATTCTTAGATTTAAGAATGATATTTGCTCCTGAGAAATTGGAAATATCTTTAAGAAGGTGGACAGAGGTTCTACCACTTTATTTTATCCATTTGTTTGCTAATTAACCTTTTCATTAGGCTCAACTTAAGTCAACAATTCCTATTGTACCTAACAGAAAAATTCTAAGGTCCTTAAGAACACTTTTTTCACAAACTCTACAAAATAGAAAGGGAAAATAACTAACGGTTTATATTCCAAATACATCACAACATTTTTAGGACTTAAAATGTGTTACTGTCAAACCTGTACTTCTTGTATTGTTTATATTAGTTTTATTATCAATATACCTAGTGACAACTTTGGTTATTCAGGGGCCCATATTAGAACTCTCAGAGACGTCTTTAATTTTATTTCCTCTCTTCTCATTCCTTCATAGTCAACCAGTTGCCAAGTTTAGGGAATTCCACATACTTCATACATCTTCCATCTGTCATCTCCTCTAAGTTATACTACTACTGCCTTGGGAGTTGAAGGCAGCAATGCCCTTGGCTAAATTATTGGGGCATTATTTTAACTGGTTTCTCACTCTTTACTCTGGACGTCTTCCAGCACATTCTATAAACTGATGTTCAAGATATTCTTTTAAACAAAGGACTGAAGATGTTGCTTACCTACTGAAAAACACTTGCTGGTTCTTACTTTCATTTAAGATCATGTCCAAACTTCTTAGTATGGCATGTCTTTCCTCAACCTGCCTTGGTATATATTTTCAGTACCTTATAGCTCTATTCCACAAAAAGTTGGAAAGTACTATGTTGTAACCTAGGGAAATCTAGTGCAGTATTTCAAACAAAGATGGGTATCAGGGATTTTGCCACAGGGGTCCTCCCAGTACTTGGGAGAAATTGATCTCGCTGGTCCCTTCCCAAACCATGGAGCTATAACTTTCTCCAGCAGAAAGAATTTTATTTCTTGGTGTTTTTCTATTCAACGTCTGTATTAATAGGAACACTCAGAAACAAACTGAGGTCATTGGGAACTAGAAGATAAGCATTTAGATGATAAAATATTGATTTTTTTCAAGGCAAAAGTGCTTTTATAAAAAAGTAAATAAAACCCCTTGTGGACAATTTACCAGTGAAATTGGCTTCTTCTAAACCATATATATCGATTCGATGTTCATAAACACTCTTGCTTGTCAACACGGTGTGATCGTTGCTTGATCTTTATGAAACTACAAAAGGACATAGCTACCCAATTAAATTTAAGTGAAGCATTATTTATGTTAGATCAGCAATTATGAGATGAGCTTCTCTGTAAAGTTTGAATGCAAAATGTCACATCTAGACATTTTCCTAGAGTTCTTTTAAATTAATTTCATCAAAATGTAAGTCCTTCATGTCACATGAGTTTATCAATTTTATTATTTGTGTTATCCTGATGAGAATTATATTATGAGAAAAGATTTGCTTATATAAAGACACAATCTATACATTACAGTATTTAAATGGAAGCAATATAAAAGACAGTTGACATTTATGCAATACTTGCTATATGCCAGACCTTGTGTCTTTGATAATTAACTCATTTGATCAAACTTGGTGAGTTATTACCTTAGTTTTATAAACTCAATAATTTATGACTCTTAGAAATACATATTTTACATTTCTCTAGAAAGTAAAAGATAAAAAATTTAAAACATCATATTTCAGAAACCAGTTACACAAGGCACAGACTGGGAAGAAATCTTTGCAAAATGCATATCTGATAAAGACTGTTATCCAAAATATACAAAGAACTCTTAAAACTCAACAAAGAAAACAAACAACCAAATTTAAAACTGGGCAAAATATCTGAACAGATGCCACACCAAGGAGGATATACAAATGGCAAATAAGTTTGTGAAAAGATGTTCAACATCATATCTCGCTGGGGAACTGTAAATTAAAACAACAACAAGAAACCGGCAAGGATGTGGAGCCGCAGGAACTCTCATTCATTCCTGGTGGGAATGCAAAATGGTACAGCCACTTTGGAAAATAGCATGGAGGTTTGTTACAAAACTAAACATACTCTTACCATACAATCCAGTAATCATCCTCCTTGGTATTTACCCAAAGGAGTCGAAAACCCGTATCCACACGAAATCCTGCACACAAATGTTTATAGCAGCTTTTTTTCATAATTACCTAAACTTGGAAGCAACCAAAATGTCCCTCAATAGGTGAAAAACTGTGGCACATCCAGACAGAGGCATATTATTCAGTGATAAAAAGAAATGGGCAATCAAGAGGCAAAAAGACAAAAAGGAAACTCAAATACATATTGCTAAGTGAAAAAAGCCAATATGAAAAGGCTACACACCGTATAATTACAACCATATCACATTCTCGAACAAGTAAAACTATGGAGACAGTAAAAAGTTCAGTGGCTGCAAAGGTTGGGGTGTGAGGAGAGATGAACAGGGGGAGCACAGAGGATTTTTAGGACAATGAAAATACTCTGCGTCATACTATAATGATGGATACATGTCACTATATATTTGTCCAAACCCACAGAACACAATACAACGCAAAACATAATACACAAGAGTGAACTCTGATGTAAACTAGGGACTTTAGTTATTACTAATGTTATCAGCATTGGATCATCACTTGCAGCAATTACACCAGCTAGTGAAAGATGTAATAGTAGGGGGACTCTGTGTGTGTGTTGGGGTCAGGGTAATATGGGAACTCTGTAATTTTTGCTCAATTTTTCTGTAAACCTAGAACTGCTCTAAAAAATAAAGGCTATCAATTAACAAAATTAGTCCCAAGGCTAGTAAAAATAGAAATATAATACTTCACCATTTTTATACACTTAATATTTTTCTTCTGCATCTTAGTTAACTAAGTGAATTAGATAAGAAATTTCTCCTAAGCAGCATGACCCTGTTTCATTACTGCCCACCGCATATTCGCAGCTGCCTGAGAGCAATCTATTACTGTACCATCTAACTTGCAAATAATCCTCTGCTTGCTTTATTTAAGTGCCCCAGAGGCCAACTGACAGAAGAGTGACAGAGAGCAAAGCACCAGAACTTTGTAGCTTTCAAAATTCAATTCAAAAATATATATTAAATATTCCTCCTGAGGGTTCTAAATACTCCTCTTGAGGTTCCTCACTGAAGATTCTTTGGAGCTAATTCTAAGAACAGTCCCTGCAAGGAGGAAGGAGCATCTGGCAGGAAATGGTCTCATCGGGAATATCACTATAGGCAACACCCCTTCCCCACTTTGGGGGTTTATTTAGGAAGGCCTGTGGATATATGGGAATTTGCTCCTCAGGCAGGTACTCAGATATATGGTGACGCTCACATCCTCTCTGTGAAGTCCAGTAGAATAATTGATGTTGCCAGAACTAAGCTATGAAAACAAAGACGCCTTGGTGAAAATATGTTTAAAAAATTGAGACCAGATTAATTTCTAAATTATTTGATCCTGAGATGAAGCTTTTGATATTGATGATAAATTATTGCAACTAATGTAAACGTTTAAGGAATTATTAGATCAAATCTACTTTTAAATTAATAATATAATGTACAAACATTTACTTGAATATCTTGGTTCAAAGTACACATTAAAAGAGCTTTAGACTGAGGTTTTGCAACTTGATTATTTACTAGTATATTCCTAGGGTCATAGGCTGTTAGATTTAACTAGGAAGTACAATTTAGGTTATGATATGCACTTAAATTTCAAACTGAATTTGATGTGTTGAGGGCAATTCTCAAATATGTATAGTGGTGACAGATATTTCATAAGGATAATTATGAGTAAATGAGAATTTTCAAACTATTATCAAGGATAGGTTTTTAATATTAAGATTTGAAATAATAATGAAATGAAGTAAAATGAAATGCCTCAGCTCCTGGTCTTATGGGCCTTTCTACTGGGCTGCCTGAATGTCCTTGTGACATGGCAACTGGCGTCCATCAGAACGAGTGACAGAGAGCAAGGAAGAAACCTCTGAAGTGGCATATCATCACTTCTAACATATTCTAGTAGTTGTATAGACCAACCCTGACACAAGGTGTGAGGGGACTACACAGGGAATGAACTCCAGGAGGCAGGGATCATTGTGGGTCATCTTGGAGGCTGGCTATCACATGGCTAAATGGTTTTCATTTGAAATAGTTGTGCAGTCTGGTAATAAGATACAGTTAATCCAGCAGTTAATGATAGCTAAAAGCACATGGCACTCAGTGTACATAACTACACTCTATTTCACACTTTATAGTAATATATTAAAGCTTGAAAATGAAAAAACAAATACAGTTTGTAAATTTAAAGTAATCTCCTTGGACTTATATATAGTATTGACAATGGTGGTATTTATTAAAGAATACACTTTTTCATTAGGAACTTGGTTGAGAACATCAACTCATTTCATATACCATAGTCTTCTCAGATGAGTGTACATTTAAATTACTGTTAATCTACACTGTGTACAAGCATAGAGGTGACAGGTTTCACTTAATACCTTTCTATAATTCTTCCACTTAGATTTTAAACTTTCTAATTTCACCTGAAAAGTGCCCTCAATCACAGAAAGAAGAAACTATAACTACAGATAGATTTTCTGCTAGGATCATTCAGCAGGACTTTTCACATACTTAGAGCAAACTGATTTTGCCCAAAGAAAAAAAGGAAGTATTACTTATCACCATTTTAAAAACAATACTGAGATATTAAAGGGTTGTGGAAGGAAGCACAATGAGTATAAAATTTATTTGATCTTCGGGGTGATATGTTTCTGATATTTCAGGGTGCAGTTACTCTCATTTAAACTCTTCCTTTGTTATTGAAAGTTACTTTCAAAGTCTTATTTGACAGTAGAACTTGTAGCATTTTACACAAGCAATCTATTTCAATATGCAGTCATTTATGGTTCAAATCACTGGCCTTCATGACCAAATTGCTTGACTGAACTCTTCACTGGCTCAAAACTCTTCACTGGCTCAAAAACTGAACTCTTCACTGGCTCTTCACTCTTCACTGGTATAGTTGAAATTCGAGTCTTTGAATACATTTAAAGACTTAAGTTATTTTAGCATTATAGTCCCCATGCTTATATTTATATTGGTTTGGTAAAATATATCATGTTCATAACTAAAAAGAAAAGATGAATGTTCTGTATCTTTTATGAGCAATGAAAGCTTAAAGATTCAAGCTAATTTGGTTTCTTCCCAGTGAAATTTTTGAGAATCAAGTATACACTTAAAATCATATTAATTTTAAAAATAAGAATAAGTGCTATCTAAAACCTAGTATATAGGTTTCTTTGCTCTTTCTCTTTTACAAGAGAGTAAGTCCACCTAATACATTATCATCTACTAGTACTTCTATCATCACAGCTGAGGATCATGGGCTAAGATATTCGTGCCATTAAGTGCCATTGCATTTTGATACTGCAAGCCTAAAAAATAATAGGGAGCACTTTATTCCCCGTTATACAAAGTAGTTTATGAGTTTATGGAAATTCTTGTCTAGAATTGAATGAGAAAATCTCCAGATTTACAGTAACTCCTTCCAACATATGTTAACTATTTTAGTGTGAGAAATAGGATTGCCTCTTTCAGACTTATAAGCATAGATAGAGTTGAAACAATTTTCTGGATTGGGAGCTTGGCTTATTTTCCTTTAGTGACTGTTGATTATGCAATGGTATTCTCATTGTTCATTGTCCAAATCTGGAAATGTGATTTCTGGCATAGGTATGGTTCTGTTACAGGCTGAATGTTTGCATACCCCCAAAATTCACAGGCCAAAATCCTAATCCCCCAGTGTGATGATATTTGGAGATGGAGTCTTTGGGAGATAATAAAAGTTAGATAAGGTCATAAAGGTGGGGCCCTTATGATGGATTTACTGCCCCCACAAGAAAAAGACACCAGAGAATTTGCTCTCTCTCTGCACACAATGAAGAGATCATGTGAGCACACATAGCACTGGTGGCCACTTACAAGCCAGGAGAGAGGCCTAACCAGAAACCAACTATGCTAATTAGTATAAGTATATCCCATGAACTACTTTTTTGTTTATCTGAAATTCAAATTTAATAGCATCACATATTTTTATTTTCTACATATGGCAACCCTATCACAAGGCAGATTTTTTTTTTCTTCTTGGAGGGGAGCACAGTTTTGCACTTACTAACCTACCAAATGGTCCAGAGCAATGGCAATTATCAAGTGCCTACTGTATGCAGTGATTCAGTCACTGGTCTCAGTAATGAAGGTCAGGGACAAATGAAAATATTAGAGGCAGAAAGCAGTGAAAGTATTACATTGTCTTTCCCTTACATAATTCAAAATAAAACTATCACTAAGCTATAAGATACATGTAAGGGAATTCAAATTGTGATTTTTCACATAATGACTAAAAAATGTCAATTTTTCAAAAATAATTATTCTCTCTTATTTTTTTCCCTGTGTCACATTTGTAGGTTCTCTAAAGTTGAGCCTGGTCGAATTACACAGTAATTCATTATTGCACTAACCACAAAGTAAGATCCCAATGATTTTCTGATAAATGAATATATGAATGAATGAAAAAAGATAAGATATAGTAAGTGAAATATTTAAATGATATAACATCTTAAGAGAACAAAAGAGAATGAACTATAAAAAAATATAAAATACATGGAAATCAATGAAATTCCATAATCTATGAGTAGATTAAGAGGAACAGGAAAACTTTTTACAGAAGATTGTGGGACAGGAACCACTGGATTACTATGAGCTCCTTTACTAGAATATTAGATTATTAAAATAAGGATTGCATTTTCATGTTTTCATTCTAGTATCTAGAACAGGGTCTGGTCCATTTTTAGTAAATATCTATTTAGAAAGAATAAAAAAAGGAAAGGAGGAAGGAAAGAATGAGGGGAGAAGGAAAGGAAAGAAAAAAGAAAGAAGAACATAAATAGTAATCGTAGGGGACAGGTGTAGAGGTAGAAAATTGCATAACACACTTATGTAGGGCAAAGAATAAGTATACTGAAAAGAGCAAAAAATAAAATTAGAAGAGAAATTAGGTCCAGAATATGCAGAAGTTCAAAGAACACAAACATATATAAAATAGACAATCAAAAAGGACCTGCTGTATAGCACAGGGAACTCTACTCAACATTTATGAAAACCTTCATGGGAAAAAAACCACAAAAAAAAATAGGTATCATACCTGTATAACTGAATCAGGTTCTCTTAAACTGAAACCAAATACAACTATGTAAATCAACTATCCTCTAATATAAAGGAAAAATTAAATTTAAAAAAACAAAAGAACTGAAAAGAAGAGAAAAGAAATGCCTACAGTATTCCCCTCAGGCCTCCAAAACCTGGGTTGGTATCACACCTCTGGAGACTGAGCAGCCTTTGGTCCCAAGGCTCGAATGGGGTGGGGCTGAGGGAGCTGCAGGGGATAAGCCAGCAAATGAGCCCCCCTCTTGGACCTGTAGTGCCTGGTCCCCGCTGGATGGGATGACAATCTCCAGATCCAGGCAGACCCTCGTACAGCTATGCCAAGCCTAGTGCACACAAAAATGATAGACCGTGTGAGCTGGAAGAGCACTGAAAAGTCACCTGGTCTCCACGTCTCCTGGCGCTGAGAAGTCCACCTCCAGCCTCCTTTCTTGGAGTCACCCCACCTCCGGAGGAGAGCACCCTCAGCATAGAGGCTTTGCAGGGGCTGGGATTTGTCCAGGAGGTGAAGCGCACGGGAGAAGTAAGGAGACACAAGCCCTTGGCACATTCTCCTGGCACATTCCGCTCTAATTTACAACCCAGGAACAGGACATTCCCTAAGAATGTCTAGTTGCCCCAGAAGCCAGACTCCAGCAGGAAGAAATCCTGCACCTGGTGGCCGTTACCTGGAACAACAACTGTAAAACAGTGCTTATGGGCACTTCTTATTCACAAGGCCATCGGGGCTGTAATGATACCTGCCCTCAAGAAATGCCCCCGGGGTAGGTGATCAAAAAAGATTTAAAACTGAGATACTTTCAAGAAGCCAATTTCAAGAGGTAAATTTGACTCACAATGTTTAAAAAAAAAAGAAAAAGCACATGAAAAGATGCTCCTCATAGTTACTTATTAGAGAAATGGAAATCAAAACTACAACAAGGTATCACCTTGCACCAGTCAGAATGGCCATCATAAAAACATTTACAAACAATAAATGCGGGAGAGGCCGGGGAGAAAAGGGAAACCTCCTAGGCTCTTTGTGGTCCTGTAAATTGGTTACAGCCACTAAGGAGAACACTATGGAGGTTCCTTAAGATACTAAAATAGAGCTACCATATGATCGCGCCATCCCACTCCTGGGCGAGTATACAGAGAAACACATCATTCCAAAAGACACACGCACCCCACCGTTCATTGCAGCACCATTTTCGACAGCCGGGATGTGGAGGCAAGCAAAACATCCACAAACAGATCAATGGATAAAGTACATGTGGTACGTACATATGATGAACTACTACTCAGCCATAAAAAAGAATGAAATAACGCCATTTGCGGCAACATGGATGGATCTAGACATGATCATACTAAGTGACGGAAGTCACACAGAAAGACAAATAGCATTTGCAGTCAATTACAGGAGGAACTTAATAATTCATACAGATGAACCAATTTACAACACAGGAACAGTCTTATATACATAGAAAAGAAACTTATGGTTACCAGGAGGAAAAGTGCGTCAGCTGAGGGACATATTAGGAGGTTGGGATTAACACATACACACTAATATATATAAAATACTAATCGACAAGGACCTACTGTATAGCACAGGGAACGCTACTCAACGCTTGCAATAACCTCCATTGGAAAAAAACCGAAAATAATAGATATCTGTATATGTATAACTGAATCAGGTTCTCTTAACCGAAAACAAATGCAACCTTGTAAATCAACTATTCTCAAATATAAAGGAAAAATTAAATTAAAAAAACAAAAGAATTAAAAAGAAGAGAAAAGAAATGCCTACAGTATTCCCCTCAGGCCTCTGAGACCTGAGCTGTTATCACATCATCGGAGTCTGAGCAACCTTGGGTCCCAAGGCTTGACTGAGTGGGGCTGTTGGAGCTTGAGGTGGGGGGGAGATGTTCCAGCCAGTGAGCCCTGCCTCTGGGCCCTGCAGTGCCTGGTTCTCTCTGGATGGGACCACAATCTCCAGATCCAGGCAGACCCTCCTACAGCTATGCCAAGGCTAGTGCTCCCAAAAATCTGTGGACCGTGTGGGCTGGAAGGGCACTGAAAATCACCTGGTCTCCACGTCTCCTAGTGCTGAGGTACCCACCTCCAGCCTCCTTCCTCAGAGTTGCCCCACCTCCAGATGTCAGTACCCTCAGCATAGCAGCTTTGCAGGGGCTGGGATTTGTCTGGGAGGAGAAGTGTAAGGGAGAAGAAGTAAGGAGACACAAGTCCTTGGCGCTTTCCCCTGGCACATTCCCCTCTAATTTATAACCCAGCATGACTTTCCTTAAGGACCTGTAGTTGCCCCAGAACCCGGACTCTGGCAGGAAGAAATCCTGCTGCCTTGTGGCTGTTACCTGGAACAACAAGTGTAAAACAGTGCTTCTGGGTACTTCTTATTCACAAGGCCTTTGGGGCTGTAATGATACCTGCTCTCAAGAAATGCCCCCGGGGTAGGTGATCAAAAAAGAATTCAAAACGTGGCCAACTTTCAAGAAGCCAATTTCAAGAGGTAGATTTGACTCACAATGTTTAAAAAAACGAAAGCACATGAAAAGATGCTCCTCATAGTTACTTATTAGAGCAATGCAAATCAAAACTACAATGAAATATCACCTGGCAGCAGTCAGAATGGCCATCCTCTAAAAGTTTACAAAGAATAAATGCAGGAGAGGGTGTGGAGAAAGGGAATCTTGCTACAGTGTTAGTGTGAATATAAATTGGTATATCTACTCTGAGGAGCAGTATGGAGTTTCCTGAAAAAAGTACCATTTGATCCAGCAATTCCACTCCTGGGTATTTACCCAGAAGTGATAATAATAGGAAAACACTAATTTGAAAAGATATATGCACCTCAAACTGATCACAGTATTATTTACATTAGGCAGATATGGACTCAATCTGAGTGTTCATCAGTAAATGAATCGATAAAGAAAATGTGATATGTTTACATATCATGTTATATATAATTGAATATTAGACTGCCATTAAGAAAAGAAATCAGGCTTCCCTGGTGGCGCAGTGGTTGGGAGTCCGTCTGCCAATGCAGGGGACACAGGTTCGTGCCCTGGTCTGGGAAGATCCCACATGCTGTGGAGCGGCTGGGACCGTGAGCCATGGCCACTGAGTCTGTGCGTCCGGAGCCTGTGCTCCACAACGGGAGAGGCCACAACAGTGAGAGGCCCGCGTACCGCAAAAAAAAAAAAAAAAGAAAAAGAAAAGAGAAGAAATCTTGCTATGTGTGACAACATGATAGGACCTTGAGGTCATTATGTTAAGTGAAGTAAGTCAGATAGTGAAAGACTTACAGTGCTTAATTTTACTTATACATGGAAGGTAAAAAACAAGGAAATCAACAAACATAAAACAGAAACAGACACATAGATACAGAGAACAAACTAGCAGCTTTCAGAGAAGAGGTAGGTAGGGAGATGGATAAAATAGGTGAAGGGGATTTAGAAGTACAATCTCCCAGTTATAAAATAAACAAGTCACGGGATGTAATGTAGACCATGTGGAATGTAGTAAGTAATACTGTAACAACTTTTTATGGTGACAGATGGTAACTAGACACATAGTAGTGATCATTTTGTAATGTATAAAAATACTGTCACTATTTTGCATACCTGATACTAATACAATATTGTAAGTCAACTATACATCAATTAAAATGTTATAAGTTTAATATTTCTTATATTTATCAAACATGCATTTTTTTCTTTTTGTGCAGAGATCTATAGAATAATGTTTATTCCAGACAATTTATTTCAATGATATTTAAAAAACTATCAATAATCAGTTAAGTGTTTAAAAAGCGACAGAAAATAGGTATAGCCAGATCTAGCTATAGCTCTATAAATACTCATCAATGGAAAAATCACAAATTTTTTGAATGCAAAACAAAAAGACCTCATAAGTTGAAATACTTGTAATATTTTAAATGTTTGAAAATATTTGAAGGAGTGAGGGGAATGGAAAAGGACATACTTATTTCTGAGACATACATATAAAGTTAAGTCTATAGAGATCTGAGGTTACAGAGCTTTAATACTAATAATAGGATGTGTAAAACCTCAGTTTGGTTGAAGTAAATACTGAAAGAGTTTAAATTGGACAATGTTTCATTTTCTTCTAGTTTATCCTTGAATGGCTAGAAATGTCATTTATTTCCTATTTCATTCCCAAATAATCAAATTTGAAAGTCTATACAGTTTTTTTTTTACATCTTTATTGGAGTATAATTGCTTTACAATGGTGTTAGTTTCTGCTTTATAACAAAGTGAATCAGTTATACATATACATATGTTCCCATATCTCCTCCCTCTTGCATCTCCCTCCCTCCCACCCTCCCTATCCCACCCCTCTAGGTGGTCACAAAGCACCGAGCTGATCTCCCTGTGCTATGCGCTGATCTCCCTGTGCTATGCGGCTGCTTCCCACTAGCTATCTATTTTACATTTGGTAGTGTATATATGTCCATGCCACTCTCTCACTTTGTCTAGCTTACCCTTCCCCCTCCCCATATCCTCAAGTCCAATCTCTAGTAGGTCTGTGTCTTTATTCCCATCTTACCCCTAGGTTCTTCATGACTTTTTTTTTTCTTAGATTCCATATATATGTGTTAGCATACGGTATTTGTCATTCTCTTTCTGACTTACTTCGCTCTGTATGACAGATTCTAGGTCCATCCATCTCACTACAAATAACTCAATTTCATTTCTTTTTATGGCTGAGTAATATTCCATTGTATATATGTGCCACATCTTCTTTATCCATTCATCTGTGGATGGACACTTAGGTTGTTTCCATCTCCTGGCTATTGTAAATAGAGCTGCGATGAACATTTTGGTACATGACTCTTTTTGAATTATGGTTTTCTCGGGGTATATGTCCAGTAGTTGGATTGCTGGGTCATATGATAGTTCTATTTGTAGTTTTTTAAGGAACCTCCATACTGTTCTCCATAGTGGCTGTACCAATTCACATTCCCACCAGCAGTGCAAGAGGGTACCCTTTTCTCCACACCCTCTCCAGCATTTATTGTTTCTAGATTTTTTGATGATGGCCATTCTGACTGGTGTGAGATGATATCTCACTGTAGTTTTGATTTGCATTTCTCTAATGATTAATGATGTTGAGCATTCTTTCATGTGTTTGTTGGCAACCTGTATATCTTCTTTGGAGAAATGTCTGTTTAGGTCTTCTGCCCATTTTTGGATTGCGTTGCTTGTTTTTTTGTTATTGAGCTGCATGAGCTGCTTATAAATTTTGGAGATTAATCCTTTGTCAGTTGCTTCATTTGCAAATATTTTCTCCCATTCTGAGGGTTGTCTTTTGGTCTTGTTGAAAGTGTATTAAGTTTTGATATAACTTTGAGGTGCTTATAGTTGTTTTGTGAATTATGGAAATAGCAAATAGGAATATCAGAAAGAATTATGAATATTTTTTTCTGTTTGGTATATTCATACAATCTACCGAGTTTAAGATTTTGATGTGTGTCATTATGCAATTAAGTGTCTTCCCTGTCTTCTTTAGATATAATGTGACTGACAGAATTAGAGGGATATTGAAGAAACTATTATATATTGGTGTTTACAAAATCTTTGCAAAAGTTTTTTTATCTTTGCAAAAGTTTTTTTTTCTCTTTTTGACTAAGACACTGTCTGAATCCCATGGCTTGGTGGATTCCAGGTGTTTATCAAACCTCCTAAAATGTTTTGGGCCTAAATGACTTGTCTTTTTCTAATTTAAATAGAGATTCCAATTCAATAATTCTTGAACTGAAATGTGCGTAAAGATTTCACGGTGCTTCTATAAGATTCACATTTCTGTGTTCCATCCCTGGAGATTCTAATTCAGTAAGTCTTCAGGGAAACTTGGGAATTTACATCTTTGTAAACAGCCCAGATGGTTTTGATATAGGTAGTGTAGCCGTCACACTTGGAGAAATATAACTACCTGAGCTGTGACTGCCCCTTGATATCAATTCTTCCCCCTCTTCCTCATGATGATGATGATGATGATTACAAGTCACCTACTAAGAGCTGCTCCTCCAATCAACTTTCCATAATTTTCCCACATGGAGAACAGTGATAAAGAAGATCCAAAGCCTTTCATATATTACTGTGAATTGATTTTTGTATTTATAACAGAATGTGAATGTCTGATCTTAGCTGCATCTCCCAAACCTTAGTTCCACTGGTTGTCAGTGGATGTTCTACAAGAAACATAGCAGCTTAACATAGGTCAAATAGCTTACATAGTATGTGATAATACTTTGTCTTTTTTTTTTTTTTTTTTGCGGTACGTGGGCCTCTCACTATTGTGGCCTCTCCCGTTGCGGAGCACAGGCTCCAGATGCGCAGGCTCAGTGGCCATGGCTCATGAGCCCAGCCACTCCACAGCATGTGGGATCTTCCTGGACCAGGGCACGAACCTGCATCCCCTGCATCGTCAGGTGGACTCTCAACCACTGCGCCATCAGGGAAGCCCAATACTTTGTCTTTGATTATAGAGTTACAGACACATGGCCACACACAAAATTTTGTAGCTTTGTTTTAACCAGGGTTCCCAAGGTTCTGACTCTGGAATCTTCTGAATAAGGGACAACTGTTAATATGATGCAGAAATACTATTCCTCACAGAGAGCTAAGCCTCATCTTGCCCTCTTGCCAAACCTAGTATCTTTTCAACAATTCAAACTACTGCTTTGGTCTAAAAGTACTCTCTTCGGCACATTTGAAGCTTACATGGAGTAAGATTAGTCAGAAATGGAAATGCCAACAGCAGCTAAGAACAAGGGGCATTCCAAACTAAATCCTATTATAGAGACAAAAGGATTTTCATATGGCTAAAGATGGTGACAGGTGCAGGGAGTGTAAGCAGCCCTTCCAAACCCCTCTTTTTAAAAGACTTGGAAATAAAATTGCGTAGATTTGAGTAAAAATAAGGAGTTCAACATTTAGTGGGTGAAATCAAAGATACATAAAGTCACACTGAGTGACTGCTAGTGTAGACTGGATTGTGGTCAAATAAACTTTATAAACATATTTGAAGAAAGGTTCATTTTTCATCATTGGGTCTTGGAAGACAATGAAGAGAAAAACATTGTCAATATGCTCAGCGTTTGATAGGAGAGAGAATATTTTGTCAATGACTAGGAGTTATACTATCTGGCAAGGCTGTCTTCCAGAAGTTGTGTAGAATCATTCAGATTCCTAGTGCTGGTTCCTTGGATAACACGTAAATTTCTGTTTTAGTTTTCATGTAATTCTGCCATAAAGAAAGCATATCTTGACCATGGCAATGTGTGCATTCTGGTCAGAATAAAGTCACAATTCTTATTAAAAATGAATAAATTGGTATTCTGTTTTACATTACAGTCTCTCATTAATTTAATTTAGAGTATGTTAACATCCCTGAGTCTGATCACATCTGATGAAGTACACAATTGATTTTCTGCACAAAGAAGTTTCAACAAAACCCAGACTGCAATGAAGTCACCCTTTAAATGCTACCCTGAGAGCTCTTTGGGTGACCCTTAAAAAATACATCTCTGGCAAGCCCCCACTGTTCTATTTGCTTCTCGTCAAAAGGCAACATATTCAATGTAAAGATTTGTATGAGGACACTAGCCTCGTTTCTAATGAGGATATTTTTCTTGTTTTGAGAAGAAGAAAGTAAATGTAGTTCCCACTTTTGTTATTTGCTCAATGTTTAGCAGGCTCTACAAAAGGGATAATTCACTTGAGAATTGGTGTCTTCCTTTACTGCTTTTTTTCTCAGAACCCTGGCAAAATAGAGGAATAAAAGGAAGTTGGGCAAATATTTTATACCCTATTTTTAAATCTTGCAAATACATTTCCCAGCATCCCTCATCTAGAGTCATTAGGTTAAACTTGGCTCATTCGTGCAGGTCCAACTGAAATATGTTGAGACTGAAACTGCAGAGCTAAGTGTTCAATTTAGAAGTTCTCCCTGCATCTCATTTTCACCCAGTGGAAAAATACGTAGTTATCACAGCGAATGTAATGTGAATTAAAGTCTGTATAACTCTTAATACTTCCAACAGCGAGTTCTTTTGTGGGGACTTCCTACGTGAGATAAGAAGGCTTCTTCTGACTTTTTTCTCACTGTAAGCCAGCATCTGAGATATTACAAAGTAAAAGATTTTTAACACATATTACAAAAATATTAATTCTTCATATTTTATAGGAATTAGTAAAATGTCTTCACATATAACTACATAATCTCAGAACTGTCTTTATCTTCTCATACATTTCAACTAAAAGACTACTCCATACTTTTTATTGTCAATACTTTTTATTGTGGTTTCTGGTTATTACTTAAAAAAAAAAATCTGCCTACCTAATTTCCTAATGTACACATCTGAAAATTGGGCGATTGAGACTTTATTCTCCTTACTTCTCTTAGCTGAGCTAATGGTAAATATCACTAGAGTATTAATCAGTACCAGTAGCACAGAGATTTGTCTATAGAAGAATTTCAATTAACTATTACCTTGAAAATTGCTCCAATACTATAATTAGAAAAGTGTTATAGCTCTTCCAATAGGCAGGGATCCTCTAACCTTCTCCCTACTCCCCACCTGATCTCTGGAAAGATACCATGTTTTATTTCATGTCAAAATGTACATTTGTTGTTTTCTTATGCCATATTATAAGCAACTAAATTTAAGTGGAATGAAAATTAATGTTTACCGGAGTCAACACACCCATTTACATGTCTTTAAAAACATATTAAAACAAAAGTTCATAATCAGCTGAAATGCTTGTCAGGATTATTTATTTTGCCATAATCAGGTAAAACACCTGGGATACTTTGCCAGTTGAAAATTTTCAGAAATGTATTTTTCTTAGTCTCTTTTAACATGGCCTCATTTTCACTCTGTAAAATTACTACCCTTTTAAGAAATGAGGGGATATTAAAAAATCAATAGTTAGACCACACAAATACTTCATGACTCACTTTGAAATGAATCAGGAGACTCTTTCGTCAGTTTTCATAAGTACTTTGATAGGTATTTATTGGGTACTTACTTCAGGCCAAGTGCTGGGTGTGGAGGTACGGACTGGAGGTACACTAATCGATCAAAGTCAAATGGTTTTTAAAAACTACGGGAGGAGTCAGATAATCACACAATTATTTACACCATTATTCATTACAAGGTCCCTGGGAAGAAAGCTCTATTACTTTGTAAAAACTGACAAAGAAGGTATGATTAGAGATAATGTTATATGAAGATAAATGTCATTCTATGAGACTTAAGTTTCAGGGAGTGATCCAGGCATATGGAACCCTTATACCTTGTTAATAATTCTAGAATGAATCCAAAAAAGCAATGGAAAACTAACACAGGCTTTTAAGCATGGGGACAAAGCATCCTGCCAGATTTACATATTTCCCCCTCACATTTTGTTATGGAAAATTTTCAAATACTCAGAAAAGTTAAAATTATCGTGCAGAAAACTCCCAAATATCCACTACCTTGACTCGGTAATTGTAAATATTTTGCTATATTTGCTTCAGCCCATTCTTCTATCTATTCATGTAGTCATATTTTGATCCACCTTATCTTTTGAAGCGTTTATAAAATTGAGATGTAATTTACAAACAGAAATTTTACCCTTTTCAGTATACAGTTGTACGAGTTTTGACAAAGCGTAGTGTCATATAACCACCACAATCAAGATAGACAACATTCAATCTGATTTTTTAATGCATTTCAAAGTTTTTACAGACATTAGTACATTTTCACCAATAAGCACTTTAATATTCATATTACTAATCAGAATTCAAGATTTATTTAAGGTTATTTATATTTTTAAGGTAAAATGTACACAGTACAGTGAAATGCACATGTCACAACCTTTCTATGAGCATTTCAAATGCATAAACCTAATGTGTGCAGCCCCAGACCCCTATCAAAATGATCTTAAAAGTTCTGATCACAAGAAAAAACTGTAACTAATGGATATGAACTAAATTTACTGTGGTCACCATTTCACAATACATATAAATATTGAACCATTTTGTTGTACATCTGAAACTAATATAATGTCATATGTAAAATATATCTCAGTTAAAAAAAGATGTAGAACATTTCCATCACCATAAGAAATCTCTGTATGTTCCCTTGCAGTCAATTTCTGTTTCTTCTTTCCCCTTCCCATTGACAGTCTGTGCTCTGATTTTTTTTAATCATTAGTTTTGCCTATTCTAGAATTTCAGATAAACAGAATCAAAGACTATGTGCTGTGTAAGGCATCTTTCAGCCAGCACAATATTTTTGAGCTTCAGATATGGTGAGTCTTCAGTAGTTCTTTTTAAATTACTGAGTAGTATTCCATTGTATAAATACATGAAAGTTTGTTTATCCATTCTCTTGTTGGTGGCTACCTGAGCTGTTTCCAATTTTGGCTACCATGGACATTCTTCTATAAGGCTTCTAGTAAAAAAAAAATATATATATACACACACACACACACACACACACACACACACATATACATGTATTTATTTATGACTCTTAGGTAAATATCTGGGATTGGAACTTCTTAGTCACGGTGGTAAGTATATGTTTAGTTTTATTTTTTTTAAAGCCAGACTTATTCCAAAAGGATTGTACCATCGGCTTATAGTTTTAAAAATGATGCTGCCTGTAAGGATAGAGAGGACTTGGCAATAGGTAAAAGTAGAGAAGGGAAGACAAATCACAATGTTTGGACATTACAGGGACCAGTGGAAATAGAGAAGAGTAAATATAATTAAGATCTGTTTAGAAGATAGAATCAAGAAGACTTGGTAGTGGATAAGATTCGCAGGGAGGAAGATGGATTAGTCAAGTTTCAGGCATGAACAAATCGTTGATGGAGGTATAATTTACCAAGATGGAAAGCACTGGTGGGGCACCAGATTTAGAGGAAAAATCCTGAGTTCCATTTTGAACATGTGCAGTTCGATGTGACTGTTTTATCTCTTGGAAGAAAGATTAACTGATTTGTTACAATTTATATATTGTCAGAACCAGGGGAAAAATAAAAAAGAAATGCAACCCATTATGCTAAGCAGCAAATAAACTTGTGTTTTCTAAATTTACCCTTTCCTTGAACCAAAACACTAAGTAGTATATCCTCACTTATGATTTACTCAAAAAAGGGAGCATAGATTTCTATTATCTCTTAATGTTTAAAGTTATACTATTTAAAATATAACCTATTAAATTATACTCATTTCAATACCTTGGAATGTATAACTTTTGTTTGAAAAAAATCACAGCACTTTCACTGGACAAGGAGATGATTTATTACAAAAGACCTAACTAGGATAAATGAGTGGATACGATATGGTACAATATTTTCACAGATGGTTGAAATCACTTTGGGAAAAGCTTGGATTCAAGTTCATCTATATAAACTGCTTAGGATAATTAAGATGGAATTCAAAAGAAATAAGTTTGCTAGCAGTTTAAATCATTAAACTTATAAACAAACACAAACAGTAATTATAATTCTTGTTTAAGTTGCTGCAGAACTAAAACTCTCTAACCAATGAAGTCAAATAAAACCTTTAAAGAGACTTTTGAAGTTCTTTGTAATTTGTGTTTTGCTCAAAAATAACATGGTTGCCTAATATTAACAAGGATTCTAATCAAACTGATTTTAGGCATGATTTTAACCAGAACACATGCTTCCAAGTTAGCTGTCATTGAAACAAGATAATAATATTTTTAATAATTACAGAAGTGCTATGAAAGATAACAAAAATGATAAATAGACTTGCTCCATATATGAAAGGGACATCTACAAGCCATTTAATCATTAAATGTGTTTTTATTACTTAGGATTTTATAAATGTTGAGAAAAACAATTCAAAATCTGCATCAGCAGTCCCTAACTTCACGTTACTACCTAACATAGTTATGTAAAATAATAAGAGTTGTCATTAAAATGTAATTAAAGATTCACATTTCATGCCAAGCTGTCAAAAAGCCTCAATTTGCTAAATTTTCTACAAACTTTCAGGACCACCTGTTTTCAGGAGGGCTTTTCATTTCCAGGAGGTCAGTGAAAGGAAAGGAAAAGGAAGATTTTGCCAACCACCTTGTTTATAACCCACTGAAAAATGACTTTGGATTCCCTTAATGCTTGGTATTTCACTCTGATCTAGTGGTTGCAGGCTTTTAATAGCCTGCAAAGTCTAGCTGATAGGGACAGAGTAAAGGGACAAAGTATGTAATTATATAGTTAATCCCGCTAGGGGATTGTAAGTAAAGAAAAAGTATGAGGGAACCCCTGTAAGTTAATGATCACTGTAGAAAACAGGTTTGCTTAACCACAAAACCAAGCAGGCTTGCTTAGCAACAAAACCATGCAACAGAAGCATGAGACATGCCCCAAAACAATAAAACAATGGCGGCGTGAGACCCACATCCTGCCAGTGAGCTCAGTAAGCTAACGATTCCTAGGACATGCTCCTCTGGGCACATTAAATACAAAAATACAAGAAAAGGGTGACATTATACTGAAACCTGAAATGATTTTCCATTTTTAGCAAATGTTACCGCCTCTCTATTCATTTCCATTGTGCCATGACAGTCCTGGCTTGACCTTATAGGGACAAAAAAACTCCCCTGCCCAACATGAAGGAGGAGCTGAAGATGGAAGCGTAAGTGACGTCTACTCAAGAATGTGAAAGAAGGTGGTCTTTTCCCCCTCCCCACTTCTCCTTTGATTATAAAACTGTAGCCCACTAAGTCCTCGGGTCATGGCACCCTCTCACCTACATGCCTGTAAGCCTCACAAGTGTCCTATTCTAATAAATCACTTCTTATCTATCAATCACTTTGCCTCTCACTGAATTCTTTCTGTGCTGAGACATAAAGAACCAGAGCTCCTCACAGCGCCACCTAGCAGTTTCATAGCTAGAAGCTACAAAGAAAAAGAAGAACTATTTTAACAAATACGATTTAAACACTGCAAAATACAATTTAAATACTGCAAATTTGGTAACAGTAAATTTGTTTTTCAGCTTACCAAAGGCTCCTACATTTCCTTCTTAATGTTAAATATTTTATTCATTAGCGACTCGTTTCCTACTTGCTAATGTGAAGTCTGGGAACATATAAATTTTGATTAGAAAGATTAATTTTCTAATGACCTACATGAATGTATATAAAATAATGTTTAAAAATAAAGAATACTAAATGGATTATTATTTATTAGAACTGACATTGAGAGAAGAACCCTGGCTTAGGTCAAAAATAATCTGTAGTGGCTGACTAGTCAGTGTTTTGCTTTGTTTTTTGTTTTCTAGTATAGTTAGAGATTTATTGGCATTTAGAAAGTAAATATTTATAAACATTAAATCACACATCATAGTTTTCCTTTAAATTTCTTAAAATAGTACATTTCTTATGGAAATGCAGTGTAGGACAGTGGTCAAGGCTCAGGCTTTAGTGCTAAACTGCTTGACTTCAATTCCAGCATTATCATTCACTAAACATTACTTTGGGCAAGTTACTTAATGTTTCTGTAATACCCTCATCCAAAAAGATTAAAACAACTCCACCTTCTTAAAATTGTTATGAAAATTAAGGACACTTAAAGTGGATGTTTCAGGTAAGAGATGATGTCTTAGGCTAAGATAGTAAAATTGCACATAAAAGAAATCAGACACTAGAGCAATATATTTTGCAAATGGAATTGACAGTATTTGATGAGTGATTAGGATCTGGGGAATTTTTGCCTGCCAGCTGAAGCTAAGTTGCTTGCTTATCCCTTTTTTCGTATATATATATATATATATATATATATATATATATATGTATAAAATATAAAACTTCGGTGATAACACAGGCTCTGGCAGGTCACTTATATTCATCGTGATGAATGATGAGCACTTATATTCATCATGGTCTTGGGCGGTAAGTGATAAATGGAATATTGCCTGCCATATCAGTAAACAAAGGATGTCACAGTCATCAGTGACTGCAGCCATGTAGCCACCACCGAAGGTGAGCTGGTGAGCCCTGAGGGAACTCAGGAAGGTAACAAAGAATACCTGCTATCTAGAGGCCATCAGACAGCAGCCACTCCATAAGGTGAGCCCTGAGGAAACTCAGGATGTGAAAACACAGGATTTGGCCCCAGATAGCTGAGGTGCATATCAAAGGAATGATTTCAGTGAGTCCAGACTCTTGCATCTTCCCATACATAGAAAAGCACTAAATTCCTAAACTTGGGATTTCTGGTTTTCTTTAATTAACAGTAATCTTTTGAGGTTCTGACTACCTCCCCTTTGTTGCAAAACTATATATCCTAGCTCCTCCCTTACCTCCTTGGAGCAGTTTTCTCAGAGTTAGTTGAGAAGCTGCCTCCCGGGCTTGAAGTCCTAAAAATTCCCGCTGAATAAAACATAACTTTCAACTTTTAAGTTGTGAATGTATTTTTTTAGTTGACATAGGTCAGAAAGAGATCACTTCCTCAGCCTTAGCTGGAAATACTTTTCCTTGAGCATATCAACCAGAATGGGCACATTCAGGTAGGCAAAATGAGCTCAGCTTGGGACCAAAGGAGAGCTGGGGATGAATCTGAAAATGGAGTTGAAAGTGTGAGGTCTCCCAGAGGGAGGGAAATCTGCCCAGAAGAAAGCAAAAGATTTGGGATGTTGTAGCAAGTGTTTGGATCAAAGCAATCTACAAAATGAAGGTTACTTTAAAATTGGCTACTATATACCAAGCACCCTGCTAAGCACTGGTAAAACAACGTAGAATATGCTAAAGTATTACCAGGTGTTATCCTGGTAGGGTTGGGTTTATACGTCTGTGGAGGGGACAGACATATAAACAAAATTACAATACAATTTTGCAAATGCAAACATAGAAGTCTGCAGGAGAAGCTTAACTTCTGTGGGCACCTTGCTCCAAGTTATAAAACTAACTCCTCATACAGATGGCCAAGAGGCACATGAAAAGATGCTCAACATCGCTAAATATTAGAGAAATGCAAATCAGAACTACAATGAGATATCATCTCACGCCAGTCAGAATGGCCATCAACAAAAAAACTACAAACAACAAATGCTGGAGAGGGTGTGGAGAATAGGGAATCCTCCTGCACTGTTGGTGGGAATGTAAACTGGTACAGTCACTATGGAGAACAGCATGGAGGTTCCTTAAAAAACTAAAAATAGAACTACCATATGATCCAGCAATCCCACTCCTGGGCATATATATGGAGAAAAACATGGTTCAAAAGGATATATGTACCCTAATGTTCATCACAGCACTGTTTACAATAGCCAAAACATGGAAGCAACCTAAATGTCCAACAACAGAGGAATGGATAAAGAAGATGTGGCACATATATAAAATGGAATATTACTCAGCCATTAAAATGAATGAAATGGGCTTCTCTGGTGGCACAATAGTTGACAGTCTGCCTGCTAATGCAGGGGACATGGGTTCGAGCCCTGGTCTGGGAGGCTCCCACATGCCGCGGAGCAACTGGGCCCGTGAGCCACAAACTACTGAGCCTGCGCGTCTGGAGCCTGTGCTCCGCAATAAGAGAGGCCGCGATAGTGAGAGGCCCACACACTGTGATGAAGAGTGGCCCCTGCTTGCCACAACTAGAGAAAGCCCTTGCACAGAAACGAAGACCCAACACAGACAAAATAAATAAATAAATTAATAAACTCCTACCCCCAACATCTAAAAAAGAAAAAAAGCTAGCAACTTGGGAACATAATGAAATTTATATAACTAGCTATACAGAAAAGCATTAAAAAAAATGAACGAAATAATGCCATTTGCAGCAACATGGATGGACCTGGAGATGATCATACTAAGTGAAGTAAGTCAGACAGAGAAAGACAAATATATGATATTGCTTATATAGGGAATCTAAAAAAAATGATACAAATTAACTAATTTATAAAACAAAAACAGACTCACAGACTTAGAGAACAAACTTACAGTTACCAGGGGAGAAGGTGAGGGGGGGATAGACTGGGAGTTTAGGACTGACATGTACACACTGCCGTATTTAAAACAGATTACCAACAAGGACCTACTGTATAGCACAGGGAACACTGCTGAATATTCTGTAGTAACCTAAATGGGAAAAGAATTTGAAAAAGAATAGATACATGTATATGTATAACTGACTCACTTCACTGTACACCTGAAACTAATACAACATTGTTAATCAACTATGCTCCACTATAAAATAATTTTTAAAAAATTAACTCCTATCATGAAGGGAAGATAAAGTTTACTTTTCCTTTGGGTAAACCTACTTAGGAAATACAAATGGCCTATGGTGCCTCCACCTCACATCCTAAGACGTCTTCTCAACTTCATCTCAGAGGAGATGAGTGTCCAAACTTGGTTTGTGATCTCTGCCTCATCACTGGCAATACTATCAGGATAAAATAAACTTTTTTTTGCTCATCTTCTCCAGTGAGATATTCTTTAATATTTACCAATACATTTTGTCAGTGTTGCTTTCAAAATTTCTTACACTGTACCATATTTCGTTTGCCTATCTTTTTAGATAGTGTTTTATGTGCTCCACCTTCTTTTTCTTTCAATGAAGAAAGTATTCCCCTCTACTGAAAAAGAGCCATCATTCCATTTTTGCTCTGATTCCTATCCCCTCTCACTTTTAAAGGACTTTGCTCTTTCAGTCATCCATTCTCTTTCCTTCAACACTGATGCCACTAAATGTACTGGAATTTTACACATAGCCTATAAATATGCTTTAGTCTCCTCCATTTTAAAAATAAAATCCTGTCTTGACTCCCACTATTGTCCCTTTTCTCAGATCACCATTCACAGAACAAACTTCTGAAGAGTTGTGAATCCATTTGTTGACCTACCATTCACTCTTCAATCCACTTTTTACTAGCTTCTGCCATCATTTGTCCTCTAACACTGCTGTTGTCAAGCTCATCAGTGATCTCCCTCATACCAAATCCAATGGAAACCTGTCAACATCTTTGACATAGTTGGGCAAATTTTCTCCAGAAAGATCTAGGTTCTTACTTAATTTAAATTCTACCTTAGCGACCACACTCATTTCCATAGCTTTAAATACTATTTCACAGCTATAGTTTAACGCTTTCTTTCATACTCGATATCCTTACGTCCTCTGATTAGCCAAGCAGTTCTATTTAGATGTTTTACAAATATCTTAAATATAAGATATCCAGACCAAACTTTTTATTTCTACCTGTAATCCCTTCTTTGAACATTTTTCTCCCTAGTCTATTCCTTTCCAAGAATGACAATATCATTTCCATAGTTTTTCAAGCTGGAAGCTTGGGATTCATTTTCAGTTATTCCCACACCATCCACACGCTCATCCCTCAATCCAAAGTCATGATGCCTATTAATTAACACTGTCAAGATATATTTCAAATCTGTCCACTTTTCTCCATATCTATTATTGCATTCTAGCGTAAGCCATCATTTCTGACTTATTTTCCCAATTGCTATCTTTTGATCAATTCAATCAATTTCCACATTGTGATCACCCTCATATATATATATTTTTTTTAATAAATTTATTTATTTATTTATTTTTGGCTGTGTTGGGTCTTCGTTTCTGTGTGAGGGCTTTCTCTACTTGTGGCGAGCGGGGGCCGCTCTTCATCGCGGTGCACAGGCCTCTCACTGTTGCGGCCTTCTCTTGTTGCGGAGCACAGGCTCCAGTCGCGCAGGCTCAGTAGCTGTGGCGCACGGGTTTAGTTGCTCCGCGGCATGTGGGATCTTCCCAGACCACGGCTTGAACCCGTGTCCCCTGCATTGGCAGGCAGATTCTCAACCACTGTGCCACCAGGGAAGCCCCACCCTCATATTTTTAAAACATAAATTTGATCATTTTATTTCTCTGCCTTAAATCTTTCAATGGCTCTCCTTTGCATTTAGAATAAACTATACTCTCCTATTGAGGCCTACAAAGCATACCCTGCCCCCACCTCCAACAGAATAGAAGTTATATCTCGATTCTCATTTTTTCCCATTTCCCAATGATCAGCATGCATCAGCCACACTGACCTTTTACCTCCTATACTCACCCTCAGGGCCTTTGCACATATTCTTAAATAGGTCACTCTTCTCCACTCCCCTCTTCACTGTATCGTTAGAAGTTTTACATCAGCCTGAGTGGTTGTCTCTATCAGTTATATCCAAACTAGTTCTCCCTATATTTACTGTCACAGAAAAATGTTCATTTTCTTTATGTCATGTATCATTATTCCCTTTCTGTTTATTTTATTTGTTTGCTGCCTGTCTTTGTCACAAGCCTGACTAGCCATCAGATTTGGGACTGTGTCTGCCTCCTTAAATAGTATGTCTCCCTCACCTTCCATGCTGTCCAACACATTGGAGATGCTCAAAACATTTATTGGCTGAATGAATACTCCTGTCGGAAATCCATTTCTGGCTCTATGTGGGTAAATTTTGCATTAATATGTGTGACCTAAATGGACTCACACTAAGAGGATACAAACATTAGTTCAGCATGTTCTTGCTAGTTCCTTGATCTTTTAAATCAGAAGTCACTGTAAGGCAAGAAATGCCTTTATCTAAAGTGGCTTCTGCTTTTAGTGCTCTTTAGAAATTGTGCCTAACCAAGTTCTATTAAGAGTATATTTTATAAAATTATCCTGACTGAATGAAAATGGGCAAAGAATGGGCTTAATGTGGCTGCTGTTCTACACTAATAAGATTTTAACAGTATACTCGAGATCACATAGGATGTATATTCACAGCCGCAGCTATTCAGTGCTGCTCTGTGGCTCTATTGAGATCGTAAACAATAAAGGGACCAAAACTGAAGCTTCCCCAGAAAGAAACAGGAAACTTCAAATCTACTAAGTCAGCACAACTCTTGGAAATTGTTGCCCTGGAGAAAGCAGATGTGCAGGAACACAAATTAGTTATCGAAGAGATTTCTGGTAAAACACATGTACGAGAGTATTTATATATATGTTTAGATGTACGAACAAACATAAACCCACTAAATAGCTGAGTTATGTCTGGAAATCAATTTTATTAAGTACTCAGCATTGTGATATTCTGTGATTGAGCTAAAAATTTTATAAGAATTCTTATTATTTTTTAGGGTGAGTCATTCTTTCATCTTGTGTGTGGCTGAAAAGGAGCACTTTTCTGTGATTGTTCACACAGAAATGAATGGGTACTGAGCAACAACAGGGAACACAGCTTAAAAAAACCAAGTATAATTATTTTGACTTGAAATTTTATCCCCATTTTTTATTGTATGGCATGGTGAACATATATGAGCTGAAGGTAAGAAGGTTATATGCAGCAGGTTTTGTTTGCTTCTCAAAATAAGTATTGCCCTCAAATTCGTTTTTTAATACTCAGATAGTCTAAAATGAATCCTATAACCTAGAATAAATACTCTATTTTGCTCAAAGCTTTTCTTAAACTCCACGGTCTGAGTTAGGCACTCATTTCTCTGTGTTCTATAACAATTTGGACATATGTGCTCTATTATTATGTTTAGCCTTGATGTATTTTACAAGACTCAAAAGCAGAAAGAATATATTTTGCATGTAGGTTTCTACTGCACAAAGCAGATGCCAAATGACAATTTTCAATTTGATTTATTAATATTTCCAAAAGAAGACTTTTCCTTTTAAAATCTCATTGTATGCAATAATATATATTTCTAACTGCACTGTATTTATATACATGGTGAGAAATCGAAATTATGATACTCTCTAAACATGTGAATAATTTACATAAAAATCTTCAAAGTTCAGAAAAATTTTGAAACATAAGCAATGAAATATAAAATAATGTATGCACACATAAGCATACCTACATACATATATGTATGTATATGTATACATGTATATAATAAACTATCAGACTGATCATTTTTTAATAATAAAAATAAATGCTAGGGAGAATACAGTGAAAGAGCTATTACTATACTCTGTTGGTAGAAATCTGGATTTTTTTTCCAACCATTTTTTGAAAGTGATTGAGAATTATATAATAAAAATTAATAAGCGATAAGCACAAAGATTATTGCTCAAAGGTATTCATAGTATTTATTATAGTAAATACTACTTAATGAGGGAAAAACCCTTAAATATCCAACAATAATACTTATGATGCTCTAAAATGGATTTTGCACCATTATTAGCCTTATGTTTTCAAATAATTTTAATAACGGTAAATACTCATGAGTTAAGGGTAACTTCAAAATGAAGCATATGCAATTATTTGTGTCTGTGTGTGTGCACGTGTGTGCACTGGTACGATTTCTAAAAAGTAAATATATGAAAAAGAAAATGACCCTCTGGTTCAAAATGGCAGAATGATTTTTTTTATTTATCACTGACCGACTACAGCAATTTTTAAGTGAAAGTAAAGGAAATAAAAGGTATAAATTCAAAAGACATTAAAAAACAAAAAACAAGAGAAGAAACGACAGATGAAAAATTCTGGAAGATAGAGGGCACTTGGATAAAACTGAACTTTCAGCAACATGACATGAATTACTCAGAGAGACTTTTCTGTATGGAACAATTAGATCCTTGATATGATACAGTCTTTTTTAATGGATTGCTGAATTTCTTCAAGAATTTCCCCTCCTGGTAAAACAAACAAACAAACAAAAATAAAAAGAGCGGGGGGCGGGGGGCGGGGGGAAGAGAAATCTGTAATCTGGGGCTCAGGCTGGGAGCAGTAAGTAGATTAGAAAAGCAAGGATTCCACGAGGTTGGAAGCTAATATCAACACTGTGAACCAGATGCTGGGCCCAGGGCAATCGTAAAGTGGCTGAAAATATTTTCTTCTCATATTGAGGTAAGACCTTTGGAGAACTGTACAGTCATCCCAGGTTGGTGACATTCCCTGGTTCCTGCCAGCAGCAAAAACCTTCTTGACTTAATTAAGATCCAGACTTCTTACAGATCAGGTCAATAAACTCATAATCAAAAATCACCAACCACATGAAGGGGCAAGCCACCACAAGTGAGAGTCAGAAAAGAAATAAGTAACAGATTCAGACACTCACATACTACATACATTAGAATTGGCAGCTACAGAATATAGAATAAGCAAAAATGTTTAAATAAACAAACGATGGAATCTCAAAGATTAGACGAAAATCAGGTATAATCGGGCAGTTAAAAAATAAATGAAATCTCTTAGAAATGCAAAATATTATTGGTGATATTTTAAATCTAAAGAATGGGTTAAAAAGTGTGTTTATTTCAGTCAAAGAGGAAATTTATGACTCGAAGATATATCTGAATAAATTAACCAGAATTTGCAATTTAGAGAAATAAAGATATGGGAAACATTGAAGAGAAATTAAGATACATCATGAACTAAACGAGAAGATCCAACAGGCATTTAATAGGAAGAGACAGAATGGTTTTCAGTTCTGACCAAGATGGACTAAGCGCACTAGAGCCTGTGTTTTCCACTGATTATAATGAAAAACTCTCTATAAAATACAGAAAACGACTACCTGAGGACTCTGAAAAATAAACAAAATCAGGCAGACTGGGAAGGGGAGTCCAAACTTGGAGAAACAACCTATCTGGGTGTGAATTCCTTATTTGTTTTTTAATTTTTTCATGGCTTTACCTCAGGGTGGGCCTAGACCAGAGCTTAAAACAATACAAATTTATCACCTCATGTCTATAGATCAGTAATTTAGGAATGATAGGACTGGATTCTCTGCCCTGGTTTTCACTGGATGAAAATCAAAATGTCAGCCAGCCTGGACTTTTATCTGGAGGCTCTGGAGTAGAATCCACTTTCAGACTAATTCAGGTGGTTGCAGAATTCATTTCCTTCTCTTGTGGTTGTACGACTAAAGCCCCCATTTTCTTCCTGGCTGTGGGCCAGAAGCCATTCTCATTGTTTCTTTGATTCATAGCCCCCTCCATCTTCAAAGCTGGCAACAGCTCACTAAATCCTTCAAGTGCTTCAAATCAGACTTCCTCTTCTGTTGGCTCTCCCTGACTTCCACTTCTGTTTTTAAGAGCTCATGTCATGACATGGGCCCATCTGAATAATTCATAGCAGTGTTACTATTTTAAGGGCAAGCAGTACCTTAATTACATCTCAGTTTCCAGGGATTAGAGCATGGGATATTTAGGAAGGTTTGTTAGAATTTAATTTATCATACTTCACAAAACCATTAAGAGATAATTCTTCAATTCTCTGAAAGAGTTTGTATAAGGCTGTAATTAACTGTTTCTTAAATATTTGGTATAGCTCAGCTGTAATGTATTCCTGATCCACAGTTTGTTTAATGCAAAGGCTCTAAATTATTGATTGTTTCTCTAACTTATTTATTTATTCCTAATATATTATTCTATTTATTATTTATTTATTACTAATATATTATTCCATTTATTCAGTATTAATATATTAATCTCTTTTCCTAATCTGTTTTGAGGTATTTATCAAATTTATTAATCATTTTCAAGTATCACCTATTAGCTTTTTTGCTTATTTTTATCTTCTTTTCAGAATTAACTACCATTTTTTTCTGGCCGCGTTGCATGGCATGTGGGATCTTAGTTCCCCGACCAGGGATCCAACTGGTGCCAACTGCTTTGGAAGCACAGAGTCTTAACCACTGGACCGCCAGAGAAGTCAAAGTCCCACCATGTTTATCTTTACTATTTCCTTTTTTCTACATCTTTTGGGCTTATTCTGCTGTTCTTTTTCTAACTCCTCAAGTTGGATTTTAGAGTTTAAAATTTTTTTTCAATTGCATTAAAAACATGTAATTATATGTCCCTGATGTGTATTTTCCAGCTTTTGAATACAGGATTGATATGTAGCCATTAGATGAAGTTTAAATGTTTAAATATTTTCTATCCTTGCTGATATTTCTAAAAACAGATTTAGCCATCTTTTTCTTAAAAGTTCATTAAAATCTTCTGTTACTATGAATATCTCAATTTTTCCTTGTAGTACTTTTAAATTATTTTGAAATCATTTTACCATACATAAAATATTACATGTTCCTGTTCAACTAAACCTTATAGTACTACATAGTTACCCTTTCTTTTGTTAGCTCTCATAATAATTTAAGCCTCAGAATTACTTCATCTAGGGACTTCGCTGGCTGTCTAGTAGTTAAGACTCTGCGCTTCCAATGCAGGGGGTGTGGGTTTGATCCCTGATTGGGGAACTAAGATCCCATATGCCACATGGCCAAAAGATAAAAATATAAATAAAATAAAAAAATTTTAAATTACTTCATCTAATAAAATTGTAACCTAGGACTTTTCTGTAGTATTTTCTTTTTTATATAATTTCGGTTTCAACATTTCTTCTTCCTTTTGTTTTAATCATGCCTATTGCTATGGGGATTTTTCTTAAAAGCCTTAATACAATTTTTAACTATTAATTGAAGTGTTTAGTCCATTTATAATAATAATGACTACTCATGTCATTCAGTTCATACCTAGTATGTTAGTTTGTGTTTCTCCTTTTTCCTGCTTTTTCTATTTTCTTTCTTTTTTTATTGTTTTCTTTTGGATTGACCATTTTTTCCTTTATTTGTTTTTTTCTAATACTTTGGAAGCTACATAATCTACTTCTGTTCTTCCAGTGGTTACCCTAGAAATTTTAGCATGAATACTTAACTTAGCAAAGACTTACTTTAGTCAGTATTTCTGTTCATATAGATTTGTTCTTTATTGTTTCATTACCAACTCAGAAATACTTTAAAAGGGATTGTTTATTATTTACTTAGCATTTTATGGCAATTTTTGCTGGGAAATATTTTAATAATTTGTTGGAAGCAGTAGCCCCCAAACCTAGTATTTTTACTGTGAAAGAAATCCTCACTTAAAACATATTATTATATAACTTGTTGAGACAGACATTTAAAAAAACAAAGGAAAGATTATGAACCAGTTAATACATTGGAAAAACTAATGAAAAATACTAGAAAGATAAAAAATGCCAAAAGTGCTCCAAGTAGAAATAGAAAATGTGATTAGATTAATAAAATTTAAGAAATTGAAGTAAAAACAGAATCCTTTACAGATAAATTCTACCCAAATTTTAAGAAATAATTCTATATTAAACAACTTATTTTGGGAAAAAAATTTTACTATTAAGTTATTCTTGTATATTAATTTCTTTTCCTATTATAGTCACTTCATATTAGGTCATTGATTTATATTTGGAGAATTTTCTTTCACCAATCTGAAAATCTTTGTCCTTTATAAGAGTAGACAATTTTGTAGTTTAAAAAAACCAACACATTTGTTAATGGTTCTACTTCTTTTAGCTTTGGAGCAAATCGTTTTTTAAAATTAAGGATATTTCAGGGGCTTTCCCTAGTGGCTCAGTGGTTGAGAATCCGCCTGCCAATGCAGAGGACACAGTTTCGAGCCCTGGTCCGAGAAGATCCCACATGTCGTGCAGGAACTAAGCCCATGCACCACAACTACTGAGCCTGCACTTTAGAGCCCATGAGCCACAACTACAGAGCCCGCGTGCCACAACTACTGAAGCCCGCGTGCCTAGAGCCTGTGCTCCGCAACAAGAGAAGCCCCCCACTCACTAAAACTAGAGAATGCCCGTGCGCAGCAACGCAGACCCAATGCAGCCAAAAATAAACAAATAAATAAACTTATTTAAAAAAATTAAGGATATTCCAGATATTCATCCATCCCCTAACCAATAGTTCCTGCTCTGTGATCATATTTTACAATTGATATAAAAAGAATGGCCTGTGTTCAGTGAATACTCATCCACTTAAATGCTGTAAATAATTTTTCATCTTGGGTTCATAAAGATGATCTGATTAAAGTTTGTAGTTTCCTGAAAAATTACCAGGTTCATACAGTTTTTCAGTTGTTTTCTATAGTTTTTGTAGAATGACTGAAGTATTCTTACTACTTTAAAAATTATATATATGGTTATTTCATTATTTATATGTGTCTATATATGATTTTTTAAAATAATAGGTTAGCTAGAGGTTAATTTATTTCATTAGTTTATTTAATAAACTGTTTTTTATTATTATTTATTAGTTCTACCATTTTTTTGCTTTCTAATTCTTAATTCCTGTGTCTGTCACTGTTAAATCCTTCTGATACCTTTCCTTACAGTAATTTTCTACCTACTTCTATTGAATATTCACATCAATTATTTTCATATACTTTGTTAGTAATGCAGCTACTAGGCCTCTATATTTTCTTATGAGCACTTTTGAACTATATGCTGCAAGTTCTAATATACAGTATATTCCTTGTAATTATTTTAATTTATTATGCCATTTGTTTCTATTTTTTATTTGAAAAATTATCTTTATTTTCAGCTTGCCCATTTGATATTGAGTTTTTTAAAACTTTATTGAGATGTAATCCACATAGTATATAATTCACCCTTTGAAAGCATATAATTGAGTGTTTTGGTTTTTTTTATTTTTTTTACCTTTTGGCTGCACGGAGTAGCATGCAGGATCTTAGTTGTTCCCTAACCAGGGATAGAACCTATGCCCCCTGCAGGGGAAGACTCACAGGAGTCTTAACCACTGGACCATCAGGGAAGTTCCTTACTGTTTTTTACTATTTGTATTTTTTATTTTAATTCCTAGCTTTAGTTCATTTTAACCACAAATGATATGTCCGCTTTTTTTGAAATTAATCAAGATTTCTTTCCTGCTTTAAAATGTGGTCAATTTTTGTTAATATGCCTGCACTCTCAAAGAAAAGGTAAATTATTACTTTCCAATGTATAATATTTGTCTTTGATTCAATGAGAAATCTTTTTCATTATTTAATTATTCTTTTATTGTAATGACAGATATATTTGATCTTAGGTCTGTTTCATATTTTTGTTAGAATTTTTGAATGCTTCTTTCATCTTTCTTTAACATTCTTATTTCTAATGTTTGCCTTTCCACTGGTTCTATGTCTATATTTAAATGAATTAAATTCTTATTCAAGCCTTACCATACTTCCACTTAACATGGTTTTTCCCTTTCTTTCTTTCTTTCTCTTTTGTTTTGGCTAGAATTCATTATCAATTATTATTGCCAAAAGAGGATATATTCATGAATGCTGTATTTCCCAAAATATTCTGCACTAGAAATCACTGATATAGGTAGAAAGGCAGATGTAGAACATGCTACAGTATTGCTTAAATCACAATTTTTCCAATTATCACCTTTATCCTTGTGCCTGGAAATGGTTAAAACAGTTCCAGACTTCACATCTATATAAAATCATAATGTCCAGAGGAAGAGGAACAGCTCTTTTCTCTCTTAGCAGCAATCTCTCAGGAGAAAGATAACATTCCCCCAATACCCCTATCAAACTTCTCTTTGAATATCAGTGATTCAAGTTGTGCCACATGCCCATTGCTGAACCAGTTGGTGTTGCTAGAAGAAGAGCATGTGATAACTGCATAGGACAGATTTACTGAACCTAACACTGAGAAGGTAATACTGCCTTCTGCTAATGTGGGAGCTGCATGGGGAGGGACAGAAAAATGCAGGGTAGCATTTGGAAATAAGGAAATGGATGCTGGTGAGGGAAACAGCAATAGTCCCATGTTAGTTTCTTTTTAATTATTACTCTGCTTTGAAATGGGGGCACTCATTCCACACCAGCTATTAATTAAAGTTTAGTGTTGGAGAGAGGCCAGGGGACTTTGCAGAGTCAGCATGAGGTTCGGATTTAGACATGGTATTCTGATCATTTTCTTACTAGCTCTACTGGGTACTCTGCCCTTGGGAGAGTCTCTTCTCTTATAGTCCTCTATTACTTTCCTTATGTGTGATTGTATGTGTGTGTATGTGTGTTTTGTTTTAGGATTTATCCCCACCCATGTAACTGTCACTCACAGCTGCAGAGTTAGTTGCCATCCAAGCCTTACTCCCTCTACTCTGCCACACTGATACTCTGAAAGAGATTGTGTCTTTAATATTCTTGCTCACCTTCACATTCTCTGATAGGCTACCATGTTGAATTTGGCTCAGGTGCACACGTAAACTGCATCTGTATCCTATGACCTTGTACTCTGGAGTAAGTGATTGCTGGTTTCAAGTCTACAAACAATAAATGCTGGAGAGGGTGTGGAGAAAAGGGAACCCTCCTGCACTGTTGGTGGGAATGTAAACTGGTCCAACCTCTATGGAGAATAGTATGGAGGTTCCTTAAAAAACTAAAAATAGAACTACCATATGATCCAGCAATCCCACTCCTGGGCATATATCTGGAGAAAAACATGGTTCAAAAGGATACATGTACCCCAGTGTTCACTGCAGCACTGTTTACAATAGCCAACACATGGAAGCAAACTAAATGTCCATCGACAGATGAATGGATAAAGAAGATGTGGCACATATATACAATGGAATATTACGCAGCCATTAAAGTGAATGAAATAATTCCTTTTGCAGCAACATGGATGGACCTGGAGATGATCATACAGAGTGAAGTTAAGTCAGACAGAGAAAGACAAATAGCATATGATATCACTTATATGGGGAATCTAAAAGGATGATACAAATGAACTTATTTACAAAACAGAAACTGACTCACAGACTTAGAAAACAAACTTAAGGTTATCAAAGGGGAAAGAGGGGGGATAAATTAGGAGGTTGAGCTTAACATATACACACTACTATGTATAAAATAGATAATCAAGGACCAACTGTATAGCACAGGGAACTCTACTCAGTATTCTGTAATAACCTATATGGGAAAAGAATCAGAAAAAGAATGGATATATGTATACTTTGCTGTACACCTGAAATTAACACAACATTGTAAATCAACTATACTCTAATATAAAATAAAAATTAGATTTAAAAAATTCAGTTAGATTCAAAGTATAGAGTGGGGCTACTAAGTTGAAAGTTTCCAATTTTTTCAATGCTTGTATTAGTTTCTAGGAAACTCAGTATTGAATGTTAAGTCAAATTTAAATTATAGAAGTATATTAACTAAATTATGGTTCCCCCACATTTCCTTTAATGGCAAACTACTGCATCTAAACTGAACTAAGGCATTTAAAACTATGCATCAGAATTCTATCAGTTGAATGAAGAATGGTGCACGTAGATGACTGTGTTTCCAAACTCTTTCCATTTTAATTAAGATCCCCAAACTGCAGAAACTATTAAGGAAATTTTCTGTGAGATACCTTATATTCCTTTCTTCCAAACTCAAAATTCTGAGACAGCTCATAAAAATGTATTCAACACTATTATTTAAATTTAAGAAAGAAAAATATAATGTATGTCAGAATTCAAGGTTTTTTCCAAAGTGAAATGAGCTAATTTGGAGTGAGGTCTGAGGAGAGTAAAAGCAGTTTCTTTATAACTTTATGCCAAAACATACTTATACGAAATATTTGGTAAATGATATGTTATAAATGTGTTGGAAGAGTTGTCTATATAAAGGAAGAATAATTTTATAATATTTGAATTAATTTTTCTAAAGAAAAAGATGATTTCACTTACATTTTAATTCTGCAATAGTTTTCAGGCATTTGAGTATGAAAACACATTTGAAGGGGTTTAAGGAGTGAACAAAGCAGATCATCACCATGTCACCTTTGACATTCACATGGTGTCACCATGACACCATCACCATGTCATCTTTAGTAGATTCACCCATCTGACCTCATATATTTTTTCTAGGAAGGCATATGCCACGCAAAGATGTATTGGATCAACCTGTCATAAATAGCTAGAGAACAGCTAATGTCTAGGTGGTTGTTTAAAAACTCTGAATTTAGTAAAATGCCAAGTATTTTGGTAAACGCAAAATAATAAATATCACCAAAGACTAAAGGTGGCACACTTATTCTGCAATTGGGTATATGCTACATTTTGCTATTCACTCATATATGTTTCAGTAATCAACTGAAGCTTATTCAGGGAACTTCTCCTGCAGGCACAAAAGTGTTTCATCTATAAAAGCTAAGTTATGACTAGTTTAACACCAAGGGTATAAGCAGTGAGGTACACTTCTAACTGCAATATGTCAACAAGTTATTCACACCTTCCTAGGTTTTTAAAGTAATATTTTGTTTGTAATTTATGAAAAGAATGTGTGTGTATGAATTCAGGCACATTGCATTTGACAAGAAGATGAATAGAAACAGATTATGTGCCATAAGCCTATTACAAACCTTTATAGGCTTGAAAAAATATAATTATAGTTTTGTGATTTTCTTGGTGTTTTACTATAGCAGGTTTTCTCACAAATAAGAATTATATTCTTATTTTCTAAAATAACTGCTGAATCTGTTGATATATAAATAAACACTCAAGTCTACTATTGGTCATACTTCTCTGTGGTTGAATTTTATGAAAACAAAATTCATTTTTAAAAAATTTTATTTTTATTTTTAAAAAAAGGTCTTCAAAGGAAAATTCAATCTAGACTCTGAATAATTTTTATATAGCATTACTTCATGGATAGGATCAAAACATGCTTGTTCTCTATTTTTTCATCTTCCCTATAAACAGTCATCTTGGAAGCTTATGTTTTCTTTCATGACAACAGGCTTGCAGAACCCTAAGTGTTTCTGGATACTGGGGCACAATATGAAATTTTCATTCAAGCCCCAATCCATCCCCCTAATGATTTACTCTATTTACTGCTTTCTCTCCTTCCAAATGCCTCCCTTCAGCTTCCTTGAGGTACGATTGGCTGGCCTCACTTATACCCTTTTTTCCATTGTGTCAGATTGAGTTATGTGTCTTCTTATCTGCTTTTCTATAACGTCTTGGAGATATGTTCCCGTGAATTCAATGACTTCACACATTCGATTTCTATTAATTAACCCTAAGTTTTTTCTTTCACACAAGAGATTTCTAGTTATATTAATAACCAACATGTGCATAATCTTCCCCAACCCCAAATTTCTCCTTTATGCTTGGTAAATTCTTATTCATCCTGCAAAATCCAACTCAAATATTACCTCTTGTCCTTAGCAACCAAAGATATTAGTAATTATTTTTCCATATCTTCAGAGAATTTATTCATTACTCCTCACATTTATTATCAATTTATGGACTTTATTCACATTTCAATTTTATTTATTTTAGTTGCAAAAAGTGTACAAGTTTACTTTAAAAAAAAATCAAGCACCACTCAAAAAAAAAAAAATCATTCAGAGTTACCTCCTTACTGATGCTGTGTTTTATAGGGTAAGTCCCATACATAGGAACTATCTCAATATAAAACCACTTTCCTACTAACAAAGACAGAAACAAAGAAAACTTTACTGAATCATTGCATTGACACACAACACATTTTATCCAATATGTTGTTATATAAGGATATAAATGAATAACTGCCTATATTTATATTCTGTGAATTCTTTATACTATGCCTAACAGATAATCGTTGCCCAGGAAGTGTTTAATATTATCCTAAATCACGGTTTGTTGTTCGTTTGTTTGTTTTTAGTTTTAATACAGTGGATATTTTAAAGCTTGAAAAACACCAAATCTTGCTATATTCAATTGGCTAGTTTCCAAGCAAGGTCAATTATTTATATAGAAGAACTCAGCATTATGGCTTTAAAAGATACTATGACATGCTAGGAAACTGAAAATAAATTATCATCTGGAGATGAATGTCATGAATAACTTCAAGTATTTAGAAAAACTCGGTCGTGTTTTACAGATAATATTTCAGAAGTCATTGTTTGGGCATTGTTTTAAGACCTATCATGACTAAAAAAATATGAATAGACATTTAGTTTTAGCAAGAAATAAACAGAGAAAAACAAGATCTTGCAGGAAATTTGTTTTGTCATTTTAAAGCTGCCAAGAGGAAGGCAAATGATTCATCTCCTCTAAACAATGCCAATTAATGCTTTGCAAACAGATACGGCAAAATACTCAGGAAACAATTGGGGCTGGAATAATCTCTGGACAGTTGTCATCCCTGCTTTATAGTCATTCTTTCAGCCCTTGTGACTGAATGCTTACTCCTCAAATAGTTTCTGATTATCCATCCCTATGAAAGCGCAATAGGTTACTGAGTTTCAAAGCTGTCATTTCTATGACTTTTTTACGAGCTAGTCTTGCATGAATTTTCACAGAACATTTGGGAATATTTTAACAGGAAGGCTCACTAGAATGGATGAGATAGTTATGAAATATCAAACAAACATGAACCTAAGTGGACGAGCAGTGGGATGTGTGGAAAGAGATTATGATGTTGAAAATCAGAAGTTGGACTTTATTAATACAGACTTCACAGAAAAATGTTGGTTTCCAAATCAGCATCTATTTTTCTTCCCAAAATGCATCTCTCATGCCTCATCCTTGCAGCTTTTGGGTATCAGGTGAAACTGCCTCTATCCTGGGCTCTCAGAGGGAGCTTCACTAGTTTAAGGGTAAGCACCAATCATCCTTATATCTACGACCAATGACTGGCTAGGGAAATTAGGCTAGGTGAAAGAATGCATGGCATTCTTTGAGGACATATGAGCCAAGTTTGGATCTAGGAGATGTAAGAAAATAGTCGAGAGAGGCTTCCGAGAAAGAATTTTCTTTCTGCTAAATGAGAATGATCGGAAGAAGTAGCATCTTCCTTCCTTGTCCTCTACGTATTGTGTACACATTTGAGGCTCTGAACTCAGCAGTGTGAGAATGAGGTTGGCAGACTCAGAAACTGTGATTCAGCCATTTCTTAGATCTGCATATGCACATATGTGAGTAGAGAGAGCTCCTTATTGATCATGCCAATTTAAATCAGATTTTCCTGATGCTTCAGAAAAACGGGGATTTCCTTTGAATGTAAGGATGTTTTATTTTATTTACTACTTATATTTAGTTCTTATTAAAAACATTTCAGAGGGATGTGGGGATTGTCATTTTTAATTAAAATCCACAAATTATCCTTTTATTTTAGCCAATAACTACACTTTCCCTTACACAGTCTCTCTTTTCAAGACCGTTTTCACAATATCGTGCTTCTTTGTGTACTGATGTCACTAGACACATAAAAAATTGACTTGTTCAGTTATGTGGTGGTGTTTTTTATATTGTGTTTTCTTTTTTCTATCTTACGACCAACAATATCTATATACAGGAATCATGACCCAGAGAATGACACATACACATCATCCTGAAGTAATTGGAGTTTTCTCCCTTGAATGCAACATTCCTGATATTTACACCAAATAGCTTCAGAAAACCTGAGTTCAATAACTCTTCAGTGCAAGCTTAGGTTTCCCATAAGTCTAAGAACTAGCTGAAGACAGGAAAGAAATTTCATTTCAATAAATGTTTTAGTATCTACTATGGACTAGACATTGTTTTAAAGCTGAAAAAAGAGGTATGAACAAGACAAATATTCCTAGCCATTAAGGAATATTCTAATTTATGTATATACTAAAATAAACAGTGAATGAACAGATAAATCCAGGTTCTTGTTTAAGTGCTATGAGAAAAATAAGTGGGACAGTGGGATAGACATATAAATGGAGGGGGAAAGTTTGAGATGGGATAGTCAGAGAGGCATCTTTGAGGGGAAGAGAGCAACTATGCAATAGTCAAGGGAAGAGGAGTTCCAGCACAGACAGGGAAGTAAAATGAACCACAAAATGTGTGAGGGCTTGTCGTAGACAAGGAACAACATATTTTTAAAAGGGAGACATTATGAGATGAAGATGAAGAGCTAGGGAAAGGTCAGATATTTGGTTTTAACTGCAATGACAAGCCCTTTGAAGGCGTAAAGTGGAACAAAATGTGATTTATATTTCTGAAAAACTTACTCTTGCTGCTTTGTGAAGAAGGGATTGGGGGAAGCAAGAGAAGACACAGGAGAGCACTTAGGAGGCTACCACAAAAGTCCAAACACAATATGCCGATTTAGATTTGTAAGCTGGCATTAGAGAAGGAAAGCAGTGATGGAATTGAGATATATTTTGGAATGAAAAATTTAGAACATGATCAAATGTATTAGTGTATAAGAGAAAGGGGGAAATTAAGTTTGGGTATAAGAGGGGTAAATAAAAATGGTATTTGCTATACTAAAACTGGTGGCATTTTTATTAAGATCATGTTAAATTTACATATCAACTAAGGGAGAATTGAACACATGATATTGAGTATTCTTCCCCCAAAACATGGTCTTTCAGTTTGTTCAAGCCTACTTCTGTGTTTTTCAGAAATGTTTCTGGTTATCCCCATTTAGATATTTATATTTTGTTACCTTTCATCATAAATATTTTTGAATAGGTTTTTCTCTCCTATTATATCTTCTCATTTTTCTATCATTCACATATAAGAATGTAATTATTTTGGTATGTCAGTTTTACATGCTAGCTTACTAAATAGTTTTATTTTTTTCGTAATATGTCTTTTGGTTTTCTCGGGTTTTTACATGCATGATCACACCATCTGCAAACAGTTTTAGTTCTTCTTTTCATATTCCTATGCCTCTACTAGCTTTCTCTGATTTCAGCAATTGATAAGCTAATGTTATAAATCCAATTTTTAATAATAATGACAATAGCAGGTGTTTATGTTTTGTTTCTGCTTAAATGGCCTCCAGTGTTTTACTGTTATTTAAGATGTTGATCTGCAGGTTGAGAGTTATTTTATCATGTTCAGGGTATGTGTACCAATGCCTAATTTAGTGATGGTTTCTCATCAAGAATAGAAAATCATTTTTATATGTCAAATGCATCTTCAGCATCTCTGGAGATACTTTCAAGACATTTGTCCTTAGATCTACTAATACAAGTAATTATATTAATAAACAATACAATATTGGAGGGTGCTTACACTCCTACCTTAATGTAATGTACTGTTATGTTTTGAATATTTATTTAGGATGTTTTTCACATCACTGTTCACAGGTGAGAATGATTTTTTATTTTTTTGTGCAATTTTTATCAGATTTCGGTGTTTGCTTTAAAAATATTTTAAAGGTTTTCCTTTTTTTTTCTGGTTTGGAACAATTTTCAATAGTATTGGGATTATCTGGTCTTTAAAGGTTTGGAATATTCCACTATAAGTCCATCATAATCTATTGTTTCTTGTGCAAACAGACTTTTTCTAGCTTTATCTTTTTTAGGAAAATTGGTTTTCTCTATCACTAGTTAGGTCAGTTTAAGTAAATTTTTTTTCTAGAAAATTATCCATTTCATGTAGATTTTAAAATTTATTGATAGGGAGACCTACAGTTCTCTCAGAATTAGAAAAAGTAATTGATTTGATGGTTATTTTACCTTTATCATCTCTGCTTCGTTATTTTACGTATTTATGCTCTTTGTTCTCTTATTTTTCCTAATGTGGTTGTGTGGTGAAATGTCCCTTTGGTTGTTTTTTTAAAGAATTAGATAATTTATTTATGACTTTTTTAAACTCATTATTTCCTGCTTTCACCTTTGTGAATTCCTTTCTTCTGCTTTTTTTTGGTTTCTCTTTTCCCCCCACCTGACATTTTGGTTAAATAGTTTTTTCATTCTTTCAATATTAGTAATATGAGTTTTTTTGGATATGAATTTTCCTCTGAGTACTATTTTAACTATATTCCATAAATTCTGGTATATATTACTTTTATTATTGTTATATCCTTCTATTTTAATTTGTACTTTTCCATTAGTTATTTTATTAAGGCCATTTAATCCAAGTAAAAACTTCTAATTTGATTTTAATTTTGTTGTTATGATTCAGTACATTGTGGTCAAGAATATTGTTTGTTTTTCAACTTTTTGTATACTTGTTGAAGCATTCTTTATGGCCTAAATTATTTTTAACCTTTAAGATTGTTTCATTTACAACTACCAAGACATTATATTCTTTAATATTGGGATATATGTCTCAATAAATTATATAGACATAAATATGATCAGTCTAGATCCTCACATAATACTTTTGCCCTTGACTTGTCTTAGACTAAGACATTTTTATTGTATTAAAGTCTCTTATTATTAGTGTGTGTCAAATGCATCTTCTGTAGATTTTGCTTTATGAAAGTTGTTGGTATATTATATGATGTTTAGAGATTTATAACTCTTTTATCTTTACTGTGAAGATATAACATTGTAACATATATCTTGTTCTCATTAATAGCTTTTTGCCTGAATTATACTTTGATACCAAGTTGTTAACCTTGCTTCCTTTTTGGTTTTTGCTATTATTCTTTTTCCATCCTTTGACTTTTAGCCTCTGTGAAACATTTTCTAAGGTGGTCCTCTTGTATACGATATAAAATTGCATTTTGCTTTGTCAGTCTATCTGAAATTTTTTTCTTTTAGTAGATGAGTTAAGTCTATACACATTTAGTAATTAGACATTCACTATGTCATCTATTTTTTTATGCTTCTTTCAGTATTAGAAAAACTTGTATTTTGTATTTCCAGTGCCTACCTTTACGTGAATATCTCATTCTCCATCTTCCTTATGAGCAAATAGAATATTCACTTGGTAGCTCTTCTTTCTTTTTCTTTCCTTCTCCTCCCCCATCTAATTTTGGCAATCATATTTTCTTTCTTAAAGTTTATATTCTTACTCTTAAATATATTTGTGATGAATAATTTTACATGTCAACTTGACTGGATCACAGATATTTGTCTAGCCATTATTTCTGGGTGTGTCTGTGAGGGTGTTTCTGGATGAAATTAGCATCTGAATCGGTGGACTCAGTAAGTTAGTTTGCATCCCCAGTGTGGGTGGGCATCACCCAATCCAACAAGGGCCTGAGGAGAACAAAAAGGTGGAGGAAGGGAGAACTTGGCTTTTTCTGCGTGATTACTGAGCTGGGACATCAATTTTCTGCTGCCTTGGTGCTCCTGGTTGTCAGGACATGGACTGGAATCTACATCATCTTCCCTCCTGTTTCTCAGGCTTTTGGACTTGGACTGAATCACACCACAGGCTTTCCTGGGTCTCAAGCTTGCCATGGGCAGGTCATGAGACGTCTCAGTCTCTGTAATTATGTAAGCCAATTCTTTATAATAAATCTCTTCCTATATATATACTATTGGTTCAGTTTCTCTAGAGAATCCTGCCTAATACAACACTCAACTTCTCGTATTCAAATGTTATTTGACTTCCAATCAATGTTCTTTAACCTTCTTTCACATCTATAATTTCTTATTTTGATATTTTAAATTCTGGCATGAATCCTACTTGTTTAAAGTGCTTTCGTCTATGAAAGTGTTTTGATTCTTACGGGCCTCTCACTGCTGTGGCCTCTCCCTCCGCGGATCACAGGCTCCGGACGCGCAGGCTCAGCGGCCACGGCTCACGGGCCCAGCCGCTCCGCGGCGTGTGGGAACTTCCCGGACAGGGGCACGAACCCGTGTCCCCTGCATCGGCAGGCGGACTCTCAACCACTGCGCCACCAGGGAAGCCCGTTTTTATTTTTTATAGAATGGATGCCATGACTTTATTCTTCTTTTTCCCTGTTTTATTTTCCTGGAGTGGTGACTGGGAAGATATCCCTTTTTGTGGGGGCAGGGGTGGCAGGTGGCCTTTTCAAGTTCTCATATCAAAGGCTCTGCTTTTATTTCAACAGGGAGTGGCAGTTTTAATATATTAAGTCATTATTTGATGATGGGGGTAGTTTGCTTGTATTTTCATATACTATTTTGCTACATTAGGATGCTCATCATCAGCTGCTTCTTTTCCTCTCTTTAAAATCAGCTGCTGACTATAAATGAAATCACTGCTGCATAATAACACAATATCAGATAATGGAAACACCTCATGGAACTCCACAGGGTATAGTCATATAAAGCTTTTATACAGGTGAAGGACACATTCAGCAGGAGAAAGAACATGCAGCCATTCATGGAGATGCCCCAGATGTATAAGGTGCAGCCTTCTGGGGTGCTGCCTCAGTCACACAGGACGTGCTTCATCTTTGGTTTATACATACAAGATACTGTGGTTTCATCGGAACCAAGACACAGTTTTACTAAGGAGTCTTTTATACCTGCTGGTCACATAGCTAAAACTAGGCTTTACGCCTCATTAAATCAGGTGTAACTATCAATCCACACATTTTCACTAGCCAATGTAGATAACAAGCTAGCACAGCATGTCTCCAGGATAATTTCAGACTTTACACACCACATTAGAACTCAACAGCTAGTCTATTTCATTCTCTCCTGGGCCAAAGGTTAATACTAGACTCCCAGGCATCCCTGGAGACAAGTTTAGAGTTACCCAGAGAAGCTGCAAGTCATCCCTATCCTTAAAAATCTCTCTTCCAAATACACTTCCCTGAAGCTGCCTTTCTAAGCCCCTTCTCTTTGTTCCTGTTGCCTTAGCTGTGATCTTACAAGCCTAAGAACTGCTGTCTGTAGTTTTCCACTCAGGACGGGGTTTTCTGTTTATGGACATGAACCCTTGATAATGTTTCCTGGATTTCAACACTACTGCCCACTATCCCACACTTCTGTGCAGCTCCCTCCAGAATGAAATACAAGTGTGGGCTCTAGATCAACTCTAGTCTCAGTTGCTTATTTCCCCTTTCACTCATAAACTGGTACTTATTCTCTGTTCCCTGGTTATGCTGTAAGTATAAACTATTGGTGTTTTAATTTAACTTCTCTGTTAATCTTTATGGTATTTTGGAGAAGGTGTGAAAAGATTGGAATCTATAGAGACTGCAATATCCTAAGGTAATCTGGAACTAGCTGCCTTGGCTTTTAACTTTTCAATCCTTCAGGAGCTAATGCTACTTCAGTGACAGGAGAAATATCCTTTTCTCTCACAATTTTTCCCTATAGCAATCGATATGCCAATCTTGTTTCTTTCTTCTGCTTTTCACTACTCTTTTCATAAACTGCTTCCCTAATTGTTCCGTTTCTATCAACATTACCTCATTATCAAGTAGGGCTACTATTCTGTTGCATTTGCCTTTTTTTTTTTGCTTTCTTGCTTTTAGTATCTGACACTAGTTTCCCTAAAATGTTCTCCCACATTTAGTGTTGGGTGTTTTCCATAGCAATATATATGAATTCAATAAATTCTGTCCCAACAAAAAGCATGCATCAATTGAACAAATGATGACACCCTCACCTCCTCAAGTAGTATCCATTCAGAAACAGCTCCCATCAGAGCAACATTTAATCAAGCCTGTTCAAAATGTGGAAGTGCCTTCCAGGACTTCCCATAATTACTTCTATATCCTCCTTGTACCTTCTTTTAGAAACTTGACACTGTAACACCGTAGACTATCCCCTTACCTCACTTTGTGCAATAGCTCTGTTGATTTGAAACTTAGTAAACGAAGTAAAAATATTCTATGTCTATTGTTGAAGACTTTATTTCTAAATTATGTCCAGATTTTATGAAACTAGTTATCTATCCTACTTATCCAAGGGAGTTTTCCCAGGACCTCTCTGGTACATTAAAGGTTGTCTTCATTAGCTTCTTTTATTCAGACTGCCTCTGGAGTCATGCAAGCTTACACTGTGATGTCTTCCCACAAACTGGTCTGTTCACTAACCATGATACATGCCTTTTTCCTAGCTCCATCTTTAATGGTACTTAGGGACATGCATATCTCCTTTTCTCTTTTATTTATGTCTAGGCTGGCCAACCAGATAGAAATATTTATCCTAAGCATGTCCTTGAACATATCTTCCACTATACTCTATTTCTCTCACTACTCCTATACTGATTGTCAGAATAAAATTCTGCTTTTAAAACAAACTTCTTTTTTCTTGAGAAATACTAATTCCTAGATATAAAATGCAGGTTTTGAGCTTTTACAACCTTATTCTTAGCACTGTAATTAACTCCATGTTTTTCTGTATCTCAACCCAAGGTGATTACTTATCCAGTAAGGACCAAATAGCCTTTTGCCTGTTCATTGATAAAATATGTATCGTTCTGGTGTTTGAACCCATAGTCTCTCTTTATGAAATCCACAATGAGCAAGATTTTTGTTGAGTCCCTTTACAATAATGTAATGAGGAATGTGGAGGAGTGACTCAGGAATTTTAGGACAATCCTCATAATTTAAGAAGTAAATGGGGACATCCCTGGTGGCGCAGTGGTTAAGAATCCACCTGCTGTTACAGGGGACATGAGTTCGAGCCCTGCTCCGGGAAGATCCTACATGCCGTGGAGCAACAAAGCCCATGCGCCACAACTACTGAGCCTGTGCTCTAGAGCCCGTGAGCCACAACTACTGAGCACATGTGCCACAACTTCTGAAGCCTGTGCACCTAGAGCCCGTGCTCCACAACAAGAGAAGCCACCACAATGAGAAGCCTGCGCACCGCAACGAAGAGTAGCCCCTGCTCACCACAGCTAGAGAAAGCCCGTGTGCAGGAACGAAAACCCAATGCAGCCAAAAATACAATATAAATAAATAAATAGTCCTAGGAATGGCCGCTGCCAGTGTCTATATCCCCAGGGTGAGCTGTAGCAGCACCCCCCCTCCCCTAGGAGACTCTCCAAGACCAAAAGGCATGGATGGCAGACTTCACGCAGGAGGAGATGAAGATGCTTAGAACTCCATCTTTCCATAGAATCTTGGCTCCGGGAGGATTTCCATTCCCTGATTTCCACTGCTGATATCTCGTCTGATCTCATGCAATTCATCAATGTCTTCTTGAAGAAGTTGGTTATGAAGTTTCTGACCAACTCCAAGCTGGCCTGCTGACCTCTCTGCCTGCTGCTCAGAGACCACACTCAATCACTCTTCACTGCACCCTAAGAGTCCCTTGGCCTCTCACTTGTACCAGGTCCCCTGTTGGATCTCATGTCATCTTCTTTCTTCACTTATTTCCTCATTTTGGTAGAGTGTACCCTCCAGTAAATTTCTGAGAAGGGGTTCATGACAGGCAGTTTTTCTTTTTTGTTTTGTTTTTTTAACGTGCCGTGTGGTTGACAGGGTCTTGCTGCTCTGGCCTGGTGTCAGGCCTGAGCCTCTGAGGTGCGAGAGCCGAGTTCGGGATATTGGACCACCAGAGACCTCCCAGTCCCATGTAATATCAATCAGTAAGAGCTCTCCCAGAGATCTCCATCTCAGTGCTAAGACCCAGCTCACCCAACGGCCAGCAAGCTCCAGTGCTGGACGCCCCATGCCAAACAACTAGCAAGACAGGAACACAACCCCACCCATTAGCAGAGAGGCTGCCTAAAATCATACTAAGTTCACAGACACCCCAAAACACACCACCAGATGTGGCCCTGCCCACCAGAGAGACAAGATCCAGCCCCACCCACCAGAACACAGGCACCGGTCCTCTCCACCAGGAAGACGATACAAGCCACTGAACCGACCTTACCCACTGGGCGCAGACACCAAAAACAATGGGAACTATGAACCTGCAGCCTGAGAAAAGGAGACCCCAAACACAGTAAGTTAAGCAAAATGAGAAGACAGAGAAATATGTAGAAGATGAAGGAGCAAGGTAAAAACCCACCAGACCAAACAAATTAAGAGGAAATAGGCAGTCTACCTGAAAAAGAATTCAGAGTAATTATAGTAAAGGTGACCCAAAACTTGGAAATAGAATGGAGAAAATACAAGAAGCATTTAACAAGGGCCTAGAAGAACTAAAGAGCAAACAAACAATGATGAACAACACAATAACTGAAAGTAAAAATTCTCCAGAAGGAATCAATAGCAGAATAACTAAGGCAGAAGAACAGATAAGTGACCTGGAAGATAAAATAGTGGAAATAACTCCCACAGAGCAGAATAAAGAAAAAGGAATGAAAGGAATTGAGGACAGTCTCAGAGACCTCTGGGACAACATTAAATGCACCAATATTCGAATTATAGGGGTCTCAGAAGAAGAAGAGAAAAAAAAGAGTCTGAGAAATATTTGAAGAGATTACAGTTCAAAACTTCCCTAACATGGGAAAGGAAATAGTCAATCAAGTCCAGGAAGAACAGACAGTCCCATACAGGATAAACCCAAGGAGAAACATGCCAAGACACATGTTAATCAAGCTAGCAAAAACTGAATACAAATAAAAACTATTAAAAGCAGCAAGGGAAAAGCAACAAATAACATACAAGGGAATCCCCATAAGTTTAACAGCTGATCTTTCAGCAGAAACTCTGCAAGCCAGAAGGGAGTGGGAGGACATATTTACAATGATGAAAGGGAAAAACCTACACTCAAGATTACTCTAGCCAGCAAGAATCTCATTCAGATTTGACACAGAAATTAACCTTTACAGATAAGCAAAAGCTAAGAGAATTCAGCACCAGCAAACCAGCTTTACAACAAATGCTACAGGAACTTCTCTAGGCAGGACACAAGACAAGGAAAAGACCTACAAAAACAAACCCAAAACAATTAAGAAAATGGTAATAGGAACATACATATCGATAATTACCTTAAACGTAAATGGATTAAATGCCCCAACCAAAAGACATAGGCTGGCTAAATGGATACAAAAACAAGACCCATAAATATGCTGTCTACAAGAGACCCACTTCAGACATAGGTACACATACAGACTGAAAGTGAGGGGATGGAAAAAGATATTCCATGAAAATGGAAATCAAAAGAAAGCTGGAATAGCAATTCTCTTATCAGACAAAGTGGACTTTAAAATAAAGACTATTACAAGAGACAAAGAAGGACACTACATAATGATCAAGGGATCAATCCAAGAAGAAGATATAACAATGGTAAATATTTATGCACCCAACATAGGAGCACCTCAATACATAAGGCAAATGCTAACAGCCATAAAAGGGGAAATCGACAGTAACACTATAATAGGAGGGGACTTTAACACCCCACTTTCACCAAAGGACAGATCATCCAAAATGAAAATAAATAAGGAAACACAAGCTTTAAACGACACATTAAGTAAGATGGACATAGTTGATATTTATAGGACATTCCATCCAAAAACAACAGAATACACTTTCTTCTCAAGAGCTCATGGAATATTCTCCAGGATAGATCATATCTTGGGTCACAAATCAAGGCTTGGTACATTTAATAAAATTGAAATTGTATCAAGTGTCTTTTCTGACCACAACTCTACGAGACTAAATATCAATTACAGGAAAAAATATGTAAAAAATACAAACACATGGAGGCTAAACAGTACACAACTAAATAACCAAGAGATCACTGAAGAAATCAAAAATACCTAGAAACAAATGACAATGAAAACAGGATGACCCAAAACCTACGGGATGCAGTAAAAGCAATTCTAAGAGGGAAGTTTATAGCAATACAAGCCTACCTAAGGAAACAAGAAAAATCTCAAATAAACAACCTAACCTTACACCCAAAGCAATTAGAGAAAGAAAAACAAACAAACCCCCCCCCCAAAGTTAATAGAAGGAAAGAAATCATAAAGATTAGATTAGAAATAAATGAAAAAGAAATGAAGGAAACAATAGCAAAGATCAATAAAAATAAAAGCTGTTTTTTTGAGAAGGTAAACAAAATCGAAAAACCACTAGCCAGATTCATCAAGAAAAAAAGGGAGAGGGCTTTCCTGGTGGCACAGCAGTTGAGAGTCTGCCTGCCAATGCAGGGGACATGGGTTCGTGCCCTGGTCCGGGAGGATCCCACATGCCGCGGAGCGGCTGGACCTATGAGCCATGGCCACTAAGCCTGTGCGTCCGGAGCCTGTGCTCCGTAATGGAAAGGCCGCAACAGTGAGGGGCCCGCGTATCGCAAAAAAAAACAAAGAGAAAGAAAAAAGGGAGAAGACTCACATCAATACAATTAGAAATGAAAAAGGAGAAGTAACAACTGACACTGTGGAAATACAGGATCATCAGAGATTACTACAAGCGACTATGTGCCAATAAAATGGACAACCTGGAAGAAATGGACAAATTCTTAGAAAACCATAACCTTCTGAAACTGAACCAGGAAGAAACAGAAAACATAAACAGACCAATCACAAGCACTGAAATTGAAACTGTGATTAAAAATCTTCCAACAAACAAAAGCCCTGGACCAGATGGCTTCAAAGGTGAATTCTATCAAACATTTAGGGAGCTAACACCTATCCTTCTCAAACTCTTCCAAAACATAGCAGAGGGAGGAACGCTCCCAAACTCATTCTACGAGGCCAGCATCACCCTGATACCAAAACCAGAAAAAGATGTCAAAAAAAAGAAAACTTCAGGGACTTTCCTGGCAGTCCAGTGGTTAAGCCTTTGCCTTCCAATGCAGGGGTGTGGGTTCAATCCCTGATCAGGGAGCTAAGATCCACATGCCTCATGGCCAAAAAATCAAAACATAAAACAGAAGTGGTATTGTAACAAATTCAATAAAGACTTTAAAAAAAGAAAGAAAACTATAGACCAATATCAGTGATGAACACAGATGCAAAAATCCTCAACAAAATACTAGCAAATAGAATCCAATAGCATATTAAAAGGATCATACACCATGATGAAGTGGGGTTTACCCCAGGAATGCAAGGATTCTTCAATATATGCAAATCAATCAATGTGATACACCATATTAACAAACTGAAGGATAGAAACCATATGATAATCTCAATAGATGCAGAAAAAGCTTTCGACAACATTCAACACCCATTCCATTTATGATAAAAACCCTCCAGAAAGTGGGCATAGAGGGAACGTACCTCAACATAATAAAGGCCATATATGAAAAACCCACAGCTAACATCGTTCTCAATGGTGAAATACTGAAACCATTTCCTCTAAGATCAGTAACAAGACAAGGTTGCCCACTCTCATCACTATTATTCAACATAGTTTTGGAAGTTTTAGCCATGGAAATCAGAGAAGAAAAAGAAATAAAAGGAATCCAAATCAGAAAAGAAGAATTAAAGCTGTCACTGTTTGCAGATGACATGATAGTATACATAGAGGATTCTAAAGATGCTACCAGAGAACTACTATAGCTAATCAATGAATTTGGTAAAGTAGCAGGATATGAAATTAATGCACAGAAATCTCTGGCATTCCTATATACTAATGATGAAAAATCTGAAAGAGAAATTAAGGAAACACTCCCATTTACCACTGCAACAAAAAGAATAAAATACCTAGGAATAAACCTACCTAAGGAGACAAAGACCTGTATGCAGAAAACTATAAGACACTGATAGAAGAAATTAAAGATGATACAAACAGATGGAGAGATATACCATGTTCTTGGATTGGAAGAATCAACATTGTGAAAATGACTATACTACCCAAAGCAGATCCAGCGCAATCCCTATCAAACTACCAATGGCATTTTTCACAGAACTAAAACAAAAAAGTTCACAATTTGTATGGAAACACAAAAGACCCTGAATAGCCAAAGCAATCTAGAGAAAGAAAAATGGAGCTGGAGGAATCAGGCTCCTGGATTTCAGAATATACTACAAAGCTACAGTAATCAAGTCAGTATGGTACTGGCACAGAAACAGAAATATAGATCAATGGAACAGGATAGAAAGCCCAGAGATAAACCCACACACATATGGTCACCTTATCTTTGATAAAGGAGGCAACAATATACAATGGAGAAAGGACAGCCTCTTCAATAAGTGGTGCTGGAAAAACTGGACAGCTACATGTAAAAGAATGTAATTAGAACACTTCTTAACACCATACACAAAAATAAATTCAAAATGGATTAAAGACCTAAATGTAAGGCCAGACACTATCAAACTCTTAGAGGAAAACATAGGCAGAACACTCTATGACATAAATTACGGCAAGAGCCTTCTTGACCCACCACCTAGAGAAATGGCAATAAATGCAAAAATAAACAAATGGCACCTAATGAAACTTAAAAGCTTTTGAACAGCAAAGGAAACCATAAACAAGATGAAAATACAACCCTCAGAATGGGAGAAAATATTTGCAAATGAAGCAACTGACAAAGGATTAATCTCCAAAATTTACAAGCAGCTCATGCAGCTCAATAACAAAAAAACAAACAACCCAATCCAAAAATGGGCAGAAGACCTAATAGACATTTCTCCAAAGAAGACATACAGATTGCCAGCAAACACATGAAAAGATGCTCAACATCACTAATCATTAGAGAAATGCAAATCAAAACTACAATGAGGTATCACCTCACAATGGTCAGATTCGCCATCATCAAAAAATCTACAAACAATAAATTCTGGAGAGGGTGTGGAGAAAAGGGAACCCTCTTGCACTATTGGTGGGAATGTAAATTGATACAGCCACCTATGGAGAACAGTATGGAGGTTCCTTAAAAAACTAAAAATAGAACTACCATATGACCCAGCAATCCCACTACTGGGCATATACCCTGAGAAAACCATAATTCAAGAAGAGTTATGTACCACAATGTTCATTGCAGCACTATTTACAATAGCCAGGACATGGAAGCAACCTAAGTGTCTATCGACAGATGAATGGATAAAGAAGATGTGGCACATATATACAGTGGAATATTACTCAGCCATAAAAGGAAACGAAATTGAGTTATTTGTAGTGTGGTGGATGGACCTAGAGTCTGTCATACAGAGTGAAGTAAGTCAGAAAGAGAAAAACAAATACCATATGGTAGCACATATATATGGAATGTAAAAAAAAAAAAAAAGGCACTGATGCATACTACCGAATGTAAAATTGTTAGCTAGTGGGAAGCAGCTGCATAGCACGGGGAGATCAGCTCTGTGCTTTGTGATGACCTAGAGAGGTGGGATAGGGAGGCTCAAGAGGGAGGGGTTATGGGGATATATGTATGCATATGGCTGATTCACTTTGTTGTACAACAGAAACTAACACAGTATTGTGAAGCAATTACACTCCAATAAAGATTTTAAAAAAAGAGAGAGAGAAAATGGATGATAGAAATGTAATTTAAAATGTCCTGAAGAATTATCCATTTTATGTTTGTTTAAGAAAATATCATTTTATATTTAAAGAAAATACTGTAAGTCTTATCTTGTGGGAGAGTTTCACATCATCATTTTGAAACTCAGGGACACGCAGGTGGTCTTTACAATCCAGAGACAGCAGCACCACCCCCTGGTGGCAACACGGCTGAGGTGTAAGATCAACAGCTTGGAAGTAAAATAGCAATTTATACGCAATCTATCTATCTATATATATATATGGCAATTGGCCAAGCCTATTTTAATATACTATATCTACATTGTTATGGCGTATAGCCCTTACATTCTATACTGCCTCCCTTATAACATTTAATCTTACATTGTCAGGTAAATATAAATTTTTGCTTAATGGCAGTACTTATCACTAATCATGTTGGTTGTTTGAGTCATGTTCTCTAGTAAGTTCCTTAGGAAGGGCTCATAGAACTACTCTGAGTTCTTGCTTCTTCCTGTTAGCCCACAATCTTTATTTTTGAGGCTGTATGTCTGGATATAAAATTCCTGGCTAACATTTTTATCTTTTTGTGAATTTCTTACATATATTGTTCTTTTATCTTTTGGTATAATGTGCAGCTGAAAGTCATATTTTCTTACCATTAAATGTGACTTGGTCTTTTTGCTTAGGTGCCCAAGAGTTTATTTTCTTTTTCTTGCAATACAATAGATTTATAGAACACTGCTATCTTGGCTATTTTGGGTCTATTTTCCAAAATACATAATGTATCTTTCAATATTTAGTTTCAAATTTTTTAATGGAATTTTTCATGGATTATAATTTTTAACATTTGTTCTGTTTCATTCTCTATCTTTAATATTTATCATTTTATATCAGATTCCTCTTGTCACATTATTCATCCCTTTTTAAAATTAATTTTCATTGGTGTATAGTTGCTTTACAATGTTGTGTTAGTTTCTGCTGTACAGCAAAGTGAATCAGCGATATGTATACATATATCCCCTTTTTTTTTGGATTTCCTTCCCATTTAGGTTATCACAGAGCATTGAGTAGAGTTCCCTGTGCTATACAGTAGGTTTTCATTAGTTACCTATTTTATACATAGTAGTGTATAATATAGGTCAATCCCAATCTCCCAATTCATCCCTCCCCCCTTTCCACTCCTGGTATCCATACATCCTTTCTCTACATCTGTGTCTCTCTTTCTGCTTTGCAAATAAGTTCATCTGTATCATTTTTCTACATTCCACATATAAGTGATATTATATGATATTTGTTTTTCTCCTTCTGAATTACTTTACTCTGTATGACAGTCTCTAGGTCCATCCACATCTCTTGCAAATTGCACAATTTTGTTTCTTTTTATGGCTGAGTAATATTCCATTGCATATATATGTACCACATCTTCTTTATCCATTCTTCTGTATTCATCCCTTTCTGATATTTAAAAATGTCCATCGAGATCATGATCATTCCGTCTCTAGACTGAGAAGAGCCGGAAGTCTGAAAAGAGCCAGACTCATACTTTTTTGTCCTCCTGCATTATTCCATTTTTCATGTCAGCAGCTGAATCTCATCTCAATATTTCTCATTATATTTTTTTCTTTAAAAAAATAACTTCTCACTTCACTCACTCGGATAGAGCTACTGAACCACCTAAAAGAACAGTCTTAGGAATGCAAAGATAATATTATTTTAATATTTAAATATTTAATTTTAGTATAATTATAGAGATAATATAATCTCTATTAAGATTTATACTGCTGGTGAACATTATTTTGTCTTCATATTCTACACCTAAAAATATTTTAAACACTGAACTATGCTAATATAGATAACATTAAAATTAGAAATTTTTTAGCCAAGCATTGCCTCAAGACATGCTAAATTTTTTTTTTTTTTTTTATTGGTACACGGGCCTCTCACTGCCGTGGCCTCTCCCGTTGTGGAGCACAGGCTCCGGACGCGCAGGCCCAGCGGCCATGGCTCACGGGCCTAGCCGCTCCACGGCATGTGGGATCCTCCCAGACTGGGGCACGAACCCATGTCCCCTGCATCGGCAGGCGGACCCTCAACCACTGGGCCACCAGGGAAGCCCCCATGCTAAAATTTTTAGCATACATATTTGAAGAGCTAAAAAATATACGAATGAAGAAGTCAGTTTGAAATTTTTTTAAATTTAAAAAAACCTCTGAAAGCTTCCTAACTGCTGGTATTTACTCATTATACAAGTCAAATTAGTTTTCCTTCACAAATTAAATAATACATCGTTCTTTAAAGATTTTTTTTTTATATGGACCATTTTTTAAAGTCTTCACTGAATTTGTTGCACTATTGCTTCTGTTTTGTGTTTTGGTTTTTTGGCCTTGAGACATGTGGGATCTTAGCTCCCCAGCCAGGGATCGAATTCTCACCCCCTACATTGGAAGGTGAAGTCTTAACCACTGGACCACCAGGGAAGTCCCACATTGTTCTTTATACTTTCCCTTCTTACATCTGTATTTTTGCCCTGGTTTATATTTTTAGAGGTAGGAATCAGAGGGATGTTCAGCTCCAAGTATATGGTATACCTAAAGTATGGGAACAGTTTTGCTTGCCCTGGTCTTCTTGTCTTTCCTCCCTTCTTTGTTCTTTCTTAAGCTTTATTGGTTTAGTCATAAAAATTGGTTAGTATGAAAATCTCAGCTTCAGTATGAGTTTGGGTATTCTAACCTAGCTGCAATCCTAAAATGTGCCTCCAGTAAGTGCTATTGCCATATTTTTCAAATGTTAAGTTCAAAGAGAGGATGTTCTTACATCCTTGAACTCCTAATTGCACTTTTAAAGTTTTGCTAATATTAAAATATTTAGGGGAAAATATTACATCAAAGAAAAGGCAATCATAACATAATATGGAAAGATATAAGAAGTGAACATACAGGAAATCTAAAAGTGTGGCAAGTCAATTACATATTAGAAATTAGACAAAACAAGAATTTAAGGACATCAAAAGGAGCTCCAAAACATGTGATGTGTAAGTACATCAAAAGTAGAGGGTAAGTGGGTACCCTTATTGATAAAAGTATAAAAATGCTCTTGTGTCTAAAAGGAAATGATATCTTTGCCTGAAAGATTACACTTTAAATTATTAGCACTCAGGAGATATTAACTAGCCTTGATATGTTAAGACATGTTTAATATGTAAATATTCTAGAACTATGACAAAAATGGAGTCTTCTACAGATTTTGGAAAAACTTTTGATTAAAATACATAACCAGATTGGAAAAGAAAAAGCAAAATTGAGCAGTTAAAAAATATTTGAAATGATAGCAAAGATACAATTTAAAGAGGATTAAATTAAAATGTACAGGTTCAGCTTTAGAGAGAAGTGGGCTTAACCAAGAACCTGTAGTTTAAGTAATCTATGCCTCTACCATGTAGCCTCCCTCTACCAGGAGATCCACAGAAGTTCATTGAGAGGGCACCTAGTGCTCAGATATTGGTTTCTAAATACCATTATCCACTGAAATGAACCAGGGTTTTTAGTGAAATGCCTGATTATAGGCCTTTGGCAAGGAAACAGGACAGTGAGCTGGAATAACTTGTTGTTCCAGAAAACAAGAAAAGGTTCAAAGACTGATGGGACTATGCTAAAAAAAACCCCACACAATTTACTGAAGAATAAAATAATATCTCAATAAATGCAGACATATGCCACATTTATGGAGTAAAGACTTAAACTAATCTATAAATTTTATGTAATTCCTATCGATATAACTATATTATATTTAAATATAACTAATCTAGATGATGAATAGTTTATATGAAATAAAAATGAGCACTTTGAAAGACAGAGCTGTGTTACCTCACAGAAAAAAATTACATTCCATAAAACAAGAATTTGAGTAGTTTAGAGCTCATATAAGAATTGAAAAATAAAATGAAACATAATATCCAGAAACTACTACTATACATGTGGGCATTTCAATAAAAATTCTTGGGAAATTAATTACATGTAGAGGAACCCTTCTACCTCACACCATACTATAAATTCCAGGTAGATTATTCACTTATAAGCCTTTGAATGAGAGTAGAAAATATTTAGTATTTAATATATATGAAATATACTAATATTAGAAGGAATAGTTTGTTATTAAATGAGAAAAGTAATAGAAATTAAGGAAAAATAGGGGTATTTTGGATTTGTGATATAGTAAAAATAGTGGTGCTAAAAAATATTTTAGCCTTTTTATATGTATGGTTGAACTTTGAACAACAGGTGTTTGAACTGCACAGGCTCACTTATATGAGGATGTTTTTCAGTAATAAATACGACAGTACTACATGATCCTAGGTTGGTTGAACCCATGGATGCAATACTGCAGATACAGAGGACCAACTCTCAGTTATATAGGATTTTCGACTGCGGGGAGGTTTGGCACCCCTAAACCCGGAGTTGCTGAAGGGTCAAGTGTAATCCAAAGTATCATATGCATAATAGAATATTCTATTTTATAAACAACAAGACTTTCTTCTGTGGAGTTAAATAAAATTTTTAAGACAGTCTCACGAAGTTGGATGAATAGACAGCCCCCTTAGACACAAATTCCCTACTGAACACTGCAGGGATACACAGGCACAGTTCAGGATTCCTTTGGAAATTACATTGCTGAAAGGTCTGCAGACAATCTGTCTCATCTCTTAGCCTTGGCAATTATGTTTCAGATAGTTGTTTTTGTTTCCCTATGTTATTCTTCTAATTGTTAGTCTATTCTCAGCTACTCTTCTGGCATTTGACCTCATGGATTCATTTCCCTGACTCTTGCTTGCTTAATGTTCCCAGCTAGCTGAAGTCAGGGGATACACCAACTGTTGATTTAATAATAACTATCCTTTGAAACAGATCTAGAAAAACCCTCCACCAATGCACTACCACCAAAAACAATACCAAATAGTTGAGCTCAGACTCACGTTGGCCTTACTTCTATCACAGTGTAGTCCTGGGTGGGCTGATTCTCCATGGAGAAGAATTATCCACCTTGAGAGCTGCTGAAATTTATTAGAGGAAGTCACCCAACTTACATGACTGGAAACTCTAACTTCAAACTCTCAAAACAGCACTCAACATGCTCCAGCAATCTTTTTACAGGTTTCTATTGGTTTCCCACCCTCACTAATATTTAATACTTTCTACTTTCTCCCCAGTCTCTCCTGCTTCATTTCTCATTCATAATCTAATTTTGTATTTAACTGAGAAAACAGATGTAAGTAACACTAACTTCTTCATTCTCTTACCATCTATCTACAATTATATATAATATATATTCTATATTATATATAACTCTGTCTTTTCTCCTATAATCATAGAAGGATGACCTTATGTCCATTAAAGGCTAAAACCTATGCTTGTTCTCTGAATCCTAACCTCTTTTCCTTTTCTAGGACTTTGCTCTTTCATTTACCTATTTTTTGATCATCATCAACATTTCCCTCTCTTTTCTCATCCCCATTAATATACAAATATGATCCAGCAGTTCTGATCTTAAAGGCAGTTGCTCCCTTGAGACCACATCTCCCATTTCTCTTCTCCCCATCATAGAAAAATATATAGAATGAGTTAACTACTCAACCCGTCTCCACTTTTTTAACTCCTTTCCTACCTAGCCACTCCATTTGTCTGCAGACCCATCAGTCCAGTTCTCTGGCCTTATATTCATCAAATTTCAGCAGGATTAAGTGCTATTGAACACACCTGTCTGATTTAAACTCTCTTCTTTTGTTTTCAGTGACAAAACTCTCCTAGTTTTTCTTTTATCTCTCTGGTTCCTCCAGTCCATCTCACTTTACTTTATAGGCTTCTCCACCATTTCTTCACTTCTAAATGATGGAGTGTTCGAAAAATCTGTTGTATCCTCTTCTCACTCTTTCCTTAACAGTAGGTAATTCTACTGTTGTTTTGCCTTTAAACATTGAGTATGCACAAATAATGCTCAAAATTATATCAATATTCCTGAACTCTCCTTTGAGCCACAGTACTTACACATTTAACTACCTACTTGACATCTCTCCTTAAATATGTAATAGACATCTCAAATACAGAACATTCAAAACAGAGCCATCTATCTACATCTCTAACTTTTTCCTCTCCTAGTATTTGTCATTTAGTAAATGATATCATGATCCAAAAAAAAACTTAGGCTACATGCCTGACAGTTTTTATTTATTCCACACATCAAATTCATTATCAAATCATATAGAAAAATTTCCAAACAATAACCAAACCTTTCTATATTTCTCCAAATCTATACCATTAATCTGGTCTAGGCTACCCTCATTTCTCACTTGTGTCATTATAATATTTTCATGACTGGTGTGCCTTCTTCCACTTTGTCCTCAACACCTTCAACCCCAGTTCATTTGACATGGAGAATCCATATTGTTCTCTAGAAATAAATACAATCATGTCATGCCTCAGTTTAAAAATCTTCAAGGCTTTCTTTTTGGATTTATTCTTAAAAAATCCCTACCATGCCTTATGTGATTTGACTCCTGCCTGCATTCTTAACCTCTTCCAGCAGAACTATCCCCTTGCTAAGTATATCCTATCCCTACTGTCCTCTTTATTGTTTTTCAAACATGCCCGGAATGTTCCTGGCTTATGGCTTTTCCACAGCTTAACAGTCTATCAGAAATACTTTCTACTAGATTATATGGCTGACTCCAGTTGGTCTATAATTCATTCATATAAGAATTATTCAGTTAGTACCATCTGTATGCTGAGGTACGTGATAATCTGTTATGAGGTTCCCCTGTATTTTATATCCTTGTGTTGTCTCCTCCTCTTAAATGTGAACCTGTTACCTGAGCAATACAGTATGGCAGAAATGATGGGACACTTTGCTAGTTCTGGTAGTTCTGGGCTTAAGCTTTAAGAAGCATTGGTACTTTGGGAACAGTGTGCCATCATGCCTGAAATTCAACTACTCTGAGACCAAGATGCTGTAAAAACCCCAACCTAGCCACATGGAAAGATCTCATGGAGGAGAGCTAAGGCCTCCAGCTTCAGATGAACTTCCAGCCAATAGACTGTATCAACGTGGCCACCTTGCAAGTGAGGCCATCTAGGAATTGAGCCTAACACCAGTCAAATCAGCCCAATTGGTGGCATGAGAAGCAGAGACGTATAGACATTCACCTACTTGAAGGTAGCCAGAGAGAGCTACATGATTGCTTACTTTTCACCTCTAGGAGATTACAATTCATTAGAATATGGAACACAGAGAACACTTCTCACTTCAGAGTGAAAGTGAAACTATTACTCAGCTTTTGTTGTATATTAAATTCCATATCCATTTTGCTAAAAACTGGAAAGAAATTTGGTTCATGACCTTCAATTTATTTTCCCTTTTGAAATGGGGAATAGTGGTAATACTTCACTGTTGTCCTCAGAGGAGCTATAGTCACTAACCTTTTAAATGCAGTTTACGTTATGATTGGTATGCAATACAAAGTATTTAACTAGAAAAGTATTACCAGAGTTAGCATGGTTGATTTCTTTTGTATGATTTTACTATGTGATATTAGAGATTTGCTTGGGTTTAAAGTCCAGTAATAATAATGAATTTATTGTTTACTATATTTGAAACGGTCATGATATAAGATAATGGGCTTCATCACCAGCAGGGTCATAATTTCTGCCATCCTCCCTTATAACACATTTATATATAACATTCGATTATATTTTCCATCAGCTTCACAGATGAGTTTGCTTCTGGAAAAGCACATGCATTCAATTTAGTTTTTAGTGCCCCCATTCATCTGTGCCCCCATGAATTTCAATCAAATCCCGTTAACAACAATAACAAAAAGTTCCCTGTGAAGTATGATGCTGTTAACTTTCATATATTAGGATATGCATTTATGCAAAGGAGTTTGGGGCAGAATCATATTATTTTTATTTTGGTACTTTGACCTGAGGTTTTATTGGAGTATATATTCACAGAAAGCTTTTACCTAACCCCACCAAGAATGCATCTGATATATGAGGCACTGGGTATGTTTCTTTATTTTAAATAATTTCTTTAAAAAAAAAAACCTCTAAGACTTCCCCAAACTCTCTATCTGAAAAGTGAGGTGATGCTTTCATCCTCCTTGAGACATGGAAAATTTATCAGGCAGTTTACACATGGGCTGTTTCAATTTTCTCAACTGATATTTCCTTTCCCCTGAAAGATATGTAAGATGAATGTGTTGCTCCTGAACTCTAATCTGAGTTTTGGTCTTTGGTTTATTTTTTGTTCTTTGTTCTCTTGCAAGGAACTCAAATTCACAGATCATCTTCAAATTTAAGCAATACTTTCCATCAATATCTTCCTCCAAAATTTATATTGAAGATCATAAAATTGAATGGTAAATCTATAAAGAAGCACTGATATTGAAATGGATCTTTGGTATAAGTTTTTAGATGAAATCAATATAAAGATGGAATGTCTCCATGGAAGGAATATCTGCACCATTCTGGAGCATAGTGTGGTAGTTTGATAAACCAAAGTGTTTCTGCATTTCCTGTTGAGATGCAATTGTGCTATGTTTCTATGAAATCCACACATTTAAAGTAGATCTAGAAACAAATATTAACTAGAAATCCTCAGTAAAACCCTTTGTTTTTAGGGTTGAAGTATTATCTACATAATAGACAACCCACAGATAGGTTCTTAGCCTTATCAATGGTAAGCTGGGCAAAAGTGCCTGGTAGAAATTTGGGAAACAGAGAGTATGAATCATTAAGACCCAAAGATTGCACTTAAAAACTGACTTTCTGTTAAATTTTATGAGATTAGGGTCCAAAGTTCAAACTGAGATTAAATATTTATTATTATAGTCATTGGAAAATATAAAGGAATGGTACGAAATACAAATGTACGTGGAAGGGATGGAGATATTCTAAGAAATATTTCATATTTTTTCCATTTTAATAGCACTTTAGAATCTGAATGATTCTCCTAGAGAAGAAAAAAGTAGAGCACAACTAGGTTCATACTCTTTGAATCAAGTCATGATAGAAAACATTTCCTAATGACAAAAATACTCATTTTTCATCTGTATTTCTTAAGAGCTTTTGGCACTTCTTTTGTCTTCTACGTTTGTATTACCACGTATAAAGAAATGACAATTTTAGAAAAAGTAGAAAGGTATTTATTTTTTAATTAGGCATGACTATCTTCCTAGCTAATAGTCTTTGAAACAAGTACGTATTTATAGCTGTTCATTGTTAAAATAATTTCTAACTCTTCAAAATCACCTTAATCTTATAAGTAATATTTGAAATTTTACAAATAATTTTTCCTGGGCTTCTCAAACACAGAATTTAGATAGTCATGTAAAGATTAAGCACTTCTGGGTTCTGGTTCACAATAGGGAGGTAGGAAGATCCTGAGCTCACCTCCTTGCACAGACACGCCAAGACTACAGACACACATGGAACAATTTCCTCTGAAAAACACCTACAGCCTGGCTAAGCAACAACTACATGTTGCATAAATGAGAAAAAAACCACATGAAAGCAGTTTGAGAGACTAGGACACAATCTCACCATAAACCCACCCCAAGCACAGTGATGCATAATTGGGAGGGAACTCAAAATGTGTACCTTCTTCCTGAGAAGTGAAGGGTTTGAACCCCACATTGTGCACCCTAACTTTTAAGACCTGGACCTGAGAGATGAGCCCCTAAAATATCTAGCTTTGGAAACGAATGGGGCTTGTGTTCAAGAGACCCACAAGGCTGTAGCAAGCTGAGAAGTGGCCCTTACAGGGCCCGCACACTGACTCACCTGCCCCGGGGCTCAGTGCGGACACACCCTATTGCAACCATAAAGCATCAGCCTGGGGGATAGGCATCTAGCTTAACACACATGTCTAGCAGCCTGCTGGAACGCTCTCCAGAACAGACAGTGGCGGGCACCATCTTTGCCCTCTCTGTCTGCCATGCTCCAGAGTGCCAGTCCCTTCCAGAAGGGAACTTTTATACACATCTGGTGCCCAGTTCTTTTGGCTGCCACCCAGGGAACACCCCTTGACTTCCTGGCTCTGGAGACCACGGGAACTTGTGTTCCTGGGTCCCATGGGATAGTAACAGTGGGATAGGCAGATCTTAGCAGGCTACCGCCCCCAGAGCAATGCATAGATCAGACCAAAACACACCCCAGTCTTTCTGTGATAGAGTTCCAGCTTCTTGTCCAGGAGTTTTGTCCTGACAGGCAGGCTTCAGGTTTGGAGCACATCTAAGGGACCATGTAACTGCTATCAGGGAATGGAGGCCAGTGGACAATCTTCATGCTCACCCTCTGCCTCATGCCAGCTTGCCAGTATCTTCCAGAAAGGCATCTATGTCCTTGTCTGGAGTGCCAAGTTTTGTGGCTGCTAACAGAGAACATCTTTATATGGCCTGGCTCTGGTGGCCAGTGGGGCTTATATTCATGGGTCACACAGACCTGTAACCAACAGAGAAAGAGTTCTTAAACAGCTACCACTCCCAGGACACAGCAAGAAGCAACAGACCAAGGAACTCAGTCTTTCTGTGAAAGAAGCCCATTTGCTTATCATCATAGCTGCAGCCTGAGGGGCAGGCTTCCAACTAAGCACACGTCTAAAGGCTAACTGTTGGGCGCTATCTTTGTGCTTTCCCTCTGCTGTGCTCGAGTGCCAGCATCTCCCAGATGGGCCTACATGCATCTGGTGCCCTGGTTTTTATATCTAGTGTCCCTGTTTTTGCAGCTGCCACCCAGGGGATGCCCCTTGATCACCTAGCTCTGGTGACCAGGGGTCTTGCATTCCTGGGTCCCACAGGACTATAACGATGGGAGAGACAGTTTTGGGCAGGCTACAACTCCCAGGGCATTGCACTAACAGCAGAATGAAACACATACCTAGTCTTTTTGTGAAAAAGGCCTATTTGCTTGTCCTGGAGCTTTGACCTAAGGGGCAAACTTAGCCATGGCTCACGGGCCCAGCCGCTCCGCGGCCTGTGGGATCTTCCCAGACTGGGGCACGAGCCCGTGTACCCTGCATTGGCAGGCGGACTCTCAACCACTGCTCCACCAGGGAAGCCCATATATATATATATATATATATATATGTCAGCCATAGAAAAGAATGATATCTTGTCCTTTGCAACAACATGCATGGACCTTGAGAGCATTATGCTAAGTGAAATGAGTCAGACAGAGAACAGATTGGTGGCTGCCGAAGGCAGAGGATTTGGCGGGGGCAGAGGGGGAGCAGGGGGGCAGGAGTGGGGGTGCAGGTGGTGAAACCAGTGAAGGGAGTCAAAAGATATAAAATTCCAGTTATAAAAATAAATGTGTCAAAATAAATAAATAAATAAATGTGTCATGGAGATATAATGTATACCATGTTGTGTATAGTTAATAATACTGTGTTGTATATTTGAAAGTTCCCAAGAGAGTAAATCTTAAAAGTTCTCATTACAGGATAAAAAAATTGTAACTATGCATGGTGATGGATGTTAACTAGACTTATTATGGTGATCATTTAGCAATGTATACAAATATTGAATCATTATGTTGTACCCTGGAAACATAATGTTATATGTCAATTATACCTCAATTAAAAATTTAAAAAGGGGTTTTGCAGCTAGGGAAGTAGATCCATTAAATGATCTCCTGATAAAAAACAATTAAAAATGTTTTATAAAATATTTTAAAAGTCTTTTAAAAGGCAACATTGAGCTGCTAAGATATTAAAGAGCTAATAGTCCAGGGCATTTGCTAAGATTGATCTTGAATTTTTAGCTTAATGTATTTACAGTTTATAGTGCCCTCGTGAACCTAAGAAGATGCAAATTCAGATCCTGTTTGGAGAAGTCTGTCTTTAAGCCAGGTTTCAAAGAGTCTTTACAGAAGAAAAATTCTAAGGACTATGAACATACAATGAAACTCATGAACAAGAGAAAACAGCAGATTAATTTTTAGGTCCAATAGGGGAAACAAAAACCAGACAGCTTGGTCAAAATGTTAAAAATTATTCAGATATTTGAGTATCAATATCAAACAAAGTATGTTAGAAAAGAAAAGGAAAGGACATCAATTGCTCATTATATTCAGATGATACAATTTTCCATCTATGAAACACAAGAGAAAGTACAGATTGATTATTAGAATTACAGAATTTACCATTATTGCTGAATATAAGATTATTATCAAAAAAGCAATTGCATTTTTAAATAGAATATATTTTAAAAAGTAATATTTATATAAAAGTATCGATATACAAAACATTAATAAATTAATATATAAATAATTAATAATATTAATAAATCTAAGTCTTTAAGATCTCTATGAAAAAATTAAATGTTCAAATACACTGAAAAGACATAAATAATCAGAGAGATATATCATGTTCTTGGTTTGGAAGATGCAAATATTTTAACCAGTTGTCCCCAAGTTAATCCATTAAAACTTACAAGATTTTGTTTGCTTATTTCAGATTTTGACAAGTTAAATTGTCAAACTCTAAAGCTTATGGAGAATGACGAAAGGCCAAGTACTAAGATATTTCTGAGGAAGAACCAGCTGGGGGAGGGCAGTATAAAGTGCTAAGAAACAAACCATGTTTATAGGACAGAAGTGGCTTTGAGGATAGCGGGGAAAGATTGAGTTTCAATAGTGATGAGATAATTCCTTTTCCATGAATCTGAGTTCTCACCTCAAATCATATGCAAATAAATAAATTCTAAGTCAAAAATGCCAAAAATATAAAAGTTTAGAGGACAATAGAGAGTAACAATTATGAACATGGGATAGTGGAAGACTGCTTACATTATACATCATAAGCACAAATAATAAAAAACGACATTGAGAAACATAACCACCTTACAAGCTTCCATTTATCAAAAGAAAAACAAGCATGGATATAAATGCTACAAGATATTGTAACTGATAAAGATTATTATCTACAAATCAATAAGAAAACCCAAGAAATATTTAGTACATGCTACTTATTGACTCATTTCTACCACCATTCCTCTCTCTGTGTTTCTTCTTATAACTTAGAGGATATCAAACTAAAAGCTATGTTTACTAGATTCTGGTTCAGCTAAGCTTTCTGGATGCCAAGTGGATCCTGCCAATTCACATGGAATTCACAGGGAATTTGGTCAGCAGAGGTCTTTTTATTATTCTTTTTGGCTGTTTTCCTCTGGCAAACCAAGTAAGTGGAAAAGTACATTTTTTTCCCTGCCTTGGCAACCCCTGTCTCTCTCTCAATCTCTCTGTCTCTGTCTCTCCCTCCCCAGATTTATTAAGGTATTTATTACATACCTTATTCATCCATTTTAGGTATTACAGTTCAATGACTTTGGGTTCTTGTGTACAGTTGAGTAAACATGATCACAATATATTATAAAACATTTAAATTACCTCAGAAAGTTTCCTTGGGCCGTTTTGAAATGAATGCCCTTCCCCACTTGCCAGCCGCAGGTAACACTGATTTCGTCTCTGTCATGATAGGTTGCCTTTTCTAGAACATCATGTAAATGGAATCATATAAATATAGCCTCTTGTGTTTGACCTCTTCCGCTTTGCGCAATGTTTTTGAAACTTATTCATGGTGTTGTGTGCATCACTAGCTTGTTTCTTTTTGGCATTTGCAGATCCTGCCATCACCAACCTAGCTTTCCAGGCCATCAAGAGCTTGCCACCAGTGCCCCAGCTGAGCCTGTGGCAGCATCCTCCCCGAGGTAACGTCAGCAAGATGGAGACATACCTCGATCCACTTCAGTCCCCCTCACAAGAAGATCAACTACCATCTGCCCATAGACAAGACACCACTGAGAAAATCCCAGAACGTAGGGACAAGGCTGAAGCACCCCCCTGGACCACGGAGACTGAGAAGGACCACGTGAGAAAGTAGGAGGAACGTTACACGCTGACCACATTGCCCCTCCTCCAGGCCGGCGCAGCATTGCCCGGAGAGGCTCGCTCCTCAACCCCTACCTACAGTTTCTCCAGAGAGAAAAAGAGAACCCACAGTAGACATCCAGCTTTCCCAACGGCGGAACGCATTTCCAGCGAGGCCCACTCAGGTCTCGCCTCAAAGAGATCACTTGGGGAACGGGCAGGGCTCCACCACTGGAAATCGAATAGAGACAGAGAGCGCCCGGCTTGCAGCAACCAGCACTCAGAGCTCCGCAGACCACATTCCTACTTACTGTGCGCGGGAGCAGAGATCCCAGTCACGGTGCTGCTGGTGGTCCTGTCTGTCCCCGGAACACGGTTGTTTGGCAGTTTGGGGTTTTTTTTGCGGTACGTGGGCCTCTCACGGCTGCGGCCTCTCCCATTGCTGAGCACAGGCTCCAGACGCACAGGCTCAGCGGCCATGGCTCACGGGCCCAGCCGCTCCGCGGCATGTGGGATCTTCCCGGACTGGGGCATAAGCCCGTGTCCCCTGCATCGGCAGGCGGACTCTCAACCACTGCGCCACCAGGGGAGCCCCTGTTCGGCAGTTTTGACTGATTTGGGTCTCCAGTCAAAGGGCCCTACCGGTTCATTTTACCGCTTCGCTTCAGCAGGAAAGCAAATACGCAGCCTCCGTCCCTGCCCATCCAGGAAGCCTGGCCAGAGAACCTGGGCAGCCGCAGACCACACCCTATAGTGCTGGTGGGTCTGGGATCCAGGTCAGCAGCCCTGACCAACTGCTGAGCATAGTCTCTGGCCTCACGTAACCAGAGAGCCTGGAGAGAGGCCTACGCAGCCTCAGAACGCAGCTCCATGGTAGCACTGCGCTGTGGAGCCCAGCCTACAGCCCCGCCCAGCGGAGAAGCCCAGCCTATGACTCTGACTCATCACCAAACACAGCCAGTGGCCTTGTTCAGGCAAGGAGACTTGCCAGTGACCCAGCCCAGTCGTGGAGCAGTAGCGTGTGATCCCACCTGAAAAGGGAACCCGGACAGTGATCCCAGCTCAGGAAGCACAGTCTCTAGCCACACCCAACTGTGGAATACAGCTGGAGGACCCTCTCAATCAGAGAGCTCTGCCAGTGATCTTGCGCCAAAGTGGAGCTCAGCCAGATGTCTACCTGATCACAAAAAAAGCAATGAGTTTTTGGGTATGACACCTAAAACACAAGAAACAAAATAAAAAATAAACAAGTGGGACTATCTCAAATTAAAAAGCTTCGGCACAGCAAAGTAAACCATCAGCAAAATGAAAAGGCACCTACAGAATAGAAAAAATATTTGCAAACCATGCATCTGATAAGAGGTTAATATCCAAAATATACAAGGAATTCACACAACTCAACAGCAAAAAAACCCAAATAATCCAAATTAAAAATGGCCAAAGGACCTGAATTGACGTATTTCCAAAGAAGATGTTCAAATGGCCAAGAGGCACATGAAAAGATGCTCAACATCACTAATCATCAGGGAAATGCAAATCAAAGCCACAATGAGGTATAGCCTCACACCTGTTAGAATGGCTCTCACCAAAAAGACAAGTGGTAACAAGGGCTGGTGAGGATGTGGGGAAAAGGGAAGCCTTGTACACTGTTGATGGGAATGTAAATGGATAGTCACTATATGAAACAGTATAGAGGTTCCTCAAGAAATGAAAAATAGAATTATTATATACTCCAGCAGTCCCACTTCTGGGTGTATACCCAAAGGAAATAAAATCACTACCTCAAAGCAGTATCTATATCTTATTCATTGCAGCAATTTTGAAAATAGCCTAGTCATGGAAACAACCTAAGTTTCCATTGATACATGAATGGATAAAGAAAATGTGGGAAATATATACAATGGAATATTATTCAGTCACAAAATAGAAGGAAATTCTTCCATTTGTGACAACATGGATGAAGCTTGAGGGCATTGTACTAAGTGAAATGTCAGACAGAAAAAGACAAATACTCTAAGATATCACTTATATGTAAAATCTAAAAACCAAAACATGGAAACAGAGAGTAGATTGGTGGTTGCCAGGGTGAGGAAAGAGTGGGAGAAATGAGTGATGTTGGTCAAAGTGTACAAACTTACAATTATAAGATGAATAATTTCTGGGGATGTAATGTACAGCATGGTGACTATACTGAACAACACTGTATTGTATATTTGGAAATTGTTAAGAAAGTGTATCTTGAACTTTCTCATCACAAAAAGAAAACAAAAAGTGTAACTATGGTGAGGTGATGACTATGTTACCTAAACTTCTTGTGGTAATCATTTTGCAATGTCTACATGTATCAAATCATCACTTTGAACACCTTAAACTTACACAGTGTTAAACGTCAATTATACCTCAGTAAAATTGGAAAAGATCGTTTGTGTCTTTTCATTGCTGAATAGTATTCCTTTGTTAGGATATAGCACAGCTTTCTTATGCATTCACCTCTTTGTAGACATTTGAGTCTTTATAATAATTTTGGGCTATTACAAACAAAGCTGCTATGAGCATTTGGGTGATGTGATGTAGATACATACTTTTTGTTGTTGTTGTTTTTAACCCAACAAGCAGAATTTATTAATTGTATTTGTGTCATATATATTTTTAAGAATTAAAATATATATCTACTCCCTATATTCAATTCTATACTTTTTTAACATCTTTATTGGAGTATAATTGCTTTACATTGTTGTGTTAGTTGCTGCTGTATAACTAAGTGAATCAGCTATACATATACATATATCCTCATATCCCCTCCCTCTTGCGTCTCCGTCCCACCCTCCCTATTCCACCCCTCTAGGTGGTCACAAAGCACCGAGCTGATCTCCCTGTGCTATGCGGCTGCTTCCCACTAGCTATCTATTTTACAGTTGGTAGTGTATATATGTCCATGCCACTTTCTCACTTCGTCCCAGCTTACCCTTCCCCCTCCCCATGTCCTCAAGTCCATTCTCTACGCCTGCGTCTTTACTCCTGTCCTGCCCCTAGGTTCTTCAAAACCATTTTTTTTTTAGATTCCATATATATGTGTCAGCATATGGTGTTTGTTTTTCTCTTTCTGACTTACTTCACTCTGTATGACAGACTGTAGGTCGATCCACCTCACTACAAATAACTCAATTTCATTTCTTTTTATGACTAATATTCCATTGTGTATATGTGCCACATCTTCCTTATCCATTCATCTGTCAGTGGACACTTAGGTTGCTTCCATGTCTTGGCTATTGTAAGTAGAGCTGCAGTGAACATTGTGGTACATGACTCTTTTTGAAATATGGCAGTTTTATTGCAATCTTTAGGGCAATCATTAAAAAAAGAAAAGAAAAGAAAAAAGAAAAAATGGGAAGTGCAGCTAAAAAGTCAATAGAGCTTTTTAAATAAATGACAGAAGAATTGGATATATATATATATATGTATGTGTATGTATGTGTGTGTGTGTGTGTGTGTATATATATATATATATATATATATATAAAATATATATATACACACACACAAACGAGCCACCCCCCCCCCCAAAAAAAGCAACTGCAATCTCATACACTGTTGGTGGGAATGTAAAATGATACAACCACCTAGTAAAATTGTGCAGCAGTTTTTTTTTAAATTCACATAACTTTATATGTCCCAGCCACTCTACTCGTAGGTATTTACCAAATAGAAATGAAAGTCTAGTTTACACAAATACCTGTACATAAATGTTCATAACAGTTTTTTTTCCCCATAATTCCTAAACACTAGAAACAGCCATCCATGAACTGACGGATGGGTTAATATATTGAGGTGTATCCGTAAAATGGATTAGTAGCAATAAAAAGGAATGAACTGTCAAGAACTGTGAAGGAGCTGAGATTTTACTCTATTTGCCAGCTAACAAGTTTGTCTGGCACAGTTTCATGAATGATGGCAGAAGACATGAGCATCTTGGGTCAGAGACAAAGGATTTTCTTACGTACAATAGTAGTAGGCTGAGTAGCATGGGTTCCCTTAGCCCCAGTTCCAACAGGGAAATATGAACAGGGCACATGCAATACATTATGTTACAGGCCAAGGACCTCAAACTTAGTGACTCAAATATTTTATACTAGGCAATAAGCCTTCTTAACCTTTGCCCTACAGGAAGACAAATATCTTTACCATACTGGACAGTATACCAACCTGCCTTTTGCTCTGGAGGGAGACATTCTACCTTTCAAGTCTCTTCTCTATACAAACATCCCAAAAAGATAATACAGAACCAAGGCCATCAGTGACTCTGCTCACAAGACATATAGAAAACATGAGAGACTCACGGAGGACTGTTTCTCAATAGCAATAACATGGATGAATCGCAAAATAAATATGCTGAGTGAGTGACAGCAGACCAAAAAGACATACATAATATATCATTACAGTTTTATAAAATTATAGAAAAAGCAAACTAATATACGGAAACAGAAAGCAAGTGAATTGCTGCCTGGGATGAAGGAGGGTGAGGAAGGGTTACAGAGTAACAGAGAAGCTTTTGTGGGTGAAGCATATTATGATTTTCTTGATTTGGTGAGGCACTCACAGTGTATACATATGTCAAAAAGTAAAACTGTACTCTATAAGTTAACAGTTTATTGTATGTAAATTTTACTTCAATAGAACTGCAAAAGCATAGACAGAAGTCTTTCACCTTCTCTAATTCTTTTTACATATACCTGTCAGATCTAAAATTCTTTGAGTCTACTATCAAAATGCATATTGGACTGACACAGTAATCTGCTCATTGCTTGTACATTCACTAAATTATCTCTCGCTTCATGTAATTAATACATGGATTTTCAAAACATTTAAATTTTTAGTGAGCAAGGAGGCTGAGAATTTAATAGAGTTGATAATTCATGTTGGAGTTTCTGAGTTCTAATCTGCATTTACCTAGAACAAGTTTCTTACCTTCCTTTGCCTCTGTTAGTTTAAAGTCTATAAACTATATTTGGTAAATTCAAGAAGGAAACTAGTCTTGAGGGAAGTAATGAAAGCATACTTGAGGAACACACTTAATAGCATTAAGGTAGGTAAAAATAATTTTAGAATTTGATAGTACTCTAGAGATTAAGTCCAAAGCCCTCATTTTACAGTTCAGGAAAGTGACACCCAGAGAACTGGTATTTGCTGGAAGGTAAGTTTGGCAGCGAAAGAGTAAGGATTAGAGCTCAGAAAGTCCTGATTGCTAGGTCAATATTCTTTCCATTACATGAAGTTTCTATTCCTAGTAATAATAAGATTTATTTCTTCAGTTTTAGGAATGCGTTCTTCTGTATTCTTCCCTAAATTGAAAACAAGGCAATTAAGTAGTTTGAAAACAATATGCCTCATATATAATTTCATAAAATCAATACAGGCAGTGTAAGAGCTACTTATTTTTCTACCCAGATAGTAATTGAGATCGATGTCTTTTCACAGTAGCTTGTTTACCTGTGAGCAAAGTGAGCACAATTAAAGTGAACCTAAGAAGAAGTTACTTATTAAGTAGTTAACTTGTCTTCCAATCTTTTTTTGAATGTTTTCTTAACAATTTTTCTAGAGGCATCATTGACTCTTTGACAAACCATACATACAATTTCTCTTGCAGGATTGCCCAATAGTATACGTACACACACACATATAAGAGTTAAGAACCATTTGGATTTTGATGGCTCTACAAATTACCTTACATGTTAAGCAGAAAAATCACTTATTGGAAGCCTTTACTTTGGCATGCTTTTTCTTAAACCAACAAGCACTGCAGTGTTAAGCGGACCTAAACAGGTGGAGCAGCAACAGAGCATTCAGGGAAAGCAGGAGAGGAAGGCCAAAGAGTCCTGGAAGCAAGAAAGAAACGCAATGACTGCTTTTCGTTAGGGGCTCTTTATTATATTTTCATCGACTTTAATATCCACATCTAACTTAGAACTCAGCTCAGGATTTTGTCCGAAAGTACCAACAGAGGTTAAGAACTCACTTTCAACTCATTAAGGAGGCCTAATTGTTTTACACTCTAATTACAGAAGAACCACGAGCAAGAGCGTTAGGTGTGTTAAGGGTTTTAACCAGGTTTTAGGGATCCACATAAAACAGCATGTTCCTTATTATTTGGAGAATCCTGTAGTATACCATCTGCTCCTGTCCTTATAACCATAGGAATTTTATGTCTGGAACCCATTCCTTTGTACACTGCCTCATCCTCCTAGCCATTTATTTGTCCTAAAACTGGGGAAAACAGTTTGCATGTTGGAATACAAGTCTAGACATACTAATACTTGCTGTCATTTAATCTGCAGAATACCAGGGACAAACACATGTCTCAGATATAAATGAAATCCACAAAGAGAGGATTGTTCTGATGTTAAAAATGTGCAAATTATTTTGTATTAAATTATTTGATTACCTAAAAATTATTTTCAAAAAGTATTAATCAGGGCATAGAGTTTTCTTTTTTGGCTTATCTGGGTTTTGTTTGTTTTTCCTTTATTTTTTAGGTGACGAAAAAAATTAGATAGAAATGTTTTAGAAGTATAGTCCAGTCTGTCCTTCCTTCAACGTTCAAAAATTATTACCAGATTTTTTTTTTAATAGTCAAACTGGCACCATCAGGATATACCAGGAATCAGAAATTTCAGATTTTGTTGCAATGTTGTCAACGATGCTGTGAGTCAGTCTGAGCAGCACATTTTTATCTGTGCTCAATAGTTAATTGTCTTTATTTCCGTTTTTGCTACATAGAAGTATTTTCGTTTGATAACACATTGCCTACGAAGTACATTGGCCTGTTGGAAAATGCAAAATGATGGCAAAGTACCCTCTGATAATGATGACTGAGAGTGAGAGTGGGAAAATTCTAAAATTTCAAGGGGGATTCATTGACAAACAGTCCTGAAAAGGAAGACCTTCTTTATGTATGTAGAGAAATTTAATAATTGCTTGTGGTGACCAAAAAGCCTACTACACTACTAATAAAAATCTTAACAGCGACTCCCCTGGTGGTGCAGTGGTTAAGAATCCAATGCAGAGGACACGGGTTCGAGCCCTGGTCTGGGAAGATCCCACATGCTGCAGAGCAACTAAGCCTGTGCACCACAACTACTGAGCCCACATGCCACAAATACTGAAGCCCACATGCCACAAATACTGAAGCCCGCACACCTAGAGCCCATGCTCCACAACAAGAGAAGCCACCACAATGAGAAGCCCACGCACCATAACGAAGAGTAGCCCCCGCTCACCGCAACTAGAGAAAGCCTGCGTGCAGCAACAAAGATCCAACGCAGCCAAAAATAAATAAATAAATTTATATTAAAAAAAAGTCTTAACAGAAGCATGATTTATTGCTCTGAATAATCTTCTACAAAAAGTGCTAGTTCTTTAACAGTGGTTCATTTGCCAGATTCTCCATTAGACTCGTTGCATTGCCAAGAACAAAAAGAAGTGAAGGAATGGGGCAGAGACTGGGTAATATTTGAAGCTAGCATTTTCACAGAGCTGGCTGGATCTCACAATATTTGCCTCTACATCAAGAATGATGTTTTGGAGGGAAGCAGAAACAAGGCTAAAAAAACACAAAAAAAGAGGTTTAGGGACACAAAGGGCTAAGTTTATTGGTAAAAGCAATATTGTAGAATTTAGAGGGCAAGGGTTTTAGAATCAGGAGACTTGAGATTGAATCCAGTTCTGACACATAAAATGACATTGAGGACCTTTGTATTTATGTAAATACATAGGTATTGGTTATTATCATTACTTTCCTTAAGAGACTCTACCTTTTAGTTCATGAAATATATTTATTCTGGATTAAAATAATAGTGGACATGAAATTCATTTGTAAGCCAAAATCTGGTTTCCATTTCTAATCTACTGAAATGGTAGATGGATCAGTGTCTGAAGATAAGCTAACAAAGAGGGCATAATAATGTCAAAATGTCTGGATCATTTGGTTCATTAAGAAAAAATACAGTTTATTCAATACCAATATATGCTTGGCATCATTACAGGAGAAGAATAATTCTACTTCTATATCTTATTCCAATTGGAAATAATCATTGCAAATAAAGATGCTTCTTTGCATGCAGATGAGGTGTTTAAAACCTTCTTCATTAAACACGTCATTTATAGAAATATTTCTCCAAGTATAGTTTTTCTTTAAATAAAAGAAGATTGTAAAATCTTTTGATTCTGTTCAGTTCATTAATTGTGGCTAATTTGCCATTCTGACTACTTTTACTTTCTGGAAACAAAAATATTTCCCTATAACGACTTAGATTTCAGAAGGAAAGGTTAGTTGGCAATGTCAATCCTTCCAAAGTTTTCCCCGTAAGCATACTTTAGATATTCTAAAATTAAATTCTTCCAGGCCAAGTTACACAATGGCGCCACTAAATGCAAAAAGGAGATTACACTAAAAACTACAACGATATTTCAGAGAGTTCACAAGTCATGTCATGCCTGGTGTATTATGCACATTAATTCAAGATTATTTTACCCACAGGGGAAGCTCATTCCCTTTTAACATATGTTCCTGATTCAGCTTTAACGCCACACTGACCAAGCCAATGGACTCTTCATTGCTGTTCTACAAGATCCTAAATATTAAAGCTGCATCTACCATAATTTAGTAAAAATTAGTAATTTTACCACCAAGAATTATTTGGCTTATTAAGTAAATATTTACTACATACTGTGGGTCAGTACTTTTTAAGTGCTGGGAACTAGGTATTAGAGTTATGAAGAGAAATTAAACACTAACCTTATCCTTAAAGTTTTAAAGTTATTTTCTTTGTTGGTTTGCCTTTAGAGGGTAGGAAGCACATCTTTACAAAACAGTTTGGTAAGAGCTATAGGAGCTCTTTGCACAAGAGTACTAGGTGGCAAAATACTGGGGTGGCAGAGGTTGCCTCACGGGAGAAGTAAGGTCGAGAAGAAGTATGCTTAAATCATACTTATATTATGTAAGGCTAGGGAGTGAGGGAAATGGGGAGATATTGGTCAAAGGGTACAAAGTTTCAGTTATGCACGATGCATAAGTTCTTGAGATCTAATTAATAGCAGCATAACTAGAGTTAATAATCTTGTGTTATATACTTGAAATTTGCTAACAGATTTCATCTTAGGTGTTGTCACCACCAAAGCAACAGCAACAACAAAAAGGTCACTATGTAAGGTGACGGATATTGTAATTACCTTGATTGTGGTTATCACTTTACAATGTACACATATATCAAAACATCACATTGAACACCTTAAATATATATAATTTTATTTGTCAATTATTCTTTAATAAAGATGGAAAAATTTTTAATTTAAAAAAATTTTTAAATGGAAACCAAAAAATGTCTTACAAAGGACTTTTAAAAATATCTACACAATGGGGCTTCCCTGGTGGCGCAGTGGTTGAGAATCTGCCTGCTGATGCAGGGGACACGGGTTCGAGCCCTGGTCTGGGATGATCCCACATGTCGCGGAGCAACTAGGCCCGTGAGCCACAACTACTGAGCCTGTGCGTCTGGAGCCTGTGCTCCGCAAAAAGAGAGGCCGCGATAGTGAGAGGCCCACTCACCGCGATGAAGAGTGGCCCGTGCTTGCCACAACTAGAGAAAGCCCTCGCACAGAAACGAAGACCCAACACAGCCAAAATAAATTAATTAATTAATAAACTCCTACCCCCAACATCTAAAAAAAAAAAAAATCTACACTTTGTGGTTGAAAACAACTGAGACACAGAGAAATTAAGAAATTTTCTCAAGTACACACCCACGGAGGGTGCTGTCCCCCGTGGACACAGACCACCCACGGGGGACAGCACCCTCCCTGGGGACAGCCACAGTTATGTATATGCATTGTGTCCACAAAATTCCATTGTGGACACATAGTACGTCCACAGGTGTGTATATGCATTGTGTACCCAAAGTTCTTTGTGGAAACATAGTAAGTACACATTTGTGCATATGCATTGAGTACCCAAAGTTCCTTTGTGGACACATATTATATACACAGTTGTGTACATAGGTGCTGTCCCCCTTGAGCGTTGCTTGGCCTGATTCAATCAGCCCCTTGGATCAGGTGACGCCTATGGTTAAATCAGTTCCCATAAATCAGGTGACTACCATTGGTTCAATCAACACCCTTGTATCACTTGACTCCCATATATTTAAACCAGTCCCCTAAATAACATGACTCCCACTGATTAAGTCAGCCCCCTTAAATTTCCTGACCCCCCATTAAATCAATCATCCTTCTTAAATCTCCTGACTCTCATTATACCATAAGTTCCTTTGTAGACACATATTATTTGCACAGTTGTGTACTTAGGTGCTGTCCCCCTTGGGGGTTGCTAGGGCTTATTCAGTCAGCACCTTGGATCAGGTGACTCTTATTGTTAAATTAGTCCCCATAAATCAGGTGACTCCCATTGATTCAATCAGCACCCTTGTATCATGTGACAAGGAGAACTGGCATGAAAATGAAGCATTTGCTTCCCGCTATCCAGTGAATAATACATTCCTTTTATTTTGACCCAGAGCCTCCTGTCTTCTACCAGCATCCATGAAAGAGTAAAAGTTATCTTTTTAGTTTGCAAAGAGGGTAAAATCCTAGATTCTTGCCAGGTATTGACAGTCAGTACAACCCAATTTAGAGATAGGAAGTGTTACAGACTGGATACACTATAAGGGTAGCTACTTCCTTTCCAGGATGGGGTTCCCAGTCAATATACTACTAAGCCTCTGAGCTACATACACTGTAGTACCATTTCTCAAGAGAGGTATTCTCACCCTCCATCAACCATGGAAAGTTTGTTAAAAGACATTCTCTATTGATTCTTTAAGTCATTTAAAAATTTTACCCTGAAGACGTTAAACATCTACAATTTTCTCTATAAAGTAAAATTCTAGCATGCTATCTAATGTTAATACATGAGTACAAAATCCCCCTACCCATATAGTAATATTCAATAAATATTATTATAACATAACCCCCCAAAATGGTTCATGTTAGCCAATCTCACAGCACCTGCATTCAAAATTGTTGTGCTATAAAACTTGTAGAATGTATGGATAGACACACTAAGCACACATATCTGAAGTTAGAGAAAACTTAAATACATAAATATACATACACATGGGCTTCCCTGGTGGCACAGTGGTTGGGAGTCCGCCTGCCGATGCAGGGGACACGAGTTCGTGCCCCGGTCCAGGAAGATCCCACATGCCGTGGAGCGGCTGGGCCCATGAGCCATGGCTGCTGAGCCTGCGCGTCCGGAGCCTGTGCTCCGCAACGGGAGAGGCCACAACAGTGAGAGGCCGGCGTACTGCAAAAAAAAAAAGAAATATATATACACATACATTTATATATCTGACCCTTTAAACATAATGAACATGAGGACTCATATCTCACTGTCTATTAATGGTAAAAATAATAAAAATCCTAGTAAAAAACTTTATAAAACAAATAAATTCGCAGCAGAGATATTAAGAGAAAACATGACCTTGTATGATATTCTTGATGCAGTAGGTGTTATCTTTGATAAATAATACTTGTAAACCAGGGCTAATGGGGTATGGTCCCAATTGACACGTAAAATATAAGTGCTTCTGATGAACTTTATAAATGCCAAACAGCAGATGCATCTGTTGCCTATTAACATTCATGGATTTTCTTATTAAAAAGAAAGGTAGAAGTTATATACAATGTAATTGCTGGCCATATAGTGAAGTTTCACAAAGAGTGTGTCCAAGATGATCCAGGCTTTCAGAATTAAAGGGAAAAAATAGCATTAAAACTTTACATGTAAACTAAAGACATATGGTATTGTCTATAAAAGCTTTTGTGGAAGTTTCCAGACACCTTAAAATGTTTTGTTTTGTTTTGTTTTGTTTAGGTTACTATGATCTATATAACAAAACAAAAATGCCTGTGAAAGTGCCATGTTTCTAAGTACTTGAAAATTAATATATATCAAGGTGATATCTGAGACACTATGTTTACCCAATGACTCTACTAAGCAAACATTGAAAATACATAGCACCTCCTTTTACATCTAATTTTGCCAAAATGTTAAGAAGAAAACAACCAAGAAAAATATCTGATTACTGATAAAGGGTAACAAATCAGGAATTCAAAATTCTTTCAGAATAGTGTACTACAGCTTTCTTCCTTTTTTCAATAATACAACATCTACCTAAAATGTGTTATGACATATATATAAATTAAACAAAAGGGTATTGAGTGACAAGGATTATGCTGGGCACTTGGAATGCACCAGTGAATAAAACAAATAAGCCTACCCTCTTTGGGCTTATGGTATAAAATTGGCAAAATAATTTTTAAACTTTATTTGAAATGGAAAAGACTCATTCTCAACTATAGTCCAAACATGATCAAGAAGATAAATTTTTATAAAATGATTTAAAATATAAATAAAAAGAGTCCCTTGTACTCAAATGGTAAATAGTAATGGTTATTTTTTTGGTACACTGTGGATTAATATGTTTACTAAGTGGCCCTCTCCCTTCTAGATATTTGCCTAGCTGTGTCATAGGCACACAATCAAATGCAGTTATGGTTTTAAAGTTAAAAAAAAAAGGAATAAAAATAGAATTGTCTAGGTCACCTTTAGACAGATGGAATGAGCAGTCTGATTGACAGAACAGAGTTAAAAAATTCTAGGCTTCTCTTATTCTGGATTTGGAACGCTTACTCTAAGTGCTTAGATCTTCATGACTACATTAAAATGCTCACTCTCAATAAGTTTGTTACCTTGGGCTAAGAAAAATGGGGATTTGAAGTTGAAATGCTGTGCTTCAAGTAAATTATCTGAAAATTAACTGTTTATACATTCAAGTTTATATATTCTATAACAGTTTATAGATTCAAGGTGAGTAAATTTTATTTAAAATGACTGTTCTATGGTGGTCTCTGCTACTTTTAAACTTAAAAAATAACCTGTAGTTTGGCACAAATTCTCCATGCAAAAGTACTGTATAACCCGAAGAAAGCTGTATGCAAAAAACAATAAACATATTTTTGATTAAATTACTTAAAATGTTTTACTTCTGAGTCAGGTTTTATAGAGTATATAATATAGATAATATATACCATACACTATTTTTAGTGTTAGTCAGAAAGATTCATAAATATTCATAAAAATTAATATAACTTACTATATTTTAGAGTTTATAGCATGAAACATTTAAAGAAGGAAGCATTATATTGTAAATTGTAATACAACCCATTAGCTACTGTAATTTTACATTATATTAATATCTATAATAATAATCAGAATTATAAACTTTTAACTTTGAATTTTGACTTGAAATTTGAGGCTCCAAAATTCTTCCTTTTTCCATTATATCCAAAAATAAGTAGACTACTCATGCAGTCTATTTTTATATTGAAAATATAACACTAAAATTATATACTTCTAATGACTATTATAAGTAAATATTCCAAATACCTTAAAAGTATAAACTCCATATGTTTTTTTAAATTAATTAAACCCACCACCTTCCCTGGTGGCGCAGTGGTTGAGAGTCCGCCTGGCGATGCAGGGGACACGGGTTTGGGCCCCGGTCCAGGAAGATCCCACATGCTGCGGAGCGGCTGGGCCCGTGAGCCATGGCCGCTGAGCCTGCGCGTCCGGAGCCTGTGCTCTGCAATGGGAGAGGCCACAACAGTGAGAGGCCCGCGTACCGCAAAAATAAAATAAAATTAAATTAAAATAAAATTAATTAAAATGTTTGCCTATAAATTAAGATGTAAAATGATTAAATCACATTCCTACAACATTAATACACAGCATTTCCCACCCCCCCCCAGAGTATAGTGGTACCTGTTATTGAAAAGATTGCTAGTACAGAATATTGAAAGAAAGTTATTTGCATTCATCCCTTGTTTCAAATAAATACCAACATCACTAAGATAATACATTCAGAAATAGGAAGCATGTCACCCTAACTGAATAGCTCTCTTATATGAAGTGTCAGGGGAAATTGCTTTACTTAAATACTTAACAGAAGTGCACACAACCCTTATCTTTGACTGGAATTATTAGGAGCAAAATAACTTTAAAATAGCTTGGTTTCTTCCTTTTGCTAGCTTTACTTTTTTTTTTAGAAGTATGTTGCATTTTATAATGATTATAAAGAAATGGCATTATTAAAATATTAATGGATGTGTAGTATCTTTTTTGCATTACCTTTTTTATATTACTTTTAATCAAATTGTCTGTATTATGAAGAAAACATGAATGAGAACAAATACAATAAAAATTCTTTTACATTATTCAATAGATAAATGTAATAGATACCTCAAGAATAAGGAATCTATATGTGTCTACGATTTAGATTAATTTCATTAGATGAATTTAGACCAACTATTCAGTAAATACTCATTATAGTACTTTCTATATTTAGTTTTTTAATGGAAAATTTATGTTCTCTAAAAAATAAAAATTAAAAATAATGAGGAAAATGGAGTGCGGAAGGGGCAGAGATTGGAATGTGCAATAAACAAATAATAAATGAATATTGAATAAATGGCTACAATAAAACCATCTAAAGACATCAAGGGTTAAAAAATAATTATAACGGGAAGAAAATATTTACAAATAATGAGCAATGAAATCTCTATTTTTAAAAACAAAATGGATGAAAAGTAACTACTAATGGTTCAACTTAAGAAATTAAACAAACCTCACAAAATAACCCTAAAGATATTAGAAAAATGTAAGATAAAAGCAGAAATTGTTAACATGGGAAAAAAAGAAATAAAAGAGATGATTAGCAAAACTTAAAGAAACGTTTTGGAAAAAAATAGTAAAATATATAAGCATCTAGCATGATTGATTTGAGATAAAAAAGAGAAAAAAATTTGTATAAATACCCAAGAAAGCAAAGCACATAAAACTCATACTTTGAAAAATGAGATATGACCATAATTTAATTTATATGAATAATTTATGTACACATATACACACTTAAGGAGATGAAAGTTAAAATGTTGTAGAAACATAAAAATTACCAAAAAAAATGACTCAAGGAAAAAATATAAATTAGAATATAACAAAAACCTCTGCAGAAATAACATAAGTTAAATTTCTCACATCTTCCCAGTCCCTGCAAAAAAAATATGAGGCAGGTTGATGTAAGTCTGAAGTACAAATAGCTTCACTAGCCATTCTTATCATAAATTCAAGGACCAAAAAAAATCCCTATTTAATTCAACTTATTCTAGTGGGTAGAGAAGGAAGGTTGCCCACATCCATTTATGAGACTGATAGAACCTTGATATCAAAACTGGCCAAGGGCATTTTAAGATATGTGCCAGTTTCTTCCATTATGAAGCACTTTTTTAAAGAAAACTTCTGGTTTAAGCAATTCTCCACTATGCTAAAGTCATCAATGTATTCTGATATATTTCCTTTTCTTTTAATAATTTTAGAATATTTTTATTTTTAACATTTTGATCTTTAATATGGAATTTATTTAGAGGGATGATAGGAGGTAAGGATTTATCTTTAATGTTCTCTTTTTATCAAACTGATGGGTATTTGTATCAACACTATTCATGTGAAAGACCTGGCAATTTCATTGATCACAAAATCAGTATGGGCCCACAGTAGTGAACCAATGCAGGCACACATCTGGCATGTTATACTTGATTTTAAACCTGAATAGAAGATAAATGTGAAACCATATGGCATGATTTAAGGCACACACACACAAAATCTTCAGCTGCAGGCTTGAGAAGACTAATGGGAGATATAGTGGCTTTAATTCAATAATTGTTAAGGGTTCTCATGATGAAGAATGAAACGAGTGAAGAGTGCAATGCTCACAAAGGCATGGGCAGCTCCAGCTCTCAACCTTACACCTGAAGCCCTCATTGCCAATTGCCAGTCCTCCAGCAGAAGGCTTGAAGGTTAGGCCATGTTATCTCTAACACCTCTCAATTGGCTGAGTCTTTGATTCTCTGTGAGAATATACTTTCCTTACAATATAAGAATTTGCATCAATAAAATTTGTCAATAAACTGATTTTCTTAAATATCTATGTAGACTGAATCAATATTTTTCAAAAAGATTTCTAATATATTTAATAACAGATTAAAATTTTAACTCTAAAAAACTAGAATGCATAGCTGTAGGTAACAATACATGTGCTTTAAAATGATTTTAGAATACATAAGAACAAGCTGTAAAATACAGCAGTATTAATTATTGTAGCAAAATGACTGAAGCCAAACTGTCACTAAACATGTCACTTTTTGACCTTTTAAGTTGGATAATCAAGTGTTTGAAAAAATAACAACACAGGTCTATATCCAGTCAAAGAGATTCTGTTCATAGTTACAGATATCTAGAAAGCAGAGGAAAAAAATTAGTTCAATGCCTTGTTTAATTTAATTTGATATGTGTGTCTGTCCTTCTCGCTTACATAGAATAGCCTTGGGCATCTACCCATGGTCTGCATACAGAAGGAGGGATTCTCACTCTTGATAATATCTAGATGCCATGTGCTCTACTAATTGTGCTATCAACTTGACATAAAAGAGGAAAACAATTTATTCTTCCTCTGGACTCCATACTTTGCATCCTGATCTAATTTTTTCTTATCATTAAGCATCATCTATTTTCCAAGCTTCATATGAAAAAAGAATGATGGTAAAGCATCAATGGAATTTTTGTTTTATTTGTTTTGGTTTTTACTTTTCTAAAATTTGAAAATGTTAAAAAAAAGTGTCTTATTTTACGGATAAAAAGTAAATGATCATCTAATTACAAGCGTATCCTACTTGCACTTTTCTGAAATACTTGTTTAATTTATAACCTATGAGGGTTGAGATAGGTGTTTTGTTTTTTTTTAACATCTTTATTGGGGTATAATTGCTTTACAATGGTGTGTTAGTTTCTGCTTTATAACAAAGTGAATCAGTTATACATATACATATGTTCCCATATGTCTTCCCTCTTGCGTCTCCCTCCCTCCCACCCTCCCCATCCCACCCCTCCAGGTGGTCAAAAAGCACCGAGCTGATATCCCTGTGCTATGCGGCTGCTTCCCACTAGCTATCTACCTTACGTTTGTTAGTGTATATATGTCCATGCTTCTCTCGCTTTGTCACAGCTCACCCGTCCCCCTTCCCATATCCTCAAGTCTGTTCTCCAGTAGGTCTGCATCTTTATTCCTGTCTTACCCCTAGGTTCTTCATGACATTTTTTTTCTTAAATTCCATATATATGTGTTAGCATACGGTATTTGTCGTTCTCTTTCTGACTTACTTCACTCTGTATAACAGACTCTAGGTCTATCCACCTCATTACAAATAGCTCAATTTCGTTTCTTTTTATAGCTGAGTAATATTCCATTGTATATATGTGCCACATCTTCTTTATCCATTCATCCGATGATGGGCACTTAGGTTGTTCCCATCTCCGGGCCACCGTAAATAGAGCTGCAATGAACATTTTGGTACATGACTCTTTTTGAATTTTGGTTTTCTCAGGGTATATGCCCAGGAGTGGGATTGCTGGGTCATATGGTAGTTCTATTTGTAGTTTTTTAAGGAACCTCCATACTGTTCTCCATAGTGGCTGAACCAATTCACATTCCCACCAGCAGTGCAAGAGTGTTCCCCTTTCTCCACACCCTCTCTAGCATTGATTGTTTCTAGATTTTTTGGTGATGGCCATTCTGACTGGTGTGAGATGTTATCTCACTGTAGTTTTGATTTGCATTTCTCTAATGATTAATGATGTTGAGCATTCTTTCATGTGTTTGTTGGCAGTTTGTATATTTTCTTTGGAGAAATGTCTATTTAGGTCTTCTGCCCATTTTTGGATTGGGTTGTTTGTTTTTTTGTTGTTGAGCTGCATGAGCTGCTTGTAAATTTTGGAAATTAATCCTTTGTCAGTTGCTTCATTTGCAAATATTTTCTCCCATTCTGAGGGTTGTCTTTTGGTCTTGTTTATGGTTTCCTTTGCTGTGCAAAAGCTTTGAAGTTTCATTAGGTCCCATTTTATTTTTTTAATTTTTTTTTAACATCTTTATTGGGGTATAATTGCTTTACAATGGTGTGTTAGTTTCTGCTTTATAACAAAGTGAATCAGTTATACATATACATATGTTCCCATATGTCTTCCCTCTTGCGTCTCCCTCCCTCCCACCCTCCCTATCCCACCCCTCCAGGCTGTCACAAAGCACCAAGCCAATAACCCTGTGCTACGCGGCTGCTTCCCACTAGCTATCTACCTTACTACGTTTGTTAGTGTGTATATGTCCATGACTCTCTCTCACCCTGTCACAGCTCACTCTTCCCCCTCCCCATATCCTCAAGTCCATTCTCCAGTAGGTCTGCGTCTTTATTCCTGTCTTACCCCTAGGTTCTTCAGGACATTTTTTTTTCTTAAATTCCATATATATGTGTTAGCATACGGTATTTGTCGTTCTCTTTCTGACTTACTTCACTCTGTATAACAGACTCTAGGTCTATCCACCTCATTACAAATAGCTCAATTTCGTTTCTTTTTATGGCTGAGTAATATTCCATTGTATATATGTGCCACATCTTCTTTATCCATTCATCCGATGATGGGCACTTAGTTTGTTTCCATCTCCAGGCTATTGCAAATAGAGCTGCAATGAACATTTTATTACATGACTCTTTTTGAATTTTGGTTTTCTCAGGGTATACTCCCAGTAGTGGGCTTGCTGGGTCATATGGTAGTTCTATTTGTAGTTTTTTAAGGAACCTCCATACTGTTCTCCATAGTGGCTGAACCAATTCACATTCCCACCAGCAGTGCAAGAGTGTTCCCTTTTCTCCACACCCTCTCCAGCATTGATTGTTTCTAGATTTTTTGATGATGGCCATTCTGACTGGTGTGAGATGATATCTTACTGTAGTTTTGATTTGCATTTCTCTAATGATTAATGATGTTGAGCATTCTTTCATGTGTTTGTTGGCAGTCTGTATATCTTCTTTGGAGAAATGTCTATTTAGGTCTTCTGCCCATTTTTGGATTGGGTTGTTTGTTTTTTTGTTATTGAGCTGCATGAGCTGCTTGTAAATTTTGGAAATTAATCCTTTGTCAGTTGCTTCATTTGCAAATATTTTCTCCCATTCTGAGGGTTGTCTTTTGGTCTTGTTTATGGTTTCCTTTGCTGTGCAAAAGCTTTGAAGTTTCATTAGGTCCCATTTGTTTATTTTTGTTTTTATTTCCATTACTCTAGGAGGTGGGTCAGAAAGGATCTTGCTGTGATTTATGTCATAGAGTGTTCTGCCTATGTTTTCCTCTAAGAGTTTGATAGTTTCTGGCCTTACATTTAGGTCTTTAATCCATTTTGAACTTATTTTTGTGTATGGTGTTAGGGAGTGATCTAATCTCATACTTTTACACGTACCTGTCCAGTTTTCCTAGCACCACTTATTGAAGAGGCTGTCCTTTCTCCACTGTACATTCCTGCCTCCTTTATCAAAGATAAGGTGACCATATGTGCGTGGGTTTATCTCTGGGCTTTCTATCCTGTTCCATTGATCTATCTTTCTGTTTTTGTGCCAGTACAATACTGTCTTGATTACTGTAGCTTTGTAGTATATTCTGAAATCCAGGAGCCTGATTCCTCCAGCTCCATTTTTCGTTCTCAAGATTGCTTTGGCTATTCGGGGTCTTTTGTGTTTCCATACAAATTGTGAACCTTTTTGTTCTAGTTCTGTGAAAAATGCCAGTGGTAGTTTGATAGGGATTGCATTGAATCTATAGATTGCTTTGGGTAGTAGAGTCATTTTCACAATGTTGATTCTTCCAATCCAGGAACATGGTATATCTCTCCATGTATTTGTATCATCTTTAATTTCTTTCATCAGTGTCTTATAATTTTCTGCATACAGGTCTTTTGTCTCCTTAGGTAGGTTTATTCCTAGATATTTTATTCTTTTTGTTGCAATGGTAAATGGGAGTGTTTTCTTGATTTCACTTTCAGATTTTTCATCATTAGTGTATAGGAATGTGAGAGATTTCTGTGCATTAATTTTGTATCCTGCTACTTTACCAAATTCATTGATTAGCTCTACTAGTTTCCTGGTAGCATCTTTAGGATTCTCTATGTATAGTATCATGTCATCTGCAAACAGTGACAGCTTTACTTCTTTTCCGATGAGATAGGTGTTTTTCATCTGTAAAATTTGGGGCAGGTAAAATTTAAAAAGGGAAATGCGTAATGAAATAAATGTCATAAAAAACTATGTTTTATTAAGCATTTTTATTTCAACAGCAGGTAGTATGAATTATTGAATATAATATATATCTCATGTTTGGTCTTGAGATACATAATTCTTCATAGGGAATATGAATATTCTTCATAATTCTCGCATGATAAAAAAATAAAGTCAGATGAACAAAATAAAACAATTTAGAAGTCTTAGAATTATTTCCTTGGTATATATATAAATGAAAACTAATTTTTTAAAAAATCAAAATCTGCATTTTTCAAAAATGAAAAAAATTTGAACATGTTATTTGTAATGGGGTAAACTTTCAGTTTAACACACTCATCAGATGAGTATATAATACCAAAGGTTACATGCTGATTTTGAGGTGAATACGCATGAATAGGTACATGCATGTTAATCAGTCAAAGATGAAAAATCGCCAGGGCACTGGGCACAGACTCATGAGAATTCTCTTGTCTAATCACAGTCTTTGAAGTCATTTGCTGTTACACAAAACGTAAACATTATTAGGGCAATAGACATGATGTGGTTGGATCCACTCCCTTAAAAATATTATTTCAGTATTCTCTCTGAAGGCCTTTTGTCAATCGTGGAATATCTTGTGAGTGTTTAATCAATTAAGTATTAGGATAAAAATTGTGCTTGTAGCATAGTAGTGATCACAAACTACATAATTCCACTGTTTTTTCTCTTGAAATATTGTCTCATTCAGCAAGTACATATGTTTTAGGAACTGTAATGGCCTCTTGCCTAACAATAATCTCATTAGGTAAAGATAAATGAATGCGTTTGTCAAAAGGAAATTATCAGAATGATGAAAAATACCAAATCCATAAATCACTAAATGTGTATACATAAATATATACATCATTGTATTTATACACAAAAACAAATACATAAATCATTGGAATGTGTAATTTTCCATCTTTTGATAACTGAAGACATTTCATTGCATGATTATATAATAGTAGTTTAAAACATTTGTGTCTGTATAAATTATACTCTTAGTGAGTCATTACTGATTATCTTTCTCTACCAATACATTCCTAAAATTATCATTTCTATTTCTATTGCAAAGTTATGAAAGTGCATGTGTACTTTCAAAAGCAGAAAACAGCAATGTAAGCAAATGTAAGGAAAATTGAATTTTATCAGAGCATTTCTATGACCATTTTTTTTTCCCTTTCAATAAGAGAAATAGCTAAAACCTTTAGATGTGGCTTCAAATATTTCACTTCAATTAAATATATCAGCAAACACTGTTGTTCTTTCTTGACATTTAAAATTTTGGAGCAAAGCATATGATGTCTTGAATTAATTTCATTTCTACTTTCAATTAATTTTTTCCACTGTAAAATTCAATTTTCCAAAATTTAATATGTTAAAAAAGAATAATAGTTGCTGATAGAAATTTTTCTAAGGCAGATGGTTTGTACATGTGGCTCAATGAATAGGTTACACTCATTTTTATCCTGTATAATGCAAACTTTTTTATTTTGGTTTGGTTTTGTCTATGTGAGCATTTAATCTCCTGTTCATTCACTCATCACTCAATCCATACATTTATGCATCTTTCTTTTCTGCCATTATTCCACTCTCTCATTAAGCAACTATTTACTGAGTGATTATAATATAGAAGGCACTATGCTGGTCTAGGTGGGAATATGGAATGAAACCTGCAAACATAGATATTTGCTCTCAGAGAGTTTCTTGTCTATAGTTGGAAATATTGATATTAAAAAATCAATAAATAAGTATAACTGTAAACTGTGACAAGTGCTAAAAGTGTAGATGTACTAAATGTATTTATAAGTGGCTTCTTATCAAAGAAGACAGCATGTACACACACCTGTCAATATGAGAAAAGAGGAAGAATGGAACAAATGCAACTGGTATAGAAGAATTGGTTATGGGAAGACAAGGAGTCTCTAGTCTGAGGGCTTCTATCTTTTCAAAAAAGTATAGAGCAGGAATATCAAATGAAAATTTGCTTTTTAGAAAAGTCGAGGAGAATAATAAAAGGGGGAAAAAAAGTGGGAAAAGACACTGCAGATCATGGGAAGCAAATTTACTAGAGAAATATACTAATGGTACTGAGCATTGTAGGATGATCATCTGGTATTGGCGATCGTGAACATAAAATGACTGCACTGTGTAATTTTCTCCAGCAATGTTTGACCACACGGCTATAGAAAGCTTGAAGAGAGATTTCTGGAATTTCCATGTAATGCAAAAAAAAAAAGGAGAGAGGAACAATAGAAGAAAATGTTAAGTGGTTGCATAAATTGAATCAGAAAACTGCAGACTGGAAAAAAATCTCTAAGGCAAATAACTAGATTCCCTCAAAAAAATAAATTGCAAAGAAAAAAGAATAGATGGAATGAGGATACAACTAACAACTAATTGCAATGTATGGACCTTATTTGGATCCTAATTCAAACAAACTGTAAGAAAATAAAAATTAGGAAACAATCTCTATGATGTGGATACTGTCTGGTTTTTTGATATTGAGGAATCATTATTAAAGTATGATAACAACAATATTGCTGTGCCTTTATCCTTTAGGGATATACAGTAAAATAATTACAGATGAAATTATATATTTGATTTCCTTCAAAATAATCTGTAATGGGAGGGTGGAGGAAGTGGGTGAGGGTGTAAATGAAACAAGATTAGCCATAAGTTGAGTATTGTCAAAGCTGAGTGATGGGTACATGGTACACCTTTTCATATTTGTATACATATGTGAACTTTTTCATAACAAGATGTTTAAGAAAAAGTATATACCTCAGCAAAATATTGCTTTAATCCAATCTCTCACTACCCTACTAAATAAAATCAGATTTCTGAGCTAACCCTAAAAACTTCTCTGGACATTTTAACTCTCCATAACAGTTCACCTTTGTCTATTGCCACTCTCTTCCAAATACCTTCTATTTCCTTCATAAAGTACCACTGTTAGTGATACATAGGTTCCTCCTTGTCACTTGCTCTTTGCTTGCATTGTTTATTATACCAGGAAACTCCTTTTATTCACTCCAACTTCTGACTTTTCTAATCCATTAAAGTCCAGCTCAAAAAAAACATTTTCTTTATAAAACCCTTCTCAATCTCTTCCAGGGTAGTTGAATAGTTATCACGGTTCATAACCTTTTGTGAGTGTGACTATTATAATATGTTAGATTTGCATGGTATTAAAGCTATGTGTGCTTACATATTACTTTACCTACTAAATTGTAAGCTTTTTGAGTTTAGGGACTCTGTTTTCTTACAATTTTTAATCCATCATCAACAGTGGAAAGTAATAGATGCCCAATGAAAGTGAGTTAAATTTTAAAAGAGCCATTTAATTAATATCCTACTCTATTTACAAAATACATTATGTATATTGTACAAAATTTTAAACACTTCTGGATAGATGGTTTTCAATAACAATTTATACCTCTGATTTTTTAATGATGGTGCATAATTATTTTTAACTTTCTTAATTGATTTTCTTATATTGGAATATTTCAGAAAATAGAAACTAGGAGCATTGAATCAAAAAAATAAAAGAATTGTAATTACCACTAATCCACTTTCCTTATAAAGAAAATATTCTTAGAAAGCTCTATTCTTTCTTTTAAAACAATTTTTAACACTGTTCTCATTAAAGAAACCTATTGGTCAGAGGATTCTTCAGTTTCATGCAATTTGCAATCATTCTACTTTCATCAACTCCTCAGGAGCCAATTCCTTCAGTCATAAACAAAAGGCTGCCTCTTGCAATCAATATCAATCTAATTCAAGTAAGACACTTCTTTGTGAACATGCTCATTTGAAATGTTATTATAGCACAAAATGAGCCTGTGGTAGTGAACAATACTCCATCACTATTTAAAGTAAATTAAAAATTTCAAATGTTGAAATAATCACAATAAAATTATAATGATAAAATAACTGTATTTTACATAGAAATCACAAGAAAGCCTTAAAATTTTTAGGCTTAGCGTTCTGGGTAAAATCATCATAAACAGAAAAAATGGGTCAGTAGATAGTCATTCCTAACACTTTATATTAATATTACTTAGAGATTCAAAATGTTCAGTCTATTGTCAGATTTTAGATGTGAGAGGAGCAGGCCTAGGGAGGTTATCTTGTCAGTCCCTGCCTTCAAGGATTGCAACTGAGGGGGAGACGAGTAATATGGTGGTTGATGCTGAGGGAAGTTTATAGAGCCCACTGCCTAGTGACAGAGAGGTAATCCTCCTAGTTTGCCTGACTCCTAGAAGGCTGCTCACTCCACTCCACCTAGTTGCATCTTGATTGGCCCCCAAAAGAGTTCTAGTGACATTTTAACAGCACTATCTTATTTATCCAATATTGTTCATAATTTAAGAAAAGCATTCTAGGCGTGATCATCACATTTCCAGATTATGAGAAGGTTGAAAAGACAGTAACAATATTGAATTGAAATTAAAGTTTAAAAAAACGTTAAAAGGCATGAATAATAGGTTAAATATGGTACAATTTCCTAGAGATAAATGACATTTTAAAGAATAAGTTTATATATGGATTAATAGCTACACATATGGAAAACCAGAATTAAGTTCAACATGTCAGCAATGGAATGTGGCTCACTTTTCCTTTATCTACACAATTTCAATTGGGTAAAACTTTATTGTATGAGAAATGTGTGTGTGGTTTTCTTTATATTCTTTAAAAACTAGAAACTGATATAGTCTGGTAGTGGAATGTGTTAGGTTTGGCTCTGTGCCTTGAAAATATCTTTACAGATTGGAATTGAGAATGAAGAGGAGTGGAAAGGATAGTTCCTGAAGAATTGGAGGATTATAAGGCAACATTGAGCACCCAGCTGAGATCTGAGATTCTGATAATCACAGTGCCCATCTGTGTCGTTGAGGGATGTCGTCTTGTGTAACTAGTAGTACTGGGCAGCCTGACTCTAGAAAGTGGGTCAACAATTAGATAGATCTGCTTAGGGGTGGAGAATTTTAAGCTGGTTAGGGTAAAAGAACAAAGGGACAAGAGTATTGAGGGTATGTGTAAGAGAACTGCTGAAATAATGGGTGGAATCTGGATTGAATTTGATGGTAAAACTAGACAAGGATATTAAAGTGAGATCTTGAATTATTTGCCTTACTCTAGTTCCTACAATTTTAAAAGGGCCGTCAGGAAACTCAAGCATGGATTGAGCTTCTCATTGCGGGCTTCTCATTGCGGTGGCCTCTCCTATTGCAGAGCAAGGCTCTAGGCGCGCAGGCTTCAGTAGTTATGGCACGCGGGCTCAGTAGTTGTAGCTCGCAGGCTCTAGAGCGCAGGCTCAGCAGTTGTGGCTCAAGGGCTTAGTTGCTCCATGGCATGTGGGATCTCCCCGGACCAGGGCTCGAACCTGTGTTCCCTGCATTGGCAGGCGGATTCTTAACCACTGCGCCACGAGGGAAGTCCATGCTTGGGTCCAGAGGATAGATGTGAGAAAAGTGAAGCTGGGGGACAATATAACATAACTGCTGAGAGCTGTTTGATGAAGCTACAAATTAGATCTTGGTTTAATATGTGTACAGTTTTGCTTACCTATAGAAGTGTCCACATTTGTCATGGAGAGTTAGTTTCTTCTAAGTCTATCACTAATGGTTTTCAAATATATGCTCAATGATATTAATATGAATATAATGAAGGGATCTATTCTTCAGACATAGGGCTAGAGCAAATAATTTTAAAGTCTGACTCTTCAATTCCAAAATCTGTTAAAATATGTAAAATCTGGCATTTATCTTTCTCATTAACAAATATTATACTACCATATAAATCTCATTAATTAAAAATTAGCTTAATATATTTATGCAAACATACATATAAAGTTCATCAGAATGTGACCGTATTATTTCCTCTACCTGTGTATGTAAGCTTAGGCCCACTGAGTAATAAGGTTTATCTCTTGTTCTAGAGCTACACTATCCAACGTGGAGCCACTAGCCACAAGTGTCTATTGAGCACTTGAAATGTGGCAAGTTTAAATTGACATCTGTGTAGATGTAAAGACACAGAAGATAATATTATAGACATACTGGGTTAAAAATATGATTATATTATAACTAATTTCACCTTTTTTCTTTTTACCTTTTCTAATGTTACTACAATATTATAAATTATGTGGCTCAGAGTAAATTTCTATTGATCGTGCCGCTCATGAGGAAGGAAAAATATGATTCAAAAATGCAGTTCTTTTTACAGTAGAATGACTACATTACAGAGATCATCCTTTGCATTTCCCTATAGTGATTCCCTTTGTTCACTGATTTGCTCCTGCAATGTGGCAAACATTGTTCTTGGCACCAGAAAAAGCAATGATCAAAACAGAAGGAAAAAAAAAAAAAAGAATTCCTGCACTAAAACAATTTATCTTCTAATGTAAGGAGAAAAACAATAAACATATTAATAAGTAAAATATGTAATATGTCAGACGATAATGATTGCTACAGGAAACATAAGGCACTGAATCAGGATTGGGGTTGCTGATGGGGAAATGCAAGATAGATCATGCATTTGGAATTGCAATTTTCATAGGTGGTTTCGGAGGGCATCCCTGAGAGGGTAACACACATGCAAAGAAGGGAGTGAACCATGTGAAAGTCAGGAGGAAAAGTGTGATAAGCAAAGGAAAGATGAAGTGCAAAGTTCCTGATGCCCAATTTGGATGGAGTATTCAAATAACAGCAACTGCTTATAGGCAGTGTGGCTGAAGCAGAGGGAGGGAGGGAGAAACTGGTAAAGGACAAGGTGGTGTAGGACCTTGTATGCACCTTCCACTTCCCTGCTCTGCTCTGGATGAAAAAAGATACAATTCAAGAGCTTTAGCAGAAAAGGAACTCTTTCTGTTACATTACACTGTAAAAAGCAAAGTTTAAAAATGAATCTCCCTGTGGCACATGGTACATTGAGAAAAGGCTGGTGACTAGTTAGGACGCAAGAAATGGTGGGGGCTTGGACCAAGGTGGCAATGGTGGAGGGTATGACAAGTGGTCAGACTCCGAGCCTACAGAATTTGCTAACAGATTGTGTCTTGTGAGAGGAGGAGAGGTGTCAGGATTCTTTCAGTGACCTTTCAGCTCCATTATATTACTAAATTAACATTAGAAAAATGTACATACTCAGTAGAATTCTTTTTATAATGAACATATCTTTCTGCTATGAAATTCTGACTTTCAAGGGGGGAAAAGTGAGGATTTGTTTTTAAAAATATGCAGATTAGAACTTGTACAATAAAACAGTACACTAACAGTACAATAAAAATTTAAATTTTAAATGATGATGTTTGAACCACTTTGAGGCATTAGGTAGACTGATTTTTCTTCAGTAGTTTATCTAAAATATCAAAAATAACTGGTACATTATATAAGTTGTTCAACAGAATAATTCTTCCTGTAATGCAGTTACCAGTTATTGAAACATATATTACTTAACTCAAGAAGAGCTTTAAAAAAACAGTGCAGAGTTTAGTATCAACTCATTCTATACTACAAATTTACTCAGTTCCAGCCCTATTGACACTTGGAGCCAAACAATTCTTTGTTGTGGGGATGTCTTCCCCATCCAGTGGTGACAACCAAATGCTCCCTAACCACTAGAATCTCTTCTTAAACTTATAACAAATTAACCTTTTATTAATTAGGTAATTAAAGCAGTAGCTGACATTTATAGAAACACATTGTACCAGGGATCCTATTACGTGTGTTAAAGGCATAGTCGCATTTATTCACCATAGCCATGTAATTAGGGAGTTATTGTCATTCTCTCCTTCTACAGATAAGAAATTGCAGTTTAGGGCTTACCTGGTGGCGCAGTGGTTGAGAGTCCGCCTGCCGATGCAGGGGACACGGGTTCGTGCCCCGGTCCGCGAGGATCCCACATGCCGCGGAGCGGCTGGGCCCGTGAGCCACGGCCGCTGGGCCTGCGCGTCCGGAGCCTGTGCTCCGCAGCGGGAGCTGCCGCAGCAGTGAGAGGCCCGCGTACTGCAAAAAAAAAAAAAAAAGAAAAAAGAAATTGCAGTTTAGATAGAGACCCACTTCCACAAAGTCTCAAAGCAAAGGATGGGAGAAAAGTGATCTGGAAGTCTGGGCCCTTCCTAACATTTCTTCAGGTGAGACTCTGCAAACCTAGATTTATTCATGAGTTTGTCTCCATGATTTAAAAATATTTAGTGCATTTAATTAAAATATCATAGTTAGACTGACACAATATTGTTTATCAGAAAGAAAACGGTTTGCTTTAATAAGTGTTTCCATTTTTAACTTTTTAATACTTTTGAATTCACATATGTGCAAACGTAATTTTGAAGATATATTGTCCCCAATCAAATTGCAACACTGTTAATATTCTTCAGTGTTTACATCTAAGCAAAAACTACATGATAGCAACATGATAGCAAACGTAATTTTGAATATATATTGTCCCAAATCAAATTGCAACACTGTTAATATTCTTCAGTGTTTACATCTAAGCAAAAACTACATGATAGCAACTTTGTAAACAATTAGGTTTAATTTTTTTCCAGAGGGAACATTTTAAATATGGTGTTTAAGCTGGATTTCATTAAAATATGTTTCTTCAGCTGTGTGAAGGGCTGTAAAGGAGTGAGGGAAGGAGTGGAGTGTGACAAAACTATGACAAAGGAGTTAGGAAAAACATTTCAGGAACAAAGAGAATTAATTAACTCAAACATATGATTCATCTCACTCTGGTAAGAGCTAATTGCCTTTTATGCACTCCAACTGTTAAAAGTACTGTGATGTGGCTACTCATGTGAACATAAAAACTATTAGAATGCACTGAAATTCATAATGCGTACTATATTTTACATAATAAAAATCCTTTCCTTCCTAACATAATGTTCCAGTATATTAAATTTTCTGGTTAACTTGAAATATTTCTTTAATTTTCCTAAGGTAGATTAGTCTTTATTTTGTCTTAATAAAAATACTATGATAAATACATTTCAAAGATGAGTGGATTTCTTTTAGTGCTCCAGAAATATCAGGGGTTAAAAACGTTACTGTGTAATTCTATAAAGTTTGACGTAAAACATGCAGAAAAAAATATAATGAATCTCTACTGTTCCCTGAACATCTCTATAAGGGTATTATTTTGTATATTTTTGAAAATTGTTCTGTGAACTCTTTCTCTTAAATGTATATTTTAGAGTGTAAGGAAGAAAGGATAATTAATTGGGTTTTGAATGAGATCCACACTCCTGTATAATCTCTCTTTAACACAAAATATTTCAAATCTGAAATAACTCTTTCAAAGCAAATGTTTCAGCAGCAGAAACATTTAAAGTTTTTAATTAAAAATTTTAAAATCATTTTTATTCTTTCTCAGACTAACTACTTCATTTTCTGTTTATGTCTACTGGAGAGTGTTATTGCTGATAATTCTAAATACATATGTCCCTGGATATTTTCCTAAATAAGTCCCAGGAGTGAGTGAAGGAAATTTATACACTAAAAAGGTGATTTTCTGCCTTAAGTATCTGCCAGAGTCTCCCTAATCTATAATCAAAAGTGTGGCTCCAACCTCATCTACTGATTAATCAAGACTTGAATGTACATTAGAGTCCCCTGGGAGCTTGTTCAAACACAGAGTGCTGGGCCCACCCCCAGAATTTCTGATTCAGTAGGTCTCAGGGGCAACCTGAACGTTGCATTTCTAACAAGTCGCAGGTGATACTGATGATACTGGTCCAAGAACTACACCCCGGGAACTTCTGTATTTGAGGAAACTTTCCCTGAAAAACTAAACACTGATCAGTAGCACATCCTAAGATCTCTCAGCATTAACCACCTAAGTGTATTATACATGTTTTAGCACTTAATAATACATTTAAAAATGATTCTCCAATCTTATTTAATTTGTAAACTCAGTAGCAATAAGAACAATCCTATTTCTTTTCTACTTTCCAGAGAATCAGGTACTTTGTCCCTCATAAATATACCATTTAGCTAGTAAACATAAATGTGATAGACATATGAAAAATGTATAGAAGTGTTTTTAATCCATTAGATACTTATTTGTACACTATATTATTTGGATGATTTACTCTTATGTCACGTTTTTATATTCTGAAAATAAATAACATGTAAAATAAAAAAGAATTAATTTAGGAAAGTCATATTGGAGTAAAAAGCTCAGAACTTCCAATCTAATTCTGAGTCTACCAATAGTTGGATTTACGATTTGGGGCAAATGATTTGTTCCCTGTGGGCCACAGTTTCTTCTTCTATAAACTGAGGGTATTGGATTAAATGAGGTCTAATCCTGGGAGTAGGTTTTAAATTGTATGATAATAAGTTTTTAAAAAGACTCACACTGTTATCTTACAGACTGATGATACTTTTATGTTATTCTAGAACACAAAAAGAGAGTGAAAATTTCAAGCCCTCTTTTTAACAATAGGTTACTTGATATGCCAGCTCAAAATAAGAGACAGCATGGAAGAAAACAAGGAATGCATACCTTTGAGGAAGAAGGTATGCATTCCCACATGCCTAAACCAGTAGATGAAAAGGCAGATAGTCCTCATATATGGTGCTATGTGCATTCTAATTATAACTAGAGTTTCATGTGGGTTCTCCATGTTCTTAATATAGAATTTTTTTTAAAAAAGTATCAAACCCTCAACTGTAAAAATATCAAATATCATTAGAGGAATTTATAGTTTAAAATAAAGCTATCATAAAAAGAATAGAATGTTTCACCTTAAATTAGATTTTATTATAAACCTCAATGTGTAGTTTGTTCCGTAGAATTCATGAATATACACCACTGCTTATTTTCTGTTTTATTGATGTAATAAATAAGGTTTCTAAATTGTACTTTGAAGAGCTATTTCTTTTCTCTCCTTTAACTAAAGGGTTTCATTTCAGTACTTTTTATTTCCCTTAATAACGTTAGTACCCATGGCATTTAATAAATCTTATAAATTTAAGATGAAAATGTATCACCCCACACTCCTGTTTTTTATGAGTCTGACTTGCCTGTCGAGTATGCTGGAAGAAAAAAATACTGTATCACAATTCTTTTAGAAGAGTTCAGAATAATTTTTGTTTACTTTAACAGAGCAGGAGTAAGGTAAAAACTAAGTCCGTCTCAGAATTAAGTTTTTTACTGATGTTTCTAATCTCTCTGACCATAAATTCACTTTTCTTTGATCAACAATCATCAAAAGCAACAGAAGCAACATACACAAACACAAATGAACTAACAAAAAGCTCAGCCTCTCCCTGTTATACTCCTATTTTGTCCACTCAGCACGTTTGCTACATTCTCCAAGTAATGAGGAGCCAGTGTGTTAATTACAAAACCATAAGGAACGTACAAGAAAGAAGCTTTTCACTACTCCTCCAGTGCTTTGATCTAATTCAACTTGAGAACTATTGGGATCTTTACTTTGTCAAAGACAATGCTGAGTGTTCAACAGACTAATGCACAAGCAGGTTTGGCAGAGTAGGTTAGCACAGGGGGTTAACACCCACAGCATGCCTGAGTACCCTCCAAGGAGGATAGCACTCCCATTGATTCAGTATGCGTTCTTAAATATGGTGACCCTAATTAAATCAATCATCCTTCTTAGTGGGTGTCAGGAGACTTAAGGCAGATTAATTTAGCAGGGGCCAAGGTATTTAAGGGAGTTGATTTAATCAATGGAGTCATGTGATCTAGGGGCTGATTGAATCAACGGGAGTCACATGATACCGGGGACTGAATCATTGGTAGTCCCATGATTTAAGGGAACTGATGGAATCAAACGCAATCACGTGATATAAGGGGGCTTTAACAAGGGTCAGGAGATTAAAAGGCCTATTAATTTAATGGGGTTCAGGAGAATTAAGAAGGCCCAATGACTTCATGGGTGTCAGGAGAGTTAAGAGGGCAGATTGATTTAATGAGGATCAGGAAACCTAAGGGATTTGATTGGTATAATGGGCATCAGGAGATTTAAGAAGGATGATTGATTTAATGGGGGTCAGGCTATATAACTGGGCTGACAGAATCAATGAGAGTCACCTGATTTTTGGGGACTGATTTAACAATAGGAGTCATGTGATCCAATGGGGTTGACTGAATAAGCCCAAGCAACGCCTCACCAAGGGTACATCACCTATGTACACAACTGTGTATATAATATATATACACAGTATATATAAACAACTGTGTACATACTATGTGTCCACAAAGGATCTTTGCATACACAATGCATATACACAAATGTGGATATACTATGTTTCCACAAAGGAACTTTATGTATACAATTCATAAACACAATTGTGTACCCCAGGGGGTATACTCACAGAATATCACATTGCTCAGTTGTGTAATTTTGTATTTTGTTATGATATCAGGTAAAGTTCCTCTTCATTATTTCCTTTCCTGAAATACCACTGACTATCCTTAAAATTACTTTTCCGCATAAATTTTGAAATAAACAACTTGAGAACTATTTTAAGCCAAATATATACATGCACATACATATAAGTACACACACATCTTATTAGGATATTGAGTGGAATTACATGGGTTTTATGGTTTAATACAAGGACAATTAACTTCTTTTATATTGAGTCTTTCCATTTTAGAGCATGATCTTTCTTACCAGTCATTCCTTTTGACCATCAATAAGTATTTAGCATCTCTTGCTACAGCTGTTTATTAAGTATTTTGTAGTTTTTGATGCTATTTTCATTGGGATTTTCTCCATTGCATTTTCCAATTGCTGATTGTTGTCAACATTTACAGGAAAGATATCAATTTTTGTAAACTATTTTTCTATTTTCCATTACTAGATTCTTACATTAGTTTAACAATATTTCTTTGATTTCCAGAAATTGTCTAGAAACACTGTCACTTCTTGTGTAATTTGAGTTTTATCTCTTCTTCTTAGTCAATTTTTAAATATGATTTTGTTATTTTTGTATTAACTGGAACTCCCAGAATTAGGCTGATATAAAGGAAGAAAGTATATGTAGTAAGTGCCCAACTATTTTGACAAACATGAGTCTTTTATGTATAGTCATAATGTACTGTGCGTTTGTAATTGGCTTAGTGCATGAGCTAGACTCAGAAGAGTAAAATTCAGAAAGCAAGTCCCGAATTTTATTTTCCATTCACTTTATGGCAGCAAAATCTTTCAGGTCAAAGTTTTATTTTTGTTTCATTTTTTATACTTTGGTCATCTTTTAGCATTTATAAAATCATTATTTACAGTATTTATTTTTGTATACCCTACACATAATGCAAATATCCCCCAAACACTGTCATTGCAGAACCACTCTACTCAATAAATTTAGAAAGGCTGATAAGATATCTTCACACCCACAATAAAGCTCCTATTACAAAGGAATTAATCTTTATCTCACTGAATCATATATGTTCAATGCTGATTTCATCCTAAATTCAGGTATGACTTAAAATCAAATGGGGAAAGGAATCATAAAAATTCCAATGAACAAAGATATTTGCTTATCCATAATATATTGTATTATTAGCAGGTGATTTAAAAATTTTATTATAATAGAACCCACATTTAAAAAAAAAAATTTCCGGGCTTCCCTGGTGGCGCAGTGGTTGAGAGTCTGGCTGCCGATGCAGGGGACACGGGTTCATGTCCCGGTCCGGGAAGATCCCACATGCCGCGGAGCGGCTAGGCCCGTGAGCCATGGCCGCTGAGCCTGCGTGTCCGGAGCCTGTGCTCCGCAACGGGAGAGGCCATAACAGTGAGAGGCCCGCGTATCACAAAAAAAAAAAAAAAAAAAATATATATATATATATATAAAAAAAAATTTTCCGGCCTCGCCAAGTATCATGTGGGATATTAGTTCCCCAACCAGGGATCCAACCTGTGCCCCTGCATTAGAAATGTGGAATCTTAACTGCTGGACCACCAGGGAAGTCCCCCACATTTGTTTTTTTATTCTGATCGCAAACCTTAGAGAAGGAATCCATAGAATATGGTGTAATGAATTATATATCGCTAGAACTATTTTTCCTTTCAGATGACTGTATCAGCTATTATAACTTTTTATATATCTCACCCTAATAATACAAGCAAAACTCCTCACAATAATTCATAAGCGATTGATATCATTTTTCCCTAATAATTTTGCAAAGTATCATTATTGCTAAAATTAACTTTTTAATATTTTTGTAAATTTCACTTTGTTGCATTATTTCTTTTAAAATTTCTAAACATATATAAGGAGAATAATAAAGCTGTGTTTGTCCAGTATGATACATATTACCTTCAGGTGGCTATTTAAATTTAAATTAAAGTTAGATAAAATTTAAAACTCAGTTCTTCAGTCTCACTAACTATATTTCAAGTCCTCAATAACCACTTGTGTCTAGTGTCTACCATGTGGGACAGCACAGATATAGAACACTTCCATCATTGCAGAATGTTCTATTGGACAGTGCTGGTTTAGAGTATAGCAAAACTGGCGTATCTTTGTTACTTGTAAAACATTGATTTTTTTTTTACAATTTAATTGTAGTAAGTTTTATAGAGATTAGATTGTTTGATCTTATATTGGAAATAACAAATATTTCCAATTTTAGTCCCTTTCACAAAGAGCACCAGAACTCTCTGGGTAGAACTTGTAGAACTACAAAATTAGAAACATCAGGATCCAAAAAATGAATATCAGAAACATAATAAGGAGTCACTTAAAAAAAACTCTCACATGATGATATTGGTTCATAAACTACTTGAATTTATTTCCTTCCGCTTCCTCATTCACCTCTTCATCAATTCCACAACTATTTACTGAGGATACTGGACATAAACAAAACAAAAATAATATGTATAAAATGTCATATAGTAATAAGTGCTAAATTAAAAAAATTATAATAAAAGAGAGGATGGAATGAGTAGATAGGATTGGGGAGGAATTCCTGCTTTAAATGGCATGATCAGAAAAGAGTCCAGTCAGGTGACACTTGAGCATGGACCAGAAAAACCTACTATGTTACTGGCACTGACTCAATGTTAGACTCTGCATTAGACTCAAGAGCATTTTTGTTTTAGGCATTATGCTAGGGTTTGGAAGCACAGAGAAGGAAAAGACTTTTGTTCTATCCTCAGGAAGATCTAGGGATGTTTAGGGAAGAAGATAAATGAGACAATAACCCGTTACCACACAATCTGCTAAGTGACATACTACAGGTATGGGCATGTAGTATTATGTTTCCTTATCCATTAGGTAACAGTTTTCCCCAAAGGCATATTAAGCCCCATTAACAGTATTGAAAAAATTTATCCATTTATTTATTTCAAAATTAATTTGTAACAGAAAATAATATTAAGGAATCATAAAATATCTATTCGCTAAAGTTGGTTTCATTCTGGACATTATAAAAACTTTTAACCACTTTTCAATTTTTTTTTGAAATTAACCCATCTTCCCTTTCAGTGGGATAAGGTAACATTAATAAGACTAATGAACATAGAATCTAAAACATAATAAATGATCAAATAAAAATTTTGTGTCTTCTTTTTTGTCGAGCATATCCTAATAAATGTGATAAAACATGGAAATTTTTTATAGCTATTCTTATCCTACTGACAGGATTCATTATTTTTACAACTGATTTAGAAAAATATAAATTAATAATAACTTGCCTATTATTATTGTTGAATAACTTCAAATACATAGTACAATATTAAAAATATTCCTTTTTTTTTTTTTTTTTTGCGGTACGCAGGCCTCTCACTGCTGTGGCCTCTCCCGTTGCGGAGCACAGGCTCTGGGACACACAGGCTCAGTAGCCATGGCTCACGGGCCTAGCCGCTCCACGGCATGTGGGATCTTCCCAGACCGGGGCACGAACCCGTGTCCCCTGCATCGGCAGGTGGACTCTCAACCACTGCGCCACCAGGGAAGCCCCAAAATATTCCTATTTTTGAGTTTTGTTTTCTGAACTGAATATTAATAATCTCAAAATTAAAATAGATATAATTTTTCATGTACTTCATGATGGATGCCTTAGAAAGATTTACATGGAGAGAGGTAAACACTTCTATTAGTTATCTCCAATTAACCATGAAACAAATAAAAGGCAAATGTATGATTGATAACTAAGAAGCTGCAAGTACCTGGGTAATAAGGCAAAAGTAATGTTATATATTCATAGATTATTATCTAAGAACATAATTTTGTTGGTATAAATTGATTACAAAGCAGTTGAAATTAATATGACTTTTAGGTAAGGACACAAATGTAAAGAGTTTTGAAGACAGCAACCATCTGAAAACAAACCACTCATACCATGTTTCATGAGACTAAGAGAAAGTCTTACTCTACTGTATTTAGAGACCATTACTTGTTTTCAATGAGACTTATAAGCAAAAAATGACACTTACTTAAAGCTTTAATTAAGTAAAGCTTTCAGTGTAAATTAATTCAGACTAGATTTTACTGATCTGTAACATGATACGATTTTACTGTTATTTCTACAGTCCATTACTTAAAAATTGATTCAATTTACATTAACATGTGAGTGATTAAATAATTTCTGAGGAAATTTTAATTATCACTATGGCTGTTTTCTCTATATAACTAAGATCTTAAACACACACAAACTGAATTAAGGAAAAAAAACTTTTCAGAAAAGCCAGAATCTGTATTGGGAACAAAAGATATTCCTGTTCTATTCAACATTTTAGTGTTTAGCTCTCCTTTTTCCTAAGTCATATATTAGTGTCGGAGTAAGAAAAGGGACTTGAGGTGTCATCTATTTATGTTATACTCATCATTTTGAGGATGGCCTTCCTCAGGGCCTTTGCACATACAATCCTCTTAGCCTCTAGTACCTATTCCCAGAATGTTAGTATGTTTCGCTTCCTCACTTAATTTGTGTCCCTGGTAAAATGCCACCTTTTAAGAGAAGATTTTCCTGACTACCTCTAGTCCCTTACCCTGCTTTATTTTTCTTTATAACACTTATTAACAATGTAGTACCCTGTTTATTTCTGTAATATTCTGTCTCCCTCTAACTTTGCCACCACTAGCATGTAATAGCCATGAGAATGGGGTGTCTATTTTGTTTAAAATATGTATCTAGGGTCTGAAAGAGGGCCAGGCAATTTAGAAGATGCTTGTCAAATATCTGGGAATGCATATGTGATTAAATGATTACCTCTATATTTAACTAGTTCATACAATCAGATGCTTTTCTATAGACACAACTGATCCAATTGAATTCAGTTTCAAGACAAATGAAAATCACAACCAAAATCAACTAATAAACCCAACTCTTTCTGTGGTTTCAGGAAATAAAATGGTGAATTTAGTTGTGTTTTGCTCATGTCAATCAGTTGATCTAGGATTGTTCACAAGTCTAGATATTCTTCATGATATCCAGATATCTAGGTTATCAAAGAGTGTATTTTGGTTTTCCAATTAATGTTTTATGCAAATTTCCATATTTTTCTACATCTTTCAAAATACACTTTAATATATTGATAGTTTCTAAATCTGGTTACAGGTTTAGGATTTTTGTTTGCCAGAGCAATATTTCTGCCTCACAAATTATTGTCAAATTTTAATTGAGTTGAAAGAGCTATTTTCCATGAGTTAATCAGTATTAACCTGCCAGAAGATGGGCGTGTTTACAGAAAGTCTTTTTGCAATGCTGTGCTCAACATTTAATTTTTTGGCAGAAAAATGCCTTCTTTAGAGTCTCGATTACTTCATATTCAAGTGGGAGGTATGGTAGAGTGAAAAAGAGGTATTATTTAATTAAAACAACCTGGGCTAAACCTCAGCTCTTCCATTTTGTAACTTTGAGATTCAGTGTCTACATTAATATAGAGTGGGTGAAGGAATACTGACCACATATCATGCTCTTATCACATACACACACACACACACACACACACACACACACACACACACAGAGTCAAAATATAAATTTCTCAAGAGTTTCTGCTACAAAAAGAACACCTGATACATTTAATTCTCTTTTTTCCTTATTACCTCCCATTCTCTAAAAGTACCTCTGAATTAGCTTCTTTTTTTTTTTTTTTTTTTTTTTTTGCCGTGGTCTTATAGTCTCAATTTCAAATCATTCTGGATTTCAAATTAGTTGATAGGTGATGAATTTTAACAGCTATTGCTCTTATTTTAGATTTTAGTCATATAATACAGCTATTACATTAAACTAATATTCTTAGCAAATATATGAAAATTTATGTTAGTAACTGAACAAGAAAAATATATACTAGGAATTATGGCAATAAAACTTAATTCAAGGTATAGTACTATCCCTTTAGAAATGAGCCAAAATCGTAAAGAATGGAAAAGGAGAAAAGAGAGGTTGGGGAGAGACAGAACATTGAATGGAAGGATATTGTAAAATATATACATCTTAAGAATTAGGAGAGAAAACTAGAAGAATAAATACATGGATGGATAGTTATATGTGTGCTGATTGAGCAGAACATTTAATTAAGCCAACAAAGTCTTTTGGAGTGCTGTAATATTTCATTGAGAAACTGAAATTGAATTGGCCTAGAAGAAAAGCAAGATTCAAATGGTTAGAAAGGAGACAGAAGGTCATTCCAGAGTATGTAGGAATAAAGTAAGGAGATGAACATTTTAAAGTTACCTGAAATAGTAGTTTTTTTCTATTTTGAGGAGTTGCCTATAATCTGAAATGATTCCCCAAACTAATATAAAATGTCAAGTGAACTGTGTCCTCAATGGATTAATACTGATATCAGGTGGATTCCCAACAGATGGATAAAGTAGAGAATACTCCAGAAATTTGACTTGTATGAACTGTTCTCTTGATTTTCTTTTTTGAAAAGACATTTAAAGTTAAATGTAACTTGTGTATTTTTGGAAAATATACAAATTTCCCCATCATTAAGTTACAAAATAGATATGCATAAATGTGGAACTTTTGCCAGAAAAATTCTAAGGATAGGTTTCCTTATCTTTAAATTCAAAAAGGTACTGTCACTGAGAAACAGCTCTATTACTATTAGCCTACAAATTGTCCTTTTGGGAAGAAGAGAAAGTTAATTAAATATGTGAGGTCAAAGACCTGAAGGTGGGCTTCCCTGGTGGCACAGTGGTTGAGAGTTCGCCTGCCAATGCAGGGGACACAGGTTCGTGCCCCGGTCCGGGAAGATCACACATGCCGCGGAGCGGATGGGCCCGTGAGCCATGGCCGCTGAGCCTGCGCGTCCAGAGCCTGTGCTCCGCAACGGGAGAGGCCACAACGGTGAGAGGTCCCCGTACCGCAAAAAAAAAAAAAAAAAAAGACCTGAAGGTGTGGCCCCTTTAGTGCTCCTGCTACCCCTTAGGTTGGAGTTCTGTCCCCAGCATACAGTGCCTCCTCTCCCCCAGGCTATGGTTTTATTGTTTTCTTTCCTTTCCTCATGGGTTTTCTTCAGTGCCATTTGGACAAAATCATTTGTTGTCCTTCCCCCCACGATTAAGCCTTTTTTTCCAGAGATACCAGGCCTTGTATGGTTTGGGTATCAGACTAAATCTTGTGTCTTCTAGTTTTTGGAAGACTTTGCACAGAATTAGTATAATTTCTTCCTTTAATGTTTGGAAAAATTCACCAATGAAGATATCTGGGCCTGAAGTTGTTTTTTGTGGGAAGTTTTGAAAGTACAAATGTGGTTTCCTTAATAGTTGTATGAACTATCTAGGTTATCTATTTCTTCTTAATCGAGCTTTGAAAGTCTGTCCATTTCACTTAAGTTGTTGAATTTATTCCCATAAAAATTTTTAAATCTTTTATTATTTTTAAAATATCTGTAGAATCTTTATTGATGTCATCTCTCACATTCCCTTTTGATATTTTTGACCCACAAATAATTTTGAAACTTTTAATTAAGTTTCCAAATATTTGGGGATATTCCAGATGTGTCTCTTAAATATCTTTTGTTGTATAATAAATAACAGTTGCCACACACATATATGCACAATTTTTTTCCAAGTCATTTATTTCTTTAAGAAATTAGGTTAATCATTCTCTACCATATTCCACAATCTATATTTGATTTATTGCTCTCTCTTGATACTATTCAACATGTTTCCTTTTCTTTATATTTCCTGTAATTAAATCTGGAAGTTTGCAGATTCAGCCTCAAATTTTAGCAATAACAATTTGTAGATAGTTGTTATCTTTCTTTAACATTACATTATGGGCACATACGGTCTGGTTTTCCTAAGACAGATCAGTGTTTTCAGTTGTTGTCAGCCAATCCATCCTTTACTGAGTTCACCAGCAACATTTCATGTGATTTTTATAGCATATAGTTAGGATTTTTATCTAGACCCATTATTTAATTTGAGCTTGAAAATGATGATTTTAATCGTCTATCATTCCTTCTGCTTTATTAGTTGGACTTCTATAAAGGAAATTAACCTTATCAAATGTTTGGCTACTCTGAAACAGTTTATATTGTAAAGTAGTATAATTTCTTCTTTCCTTATACTTGGCAATTTGAAGAATAACAAGTTATTACATCAGCACTCTAAAAAGGAAGAGTAACCATATAATTTAACCTTCAAACTGAAACAATTCTGAGTGACATGAGGTGGTTTTAACAATTACCCTAGGAGAGCAGTCATTGGGGATATTCCAGGCAAAAGTGACTCACAAGTGTTTTTTAAAATTCATGGATTTCTGTGTATTTTATGTTTCACTTTACGGTAATTTTTATTTTTTATTGCCCCAATTGTTTTATCTTTGACCATGGAAAGCCTATTCAAGTTGATTCCTATGTCCTTTGGAGATGATCTCAGTAGTCTTGGACAGATTTCTTGATTTCTTAGACAAAAAAGATACTTCATGCTCATCTTCTGTATTTCCTTCTCCCAGATCTGGAAACAATTTTTCAAAAAGGCCTTGCTCCTTTTAGTACGTAATGGTATTTAGATACTAAAATACTGGTTCTAGTGTGTGATTGCTTCCGTGTTGCCATTGCTTTTATGCCTCTCAACAAACAGAGCTAGGAAAGGTGCATTTTTCAAAAGGGAAGACTAATAATAAGTGTATGCTGATATTTTTAAATCAAAAGAAACAATACTGGGATTTTATTTAACTTCTTTTATATTTGCTTTTCATTATCTCTTATTCTAAAAATACTGATTAAATTATTGGTTTTTATATTATCTCTATTATCTACTATCATGTATATTCACTTAATACCAATATTTTTACTAACAATGACTAATTCAGCTTCAAATTTCTTTGGTGCTATTTTTAATCCTTACAGCATATCTCAGTAGCAACGTCAGTTACAATACTGTTTTAAAATAATGGTAAATAATTCTGGTCAGAGGGGTTACGTAGTCAAATTGATGTGTGATTTGGGGTATTTTTAAAAATTTATTTTTATAATTTATGTAGAACGTTTAAAGTTCGAAATTCAAAACTGTAAAAACAGATATTTTAAGAGTTGTAGTTTATCATTTAACATGTTCCTATTTTTGCCAGCCTCACAAAAGATAACATTAATAAAACCAAAGTAATGTTGCAATATTGAAACTAGTTTGACTATATTTACGGACATATGAACACATAAAGGTAACTTCTATTATAGAATAACTATTTTAATGTCTTTGGTCTCAGTTTAATCATAGGCAACTTTTTTCCTGTCCCCATTACTTTTTTTTTTTCTTCGGTACGTGGGCCTCTCACTGTTGTGGCCTCTCCGGTTATGGAGCACAGGCTCCAGACGTGCAGGCTCAGTGGCCATGGCTCACGGGCGCAGCCGCTCTGCGGCATGTGGGGTCTTCCTGGACCGGGGCACGAACCTGTGTCCCCTCCATCGGCAGGCGGACTCTCAACCACTGCACCACCAGGGAAGCTCCCCATTACATTTTTATGTAAGCTATGCTAGTTTCAGGTGTCTGTTTTGGTATGCTAATTTCAGGGAAATTGCTATAGTTTTTTTCAGACGCCAGTCCATAAATTCAGATTATTTCATCACAGCTCTTTGTACAACGGCTGAGTTCATCAAGCACATTTTTCTTACTTTTATGTCCTATTCTGACCCTACTGCTGTTGTGCAGATTTGTAGAAAGCAGAAACACTGGATGACTCTCCTGTGAGAGTGGGTGAGTGTTAGAGATGTTGGAAATGCCATTTTTAGAGCTGTTTCATGTGAAGGGTCATATACTCTAAAAGAATGTCTCCCAAGAAACCCTCATCCTGAAAGGTTCTGCTGCATAATTCAAAATGGCTACAAATGTCTGTAATGAAACTATGGAAGCATGGGGAAGTATCTGTCCTTAAGGCATGGCTTAACTTAGTGGTTGAAACTTCGTTTGGTAATATGATTTTTCCCGTTAATTTTAGATGATGGCAGGGAAAATAATACCTCTCTAAAATAGTTAACAGAGTGTTCATTCATATACAGAAATATAATATACTGGAAAAGATAGTAAATTTCAGTTGATGAAATATTGTAGAAAAGAAAACTATTAAATTTTATTTAACCCATTATTGCTCGAATTTATCTGACCACAGAAATTTTTGCTTTCCTATATCACATATTAATATGCAGGAGAATTATTGTTCTATAAACACATCTAAGTTTTGTAAAGACTGTGTTAAATAAAGCTCAACAGGTACATTTATGATAAACCTTTTCAAGGCTTTCTATTTATTACTGTGAATCAGGACTCTTCAAGCTGGAGTACAGTACATGGGCCATCTCCCAAACTTATTTATATAAGAACCACTTTTCTACATGACACAAACTGTGAAATATTGTTTGAGAGGTATAATCATTCTTAATTTTCACAATTTATACCCCTCTTTCTCACCCAGAGAAGGTCATATAATTTATCATGAAATGCAGAGAAATATGATTTTATCGCTATTCTTCTGATTACTAATACATTTAACTTTTTAACTGAGGTATAATATACACACAGAATTCTGCCTACCTTGTAAATGAAAAGTTTGATGAATTTTCACAAACTGAGCCAACTGTGTAACTAGCATCTAGCTCAAGAAATAGAATATTATACCTACCTGGAAAAGGAAAGGAAAATGCAAATTTCCTCAGACATTCCAGGACCATCTCATTTTCTTTCAAAGAATAGTAAGCAATGAGGTAAGTAAGACAAAATTTAACAGATATACTCCCAAGTTGTATTAGATGAACTTATTCTAAGTTGCAGAAATTAGACTAGAGATTTTGCTTATCAACTGCATGGACAACCACCCTGTAGATTTGTACCCCCTCCCAAAGCTACAGATCTAAGAAATTGGCCAGAAAAAATGTAGAGTAAGTGAAATCTTACTCTACTTTAAGTGAAATCCATTCAACCTGTCTTTCCACAAATGTTCCATGCACTAAGACTATTTCCCTCTATTCCTTGATCTTTTGTACTTTGGCAATAGGGTTAGTGATGTGAAAAATACAAGTAGATTTGTTTATATAGGTGGCAATTGATGGGAGGAAGAGGAATGATGACTGGCAGTTGCAAACAGTATTCGTGGACAGTGGTGAAAGTGGCAAAGAAAATTCTCTATTTGGAGCGACATCTGTATCACTTGAAGACACAGCTCCTTAGTTTCTTGTGCTATCTGTAATTGTCTTTTTTGCCTGTTTGCATGGCCATGTAAAATTGATCTTGGAAGAGCTAATGAGGTACTGCCAACTGTCACTGTCTTAACTCTCTGCTTATAATAGCTATAAAAAATTGATGCCTATTATGTTCCCACCACTATGTTTAGGTTTCAAACTACATAATCCCTAAATCCCACCTCAACACTGTGAAGTAGGTATTGTTAGTCCTATTATATTAACTAGTAAAACCAACAGAGAGACAAAGTACCTTGCCCTAAATTGTACAGATAATAAATTGAGAAAACAAGTTTTAACTCTAGGTACATCTGGCTCAAAAATCAAGCTATTTGCACTTAAACATGCATCCTATAATTTCTTTAGGTTCTGTATTCTTGAGAGCAGCCCTGTGAGATAGGGATTGTTTTTATTTCATGGAGGTGCAATCACTGAGAGCTGGGGTTTGAACCTAGGTCAGAAGATTGTGGATGTACTACTTTTTCAACTAACCAAATAGCATACATATGTATATATATTTTTTCTTTTTAAATTCAACTTTAAAAAACCTCTTTCTATTAGGAAGTTCAGAGACTTACTATATCAAAGAAACGGAAGCATGCTGCTGACTTTTAATAGAAAATGGTTTGAAATGGGGAGAGGGCACTAACATGTTTCTGATTTTTAATGATGTTAAAAATGTTTCTTAAAAAAATGTTTCTTAAGGTACAGCTTAAGAAATGGTTTCTTACATGAGACAGAAGGTTAGAGCCAGATTTCCATCATTCATCTCTGTTTACATGACTGACTACATTAATATTTTTATGTTGCAGTAAGAGGTGAATTCATTTTTTTCAATACTAATAGTTATTGAGGTTAAGATAAAATATAAGTACAAGAAAATAAATATATGAAAATCATTAAACATAAAATTACATCAGTTAGCATTTTGTACCCAAGGAGAGATATATTTACAGAAATTTAAAACACTTTTTAATATAATCAGAGAGAGAAACATTATAAAGTACACCACTTTCGGTTTATTTGTTTTACCAGTAATTTTCTCAGACTTCTCTGCGGAACTGGTCTTGTTGTTCCTTAATTGATTTTACACTTAATAAAGTTAACATGCCATAAAAGGAACAAAAAAACAAAATGTTACTGATTTTGGACATTAAAAATAATGTATAATTAAGATATATATTTATATACAGTAAAAAGATCTTTCTATAAAATGATTGTTTTAGTATTTATTGGTAGACTCCTTTTCTAAAAAAGAGAAGACAGCATATTTTATATAGCACAGCCAAGAGGCACATGAAAAGATGCTCAACGTCACTAATCATTAGAGAAATGAAAATCAAAACTACAATGAGATATCACCTTGCACCAGTCAGAATGGCCAGCATCAAAAAGTCTACAAGAATAAATGCTGGAGAGGGTGTGGAGAAAAGGGAACCCTCCTACATGGTTGGTGGGAATGTAAATTGGTGCAGCCACTATGGATAACAGTATGGAGGTTCCTTAAAAAACTAAAAATAGAGCTACCATATGATCTAAGAATCCCATTCCTGGGCATACATTTGGAGAAAACCATGGTTCGAAAGGATACATGCTTTCCAATGTTCATTGCAGCACTGTTTACAATAGGCAAGACGTGAAAGCAAACAAAATGTCCATCAATAAAAGAATGGATAAAGAAGATGTGGTACATATATACAATGGAATATTATTCAGCCATTAAAAACAATGAAATAATGACATTTGCAGCAACATGGATGGACCTGGAGACGATCAAATTGAGTGAAGTTAAGTCAGATAGAGAAAGACAAATATGATATCACTTATATGTAGAATCTAAAAAAATGATATAAGTGAACTTATTTACAAAACAGGAACCAGCTCACAGACTTAGAAAACAAAGTTACGGTTACCAAAGGGGAAAGGTGGAGGGGAAAGATAGATTGGGAGTCTCGGATTAACATATACACACTACCATATTTAAAATAGATAACCAGCAAGGACCTACAGTATAGCACAGGGAAACCTGCTCAATATTCTGTAATAACCTAAATGGGAAAGGAATGTGAAAAAGAATAGATACATGTATATGTATAACTGAATCACTTTGCTGTACACCTGAAACTAACACAAAATTGTTAATCAGCTATACTCCAATATAAAATAAAAATTTTAAGAATATAGCATAAATTACAGTTCTATTGACAGAATTGTTTTTTATGTTTTATCAGTGGTGTCAGAGATTTCCCGATTTTATCAGCCTTATTGAGGTATATTTACATATAAAAACTGTATCCATGTACAGAGTGCAGTTAATTAATTGTGATGATAGATGTACACACTGTAAAACCACTGCCCAAATCAAGATACACATTTCCATCACCTCCAAAAGATTTCTTAAGCCCATTTAGAGTTTATCCCTCCCTCTGCACCCTACCCCAAGCAATCACAGATATGTTTTTGGTCAGTATAGATTAGTTTGTATTTTCTAGATATTTATATAAATGGAATCAAATGGTATGAACGTTTTTGTAACAGGCTTTTCTCAGCACAATGACTTACAGATTCAGACATATTATTACGTATAGCAGCAGTTTCTTCACTTTTATCCTGAGCATGCAAATATTTAGGTAACAGATTAATGTGTTTTGATACTATTTTAAAGGGAATTTTTAAAAATAATGTTTCAATCATTTATGGCTAGTACATAAAGTCCAATTGACTTGTATATATAAATCTACCATGCTCTGACCTTCTAAATTCACCTAATTCTAGTTGTTGTTTTGTATACTTCTTAGGATTTTCTATATAAACAATCATATCATCAGCAAATAGAGACAATATTATTTCTATCACTCTAATCCCTATGCCTTTTATTTACTTATTTTTCCTGCTTTATGTCAATGGCTATGTCCTCGATTGTAATCTCAAATAGAAGTGGTAGGAGTAGGCATCTATGCCTTCTTTCTGACCTTAGAGGGGAGCATTAAATATTCACTATTAAATATGATATTAATTGTAGGATTTTACAGAAACTTTCTATCAGACTGAGAAAGTCCTTTGTCCATTTTTATTACTACTGTACTAAACATTTTTATTATGAATAGATGTTGAATTTTGTCAAATGCTTTTTCTGCATCTATTGATGTGACCAGGGATTTTTGTCCTTTATTTTATTAATAAAAGTATTTTATTATGAAATAATCCTTTTTATTTCTGGTAGTACCTTTTGTCTTGAAGAATCGTTTTTTTCTGATTTTATTATATCTACTATCAAGTGTATTCTTGGAATTTCATATCTTTTCCCATCTCTACTTTCAACTTACCTACGTTTGTATATTGAAAGTGAGTCTTTTGGGGATAGCATATATTTGAGTGCTCGTTTTGTAATCTCTTATGATTATCCATGCCATATATATGGAGTGCTTAGTCCATTAATATTTAATGTACTATTGATATGGTTTGATTTTGTTGTACCATTTTACTGTGCTTTCTTTTTGTCCATTCTAATTTTGTGTTACTCTTTTCTTTCATTTCCTTGAATAGTTATTTTGATTATTTGAATAGTTTCTATATATATTAGTTTTATACATATAGAAACTCTTTGAATAAGGCATACTAATATGTACTGACTTTATACATATAACTGTTTGCATTTTTAATGGCTTCTCTAAAGATATATTATATATCTTTAATTGTTCACAGCCTAATCAGAGTTAACATTGTACCCATTCATGTGAAGTGTAAAGACCTTGCAATCATCTAGTTCCATATACCTCTTTTGATATCCTTTATGCTAGAATTTTCACATGCATTTAAAAATCTGTAAGAAAATATAATTTTTGCTTGAAAAGTCATATATTTTAATGTAATAAAGAATAAAGATAGATGTGTAAATATAATATATCCATATATTTATCACTCTTTATAGTATTGCAGTAGCTCCTTACTGTTTGAGTTTCCCTCTGCTACCATTAACTTTGACCTTGAAGAATATCCTTTAGCATTTCTTGCAGTTCATATCTTCACATAACACTGTCTTTTAGTTTCCTTTTATCTGAAAATATCTCTAATTTGCATACTTTCTTGAAGGCTAGTGCCAATTATCTACTACATGTGGAAGTCTGTGTTGCTAGCTGTTTGTTTTTTCATTACTTTAATGATGATATTCCACTGCCTCTGCCTCCCATAGCTTCTGATGAGACGATCACAACCATTTAAAATATTGTCCCCTGTACATCATGTGCCATTTTTCTCTGGATTCTTTCAATATTTTCCTTGTATCTCTGGACTTCTGCAATTTGGATATGATATGCCTAGGCAGAGTACATTCACTGCATTTGTTCTGTATAGATTTTGCTGCATATCTACCACATTTAATTAATGTATTTCACCAAATTTGGAGCATATTTGGCCATTATTTCTTTAACTTTTTTTGCTCCCACATTTTCTTTTCTACTTTTGGGACTCCTGTTACATTCATTCTAGACAATCTGATATTATTGAATATTTTCTGAGGCTCTGCTTGTTTTTTTATTTTAATATAGTTTTCTCTTTGGCCCTCAGCCTGGATAATTTCCATTGAACAATTTTAAACTCTATTTGGTATTTCCTCTGTCAGCACCATTCTGCTATTAATCCCATCGAGTCTGGATAATTTCCAGTGAACAATTTTAAAGTCTATTTGTTCTTTCCTCTGTCAGCTCCAAGCTACTATTAATCCCATTGAGTCTACTTTTTATTTCACATATTTTGTTTCTGTTTCTATAGTTTCCATTTTCTATTTATTATTTTTACTTAGCATTCTTTTTTTTCAAATCTTTATTGGAGTATAATTGCTTTACAATGGTATGTTAGTTTCTGCTTTGTAACAAAGTGAATCAGCTATAAATATACATATATCCGCATATCTCTACCCTCTAGCATCGCCCTCCCAGCCTCCCTATCCCACCCCTCTAGGTGGTTCAAAACATCAAGCTGATATCCCTGTGCTATGTGGCTGCTTCCCATTAGCTATCTGTTTTAAATTTGGTAGTGTATATATGTCCATGCCACTTTCTGACTTTGTCCCAGCTTACCCTTCCCCCTCCCTGTGTCCTCAAGTCCATTCTCTACGTCTGTGTCTTTATTCCTCTCCTGCCCCTAGGTTCTTCAAAACCATTTTTTTTTTTTTTAGATTCCATATATATATGTTAGCATATGGTATTTGTTTCTCTCTTTCTGACTTACTTCATTCTGTATGACAGTCTCTAGGTCCATCCACCTCACTACAAATAACTCAATTTCGTTTCTTTTTATGGCTGAGTAATATTCCATTATATTACCATTCCAATATATGTGCCACATCTTCTTTATCCATTCATCTGTTGATGGATGCTTAGGTTGCTTCCATGTCCTGGCTATTGTAAAAAGAGCTGCAATGAATATTGTTGTACATGACTCTTTTGAATTATGGTTTTCTCAGGGTATATGCAAAGTAGTGGGATTGCTGGGTCTTATGGTAGTTCTATTTTTAGTTTTGTAAGGAACCTGCATACTGTCCTCCATAGTGGCTGTATCAATTTACATTCCCACCAACAATGCAAGAGGGTTCCATTTCTCCATACTCTCTCCAGGATTTATTATTTGTATATTTTTTGATGATGACCATTCTGACTGCTGTGAGGTGATACCTCATTGTAGTTTTGATTTGCATTTCTCAAATGATTACTGATATTGAGTATCCTTTCATGTGTTTGTTGGCAATCTGTACACCATCTTTGGAGAAATGTCTCTTTAGGTCTTCAGCCCATTTTTGGATTGGGTTGTTTGTTTTTTTTGATATTGACCTGCATGAGCTGTTTGTAAATTTTGGAGATTAATCCTTTGTCAGCTGCTTCATTTGCAAATATTTTCTCCCATTCTGAGGGTTGTCTTTTGGTCTTCTTTATGGTTCCCTTTGCTGTGTAAAAGCTTTTAAGTTTCATTAGGTCCCATTTGTTTATTTCTGTTTTTATTGCCATTTCTCTAGGAGGTGGGTCAAGAAGGCTCTTGCTGTGATTTATGTCATAAAGTGTTCTGCCTATGTTTTCCACTAAGAGTTTTATAGTGTCTGGCCTTACATTTAGGTCTTTAATCCATTATGAATTTATTTTTGTGTATGGTGTTAGGAAGTGGTCTAATTACATTCTTTTACATGTAGCAGTCCAGTTTTCCCAGCACCACTTATTGAAGAGGCTGTCTTTTCTCCATTGTATATTCTTGTCTCCTTTATCAACGATAAGGTTACCATATGTGCGTGGATTTATCTCTGGGCTTTCTATCCTGTTCCATTGATCTATATTTCTGTTTTTGTGCCAGTACCATACTGTCTTGATTACTGTAGCTTTGTAGTATAGTCCAAAGTCAGGGAGCCTGATTCCTCCAGCTCCATTCTTCTCTCTCAAGATTGCTTTGGCTATTCAGAGTCTTTTGTGTTTCCATACAAATTGTGAACTTTTTTGTTCTAGTTCTGTGAAAAATGCCAGTGGTAGTTTGATAGGGATTGCACTGAATCTGTAGATTGCTTTGGGTAGTATAGTCATTTCCACAATGTTGATTCTTCCAGTCCAAGAACATGGTATATCTCTCCATCTGTTTGATTCATCTTTAATTTCTTTCATCAGTGTCTTATAGTTTTCTGCATACAGGTCTTTTATCTCCTTAGGTAAGTTTATTCCTAGGTATTTTATTCTTTTTGTTGCAATGGTAAATGGAAGTGTTTCCTTAATTTCGCTTTCAGATTTTTCAATATTAGTGTAAAGGAATGCAAGAGATTCCTGTGCAGTAATTTTGTATCCTGCTACTTTGCCAAATTCATTGATTAGCTCTAGTAGTTTTCTGGTAGCATCTTTAGGATTCTCTATGTATAGTATCATGTCATCTGCAACAGTGACAGCTTTACTTCTTCTTTTCCAAATTGGATTCCTTTTATTTCTTTTTCTTCTCTGATTGCTGTGGCTAAAACTTCCAAAACTATATTGAATAATAGCCGTGAGAGTGGACAACTTTGTCTTGTTCCTGATCTTGAAGAATCCTTGCATTCCTGGGATAAACCCCACTTGATCATGGTGTATGATCCTTTTAATGTGCTGTTGGATTCTGTTTGCTAGTATTTTGTTGAGAACTTTTGCATCTATGTTCATCAGTATTATTGGCCTGTAGTTTTCTTTCTTTATGACATCTGTGTCTGGTTTTGGTATCAGGGTGATGGTGGCCTTGGGGGATGAGTTTGGGAGTGTTCCTCCCTCTACTATATTTTGGAAGAGTTTGAGAAGGATAGGTGTTAGCTCCTCCCTAAATGTTTGATAGAATTCAACTGTGAAGCCATCTGGTCCTGGGCTTTTGTTTGTTGGAAGATTTTTAATCACAGTCTCAATTTCAGTGCTTGTGATTGGTTTGTTTATATTTTCTATTTCTTCCTGGTTCAGTCTCAGAGGTTGTGCTTTTCTAAGAATGTGTCCATTTCTTCCAGGTTGTCCATTTTATTGGCATATGGTTGGTGGTAGTAATCTCTCATGATCCTTTGTATTTCTGCAGTGTCAGTTATTACTTCTCCTTTTTCATTTCTATTTCTGTTGATTTGAGTCTTCTCCCTTTTTTTCTTGATGAGTCTGGTTAATGCTTTGTCAATTTTGTTTATCTTCTCAAAGCACTAGCTTTTACTTTTATTGATCTTAGCTACTGTTTCCTTCATTTGTTTTTCATTTATTTCTGATTTGATCTTTATGATTTCTTTCTTTCTGCTAACTTTGGGTTTTTTTTGTTCTTCTTTCTCTAATTGCTTTAGGTGTAAGGTTAGGTTGTTTATTTGTGATGTTTTTTGTTTCTTGAGGTGGCATTTTATTGTTATAAACTTCCCCCTTAGAACTGCTTTTGCTGCATCTCATAGGTTTTGGGTCGTCGTGTTTTCATTGTCATTTGTTTCAAGGTATTTTTTGATTTCCTCTATGATTTCTTCAGTGATCTCTTGGTTATTTAGTAGTGTATTGTTTAGCCCCCATGTGTTTGTATTTTTTTACAGATTTTTTTTCCTGTAATTGGTATCTAGTCTCATAGCATTGTGGTCAGAAAATACTTGATACAATTTCAATTCTCTTAAATTTACTAAGGCTTGATTTGTGTCCCAAGATATGATCTAACCTGGAGAATGTTCCATGAGCACTTGAGGAGAAAGTGTATTCTGTTGTTTTTGGATGAAATGTCTTAAACTATCAATTAAGTCCATCTTTTTCATGTATCATTTAAAGTTTGGGTTTCCTTATTTATTTTCATTTTGGATGATCTGTCCAACGGTGAAAGTGGGGTGTTAAAGTCCCCTACTCTGATTGTGTTACTGTCAATTTCCCCTTTTATGGCTGTTAGCATTTGCCTTATGTATTGAGGTGCTCCTATGTTGGGTGCAAAAATATTTACGATTGTTATATCTTCTTCTTGGATTGATCCCTTGATCATTATGTAGTGTCCTACTTTGTCTCTTGTTATAGTCTTTATTTTAAAGTCTAATTTGTCTGATATGAGAATTGCTACTGCAGATTTCTTTTGATTTCCATTTGCATGGAATATATTTTTCCATCCCCCCATATTCAGTCTGTATGTGTCCATAGGTCTGAAGTGAGTCTCCTGTAGACAGCATATATATGGGTCTTGTTTCTGTATCCATTCAGCCAATCTATACCTTTTGGTTGGAGCATTTAATCTATTTACATTTAAGGTAGTTATCGATATGTATGTACCTGTTACCATTTCTTAATTGTTTTGGGTTTGTTACTGTAGGTCTTTTCCTTCTCTTGTGTTCCCTGCGTAGAGAAGTTCCTTTAGCATTTGTTGTAAAGCTGGTTTGGTGGTACTGAATTTTTTTAGTTTTTGCTTGTCTGTAAAGGTTTTAATTTCTCCGTCAAATCTGAATGAGGTCCTTGCTGGGTAGACTAATCTTGGTTCCCTTTCATCACTTTAAATATGTTCTATCACTCTCTTCTGGCTTGCAGAGTTTCTGATGAAAGGTCAGTTGTTAACCTTATGGGGATTCCCTTGTATGTTATTTGTTATTTCTCCCTTGCTGCTTTTAATATTTTTCTATTTAATTTTTGATAGTTTGATTAATATGTGTCTTGGCATTTTTCTCCTTGGATTTATCCTGTATGGGTCTCTCTGAGCTTCCTGGACTTGATTGACTATTTCCTTTAACATATTCGGGAAGTTTTCAACTATAATCTCTTCACATATTTTTTCCGTCCCTTTCTTTTTCTCTTCTTCTTCTGGGACCCCTATAATTCGAATGTTGTTGCATTTAATGTTGTCCCAGAGGTCTGTGAGACTGTCCTCCGTTCTTTTCATTGTTTTTTCTTTATTCTGCTCTGCAGTAGTTATTTCCACTATTTTATCTTCCAGGTCACTTATCCGTTCTTCTGCCTCAGTTATTCTGTTATTGATTCCTTCTAGAGAATTTTTAATTTCATTTATTGTGTTGCTCATCAGTGCTTGTTTACTCTTTAGTTTTTCTAGGTCCTTGTTAAATGTTTCTTGTACTTTCTCTTTTCTATTTCCAGGATTTTGGATCATCTTCAGTATCATTCCTCTGAATTCTTTTTCAGGTACACTGCCTACTTCCTCTTCATTTGTTGGTGAGTTTTTACCTTGCTCCTTCATCTGCTGTGTATTTCTCTGTCTTCTCTTTTTGCTTAACTTACAGTGTTTGGGGTCTCCTTTTTGCAGACTGCAGGTTCGTAGTTTCCATTGTTTTTGTTGTCTGCCCCCAGTGGGTTGTGTAGGCTTCCTGGTGGAGGGGATTGATGCCTGTGTTCTGGTGGATGAGGCTGAATCTTGTCTTTCTGGTGGGCAGGACCATGTCTGGTGGTGTGTTTTGGGGTGTCTGTGACCTTATTATGATTTTAAGCAACCTCTCTGCTAATAAGTGGGGTTGCATTCCTGTCTTAATAGTTGTTTGGCATAGGGTGTCCAGCATTGTAGCTTGCTGGTCTTTGATTGGAGCTGAGTCTTAACATTGAGATGGAGATCTCTGGGAGAGCTTTTGCCATTTGATATTATGTGGAGATGGGAGGTCTCTGGGAGACAAATGTCCTGAACTGGGCTCTCCAATTTCAGAGGCAGAGGTCTGTCACCCAGCCCAAGCACCATGACCCTGTCAGCCACACGGCTCTGAAGAAAAGGGAGAAAAAAGAAAGAAAGAAAGAAAATGCAATACAATAAAGTAAAGTAATTAAAATAAAAATTAATTAAAAAAAAGAAAGAGGAGTGCGACCAAACCAAAAAACAAATACACCAATGATAACAAGCAATAAAAATTTTACAAAAACAAACAAACAAACAAAACCGGACAGATCGAACCCTAGGACAAATGGTAAAAGCAAACCTATCTAGACAAAAATCACACAAAGAAGCATACACATACACACTCACAAAAAGTGAAAAAGGAAAAAAAAAATATATCTATATATATAAAAAAGGAAGAGAGCAACCAAATCAATAAACAAATCTACTAATGATAATAAACTCTAAATATTAAGCTAAGATAAACATAAAACCAGAAAAAAATTAGATGCAGAAAGCAAACCCCAAGTCTACAATTGCTCTCAAAGTCCACCACCTCAATTTTGGGATGATTTGTTGTCTATTCAGGTATTCCACAGATGCTTCAGGTTACAGCAAGTTGATTGTGGAGATTTAATCTGCTGCTCCTGAGGCTGCTGGGAGAAATTTCCCTTTCTCTTTGCTCACACAGCTCCTGGGGTTCGGCTTTGGATTTGGCCCTGCCTCTGTGTGTAGTTCGCCTTAGGGCATCTGTTTTAGTTCAGACAGGACGGGGTTAAAGTAGCAGCTGATTAGGGGGCTCTGGCTCACTCAGGCTTGGGGGAGGGAGGGGTACAGAATGCGGGGTGAGCCTGCGGTGGCACAGGTTGGCATGACGTTGCAACAGCCTGATGCATGCTGTTTGTTTTCCCAGGGAAGTTGTCTCTGGATCACGGGACCCTGGCAGTGGTGGGTTGCAGAGGCTCCTGGGAGGGGAGGTGTGGATAGTGACCTGTGCTTGCACACAGGCTTCTTGGTGGCTGCAGCAGCAGCCATAGAGTTTCATGCCCGTCTCTGGTATCTGCGCTGATAGCTGCAGCTCACGCCCATCTCTGGAGCTTGTTTAGGCAGTGCTCTGAATCCTCCCCTTTCCTCGTTTACCCCGAAACAATGGTCTCTTGCCTCTTAGGCAGTTCCAGACTTTTTCCCAGACTCCCTGCAAGTTAGATGTGGCACACTAGCCCCCTTCAGGCTGTGTTCACGCAGCCAACCCCAATTCTCTCCCTGGGATCTGACCTCTGAAGCACGAGCCTCAGCTCCCAGCCCCCACCCGCCCTGGCTGTTGAGCAGACAAGCCTCTCAGGCTGGTGAATGCTGGTTGGCACCGATCCTATGTGCAGAAATCTCTCCACTTTGCCCTCTGCACCCCTGTTGCTGTGCTCTCCTCTGTGGCTCAGAAGCTTACCTCCCGCCACCCCCTGTCTCTGCCAGTGAAGGGACTTCCTAGTGTGTGGAAACATTTCCTCCTTCACAGCTCCCTCCCAGAGGTGCAGGTCCTTTTCCTATTCTTTGTTTTTTTGTTTTTTTTTTCGTTTTTCTTTTTCCCTACCCAGGTATATGGGGTTTTTTTGCCTTTTGGGAGGTCTGAGGTCTTCTGCCAGCGTTTAGTAGGTGTTCTGCAGGAGTTGTTCCACATGTAGATGTATTTCTGATGTATTTGTGGGGAGGAGGGTGATTTCTACGTCTTACTTCTCCACCATCTTGAAGGTCTCTCTCAGCATTTTCTATTTCTATCTAGTATTTTCCTTTTTTTGACTGAAATTTTCTATTTTTTTACTTTTCTTCCTAGTGTATTTTCCTTTGCCTCACTTGTTATCATCATAAGAGATGCTTTAAAGTCCTTGTCTGACAATTCAACATGAGGGACATCTTAAAACTGACATCTGTTTATTTTCCTTTAAGAAGAATGAATTACAGTTTCTCAGTTCTTCTTATTTAAGTAACTTTGGATTATATTCTGGACATTGTTAGAGTTGTGTTGTTGATGGTCAACATTCTGTTATATTCCTATAAATGGTGTTCTTCTTTTTAAAGCAAAAGATTACCTTGCTTATGGTCAAATTGTAAACATTTTCTCACCTATTGGAGGCAGCACCTCAAATCTTAGTTTCCTCTTTTTAGCCTTAGTTGAAAAGCTGCTTTAAGTCTTTCCCATACTTGCATGATTCAGTGGTTAGCCAGAGATGTGGGGAGAGTTTATACACAGAACTTGGGGATTCCTTCTGTGCCTTGCTCCTTCCCAGATTCCATCTTCACTTTCTAGGAGTGTGATTGCCCTAGTTTTATCTTCTGTTTCTTTAGGCCAGAAAAATATATGGGATTTTACCAGACTTCTAACTTCCTTGAGCTACACTGGGATTGCAGGCTGCCTTCAAACTAATGTCATAAAAATGGGAAACCACCCATGCTGTGACCATGTTCCAAGTATTACATCCTCTTTAAAAAACATACACACAAACTTTTCTCACTTTTATCTTTTTAAAAAGTTTATCCAGATTTAATGTTTGTTATCTTTGAGATGATTCACTCTTTAGAAGATTTTTTTGGCCATATTTGAAGAGGAATTCCTTGGGATAGAAAAATGTAATCCTTTTCTCAGAAGGCAGTAATATCTCTCTTGGATAGATTCCCAAACATATGTTACTGTGTAAAAACATTATCTGAGAGATTAGATACTCATCAAAATAAGATTTCCAAAAAGTAGGCATCCCAAAATACAAAGAATTACAAAGAAAAGAGCAGAATTGGGCAAAATCTTAAAAAAGCCTAAGGTATTTTTTTTTTTCCAATTGGACATATAGCTTGTGATTTTTTGAACTGGATTTTATTTTGGTTGTTGCCTGTACCCCCTCCAGATGGCACAATATAAATTATCTGTCTTAGAGAAAAGCAAAGAGAGAGGCACTGTCTGAACATGGGGCTCTCGAGAATCTAATGTGCAAACAGAATTTCCTCCTCAATTAAAGTTGCTGCCTCTCAACTCATTGTAACAAATAATTAAACTTTTTTTTATATTAGATGCATATCTAATCCTAAGAACTCAATCAACAAGACTGTTTCCTTTCAATTACAAATTATATTTTATGATCGTGAATAAATGAATTTATTCTTGTAAAGTAAAAATCCTCATAGGATATATGTTTAGAATTTTGATCCAAAGCTGAAATTAAAATTTTCATTGATTTTGAGAATCAAGTATGTGTAGGTTACAGATCAAACTGCTTAATGCTCTCTAGAGACTTTAAAAAAAAATTATTACTTTTAAAACTAGGGAAAATCAATGTCTTTAATATGTTTATATTTTTAACAATGAAAGTCTAGTTGTTGGGTAATACTGACAGTTGGGTATTTTAGGCAATTCATCTTGAATTAGGCATGGTGAGAATGCCAAAAAATATGTTACCTGAAGTCACATGGAATGATAGCTGACCAAGAATTCCATAGCTGGGCAGCTTACAATACAAAAAAATTGGTTTCCATTTGAGATATTATAACAGTGAAAAGTACCTTGTATTTCTATTCTTTCATTTACTTCACTTACTAAAATAGGTATAAGTATTAATTCATCTCATGATTAATTTTTTGAGGTTTACTGCCTTGATGAAATTCTAACTTCAGATACTTCTGAGTCATTTAGATAATAAATCCAAATTTTTACTCAATTTTTCATTTAATGAGAGAAAAACCATTCCAAACACTTACAGTAATAAAAGATACTTCAGTGACTGGCCTTCAAAATTACAGAAGTTATCTATAATATTTTACATATTCCTTTGAAAAGTTGGGTAGTACTGAACCTCCAGGTTTCATTTTTCATAGTAAACATACTAGTCATTAAATTCACTGCTTAATCTTTGTTGATGAAACAGGGCATCCTGAGTATGATATATCAAAGCATATATTTATGTTTTCCAATTCATATTCATACTTATAATAGTGAAAGAAGTATTGCTGCAGAGGAAACTTTGGGTCTATTTCATTTCTGACTATAGTTTTAAAGGATGTTTTATATTAGAACATAATGTAACTTTGTATTTTGAAATCTTTTGACCTAATTCTTATTTTAAACATTACCAATTATCATCATATTTCATCTGTCTGTGTTAAGGTTCTAGATTTAATTTACTTTTAATGCTTTGGAATTAAAATAATTTTTAAAAACTAATTTTTCTATTACATTATATCTGAGAATAATTTGTTTAAAAGACTAGAATTTGTTTAAAAGACTAATACTAGAAATGGCTTTTGCTTTTACAAAGGATTTTGATCATCAAAACTTATCAGAGCACGAACAGCTAAAAAAAGAAGGGACTTAGATATTGTGAGGAAAACACAATTTATTTTAATTAAATGTCTCACATTTCAAGCTTACTCAGTTCACAAATCTCAGGCAATGTTTCCTCAATTTTAAATCTATTTATTAATCAAAATGATTTTCTCCATTATTCATTCATTATTTACTTTTATTAACCTTCAGTTTGAAGGTTTATACTTTCATACATATCCTTTGCACCGCAGCCTAGGTTGTGTGTGTTTTGGTGCACATATCATGTATTTTTCCTTCAAACCATTTCTTTGAAAAAAAAAAATAGAAAGTGTCCTAGAAAAGCATGCCTCTGAACGACTTTTGCAGTCAAGTTTGCCGTTGGGTTTGCTCCACTCAATGCTCACTAGTCTAATGAGACATGCAGGGCCTGTGCCAGAGAGAAGCACCTGGCCTCAGGCCAGGACACTGCCTTTTCAGCCAGTCACAGTATACCTCTCTGAGACTGAGAATATGCTTAGAAACTGCCAGGATCAGCTGAATGGTAAAATATTTCAGATGTGTTGAAGGAAAACAATAAACCATCAAGATAAACACAACATCATTAGGGTGCTTGATGGGCATCCTTGAATAAAATGTTGAGCTATGAATACTGTGTGTTTATCTTTGCCCACAGGACATAAATCAATTCTGTAATTTGGTAACAAAGTAAAAGAGTATTGTTTTACTCTCCAGCTGGATTCCTGGGGAAAAAATAGTATATTTCAAAGCGAAAATACTGTCTTAAACATATTTCTTTACCAATAACTTAGTTTTCAACATTTAAACTCACACATCGCTATTTTATTCTAGTGTTTGGGTAAAAATGCCAGTAAAAACAGGCTTTCCTTTGCCTTCTTCTGAATAACAAACTATCATTTGGAACCCTTTCCTCATAATAAGCCTTGTATGCTATAACAAGAAAATGTTTGGAGACCCAGTAAAAGTGAGCATGCTAATTTAGTGCGCTGAATACATTCTGGTGTTGAGTCTCAGTGAGTTATTAATGATGAAATGGTGAATAAAGATTTTAAAATATATTTTTTTAAAAAACAATATCTGCTATTATTTTATGAAAAAAATAAGAAAAGAGGAACATCGCAAAATTGTGTATTGCCACAGAATAGATCTTATTGGTATCTCAGAGACATGAAAACTCTGTGAGGAGTTATATTGAAAATCCACCTGAGGGGATGATATGAAACCAGTTCTTCTTATCTTGCAACTTTTAAGATACCATTTGAAAGTTAAACAGAAAAAAGGAGAGTCTTTAAAAAATGCTTTCTAAAGTTATAAAATTTCAGAGTTAAAAATGAGTGGATCATAGAGATTTATGTGTGTTTTAACCAACTTCTTACATTTCACATTTATATATACATGACAAAAACATATCAGGGAAGTTAAGGAGCAAGTACACAAAATATATTTGGCAGAACAATGATCATAATCTCAATCTTCTGGTTTTCTATATACCACAATTTATAATGAAGAAAATTTAGATTTTCTTGTTTTCTTCTTTAGAGACTCACACATGAATTTTGTATAATAATTTCAAATAAATAAGAGAAACTGTTTTATGAAGAATATTAAAGCTGGCAAAACATATAAAAGTTGGATAGAATGTTATGGTTTTCTCGGGATATATGCCCAGGAGTGGGATTGCTGGATCATATGGTAGCTCTATTTTTAGTTTTTTAAGGAACCACCATACTGTTCTCCATATTGGCTGTACCAGTTTTCATTCCTACAAACAGTGTAGGAGGGTTCCCTTTTCTCCACACCCTCTCCAGCATTTATTGTTTGTGCATTTTTTGATGATGGCCATTCTGACCAGTGAGAGGTGACACCTCATTGTAGTTTCGATTTGCATTTCTCTAATAATTGGTGATGTTAAGCATCTTTTCATGTGCTTTTTAACCATTTGTATGTCTTCTTTGGAGAAATGTCTATTTAGATTTTCCACCTATTTTTTGATTGAGTTGTTTGTTTTGTTTTTTTGATATTGAGCTTCATGAGCTGTTTGTATATTTTGGAGATTAATCCCTTGTCCGTTGCGTCATTTGCAGATATTTTCTCCCATTCTGAGGGTTGTCATTTCGTTTTGTTTATGGTCTCCTTTGCTGTGCAAAAGCAAGCTGTAATTCAAAAAGATACATGCACCCCAATGTTCATTGCAGTGCTGTTTACAATAGTCAGGACGTGGAAGCAACCTAAATGTCCATTTAAAGAGGAATGGATAAAGAAGATGTGGTACATATATACAATGGAATATTACTCAGCCGTAAAAATGAACAAAATAATGCCATTTGCAGGAACATGGATGGACTTAGAGATTATCATATTGAGTGAAGTAAGTCAGACAGAGAAATACAAATATCATATGATATCACTTAAATGTAGAATCTAAAAAAAAGCCACAAATGAACTTATCTACAAAACAGAAATAGAGTTACAGATGTAGAAAATAAACTTATGGTTACTGGGGGTAAAAGGGGAAGAGGGATAAATTGGAAGATTGGGATTGAGACATACACACTACTATATATAAAATAAATAGGGGCCTACTGATAGCACAGGGAACTCTACTCAATACTCTGTAATGGCCTATATGGAAAAAGAATCTAAAAACGAATCGATATATGTATAACAGATTCAATTTGCTGTACACCTGGAAACTAACACAACATTGTAAATCAATTATACTCCAATAAAAAATTTAAAAAATAAAAGAAACATATTGAAAAATAATAAAATACTAAAATTACTCATATTCTAAAAAAAAAGTTGGACAGAGTATTCCCTGCTCATTCCCTTCTCAAAGGCAGGTGCTTAAATGAGAGTGAAACCAATACACAATAATATACATTAAGATATGTTTGGAGGAGGGACCTTCAAGATGGCAGAGGAGTAAGACGTGGAGATCACCTTCCTCCCCACAATTATATCTGAAATACATCTACATGTGGAACAACTCCTACAGAACACCTACGGAATGCTGGCAGAAGACCTCAGACTTCCCAAAAGGCAAGAAACTCCCCAGGAACCTGGGTAGGGCAAAAGAAAAAAGAATAAACAGAGACTGAAGAATAGGGATGGGACCTGCACCACTGGGAGGGAGCTGGGAAGGAGGAAAAGTTTCCACACACTAGGAAGACCTTTCACTGGTGGAGACAGGGGGTGGGCAGGGGGGGAAGTTTGGAGCTACAGAGGAGAGCGCAGCAACAGGTGTGCAGAGGGCAAAGCTGAGAGGTTCCCACACAGAGGATTGGTGCTGACCAGCACTCACCATCCTGACAGGCTTGTCTGCTCACCAGCTGAAGTGGATGGGGGCTGGGAGCTGAGGCAGGCTTCGGAGGTCATATCCCAGGGAGAGGACTGGGGTTGGCTGCATGAACATAGCCTGAAGGGGGCTAATGCGTCACAGTTAGCTGGGAGGGAGTCCAGGAAAAAACCTGGGACTGCCTAGGAGGCAAGAGATCATTGTTTCCGGGTGCGCAAGGAGAGAGGATTCAGAGCACCACCTAAACAAGCTCCAGAGGCCGGCACGAGCCACAGCTATCAGCACGGACACCAGAGATGGGCATGAAATGCTAAGGCTGCTACTGCAGCCACCAAGAAGCCTGTGTGCAAGCACAGGTTACTATTCACGCCTCCCCTCCCAGGAGCCTGTGCAGACTGCCACTGCCAAGTTCCCGTGATCCAGGGACAATTTCCCTGGGAAAACACACAGTGCACATCAGGCTGGTGCAACGTCACGCCAGCCTCAGCCACCACAGGCTCGTCCCACATTGCATACCCCTCCCTCCCTCTGGCCTGAGTGAGCCAGAGCCCCCTAATCAGCTGCTACTATAACCCCGTCCTGTCCGGGGGAGGGAACAGATGCCCTCAGGCAACCTACATACAGAGGCAGGGCCAAATCCAAAGCTGAAACCCCAGGAGCTGTGTGGACAAGGAAAAGAAAGGGAACTTTCTCCCAGCTCCCTCAGAAGCAGTGGATTAAATCTCCACAATCAACCTGATGTACCCTGCATCTCTGGCATACCTGAATAGACAATAAATCATCCCAAAATTGAGGTGGTGGGCTTTAGGAGCAACTGTAGACTTGGGGTTTGCTTGCTGCATCTAATTTGTTTCTCCTTTTATGTTAATCTTAGTTTAGTATTTAGAGCTTATTATCATTGGTTGATTTCTTTATTGATTTGGTTGCTCTCTTCCTTTTAAATATATATATATTTTTCTTTTTCTTTTTCTCTTTTTGTGAGTGTGCATGTGTACACTTCTTTGTGTGAGTTTATCTGTATAGCTTTGCTTTTACCATTTGTCCTAGGGTCCTGTCTATTTATTTATTTTTTTAGAATAGCTTTTAGCACTTATTATCATTAGTGGATTTGCTTTGGTTGCTCTCATTTCTTTTTTTGTTTTGCTTATTTATTTTTAATAATATTTTTTATTTTATATTTAATAACTTTATTTTATTTTATTTTTTTCTTTCTTTCTTTTTTTTCTCCCATTTCTTCTGAGCCATGTGGCTGACAGTCTTGGTGCTCCGGCCTGGTGTTAGGTCTGAGCCACTGAGGTGGGAGAGCCGAGATCAGGACATTGGACCACCAGACACCTCCCAGCTCCACGGAATATCAAATGGTGAAAGCTCTCCCAGAGATCTCCATCTCAACACTAAGAACCAGCTCCACTCAACGACCAGCAAGCTACAACGCTGGACACCCTATGCCAAACAACTAGCAGACAGGAACACAACCCCACCGATTAGCAGAGAGGCTGCCTAAAATTATAATAAGTTCCCAGACACCCCAAAACACAACACTGGACGTGGTCCTGCTCACCAGAAAGATAAGATCCAGCCTCACCCACCAGAACACAGGAACTAGTCCAATCCACCAGGAAGCCTACACAACCCACTGAACAAACCTTACCCACTGGGGGCAAACACAAAGAATTACAGGAACTATGAACTTGCAGCCTGCGAAAAGGAGACCCCAAACATAGTAAGTTAAGCAAAATGAGAAGACAGACAAATACACAGCAGATGAAGGAGCAAGGTAAAAACCCACCAGAACAAACAAATGAAGAGGAAATAGGCAGTGTACCTGAAAAAGAATTCAGAGTAATGATAGTAAAGATGATCCAAAATCCTGCAAATAGATTGGAGAAAATACAAGAAACCTTTAACAGGGACCTAGAAGAACTAAACAGCAAACAAACAAGGATGAACAACACAATAAATGAAATTAAAAATTCTCTAGAAGGAACAATAACAGAATAACTGAGGCAGAAAAATGGATAAGTGACCTGGAAGATAAAATAGTGGAAATAACTACCACAGAGCAGAATAAAGAAAAAAGAGTGAAAAGAATTTAGGACAATCTCAGAGACATCTGGGACAACATTAAATGCACCAACGTTCGAATTATAGGGGTTCCAAAGGAGAAGAGAAAAAAAGAAGGGACTGAGAAAATATTTGAACATATTACAGTTGAAAACTTCCCTAATATGGGAAATGAAATGGTCCATCAAGTCCAGGAAGCACAGAGAGTTCCATAAAGGATAAATCCAAGGAGAAACATGCAAAGACACATATTAATCAAACTATCAAAAATTAAATACAAAGAAAAAATATTAAAAGCAGCAAGGGAAAAGCAACAAACAACATACAAGGGAATCCCCATAAGTTTAACAGCCGATTTTTCAGCAAAAACTCTGCAAGCCAGAAGGGAGTGGCAGGACATATTTATTTTAAAGTGATGAAAGGGAAAAACCTACAATCAAGATTACTCTACCCAGCAAGGATCTCATTCAGATTCGACAGAGAAATTAGAACCTTTCAGCCAAGCAAAAGCTAAGAAAATTCAGCACCACCAAACCAGCTTTACAAGAAATGCTAAAGGAATTCTCTAGGCAGGGAACACAAGGAAAAGACCTACAAAAACAAACCCAAAACAATTAAGAAAATGGTAAGACGAACATACATATCAACAACTACCTTAAATGTAAATGGATTAAATGCTCCAACCAAAAGACAGAGACTGGCTGAATGGATACAAAAACATACCCATATATATGCTGTCTACAGGAGACCCACTTCAGACCTAGGGACACATACAGACTGAAAGTGAGGGGATGGAAAAAGATATTCCATGCAAGTGGAAATCAAAAGAAAGCTGCAGTAGCTATTCTCAAACCAGACAAACTAGACTTTAAAATAAAGACTATTACAAGAGACAAAGAAGGACACTACATAATGATCAAGGGATCAATCCAAGAAGAAGATATAACAATTGTAAATATTTATGCACCCAACATAGAAGCCAACTCAGCACATAAGGCAAATGCTAACAGCCATAAATGGGGAAATTGACAGTAACACAATAATAGTAGGGGACTTTAACACCTTACTTTCACCAAAGGACAGATCATCCAAAATGAAAATAAATAAGGAAACCCAAGCTTTAAATGATACATTAAACAAGATGGACTTAATTGATATCTATAGGACATTCCATCCAAAAACAACAGAATACACTTTCTTCTCAAGTGCTCATGGAACATTCTCCAGGATAGATCATATCTTGGGTCACAAATCAAGCCTTGGTAAATTTAAGAAAGTTGAATCACATCAAGTATCTTTTCTGACCACAACGCTATGAGACTAGATATCAATTACAGGAAAAACAACCTGTAAAAATACAAACACATGGAGGCTACACTGGACGCTACTTAATAACAAAGAGATCACTGAAGAAATCAAAGAGGAAATAAAAAAATACCTAGAAACAACTGACAATGGAAACACGATGACCCAAAATCTATGGGATGCAGCAAAAGCAGTTCTAAGGGGGAAGTTTATAACAATAAAATGCTACCTCAAGAAACATGAAACATCTCAAATAAACAACCTAAACTTACACAAAAGCAACTAGAGAAAGAAGAACAAAAAACCCCCCAAAGTTAGCAGAAAGAAAGAAATCATAAAGATCAGATCAGAAGTAAAAGAAAAAGAAATGAAGAAAACAATGGCAAAGATCAATTAAAGTAAAGCTGGTTCCTTGAAAAATCAACAAAATTGATAAATCAGTAGCCAGACTCATCAAGAAAAAAAGGGAGAGGATTCAACTCCATAGAATTAGAAATGAAAAAGGAGAAATAACAACTGACACTGCAGAAATACAAAGGATCATGAGAGATTGCTATGACCAACTATACGCCAATAAAATGGACAACCTAGAAGAAATGGACAAATTCTTAGAAAAGCACAACCTCTGAGACTGAACCAGGAAAAAACAGAAAATATAAACACCGATCACAAGCACTGAAATTGAGACTGTGATTAAAAATCTTCCAACAAACAAAAGCCCAAGACCAGATGGCTTCACAGGCTAATTCTATCAAACATTTAGAGAAGAGCTAACATCCATCCTTCTCAAACTCTTCTAAAATATAGCAGAGGGAAAACACTCCCAAACTCATTCCCTGAGGCCACCATCACCCTGATACCAAAACCAGACACAGATGTCACAAAGAAAGAAAACTACAGGCCAATAACACTGATGAACATAGAGGCAAAAATCCTCAACAAAATACTAGCAAACAGAATCGAACAGCACATTGAAAGGATCGTACACCAGGATCAAGTGGGTTTTATCTCAGGAATGCAAGGATTCATGAATATATGCAAATCAATCAATGTGATAAACCATATTAACAAACTGAAGGAAAAAAAACATATGATCGTCTCAATAGATGCAGAAAAAGCTTCTGACAAAATTCAACACAGATTTATGATGAAAACCCTCCAGAAAGTGGCCATATATGGCCACATATATAGAAGGAACTTACCTCAACATAATAAAGGGCATATATGACAAACCTACAGCAACATCATTCTCAATGGTGAAAAACTGAAACCATTTCCACTAAGATCAGGAACAAGACAAGGTTGCCCACTCTCACCACTATTATTCAACACAGTTTTGGAAGTTTAGCCACAGCAATCAGAGAAGAAAAAGAAATAAAAGGAATCCAAATCAGAAAAGAAGTAAAACTGTCACTGTTTGCAGATGACATGATACTATACATAGAGAATCCTAAGGATGCTACCAGAAAACTACTAGAGCTAATCAATGAATTTGGTAAAGTAGCAGGATACAAAATTAATGCACAAAAATCTCTTGCATTCCTATATACTAATGTTGAAAAATCTAAAAGAGAAATTTAAGAAACACTCCCATTTACCATTGCACCAAAAAGAATAAAATACCTAGGAATAAACTTACCTAAGGAGACAAAAGACCTGTATGCAGTAAACTGTAAGATGCTGATGAAAGAAATTAAAGATGAATCAAACAGAGGGAGAGATATACCATGTTCTTGGACTGGAAGAATCAACATTGTGGAAATGACTATACTACTCAAAGCAATCCACAGTGTCAATGCAATCCGTACCAGACTACCAATGGCATTTTTCACAGAACTAGAGCAAAAAATTTCACAATTTGTATGGAAACACAAAAGACCCTGTATAGCCTAAGCAATCTTGAGAAAGAAAAATGGAGCTGGAGGAATCAGGCTTCCTGACTTCAGACTATACTACAAAGCTACAGTAATCAAGACAGTATGGTACTGGCACAAAACCAGAAATATAGATCAATGGAACAGGATAGAAAGCCCAGAGATAAACCCATGCACATATGGTCACCTTATCTTTGATAAAGGAGGCAAGAATATACAATGGAGAAAAGACAGCCTCTTCAATAAGTGGTGCTGGGAATACTGGACAGCTACATGTAAAAGAATGAAATTGGACCACTTCTTTACACCATACACAAAAATAAACTCAAAATGGATTAAAGACCTAAATGTAAGGCCAGACACTATAAAACTCTTAGTGGAAAACATAGACAGAACACTCTATGACATAAATCACAGCAAGATCCTTTTGACCCACCTCCTAGAGAAGTGGAAATAAAAACAAAGATAAACAAATGGAACCTAGTGAAACTTAAAAGCTTTTGCACAGCAAAGGAAACCATAAATAAGACAAAAAGACAACACTCAGAATGGGAGAAAATATTTGCAAATGAAGCAACTGACAAAGGATTAATCTCCAAAATTTAGAAGCAGCTTATGCAGCTCAATATCAAAAAAAAAGCAACCCAATCCAAAAATGGACAGAAGACCTAAATAGAGATTTCTCCAAAGATAGATTGCCAACAAACACATGAAAGTATGCTCAACATCACTAATCATTAGAGAAATGCAAATGAAAACTACAATGAGGTATCACTTCACACCAGTCAGAATGGCCATCATCAAAAAATATACAAATAATAAATGCTGGAGAGGATTTGGAGGAAGGGAACCCTCTTGCTTTGTTGTTGGGAATGTAAATTGATACAGCCACTATGGAGAACAGTATGCAGGTTCGTTATAAAACTAAAAATGGAACTACCATACGACCCAGCAATCCCACAACTTTGCATATACACTGAGAAAACCGTAATTCAAAAATAGTCATGTACCACAATGTTCATTGCAGCACTATCTACAATAGCCAGGACATGGAAGCAAACTAAGCATCCATCAACAGGTGAATGTATAAAGAAGATGTGGTACATATATACAATGGAGTATTACTCAGCCATAAAAAGAAACGAAATTGAGTTATTTGTAGTGAGGTGGATGGACCTAGAGGCTGTCATACAGAGTGAAGTAAGTGAAAAAGAGAAAAAGAAATACTGTATGCTAACACATATATTTGGAATCTAAAAAAAAAAAATGGTTCTGAAGAAGCTAGGGGGCAGGACAGAAATAAAGACGCAGACATAGAGAATGGACTTGAGGAGACATGGAGGGGGAAGGATAAGCTGGGACGAAGTGAGAGAGTAGCATGGACATATATACACTACCAAATGTAAAATAGATTGCTAGTGGGAAGCAGCCGCATAGCACAGGGAGATCAGCTCGGCGCTTTGTGTCCACCTAGAGGGGTGGGATAGGGAGGGTGGTAGGGAGACACAGAGGAAGGGGATACTGGGATATATGTATGTGTATAGCTGATTCACTTTGTTATAAAGTAGAAACTAACACTCCATTGTAAAGCAATTATACTCTAATAAAGACGTTAAAAAAATTCTTGGTATGCCAAACAGTTAATAAGTAAATAAAATTTAAGAAAAAGATGTTTGGAAAGTTCTGAACTTTGCAATGAATATTTAAACTGATTGGCATTTCTCTGCAAGAATAATAGGAGCTTACTAAAACATACAACAAATTTCCCACTGTTCTCAGCTTTAGCAATCTTTGAATGTTTCTGTATACCACATGACTGAAAAAGCTTAAATGTAATTTTTCTGAGGATATTTTTCAGATTAACGTTAAGTACTTCATTCAAAATAACATGTCACACGTTCACATAAAGAAACAAAGAAAAATAGTAATTCTTGCACCCTTGTCACCACTTCATCCCTATTCCAATGTAAAGAAATATAATCTTTTAATTAGTTCTCATTTCAGATTATCTTTATATATATTCTCCAATTTCTTACATGGAATGTAAATGTTACTTTATTAACTCACCACCATGGAAACTAAGGATTTTGATTGCTTAAGTTATCCTCTACCTCTGACCATCCCCTTCTCCCAATATTTTGACAATTTGATAATTATTCATTTTATTGCTTAGCTGTGCAACTTTATATAATGTACTTACATATTTTTTTCATACTTCATCAATTATCATCAAGTTCCCATCTAGATTAGATGGGGATACCTTACTCCTAATCTTTTTACTTTTTCTTCTCATTATACCTACTACCTCTGTCTTCAGCACATTAGTTTATGCTCAAAAATAATACAATTTATATTCTGTTCTATGATCTAAAAGTGGGAAACTAATGAACTTCATGTGTATTATTATGATTTTGTAAAGTTATTAACTGCAATCTGAGTTGTATTTTAAAATAATGTTTTCTTTTCTAGTGTTTCAATATCATGACTTCTGGATCACTCAACGTATAATATAGCCAACATTAAGACCATGTTGATTATTTTTTGTCAGTTTATCAGTTGTTTAAAATTATGCCCACATTTTAGTATGCTTCATATTTGGACCATGAAATTCTTGTATTGGGATTAGCTTTTCCTGGTGTTTCTCATTTCTCCCCAACCTTTTTTTGATAAGATAATGTACCTTCTATGTAACCTCAAGTCTATTCATCTTTGAAAACCTATTGAAAAGCTTCCCAAACAATTTCCAATGCCCAGCAAGTGAGAAAAATAGTTTACAGTTGTACAGAGATGCCCTCATCTCTCTGATCAGTGTCACCAAGTTACCTTACCAGGTTGTATAAATATAAATATTTCTTACATATAATACGACATGAAGAAGGTTGAGAAACACTTATTTAGTGCCTTTAGACCTGTTTTTCTCCAGTAATAACACTTCTGGAACTCTATTTCCCTCTGCCCCAATCTGGGGTAGTACCTTTCTGGTCCTACGTCAGAGATGTGGTCCTATGACTTCCTGTCTCTGCAGTCCTGGGTTGGTGTCTAATTTCCTGATTCCACATCTTTGGGTTTTTTCCTTCTTAATTTTCTCCTTGTTTTATAGTAGCTCGTCCCCAAGTAATGTCTAAAAACAACTGGGTGAAGAGTCAATTTTATGAGTCCTTGAGTTAAAAAAATGTCAGTATTCTGCCTTCACACTGGATTTATGAATTGCCTAGAGACAGTGTCCTACATTCATAGTCATTTTCACTAATACTTCTGGAACCATTGTTCTATAGTTTTCTGCCATCCAGAGTTATTAATCAGATATCTGATGCCAGAGAGAATATTATACAGTAGTGGTTATGAGTTTTTGTCTCCAGAAGCTTGCAATTATTTTGTGTGTGTGTTGTTGTTGTTCTTTTATTAATTTTACTTATTGCAGTTAACTCAACCATAATTTCTTGACTTTCTATGAAACAGAAATTATGCTTGTCTATGCACTTAATTATCCAATATTTAGTTCTGACTTCTTTTAATTTTATAAATTAGGTACTATAATTCTTAGTGTAAATCACTGTTTAGTCTTACCTTCATATTTGGTCTTCTCTTTGATCACCATTCTGTCTTGCACCCCTCATTTTCCTTCAGTAATCATTTTCTTTTCTCTTGAAGTACGTATGTAGAAGTTACTTTAGCAAAGTTCTTTCTAATGATGTTGCAAAAATTTTCTTGCTGGAAAAATGTCTTCATTCATTCTTCTTTTTATAAAGATAGCTTTACTGTGATATACCTTACTTCCTATATTTGTGGATTTATATGTTTTCATCATTTCTGGTAAATTCTCAGCCATTACTTTCTTATATATTGCCTCTTCTTCATTTTCTCCTCAAAATGAGAGCTGCATAATACCTCAGGAGAAGGCATCCCCGAGAGTGGGTTGATATCAGGAAAAAGGAAACTGTAAAAGAAAGGAAAAGACAAGGCTAGTGAACAGGTAATCCAAGAGTTGGATGGGCAGTGTAGTATCTGTTCCCAGAGGAAGAGTTAGGGTAGAAGTCTGTAAGAGAGAATGACACATACACAGGCTCTGAGCAGACAAAGACCTTTACAATACTTTACATGCAAGGATTATAGAAATTATTATTGCTCCTTGTTCTCAAACTGCTGGTAAGAAAATAATTATAATAATTTTAATAGTCACATTCCATTTTTCTTGTCAGTCTCATCATATTTATTTCTCAAAATTCTCCTTACTGTGTGTTAAATTCCATTTTTCTTACCCAGTTAATTAGACTGTCAAAGCAACAAAATCTAAGGATGGGCAGTATGTGAAAATAAAAGTTCACCTTGACTAAATCTTATCCCATAATATCTTCTTGGTTTATTTCATTCTATATAGATCTTCATGTCTTATCTCCTTTCCTTCTCTATAAAATTCTGTGTCTTCTTTCCTCCCCCCTGTTTCATTATCTCCATTTCCATATCTGTCTCCATGTGGTGTCTTTCTCTCTTAACACATTAGCCCTGTATATTTCTCTTCTGTGGGCACCTTTTCTTTTCTTCTCTACCTCCTTCTTATCTCTCTATCTTATTTTGCCCTAGTTTGGTCTCTTTCCTTTATCTTTCCCCCAAACCATCTCCTATCTAAATCAAAAAAGGAAGACAAATTTTAATTTATAGAACTTTTAAATATTACTGAGTATTCAGATATCAAAATAAAAACATTATTTGATTGTTTTATATGTCTAGATAAAAAGTATACTTTTAAAAAATTTGTGCCATTGACAAAATCTCTCATCTATCCAACAGTCATACTCTGTTTTGATAAAGAAGTTTTATGTGGGCAAAAGCTTTCCATCACCAACATATTTTGAATAGGTTTTGCCTCTCTATCCATTCATTCATTCATATAGTTCTTTCCTCTAAATGAGTTTACATTTTTTCAGGGTGTTTAAAGCCTATACACAGCAATCTCTATACAAAGAGGAATAGTGGAAGGTTCCTGCCTTCTTGTAGGAAAGTGAGTTACATAATCAGACAGGAAGATTATTTTGGTGACACTATGTTGAACATATTTTATGCAGGAAACTCGGGGTCATAATCAGATATGGTGATAGCCAGGATGATAGCAAGGATGGCAACCTGAACTGAGCTGGTGGCTATGGGCATGGAATCGGACTCTATACCAGACTCTGGACGCACTTCAAGCTTCCTTCAAACTATTTCTTTGCTTACTCTTAGGTCTGCAGTGCTCCTCTGTCTCTGTGAAATTTTACCCAATTTCAAGGCCTTGCTTTAATTACCCCTCCTCCTTGACACTTTTTCTTCTTCACTCTCTTGTATGTCTTACCAGAAATTTGGATGATTCCCTTCCTTAGCATTCTCACAGGAAGGAACTAATGTAGAGTTAGAAATGGATTGAAAAGAGGCAGGGGGTGGGGAAAGCAGTGGTTCCTACTGGAATGCACTTTGTAGTGAATCTTAAATAAGTTAAGGGCCTATTTATAATTCTCTCTCCAATTTTTCTTGTTATTGGGGTCTTATTTTACTGGACATAGTTTAACACTAGTTCTTGAACTTGCATTCTAATTCATGCCAGCTACATCACACTAACTTTCTGGTTCAGCAGTGTTCATTTTCACAGTTTAAGTTATTTCAAAATCCTTTAAAGATAGTATTTGATTTATTGGCTGATTGAATCAACACATGATTTTTTTTTTGGCACATAAACTTGAATGTACTTTGTGTCTCTCATTAAAATAAATTATTCATATGACATATTTATAATTTATAAGGTTATTCAGCTTACTCATGAAAAATACTGTCAAAGAAAACCATTCTCTTGGAAATATCCCAAACCCCTTTTCATTATATGTTTTAAACACACATGTTCTGGCAAAATCCCAATCTTAAATAAAATCTAACTTTCTTCTGCATGATTTCAGACATATCATATCACTGTACATGACAGGAGAAAAGTCACACATGGAGAAAATGAAATGTATAAAATTATTAAACTAGACTCTCAGTATCATGATTTTCCATGATATTTTAAAATATTCTTCACTCTAATTTACTTTTTTCTGTTTCTGAAGGACTTTTCTGTTTCTAAAGTACTATCCACATAAACCCATTCTCTAAAAATAATGTGTAAATATTTTGAAACCTTATTAATTAAATTACAGAATTAAAAAGTACAGTGTTGAGCTCTCAGGTCAATTTTGTTTGAAAGTTTGTGATAGATGAAAGTGCAATATCAGAGCACCAATGATTTTGAAGGCATTGGCCAATATATAACATTTAAGTTTTGGTTCATCTGCTGTACTGAAAGAAGTAAAATCTCAGGTCTTGACCGATGTTGAGAGTCTTAAAGAAAACCTCCTTCATGTTAAGCTGGGATGGAAAAGCTACAATCACAGGAAAAGATCAAAGCAGACCTAAACGTAACTACTGCCCTAATCCCAGAAGAAAGTAGGAAAGTCTGCAGGAGAATAGAAAGGAAAGGAAACATATTTTTGAGACATAATGTCCATAGAACAATGGTGTGGTAACTTTTCACCCCAGCTACATATTTTGGGATATTCAAGGAACTGCAATCCATGAACTTCTTTAACTGTCACCTCCAACAGTTAGTTCCCCTCAGACAAAAAGCAGAAGCAAATGCAATTCCTCTCTGGAAAAGGATATACTTAACTCTGGTGTCAAGGTACCTCCAAATTTCTAAGGCACTAACCATAATCAGGCAAAGATGACCAGGCAGTTAAAGAAAGAAAGATGCATAACAAAGAACCAGAAGATTCATGAGACAGCAACATTAGACTTATACAGACCTCAGATAATGGAATTCTCAAATGCAGACTTATAAATAACCATGGTCACCTTATTTCAAGAAATAACTGATATTATGAGTTGCTCTAAAAACCTTAAATAAAAAGGACAGGGTTAAGAAAGTCAACCCCACGTTGTATTTTGAAAATGAAAAGGCCTCTATTTCCAGCAACTGGAGGGCAGACTGAGTAGAAAATCCTAAGTCTGGGAGAATTTCAAAGCTGACTGGCTTCTCAGTCATGACTCCTCTTATGTTAAAGCCATGGCCCTAGTAGAAAAGGCATGGAACTCTGATAACTAGAATGAGAAAATTGGAGAGGATTTGTCTGGGAAACTTGAAACCCCTTATGTACATCTTCCCTTAAACACTCCAGGCCAGATGAAGTAGCCCACTTCTCCTTGCTAGAGGCAGATAGCACCTTACCTTCTGCCCCTAGTTGTACTTAATTTTGCTGAGGAATATATAGAATAAATAAAAGTTAAATGTGGTTATATATTAAAAAAGGCATCATATATGTTGGCAGGATCATAACCATCGTGCCAGAAATCTAGGAAGAGGTCTATGTCATGTGAGCCAGAGAGCTTGATAGTGGATCTCTGAGGTTGACAGAAATCAAGGTGATATGCTGATCTTATCTTTCTTTCAGTTTTTTCTCTTCCTACCCTTGTATAATACCTCCACCATATTGAATGTTTTTTTAAAAAAAGGTCTAAATTCTTAGGAAATGAGTCATATACATCCAAATTTATCTCACCTGAAAAGCCAAAAGATTTGAGGCCCTACCTTCCCTTCAGGAGTATGTCTGATTATGTCCAAGAGAGAACAAAGAGTTCATTTTGTCTTCAGAAATTTGTTGAACATCAATTAAAAAAAAGTGATAGAAGGGCTAAATGTTATACTGCATGATAACAGTGTATGAGAAGACCACTAAAGGAAGGAGGAAATGATGATGTTTATACTTTTTTAAATTCATGGCAATTTTCTCTAAAACTAACTTTAAATGAAATATAATTATATACAGGAGAAAAATCATAATAGTTCAAATCAATCTTTTGAAACAAACTGATTATCCAAATCATAGACTCTCTTCTCAATAGAGCTGACTGCATTCTAGTGTTAGAATTATTGACACAATCGAAATAACTATAAGAACTATGTGTGATTTCTAGTTAAAACAAATAGAAATAGCTCTTTGACCTTGTAGAAGTTATTCAAGGTCTTTGGAATCTAGTTTACCCAAATATAAATGAATATTTTGACAAAATGATTTATGAAATTCTTTCAGGCCTGAGTATTTTATATAGTTTTTGATGCTCCGATTCAAATGTATTTTATCTTCAATTCAAAAAGGAAAGAACAAGCCATTAACATTATCATTAAAATATATATTCAGAAAGCATTTTTAGTCTTTTTATGATCTATTCTGTAAAGTTCAAGCTCATTTTAAGCCCGCATATGGTATAATTCCAACCCACTATTGCCTTCTCTAAACCTTATGTGGTCTATATGTTAGTCAATGATTATTCTCCATTCCACAAATGTGGATGAATCCTGTACTGTTTCTTCCTTTAACTTTCCTCTATTTTATTGTTTCATCTCCCTTTCTTTTGGATGGCTTTCATCCTATACTCATCTGAATGTCAAAAATTTCTTTATTAAAGTTTAAGTCAAATGCCAGCTCCTTTATAAAACCTTACTTAGTCACCCAGAAGAAACAGTGTTTCTTTACTTAATGCTTGGTAACTACTATGAATTTTAATCTAAAATATAACTCATCACATTGTCTTGTAGTTTTGTTCTTTGTGTTTATGTCTTACTCTCTCTAGGAGAAAGCAAGTTCCTTTAAGGATGGTACCATGAATTGGGCATCATACAACATTCATCCTGACATCAGCCCCAACACCCCTCAGTGCCTAGGAACTAAAAGACATTCCCAGAGAGTCTGACTGGTAGTGGTCTTTAGGGAAGAAAGTTAAAAAAGATTGGGATAATTTTATCTAATGCACATTCATGACCCAAATCCCAGGATCAGTTACAGGACAGATAGGTCAACTTAGACTTTCATTAGATTGCATTATCAGCCCTTCTAATGTTTCTAGATGGTGCATCATTTGAAGGCTCATCACTAGCCATGTTTCCAGCCTAGAACTGTGGTCATATTCTTCCAGATGCCTTGACAAAGTCACCTCTTATGAACAACAGGTAAACTAGTGTGAAACGCACTTAACTAAATTAAAACAGCATGACAAATTAGAGCAATAACATGCTTAAAAAAGAATTTATAACAAAGGAAATTCTGGGCTTCATTAAAGCCAAAGGCAGATTCTAGCACTTGAACAATCCAAAGCAAGGGCTTTATAAACTATAAGGGATATACAATTATTTATTACTTTGTATGACTGTTCATATTATCCCTTAAAACTTTGAGTTAATATTTAAAATAGGAGTTAATATTTAAAATAAGAGAGTATCAAATATAAAAAAGTATCAAAAAAAGTATCAAAAAGACACTTCATATATAATTACTTTGAAAATAACTAGAAAAATTATAGATCACTTTATAGTATTTGACTACATAACTGTTTGAAACAAAAAATGTTAAGAATTATTACAATGAAGAATTCTTTTGTGAGAAAGAAGTATATTAATTTTTGCTGTTTCCTTTTGATATCAAAATTTATTTTACTTTTTATTCATAGGAGTCTTGTGCTTCAAATACTAATAATGTAATTTATTTGTGACTAATACAAATTGTTGAGTCATTATGGTTAATAATATATGTTAATTAACAACAAGAAGTGTTAGTTATAAAGCTTAATTTCTACTAAACATCTTAGGTGCTTAAGTAGATATATGTCTCTGTCGATTTATGAAAGATATTATTTCCCTATTAAATGTTACAATATATCCAAACATCTATTTTATTATAAAGTGTTATTTTAAATATAGGTGGTGAAAGTTAATATTATATTTAATCATATAATTAGATTCTTGCCCATTTAAATGTTTCGACATTTATATTAAGTTAAATTCTTTTTCTTATATGGAGAAAGAAAACAGCAGAGAGTGCTGTTTAAACAAATTTTGACCATCATTTTGTAGAATCTTGTCCAGTTTTGTTGCACAAATATTGCTATAAATTAAAAATTAATCTCAGTTATTTTTAAGCACATCTAGAAAGACCTATTTTTAGAAATCATCTGGTCTGAATGGCAAAGATCTCTTCTAGATGCCAGGATATAAGCTTACAAAAGTCCTTCCATATAATTGGAATTATAGACTATATAAAGAAAACATAAATAATATAAAATACATTTCTGTATACAGTATTAATAAAATTATTTTTTGTTATTTTATTTGTATAATAAGAACTATAAAAATGTTTTTAAAAACTGAATCTTGAATTGGTCCTTCAGAATGGATTGGATCTGTGTGAACAAACAAGTGACTAGGGGCCATTCTCAACAAGTAAACCACATGGACCAAACACAGGGACTGGAATGTACACAGTGGTTCAAGGATGATGAGAAAACCAAGTATAGGGTTTGTATATGTGATTAGTGGGAACTACATTTTGAGAAGCAGAATGTAATACTTTTAAATTTAATTAATGCTATCATTCAGTGATTTTTTTGAAGACCTTATGAGTAGAGAAATAACATGGTTATGCTCAACAGAGCTTCTCAAACTTTAAAGTGCACACCAATCACTTGGGGATCCTGCTACAACGCAAATTCAGACTCAGAAGTTCTCAAGTAGAGCCTGAGATTTCGCCTTTCTAACGAGTTCCCAGATGATGCTAATACTGCCAATTCCCAGACCACACACTGAATAGCAATGCTGAAGAGACAGCTGAAGAACCTGGAGATAAAGAAGGTAACTTGAAGTCTAATGCAGAATCCTGGTGCAAGGCAAAGAAAGTTAGTGACAGTGAGGAAGGAGATTACAGAATGTCAGAAATGTTATATAGGAAGAATTAATAGTTATATGTCAGTTATACTTCAATTTTTTTAAATTAAAAATCCAAAAAATACAGAATAAATAAATACTCAAAAAAATAATATGTTAGGTAATTTGTCTGGATTTGGGAGGATCACTGAGAAAAGATGAATCCATTTGTTTTTCTGTTTGTGAGATTGAAAGCATAATACTAATTTGAAAATAAATTCTGGAATGTGATAATGGCATGGAGGGAACCACAAGTATCCTTTTAGACTTTACACTTACATTGATGGTAAAACACCAAGTGGAAATGTGCACCAAGTGAGGATATGAAGCTCTGAAGAAACCTGCATATTTCTGTTTTGATATGGTAATTTCAGCCACGGAGATAGCTGAAATCATCTAGGAAAAGTCAGTCACAAAAACATAAGAATCAACACATAGAGCAAGATAAACTCAAAGGAGGAAAAGCAGTCTGAGATGTAGATAAGAAATCATGGAAGTTAGGAGGCCCTTAAATTTAGGAACCAGAATGCCATCAATGAACTGAGATCTGTAGGACAAATATCTTGTTTTAGTAGTGAAAAACAACGGATAACCGTGAAATGTCAAAGTTTAATTGAATTCTTCTGAGCTATATCTCATAAAAAATACTTCTTGGGCCTAAAATTTGGGAAATTCTTTCAGAGTTTTACAACCTTCACATCTATATGAATTTGAAATAATGCCAGATTTAGCTTATGTTTTCTTTCATTCAATGATTAAGGACTCAGCAGAGATACCGAATTCATTCTTTAATAATATTACTTCATACACTTAAGAGATATTATAAATCCTTTTTTTAACTTCAGTTTTTAAAAAACTATCTTTAGTTTTTCCTGTTGCTTCTTTGACATTTTATTTTCTAACTACCCTTCGTCATCATTTAATTTTAATAAATGATGTGTTTGAATATTATGAATACCTATATTTTAATTTCGAAGACTAGTGTAGGATTAAACCTAGTATAGTACAGTGTCCAGTAAAAAAATAACCCCACGCCCTATTCAGAAAGTGGTAGGGAAATTAAATCATAATTTGTATACATTTTCCTTATTTCTACTTCTTTTTTTTTTCTGGTTGTTTTGTGTTACTTAACATTCATACTTTGAAAGTCTTTTTTAATTTTCTGATGATAAAATCCACCTGATAATGCTTAAATACTCAAGCACTGGAAACACTTATGACCAAAGCCATACATATGCATATTACTTCTGGGAATTATTCACAGACTTGTGTAACAGGCCTCAGTATAATATTGCCTTAAAACATACCAATTCTATAATACCTAATTAGATACCAATGAGGTGAATTAAAGGTTTTAGTGGTCTTTCACTAGCCTTTCCTTTTGAGTCACGTTGATGCCTACTGGGTTTGAACCAGGTTAGTGTTTTTGGAGCTGAGACATGAGAATAAAGTAGAGCTGGCCCATGTTCATGGTGTGAGGAATTAAGTAACATCCTAAAGGCAACATTTGGGAGTAAAGGGTCAAAACTAAAAGACCTACAAAAGAGATGACAAGTCACAAATTAGTCTCTATTTTCACTGGGGCTTTTGGAGAAGGATGGAGTGGATAAATGCAGCTGTACCACCAGCAATAGAAAAACATAAGAAATAAGAAATACGACAAAGTAAATAAATCTGTTTTGAGATATTTAGAGTGCTAGGTCTGGAAGTTATCTTCATTTAGTCCAACTCCTCATTTTACAATAAAGAAACCAAAATTGATAGTACTAGATTTATCCAAAGTGACATTGCTGGTTAGATCACTGCTCATAACTCATGTTCCAGGTCAATACAGCTACTACTAAAAAATCAAATTGATAGGCCACATAACAAATTGGGCAATATCAATATTTCCTTACCATGAATAAAACTGTTAAACTCATTAAATCTTAATAAGGTTTGTGAATGTTTACTTCACTAAGAAGTGAGTGGAATAAACACCTCTTTCCTTTTCCTATGGTGAAAGAGAAACTAAACAATTATAAGGATATTGAAAATGTGATTCCATGAGATCATCTGCTTCACTTTTCTGACATATTTTTATAGTTCTTGTTGATATTCGAGTCAAGGACACCATCTAAATCTGTTCCATTTAATTATAATGCAAGTTTCTTAACAGCAGGGACCTTGTTTGTCTGTTCACTGCTATATTTCTAGTTCTGGGAATAGCCTGGGACTTAATAGTGCTCAATAAATACTGGTTAAACAGATGGGTGAATTAATAGCCATACTTTGAATTCCACGAAAAGACAATGGCAATGAGTATAATAAATCCTTACTTAGAGATGTGAAACTATCACTTAACAGAAAATAGTTTCATATTTTAAAACCATTAAAAATGATTTCTATCAATTTACAAACTTAGTTGATCTTACACAAACCCTTAATGAAGATCTAGAAAGGGGGGCTGTTCTAGGTAAAGTAACATGTAGGATAATTTTAATTCATGTGAAATTATTCTGAAAAAGGGTTAGGATGTGGAGAAAAAGTGACTGCAAGAGAGAATATCATATATCATGGAATTCTAAGAACTGGAATCATACTAGGAATGGGCCTCATGGTCATTAGAACTTGAGAACAGAACTAAGTCCAAGGAAACTTCATAGACTTTAGCAACAGGGATTTGTGAAACCTTTTTAACTGCTCCACTACAAATGTCTTCCGTTTTTCTTCCCCACTCTCAGATGGCTGACTATAATCTCCTTCTATTTATTCTCTCATAGTTTAGGTATGCACATGCTTTAGTTACTGTGGGTCTTCTCCATGCCAGTCATTGTTAGAACATTTTAGTTACTAAACTACCAGCTAGCTGGGTCTGCCAATTAGTATTTCTTGTTTCAAATTTCAGTGAGAGTATCTTTGTTCTAGCTCCAAACTGAAGGTCATGGGTTGGATTAGAATTGGCTAGTTTTAAGTGGTTTGCCCATACATGGTTGAAACAACTGTGGCCAGGAATAGACTTGTGTGACACACAAAAAATTTCTCCTTCCTCCGATGAGGATTTGGTTAAGGTAGTTTGCATTAGGTAGGGATGTAGGGAGGGAAAGCACAGTGACACTTCTAAGAAAATATTTCCCCTATTTTATGAATAAGAGAACTAAGGCTGAGGAAAGTTAAATAACTTGCCTTGGTCACACACCTTGTAAATTTTTGAGGACTTAGAGAATTGCCCTTTCCATATCATCACATTATCGCTTAATCCTCACGCTCAGTCCTGTCCTTGGACAGGTTCTTTTCTTCTCTCTGTACTCTTCTTATAACTAAATTCTATTTTTTGGATGATTAAAAAATGTATATTTATGAGGAGAGGAGAAATATAAAAAGAGAGGAATATAGTGAAGGGAAGAGTAGGAAAGGAGAAAAGAAGTGCAGCTGCAACTGTGACCAAAAAAAAAAAAAAAAAAATATATATATATATATTAGTCCTAACTTCGTATGTGAGTCAATATTTCTAGTTAGAGCTCAACCAGCTCTTTTAAGTGCCTATATTTTATAATTCTTTCCATAATCTGTTCTGATTATGTACTGCTGCAAGCCTACTATTAATATTTGATTGAATTCCTCGAAAAAGTCTAGATTCCTAAATTTACCAAGCAAAGTTAATTACTTCTATATACCATCATGCTTGTACCTCTGAAATTCTACGAACTCAAAAATTATATACTATAAGGAACACAGTGCTGTGCAATTACACATGAGCTATCCAAAGAAATCATCTAAAAATTTTACTTATAAATACATAGAATAAGTTTGCTGGCAACTTGCTTAATAATGGGCAGACACACACAGGAGAAAAAAGAACAGGAGCTCTATTAAAACTGGTAAGTAAAGAATTTAGTTGAAATATCAGCAGTGAGAACTAATTGCTTGTGCATAGTTCTTGTTGATATTCGACACCTTGTTCAGGACAAGTTGAGATTTCTGTAGAAAAGATACAGGAATAGTAGATTCAACATTCAGGAAAATTAAGGTAGCAAGAGTTCAAAGAAAATGAGAATCAAATATAGATTAATGAAAATTCCAGAAGAAATAGGAAACCAAAGGGAAAATAATGTAAAGAGTGATGAAAAAATAGGACAACACTACTTTGATCCTATACATTCTGTAATTGCCATCCTATCTGTTTCCTCCATTTTCATGCAAACTTGAGTTGTCTTCATTTGCTTGTCTCCTCTTTCAAACCTCCCACTTATTTCTAATTGAGTTGGAACCTAGTTCTATCTTCGACATTTTTCCGAGTTATTAATAACATTACAATTGAACATTGTGTTAGTCTGCTATTGAAAATTCTGCTGATCTAGCACTGTTGACACTACTGAAAACTCCTAATACTACCTTATATTATGTGACATTGCACTCTCAGTGTTTTTCTCTTATCTCACCAAACTCTTTCTTTCTCTCGTTTTTTGCATCCTCTTGCTTTATGCATCATTTACAAGTTGTTCTTTATAATACTTGTTTTCTGCTCTTCTCACTCTAAAATCTTCCACCCTTGATCTTAATCACCGTCATGGTTTTAAATAATATCAATTTGCTTGTGATTCCCAAACCTACATCTATCTTAGATACTAATTCCAACATTTAGCGACTTGCATACAACTACCTCCGGGGCATTTCCATCCCCAGGCTACAGCTGTCTTTCTCCTTGTTACCATAATATTCTGTGAATATTACTATCGATTTACTTACATTATCTTCTAATTATAAATATGTTGAGGTGTATATAGTATGCAGAAGTTGTGAACCATTTGAAGATGTAGGATGTGCTTTTGTCATCTTTATAGTTGCAATATCTAATAGAACATTTGTAATATAGTAGGTATTATTCAAGCATATAAATTCATGCCAAAATGACAATTTTTATATGAATTTTAAAACCAGATACAGCACAGAACATTAAAAAATATATTTTTTAAGACATGAAAGCACAATATTTTTAATAGATTCAAATTTAACAATTCTAGCTCAAGCTAGTAAGAAGACAACTGCAAGGGAGGGAGTTTCCAATTTCTTTTATCTCCGGAAGAGTCCTGTTTTCCTAGACCTCTAATGAGACATTTATTTCACTTATTTCTATTAGTTTTTGTGGTCTTCAAATAATTTGTTTAATGCAAAGATATTTATATGTGTTCATTAGAGACATAAAAAATATATTTAGATGATCAAAATGAGATTTAGGGTAAGTATAATGACTATTAATGCACTTATAGTACTTCATACTATTCAAATCATTTTCACATTTGTCAAGCTGTTTAATACTTATAAAATTTATTAGAAAATTATTGTATATGTGTCTGAATATTTTAAACTGTCTTCTATCAAAAGATTGAGAAAATCGCAAAAAAGAAAACATTAAAGTTATTACATACTGGTTTCTAACCAACATGATACACTAAAAATTTACATTTTTAAATATATTTCCCTTTTCCATGATACACAGCATATTTAACACATTTAATTTATTCTTGTTCTCCTCCAGTGTCTAGTACAATATATTATTATTTCTTTATCTGTGTTTTCTCTATGCTCCCTAATAATTATATATTGATGGCAATATCTCTTTTGCTCCATAAAAAATTTGTCTTCAATTTTCATAGTTTCATATTTATTTTATGGTTACAAAATAATTTGTATTACAGGAAATTAAAAAGACAAAAATCACAAATAAAGAAATAAAAGGTGGGGACAAGATGGCAAAGCAGGAAGATCCTGGGCTCCATTGACACACCAAAATTACAACTACATATAGAGAAACTGTCTCTGAGAATGACCTGAAGACTAGCAGATAAATTTTCTACAACTAAAGATGAAAAGAAAAAAGCTACACTGATATGGGTAGGAGGAGGGAAGATTTGGTCTGGCTGGAACCTACACCCCTGGAGCGTCAATCCACAGGTGGATGGGATATCAGAGCCTCAGAGGTCCTCCCTGAGGAGCAAGGGGCTCCGAACGCCACATCAGGCTCCCCAGTTCAGGGAAACTGCATGGGAAGGATGAGCCTCCATAATGTCTGTCTTTGAAAATGAGCAAAACTTATGTCTGGGAGAGCTGGAGGGTTTTAGGAAACTGAGAGCCCATCCTTAGAGGGCACAGGCAAAAACTCACTCACTCTAAAACCCAGTACAGAGGCAGCACTTTGAAAAGTGCCTGGGTCATATGTGAAGGAGATTCATTGACTAATTTTAGGGTGTGTGCCTAAGGACAAGAAATCCATTGAAACTTCCTCTAGGAATGGAGGAGCTTGCTGGTGCCAATTTTTTGTTTCATTTTGTTTTCTGTTTTTGGCTCATCTTCTACCTAGCTGGCCCAGCACTGGCAGGAGTCATTTCTGACTTCCCCCCTCTAAGTTACTAGCACCACTTGCCCTGCCCCAGGTTTACTTGTGGACCTGACCCAGCCTGCAATCCTCCAAAGCAGCCCCACATCCCACCAGACCCAGTGGACACCCTTGGCCTGCACCAGAACCCCTCCGCAGTGGTTCTTGCCCTCCCAGTCCTGGTGAGGGGTGCCCTCACCAGCACCAACATCATACCAAGACATCTCCTGCCCCAAAGGCCAGCCCTGCAAACTAGACTACCTGCAACAGTTCTGGCCAGAACTGACAGCCAGCTGCATGAAGCATCAGGCTCACAAACCAGTGTGTCTGCAGCAATTGCAGCCCAGCCACCAAAGGAGGGCACACAAGCCCACACAGAAGACACTCCTGGAGCATCTGACTATGGTGACCAGAGGGACCACACTACTAGGCCCTACCTACAGTACACAAAAAGGAACAAAGCTGGAGGTATCACATGCCCTGATTTCAAACTATACTACAAAGTTATAGTAATCAAAACAGTATGGTACTGGCACAAAAACAGGCACATAGATCAGTGGAATGGAATAGAGAGCTCAGAAATAAACCCATGCTTATCTGGTCAATTAATTATGACAAAGGAGGCAAGAATATACACTGAGGAAAGGATATTCTCTTCAGTAAATTGTGTTGGGAAAACTGGATAGCTACATGCAAAAGAATGAAACTGGACTATTTTCTTTTTACACTGAATACAAAAATAAACTCAAAATGAATTAAAGACTTAAATGTAAGAACTAAAACCATAAAACTCCAAGAAGAAAACATGGGCAGTATGCTCTTTGACATTGATCTTAGCAATTTTTTTGCATCTGTGTCCTCAGGCGAAGGTAATAAAAGTAAAAATAAACAAATGGGACTACATCAAACTAGAAAGCTTTTGCACAGAGAAAGAAAACATCAACAAAACAAAAAGGCAACTTACTGAATGGGATAAAATATTTGCAAATGATATATCTGATAAGGGGTTAATATCCAAATCATATAAAGAAATCGTGCAACTCAATGTCAAAAAACCAAAAAATTTGATTAAAAAATAGGCAGAGGGGGCTTCCCTGGTGGCGCAGTGGTTGGGAGTCCACCTGCTGATGCAGGGGACACGGGTTCGTGACCCGGTCTGGGAGGATCCCACATGCCACGGAGCGGCTGGGCCCGTGAGCCATGGCCACTGAGCCTGCGCGTCTGGAGCCTGTGCTCCACAATGGGAGAGGCCACAGCAATGAGAAGCCTGTGTACCACAAAAAAAAAAAAAAAAAAAAAAAAAGGCAGAGGACCTGAATAGACATTTCTACAAAGAAGACGTACGGAAGGCCAACAGACACATGAAAAGACGTTCAACATCACTAATCATCAGGGAAATGCAAATCAAAATGAGATATCACTTTACACCTGTCAGAATGGCTATCATCAAAAAGACTACAAATAATGAGTGTTGGTGAGGATGTGGAGAAAAGTGAATGCTTGTGAACTGTTTGTGGGAATGTAAATTGATGCACCCATGTGGAAAACAGTATGGTGGTTCCTCAAAAAATTAAAGGTAGAACTATTGTACCATCCAACAATTCCACTTCTGAGTGTTTACCTGAAGAAAACAAAAACACTAATTTGAAAAGATATATGCACTCATATGTTCTTTGCAGCATTATTTACAACAGTAAAGATATGGATGTAACCTAAGTATCCATCATTAGATGAATGGATAAAGAAGTTGTGGCATATATATATATGTATATGTAAGCATATATATGTATATGTAGGCATATGTATGTATATGTACACACAGTGGAATGTTTGCAATAAAAAAGAATGAAATCTTGCCATTTGCAACAACCTGGTTGGAACTAGAGGGTATTATGCTAAGTGAAATAAGTCAGAAAAAGGCAAATACTATATGATTTTACTTATACGTGGAATCTAAAAAACAAAAGAAACAAACAGAACAAAACAAAAATAGACTTGTAGACACAGAGAACAAACTTGTGGTTGCCAGAGGGGTAGGGGGTGTGGAGTGGGCAAAATAGGTGAAGGCTATTAAGAGGTACAAACTCCTAGCTAATAAATAATTAAGTTACAGGGATGTAATATACAGCATAATGAATATAATCAATATTACTGTAATAACTCTGTATGATGACAGATGGTTACTAGACTTAACACGGTGATCATTTTCGTAATGTCTTTAAATGTTGAATTACTATTTTGTACACCTGAAACTAGCATAATGTACATTGGCTATACTTCAATAAAAAAAAAAAAGAAATAAATTTACAAAAACCTCACACAGAGGTAATTTCTATTACTGTTCTGAGGCAGATATTTCCACTTATTTTTATGCACAAAGAATATAAGCTTTATTTAATCTTTATAAATAAATATGCTTTATTTTTACAAAGTGGAATGATGGTATGTCTCTTGTTTTATAATCTGCTTTTTAATTTATCAGTATATTAGGAATGTAATATTAATAAATATTTCTATAGAACGTAATGACAACAAATGGATGCAAATATACTGGTTTTTATAATAGTAAACAATGCTTTGTAAATATTCTAATGCATAGCTCTATGTGTGTGTCTCATTTTTAAATTTTCAGATCCATTATTAGGTGATGTATTATTACACCAACTGTGATAAGCATTTTTAAGTTATTAATACTCTAACATAATGTCACTAGGAAAATAGGAACAGAAGAATGAAATGAATTGAGGTTAAACTTTTCCAGTGAATGTACACATGCAATTTTGTACATGTGAACTTGAAGGTATATGTTTCCAGGTGTGTGAACATGTTCTCTAAGTTCTTGACTCTCACTTGTAGAATAGTATTGGATTGGCCAAAAAGTTCGTTCAGTTAATGCATACATTGTTCAGTAAAGTTCTTGGTGAAAATGAAGAATGCGTCTTTCATTTTTACTTAAAACCAAACGAAGGTTTTGGCCAACCCAATACTTGTCATAATGTGTTACATTAGCTTTTGCTCCCCTTGTAGGAAGGGGTTTTTATTTTGGGCTCATTTACTAACACGTGCTTGGTACATCATAAGTATTAAAAAAATGTACATTGAAAAAACGTCTGGATCAGTAGATGTAAACTAAATACTAAAATTACTGTAATAAAATAATAACAGCTTTGCCACCCATATATTTTTGTTGCATAGCTACTTCCAAGACTCCATGAAAATTATAACTAGTATACACAAAATGCTTCCAGTTCCCACTGGTAGTAGGAAAGTTAAAAATACTTAAGGTTAATGACATTTTTCTGACGTTAGTGTCTTAGTATTGCCCCTGGAATTTAAATAGAAACCTTTCTTTTCCCTTCTAAGAATTGACTTTTTTTTCTATGTACAGCCTACATTCAACACTTTATTTTAAAAGTGGAATAAATATTTATTAATCGTTCAATGCCTTAGTTACTGGCAAATGTTTCCAGATAGGAGATTATATTTTCTAAAACAAGTGTCTCCCTCAACCTTGGAAAAATGCTACTATACTCTGAGTCATTCTGATTTAGGTTTCATCTCAAGTCCTTTCTCTCAATGGAAATGTTTTCATTGGCTAATTCTCAACCTGATTTTACTTCAAAACTGATTTTTGGTATTGCATTAAATAAAAAGGAATACAGCTTTTGTTTTCCTACCTCTTTTGAATCTTTCAAAATCCAACTCAGATTCCAGATATTCCACACAAAATACCCCCCAATCATATTGATATCTTTTATTTGTGTGCCTTTGGCAATAGTAATTTGTGTTTTGTTTGGAAGTGTAGCATATGTTATGCATTTTTATTTGTTTCATGGATAAAGCTCTCAGGGTCTAAGATTTAATTTAACCTTCTGTGAAGAAATGAATTATAACAGACAAAAGGCAGCTATCTTTAAAAGAGCCTGCTTGCAAGACTGGCCTTTAGCTGACACCTGGGAATTTGGCACTTGACAAGTCCTCTTACTAATAAGAATAACTCACTGTGTCTAGATGGTTTGAACAAATATTATGATTTATGGTGCATACGTGCTTTTCTTCTGAGAGTCTGAAATTTAAGGACATGAAAGGCAGAGGGTGCTTACATCACCAGCCTACAATGGAAAACTTAGGTGCTGAGCTTCTACTGGGCTTCCTTGGGCAGAACCATCACACATGCTGCTGCATTTTTATTCCTGGATGAAGAAACATGCTCAAATATGCCACTTCATAGAAGAGAGAGAATAAGGAATATGTGCATGGATATCTCCAGATTCCGTGTCTCTTCCTTTGCTGATCCTGTGGTGTGTTCTTACCCTGTAATAAATCTTGGCCACGAGTACTCCTACATGCTGAGTCCTGTGAGTCATTCTAGCAAATTTCCCAATGTGGGAGTGGTCTGAGGGACCCGCAATATACTTCATTGCAAGCTACTAATTCAGTCTATTACTTATGGATGGTATCAGAAGACATGAGACCCCTGGGTCAGAGACAAAGGATTTTCTTACTAATAGCATAGAAGTCAGCATGAGTATCATGCTTCTGTCAGTTCCTATTGACCTGCAAGTTCCACGGGGGTGAAGCAGAAGGTCTTGGGTAGGTGGCTGCTGCACATAGTGGGTTGGCATTGCAGCCGAGGAATACTGATCTTGGAGAATCCACCTCTTTTATAGCCTTCCTGTCATTTGTCCTGGAAGGAGACATTGTCTCATCTTTCAAGGCTGCTTACAGCTTCCTGCATACATACCCTGTAAAGAGTGGTCAGGATCTTGAATTCTTGGAATACCCAGCAAGAACATATGAGATGCTCAGGGTCCATGACAGATCACTTTGCCCAATAATATTCCTGCATATCCCACAAGACTGTAAACATCTCAAAAACAGTACATGTATTTTCTGATTTTTTTTTTTTTTTTTTTTTTTTTTTGCGGTACGCGGGCCTCTCACTGTTGTGGCCTCTCCCGTTGCGGGGCACAAGGCTCCGGATGCATAGGCTCAGCGGCCGTGGCTCACGGGCCCAGCCGCTCCGCGGCATGTGGGATCCTCCCGGACCGGGGCACGAACCCGTGTCCCCTGCATCGGCAGGTGGACTCCCAACCACTGCGCCACCAGGGAAGCCCGTATTTTCTGATTTTTAAAATGCCATCAAAGGCAGTTGCAAAGTGTTGAATCCTACACAAAGACTCGGTGACTCTTGCATTAGTTTCCTGTGGCTGCTATATCAAACTACCATGAATCTGGTGGCTTAAAACAACAAAAATACATTCGCTCACACTTCTGGAGGCCGAAAGTCTGACATCAATTTCACTGGGCCAAAATGATGGTGTCTGAAGGTCTGAAGTCCCTCTGGAAGCTCTAGGGGATAATTCATTCCTCACCTCCTCCAGCTTCTGGTGGTTGCCATCATCCTCTGATTGTGATCACTGCATCCAATCCCTGCCTCTGTGGTGAGACTTCTTTTTCCTCTTGCATCTGTATAATGAAATCTTCTGTCCCCCTCTTGAATAAGGATATATTTAGGGATCGCATTTAGGGCCTATCCTGATAATCCAGGATAATTGCCTCATCTCAGACTCCTTAATTTAATCACACCTATAAATTCCTTTTTTTGCCTTGTAAAGTAACATTTAAAGGTTCCAGGGATTAGGACATGGATATCTTTTGGTGGGCGGTGGGGGGGGGCAGGATATTTTTAAATTTATAGAGATATTTAAACTGGATCATTAGAAAACAGAGTAAAATAATTTAGTTATATAGTTATAAATAGGAAGTACATTATTGTTCTACTTAATATGTCACCAGAGGCACTTTTAAACCCAAATACAAATTTTGGATAAAAGAGATAAATATAAAATCTGAAATATAAAGCAGAAGTACTTTTTATACTTAAAATAATAAAATTAGCAGTGCATCTTATAGAAACTTGAAAATAAAATTTCCCGAAACAAAAAACATTTGTTTTTGTGGACTCACAAAGAGGTTGGAATGATGGCTAAGATAGTAAATATTGTTCATTTTTTCTTATTATAAGTCAAAAAAACATAAGCAACACATTTTTCTAAAACGTATTTTGAGAGACCATTGCTATGACAGATAGGAATATACTAGAAGGAAAATAAAAAGTGATTTATAGACTTTTGGTGGTTTACAATCTGTGGATTAGGAAACTTAACAAATACTAGTCTTTTCAATACCTGTGTTTAGGATCTAGTAAGCTTTTGCTTCTGTGTAGAAAGTAAAGAATAAATGAGCACCAAAAAACATGTTTATACCCTAAAGGAATGGCTGCTTCCTTCCCTTTCTAGGAACACACATCATAGACATACAAGTGTTTTTAAATCCAAAAGACAGTTCCAAACATGAATTCGAATTAGCAGTTTAGTTTACCCTCATAACTGTGATTTTAAAATTTTCTATGTGGTTTTTCATACATCAGTTTAAAACAACCCTCTTAAGCTATTTCTGGCTCACTTACATTTCCTAATTGGCAAGAAATAAATATTTCTATTTGTTACTTCCTCAGTTTGGAAAGTCAGTATGTGAAAATTTAACTAAATCAGTTGTGGCTAGATCTTTGCAGTTTAAGTGGTAGGTGCAGGAGTCTGATATGCCTCCTTCCTTTGGCAGAATGTTCCATAGGGTCAACGTGGTGCAAGGAGAACTCAAGAACTGGTGTTAGTGAACTATGACCCCAGGACCAAATCTGGCCCCCCACCTGTTTTTGTAATAAGATCTGATTGTAACACAGACATGCTCATACATTCACATGTAGTCTAAGGCTGCTTTTGCTCTACAATAGCAGATTTAAGGAGTTGCAATAGACACCATATGACCCACAGAACCAAAAACTATTTACTATCTTTCTCTTTTAGGACAAGTTGGCTGATCTACCCTAGAAGAGGGTACCGACCCTAGGTAGGTACCCTAGAAGAATGAGAAGATATACATAGTCTGTTTATTAAATATAAAGCAGACAAACAAATATAGACCCAGCTGAAATACAGAATCAGATTGAAAAAGACATTAAAAGGCTGAAATACTAGGTTAAAAAACAAAATTAAATTTAAAAGAAATAAACACAAAGTCATGAATTCAGAATCTCAAATTTAACTGCACAAATTAAACAAGAGTTAGCTTGGTTCTTAACTTGGTATAGATAACCATAAATAGGACACTAATCCCACCATGGGGACTCTATTCTCATGACTTTGTGTAACCCTAATTACCTCTCAAAGGCCCCACCTCCTAATACCACCCCATTGAGGGTTAGGGTTTCACAGTTGAAATTTGGGAGGACACAAACATGCAGTCCATAACACCCAGATAACAAAATATTTAGATGGAACATACAACTATATCCAAATATTTGAAAAATTTAATGTGTAAGAGAACACACATTTATTGGGAGTTGTTTCAGAAGTTCAATAACAATAAGAACAAATAAAGATAAGAAGATAAAAACTAGAGTTGACTTTTATCAAAGCAAAACTTTTGTTTACAATTGGAAGGACTATCATATATGGGATAAATTGCATTTGATTTCTAAATTCATAATGAGTGAATTTCTCCAGGAATCACTGAATAATCATTTTTAAGGAATGCTCTGGTGGAGATTTTTTTTATGAGGCAAAAGAATCCCGGATGTGCTCTAACTAAACCTATGCATTTGATGTTAGAGAAGAAGAAATCAGGGAAATGCGGATATGCTCTGGCATCTTATTCTGATATTACTTTGCCATGTAGGAAGATGACTTGCCTGGAGCAGGATAAAGTCCAGGATTAGCTTAATATCACATTGTAAAGCATGCTTCACACACATGGGGGGTTTAGCTAGCACCCTAGAGCACAGTTAATGAATTATTTTTAGACCGTTCTGCAATTTTTTCAATTGGGCTTAAACATGACAGCTAAGGAAAGTTAAAACATTTTATTCTATAAAGTTCAAAGTGGAAAGGAAGCATTAGCAATGCAAGTTTCCCCATGATGTTCTATCAGTGTTATTCAACTTTCTTCAGGGGATTAAAGGATAATTTTTATTCTTGACCAATCTTGAGTCTCACTGCAAGACTTGCTTAGCTGCAGCACAAGGATAGATCTTTGAAAATGACTTTCCAATCCCTGGCTATTTAACACAGTAAATGAAGTACTAGACCAATATAAAGAGAGATGTTTATTATAAATGTAACTAAATGAAAGTGCAAAATTCTGCTTAAAATGAATAACTTTGACCACGCAAACAGCATAGTAGTCAAATAGATGCATGCACCAAAAATATGTATGGGATAAATGTCTATGTATAGGTACACAACTATAGTATAATGTTAATAATCTTGGTGGCTTATCTTAGTTATTATTTTATTTTTAAAAGAATACATTTTCAGTCTTAACTACCTGCTCATATAAAAATCATATGTGCTTAGAAACTACACCTTTCAAATTAATTTAAATTATACATAAAGATTTACTTTAAGGGTCTTTGGTCTTTTGGAAAATTAGTTTACATTTCTAGCATCTCAGTGATAAGATATAGTGCCAAATCGCTATTGCTGAGAAAGCACATTCATATAAAATGCAGGTTCCTTCACCAGAGATCTTTAAATTCCATGCATGGAGAATATGCTTTTGAATATAAGAAACTTCTGATGAAACCTAAGAAAAAGTAAGATGCAAATGCAAAACTCCAGTCCAGCTAGAAACAAAACAAGTAACCACTGAAATGCAAACATTATGAGAAAGAAGACTTCATTTATGTTATTCCCCATAGTATTCTTGGTGCCTGTGACAGCAGAGGACATATAATAGGTACTCAGGTGATTAAATACATGAATGAACAAAGGTTATAGAAATATTATTTGATTTCCTTCACAGAATTGCTTACTCAGAGAAATGAAGCAGAACTCAGAAATAATAACATGTGTAAGTGTAATTTTACCAGAGAAAATTAAAAGAATAGTAAAAAAAGGATATTGTAGGACATTTTCTCATGAGAAACAATAAAAAGTTCCATTCAAATCTGAATGCTATTAATTTATTGGCCGTAATTCAGGTGAGGTAAAATGGTATGATATTAGAAACACATCTGTAAAACATTTGTGTAAGATTTTAGGGAATAATTTCAGAGACTTTCCTATGCTAGAATTCCCAAATTCACCTGTTGTAAAACAAAAAAAACCCAAACATTAAAAAAATTACTTTCTCCTTATCATTGAAAACTGTGACCTTTTGCCTTGTTACCTATTCCTTCTAAAGCCAACAGTATCAATTGAAGAATAAAAACCATATGATCATCTCAATAGATGCAGAAAAAGCTTTTGACAAAATTCAACACCCATTTATGATAAAAACCCTCCAGAAAGTAGGCATAGAGGGAACTTACCTCAACATAATAAAGGCCATATATGACAAACCCACAGCCAACATCATCCTCAATTGTGAAAAACTGAAACCATTTCCACTAAGATCAGGAACAGGACAAGGTTGCCCACTCCCACCACTATTATTCAGCTTAGTTTTGGAAGTTTTAGCCACAGCAATCAGAGAAGGAAAAGAAATAAAAGGAATCCAAATTGGAAAAGAAGTAAAGCTGTCACTGTTTGCAGATGACATGATACTATAGATAGAGAATCCTAAAGATGCTACCAGAAAACTACTAGAGCTAATCAATGAATTTGGTAAAGTAGCAAGATACAAAATAATGCAAGAAATCTCTTGCATTCCTATACACTAATGATGAAAACTCTGAAACAGAAATTAAGGAAACACTCCCATTTACCACTGCAACCAAAAGAATAAAATACCTAGTAATAAACTAACTAAGGAGACAAAAGACCTGTATGCAGGAAACTATAAGACTCTGATGAAAGAAATCAAAGACGAATCAAACAGATGGAGAGATATACCATGTTCTTGGACTGGAAGAATCAACATTGTGAAAATGACTATACTACCCAAAGCAATCTACAGAGTCAATGCAATCCCTACCAAATTATCAATGGTATTTTTCACAGAACTAGAACAAAAAAGTTCACAATCTGTTTTGAAACACAAAAGACCCCGAATAGCAAAGCAATCTTGAGAAAGAAAAACTGAGCTGGAGGAATCAGGCTCCCTGACTTCAGACTATACTACAAAGCTACAGTAATCAAGACAGTATGTTACTGGCAAAAAACCAGAAATATAGATCAATGGAACAGGATAGAAAGCCCAGAGATAAACCCATGCACATATGGTCACCTTATTTTTGATAAAGGAGGCAAAAACATACAATGGAGAAAGGACAGCCTCTTCAATAAGTGGTGCTGGGAAAACTGGACAGCTACATGTAAAAGAATTAAATTAGAACACTCCCTAACACCAAACACAAAAATAAACTCAAAATGGATTAAAGACCTAAATGTAAGGCCAGACATTATAAAACTTGTAGAGGAAAACATAGGCAGAACACTCTATGACATAAATCAGAGCAAGATCCTTTTTTGACCCACCTCCTAGAGAAATGGCAATAAAACCAAAAATAAACAAGTGGGACCTAATGAAACTTAAAAGCTCTTGCACAGCAAAGGAAATCATAAACAAGTCAAAAACAGAACCCTCAGAATGGGAGAAAATATTTGCAAATGAAGCAACTGACAAAGGATTAATCTCCAAAATTTACAAGCAGCTCAAAATGAAAAAAACAAACAGCCCAATCCAAAAATGGACAGAAGACCTAAATAGACATTTCTCCAAAGAAGATATACAGATTGCCAACAAACACATGAAAGAATGATCAACATCATTAACCATGAGAGAAATGCAAATCAAAACTACAATGAGATATCACCTCACAGCAGTCATAATGGCCATCATCAAAAAATCTAGAAACAATAAATGCTGGAGAGGGTGTGGAGAAAAGGGAACCCTCTTGCACTGTTGGTGGAAGTGTAGATTGATACAGTCACTATGGAGAACAGTATGGAGGTTCCTTAAAAAACTAAAAATAGAGCTGCCATATGACCCAGCAATCCCACTGCTGGGTATATACCCTGAGAAAACCATAGTTCAAAAAGAGTCATGTACCACAATGTTCACTGCAGCTCTATATACAATAGCCAGGACATGGAAGCAACCTAAGTGTCCATTGACAGATGAATGGATAAAGAAGATGTGGCACATATATACAATGGAATAGTACTCAGCCATAAAAAGAAATGAAATTGAGTTATTTGTAGTGAGGTGGATGGACCTAGAGTCTGTCATACAGAGTGAATTAAGTCAGAAAGAGAAAAAAAAATCATTTGCTAACACATATATATGGAATTTAAAAAAAAATGGTCATGAAGAACCTAGGGGCAGGACGGGAATAAAGACGCAGACCTACTAGAGAATGGACTTGAGGACACAAGGAGGGGGAAGGGTAAGCTGGGAAAGTGAGAGAGTGGCATGTACATTTATACACTACCAGATGTAAATAGCTAGTGGGAAGCAGCCACATAGCACAGGGTGATCAGCTTGGTGCTTTGTGACCACCTAGAGGGGTGGGATCGGGAGGGTGGGTGGGAGGGAGACGCAAGAGGGAAGAGATATGGGGATATACGTATATGTATAGCTGATTCACTTTGTAATAAAGCAGAAACTAGCACACCATTGTAAAGCAATTATACTCCAATAAAGATGTTTAAAAAATAAAATAAAAATAAAGCCAACAGTATCAAATTATAATTTATTATAGAAATGGTGGGTTTAAGACGCACCTAAATGATATTGTTAAATTCTGGAGTTACTGAGGCTTCAGAAAGGAAGTCTTACTGCAAAGTAAAATAAAAGTTTGAAATGATAAATACCAAAGAGTCAACTCCAAGATGAGCATGATGCCATATGTTCAAAACAGAGTAAAGTATATAAATGAACATTCTAGCTGAGTTTTGTATAATGACTATAAAGAAAACAGATTCGAACTGAAGGTTAGGAGCACCTAACCTTCATGGTAGGTTAACCATGACCTCCAATCCAGGCATGAAGGTATATTGCTTTTCTAGGAATCCGAATGGAGCAGAAGTAGTCACTAGATGGGTATTAAAAAGCAACAAAAAAAGGACAAGGATCCAATTGGTTTGGTCTGGAACTGGGATTAGTTTCTAGGCAAAGAAAATGGAAATAATTACTAATAAAATAATTGTACTTCAAACGAGCTGAAGAAACACAGGAACATAAGACTAATTCTAGACTGCCCACCAGAGTCCAGTTTGCATGAGTACATCCTAGTCAAGACAATGTGAGGGTCGTTGCTCTGTTCATTCGTTAACTCACTCAACCTACGTTTTTCTTTTTCTTTTGAAATGGATTAAATTTCACAAGAAGTTGTAAAAATAGTGCAGAGAGGTCCCACAAAGGTAATATACTTTTAAAAATAATATTTATATAACCATTATACATTGTCAGAAACAGGAAATGGACATTGGTAAAATAGTATTAATTCAAATACAGTCATTATTCTGATTTCACCAGGCTTTACATCTTTTTTTTTCTTTTTTTGATGTATGGTTGTACACAATTTTATCACATATATAGATTAAACTTTACCACAGTCAGGAACTGTTGAAACACCACAAAGAAACTACCTGGTGTTACTCCTTAATAATCATACCTTTCCCCAGCTCTAAGTCCTGGTTACCACTTTTTTGTTCTCTATCCCTATAATTTTATCACTTTAAGAATGTTAAACAAATGGAATCATATAGTATGTGGTTAGAATTTTGTTCTGTTTTTGTTTGTTTGTTTTCATTTTTTTTCTTTGATCAGCACAATGCCCTTGAGATCCATTCAAGCTATTGCAGGTATCAAAAGTTTATTTCTTTTTATTGCTGATTTTGTATTTTGTATTCTACTGTATGAATATATCACAGTTTATCTATTCACTTAGTTGGAAGACAATTGGGTTATTTCCAGATTTTAGCTGTTATGAATAAAACAGCTATGAACATTCATTTACTGCAGAGTTATTCATTCTTAGTTGGGTAAGAAATTGCCTACTAGCAAAGTATGAAGAGTTCCAGTTGCTGTGCATTCTTACCAGTCAACACATATTTATTGAGGACTAAGTACATGCAAGGCACAATACTAGTATCCAAAACTTTAACAAATTGGACATAGCCTTGCCTTTATGAATTAGTAAGGGAGGCAGACTTTATAAAACTGACCAGTTTGTTAAATGGAAAATGTAGAAATGTCCCTCTTTTTCAAGGTTTTCAATAATATTACAGTTCCAACATGTAATACATTCTATAAAAATTATTTAAGACCAATACTTAATAAATAATTATTAGAAAGCACCGATTAGATACAATTCCCACATTTTACAAATGACAAAACTGTGGATTGAGGACCTGGTGCCTTCATCATGGTCCTAAAACTACGTATGTCAGAACTTCAGATTAGGACACCAAGTCTCTTGTTGTTATTTTCATATTTTCTCACTACATTACATGGCCACTAATGAATTATTTTTTTATTTCATAGATGTTACACCTAAAATATTCCCATGCTTTGAGGAAAACTGGTATTATACAAACATATCATTTTCCACTGCCAAGAAATGAGTTAAAATAAAAATTAACATCCACTACAATGAAATCAATTAAGAAAGTAATATGGCAATTTGAACATCTCCTTTGAAATAAAAACATTATTAAAACATCAAGTGTGAACAGCAATTAAAAAAATCAAATTATAGGCTTAGCATAAGCTTTCCTTTTCTTGGTTACGAGAAAGTAGAAATAGAAATTAAATATGCTCCATTAATTGGCACTTTATGAAAACTGTTTCAGGGGTACTAGTGTACCTGAACTCACATCTATCTTTCATAGTTTTCAAATTCCAATCTTAAATGAAGTATTTTACATTTTGTAAATTAATATTTGGTTTCCATATTTAATGATTATTTGGCAAGTGTAAGAACTGCATCCAAATAAAATCAGCCCATGCTCTCAACAATTAATGCAAGCAGAAATAAAACAGCTATATTTCTTAGACAAAAGTAATTAGTTATTATATTTGGATAATTGTTGGAAAACACTCATTGTACTGTTGGACTCTGACAATGGAAACACGATCATGTTGTTTTCTTCTTCTAAAGCCAGACAAGGTCTAGAATGACTAGACCTATAAATTATAATATACACTAAAAATCTCTGTAATCGAAACAATGTAGTGCTAATTCATGAAGAGATACAGAGATCATTAGAATATAATAGAAGATACAGAAATAAAGCTAAGTACAATATATGAAGACATTTAGTATATTGATATCCGAATACCTGAGGCAAAAATCTATTTAAATGCTTCTGGTACAATTTGTTTGCCATTTGGGAAAATACAAGATTATTTCTAATCATTACAGCATATGCAAGAATTAACTCTAACAGGATCAGAGATCTAAATATAAAACATGAAGCTATCCAAGTAGCAGAAGAAACCATGAATGAAATTTTCTATAACCTGGATGTAGAGGAAGGTTTTGCAATTAGAATTCAAAATTTCATGCAATAAAAAATGATTAACAAATTGGTCCACATATAAATAATTTTAAAAGACTTCTACATGGCAAACTAAACCAAACGAAAATAACAAAAAAACCATAAACCAAGTCAAAACCTAGATGACAAATTGGAAGAAAATATTTACAACATATATTCCATATAAAGAGTAATATATCAAATATATACAGAAGTTTTTAAATATAGGAATTTCTAAAAACTCTTCAAAAAAATAAGCAAAAGTTAAAAAACAAGTTGCATAAAAGATATAAGAATAGCCTTAAATATGAAAATATATTTAACTTCATATATAAAAAAGAGTTACATAAGTCAAAACTGCATTTCGATACAATTTCTCGTGTACCAACCCAGCAAAAATTTAGAAATTTGAGAATACATTCTATTGATGAAGTTGTGGAGATATTTTATATATTGTGGGTGAAATGCAAAATGGCAAAAGCCCCTTGTAAGGGAATTTGGTGATATTAATAGAACTACCTATGTATTTGTCCTTTGACACAGCCATCTTGCATCTATGAATTTACCATGAACTTACAGTCTCCATAATACAAAAACATACATGCGCATAATTATTCATCATAGCATTATTTGTAATTACAAAATGTTAAAAACTGTGTAAACACCCACACAATAAGAAATTGATTGAGTTAATACTGTGCAGGTATGTAAAAGAATACAAGAGTTCATAAGCTGACATGGAGTGATTTCCAGACTATATCATAACATTTTTAGAAAGCAAATAGCAAAACAGTCCAGAGTATATATGGTATAATATTTCCATATAAGACAGAAGGGAAAATAAGGAAACATACAAGTATTTGCTAATTTTACAATAAGAAACACAGTAAGGACATAGAAGAGAACAACAACACTGGTTATCTACAAGTATAAAAGAGAAAGTGAAAAATGTGAGAGGAAGTAACATTTCATTGAATATTGCATTTTTACAGTTTCAAATTTTGGAATCCTATCAATGCTCTACATAATTAAAATTTTTAAAAGAATGGAAAAATAAAACTGCCAAATTTAATGCAAATAGACACAAATTAATCAACCATATATCTAAGGAATAAAATCTCCACTAAGTAAAATAAAATAAAATAAAATGAAACAAAAATAAAAACACAAATTAACTTTATAAAGCAATTCTTTGACTATATATCCTCAGGCTAAAGAAGAAAAAGAAAAAAAGGAACTCCAAACATATCTTGAACTTTTAAAAATAGGTTTGTTTTTAATTTCTTTGGGGTTTAACAAGTGTGACTGTTTTGTATATGCTATAATATTGAGCAAATGAATAAATATATTTATATTTCTACTGTGGAGGAAGGAAAGTACCACAATGGGTTGGGAAAAGCAAAATAAATCCCTTTGGACATATCTATGTACATATGTATCTATCTCCCACCTCCACCTCTGCCTGGAAATAATGACATTCTATTGGCAATGAACAAACCTAGCATTTAGAAAACTAGATCCTTTTTTCTAAATACTATTCTCCACTAAAAGACAACAGGGAATCTTGGAGAAATAGCTAATTCCAAGGCTGGGTGGAGAAAATTAAGATGAACCTGGAATTTTTCTGTGCCAGAAAATTAAGAAGTGATCAAAAAGTGATGTTAGCATGCCACAATGACACAGGGATCAACTTGAAGGGGGATCCCTCTGGCCAAATCTGGAACTTGAACCTCTAATTAAACAAAGACATTAATGGATTATAACCCATCGAATAAAATAAGAACCCGTGAATGAAAACTATCAATACAAATAAGTAAACAAATAAATTAACGAGAATAGAAAAATTCTTCCTTACAGTAGAATTATCACTTATAAATATAGAAGAATAATAGAGTTAGGAAGTTACTATTTTGCACTATCACAGGCAAGAAACAAATAATTGCTAAATTTAGAGGTGAAAATTTTGATGAAGAACAGGAATTCACATAGCCTCAAATTATCTTCCTCAAAACTACATATTAATCACATTAAAAGGGAAAATAATCAGTTTATAGCAAATAAACCAGCCAACACATCAGCCAAGTGATCAAAATTATCATCACTAAGAGGGAACAAACATCATGGGTGTATAGATGATACCTTAAGAAGGACACAGCATAACATATGTAGTTTTCCAGCCCCTAAATACCCCTAAACACAAGGAAACACCAGCAAAACCCATGTGAAGAAAATTCAAATAAAATGTCAGACCTATATTATTAAAAACAAAAAAGTCAGTGTCCTGGAAAACAAAGAAAAGTTTAAATAAATGTTCTAGATTTAACGTTGTTTTATGATTTTACACCAGTAAAAAATAGCCAGGAAGGATATATTGGGACAGTTGAAGAAAATAGAATGTGAAATATAGACAAAAATACACCAATGTTCAATTTCATGAATTTGATCATTTTACTATGGCTATGTAAGAAGAGCTCTTCATTCCTACAGAAATCGTATTAAAGCATTAAGTGGTAAACGATGCATGTTGTATGTATCCTCAGAAAAATATTAGACGTAGAAAAGTGATGAAGCAAATGGGACAAAATATTAAAAAATTGATGAATCTGGATAAAGGGCATTTGACATGTCTCAGTATTTTTGATTCAATGCTAAATATTTTGGATAAAAATTTATAATGATTCTGGAATATGTTATTTTTCTTTAAAGAGGGTTAAATTTTTTTGACAACAGATGGTGTATCAGTGGACAGTGGATCAACTCCTCCCAGTGTTGATTCTGTTGAGTGCCATTATTAAAGGGCTACTCTACATCAGTTTTGCTGTTACTTTTAGGCTGTAGTCTTTACTCCTAAAGTATGTGCCTTATACTCAAAGTGTGGCTTGACTCCTAGGGTGTCTCCTTCCTGGAGCCTCAACAGAAGACTTTAAGTCTTTGAGAAGATTCTTCCAACATTCCAGGTCTTGACCTTCAACTTTGGTCTTCTCAGTACTATGTGAATGATGAGATTTCTGCTCAGTTTTTTTTGCCTCTGGTTACCATTTATGGCTGGGTTTTAGTTTTAGCTTTTCTTTCCTTTCTCTCTCTCTTTCTTTCTTTCTTTTTCTTTCTTTCTTTCTCTCTCTCTCTCTTTTTCTCCCTCCCTCCCTCTCTCTCTCCCTCCCTCCCTCCCTTCCTTCCTTCCCTCCTTCTTTCTTTCTTTTTTTCATCTTTTTCTTTCTTGTCTCATCTTTCACATGCAAGGATTAGGAATCAACCAACATCTTCAGGGAGATTAGTCTGAAAATTATTTTTACTCGCTATTGTAGTTCCCTCATTTCAAGGATTTTGCTTCTCAAGTCCCATCCAATTTAGCAGCTTTAAAATCCTGCCATTGTTTTTCAGCCTTGTGAGACTGCTACTTTTTGCTTGGGTTCTGCTCCACTGTGCAATGAAATGGAAAATGGCTTCAAGGAAAAACTTGGGTGAATGTAGAACTTATCTTATGTGCTTCCATTGTCTCAAAGGTTATAGACCCTCAAACCCTGCCTGCTTTGGTTCCTCTCCAGTGCTTTCAAATAGTTGTTTTATATGTTTTGTCTAGCTTTTATAATTTTTTTGGTGGGAGGATTTACCTGAAACAAGTTACTTTGGTGTAGTCAGAACCAAAACTTTGAAAATTGTTATTTGACTTCACATTTATTATTCTTATTTTAGGGATTCACCCATAGTATAGAGGTAGTAACAGCAGAATAACAGTTTAAATCCAGATCTTTTAATGACAAGTCATCTTTCAGTTATACCTAAAGTGTTATAAGTACTTATTATAAAAGTACTTGCAGAATCTACTGTGTATAAAATTCATTAGAATATATGTTATTTGTGTTAGGCTTATTAACCTTCATATATGCTACATATATATGTGTGTGTATATATATATATATATTTCCTTCCAAGCACAGTAGAGCTCAGCATATATAAAATCTATTTCTAAGCATCCTATTCTAAAGTGCTATTACTTTTGTGATATGCATTTATTTGACATGACTGATGGTCTCAGGAGTGAATCTAGGGCAGAAGAGAACTTAAACTGTTAACTCAATATCAAAATTGCTAGGATGAGTCATTAACTCTAATGAAGAATGTTTTTTCTTTCCTTTTTATATTTTATTCACTCATGTAATAAATAATAGTCATAATAAAACTATAAAAGTGATAATGATGATTTGGGTGCTTGTATAATTTCACACTTCCAGAAGGGCTAAATCCATCCATGATTGGTTGTTTAAATTATATGTCTTAATATGGCACTTGGTATTTTAAAAAAGAAAATGTATTTTGAGAGAATTTCATACTAAAAATAAATCTGCCTCAATTAGAAAGCTTGGATCCTCATTCTCCTGCTCATTTAGCTTAACGAATGCCATTAGCATGGGCTGTTGATCATAACGGATAAGATATGACTTGCTTTCTCTCTCCCTTAATGTTTTCTAATCCAGGAAAAAAAAAATCCCCCATCCAGGTTGAGTTTTTATAAGCTTAGTCATTCCTCGTCTGAGAATAAGGATTAATACAAAACAATTCATTTGGAGTTAATTTTGATAAGAACACAGTCAATAAATCCTTGCTTTCCAACTTATCATTTGTGGAAATTCAAACACATTGAAGAAGAATATGGATGATAATGCATTAGAGTTTGGAAGATTAAATATATTTATAAAATATATAAAATATGTCTATAACATATAATATGTAGTTTTTAAAAATTTATTTATTTATTGGCTGCATTGGGTCTTTGTTGCTGCGCGCAGGCTTTCTCTAGCTGAGGCTAGTGGGAGCTACTCTTTGTTGCGGTGCGCGGGCTTCTCATTGTGGTGGCTTCTCTTGTTGCAGAGCACAGGCTCTAGGTGTGCGGGCTTCAGTAGTTGTGGTGCACAGGCTCAGCAGTTGCTCAGTGGCATGTGGGATCTTCCCAGACCAGGGATCAAACCAGTGTTCCCTGCATTGGCAGGTGGATTCTTAACCACTGCACCACCAGGGAAGTCCCTATATTTTTTAATTTACTCTGACAAACTGATATAGATATATATCAGTATGTGTGTGTGAGAGTGTGTGTATATTTATGTATGTATGTATAGCTACCAACTTATTATAACTTCAAAGCTTAACCCCTCTTATTCTCAAAAGGGATAAGTTCCCTTTAGGGAATAAAATAGTTTTTTAGGACAAGCTCTCTGATTCACCAATAGAGAATGTTAAGGGAAACTGTGCCACGATAATATGTCAGTGGAAGAGGGCTGAATAACACTGGCTAGATGACCAAATTTAAAGCATATGAACTTTGAAATGGCTTTCTGTTGATATCAGTTTACTTTCATAGTTTACTATATCAGTATAGTAGGTTCTAGAGGAGCAAACTTATTGGTAGAAATTTCAGACCTGGAAGCTGGTACTACAGTAACACAGGAATGGTACATTTTTGTCTCAGAAAAACCCCGTCAAATCAAAGTGTACCTTTCATATCAAGTATGGCTCAGAATTTTTGATATTCTATTTTTCTGATGCAGGGGAATACTTTAAAAGATTATTCAGAAGTACCCTAGGGAGACAATTGGGGAAACTGTCAACCTGTTGACAATACCGAGAAACAATAAGGGGTTTATAAATAATCTCTGTCTGTCATGTAGAGCCAAAAAACAGAAAAGCAAACAAAAAAGAAAATCATAAAAACCATTTCAATAAGACATAAAAACATGAATCTTAACAGTATAGGTGAAGTCTGAATGTGGAAGAGTGAATAAACAGGAGGGAAAGTGTAAGAAGATGAAATTAAAATAAAATACCAGAATATAGTACAAAACACAGAGTTTACAAATAACAGGAGTAATAATGTGTATAAAGGGAAAAAAGAGTAAAATGTAGCATAAATGCAAAATTAGGAACACAAGGAATCTTATTCAGGTTTGTCTTTGGATTTCAGAATGTAATGAAATATGATGGTAAGTGAGAACAGCTGGATCAAAGCTGTTGATGCTGACTTGGTAAAAGTGAAAAGCAGTGAAAAAATCAGAGTACCTTTTGTCTTTCCCCACCCCTTCAAACACTACCCAAGAGACTTTATATTAAAGTTTATGAATTTGAGGTATTTCTCATATATGGATTCAGGTGACTCCTGAAAGATGAAATTTAGTAGGAGAGCAGAACTTTTTAATGATCTACTTAACAAAGAAAAAGGGAGATGAGAGGAAAATATTTAGTGGATGAAATGAAAAGAAGGAAGGGATGGGCAAAGAGAAGAGGAAGGGAAAGAAGGTAGGCAAAATTTTGTTTCAGAAACTTTCAAGAAATAGGTAACAGATAGTGATGTTGGCCAAGTGTAACCTGGACATGATGTGGTGCAGTAGCTTTCACCTCACCTTTTGTATTTATAAATCATTTCCAAGGCAATTATAATGGAAGCAAATGTATATAAAATGTGTACGTTATTTGGCACTTAGCAGAATACTTCCTACTTAAAGGTATGATATTACACTTAGAAAGAGTTATGTTCTTGATTCTCTTGGAGAATGAAGGAAAGAAATACAAGGGGAAAGAATGTTACTGTTAATACATTTCAAAAGAAAATAGTAATTACCTATCTCAGTTATGTTTCTATTGATTACCGCTTATAATGTCATGTTCAAATACCATGAAGTAGACATTTTCCATGGAGAAAAAGGAAGAAAAATCATGTTATGATGCTAGGTACCAGTTCTCTATGACAAGACCCACTTTTCCCTAAGTGAGTATGATGTAAGTTAAACATTACAAAGGTTCTATAGTTATGCTTCTTTTGTTAGAAGTGGGATGGGTGCACTGTAGCCAGAGAACCCAAAATATAACTTTGAGTTAGGAATTCTGAATGTGAAATCAGAAATCATTAGAGAATATTGCATCTCTGAGATAAGTTTAGAACATGACCCAAATATCCAAGATATTTAATAAAAAATTTTTAAGTGATCTCTTCACTCTAACTGTTGGCTGGTTTTGTTCTTGGCATCATTTTTCCTAGTTTTGTTTGTTTGTTTTTGATTTTTAGTTTTTTTGTGTTTTTTTCTGAGCATTATGGAAAGGAGCCAAAGTTCTAAACCGGAAGAGTTAATTTTTCACCATTGAAAATGTATGATCTATTCCAACTGGGCTGACAAATAGAACAAAAGAACACAAGTCATTCAATCAAATGTTAAGAAAAAATAACTTCCTCTTGTTTGAGATAATATCTTCAGACTTAAGTTTTCCCTTTAGCTTATATAAGTTACTAATAAAATAAAAATTAATTCTTTATGATTTCTTTTATTAATAAAAGTAAAACAAATTTAAAAGATAATTGGGTTAATTTAATAAATAATAATGGTGAAATAATTTATTGTTCATTTTAGTTACATTCTTGCCAATATTATTTTTATAAATGAATGAATCAGTAGCATAGGAATTCACTCACATTCAACTCAGTTGTATTCCCTTCCTAAATTTGATTATATTGTTTCTGTCTTCATTTGACTGTTAACTGTGCTCTCCTCCTCCTACTTTTTCTCTTGTTCTTTCTCCCCTTTCTCTTGCCTCTCCTTTTCCTCCTCCCTCCAAACTTGTTTTAGATTTTGATGGTTTTGAACACATAAATTATCCCATTGCAAACATTTATCAATGGCTCATTATTCTTTATGATAGTAGATCTTGACACTCTTAGCAGGATTAAGACAAAAACAGAACAGATAATGTTATCATAAAATGATATTGTTAACAAATCAATTTTCTTGGGCGTTTTGATTGATGTAGGCACTATTCAAATTCCAACTTTTAGAAGCATTTTTGAGTCAGAAAGTAAAATTTTACTGCTGGGTGAACAATCCATCTATAGATGATTTTAAAACATATCAAGAGTTAAAAATTGCAAATGTAGAACATCTCAATCATTTATAATTACTTATCAATGTTTTTAAAATGAAGCTGCATTTCAGAATTTTGAAAGCTTAATTGGAAACAACACAAAATGCTGTATTTTCATTGTCTCAGGTTGAGGGAATGGATAAGACGGTTTTGTGATTAAAAGAGTTAAGCATTCTGCATAAGGCTTGAACAGATGAAATATTTTGGGTTTTTTTCTTGTAAGTTATCAAATTCTCCTTTGCAAATGGACCACGGTGTCTGCCCTTTTAAATTTATGATGGATGCTACACAATTAACATTATCATGACAACTGAAATGTGAAAGCAATAGACCTACAAAAAGTAATTGCAATAAAAACTACTGGCATTTTTCAAGTGCAAGAGTAGAAAATATTCTAACTCAGCAACTGATCTTTTTTTTTAACCTTCATTTAACATATAAATTTGTTTTTACTATTTAATGCATTTCTTTTTTCTTATTTAATGTCAATACAATTATATTATTCTGGATAAATTTTTGTTTCCTTTCTCTATGAGAATAAGTAAGAATAGCTTCATGAAAAATAAATTCAGCAAATATTAGTTGGTTTACTTATTTTACTTTATATTAGTCACCTTTTTAAACAAAATTATTTTTGGCTGAGTTTGGTCTTCATTGCTGCATGTGGGTTTTCTCTAGCTGCGGTGAGCAGGGGCTGCTCTTCGTTGCGGTGCGCGGGCTTCTCATTGCGGTGGCTTCTCATTGCGGAGCACGGGCTCTAGGTGCGCAGGCTTCAGTAGTTGTGGCACATGGGCTTTGTTGATCTGGGGCATGTGGGATCTTACCGGACCAGGGCTCGAACCCATGTACCCTGAATTGGCAGGCGGATTCTTAACCACTGCACCCAGGGAAGCCCTATATTAGTCACCTTAATTCATGACTGTTGTTACCTTTAAGAATCAATATTTTATTGGACTACCAAAAGAGATAGTTATGTCAGCTTTAGCATTATTCACTTTCATTCTATATGCTTTTGAGGATTCTCATAAATAAGCTTTATGTCCTATATTTGTGAGTGCATATTATTGTTGTTGTTATTATTATTTTTTTTTTTTGCAGTACGCGGGCCTCTCACTGTTGTGGCCTCTCCCGTTGCGGAGCACAGGCTCCAGACGCGCAGGCTCAGCGGCCATGGCTCACGGGCCCAGCCGCTCCGCGGCATGTGGGATCTTCCCGGACCGGGGCACGAACCTGTGTCGTCTGCATCGGCAGGCAGACTCTCAACCACTGCGCCACCAGGGAAGCCCTGTTATTTTTTTTAGTACCTTTACCTTATAGAGCATACTGGGATTTTGCATTTCAGCTTTACTTTCCTTCAATAATTGTTGGCATTTTATGCCTTTCCCTTTAAGTCTAATTCATATTAGCAGTTAGAATTTGAAGAGAATTGAATGACTCCAGAATTTTAAAATTTTCTCCCGCTTTTTAATAATAGCAATAATAAATGTGCTATAATTTTAAGAGTTTATGTATATTTCTGTACAAAGATTCTTAGATTCTAACTTCATGAAAGTTTTGATTAGTTTCTCAGATCAGATTTGATGTTATAATATAATTTCTAGTCTATATTCAGTAAAATCATATACTGTAAGTGAGTGGAAAAGGAATAGGAAGCATGCTTTGGAAATCAGCAATAGTGAAAGTCAGCATGGAAAAAAATCTCTAAGCTTGCAGTTATGCCTTCAGAGTTCCAACTCTAGCTCTGTTATTATCTGTTATCTAGGTGGTAAACGTGATCTATTTATGGAGCTAATTTGAATAAACTTTCTAATCCTGTGTATTTTATACAATTGTTGTGATGATGATTTTAAATATTTTTTAAAAAGATCTTTGTTCAATCAAAAGAATTATGCACTATAAAATTATCTATATTATTAAACAGCATAAAAAAGCAAGGTAAGCTAGAAATAAGAATAGCAAAATATGTCCAATAAAGGAAATTGCCATAGAGAACGCGCAAGAAAAAAATGAGTCAGTTGTTTATGAGAACTAAGAGGTATCTTGTCACCATTAGGATGCAAAGGAAAATAATGATGACTATGGGCCTTTTTTTTTTGTGGTACGCGGGCCTCTCACTGTTGTGGCCTCTCCCCTTGCGGAGCACAGGCTCCGGATGTGCAGGCTCAGCGGCCATGGCTCACGGGCCCAGCCGCTCCGCGGCATGTGGGATCTTCCCAGACCGGGTCATGAACCCATGTCCCCTTTATCAGCAGGCGGACTCTCAACCACTGTGCCACCAGCGAAGCCCCTGTGGGCCATTTTTAACACAAGTGTAGTTATAAGTTAAGAAAACATTTTTTTCTCCTGTTAAGTAAGTATTAGTCCAAGTAAACTGATCTTACTTTTTTTTTTTTGGCTGTGCCTCACACCATGTGGATATTAGTTACCCACCCAGGGATCAAACCGGTGCCTCCTGCTTTGGAAGCATGGAGTCTTAACCACTGGACCACCAGGGAAGTCCCTAAACTGATCTTTGAAAAACCATTATGCTAGAGAGATTTTGCTGCATTGACAGTAAAAATCTTCTCATGACCAGTGTAATGACAAGTTTCCAAAAATGTTAGAGCCTCCAGGAAGTCAACCTGGACTTTACCTTTCCACGTCTGTCAATGACAGTTATGATGTGTATGCCCTCACTGTAAAGTTTAGCCATCCTTTCAAACTTTTGTTGAAAGAGTACAAGATATTAGTTGCAATCTCTACAATTTCACATAAATCTGAAGATAGAATTCACAAGGTTTTCTATCTTTTTTTGTGTAGACAAATGTCCGAATTTTAGGCACTGTTAAAAAAAATCTGCTTGCTACTCTGTAGCAGTTCTCAGGCTCATAAACATTTTCTAGACCATAATGTTTTTGATGCGCTGTTTTAGGAGCTTCTAAATCAAAGCATATTATATTCTTATACTTTAGCATGTGTTTTTAAATTTAACAAAGGGAGAATCTAAATTTCCAAGAAAAAAAAAATGACACGTGGGATTAATAGACAAAACAGAACTTTTAAGAGTATCCAATTGACAGCACCAGCGTAATAGCACTAGTGGGCTGTATGAAGGCAGTTTTTCTGCACTAATGAGTAGCTACCATTTCGTGGGTGGAATATCCACTATAAGCTTTGAGACCTATGGGTGGGTAGTAACACTGATTAATTTACCAATTCTCATTCTCTGCATGTTGCTAGAAACTGCTTTGTTTTTCTCCATCCCAATAAACACTTAATATTAAGAATTACAGTGTTTCATGTCAAAATAAGGGGAAACTGGCCTTGGGCCACATTTGTAAATCTACATTCGAGTACACCATCAATCAAATCTTACCCGAATGCCAGTGTGCGTCTGGGTATTACAGAGGTTCAGTAGAGTCACTCATCTTCTTTCCACAAAAACAGATCTAGTGAAAAATTTTAAAACAAAAGAAAAAAACAGAAGAAATTAATTTTATATTACAACTCTACTTCATCTACCAACAATAAGTTGTTGACTTATATATGAGTCTGTGCTATTTACAGATTATTACTTGTACACATTTAAGCATATTCAGAGTTCTGTTTCTCTACATGTTTCCATTTCATTACTTTTTCATTTATTCAAGATATTCACATGACTAAACATGGGAGAGCTGTTACTTTGAAACTACTCTATAGTACAATGGACATTGCCTTTTACTTTGTTGAATTATTTTGCTTGAACTGGTTAGAATATTTAGAGCACTGGTTTTAATGTACTGGCTTGACATGAAGTGACACTAAAATGATGTCCTTGAGGACTTATGTTCATTCAACCCAGTTAAAGTTCTTGTTCTTAAAATGAAGAAAATGTAGATATCTGCAATATTCTCTGAAGCTTACTTGAAAATATTTAACTACTTTAGATAATACCTACATTCTTTTAGATTTATTCTATATTTTCCTATTAATTAACATATGTAAGTATTTTTTAATGTCACCTTTAGGTCCAAGAAAGAATGGCAAATATTTTCATTTTTCTTTTTTTTTTTTTGCGTTATGCGGGCCTCTCACTGTTGTGGCCTCTCCCATTGCGGAGCACAGGCTCCAGACGTGCAGGCTCAGCGGCCATGGCTTACGGGTCTAGCCGCTCCGCAGCATGTGGGATCTTCCCGGACCGGGGCACGAACCCATGTGCCCTGCATCAGCAGGCAGACTCTCAACCACTGCGCCACCAGGTAAGCCCCATTTTTCTTTTTAAAATGATTTTTAGTCAAGTATTACATTTCATACATTAGGTGGACTATATTATAGTTTACATTTGCTTAAAAGTCTTCCATAAGTATTATATAGGATACAGCAGAATTGACTAAGAGTACGTATATTTATAGTCTTATGTGTACAAATACTGAAAATGAACATATATGGTAAAATATTTGTAATTAATTTAACTAGATTATTAACAAATCACATATAGACACATTGGTTCTAAAAGAGATTATTTTCCCAGATTAAAAAGAGTAAAAAAATAACCCACCATGGTATTCAAAGAAAAGGTTTCATGGTAAAATATTTCACAAAAATAATTGTTATTTTAACTTCCTACTATTTCTGGTCACCAGCACAGTTCATAAGGTGACCAATGATTACATCACTTCTTAACAATGGCCTGACAAATTATGCATAGACTTTTTAGAAGCTGGTGACATGAATTGAGAAAAAAAAAGAAAGCATCATTCTTAGTAGCATTTTTTAAATTTAATGCCCTTAACTATGAATATTTTTTAAACTTAGAGACCAGAGAATTTATCATAGAGGATACAAATATAATAAATGTATATCGATTTGCTTAAAAGAAGTGACTATTCAGACAAGGTCTTCTACCCACTTGGGTCTACTCACATTTCAGACATTTTTTTTTCATATCTTGTTTTAATGAAACAACACTTCTGGCAAGTCCTGTGTTTGATTTCCTAATACGTACAAAAACCTGCTATTTGAGTGGCAGATTCACCAGCCAGAAGCTGGCTCTGAACATGTCAGATATATTGGCACAAGCAGAGCTCAGGTGCTGTTGGAAGTCCCTGCCAGCAGGTCAAAGTCAGCTCAGAGTTGGAACCAGAGCCAGGAATTACATCTGGGTCATCAGGCACTGCGAGCAATCATTGCAGCAGGATCAGATTTCAGACAAGCAGTCATAGTCGATGGCCTGTCACAGGTGTGCTTCGTAGACATGAGTGCATAGCGGGTGGTGAGAAACGTAAAGCAAGCAGTCAATCAATGTTTATCTCTTTCTGCTTTTTGTATCTTTTACATAAATACTGGCCAATCACAGAAGACGAAATGTGGAATCCTAAGTCTGTGAGCTGCCCACAATTGATAAAATGATACATGATAAAAAAAATTGCCCCCAGATTAATAAAAACAGATATTTTTATAATACCACAGCTTATTTCTGCTTTTCTGTGTGCTCCGATTTTACACTTTAAACTGCTATATTTAAATTTTCGTTTCTTTCCTTTATTGGTACTTTAAAATTTGTATTACAATTTCATTCACAGCTATTGTATTATTGCATGTATTCTAAAGATAGATTAAAGAATTCCCATTTCAGTCATGTAATTGAGCTCTTTTCATTATAGATTTTGATTTTAGAAAATCCTAACATATGTGTTAATTTTAAAATATACTTTCTTTTCAATTAAGAGTAATTAAACTACCTTAAAGAGTTAAAATGGAATTCCAGACCTTCAAGTCAGTTTATAATTGTACTTGTACATTAATACCCGATATGTTTTACATTTCCTCATATCTGATGATTATCTTTTAAAGTCTCCATTATATTAAATATATACAAGAAACTCACTATTGCAATAATGTGGAGAAGTCAGTTTTACAGGACGACTTCAGAGACAAACTGTCTTCGGAAGAAAGCCTTTCTCCATGTGAGTAACCAAATTCACTTGAAAAGGATGTAAGATAAACTCACTACACATCAAAGTTTGTTTCTTAGGTTATAGTTTGTATTAAAGTTCAACTTTCATACTATAAAATTCTTCTAACAACAATTTAATTTTTTAATCTGAAATACCTAGTGTGTAGTGCTACTTGGTAGTTTGTCACGTCATTCTCTAGAGTGGTTATTAAATAGACCTGAGCAACATATAGCAGAATAAGATCATCTACACAAAGCACATTTACATCTAAAAAAAGAGAGAGACCTAAGTTATTCAAAACTGAGGAAAGCTCTAAGTGAAAAATCAAAAAATAAAACTGATTACTGAGATAATGGGGCTTCACCTTATAAAAAACAAGTGTATCTTAAAAATTACCTATTTTTCATAATAAAATGTAAATGTGCTCCTCAGCCAAAAAATGTAAAATTATATTTAAGTGTGTGGTATAATTTTCTAATAAAATCCAAGTAAAATTAATAATACTCAATAGTTGTAAAAGATATCTAGGTTTATTTGAATGTTTCAAAGTGGTCAAAAGAAAAAATAAGCACCACTTAATAAAAGAAAACAAGTATCAAAAATCCTCCTTTTTCTAACAGGCTACAGCTTAATTTTCTTTTAGACTCTTATCATTCCCTAACATTTGTGAAAACTACAAATATTTGGTTTTTCAAATGGAAATTGAAAGGTTATACAGACACATATGATGAAATTGAGAAAAAAGATTCAAAATGTGGTCACAGTGAGGCAGGAGACAAGGCAAACGGTTCGAGTTCGTTCCTTGTGGATCGATACTCCGAGATGGGAATAACAGGACAATTGAGAGAGGAGGCTGGGCCCTGCCCAGATAGAAGATAAGAGACCACATATTCCTCATTCTTGAAGTAGGGAGACCTCCCTGACTACACATGTGCAGAAAGGCTCCTTGGAGCTCAAAAGGGGAGTGATGCCAACTAATGCTCACTTACCCATAGGCCCCTTCGGTAGAATCCATCTTGGTTAAGAGATTCGCACGCACACATGGGAAAATCCTGAGATACACTAAATGTGGACTTCGAACGAGGCAAATGAAAATGATTGGTCAAAGGAAACACGGAAGAAATGCCCCATAAAAGTGATTCAAACTGTCACGAGGGCACGACTCTCTCTCTGAGCCCGCCTGTGTGTCTATCCACATGTACTGTACTCTTTTTTTCCTAATAAATACTTTACTTGTTTCACTACTTTCTGTCTTTGTGGGAATTCTTCTTCTGCAAAGCCATAGGGCCAGGGCCTTGTCACTGACTACTGGTCTAGTGGCTAGGATTCGGTGCTCTCACTGCCGCGACCCAATCTCAATCACTGCCAGGGAACCGAAACCCTGTTTCAAGCTGCTGCAGGCAGATGCCACCTGAGATCACTAGCAAACAAATTGAGGCAAGGAAAGAAAAACAAATATATGTATGCATAAATTTTTTTCAGTCACTCTGCTAAAAATTTTTCAGTTTTTTTTAACCTATTTTTATCCTCACGACAGTCTTACATGATAAGCATAATTTTACAAGCGAATTGAGACTTTGAGAACAAAGAGTCTGAGGTCAGAGCGCTAATAACAGACAAAACAACAATTTGATTCTAAATTCGGTTGCCTTCAAAAACTTTGTTTTTTTCTCTTTATACCTCAAAATGTCCTGTAATATTTGTAATAGCAAATTTTTGCATAACAAGCTTAAGCAATCATCGGTATTTATTAATGCCCCTAGTTTCCTGTATGGTGACTGCATCACTCCCTTTCCACAGTTCAAGCTGCTGTACTTGCAGCTCCTCATCTGACTGTGCACAGATAGTAAAGGACTAAAGTGGAGAAGGAGATCTGTGTCCGGCCAAGTGCTCACTCAACTAAGCTTAATGGCCTACTGCACCAATTCTAACATGCCACTCAGAAGCCAATGACTGCTACTAAACTCTTTTGCCCTTTGACATTCCTCTAAGACTCCCTGGTCAAATTACCAGGGAAACCAGTGATGGTACTTCTCTTTCTCTCACAAAGTGTAGCTGTTCTAAACACTCAGATTTCCATTAACTGAAGTTTAAGTTGATGAACAGAACAATTCTCTACTACAAAAATTTGGGAATCGCTGAACATGAAATAACACACCATCAACTTATTTCATTTGCCCAACTCCTTTTCATACTTCCTAAGTATCCACAATGTCCCTAAAGTTTTGCCTGTAGACCTACATCAAAATCACCTAGGGTACGTATTAAAATGCAGACTCCTTGATCTACCTAATGTATTAAATCTCTAGGCATGGTACCTAGGAATCTGTTTTTTTAACATACTTCCTTGAGGATTTTTACATACATTAATATTACATATAAGTTTATTTACATTTATTAATATTACTATTTCAGACAAATCAACAAAATTACAAAGAAACCAACCACACTGGCCAATAGGCCACAGGATCTAAAATTAAGATAGGAGACAATGCAGATCAAGGATTCCTGGCATCAGCAGTTATCTTGCACATTTAGCTAGCTAAGAAATCCTTGGTGAAGGGGTTTCCAGGAATGCAATAGTCAGAAAGTAGTCAATGAAATCATTATTTTCAGGAAGACTGTATAGAAATAATTTAGTGGATAATTTTATCTCCTTTATGTTCTCAGTTTTCAGATTTTTCTTACTTTTATAAATATTATATATATTAATTTTAATATATACAAATCTATATAAGAATTACATAAATACATACATGAATATTATAAATATAAGACAGTGAAATTACCTAAACTGGTCTATTTTGCGATACTCTATGCAAGCAGAGTAAAAATTTCAAATGACTAAGTGTTTACAAAATGTTATGGTCAAAACTCTTACGGCTATACTAGGAAGGCTACTCAAATTAGAACTGATTTGTCTTTCTTCTTCAGAATCAGTCATTTGCAAATTGAGGCAAATTGAGGCAAATTGAGCCACTGTAGGTGAACTGTAGGATTCTAAGGTGATGGGACTGTAAATGTATTTAGTTCTTACTTAGTACTTCAAGACAAAATTATAAAATTGGTCACTTAATTGTCAGCATATGCTTGGTGTCTCTGACAGTGGGATTTGATGAGATTCATTAAATTAAAATGGTATCAATTTTAACTAGCATTATGAGTCAGGATAATATGCAACATAGAAAAATTCCATTTTGCTTTTTTTCTCCCTCTAATCTGATATCTATAAAAATGCCTACTGCAATAGGATGGTTGTTTTTCATTTACTGTAGTTAATGAACCCACTGAATTCTCTAATATTATTTAAAACTGTGCATTGAGAAAACACAACTGCAGTACATAAAATCAGCTAAAGAATATCCTGTGCCTCAGGCATATTGTTATACTGTCTTTACTATAACCAGAATATCGAAATTTGTCTTTATGTCACAGGAAATAATTATGTTTAACTTTTATTTCATTTAACAATCAAAAACTCTCTCAAGACTATGTTATTTGCTTTTTTATTTTCCTATTTTTGCATTGCATATTAGGTAAACAATGAAGGTGACTTCCCTTAAATTGCTTATTTAGTACACATTATAAATCTCATAGGATATGCTATGTTTTATAGAATTTAATTAGATGCATTTCTTGGAGAAGCCACTCCCTCTGTGTATATATCTTGGGCTTAATTTACTGATACCTAAATCTTTAACTTGAGAGATAATTACAAAGATAAATACTAATTCAGAATCCATCAGAATGTAAAAATAATTTAAATCCCTTCATTCATGGAACATTATTTAATTAAGCACCAATGGGTTAACCATTGAATTTATCAGGAAAAAAAGTGTATGCTTTTGGTATTTTTGCTATAACCGTAAGTAGACTCGCAAACACAAAATTTGTGCTGTAAGTACATTTTACAGCTTTACACTCGTTAGACAACTTCCATTCTTACAACAGTTTTAATTTTCTTCAACTTTTGTTGAAGAGTTTTTGTGTAAATCAAGATAATGTGTGAAAAGTGCTTCAAACATTTGACATGCAAATATAAGGTATTTTTTCTTTATTAATATTAGATGCATTTCTATTTTTCTTTAGACTGGGGATGGGAAAGACTAATGTTAAATAAATTTGGAATTTTTTAAAGTTTAGAATTCATCCTAATTCAATGATTTGGATGAAACTTTTAAAATTACATGATTTAAAAGTAATTCAGTTTGGAAAATTAAAACTATCAGCAAGAGGAAAATGTAAATTTTCCTCAAATGGGATTATTTTTGTTCATAGAGGTCACTTAAGATTAGCTGAATGAGTAAAATTAATTAAGGAATTTAAATTGAAATTTGCATATAGGCACAATCTAAGTAGGTTTATATGCTATTGACATTGACTATGTGACTCCAGTTTTGAGAAAATTTGAGAACTCCCAGAAGGTTGAAGCAAACTAGTTAAAATTGGTGAGGGGGTGGAAAATAGGAAAGGAAACCAGAATTTCAAATCTCCAGCACGTCATCAAATCACTTCCCACCCATCAAACAAGTGGAGCCTGGTGATAAGCAGTTTGGGAAGAGAACCTGTTATCCAGCAGATGTCAGTACAACAAATCAAAATGAAAGACACAGAGAGGCTAAGAAGAATTGGAAATGCAACCAGAGCCCTCAGCAAATTGGATTGAAGTCCTAGGCTAGTCCTGAGTTAATGGGGAATAAGGGATTCTACTGAAAGACTTAGCAGGATGGCTACAAAGAGTGGCTGGTAAATGATGTGTGAAGGCTAATTCCTCATTGTGTGTCCCAAAGGGTAAAGTTACTATAGAAAGTTTTTAACAGACTGGTGTAGAACACTTTCAGTAGAGCCTCTAGTGGCCCAGAATCTGCTCTTTCTAAGACACAAGAGCCACAGAAATTGACCACTGCTTGTGCTTCACCAAGACATTATAGCATTTGAAGGGTGATGTTTTCCTGGACTGGAGGTTCACTTTCTTAAAATTCAAAGCTAGTACAGTGTTCATTAACTTTGCTGTCTCGTTCACATCTTGGGGAATAACCCAATCCCAGGGACATTATAATGTGTTTGCCAGAAATTCTTTATTAATTTTGTTCAGCTGTTCAGGAATTCACCCAGCATTTATTAAATACTTGCTAAGTTCTTCCCACTAAATTAAATATATCTCTTTATGTGTCTGTATCTCCCTCTGCCATTATAGGTAACTCTAAGCACATTTACACAGATATATATTTTTACATATATATATACATATATATGTATATATATATATATATTGCATGTAAATATGCAATGGTAAATCTCAGTATCTAAAGATCACCAGGAACACACCTACAGTCAAACTTGTTTATGTTTATGAACTTGCTGTAGTAAGAGAAATCGTGTACCATGAGAATTACGGCATATATAAGTAAGAGGAAGTTAGGGTAAGATTATTATAGACTTGATCCTATGCTGAGTAATTTGGAGCAAAATTTAAGGAAGTATGGGTTTGTATGGGACTGGGTGCTGTCAGGTATTAAGGCTAATTTGTGATTTGAGTATCTTATTTATTTTTATCTAGGCCATTTAGATTAGCTGAATAAGTAAAATTAATTAAGGTATTTAAATTGAAATCTGCATATAGGCACAATCTAAGTAGATTTATATGCTATTGACATTCACTATGTGACTCCAGTTTTGAGAAAATTTGAGAACTCCCAGAATTTTGAAGAAAACGAGATAAAATTGGTGAGGGAGGAGGAAGAAGTCAAGTTAGGCCAGAGTTGTTATTCGAAAAGCATTAGCGTTCATATCAGCCAGGAGAGAGAGATGTTTGGTCATTATGATGTTTACATTTGTGGTGGTTTGTATTGTTCTATCATAGTCGCAGAATGATCTCACCTAATGTTAACATTCTCTGAAGTTCTTAATGCCCAACAGGGCACACCACAACTCAGTTGTGAGATGCTGAGCTGACTATAAGCTATCAGCAGCTATATATACAATTTTTCTTTCTCAGTAGCTACACGAAATAATCAAATTTTTACATCATAGCAGCTTAATTAATACCTGCTTAATATAGAAAGTATAAATCTGAGATGAGTCTTACAAGCATGTAGGAAGAAATTTTAAAATCATCCAATACCTCTATACTTAGTAAAATAGATAATATGATAAACCTGTGGTAAGAGAGCTTGTAGTACTGCTTTGTCAGATATTTTGAGAAGCATTTGAGGTATAACTTTTTTTAAAAAAAGACACACTTTGAAAAGAAAAGAACAAGAAATGTAAGCACAATATGAGTCTTTGAGGAGTTTAGAGTCTAAGAAAATTTACTAACTTTATAATTGGCTAGTGACGCAAGGTACAGAGTTTTTGTGTAAATCAAGATAATGTGTGAAAAGTGCTTCAAACATTTGACATGCAAATATAAGGTATTTTTTCTTTATTAATATTAGATGCATTTCTATTTTTCTTTAGACTGGGGATGGGAAAGACTAATGTTAAATAAATTTGGAATTTTTTAAAGTTCAGAATTCATCCTAATTCAATGATTTGGATGAAACTTTTAAAATTACATGATTTAAAAGTAATTCAGTTTGGAAAATTAAAACTATCAGCAAGAGGAAAATGTAAATTTTCCCCTCAAATTGCTACATTTATCTTCTGGATGAGTTTTACCCATTTTTCTCCATACAGTTTCATGAAAAGCAGATGTTATAACCATGAAATGGACTTATTAAACCCTTGGCTTAGAGTAAATCACATGTCCTGCAGACAGCTGCCAAGAGCTAACCATAGAAAAAAATAATTTGTGGGACACAATGTGGTAGAATAACTTCAATTGCCCTATACTGCCTGCAAAGGTAAAAGTGAAGAGAAACTACTGGAAGTTATTGGAAGAAGAAAAAAAATCTGTAGCATTTCATGGGTAAAGAATGCACTTGAAAGTTCTGCCTAAAAAGAACAATCATAACAGTTATTTTGATGATTTTTTGAGTAGTGTTTTTGGACTTCTATTGTCATCTGGGTTTTATATGTTATGGTAGTTATAGAAGTTGCATTGAAATTATGAGATATATACATTGTTGAAACTATCTCTGAACAGCAATATCTAAGGGGAGAAAAGCAGACTTGGTGTGATTTTTGCCAGTAACCATTTTGTGTGATTACTGTCATCCTCATTTTGATAACATTTAATAAAATTAATTGCCCTTATATACTCACATTTATCCTCATAATGGATGATACTATAATGTCATATACTATAATCTAACTAGACCAACAAAGTGTATGTGAAGGTCTTCTTAGTTCAATGTTCCTGTGAACCCATAACCTTTGAATTTGATCGGTTTAAATCCCCTCTACAGATTTAGTCTCATTTCAACCTCTGGGATTAATCAAATTTCTAACTAGAGGGAGTTTAAGGAACCCTATGTAAGTAAGTCAGCAATTTAGTTTCAAACAAAATTTGCAGCGCCCCTATGTGAAGTTCATTTAATCAAAATTTCAACCATTGATTTATTTCTTTTGATGTGTAATTTCAGCTAGCTGGCAGTACTTGGCTCATCTTTCTGCACCTTCAAAATTCCCTCAATAGCTATGTGGATTGAAAAGGAAAAAAATAAATCTCAGTTGATTTTCAGATGACATGATCATGTAATAGAAAATCCTAAGGAATCCACTACAAGTAGAATTTCCGAGTCATGTGATGACTCTATGTTTAAGTTACTGAGGAACTGCCGAAGTGTTTTTCAAAATGGCTGCACTATTTTACATTCCGACCAGCAATATATGAGGGTTCCAATTTCTCCACATGCCTATACTTTTTATTACCTATCTTTTTGATCATAGCCATCTTAAAATGTGTGAAGTAGCATCTCGTGGTTTTGCTTGGCATTTTTCTAACGACTAATGGTGCTAAGTATCTATTCATGTGCTTATTTGCCATTTATATATCTTCCTTTGAGAAATTTTAAATTCATATCCTTTGCTCATTTTTAATTAGGGTATTTGTCTTTTTACTATGGAATTATAAAAGCTCTCTGGGCTCTGGCCACTGAAAGAATTATAAGCAAATCACCTTTTAGATACAAATATAACTGAGAAGAAATTAGCATTTCCTTGCAACTACTAAATAAATCAAAATAAACATTTTAATGATATTTATCTGAAGACATGGTTAAATTTTAGTTTAAAATTTAGTTTAAACTTTGGCCCTTTTAATGTCAAATATTTTTTCCATAAATAAAAAATTTCAAAATCTTTTGTATTTGTTCTCAATATGCATCAAGAGGAGGGTGAACTGGACAAATATCAAGCTATTAGGAAATAAAAAGGAACATTGTGAGGTTAAAAAGACAAATTACTTTCATAAGAAAAACATGATCAAAAAATTAATAACTTCAATATATATGCAGTGAAAAGAACGTTGGATACTTTGTAAAATGTAATAAAAAGTAGAAGACAAATTGAATGTTTTCTAAGAAATCAGAGGAAAAGGATAGACATAATATTGAAAAACTAAAAGATGTAGAGAAGATTAGGTGAACCAATTAACTTATAATTCAAGAAGAAGCAAATGGAGACTGGCTAATAATGAAAAAATAAAGGGATATTTAGGAAACTGTAGGATGTACATATTGATACAAGGAAAATAAACTAAAAAAAAGCAATATTGAGACACAGCTTAGTGCCTAAGACTGATATTATTTTTTTAAGTTAAGAATAACAGGAGGGCTTCCCTGGTGGCGCAGTGGTTGAGAGTCTGCCTGCCGATGCAGGGGACACGGGTTCATGCCGCGGTCTGGGAAGATCCGACATGCCGCGGAGCAGCTGGGCCCGTGAGCCATGGCCGCTGAGCCTGCGCGTCCACAGCCTGTGCTCCGCAACAGGAGAGGCCGCAACAGTGAGAGGCCCATGTATCGCAAAAAAAGAAAAAAAAAGAGAGAGAGAATAAAAGGAAAGTTGAAAAGAGATTCTAGATTGTCAATATTTGCCTGCAGAATAATTACATGAGGCTAATCTAAAATTTTTATTCACTACTAGGTTACAGAAGACAATGATCAATCTACACAGCAGTTTCTTTCTTTTTTTTTTTTTTTAATATTTATTCATTCATTTGGTTGCACCGGGTCTTAGTTGCGGCCTGCGGGATCTATTTCCCTGACGTGAGATCGAACCCAGGCCCCCTGCATTGGGATCGTGAAGTCTTAACCGCTGGACCATCAGGGAAGTCCCCACAGAGTGGTTTCTTGAAAAGTGATTTGGATCAGCTTGAATGGCATTTTTTCGCCAAAGGAAAAAAAAAACATATTTTCAGCTACATAAGAGCTTAGAAATGAACACTACGGGGCAATAAAGTCAGTATATATCAAAACTTAAAAGATACTGTTAAAAAGAAAAACATATATAGTAGATATACTTAAAATTATTAATGTAAATGAGCAATTTAACCTTTAAAGAATGTAGAATAGGAAGACATTAAACCCAAATAAGGCAGATGCCCTCCCTCTAAAAAGATAAAGCAGAAATTAATAAAGTAGATAATAAAACAAAACTAAAAATTTTGATTTGATTAATAAATGTTTGTCTAAAAAATAGAATCTTAGCAAGAAAAGTTACATAGAAAAGAAAAGATGATTAACTCAGCATTCAGTAAAAGAAAGAAGACAAACAAAATAACCATAGAGAAATAGGAAGAATCAATGTAGTAAATGCAGACATTTATAAATGGTAAATTATAACACTAATAAAAAACTGAAAAACTTTTCCTTCATATAGAGTTCAGTAAGGAAATTTTCTAAGAGGGGTAAATCAAGTTAACAACAATAAAGAAATAACAAATACAGAAAACTAAAAATTGTATATACTAATATCAAAGAAACGATTTTAACAAAAACCAGAGAATACTATGCAATGCCGTACTAATTTGAATTAAGTATCAATTATGTGAAATATTTTCTGAGAAAATTTTCTGAGAAAATAAAATTATTAAAAGTGACCTAAGTTAAACAATAACCAAGCAAGAAAAGTAAATGTTTTAAAATCAACCTTGTAAAAAAGTTCATCTTATAAAATTTTAAAGATAGCAAAGAGAAAAGTATACCCCAAAGAAAATAAAAATCTCCCCCATAAGAAAAAGAGGAAAAGTGTCCTAATTTATTTCACAACGCTATGAAATCTCTAATGCCATTTTGATGATGACGGATTTACTAGTATCCAATGTACCACCTGACATAAACAAGTAGAAATCTGGTTAAACATAAGAAACAACAGCTTTTAGATATTGGAAAAAAGGTGACTCAGGACTCTGACTCTTGAAAGAAGAAACAAATGAGATGATTTTTACTATTGCCTTAGCTTTCTCAGAAGAGTTTTGGACAGTAAAATGGGCTGGAGGTTGGGAGCAACTCAAGTAGGGCACAGCTGTCTAGCTGTGTTGTGGAATCAATGATCAGAGTTCAGGGAGACTATAGCAGAAGTAACTTTTGGTGCAGAGTATCAGAAAAGAAGGAGCCATAAGAAGAAAGGGATCCTGAAACCTGCATAGGATTCTCCTTGAATGAACAATAAGGGTTGCATGTATAGTAATTCTCCATTATGCTAAAAAAAAAAACTACCAGGAGGCAATAAGGTAAACAATTCCCAGACTGGGCTAAGAGACATGCAGGTATGACCAGCCAGAATGAAGGGACCACATCAGACGTCGTGGAAATTCAGTAGAGGCCATGGAAGTCTAAGCCTTTCTAGCAGGGCTAACCTAGTCCTAAATGAAAAGCTACTCTAAACCCACCCTAAACAGTCATGGAGAAGAACTGAGGCTCCTGCCAACAGTCAGCCATGTGAATGACCTCCTTGGAAGTAGAGCTTCTATCTCCAAACAAACCTTCAGATGACTGCATTCCTGGCCAATATCTGATGGCAACTACATGAGAGACTGTGGGTCAGAATTCCTGATCCACAAACCTAAGAGAGATAAGGTTTACTGTTGTTTAGCTGCTAAACTTTAGAGTGATCTGTTACATAAAAATACATAATTAAAACACCAAGATGAACCCAGTTACCTTCACCGATTAGTGTTCAATCTACGACACCAGAAGCCAATGCTAAGTCCCAATTTCTATCATCCCTTGGGTGGACCAACCAGTTACTTGGGGGGTCATTATTTCATTGGACCCCTTCCATAAATAGAAGGGAATTCACTGTCCTCCTAAGAAAATATAAAAATCTAGGTACAGATTTGTCTTTCTTGCTGGAAGGACTTATTAGTCAACTTACAAAATACTTATTTCATCACCGTGGCATGCCCACAATATGGTGTTTCACCTGGGGATATAATTCATGGCAAAAATTGTGGTATTGATCCCACGTGCACAGAGATTGGTCTTTCATCGTTACTCATCTATAGAGGGCCCCATTTTGATAGAGCAGTGGAACAGCCTGCTGAAGGCTCACATACAATCCCAGCTGAGAGACGACACACTGCAAGTTTGTGTACAAATTTACAGGATGTAGTATATCCTTTAAACCCACAACCAATAAATATATTGCCACTCTCCCATAAGTAGGTGTGGAGAGAGAGAGGAGGGCTCCTGACAGAAGTCAGGAGAGAGACAGGAGTGCTCTTACTATTCTACTTAATAACTCACTGGAAAAAAAAAAAAGTTTGCTTCACCATCCTACAACCTTGAAACTAATGGATTTGGAAGTCCTACTGGCCAAGAGAGGACTTCTTCCAAAGTATATGCATTCAAGTTTCTAATGAATTGGAAGCTAAGTATGCCCATGTCCACTATCTAGTAGATCTTCACTTGTTTTTTCCCAATTAATTATATAAAATAGTTTTTACAAAGTAAGATTACTTCTAAGATTTGATTATCAATTATACACATAATGCCTCCCATAAATGTGAAAGTATTCTCTGCATAGAAAACATTTAAAATTGCCAGGTGAGAGATAAATAACCAATCAGTAAAATAATGTATCTCTAAAATTAACATCATGGACTTTAATTACATTGCCTCTCTTTTTATATAATACATCCTAAGAAGAATCTCTCATTTAGAAATTTACATGATAATTAATGTGAATTCCACTTGAATCTATTTATGTCATCTAATCTATACAATCGTATCAGTAATGTTACCACCCACCATTTAAAAACCATGTTCTTTCTTGTCCTACATCCACCTCTTCTCAACTTTCAGGAATGGTGGCTCATTCTGCTTCTGGTTCTCTTAAAATTCACATTTTCTTTTCCCCAGGGCCATTTGCCTGTATGGGTTCAGTGAATCATTAAACTGCAATCTCATTTCTCTAGATCATTAACTTCACTTTTGTCCTTTCTTCATTAAAATTTTGATTTTTTTTTGGCAGAAAATTATTCATGAGGAAATGTCATCTTAGCTACCATGTTCAGGCACTTTCAGTTTGAAGCCAAAGACAATTATAGTGAATAATAAGTTACACCTTTTAAATTGAGGTGGTTGACCATGCGGATATTTCTGGGTATGTTAATTCAGCATGTATATAACACCTAAAATAATTAAGAGTTATAATTTTTACTAATTTGTTATTATTATTAACATCAGATTTTATGCTGAGAATAAGAATGTAAGACACAGTTTCTGCCTCTGAGGCACTCACAGGCTAGTAGAGTCACGTTGAGAAATGTAAATCCCTGGGGTATCTGACAAAGATTCATTACACTTAGAAATCCCCCTATTAAGTCTTTGTATTTTGGTATATGATCTTCTTGAGTCAGAACAATTTCACAGTGTCCAACTTAAATTGAAGCTGGTTTAGATCACATTTTATATTACTTTTATTTTTATTTTTGATAGTTACAGTATAAATTTGATCATCTCTCAAGTTATATCAAAATAAATTTGTCCACATCAAACAAACCAATATAAATGGTTAACAAACCAATATAATTTTTTCCAACATTATTGTCACAACCATGAAGGTTTTTAATTCCTTAGGTTTGGGAATCATTAAAGACCTGATTCTGTTGAGGTGTATGTCAATTTGTGATAACACCTCCCTAGAAATGAAGCGCTGAATCGTATGTGCAGACCCTGTTTAAAAATAAAAGATGAAAGAGACAAAGAGGGGAGAGAGGAATTAAAAGAAGAAAATGGTAAGGAAATATAAAAGCAAGCAACAGAACTAAACTAAATTTTGTCTTTTAAATTCCTTACATTTAAAAAAAATACAGGAATTTATTGCAATTTGTTTTGGTGGGTGATACTAAACAGATTTATTGCAATTTAATATTTGATTTCTACACTTAGTTTGGGGAATAAGGCAGTGTTGTAAAAGAGCAACTGTACTAAAATAATTAGTAAGAGGGGCAGGATAAATCAATCTGGTCAAATAGTGTCCTTAAGATCGATGATTTTTGATATTCTGGATAAATTTTAGCAAATCTCACTTATCTAAAGTTAATTACCTGAAACTGAAAATATTCATAATCTAGTCAAGAAGTCAGAAGAAAACACCCACTCTACCAAAATGTTTTAAGAAACCAAAACATAATTGAAACACATAGCACTGAAAGTCTATGCTTAAATTTCCTAGTTTAAGGGTAAGGGTAAGATTCAGTTGCTTGAAAATTTCTTTATATGGATTTCTCCCTGCCTAACAGTGCTCAATGAATAAAATATCACTATATTTATAAAGTGAATAATTTGGAAATTTTTAAAATTCTTCAGACTGCATGTAATATAAATGGCTATGCTAAAATAAACTTGATGATATGCAGATATACAAGTTCAATTAAATAATGCATGAATTGTAAGGGAATTAAATATGAGCTTAAATAATTTCAGACATATCACACATTTTCCTTACATTATCTTTCTTCAATTATGTAGGAACTTTATAGTATAGAGAGCAACATACTCTATAATTAGTAAATAAATCAATCAACATGGCAGAGTAGTAAGATCCTGAGCTCACCTCCTATCATGGACACACCAAAATTACAACCACATATAGAATTATCTCTGAGAATGACTTAAAGACTGGTATAAGGGATTTTCTACAACTAAAGATATAAAGAAAAGGTCACATCGAGACGGGTGGGAGGGACAGAGACTTGGTCTAGACTGAACCCACACCACCAGTGCAATAACCTACAACAGGGAGGGATATCACAACTGTGGAGGTCCCTTCTGAGGTGTGAGGGGCCCAAGCCCCATGCTGAGCTCCCCAGACCAGGAGACCTGTACCAGGAAGATAAGCCTGCATAGTGTCTGGCTTAGAAAACCAGCGGGGCTTATTTCTGAGAGAGGAGGTCTATGGGACACTGAGACTCTGCTCTTGAAGGGCTTGTGCACAATCTCGCTCACTCTGAGTCCCAGCACAGAGGCAGTAGCTTGAAAAGGGCCTGGGTCACAGGAGAAGTCAATTCATTGACTAATTTTAGAGCATATGCCTGAGGGACAGGGATCTGATAGAACTTTCTCTGGGTACAGAAGCACTGTCAGGTGCCATTTTTTTCTTTTTTAACTCTTTTTCCATCTAGCTGTCTTGGCACTGGCATCAATTCTGTCACTCTCCATCAACTTAGCTAAAGCTGTGGGCCCTGCCCTGGTGTTCCCCTGAGGACCAGCCCCTCCTATCCTGCCCCCCACAGCTAGCCCTTCCAAAGCAGCTTCCATGCTAGGGAGCCAGCTCTGCACACCAGCACACCTGTAGCAGTCATGACCAGACCTCTCAGTCAGTTGTCCTGGGGACCAACCCTGCACATCTGCAAACCCACAGGAGACATGGCTGGGCCTTGTAGCCGCCTGCATGGGATCCAAGCCCATATACCAGTACGCCCAGAGCAAGTGATCCAAACACAACAGGAGGGCGTACCCAGTCCACATAGGAGTACCCCTGGAGCACCTTACTCTTATGACCTTTGGGGATTGTGTCACTGGGTCCCACAGGACACCTTCTACATAAGGCCACCCTTTTAAGAGTATGAGGTATGGCTGATATACCGAATACATAGAAACAAACAAAGAGAGTTAGGAAAAATGGAGAAACGAAGGATACCTTCCAAATGAAAGAGCAAGACAAAACTTCAGGAAAAGAACTAAACAAAACGGAGATAAGCAACTTACCAGATAAAGAATTCAAAGTAATACTCATAAAGATATTCACCAAACTTGGGAGAAGAATGGATGAACTCAATGAGAACTTCAACAAAGAGACAGAAAATATTAAAAAGAGACAATCAGAATGAAGAATACAATAACTGAAATGAAAAATACACTAGAGGAAATCAGATCAGAGGATGAAGAAGAATGAATCAGCAACCTGGAAGACAAGGCAGTGTAAATCACCCAACCAGAACAGCAAAAAGAAAAAAAAATTGAAAAAAAAAAGTGAGGCTAGCTTAAGTGATCTCTGGGACAGCACCAAGTGTACTAACACTTGCATATTAGTTCATTAGTTAGACCCTCTAAGGGGTCTCAGAAGGAAGAGAGAAAGAAAGGGAAAGAAAACCTATTTGAAGAAATGGTGGCTGAAAACTTCCCTAATCTGACGAAAAAATGAGACATTCCAGTTCAGGAAGCACAGAGTTCCAAACGTGATGAACCCAAAGAGATCCACACCAAAACACATTATAATTAAAATGTTGAAAGTTAAAAAGAGAATCTTAAAAGCAGCAAGAAAAAAACAACTAGTTATGTACAAGGAACCCCCATAAGACTATCAGCTGATTTTTCAACAGAAACTTTATAGGACAGAAGGGACTAGCACAATATACTCAAAATACTGGCAGGAAAAAACTTACAATCAAGAATATTCTGCCTGGCAAGGTTATCATTCAGAAGTGAAGGAGAGATAAAGAGTTTCCCAGAAAAGCAAAATCTACATCAGTTTTATAAGAAATGTTAAAGGAACTTCTTTAATAGGTCATAACTAGAAACAAGAAAATTATGAAAGAAAAAAATCTCACTGGTAAAGGCAAACTTACAGTTAGACTAGCGGATCAACCACCTATAAAGCTAGTATGAAGGTTAAAAGACAAAAGCAGTAAAATTATCTATATCTAAAGTAATTAGCTAAGTGATACACAACATAAAAAGATGTAAAATGTGGGCTTCCCTGGTGGCGCAGTGGTTGAGAGTCCACCTGCCGATGCAGGGGACACGGGTTCGTGCCCCGGTCTGGGAAGATCCCACATGCCGCAGAGCGGCTGGGCCTGTGAGCCATGGCCTCTGAGCCTGCGCGTCCGGAGCCTGTGCTCCGCAGCGGGAGAGGCCACAACAGTGAGAGGCCCGCGTACCGCAAAAAAAAAAAAAAAAAAAGATGTAAAATGTGACATCAAAACATAAAGCTTGGCAGGGAGTAAAAATGTAGTGCTTTCAGAATATGCTTGAACTTAAATGAACATCAACCTAAAATAGACTGTCATACACATAGGTTGTTAACCTCATGATAATCACAGACCAGAAACCTACAACTGACACACAAAAATAAAAAGAAAGGAGTACAAACATAACACCAAAGAAAGTCATCAAATCACAGTGGATAATGCTAGGTAAATCAGTCAGACAGGGAACTCCCTGGTGGTCCAGTGGTTAGGACTCATGCTTTCACTGCCATGTCCCGGGTTCAATCCTTGGTCAGGGAACTGAGATCCTGCAAGCCGCACGGCTTGGCCAAAAAAATCAGTCAGACAGAGAAAAACAAACATTGCATAATTTCACTTACATGTGGAATCTAAAAAACAGAACAAACAAAACAAAACACAAACAGACTTATAGATACAAAGAACAAACCGGGTAGTTGATGGACAAAATAGGTAAAGAGGATTAAGAGGTACAAACTTCCAGTTATAAAATAAATGTCATGGGAATGTGATGTACAGAATAAGGATTATAGTTAATAATAATGCAGTAACTTTGTATGGTAACAGATGGTTACTAGACATTGTGGTGATCAAATCTGTAAAGTATATAAATGTTGAATCACTATGTTGTACACCTGAAACTAATATAATATCGTACATCAACTACACGTCAATAAAATAAATAAAATAAATATTTTTTAAAAAGTAAATAAAGCAATTCAAGGAGTAATTGGCCTCGTTTGTATACCCATAGGTACACTATTTCTGGACTAGGTAAAATTAGAATGGGAGATCTGATCAAGGATAATCCAGGCAAAAAAGTTGTTCAATACATGGAAAACTTTCATTAATCAAATTGTAGAAGAATGAAAGAATAATTCATAAGATAAAAAATGAGGATCTACCTTTGACATACACTGAAGATACAGCGTATAGTACTCTGAAAACACAAATGTGTTTGAGTCACAGGCATGGAACCTTTCTAGACACAAGTGCCCTTGAGCCTGCAGTTCTACAGAGGGAGATGTGCATCAAAGACTTGCAATTTGAGTTGTGTTTGGTTTCTGATAATCGAAAGGCTTATAGACCAAAATGTCTCTTCAGGTCGTACAAAGATTATATCTGTTAGTGTTAAATTGAAATTCAAATAATTTCTTATTTCATCCTTATTCTGTGAAAGTTTAAAAAATCCTATAAAATATCTAGTGGGTATGTTTTCTGCCTTCCTTTAGTTAAGTGCAGCACTGATGAAAACACTTTTGAATATACAAACTATGCAATTTTCTTCACATAGTTCAAAAGAAAGTCATAAAAAAGCCCTGGGTTATTTAATCTATGGAATATACTAAGAGAAATCAAAGCTGGCTGTTTTGAAAATTTACACTTTTAATATAAATTTCATCAAAATACTCCATTGCAGATAAAATTCTGGACTTAAGGACAATAAGCTTGATTTAGCAAAATGTTTCGTATGTTCTAAGAAACTTCCTTTAACACACTACTTTTTGTAATTGTTACAATGTAGATTTGGGGCAATATAGAGATTGTTTAAGTGAATTATGGCATCTGATTCTTAGTATTCTATTTTTCAAGGTAATAATATTTAGACATTAAGGAGGACAAGGATAATTTCAGAGAGATGTTTGAATAATAAGGAGCATATAGCCCATACCAGATGCTTTATCTTATTCTATCCTTCTAATCATGACTGTTTAGAAATCCATATATTCTTGCAGTTCCCTGAAAGTTCCTGTGTACATGTATTCATGTTTGCATGTACATCTGAAATATATCTATGCTAGTGTATAACTATGCTATGGGTGAATAAAAAATGGTTTTAATTAAATTTTTTAAAAAAGAATTCCTTTTCCATAAATCCAACTAGTAAAATAAGTACATATCAAAGTATATGACTGCATTATACATTCCAAGGTGTTTTTCTAGTATGTAGAATCACTTTTCTGTCTAAACAAATTTGAATTTTATGGATATGCTGAAGTGCAATATATACCCTACAAACATCTCATTTCTGACATTTACTTGCTTCTTCTTGAGAACATGGGAATCACAAGTGCACAGGTTTTTACCACTAATATCACTAAGTAAAAAACAAACATGACACATGAAAAGATGCTCAGTATTGCTAACCATCAGGGAAATGTAAATCAAAACTACAATGAGACATCACCTGACACCTGTCAGAATGGCTATCATCAAAAAGGACACAAACAACAAATGTTGGAGAGGATGTGGAAAAAAGGGAAACTTTGTACACTATTGGTGGGAATGTAAGTTAGTGCGGCCACTGTGAAAAACAGTATGGAGGTTTTTCAAAAGACTGGAAATAGACCTACCATATGACCCAGCAATTCCACTCCTGGGTATATATCTGAAAAAAAAAACATAAACACTAATTCTAAAACATATATGCATTCCAATGTTCATAGCAGCATTATTTAAAACTGCCAAGATATGGAAGAAAACTAAGTGTTCATCAAAATATGAATTGATAAAAAAGATGTGAGATATATATATATATATATATATATATATATATATATATATATATATATAAAACACACACACAATGGAATAGTAGTCAGCCATAAAAAAGAATGAAATTTTGCCACTTGCAGCAACATGGATGGCCTTGGAGGGCTTTATGCTAAGTGAAATAAGTCAGACAAAGACAAATACTGTATGATATCACTTACATGTGGAATCTAAAAAATACAACAAACGTGATTATAACACTTCTTTTTAGAAGCAGACTCACAGATATACAGAACAAACCAGTGGTTACCAGTACCAGGGAAGGCAATATAGGGGTGAGGGAGTGGGACTTAAAAACTACTGGGGTAAGATAGGCTACAAGGATGTATTGTACAACACAAGGAATATAGCCAATATTTGTAAAAATTATAAATGGAATGTAACTTTTAAAATTTTATTAAAAATAAAAGAAATTTTAAAAAGAGAGAAAACAAGCAAAAGAAAGAAAGAAAGAAAAAGAAAGAATGAAAGAAACACAGAGGGCAAGCTTCAATACAAAGGAAAGGAACCAATATCTTCTAGTACTATCTGCTGCACCAGATTCAGTGAGTTACCTCATTGAAACCATACAATAATGCTGTGAAGTAAATTCTCACTCTATTTCACAGATTAGGAAATTCTTAGAGGAAATAAGCAATATTCCTAATGTTAACCTACTAGGAAATATATAAAATTGATAGTAAAATCCAAGTCAGTTTGAATCCAGAGACCTCATTATGAAAATAATAAATCACTTTGTACATTCATGGTACTTTTAAAGCTTCTACTATATCCTAAGCACACTACTGGGCATTTCTTATAATTTCACAGTTGCTTCTGCCAAATGTTTTTTCCAATTACACTTAACTTCTTAAAAAAATTATCATTAAGAGTTTGCCTAATTTAAAAAAGCCCATGACATTTAGATGGAGAAAAGATAATTTATTACAACTAGCATAACTAAACTCTGAACCTTTTTTCTTATTTACCTATGTGAAAAATAGAACAATTCATTATAATGTCGGGATTGAAAGTGTGCTATAAACTGTCTTATGGTTGAATTGGGTTACATGAAATATTCTCGATTCAGAGTGATAATACGTGAGGTATATTTAAGGGACATTATACGTGGAAAGAATAATGCTTAACTGATAATAACAGGATTCTGCTTTTAAAATAATGGCTTAGTTTAGCTATAGTTGGGAAACTAGTAATGCATTCTAAGTACAGATATATAAGAATTTATAGAAATATGAAGCTATACAAATAACTGGTTTTATTGAAAAGCTGTAGCTGAAATATTTGCTCTGATCATTCACTGAACAATTTAGATATCCCCAAATGTTACGGCAAGCAATTTATTTCACTACAAGTTCTGGGGGAAAAAGTCATTTTAAAAATCTTCATAGATCTGCACATTCTCTCAAATGTTCTGTACTTATTATTAGACCCTCAGTTTCACCAAGATTGTATTCACCTACGAAATATAAAAAATTTAAATTACAAACTTCAGAAAGCATGGAATGGTTATATGCAATCTGCAAATGGGCACTAATAACAATCCCATTGAGTTCTTCCTGGATAAGTTATTGTGATTCCTCTTTGGTCTTCCCACCAGAGAAAACCATTATCGATATGTCTTTAGTTTACCATCTAAGTCATAGAAATGAAAATCCTCAGAGGAACCAATTATTATTAAGTAACTCAAATGATTGAGTCAGAACAATTCCGCACTTGGAAAGTGTAGTCACTTAGAAAGCTTCTGTTTCTAACTTCAGCTTAGTCTGTGAAAAAATAAAGAAGGCCTTAACAGGTACATGCATTTTCAGATTATAGCTTCAGCTAATGCACAGGAGATCATCCTTCTCCTAAGACTGGCATTTATTTTCTTCGTACAGAATAACGTATCTTATAACTTTACATGCAAAGACCCAGTTTTCAGGGCAGGGCACAATGGCTTATAGCCCATACTGTATTTGGGTTCATTTTATGGCCTCTTATTGCCTTTCAGGGTCAACCATAGTGATTAAAGGGAGAAATATACAAATATATTTAATTTTCTTCTTTTTCATAATATTAAAATATATCTATAAATCATCACATTCATAAATTGAAAACTTTCCAAGGATTTACTTTAACTAATTAAACTAATAGATTCTATAAGCACTGAGTACCATAATATATAATAAAAATATAGTTTATTTTATATTTTCCTTTTTTAATGTGATGTTTTCCAGATTTTAAAAGTGATTTATGTAGTTACTTTTTTGGTAATGAATGCATACCCTACAATGGATAACAATTATAAATTCTATACAAAATATCTAAAAGCTGCTATTTGAAACACCTGTGAGTGATCAAAATCTGGCAGAAGCTACAGATATATAGACCCTTAAAGTAGATAAAAACTCTATAGTTAGTGAGATTTGTGTTTGTGTGAAATTTTTTCCTGAAAAATTTTTTTCTGAGGATTTTCCACTAGTCCACAAGGCAAAGATAACTGACATTCAAATAGAAATGCATAATTTTACTGGCTGGGCTGCCAGAACAGCTGAAACATGAGTGAAAGAATATTGGAAAGGAGGGAGCCACAGGGAAATGAGTCCCAGAATCTGTGTTTAAATTCCAAAAGTCTGGAATAAGACTAGGGTGCCTATTCTTATTACTTATATTCATATTTGTAGCAGAGGTCCTAATAAGGTAATAGGGAAAAATACATACCATTCAAGATACTTTAAAGAGATAAAGGTGATAATGAAATATTCTGAAAATTTTAATGACAACATATTTGATGAGTTAGATAATATGGACAAATTCCTTGAACGATATCAACGAGTAAAGCTCACTCAGGAAGAAATGAATCATCCGATAGCACTATATTTGTTAAACAACATAAACTTGTAGTTAAAAACCTTTGTGGCTCGGAAAGGAAGAGAAAGGCAGGAAAGAGTAATCTTGGATTCTGTTTAAAGCCACTTGGGGATACAATTTAATCCATTCAGGGAGATGAATTACTGGGATTCCGAAACAAAGAGATGCAAATATTTATATGAAGAGAACTATGGGCAAGATACCCAGAGAAATGGTTAATTTTCTGAAAAAGCCACTGGTATGTCCCATGATGAAAAGGGTCAGCTTTTAAACACCTGCCAAGTCTGGAAATGGTTCTGCCCTCTGACAATGGCACTAGTCAAGTCAGATCATTACTGTTTCCTTTCCTCCATCCTCATTCTGTGATCCAGTAAAGGGTAGAAACTTGGTTAACAAGCCAGAGGTTGGAGAAAAGAACACGTAAAATGTGGGGGAAAGGCGCTATGCACACAGTCTCTTTCTACTTCAGGTGTGTGTCTTGCAGTTTAGAGATGGGAAAGAAAAAAATTGAGGAGAGAAGGGATGGCATTTAAACTTTTTGTTACTAGGGACTGGGCTTAAAAATACTGAACATTCATTACTAACAATGACCTGAAAAGTCATGACACTTCCCCAAAATTTCATCCAGCAGATGAGAAGACCCAGTGCAAGAGAATAAACATAAACAGATAGCTTTATGAGAAACCGTTTGTAAAATCCTAGAGGTAAGCACATTTATTTTTTTCAATTTTTTAAAAAATTTTATTTATCTTTGTCTGCCGTGGGTCTTCCTTACTGTACGTGTGGGCTTTCTCTAGTTGCGGCAAGCGGGGGCTACTCTTCGTTGTGGTGCTTGGGCTTCTCATTGAGGTGGCTTCTCTTGTTGTGGAGCATGGGCTCTAGGTCCATGGGCTTCAGTAGTTGTGGCATGTGGGCTCAGTAGTTGTGGCTCGCAGGCTCTAGAGCGCAGGCTCAATAGTTGTGGCTCATAGGCTCAGTTGCTCTGTGGCATGTGGAATCTTCCCAGACAATGGATCAAACCCGTGTCACCTATGTTGGCAGGCAGATTCTTAACCACTGCGCCACCAGGGAAGTACCTTTTTCAATGTTTTATTTTCCAATTTTCAGATATAAAATAACAAACCACTTGGTTGTAGTATATTAATTCTGTAATCCACTGCTGAATTTTATTTACTCCATTTATTTATACAATTAATATATAATCTTTATAATTATTTGGAATTTTTACATTAATAAATAAAATTTGTTCTATACTTTTCTATTCATATCTTCTTTTTAGGTTTTGTTTTTATGATTGTAAAAAATTTATAATACTGATCAGAGATATTCCCACATTTTGGAGTGGAATACTTTAAACGCATTGAAATTATCTTTTCCTAATGTAGAAATGTCACAGAATGTAGCTGTGACAGCATTTGATCTTTGAACGTTTTAACGTATAGAAATGCATTACCATTCTAGTCTCTTCTACTGAAATTGGTCCAGTCACGTTTCTACTTCTCTCTTCTGATTGCATCATCAATGGGGGGAATTCCCACCATAGTAATCAGCAAATGCTACATATGAGGGTGTTCTTTTTTTCCTTTTTCTTTCTTGGAGAGTCAGTGTTTAAGCACTGACCAGCACACCATAGATGCTAAAATATGGATGTAGAGATAAGATTCTTAGGTGAAAGCAAGGAAATTTTAGGTCAAAACTTCAAAAGAGTTAGGAATTAATGTCTTTTTTGTGAACAAATGATAATCAAGCACCAATTATGAGACCAGGAAAATTTCCAGAAAATGGATATACATGGAGTGAAAAAAGAAAAACAATGTCCTTCTTCTTGTAAAACTTCCATTCTTGGGGAGAATCAGACAAAGAGATGAATGAGTGAATGAATGAATGAATTAATAGGAAGAGTAAGGTGGGGGACAAAGTACAGTAAAAAAATCAAGGGTTAGTAGATATAGGAAAATTTCAATTTTAAGTATTTATAAAATAAAATGTCCTAAAATTTATCCAGGGTAGTACAAAGTCTCATTTTCACTTTATGGCATGAGGTTAAGCATAAAATAGAGAGTATTTTATTTAAGATTATATACAAAATCTAAACTTTAAAAATCTATTTGTAAATATTGTGAACAAACTCTCTGTCTACTTCACTGAGAAATTAGAGGTGAATTTCAAACGCTTTTTATCTTTAATCATACATATGGATGAACCCGCCTTTAGCAATAATGTTTTCAAAATTATTATTGATCCATAGATTTTATTTTCAAATAATACTGCTTTAATCTTGTATAGTTATAATGATTTTAATCAACAGTCAACACTTCTAGATTTATTTTCCCATAATTCAAGCCAGAAATAAAGGGTTCTTGAATTTGTTCACTGAACTATTTTTTTCTCCTTCAGAGTGAAAATTGTGCTCTTTATGAGAAAGTTATATGGAAAAGTACATTTAGGTAGTACTAAATTGAATTTGAAAAAAAAATGTATAAAATTAAACCATACTTTTCTCCTGTATCAGTGAAGATTTAATTTACTACAACTGGATAAAGACCAAAGTTTCCAATTTAAATAACCGCCGTTTTTGATGCTAACCAATGATTATAAATACCTCTTGGAAAAATTCTGTAAAAACACTTTTCATCTCCCCTTCTCAATGAATGGTCTACCTAGAGAATAACCAGTAACTTGCTGTCAGTAACATTTTGAATTTAGATTATTTTCAAACATCACATAATTGCTGAAGTTCAAAATGTTTCCATTTAATTGTATTTTCCATCTATACTGGTGTTAATGGTTATAAAGTAAATTAAGTCTGATATAAATATAATAGGAGGTAATACTAGTTTTCTAAAAAGAAAGGTATACTGCCTTTGCTCTTTCATGTCAAAGCAGCCTTATATAGTCTGGGGTGTTAGGTCTCCTTCAGAATAGATTCAACTAGAGAACAAAAGCTTAGGAAGGTACTTCTTTATACTTTTCTACCTTTTCTACAATTATAAAAACAATTTTCCAGTCAATATGTAATCATATGATCTCCTGATTTATACCACTGTCATCTAAGGCATAAGGACACAATTATATGTATATATATATATATACACACACACAACTTTTACATATAATTTTTCCTACCAATAACATACTCATTTACACACTTCTACCAAATAATTTTCTTTTAGCATCCATGGCAAGGTTTAGAAGCAGACATTCATTTTACTAAAACTATCTGTGTTTGTTGTTGCCATGCTCCTCTGCTGACACTGTCAGTATTGAGTTAATGGTTCTATTTATCTCTCTATGTACCACAATAAATTTTAAAAACTATTTTGTTTTACTGAACTATTTGCTATAAAACATTTACTAGCAGTTATAATAGTACCTTTAATACTTCCTTTTAGTTGTCTTCCTTTTGTCCAGACTCTGAAAATAAAACCTTTAAAAACAGCTCTTCATCACCCAATAATTACAAGTTCAGGCACATTTCTATATCATTTTTAACACTTTGGTCTTATTTTAAAAGCTAGAAGCCTCAAAATACGTCAAAGATAGTTTCCAAAGGCTGTACAAAAAGGAATTATCACCGTTTTTCTCCTGTTCAAATTATTCTCATTAACTTTCTCCAAGAATTGATGACCCTCTCCAATAATTACACAATATTTGTCTTGCTTCCATCCTTCCAACAAAGGCATTAGGCCCACTAAAAAGTAGCTGGATATAAAGCATATTCAGGCCAACATAACACAGAGGAAGCAATTTACAAAAATGTTTGTAATTGGCTGGAGTTGAAGTCAGTTGTTGTGCCTCACCCCCTTTCTGAAGTAACTTTAAAAATCAGAAACTTAAATTACAATAGATTTATTCCTCTTCACTTTTCCATATTTATTATTTCCTTTAATTAAATTACCCTTCTTTTTATTTCCCTTCTTGTTTTTTGGTACAGCTAATAGATTTGTTCTCAACGCCTGAGACTTAGTTGGGCTTGAAAATTTTCTTTCAAGTGGTTAAGGCTTATGTAGAAAGAGCTAATGTGAGTGTTCATTCACTTTAATGTGTCTTCCTCTTTTGGCTCTTTGCCAGTAAGATTTCCCTCCCTCAACCAAAGAAATAAGTTTCAATTTCTATTCATCATTTAAAAAATATTCATGGGAAAGTGCACTCAAATAAACATTAAAGAGATGACCAAGAAATGGTTGCTGACCTCTAGAAACTCCCCCTCACAGTGTCAGGGGCCACCAATTGTCCTGGAAAAGGAATAAGAGAGGTGTGGGGACTTCCCTGGCAGTCCAGCGGTTAAGACCCCACGCTTCCACTGCAGGGGGCATGGGTTCGATCCCTGGTCGGGAAACTAAGGTCCCGCCTGCCGCACAGTGCGACCAAAAAAAAAAAAAAATTTAACAATTTTATTTCAAAGCAATTCATGGCATTCTTTTTTTTATGGTAAATTAACAGATCCTTTACTTATATTAGACTATATATAATACATATTTACTTATATTAGAACCTTGCATGATAAATTTGACATTTTCCTACAGACATTGAAGAGACAGTAAACATTAACACTGAACACTGTGGAAAGCTACATAAAAAAGCTAGAGAAAACTTTTATACCATAAGATCCAGTGCCTGTATTTTGTCATGTGAACTAAGAAGTTCACCCCTTAAAGCACCAAAAAGAAACACTTGTAACTGTCATGGCATTCTTAAAAGCAATATTTATATAAAGAATCCTTGCTTCACACAATATTCAACACAGTCTTATTAGGCTTTGGGGAAGGAAAAAAATAGAATTTTCCTGATAATAAAGGGTGCCTTGTCTCTCTCACTGAGGAAAATGTATAATACATTCTTAGATCAGAAGCAGATTATGGTTTTCTTTTACTAGGGTCTTGGTTTTGTTGTATTGGATATATTTTTGGTTTCAAAGTACTTTATGTTCTCAGATTTCACTAGTCATAAGCTTTATTCCTTTCAAACTTTCATTTTCTTTTGTAAGACTGTTGTATCCCCCATGTGTTAATGTTCCTTAGGAGATCAAGTGTTGGCTCTTTCTTACTCTTATAAATAATTCACAGGGAAGACTGACATACAGTAACCTGGTTTGGATCCAGTTTTAAAAAATTAGAGTTGGACACATGCCAAGTCACCAAGTTATCAGAATTAAAATGAAAAGATTGCTTTCCAAGATAGCTTCTCTATACTAGAAGAGAAAGCTACTTAAACATATTTTCATTCTGAATAAGTTCAGCAGTAGTTGTCACACATTGTTAGCTAGTTCCCTACAGTCACATAGAGGAACAATGTTACCACGATATTAAGAAATGTCACTAATTGTTACTAGAATTTACATGTGCTGCTTGTAATATTTTCTTTAAAATTTGTGTTATTCCTCCAAGACTGTATTACTTAAAATAAAATAGATTGACATTTTGGGACATTAGTAAGAAGGCTCCGTTTAGACAAAGGCATCAAAAAGCAAAATGTATCTCTTCCTCAGATAAGACATTGTGTCTCATGTTGAATAATAAATTTGTGTTTTGAAACCGTGTGATGATATTTGGAGGTAAGGCCTTTGGGAAGTGATTAGGTCATGAGAGTGGAACTCTCCTCAAAGAGATCAGTGCCCTTATAAAATGGACCCCAGAGAGCTCCCCTACCCCCTCTGCCATGTGAGGACGTAGAGAGAAGATGTTGTGGATGGACCAGGAAATAGGTTCTCACCAGACACTGAATAAGCTGACTCCTTGTTCTTAGACTTCCCATCCTCCAGAACTATAAGGAAAAAACTTCTGTTGTTTATAAGCTACCCATTCCATTATAGCAGCCCAAACAAACCATGACAGAAATTGGTACCAGGAGTAGGGTGCTACTATAACAAATAAGTAAAAATGTGGAAGCAGTTTTGGAACTGGGTAATGAGTAGTGTCTGAAAGAGATTTAAGGCTCATTCTAAGAAAAAACCTACATTGCCATGAAAGGACCTTTAAAGTCAATTCTGGTGAGAGCTCACACAGAAAAGAGGGGAGCTGTAGAGAAAGTCTCAACCTTTTTAGAAAATACTTAAATAATCCTGAACAGAAATGTTGATAAAAATATGGACAGTAAAGGCCATTAGGAAGAGGTCTCAGAAAGAAATGAGGAACATGTTATTGGACAATGGAGAAAAGGCAATCCTTGTTGTAAATTGGCAAAGAATTTGGCTGAATTGAGTTCGTGTTCTAGTGTTTTGTGGAAGGTAGACCTTACAAGTGATAAAAATGAATATTTTGCTGAAGCTATTTCTAAGTAAAGTGTTGAAGATGTGGCTTTGTTCATCCTGATTGCTTATAGTAAAATGAGAGAAGAGAGAAATAATGTAAAGATAGAGTTGTTAATTTATGCAAAAAAGGAAGCAGAAGTTAAAGATTTGGAAAATGCTCAGCCTATTCATATTACAAAGAATGAAAACACTAAGGATGTGGCCAAGCAACCATTTGATAAGATTAGTATGAATCAGACATCTCAAGAAAGCGTGAACTATTCTCTAAGACAACGGAAGAATGAGGCTGAAGATGCTTCGGAGATCATCAGAGCTGCTACTCCTATCATAGACCCAGAGTGTAAGGTCTGGGGTAGGGGCTCAAAGTGGTTTCAAAGGTGGGCCACTGGTACCTACAGGACCTGGGTGCTCATATGTTGAAACCTAATCCCCAATGTGATGGTATTTGGAGGTGGGGCCTATGACAGGTGATTAGGTCATGAGGTTGGAACTATCATGAATTGGATTAGTGCCCTTCTGAAAAGATCCTACAGAGCTCTCTTACCTCTTCTGCCATGTAAGAACACAGCAAGAAGACAGCCATATATGATATTCTACTATAGCAGCCCAAATGGACTAAGACAGAGGAGTTCCATCTCTGTGAGAGTGCAGGTAAGGTCCAGCAGACAGGTGATAAATGCTATATTGCAGTATATTAATGTCCTAGAAATCTATGAAAAATCAAGCAAAGGAAAAAAATAAAGCCTAAAATTGAAAAGTGCAACTAAAAAAATCAGGCCTGCTTATACAACAAAAAGAATCACAAAACAAACAAACAAAAAAACTGTTTTAGAAGAAGCCTAAGGTTATCAGGGAAACAGTAATATTGTGTAATGTTGACCTAATTTAACACAGGTGGAAATTAACATTGGATTTTCTTTTATAGAAAAAAATCACTCAATGCAATTGCCTCCTTGACCCTCCTGGGGTCAGGCAAAATCAAAACAATCTCAGCCCAATAGTCAGGAAGACGGGAAGTATGAAATTTATTCAGTGTATTTGGTTTAATTAAAGACTGGTAATTAGGATTATTATGTGTTGTAGCTTATCCTGAATTCTGATCACCGTGCTTTGTTCCCAGCTGGCCCTTTGGATCTTTTCTTTCATGCTCTAAATAGTTTTACCAATTTGAGTTTGAAAAAAGAATCCTTTGTGACTCAATTTATAAAACAAACGTGCTACAACAGTTGAGGGAGAATATTAATGATAGAAATTTTATGATGAGGTTATCTCATTTGAAGTGTGCTCTGCCCAAATTATTTCCCTTATCTACTTTTCATATGTTTTAAAATGTAATTACTATAAACTCATTTTTAAATAGTTATCAATTATCATCTGTAGATTATACATATGTGTGTGTATATATGTGTATGCATGTATAACTTATTTCACTCCCTGTGATTTTTTAAATACAAGTTATGTTTTTAATACTTTCTGAATGGAAAGCACACCATAATCCTTTTTATAAAAAGGGAAACAGATACAGGAGACATTTCCTCAAGACTTATCAAATGTCAGAATTTAAAGTTTTTCCTTCTGTCAACACTTATTATTTCCATTTATTGAAGAGAGCCTAGAAACTTAGGTTACATGAAAAGCTATGAATCCTAAATTTAAATGATTGGGAAATTTTTCATATTCACAAATGATGCTTTAGCTGTTTTGGGGGGATAAGAAGACTATATGCTGGAGAAATTTGGTCAAACCACATTCAAACATTCAGTATGACATGATGGTGAAATCTTCCACACTATCTAAATTTCAACCTCATGGAAAATTAATGACTGCTATGAAAAGCCCAGGCTTGTGAGCTTAATTAACCCAGCACTGATACCATTAAACCAAAACAAAAAGTTCCATCTAATTCAAACTTCAGTTTTTAAAACTCATTTTCTTTTGTGCTACAGTTCAAAAGGAACAAACAATATTGTGAACGTCATCATTGTTAAAATAATGAGCTACTAGCTCCAGTCAATTTGCTGTTTTGTTATAGCACAAATGGTAATGGTAAAAAAAAAAAAAAATCATAGAATTATGAAAAGTAGAGTTTTTCTTAAACCTGAGGTAGGAATAAATAGCTGATAATTTAAACAGCATTATATCAAATATTTATTTTTGATGATATATATCTAATTTTAATTATTTTTTCTTTCTTGTGACTATAATTCTTTGACAAACTATCTTAATTCTGTAATGGTTTGCCAACTCTAAAATATGTTGGTATGGGAGTATTAGTAAGAATATATACACTTTCTCATTCCTTAAAATTTTAGCTGCATTTAAGATAGTAGTCACAAATTTCATTGAGGAATTCTATCCTATATCTATCATGTTCATGCGCTAAGGCAGTTGAAGAAATGGTTGCCTGGTATTTTATTGTGAATCTATTCACCATTAATACATGGTTTAAAACAAAATGTTACTCTCTGTATCAGTCACAATAAGCTGGGTAAATATTATGGTAATAAACAGCCCCAAATCTCAGTGGCTTAAAACATCAAAGATTTGTTTCTTTCTCAATTTCTGCTGGGGTTGGCAGCTTTCCAGGCAGCTGTCTCTAAGGCAGTTGTTCTACATGGTGGGGTTCAGCATCCTAGATTACACCTCTACTTCATCAGATCTTTAATAACTATAGCAGCAGAATGCAACAGAGGATGGGAATACATACCTTTATTTATACCTTATTATATCTTTAATACTTCAACCAGGAAGTGATTCATGGTGCTCTGGTCACATTTTATTGCTAAAGCAAGTCCTATAGCCTTGCCTAAATTCAAGAGGTCAAGACAGTGCAATCCTCCTGATGGAAAAGAGAACAAAAAATATTGTTGGGCAGTATAATAACTACTATACTTTATGAGATTTTCATTTACTTGTTTTGTTGTTGTTGATTTGTTTTCATGATTGCAGTATACTTTGAGCAGGGGTTGGTAAACCTTTTCCATCTAGAATAACATAGTGAGGATTTTGGCTTTGCAGGCTATACCCTCACAAATACTCAGCTCTTTTGTTGTAGTGTAAAAGTAGCAATAGGCAAGAGATAAACAAATGAGCATTCTGTGTTCCAATAAAACTTTTTTTTTAACAAAATGTGATGGGTCTGAGTTGGTCATAGTATAATGAATCCTGAATTAGAATACACCCATCCCTTCTGATACAGAGGCTAAACGTTAATAACAAGAGATTTTCTGTATCCTTCTCATTCTTATCACTTCTTAGTCTCCTACCATGGCTTCCTAATATAACCATGTGAGTTGTGCACTGTATAAACTCAAGGGTAATTTTCACATCAACTACAAAATTAATGGTGCCTCTTTTATTTCTGCACAGTGGGGGCCCATCTACTAAGCCTTGTACAGACATTACACCAATCACTTACACTCCTGTTTCATAGATACCAGCATGTTCTATTCTCTATTACAACATCATAGTACTCAGTGGGATGAAAAAGGTCTTAGGGGAGCTATACACATAATGGTTCTTTTTGATGTATAATTTATAAATAAAAAGAAAATGTTGAAAAATACAGAAACATAAAAGAAAGTTTAAACGCTGTTAATTTTTTAAAAAATTTTCTATTCAATTTATATGCATATAAATATGCACAAATAAATTGCTATGACAATGTATAATCAACTTTACACTGTACTTTTGTTTCATTTGATGTTTTCCAATATTATAAAGCTTATGAGATTGTGATTTTTAATGAATTTCTGGTTTTTCATTAGTTAGATCAACTACATTTCTTTGGCCATCTCCCTTTGTTTGAAATTTAGCATGTTTAAAATTTTTACTACTACAAATACCACAATGAAATGGCATTTACTAGTACCAATACCTCAAAGACATAGGTCGTTGAGCACACCTCTAGTTATTTTCTTAAAATAAATTCCTGTAAGCCAGCGAGCCACAATTAAGGAGCCTGCCTGCTGCAACTGAGACCCGGCACAACCAAATAAATAAATATTAAAAAAAAGTTCTTATAAATGTAATTTTTTAGTCATTCACACAGTATAAGAATATTCTCTAGCTTTTGATGCTTTTAGACAGATTGTACTCCAGAAAAAGCATACCCCTGTATATGCTCACAAAGAGGGTGTGAATATTTCATATTATCCACACCAATACTGAGCATTATCTTTATATGAATAAATCATGTAAAAGCACACACTCATAATTATCTATTATTTACTGATTCAAGAATGATTTATTTATTTAGCAATTTCAGGAACCAAACTCATACACACACACATACACACACACACACACACACACACACACACACACACACTGATTTTCCAGATATTAGAATGTAACTAATATTTGAGATCATATATTTGTTGTATAATTATCTGCCTTGTTACACAGAGGAATAATTAAAATGTTTCTTAAAGGTTCTGGTTTATCATTAAGACAATATAGGATGCAATTTTCAAAGGTCATTATCAATATTAATGAATTTTCACTCTCTATGACATATTTCTGTACTGTTTGATTTTGCCCACCTTGAAGATTTATTATTTTTATAATGAGAAAAAATAGATGTAAATAAATACACACATGGTGAGACTATATACTAACAACCTGCTTTCTCAGTGTCCCTCAGGAAAATCAATCTTATTAATGTGTAACTATATTACATTATTTATGAGTTTATATTTTCTTACTTCAGTAGACTGTGTGCATTCTTGTTCTTTCATGTGGAATAGTAGAGAGAGGAGAAAATCATCTATTTCAGTTAGTCACAGAAATGAGAGGAATGTAGTGATGATGGAGAAATGGTTTTGGAGGAAGTGTATCTGAGGACAGTTGAAGAAGAAAGATAGGGCATGGAAACGTTAGAAACATTCTATTCTATTCAGCAGTGTTGGGGGATGTAGGAGTCCTTATCTCCTGCTATACTTGCGTTTTGCATGTTTTTCAAGTTTTCTTAAGTTACTTTTCCTTGTTTCCTGTGTACTCCCAAGGGTCCCCTCAAATAATTTTTTTTTGCCTACTAATGCATTCAATGAGAAGACATTTATGTGAGATTGGTTTTATTTTCAGAGACTATATGAGAGGTAGCTGTTTACTATAATAATTATAATAAATACTGTTAAATGGTAAGCTTTTCAAAGTATTCTTTAAATGTCATCCCCAACCTATACTGTTATTTTATGTACTAGGCATGTGTTAAAAATGTAATAATAGAAATGTAGTGGGAACAAAACAGAAAAAACTGGGGTAGAGGTGAGGAAAGGGAGTTTTAAATTTTAGGATAATACCGGTATTAATGGCCTATTTTATAATATAAAGTATATTATATTATACTTTTATTATTATACACCAGTCAATAAAAAAAATATATTACTACTGCATGTAAATGTTGTTCTGCAAATAACTAAATGACAGTATATCAGCACCATTAGTATGCCAGACTTTGTATAACTTCCAACTATAAGAAGCTCTTAGGGACTTCCCTGGTGGTCCAGTGGTGAAGAGTCTGCCTTCCAATGCAGGGGATGTGGGTTCAAAGCCTGGTAGGAGAACTAAGATCCCACATGCTGCAGGGCAACTAAGCCTGCACGCCACAACTGAGCCCGCATGTCTACTAGAGAGAGAAAACCCACACACCACAACTAGAGAGAAGCCCGCGTGCCACAACTAAGAGCCCGCGTGCCACAACTAGTAGCCCACATGCCACAACAAAGATCCCGCGTGCAGCAACTAAGACCAGACACAGCCAAGAATAAAATAAATAAATTAATTAATTAATTAATTAATCAAATATTTTAAAAAGAAGCTCTTAGAAGATCACATGATTTGCCAAAAAGATTGGTGTTCTCTTCTTCCAATAGGCAAAGGAATTAGACATTATATTCATATTTGCTGTATATTACCATTTGACATCAGGATGGTAACAAAATGAGAATGAACCCAACTGCAGCAGACACTGCTAGTTGTCTTACATTTCCATTCCCACCCTTTCAATGTTAAGATTAATACATATATGACAGCTGAAGACGTTATTTCCCAGCCTTCCCTGCATTTAGGTATAGCCATATGACTGCCTTCTAGGCAATGGGATTTGAGAGAATGTGACACGGATAACTTTCAGGCCATGCCTTAGGAGGCAAAGTGATGCCCTATATTTTTGCCTCTCGCAGTCTTGCTAGCTGGAATGCTGATATCAAAAAGGAGTGGGTTTTTTTTTTTTAATTTTTGAATTTAATTTAATTTTATTTTTTATACAGCAGGTGTTTATTAGTTATCCATTTTATACATATTAGTGTATATATGTCAGTCCCAATCTCCCAATTCATCACATCACCCTCCCCCCACCACTTTCCCCCCTTGGTGTCCATACATTTGTGTGTAGCAGACCAGCAAGATAGAAGGAGGCTGGGACTCTTGCACTGATAGAGCCTGATACAGCCACCATATCACACCAGGAACATTTTTTGCTCTGACTATATGTAAGAGAGAATTAAATTTCTATGTGGATTAATCTATTGTTATTCTGACTTTTATTATTGTAGCCAAAAGTTTACTCAATTAATCAACCAACTAAACATAAGCACAACAAATGTAAATGAGCTGGAATAAGTAAGAATGAGGAATTAATGTTTCCTTGCTGTTTTTGGCTCTAATAACAAGATTGAGCACTATTGATATATTAGTCACAGTTGCATAGTAAAATATGTGTTTCTAAATTTTAAATAGATAAGTGAGCTTGGTTAGGAACAAAATCAAAAGATTCTGTAAATATACATATAAGAATATTTGAATGAAATATTCAATACAATAGATTTTATATGTTGACTGTAAGCACTGCAGTTGGGGGAAGCAAAGGCAGACATAATAGATTGTAACAAGTGCAATTAGATTCATATGAGCAAAATACTTTGGGACCACACAGGAGTAAGTCTATATTGCAGTGCTTACAGTTATAAAATCTATTGTATTGTTCTGCCTATTTTTTTTTGAAAATTTCCCATGTGAAACTACTAACATAAAAATATGGGGGTGAGACCTTCAAGATGGTAGAGGAGTAAGACGTAGAGACACCTTCCTCCCCACAAATACATCAGAAATACATCTACATGTGGAAAAACTCCTACAGAACACCTACTGAAGGCTGGCAGAAGACCTCAGACTTCCCAAAAGGCAAGAAACTCCCCACGTACCTGTGTAGGGCAAAAGAAAAAAGGAAAAACACAGACAAAAGAATAGGGACGGGACCTGCACTTCTGGGAAGGAGCTGTGAAGGAGGAAAGGTTTCCACACACTAGGAAGCCCCTTCACTGGCGGAGACGGGGGCTGGGTAGGGGGAAGCTTCGGAGCCGCGGAGGAGAGTGCAGCAACAGGGGTGCGGAGGGAACAGTGGAGAGATTCCCACACAGAGGATCAGTGCCGACCAGACTTAACAGCCTGAGAGGCTTGTCTGCTCACCCGTCGGGGCAGGTGGGGCCTGAGAGCTGAGGCTTGGGCTTCTGAGGTCATATTCCAGGGAGAGGACTGGGGTTTGTCAAATATGGCCTTTATTTTTTTGAGGTAAGTTCCCTCTATGCCTACTTTCTGTACTGTTTTTACCATAAATGGGTGATGACTCTTGGTGAAAGCTTTTTCTGCATCTATTGAGATGATCGTATGGTTTTTGTCCTTCAATTTGTTAATATGGTGTATCACATTGATTGATTTGGGTATATTGAAGAATCCTTGCATTCCTGAGATAAAACGCACTTGATCATGTGTATGATTCTTTTAATGTGCTGCTGGATTCTGTTTGCTAGTATTTTGTTGAGGATTTTTACATCTATGTTCCTCAGTGATATTGGCCTGTAGTTTTCTTTCTTTGTGACATTGTTGTCTGGTTTTGGTATCAGGCTGATGGTGGTCTCATAGAATGAGTTTAGGAGTTTTCTTCCCTCTGCTATATTTTGGAAGAGTTTGAGAAGGATAGGTGTTAGCTCTTCTCTAAATGTTTGATAGAATTCTCCTGTGAAGCCATCTGGTCCTGTACTTCTGTTTTTGGAAGATTTTTAAACACAGTCTCAATTTCAGTGCTTGTGTTTAGCCTTTTATATTTTCTGTTTCTTCCTGGTTCAGTCTCGGAAGTTTGTGGTTTTCTAAGAATTTGTCCATTTCTTCCAGGTTGTCCATTTTATTGGCATATGGTTGGTGGTAGTAATCTCTCATGATCCTTTGTATTTCTGCAGTGTCAGTTGTTCCCTCTCCTTTTTCATTTCTATTGATTTGAATCTTCTCCCTTTCTTTCTTAATGAGTTTGGCGAATGGTTTATCAATTTTGTTTATCTTCTCAAAGAACCAGCTTTTATTTTTATTGATCTTTGCTATTGTTTCCTTCATTTCTGTTTCATTTATTTCTGATCTGATCTGTATGATTTCTTTCCTTCTGCTAACTTTGGGGTGTTTTTGTTCTTCTTTCTGTAATTACCTTAGGTGCAAGCGTAGGTTGTTTGTTTGAGATTTTTCTTGTTTCTTGAGGTAGGATTTTATTGCTATAAACTTCCCTCTTAAAACTGCTTTTGCTGCATCCCATAGGTTTTGGGTCATTGTGTTTTCATTGTCATTTGTTTCTAGGTATTTTTTGATTTCCTCTTTGATTTCTTCAGTGATCTCTTGGTTATTAAGTAGTGTATTGTTTAGCCTCCATGTGTTTGTATTTTTTACAGGTTTTTTCCTGTAATTGATATCTAGTTTCATAGCATGTGATCGGAAAAGATACTTGATATGATTTCAAATTTCTTAAATTTACCAAGGCTTGATTTGTGAATGAAAATATGATCTATCCTGGAGATGTTCCATGAGCACTTGAGAAGAAAGTGTATTCTGTTGTTTTTGGATGGAATGTCCTATAACTATCAATTAAGCCCATCTTGTTTAATGTATCATTTAAAGCTGTGTTTCCTTATTTATTTTCATTTTGAATGATCTGTCCATTGGTGAAAGTGGGGTGTAATAAAAATAATTTTAAAAGTAAAAAAAAAAAAAAAGAAGAGAGCAACCAAACCAAAAACAAATCCACCAATGATAAGAAGCCCTAGAAACTGTACTAAGAAACAAAGAAACAAACAAACAAAAAGGATAGACAGAACCCTAGGACAAATGGTGAAAGCAAAGGAATATGGAGAAAATCACACAAAGAAGCATATACATACACACTTACAAAAAGAGAAAAGGGAAAAAAAAAAAATATATATATATATACATCATTGCTCCCAAAGTCCACTGCCTCAATTTTGGGGTGATTCATTGTGTATTCAGATATTCCACAGGTGCAGGCTACATGAAATTGATTGTGGAGATTTAATCCACTCCTCCGGAGGCTGCTGGGAGATATTTCCCTTTCTCTTCTTTGTTTTGCACAGCTCCTGGGGTTCAACTTTGGATTTGGCCCTGCCTCTGCATGTAGGTCGGCTGAGGGTGGTTGTTCTTCGCTCTGATAGGACGAGGTTAAAGTAGCAGCTGATTAGGGGGCTCTGGCTCACTCAGCCTGGGGGAGGGAGGGGTACGGAATGCAGGGTGAGCCTGTGGTGGCAGAGGCCAGCATGATGTTGCAACAGCCTGAAGTGCGCCATGTGTTCTCCCGGAGGAAGTTGTCCCTGAGTCACGGGACCCTGGCAGTGGCGGGCTGCACAGGCTCCCAGGAGCAGAGGTGTGGATAGTGACCTGTGATCGCACACAGGCTTCTTGGTGGCTGCAGCAGCAGCCTTAGCATGTCATGCCTGTCTCTAGTGTACGCACTGATAGCCGCAGCTTGTGCCGGTCTCTGGAGCTTGTTTAGGCAGTGCTCTGAATCCCCTCTCCTCGCGCACCCCGAAACAACGGTTTCTTGCCTCTTAGGCAGGTCCAACCTTTTCCCGGACTCCCTCCCCGCCAGCTGTGGTGCACTAGCCCCCTTCAGGCTGTGTTCACGTAGCCAACCCCAGTCCTTTCCCTGGGATCTGACCTCCAAAGCCTAAGCCTCAGGTCCCAGCCCCAACCCGCCCCGGCAGGTAAGCAGACAAGCCTCTCGGGCTGGTGAGTGCTGGTAGGCACTGATCCACTGTGCGGGGATCTCTCCACTTTGCCCTCTGCACCCCTGTTGCTGCGCTCTCCTCTGTGGCTCGAAGCTTCCCCACCACCTATCTCTGCCACTGAAGGGGCTTCCTAGTGTGTAGAAACCATTCCTCCTTCACAGCTCCCTCCCAGAGGTGCAGGTCCCATCCCTATTCATTTGTCTCTGTTTTTCCTTTTGTCTTTTGCCTTACTCAGGTACGTGGGGAGTTTCTTGCCTTTTGGGAAGTCTGAGGCCTTCTGCCAGCGTTCAGTGGGTGTTCTATAGGAGTTGTTCCACATGTAGATGTATTTCTGATGTATTTGTGGGGAGGAAGGTGATCTCCACGTGTTACTCCTCCACCATCTTGAAGGTCTCTGATCAATAAAATTTAGCTTTGAAGCTGCAGCTGGGTCAGTTTTCTCTGAACCAAATGGGGTACTTTGGGGGAATTTTGTATAACTGATTTTAAAAATCAAGTCACTGATTGAAAAACAGAACAAAGGAATAGCTACCAACAATGATCAGTACATTCACTATCACCAAAAGTATTTTAAATTATACTACAGTCCTAGGCAGTTCAAAAGAACAATAAAAGCAGAAATAGGAGATGTGAATATCGGGGAGGAATTGGAAGAGAGTGCAAAATTGTCATTTTATAATATTATCTTAAAAGGAATAAAATAGAGCTAACAGAAAATCTAGATCATTGAGTAAAATGAGTTAGCACAAGATCAACAGTAGAAAATTACTTTCCTACACATAAGTAATAAGTGATTGGAAATGTAAAATCTTTAAAAAAATATCCCATTCACACATTTATAATAGCCACAAACCTCTGTTATATGTTGAAATAAGTCTAATATATAATGTGCAGGACCTACATGTTTAAAGTATAAAACTTTACCAGAAGACCTAACCTGGATAAATTACTTGGCTCTGAATGGCTTGATTAAATATTAAAATTCTTACGAAATAAAATACAGGGAAAGTACAAAAATGAAGCAAAGCATTCCTCAGCAATATTTCTTCAGAATAAACAAGGAAGAAAATTGTCTTTTCTTACTGTTCATATTTATAAATGCCTTAAATAAGAGTACAAACCACAAACAAAACTCTTTTTCTGGTTTCAGTTTGTAAATTTTTAGTTATCTATCTTGCTTCAAAGATAGAGTTTACAATATCCAAAGACTGGGAGAAGAGTTCACATTTATCTGTGGATTCTGGAAGTTGAGTTCAGGGTTTATCCACTCCATCTGAACATTAGAATCACCTAGGATCTTTAAAAATTATTGATGCCCAAGTCCGTATAGATCAATTATATCACATTTCTGGGGGTGACACCAGGCCTCTGGAAGTTTTTACTTTCGTAGGTTATTCCAAACTAAATCTAGGGTTGACAACTTCTGACTAAATTCTCCATGCCATGTTTTATGATGATGTTGAAATGTTGCAGAAAAGAGAAAAAGCAAAAGCATTGGTCTGGAAATTTGGAAGTAATTGTAAATTGTTGGACTACAAAAAAATTAATGAGCAATGCATCTTAACTATTCATAGACAATATGCTTGAGAAGACTTTAAGTGTTTAGAAAAAAGATAGAATGCTTTGGAATTAAAATATGTTTTCATTCTCATAAAAGTATAAAATTGCCTAGAAAGTTAAATATCTTTGAGTCAGGCTGAGTCTGTTGCCATAGGAGATTCTGTAGAAGATGTGGGTATATTCTAAGGCTGAAGCAGAAATCCAGAGTCTCTGAGAAGACTCAGGAGGAAAGAGGTACAGACCAGTGTGGATGATCAGGAGATTGTGAAGAAGGTCAGGTACAGATCTGGGAGCAAGAAAGCTCAACCAAAATGAAAAATCCAAAAGCAGACTGAAAAATATGTGGGTCAAGTTTGAGATTTCATGATGTTTTTCTTTATTTCAGCTGTGACCTTGCAGTGACCTAGAAATAATAAATGCTGTGTCCCAAGACATTACTGCTCAGTGCTAGTTCCTTAACATCTATTTTCTGCTTTGAATATATCTAATGTCAACTCTGGAGCATCTGAAAACAAGTTAAGATGTTTTGCAAGCAATAAATTATAGTGTCTTTTTCATGCATATTTTTGCTATTATTAGAAGGCTATTTCCATAATTCAAAGGGTTTCATTTAAAAATATTGAAATGATATTTAAAAGAGTTCATTTTAAACTGAATCTTTTCAAGTTTCCTTTTAGTAGGCAATATTTTCTGTTACATGAGTCTGAACAAGCTATGCCTCTAGAAAAGGTTATTTTAAAATAAATTTGGATGTATTTTGATGTATCAAATTTCCTTTTCAGTGATTATTGTTTCAGTAACACATATTTTTGATTTGGTGTCTTTAATGTTAACACTAAACATATTTGTAGGTGGAATGGGATAGGAGAAAAAAGATTTGCAAAAAAGAAGAAACACAATTATTTTAAGTTGAAAGTGCTATTTAACCTTTTGAGTTTGGTAAGGATATATTTTCTTATAATATTTTCTTTTTTAATAACCCTAAAATTATTCATCGAGTATATATTAGAACATTTCTAATATGACCAGCTACCAATTTCTTTACTTTCTAACAATATAGACCAATATATTGGAGACTAGGACTTAGTCCTCTACAAAATATTAAATCAGATTTATAAGAAGAGAAATTTCCTACCGATCTATTTGCACCTTTTTTACTCTATGGCATTCAATCATTTAACAGATACTTTTATGGTCCTTAGTTGTATTAAAGTCTTAATAAATACAATCAGTGCCTCTGATGTTAAAATATAATATATTATTTTACATAGAATGTTAAAAAAATATTTGTGTTTACGAATTGTAATTTATTTTTAGCTGGTACAATAACAGATGTTCTACTGAATCCCTGTTCTACTGAATTGAAGTTCTATTGAATACCTCTAATGCCCCATGGACAGGTCAAGCAAAACCTACCAACCCTGAAATACTAAGGCCAGGGAGAATAATCTAAGGCAAAATTTCACAACTGCTCAGACCCCAAGACAACTTAACATAGGCATCAGAAGAATGAATTTAGGCCACTATTCTATCTCCAAGAAACAATGTTGACAACTAAAACTGGAAAATTCTGACTGACATCCACTTATCAACATCATAGAGAAAAATACTAGGACAACAGTAGGCTGGAAGATCTTACCGCATAAGCTGTTTAATAATTTTGGACATACAAAATTCTTTTCCTCCTAGCTTTGTCCTGGGCCTTTGACTTAAGCCATTTTAAACTTCTTCACAGCTTCCCATAGCATGTTGTTTTGCCTCAAACATAGTTCATTTTTTCTCATCATAATATTATTAGCATGTGAAGGTGCTTCTTTATGAGGTGTAGGAGTGTTGTATACTGAAATCTAAACCATGCATGATCAAATTCTCACTTTATTTTTGGATCGTCTCAATTTTATGGTCAATGGATTATAAATATTTTTCACTTTCCCCTTATTATGGCTGTCATTTCATGAGGTGTTATGGGTTGAACTGTGTCCCCCAAAATGATATGTTGAAGTATAGCCCCCAATACTTCAAAATGTGACCTTATTTGGAAATAGGACCTTTAGAGGTAATCACTTTAGAATAAGGTCATTAAGATGGGCACTGTCCAATATGACTGCTGTCCTTATAAAAAAGGGAGATTTGACATGGAGGCAGACATGCACAGAGAGAAGATCATATGAGGACAGGTAGGGAGAAGTCAGCCATGTGTCTAGAAAGATTAATCTGCAAGTCAAGGAATGCCAGAAGCTAGAAGAGGCAAGGATGGATTCTCCCCTGGAACCATCAGAGATGCCAGCATAGACCTGATTTTGGAATTCTAGCCTCCAAAGCATGAGGCTATAAATTCCTGCTGTTTTAAGCTACCCATTTTTTGGTACTTTCTTACACCAATCCTAAGAAACTAAATCATGTGATATTTGCTACCTCTACACAATCTCTTAAATTTCCTGGCTTCACAAATTTTATTTTTCAAACTCATCCTGCACATTTGAATTATAAAACACTTTCCTCATCCATTATAGTAAAGACACCTCTGATCACTGCTCTAGTATATGCATCTTAAAAAACACTGTGGATATATCTGTCAAAATAATATTCTTCAGGGTTATATTTCACTGTTTGGAATGAAGTTGTTAGCCATGTACAGCAGTAACTGATCCTTGGCTTTAGTTAGGCTCCTTGCATCTTTCACAATGAAGAAGACCATCTACCCAAAGCAGTCCAGGTAGGAGGAATGCTCTGAAATACTGAAGAAAATCATTGTGATCATAGAAGTAAGTGATTTGAAAAATATTCCACTGCGAAGCCCTCCTAATCAGCCCTTGTGGATTTGTGTCATTATTTCTTAATGTCTCTTATTTTTATATTACTGTTATTCTAATCATTGTTGAGAAACAATCATGAGTGGAAAGGGATAGCAATTTGTCTAAAACCTCAGTTGCCCAGAAACCAGCTTAGTAACCAGAGATAAGTTCAAAAAGTTCTAACAGCAAAAATTCTGGACGTAGAATTCATTATGCTAAATGCATGCACCCAGATAGAAGGGAAATCCATTGGTCTCACATTCAAAGCCTATGCACCCTTAATTTATAGACAATTCTACAAGCAAAATCCACTCATTTTCAGATCAACTACACAGAAATGTAAGAAACTCCTAAAGTTTAACATATTTCATTTTATTTTTGAAGCAATGTCAATACATAAAATTCTAAATATATATAAAAATATGCACCAATAGCTTAAATTGCCTTTAAAAACTTCCATTAGCATTTTAACATTCTCTCTGCATTTTAATCTATGTATACATCTTTTATAATAAATGCTGTACATTTGCAGTATGTATTCTTTCTCCTTTATCACTGTGAGAAATGGACTATTGCCTGCCATATCAATAAACAAAGTATGTTACAGTTATCAGCGATTGCAGTCCTCTAACGTGAGCTGGTGAGTCCTGAGGAAACTCAGGAAGGAAAGAATACCTGCCATCTAGCAGCCATCAGACTGCAGCCACTCCCCATGGTGAGCCCTGAGGAAACTCAGGATGTGAAAACACAAGATACTGGCCCCAGAGAGCTGAGGTGTATATCAAAGGAATGATTTCAGTGAGCCCAGACTTTTGCATCTTCCCATACACAGAAAAGTGCTACATTCCTTAATTTGACATATCTGGTTGTTTTTTTTTTTTTAATTAACAATAATCTTTTGACTTTCAGACTACCTGCCCTTTGTTGCAAAACTCCTATATATTCTGGCTCTCCCCATCACATCCTTGGAGCAGTTCTCTCAGGGTTACTTGAGATGCTGCCTCCTAGGCTTGAAGTCCTAAAAATTCCTGCCAAGTAACAGATAACTCTCAACTTTTAGGTTGTGAACAATTTTTTAAGTTGACAACTGTATATTATATCAAAGATATTTTCCATGCCATTACTTGTTGGCCACCACAACCCCTCTAACGTCAACATAATATTCCATTAAAGTCCTTTATTTCATTCCATTAAACCTGTAGATTAAAATAAGGGTGGATGCTGCCTCTGATATCTAAATATCCATAGACAGCAGCAATCAGCGGCAGATGAACTGTGGCTTAGAGGAATGAGGTGAACGTTCATTAAAAGTTGATAGAGGAAGTCTAACATAACTATTCCTCAGTAGCTACTGGATGATTCATGGTAATACTGCATGGCTAGAGTCATTCAAAATCTCCAAATCCCCTATTTAAGAAGTCAAAAAAGCATTCAATATGAAAAACACTTCAGTCACATTTGTAGAATGTTTAAAAGTAAAGTGAGTTTTAGCTCAGACGGGTATATTTCAGATATGGAAAATGAAATCAGGAACAACACAGATGATGCTTGATTGGGACACACTAATTATATATTACACCTGGTTGCCCAGTTTCCAGCTTCATAGGGGGACAAAAGCACAATCAGCCATTCCATACACTGGGCAAAGAACCATGCACTGATCTGGAGGAAAAATCCCTGCTGGTAAGGAAAGATTAATATAACCTAATCCACAGGATTGCAAGGGGTCCATCCAGTTGTGGAAACTGCTTCATTTTGAAATGAAACTAGACTTTAAAACCCGCTGAAGAAACTCTCTTGTAAAACAGAAAACAAAACCGACAAAAACAACGACAAAAAGTGATCAGCGAGGTATTACTCTAATCATTAACATGTTTTAGTTGACTTTTAAAGATACATAGAAACATTTTCTTCTCATAAGAACAATTACGAATAACTAGGCCTATTTAAATTTAAACCCCATGCTAACTACTGGATTTGCATTAGATAAGGAAAAGGGAAATAGCATTTATTTTTTCAGAAGCATGAAATGAGACAATTGGTATGCATCACTCAACTTAATAAGTATAACATCCCTATGGAGTAACATTGTCTCCATTATTACAGATGAGGAAATTGAGTCAATAATAAATACACATGGCTAGTGAATGGAACATCCAGATTTAAAATGCCAATCTTACTCCAACGTGTTCTTAAGCAACATATTATACTAATTCTTCTATTCTATTAACCAGATAGGTCTTAAGTTCAGAGAACCACAAAAAATCCTTTGAAACTATTCACACCCAACTTTCCCCTCTGATTTAAACTTATCATAAAACAAAAACTCAAGCTGGAATTACTTCAGCTACCCTTGCATATCTCTCAAACTCATCAAAACACAATTCTCAACATCTGCATTCTAAGGACCAGAGGCAAAGGAAAAGAAGGTAAGAAGAGAAGTAAAGGAAAATAACTGAAAGAATAGTTCAGCTGAAAAAGAAAAAAGATACAAAAGAAGAGGAAGTAGATGAGAAAAGAGAGAAATATAGTTCTAATTCTCTACTTTTCAGCCAATGTATTGGAGAAATACACTTACACCACTATTGCCTGGAAATCGCTGATGAGGAAAAAATGTGCGTGTGTTCTTGTATTTCATCTATGCCATTTTTTAATGTCTTAGGCTATGTTTTGAGTCCTTTGAGATTTCTGAATGCTGACAAAATGAGTGGAGAAAGTAATTCTAGAATTTAGAGGAGGACAGATGAATCACAGATTACATATTTCATCAACTGTCATCTAAGTTTCAATTTTTCTTCAACACAAATCTTCAAGAAAGTCAGACTGTCTTCATATCTTGACTTCATGACCTCTTTAGTATTTGGTATAAAACTATTTTTTTAAAAGGAAGCAGAAGGAAAAGCAAGTGCACACTGTAACTCTGTGTGCTGTCCATGGTATTTGTCCTCACTGCCTTTGCAATACCATTACTTTTCAGTACAGGCAAAGTCCACTGATGACTGTGAGTCTATTTAGCACAAAAAGTAACATATTTTTGTATTTCACACACTTAAAAATAATCTAAGACATTAACAATACTTTTAAAGCATGGTAACTTAACCTAAAACCAAATGTCAAGGCTATTTTACAGGATACTCCAATATTTGGGTTCTGGAGTGGAGAATTCTAATTCATGGTGAAAAGGGAGGTTTCTCCACACCACCAAGCAATGCTCCAGACACCAGCTGAGCATTCTACAATTCAACTGAATTCTGACATTATCTACCCAAAGGTAGCATCAGATTCCACAGGTAAATAGTTCAATCCTACAAGACTGCCCTCCACTTTGGATGCCAATTGCAGGCTATAAAAAATTAATAAACAGAAACCTCAGTTAGAGTTGGGAGACCAGAAAGGAGAGCTCTCACAGATGGTGAAGATAGCAGAGCCCAACAGGATAGAGAAAGACTCCTCTTCTTTCCTGGCAAGGACTCAGCCAACGAAAAGGCACAGACTTTGTTTACTATACCCTCCTAACTTCCCTTTCCTCTCTATAAAAGTGTGCTCCTTTCCTTGCCCTGTGGGGACTTGCAGGTGGCTCACCATGGCTGCTGATCCCAAATTGCAATTCTCCACCAATCCTGAATAAACCTATCTTTGCTGGATAACTATCAGGCAGTTAATTAGTTTCAGGTCAACAAAGCCCAGGTTGTGACCAGTCTTTTGACTCATGTGCTACAAATTGGAGGTTCCAACAACCCACTCTAACTCAGGATGCCAATCTCAAGTGCATGTTGTTACCTGTACTTCTGACCAACTGGCTATAAATCATATTTCCATGACCTTTCCTTGGGTTTGATTAATTTGCTAGAGCATGTCTACTGGGAAAAAAAAAAAAAAAGCACAACATAAGAGCTGTGAGTTGAATTTTATTCAGAGTCTTACTAGAACTATAGCCCAGGAGATAGCCTCTCAGATAACTCTGAGGAACTGCTCCAAAGAGGGGGGGAAAGAGCCAAGAGCCAGCATATATATTTTGGGGGGGGGAGGACAGTGGTCCTGGGAAATAAATGTAATAAAATATATATCTTGGGGGGGCGGGGCAGGGAGTTGTTGGCAGGAAGTTTAGAACTGGTGCGCTGCGCTCATCCTGCTGTCTCTTGTTCCGCCTGCTCCCTTTGTGCTCACATTCTGCCCTGCCATGCCCTGCTGTCAAGAGGCACAAGTCATCTCCCCCAGCAAACGGGCCCGGCCTGCGGAGGAGGGCGGCATGCGGCTCCGCTTTGTCCGGCTTTCGGAGCTCGCCACCGCTCCGACCAAGGGGTCTGAGCGCGCCGCGGGCTATGACCTATACAGTGCCTGTGATTACACAGTACCACCTATGGAGAAAGCCCTTGTGAAAAGAGACATTCAGATAGCTCTTCCTTCTGGGTGCTATGGGAGAGTAGCTCCACGTTCTGGCTTGGCTGCAAAACACTTCATAGATGTAGGAGCTGGTGTCATAGATGAAGATCATAGAGGAAATGTTGTTGTTGTACTGTTTAATTTTGGCAAAGAAAAGTTCGAAGTCAAAAAGGGTGATCGAATTGCACAGCTCATTTGTGAACGGATATTTTACCCAGAAATAGAGGAAGTTCAAGTTTTAGATGACACTGAAAGGGGTTCAGGAGGTTTTGGTTCCACTGGAAATAATTAAAATTTATGACAAGAACAGAAAATGAGAAAATATACTTTTTCCTTGAAAATAAAGGCTTTGCTTAAAGTGAAAATATATATATATATATATATATATATATATATATATATATATATATATATATATATATCTTTGTAAAAGATTACTGCTTATCACAAAATCCTGGTACTTCAGGTTAATGGTTTTAGTGCTTATCTACGTATGGGAAGATTCAAGAATCTTGTGTCTTGAAACTCTTCTCAGGGCACACTGTTGGTGGGGCTCTTCAGTGGGTTGCATTTTAACCTTTCTTCAACTGGATGATGAGCAAGATTCTTTGTTCTTTTTGCTTACAAGCAGCTCACAGAACACAGGAAACTCATTTACCCACTAAATTACCAGTATGTTATAAAAAGATATAATTCAGGAATAGCCAGATGTAAGAGATACACAGGGCGGTATGGGGAAAGGGTATGGAGCTCCAATGCTCTCTCTGAGTTTGTCAATCTCCCCAAACTCCACCTGTCCACCAACCTAAAAGCTCTTTGGGTTTTTATAAAGGCTTCATTACATAAGCATGAGAGATGAAGTCTTGTCCAGTGGTGACCATTTCAACCTCTAGCCCCTCACCCCTCCCCAGAGGTCAAGGGGTGGAACTTAAAGTTACAACTCTTCAATCACATGGTTGTTTTTTCTGGCAACCAGCCCCCATCCTTAGGTGACCTGGGGGCATTTCAAAAGTCACCTCATTAACATTAAAAAAGACACCTTTATCTCTCTCACCACTTAGGAAGTTCTGAGTGTTTTAGAAGCTCAGGGCTAGAAATGGGACAAAGACCAAACACATGTTTCTTTTTATAAATCACAACATCACATCCAGCAAAGATTCAGGATTCAAGATCTATGCATGACACTTCCTCTTGCTGGGTGACATGAGGCAATTTATTTAAGCTTTCAGTTTTCTGTATGTTGTGGGAGGAAAAAAAAACCTCAAAACTTTCTTCTACCCTTTGAGTTTCTTCTGGACGGTCTAAGAATTAAACTGACATGAGACAAATTAACAGGAGAAAATCAAATTTTATTTTGTATGTATGGGAACCCCACATATATGAGAGGGTCAAAGACCCCACATACATGAGAAGTTCAAAGAGAGAACAATAAGATATATATGACATCTTGAGCTAAGAAATAGGCTAGGGGCCTGAGGCTTCCAAGGACAGGAGGGTAATTTACAGGACAATAAGAAGAGCAGATGTTGGGTAATTAGATGTTTGCCTTGACTTACAGATGGACCATTCAGATAAAATTTATCTCTGGTAATAACTCTTATTCTGGGAAAGACCAATTTAAATTCTTCTAAGTAGTTAAGCAGGGGCAGAAATTTCTCTTCAATCCACAGGGTCTCAATTGCCTTTAGCTCAAAATAATTTTCATGCAGAAGTAACATATTTGGGGGAGGTTTGTTCTGAAACCCTTCAATCTAAAATATAGATAATAGTACCCACCTCCTAGGATTGCTATGATGATTAAGGAAGATGATTCTTAAAAAATACATAACATGGTATTATCCTATAAAGAGTGCATTCAATAAAAACATTCAGTTTTACTCTCATGTTTATTATTATTAGTGGTATCACCAAGGTGAAGTAACTGGAGAAAATGATCTCACACATCCATAGACATCTAGAAGCATATCACCCCTATGCTATTTAGTATAGAATTTTGATTATTCCAATTTGTTAATTACCAATTTTGTTAAAAACTGAACATGCATCAAGTTAGGTGAAGAAAAATATTATTATTTGTGAAATATTAAAATAGAACGTATTTTGTATGTGGTTTCTGGGCATTTGAAAGGAGATTCTAAACTTATGCTGTCCAATATCTGCCTGAATGAGCATTCAGGAACAAAATGTCTCAACAGTCCTATACCAGAGAGGCTGAGTACAACCAGCACCCTTAGGACCACTGGAAGGGAGTCTGTTTGAGCCTCTAAAGAATGTTTCTGGGCTCTATATCTCTGGAAACACATACAGATACCTTGAATCACTGCACTGCTGTGTTATTTGCAAATCAGTGTTGATGCAACAAAAAAGTGATACATCTACAATGTTATCTTGAAGAAAGAGGGCTTTCATCCTGGAATAAAGTACAATTTACTAATTCAAGATGACTCTTGAACTGCTCAATATGAAGCCAAATTATGAAAATATCATGTAACCAAGCCTTCTAGTTCTTATCAGCAATTCTCTTTCTCACTGTATGAAGAAAATCAATACACAAAAGAAGTGATACTGGCATGACTGTGAAACCATGCACCTCAGACTGGGACTTGAACCCACATGCCAGGACTCGAACCCAGGCTAAAGTCAGATTGGGACTTGAACCCATGTGGCTGGGACTTGAATCTGACCAAAACCCACAGTCTTCCCACTGAGATCACACACCTGGTTTCAGGACATAATGAAGCTCAGGTTCTTGATGTCTCATCACAGAAAGAATTCAGTGAGACACAAAGTGATAGGTAAGAACTGGATTTATTTAGAGAGAAACACACTCCACAGAAAGAGTGTGGGCCAACTCAGAAGATGAGAAGGGCACCAGGGTATGGGGTTGTCAGTTTTTATAGGGGTGGGTAATTTCATAGGCTAATGAGTAGGAGGAGTATTCCAGCTATTTCAGGAAGGGGCGAGGATTTCCAGGAATTGGGCCATCTCCCACTGTTTGATCCTTATGGTTGGCCTTGGAAATTGTCATGGCGCCTGTGGGTGTGTCATTTAGCTTGCTGATGGGTTACAGTGAGCATATATTGAGGCTCAAGGTCTGGTGGAAGTCGACTTGTCCGCCATCTTGGGCCCATTTGGTTCTAATCAGTTTATGTCATGTCCTTGGGCTATGTCATTCTTTCAAAGGCTTTGCCCTGCCCCCTTCCCTGCTGTTTCAACTATGTCACCACTAAGAATTCATTTTATTATCCTATGTCTAATGTTAACCAATTAAAATATAATTAAAATATATATATATATAATTTAATATATTAAATTAAAATGTACAAGTTTCCTGCTTGTGACTTGCTAAATTACAGTCATGTTATAAAGCTGTGATAACACAGTCTGTCATAGAAATGCTGAGATCCACAAAAGAAGAGACGCTAAAGGGCATTATTATAAGAATTGGTTTGTGGTGCATCCTTCTACAATTACCAGAAATATCTAAGGAAAATCATTATGAGTTCATTTGAGAAAGTTCTCAAAAGTGAATTAAAATTTAGTGTGGGTATTATCGCTTACTGAGCATTTCTGAAGAATCAGATTGAGGTTTCTCCAAGTAAGGTAAAGCGTCACTAGGCATGATATCACAATAAAGAGAACAATAAAACTCTTCAATCAGTAGTAGCCATACATTACATATGTTGAAGAAAAAAAAAAATCTTGCAGTTGCATCACTTGTATTAAGTTTGTAAAAAAAACCTTGCTCTTGCATCATTTGTATTAAGTTTGGGCACCATAAAGTAAGGAAAAGAACTGTACTCTAATGAAAAGGGAGGTATGTCTTTCATTTCAAAACCTCCATTTAAAGCTTCCATTTTGTCAGACTTAAACTTCTACTTTTTCAACTGCTTTAGGACTTTTAAGTTGCAAACATGTTCTCTTAACTTTTAAGTTGCAATTATCCTTCCAATTTCTTTTTTAACTTCTGAGCAATCTATTTTATTCCACTGAAAAGAAGTTGAAATTTAAGTCAAATACCACTTTTGTTCAACAAGACTTTGATAATGTAATGGTTTAGTCATCTTTATTATGCTCAAAAAAAAAAGTCTCTAATGTATTACTCTGTAATAATCCAGTTTAGACAGTCAAAACTAGTGAGTTGGACATCTCTTTCCTAAAATTATTCCCATTATTTTACTTTAATTTATGGCTCGTATATTCCTACATTTTAAAATATCAGAGTTAATTCTGCATTACACTTGAAAAAGTTTACAAATTGCAAATATAAAGTATTATTAACAACATTTATCAAAAAAGAAGAAACCAAGTGCTACAGTCGCTATTATTTTTAAATGTCCTCTGGATATAATGTGAGTCATTGTGTCATGATTTTATCTCTGTATCTGTGACTAACTTGTTTCATTTGTTGTAATTTGGTGTTATTAAAATCATATCTTGGTATCAGTTCCCATCTGTGACTTCTAACTTTTCTCTTGCAATGGCCATAGGCTGCAGCGAAATCTTAATTCACCATTCATGACCACGGTCTGTTGGTCACAAAGGAAATTAGTCATGAGACCAGGAATAAGTTAATGCAAAGTCACCATCTATATTACTGAAGTATTTTTGAAAGTCAGGTATGTAAGTCTATTCATGATGGGTAACACATTATTAACATCATTACATGTAATTTAGATTCATAGCCTTTAAAACATACTAAAAAACTAGAAAATACTAGTAAGCATCATCGGCTTTTAGCTTCTAAGTATGCATTATAATAAGAGTAATAAAAATCTATTTTTCCTCAGAAGCTGAATCCTGTGATGTATAAAATAAATTAAGATCGTGCCATACACAAGTTTTCACTGATCTTATACAGCAACCTTCAGTTTTCTGGTAGGTGACCATGTGCAGTAATTTGTCATAAACTAACAGTCTCACATGCTGAGAGTGCTGCTAGACTGCTGTAGGGGAAGTTAGTTTGATGAAATACAAATGAAAACTGTAATAGAAAATTCATCCCAGAACAAATGACTTCCACTGTGCCCAGCCATAAACTCCATGAGGACAGAAGCTCCCCTGCTCATACTACGTATTTCTTCATCAGGATTTAAATTGGTCTTTCCCAGAATAAGAGTGATTACCAGAGATAAATTTTATCTGAATGGTCCTTTAATCCTATCTTTAAAATCCTTTGTACTAAACGGGTAATTTAGTGAGTAAATGGATTTCCTGAGGTCTGTGAGTCACTTTAACAAATTAATCAAACCCAAGGAGGGGACCATGGGAACCTCTGAAGCATAGGTAACAACCTGGGTTTGCAATTGTCCTCTGAAGTAGAGGGCAGTCTTGTGGGACTGAGCCCCTTACTTATCAGTGGGATCTGATACTATCTCTGGGTAGCTAGAATTGAGTTGTATTGTCGGACACAGAATTGAGTTGTATTGTCAGACACACAGCTAGTGTCCAGAACATTGGTTGGTGGTATGGGGACACCACCTCCCTCCACACATTGGAATTGAGTCCAGAACCCAAAGAATGAGTAAACATTATTTTACTATGTTTTTGGAGTGTATGAGTTGTATGCTTGTTTACTAGAATATATTATATAAAATGTATACTAGGGCTATAAAGATGCAGGAGACTCTGAACAAGGAAAGAGTTTAGTCTACTATCTTTTATCCTATCCCAGGCTGTGGTCCTCTAGGAGTTTTGTGGTATATGATCAATCACCAGCTCTCAAGGACTGCAGGTACCCACTGTGTCCTTAAGAAAGAAGGCCCTGGTGTGCCCCTCTTAGACTTTCTTAAGTGTACGGATGTATCAGGTTCAACGAAATTCTTAAATGTGTTCATTTGATTTAAATATATGAAACACCTGACTCTTCATCCCCAAGAGCTTCTAAATGAATGAAAAAGAAAAATTTTATGGGCCCTTGATTATACATCAGGGGATTTTGTTCAATACAGTATGAATCTTTTATAGGGCTTTAATCCAGTTTGAGAGAAAAAAAAAAAACCAAAACCTAGGAGAGCATACAAGGACTAAAGATTCCCTCCTCTTCTCTTTCCCCTCTCCTCTCTCCCTCTCTCTCATATACACCATGTTTCTCATTATAGCATTGGATTTTATATGTAGTCTATGGTCCATAGACTCACACACACACAGGCGTAAAAGCTGATACATTATTATCTACTATAACCCATATTTTATTCAGATTTCCTTCATTTTTAACTAATCTTCGTTTTCTACTTTCTATTTCAGAATCCCATCCAGAATACTACATAAGTAGTGGTCTTATCTTTTTAGGCTCCTCTTGAAGTAACAGTTTCTCAGATTTTCCTTGTTTTTGATGACAGAGTTTTGAGGAGTATTGGTCAGGTATTTTTATAGAATGTGCCTCAGTTGGGATTTGTCTGATGTTTAATCGAGCATAGTAAAGGAATTCTGGGCAGAAGACCACAGTGATAAAATCTATAGACATTACATTCTAATCACATCATATCAAGGCTATATATTACCAGCGTAACTTATCACTGTTGATGTTGATCTGATCTTTTGGTTGAGGTAGTCTTTTTCAGGCTTGTTCACTGTAAAGTTATTCCTTTATTCCCCTTTCCATAAGGTATTCTTTAGAAAAAAGCCATTCTGTTCAGCACATCTTAAGGAGTAGGGAGTTTTGCTCCACTTCTTGAGGGCAAAATAGCTACATATATTATTTGGAATTCTTCTGCACAGAGGATTTTTCTATTCTCATCATTTACTTATTTATTCAATCATTTATGTCAGTATGGACTCATGGATATTTATTTTATACTTTGGGTTCTAATCCATTACTACTTTATTGTTTTGTTCCTCAAATTATTTCAACTTTGGCTATTTCAACCTTTCAGTTAGCTGTTGAATCCCTTTCACATATTCTATTAGTGTGTGTGTGTGTGTTTGTGTCTGTGTGTGTGGTATGTGTGTGGGGTGCGGGGGAATGAGAATTACCTAACTTTCTAGCACTACACTACACAATGCTGCAAGCTCATGTTGCATATTCCCTGCCCAATTCTTAGAATTAGCCATTTTCCAAGGAAAATGGCTAATTGTCTTTATTAAAGAATGGTATTAAAAACTGATATCTGAGTGCTACATCTACTCATTGTAACTAGAGCATCATTGCTTCTAGGCTCTCTTAGTTGATAGAGCAAGGAAATATATGTGTCTATAAACATATCTATAAATGTTTCCCTATTTAGCCATCTGTATCTATATTAACCTAAACAAAAGTTCATGCTGATCCCTCCAACATTAATCCATTACCATGTGGATTATGCATAATTCTAACTTCTTTCTTATCTGTAACCTCCTACTCCAGCAATGAAAATCCTGGCTCTCACCATCCACCATCTATTTATTTAATACAATATATAGGTATAGTAGCTTCAGAATTATTAAATGTACCCCTGTGATAAACAACTTTATCAACTAGTATAGTGTTTATGTAGCCTTCCTTTAAGTAAGAATAAAATGACTTTATTCTTACAGAAGTCGTCTTCAAAATTGCTTAGTTCAGCATCATTTCCCCCATCCTCTTCTGTTAGGTTGCTTCATACATTTGTAATACAGTTAGATTCTCCTGTCACATTCTACATTCCATCCTGGGTTCCCTCGACCTCTCAAATGACATTTTAAATTTTTTGCACATATTAAAATTTACTTTCTGATGTGAAATTCTATGGATTTTGACAAATGCATAATGTCACTCACCATTATTGTCATCTTTCATTATAGATTCTACAAAATATTTCCTCAAAACTTTCAAGGTCATCAAAAACAAGAAAACTCTCAGAAACTGTCACACCAAGAGGAGCCTAAGGAGATATGACTGCTAAATGTAATCTAGTATCCTGGCATAGAAAAAGTAGATTAGGTAAAAATGAAGGAAATCTGAGTAAAAGATGGGTTACAGTGGATAATAATGTATCAATACTGATTCATTAATTCTGACAATGTACACATTAATGCAAGCTGTTAATATTGATAGTAGGGAAAACTGGGTATGTGCTATATGGGAATTCTCTCTACTATCTTTGAAATTTTCTGTAAATATAAAACGATACTTAAATTAAAATTTTATTAAAATTAATTACATCAAAATAAATCTATCAATTCAAAGTAATTCATATCAAACTCCTCAAAGGATTTTTTTAATAGATAAGCTAATTCTTAAAATACTAAGAAAATGTTCAAAATTAGCAAATAATTATAGAAGAACAGGGTCAGAGGACTGATTTTAATGACTGGCAGTAATTATTAAAATTATTTTAATAACACAGTTATATTATATTTTAGTAATAATATAATTACTGGGAAACATGGTCTATTTAATAAATATGCTGAGATAAATTGTCATTCAATAAAAACAATTTGGGACTCCCCTGGTGGTCCAGTGATTGAGACTCTGCACTTCCACTGCAGGGGGAGCAGGTTCGATCCCCGCTTGGGGAACTAGGATCCTGCATGCTGAATGGTGTAACCAAAAAAAAAAAAAAGAAAAAAGAAAACAATTAACTTGGATCTACACCTTACAGTAAAAATAAGTGTCATGGGCATTAAAACACTAAATGTGAAAATTTTAAATCCTCTAGAACAAAATAGAAGAGAATAATTTAAAAAATACAGCATAGTGAGAGATTTTTTTAAACATATTTTTTTAAACATATTTTTTAAAGATAGAAACCAAAATGGTGGCACTCAATTAATTCAACTATACTGAAAAATGAGTCTCTGTTCATCACAAAGTAAGTGAAAAATCAAACCACAGACAATAAGAAAATGATTTCTAACCAGGTGGATTCAGAAGGACAAGGACCAAGGTTATATAAAGAACTCCCACTATATAACATAAGAAAACAAACTGCAAATAGTTAAGAAAAATAGAGAGGTGGCAAAAACTCTGAATGGGCAGGTCACTGAAAAGGAAAATAAAAATAGGAATTTGAACAGATAATCTGTCTCATCATCTGTGAGGACAATCTAAATTAAAACTATGTGAAACAATCAAAAGCCTGAAAGCATCAGAGGATATGGAGCCACAAGACTTCTCCCTCATTGCTGGAGGAATTTAATTGACACCACCATTCTAGAGGAGAATTGGAATATCCATTACGTTAAAGATGCCAGTACCCTACTATCCAAGAATTCAGTATCTATTCACATATATTAGAGCAGTACTTTAAAAAACACATTAACCATCATTCACAGTAAAAAAATCATTTTTATATTGCAATGCTGTACACACATAGTTAGAGGAAAAAGGAATTTTCATGAAACAATATCCTTACATGTGTGATACCTTTGAATATTTTCTTTTATTCTCTTTTCCCTTGCCATTTCACTTCATTCCTTTGTATTTCAATTTTTTAAGATCAAGGACACATGTACAAGCATATATATTGCTGAGTTTTTGTAATGAGAAAGTGAAATACTTAGCTATTTATCAAGAGAATAATGGATATAGAGTGAAATTAATGAAGTAGGGAAAATTGCATCAACATAAATAAAACTCAAAAATACATTGATACAATTTAACTACAGAATGATACTTTTATGTAAAATTTAAAAACATACAAAACAAAATTATATATTTTGGGGTACAAACATACTTGATAAAAATCCAAAATATTCACAGCACTGATAAACTTTAAATTTGGGATAGTGGTTACCTCCAGGAAGTAAAGGAGATAGGACAATGGAATTGAGAAATTGTATAAAGGAGGTTTGAATTATATTTGTAGTATTATTTCTTAAGCTAGAAGGTGGGCACTTGGGCACACTATTTTTAGTGTGCTTAAAATATTTCATTATAATAAAAAAGGAATGCAATATATGGATATAATTATAAAGAGAAATCTCTAAGACTATTGTAACCCTTATCTTTGCATTATAACTCTATTCAAGCTCAAATAATTCATTCAAACTTTGTTGCCCTTCTAGAGTTAAGATATGGCATATTTTCCACCATTTCATTGAGGGAATTCTTCATATTTCTATCTGGATTTGAACCTTCATTAAGCTATCATAAACTGCTCAGTTTTCCTTGCTACTGAACACCCTGAACTGAACTGATCATTTTTTTAATACAGAAGAAAATGATTTTGCATAAACACAGTATCTCACCAAATTTCTACTTGTAAATCTGGACTGAGTTGCATGTGGATATTACTCAAGCTGAATCTGTTTAAATATTAAGTTTAACTCAAGCAGATAGACGCTTCCGTTTTTAGGTATTTGAACAAAAAATGAAGTATCTTTGAAAATGAAATCAGGAAGCTGAGGAGTGTGAGCTGAGTCATTTAATTTAGAGGAATAGTACATCTAGACAGCATTGTAATAGCCCAGTCACACAGAATTTAATGTGTAGATCTTTGTTATATTTTTATAAGTTCACAGGCAGATCTGATTTAGTTAAATCAATGCTTAGCTTTCAAGGTACACTCCATCTATTTAAAATCATAAATCAAATTGATGACAAACATTATCAATGACCTTACAGTATATCTGTGTCTTGGTTAACTGATGTCCACTTGGAAAAGACAGATGACAGAACAGTAGGGGCTATTTGATATAATGAAGACTGATAGCTTCTGCCTTGGTAGAGTGAAGCACATTTGCCATCCATCTAGATTACAGCAGTTCATTTCAGACAGAATCAGACAAAATAAGAAAGTACAACGAAAGGAGATGTACTCTCAAAAAAATCTCAATACAGTAACTTAAAATGTCAGCAAGTGGAATTTTTATGTTAAATACATCTAAGTGAGGAAGGACAAAAAAAGAAAGCATGAGTAGTATTTTCCTCTAATTCGATTGATAGATATTGATTCACCACATGCTTTTTTAAAATTTCTAAAATATGTTACATTTTGGTGTACAAAAACGTTTTCTATATGTAAAATTCACCATTCAATATCAAAAATAGAACATTACTCATATCATTGCAAATATTAGTACGTTTCTCATCAATTTCATCCATTGCCTATAGCATGACCTCTATAATCCAGAAGAAAAAATAAAAAACTGGTGAACTGGCAAACAACAACAAAAAAGGAAAACATGAATAATAATGTAAATTTAAAGATAATACAGGGAGCTCCCTGGTGGCTAGTGGTTAGGGTTCTGGGCTTTCACTGCCATGGTCGGGTCTTAATCTTTGGTGGGGAAACTGAGATCCTACAAGGCACACAGTGTAGCCATAAAAACAAAAACCACAAAGTACAAAGAAAATACAATGCTCTTCCTTAGAAAATGAAACCCTAAAACTTAATAACATCATCAATGAATTATGAAAACTTTTAAGAAAGGAATAATTCTAATCATACACAATATCTTCCAAATGAGAGAAAAAGAAAGATCACCACTCTGAACAAGTAAATACTGACATTGATATCAGCAAAGTATTTGCTTTAGGATAGCAAATACTGACATTGATATCAAATTTGGTTGAGCACAGTATGAAAATAGAAAATACAAGATTGATTTAGGATTTGAATATCAGTGCAATTATTACATTAACACAGTGTGGTCATCTGAACTGATGCAAAATAAAAATACATTTAGTAAAAGTCACTATTCATTCTTGATAAAACAACTTTTAGCAAATAGTTACAGAAGGTGATTTTTTTAATCTAAAAAGGATAATTCAATAAAATAAACGTCATAAAAATCATCATACATGTTGGTGACATGTTTAAAGTTTTGTCTCTGATGATAGGAACAAAAGATGGATACTCTTATCATCTCTTTATGCAACTTTGTACCTAAACAATGATAAAAGGTAGGGAAAAAAATGAAATGTAACGGTTGGAGAAACTAACGGTTATAGGTTATACTGTTATTTAAGAAGAAAATCTAAAAGTATTTGCAGATAAGTTATTACACTAATAAAGCAATCTAGCAATATTGCTAAATATAAACTCAATATTAAAAACCTGCATTTCTGGGCTTCCCTGGTGGCGCAGTGGTTGAGAGTCCACCTGCCGATGCAGGGGACGCGGGTTCGCGCCCCAGTCCGGGAAGATCCCACATGCCGTGGAGCGGCTGGGCCCGTGAGCCATGGCTGCTGAGCCTGCACGTCCAGAGCCTGTGCTCTGCTAAGGGAGAGGCCACAACAGTGAGAGGCCCGCGTACTGCAAAAAAACAAAAAACAAAAACCAAAAATACCCCTGCATTTCTATATACTAGCTAAAAGAATTAGGAAATGAAATTTTAAATAAAGGTGCTCATTCTAGTTAGTAATGAAGGAATGTAAGTTAAACCTAAAATGAAATATCACTACATAGTTACCAAAATGGCTAAAATTAAAAGTACTGACTACAAAATAGAGTGGAGGATGAACAAATTTGCATGGTTTGGGAAACGGTATGCCAGTACCTTTCACAGTTTGTCATATAAATGTCAAATGACATAAAAATCCAATTCCCAGGTATATACCAAACAGAACTGCATGTGTTATGCACCATAAGACATTTACGAGTGTGTCCACAGTAGCATTTTTAAAGGCATGAATGAATAACAACCGAATTATCCATTAACAGTAGAATGGATTCATATATTTTGGTATATACATATAATAGACTACTACAAGGGACTTCCCTGGTGGTGCAGTGGTTAAGAATCCACCTGCCAATGCAAGGGACATGGGTTCGAACCCTGGTCTGGAAAGAACCCACATACCACAGAGCAACTAAGCCCATTGTGCCACAACTACTAAGCCTGCATTCTAGAGCCCATGAGCCACAACTACTGAAGCCTGCACATCTAGAGCCAGTGCTCTGCAACAAGAGAAGACACCATAATGAGAAGCCCATGCACCGCAACAAAGATTAGCCCCTGCTCGCCGCAACTAGAGAAAGCCCATACACAGCAATGAAGACCCAATGCAGCCACAAATAAATAAATAAATAAATAAATAAATAAAAAATAATGGACTACCACAGCTACGCAACAACATAGTAATAACAGAAAATGGTAATAGGAACATAAATATCGATAACTACCTTAAATGTAAATGGATTAAATGTTCCAACCAAAAGACAGAGACGAGCTGAATGGATACAAAAACGACACCCATATATATGCTGTCTACAAGAGACCCACTTCAGACCTAGGGACACATACAGACTGAAAGTGAGGGGATGGAAAAAGATATTCCATGCAAGTGGAAATCAAAAGAAAGCTGCAGTAGCTATTCTCAAACCAGACAAACTAGACTTTAAAATAAAGACTATTACAAGAGACAAAGAAGTACACTACATAATGATCAAGAGATCAATCCAAGAAGATATAACAATTGTAAATATTTACACACCCAACATAAGAGCACCTCAATACATAAGGTAAATGTTAACAGCCATAAAAGGGGAAATCAACAGTAACACAATAATTGTAGGGGACTTTAACACCCCACTTTCACCAATGGACCGATCAACCAAAATGAAAATAAATAAGAAAACACATGCTTTAAATGACACATTAAACAAGATGGACTTAATTGATATTTATAGGCCATTCCATCCAAAAAAAACCAGAATACACTTTCTTCTCAAGTGCACATGGAATCATCTCCAAGATAGATCACATCCTGGGTCACAAATCAAGCCTTGGTAAATTTAAGAAAATTGAAACTCTATCAAGTATCTTTTCTGATCACAACTCTATGAGACTAGATATCAATTAGAGAAAAAAAATCTGTAAAAAATACAAACACATGAAGGCTAAACAATACGATACTAAATACCCAAGAGATCACTGAAGAAATCAAAGAGGAAATCAAAAAATACCTAGAAACAAATGACAATGAAAACACGACGGCCCAAAACCTATGGGATGCAGCAAAAGCAGATTTAAGAGGGAAGTTTATAGCAATAAAATCCTACCTCAAGAAACAAGAAAAAATCTCAAATAAACAACCTAACTTAACACCTAAAGCAATTAGAGAAAGAAGAACAAAAGTCAACCTGAAGTTAGCAGAAGGAAAGAAATCATAAAGATCAGATCAGAAATAAATGAAAAACAAATCAAGGAAACAGTAGCAAAGATCAATAAAACTAAAAGCTGGTTCTTTGAGAAGATAAAAAAAGTTGATAAACCATTACCCAGACTCATCAAGAAAAAAAGGGAGAAGACTCAAATCAATAGAATTAGAAATGAAAAAGGGGAAGTAACAACTGACACAGCAGAAATACAAAGGATCATGAGAGATTACTACAAGCAACTCTATGCCAATAAAATGGACAACCTGGAAGAAACGGACAAATTCTTAGAAAAGCACAACCTTCCAAGATTGAACCAGGAAGAAATAGAAAATATAAACAGACCAATCACAAGCCCTGAAATTGAGACTGTGATTAAAAATCTTCCAACAGACAAAAGCCCAGGACCAGATGGCTTCACAGGTGAATTCTATCAAACATTTAGAAAAGAGCTAACACCTATCCTTCTCAAACTCTTCCAAAATATAGCAGAGAGAGGAACACTCCCAAACTCATTCTACAAGGCAACCACCACTCTGATACAAAAACCAAACAAAGATGTCACAAAGAAAGAAAACTACAGGCCAATATCACTGAGGAACATAGATGCAAAAATCCACAACAAAATACTAGCAAACAGAATCCAGCAGCACATTAAAAGGATCATACACCATGATCAAGTGGGTTTTATCCCAGGAATGCAAGGATTCTTCAATATATGCAAATCAATCAATGTGATACACCATATTAACAAATTGAAGGACAAAAACCATATGATCCTCTCAATAGATGCAGAAAAAGCTTTCGACAAAATTCAACACCGATTTATGACAAAAACCCTCCAGAAAGTGGCCATAGAGGGAACTTACCTCAACACAATCAAGGCCATATATGACAAACCCACAGCCAACATCGTTTTCAATGCTGAAAAACTGAAACCATTTCCACTAGGATCAGGAACAAGACAAGGTTGCCCACTCTCACCACTATTATTCAACATAGTTTTGGAAGTTTTAGCCACAGCAATCAGAGAAGAAAAAGAAATAAAAGGAATCCATATTGGAAAAGAAGAAGGATAACTGTCACTGTTTGGAGATAACATGATACTATACAGAGAGAATCCTAAAGATGCTACCAGAAAACTACTAGGGCTAATCATTGAATTTGGTAAACTAGCAGGATACAAAATTAATGCACAGAAATCTCTTGCATGCCTCTACACTCATGATGAAAAATCTGAAAGAGAAATTAAGGAAATACTCCCATTTACCACTGTGAAAAAAAAAGAATAAAATACCTAGGAATACACCTACCTTAGGAGACAAAAGACCTGTATGCAGAAAACTGTAAGACACTGATGAAAGAAATTAAAGTTGATACAAACAGATGGAGAGATATACCATGTTCTTGGATTGGAAGAATCAACATTGTGAAAATGACTATACTACCCAAAGCAATCTACAATCTACAATTCAGTACAATCCCTATCAAACTACCAATGGCATTTTTCACAGAAGTAGAACAAAAAATTTCACAATTTGTATGGAAACACAAAAGACCCCGCACAGCCAAAGCAATCTTGAGAAAGAAAAACTGAGCTGGAGGAATCAGGTTCCCGGACTTCAGACTATACTACAAAGCTACAGTAATCAAGACAGTATGGTACTGGCACAAAAACAGGAATACAGATCAATGGAATAGGATAGAAAGCCCAGAGATAAACCCAGTCACATACGGTCACCTTATCTTTGATAAAGGAGGCAAGAATATACACTGTATCAAAGACAGCCTCTTCAATAAGTGGTGCTGGGAAAACTGGACAGCTACATGTAAAAGAATTAAATTAGAACACTCCCTAACACACCATACACAAAAATAAACTCAAAATAGATTAAAGACCTAAATGTTAGGCCAGATACTATAAAACTCTTAGAAGAAAACATAGGCAGAACACTCTATGACATAAATCACAGCAAGATCCTTTTTCACCCACATCCCAGAGAAATGGACATAAAAACAAAAATAAACAAATGGGACCTAATGAAACTTCAAAGCCTTTGCACAGCAAAGGAAACCGTAAACAAGATGAAAAGACAACCCTCAGAATGGGATAAAATATTTGCAAATGAAGTAACTGACAAAATATTAATCTTCAAAATATACAAGCAGCTCTTGCAGCTCAATATCACATAAACAAATAATCCAATCCAAAAATGGGCAGAAGACCTAAGTAGACATTTCTCCAAAGAAGGTATACAGATTGCCAACAAACACATGAAAGGATGCTCAACATGACTAATCATTAGAGAAATGCAAATCAAAACTACAATGAGGTATCACCTCACACCAGTCATAATGGCCATCTACAAACAATAAATGCTGGAAAGGGTGTGGAGAAAAGGGGACCCTCTTGCACTGTTGGTGGGAATGTAAATTGTTAACAGCCACTATGGAGAACAGTATGGAAGTTCCTTAAAAAACTAAAAATAGAACTATCATATGACCCAGCACTCCCACTACTGGGCATATACCCTGAGAAAACCATAATTCAAAAAGAGTCATGTACCACAATGTTCATTGCAGCACTATTTACAATAGCCAGGACATGGAAGCAACCTAAGTGTCCATCAACAGATGAATGGATAAAGATGTGGCACATATACACAATGGAATATTACTCAGCCATAAAAAGAAAGTGAGTTATTTGTAGTGAGATGGATGGACCTAGAGTCTGTCACACAGAGTGAAGTAAGTCAGAAAGTGAAATACAAATACCGTATGCTAACACATATATATGGAATCTAAAAAAAAAATGTTTAAAAAAGAGTGGTTTTGAAGAACCTAGGGTCAGAACAATAATAAAGACGCAGATGTAGCAAATGGACTTGAGGACACGGGGAGGGGAAAGGGTAAGCTGGGACAAAGTGAGAGAGTGGCATGGACATATGTACACTACCAAATGTAAAATAGATAGCTAGTGGGAAGCTGCTGCATAGCACAGGGAGATCAGCTCAGTGCTTTGTGACTGCCTGGAGGGGTGGGAGGGGAGGGTGGTAGGGAGACGCAAGAAGGAGGTGATATGGGGATACATGTATACGTATTACTGATTCACTTTGTTATAAATCAGACACTAACACACCATTGTAAAGCAATTATACTCTAAGGTGTTTAAAAAAAAAAAAGAATTGTTTTACATAGTATCTATTAAAAGACTCATTTAACAGAACAGGATATGGTTGCCAGTAAGCCACTGTCTTCCCTGCATTAAAATATAAAAGTAAGTTAAATTAAATAGAATTTATATATTTCATTAGAACAATAATTTCACATAAATTCTTAATAATGAGAAATCTCTATTAATACAGGTCTTTTTATTTTTTTGAGACAGGTTGCATGAGTCTATAGCCATACCACCCTGAACACACCCAATCTCGTCCATTCACGTCTGATCACGGAAACTAAGTAGGTTCAGGCCAGGTTGGTACTTGGATGGGATATGGGTTGCATGAGAGGTAAAATCAGATTTGCAGATTATTATTTCATTTTTTTGAAAGTTAAATAATAAATGGATCTTCATGATAATTAGTATGGCTACACAACTCTCTAGTCTAAGAACATAAACCTTCATTTGATGACCCTGAGCTTGTGATCTACAGAGTGGCTGGCAGTATATCAAACTTGTGATAACAAGGTCAGGTTCAGCATTGCTATCCATTCAAATAATGGGCACTTTATTCATAAAGATTGATAGAGTACTGAGTCATTTCCTAGAAAAGTTCATTCCACTTGGTCTGTTCTTCATTTATATGATGTGGTACCAAGATGCCATAATATAATAATAGGACATTTTTCCAAGGAAGTACAGGTTATTTTTTAAAAATATATCTCAAGGGATATCTCAAAGCTATCCATAGGTAAATATAATGTCATAATTCCCTTGACATTTCATGTACAAAATATTTCTTCACCAAACAGTTCCTCATATCTACCATTTCTTCACATCTTTACCCTTTACTTTCAATTTTTTTTCCTGTCCTGTCAACTTCTTTCCTCACCTGACGCTTCTATGCCATAAACACAGGACCACAAGGCCAAGTTACCGGCTCCCAGAGACTCACAAATATAAACCAAAGGACTTATTCCTAAATTGAGTACAGGATTATGTATTTGAAAACCACTGAAAAACCAGGGAAAGAGGAGACCGGACGTTTATGAACATAAAGTGATTGACTTCCCTGCAAATTTAAGCTGCAAATAACTATAATATGATACTATCCTAGAAAAGTGAAAACTGCCTGATACTTATTGTATTGAATCTTATTTAATCCTCTTTACAGTTTTTACCTAATTCAAGTATTATGAAGCCGCACTCTTTGACCATTACAGGAAAATATTTCCATTTTTCTACTTCTATTTTATGTAGTCATCCCAGCTATTGGTAAAAGAAACTACACCAGAATAATAAAACACAAATATTTATTTTCATGGTCTGTCACAGTGCTTTGACTATTAATTAATAAAATAATATTTGCGTAAATACAATGTTCTTTAGATGTCTTTTCTTTTTAAATTTTTTTCAGTTTCTTATAGAATAGAGATACTAAAATATCTCCTACTCAGTAGTAAATAAATTTGTTCCATTAAACTTATTAGATTTTTCACATCAAGAAATAATCTGAGAGGTATTTTTAAAATCTGTTTATCTTGTTTTGGCTCTCCTATCTATACTGTATGGATCAGTCAACTCTGGCAGCTTGGACCAACTTTTTGTTTTTTGGAGAAGCTGTCAAATCACACCATCTAGCTGACAAATCACTTATTACTATATTTTTTAAAACTCTTATGGTTATAGTAAAATATTATGAATATTTTATTATTTGCATAATTCCTATATTTAGATTCCCAGATAAATGATCATAAGCTTTATTGTCTTTAGTTTTTTAATAAGCCCATCTCAATACAGGATATAGTCACTTATGTCTGGATTATTTCAATATGCTCCTAAACTGTTCCTCCACCTCCATTCTAACATTGGTTCAATTGATACTACAGCCTTGAAACACTCTTCTAAGTTAATTACTAGAAACTAATGTAGTAGGATAAAAATCCAACCTTCATCAACTCCACATTACTGGCAAACTACTTGCTCAGCTTGACAGGCAAGTCCCTACACCATCACATACGTCACCCTGACATCCACACTACCAATCACCACAGTGTGAAACCTGAGAGTATGGTATCTCAACTTACGCATCATGTCCAAAAAAGAGAGAATAAATGAGGAGGTGAGTCGAATTTATTGAAAAAAAATCATATTACAGCGAAATATATTTAAGACACTCTCTTTGACCCTGAGTCATGAAAAAATAAGGTATATTTGGGAAGCAGTAAATAATCCATGGCCAAGAAAAAATATCAAACTGTTAAGAAACTTCTTGTCAGTTTAAAGGACTTCTATTTTATTCAATATGCAATGGGAAATCACTGAAGAATTTTAAGCAGAACAGTAACTCAATTAGATTTGTAATTTAGAAAACTATTCTTGACAGCTTGTGGATGATTGATTGAATGGGGAGAGAGACTAGGGAAGTTAGTCTACAAGTCCAAATGAAAGATGACAGTGACCAAAATAAGAAAATGGCACTGGAAAGGAATTCTTTGAGAAAAGGGTCTATTTCTTATTCCTTTCTCATGTTCTCAACACCTAGCATAGTGTCTGTCACATATCCAAACTCAACTTCAAACTGACTCTCTGGGAAAGAAAAATGACTAGTATCAACATGTGACAAAAATATAAATTACTGTCACATCTTCTAGTTTATTAAATCATTTACCATAACATTGTTATATGTCTCAAAGGGCATTGTTATAATCAATCTGTCAGCAGAGTCTTCACAGACCACCTCCTTACCACAAGGCTCTTCATTCTGGTTTCTTTGTTTTTATAGCACAAATACCTAAAAGAGGAAAAGTTAACCTTTCACTTTCCTAATATTCTCTATTCTTACTTCAACCCAAAATAACAAGCTAAAACATTCCCATCAAAATTTGTCCCTGTCTAATAATTCCAAACATGCTTAACTTCCCTACCCAATATCACATATTTTGTTCTGAACAATTCTCTATTTAATTCACTTTGCTTTCTCAACCTTATCGTCAGTTTCTTCAGAGTAAGGATTTGTCTTATTTATCAACTTCTTAGAAATGTAGAAGGCATAGCATATGTGCTTTAAAATAATGTTGGTTGATTAGTTCCTAAAATTTAAGCATATTTAATTCACTAATACTTTCTTATATTAAAATGCAGTTAGAATTGGGGAACCATGCTTTCATATCATTGTGATATGCAGGTGTCCCAGACTGCTTTGCAAAGTTGAAATTTTGCAGGTTTTACTGAGTAACTAAGATGTCATATTCTACTATTGTAATGTGCACAAAGAAAGGAACTGTGGCTGTGACTAAAGAATTTAGCAGGATGAGACAGTCAGCTCTGAAGAGGCTTTTTTCTGTAAAATCCTAGCAGTTACAAATGTTATCAAGATTAAAACCATAAGGTATGATATAAAAAATTGTATCAATCCAATTTCACTGATAGAATTAATTGGAATTGATTTTGTTCTCTTTACATCATACAGTTTGTAATTTCATTTTTAATGATATTTATCCCAATTTTTTACCCTTTAGATTCAAAGTTATTTGTTAAAAGAGTTTATGACTTTTATAACCACACACAAAAAAAGTGAATTCGCTAACCCGTATTTGGACTCATGAATGCTTGTGCATATCAGCTATGGCCTAGGCCTCAAAAACCTTGATTAAGGTAAACTTCAGTGTAAAGTGGGATTAAAAAAGGGTAGGCTCACCAATCTGATACTACAGAAGTTCTGTTTGCCTGGCTTCTCGGTCTTACCTCATACCTCATCATGGGAAGAGAGGAGGTCATAATAAAGTACAAGGAATAAACATTTACTGAGTATCAGTTATAAGTTGGGCAACTAAACGCTGAAGATATGCAGCTGAGCTACCTCTGGGTGATGACAATCTGCAAGGATCAGTACTGGCCCCTTTCAAATTCAAAAGTCCAGTCCAGACCACTTATGTATTTGGGCTTACTTAGGTATATCTAGTTCCCCACTAGATATCTTTAGTTATCCAACTAAATAATTTATTTCGCTCTTGGGCCTTAATGTGTCCAATTCTGAGTTAACCAATTTTGTCCCTCCAATTTGGCATACTATTTGCCTCTCTGTACAAGTCAGAAACAATAACTATGTAGAGATAACTAATAGTTAAAAGAACAAACTTCAAATGAAAAATAACATACAAAAAGTCTACAGGAATGTCTGAACCCATTGGAATGTTAATAATAATCATGATAATAATACTAATGACAATCACCACCTCTTAACTGACTCAATACTAAACACTATACTAAGTCCTTACAATACTTATTTAATTTTCATGGTAACACAGAGGGATAGGTACTGTAATCTTCATTTGGGTCAGTGAAAAAAATTGAGAGTCTGAAAATTCATGAGGAAAAGCCAGAATCTGAATTCTGATTTTCTCATATTTACAATTACAAAACATCTATTCTCATATTGAATTTCAATGAAACATTTGAGTTTATTTGAATGAAAGTATTGCCATAGGAAGTACACAACATCTCAACAACTTTTATTTCAATGTATTCTTCTGTAATTACCATAGTTGTATTTTCTAAAACTGAGCAAAAGGAAAGGTGGAATCTATGTTTCACCATACCATGCATCAATATAATGAATCCATTAGTACAAAATACCTAGCTATCATTACCTCATTTGGTGTACTCAATATATTGTAAAGTTGTCATAGAACATTCTTTATTTCATGCTTTAATGTCATGATATTTAGGAATGGCCATTTTCTTGGAGCAAAGTTGCCATATAGTACCCCATTAAACTAAGTGTTACACTTAAGAGAATTTCAATTAAAAAAGATTTTAGACACTGGGGCTTTCAAAATGCTTTCTGTTCTTTTGCAAAAGATTACTGTATTGGCAAAAGATTGAAAAATCTTTGTGTTTGATAGAATATTCTCCCCTCAAACTACAGTCTTTATTAACATCATTGAAAACTGAAACGCATTCTTCAAAATTAATACAAATTAACTGCTCAGCAATTTAGTCCATTATTTTTGATAGACATACAAATAAATTGTGAAAATAAAATACCTCTAAGTGGCGGAGATTCTAATACTGGTGTTGAAATGGAGACTCTATAGCACAAAGCAGCTACAAAAGAAGGAAGTCAAGCAAGTCCTTCAAACGACATAAAACTTGGGGAAAAACCACAGCAATAACCTCATTTTGGAAGAAGACAACTTGTTCTATATTTACTGTTGCTATATTTTATAATAATATAAAGAGGAATCTCACCCACCCACATGATGGATGGCAGCTCAATGTCTTCATGCATAAATCCTCTCACCCGGCTTTCAGAAACTCACATTCCCCGAAGGTCTTCTGTTCCTTAGCTTGCAGAGATACCCGACACACCACAGAAGAAACACATTTCACCTTAGCATATACTCATTGAGCTAAGCCTCCCAAGGAGCCAATTCAACTCAAGCATGATGAAACAATTCTTACAAAATGATCATTGAAATTTCAGTCTCTCTATAATAGCCAAGAAACAAGGAAACCAGACTGTGACCACAAATAATGGTTTATAGATTAATATTGTGAGGAGATAGGAGTGTCCCAGCTTTAAGAATTTAAGATTTTTCAAGCAAGAGGAATTCTTGTTCTATGAAAGCAAACAAACCAAGTGTGAAGCCTATGAATGTGAATGTGAACGACAAAGATGGATGAAAAGTCTTTGTTCTCTCCACTCAACGACTTATCTGGAAGAGGACATTTATGCTGGTGAGTGGGGAGGTGGGGTGGGGGGAGGGTGATGTCATTCAGGAGTCAGCTGACCTGCTCTCTCCACCTTATACTAAGCACACACCACATTTTCAGCTGTATCATTTCACCCTTAGGTCTTAGCTCACACTATTCCTCTCTCTCTGCTGGAGTTTCCTTCATATGCTCAGCCTGTGCAGACCTCCAATGTCTCTTCCTTTCACAATTACTGTTAACCACAGGATTAAAGGTTTATTCTAAACAGCCTTATTCTCTGGTAGTTTCTAGGATATAATTTAAGCATTTAGATAGTTGAATGATCTGTGGACATCTGGAACATCCTGAAGTCTAAAGGAATGTCACATGAAGAGAGTGAAATAAATTTAAACACACACACAAATTTCCATTTGGAATTTGAACTCAAATTCAAACAAGTTCTCCAGTTTTTGTGATCATCCTGTCCCAGGATATCTTAATAAAAATGATTCAAATTACTCTTCCCTTAGTTGTGGGAAACACATCACCCTCATTCATACCCAGATCAATATTACCAGGGAATATTAGTAATGCTATATATTTTATTAAAAACAATTGCTCATTTCCTGCTTATACTGAATTATTGATCTCTGTCATATCTCACCTCATATAGATGTGGGAGTTTCTCTGTCCCATGGTGATTAAAATGGAAAACAAAGCAGTTTTTATTTCATGTCACCAATACCTACATCTAGATCTAAACAGATAATTCTTTAAATACTGTAATTTAAAAATAAAACATACATTTAAACTAATTTTAAAACAATTACTTCTATGAAGTAAAATGTGACAATCTTTCATACCTTACCTCTTAATTCATTCTCCAACCAACTATATATATATATATATATATATATATATACACACACACATATATATGTGTTATATGTGTGTGTGTGTGTGTGTATAATACTATATTGAATGGACCTAGACATTACAGCAACCAAAATTCTCTGCTTTTCCTCAACTCAATGAAATCAGCTCTTTTGCCCCTTTCCTGTTTGCCCATTTATGTCCCCCTCTAACCTTGAAAGAACCTAATTATAGGAATTAGATCACTAGGCAATTTAAACTAACTCCTGACGTTTGCTCTCCTGAATGCATACCATGCCTTGCTTAACTTGTTGATTCTTTTCCTAGATAAAAAGAATAAATAATTAAGTAGTTAAAGAATGACTAGCTCTCTAGCCCCAACAACCTCCTTAGCAATCCTGCAGGCAGATCTGCAGGCAAGATAACATCTGAAGAGAGAGTCAGCCAATCTGCACACGATGGAGAATGATGCCGAACCCAATCTTCTGCCCCAGTGATTCACTGAGATTCTCAACACCTCTCCCTTTTTTTCACTTTAAAAACTGTCATGGCTGAGCAGAATCTTTGGAGCTGGTCTCAGGATATGAGTCCACCTTCTCCCCAGATTGCCAGCTTTTCTGATTAAAGCCTCTTTCCTTTTGACTGACACTTTCCTCTTGATTATCGTCTTTTGAGTGGCAAGCAGCTGAACCTGAGTTCAGTAACATCAAGACTGATATAGACTAGAGAACCTGCACTGGGGAGATGGGTGTGTCTCTTTTCTTCTCTTCTTTTGTCTTTTTTTCCTTTTCTTTCCTCTCAGTTTGGGCTGCTATAACAAAAGTATCATAGACTAGGTAGCTTATGAACAATAGAAATTTATTTTTCACAGTCCAAGAGGCTGGAAGTCCAAGGTCAAAGTGCCAGCATGGTCAGTTGAGGAACCTCTTCTGGTTGCAGACTTCTTGTTGTATCCTCCCATGGTAGAAGGAGCAAGGGACCTTTCTGGGGCCTCTTTTATAGGGGCACTAATCCCATTTATGACCTTATTGCCTCCCAAAGGCCCCCACCTCCAAATACCACCACACTGGGGATTAGGTTTTAACATATGAATTTGTGGTGGGAATACAAATATTCAGACTGATACCAAGCAGGACCCTGTGGGGCTCTCTCAGGTACAAATCCTTTCCGCATCCCCCATTTCTTGTTTGTAGGAACTAGGCTTCATTCAGCCTCCTTGACCTTCCCTGAGTTCCAAAGGGCAGATTCAAACAGTTGCTAATCAGGGAAGGGAAGGAAGGCAGAAACAAAGGAAGAGCAGTCACGAAACAATAGTGCAGCAATAAAGCAGGGTCCTGGTTCCTCCCCAAGGAATATCTTTGAGCTCCTCTGTAGGATAAGGCCCTCACCCAGGCAGAGGATGGTAACTTCAGGCTGAGTCTAAGATACTTCAAATGCCACCCTGTTACCTCACCACCAACCAATCAGAAAAAAGTCTGCACCCAGTAGATGATAACAAAGACTCTGACCCCCTCCCAAATGATTCTCCCTTTAAAAACTTTCATGGTTGAGCAGAATTTTGGGAGCTGGTTTTTGCACAAGAGTCTGATTTCTCCCCAGGTTGCTGGCCTCCTGAATAAAGCAACCTTTCCTTTCCAACCAACACTTGTCTCTTGAGTACTGAGTAGCCAAACTTGAGTTTGGTAACAAGACCATAACACTTTCTTCTGTTTGTTTTGTTCCTGTTTTTCTTTGCTGTTGTTATTGCTGTTGTTGTTCAATCTTCTGCCCTGCTTCTGTTTCTGCCCCTCCCTTCCTCAGATCACACAGGGAGGAGGTATGGCAGGACACATACATGGCTTTCTTAACACCATGACTGTCACTTGAAGGTAGTATTTGCATTAGTTCCTATTGCTGCTGTAACAAATTGCCACACTTTTTTTTTTTTTGATCAAACAACATAAATGCATTATCATGCAGCTCTGGAAGTCAGAAATTCAAAATATATCTTATAGGACTAAAATCAAGGTGTTAACAGGGCTGCATTCTTTCTGGAGGCTCTAGTGAAGAATCCATTTCCTTGCCTTTTCCAGCTTCTAGAGACTGCCCGCATTTCTTGTCTTGTGGCCCCTTCCTCCATCTTCAAAGCACATCACTCCAACCTCTGCTTCCACTGTCACAACTCCTTCTCTCACTCTGACACTCCTGTCTCTCTCTTATAAGGATCCTTGTTATTTCTCCAGGATAATCTCCCATTCAAGATCCTTAAACATATCTGTAAAGTCCCTTTTGTCATGTAAATTTCCGGGGTTTAGGATGTAGTCATCTTTTGGAGAAGGTAGCATTATCCTGCCAATCACAGTAGCCTCCCAGGGAAACTTTTATAGGTTCTTCACTCAAGCAAAAGGACTTACTGTTTCCCCAAATCCAGGAGACACTGGTCACATTCTCCCAAGAGCTCTCTGGATCATCATACTCCCAAGGCAGCAGAATGTTCCAAAGAGTCCCCTCACTTGTCTTAATTTATGTATAGGGGAAGGCTTTGCTCATTCCCTAGAGTGGGAAGGGAGAGTGCACAGCACTCCCGTTTTGGACCAAAAAAATTTATTTATAGACATTGCCCTGTTAAATCCTTCTTGATTTTTTTCAACTCTGTATAGCCTGTATTGGGTATGGGCCAAAGGCCACAAATCTTGTTATGCTATGTATTTTTAACCTCTGTTTTCTAACATCCTGCTGTAGGATATTTGGAACCTTATCAGTCATTGTGCTCAACATGGGGGCCTTAGCCAAAATCCCCAAAGAAGGCAAAGTATAAATTAAATTTCTTATTGTATATAAATAAAAAATTAATTCATCTTTAATTATCTGAGTAATAAATTAACAAGTTTTACTTTTAAGACTTGGGGCTAAAATCTCTCCCCTCTGCCAGGGACAGCCTGATTATTATTATTATTATTATTTGAAAATACATCCTAATTCTTCATATCTGAAGAAACGTATCATTTTGTTCAATGTGGCTTTTACTTAATAAATAACATCATATCACATGATGTGATCTACTTCGTTCTTTTAACCGTATTGCATTATTCTATATGAATATAGCACATTTTATTTAACCAATTCACCAAAAGCCAATTCATTGAGAACCATTTCACCAAATGATCAATATGTCAAATAAAAAAATTGTAATATGTACTTTCTAAATTTTAACTATTTATAGAACACTTACAACAATGTGAAGAGGTAAGCTTTATCAGCTTCTATAGATTTCTGCAAAATTTAAGTTGATACATTTAGAATCTAAAAATATTTCATTTTTTCAGAAGCTGGGAATAATATTCTGAAAATGTGCCCTTCAAACTCCTCTTATCTCTGCCCCATACTCACCAGATCACTGGTGTCATCATTCTGGGCTTCTGTTTTGTTTACTGACTGTTTTTTGGTCCCTGGCAGCATCTTCTCTCACTGCTGCAGCTGCAAGTTGATGAAGCACAATTGGACATTTCTTAAAATGCTGCCAGGGAAAAAAAAAAAATTGTTAACTATCCAATTGTTTGAAAAGTCCCAAATCATACATATTGTTGTAAATTTTAAAATTAAAGAATTTTAACTTTGGCAAATTGATTATTCTGTGCATTGACTTTTGGCAATTTGACTGTATAGTAAAGAAGCTTTTCATAATTGCCTTGAATGAATTAACTTCCACAATTGTTCTTCTCACATTAATGGAAATCTAGTCTGTTTTTCATTCTCCTTTGGCAAAAAAAAAAAAAAAATATATATATATATATATATACACACACTGCCACATTTTCTTCAAAGTGGCTTTTAAAATTTGCATACTCAAAGGAGTATAGAAGGTTCCAACTTCACCACATCTTCACATACACTAGTTGTTATAAAACTTAGTGTTTTGTTATTATCACTGTCTTTCTCTATTAGAGAGATTGATATTTACATTTTTTAATGGCCACTGGAATTTCCTCTTCTGTGCTTTTCTCTTTGTATCCTTTGCCATATGTCAATTTCAATACTATGGCTTTTCTAAAAATTAATCTATAGGAAACTTTGCACATTCTGCTCTCATTCCTTTGTTTGCTATGTGTGTTACAAATAAAATTTCCAGTCTGTAGCTTGTATTTTTGTTGTTCAGTTTCCCTTTTTTCTTTTTTTTCCTTAAATTTGTTTATCATGTCATTTATCTTACAGAAATTTACTTTCAAATGTCAATTTAAAAATATTTTATTTCATGTCTCTTGCTCATTTTGGAACTTAAGATGGTCATCCCTGTCTTAAAATCATAAATATTTTCTTTTATAATCTGCCAGTATTTGAAATATTTTTTTCCTTTTACGTGTTTAATATACATGGAAATCATTGTTCTAAAATATGTGAGACACAGATCTAACTTTAATATTGGAGGCATTCAAATCTCACTTTTTTTTTTTTAATTAATTAATTTATTTATTTATTTAGGGCTGTGTTGGGTCTTTGTTTCTGTGCGAGGGCTTTCTCTAGTTGCGGCGAGCGGGGGCCACTCTTCATCGCGGTGCGCGGGCCTCTCACTGTCGCGGCCTCTCTTGCTGCGAAGCACAGGCTCCAGACGCGCAGGCTCAGTAGCTGTGGCGCACGGGCTTAGTTGCTACGCGGCATGTGGGATCTTCCCAGACCAGGGCTCAAATCCGTGTGCCGTGCATTGGCAGGCAGATTCTCAACCACTGCGCCACCAGGGAAGCCCCCCAAATCTCACTTTTAAACTTCCCGGATTTAAAAGAATCTTTGGTATTTGACAGAACAAGTTTCTATCTTTCTTTGTTAACTTAGCTGATCTCGCTAAACTGACATGAATTTTAGAATAAGTTTGCCAAGTTCCATGAAAAATTTCTAGAACAATTTTAATTGAAATTGTATTGATAGTAAATCTATAGACTGATTGAAGAACTGATATTTTTACCATATTCATTCATAGCAACTATTCATTGCCGTGAATAGAAGATTTTTCTAGTTTTTCCTTTAATGTCTTTAGTACATCTTTTATAATTTTTTTAATACATGGTTTGTCCATTTCTGATTCAGTGTATACATACTTTATAGATTTTATTGCCATTTTTAAGGAATTTATATACTTTGTTTGCATTTCAGAATTAGTTATTGTTGTTTTTTAGGAGTTTCAGTTTTATATATTAATTTTGTACCCTGCCACCTTGTGGTAAACTTCTAAATGGCCCTGAATTTATTGGAAATAATTTTAATGTTTCACAACAATATTTGCCTACTGAAAGTTTTAGATACAATCACTAATCACATTTTATTCCTTCCTATGTTTTATTTATGAAATATCTTCATCAGAAATGAGAGGTAAATTCTGTAAAACACTTTACTACTTGATCTGTTGAGATGACAGTGGTGTCCTTCTCTTTAACCTTTTATAAAGTTACATTAATAGAGCTTCTAAATGTGGTACCATTCATGCACTCCTATGGCCACATATTTTCAAATGTTTACTAGATATTTCTGTTTCTTTTTTTACTAGATATTTTCTGTTTTCTTTTTCTGTGACTTACTTATTCTTATTCTTTACCCATTTTTCTAACAGTTGTATTATTTTATTTGTAACTGTACTTTATGATGGAAATTAACTTTTTGTCATCATGTGTTTGCAAATATCCTCAATTCTCTTTTTTGGTTTATTTGCTTGTGGCTTTGGTTCTATATAATATCTAGTTTTTAGTTTCTTGTGACAGATTATATATTTTCTGGGGTTGCCATTCTTTCTTCCTTCTTTCTTTCCTCTTTGCATCTTCAAAGCCTTCTTCAGAAAAGCTTGCTAGTTATCCCAAAACATTTTTAAGAGAGTCCATTTTTTACCACTAACTTGAAATGTCACCTTTATCACGTACCAAATTCTCATACATATGAGGATATATTTCCCAATGTATCAATAGTATACTTAACACTAGTTTTTTGGTCCTACACTCTTCCATTGACATGTATATACTATTTTAGTCGCCTCATCTTTAACATGCTAGATTTTGCCCCCAGCCATTGCAGTTTCTGCGTGTGTGCTCTTCTTGGTGAGCTATCAGTCACCTCATAAATTTCTAAATGTTGTTTTCATAGCTTAAGTCAAAAGAATTGTCATTTTGACTATTACCTCTATTAAAAAGGCATTTTAATCTATTTATTCAAGCCTTTTCTTTTGTTGTTCCTTGACAGAGTTTTAAAGTTTTATCCATATAGTTTCTGAAAGTTTCTTGTAAAGTGTATTCCTTGTTATTTAATTCTTGTGCCCCTATCTAATGTTTTTCTTTTCCATTATATTTTCTAACTGGTTACTTTTTTGCATACAGGCAAATTATTATTTTTGAAATATTGTTTTTAAACAAATCACATTACTGAAAATCTGTATTGTTTCCAATATATTTTTACCTGCTCTTTGCCTAGAAGTCACACTTTGATGGTTGGGAGAAATAATAAAAATTTACAGTGCAACTTCTTCCAGTATACAATATAAAATTTAAATTTAGCTATTCTTGTTCTTAAAATCCCTGAGTCATAGCTGCCCTGGGAATCTCTCACTGAAGATTTCCTCTCTCAGGTTCACAGGCTTTTGCCATCTTGCTGGGTCTATCTCTCTTTTCCTGCTCTCATCTTCTCTCATTTCCCTTTGCACCACTACATTCTTATCACTGCCTCTGTAGGTATGCTCCCCAAAATAATAAATTCTTAATTTCAAAACAATTAAGTTATCTTCCTGTCATTTTTATACCAACCTAATCATGCCCTAAAAACTATATTTCCACAACCAAGTCTCTTCCCAAGCAGTTTTATTAATAAAAGATTATGTCTTTTCTCTGAGAAATTCTGTCATATGCTTTGAACTAGCAATGGAATAGCATGTGTGTGCGTTTGTGTGTGTAGTAGACATGTATTTTTCAGAACTCTTTCAGATAACAAATTTGTATGCAAACTACCCGAAGGCCCAAGAGGAACTAATTGGCACAATTAACTGTGACACTGGTCTCAGTCACACTGGGAACCAGGGCCATTAGTGATATCATAGCATTCTATCACTCCAAATTTTAGACCAAGAGTATCTATGTGTCAGCCCTTAACTTGTATACTCTGAAAAAAAAATCTTTCCCCTTAGTTCCTACAGAAAAATTATCAGGGAGGACTTGATGGGCTCAACCAGAGACCTGCACTCATTCCTGAACTTGTTGCTATGTCCAATGTGGAAATGGATACTCCAATTATCCAAGACTTGGGTAATGTGTCCAATACTGGCTGACAGGGAGAGAGCAAGGGCATTACAACGCAAATCCGATGAAATGACTTTCCCACGGGAAATAGGGGTCTATTAACCAAAGCAGAAAAAGGGTGTTGGACTGGCCCAATCAACAAATGTGCGCTGCAACAGAAGTGTTAGAGATATAAAACAAGGTATGATATCGAGGGTTATTCCAGAGTATAAAAATTAATTGGAAGAATTAAAATGAATCACACTTTTATAGACACATAAAACCATTAAAGGTAAACAGTACAGATATGGGATATTATCTATTCATTAAACAGATAGTTAATAGGCACTTTTTGAGAGCTAATTTGCACCAGAAACTGTTTTAGCTGTTGTGATTAGAGCACCAAGCAAGACATAAAAGAATTCTGCCTTCACAAAGTCTACAGTGTTTTAGAGTATATTAATATTGTTTTGGTTGCAAATATTAGAAACTCAATTTGAACTAGCTCAGGAGAAAAAAAGAGAACTTTGTCAACAAAGTGGGATTCTCCATAGGCTCTAGGACAAGGATGCAGCAACTTAAGAATGGAACCAAGGCCTAGATTAGTATTATGAAACCAAAAATCCTTCTCTATTTTCTTCAATCCTGCTTTTCTTTGTGAGTATCTATTGCATTTGCAATCTTCTATTGCAAACTGATTTATGCTTCCAGGATCTCATAGCAGAAAATGGATACCATAAACAGTTCCCCAGGTTATATGTGATAGTCTAGGTATCTGAACTCTCTGTAAGTTCCAAAATTTCCAAAGAAGAGACCCTACAATCTGAATGAGATGCTTACCACTGGACCAATCCTCTACGGCCAGAGAAAGGGGCATAAATTGCAGTGACTGCTACAAACATGCAGATGGGAATGCAAAGAAATTACCAGACAAGGGTGATAGGACTACTATTCAATAGGTGTCCACTACACAGGAAAGATAGACAACAATTTCTTGTGGTGTGTTTTATGGTAAGGAAAATACAGGGTCTTCAGAAGTACACAGGGCAGCGCAAAAGAAAGGAGAAAAGCTCTTGCTTTTGTTTAGGGAAAAGTGAAGACCTCCCAGGTGAAGTATTGTTTTCACTAAGTTTTTCAAGAAATAAGTAGCATTTCCAGATGACCTAGACTGGGATCAGCCTGGAGTCTCATCATGAAATCTCTAATTTCACTGAAATGAAATTTTAAAATTTATTGATAGAACTCTAGAATAATTATTCTCTAGTACAATGCTCATCAAATTTTAATATGTGTATAATCATCTGGGGAAGACTTGCTAAAATTCAGACTCCATTGTCTAATGCCTGGGGATGACAGGATTCTGCATTTCTGCAAGCTACTAGGTGATGTTGAAAATATTGATGCACAGAGTACACTCTGAGTTACAATGTCTAGTGTATTTTAAAGAAAGACTTACATTTTGGAGACTAATATGCTACTTAATGCCTAATCATGAAGAATATTTCACCATGTCATGAGTGTTGTTGAATGAATCAGTGATAACAGAAGGGAATATAATCATTTTTTTAAAGTCAAAATCAAGTATATTAAGGCTTGGATATTGGATAATTGCAGTCAATGCAGCGGCATATAAAACAAATTTTCTTTGACATCTGGGGGACCCACCGCAGATAAAGCAATTTTTTCACACCATGTTATTTTTACAGCTAATTTATGGCCATTTGGTTCTTTGCAATTATCTTCAGTGTCTTCCGGTGATCTGATGAAAAAATATACTTTCCTCTGGAGTTTACACAAACACCTGCTGCAATGTCCCTACAATTTCTTCACTGAATTATTGAGGATGTGAAACTAATTTGGTAAGAGAAACTTAAATATATATTACCATGAAATATTACCATAATATACCATGAAAACACTCAATGGTCAATGTTTGACAAATTGGGAAATAATGTCATAATATCTTCTTATATACTATGAAGTCCCTTGTGTAAAATTAAGACTAGTAATTGAGTAATAACATTAAGCTGTTTTAAACTAATATATCAAAATTAATTTATAATTAATACATAATGTAGTAGGTCTGGTTCCCAGGAAAGACTCCAAGCAGAAGATTTGTATGGAAATTTTTTATTGGAGAATACTTCCAGAAAACTACACCCACAAGGAAGTGAGGGAAGGATAAGTAAGCAGAAAAAGAAGTTGAACTGTGCTAGTTACAAAAGAGGCCTCAGCAGAGCCCATGGTAATTCTGAAGCCAGCTCTCCGAAAATTATTTTGTCCTGTCTTGAATTGAAGCAAGGAAGTGGACTCTTATTTTCTTGCCCATTTGAGCCCCATGAACAAAATTCAGCATTTTTCCTCTTCTGTCACCCAGTCATGAAGTGAATATAAGGCCACAGATGTGAGCTGGGGTAGATGTACCAGTGTAATTAGGGTGGATGACATGGGTGTCAGCTTTCTTATATCTAACTTTCTGCGTATTTTCTCAACTTAGTGCAGATATATTAAAACAGTCAAATTCTATATTGATGAATATTTCAACCTACAAATCACATAGCATGAACATCCAAAGATAACTTGATTAACAATTAGCTTCAATTTACAGAAAAAAAATGCATTCAGTGAAGAGGAATTCCCCTAATTCCTTTTAAAATGATAAAGAGAATTTATAAATATCTTAAAGTAAATGTAAACAACAGCAACTTTTTAAAACATAACCTTTAGTAGTGTGAATTTTCCTGAAGTTCCTTTCACTGAAGTTTGATTTGAGGACAAATTGAAGCTTTTGAATAGCACCACCTGGTCATCTATTAGACAGTGATACACAACAGAACAGTTTCAAAATGAAAAAGAAATGAAGCAATGTTTGAAAGTAAAGGCAAAATGGTTTCAATTTCCCAGATTTCTGAATTGACAGAAGACTGATTTAGTAACTGTACAATTGGGATCATCACATTCTAGACCAGAACCATAATAAAACTAAAAATCATGTTTTCAGTGGCAGAAGTGAAAGGTACACTGCACAGTAATTCCAAGAGCCTGAAAACAATACATCAGAGTCTAACAGTCTACCAGGAGTCATTTTACACTATTAAAACTGTTTCTAAAAATATATAGATGCCCATAACTAAACCAATAAGCTAATTGTCAACTGTTAAATTAACTTATAAGTGTATGTGTATGGGTGGGGATTTAGCAGAGGTGATAGTAACAAGGGATTTTAATGACAGCCATCTAAAATCTCTTCATGCTGATATGTATGAATTAACAGTGAAAACTAAAGGGGCAATGTAACTTGGCTGACAGAAAAAGAAACACCGTCTAAGACACCACCAGGTCTACTCACTGAAGCATAAATGGATCAGTAATTGCTCCTCCCTAAAGAATGGAAATTCCTGTAATAAATTAACTAAACTCTTCTCAGGGATTATCTTTTTTTAAATGTTCCTATGGAAAGCATCAAACATATACAAATGTAGGAATAATAGTATAGTGAAACTCCATTTATCCATTATCCAGTATCAACATTTATGAACTCCTGAACCATCCGGTTTTACTTCCTTAGCCTCCCTCTTCTCATGATCTGATTTAAAGTGATATCATATTACTCCAAATTAATATCTGAAAGACAATCAATAAGCATTCTACTTTTCATATAATTTCCTTATTCTGTCTCAATGTTTAATAATTGCACAACATACACTGTTAGAATGTATAGCCACTATATACAATACTTATTTTCTTATAATCCATCACTTAATCAGAGATCTACAGGTAAATATATTCAGTATCAGCACTGGTCCTTATGTTGATGGCTTTTCAATCATTTAGATTGTCTGAATTCATTATCTAATAGATGCCTCAGGAACAATATTTGCTAAATTACTGAACGTCCATAGAAGATTGTCTGTGGGCTTTATATTTGAAGTTTATTGGGTTGAATTTACAATCTTTGACTAATATTTTCTTTTCTTAAATTTCTTACTATATTCTATTTTTGTCTAACAAATAAAAGGTGTTGCTTTCAAAGGAGTTGATGATGGTCTGATTTTTAACTTTGCAATTAGTCTTCTTGTCTAGATGGCCAAAAGATTTTCTTTCTTTCTTTTTTTTTCCCCCAAGTCCAGTACTTTTAAGAGGGTATATCTCAGTGTTGGAAACTCCAGCTTGATTTTCCCAGATATGTAGATATGTACATCACTTCATATGTAGCTTAAATTCTCTTTTAATATCAAACATATGCTTGAATTATAGTTTTTAATACTTACTCTGTTCCATTACTTTATTTTTCTTCCACAGGGAATTCTACTATTCATACGTTGTACCTTCTTTGCATAAATCTTACATATTTAACTTTCTGTCATATCTTCTTTATCTCATTCTTTCTTTTTGAATTTTAAAATGTTTATTATTTCTTCAATTTTCTCAAGATTTTATTTAGATTGTTTCTATATTCCTGTGTCTCATAGTTATTTTCTAATTTTTGAAATGCTTTTTCTGTTAATTTTAATTCTTACTTGACTTTCACCTTTCTTTCAAAATTTTGTTATTCTAATAATCTAACTTATGACTTTAAAATTTCTGATTTGTACTGCTTTTTCATAGCTTTTACTCTTTTCTTAATATCTTTAGTTCATTTTTGAAATATTAGTCTATACTTTTTCTGCAAGATGTTATTCTACTTCTTTTTTCTTTTGCTCTTAAAATAATCTGTATATTTGTATGAAATTTGACCAAGATACTTTCCCATTCCTCTTTTTCTTTATAGTAAAGTGAAATTTTCTGTATTTGTAGGAGGGAGAGGCAGATTAGAATAATTTTCTAGTTTTAAGGCTCTATGAGTCCATTATCTTTACTGAAGCAATAAATATATGCCTTGGTACTTGCTGACTTCTGTGTCTTAACTTTCCTTCTCTCACTTTTACTTTATATAGTCTCTTTCTTTGCTTCTCTTATCCCTGTTCTCCCGAATGTGTTTCCTACTCCCAACACTTTTTCATCATATGGGACTTTCTACTAGAACAGAACTTTGGTGTGTTTAAGAGTTCAATGCCTTAAACTACTTCCAGAAGTTTTAGACTTTCTGATAATCCTCTTGAGGCCACCTGAAAACTGGAATCTACAAATCCCTTACCAGTTTTCCTGCTATTCTCAGAATAATCTGTTCTCACGTCACCAAATTCCTGATGACAATTTTGGGGTTCTTCTGTTCTCAGGACCTCCACTTCTACATTGGTACCACATGGATCTTGTAGATGCTGGTGCTTTATTCCCACTTGCTTAGATTTTGAGGTCATTTAGTTTTGTTGCCCATATTTTTCCTAGGATTTTAGATTTATAATCCTGGTTGCTTTATGTGTTTTATGTGGAAATCTAGAGAGATTAAAACACTTCAGTAGATAGCTAGTGGGAAGCAGCCGCATGGCACAGGGATATTGGCTTGGTGCTTTGTGACAGCCTGGAGGGGTGGGATAGGGAGGGTGGGAGGGAGGGAGACGCAAGAGGGAAGACATATGGGAACATATGTTTATGTATGACTGATACACTTTGTTATAAGGCAGAAACTAACACACCATTGTAAAGCAATTATACCCCAATAAAGATGTTAAAAAAAAAACAAAACACTCCACCATTATCTCCCTCAAACCCAGCAGAAACAACAGAATCAATGTTATTAAAATCTAAAAATAATAATTTCCCAAGACATATAGAGCAAAAATTGGCAAAGGAAGGGATTAGATGGAAATTAGTAGCAATAGGACATTTATATCTTTTCAAATGACAGCTTTGGTCCTGGGAAATAATTATATGGGTGCATTATTTTGCATATGCACACACAAACACACACAATGTTGCTTGATAAATGAGCAATAGTAGCAAAACAGTAAGTTTTAAATACCAAAATAAATAGGTAAGTAAATAAATAAGTAAATGAAATAAGTAGGCCGGTAACTGCCTACAGTATTTAAAGAGAAAAATAAATGGCTATTGGAAATGAAAGACTAAAAGATTATACAGTTTGTAGTGATATAGTTTTATACATAGTTAGATAGTTATAAAAGATTATATAGATTATACAAAACCTGAGCTATTCCAGAAATGATACATTTAAGAGTTAGGATCCTATGAGATCTAATTTACAATTCCCTTTATGCTTAACTGATATTCTTAAATTCACCCAGTAAGTTATGAAATATTAAGTACATCCTTATTCCCTCCTTTAGCATTATTGTACATTATAATCAAACACAAAATTAAAATTTGTCATTAATGATTCAGGATAGCCAAAAGTGTCTTTATCAAACCATACTCCAAAGAAATATTAACAAAATGTTATGATTAATTTCATATAATAACAATGCAATATATTTCCGTTTCTTTTGAAATTAATACCTCACTGTTACTTTTTCCTTGTCTGTTACTTTCAATTGCAAAATACTGGTGACCCAAATATAAGTCAAAATGAGTTGATGCATTGATTGGCAAATAGTAGAAGCAGGACTGGAGAAAAATGGACTACATGAATGAAGGAAGAACTGTAAAATGGCACAACTTTTTTCTGGCCCTCAAAACCCTCAAATTGGGACTTCCCTGGTGGTCCAGTGGTAAGGAATCTGCCTTCCAATGCAGGGGATGTGGGTTTGATCCCTGGCCAGGGAACTAAGATCCCACATGCCCTGTATCAACTAAGCCCACACGCCACAACTATTGAGCTTGTGCACCTCAATGGAGGAGCCCGCGTGTTGCAAACTGCAGAGCACATGTGCTCTGGAGCCCGTGTGCCACAACTGGAGAGAGAGGGCCCACACGCCACAACTAGAGAGAAGCCCGAGCACTGCAACGAAGTATCCCACGTGCCTCAACGAAGATCCCGCATGCTGCAACTAAGACCCGATGCAGCCAAAAAAAATAAAGAAAATAAATAAATATTTTTAAAACCCCTCAAATATTCACAACTACTTTGCAAAAACAGTTGCATAAAGCTTATTTTCCTAACAGATAGATTCGAAAACTGAGGAGGTGAATGCTTCAAAATAAAATATCAAAAATTATCATTATTGTAGTAATAATGAAGGTAAATAATATTTATTCAACACTGTCTATGGGAAGACACTGTGCTCAGTACATTTTATGTATCTGTCCTATCTAATTATTATAAATATTCTAGGAGGCATATATTGACATTTTGCAAATAGTCATTAAACATTTTAATCTTTAAAAACACAATATTTAGAGTCGAGAGAAACCTCGGTCAGAATTCTAGCTCTGCCACATACTAAGTGTGGGACAAAAAAAATTATTAAATCTCTTTGAGTTTAGAATTCCTACTCTAATAATCAGGATAATCTTACTTATCTTGCAAGGTTATTGTAAGAACAAGAGATTATGTATGAAGGAACCTGGCCACTGGGAGGCACTACACATGTCAGAACTAATATACTGCTTTACTACTTGTGTAACTATTGCTTACTACTCTAACTGTTGTTATACTACTTTATGCTGTTCCCATGTGTATCATCAATAATACTTTGATTTTTACTGTTTCAATTTTATTTTTTCCATATGACTAAAATGGCAAAAAATTCAGTAATCATAATCGTAAGAGTTCACCATAAGCTACTTGTTCAGAGATGACATTTCAAAAGTGACCTTATTTCCAAATGAGTCCAATCTCTTGAGGAATTAGTAGAAATGTATAAGACATTCTACACTGCAGAGATTAACAGCCTCTGGCCATTTCTAAAAATGTAGGAGACACTGAAACAAATTACTATCTATTTATTTTCCTGAAACTGATATTCTCTGTAACTAGCTGATAATCAGTGGTTAATTCAAAAGATAATCGTTTTCCATAATTGGCCCATTTTTAATAATCTTGGTAGAACCTTCAGTAAAAGGTCGCTCACTATCACTCCAAGGAAAGGTTTCTAAGAGTCTAACAGTTCTCTCCCTGGAGTGAGATTATTTCCCCCATTAACCTTTTAAATACAATTACATGAGTTTATTAACAAGAAAAAATCTGTTTGTTAAACTCAAGAGGATTTTTATGACATATGACTTGTCATTTTAAAACATATTAATCTCACTCACCCTACATAACAAATCCAAAACCATCTTAGGCAGTTTATCTCATGTGCCACAGTAAACATAGAACAAACGTTTATAATTACCATATAATAATTTTAATGATTTTTTTTAATGTCAGTAAACTCTTGTCTAATCAGTTTGTTTTCTCTAACCCTATTTATTATTATTAGCAAAGGTAATAACATTTTGAATATTTGCCTATCAAACACAAGCATAATTTAACTCAGAATCAACCATTTCTTAATATTTTTCTGAAGCAGTAAAAGTCTACTAGATATTTCTTACAAACTACCCAGAAATTTATATGAATTAAATTTTACTTGGGAGAATTAAATCAATAAATGGATCTTGGTGATAATTCATGTTGGTAAATCTTCTTGGACATGGAATAATATAAAGTTATTTTTTAAAAAGTGCTTCAGTTTCTGTTCATTCTAACAAATGCTTATTAAATGTCCAATTATATTGTCTTACTTATTTAGCTTTACATTATATTGAGTAGTCTGCTTCCAGTTTGCTAAACTGCAATTTATAGTCATCAAAATAATTTCCTCCTTTTCTAAACTCCTTGCTACTGCCACATTAATAAACCAATTTTCTTCCATCTCCCAATATTTTTCATATTCAAACAGCATGCTATCTATCTACTCAGGAAGAGGAAGTTACCAACTTGTCTCTAACTGGTGGAATCTTAGGTATTCCTCAAAGACACTGTTTAAATGCAGTCCAAAAGTCATATCTCCCTATAGCAAATTGCTAAAATTAAGATAAAGAATACCTATATACAGGGACTTCCCTGGTGTAGCAGTGGTTAAGAATCCACCTGCCAATGCAGGGGAGACGGGTTCGAACCCTGGTCCGGGAAGATCGCACATGATGTGGGGCAACTAAGCCCATGAGCCACAACTACTGAGCCTGTGTGCCACAACTACTGAGTCTGCCTGCCTAGAGCCCATGCTCCGCAACAAGAGAAGCCACTGCAATGAGAAGCCCGTCCACTGCAACAAAGAGTAGCCCCTGCTCTCTGCAACTAGAGAAAGCCCACACGCAGCAACGAAGACCCAATGCAGCCAGAAATAAATAATAAAATAAAATAAATAAATTTTAAAAATAAATAAAATTTTAAAATTAAAAAAAAGAATACCCGTACACGTAAATGAATAAGTATCATTCCATTTATTGTAAGAAACTCCATTAGAAGAGTTACAAATTATACAGAAGAAAAAGGATACCAATGGATGCTTTCTTTTTTTTGGGGGGGGGGAATGTGCTTTCTTTTACCTCAGAGTGATTGCACATTTTAAGGGCACACGCCTATATTTAATGAATACAAATTTAGTGCCTACTATGTGCCAACACACTTCTGGAGATTTAATGGTGAATAAGATAAGCAAACTTACATTCTAGATAGAAGGGAAAGAAAATACAAAAGTAAACAAATAAATTAACATCACAATATCAGATGACACTAAGCCCTAGGAAATAAAAAAATATATAATAAAGTTCTGGGGTGTCATGGCTACTTTAGATAAGGGAGTCAGGGAAGGAGGTTCAAAGAAGTTGACATTTAAATTAATAAATGTAAAACTTTACAAGAACAAAGTAGCTGGATAGCAGGAAAAAAATTGATTTGCTGAGTGTGAACTCTTCTTAAAATATCCAACCTCTTCAAGAAGGTATGTTCTCCAGTCACTAGGACTCCAAGCTTGGATAAAGATTGAAAGTCAGAAGAGGAACATCAAGGACTCATACATACATGATCCAGGGAGTTCAAGACATAAGTGATAAATTGAATATTGACTGCCATATCAGTAAACAAATGATGTCACCGTTCATCAGCGACTGCAGCCACAGCCGATGGTGATGGTGAGCAGGAAGGAAAGAATACCTGCCATCTAGCTGCCATCAGACTGCAGCCACTCCCCACGGAGAGCCCTGAGGAAACTCAAGGTATGAAAAACAGGATACTGGCCCCAGAGAGCTAAGGTGCATATCAAAGGAATGATTTCAGTGAGCGCAGACCCTTGCATCTTCCCATACACAGAAAAGCGCTACATTCCTTACCTTGACATATATGGTTTTCCCTAGTTAACAGTAATCTTTTGACTTTCAGACTACCTGCCCTTTGTTACAAGAGTCCTATGTATCCTGCCCCCACAACTCACCTCCTCCTCGGAGGAGTTCTCTCAGGGTTACCTGAGATGCTTGCCTCCTGGGCTTGAAGTCCTAAAAAATCCTGCTGAGTAAAACAACTCTCAACATTTAGGTGGTGCATATTTTCGACATGAATCAACCCTGAATGGGTCACTGCGGGACAGAGAATTTTTTTTAATTTGATAAATCGTGAAACAGATATTTAGTGCTACTTATTATGTACAAAGTACTATTTTATGCATTTTCTTATCAAGAGATAATTCATTTACCAGCCACAGGACTGGGTTAAGACAACACCGTTTACGTTTACAGGCTAATACATTCAGCAGAGATTTACTAAATTTCATGTACCTGGCTAGCATTAACAGAATTTTAAAATTAACCTACTCTTCCTGGTGTTTAAAAAAAAAAAAAACTGCTTTAACTACTTTTGACATCCTTACTTTGACATGTTAAATAAAGCAAAAGGTTAAATTTCAGATTGCTAATGCTCTTGACTTTCCTCTCCCAAATTCAACACGGCTCATTCCCTTTAGTGCATATAATACCTTAGCTATTTCACTGACTTTGACAATGTTCACAACTATGCCATAACTTTTTCGCAAATGCTTGCCTAAGTACAGAGAGCAGGTTTCATCATTGGTTATTCAAACAAAACCCTCTTTGAAGGACCATTATGTTAATTTTCTAAATGGAAATTTTTCCAACTTGCTAAATCTTTTCAAAATGAGAACACAATATTTATAAAAACAGATCAAAAGTGGTTCAGAAAGATTATTATAGGATTGTGAGTCAATAAATAATAAAAGCCTGTTTCAGGAATACAGCACATTTCAGCCAAAGTGCTTTATGTATGGAGATAGCTTCAATCACTCTTTCCAAAGCAGAATGCATTTTATATTGTAGCCATTTATGATAGGAAAAATAAAATGACTGTACCTCACTTAAAACACAAAAAGTGTGTAGAGGACAAATTGTGATAACTAAAATGCATCTAGTTTAGGATGGCAATATTTGAGTCAAAAGTTTCATGAAAATTAATTTCATCCTCAAATCAATTATGAGAAATGAAGTCCAAATTGTACAGTCATCATAACTGAAAGTCATGAGGACAGACAAAAATCTTGCATAAGATAGAGGCCAATATGCAGCACAATGACTTAAACATTTTGTTGTCATAAGCCTTTGTGAATACAAAGCAGCCAAGGTTTTACCAGAAGAAGCAAAAACCAAACAAAATAACATCAAAATACACGATGACTTAGGTCCTACATGGTGCCAAAGCCCAAAGTAACAGGTAAATAAATACACACTAAAGTACTGAAAATTCTTTTAGTATAGTAAAATCAAGCCAAAAAGTGAATTTGGCTGCATCTCAATTAAACTTAATCAAATACAGTATAATTGTTGTAAAAAGGAGGACGTTGTTTAGAATGCCTTTACTTATGACGTGGTTGGTTTTTATGTCTGCTCAGGAGCTATGGTTGCTTTTATGCCTCAATTCCTGTGCCTTAAATTCTCCACTTCCTCTGTTTTGCTGTTGCTATTGCACATTCTCATTGTGTATACAACTTTTAAATTGAGAGGCTGATTTGCCAATATTACTTGAAGGGTTTTAAACCTGATTTAACCACCTCTTTAGAGACACGAGAGCCCAGTACAGTAGAATCAGATTCTGTGGCAATTCAAGAAAATTGTAAGTTGTGTTTTTTTTTTTTTGGTATGCGGGCCTCTCACTGTTGTGGCCTCTCCCGTTGCGGAGCACAGGCTCCGGACGCGCAGGCTCAGCGGCCATGGCTCACAGGCCCAGCCGCTCCACGGCATGTGGGATCTTCCCGGACTGGGGCACGAACCCATGTCCCCTGCATCGGCAGGCGGACTCTCAACCACTGCGCCACCAGGGAAGCCCGAAAATTGTACGTTTTGCTATCCTGTTTCATTTTGTTACCGGATAAAATTGTATACTGGATTCATGTGGTTGGCTTGGGTTTTTAATCAAACATTTTAATATACCTTATTTAATCCCATAAATTCTATTAAGATTTTCCTACACAAATAAAGAGTTAAATTTCAAGCCCAGAGATGATGTCTGGAAATAATACCATTTTCTTACCTCGTGCCCTATTAATACAAGAGAAAAATTCAGCACTGCACTGTTAAGTGTCTCTATGATGCCATTTTGCACATTTTATAGATTACATTTTCATGATTATAGATTAATTCTTTTGTAATGCTAACTAACCCCAATAGTTTACTACTAGGTTCAGATGTTTGTGGAAATATGATTCAAATATTCCATTTTTCTAAATATTTATCTATTTTATATATGGATAGAGGATAAATTTAATCTTTCTTTAGAAATAATTTGGTTAAATAGAACTGAAAATCACCATAACTACAGGACGTTTCGGATTACTACTTGAGTTAATTCTACGAATTCTGTGAATCAATTTTCTTTTCTTGGTTTACTTTCAATGGTTCATTTCTTATCTTACTCTAAACCCTCTGACTTTCATTGTCCACATCATAAATATTGTTCTCTCCTCCTCCTCCTTTAGGATTCAATTCTAAATACTCTTTTTACACACTGAGTATTTCTATCTTCTCCTATGACTTCAGAACCATCTATACATTAGCAAAAAACACTTATATTTTATATATCCATTCTTAAACTCTTTCTTCAGATCTAGTTGTACATTTCCTTATTTCATATTTCCAGCCCTTTGCTGATCATTAACTTCTGCTCATGCAAAAGTTCTTCAAACTTAATATTTTAAATAAAATAAGCATCTGTTTCCAGTAATATGGTTGGCTAGAAAATTGGACCAATTCTTCCACTAGGGAAAAAGGTCAAAACAAAAGAAAATAAAGCAAAACCAAAACAAACTTTTAATAAGCATTGTTGAGCTAGCAAGAAAGTAATACACTTTTAGGCAAGGAAGAAGTGAAGACAGGAATGAGAAAGAAGCAGAGCACAGCAGCAGCTGGTCATCTGCATTCATTTGGTCAAATGGGGGAAGCCATTGGTACACAAGACCTGCTAGGAGAAGGTAAAAGGGATCTAAAAGCAGGACATGGCCAAGGTAGGGTGCTTAAAGAGATAATTACTATCTAAGTCCAGACTCTTATCCAGAGGATCCTAAATGTAAAGTTTGAGGGCACAGTCTTCCAGGAGACCACCCTTACTTCTGACAGCAACTGTAATTTCCTGGGGTTCCAAACTCACCTTCAGGTTCAATGATGTATTAGAAGGACTGACAGAACTCCCTGAAAGTTATTATACTCACAGAGTTTATTACAGGGAAAAGTGCAGATTAAAACTGGCTAAAGGGAGAAGCTTATAGGAAGAAATCCGGGAGGGTTCTAAACATGGAATTTCTTGTGTCCTTGCCTCATGGAGTCAGAACACATTATTTTTGCCAGCAGCAATTGTGACAATAGACATGGACTACTGCCAGCCAGGAAGCTCAACTGAGTTTCTGTACTCAAGAGTTTTTACTGGGGTTCCAGTGCATAGGCTTAATTGACTGATTGACTGGACATGTGGTTGACCTTAGACTCCAGGCTGATTGATACCACATGATCAAAGTCCCAGCCTTTAAGTCACATAGTTGGTCTTTCTAGCATGGCCAGCCCACATCCTAGGACAATTGGCTGTGTCCAGCTGTAACCGAGCAGGACCATAGGGGGCCTTCCCAGGACAGGCCTTTCTTCCATATCCTCGGCTTTAGCTCCTCTCTGAAGTACCTAGATAACAGTATTTGATGCACATTTCCTGAGTTGTTTTACAGAGATGTGAAAACCCCCCACCAAATGGAAGATGTTAACTACTTGATGAGCATGAGCACACAGGCCCAGGGCTCCTGGAGCCTAAGGACTGATAACATTAACCCCTGTGACACCACTTTGTTCCATCAGCAAAGCAGAGACTTGTGCACAAGCTGATCACATACCCTGCAACCTCCCTCTCTCACCTGGCTTTTAAAAATGCTTTGCCAAAATCCTTGGGGGAGCTTCGGGCTTTTTTTAGGGAATGAGATACCCGTCTCCTTTCATGGCCCTGCAATAAACCTTTCCCTGCTCCAAATTCCAACGTTTTGGCGTGTTTGGCCTCACTGTGCTTCGGGCACACAAACTTGCACTAACACAGCCTCATCCCTAAAATCAAGTGTAGCTGGGCCCTGCCCTAGAAAGTCTAGGGCAAGGAACAGACCTCTTTTGAGGACAGACCTCAATTTCTTTACAATACAGCCTTCAAAAGGCTATACAGCTAGTGTAGAAGTGAATTATAAATAAACTCAGGGAATAAATAAATAAATTAGGGAATAAAGAAATGCCAGCTGTCTTAGATCTTGGTGCTTACCAGAGGGGAGAAAATAATAGTCATTAAAAATTTGGAACCATAGCTGACCTTCACAGTTTTGTAGCCCAATTTCACAAGAAATGAGAAGTCCAGGAAAATCTCAAGCCAAAAATATGCAAAAATATGCAAAAGCAAATACAGATTCTCTCTCGTGTAAGCCACCTTCCAGTTTGGGCCTCAAACAATCTCAATGGATAAAATCCCAAGCAAAGGTAATATTTATCAGTCAAACACAGTCTAGCTACTCATAAACAAGAACAAGCAGAAATAATAGAGAGCAAATCAGGCTCACAAAATCTTCAAATAATGAAGTTATTAGGTATGGACAATAAAATTACCACATTTAATATACTTGAAGAAAAAAAGTCAAGCATGAAAATACACACAAGTAATCAGAAACCAAATTTAGAATCAAACAGATTTGAATAAAATTCAAAAATCAGTGTACTTCTAGAAGTAATACAAAATAATATTTTTTTAATCAATAAATGATATTTTTAATTCCATTCAGATAGTTGCAAGGGGGTGGGGAATGGACAGGGGTGTCTACAAAGAGGCATGAGAGATTTTTTTTTTGGAGTGATGGAATTGTTTACTTCTTGATAATTTGGTGTTTAGGTGTTTATATACATTTTTAAAACTTCTTAAGATGATAAACCCAAAAGTGTGAATTTTAACATTGGTAAATTATGCCTCAATATTTTAAAAAGATTGGTGGTTTAAATAGCAGATTAGACAAATGAAGAGAAGTTTTCTAACTGGATGATGATGCAAAGAATATTTCATAGTTCAAAAGAGGAAGCTAACTGTAAATATTATAAATAAATAATGATGAATAGAAGATTAAAATATACACTGAAAATAACAGGATGGAAAATATACAAACAAACAATACTTCAAGAAGTTCACTACCAGGTCAAATATATATATATATACAGAAACAGAGGAGAGAAAGAATAAATAAAAGATGGAATTTGGAGTCAATGATAGAATATTCTACTCTTCATATTCTTCATCCACAGATTAAGAAGTCCTGAATGTCTCAATAAAAACACAAAGAAATACACTTTGACATATCATGGTGAAACCAAAAAATTACCAAAGACAAAGGCAGAAATAAAAATATTTTTTAAAAACCCAGATTATCATCAGAGGATATATACATAGATAGTAGACAAATAACAGCAATATGAAAGTCAAAGGCAGGGGAATGATATAAAGTTCTGTGAGAAAACATCTGTCAACTTAGAATACTAGACCTAATGAAACTATTGTTCAGGAACAATGGTCAAATAAAGATACCTTCAGACCAAAACAAGCTGGAAAAACTTAAAGGGGCTTACTGAAGCTGACTTTTATTAAAGAAAAATATAAAAGAACATTTTTTAAACAGAAAAGGAAAGGCCTGAGATGCAGGAAAGAAAAGAAGAATAAAGAAAGTGGAACTCTTATGGTTAATTGAAAAACACATAGTTTGAAACAATTTGAAAAAACCAATAATAGCAATATGATACAATGTAACAGAATTAAAATATATCATAAGATGGAAGTAGATGAATGCAATTAGAGTATTGTTATTGTATTATTCAAAAGAAGGGTAAAGATACTCATTAACTCTAGACTTTGGCAAGTACTCATGTTATTATTACACAGGGACTTGTTAAAAAATTAGAACACCATATGAATCTTTTAAACTAGTAAAAGGAAAAATTTGGGTTGAGTGGAAAAATAATAAAAGAAGATAAGAAAAGAAAGAGAGAGAGGATAAATGGAGGATAATTAAAAAGCAGAAAACTAAAAATTTAGATACAAAACCATGTATGTCACTCATTACCAGAAATACAAATGGACTAAATACTCCAGTTAATTCAAAATTTTTAGACTGCATAAAAAATAATTTTTAAAACCTCTATGCTATTTGCAAAAGACATAACTAAAACAAACAAACAAAAACATAGAAAGCTTGAAAATAAACAATGGAATAAAGATATATATACACACACACATCAACAAACTTCAAAACAAAGCTTTAATAGAGAGGATCCAAAGGCCAAGGGTTTGTTCATTGAACAGACTAATACAATTGATGGGTCTCCAGTGAAATTGATCCAAAAAAATAAAGGTACAAATAAACAATTTCAATAATGAAGAGGGAGATAGAAATGCAGTCAGATATTGTAAGGATAATCAGAACATATTATAAACTATTATATGCCAATAAATGTAAAAATTTCAAAGGAAATAGACAAATTCCTACGAAAATAAGACTGATCAAACCTAATTCAAGAAGAAATAGAAAACGTGAATAGTCCTATAACCATTAAAGAAATCAAAATAGTTCTCAAAATTTTTCCTACAATGGAAACTCCAGGTTGAAATGGCTTCATCAGATTGCTCTACCAAACAATCAAAGCAAAATTAATTCCAATCTTAAACTATTAAAAAAAGGAGAAAAGAAGGAATACTCAGCAATGTAGTTTATGATGCTATCATACTGTTAATACCAAGGCTCCAGAAGAATAGAATGAAAAAGGAAAATTATGAGGTAATGTTACTAATAAACTTAAGAACAAAAATTCTACGCAGACAATAGCAAATCTTAATCTAGTAATTTAAAAGAAAAGTGTTGTTGGAAACAATGAAGACGTGCACATCCCTTCTTAACATAGAGTAATTTTTTTGAGATTACTAGGTGACTCATAAGTTTGAAAAGTTGCCCATCACAAGTCAAGCTAATATTAGCCTATTAATCATATGCTAATATACCTTTGCCCACATCCTTAGTAGTTCATATAAAATAACATCTGACATAGAGGTGGTTCTATTTGAAATAGATGATACATCATAATTCTTTTGGCCTTTCCTAGGAATTTTTTTCAAAATCAGTTAATATAGTACATCATAAAACTGATTAAAGGAGAAAAATCAAGTAATAACAATGAGTAGAGACATATTAGATTTATCAAGGGGGAAAGCTAATCAATGTCTAAGCACATTTTGAATAAACATAGTATAATTCTATATAGGTAGGGATGTTATATTAGGACAGTTCAAAATAGGGAATATATATAAAGGACTTTAAAATCTAGAATACTTTCATAATGTCTTCTTTGTGAAGTTCCAGGATAAAATATTAGATAGATTATAATTAAGAGAGAAAGAGATGGGTTGACAGCAACATCTCTGTATTTGTACCATTGAAAGAATATTGATACATAGAGTTTTTGTAATCCTTTCCATCCACTCTTACTGAAGGTTCTTTTTGAACTTCACTGTTTTTGCTCATTTTGAAATTATGAGGTGAAAATAACTAACATGTTTATGGAACATTATAGGTTACAAAGCTATGTAAAATACATTGTTTTATTTAATCCATAAAATGATTCTGAGAAGATCTTATCATTATCCCTATTTTACAGCCAAGGCGAAAAGAGTGAGAAAAGTGTAGTATATGAAATACTCCAGACAAGTCAAGAAAGATGAGGAATGAGAATTAATAGTGAATTAAACAACCTGAAAATCACTGGTGACCTTGACCAGAGAGTTTCTGAAGGGTGGTGGGTTTACAAAAGAATGGGAAGAGAGAGATTGGAAGTGGACAGAATAGGAATCCCTCAAGGTGCTTTGCTGCAAAGGGGAGCAAAGAAATGCTGTGGCAGTTAATGGAATATGTGGAATCAAGAGCAGAGTTTTACTTTTTTTAAATTGGAGAAGTAATGGCATGCTTGCATGACGACAATGGAATCAATGGAGCAGGAATCAAAACATTGATAAAGTAGGAGGGATGAGAGCATTAAGGGCCCACTTGAGGATTACTGCCCTGAATTAAAGTCTGGCCAGTCAGCAATGTTGTGTATGTTTCCCTCATTCAGCTGCACTAGCTTAGCCTAGAATGGGCAGTGTTGGGTTTAAATGAGGTGTGGCTTTGCCAAGTCTTTAGTACAGAGTGGCTAAGTCTTATAGATCCTTTGCCCTGTCCTTGTAAGTAAGAATACATCATTTACAATAATAATTAATGATAATAACAATACAATACTAACAATGACAATAATAAAGTCACCACCACTACCATCACCATTAAGCACCGCTTCCAAATACTGTTCCAGCACCAAATTACATTATCAGTAGTCCTTGCAAATATTCTATAAAATGAGTGTTATCCACATCAGTCTACAGAAGAGGAAACTGAAGCTCAGAGCTAGTAAACAGTAACTCCAAGTCTTTTAGACTCCCGCATCCATGATGTAAATTGCCTGCCATAGTATTTGGAACATAGTAGGTTTTCAGAAAAAGACAGCTCTTATTATTAGTTATATCTGCTACATCATTTTCCTAGAGGGCATCAGGAAGAATGCAAAGAATTCTGTCCAATAAATGCTTTAAAATGTCAAGATACTGTAGAGTTGGGCACTGTTTTTACTGGGCACGATCAAGTTGTTAATTGATAGCATCAGGCTGGGTGACCAGGGCCCGCTGGTCTTCTTTGCTTCCACTCCAGATCCAAACTGAAGAAGCCCTATCTTTGTGTATGACTGGCTCTCTATTTTCATTGACCTTCTATGTTGCTCTTTACCTGCTGCACCAAGACTTTAGCAATTCCAATTAAGTGACGTGACATAAAGAAATGGCAAAGGTCCCTTTTTTCAACTCCTTCCAGGAAGGGGCTACTCCATACAGAACTCAAATGTATGAAAATCCATATCCACTACCTGAGAGGCTCCTGCTTCCATTTTACCACCTCAGCAAAATGACCTCTTTATAGGCAGAGATTCCTCAAACAGATGTACGAAACTCACCACTCTTTCTAAGGAGGGAGGGCAAGTAAGTCACTTAGAGTTTAAATTAGGGCTGTTTCAAAAGACAAATAATCCTGTTGAAAAACAAAAAACTTACCCTTGAAATAATTTCTTCCAGAATGGAAGGGAGAGGAGGGGTGGTGAGTGGAGACAGAGGCCTGGTGCCCCGGCTGCAGTGGAAGCCTCTGGAAGACCAGGCGGAGTGAGGCCGCACAGAGTGAAGCCCAGGGTCACAGAGCTGTCGGGGCTGCTGTTTGTTAGTTCAAGTCCTGCTCTGTGTCAGGTCTGACCAACAGGGTTCCGCATGCAGAGGCCTCACACCTGGCACTTCAGACCCGATTTCCTAGTGCAAAATGGCTGCGCCGACACCTCAGCTCGCGGGGCCCGGTGCGGAGTCCACGACACAGAGCCTGAGGTGCAGCCAACCCGCCCCTCGAGAGCTCCGCCCCTCCCTCCCGCTGACGCTCACGGGATCCCTATACAGCAGCCCCGCCCACAGCCCGCGAGGGAGCGCACGCTCTCGCCTCTCCATTCTCTGATCAAAATATAAAGTTTTCCTTTGCTTCTGAACCAAACTCAGTCTCGATCTGTTGGTTCCAATGACACTGGGCAGGGGGACCCAGGTTGGGGCTCACTCTGGAGGATCGCTAACAGAATTTGAGAACATTGTAACTTCAATGAACAGTTGTGTGAACCAAATAAAGAAAACTTTTCTTCCCCTTTCTTCTTAAGGGAAGAAAAGATTACTTTTAGATGGTTTCTGAAAACGTCAGTAACTTTCCTGTAGAAAAACGGACAAGATGTTAATAAATTGGGAAAGAATTTTTGAGCACATGCTGTTCTTAACACAGTTCTAAAAGCAAAAATATTCAACGGGATCTGGTGCTGGGAGTATGGGGAGAAGATAAACCTTGGAATTACTTTGAACTGTTCTGTAATTAGCGTATAAATGACCAAAAATATTAAATATCATTATAACAGCTTCCAAATGTTCAGTTCACTCATTTAATTTTTTTCTACTTGATTATCTTCTACCATAACAAAAACTCCATTCCTGGATCTTGTTTGAGAACTCAAGATTCTTAAAAAATATAAAAATTTAAAAATTGATTGAAATAATTAATTTCATTGATAGCAGATTTCTAGAAATGTTTACTTTTCATATTTATTCAAATAAAGATTTAATGTTAATAAATTTTATGAAATATGTGACTCTTCATATCTTATTGTTTTATAACTCTAGAAAACATACAAGAAATCTTTTAAGAGAAAGTAACAGCTTTCATTTTAAAAACAACAACACACACACACAGGATAATAAAAACATTATTTTCCATGCTATTAAATTAAAAAATGGAAATGTTCACAGGAATTTTCTTTCACTATTATGAATGAGCATATGTGATAATGGACATTTAGAAGCAAAAATAAGAAAGTAGACAGTGCTATTTCTAGAGAATGTAGCTTTTCCATTTGTATATTAAGGATGTATTTAAGTTTCAAATCAAAGACATGAGATCACTAATCAAAATATTTTACAAAGTAAGTGTCAACTGAATTCTATCTTTTTTTTATTAATTACAAAAACTGCTTAAAATGGACATAAGAAAATAAAGACAGTTATGATGTCTTAGTGTAGCATTTTTTTCAGGAAGCAAAGACGTGGGGAAATAAAAGACTTTCTTTTAACCTAAGTCTCAAAAAAAAGAAAAATGCTCATTGATATCAAAAGCCAAAGAGTGAATTTTAAAATGGTCTCATCTCAGTAAGAATTGATAAAGAAGAGGTGAATTTCATTTGCAGTTGATATGATTATATATCTGGAAAATTCCAAAAAGTAAATGGAAAACTACCACAATAAGTGAATTTCGTGAAGTAGTAAGTTATAAAATTAATATATGTAAATCAATAGTCTTCTTATATTAAACCAGAAAATGTGTGTGTGTATTATAAACTCTATATAAAGAGGCAAAATCTTGCTTATAATTAGAAAAATGCAAATTAACCCTTCATTAAATACCATTTTTCACCTATGGATAAAAAAAAGTGAAAGTTTGAAAACATAACATCACTGATGAGCCTCTGAGACAAAGGCACATTGCAAATAAGAAATTAAAATAGATTTTAACACTTAACAGACATCAAAAAAGCCAGTAAAATCCCTTTGACATTAGCAATCACACTTCTGGGGATCCATTCCAAAAGCACACTGAGACAAATGTAAAAGTATACGTCAGGGCAATTCACTGTAAGAAGCCACTTTTAGATGGCAACATGTATCAGTCAACTATTGTCACAATAATTTTGTGTAACAAACCACAACAAATCTCAGTGGCTTACAAAACACTCATTTATTTCCTGCTCCTGTTTTTGCTAGCTAGCTGGGAGTTTCAGAGACACATGTGGCCTTGGCTCCTGATCACAGGTGAGTTAGAGGTAGGTTGCCCAAGCTGTTGTTGGACTACTGGGCTACATGGGGCAGATGTACAAAAGAGCAAGCCCAGAACACGTTAACTTTTCTCAAGCCTCAGCTTGCATCAGGTCCACCAATATACTCTTTACCAAAGCAAATCACCAAGACAAAGCCAAAATCACTGTTTGGTCAGTATACATTATATACCATGAGGAAAGGATATGGACTTAATATTACTATGGGGGAGTAAAGAATCAGCACTATAAGTTGTTCTATTACTCAACCCAAATTTTCATCAACACGGAACTTCTTGAACAAACTATGGCATATCTGAAAACTAGGTAACTATGAGGCTATAACAAGGAATAACACAGTTCTACGAAAAAATATCAAGTAATGAGAAATTTTATATATTGCACTTCCCATCATGTCTAATTACCAAGCTGTATTACAGCTATAACGCAAAAAATGTAAATATGACTCAGGTTACCTCAGGTCTCAATTTGTATTTACAACATAAAACTATGCTTACTCTTGTTTAGTTTATAGCTCAGTGTTTACACAGCACAAGAAGAGAAAAGAAAGAATAGTGTGGGTGGGAAGGAGGGAGAACATGTTTCAGGAAACTTGGACCATAATTCTGAAAGGAATTGAAGCCTAAATTGCTGGCTGACCTTAGACAAACTTCTGAGAGCTCTCAAGGCTGAGCATTGTTTTAGGTACAGTAAAGTTTGGTTTGGTCTGGTTGAAAGATCTTAGCCATACTTCCCTAGTTATGCACATTATTCAAATTCAGGATATCCTCTGCTATCCTCTGGGACCTCTTGATGACTTAACTGTCAGCCACTGCCACTATTTACCTTCCATCCTTAGGCCATTCTTTCTTCTTATTCAGAACAGCAACACAAAGAAAAGTACCATAAAAACTCTTCTCCTTACTAGGTGCTTCAGCCTTGTCCATCTCTATGTTGACTTCTTAGTTTTCTCCCCATCTTTCTGTAATTCTTATATTGAGACACTTGGATTCTCTCTCTTCCTTTGTTTCTATATCTCCACCAGTGACACTTGCTCAGCTCATCAACAATCCCAGTAACAGCATAAACTACACTCTTTGCAAGACAGAGAAAGTGGAAAGGATTAGAGATTGCACTAACTGCAAGTTCCCTAGATCAGGGTTTCCTGTAAGAAGCTGTGCACCGAAACTATTGATACCAGGGAAACTTTCAGAAAGTTTCAATTCTGGTCTTTAACTCCAAAGTTTCGGCATTAAAATTTAGTGTAAAAGAGTAACATTTGGTCTTATAGAGTTGAGAACCACGGCTTTAAATAAAAAGAATGGTTGAGTATCTGACAATAGGTTTTAGAACACTGTAGGACAGGGAAAATTCTATTTAGAGAACCAAAAATAAACTTGGCAAGAGTAAAAGGACAAGAACTGACACTATTTTTTAATATCTCCAAAGAAGTATGTTCAATGCAACAGTAATTAATCAAGTATTTAATATGTTGCTCTGTTCTTATTTGTACCACCGAAATTGTTTTGTGACAGTTCTGACTCATTTTCTTTTGTCTTATCCTGTGGTTCCTGGAGACAGGATGAGAATAAAGTTATCTCTTGGGTAGCTTAAAACAGAAAAATCTCCTCACATGAACATATCTGATAGACCTAATTTTCTAACCCATTGCTTTCCTATAAACCCTGCAAATCCAAAATTCAAGCCAATAGAAGCACAATGTTTGAAATTCAGATTAGTACTATCTTTCATTCCTTTGTTTCTTCTGAAGTGTCCTTCCAACCCCATCAGTATCGTAATTCACATAATCTTTGATGTATATTTCAACACTCTCTGTTTCCTCTTGCCTACAAAAGTGGTTCAGCATTAGGTTATGCTCTGCAGCCAATGTCAAACACAGTTATGCCAGCTGGCTTAATCTATTAAATACTACTCAAAAAAGGGAAAAACTGAATAAATTCCATCTTCGCCTACATGTAATTGAAAGTTTTGTGAAGTGTTAAAAGAGTGCGACTCACTTTTGTTTCTTGATGGTAGCCAAATGCTTTATACAAAATAACAACTAGGAACAAAATCTGCTGTCACTGCTCCATTGCTTACCCCAAGTTGACACATACATAGTTACTCTATTTCCTTCAAGAAAAACAGATTTTGTGTTTTTTTTTGTGTGTATGACTACTATTCAGTAAATAATATCTAAGGCTTTTAGACCAACTAAGTGCCAGGTTCATAATTTTATCATTTATCTTGTCTTTTCTTCAGCAAATCTTTGCCATACTTCAGAGGCTTCAGTGACTACCTTGAAGTGGATGACTCCCAACATATACCCTCTGCTCACACCTCTTTTCCTGAATTTCAGGACTAATATTTACCAGGCATATCTACCTGTCCATTAAAAACTCAAAGCACACACAGTTAAGTAAGAAGTCAGCCTAGATTACCCCCTCAACCTCACCTCCTATCTCCATTTAATTACAAAGCTATCATTTCCTCCTAAGATTAAAAAAAGAAGAAAAAAAGAACTTTCCCACTTCTCTATCTCCATCTTGTACCAACTACTGCCAATTCTTCCTTTAACTAGTGAAATAGCCTCCTTGCTAATTTCTGTGTTCCTAGTCTCATTTATCTTTTTCTAACATCTAAATCTGATCATATCAGTTTCTTGCTGATATTTCTTCAATGACCCCCACTGTTAAATAAAGGATAAAATTAACAATCTAAACAAGTTATTTGCATGGCCTGTAAGATCCCTTAGATTCTTGCCCACTGGTACAATAACATCCTCATCCACCATCTCCTCATTTCTGGCACTCCAGCAATGCTAATACGCCTGACTTTATCTCAACACTTCTGGCTCTCTCGTGCCTCCATGCCTTATATTTTTGTTCCTTCTCCTTTATATGTCATTCAACATATTTTATTGAAAGCAATAAAAACTGATTCTGGGTCATTCAAGCAGAAAGGGAATTTTTGAAAAGTACATCTAAAACCACAGAAAATCACTGAGAAGTCTGGATAATCAAATTCAAAAAAAAGGCAGGAACAGAAGGAGGTGAGGCCAGAGATTACAATTCAGAATACAGTTCCTTCATTGGACCAAGGATGGCACCACTGGAACCACTATTCCTGGAATTGGATATTAGCTGCACTGCTACCGCTACTATCAGGAGGATTTTCTCATTGGTCTGGCGTGTGGGGAAGGGTCTGAATGACCAAGACTAGCCATCTGGCTCATGCTTTGTTTGCCAGAGAACTAGGAATGTGAGTCTCTCCAGTGGCATTATTTGCTCCTATGTCAAACAGTACAGAATTACCAAAATATAGAAAGAGTATTCAGATGTTACTGAAACAAACAAAACCCACAATGCATTAGTTTCCTATTGCTGCTGTAATAAATTACCACAGGCTTAGTGGCTTAAAACAACACCAATTTATTATCCTGTAATTTGTGAAGGTTAAAAGTTCAAACTGAGTGTAACTGGTCAAAAGAGTATTACTGGTCAAGGAGTCAGTAGGACTGTGTTCCTTCTGGAGGTTCTAGGGGAGACTGTATTTCCTTCTCATCTCCAGTTTCTAGAGGCTGCCTGATTCCGTGGTTCATGGCTCCACATTACTTCAGCCTCTGCTTTTATCATCACATCTCCTTCTCTGGCCTTTTCCTTTCTCTTCTACTTATGAGAACTAAGTAATCCTACCTACCTCAAGATCCTTACCTTAATCATATATGCAAAGTTCCTTTTACTGTACAAGGTAACATTCACCGGTGTCAGAGGTTAGGAAGTGGACATTTGTGGGGCGGGGGTGGGTGGGGACATTAATTTGCCTACCATGAACCAAAACAAAAATAAACATGATTTTTCCTCCATGAAAAGGAGAATTCCTTTCCTCTAGAGGAGGAAATCCTCTAGATTTCCTCAGACAAACTAAGGCATCTTCCTTATAGGCTAAGAGTATATTTTGTACATTTCTATCACTGGTACTTGTAGGATCTCCCAGCTTAGATTACTAACCTGTGAGTGCCATGAGGGCAATGGCTGTGCCATCTTCAGCTCTGTGTCTCCAATAATAATCACATTATTTGACACTTAGTAGATATTTTTGAAAATATTAGCTAATTAACAAAGTATTAACCATAGTTAGGACTAAACGTGTTTGTAAATTGAGACCTTTTCTTTGTTTCCTGTTAGAAATGTATTTAACTATATATGGTTTCTAGAGATTGTTGTATCATGGTAAAAAGAGATCAGTGAATTAGTCTGCTCCAAAACTAGTCTTTTTCAAGATGGACAAATATTAATGTTAAATCATATATTCTCCCTCCTTGGGTATTAGCTGAAGATTTATTCCTATCTGCTTTTTCCCTATAGGCACCAAAAATTTCAATGTATCTACAGTAATTAAACATCTTGTGAAGTAATCTAACTTTTCATCTTTGGAAAATAGAGAATAGTCTACAAAGTACTATATATTATAAGAAATCCAAGATCTATGATGCTGGAAAAGAATACGAGTTCTCTTACAACTATATTTATTTATAAATACTGTGTTTAAAAAAGAATTGGGTCATGACGTTAAGCAAAAGTCTTAACTTATGACAACTAGATTTCAAAATGTGCTTTTAGGGTTTTTTCCCAACTGCAGGAAAATTTCTCATTTGTATATTACTGGATGCAAAGAAAAAAAAATCCTTACAGATTGCTCTAGGTAAGGCTTATTTCATTCAGAGGTTAACAATATTGATATTATAATGATCTCAATATTTATTAATAAATATCTCCATGACATAGTTTTCTGTGACAAAAATCATAGTTTTTCAATCAAATATTTTGTTAGGTATGTAGCATATTGCATAGACTGCAGAATAATTGAAAGGAATGGCACACACTTGCTCAATACCATGAAAATAAAGGAAGTCTGGATAATTCACAGCTAACTAACCATTATTTTTCTGTGCATGTAACTCATCAGCAGCATCAGTGGAAAATAACAGGTATTAACGACTACAGAGCCAGGTACCTACCATCTTATTTCAATAACAAGATTAGATTTTGTAGTTTAGGTTTGCCTCATCATTTCACTTCTTTGCCAGCCTCGTAAGAACAGCCATAAAATGAAAGTGTACTGTTCCCATTAGATGTTTCTGGTAGCAAATAACAGAGTGAGTCACCATGTGAGACATATGGAAAATTTTAAACTCAGCCCCTCCTTGTCTAAACAGCCTATAGATTACAATTGCCTAGTAGGCCAGCAGACAAGCATTATACTTCTACAAATGTAAATTCATAACAAAGTCAATAGATGTTAGTGATTGTAACTGAAGAGAAAAAGCAATATAATTACTTTAATTGTAATGGAATACATTTAATAACCACTAATTTTTGAGAGACAAAACATTTGCAAAAGTCATTTTATTTTGTACATGTAAGTAGGAGATGAAAGACTACCCTCCTAGGCTGTATATCTGGGTCTTTGAAATAAACTGATTACAGGCAGATTAACAAGAGAAAAAGGTATACAAATTTATTAATTTTTAATATTACATGCACAGGGGCATCATGGGGAAAAAAACTGAATACCCAAGAAAAGGTAAGATTTGAAAGCTTACACAGTTGGTCCTTTCTATCTGCAGGTTTCACATCCACTCTTGGTTGAATCCATGTATTTGAGCCTGGGGATACGGACCCATGGATAAGGAGGGGAAACTGTGCATTTTACATAAGAGACTTGAGCATTCGTGGAATTTGGTATCTGCAGTGGTCCCGGAGCCAATCCTCCACAATACTGAAACTGAGCAGGACCCTGTGGGGACTTCCTGGGTACACAAGCTCCTCCGTGTCCCCTGTTTCTTCTTTGTTAAATAAAAGGCTTTAGTTTCCTAGGCCTTACCTGAGTTCCAACGAGCAGGCTCAAGTATTTAATTATTTTAACAATAGAATCACAGGACTCCTAGTTCCTCCTGAACGATACAGATAACAGTCTGATGCATATCTTTGAGTTGTTCTGCAGAAACTAAGAACCCTCACCCAGGTGGAGGATGATGACTACAAGCTGGAGACCCCAGACTGGTTGGAACCAGAGGTTGATGACTGAGATTCCGGAAACATCACCCTGTTACCTCACCACCAACCAATCAGAAGAAGGTCCATGAGCTATCACTCCTCCTAAGACTCTCTCCCCTAATACCGTCTTTAAAAACCCTTGCCTGAAAGCCATTGAGGAGTTCAGGTCTTTTGAGAATGAACTGCCCATTCTCTTGCTTGGCCCTGCAATAAATTTTTCGCTGCTCCAAACTCCAATGTTTCAGTTTGTTTCGCCTCACTGTGCATTAGGCCCAGGGACTTGGGTTTGACAACAATACCAAGGGACTGTTTGTCATCTTAATAGGGGAAGGAGAGGGGAGATGCAGGTCACTTAGGGGAGAGTAAATGATTTTTAGGAAAGATGAATGGGTCTTTCAAAGAATAGATGGGAGGTATAATAGTTTTTTACAAAGTTTTTTGACTTCTAGTCTCCTTTTCTGTGATAAGAATCAATCTACCCTGGTTGATGAAACTCCTGGTGAGAGGATTTATGGCGCTTGAGTTCCTTTTGGAGGATCAGAGAAGGGAGTTCAGAGAAAGTCTCTCCCTGTATTTGCTGTTTTTCAAGTACCCTCAGCACAAAATAACCAATATACCAAAGCCCCATGTTCTGGAGTGGCATGTCCTGAACTCCTTCATTTATCAGTACTTCATTAAATTAGCCCCAAAATTCAGAGTGTTAATAAATCTAGAAAAACTCTGGCTATGCAGATTAGAAATAGGATTCTCCTATAAACGAAATGATAAATGTTTTTGAAATTTTTGAATTTGGAAGTTAAATTCTTTAGGAACTCTATTAATAGCTTAGAGAGAGATTACATCTCTTTCATTACCTTTATATCCTACATAAATCTAACTGAGCTGTTTTCATTTTCCTTTATCTCTTCATGCTATCTTAAAAGTGTGTGCTTTTGAATGCCAATATCCTCAAGATGAGATTCATATGTCCTCACCGGAGTGGAAAAAAAAGACAGAAATCAAGACGCACTTTGTAAAATTGGTAATGTAGTCATTTTTTGACTGGCATTATATAGTACAACAGAGCCATTGTCATGTTCTAAGTTGTGCTTTGTCAGTGACATGACTCACCCGAGTTGCTTTTCTGTCATTCCTGTTATTTTCCCTATGGATAGTCCATCTAAATCACAAGGAGCACGTTATTAATCTACCTTTGCAAGGGCACTTGATAGAGAAAACAGCAGCCTTCTCAAGAGAGCACAATTGTACTCACATGAAGTTAACCTGAAAAGGGTCGAACTTTTTGAAATGAATTATCTGCAGTTAATGGTCCTAAGAGAGCAGAAAATTATCATTTTAGAGAAATCCAGCAAAATGGGTTTTCTTCAAAGAAGATGGGAAGAAAAATTTTACCTGAATGTGGGTGTCTAAAGATCCTAATAGTGTGTGTGTGCGTGTGTGTGTCTGTGTGTGTTTCTAAGTCCATTGTGCATATAAATATTTGGCAAAAACTAACTTACTTCCCTTTAGTTTGGGGTGAATTTGTTAACTAACAGTCAGGATACATAGTCATTCAAACTTCACACACTGCTTCCACAGGCATTATTTTAATTAAATCTCACAAACTTCCTGTGAAATGATATTATAATTTCACTTTTACAACAGAGAATCTGATGCTCAAAGATCTTATGGTATCTGGACAAAAGATGAATCTTCTAATGCCTTTTCCTTTGTTCTTTTTACGAAAGCTCAGCAAGTCTTACTTGTATCGAGCATATGACACAATGATCTAAATATGAAAGCCTTGGGATTTCTATTAGATGTTTATCACTTTTTACTAATAAGCATGTGCAGGACAAAAGAACATTCTTTAATTTGAAACAGATGTCAAATTGTGGGTTAAGAAAATTTAGAAGCCTGGTGTCAAATATTCTAAATGAAACAGAAAGAAAAACTTTATTAAAAAGATATTCCCAACTGAAAATGTAAACAATTTAGCATAATTTTAGGACAAATATAGTTTTGAGTTCCTAATCTAATAAAGAAAGTAAGGTAGAAACTATGGGTTAGCTACACAAAAGCCATTCATAACCAAATTTCCCCCTTTCTTCCTCTAATAAACAGGTTGGAATGGTAAAATGCTCACTTTCCCTGAGTGCCTTAGAGGACATAACATGAGAATCACTTTTGCCCAGGAAATGTGAACAGAAGTTGCTGAGTAGGAATTCTGGCAAAGTTTTTAAAGGAAAAGATTAAGTCAGTCTCCTTGCCTTTAACTTTTTGCTTTCCCCTTTCTTCCACTTGGAATGTGATGCAATATCTAGGAGAACAGGATCATTTTATGACCAGTGACAAAAGACACATGTACAGAATGGAAATCAGGGAAATGAAAGGATTTGTCTTTGAATAACTACCCCAGGCTCCTTATTCAGTGGAACAGAAAAAGCTCATAGTTGTTGAGCCTGACTTTATTTGCAGCCAAACAGAATTTTAACAAATACAAAATGTGTGCCTGAAAATTGGGGTGCTGAACAAACAAAAATGAAAATATTGACTTTGCTAAGTGTAAAAGTAGTAGGACCCTGAGAGGTAAAGTCCTAACAATTTCTGGGAAGCAGGGTATTGATTCTTGCTATACAAAGAAAAACATTTGGTGTAACTACAGCCTGCTGTAGTCAACATGCTGACTCAGGTTTCAACTTTAAGGGAAATAATAAGAAAAATCAGAATCCTGACCAGTGCCAATTTCAGCAAATTCCCACAAGAAAGGATGGGTCTTCCAGATTTGGTCTACCAAATTTGCAAATCAAAGAGAGACGCTCTTTGTAGCTGCAATCCGTATTGACTAAGATTACCATAATGTGGAATCTTGTTAAGTGTTGAAAGGACAAATTCAGGTTCAGGATGGGGAAATCAGGAATACAGGGGAGTCTGTGTATTTGAAAAGGTTAAATGTTGCAGCCTTACAGGAAACTCAATTGGACCTCTAGTTTTCTCAAGCCTGTAAAAATGGTCTGCCGTTCAAAGGTTTGGAAGTGGCCGAAAAAATGGAATTAAAGATTTACCTCAAAAAAAAAAAAAAAAGAAAAAGATTTACGTCACTAAAGTCCCCATTTTTAAATTTCGTCAAAGAAATTGCATTAAACTAAGGGCTAGGAATATGGAAAGAGTAGAAAGGCAAACACGTAAAAACCGAAACTTTTGAGGTTTAAGGATTAAAAATACATAATATCTGTAATTACTTTGTCATAGATATGACCAAACACAAATTAACTGAGCATTTGCTAATTTTAAAGAGAATTAAGGGGCTTCCATGGTGGCGCAGTGGTTAAGAATCCGTCTGCCAATGCAGTGGCCATGGGTTCGAGCCCTTGTCCGGGAAGATCCCACATGCCATAAGCAACTAAGTCTGTGCACCACAACTACTGAGCCCGTGTGCCTAGAGCCCGTGCTCCTCAACAAGAGAAGCCACTGAAATGAGAAGCCCTTGCGCTGCAAGAAAGAGTAGCCCCTGCTTGCCGCAACTGGAGGAAGCCCGTGAGCAGCAATGAAGACCCAATGCAGCCAAAAATAAATAAATAAAATGAATTTTAAAAAATGTAAAATAAAAGAGAACAGAGAGAATTAAATTGCCAATTAATTTCTGACTATAACTTCAACAGCCAGTGAATGTCCAAAGCTAAGACAAATTCCAGGCCCCTAAACTCAGACCAAGAGAAGAGAACTTGAGAAATCTCTGCAGCCCTTAGTAAGGGCATCATCCCTCATGTCCACGTCAGACATCACCAAGGAAGATGAGAGATAAAGCAGATCTTCTCAAGAACAGAAGCAAAGATAAACTGAGGAATTTTCTCTATCATGAGAGAAAGTTGTCCCTTTTCCTAAAGAGCAGGATAAGTTGTTTTTTTATTTATCATTCTCCCTTTCTCCAAATGATAGGTTTATTGCAGATATCTCACAGTTCTCTGCCACTGTAAACTGGATGTGTGAAAGCAAATAACTTGTTATTTAAGCTTATACGCTATCAGGTCACATCCACATTAGAAAAACTGCATGTCACCCCAATATCCTAAACTTGAAACTAGATGTAATAAGTGAATCACACTTTTAGATTGTGTTTCTCATGGAGGAGGTCAGTACATTAACTATGAAATAAGAAATAATATATTGAGTCGCTAAAAGATTGTGGCAGACAAGGCAGGTTAGTTCTCCAAAGGCATTCATAATGCATGTTTGCTTTGCCTTTCCTTACTATAGCAGATACAGCTGCAATCCATGTTGACTCAGCTTCCCCTAATTTGGAATCTTTTAAGTGTTGAAAGGACAAACTCAGGTTCAGCATGGGGAAATCAGGAAAACAGAGGGTTTCCCTACTATCCTACCTTGAGAAAAAGAGTAGTCATGAGATCCCATTCTAGACAATGAGATGTTTGTTGAAGCTAAAGAAGGACTTATTGGAGAGATTTTTTTTATAGTATTTTTTTTTAATTTAATTTATTTATTTTTGGCTGCATTGGCTCTTTGTCGCTGCGTGCGGGTTTTCTCTAGTTGCCGAAAGTGGGGGCTGCTCTTCGTTACGGTGCTCAGGCTTCTCATTGCGGTTGTTTCTCTTATTGTGGAGCACGTGCTATAGGTGCACGGGCTTCAGTAGTTGTGGCACGTGGGCTCAGTAGATGTAGTTTGCGGGCTCTAGAGTGCAGGCTCAGTAGTTGTGGCGCACGGGCTTAGTTGCTCCACGGCATGTGGGATCTTCCTGGACCAGGGCTCGAACCCATGTCCCCTGCATTGGCAGGCGGATTCTTAACCACTGCGCCACCAGGGAAGCCTGAGAGATTTTTTTTTTTTAAGGGACAGATCTGAAAGTCTTCTTGACCCTAGCCTTTTCCCTTTGTTTTTTTTTTTCCCTACCTAGAACATGCATTTGATGTCTATAAGTGCAGCAACCATTTCCTGACCACAAGGATGGAAGAGCCATAAGATAAATTTTGATGGAACAGGAATACAGAATAATTTGGGTCTATGATAATATACTTGAAAGATTATACTAGTCCAGGATTCCCTTCTCCAGAATTCTTGTGTTATAAGTAAACCCTACAAATACATTGGTTAACTATTATTTAATAGTAAAACTCTTCAAAATTCAATGGCTTATCACTCTTATCTCCATGGGTAAGTCTATATAAGATAGGCTTAGCTGGGGTGGTTTGTCAGGGTGGCTCTGCTCCACATGTCTTTCATTCTTTTTCTGGGACTAGCAGAATAGCCCAAACAAATTCTTACGATGATGGTAGAAGCACAAGAAAGCAAATGATAATCCAAAAGGTCTCTTAACGTCTAGACTTAAAACTGGCATGTTCCTTCTAATGGCTATAGCAAGTCACATGGCTGAATCCTAGTCAAAAGGGGGAAATATGTAATAGGGAAGACGCTCTGTATTATATTACAAGTTAATCACTAAAGTGATGTAGCTTATAAGCTTAAATTATACATAATAGCCCATCTCTGGGAACCCTGCCTCCCAGGTAATGAGCATTAAGCTAAAATACCTCTGTTTAGCTTAAAGCAAACATCCTGGCCAGGCCCACCTGTGAATGACTGCAGGCAGGAAGAAATTAACACATCCCCCGCCAGAGGCTGACTGGAACCAGGAAATGTTTGACTTTACCCCTCCTCTTCTGGTATAAAAGAAGCCTGCATTTTATCTCAGGCAAGATGGTTTTTTGGAACACAAGTCCACCATCTTCTCTGTTTTCTGGCTTTCCAAATAAAGTCACTATTCCTTGACCCAATAACTCATCTCTCAACTTATTGGACTGTCATGCAGTGAGCAGTATGAGCGTGGACTCAGTGACAAATGGGCTCTACCCCATTTAGAGTAAAAAACTGCAAAGTCAAAAAAAAAAACAAACAGAAAAACAAAAAAACATGGGCTTCCCTGGTGGCGCAGTGATTGAGAGTCCGCCTGCCGATTCAGGGGACACGAGTTCGTGCCCTGGTTCGGGAAGATCCCACATGCCGTGGAGCAGCTGGGCCCGTGAGCCATGGCCGCTGAGCCTGCGCGTCCGGAGCCTGTGCTCCGCAATGGGAGAGGCCACAACAGTGAGAGGCCCGCGTACCACAAAAAAAAAAAAAGAAGAAAAAAAAACCTGCAAAGTCACATAACAAAGGACAATGGATCCAGGAAAGGGTGAGTGAATATTTGCAATAAATAATGCAAGCTACCACAGTTGATACTATTCACATTTTCTATTAGTTGCACACAAATACAAATTTAACTATATCACCTATATGACTGTTGGAAGCGTTAAATTAGCAATGTAGAGCAACCAGTACAATGTTAGGAACAAAATATGCAGTGAGTAGTTATTATTATTACCCAGTTGTATCCTCCAACATAATCCAAATTGAAGTCAACGAAGGAACTATCCTAAAATACTAAAACACAACAATCATAACATAGGAGTGATTTTTTACTTTTTGCAAATTATATTTTATGACATAATTTAATGTATTTTAATTTTAGCAAAGCCAGTTCTATAAAACTAAAATAAGACTAGAGAACAAAAATATTGTTGGGCTGCACCCCTCAGGCCTACAAGCCCAGTGCCTGCCCAGCTTCAAGACCGAAGAAAGAGCCCAGAGTCAACAACAGAGACATTAAGGGCTAATGGATAGGGGGAGCTTAACACGTCTGAAGAAGGTCCTGGAGCCATACCCCACCATGTGCGGAGGGCAGTGGGGGAGGACATGGTGGCAGTATTCGCTGCTGGGGAAAGGGGAGATTGCCAGTTATAGGGGGAATTGATGTCAGGTTGGCTCATCGGTTATCAGGGAAACTAACAGATGGGCACACCCCTCACAGCCTTTTTGATAAGAACAATCACTAGCTGGGGCCTGGGGCAAGTACATAGGAAGGTCAGTCATGTGAGTAGGGTATAGGTGGAGCAGGCACTGGTTGAGCAGGGAATGTCCAGAGAGCAAGAGAACACCTATCTTGAGTGGTTTGACCATACAAATATTTCTGGTGATTTTGAGTTCTTTTGTTATCTGCCTATTTAAACAATAGTTATAAAAACAATAGAATATATTACTGTTCATAGAAAATAAATATTGTGTTGATAACCAAACTTACTAACATGTAAACACTGCATTCATGTTTGGAGTTGAATGGTTTACTGACTACTTTTTAAGCCTTCATGAAAAAGAAATTAATTTTTAAAACTGTGAAATAATATAAATAAATAAGATGGGGTTTTAAAATAAAACATTAAAAATTTGCAAAAATTCTTAGTAAGACTTTTTCAATATTTGCTAGCTGATGTTTCTAAAATTGCAAGTAAAGATTGTATACATGTAATACTAAGCACATATTACCTGCATTAAGGAACAGATGATAAGAATAGCAGCCATCCAGAAAATAGAATAGTTGCACATAAACTGTCTGACTCTCAGACAATCATTATCCTATTAAATGAATCCAGACTTCCTGAAAACATGATAAATAGTTCATAGAGCAAAGAGTCAGCTGGGTCCTATTTCATCAGAGAAAATCGGTCAGGTGACTAACAGATAGCTGTCTAGGCCCTTTTACTAAATTAAACCTAGTTGGATTAGTCTAGAGATGGGCGCTATCTCAGTGTCAGTCATCAACACCAAGGCCTCTGCACGTTCTGGGATCCACTTAGGCTGAACTCAGGTTTGTCATTAACACACATTCTCATGACTATAGGAAAACACCTTGTTAGGCCTGAGCAAGAGGGGCCTCTGGCTTGGGTCCTATGTTTTAGAGGGTCCTCTCCTCTCCTCCCCACACTTCCCCTTTCTCCTCTCCTCTCTTGACTCACACACATACACACACACACAGAGACACACATACACACACACAAACACACAAACTTAAAATTTAATTTAAAAAACACATGAACCAGTCTATCATTTGGGATCCAATGTGCAGCCCTGGCACACAGCCAGTAGCTCTAAAAAACTGCTCTCCTAAACTCCTAATTTAACATATACACAGTACCTTATATAAAATAGGTAAACAACAAGGACCTACTGTATAGCACAGGGAACTATACTCAATACCTCTAATAACCTATAATAGAAAAGAATCTGGAAAAGAATATATATATTATATATATATATATAAAACTGAATCACTTTGCTGTACACTTGAAACTAACACAACATTGTAAATTAACTATACTTCAATAAAAAATTATATATATATATATATATATATATATAATGGCAAATTACCCTTCCAAAAAACAAACAAAAACCCCTGCTCTCCTGATAAATGCAAGTACCAAGGAAAAGGAAACACTTCTCCACATCTCCTGCCCTATATCCAGAAACAGAGGTCAACTGTGTCCAAATGAAGGCTTGTGGTTTGGATTGTTGCTGACATTGAAGAGGGGCACTGTTTCAGAGTTCTAGAAGAATTTTATTGGTGGGATACATAGGTTTGAGGAAAGACAAACAAATAAACGTACTTCTTCCTGTCAAATAGCATAAAACAATAGTTTTTGCATAGTGAAATAGAATTTCATAGTGGTGCCAAACACCCATTTTCTTTTTCTCTTTGCGTCCAAAGCTTGGTTCAGGAAGTACTCAAGAATTATAATGTTTGCAAAACTATACAGAGCAAGAGGAGAAATATTTTGCAAAATTAAACTATTCATATTATTCTCAAATTTATATATCTGTAGATCATGATTAACATAGATGAAGTATGTAACAATTGTTGACATTAACAAATATACCCTAGATATTACTTTAAGGGAGAGCAGAAATCATGTAAGTGAGGTGAACTTTATGATAAAACTTTAACTTCTCTGTAATAGTTATTCTGTAATTATAATTTATCATGCATGTGATTCTTTTACAATTTTTGAGTACCATAGGTAAAATTCATGGATAATTTCTGAATCTGTTTTACTTTAAAAAATGTATTAGTAATTTCTATTTAGTGACAACTTCAGCAAAGCAAACTGTCTATAAATTAATATAAATAAAACACTACCTAAGAAATATGACTCAAAAATTAATTTAGCATTACTATCATAAAAACACAAGTTGTGTAAAAGTCATTATTTTAACAACCTAATTTTGCTTGAAATAAAAGCCAAATAATTTACATATTACGTGTCTTGATATTTAGCCAAGTCTGAATCATATGGCTATATATATATATATATATATATATATATATATATGTAATTTTCTTATTAGAAAAGGGACACTTTCCAAGGTAGGGGAAAGAATATATTTTAGGAATTCTATGATTTAGCACTTTGCAGTACATAGACACTTACTATGTGGACCTCCTTTTTTTTTTTTTTTGCAGTACGCAGGCCTCTCACTGTTGTGGTCTCTCCCGTTGCGGAGCACAGGCTCCGGATGCACAGGCTCAGTGGCCATGGCCCATGGGCCCAGCTGCTCAGCGGCATGTGGGATCCTCCCGGACCGGGACACGAACCTGTGTCCCCTGCATTGGCAGGCAGACTCTCAATCACTGTGCCACCAGGGTAGCCCGGACCTCCTTTTGTATCTTTGCCTTAGATCCAACAGAATTTAGAGGTGGACAGGCCACAGGAGATTTAAATTTGAAAAAGTGGTTTGAAAGTCTTATGAGGAAAATTAATTGTATTTATGGTTTGCAAATGACAACACATTGGGGAAAGAAAAGTCGGTGTTTTATAAAAAAGAGGATTATCTTCAATTCTTAGCCAATGGCACCTGAGAAGTCTTCTGCTGGTTTGCTTTTCTAAAATAACCAATTATTTCAACATAAGATATTCGAATTATTAGCCCATATTTAAAATTTTTTATTATGGAGTCTGTTATTATTCTTTTTTATTTTTTACAAGTGACTGATTCTCAAGAAGGGATATTTCCCTTAGGGTAAATTAATGTCGTATCAGGCCACATATTTCCTTTTTCCAGTAACCAACAGATAGGATGTAGTAGGTACTCCCATCCAAAGCACAATTCTTCATTCATCAGTTGGGTTTTTTTTTAATCTAAATTTCTGTTTGCTTCCGTAGCCCACTGAATCTAGCCTAGCAAGACTATTTTAATGGTCTCTTTTCCATTTCACATAAAATTTAGTGATAGTACTAAGTGGACAATTATGGACTTCCTCATAGGCCTCTCAAAGTAAAAGATATTTTCAGGTTTAGGTCTAACCACTATATCAGGAGAGTGTAAATAGAGAAGAGCAGGGATCCAAAAACCAGCAATGAATGGTGTTAAAAATCACATGTGACCAAAAGATCCATTCAAAATGTCAATTAGGCCAAGATCTTTAACTTAACAAAGTATGAAACATTTGTTGATTTTCTATTAAATTATATATGGCAAGCAACTTTTAAGAAACTACCATTTGAGTTTTGTTTGGTAGTGAAACTATCAATAAAACAATATGACATTTACCTGAAAAGACTAAAAAAAATTCTTACTTTTCACAACTACATATCTAAGAGGGTCTCTTACAATAATTTAACCAAAACATCACATGACAACAGAATGAACACAGAAGTAGATAGGAAATATCAGCTTTCTTAGTATGTATAAAAATCTAGTTATTTAGACAGACATTAATAAGATTTTCAAAAATTTAAATAGTGACATTCTTATCTATTTTTTTTTGTTTTGGAAAATAGATACATTTCTCAAAAATATGTTAAACACAGCAAGTTAAAAAGAGTTTCAAGTAGAACCGAAAATTGAGAAACAGAAAATATCAAAGTAGTAATAAATTTCTACTCAATAAATTGAGAGATATTGAGGTTTCCACTCAAAATGATCTTGAGTTCACACTTTTAAGTATACCTATTCATCACAAATGATAGCAATAGAACATTTTTGGAAATTAAATTAAAGACATATAGCCATTATCAAAACAAATGATAAATCACTGTAGGTTAGAAATTATAAAATAAGCGTAAAATCTCAGATCTTTCTGGCATTAAATTCAGAAACAGATAGATGCTGCCAGCTCTCTTGCCCCTTCCAGACTAACTGGGACCCAAACACTCCCTACACATGATTTGGAGAAGAAAGAGCCAGGCTTACAACATGAAATCAAGGTCTGGAATAAATTCTCTTCATCCACAGAAAGATGCTGAGCATAAATGTAATTATTCCCTGTAACTATGACCCATGGACTTAGTTTGGCAAATGACATAGAGACAGCCACCCGATTAGGACTTATGCCAACTTAATTGCTACCTCCATGAGTGGATATGAGATATCTCCAGTGTCACCATGGGACAGATGCCAAGAATCTTATATATGACCTGCTTCTTGACTGAGCTGGAGAAG